>NC_071612.1:53010989-58493489 GCF_014839835.1 Dryobates pubescens
TCAGGCTTGGAAGGGACCGCAAGGGATTATCTAGTTCCAACCACTGTACCATGAGCAGAGACACCTCACACTAGATCAGATTGCTCAGCACCACATCCAGCCTGGTCTTAAAAACCTCCAGGGATGGGGTTTCTACCACCTCCCTGAGCAACCTGTTCCAGTGTCTCACCACCCTCATGGTGAAGAAATTCTGATATCCAGTCTGAATCTACCCATTTTTGTTCCATTCCCCCTAGTCCTATAATTACCTGACACCCTAAAAAGTCCCTCACCAGCTTTCTTAATTTTATTTAATTCTTAAGAATACATTTGTTTTATATCTGGAAGTTTATTCTAGACTTGCATCTTGCCAATGTGCATAACTGTTCTATGTAAGTTAAATAGTTTTACAGTGCCTTTCGTAAGAGAGCTGTTGTTACAATTGATTGTGTATGTACATACTGTGGGCAGCATGTGTAATCCAAGTTTGCCACATTGGGTTGCAGGGAAAGGGGTGGGGGAAGGAGATGCTTTTATCAATTTATCCAGTCAATATAACAAAGCACAGATGTTTTAGAACTGCATTATGACTTATTGTATATAACCAAGAAAAACTACAAAACAAGCTGTAACTGCCAGCATGCAGAGAGATTACCTTCTTGGTAGGCACCATCTGCCATTACTAGGTGAAGTATTTTGGGATACAGATGTTTGTGTTCATTTCCAAGAACAGTCTGAACTATGGTTGAACAAATATCAATATTTTCATCTTCATCTTCATGGATAGCCTGTGAGAAAGGACATTCCATGTTGCCAAAATTACAATTGGTATAGAATGAAATAGTTCAAACTTATTAAATGCCATTCATGGTTTTCCTCTTTAATCTATAGATGCAGCATCTTCTCTGCCTAACAGAATAGAAGGCTGAAGAAATAAGCATTGATTCTAGTCACGTAATGACATTACTAGCACAGTAAACAGCCCTAGGTACTTGTTTTTTAAAATATTCTCCAGTTGAGGTTATTCCACAAACCTTTATTTTCTCATAAACTTCAATGAATTTATCAAAGCCTATTTCCTGCTCCAGTTTATATCTCAACTCTTCCAAATGGCTGAAGATACTATCACATTCTTCATATTCACTGGCAATCTCTCCATCACTATTATCTATAAAGAAAGAAGAAAACAGTAAAAAAAAACCCTCAGTTTTCCTACATGTTGTTTCTGTGTCCCTAAAATTGACCAGACATAGAGCATGCAGACCTCTAAAATGAAATCAGGCAAGCTCAAGGAGCACTAGACAGTATTGGTAGATAAGCAAATACGCAGCTTCTGGTAAGACAAACTCTGAAATCTAAGATCATTAAAAAAAATACATAGTATTGCCTGGTAGATCACAGACACTGTGAGTTATTATTATAACTCTACTAGTTTCAGTTCCTATATCTAAGTAGTGTGCAGTACAACCCTGACCTAATCATATCCTTGATTCATTAAAGGAAAAGTTGTAGATGGGTTACAAACCCAGTGGATGATTTCTAACCATGCATTTAACTTCTGGGTTTTGAATAGATTTGGTTTCAAGTTCTGTCTGTTCCCCTGAATTTTGAAGGCCTTCCTCCCACTCCAACAATGAAACCTGAAATTCTGGTGAAATTAATCTAACAGGCAGGACACTGACACCTCATATCGTAAGGCTTACAACAACAGAATCACAGATAGTATTGATCCGTCTATACCATCAGCACTGTCAAAAAATGAAAGAAGGTGGTATTTTCTAAGTTGATGAAATACTTATTGGAATGGATTATACATACAGGTAACATTGTAAAGGTATAGTCACAGATTTTCCATTTGTTTAAAGTAGTCTTCAATAAACTGAAATTACACAACAGCTAAGTTACAGATTACTTATCAATTTTCTACATCTTTTTATACCTATGTTTCTAGATGTACTTTTATTTTACCACAGTAGTAAAATACTTCTGTTTCAAAGAGACTCTACAAAACAGAACTGAGACTTCAGGACACCATCATGTATAGCTAATGCTAAATGCTAAAAGCAGTAATAAGTGTTTCTGTCTCATTTTCAGTTTGACTGCAGTAATAGCTATTTTGAGCTAAGGACAAGGTTAATAATTTCATGTTCCTTTTGACTCCCTGTTAAATTACTTAATTGTAACGCAAGCTGGATCCCAGATACTCCAGTCATGTCAACTGCTGGTTTTTTTCCACTCTTACATTACAGTCATGAATTATGCAAAACATGACATGCACAGTGCCTTTAATCTTCCCTGAAAACAATTTTTAGACAACTGTGGGAAAAGTGACTTATGATTACTGCCTAACAAATAGCCAGCATTTTATCTGCAATACTTAACATTTGGAAAATCCAATTTTTTAAAACCTTCCCTATAAAAACTATTGATTATAGAACTTTATTTCATTGTAAGTACACTATGCACAACCATTAACAATTCAAACAAAGAATAATGTCACCAAATAACTTAAAGAACAGGTGCAACAGAAGTGATACCTGACTGCCACTCTTCATTAAGTGCATTTTCACTGCTGGGGTTATTGTCATCATCTTCGTCCAGCTCTGTACCATTTGTTAGGCATTCCATGACATTAGCCTTTAAAGTAGACTCCTCCTCTTCACTGAATTCCTCACTAGCCTGCTCCCTAAGCAATTGTTCCATTGAGGCCTGGAGTTCCTGCAAATCTCTATCTGTTTCCCCAAACATACTAAAAGAAAGGGACAGAAAGTTTATGATTACTTAACAAGACAAACCCTGTAGGAAGAGCTCATTAGTTTTGTTAAGTCAATGAAGGGGAAAGCCGATGTAGCTGAAAGAGGGTGGTGAAGACAACAAATATTTATGATATTTCCATGATTACAGCACTGGTATGAAAGACACAGGGAATAAAGATTAGTGAAACAGATACCAAACCATTTTGTGAAAAGATACTACTAGATCTTTAAATCAACTTTATGAGTAAGTTAATTTAAAAAATCTTTGTATTCACACACTATTTGGGATCCCAGAAAGTGTAACATTCCAGATAAAATATCTGGAATAAACATGAGGTCTAGATCTCATAAGAATAGATACAACAGATAATGTGATCACTGTAGACTACCTAACCTATGTGAAAGAGTGAAGAGCCACAGCCAGATTTTGAAGGCCCTGAAATAATTTGGGGCACTCGAAGGACATCCCAATACAACAGTAGAGAAGGTAAGATCAGAAAGATTCTCAGAACATACAAAGGAAGAAAATAGTCATGAAATCTTCATTTCTAGAAGAGCAATAGCCATCAACTTGGATCTGCTTTAGCCAAATGCAAGGCACAGAAGCCAGACATAATCACATCTAGGATGGAATTTGAAAAAGATATTCAGGCAGCTATTGGCAGCACTACATCCCATTAGCTCCTCAATCCTCTGGGAAAAGACTCAAAGCCAATGGTGACTTAACACAGGATTTTTACAATTTGGGTAAAAACTCTGCTGGTAAACTGTGCATACTTGTGTCTGACCAAAACTATTCTTGATCTAAGATGCCTTTTAAAACACTTGATACACTCACTTTTCCTCCGAATCAGAGGGTCCTTCTTTGGCTTGCTCATCTTCTGTATCATCTACTTCAAGATTATGTTGATGCTGCACATCTGCTACACTGGGAACATCGACTAAAGTTCTGTACAGTTTGTAAAGATCTGGGAGCGAACACGTTCTCAACATCTGCAAAGGTAAAAGACAGTCTGAGGTTACAAAATACTTTGAAACTGGATTATTTATTTTTTTTCCTTTTTCATTAGAAGGCTGATTTCAAAATAATCATCATCTCACACATACTCAATTGTCGAAAAGATGACATCGATTCAGCTAAAAATAAAGTGTTCCTTCTGCCTTTATGGGTTACAGTGATTGGAAAGCTGTAAGAGCAGCAAGTGATATACAGATCCTGGGTTTGGGCAGATTTATGCCTCACTTGATGGCTACCTTAAGAAAACAAACACTGAAGTAGATAAATATATATACACACACACACATATATATATATGCAGTTGTTTACAATGTATGCATGCCAATCACTTGCAGCTTAGAACCGTTCTAAGAAGCTAGCAAAGGAATATCTTGTAAAATGACACTTGATTACTTTTCTAGATCAATGAAAACAACAACTTTTATGGTATATTTGAAGGCAGTGCCTACAGTATTAAACAAGTTCAAACAAGTTCAAATTACAACAGTCACTTGTTGCAATGAAGATAAAGCAACACAGAAACAAAGTAACTGTTTGCTCAATGATCTACCAGAAGTCTCTTTTAAGAAGTTTAAGAACCCTCAAAAGTCACTAAATATTCACCATAGTATTAATAAAAAAAGAACTGAGACCTAATCTGCACTAAGTAGTTTTGACAATAAGCCTTCCCTTCCTTCAATAAGGCTCTGAATACCTGCAAACATGCAGTGTTTGCTCCATATCAAATCCATGTCTCAGCTGCGGTTTATCCCAGCAGTGTGTTCATACGCATGCTCAAATACCAAATGCCTGTCAGCCCATGGCCAGAGTACTATTGCCATCAAATGAGTAACTACCCTTTTTGACAACTACTACCAAAGAGAAGGAGTAATTAGAAGACTGACTTTACCCCATCATTTGAAAGCTTACAGCTATTTTCAAAAATGGTTCATCACCTATTAACCTACTGCTGTTACCATGCAGATGTGCCTACAGATAGGACACTAACTCTGCCTTGCTCCCTGCTAGAAGTTTCCTTACTTTTTGGGTAATAGCTGCAGCAGAGGTGTATTTGGGAAATCCCAGAGTTAAATTTGCAGTTATTGCAGAGGAGTACTGAATGTCCTCTTGCTGCAACCAAATGAGAGGGAACTGTTGCTGTCATCAAGTCTACTGCATGAGTAACATCAACATATCTGTTGCTTTTCTCAAAGCTCTCTGCAATTATCTAGAGCTCATCTGGTACTGCATTAGCAATTCTGTGATGAACACTTATGGCCAAAACACAGGCCAAGTATGCAGTAAAAAGTGACACCCTGAAGCAATTCATATTGATAGATTGAAGATTTTAATTACACAGCACATGCATTACTTCCTAAATCAAATATGGATATAAAAACTGTCTGTCTTCCCCCTACTCCAAAATTACTTTTCCTGAAGTCATTGCCCAAGTGCCAGATAAAGAGCTTCATAAACCAGGGAAGCTAATAATTGGCTAACTCTTGAAGAATCAAAATTAGAGTTATAAATCTGTGTATGCCAATATACGGATTTGTAAAACCAGATGCAAGCTTTATATTCCTGCAGATGTAAACAGGACTACAACTGATACTACACTTCCTAGCAATGCATCGTCCAACAGATACTCTTCAATATTCAAATAATCAACAGTACAAATTCATTCATACACTCACAAAAAGAGAGAAAAAAAAAAAAAAGGGTGGGAGCCAAAAGAAGAAACATTCCTCCTTATCTGGCATTCTCTGACCCAGGAAATCCTTTACTACTCATTGACTGAAAGCAACACAGGTGTGCAAGTTTCCAAAAACCCTTGTCCTTGTCACTGCTGGTTTTCCCCAAACTGTTCTGTTTTCTCCAAAATCTGTTCTGGCTTCCTTCAGGCTTGGTAAGAAAATAAGAATAATAATATTATAGAAAACAAGCATTCCTTTTGGGATTTTGTTTAACTTGCCTTTGGGTCATTTGCATCAAAAAGCCCTGTAGAAAGTCCAATCAACAATGAACTTTTGCCTTTATGTTTTGCCGGTGATATGGAGCGTGAACGAGGTACAAAAGGCTCTTCCTGTGAAGACTGAGCTGACAGAACTGGAGAGGCTGTTGTTACAGCTGCGGGCTGCATTACCCTCTGGAATAAGGGTTCAGGTTGTGGAAAGTCACTGGAACAAGTTTCTGGTGTAGTGAAAGATAGTCTGTTACACATCTAAATAGATTAAAACCCCCATGCCCTTAATGAAAAGTTAACTAATGTGAGTAAAAATTATTTCTGTTGTACAATTAAAATGGAAAATAGACAGCGCTTTAAAAGTACTACAATGTCTTTGGATTATTCAATGCGAGCTCAACAATTCACTCAAATAGTGTTAAAAAATCACCAGCTTTCTTAAGCAACCCATACACAGATGCAATAGTATCACCAATTATACTTGACAGTATTGCTGATGTACTTTCTAATCTACTGTAAAATATGCAGACCTTCTGAAGTTACTTCAAAGACCTCCAAGAGCAAGTTATTCTTCTAGGCAATAAAGGTATAAAAGATTCTCATTAGCAGCTGTTTAAAACATTTTTTATCCATGCTGCAGCTTAATTTAGTTTGTCCAAAAACAAAGCAACAATTTTATTAAGCAAATAATCAGATGTCATAACATTTTAAACAGTTGTTTTAAAAGGTGGCAACATTCAGGAACTTGACATTCACTTTTAACTATCAGAGTGGGTTCATCTGTAGATGGCGTATCTTTGTTGTTACATGTTTTCTTTGTGACAAAAATGACACCTACAATTTGTCTTCTTTATCCATCTGAAATTTGATTTCTAAAAGTATGAAATCAACTGAAAAACACAACAACAACAAAAAACACAACACAAAAACCAAAAGAGAAAATGAATACAGAAAAGCTGCTCTGCCATGGTTAGTGAAGAAGTGAGAAGGGTAACTCAAGTACTCCACAATAATAGCTACAACAGAAGAAGACGTTTTGACTGACCTTCTGGAGCTTCCTTTTGTGTCTGAACCTCAACAAGCACTAGTTTCTCAGAAGCTGCCTCATTTCTTCTGTCATGTTGTGTCCTGTTAAAGTACCACATCCAGGGGAAACACCATGTAAAATAGTCATTAGTCTACTGAAAAAGTCACCAAGTGCAGTAAAACTAACATGTCAGTCACTGCTTCATATTCTAAGTCATGGGCCTAAGCCCTACTCAATAAAGCTAGTAGTCTGGAGAGAGAGATCAGAAAAGAGCACTTACTTATCCTCTTTCTCTTTTACCCACACTTCATTAACAGTGATGGGATATTTCTTACTCTGGGGCTTTTTTTCTTCTTGTGTTTCTTCCAACATCTCTGCTTCCAAATCATCAGGCTCTAAAATTAAGTCATATACCTCATGAATAATTAATCCCTAACAACAAACAAAGCAAACAAAGCATTCATTTTAAGATTACAGTTAAATCCTTGAACTTCAGTAACTTTCTGCATTTTGCAGGAACAACTGATGTTTTGTAACCCCAGAGCAGAAAGTTTGTTTCTGATACAGGAGAAGAATCTTAAAGCTCCAATGAATTGTCTTCTAAAAACCTCAATAAACAATCCCCCAAATGTCAGTAGGGTGCTGGTATCATATAAGGGGAAAGATTCCAGCACAGTTGATAAGGAGAAATGAAGATAAACCAAACACAACATTAAAACATTTGAAGCACTTCATAATTCCACTTGTATTCTAAAGAGTCTCTATAAGCACACACAAAAAGAAAGGTTTCTGTTAATTTAAATTAGTGAGTCAAATCACAGCACAGGGATAGAAAGCACTTACTCTTACCTAGAAGTTGGTAATAACTAACTGCACATTATTTATGGGAAGAAATAAAAGTATACAGGATCCTTACTTCCATCTCTGCTTTGGCAAACAGCAAGTAAAGTAACTACTGAAATGACCTACCATCCAGTGGAGTAGGTCCACTCTGCACCTGGGTAGGTCCACCTCTTTGACATTCTTCTGGTATGGTCATTTCAGGCTCTGTGATACCAACTGGTGCTGAAGACTGAGCTCCAACAGTAGGAAAAGCTTTCTCTTCCTTCTCCTCCAATGAGGACTGATGATCTCCTTCAAGAAGTTCTGCAGTACCTAACACAAAATTATTCTATTATTTAAACAGCGTTGTGACAGTTTGATGATAAACAATGGTGGAGCTACAAGCTAAATTGGTTAACTTTTGTTTCTTTAAAGGAATACAGAATCACAGAATCAACCAGGGTGGAAGAGACCTCCAAGATCACCAAATCCAACCGATCACCCAACCCTATCTAATTAAGTAGACCACGGCACTAAATGCCTCATCCATTCTTAAACACCTCCAGGGATGTTGACCCCACCACCTCCCTGGGCAGCCCATTCCAATGGCCAATCACTCTTTCTATGAAGAACTTTCTAAAATCAAGCCTAAACTTCTCCCTTGTACAGCTTGAGACTGGGTCCCCTTGTTCTGTTGCTGGTTGCCTGGAGAAGAGGCCAATCCCCACCTAGCTGCTGCCTCCCTTCAGGTAGCTGTAGACAGCAAGAAGGTCTCCCCTAGGCCTCCTCTTCTCCAGGGTAAGCAACCCCAGCTCCCTCAGCTGCTCCTCATAGGGCTTGTGCTCCAGACCCCTCACCAGCTTTGTTGCCCTTCTCTGGACACGTTCCAGCAACTCAACATCTTTCCTAAACTGACACAGTTCCTAAACTGGACGCAATACTCAAGGTGTGGCCTAACCAGTGCTGAGTACATCCTGAATACAGAATGCATGCTTGCTTTTATGATAGCTATTATCATAAAGAATCTAGAAATATTAAAATTGGAATTTTACTTGCTATATTATCTTTAACTTCAGTTTATACTCAGAATAAGTCTAAGCCCTTTTGTGTCTGAAAAGGACTAAAAGCAGGAATTAACAACAAAAAAAATCCTCTGATATGGTAAGTCAAACACTAAAAAGAATAATACATAGGACCTAATATTCACTTATGACATCCTTTTAAAGAACAGACTTGATTTCATCAATGAGCAAAGTCCAAGACTTTCCAATAAAATGAATATTCTTCCTTTTCATCACATCCTTCTTAATTTCTTACCACTTCCTTGAGTGTAAAATATTTTGGTGTCTTCCTGTATCAGCTTGTGCTGCCATTTAGAACATTTAGAACTGAGGCAACATCCAGAAGTGAAAAGCAAGACTGAGGATAGAATATGCTTCTATGACTTCAGAATTTTTCTCAGTGGATAAACTGGCCATCTGGCACTAACTGTTCTCACAGTACAGATAATTACCACCTCTGCTTACCATTTATTACATCTAGTTCCTCAAGTAGGTCAGTCTGCAGCTGCAACTCTGCTTCTCCTAGGATCCGCAGGACTGAATCAGTAGGGCTTTTGCCCCACACTTTCCTGTGGGGTTCACCAATGTCTAACTTAATTACTTCACCCAGAGTTTGACCTGTTGGGACATAAACAGAAATATAGAAACTTTTATTCCTTTTTTGTGTAATAAAGAAATAAACAACCTCCACAAAACTAAAAACTACGAAGCCAGATGCCACCTCACCCCAAGTCAGGCAGCTTAAAGGCAGTGCTCAAAGGTCTAGTGATGTTCTTCTGCCAATTTAATTTAATACCAGGAGCTATTCAATGCCAGTGAGCATCTGTAACTTAATAGCAGCAGGTGATCTTTGCAGCAATTCAATTGCTCCAAAACAAAGCAGCATAAGAAATGTTTAAAACTGGCATGAGATGCTCTTAACTCTATCTGAAACAGGAAACTATGATGTCTCTTGTCTTGCTGCTCCTGGACACTGGTTTCTGCTATTTCTTCCTCCATTGAGAACAGAGGATACAAAGCAACAAAGAACATAGCAAAAGATGACACTTTTTTTTCCCCCCTTTTCTATGCTACTATGTTATAGAGTCTGCCAAATTCCCAATGATTAATTATTTCTACAGTGTGAAACAGACCCTTAGCAACACAAAAATTGAGAAGACTCTCCATCTTTCTTGTTCTACTAGTAACATGAAAGGATTTCAAAGTTAAGAGAGAAACTTTCATATACCTTAAGTGCTTATTTATTTGTTCTGTTAAATCAGTGCCTTTTAAAGAGACATTCACAAAGAAAGCAATCATGAATTTAATAACACATTTGGGCCATTTAACTACTCTGCCTGTGTGGTATTCCTTATCCCAGGGAATACCTAACCCCTTGTTTTTAGAATGACACTACTACTAACGAGACTATAGTAACAAGTACTTGTTTTGTAAGAACAGGCACTACATACCATAGACTGATTTACTGATATCAAGGTGATGAAAAAAAGTACTCACGGTCTGTTCCGGAGAGAGAATCTTCCATTGATAACTCAGCTAGAGGAACCACCAATTCAGATGCTCCAGATTCCCATTTCTTACGATCTCCTAGAAGTGGATGGTCACCTTCTTGTTGTTCCTTACCATCTTCAGACCCAGCCGATTCAGAAATGTTTTTACAGTTCTTTTGCTCTTTCTCATCTTCTTGAGCTTTAAGATTTTGATTTAATCTTCTCAGTATTTCTCGTTTATTCTGAAAAAAATACCCGACATGTATTACTCAAAACAGTATGTTTCTCAAAGGAAGAAATCACTAAATGAAGCTGAATACAACCTGACATACTTGCACTGCCAAATCTGGCTTCTTTATTTCCTCCTCAGCATCCTGGATAGCAGCTACATTTTCATCCTTTAAGTCCAAGAAGCATGAAAAAAACAAACCAAACAAAACAAAACCTTGAAAATAGCAGTAGACATAATAATGAAAAATCATGTCTATAAATTTTCCTTTGACAGCTGCACAAAGACTGCAAAAGAACACGTGATCCTTCTGGTTTTATGGGGTTTCCCAAAGACAGAATTTCAAAGGAGAAGAGACAATTTTAGTGATATGTAAACAGACTGAAAATCAAAGTTGAAATTGTAGAATTTGTAGTCTCTCTGTACAATTGCTCTGTGTGCAATTTTTCAGTCAATTATAGTTGCATCACTCTAAGACAAACTATCCATGTGTAAAAAAATCTGCTCACAATTGAAGTATCTGTCAAATGTTTTATTTTTCCAGCTATCAACTGACATCTTCCTATTTAGCGCTTGTTACTTAAACGGTGATAGTTGAGGTAAGTGCATAAGCATTTACAGTGTAAGAACCCAAGATCACAGAAAAGAGAAATGAGAAAACCTCTAATACTGCTCAAAACAATAAGGAGAGACATGACTACCAGATTCAAGTCTTTTACACCTTATATGCAGCACATGCTTTCAAACTCACTGAAAACAAGAATGAATATAAATTAGTCCTATTATTCAAAATTTGTTTTCTCACTTCCACCAGGTTACCAACTCCTTCATGCCCCTCTTCAAAGGCTGATGAAAGTGCTGCCTTGATCAAAACTGTAACTGCAGCCTAGGGCTCATCAGAAACCATTTTTTTCTAAAAAGTAATGAATTTGTGGTTCAGTGTGGAGATGTATTTCTACTGCTGCCATGCTTGGTTTCTTTTACCCTTCTTTTTTTCCCTAATTGGAAGGAACAAGTACTCCTAACAATTTCTTTTTTTTTCTACCTGGTCTATAGGTTCTTCTAAAAACTCTTTTTTTTTCTGAAGTAGGTGGTTTGGTTGTTATTTTTCCATTAATTTTACCCTCTTAGGAAAAGTACCTACCACACCCACTTCCTTCAAAGCAGAAGTCATGGAGATGACTGGTGTACTTGGCTTCACTGGAAGCTGTGGCTTAGGAAGAGCTGCTTCAAGCTCTTGTAGTCCATGCACAGGACTGTGTTCTGTAGTTCCCACATGAAAAGGCACATCAGAATTCTTTACCCCTTTCGCTATCAGCTGTATAAATTCAATTAAAAACAAATATCATATTGACTTCAAAACTTTGCATATTAAACAGTATTATCAAATAAATGCCTGTGACCCTTAGAAAAGGATAATCATGCCACACATTTTCTAAGGAAAGATAATTTCCAACTATACATGTGAGCTGTTTAAAATTTATCAGCTTTGCAACATCTTTATGCTTCAGTAAGTTACAGATTATTAGTAACATACTTCAGGTGATCCTAATGATTCTTTGGTTTAATGTTCTTAAATTCTTGAACCAAATTCTTCATTCAAATATAACTACGATAAGGCTTCTCAGAAGAGAATTCTGACTGACAGATGCTCTCTTCTGTTTCAGAAGGGAATCTAATTATCTAAGCATGAAAAAAAAAATCACAGTACGGGATTTGAGTCATACAAAGATACAGCACCACAGACTGACTGCATTTAACAGATTTAACAGTTTTCTTACATGTTCTTCCCACGCTATCTTCTCTCTTTCATATGCTTCCTTTCTCTTTCGATCTAACCGTTCTTTCAGAACTGCAGCTCGAGCATTTACTTGGGCCTACAGTAAACCAGCAGCAAAACCAAACCAAACCAAACACCAAGAAACAAATAAGGAAAAAATATAAATAAATAAAAAAAAATTATCAAGAGCATAAAACACATTAGTACCCCATTCCATGGAACATTTTGGGATTAACTTCATTATTACTGTAGGCTGTGACAATCAAAATCACAAGTAAGTGGAACAATTGATCTATGTTGCAAACAGGGGTAACTCCTCACAACTTCATTGGCTCTTGGTTTGCTTATGTTTTTAGTATACACTGTTACCTTAAACAGTAACATATAATTAGAATCTCTACTTAAAATTACTTTTGAACTGAATTTTACTAAGTTACTCAACATATAAAGTTTTAGTAGTTGTTTTACCTCTAGTCTTAAGGTTAGGCATATGGTTAGCTTATTTTCACATTGCTCCTTGCAGATAATGGGGAAAGAAAAAAAATCATAGAGTAGACGCAGTAATAATACTTGACATATATCAATAACTGTCTCTACCATACAATATAAGAACATTACATGCATTTACCTGAAACACACTTCATCAGAGAAGTATACAGCTCACCTTCCAAACCACATATAGCCCATGTCAGCAAACTTAAGCAGCTTTGCCTTTATTTTTTTAAGCTAAAATAATATTATTTAAGATACATCTTCCCTCTTGGTATCAAAATGCTATTTTAGTTATACCAAAGTACCTTTAGGGCTAAAGCTAACCTAGAGATAAATGTTGAAGACAGAGATAGGAAGAATCCTTGACTTGCTATGCTAAGGCACAACATTTCTTTCGGGATTAACGGCTGAACATTGTTGTTACTTCACTATGGTTAAAATAAAAACCTCCTGTAATGCATGCATGAACAAATTATTGATAGCAAAAATAAATATAAGAAACTTCATGAGACATGAAACAAATTTAAGAACAGTGAGTTCTATCTCCTCTACCCCCACAATTACCTTCTGCATTTCTATCTTTTTGCGTTTCAGTTCTGCTTCCTCACTTGATTCTTGTCCATCAGAACTGGTGGCTTCACTCTGCAAAACAGGAGTCCTCAGAAAATTATCCTTTATTAATGCATTTAAAAACTGAGACATTTGAGTGACTACTTGGATCATTTAGACCAACTGTATGACTGACACGGGTCAGAATTTCACTAGGTAACTCCTCACTCAGACTTAATGTCTACTTGGATAGAATTTCATATTTGAGATTTTTAAAGGGCTAGCTTTGCTTGGTTTTTTTCAGTCCTTTGGGATATTTTTCCCTTTTTCTAAAAAAAGACATGAATCTCTTAGAAGCCAAGAAGAAAGTAATGTGCCTGCTGTTGCAAAAGAAGTTACCTGACAATGCTGATTCTCACCTGCCACCCCTCATCACTGTCGCATGCTCTGCAGGTAAGGTATACAAGAAAGGTTAGATGTTCTTGAACTCCAGTTTCTTCCATTGTATGCACTCCAGAGAAGTGAGGTGGTGGGTAAGGGGTAAATGGGTGTGGGGTAAAATGTAAACAAGTAAGTCTATCTTTGAAATCTGTTTCCAGTCTCTCTTACTTCTTTTCATAGCCTCTGCATACTCCTATTTACAGAACAAACTGAAAGAGCTACAGAAAAAGGCTCTGACAGGAGCTTTTTATTGTTCACAACCAACTTGTGGAGATCTTTTAGTTAAACAATTCAGAAGGTTTCTTGCAGTGTTAGAAAAAGAGTATTATTAGAAATAATCTGACAAAACACAATCAAGAATGTTACCAATTTTTTAAAGTTAACATTAAAAATTATAAAAATAAAAAAAGGTTATGCTTTCAATCACCTAACAGGAAAAAAAGATGACTGGAAAGTACATTTCACTTTCCAGTGCAATAGAAAACCTTCAGAAATAATAATTTGGCACTTGTCATAAGCAAAGAAATGAATACAGATTAATCTATTGTATATAAAATACCTGCAGCTAGGGTGGATGCACCTCATTTTGAGAGAAGTGCTGCAGCTGCTCATTGGAAAAACAGAAAGAAACAGTGCAGCAGAGCCATGGCTCTATGCTGGCAACATCTCGGCACTGTTATCAGTATTTTAAGGGTATTCAGGACACAGATTTCAGAGGGCTGTGTATGGGGATGACTAGTCTCACTACAGCAATCTCAAAGCTTACTTAGAAGAAGCAGAGTAGACCTAGAGTCATGAGTGTAATTAGCAGCAAATGCAATTACAGCAACATGGGCTTATGGTGGATCACCTTCGTGTTTTATGTGAGTCAGGTCTAGTGATAAGACTTCACTGACCAGCCTCCACAATAACCTCCCAGACCCTGAATTTCCTCATGCTCCCATGAGGAAATTGAGGAGAATGGTCCATGCTGGTCACAGACGTAGCCACTAGCACTACTGTAGAAAGTTTGCATGCTGTTCTGAGGTACTCTGGGTCATCTGACTTAAGATTTGAAGGGCTCCTCTTCAATGCACTAAAATGTTTCACCTCAGTCAAGGCACTGAATTTGGTTCCCTTGCATCCGATTAATGAGGTGAACTCCAAGTTAAAGAAATTAGGGGAAAAAATGGACTATTTTAGCATTAAAAACAAACCAAAACCCAACAAAAAACCAAAACCCAACCACCACCAGCACAACCTACGGCAACAACTTTTGGAACTCTGTTTAGCTGATGTGGTAGTCCAAAGAAACCGAGTGGCACTGGGCATCAAGTAAATGGATTGTTTCCAAGGGTGCCTTGGACTACTTGACACCTTAGGAAGCATTCATTCTTCATCTACTTAATGAACATATCGTTTTGGTTTTGGTTTATTACAAATATATTTTGGAGAAGTTATGTATGGGGGGGGAAAAAAAAAATTTATTGATTAACCTTATGACAGGAATTTCTAACTTTAATACACAACTACAGAATCTAGGAAAAGAATCACTTCATATGTATTCTGTTTGACCAGATGACTTTTCAAACCAACCTTCTCTCCACGAAGTTTTGCTCTAATCTGTTGACGTTCATTAAAGTTTTGTAGCCGGATCTGTCTTAATCTTGCCAAATATTCCTAAGGGAAAGAAAGTGACTAAGTTTCAGTTATACTGAAACTGTCTTCAGTATGGTTAATTTAAAGGACATAAGACTCAACAACTTCTAAAAAGAACCCAAACAAGAGTTGGGTGAGCTCCCCCATTACTATCATCACATTAGCATTTACTGATCTCCAGAAAAAGTCCCATGTAATGAAAATAAAGACAATTATCCTTGTGTTTTACATATTGGAGACTAGGACTGCTTACATTTTTCACTGTAGGATTAAGTTATAGAGAGTTATGTGTGTATGGATGCAAATTCAAGAATTTCTCTGAGACACAGAACTATTAATTTCATTATTAAAAAAAAAAATCCCAACAATAGACACACTCAAATCTAAAACTTTATAAAGTAAATTACTTCTGTGGGGTTTATAAAGTCCTTTTATTTTGTTATACAGATAAACCATGCAGGGAGACTAGGCACGATCACAGTTAAAACAGCGCTATTTGTGATGAGCACAGTGGCAAGCATGCAGCAAGCATACCTCTTCCTCCTTGTTTCTGGATTTCCTTCCCCTTGCAGAAATGGGCCTGCCTCCATAGATATCTGCCACGTTTTGCAGTGTACCCTGTTTGCCATTTAACAGTATCACATTTACAGTGGCTGGGGCAGTACAATTACCTGCTTTATCCAACAGCTTTCACTTAAAAGAAACCAAATCCATCAATGATCTGCAGTTCTTCTGAAGTTAACTGGTAACACCTTTTCACTTACATGAAACATGACAGTAGTAACTCAGGAGTTATCCTGAGTAGCCAAAGAGAGAGAGAGAGCAGAGCTTTAAGAATATAGTTGTCCTCTCTCTGCAATTCTGATCTTCTCCTCCTGTGTTAGAGAACTTAAATTCTGATGGTCACAAATCTGGATTACACACAAATTGTATAGAAATTGTGGCACAAATTGGCATTTCTGCTTGTGGAGCCTAAAATACAAGTGGAATCTTTCTATGGTCTTACACTAACATTTTTCCACAGTGACAACTTTTTAAAAAGTATACTACAAGTACCAAACTCAAACCCCTAATAAAATACTTAAATACACATGCCACCTCTAAGAAGCTGTGTTAAATCCCTAATACATATGCATTCATAGTGTACAATCTTGATTAGACGGTGTCCTAACTGTCAACAAATGATTCAATTGTAAGGAAGTCCAATACAAAATGTTGTAAGAATCACTTAACTCAAAGTTTCCTGCTAGGATTAAAACCCAAAATAGTTAAACTATTTTGTTCATAGTGCACCATAAGCCTCTGATGAATAGGTTAAATACATCTTGATTCATTAATACACAGTCAAGAAAGCAAGCATCTACATTAGATGGATGTTAGATAGATAGATGTTAGTTAGATAGATCTTCTGTCTTATTAAATACCAGCTTCCTCAAGTTTGAGTGCAGAGAACCATCAGTAAGCAAATATTCCAGTTAAGTTCTTGATAGAGAGACCTGAAGCCAAATATTTTGGCTGAACAGCCTCTCAAAATGATTAAAAAAAAAATACAAAAAAAATCAGTAGCTGAAGGAAACAGCCCATTTCTGTGGTTTAGTGATTGGGGGATTAGAGAAAAAAATTGAAGGACCCATCCTGCAGATAAGAGAAATACCATACATCAATAAGGACTAGAATTCTGGTTTCAGCTTGAGCATTAAGCCCCACCTCCATTGAGAACTATTGCCAGATAGTCAAATTATTCTCCTACACAAATAGAAGAACTTCTGCTATCAATGGCAAATAATAGTACACCAATTTGGAATCCTGACTTCAGGTTCTAAAGTCTTAAAACATCTGGAAATTACTTCTGCAACTGCTCAGTAACCTCCTTGTTTTATTACACCAGCCAGTTAAGAATAAAACATTTGGGTTTAGTTGAATGTATCACAGAAACATTAAGCTAAATACTTGGGTATCTTGCCTATCGATCTCATACATTTACATTAATGCTGACAAAGTTAGCAACAAAATGTCAGCAAGTGCTGCTAAGGACTTGTCTAAGAGGCAGCACTCTTAGCAAAAATTGTTTGTTTTTCCAAAATTATTTAGTGGTCTTCCAAGTTTTTAAGAACAAAATCAGTTTCAGACTGCTTTAAATCACACACACAAATCTAAGGATACTTCATCAAGCAGTGCTTCCAAGTATCTAAGAATTGCTTACTGTAAGCGAAATAATGCCTGAAACAAAGACCTGGCTGTAAATCATGATCTGATATTCAGACATAACTCGAGATGCTTCTATAAATCTGCAGTTGGTCTCATCTCACTGCAATGCCAGCATAGTCAGTTTAATTTCAGCAGCTGACAGTGATACTGTGAGACTTCCTTGTACAGGAACAGCATGGAGAAGCACTCAAAATCAAAATTCTCTGCATTATGAAAACACAGTTCAACAAGTCCTATTGCCAATGAGTCATTTCCAAGATACCTTTACTGCAAAAGATACTTCCTGAAGCAATACTGAACTTAGAACTGCAGGCATAAGAATACCAAAGATTTTATGACACTGCCCACTAGTTTCTCTTTAAAGAGTGAAGGCTTTAGAAACATTAACCTTAACACAGAGACTCCTTCATAATACCTTGTCAATAAGCAGAATGTGTTCTTATAAAGCACAGTACTGTAGCTGATCATTAGTTGTATCAAGCTTAATCAAATGTAATTTCAGGTTCAAGCTACTGAGTAATATACCAAGCCTGATTTTAAGCAAAACTTTAGAACTACAAACAGAGAAAAACAAATGTTCCAAAACACACAAGATCAAGTTAAAGACACGGGGGAATTTTTTTTTCTTTTGTTAATAAATGGACTGCCATGAGAAAGGTATCATACAATTCTGCTATGTTTCCATAAAATCAGTAACAAAATGATGAAAACCTACCTTACATAGGTTTTTTTTCTTCTTTAATACTCAAGGAAAATATTAGCATTAGAATTAACCAGGTTGGAAAAGACCTTTGAGATCACTGAATCCAGCACTACCTAATCAACTAAACCATGGCACCAAGCGCCCCATCCAGTCTCTTCCTAAACACCTCCAGTGATGGTGACTCTACCACCTCCCTGGGCAGCCCATTCCAATGGCCAATCACTCTTTCTGTGAAGAACTTCTTCCTAACATCCAGCCTAAACCTCCCCTGGTGCAGCTTGAGACTGTGTCCCCTTGTTCTGTTGCGGGTTGCCTGGGAGAAGAGGCCAATCCCCACCTGGCTGCAGCCTCCCTTCAGGTAGTTGTAGACAGCAATAAGGTCTCCCCTGAGCCTCCTCTTCTCCAGGCTAAGCAACCCCAGCTCCCCCAGCTGCTCCTCACAGGGCTTGTGCTCCAAACCTCTCACCAGCTTTGTTGCCCTTCTCTGGACACATTCCAGCAACTCAACATCTTTCCTAAACTGAGGGGCCCATAACTGGACACAGTACTTCAGCTGTGGCCTAACTAGTGCTGAGTACAAGGGCAGAATGACCTCCCTGCTCATGCTGGTCATGGTGTTCCTAATATAGGTTAGGATGCCATTTGCCATCTTGGCTGCCTGGGCACACTGCTGGCTCATGTTCAGCCTACTATCAACCAGTACCCCCTGGTCCCTTTCTGCCTGTCTGTTCTCCAGCCACCCTGACCCCAGCCTGTAGCACTGCATGGGGTTGCTGTGGCCAATGTGTAGAACCCAGCACTTTAGCCAGTATTTCATGGTTATGATACTGCTTCAAAGATTCTTAAAGCATAATGCAGCGTTAACATACATAGGAAGACAAGATTCCATACCATGTGTCCCTGAGCTCGAGCTTTGTTTTCCATGGCTTCTCTCTTTCGTTGCCAGAATTCTTCAACTTGCACAGCTCTGTCTGCAGCTATCCATCCTTTCTGCCTAAGGAATTGCAATACAGCCAGATGAAAGTCTCTGAAATAAGACACTGAAAAAATCCCTCTGCATTTATTCTAACTAGGACATACACAAAAAGTGTAAAATATCTGTCAGGAAGACATCTTCATAAAAATGCCTTTCATAATACAAAATGAAAGTCAGAGTTCCACAAAACGGAGGAAAATAAGCTCAGCTAAATTAAAACAATTAAAAATTAAATAAAATAAAATCAAGAAAACCCAAACAATAAGAAACAAACCCCAAACCATTACTTTGTCCTTCCAGATCCTGGCTGTCAAAACAAAAATCAATGTCCAAACAGTTATTTCTGAAAATGTCGCAGCTTGATTCATTACTGCTACAAGTTGTGAAAAAGAAGACTCCTTCCATCAGAAATGGGCAAGAATTCATCACCTGAGTCAGTCAGTAAGGTCAGTACTGCAGCAGACTTACAGGATTGACCTATGTTTAGACTAAGAGCTTACATAGTTAGTAAAGGGCTAGAATTTTCAGAAGGTTCTGGCAACTCCTTTTGAGGGATCTTAGGGAATTTTTGTTTGTTTTTTAAAGGGACTGTAAAAGAATTTTCCTACTTTAGAATTAGCCAGAACAAGATGGGGTTTTGTCACATGTTCTACCCCAGGTCAGAGAGACCTGCTTAGGTAGACGAGAAGGCTACGTTAAGTTACTGTAACTGAGCACCTGGGAAGTCTCCTACTGTACACACATGGTCATTTTGCAGAGGAGCCTGTTTCTGACAAATCGTTTAGACGTGGACTCAGAGGAAGCTTTCTATTAAAAAAACCTGAGCAGTGGTGTAAAGTAGTCTAATAAATGGTGAAATGATGACAATCTCCCTTCCAAGGTTCGACTAGCCTAGCATGACTGAAGAGTACTGGGGGTCCAACAACAGATGGGAAATTGCAATAAGCCAATAGCAATAACCCATCAGGCTGAGACTGTTAAAGGATCATTTCGCAAGACAGGAGCTATTGCTAGCAATGCATAAATTAATTAGCACACTACTTAAACATCCTTGCATCTTGTTTTTTCTAGCCCCTCCCCACACCTCTCAAGAAACAAGGAAAGAAAATATTTCTATATGCTATGGTTCATTAGAAGGAAGATAGAGATAAAGCTCCTTTGCATAATAAAGCAAGTGCTGTAGATGCTCTGAAGAGGCAAGATGATGCATGCAGGTGTTACTAGTAAAGAAACAAACACTTGTTAAGTTTCTGTACACATATTGGACTCACTCTTAAGATTTTTACTGTAACTGTTCATTACATATGAACTCAGTTGTTGGACAGTGAAATGTACCCAAACCTGTGTCATATAGCTAAAGTTTAGCTTGTAACGCTGGAGAGAAGCTTCCCAAGCAAAAAACTCCATATCCATGTTGCAAACCAAAATTCACAGGAAAAAAATTATTTCAACTGAATTTTATGTAAATGTTTCTCCCTACTCTAAAGCTGAGTGACTCATTCTGCTAAAACACATTCTAACCAGATTTCTTTGAGGCTGCATTTCTGTCCAAGAGAGACTTTTTAAAGATTGTTGAAGATACTTAGCTTTGCTTTAGTTACAGTAGTGTACACAGGAAGACTGCAACTTAAGGGGACGATTTCTCAAGTTATTTAGTTTATGTTAACTGTCTTTAGGAAAGTTGCAATTATTTAAATTCTTTGCTTGAGCTAAACATCCTGGACACTTAACTTTATATTTCACATTCAGCTGAAAAAAAATCAAGTTCAGGAAAGAAATAAAGGTAGACTTGGTATGTCAATAAAATTACTTCCAGGTAATAAAGTACAAACACTTTGTCATTCACTTCAAAAATGGAAAGTTTTTAAAGTCTACCTATTTAGAAACTTCTGCACTGTATTTCCATTTACAGTTTCCAAGTTCATTTATTTGAAAAATACTGAATCAGTTTCTCTTCAGGAACTCCATGTCACTTCTAATTTGAAGCCCTCTACAGTTCCTCTTAGTTTTAACACATTTAGAACAGTTACCCAGGCACGGGCAAGTATAATAGTAGCAGTGATACTGTTTAATGTATGAGGCAGTGTTGCCTAGCATAGGGAAGATTTGAGGACTGTGGCACTTTGTGCAAAGCACTGAGAATAAATAGAGGAGGATCAAAACATGCATCTACATCATCTGGGAAAATGCACCTGCCAGTATTGAGTTGTATCACGAAGAATTTTACAAGAGCTCACAATAGCCCAAATTACTATTAAAGAAATTAAACATTTTAGCTTGCTGTGGTAGTTTTAGGCTATGGCTTCAAAATTTTTTTCACACATCTTGAACAGAAAGTAGTAAAAAGTAAACAAACCACTATTGGGCATAAAAAGGAAAATAATGATAATTCTAAACAATCCTGTTGGAAAGATAATGGACTTAAGCTAGTAATGTAAACAATTTCTTCTCTCTTTTTGCTTCCTCCAGCTAGGAGATACTAACTTGCTTCTGCTTGACCTTGGCTGCACTGCTTTTGTTGTGACTAGTATTAACTTCTCTGCTTCTGTCTCTCGTCCCTTTTGTACAGGAGGCAAGGGGGAGAGCAGGGAGGGAGAAGCTAGTAGCTTTCCCTGGTCCTTGGCCAGGGGAGTTCTTGTGCTGTTCATTAGTTGAAAATACTGTGTATTTTGTGCATATACTTGTGCAAGTTTTCCACCAATCAATAAACAGCAGCTAACAATTCTGGGAGCATTCTAGACACTGTCCTATGCTAGAATCAAATGCTTAGATGTAGAGACAGCAGTCAGAATCAGATGACAGGAGAAGGAAGCATCTGGACAGGTAACACAAAAAGTGGAGCTATGAAGAAAAGCAACAGAGAAGGCTTACAACGTTATCTGCAACTGCATCAAGCCAAGAATTTTGGCTGAAATCCGGTTTAGTTGCAGCTGTTAGTAAACCAATTTTTCCCACTACTAGGGAAAGCCAAGTTTTCCATTGATTCTGAAAGAATTGTGGTCTGTGAAGGACTAAGACAGAAACAGACAGCACAGTACCAATCGATAAGCGATTCTGACTACATGGAACAAGACATGGAACGAGAATCTAACATGTAGGGACAGATTTATGGATCATTATAGTCCAACCTGTTTGCATTGGCTTGTTTAGACACCTCCTTCAATCTTTTCACTTTTTTCCTAACTGCATCAGCATCAGGTAAATGGTGATGACCTGCAGGCCCCTTAGGAGCTCCTGGATGTATTCCATGTGGAATTCCTCTGCAGATAAATATGTACAGTAACTTTCACTACTTTCATTTAAAGCATATCACATGTAGCTTCGAATGGAAGGCAGCCATACCTTTGAGCAGCTTCTCGGCCTTGTACTCTTGCGTTTAGTTTGGCTTCATCTAGTCTAGTGTTTTCCTTTTGCTGACGCATCTGGTCAAAAATAGCATGATAGTGTTCATATTGTCCTCTGGAAGGCACAGGAAAAGGACTGACACCACCTCCACCACCATAATACGGTGCCTGGAAATCAGAAGAGGTTGAGTGGAACAGTGTTGGTTTTTTTCACAAGTCCTTGAAATTTTCACCTCTTCAGCAGAATTAAAGCATTAATATGCCTTGCAACATACTAAAACTTAATTTTCTGTTGGCACTCCATAATAAAACATCATTTTACCTCCCTCTGTCTAGTTACACATCTTTCACATATTTTCTAAGTTATTGGTAGCAAACTGACTGTAGTGTGACTGAAGATAGATGTTCAGCACCGCAAAAAACAAAGTTTCAGCACAGAAGCTGAAAGCAACACAGTACTAACTGAAGTACCAGTGAGTGATTTATAGCCAAACATCAATTTTTTTTATGAAACCAGAAATTTTTAAGTACACTTCCAAGGTTGCTGAACGGCATTAAGTGAGATTTCACTGAGAATCACCATTGCTACCAATCTATAATTTGCCTTCGCCCCCAGAATTCGCTACTAAAGCTCAGAGGAACATCTATCTTAAGTTTTACGTGAATTATCCCTGTCAATCTCAAAGATTTTGAGTTCTTACAGAACACTTGCATGTAAAAGAAATAAAACAAAGCAAAAAAACAAACAAAACAAGATGTTGCAAGCAGCTGAGTAGTAGCCAAGGATGGAAGCAGAAAATGTGAAACTGGCAAAATAAGGTTAAGGTTGTCAGCACAAGCATCAAAATGTTCCCATTACACCTGGGGGAAGCAGTCAAATAGTCCATCCTAGTGAATCTATGGAATTTGTTTTAACAAGTATCAATGTTCCTTCCAGAGTGGTCTTAAGCATTTTAAATAAATTCAAACATGTGAGTGCAGATGTGACAAGTTTAAGATAGCCTTCTTAGAAGCTCTTGAACAGATTATGCTTGACAATGAAATCTAGCTTACATCTTGAATTGCTTGACTCCCATCAACAGCTCCCAATAATCCACATATGATACAGTAACAAGAACTATTTATCCAGGCATTCAAATAAATACACAGGTATGTTGTTCACCTTAGTAACTTACTGTATGAAACTACACTTTCTACAAACAAAAGGAAAAGTCTTGCTTTGGACACCATTTCAAGTTCCACCTATCATCAGAACTCAAGTTTTCAAGGGGATTACCTAAAGAAATAGGATGATCAATTCATAAGCAAATGCTATGAAGCAGGTGCTCATCAACAGTCTGCAGAACAGATACAGCCCCTGCTAAAATCACAAACCCAAAGCCAAGTCCTTGCTACTTCTTTCACTACTCTCCCTCAGAAACAGGTGTCAGCAACCAACCCAAAAAGACAAGAGAAGAAACCCACAAAGTGCATGACCCTGCCATCCCTTCATAAGAGGCTTTATGGTCTGCATTATTGGAAAGCTTTAACAAAGCTACTCAGCAGCACTGTCAGGGAGTTGCTGGATACACTGTTTTCATGTAGAAGAAAAGTAAAGTCAAGTCAGTAATACCCTAAAAGTACATGGAAGTCTAGAGCAATGCTAATCTAACAGCCTGCAATAAAAACTCTGCTGAACTACCCAATTTAGAGAAGACATTTCAATGAATTTTTAGGCATGTCTGCCATGACATTTTGTATCAGTGATGCTTAGATACATACAATTACTGACCCTCAGTTTCCCTAGATGACTAAGAATACTGTTAATAGTGCAGCTGTAGCTACAGCAGACAACTTCATAGGTTTGCGGAGGATCTTGCAATAAAACTGTTACAAGGTCATCTGAAACATCATCCAAACATGACAATGCTGATACACTATGTTGCATGGAATCTTGTATGGAGTGCCTGCCAGTTTCATTTTCAGTGAGAAGGATGACATGAGAATCACATAATGTTTTCTGATCTTAAAATTAAGCCAAGACCTAATAGTTTTTAAAGTCTAGTGTGTTTACATTTGGGTTTATATTTAATCTTTAGCTATATGATGTGTGGCACACCTCCAAAGATGATGTCTCTTTTGAAATAATGTATAAGCAGCTACTGAAACCTGGTCAAGTACTTGTTTATTCCTCACAGAAAACTGTCACAGGAATCAGACTACACTAAGTAACTAAATTATGTAAGAGGCAAATGACTAAATGGTTTACCAATCAGGATTTACTCAGGATTTTTTTTTCCCTCCTTCTGAATGATTAAATCAGCATATATAAGCATTTACATTGCTAAATAATGAAGAATGTTAGAACCAGGTGTTTAATACTGGGAAAGAGGTCCATTATCATAATGAGAACGTGGAGAAAGATTTCAACATAAGAACTCCAGAACAAACTTGAATGTAAAAGAAGCTGTTCATGCATAGATCCAGCACAAAAATAGCAGCAAAAGCAGGAGTGGAAAGTGGTGCATGAAAACCATTACTGGCAAAAAGAGAAGAGGTTCTGAAATGTAGTTAAGTGTGAGAAATGAAAATTGCACGTGATCTCCAAAAGCCAGGAGAGACTCTGTTATACAGTTGCTTTTAAATCATTCCTAGATTTATAATGGGCAACCCCAAAAGTTGACCTCCAAGAGCAGATCATTCTGAAAAAAAAGACCATGCCACATAACCAAAGGTGGGGAGGGAACAAACTACACCACATTTCTGCATCTGCTGCCAACCTTAACATCACCACTTCCACCAGAACCAGTCACATTCCTCCATCCTTGTTCCCTGGCTCTGTTCATTCGTTCCATCTGAAGGAGAAAACAATACAGGAAAACATAATTCCAAGAACCACTGAGTGAAAATTGAACTTCACTAATAACACATTTTAAGCATATTTTACCCTTTCTTTTTCAAATCTTCTCATTTCATCTGCCTTCAGTAAACTCTGCAATGAGTAAGGATTAAACATGTTAAGTAACTGGGAAATCAAACTAATCCATCTTCCTACACACCACAGTACAAGATATTTCACTGAAATTACTACAGTTGGAAAAGAAATTCTCAAGGATCTCATCTACCTGATTTCTCTGACGTTTTTCTTTTTCAGGCACTTCTAACCTTTTCTTTTTTGAAGGTTCCTGAAAAATAAGCATGTCATTTGATGTTACTACTGAGCCATTGTTTTGTCACGATAGGTTAGTGCTCCCGTTGCTGGTGTATATCCACAAAGATTAACAATAAAATAAAGCACTGTTACATAATGTTTAGGGGAAAAAAAAAAAAAAAAAAAAGAGAAGGAGGAAAGGTTTGAAGGTTTTATTTTGTCATTCTTGCTCTGGACTTAGCTTTTGCTTAGTTTGAAAATTAACAGATCATGATACCTCAAACATTTTCCTCCTTTCTTCTCCCGGATTATTTTTCTTCACTGGAGATGGAAAAGCCTGAATAAAAGGTGAAACTTCAAATTAGATGGTATGATGCCACAATAGGAGAAAAATTCTGATCAGAAAAATGAAAAATCTTAGACTCAGAATTCAGTATGTGCAAAAAAAGGTTGAAAATAATTACTCAGAAGATTTTCAATAAAAAGACTGCTACAATCTAGGTGTAAATGCTACTGTACTTGCTCATCTTCTATTAAAAACTCTGTAATTTTAAATTCTTTTGTCTTATTTTTTCTTTGCTGACAATGTAATTCTGCATTACAGTCTTTTCCTATAAGTCTTCAGGGGCCCTTAGATATCAGGAGTCTCTTGTGTTGGAAGAACAGAGTTATTAGGTTATCCTCAGGCAATATTGCCTAGGAAACTTACCAACAGAAGAGGAGAATATAGCCAGTGTTGAATACCTGGTAAAGAAGCAGCTGTGTGTAATAAACCACGCTGCTAACATTTTTTTCCTGAGAACTATATACTATTTTATTTTGATGACCTCAAACACTATCAAATAAAAGAGAAAAATACTCAGAAGACAGAAGCCTTTAGAGACAAGTCAATGTAGTGCAATGACATTGGAATAGCAGGAAAAAAGAAAATTTACATTAAGTTGTAGCCAGTTACCATCCTGCCTCTCATCCCTTGAGAGGAGATATAATTTGCATGAAGAATATGTCTTAGAATTGCAGCTGCTGACCACTTACATGCAGCAAAAGGGTATTTCCTCAGTTCCTACCCTGCAGCTGAGTCTATAAGCAAGTTTAATCAGTGCTGGCTGGTGAAAATGAAGAGCAGCAAACTAGCTGCACAACCAAGCCTTAAAAGTTTAAATAGGCAAGGTTTCATGATGACACCCAAAAAGCCTCTTTATTTCCTTCTTGCTCTCATTTTCAAACTCTTTATCACAGGCCAACAAGGCTTCGCTCATTGTTATCAATGAGCTTTTCTTTAAACCTCCAATAATTTCTGAACCTCATTTTTTAACCTCTACCTCGAAGACAATTCTTCTATCCACCTATCAAACTGGCAGATGGATGAATAAAGATGAATATAGTGTTAGGCTGCCAAAATACTATGAGGTGGAAAAAACTCCAAAAACCCAAAACCAACCAACCAAACACTATCACCAGAACAAAAGTGCTACTTATCCAGAAGAAAATCTCCATTAGCTCTCTTGCTGAAGCAGGAGCTTAGTTGCTTGACATGTATGGTAATTTAACAAAAAAAAAAGAGGAATACAGAGAAAGTGACTAGAAGAAATGTCCAAAATACTGTATGAAGGCATACAGAAGACTTTTTCATTAGCTCAGGGAATAAAGTTTAGGAAACTCCACTTTCAATGACAATTTCTCTGGCTGACAACACATTAGAAAAAAATGGCTAAAAAAAATGTTTTCTATCTTTTGACAATTTGCTATTATTTTTGAACAAGATGCCAGAATTCTTACCCACTATCAATAATTTGGTATATCTGACAAACTTCCATTATCTTTGACTGATGAACACCAACAAAACAACTAAAAGCATGAAAAACATGTCTAATTCAGCAGCAGCATTAGAAACCTAACTCAAGGCAGCAGTCTCCAAACATCATTATGTTAAAACCAACTAGAAAATAGCATCGGCAATGAGGTAAGCCAAGCACTGCAATTACTACTTTCGCTGCAGATGCATGTATTCACATAAAAGACATTATGAAAAGAAATGAAGAGTATTTTCCTAGAATTTAAATATGGTATGGTGGTAGAATCACCATCACTAGAAGAGTTTTAAAAAGAGACTGGATGAGGTACTTATTGCCATGGTTTAGTTGATTACATATACTCTGTATGAGCAAAATGGTTCAATTTAAGTAATTTGGCTTCTTACCTGCCTAGATTTAGTCAATAGCTTCTTCTCATTAGGCTTTTTAGGTGCATCAGAAGATTTCCTGATTGCTAAAGGCACTCCGTATTTTGCAGCAGGTTTGGTAATTTTGTGAGCTGGTGCAGCTGAAGACAGTGTTTGTTCTTGAGCTGGTCTTTTAGCTGGAAGGAGAAAATCCCTGTTTTACAGCTATTTAGGTTACAATACCAAGGGTTGTGTTTTGCCTGCCTCCTGGCATAGACTGGCCCTATGTGGCAGGATGCATTTCAGTATATAACAGATCCGGAGCTGCAATACTGCGCGGCAACCATTCAACCACCATCGTCATCACAGGGACACAGCCTGCTAAGAGTTGACACCTTCCCATCTTGGAGTCTGGATTATGCTCCACTGCATACTATTCTATCTATTGGGGTTGATGGCATGTGCATAAGTATTATACTTTTGCTGTGCTAGTAAATTGCTTTTACTATTATATTATAGTTAATAAAGTAGTTACAAATATGTAACAGTGCATATGTAGTTTTCCGTTGTGCCTCATCCTTTACAAGCCTCTAACTGTAACATCCAGTTGTCCCAAACACAGGGAAAAGTTTTCCTCATGGCACAGTGAGACGGGCCTCTCTCCACTAACAACACTGGACTGCAACTTGTGACACTAATGTCAGATTATAAATCCTAGAAGAGCTTCAGTGACCTTTCAGGATGTTGTCTTCCCTACTGAGTTCCTTAAAATACGGTAGGATTGTGGATTTAATTCTCTTGTTAGCAGGGATTACTAACATGCAGTCACAGGACAGTAGAGAAATACACGACGCAGTCAAAAGACACTAAAGCACTTATCACAGCTTCAAACAGTTACAAGGAAATAAATAAATGGAAAGAAAAATTAGGGGGGGAGAAAGGGTATAACAATGCAGGAAAATTAATTAAGGCAAGAAGATCCTGACAAAATGAACCATTATCTCATTTGCTACCAGAAACTCTACTGCTTTGGGCCAAAGTCAGGGCTTAAATCTGGAATCTGCACAGAAGCTTAACACACTTTTACAAGAAACAGTATTATCTCCTTAAATTTGGAAGTGTAGCATATTGCAAAAGGAAAAAATACACCTAAAATATTCCAGGATCATAGTTTATGTTTGCATCGTTTGTACTCTACATACATCTAGCATCCAGAGTGGGTAAATTTGCTTCCTTCTTTCTCCTTAAACTTCTAGAACACACCAAAGCTAAGTAAATTTAAAAAAAAAAAAAAAAAAAAAAAGCTCCATGCACTGTCTTGCTAGAGCTGAAAGCGAAAGTACTTTGCATACTTATTTACCTGGTGCAGCATGTGGTCCAAACTTATGGAAGATTTTGTGACTGAATTCTTCTGCAATAAGCTAAACAAAAAACTGAACAGTTAGGCAAGAGCACACATATGACAGAAGCTAGAAAGAACTCTTTTGCAAGGAAGTGTGCCACTCCTAAGAAGCACCTAACTGATGGTATTTACTGTTGATTTAAATGTAAATAAATATTCCAATTAATTTATTCAGTTTAGTATCACTAAATTAATTTTTATACATATACAAATTTATTTTCCTTAATATGAAGCTGGATTCAGTACTTTCAAACATTTTTGCATAATTACTCAATTTTTAAAAGGCATGACTTCTGGGTGGCCCATGTCACCTCATTTATGAGCTAGTTAAGAATCTAGAAGAAAGTTGTCTAGGATGTCTAAAAAGATACCCAGGTCAAACTTGTTAGTAATTCAATTGGAAAAGTTGTGTGCTACTATTCACACTCATTCTAGGAAGAATTAGTATTATCATCTAGTAGTAGTCTATTCGTAATTATACTTTGCCTGACTAACTCCAAATAAAAATTTCATATCCATTCTAGCTCCAGGAAAAAAAAAATAAATTAAGAGCTTGATCTGATTCTTTTTTTAATGTTGTAAAAGTTAGAACAAGCTTATCTGCAAAGGCTTCTGAATTCTACCTTTCATCAGGATTTTAATCTGAACTATTATTAGTTGAAAGTCTATTTCATATAGAGTTGAAAACCAATTAAATGATATGGTGTTCTCACAAAACTTTAGTAAAGAGTAAGAAACCATCAGTATTCTTTATACTTAGTGAGGTCTCCTTTTACAGTAGAATCATAGAATCAATCGGGGTTGGAAGGGACCACAAGGATCATCTAGTTCCAACCCCCCTGCCATGGGCAGGGACACCCCACACTAGATCAGGCTGGCCAGAGCCTCATCCAGCCTGGTCTTAAACACCTTCAGGGACGGCGCTCCAACCACCTCCCTGGACAACCCCTGCCAGGGCTTCACCACTCTCATGGTGAAGAACTTCCTCCTCACATCCAGTCTGAATCTTCCCACCTCCAGCTTCATTCCATTCCCCCTAGTCCTATCACTACCTGATATCCTAAGAAGTCCCTCCCCAGCCTTCTTGTAGGTTCCCTTCAGATACTGGAAGGCCCCAATAAAGTCACCTCGGAGCCTTCTTTTCTCCAGACTGAACAGCCTCAACTCTTTCAGTCTGTCCTCATAGGAGAGGTGCTCCAGCCCTCTGATCATCCTCATGGCCCTTCTCTGGACACGCTCCAGTAATTTCCTCTATGTCCTTACTCTGTCTATACTGCTCATATCAGTACTACTGTTCACTTGTTCATCTTGATCTCTTTTGATTAGACATATTCAGAAGACATGAACAGATGTAAAATGATATCAAGAGATATTAAACAGAGAAGTGAGAAATTTCTTCTTCAAGGTTATATACGTGTGGTACATTTAAGCATCAAGAAATTTAAAGATTACCTAGCAATATTTCATAGAACACACTTTCAAACTATTCCAAATTCCAAACAAAAATGGGTTGAATGAAGTATGATAAACCAGCAATGCTGAAGTCACTGACAGCAGCACCATTTTATGGAAAAAAATGCATACCTAAACAAAATATCGCACTCATGACTCCTCATTACATAGAAAACCACCAAAACAATGCACTTCAGAATTTGGTTTTTTACCAAATATTTCAGCAATCCGCAACTTTTCTTCACAGTTCACACTAAAACTCTTTCCTCAACTGAAAGTGTCTCTATTAAAAAGCTCTAGGGAATGCCATTACTCTCATTTCTCATGTTGCATATTAATATTAAAGATATTTTTAGCAAAATTAGAATTAAAATTAAACCATACCTGTGGTGTGAGGAATTTTTCAACCCTTTTGGCTATAAAGGTTTTCTCCAATATGGAGTTCACTGATGGTCTGTTCCTAGGATTCCTCTTAAATAACTGTGAAAGCAGATTGCGTAGGTCATAGGAATAATGCACAGACACAGGAGGAAAAGGTCCAGAGATTATCTTCAGTACCAAGTTCTTCATGTTACCAGCTTCAAACTATATCACACAAGACAGAAAACAGTTACTAGATTTTTGTTCCCGTCTCTCCACTTGCAAAGCCACATATATACATGAAAGAAGCAACATACCTTCCCTTGCCTCAACATAACAAATTTTTAAGGCCATTGATAGTTTACCTCAACAGTTTAAAAACATCTGCTGCCAAGTATTCTGACTATAAATCATACTGCAGACATACAAATTTTGCTGACAAATAATTATTTCCTTCAAGATCTAGGTTGACAATAATATATAATTAAAGATAAAATAATTATATGATAATCTCTCCTAAACACTTTCAACAGTTACATGGCTTCTGCCCTTTTTAGAAAAGGCACGTGTCAAAGGAAAGAACATAAAGCACTCATTCAGTGTCAAATCTACAGGAATGCTCAGACTTCAGCTTAAGTTCAGGGAACAGAACGCACCATTTCAATTCCTCTGTACACTAAAAAAAACAAACAACCCATCACCTAGCTCCCAGAAAACAACCTACTGCCATAAGCTCTCAGAAAAGTAACATCGCTGCCACAGAAAATATTGAATAAGAAATTAGAAAATTTTGAAATTAAATTCTTAACCCTTGATTTCTCCCCAATTTTCATATTATTTCAGATTATTATTTTTTCTTTTAATAAAACAGAAAAACAAAAACCCAACAAAACCCAAACAAATCCAAACCAAACAGAACAGAAAACCAAACCACCAAACCCAACCAAGATAGAAATTAGTTTCTCTTCCTCCCTTCCTAACTGTAAAATTGCTTATAAAGACACATCTTTGGAAATAACACACTTAAAGGTAAAAACACCCAAAACCCCACACTAAAAAACTCTTTTACCTTGGGAGCTTTTTCTCTAAGAACTATCCCTGTTCTAAACAGAAATGCATTAATCCTTCTGCACAAAAGCTGCTAGTCTGAATTCAGACTTTCCATAAAAATGTCAAAGTTTTGGAAAGAAAGCAAAATACTATTCACAGGATCATTTGTTACAATGTCTAAGAATTTCTGTACCTAACTTTGCTTGTTAAAAACCTACACTAAACCCAAAATGTTGGTCGCTACAGGAAGAGAAGATGCAAATGCTGAGGGTAATTTTAAATAGACATCATGAATGTCTTTCATCTACTGAAATATATTTGTAAAAAATAAGGAAAAAATCTTGTTTAAAACCCACTATTCTTTTAAAGACAAAAGAAGTTTCTACTTACTGCGTGTTTAAGTGTGCACATCTCATAGAGAACACAACCAAGGGCCCAGATATCACTAAATCAAAAAGAAGGTATCCTAAGAATTAGCTCTGGATGTAACATCGCCAAGTAACTCATACCCATGAAATCTATCTTTGAAAAGCAAAATGTTGTGCTTAGAGTATGTATAAGCTCCCTTATATGTACCTCTTCCACTTCCTACCAAACCACAAAATCCCACACAAAACCACAATTCAGCAGCCAAAAATAAAGGCAACCTAAAAACCAGATGAAGTTATATTTTGACTTCAGATTTTATTTTCACCGTTTTATCTCAACCATACCAACCAGAAATTAGACAACATACAAACAAAAGCTTTTTAAAAACATATACACTTGTCTGAAGTCTTTGAATTAAACAATGATAAGCAGGCCCAAAACTTGCCACCTAGTTCAGCAAATACAACTCTCAAAGTAAGTTTACTCTCTACCATTGGCTTGCTTAACTGAGTCACTGCAGGTTCTCCTTTCCACATGGAAGACACTAAAGGGCAAACAACTGTAATATTTTGTTATCTTTTAAGAAAACATTTGAAATTAGTGTAAGGCAATGGATGCAGCAGCTTAGTGCAGTATAAGACTAATTTGATTAATGACCACTTCCATTACCTTAGGAACATTGTCACCAGATACAGCCTACTGCCAGGACAGCAAATGTGTAAGCAAAGTATCTGTATGACTTTGTTACCTGAAGTAAGCCGAGTCACCTGTGCAAGAGCTTAGGGAATCCAATTACCATCTGTGTGATTTCAGTTCTACTTTTGCCTAAGAACACAGCTAGATCTAGAACTCAGGAGCATTAAGATAAGTCAACTCTGCATCACACTGCTTTGTACTGCACAGTCTTCTACAGTGACACTCAGTACCTTCTCAGGTAGCAGATGAACCAGGAGCTGGTCACCACCATACAAACAGAACAGCTTTAGATTTCTGAAACAAATCACTTTCTTTTCCTTATCAGAAATGATTAGTAATATGTTTGTTAGTACCTTTTATTGTTGTAAGGTTTATTCTGACATATTTCAGGAGACAAATAGTATGGTGTTCCTATGCAAGTGCGAGCCAACTCTGCAGTACTAGGAAAAAATAAGAATGAATGTTAACTAGTTAACTCACATGAAGTGCAGAGATTGTGTTCTCCTACATCAAAGCAATTTAGATTAAGCTGAGAAAATAGCATCAAAAAGGAGTTACCTGTTAAGAACTCTGGCGATGCCAAAATCTCCCAGCTGTATTGTTCCATCTTTGGTTAAAAATATATTCTTGATACAGAAATTTTAAGAAGTCTGTTAATTAAAGCATTCATACAATTGCCCACTTTTTGTTCTCAACAATTTTTGGCAAGAATGAAGTTTTCTACCAGTCACTCTGAAGCTACTGGCTTACTGACTACTAAGAAGCACAGGACTTACTCTAGTCCTACTTCATCAAAATTAAACATTATTATACATTCTAAAATATAACCTTTTCTATCCTGCACATAAATCTGAGTAGCACTCAAGTAGCCTCATCAAATAGCCTCATCTGTTTGTACAAATAGCATATAAATCACTTCCAGACAACTCCAGAGAAAACATATGTTTCCAGTATTAGAAGTGTTTACGTAACAAGACTGCTTTCCATAATTTACCAACTTACACTAGCAAGATATAAATGTAATCACTTTGGAAGTAAATTGAATAAAAAAACAGTTACCTACATACCTGTGACTTTATGTCTCGATGCAAGATTTTTCTATCATGTATGTGTTTTAATGCTAAACAGATCTGTACAAACCAATCCAGAATCTAAGCACAAAATAAAATGCAATTATCAGTATAATTTCTTTGAATTTTTCCTAGTTATGTAACTGAACATCTCATCAAATCAGTTCTACAATTATAAGACTTTATCTCTTTCCACAACCCTACCTTTATTTATACCAGAGAATACTTAAAAATGTAATGTCACTATAAAGCAAGCTTTTTAATGAAGGATGCATACTACCCATATTTGATGTGAAGCCTGAGGCTATGAGCTTCATTGCAAATTATGAGTCTCATAAAAATATGTAACATGAATTTGGCTAAAACATTCAAGATCTAGAACTTCTATCTTAAAGATTTTACTTTTGCTCTAACCAATACACGTTTTCTTGCAGCCAATCAACCAAGAGTCCTAAGAAGCCAAACACAGTAATTTAACATATTTTACTTAAAGAAGAAAAACAGTACAAAAGTAGATGCTGCCATTGAGAAAAACGACAAACCACATACAACTAGAAGATTATATGCAAGCTAACAAAACCCTTTTTAAAAGTATTTTGAAGATCACATTATAAAAGGTGACTAATTGCAGGAGCTTTTCCATGTGAATAGATTTCACATTTGAACTTAGAAGCACATACATGTCAAAACTACAGTGTAATTCAAGGTGTGTAATTTTCCCTTTTCTACTTCAGGTTCTTCTTGTAGATGTGAGCCAAAACAAGAAAAAGATTTTAACAAGTATATCCAAAATGTTTCATGATTACCCTATTCTAAACACTATCAACAGACCAAATACATTAGTAAACCTTTTAAACCACAGGTAAATTGAGATCCTACCAGCTGCAGACACAAAAGCATAGAAACATATTTTTAAACAAGGAAACTTACATCAGTTCTAACAAAAAATGACCTGAATCCTACATAAAGTGTTTTTTACTTTATTTAAGCAAATTCATACATAAAATCCTCCAATGTATTCCAGATTCTCCCATAGTACAAATGACTTTATAACCAGTATGGTATAAAACATGCTAATATACTTCCAATACAATACTAATATTTTTCTAGTGGAACAATAAACTTTTTACTTGTCACCTACATATTGCCGCATTTCATATGGTATAGTTCTGATAAATAATTACTTCAAAACAAAAATCCTGTGCCATTATATACACTTTTACAAATAACCATTTCAAAGGTTTAAAAATATTTGTGTTGTCCTTCAGCATTTTTCATTATTCAGATTTGGTTTACTTTGCAAGACATCGAACTTCCCTTTTCAAGTATCTTATACAAGTAACATACCCAGGATTTCCAGCTACTTTCAAATTATTCTTTAAAGACACTACTGTGACTGATGGCAACAAGAATCACAATTTCAGAACCTTCTTTTAGATGAAGCAACTGTATCTAACAAACTAAACCAAACTAATTTAAAACTCATTTAAAAGTATAATGGAACAAACCACTATAGCCAGCAGCTTGCTGTTACCTGATCTTCAGGGAATAAGATTCCTTTCTGGGCATTTATTTTTTTAAACAAGTCTCCTCCTTCACAGTAATCCATCACTATGTAAAGACAGCCATTTTCTGTAAAGCAAAAAACAAAACCAAAAAGTATTTTAGGAAAAAAACAAACACACACACACACACACACACACACACACACCCCCCCAAAAAAAAAACACAACCAAAAAAACCCCAAAGCCACAAAAAAACCCACTCAAGACTTCTTTACTGCAATATTCCAAATATCTTCACTGCAATCAAAGAAAAAGCAACAAGTTAAACTTTTCACATGCAGCTTCAGATTTTTTTTTTATTTTTTTGTAATTTCAAGCAAAAATGTTTTCATTTAATTTTACAACACTAAGTTTCCCATCTCTGAGAGATGGGGGAAAACAAAATAAGAGAAAAAAATAAAAAGAAATCACATCTGCTGAATCAGCACCACAGTGTGTGGTTCAAAACCACGAAGAAATTAAAGGTGTTGCTTTATAACTGCAATATAAAAGGAATTCTTCAACCTGCTTTCAAAATCCTACCCTAAACAAAGGAAAGAGAGATCTCATTTAGGTAGTTGCTTTTATTTTCCTAATTATTTCTTGGATCTTTACCTGGACAAGGTACTACTTGCACTAAGTGCAAGAACAAAACAATCACTACTTCTTATACCAGACATGCGGTTCATTTCAGAGACCAAAGAACAGTAATAAAACCTCCAGCAAACAATGACAGATGGAGGTAATTATTTTCCCATTTTTGCATGAAATTTAGGGAGACTTCCAAAAACCCTATGCAAGTTTTCACTAGGAGGTATGTATACATACAATACATTTCATTAAAAGTTACAGTTTGGGTCCCAAATGCAATCTTTTCCAGTTACTGGTGAAAAAAAAAAGATTAGGCAGAAGCAAATTTCAAGTTACCAGTATCCTAAGAACTACATTACTCACATATTAGACAGGATTTGGAGAAGTGCTGAATAAATGCATAAAACTAATCATGTTCTGCTCAAAAGAAAAGCTCTTATTTTATTAAGGGACTTAAACTCTAAATAAAATTAGTTAAGCCATCTAAATCACTTAAACTTCACTCCTGCACAATGCTTCTGAAATCTGACTTTTGAAACATCAAATCAGGATTTTTCTTTTATGCTTGCAGTTCTTTGTATCTTGGTTAAGCTTTATCATCTGTATGATTATAATGGATGATCCTAGGAGTCTGGCTTTCTTGCAGAACTGTTGCTGAAATAATTCTCTTTTATAAACCAATCAGTATGTTCAAATTCAATTACAGAATCTACCTTGCAAGAAGAAATAAAGGAAGAAAAAAGCAGTCTTAAAGAACAGGCCTCAATTACAGAGAAGATAGAAGTATGGCTTTATAAACCAGAAGACTATGGCTGTGCAGTATGACTATGGCACAAAATTCTAAATGAATGAAAAAATATAAAAGTCTCCAATCAAAAGACATATGAAGTCAGCAGGAAGGAAGGAAGAGAAAAAACAGTTGTGTCCCTAAGTAGTATCTCAAATAACACTTCGTTTTTTTCAAATAGTATTTTAACCTATATGACAGGTTCTTTTTTTAACCTATATGACAGGTTCTGATCATTTCCTAAAGCATTCGCTGCACAAACAACGGGGAGCTCTATTTCTCCTTCCTTCATAGCCTGAAGTAAACAGTCCCATCTGCTTTTCCAGCTTTGAAAGTAATGATATGATCGCAGTTACTGAAGACTGCATTCTAAGACAACAGAATTTCAGTTAAAATTGCTCTTGCAATACCCAAATTTAGACTGTTTTATTTAACCTACACAGGTATTCAAGCTGTTACAGTATACGCAACTAACAAGGAGGCATACACTCTGGAGAAACAAGAGAACATAATGCTTCCATTTAAGATTCCATCAAAATATATGCATGTAAGGAAGAGACATGAACATTTTTGTTTATTTCTTGCACTTGTAAAAATTACTATTACTTTTAAATGTGCGGGAGAAGGGTCAAAAAAACACAACCCAAAAGCAGCAAAGTAATAAAAATATGAAGAAGACTGATAACAAAGAGAAAACACACTGACTTTTAAACTACATACAGTAAGTAGTGCACAGTCACCATCATTACTTCAGATTCTAGTGTATCTTACCTTCAAATGACTCTCTATACAGGACAATGTTCGGATGTTTCATATTCGCCAATACAGCAACTTCTCTTCTTGACTCTTCTCTCTCCTTACTTGACATCTTTAAGAGGAAAGCAATTTTTGAGAACAGAAATACAAAGAGAGTAGATTGGTAACTACTAAGAATCACTCACCTTAGAGATGTTTATTTCTTTAATAACATACTGTTGGCCATTTTCTTTAGCTTTGACAAGAATTGCTTTCCCGAAGGATCCTTCTCCAATCTTTCGCACTTTAATATATTTGTCCATAGTTATCTTCTTAAGGCATCCTTACATGACTCCTGTGGGGGTGGGGGAGTGGTAGAAGGCAAACAAACATAAACCAGACTTAGTTAGCCATACTTAAGTCATCTAGCCTGCCAGTCATGTTAACTTTTTTTTTTGTTTTAATAACCCCAAAACATCAATCCATTTGTCTTCTCAGCTGCATCCTGTTTCACAACTTTTCTGTAAATCATCTAGTCTCCATTTTATTTTGGTACAGTTAGCTTACTTGGTGCGAAAAAGAGCTGCATTGCTAAAAGCAGCTTAAATCTTTTAACTTCACAGAAAGTATTAAAAAAAGAATGTGTTTTATCTTCAAATAAAGCAACCAGTCAGTGCCATAACTTCCAATTCAGATAGCACACAAACATCATTTAGAACTATAGCATTCGATTAACTGAAAGAACTTGGAAGAACTACAGCATGGTAGAGGATCTGTGTATGTTGTTTCTTAAGCACTAAACCCTGTATTTTGGAAGTCATATCACCGAGCCAAAAATGGACTGAATTAAAATTATCCCCACCAAGTTTAGAATTACTACTCAATATGGAAAGCTGTGACCTTAATTCTGATTGAAAACAAAGATGATTTATTTTTCCATGTTACATAGAAGTTCATTTCAAAATGGTACAAATCCGTATTTTTACTGTACCGACTACTTAAAACCACCTTTTGAGATTAAAGAGATTACTCAGCTAAATGTTGATGGTGTTTAAGGTTCTGTACTAAGAAACATTCAGATAAAAATAAGACACTAGTGAGTTGCGTGTGCAAGGTACAGCAATACAAAGGTGTCAGAACAGCAAAGAGAACTGGAAAAACAAAGACCGAAGTGATGAATGCCAAAACAAACTTACAGTAGATTGGAAGATCATATTTTCTACAGTAGAAAGACCTTCCATACCCTGAGGAAGTTTTGGCAAAGTAAGAATTACAAAAGGTTCCCAAATTTTTCTGCATCCAAGCCTAACTTGAGAGCATTAATGATATTTGTGCTTTGCTGTATCCAGCTTACTTCCAACAGGAAACCTTAGTAACTTGGATTTATACTTCATGCACATCTCAGATGAAGTTCCTCTCCCTGACTTGGGATAATTCTTTGTCATAATTACCATGCACCAGACATGGATCCTGCTAAATACTCTCAGGAAGATAGACCCGTAACATGAAAGCCAAGTAAAATGAGTAAGCTTTGCTAGTACAGCAAAAAAATACAGAAGAGAACTGAAGCAATCTTTTCCGTAAAACAAGAGATGGGAAAACAACTAAAACTGGATGACAGGAAAGAAAAAAAGTGAAAATATGACAGGCCTACAGTATCTTGGTAGATTCTTTTTGTCTTTAAGTACAAAAACTGTCTAGTGTGAAGTTACATTTCAGAAAAAAAAGAAAAAAGGTAAAACTCAAGTATTAACATCCTTTTTTGGACAATGGTAAAACATAGCACGTGAGAGACGATTTTAACTTCACATGGCTTCACCAAGTTTCCTGCCCCTGCTTTGCTCATGAAACAACCTTTACTGTACTAAAGCTAGACCGCACCATTAGGCATATCTTAGGGCTCCTACTGCACGCTGTTCTGTCCAAATATCGATAAGCAGCCTGTGGGGAAGAAGACAGAGTTCAAAGAGAGAATAGACTTTTGTGCCCGTGGCACGCTAAATACGAGTCTTGAGGAAAGAAATCAGCGCTGACAGGGCGTTGGCTTTTCCAGCCTTGGACAGTAAATCGTGTTATCCATTACGGACACGCACGAAAGCGGCTTCTGCGCCGGGGCACAAGTCACACACCCTCAACAGCCCGACCGACCGCTGGGCGCAGAAAAAACGAGGCGACAAACCCGAACCGTACGGTCAGGCCACGACCAAGCAGACATAAAGAGTAGTGTCCCGGCCCAGAGACAAAGAAGGCCCGCAGGCCAAGCACCGGGCCGGGCCGGGCCGGGCCAGGTAGCGCTCCTCAGCTGGGCCCCACCAGGCCACCGCCCCCGCACAGCTGGGGCAAGACCGACGCCAGGCGAGAAGCGCTTCAACGAATACCCTCCCCACCATCCCAGGCCCATAAGGGAGACAAGTTGCACCGGCTCGGTCCCGCCACCGACTGCTGCCACCGGCCTTGCAGAAGAGCGGCCCTGCGCCCCGCCTGCCTCACCCACGACCAGCATACCTCCCGACACACTGCCCAGCTACAACCGCTGCTACCACGGCCGCTCAACCCAGCCTCACGGCCACCGCGGCCCCCCCTCCTCGGCCCCTATTGGCGGGTGCTGCCCGCATCTCAACTGCCATTGGGCGAGCTGTGCCAAGGCGGGGCAGCAGTTCGCCTGCCCTCCCTTCCCGCGTTAGCGGTACTTCACCCTAGTAACGCACGGCCGAGGGCCCTGTGATGGTATGGGGGTGCGGCTCTGGCGGCCTACGGCGCGGCATGGCGAGAGGACGTGGCGGGTTGTAACGGCTTGGCCTGAGTTCTTGCGGGAAAGAAATGCAGCAGCTATCAATCTTTTATGAACTGACCACAATCTACAAGGCCGCTCAGCCTGGCACTGGTGGTACGTGTCTTCCCGGAGACGTCCCCGGGGCGGGATTTGTAGGGGGAAGCGCACTCCGGCCATCTAGTAGGACTGTGCCCGAAACACATCCGCGAGGGGTCAGACTGTCCACAGCAAGTGCCTCCGAAGTGGAACCCGGGTTCCACCTCTACTTCCTAGTTGTGAGAATTGAAGATGTCTTCTACGGGGGTCCGTGCCCTTAATATGCCATACCCAGTCAAAAATGCGTCTTAACTGCGTGTACGAGTAAAGGCTTGTGATTCATGACACTCAGTCTTGATCCGTCATGCATCGTGCACACTGAAAAGCACTACTCAGTCTTCTTAGCCCTTTATATAGGCACGCTTGTGGCTTTTTTTTTTCCCTTTGGAAAGCTACCACCGGTATTTTACTGGAACCTCCATTGTGCTCATGTAAGTTGAGTAAACTCTTTCCTAGACTCTATCTCGGCAGGTTGGCAGTACACTGTAGTTACTTGCTCAGCCCAAGTACTGCATTTCATCTGCAGATAAACATTAACTCTTGGGGGTCAGAGCTTACAGAGCCCGTGACATTTAGATGCCTCCCGGCTTAGGCAGATGCTTAAACGATGCTGCGATGTACCGATGTTTCTCCTGGGAAACCGCACTCTCGTTCTGAAGCATGGGATTTCTTTCCTCCACGTTACCGCGCGCTCTGCGCAGCGACAAGCTGTAACCCACCTTCGCAGACACGGCCACCTCCAGCGCAAAAGGCAGCCGGTACCAGTGAGCGGTCACGGCCAGCAGCACAGCGGGACAGTTGTGGCGCCTTCCACAGCCCAGTACCCACTACCGTCAAGAGCCGCCGAAAAGCGGCGCCCCTCCTGTCGCAGAAGCGGGAACCGGAAGTAGCATCGGTGACGTTAGCTCCGGCCGCCCTACTGGCGCTGAACGGCGGCAGCGAAGCGCGTGCGTTGCAGGAGGCCCCGCCCCTAGGTCGAGGGGGCGGGCGGGCTGGCTGGCGGAGCGACCGTCGGGCCGGGGGCTGAGCCGGTGTCCGCGGCGTCTTCCCGACCCCGCCCCGCTGCTGCAGAAGGATGAGCCAGCGTCTCCCTGGGGAGCAGCAGGCGGCGCCACCCGGACAGGTAGGGGCGGGGCAGGGCTTGGCTTGCTTCATTTTCCATCGGTGGAGGGCCATAGTGGGGTATAGGCCCTGCGACGTGACTGAAGAGGCCCGCGGGCCGGCCGCTCGGTCCCGCTCTTTGGCAGCGTAGCGAGCGTGGCCGAGGTGGGCTTCAGCCTGTCTGCGGTGGAACGGGAGGAGGAGAGCGAGGGCAGCTCCCGCTGCACGGCCTGTTCGCGGAGCAGCACCTTCGTCCTCCTTAGCGACACCGTTTCGTCCTGCGGCTAGCAGGCAGGAAGGGGCAGGAATAGTGGTTCCTCCTGGACCCCTCAGCTAACCTGTCCTCTTTCCCCGAAACGGTAACGGCCGGGGTCAGGGGGAGTACCCTGCATGTTTACAAAGCGTGTAATCTGTTGTCGCCTGATTTGCGCGTTCTGTGGCAGCTCTTGTTCACGTACGGAAAACTGAAGGGCTCTGCAACTTGGAAGATCGAGAGTCTCTTCCCCACGTAGACAGTGATAGAAATACGTGTGTGTTGCTGACTTTATGTTGGCTCGTGGGTTTGGTTAGAAAGCTGCTGTCACACAAGAGATAATGGGCATGTCTTGGATCCTCTTAATTAAATGAGAAGGGTGCAGGTGATAGAGGTTAAGACCGAAGGTTGATTGCGTTCTTTCATATTATGTTTTCTGCTTATCCCAAATAGTTTTCTTCCCTAGCCAAAAACAGGGATCTGACAGTAAAACGAGTATGTAGCAATTGTCACCTAAAATGAACAGTGGTAAGCATGGCAGTGGAAAATCATGTGCTGGTAGTTAACTATGTTTGACAGTAAATTTGCTGTGTCACACTTTACTGAAGTAGTAAAAAAAGGCTTTAACAGCAAAAATTTTATCATTTTTGGAAATTTTATTAGAATAAGTTCTTAATATTTTGGAGAAAATGCCCCAAATTATAATTTGGAGTGAAGGACTTGCACCTCCTTCTTGAGGCTGTTGGATCTCTGAAGTTTATGTACAGAGCTTTTTGCATTCAGATGCCTTTCTTCTTGACAGACCTGTGAAGGGTTTTATGTTCTGTATCCCTTGACAACATAGATGCTTTTCAAAAACAGTTACTGGAATGAAGGATGTGTTGGCATGACAGATTAGAAAGCAGATAGTTATCATTACTGTTCCTCTATTTAAGGAGACTTCAGAATGCTGTAATGTAAAATATTTTAAAAATCACTTGTGTTATAAAGCCCAAGCCTTTGTGAAGTAAAGTAGGTCCCTGGAGAACTCACCAACTGTCACTATTTTTTTTCTAATACAGAAGTCTTACACTGAGTAACTGTTTTAAATATGATGTTTTGTCTTTTTGGTTGGCAAGCAGATGTAAACTTGCTGCTCAGTACTCTGGGATGTCAAATTGGGAAGCAGTTCTGCTGTGGAAAAAATGCAGCTAGCATGAAATTCAGTGTGAAACAAAATGGCTTTGCATCTGTCTGCAACATCTGTCAAAATAAAAGCTATTCAAGTGCCCAGACAAACAAAGTTTGTTTCTTGTCTGCTTTGGTTACTATTGGTATGACAATTCAAAGAATTCTCTGTCTTAGAATAGTTGTTGTTATCTTGAGAAATAATACATTTCTTGGTATACTCTTCCTAAGACTGGCTGTACCCAAATCTTTACAGCATCCTACCTGTGAGTGGTTTACAGTAGTATTGTTCTCCCTGTGGTGCATGCTTGCAAGTTAAAGTGATCGTGGGGTATATCTCTTCTCTTTCTCACTTAATACTGCCTTGTAATAAGAATAAGCCTGTCCAAATCCTCAACTGGAAGACTTGAACACTTGAAGCTGTTGGTCTTTGCTCTTTGTGATTGCATTGCTCTGAGCCACTACATGAGTTTGCCTGCTTTTCCTCTTGCAAATGTTTGTACTTGTGCTCTCTTCTGTACTTGATGTTTGTCACAAAGTTGTGTTTCCGTGACTTGCAAGTGAGAGACCAGTGTGTGCTGGTACTGTATGAACAGGTGGATCTAACTGTATAATATATGTTTGTTCAGTGAATAGACACTTTGGTGTGTTGTTTTTCATGCCTTCTTTGCTTTGAGGGTTCTCTCTGTGTGTGGCTTACCTTGTGATTTGAAGAGCAGAGTTGTGTTCTTTGAGTATAAGCACTAAAGCCCAGACAGCTGCTTCAAACTCCCAACCACTGCCAAAAGGCATTCTAGGAACATTCCAAATTCTTTCTTCATATTTAGATGACTTCATATGGATAGGTGTTACTGTGCCGATTGTGTTTTCAGGGTAATATGTTACAGTAATTCACCGTTAGTGATATTTTTAATGTGGTTATAACAACAACAACAAAATAGTCAAGTAGAACTGTTGAAGAGAGTTGTGGTGGAAATTACAGTAGCCAGTTCAAGTTGTTTGAAGAATTTATTCCCTAGTTCTCAAACTCTAGGTTGCATGTTCCTAAACTTGCTTGGCACCTCCTTCGCAACAGAATAACCCAGTAATCTCTGAAGGCAGTCAGCAGTGACAGTGATCATGCACATGAAACTGCTTGTGTACACCCCCTCCCTGCTTATTTTCCCAGAGCTAAGATTTCAGCTTTATACCTACATGCTCTGAGAGTGAGTTCCCAATTCTGTGCTCCCTATGCCGGTCTTAATCCTTTATGTTTCAGCCTGTAAGTTCAGGTTCTGTGTTGACTGACTTCTGGCCTCTATTGCTGTAGTACTTCGTGCTTGGTTTATGTGCTAGGCTTTGGAAACTGAAGAGGCTTGAAATACTAGACAGATAACAATTACAAATTTTGATAGCTGTTTAACTTGAAACTTGGTTTTGAAAGCTTTTATAAAATCATCTGACAAAGTAATGTTTAGACAAAAGCCCCCTGCTCATTTAAATTGATTCTGATAAGAGGGTTGTAAACAGGCTGTAGAAGTAATGTTTGCTGGGATGTGTGCTCTACTTTAAAAAGATAGAAACCTGAAAAGTCAACATAAAATACTGAGGTAGTGTTTACACTTAATGAGTTGATAATACCTGGTATTATTGGAGAGGAGAGACTTAAAGTGGTTCCTGGGCTTAACCTGTAATAGAAAATATCCTAGACAAAGCTGTTAAAATAGTTGTAAGTCTGCTTACATCTGGAGTATCCTTATTTGTATTATGTAGTCAGTAAACTTGGATCTATAGTCCTGGAAATGAATGGAAAGAAGATGATTTATAGCTTCATACTAGGCACCAGTGTGGGTTTTGGTGTGTGTTTTCATTTGTTTTCTTCTGTTTGTAGGTTTTCTTTGGGCGGGGAGGTGGTGTTTTTTGTTTTTCTTTTCCCAATGACTTGCAGAGAGTTCTTTCCTCTTGAACTTTCTAGACATTCAGCCTTTTGGTTTGATAAGCATATTGCTTGGCCTTTCTAGTTATAGGAGAAGACTATGCTTGTTTTGGGAGGTTAAGGAAGAATAGCAAATGAAACTTGAATTAAGTTCACTTCTAAAGCACTGGTCCTTTATTAAAAATAACCTTTGCTGTTTAACAAGCTCCTGAGAGAAAAAGTACTGAAATGTGCATTTAGTGTGTTCATAGTGCAATACAGTATAATGAAGAAACATTTTAAAATTGAAATAATAAATATGTAATTTCACTTCAGTAATATGTTGAAATTACAGATGGAGCTACTGAGGTGACTTGATATTTTGTCATCCAGCCAGTTAAAATGGAAGTACTCATTTTCCTGAAAGATAAGATTGTGTTTGAGTTCCTTCTGATCTTATCTCCAAATTGCTGTTCTCTGCCAGGTTTGTTGGTTTTCATGTGTTATCTGCAGATGTTGACCTACTGCAGCTTTCCCCCTGAGGTTTCTGTTGCTAATTTGTCTCTTGTTTTTTGGGGGGGGGGGGGGGGGGGGAAAGGACAGTTCTCCACATGCTTCCAAACATGCCTATTTTCTGATTCTGAAAAATAAAAATGCAGTTTTCCAAAGAGGATATCTCTAGGAAAGAAAACTTAACATTTCTTTTTAGAAATCTTTTTTCATTATTATTTTACTTTTTGCTGCTTGTCTTGCAGAAAACTTTATATTCTCATATAAAACGCTACCAAAGATAAATAAATAAAAATATTATCAGTCTTACAGACTTACTGGTTTCCTCCTGTGTTGTACTGAGACATAAATATTCTTTTAACTTATTCTTCCCTCACCCACTATGGCAAGGAGGAGGGAGTAGATGATCTCTGAGCTCCCTTCCAACCTAAGCCATGCTGTGTTCTTTTTTTCTGTGTTTTTCAACATAAAAAATCTCTCATGAAACCACTTTCTTTTTTTTTCTCATAGAATACTCACTTTGATCCTTTGTTTTGACTTCATACCACTATTTAGCGGTAATAATTTATCTCCAGGCTCTTCTGCCCCAAAACTGACCAGGACTTGTAGATCATGCCGAAGTATGGATAATTTTAGAAGTTATACTTGCCAACCAACCACCTAAGTTTTACAGTTGGAGAGAATATTTATGTGAGGGAAACTCACTTGAGCATTCAGAACTGCTAGCACATTTATGTAGTGAATACTTCACTTTGGTGGTGTTTATGTATCTAGACCTTTTGGGTTTGGTTGGCTTGGGTTTATTAGTCACCCTTTGGTTAGTGCATATGTTTTTATTAAAAATCAGAAACAAGCCATTAACGGTGACAAGAGCTAACTGTGAATCTGATCTTAATTTATTAACAGATGTATTTATTTGTTTTATCATTTGAAGAAGAATGGAATGACAATCAATAATGGTTGGATGTTCTTTACTTACAAAAAATGAGGTGGCTTCTGTCTAGTTAGAGTCAAGAAGATCAGACATGAGCCACATCCTGGTGCTGACTGCAGATAACTTCAGTCCTTCATCACTTTGCAATGGTAGTGTTGATCCAGAGCAAGAGAGAGAGCAAGCCTGTTATCAGGGCTCTTAGCTATGAAGTTTGAATGGCTTTGCATAGTGCATCTGCAAATTTGTGTCTGTTGGCTCTACCAGGACGAGACACCAGCTTTTTAATTTCTTGATAACCGAAGACTTGTCATTTCCAAACAGAGTACAGTGAATGTGTTCATCTTTAACTGGCAATTTCTTCACTTTGAAGTCTGAAAATGAGTAATCGGGAAAGGAAATAAAGAGGAACTGACTGGTGTGCCTACATGACTTCATAAGCAGTGGTATGCCTGGAGTGTAGTTTGGAGGACATTAGCATTTTTTTCTTTATTTCATGGGATTTTGTGTGTTTATGAAGCAGCTGGAATTCAGTACAAAGACTTTAAAAAAAAATCTGTGGTAACTGTTATCAAGAAGATGCTTAACCTGGGATAATGGTTTCAGGTTCCAATTTGACAACTCTGAAATAAAATTTTGCCTGTCAAGAATGAATGCTTTTCCAGTGTTCTTTTCAATGGAATCAGTGCTCTCATTTGTCTTGGCTCACAGAGCCTCTTTTCTGTGATAGTGTCTTATTTCCTTCTTATTAAAGTCTTTTTCTTCTTCTTTGATCAATTTCAGATCATTCAGACAAAAGTGCATTGAACTTTAAAAAAGTTATCTGAAAGATACTTAACTGAAGTGTGATCGTGAACTTAGGGATCTGTGCACAGAGCTGGGGACTGTTCAGTGCATTTCTCTGAAAAGCTGAAGACAAGTAGTGTAAATACTTGTGATTATTCTGGTGGTGTGTAAAAGCTCTTCTCCAGCATTTGTGTATCCCTCGGATGATTGCAACACAAGTCTGTATTCAGATGGAGCAAAATCCTTTAACAACTGTAAAGATTATGTTTCATACTGTGACTGTATCTTTTCATCAAACAGAAAATGAGCATCATTCCCAAAGGCACAGGGGAGCAAAGTTAGGTTGTCTGCAATGGAGCCTGTAGTCATAGTTCCTGACCTTCAAAAGAAGACTCTGGGTTTTACCTTCCAGTTTTCTTAAGGAACTGCAGTGTTATCTGAATATGGTCACAGAAGGAATACTAATTTTTTTTTTTTTTTAAAGTATTTATTTTGCTAAGAGAACTCTCCATGTTTTCTGTCCCAGACAGGCTATTTGAGGCTACAGGTGCTGACCCATTAGTTTGGAAACTAATACTATATATTACATTGATTTTTAGGCTTGCACTGAAGTGGCAGCCATGGACACAGTTCCTTACTGTGACTTGGCTAAGGATCAGTACTTGCCTGTGAAGCTTTAAGCTTTTTCACTTTTATATTTAGTTCAGGTTCATGCTGAGAGATTAGGTTCTGAATAACTTAAAAAAAAAAAAAAAAGCTGATTAAAAAACTCCTTAAAGACCTTGCTGCTCATGTAGGTGCTTATTGCTGGGCTTGTGTGGAAGAGCAGTCTGATGGCAGAGGTGTTTCTAAGATACCGGTAAACGAGGTTAGGTTAGTAAATTTAAATCTGTTTTTTCAGTTAATCTAGCCAGTGTTGGTTGCAAGCAATTAATTCACTAAGGTAAATACATTAGTAACTTGCTGAATGTGAAAGAAGCAATCCATTCTTCAGGTCAGGTAGTATCTTTGTACCAGGTGGTACAAGTCTTTGTCTGTCATTACTATGGCCTAGTCATAGACTTAGCTGTTAAGACATTCTAGAGAGTGGAGATGTGGTTTTGAATACTTGATACAAACTGAAGTCAATGCTCTTAATGTTTGAAATCATATGACTAGAAGCATGAGTTCACCATTCATCCCGTAAGCAACTGGTAGCTTTCAGTTGTTTTAAAGCTAAGAAGATAAAAAGTGTTATCAAGGCTGAGTATTTATTATTGATTCTGCTCTTGTGAAGATTAAATGTAACAGTGATATTCTGTATTGGTATGTATCATAAAAATGAAAAACCTTTTCAGGCTGTTACTGTATTATGTTAAGCTTTTATAACCAAGAGTGGCAAGATTCAGGAGAATCTAGAAAGTAAATCTGGGTCTTGTTAATAGTTTCTAAGGCAAGATTGTCTTTGTGCTTTTTATATGTCATATTTTCATGTAATGTTGTCTCTGTGCTTGTCCTCGGTTTTTGTTCTTCAAGAAATACTTGAATCTGTGTCTTCTTCCTCCTTGAACATTAATGTTATTTTGGAAGTGGCTATGAGTGGAGCTAAACTCAGTATATGTATGTTGTATATTTATCAGAAATTGACTTTCTATTTTATATTTGAAGAATGCCTACTGCATAAACAGATTTATTTTTTTAAAAATTATTATTTATTTTAAACTCGGGTAGCTCCAGTTAACTGGCAGTGCTCCTTTGTGTTTCTATTTATGACTTTAAAATTGTCAAGGATCTTTTCTCTCTAAATGGCTACAATACGAACAGTACTGTTGTGGAGATTTGTTTTAATAAGCTGATTTTTTTGAAAAATAGGATTCTTGCATACTTTGCAACAAATAATCACTTTTGAAGTTTCTTACCAATAAACATTTAAAATCTTGCAATTGTTTTCCAAAAAAATTCAGCAAATGACTCCTCTGTTGCTATTGTTGCATTTCTTCTACTGTAGAGCACTTTCTTCTGTGTAAAGATGTTATTCTTAATTTTGTCTGCTTTTGATTTATGTCTGCATAGTATTTCTCAGTAGGTACTGTCCTTGTGTAGGGTTTATCAGAGTTAGAGGACAGATTATGCCTTTTAGTTCTTAGTACTGAACAGAAGGATTTAACATTACACTGATTTGGAGGTTTATCAAGATTCTTTTTGTTTTGAGAAGTAGCTGTTTTGTAGCACCCCCAATTTTGAACATTGTGCCTTTTCTTTTGTGTGTGTGTGTGTGTGTGTGTGTGTGTGTGTGTGTCTTCCCCCCCCCAACCCGGTATTTGGCGCAAACTTGTATTCTGGGAGAATACTTCTACATTTTCACTCCAAACATCTCTCAGGAAAATAACAAATTTAAGATGTCTTTGTTTCCTGTCACCCCTTTGAGGTATTTAAAAGTGTTTTTATATTGCTTTTACAGGACAGCAGAGAACATACCTGAGATTTAGAGATTATTCAGATTGCCTGACAAGAAATGTCTGTAAATCAGACTGCTTTTGTCCTGCTGTGTCTTCTCCAGAGACACTTCACTGCACTGGAAGTCATTCTCTCAGCTGACTCTCCTCTTTGCTTGACCTTTTAGTTGTAGAGCTTGAAAGATAAACTGGATGTCTGGTGTTTGAGAGCAGAGAAGTGCCCAAAATACTAGACTGTGCAGGAAGGTACACTATTAATGTAGCTGTTTCTGGGCTGCTCGTCTTAACAATGTGGCTCTGCGTGGACTGTGTTTAGTTAGATCACAAAATCATTGAACTGGGTTGGAGGGGAGCTCAAGGATCATCCTGTCCAGCCTTGTTTTGCCAAAAGTGCAGTCTAGATGGTATGACCCTTGACTGCCTCTTTGTTGTTTTGATACCTTTACAAACAACTTTTTGTGATTGCTAACTGAATAGTGGTATTTCTCTTGCTTATTTTCACCTTTGTAATAAAGATTAGGGAAAGTAGTAAAAGAGGCTGTATGTACCAGCTCGATGGTTCAGTGCACATTTGTACACATGGGATATGCAGAAGTATCCAAGTATCTATGTTGAAGCTGAAATACTTTCATGATGGTAACAGCCCAAGAAAGGGGGTGAAGAAGCATCATCCAGTTAAAAATTGCTGAAGATTTGTGTGAAATGATTTATGTATAAAATGTTCTACATTCCTGCTACCTTTTTTTTGTAAGTTGTAGTGTTTTTGCCTTGCTATTTGCTTCCCCAAAACATGAAATACACTTGTTTTGTTATATTTCAGATGAATCTATCAGTCTTTTGGGCATATTCAAATAGGAAATAACTGATTTTCTTTATATAGGTTTTAAAGCAGCTAAATGGAGTCTGAGCAGCTGTTTCATAGAGGCTACTATCGAAACAGTTACAACAGTATAACTAGTGCAAGCAGCGATGAGGAGCTTTTAGATGGAGCAGGTGTAATTATGGACTTCCAGACCTCTGAAGATGACAATCTCTTGGATGGTGATGCATCAATTGGTAAGTTAATGTTTCTTTTAGCTTAAAAATTCCTCTGGGCTGGCTTTTTATGGTCTTCTGGGTTGTAGTTTGTTTTAATTGTGTTTCAGGATTTTTAGAGTTTTGGTGTGTTTTATTTTCTGTTTTGTTTTGGATTTTTCTGTGGTTTGGTTGGTTTGGGGATTATTTTAATAAATAAAACTGACCCATGCACAGGATTGATAGTATTTCCAACTTGAACGCAAAGTCTGAGGCTATTCTGGTTGTTGTTTGCATAAATTCTCTTCATCACTTCAAGGAGAAGGAAGTTTGCAGTAAATAGTTTCAGAGCCAGTGTTTTGCCCCTCACTTACTGGGAAGTTGGATTTGTAAATTGAGCCCTAACAGAATAAGGGGTTATTTTGTTTGCATTGTCAAAAGCAATGCTAAGTGCTGCACATGCCAGCAGCCAGTTTCTTACTGTAATGCTGAAGTATTAGGATGTGCATTAGAGCACAGATACTACTGGTTTGTTGTCTGTTGTGTGTTTGTTTTCTCTTGGAGTTTACTTTTTTGATACTGATGTCTCTGCTTGCCAAAATTCTGGTCACTCAGTAAGAGGCAGTGAACATAGTAAGCGCTATTATTTAAGTCAACAGTGGTTTATGTATCTATGCACGGAAAATATTTTCTTGTACATTAAGTAGTAGTAAATATCTCGGTCATAGATCAGAATCTGGCGTGAATTGACTTTTTAAGGTGGTAAGAATGTACTTCCAAAAATACTTTAAATTTACATGCAGGAGGTCAACATTGTGTGTTTCTCACAGGAGGTGCACATCTTTGTTTCTTATTCTTTAAGGTAGTTTTTCATGTATCTTTCTAATTCAAGTCTCATTGACAAGACCAGACAAACATTTTCTTGCTCAACTGTATGTGCCCTTTTTGTCCTGTGTTACTCACCTAGCATCAACTGTTTGTTCTGAATATTATTTAATTATTCTTATCCTTTACTTACCTCTTTACTAATGCATTTTTGTTCTATTAAGTTGTAAATGCAAATGAATTCGATGTACAGAATGTGTCCCAGCTCCTGAGGAAGGGCAGGACCATCCTAGTAACTGAAAGATTCTCTGTTTTTCAGCTCTCCAATGCATGTAAATGCAGAGGCATTAGACCTAACTATGTGCTCTAACTGGTCAACCCTGCCACAATCAGGAGCCTTGTTTAAACAGATAGTTTCTGTGTTAAGTGTATAGGGCTGGAAGAATTTATGAGCCTGGTTTCTTAGCAACATGAATAAAAATGGCAATAACATATCTGTACTTAAAATCATAGTGCAAATAATGTAGTTAAATTGAAAGCTGCATAGCTGCAAAATGTAAGCTTGGAGTGTAAATGAGCACAGACATGAATGTATCCAGCCTGGATAAGGTGCCATGGACAATAGTGTGTTCATCATAAATTTACAGTTTCTGTTGTAAAATGAAGAATTACAGATTTTTAAAAAATCAAAGCCATGCAGTGAGGACAAAATGAAGGATTCTGAAATTATCTTTGTTTTTCTCCTTTTTTGCCTCATGAAAATTAAACTGTACATATATTATGCAGATATAAAAAGAACAATATGGAATTCATAAAGTCTTTCTTTTCTCCCTCATGAAGAGGGTGTAGGTTAACAGAATTCCGCTTCTTTTAGTAGACTTGATAAATCCCTTGGCTGTTAGGCCAGGAATTCTGTGCAGCACAGCCATTCACATTATCACTTATATTCAAGCACTTAACTGAAGCTTACAAAGCTGTTGAGGCTTTGGTGAATATGCCTTCTGTTGAAAACGTGTGAAAATGGGGTGATATTGGGAAAGAATACTAATAGTATATGCTACTGTCTTAAGTTATATGGAACTAAACAAGTGAATGTTGACAGGAACTCAAAAGACTTCAGAAAGTCTTATCATGTGTACTTTAAGGTATCTTTAATATTTAGTTGATAGAGATTTACCTTCCAGTGTCCACTTTGATTTGTGATTTTAATAGTTTTGTGTAGTGCCACCTGGGGGTTTCACCATTATGTTAGAAACAATGCTGTACAACGGTCTTGTTTCTCTTAATGCCATCTGAAAGCATGTGTGTTACCTGTCCTTCACTGTGTCATCTGGAAAGGTTACAGAAATTGTGAATATGTAGTATAGACTAAATATGTGTGTGCATAGTGATCATATCATAATTACCTATGTGGTATATAATGTGTCTGTTATGTTCTCCACTAGCTGGTTTCTTTTTGTCTAAGTTTCAGGCTTTTAGTGGAGCATTATGAATACCAAGCAGGTATCATGAAGTTGTAAATTCTTTGATCGTTGTGTGTTACATCATGCTAAATAATCAAATTACAGTACACATAGAGGCTGCAATGGCTTGCACCAAAGCACTGCCTAGAATGGATAATATCTGTGAGGTTTGGTCAAACATGCTTTTATGGCTTATCAAAATCAGTATCTTTGTAGTAGTGAAGTTCCCCTATCAAACTGCTGTCTAATGAGAAGTATGGTGATACTATACTGGTAACAGGTGTCTGCTTCTCGGAAGGGAGGATGTATTGCCAATACTTGAACATGGACTGTACTACCATGGATGCAATCTGTGGATTCTCATTTTCATGGTGGCTTATCTTTGTTTTGGTTTTAGACTTTGCTCTACTTCTTGCTAAGTCAATTTAAATACATAATACTTACCATTGAAAAGCTATCAGTTCTTTAATATTTAAGTCATATAAGCTGATATTTGCTGCTGCTTTAACTTTTATAGGAATAAATCAATACAACTTATTTTTTTAAAAAATGTTACACTAGGATGGGTCATTGCTTTCCATGACTTAAGGGAATTTTTTTTTTTTTTTTTTTTAATACAGAAGTGAACCTTCCAGAGTTGAAATACCTTGTCAAATTAATATTTTACCAGAGGAATGTAAATGAGAAGATAATGTCTAATGCATTATTGTTCTCTCAGCATAGACTTGTGTTGGCTTGCTTCTGAAGCCTGAGAGACACACAATTCTTTGCTACTGGCTGAACCTGAGGGACTTGAACATCTCTCCTAAGAAGAAAGACTGAGAGAACTGGGGCTGTTTAATCTTGAGAACGCTAAGAGGGGATCTTGTTAATATCCATAAATATCTGGGAGGGGGGACAGGGGGTGTGTGCCAAGATGAAGGTGCCAGTCTCTTTTTGGTGGTGCCCAGTAATAGGACAAGAAACTGTGTGTAGAAGATGGATCACAGGAAGTTCCACCTCAATATGGGGAGAAACTTCATTACTTGGAGTGTGCCAGAGCACTGGAACAGGCTGCCCAGGGAGGTTGTAGAGTCATCTCCTCTGGAGTTGTTCAAAGCCCACCTGGATGCATTGCAGTGTGTCTTGCCCTAGGTGATCCTGCTTTGACAGCAGGGTTGGACTAGATGACCTCTAGAGGTCCCTTCCAACTCCTAGCATTCTATGTATGATTCAATGATTCAAACCTTTTTGTGAGTCAGGGTTAGCCAGCTGTTGAGGTAAAACTGAGAGATCTTCATAATTTTGCTCAGAAGTGAGAGCTGTTTGTATGATGTAAGGGAGGACTGCATCAGTCTGCACTGTATTTTTTTAAAAATTTAACTGTAGGGCGAGCTCGGCAGGAGATGGATTATTGTGATGTCAGACTGCAAATGTTTCGAGGCACTGACTGTAATCAGATGATTAAACCGTATTTGTAGTAAAAATGGTTTGCAAACAAATGATCTCACTAGTGTTTACATCTCAAGGTACTTTGCTCTGTCTGTAGGAGTCAGAGTCCTGGAAAAGCTGGGTGTTCTTAATAGCTATTTCTGCTTCAGTCGGAGGAGCATGGTTGCTTATATTGTGGCTTCACTGTGGAGACAGTTTGCAGTCTGGCATATGGTGTTAGCACAAAATTGGCAATAGTTAACCTTAATATGACAACCTGTAAACTGGTAATTCAAAAACTGCTGCTACAGCCACTACTATCTCCTTGCAATGATGGCAGAGCCACTAAAAAACACAATATGTCAAAAGTTTGTGTTGTAAAACACTGCATCTCTCCTCAGCTGGCCTTACCCATGAGTTAGAGTCCCTCACGTAAATGCATTTTTGGCACTCTGAATACTGGTTTTTAAAATGTGATAGAGTCAACAAATATGGCATTATCTGAAGAACAGAGTGTAATTTTCAACAAGCGCAGGTAGTCTTTTAGAATCAAGAAATTCATACTGCATCAGGGGTTAATCGTTCAAGCAAGACCTAGCCATAGTTGTTGTTCCAAATGACACAAGAATGTTCTTTCATAGGTATGCTTGTTTCTATTTAGCTATCTCAATTTATAAAGAAAACAAAGAATGCAAAATAATAATAACTTATCTCCTGCATAAAGGACTTAAGTTCCTGTTATATGCTCTGTGTGGAAATCACATTGGTAGATACTTCCTGTTGACTGCAGATAATACAAAGAAGTATATTCCACGTACTTTTGTACCATTGGCACTGTTTGTGTTATTCATGTTGCACAAAACTGACTTGACTGAACAGTCATGATGACAGTTTCACCTGTCTCTTTCCTGAGTTACATGCAGCCTGTTTTCCAAGATAGCATTTGCATTAGAGGTCTCATTGTTCTCAAGTAAGGAATACATTCACTCACAAGTGATGTTACACAAATTGAAGCATGACTTACTCTGATCACAGGGGCAAGCATGAAGTGCAGCTGGTTTGTTTTGAGTAGTTAAATTATTAGTAACTGATTATCTTCTTTTTCTTTTCTGTTGGATTGTATTTAGAGCTACAGACATTTTGCTTGTGTTCTATAGCACTAATGCAGCTGAACACAGGGTATCGGATAATACAGATCCACGTTTGCTTTTCTATTAGTATTGTGTTAATTCAGTCTATTTATCTGGAATAGAATGTATATGTTATGTTTGCATGAATAACTGAGTTAATTAACAAAGTTATTCCTTAAAAGATTTCAAAGTTCCTGGCAGAAAGCAAAAATAGACTTGGAAGATTCTTAGGTTATGGGTAAAAAAATGTTTTTTCTTAGTTTCTGGGTGTAATTTTTAAACTGAGTGAGTTGCAGGTGTTTCTTTTGCATGTTACCTGTTTATCATGACGGTGATTTTTTTCCTGAATTCTGATGTTTCGGTGTTTGTTGTTAGGGTTTTTAAAAATAATTCTTGTCCAAACTGAAAAATTAACTTGATAATGTTTTAGTTGGAACAGCCTGTCATGATGATACAGTGATAATATTTTCAGCCTTCAGATTTTACCTGGATGGGTATGGCATTAGACTTTCTGAGGTTCAGAAGTTATGATATTGTGGATGTAGAGTTTTAGTAACCAGTTTGGCGCTTATTCTCTTAAACGTTTCGAACCAAATACTGACTATTTCAGTTTCTCACAAATGGCATGGTTGCTTCTTTGAAGACTTTTTTTTTTTTTTTTTATAGTATGAATGAACTGTGTTAGTTTTAAAACCTTACCCATAACAGAGCTTCAGTGGTCTCACCAGTCTTTCTTGACAGTTATAGTTGCAAAATTAGATTTTATCATTTTCCAAAACACAAGCATCTCCATTTTCAGCCTGATACTTTGAAAGAAGATGAATTCTAATACTAGTAATCCATTGTCTCCATCTTTCTGAGAGCATATAGTTTTGTTTTCTTTCTGCAGTTCTGCTGAAGTGCTTAAGACACGTTGGCTTTGTTAACAGATGCTGCTAAGGCAGTGCTGACTTTACAGCCTGGTGTAGTGCTACTATTATGTATTTCTCCCAGGCATACTGTATGAATAGTGTAAGATGAAGGAATGAAAGCAAAGGAAATTTGATGGCATGTATGTAGAAAGAAGAATCTGAAGTGTACAGTAAAATAATTTAGTCTGTTTGTAAATTCTTTATGTACTAAGTAAACATTTTTCACTATAGCTTTAATAATATTTCATTTATTCATTTTGCCTTTGATTTGTTCTCTCAAGTCAACTATAGGAGGGAGTTACAATTTTAACCAAACTGGTATCAGGCTGCACTTGTTTTCTACGTTTGAGAATATCTTGCTCACTATCATTTTTAAGTTGAAAGCTTTTTGTTTGCTTGGATTAAACAGAAATCTTGTTCTAAAAGAGGATATCATCATGTCCCTGAAATTCAAGAACAGCTATATTGGGTCAAACCACAAATCCACCTAGCTCAGCATCCTGCCTCTGACAGGGGTCAGAAGTCAGTGCTTTAGGAAGAGTAAGTTACGGGCTAAGTGATAGGTGTCCAATTACTTGTACAGCAGTTTTGTATGGCTGAGGGCCTCTCTCAATTGAGTAAGGGGGTTTAAAGTTTTAGACCTTATCAGTGCATTTTTTTTCCCAATGACATTTTCTTGAAGCAATTCTTAAGCGTTTGCCAAAGGATGGTGTAGTTGCTAACAGCTTAGCTACTTTTTATGTGAAGAACCATCTTTTCTTTATTTTGAACTGCAGTCCAGGTATAAATAGTGCTGAGAACAGCTCTAACTTGCCAGTCTTGCCTAGGAAAGCACCAACCTATGTGTTAGTGCGGGCTGACACGTTCCTTGTCAGTCACCCTTAGACAGCATAAATGCTTAAGCTCTCTTTTTTTTTTTTCCCTGTTGTTGCTAGTTGCAGCTGTGAAAAAATCTTTTTGCTGATACAGAGGGGTTTTAGGGGGTATTATTAGCTTATGGAAATGAAACTGCTGTTGATAAAAAAAGGTTTGATATGAAACTAGGACAGGGTGACCTGAAACTAGAGTGACTTCACTGTCTTGCCAAATACCCATACTCTGGTAAGGCCTGCAGCATAGTGCTGGCGCTATCAGAGGTGGTAGTTCCTTTTCCACTTTCAAGAGGAAAAAGAATCAGGATTAAAATCCCAAGTTTCCCATCAAAAACAATTGCATCAAAGCATCAACTGCAGCAAATCAGTAAGCAGGTGTATCTGCTAATCATCACTGAGAGGTATCAAACTATTGACAGCTTATGGTTTGCTGTAGCTATATGTGATATATAGGTACATTATACATTAATAAAAATTTCTTGTTGTCCTTGCTGTTGTTATTTGTAGTGTTCTTGATCCTCTAAAACATTAAGTATCTTAAGAGCTCTTTTGTTAAAGTAGAGGATGAAAATTTTATTTCCATTGCTGCTTGCTTCTTTCCATCCCCAGTTTTCTCTTTTACAAGTTAAGGACTTCTGGTTTGATCAGTTGGACCTTGCAACTATGGCATGCTTTGGTCCTTTTTAGTACCTCTTACTGAACCTTTTCTGATAAAGTTAAGGAAGGGATCAAAACACAGCATTTTGGAGATGACCATATCGTGGAAATAGAATAGCAAGTCTTATTTAGACAGTTACTAAATATTGAGCTTATAGTTTCATGGAATTCAAGTATACCTGTCATAGTATAGTATTATGCATTAATAACATATAAAACTGCTATTGGCACTATGTTCACACAGCTCATGTTTGTATGGAGAAGATGTAATATTTTTGCAGATAGAGTGGAAGCTTAATATAATGACATATTTAGGGAGAAATACATATCAGTGCTGTACTTGTATCCCCAGTGCATAGTTTCAACAGTAAGTTGGAAATAGTGGCCAAAAATAAACAACACTAAAACAGAATAAGGGCAATCTAGCAGATAAATGAAAATAAGGAAATAGATTTTAGGTACAGAATGATCTCAGTAGCAGAATTTTGGCTGGTCCTGGAAAAGGAAAAAGTAAACTTTAGGAAAGCTGCTAAGTAAACCAGGATCTCTCCTACTAAGGATGCTGAAAGTTCTTGTTGATGAGTTTTAATTACAGTGTTAGCACATTGGAATGTAAGGAAAAGTCACATATACAAAGGTGAAAATACAGCAGGACCTGAAAAGAAAAAGAGTATAGATAGAAAGGAGTTAAGAGGCTCTTTGAGACTCAAGGTAACTTACGTACGGAAAATAGCCTGGTTTTCTTTCCAAGTCCTCTTCTCATGACTGGTAGAGTAAAAGTCAGTCATTTTTTATGTCAATGTAAAGCTGACTAACTTAAAAAGAAACCAAACACAACAATAAAAAAGAAAACCAAAACCAACAATAACAATGGGAAAACCCAACCTCTCATAGCTGTTAGCTATATATATAGTCTGTTGGTATCAAGGATTTTCTTCCAGCATGGTTGGGCTAAAGATCAGGAGCGTGATGGCCAACACGAGAAAGAAGTGAAAAGAAAACCAAAAAGAGTAATCATATCTTCAGTGTTTTGGACCTAAATGTCAAAGTAGTCTTTCAGGAGCGAACATATGGAGGTTTTTTCCAGTTTATTTTTGGTCTTCAGTGTTAATGCTGCATCATTAATTCATTTTATTCCTTTTTTTTTCTGTTAATTTCTTTCTTCACCTGTCCTAAAGTTTTGCATGGCAGGGAGAAGCCTTTACTTGCACTTCCCTGATTAGCAGTCAAGGTTCAGCTAGCCTGGAGGAAGTCAGCCTCAGAACTGATTATAAACAACATGCTTGTGGCTATGTGACCTGTTCTGCTGCATTCTGTTTGCTGGTTGGATTTCACTTCAGTTACCATTTTCCTTCTCTGGACAGCGAGTAAAAGCACCATTGGAAGTTATGCAATATTACAGAAGAATCATTCAAGAACCTGTGGTCTGCTGGTGAAGAAGCAAGCTTATTAGGCTAGATCCTAGAATAAAGTATTCTCTGCTAGGTGAAATGGTGTGAGTGGAATTAACTAATTTGTGGAAGACAAACAGTTATGGGGAAAAAAAGCCCCTGTGATTAGTAGCTTCTTTTTTTCCTTTTTATGTCTAATAAAATGCAAATTAAAAAAATCTTGCTTTTTATTACTACTAAATGCATTCCTTGGGGGGTTTTTGACTCCTCAAGGCCTTGAACTAATCAACAGCATAGGTTACAAATTTGGTTTTTTCTGCTTTTATACTTGGTCTACAATTTTTCCTGTCATTGTCTGTCTGCCCATTGAGGCTTTTGATGAGATGGCAACGGAAACAGCTTAAAGGAATGTATTTATAGCCCAGTACAGAGCTGAGAGCCTTTTGCAAACACCACTGTGATCAAGCACAGAGTTCTATATAATGCTGATGAATGAATGAAGTATGGGACTCCATAATGTAAGATTTTAAAAACAATATTTTTCCCCAATGTAATAATTTGAAGCTACATGTAACTGAACTTCCCCCCCCCCCCTTTTCTGACATTGCATCTTTGATTCTGGATCCTGTTGGTACTGAAGCTGGTAGAAGAGCATTTGTCCTCCTTTTATAATCTTTGGTGTTCTCAGTGCTGACCCTGTTTAACCTAGATTTTGTGATTGTTGTGTGATTCTGTGCAGAATGAACAAATTCAGACTGAAGGCACTGCAACTTCAGTAAGCTGAGTAAGAGAAGTCAAGATGGTGGAGGGATTAGATGGGCTTAATTACATCACATAGATCAAGAAAAGGTTAAATTAAAGAATAAACTGGAAAAAAGGACAGTAAAGCTGAAAAGGAATGGAAAGAGGAATAGAACATAGTGGGGTTTGAGAGATTTTGCGTATAATTTACACACTGTTGTAAGTAGATGCTTTCATGACCAACCTTTAACCAAGTGTACATACAAGTTAAATTCTTTTCAGAATGGTTGGAGATGGTAGCTATTTTGAGGAGTGCTCTATTATGTAGCATTTTTTTCAAGAGAACATTTCTATCTCTGCTGAAGGAGAAGCCTTAGTTTTGAGTAATAATAGGAAAGTTAAGGGTAGCCAAAATCTTTTGCATCAGTAACACCAACATTTGTAATTATCAGACACATTTTTGTCATCTCTTGTTACTTTAATGAAATCATTCAGTATCCCAAAGCTTACATTCAGAATTTCATGAAAGGCTTACTTACATTTTCATTAACTGATGCAATGAAATTGCACATTCTGTTACTGAAATAAACCAAACAATTGAGAGAATACATTTGGTTTATATGTAGCAATGTTCTTCACTCTCTTCCTTAAACCTAGCTTACTTTTTAATACGAAATGATGGAGTAGTGCTTTAGAATTAAGGTCCTCCATCCAGCCTTGGGTAAGCAGGCCATCATATGTCTGTGATACTCCTCTTTGCCTCTGTTACCTCAAAACACCTCTCCCTGGATGTCTCTCGTTTGTTCTTAACATTTTCAGATATTTTTGAGTGTTTTTCTTTCTGTAAAATGGAAAAAGATAAGGTATGGAGAGAGGATTAATAATTTTTTTTCCTCAATTCTTAGTAGATTTAAAGGTGTGTAATCCATATACGTTGTGATATTTCTAAAACAATGGTCTAAAAGCCCTTTTGTGCAGAGATAGATGGATCTCAGCAGTATGTGCCTGTTGAGAACAATAAGAGCTTTCAAACATGGTTATTTGGCCACGGAGGTTTTTTTGGAGGGGATTGAGCCCTTAGTCTGTAATTAGTGTGATGAAATCTCCTTGAAAGCAAGATGGTATGTAAACCTGCTGTTTATGAGCTCTGTGTACTAAATTGGCCACTTCAAAGCTTTCTCAGTCACTGAAAAGAAGGCCAAGTTTAGGCTTTACAACAAGGCTCCTAATGTTATGTACACCATAACACCTGAAATAGTTATTGACATGGTGTCTCTAGTTAACTATGATTTTAAAATTTGCTGTATTTCACAACAGAAATAATTGACATACTCTTTTGCATATGAACCTGTCAGTTAAAGACATATGTCACTTCAGATCAGGTAGCAAAAGAGTAATTTGGAAACATTAAATAGTGTAAACTTAAAAAAAAGGCTGGCTTTACTAGGTTAGGTTATGATGCATGGTACCTCACCCTCCTGCTTGAAAGCCTCCACCTTTCATGCTCTTGTTGGAATGGGAATACACACAGTGGTAGTGGTTACGAACAAAGGAGAACACAAGCCTTTGGTAATTGAGAAGGGAAAATGACTGTTCTGCTTTTTAAGAGTAGACAAAGGACTGTATTTGGCAGCCAGTCTATAAGCAGTGACGTTGGAAGAAGAGCTGTTGCAATTTTCAATTAAGTGGGCTCTTGAAATTTTATGTAGCAAATACGAAGTTGTATCTGTTTTAGAATGCAGACTTCTTTGCATTCTTTTCCCTTATATCTAAAGTGTATCAGAAATGCCTTCCAACTAGTTACACACTTTATTTTTTATAACTCTGAGTGTTAGACTTGCACAGACATTTTGCATATGCCTTAGTTGAATAAACAAGTTTAAGCCAACCAGTTTGCCATTTCTTTGCTATGACTGATTTTTATCATCAATTCTAAAGCATTGTAGCATTGGCGTATAAAAGATATAACTTCCTTAAGAACAGTCTTGGAAAATTATCTAAAACAAATGCATTTGAAAACTTGTGTTTGTCTGTCATGCTTTCAGATGTGGAAAAGCATACATAATAAAATCAATTCCTGTATGAGTGAAACTGTGGTGCTGGAGATATGCAGTACTCGCAGCAGTACTCTAAGTAATAAGTGGGACCCCTCATGCAAATCATGTATGTTATTGTGTATGCACATACACATGTACAAGATATGTTAGGGTTAGACTGAGACACTATAATGACTTGCATATCCATTTTCAGCTCTGGAGAGCTTTTTTTGTTGTTTTGTTTTCCTTTTATGCAGCTTGACAAATAGGAATCTCTTAAGCAGTAATGTAGTTAATGTATGACATTTTACTGAAGAGGAACACTTAAAACAACAGAGTAACAGATCAGGAAACAATTTTGTATTACTTGCTGGAAGGGAAGAAAAGGAAAAACAATATTCACATCTTGCATATGCATTTCATTACAACTGAACTATGGAAATCGTGTAAAATAGTTTTCTTATCAGTACTTGCAAAATAAAGCCAGTACAAGATCATGCAGTAAACCTAAAGTAACGAATGGGTTACATAATAGCGTCTGTTTCAAATGCAGGCAATTATGTAGTCAGTTGAAGATTTCCTGTCTTTAGATTCTGGTTGTTTGAAGTGCTTGGGTTTTGCCATAACTGTAACAGTCACTGATGATGTATCCCTTGAATGCCTTCATTAGCGTTCATGTGGGTTGTTGCCTATTTTTGGGTCTGTGACTTTTAAAGCACTTGTACTGTTTTGTCAGTGTGTAGATTTGAGGCAAGCTGAAGTATGGTCTTGTGTTGTGGTATGTTTGACGCTCCAGCCCTCCCAGTCGTTTTCATATGTATGTATGTTATGCAGTTGTAATTATCACACACACACACAATGAGACACCAGACCATTCAGTTACATATGCAATTAAACTTTTGGTTATATAGGTTCAAATCTGATACTCACTGCTGTAGAACTGAAAATTCTACATCATGAATGGGTGGAGGAGGGAAAGGGGACAGTGAAAGTTAAGTATGCTAAGCCAGTGGAGCAGAGCGGTTGGCTTGTAGCAAGTTACACTCTTCTTCCTTGGGGGTAATAATTTTGGTGTTTGAAAAGAGTAAATAAAAATGTGAGACAGGCGTCCCCTCCCACCAGCGGTAATGCATGAATTTTGCCTTCTAAATGCAGTTCTGTTAGACGTTCCTGCTGGTGTGGCTTCAGCGGGCTGAACAAAACACGTGTGAACAGATATTTTTGCGTGTTTGCTTTTTTAATGGGTCCAGTAACGCCACCGTTCGCTTACTGCAAGGGCGGCCTGTCCTGGCAGCTGCACTCGTGCATGCGAACTTGTGTGTCTGGCCCCACGGCGCTTTCCTTTGACACCGAAGCCGTAGGAGGGGCTGGGGTGTGCCCCTCCCGTAAGTTGGAAACGGTTCTTTATTGCGTTCCTCTTCCCGCCACCAGTAAAGCGCGTTGCTCTCTTTTCTCGGGCGGACGCGACAATCCGCAGCAATAAGCGCTGCGGCCGGGGCGGGAGGCGCAGGTAGCGGGGCCGGTGCCGGGCGGCGGGCGCGGCTCGCACTGACAGGCGCTGGCAACGGCTGCGGCCGCCCTGCGCTGACATCAGCAGCGGGGCAGAGCCCGGCTCCTGCGGCGGCGCGCAGGCCGGCTCCTGGTCAAAGATGGCAGCGTCCCCCGCGGCCGCCCTTGTGTGCGAAGTGCCGCGGCCCCTCTGAGCAGGCAGGCGGGCTACGGGTTCGGCACGTCCATGGATGTCTCTTCTGATCCGTACCTGCCCTACGATGGCGGGGGAGAAGATGGCATTCCGCTCAGGGAGTTGCATAAACGAGGTATGCCGAATTTACGTTCGAGTAGCTTGTTTGCATATCTGGATATGCGAGGCTGCTGTTCAGATATGAAGCAGAGGTGGAAGGGCTTGCTAATGATCGCATTGCTTTGTTTCGCCAGCCTTTGGAGGGAGGAGAATTCAGTTCTGGCTCGTTCCCGTGTTGTCAGTGATTGTTTTCTCTGTGAGCAGATTAGTCCTGCTCCACGTCTCATCGGCTTGTGACTCCATCTTCGATATGTGGCATTCGTGTCTCTCGCCCTCCCTTTCTTTCTTTTCTTTTCTTTTCTTTTTTTTTTTCCCTCCCTTTTTCTTTCTGTATTTTAAATCAGTAAAACTGCCTAGCGCATTGAAATCACACACAGATTACGCCTGTGACTGGCGATGACCAAATTGGCAAGAGTTTATTAAATCGACTATTTGCATGCCTTTGACTGATTTGAATAGGAACAGTGTTTATCTAGTTTTGAAGTTTCCGTACGTGCTTTTAGCCTTGGCCCTTTTTTGACGTCTTTGATACGTGAAGGAAAAGCTCTACAATTGTAACACGTCAGTTACACCAATATTGATGAGCTCTTAAGAAACTCGAGCTTTGTGGTAGGTTCTTTACACTGTTGCTTGCAAGGAAGCAGATTTAAAGAGAAAACGTTCCTCTCAGTGTTTGGAGAGGAAAAAAAATCCTCTTTTAAGCTTGCCTTCTGTTTCTTTCTGCGAATTTAAAGCAGAATACCTTCTGTATAGATTTGGTTTTGCACTGAGAAGCTGTAGTATATATAAGTAAAGCTAAACCTTCACATACTGAGGATATAAGTAGTTATTAGTGGTTGTTTTGGGGGGTTTTTTGGTTGGGTTTGATAGTTACACTGCAGTGTTTAAAAACAGTAAATATCATAAAATCTTTATTTTTGTTTAAATTAATCTAAATTTGGAAAGCTATCAGCATGTATGGCTGTTGGTGATGGCATTAGAGAGGAAGCAGGCTGAGAATAAAGATCTGATTTATATACCATTAAGGGCTTTTTCTGTCCATGTTAGTTTATTGAGTCACCTTTCTGTATATATACTCTTAGTTCTATAAATCAGTTCACACCTTTTTTTTTTTTGTTCCATCCAGCATTTTTTCTGTGTTTTATTAGTTCACATAAAAGTTGTTTGTTGTCTTTTTATGATTCTTGGAATGTTTTTCAGTGTATGTTAAGAATATCAACAAGTTCAAATTCAGCTTAAGACAAGCAGATTTTATTCTGCCCACATCATTATTATATAGCAACTGATAGATAGTTCTCTAAGTCAGATTTTGGAATAATTTCTGAAAAATCAGGGGTGTTGTTTTCTTAGAACATTTGAAGGATGCAAATTTGAGATCTAGTTGGTGAAGGAAAGGTGCAATGAAGACAAAGCCAGGCTCTTTTCAGTTGTGCCTAGTGACAGGACCAGAGGCAGTAGGCACAAACTGAAACATGGGAGGTTCTCTATAAACATCAGGAAGCAGTTTTTTATTGAGAGTGACTAGGCCTTGCAACAGTTTGCACAGAGGGGTTGTCAGATCTCCTTCCATGGAGAAGGAGATCTTCCATTCAGAAGCTATCTGGATATGGTCCTGAGAAGCCAGCTGTAGGTGGCCCTGCCTGAGCAAGGGGTTGGACTAGAGGACCTAAGGAGATTCCTTCCAACCATTCTGTGAGTTTAGATTTGTAGATAGATTTAAAGATGAAGACTGGAAAACAGCCTTAATATTACACCTTCAAACTCTTCAAATTATAGTTAGACACTGAAATGTGATTAGGTGTATATTCCTCAAGATTACCAGGCTTTAGATGATTTTACAATACAGAAGTAGATATTTGCAGTGCTTAATAGCATCTGGGGGCTTGGAATATTGCTATTAACCATACAGATTATGAATACTGCAGTGAAAACAGTCAAGGGTTCAAGTATGTGTTCCCTTTAGTGGTGAAGTAGCCAGAAGCCAGCAAGAGAATTTCCAGTTTTGACTTGTCACTTTTATGCAGTCTCACTGAATTCCGTTAGGGCTTATACTTCCTCTGTTCTAATACTGGATTTCAAAACCAGTGTTGCTAGTGCTTCTTTGGTTTGCTAATGGTGAGTTTAGATTTAATTAAAACCAAACAAAACCCCCAAAACAACAACAAAAAAACCCCACCAAAACCAACTAAACAAACAGAAAAACTATGCCAAAACAAATGCACCCCAACCCCCGTGAAAACCACAAATAGCAGCAACAAGACCCCAACAGTGTTACCACAATCTCTTATAAATCTTGTCAAGTGCATAGAATTCATAACAAAATTGAGGCTCCAGACCAGTTGGCTCCATAGATTTAATCAAAATTTGTATTTCCTGCTGATTTACAATACCACAGTAATTTGTTATTGTCATCTAGCCATCGAAGGCTTAGAATACTAACAGACAAAATGAGAAATTTAAAGTAAATTCTTGACGTTTATTTGTATTTGTGAGTCCTAACAAAAGATACAAAACTTTTCTTCCTGTCATGTAGGTCTCAAAACATTGTAATAACGAGCTAAGAGAAATTGGATATTTTGAGAAAATGAACTTAGTTGGTAGAGCTTGTGGATTGTTTTCTCCTTACACACTAACAGATGTGGGAGGAGGTGGTTTTCAGGTAGCTTTGGAAGGCAGAGTCCTTACTCTGTCCTGCAGAGCAATGTTAGTGTCATGCAAAACTGCTTTGTAACATCAAAGCATTTGTAGCACTAATTGAGTGCAGTGGCATACTCGAAGTGCCTGTCCCTCAGCAAACATGAAATGAAAGTTTAAATCATTAGGGGTCTTTGAGATTCATTTGACAGCCTTTTCTAACATTCAAGTGTCAGAATTCGTTATTAAAAGCCTCTGTTAGTTTACAGTAAGATGATGTTTGTGGGGGGGTTTCTTGGTCCTAATACACTGTGGAACATCAAATGGAAATTTTAAAATCTGTGTTTATTGTGTGATGGTTATTCATAACTATGTGGGAAAAAAAATACAGATTTTATTGAATACTTCTTATCATGAGTTCCTCTTACTTTCTCTGCTCTGAGACTTCTCTTTATGTAGTACTAAATGCACTGTTCTAGACCCCCTTATCCTCTCTGATACACCAAAATAAAACTGCAGGAACACAGTTCACTTCTTTCTCTGGTAACTAAAAGAGTTAAAAGTATTACATCTTTCTTCAGAAAGGATTGTAATATCTTTAGTTAGAGTGGCACATATTGTAAGTAACTGACATGTACACTTCTTCATAAGAATGTTTATTATAATAAACCCCATACTGGAAGAGGTGTTGTGTAAACTGATTGTGTGGCTCAGTTCTTTGCCTTTGGATTATTTTTTGCATCATTATTGCTAGCTGGACCTTTTTGAAAGGTCAAAATTATCAGTATCTTGGTTGTCTTCCAGCCTTTCCACAGACGTGCTCACTCTCTTTGATTCCCTTTCCCCCTTTTTATTTTTTTCCTGAATAAGAATTCATTTTATCATTCATTAAAAACTTGAAGTCTAACCAATAGTAGCGGCAGGCTATTAGTTGCAAAGCTTGAGCTTCAGCAAGCATAAAGATAAACTCCCTATTATTTGTTACATATACATAAGCATGATTTGAGTTTTAGGTTTAGGAAGTCCACAAGTGAAATTAATGAAACGCTGTTCCACTAATAATCTGCAGTTCAGTCAGTAGCCAGATGTGAAGTTTACATATCTGAAGAGCACACTAAATTTACTGATAAAAACAGTAAACCTTTCCTTTTTTTCTCTTTTGAGAGAGAAAATAACTCATGATTTACTATGCACCAGTCATCATTGCATGTAGGTGCAATTCCTGTTGCTTAGACTACTAAAAATGGGCAAACCTCTCTTCCCTTCTTCACCCCCCTGCACTTCACCTATTACTATAAGCTATGGGACAGAGGATATTTAGTGCTATCCTAGGAACTGTTTGGGTCAGATGCCTGCTGAACTGAGATCCTCTAAATGGTAAAAGTCACACTTTTATATTTTAGGCTGCATTTCTGCTTATGGGTTTCTTATGCTCATAAACTTAAGGATTACTAAAAAATCAAAAGCCATTAGAGACTGAAATTCTCAGTGTGACCTTTAAAGTAAATGGGTGTGAAAGTTGTGTACACATGCTCAGAGCTAGAGTTTGACCCTGGAATTTTAGTGATAGCAGAGGAAGAGTAATAAAATTAATTGTTTAGACTAATTAGGGATTCATGACAGAAAATGCAGTCAAGATGATTACAGTTTTGTAACACAGAGCTCTTTGAGAAAAGGCATTACTTGAAGAAACTCAGCGTAATTGCAACACTGAATTTTTGCTGCACTTCGGTTTATGTTTCCTAGTATAAAAAGGGAGTAAGGATTTTCAGTTACACGTTTAGCGTATTCGACTTCAGTAGTTAACAGAAAGTACCATGAGAGATGACTATAGTTCTTTGTAGGTAGTTACAGCTTATCTGTCTACCTGTGCTGTGTGACTGGTACATTTCTCTATTAGGCACATATTTCATAATTTTGGAAATAATTTTGAGGTGTATTGTTATCTGAGATATTAGAAAGCCTAATGAACAAACCAGGATTATGCCATCCTTGGGCCTGAGTGTGGCCTGATTGAGATAATCATATTAGCAGACATTATTATTACTGTATCCTGTCTTTGCCTTACAAAACAAGGTATCAGTAAGTAGCTCTTGGGTCTATGCAGCAGCGGTGCTGCTTAAAAATCTGATTACCTCTATTTCTGTTGCTCTGACTCACAGTGCCTTGGCTACTGTTAGGTTGCTTTCCTTTTGTAACATTTGCCTTACCTAACTTTATACCTTCTGTTTTCCCCCTTTCTGCACTGTTCATCTTATATTTAAGCTGTAAATTCAGTAGTGCAAGGATCCCCAAAACAGCATGCATATCTGAAGTCTCATTGTAGACATAACCATGTAAATACAATCCATTCTGCCTTTAGGAGTGCAAGAGAATAAATCTGTAATAATAAAGCCTTTTTTTTCTGCTGCATCATAGAAACAGAAATGTTTCTTCCATCTTAAATAAAAAGCCAAAGCCATTTATGTTGTTTTTTCTAATCTTGCAGTACTTAACCTCTGTTTTGCTGTGCATTTGCAGTACATGCAAGTCTTCAAAAGTCTTCATTTAAATCTGAGGTGCTATTATTCTACTTTCATTTAGTTCCTACTTTTTCAAGGTATTTATAACACAGACCTTCATTACTATTTTTTTTGGCAGAAGAAATGGAGAGGAGGGGATTATCACTCAGTACATGGGTAAAGCATTTTATTTCTTTTCCATGTCCTGCATCTTTCTGTTCCCTATCTATCATGATTTTACCAGCTAATGTTTTTCAGTTTGTGTACATACAGTTATGTCATTTTTTGATGCATTTTTATTGTAATGCAGAGATGAATTTGTGTTTGTAGGCCTTTGATACAGTTTAGAAGAGCCATCTGAAGACACAGACTGACAATTCATTTATATACAAGGGGCATGTATTACTTGATTAAAAAGACTTTAAAATCATTTTTCATCAATAGTAGCAATGGACAGCGCTATGGCATGGCGTGCTGTGATTCTGGCTCTGAAATGTAAAAGATACTTCTAAGCAAGAAGAGATGATAGTGCTTAAAGACTCCTCTGCAGTGCTTGCAGACACATTGAAATAAATCGTCATCTTTTGCTCCCTCGTTTTTTAATTAAAAGCCTCATATTTTGGAATCTGAATATAGAGGCAGAAAGAAGCTGAGGCACTAGCACATACCCTCTGTGTACAAGAAGTGTAAATGATCCTTAGAGTCTGCATTGCATTCAGGATGTTTCCGCACCTCTATTCACTTTGCCACCTAATACCCAAGGACGCCTGGGTGAAGCAAAGCCTTGGATTAGTATCTGGCATCCTGAAAGCTACAGCCCTTGCTGATGTTAATGCTCAGCAGGTTTGGATGGTCAAGGAAAGCTTATTCCAGCCTTTGGAGTAAACTGATTAGCTTCAGTTTCACTTGGCAGAGGTGCATTTTTTTGCCTTTTTTTAAACACCACCCACACACACACTGCTTGGAGTAATACAAATGTGCTATTTCTGTGCTACACAAATGTGGCACTTCTGTCAGCCAGAAGGGTTGCTGAGGGAAAGACTGTGTGGTTGTGCACAATCTAGAAAAAGGGATGTGTGAGCAGCAGCAAACTAGTGTATTTTTGCTGTAAGAGTTAGTAGTTAAGTATCTTGTAGACAAATACCTTTGAGCAGTTGGGTCCTATTATTGGTTTGCTATTGACTTCAATATTGTTTGTCTGTTGTGTTTGCAACTCTGAAATGTTTATCATAGGCACTTTTGGGAATTTTGAGCTCTGACAAATGGATCTTACTGTCCAGTGTCTGGTTATTAATGTGCATGTAGAAATTTGAATCATTTCAAGCAGAAGGACAAGCTTGAGGTCAAGCTGTGCCGATACGTCTTGTTGTGCTAAGTGCTTGTTGTGGTTTTGAAGACTAAGGCTGCTTGTATTTTGATGAAAAGCACTTGCAGTGAGTTGTAGCCTGAGAAAGGGTCTTGAAATTTGAAAACTGGAAGAAAAGGGGAAAGAAGGAAGGGAAAATACTTTCTGAGCACTGAGAATGTTGATAAGGCTATGTTTGCTAAATCTTAAAATGTATTAAGGTAATGATGATTTCCTGTTTGAAGGTTACAGTGTTTTGATAAAAAAGTATGGTAGGGATTTTAACTAAATCCATTTAATTGAAAATAAATGTAATAATATTTTGATGAAACTGGTAATAAATTATGAAAATTTGCATGTGTTTGTGCTGATGAGAACCATTATCATCAAAGCTGGAAGAAGCTTCTTAGTGTGTGAAATGCTGGAGAAGGAAGGGAAGGAAGGGAGGTGGAAGTTTGGAAAAGTGTTGAGTATTGGTAAAGGTGTATTTCTTGAAATTCTCCTGTTGAATAGTTATATACTACATGGATTTTACTAGCTGGAGAATGTACTCTCACAGCTGTCAGGTTTATGTATGTTAGATAAAGAGCATCAGATTTTGTATGGTTGTCTTCACAGTGCTCTGTAGGACAGCCTTTCTACCACATTAATGCAGGGTATTGCTGCTACCCGTTACTCATTTGGTACAAGATTGTAGCTATTCAGCTGCATCAGGTGTTCATGGCAGCTCTGTATTCTACAAAAACACATCTTTAGCTTTGTATCTTGTTCTATGTCTTCTCCCCATCATACAGTAATAATTTATATTCCAGTATTTGCTGTGCCAGCAACTGCTGGCAAAGTAGGAACCTCACATGGTTTGGGTGGGATTTTTTATTGTATCTGGGCAATAACCATTCTTTGTTGTCTACTTCAAGTAGAGTACAAGTTTAGGAAACTGTTTGATTACATTGTAACTTTGTAGGTAATTAATAATTAAACTGTGGTTGAATTTAATTTATATTTCTTTGGTTTGCAAATGAGGTTTATTTAATAGAAAAATAACATTTTCGTAGTGTGTTTTGTTACTCTTTTAAATTTGAGAGCTAAACAAATCATTACATTGTCAATGTTCTTAATACTTATTCCACAAACATGTATCTTGATTCCTTTCTAATTATGAGAATTGGAAATGGCAAGAGAATTGAACCCCTTATCCTAAAGCAAGGTTTTCACAGTCACCTCTATTAGCAAATCCGATTTAATTGGTTGTTGTTAGCCTTTTATTAATGGAAGCATAGGTAGTGCTTCTCTACATTTGCCTTAAGAGAGACTAGCAGCAGCTAGGGAAGAGATTTGCAGAGCTTATCTATAGGGAATAAATGAGGGAGAATTTAATATGGCACAGACTGGGATAAAAAACCAGCACTGAGAGAGGTGGCAGCCAGGCTAGTACGAGAGAATGGTATTACAGGATGTTAGGGGTGGGAAAGGACCTTTGGAGATCCTTAAGTCCAGCCCTCTGCCAGAGCAGGATCATAGAATCTAGCACAGGTTGCTGAGAAATGCATCCAGATGGGTCTTGAAAGTCTCCAGAGGAGACTCCACAACCTCTCTGGGGAGCTTGTTCCGGTGTTCTGTGACTCTCACAGTGAAGAAGTTCCTACTGATGTTGAGGTGGAACCTCCTGTGCTGTAGTTCATATCCATTACCCCTTGTCCTATCACAGGGTGCAACTGAAAAGAGCCTGTCCCCTCCGTCTTGACACCCAGACCTCAGATATTTAGAATAGAATAGAATTAACCCCATCAAGTCTTTTCCTTAACACCTCCAGTGATGGTGACTCCACCACCTCCCTGGGCAGCCATTTTATAAACATTTATTAAATGCCCCCTGAGTCTTCTCTTCTCCAGACTAAACAGCCCCAGGTCTCTCAAGCTCTCCTCACAGGGCACATGCTCCAGGCCCTCAGTCATCCTGGTAGCCTTTTGTTGGACTCTCTGGAGTAGATCCCTATTCCTCTTGAAGTGGGGAGCCTGGGTATTGGCATTGTTGAGGAGTTACCTCTTGTGTTTGCATTTTCTTTATTTAATTTGAAGACTGTTTGCTTGTTTGTTTGTTTTTAAGTAGTCTTTTTACAGAATTTTCTAACAGACATAAATGAGACCTCTCAAGCAATGGATGACTGAGGCACACCTTTGACTCTAATACCAGGTGTCACACCGCTTTTGCTAGATCTCAGACTTCACAAATTGCAAGGGGAAAGGCACATTTTACCTCTGTCTAAATCTAATTGTCAGTTGTCGGTGAGAGCTGGGGCTGGTATACTCAACATTTGTAGTATTTGGAAGTTAAAATAGGCCCTTGGAAGACTTTTTTGTAAGTTGGAAACTTCTACTGGTAACACTAGGAAAATTAAAAAGAAAAACATCAAAAACCCAAACAAGCATAGCCAACTCAGAAAAAGCCCACTTGTCTAATCATCTGAGTGCTAGTCTAGTGAAATGAGTTCTAATACCTGCCTGAACTGATAGAAGTCCTGGCCAATTAGGGCCTACATTCCTAAGAATAGAGATTATTGTGGTATGCCACATGCTGTTAGCCAAATGATTTTGTTCTTAGTCAAACAAGTGAGAGTAATCGCTCTTTAAGTCATTGTCTATATGAACCTCATTATAAACATTCTTTTTACAGTGATTACCGTTGCAGAAACAGTTGGGTGGGCAAATGGTGACCATAATGTATTTAAGCAGCCAGCCATTCATTATACTTTGAATCTGTAAATATACCACAGGAATTCAAAAAATCTAAATTTTTGCATAATTGATGACAGTTGTAAGCTTAAAAAGAAAACAACAAACAAACAACTTTCTTGATCACTTGTGACTAGGGAAAAATTCTCAGTACCCCTCTTGTTCTCGTTACTCTGATCACTGAAAGAAATACTGTTGGAATGTTGCTCTGTTGGCTGCTTGTGAATGAACTAGCTAGTGATGATGAATTAGTAGAATTAGTAAAACTTTTCAAGACTGAGGGCTGTTCTGTGAGTTACCTGAGAGAAATAAATTTTTAAAAAGTAAAAATTTGCTTGGCTTTTTGTTACTTTATTTCAGCTGTACTGATAATCTGTTGCTAATGTATTCATAGGTTTGGTTTAGAGATGTAGGAGATAAGTAATCAATGGTGTGTGTATTTTAACATATGGAAGTGCTGTGAACTTTAATCATCTGGTTTTGTTTTCTTACAGTCAGATTTTTCTTCTGGTAGTTCACAAACTGAACAGTAAACTTAAAATGTGTGTTGAAGCTGCTCTCTTTTTCTACTTTGTTCTGTTGAAGTTTCTCTGAAGTCTGCGTACGAAGCAGAACGACAATTGACAAATGCGTTCGTGTTTAACCAGTGGAAATAGTATCACTGACGTGCAAATTTAATCTGCAGATGAGTGACAGGAAAAACAGACGTGCAGCGCTGAAAGACCTAAATGAAGTAAAATACGCATATTATGGGATGTGTGTCAATTTTGTGCTTGGAAATTTTAGACCTTGTAGAACATTACAATATCCATCTTATTGCAGAATTAATTTCTTCCTGTCTTTCCTCTGCCACAGGAACTCATTATACAATGACAAATGGAGGAAGTATCAACAGTTCAACGCATTTACTGGATCTTCTGGATGAACCAATTCCTGGAGTAGGAACATACGATGACTTCCATACCATTGACTGGGTTCGAGAGAAGTGCAAAGACAGAGAAAGGCACAGACGGGTACTTGAGACAAATAACAGTACCGGGAAAATACTTTTTGTTGGGTGTTGGTCTGATCTAGTAACACACACAAATGTACATGCTTTACATAGCAAGTTAAAATTACTTGAATGCTGTTAAAAAGCACTTATTTCATTGATACCTACAGTCCTGCAACAGCATTAGAAATTGGAGGGGAAATCGTAATTTAATGGAGGGGGAATAGCTTGCCATCATCCAGGTGACATACTAACAGTACCGTGTTGGGTTTTGTTTTGTTTGTTTTTATGTATGCTAGTATATTTAAGGCTGTTTTCCAGTGTAGATATACTTGTACCAGCACAATAGTGGTTATGGTGGTAGTGAGCACCAGTGTATATTGGTTTTACACTGACACAAGTGTGTCTGTGCTAGTGCTCTGTAGTGCTGTGTTTGTTTGAATTATGCAGAGTGACAATTCTCTCATCTGAAACACATCATAGCTTAACAAAACAGTGATTTAAATATGTGTGGTAAATGTCCTTTCTAGTCTCCCATCACAGAACTTGCCTTTTGTCTCTCCTCTATTGATCTCTTCAGAAGATCTCCAAAGTTCAGGCTATTCATTTTTATCAGTTTTGCACTAGTTAAAACCCAAAACATTCAGAATTGCACTATAGTGCTTTTTTTAAGGAAAAGATCTGAGAACACACAGCTTGTTTGAATGCTTTTAATGGAAAGTAAGGTGTTTTCCATATAATACTTCATAGCTTTGTGTCTGTGGTGGGTTGAAAATTCCCCCCACCATTAAATTTGCCACACCAGCACAGTTCGAAGCAAGTGAAAGCTGTGTTTACAAGCAAAACTACAATGAAATGTACACAATGAATATGTACAAAATATATGGTATTGACAATATTTGCATGTATTTACAACTAATGAACAGTACAAGGAGCCCCCTGGTCAAAGAAAGACCAGGGGAAGTTAATAGCTTCTCCCTTCCTGCCCCTCCTCCCCTTACCCCCCTGTACATAAAAGGAACAAGACACAGAGCAGAGAAGTTAGAACTTAGCCAAAACAATGCAGCCAAGGTCAAGCAGAAACAAGTTAGTATCTCTCCCAGAGCGAAGAAGCGAGAGAAGTGAGATTGTTTTGGTACAACTAGTTTTAGTCCCTTATTTCTTCCAGTGGGATTGTTTAGAACTATGGTTATTTTCCTTTTTACACCCAGTAGTGGTTTGTTTACATTTTACTACTTTCTGTTCAAGATCGGTGAAAAAGTTTTAAAGGCATAGCCTAAAACTACCACAGTGTCCAACCAGTAATTAACACAAAGCAGATGTGTAGGTTAGTATCTAGTGGATATGCCATTGGGTAGAACTCTGAGCCTGACTGTCTTGGCAAGGGAGATCACGTCTGGAAGCAGGTTATCTGGAGTGAAATCTCCCAGCTCTAACTCATTTAAATGTCTGAGACTGGAAGAGTCAGGCAACACAGTTCAGAGTTAATAGTCACAGCCCTGTTGTGAAATCTATAAATACGTCCTAAATGGTAGGAGAGTATTTGGCCATGTAATGAAAGATGTGGAAAGAAGATGGAGTGAGTGCTAGTTCATGGCGGTTTTGAAAGACATGCTCCTGTAGAAACAACTTTTTAAAATTAAAAATGTAGAGGGGAAACTCTATGTGATCCTGCTTTAGTAGAGGGCTTGGACTAGATGATTTCAAAGGTCCTTTCCAATACGCAACATTCTGTGATTCTGTGCAGTATTTATTTGCTTTAGGGGTGGTACTTTTTTCTAGGTTTCCGTGTGTAGTGTTGTACTTTGTTGGTTTGTGGTTTGTTGTTTTATATTTTTCCTTTCTGTTTGTTGCATATACTTTCTGCATTCTTTTACAGCATGAGAAAATCCTCAGAATAGGATCCAATTACATAATGGAGGTTAAATCATAAAACAAGTTAAACACAATTTTCAGCTAAGTGTGCAAAGTAAAGTAAATAAGGCTAAAATAAGAACTACTATTTTTTTTCAGTACAGTAACTTTAGATGTCATTAGTAATAGTTGTCTATAAATGTTATAAGGCAGTTAAGCAGTTTCTGGGTTGGTTTTATTTTTATGGGGGTTTTCGTCTATAATTAAAAGAAAGGTGTTTGTATTTGAAATAGGAGTTTAGGAATTTGGACTACATGGAATGGCTTATTAATAGCACACAAACAGTTTACTTGAGAATAAAAAAATACTTATATTTAGAAGATAACTAATTTTGCAATTACATGTTTTAGATGTGTATCACTGACAGTATCCATTTATCTTAAAAATGTATTTCCTCGTTTTTAGTTCTTTAAAACAAACAAGCTTAGTTTTTTCTGTCAGTTGTTTAACATCTGAATAACCAAACTAATTTGTCTATGTAAATCAACAAATATGAGGAGAATACTTGGAGATTAAAGAGAGGGTATATTTGCCTGCAGCTTGCATCATGTGATTTGTATGACATACTTTTTTTTCCCCCCTCCTATTTATATTGCGGAAATATGCAAGTACACATGCAATTTCTCTTTGCAGATTAACAGCAAGAAGAAAGAATCAGCATGGGAGATGACAAAAAGTTTGTATGATGCGTGGTCAGGATGGCTAGTAGTCACACTAACTGGTTTGGCATCAGGTAAATTAAAACCCAGGATTTTTCTTATATTTGTCAGCAAGTGTAGTTACTGTGCTTTTCATTTGTGCCTTATCTACCAGTCTGGATAAGAGCTGGTTCAGATTACTGCTATACTTCCATGAGGGAAGGAAAAGGTTGACGACCCAATTTACAGGTGTTAGCACATTGAGGGGAGGTTTTGCTAATTAAGTGGAAAACCAGATCCACCCAAAATTTAGTGAGAGTTTCCCAAAGTTACTGATCTACCACCTACTAAACTACCAATATTATTTAGTGCTGTCATTGGGAATGGTGTTTTCTCTTTCTGTTAAATGCTGGCGTTTCCCTCTAGGATTTCTTGTGAAGGTGTATTAAGTGGTTCAGTTCTATGAATTTGGTTTGGTTTGGGAGGGGTTTTGTTGGTTTGGTTTGTTGTTTGCTAGGAACTTTACTGGTTTCCTTAGCTTATTTCATGTGGACCAAAAAGCTGATAATATATGTAGTTTTGGTAAACACACTTAGTAAACATGTTATACATGAGCAAAGTCTAGCTGCAATTTGATTTCATACCTTCCTAGAGGCTGTTACACAGAAAATACTAGCTTTAACAGGCAGAGTATATTGGCTTCTGCTTCTGCTCTTTAAGGTGTTTTAGAATGGGTTTACAGCAAAAACCACCTGCTAGTTTGTGGGTCACCTGTCATGCAGTGCTGCTTTCTTTCAGTGTAGTCTGGAGTGACCAAAATGTGCAGGAGTGAGAAGTCAAAAACACTGTGCAGTTTTTCCACAAAAGTATTTCAAACAAGTCTTTGAATGCTAGGAAAATTGGTTTAGCTGCAGAGTATGGCTATGCCTATTAAAAAGGCATGGTAACTATCTAATTGCTACTTAACCACTTTGACAAATCACATATAAATTAATATATATGCAGAGTTTGTAGCTTGTTTATGCACCTCTGAATGTACAAACTGGGAGTATATAATTACTGGAAATTGCTTGTAGTAATTTGTGTTTTGTTTCCACACACACATACACACAAGAAACTGCTATGTATATTGACATTCCTTTACTGTATTTCTGAGCACCAAAGGGAGCAAACTCTGACCATGAACATTCTTGGTTTTTTTCAGTTTCAGTTGCTTTCTGTTATATATGTCTAGTGAATCTGAAATGGTACAGCCTTGGTTTCAGATAGGGAGATCTTATGTTTATGCATTTCAAATAATTTTGTTAAAATTCCATTTTCCTGAAGTATTGCCTTTGAATTTGGCCCAACATCTCAAATGGAGGATCTGCCAAGATCAGTAAATGTAAATTAGTAAATCAGAGGTAATTCTCTACTACCAATTTGCAACAGTAAATTCTAGTTATCTCTAGACAGCTATTTCTAGAAGTGATTAATACTTTTAAAAAAACTCCAAATTGTAACTAATTAACAGTTGTACGTGTTCACAAAAATATTGACTTTGGAAGTAGTTTTTCAGTATAATACTGCCAGGAAAAACTGTTCTGCTATTGTAAAGTAAAAAGGATCTTAAACTATTTTTAAAAAAACCTTTGAAGCAATTTTGGGAGTAGTGCCTACTACTTAAGGACTCTTCAAGAAGTGGTTGCAACACAGAATGCCCCTTAAGCTTTGAGTTTATGAACTGCTCAGAATAGAATAGAATAGAATAGACCAGGTTGGAAGAGACCTTCAAGATCATCATGTCCAACCTATCATCCAACACCACCTAATCAACTAAACCATGCAACCAAGCACCCTGTCAAGTCTCCTCCTGAACACCTCCAGTGATGGTGACTCCACCACCTCCTCAGGCAGCCCATTCCAATGGGCCAATCACTCTCTCTGTGCAGAACTTCTTCCTAACCTCCAGCCTAAAGCTCCCCTGGCACAGCTTGAGACTGTGTCCTCTTGTTCTGGTGCTGGCTGCCTGGGAGAAGAGACCAACCTCTGCCTGTCTACAACCTCCCTTCAGGTAGTTGTAGAGAGCAATAAGGTCACCCCTGAGTCTCCTCTTCTCCAGGCTAAGCAACCCCAGCTCCCTCAGTCTCTCCCCGTAGGGCTTGTGTTCCAGACCCCTCACCAACTTTGTTGCCCTTCTCTGGACTCGTTCCAGCAAGTCAACCTCCTTCCTAAACTGAGGGGCCCAGAACTGGACACAGTACTAGAGGTGTGGCCTAACCAGTGCAGTGTACAGGGGCACAATGACCTCCCTGTTCCAGCTGGCCACACTGTTCGTGATGCAGGCCAGGATGCCATTGGCCCTCCTGTCTGCCTGGGCACACTGCAGGCTCATGTTCAGCCTACCATCGACCAGTACCCCCAGGTCCCTCTCTGCCTGGCCGCTCTCCAGCCACTCTGACCCCAGCCTGTAGCTCTGCATGGGGTTGTTGTGGCCAATGTGCGGAACCCGGCACTTGGATGTGTTAAGTCTCATGCCATTGGATTCTGCCCATCATTCCCCCATATCTATAGTATTTGTTACCTACAGTAGGAATTTTACATGCTCACCATGTTGCAGAATGATGGATCACATTACTGTCATCAGAGTTTATTTGGTGGAGTTTTTTAATGTTCCAAAGTACTGTTGAAGTGAGTTCTGTCAGAAGATCTATTGTCTCTTTCACCACAAAGTGTGTCAGTCCTCTTCTGATTCTTAACTCTTAGTTTCAGTGGGCTGTTGGAGAGCTGTGGCTTAGTTTTAAAAAAACAACAACAAAACAAAACAAAACAAAAACCAGAAAAAATTAACTTGGGAAATATACAAGGTGCATGAGAGTGCATGAGAGTGATTGCCCATTGGAATGGGCTGCCTGGGGAGGTGGTGGAGTCGCCATCACTGGAGGTTTTCAGGAGAAGACTTGATGGGGTGCTTGGTGCCATGGGTTAGTTGTTTAGGTGGTGTTGGATTGGTTGATGGGTTGGACGCGATGATCTTGAAGGTCTCTTCCAACCTGGTTTATTCTATGTATTCTATGTATTATTAAATAGTAATCTCACTATACTGTAAATAGGACATACTACTGGAAATCAGTAATATTTTAAATGGCATCTTTTTTTTAGGATTTCTGTCATTTCACTTTGTATCAATTAACACCACACTTTGCTTCATTTTAGCTGTTTGTGTTCCTCCTGTTTAACAGAATATTAACACAAAACTGTTTCTACAACAGGGGCATTGGCAGGATTAATTGACATTGCTGCTGACTGGATGACTGACTTAAAGGAAGGCATTTGCCTTAGTGCTTTGTGGTTTAACCATGAGCAGTGTTGTTGGGGTTCAAATGAGACAACATTTGAGGAGAGGGATAAATGTCCACAGTGGAAAACATGGGCAGAACTAATAATTGGGCAAGCAGAAGTAAGTATATATCCATTTTTCTGATAGTCTTGCTTAACAGCTCAACAGAATACGGAAAGAAGGCAATGGCCTTAAGGTTAGGATACTAAACAGAGATTTGGGTTGTACAGTCTGCTCCACTGTTTCAGTGTTTGAATTTATTAATAGATTATATAGTAGTAAATAAGCATTTTGTGCACTGCATGGGGGCTTGGACTGTTTCAGGTGTAAAGTATAAGTTAACAACTGTTAATAACACAGGAGTCTCTGTTCGTGATCATAGCTATACATTAAAAAAAAAGAGAAAATGAAAGCTGTGGAATCCTTTGATATCAAAGAATAGATTTGTTTTATTTGTTCTACCACAAAGTCTTTAAATAAAAAAGAGTTGTTCAGTGTTCAATAGATTTTAGCAGTTATTAGCTATTAAACATACCTGTGCTGTGTTTATTTTTCCTTTTTAAGGTCAAGTGTTAGAACACTTCCTGCCTTGTATAACCCAGGTTTTGCTGACGTGTGGGTGTCATGACTTTATGCTTTTCAAACAAAACTCATCTCCTCCTTGCTGAGTAATAATTACTGTCCCTCAAAATGTGTACTGAGTGTACATGCACAGCAAGAAGACTCCTGGGTTATTTTAAATGGTGATTTTGCTCCTACCTGTAATCTGTATTCTGACAAATTTTCTTTTGTTTTTGTTTCTAGGGTCCAGGTTCATACATAATGAACTACATAATGTACATTTTCTGGGCTTTGAGCTTTGCCTTCTTAGCAGTTTCTCTGGTGAAGGTATTTGCTCCCTATGCCTGTGGCTCAGGGATACCTGAGGTGAGGTCTAATTAATATATACATTATAGATGTTTCATATTAATGTGGAAATTCCTGCTGCTTTACAGGGTCACAGGGGAGGCAAGAGAGAGTGCCCTGTAGCTTTAATGAAATACACTAATACAAGTATTCCAAGTCGAATAATGTAATTGTACCAATTGTTGCTGAGAAAATTACTCCAAATTTCAGAGTATGTCCTAAATGTGTAGATTTTGCTGCACACCTGTGTCCGGACTACTCTTTAAGGAGCACTTAGCTTAAGAGAATTCTGAAGAGTGATTTCCAGACCTCCTTGCAGTCTCCACCCTCCCCACAGTGACAAGAGAGCAGTGATTCATGGACAGAATAGGGGTCCGGTGGTATAGTAATTGATCTTTTGTATTGCACTGGCTGTAATAGCCTTAACTAGCACAAACAGTCAGACAGTCACAAAGTAAAATGTGTAGTATTCTCAAAACCTCATTGTTGTTACAATTGCTGTCCTCAGCTGTGAACAGAACAGGAGGGGAAAATCTGACATTAGAGCCCAGTCACTCTTCAGTTCTCCAGTCACTCTGTAAATATTTCTTTATATATGTGTATCCTACAAGTTGAAGGACAAGCTCTGCCTCTGAATAAGCCAGAGTAGTTCTTTGCCATTGTTCCAGAAGCAATTTCATCCTAAATTGTTTTCAAATTTTAGCTGACCTTTACTTTCTAGACACAACTGCCCAGTGTTTTGTGTACATGTCCTCCTTTCCTATGAGAACTGTACTATTTCCTACACAGGGGCATATTTTCCAGGATAGTAATATGACAGTGTTAGGCAAAATAATATCTTAGAGAAGTGGCACATCTTTTCTAGTGGAAAAAGGCTGATCTTTTCCACCTTTATCTCAGGGTTTCTACTGTTGTGTTTTGATGCAGAAAGGAGAAAACAGAGAGGGGTACAATTGCTCGAATGTGATAATGCTATAATAGGTGACCTTGACTGTAGTTTTTGCAGGTATACTTTTCCTTCAGGAGTTTTATGACTTCCACTTAATAATTTACATCATAAACCAAAGAATGTAATCTTAGAAGCTACTGGAGATTAACTTTCCACTAAATGTAGTTGATAATGTTGTTGTCCTGTCTTTTAGAGTAAGTTACAAATGGAAAGCCTCTGGCAACCAAGTGGTCTCTGAACAATACATGGTTTAAAGTGTGATAAAGTTAGTCATGTCCAAAGGCTATTCTTGAACTTATGCAACAAAAGTTATAAAATTAAAAGTGCTCTAAAGAAAGCAGAATACAATACAGAAATTGTTTTTTGTTTCTTCTAGATAAAAACTATTTTGAGTGGCTTCATCATAAGAGGTTATTTGGGGAAGTGGACTTTGATGATAAAAACAATTACTTTAGTCTTGGCTGTCGCATCAGGTTTGAGTTTAGGAAAAGAAGGTCCCTTGGTACATGTTGCCTGCTGCTGTGGGAATATTTTTTCCTACCTCTTCCCAAAGTACAGCACAAATGAAGCTAAAAAAAGAGAGGTAAGTTCTTGTAAAAGCATTTCTAAAATGTATTGAATATCCATACCTTTTACAATTATTTGTTTAAAATATTTGTTCTTGCAGACAGTGTTTAGGCTTGCATTATCAATAGTTATTTATTGTGTTAAGAGCACTTTATTATTTCTAGTATTAGCACTTTCGTGGACTCCTTTGAGTGCTTCACTGGGGAGGCTTTAACCAGCAGCCTTGGCTTCCTCATGGCTGGTACCTGGTCAGTGGCTGAGGAGGCCATGCCTTAAGAGCATTCTGATGCACTTACTTGTTGCTTTTCTGTTAGCAGGTCTGTGTGTTCATGATAGAAAGATGGAAGAAACTGATCACTGTAATGAGATTCTGTTCTTCATGTTTAAAGCATATCACAGGCTGCAAAAAAAACAATGTTCACAGTTGTGGGTTTTTTTCCCAGGTATTGTCAGCTGCCTCAGCAGCAGGGGTATCTGTAGCCTTTGGTGCCCCCATTGGTGGAGTCCTTTTCAGTCTGGAGGAGGTGAGTCAAGAAATGGCACTGAAGGATCGATAGTTTAAAAAGTCTCTTTTAGTATGAATAACCTCAAACTCCTTTAAAGCTACAGAATCATTCTTAAGAAGGGAATTATGTTTGGACCAACATGTTAAAGTCAAGAATCCTCTTAATGGCAAACTTCTTCCTTTGGAATGTCAGCTTTACTTTGTTCTCAGATATATATTTCTGGAGAGGGGCTGAGTCAGTCAGTAGTTACAGGTTATCTGCGCCTAGAGATACAGCAGATTTTTATTCTAGGAGTGTAGTCTAAAAAGATAAATAAAATTGAGCCTTTTCAATTTTGAAAAAGGTTTTGGAAACCTATTCAGTTTTGTGAAGCAAGTTTTTAAACATAGTTTTTCTTAACATTTCAGACACCAAACACTACTGAATATGTTAATTATTAAAAAGGCAAATATGGTATAAAACTGACCTCCTAGGCAACCAAACTTAATTCTTCAAAGAATGTTTCATATTAAATTAGTTTTCATTAGTTGTCTTCAAACTTCATAAGAATGTTATATAGATCATTAGCATTTTTAAAGAAAGCAAACATTCTAGAAGTCTCTGAACTAGAAGTAAAATATTCTGTCAATTATAACTTTCTGTTTCAGTGGGGGATTTTGAGGAATTCCTTTGGTGTCAAAAAAATTCCAAAAAAGCTCAGAAGAAAACTCTTGCAATTCAAGTCAGGCTGTGTGGGGCTTTAGCATGAAATGGCTTGTTCTCTTTTGAGGATGAATACATTTTTGTCAATGTTTTAATTGTACTTCATGAAAGTAACACATCTGCTAGAAACTTTTCAGTGTGGCTTGAATGGAGATGAAACTGTATTTACAGGAAATTTGAGAGAGCAACTAGTACCCAGTCTGGTTCTTATCAATGCCGGAAAGAGATGCTTATAAACATTAATTACTATGCATTGTTTCTCAAGAGACTTAAACCAGCAGTGGTTTCAACAGTGGTTTCGACCGCATATTCAACACTGCTACATACTGACTTTAAAACTGGTAGAGGTATGAATTGTTGTAGAGCTTTTGAAAAATGTAGTATGGAGCTCCTGTGGTCCAAGTGAACAGTATTGATAATGTTCAGCTTACACTATGTGAGCAGCAGTGCTCTAACACATGCATGAAATGGTCTTTCCAGGATTTTTAGTGTAATCACTAATAATTGTCATCTGTTGCCTTTTGCAGGTCAGTTACTATTTCCCACTGAAAACTTTATGGAGATCATTTTTTGCTGCTTTAGTAGCTGCATTTGTTTTAAGGTCCATCAATCCTTTTGGTAATAGCCGCCTAGTTCTTTTTTATGTGGAATACCACACTCCTTGGTACCTTTTTGAACTGCTTCCTTTCATTCTTCTGGGAGTATTTGGTGGGCTCTGGGGAGCATTTTTCATCCGAGCAAACATTGCATGGTGCCGTCGACGTAAATCTACGAAATTTGGGAAGTACCCTGTCCTGGAGGTTATTATTGTTGCAGCAATAACAGCTGTCATTGCATTCCCTAATCCATACACAAGGCTAAACACCAGTGAGCTTATCAAAGAGCTCTTCACAGACTGTGGGCCGTTAGAGTCCTCCTCCCTCTGTGACTACAGAAATGATATGAATGCAAGCAAAATAGTAGATGATATTCCTGATCGTCCAGCAGGCACTGGAGTCTATTCAGCTATATGGCAGTTGTGTTTAGCACTCATATTTAAAATAATCATGACAGTCTTCACCTTTGGTATCAAGGTAAGTGTGAATGCAGTGATTATTATTGCCTTTGTCATTTTCCATCTCTCAAAGCTGGCAGCTTTATTTGTAGATATTTTTTTTTTATGTGTAGTTCTTTAAACAAACAAACAAACAGAAAAGTCTTTTTCCTGTTAATTAGTAAGCAGGTCTTGTAGGAAACAGTATTAAGTTTAATTAAATTCAAACTAGCTCTGTCGTAGTTTGGGCTGGGTGCCCTCTGCTACAGGGGTGTTTCCTGTGTCCAGAAGTCCATCCCAGTGGGTGGACTCAGGAAATTAGGTATTTCTACCATAATCCCTTGCACCACTATAAATTTTGCGGTGGGGTCTGGTACTTCCTCTTTCCTTCCCTCTCCGAGACTTGGTAACTGGGGGAGAGATCTCCCGGCCATGGGCCTGATTGGGCCCAAGGCCACAGGGGGATGGGCAGTCTCAGGCCTGGCCAGCTGAGACTAGCCCAGCAGAGGGAGTGGGAAGAAGGAGCCCTGGGGGTTTTGCATGCACCCTCAGGTGGGGATGGGATCTTTCTTTGTCACTGCGCTTTGGGTTTTATGTAACATTCACTGCTTTCTATTTAAACTTTCATCACTTTTGCAATCCGTTTGTCTGAGTCGTTATTTCTGCCTGTGGTGGGGAGGGGATCTGCCCCAACCCATTACAAGCTCTTTGTTCAGCTGAACAGAACCCTGTGCTAACTATAACAGAGAGCAGTAACTGTGTGGATGGATCAGTGTTTACATGGGCCTGCTTCAACAATAAGGTTGATTCTAAAATTTCCAAGTGAAACAACCACTTAAGTTCCTTGATCCTGTTATGTGGAGAAAAATGAGGCTAAGGGGAGACCTTACCTGTCTCTAAAACTACCTGAAAGGACATTGTAGCAAGGTGGATGGAATCACTGTCCTTGGAATTGTTAAAAAAAAGGTGTAGATATCATGCTTTGGGACATGGTTTAGTGGTGGACATGGCATTGTTAGGTTAATGGTGTGACTCAATGGCCCTGGAGGTCTTTTCCAACCTATTATTGATTCTATGATAACAGCCATTTCTTAAATGAATCCTAACTCCTTGGAGGTGCTGATAGAAGCAGAATTGCAGTAATATTTACTAAGCCATGTTGGTGGCTATGTGGCCTTTTCAGGTTTTAATTAATAATGGAAAAAAACAATTTAAATAACTAAAATTACAGTAGGAACTGATTTTACAGTAATGTGTTATCTGCTTTTTGCAATGGGAGTTGTCCTGCTTTTTTCTCTCTCAGCGTATTTAGCATTCTATATATAGTCCCTTGTAGAGGAAACTGCAATACAGTAAGCAAAGCTTCTTTAAAAATTACCTGTATAGTGGGCCATCTAATTTATAGCTGTGTCAGGAACCACTCTGGGAAAGCAGTCTGATGTGCAGAGCTTGTTTAGTAAGTGAATGTTGACTCAGATGAACATGAGGTAATACAGGAAGACTTTTCAGTACTAGTAGCATAGCTGATATTTGACACACATGGTTAAGAGTTGTGTTGCTGGCATTGAAAGTCTGTGGTCCTGTATTGATGATAGATTTGCTATTAAATACACTGTAAGATAACAAATGTGCTCACAAAATGGATTCAGCTAACTGTGTTAATCAGAGGTATCAATAGCATTGTGGTTTACTAACCTTGCAGGATCAGTTTATATGGTTTTAACCTGACAGTTTGAGCATTCTCATCTCTTTTTGGAAAAAAACAATAATTTACTTGTAGAACAATGCATCATGTATGTTCCCATTAGCATGACAGCAGGTTTTCTGGTTTTGTTGCAGGTTCCATCTGGGTTGTTCATACCTAGTATGGCAATTGGAGCAATAGCTGGAAGGATTGTTGGAATTGCAGTGGAGCAGCTGGCTTACTACCATCATGACTGGTTCATTTTCAAGGAGTGGTGTGAAGTTGGAGCTGACTGTATTACACCTGGTCTTTATGCCATGGTTGGAGCTGCTGCATGCTTAGGTAAATAAAAATATTTAAAAGTAATTATCTGATTTCTTGTGTGTTGCCAAAATAATGATTTAAAAATTAAAGGAAATACAAATGTGTGCTGTTTTGGAACACCTTCTCATATGCACTTCTCTCTCTTCAGAATAGTGCATTCAGATCTCTACATGAGACTGTCAGAACTTTGTGGTCTGAGGAATAATGTGTAAAACTTAAATTCTTCTGTTTCTCATCAATAATACTGTTTGGCTTTTTTTTCTTTTCTTTTTTTGGTATCAAGAGGTGTGACTACTATATCAGTCAGAAAAATCAGTTTCTTGAAATGTAGTAGAGAATTTGCAGAGTCAAGTACTGTTGAAATTATTAAAAGGAGGGGACATGATAAGCTGCCAAGTCTATATGAAATGCAAAATATGTTCTTGCAATTAGTAATCCACACAAAACTTTCTGAAGTGTCTAATGTCTTGAGTCCAGCTTGAGGTACCTTTAACAAGTCTGATTTATCAACAATTGAAAATCAGCTTCATGGACAGAGGCTTAACTTGGATGTCTGAACTATGAGAAGTTTTTGAAGGCCTTGTCTTGTCCTGCCTTATAACTTCATTGCCTTAGAAATTAAACTTAAAAGCTGTTAGTATGGATTCCACAGAAAAGCAGTTTTACTTAAAGTGCATTTGAGCAATCAAACTCGTGGCACTAATTTAGTTTTTGTAGAAGTTGTTCTGGTTCACGGTAGTTCAACATCAATCACATTTGAATGCACCGAAAGAAAGATCATATTCTTTTATTGAATGAAGATACAGCATCAGAAACCTTGGCAGAAAAACACAACCTGAATATTAACAAAAGTGAAATACAATCACTCTTGTCTGCCATTGTCCAAGAAAGATTTCTTGTCATCAGTCAGAATTCTCTTTAGCTTTTATTATTCAGCAACCGTGTTAAATTCGTAATCCTCCGGACAGTGTAGCTGTTGCATTCTACCTGTGAATTCCCTGCATTAGTTCTATTCTTCTTCTAAATTCTTATCTTACTGGATTTCCTTGCATTTCACAGTATGTCTGACCTCAGAGAGGTGTGGAGAAACACATCATTCTGTTCCTAGTTTATGTGAAATAACCACACATATTTCTCAAATTCCTTTATTTTCCCACTTTCTAGGAAAGTTCTCTTTTCTTTTTTTAACCTCTTAAAGTTGTCTTTATTTTTCCTGAATGCTTCTGTTTGTGTTATACAGAATGATATTTGTCAGATGACCTTTAATGGCGAAGTTATATTTGTAGTTCTCAACAGGAAGGCAGAAAATTCTGAATTTGTTATTATCTGATACTAGAATATTTTGGCTACTGTTTTTCTTGCAGGTGGTGTGACAAGAATGACTGTGTCCCTCGTAGTTATTGTCTTTGAGCTAACAGGAGGGCTGGAATATATTGTTCCTCTAATGGCTGCAGTCATGACCAGTAAGTGGGTAGGAGATGCCTTTGGTAGGGAAGGCATCTATGAGGCACACATCCGACTGAATGGATATCCTTTCTTGGATGCAAAGGAAGAGTTTACTCACACAACCCTGGCTGCTGATGTTATGAGACCTCGAAGAAGCGACCCACCGTTAGCTGTTCTGACGCAGGATAATATGACAGTTGAAGACATAGAAAACTTAATCAATGAAACCAGCTATAATGGTTTTCCTGTTATTATGTCAAAAGAATCACAGAGACTGGTGGGCTTTGCTCTAAGAAGAGATCTAACTATTGCAATAGGTAATTATCTTCCAGTATTACATGCTCATGTATGCCAATTTCAATGCTTTTATAACTTAAACCAGAAATTACACTGTAAACTTATTTCAGGTTCAGATACCTCATGCTGTCTCTTCCTATATTGTAGTATATGATGATCTTCAATAGCAGGCTTTGAAAGAGCAGAAATGTTATTCTTTCTGTCATAAAACCAGAAGCTGACATATTGAAGTAGACCAAAATGATCTAATCTGGTAACTTCATTTGTTTCAAGGCTTTTGCTAATATCTCTTTTCCTCCAATGGTACTACACCAATGTTCTTGACATTGAGAGTTCAGATTTTAGAACTGCAGGATCCTGTAAGGGTTAGTGTCCAGGTAATTTTTAATTTTAAAGGTATATCATACTTCTCTCTGACAGTATGTTACTTACTGTTGTTATAACAACTAAGATTGTATTATGAACAGAGAAGTGAAACACTGATTATTTTAATTTTGTATTTTCCAGTTTGCTTGTGTAAGGGAAGTTTGGCTCTCAGTGCATGAGCACACAAGGCCTGCTTGGGCCTTTTTGATCTATGTGTTAGAACGTGTGTGATATTTGTAACAATGCTTTGTGCCCTTGCAAGAAGCACTCAGTAGATTTTTGAGGATAATCATAACCAAATTATTTAAAAGTAATTGTTATGTAAGAAAATGTTACAAAACTCCTATTTAGTGCACCTTAAGCTATTTTTTTTTCTTTTTTTCCCCTGTCATTTGTAAGATTTTACATTGACAAGGTACACTTGTAAGATTGTGCATTAACAAAGACACTTGAGAAAAAGATGCAAAAGTCTCCTGAAGCTTTAAATTCTTAAAGTTTTGTGAACACAATATTGTTTACTTGAGTGAAACTCCTCCCTGTGGTCTTAATACTGTGGACACTGCAGTGTTTTGTTATGTGGGGTGTATAGGAATGACCAAAATTTGGAAATTATTATAGGCATTATGCTAGTTTAAGTTTGCATTTACTTAAGAGTAAATGGGGGAATGGCCAAACACTTATCTAATAATAGACTTCCACAGGTAAGACTCATTTCAGCTGCTGAGATTCTGCAGAGCAAGTTGCTCTTGGATTTTGACTGGCTTAAAAGAGCTGAAAGTGTTCAGTACAGGGGGGGATGCGGTCGTCACCAAGGGGATGAAAACATGAAAAGGGAAAAGAACCAGTTCACAAAAAAAAAAAATTCATTTTAAACAAGGAAGAAAATATCTGCAGAGTGGTCAGAAATGAGCTTCTTGGTTTCAAACAAACAATAACTACAGCCACTAGACTCATAACATGACTGAGACTGTCTTTATTCTGGACTGTTTCGTCAACAGCCGTCTATGTGTTTCCTGCATCTTATTTTTAAGGTTTTTACCACTTTACAGTAATACAAGTTATTATTGGAGTGAGAGAAGTAGTGTGGTAGATAACATTTGTAGTCTCTGCACAAACAATTCTTAGCAATAAACCAATGGCTGTGCAAACACATCAAAACAACACATAGCAGAGCATCAGCACCTAGAGAAAAACGCTGGGGTCTAGTAGCATTAATTTGATCTGTTCTCACTACATTTCCTAAATTCTTCCTTCTTTGCTCCTTTTCCAACCCCTTCCCTCTTTTTCTTAAAGAAAGTGCTAGGAAGAAGCAGGAAGGGATTGTTGGCAGTTCCAGGGTCTGTTTTGCCCAGCATACCCCATCACTTCCAGCAGAAAGCCCTCGACCACTGAAGCTTAGAAGCATACTTGATATGAGCCCTTTCACCGTGACAGACCACACACCAATGGAAATAGTGGTGGATATTTTCCGGAAGCTAGGTCTGAGGCAGTGCCTTGTCACACACAATGGGTGAGTAAAGTGGCAGCAATGTTCTTCATTCTGTTAGAAACAGTTATTTTCACTTCCAGCATGAGAGTATCTGAACCAGGTTATACTCCAGGATCATGGTGCTTGAACATGCAAGTTTGTTACCCCAACTGTTCGTTAAGAGGGTCCTGTGCTGTGGCACCTCTCTTAAATTTTTACATCTCCCTTGTATTTCAAGTAAGCAGACAGTTGATTTCAGTCATTGTAAGATGTTCTGTTCAAAATTAGCTCTCAGGTTTGTATGTACAACTGGCTGTGTGGAGGAGACATAATTTGTCTCGCAGAAATTTAGTTGTGTGGTGCACAGTCCAAGGGCCTGCGTTTCCCTTAGATACGTGCTGGCAGTGTGCAGTGCATCAGCTACTGAACATCTACAAACATGAGAGTTCATGAAAAGTAAGGGAGAAAATCCAGTCAGTATCTCCTCCTCTGGAGCTTAGTGATGGCCATTACCACCAAGCTCTTGTTTTTGAATGCTAACAACTAAACTGCTACTAATTGTAGAACTTCAATCTGCAACTTTTGTTTCTACATTTCAAAATGTTTCAAGGAAGTAATTTCAGATTCAGAATGTTTGTAAATGAGACTACAAGGAGTTGTCATGTGATTACCCACTAAACAAATCAGCCCTAGGCATGGAAACATGAATGTTCTTTATAATTGCCTCTTTTCTAAACTGCTGCTGCCTTTTTTTTATATATATGTATGATTTTTTTGTTTCTGTCTAGCTCTTCCTTTAACATTCTGCTTTCCTGTATCTCTTGTGCTAAACACACACAGCATTGCAGCTCCTACTGCAGTATCTTTCTTACTCTTCAGCATGTCTTTTAAGGCTCACAGGAGTGAAATACTGTCTGCTAATTCACATTACACAGGATCAATGTCACAAAGCCCAAGAAACCTGAAATATATGGATGAGATTTTTTTTGGTTTGTTGTGGGCAAAAGGTCTCTGCTACAAGTGGCAAATATTTAATCAGTTTTTGAGTTTATTTTTTCAGATGTATCTTAAAGTGATTGTAAATGTTCTGCTTTTCTCTTTCTGCAATGCCATCCCTGCATTGAATGGCAAGTAGATGTTTTCAGAAGCATACGTTACTTTTAAATTCTTTCTGTGATGGGTAAAGGACATAGTGATCTGACACTTAGAAGTCAGTGGAAGCATGCAATTCTTGTCTTGGGAAGGGAAATTTGAATTGATAAAACTTCAATGAAGACTATTTACTGTGATTTTTATTTTTTAACTTAGTTTCTGTTGTGGTTGAGTTCTCAAACTTTGATATTAAAAGTTGACTCTTAAGAGAGCTTTGACAAAACAAACTGTACTATAAATTTTAAACTATTTTGTGATGAAGTATGAGCAAGTCTGGATGGCTTTAACAATTTACAAGCATGTGCTATTGCACGAACACGCCGTCCATTACAAGATCAGATAGTAAATACTAGTACCAGTGGTATTTGGCCATGGCATATAGCCATGTGGACATCAAGGACTAATCTCGACTCATATAAATACACATATCAGCTTACAGGTTCCAATCCAGATTGGAATAGGAGCTGTGCAGAAATCAATGCTGATGACAAGTGTAAAGACATATAAAAACTCAGCCTCACTCTTCCTGATTTGTACCAGAATAACCACTCCAGGGAGCTGCTCTTGATGAGAGCATGAATGATATGCTCTGTCATGAATGACAAATCTTTCTGAATTTGTCCATTTTAGGCACACCAGAAAACCCTTAATTGCAATGACTTTGCAGTTATTGCTTGGTTCATCTAGGTGGCTTCCTAATGTGAATAATTATCTGTATGTATGAGGAGAAGTAACTGTTAAATGCAATGGAGCTGATTTTAGTTTCAGTGCCTCTACAACATTAAGATACGTGAATTTTGGGAGAAGGGATGACACACCTCCCTGATGTATACTTGATAGGAGAAACATGCTCTAGGGTGTTTGAAGATTCAATTGTGTTCATAATTTTGGGAGAAAAAGAAAAGAAAAAAGGCAACATCTGGGAAAGGCTACTGACTGTCAAATCATTTTTCATTTAATTATCTCATTAGTCATTTAATTATCTCATTAGTCATTTAATGATCTCATTAACTTTCCTGTAACCATTCCTTTTTTTTTCCCCTTGCGTTTTTGTTGTTGTTTTGCTTTCCTCTAATCCTTTTTCATTATGATTAGAACTTTTTATTTGATTTCACACACAGTTATTAGCATAACATGATCTGTTTCAGGATTGTCTTGGGGATCATCACAAAGAAGAACATATTAGAGCATCTCGAGCAACTAAAGCAGCACGTCGAACCCTTGGTGATTAGATATATCAGATCTCATAATTAGACACATTAGAAGTCAGGAAGCATGAAACTTGTGAACTGTTCAGGGCCTTTATAACATCAGCTGAACAATGAAACAATGTTATGCTAAAAAATTTGTATTAAAACCATAAAACAGTATGTGCAAAATTCTTTTGTAGAAATGAAGCTGTTAATATCGATGAACTGTTAGTCACAACATGAAAGGAAAGTAAACAACAGACTTTGTGATATTGTTGTTCTTGAGATCACAGAGATCCATCTAGTTGTTGTGCTGATTTCCCCAGGTGGGAAAGCATGCAGCTGGGAATACTTTTCCCTGCCTAATGCAAATTAAGAGTTTCATAGATGTGAATTTATTTTTCTGACCTTGACACCTTTAAGTAGTTGTGAAACAGCAAAGTAAGTATCACATCTCTTGAGAAGCAAAGCCAAGCATGTTGTTAATGTACTGCAACATTTATCAACATGGATCTTCCATTTATCAACATGGGGTCTTAAAAAGTACTCTTATTTTTAGTGAAATTCTGTGATTTTACGTGAAGTCTTCTGATTCTGCTGCTGTTACCTACAGCAATGAGCATAGTCCTGGATAAAACGTTCAATGACATCCCAAGCCACTAAGTGGCATACTACTGTGTTACAAATAATTTCAGAATCTAGACGCTGTTTTAATCGTGATGTTGTGAACTAACCTTAGATAGATGGCAAGACTTTGTCTTAATTTGGACATGGGTTGCTGGACACATCTCTACTAAACATACCCACCCAGTTTAGCTGCTTATGTGCAAAATATGCTAATTATGTTCTCAGTTTATGCTAATATTTCACAAGTATTTCATGCGTCCTTTAATAAGACAAAATAAAATGTACTGACCAGAATAACAAGGGCAGCAGCTCATTCATTCTGCTCTTTGCTTCTCCTGTGATATTATCCTTTTGGATGGTCTCACCCTTTTTCATATCTCACAGTGTTACATTTTTTTTAAAACCATGAAGACTTTGTCATAAGAGCACAGTACCTAAATTGGAAAATTAGAATTTCCTTTTATTATTCACAATATGTTTTCTGAAGCTGTGAACTCCCAAATCTCGTTAACTGTTGTTTACTTCACAAAAAGGTTCATGGCTAATACCGTGTGCTCCTATGAATACGTTCGGCCTGAGCCAGTGCATCAATTTAAATACAGAGGGAAGGGAAATTCAGTTTTCTCTTAGGATTCTGGGCCATCAAGCAGTACATCACTTGTGATGGCTAGGTTTGGAACATGCCTCCCTTATGAGATGGAATCAGTATCACTTCTTTTTCATGTCTCTTTTTTTCTTTGCCCCTCTTTGTTACTTTTTTGTTGGCATACGCTAATCAAAATTTCATTTTCATAGAAACAAAAAGTTAAATAGAAATTGTCATGGGCTCTACTTGTATTACTGGTATGTCATTAAAATGGACTACAGCTGTCAGAGACCATCTGATATGGTGTCTGAGCATTGTTGTCTTTTAACAAACCGTTGGTTCCTCAATGTTTTGATTAATAAAATGTTTTTGTTTAAGTAACCAAATCAGGCTGTTTACTTTTGCTCTATTCCTGTCAACAAAAAGTACTTGGCTACAGATTTGTTCTGCTTTGTTATTGTCCTGCTTGGACTAATATAGCTCTCCCATTTATCCTTTTCAGGCGCCTCCTTGGCATTATAACAAAAAAAGATATCCTCCGTCATATGGCCCAGACGGCAAACCAAGACCCCGCCTCAATAATGTTCAACTGAAACCCATAGCTGAGGAGAGAGAGGAAACAGAAGAGGAGGTTCATTTGTTGAATAGCACAACACTTTAGTCTGAGGGATACTTCTATAATCAGAGACGAGAGCTGGGTTTTTGCATAACAGTGCTGCTGGCAATCAATCAGGAGTTGGTCTGAGGGAATACATGGCGAGGAGGAAGGCTGATGGGAGCGTGGGAAGGGAGGAGCTGCTGTCCTGCACTGGATGCGTCCCGAGACGTCAGGTCTGCCATGATAGTGCAGTGGGTGAGCCGTGCGAGGTGGCACAATTCTCCCGCCCCAACCTGGTACTTCAGCATTGAAGAGATGTGTTATTAGTCCCTGTTTCTGGAGGGATCATTCTGAATTGAGCCATCTTACAGAGACTGAAAGGTCTTGCCCTTTTTACCATTGAAAACTGTTGTGTTAACTCATGAAACGTGTTAATTATTACATGTCACCTTTCTACATTCCAGAAGAGCTTTATTTCTCTCTCTCCTGAGCCGTAACAAAGCCTCTTTAAAATTGGTATGCCCTGTTGAAGCAGTTGTTTCTCATATTGAGATGTACTGTGAGTTACTGAGGTTAGATCACAGGAAGGGAGGGTTTTCTTGTGCCATTAAATGCATAAGTTTGTACATCACAGAATGCTTGGAGCAGTAGAGACCCACTGCACCAAATCCAGGTTGAACAGGGAATACCTTGCAAGAACCATGTGAAACTTCTTTCAACCCCATGTGCTGTTGTGATACGAGAAAAATTAAAACCAGTTGAAACTACTGTTTCAAAGGAAAATACTGGTTTTGTTGCAGAAAATATCAGTAACGTGACCTGGTCTTATGCAATTTTTGTATTATTGAGAACACTATGATGATATATACCAATGTTGTGCAGTATAAGGAAAAGTACTGCTATTCTACTAGTTAAGAGCTGGAACAATTCTGTATACGTGTATCTGGTAAAAACTGCATGCTACAACACTGGAGATCCTCCCCTTGCTCCTGACCCCCCTCCTCCTACAACTTGAGAACGGTCAGTTTTTATTTTTTCTTCTCCACAAAAGATGTTCCACTGCTGACATGGTAGGAAGAAATGTAACTCATAACTTGCACTAAATGTATATTATTTTTCTCAAAGTTTTACCATTCTTTATTTATATTTGTATGGATTAAAAAAAAAAAATATCTATTAAATATGAATCAGTTAATAGCTCACATACCTAATTACCTTTTTAATGTGATTTTATAGAATAATTCATAATCCTCTGCAATAGAGGATTAGCAAATGTTTACAACTTGATGAAGGGTTAAACAAAATGGTTTCTTTACGATCCAACATGCATCTATGATCATTTTCAAATGTAACTCTCACTGCCGTTACCTTGACATTTCCTTTTTCCTTTGCTAAGCAGATAACTGGAACAGCAATACTCAAAGTTTATTATCAAACAAAACAAAACCAACACAACACTGCAGGGTTTTAAAAATAATAGGAAGAAAGCAACTATAATTATTAGGTTTCTTTTTACCTTTTCCAGAATTATATAGAGATATAAATGGTATATAGCCACAGAAGATGAGTAGCAGGGTAGAATCAAATACTTGAAATGGTGGCAGGACTTGAACATTCAGCAGAAACGTACAGGCTAGCGGGTAAACTCATTGATCCCCAACTTCTTTACCACCTTCTTTCCAGCCACTAATTTGTTTCGTATTCATTGTATCAAGTCACCACTACCACCACAAACACGTGCAAAGGAAAAAAGATAATAGGCTGTAAGCCTAAAGAAGAGAGGAGAATGAAGAAAGCTGCCTGGTAAAAATCATGCTGTATTACAGGGGATGATGTAAAATGTCCTTTTTTAAATTATGCCAACAAGACCACAACATTCTAAAATGCCTCAAATACTAGGTGTCTCTGAAACATTCATTGCAGTTACCTCAAACGTCTTTATTTGCAAAGTACACCCGAGTTCTGGTACTTCTGGCAAGCTCCAGACTCGTGCCTGTGCTTAAGCTGCTCTGCTGCAGTCTTGGAATTTTTTATTTTTCCTAAGTACAAAACTGCCATCTACATCTCCTCTCCTGCAGCAACTGCAACCAGCAGGAGGGGGAATGTGCCTGTGGGCTCATGCTGTTTGGCCTTGGTATTGGAAAAGGGTTTAGAACTGTAACAGGGAATCGGCTTGTGTTAGAAGGGAAGCGTTGCAGCAGCCTGCTGTATTCTTCAACATCAAATCAGTGCTAGTGGTTCAAAATTTATTTTAAATTACACAAGCCAGAAAAAACATCACAAAGAGCAGGATGTGGCCCTCTGATAGAAGGTAGTTCTGGAAGTTATCTGTACTAGTTTCTGTTGTCTAAATCTTTTTCCTACACCAGAAGAATGTAAGTGCTCTACATCTTTGAAACCTCTGCCCTGTTGATGTTCTCATGAACACTGCTGTGTCTGCTGTAATAACTGGCACCTAATTCTACAGGCCATGCTGTCTGAACTAAAATACAGCTCCCACCCCTGCTGTTTTATAATTTCAGTATGGATCCCAAGTGCTGCATATAAGTTGTGTATCTCTGCTCTTCTTACCTGCTAAACTTTCCCTGTTGACATTTAAGATGTCTACAGATAAGCCTGTGTTGGAGGTTCTGATAATGAAGTGTGTGTGCCTGTGCTGTGCAACAAGAATTTTCTAACATTAAAACTTCCAGCGCCTTACTCAAGTTAATAATTTGGAAAAAAAAATATTAAAATGTGATGGATGGGAGGGGGAAAGTGTCAGCATTTTTTTAATTATTTTTTTTAGACCACTCAGTTACTGGTTCATGAAAAATGCATTCTTTGTTAATCTGTGATGTTGCCTAGAGCTGTATTTAATATTGATCTTAATGTTTTTATTTATAATAGTGTGGTAGAGCTGCGTATCATTACAGTAAAAATTCTGATTACTGTGATGATTTAATCAAACATTAAAAACTTCTGTATGACCATTTACTGTTCTGTCATGTTTTCCTGCTGTTTTCATGTTTGCCTTTTTTTGTTTTTTCTTTCCCTGAGAGAAAAATCACAAGTAGACACTTAATGTACAAAACTAATAAGCAGATGAAGAGACTTTTTTTTCAAGGAAGTACCTCTTTTTGAATTTACAAAACATAAATGTTCTGCTCCTGCTAAACAGTCCCTGGAGGCTTGTGCTGATGTTTGAAGAAGAGGGACATTTATAGGCTGAGTGAAAAAAGGGGGGGGAGGGGGAGGATTGTCAAAAGTAGACAAGGTGGGCAATTCTAGGAATGGAAAATACTTTATGTGAATACTCAGGATATACTTTTGAAGCAGTCCAACATACTTACACTGTTAATTAGTTCAGTTTTTGCTGGAGGAGTGCTGATGAAAAGTAGGGAAAGCTGTGCAATTTGAGCATGTTGCTAGTGGTGTATATAACCTTACTTAGCAGTCCTACTGTCATTAGCAAAGATGTGAAGTCAAGTCACTCCAGGCCTGTTAAAAGCAAATGTTCTTTTCCAATGGCTTCTGGACTATCACTTCAAGCACTTGCTTAAGAATAAAATTATGTGTAATGATGAGAAGATAAAGCAGGGGGGCTGTGAATTTGAAAACGATTTGCATCTTGTACAAAATTATTTTTGTCCTATTTATTGAAGTCCTGATTCATTAAAATGGGATGATTGCATGACTAATATGGTAGCAAGTGCAGTGGAATTTAGACTTATCTGGCAATGTCAGCTGGGTTTTAATCTTATGTTGCCTGTTAATTCAACTAGATCCATTAGACTGAGCCCAGATTTAGTGCTTTGTTGCAATGCAAAAGGGACAGCTGCTGCAACTTGCATTTATACCTGTTTGTGGGACACAGTTGAAAAAGCATAGGTCAGTAAAAACCACTGAAAACAAAGTGTGGTAGGTGAAATAAACTGTGATTGAGCTACACCAAATTGAGTCGCTTCTCTGCTGCTTACAAGTTACAGCATGTAGATAATAGCCTGCCCTGTTCATTTTTCTTTAGAGCAAGCAGCATACCAACACTATCCTGCTCAGCTTCAGCTTCACAGAGCAGGAGGGCCGTACTTCGGCTTCTCCACAGGCATAGCGCGGGGAACCCTGTCCGGCCAGGCGAGCCGGGGCCCAGGGGACTGGCTCCGCCCGCCCGCTGCCGGCCCAGCTCCTCCCACAGCGGCAGCGGCTGCAGGTGGCCGCCCTTCCCACCCACCCTGCGCGACGCCGCGGGCGGGAACTCGCCAACCCGCACCCGCCGCGGCACCCACAGCCGTCCCGCGGGGTAGGCAAGCAGCACGGCAGGCAGCTGGTTCTTTACAAAAGCTTTACTGACTGTGGGCGACAGCGCCACCCGCTATCGAAAAAAACAAATCACAGACACAGAACAAGGAAATCCCACGCCCGAGAGCGCCCACGCTTCTGGGACCTGGCTCAGGGTACCAGCTGGTCCACCTTCTCCTCCCGGCGGCTAGCCAAATGCGCCTCGATGATCTCGGCAAAGAGGTTCCTCTTCAGCAGGGTGTATGCCAGAGGCAGCAGCTGGCCAACGGTCTTGTGGAAGTACTGCAGGCGAAAGGGAACACAAGAGCAGCCCTGGGGCCTCAGGGGCTTGGTTTATAAGCACAGCCACCCCTCCTGGCTGCGCCCCATCCTAACGGCAGGTACACCTCTGCGCCCTGCAGCAGAGCTAGCCTGGGTGACCTGAGCTGCTGCAGTGAGAAGGGGAAGTCTGTTCTTAGTGGAGGAAAAGATGACAATTACTGTTAAGCACACATCAAGCAGCTGTTCAGTTTCAGTCCTTCCACATAGCACAGCTCATTACAGACCAAAAATTAAGTAGAATCTTTACCTGTGATTAAGTGCTTGTAAGCTAATGACCTTCTTTACAGTATTCACTAAGACAACCAGAAAAAGACACACGGTGGGAGGTCTCTTGTGCAGCCATGCAGACACAGTGGGCAGGTAGTAGGCCTAGCTTCAAAGTATTTCCGCTGGGGTTACTACAAACATCACTCTGTTCCTTGACCCCATTGAAGATGTTTGCACCCATACAGGTATTTGGGGATGGGGGCTAGAACTGTTTGGTCTATCTGGATCAGACATCCTGCATTTCCAGGAATCTGACAGCTCATTGTCTTATCCACATCAAATCACAACAGTGAAATGCTGCCTAAATTCTTCTGGATTCCTGGTTTGTGCTTTCACACAAGCAGTTCTGAATTCAACATGGAATGGTACCTTAAATGTGACTTTTCAAATGGCCTCTACAAATCAAGAATATTCTTATAGACTTGCAGAATTCCTAAGGATAATTATGCAACAGAGTTCGAATAAAGGTCTGACAAAACAACTCCTGATCCATGCATAAAATAATTTTGTGAAGTGGGGTTATTGTAATACTCACATGTGATCCATAGCAAAACAGGTCCATACCCAGTTCATACCCCATTCCATAGTCACACTCGTCATTAGCAAACTGAACAAAGGTCAGCATTTCTTGGATAGGTGCAAAGGCCTTCAGTCTCTCATCATCTGTGGGAGCATCAACTATGGCCTTACAAATCTTTTTAAGGTTAGCTGCAAAAAAATAAAAGCAGAAATATTGACAGGTTTAAACAAAGAATTTTAATACTGCACAGAAATAGGTTGTGACAATGCTCATGTCATGCTTACATGAAGACTAAGCATAACCTAAGCTGCTGGTGAGAAAGCTTTCTCCTTCCCTTTGCTGCTCATTCTTGCCCCACGCCTATCTGTCAGTTCCCCATAGATAGACAAGCATTCGTATACTGAACTTGCATCAGGGAACTGATTCTGGGTAAAACAACACAGAGAAGAGGACAAGTAAGAAACAAAGCACTTAAATCTATTAATGTAGATCAGTTCTTCAAATCCATTTCCTGCATGGCTGTGCCAACACAAGAAAAGGTCACCTGAACTACTTTGGGAATTATTATTTCAGATTTGACATGTTTTAGTGTTTCTCATATGGTTAATTTGAAGAAAATACTTGAGCTCAAGTGTGATGTTTAAGACTTCTGCTTTCTACTCCCTCATATTCTCCAAGTGGGAAAAATGAATACAGTTTGGTTTCAGAAGAATGCCTCTATAACTGATGGTTATTGACTTAAACAGAATATAGAAACAAGATGTTTACCATTTGTTTCAGGAAGTTCTCTGTATCCAACATCATTTTTGTCTACAGGCACAACTAGGCCTGCTCCATGAAATGCTTTGGTCACCACCTAAATAAAGAGACAGGAAACTGAGTATAGCACTGTAAATCAGTACTGTGACATAAAACCACCTCACCTCACTAATCATTAACACCTGACCACTAGTGATCAAACCCAATATGCACAGGCTCCAAGACATCAACTTTGTTCTAAATTATATAGCAGTTACTTTTAAGTGTTAAGGTTTAAAATAACCAGAAATTCTACTTCAGTCAAGTTCTGAACTTCAGGAATCCTGGCAGTCACTTCTGTAGCACTGGATTACATTTGTTTAGTCACCTCCTACTATAATTTCTGACAGATATGTGAAAAGCCTCTAGTGCTAATCCCCACCATCCTTAGTGGTCCGGTTTCAAACAGATCCAACCCAAATGTTTGGGTTTTAGTTTGTAGACTGTTTTCCCTAGTGGGTTTTTTTTAATTGAATGCCAAGCTATGGTTTACAAGAGTAAAGTGTTTTGATTTAATCCTTTTATTTGAAACATGGTAATATTTACCTTGCTTCTCCTGAAGTCTTACAGAGGGAGCTGATTAGCACTGGGAAATCCTAAATAAAGGATGCTTACTGACTAGTAGTAAAAAAACCCACAAACAAAGCAAGACAGACAAGTGAGTGAAAAAAGAGTTTAACAGAACTTAGTTCTTTCCAGTGGATGAGGAAAGTCATACTTTCTTATCTCTCTGTTTCATCTTCATGGTTTTTTGTTCCAGAGAATAACCCAGTTCCTTTGCTGTTCTTGTTATTTTTTCATCCAGGTCTTTCAAAATAGCATTTTTCTTTTTATCAGTCACTTCCTTAATTTTTTTTGACAAAAACAATCTGCAAACAGAAAAACCATGTCTTAAAAGAGCTTCGTATAACACAAACAAATGAATAGCCTTCTAATCACTAAACCTCCAAATCTTATACAGGAGATTAGCAGTCATGGGTTTATTTATACACATAGACTTGGGAATGCAAGCCTCTTAAGAAGAAAGAAAAAAAGAAGAGTTTGGCACAGGCGGTACTGTGGCATTTGCTGTCCATATTTGCATTACAACACGGTTTATGCAGCTTGTAGGTGCTGAAGATTCTCCTGTTCATCTTTCTGTCTTAAGAATCCCATTTGTTGCTTCAGTGCCACACACAGTATTTGTCATCCAAGTCATGGACATAAATACATATTTATGAGTCTCACCAGGGTGCTTTCAAAACAAATGTCCTCATTTAACTCTGCAGTACATGAGAGTTCTTTTGCAGAAGCTACTCTTCAGCAGGCTTTCACCTACTGACATGCCTGTCCTTATAGAGCTTTCCATTTCTAACAGACAGGTGATAAAATCTGTTGTTTACTTTCATGATGCAGGACCATGTAAAGCTTCATGAATCATACTGAGTTCCACATCTACGTAAATGTTATCCTGCCCCCAGCCATAACTGGTACTTCTTGTAGCTACTCCTTAAACAAAAATACATTAGCATTTTTATGTAGGCAAGAACAAACAGATGCTACTAATTTCCTACAGTATTCAGACTTCCTTCACCACTGTTTCAGATGCCCATACTTTCTTTGAGGTATTTTGACACACTAAGTGGGCTTTCCCCCCCCCCCCAGTAAAGTCTATCCTTGCTGCTATATTCAAAGAAAGAGCTAATTAGCACTTGCCTGGTTTGCTTGTAAAATGAAAACACTGTCAAAAAGCCCTTTAAGGCTACCTATCTTAGATCCTGCCAGCAGGAAAAAAAAACAAACAAGTGAGGGGTTTTGACAAAGAAAGATACAGAATACAGTTAGCTGCATTATTCCACACCACATGCCCGGATTAATAGTTTCCCTTTTAATATTTATAAAAACAAATAAGAATCTTACTTGACTGCAGCAAAGACATTATCACCAACTTGGGAAATCACACAGCCTTTCTTAGCTTCATTTGCACCAACCCACACTGGAAGCTCATCTGGCACATCCCTGTTTAGGAAAAAAGTACACGCAAATAGTCAAGCTGCATACATTTCTCCTGTTTCAAACTAAAACTGCCTCCTCACCATACTGCCATCTCATTCAGAAACCTAACAAGAAATACTGTTACATCTACAGCTCTAAAGGCTTTGAAAGGAGTCCATGTCAATATGTGCAGAGAGAATATACATTCCCTTTATAAAGCTTGAATTTTTCTTCCAAGTATCACAGCAGAAGTTAAAAGATTTAATCCTCCTGAGCACCTTGATGTTAATCTAGTCTACAACTTCAGTACCTCTGGTCTTTTTCAGTAAAAGATACCAACCCACATGTTCATATCCCACCACAGAAGAGACTGTTTGGCCATAATACACAATTCTCAAACCCTGTCTCATGGAAAGAACATGAGAAAAAGCTGCACAGTTATAATCCAGTGAAAGCATATATTAAATAAAATACCTGAAATATCCCATGTGATACTGTGTTTTGCTATCCCCAACAAGTATAGTCTGGAATTCAGGAGGATCATAGAAGAATCTCCAATGAAGATTGAAGTTTGGATCTGTTGATTTTGCTTTTCTGTGTCTTCCAGCAAGGATATCATATGGTCCAACCAGCCTAAGTCCAACACTTGACACAAGTGCATCTGAAAAACAAAGAACAAACTGTTTCACTTTCTGGTGGGTACTAAACCAAGAAGTTTGTATCACTTGGGTATCAAAAGTTTCCAAACAAACACACACTCAGTTTAATCAAAGAAAGCCAAGACATTCTTTTATTCAGTTAGCTTTCATTCAACAGTTAGGTTATTACAATTCTCTTAACAAGTAGTGGTCAACTGTTCAATGTCCAGATGGAAATCAGTAATAAGTGGTGATCAGCATTGTGACCAGTACTGTTCAGTATCTTGATCCATGATACAGACAGTGAGATTGAATGCACCCTCAGCAAGCTTGAGAAGTGAGCCCAGGTGAACCTCATGAGGTTTAATGAGGCCAAGTGCAAAGCCTTGCACTTGGAATAGGGCAACCCTCAATATTGATACAGGCTGGGGCATAAAGGGATTGAGAACAGTCCTGGTGAGAAGGGCCTGGGGATACTGGTAGATGAAAACCTAGACATGACCTGGCAATGTTACACTCAAGACGCCAAAAGGCCAACCATATCCTAAGCTGCATCAAAAGCGTGGCCAGCAGGTCAACAGAGATAATTCTTCTCCTTTATTCCATTCTGGTGAGATCTCACCTGGACTACTGCATCTAGCACAAGAAAGATGTGGACCTGTTGGAACAGGTCCAGAGGAGTGCTGCAAAAATTATCAGGGACATGGAACACCTCTCTTGTGAAGAAAAGCTGAGAGAGTTGGGGTTGTTCAGCCTGGAGAAGAGAAGGGAGACCTTACTTTAGCCTTCCAATACCTAAAGGAGGCCTGTAAGAAAGATGAAGGCTTTTTAGGAAATCCTGTTGCAACAGGACAAAGGGTAATGGTTTCAAACTAGAAGAGGGCAGACTCAGACTCGATCTAAGAAAGATGTTCTTTACAATGAGAGTGGTGAAACACTGGAACAGGTTTCTCAGAAACGTCTTTGTGATTATCTCCAGTTTTCCTGTTTACAGCCCCTGTGGTAGTTTAGGCTGGATGCCTCCAGCTGCTGCCACACAAGATACACCTCCAGTGCCCCAAGTGCCCAGCCCAGTAGCCGGACACAGGAAATAGTGTATTTCATACCCATAATATCCTGCTCCCTATAAATTCATCTGCCAAGTCTTTCACTTCCTCTTTCTCCTCTCCCTACTCCCATGAGAGATGCTCCCTATCTGGTAACAGTGGGGGAGTATCTCAAGGTCACTTAGGCCTAATGCCAAGAGAAGGGGGATGGGCAGTCTCAGATCTGGACAGCTGAGATTAGCCTAACAGTGGAAGGGGGAAGAAAGAGCCCTTGGGGCTTTGGGTATACCCTCAGGTAAGGAGAAGGGAAGGGCTGGGAGGCTTCTGGGTATACTGCAAGGGATTCTGTATACTTCAGGTTTCTTTTGCCACTGTGCTTGTAGCTCTCTAACACTTTTCCATCTAAACTTTCCATCACTTTTGCAATCGACTTGTGCGAGTCTCATTTTTTGCTCTGGTTTGGGAGCAAGAGAGGATCTGCCTGGCCTCAAACTGGGACAGTCCCATAAATATCCTGCATCTTAAGTGAAAACTGAAGCAGCATTAGAGTGCAGCTGATCATTCGCAGTTTGCCTGCCTTCAGGCTGTCTTTGAGAGTGAAGGTTAGAAAAGACAAAAAAAAACCAACCAAAACACACCAACAACTCAAAAACTCACCACTTGGTTTCTCAGGATCTAGTTCCTCACAGAACTTCCAAAACTGATAGAAATCTTCAGGAAGCCTAAGCCTATAGCACGTTTCTGCTTCTTGACGAAGACTGTCAGGGATATCTGCCTGATTTGATCTTCTCTTTTTGATATCTCCATTTTTCTCACACTGCAAATTGAAAAAAAAAAATAATACCCCATACAACAACAAAAATCCCAACAATCCAACCAAATTTCCTTTAGTTACTTTCTATCAGTTCTACTAAAGGTTTTTTTACAGAATTTCTGTATTAATGGAGGAACTAAGACCATTAAGTCATGCTTGTTACTGACACCTGCATAGGTACTGGTTAGACCATCTGTTCTGGACAGAATCTCCAGGAAGTGCATTACCTCAGAGATAAGTGCTAAGCATATAAAACAGCAAAGTGATATTTTCATATTAATGGGTCAATAGAACCAACACAAGCACTTTAATTAATCAAGCAAAGGACTATGAGATCCCATTTAGTCTAAACTCTACATTATTTTTAAAATGTCCATTTCCAATAACAGCAGCTTGCATCCAAGAAGCTTGTGTGCTGTACATACAGTTTGAAGCAGGGATACTATTTTGTCATGTTTGGTTAAATGACAAGTAAAATCCACAAATTCTCTACTACCTGAACTCTGCTATTCAACATCTGAATTGGTACAGCTGACAGCACATTTCAGAAAGAATTTAAAAGTTTTGAAAGTGTAACGTGATGACACAGGCAAGGCAATGGCCCATTCAGGTATGCACACCCCTGAAGAGGAAGCCTCAACTACCTCATTCCCATAGAGGGCTCCAAGAACTGGTAGGCGTCACTACCTTCGTTTTCAATTTTTTTCCTGTTAAAGCAAGGTTTATTTCCCCGTTTCACCAGTACAACGAGGAAGACATTTCACCTCTTACGTGGGCCTCCATCAGGCACTGTAGCACAAATACCGTGCCAGACAACCCTTGCGGATGGGGCGGCTGCGACTGTTTACAGCACACCTGAAAGGCGGCAGAGCCTCCGTTGGGAAGTGATGCTCCCACGCCACAGAACGAGGAACCCCGGGGCCTTCCTCAGAGCAACGGAACAAACCAGACCGAGAATCAAGGAAGCGGAGCATCACCACAAGGCATCCGCGCCAATTAAGGCCTGCGCCCTTCGGAGCTCGCTCCCTCCTGGTCCAGGAGTGCCCCAGGCCGCAACTGCTGGCCCCTACAGCCGGGCCCTGCTGTCCCCTGTGGGGCCGGGGCCCGCCGGCAGGCTCTGGCCCGCCGGGCGCAGCCACTCGCCCGAGACCCCCTGCTCCGCGCGCGCCCGCTGGCAGCCACCTGCTCGCCGGCCGGGCCCGCCACCCCGCGCGGCCTCCGCTTCCCGCCACCTCTCATGCTCCCGCCGTCCGCATCGCGCCCGCCCCGCCGCTTCCGAGGTCGCGTTATGCGCTTCCACGCATGCGCAAGCGGCGGCGCGCACCTAGCCGCTCGCGGCCTCTCTCGTGTACAGTGCAGGAGGAGGAGCTGGCTTGAAGGGGCTGCTGGTAGCCGACTCCGAGAGCTCGTCGAGCAAGCAGCGGCCGTGCGCGCAGCGGTTGTTGCTCCCTACATAGACACCTTTCCGCAAGGTGAATGAGCACTTTTTCAAGGGCTATAGGCAGTTGTACATCTCCGCACCCAGCTTCTTTCGGAGCTGGCTGGCAAGAGAATGCGGCATCGGGCAGAGGGGGCACGGCGCTGTGTCAGCCCTGAGGTAGAGCAGGCATTGCAGCGTCTGAGCGGGAAGGAGGTGGGATGAGAACGAACGCAGTTAACCCTTGCTTGCAGACAAGTCTATCGCTAGAGCTGAATGCTAGAGGGAAAGCCGGTACGCATACAGCCACGTTCCTTTAGTAGTAGGGGAGCTCGTCTCGGGGCTGCCTATAAATATGTTCGAGGCTGATTTTTTTAACCCCAATTATAGATGAGCAAATTCCTCTAGTACAAATTAGTCATATGCTGAGGCGAGGTGGGAAAGAAAAAAAATAATTGCCTGGATCAAATGTGAGCTTTCTCTTAAGAACTGAAGGCACAGGAGAAAGTGATAGAGTTTGGGGGGTTTTGTTGTTTTGTTTTTCTAACTACACAAAAAGGGAGAAAAAATAAAATCCAATCCACTAAGCTTCTGCTTTTATATTCCTGGCAGCTGTCAAATGCTAAAGTGTCATTGCATAGTTTCCAAGGGGAAAAAAAAGGCAGTGTGTGATCAAAGCAGCAGCATGTAAGAGGCAGCAAGTGGGACACATTTCCTCACCTTATAGAGCAACACATAACCATATTATACAATGATCCACTTATTTTGGCAAAGCATTTCAGCAGTATGCTTAAAAAGAGGCCTGGAAAACCTCAGGCACAGAATGAGGTGGTGGGAAGATAGTTATACATAAACCTTTGCAGTTTTGTTTCAGTAAGTTAGATTGCAGTGGGTTTATTTTAAAAATCATAATATAGCTTAGCTACAGGATTATTTTTTATATGCATCCTTGCTGAACATGGATTGCAAAATAACTCCATTGGATTTATGCAGTACATTAAAGTTGCAAATGCTTGCTGTGGCCTAGATGATTATTATCTTAGGCCTAAGAATAAATTGCAATGCCTGTCAGCCACCTATGACACACAGTTATGTGACTAATGCAGAAGCTTGTTAAGTTCAGGTCTGCCTAGAGTGTTAAGAGTTACACCATGTCACAGAAAACTTGACCCTGACTAATGACCTGATTTCTTGTATGTAATACCAGTTAAGCACTTGATAGAAACCATGGCTTGATACCTTGTAGATGCAACCAGGTATTTAGATGGAAAAACTGACATTTAAATCAACATATTAAATTCTTTGGTTACTGAAATCCTGCATACTAAGGAAGAAGTGTTAAGTTTCAAAACCAAACCTTGTTTAAGGGATGAATTACATTTCATAAAGCAGAAATGAGGTACAAAATCTCACCAAGAAACCACAAATGTGATTTTCTTCCTAAAAAGTGTGGAGTACTGCCCTGAGGTTTCTTCAGGAAGTGCTTCCTAATGTTAGTCGCAATCCATAATTTCTTGTATACCAGACCTGAAGTGTGAAAGCTAGGCAGAATGGCACCCAAAGGAGTGACATTTTCCTCAGTAGCTCAGTGTAAAGTGTGCTAGATGACTTTACAATAAAGGCACACCTTTCCCACCCCTATCACAGTATCACAGTATTGCCAAGGTTGGAAGAGACCTCGAGGATCATCGAGTCCAACCTGTCACCACAAACTTCATGACTAGACCATGGCACCAAGTGCCACATCCAATCTTCTCTTGAAGACCTCAAGGGATGGTGACTCCACCACCTTCCTGGGCAGCACATTCCAATGACGAATGACTCTAGGTGAAGAACTTTCTCCTCACCTTGAGCCTAAACTTCCCCTGCTGCAGCTTGAGCCTGTGTCCCCTTGTTCTGGTGCTGGTTGCCTGGGAGAAGAGACCAACCCCTTCCTGGCTACAACCACCTTTCAGGCAGTTGTAGAGGGCAATGAGGTCACCCCTGAGCCTCCTCTTCTCCAGGCAACCAGCTTCTCCTATCATGGGTATCGTATATATACTCTAGTTTAGCTTACCTGAATGCCAACCTCAAGCAGCATCCTGATCGTGACAAAGGTACCAATACTTCCAATTTCAGTATTAATGCTAAGGAATGCTGGTCTGTCACTAATTACTATTTTTTGGGAGTAAGATTTTGTCCTATTTCAAACCTCTTGCTTTGCAGATGCTTATCCTGCCTTTCTGTTCTCCCCCCATGTCTGCTGAAAGAAACCCTTTGCATAACCATTTTCATTTCCACAATGTTTCTAAGGGGAATGTGAAAGTGACATGGATAGCCCAAGCATGCCTCATAACTTAGCTTGAAGTCTTAAGCATGTATTCCTGCCTTGTTAGTCTTCTGCTACACAAGTAAATGAAGTCAGCATGAAATCTATTTTGGGTCAGGAAGGAAAACCAGAACCTTTTCACACGGAAAAATGTTGAAAACCTAAGAGATTGAAAAATAACTTACACACCAAAGTCATCATACCATTAAGAGAAAAGTAACAGAGGTGTGAAATAAACTTGTGGTGGCCTCATTTTAGGTATGCTAATATATTTTCATTCAAATCATAGAATCAGTAAGGTTGGAAGAGACCTCAGAGATCATCAATATATTGTAAGTCAAAGTTGCACTGAAAAAAAACACCCTGAAGTCGACTAGAAAAATACTCCCCTGCTGACCTGCTGTTAATACTAATGCTGGGTCTCAGAAGCCTAAATTGGAGGGCCTTTCTGCTTCACTGGATACAGCTCTTGTGAGCAATGTTTTCAGAACAGCGGTTTTGATCTTGAGTACACACTTTAGATGTGATAAACCCTTTCAGTTACTCTGCAGTTAAATCTGTTCTCATCAATTCTTTCCTGAAATATGGAAATAGATTGTGGGGTGCCGTGACACAAGCCCTTAGAAAAGAAACTGCAAGATAGCAGATGATTATTCAGTGCAGTACAGTAATTTTTTCCTCTGTGAACAAGAGGTAACTCAATCTGTGTGTATCTACTGCTGAATAATTCTCATTTTTCAAGCCCTAGATTTGAAAAACACAATTTTAATATTGGTAGTTGTATTGTCATTCCTTCTGTTACCAATCTATAAGGCTGTAACGTGGTATATTTTTTACCAAAAAAAAGATAATCAGCTAAAGCAGAGTTTACAATATACTATCTTAAAAACCTCTCCTTCAAACTAGTAAACATGGCCTCCTATATCTGTACCATCAAACTGCTGAAATAGGATAAATGGACATTATCTCAATAAATATGTCTGCAAAGTAGCTTCATCAAGCTCTGAAACCATCTGTATGACTAACTATGCAATAACAGATTTTGAGAGATGCCACAAAGCTGGGTCTCTTCTTGAAGCAAAGGTTTTTAGATCTGCTTTTTGAAGAGCCATGGTGAAAACCTGCCCCTTAAGGTCACCAAGACCTTAGTGTCTTACAGGGATTTTTCCTCTCCTATAGCAGTTTTCAAGATTATTGCACAATATCTGAAGTTACCAAAGCATGCCCCGTGCAAAATCTGTTCCTTAACTTCAGAGTTTCATTGTGAGAAAGCCTTTGTAAGTTAAAATCCTAAGCAAAAGCTTTATCAGGTAACAGGTACTGGAAGGAAAGAAAGAGAACTTGCAAGGTTATTAAAATCCAGTTTATGCTTCATCACAGCCATTCACTGACCCATTTCTGCTCATAGCTTTCCTGCAAAGTTGATTGCTTTCCTCCCACCCATTACAAGGTTCAGATTGCTCACCTGTGAAAAGTATCAGAAAAATTGAACTGTGCTGCCCAGATCAGATAGTCTGTGCTGAGATGTGTATTGAAGGTCAGAGATCTCTATGAGACACAGTCACACAGTAAGATGCCAGTAAGGTTCTCCCAGATTTTCCTCCCCTGCCCCCAGACAAAAAGATACCTTTGATTAAAGTCTTGCCTTATGTTACAGTATTTTTGTACAAGGGTAGGAGTCCAAAATCAACTTACTAAGTGATATTATCTTATTTATTTACAGGGTACTGGCAAGAATCTTTATAAGGCAACCCAGTCTGCATTAGGAAGTTAAGACGGGACGCAGTACAGGTGGTTCACAATCTTATTTTCCCCTACCCTTCTGCATATGCAACTGAAAGGCAACAGCTAGAATAGAATAAACCAGGTTGGAAGAGACCTTTAAGATCACTGTGTCCAACCTATCATTCAACACCCAACCAACTAAACCATGCAACCAAGCACCCTGTCAAGTCTTCTGAACACCTCCAATGATGGCGACTCCACCACCTCCTCAGGCAGCCAATTCCAATGGGCAATCACTCCGTGTAAAACTTCCTCCTAACATCCACCCTAAACCTCCCCTGGTGCAGCCTGAGACAGACTACCTGAAAGGTGGTTGTAGCCAGAAGGGGGTTGGTCTCTTCTCCCAGGCAACCAGCACCAGAACAAGGGGACACAGTCTCAAGCTGCGCCAGGGGAGGTTTAGACTCAAGGTGAGGAGAAAGTTCTTCACTGAACAAGTCATTCATCATTGGAATGTGCTGCCCAGGGAGGTGGTGGAGTCACCATCCCTTGAGGTGTTCAAGAGGAGAGTGGACATGGCACTTGGTGCCATGGTCTAGTCATGAGGTTTGTGGTGACAGGTTGGACTCTATAATCCATGGGGTCTCTTCCAACCTTAGTTATACTGTGATACTGTGTTCTCTTGTTCTGGTACTGGTTGCCTGGGAGAAGAGACGAACCTCTCCCTGTCTACAACCCCCCTTCAGGTAGTTGTAGAGAGCAATAAGGTCACCCCTGAGTCTCCTCTTCTCCAGGCTAAGCAACCCCAGCTCCCTCAGCCTCTCCTCATAGGGCTTGTGTTCCAAGCCCCTCACCAACTTTGTTGCCCTTCTCTGGACACACTCCAGCAACTCAACATCCTTCCTTAACTGAGGACCCCAGAACTGGACACAGTACTCGAGGTGCAGTGTACAGGGGCACAATGACCTCCCTGCTCCTGCTGGCCATACTGTACCTGATGCTGGCCAGGATGCCATTGGCCCTCCTGGCTGCCTGGGCACACTGCAGGCTCATGTTCAGCCTACCGTCTACCAGCACCCCCAGGTCCCTCTCTGCCTGGCCGCTCTCCAGCCACTCTGACCCCAGCCTGTAGCTCTGCATGGGGTTGCTGTGGCCAATGTGCAGAACCTGGCACTTGGATGTGTTCAATCTCATGCCATTGGATTCTGCCCATCTGTCCAGCCTATTGAGGTCCCTCTGCAAAGCCTCTCTACCCTCCAGCAGATCAACTCCTGCCCCCAGCAAATTTACTGATGGACTCAATGTCCTCATCCAGATCATCAATAATGTTAAAGAGCATGGGGCCCAGCACTGATCCTTGGGGCACACCACTAGTGACTGGCTGCCAGCTGGATGGGATGTGGCACCATTCACCACCACTCTCTGGGTTCAGCCCTCCAGCCAGTTCCTAACCCATCGCAGTGTGCTCCCATCCAAGCCATGGGCTGACAGCTTGGCCAGGAGTTTGCTGTGGGGGACAAGTTGAAGTACTTTAAGGTAGTTTGAAGAGTACCTAAGCAGCAAGGGTGTGCAGTCTCATCAGGCACCATTGTGTAGTATAAATATATATACATACCGATTGCTGTTCGAGGACTGGGTTTTGACAAAGAACGCGATACTGCGCTATTCTTGCCACAAGAGGGAGCCAGTGAAATTAATATTATTTCAAAGGGCTTCAAAGAGAAAAGACAACAAATACACATCTCAACCTAAGATTTGCCACGCTGATAGCCTTTCGTATCGTTCAGTAGAACTTTAAAATTAGACATCTTGTTTCTGAATACCAGATAATTTGATCTTGCTCTAAATAATCCTAGCATATGTAGAACACATTGACTTTTTGTGCATGCCAGCTGTCATGTTGGGGTTGTACAGAATGCAGTGGAATTACGCTGTTTAAGAATAGTTTTAACCCTGCAGTTTAAGTGAAGGTCTGGTTCTTAATGAATTGCTTTACAAAACTGCCAGCTGCCTTCTCAGGTTAAGCTTCAAATAATCCTCACATCACACAGCATCTCTGTTCCTTGGATTATTAGCTTCTGTAGGGCAGCTCCATGTTTTCAGGTTGAGAGGATACATCCTCTGTTCCATCAAAATAAGGACGAGCAGGAACTGTGGACATATTCAATGTCAAAGAGAAGATTTGCCTCCAAGAAGGTTGTGAGCAAGCAATGCTGCAGCAGATTGCAAAGATGAACAGAACCACTGCTGAGTCACCACCTCACTGCTGCCTGTGCTGACAGGTTGTCCTGAATCACTGCCAGCTCCCCTTACAATTCTCTTAAGTAGGCTATAGACATGACAATGAATGAAATAATACAGTGGGAAGAGGAGGAAATAAAAAGTCACGTCACTGGAAGACAATCCATCAGGGTACTGCAGGACATATATTTCCTGAGAAATCCTGAAGGTTTCATGTTTAGTATCGTGAATGTTTAAAACAGAATATGGGTGAAGATACGCAGTAGCCTCACTGTGAAGGGCCTGGAGTTAGATGTACATTTTATTATAGTGATTAGTATTATTCTGCATCTCTTCAGTGAGTTTTGCAGTAGTTTCTCTGCACTTCAATGTAAACTCACATCTTGGTACTGCATTTTGAACTGTTCTAGATCTGGCAGCAACAGTAGACTTATCATTTTAAGGCGATGTTTATGTTTTACTGCAAGCTAAAGTCGTTATTTCTGCTCTATTTTAAATATAGGGAAACCATTTTGATCAGTGCTTGGAACACTGATCCCTAAATCTGTGCTATTCACATTTAAATTACTGTACAGAACTGAAATTTATGTAGGGCCTTTTCTTATACCTACCAGTTAAGTTTTTACAAATAGCTGTACACATAGTATTATAAGTTGCCTAATTCACTTGGAAACACAGCTATGTATGTTCCAAGCAGCAGTGAGGCACAGTTCAGCTAATGTATTATCCCAAAAAGTTAAGGGTCTTCCTGTAACAACTTACTTTTTTTTTTATAAACATTTACATTAGCAGCCCCTTATAGGAACTGTTTCCCCCAGCAAAAGTAGAACCATTGAATTAGCATGTCTAATCCCATTTAATTTCTAGCAGGGTAGTTTTTCTGAGCCAGGCAGTCTAAATACAAGATCAATTTTTTTTTTGTTATGTTCCTTTGTCATTTATGTGTATTGTGCTTCTCTTAATCTGTAAATTTTCACCTTAAACCCCTCCCTGCTTACCTACAAAACACAGCATGCAAGTAAGGAAGATAAAATGCATTAAGTCAAATGGGTGCCACTGGACTCAATTGAAAAACAGTCTTTACTCTGATACATAAAAGTAGACAAACAGCAAGTTATTTTACTCGGTAATTTCTCAATAGAAATGCCCTTGCAAGCCTTTACCTTTCTAGTATGAAAGGAGAATCACTTGATAAACGTGCTTACCCCCAAGACAAACCCTGTATACATTACTTCACAGTTGGGAACCACTAAGACTGTTATGTCTGTCATATTTACTTATATTTATACATACTACACAATCTTCAGTTTCAGAACCTGAATTTGTGGGATAGTTCCCTAACATACAAAGTGATCCCTGTTCTGCTGTCACTAGAGTGACAGTCTACACAAATAATGAAACAGTATGTATTCACCAAGTGTTGACATGCCTTGGTTTCCTCCCCCAACAGATAATAGGGTGAGGGGTAGAAAATAGTGGCTCTGAGTCATCTATCTTAAGCTAGGGTGAGTCAGGAAGCAAGCAATTCAGTATAGTTTTTTTCCACTTCAGAGCCTAAAGTTGGGTGAAATGATCATATTCCTATTATCTGGTCTTTAGAGAGAGAATTACTGGCTGTAACTGACTGGCAAGACTCCTTTAAGAGCAGGGTAATTCCTTTTTTTGTATTTTAACATCCTGAGAGGCAGTAGTTAACATTTTCAGATAAAGTACTCTTAAATAATAACTTTTGTAGTCATTACTGCTGTGAGAGTCCCCTGTTCTCCCGAGGATTTAGCATATGATTCAGGTGAACAATCTAGTTATATTTAGCAGCTTCTGTAAGAAACATTTTTTCTTGCCTTTCTTTTGCTCACCCTAGCAACCATAAAACATTAAAAGGAACAGACTCTGGGTTTAGCATAAATCTTAGAGGCAGCACTAAAGTATAGCATTTACTTTGGATTTATGTTCATATGTATGGCTCTTCCCTCAGACCTCCACTCCATATGGCTTTTAATGCATCAGTACAGTGGACTTCTGCTCTAGACTTTTACCTAGTAACACAGAACCTGCTGTATTATCACTGTGCTATTGCCAGCTAACAGCTTCAGTGCCTAGAGCTATGTAGCATTAGCACAGTCGGTTCCCAAGTAAGTTAGGTTTCTGTTTGTAAGCAAAACCAATTGATTCAGGTGCAGCACTGTGCTAACACAGCTCTACTGTTTCCCATTCTGGAGCAAGTCAAGGATGATACCAACCTAGGATTGTTGCACTGTGCCATTGCACTACACAGGCAATGTGTTCACTGTGATCCCATTTCCCATTCATCTCTCTTTATACTGTAAGCTACTGTAAACAAGTGTCACAGCAGGGAAATACACCTACAGCTCTCCCCTATGAATATAACATGTTCAAAGACATTGTGCAAGACAGCCTTACACCTAAAACAAGAAAATAACCTTCTTAGGGAAGGTGAAGCCTGGCATCCCCCTTATTGATGTCAGACCTGCTGAAGTCTTGGGGTTTGCCAACCCTTTCACATCAGGGCTGAATTAGCCCTTAGTGCAATAAATTAATGACTGCAGACTCCACCAGGAAACTGCTAATGCAGTGTGTAAAAGACCAGGCCTTCATGCCACAAGAAAAGACTAATTTAGAGAGCTGTAGTATTAACAGTGAAATAAAGAAATAGGTTAATAACACCAAAAGATAACAAGTACTTCTTTCACAGTAGGATTTTGTTTTTGGCATCATCACTGTTTCCTGATGAGATTTTGTAGTTAAGCTTTGTCGGGATCTACTGCTTGTCATAAGCTGGAAATGGCCACAGTTCCCAGAGATTAGGGACATTCACTCAGAAGTATTACAGTATGAAACTGCATTTCACCACCTATACATAGTAGTGCACCAGCTTTGTAAGTTATCAACTTAATTACCAGGACAATGCAGACTTTAATATTTTTACTTTTTTTCCCTCATAATATATTGTCAAAAAATACACAGGCTCTGCCTCTATCTTGAAAGCTGATGTGGCACCCTTCTTAGGGACTCTGAGTGAACAGTCTTTGGCCAGCTATCAAAAATGGCTTTAAAGAAAAATGCAATTCCCTGACACCAAGGAAAGCCTCACAACTTCCCACAGCAAGAAGAAGCATGAAACCAAAAAATAATTCCCTACTGAAAATACCCACAACAACCTACAAATCAACTCCAAACTAACAATACCGCACAAAAAGCCCAAATTACAAAGAGTTTTATCTAAGTATTACATGTACACAAGTCTCCACAGCTAAAGAGCACAGTTTCCCAGTTTAGAGACCAGCAACTGTCATACGTTTGTCCTCAACTAGACCTTTTGTGCCAAACAGCAAAAGAATAATGTCTAAGGTGTAGTGGTGAAGAATTCAAGAGCAGCCCTCTCTCTTCAGGCCCTTCTGGTTCTGGACATATACCAAGAAAGCTGTTTTTTTTGGTTGTTGTTGTGGTTTGTTTTTTGTTTTTTTCCCCCATGTTTTCTAAGCTAAGACTATATACAAAATAGCTTCAGGACACAGGACATTCTATGTTACATTTAGAGTCACAATTTATTAGCTACAGTTTAGTCAGGTAATCCAGTTCTTACCACTCATCTCTCTGGGATTGTTTAGCCTGGAGAAGAGGAGGCTCAGGGGTGACCTCATTGCCCTCTACAACTACCTGAAAGGTGGTTGTGGCCAGGAAGGGGTTGGTGTCTTCTCCGAGGCAACCAGCACCAGAACAAGGGGACACAGTCTCAAGCTGCGCCAGGGGAGGTTTAGACTCAAGGTGAGGAGACAGTTCTTCACTGAGTGAGTCGTTCACCATTGGAATGGGCTGCCCAGGGAGGTAGTGGAGTCACCGTCCCTGGAGGTGTTCAAGAGGAGAGTGGACATGGCACTTGGTGCCATGGTCTAGTCATGAGGTCTGTGGAGACAGGTTGGACTTCATGATCCTCGAGGTCTCTTCCAACCTTAGCTATACTGTGATACTTCACAGGGAAGTTAGACCAGCACTTCATTTCAACACAACCTAGCTAGGACCTATACTAATACACAGATATTGCTTTCTCAGCAGAAGAGTAAGTACATCAGCTATTGTTAGACAAGCTCTTCATTCTTCTACTGCTCTCAGACCAAAAATGAACAAAACCTCTTAATTACTCATCTCAGCACACAAAAAACCCCCAGTCAACTCTAAAACCACAACTCTTACCATTGCAGAACAAATCCAGAGTGCTCACAAACGTATGACTTTATGGGAAAAGCTGTAAGACTTCTTAGTCACTGTTGTTCTCTTATATAGGTGTGCCCTTATCAAGGTATCAGCATTGGCTAATGGGTTGCAGGATCTCAGCTGTACCTGCTGCCTGGCCATTTAACCCCTGCATTTTCATCAGGTGTAACTGGAAAAAGGAGGCTTGGGGGTTTTGATTGTTTAGGAGAGCATAGCTTAATGAATTTATAGTTCCACCAAATGCACAGTATAACTCACCATCGCTGCTTTTTTTTCTTGTATTATACTTTCTTTCACTTGTTCTAAGTTTTCTTGCTTGCCCCCTCTCCTTTGCATTGCCTATCAAAAGAGATTATAGGCTTAAAATTTTCTCTGAAAAAGAAAAGGAATGAGCTAGGCAGGGACTTCATCATAGAAAATGTACTCATTAATTGGCAGTTGCAAGAGAACTAATTAAGTAAAAGGCAAGTACTGAAAAGCAGCAGACAGGATGGATGTTGTGTGAAGGATTTGAGAAAACTCTTCTTCAGATACCACTAGTTGTGCTTTCACTGTAATTGGACTGTGGTGCATTAATAGTAAATAATAAATCCCGGGTATTAGAAATAAATTCTAGCTCCCACTTCTTTTTAATGCTGTTTAAGGTCTCAGTGTCTTCAGAGTGCCTGTCTCCCCACTGAAGCAGCCAAGGACACCATTTAAGCATCACTGTATTTTTTTCAAATTGGTATCTCAGGTTTTTATCGCCTGTTACGTGCCAAGCCCTCATGGTGCTGAGGCAGCCTACAGCATGGAATTTAAGCTAAAACTTCAAATATCCTAAAATCAATATCCTTTCTCCTAGAAAATTTGGGGTCTCTGACCGTTTCTGCAAGGTTCTGGGAGCTCTGAATTGTAGGTTAAATACAGCTTTTAGGATCAGACTTCTATGAACAAGCTCACTGCACTGTAAGTTTTGCAGCACAATTCATAGCTCCTGCACAAATTTTAAAATAAGACCAAACTGCAGTGTATAGCAAAATTTAAAACAACCTTGCAAAGTCATTGACTCCATCTCTTGCCTTTATTTCACCATCAAGTGTGACTCTCACAGAAGTCAGGCTTTTACAAGAACATTTCTTCCAATTTTTGTAAAATTGAAACAGTTCTTTTCTTTACTTTTTGATCCTATCTGAACAGAACAACTTATTTGTGAAGCTTGGTGCCTCCTGACACAATTAAAAATACTTAAATAGCTTTCTGCTAGTTTCATGTATTATTATACTGAAAGACTTCAAGAACTTACTTCCCTGACTGTCATCAGAACAGTGCTGTGATTAAACAAGGGAGAGGTGTCCTCTCTGTGCTTTGTCATAAGCTGCTGTTTCACTTTGCTATTGTCTTCTCTCATATTCACCATTAGTATATTAGTTTTGCTTTGTGATACTCCATTTTCTTCCTTTCCATCCTCTTCAAGTATTTATCTTGACAATATTTAAGTTGACAATCTATGTAAAATAGTTTTTGGAGAGGGGGAAAAAAAAAATAGTCCAGAATGAGTCAGCTAAGCTAACAAAGACATAATTTGAAGGGGGCAGGGTTGTTATGCAGTTATTTTGTGCATACATACTTTGAAAAACAGCCACAACAACTAAGACTTGTTTTCATCACCCTACAGTTGACTGCACACTTATCATATTAGCAACTAATGAATTGTATGATATCAGTAATCAAGTGGGTTTTGTAGTATGAAAGAAAACCAAGTATGTCCAGAAAATGGAAAGCTTGATTATGAGAGAAATTAAGAGCTATAATAATTAAATAAGTAATTTTTCCCTTTAAAATAAAGCATGGTGATTTAACCATGTGGCTGTTAATGGTTATAGGAAGCAAGCAGTTAACTTCCTATAAATCATAGAGAGCATTAACCTCTTACAGTTCCATCTTTTCTAAAGTAAATTAAATACCATATGATCTGGCAGCATTTCTGACTAATAATAGTACGTATCAGCAACTCTTGAATCAGTCTATTATCACAAGATTAATTAGTGTCATCATTTTTATTCATCATTAATTAAGTAATTTGTAGCTAATTGCTTACTCCTTGTGTTTCTTAGAAATCTTTCCCTAGGATTTTTCCCTTTTGCCTGTATGATATCATCTCTAATGGGATGCAGCACAGCTGTTGAATTAGTCCACATGTTTTTTGGAAAACAGGAGGAAAATTAAATAGTGTCTGGTGCTTCTTATGTGCCTGTAGTAAGTGCATTTAATCTTGTTTCCATGTAATTCATTTGTTTCAGTTCTGACGGTCACTTTGGATTTCACTGAACTGTTCCACAAGTGAAAAATGGATGACACTTTTCAGGAGCCTTAAGAATGCAACATGTGGCTAAAGAAGATGGGAATCTCTTGTGAGTATCTGATCAGAGTAGACAGAGTAATATGGAAGGTGAAAATTCATTGCATCTAGCTTTGAACCAGAATGTGACTTATCACTTTAAATGAGTAGCTTTACTTGGGGTCCATCATGAACAAAAACGTTGTCATGGAAACCTTGATGGGATAATTGCTCTCTGGGCAAAGCTGTAAGGCCCGAGAGACTGTGGTCAGGTGGCCATTTCTTTCTGAAGACTTGGGCTTGTGTCTAGTAAAGCAGTATGGAATTGGTTGATTAAAGGAAAGCTGTTCTAGTAGGATCCAATAATGTGATATAAGCAGTTTTTCTTGTCTATCAAAGACAATTACTGTATGTCACTTTGATTTATTCACTGGTAAAAATATTCTAAAGTTGTTTAGAGGAGCCCAAGTGTGGAAGCTAAAGAAGGTTTTGTTACAGAAGATAGTTTTGCTCCAAGTTCTCCTCCCTTCCACATTGTCCACACTCATACTGTAATTATCACGATTGTGTTCTTTCCTGCTAGCCTGGATATCTCTGCATTACAGTGTACATATACCCAGAGTGCCAATTACACTACTTGAGATAAATATCATCCTGTATAATTAGTCTTCTTTAATTTCAGAATTTCAAAGTTTAAGTGCAAAGGGCTAAAATAATCATGCAATTGTGGTTGAAAATGTTTAAGAAGTACTTCAAGTACTTTTGTGAACTAGATGATTGGAAAGCTTATCAAGCCTTCTGAGTCATACTATTCTGGTTATCCAGGAATCCAGAATTCAAGCTGCACGTGTCCTTGATGTAGTTTTTGGAGCAGTTTCCTAAATTCATCACATGGTAGATATCACAACAGAAAGAAAATGAGAACTAAGAAGAAATGGCACTGTGTTGGAGATAGATGTGTCTGAGATTGTAGACGTCACTTGTAGGATGATTAAAAATAAAACTGCAATTCAAACTGGCTCCTTCTGAGTTTCAAAGCTGTCATGGAAGCAATCTGTTCACACAGTACTGCTATACATCAGGGCTGGATGCAGTCAGGATGTGAATAAGGGTGCTATTGAACAAAACAATGCATCCTCTGTCATATGACATGGAGAGCACATCAATCTGTGCAGAGCAAATGGGGTTGAGCAGGAACTGTAGCTCCATTATGTGCCCCCTGGTAAATCTGTCCTTCCTTCTGGAAGCACAAATACTGGAAATACAGGTATATAGAGAGGCTTTCCAAAGGACTGACTCCCCTTCTGGGCCTGTACAGCTAACACTTATTATGAAGTTTCGGTCAAATATCTCTGTGCATGAGGCACATAAGTGGATGTAGTCAAGTGGTTGGTACTCTGTGATACTACCTGAATATCATTCCTTTAAGCAGATATTAACTTCATGAAAAAAATATGTGCAAACAGAAAGTACTAGAATGGAAAATCAGTTTTGCAAAGGTGCTGGAGAAGAGTGAGGAGAGGGTCTGTGTTTACTTCCCTGAATAATTTTTCTGCAGAAAGAAACAAATTAATGAGAGAACCTGTGTGAATGTTTGCTGTAAAGTAACTTTGCAACCACAAACTCAGCCAGGTTGTATGTCTTTTGAAAGCAGAGGCTTGTGTGTGGTTGTGTTTGTCTCTCTGAGGAGCACAGCTAGTCTAACTGTAAGATCCCTATGGATTTAGAGAATCAAATGGAAATGTAAGACTTGATTTCACCTACAGATGGGTTGGATTCTTGCTTTTTAGCTCATAACTCAGGATCAGTTTAGATTCAGGTTTTGTCCCAGGGTGAGTGTGCTGCTCTCTTTAATTCTTTCCCCAGGACATAGAGAATCCCTCTGTTCCTTTGATTATCCTGGAAGACTTCTCTGTATCTAATCCAATTTGAACATAGATGATTTGAAGTATAGACTGCATTCATGCTGCAACATCAAAAGTGCTTAATACAATGGTATTTATACTTATTATCTGGAAATATTTTTCCTGGTGCATCGTAGGATTTGGGCTGCCTTTTCCACAGCTGCATCAAATGAGAGTCCTGGTTATCCTCTGATGGCTATCCTTTCCCTATATTGCTTCCAATTGTCTATATTTCATAGAAGCCCTCAAGTGCATAACACTGTAATTTGTAGTATTAAAATTTAATCCAGTTTCTGTTACTTCAGTCCTGAAAGACATACAGTTCTCTGTATATGATATTCTGATCCTCACACAAATCAGTCCTGCTTTCCAGTTCTTAACATGAGCAAACTTTAATTAGTACATGTATTTTTTTTGTGCCCAGGTCATTAATGAAAATATTTATTGATGATCTGGATGAGGGCATTGAGTCCATCATCAGTAAATTTGCTGACGACACCAGGCTGGGGGCAGGAGTTGATCTGCTGGAGGGTAGAGAGGCTCTGCAAAGGGACCTCGACAGGCTGGATAGATGGACGGAGTCCAACGGCATGAGATTTAACACATCCAAGTGCCGGGTTCTGCACATTGGCCACAACAACCCCATGCAGAGCTACAGGCTGGGGTCAGAGTGGCTGGAGAGCAGTCAGGCAGAGAGGGACCTGGGGGTGCTGGTCGACGGTAGACTGAACATGAGCCTGCAGTGTGCCCAGGCAGCCAGGAGGGCCAATGGCATCCTGGTTTGCATCAAGAACAGTGTGGCCAGCAGGAGCAGGGAGGTCATTCTGCCCCTGTACACTGCACTGGTTAGGCCACACCTCGAGTACTGTGTCCAGTTCTGGGCCCCTCAGTTTAGGAAGGAGGTTGACTTGCTGGAACGTGTCCAGAGAATGGCAACGAAGTTGGTGAGGGACTTGGAACACAAGCCCTATGAGGAGAGGCTGAGGGAGCTGGGGTTGCTTAGCCTGGAGAAGAGGAGACTCAGGGGTGACCTTATTGCTGTCTACAACTACCTGAAGGGAAGTTGTAGACAGGCGGATGTTGGTCTCTTCTCCCAGGCAGCCAATACCAGAACAAGAGGACACAGTCTCAGACTGCGTCAGGGGAGGTTTAGGTTTGATGTTAGGAAGAAGTTCTATACAGAGAGAGTGATTGCCCATTGGAATGGGCTGCCTGGGGAGGTGGTGGAGTCGCCATCATTGGAGGTGTTCAGGAGGAGACTTGATGGGGTGCTTGGTGCCATGGGTTAGTTGTTTAGGTGGGTTGGATTGGTTGATGGGTTGGACGCGATGATCTTGAAGGTCTCTTCCAACCTGTTGGTTGTTTGGGTTTTTTTATTATTACTATTATTATTATTATTATTATTATTATTATTATTATTACAAGAACTTATCCTAAAATGGATCCTTGAAGACCTTCATTAAGAATTGCCCCCCATCTAAGCAGCTGAACTTTCAGTACAAATCACTGCATTCCATTTAGCCTGTTTCTTACTTAGCTCATATTTCTTGTGCTCATTTCCTCCATTATGTTTAACTAATACTCCATGCAGAGCAGCTCAGGCTCTGAAAATAATTGCATTCCTTTGGAGGTATATGCTTACCTTTTCAATAACTTTCTGAAGTCCAGTTGCAATCTTTTCCATCTCCCTTGTTTTATATTTAAAATAATGTAAGATTTTTATGGAAAAAATCCTGTCAAAATAATCTTTCAATATAGACAGGGAGGCAGATAATAGATCCTGTTCTCTCTCTGTGTATTTATTACAGTGAACATATGGGTACAGAGAATGATTAGGGCAGACTTCCCTGTTAGTGTTGTTGGAACGTTACCTGAGCTCTGAGCTTTTAGCAGCCCCAGTCGCATGTCTGTGCAGCTGCCTTCATCACCATCAGATTCACATAGGATCAACACCTTTATTTAGGAAAGTCATTCTGTTTGCCAAGCTTTGAATTGTTGAAAACAGGGATTTTTTTTTTTCTTTCTTGGAATCTGCCTTTCTTCCAAGTATTTATGTGGGATCAACTTGAGCCTTAAAAAAACTTTTATTTTTACGGGGCTATAGTGTAAGAAATGTTTTCTTTATGTCACTTCATTTCTTCTGTGATATGCTGCGATAACTCTCTGATACTCAGTCTGTCATCCACAAAGTTTTATTCGTTTCCCTCCACATAATAGGGGACTCTTTAGAAGTGCAGGTGCCAGCTGTGGTTGACTTAATCTCAGGAGAATGTTTGTATTTAGATAAGAACATTATTTTCTGGTTTTATCCTCATCTGACAGCTTTAATCCTCTGATGTTATGGTAGGCAGAGAGTGATGCCTCTGTTCTCATTATATGCATCAATCTTTCACTTGACTTACTTGATATTACTTATATGAATTGCTCTGTTCCCATTCTGTATGGACCAAATTTTCCTTTAATCACATGTTTCCTAACTCTGATCACCATGTCTCTCCCTCAAAAGATACACCATTTACATTTAACATTAACATTACTGTAGTCAAAAGATATTTTCACCTATATTCAATAGAAAATCTCTGCATTTCAGAGATGGATGGAGGGAGGAGCCTATGAACCACTACAAATGTTCCTGGTAGCAGTAGGAGTTGGCACCATTCAGTAACTCACTTGGATTCTACAATCTGAGATTAATGGGATGACTTGTGCTTATGAGAAATGTCATTGGCTAGTTCTCAAGGACAGCCAGACCACCATCACAGATCCTATAAGAACCTTTTCCTCATAGGAGAAACCCCCTTACCTTAAAATGGAAGCACTGTGGTGTCCATTCACTTTCAGCATTTTGCTTTCAGTCTTGTGCAATCAATCTTACTCAAGACATTCTAATTATGCAACACCAAATGGACCCTCATCTCAGATGAGGGCTTTAAGGTCTACTGATAATGCATTTAACCTTTTCCAGCATCAAAATTTGAATTCAGAAGTAGCAGGAAACTGCAGAATCTGAAATTACACTAAACCCAAAGTTAATGTTTTTGCCAGGGAGTGTAATTAGCCAATAGAGCAGCTTCTAGCAGGAGTAGCTGATCCATGGTCATTAAAATGTCAAAGACTTAACTGTGTTTTTGTTTGTTTCCTTGTATTTAATATGAGCCATATGGCAATGAACAATACTTCATTTTGAGTATCCAAAAAGAGGAATTCTTATTAACGAAAGCTTTATAGTAGCATGTGTGAAAGAAGGCTTTCATTATACTTGTAGGGTTACATTATATGGGGTAACGTTTGGTCTCAGTTAATCCATCTAATATTTTAGCAATATTTTAATGAAACCTTGAGCCAGATGTCAGTGTAGTAATAGGTGCCTGTTTTATCCATTGGTTTTCAGTAAAATATTGAGGAATGAAGAACAGAATGTAACAAAGGGGAAGTACAGTGATAGTCATTGATTTCAACAGGGTCAAAATTGTATGGAATATTTGTATGTTCAGCAACATAGTGAAATATAAATATACAGATCTATGCATGTAACAGAGACAGTTATTGTAAACCCTGTGATTCTGTCATATTAGTGGGTCATAATGTTTTATAATGCATAGGCAAACCCAAAACTTTTGTAAAACATGAATTGCATGTCAGCTTCCTTCCTAGTTAATGACAGCCACAAAGCTGGTGTCAAATCTATCATTTCTAAATGAACACGAATTTGATACTGCTCATTCTGCTTGTTATTGCCTAGTGAGGCCATCACTGTTCTTAGCCCTTTGACTAGAAGTGTGCATTAGATATTAATCTATGCTCATTACATGCACATTGCAACTGAATCCTGAGTCTTTGGATTGGTTGCTGCCGCTGAAGGAACATAGATTTAACTTATCAGGGCACTACTAGACCTTAATGGTCCTGACAAACCTCATTTTGGGCCTCTGCCTAAACCCCTGTCTGTAGATCCAGGAGCCTGATTCCAGCTCAGTTCATGGCCTTCAGTCCCCAACAGACCTATGTTAGAGGACTGCTAGTCTCCAGCTAGGCCAAAGCCCTGTCCTGCCTGGCTGTGGGACATTGATCAAGCTGTGTTGATGAAGGCCCTAACCTGAAGTCTTATCTTCTGGCTTGACCTGAGCCTGCTATGTAACCATGAATTTGCCTGATGATCTGGATTCTTGACTAAGCCTGGCTGCCAACTCTGATCCTGCCCTATTCACCTTGCTTGGGTACTATGGGGCTGGGCCTTATCTGACAAGATGCCTGCCCTGCTGGCTGGGCATCATTCTCAGCCCACACCTTCCCATCCCTTAAGGAGCAGCAAGCCCTCACTGTAAGCTATCATAACTGTCTGCTCAAAGAGATGGAAAAGCTTAGCTTCAGCTCCCATTCCAGCTGACCAAGGCGTGTTGCTTATGAATGCTGGGTATAGTGAGCATGGGTATAGTGAGCCCCTGAAATATTAAAAAGAAATCTGAGGCAAATCAGCCTTAGTTGGATTCTGGTCACTAAAATAATTATTTAATGGTCACATACATGAGTCTGGTTAAGGAGTTGTTACAGAGCTGTACTTGGTCATGTGCATTAGAATATTGAATCTGTTTGGGACTGTATTTATCAAGATTATGGGTCATATTCCAACCTATTGCAAAACAAGAGGCATTTGTCAGCCCATGGTTTCTTTGTTTCAGAATAGTTAGATATCACATGATATAACTACCACAGATGCCTGAGTGGGCAATTCCTGCATTCCTGATTTACTGTATCTTTAAAATTTAACTGCTCTTAGGCCCTTGAATGCTCTTGTGGCTAGGTAATATTTTAGTTCCTGTGGCTTTTGGAGAAATCTAACTTTTAGTTAATCTGCACAACATTCATATCCCTCTTCCCCCTCCTTCCTATCTGTATAACATTTTTTTGTCTTCAGACTATTACATCTAGCAGTACATGACTCATGGCTCATTGCAGCTCTGTAAAATGTCACTGTTATGAATATATTGCACACTGAGCCTCCCTTACACATCTTTGGTGCAGTATTTATTATTCACTTCTTGCTGAAGCCAGTGAAAAGATTCCCATTAGGCTGCAAAGACATTTGGAGCAGGTCTGAGTTTGCCTTTACTGTGCCTGGCTACTGAGAAAAAGAAAAAAAAACCAGCATGTTTGTAGTCTGGGTAGCCATATCTTTTATAACTGTGATGTAGTCACTACTGGTGACTAAAATGAAAGTTTCAGCTTACACTGCTCACAAGACTGCATACTACTGGATGCATTCCTGTGTAATGTACTTCGGTGATCTTGCCCTGGCAAGGGGGTTGGACTGGATGATCTTTCAAGGTTCTTTCCAACCCCTAATATTCTGTGATTCTAACATGGTGTGATACTCTGGGCCTCTGAAAAGCTGAAAAGTTTTGACATGGGCTAAAACCCAAGTTGCATTAATAACACCTCACTTGCTTATTGAGCAGGAAATCTGTAGCAGACATCCACTGCAATGCCACCCATGATGGTCTGCCCCACTGATCCTAACCTGTAAATTGTCAGCTGGCTCATGTCCATCCCTAGGCTGATCTTTGTGCATTCCCACTGCTCTTTCATATGAAGGGCAAATTCCTCTCCTTGGTTTCCCTGTCTCTCCTTTCTAATGAGCCTCCTTTCTCTGAATTTTGCTATAACCCTTATTAACTGCATCTAATTTCAGTTCTATGTAATTTTGCCTGCCTTGAATTCTTTTTCCAGTTCATACATTCCACCCAGTATTACTGCTCCCTTGTCCCTATTCCAGGGAGGTGGTGCAGTCACCCTCACTGGAGGTGTTTTAAAAAGAGACTGGATGAGGCACTTAGTGACATAGTTCAGTTGATTAGATGGTGTTTGGTGATAGGTTGGACTTGATGAACTCGAAGGTCTTTTCCAACCTGGTTAATTCTGTATTCTTACATGCCTCCCTCTCTTACCTTCCTCTGTGCTGTCTTCCACTTTGACTTTGGTTATCTTTACATCAGTAGAAGATCCATACCTCAACAGATGTGCTTTGATACTATTCCCTCAGTCCTTCAAAAGTTGTGCTTTTTTACTTTATTCTCTTCTATGACATTCTCTTGAAACAAAACCTGTTTTCTTACAGTCTCAGACCATTGTTATACTTAAATCATTATGTTAGATCGTGAAGACACTGATGCTTTCTTAAGAGAAGTCAGGATGCATTTTATCAGCCAGGATAATCTGTGACCTGCTAGCATGAACAGGATCTAAAATAAAGGTATGCTTTGGGCTTGATTTTCATGGAGTTCTGTTTCTTGTTGACATATTTATGCACCCAGTTTGCCATATATGCAGTCAAAGAAACCACATGAGTAATTTATTTGTGCAATGTGATAAAAATATGCCTTTTTTAAAGCATCAAGGTCATTTTGTATGACAGCACTGACCCATGCCATTCTGTGTGTGCTGACTCATTTGGCAGACCTCCACAATAGCTGTGATATACCAGCAGGGTTTTTTTTGTGAAACAGGAAATCACTGGCTCAATTTCCAAGCAGGGGAGTGAAAACAACAGTGAAAACTCGCCTACACTGATTTACAAGACAAATACACAAATGTTTGGAGAAGTCACCATACACATTCAACCCATTCTTAATAGTTTGCTCCTACTTTTAAAACAGCAAAACTGACTAATAATGTTCTTTATATTATGTCTTTGGTATTTGAGATTTACTAACTTCTACTACAGCTGGAACAAACTCTTAAAATAGCATTTGCTGACAATACATCATTACAGCACAAATAAAGTAGTTTGAATCCATTGCTCCTAGCTCACTGGTGTTCTTTGCTAAGTATTAAAAGTATAGAACTGATTCTTTGTCAAAGCTGATGTGAATTGACCCTACCTCTGCAGGAATAAATGGAATAGGAATATAAGAAGGCAGAGAATAAGGCTCAATGTCTCTCTAGGGAGGTGACATTTTTGGCTTAAAAGTTTTTATAGTCATTTATGACTGATTCCCAGACGACAAACATTGTCCAGAATTAAATGCTTCAGATTTGTAAGCAACAATGAGTCATGGGTAGATGTAGAGAGAAAAGTAGCAAACCCAGCAATGACAGAAAGTGGATGTTTAGAATAATACAGAATAAATGTGAGATCTAATAGTTGAATATTCATAATTAATCTCATCTCTTTCCATTTTCTAGGAAGATGTTAATACAGTTTCATTAGGAGGTTTTTTTAATGTCAGCAATCCCAAGTAAGATGAGTAATTTGTTATACAAACTAGCAAAATATTCTAATTCAAATAAGAATCTATAATGCAAGAGAAAAATCAAATAATTTTTAAAAGGTTTTTTTTTTGTTTTAATGGAGTTTGATTTTAAACAGCTTCTAGTTTAAACAACCTTTTAGTAGTCTGATCTTCACAGTACTGTGAATGAGATCAACTCATCCAGACAGCTGGTTGCTGATCCGGGTACTGGCACATCAGGTGAACGATAACTTAAGATATGGAACTGTGGGTTCATATTGCAATATGTATTTTCTCTGCTGGAAAGACTGTGAATAGCTGGCAGTCTTGTCTCTAGGGGATCAAAGCAGGATGCAGATAGGAGATATGATGGCAGCCATTTTTGCAAAGATTTTCTCTGCAGATGTGGGAAGATGAAACACACAATGCAATTTCTACGTGAGCACATCCCACTGCCCTGCAATGAGTTTTCTGTTCCCTTTCACTCCTGAAAGATGTGCTTAATAAAATAACAGATAATGACATCTATGCATTTAGTATCTGATACACTGAGAACATATTTCACAAAGTCAGAATACATTTAAAAACAAATTCAGTTTTAAAACTGGACTTCATACTAAAGTGGGAAAATCATGCTTCAACTTTTGATAGCAAGGGAGAAAAATAGATTGCTGTTAAACAGTCTTTGTCAGGGTTGTTTCAGGAATGCTTTTTTTGATTATGTGTCAATGGATATTCTGACCCTGTTTGTATACTGGAGTATAAAAAATTTCTAATATTCATGTATTAAACACTCTCTAGGGAAAAATGAACCTTCTGCCTCAGGTGACAATGAGAAAATTTTATTTTCTAGGTGTAACAAGGAAAGGAAGGAAAAGACACTGTCTCTAAAGAGGGGAACTTCCTGTGTCTGATAAGTCTATGCCTGGCCTTCTCATGTGACTTCTGTGTGCTACACTGAGCAGTCCTAAATGTAATCAAGAGATTAACCTGAGTCAGAAGGGCTCTTTTTGAATAGAGCCAACATAAAGCACTTTCTTGTCTGCTTCTCCCTTTTCTTCTGATCTTTTGTCTTATTGATTAGTGACTGCAGGTCAGCTTTGTGGAGAAAAGCTCTCATCCATATATTGCCATTTACTTGAATTGAGATAATTTATGTGGAGAATGTGAAGCTGCCTAACAGCATCTGCCTTTAATCAAGCAGAAAAGCTGCTTGTTTCTCCCACTTAAATTAGGATAGGAACTAGAGTTTAAACTTATTATTTTAATATATTTACATGGGAAATAGAAATTATTTTTGCCCTCAGGTTTTTCAGAGGACTGATAAGAACAGGTCATTATATTTTATCCAGAAGCAAATACCAGAAACACAATAGAGAAGACATGGGAGGCACCCTAGAGTAAAAGCTTTTGTTATCAAAACTTGAGACTTTTGGCATTTAGGACACCTTTTGGGCCTCATACTGTGCAATATATGGGGCAGTATGTGGACTGCACATAGCTAATAACATGTACACACCTAAAGCAATGGCTCTAGCAGGATATGTGATGACATTCTAGAATGTTAGCCCTTAGAAAAGGTGATAAAAGAAAAGAGTAAAATGTAATGAATGAAATAAAGAATTTAATACTATCAGCTAATTAAGTGGAGACGTGTAATTAATTTTCCACATTCAGTGTAACAGAGATACTTGAAGACTGACTTATGATCAGTCTCCCTCTTGCTTTCATCACTGAATTCCAAGACCGACTCTGGTATGATTAATAGCACCACCCTGAAAAAGCTGCAGGAGTTTGTTTAACAGTGATATGAGAGCTCAGTATCTTTAGGTGGATCAGGTCCTCAGTTCCATTTCTCCCTGCCTGCTCTTTCTGGTGCCACTTATTTTATAGGTCTACTCTGAGGTTTTGTGTCTTTGTTTTTATTTTTTCCTCTTTCCTTGCTTGCTATAGAAGTTGGGTTTCATGTTGTTTTCAGGCTGCATTGGATGAAGGTGCTGTTATTTCAAAAGAGGGTATGAAGAAGTTAGTTTTAATAGTTAAATTAAAGGTTTACTTTGGAGCAGGCCTTGGAAAGTTTTAAGCTAAAATAGATTCCTTCACTGCCACAGGCTGCCCTTCTATTGTGTGAGAGTAGGCTCATGCGTGTGCTACTACTGTTCCAGCATACAGATGCCAGCTCTGTCCTGCTGGCAGGAAAACAGTATTTCATTCTTTTGGGTTTTTTCATTTGAGCACTGAAGGTCTTTGGTTTACTATCTCTACTCATTTTGAAAAAGAGGTGGCTCTGGCTGATGCACAACCTGGGAAGAAACCAAATTAAGTCATGGGACATAGAACTACACACTTGTCCTGGTTTGAGGCCAGGCAGATCCAGGCAGGGGCAAAAGAATGACACTCACACAAATGGATTGCAAAAGTGATGGAAGGTTTACATGGAAAAGCAATTAGTGTTTTACAGAAGCTACAAGCACAGCGACAAAAGAATCCCAAAGCCTACAGAGTCCCTTCCAGCACACCCAAAACCCTCCCGACACTTTTCATCTCCCTACCTGAGGGTACACCCCAAACCCCCAGGGCTCTTTCTTCCCCCCTGACAGTGATAGACTAGTCTCAGGCTGGCCAGGTCTGAGACTACTCCTCCCCCATTCTCCTTCTGGCATTAGGCCTAGCCAGGCCTAAGAGGCCTTGAGATACTCCCCCACCATTACCCAATAGGGAGCATCTCCCACGAGAGCAGAGAGGGAAAAAAGGGGAGGAGAAAGACTTTGCAGATGGATGTATAGGGCACAGGATATTACGGGTATGAAATACGTAGCTTCCTGTGTCCACCTACTGGGCTGGACACCTGGGACACCGGAGGTGTAACTGATGTGGCAGGAACAGGAGGCACCCAGCCTAAACTACCACAACACTGTTCCGTTAATTAACCCTAAAACCACTAAGAAAACAAGGTAAACAAGTAGCCAGCTAGAAGGAGGTGCACAAGCACCTCACAATAGCTGTGACTTTTAACTGATGGCTACAAGGAGTTTCATCAGGGAATGAAAATAATGTGCTAAATTCCAGCGCTTCTGAAGTCTCCTTTAGGAGGAAAGGACACAAATCTTTTCAATTTGCTCTGTTTCTCTCAAAATTCTCTGAAAACCCTGTGTCAGCTGCAATGCTAAAGAATCGCCTACACTTCACAGCCCTTTCTGTTGATGTAGATGATCTCACACACACATTTTAATTATTGATGACTTGATCCTTTAATCTTTGCGGGAATAAAACCATGTTGGTTTCAGCAAGAATATTAAGACGAAAGGTATGATCAGCCTTGTCACCAGACAACTGTCTTTGTTTTTAGTAAAGAATGTCTAATGCTGATTAAGTTCACCCTGCAGACTTTAGGTTTTATGGTACACTTAAACCAGACCTTTCCTCAGGCCAAAACTTCTAAATTCCAATAATTTTGCTTGGGGACTGCTTCTTTCTCTGATGATTTTTTTTTTTTATCCTTCTGCACTTGGGTCATACTACAAGTCCATAGTTGCACCCTATGGACAGAATTAGGAATTTCAGTGCGTGGTTCAAGCTGAGTTTTGCACTAATGAATACAGGAGTTATCATGTTGATTTAGGCCCTATCTGAGTTAGCTTGTTATCAAATGAGTGCACAGTGTCTGGTCCTTCAAGAAAAGATGTAAAAGCTTGCAGGCTCCTCCTGCATTGAGGCTTCTGATCTCAATTTAGAGCCTGATCTCAATTTAGAGATCAGAAGTGTGTAAAGTAGCCAGTCTAATGTCCTTTCCAAGATCTGTATCAGTCTTATGCTACCACTTGATACCTTCAGTGGAACGCAAATTGCCAGTCTAACTTTTGCACATTAGTAGATATCTGATAGCCTCTGGCAGTTAGTTCCTTAGTTTTATTTCTGTTTGTATGAAAATATAGTTCATTGGTTGGGAATTTACTTTCTTTTTTGTTTGATTGAATATGTTCTTATTCTTCTGTCAGAAGTTCGAGATGATAGTTTTTCGTGTTCCATTAATGATATACAGGATATACTTGATGTCACTTAGTATTCTTCTTCCTTCTTGTAAAGTATGAATCCTTACAGCATCCCTTCATCTTTCTATGTCAATAACCAAACATTTCCAATTCATACTTCTACATGGTAGGTGTCCAGTGCTCTACAGAATGCACCAGGCAAAACTGTACTACTTAATCATATGAAAATAGCGTCTGTAGTACTCATGGGATTTGGGGATTTTTTCTTCAGTGTTTGTTTTTCTTTTTAAGGCAGTCTTTCTATAACAATGTCTTTCTATAATAACATGCAGATCTCTTTGGATATAGTTAAACTGTACAGGTAGTTTATATATTTCTCTTAAATGTTCATGCTCTTAAGTGTGCATATTAAAATACTTAACTATGCTATCATCATGCTCCTGTTTAGCTCTTTCTGCACTTTCCTACAGTCTTCTCTAGACATTGCAAACAAGTAGCTTGGTATGATACGACATTTTGTCACCTTGCAAATACATTTTTTAATGCAGGATTGCATATTCCCTTTACTAATTCAGTAATTTTATATGTAAGCTGCCTCTGTACTCTCAGATCCACTGTTCAGGTTTGGTGACTTACTGATTTTGAACTACTAATTTGCTTTTTTTCTTCCAAACCTCTTTTTCTGAGTCTCGCTCTCTGTTCATTCTGTCTCAGTTCAATGGTTTTGTAGTGCCTGGCACCTGGGTGTTTCTTATAGTTTGAGTGTATTTGAAAAACTTGATGAATGCCACACTCTGGTGTGAATAGACAAAATCCAAATTGTTAGCTTCTAGCAGTGTCCTAGTCTATTTACTGACATGTGTTTCCTCATAAAAGTTGTCAGGAAGGTTTCTCTTATATGAGAAAGACTCTTAAAACTTATCTTAGTTGCTCCAAATAGAACCTAATGCTCTGAAAAAGAAACTAATGAGCAGGTAACATAGTTTAAATACACCAACAAATATTCTATGTTAGTATAATTCTACAATATTTCCACAATATATATTTCTACAGCCAGTCGTCACAAAAAGCAAAGATGATTATTGGTACATTGCCTTAAAGTGTACCCTCTCAGGGTAAGACTAGTGGGCCTAAAGGGAAAGAAGTAGCCACAATTTATAGCTTGGAGGTGTATAAAAATAAAACAAAACAAAAAAGCAAATGTGATGGTTTCATCCAAGCATATGGAATGAGTTATAACCTACTTGTATTTTTTATTGGATTTGGGTTTGTCTTTGGCTGTTGGAGAAAAAGTGGAATCTGACTGTAAAACTTATTTTTTCAAGTAGCTGGGTATGGAGTACATTACCATAAAGTGTCACTTTTTGGTTAACTCTTTCTGTTATGGGTGAATACAGCATAAACATTCTTTTACCCTTCATAAAATAGAAAAATAATTGTCTATACATTTATAAACAGGAATAATGTTGAAAATGGTACATAGACAGAATTTGCTGTAGTAATACTCTTACTATGTAAATTGTTCTAAGTGCAGTTCCTGAACCACAGCTTTTGAACATATAATCTAAGAAGCATCTAAGATGAACAACAGAGCAGAATAATGACTTGTTGCTTTATCTGTACTGCTAGAATACTTTATTATGTGGGGTTTTTTTCAGCTATAGATAGAATGTTTGTTTACTGAATACCAACTGGGGATGAGAAATATTATTTTTTTTTTCTCCAAAGCAATATGGCACATTTCAAATATTCTTGTTCTTCCAAAGACAATCAGAGCTTTTACTTGTAAAAAACTACAACTGAGTAGCTTTTTGTACTGTATGAATAACATATAATTGTGCTTTCCAAACACTCCCACTAAACATTGTAATACGTATCTGCATGGAAATATTCTGTGGAGATACATATAACCTGTTTTGAGTGATTTATTTTTGTGCATTTAAGTTCCACTTTTTGTTAAGTTTGTAAGCTAGACAGCTCTTGACAGGAAGATTTAATGATTACTGTAAGGCCAAATGTATTTTGGAAAACAATTTTATCCTGTACACAGGCTCTTCCCAGAAATAACCTTCCCTTCTATTTACACCACTTTGCTGTTGCTGTGCATGCATTAATTTGTGTTTGAAGCAGCAAATACTGGTCAGCAGTGAAAAGATGCTGGAAAAGGTGACAAGATGATGATGACAGAATATCATGAAAACAGAACAGATGTTGCCTAATAAATCATTTAATCTTTAACATTTGATACATTGCTGCTGAAATTCTGGCTATTCTATAAATGCCTTCCATTGTCTCTTATTACCTTAAAAGCCCAAAGGCTGTTTGGAGAGTTGTTATTTAAAATGCTTTGCCATTTAATGTAATTAATAATAATCCACTTTTAGCTCTTCGCTAGGCAAGGCTAGACAATATGAACTAAACCCCCACAATGTTCTACCATGCCAAACTGTGAAGTTTTACTCTCAATTTCAAGTAGAATTGAAAAACTGTCCTACTGGCAGCCATCTCTTCACTGTCTTGGAGACCAAGCACCTGAAAGGTGTTCTTTAAGACAAAACTGAAATATGTATTTAGGCTTTGTAAAGACAGCAGATTTTGAGCCTGCTTTTTGTTTCTTATGTGTCAGTGCTGAAATCAGGAATTAAAGAGTTGAACTAAGCAACTTTCAAATACAATATAATACCTGTAAGTGAAGAAATCCTTCAGAGGATCGGAATCATAAAATCATAGAATGGTTTGAGTTGGAAGAGACATCTTGAGGTCATCTAGTCCAACCCTCCTGCAGTGAGCAAGGACATTCTCAGGTTGCCTGGAGCCCCATTGAGCCTGACCTTGACTGTCTCCAAGGATGGGGCCTCAGCTACCTCCCTGGGCAACCTGTTCCAGTGTTCCACTACCCTTATGGTAAAGAACTTCTTCCTAACGCCCAACCTAAATCTACTCTAATTTAAGACCATTGCCCCTTGTCCTATCAGTGCAGGCCTTTGTAGACAGTCCCTTTCCATCCTTCTTGCAGCCCCCTTCAGGTACTGGAAGGCTGCTATTAGGTCTCCCTGGAGTCTTCTCCAGGCTGAGCAACCCCATCTCTCTCACCCTGTCCTCGCAGAACAGGTTTTCCAGCCCTTTGATAATTTTGGTGGCCGTCCTCTGGACTCAGTCCATCAGGTCCATGTCCTTCTTATGTTGAGGGCACCAGAGCTGTGCACAGTCTGTTTGCTCATATGTCCGGCAAGGGTGGCATAGCTCCCAAAGCTTACATGGATTCCATCAAAAATTGTCACTTGGGCTCACTGATGAAAGTCAGTGAAAGAGGAAAGGGAAGTACAATCAATAACCAAGGTATAAAAACAGTTACAGAAACATAGCTAAAATAAATATGCAGGGTCACATGTTTAATAGGTAGAAATAAACCTGTTAACTAGAAAGTGGGTGACTTTTTGGGCCCAGTTGAGGCCTTGAAGGAATGCAATCATGCCGTGGACTTAGCCAAATCAAAAAATGTAGGGAAAGTCAATAGCATTTCCAGGAGAGAGAAGATTATCCAAGTTGTCTAGAAATTTCAAACTGCCTGGAAATTTCAAAGTACATATTGGTTCAAGGAGAACATATGAGAATGAGGTTATAGGGGAAATTCTAGCTATTTTATGAAAACTTCCATAGATTATGATCAGTCCACGTAGGAGGAAGAAGAAAAGGGGGGAAAAAAGAGACTTTTGAGGATTTTGCTTGTGTGGGTGGAGTTTTATTTCTTCCTGAGGTTAGCTGAATTGTAAAGTAGAAAGCAGGATATAAATAATTCACTATTGTCCCAGCAAACTGAAGTTTTCTGCAGGAGAGTAGTGATCAGTGCCTGTGTCTGTATACAGTAGTATCAGCACTCCTGATCAGTTACTCAGATAGACATTAGTGCCTGCTGGGAATTCATTCTAGGGTAAGCACAAATAATATATTGTGTATTATCTGAAGTAGAAATAGAATAACCTGGAGAAAAATTATAAATCCTTGAACTGACTAATTAACTAACTAAAATTCCATGAAATATTTACATCAAGAAACCAGATTAAGTGATTAGCAGTTTCTGGACCTGAGATAGAAGGCAGTCTGTTTTAATTGTATCCAGCAATGGGCAGTAGTGCAGCCACACCATTAGTCATTTCCTCCATGTGGGTCTTGAGCCATTTGTACTGCCTGCTTTCAGTCACACTTTTTATTTGGAAGAGCAGAAATTCTTAGCTCACTCTATGATGTGTTTAGGTTGTACTTGTGCTGCCGTTCTAATAGCAGAGTGAAAGAGGCTGGTAAATAAACAGTGCTGCTGCCATGCTTGTCAATTCAGCCTTCAGGCATATTTTCAATAAATGATGAGAATATGAGATGCAACTGCATGGAATTGTGAAGAACTGCCAGTTTTGCAGAAAAGAAAAGTATAAAATAAAAGAGCAGTAAAGATAACCTGTTTAGAACTGATACGTGTTTTGGCCACCAAAGTGTTTTTATAGAAGCACTGTGCTGAAGTGAAGATGTTTAAGCAAGTATTTATGTATCAGTCCTAACTACCACAGTGGTTGAGGAAATATGATGAAAACAATATCAGCTATTCAGTGTGTATGAATACAGTTTAATGCTGTCTGAATTGATTTCATACAGGATTTTTTGGTTTTATATAATGTTTTACTTGCCTTCAGTGAGAATCAGAATCAGAAGGAGGGCTGTGCCCTAAAAACAGCTTTTCAATGGTTGTGCCCTGTTTCATAACATTCAGTTACGAGAATTTTCCTGTTGACTTCAGTGAGAGTTGGGCTGGGCTCATAATGCTTGGTACAGAGAACATTTGGAAGACAACAATAATGTCATGCTGTTGTCTTTCAAAATATCAGGAGTGCCTTTTTACTTCTACTGACAGAATCTTCCCTGCCCTGCACTTAAAACATAACATGCCATTCATATACTTACCTTCTCTAACTTTAATACTTGGTAGCTTATATAGTTAAAAGTATCTGTATGAAAAATATTCAGTCAATACATTTTTATTCTGTAGAATGAGAGTGGAAATCTAAGTTCAAAGGAAGAGGCAGGTAGTCAAGTTGCCTTTAGTCAGCATGATAAAAGCACATATTGGGGTGTTGAGCCACAATCATATGATATCTGGTGGCTAATCCAAACTAGACCGGAGCTGTAACATATTGCAGTGATGTATTTTCATATAAAGGAAGCATGGAAGAACAGCAGTAATTTTAGGAAGAATGCTTACAATAAAAGTAAAAAACCAAACCCACCCCAAACTTGGTTTTTCCTCTTCCTTTAGTTTTCTTTTCTTCTTTCTCTTTTCTGTTTATCTTGTATTTTTACCACTGCAGTTGAATTTAGATAAAAATTATTTGATGCAGTGCTTCTTGCATGTTATTCTGATCAGTAACAGTGAACTGTAGCAGCCCTTTGCCAAATGTTAGTGATTCCTGATACATAAGAAAGAGAAGAGTTGTAGATTATTTCCAGAAGATCAGTAATAAATAGTCAGATTTCCTTTTTGTCAAAATAGCCTCCACATCTTAATTAGATTTTCATTCCTCTTTGAAAGCAAAAAGAAATATCAGTGCTGGATACCAGCCTCTGCTGGGAAGTGGGATTTTACAGTGTTGGTGATACAGGATGTCAGTATTTGCAAACAGAATTGTCAAGTCTATTTCAAACGAGAAGTGAGCATAACCTGTAAGATTTGAACTGGCTATTTTATTGAGGTGTTGCAGAAGCTGGACACATGCAAGCAACTCTTCAGTCACTAATAGCTGATATTTTGTTTGAATAACATTCCTGTATCTTTCAAATAGCTCTCATTCTCTACCAAAACAGAAAGCTATATGATACAATTTTCATTACTTTCTTAATGATGCACAAACCAGTTACAGATGTGGGTTACCAAATGAAGAACAAAAGCATGTAACTGCACCCTAAGGAAAAAAAAAATAAAAAGAGAGAGATGCTTGTGTTTTTAACAGCCTGTTTTTCACAGTGACTAACAGAATGGTAATTTCAGTACAAGTTTTGACATGGAAGAGCTGTGAATTCTTCACTGGAGATGGCTGGAGTTTTGCCTAATTAGTTCCCTTTTTTTTTTTTCACCCTTGTTTTGCAGTTTTGTTAGTGGTATTGAGTCAACTGGTCAAATTCTGTTGTCTATGATAGGTAGTGGATTTAGAATTACTTGCCTAAATTTTGTGGAAGGCTGTAACTTTTCAGGCAGTGGCTCCACACTATGTAGCATCGTCAATACTTTGTGAACACATACAAAAGTAGTACTTGAGCCAGTATTGCCAGTTCATAAATCACAGTCATCTCAATCAGTGTTTTTTCCTGTGAGTTTGAAACCAGAACTGATTTGTTTTCAGAAGCAATAGTTCTGTTAAGAGCTAATTCTGGGACCCAAGTAGGAAACTTGCACCTTCCCTAACCCCATGCTAGGATGAGACCTTATTGCACACTCTTGCTCCACACTGCTAGATTTTTCAATGGCAGTACATCCAGCTGTGGAGATTAGGCAGACACCCCCAGGATCACTGCTGAGATTCTATAAAATCTGCTTGGTTTATATACAGTCTGGGAATGTTTAATTAAAGAAAGCTTCTAGCTGTAACAGCTGTGAAGAAAAGCTTGGAAATGTGAACATAAATGCCCTTGCATCAGAAGACAATTAAAACTATAAAGAATCTGCAGGATTTGAGATTTCATTACCATTTTTTAAGGAACTGCTAATGTTGCCCTTATTACAGTTCTGTTTGGAAGTAGATCTTTACTTTTGTGGAGGGTGTCTATTTGCTATGTTAAACCTTGCAGAGATGATGCTTCTCAAACAGATGAATCCCTTGTGTAGTTTCATTGGCTTCCTGGAGCTTTTCTTAGTGCTATTTCAGGAGAATCTCAAATGATGCATAAATGCTTTCTCTGTCTTGTTCTGCATACACAGAAATGATGATTCTAACTTGTCCTTTAAGCTTTAGCTGTTCAAAGAGTTGAGTTCCCCACTAAGCTTCATAGTGTTGGGTCTGAGTGGCTGGAAAGCTGCTTGGCAGAAAGGCACCTGGGGGTCCTAATCGACAGCTGTCTGTATGTGAGCCAGCAGTGTGGCCAGGTGGCCAAGAAGGCCAAGGGCATCCTGGCCTGCATCAGGAAGTGTGGTCAGAAGGACTAGAAAGGTAGTTGTTGGCATTGGTGAGGTTGCACCTTGAGTACTGAGTTCATTTTTGGGCACCTCAGTGTAAGAGAGACATTGAGGTGCTGGAGCAAGGTGCAGAGTAAGGCAGAGAAGCTGGAGAAGGGTCTTGAGAATAAGTTTTATAAGGGGTGGCTGAGTGAGCTGGGATTGTTTAGTCTGGAGAAAAGAAGGCTGAGGTAAGGCCTCATGGCTCTCTACAACTACCTGTTATGGCACAGGAGATTTAGGTTAGATGTTAGGATTCAGATTTCCATTTCATAACATTTTGTATCTACACATACTTGTATGTAGCAGTAAGGAAGAAAGTAGCAGTTGCAGAAGTTACTGCAGCTTACCAAGGTGGAAGCACTGATGATAGAGAAAAACTGAATAAACAATTTTCGTTGAGGTCTTTTATGTTTCTTCTCAGCTTCTAAGTCAGTACTGCTTAGTATAGTTAGTTTCAGAGATCTAGCTAAAAGCATTCCCTATGTCCCTTATTTAGCATGTGGAGAGATGGGTCAAAGCAGATCAAGAATCTCCTGGATCTGAAGAGGTACAATGAATATTCATATACTCTGTCAAAGCCAAGTTCTTTGGCCTTTTTGTCATTCATTTGCATGAGATATTCTTGATGAATTTATTTGTTAGCTTCTTCTTGGTTCAGCTAAATATTATTTGCATACTGACCTACTTAAAACTGATGTTCCATTCCTGGAAAGATGTCCTTTACTTGAATTTGTGGGTTTACTTTGGTTTTAGATTTCTGTACATCATTTTTAACTGAAGCTAAAATTTGACCTTTGAAGATGTTCAGAAAGATTTTGTGATTCAGTACAGATTTCATCCTTCTGTGACAAGTTCCAGTTTGTGATTGCTTGAAGAATGACAAACACAGAGTTTCTGGAAGAGCAGGACTGAAAATGTGTGAGTTTGCTGTCATTATGTTACACTATCAGAATGATATAGAGTGTCTGCAGAGAAGACCAGCTTTAGAAAATGGTGTGCTTCTGTGGCGGTGAGAGGAAAATAAGGACTGATAAAGAGCATGCAACTACTTCCCAGAACTTCTAATATTAGTTGAAAATGAATACTGACAGTGGCTTTATCTCTAATTCACATTTTCCACTGTTAGAAGAAGAATGCAACTATCAAAATTAAATTCAAAAGTGTAGGTCTGTGGGTTTCTAACTAGAAGGTTTTGAAATTCTAGCACTTCTTCATTTTTTTCTTTGCTGTAATCTTATTGATAAAAGATATTGATGGCAATCGGTCAAAAGCCCCACTAAATCAAATAAAATCAAATAACTTACACTCAAAGGACTATTTCTTTTCTTTTTTTTTTTTTTTCTTTCTGTCACTGAAGCAAAACATAAATAGTTTCATTGCTGTAAATAGAGCAGATCAGTGCAGGTAACCAGACTTAAGAATAATTAGAACATAACCAGTCTTGAAACGTTTTCACAGTATCACAGTATCACAGTATAGCTAAGGTTGGAAGAGACCTCGGGGATCATCAAGTCCAACCTGTCACCACAGACCTCATGACTAGACCATGGCACCAAGTGCCACGTCCAATCCCCCCTTGAACACCTCCAGGGATAGTGACTCCACCACCTCCCTGGGCAGCCCATTCCAATGAGAAATGACTCTCTCAGTGAAGAACTTTCTCCTCACCTCGAGCCTAAACTTCCCCTGGTGCAGCTTGAAACTGTGTCCCCTTGTTCTGGTGCTGCTTGCCTGGAAGAAGAGACCAACCTCCTCCCAGCTACAACCACCTTTCAGGTAGTTGTAGAGGGCAATGAGGTCACCCCTGAGTCTCCTCTTCTCCAGGCTAAACAATCCCAGCTCCCCCAGCCTCTCCTCATAGGGCTTGTGCTCAAGGCCTCTCACCAGCCTTGTTGCCCTTCTCTGGACACATTCAAGTGTCTCGATGTCCTTCCTAAACTGAGGGGCCCAGAACTGGACACAATACTCAAGGTGCGGCCTAACCAATGCGGAGTACAGGGGCACAATGACCTCCCTGCTCCTGCTGGCCACACTATTCCTAATGCAGGCCAGGATGGTGTTAGCCTTCTTGGCCAGCTGGGCACACTGCTGGCTCATGTTTAGGCAGCTGTCAATCAGCACCCCCAGGTCCCTCTCTGTTTGGCAGCTCTCCAGCCACTCTGACCCCAGCCTGTAGCTCTGCATGGGGTTGCCGTGGCCAAAGTGCAGCACCTGGCACTTGGACTTGTTGAATGCCATCCCACTGGACTCTACCAATCTGTCCAGTCGGTTGAGGTCCCTCTGCAGACCCCTTCTATCCTCTAACTGACCAACATCTGCTCCCAGCTTGGTGCCATCTGCAAACTTGCTGATGACTGTCTCAATCCCCTCATCCATATCATCAATGAAGGTATTAAAGAGGAGGAAAGATTTAAAGATTTGTAGGGATACCAAATAAAATCAAGTCAATTTATGTGCTGTGTAATAGCTTATGAAGGAAAAGTTATTACTCTGAAATTACCTTCTGTAATAATGACATCATGTTGTTACTAATTACTAGTAAATTAGTAACTTTTTTCCATAACAATAGAACTGAAACATAATCTTTAACCATTATCACCATCCCCATGTTCCCCATGCCTTTTTGTTTCCTGTGATGCAAAGTAAAAAACTTGTCTGACTGTTGGGCTTGCTGATCTTAAGGGTCTTTTCCAGCCTATGAGTCTATGACAATAAATTGAATATTTAGTAACCAAGCATCAATAAAAATGTAAGAGTAATATGGATTCATGTACTTTTAAGTGAATGCACTTCATAATTATTTTCTGCTATTGACAGTTAGAAGGGGAAAAGTTCACCAGAGATGTGCAATAAGTTAACTGTTCCATTTATTAGTAAAACAAATTGGGAAGCAATAAAAACATGGAACTTGCTATGATTTCTTGTATGGCAGCAATGCAGAATGGCATTAGGTTTAAAAGACTGAGAGAGCAAGAAAATCATGAAGGTACCAGTTCAAAGAGAGGTCCCCACTAAATACCAAATCAATTCAAGTTGTGCTGCTGTTCCAAGTTCATCTGGCTTTCTGACAACTGTATTTTGTATGTTTAAAGCATACTGTGCATGTGAATTTGTTTGTCTGCCCTGTCTGATTTTGGCTCAGATTGTGGCTTACTAATTGTTTTGGTTGTTGATTCTTTGTGGACTTCTTACAATGTTGGCACAGTTCTTTGCATAGGAGATGGTCTGATACCTTTTACAGTTCCTAGTTATTATGGTGCTACAAATAAATAAATACTATTAGTCACAACAGTGTCCACTAGAAATTCCTGGCTCATTGCTGAAAATGACCAAAGTCATAACAAGACAAACCATCTCCTGAAACAGACTGCTTTCTGCCAAATCCCTTTGGAAGTCATATGTAAAAAAAGCTCTTAAGAGTTTGCACTGAGTTGATGCAATGTGTAGCTTAATGATATATGAGAATGAGTTGATATAATGTATGCTGAGACATAGCACAATTTTTAACTGTGACTTAAAAAAGCATTATAAGTGACCTCTCAACTAAACAGTCTCTGAACAAGGAGAGAAATGCTGGAGAAATGCTCTAAATGATGAGAAATATTTTTTCAATTCAGACCTCTGCTCTAGTCAGGTGTGATCTGTGGGAATCTCTTCAGAGAAATGTTGAGATTCAGCAAATCTGTCATTAATTTCACATGGGGAAGGCAGTCTCCTGCAGCGGCACTGAGTGTTCTCTTTTCTCTCACTCTCTCTGTTTTTTTTTTAATCAGCTAGGATGCTACTAAACAACAGGAAATTCAAATCGTATCATTGATGTCAAAAATGAAATAAACAACCTATCAACACTGCAAGCAATGTAAATAATTTTTGACTGCTTCAGGAAAAGAACAAACAACAAAACACAAAAAAACAGAGACCACCCAAAGGAAATGTATTTAGAATATTTAAAAAACAAGTGCATTACATGGCCAGTGTTGAGTTTTAGCTAGTGGCAGCTTGAAATGTCCAATATTTCTCAAGATAGCAGGGATCATATTAAATCAGAATGGATTTTATTGTAGAACATGATTTTGTGACCTGTGGAAGCTCTTCACTAATGTTCTGTCAGTAAACCGAATGATGAAGTTTCTTTGATTCCTTTTTTTACAGTGAAAGAATTAGTTCCACTTCTGGTTGCTGTCAGATCATTCTTGTCAGGAAGTGTAGTCCCACAGGTAAAGTCCCTGGAAAGAAGCATTTGGAATGAAGGAGACTGCACCAAGACTAAACTATTTTTATAAAAAAAGATTATGAGGAAAGCTTCATGTCCCATTGTGACATATGCATCTACCCTGTCCTCTTTCAAATAAAATGAATCCAACAGCTGGTTCTTTACAGAGAATAGGATGGAAACCTTACAAAAGCCTGTGAAAAAAATTCTTGGCATAAGTAGTGAAGAGCCTGCACTCTTTGTTCCTGGTGACTGCTTACATCATGTTTGCCCTGGGATGTTGTGCTGGGAAGTAGTGAACCTTTTATTTTTCCTATCATAGGTGGCTTGTCAGAGGCAGCTTGGCTGTGTTCAATGCAATTCCTAGCCCAGGATGCCCCTAGGCATCAGATCTTCTAGAAGTGCCAGAGCTGCTTCTTTAGCAGATATTTTTAATATTCCTTTTACAAAGATTAGTGTACATTGCTCCACAGAGTAGGGGATGTTGATGGTCCTCTTCATATTATTTAATCAGCAGTCCTGCTCTGTGATTCTAAGTCCATGCTAAGAGTTCCTTCCTTATGTTTGAATGTTTTGATAACTGCTTTGAAGGGCTCTTGTCCCCGAATACATCTCTGGAAATTCAGCAGTTCCAAGCTGAATTAACGTTTGCGTGCAATCACTGCTAAGCTGGGGACAGAAATGTGGAATCAGTCTGGCCATCTATGATTGCAGCGCTGGGAGAGAGATTCTGATCTTTCCAAGACAAGGAGAGAATCACATACAGAACAAACATTGATAATTGTAAATACTGGCCACATCTGTTCTAAGTTACACCATCTGTAAGACAATCAAGTAGTTGCTAATTTTGTCAGTTAACTCTGACCTTTATTTTCTCTGTATTTTCTTTCCTATTATTTAAATCATTGCTGTCCTCCCCTGAAAATGTCTGTACTTTCAGTGAGATTCAAGTTCTTCATCCTATGAAGAAGTTGTTATCAACTAAGGCAGATGAAAAAGGGCTAGGAAAAAAATGACCTCACTGGGGCAAATGTTTCTTCATCTGACCACTCCCATGTCTTCCTCACGTATTTTTTTCTTGTTATAGGGAAGTCAGGACCGAGGAGTTGAGTCCAAGCAGATTCTGGTGAGTCACTCTTCTCTCTGAGGAGTCTGCCTTGCTCAGTTCTTATCTATGGCTCACTGCAGCTGTGAGTGGTGGGGCATATAATTTTCAAAGGGCACATACTAAAACCCTCTTCATCTGCTTCTCCCACTTACTTCTCTATAAATTACATTTTGTTCTCTTCTAAATTGTTGTTCCTGGCATTAGCAAGTTATTCAGGACTGGACTGCAGTTGCAGAAATGTTAAAAATGTACAAGTATTCCTTAAATAACACTTATTTATATAATTCTTTTATGTGTATAAAAATAGATTTTACTGACTTAGAATTATAGCAGAGAGGAAAACTACACATCTTTACTGTGGTAGAAACAGAGCTATCCACTGTTAATGCTATTGTACCTACTGGATTTAATGAAAACTCTTGTATTTGATGGATTGATCTATTTTCAAACTTTGCCCATTCTATTTCTCATTATTTCAGCATGTCAAGTTGGGATAAACTTTCTCAGTCTTGATGCAGGCAGAAACTGTATTAATATCTGAGATGCTTTGTATGTGACTAGATGACACTTTTATTCCTGAATACTGTGTGAGTCAGCTAAAGGAGAAAATCCAGAAGATAAAGGCACATAATCTCAGGTCACAGAGTGATGGACCACTCGTGTTTTGCTATGGCTATTCCAACTAGTAAAGGAAAATAACTCAAGAGCCTTGTCTTTATGTGTTTCTATTTTAGGAACTCGTAACTTCTCCGATTTTTTTCCTTTGGGCTGGAGTTCTGTAGGAAGAGGTTGTTCTTGTTCTGAATTCCTGGGTGATTTATGGAGATCAAATCCAACAAAAATGCTAAAACAATAGCTAATGTTTTAAGCCTAAAAGAAAATGTTAGCAACCTTGAAAGGAAAGGATTGGTGTGGCTGTTGCCTTGCCTGCTCTCAGGCTATTTTAAAATGTGACTTCAGGCAGGCAAAGTGTGACCTGCAAATTGAGTATTAGGGTTCAAACTTTGTTGTTCAGATGTGATTCTGGTTAGTAGAAGAACTATGAAATCATAGAATCATTAAGGCTGCAAAATACCCCTAACATGTCACTTGTAACTAGGATAATAATTCTACGTTTGTTTTTACATGACACTTTTCTTGGCGGGTAATCTTTTCCCTGTTTTATGGATGCAGAGTTTAATCTATTTGCTGTGTTAGTTACAAAGCTCAGGTTTCCTGAATTCAAGTTCAGTGCTCTGAACTTCATTCAGATAGAGCTATGACATTCAAGCTGAGTGCTTGTATGTTCAGGTAGCATTGGAAATGTTTTATCTGGTTATGAAGATGTAGGCATTTATACTTTATCAGACAGTGAAAAACAGATGGCCTTTCTCTCTGAACAGGGTTAGCATATACCTATAGTCATCAAGAGACAGTAGCTGTGAAGCATAAAGCACTTAAATGCCACAGAGCTTGAGCATATGGGCAAATCAGACAAAGACTTTTTCTACAGGGCACAGAATAGGAAACAGAAAGCTTGCTTAGATGTTGCATGGCCAGCAACCTTTAAACCATATAGAGAAGCTGCCAAAGCTAGTTGATGAAGTTTGCAGCAAAGATTTGCTATGTGGCATTGTGTGTTTGCCATTAACAGAATTGCTGCAGCAAAACTAAATTCAGACCATGCCTAATACCACCAAATTTTCAGTAAGGATGCAGCTCTTTTCCATCACAATAGGTAAAAGAGAGCATCAATGAAGAAAAAGATAGCTTGACATCTGAGTTTTTGCATGTTGCAGATGAAGGTCATCTTTGAATAATTTCTGCACTGACTACCAAATTTCCCTTTGAGAATTTCTGTGTCTTTTCAGAAATGTATTCACTTGCAATCTGAGATTTCTAGGAATATAAACCTATATAAGTTATTCCAAAATATTGTTTGAAACCTCAGTATATATCCCTTAAAATTGTTGCTGCAGTATATGCATTGAAGCTAACCACAAATGAAAGGTTTCCACAGAAATATTCAGAAAGAATCACAGAGAAAATTTGAGATGCACTATGAAAGAGCTTGACTCAGACTAGCAGGACTTAGTGTAACCAGTTCCTTCTGTCAATCACCTCATAAAAGAAAGGTCCACCTAGTTTTGCTGGAGTTCTCATTTTATAGCAATGAAAGGACAGCTCAAAAAACTATAAAATCTATTATCTGCAATAGTAATTATTATTGTTGGCTGTGTCTGTATCACCTGCTATTTGTGAATGGCACAACTAGTGGTATTTTTGTGAGGGCTGATCAGCCAGACATCAGGGATGATACTGACTTTGAAAGGCTTTGAAAGATAGGCTTTGCTCATGTTAATTTTTTAACATGAGAGGAGAGGCTGAGAGAGCTGGGATTGTTTAGCCTGGAGGAGGCTCAGGGGAGACCTTATTGCTCTCTACAACTACCTGAAAGGTGGTTGTGGCCAGGAGGAGGTTGGTCTCTTTTCCCGGGCAACCAGCACCAGAACAAGAGGACACAGTCTCAAGCTGCACCAGAGGAAGTTTAGGCTGAAGGTGAGGAGAAAGTTCTTCACTAACAGAGTCGTTAGCCATTGGAATGTGCTGCCCAGGGAGGTGGTGGAGTCACCATCCCTGGAGGTGTTCAAGAGAGGATTGGACGTGGCACTTGGTACTATGCTTTAGTCATGAGGTCTGTGGTGACAGGTTGGACTTGATGATCTTCGAGGCCTCTTCCAACCTTGGTGATTCTGTGATTCTGTAATTTTGGTTTCAAACAAACAAAAAAGCATTTGACTAAGTTTCATATTTAGAATAATGAGTTTTGTTTGGGCTTTTTGTGTTATTTGAAATGAGGTATCTATTTCAACTGCTTTCTTAACTGTAATTTTTAAAAGTCCCAAACAAATTGAAGCAAAAGATTCTGACAGAGCAGAAATTAATTTAGGTTTGGTTTTATTCCCTTTGAAAAAATTTGCCTTGTGTAGAATTTTTAAGACATTGAATGTCTTTTTCCCAGCTTGAAACTGTTGTTTTGTTGTTTTTTGTTTTGTTTTGTTTTGCATTTTTTAAAGGCAAAGTTCTCTTTTCCATCCAGATTTAGTCTTTTTTATACACTTGCAAACGCTGTCTTTCTCCAATGGCGACCAAATAGGAAAACTTTAAAGAATCTGCTCACCATGATGATGACTGTTGGTAAAGCAGGAAACCCCTTGACTCCATAGCTGCTTAGAGTGCCAGATCTGAGGGTGGAGGTTAGGTCAGTTTATTTGAGAGGTGTCACCTCCCAGCATCTATCACAAATCAGCAATATCAATTGTGTATTTCTCAAAAGTCAACCAGCAGGTATTGACACTTGCAAATTACTAGGCAAAGCCACATACTGTTTTTCTAATAAATACCAAGCAGACTGGGGCTTAGTCTTTCCTTCTGCTATGGATATTGCATGTTCTGGGTACACTGTGTCAAATGCAACCCTAACCTTATGTGTCTCAGTGATAAAACATTGCAGCCATTTACCACTGTAAAATGTCTTGTGCCTCAATGGCACAATGTGAAATGTGTGTTATGAGTCGTCTTTTCCTTTTCCCTGCCAATTTTCTTGCCTTCTCTGTTTTATCCTCAAGTTCTTTGCTTTCTGAAACAGAGGTGATGTTTTATTATGTATCTGTTTGTACTGCACATCAGGGACATGAATTTGAATTGGAGCTGCAGAAATAGAGTAATATAAATAAAAAAAGGTTTTCTCACCCCCTTATACAGATAAACCTGAAGATTTACTGACAGAATGAATCTAGGCTCAGTTGAAGTGTATGGGAAGACAATATTCCATAGGAAGGGAAAGAAAGCAGGAGTATTGGGAGGCTCAGCTGACAGATGCTGTCCTCTCCAAGCTTTAGGGAAAATGGAGCACTCTGTGAGGATGTTAAAGTCTGGAAATTCCAGATATGTGGTTAATGGAGTTGAGTGATATGCAGATCAGTAAAATGTCTGCAAGGAATTGATGTTTCTGTCGCAGATCCCTTACTCTAATAGCACAGGCTGAGCAGAAGCCATGGTGTTGCCATATTCGTGTATCAGCAGCAAGCAGTTGAACAAAATTTGCCAGAGTTAATGATGCTTGAGCCATCATTAATTCCTAAGGGGACTCAAGGAGAAGAATATTGTGGAGATCTTCTTCTGCTTGAAATTTCCTGCAGTCTAATTCCTCTGTGTATTGTAATAGTAGTGATGTAAAACTATGCGTGCGTCTGCTATTGCATCTTCTGCTTGCTCTCTGTCTTTTTTATTGGCTGAGATTAGGCTGTCTCAGGAATTTGCAGCAAGTTTTATCCTTAAGATTATGACTCCAGGACTCCAAATATTATGTATATTTCTGCTGTACTTTGTGGTTATAGCAGTTTCCAATAAGGCTTGGAGAGTACTGTGTAATTTTTTACTGAAATAATTTTAGTACTGTTTCCAGACAGTATTGTTAACTTCAGAATGAAGCTAATGTGGTGCAAATCAGTCCATAAATGTGTCTTACAAGATTCCCCCACACTTTATTGCCAAGTTTCAATGCAAGATTTCACTGTAATGCATACATTTCAGTATTTTAAAGCACTGAGCTACAAGATGTCTTTAATATGGATCATCTCAAAGGGATGATTTTGTCGTCTCTGTTGGGTGACCTCATGATGTTGGTGTGAATTCTTGACTCTTCTGAGTCCTAAGAGAATGGCAGCATTTTACCTCTTCAAATGCTTCAGGCTTCTTAGTAAAACAACAGTTCAATGATTCATGAGCTGTTAAGTTGGCTGCTCCGTCTTGGTGCCATGGGGTGCTTGGTGCCATGGGTTAGTTGTTTAGGTGGTGTTGGATTGGTTGATGGGTTGGTCGCGATGATCTTGAAGGTCTCTTCCAACCTGGTTGTATGTATGTATGTATGTATGTATGTATGTATGTATGTATTCTATGTATGTCTGTTCCTACCAAGGCTGGCACCGTGGCACGTTGCTGGTAATGGAAGACAGCTTGTAGAGATGTGGTGTATCATTCTCCCATCAGAACTATTCCCCTCTTCTATGCATGTGTATATGGAAGAGGATGGTGGTGGTGTGGTGTGCATGCATGTGTGCACTTCCATCTGTAGCCTTTGTTAGGTTTAGTAAGTCCATCACTAGAGTATGAGTGTGTCAAAGTTAAAGATTCTGTACTGTTCTGATAAAAGTTTCTAATGAGGTACTAAATATAGATTCAAATTGTTTCAGTTGTCCTTACTGCATTCTAAAATGTCAGTCCCACTTTCTACCCTATTCTACTCTTTTCACACATACAGTGTTCAAAGGATACACAGTTTAAGTTACCAGTCTTTGAACATATCTCCTATTTTTCCAGAAACAGTAATTCTATTGCAATATTGCTGCAACAGTATAAATCTAAGACATGCACACTGATTTTAGGAAGGGCCAGGAAAAGAAGAAGCAAGGTTCAAGAGCCACCTATCTTCCTAAGAAAAAGTATTAGCAACATTATCCTAGAAGTGGAATATTTACCCACAGCCAGATGTTGTAACTGTTTCTGTGAATCAGGTCTATTCAGTTACTCCATTGCATTTAATTTGTAGCAGAGAGTCTTGACTCTGATAATCTATGCTGTGGTGCCACTGAAATTCATCAGAGATGTCAGGAATGGTTTTGACTCCACAGTTCCTTGGCCTTTGTGCTTTGTCAAAAAGATTTGCCATTGCCTTGGTTCCCTAAACAGTTGTGTCTTTCCAGAGAGGGCTGTACCGAATCCAAAGGAGCGGGAAGAGATGTGTCATCATCCAGTGAAAGGAAATCCTGCCATGATGCCTGAGTCACTAAGCTAACATCAGAGAGCAGCATCTAGTTCCAGTTTTGTGCTAAATTGATACTTCCTGATAAAATTATATCACTTTTTCCTGCTCTTAGCAATGTAGAAAATTATTCTGGTTTCCTAGTTTCATTGTAATGGAAATCTTTTACTGAAATTTAGGGTAGAACTTGCAGATTTGAATACTCATGCACTTTCTGAACAATTTCACTAAAGCAGTTTTTGTGCCACAGAGTTTTTGTTTAAATTTAAAAAAAACAAACCAACAACAAACAAAACCAAAAACAAAGCCAAACCAACTAGCCAACAAAAAAACCCAAAACCAAACAACCAAACCAGAAAAAAAGAAAGGCAAGCCAGTAAGTCGTTGGAGCCTCTCGGGTGGTTTCCATGGGTTGGCTGAAACTGGAAGGAATTGTCTGCTCAAGTGTTGAAAATAAAGAAAAGTATCCTTTGTGAAAACAACACAACCAATAATAAAAAAAAGTGCAAAATATTGTCCCTTGTTTGATGAGACTCTCTATTTCCTTTTCAGTCATAAAACATAAAATGAGTTAACAGTGCTTAGAGGTAGAACAGACTGGAAATAGAATAGAATAGAATAGAATAGAATAGAATAGAATTAGCCAGGTTGAAAAAGACCTTTGAGATCACTGAGTCCAACCTATCATCCAACACTATCTAATCAACTAAACCATGGCACCAAGTGCCCCATCCAGTCTCTTCCTAAACACCTCCAGTGATGGTGACTCCACCACATCCCTGGGCAGCCCATTCCAATGGCCAATCACTCTTTCTGTGAAGAACTTCCTAACATCTAGCCTAAAACGAGATGAAGAACTTCATACAGGAGTAGGTTTTATTTTTGTATCAGTTTGTTCTCCTATAGTATATTTGAATTGTTTACTTTTTGCTATTTTTTTTCTGTTGCTTGGAATACAGTTGACACTCTAACAGATTCACAGATTCACATATTGCATCAGGTTGGAAAGGACTCTCAAAGGTCAGCTAGTCTAACAGCCTGCAGTCAGCAGGGACACCTCCAACTAGATCAGGTTGCCCAGGGCCACATGGAGTCTGAACTTGAATGTCTCCAGGGGCAGAGCCTCAACCACATCCCTGGGAAACCTGTTCTGGTATTTTACCACTCTCATTGTAAAGAGCTTTCTCCTAATGTCCAGCCTAAATCTACCCTGCTGCAGTTTAAAACCACTGCCACTCTTCCTATTGCTACAAGCCCTTCTAAGCAGTCTTTCCCCAGCCTTCCTGTAGGTCCCCTTCTAATCTTGAAATGTAGCTATAAGGTCTTCCTGGAGCCTTCCCTTCTCCAGGCTGCACAGCCCCAATTATTTCTGCCTGTCTTCACAGGAGAGGTGCTCCAGCCCTCCATCATTTTTGCGGCTCTTCCCTGGACCCACTCCAGTAGGTCTATGTTGCTCTTGTGTTGGGGGTTCCATAGCTGGATGCAGTACTGCAGGTGAGGTCTTACCAGAGCAGAGTGGCAGAATCCATCTCTTGTCCTGCTGGCCATGCTTCTTTTGATGCAGTCCAGCATGCAATTAGCCTTCTGGGCTGCAAATGTGCATTGTTGACTCATCTACCAGTACTCCCAAGACCTTTTCTGCAGGGCTTCTCTCAATTTTGTCATCCCCCAGCCTGTATGGGTATTAGTGATTACCCTGACCTAGGTGCAGGACCTTGCACTTTGCCGTTTTGAACCTCATGAGATTTTCCTCAGCCTACCCCTCTGGCCTGTGCAGGTCCTTCTGGATGACATCCTGTTCAGTCTTGTAAGCCGCACCACTCAGCTTGGTGTCATCTGCAAACATGCTGAGGGTGCACTCAGTCTTGCTGTCTAGATCATTGATGAAGAGATTGAATATCACTGGTCCCAATACAAACTCTTGAAGGAAACCACTTGTCAGCTGTCTCCATCTGGACATAGAGCCATTGATCACTACCCTTTTAATGTGACCATCCAACAAATTCCTTATCCACTAAATGGTCTACCCCACTAAATGGTCTACCCCTCAAATCCATCTTTCCTGATTAGAGAGAAGGATGTTATGGGGGACTGTGTCAAAGGCTTCACAAAAGTTCAGATAGATGATATCTGTTGGTCTTCCCTTGTCCACTGGTGTAGTTACACCATTGTAGAAAGCCAGTGTGTCTGTCAGGCAGGACTTGCACTTGATGAAGCCATGCTGGCTGTCTCTAATCACCTCCCTATCCTCCATGTGCTTTAGTATAGCTTCAAGGAGGATAATATCAACTGATTTAAGATTCAGTTAGAATAATCTTTAACACAAAATTTGAAGTCTGGGCTTTTTAAACACCCCAAGAATACTGAATAAAAGGTGGGTTTGTGTTGTCAGGTTTTGAGCAACTAGAAATTAATTTTGCTAGAACAACAGCATTAAATGGACTTCTACAGTTAGATAAACTTCTTGTCCTTGACCCTGTATGCATCACTGAGGCAATGTTTCTCACTGAAGCCATTATCCCTCTCTCTGAGAACCTGACTGATGGAGTTGCTTGTGTTATATATCAATAATTCAATACAGATATATTTTTTAATTGCTCTTTCCACTTTCCACTTTGTTTTCTGATTTTAGTATCAGAAAGCTGAGGTGCCTACTATGTGAGGGATCTATCAGGATTTTGACTCTGCAAGACTTTGAACACCTCTGTGAGATATGCTGTTGACTCCCATTAGAGTTTATGAAAACTAATGTTGAAGAGTGTTTGACCAGCATCAATATATCTGCAATACTGACCATAGGACTCAAATGGGTGTGAAGCTGCACTGTGTCGGATACATCTACAAAGAGTTCATGTCTGGCATTTTGGAGTAAATATCCCATCATCACTTCTAAATATCTAGTTCAATATGTGGGAACCTCCAACAGGAATTCCTAAGCCTAAAGTAGGATAATTAAAATGACTTGGTTATATGACATTGTTTCCAAGAGAATTCATGTTGATGATTGGTCTCAGCTAGTACTTATCTCTAAATGTTTATTTTGCTTATGGGACTCTCTGAAACATGTTGATATGTCTCCTCTAATACCACTGCTCACAGGTGAAGGCATTTTACGAAGTTTAAAATATAGAATCCACGCTAATTTTTTAAGGTAGTTTAACATACTAGCACTTCCCAATTATATTGTAAGTTATAAACCTTCACTACTTCTTCTGAAGTATTTCCCTAACTGAGCTACAAGGATGATCTTTCAAAAGTTGCAGCCAGGCAAGCAAACTAGCCAGCAGGTGTTACATGTTGAATTGGTTGAGATAAAAAACAGTGCTAAGAACTTTCTGACATCTCATTTTAAACACAATTGTATGTATATTATATGGCTCAGTTCCTCTGACAGCCCGCTCCTGTCAGTTCTGAACACGGTCATATACATAGTTTGTAGCCCATTTTGAATTTATAGGAAAATCTTGGAATCAACAGGAAGGCCACATGCAGTAATAGAGAACAATGATTCAATAGAGGAGAAAAGACTGATGGCAAACACTGGGAAGGAGCCTGCACCCTTCGTGGTGGTGCTATTCATGGATATAAATCATCTCCTTATGTGTTTTTCTGTATCTGTGCCTAACTGCACCACTGGATTTCTTTGAAGTGGCAAGTAAGTGCAAGAAAAGGCAGAACACAAACCTAGATTCCTGTGGTGTAGCTCAGGCCCACAAATCAGAAAGCCAAGGACTGTAAATGAAAGCTGCAAATAACCTGGAAAAGGGAAGAGAGTAGAATGTGACTTTGCAGAGTGGTGGTTTAGTGTTAGTATTTAGAACTCAAAATGCTTATTTGCTGAGCTTAGAGGTTTGTGTTCAACCTTCTATTAATCTTTGGTTATATTTTAAGAGAATAGAGCTGGATGTGGACTAAAGCCCTACTGAGGTAAAGAACAAGGCTATATTTTGGTCTCTGAGGAGGCTGACTCTTGTTTCAGTGCAAAATAAGATTTTGAAAGCTTTCCTAAGAGTGCATTATGAAACCTTGAATTGGTAATGGATGGTGACTGTGAAATATATTGAGAATATAGAGTGTAGTAACAGATTGGTGAGTGCTACGCGGCGTAGAACTAACGTGCGGGCAGGTCACAGCAGGTTCCCTTCAGAGCCGAACAGTGTTAACATCATGCAGAATGCAGAATACAGCTTGTTCATCTGCTGGACAAGAGATCCTGCTACCTTGCTTAATCTGTTCTTTTGTCAGGTAGCCAGCTGGCAGCCTAAGCCCTCTGCCATTTATTTTCTAATTTTTAACATTTCTGCACTGCATAATAAAAATAGGAGAGGTGTGGAAATAAAATTGCAGCTTGGTTAGTTTGATTTTGAAGTGAATCATTCATTTATGTAGACAATTAATGGCTATTCTAAACCATATTGTCCTCTAAAGAGAGATGCCTGGAAATAAAACTGCATTTATTGATGACACTTCAATGTCATGAAAAAATGTAGTGAAACAGGAAGATAATTGGATTAACATGTAAAATACAAATACTTTATGTTAATCCACTGAGAGATCTGTCCTGATGCTAGAAAATTATGAGGGTTTGAGTAAATGTGACACTATCCTTTGAATGAATGTGACACTATCCTTTATCTAATAGGTGTAAATGAAATCTCATGCAAGATTAGAAAATGCAGTGCTTTGTACTGCAGAATCTTCCTTTCCCGTTCCCATGACGTAGCTGCCATAATCATAAATCATTCATGACAAAAGTCAGTTATCTTAGTTTTCTGACAGCTTTTGTTCACTGTTCCTAGGAACTGTTTTCTATCTTTTTTTCAAGAGGGTATTCAGAATTTAAACTCCCTCTTCCTTCTTGTTTATTATGTACAGTGCCATTTAATTGCCGAGTGACTGTTTTGCCAAGTTCCAGCTTGGCATTTGTGGAACATTTTCCTTCCAGTCCTCGAGAATACATACTTTGGTCTCTCACCCCAGTGAAGTGGTGTGGTCTAAGCTGAAGTGGGCAGAAACGTTACCAGAATCTGCTTCAGTGTTTCTGTCTACAATATGGTACAAATGCTAACTTATCAATGATAGCTTTTGAAAGAAAAATTATGAAGGAAGACTTTTTTACTTTTTCCCTCTGATTCTGTATTTGAATGAAATCTCTCTAATTGCATGGGTAGAGTGTTAATGTTTTCTAGTACCTGTTATATCCTACTGTTGAATTTTGAGAGAAAAGAAAAAAGTGCAGTAGTTGGCCAGAGTTGTGAAAGATTGTGTGGTTCTGCTCCAGTAAAACTGGCCTTTTACAATCCATTATATGATAAGTCAATACAGAAGCAACAGACCTCATCTGCAAACTAGGGTTCCCAGTACCGTTGCTTTCCAAACAGGGTACAAGATCAAAAGCATTTGCTATCAATTCTGCTCCTTAACGGTGCCTTAAAACCTTTTAATGCTGTTACCTGGAGGCAAGCTGAGGGCAGCCACCACCATTGAGAAAATATTAATTTTTCTAGGATATCCTGTGTTTGTTATGCAGATTGCAAATAGACACAGAATACAGCTTATACCATTGTGAGAAGAAGGTCTTGTGATTAAGTCTGGAATCTGTATTCTCTTAACCCTTTGTTGATAAATTTTCATAGGTTAAAATAAATTCTCATAGAATTCTCTTTTAAAACACAGTCATAGGTAAAGTTGTGCTTTGTTAAATCTGTCTACCTTCTGCCATTACAGAATGAGAAGATGAATAAGTATACAGGGTTCAACCAGAGGCTTCAACTGTATTAATTCGTCTAGATGTGCCTAGCTTCTGCATATCCTCCTTTAGAATAGAATAGTTGGTTTGTTGGGTCTTTTGAGGACTAGCTTTTTACTTGTATGCTGCTATACATGTATGCCTTCTTTTATGTTAGTGATGAGGAGAGACAGGAAAAGAAGAGCCAGAACAAATCTCCATTAGGCTTACACAACCTTGTAGTTGCTCAGTAAGAAGCAAGAACTGGCTGGTCAGAGCCTGAATAGGCAGAAGGACCAGGAGCTGTTGCTGAGCTGGCTATGTATGATGTAGGTCTTTGGAGAAAGGGGGGTAGGGGCAGGAAGCTGATTTCGCTGGAGGTGTTTTTCAGCAGTAAGTGTGGGGCTGTCATCTTGATTCCCTGTCTATTGGACTGCCCTGGACTGCCTCCAGCTCACTCCCACCTGCCTGTTCTTGTCTGCTCCCGGTTTGTCCAGATTCACAGCTTCACAGCCCTTTTCCACTTGAGAATGCTGGCAGGCCTCTATGAGGGTCTTTATCTGGTATGGTACAAAGGCAAGCTCACATCTGCCAGTATAATTCATCTGCTTATTCCTCTGTGCAACTGCATACTCTTCAAGAGTTGTCTCACTGCAGAGCACATGTTTAGTTTCCCTTGAGGAAGAAGTAGGAGGTAGTGCTAAAGCAAATAAAGAAGGCAGGTACTTTGGTCACAATATCAAGCCCCAAGGAAGGAACTGGGTTCTCATGAAACGGTCTGACTCCACCGCCCCAGCAGAGAGCCTTTGGTGTTGGTGATGCTCCCAGTGCAGTCTCTAGTCAGGAAACAGGATTTTGTTTCAGATTCAGTGCCATCACCTCAACGCTTTGGGGATTGTGTATTGCACCACCATTCATAGTCTCCTGGACATTGCCAATTTACATGAAATGGGCTAATATCTGTCTCCTTATAGTATCATGTGTTACCATGAGAAATACCTTTAGCTGACAGCTACCTGCTGGGAGTGATGAGCTTCCATGTTGTGGTGAGATCCCAACTTTGGTGATATTCTAGCTCCTGCATCAGTTTCACAAGCAAGATCACAAATAATTACCTAGGTTTTTTGTTTGGTTTTGGTTTTTTTTCCTTTTTGTTTGTTTGGTTGTTGTTTCCTGAAAAACTTGTGAAACATTAAGCCTTGAGGATTTCAGTCTCTGCTTCCCTGCTGAGAAGGGATGGGTTGTTTTCAGATGTAGAGTAGCAACATAGTTCTCAGTGGTTCTGTGTCATATAACATTTGGCTACTGCCCTGGGGCTATTTCTGGTAACTGCAACAGAAGTTACAGTGTCAGGGCACGTCTATTAAATGTTCTAATAAAATAACTGGTAGCGTGATGCAGACCACATGAGTAACAGATTTGGAGCCTTTCACCTCATTTGTGGTGCACATATTAAAAAATGAGCTTGTGCTTAATGGGGATTACACAGGGATTATGAAATGTAGAAACTGTAGCTGTAAAAAGCAGTTTTATTCAGCAGCAGATTACTGTCATTTTACTGCACACTTATGAAAAACTGGAAATATAGAAATACAGCATTTCAGTTGAAAAAAATGTGGAAAATCATTATCAATGCATTTGAAATTAATATCATTTACATAGTACCACCAAGTTGTCCACAGTTTCAACAAATTCTTAATTAGAGAGGCCCCTGCACATTGCAAGTTATCCAGTGAATAATACTAACCAACCCAGATAATGGATAGCTGATGTAGAAGTGTAGGGTCAGTGAAAATGTGCTGTTCCGTCCATGATGAGAGGCTAAGCGAAGAGAACCATGTTATTTAAGGCAGTGATGATGTAACATATATGACTTTTTTGAAGTGAACAAACGAGAACAAAAAACCCCATATGCATAGATCCATATATGACATATATGGCTTTACCTGTTCTGTTGATGCTGCTCTGCAAAAAAAGGTCTGCTGCAGCCTATTGATTACTTCATCCTGCACCAACCTGGGAGTACTTAATTGTACATCTGCATAATTAAAATTGAATTATACACATGGGTATGAGTGATCCTGCTCCAAAATAGGCAACTGTTAAAATATCAGGATCCTCTGATTTATTTCAAAGCATCAGGAATTTTAGGGCAAACAAAACCAAAATCAAAGCAGTAGAACAAAACACACACACACCCCCAACACCTTCAATAAAAAGCTATCAAAGTGGAATGGGAAAAAGAAGCAAAAATATAAATCTTCTGTAGAATATTGATTTTTATAGACAAACATCACACAGGGCAGAAAATAGGTAACCAAGAGGAAGACAGCAGAAAAAATGAAATGCACTTCCACCAATCCCTTAAGAAAGCAGAACTGTAAAAAGAAATAGTTTTCCTGATAAAATATATTCTGAGAGAAGGGCTGGGCAATGTTTCATAGTTTAGTGATCATTACTTTGGGGTTGGGGGTGAAAATGTCATTGGTTTTAGTAATCTCCTTTTTTTCCTGCACTGGAGTATGTTTAGAAACAAATGAACATGTGATTAAATGAGGTAGAATTTAATATACTTTGAAGATAAATCACCTCTGGATGTTTTGAATGAGGAGAAACCATTTGCATTTTAATCTTTTTAAATTTTCTTTCAATTTTTTACTGCCTTTTCCTGAGGCTGGAGAGAAGCATTCTAAACAGGCAAGGTCCATGCTTGTCTCCTTAGAAAGGAGCTTTGTTTACTAGCTGTTTGGGTGTTTTTAATCCTGCTTTCTGACTAAGGTGGTGTTCACCAGCAGGAATGAATGAAAGGATACTCAAACAACTCAGGAGCTGCCCATCAGGGCTGATCTTGAGACACAAACAATAAGAAAGAGGGAAGTGGTAGCAAGGTTTATTTTTCTTCTCTGTAATTATCAATTGAGAATGATGGGCCTGAGGCAATAATGAGTGGTTTATTGGGTGATATAACAAAACCAATGCAACAGAATGCAGAGGTATTTCGGAAAGACCAGCTTGTGCATCTGGAATGGGAACTCCCAAATGCTGTGGCTCCACAAGAGGACAGGGTGATGGCCTGTGGTTGGCCTTTGATGCATAGCTAACAGTCCTGAAAAGAATTTCAAAAGTGGTAGATGAGGGAGATGAGGCTCTTTCTGATAATCCTTGTGCTACTTCCATGCCTAAGGTGCTTGCCTACATTGGAAAGGTTTGGTTGAAGTAGTTATAACAGGAATCTGTTCTCAAAATATAAAGTGGCTACAGGAAGGCCTCTTGGTTTGATACTGATGCTAAATTTCTACTCAGTCATAAGCATGGTTTTAGATGTAGTCTTCATGCTATGCAAGGCTGGCTGTTGATTTTTCTCATTCTTGCCTTGTCTTGTGGTATGAAACAACTTCCTGTTGCATAACTTGAGGGTTCTAAGTCTGCCACGTTTATTTACTGCCATTCCTTTTGATTTTGTGTAAGAAAGTGGTAACTTAGCATCAGTTCATATTACTGTGTGTGACCAATTTACAGGATTATACATGATACCATGGATTCATGAGTCATTGTGAGACTGTAATGACTCAGTTCAGGCCTGGGAGCCAGAGACCTAAATATAGTACATAGCATTAGAGCCTTGTACAGTTGGAGAAAAAAATTATCCATTTGGGGACTTGCAGAAGATCAGTTTGGAACAGAGGTGCCTGGAGTGCTTGCCTTGACCATTAACTTCGCTCTGTTCTCATTTGAGAAGTAGGACTGTGGAGCTGGTGGGAACAGAAAAACCATGCAGGAGGGTAAGACAGTGAGAGAAAGAGATGGAAGAAATGGACACTGAAAAAGAACTGATTCTTAAGTCTCTTAGCTGCTTATTCCAGGTACTAGTGCAGGATGTAGGCTTGACAATGTCTAGTTCTGTACGAAAGTGACAGTGTAGCACTGCCAATATCTGGGGTACCAACCCTTGTGAGCTATACACCAGCTTTGCCTTACTTAATTAGGAAAGCAGACACCGCTCCTCCCTCCCCCTTCTTTCCCACCCCTTGTTCCCATCTTTCTGTCTGTGGCGATACTACCCACTAGCAGCTTTTTGAGTACTTCTGCAGTACTGATGCGAGGCAGTCTCCTCTACATGGTAAACATCTGATTGTAAGAAGCACTAAGACATGTTTCACTGTGTTCAGGAGCATAGCTTGCTTGGACCAACTGCTTGATAGTACCCTGCCTTCTTTAAAAATGTTCCAACAAAGCTGCTGGAGAAGCACCCTTTCAAAACAGCAGAAATTAGATGTGAAATGGCTATTGTTTTCCTGATCTTGGCTATGATTTTCAGTTCAGAATGAGCAGCTGGCAAGAGCAAATATTTTCTATTGAAAGGGTAAGACCCTCCCTACTCTATCTCTGTCAGTGACTGCTACTGGCTGCAAGTTGTGTAGCACCAGCAGATTGAGGACAAGGTATTACAGTGTCTGCTTCAAGTAAGTCCTCCTGATAGGCAGTCCAACTGGTGTAGGAGTGGGGGGTGAGTATGGCAATACATACTTGTGTTTTGTCCTGGTACTAGGGTCCTTCTGGAAGAATAGACTTTTACTTCTTTGACCCCCAGCTCTGAAACAGCAGCAAGACTTTTTGCAAAACTCCATGACAGAGCTCAGAGAGGAAACAGCAGACAAAAAAGTACTTTGGATTACATGCTGAAGTGCTGGCACACCTCCAAAGAGAAGATTCTACATACATCAGCAATCTATGCTACTGATATCAAAATCAATGAACAATTGGGTCTATATTCTGAAAAACAAGAGCAGCTTGCATTCAGAGGTGTATTAAAACTTCCTTTCTAGGTAAATAACTGTTTCTCCTGCTCTGAGTTTCTGGAATATCAGCGGATGCACAATGAAAGATGTAGTTTCCTTCCATTTAAGCTGGAGCCATGGCACCCACCACACTCTTACTAGGAAACTATTATCTTGTTGAGTGTGTACAAACTCAGCATACTCTGTGCAAGTTCTTTATTGAAACAATGATCAATTTACAAGCTGGATCACATTTCATTTTGCCACTTCAGCACAAACTGGTCTCTTTGTGGTTTACGGCTGTGAACTATAAAATCATAACAGTTATTCAAATCAAAATACAGTAACTGCTTCTCAGAAGAACACATTCATATTTGTCGTACAGTTTCTTGAAAAATCAAAAAAGTATTTAATAATAAACAAACTATAACTTAAGATACTTCAGTGCAAGCATTTTCTTTGCATCTAAGAAGCTTTCGGTTGTCCCACTAAGCACAACATACTTAAGAGGCCAACTCTTAAAATAGCATGCTGCCAAGATATCCATGAGAACTCTTAAAATTCAGCGGTGTTAACACTTTCCACAATTAGTCGATCTGAATCAGCCCAAATGTCAGAAAGCCCTGGTTATGTGTTACAGTACTTTTGTCAAAGGGTAACTGCAAATCAAGGAACGGACACAGTTATGTACAGTAGGATAAAACAGGCACTGATATTAAAAAATCACCGTCTGCCCACATGTGCCATTCTGCAACTCTTCCAATTAGAAAGGAACTTCTAAGCACAGCAGCGAACCGCTGTGCCTTGCCTAATACTCGTAAATCGTCATTGAAATGCTGATCTGTGGGTTCTTATATGTTTTTTAAATGACAGTCTCAAAAATGACTGAAGGGTAGGTTTCATCACAGGCATACTCAAATCAGAGAATAAAAGAAAGGATCAGCAGTAAACAAATGCTGCTCAGAATGTTGAGTAAGTAGATAGCAAGTACTCTGATTAATATAGGCTTAATTTAGTGGGGAAAAAAAAATAGTAAGTGTAAAATTCAAATCCAACACTGATTTCTTGTGCTGCAGAAATCTATTCATGTTTCATGAAGTCTTGGCCAAAATATTTTAAAATGGTGTAAATATATCTTGCAAATCTCTTTTCCTTTCTATGCCTGATTTGGTGTTCCTTATGCTTTTGGAATGCTTTCAGTTGGACTGGATTTTCCAGACTCTGAGTGTTTTAAGAACCATTACTATTTGGAACGATGTAACAATAGGTGTGCATAGTCAAATGATGGGGACAGATCACTCTCACATCCCTGAAGTGCTTAAGATGCATGAAAATACCTAACAATGGAAATATTAATCTTTTCTCAGAGCCACCCTTAATTTTATATTTGTTAAAATAAAATATCCATTTCCTAAGAAATACTGCGAGACAGAATTGCTTACTTTATAATAGCATATCAGAAAGTCTGGAACGGGACAGATGGGTTTGGCTCTTGCTTCCTATCAATCTCCCACAACAGATGCGCCTGAAAACATGTAAATAGCTTTAGGCTTACAGGTGTTATACAATAGATGCATAAAGATACTGAGCAGCATATATGAAAACAGAAGAAGATTCCAGAACCACCACTATCTGTATTTTCTTCAGATACAGTGCTGTTCTGCTTTTGTTCTAAATGTCCAAAGAATCTATAGCAGACTGGCTGGAGCAGTCCTACGTGTGACCCCTAAGCTCTGAGTCCAGCTCCAGCAAAGGCAAGGTCCTTTGGACCTTATTGCAGCTGGAATTCAATACTACAACTATACATGCATCTGATCCAAACAGCTGCTGCTCATAGGCAGGTTGCAATGTACATCTGCGTGCACATCAAATACATCCTCTATGTGGGCAGCCTTTGGAAAACAGCTAATCTGTATCTTCTAGCAGGTTTACACAGAGATACTGAAAAAACCCATGGGGATTCTTTGCTCTCAATTGTTTCTCAATAAATAAATAAATAATAAATATCAAACAGGCTGGAGGACAGCCTGGGGTAGCAGAGGGGATCAGAACCACCTGGTACTGATCACCGTATGAATACATGAAGGGGTCTGGTGTCTACTGTAAAAAGTCATAATTAAAAAAAAAAACCAACTAAAATATTGTAGTTTAACAAATAAATCTGAAACATTTTATTTTAAAGTGTAATTTAAAAGTTGGCTTTATGCTTCCAAGGAGAACAACCTTGCTCATTTGTGCAATCTTAGCAGGGCATTAAGCAGGTACCTTCGGAATGCAGGAGCATTTTTTGTAGATGCTGGACAGGCAAACAAATCAAGATGTCTCTTTTCAGCTGGTTAAGGTGAGTTAAATGAATTTAGTGCAAGTTCCTGCTTTTGCTTCTACCCTCATCCTTTTTCATACCAGAATCAAATTAAGTATCTTGAAAAACTGCTGTGAACATTAAAAAGAAATGCACTTTGGACTCAGACAAGAAGTGAACAGTTTGCATCAGTAGTATTTTCAATCACACTGGTCAGAAATGAGGTTCTTTGTAGTATTCCCTTAGTTGACCCTGTTCCCTAGATTTATATTGCCGTGCTGGAACTGAAATATTTCCAGCCACATTCTTAAAGGGACTTTGCCCACTATTTGGGAATGTGCAAATGCGTTTTGTATAGATGCCTGCTACTGCAGTGAGCACAAATAAACATCGGGCAACTAAATGTTATCATATTCACAAGTTGGTTGCAAAATCTGATGTCCATTATTAAAAATGTATTTTTTTAAATAACCATAGAAAGGTAAATATGCAGCCTTCCCTGCATCACTTCTGAAACTCACCGAGTGTTCCTGTATTGCTAGGGAAGCTCTGCACTTTAACATGAGAAAGTTGACATAAAACCTCAGTTCAGTATCAAGGGTTCTTTTAGATAGCTGCAACATTGACTTTGGTCTCAGTTAGCCATGCAGTTAACACAGCTTGATTGCCTCCAACGGACACTTTATGTAGAAGTGTCTGCTTCAGTAAAATGTCCAGAAAGCCATCCACACATCACCTCCCAATAGAACTAAGTGACTTCTTTTTCTGTAATATATTTGACTCCAGATTTGAGTATCTATATTTACTCTACAGTCCTTCTTAAACTATTAAGTAATTGTTCATTAGTTGTACATTAAATGTGTGCCAGGTAATTAAGTAATAGGCTATCAGCCCTACACAAGCTCCTCCTTGTGCATGTTTTCTTTCCACCCTGAAGAAGGTCCTTTTTATTGTCTGTCTGCAACATAAATTATCACTTCTCTTCCACTCCTGGGGTTTCCTGGCATAAATGTTGATCCTTTTTAACACCACAATCACTGTGATCATTAAAGCTTTAGCGGGCTACAGTCACATGTACTCAAGCAGTGAATATCCTACAAAGGGAGGAGGTTCTTAAAACACCAAAGCAATTATAACAAAGTAAAGAGTTTGTGTGATCGTCATTGTCATTTCACAGAACATTTGATTATAATTTCTTTGCTTGTTTGGATAAAACACTCTCAGACTTATGCTTTAGGATTGATTTTCAGAATATGAATCTGCACAAAATTGAGAATTTCAACTTCTGCCATTTCAGCCTTGCCATCATCTGATTACTGGTGTTTGTACGACTATTAAGGAATCTGCATATCTTCTGGTAAGGTAGTGCACACTTACTCCTACCAAATGACTACAAAATAAGCTGCATACTTGCAGCTGTTGCCAGATAGAATTCTGGCAAAGTAAAAAATGGTCAAATACATGCAAAACCCCCCAAAACCCTATTGGATTGTAGCTTTCTATAAGATGTTTCTAGGCTTTCCCAACTGTAAAATACACCTCAAAGTTGTTTCTCAGTGTGAAAGAAACAATTGTTGGCATCATCATTCCATGGAAAGGGAAAACTGTTTCCCATGTGCCTAAGCACTGTGGTCTCAAATGAAATGAAAACATTTTAACTTTCTTTAATAGCCCTCTAAATCACAATGCAGCTGAGCAAACAGGCTTTGTAAATGGGATCTATTAGGATTTTATTTGGCTACTAAAGTGCTGCCTCTTGGGCAATATTTCAAATTCACAAGACAATATTTGCAAAAATGCAATAAATTGAAATAATGAGAGTGAAGGAGGAAAATTAAGACCGGTTTTATGTTTAGCAAGTTCAAGTGTCCTACATCAAAGACTACCAATGACTTCCAGGAGGCCACTACAGGTGACTCCAACCTAGAAAATGCTGAGGTAAATGTTTCTTGGAAATACTCCTAATCAAAAAGAGCAATTAATATTAATGTAATAGCAATTACTCTGCCATACATCATGGTAAACTGATGTCAAACTGAGAAGATAGTGCCAAATAACCCACACACATGCTTTTGTTATGATAGTCTCCAGGTAAGGCTTAGCGGCAAGTACAATATGTATTTTTAAAAGAGCTCCACCTGATTTTCCTGCTATGCATAGATTCAGGAGTAACTATCATACATGGCTTTCATAGATAACACACGTATTTTTGTCATTTGCCAATGCTGTGTCATCAGAACTGAGTTCAGCAGAAGGCTCAGGAGGGGGCTCTGCAGGAAGTGCTGGTGTTTGAGGAGTGTCTTCTTCCTTGGTGTCCATCTGCATGCTTTCTTGTGATTGACCATCCATGCAATCCTTTTTGGACAATGGGTGAACTGACACTTTTATTGCAATCTGTTGAGGTGGCTCGTGTAGTGACGACACATCAGAGTCAGCTGTGGGAGAGTCACTGCGCTTCAAAGCATTTGGGATCATGTACAGCTCATCTGTCTCAGTGGTTTCCTGGCCTTCTGCTGTCTGCCGCACAAAATTCTGTCCTTGTTCCTCCAGACCAACAACCTCCATAATTTCTTCCATTATAGTCCTGCAGTTCATGATGAGAGGTGGCAAAGGTACGCTCCGAGCAAGCTCCTCAATATAGCGAGCAAATTCCATCGTCTTGAACTGGGTTACTTTGGCAAGCTCGAGTGTCTTGGCTGAAGTGATAATTGGGATACGTTTTGCAATCTCAAAGGCTTTCTGGAGTTTCTCTGCCCCTTCTGTTCTGAAGAACTCATTGATTGCTTTCTCAGTTTTCTTCAGATGACTGCTCATCATACACAAACGAGTAATGTTCAGTATCATAACAATGGTAAAAGCTACAAGGCAGACAATCATGTAATAGATTCCCATATCTCCAGAGGTGAAAACAACCCTCAGCGTCACAGTATTGTTAGCACTGCCATACATATTAGATGCGACGCATGTGTATTTGCCTCTGTCTTCAAAAGACACGCTGGTAATGTTTAATAGCCCATTGTCAAGAAACCACCATTTTCCTGCTGGAGAGGAGACAGAGTAATGTAGTTAGAAGTGTTTTGTTCACATGACCAGCATATTCTTAAACATGAGTTTTGTCAAACCAGCTTCAGATTTTGGAAGAAGGAAACATTCACAAGACAAAGAATTTAGCATCACAAAGGCCTGCCTGTTTCTGAGATTCTATCTGGTCTACTATCAGATCCATGACATCAACTCTGAATAATCAGATCATGCCCTAAAAGAGTCTCATTTAGAAAAGTTAATATGCATGACATCTATTACAATCTTATGGTCAGTTAGGTTACAAAGATATGACTACTTACCCCAGAGAGCCTCCTAAGCACGTGCCACTTCTTCAAAGAACAGTAGTAATGGGATTGTGAGGCAGAAAAACCTGCTAAGCCCTCCTTGTTTTGTTCCCCAGCAATGCATTTTCTTACAATTAGGTTATTTTGGTGTTTTGCCTCTGTACTGTATATACTTCCGTTAAACTTCCAAAGCCCTAACATTTCAGACATCACGTAGTATGCTGCTTGCCTTGTTAAGTGTTCTGAATATAGTTTTGAAGTATGATTTTTTTAAAAAAGGGAAATAGGATCAGGGGAGTAACATGGATGGGTAAAAGAACAGTCCTGGCCAATTAAGCAAACATCTTTGCTATTATGAACTTCTGTGCACCAAGATGGAACTTCTTTTACATGTAATTTCTATCAGTGTAATATAACTGATATTTTTACTCACAATATGTAATTTTACATGCACATTTAATTTCATATCCTTGAAGAACATGGCACAGCAGAACAATTTAGCTATTAAACTGAGTTTGAAACAGCATGTTGAAAATCAGCACTTCTACCACTGCCAAAGTGATTCAAGATTCAGCTGGTTACTGTGTTTGCCACTATGTATTAGTAATGAGTTAGATTTTTAGTTCCCCACATGAGCTTTATTTTTATTCAAATATCACATCCAAGGTTGAGGATGTGTATTTTTTGCTTTATTCCATGTGATATGATTTACCAGATTGCAACTTCGGTATAATAAACATGATTCAACTCCAACAGGAAAGCCTGGTGTCAGTTCTTTCCTTCATGTAAACCCATGGTTCACATGGTGGAGAGAGCAACCAGAAACTGTTAAGAGTGCCTCCAGACCTTTTGAATACTTCATACAGGAAGATGTCATAAAGAAGAAGAAATTGCACTTTCAGGTGTTTACCTGCCTCTATTATCAGAAAGTTGTTCTCCTTTAAATCTAACCTAACCAGCTGCAACTTCAAGATGAATAAAGACACAGAATCTATGATTAGAGGACTAAAACAGCACAAGACCCAATGCATGTCAATCACAGTGCAAGGATTACAGTCCTGCCACAATTGGTGTATACCTCGATTTATTTTATCCTTTTCATGGAAGTTCTTTTGTTGCTAAAAAGATTACTGAATTTTTCACTTTATTTATTTCAAGGAAGAATCTGTGGGCAATTCTGAAACACATTTGTCAAAAATCACCTTTAATTCAGAGAAGTGATGAGCTTATCCAAATTGGGGTTTTCACATTATCTCCAGTAGAAGCCTATGTAGAAAGTGTTCCCTCATGATTCCTGCCTAAATTCCTTTATGGACAGTTCTTTATTACATCTTATTATACTGTTAGAATTTTTACTTTTTTAGCTGAAACACTATTTTTTTGTCCTGTCTTAACTCTGGAAAAGTGCTGAATTACTTTGCCTGAAATCAAAACACATAGAATAAATAAAAAGCTCAGTGTGGAGTAGGTCTTCACACAGAATAAATTGCCCCAGTCTGCTAAAGTTAGGCAAATTCAGAGGAAAACTCTCTTCCAGGTGAAATGCTAGCATTAGCAACAGATGACACTTCTTTCTCCACCTCTAAAATAAGAAAAAAGATGGAGTATTGGCTGCTCAGCATTTCTTTGAATTACACTGTTGGCAAATTAGGTCTTTATTAATTGTAAAATGACAAGATGCCTTGCTGATATATCCTGGCTCCAGCTGTTATAAATGACATAATGGCATTGAACTGTGACTGGGCCTGTGCCAGTGCATCCTGGCAGACAGCGTAAGTCTAATGAGAAAACAATGATTAGAAAAGGTATCATTGCTGGGGTTTGCTAACAATTCAGTACCGTACTCAACATAACTATACACATAGTAAAGAATGGTCTGGTGCTAGGAAACATTTCTCACAGAAAGGCAGGCAGTTTCTTACAGGAGGAAGTGCACTGTTTGAAGTCTAAGTTAAAGTTATGTCACCTTAATACTACATCAGCAATTTTTACTTATTTTGTCAAAGTTTTTGCTCACCTACCTAAATATTTCTGTTAGTAGCTATCTCTCTCAGCTGACTAAAAGAAAGCCTACTGAAAGAAAGCTGGGGAGGAGCTGTTCACAAGGGCATATAGTGATAGGATGAGGGGAAATGGTTTCAAACTACAGCAAAGTAGATTTAGGCTGGACATTAGGAGGAAGTTCTTTATAGTGGAGGTAGTAAAATACTGGAACAGGTTGTCCAGAGAGGTGCTGGAGACCCCATTCCTAGAAGCATTCAAGGTCAAATTTGATGATGCCCTGAGCAACCTGATCTAGCTCACTGCTAGGGTGGTGAGATGAGATGACCTTCGAAGGCTTCTTCCAACCTGATGCCTTCTGTGATTCTATGACTATAAAAAGACCTAATGTTAGATGCCTAACTGAAGAGGAACATTTCTGTTAGTCAGCCTCAGCAAAACGCTCTAGTGCACTGATCACAGTATATTGAAAATTGGCTTACTAGCTCATATGCTTCCTTCTCTAGCTTTACTCAGAAAATGATAAAATAATGCAAAATATCACCAGTTATGCAGTAAGCTTTTGCAGATGCTACTGTACATCCTGCTGGGTCAGTTATTACTCCCATCATAGCAGAGTTCTCCCTCATGTCAGCTCTGAGTTAAGCAAGCTATCTTGCATCTACTGTGAATAACTAAAGAGTTTATTTCATCATGCTGTGAACAAAGCAGTCAGTATGGAAGGATTACATGAGCATAACACGGTCCACACCACCCTCCTCCCCCCCCCCAAAATGTTCTCTAGAAGTATAATTAGGATTATCATCCAAACCTTCTATGTAAGGAAAACAAGCTCATGTGTAATTAAGGTCTCTGGCAAATGCAACTGAAGAATCTTAGCTAAAGCTAGGAAGGCACAAACTTGGCTGGTCCTTCTGACTGCTGCCCTACATAGGTTTTTCTGTTGGTCATTCAGGGCATCTCTTGTTTCTCACACTCCCAGGGCACCATGCATAAAGACAGCAGGCTTATCAGAGTTAGCTGTGTTGAATTCATGCCTATAAACTATTCTCATGTATGTCTAGCAAACCCTCCCTTGAGTTGGAAAATAGATTTTGTCTTTTTTGGTGTAGAGAAGAACAAAAGAGGACAGAATGAGAAATAAGATCAAACCTGAAATCTTCCAATGAAAAGAAGCCTGTCTACACCTTCTGTTAAGTGCTTCAGCTTCTTGTTATGTGTTGCTATAAACAGCACATAAAAAAAGATGTTATGGTTTTCTTCTGAGGTGCACACAACAAATGTATGGCTGCCACTGGGCTTTAACTTATTTTCACACAAAAAAATAGCACAGTCAGGCTATTAAATTCAGGTTGTTAGTCAACCTGCTGAAATCAGAAGTGTTTCTGGACAGGCTTCATCAGTGAGAATACTAGGATCTTACCTTTGTTTTCTTCCTCTTGGAGCAGGCGGCCGTTGGAGTTGTACCATCTGTAATGTGGACTAGGACTACCTTGGACATTGCAGTCAATCAAGGCACTACTCCCCTCCTTGACGATAATATGGTCGATGCGGGAGATTACCATAGGCACAGATCCCACGCTCACATCAGTGCGGTTGAAAGTGCTGTTAGTCACATCCTCTGCAGTTGTCAAAGCTGCTAGTAAGATGACAAGGCGTGTTGTAGGCAGAAAGTACAAAAAATGGTGGCTGTTCAGTATGTTCATTTTCCTTCAAGTGGTATATGTGACTGGCTGGGAACTGGGATCGGTTCTGTTGAATGCAGGCCCTTGAGGTGAGGAGGTCACAGAAGAGTTCTACTTTGAGCTGTTCAATTTTGTGTTTAAAATATCCTATAAAATAAATAAATACATACAATAAGACAGCATGTATAAACAATTTATTAGATGTGCTCTTCTAAAATAGTGACACATCCATTAATGCATTTCATACTCGTCAGCTCAGTGTCTTGTCTAAATGCTAATGCTATCAGAGACCTTCTTCTTACTGGAAAAAGAGGCATACATTTTCCTGACAATAGTGTTGTTCAGAGTGGCAAGTGTGGGAGAAGGCTTTCATCACCTAGACACTTAGCAGCAATTTAACTACAGCAATACTGTTTTACACCAAAAGTTCTACAGACTTTTTTTTTTTTCTTAAACACCTGCAAAAACAACAGGAAAAACAAAGGTACAGCACCTTAAAGCCATCACTGCAGCTCAGTGCCACGACTCTGGCATGGACACACTCCTAATATGAGTTGTGGAACATGGTATAAGAAAGAATCTGCTCCTGGAAAGGTTTTTGGAGCTGTTGCTGAAATCCTTAATGTACAGAATCTTATCCAAATACAATAGTGCATACAGCAAAGCTTCTCAGGCCATTTACTCTCCTTAAGCTACTGCATTTTTTAAAGTTTTCTGAGATAAAACATACCATGGAAGAATATTCTTAAAAGAGGAAATTTACAGTCAATAAAGTAATTTCAATGCTATTTTTAGAGCAGATTTAGAAAGAAAGATACTTGCTAGTAACATAAATATGGGTAAGGTTTCTTTGAGATACAAATGAAGTTGGAACGTTTCTGTTCTTCATGTGGCATTACACACTTTGCCTGTATACTTCTTCCACGCTCTCACTACAATATTTTCCCTCAACTGGTCATCTACAAAGAGCCCTTTCTTAAACAGTGATTTCAGTTTGCAGACAGAGGATGGGGGTGTACAAATGTGCTCTTTATGGGCCTTATTATGCTCCCAGCAAACACAACTAGCATTCAGTCCTGACTGAGGGCACAATGTTGGCCTCAAAATGAGCACCTTTGAAAAATGCGCTCAGAGTCTAAGGGCCACAAATGATGTTAAAAATCACATCAAAGCATCCAACTACATTGGCTTTATTTGTGTTTCTAGAGTAAATAATGGAAACTTAGTGACACTTACTAGAGTTTACCTGGAATCCAATAGAGGTAACAAACTTTCCCCAAATGAACATTTCACTTGCAAAACTCTTCAGATTTTATTAAAGAGCTGGTTGACAATGTCATAACTCATCTACCTTAGCACAGTCTCTGAATGCTGGTAAGGTTAGGTCAGTTCCATATATAAGGGAAACATTAAATGAAACCCCAAAAACCCACAATCCCCTCTCCATTTTTGAAAAAGGAAAGAAAACAACATCAGTGTCTTTCACTGATAATACTTGACAGATTTTCTTCTCCTTCCTTTGTTCTCTGTAATGAACTTTATTTCATAGAAATACAAACAATTGTTATGAAGCAAAATAGTTTCCTCCTTTTTGCAGGACAAATAATTAATATCAATTATAAACTATGGGGTTTTTTAGATAAGCTGCATACATGGTGTGGATGTTTGTCACCACTCCAAGCCTGCCCTCAATTTTCCTCTGTTTTTCTAGTTATTGAATGTAGAAATATTTGTCTTGAAGACTCAGAATAATTTTTAACTTTAATATGTAAGTCTCATTTGTCCTATCAAGCAACATAAACAATTACCTCAGAAATCCGTTTCTAATTATGCAAAGCATATAGAGCCTGCACTTTTGAAGTTCTCTACAGGTACAGCCTGTGCCTGCACTTTGAAAAAATCCTTTGATGCTGCCTATTCACTAGTAACTATTTCCACCTCATTTCTACTATTCCATTAACCTTGGAGACAGCCATTCTTTATGGTTACATGTATTCACTCCATAACATGTTTCTGTACAGTGTTAAGAGATCTGCATTGTGCCGTATAGAAAAGCAAAAAGACATGTCATGCTTCCTGGCAAGTGCAGGAACAAAGACTGCTGGGATTAGGACAATGGGAAGGGCAAAAGAACAACATTAATTGATTAAGCTTTCTGTTACCAATTACTGGCTATGGCTTGTTATCATTGTATTTGATGTCCACCATATTTTTTGATGTCAGCAAAATCAGCAGTGATCAAAAAAGGTGTTTAGCATTGTACGGAGTTGAGTGTGCTTATTTCACGTTTGCCTCAATGTTGTTTGTCCCAAGATATTTTTACACCTGTTTGCCCCAGCTGCTTATTTACAAATAACAGCTGATAACTAGACAAGGCCACAGGTTCTGTGTTTAGGAGGTCTGTAATGCAAGCTGGGGCTCACTGTGGCAGTTTTATGGGTCTTTTGATGGAGAAGACCCTCATAGATGACTGATGCAGCAGTTTAGAGCCAAAAGAGCACACAACTAGCTGTGGGATCGGGGCTGACACATGCAATTTACTGCAGGACCAGGGCCAACATGTGCAGCTTACTGTGGGGACCAGGACTGACACACGTAACTAACTGTGGGTCCAGTTGAAAGCACTATAACCATGGCAACTGAATTAGGAACTGTGACCACATATTAGATTAGAAAAGGTATAAAACTTTGATGGTAATAGGGAAGTTTGGAGCTCCCCCACTGGTTTAAGCCTTCAGGATTGGTGAGACTTATCTTCAGGGGTAACTATCTCTGCTTTTGCTATCCCTTGCCTTTTCCCTCCTTTTTTGTATCTCTACATTTTCCCCCTGCACATGTAAGCAGAATAAAATTCAAGTGCTTTTTCCAATCAGCTACTCAGTTCTGTCTTGGTTTCATTCGGGTGATCCCTAAAAGAACCTCCTCCTCTGCAAAAGCAGATCAAGACAAGCATGGAGAACAATTTGCATTCCAGAAGGAAATGAAACAGCATCAGCCCAGTGGGTGAATAGAAAACCTGTAAGGAAAAACCTGCAGTGTATTGGGAAGCTCAAGGCAGTTGGTGGCCCACTGAATCCCTGCAGTAGAAGGATGTTGTGGTTGGCTGTTTGGAAAGTGTGTGATAGCAGTAACAACATAAGGTGTGGCCACTCTGTGTTTACCTGAATTTAACATGGTGTGTATGAAAGCAAAACCTGTACCTTTGTGCAGCATTAACAAATGTGACTTGTTCTTAACATGGTCAAAGGGCCAGTTACTTGTCTGAAAATAACAGCAACTCCATCACTCTGGCACAGAATTGTATCATAAGTAACTGCAATAAATGTTAAGAAATACAGTTGAATATTTTATGTCTACTGTGGGAGATTCGTACCTACTCATGTGAGTCCTGGCAATGTGCTTTCCCCTACATGTTCCTGGAATGCAGAATGCTGAGAAAACACTAAAACCTATGCAGCTGCATTTCTGTTTGAAATAAACACAGTCTGGTGGCTGCTATGAGGAATAACCAGGCAGCAGGCTTAAAGCAAAACTTTTAGAAATGCTGCTTTCTTATTTCATCTGGGAAGTGCTCTTGATGGACACCTGAGTATCTTTGAGAGGTCAGGGACTGATTTGGGTGATGAATGGTATTTTAAGATGCACGTTTAGACAAATGTTCCTAGCACAACTAGGAAAAGATAAGGAACTTTTTCTTTGGCGTGTATCCTCTGCACTGTTAGTGGGGACAAAAATATGGAAGAAACCAAAGAAGGTTTTCTCGGCCTCACAGTATCACTAATGACTCATCTAGCACAAGAAAGTTAGAGGGTGGCTACACAGGGACCTGAATGTCCAGGACTCTCTGCTAACCTTTTGGGCAGGACCAAAAGCACGAGTTTGGTTAGGAAAGCAGGAAGAAGCAGTGAGAGAGAACTGAAAGGTTAGGAAATGTGCTTATACCAGCATGTGGTGCAAAGGGAGATTTCCTGAGAGTCTCTGTCCTACTGCTTTGCTGTAGGCACAACAGCAACCTGAAGATATCATGGAAAACAAATCTGGGAGTCGGATGTGTTAGAAGCACTAAACAGTGGAATATTACAGAGATCAATATTACTGATAAATGCATAGTGACCAGAGCAGGCATAGGTGAAGACCCAGTGGTCTATGGCACCATGGCACCAGAAATAAGGGGCAAGACCCATTGCTCCAATCTTCCATTGGAGGAGTTACACCAAAAGCAAGAAATGTTTTGTGCAACTGCTAAAAGAACCACAATTTGACTACCAGGGACTATGGCTTGACCACAATCCCACACACACTTTGCACAATAGTAGGTAACGTGGTATAAATATTACCCTCTTCCCCCTCCCCAGAGTACCTTGTGATAAGATTTTTAACCTTGGCTACACCAAGTACTTCCCCAGAAGATCAAGTTTGTGACTACTTTGTAGTTTGATGCATTTATCACTGGCAATCTTAAAGTATCTGTCTGTGTTGCATATAAATAAACAGAACTATCAGTGCACTCAATTGCTGCTTCTGAATGCAGCTGGACCTACAGCAAGCAGGCTGTTCGTGCATCTGGTGTTGGGCCTGTAGTCACAGCCACAATTGGGAGATGTGTTAAGAGATAAATCCATCTGCCCTTAGCCCTTCCCATTGCTGAGGCCTGACTACAACACAAGGGCATTCATCTCTTACCAAACTCATTAATCTTTTACAAAATTTATCCACTGCTGAACAGACCAAGCTGCTTTGTTAAATATAAGTGATGTAAGGGGTTATGATTCAATCACACTACTAAATGGGGAGAAGGTTAAGGAGACTCAAACAGGACTGCTAGTGGTGTCTGCGCAATTCTGACAAAGGAAGAGAATCTGGAATAATAGAGAAATGGGTACAGTGCTGTCACTTTGGAGCTTGGCCATGAGAGGCAGTAATTAGTTGTGGCTCATGATCAATCTCATGAAAGCAGCCAAAATTGTAACCTTTTGTAGTAACTCCTCATGACTGAGAGTAATACAGAACAGTAAAAAAGGAGGACATCTGCAATACAGAATATTTCTCTGTAGGAACAGACTGTCCTCTGGGAGGATCACTATAAGCAAAGTTAAATTTCTGGTCACAGAAAGAATGTAGGTACTCTCTCCCATCCTCAAAGCATGTGATCTACCTGTAAAAGATTTATAAAAAGTAAGAGTTTATAATACATTTAATGTGTTTACATATATAGTTTTCCTTTTAATTTATTTTTTCTTAATCATTTTTAAAACTGTGCTGCAAGAAAAGGAAAAAGAAGAGCCCCCAGCTATTCTGAGCTACCGCCTCCTTCTAAAGTTTTAGTCAGGAACAAGCTTACCTCACAAAACAGAATCAGAGGAATCCCCAGACACTCCCCGGCACCTAGAAGATATAGATAATTTACCTGGCTGCATTTTGTCTGTAGCAACATTTACCACTGAGAGGTGATTGCCAGTGGTCCTTAAATATTTTTTTTTCTCTAACCCAAATAGTATAAACTGAAAATCTGAAAGGAACAGATTTACTGCTCTTGAGATAAATTTCCAAGGAAAACTGTGCAAGACTTGAGCCACGTAAGGAAACTCTCAGGCTTTTCTTCTAAGTGACAAAATAGTCAGTTCTAGCATGTTCTCTGTGCATTTTTATCCAGAGAAGTTTCCTGGAATTCACCCCAGAACAAGCACAGCTGCAGAGTGCTGGTATTATTTCTAACTATGTGAAGCAGGTATGAAAACGGAGGTTTTAACTTCTCTATCCAAAATCAAACATCAGTCTAAACAGAAGACACAGCTTGGACTGACAGTTGGACAGCTTCAGAATACTAATCACTCAAAGACGTGTTCTGATTAACCATCTAATTTTTTGGAGTGTTTCAGGTGAGTTTGCTTCCCATTATTACTGCCTCCAACAAAAATGACTATGGATGAGGGGCCACATTTATAAGTACTGTATTTGTGCAGAACAACATGATGACAGACTACAAAATAACAGAAAAGGAGGGCAGTGATGCATACCTTTTCCTGGCTCACTCACTTCTGCAAGACTGGACTGTTCTTGTTCTTAGAATAATGTGTAATCCTATTAACTGTGAAGTTGTTCAATTCAGAAGTGAAGCATAAGAAACCAGCTTATTGTACAAATAAATTAATTATGTTCCTGTGGCTTTAACATCCCAATACTGTCCTGCTCAGCTTGTAAATTATCAAGAAAATTATTTTTATTCTAGTCCTCATTTGTCTATAAATAAATATCAAAGATGAATGAAATGAAAGCTAATTATTTATTAAAAAACTTCTGACTACCTTTCCTAATTTCCATAGGCATTGCCTTTACAGACTGGGCAGATGTAAAAGTTAGTAGTTTTACTGGAACAGGAATGCAATTGGAGGAACACAGTAGGCGAAGGCTGTCAGTTTACAGACTTAAGAGTGAGAACGCCTACTGAAAAGGTTAAGCTATTAGGGTCCAGACAGGCAGACAAAGAGGAATGTCACTCACAACTAGGAGAAACTTTCTGACTGATTTTTCTAGTCACAGAATCATTTTGGTTGGAAAAGACCTTTAAGATCATTGGCTACAACCATTATAGAACTCGACCAAGTTTGATGCTAAACCTTGTCCCTGAGCTCCAGTCATTTGACAGCTAATGAAATGTTAAGGTTTGGTTCCAAAAGAGCTGCTCTGTTCATTCTCTTTGGGAGGATTTCTGTTCTTCATAACTTCATGGTTTTCTGCTTCCCTGGCTATGTTGAATAAGTGGCATGCTGGTGGTGTTTTTGTAAGAGGGAGAACTTTCTTCTGCACATCTAGACCAGGACCTCCCCACTGTGCAGAAGCTCACAAATATATGCATGTTTCAGTCTCTTCAGCTGCCTGGTTATCTTGTAGAAACTTCTCACCAGGGCTGTGGGGTCCTGCACTAACCACTTGAGTGTCTCGCTCACTGCCTTCAGCACCTGATGGTGTGCTACAGACAAGACAGACCCAGGTTCCTCTCAGAGGCACACATTGAATTTTTTAGCAGTCAGTTGAGCTCTGCAACAGGTTGCTCAGAGAGGTTGTGGAATTTCCATCCATTCAGATGTTCAAGACTTGACTAGCCACAGGCTAAGCAAACTGGTCCACACTATTCCTGTTTTGAGGCCTCTAAAGGCCCCTCCCAAACTAAAGAAACTACATACTCAAATACAAATTCCTATATGGGATGCTGGGATACTGCTTTCTTGATTCCCTTCATAATCCTTTTGAGTAGCAGTACTGTAGAGTGATGATACAGATATTGATGACTAGAGTCCGAGAAGAATGTGTTTGGCCTTCTCCATTGTACTTACACAATAAAGAAGTACAATGATAAGCCCTCTTTACCATATAAAGAAGACTTATTACCAGCCTAAGTAACTAGAAGTAGGTCATCCTGAGTGTCACATGGGACACGCAAGGCAAGCAGGTGATCAGGCACAGTCAGCATGGATTTATGAAAGGCAGGTCCTGCCTAACCTGATCTTCTACAGGGTGACCCATAGTAGAGGAGAATATTGCCTACCTGGACTTTAGTAAAGCCTCTGATGCTGTGTCCCCCAGCATTCTCCTTCAGAAACTCATGGCACAAGGCTTGGATACGTGCGTTCTGCACTGGATAAAATAAATGGCTGGAGAGTGGTGGGAAATGGAGTTAAATCTGGCTGGTGTCCAGTCACAAGCAGTGTTCCTCAGGCTTCAGTACTGGGGCCTTTTCCTTTTAATATCTTTATTAACGATCTGGATGAGGGGATTGAGTGCACCCTCAGTAAGCTTGCAAGTTACACCAAGCTGGGTGGCTGTGTCAATCTGCTAGAGGGTAGGGAAGCTCTACAAGTGGGATCTAGACAGGTTAGACAGACAGGCCAAAGTTAATTGTATGAGATTCAACAAGGCCAAGTGTCAGATCCTGCACTTGGGTCACAACAACCCCACGGTAAGCTACAGACAGAGGGATGTGTGGTTGGAGAGCTGCAACTTGGAAAGGGACCTGGGGGTGTTGGTTGATAATTGACTCATGACAATGAATATTCAGAGACCCTAATCCATTAGCCTAAAAATGAATACATGAAGACTGTAGATATCATTATTGAAGAGTATCTCAAGAATGCCAGACTTCTAAGAAGTTCCCTTTTGATATCACAGCTCTTGTAATCTGAGCATCTCTGCTGCATCAAACCAACTTTTTATGAAATACACTAAGATAACAAAACCACTCACACTTTTCATTAAATAAGTTGTAGTTCATATGTGCTGCATTTTGATAGAGACTGAGCAATTTAGGTGTTCTTTCCTTGAGGTATTTTAATGAAGTAAAAGCAAATTTGTGTATTTAGTGGAGAGCTTTCTATTTTTAATCAAGACAGGTACTGTGTTGGAAATGTCCTAGTAAATTTTACTACCCAGATTATAAAGCAAATTTAACATTACCAGTAATGGAGACTTTTTAAGGCTCAGATAACATTTGATTAGGTATATGCTCATTGCGGAGTTTTTAATCTTACAGATAAGCATCATGATTCTGTAGATTATCTATATTTAATTCAGCATTTGTAATTATTTGGAAGCTGGACAAGCTATTATTACAGAAACAGCTCTACAGATTTTTAAGAGACACTTGCTTAACTCCTTGTTGAGCTCTCAGAATACCTGCTGCTTTGCTGCAGCACTAAATGCAGACAGATCGATGCTTAGAAGTCCCCTTTGTTAAGAAAGGGGGAACAAAGAAGATGCACAGAGAAAATCTCCTGCATTTCCACATGCATCTGCACACTGCCTGACTTCACCAAATTCTACCTATCCTTCATTTTCTTTACACAGCTCTCATCTTCTAGTTCTATCAGCACTCTATAAGCATTACTGTGCAAACAGTTTAAATGACTAAAGTCAGCAAATCTCATATGCTCTTGGCATGGCTTATGTGACCCTGCTAAGAACACAGCAATGCACAATGTGACCTGATTCACTTCTCTCTTGCTACCTCTTCTGAGATGTTTGCCAAAGCTAACCTTCCTTTAAGCACATCTAATTGGGGTTTTTTTTTTACAAATGAAGGAGAAAAAATCCAGATATAGGATGTTCAAACAAGACATAAAATTAAAAATCACATTTTGTTTAAATAAAGCTGTGAAGGGCTTTGCAGGACTAAAGACTTCCACTGTTTAAACTCTAAATGTTATATGTGTTTTGAGTAAGTGAAGGTTTTCAATGCACTGAAAGAGTTTTCATTATACTATCTTTAACAAAAGGCTGCCATTTTAGTTGGAATATAAAAGAAAAAAAAATAGGAGAAAACACATTTGAGAATGACTAATTCTTCTTTATTCCTATAGAACTGGAAAATGGATATAATTTTAAATGACTGGCTTTCATATTTATTGGTTTCCAGGATACAGGGCAAAGAGGTTACACGTGGATACTGTGATTAGGACAGGATTAATGGGGGAGGGAACTGAAAGGACTCTAACCATTCATGACTGATTGCAATAGGAAAGGATCATTTCAAGTTAAAAGTGCCTTCACCTATTTCCTCCACAAGTAACAAAACAAATAGCAGACAGGATTCAAATGAGTTTGCCCTGTACCCGCAGCAATGTAAGTCTTGCTTGTATGCAAATGTGATCAACTCATCCCTTTCCAAGTATGTCTGTATAAGGCCATGTATATGCAGTAATTTAGCTGGAAGCCCTCAGGAGTTTACTAAATAATTTCTGTAATTTCAGACTTTTGTGACAGTTATTTCTATGTCTGATTGAAAACTGTAATATTAAAGTAATGTCACTTTCTCAGCATCCCACACTGTCAGTAGGACTGTGCACCACGCAGTCATGCACGTATGGCTGGAGCAGTGCAGCTGCACTGCCATATGCATGCCCTGACCCTGCCTGACTTAAAAGCATCAGCAGGAATCTTTTCTTAGTATTAAACTCTTCGAGTGGCAAAACCATGTTAATTAAATACTAAGTTTGAGTTAGGTAGGTTACTATTAATGTGATTCCTCTGCATACAGTGGACCTCTTCCAAAATAAGATTTTTACACACGTCTGTACAGAGTTTCTTATACCCGAAAAAGAGGTGCTACTCATTGTGATTTCCCTCAGAAATAATCAAGTCCATTACCAAAATGTTTTAGACAGGTAAATCAAAATTCCTGAATGTGTTTGAATTCCTCTTATCCTGTCACAAATAGGTACAAGTTTTGCTTTCCCTTCACAGCCTTCCTAGCAGACTGAGGATATGGTGCTCTAAACTGCTGTTACAATTTATTTTAGTCACAGTAACTGGTGAAAAGTAACAGTATCTCCATTGTCTTAAAAATTATGTTTCTAAGATGGGTCTCTCTAGGGACAGAAAATACCCCTGGTTTAGTTAACAGACCAAAATTAAGACTACAAAGAGAAGTTTACAAAGATGGCAGATCAGAATCACAGAAACTAAAAAGTTCCAGGAAGTATCCAGGAGCTTGGTCTTCAACCACAGTCCTCTAGTTGCATATTAAAATGGCCCAGGATATCTCAAAGCAGGATCATAGGTGCCCTGCTAGCAAAGCTCTGTAACAGTTACTTTAGCTCCTGGCAAGCTCAACTCTTGCTGTTACCGTCAGTATCCAGATCTCAGTGGTGCCTTACACTGGCAAGAAGTTTAAACCACAAAAGAAATGCCAGCCTCCAGATTCCAAACTTTCTAGGCAAGGACTGCAACAGAGATGGGTTCTGTTCCATTTAAAGCATTCCCTACAGCCATATCGCTGCATCACAAACATGACCCTCTCACAAACTGTACAGGGGGTGGCTTTGCATAGGGAGGCAACTGAAGTTGTACATGACAGATCACTTCAGAATTCACTTGCATGCTCTCACCATGTATTAAATACTCTAAGCACAACTGGTTTTCTAAGCTTTCAGGATGGGAAACATGCCTTGGACAAATACCATGTATCAGTGTGTTGAAGTAGGAAGAAAGCCTTTTATTGGTGGATGTTCTGCTGTTTGTCTAGGATTCTGAAAACATAAGAATCTTCAGGAGAAAAAAAAGGGTGTACAAGGTGCACACCAGCTCTGTAAGTTGCATTCAACAACTGATGTTGATATACTGCAATCTAAACGAGGCTTTCTAATAAGAAAGGATTACTACTACACTAACCACAACTATACCAATGATGCTGTTACCAACTGTACATGCTAAGACAGACAAAAGATTCCTGCCTTGCAAACACTGAGATCTGCTGTATTTTGTTCTACCAGAGCAAAGGCTCTTCCACAATGTAATGACTCTAAAATATTTCAACATTGTTCTTTCCCTTTTAACTCCTTGTGGGTTTCCCCTTTAACTACCTTTATAGTCTTTCAGACAAATACATACAAAAGGAGAAAGCATGTAATATTTAGCATCGTTTACACAGTTGGTGCTTTTATTTCTCAAGCAGGGCTATCAGGGAAACTCCATTTTCAGATGCTTCAATTTAACCACTGAGAGAAGACTGCTAGGAAATGTAGTCTCTTGCAAGACACCCCACAAGTGTCTGCTCAGTACTGCTCTGTTCTCTTATATTCCCTCGCCCTGTGCTGTTCCAATTTGTCACGTTAAGAAACAGTATTTGATAGATATTGTAAGACTGCTCTCAAGTTTTAGATTGTTCCCTCAAGGCACTTCTGAAATCGAGTTTTATCTCATGAGACTATCCTGTGAAGCAAAAGGGTAATTAAATCAAAATATCAGGAGACATTCTTTCTTTTAAATTTAAAGCGGCACAACTGAAGCTCTCCTGAGAAGCCAGCTGCACTGAAGAGCTCTCATCTCTGAATTGCCACCTCTGTCCTCTGTCCCTGCGCGGGACAGCAGCGAGCATCTCGGCTGCGGCAGGAGCATAGAAGGGGAAGTTCTCCGGTAACAGCTTTGGGCTCGTTACCTCTTTTACCTAAAGCAGCACATTTCCCTGCAAGCCTCAGTGCTGACGGGAATTAATCTCCAGAACTTCGATGCGGCACACAGCGTTACTGTGTTGCGCGCGTAGCTTACCGCTCTCCTCGGCGGGCTCCCCGAGAACTGCCGGCCCACAGCCACTGCGGGAGAAGCACAGTGTCGGGCTTGACAGGCTCACCGTACCCCCCACCGCGCGCACGGCCACCGTCCCCGTGCTCCGGCCCTTTAACCTTCCCCGGGGCTACTCCACTAACTACAGGGCTCACCGCAGCGGCTCCGCGCCGAGGACGCGGAGATCCGCAGCCAGGTCGCCGGCAGCTGCGGCAGGTGCGGGCGGCGGGGCGAGGCCGGGCAAGGCGGTGGAGGGTAGCCTACTCGGGACCGTCGCCGGCCTGCAGGGGGAACGGCGGCCCGTGTCCCCAGCCGCGCCCGCTCACCTGCCCGCCGGCAGCTCCCCCTCGCGTGCCGCTGCTGCCGCCGCCCCGCGGCAGCGCCGCCACCGCCGTACCCCTCAGCGCGCCCCGCACAGCACCATGCCGGGGCCGGGGCGGGCGGAGCGCGGCGCTGCCGCAGTGCCGTGCCGTACCGTGCCGCAGCGTTACCCGCCGCTCCGTCGCTGCCGGCTCCAGCAGGGGAAAAGTAGGTCAGGGCGGTACTGAGCATGCTCGGGGCCGGGCCGGGGGGCGGCCCCGGGGCCCGCGGGGGGCGCAGGGGGCGGCAGCGCTTGGTGCCGCCGACTTTAAGGCAGGGGCTGGGGTCGTGCAGCTGCTGCAGGGCCGGCAGTGGTTGAGCGGTGGCTGGAGGCGAGGCGGCAGAGTGTGGAAGGAGCAGGCAGCTGCGAGGCTGCTGGGCAGGAGACGAGAGTAATGTGGATGCCACTCCGCTACCTCCGCTGGTTCCTTCTGCTCCTGCAGAGCCCCTGGTGCGGCGAGAGCGCTCCCCGTGCTAGTCAGCGCAGCGCCTGCTATCACATCCCGTGTCAGTGTCTGCGGGTGTAAGGAGAGTGGGGAAAGCCCAAACGTTTTGGATAACCTTGAAAATCTAAGTGCTGGGCTTCAGAGACATGGCACGTGTGGCCTCCTCGCAGGGCCGTGCAGGTAATAACACTACAGCACACAGCTCTTGTTTTAAGCCCGGTCTGAGAAGGTCCCAGGCAGTGGGATGTCGATACCGACTATAGGTGCCTAAGAGCTTTGTCATAAGAGGGTAAAGCTGTCTTTCACCTTGAGCAAAATCTCTTGGATGTAGTGGGTACTACCTGTTCATGCTGTGCAATGCTAAAAATGGGCTGGGATACAGCGGGCAGCTGCAGGCAGGGACCTGGTGTCTGCCAGTGCTGTCCTCCACCAGTCTGTAGTACATCCTCCTCCTCCTTGTGGCATCGAAAGAGAAGGATGAAGGGCTATCTGCATCTGAGCGTCAAGGCTAGCCAGCTAAGACATGGAAGTCTATGTTTCCAGTTGTTTGTAAGCTGCCTATGATCAGGCTTGGACCCTGCTCTTGACAGCCTCTTCTGATTACTTCTAGGGCAGTAGTAACTGAAGTTTCTCTGCCCCAGCGAGATTAGGGCTGCTTACAGCCAGGGCTTCTTGTGTTCAGAGTCTCCAGTGTGGAAATCAGAAGACAATAGGGAAGACACATCTGATGTTGTTTGGCTTGGCCAGAGCCAGATGCCAACTGAGGAAACAGGTCAAGGAGTGTCCTTCTTACTCATCCACTCAAGCAGCAAAACATTTTATTGATGGGAGGAGCTGTTGTGGTCACAGGATCTTGTTGCCAGTGAGTTGGGACTTGTGCTAGCTTGGCCCCACTTACTATGCATTAGTTGTTCCTTCCCATGTTTAAGTGCTGGTTTTGAACACAATCAAGTAGCTTTTATTTTTCAGTTAATGGTGGAGCAGTTACATAGCAGCCTCCAGCCTCACAAAAAGTGAGGTAGCACTCTGCTGCTCTGTGAGTGCATTGCAGATCTGTGTGAGATGGGGTTGAATTTTTGTATTTGCAAAACCTACACATTTTTCCTTAGTCACTTTGAAAATGGCTACCCTTTCAGTCTCGTCATGTTTCTGTGAACATAAGCCTGTGCTGCTGGTGACAGCTGTAGGAATTTGGATCTCACACACTTGCTGAAGAGGCAGTTTTGGTGGGACATTTGTCTTCTTCCAGCACTTCAACATCTTGATAGCATCCCACTGCAAGCAGTAAAGTCACTGTATGCCTTTTACTGGGAGATCACGGTCTCCTATGCTTGCTGTTGCCTTTGCTTGTCCTCTTATTCACGGTAGCTGTTTGGGGAGTTACTCAGCGGAGATGTAGCCTGCTGTCGGAAGTCTCTTGTTGCTGTTCATGATATGCAACAGGCAGGAAGAAAAGATTTACTCCACCACAGCAGTTAAAAACAGTGGCTGTCCTGCACAGCTTCCTTTGTTTCAATGCCTGTTTCATGTCCCTTTCTTCCTATGAAGGTCTCTCCCTCTCCTATAGCATGTGTGTGTACAGCTTCTACATGTGCTTGTAGTTGTGTTGAAAGTGGTGTTGCTCATGCTTTTCAGTGATGTGTGCTATAGAAAGCCTGGCCACATGGATATGGTAAGCCAAGGACAGATGTTTCTTCATAAATTATTGGCATCTGAGGAGAGGGTGGAATCTGCACCTCTTGTGATCTGAAGGGAAAGTTCCCTAGTAAACAAAACTGTGTTCAGAGGGTTTTGGCACCATTACTTAAAAGCTGTCAAGCTCTTTAGGACATGAAGAAATAAAAGACAGGCTGGTGAAAGCCTCTCTGTCCCCATCCCTCCTCACAGCAACTTCCAGAAAAAAACTTTATAAGCTGAGGCCAACTAAGAGCATTTCTTACAGAGAAGAGTTCTGTTTGCTTTCATTTGCTGCACTCCTGTACAGTTCCTTTTACGCACTGAAGGCTGGAGACAGGGTATTGCTTCAGAGAACACTGATGAGATGAGATTCATGGCTGGAAATGAAGAGTTGCTGACTCAGCAATAGAAAGATCTCGTTTCTCTGCCAAAGCCTATGAGGGCTTTTGTCTTCAGACAGAAATACTGGGTGACAAATGGATTTAGTGAGGATCCTGGGCCAAAGGGTAAAAACGATTGGTTTGCAGTTACCTGAGGGTGTCAGATGCCTTAGACCCCAATTTTTTTCCTTCCTACACCAAATAATCTTAGTTATTTCAGCTTTCTATTGTATTGAGTAATGATCATTTCTCTAACTGTCTTTGCTGACCTTGCCTGGCCCAAAGCTTTCCAGCTGAATAAACTGAGATATAGCAATTTAAAAAAAAAATAAATCTACATCACTAATTAGCTTTTGAAACATCAGTGTTTGCTATTCACTGCATGAACTGACTGTCATGCATTATCCCACCAGGGAAACAATCTACAGCCACATGTCATGAATGTAAAATCATATGAGGCTCAGAATACAGTGCTAAATTGCACATGAATGGGAAGGTACTGGGAATGTTTGTGTGACCTTCAGCAAGATTCAGTGTTTATGTCAGAGAGAAAGAGGAGCCAAATTATTCATGAGGATGAAGCGGGGGAGAAAAGACATGTGATCTTGGAACAGTTTGAATTATATTACACTTGTGGGAAAAAATCATCAATAAGGGTTTAGGATGAAGAAAACTCTTTAAAAATACCATGTCATCACCTAGGACAGGTCACACAGGAATGCATCCAGATCGGTCTTGAAAGTCACTAGAGAAGGAGATTCCATAAACCTCTCTGGATGGCCTGTTCCAGTGCTTCAGCACGCTCATAGTAAGGAAGTTTTCCTCAAGTTGAGGTGCAACTTCTTGTGTTCCAGTTTGTATCCGTTGCCCCTTGTCCTGTCATAGGACACCACTGAAAAGAGTCCGTCTCCTTCTTCCGGATATCCACCCTTCAGATATTTGTAACCATTAATAAGAACCTCTCTCAGTCTTCTCCAGGCTAAACAGCCCCAGATCTCTTAGCCTTTCTTCATAATAGAGATGTTGCTGTCCCTTAATCATGCTGATAGCTCTCTGTTGGACACTGGCTAGTATATCCCTGTCCCTCTTGAACTGGGGAGCCCAGAACTGGACACAATAATCCATATATGGTCTCACTAGGGCAAAGCAGAGGGGGAAGAGGACCTCTCTGGACCTTTTGGCCACACTGTTCTTAATACACCACATGGTACCTTTTGCCTTCTTGGCCACAATGACACATTGCTGTCCAATGGATAACCTATGACCTACCAGGAGTCCGTGGTCCTTCTCCAGGAAGCTGGTTTCCAGCAGGTCAGCCTCTAATCTGTACTGGTGCATGGTATTGTTATTCCCCGGGTGCAGGACTCCACACTTACTCTTGATGAACCTTATTAGGTTCCCATTTACTTGAACCTTTATCCAGGAGCCCTTTTAGCGTAAAACTTTCAGCTTTGTCACAAGGTAACTCTGCCATCTACTGGAAAGTCTTTAGTAATGTTTGGTTGGTTGGTTGGTTTTTTTTTCCCTAAAATTGGGGTAGGGATGTCTGAAATTTTTACCTGCAAAAAAGGCTGCCTTTGTTCTGAAAAGCACAGGCTGCTTTTCTGTTGTTCAGGGGAAACATGCAATGTACAGAAAATGAATTATCTGGGAAGGGATCAAATATGTTGTAAACAAGGGCTTTTCCTTTGCTTCTTAGTCATTTTCTCATCAAAATGTTTCAATCTCTCATACTCCTTTCTATCTACTTTTTGAGTGGTGTCCCAGGAGAAGGGAGGATGACTGGGGAGTTCCCAGGCCTCCCAGTTCTCTGCATGGTTAGAAAGGTTAGAATCTAAGTGGGCTGGCAGGAATACAGAGCTCCTTTAATGGATCAGAGATTTCACACGTATGTGTCTGATTTCCGGTCAGTCATGTATGTGGAACCTGGTGATCTTGAGGTATTCATCTGGAGAGAAGGAAGGAGCAAGCATCCTGATAGACCCAATGTGACAGACCAACTGTGCCTGTTTCTGTGACATTGCCAGTCCCTGCTTTCAGGTGATGCTATGGAAGAGGCCCTGAGGTGGCCTAGTCCAGTTTTGTCCTCTTCTCTGTAAGTTACTTTGCAGCTTGTAGAATGCTGGCAGCTGGAAATACTGGGTCTAGTAAAAGACAAAAGCTGTTCTTTTGTTTTTTGAGCTCATGTTTTTCTGAGAGGTGTAAAGAATTTTTTGTAACATGGTCAGACATATACTGTTACGTCTGTGCATCCAGGAGCATCTTGCCTTCCCATACCCACTCTTTGTGGGTGAGTTTTGTTTTAGTTATTCCACTAGACTGTTTTGTTGGTTGGGGTTTTTTGTTTGTTTGTTTTGTTTTGTTTTAGCCAGAATTAAGCCTATACCTTAGGAATTATCTCCTCTGAAGGGAAAGAAATCTGAACCCAATAAAGCAAAACTTGTGCCATAGAGAAGTTGATGGGATTAATAAATCATCAGGCATTGGTTTGCTACATCCTGGTTTACTCAAGTGCCATACAGAGATTCACAGATAGAACTGTCTGTACTGGGGTCTGTATCCCTTAAGCACAGTACAGGTAGCCTCACCAGCTCAGATACATCCATATATGTGGCATAACGCTCAGTCCCAGCAACTGAACTCAACAGTGACCTTAGCTGGGTTGAGCAGGACATAGGGCTTGATAAAACTCACATCCAGACATTTTGGGTTATGTCACTATGTGGGGCCCCCTGCAGAAGGAGCTAGATTAGAGGTGCCTGTGCTTGGCAGTGCAGTTTTGCCTAACTGCAACTGGCTTAGCAACTGTGGCAGCTTCACATTAGCAATATGAAGTTTCTCCAGAATGATTTCTAAGTGTAAACAGCTGTGGAAATTTAGTATATTAATCACCTGATTCAGTTTTAGTTTAAAAATGAGATTAAAAAGCAAGATACAACAGATAAGTAATTTTAAGGATTATCATGTGATGGCAGAGATGTAATCAAAGTCTCAGCAATTTCTTCTCTCCACATACTATTTTTCAAAAGAAGATGATATTTTTTGGTAGGAGACCCTTCTGTTATGGGGAAAATGATGCCACTTTCTCTTTGCTAGCACAAAAGACCAAAATTATTATCTACTCACCATTAAAATTGTAATTTTACAGCTCACCTCCTCATGGAAAGACCTTAAATAGGGTTGGCATTACTTCCAGATATCAAAAGAAACAAGTAATTGGTACCAGTACATTGTCTGGATGTTAATAATATTTCAGTTTTACCTTTGTTAAATATATATATATATTCCCACTAAATATTAGAAGGGAGGAGGTTTGGCACAATCATATACTTAAATTTAAACTCAAACCCATTTTAGGTTATTTAGTCTTATGGAGGATTGTCTCCTACGCTATACTAGACAGCAGTTCTAGATGTCAAGCCCCATGTATGATACATCATTTAGCTAGGACTGAGATGTGATGAACTGCAGGAGGTACTGCATGAAGTACCAGCAAGGTCAGACTCTGGGCTTTGCAGAAGAATCTTTGGAGGGGTATTTTTGCAGGGAGAAGACATGGAAACTGCTCAGGCTACTCATGATAAGAAGACAAAAAAGGAGGGTATTTTGGGTTACTGCTGGTGAAATATGCTCTAATTTTCTGATTCGGCACTAAACTAGCACTGCTTGTACTTAGTCTGAGAGAAGGGTGAGCTGAGGTGGGACAAGGTACTGTGATGTTGTCCTACCTCACTGTGACTTCTACATCTCTTTCATGAAGTCAGCCAGCTGAGGTGGTTTGGTTATTTTTCTTCCTCCAACTGCAATACATCTCTGCATATTACATTGAAATACTTCTTGAACAGAAGTGGGAGACTTTCATTCATGGCTAAATCCTACAGGGAACCAAGAGTATCATGGTTTAGCTTCTCCCATTATGTTATCATACAGTGTATGAGGCAGTAGGAGGAAAAAATCCCTTCCATCTCCCCTGTGTATTTTCCTTCCTGAGAGACCAGCTACTGTCTACTCTATGTGGAACATTATTTTTTGCCCACACACCAAATTTTTGTCTTCTGATAGTTCTTAAAAGTTCATTAAAACTGTTGCTTCCTTTTCACAATCCATTTCATAGGGGTCTGATATTTATACATTATAAAACTTTCCCTTTGTATACAACACAGATGGATTTTATGTGCCTGCTCTCATTATTCCCAAGCCTGCATTAATGAGACACTGCAGGAGAAATCTTAACAGATACTGGCAGATTGCCTAAGTGGAAGAAAGTGGTGTTGTCTACTAGAATAAATAAAATTGCAAGGAATTCCAAGGCTCATGGACTGCCAAAATATTAATTGTTACAGACTTAAGTAGGCTAATTATTGTTTGCAGAAAGCTATGTACTTTTCAGAATAGATAGATGTACTAAACGTCTTTGAAAACCAGGAAGAACAGAGCAAAGTCTCCATCTGCCTAGCTTCTCACCAGTAACTCTTCCTGCTCCAAAGGTGGGAATGCTAGCTGTGAATACATTGAGCATGGTCTGGAAAGGGTAACTGGCAGAACAAACAAGTATATTTGATGTTTCTTCTGTGTTCTGTAGAATTTTATTCTGCCTTTTATTTACACTTGTGCCAAATTCCCATGACCTTCAGCATCCGCACTGAGTAGCAGTGAGTTGTCCCACCACTCTGGAGAGGAGGAGTTGGTGTCTGTTCTCACAGTAGAGACACTCTAGAAGAAAGCAACGCAATGGCAGGGCAGTATAACCCAAGATACTCTTGCCCCAAGTCTGCATGCACTTATAAGTCAGGAGTCATCTTAGATAAATCTGGCTAGTGGGAGCTATGTCCAACTAGCTCACAAATGCAATGGGGCAAACACTCAAGCTATCATGTAGGGTATTTGTTGGGAGATCATAGAATCATAGAATTGTTAGGGTTGGAAGGAACCTCAAGGATCATCTAGTTCCAACCCCCCTGCCATGGGCAGGGACACCTCACACTAGATCAGGTTGCCCAGAGCCATATCCAGCCTGGCCTTAAAACCCTCCAGGGATGGGACTTCCACCACCTCCCTGGGCAACCCATTCAAGTGTCTCACCACCCTCATGGTGAAGAACTTCCTAACATTCAATCTGAATCTACTCTCTTCTAGTTTTGCTCCATTCCCCCTAGTCCTATCACTACCTGACACCCTAAAAAATCCCTCCCCAGCTTTCATGTAGGCCCCCTTAAGATACTGGAAGGCCACAATGTATCTGTGCATTTCAAACAAATAGACAATTCAAAATAATTGATTCCTCACAACAACAGGGGCACACAGCTTTCTCTTCACCACATGAACTGATATGTGGATAACTGGTTTCTCTTTGCATGATATATATAGCCCATGTATTGATGACAAGTAGCTGTCAAAAGTATTTGCAGTTCTGGAAGGAAGTGCTTCTGCTCCTGGTGTTTATTGTTTGATGGAAGATACGTAATTTTGCTTGAGGAGCTTATTTTTGGAGTCCAGAGAACAGCTTAATTCAGGCAACCATTGGAAAATATTGCAGTCCATAGAGTACCTTCACATATGTGCACATCAAAAAGTATTTAAGCATTAAAATTGAGAAAATTATTTGATAGTGTAACTATTATTTTTTTTTTAATCAGAAAATACTTTAGAACAATTGGGTTGTGTTTTTTTCTCTCCACTCTAATAAGTGATTTTCCCCCACCCCGGTTTCCTTTGTTTGTTATTGGTATAATGTTTCTTAAAGTGCATAATGTTCCCAAGTGTATATAAAGAAAAAAAAAAAAAGAATAATTAATTTTGAGGCTTCCCAGAACCAACTAGCTCACACCTTTTAAAGCTCTCTGTGGTCTGTGTAAATATTTTTTGTACATGTAAAATGCAGGCCAGGTTTCACTGGAGTTGAAACAAACCCGTGAAAATGCTGTTGTTGGAGACAGCATTTTTTTTATACGTGAGTGTGGTCATTCAGAAGATCTTTCAGGCATTAGAGTATTATATTCACACTGCTTCTGGTCTTTTAGTTTGTTGTTTGTTTTTTTTTAGTGTAAAAACTGTAAAACTGCTAAAAGTTTACACCCTGGTCTTCCTAATCTTACTATTTCTGCAGTGATAGTTCTTGCTACTTGCTAATCATGTTACCCATGCGAAGAATCAGGTAAAACAATTGGTGGGAACTTTTTTTGACAGCAGTTGAGAGAGATGGGTACAAAAGTTCACCTAATCTTGCCTTTATATATGCCTGAGGAGACAAGCATTTTTCTTTGTTGATATCTTCTGTGTCCAGCTCATTTAATGGAATTTTATTCTATTACATTCCCAGAGAAACACCATGCAAATAATGGATCCGGTCCAGTTTTTACAATAACCATGTGATTCCCCCTCCCACCACCATGAAATTGTATTGTCTTATGAAAAAAAACCACCCATGACTGAACTCACAGCATATTCAGAACAAAAATTCACAGTATAGGCAACACTACTTGCTGAATATTTTTTTTCCCCTTCAGTGCATAGTTTTTACTTACCTCTTTTTTCATGGCTTCTTCCATGATTACCATGATTAGCTGTTGTGTTTTGGAGGCTTCCTTAATTGTAATCCACAAAACTCTTCCAGTGGAAGAACAGTTCTACTCTGCCAAGTCTGGCAAAAGAGAAGGAATTAAATGAATGTCCTGCAACTCTCCAACACTGCCATACTGAAAGCAGCCTCAAGAAAGGCAAGATTTCATCTACAATCCTGTGGGTAATTTACTACAGAATTTTTTTACAGCTCATTTTTTGTTTGGTTGGTTTTGACAATTGAGCATTTCTTTATTTTTTCTTTATTTATTTTAGGTTTCCCTTTGTCAATCAAGAACATCAAATTGGTGGTGCACACAGGTCAACATAACTTAATCAATGCTTGGTTTAAATTAAATATTTGTTTAAAATAATTTTAAAAGTATTGTTGTTCTCTATTACTACTGGATGTATACTGGCACAAGAAACACAGGAGTGCTGTCTTCATTTGCACTGGTAATGGTCACACTAACTTGATCCTTTTCTGTTCAGCATATCTGTGTGTCCACAAGGGTGCCCATGCAGACCCTCTGGATGCATTCAGAGCCTGACAGCTTGGTGAATTCCCTCTTTCCGTCGTTTCATTATGTGATCTGTGCCAGTGGCTAAATATTTATATTTGCAAGAAATCATGGTACCAGTTTGTCTTGTATTTACTGTGCAAGATGTAACTTCAAAATCATGCATCCTTTAAAAAAAACCAAAACACCTCTTCCAGATAGCATGTTTTCACCTAGTATCTTTCAGTTGGAGGCCTGCTAATTTCATTTGCTACTATCTGCTTCTACACAAGTGATTTGCTGTAGACTCACTGACAGAGCTGCAGAGAACATTAAGCCCTAGGATTTTTTCTAGCAAGTTTATATAGGCAATGCCTTCTGATTATCAGCATATGCAGCAGTTTGAATAATAACTATTTCCTCAGAGGACTGATTTCATTTTGGTCCATTTTCTGTTCATTGTCAAAGAAACTGACAGTGTTTGGTGGACAGTCCAGTTTATCAGGTCAGTTTTGCATGGCAATTATTTCTAAAATAAAACAGACAGCTTCCTGGGAACATACACGTCTTGTATAATTACCTCTGAGTAAACTTTGCTGTGAATGCAAATCTGAACTGCACAGCTCTTACTGTTTCCAAATAGTTTTAATATTTATAACAGTTCTAAAAAGGAAAGGCCATCTGTTTTAGCAAGACATGCCTTGCATAGCTTATTCACCCCAAAGACAGTGACTGTATCTACAGGTTATCAGGTGAATAAATACTTCTTTGAAGGAAATGAAGCTCTTGTATGCGAGCTGCATAGCACAGAGTACAACAAGCTCATAGTGTGCAAACCAGCATTCAGTTGCTTTAGCAGTGCATTTCCAACACTGCCCATCACACAGATCAACTCTGAGGCAAGCAGCTCATGGCCCCGAGGCAGGAGGACAGGCACAAAACTTTCCTGATCTGAGCACAAGCTGCAGGGGTTTGTGAGTTGCTGACTATTTCCTCTGACAAAAGCAGTTATTTGTAAAAAATAAAAAATTTTAAAAAAGTAATTAGCTTACATTTTATGCTTTATCTGGAAGTCATGGCTTACCTAGGGTGAGATGAATATAGCAGAATGCAGTCACCTCCTGTCACCAGAGTGACTCCAAAGTTAGGCCCCTCCAGGTGGTCTCTAAGAGGCTCCCACTGAGAGCTGAACACAGTGCTGGGAATCTTTTATACCCTCACTAAGCAAAAGATTTCACTGGAACTGTCTCCAGTTGCTGGCCTTTGACAGACAGCAGGACAACCCTCGGCAGAGTGCAGTGGTTTGCCTTTGAATCCCCGTGATGTCCCTGCAGCAGATGAGTTGCTTTGTGAGTGCTGCAGTTTGATGGGTTTACATGCTTAGCTTCAGTCTGCACATTACCCTCTGACAGCTTCTGGTAAAACTGCAAGTATCACTTATAATCTGTGGTGATCCAGGTGCTTTAGGCTCTCTGCTTTTTGCTTCTGTCTGTCTCACTCTTTGTGCAAGGAGTTCACTGAAGATGTGTCCCAGGGTGTCCCTTTGAGGACAGGCTCCCAGCTGAAATCTCCCTCTCATATTCATCAAGCCGTGAAAATTGTCCTGGAGTTCATTCATGTTTAGTTCTTAGTGTCTGCCAGTTCCTGTGTCTGTCTGCACTTCTCTGAAGAAATGGCTTCCTGTTCTAGGTAGAGAGGGGCTTCTTTGCCAGGACAATATCTGCTAGCCTGGGGACACATTAACTGAGCCAGAGCTGCTGATGCTTATTTAAGCCTTTTCTACTGAGTTTAGTTATATGAGTAAGTGTACATATTCAGAATCCCACTTCCAAAGGCAGGCAGGGGCTGCATCACCTCTTTCCCTTATTTGATTATGCAGCTCACCGCTGCTGCTATCGGATTACATCTGCAGCTACTACCAGCTGCACCCAGTTACAATTTAGTCTTGTTAGATGCTTATGTTATGGGGTGCTCCAAACACCCCTTCCCCCACCTCCATCAGCTGAGGTTTGATGGAGGAAGACATAGGCACAAAATTGTCTTCCCCTTTCCCTGGGGGACAGGTGAAAAAGCTCCCATTCCTCCTGCCGGGAGCTGAAGCCCCTCACATGTATTTGCCCGCGGAGGGAAGCCCGCGCTGGGACTTGGAGCTGTGATTGGCGGGGTTCTTCGTGCCCAGTCTGTGTTGGCACTGCACGCATTCTCTAGGGAAATCGTAAACAGAGTGACAGGAGAGCGGCCTGCGCTCTCATTTTGGCTCGCATTTTTGGATCAGTTTTGGCTCTCGTTTTGGACTCGCTCTGGATTCACGATGAAGTTGGAGAGATCAGCACTTGGACCCGGCTGCTCCCCAGACCTGCCTTCCCTGGGGTCCTGCTCCCTGCCTGGTGCTGAAGTGACCCTGCCTGCCGTAAAACTGCGGCTGTTGGCTGGGACAAGTCGGCAGTGTGGCTTCTCTTGCACTGCTCAGACAGTGCTGCTACACGAGTTTTGCCTCGTGGCAGCTGTGTCTAAGGACACTTTGATTTTGGCGGGCCCCTTTGGATTTGTGCCGCGTTATCCACAAATTGGATTATAAACTTGCAGTTCTGGAGCCTGCCACAGAAGAGAGACTTAGGGACTATCACCCAGTTCCTGCTCCATCCTGGTGAGTACAGCTGGCATTCTCATTGGCTTTCCCTAAGGTCTGGTTTGCCTCTGTTTTATAAGTGGGGTAAAACTATTTTGTGGCTTAGCCTTTTCTATTTTCTGAATTCTCTAAATTGTGCTAATGTTGCCCACAAACGTGGTGGTAGAATTCGTGACTGAATAGAACCTGTAAATAAAATGTAACTAGTTTGTACACAATTTTGGGGCGGGATTTTCAGGAAAATAAAGATAATTATATGTTTATAATTCCCGCCTGTTAATTTAATCCCAATCAAACCAGCTTACTATGATGTAGGCAGAAAACAGAACAGAAAAAGGTAGTTTATCAGTTCATAATATTCCTACCTCCTAAAACCTTCCTGAATATTACTTATAAGTTAGTCAATAATCTGTTCTGATGCTATCATGTAAATGGAAATGTGGCATCCAGAGTAACACGGGACAGTTCACATGCACAGCACATATGGTCTCATCTCAAAAATATCACTCTATCCCTACTGCAAGAAAAATAAGTTAATTTTCTTACAAACTCAAAGAAACTCTGTGATTCTGGTCAAGCTTTGAGCATTTTCATGTGTTTTAAGTTCTCTTGGCACTGCTTTTGCCTGAATAAAAGACTGTTTTCTGCATGATAGGCAAATCTGTAAGGCTGGTACTCCTGGCTGTGCATTTCCTTCCAAATTAAGGTTACATTTCCTGGTAAAAATAAACAGACTTTGCATAGCATTAGAGATTGTTTATGTAAATTTATAGAGTCATGTGATAATTGAGAGTAGCTATTAAGGTCTACTAAACTAAATGGAGAGATTGTGAAATGAGCTCTGAGATGGAAGGCTGGGTCAGTGGTAACTTGGTGAGGTAAGGTTTGACCTCCAGAGATAAAAAAGGCAAAGCTTGAATTCATAGCAGGTTACTGGGGAAGCTTCTTTGAGTCCAGGCATAAAGCTCTGAGCTGTGTTTATGTTGGGATCCTAAAGCAGTTTTTACATTATGATTAGCTTTGGCTGGGATGAAAGTGAGGAGTCAGACTCAGTAAACCCATGATTTGTACAAATATAAAAAGTAATCCTAAAATCCAGCATAATCCTAGTTGTAGTTTCTAGCTGGCCTTGAAGAGGGGTGGGGCAAAATGCATTTGTGGAAAAACTCAGATGCAAGCCTGTTTAAACTAAGTGGACTGTCCCACAGTTAGCAATGATGAATATTTTTCAGGAGCCTGAGCTAAAACTGCAGGTAAACACTCAACACATTTATTTTTCTTCTTTGAATCTGCTTGAATCTTGCCAAATATAGCAGCGGCACAAATGCTACGGATGTGCATTGAACATACTGACCTTTCAGCAATTTGCCCGTGTGTTAAGCATTGTATCCTTCTGGGCTCTGGGGAAACCCAGGACACTGGAAGCAAACCCAAGTAAAAGTATGAAAAAATCAATGTTCTTGATTTCAAAGACCATCACAGGCATGAGTCAGTCACAGAGATGTCATTCCTTGCTCCCTTCCCTGTCACTTTTAGTCATCATTTCATTGGAAATCAACCTAAAGTGCTAACCCAGAGGGAGTATCTTCTGACTAGATTTTTCCCAAGACCTTTGATTTTTATTTCTTTTCATGCATGCTTTAGAAAAAAAGACAAAATTGGTGGCTGACCACTGATGACTGGTAAGTTAAATGAATGTCCAGCTTTGGGAGGTAGCAACCAGGTGAAAAAGTGCAGTTATTACCTGTTCACTGGACAAACTGTATAGCCTACTGGGAATGGAGCCACACAACCCTTGGGGAATAGCTGTTTCTCATGGTATTATCTAAGACACAAACAAAAGGCAAGGTCAAATTCTGTTGTACATTTCATGTGTTTTCTAAGTGTAAGTCATGATGGACTTTTGTCTACTCTTACTACATGGTGAACGAAGGTCTTGTAGATGAGTTAGAAAACTGGAAGTCAGAAGGTTGAGGTTTCCATCTTGACCTCAGAATTCCGTTGGAACTTTGGAAAAAAAAAATCTTACTTTTGTGCCTTAGTGTTCCAGTCTACAAAGTGTAGATGTTAGGTAAATGTACCAATTTTTGTAAAGACTGTCTTACAAACAAAATGCTTTTTCTGGATCTGCTAACATGTTGCATGCCTATATCCATTTGGGCTTGTGAGCCCTGGCCAGAGATAGTTCACTGACATGGAAAACAGTTACTTTTCCCAACTTTTGCTCTGATGTTGTGCGTAGAGAAGAAGAAAAAGCATCAAAACAAATGTGAGTAATCTGCAACAGATTTCTATCCATCCTTAAAACGTTTTTTTCAGCAAAGACTGTTGAAGTCATGAGGCTCTTTGTTCATTTGAATAGTACAGAAATCACAAACTTGTTCTGGAATTTGGTGGTATGAGAAAACAATTTAAAGTTGTGCTTGCCCAGCAGAGATGATTTTGGAAAAAAAATTAAACCTGACCACTTTACCATCAGTGTTCATGGAAAGAAAAGATAGTGTCTTAGGCTTTTAATACTAGTTTAAAAATAGCCTGGGTGGCACAAAAATAGCTTGGATGAGTTTTGTGTTATGTAGTAAGGAGGAAATTTCTTTGACTTTGTATCTCTGTGGAGGGTCTGGCGAAACTTAGAAGAACCTCACTGTGATTAACTAATGTCTGTGGAACCAGAGCTTCAGGGAAGCTGAATTTTAAGGCAAGTTCAGTGATGAGTCTACGGATTTCTCATTCTCCATAGCTTGGCCTACTTTCTCTGCTGTGATCTTTGAGGAATGGTGTGGTGCATTAAGTATCCCTTACAGTGTGTGTTACTGATTCCCACTGCTAAGTGCACTGCTGGGGCTAGAGGAAGGTCTGAAGGCGAGTATTCTGTTAACCAGAAGAATTGCCAAGGGAGCCTAACAGTATCAACTCCTACTATCTGCTTTTCTCTGCACAGGTCCATACAGCAGTTGTACTTTCCAGATACAAGCACCAATGAGTTTAAGCAGTTCTTGAATTTGCTTATATACAATTGTATAGACTCCACTCTTGCAATGGGTTTTGTGAGCTAGAGTTGACCAATAGTAAATGACAGCTTGGCAAGTAACAGTTTGGGTGGCCTCTAACTGCCAAAATATATTAAAAGCAAAGGTTTCTTTCAGTATGTTTTAGTATTTGCATTTTGTAACTGGGACAGATGAAAATGTGTTGCTCCTTGTGAAAGAAAAATTGTTCATGACAGGAATGCTAAAAACCACAAGCAAATACTTACCTATTCCTACTGAAGAATACAATGTGGGTCACCCTCTCTCATAAGCATATCAAAGTTCTGCATGCAGAACTTTTAAAAGAGCTATATTCTACATTTTCTTCGTATCATCAAAGCACACTGACAGAGAAGAAGCAGTATGATCTGTTACGGTGCAACAAGAACCAACAGAATGAAATTATATTGTTCCTGTAGCTGGTTTATTCCTCTCACCATAGTCACTAGAGAAATTGAGGAATAGTTACAGACTGTGCAAACTGGAGGGTTTTCTAACACCTGCATATGCAGAAACAGTATTTTTCTCTCTAAGCTGTATTCTGGTAATATTCCTGTTAGGAGGGACAGAGAAGAAACTGAATTCAAGTCAAAGTGACATCACAATTTTGTCATTGACAAAAGGTGCCTTTCATTTATGCAGACTCATTGCTGCAAATTTTCCATGACTCGGCAAACTGAGGAGATTGGCTGTCAGAATAAAATAGATTTTCATGGCACAATGCCAGACTTCAGCGTGCTTTCACTTAGTGTTATCAGAAACTGAAAGTCAATAAAATTTATAGCAGCAAAAATTTCCAGCAAATCCACTACCTTGCTGGAGAAGGTAGAGCATTCAGCAGTGCCAGGAGCCATCTGCCAGTCTTCAGAGGTTGCACTTGCAGTGGTTTGTATCTAGACTACCTTTTGTAAGGCAGGCAAGGGAAGGAGTTTCATGATATTTAGAATTCTAGTCTTATGAAGCGGTGCAATTTAAACTAGATTATACATTATAAACCCACTGTGTACTGAATTGGTCTCTTCATTTTGCTTTATGAAGAAGTGCAAGGCAATGGGTCTCCATAAGAACTTTTAATAGAAATAAATGTCTTTTCTGCTGTGGGAAGTAAGAGCACGTTTCAGTGGGCAAAAATCTAGCTTATTTTTCTGGACATCCTGCATATTACTTTCTAGCTGGAGTAAGTTTCATTATTATGAGCCTAGTTCTTAGGGTCATGAAAGCATTTGCTATTTTTCTGAACATATTCTGGAGAATTAAAACTGGAATACAAATCCCAAAATCCTCTTCACAGGTCACACTGCCTAGAGAGTGCATACCTTCCCACTTCAACAGTCTGATGAAACAGACTCTGCATGGCCTCTCTTTGGGCTTCATAACATTGGCTATGGCTCATTGATGTTGTTTCTAAAGATTCTCACCATCTGGATGCTCTGTACTCTCAGTACTGTGTTCTTTTTCTCTTCTCAATATGATGATTCCTCTCTCTTGTTAATACAATGATGACTCCTTTGTTTCCAGTAAATCTAATACATTGCTCACAAATCAGTTGGTGAAAAACGTCATACCCATTTCTGCTGCAGAAATACTGCAATGGATGCTAGTGTTCTGCTCTATGTTGTTGGAACCTTTCCCAAAAAGCATTTAATTATGTTTTCTCTTTCTCTGATTATCTTTACTCTTATCTCAAACACTTTTTTTTCAGCTGCTTCATCCGTCTGTATAAACTAGGTAGCCAAGTAGCATAATCCTTGTGCTGGCAACAGTGTTACAGGTTGTTAAGGAGCCACTTGTTTTGTAAATGTTGAACCTGGGTCTGAAAATGCGTTCTGCTTAAAAACTGCGCTGTTAGATATTAAACGATGACACTTACCAGAGCTTGGCATTAAGAAGCAAAGACAAGAATTTAAAAATCGCCATCTGGTTGTAAATCCACTTAAACAGCCCCTGAAATAAGGTGGGGCCTCAAGTAACTGAGCACATAATTTCAGTGAATGATAAAAGCAATTGATACACAAATGCAAACCCACCTTCCTTAAGGAATAGCTGTTGCAGCGCTTGACTTATTTACCACCCCAAACCACAGCAAACCAGACCTAGTTTGATAGTGTCTGGTGGAGAAAAAAAAATCCTGTTTTGCAGATAAGACTAAATGAAAAAACAGGGCTCTAGAACACAGCGTAAGTATAAACACTTTCTGCTGAATGACATTATCAGATGCATCTGTTCACCCAGGGCTGTTCATATTCAGCAGTAATATGCCCGTTTGGTCCATCTGGTCTAGAAATGCACTCTGAAAGAAGATTATATAGAGTAGATGCAGTCCATGCTGCCACTAAATCACTGACCAGAGAACAACAGTATTTCAGAATCAGGTTACCATCAAAGTTCTCTTAAGGTGTACATTAATGTGAGGTAATTTGCTCTATGAAATGTGTTGTAAAAATAGCCTGTGAGCTAAAGGAAAAAAAAAATTAAATCAATTAAAGTATGTTGTTCTTTGGCAGCAAAGACACATGGGACTCTTTTCATATCTTTGCAACACCTCTTTGGACCAAATACTTTCTGAAAAGTTGAGATTTTCCTCAGCAAACTACATGAGAAGTGAATTCTTTTGCCATGATTGTGGTGAGACGGGGCAGATTCAAGACAAGGGAAAATTTGAGCCCATAATTAAAACAGAAGATAAATCAGGTCTTTAGAATATACTGTCAATCAACTCCTAATGTAATTTTCAATTTTAAATGACAGATAATTTCAAACAGTAGATGTTTGAAAACCTCCCCACTGGGAAGTTTACATCTGAATTCATGTTTATTATTACTTTGTCCGTTATGTAATGAATGCCAGTTTCAGCAATGGAAAAGGAAAATGCAAAATAACAGAAACAGATCACTTTCTTACATGCTTAAGGAAGCTTCATTTTCATGTTTGAAAATATTGGGATAATGGTACACAAGAAGGAAGTATTATTATTATTACTGCTTAATAATTTCAGTACTGCTTTGTCAGTGATCTTGTCTACATTTTGAGTGGTAGGACAGCAGTACTGTGGGATAAGTTCTATCTAGATTTTATCACCTGGAGACTGTCTAAAATGTTTTTTTCCTTCTGCTTCTTTGCTGGTGTGGTGAATGACACATTAGTTTGAAAACACTCACTGCTTTCTCACTCATTTTGTCTTTCAGTGTGAACACTCCAAGGCTCTGTATAGTCATGCTCTTCTAACAGGTGTTGTGGACCTTGTTCTTAATGCTGTAAGACTTAACAGAAAGAGCTTTACCCCTTTAAAAATTTATTTTACAGACACAATAATGTTTCTACATATTTTGCTCTCTAACTCTACTTCGGTTTAATTTTATTCAAGAAAGCAAAACAAAAGTGTTTCCTGGTACTCATTTATGTGAAAGTGCCAAGACACACTCTGAGATCTGCAGTTGTAGAATTTTGCTGATAATAAGAGCACTGGGATCAGGTAAAAGGCTTGATTTTATTTTTAGTAAATCTCAAGTAGACTCTTTAGGCCTGCTACAAAAAGATACCTTTATCTGCAAAGATGACTGGTTGGGTGCATGGACTTAACAATGTGACTGGAATAGAGCTATGAGAGGAACAATACAGAATGCTGGGAACCACATCTGTCTGCACATTGTGGAGTTATTGCTGGTCACTATTTCTCCACAGGAGGAAAAACAGCACATGTGCCTGGCCCTCAGCTCCTCAAATGAGGTAATATAAGGAAAAAACTTAAGTTATTTCCACTAACAGCAATACTGGTGTCTAAGACATGAAGCTATAAATGAGCTAATTGTATTAACACCAAACCCATCATTTTTATCTGCTTTCGTTAATCAAGAAAACAAAAAATATTGCAATAATTTCTAAAATCTTTCATCATGCTGTCACTAATACACCTCTCCAACAGGAGGTCTAGTGTGACATGAAACAACAAAAATGCCATGTGATAAAAATAACTAAAATAGATGAGATCTTTCTCACAGAGCTTTTGATAGCTAAAACATAGTCCTGTGCAGTGAAACGAGTTGCTGTTGACAGAAGGAAAAAGCTGTTCAATCAGCATCCACTGATTAAATCCTTCCTACTTCTTCTGCTATGAGAACAGTGCATGACTACTCCCTATGTGTTTTGCCTGTGCTGTTGCTGGTTTTATAGATCTGTTTTGCATATCTTCAGTCTCTTTCCAAACTGCAGTGCCTGCAGTACCTTTAGGGGGAAGCTGTTTTGTATCCCTTAATGCTTTCTAATGTCTGTGATGCTGGTTGCATGTATAAACCTGTTCTGGTTTTCTGAATGAAGAGTGCTGCATAAGAAGAAGAGAACAGGTTTTGTTGTAGGTTTTGGTAGGGGCAAAACATTTGTGTAGCTTATTCATCGTAGTATACAGTATCTTATGTGCTGTGTTAATGTGTTACTGGTAGCAAGCGATTGCAGCTATTAAATTCCTAGTGTGGCGGTAAAGATATTAGAAAAGCTGTAAGAAGTATTCAATTATACATAGTCTGATTTAAAGAGGATTCTATATAAGGCAATAAAATAATTTTATCTTGTTAGAAAAACTTCTTTATCCCAGAAGAATAGAAACAGAAGTCATCAACACAGATGTAACTCCACAAATTTCTTCTGGAATAACTAGGCTAGCAATAGCACAACTTTATAAACATAACTAGCAGTGGTTAGGGATTAGTTTCCCCAGTTAAATTTTGTTTACTACTGGGTTTTACTAGAAGCAATTAAAATTTTCAATTAGAGATTTTTTTTTAAGTAAAATGTATTAAAAATAATAATAAAAAAAGAAGATGCTGAGTGTTTCAAATTGTCCTTGAATTCTTGTGGCTAAAAAATGGACATAATCAAGCCATGTTCTTGATGGCTAAAATTAACCTCTGCTATCAGTTTCATAGCAAGAAGTGTTCTAACTTCTGCTTGATTTTCATGGCTAAATAGCAATAGAAAAGGTAATGCTGTATCAGTTAAAATGGGCATTTTCTCAGGAGTATAACAGGACAGCTTTTCATGAAGTGTTTTTGTATCCAGAAAAAATGGTGATAATTTATGCTGATGACACAAATAAGCAGATTTCAGGATTCCAATGATGTAACAAGCTGGAAAAAAGATAATACTTCTAATTTTTTGACAAAACAATACTTTATTTTTAGACTGTTATATTCTCCTTCCTGAAAGAGATAATACAGTGGTTGCTCCTCCAAGGTTCAGCTGGCGTGCATTTACATGCTGAAATTTGCAGCATACATAAGCTGTAGCCTTGTCCTTTCTTTAGTACTACTGTGCACAGCTAATTCAGGATATGCCTGCATGATCTCCTGGTGATTATTCCAGTATTATGGAGCCACACAGATGCTCCACCATGTCCTTAGTGGCTGGTGGTGATGTGCGCTGAAAAGCTCAGGTTTCCTATCTGTTAATGCACCTGGACACCAAGAGAGTCCTAGGGCTGGCATCTCAAACTGAATTTGGTTAGAAATTCCAGCATACAATGAAGCAAGAGCTAAAATCCTGGGGCAGGCCAGTGGTATTCTACCTCTGTTAATGTTTGATTTTTCTGAGGAAAGTACATGAAAATCTTTTGAATCTTTTGAACCTTTTAGGTTCAAAGTTCATTGTTAGAGAAATGTAGAGAAAGTTCAAAGTTCTATGTAAATAAAGGAACAGAAATACCTTCGTATTAATTTTCACTAGGTCGCACCACAGCATATTCCCTTGCTGTATTAATCCAGATATGATTTAATGCAGGTAGTAAATAAAATGTAAATTTGAAGACATGCTCCAAATTCTGCACAGCTAGCAGGAATCTAATCAGCAGTAAGATTGTTAACAAATTTCTGGGATATTAATTCTTAAAAAGAATCAGCCTGACTCTTAGCCCTCTTCCATGGTGACGTCTGAGGTTTGCAGGGTTACACAGTGGCTTCCACAGACATTATGAGAAAAGTGAGGCACTGGTCCTCCTGGTAGCAATGTTAGAATAATTAGAATTTTCGTTTCTTTCTATTTGCAGAGTGTTTCTCTTTCGGAGTGATTACAGTTCAAACACTGCAATTGTTCTACAGTGGACTGCTCAAAAACTGTTATTTAAATAATAAAAATCCCAGGCAGATTAGGGCATGCACTAGTACAGCTGTATTGGTGCATTTGTATTTGCCCCGGTACATCACAATCCAGATTGCAAAGGCAGAATTGGAAGTCCTGCAGAGCTGTAGGTTAAAAGGTTCTACACAGAGAAAATGAACTTTAAAGGATGAATTTTAAAATGAAACTTACATTCAGAATTTAGGGAACAAACTCCCCCAAAACTAGACACACAAAACCTGTAAATTCTTGAATGCCACCATCGATGCTCAGGAACTGACATTCAATTAGGTGAAATAATTCGCTGCATGCTCAGTTTAATGTATGAACTGTCATATCACATAGACACATGTGCTCTCTTCTAATGAATTCCCCTTGGAAACCTTTTTTTCTCAATTATCCTTTATCACAACAGTGCTGAAGGGCTCTTGTTCAAAAATAAAGGGAGTAATTAATGGTAATTAATGACCAGTGTGAACCTAAAATCTGTGTATGTATTTTATGCAGAAGTTCAAGAGTGATGTTGAAGTTTTTACAGTTAGTATTACCTCGTTCCCAGGGAAGAACTGCTACCCATCTGTAAAACTCACAAAGCATTAAGTGGGATGAATCTCACAAATCTAAATGTGTAGAACAACTTGTGCACATATACTGTGCCTAGGATGGGCTGAGATTTATGTCTCTTGTACAATAGAATTGTTTTGGTCTCGTGCATTGGCTATTTGTCCACAATTTCTAGGTGTTTTCCATCTGCCAAAGCCTGAAAATCCAGTGGATTTCATCTTGTATGAATGAAACAAAAATGAAATCCCAAAAATTTCATTTGTCACATAATTTCTATGTGAACCTGCTGCCCACTCTTTTCCTTTTGCCTCTAAATTGCTTCCTCCAAGAACATTTAATCACAGCAAATGCTCTCTCAGGAGACCAAAAACTGCTTTAAGAGGTTCAGGGAAATGTGCATGTAAGATTTCACTGCCACTGTTTGATTTGCATTGTTCAGGATAATTAATTTGGTTTTAGATGCTTTACCACAGTCAGGGGAAAAAACCCCAAACGCTCTGTAAATTAAATCAGCTAGTAGCAAAAGCATCTAATGTGCAGCAAATGGGACTGCATTTTTCTTTCATTCAACTAAATGATCATTTAGATCTCTGAAAACTAAGAGGTATATTATTCAAGATGCCACCAATATAAAGCTTGATTAATAATGATATTTTGGTTATGTTTCTCTATTTTGAGTCTGGCTGAGTAACAATATCCCAACAGTATCTGATGACAACAGCATTTGCCTGAGAACTAAAACCAGACTTAAGTGACTTTACATTTATTCATCTATAAAAATAGATTTTAATTAAACACACACATCAATTCACCATTGTGCAAATGATTTTCTAAATGGAACCCAAGATAAAAATTGCCTTACTGATAGAGCTTTCAGAATTTTGACATGTAGTTAATAAACTGAGTTGAAATGCAAAAACTTGCCATCAAGCAGCTCTGCACAGAAGGCACTGCTAGCTTGGACCCTGTGTTAGCACCATCAGTGTAAAAAGGGGCCAGTTTGTGCTCAAAGACAGCGTTGGTAACCTCAGAGCTGCTTCTCCCAGCACTATGTCACCCTCTGAGTCATGGCAGCCTAAGCCCAGCCTGGCTCTGTGGCAGGGCTGACGTGCACCAGCTTGCCCACCGGCCCACCAGCAGCAGCTTCACTCCTATTGCTTACAAGGAAGATCCATGGGGAACCTGAAAATGTGCACTGGGTTCTGGATGAGGTGTGGTGGGACAACAGATCCAGTCCTGTGCTTGCAGGAGAGCAGGAGCGAGTGACTAACAAGATGGGGGCCATACTAAGTACTCTTGAGTAGGTCTGAGAGGAAAGGTGTCAGATTATCAAATTGGAGAAAATTAGTCTGACATTCATGTGGACTTGACTAAAAGTTCAAGTAATGTGGGAAGAGGGAAAAGGACTGAGTTTAGATATGCTGCTCATGAAGCTGCAAAATGCAGAGATGGTTTGGATGTGTAAGTAAATTGAAAGGTCAGAGAGAGAGATAAATGGTGATGGAGGGCTGAGGGCACTGGAATGATGATAGGATAGATGCTGGAAAAGGCAAACATCTGTGCTAGTTTGTTACGACACATGCTATTTATAACTAGGGAGAATGAGAATTATTGCTGGTACCAAAACCATGACTCTCATGAAACCTACAATTATGTGCCTGGCCCTTACTTGGTCGGGTTACCTGAGCTGCTAAAGGATTGTCTGGACCCTTGAACACAGATTTTTTTTCCTTTGAAATTATGAACACTTGCATATAAAGAAACAAGTCACAAAGCAAAATGGGAAGCCTTGAAGAATCTGTACAGTTAAAACCTTACAGAGGTTTTGTACATGTTGCCAAGAGTCAGATGTTTGGGAAAATAATGACCAAGAGATTAGAGATCAAAACATTGATTTTTTATTTTGCTTGCTTTGTACATTTGGCAGTGTCATGGTATTGTACATTCTATGTCCCCCTGTTCAGTTACCTACACTCTGTGTTCAAAACCACATCTGACTGATTAACTAAGAGCACAGAGCAGTTCTATTAGCACATCCATATGCCTTTGCAAACCAGAGACTTTTCTAACACAGGTACACAGTAATTATTCAAGAATGAAGTGGAAGCCAGCAATCAGAAAACCTTGTACATGTTAGAGAATGTGCAGCAAGACCCATGCAAACTGCAAGAGGCCTTAGGCCAAATAGTTTGATTTGTAATCGCAGCCTGATTTTGGTGGATCAGTTTCAATTTTTAATATCCTTATATCAGTTTTGTCTCACAAAACTTTATCAAAATTAAATACTGGTCTTCAGATTTTCAAAACCAGATGCCATACAGCAGGTCAAGAAGGCACACAAAATCAGTTCTAACACGGTGTTGGAGGAATGTATCAGTTGGGATTAAGTCACAGTGGAGAAGACCACCTCAAACACTACTTTCTAAGTAACCAATTTCCCTGTTTCCCACCTCAAATGGAAAACAAATCCCAGAAGAAAAATAAATTCAAATATAACAAACCCATGGATTTGGTGGCAAAAAGAACAGTTTGGTTTTGAGTATTTTAAACATTGCTGAATTGGAATAAATCTAGTAATGACACTTCAAAAAAAAAAAAGAGGAGAATGGTTTTCACTCATTTTTTGCTTTTTTAGCTGAAATGATCTGAGGAAACATCCGCTTTATTGTGCTTGCTTTTAAAATGTTTCGATGAAATCCGAGTATTAATAAGTATTTTCTGGAGACAATTTTGATTGCTGCAAGAGCTCCATTTAGCTTTTTTCACAGAGATTCTTTTATAAGGCCAGCCAGTCTCTCGAAGGCCTGCAATGACAGAAATATGCTTTGCATTCGTATTCCAGCATTACTTATATAGGCAACGCACCAAATCTGTAAAGCTACTAAAACTACCCTTGCCATATCCAAACTCAGTATTTTTTACTGCCAAATTCTGCTGAAGTTCTTTATTTTCCTTTTATAGCAACATGTATGGGCTTCGGCTAGATAAAGCTTCCACTTCTTTGACAGACAAAAATAGCTAATGAGTTTTCTGAAACAAAAAAAATATATTGATGTTCAAAGGTTATTTGGAGTTCAGATGTCACTAAACAGTTGTATTTTTAATAGATCTAGTGATCCCTGGAAGAATATCTCTTTTATTTTAATGTAAGGGCCTAGAGGTACCAAAGATGAAAGAAAAGGAAGAACAGTTACATAGGAAAGCATATAAAAGATCCACTTTGATTGTCAATAGTATGGTTATGAATTATTTTTACAAAGAAGAAGGAACAAATAGAAGAAGTACAGAAGAACTGGAAAGGCAATAGAAGCACTTACCTGTTACAAACCTTTGTAACTCAATGAAAATACAACCACAAATACTGAACTGTTTCAAGCAACAGAATCAAACAAGCATTAAATCTGCACATATAAATGTCACTTAATACTATTCCCACTGATTTAAAAAATGTTTCTAAAATACAGAGAAGACTAGTTCCAGAGTAATTAAATACAACATATATGTCAACTGTATGGATGAAAAACAATCCCAGAATCACAGAAACATTCAGGCTGGAAAAGACCCTCAGGATCACCAAGTCAAATCAATTCTTTCTTACAAAGAACTGACAATGCACTCACAAACACACACAGAAGAAATCAGGTAATTCAATCTCGGGAATGGAAAGTCTGGAAAATAAAAAGATATGTCATGCCTGCTAACGCAAATGGCAAAACTGGGAGTGTGAAGATCTACGTATGTGAGATACACAGAAAAATTATAAGTGGTCCTAAAAATTCGGTACTTTCCAGGTCATTTTGATATGAATTATCTTGCCTAAGAAACAGCCAGTACCGCTTCAAAACTACTGCTTAATCACCTAAGTACTACAAAAACCACACTGGCATTCAAGAAAACATATAAGAATAAAGAAGTAAAAATAAGGAAGCATTGTGATGTGAGAAGCTGTCGCTAAGAATGTTAAAAACCAAAGAATTTCACTTACCTGATCCATCTGGGCTGGAGTAGAGAGAGAGAAAGAGGCTCTCACGTAAGAACTTGGCTCTGAGCTATCAATATTGAATGCTCCTCCAGGGACCAGCAACACCTGAGATAGATTGATTAGCCACCCAGTTATCACCACTTCCACTGTTTTAAAACACCACATTGACTCAAATTTGAGAAGGCTCACTGCTGAAACACTGGTATCAGAAGACTGCATAATATATTTCTTCCCTTCAAAATGAGAAGCCAAAATGATGCAACCAGGAATTGAATTTTTTGTAAAGAAATCAAAGGACTCTTAGGTTCTGGTTACCTAGACTGGTGGGCTACCAGGTCTGGCCTATCATGACAATGTTTAAAAAGTGGTGTGTAGTTTACTCAGTACACAGTTGTTCCAAATTGTAGAAATAAAATCACACTTAATTTATCATATCAGAAAGATACAGTGGGCAGCCATCAGGCATGCAAGTACATATATTAATATTATATGCATACATGCTGTATATGTGACACTATTGTATACTATAATGGTTTTAAGTAAGCTGATTAAATATCAACATATGAATACAGACATGAAAATATCTTAATGAATCACTATGCAGCAATACCTGACTTTCAAACTCAATGGTTCCCTTGCTTTATGTGTGCACGTACATGTGGATAGATATGGTAAATTTGTTTCATCTTTGCCCTATTTAATTCTAACATCATAGGCCATTAAACCATAGGTCATACTTCTTTCTGCAAAGCTTTTTCCATGATCAGCTGCTGTGTATCAGAAATACCCTTAATCTTGATCCATAAGAACATGCCAGCAGCAGGAGGGTACCATTCTGCCAAATCTGGAGGAAGTAAAGAAGAGAATCAAGAAAGGTGCCCTACCTTACACTGATATATCATAGATTCAGCCATTAAATTTGGCTATTTCAGACAGAGATTTTAAAGACTGAGACTTTAAACATAAAAGGTTTCAGAACAGTGGAGTGGTTTTTGTAGAACTGCTTTACACAGTAATGTGGTGAGCTCTTTGCCCATCACTATCTCCTTGTCCCACCAGAAGAGCATGAAGACAGCAGCACTAGATAATTTGTCTTAAGCTCAATATTTAATGTGACTGATTTGCTTAAAGTGCTTTGCTGTCACTTGAGTCAAGTGATAAACTTCAGTGATTCTTCTTGAACACAAAAATGATAAATAAGTAGGGAAAAAAAACAGTCACTAGCTGTGCTGCACTCACTGACCTTTTAACCACCTGTGAGCAGCACTGAGCATTGCATCCCGCTGGGTCCTGTAGAACTCCACCACTCTGAAAGTACATTATCAATTCAAAGTCATGATCTCATAGAGCTTCACAGTCCATTTGTTTCCGAAGACAGAAACAAAGCTTTTCTACTTGAACAACCTAAGTGTACATTTAGTGGAAATATGATCATAGCCTAGATGGGCACAATGCAGCGTGTATGAAATATATATTGTGTACATAAAACTGCAAATAAAACTTTGTATATGGATCAGAGAAGAGATAAATGCTTCAGTGTGACTGCAACAAAGCACTGATCAACCAGACAGAGGAAGTGCTTATGTGGCTGCTTCTTAAACTTTACATATGTCATGGGAACTGTTACCTATGTTGTATCCATTCTCTCTGTTGTATCAGTGGATACAAGTCCTGTTAGTATTTACTGCACAAAACAGGCCTATTGAAATAAATTAGATGTATGCATCTGCAAATGCAAAAGCACAGACTCAGTATTAGTGCATTTGTGTTGAACTTACTGTGTAGAAGGTACACATGGAAATGGTATTTCAAAAGGCAGAAAGCAAATCATATGACAAACCTGTCACAGTTATTTGACAGCTGCCTATTTTCTAAACTTTTCACACTTTAAGAGAAGCTTCTAAATAACTAAATCTTTTACTGAGAAAAATTAACCCAACCCAAGTTTCAGTGTGGACAAGTCTGGTGCAGTAGCTTTTGTTGACATAAAATGAGGCTGATGCGAAACAGGAGGCACAAGAGAAATGCCTGATACAGAGATCATAAGTCAGATGCAAGCATGTTCCCATCTCTGTAGAGAAAATGTATTTAGTACTTTGCATGATTTTACATTTGTTTTTTTTTTTTCCACTCTTTGAACCAATAGCTTTGATTTCTGGATGTATTTTATTACACCTGACAAACATCAACATCACCAGAGGCTTATATACTTTTGGTACTCAGTCTATACCAAGTACTACATTATGTGCAAAATGGTAAATCTCACTTCCCTCACATCATGAATTCTGTTGCAAGGCTTTTTGCTTTTCTGTTGTCATTGTATTTTCATGTTGGAATGAAATTTAAGTGCTCGTAAGACTGAAAGTACAGCTGCTCCAAATGACAGGCTAGCTCCTACTTAAAAACATTATCTAACAAGTCAACCTTGCACAAATGAAATCACCTGGAAGAGATTGCAGTCAGTTGTTGGCCTCATCAATAAGTCACCTGACAACTGAGATTATAAGGTGGTAAAGGGTTGAGCTCCCCTACCCTTGCACTGTTTTCATTAGCTCAAGAAGTTTCCTGGTTTCAGCAATGATGCCTTTTTGCTTATGAAAATAAGGTAAGTGAAGAGAGGCATTTAGTTTGTTTGGGTTTTTTGCCTATCTGCTCAAGGTTGAGTTAAAGTGTTGTCCAAGTTTCCCTGCAAAACTTACCTTTATGTTGCTAATTCTTAAAACAAGGCAAAGGTAGGGCTGTTGTGTCTGCTTTGTTGGCTTTATTCTTTTTTTTTAATACTGGTGCTTACAGTATGGACAACAGGCAGGTGCTCAGGGGACAGAAATGGCTGTTAGTGAAGTATAAGAACTTTTGCCATGCTTTGCTTACATTCCTGTTACAAGCCTCTGCAGAGTGTAGAACACTCTCACTGAAGTAGGAAGCTTGGGGCTCTAATGGCATCTGAAATGAAGCACAGATACTCAAGAGAAACTAAGTATAATAAATGAAAACCAGATGCCTGTCAGTCAGTAAATAAGAAATGCCTTGCTGAGTTAGACTGTAGCCTAGCACTCGGTCTCCAAGAGTGGTGATGCAGGCAGTGTTTAGCAAGCGTAGGTGAACCTCACTGCTGTCTGTAGATCTTTCCACCAGGATCCATGATCATTAGATTAGGAATGTTACAGGGTGAATCACTGCTGAGTTAGTGAGGAAAAAAAAATCCCTTTATAGAAGTTATGCTGAGTCTTTCTCAATATATTATGTGCTCAGTGATAGCCTTTGCTATAGACCCTACTCATTATTCACTGACTTGGAACTTCTGGGAGCCTCTTGAACTCCCTTCAGAACTGTCAGTGGACTGGCAGTCTTTAGTGACAGGTTATGTGCTCTGACCTGCATCCCTGCAACTTCACAATGAGCTTCTTCAGGACTCTTGTCTGAATATTGGCAGTCTTGGTGACCTGGCTTATCAATTTGCTCTTATACTGATGCATCTCCTATTACTTGCAGTAAACAGACCAGGTTTTAAGCAGGTAAGAAGCTGCAGAATGATAGATGATGAGATTCAGCATGTGGCATGACCCTACCTGTCTATATGCTCCAAGAAACCCTTTTCTCCCCATTGGTGAAGCAGCTGTGATATCATCATCTAAAGAAATAAAACACATCATCAGCACCATATTTTAAACAGGACTGTTTTGCAGTCATCAAGAGATACACAGCCTGATGCATTATTCACAATTCCACAGGCAAGTAACTGCACATGGTGTCTCTTGGAGCCTTTTATAAACAGAGGTGGCAACAGCAACAGACCATTGTAGCCCTGTTACTGCTGTCTCCAAAAATCATGGCAGTGGTTTATAGTTGGAGCAGGAGGAGGGGAAATATGGATGGAGAGCTCCATATAGCAACTGGGGGAAAAAACCTGTATGCTTTACATTGAGATTTTTCAGGTGAACCTATCAAGAGCAAGGAAGTCTTTTTAATCTTGATTCTTGAAATTTGAGAGTCAAGGGCATATTAGCTTTGCTTTCCATGTGCTGAGATGCTTTTTAGCTCTGGTTGTAATTTCTGTGGTGGTCTCTCTTCCTCTGGCAGAATTAACAATGCATGTTTTTTTAATTAAAAAAACTGCAAAGGTGCAAAGCTGTTTGTGGTTTATTACATGGAATATATTCTCTTTTCTAAATAAAATTCAGTTGGCAGCTTGGTACTTGCCTGTGTGAAGGTGCTGGTGTGCATTGTTGAAACCTGAATATGTAGAACAACTCTGTCGATAAGAGGTTTGGGACCTGTCAGAAAACCTATTCTTAACCTAGAGGAGGGGGGAAAAGAAATTACTACAAAAATGCAACGTGTTCATCTTTTGTGAGTAATGGTTTAACTTATGACTAGAAAAACATGTGACCATTTTATTGATATTTTAATATTTTATGCATTTAAGCTTATCTGTATCTTAATACTGCCCTGAGCCTCAGCCTCATGCAACTTAAAAGCCAAGCAGCGAAGCCAAGAAATAAAAACATTTAAGGGTTTTTAATGCTTATAGTAGCTTCTTAGTTCTGAGACTTCAGGGCATATCCTACATTTGTAAGCTTTCCTCTGCAACCATAAAGATTACATGAATCAAAGGGAGGGAAAGATAGGATTTCACAAAATGAAAAACCATGAATGCTAAGGCTTTATGAAAAGCAGATGGGAAGTGGCAAACTGTTTTATCCTTTCATTCTCTTGCAGTGCTGCAGAATGAATGGAATTTAGATTGATCAACTAGATTCTTATTCATGTTTCAATTCTTATGAACCATCTTTATGTACTGGCTGAAGTCCTTCTTTGAAGAAAAACAGAACCAGTAAACTCACATGTCTTTGACAAAGATAAAATTACACCATGCTTTTTTGCAGTGTCGCTTCTGAAAGTGTAATTGAACTTAGCATCATGTTGTGTCCTCACTTTTTTTCAGTAATAGGGTCATAATCCACTAGTTGTCAGTGCAGAATACACATTACTTTTTTTATATCCATTAGGATAATACATAAAAGCAAGTTAGAAATCAAATATACGTTGAGTTGTGTGAAATGGCAACCAGGCAGCTCAGTGTTTCAGGCACGTGAAAACAACCTGAAAGGACTGTAAGGCTAGAAGATGAGAGATCAGTATAGCCCCATGAATGCCTTCTGGAGATGGATGCCATCATTTTCCTTCTATATTCCAAGTTCAGGGAGTAAGCTGGAATGGTAGGAGAGAAAGAGAAATGGAAAAAGAAAAGAGAAAAGCTCCTAGGAGTTCCAGGAACAGAGTTGGAATCCAGCATCTGTCTTTCTGCTTACATGGTGTCTGCTAGAATAGGTTGCCTGGGAAGAGTGGCTTAACTATCAGCATCAGAAGATAAACAGAATCTAGAAGTAAATGACTGCCAAGAGATGACATGAAAGTGAGCAGACTGAGAAAAGCTGTAGACACCACAGTACATTTCAGAGATGGACAGGTATTAGATGAAAAAGCATTGTTACATATGCATGAAGTGTTAAGTCTTCTGCCTTAACTGAACAGGCAGAGCTGAGCAGTCTGAACCTGGCCTTACCCAGATGACAGAATTTTAGAGAAAGAGTCAGTCCTGATAACTCGGCCGTCCACATCCATTGAGAGGAAAGTTGGAGCCCAGGGCTTGGGAGAAAAGTGAAAAAAAACAAATTCAAGTTGCAAGTAAAAGTGAGGGAATTATTTTCTTAACTGTAAGTCAATTAATTTCTTAAGAATTTTTATAATAAATATTTTACAGATGTGCATTCCAAGGCAAAAAATGCTGTAACTTGCTGACAAGTGATTGTTCAGGTTAACTGAGATGTGATTACAGTATTATATGAAAGTCATCAAGAAATCAGCCTTGTTATTTTTTGATGCTTAGCCCACTGTTCAGCATACTAGTGTCCAGTTCACGTTTTGGTATGATGCCATCAGTAAGAGAGAGAGAAATAACTGCTCAACCAAGATACATTTTTTTTTTTTAATGCAGTAAACAGATACTGTAATTTCTAATATAAGAACCTGTAGCTTTGAGTTTTATCTCAGAAGATACAACCAAATTTTGAGTTCAGCACGCTTTATCAGTAATTCTTCTTTTACACCCTCTCCCCTTGCAGTCTTAAAAAAGCTCCACAATGCTACTCAATGAGTAAATGAGATTTAGCACATCCAAGTGCTGGGTTCTGCACATTGGCCACAACAACCCCATACAGAGCAACAAGCTGGGGTCAGAGTGGCTGGAGAGCAGTCAGGCTGAGAGGGACCTGGGGGTGCTGGTTGACAGTAGACTGAACATGAGCCTGCAGTGTGCCCAGGCAGCCAGGAGGGCCAATGGCATCCTGGCCTGCATCAAGAACAGTGTGGCCAGCAGGAGCAGGGAGGTCATTCTGCCCCTGTACACTGCACTGGTTAGGCCGCACCTCGAGTACTGTGTCCAGTTCTGGGCCCCTCAGTTTAGGAAGGATGTTGACTTGCTGGAACGAGTCCAGAGAAGGGCAACAAAGTTGGTGAGGGGTTTGGAACATAAGCCCTACGAGGAGAGGCTGAGGGAGCTGGGATTGCTTAGGCTGGAGAAGAGGAGGCTCAGGGGTGACCTTATTACTCTCTACAACTACCTGAAGGGAGGTTGTAGACAGACGGATGTTGGTCTCTTCTCCCAGGCAGCCAGTACCAGAACAAGAGGACACAGTCTCAGGCTGCGCCAGGGGAGGTTCAGGCTAGATGTTAGGAAAAAGTTCTATACAGAGAGAGTGATTGCACATTGGAATGGGCTGCCTGGGGAGGTGGTGGAGTCGCCATCATTGGAGGTTTTCAGGAGAAGACTTGATGGGGTGCTTGGTGCCGTGGGTTAGTTGTTTGGGTGGTGTTGGATTGGTTGATGGGTTGGACGCGATGATCTTGAAGGTCTCTTCCAACCTGGTTTATTCTATGTATTCTATGAAGTAGGTTTATTGCTTCCTCCCATAAAAACATATTTCAACATAAAAATACTGACCTGTAGCTTTAGCAATGTTTTACTGCTTTGAGACCAGTTTTTATGCCTGAAGTTAGGTATTTTTGCAGACTGCAACTGTAGATCCATGTGTTGAAGACAAGTCATCACTTGTCTGCTACCCATTTGGGGAAATTTCCATGAAGAAGGGAAGCTGCCTATCCTGTAGTAGTACTTGTGGTATCTGAGAGAACTCTCTCAGGTTTTCCAAAAGGCAAAGGTGGCATCAAAATGGAATATAGTAGATTGGGAGTAGGCAGTCTTCCACTAAATGGAAGAAGAGACTGGGCTGAAAGGTACATTAAGAGGCTGATTTGAGTGCTGCTTTGATGGCATACTTGTTTTGCTCTGGAGGCAAAGTCTTTGCCATTGTCTATTAAACAAAATTCTGTGCTGTATATGGCTTGACAAATTTGAACCACTGATTAACAGCACTGATGCAATAAAATACCAGAAAGGAGACAACTAAAAGCAGCACAGACTGTGAGGCCTACAACTACCTTAGCAGGACATGAAGGAGGAGTATGCAGGGAGATCCACAGCCCAAACTTTTGTTCTTTCTTGGACCAGAAAAGGTTACTAAGAAGAATGGAAGGCAAATTACCTTTTCAAACTGAAGAAAGTAGTAAGGATCATCTTCTATTATGAGGAAATCATACTGTCTTGCAAGCTAAAGGAATTAATAAAAATTAAAAGATTTGTTAAAATATGACAACACTGTAAGCTGACTTCTTCCTATACTCTAAGCCCTATTACCAGGACCATATTATGATCCTATGGCTTGCTCATCAACTATATACAAGGTCCTGTCAAGAACAACTTTCAAATGCCCAATTTAGACATAAAGCAACTCTTAACAGTAAATGTGGTTCCTGCAGTACAAGGACACATGTTTATAACTGAAGGTCTGTTCCATGTGGTGTTTGAAACCATGAAGAAAACTTGCATTTAATTCCAGTTTGAAGCTCCTGGCACAGACACTAGCTAACAAAGGGCTACTGTTGCAAAACCAATTTAGCTAATGCATAGCGCATCTCTGAAGAGTTGTTATGAAAGATGTTCTGCTAGAAACAAGTTCTAGGAAGAATGTCTACTGGACCAGTAATGGGCCCAAAAACATTTATCCATTTACACATACAAGGTTCAGGAGGCCCCAGCTACATACCTCGTAAATCTCCTTCTTGCGCTCTGCAGTCAGAGAGTTTCCAGTTGGGTTGCATCCGTTAGGAATAGTGTACAGGAATTTGGGAAGGTTGTGGCTACGATTTTTTACATCATCTGAGCTCCAAGCAGATAGAATTTCCTTTAGAGCTTTTGGAATAATGCCGTGTTGGTCACTCGGAACATTGATGATGTTACAGCCCAAAGGTCTCAGCTGTTGATTGGTAGAACAAAACTGTCATCCCATAATTCAGAGATCTTCCTTTTGTCATTGGCACTGTTAAATTTCATTAATATGACATCTTTCTGGCTTCACAGCTTCCACTTGCATGTGATTCAAAATAAAGTTTTGCCTAAATTTGCTGTGAAGCTTGTCTGACTTTCCACATGACTCTTTATTTGCCCTACTGAGCCAACTGAAAAGGAATAGGTAGCTCTGATACATCCATCTACTGCTTTTCTCTAGGAAACCACACATGGTTTTGCATGCAGGAAAACACTGTGAATTTGAGCGGTGTTCCCTTAGTGTGTGTGTGGTGGGTTAATGCCCTTTCTGAAAACAAAGAGAGGAGGGCTTGCGAGTGCTTTGCCTTCTCTGCAGGGCATTTTCCCCCCGGGAAACTGAGTCTGTTCCACTCCCCCCTCCCTGCCCAGCTAGGGTATAAAAGGGAAGGTATTGGGGTCATTAGTTCTCCTTTTGGCTCCTGCCTCTCCTGGATGAGAGCTACTGCAGCTGCCCTCCTGCTCCTCTGCCAGGTAGTCGGGCCTGATCCTTCTCCCTGCTGCCTCCATACCTCTTCAGAGAAAAAACTGGTTTTGTACTCTTCCTATTTGTCCCCCTCCCATCCAACCTTGTTCCTTGCCCTTGTGAACCTTACCTGTTATTGAGATATATATATAGTTTTGTTTTGTTTTTGTCCTGCTGACAATCTACACTCTACTTCATTGGAATCACAGATTTATTGAGGCTGGAATAGACCTCTGAGATTGTCAAGTCCAGCCTATGACCTAATACCACTACATCGACTAGACTAGAAGTCACAGAACTCTAAGTCTACTCTTCACTAATAAAGGGCAAAGCATCTGTTCTCAATAGATGTATTCAGTGATACAAAGGAGAATGAAATAATGCTATAGCAATGACATGTTGACAGCAATATGAACAAAAAAAAAAAATGGGTAAAATGCCAAGAAAAAAGTATGTTGTTTCCCGTCTTTGGAATTTCAATTTCCATCATGTAGCACTCTGCATTTTTATGTAAAAATGCAAGTTGCTGCACTGACAAAGTATAATTGATTACACAAGATATGTTCAAACTTGGCACAGCGAACAATAACAAAATTGCTTTTGATACCAGGGAAGCCTAGACTGAAATTGTGGAGTAGTATCTATTCTAACCCTTCTTAGGCATTTTAAGCTGACACTGCATACTGATTGAGTTACTTTTCAGAATTAAACTTTGCTATTTTTTGATAGTTCTTAGTAATTCTCACCTTTGTATTCTTGGGCCTAGTCCAATGTCACGCTATTTATAGTCGTGGTGTAATCAGACCATGACGTACTTGAGGTGAATGTGCTGACATGTTAAAACACCCACTTGTTATAAATTTGCTTCAGCCTGACTAGGTTGTGATGGTTTTCTCGCCAATACCAAATGTGATCTTAGCCTTTGAACGAACTAGGATTTGGAAGAACTTCTGTCCTGGTAATAGCTTTTATAGAACTTTTAGTGGAAGAGCTTGTATGAATTAATGTACTTGAACTAATATAAAACTTGATTCTTAAGTATGCTTTGACAGTAAATCGAGACAGTGTACATAAGCCTGCAGATTAGGTAATAAATTGCTGTTGTTTACTTCAAATGTAACATTCTCAACATTCTGTAGCTGAGGAATACTTACAGCTGCTAATGTACCAGAGTATGTAGGTGCATCCAAAAGGATGTTGTCCCCAGGATTAATAAGCATTTCGAACACCTATAGAAGAATAGAATCTATTTTAGAAAGATTGTGGCCTTCTTGTACACATACCTCTGACTACTTAGCGGGATTAAAAGTCTTGATCAGATTTTAGTAATTCCCTAACTGTTTCATTATGCTTTGTGAGAAAATCAATGAATAGATGAAAAAAATTCTGCTCTAGAGCTAAATGAAGCTAGGTAATTGGCTAGAGAAGATCAATTTGAAATGGGACGACAGTGCTGTATAATATAATAGAAACAGTAGTTCAGTTACAGAAAGGATCAGCTAACCAGCAAGAGCTGACTAGAAAGGGCAACTAGTTAAAGAACTCTACCATAATTAGAATTCAGTTATGGTAAAGCAAATAACACACCAATGTACTTACTAGTGCACTGCTTGAGTAACATTAAATGTTATCTTACAGTACTTTCTGACATGCTCTTTGGTTTACATTCAAGCAGTCCTGAAAGACTAGACTGCCACACCAGACATATATTCAACAAAGTACCCTGTGTATAGTTACACTGTTACACTTAATGCTGAATACAATTGAACTGATGAAAGAACAAACCTCTCTCTGAAATAAATGCTTTTAACGTATGAAACTTTTGGTCTTACTTTACACAAGCCTTCCTGGCTTCCAGTTGTGACACACACATCCATTTGTCCTTGCTCAGGACTGTAGTTGGCTGTGGGGGGATTATGTAGATGCTGCTGGAAATCCTTTAGCCAAGACAATAGCTCTGGAATCCTGAAACATCAATAAAATAAGGTGCATCTAACATCTTACATAGGATGAAGCTAGGCAGTTCTCTAAATCACTACCAAATCTAGTGCAAGGTCCTGATTTCAACTGTCACGCAGAGACTGAGATGCTGATTTTATGACTGCTTTATCAAATGATGAGATTTTATGATTCCTTGATTCTGAGATCTTGAAGTGCAAGCAGCTGTGACAAATACCCTGCTGAGGCTGAGTACTGGAGAGCTCTCTTCATCAGATCTTCCCCAATTTCAATATCAGTTCCATGTCCAATGGCAACAGTAACCCTCTTAAATGGAAAAAGATTAGGGTTTGGTGCCCCTCCAGCCAGAGAGATGAGAGATGGAGGAGACTTCTGCATCAATTCAGCTAGAGAAAAAGGAAAATACCTTGATTACAATTTGGTTATTGTGACACTGATCATATCCTTTAGCTAGTATGTAATAACAGTCCAGAGAAGTTGGCTCTATTTTTCACTGCATTTAAAATTATTAAAAAAGCTTTCATCTGGACTGTCCTAATATCACCAAAAAACCCCTTTTTCTGCGAGTGGTGTCTTTTGAGCTTCAAGACTTGAAAATCTTAATCTTCTGTTCAGACTGACTCGGTATGATTGTGGTTTTTGTGTGTTCAGTTTCACTGTTGCTGGTGTGGCAGTAATGCAGCAACACTGATAGTTATATATAGATATATATGATTATAGCTATTCCGTAAGGGAGTGGGAATGTTTGTGGTCACCTAGCTGCAGTAGCAGAGGCACTTTGTAAACAATTCACTACGAAGAAAATGTTAGTAACTCTTGCTTTGTTTCACAATCATTCAATTGGTGCAGTGCAAACTGGACCTAAATCCAGCAAGGGTACTTGATTGCATTAAACCTAACACCTCACGATATGGCATTCAAACTGGCTTGACCATTTTACATCAGATAAGAGAAGACAGATGACACCAGATCAGGCTTAAAGCCTCCCATTATTGAGTTTATTCTCTACTACTTATTAGCAAGCAAATAAGCATGGGGAGTTAATTCAGCTCAGTGATATGGGTCATGTCTGTGAGTTTTGGTCTGGTAAAGAGATTTGTCATCAAAACAGCAGCCTCTGATGTTTTTCTGACAAGCTGTGCTACTTAATATTTATGATGCTTATCACTTGAAAAAGTAGAGACAGGCTAGAGTGAATCAGTTGATGTAGCTGTACTAGTATGAAGCATTTTAAAGTGGAACAGCAAATGCAAGCCCCTTACCAAGAGAGGAAATTGACCCCTGAAGGCTTACCTAGTGGTGTATATCTCCTACACTGATTCTGTCAGGTCCCTGGAGGTTTCAACTATGTAAACAAGTAGGCAGTTAACCTTTTGTCTGTCACACAGAAGACTAAGATTAAGCCTAAAGATAGTCTAATACAGAAAAGAAAGTGTAGTAATACTGAGAGGGTGAAGGTGATGAGGAACTGGAGATTTACAGGATACAGGAAAGCTAGGTGAAAAGAAACATTGTGCTAGGACTGAATTCCAAGACACTAGCAGTTCCTTGTTTCAGGGCAACCAGCATAAATTCAGCAGCAAACTATGCCAAAAGCCCTAACTCCAGAGGCAGTAGCAGAGATTTTTTCAGACACAAAGAAGTGACAATATTTCTTCTGTTTGGATGGGTTTCTGAAATGGTTTAAAGCTCTTAACTTTTTTTCTTTATACCTGCTTGGTATCTCAACTTGACAGAAGTCAATGCAGTTAACTGGCCTTGCTTGTTAGGTTACAGCATATTTTTCTTTCAAATCTTTACAAGTCTTTCAGTGCTAATATCCTAGCAAAGTCTAGAATGTAGAATAATGTCCTCCAGAAAACCTGGAAACATCAGGCCTATACTCACTCAGAAGTCTTATTGGAGATGCTTTTCTTGCTGCACTCACAGTGGTGATGAATCGAGAGTAATTCATATCTATAAGGAAAGAGTAATTAGTTGGACATGAAGCTGGAAAAGTGAATAGAAACCCCAGTGGTTTTGGTATGTGCATCTCCCACAACTAATGCTTTTAATTTGCCACCTTTGTAGATGTGCTCTATAATAAACTGTCAACTTGTGTGAAAGGCGACTTACTAACTTTCTCACTGTTACAAACTTTCCCACTAGTTGAGGCACTTAGACCTTGCAACATTAAAAATCAATGCTGGATTTTTCCTGAGTTGACGAAAAAGCTGTTTACTTTGTGCCGTCTCTCAGTGTGGCTGGCACCCTTGAGATTAGGCCAGATGCTGCTAGCAGCACAGCCTTGATCTGGAGAATCTGTTGGTGTGCCAGTGAACAGGACTAAGTCCCTTTTCCCTCCTTCCACTGCCAGTGGTAGAATTTTAAAGGCAGATAACAAACTTGGGAGATCTGACAGATCTTAAGCAATCATCGGCTCCTTTTAAATGATAATCTGTCTTTATTTAGTTGTGTTAGGAATTGCATTTAACGTGCTTTAACAATTGCAAGCTATCATTGAGACACAACACTTGTCAAATTAGAGGTGCCTCTTTTTTTTTTACGGTGGATAATTAACAATATCTTTCAAAATGGTTCGTATTATATTCTTTGCCTTCTCTCTTCCCTGCTGCCTGCAGAGATTCAGTGGACACTGAACTGCAGTCCTCCGGGATGTCTCAATGCCTCTTCTTACAGAAAAGCCATCTCCTTCCTAAGGGTAGAAACCACAGGAAAGAAATGAAGGGCAAAGAGTCCCTGTTTTGACTATCCCTTCCACGTATTCTTCTACTGAATTCACAAGGAAGAATCCACTAGTAACCATAGCAACACGCATGTGCTGGCAGTTATTAAAACTGATCTGTCGAGCAAGGCTGCTTTAAAAAAGCCGAGCACCTCATGCTTTCTAAAAATCCCGTTCCTAACTTTCCTCACCCAGCTGCGCGTTTCCTCCAGCAGAGGCACGCCGAGGCCTTGCTCTAGAGAAATGGCTGTAGCCGAAGGCTGGCTGGGGCTGCCTTTCAGGCGTCCCGAGACAGTGCCCCCTCCCCGAGGCGATTCCACAGTCACCCCACTGCTGCCCACCTTCTCGGCCGGCACGGAGTCCCTAGGCCCACCCCGATCGACGCAGCCTAACCCGACCAGCTTCCACTCCTCGCCGCGGGATCCCGCCTTGTGGTGGGAGGCACCGCCTCCTCCTACAGCCGCCCGGGGCGGCGTGGATAGCGCCAGCCGCGGCCCTGTAGGGCAGCGCCGGCCGCCCTCGCTGCTGGTCATGTGCGACCCTGCCACTCCGCCCGCTCTGTGCCTGCGCAGATGGGCGTCGGGGAGGCCCCAGGGTGCCGAACGGGGCGATAGGCCACCCTGGGCAGCGGGCCGCAGCCGAGCCTGGGCGGTGCAGCTGACTAGAAGCTGCGGCCGAGTGGGTCCGGTAACTGCAGGCAGCCCAGCTCGGCTGCATTTGGCTGAGCGGCTTTGAGCGCTGGTCCTGTGTAAAAGCCGTAAAACGGACAGCTGCCCCCTCGGTTCCGTCTGTGTAATGTCCTTAAGCGAGGGCTGGCGCTCTATAGGAGCGGGAAGAGGGGAGACAGCCGAGCAAAGGGCACTGCGGCGGACCTGGCAGCCCCAGCCTGCAGCGTGGATGTGCAGCGAGCAACCGGGCAAAATCAGCGTTGTCAGTGGGGAATGCGAAACCTTGTCGTTTTCCTTTCGTCTGGAAGGATGCACTAGCGGACCTGATATGTTTGGTCAATACAACAGATTTCAGCAATTTCTAAACTGGAGCAGAACTAAACCTGGTATTGTCTTGCAGACCTTACTAGGGCAGCTATAAGTAACGGGAGGTATCCGTTCCTCGTGGTCTAAACTTCATAAAGCTGCAGCAGCACAGTCATTCTGCTTCCACCACTTGTTGGGCCTTACTTTTCTGGAGCCACATGGGTCAAAGAAACTTGCATTTGTTAAAGCACAGTTTCAACTGCTCTATACTCTAATGCACTTAATTATTTTTCCACTAAACCTCTGCTGTAAAAGGGAAGAAATGTTTAGATCGAAATTGGAAGTGAAGCATTTGAAAGTAAATTTTTTTCACAGTTGAATAGGGCCGTGAAGATTGTCTACTTCCTTGTGAAGTCTGCACAAGGCAAAGCTGAGGTATGAGAGCAAAATGGCTCTAGCAAATTGAGGAGAAACAGAAACAAGATGCCTTATTTTCCACTTTAATTTGGGACTAAGCAGTATTTAAATGTGATGAAGAGCCCCATAATTAGATGGAATGGATTAAACTATAAATGGAGTTCCTTCCTAGTTTGTGGTATAGATGAGGAAGGATGATTTGTGAATGCTGTTACACTGAAAATCAAATTTCATACGAACTTCCATGGCCTGTAAGAAAACCACTGGTTATATTGACTATGTCTTTAAACAGCCACAAATGGAGAGATCCCGAATTTCTGTGTAGAGCTGTCTGTAAAATCACAGATTGAATTTGAGCCAGCTTTTGTGCAATCTTGTTTTTTTCATTTCTGGACTGTCAGTGTTGCAAATCGTGGCACAGACCAATACCCAGAAAAGTCAAAAGAATGATTTCCATTGATATCTGTGGGCTTTGTCTGGTCTTCTAGCCAGTAATGGTGTCATTCTACTGAAACAAATTGAGGAAGATAAAAGATTAAAAAAATAAATTAGAAAGTGTACAAATGTTTGGATGTTTATCCCTCTTGGATTCTTGTGCCAGATCGCTACCTCACTGTTCATATTCCTTAGCAACCACAAGTAAAACACTCTGCTTTTCTGCTGTGTTAGAATAGTTATTTCCTTGCTCTCTTTTGTGCATCATGTGCACACTTAGAACAATGTCTGTTTGGACCAAGTTATAGATAATTCATGAAGCATAGGAAATGTTGTTTCTACTGTTGTTTCTAAATGAGGAACATTTCCTGTGGTCTGAAAATGTCCTCTAACTCTCTTCAAAATTTCTACATACTGAGGCTAGGTTATGTCAAGTTGTGTGTTACAAAACAACCAATACACAAACCAAAAAGATCTTGAACCACTTTGACTTAAGGGAACAAGTGGGTTAGGCAAATACTATTCCTGCGGTATTTCCTTTTCTCCTAAGGACTTCAGAAATAACAAAATACTTTTTCTTTTATGAGGACCAAGAGAAAAGCAAAGAATTGAGAGGGTAAACACGAGAATTCCACTCAGGCTGTTTCTGCATCTGTGTCAACTGGAGCAAAATGTGTAAATAATTCTAAGAAGCTGCAACCTAACCCAGGATGCTATAATTTTGTTAGTTTTAGAGCATGTTTATTCAGTAAGACTTGTTGAGCGCCCTATTTGGAGCGACAATTAAGCATTTATTGAATGCGAGTCTGTGAAAAATAAGATAATCTCTATGGAGAACCTAGTCGGGAGTAAAACTGCGGGAAGGGTTAAAGCCTCAGCGGTGGCGGTCCAGGCGATGCTAAGGCTGCCTCTGCGAAGGCTGCTTTGTGGGCTCCACCGGCTCTCGTTGGCCGTAAGATGGCGCATCCGCACTTCCTTGCCAGGTAGCGAGCTCAAACTAAATACAAATTTCAGATAAAATCATACTATTCAGATAAAGTCGTATTTTATTTGACTGTAATTGAGCCCCATCTGAACAGCTTGGCTATCTCCTTTTCAGTTAATGGGTTAAATTTTGGCCAATAATGCTTATTATTAGTTAGAGGCAACAGAATTAAAAAATGATGCTGTCAAGAGAGCATTACGACGTGAAGGTGGAAATTTTAGCATGACGAACGGAATGGCTGTCCCAGAGAAAAATCGCTGGAGACCACGAGACGGATAAGTGTGAGATCAGCCTTTTTAAACATCAGAAGCAAATTGTTACTGCCAAAGGCTACCCTTCACAGGAAAAATGCTGACTTTGGCAGTACCTTTGTGTTTGGAGAGCACCCTGTATGCAGCAAACCATCACAGGTGTGCAACAGCAACAAAGATCAGGAAGACCTTAGCAGTGCAGAACAGTTTCAATCCAGGATGTGAACATTCACTGACACAGTTACTGTAAAGATCAGTTGGTACCTCTTTTTCTCTTTTTTTCACGTGGAAAGCTAGAACTACTAGGAGAGTGTTGCCTCTGTGTCTAGAGACAGCTAGTGGAAGAGATACAATGTTAGTTGTCCTTTGGGTTTTGGATTACTTGAATAATTTTCTGACTGTTTATCTTCACTGCAAGGTCTTGGGAAAGTGACTTCTATTATTCCTTTGTGTAGTGCCTTTTTTGCAGTGGGACCCTGATCTTGCTGGCTGCTAATCAGAGCTACTACAAAACAAGTAAGATACTGTGACTTGCTCCTCTCCGTCTCTTTTGAGACAACTGTCTAGTCAGACCTGTGTCTTTATCTGGGGTTTTAGAAGTTGCTGCATCCCCAAAATGGGAAAGAGCTTAGGTAACAATGGAGGAAGGTTCTCACACATTTACAAATTCTGCTGCTTATCCAAATAAAAGTAAATAGCAATTAAGCTCACTTTAAGTTGTTTGTGGTTGTTGACCACCTCAGGGTTGTAATGTCAATGTGCCTTCTGCTAGTGCTCATTTTGTGACTTCATCCCCCCTCCCGCTTGCCTCCTCCCTTTTTTTTTTATTAATGGCTGGCTCATTATGCCTCAGAGACTGTCAGATAAAAGTAAAGGGGCATCCATGGGATTCATAATAATCATAGGAGCTGTCAAATGTCTTGGTATGAAAGACTTGCGGTTCTGCAGAATGGCAGCTGTGGCTTGTATATGTTTGAAGCAGCCCCCTGTGATTGAAAGGTGATTTTACCCAGATATGTAGCAGTATTATTCTTTGATTGACATTTATTTTGTTTTTTTTGTGTACCAGGCCTGTCATTGCATCCATCTTTGCATTTTTCCAGTCAAGCAGAAAGAAAAAAAAACAGTTTACTAGATACCTTTGTGCAAACTCTAGAAAAGTTGACTTTCACAGTCTATTGTTCCTCAAAAGCAGTTGCCCATTCCAGAATGTGTTCATTCAGTAGGATGTCTCATACACTGAAATGTTTTCCCTCAGCACGCATCAGGCACTCCTCAGCTTAAAACAAAACAAAACAAAACAACCCCAGTCGCTGGGAGTGACAGATCACTTTGTCCATGCTATGGAAGCTGAAATTGGATGGAACAAAGATCAATAATGTATCCAGTTAATATATGAACGTAGAAATGAAATGAATCATAAGAAATGAAATGACTTTTTCTGACAATCTTGAGATAAATGCTGTTCCATAATACCTCAGTCTTGTCAATTTGAATTTATATTCTAGGCAAACAGTTGCTGGCATGCAAACCCTATTGTGTAAATCTCCCATGAAGTAGTACTATTATTTGCAACACGTTATTCCATGGGCTCAGCCTTTATTACCCATTTTCATTTAGTGCAGGCAAAAGAAGTTTTCTCCCATGGCTTTGAAGGTTCTGTTCCTGGCAAGGTCACATGTTTTAGTCTCATCCAAGAGTGTCGTGGAATAAGGAATGATCCTAAAGGCAGAATTAGATAATGGAAAAGTGAGATTGTTGATTTGTTCTTGTCATTGACTGGAGAGAAAAATGTTTCTCAGGTGTGGTGACAGCTGGTACTAGAGATGTGCTATGTTTCATTGTGTAATTTGAAGTTTGTCTATTCTATTCAACATGGAATAATTTCCTGGTTTTGCACCTAGTCTTTTTCAAGCTGATGAAGATTTCTTTTCGCTATTGTTAATTCATGATCAAAATGTGGCCTCTTGTAATGGGATTAAGTTTATCTTGACTTGGGCATTTATCATATTTGAATTTCTGATTCTTGCTTCTATAATCTTAAAAACTAATTGAGACTATTCCTCTCTACCCTACCGCAAGCCAGATTTTACATTCAGCAGTTGTGATAGAATTACACCTCTGTTCTATTAGGTTTAGTTCTTATTAAGAGTTAACTAAGTTTTTGGTTTATGTTCAAATTACATCTGTAGAGAAAAGAAATTGTCTCTTCTGAGAACAGATATCTACATGTGTTATCAGAGCAGGGTGTGGATAAGCAAGATCCTCCTATCAATTGATCTTACAGTGGTTATCTGCCTGAAGTCTTTACATGGCTCCAGAGATGATACAGAATTCCTAATGCAGCCTGAAGGTGCTACTGTCACTCTGAATATACAGGGAATCCAGGGAGATTGGCTAATGTAGCTATTGCCATTGAAGCATGCAAATTCTCTGCTGTGTTATGTACTTCATAATATCCAGTCTGAGCTTGATATACTAGTACTCTTCAGCAATCCTAGAAAACTTCTGGAAAAGCATATATTATATTTGTAGAGACTTAAGAAATGAAGCAACTCCATCCTCTGCTTAACTTCACTGGTGGCCACTGCTCTAGTATGTTTGTGTTGGCATATCGTATTACTCTATTGACATATCATACTTGCTTAACTCTTGGACAATGCCTTTGAGATTCAAACCTAAAACAAATAAAAAGCTTCAGAATCTAATCTACAGAGTTTGACCTTTGATGTGAAGTGTTTCTGTAACATTGACAAGAATTTAATCTCTAATGAAGGTTAAATGTTCTTTAACACACTTAAAAATGAAGACAAGACTGGGCAGGAATGAGGAGAACTTAGAGGGGGAGTGTCATTCATTTATAGGGGTGCTTCAGGTATTTTATTTATTTATTCAGAACATCTCCCCTTTTTGTCCTCCATTTCTCTCTGAGAACATTGTCAGAACATTCTCAAAGCATTGGGTTTCTTTTCTGTGGGTGATTGCTATGTGTGACCACTCCTTTTCTAATGAAATTTCTAAATGCACCATTGTTCTGATGATGCTAATCCTGTTAATTCAGGTTGAAGCAAGATCTGCTTTTATTACAGTATCTTTTTCTACTCTGTAATCCTTACTGAAACACATGAAATGCATGCTGAGCTCTGCAGTTCCAAGAGTGAAAAATAGACATTGTTGTGCAGATTTTGGGGCTTCTACCCTTGCAGGTTGTCAACATAAGCCTTTTTCATTAAGTATATTAGTGTTTGCCTGAATTCTGCAGTACTGCAGGATCTATGGGAATCGTCTGTCTCTCCCTTTCTTTTTTTTAAGTTTTCCTCCTTTCTCTTTCAGACTCTTCATTGTGTTGTGCCTATAGCTCTGTCTTTGGTTCCTTGAACTTCCTTCTCATTTTGTTTTCTTTTCTGTCACGTTCTTTCATATTACATGGGACAGGTCCCTAGTTAAAGTGACTCCAATTTCTTCTCTCTTTTCAGAGGAAATCCTTAACCAACCTTTTTGGATTGTAACGAGAGTAGGTTTTGTTGTCTACATGCCACTTGGTACTGCTTTGCTGCTGTTTAGTCTAATGCTGTAGTTCACAATGTAGCTTTCATAGGAAAATCAGTATGATGTATTTATCTGTTGCAATAACAGCATGGATGGAAGCAAAATCACGAGTTGTACAAATCTGGTAGATCTTGGAATGCTCCTCTAATGGTGATGAATACAGATTGAATAAGCTTGGGGCTTTTTAGCTTAGAGAAGATTGAGAGGGAACCTTATCAATGCTTATACATAGTGAAAGAGTGGGTCAGGAAGATGGGGTTGGTCTTTTTTTCCAGTGGTGCCCAGTGACAGGACAAGAGGTAGTGGGCACAAACCTGAGCATAGAAAGCTCCATCTAAACATGAGGAGGACGTTTTTTACTTTGAGGATGGTAGAGCACAGGAACAGGCTGCCCAGAGAAGCAATGGACTCTCTATCTCTGAAGTCATTCAAAGCCTGTTTGGATGCTGGCCCGTGCAACCTGCTCTAGGGGAACCTACTCTGGTGGGGGGTTGGACTAGAAGATCTCCAGGGATCCCTTCTAGTCCATATAATTTTGTGATTCTTAAATAATAAAAGAAAGCTCTAAGAGGTATAGTTTCCTTTTGGCTTTAAGCAGTTGGTTTCTTCCAGTGTTGAACTCCTTGCTTTCATTTTGTCAAACACCTTGATTCCTGTGTCAAGTGAGGCTTGACTGTGCTATCATGGTTTGATGAATTTTGTAGTTCAGTGTTTGTGCCTCAGACAAGTTTCTCATCCTTCCTTCTTCGGGCTTATCTGGAGCATGATTCAGAATCCTCTAAGAGATGACCTCAAACAAGTTCATTTTTATGATGTGGATTTGTAAGGCACACTGACTTTTTTTTAATACACTGCTAAATTTAAAAAATGAGCAGCTCTTGCAACCAGCAGCAGTCCATGGACTTGTACCTCTGTCAGCATATTGCATTTACAGAAAGAATGATAAAATTGACTGTATCATATAGACTATGAACAACATTTTAATGGTATCTTAGTATTCATCAAGCTTCTTAGTTCTGCAGTTGGTTTTGTTTTGCTCCCTGTTTGCATTCATGCTATAAATCACTGCTTTTAAAATGGTTTTAGAAAGTGATTTTCTAATGCTGTCAGCAATTAAACTGTGAAAGTTAATTTGTCAGGAATTAAGTTGTCCAATTAATTAGTAAAACTAAGGCAGAGATTGGTACAAGTTAGATGAACTGTTGAATGGTGGAATTAAACATAGAAAACAACAATATTCACAGGGTGAATTCAATAGATGGCATAATAAAGCAGTTTGTCTTGCACAGGATGTCAGAATTTCTTTCATTTTGCTGAAGCACTAATTGTAAGTAACTGATTGTACAACCAGGCCATGTTTTAGGGATAATTCTGGATAATGCCATGTATCTTCTGTCATGGAGCTGAGAGGAAAGAGAGGGACTAGTCTGCTGCTGATCCTTATAGGTAGATGATATTGTGCTGAAATGTTGCCTGTAAATGATTGTCTGTATTTGTGAGTGTCCTTGGAATTCCAGGAGTTACGAATAAAAATTCTAGGCTATGTAGGAGTTCCTTTTTTCTATGGTGTGCAGGAATTCTTAGGAGAGACTATCAATGGATGTTGGATTGGTAGTTAGCTGGAAAGATTGATGCATGTTCTAGGATTCTCTGAAGTCGCTGGGGTCAGGATCTGAATACCTGTCCTTTTGCTTTTAGGATGGCTGCAGATTGCATCTGCAGGTACTTCAGGCTGTAACTTTTTAGAAAGCTTACCTTGTGCCTACCTTAACGAGATGCCAACTTTGCTCTGACTACACCTACCACAGACAGATGTAGGGATGATACAAATGTTTTTAAATATTATTTGGAAAATTAATCATCTTATTGAATGTTCTTGGAATTTGTCCATGCATTCTTCGGTATTTATGATTTCTTTTTTAAAAGTCAGTAGGAAACTAAGCTGTCAGACTGAATGAGTGTTAAAGCTTTTTTTTTCCTTTTTTTATGCTGCAGGAAAGCCATGATTCCAAAAGGGAAGCATGTGTCCAATTCCTGGCTATCTGTTTATGAAAGACTGTTGAGATGCTGTGCTGGGTATTTGCTGTTAGATTTTAGACTGGTCAAGCTTGGTAAAACGTCAGGATTTTTATTCTCTTTGCCTATCTTGATAGACAGTGTTTCAGCTTCTGAGGCTACCAGGGCTGAGATGTGTTAGATACATTTTGAGGATTTCCTATCAAATGGCTTGTTTGAGCCTTCTCCAGCTGTCAATCACCATGGTAATTCTGACTTACGTGATATGAGTCTCTTAACACTAAACCATCTGGAGGCAGTGAAATACTCTTGAGAAGATTCTGTGGCCGAGCTTCACTTTGAGGGGAAAGAAGAATAGTGTATATATACAGGCTCACAGCCTTGTAAGACTGGAAGGACTGAGGCTGAAACAGCAGTGAGAGAGTCATAGATAAAGAACCATAAGCATCTCCTTTTAGACATTTGGGTTGTGGCTAACAATGAGTGAAAATAAATGTAAGTTCATGAGATGTTTTTACATTTATTTCTTAAATGAGTTCCACTGCCAAGTGCTTTCAAATGTTTTTCTTCCTCAAAATCAAAATTACTATAGATTGATCTTTATGGAAAGGCACATATCCTGTGTTCAAATTGTTCATTTAAATATTGCTGGAGCTTTCTAAAGGTTTTTAAAATTACCTACTTGAAACATTGTTTTTACTAACCTTCCTCTGTAATCTGGCAGTGTCATGTCATATTAATTTGGATAAAAGTGCATCAAAATTTTGGGCTTGACTTTGTAGCATAGGAAACTGAAAATGTTAATACCCTTCTACCCCAAAAATGCAGCTTCTTGGTTTAATACTAAATAACTACACATTTTGATATTTTTGGAGTTTGCTTGTTGTTAGCAGATAAATGAAAGGGAAAGATTTTGTCGCATAATATTTTGGTGTGATTCTAAACAGATTTACTGCTATGACTGGATATCACTGAGAAAGCCTTAAAGCCTGGCCTGTTCACATAATTATTCTTTCTCTTGCAGGAGTAATGAGCGTGCTCTAATTCTCTGACTGCACATAAAGTAAATCCTGCATAACAAAGCAAAAAAGGCCTTGAAATCCGTGGGGTATTGAAGTCTGCATGGACTTAATGAGAGAGTTTAAAGCCTGAAACTGTGCTGTGGAGTGTTGGATGTTTCAGATGTAGTATGTCCAGCTAAACATGCTTGCTTACTTAGCAAAAGCTATTGTATTGAAGAGAACTGGCATATCCTTTAGATCCTCATGCATCTTTGGTTATTTCCCAGTTTACAGGATACTGGAAGAATGCAGTATTCCATAATAACCTGTTCTTTAAAAAACTTTTTCACAACTGGTCACTTCAAAAAGTTTTTCTTCACTTTCAAAGGGTTTGTTTCAAAGCTGTGGGAAGTGTAAGGCAGCTAATAAGATTTACACCTCTGCTCTAAACTAGCCTTGATGGAAGCTGTTCTTTTAATGTCCCAGTAGCTCTTCCTTAAGGGAATCTTTCTATAGCTTCAGGCAAAACCTTCTTCCCCCATCCCGCAAACAAATTCCAAGGCAGAGAACATTATGGTGCTAAATATTCCAAGAGCTGAGGTCTAATCCACCTATTTTCTCTGCGTTTTGTACACACAGCATTTCATCCCACCAGAAGCAGTTGCAGAAAATGTAAATTCAAGCCTCTTGACTATCTGTATTTCCTATATGAGCACGTAGATGGAAACGAGTGCTGAAATTTGCATTGGAAACTAAATTTGAAATTAAAACCCAGTTGTCATTGGAAGAAGCTGCTTTGAAAATTTCATCTGATAACTCATGAAGATTTCTGGTTACTAAACAGTATGCATACAGACTGTGTGAATAATATATCTTTCTAGGTTTGATGAGAATCACTTGTGAACTGATTACAGAACTACGAGTCTGCTTGCATCAGGGTGAATGAATTTAGAAACTGATTGTATTTTGAGCATTTTAGGTGAGACTTTCTCAGTGGTGCAGAAGGCGGTTTTCCTTTATTGCCTGGTCAGTTTTTGACTCTATTTACCTATTTTTCACTGTCCCTAGAAGCTAGTTGAACTATAATTCTATTTATTTTATATACTGTTACCAGCTTTACTGTATCTGGTAGTTGAAATATAACACAGCTTGAAAAACATTTCTTTTCATCCCTCTGAACTGGTTTACATTGCTTTCATTCACCATGTAATTGGTGGTTGTACTGTGTTCATAGACATGATATTTGTCAACTCCTAGACTAAGCTGAACTGAAAGTGCTGAGTTTTCAGGTTGGAAGCTTTCTCATTGTTCTATGAACTGTACTGTAGTCAAAGTAAGAATAAACTCAAAAATCTTGTAAGCTTCTTCATCTCCAGAACTTGTCAAAGATCTGAAGTGATGGCCTTATGTCACTTCTCTGCCTAGGAGGAGTGAGTGGTGTCTGTAGCAGTTAGAACAACAGAGAGTATGCAGAGTACAAAACGTTAGTTGGAATGCAAATGCTAACTTGTTGTTTTGCATTTGTTACGGCATCTGAAGGACCAGGCACTAATGACTACTGATGACAGCATGTCAGGAGCTGGATGTCAGTTCTTGTGTTCAAGGCAAGCTTTGTAATTCATTTTCTGTCTAAATTCTTGAGACCTTCTCCTGTGTTTGAAGTCATTCTGGTAGGATTGTTGCTCATGTTTTATATGAATAATTAGAATATGCCTAAAATGCAAAGGCCAAATTTCATAGCTGTTTGGACTCCAATGTTTGCTTCTAATTATAAAATATAAAATGATGAGGCTCAGTTTTTAGTCTCATGAAGTTGGAGTCATTTAACATTGAGTTCTCTCATCCCTGACTTCAATGAAGCAGTGTGGTTCAGTGAATAGAAAAAAAAAATAATTTTTTTAAGGTAATCTTCAAATGAGATTAATGCAGGCATTAGATACACATTAAAGCTTCTTCCCCTTACTTTCTTTTCTATCTTTTCTTTTTTTTTTTTTTTGTGAACAGCTAAGTTTCTGAGAGAGAAGTTGCACAAAAATAGTAAATGAAAGAAAAACATTCTTTTATAATACTTTATATCCAAATCACATTTCATGTCATCTGAAGATGCAGCTGTTCTTCTGGATAATTGATTCATGTCACCCGCAATTAAAATGTCCTTGCTATTTAAAAAATGCTTCTCAGCATGTCTAAAAAGGTTGTTGAAACAACAGCTTGTTCACAGTGAGAGAAAGGCTCTTAATGCTTTATAGAAGACTGAGGCAATGACTTGATTAGAAAAATCTAGTTTTATCTGATTTCACATCAAGTCATAGATTTTCTTGTTCTTGACATTTATTCTAAACCCAGATCTTCCTGATCTGGAGCTAGAGATGTGTTACACTGTATTTGTGATTTCTGAGTCATACAACATATTTACAAGTATGTGCATACTGATTTTGTTCAATGTTGCCATTTCTATCAAGTACTGGATTTCTTGCACAAAATAGTTTACTTCACTTTTTATAGTATTCTGGGTTATCTAATCCAAGCTTTCTAAACTCCAGATCTTTGATTATTGATAAAGTTGTGCTCTTTCTGGTATTATTGAGTCCTTTGAGGAAAGCAGCATCGTGGGGCTTGTTCTTGCTTGCTTGGTAATGGTTAGGCATTTCTAAACTTTTTTAAAAACCCACAATACTCCTGTTGACTCAAGTTGATGTAAAGATTGACTTGTCACAACTCTTAGCTCATAATACAGCATTAGTAATATGATTGTGAACTTCTTGCCTTTTGGAATTCACTGTCCAAAATTGGACATGTAAGTATTCCGTACAATGTGTGGGCAGCTTTCCCTCTGCTTGTGAGTGTGACATGCTGGTGTATAAACATCTAAGTGAATAATGGCTGTATTTCTGTGTTTTGATTCTTGTTAGGATCCTTGTCTTGTAGGGCTGCCTAGCTCTAAGTTGTGGCAGCTTCCCCGCCCCCATCCTCTCCCCCCCCCCCCCCCCCCCCCCCCCCGCCTTTTTTTCCCCTTTTCCTCTTTTTTTTTTTTCCCCTTTTCCCCTTTTTCTTTCTGCTGTTATACTTCAAATCCCATGCTTCTCTCTGGAAGTTGCTTGGCAAGTAGCAGTTAGACCACTTGTTGGAATACTGGAGGACAGTATCCCATTCCCTTTCTCAGTGAACATTCCAGACTGAAAGTTAGAGGTATTTGTTCAGATTGAAGCTGTTCTTGTCTTGATAGTATAAACTTAGAGGATGTCTGTTATTGTTTGTGGATGTAGGGTTACATAGATCCTTGTTCAGTAAAACAAAATCATGCACTGAAGCAGGAACTGGAACCCAGCTGGCTGCCCTAATCATTAGGACTGTGGTGGGTGCTTCTAAGTTTAGGCTCACAGAAGCTATTAGTCTCTTCTGACCTGCAACACCTTCAACTGAAGAGTTTTTCTTGCCTACTGACTGCTATAAAATGCAAGTTTCCTTCAAGCTGGACTGTGGTAGCAGTTGAGTAGCTAAACCAACTGCCAGCCATACTTCAAATGAAGAGCCTTGCATGTTTTATTAGTTTGAACTGTTTCAAAGCATAATTCACAATTAAAGGTTGTGAATTCCAAGTGAGGGAGGCCACCCTTTTCATATTTTCTTCACTATGCAGAAGCAGGACATGTGAATTGCACTGCTAGCTGGGTTTAAGGTAAAGACAGGATCTCCCACAAACTCCTTCCCAAGTTAGAGAAATATGGATTTGACAGGTAGACTAATTGGTTGGATGGTTGCATCCAGAGGTAGTGGTCAATGGTTCAATGTCCATATGGAGACAGGTGACAAGTGGTGTCCCTCAGGGGTCCGTACTGGGACCAGTGCTGTTTAATATCTTCATCAATGATACAAACAGTAGGATTGAGCACACCCTCAGTGTGTTTGCAGGTGACACCAAGCTGAGTGGTGCAGCTAATGTGGCAGAGGGACCTGAACAAGCTGGAGGAGTGGGCCCAGGGGATCTTCATGAGGTTCAACAAAGCCAAAGACAAGGTCCTGCACCTGGATCAAGAAACTGAGGGATGATGTGGTAGAAGGCAGCCCTGCAGAAAAAGACTTGGGGGTAGTGGTGGATGAGAATCTGGACATGAGTCAAAAGCAGTGCACACTTGCAGCCCAGAAGGCTAATTGTATTTTGGGCTGCATCAAAAGAAGCATACCAGCATCTGGAGAGAGCCACTGATTCATTCACTCTGCTCTGGTGAGACCTCACCTGGAGTAATGTGTCCAACTCTAGGACTCTCAACACAAGAAGGATGTGGACCTCGTGGAGAGGGTCCAGAGGAAGGCCACAAAAATGATGAAGGGGCTGAAGCATCTCTCCTACAAAGAGAGGCAGAGATGGGATTGTTCAGTCTGGAGAAGAGAATGATCCAAGAAGACCTTATAGCAGCATTTCAGTATCTGAAGGTTGACTACAAAATGAGCTGGGGAGGCTCTATTTACAAAGACAGGTAACAATAGGACAAGGGGCAATGGGTTTAAACTAGAGAAAGGTAGATTGAGATTGGACATTTGGAGGAAGTATTTTGCTATGAGGGTGGAGGAACACTGGAGCAGATTGCCCAGAGAGGTGGTAAAGGCCCCATCCCTGGAGACGTGCAAGGTCAGGCTTGATAGGGCTCTGAGCAACCTGAGGATGTCCCTGCTTACTGCAGGGTGGGTGGACCAGATGACCTTTAAAGTTTGCTTCCAACCAACTGCATTCTATGATTTTGCTTTTTCTGTGGCCTGGGCAGTGTGAGGAGATTTGTTAATTCATCCCATATGTTTGTAATTACCACCTGTGTTATTAAGGGAGAAGCAGAAAAAGCCCTTGGGGCTTGTGGAATTTGTTCAGTTTAAAGATACAGAGAAGTTCAGTACCAGAGTTGTAAGCATTGTTGTGTCTAGGTCCTTTGAAAAGATCAAAGTACCTAAAGTCAATTAACATTTGATCTGGTGCACCTGTGCCACTTAAGCCTGAAGATTTTTTCCTGCTTTGCAAGGGCTAAGCCCTTCATCCCTTTCCTATTATCTGTTCTGTGCACAGATGTGCTCAGTGTGATTGTCATCGTGTTCCTTAGAGATAGCTCCAAGTTGGGGTGGCAAAGGGTTTATGACATTGATGTGAGTTGTACATAAGGACTTCTGATAGTTGAGTGTTCTTGCTACGCTTCAAATCCCATGTTGCACTTGGAAGGAAGTTTATTCCTACAGACACTACAAAATAATCACAATTGATACTTTCCCTTACTTCAAATTCTGCTTCTTAATAAGTGCCCAATGTGCATGAAGCCTGACTGTTCTTTGAGGCAGACATTGTGATGATAAAAGCCCCACCCCAATGAAACTGATAGGAATTGCCTTAGGATTTCACATGTAACCCAGCACATATTTTTAATAATACTTGTTACTTTTGGGAGAATATGCATCTCCTCTAGAAAGACTTGCTTACATGCCAATCTTAATGAACATTTTTCACAGCTGTTTTTTTTTTCCACCTCAAACCAAAGCTGCTCATAGACTCATTATGTTAAATGCCTAAATTGATGACTTACATGTCTAACCTGTAATGTGCAATAGCAGCAAAAAATATCCCTGTTCCTCTGGCAAATACTTTGAGGCATAATACCAGTTGCTGCAGGCAAATGAAATTTGTACTGTAGAGGAATAAATGTGGTATGATCATGAAAATATTTAAGATGTTTATCTTTCTTTCAGAGAGTGCTTTCTATTAAATATAAAATAAACCAGCCTGAATTTAGTCAGGTTTGTCTCACTATATCCTCGGGTGGCAATTTTCTGGTCTCCTGCGCTTCATGTCTGTCACAAGATTAAGGAAGGAATGAAGAATCACAGGAGAAACATAAAACCAACATCCTGCAGGACAATTAACAATCTATTCAGAGCTCATCATTGTGCAAATTACAATCCATTACCTTTTTCTGGCATCTTTAGTTTAATGTGGGTAGCAGCTGCTCTGCTGCTTCCTATAGGAATAACAAACTCCTGTAGGAATTAATTTTTATCATCACAGAAGAAGGCAGTGGATTCAGCAAGTAGCATTTTGGGGGGAAAAAAATGCATGTATTAAGAGACTCTTCAATTATCCCCCTAGTTCCATATGGCTTCCTCTTGTATATCTTCACTAGTCTTCATTATTCTAAAACTCCTTTTGCCATTAAATTATAAGAAAATATTTTCATCAGATAATGGAATTAAAGAGAAATTGGGGACAAGTCAATAAAGTATTGTGAGAATTACAAACATAATTTGACAAAAATGATACATGGCCTGCTCAAAGCTACAGTTGTGTTGCTGTGATTTGAGGAGACTAATGATTTAATGGTTGTCTTGTGGTTTTAAAGTGTGCTAATATAACATTTCCAGTGGATTATTATTTTTTTTAAAGCCCTATAGAAGAGGGGTTCAAGTTGAGTCTAAGGTGACTAGACTTCATCAATTCTGAGTTACTAGGAAAGAGACAGGTTCCTTCCGGGCATGATTTAAAGTGCTTAAACCTACTTTTTGTTCTGAATCAGCTTCTAGGGAAAGATGTTCAGTCCCTGAATAGAGCCCTGTGAGCATTTGGAAATGCTGCACAAGAGAGTTTTGAAACTTTAAGTTTCACAGGCTTATGTTAGCTTAGTGCCAAAATTCCTAACTTTGACTTGAGAGAATCAGTGTTATCAGGGGTATACAGAAATACAGTGTAAATGGGGGAAGAATGGAGTTTAGGGTGCTGATAATGTAGAAATTTGACTGGGTGTATTGAGATCCAATGGAAACCGAAGTTTGCCAGAATAAAAACCAAGTTACTGCACGAAGTTGACTCCAGTGTTTAATTAACATAAAGTTTAAGGATTTTGTTTTGATGCCAGATGTTTTTCAGTGTATATTTTATGTAAATTAAAATGACATACATATATAAACTAAAGGTCAGGGAAGTATGGCACTTTCAGAATGTTGGAATGTTCTTAGAAAGGTTTTTGTAGTATGAAAAATGCAATGTAACTGAAAAATTTGCAAAGCATTTTCCAGTGCATTTCTTACCAAAAGCTTGATTAGTGTGGTGGGGCTTTTTTTTGTTTGTTTGGTTGGTTAGTTAGGTGGTGGGTTTTTTTTATTTACATTGTCTAATGGTTTCTTAGATCTGTGTGTTTCAGCCTGAGCCTTCAGTGTACATGTAGTGCCAAGTAGTATATGTAGTGCCAAGATACCATAGCTATATTTCTGTACTGTGAAAGGCATATTTAGCTATTATTGTCTAAATTTGTAACCATGATTAATTATAAAATGTGTCGAGTGAGTTATTTCTTTTTAACATGAAGGTTGTATAGGATGTGGCTGAGTGAGTACTTCAAGAAGAGGTGGATCCATAAGCTTAGAATAATAAAAAGAGGAAGTTCATTTGGCTGGCTACTGTAACAGAAAGATGCACCCGAAATGGACAGAAATTGTAAAGACAGGAGTTACAATATTGCATTTGTGTGCCTTAAGGCTTTCAGCCTGACCCTCTCCTGCCCTACTGTAGCTGTTTCTGCTTAGAAAGGCTGTTACTGGAAATATTTGAAGTCACTTACATGAGTTCTTATCTCAGAGGAAGCCACCTGCAGGTACTGGCTGAAGTAGAGTGTCTGGGGTCTAAGCTATGGCTTGCATGGTCCTGAGAAGCCTAGATACAGGCTGTCTTGGGCAGATGGTTTCAGGCTGAGAATTTTGTTGCTTTCCCATTTGGTGCCCATCAGAAAAAAATACTCACAAAAGGAGTGTCTCAAAGGAGGTGCGACTGGTTAATAGTGTTTCTTCTCATCTGCATGCTCATGGTTTGTTTTTGTTTTGTTTTTTTTTTTTTTTCCTATGAAAGAGTGAGGTCAGGAGCAGTGTGGAAGGTCTGAGTGTAGAAAGACACTCCAAGACTCTACCCTAGGAGAGACACTCCAAGACTCTACCCTAGGACTGTACTCAGAAGAAAATGAACAGTGGCTATGAAGATCCTAGTGTGTGTCAAATGTATTCAGTTTGTAGGAGCTCTGTTGTGGATGGGGCCATGTTTAGGATAAAAGCAAGACACATAATTCAATATAGACAGAGGTAGAATACTCTGGTGTCTATTGTCAAGAAAATAATTGCTTCAGTATCAAATGACTTTTGAAAGTACTTTAGAATAAGATTCTAGTTACAAATAGAAACATACTGTCTGTGTGGAAACCTTAATATCTGCTGGAGTAGATCATCAGTGCCCATTCATTTTGTAGATTATCATCCTCCCACCCTGTCTTTTTATGTCAGTGTAATAACAGCATTACAGAGGCTTGCATTTCTGGCCAGTGAAACTCATCAGGTAGTTCCTATCTTTTTTACATAATGAAAATAGGTACAAATTTTAATAAAGAAGTAGATGTGAAACTGCTTTTACTTGGGTGGTGAGAAAAAGGGCACTATCTTCCGTCATTCTTTGTGCCATTCTCTGAAGGGTGATTATCTGTACAGTGTTGTGTTTGCTGTGAAGAAAATATCTCTTTCAAAGAGTTTGCAATCCACTGCTCTAAACCTGCATTGGAATTCTAGGAAGCAGAAGGCTGCAGACTTGTGTCTTATAACTTGGTACGTGTCTGTAAAGATGCCTGCGTAGGTCAGACTTTCTGCACTGAATCACAGTGTAAGACGGAGAGATGGGAAACAAAAAAATGTTACTACTTCTAAATGTGATTCCTTTTTATAACACCTGGCCTGGGTTTGGCTAGGGTAGGTGTTTGGTGTTGGGTTTTTTGTTTGTTTGTTTGGGTTTTTTTGTTGCCCAGAAAAAGCTGTAAGGGGTCACACCCAGCAAAGCAGCTGCAGCAGTCAGTGAGGTAGTGGCTATCTTACTGAGTGCCCAAGCAGGGCTTTTGAGCAGGTGGCTGCACTGCAGAGCGGCAAGATGGACTATGGTGGTCAGTGCTTCATTTTGTGTCACTTGCTTTAGATCCTATTTTATTAGTGTTATTGTTATCCCTGTTGTTTTTTTTATTCCCTCTTATTCTATTAACCCCTCTTTATCTCAATTCACAAGGTTTTGCCTTTTTTCCCCCAATTTTCCTTCCCACACCACTGTGGGGTGAGTATGGGGGCAGTTATGTGAGCAGCTGCCAGCTGGGCCTGAACCATGACAGGCCCTTTTGACACTCAATGTGTCAAAAGAGTTGAGATAGTGAGAAATATGACCAAAGCCTGTTAAAATAACTTATACAATGTCTGTGTTAGCTGAAGAAGTGCATGTTTACAATGTTGGTCCATATGCTTATGTGGCTGTGTTACGTAAATCCTTATGTACACTGTGTTCTCTGATTGGGACTATCATGCTGCTACTGTCATTATGCTGGGCTGATATTTCTGTTCAACATTGTCACTCAAACTATGGATGGGACAGGGGAGGACACTTTATCAGCTTTTGAGAATTGAATGTCATCAGGACATCCAAGCCAGCATGCTTTTGTTGCTCTGTCTCCTGAATGTCTTGTTTAGAGTTGTTCAGTTGTTTTGTTTTGCCTTTTCACCTAGAAAGCTGTCCTGAGGCTTGACAGTTATGAGTGATAGGGTGTGTAAGAAAGTATGACTAAGTGGTCATCTCCAATGTTTCAGAGTTTGATTCCTGAACAAGTGCAGAATCCTGATAAATTAGTAAACTATTTGAAAAAAATATGTTGTTAGTCTGGCAGTTCCCAAGAGACAAAAATTACTGCAATGAGCAGATAAACCCTATGCACACCAACCATGTGGAGGAAGTTGTTATATGCCAGCTCATGGGCAGTGGTAGACTGGAAAGATGACCAGGGACAAATGGTGGATGAATTGGCCTGCCAAATCTTGCAATATAAATGAAGTCTCTCTTCCTCTCTGTGTGCCTGTGTTTTGGCTGTGGAGGGACTGTCCTGGACTTCCAGCAACTTGAAGAGGACATGTCCTTCTCCCCACCTGTACAGTCCTGTGTCTGAGGTATTAGGAGTAGGTGCTTCCCTGCCCAAGAGAAGGGAATATGGAAGGTGAACACTATGGAGCACCTTGTGGTTTTACTATGAAGAGGACATGAGGAAGTGGGATGGAAAACACACTTCCATCTTAGCTGCAGAAGTACATGAGCTGTGAAGGAAAACAATCATTAATAGCTTTCTGATGTATTAATTCACAGTTCCAATAGACAGAGGGTTGATGATTTGGATTAGGTAAACGATACAAAACTTGTGACAAATTTGATGTTGCGTGAAGATGTGGGCCCTGTGAAGACATGGCGCCTGTGCCTATACTTAATGGTATATAGCCACACAGCGACAATATTTGAAATACTGATGCTCACAGAAGGACCTACCTGGCTTAGGTTACCACATGAAGTTTCCATGATTTTGATCAGCTTTGCCAAGCAAGGTATTGTTCAGTCCTCAAAGTGACTATTTAGGAAAAGCTGCCTTTTGTGTTTTAAATCAGCAATCCCTTATGTGATTTCTTGCCCAAGATTTGCAGCAAGAATGGCTGGTCACCTATTCTATTCATTGACATTAACTAGCTCTTGGCACTGAGTAGTTAAATATTAGTGAAACCTGCAGTTTATTTCTATTTTGAATTACAAGAAATAAGTGGAAATAAATAGTTAAACAGGTTAAGCAAAGTTACTAAAATGATAATTGAAATTGGCTGATTTTTAATTTTTTTTTTTTTACTTTAACTTGTGGGTGAATAAGAATAACATATTAAAAAGAAAAAGAGGGGAAAAAACAAGAGAAAAATCTGTTATATGCCACTGGTACATCTGACTCAGCTGGCTGGGAAGAAATTTTAAACAAAATTGTGCAATCAGTGGAAGTGTTTTCTGACAATGTGATTCTGTTGTTGTTCAATGGCATTACCTATGATGCAAGCAAGTCCCACTCAGCTGAAGTATCTTGGATGAATTTGGGTAACAGAGCTGTTCTTATTTGTTTAGTTTAAGAAGAATGACTTAATTTGGTGGCATCATTTAAAAATGATGTTCCTAGTAATATTAAGCATTTCAGTGGTGACATTGTGGCACTAGTGATTCCCTGGGGATTTTTGAGTCATGCTGTTAACAAAATTGTTCAGTCTTTCACTATAATGTGCAAGGTGCATGGTGGGACTGTGTATACCCATTAGTTGATTTATAGCTTGTATCCCACATACTGGTAACTTCACCCTTGTCTGTCAGAGAGTGGAAATGCTGCTCACTTTCCCTTATAAACTTGGAAAACTGCTTTTGGGCTGTTGTGACACAGTGTAAGTATGCTTAATGGAAACCTATATGTGAATGCTATTTAGTTTTCACATACCCGGTATTCAAGGTAGATTTTAAAGTTTGTCATGTTTCAGTGAACCTTTTGACCTGCTGCTATCTAGCCATTAGTTTTACCTGAAGGCATACTTGCTACTGCTTTTCCTGTGTTTCTCTGATGTGAACAAATTGACACAATTTATGAATAACCCTAGCCATGCAGAAATAAAGAGACCTGCTTTTTTCCTTTAGTCTCCCCCATGGCAAATCAGATATGAGATGTTCACCATAGGTTTTTAAATACCTGTAGGAAAAATGCATGAAGAACTCCTGCTAGAAGGATAGCAATTCAAGCAGGATAAACCACTGAAATCCAACCAATTTTCTTCTAGAGACACCTATTTTTCCTCTCCCCATTTTCCTTTCTGAAGAAGAAAAATGTTGGAAGGACTATGTTTTCCTTCTTCCCATATTGTGTTGATGTGGAGGAAGATGGTGTTTGTGTTGTTTTGCCTGTAAAGTTTCTTTACAAAACAACTGTAAAGAGTGAGCCCATCAGAAATAGTAACACATCTTGTCAGATGGACCATGCTTAGAAATTGCTTAGTATAGGAGGTTTTGAGCAAGGTGTTTTTATCTGTAATAATTCTCTTATAATGAAGCTCCTAAGGAAAAATGCATGGATTCAATAACATCTTTTTGATCTGAAACTTAAAGCATCTGACTTTGTTTCTTGGAACCTCTATCAATTGTGAGTAGAGGCAGTGTTATTCTATGGCCAAAATTGTTATCCTTCATGAATTTTGTAGAGGCTCTCCGCAGACATTTATTCATGTTCATATCCATTTTTCTTAAGTTCTCTAAAATTGTTTGCTTCAATAAACTGCTGCAGGCAGGATGTCTCATGAATTTATTGTACAGGACATAAAATTACAGCTCTTTTTATGTCTCAAATATACGTTGTAACTTTAACTAATTGAATTTGTACAATACCCTAGCTGGCCACCATTTACACAGTGATAGCAAGTTTTAAATGATTTTCCATCTGTGTGTTGTGGGTATATTTTAGCCTGGAGAAGAGGAGGCTCAGGGGAGACCTTATTGCTGTCTACAACTACCTGAAGAGAGGTTGTAGCCAGGTGGGGGTTGGTCTTTTCCCCTAGGCAACCAGCACCAGAACAAGAGGACACAGTCTCAATCTGTGCCAGGGAAAGTTTAGGCTCAAAGGTGAGAGAAAGTTCTTCCCAGAAAGAGCAACTGGCCATTGGAATGTGCTGCCCAGGGAGGTGGTAGAGTCACCATCCCAGGAGGTGTTCAAAAAAGGATTTGATGTTGCACTTGGAGCCATGGTTTAGTCAGTTGTGAGGTGTTGGGTCATAGGTTGGACTTGATGATCTGAGGTCTTTTCCAACCTTATTGATTCTAGGATTCTATAGAGCTAGTGTTTGAAATCACTATGGACCTTAATGAGCCTGAATTAGACACATCTTTTCAGAAGAAAGTTTTGGATTTTCTCCCTTTGGTAAGCCAAAATTTTACATGGTTATGATTTGTGGGTGTGGTGGTTTTGTTTTGTTGGTTGGTGGGGTTTTTTTGTTGTTGTGGGTTTTTTGTTGGTTTTTTTGGGGGTGTGTGTGGGGGTGATGTTTGGTTACCGTTGCTTTCTGAAATACCTGTATTCCATAGATTTTTATAGGTAATCTGTTCATGTTGCTGAAATGTATTCAAAGGTAATACACATTAATTGTACCATAAAAATTCTGTCCTCACAGTTTTAGTATCTATTTTGCAAGCTCTTACACAGCTGGAAGCACCACGGTATCTACTTGATAGGTGTATGAGGAGTGGTAGGATTAAACTAGAAAACCTTGTACCAGAGTTGGAGAATTATCTTGGTTTCAGAGGCTTAAATCCCAACACTTGAAATGTGAGTGACTTCAAATATTTGTGTAGATTTCTCACAAGGTCTTCGTATCAGTGTACATGAAGGTAGATATAGGCCACAAGATACATTCGCTTTTAAATGTTGGTTTTTAATGAGGAAGTGGTCATCAGTCAGAGCTGAGTTGAACAGCAGTGTTATCTCTAACCTTTAAATTGCTCAGTTTTTGTGTGTCTGACCACTTATTTAAGATAATATGTTGCAAATGAAAAAAAAACAAAAACACACAAAACAATCCAAAACATAATCACCCTGTAACATTTTATATGTAGATTAGGGAAGATAGGGGTTTAAGTGATGAAATTACATTTTAATAAACTGAATTTATAACCACTTTGGATATGTCATTTTAGAAGCTTTAACTCCTGAATAAGATGGTTATTTTGGAAGGAAAAAACCCCACCACTAGGCATACTTCTGTATTGATTACAGGTTATCCCTTATTTCTCTGTTCTTTAATAGCAGTTGCTTTAAGTGTATATGGGACACAAAGTGACAGACAGCTCTCTTGAGTGACTATGCAACCATGCTGTTTCTGGAAGCTTCACTATATATATTATCACCCAGACACTGTACATATCAGAAATGACAAGTCAAGTGATAGAGTTTGGACAAATAATGTTATTTGACAGGAAACTTTCTTAAGAACTCCCCTTTCCCAATGAAGCTTTCAGTGTTCATCTGCCTAAGAATTATGAGGGTTTCTATGGACACAATTTGCATAAAATGCCTGTAAGGCACCTGCCTATAAATATCAGGTGTAATACCTGCTACTCACCTATATTTGGCTTGTGTCCATTGTTAGGGATACAACTATCAAGACTGAGGCAAGTTCTGTTCTCCTTTGGGAGTCCAGCTCAGGTGGAAACGCAAATGGAAGCATTGAAAGTGTGGCAGAGGTGCATTAATTTGGCCCTGCTTGTCAGTCATTTCTGTTGATGGATCCCCTTGTAATCAGTGCTTATAGCTCACAGTCAATGCCTGTAGATTTTTTACTGCTGCTCATTGTCCATTTACAAACCTCTGTCACTGCTACTAAGTGATTCTACACAAGCAGGGGGTCGTGTACCTGTGCTGTTGTTCCATGTATCTGTACATATCGCTACCAGTTCATGTCTTTGTCTACTGTTTATAGATCTGTGTACAGGAGTAAAAGTAGCAGCTGTGAATATGTGTTTAAAGAGCAACCGAGGTAGTGGAATGCATATGTGAGGAGTGGGTGGTTAGGAAAGAAAAGACAGCAGAATAGGTCATGGCACACTTGTCTTTGACCCATGGCTGTTGCCTTTCAAACTTAAGCAGGGCTGTCCAGGGGCCTAGAATAAATGGCTAAATTAGCCAGTCTGTATCCCTGCCAAAATGAAACTGATTGTTGCAGCACACTTTGAAAACTTTGTGATAACCTGAAACATGAAACAATTTCACAGTGTAATTGATGGAACATATCAATAAGGAAGTTTTAATCAAAATTTCTCTTTGCTGGTCTCCACCATTTTACTTCTAATCATTTTACATCACACTAGATAGATCTCCTTGTCCTTAGAAGTTACATCTATCAAATATTCATGGATACTTGTGCTCACTCTTCACTGTGAGTTAGCTAAGATCTATGTGTTTCACTCATCATCTTTCCCCATAAATCAGTTTCTCAGTCTTATCATTCGGGTTACTCTTCACAGATTGCTGCTTAATATTACTAGAGCCGTGAACAGCATTTCAGGTGGAATCACAGTTAATAGAAGTAATAATTATTGCTCTTCTGCAGTGTGGTTTCACCTCCTGTGACTGCCAGGAAGGCTTTATAAACCAGCACAGGTGCTTGCTTTTTCTTTGTCTAGTTGGATTCATTGGTTTTGTCTCCATTTAGCTTAAGTCTGACCAATTATAAGGAAACAAAATTTTCACCTATGAGCTATTTCTGTGCATAAGTGAGTTGACACATTGGCTTCAAGATCCTAAGGTGTTCCTTACAGCAACAAAGAACTAGCACTTTTACTAATCAGAATGGCACTAAATGCCCCAAATCAAAGTATTCCATAACTAGTTACAAGAGAGAATGCTATTGTTATCATGTGGAAAAGTTTTGCTACAGATTTTGCAGATTATGAATGAAAAATGCTATATATTGCTGGAGTTCTTTTATTTTATTGTAGTATGAATTAATTTGATTTATAGTTAGAAGAAATTCAGGCTATCAGTGCCTTACTTTTAACCTTGTGGTTCTTCCTTTCATCTTAAATGGAGCATTTTCTTCCTTAAAAGCTTACTATTAAAATGCTTGTAAATGTGGATTGCATAATGGTCCTATTTTCATCAATACATATCTAAAAATGTGAAAGAAAAAGTAATCTGTGTGTGGTGTTTTGGGGTGTTTTTTGGATTTTTTGTGTGTGTGGTTTTTGGTGTTTTGTTTTGTTTTGTTTCTCTTTCTCATTTAGTTTTCTGCCAAAGATAATGGCTATTTCACCCATAATTTTAATGTACTCCAGGCATCCAGAAATGTTGTGGCTGTGATGATTTTACATGCCATTATATTGATACAATTGCCCTTGTGTCATTCCCAGTTTTGGATTAGTGTAAATACTGGTATTTGCAGATATAAATCTTAGAGGCAGTCATTTTTGCTTGAGTAACATTCCAGGACAAGTAAAGAATTACTCCATTTGAAATGCATTGTCAACATGCTTAGTATGGGTTTTGCAGCTGATCATTTGTGCTTTTAACCTTGTTGTTGCAGGCCATATTCACAACAGCTTCATCAGTCATGAAATAAGTCAGTTAAGATACAACCTTCTTGGTCCACAGTTATTTTCACTTTCAGTGCTCAACATATATCCTGCCAGTTTAACTACTGAAGTTTTCTTTGATAACACTTTGCAGTGCACAGAATTTGTGTTACCTTTCTGTGGGTGCCTTGGTGTGTTTGCCACTACTCGCCAGTTTTCAGAAGAGCAGGGAATAAAACTGTAAAACTTTGGGGGCAAAGAGTGAGTCTTTGAGATAACTTGTTTCTGTCTTTAACAGATCAGACTGTCTACTGACAATCAGGGAGCAGAGAATGCTTACTTGGTCAAGGAGGGTGTGTATAACCTGCATTACTGTTGTAATAAAATACAGGTCTGTCTGCAGAACTTGCTTTCAGGGAAGAAAGTTGTTCTTTTTCAGAAACCTCCTAAATCACATGCATGTTAGCAAAGCTAGCACCACTAAGAAAAAATAATCAAAGAAAAGGCTTAGTGCTGTAGAATGTGGAGTGCTGCTACATTATTAATAGTGACCTAGAAGTTTTTGAAATATCATCATATTTTTCTTTTTAGTGTTAGTGAGAAATATCTTTAGCATGTGTTAAGAGCATTATTTAATGGAACAAGGAGACTGTTTTTCCTTACTACTCAACCCTTATATGTACCAAATAGTGAATAATTTAATGAGAATATACTTTCTTGAGTAAACCACATCATAACTACAAGACCAGTAAATAGAAATATGTCAGTTTTGGTGTCTAGTTTATATGAAATAGACACAATACTGTTAGGAACTTTTTTCTTGTATAGTATGAAGTCTTATGAGCTCCAACCCTGAAAGATGCAGTTTGCAGCTCTGTCTTCAGTAGTTTAAGCAGAAGAACTTGGGCCTGACCTTTGAGAGTGGTGGCTTTTCTGTTGTCATCTTAGGAGTGGGATTGTTGAAGATAGATTCCTTTCAACAAATAAAGAGATGACAGGCAAGAGATTGTCAGTGTTACAGGATGCTGTGCCTGCCTTCTTGGGTGTAAAACTTGACCTTTCAGATGTGCTGCTGAAGTGTGGAGGGTGTTTTGTTATTGTTTTTCAGATATCCAGCCTTCATCTTGCATATTTATTCCACAGTAGGTATATGGATAAAGGTGTTTCTGCAAGTGCTGGTTCAGGCAGTTCCTTTCAATGTAATGTTGAAGATCTCAGATCTGGTACTAGGCTTTGCTATTGCTCACAGCTGCAATGGTAAAGAAATTCCTGATCAGCTCTATGCCAAGGCAGACTGGTGCAAATGGCATCTGTCAAAGTTTTGTCACTCAACGTCTGGCAGATCTTTATCTTCAGAGTGCACAAAAAATGGAGACAAAAGCTGTATGTTTTTTAGTGGCCTGTTGTTCTGCTCCAGTAAGCCTTGGCTTGTCATGTGCGTGCTTGAAATCGTGCATATTGCTCTGTCAGGTTTTTTTTAACGTGGGGAAAGCATCTTTGATTCAGAAGGCATTGCATCTTTTACCCATTCAGACAAGACTGCAAGCTTCAACCTGAGCAGTTAATGTGCAAAGTTACAAGCAACTGAAAAACATTTTATGATTAAGGGAAAGGAAGACCCTAAATACTGTCTTTGTAAGTCTGTTGTGTGTGTGAAGCCAAACTTAAACACTAATCAAGGACACTATTAACTTGGAAGCTGGCAGAACTTTACCAGAAGCTCACGGCTTGGCAACATGCATATATATATTACTTGCAGCTTTCTCTTATGAGATGCTGACACAGATGCTGCTAAGGAGTGTTGGTTAGGAGACATGATGGAAGTCTTGTGTAATGGTGAATATAGGAATGGCTGGGATCTAAGCTTTGTCTCTCCTTATTTAAAAAAAAAATCTGCAAAGAGAATAGCTTACTCTGTGGAAATAACTAAGGAGCTAGGATAATCCACTTGCTGACAGCTGCTGAACTTGCAACTTACCACCTGTTAACAATACAACAATGCCTAAATATTGCATCTGTGTTTTCTTGTAAGACATTGAGTGTTTGTAGGAAAATCTTGACTCTTCAGTAGCATGTGCTGAAGATGAGATCATCTGGCTTTCTAAATGTGGAAATAGATGCTGGCCTGCTTATTCTTCTTGATCTTCTCTTATCATTAAAAGAAATTTGCTTTGCATTATGAAGCTTGCTGATGTCAGAAGGGAAAAAAAATTAGGCCCAGATGGCACGATGCAAAATAGAGCTAAGCACAAAGTGTGCATGTAAAAAGAGGCCAGTCAGTTTTTGCTGATCATTTACAAGTGTGAGGAGAAAGGAAAAAAAATATTTGTCTTTCAATTCATCTTACTTAAAGAGACCCAGACTCTGTATGTGTTATAGCTGAGCAGAAACCTGCACGACAAAAGCTTCTCACTACTTTTAGCAGGACAGTTCTGTCATTATTTCTCAGATTTCCCATCTCCATCATGTTCCCATGTCCACCAGTCCTGGCTCACTGGAGAGGTCCCAGATGACTGGAAACTGGCCAATGTGATCCCCATCCTGGCTCACTGGAGAGGTCCCAGATGACTGGAAACTGGCCAATGTGATCCCCATCCACAAGAAGGGTCGGATGAAGGAACCCAGAAACTACAGGCCTGTCAGCCTGACCTCAGTGCCAGGGAAATTTATGGAGCTGATCATCTTGGAGGCAATCACTGCACACTTGAAGGATGGCCAAGGGATCAGGTCCAGCCAACATGGATTTGGGAAAGGCAGATCCTGCCTCTCCAACCTGATCTCCTATGATCAGGTGACCCGTCTGGTGGATGTGGGGAAGGCTGTGGATGTAGTCTACCTGGATGTCAGCAAGGCCTTTGACACCGTCCCCCACAGCAAACTGCTGGCCAAGCTGTCAGCTTGTGGCTTGGACCGCAACACTCTGTGCTGGGTTAGGAACTGGCTGGAGGGCTGAGCCCCGAGAGTGGTGGTGAATGGTGCCACATCCAGCTGGCAGCCAGTCACTTGTGGTGTCCCCCAGGGATCACTGCTGGGCCTCATCCTGTTCAATATCTTTATCTTTATCTTTAGTTGATTGACAGCCAGCTGAACATGAGCCAGCAGTGTGCACGGGTAGCCAAGAAGGCCAATGGCATCCTGGCCTGTATCAAGAATAGTGTGGCCAGCAGGAGCAGGGAAGTCATTGTGCCCCTGTACTCACCACTGGTTAGGCCACACCTTGAGTACTGTGTCTGATTCTGGGCCCTTCAATTTAAGAAGGACATTGAGATTCTTGAACGTGTCCAGAGAAGGGCAATGAGGCTGGAGACAGGCCTTGAGCACAAGCCCTACGAGGAGAGGCTGAGGGAGCTGGGATTGTTTAGCCTGGAGAAGAGGAGGCTCAGGGGAGACCTTATTGCTGTCTACAACTACCTGAAGGGTGGTTGTAGCCAGGAGGGGGTTGGTCTCTTCTCTCAGGCAACCAGCACCAGAACAAGGGGACACAGTCTCAAGCTGCACCAGGGGAAGTTTAGGCTCGAGGTGAGGAGAAGGTTCCTCACAGAGAGAGTTGTTATCCGTCGGAATGGGCTGCCCAGGGGGTTGCTGGAGTCACCATCCCTGAAGGTGTTCAAGAGGGGATTGGATGTGGCATTTGGTGCCAGAGTTTAGTAGTCATGTGGTCTGTGGTGACAGGTTAGACTTGATGATCTTTGAGGTCTCTTCCAACCTTATTGATTCTATGTTTCTATCATTCTGTGTTTTAAAAGTGACTATCTGGAAGCTTAATTTAATGGATAAACAAATATCAACCCCCTAAAGATAGGGGGAAGAAAGATTACTTGATTGCAGTTGTTATTGCTCTTGGTTTGCTAAAATCCTTGCGTGAATTTTTTTTTTTAGGTACATCTGAATAGGTTGGATACTAATTCACCTAGAAAGTGACAGCTATTGTCCAAATTTGTAAATGCACATAGCCGTGTTACTACTAGAAGATTTGGTTTTGAATAAGAATTGTTGATGCTCATAAAATGAAACTTCTATGATTAGATTCTGGGTTCTATACATATTAAAGGTACAAACTAATAATTACACTTGCATTCTTATCATAGAATCCTAAAATGGCTTGTGTTGGAAGAGGCCTTAAAGATCATCTAGTTCCAACCCCCCTACCATGGGCAGGGACACATCCCACTAGGCTAGGTTGCTCAAAGCCTCATTCAGCCTGTTCTTAAACTCTTCCAGGGATGAGGCACCTACAGCTTCTCTGGGCAACCTGTTGAGTGTCTCACCACCTTCATAGTAAAGACCTTCTTCCTAATGTCCAATCTAAATCTACTCTGCTCTAGTTTAAAAAAATTGCCCCTTGTCCTGTCACCACATGCACTCAAAAAGTCCCTCTCCAGCTTTCCTGTAGGCCCCCTTCAGTTACCGGTTAGTTGTGTAGCTATCATGAATCTTGCAGGCTTCCACATCCAGTAGTGCTCAGCATTGGTGTTCTTACTCTTTGGCATGAGTTACACATCCATAGCAAGAGCTACAATAGTTTTTAAAATTTGGCTAAGAGCAGCAAAGCCTCAAACATGCATGTTGATTCTACTGCGGTAAAATTTCATCCTTGACTAACAGGCTTTCTGCTGTATAAACTTTCATTTATCCTAATGATTAAAATTGCCCTGAAATATTTTGTGTGCTTGTAAAGGTCATTTCTGCTTAATAAGAAGAATTTTATCTTTACCAGCCATGAAAACCACCTTTACGCTGCTTTATCAGAATCTTCTTAGTGTGCCTCTTTTTTGGTCTTTTTATCACCCTGGTGTAATCTTTCTAGTGATACATATGTGCATATCTTGATGTTATTTATGTACTATTTTTCCTAGAGTACCTGTTGTTAAAGTGTGGTGTGAGACCTGCTCAGAGAAGCTATTGAATCTCAACCCATTTCAGACAGATTTGTTTTAAAGCATGAGAGGAAGAAGAAGCCTTTACACAAATGAAGATCATAAAATATTTCATTCATTCTATATATCAGATTTGGGGCTTTATTTAGTGTTTTGTCGTGTTTCATAAACTTGGGAAAGTAAACAAGCAAAAGATGCATTTTACAGGATGTCTGTAAACTGGAAGGATTCAAAGAGGTTCTCCGTGCATTTTCATGTCTAAAATCTAGCTGTACCACTTATTCTCACTAAGTTGCATTGTTGCAGCATTCTGTTGGTGGCAACCGTTTCAAAAGCACTAAGAAAAAAATGTGGGAATGATTTATCCCACGTCTCCCTCTTCAGTTGCCACAGAATATCATTGCTCTCTAAGCTTCCTCCAGGCAATAAAGGTGTATGCTAATTCTCACTCAGTAGGAATCTTTTAAAAGACCACTCTTCTAGTAAGTCCTTTTTTTGGACTTTGTTACTCAGATGTGATCGTGAAGAAAACAGAACAAGAACAACAGGTTGAACCTCACACTCCAGTTCCCTTTCTAAATGAGAAGATAAGCAAAAAGCCAAGTAAGTCTGTTTTTGTCTGGTATAGCATTTAGGAACTGCATTTAGGCCTGGAAACAAATGATGCAATAACCCCTTTTATCACTACTGATTGCTTTTTGTTAAGAATAGCCTAAGCGCAGAGCTCAACCTGTATACAGGACTAAACTAGCAGTTGCTTTGTCACCCAGTGACACTTCCCCATCTGGGAAGGGGAATCAGGAAAAAGAAGAGGCTTGTGGTTTGAAATAAAAATGTATTTAATGAAACAGCAAAGTTGATGTTAACACTAAGGCTACTTAATGTAAAATACTAATGACAATGTAAAATATACAAAGTTAGCTCAGTGAATGTATGATGGACCCAATGGAGAGGAGAGCAGCCCTTGGAAACAGAATGGTAAGGGAGTGGAGAGAAGCATGAGGAGAAAGAGGAGGAGGAACTCCCATCCTCATGAAACTTTCCCATTTTTAATGAGCATTACGTTCTTGGTATGGGATACATGTGTTAGGGAGTTTGGGTCAGCCTCCCTGGCTGACTTGAAACTCCTAATGGCCTGCAGCCCTAGAATTCTGTCCCAGAGAAACTGAAACAAAGAGATGTAAGAATTGGTTCCTAAAGCTTTTAAAGTCATGAGAGCTGACTTTGACAGGTGTTAATTCAGTTTGCTGCAGCATTTAGCATCCTTAAATGTTCTGGTACTTTTCCATCCAAGTGTTTTACTCTGCAAAATAAAAAAAGAGAAAAAATAGTGTTTAGAAAATGGCATGTAGAATGCCTAGGTTCATTTTGAAGTTCGCTCATCTGCTGTGGGATGGAATATGACTCTAAGGAAATATTCTGTGTAATAGAGTAGAGAGAAATAGATTTTGCTGTGACCTTTAAGTTGAGCTTTTCTGTTCTGAACCACATTATTTTGCTAAATACAAGGAAACTGGAGCCAGCCTGTGACCTTTTGTTATCATGCAGCTTTGAAAAATGGCAAAAGTCATTCTGATGCTCAGAAGTTCCATTACAGAGATACTGTTAGGTTTTTTTATTAAAGAAAAACAAACAAAACCCCCCAAACTACAACAACTCCAAAACAACAAAAAACAACCTTGAAAAAGATTCATAATTGTAGCCTTATACCAGAACAATGTAACCATTTTCAATATTGACATGAATTAAAGCTTCTGGAGTGACGATAATGTCTGAAGGTAATTACAATCTATGCTGTCCTCATCCTTTTTTGATCCCAGAGGTGCTCAAGACCTCCAAGGAATAGATTTTCAGCTCCTTAGTCTTTTCAAGTAAGGAAACTATAGCAGAAAACTGATTAAATAATTTATCCTTAATTTTCTGTGACTTCTATGAATTTGCATTTGTGGCTCTGTGTCTTTGCTGGTTTAGGATAGTTCACTTTCATAGCTTGCTAATTGAGAGATACAATGTCCAGAGGAAGCAGAGGTGTGCTTTATTTTAAATATCAATGTTGTAATTTAATCTTCTTTCTTAATACCTTTCGCCACTCTGTTGCCAAGTGCTAAAGGAGATTGATATTCTCTGATCTTCACAGCGCAGGGTTACCACTAAACAGTGATGACCTTCCCTGATGTGCCAGATCCTGCAAATACACCACCTGTGCGAGATCTCTCCGCCCTCAGGATTGGAGGGCTGGGGACTTGTGTGCCACTCTAGTGCTTTGAAAAGATCACCTTGGCCATGGCATAGATTCAGAGCAGTAAAATTTTGTTTGGAAGCTACTTTTAACTCAGTATTAATTCTGAAGTGTTTCTTTTATTTGTTTCAACTAGCAGGCTACCAAATCAAGCTGGTCCCAGACTGTCTCCCATAATTTTCCAGAGCTGAGATACAATCTCTTGGCCAATTTTGGCCCTTAGGTATATCTTTCTAAAATTAACACTGGAGATTCTTCATACAGATATTCCCCTTATCTGCTTTGCCAGAGAGTATTTCATCCTTTGTGCTGCTGATACTTTTTAGTTCTGGTCATTGACTTGGTTACGAGCATCGTTTTTTCTGGTCTCTTTCTTTGGCAGGTGAAGTTGCATTGTAATAAAGAGATAACAGTGACACTTTGGGAATGTGCTTCCAAGGAGGTGGGCCTCAGCCCTGTATCTCACTGTTGTAAAACTACAATGTCTTCACCCTGTGCCCGAGTCTCCTTTTCCAGCAAGAAAGGCTTTCTGGATATCAGAATTAAAACATTCTTTCACATCATCTACAGATTTAGAATTAGTGGTACAAATCTCTTAATGAGAACAGGGAATCTAGTCATGACTTGCTCATTAAAACTACACTCAATGAAAAACAAATGTTTTTGATAGTAGTAGAAGAAATGGAGCTGTGGAAATATATTATGGACTGACATTCTGAGCAGTATGTTTCAAGCTGCATTCAGACCATGAGACATTGCTTTATTTTGATTGATGTGGGTGTGCTCTGTAGAAGGAAAGAACCTCAGAGACACACCTTATCTTTTCAAAGCACAATTAAAAGATGGACATCTTCTGGATAGACAAATGGTACTGACAAGTTTGGATCCAGTTTGCTGCTTGGACCCACTCCTACATTATCAGCAGATGGTGTCTGAGAATTTGATGAAGATAAATAATGTGCATCCCCTTTGTCACTGACAACTGATGCAGTTGTGTTTTTAAGCCTCAGTTCCCTCCATTTACCACTGCAGTTCTCTCATCTCTCTATGCCTTCCACTTCTGCCTTGGGTGCTCAGGAAGAGTGAAGCACTGCAGATCATTAGCCAGATAACCACAGGCCCAGACGAGTAGTTAATTTAGGACCAGGCAGACTGAAGGAGTGGGAGAAAAACAGTCCTATACTGTTTTTGGGTTTCTGGATACAGTACTGGCTGGGCAAAAACTGAAACATCTTGATCAGCCAGCCAGTGCTCACAGTTACGGTAGACACAATGATCAAGCGATGCTGGCTTCTGTCTGTCCTGAAAATGCCTGAGATGATGGGGAAATGCAGCCTCATAGCATTTCTAAAAGGATTGTGTTTGCAGTTAGCAGAGTGGCTTTACAATGCTTTTGATCACCTTTAGGGAAGTGAAGTGGACAGGAAAAGAACAGCATGAGGAAATTATTAATACAGATGTATTAAGACAATGGAAATAAGGATAATGGAGGATACGGCAGAGTAGGAAAGAAGTGGCAATCATGCATGGTGACTAGGCAATAAGCAGAAATATAAAGTGGGATAGCAGGGATGCAAACATAGGTCTTTCAGAGCAGAATGCATCTGAAACTTGTGAATATAGAAATACTTTCTGAGCAAGGAAACTGAGAAGAGTCTTGGGTAAGATCCACTGTCTGAATGATGAAGGAAGTAAGATGTTTAGTGTGTTGGGGAACACAGCTCCCTATTCACATGGATTTAGATTTGGCTGGCAGCAGTAGTGATGTGTTGTGCTGATACGGGTGCAAAATCTACCAGGCCTGGAACTGTCTGAACTTTTAGTTCATTAGTAAGCATTGCTGCTTTAAGTCTGTACTCATTTACCAGTTCATTCAATGGAAACGTTTTGTGGGGACGTGTCTAGTGACCTGCTTGAATACAGCTGATGCCTGACGTGGAGAGGAGGCCTAATTTCTTTCATTGCTAGCTTTAAATATGGCATTAGAAAATTGCGTGTAATACCTGTAGTCCTGAAACACATGTGGAAGACCAGAAGGTTGTTTTCTTCTCATTCCTTTTTGTCTGTCTGCTTGCTTGCTTCCTTGATTGCCTTTCCTGTAATGACAGGAAAAAAACCTATTTATGTTGTCACAGTGTCTTGACTTGGGATTGTATAAAATATATTACGCAAGAGGTAAAGTGAAACTCTGAATTATGAAAGTCTCTTTAGCTAACTGGATTCTTGTCCATTATTTAATTGCCTTTTTTGGTTGTTTTTGCTAGTTTGTGAGATCTCTGGAGGGACAATACAGTCAGATCTCAACCCATGAGAAGACACATAAATTCCAGTCTGATGACAGAATGCTTACTATAGTAATACTAAAGGAATTTGGTTGTTCGATTATTTTGTTGTTGTTGTTGTTGTTATTTTGCATCTTTTTTATAGTTGGGGTACAAATCCAAGAGCTGCAGCTCATATTTCATATAATTAATAATGCCTTCATTTGTTTTCCTTTTGTTTGTTTTCATTTCAACACTCAACAGTAAATTGAACTCTGAGTTGTTTAATTTGTGTGAAACAGGTGAGGCAAGGATAAGTCCTGCACTGACTGAAGGTTGAAGTGCTGGCAAGACACTGACAATACAGATTTCACTGCACATAAGAACAAAACTATCTTTGGACATTTTTAGAAGGGGTATTTCAAGACTTAGTTCTAAGATTTCCAGTCTAGGTTTTCACTTAATCATTTTTAGAGGAAAATGCTCCTAATCTGACTGCTAAAAGTGAATGTTGTATAATTACCAATGTTGCATTTTAGCTTCTCATCAGACAGAGTTTTCCATATATCTAAGTTGTCTGTATTCTGGATATGCAGATTTATTCTGAGCCAGAAACTCTGTTTTATTTTCATCCCTAAATATCAACTCAGTTTCGTGGTCACTTGGCCTTGACTAATTTTTCTGTCACCTGTTGATAACCTTTAGTTCTTTCAAGACTGTTCTCCTTGTTAGTGTGATCTGACAGGAAGATTGTTACATTTATCCCAGTGTCTACTGTTGGCATTTAAATTTATAACATGAAAAGAAAAGGAAACCAATTCCTTTTCCAGCTTACTTCCCTAAACAAGATATTCTAGGGGAGAAATCTACTGATTTACTGATGTGAATTGGTTACTTGATTGTATTGGCAATCACATTGAAATCTTTCACATTTTTCCTTGTATGATCATGCTGCAGCTTTCTCTTTTATGTGGCATTGAGCCTTGCAGACACATCTATTAGTAATGAAGGTAAGACAGACTCTGTTTAAGAGTATTAAAATTAGAATTTTATTTCTAAACTAATAACTACCTGGCACTGAAAAAGTTTCATCATTTTATCAGAGCATGCAGTTAATCATTCATGGACTGCAGAGCCTGCTTTTGCTGTTTGTTTGCTTCTGTCCTGTGCCAATTCAGAATGTTTGGGTTGTTTCAGCATATTGCATCATCCTGTCCAGAGCTCATGCAGAAATGTTTGCAATTAATCTTAGCATTTTCCTTGTGTCAGCTGAGGTTGCAAACCAAACTAACATCATTTTTCAAAATGCCACTTTAGGTGGAAAAGAACTGAATCTTATAGTCCTTAGCCAGTAAAAAACAAAACAAAACAAAACAAACCCAACACACACCAGCAACAAAAACCCCAAACCCACAAAACCCCAAAAAACTTATCTTTGCTGATTTGGCAATATAGAATCAGACTCAGCTGTCTATAGAATTAAAACAGGCTGAAATTTACTACTGATTTTAGTTATTCTACTAGTACTAAGAGCAAACAACATTACACCATAGCTTGTTATTTACATGCTTATAATATCTGAAGGGTTAGTTGGGATGTGGAATTTTATATACCTAGGCATAGATTCTAGTTCTACAGTTGACTTGGAAATATTAAAAGCAATAACACTTTTGACTTATTAGTGATAAAATTCAGTATTAAGTACTTTTCTGTCTTTTTGGCTGGGCTGGCTGCTGTGTGCTTGGGTGGAGGGAACCGTCTTATGGCTGACTTCTGCTTTTGCTAAGGTAATGGTATAGCATATTGCAACAGATGAAAAGTCTTTTCCAATTTTGTTTTCTATGCAGAGATGATCAGCATAAATTGGTTTTGGTGTTTTGGTTTTGGGTTTTTTTTGAGAAGTGCAAACTTAAAGGAGTGTCTGCATTTTCATGGAAAGCTGAGTGTTAGATTAAACCAAGCATTTTTGTCAAAAAAGCAGTTCAGAGGTTGCAAGTCTTGGAAGGGTCCCCTGTTTTAAGGGAGTGTAACAAAGCAATGTTGCTTTTCCACAGACACCAAATGAGGATGCAGTATTATGAAGTTTTATAAAACCCTTCAAAGGGTGAGTTTCATTATTGCATACTTTAGCCAAGGTATATTAAGGTCTCATTAAAGAAATTAACAGTATGGAAGAGACTACAGGAAACTGAGAATATTCTCTGAACTGAATGTTACGTATGAAGTCTACAGAGTAGAACCTCTTAGTAGATAGTCCCAATCAGTTGTGAGTGGTGAATAGTGGTAAAATATCTTGTGCTTGGAATTAATCACATACGATGTTTTCTGCAAAAGCTTTGTGTTGCATTTGTAAGCAAAGTGCTGGATCTAAGGGAAAAATTTTAAGTGCATTGTTTCTCTTTCCTACTACTGCCTATACAGAAATTGAAGCACAGTTTGGCAGAAGACTGCACGTCTGATAACGGTGGAATTGCTTGGACTATAAAATAAGTGTAATTTGGTCCAAAAAGTGTCTTACTGAAAAACTCAAGAGCAGAACTGATTCAGAATATTTGAAGTTATGTTCCTCAAAGTGTGCGTGTGTGTTCTCAGAGTTTACAACAGTAGCTTAGTAAATTAGTGGTATTATGGAAATGATTTAACTGGTAACTAAGTATGGGTAACCGTAGATTTTAAACTTCTCTGAAGTGTGGAGTAGCTATATCTTTTCTGCTGCACTGTAATAAATATTCAAAGGGCTCGGTGGTCTAAAAGTCCCTGTACTCGTAGATGTTCCTTTCCACTTTAGTCATCCTTTATGTTTTACTGTCATGTGTGTTGTAATTCTTTCTATAGTATATCTTGGGAAAGCAGTCATTTCAAGATCATAAGGGATTGAGTTCAGTTTTGTATTGGTGGCATTATGAAACTGTGACAGCCAGAGTAATTTGATATTTGATGCTGACCTTTTCCAAAGATACTTAATGTTTATGACTTCAGCTATTGGAATAATTCCTTGATTAATATCATGCAGATATTGAAATTGGTGAATTGGAGCCTGAGGGAGATATTTAGAAACCTATCAGCAGATGTGTGTCAGCCTCAAGTGGTTTAATTTGGAAGTTCAATTTAGATCATTATTTGTTATCAGGAAAATGAAGGATTAGGTAGAAAAAAGACATGTCTCCAGATGTAGGATGTTGTTCTGGCTTGCTTTTGTCTGCTTCCCTCCGCTGTTCTTGTTCTTCAGTGCTTTTCCAAACCAGAATTTGCTCCAGTAACATGAGCAGTATTTAATGAAATGTTTTGCTTTTAAATAGTAAAAATTTATAAAGTGGTTCTTTTGTGTTGTTAGACAGATGAATGTCTTGCTGTGTTCACCTGTGTCATCTTGTTTCCTTAGGCAGGAGTTATATGTATGGGATAAATTAAAGGAGTGGATTATTTGCATGTGATATTGCTAATTAAAGTTACATCCAAAATGATTACTTTCTGCCTTTTCTGTCTACCTTCAGAATAGAGGAGTTTTCTGCTTTCCTTCTATTCCTGCCACAGGATGGACAGATTATCTGTGCTGGCCTTATGAGTCCAATGGAAGTAGCTCCCAGGTGTTAAAAGCACAAAACTGTGGAAAATTAGAGAGATCAATATTACTGATAAATGCATGGTGGCCAGAGGCACAGAGACTGGGTAGAGACCCAGTGGTCTACGTTGCCATGGCACCAGGGAGACTAGAGGGTCAAGTCAGAGGCCCACCTATCTAGTCTTACACTTATGACCTGCCAGATTGCTGACCAGAGGAATTACAGCAAAAACAAGGACTGTTTTGTGCAATTGGTGAAAGAACAACAGTGTGCCCACCAGGAACTATGGCTTGATCATGGTCCAACCCACACACTCTGCACAATAGTAGATAACGTGGTATAAATATTACCCCAGTTTTGTTTTCTCATTTGGAGGGGAACATGAACTTGATGCCAAACATTTGGGGCAGATAATGGATTTGTCCTCCTCTTTCCCCTCCCCCTTTCCCCCAAGTGGCACCTTTTGATAAGATTTGTGACATTGGCTACACCAAGTGCTTCCCCAGGAGATCAAGTTTGTGATAGAATTCATATTATAGAGCTACTTTATAGTTTGGTGCATTTATCACTGGCTATTAGTCTAGAATCTGCCTGTTAGAGCACTCAATTGCTTCTGAATGCAGCTGGACCTACAGCAGGTGGGCGGTTTGTGCTTCTAGTGTCAGGCCTATAGTCACAGCCACAACTGGCAAATCTGTTAAGAGGTAAGTTCAGCTGTCCATAGGCCCTCGAATCTGTGAGGCCTGGCTACAACACAAAGGGATTTGTCTCTTAAACTCATTAATATTTTACAAAATTTATCCATTGCTAAATGCAACACCAGGTTGTACAATTGAAGTTAGTCTTGGTTTTCTACTAGTTCTAGGTCTCTTGGGATTTAATTTGTAGTAAAAAAGAGTAGAAGAAAGAGTAATGATAATCTGTTATACTTTAGGATAGCTACTTGCTCTCAGGTATGCTCAGGAAAGTTTCAGATGTTTGAATAGTAGTAGCTGTTTCCTTTTGTGCCATATAATGATGTGAACTCTTTGCCTGAAGATATTGTCCTAGGTATCCTTCTGACATGAGGCTGTATTCAAGGTTCTGATTCTTCTCTTCAAAGCACCTAGCAGCAATGTGTCCCAGGAGGCACTCCTTTGACATGGTATCCAACTGACATACAATTCTGCAATAGATCGTAACAAACCCATCAAAACTCTTAAAAGGACAGTTGATGTGCTCTAGTGCTGACATGGTTTTGGGCAGCTGCAGATTTACTGCCTTCAGGAGCCTAGTACAAAACTTACTTCTTGTTAAAGTTATTTTTTTCACTGTCATTGTATAATAAAAAGAAATTCTCAATGTATGCTCCTGTCTTACCTCTAAGAAAAAAAGAATACCAATCTGTTGACAGTAATACTAATATGTGGAGAGTAAACCTGGAACCATACCTGAACAGACTGACTAAAATGTAGAGAAATTATCCAGCATACCAAGCAAGACAAGACCTATCTCATATCTTCCAAAAGAAGGTGGAGAAAAATAATTCTGTATCTTGTATAAATGTTGCAAGACTGAGTACTCCAACAGTTTGTTTTATATATATATATATAAAAGTAAACTCAAAGTTTTATTAAGCTTTGAGGTTTACTGCTATTTGCTGCTTCCAAACTCTGTGTAGCCAAAGTGCTGCATGTTCCAACTTGTGGTTCTTTTTTTCCAGTCTGGTTTTGGTGGCTTTTGGGGTGCACAACTTGGTACCGTCTCTGGGTGCAAAATGACATATGTGGAACACTGCAGCTTTGCACTCCTCTTGCATAGTACTGGGATTGGGAGAGAGAGCAGAGAGATTGAGTGCTGATATTCAAATGTAAACTCGGTCAAATTGAAACTTAAATATTCTCACAGCAAAAAAAACTGAAAAATGGAACTTTCCCTGAAAATTAGAAGTATCTTTCGCACATATTGGTCAGTGATGAAGTCAGATTGACAAGTAAATGGCTCCATGAAATTTTTTTTTCATAGGTATGTTGTGGTCTTTACAGAGGAGTTAAATTGCGTAATGTAGAGTCATAACGTGTTAAAAGTATCTGTGGAGCAGATTCCATCTCAGAGATGATGATGGTCAAATAAGCATTTGGAGAATGTTGAGCTAGTACCTGAAAACTTGGAAATCTTTGTTAATTCTTTACATTTCTGAGTCTTTCTCCACACACACCACCACCACCCCCCCCCGCCCCCTCATGTATATCTGACACCAAATAAATATAGCCCTTGTGTTCCACAGCCTCCTAATTTTCATTTTATTGTGAAAATACAAGGCCCTACAGTATGAGCATGAAATATTGGTGGGCAACAGAAAAGGACACTCATCTTAACAGCAACAATAACAAAAAGTAGCAATGTTATCAGCAAACCCCAAGACATCTCTGCTGGCTTTTAGAAAAATTCTGTATTTTTAACACGTTGCTCAATATTTATCAGTTTCATCAGCCTTGAAATAGAAGCTACAGTTGCTTTGAAAAATGGACCCTGGTAATTTAGTTTCAATCTACTCTATGTAAGGAGCAGTGTGTCTTCTGCTGAAATGCTATTTTGTAACTTCAAGGAGGATTCTTAGTAAATTATGACCTATACTCTCCCCCTCCATGAAAACAGTGGGGAGGGAGTGGTTTTCTATCAGACTAGTGCTTCCCAAAATGTCATTGTGTTAAGCCTGCTTTTCTTTAGAAGACCATGGAGTCAAAGTTGTAACTGCTTTGGCCTTGCAGCACTAAGGTTAGTATAGTCTAGACCTCATTTGATAGTGTTGATCCAAATTTTAATTTCTATCAGCTCAGGTGTAAATCTATTTTCCTTTGCTCATAGTGTGCCACTTATCATACATCTTTCCTGTGTCTGAGAGAGGATTTGTAGAGTGAATATGGCATATGGTTGCCACATATTCTTAATACTCATGAGCACTAAAAGACAAGATGGTGTGAGAACTGACACAGGCTGTGACATACCTGGTGAAATGCTCATCAAGAATGAGTAGCCAAACAGTAGCCATTTGGGCATGCTTACTGGGGATTTCTCAGTTATTCAGCTTACCCTAAGTTCTCATCTATCAGTTCAGAACCTGTTACATTAAGAATGAGTTTGCAGGGAATGCGTGTTAAGGCATACAAGACAGTCTGATGTTTTCGTATCTTAAAATTATCAATTTTCAGTTAAAAGTTGACCAGGCTCAATGGACAGGTTTCGTGCAAGAACCTTCCTCATATTTAGGAGATTACTGGTGGCATGGCTCCAAGTTCAGTTCCGAGCCCACCCAGACATCTTCCTGTGCTCATTCTGCATTGGTAAATCTCAACATTTCCCCTTATCTTCTTTGCATAGCTTGCTTCATGCTGGTCTCTTTAGAGCTAATTCAGAGTCTATCCATGAAGTAATCTGTAGGTTTTGATTTTATTTTTCATTTGCCCTCACCATTTTTTTTCCTTTACCTTTTCTGTTGCTGTGAGTTTCATGGGTTTTGTTGTACTCACGTGACTTTGTTGTTATGCACAGTGCATGTTTATGCTATCATCAGTGCAGCCCTACACTTGCAATTAAGTGCATTAAAACCAGAACTTTGTTGTTGATTTCTCCGTTCTTTTGAGAAACAAGATTTTGCATTATTCAGAGGCATACCATCTTATGAATATAATAAAAAATATTTACTCCTAATAAAGAGAAAACTATTCTTAAATAGGAGCTTGGGCCTTGATCCAATTTTTGACAGCTATCAGCAGTGCTTTTGCAGATTTGAATTTAGATAACATGGCATAAATTTTTAAGTCTGCATTCTTGTTGCGATTGCAAGTTTAGAAGAATAAATGATCTGGAAAACTTAAAAAAAAAAAAAAAGAAAAAGGAATAACTGCATTGCAGTTAAAGAATATGGCATTGCATATATTCTGTCTGTACATAATAATGTCTGTAAATATGGCCCATCCCATTTATCATGCAAATGAAACATGCCTAAATCTGCAGGGTTTTGTTTCTCTTTTTTTTTTGACAGGGAACTGCAGACACTGGTTTGAATCTGTTCCATCACGCTATTCTTTTCCTTCTTTACGTAGTTATGTACTGACAACATAAAACTTACTGTTCCAATAAAGCACCTGGAGCCTAAATATTTAGAGTTTTTTGTCTCTGGTCTGGGAGTCTACATACCCTTTCAGTCCATTTTTATATTATGAAATGTTGAAGTTTTGCATGACGTTTATCATCCTCCAGCTGAAGGAAGAAAATTCATTACTGGCAAAAAATGGGTACATTAATACTGCTATCACTGAAATAACATCTGCTTATGTGGGGGGGATCTTTGGTCCAATTTTGTTTGGGGGTGGGTTTTGGTGGGGTTTTCTTGGTGATAGTTTTTTTTCCCATAGTGCTCACTATTCTCTGTTTGGAAATCAGTAACATTTTATAAATGAACATATCCTATAAACTCAAATATGTATTCCTTCTGACATTTAAATCCTGCTTTCAACATAAGGACAGACTGTTGATGTAGTAAATTAAAGCTGCCTTACTGCAGCTATTTTATCCAATGTTCTATCACAGACCCATGTTAATATGTTATCCTCTTTAATATTATTACATGATGCAGGCTTTATTTAAATGGATTTGATGGGCCTCTTGGTTGGCTTGACAACCAGAGGGAAAAATTAATGTTCTGCATTTAATCTCAGCTCAAGTTGCTAAATTATTTTGGAGGTTGAAGCTGTCATGCATATCATGGTAAATTATTTAATGTAATAGCTATTAGCTTGATGTCTATTTATAGATTATATTTTTAATTGTTGTTTATTTCAGTCATCTTTAGCTAATTTTGAAGGGAACATCTCTTAAGTTTTCCTCATCCAGTACACCACTACTGTATCTTTTACAGGTACAGCACTGGAGGTTATTTAACCAGCAGTAGAAAAGGAGATGATGGAGTTAGCAATCTTTAAAGCTGTGGAAATAAACTAGTTTCCATGCTGATAAATTACAGGATGTACACAGCCTGTTTAGCACATGCAGTCTTAACTACTTCAGTTCAAATATTTAACTTTAAAAGTTCATAGAGGAAAGAATTATGAAGATCCCAAGGAGGAACTGAACTGCCAAGCATATTTCTTGAAACCTGGATTTAAAGATTAAGGACAGGGACTTGTTACTTTAAGACCACCATGTGCTTTAAGAAAAAATGTAATGTAGCATAGAGTACACTATAAAATATTATTAGTAGTTTGTTTGAAGACTGCTACAGTAGGAATTGTCACATTAGAGCTCTCCTTCTCTGTTCTCTTTCCCAGACTAAAGCGCCCCAGGTCCCTCAGCCTTTCCTCCTCCAGTCCCCTAATCATCCTTGTGGCCCTCAGTTGAACTCTTTACAGTAGTTTCCTTTCCTTGAACCAAGGAGCCCAGGACACAATACTCTAGGCGTATTCTCACCAAGGCAGAGTGGGGGAAGAACCTCTCTCAACCTGCTGGCCACACTCTTCTTAATAGACCTCAGAATTCTGTTGTCTGTCTTGGCCACAAGGGCACATTACTGGCTCATGGTAAACGTGAACACTAGCATTCCCAGGTCCTTCTTCACAGAGCTGCTTTCCAACAGGTCAACCCCTAACCTGTGGGGTTATTCCTCCCCAGGTGCAGGATTCTGCACTTGCCCACATACTGTGGACTTCCTTCTTCTACTTGAGTTTTTCCAGAAGCTCATTGCTCATCCATGCAGGTATCTTGCCTCCCCTGCTTGATTTCTTACTCATGGAGATGTACTGATCTTGAGCTTGGAGGAGGTGATGTTTGAATATCAACCATTTCTCTTTGGCCACCTTATTTTTTAGAGCCCTAACCCCTGGGATTCTTCAAAGTAGGTCTCTGAAGGGAGTTTGATTTCATGAGTACATAGGAGTCTGTCCCTAAATATTATGAGCTCAGTTGAATAAATTTAATATGATTAAACAGTCTCCTCTTTAGTATGGTCAGCTAGAGTCACTTTAGATTTTCTAGCCCGCTCCAAAGTAGTGCTTTTCAATCATGTCACACCCACCCAGCTGAGTAAACATGACTGACAAACAGTTTTCCATTTCTCGCTCATTGAAGCTCAGCCATAGAGAAATCAGTTGGGAAAGGGCCTGAGGATGCCAAGTTCAACCTTATTTACTTTGAAGTCCCTGGTAGCTTTGCTGTTAACTTCCACAGGATCACAAACATAGTACAAGAACATGATTTCTCAAGCTATTTCACTAATTAAAAATTGATTTTTGGCTTTATGTGGATTAAAGTTGCTGGATATGAAGTAGTAGGTAGTTTTATGTTTCCCCCTCTAAACCTGGTTGCCATACAGCTCTTACAAGAACTGTGCTAGAAATAAGAGTAAATTTCATTCTGCTTTAAACCAACAAAAAGCCCTGACAACAACTGTGTACAGCAGCTATGTACATAAGTGTCTGGTACCTGTAGAATTTCGCTGACTTCAGTACTTAATAAAACTACCAGAATCAATGCTAGCTACTTTTTGTTTGGTTGGTTTCGAGTGACCAAATCCAGTTCTGGGTAGCAATGTCTTTTATTGCTAAAATAAATATATAAAAAAATATAAAAATATGTAAAAATATTGAGCCAGCAGTGTGCCCAGGTGGCCAAGAGGGCCAATGGCATCCTGGCCTGCATCAAGAGTAGTGTGGCCAGCAGGAGCAGGGAGGTCATTGTGCCCCTGTACTCTGCATTGGTTAGGCCACACCTTGAGTCCTGTGTCCAGTTCTGGGCCCCTCAGTTTAAGAAGGACATCGAGACACTTGAACATGTCCAGAGAAGGGCAACAAGGCTGGGGAGAGGCCTTGAGCACAAGCCCTATGAGGAGAGGCTGAGGGAGCTGGGGTTGCTTAGCCTGGAGAAGAGGAGGCTCAGGGTAGACCTCATTGCCCTCTACAACTACCTGAAAGGTGGTTGTAGCCAGGAAGGGGTTGGTCTCTTCTCCCAGGCAACCAGCACCAGAATAAGGGCACACAGTCTCAAGCTGTGCCAGGGGAAGTTTAGGCTCGAGGTGAGGAGAAAGTTCTTCACTGAGCGAGTCATTCGTCATTGGAATGGGCTGCCCAGGGAGGTGGTGGAGTCACCATCCCTGGAGATGTTCAAGAGGGGATTGGACGTGGCACTTGGTGCCATGGTCTAGTCATGAGGTTTGTGGTGACAGGTTAGACTTGATGATCTTTGAGGTCTTTTCCAACCTTAGTGATAGTGTGATACTGTGAAATGTTATAGCTTATTGTGATCTTTCTGAAGTGGCAGTATTCACTGTCAATGATGATTTAAATTACTTATTCCTGAAGAGAAATAAAGCAACAAATGCCTTCTGACTTTAATTATTTGTTCCTCCTCTCATGGAAAAACCTTCCAGTTACCAACAGTCTACTTTGCAGAAACATTGATGCAGGTTGTCTCTGCATCTTTCCAGCATCATTTGGAATCTGAGTAGATTCATTCTGATTCTGAGTTGTTCCAGTAAAAATGTCTGAATGAAGAACTTTTTTTCATGACCTGTTTTCATTTTTAATATTGTGTTGAAGTTTGTTGCTGAAGAAGTAGAAGAAGTTCTATCCAAACCATAAACTTTCATGACCATTTCCCTACTGAACAATTATGGTTATTTCTTTGGCAGAGTCTCAGGAATTATCTTCATGTTGGTGGGGTTTGTTTGCTTAATTTTTATATATATATATAATTTGTGATACTTATTTGGCCAGACAAGGTCAGATTGGCAAGTATACAAGAAGCCTACAAGTCTGCAGTAGGAGTGAAGCATGTTGAATGTATGACTTACATGAAGCAACTACAGACCCTAAAACTGCTCAAAGGACATTAAATTAAGTTTTCCTACCGAGCCGAGTGAGAAATTCTCATGTAAGCACTCATGCTTAGAGCTTCATCCAATGTGTCTACCATTTAACATCCCACTCTTTTTCCTCATTGTAGCTTATGCAGCAGTGAGAAGAGTTTAAGTTAAACAATAGTGTGAGCTTTCTGGTTGTAAACTGTGAAGCAAAAGGATAGACTGGGGAACCTCTGGATTCTTAGGGAATGTAAATGATTAGAGGGGTATCCTAGAATGGTTCAGGTAGTCTTGATCCTGGTTTAGGTCAGTGATGTGGACTAGATACCCCTTTTAAAGCCCTGTGAATGCTGGTTTCTCATGATTCTGGCTTGTCCCTGTTGTACCCTATGGGGAGCACATCAGAATGAGATAATGCAATGCAATATGAACTTAATAAAATATACTTAAACCATGCCTTATAACACATAGCAATCTGTTACAGAGCGATATTTGGAGTTTATCAGTGAGCCCTAAGTCCAGGATATGGACCCGTATTGTTAAGTCATTGACTCTAAGCAGCATTTGCTTTACTGCATGTTTACAGTGTAGCAGTGAAATGTGTGGATGTCCAGAAAAGCGTCAGAGTTCGTTTGTTGTTGTAGAGATCCAGCATATGTTGTCACTTATCTAGCTTTTGACACTGTCTTTAATGATTTTGTGCTTAGTAACTGAACTGTATAATTGCAGGAGGTATGATGGTGTCAGCAGCACAGGTCCCAGCAAAGTGTGGTGTGGGAGCTTGTGCCAACAGAAAGCCTCTCATCATCTGGTTAAGATCTCCTCAGAGGCAAATCAGATATATTCATTCCTTTGATATCCATTTTGGTGCTGTTTTCATAGAATCACCAAGGTTGGAAAAGACCTCAAAGATCATCAAGTCCAACCTGTCACCACAGACCTCATGACTACTAAACCATGGCACCTAGTGGCACGTCCAATCCCCTCTTGAACATCTCCAGGGATGGTGACTCCACCACCTCCCTGGCAGCCCATTCCAGTGGCTAATGACTCTCTATGTGGAGAACTTTCTCCTCACCTCGAGCCTAAACTTCCCCTGGAGCAGCTTGAGACTGTGTCCTCTTGTTCTGGTGCTGGTTGCCTGGGAGAAGAGACCAACCTCCTCCTGGCTACAACCTCCCTTCAGGTAGTTTCTCTGATGATTATCAGAGTTGGAAGTAGTACTAGAGTGGGAGGTGGAAAGAGACTGAAATAACAAACTTTGGGAGTATCTTAATGAATCATTGCAGACAATTGGAGAGAGATCAAGGATAGAGGTATTCTCTTCAGCCATCAGAGTTACAGAAACTGATTAATTGTAATCTGTCCAGTTATCAGACTGGGAAAGGGGTATGATGTTGTGCATTGTGGAAATAACTTTCTGAGAAGGATTTTGAAGGTAAAGAAGTTGAATAACCTTTGGAAGTGCTTTGAAAGATTTGAGACTCACCCAAATATGCAGTTTTCAAGGCTGGTGGAACTCTAATTGAAACCATGTTATAATGGAGCACCATGGTAAGAAAAGACTGCTGGAACATCCTGGTGGGATGTGGAAAAAGTAATGGGAATTTGCCTGCTGCAGAGTGAGATCACAGAGTATATCTGGTTGGAAGAGACCATGACAATCATCCAGTCCAACCCTTGACCCAGATCAAGCTGTAAACTTGGAAGAAAAATAGGATAATGATATCCAGAAACAGATAAATGATAACCAGAGATAGAGCTTTAAATTTAATCAAAATAAGTTTGTAAGAAATAACACAGATGATTTCACAAATCATGAAAGAAAACTCTGTCTTAATCTATGTCCAGTTTTTTGACAGACAGTTGTGAGAAGTGAGAGAAGCCTGCTGAAGCCTGAAAGTAAGAATGGAAAATATTGAAGGAGTGGCAAAATGCACTTTATGCAGCAGATGGAAGTAATTGTGAGATATTTTTTTTCCACAGACTTTCCTATCTAGTTACTAAATTATTGCCTTGGTGACAAATGAAAGTTATATCTGTTTAAAATTTCCCAATCATGCAGAAACTATAACTGAAGTTACAATGAATTAAATGCGACCCAGTCACATAGAGCATAGACTGGTGTTTGTGTCTTAGCTTGTGCAGTGGGGGAACATACCTATTGAATATATCTGTGCGCTAGATGAGATTGCATCAGGAAATGAAATTAGATATTGTAGAGCAGAAAATATGCCAACAAATAATTCAGAAATCATGGTATCATAGAATAATAGGAACTTCTGTAGATAAAGTGTAAAGAAAAAAAAACCACTCTAAATGAAAGTATGAAATACTGTAGAACAGGCCAGAGTTTTAGAAAGGAGGTAAACAATGCCATTAAGCAAAATGTCAAACTAATATTTAGCATGATTCAGTGAGTGACGAACATTACAACACATTTGCATGCCTAAGAAGAGGTAAAGGTCTTGGTCTAAAATAAGTGTTGGTGCATTCTGTAACATAATTATTCAACGGTCCTTCATATGATTGTTATTTCTGCAGTCCAGAAATAACATGCCAGAGTGCCACTCCTAAATGTGTAATTTGATCCATAAATTCTGCACTGAATACTAAATGTAATAAGTTCCCATAATAGATCCATTTGATCCTCCTTAGTTAACCTACCAAAATACAGGGCATCCAGGGACTGTTCTAATATGTGGTGATGTCAGTTTAGAAAACATGGTATCAGATTTTGGTTAATGGTGACTCTTGTCACAATAGAAGAAACCTCAACCAGATTGCATGCTACAGTGAGGGTTGATGTGACCTACTTAGCTGACCCTGTGACCATGAGATAGATTAGGACTGTTCATTGGAGGACAAATATTAGAAGATGAACGTAAAAGGCAGAAATCTCAAAGACACCATTTGGATGTATTTGAGCCTCTGGATGCATGGTCTTCTTGTGTTGCTGTGGATGTCTCAGAATGCGCCTCTCCAGGGAAAAAAGAGTGCAACATGATGGTTCACTCACTTTAGGACAGCAAATATAACAGACAGCAGAGAATACCCTCACCTGCTGGCTTGCATCAAATGATAACTTACTTTCATTAGCAGTGGTCCAGTCAGATCCTTTCATCACACTTCTAACTCAGTGACCTGTAAAATCAGAACAGTCCAAGTCATTGGCAGAAAAACATGTCTTATAAAGTGCACGTTACAGTGGATAGTGTTCAGTTCACGTTCAAAATAAAAGGTGAATTTCATCTTGTAAGAAGTGTCTGAAAAGGTATGTTAAGAAAAGTGATATGCAAATATGATTGAAATTGGTAATTAACCATAATTGCTTGTCTTCTGGGAAAGTGAACAAGAGTAGCAACCAGAATGCCAAAGGCTGTTCCCCTCTGACCTCCCCCAAATGGATATAAAACATTAGTATTCTGAGATCCCAAGTGCTGATATTTTTGGCTTTCATGGAGATTAGTTGATTTAATTATATTTAATTTTTTGATTGGAATCAATTTAGTTGATTTAATTATATTTAATTACAGTACTCAGTTTCTTCAGAGTATTTTTGCTTTATTAACAGTAGTTGAACATATTTGTCATGCGCAAGATGGAATTCTGTCCAGAGATGAATGGCAGTATTGCCCTGGACTTTAAACAGATTGATCTCTTGCCTACTAGATCCTCCTGTAAGCAGTAATTATATTGCATTATAACCGTAATCCATAAACTAAATTTTCAGAGAAAGGGTGAAATGCCTCTTAAGTCAGATCATTGTTCGTTAATAAGTTAGCAGCATGGTGGGCTTTAAAATAACGTTAAGCTTACTTGGTTAAGCATTTGGAAGCCAGGAAATGGCAAATCTTGGTCTTGTGGATGTGTAACATCGCAGTTCCTAATTAGATTAATGTGTGCTGTTTCTCATATCATGACATATGATGATTAGCGGGCTTGTTTATTCGTTAGATTGTGTTTTCAAGCCTTCTTTGTATAATTTGAATCTGATTGTAAGACACAAAAATTCTGTGCAACGTAAAATTCAAATAATGTAAGAAGACATTTTATTTTTTTTTAACAGAGAAAACCATAGCTTATCTCTGGCAATATCTTTTGCAACCTCACTGCAGCTGAATGTTTTTATTTCTCCAGAAGTTTATGATGATGCTACTACCTACCTGCTATGCTGCTTGGTTTTTGACATCTTGTCTGAAATATGGCCCTGTGATTAAAGAAAATGATTGAGATTAAATTATGAAGACTAACACTTGATATATGTAAAATGGAGTAGTTTAGATAGTTATAGTTTATGCTTTCAGTCTGCGCTAGTGTTTTTTGTGATCTCCAGTGTCTTAAAAAGGGGAGAGGATAAAGGTGGGAATAATTACTTTGCTAACACTTTTGTGGTACTGGACTTCGATCAAGTGGTATCTAATAATCCTGAAGTGTGTGACCCCTTCCCCACAACCCCCTTCAAAGTGGAGTTAATTAGTAGAGATAGGCACTAATGGTCATGTTACAGTAAAATGTATCAGACTGTTGAAAGGAGGAAGGGCAAGAAGTGAAAAAGACATTAATTCTATTACATTTTATCTATATTCTACAGTAGTTTTTGACCCCACAGTGACAATAGCAAGGGGTAAATACACTCTGCATATCACAGATGACTGCTTTTCCCAGTTCTCTTACTTCATTGGTGAAGGGTTCTTTGATGCTAGCAGTTCTAGTCCATTTGGCTTTTTTTTTGAGGATCAGAACTCATCTGTTAAAAAAATTCAAAAGGATGTCTGATTTGAAGCCACAGACACCTTATTTGGAAGAAGATTCTCACTGCTGTTTTTGGTATGTTCATGCTTGTGATTAAAAGCTTTTTACGTATTCATCCGTCTCCTTTAGCTGTTCTGCTGCCTCTGTTTGAGAATAACAGTGCTATCAAAGTGACAAAAGGCTAGGTTGTACTCCTAAGGGAAGTAATTATAGCAGCATGGAGCAGAAGGTAAAATTATAATTTGTTTGCTATTTTATAATCCACTACCAAATATTTATCATAGTATTAGTAAAAAAGCCATAAACTTTATGTAGAATTCAGACTATAACAATAAATGAACTTGTACTGCAATGAAAACCTAGGTTTTCATGAGATCCAAAAGAAAACTCTTCTAACAGTGGTTTAGTTACAGTACAAAATATTCAGGATGCAAAATTCTGCTGTCTTGTTTTGTATTAAAAAAATGGTAGTCTGATTCATGAGTATAGTTAGCTCTAACTCTCAGGACTTACCAGAAGGGAGATATCACACATGTGTCAAAAAGTAGGCACTGTTTTTCATATTTTGGAACAAGGTATCTGAATGATGGCCTCAAGGTCTGTATACTTACAGAAGGTATCCTTGGAATACTCCAAGGTTTTCCTGCCCATGTAGTAGGGCAGCACCCATCCTGCTGTGAGGCAACGTAGGTGTGTTTAGCTCTCCAATGGCCACCCTCTCTCCCATAACAGCACTTCAGTGGGGGGAAGAGTTAGGATCCCTGAATTCAGTAAGAGGAAGGTTAATGTGAAAGATAGCCAAGTTTCCTCTGAATATTTGTTCTGGTGAATGCAGGCTGAAAGCAAGAAACATTTTCTTTCTGTGGGAAAACATCAATATTTTTCTGCTATACAGTTATGTGCAGCTGCTGTAGAGCTTGAGTTCATGTGACTTGGTGAAGGTTGTATGGAATTTGTTTTCCTGTTCTATATTCCTTTGATATCTTGTCTGCTGCCTGGTACAATTTTGAGGTGTAACATAATAGACCTTCAATGTGATTTCAGTATGGAGACCATTAAAAAAAAATCTCTTCTCTCTGATTCTTCTACACTATTCTTCTGTGCTTTTAAACTTGTTTCTGCTATTACCTTGTAGAGGAATTCTGTTGAAAGAATCTGCTTGCAATAAAATTTAGAACTAAAAATATTTAGCAGCACGTATCAGTAACACACTCTGAAGTGCATTTACTCAGTGTGTGTGTATCCAGTAAGAAAACCCTTGATTTTTCAGTTCACTGGGTTAAAGCACTTTTCTATAAATTTGGAACTAAAATGTTTTGAGCCATGAAGCATTTTTGAAGTGTGTAGTACTGGGAGATGTATTTTTTTGGTAATGTTATCAATACAATTAATACATTTCAAGCAGGATAAAGTGACTTGAAGCAGTAGTACATTCCAGGTCATACTTCCAGATGGGGGCAGCATTGCTTTAAAAAGAAAAATAAGGATCGGGTAGTCTTGGACTGGTTGTTCACTGAGGAGTAGATAAGCTCCCAAATCAGACTGAGAAATCTGTGGGTTAATAAAGCATTAGTTAGATCACCATGTCCCATATTCAATGGTGTTGATTCATTTGTTTATCTTTACGCAGTAAATTGATTTTAACCAAAGATTCATCAAAGGAGAAACTTTCATAAGGGAAAAACAAAAAAGTCAGAAAATCAGAAACCCAACCATACTTCTTTCTTCTTTAGCACTAATGGATAATTTCTCCTTAAAATTATGCTGCTGTTGTTAGTCCTGTTGGGAAATTAATTCTTAGCATTGCAACTTGAAATATTCTTCAGATTTCACCAGTATTGTTGCTAGCAGGCAATATTTTTGGTCAGCAGATCAAGGGAAGTTATCCTCCCACCCTACTCTGTCTTAATGAAGCCACAACTAGAGTACTGTGATAAGTTCTGGGCTCCCCAGCTCAAGAGACACAAGACACTACTTGAGAGAATCTAGTGGAGGGCTATGAATATGGTTAGGGAACTAGAGCACCTTTCTTAGGAGGAAAGGCTGAGAGACTTGGGACTCTTTAGTCTGAAGAGCAGACTGAGAGGAGGGCATCTTATTAATGATTGAAAACATCTAATGGGTGGGATTCAAGAGGCTCAGACAAACTTTTTTCAGTGGTGTCCTGTGGCAGGACCAGGGGTGGTGGGTACAATCTGGAACACTGGAAGTTCCATCTGAAGATGAGGAAAACACATTTATTTCTGAAGGTGCTGGAGCACTGGAACAGGCTGCCCAAGGGCATTGTGGAATCTCCTGTGGAGACTTTCAAAACCCCCTGAATGTGATCCTGTGCAAGAGGTCTAGGCATACCTGTGTTAGCGGAGGGGGTTGGATTAGATCTCCAGAGGTTACTTCTGACTCCTAAAATTCTGTGACTCTATGAATTGATTATGTAGAGAACTACAAGAAAAAAGGCTGGTGTTGCAGAGATTGAAGGTAACTGAATTTACTGCTAAGAGCCTGCAAAATCATCAGCTTCTCATCTTTGTTTCTGGTGGTGGATTTTTGGGTTTTCCATAGCAAGAGAGGAATTCCTCCTCATTCTGTCAGACAGGTGTTTATGCACACTCACTTAGCTCCCCTGTCTCAGAGGACCACTGCAGCAGATGGAAAATCATCTTTACTAATCCTGGAAAATGGGAAAAACATTGAGCCAATGGCAGTTTGCTAATAAAGGAAAAAAGAAAAACCAGCAACTAACAACCCCCAAACAAAACAAAAAATGGCAATTAAGTTATAATTGGGATGTGTTACACATACAGCTTAGACCAGTTTCAAATTCTGGCACTTACTTGCCTTGGAACCAGATTATAATAGTTTTTCTTCAATTCATGAAGTTAGTTGCATTATCAGTATTTCCATAGTGTAAAGATTAAAGCTGCACCAAAAAAATGTAATGAATTTCTCATCTGGGTGAATTTTTTGTGGCAAAGGACAGAGGGGGAGGAGACATCCTATTGCGGCCCTTGCAGAACTCTTAGATTAACTAGTCTTGAAACCTGCTGCCAACTGTGTGTTTGTTTGTTAACTAGAGCAGTCCATTCCTTATTGTCTGAAAACAGAGGTGTGGCAATCAGAAGATTTGCATCTTTGCAAGATTGATGATCAGAGCCTTGTAACAATAAATGGGTGGCACTTGCTACAGAACATTTCTTCTTTCAAGCAGGTTAAGTGTCAGATATAAAAATAATTTTCTGGGACAAAAGGAAGCTGGAGAGATAAACCTGTAAACCTGCACTTGTGTGCATAAAGTTTTTGTGGAAGGGTACACAACCCAGGGTATAGTGGCATAGGTACATTAAAAAATAACAGTTTTCTCATTTGGATATACAAAAGGCTATGGAATTGTGCTATAATGTGGATGGAGTTGTGATTAGAGCCAGTGATCAGAGATGCCTACATTCATAATTTGTATTACCATTGATAGGAGTAAAGTGGCTAGTGCCTTTGCAAAGGAAGAATTGGCTAAGAGGGAGTCGAAATAACAAAGGAAGAACCAAACAGTTCACCTTATCTACATGTATGTAAACCACAAATATCCTCTGCTAAGCGCCTTCTCTGGGGTCTTGCTGTAAATCAGTGCAGGGCTTTCTGAAGATAACAGACACTGAACACAGCCTGAACTTCTGAACTTTTGGGACAGAGCACAGGCTTAATAGACTACTGAATATTAACTTCTCCACACAGAGAAATGAAGAACCTAGTTTAAATTAATTGTATGATGCAGGGGGTTGCATGTGAAGGGATATGTGTAGTAGGCATATCAGGAAGACTAAATCTGGAGTAACTTAGCCAATGGTGGAATGGGAGAGGGAAATTTGTATCTGGGAATTTAGGATAAAAGGGAAGCTGCACCTTCCAGAAATTTGAGAGACCCCACAGGGAATTGTCCTGAGGACTCTTCCCTTTATTTGAATAAAGTTTTACAAGTTTCCTCTGTCTTTTTTGTGAACAAGAACTTCTAGATTGGATTAATTTTCCATGTTTGTATATGCAAAGAATCCCAACAAAGTGCTTGTCATAATGACTTTCAGATTTGGTATGAGAAGAAAGAATGTCAACAGATGAAGCACCCTTGTTTCCCCACCTCCCCCCAAATATTAGTATTAATAAAGTATAAAGATGTATTCTCATGTTGAACACTAGCTGAGAAAATTCATATGCTACATGTTATTTGTCCCACATATTCATTGGCTGAATATCATACAGGTTCAGAAATGCCACTGTGTGCTCTGGGCCAGGTCGTGTAACAAAAACCTGTGTCTGGCATGAGGAAGGGGACTGAGGTGTAGGTAAAACTGAGTAAGGCTGAAATCTTTCTGGATAGCTGTACAAATTAACTGTTGGATACACAGGATTGCCTGCAGCAGGTGTAAAATTACATTATGTTCAACCTTTGTGTGAGAATTGCAAGAGTAGTTTTGAGTTGCAATTAGGAGGAGAATAAATCAAAATGCTTCCTAGAGAGAGTAAAGCTAGAGGCAAGTTATGTAAGGAGCTTGTTAATTTTGCTTATTTCATATCTGTGTCTGCATTGCAATAAGCACTGTTATTATAGCTTGCAAAGGCATATCCAAGTGGTCCTTACCCAACTCAGATGAACATTGATGCCTTAAGGCCATGGATATATGGACTTCAGAGTGGGAGTGAACATCTAAAGAGATTAGTGTGTTACTTTTTGCTGAAAATAAGTCTGCAGCTCTGAGAATGAGGTATTAAAACTGCAAACTAAGAATTTTTAAATAATACAAGCAGCATTAAACTTGAGAGCCATCTCCCTAGATGACTGTACTGGTCATGTGGTCGCTGTTAGAAAGGTTCTCAAATTCTCCATCTGAAGTGCTAGCATTTCTTCTTTTAACTGATTGTGGTAAATAGGCTGAGGTTGTAGGACCAATTTATAAACCTAGTACTTTACTGTTATTTTGGTTTTTTTTTTTAAGGACAAACCCCCACACCCCCCCAACAACCCCAGTTATATCTTGCATTGGCTTCAGGAATGTGCTTATGAACAACCAAAAAAAAACACCGCAGGCATTTCAGAAGTTTGCATCGCTATGCAGATCTAGGGGGTGGGGATAGGGGTCTGGATAGGGGGCAGTAAATATTAGAGTATCCAAGAACAAAATTTTCTTGCTCTCTTCCCTTTTCATGGTAGATTCTTTTGATTAGAAGTATTTTACACTTAAGAAAGGTTCTCCTTACTTTTATTACTCAGAAGATGTGTAATACCAAGGCATAACAAATTGTTCAATTAAGCCTCAGACAGGTTATGCGGAAATAGGTATGCAAGGAAATGATGACTATCCTGATATCTTTAATTCCTCATATGTTTTGTGGTAGTAACTTTTACAACTCCTGGCCAGGGAATAGCAGAAGAGGGTTAGCTTTGGGGTCAGAAGTATGGAGGATTGTGGGCAATAGGTTACATTTAGTCTTTTTATTTCATCTTTAACTAAGAACCAGTAAGTCTTCACTGGTTTTTTGGTTGTTTGGGTTCTTTCGTTTTTATTTTGTAAGCTACCAACTGATTTTCTGAGGGCAGCTTTTTGATGAGCCTGATAATATGGGCCAGGCTCTACTTTATGCCTCTGACATTGCATCCTTACTGTACTGGTTGTCTTCCTTGTGATAAAAGCAACTATTTATTTTCCATAAATTTAAGATGTGATTTTTGTTTGTTTGTTTGTGGGTGGTGGGTTTTTGGTTTTTGTTGGCTTTTTTTAGTCTCTTATTTGTCATTTTTCCTGTGCAGGCATGAGGCCACTGACTCTTGCCGGTTAAGGGTGTTGTCAGTGCAGATCAGAGTGGTTCTGGTGAAGGAGTGTGTGATTGAGCAGAGAATACATGGTATGTGTAAGGAAGAGAGAGTTAGGGGTTTTTTTTGTGTGTTACTTTTCAGAACCTGTCTGCTTGCATCTCCTATTCTTCAGTTGTCCTTTCAAAACCTCTGCTTGAGTCTTCTTTCATGTTTGTAATTGTTAATGAGAAGTCACAAACTACTTTGCTTGCTGGATGAATGATTTAGAAGAAAAAGGCCCATATTTCCATGTTTATTCTATTTAAAATTACTGAGCCCTAACTTGGCCATGTAAGAGTAAGGGACAATCAGAGCAACTTGAAAACTGCAAAACCAAAACCTCATTGCTTTTTAGAATTGGTGAAGTCTTGTGCATTAAGGACACACACAAACTCTTAAACATTTTCCCCCCTATGCCAAGTATCCCTACAGGGCACTTGAAAGGCAAAGGCAGCCTGGGTTCCTAACTCAGTGTCCCCTTCCATTCTGAATCACGCTCAGAACAAACATGATTTTGTGTCTATAACTATGGGAATGATATAGCTCTTTGGAGATCCAGGTGGAAGATTGAAGCTGTGGGCTGCAGTGAGCGTATGTTACACACCATGCCTGGTCTGCTGTTGCAATAGACCCTGAGCAAATTAAAAATCCAAGGTGCATTCCATAGTAGTTTTTGCCATATTAAAAAAAAAAAAAAAAAAAGAGGCAAAAAAGCTTTGTAGAACCCACTAAGAAATGTCTGCTGTTGTGAAAAATGTAATCCTGTATAGTTTTCTCTGTTACACGGTACCTGAAGTTTTGTATGTCATTGATCATATGTAATTGATGTAATATTTTGCTGCTACTTTGTGCAGCTAGGGGCAGCTAGTGCTCCTTCGATAGGCTTTGTGTGAGTGTAGTAGATGTTTGTAAGAGAATCTGCTAGATGAGGCATTGTTAGGAGATTAGGAGCCTGAAATAATTGATGGAAGAAGCCTGTAGGAAAACAATAGCCAGTTGTTAGATAAAAGAATTATGGTAACAATGTTATCATAAACTTGATGTCTGTCTAATTATTCATAATGTTGCATTCAAAGAGGGGAGGTAAAACCAGACTGTTGTGGTAAACGCGGAGAGTTAATGCAGGAGTTATCCAGCTTCCACCTTCGCTGTAGACTTTCTGTGTGTCTTGCTAGAGTCCAGCTGTATATATAAGGTTGTTTGGGTTTTTTTTACCTGAAATTGAATTTACAAGGCCTTCATGGATGTTCATAAAAAATAAAATCAGATCTATAAGTGGGAGAGTCATAGCTATGCCTTTATGCCACCACAAAATAATTGGGTTGATAATGTAACCAATAAAAGACTGGATAGGAATTTGGGTTCTGGAGAAATAATAAGAAAATCCAGTCTTTCTCTTCAACGATCATGTCTGAAAGCAGCCTCTCATGCCAGAGTTTTCCAAGGTGTTGAGAAACTGATAAATTTTATATTGTATGTGCTACAATATCCAGAGCCTTGGGGCTGAGATGAAGAATGAGTGTCAGCTATGATTACGGTTTTCTTGCTTTTGACAATTTGTCCCGGATTTAACCGCTCCTGCGGCGTACTCTTGCATTTGCTTTTTAGGTTAATATATGCAAAGTGCATGTAGCGTGTGTTCAACTTTTATGAATGTTATTTATATTTTCCATACTATTGCAATCATAGCCCAATCCATTTTTTGTTAGAAAACAAATAAATGATACTGCCACATTTAGAACTGACTTAAGATGCCATCCCAGCGAAGTGTCCAATGTAACTGACTTGTGCAAAAACTCAGTCCTAGAATTCAGTCGTGGTTCTAAATGGATCAAGCGTTTTAACCTATTATATTTCCTATGTATTTATCTTTGTTAAGAGGCAGTTACTAAAGATGATGCTAAAATGCTAATGTGAATCTGATGTAAGCTTTTAAAAAAACTTTCTCACCACTCTGCTCATGTGTTTCACAGTCAATATTACTGCAGCTGCCTCTTCTCATTGACAGCATATGTGAAAAAACCCAAAGTTCTGAGGGAATTCACCCTCGGGACACTAAATGAAAGGCTGTAGAAATTCGAGTGAAAATGCAAAAAACCCCAGTGTGGGTGAAGAGTGGATATTTGCAACCTACATAAGGAAGCAAAGTACTTGCTGACTTGGTTATTGTCTGAGTCACAAAATGACAGATTTCAGGTTAATGTCCCATGTTCAGAAATATGAGCTCTTTACTGAATGTGCACAGTTGCCAACGCTAAACTTGTTATACAGGCAGACAGTTGCCCACGTGTATCCATTGAGATACTTACCCTAATACCTAAAAGGCATTCATCATCACAGCAGAGCTCTACAGTGTGATTTCAGGGAAATGAAATAGAAAAATCACTTGATCAGAACATGTTAAATATCTGTGGGGTTTTTTTTTGTTTGGTTGGTTTTGTTTTGTTTTGTTTGTGGGTTTTTTTGCCTTGAAGCAGCAAATTATGACAATAACACTTTTGCTGCTGTCTTGCTTACCTTAATTCTAGAAAGAAGAGGTATTTGCATATGCAGTTGTATCCCAGATGTTTCAAGTTCTTTTCTTGCTTGGGTACACGGAAAATTGCATTGTAATAAACATGTGTATTGCAATAAAGACTGCCTGTAGTGATGAGATTGAGAACAAGTGTGCTAAACTGAAAGAACTTCTCTTGCAGGTTTTCAAATAATTATTTTGTGTAGGTGTTTGGTTTTTTTTTTGTTTAAACCTTATCTATTATAAAACTGTTAAAACTAGTATAGTGTATGACTCCAGAAATCAGGGGAGTAACTAGCTGTAACACCATACAATGTCTACAGTTAGTTCTACGTGCTTGTTACATTCCTTTCAAACTTTGTGTGTGGTGTTTGGGGGTAAGAGCAGCACAAATTTGAGTTACCAGTATCCTTACTGAGGCTAAAATGTGGTAAACAAACATCATGCCTCTGCGAATATTTGGGTTAAACTATGCACTTGCAGCAGAACTGCTAACAGAACTGATTGGGCATGTTTTAGGCAAGTTATGGCCCCTATGCTACAGCTTTACCTTGACATTGAATTTAAACTGGTTATTGTAATGCCCTGGTGATAGTTTTCACAAACTGGTTTGGGGACTGGGGATATCCTGCTCTTCTACCTTCTTGAATTTTGCTGGTTTTAAGCCAGGTTTATGAAACATTCATTCTGTATGGAAAAGAAGGGTAGGAATGGCTTTTGGTAGAGAAGTGAAATGGTTTAGAAGTCTGTTCCTCATATGCACTTTCTTTTCCATTTTTGGTTTTGTCTGTACTTGTGATTTTTGTAAGGTTCTGAATATAGGAAACAATTAGATGGGATTTTATTTTATTTTATTTTATTTTAATCTCTCTCTTTTATGCTGTAGCCATGTGATCTCATCTGGAGCCTGAGCCTGGCTGTGACTAGCAGCATCCCTTAAACAACGCGCCGTGAATGCAAAGGAACTGATGACCTTCACATTATTGTCTGACAATTAGAGCTGTGATCTAATTAACCTTCATTGCCACCACATGCTTCTTCCGAGAAAACCATTTCTTAGTGGAGTTCCCTTGCTTTATCAAAATTGTGAGGAATTGGGTAACTCTGGGCTAGAACTCCTTCACTTTAGTACCACTATATGACATCATCCTCATTACCTGTAAGTGTCATTCTAAATTTACACTGTAATTACACATTCACTGTGGAAATACAAAGTCATTTCTGTTCTCTAAAATTTGCTTTGCTTAGGGAGAGAGATTTTTTTAATGCCTAAAATGAGATGGAAGAAGGGAGAATTTAGGAAATACATTACTCAAGAAATTTGCTTAGAAATTACTAATGTGGTTGCAGTGAATCTTTTCATGGCTTGCCTCTTCTACCTCAAGGCCAGAGCTTGAGTATTGTGTTTAGTTTTGGGTGCTGCAGTGTATGAGAGACATTGATATACTGGAATGGGTCTGGAGAAGGGCATGGAAGCTGGTGAAGGGTCTGGCAAACGTATATTATGAGAAACAGCTGAGGGAACTGGGATTGTTTAGTCTGGAGAAGAGGAAGCTGAGGGGAGACCTTGCTGTTCTCTACAACTACCTGAAAGGAGGCTGTAGTGAGGAGAGTGTTGGTCTCCTCTCTAAAATAACTAGTAATAGGACAAGAAGAAATGGCCTTGAGCTGTGCCAGGGAAATTTAGATTGGATATTAAGAAAAAGTTATTTACTGAAAGACTGGTCAGACAAGTGGAGAAATGGTGGAGTCACCGTCCCTGGAGGTGTTATAAAAAAACATGTAGATGTGGCACTTCGAGACATGGTTTAGTGGCCATGGTAGTGTTGGTTTGATGGTTGGATCTTAGAGGGCTTTTCCAACAATGATGATTCTATGACTCTACGATTCTATTACAGCTGACAGGATTCAAAACGTTGTGGTGCTTCTCTTAATGAGTTCTCTCTTGATTATTTTCAATGTTTTCTCATTAATTTCTGGAGGCAAAGAAGGGATTCATCTTTAATGACATTTATTCAGACTGCACTGCTCTGTTTTGTAATTTAGGATGGTTTGCTGAAGTCCTTCTCAGCTAAATTCTGAAGTGCAAGCTTCATGTTTAGTGTCAGTAGTCAGGAAAATGACTCAGAGTAACTCAACACTGCTCATACTCAAACTTGGCAGAATTCAACACTAGAGATTCCACAGTAGGAGGAAGAGAGTTTCAGGGTATCTAGTGTATGTGAGGTAGTGAAAGAAGAACTGGAAGAGAGAGCAAATTATATGAGAATTGTGCATTTAAAAGTGATAGCAATAGAATTTCTTTATTGTGGGAAAACGGAGCATGAGAAGCGTGATGTCTTCCCATGACTAGGCTGTTTCTGAATGTATTCTTTTCTGTATACCAACGTATACTCAACCAGGCAAAGGCTGAGCTGACTTTGTTATGCTGTTGTACTATTTGTGTTAATGCCTGTCTTGTTGACTAATGTAAACACACCAATATAACAGGCCTAGCATTAACGTTTTGGCTAACATGCTCAGCACAGCTGGATCTTACTTTGGACTAAATCTCATTGGCTGCTTAGCCAATGGTGAAGGTACAAAATCATAGAAAAAGAACCAGGAAAACATAACTTTATAAGAACTATGCAGTGCCAACCATTTAAATACATTTCCAGATATTTCAGTAGCTACATTCTAAATTGCAGCTTGAACTGTATGTATTCTGCTAAAGAAAAAGAATAAACTTCCCTGTGAGATTAACAGATAAATGGGATGGTGGAGGGAAAAGGAAGAAATATTTTAAGACTGAGCATCTAAACCCAGATGCTTAATTTACCAAGTATGAAAGTGTAGTGTAGGTGATTTGATTACTGGAGTTACTAATCTGAGTGTACTCAGCAAGCCCATTTGAGTGCCTAGCTTTAGAAATATAGCTGCCTAGATTTAGAAATATAGATGTCTTTTCCTTGATTTGGCTGGAGGAATAATCACATGTTTGCCAAGAATATTTCAGCTAAAAGATGTTTATTCGTTTCATGCCAAACCTGCCTCTGGTAGGCTAATAAAACTTTGGATCTAGTGGTGGTAAACCATAATGATAGTGGTAATACATAGTGAGGTGGTGGAGTGTTAGTGGATCTGAGGAGCCCAAGGGGTGCTGAAAGGGTGTTTTCAAAACAGTGCTGCACTGGTATAGTAGAAGAGAGGTAGGTGAGAAAGATGCTGGAGAAGTTCCTTATGATCATCTTCTATATTAATATAAGAGCAGGAACACCATCCAGTCACAAGAAGGAAAGACCTAGACTATTTCAGACAGCCAATAGCTGAAATCCTTGACCCGGCTGTCGTCAATCTCTTGTGCTTGTAGGGGAAAGGTTATCCTCACAATAATCCTTTAGTAGAAGTTACTTACTGGGGAGGAGAGAGGTCAGACAATAACCTCATTCTTATATATGGACTTTATAAAGTATTTATTATAATTGCCATAACAACTTAGAAGTTCATGACCATTTTGGGCAAAATGAACAACTTGTGATCCTGTGGGACCCAAAAGTATTAGCATAGAGGACTGGAATAGGGATTCCTTTTCCCACCAATGTAAGGAAAGCTGGATCTAAGCATAACTCTCAGTGGAAAGAAAAATAAGAAAGAATTAAGTCTTCTTTAAAAACAGTATATCCACCATATGAAGTAAGCTGTCTCAGTATTTGTTCATTTTCACTGTTTGGAAAGTTTTGACTTTTTGCAGTCTAACTCAATTCAATTACAACTTACAATGATTGGGGTTTGTATCTTTATCAGTAAATACATCATCTAGCCCCAGTAATAACAGATCTTTTTCTCCACAAAATTCTATATGAAGTGATAACTGTCTCACAGCCTTCTCTTGGACAGCAGAAAATAGACCAGAGTTAAAAAACTTTTTTGGGAAGCTTTCTGCTGAGTGTTAAATACTATGATTTGTAAGCCCATGTTTCTGTTATCCTGGACAAACTTCTTTTTTTGCCTAACATCTTTGCATCTTTGCAAATGCTAATATGAAACTAGTCCTCTTTTGTGCATTTTGTATAACTTGTACAAAAGATTTCCCTCTTAGTTGAGCATGACATGATTTGGGGTATTTTACATTTGTAAAAAATATTAATGAGAGTGATCTGCCATGCTTCTAAAACACTTAATCTCCAAAAAAAGAAATCTTGAAAGCAATTTAGGACTTGAACTCAGTGTCCTTGTTAATTAATTTTCATCATCTTGTCAGCATGGTAATTGTGCTCTCTATATATGGATGTAAGAAAAAGAGGTTTAGGAAAATTTGAGAGGTTTGGTTAAGAGAAGCACTGAAAAACATTTCAGCTATTTAATGAAACCACACAGAAGAGATACTAACAATCTAGCAATTTACTCTGTGGTGTGAGCCCCTACTTGAGAGTAACTGGTAACAGGAGAACCTGTATTACTGTGATTGCAACTTGCAGTCTTTATTTTGAAACTACAGTTAGTGTTCTAAAAGCATGATATTAAAATACTGTTCTTTTACTTCTCTGAACAGTCTGAAATTTATACTTTAAACTATAGCAACTGAGACAAACTCAACATTAGAAGCTTGCAGTCAGCCTGAAATGTACTCAACTTAAAAACAAAGTCAAGCCCTGTCAGAGATGGTATCTGCTCCTTTTTTGACTGGTGTACTACAGTACATTTTTTCTTTCCTCCTTTCTTATGAGATTTCTGGGTTTACAGTTTTGACCTTGACTACTGAATATTTGTCTGCTTTTTTTCTCTCGGGCTTATAACATTGTGCTTTCTTAATTAATCTCTAGGTCCTATTTCCTCTGCTGAGACTTCCCCATGGTTCATTCATGGCAAATGGCTTGCAAAGTTATCAAAATTCTTTTATTGCATGTCTTTCATAGCAGCAATTATGCCTGTTTCCTGTGTGACTATGTAATTTTATAAAAATATATTAATTCTGAACTCTTGCTCTTTGCACAGCAAGCTGACAGTTTGCAAGTGACATAGCTGCTGAATAGCTTTGCAAATAGAGAAAGAATTTCAAGTAACTGAATAACTGCTTCAGAGTACCTTTCGTGTCAATAGGAGTCTTTTCATAAAGTACCATAATCTTTGGATCCAGCCTATATAGCCCATTAAATGCACTTAAAATATTGTAAGGGCATAATTAAGTCTTGACATAGTTCTGTATTCCTTAACAATATCACCCTTTAAAGTCGTAACATCCTATTATCTGAAGTAGGTTCAAGTAGTAGATGATCTCCACGTGCTATTCAAAATGGGTTTTGTCCTATGGGAACAGTGGGCCAATCATGTCAAAACCTTTTATCATTAGCAGTTACAAGTGCTTTCTGAAACTCTCAAATTCAGTGATCTAAAAGATGAATCTGTCATCTTAAAAAGACTCTCGCTTTTAATCGACCTTTTCTTTCTTTTCCAACCAAGAATTCCTGGGATTAGAGGAAGAGGAGTGAGTATTCAGAAGGAAATTACTGCAGTTTTTTCTCTTTTTGCTTTGATTGATGTAAAATGTGATGTAGTTAATGTAACTTATTATGCTGTGGCTGTACTGCAGTTCTAGAGGTGATAAAACCAGAGGGATGCTGGTGTGAAACTAGCTAGGAGAAAGTCTGGCTATGCTGAATGGGAAAGGACAGGACAGAACAGGATAGTGCAAGATGATGTGGTAGCTAAATTTGGTGATTGCATAATTTTGGTTGAAAATTGTGAGCTTTTCTTCTGTGGGCTTTGTGCAGCAACAGGAAAAGGAAACCTTTTTAGGATTAGAAAATATAAATATTTATGCAAAGACTGAAAGTTCTTGGAGCCTAACATGGTTAGATTACCTTTTAGGCTTAAGTCTAGTGTTTTCTGCCCAGGCTCTTTTACAGCATACCAAGCAACTATTTGGAGGTTGTCCTTTATTTATGGGGACTTTTCTATAGGCCTACAAAATATTTTCTTAGGGACAAAGGGAATCCTTTTTCTTAGTGAGATAATCTAAGTAATTTCTGCTAGACTCCATGGAATTCCTGTGAATCCAAACAAACCCCAAGTTAGCCATAGTGAGTTAAAGTCAAAACAAAATCGCAAAGCTGGTGTGGCTGGCCATGGTTTGAAAGGCACCACCGGTGCAAGTGGCTGTTTAGAGAACTGTAAAAAGGATGTTGTAAAATGATTAGAGTAAATAAAATAAACAGGTATAAAGATGTCAAGTTCTTGACTGAAAGTGAGAACATGGTGATAGAAGCAAACAGAAACAGCAATTCTTTACAGAAATGAAAGAAAAGCCAAAAAACCAACAGTTTTTGACTGCCAGTCCCAAGTCTCACTAGGCGTCAACTCCAAGAAGCTGCTACTGAATTATTAAACTGAACTGTGACCTTGAAAATAGATATTAAAAAAACCCAACAAAACAAAACAGAGTGGGAAAAACAGCACCTCTTGGATGATTGGAAATAAATGTGACAGTTGCCAACTTTGAAAATGTTGGTTGTGAGGATATTAGGAAGATGCAATCAGATTCATACATTTCTATATCAATTACATGGTTTCAAGTAAATGTAGGAGTTCCTAATTAGTTCATTTACAGCTGTTAGGCTACTTTTATCTTTATTTAGTGTTATGCTTTCAGTCTGTGATAGAACGTCAGTGATTACAGATAGAGACTTAGAGAGAAGGAGATAATTTGAAATGCACTGAATGGCATGAAAATAATTAGGTATGTGCTAAATGGCCTTTATCTTGGCATTACAACTGGGCAAAGGACTCATGATGAAAATGTTTTTCTAATTGATATGGTTTATTTTGTGTTTGCTCTATTTATAGTGGGTTCCCCCCCTAAAACACATGGAAAAGTTTTATTAATCTGTAGAATGACATGCTGAGGTTAATCACTTCTTTTAGGAAACAGTGAGACACTGGGCATGCACAGTGCATGCACACCTGCAAACCAGAACACAAATACTCTGTGTATTGTGCCTTTTGCCTCTGTGAAGAGTTCCACTGATACCATACCATAGGGAGCTGGGGTTGCTTAGCCTGGAGAAGAGGAGACTCAGGGGTGACCTTATTACTCTCTACAACTACCTGAAGGGAGGTTGTAGACAGACGGATGTTGGTCTCTTCTCCCAGGCAAGCAGTACCAGAACAAGAGGACACAGTCTCAGGCTGCGCCAGGGGAGGTTCAGGCTGGATGTTAGAAAAAAGTTCTATACAGAAAGAGTGATTGCACATTGGAATGGGCTGCCTGGGGAGGTGGTGGAGTCGCCATCACTGGAGGTTTTTAGGAGAAGACTTGACAGGGTGCTTGGTGCTGTGGGTTAGTTGCTTGGGCGGTGTTGGATTGGTGATGGGTTGGACGCGATGATCTTGAAGGTCTCTTCCAACCTGGTTTATTCTATGTATGTATGTATTCTATGTATTCTATGTATTTATGTACACAAATATGTCACTTTCCATCTGCTTAGGTTTAATCTGAATTTATTTTCTACAGCCTTGAAATAATAAGATAAAAGATGCCCCGGTGCAAGTTTTGAGTAAAGAAAAATAGCAAAGATAAAGTTTCTTGAGGAGGCTGTAGTTGCACCATCAATGGAAACAAAATTACCGGGGCGGTTCCATAGAGAAAAGAAAGTCTTATTCCTCCAAGGAGGTAGCTGGAGATCAAAGAGGATCCTTATCTTCACATAAAAGTCTCTGAGTGAGCAAAGGCAGGCAGGCAAGCAAGTGAAGACCACCTGAGGGAGAGGAATAATTATATGGGTATCAACTTAGCTGCTGCTGCTTTAAAATGATGGAAGTTACTTGAGTTCATGGGGATAGAAAGTGTGAGAGAGCTCTGCAAGCAGTCCTGATAACTCTGCTTAATGAGTAAATAAAACTACTATGTTTTTGGAGAGGCTTGAGTTACTCTGTCACTTGCAGTGTAATTCTTACCTGAGTGTGCATCTATGGTGCATTAACACTGGTTGGAATTGCTTTGCTAGTAGAATTTAATAGAAGTGATAATTGTAATCCCATGTCTCCTCTGCCAGGAGAATCAGTACATAGTTTTTAAAATAATAAAGCACTGAATCCCTGGCTGGTCACAGGTGGAAGTACAAATATGCAGCTTTCTCTGTGACTATGATATCATTTAAACTCAGGTAACGTGATGCTCACAGTAAGTTTGTTTATTCCAAATCCTTTACAGAAGCCACAGACAATATCAGTACATCAAAACTTAGGTCTAAAATGAATTCTGCCTAATATTTAACAAGCCTGGGTTTGATCTCCTTTCACAAAGCATCTTAGCAAGGAGCTTTTCAGCTGAGGGGATAGCATTTAAATTTCTCTGAGTTTTCCAATTTCATGACTAAAAGAATTGTGCTATCTTTCTGGAGAAAAGATGTTCACTGTCACTTAAAAGCCTACATTCTTCTAGCAGGGATGAAAGCTTGCACTGGGAGAGCACGAAAAGCCACTCCCTGTCCTGCACTTTCATGTGGTGGTTTTTTTCCCATTTGTTCTCAGTAAATCTACCTTTTTTTTCTTTCTTTTATTATTTTTTTTTAAACGAAGAACAGTTATATTTTATAGGAAAATACAAAATTTAAAGTATTTTATTTTTAAGATGTAACCAGGATTGCCAGGCCAGCAGGTGAGCCTGCAATGCCTCTGACTCCACTAGGCTTTCTCAGTAGCACAGCTCATAACAGCATAATATGCCATAAGATGCTTGTGCTGCAAATTAATCTGAGGTATGCAGGTGTCCAGCTGTGTGGCCATCTATAGGATTGAGGAATAAGAATACTGTGCTTTCTACATACTAGTTCTGCATTCCCAGCTATCCGAGTTTCAGATACCGCTGAAAATACTTAAACTAGTGTTTAGTACTCATAATGTTTTCTTGGTGTTCCTATACAAATGTATATTACAGCACTTCAGTTTCTTATATACATATAGTTAAAACCATAGACACAGTGTCTTAACTGGGATTTTTGTCTTGCCTAGGAAAAAAATGTGAAAGATGAATAACTGATTTCAGATTCCATCTGGTTGCTTATATTTATTCTGTAAAAAAAATTCTTTTTCCTTTAAAATACTCTGCCTGATGCACATCTTTAATTTCCTGACAGACTTCTCTGTGTTACATTTTTCTGTGGTCTTCAGTGAGTCCTCTAGAGATTATCCATGAGATAGCACAAGGAGAAGGGAGATGGTTGTTTCTTCTTTAAAAAACTGTTAAATTAATAATGAAAAAAAAAAAAAAAAGAGGTATATGGAGCACAATAAGTTGAAGATGTGCTATGTGAGAAGTGTCCACAATTCATCAAGAAATGTAACAGAAAGAATATACAGATACCACTTTTAGTTGCACTGATAGCTAGACAGGTTTTCTTGTACTGGGCTAAAGCAGCTGGGATTTGTGGACTTCTCCTTGCCTGGAACGAAGATAAAAACTCTCCTTCCGCAGTGTTCACCTGTTAGTCCCTGTTGTTTTGCATTTCAAATTGTACAGTTTAAACAATCTCAAGCTTGTTTTCTGAAACAGAATGATTCCCCTGCAGACCTCCTCCTTGCTTGTCTTTCATTGTGTCAAATTAGGAAAACATTGCTCTCACTTTAGTTTCTTACTTTTCATTGGCAAGCAGAGGGGATTTTGAAGAAAACAAGCAACAAAGCAAACCCTAAGCCTTACAGACTGGTTTGGTTTTATTTTTTGCTAGTAAAACAAATCTCAATTTAATTGAGTATTTTGAAATACAACTTAGTTGCTGAAAAGTATTTGGCTTTTTTGCAGGGCAGACATGATCTGTTTTCTACACATTCCAGCAGAGAGGTCAGACTCTAAGCTGGTGCAAAGTGAAGTCCTTCACTGAATTTCATAGGGCTTTCCCTCACTAACTCGTGTATCACCTACTTCCTGTCTCAGGTATTAGAATCAAAGTATTGAAAAGAAATCCCAGCATGTATTTCCCTTCAGTCTAGCTCCTAGACTTGCTGCAGTAGAAATAAATCTGAAACTTCTTTTTGGTGCAGGGTCATCTATATTCCTCAATACAAGGTAATAAAATCCTTTTCAGGCTTATTACAACATGACTAGTGCAAAAATTCTTCCTAAATAGCCTAGCTTCTTTCTGCTTCTGCAGCAATGCAGCTGATAACCATGGAGATCAAAAAGAATTTTGTTTTGAGTGGATGAAGTAGTTAACAAAAACAGTGCAGAAATGTGTCTTTTAGTTATCTGTGTGTCTGGTCATAGATATTGTCAGGTAGACACTCTACAGTAAGTGATGTTCTTCACATCATAAAATATTTGTGGAAGTTCTTTCTACTGTTCCCTAAATTATTTTTAACTGGTCTTTGAGAGTTGTCTTAGCAGTATGAAAACAAGGGTTGAGCTCTATGAGGAGAGGCTAAAGGAGAAGTTTAGGCTTGAGGTGAGGAGAAAGTTCTTCACAGAAAGAGTTGCCGTTGGAATGTGCTGCCCAGTGAGGTGGTGGAGTCACCCTCCCTGGAGTTGTTCAAGAGGGAATTGGACATGGCACTTGAAGCCATGAGGTGTTAGGTGACAGGTTGGACTTGATAATCTCTCAGGTCTTTTCCAACCTTACTGATTCTATGATTTATTCCAGTTTTCAGCTAGGTAAGGCACTGCACTGATTAGATGTTTGCTTTTGCTAAGTTAATTCTGCTAGTCATTGCATGCAGAACTTTCTCTATCCCAGTTTTCTTTTTTTTCCTGACAGTGTGGGTTAACAAGTAGGAATGAGCAAGCACATCTCTCATTTTTAGGCAGATAATCAGTCCTACTGTGAAGTAGCTGGAGAGTCTAGATGTTACTGTGTAAACTGCAGTGTTTAATCTCACTACTTTGGAGAGAAGTAGCTTTTCTTTCAGCTGTTGTTGGCAGTATATGCCAATTCACCTTGTTATGGTTTGCTCCAAACCCCCCTTTCCCCACCTCCATCAGCGGAGGTTTGAATGGGGAAAGACAAAGGCACAAGATCGCCTTCCAAGGTGTGAAAATGCCTGGGAACAGGTAATTACCGCCCATTCTTCCCGCCAGGGCAGACATTCCTTCCCCGTGGGGGAAATCCGCTGTGTTTAGGAGCTATGATTAAGTGGGATGCTTCGTGCCCTTTATACATTGGCCTTGGACACATTGTCTAGAAATGCCTTAGGGTGACCAGAAAGCGATAGGGGCTCTCGCCATCATCCTGCTCCTGCCCTTCCTCTCGCTCTTCTGCTCTGGCTCCCACCTTTATCTTGCTCACTCCACTCGGACCTGGCTTCTCGGACCCTGCCTGCCTGAGGTCCTGCTCCCTGCCTGCTGTGGAGCAACCCTGCCTGCCGTGAAACCTGCGGCTTTCTTGCAGTGCTGCTGCTCACGAGTTTTGCCTCGTAGCAGCCGTGTCTACGGACACTTTGGTTCTGGTGGGTCCTTATCGTTTGGATCGTGCTTCATTATCCACAAATCGGATTATAAAACCTGCAGTTCCTGGAGCCTGCCACCAACGAGAGACCTAGGGACCAATGCCAAATTCCTGCTCCGTCCTTGTGAGTGCAACCTGGCGTTCTCATTGGCTTTCCCAAGGTTCCTGGCTTGCTTCTGATTATAAGTGGGGTGAAGCTATTTTGTGGCTTAGCCTTTTCCATTGTCTGAATTCTCTAAATTGAACTAAAATCGCCCATAAGTATCCTGGTAGAATTCGCTACCGAATAGAATCTGTAAATAATCTGGTAAGTTTTATACTTAATTTGGGGGTGGGGTTTTCAGGAAAAGTAAGCAAACTGATTATACATATAAAATATAACTATATTTTTATAATTTCTGCCTTGATAATTCAGCCGTAATCAAATAATCTGTGGAAGTTATTTTTGGTTATTTCTTTTTCACTGCACTAGGGAGGACACAGATATGAAATTTCATCTGAAATGTCTGAATGCTGCATTGAACGTATTTAAATCAGCACTTCATACCGTGTAAGTGCATTTTGAAGCTAAACATTGTAATCTGGAGTGCAACAACGGCATGCAGAATTGGGTTTTGGATGAAAATTTTTGAGAAAAAAAGTTGTGCTGAATGTTCTAAATTCATTCTATACAGTGGAAAGGTTCATTTTAGCAGTGCTGTCCTCCTTGGTTCTCAAGGCTATTTAAAAGGTAGAAGGTACTAGATAGTGTCTTAATGACTGTTCAGATCTAACTGTATGTGCCCAGAGTAGATTTTGACTGGGCATTAGAAAGAAATTCTTTACAGTAAGGATGGTGAGACAGTAGAACAGGATGCCTCCTCCCTGGAGGTGTTCAAGGCCAGGTTGGATGAGGCCTTGAGCAACCTGGTCTAGTAGGAGGTGTCCCCGCCAATGGCAGTGGGGTTGGGACTAAATGTTCTTTAAAGCCTCTTCCAACCCAAACCATTCTGTATGCACTTTTCCCTCAATACATTCTAGTGTGAATTTTCAGTACTATGGTACCAGAGTTGTGTGTGCATGTCCTTCTCAGTGTACTTTTAAACTTTGACACAGTGTGCAGTTAGGAGTGGTAAAGCAATGAGGCCAAATGCCTTCTATACTGCCTTTTAGATTTTCTTTACTTCCAGTTGTGATTCAATGCATAGAATGTTTTCTTAGATCCACTGTAATACAGAAATATCTAAGACATTTTTTGCTTTGTTATCAACTATAAGTGAGGGGCTACCAACTATGGGAAGTTCTTATGGCAGTTCATGGGCTGTTATTACTGAAAATAAAATGAGTTTATTGTGTTTGTCATATTTCACCTCAGGTTTAGATGTAATCAGGATCATTCTTCATGGAGAGATTATAGAAAAAGGATGATTATTGTGACTGTAAAAGATGTCCAGGAGTTACATTCTCCCAGTATGTAGGCAATAATAGTTATAAAGACATCCAATATTAATTTCAGAAGTTCCAGTGATAGAGAATCAACAATTTATTTAGGAAACTGTTGCAAAAGTCTTTACTCCTAAGTGCCTGGATTGCTGAATCTAGTGATAGGGTTTTTTTCCCCCTCTTGTGTTGTAGTGTTCACTGTCAAATTTCCTTACACTTTTTATTTAGCTTCTCCTTAACTAATTTTTTGATTGTTCTCATGGTGTCTTCTGTAATGGCTGTTTTCTGCCACTGGAATTGGGCCTCGTCAAATTATATCCAAACCCTTTTTTATGAACCTTACTTGATTCTTTGCTGATTGTTTTCCTTTTCATTGTCTGATGGAAAATAGTGATGTCTTCTTCACAATGGGTTTGCTTGGGCTGTTGTGGTGTGGTTTTTTTTTTTTTTTTTTTAAGGAATCAAATATTTAGCTACTTAGATTACTTGAATTAGCGTAGTGATTCATGTGCTTGAACACAGTCATTCATGTGCTGCAGGATCGTGGCATTAGCTCTCTCCTGTCCTCTGAAGTATATGGCTTTGTAGTATTGGAAATACTTTTCCCCCCTCTTCTTCCATTAAGTGCTGGTTTTGTTTCTAGCTTTACTCTTTTCAACTTTTAGTCATAAATCACTTCTTCTAGACTCTCCTTGACCCTCAGCATTTTTCATTTATAGGCTTTCTAGTTTCTCCTCGACTAATCATTTTGTACTTTTTTAATAGCCTGAAGAAATTTAGCCAAAATGCCATTTTTAATCTCATTTTCTGTTTCCAGCATGCATTTTAGTAATCCTCTTTTCTTATACTACTTGCAATGTATCCCATTAGTATCCCAGACTATCAATGTTTCATTTGCTCGAAGGATTAATGCTGAAAAAAGTATTAGCACTAATACATAGTAAATGAGAGGGATTCCGCTTTTGCCTTTGACTTCAACGTGTTCATTGGAAACAAGAACACTGGCTTCACATGGAGTTCTAACTAGAATGAGTATGAAGTATAAGCTAGGACTGTTTCATAAGAGATGGATTTTCTCAAACCTCTGCTAAAACTCTTTTGCAGTAATAGGTAATATTCTACTGCAGTCTCCTGTGGTTGTGCACTGCATGCTTTACAGTGATAATCTTTGCCAAATAAGCCTGCACAAGTAAAAGTGAACTAATTTTTGAAATACGTTGTCGAATTAGCTTTATAGCTGTAGTTTTTGAGAGGAAAGAATATCAACAAAATATCTTTCTGGTGTCTTTGAACCTCTTCAGTCCTAGCCAGTCCCTGATAGGATGTAACATGAGCTTTCAGAAGGATTATGCTGTATTGCCTAGGAAGAAGGCAATGGAGAGGTCAAGTACCCTACCATTCACAGACCTGAAAGTTTGCTTGGATGTGCAAGTGTGTCTGGATCTTCTTCAGAATCAGGTCATCACATGTTGCAGAAATACAGGACATTCTAGATAATTTTGTTGGATATTTTTGTGGATGACTCTGTGTTGCGTCCGTCAGCTAGTTAAATAAAAAACTTTAGTGAGTTCATCTATTCACTTGCAAAATGATTTGCTGTATGAGTTTATCCACACTACTTAATAAGAAATATTTTTAAGCCAACCATATTGTGCAGCTTGTTACAGATCCCACAGTTGTCACTAATTACCTGGTACAAAGAGAGTGCTGCAGTTTTGGTTGTTGATGCAAGCTTTTAACTGGGTTTTAAGGCAGTGCAATTTCACATAGTTCAATTAGTGGTTTGTTGACACTAGAATATAAGTGAAACAATTTGGAGGTTACTTTAAATGGTCAGTAATTGTCTCTCATCTTAACTCATTCCTTGAATATAATTTGACATAATTTTCTGGAACAATAAAATATTCTTAAACTACTGTGATTATTCTTGCTACCACTGTTGGCCTATTATTATTATTATTATTATTATTATTATTATTATTATTATTATTATTATTATTATTATTATTATTATTATTATTATTATTATTATTATTATTATTTTTGTTTCCTTAGACATGTTACATTTGCCAGTTTTCATTTAAGTCTCCTGTTGGCTTTCTCAGTTTCCATTTTAATTTGTCTTTCCCTCTATTCAAACTTCTTTTGTAAAATCTGTTTTGTGTATAGCCCTTTATGACTTGCATATGGCCTAAACTCAACACAATGCCCTTGGCATTCCAAAGATCCTGCATCTGAGTTTTGGCCTGTTGCATTCTTCCCACAAAGGCCTGAGACAATTACATGTACTACATATTTGTTTATAGAACCTTGCTGTCACATTCTGACTTTTTCCAAACACAAATTTCAGATCTTTTTCTCAGAGAATCCTGCAGAATGTCTCATGACATTCACTAAATTGTAAAGCTATTTCAATGGCTTTGCAGGACTTTAAAGTACCAATGATCACTATGCGTCAGTGACAAATTTGAGTTCTTAATGACATCTTTTCAAATGTCTTTGGCAGTACAACCTTAGGGGGACTTCAGCTGGTGGCTTCTTTTTAACTAGATTCCCTCATGATTGATTTGAAGACATCAGGAAAAAGAGAATGTGAATCCTGTCTATTATTTCTTTTCCCCTGAGTGCCAGATACAGAAGAAAAGAGAGACTATTTAGGAAGACAGGGTGAAGTGTAGGTAACTAAATAAAAAACTGTAATCCTGGAACTTGGGATTACTCCCTAACACTGAGAGCAAAAATCTGAATAGGAGCTTCAGTGGTAAATTCTCTTTTATTTGTGGGAGTGTTCAAGCATTCATCTTTTCTTTCTTGGAATATCTCAAAAACAATGGGAAATTTTAATGCAGATCAAAGCTTATGTTACTTGTGCTCCTTAATCAGGTGGTGGCTGCTTGTTCTTCATCCCCCGTAACTGTTACATGGTCATCTTGTGATTGTGCTTTTTGGTTTATTAAATCCATGAACAGGCATATATGTGACAATGTAGCTGCAAAATTAAGGAAAAAAAAAAAAAGGAATAAAAAATTAATTAACATCCTGTCATTTTAATAACTTGTCTATGTTTTGATAGATGTCCTGATTTGACTTAGAGTAGAACTACTTCTGTTCATTGATTTTACTCTTCAACTCAGTTTCTTCTATGCAACTGCACTTTCTGATGTGAATATGTTTTTGCAATGTCTGCTTCTAGAAATGGTAGTGCTTGATGGTTGTAGTTACTACCATGGATTGGTATGCAGAAAGATTCTTACACTTTCTTCCACAGAAGCCATGGTCACTGCTAAATCTTGTGTACCATGTTGGTGAGCCACAAGGTAAAAGGTCTCACCTGTGAAGAGGAGCAGACAGGACAGGTGACCCTAAACTGATCAAGATATTCCATTCCATTCCATTCCATTCCATTCCATTCCATTCCATTCCATTCCATTCCATTCCATTCCTATCATATTCATTGTAAAGCTGTGGGATCATGAGGGTCAAGCTTTCTTCAATGGCTGTCATCCATCTGTCTGGTCTGTCTTCGATCCCCATCCATGCATTCCTGAATTCGGTTTCCACCTACTGCTTCCCCAACATCTGCTCACAGCATCGGTGATGACAGTGAAGTAACTGCCATCAGGGGGTTTGGGTTCAACATCAGCTTTATATATATTTGATTTTCTTTTTATTATTTAATTAAAGATGTTTTAGTGTGGGGTGGTAGTTTTGGGTTTTCTTTTTGGTCTTGGTTTTGGGTTTCCCCATAAGTCGCTCTCCCTTATTTCCTTTCTCTTCTCCTTCTGGGAAGAGACAAGGGTTAATAGAAAGCATTGCTCATTTGTCTAGTGGCTGGTCCAGCCCCAATGCTTGGCAACAGACAAAAGCAATCTCGCGCTCAGATGCTGCAGCTATATAAAACTAATGCAGGCTTTTTCACCTTAAAGATTTAGTGAGTATTCATAATTCCAACTGTAGCTCCAATAGTTCCCAACCTTGCAGGCAGAGCATTCCACCAGGGAAGGGTTGTATGGGGTTTGACCAAAATGAAGATTTGATCTCAGTACAGAAATGGAAGAGGCTGCCTAGATTTCTGTTATGTAATATCCCTTTGCTTAATCCCTGAATGACCAAGCATAGGAGACAGATTTCAGGAAACAAGTACTAGGATGGGGACACTACAAGTAGAGGGAGAAACTGTGTTGTAAAGCAAGAACTAATGCACCAAACCAGGAGAAGTAAGGGATTTAAGATATTCTTATTTTTTAGTTTTAGTTGATAATATTTGTGCTGGCTATTGGGGTCCTATTTTTGGATGCCCATTTCTGTATACTCTTTAGGGACCCTGAATGCCTAATGTGGAGTTTCAGAATGATTAATGTTTGCATAGAAATGCTGCAAGAATTCATCCTCACGGTGCCTAAATTGTTTTCTGGACCTTGCTGGAAAGAAGTGTATAGTAAAAAAAACTTCCCTGACATGCTGCCTTTTCTGAACTGAGATCAGAAAATCAAGCACTTCCAGGAAGTGGGACAATGCAAGCCTAAATTATATTTGTCATTTATTTCTAGTGTTATGGTAAAAACTTACATTGAGCTTCCCTACAAGGACTGATCTTTAAGAGGAAAACCAAACACTTAATGGCTTTACTAAATTGTCTGATATTGAAAGGTAATGGTTTGTATTATCAGCAATCTTGATTACAGGAAAAGAGAAGTAGTTCTAACATTTTGTGTCTATTCATGATAAGGAGCAAACTGAGGTTTTTTTTTCCCTTGAATTCCACCCCCACTCCCCTACTAAACAAGATTGAGGGGTTTTTTTATTTTGTTTCATTTTGAAACTTTTTAATAGTCCTTTCTTTACTTGTCATCACTGGTTAGAGTTATGTTACGGTAACCCTTGTGTCAGCAGTTTCAAATTTAGTCAGTATCTTCTATGTTTCTTCCTTATACATACAGTGGCAAAAGAGAAAGTATCTGATGGAGAATTTAGATTTCTAAGCAAAGCAGTAATGGTCCACAGCAATTTCATTTGCAGGTATTATTCTGAATCAGAGAATTTGTTTGTAGGTTTTGTTCAGAATCACTGTTACACCCAGATCTCTTCAGTATTAGCTTTCACTGCAGTATTTTTTCGTCTCTTACTTAAAATACATGTCTGTACATGTCTGTGTATGTGTACACACATATGCACAGACATGCTTGCAATAGAAACTCAATACAATTTCCTAGATAATTGATCATAAAGTAAGAAAAAAATAAAACAGTTTTTGGACAAGAGATTGATGTGAAGCAAGCTGCAGTAACAGAATTGACTGCTCAGGCTCATTCTCCATACTGTGTAGCTATTTCATGACTCCTATGAAAAGATTGTGTACCTACTGAACTTGATAGTTGTATTAGCTGTATGCAAGTATGGCCACTGGGTTGTGAAGCACCAAAATTTTTCAGAATTGTAGAAGGCTTGAGACTCAGAAGAGACATCAAACACCAAGCTCACAACTTTCATGTAACAACTATTGAGACTGGCTTTTGTCTTAAATTTTTGTACAATAATTAAATTTCTTTGATTGATTTGTAACAATTTTTTTTTTCCCAGGTACTTGTTATTTACTCTGAAAGTCTGTTCTTCTACTTATCTTAGTTAAGTGTTCCATTAGAAATAGGAGTATTTTGTTAAGTAGGCATAAATAAATCTATTTATGAAGTCTTTTGATATAAAAATGATCTATAAAAAAGGGCTACATTTATTACCTGTGTGCTTTTAACTTATTGCTTATGCAGGACAGTTTCATGTCAGAGAAATCAACCAAGAAATGTTTATAAGATTATATATAATGCTTATAGACTGTAACAATGTGCTACTTACCTTCCTAGAAATGTTAGAACTTAGTTTTTAAGTTCGTGATACCAGGGTTGCTGGTAGATATAAATTCTTTCAGTTTGTGGAAAATGTGGTTTGATCTTTGTGATGAGTCTGGTGTGAACAGATGTCAAGAGGGAGGTCAAGTTCCCATGTTCTGATGCATAATTACTGTAGAGAGAACTTTTTTTACTGCCAATTATGGAACATTGTGGGAAACTCTCCTGTAGGCTTTAATGATTTTCCAAAGCCACACTTAACAAATCGGATTATTCTTTCCTTCCAGCCTGTTTATTAATGGTCGAAACAAGCTGCAGGATTTTGTCTTTTCCATGAATATTATTGGTATGTTTGTCTAAGGGTCAGATCAAATGTTGACTCTGTGTTGATGGTTTGCCCTAAAGAAGGCCAATCGCATCCTGGCCTGCATCAGAAATAGTGTGGCCAGCAGGAGCAGGGAAGTCATTGTGCCCCTGTACTCAGCACTGGTTAGGCCATACCTTGAGTCCTGTGTCCAGTTCTGGGCCCCTCAATTTAAGAAGGACATTGAGACACTTGAATGTGTCCAGAGAAGGGCAATGAGGCTGGTGAGAGGTCTGCAGCACAAGCCCTCTGAGGAGAGATTGAGGGAGCTGGGGTTGTTTAGCCTGGAGAACAGAAGGCTCAGGGGGGACCCTATTGCTCTCTACAGCTACCTGAAGGGAGGTTGTAGCCAGGTGGGGGTTGGTCTTTTCTCCCAGGCAACCAGCACCAGAACAAGAGGACACAGTCTCAAGCTGCACCAGGGGAACTTTAGGCTTAAGGTGAAGAGAAAGCTTTTCACAGAAAGAGCTGTTGGCCATTGGAATGTCCTGCCCAAGGAGGCGGTGGAGTCACTGTCCCTGGAAGTGGCATTTGAAGCCATGGCTTAGTTAGCCTTGAGGTGTTGGGTAACAGGTTGGACTTGATGATCTCTGAGGTCTTTTCCAACTTTATTGATTCTATGATTCTAAAGGGTTTAGAAATCTGGGTGCGCAATAGCAGCCAATTCTGCTAGGTTTAGGAGAATCAAACCAAATATAAACCTTTTCCATTTTATGCTGGTAGAACAGAGTGTGGTATATGTAGGTTTTGAAACCTACATGAACTTTGTGCTCATAACCTTGACAACCACAGTGATAAAGTGGCTTGATGTGAGCTGGATGCAGGAAGAAATGAAGAAATGCTAGGAAGTGGCAAGCATTTTCTATTTTACAGGCAAGGAAGATCCAAACTCTCCTAGTATTCAAAAGACTGGCCTCCATGGCCTCAATTTACAATAGTTCCCAAAGTCCTTAGAAGTCTGAATTTTGGACATTGTCTTACAGTATTATAGATATAATCCAGAATTGGTTTGAATACTTCAGGTAGATGTGAACAGTAATTTGGGCAAAATGAAACAAACATCCTTGATTATGTGATCTGAATACAGATATTCTAACCTTGCAGTCTAGTTATAGAACAACAACAACAAAAAATCTTAGTATCTGTACAGCACTAAAAATATTATTTTTCAAATATCAAAGTAAAGCTTGAGGCTAAAAGACCTCTTGCTTATTTCCAATTTACATCCATATGCCTTCCTGACTCTTACAATAAGAAACACTATATTCTTCCATCCCTGTGGCGCTCTTGTAATTTATTTACCTGGGGAAGATCTGCTTTTAGATGCAGCATCTGCTTTTCGACAATTTCCTACTCTTCTCCAGCTAAATTGACTGAACCAGAAGGAGGTCAAGTCTGTTGCCTGAGGTCACACATTGAGTGAATGCCTGAGCTTGGATTTAAAGTTGGATCTGGAGTATTCCCTCTTGGTTCTTTGCTTCTTGCAGTAAATACTTATTTTAAAATGTCAGAGATATTTAGCAATAATCAAACTGCATTATATGCAAGCAGAAAATTAGAATGCTTAACCCGCTTCTTACCAAGTACATACACAGTCCTTGCAAATGTTACCTGTCAAAGCAGCTAGAAAGCAGGAAAAGGGTAGAACATTTTACGGTTAAAAATATAAATGGTAGCAATAAACAAACAATGAAAAATATTGCAAACTGATACATTAGGAGATACTTTTTAATTCGATAGTTATTTGTGTTAATGGCAATATATAGCACAATACTATTTCATTTATAGATAATAAGGTGAAGAGAAAAGATGTTCTTTATCCCGTTCTTGATAATAAATGTGAATCTTTATAGGAATTTGGACCTTGGATTTCTGTGTAGAATTTTCCTGACATTCTGCTTGCGTAATTCTTTTTTAAAATTTAAAAAAAAAAAAAATATTAAATTAATCTTAATAGAAGAAGTTTTATATCTGGAATTGGAGAAACTGTCTTTACCTGATTGTATTGCAAAATGCTAGCCACTATTCAGGTAATGGAAAAATTAGTTTATCTCTGTAGTTCATGGTTATGAACATTTTTGTCATAGATTAAATAGAATTTTTAAAGCTATTTTTCCCCCTATTTTTTTCTGTGAGCATAAAAAGAGAGTGTGCCTGCAGAGATGTTTTATTCCAGTTGTAAAACAAACAACAAAAAAAAGCATTGCTATTGTCAATAGGGCTTTTTATGTGTCAAACAAAGAAAATTCTGAAATACTGTTTCAAACTAAAACCTGAAAATCTTTCTGACTGTTTTGATTTATTTTTTTTTTAATGGTTGTAAATGTACTGCCATAGTTTTGTGCAATTATAGCTGCAGTTTTTAGATGGAAACAGTTCATATGAAAAAGATAATCCCTGTTCTGGGTACTGTGGAGTTGGATGGTCATAAAGTACCTAGGAGAGTAGTAGAAATGACAAGCCGGTCTAAATAGAGTAGGAACAATTATGCTCCCAAGCCTCCTTGAAACGAACCTCACCGACAGCCTGCAATAGTAATTATCCATAATTATTAGTAGCTCCTGAGAGTGTTAACAAGTCCTCTCCCATCAGAAAAAGGCTGAAAGAGGAAAGAAGCTAGGTCAATCAGGAAAAGAAACAAAATTCAATGGAAATAGTAGAAAGCCTTGACATGAATTATTTTGACTCATGATTATTTTTACTTTTTAAAATTCCTTAAATTTTCTGACCTGATTTCTGAAGACAATGAAATGGTCCCTTAGGAAACATTTATGAAAACTTCTATCTTTTTGCCTTGGTTGTGGAAACAGTGTCACGTTAGGAGGCTAATACAGAAACAGTGGCTGGAGTGATTATTGCGGAAAGTGTGCGTGAGGTCAGGTGAGCTTTTTTTCCGGTAGAAACCATTGTCCGGTTTCTTGAAATCAAAATTATTCTTGTTTTTTGGAGAAACAGGGAGGCCCAAAATGTTCACAGATTAAGAACACACTTCTTTATGGTAGCATCCCGGGAGACTGTGAGTAGAGAGCAAGGAATGAGATCCCAGTGAGAGGACAAGATATAGCAGGGAAGGGACAGGAAAAGCAAAGGAAGGGATTGGGAGTTTATGGCAGTTGGATCTGTGCATCCCTTGAGGCAGAAACTGTCTGTTTCTCTGAGCTAGAATTTGGAATAAATAGGGTTTGCATTTGGGGACTGTTCAGGCCGTCCTTTCTTTCATCATATGAGGTGCATGGAAGAAAGCTGTAGTTTTACCAGCTGCACTTAGTATGACCATGGCCTCTCTGACAGTGTAGGTTTTTATTGTGGTTCTGCTGAAAGACTGTAGCATGTAATGAGCTGTTGGAGATGGTAGTTAATTTCCTTGCATGGATTGAAAATGCAAAGAAGAATGAGTTTTACAAAAAATTACAACCAAGTAATTGATGAATTCGTTAGACTGGTTAGGAAAAGACTCAAAAATATGTATTAAACAGAGGTAAAATATTTTTTTTCCCTGTCATCAGTGTTTAGAAGGTATGGGGTTTTCAACATATCAGTAATTTATGGAGTCTTTCCAATTAATTTCAGGTAGACTTATTATTACTTTACTGAACATGCATGAAATTATAGGAGAGCATCTAGTACAGCAGAGCTCTAGTTCTTTGGGTAGAGAGTAGTTATCTTGGTAAATTTAAAGTACTATTAGGTTGTTCATAAGAGAAGTACAGATTTTCCTTTTATTTTCATCTGGACACAGCTTGGAAACATTTTCATCCTCTTTGCATCATCATGCTTCAACTTTGCAACCCAACAAAACCAGGAGATAATTTAGTTCTGCTTTTTGTATAGATAAAGCTGGAAATGAGATAAGCATAATAAAAATATCAGAACAAATAAATGATTGCTGTTAGTTAAACATGACACTTGATTTACCCAGAGTTGCATTATTCTGATACTTCAAATATGTTTTGTGGAAGGTATTTTAAGTGCCTAAGAGCGTTGCATTGATTTGAAGTTAGCTATTTACAACCTGTTACAAAACATTCACTGCCTATATACTGCCACAACCAACATGCAACCTATGACATGATATTGACTTCAAGTGTGAGTTGACTTGTACCCTTTCAAAAATTAAACTCTGAGTAAGTACTGTGTATAGATTCAAACACTGTTTTTCAAGTATTGGCAATTTCTGTAAAGCTTCTCTGCGGAGGGTGTGTTTTACAGTTGCTGCTTTTTTAAGGTCGCTGCAAATTTCAGACTGTACACCAAGCTTTCTGTACAAAGTTTACTCTGCCTTTGCTACTTCAAATGCACAAAAATCATGTGCTGTGTATATAGTTTGGAAGAATGCCAGGAGTGGCTGAGTATGCCTACCTGTAGTGAGCATATGCTTTGTCAGTGAAGCTCACGCAGGAGTAGCAAGCTCTTGCTGGGCAGTGAGGTAGTGCTTAAATGAAGTACAGTGAAAACCAGTGAAGGCTGTAAAATCTGCTTGCAAATTGGTAAGATACTAGATTTCTGTCATTGTGGTTACAATGACAGCAGGTATCAATTAGGTTTTGGCTGTATTGGGGAAAGCTGGTTCTGTAACAGAGCATAACCAAGCCGTAGTGAACTCTCCCAGACAAGCTCTTTTCATAGAGGTGTGGTCTGTTTTGAAGTAGTCATAGCTCAGCTGAAAATCTTTTGTGATCTTTGCTATGATGGGTAAGTGGTCCTAGAAGTGTCTAATTCTGCTCCTCGGCTGAATGAATCAGAAAGCCTCTGAGTCTTCCCCTGCAGTGTGATGTCTCATAGGTAGGTTTCCATCTGTTTGTTAATCAGCAGACTGCACCAACTGAAACATGTGATATCATCATAAAAGGCACAGTTGCGAGTAAAGGCTCTGGGCTCAAGAAGCACAAATGTTTCACTGTCCTGCATTGAAACATTATTCTTATCCTTCCATCTTCTCATTGTGGTGTGTAATAAACTTCTGAGGCCTTGCGAAATAGTCCTTACTAGTACCTCTTTTCCTTTAAAATTCTTCACTCTACATAGTCAGAGGATGTGCTTTAGAGAGCTGGTTTTGTTGGCATTTTTTACAGCACACTTGATGGTTTTCAGTAATGCTTTGCTTTGAATAATCAAAAGTTACTGATTCTACATCCTGTTACAAGGCTAAACTTGTGCTCCAAAATTTCTGTGCATATCTGACTCGAAGAAAGTTGCTTTGTGGAATAATTTATCTATCCATCAATTATTAATTGTTCATACAGCTTCAGCAGGTGGATTTAGGGACGCATCGATATACACAGAAAGAATTAAAGCAAAGATACTTTCTTCTTCATAAAGGTTACCATTTAAGATCCCAATGCCATCTATCTGCAAGATATGTGTTGTTAGCCTAGATTCTCATTCTAATTTTTACATTTATTTTCTGTTTTATATTACATTATTTTGGAATAAAGGCCCTTATACACAGCCTAGCAGTATCAGGTACTGCATTGTGGTTGTTTTGTTTTGTTGGGGTATTTTTGTTTGGTTGTTTTGTTTTCACTAGTTCCTTGAAACCACTCACTTTATTTAAATTTCCATCAATTCAAAATTTCCACTTTCCCTGAAGCACATTTTTGTCCATATTTTTTCCACTCAAAGCACTATTAATACTTTCTGATTATTCAGCAGAAAGTGAAAAATGTCTCTTGAGCCAGTAAACCTGATTTAATTTGTTTCGGTGTATGGCAAGCTAAATTCAGATCTCCATTTATCAAACCCCAAATCTCTCCCCTCTAAAACTAAATAGTGTGCAGAAAGAAGAAATCGTGAGACAAAAAGACTGTTTGGGTCTGTGTATAGAAGAATTTGTAACATTCACAAGGTCACCGCACTGCATGAAATAAAGGAAGGTTGCTTGCTTGCAATCTCCCTCTCCCCCTGACTTCAGTGCTTCTCTGAGCCCCTAGACAGTTATTTCTGACAGCTTTCCAGGTTTCTCTGAATTGGTTTGAAGTAATATTTTTACTTTGTTCTTTGTTTCTCCATTTTTTACTTACTCTGACACAAAGAAAGGGGTGTGGGAGAGTGCATAAGAATATAAAATATTATTTTCTTTTGTATCAAAGACAAGCAGTGTATTCAGAAGGTCAAAGTTCCTTTTTTTACTGAAGAATTTCAATTCCTAGGTCCCTTGGGGTATGTGCAGTTGAGTAAGTATCACCTTAAAAACTTGTACTGAAATTTTACATGCTTTCCCACAGTTACCCTCCAGTCCCCCTTAATTTCACCTGCTAAGCTTTGCTTACTGGAGACTTGTCAAAATTCAAGACTGCACACAAAACAAAACTTGAAAATAAATATTTAGATTGTAGTTTTATTAATTTGATGATCTGTAGCAATACTGTGTGTGGGGATAATGGAGTAAAATGTGTCTTTAAGTCATAAAATTATTAGAGTTTGTAATTCCGAAGGTATTAAAAAAACCAAAAAGTAGAACATCTAGGTCAATGAATGCAGTAGGAAACTTAATTAACTGTGTGTTTTATGACCTCGTGCAGCCCAGAAAGCAAATAATATCCTAGGCTGCTTCAAGAGGAGTGTAACCAGCAGGTCAAGAGAGGCGATTTATTCCCATTTGCTCTTGTGAGACCTCACCTCAAACACTGTGTCCAGTTCCGGTGTCCCCGTCATAAGAAGGGACAGAGAACTGTTGGAGTGGGTCCAGAGGAGGGCAACAAGAGTCTTCAAGGGGCTGGAACACTTCTGCTAAGAGGATAGGCTGAGGGACCTGGTGTTGTTCAGCCTGGATAAGAGATGAGTCCAGGGGAAACTTAAAACTGCCTTCTAGTACCTGAAGAGAGTCCATAGGAAAGCTGGAGAGAGACTTTTTATCAGGGTGTCTAATGGCAGAACTAGGGGGCATGGTTTTTATCTGAGGAAGAGTAGGTTTAGACTAGATCTTAGGAAGTTCTTCAGTATGAGGGTGGTGAGACTCTGTAATAGACTGCCCAGAGTGGTTGTGAGTTCTCCCTCACTGGAGCTCTTTAAGGCCAGATTGGGTGAGGCCTTGGGCAGCCAAGTCTAGTTGAGACGCTTGAACTTCCTGTGGCAGAAGAGTTGGAGTAGATGATCTCTGAGGTCCCTCCCAACCTAGGCCATTCTATGATCATCATATAGACTGATCAATTACGCATCTATTTTGTCAATGCCAAGGGAATATTCTGAGGTTCAGCTGACCTCCATCTCTGGAGTGCTCCTATGCAGTAATTGTCTGTGTTATTTTTCATCAGTAATGAAGATAATAATTACATATTTCTTTCATTTTAAATTCCTTGATTTGCAAGCTAAGACATTCTGACTGACATCTCTATACTGTCCCTCTCATGTTACCTTTCAGGATGGTGGGAAGGAGTGGCATTTGGCAGTGCCTAGGGCAGACCAGAGGAGAAAGGTTGGATTCCAAGGGTCTGTTCTTTGCTGCTGGTTCTTTCTTTTGGGTACTTGATCTCCAAAGCTCTACAAACAACATAAGAAAAACAAAAATTGATGTGCTATTAAGAAAGCATGTTTATGCAGGGAGATGCAGTCTTTGCCTGCAGGCCAAATACTGGTTTCAAATACATCCCCAAGAAAATGAAACACTGTGCTTCTCATAAGTAGCTTGAGGAAGCCCTGACCCCCAAAATACACTTAACACAATCTTTCATCTGTTTGTTTTCTACTGTGGAGACTAATACCTCAATATTGGCTTATAGCAGCAATATATTACCGCTTTCTAGTACTTTGGTTTCAGCTACTCTGCACCTTTCAGTGAAGGAGACATCTTCCCTATGTCCATTGCTTCTTATTTTGCAAGCCAAAGAAATATGTGCAATATTGTGTTGGTATTTTGTTACTGCTTATGTGCAGCTGTGCAGCTGCAATGACTGGGTTGTGAATCTACAGAAAAATTCTTCATAAAATGAGCAAAGGTTGTAAAGGCAGAAAGAACTGGATTTGTTTAAAGTAGCTTGAAGAAGCTTGCCCTCTTAGCGACAATATTGCCTTGGCTTTGTCTAACCTAAAGCTTGCATTGATACTGAATTATCACTATTAATTTTCCTACCACAGACAAGGTCATAGTGATAGTAACTGAAATGGTTTTATAATCCTGGGTACGCTGTCTCCTCATACTTAGTTTTTATTCCAGGCAACTTCTTTGTGACATCAAATACTCATGAAAAATCAATAGCCAAACTCTCACTGTAAGGTATTTGAGACTTTTAGGAAGAGGGATGAATTTGCTTGCTATGTTTTTAAGAAATTTGCCAAAAAAAGTTACTGGAACATCACTTGTCCCCTCAGTTCACCACTTGTCACATCAGCTGTTGATATAGGTGTGGCTGAAGACTGTACTTTCGTTCGGGGTCCGAACAGACAGTTTTAAAGAATGAAAGGACCAGTTCAAAATGTGGGAGATGCTCACAAGTGCACTGCCATATTAAAATCTCCAGTAACATGAAATAAAGATGTCTCTTTATTAGTGTGGAAGTTCACTCCTGCTGTACCACAGTTCACTTACTTGTTTGACCCATCAGTTGCGAATGCTTTGTAAAAGCACCTGCAGCAGAAGTGGTTTGCATGTATGGCTCCTTTCATGAACTCTTGAGACTGTTTTTCCCATTCATATCACAAGGCCCAAAAAACTTTGTTCCTGAAAGCCACAGGGCACACTGTTTCTGTGGTGTTCATAGGAAGAGATGCTTTGAAGAAACAATATCATTCCTCAAGCTTTCATGTCTTGATTCTTGTTGCAGTAAGTTCAGTTCAAAATGATAATTCTTTGGTGTGTTATGGAGTGTGAGTTTCTTCCCCTCCCCCCCCCAATGAGTTAGTGACAATTTCTTTTTTTTGTGTGCAGTCTTTAAACTTCATTAGCTGGTCATGGATTTTGCCATTGTACTGCAATATCATCTGTCTTTACTCATTAAATGCATTTTTGGCGGACTTACTAGCTTATTTTTCTAAATGGTGGTGAACAGCAAAATTAAATGAGTTAACATATTCAACTTTAGTTAGGTCACTGGCCTTAAAAACCAGCATCAACTTGCCTCAGTCAATTGTGTTAGCCAAGCAGCTGTTAAATTCATCAAGACATAACTAATAACCCTAATAGCTAAATGCACAGAGGTTGTTTGCTTTTCTTTTGTGCCCCAAGATTATTTTAATGCAAGTAGGTATTAGGAATTAATACAGATTCAGGGAGAGAGCATTAGGACTTTCTTACTACAACACCTGATAGTCTGTTATTCCTGAAACTGTAAATCTACTGGTGGTTATTGTGGGCTGTTTCATGAAGTGCGACCCCAATACTGTACAATAATGAGTTCATCCTAATTGAAACTTGATGATCATGAGGAGATAAAAATGAATGTACTGTATTCTTTGCGTTTTATTTTTAACCTTTTGGGCTTCTTGCAGATGATCACTACTGCCACAATGTTTTTTCAGCACAGTTTCTGTAAATGAATCTCATGTTCAAAACCAAAGAATTTGTCCTGGCAAAACACGCTTTTTAAAACAGCATCTCAGAGCTTTTTTGACAATTTTGCTTGGAGTGGGAGCAGAGACGACAAGCACCATATATCTTGAAAGCAAATTATTGGTGGAATGTCTGTCATAACAAGCACAAGAACCTAGCTGAAGAGATTTTACTCTCTAAGTTATCCTAGGGACGAAATAATTTTGCGGTTCTGGAGGGAAAAAAAATAGTAATCTCACCAGTGCCAGTGGTACGGGTGATACTGACTGATCAAGTTTGGTCTCTGAAAATTGGTCAAAAGTTGAAGACATTTTATTAAAAAATGTTGGGTTGTAGTGGTTGGTTGTTTTTTTTTTGTTGTTGTTGTTGATACTTTAAAAATATTTTCTGTGATTTATAAGTTTTCTTACAGCGGTCCAAAAAAATCTCACAGCTAAGTAGAACTGAACGTTTGCTTTGAAGCTGGAAGAGGATATTTTCTGAAGTCAGACTTCTTAAGAACAAAAGAAAAGGCAATTACATACTGAAGACCACACACTGAACCCAATCTTTGTCCCAGACAAGGCTAGGATTTGCCTAAGTGCCATCAAATGTTGTATTGTTTATTGTTTTTAATGGTTTCTGTAGGATGTGAATTCACAGTGTAATGAGATAGCAGTCACATAATTTTTTTCATTGTTATTAAAAGGATATGTGTGAATGTGTTTGGTAATTGTGTAGTGTTTAATATCCAGATTTTTTACTGTCATGGGAGGCATGTTTTTGCTTTATAACCAGACAGTGTATGTTTTCAATGAAATCTTATTTAGGAAGTATGACACATTCATCCTTGATACTTAAGCAAATTTGCATTGCAGAATGATTAATTGCATTCAGCCTTTTCATCCACTTCTAATTTTTCAGGGGACATAATTAGATGCAAATTGGCCAGTGTTAATCATTAGATACCACTAATTAAAAACAGAAGCTGTAGGTAATGGTATGATTATTGGTAGAAATAAATGAAGCAGATCAGGTAACACTTTTCTTCAGGGACCCATGACTTGTGCCTGAACCTCATTAAATTCCAGCATGTGAAGGTGCCCTGCTGCTAGAGGCTGCAGGAAAAATGTATTTATAAATAACTTAAAAGTAACATAGGAGGGCAGTGTGTAAAAAAGAAGGTGGGGAACATTCCTGTGGCTCAACGATTCAGCTGTTTAATAAATTAAGAACTTTTAAAAAGCAATTTAATTAGGAGGAAAGTGGTTTTGCACAACAAAAAGGAAGTCGAAAGAGAAACTAAGGACATTTATTTTCTGAACATGTTTCTGAAGCATACAGAAATGCCATGTTCTGAGGATTCAATGTGTTTTCTGAATGCAACTCATTGCCTTTTTACACTGACTGTGATGTTAGATGGCATGTACACAGAGGCTTACTGGAAAAACTGTGATCATTGCAGTCAAATTGGTCACAGCATATTGTGCACACATTTAGAGATCATTTCTCATGCAGAACCTTCCCAGCTGTCTTTTAACTTAGTTTGAGATAGACCCAGGCTCTTCTCAGTGAAGGGGTAATGGGTGCAAACTGGAGCGTAGGAGATGATTCCACATAAATATAATGAAAAACTTTTGATGTGAGAGTAATGGAGCACAGGAACAGGCTGTCTATAGAGGCTGCATAGTCTTTCCCTGGAGACATTCAAAACCTACCTGAATGCGTTCCTGTGTGACCCACTCTAGGTGATCCTGCTATGGCAGGGGGGTTGGACTAGGTGGTTTTTCCAGGTTCCTTCCAACCTCTAATATTCTGTGATTCTGATTTAAAATACACTGACCACAGATGACACCTTTCAGCCCAGTGATTTTTTTTGCATCATAATCACCAAAGTTTGCCAGGATTAAATGTTAGTAATAACTACTTTTAAGGGACTCATACATTGATGGGAAATGCCATTTAAATGATTCAAAATACTGATACCAAATAAGATATTAATAGGAGGTACTATATGCTGTTCAATCTTTTGGACAGAATTAGTGACCTGGGTGTGGTGTTTTTGGTTGTTTTGTTTTGTTTTGTTTTGTTTTGTTTTGTTTTTTGGGGTGGGGTGGGGAAGGTGGAGGTGAAGAGAACCATGAATGAGACCTTTCTGTTCACCACTATTGATCTATGCAGTGAATGTAGATTGGGAGCTGGAATCCCTGATTCCTGGATTTCATGCACCACTTTTCACCAGCAGCTTTGGTCTGGCAATGCCACTCTGAAGGAGGTGAGGGACAAGCATGACCTGAACAAGGTTTTGCTTATTTGACAGCTGGAACAAAGCACCTGTGCAGAGGGCAGTGCCCTACTCTCCAGAGACTGAGGAAGGAGCTGTAGCAGCCAGAATGAGGATCTAGGCTTACTGCTGCGTGTAGGCAATTTTATACACATGTACCACATTTAATGTTTTCGATAATGGCTGCTATTAGATATGCTTACAATTGCGTCTACTACTATGGTATCAATATATTACTACTACTCATCCATAAACATAAATGATGAAATCAGACTAAAGAGTTATACTGAAAACAGAGATTTAAAATTTGATTTTCACAGTTTTAATAGCTGTGGTGGGTTGAAAATTCCCCCCAACATTAAATTTGCCAGATCAGCCCAGTTGGAAGCAAATGAAGCCGTATTTACAAGCAAAACTACTATCTACAATGAAATACAATGAATATGTACAAAATATGCAGTATGTACAATACTTACAGGCATTTACAATTTGTAAACCGCACAGAACCCCCAGGCCAAAACCCAGGGGAGCTGCAACAGCTTCTCCCCATCCTCCTTACCCCCTCCTCTTTACCTCCCTTGGACACAAAAGGGACAAGAGAAAGAGCAGAGAAGTTGTTAATACCAGTCAAACAGCAACGCAGTCAAGGTCAGTAAAGCCAGGAGAAGCATCAGCCAGAGCAGAAGCAGTGAAAAGAGAGCAAGATTGTTTTCATTACTAGCTTATGTTTGTTATCCATCCAATGGATTGTTTAGAACTTATCATTATTTTCCTTTTTTACACCCAATAGAGATTTGTTTACATTTTACTGCTTTCGGTTCAAGATCTGTGAAAAATTTTAAAGGTATAGGCTAAAAGTACTACAATGGCATAAAGTTCATTATTTACACAAGTTATTATTTACACAGGCAGCTTGCTTTTTCAGTGACACATTCCTGTATCTGAAAGAAGATTTTCTATTACAGGAGTCTCATCAGATTTGAACAAATACTGGAGCAGTGCCAGCAGTGTCGGAATACATGCAAAAAAGAATATAAATGTAAGTACCATTTCTGGGACTATTATTAAATCAGAAAACAATGTTTCATACAGTGTAACTACTGGATTCACAAAATAGAGGTCATCAGAAATACATACTGATACTACTGCATCTGATCTCAAAAATGAATGTCCAAGCTAGTAAAGATTGTTTGAGTACTCTTGCTTCTAACAGATGAAGTTCATCTCAAGTGAATTACATTTTACTGAACTGTAAGGCTATTTGAATTTTATTGAATAAGCTTTATATATATAAATATAAAGCCTAGTGAATACATTACTGAAGTATTTTCAAGAGACAGTAGTGCTTTCAGAAATAATTAATAGAAGAGATAGACTGAAAATTGCACATATGATTTGCCATATGTAAATCCAAAGCCTAAGTATTATTCTAAAATGAGATGCCCCTGAAGAGAAAAGAATGTACTCGGTGGAGGACTAACAGGGAAAATGGGTATGTATAGATGTATCGGGTGAATGAAGGAGAAGATACCTACTGCAATGTTAGAAAGTAAGGACTCTTATTCCAAATTGCACCTTCTATCTATTTGCAGCTACCTTGAGAATGGTCTAGAATCATGAATGAACATGAATCAACAGTATCATGTGAACATTTTGTAAGGCTATGTGTAGGTAAGTTTTTAGTTATATGAGGATGCTACCTTGTTTTGGTCTCAACACTGAGAAGGAGACAGACATTAGGGAGAGTTGAGAGGAGAGGAGAAGAGAATTAAAAATAATCAGATTCTGGGAAGATATCATTGGTTTGGAAAGACTAAATGTGTTGGAGTACGATGCACCAGTGAAAAGAAGAGGGAACAGATGGCGATCTTTAAGCCTTCAGGTGCTCGCAGTGTTGTGATAAAGAAATAGGAGATGATATATGCAGCACAAATTAGAGAACAGATGAATGCATGAGTCTGCACTTCATAAGGATGATTAGATGATAATAAAACCTTTTTTCAAATGAAAAGTTAAAGTAGACTTTTTTCCTGCACTGGTGATCTTTAGGACAGGGTTGCATCTTTAAGGGATGACTTAGCTATAATTGAATCTGTCTTTTGGCTAGGTACTAAATTAGGTCACTGCAACAACATGGCCATTGATAACCTTTATGACATCTTCTATCTAGAAGAATATCTTAAAAGGTAGGTGTGTAAATATGCCTGTATGAACTGGTCATCAAAATTCAGAATTTAATCCAATATCAATTCAGTGTTGTGGGAAGCAACAACTGTCCACCTTACCTGGAAAAAGTAACTCCTCCCATGGATTATATAACAGTTGTTCCTAATTCAGTTATTTGAAGTCCCTGTAACACTTCAAAACAACCTCTCTATAAATGCATATATGTTTTAATAAATATATGCTAAAATTCTAAGCTCTGCATAGTGGGCCAACTAGTGCCATAGTGAAAAGTACCTCCCTGCTTTAGTTGTGTTTTATTTTAGCCATTTAGTAATATTTCCTGATCATTTTGTCTGTATAATAGCAAGTAAGTGTATTAGTACTATGAAACAATTGACAATTCCAGAGGATACTTAATCTTGCCAATATATGAGGAAATTATTTATCTAGTGTCTCTTTATATCAAATACATCACAAATTCAGAGCCTCATGGTGTCAATGTAGCTTGGGGTTGATGCTATGGCTGTAGGCAGTGTGGATTGTGTGGGCTGCCCAGGGAGGTGTTGGAGTCACCGTCCCTGGAGGTGTTCAAGAGGAGATTGGACGTCGCACTTGGTGCCATGGTCTAGTCGTGGGGTCTGTCGAGACAGGTTGGACTTGATGATCCTTGGGGTCTCTTCCAACCTTAGTTATACTGTGATACTGTGAAAGGAATGGTTGCATGAGGGGTTTGTGTAAGGCCACCCCAATAAAAGCTTGTTCTGCTGCCTGGGCTTGCTGCTTCCATGGATCTGTGGGAAGGTGTGTGGGACAGAATAGGGGAATCTTGGTGATATGTTCTCTGCCTTGGGGAGAAGCTGGTGGTCAGACTGTATAAAGGATGTCTGCCAGAGATACCCTTTTAGAAATGTGCATGCAGTGTTTGCTGTGTTGGTGCCGAGCTGTGGTGGGCACCTTGCTAGCGGATAACTCTCTTATCCAGAAGTACTCTTGGCAGCTTTGGCTTTGTGTGCTGCAGTTGCCATAAGATACTGTGAGTTCAAGAGCTACTAATTCTACCCTGACTACATATGCTGTCTTACGTAAAAAAAAACATCTGACCCAGGTACCACCATGATTTCCTTTCCTTGAGCCCACAAGTAAAAATAAAATTGGCTTGAGTTTTCGCTCTGAGTCCCAGCGATAAGGAGTGTGATGGTAGCCCAGAAGATGAGTTCTCTGGACTTCCAGTGGCATTGTGGCAGGTCCCATGAGGAGAAGTGTACTGGGTCCTTGTTCCAAGGTTGGCCACTCTAAAAATGACTATTCCTCATGTTCAGTCATTCAGTGCAGCTTGACAAGTGGAACTGACATGGCCACGTCTATTCTGGGCAATAACGGATGCACCTTTCAATGTTTTTTCTCAACAGGGAGTGAGTGTTGGTGAGTGTGATTTGATGTTCTTTGTGGTAGGTTGCACCTCAGTGTTCTTCATCCTTTCTGTTCTCAGTTTCATACATATTTTGCTGTGCAAATGAGCAAATTAGAGATCACTAGCCTGCCCTAATAAATGGACATGCTATAGTAATGTGAAAGAGCATGGTCTGAGCATGGGGCCTGGTAGTCAATTGTACTGCAGAGACCACCGAAGTAACAATGAGCTATTAACACATAACCCCCCTGAAAACTGTTTTCTTTGTTCCTTCCAGCAAACCTGTCAACTAATCCCTATGCATAGGCAACTTTATCTGCCTATGGAGAAAATAAATTGTCATTTTTAATTCTTAAATTAATTTTCATTTTTAAATTAAAACCAATAAATGCACATACACTGTTGAAGTTGTATTGATAGGTTATTCGACAGACAAACTCAACACTGCCAATGTAATAGAACATTTTGAGTTTAAACAAAAGTGTTGGTGTGTTTTATAGTAGTCTCTTTGTCAAAGGTCAGCAGCTTGTATCACCTTGCATGCTCAACATCTTTGACTTTTTCTATAGCAAATTGCTGTGGCAGTGTGATGGAATGGAACACTTAAGCCCTCTTAGATGTAAGGCATGCGTTTATACACATCATTTGTGCTTGAGGAAGGTGAGGATGCCAGTGTCTTATGCGAAACATATGTTTTTCCTTTTTCTCCTTCCTCTTTCTACTTTGATCAACTTCTCCCATCTACTTCCATTTGCATCACAAACTGCACTGAGAGACTTTTTTCAGACATTGCAATAGCTGAGGTCAAGAGAAAGTGCAGGAGCAAAAGATCTGTGAAAAAGCATCAAAGCCCTGAAGTGACCAGAAGCTGGATCCTGGTGTATGAATCTTGCACATGCTGCTTTGACTTGGCTTTCTGTGTTGTTTCTCTCTGACTAAATCTAAAAGGAGGACAAAGAAGGGAGTATGGTTCTTTCTCTCCAAATTATCATTTTTAATGTATTCTTAGTCGTATGTCATGATCAGTATGAATGTGTTGATGGAGCTAAACCTGAAAACATGTATTAGAAGAGGACAAAATGTGAGGGAACAGAATGGAAGTGTCAAAATATGTCTTCACAGAATATATCTGTTTGGAAGAGACCTCCAAAGTCATTGAGTCCAACCTTTGACCCAGTACTGAAGGGTCAACATTAGACCATGTCCCTAAAAGCCAGGTTCATATGCTGCTTGAACTCCTCCAGGGATGGTGAATCCATTACAGCCCTGGGCAGACCATTCAAATGTTTGATAATCTTTTCAGTAAAGAAATATTTCCTACCATCCACCCTAAACCTCCCCTCATACAGCTTCTAACCATTTCCTCTAGTCCTGTTGTTTGTGGCTGACCCCTCTTTGCTTCAACCTCCCTTCAGGTAGTTATAGAGTGACAAGAACTCCTCTCAGCCTCCTCTTCCCTAGAGTGAACAACCCCAGCTCCCTCAGATGCTTCTCGTAGGTTGTGTGCTCCAGGCCCTTCACAAGCCTGTGTTGTGTCCAACATTTCAGTGTTAAAGAGTCCACCATGTAACCTGAACTGACTCAAAATGAGAGATTACTGATGATTAAGCGAAAATCATGTTAAGTTTAAGGGCTTGGATCTTTTGATATACTTTTTTCTGCAAATAGTAATCTGAATATTATACAATCTGTAACCCTTCCAATTCTGTGAAAATGTCACGCTTTTGATGTGCAAATAGTGATGATATCTTTGCTTTATGCACAGTAATTAAAAGAGGGCTTCTTTGCCCTGCTGTGTGTACATCCTCCACTTTATCTTTCAGAGAATCTCTTTTACTGGAATAGCCTTGTAATTGGGAATCTGTGCTATCTACACCATGCCCTTCTTTCTTCTTTTTTGAAGACTGAAATATTTAATATTTGAGCTGGTTTCAGTATATTCAAGTTTGTATCTATGGATAAACATGAGCCTGAATTTTCCAGCTTTGAAAAGGCCTTTTAAAAAATTTTAACTACACTAGATACTCATAACATTAAATTTACATCACTATTAAATACTCAATATATGCAGTCTTAATCAGCAGGAAGTAGGTACCCCATGTGTCCTGTTCTGATTTCCAGTAAATTGCTGTTCAAGCTCCTGTAGATTTCACACTTTAGACAGATATGATACCAAGCAAAATATTTTATGAGATTTTAAAATGAATTTTTTTGTTTTTTTCTAAAGCAAGGCTCCTATTCTTTTAGATGTTGGCACAATTAAGTTAGCTGCATCTAATTTCAGACATAAGGTAGCATGGTCTATTTTCCATACAAACTTAATCCGGTGTAGTGTACGTTATCCATGACTCAGGATGAAATAAAAAACCCAAACCATCAAAGGTTTCCATTATGAATACAATAACTGCTAGATGAGATAAATGTTCAAGACAGATGATAGCGGAAATTAAAGTTTTATAATTGACCTCCTACAATTAAATTCTAAATTGAAAAGGAGTTTTTTCTAGTTCCATCTATTCTTCATGAATGCCATTTGTTGCTTCTTTGTGTAACGTGAAGGGGGGAAATGCATTAAGTGAATTGTTTGTGTTGGTTTTTTTTTTAAAGTATTATTATTATGCAAATAACAGTGCACAATATTGCTAAGAGAGAGGTTCATTAGCGGAAAAGTGGACAGCTCAGTGGACTGCAGTTGGAAGAAAAAGCTTTTCACTTGGGTTTCATTTTTGGGATGCAATCTGATAATAGTGGAAGGCTAGTTGTAAACTGGTTATGTGCTGATCTTGCTATCAAATGAGAACAAAAATCACTATCGGTTCTATAGCAATCTTTTTCTCGCTGAGAAAAGTGATCAGCACTGTGGATCTGGAGTGCTCTCTCCTATAAATTCATTCAGCTTGTTAGTAACAGCAAACTCTCTTCCTGAATCCTTTCTAGTACAGAGCATAGATTAATTAGTAATGCTAAATAAACATTGCATGATGTGTCCTGTGTAGTCAGAAGGTCCCTCTGCTTTTTGAATGTTTAAAAAGGAAACAAATAGGGAAACAACAGCTTCCTGGCTCAGCACAGGTTCGAAGCAAATGCCAGTAATTACATGCATCCTGAAATGATGATGCTCTGTTGTTTAGCTGACTGTTTGCTATTGCATTTTCCAATACACGTTCTCTTTCCTTCTTTGGTCCTTGATGTACACAGGCTACAAATGATGGTTTCTGATGATCTGTAGTTTTGCACTCTGCAATAGCAATTTTGGGATTGAACAAATCACAAGCATGAAACAAACCTTGGGGGAAATACAAGTGCAAAAATAATTGATACCAAAGGCAGTATACGGAGAGGTACCTTTCACATTTGGGATGAAGTCTGTCTTTAGAAAAAAAGGGACATACCAAGCAGGAGGGATGTGCACTGGAAAGGAATACAAGCAACTGGGGCCAGGAGGTTGTATTAGAAGGAAAGTTAAATTTTCCCATTCCAATTTAGTGGAAAATGATTCCAGAAGACTGGATTAGGAGGTAACTCTGTAATGTGAACAAGAAATGCAAAAATACCTGTGCCAAAGCCATGAAACCCTCTTGCTTTGCAATTTCCCAGGAAATTTTATATTTTCACTTTTGCATAAAAGCTTTTCTATCTCCACCTCATCCAATACCCTCAGATGTGGGCAAGTTGAAAATATGGAATATATATCAGAAAGCACTGATCATAGAAAAAAATTACAACTGTTGTTTGATGGAGTGAAATAAGACAGTAAATACTGAATAAATAAATCAAAAATCATGGTCATTGTAGGTGGGAGTGAGACACACTAAAGGAGCTGTCGGAGTTGTAATGTTCTCTTTGCATGCTGTTTTAACTATGTTTGCCTGGGAATGTAGGTGCTTTAATGCAAAGGTAAATGAAAACAGAGGTTCTTAAGTTCTTCTAACAGGCAAGGGGAGCTTGTAATGTAACTTACACTGATTATAGTAGTGATAATGGCTTTTCTCAGCAGCAGCTCCTGCATAATTTATTGTTCCTAATTTCACATATTTACTTGGAGATAGGGGATAGGAAAATAATGAAAGTAGTTTCCCTGTGGCTGATTTTTCTATTTCAGAAAAAAACTGCACTTTTTAATCATATAGAAAAAAATAAGAAGGCTTTTGCATACTCATCACATTAGATGTATTTTTGTATTTAAAAGTCTCTACATCAATACTGATTAGTGTCATCCTTGCTTTCAGGCTAAAAGGGAAGATGCTAAATTTCCTTTTCATCATGAGGATGTTATTATTATCATAAAGGAAAGATCTCTTAAGAAAATGTGATGACCCCAGAGTGCAGGTCTACAGCATTTCTGAGCAATGGTCAGATCTTAATCATGTGTTGCTCTACAGTTAGGTAAGGCAGTGAGGAATTCATTTTGTAGCTGGGGATACTGGCAGCCCTCCTGCCACCCTGCTGCAGTTCGCTGCAGTTCGCTGCAGTTCGCTGCTGCAGTTACATTTCTGATATCAGTCAAGACATTGTCTTGGGGATGCTGGTGGATGAGAAGCTCAACATGAGCCACCAGTGTTAACTTGCAGCCCAGAGAGCCAATTGTATCCTGGGCTTCATTAAGAGAAGCATAAGCAGCAGGTAGAGGGAGGTGATTCTCTCCTTCTACTCCGCTCTGGTGAGACACCACCTAGAGTACTGTGTCCAGTTCTGGAGCCCATATTACAGAAAGGATCTGGATGCACTGGAATGTGTCCAGAGAAGGGCCAGAGAAGGTTGGAGCACCTCTCCTATGAGGACAGACTGAGAGAGTTGGGGCTATTCAGTCTGGAGAAGAGAAGTCTCTGAGGACACATTGCAGCCTTCCAGTATCTGATAGGAGCCTACAAGAAAGCTGGTGAGGGACTTTTTAGGGAGTCAAGTAGTGATAGGACTAGTTGGATTGGAACAATGAGTAGATTCAGATTGGATGCTAAGAAGTTCTTCACCATGAGGGTGGTGAGACACTGGAGCAGGTTGCCCATGGAGATGGTAGAAGCCCCATCCCTGGAGGTTTTGAGGCCAGGCTGGATGTGCCTCTGAGCAACCTGATCTAGTGTGAGGTGTCCCTGCCCACGGCAGGGGGGTTGGAACCAGGTGATCTTTGAGGTGCCTTCTGACTCTGACAGTTCTATGATTCTATGAGATCAAAGGCAGAGCTCGCACGAGTCCTCCTCAGACGCTTTATACCAAATATGACATATATGGGCTGGAATACTTTGTTGGTCACCTGAACTGTCTGCTTCTCCCCACAGGTGCAACCTTTTACTCTGCATTCCCAATTTGGAACACAAGATTTAGCAGTGATTGCCCTGCATGCCAATCCTTAGTAGTAACTAGGAGCAGTGAGCATTATCAATACTAGCAGCAGACACTATATGTGAAAATATGCTGTTAACTTCAGAAAGTGCAGTTAATTTAGAAGACACTGAGCTGAAAAGTAAAATCACCGAACAGAATTAGTTCTGTTCTAACTCAAACCAGGACAATAGGAAGTGATGCTAATGGACAGTATCTAAAACATATAGCTGAAAGAATTACTTATTTCTGTCAAGTGATGTTAGTGGATTATTAATTTCTGCTCTTTTCTAAAATGAATAAGTCAAAATTATTTTTCATTCTTCCTCTCTGAATGATGACTAAGTTTGAGCTATCATTTTGAGGCTTCTAAGCCAGTGAAAGAGAAACTTCTAAATGGGTCTGAGTGATTAAATAGTATTCTGAGTGCAGCTTACAAATGACCTTCAAAATGCAAGAATAACTATATGATGCTGCTTTTTTAGCTATTAACTCTTTTCTTCTTCCTAAATATAACCTTTCACAGTTAGATCAGTCCCTGATTAGAATATTGGCAAAACACTTTCATATGCTTAAAGCTTAGAAGAGCTAATATGTATAACAGTGTTCATTTAATCATTTAACTAAATAATTATATTCCCAAGAAACAGTCTGATGAGATGACCTGTCAGAGAAGCCAGAAAGAACTTTTAAAATCTGCAGTGATTTAATTAAACAAACACATTTAATATTTGCATATAGAGATTATATTATTTATAATTAACTTCCCAAATAATTTATTTTGCAGCATTTTAATTTCTTCCATATCATTCTGCCTTTTTGATAAATTCGGTCACATTTGACAGTCTCAATCTGGCATTTAAATGTAACCAAACTAGAGAGAGAAATTTTTCTTTAAACAACTTATCCTGAGTGAAATATTAAACAAAAAAAATAAGTCTTAAAATCAGTGCCAACAGGTGCTTTTGCCTATGGCAGCCATAGATCAGAGCATTTCAAAGCCAAATATATTCTTTTTATTATGTATATAAAGCTTAATATATTCCGATTCATTTTATCTGCAGTGTAAGATGTACTGACTCTGGGTGTGTTCTCTTTGGAAGCAATAGCCAGGAAATGCAACAGACAGCAGAAACTTTATTTGTCTTTTTAAGGGTAATAATCAATGAAGGATTAATTTAATTAAAAAAAAAAAAATTACTTCATTTGTAGTAAAGAACATCTATACTCTTCTTTCTCATCCTCAGTCCATCTCATAAACTGAATTTTTCTGTGTCCAGCTGAGCTGTTGATATTTTCTTCTGTCTTTCCCAAGAAATACAAAGGATTTTCACTTCTGTGAATCTTCTACTTTTAGCATCTTGGTTTACTCAAAACTCTCCTCAAGCACAGAAATTGATGTATGCTTCTTCATGATTACATTTCAGTACAACCCCTATAAAAACTACTAGAAAAAATATGTTGTGATAAGAACTCAAGTTGCCTTTATCCTGCTTCAGCCATCTGTGTACATCATAATTATTTCTACTGTTTGACTTTACAATGTGACCTAGTACTGTATCCAGTTCTGGGCTCCTCAGTTTAGGAAGGATGTTGACTTGCTGGAGTGGGTCCAGAGAAGGGCAACAAAGTTGGTGAGGGGCTTGGAACACAAGCCCTATGAGGAGAGGCTGAGGGAGCTGGGGTTGCTTAGCCTGGAGAAGAGGAGACTCAGGGGTGACCTTATTGCTGTCTACAACTACCTGAAGGGGGGTTGTAGACAGGGAGAGGTTGGTCTCTTCTCCCAGGCAACCAGTACCAGAACAAGAGGGCACAGCCTCGGGCTGCACCAGGGGAGATTTAGGCTGGAGGTTAGGAGGAAGTTTTACACAGAGAGAGTGATTGCCCACTGGAATGGGCTGCCCAAGGAGGTGGTGGAGTCACCATCACTGGAAGTGTTCAGGAGGAGACTTGACAGGGTGCTTGGTTGCATGGATTAGTTGGTTGGGTGGTGTTGGATGATAGGTTGGATGCGATGACCTTGAAGGTCTCTTCCAACCTGGTCTGGTCTGGTCTGGTCTGGTCTGGTCTGGTCTATTCTATTCTATTCTATTCTATTCTATTCTATTCTATTCTATTCTATTTCTCTGTTTTCAATCCACTTCCAATAGTCAAAGATGGGGACAGTGAATTGCTTATAAAAAAAAGTAGAGGAGCATACAGAAAAAATGGAATATTCTGTGGGATCAGCTAGTTCTTCCCTTTCACATTCTTTTCTCCCAAGCTTACTACTTAAATTACTTAAGCAAGTACTTTTTAAAATTAGACTTTTCACCTGACTGGCATTATGGCCATGTAAGTTCACTGTTTAATGTTCATAAAATTTTGATGTTGAATGTTGAGAATTACCTGCTTCTGGAATTAAATGTAGAATGCAGAAGAGAACTAGTTAAGTGCCTTTATTTGGACTCAAGGCATACGCTCTACACCAGAAGTCAAGTAATTATTTCAACCAGACATATATTTCTGTGACAGTGACTAAGTCAAAGAATAGCTAAATATATATCTAGTATTAATGCCTGGATAGTTAGCTCTTGCCAGTAACTGTTCTCTGAAGAGTTCTTACCGATTTTCATCATGGTTGTTACTCTCTAGATAAGGAAAATATAGGGTCCTGTGGGACCCTGTTGGGTTTTTTCTACTTTAACTTAGTTGTAGGTTTAGGCATAACACTGCTGTTTTTCAGCCATGGTGGCAATAACTGCTCACCTGAAGGATGACCAAGAGCTCAGGTCCAGCCAGCAGATCCTGCATCTCCAACCTGATCTCCTTCTATGATCAGGTGACCCGCCTGGTGGATGTGGGAAGGCCTGTGGATGTGGTCTACCTGGACTTCATCAAGGCCTTTGACAAAGTCCCCCACACCAAACTGCTGGCTAAGCTGTCAGCTCGTGGCTTGGACAGCAGCACTCTGTGCTGGGCTAGGAACTGGCTGGAGGGTCAAGCCCAGAGAGTGGTGGTGAATGGTGCCACATCCAGCTGGCAGCCAGTCACCAGTGGCGTCCCCCAGGGATCAGTGCTGGGCCCCATCCTCTTTAATATCTTCATTGATGATCTGGATGAGGAATTGAGACAGTCATCAGTAAATTTGCAGATGACACCAAGTTGGGGGTGGATGTTGGTCAGTTAGAGGGTGGGAGAGCTCTGCAGAAGGACCTTGACAGGCTGGACAGATGGGCAGAGTCCAATATGATGGCATTCAACAAGTCCAAGTGCCGGGTGCTGCACTTTGGCCACAACAACCCCATGCAGATCTACAGGCTGGGGTCAGAGTGACTGGAGAGCTGCCAAACAGAGAGGGACCTGGGGGTGCTGGTTGACAGCTGCCTAAACATGAGCCAGCAGTGTGCCCAGGTGGCCAAGAAGGCCAATGGCATCCTGGCCTGCATTAGCAATAGTGTGGCCAGCAGGAGCAGGGAAGTCATTGTGCCCCTGTACTCGGCATTAATTAGGCCACACCTTGAGTGTTGTGTCCAGTTCTGTGCCCCTCAGTTTAGGAAGGACATTGAGACACTTGAACGTGTCCAGAGAAGGGCAACGAGGCTGGTGAGAGGCCTTGAGCACAAGCCCTATGAGGAGAGGCTGAGGGAGCTGGGATTGTTTAGCCTGGAGAAGAGGAGACTCAGGGGTGACCTCATTGCCCTCTACAACTACCTGAAAGGTGGTTGTAGCCAGGAGGAGGTTGGTCTCTTCTCTCTAGCAACCATTACCAGAACAAGGGCACACTGTGTCAAGCTGCACCAGGGGAAGTTTAGACTTGAGGTGAGGAGAAAGTTCTTCACCGAGATAGTCATGTGTCATTGGAATGGGCTGCCCAGGGGGTTGGTGGAATCAGCGTCCCTGGAGGTGTTCAAGAGGGGATTTGACGTGGCACTTGGTGCCATGGTCTAGTCATGAGGTCTGTGGTGACAGGTTGGACTCGATGATCTTTGAGGTCTCTTCCAACGTTAGTGATACTGTAACAATTCTACAGTTCAATGATTCTGTGATCTTGATTACCTTTTAGTGTGAGACTGAACCACAGAGTGGTCAGTATGCATCAGTAGAAATGTAACACTTTTTTTTCTTTTTTTTCTTTCCTGAGCTGAAAAATACTTCATTCTGACCTGAAAAGACTTCTAGCTTGACACTGTACTATTTTTTCTGTTCTGCACCTCTGTCCATAAGGGCAACCTGATCTAGTTGAGAATGCCCCTGCTTACTGCAGAGGGGGTTGGACTAGATGACCTTTGGAGGTCCCTTCCAACCCAGACCATTCTATGATTTAGTATGTGAAACACTCATCATGGCAGAAACTTGATAGATTATATAAGTTTTATGCTGGATGTTGCTGTAAGGAGCTGTAATTTTTGACTATTGGGTGATAGTGTAGTACATATGCAAACTGAGTTTGTAAAACAAATCTGCTATTTGCTTTTTAGAGTTTTACTCCTGTAAAAGTCTCTGCAAGGTTAGTTTAGGATAAAGCTCATCCCTTTTAATACAACCTAAAGGCAATAATTGAACTGTTCCAAATGGGAGGAAATTCTTTCAGGAAAGTTATGACAAATGTTATATTCTGCTCTGGCTGAAAATGATGGTTGTGGCAAACTAGACTTAGGTTCTAAGTTTGCTCTGATAAAATCCTTGCATCAAATCTTAATCCAAGTTTCCTTTTTTTTTTTTTTTTTAAGTGGATTCACCTTTTTCTCTGCATGTTGCAATTGCCTCTGTTTCTAAGCAAACACATTGTAGGTGGCAGTGGACAACAGTTTAGAGCTTTCAAAAACTTCTTGTAAACTTGCACAAGTTACTTGCTATTTCCATATTCAGTTGATGCCCACTGATATACTGACAAAGTTCAGATTTAAATTACTGCAATTCAGTTATTCTGTCAGACTATGAAGGAAATTCTGTGTATTTAAATGTGAATAAAAAATGAAGACTATTATCTAGATCCCAGTGAAGTCAATGTAATTTATTTTTTTTTTTATTTAGGGAGGCAATCTTACTCTGCCCATGCATGAAAAACAGATGCAAAAGTGAAATGTGAATTAGTACTTTATGGTATTGAGATGTTGTTCTCACTTATCCAGTGTCAATGAACTCTTAGCGCAGTTCTCAGGTACTTGCGTGGTTAGCTATTTGCCCGTGTTTATTACTCTGGTATTACTATTCCATGGTTTCCTTGTAGTGATGAGATCGTGAAAAGTAATTCCTCATGTCGACCATATGTGAATAACCATAACAAACACTCATAATAAACCAGTCCTGTTAGCTTAAATCAAAATTACACTTGCATTATCATACTTGAGGTATTATGCCTTCGTAGCAAATGGGAAACCAGCTCTGTTATTGAACATGCTCTACTTCTTGTTTATAATAGTAGTAAAATGGATTCAGAACCATGTGGACTTCTGGCTTCAAGCCTATAGGCATGTGATCAGTATACCAACCTGCTGCTTTCTAGAAATTAGGAGTATGGCAAATCCCTGAAGTGTTTCACCTCTACCATTTCCTTTGACAGTCTTTCACAGAACTTCCACTGATTAATTGTTAGGCTGAGTATGCTTGAACTAAATCATTAATTTTGTCTGAAAAGGCATAATTCCAGAGCACTTTCTCCAGCAAGATGATATTGCCTGCATTATTAAATACTTTCTCTAGTGTCTGTCATCCATAAACCTTCTGCTCCCCAAGAAGATTTACCTGCAGCTCACAGATACAGACAATAAACTGAGATTTTGTACTTCAGGTGTCCTGTGATGAAACTGTTTATTTTTCTGAAACTAAAGTAGCATTAAATGTTAAATTTTGTTGTGTTAGAAGCAAAGTTGCTCATACTTATGTTTTTGTGTACGCATTTTTTGCCTGCTTTAACCAGAGTTCCCCCTTTCCCCTGAAGGTACTAGCAGGCCTTTTAACTGTGGCCTGGTAGTAACGAAGTGAGTTGGGAGAATGTTGAGCTAGTGAAAAGAAAGGTAGTTAAAGTGTAATTCTTTTTGCTATAAAAAGTCATCTCATATTAGACACTTTTGGCAAATAGTTTGTTTTCATTTTAATTTAAAGTATAACATAAATAAAGGTTTCATTTTATTGGCATGCTCGACTACCTCAATTTATCTGGTGTGATTTTACACTAACGTAATAAATTGCTGCAGCTTTTTTTATAGGCATTTAAGTCAAAAGAATATAAATTCTTAGTATCAATAAAAGAAATAAAGGTCCTGAGTCTTATTAATTTAGGGAGTGATCTGAGCACACTTGCTTGCCTGAAAGGATCCATATTATTTATTGGACAATGTAAACCAGTACAAGATATAGTCTTGGCCTATTTAACACTTGATCAGTGCCTTATGTATTATTTTAGCCCCCTAGCTATAAACATAAGTACAGTCATTGAAAGAATTTATTCAATTTTGACCATGACAGTATATTCTTATTCTGCATTCAGAGATGCAGTTGTATTTATGCTTGCAATCCATTACAGGAAAGAAAAGAATGGAGCAAATGATAGACTTTCATACAAATCAATTATGCTCTGTTTTCTCAGTTTATGTTCCATAAACACTACTAAACTTGCAGGATAATTAAAAATTGTTCTGATAATTCATACTGGGGGATGGTGGTAATAGCTTGGAGGTCAGGGTGTCAAGGGTGTGAAGCAAGGTGGTGGGAATAAGGGACCCCTCAGGAAAGATAGGAGGTTGAAATGGACCTCACTTCCGGTGACTGTAAATGAAAGCACATTTTCCTGGGAAACAAGCAGGCAGAGTTAAAGCTCTCTGAGCACTGAAGTATGGCATTGTTGCAGTAACTGAGATACAGTGTCTTGGATGACTGGCCTTCTGTAATCTATGGAGGTGGGCTCTTTAGGAAAGAGGCTGGGAAGATGAGGAGGGAGGCATCCTTTTATCTGAAGCAGCAGCTGGACTGCATGAAGCCTTCCGATGGAATGAAAAACAGGGCCTTGTGGAACAGAAACACGGAGAGGCAATAAAGGGTCACATGTTCATGAGTGTTTTTCCAGACTACCCAATTAATATGAGTAAGTGAATGTAGCCACCATGGATCTCTTGGTCTGCTATTCACTAACAAAGAAAAGTTGGTTGAGAAGGTGAAGCTGATCATCAATGGCAGCCTTGTCTGTAAGGATGTTGGATATTCTGAAGGAAATCAGAAATGCAAGTAGAAAACTGCAGTTTGTGAAAACAAAGGGGACTTCAGTTTGCAAAATAATATGCTTTTCAGAGGTAAATGTCTTTTTGCTAGCAAAAGTTCATGGAACACATATATCTGAATTAAGACCCCTCCTGCAGTTTTTTCAAGGGGGGAAACGTCCTTTCAATCACAAGGGCATTTGTGGCAGTCAGGCACAAATGGATTGAATGTCTGTGAGGTAACCCTACTCCATCAGAGTTTCAGATTATTTTCTACAATTTTTACACTGCTGTCAGTAAGACTTGAAAAATATTGCTTGTTTGGCATTATTTAAAGCAGGTATGGATTGCCTAGATTTGATTGAAAGTAAAAACTGGCTGCCAAAACCTGGCAGTGTGATGGCTGAGAAGGCAGGAATCCAGCTTGGCTTTTAAACTCTGGATTGTTTGTGATCTTGGCTTTTGGAAGCATCCTCTCCTCTGCTATGATATGTGTGAAAATGGCAGGCATTGGAAACTGGTGCTACTAGGAGAGTAAGGAATGTGAAACCTCACAATAACTGTGAGCTTTCTGCAGAAGAGAAGTAGGCCTTAAAAAGATCTTAAACTGGTGCCATGAATATCATAATCATTTAAGTGTGCTGATGAATAGCTAAAACCCATACATATACATAGAATAAACCAGGTTGGAAGAGACCTTCAAGATCATCGCGTCCTACCCATCAACCAATCCAACACCACCTAAACAACTAACCCATGGCACCAAGCACCCCATCAAGTCTTCTCCTGAAAACCTCCAATGATGGCGACTCCACCACCTCCCCAGGCAGCCCATTCCAATGGGCAATCACTCTCTCTGTATAGAACTTTTTCCTAACATCCAACCTAAACCTCCCCTGGCACAGCCTGAGACTGTGTCCTCTTGTTCTGGTACTGGCTGCCTGGGAGAAGAGACCAACATCCGTCTGTCTACAATGTATGTATTTGTCAAGACCACGTGCAAAATAATGAAGAACATCTTATAAGAACCTTAATTTTTATGAAAACTAAGTGATGTCATGTGAAGAAGCCAAAGGCGGGCTCAAAATACCAAGAGTGGGCTGGGAGTGTGTGTGATTTGCTTGTAGCCAAGTAGTAGAGCTCTTTGACGCAAGATATGGAGAGGCAAAGAGCAGCGTTACTCACTAGTTAACGGTATTTTAACTCCTTTTAACAGGAGTTAAAAGGAGTCCAGTGAGATTGACAAATACCGTTAACTAGTGAGTTAATGAACTAAAATGATCAGAAGCTGTGAGGTTACTTTGCAAATTTTCTTGTTCTGCTACTTTGCGAGCATTCATGTTTGGCTACTGTTGAATAGGATGTTGGGCTAGGTGGCCTTCCACAGCGTGAGTCTGTGGCTTGTATGTGCTTAACTGATTAACAGATAGTGAGGAGAAAAAGAAGCTAAATTTTGTGATGTCAAAGGTAAAGGCTGGGCTGGCCACTAAATGAATGACAGATGATCTCAATTAACCCCTTTCCCTTCTGGGAAGGGAAAGGTAAAGGCAAAATGGGAGAGAGTTATGGGCTGAAAAGTACATCATAAAACAGATATAATGAAACTGTAACAATGAAAAGGAAAGGTACTAATGCTAACAAGAAAATAATAAAATATATACAAATTTATGCAAAACCAATATTGAAGTCCCTTAGAGCCTGGATTGAACGCAGTGGTATATGGGAACTGGATTCAGGAACTTCTGGATCAGGGTTCAAGGCAGAAGATGTGGATGTAGTCTATCTGGACTTCATCAAGGCCTTTGACACCGTCCCCCACAGTAAACTGCTGGCTAAGCTGTCAGCTCGTGGTTTGGACCACAACACTCTGTGCTGGGTTAGGAACTGGCTGGAGGGCCGAGCCCAGAGAGTGGTGGTGAATGGTGCCACATCCGGCTGGCAGCCAGTCATCAGTGGCGTCCCCCAGAGATCAGTGCTGGGCCCCATCCTCTTTAACATCTTCATTGATGATCTGGATGAGGGGGTTGAGTCAGTCATCAGCTAGTTTGCAGATGACACCAAGTTGGGAACAGATGTTAGTCAGTTAGAGGGTAGAAAGGCTCTGCAGAGGGACCTTGACCGACTGGACAGATGGGCAGAGTCCAGTGGCATTTAATGCCATGGCATTTAATAAGTCCAAGTGCCAGGTGCTGCACTTTGGCCACGGCAACCCCATGCAGAGCTACAGGCTGGGGTCAGAGTGGCTGGAGAGCTGCCAAACAGAGAGGGACCTGGGGGTGCTGATTGACACCCGCCTAAACATGAGCCAGCAGTGTGCCCAGGTGGCCAAGAGGGCCAATGGCATCCTGGCCTGTATTAGGAATAGTGTGGCCAGCAGGAGCAGGGAGGTCATTGTGCCCCTGTACTCTGCATTGGTTAGGCCACACCTTGAGTACTGTGTCCAGTTCTGGGCCCCTCAGTTTAGGAAGGACATCGAGACACTTGAACGTGTTCAGAGAAGGGCAACAAGGCTGGTGAGAGGCCTTGAGCACAAGCCCTATGAGGAGAGGCTGAGGGAGCTGGGATTGTTTAACCTGGAGAAGAGAAGGATCAGAGGCGACCTCATTGCCCTCTACAACTACCTGAAAGATGGTTGTAGACAGGAGGGGGTTGGTCTCTTCTCCCAGGCAACCAGCACCAGAACAAGGGGACACAGTCTCAAGCTGTGCCAGGGGAGGTTTAGACTCGAGGTGAGGAAAAAGTTCTTCACTGAGCGAGTCATTCGTCATTGGAATGGGCTGCCCAGGGAGGTGGTGGAGTCGCCGTCCCTGGAGGTGTTCAAGGGGAGATTGGACGTGGCACTTGGTGCCATGATCTAGTTGTGAGGTCTGTTGGAACAGGTTGGACTTGATGATCCTTGGGGTCTCTTCCAACCTTAGTTACTGTGTGATACTGTGAAGAATGAACAAGGGAGTCCTCCTTGGACACTGGCTATTGGAGAAAAGAGCTTAACCCCTGTGATCTCTCAGCTTTATACTGCATACATTGTATGTGGAATGGAACAGAATACCTTGTTGATCAGGTTTGGGTCACCTGTCCTCTGTGCTCCTCCCTGCAAGCATGAACTTAGTTATGACACTTTCATTTATGCCTCTGCAACGTAGCACACCAGATTTAGCAGTGGTTTTGTGGTTTCTTCTGTGAGCAAGTAGAAGCAAGAACCTTTCTGCATAGTAGTCCTTAGTTCTAACTATAGACATCAAGTTTTATCATTTCTAGAAACAGATGATGTCTACAAAAAACATGCTATTACCTAAAGTAAGACTGAGCTGAAAAGTAAAATCATTAAATGGGGAATTGGTTCTGTTCTAGCTCAGGATATATGAATTAGTCACAGTGGAAAATGTAACAAGATTAATTGACTTGTAATTGCATCTTATGTAGAAATATTTTTCCTTAGGAAAATGGACAGGGCCACAGGGATGATTAGAAGATTATAGAGTGTCTCACTTAGAAGGAGAGGCTGATTCCTGGGGGTCTTTAGCATGGAAAAGAGAAGACTCTGAGGGCACCTTATCAAGACATATAAATATCCAATGGGTGGAGGCCATAAGTATGTGGCTGGGTTCTTCTCAGTGGCGTCCAGCAAATAGGACAAGGGGCAACAGGTACAAAGTAGAACACAGGAGGTTTCACTTGAACGTAAGGAGACACTTCTTTCCTTTGAGGGTTACAGACCATTGGAACAGGCTGCCCAGAGAGGCTGTGTAGCCTTCTTCTCTGGAGACTATCAAAACCCACCTGGATTTTGCATTTCTGTGCAACCTCATCTAGGTGTGCAACCTGATCTAGGTGTACCTGCCTTAGCAGGGTAGTTGGACTAGATGATCACCAGAGGTTCCTTCTAACTGCTGCCATTCTATTATTCTATGATACATCAGTCAAACTGCAGTAAGGAGCTGCATTTTTCAGTTTCACATATGTTGGTAATTGCAGTTTCAAAATGAAGTACAGAAAGGCATTTCAGCAGAATCTGCCACTAGTGTCCCTGGATTTGTAACACTTGTTATGTCTTTCATTGGCCTAGGAATTTACTAGACCGTAGTGGATGTGGCACAGGCCCTGTAATAATGTTATTAGCATTTCCAGGGTGGTAATAGTTCTCTTCAGTGTCACAAGTTCAAGTCTGACATTCTGTAAGATTTTTCATCACAGGGCGTGGGTATCAATAAGAGAAACACCTCTCTTGTCGTATCCTCTCCTTGCTGTGGGAAGTGTGACAGTAGTTGTGAAATTCTTTAAATAGCTATTGAGCTGGGATGCAGTACATTTCAAAAGCTGCTATACAAGTTAGAAACTAAGCAATGTTTTCATCTTTTGTGCCCTTGTGGTTAGCAGAGTTATTTGTTCTGTAGAGTTGTAGTTAAGGAGCTTTTTATTCTTCGCCAAATTCATTAAATCCTACATTGTATCCCTGTAAATGAGAGGAAACTGGTCGATGCAGTAGATGAGCATCTTACAACATCATACTAGCATTTAGAGTAGCCACAATTTTACTTTAGAATAGAATAGAATTAACCAGGTTGGAAGAGACCTTTGAGATCATTGAGTCCAACCTATCATCCAACACTATCTAATCAACTAAACCATGGCAACAGTCTCTCATCTCTCTAGCAACCCACATATTGCTTCTATCAATTCTGTCAAGAGATGGCCTTGTTTGCTCAGCTCTCACAGTTATTAGATCTTGACAGATCCTTCTTTTCAAGGAGGGAACCAGTATTTTCCACACCTATCTCCAGCAGTTGCATCTCCAGGTGCAAACAAGGAAACAACCGAGAACCAGTTTCAAATTAAGAAGAAATTGTAAGGACATTCTAAAAAGATCTAATGAAGAAATATATACCTAAATATACACTGAATCATACTGCTTTTTATACAAATTCAGTCATGTGCGTAAAGCTCTTATCTTGTTTAGGATCTTCTAGTGCTTTGTACTGTACTAATACAAACAAAAAGAATTTCTTGTAGAATGTTCTGCATTATCATATATCATTGTATGTTCTGAAAATCACTTCAGAAAATATTCCTTAAAAAAAAAAAAAGTTACAAGCATTTGTTGTCCCAGTATTCTCTTTGCTTGGTTAAGAGACCATATCAATTTTCCCTGGAAAATTCACTTCTCAAAACTTCCATACAGGATGTTTACTAAATGGGCTTTGAAGACATGCCTTTTAATGGGAAGAAATGAGAAAAATAGGGGGGGTTAATTAGAAATTTATTTTCATATTTCATTGTGTAAACATTTCCCCCCCCTAAAATCAAAGGTTTCACTTCCATTTTACACTAGAAGGGTAAAAATCTGTACAGACTTGGGAACACATACAGCACACACTACAATGGGACCACTATTGAAGTCTTGAGAAGACTGAGAGGGGATCTCATCAATGAGTATAACTTTCTGAGGTGTGGGTGTCAAGTGCAGGGGGCCAAGCTCTTTTCAGTGGTGCACAGTAATAAGACAATAAACAAGGGGTTCAAACATGAACACAGAAGATTTCACCTCAACATGAGGATAAACTTTACAGTGAGGGTGACGGAGCACTGGAACAGGCTGCCCGGAGAGGTTGTGGAGTCTCCTTCTCTGGAGACTTTCAAAACCTGGATGCATTCCTGTGTGGACTAGTCCAACTGATCCTGCTTTGGCAGGGGGGTTGGACCTGATGATCTCTTGAGGTCCTTTCCAGCATCTAATGAACTGTGATACTGTGATACCATCAATATACCACAGTGGGCATATATAGATCATATGCTTCTATGTATAAAATCCTACTTCTTTATGATTCCTCATACAACCCTCTTTCTCATCATTCTGCTTGTGAGACCAAGAGAAGACAGGTGCCTAACTTACATGGTTTTGCTCTGCATGTTACCTTTCATGGATTTCCATAACTCCAAAACTTGAGAGGAAAAAACCAAACAAGAAAACTCTTTAAATAGTAAATTCAGTGTAAATAATACAGTAATAAATGCAAAGAAATGTGCAACAGAAAAAAAAAATCAACTCTTAGTCAACTCTAAATAGAGAGCTTTTTATTCTTTGTTGTGTAACCTTCTATCAGAAATCGCTACTGGCATGACACCAAGGTATTTTTTGTTCCTACGATTGTGTCACTGGATTGCATCAATTAATCACAATTCCACAAAGCTGGTTTTTCTGATTTAAGTAGCTGCAACTCCTGCTTCAGCACCATCTGCCAGACAACAGACTGAAAAAAAGGATTTATAAATATAAAGCAATAAGAAGTTACAGATATCTCCTGGACAAAAGAACATTTCCTGTCCCAAGTCTATTTCCTACAAGAGAGTAGGTTGTGCATTACTTGCCTTCCAGATTCTCTGGCCTTGATTCAAATGTACTTAACTTTATTATACAAAATAAAAATAATAAATAAATAAACTTGCTGAGATCACCTATGCATACCTTTCATTTTAGTTTTTCCCATCTGTGCTCATTTTTCTTTTATTCCTGTAGATGTTGTATTGACATGACATAAATCCAGTCAGTTATTTGCAGGTTATTAGTCTGAATGCTAGACAGATAATATAGATTTGACAGCAACCAACTGTGTTGGTAATCCATAATTTGTTGATAGCAATAGATACAGAGCATTAGGGGATTGTAAATGAAGTGCTGATGTAGTAGTAATTACAGTCAAACTCAGCTGCTTTGCCAGAGTTGAGAGCTGAAATTTGCCTTAAAGTCTGTTTTCAGTGGTTTATGTAATTCAGCTAGAGCAATTTGCAGTTGAATGAAACCTGACATAGAAGCTGTCAGCTCAAATGCAGATCTCTTTCTGAAAAGGGTTCAAAAAAGAATCTAGAACATGGCAATCATTAGAGAGGAAGTCAATTTTTCCAGATACAGTTTTAAGTAATAAATCAAGCATAAGCATTTGCAGCTTCCAAGAATTCATTTTTTTAATTATTTGCAACTTTGTTTTTAAAATATGTTATCGATGTAAAGGAACTTTATGTTACTGCTTTATGAAGCTAGTTGTCACTCCACACAGAACAGTGAAATGATAGTCATACAGAATGGTGTAAGCAAGACCACAGCCAGGAAAACAGTGTAACTTCAAAATCAGTTCTTGGTCCTTATATGTGTACCTGTAAATTGCTACTGTTAATTACATTATTCCCTCTTCTAGATGACACTGAAAGTTGGTCTCCTAGAGGGCTGCAATAGGTGCAAGCAAAGACTGATTTAGCAGGGCCTCTAAAAATCCAAATGGATATTAAATGAAGTTTTCAGCAGGGATGTAGTTGTATTTCATAGAATGCCAGATCACTTTATGGGCCTTCACTCACTTCATTTGGAGCTTTCTCTGCATTGCACACTAAGAAGTTGAAGAAGAGGTCACTAACCAAACACCACAGCAAATTGATTGTAATTACTCTAGTCCCCAAAGGTAATAGCATTTTGCTTCGAATGACAGGTCTGCATAGCCTTGTGGTAACCAAGGTCACTTAAACAACTTCAATTCTATCTAAATATTGCACTGTGGGAAAAGAAAGGCTGCTCTAGGAAGGCCTTTTTCTTGATTAAAACCTCTGGAGTTCAACTTTAAGTCCTTGTTCATTTCAGATTCTACTTTGGTGTGTTTATCTTCTAGTTGTATATGTCTACGTATTTATTTTGTCACAAAAGATAGGTATTTGGTACTGAAGGTTAAAGTTACTGTTATGATATGTAATGCAGCGTCATCTTCTGGTTATGCTTTTTCTCTTCAATACTCCTTGGTTGCTGTATGTGCCACTAATTTTACAGTTGTGCTGTTGAATTTGTAGAGACAGATATAATGTTCTGCTTTAATAGTGAACCATGCTTAAGCCAATGGAACAAACTCACAATCATTTCTCTTTGTATTCAGTTGTGATCTTAAGGCTCTTGTGTTGCTGGCATTCACTCTGATGGATTTGCTTCTCAGAGGTTGTAACATGAAATAGAAAGTGTTACAGGTTGTATTACTATTTTCATTTGTTGACCTGAGAAGCCCAACATTCAGACTTGTTTCAGTTATAAGGAGAAATTTAATGTGTTTCACTGACATCTATTTATAGAATCTCTTTATAAATTGAAGAGGTCATACTGTCCTCATAATCTCAAGATGTTTTGCACCAGGTCCTGGCACCTCTTATTGTTGGTTCCAAGCTTGCACTGATCATGTTAAGCACTCTATGGCAATTTAAGGAACATTGTTCTTGGAATGCTCAGCTGCAGTTTATTGCTGCGTGATGAGAGTTTAAATTAGATGAACAAACTTGAACTCTGTGAATGAAGCCACTACTTTTGAGGCACATATATTAATAACATTTCTTGGTCAGGTATACCAAGCTAACTACTCTCATGTGAATTTTTTTTCTCTCCATGTACTAGTGTTGGCAAACCCCAAACGCCTCTTATGATGAAAATCTACCAGAAACAGTAGCTCATGTTTGACATTCCTTTCCCTGTCTTACTCTGACCTCACTCCTTCTTTCCTAGTCTGTGTTGCTGTGTGCTTTTCCCTGTATAGTGCTGAAGAGAATTTGGATTCTTGATGAAGATAGTACATACTTGGGGGGGAAGCTGGAGCACAGTGAAGGTGCTGGGTTCCCGAGCTGCAGCGGGGAGACTGGAACACGCCGCGGGTTCAAGGACACGCTCCCGCTTTAATGTGCGCAGACATGCTCCTGCTGGCTCCCTGATTGGCAAGGTTAACTCAGAGAGGCTGCAGCTTTTTTGCCCAGGGAGGTGGTGGAGTCACCGTCCCTGGAGGTGTTCAAGGGGAGATTGGACATGGCACTTGGTGCCATGGTCTAGGTGTGGGGTCTGTTGGGACAGGTTGGACTTGATGATCCTTGGGGTCTCTTCCAACCTTGGTTGTACTGTGATACTGTGATACTTTTTGTGTATTTGGATGTGAAGGAAATAAGAGGGAATGGTTGTGAGAAATTTTTATCTCTACTCAGTTTTCTTGAAATTAAGTAAAGAATAGAGGTGACTAGGTATTACTGCTGTCATTTTTGAGTGGGCTTTTCAAACTAAAATCATCATCTCTATTAGAATGGATAGGGGGGAAAACAGGAGTGAGAATTCCAAGCATTCTCAAGGATCCTATTGTTCAGAATCAGAAACTTAATGAAATCTGTGTTGGAGATTAATGCCATGTGTTAATCACTGTTCATGAGAGGTACACAGGTGGATTTGGTTCTTTTCTCAATCATAATTGTAGAATCAGAGGCCTTGGGAAAATTAGTACCCTTCAGAAACAAGGGATGCTTGATGTCAGTGAATTCCACATTTAACACAACAGTGCCAAAATTCCATATTCTGAGCACCTTTCAACATGTGGGTCCATGTTTCCCTACAACTGTCCTTGCAAACCCTGCATAGATCTGTTACAAAGTATATTCATGGAGCAGTTAAAAGAACTTGCCAGTTTTACTTTCCAGAGCATGTGAATGAACTGCAACCACTCTGGCCTTATAAAGATGTTTACTCTGAAGAGATGCATAACTCTTGTCTTGATCAGGCTTATTGGTAAATGCTATGAGACACTTTAATTTTCTTATTTGTCAGATATAAAAGAATGAATAAGCAGAATTTCTTGAATGCACTGCAAATCCTTGAATTTGGCCTTGATTTCTTCTCAAGCTCTTGCTTATCAAAAGCTAAGATCTTAATTGATACTGTTTACTTTGCTTCAATCTGTTGCATATGTTCCAAGAAGCTTAACAGATTTGTCTTGGTTATGCTGCTGTGAGGTTTGATTCTCGATACTGCGTTACACGAATTACTATGTAAATTACAATTTATGTTTTTCTCACCATGTAGACAGCTTCTAAGATCTGTCACTTAAGAGTCATGCTCAAACAATGAGTACGAAGAAAATGCACAACAGAGATCCTCTGTGTAGGCTAACTAGCAGACTTCAGGATAGAGACTGTTTCCCCCTCATTGCCTCACCAGATCACATGAAGGCACTTCTGTTACCGAGGACTAGAAAAATGTAGATTTAAAATTCCTAACATCTCCCACTAAAATGCTGCAGCTGTTGAAATGAACAGTCAAGAAACATTCGTATAGTGGCAGGGGAGTATTTTCTTTCTTTCTTTCTTCATGACCTGTGTAAAGAATAATTTCTTGTGTTACTTATACATTAATGACACTGCACAAACTATGCTTCATGATGCACTTGGGCACAGTAATTTAACTGGATGGTTGAATGCAATTTAAGTATGCAAAGAGAATGGACTAATGGAATATCCTTAAGGACCAGCTAATAACTTTATTTATAATAATGTCATACTATCTGAATTTGTGAAAATTCATCCTTGTCACAAACATAATGTTGAAATGTAGCATTTTAGATGCAGGTAGAAGTACAAAAGGATCTCAGTATTTTATCTCTGTTTTGTTTTGTTTTGTTTGTCTTCTTTTTTTCATTCCCCTTTGGAGTGAGGCAGAGGAGGGGGAGTGGTGTTCTTCTGTAACTCACCAGCACTTTAAACAACATCCAAAGAGTGGGCTCCGAGAGCTCTTTTAATATGTACTGGTTTCCCATTTAGAAGAACTTACACAATAACGATAAAAAGCGAAGTACATTTAGAGAGGAAGGGAGCAATGGAGAAAAAGAGTGTTTAGCTTGAAATCTTGGACTAGTCCTTGGATTTGGTCTGTGAATTTGGGTGACTGCCTAGCAAAACCTGGTCCAAGTCTTGCTTCTTGCTCCCTATCTGCCCAGCTACCCCTGTCAGGATTGCAGAGTGCTGGAACATGCTCTATTAGCTGGTCTTATGAGGAAGTGAAGGTAGGTTCTTGTCTTGGGTTTGGCTAGTGTGAGGTTAAATTTTCACAGAAAGCGTGGAGGGGCTATACCCAGGACAGGCAACCAGCCAATGGGCTATTTGATACAATGCTCATGTCATGTCTGCCATATAAGGGGTCAGCTGGCTAGGGAAGGTGCCTGAGTTTCCTGTAGGAACAAGGCTCGGAATTTCCAGTGAGAGTGTTGTGGTTTATATTACTGGTTCTATATATTATTTCCCAAGTATTACTGATATGTGTCTGTTGTTTTTTCTCTCTTCATGCTCTTCTTTTAAACTCCCTTTATCTCAACCCATAGGGGGTTGCATTTTGCTTCCGATTTTAATTCCTGTGCCACTGGTGCCAGGGAGCTGGGGGCGGGGGGCAGTAAACCAGTCTCTGTGTGGGGCTCAGCTGCTGGTGGCTAGGCCTAAACCATGACATTTCTCTTCTGGGGCTCCATTCCCTTACTTAGCTGCCAGTGGTATTACACCTTTTCAACAATAGCTCACTTCTGCACTTTCTCAGCTAACCTGCAATTTCTCCTTGTTAAATTCTCAGCTCAGGGCCTCTGTGAGTTGAGCATAATCTGAGGAAGACAGTTTTCAGTGAAAGTAAACCAGTACTGTGTAGGAATAGTAAATCAAATGTTGACATTCACCCCCCCCAGCCCCCGACCCCGGCTTCTCATTTTAACTGGTCAGTTTTCTGTTTCAGTGATTTAAGGGACTTGCACATAGTTACCCACATCATATGCAGTCAAGTATCTTTCTAAGCTCTGTAAGGTATTTACCTAGTATACCATCTGGACAGAAGTACTGGGGACTCTGGAAGGCTCCTTATTTGCTAGAGATTGACTGCTATGATGTTGGCAAGGCTTGTCCATTTATTTCTGGGTGGAAAAAAAACAACCAACAAAAAATGTTCTGGATGTGCCAGGCCATTCCACATTTTGTCAAATAGCAGCATAACCAGTTGTATGCCTTATGGCCCCAAGGGATGTTTGCTAGCCCCAAGCAATTTTGTTCCTTCTAAATTTTAATTAAATGCATTTTGTTTTTAACTTTCCCTAGGTAGTTTCACAAACACTCCTGCTCACATGCAATGGAAGGTATTTATTTTTCTGATACTCTCACTCACTTCAATCAATGTGATTGTCAGCTGCTAGTTAAAAAAAATGGACTTGAACGTAATTACATTTTTCATCTACAATCTACTGGGCTTGTTACTAATTCATTTTACTGCTCCAGTCTGCTTTTATTCATTACAGGAAATTTAAATACCCTATTTAATCTGAGTATAATGTTCATTTCCTTTGTATTTGTAAAAGAAGTAATCTCAAAGAAGTCATTAGGTTTAACGTTAACCTTTTATGTGATCTGTGAGTATGATGAACTATTTAATGAGTTGTCTGAAGTCTGCATATGACATTTCTATGTTGCCAAACTTGTCAATGGTTAGCAATGTAGTTCTGCATTACAGTTGCAGGGCAACATCTCAGTTTTCTGAGATTTTGAGAATGTTGTGAAGTGGTTTTGGTCTGATTATGTCTTTCAACTAATACACTGTTTACTAATACTGCAAACCTTAACTTTTCTGTCTCTGTAATACTCTGGTTTTATCTTGAAGAGCTGGAAGCATTAGACATTTATCATTTACTTTGCACTACCCTGTCCTTCCCAGGACTCAGTGAGCACTCTTGAACATGATTTAGCATCCTGTGCCAACTGCAGCAAAGGCATCTGTAACTTAATATACAACCTGCTTAATATGTTTATTGATTTAAATTACAGATTATACACATGCATGAGATGCTGAAATAAATTAAATCAGAGCTATTTATGATTCTGTTGACACTTGGTTATATATCTAAACTTGTTATGGCAATATTTGAAGCAAGGTAAAAGGGTTAATGTGTTGAGGGAGCACCTGGTGCATTGCTGGATTTCTTTATGAAGGTGCTAATCAGCTGCAGCACCCCTAGAAGAAGGTTTCTGAGTACACCCCTGAAGATAGGTTTTCAAGTGCTTACTTTCTGTACATTTTCAAGGAAGTTTTCCTTCAGGGAAAGTACTTCAGGCTACATCTGGTGCAAGTAGAAGTAAAGGCTCTTGCTGTAGGACTCAAGAGCAACTTTAGCTTTATGGCTTTCTGCATATTCCCATGGCCATATAATTTGAGAAATTAATTTTTATCTACCTTCATAAGCTGTTGACTAATTAGCTATTAAAGGCATGGTGCATGTAGCTATCATAACAATTTTCTTACATGTTTTGTACACAATTACAACCTTCTCTATTTTTCCTGGTGTTTCTCTTTTCAGTCTCCCCTAGCCTCTGGTTTAGAGACCTGTCATGTATAGAGGAGTGTAATTATGTTCAAAACAAAAGCACATCTGAAAGCTCTGCATTTTTAGATCACTGCCTTTCAGTGATGATTTCTGGACACTAGTGTCAATAACTGCATTTTAGTGTGGCTGCTTTAACTATTTGAAATCATGCAGGAGTAAGAGAGACACAATTTACAGTCTCAGATCATCTGTTTCAGAAGTTCTGTTTCTAAGCTAAGCTGTATTTATTGCAGAATGGAGTGCATAGATAGCAGCACTATTTTGTGCAGATTTTGCAAACTATCAAAAATGATCTAGTTTTGCTGACCATCATCTTCTGCAGTATAACACAGTGCATCATATTTATGGTTGTGCTAACAAATGGAAACAAATTCCTAGTTCCAGCTCTGTGATGCATTTCAACACTAGCTTGGCCTCAGAGTTCACTTGTGCAATATTTAGGATCTCATTTTCAGGTGATGGTTAGATGTTTCAGGAAGTAGAGTTCTGTTTTCTTCAGCTTCCAGGGCCCTTGTATAGATTTTGCAGTTAAAGTCGTCAGGAAGAGTTTCTGCCTGAAAAGTTTCTATTTATTTTTCTCACACATGGAAATTCTTCCTTTGATTTTCTAGCCTCAAGGTATTTGCTAAGGTAATAGAGGGATGTTAGGATGCCAAATAATGGGAACACTTCAGAGTGTTTGCCTAAGGATGAAGATGTGGCCAGTTCAGAGTCCTTTATGCTGCTAGAGCTGCCCAAATGGGCTTGATTGTGGTTCTAACTTTTCTCAATGAATACAACTGAAAGCCAGCTGTCATAAGGGTGGGAAGTAGGGAATAGGTGAGAGGTCATGATGAGATACTCAACATGGTCCTGTCTAATCAGGATTCTCATTTTCACACCTATATTGTCCAGGTGAGAGCACTGGTAAGTTTGGACAGTGAAGTGAGAAAAAGAGTTGGTCCAGCTGAAAAGCAGCCATGCAAACTCCCGTCTCCACTCTATTGTGTTTGGAACATAAGAAGTTTTATATTTTACTGAAAAAATAAAGCTGGATCAGTTCCATTGTCTGATTTGCCAGCCATTGACATAGGCTGATGATGTGCATGCTGGAGGAAGTGGACAAATGGTGCAAAGGTGAGGAAAGGAAAAAGCACAATGACTGGCTTTAGCTTCTTGTTGGACTACATTCTCAGTATCTCTTCAGAGCTGCCAGATTGTCCTGACAGTCCATCTGATTTGCCTTTTTTGCACATGTGAGAATCTAATTAACTCTCTGTAACTATTTTACATTTAGGTTTATTTAAATTTTATTCATTGTATACTCTTGAACTGACTGCAGTCTAAAGAGGTTTCTCCTTTGCTCATTTGGTATTTTGGATGTAAATCTCTTGCTTGTAGCTATATTGGCTTAATTTACTCAGTTTTATTCCACTTAGTATGTCAGGATGAATATTATGTTAGCTAAAAGGGAAGTTTAATGCTCCCTGTTTAGTTAGAGAACTGTGTTATGCTGACTGACTGCTGAGTTTTGGAAATGTCATCTGCTTTCCATGTGTCTCCAGTACCATTCATAGAAGCAAACACTAATAGCACTTACTTCAGAAGAGCGTTGCATGGCTAAATTAATGTATGTAAATTATTCTGAAACTCTCTTATACCAAATAATCTGGTACAACAGTTAATTTTTCTAGTATTAAGTATCATCTGATTTCTGAATTACATATTCATGTGCTTTAACAAGGGAAAAGAAGCAGACTGTAATGCTTGTTGATGTTTTTAGGTCCTTTATTAGAGCTAATGTCTTATTAATAGCCTGGAAAATCTTTGCAAATAGGAGGTTGAGTTATTTTTTTGCTACTTTTGAAATCTAAAGACTGTATAGAGGAGCCATTTCTGTTCATAAATGGTTTCTGGAATGAATTTGCAGATTTACTCATGTCTAATCTTGAAGTAGTCCTAGAAATACTATTTCATGCATATGTAGAGTATGTTTGCTGTCATTTTAATGTTGTGCATCATGGTGAATTCCTAGTTTATTCAGAAAGTGGCCTGCTGTGGAATACACTCTATATAACATATGCTTGTTTCTTTGGCAACTCAGCCTTTGTTATTAATATCAAATCAATCTGTAGTGCAGTATTACTATCCTTTGAAAGCATTAAACAGCACTTGTAGTTCCTCTGTTCCTCTTTAGAATGCATACTGGATTAAAAAGAAACCAAACAGATTTATCTCCACCATTCAGGATTTTGCTTGCCACACCGTGATAATTTTCTGTCGAGTCAGCTCCCTCCAATCTGTCTGTATACATACCTATGCTAGGTCCTTTTTACTCAGAGATCTTTAGAATTATGCTCAGTTTTGACAGTTTTCTCTCTTTCTTACACCATTGCTTCTCTCCAGCTCTCATGATCATATTACACTGATTTACATTTTTTTTTTTTTTCCTCACTGTCATTTTCTCACTGAAGATTTTCTGACATGACTGGAAAGGGAATTATCAGGAAAAGACAGTTTTTAGTTTGAAATTTTCTGTAGTCCAGGAAAAGAATGAGGCAATCTTCTGGCTGAGATAAAGCAAAATTTAGAAGAATCTATGTATTACTGCAGGAAGTTTGGTAGTAGTTTAAGTGGCAGAAATGTCTGCATGAAATAAGAAATACTTCAAAGTAAGTGTAACTAAATTTAATGGGCAGATGTATCATTAAGAAGCTTAGAAGGAAAAATGAAAAGAAATTTACAGAATTTAAACCATTCATGGGGTTAGTCTCTTATCCCTACTATCTATCAAGTGATAGAATGAGAGGAAATGAACTTAAATTGCACCAGGGGAGATTTAGACTGGATATTAGGAAAAATGTCTTTACTGAAACGCTGGTCAGGTATTCATATACATTGCCCAGAGAGTCACCACCCCTGGAGGTTTCTATGACTCTAGTCCTCAACTGTCACATGTAAATGCATAATTTAATTCCTTTCTATTTCTATTGCACTGTTTCAACTCTGTTATAGTATTGTTCCTTTTGAGAGTGAGATTGGTTAAACTATTCATTCTCTTGGATTTCATGATAGGAGGTGATGTTCAGGATGCAGCATCTGAGTTATGTTGTTCAGAACTTGGAGGGGAAGTTTGACTCATGCCCTTCTGCACTGGAATCTCAAGTGTAAGACAAAATCATTCAGGAAGTCTAATCTGCTATAAATAATGTAGATGATCAATGTAGCCACATTAGTACTTTTTTCTCAGTTGTGCAGATTTGCTCCTTCATTTTGAGACACATTTTTCATTACACCCTTAAAGCCTCTCCTGTATTCCATTTCTCATTTTCTTCTGTATTAGTTATTCATAACCTTTATATTTCTATGATTAGCATAGGCTACAACATTGTCTTTCTTTTTATCTTGCTCATTTTTACTCCAGCAGTGAAATTCACACTGATTAGACTGAAGCAAATTCTTCATCTTGTAGTAGGTTACATAGCCTTTAATGCATACAATGCCTTTTCACAATTCACTTATTCACTCTTTTCCTCTGCAGTTTGTATGGTCTTTTCCTGTATCATTCATACAGATGCAGAACATTTAGACTCTGTGCACCCACCTGATTTATACATATCTTCTGAAACCACACATACATTGCAATTAATTCAAATTCTATATAGCAAGTTTGGGTTTTAGTTAGTTGTCTGGGAATCCTCCCCCCCCATTAATGTAACTTATCTTAATTTCTGTTCTGTTTATCTTCTCAGTTTTGCTTTACTTATATATTTTAGTTTAACTTTTTCCCCAACCATTAACTGTTGGTAGAATTAATGAGTTTGTTTAAACAAAGTAGTTTTTACTGTTTTCTTCTCTTTCACGTTCATCACCACTCACACTTTGTAGAGCAAAACTGACTTCAAGACTGAAGCAAGTGCATATATTGTATCAAAAGCAAAGCTACTGGTTGCATTGAAATTCCAAGGTAGCTTCAGTAAAATGATAGTATAAAATATAACATCTGCATAGAAAAAGAGCTATAATAGGAATGTCTTAGTGAAAATTCTGAGGGACCTCATAATATCAAATGAGAATTTTTAGAGTAAATATAAAGAACATTAGAACCAGCAAAAAACATCGTGTTACTTTAACAAAAATGTGCTTATTACTGTGCCTGCCAAGGTGTCCAATTGATTCAGCCTGTTTGTGGAGCAGGCATTGCTTATTGCCATGTCTTGACAGCCCCTGATGAGAGTATCTAGCACACCAGAAGGTTGTGTTGTGAATTTAGCTAAATCATTTCCATAATAGAGAGTGGGAATGAATGTACCTGTGTAGCTTCCTGACAGGTTCACAGGTATTGTGCAAATACTCTCCTCCAATCCCCACACAGGAAAGAGGAATGTAGATTTGTCATTCCCTCAAAGACAGACCTGTACTCTTTGTAGGAGTTTTTGACATTATGGTTCTTGGAACTTGATATCAAAGCAGTAGATCATAAAATAATCCATCTTAGTACACATAATTCATCCTTTTAGAACAGAAGTGTTCCTTGGAAAAGGGAAAGTATTTTAAGATGGTTTTCAAACCAAAGAAAACCTGTGTGGATATGTTTCAAAGAGAGCTATGGAATCTTGCAAATTCCTAGCTTTTGATGGAAGTGATGGTGAAAGACAGAAGCGGTGGGAAATAGGTAGAGAAAATAAGATGGCATAGGTCAGCTGTAGAAGGGTACTCTGGATACTGATGTGTTACTGGTACTTGCTCTGACAAACATTGCTGCTGAATCAGTTTGCTTTTGGAGGTTATTTTTGTGTTTGTGGAACAGATAATCTGCAATCATATGTAGCTGCCAGACCATGAACTGTTGGTGGGCTCCTGTCCTGTATAATCATTCCTCTGACTTGATAAATCTTTGTCCCGTCTCCCAAAATGAGTACACTACTGAGGCTGAGCTGGAGCAGACAGAAGTGTCATAGAGCAGTTGAACCTCTCCCTCAGTAAGAAGAGATAACTTTACATACATGTACCTTCTCCCTGACTGAAGGGAATTTACTTACAATTAATTTATCCTCAAATTTCCAGAGGCAAAACTTACAGAAAGATTTGGTACTGGCAACCTGTGGGCCAAGCAGAATGCCTATATAATTTTATTGAAAACTTGGTAAAAGCTTGATCATTTATTTGTTTGTTTTGCAAGGTATTGTATGAGGATGGTTAGTAGTATACTTGAAAATCATCTTATTTAGTTACCTTCTCTTTCATCATAAAATGACCAGCTAAGCCAATTGCTAAGTCAGATGCCTGCCTTCATAATATTGGAGTTTTGAATGCCAGATAGGACAGTTAGAATTTTCTCTCAAGGGAAAAATATTCTCCGTTCTCTGTGGGATCTTTTGGAAAGAATTCCAATTTTCTATTCCTCTTGCATTTTACTGACATCTGTTTCTTTCTTGTACTGTTTTCTGGAAAATAACAAATGCACATGTATGGCCCAGATACTTCCATTCTGCTTTTCACAGAACACCCTCTGACGCCAATCATTCATCAAAACATTATTTTAAAGAAGGAAGATGATGCTCTAAGTACAGAATTATATTATGGAGTAAGTAGAGCTTTGAAAAGCATGCTGGTGAGTGTTTTTATTGGGGGAGGAGGTTTTCTAGGTTTATGCCAGGGATGAGAATACTTTTTTTTTTTCCTAGAAAAAATATTTTTACAATTTTATTGCAAGATGACAATAAAAACTGTGTCGCTGTCACTGCTTCAAATATCAGCATACTGTTTCCCATAAAATTACTGTCTTCCAATTAAATCAAAAACATTTCCTGAAATTGAAAAGACAAGCATTTCAGGAAGCTAATGCTTATAGTTAACTTATCAAATTTATTTTATGAGATATTTTTGTGATCTACTGCTCAGTCTGTAGAAAAGCCCAGAACTCAATAATAATAATAAAATATAACTAACATACTTATGTACATTCTTACTGAATTTACCCCAAGTAGAAATATTTTCTTCATCCAGTTAGCCAAACCATGTTATCTTGACTAAACTAAAAATCTCATAGCAGTTTCATGTATAAATGTTCTAGAAATAAGTCATCTAAATTTCCATTCATCATCATATTCATTTTTATGGTCCAAAGAGAATGATGATGAGTTGACAGTATTGCATGGTAGAGATCATACTGATCTGAGAGAGGTAGGTTTCAGACTTTGCTTTAATGACTACTGAAGTGTCTTACACAAAATGGAGCAGCTTTGACAGCAGAGACTGAGAAAGACTCTAAAGCTTTAAAAAGTGTTTCATATGTTCTTTTCCTGAAGTATGTGCTCACTCATGGATTACAAGGAAAAAAATATCTTCTTTGTATTCTTAGTATGTCCATGTCAGTTAATACTGCTAGTAATGACTTAGGTATCTACTGTGTAAGCTCTGAATGAAGAGGTAACCTGCAGTTTCATATGCTATGTTAGGTTATAAAAGAAATAATTTTTACAAAACCAGACAATATGATATTCTAGAGAGTATTGCTCAATATTGGGAATAGCTATAGACTCTTAAAGAAGAAGACAGAACAGAAAATAAACATCTATATATAATGGGTTGACTTCAGCTTGAAGTAATCTGTCATGTGTTTGTTGATTCCTGCAATTAGTCTTGAACATGTCATACTCCTCTCAACTTGACTTTTTTGTCCTGGGTTAATACAGCCCGCTCTCACAAGCCCTGTTCCCCCAACACAGATGAGGGAAAATAGCACAAAATATTCACATCAGCAGATTCAGTTCAAACCATGACAAACTTTTATGCAAAGATTTGATAAACTAATTAATTCAGCCTTATCTTACTGGCATTGTTCTTAGCACTTACTTCTCTTCCAATCTTGATGTTACTTCTCTTAGCCTATTGATTGCTCTCATGATGATGCTGTTTATAAAGGTACTACAAGCTTACTAAAGTTGCAGCTGTTCATTTTCTTCATGTTTGATTAAACCCCAGAATCATTGCCAGGAAAATTATGTTAAGATGTTTTTTTCATTTTTGCTGTTAAAAATATCTTACACTTGCATTTGAAACAAATATAATTTCCCAAACATAGATTTTCATCCTTGGGCTTCTTCCATAGAATATTTAAAGTTGTTCTGGAACTTGCCCTAATAGTTAAATAACATTTAAGTAGAACATAAGCTTTGACCTTTTCTGCTGAGCAAGGAGAATTCTCAGTGAGTGGTCTTCTGAATAGCTCAGAAAGTATATGAGTAGATGAAAAGGCAAATATAGTGTGATTTTCCTACTTTGTGTATAGTACTCAGAGGATATTATCTTGTATGGGTGGCTTGAATAATTCAGTAATATGCCAATTTTTTTTTCCTGGCAAATCTATGTGATTCTGAGAGGATGATGCCTATGTAATTTAGTAGGGCAGATTCTCTGCTAAAGTGTAGGACACTCCAGTCTGAAGGAATTTCCTGCAGAACTAGTGAGAAAAATTTTGCCTTCTCCTTCTGCTGTTCCTGAGTACTAAATCATGGGCATGGTGTCTGTATTTTTGACCAGACATTTTTCAGGGATCAGTTCTTTTACCCTAAAGCATTGCAAGTTTTTTGTGCTATCAGAAGAAGTCTCTCAGAAGACTTTCAGTTGCATGTCAAAGTGCCATCTGCATAAACAGGCAATTAAAATTTGGCTTCACGTGTGTATATTACTTCTGTCATTCTGTGCCATTTAATTTTTTAACATAAAAAAGATGCACATATATGACTAGGTCAGCATAGACCTTGCAAGACGTGTCAAGTGAATTAAAATCATTTCATTCATTAAATATGAAGCAAATTTTACATGTCAAGCAAGGCTGTCATTATAAGTCAGTCATTCTAAATAAACTCTTAGCCTGAGATAATTTAAAACTAAACAAGCTGAAAATGTATCTGGGTTATGCATAATAATTTTCAGCACAATGTTGACATTTGAGTTCTTTTCATTCTTCTATACTGATGAGTTTTAACTGTTTAATTTGGGAAAGGGAATTTAATTGTATGGCTGCACACTGTACAAATGAGAACACTTAGACCCTGAAACCCAAGAGAAGTAGTATATTCCCCTGCATTGGTCAGTTTAGGACTGAGCTTGAAAGGGTGCTGGGCCATCTCATTTAAACTATGCTATCACCTAGAAAGGTTGTACCAGATGACCCTTAGGGTGCCTACCAAGCTGACATTCTGTGATTCTGTGATAAAAACTTTTAATAATTGCCTGGTCTATAGAGCTGCTACAGGAGGGGATCTTGCTGCAGATCTTGGGAGGAATTTTACCTGAAGGAAAGCGTCATTGTCAGACCCAAGTTAACAAATGAAAGTCCAATGTACTATCTGCCACCTTCTTCCTAGTGCCCACAAACATAATAAATAGAAAGCTGTACCATAGGAGTGTTACCACGTGAATACACATCAACAAGTTACAAGCAGACCCAAAGAGCTTTTACATTTTAATAAGTGTGCCAGTTCCAAAGGGCATGGTAAAATGGTGCTTCAGATGCACGTTTTATATTGCAGTGAACCTGTGTGATGTATTTGTATTGGCCTTGTGATCAAAAGCACGTGATTAGTAGATGCTTACAGTTCACAAAAATCTTTCAATTAGTGTATAACATTTTACCAACATACAAAATCTGTTAATCCTTGCTTAACTGCAGTAGCATGACCTTGTTTTGCAATGCAAATGTATCTAATTAAAACATGCTGCTTACTGGTGTACTCACAGATTAAAAAATAAATAAATAAAGTTTGTGAATTGGCAACTTAACCTCCACCTGATGCATGATAACACTCACAACAACACTGTCATGAAACTTAACATTTTTTTTTCTTATGTTTTTTTTTCCATGTACAAACCTTACTCTTCTCCCTAAACACGCTCATCTTTTTGGCTGGTGCATGGAATTTAGAGAATAAAAGTCATTAGAATAGAAGAGAATAGAATAAACCAGATTGGAAGAGAACTTCAAGATCACTAAGTCCAACCTATCATCCAACACCACCTAATCAACTAAACCACGTAACCAAGCACCCTATCAAGTCTCCTCCTGAACACCTCCAGTGATGGTGACTCCTCCCTGGGCAGCCCATTCCAATGGGCAGTCACTCTCTCTGTGTAGAATTTCTTCCTAACCTCCATTCTAAACCTCCCCTGGTGCAGCTTGAGACTGTGTCCTCTTGTTCTGGTGCTGGTTGCCTGGGAGAAGAGACCAGCACCCACCTGGCTACAGCCTCCCTTCAGGTAGCTGTAGACAGCAATAAGGTCTGCCCTGAGCCTCCTCTTCTCCAGGCTAAGCAACCCCAGCTCCCTCAGTCTCTCCTCATAGGGCTTGTGTTCCAAACCCCTCCCCAGCTTTGTTGCCCTTCTCTGGACACGTTCCAGTAAGTCAACATCCTTCCTAAACTGAGGGGCCCAGAACTGGACACAGGACTCAAGGTGTGGCCTAACCAGTGCAGCATACAGGGGGAGAATGACCTCCCTGTTCTTGCTGGCCACACCGTTCCTGATGCAGGCCAGGATGCCATTGACCCTCATGGCTACCTGGGCACACTGCAGGCTCATGTTCAGCCTACCATCGACCAGTACCCCAGGTCCCTCTCTGCCTGGCTGCTCTCCAGCCACTCTGACCCCAGCCTTTGGAACTGCATGGGGTTGTTGTGGCCGATGTGCAGAACCTGGCACTTGGATGTGTTCAATCTCATACCGTTGGACTCTGCCCATTCAGGAGGTTATAAGACCTATTAAAGTCCTAGATATGAAATGGCTGTCATGCTTCACTTTCACAACTTTGGACATATTATTGCTACTTAAGGGCTGACAGGCTGGAGTTCAGCTTTTACTGTCTAAATGTTAAGAGTGGATGATGACAGCAATAAATACCTGCCAGCAATGGCTTTAAGAAAAAAAAAATCCACTTGTATCTGGTCAAAATGGTAGAAGCAGATGAATGTTCACAAATTAACTGACTTTAAAAGGATTTTTCAGGTCAGAACTGTTGAATTTCACATTTTGTATTTTTTTTTTTTTTGAGCTATATTTGTAGGTACAGATTAGCAACTATTGTCACAGAAAATCAAGTCAGAGATGAGGAGAGGGGCAAGTATGAGTTTTTAATCTGCAGCTTATCGGGCTGCCTGTATTTTTTTAATAGCGTATGCAGGACTTGGTAGCAAAGTACCTTATCTTGTGCTGACAAGGCAAGAAAAAGTGTTCAGCTTTGGGCTATAATCATAGGTCTCATGTCATCAGCAAACATGTTTAGGATACTAACATTTCCGTTTATTTAAACCTAAGTACTCTTGCTTCAGGTTATATTTCTTTTGCCTTATATTGTCTTTCAGCTTTAGTACTGGAGATACAAAAGAGGTAGTATCCGACGTCTTGATTAATGCATGGACAATGCACAATAAGGCACTCCAAGCCCCTAAACAGCTGTAAGTCTGGCAGCTGCTTTGTTTATTGTGCCATTTACGTTTAGTTCATAGTGGAAAGCAGGGAAGGATGTGGTACCATTACTAGAGGTGAGAGCTAGTCTGCTGGTGGTATGTTTAAGGCACTGGATCTTGGTGTTTGGATCCAGGCTTTTGGCACAGAGTGATGCGGCCAAAATAAAGACCTTTGCTCCTCCTTCCACGCTCTTTCCTATTTCTTCTTTTCTGCTCTTATTTTTCACCTGCATATGTGTCTGCCATGGCCACAGCCCTGGGGGAGTGCCAGCCTTATCACAGAGTGCCACAGCCACACTGCCCCTGCCTTTCTTCCTCACCAGCCCTTGGTGCAGCTGCTCACACCTGTGCAGCTTTCCAACCTGTTGCTACTGGCTCCAGTTGCTTTGGATGCCCAGCACATTGCCTTTGCTGTGTCCTGCACTGTGGCTGCTGGGAAACTGACTATGGATAGCTGTGGGGCAGCCTTCACCTGCATACTTCCCACATTCCTCTGCAACTGAAACTTTGCCTTCTACCCTCAGTACAATTGGAAGGGACAGGGTGGCAAAAAGGGGATGGCAGATGGCAGCCAAGTGTCAATGAACCATGGAGCTGGCCCCACAAAGGTACCTTGGGTCCCACTTGAGACCCACCTTGGGTTTCTTCCCCCAGGCAGCTGACCCCTTTGCTGCAGACAGCTGTGCAGTAGGTGATGTGTTTTTTGCTCTATGTCCATCAGTGGTGACTGCTTCTGATCCCTTTCTTGCCCTGAACCTGGCTGGAAATTACTTCCATCCTAAACGCTAGAAAGTTTCACATGGCCTCCACCACAGCTTTCCTGCATGTTACCAGCTCAGTGTTTGGCTTGCATGAACTACTGTTTATGCTTTCTCACCAGAATTGAACAAGAAACATTTTACCTCTCTGCTTGCAACCATTCTTTTACGTTTAAAAGCCCCTTTAATTTTAGACATCAGGCTTAATTCCTACCAGGCCATGCAAACTATACCATATTACTGTTTCCAGCTAAGCACTACCATCCACTTTAGTTACTATTTTGGATCTTCAGAGGATGCAACCTTGTTTGTTTTTCCAAACCAAAATCACCTTGAGCCTGTAACAGAAGAGCTGCTGAGAGACCAGTCACTTGGAAGTGAGACATAGTATTTCATCAGTTCAGCACGGTGAGCTGTGCATCTCCCACACTCAGAGGTCTGGGAGTTTTGAATCTGTGCCTCAAAGATATTCTGAGCTGTTTCAAACCTTTGTTTTTGAAAATCAAAGAGCTTCTCTTTCTGCTGGAGTTCTTTTTGTTTTGGTTTGTTTCCATAGCACTGTTTTTCCTTAAAAAGAAACTGCTTGCCCCTCCTGTTATCAAAGTAACTGTATATTTCATAGAAGGGCACACAGGTTGTGCCACTATAGCTTGGATTTGAGCTTTTCTCCAAAGATTTCAGTAACAATCCCTTTCCATGCTTTGCACATTACAAGAATCCAGCCTGGGCATTTGTTTTAAAACTGCTCTCAAAAGCCATGGTCCCAATGCTGATCAAGCCATTGCAGACAAAAGTCCAGAGATGGCAAACCTTATGTTATGATTCAGCTGCCCAGTGCACATTAAATTTCACAAATGCACAAAGGCTTTTTGCTGGTGGCAGCCTGGTTCATGTGGAAACATTTCTGCTGTTGCAGACCTCATGCTTGTTGTTTTGCAATCTTTCATCGTTTAGAAATAACTGTTCATTTACCTTCTTCTTCTAGTAATGTATTTTGTACTGTTTATGCATATGATTTATGTAATTTATATTGCTTTTATATTGCTTATACTGTACTTTTGTTGTTACAGAGCTCTTAGTTTATGTGCACTGCCTCACAGCTCAGCAGACTGTGATTACAGAAATAAAATGACAGCCATGGTATTTTAGATTCATACTAGACTGGAGAAGATTGACTCCTGCATGAGGCTCATATTCATTAAGTTTGATCAGTGATAGCAGCACCTTAGGGAGCAGGCAAGGAATGAAGCAGGACAATGAAGGAGTTATAAAGGCACTACTTCCTTCTGTGTGGTGAATTTAACATACAGAAAACAAGATGTGTTTCTGTGCTAAATAAGTATTGAAGTGTGCAAGTTACCCACAAGTGCTATTGGTTTCCTCTGAAGTAAACGAGTCATCAGTGTCTTGTAGTTTGTGTGCAGGCTGAGAGAATATCTGAGCTACAGGTCATCCACTTTCTTGTTTGGTGGAAGACCGCAAGGCTTCTGCACAGAATAACTGAAGTGAAAGGTTTAGATTTAAATCCTTAAGGGCAGATGAATAAGCTGAAAAGTGAACACAGCTTACTTAGGTGTTTCAATCAATTAATGTGATGGTGAAGATATTCTGAAGGGAAGAAGCAAAACTGAAAGCTCACCTTTCTTGATTAGTGCTCAAACAACTGAAATATTATATGAGTGCACATTTCCCTTCCTAATTTGTGGTACTATTTGCTTCAGTATTCTTTTACTTATGTCCTCTAAATTTTCCAGAATTTTTCCAATTACTCATAAGATGGATTCAATAGTCCTGAATTTTGTCTCAGGTATGCTTTCTTCCTGTAGTTAGAACTGGTTGACTGAAGAGTGAGTAGCTACTGTGATGTTCATTCTACTTTTCTCACTCAATGATCAGCTGTGTTACTTCACTGTTCTGTACATATTTGGAGTACTTCAGTGACTTAAGGATCATTTTCTCTTGATGGATAACTTGGATTAAAGTTTTGAAAGGATTTGAATAATTATCCTAGAACAACTGTTGATGAGCTACAGAATTGCCACAATGGTTTATCTTAAACTGTTTTCAAAATGGATCTTGTTAAACCAGATGTGGCACTTTTGTCCTGGAACAAGAGTATTCATGGATGAATTATTCAGGAAATGCTTTTCTGGAAAAAAGGTTTTCTTAAGTAGTGCTGAGAAGCTCACATTTATACTGGCTTTTTTGCTGATGTTCTTCACAATTCACTCATCACTCACAGCATTTAGTGTAAGAGCAATCTGGAAGCAGAGGTGAAAAGAACCACAAATCTCACTTGATGTGCCATGTGGGTTGTTTTTTCTACAAGCAGCTTAGATGTTCCTTTATAGCCATTAAAAGTTTATTAAAATGCATAACAGACAGCCATTATAAGCCAGAATAAAAAGTCCATTAATATTACATATCAGGTGACACTCCCTGCCCAAACACCAAAAGAAAAAAAAAGGGCACATTTAAATGCAGAAATTTAGAAAGGGCACGAGAATATTTTTATGCTGTGCTAAGCAATTGATTAAACTATTTCAAAGTGGATCAATAATGAGACCTTCTGCCTAGAAAATCATCCAGTTCCAAAGAATGCTGGCATAGCTCTGTGGCTTTGTGATGAAGCTGACATTTTCTGACCTTGTATGCTTTGATGTTAAATTGTGTGGCATTCACACAAAAATTGAGAAGAATGAAAAAAAACCCCCATAAATATTTGAAGGGTAGTAACAATAAGCAAGAATCCTTTAGAATAAATGCAGTGGTACAACTAAACTTAATTGGAGGAAACTAAGGAAAAGGTAAAATGAGGGTGGGCTGTAATGAGAAAATTCCCTTTCATATGTTACTAAGCTGTATTTGTATACAATTTCCCAAAGGAAGTGGAGATAACACTCTTACTGGGATCTTTTCGTGCTGGTCTGTGCACAGCTACATTCATATGCAACACCACTGTACTATTGACAGAGAACAGATTATTTGTTCAGCACTTGAATATTTGTCTAGTTTACCTATGAGTTCTTGTTTCAGTTTCTGGGTAACGGATGTAGAATGAGTTTCACAGATGTACGAAGTGTGAAGAAATGAACAAGCATAAACTGATGTTCTAAAACAATATTCATTCCCGACTGCAGTTTTAAAGAAGTTACTATTTTCTTTGTAGTCAGCTCTAGCTGTGTTTTAGCATCTTAGCTCCCCAGGTGACTTCTTACTGTAGGATCCTCTCAAAATCAGGTCTTTCTTTTCCAAGGTATGTGCAGTGTTAGTATATCTGTGTAATTCTTGCAGTGCAGCTCAGCAGGCTTTTGCAGAGTTGTAGCTTTCAAGATAACTCCCTACTGGTCTCATCTGAAAGGAATTGATTAGTAGCTTGGCTTTAAACAAAATATACTTTCCAAAGTATTTTCTCCTTAAATAAGCTTTTCATTCTTCTGCAAATAATAGGAGAAAAAAAAATACTTTTGAGGAAAATCACTCTCTTTCCAATACTAGGAAGTTACTGTGTGCTGATCTCCGCCAGCAGAGCCAAAGGTGTCTACAAAACATGCCAGATGAATAAGCTGCTTTGCAATTAAAGATGAGTCACCACTTCATTGCATTTCTTTCACTCATCTCTTAAAATTGTAGTCCTGAAAGTTTTAGATGAAATAAATAAGGTTTTTAAAAAACATTCTCCTTATTTATGACAACTTCTGAAATTGTACTGCAGAACTTAATCCTTCCTTGAAGAAAGAGGTCACTTTTTGCTATAGCCTCAGTACTGCAGCATATTATTTCAAATGGTCTTCTCCAGGTAGCTGCTGTGAAAGAAAACCTCAGTATAGACATTAATCTGCTTCTGCAGAGTTTGCCTGCTAGGTCAGGAAATGCTAACAACTTTCTTCATTGAAACCGCACAAGCCTTTAACAGAACAACAGGAACCATAATATCAATCACCAGAAAGTCTCCTCTGTCTCTGAAAATACTGTGTTTTCTTCTGTGTATGCTTCATAGGCTGAGTTTTAATCTGCTGCTATTCATAGCATTCTCCCTCATACCAGCTTCTAAATGAAAGTGCTGGCTTGAGCAAGGTACTGTAGAGCTTGAAGTTCAGATTGTAACATGTGAGGCATCCTGTTCTGGTTGCTGCTTTTGGGTTCTGGGTGTTGGCTCTCTTCCACTGAGATGGCAGCAGGATAGGGAGGGATGTAGCTCTGGCTTTTAGCTCTCTTGCTTCTGCCTGCCGCTTGCTGCTGCTTTCTGCTGTGCTTTTTCTGCAAAAAGACTAAGGTGATTGTGCATTCGTATTGTGATCATCTGATTTGCTCAGTAAACTCTTATCTCACTCTTTTTTGTCTCAACTCAGAGTTTTTTATATGTTGTTTCTCCCTCACTTTTGTGTTGAGGGAGGCAGACAGATTAGCTCATAGGTTTTGCTTTCAACCATTGCGATATGATATTAGACAATTAGACACTGTAAACCAGTGCAGAACAACTTGATATTTGCAATGGATTGGAAAAGTTTGAGATACATCACATCAACTCATCCTGCAAATTAGGTCCCAATCACTTTTTTTGTTACGGTTGCAATGTCTGTATTAATTAGACTGAGGGTTAGACATCTTTTTGATAAAGATTTAAGTCCTTCAGTTGTAACTTTAAAATGCTTAGATTCTACCTGTCATAGATTAGATGGGCAGGGAGCATATAGTTTGGGGCATATAGCTGGGGAATACTGATCATAAAAACTGCCTGTTCTAGAGTCCTAGTACATGTATATTACACATTTATTCTCATTTTTTCACAACCCAAGATTTGACACACGTCACATGAGCACGAAAATGGGCTTTACATAGTGTTTCAATTCACACAGACTGGAGCCACTTCTGTGGATTAATGGGTGGCTGAACTGTTGAATAATACAAGCAGAAAGCTTGCTTTTTACTCAAATTTATGTCACTGAAACTAGTTCTGTCTACAATAATGCATAAACTTTAATGTTATCACAGTGTTCCATGGGCTTTCACAAAGATTAGTGGCAACTGGTCACCTGCTCCAAATTTAAATGCATTTAATCAGAGCGGCTCTGTACTGGCAACTACAAAGAAATTCTTTGTTGGGTTTGCTCTTAGTACATTTCTGCCCTTAGTACAATTCTGTGCATATTGCCAAAATATGTCTACTGAAAATATGTGCTTATCTGCAAAGAGTTTTGGAAATTTCCACAACATCTTTTGTAGTTTTAGGCTTGTCTGTATATTTCTGAATTGTAAATTTTCCTGTCCTCTGGTTCATGAATTATCTATAAAAACATGTATTAATAGATTCTTGTATGTTCCCTTTAGATTAATAAAACTGATTTGAACTTGCTTACTCTGAAAGTTTAGAGCATTTCTAATTAAATTGTAAATCCTGTATTTCATACATTTGCTATATTTACATGTCACTTTAAATTAACTCTCAGGCAGCATTTATCCTGAAAAATAAATACATTTAAGTTAAAAATATTCCCTAAAACTTATGCAGGACTTATGGGTCCCCATAGGGATCTGATTTTTTGACTACCCTCTCGTGCTGCCTTGTAACTTCACAAAAATACTCTTTCCCTTGTTGAGAGTCTTCATGATGATTTCAGTGGCCCCATCTGAAACCTGTTGCTGCATCATTGATCTGACATCTCACAGGCATGGATTTTGGTGCTATAGTCATGCAGATGACTCAACAGAAAGTTGAGATTAGCATGTAGTACAAAACATTAATATGACTTTAATTTAAAAGGACTAAAATTCTCTGGAATGGTTCAATCTTTCCCTAAGCGGCAAGGAGGTAACTGTATGCTGGTTTTGATATTTATGTTGAAGTATATTCTTAAAACAGTCTTAACTTCCAATCCTATTAAACAGATTTTCTGTACTACTAAATTACCTTGTATTTAAAAATAGCACAGCAAAAATGAGTACACCAACATAGCCCTTCACTGCAGGAATATATTGTCAGAATCTCATTATTCTCTGAGCTAGCAAATGATGTAATAAGGTTAATTTTTATGAATGAGAGTTCAGATATTTAACCTCTGCTATTAATGAAAGGATCAAGAGTTTTATTACAACTGTTAAAGGTCTGAGTTTGCATTCTTGTCAATAATGCAGAATGTCTGGCTTTCACCAACCCCTGAAACTTAGAGATGATGAATTCCCATTTTTGGAATGTATTTTACCTCAGGGGAACTGTGATATGTTCTCACATTGTCATCTAATAAGATAAACAAAACTGAAAATAATGTAACCAAACAAATCTTAACTGCCAACCCCAATCTTTCTCCCCTCCCTAGTTTTTTGATCTTTGTGCTACAACTGCTAGTTTTAATTAAGTGTCTGGAACAAAATGCGAAACCAATGAATGTCTTTGAGGAAGAAAAAGAATACATGTCACTGAGTTCCAGTTCCTACAAACTGGATAACAAACATCCATAATTTTTAAAATATTATTTCAGTTTGGAAATTTTAAACTGGGAAAATTTTGTCCAAGGTAATCGAAATACATACTCTCCTGGGTTCTGATGCTAGATTTGCACTTAACTGAATGTGTTAAGAGACTGTGATGGACAGTGAGCCATCTGAAATACGCTTCAGATGCCAGAAAGAAAAAACTGTGTTGTAGTCTGTCTTTAAATTACAATAATGAGATATTTTTTTCTATTCCCTACTGAATATGTGCGTGTGGACATGAACAGGGAGAGAAGAAAGTTTGGCCGGACTGGTATTTCACTTGCTTTTCTTATGCTTCACTTTTTCTGCCTTTAATGAAGGCTTGTTAATGTCCATGCTCCAAACACTGCTTTCAGCACCTCCACAGGCAGCTGCCTGCTACTATCTATTTCTGTAGCAGATATACTTTGTCTTGCTTAATGTCTGTTCCTGAATCTGCACACCTCAAGTGCAATGGCATATGTACTGTTAGACTATGGTTGGGCCCCTTGGGCTTTAGACAGTAATGCAGCCAGGGTGGCTTCTTTTAAAGTGCTAAACAAATGGAAATGCTGCTACAGTGGAGTCACCATCATTGGAGGTGTTCAGGAGGAGACTTGATAGGGTGCTTGGTTGCATGGTTAAGTTGATTAGGTGGTGTTGGATGATGGGTTGGACACAATGACCTTGAAGGTCTCTTCCAACCTGGTTTATTCTAACCCACACTGGCTGAAATAGTTGAAATATTCTACTTGTCTAAGATTGTGATTCCAGCATCAATAGTACTTACAATTTTTCAGGGCAGAGTGTGAAGAAAAAAAAGAGAGTAAATCCACTGAAACTACCTAATATTTTGAAGAAAATAGAGGCTTGCAACCCTCTTTCCTAATTCTGCCTTGTCCTAGTTCTGACTCTTTCCCTTTTTTTTTTTTTTAAATATAATTTTATTTTTTTAATCAGGGCAAGTACCTATTTTTATTGCAAAAATGTATGTTCAATAAAGTCTGAGATGATAGATCACAGTAAATATGATGACTAGGTAGTAAACCACACACACAATAAATCATGTGCTTAAACAGCTTTTATTGATCCATTTGATTGATGGAAAATGATTTGTATAAATTTATATTAATACATGACAATTGCCTATTCTATTCTCATTTCTAATTAAAAAAAACACACAAAAAAACAAGAGGAAAAGTAATTTCCTGCTAACAAGGAGATTCTTATTTACTACGCTCTTAATGAAGCTGTGGCAAATAACTAGTGCTGATTTCTTTGGCATTGTGATGCAACATGGGGAAGGCTGTGGATGTAGTCTACCTGGACTTCAGCAAGGCCTTGACACTGTCCCCCACAGCAAACTCCTGGCCAAGCTGTCAGCTCATGGCCTGGACAGCAGCACTTTGTCCTGGGTTAGGAACTGGCTGGAGGGCTGAGCCCAGAGAGTGGTGGTGAACGGTGCCACATCCAGCTGGCAGCCAGTCACTAGTGGTGTCCCCCAGGGATCACTGCTGGGGCCCATCCTGTTCAATGTCTTTATTGATGATCTGGATGAGGAGATTGAGTCCATCATCAGTAAGTTTGCAGATGACACCAAGCTGGGGGCAGGTGTTGATCTATTAGAGGGTAGAAGGGCTCTGCCAGAGGGACCTTCACAGGCTGGACAGATGGACAGAGTCCAAGGGTATGAGATTTAACACATCTAAGTGCCGGGTTCTACATATTGGCCACAACAACCCCATGCAGTGCTACAGGCTGGGGTCAGAGTGGCTGGAGAGCAGCCAGGCAGAAAGGGACCTGGGGGTGCTGATTGACAGCTGGCTGAACATGAGCCAGCAGTGTGCCCAGGTGGCCAAGAAGGCCAATGGCATCCTGGCCTGTATCAGGAATAGTGTGGCCAGCAGGAGAAGGGAAGTCACTGTGCCCCTGTACTCAGCACTGGTTAGGCCACAGCTTGAGTATTGTGTCCAGTTCTGGGCCCCTCAGTTTAGGAAAGATGTTGAGTTGCTGGAATGTGTCCAGAGAAGGGCAAGAAAGTTGGTGAGGGGTTTGGAGTGCAAGCCCTACCTGGGAACTAGAATATGATTTTAAGCATTATATCTCAGTGTTGCAGATTTCACAGCTGACACTGAACAGAATGCAGAAAGGTAATTTTTACTTTTATCTTGTCTCCCAAAAATGTTCTAAAATACAGATACCTCCTTAGCTGGAGTCCATACAGTATCTTCCTATGCTAGGAAGCTAGGAGAGACTTCTGTTGCACTTAGCCTCAGCACAGTGATAGAAATCAGAATAGAATAGAAATAACCAGGTTGGAAAAGACCTTTGAGATCACTAAGTCCAACCTATCATCCAACACCATCTAATCAACTAAACCATAGCACCAAGTGCCCCATCCAGTCTCTTCCTAAACACCTCCTGTGATGGTGACTTCACCACCTCCCTGGGCAGCCCATTCCAATGGCCAATCACTCTTTCTGTGAAGAACTTTTTCCTAACACCCATCCTAAACCTCCCCTGGTGAAGCCTGAGACTGTGTCCTCTTGTTCTGGGGCTGGTTGCCTGGCAGAAGAGACCAACCTCTGCCTGTCTACAACCTCCCTTCAGGTAGTTGTAGACAGCAATAAGGTCTCCCCTAGCCTCCTCTTCTCCAGCCTAAGCAACCCCAGCTGCCTCAGTGTCTCCTCATAGGGCTTATGCTCCAAACCCCTCACCAGCTTTGTTGGCCTTCTCTGGACACATTCCAGCAATTCAGCATCTTTGCTAAACCGAGGGGCCCAGAACTCAAGGTGTGGCCTAACCAGTGCTGAGTGCAGGGGCAGAATGACGTCCCTGCTCCTGCTGCCCACACTATGATGGGCTTGAGGACTTTTCTAATCACAGAATTATTGAGGCTGGCATAGACTTCTGAGATCAAGTCCAGCCTATGACACAATACCACCACATTGACTAGACCACATCATGATGTGCCACATCCAGGGATGGCGACTCCACCACCTCCCTGGGCAGTCCATTCTAGTGTCTAATTACCCTTTCTGTGAGGAAGTGCTTCCTTACATCCAACCTAGACCTTTCCTGGTGCATCTTCAGGCTGTGCCCTCTTATCTTGTCACAAATTGCCTGGGAGAAGAGCCTGACCACCACCTTGCTACAACTTCCCTTCATGTAGTTATAGAATGTGATAAGGTCCCCCCTGAGTCTCTTCTCCTCCAGGATAAACAACCCCAGCTCCCTCAGCCTCTCCTCATAAGACTTTCCCTCCAGTCCCTTCACCAGTCTTATTGCTCTCCTCTGGACTTGCTTCAGTACCTCAATATCTTTCTTGAAGTGTGGGGCCCAGAACTACACACAGTAGTCAAGGTGAGGCCTCGCCAGTGCCAAGTAAAGGGACAGAATTACATCCCTAGTCCTGCTGGCCACACTGTCCCTGATACAGGCCAAGATGCCATTGGCCTTCAGTGCCACCTGGGCACACTGCTCATTTACTATCAGACCAGCAGCTGTTTGAAAGCTCACACAACTAAATTTGGGACAGACATTATAATCATGAGGTGGAGCCTCCTGTAGTAAGTATTTGTTTCAAGGGTCTTGTGGTAGGAACAGGAGACAGGAGTTAGTCAAGGAATGCACTTTATACTGAGCTGCTGCGGGTGGCACATTAGAAGGACTGTCTTGTACAGTCTGTCCTAGTGTTTTAAGTCTGGGGGCAAAGGCAGCTTACAGGATGGATATTGCTGATAAAGATCACTTATCTTGATAAATTTAAGCCTAAATTTAGGTATGTCAAAGGCAAGATGGACATTATCTCTGAGGCTAATTACAAAAGTTCGATTCAGTTCTGGGCAGGCCACCCTTCGAGTTTGAAGCTGTGTGATTTTTTTCTTTGTAATCAGAAAAGCCTATTTTTTTATTACCCATTTGTATGTCAAGCTTACGTTCACCTAATTTTCACAGGCAAAAGTTTCTATGCATGGATTCTGTATGGAACATATACTAGCAAAATTACTCCAGGAAACTGCCTATTTCTTAATAATCCCTTCAATGTGGATGTAGATATTTCTGGCTGTATTTTGTGTGTGAAAATGCCTTCAAGCTGTACTAGACATTTTTTTTTTTCTGTGAGCATGGAGCAGAGACTTCACACAGCTGAAGAGTACAGAACACTTTTTTATTGTTAAGCACACTGTGGATAGCTAGGACTAGTGAGCTAGCAGGCAAGGGTAACTATTTCCAGACTGAGCACTATACATTCACTAGTGTGATAAGACATCTGAAAAGTGCTTGCTGCTCAGGCAGTTTAAAGTCCGGTGACAAGGGATCAATGGTCTTTGCTCCTTTGAGCTGATGCTTGATGTGGCTGGGTTGCCATCTTCTGGTTCCCCACTTTTTTCTTTCTTTCTTTCTTTCTTTCCTGTTTTTGTTGGGGGGTTTTTTGTTGGTTTTTTTTTTTTGTTTGTTTTTTTTCATTTTAAACTTTCCAATATCAGTATTTTTCCTCCTGAGTTCTCATGCTGCTATCCCCATCTACGCTTACACTTTTTTCTGTGTTTTTATGCTTCTTACCTCAGGTGGCTTTTGATTGCTTTCCTTTTGGTCACCTCAGCAGTTTTCTCAGCAGACTGACCATAAGTCATACAACTGTACTGCTCCAAACTGGGCTTTGGTTCATAGACAGCAGTAGCCCTTGTCTGAGGGCTGCTTGTGAAAGGTGTCCCCAGACACTTTCCTATTCTGATTTGTTTTGGTTTGTTTTTTATCTGAAGTTTTTGAGAAAATATTAATATTTGTGGATGGATTTAGTTGCATCTCACAAAACTCAGACAGTGTACAGAACCAGCCAAGACCAACTTTAGTGTCTTGGCAGTGTGTAAGTCTACAGGATTTAGAACAAAAAAATACAGTATCACGATAAAAGACTATGAAAATGGCATAGGATTTTTTGTTGTGTTTTGCTGTTCAAGGATGCATAGAAATATAGAATAACTAATCACTGAATAAAGTGTATTTAAAATAAAACATATTCTAATGTTCTGAAGCAAAAGAGATTGCATTACTGAGTAAGAATTATGTGGAGAAAATTACTTGAGAGAGATCTCCACAGTAAATCACACATTATTACTTTCATTATTTGCCATTTCCTGGCATAATCCTGATAGGATCACAGACTAGAATTCCACTAGAAAACACACAATACAGGCAAAAGCAAATAATGATCTCTTGTCAAAGAATTTACAATCTAAGCATAAAATGAGGGATGATGGGCCACAAAACTTTAGGATTTGATGAGATGTGTTATACCATAGCGTAGATAGTGTGCTGCTACATGAACTGCATGTCTTCAATCTGTGGTTTGGTGGTTTTTTTCATAGACATTAAACAAAAGAGATTATAAAGAAGGAATATATATGAATTTAATGAGAGCATCTTGCTGCTGTCTCTTTAAATAAGATTTATGAATCTTAAGCAGAGATCTCATGGGAAGCTTATATTCTGTCTAATAATAACACACAAGTGACTGTGACTGCTGCCTTTACTGCAAGAATGGCTTTCTTCCTTCCATGCTGGAAGAAATGTCAAGTTAATTAACATCAAAATAAATTCAATTTTGCTGATATTTAGTTGCATTTTTATAATTTGAAGCTGTGGTTCTGCAGACATTTAAACAGGTGTGTACCTTGGCTCATGTGGACAGTTATCATCTAACATGAAGTGAGTCACAACCCCCTTGGCAGCTTTCCACTCTGAAAATACTCAGGTCTCTAGCAGACTTTGAATCTGCCACTATTGGGTCCTCAGGAGTATTTTGAAGTAGTCTTCCAAGGTGTCTTGTCTGGTTCCCACTGTGCTTTTCCTCTTTTAGACTGAAACTTTAGAAGGAATGTAAATTCTGCTTAGATGATTGCTATGCAAATATCTCGGAATTCTTCTGGAAGACTCTTTGGTTGTTTTGTTCCAGCCTTTCTTTGTGCTTCACATATTAAAGTACCAGAGACAGCTGGTGGAATTCTGCTCTCTTGAGTGCCTCACCTGTTACAGTAAACACACAGTGGTGTGCTACAGGATGATTATCTAAGATTTACAGAGACAGAGACAACTGACTTAAGGTTTGGACTTTATTTTCTTTTCAGTGAATCTGAAGACTCTTGACAAAATTTTATGTCATTTTTTATTATTATTGAGAGTTTGTATAGTTTGACATCATTGAACTCTCAGCTTTCTTTATACTCCTATGTATGTGTTGCAGTCTCTGTATTGGAGCACACAGGCACTTGAGAGCAGAGTAGAACTATACAAACAGATAATGTCTCTGTCTTCTCTCCTGAAGTATGAGGAATTATGTGATTGATGATTTCTGGCCTGCAAAGCTAAGATGTGTCATGTGCTATGATGTAGGAGGTTTTCCACCTGGAAGCCATGATTATGGAGATGAGCGTATAATTGATGAGAAAGAGGAAAAAACAAGCATTAGGGAATGAAAGCACATGTTTAAGATGTTTTGAGTGTCTCTGATTCCACCTTGGTATGCAGAAATTGAGCAGATAACCTCTGAATTTCGTTCATGCTTACTTTTTATTATTCTATTTCTCTAGGAGAAGAAATGTAGGATGCCAGGATTAGTAACTGTTTGCATGTAGCGCTGTTTCTAAATAACACGTAACACCAAAGTAACATCTCATGCATAGCCAGTGGCTCCTTCCGTGCAGCTCTGTATCTGAGTTCATAAAAAGAGATTTGCAAGGGGAAAGAGACCAAACAAAAGCATGGGCAGAATTAAGATGGAGTCTGAAAAATGAACTGATGTTCAGCCAGCTCAGTCTAAAAGCAACAAAGAAATATATAAAAAATTATTGTCATGCTGCAGGCATTTGGCATATTTATACATAATTTATTTCATTCTCAAACCTAAGCTATCCTACAGTTCTGCTTGCTTTAGCAGGGATTTCCTGGTGAGCACCAACGGCCCTGATTGCCCTTCCCCACCCCCTTGGGATGTCCCTTCGCCTACCTATGACCCAAGGCCCCATTTCAGTCCCCCAGAGCTCTTAGTCTCTGTCCCAGAGACACCACAGTGGTGCTGGTCTCCAGCTCACCACAATACTGCAAGTCAATGTTCTGGCCCAGCCTCAGTCTGTTCCTGATACATAGGCATGCAGCTGCTCCCCAAGACACTCTCTCCTGGCTGGGGTGATGGCATTTGCTGTAGCTGCCAGGCCCTGCTGTGATGTCCCAGGGAGCCTCTACAGCACTCTGGCAAGAGTACAGAAGTGAAAATTTGGAATTAATTAGTGTATTTGTGACATGGAGCATGTCTAGTCAACACATAACTGAGAACTTGCACATGACTGCTTTTAATGCTTTGAGCAGCTACAGCCTAAACAAAAGCTCTAACAAGACCCATTTAAGAAAATTTTGTGAAAATTATGCCCATTCAGCATGATGATGTTTAATAACAGAAAATAAGGGCAGCCAGGGACATCTAGATGTTCTGGAGTCAGTCTTGTTGCAGTTCAAGTCCTGTTTTTAGCCATGATCATTCTGTAAATAGTACAGCTATATATGCATGCTCTTTGTTGGTGCATATAGCCAGCTTAACCAGGGAAGTTTGAAATGTGTGGATGTTTCATCCATTGTTTTAAAAATGGTGGAAAATAAAGGAGTAGAGTTAATCTTGTCAGGACCAAACTTGTTGTGTTTATAGAAGGAGGAACTAATTGAGGTTTAAGTTAAAAATATTATTTTCAATGCAATCCCAGTGATGTGAATGTTTCAATTTGTTTACTTTTTCCTGGTTTTTACCAACCATTTTTGTATGGAAAGAAGAGCAATTTGCAAAGACTTGAAGACACTGAATTTTTTACATTTGTTGCTAGGAAAATCTGGATTTTAAAGGAGAGGTTAATCAAAATGTATCTTCCTTAAAAAATCAGATTGGTTTATGTTAAATTTAGACACCTTATTATGCTACTACACAAACTGGAGACTCCTGCTTGCATCTTGTCAGAGCTTTATTTTCTAATTTGCTTTTGAAATTAAAATGTGACATACTCCAGTTTTATTAAATGCTCTGATTTCAGATAAGCAGCCTATTTTTCAGAAATTCTTCCCCAGTTCTGCTTCAGTAACTACTGTTGAATAGGCACAAAAAGAACAAACTCCTCGTGAGGAGAGGAAATCATGTTTTTAAGCAGAGCCATCGCTGAATGCCCATAATTAATTTCAGTGTGTAGTTTTTGATAGTCACAAAAACTGTGATGCATTATAGTTCCTGCAAAAATAATTGCATTGTTGCTCCTTAGAATGAATTCCAAACAAAATCAAAAACTTGGAGAAGAAAGCAGTCATGGCAGGATAATCGCTGCCAAACCAATAAGACGCGACATTATTATTAATTATTTTTGCTATCAGTTCTGCTTTATAGATAGTAAAAATTTCATACTTTGTCCAAAAAAAGACAAAGCTGCTTTGTAATAGTAATACACTATGTATGGGATTTGGAAGAAAGTAGGTTTTGCAGTCCTGGCACTGGCTAATGTGTCAAAATGTCTTTAGAACTTGCTACCACTGTAGTAAAGTTAACTGTAATGCTGGAAAACATATTAGACAAAATATTTGACATTAGATCATATCTAGTTTGATATAAAATATTCTGTGGTAGTATGAGTGATTTTAATTTTGCCTATTGCCTCTACTAGTGCTTTGGGACATGTTGAGATTTATAGATGTTTGAGTTTCACATGAGTTAAGGTGATAAATAAAGTCTAGCACTCTCTGGAAGACTAAATACTTCAATCTTGTCCTGAAATCCCTTTTGAAACTTTTGCTTTCAGAGGTAAAATAAAGGGTACAGACTGGGAAAATCATTTAAGTCATGAATTAAAAAGTAGAATATTGATGATAATACTTAACTCTACTGCAGAAAATAATAGAGGTTAGGAACATGATATTACACATGATCTGTTATAGGAGCCATTACAAATTAGCAAGGTCAGTTGAGGCAGGTTTTAGACGTGGTGTTAAAGCAGTTCTCTAAAGTGTGTTGCAAATTAAGAGAAAAAATTAATGTAAACAGTTGGTAAGGCCTTGTATAGATTATTAAGACTGCATAAACTCTTACAACCTTTTTTTCTGCTCAGTGTGTGAATGGTCACTGCTGGGCCCCATCCTGTTCAATATCTTTATTGAGGATCTGTATGAGGGGATTGAGTTCATCATCAGTAAATTTGCAGATGGCACCAAGTGGGGGCATGAGTTGATCTATTAGAGGGTGGGAGAGCTCTGCAGAGGGACCTTGACAGGCTGGACAGATAGTCTAATGGCATGAGATTTAACACATCTGGGTGCTGGGTTCTATACATTGGCCACAACAACCCCATGCAGTGCTACAGGCTGGGGTCAGAGTGGCTGAAGAGCGGCCACGCAGAAAGGGACCTGAGGGTACTGGTTGATAGTATGCTGAAAATGAGCCAGCAGTGTGTCCAGGTGGCCAAGAAGGCCAAAGGCATCCTGGCCTGCATCAGGAATGGTGTGGCCAGCAGGAGAAGGGAAGTCATTGTGCCCCTGCACTCAGCACTGGTTAGGCCACACCATGAATAGTGTGTCCGGTTCTGGGCCCCTCAGTTTAGGAAAGATGTTGAGTTGCTGGAATGTGTCCAGAGAAGGGCAACAAAGCTGGAGAGGGGTTTGGAGCACAAGCCCTATGAGGACAGGCTGAGGTAGCTGGGATTGCTTAGGCTGGAGAAGAGGAGGCTCAGGGGAGACCTCATTGCTCTCTACAGCTACCTGAAGGGAGGTTGTAGCCAGGTGGGGGTTGGTCTCTTCTGCCAGGCAACCAGCCCCAGAACAAGAGGACACAGTCTCAAGCTTCACCATGGGAGGCTTAGGCTGGATGTTTGGAAGAAGTTCCTCACAGAAAGAGTGATTGGCCATTGGGATGGGCTGCCCAGGGAGGTGGTGGAGTCACCATCACTGTTTAAGAGGTGACTGGATGGGGTGCTTGGTGCCATGGTTTATTTGATTAGATAGTGTTGGGTGGTAGGTTGGACTTGATGATCTCGAAGGTCTTTTCCAACCTGGTTAATTCAATTCAATTCAATTCAATTCAATTCTATTCTATTCTATTCTATTCTATTCTATTCTATTCTATTCTATTCTATTCTATTGAAATGAAATCAGATTGAAGCTCATAAATACTTTGAATAGCAGAGTAATCTGAGGACAGAATCTGTTGCTGCTTCCACTCAGTATTTTTGCAGTTTATACAGAGGCCTTCCTTTTTATTTATTAAAGTGAAGCACAGTTCCAGAGTACACATTTTTCAACAATTAATTAAGTGCTTGGAAATATATTTTTTTCAAGATAAATGATAAATTTTCTAATTTTGTTCTATTAGAAATGAAAATAACAAGATTTTATATGGAACTAGGTGGACAAAGCTTTAAATAGTTCCATGACTTGCCAACAAACCTGCAATTTTTGTCATTGTAAAATCGTCTTGCACTCAAAGAGCTCCCCTGATATCTCATAGTATCAGAGAGAATACCCCGTTCTTTCCCAATAGTAATATTTCACCACAGTCCACTCTGCTATCTGTGGGATACATCAGGAGAATGAGCACGTTGTGGGTTTGTCCTGCAGAAGAGCTTGTGTGATCAACAGCATTGTACAGATCCTATACAATTCTGTAGAAATGTATGGGTGTGCCATATAAATGTTGAATCAAAGGAAAGTGAAAACTTTCCATTACCCTGATGTTTCATTACCTCTCCTGACTTTCAGAAGAGCAGTAAAAGTTCATTAATAGAACACTTTGTAACAGTTTTTCTGTGTTTGACCAGTTCTAATACTTATATAAAATGTTCTGCTATGGTTGCACAGTGACATGGTAAGAACCTTATTGATTATTGCAGTCTCTGTGTCTCACCAAAATTTAGATGGTAATGGTGATGAGCTGTAGTTGTATGGCATGTATGTGGGAGGGAGAGAAAAAAGAGAAGATTCTTGATCTGCATATTGCAAGTCAATGTGAAAGTGTATGGACTGCTAAGAGAAAGGTGATGGCTCAGAATAAAACTCCCTATCATTGAAACTGGATTTCTGTGTTAACAAAATAAAAACTTCAAGCATGCTGCAAATAGACTTTAAAAGAGTGAAATGCACTGACACTATTTATTTCTTAATATTTAAAATTATCAGAAATATTATGAATTGAAAAGTTCCTTAGCATAGTAAGCTCCTTGTGGCATTTTTAATCATGTAAAGCAGTAACAGAAGAGAACAGAGCCAGGAACCCGGCTAGGTATCCAAAGCCACTTTGGATTCAGTCATGGGATTTTTGATTCAAATGTTCTTTGACCATGACAGGTAAAATAGTGAAAATTAATGAAGAAATAGTTTTTATTTTCACTAATATTCTTTAAAAGTGAATGTATATATTTTGTTGTTGCTTTGATAAAGAGACCTTAGGGAGATGAGCACATCGATACATCATGGAACTGCTCTGTTGTGATGCTCAATGATCCTAGTGATTCCTTTCATCTTTATTGCAGCAGTTTGTTGACTACAAAATAAATCACAAAGCAATCCAGTCTAAGTGTATCAAAAATGTATGCAAAATTTTGTATAAAGTGCTTTGAGAATCGAGGCGGTTTGCTAGAAGAAACAGTCTCTATACAGACCCTGATAGCTTAAAAGAGGATTTTCGTCTTAGTAGTAGTTACAAATAGTGAAGCTTTCATTTTAATTATTAATAAGACAGAAATCATTAAAAAGTCAATACTTTCAGAACACTGCATTCAACAGAGTAAGACCTATTGTGTTATAAATCAATACTGAGGATGAACTTATATGGGGTAGTTGGCAAAAAGTTGCAGTGCATTCTCTATAAAGGATAACTTCTCCATGAGGACAGTTTTGCTTGTGTTGTCCATTCCAGCTTATAAATCATGTCTGCATAACATGAGACTTCAGTAAATCAAAGGTCTTCATAGCTGCCTTTTGATTTTTGAAGTTCTTGGCTAAGTCTGGTTATTTCTTCTGTGGAAAATGTATATGTATTCATACTTCAGGGATTTTAGTAGGGTTATACCAAGCTTGTTACTGCAAAGAAAGAGAAAGTTGCTTGCAAATTGCAAGACATATAATGATGTTACAATGCTCAGATCCCTAAAGCTGAAAGTAATACTCACCAACAGAAATGAACACATACCTCTCTGAAACTTTCTGGAAATCTGTCATGGTTTAACTCCATCTGGCAATTAAGCCCCACCCAGGACTGGGGAGAGAATCAGAAGAGTAAAAATGAGAAAACTCACAGGCTTAGATAAAGACAGTTGAATGGGTAAAGCAAAAAACACACATCTAAGCAAAACAAAACAAGAAATTCTTACACTGCTTCCCAGTGGCAGGCAGGTATTCAGCCATCCTCAGGAAAAGAGGGCTCCAATCATGTGCATTTGGGAAGACAAACACCACAACTCCAAATGTCCCTTTGCTTCCTCCTCCTTCCCCCAGCTTTATGTGCATGATGTCATATGGTATGGAATACTTCTGGTGAGCTGATGTCAGCTGCCCTGGCTGTGTCTCCTCCTAAGGTTTTGTGCACCCCCAGTCTACTTGCTGGATCAAAAGAGGCTTTGACTCTGCTAAGTACTATTGCTAAGCATGGCTCAACAATAACTAAAACATTCCCAGGTTATCAGCATGTTTCCATGGTAAATCCAGAACAGAGTCCATGCTAGTAACTGTGAAGAAAATTAACTCTACCTCAGACAAACCCAGCAAAAAGACATCATGGTTGAAGCTTTTTTCCTGATTCTCCATATGGAGGCCTCCTCATGTGGACAAATGGTTAGCCCACGATGACCAGAATTCAAAAAGACAGGAGTAGGGGGGGGGGGCAAAAGAAGACTATAATTAAGAAAGAATTAATGTGGTTGAAGTGGAGTCACTTAATAAACAGGATCTCAAAATAAATGGTTATATATAAAGGTTCTGCTCTTGTCAGTAGGAATTCCTGTACTTATGTCTGCACTCAAGACATTTTAAAATGTAATTGAATATGTTTTCCTCATAAATTCCTTAGAAGAGGGAAAAATTGGTAGCTGGAAGAACATAATTGGGGATTAAAATGTTAATGAATCTCTCATTTTGCATTGTTAATGCATTTATTGAAAGATAGTTATTGATTTAATTATACTAACAAAACAAATCACATTAAAAATGCAGTCTAGCTCAGTTTTGAACCTTGGAAATGCAAATAGGTTTTTTACCTTCAGAAAGAAGAAAATCCTATTTCAAAGACAGGAAATCAGTTGGATTATGTCTAGAAATTTATTATGGGTGCTTTTGAAATACTATTGGCATTGAAATTGCAGAGTGCTATTATTCCCCACTGTAATTATAATTGGCTTGATTGCATAATTTTAAACATCCTAGTAATAACATTCACAGAAGTAGATATGGTCTAACTGAAATTCAAGCAGACAATTTTTCTGATAGCACTGTTAAAGCCCTACAGTAAACTGTAGAGGAAATAAATTTACAGTGCTGCTGCCAAATTTAAGCACAGTTTGATATGTCAAAGTGCATAACATAAGGAATGATATTATGTGTTATGTATAGACAGCAGACATTACAGTCATGAATGGACTGAGTTTTGGTAATTTTTGTTCTGGGAGTTTGGGAGACAAACAGCCTCCTAATAATTATTTCTGTTCATAAAAGGAGCTAAACCATAGCTGTTCAACTTGCATATAATTTGAGCATTTAGGTTTCTAAGTGGCAGTTGAGGAAGCAAAATTTCAGTTCTGAACTAGGAACTAATCCAGGCTCTGTTCCCCAGCTATTTGGTTTCTATTGCTGGCAGGCAATAAATAAATGGACCTTCAGTATTTTATGTGAGTGTGCTGACAGGCAAACTGGCTGTTGCCCTTTGACTGCCACTCAGCAGAATACGCTGCAGCCTAGCTTCTTGAAGGCCAAAGCCCTAGAGCTTTATGTGGTCACGAAGCTATATATTGTGCAGAGATGTTGCAGGAACCTATCCCTCAGTACTTCCCCCCACCCCCCCTCCAATATGGCCAAAATCTGCTATTGGATTCAAAAAGTACTGTGCAGGAAGGATAAATTGACAAACTCACAGCATGACAGTAAAAGCTGTTCTCTTAGGAATCTGAATTAGAAAAATAGAACTTAAAAAAAAAGGAAAAAGATGAAAAAAGCTTTAGATGCCTATATATTTAAAATTTGTTGTTATTTTTTTATTCTACCACCTTGGTTTTCTTTTTCCTTTACATATTTTTGTTAGACTGATGTTATTATCATTTGAATAAGCTGCATGCATTATAAAGAGGTACAGACGGACAGAAAAATGAAATGCAAAAAGGAAGAGAAAATGAAAGTAAAAGAAATACTCCTTCATGGTGCTCCTTCTATTGTGCTTAATGGCAAATGAAGCCACAAATTAGAAATTCCAAAAAGGAGTGTGTCAAACATTTTGAAAAATCAGAATTTTAAAATGCCTTGTTTTGCCTCCAGATTAAAATCCTCGTATGGAAAAACAGAAGTTTAAATGAAATATGCTTATGAATATAAAATGCATTTTTAGCAGTAAAATGTCAAACTTCTAGCATCACTTGGTCACAGGATGGTTATGAGCAATAAGCCTTTTTATTTCAGCAACAGTACAGAAATGCAGTAGCAGGGAGTTCTGCACGCTGCACAAAACACACATTTAAAACCTCTAGAAAGGCTCTGGAAGAAGGCAGTTTTAAACCATGTTTTTCTGCTGACTTCAGCTATTTTATTGTCTCCCTATTGACTGCTTCTGCTCAATACATATTCTCGTTGAACAGTTTTTATAAATACTAGTCTTGCTTTGGTGCTGTCATTTTTTCTCTTGGTTTCACATTAAGTTGTCTTGTCCAACCATAGTCTTTGATAATATGTCTATATTTTCCATGTTCCAAATCAACCATCTTTACTTTCTCTGGGATTTCCCTTTAATAGACAATGATTTGCTACACCATTCTCATTCATGCATCTTTGTGTGTTTTTTGCTAGTACATTGCATAGAATCATAATTGAGGTTGGAAGGAACCTCTAGAAGTCATCTAGTCCAAAACAGATCTCATCAGATCACACTTCTCAGGTCTCTGTTACCTAATTTTGAGTATCTCCAAAGATGGAGATTCCACAACCACTCTGGGAAATATAATACATATTTCAGTGTGTGACCCTTTGTCCTACTGCCATGCACCTTCAATAATAATCTGACTTCATCTCCTCTGTATCCTCACAAGTGCTGATCAGAGGGGAGGGATCATTGAATTTGACTGGTAGCATACGCTCTTCCTGATACCACCTGATAGCTTAACACTGATAGCATCTCATGAGAGAGTCAGGCTACTGATGCTCCCAGTACTTACAGGTCTTTTTGAGAAGTCGTGCTATGGTCAAAGGCACATTAAGGTTGAATTAAAGCTTTAATATTTTTGTTTGTTTGTTTGTTTTTGACCTATTCTGTTTTGCCTCCTTTGGGTTTCTTACAGAGAAACCAGCAGGTGCTATTACCAATACTGCACTGACACCTGGAGTTATTGGCTTGTGACAGAAGGAGCAGGTGCTCAAGCACTGCCCAGCTACACTTTTGTCACCTTAAAGAAAGAACTATCTAAAGAAAACTCCTTGTGCAGCTCATCATTATGTGCAAACCAGAGGCATGTTATGTTGTTGCATTTTGCAGAACAGCTTAGTATGGAGAAAAAAAAACATAATTAAACCTACAGCAATCCATGAAGTCCATTTCAGATTCTAATCTTCTTATTTTATTTTTTTTAAAAAGCAAAAATACTTTCAAAATCATCTTAACTGTAGCTCTGGCTGCATGAGATAAGGAATAAGGCTGAGACAATCTTGTTCCTTCCTTTCAATCTACACATCTATACCTGTGAACAAGAGCTTTGCCTGGCAAGATGAAACATAATATATCTTGCTTATATTGCATATTTCCTTGAACAGTTTAATAGAATTGGCAAAGAAGGAAAGGAATTAAGGGCAGTGTGTAGACATTTACTGCTATATGCAACATACTCTATAAAATGAAAACGTGTTTTAAAGGAACAAATTCAGCCATTTAATTCCGAAACTTGAAAATCATGAGTAAAAAATCTTTCTTACATGCTTTTTTGATATCTGCATTCACTGTACTTATGGTCAATACAATTTAGTGGAACTATTAATAACATTTTCCAAAGAGTTTAGTGGAAGCGAGACTTGCCATTTCAAAAGTGTCGCAGGCAGAAGACCTTTGACCACAAAATAATCAAATACTGAAAATGGCAATGTAAACTTCACCATCAGTGGACTTTATCCTTGTCTGCTGCGTAAAATCTACTTCTCTTGGATTTTACAATCACATTCTTGAACCTTCCAATGGCTAATACTCAGTATAGCACAGGTGATGCTAGTCTGTTTCTTGTATTTGTAACCTTCTATTGCAGAGGAATGAACTGTTTCCTGAAAAATGTCATAGTGAAGTCATCCACTTGACTTTCAAGAAAATTCAGTTCCAAATTTGCTATGTCCTGCAAAAGCACTTTAAATAAATGGGTAGTGAGGAAATTTAGTGTGAAAAGAGAACTTAATCTGTTCTCCTCAGTCTCTGTATTCATTAGCTTCTTGGGGGAAAAAAATAGCAGATGACTCTTGTGGTGGGTTGAAATTTCCCCCCCAGCATTAACTTTGCCAGACCAACTCAGAAGCAAACAAAGCTGTATTTACAAGCAAAAATCTACACTGTACAATGGAATGCAATGAATATGTACAAAATATACAGTATTTACAATATTATACAGATATTTACAATTAGCAAGCAACACAAAAACTCCCCTAGTCAGAGACCAGGGAAGCCGTTCCACTGACCCCCTGCCATCCCCTTGTTCCAAGAGAGAAAGGAGCAGAGAGAAAAGCAGTGAGTTAGACTTTAGCTGAGGCTGGCCGATAAGCACGTTAATCTCTCCTGAGTGAGGCAAAAGCAGCAGAGAATCATAAGAGAAGAAAGAGAACTGTTATGGTACAGCCCATCTTATTCTAGATATTTATCCGATGGATTTGTTTAGAATAATCTTTTGTTTTCTTTTTCACATCCAATAGTGATCTATTTATATTCTTCCACTTTCCTGCTCAAAATCTGTAACTAAATTTTAAAGGCATAGGCTAAAACCACCACAACTCCTTCCAAGAGCAGGGAAATACAAATGCCATAACAGAACACTGTTAGCTTCTAAGCCAAGGTGCAAGAGTATTGATAACTCCATAGAATAGGGGATTATGCCTGCAACAGTTCAGCAATTACAATACACAGTTCAGGTGTTAATGTACTTATCAAGTCTTGTGACTATGCCTTGAGCATAAGGTGCTAAGGAAATACTTCTGAACTCTTAGTGAGAATGGTTTCTTGAGAGAGAGACAAGCTGTGTGAAGTAAGGATGGTGGGTTTGTGATGTATATCTCACTGAGAAGTCCTGCTCAATTTGCATAAAGCATTTACCATTTCTGCAGCAGTATTAGTTACAGCGTAATAAACTGAGACAGATATAAATAGCTGTGATACTGACTTCTCCATCTGATACTACTGCCACTACTACTACTACTATTACTAAATAATTATAATAATAATAATCCAGCTCAAAAAAGCCTTATGCACTCAAAACTACAAGATGTTTGTTTCCAGACTTCTATGTGTACAACTCCCCCTCATGCCAATACCCTTCTCTGACAGGAATGGGACATGTAATTGAACATTTAAGTGTAAACACATGACCTTAACTCCTGGTGTAAAAGAACACTGTGTGATGCTTAAACATGGTGGTAGAACTGAGCTGTGGAAAGGTCAGGTATGTCTTCAAAATGTTTTTAGGAATAAGAGTGGATAAATTGCTGAGAAAACAAAGTGAGAACTCTTGAAAATCACTTTTCAGGTGTGATATTGTGATATGAAATTAGTTTTATCATAAATGCTCAAAGTTTTAAGATTTCTGTTTTGCAGTAAGTGTTCTACCTGAAGATTATTGCTTAACCCTAAAAGGAAGGGAGGCACCTGAGAAAGCAGAAAATGAATTTCCTGTCTTTTCTCAGCTTTTCCAGGGGAAAATGAATTATCCAACCTCTAGAAAGAATTGTTGATTCTGAGCCCGGTACGCATTAGCAAGCAAAAAGGAAAGAAATTTAAAGTATACCGAGTAACAAGAAGTGTTATGCTTGTTTTTATTAGAATTTCTAAACAACAAACCTCCTTTAGTATGCAGGCCTTTTGTCTGGACAGTAGCTCGATTAGAATAATAAACACAGTGTCTGGTATGCTTTGTGCTCTGTATCAGCGTCTGATTCTACAATGCTTAAAAATTAACTTTGCTTTGAGGCCTGTTTCAGGGACGTTGGAGTCAAAAGCACTTTCTCTGCTACAATTTAGGGCTGCAAAATTAATTTCTACAGTGTTATCTGTCAGATGCTAATTGGCTAAAAATATGAGGGGTTTTGTTTTGTTTGGTTTGGTTTTTTTCATGTCAATTCTCATTAACAACAATGCAGAGGTATAAAATATGTGACTAGAAATCCCTCTGTTACTTTTTAGTATGTAGACTACACTTCTTTTAAGTATTAAGCATTTTTATTCATACTTTCATGTGTCAAAGAAGGAAAGGAAATTTCTGATGAACTTCTTGAGCTCTCTTGATAAGGCCAAACTTACATGGAAAAAAACCAACCAACCAAACAAAAGAAACCGAACAACTTTGTTCAAGATAAACAGAATTGCTCCAAGGCAGGATGGAGGAAACACTTCAAAATAATGTGCAAGGACACATGACATTTCCAGGATGCAGATCAAGGAAGTACAGCGACATGCTGGGGAAAACAGTGTCTCTTATCTGAAGTACTGTGAATGTATTGAATGCCAGCTTTTTCTTAATGTAGTGGGTGAGTTTTTTGCAGCCTTTGGGAAGGTGAGTAGCCAGATCAACAGGCTGTCCAGTGTATAGAAAAGAAGTGTCAGTAAACAAACTCTAGTGGTCACATGAAGTGATGGCATGTGAGTGAAGTGAAGTTGTTGTGGTTTCAAGGTGCTATACAGGATAGCAAGGGTGTATGTGTTGCTTCTGAAAAGGAAGGAGAGATAGAAACTACTGAACACTGAATGTCAGAGCTGTGAATATTAACGTACAATTTAAGGTCATTTTTCACAAGGCACTTGAAGGAAAAGCCCACTTGACAAGACTGTTTATCAACTTTCTAGAAAGTGTAAACACATTCAAACAAATATTTTGGTTGTTGGAAGTTGGCCTTATTTCCTTCCCAGTCTGTCTTTTTTACTGGTATGCTTTATAATCCCTGAAGAATATATGCTGTAGGGCACAAGGAAGCAATTTTCCCTGTCAAATTTGAGTGGCAAAACTCAAATCCTCTGGTAAAAATCAAATAGGTTGATTGTTGTAAACATTCTTGAATGTATTTGTTCTATGTTGCACTTCATGTTCTGCATTTCATTGAAAGAATTTTGTATGAAATATTAGTTGTGCCGGAGATCATCTCATATGCATCCAAATGTCATAATGGTATACACAGTAGGAACAAATCTATTAGAATAATGTTTTCAGTACATTTCTCTTCAAAGTACAGCTTTTTTATCCATCACACATACACAGATGAGATTAAAATCATGCTTTTCACCAGAGTGTATTTTCCTTTTTGGAGTATTTTCAGATACAAGTATTAACACAAATGACTTTTCAAAGTAAAACTTATTTTCTTAATTTTTTTTTTTAATTGTAACTGTTGTTTTAGTGCTAAACTGAACATTTAGTTTCCTTGTGTGTACATATATAACATTAGAGAGATTTCCGTTTAAGCCCCGAGTTTCATAAAGGAAACAAATGGTAATGTGATGTTTTTATGTCAATACTAATCAAATAAAACATATTACTGTCATCTTTCTTGCTTGTATTATTCCTGGCATGTACACAAAACCTCTATAACATTTATTTATGCATGCTAGATATGTATATTTCAGTGCCTGAGAGTATTTGCTACTACTGCCCTTGCATACAAATACACACATGCTCAAGCACAGAAATGCCTTCCGTGGCAGTTTTATTGAAGGGTTTAACTTTGGGGGAAAATCTTCAACAGCATTTATAAGTGGTGGATTGCAGCACCATTAGAGTAATCACTTTTTAAATTCTTCCTGGTAAACTACTACCATTAACAATCTTTTATGTGTATTCAGAGCTCATGAATTGGATCAGGCTATAAGTCTTGTTTATAATAGCTTTAATGAAGATCTTGGATTTGCACGGTGCCTGAATAAGCAAGTGAAAGCATCATACATAGAAAGCAAAAGAACTGTGAAGTTATCTATTTGTTTTAGAGAGACAGTGTATCCTTAAATGATTCCATCAGTCTGTGTAAAGGACTCTCCTGCTGTGTAAAACTCTAGTCTACTTCTGGTTTATGGACCTCATTGCTGAGCTTCACTGAAGCAACTGTGCTGTTACTATTTAGTGAAGTGAGCGAACTGCCTTCAAACACAGCTGAAGAATAGCTTGTTATTTCTACCCAGCACCACTGAGGTATACAGAGTCAGCAATTTCTGCCGGGACTGAGGTGACAGGCAGGCTCTGTAGCCATATTTCGGTGATCTTTTGGCTTAGCCTATGACAGACAAGCATTAGGGAGCAATTTAGTGAGAAAAAAATGTAGTCAATTGTATACAAGGATGCTGAAGGTTTTTTCCTTTTCTTTCTGTGTATTTTACTGTAATGTGAGACAGGATGGGAGTGGTTGGAAATACTTCAGGATGGTGAGAAGCCTTACATGAATCAATAATTTCACAAATTATTAAAACACTTCCTTTGCAGGATTCCAGGATCAACTTTAGTTAGATTAGTGGAAAGAGATATTAACATCAAGCTTGAAGTACTTGTTGAGGCAGATAGATGGTGGCCAGGTGTAACTGCATGGTAACTCTGAGAGGAAAGTATGTGTTGTCTTCTCCCCACAGCACCTCATTGTCAAAGGTCAAGGCTGGGCCAGCCACTAAACTAGTGACAGATGCTCTTTATTAACCCCTCCCTCTTCTTGAAAGGGAATCAGGGAGACAGATTTATGATCCGGAAAAGAATACTAAACCAAAACCTATACAGAACACAGTGTCCCCTGATGGCAGTTACATCACCATTACCACTGATTCTCTAGCAGAAGTCCCAGAGTGAACTCAGCAACAGAAGCAGGAGCTGAATTCTGGAACTGGATTCAAGAACTCGTGAATTGAGATCAAAGGCAGAATGGACAATGCCCTGCTTGCATATCAGCCATTGAAGAAGAAGATGAAGAACCTGACTCTTGCAATCCCTCAGCTTTATACCAAAGATAACATATATGGAATGGAATATTTCCTTGGTCAGGTTAGGGTCACCTGAACTGTTCGCTCCTCCCTGCCTGTGCAACCTTTACCTCTGCACCCCCAGTTTGGCATATAAGATTTAACGGTGACCTTGGCCTGTGTACCAGTCCTTGGTACTAAGTAGAAACAATGAGCATTACCACTACTAGAAGCAGACACTGTCTGCTAAAATGAGCTGTTAACTTCAGAAAGTGCAGTTACTTAGAAAAGAACGAGCTGAAAAGTAAAATCACTAAATAGAATTTGCTCTGTTGTAACTCATACCAGGACCCCTAGATTTGGAGACTTGCAGTATCTGGAATAACAGAGAGATGATCCAGAACTGAAGTAACAAAATCAGTGTAAGACTAGGAGCCAGCTATGGAAAGTGAAATTAGAAATTCAGAAAAATGTTTAGTGACAAAGCTCAGGGCCATATTCATAGCATTGTGAGTGCAGGTATGAATACAGCTTTATGAAAACAGTGGAAAACAGCACAAAGCATCTACTCCTGGAGGGTAGAAGTAAATATGGAGTAAGAGGTAGCTGAAGTGCTTTCTCCTGATATATATATATTTTTTTTTTCATTTAGTTAAAAAGTAGAATATGTTAACCTATGCATACATTTGAATTATTTTATGATACTTTTTTTTTTTTCTCCCATCATATGAGCTGAGAAGACAAACTGAACCCAGATCTGAGGCTCTTCTGGAGAAAAAACTATCTCACGTTGTTTCTCCATCTGAGTTTGACTCTTGAATTTACAGACATTATTTCAGCATGCATCTGAAATTTTTGTGAGTTCCACGTGTCACAGAAGGAGCACAATAGCTTGGAAGGTTGTTGGCTGTGCCTGAAAGAATGATGACAAATAAAAGACCTGAAATAATTTGAGAACGGTGTGGCCTGCTGAGTGTGGCCTTGTCTGTGATCCACGTCCCCAGGCTAGAAATTCCTTATGTGTATTAGTTACTCAACTGAATGATACTGATTCGAGTTACTTCATAAATGCTTTGAGTTGTGCTGGTAAGAAGTGCTATTTCAAAGCTAAGATTCATTATTATTCTCTTTTATGCTGCATGCTTTTCAAAGGGCTGCTGCAAACAAAGGAGTTATTAAGGCTTTTCAAGAAATTATGTATCTGTAATTATTTTAGTCCCCCATAAAGAAGGTCATCCTGCTTTGGCAGTGTGGCAGGTTAGGCTGGGTGCCTCCTGTTCCTGCCACATCAGTTACACCTCTGGTGTCCGGAGTGTCCAGCCCAGTAGGTGGACACAGGAAGCTGTGTATTTCATACCCATAATATCCTGTGCCCTATACATTCATCTGCAAAGTCTCTCTCTTCCTCTTTCTACCCTCTCTGCTCTCATGGGAGATGCTCCCTGTCGGGTAATGGTGGGGGAGTATCTCAAGGCCTCTTAGGCCTGGGTAGGCCTAATGCCAGGAGGAAAAGGGGGGAGGCAGTCTCAGACCTGGCCAGCCTGAGACTAACCTAGCAGTGGGGCAGGGAAGAAAGAGCCCTGGGGGTTTGGGAACGCCCTTAGGTAGGGAGATGGAAAGTGTTGGGAGGCCTTTGGGTGTGCTGGAAGGGACTCTGTATGCTTGGGGATTCTTAATCACTATGCTTGTGGTTTCTGTAAAACAGTTGCTGCTTTTCCATTTGAAATTTTCCATCACATTGCTATCCATTTGTTTGAGTGTCATTCTTTTGCTCCTTTCAGGGGCAAAAGAGGATCTGTCTGGCCTCAAACCAGTAACCTTGGTTACTTCATTTTAAGATGAGACTTACCTTGTTCTGGGAATATTATTTCCTTAATGGAACCTTTCTTTGATTTAGCACTATGATTTAGAAGATTCTGGACAACAAACAAAGCATATTTTATTATTGCCTGGCATTACTGGAGAGAATACATGAAAGGGATATTATTGAAGCTTTTTAAAAGGCTGGGGTTTGTGAGAACCAACAGCTTTGTTACAAAACTGGTGAAACAGGTCCTTCAGCATTTTCTTTTCTGGTACAGTCAGCATTGGGAGCAGAAAACCATCCATTTTAATAAAGCAGATTCCTGAAGTGTACAGTTTGTTAAATTCATGGCGTTCAACAAAAAACAAAACCAACCTACCAAACAAACTGATTCAAAATGGGAGGTGTACTTATCTCTTTGGCCTTCTGTGTAGGGCTGTGAAAATCTGTGGCAGGTTTGCGTAGGCAATACCTTCAAAAAAAGAACTGAGATGTGTGTGTGTGTGTGTTCAAGTTTCCCTTTAATTCAAGGTTTAGAGTAATTTTCTGTAAAAAAAAAAAAAAGTAAATCCAGAAAAGTAGAAGAATTTGAATCTTCTCATAACACATTTTATAAAAAACAATCTATACATGGGTATAGAGAATTAGAGCATTAGGAGGATAAGATAGAATTTAATTGCACTTGGGGACTCATATATTTGCACAATAATTAATAATTTTAGAATAGAATAAACCAGGTTGGAAAAGAACTTTGAGATCATTGAGTCCACCCTATCATCCAACACCATCTAATCAACTAAACCATGGCACCAAGCACCCCATCCAGTCTCTTCCTAAACACCTCCAGTGATGGTGACTCCACCACCTCCCTGGGCAGCCCATTCCAATGGCAAATCCCTCTTTCTATGAAGAACTTCTTCCTAACATCCAGCCTAAGCTTCCCCTGGTGCAGCTTGAGACTGTGTCCTCTTGTTGTGGTGCTGGCTGCCCAGGAGAAGAGACCAACCCCCACCCAGCTACAACCTCCCTTCAGGTAGTTGTAGACAGCAATAAGATCTCCCCTGAGCCTCATCTTTTCCAGGCTAAGCAACCCCAGCTCCCTTGGCTTCTCCTCATAGGGCTTGTGCTCCAAACCCCTCTCCAGCTTTGTTGGCCTTCTCTGGACGCATTCCAGCAAGTCAACATCTTTGGAATTACCAAAATACCCAAACCAAACAACCCCAAACCAACAACACCCCCTAAAATATCCAAAACCTAAGTGGAAGACATCTCATTTTACAGTCCTCTGTCTGTTAAACTTTGCACTGCAAGCAGAAGTGTTCTCAAAATAACTCTGCTCATATCATTGCATAGGATATCTTCTTCACATACCAACTTTAGATTAGTTTGATATTTGCCCAATATGTCTTCCAATTTCTTTTCAGTGATATCTGAATTATTTAAGGCTTCAATTTTTATTTTCTTTTAGAGAGTGGGAACTTAGGAATGTGTTGGCAATGTGACCCAGACCATTAACATAAAAATAATGTAAGCTGCTCTATACTTTGAGAGAGATGATAGGGCTCTGTAAAGATATTTGGACAAATGTGTTTGCTATTTAATCCTCATCCACACAAAACCTAATGTTAGTAGAAACAGCCTATGAAAGATAAACTAATAAATCTTTGCAAGAGCTATGGATGCCTACAATACATGTTTTGAAAAAGTGGTGATAAAGGGATATGTATTAGTGAGTGAAATATTGATTGATAAACCTGTCATTTCTAAAGGGCAGAAAAAGTATAGCTCATAGACTTATTGACACAGAGATGACAGTCATTTTTATTTTAGTAACATATCACAGTATGACAGATACAGAGGTATTAGGTGATAAATCATGAGATAGGAGGATTTAGGTAGCAACTCTGAGAAAACAGTCCATTTGTAGAATAGCATTTACTTTTAATTTGTGTTTTATATAGAAGAAGTATATCTGAAGCTGGATACTTATCTGAAAGGTGTTCCCATACTAAATTAGTAATGGAAAGGATGTCAGGGTTTTAAGCCACGATGTACTTCAGTGACCTAATTGTGAGGAAAGAGTAGGGCACTTCTGTGACATTTCTACTTAGGGGAAATGGATTTTATGTTCTGGTCCCTTAAATTAATTATTCAAAATGCTGAAACAACTAAATTTGTTTTATCTGTTCATTGACTTAGAAGGGGCATGACCTAGAATGTGTAAAGCCAGGCCATTTGGGCTCTATTTGCAGATCTCCAGTGATCTAGTTTGTGACCTTGTCTTGCCGTGGCTTCCTTTTCTCACTTCAACCTTCTTTCTGCCTTATTTAGGGGTCAGTATTCAGAGCAGATGAATCTCATCTGTTCTCATTGATAATTTTGGTCTACATTGTTCTTTAAAGGAAGCTGAATCTACCACCCAAGTGAAACATAGAATACATAGAATACATAGAATAAACCAGGTTGGAAGAGACCTTCAAGATCATCGCGTCCAACCCATCAACCAATCCAACACCACCCAAACTAACCCACGGCACCAAGCACCCCATCAAGTCTTCTCCTGAAAACCTCCAGTGATGGCGACTCCACCACCTCCCCAGGCAGCCCATTCCAATGTGCAATCACTCTTTCTGTATAGAACTTTTTCCTAACATCCAGCCTGAACCTCCCCTGGCGCAGCCTGAGACTGTGTCCTCTTGTTCTGGTACTGGCCGCCTGGGAGAAGAGACCAACATCCGTCTGTCTACAACCTCCCTTCAGGTAGTTGTAGAGAGTAATAAGGTCACCCCTGAGTCTCCTCTTCTCCAGGCTAAGCAACCCCAGCTCCCTCCGCCTCTCCTCGTAGGGCTTGTGTTCCAACACATCTGTACAATCTGTACAATCCTCTAAAAGCCATTTCAGATATGGTAGGAAGAGCCATTCTCACATGTTATTTAGGTTAATACATTGCCAGATCTTCCAGGGCAAGTGCACTGTCAGTCTCTGGGTTCTATGTGAGAAACTGACTTGTGTGGGCTCATACAAGTGAGAAAGAAACTTTTGCTAACTGAATTAGCAAAATAACAGAAGTATTGTTGCTTTGGAAGTTCTTATCGCAAAATGAGGCACACCTAACTGTAGTGCTTGCTACAGTAGGATCTTGTGGTACTAACACCTTGTGAAGAGTGAGTAAGAGTATTGAGGCAGTGTTATCTTGCAGGTGTTCTCTTACCTGATGGTTTTAAATCAGACATAATTGATTTGTTCCATTTGTCACAACCTAAAAGGTTTTGCATAGAAGTAGGACTTTGGAGAAAGAACTATTCAGTTCCAGGCTGGTAGTGAAACTTGGTAGCTCTGTATTAGTTTTTTTTTGGTTGTTGTTGGTTTTTTTTGGTTTTGTTTTTTTTTTGAGAAACTGTATAGGAAGTTTTAATTTGAAAAACAAAATGTTGGGAATGGAAAAAAAAAAGTCAGAAAATTTTATATGCCATCTAATTAGATCCAGCTTCTTCTCAGTCATGGCAGATCAGATTTGTCTGCAAACCATCTGGACATAGAGGAGTGAATATGCAGTATTTTTAAATTGACTTCAATTGCTTTGTTCTGGATGTGATTTTTAATCTGTCAGAACTAGTGTGATGCTTTGCTATTGTGTGACAATCTGAGTCATGGTTCAGTGCTTGGACAGTTCAAAATATGTTAGGACAGTGGACATAAGAGTATCACCTGGGTTTGACTCAATGATCTCGAAGATCTTTTCCAACCCGGTTAATTCTATTCTATTCTAATAGCACAACATCCTTTGTCTTTAGAGGATAGTGGAATAAAGAAACTTTTTGGCTGCTGTGGACAATGTGCATTGGGCTGCAACAAATAGTACAGCTTAAAATTAGGACCTTTCTTTGTCTGCAAACTCTGCAAGCCATATGGTGCACAGCAGTCACATGTTCTGTATTTGTCTATAAATTTCTCCATGATGTTTGTCAGGTTTGTCATTATATCCATTATGTAGTCTGAAGAAAGCAGCTGTGACTGCTTTAAAACATGTGTGTGATAAAGGATGAAAAATACATTTCTGAAAGGAAGAGGCTTTGCTATTTACCCTAAATTTACCTTGTCTGTGGTCTTGCAGGCCATGAAAAATGAGTTTTCATCATTAAAATTTACAGTTCACCTTTGAACATTCATACACAGGTGAAACTCTTGGGATGTTCAAGGGTAATTCCTACTGAGACATCATGGTCATCTCCCTGCAGCAAAGAGAGAGAAGTTGAATTTATAACACTGAATGTATCTGTGTCTGTATGTTAAACATACATAATGTCAAGTTCACTATATGTTGTCATCTAGTCTGTATTCTGCCCACTGGTACTAAAATTTCATAAGGAGGTAAACGTTCTTTGCATGTGACGGATTTGGTACACAGTCTTAAGATGGTTAATTTTAGAGTGATTCACAAACTGCCAATGGAGATGCTTTACCACTTGTCACAGAACATGAGTAGCCCCATGTTTGTTTTTTTCAGAAAACAAGCACATGAATAATTCTTTGACATTTTCACATGAAACTCCTTTCAAGGCAATACCTGAAGTATTTGAGAAGCTGGAATTAATGGACAGAACTCTGGTGCTCATCTGAGCTGGTAACTGCTTGAGGCACAAGAGTGAGTTCCTTGGGGCCCTGGACACTGATGCTCATTTCTGCCTGAGACTGCTGATACAGCACCTAGTAGCTTGCTCAGATAGTTTGTGACTTGTATGCTTGGTGACAGAAGAGAGGGATGAGGAGGAGACCTCATGTTGTGGGATTTGCCATCCCTCAGTGTATGCTTCCATATCACTAGAGACTGTTACAGTTATTAGAAAGGTCATGACAGTACCTGAGGTCAGTCTCACATTTATTGTGTAAGTATGAAATAGGATTTGAAGGGGAAATTATGTGAATCCTTATACTTCATTATTCTCTGAGACCTGATCATATTCTGAGGAATTGAGAATCCCCTCAAATGTATTAGCAGTGTCCAGGCAGCATTTATATTCCCATACATTAATGGAGCTGGAAGGCATCATGTTTCTTGTAAGCAATAACACATCTTGTTCTCTTGCCAGCACAGAGGTATCTAGTGCCATGTTCTAGAACACCTAGATCTGGCTAGCAGATATAATGCAGGGCTTGTAGGAGAGTTCTTGACCTCAGAAGTCAGTAGGGGGAAGAGACTTGGTATGATTTCTCGGCATGTCTCAGATGACACTCCATGCCTATGTATAGCGAATGACTTAAGTTTTAAGTATCTTTTGTATTACAGGGTTTCTGAGGTTTATGAAGTTTAAGGCAAGATCTGTGATGTCCAGATGTAGTATCAAATAAATATCTAAAAACATTAAAATCCTGCAAAGAATGTATCTTGTGCCCATAGGCATGCTTTAATTAACTAAATTAGTATTCGCTATACAGAAGAGGATTTGAGTACATTTACATAATCAGTTATGTACCTTTCTTTTGTCTATACTAATCACGAAATAAAGATAGCAGGTATCAAGAATCTAAATCTGTAAGGTTAGCCCCTAAGCTAGGTTCCAGTTATTCAGATAAAGTCAGTCTTATATTGAATTTTATATTTCTCTTGTGTCCACAGTCACTTTTCATTAATAGAAAACTTTGCTGTTAATTTTATCTGTCTCAATCTCCATACTTTGTTTCCAAGCCAATTAATATTTCAATTTTGATTAAGGTATTAGATACTTCTTAGTGTTATAGATTAATTTATGAAGATAATAAACTGAATATATTTTCTCATTGTAGGTGGGGTTTTGTTTGTTTGTTTGTTTGTTTTGCATTCAGAATACCAAATAGGCAAAGCTTTTCAACTGGAATAAGTTAGCCTTTGATTCTTACATGGATCTCTTTTTTAATGTAGAAGTTTTATTTTCTTTAATTTTCATTGTAATCCCATTAATTGACATTTTTTAAAAGTATAGTAGCAAATCTCCAAAACAGTGAAGATTTCAAATTAGTAAGAAAACATGAGAGTTTAAAAATGAGTGACCTGGTTTACTTGCAGGACAAAGACTAATTTCATGGTGATACTGGCATTTAATCAGAGAGAGATGCTGAAAGTGATCTATCTGTTTTGGAATTTCTATTAAAATTAATAATAAAAACTTCAGCAGTTTCTAAACAGTCTAAGAATTTTTAGTTAAATTTCCAACTCAGCAGCTCTAAAAAAATGTGCTACATATTCATTTATACATACAGAAATAAGATTACTTTGGCTATTTTATTACTATAGGCACAGTGACCACTGAAAGGACTAGTGAAATCTGTTTTTCTCTTCAATTGCCTGCAATAATTTAAAAGAAATTAATTTATTTCTGACCTATTCTTATGCTTCCTAAATATGAACTGACACCAAAAAATGTTGATGAAGGGTGATAAAACAGAGGCCAGGCTTAGTTTGTTTGTCAACTAATTTGGCAAAATTAGTTTCTTTGGAATAACATAGAGTAGAAGACAACCAAACTGAGATCTGAAATATTTTATTTGGTTCACATAATTAGCATTTATTTCAATTTACAATCAAAAATCAAAACTGCAAAGATTGATTTTTTCCTATTGTGTACATTGAAAATATAACTACATAATTACATACATCAGTGGTGAAGCCCTGGAATGGTTTGTCCAGGGAGGTGGTTGAGGCCCCATCCCTGGAGGTGTTTAAGACCAGGCTGGATGAGGCTCTGGCCAGCCTGATCTAGTGTGAGGTGTCCCTGCCCATGGCAGGGGGGTTGGAAGTAGATGATCCTTGTGGTCCCTTCCAACCCTGACTAATTCTATGATTCTAAGTTATGTATAAGAAACAATTTCTTTTAAATAAAGGCTTAGTGGATGTATGTTTTCATTTATTTGAATAAGGTTCATTACATATTCAGAGATGTATATTAAACTAGTATTCCATATCTGGAAGCTGCAGCTTTGACAAGAGAATATCCTTTTAAAAAAGATACTTTTGTTAGAATTTCAGCATATTAAGACTGAGCTGTAGCTGAGTAGCACTGATTTAGTATTCAGAATATTAGAAAATTATTTGTTAACATAATAACAAATGCTTTATGTGTTACTTCCAAATTTCAGCAAAGTGCAGCATTTAAAAGAATTTCAAATGCATGCAACAAGGGCATAAGGAACTACAATGCTAAAAACAACTACAACATGACAACTAGGACACATTTTGGCTTAGTTAATGCTGTGAAAAGGTTATTATGAAAAAAGTAGAACAAAATCTTAAAAAAGAGTCATAATAGCTAATTCTTAAATATAGGTTTATAATTGCTGGTTTTATTTTTATTATAATTTTGGAAACATTTCTCTGTAAGTGGGAATATTAAATCTTCTCCAAAAAGCTTCAGGAAGAGCTGCCATTCCTCCCAATTCTCTCATAACCTATTGCTCTCATATATTTGAGGGCAATAGGGCAGCACTAGCATAACCTATTTCTTCCCTTAGCTCCTGGTAGGTGAATACTAATTGTGCTCAGGAAAAATGTTGCTCTTTTCAGCTGTCAGTAATTAGAGGAGGAAGAGGGGAAAAGAAGTGGGTGCACCTTCTCTTGTAGTGAAGGCACAATGAGCTCGCAGAAGCTATGAGTGCATGCTCATGGCATCCATGCACATCCATATCCATCGCTGTGCTTTTAGCATTCTTTCAAGGAAAGGGAGATTCAAACCCTTTGAGAACCATGAAATTCTCTTGGAGTTTTTGTAACCAAGAATTATTATTCTCTTGCTTCTACTTAATGAAAATTTTCTGAACTGTTATGTATGATCTTTAAAACCTACTTTGCCTCCCCTGACCCTATATTGCAAATGATGTGTGAAACCAAATCCACTCAACGATCACGTTTGCCAATTTTTATGTGAGCAGAAAATACTGTTTTTATATCTAGAAAGTTTGTTTAAAAGGCTGATTTAATATTTCTTACAGTTGTAAATTAATTTTTTTAAGAAGTACGTAAAATGTCATCCTGTACTAGAATTTTAAAGAGCAATAATGGTGCATTTGTTCATACATAAAGAAATTTAATGTTTGCTCTAGCAACAGAATAAACCTAAACTCTTAAATATGAACCAAGGATAAGGGTTTCTTGAATCAATAGAGTGTACTTTACACAGTGGAAGCAGTAGTCATGCTGTGGTAAGACTTCACCCATGTGATCCTAGAATAATCATAAGTACATCTAATAATTTAAATATGGGATCAAATCTCCACATTATATTCAGATTATAGGCAAGCAAGACTATTGGAGATCAAAATGCTCAAAGTATGTGTTTTGGAATTGAGGTAGACTTCCAAAGTAAGCAGAATGTCTTAGATGTTCTTTGGCTTTGCTTACGTATTTTAATTTTTGTTCCACTTAGCGTCTTCAAGTCAAAGCTTAAACAACAGACTGTATGAAGGTGTCACAGACAATGGTTTCTTCCTCTTGCACACAAAAATCCTTTTGAAAAGTTAGAATAAAACACATTTATTAAATAAGACATTCTTTGAATTCAGTGAGTGGTTTTTGCAATAATCTATGTAAAGTGTGAATTAAGATTGTAAGCTTTGAAGCCCTGGGTGTTTTAAGTCCATCATGGTGCATGCTAACAATTCTATCTGAGCCTCAAACACTAAGCTGTTGGTGTAGTGGGCTTATAGCAGAAGTGATCAGCACTGAAGGGGGGTTGTAGTGAGGTGGAGGTTGGTCTCTTCTCCCAGGCAACCAGTACCAGAACAAGAGACACAGTCTCAGGCTGCGTCAGGGGAGGTTTAGGCTGGAGGTTAGGAAGAAGTTTTACACAGAGAGAGTGATTGCCCATTGGAATGGGCTGCCTGAGGAGGTGGTGGGGTCACCATCGCTGGGGGTGTTCAGGGCGAGGCTTGACAGGATGCTTGGTTGTATGGTTTAGTTGATTAGGTGGTGTCGGATGATAGGTTGGACATGATGATCTCGAAGGTCTCTTCCAACCTGGTTAATTCTATTCTATTCTATTCTAGTCTATTCACTGTATCTAGCCTTTTTTTTTTTTTTTTTTTTTTTAAAGTGAGTGGATATTATTATGCAACTTTTTTCTTCACCAAACTGGGGACAAGCTAATTCCCTTATGGTAATCTCAGTTATATGGTCAAATGAGGTTTAACATCCAGAGTGGGGAAAGCACGGAAGTAGATTTCCACAACTTCCACAACTATCAACAACACACCACCTCACAGGCATGCAATTGACCACAACATTTAATTCTCAAGCAGTCATTTGCTTTTTCCCCACCAAAAAAGGGGAAGAGCCTGGTTGTAAGTGTCCCTTGGGCTGGATAAGTTTTATGGACTGCTATAACAGATCATCCTGTGCACTTCAGTATGACTGTGTCATTGTGACATCAGGGAAATGCTGAGCTGCAGTGGTACTTCAGTCACAGCCAATGGTCTGTGACTGTAACTTTGTTCCTGTATAAAATGAGCGCTTCATCCACTTGTTAAAATAGCTCTGAGACACCAAGAGACCTACATAAATGACCTTGAAAGGCAAAAAAATGGATGTAATATTTTTCCCTTTTTCTACAGGTATTTTCCTATCAATAGACAGCTTATCTCTGTCTGTGGAGGTATGTGTTCCTTCATATCAGGATTGCAGTACATTACATTAACACATTTTTTAATTTAGTAGTTCTAAAGATTATTTTAGAAGCAGCATGTTGAAGAAATTAATTGGGAAATGGTTGAGAAGTTATTCCAGTCACTACTCTTTACAGTGCTGTTTCTTGTCTAAGGAGTGGATTTCAGCATCAGTCTGACATCTTAGCATGCAAAGTGCTGTCTCTAACCACATTTTAGGTGTCTACATTAGCAATAGATGTGTGAATAGTAAATTATTCTATTCATTTATTATTCCTGATGACTTGTAGATTATTTTAATGACATTGACTATCCTATTCATGCATTACTTGAAAGTTATTGGAAGTGAATTGCTGTCAAAAAGGCTTTGCAGCTGCAAAAAATTATACTTCTGCTTTTATTGTATTCCCTTTACCCCCAAATAGAATATACTATTTCTATCTCTTCACTTGATTCAGCTAGCTGTCACTCACATCCACAGACAATTGTAATGCACTCACAACATATCCCAGCTGCCTGTGATAGACTATTGTTTTGTAATGAAGGGGGTACAGGATAATCTCTGAATATCCACTCCCACAGGAAAGTATTCTTTCATTGGCCACAATCTCCTTTGGCTGAATGATCTGTGATGTTCTGGTCAGGCTTCCAGCATGTCTTAATCTAACAAGAGTTTTGCATGATCTCTGTAACACGGAGCTGTCTATAATGAACATCTCACTAATATTTTTAATTATTTTTTTCTAAAGTAAATTAGAAACATTTCCATTTACTTTGTAGAGCTTCTGACATCTCAGATCAGTAATTTATTTTGTCATGAGCATATTTGGTCAGCTGTAGCATTTAAAAAAAAAATTGTTGCTGTGGTCTGTGACTAATGCTGTAAAGAATGCTCCCTAAAAGGCACTAATTTTCTAACAATTGATTTCTTTCATTTAGGACTACTTGAATTTGGATATTATTTACTGGTCTGTTTTAATATTATGTGGATATGTGTTTAGTAATTTTCTGAGTATGAAGAATAAGTCTGTATGAAGAACAAGTAATGTGCAGAAATAGGAAAAAGATTTATAGTTGAGGACAGCAAAAGTTGGCAACTTTCATCTGTGCAACCTGAATTGAATTAAATCATAGAAAATGTTATGCCTATTCTGATGTGTGTCCATCTTTCTTTTAACAATCAGGTAGAAAATAAAACATAAATTCATTTTTCATGTGCTCTGTTTACTTTATAAAGCAACAAAAAAGGTGACCCTTGGTGAAGGAGTAAGTAGAAAGGACAGATTATATTTCTCTTTCAGAAATTCAGCCAGAGGATTGTTGGCCATTTTACTGTTTATTTCAGACTCAGTAGGTATAGTATTATACACTAAATCTAATTCAGTGTAAAAGAAAACAGAAATTGAACTGTTCCTTTTTAATAACATCGTTCAGTCTTCAGCTGATCATTAATGACAGTGAGGAGATGAGCTACCTGAAGTATGTGGTTTGCAATGTCTATGCAAGCAAATTCTGAGGAACTGCTGATTTCACTCCCTGCCAAGGGCACATGGAGACACAGTGGATATTATTAACAATAGTGCTAATCTACAGAGAAGTTAGTGTAGCTGTAAACCATAAGCCACTTTAGTGCTGTGGGGGTTTTTTTGGGGTTTTGACAGTTTGTTCTGGAGACAGAGTCCTGGTTTTAAGACTATTTCAGGGAAATCCGAGTTTTGCCTCTTTAACAGCAAAATAGACATCTCTCTCTATTGATTATTAGTTCTCCTTCATGTGTTAAGGTTGTTTTAAATGATTCTTTTCACACCTGCTTTTTATTTGTTTGCTGTTTTTCAAAAAGTGTCATACTACCCTATCATCTTCATTTCTCCAAATAATTCTAAACTAATTGTTATATAGTTTTATTGGTAATATTTCCCATTGTCTGTGGCTCTGAAGTCATCTACCAATTATTAAATGAACTTTATATTTTGGGGGGTGTGTGTGTCTATATATATATATATATATATATATATATATATATATATATACACATCCTTTTTTAATCAGTAATTGTTATGGTATATGAATGAACAATTTTTCAGCCACTCATTTGCTTTCAGTATGGTTTTCAAAAGATGATCTTCCCTGATGAGTGATTGGGCTAAACAGTGATGTTTTACGTAGACACACGCTGACACATACCTCACTGATGCAAAATGGTTTGAAAAAAGGCAGTCAAAAAGAATGTTACCTTCCAATGAGATTTTTTCTTTTTTGCCTATTAACAGTGAGATTTACCAAAATAATGTATGATCTTTATTTGTGTTGGCACTGAATTATGGCTTTAAAAATAGTAGAGATGCTAAATAATGTTTTACACTTCCAATTTTTTCTCCAGTTCTTAATTTAGAATGATTGTCTTTCTTTCACCCTTGTCCTTTCCAAGGCATAGTCTTTAAGACCCTTGTTTCAGCTTCAGACTGTGAACTTCAGTGACACTGGTAAATAATGTGCTTAGAATCAGTTGCTCTTAAATCATATGGTCTTTACTGTCAGCAAACACCTAAGTGAATTAGAAAGGGTGACATCCAATTAACAGTCTTCTGCACGCTCAGTGAACAATGATAAATTTAAATCCTTTACACTTTCAAAGTGAAGTTACAAGTGAAGAACAAGCTAGAAATTGCTTTGTTGGTTTGTAATAAATTATTGTTAATTTAGTAATACTGGGATAGGGGGCATCTTCTTTGAAAAGAAAGCCACAGGTTATTTGAATAAATGTCTGTTATTGTAAAATTCAATAAAACACACACACAAAAAAGGCTTACAGAATGAAGTCAGTATCTATATAGTTCAAGTGAATTCTGTGGAACTAATCCTATAGTATGATTATTCTAGAATGTTATGTTCATGACTTGCATTGATATAAGAAACATCAGAGTTACGGACCTCAGAGTTTCTAGGAGTACCTCTGGGATGCTGTGTTGAGGAATTTTTCACTCATTGTTTTCCATTAAATAAAATATGTACTGATTCAGAGAACTTTAAGAACAGTGTAAATCTTCAGTCGTATTTGTATCCCATTCTCTTTTCAAATGTGAAGAAAGCTTAATGTAAATGTAGTTACTTCTTTCTGCAAAACTCTGTTTCTTGATATGGAAATGATAAAACTGGAGTTAGTCTAAGAGTTCTGAAACAATAAGAGCTGGAAACCCAGACAAAAATCATAACTTCATGAGGTTTTATGAGTACAGTTGATTTAATTTGGTAGGCTAGTAAGTGAACTATGTATAAACTATTTAAAATGTGGCCTGCTATGGGTACTTGAGGATACTTCAGCACAGCTGAGATGCAAAGGCAGAGAGGTTATCACAGGGTGGAAAAATCATTTTCTTAGAAACGGATACACTTTCAGATAATTAAATAAAAAGACTGATTTTTTTTTTTTTTAATGCTGCTCATGCTTTGTACTAATTACAGTCCAAATGGTAATACAGAGTGACATGAAATAGGCCATTATTCTACTTTAGGAGTATAAGCTCACATAATTTAATAAACGATGAAGGGTTTTCTCACTAATTTTTAGATTTAATTGAATGTATAAATACATTTCTCCATATGAATAACTGTTGCAGTTGTTCCTTTCAGTTCCTGCTCTTCCCAATATATCATAGAATTCTCAACCCAGAATCCCCTCAACATCTCATTTGGCATATTGCTGACTGCTCATTGAACATGAGGATATCTTTTCCCATGCCTTTGCCAATGTGTATTGTTTGCCTGAAATCATGCTTCAGTTCAATGTATTATCTTCTGGAACAAAAGTGCATGTATAAAATGCTTTTATTGATTATATTTCTAGTTTTGATCATCCTTATTTTAACACAAAGTGCTAATACACATCATAATTCCTCATATATCTCAGAAGAATGGTATGAAATGCAGCTGACTAGAGCTTGACAAACACTGAAGTATTGTTTGAAGGGTGGAGATTTGGAGAATATAATGAATGTCCATACTAAATAGCTTTAACAAAATACATTCAAAAAAGATCTATAGCTTATCTTGAAGAATAGGAATTAAAAGAAAGGGTGGTTTTAATAATTAAAAAGGCCCTTAGGAAGAGCCCCTCATGAAGGTAATATTTTCCATCTCGGAGAGAAACTTCTGAGAACTTAATGGAACGCTGATGGTCTACACTTTGAACATAAATTCATAAAATGGAAAGCCTTTTATTTCAAGTGGAATGCTTAGAGAGTGTGTGCAGGAAAAATAGTTCTTCCATGCTGTTTTACTATGTGATCATTATAATCTCATCAGTTATCTCTCACTCTAGACCATACTGCTGGTATTTCTAGAGAGGCACACATCAGTCATCTAGAAAATACAAATAAAGATCTTTTACTTCTAAAAAAATTATGGAGCACTTTTTAGATGATTGCTTGAAGGTGAAATTTTTGACACTATTAGGCCCTCAATGTAATAAATTTACATTTTTAAATTACATTTTTAAATTACATTTTAAAATTTGAAGTATTTGTGTGAAACTGTTTAATGACATTCGAGGGACCACTTACAAACCATTTATCATGGTGATTCTTATACTGTAAGGATCAGGGTTTGAGATACACTGTTTCCCTCATTATTGTAAAGAGAATTATATATGTGAATATTCATTGCATACACTAGCAATTGACTTATGTGTTCTCTTAGTTATCTTATGGATATAGCTGAAGTGGAGTCAAAAGAAATTAGATGAGAATTAATTCAATTTTGTTCAAAATCATACCTGAGAAACTTAATAGCTTTCCCACCCCCCCCAACTAACTTTAGTCTTCCTGTGCAATTTTTCAACAAATACCCGAGAGTCTTTCCCATTAAGCATTGTGAAGGTAGACCTGGAGAAGGAAGTTCTATTAATTTTCCTCATGGTTTTGGTTCATTGACATCTTGCTTAACTATGGAAAATACTGAAATTCTTTAAGCAAATATCTGTTTTGCTTAGTCTTTCAGTAAAAACTGTTTCCAAACCTTCTGTTTTCATCTACACCACACCAACAAAATAGTAATAATATTTTTTCTTCTTCAAAGAATTCTGTTTTATTTTGTTCTCTTCCTCTTAATTATATTCCTTAAAAAATGATTTGCAGTTTGGTTTTTTTTTTTTCCCCTTGGAATTTGGGGATTCTGCTACTGTCTTCCTGTGCTAATGCATACTCGACAGTTTACACAGATCATTTGTATAGCTCTATGCTTTTCCTACATTTTTTTTTCTGCAGTGATTTGATTTATGTTAATTTCCTTAGGAAGAACCATGACACTTCGCATCCCCTTAAGGGACATGGTCACTTTATTGTTGCTTTTTATTATTATGCCTAACCTTATTACTCTCTACAACTACCTGAAGGGAGGTTGTAGACAGACAGATGTTGGTCTCTTCTCCCAGGCAAGCAGTACCAGAACAAGAGGACACAGTCTCAGGCTGCGCCAGGGGAGGTTCAGGCTGGATGTTAGAAAAAAGTTCTATACAGAAAGAGTGATTGCACATTGGAATGGGCTGCCTGGGGAGGTGGTGGAGTTGCCATCACTGGAGGTTTTCAGGAGAAGACTTGATGGGGTGCTTGGTGCCGTGGGTTAGTTGTTTGGGCGGTGTTGGATTGGTTGATGGGTTGGATGCGATGATCTTGAAGGTCTCTTCCAACCTGGTTTATTCCATTCTATTCTATTCTATTCTAAAATTCTAACTAAAAGTCACATCATCGATCACAAAGCTGAAGGCTTCATTGAAATGGCTGTCAGTGAATATCTGAAAACCTGGTCTATGTATCAGCAGGAGAATTAAGGCTGAACTGAGATTAGAAAAGCATTGAGAATCCACTGAAAGACCAGCAGTTGGGAGAAGACACTCATAGTCACTTGGCTCAGAGAGGTGGTGGGCAGTTGGATGAGATTTTCACATGCTATTCCTAAATAAAGTCTGTTCCTAAATAAAGCTATGATAATGCTCTCTGAATGTGATTGTTGTATGGCTCATTATCATAATTTTAATGAGACAGAACACATGAGAGACATTGGGTAGTTGCTGCTTTGGCTTAGTAATTTGTTTGAGCAAAACCTCATGCCTTCATAGACATGAAGAACAAAGAGAGGTAGAGTAGGAACTGGGCAAGGACAATGCTCAGTTATCACGCTTTTTTTTTGCTTCCCATTGTACACTGTCTTTTCATTTTTTCTCCTGCTTTGGTCAGAGTTGAAGGTATTTCATCTAGCAATATAGTGTTTCTCAACTTGATATACTTGCTTCGGAAAATGGGACCTAGTAGTACATAACTCATAAACCCAGCCATGGGTAGCTGCAACTTGACTGTGAATTTTCTTGTTTCTTAACTCTTCCTTTATTTAGCTTACAGTGAATAGCATGAGAAAAGGAAGTTATTTCCAGACATGTTTTATATTATACACTCCTTAAAAATTCAGCTGTAACCCTAAGCAAAACTGAAAACTGAATTCCTTACAGTAACTGGTGCTGAAAATTTTTAACTACCATGCTGCTTTTATGTCAGCACTCTGACAATTTTGACAGAAATATGACAGCATTCAGTTTCAAGACAGTAGTATTTAATAGGTCTGTGTGATGTTGCCAGAAAAATTATAAATTGATCAAAACATGCGAGGGGGTTTTTGGTGTTGGGGTTTGTTGTTTGGTTTTTTTTTTCCCCCTTTTTCTGCCAGTGCTACTTTTATGACCATGCTGGATAGCCCAGTCTCTCAACTTGCCTGACATGAAATGGCAGAGGCTGAGCAGTCCTCCATTCCCTGTCCAAGGACAATTTTCATCATAGAAAGTAAGGCCTCAGTGTTCTTGAATTTCTTGAAATGTAGTGCTTCAGACTATATTCCTTTCATCTGATAAGTTAAAAGAGGTTACCAGGTTTTCTGTTTTATGAAGATCTTTTAGATAATAAATATTGGCCTGTAAATAACCAGAACAATTACAGACCAGTAATAGCCTAAAAGCTCCAGTCAGGCAAGTTTCAGATGTTTATTAACTGGAGATTAAAGACTAACAGCAACCTGAGAGTCCAGACTGGAGGATAAGTTTGTAATAGATGTTGATACCGGAGTGACAGTCATATATGCTACATCTGAGAATCTTTTTATTTTTAATATATTTTTTCTATTTTCTCTCTCATTTCTTCACATTATTGGGGATATTAGCTATCCAAATGCCTCATCTTTTAGGACCATCCTTTCATAAGAGCATTCATAGCTAAACATTAAAGATAAATAAATCAATACATCCAAAAAAGGCAGACAACTTTGGAAAAATGCAAATCCTTCCTTTTTGTATCCATTTAGTCCTTGTTAGCTGAAGAATGTTGTCTTAAGAATCCCTTGCCTATCATGCTGTTGTTTGATTTTTTTTCCTGAGTTTTGTGTGTTTTATTTCATTTTTTTTTTATGGCAACACTATCAGTGATAGTAAATCTGTAAGTTTGGAACTTGTGTATGCAGTAGTTACTCTCAAAAAATAATGTGCACTGAAAAGGAAGCTGAGTGTAATCTGTTTCTGTGCAAGCAGGCGAATATATTATTGATTTATCAAGGGGTCAATTTCAAAAGAACTTAATATATTAAGTGTGACATCTGTTACAGTTTATTTTGTATCATACACACATTCTAATTTTGGTTTAAATGCAAAGAAATAAAATTCAAGTGTACTGCCCAAAAAAACCTTGCTAAAACTTTCTTAATGTCTTGCATAACTTGGGGCCCTTTTCTACAAATATTCCAGGAGGGATTTTTTTTCCCCAGATGAAATTTTCCCAGGTATATTGCATAACCTTTAGGAGTCTTATATGGAATGGGGGCATATTTGTAAAGAAGTATGAATGCTAAACTCACAGGACTATTTCCTTTTTCTGTTACCAAAATCTAGAAGGTACATTTATTGAGTATCCCCGGTATTTCCATTAAATATGATACCTTAGACTCCTGACTAATTACAAAATTGGGCTCTGGTTTCATGTAATGAAAATTATAAGTACTGGATTGTTTGAATTTAACCTTTCTTGTTGACCTTCGTCTTATTTTGAAAACTGGGAGATTTAACTAAACTAAATGCCTGGAGATCATAATATTTTTAGATCCCCATCATCTTGCCAAGTAAAATGACCTTCTGAAGAACATAGGGGAAAATTGCCTACTGTAGATAACACATAACTGTGACCAAGGACAGAAAGGACATATAATTCTTTATAGTGAACTTTTTACTGGCTAGTGGTAATCTATTACTGACAGTTTGAGGCTGAAATGAATATTAGACAGTTTGAGCAAAAACTCCATCTTTAACATCAAAGAAAGCTATGCACCTTTTGATTGCTACTACATCAGGCTGTTCACCAGGGATTCAAACACTTGCAAACAAGTCTCTTTAGATAAGGATGAGTGAACTGGTCTTTTCAATGGTTCACTTCATCATCCAGTTCAATGAATTAATTTTATTTTGGGGAAGAACTAGTTTCCTGGAGTCTTTTAATGAAAATTAGAATCCCATCTATATCTTTTTCATTTACTTTCTGTATGATTTCATGTCAGCTAGCTCAAGCTCAGTCTTTTCAGACTAAAAATCATTAATTTTCTGAGTAGGAAGGCACTGCTGTGTTTACTGGCAACTTGTTCATATGTTTCTACTAACATTTGTTAGAAAAGAGACATGATTAATATGCTAGTTCTATTTTCCTCACGAAAGCCTCACACATGTTTTTAAATTCTCTTCAGGCTGGCCCTTTAAGAAATTTCCATTTTAGCTCTGCTGTCATATTTCACTGACATTTCTAACAGCAACTTATCTAAGACTTGATGAGAAACAAAGAATTTTGGAAGGAGTTCTCAGAAATTCACTAAAAACAGCTCAAGTTCCCTTGATAAACCTTCTATCAGAGATAAGCTTTGAGAAACCTGTCTAATCTAAAGTATTCTGAAGAAAATTGTGAAATATTTTGTAACTATATACAAACAGATAAGAACTTGTGCAGTATAATCCAGGTTGTAGAAATACAGTTATTAAGAAGCATTATAATCAAGTCACATACTAAAATGATCAATATTTATGTGATAGATAAAATCCAATTGAGAAGTTATACAATCTATCTCAGCAAGGTCCAGGGTATCATTATACCTATTAATCTCAGCTCATATGTTAGAAAACAAAGTTTTATGATTCCTTGAAAATACCCTTTTTGTATAAATAAGGTTGGCTTATGGAGTTTTTTATAACGGATAGAACTTCATCATCTTTTGTCTACTATGCCTGGCCCTGGGGGCACTCAGGAGAGAAATATAAATCTCTCTCTAAGCTTAGTCTTTCTTTCTGGAATATATTAACTGAGCACGATCAGCTATAGAATGGCATCTTGGCAATGTAAAGTCTACTTTTATTTCCACTGCATATCATTTTCACTGATGGAAACAGGAAAATATGTATTTCAATCTAAAGACAAAACTGACTAAGAAGAAATTTAGAGTCTCTTCTGAGTTTTGTCAGCAAATCTCTTCAAAGTGGTAAGTTTTCACAGGTAATTATGACAGGAAAGGACTAAAGCAAACCAGTTCCTACATTTGTCAAGGGTCTTTCTGAGAAAATATGGTTCCAAAGAACACCTTGTAGTTGCTTGTCAGTTACAGTAACCCACAGATAGTGGTGTGCCAGTAGTCTCTGACGTTTATGCTTGCCATAGTGTTACACACTGTTGCAAAAGTGATTGTCAAAATCTTTTCTAATGTAGGTTCCATTTCTGTAGAAAGATTTGCAGGTATCAGCTGAGATCACTCCTCAAGAAATTGTAACTGAGTACTAAAGTAGATTAAACAGCATATAAGTTTTTAATAGCAGATAGAGATAAGGGGAAAGTTCACAAATACAAAATGATCAGTTTGCCTCAGATTGCTCTGTGAACAACAGAATTGTGAGGAACATTCTACTCTGATTGGTTCCTGTTAGATTGTACTTGGTTTAATATACATCAGTATACTAGATTCATCCTCCCAAGAATGCAGAAAACACATGTGGCAGTTTAGGCTGGCTGCCTCCTAAACAGAACCCACAGATTTATACTTCCAGTGTCCACAGTGTCCAGCCCAGTGGGTGGACACAGGAAATAGCATATTTCTACCCATAAAACCTGCATCTTTATAAATCTGGTTGCAAAGTCATTGTCTCTCTCTTCCTTCTCTCTCTGCTCCCATGGGAGATGCTTTTTCTATCAGCTAATGGGGGGGGAATCTCTCAGACCTCTTTGGCCTGTTTAGGCCTAATGCCAGGATAAGGGGCAGGCGGTGGTCATGGTGCAGTTTCAGGCCTGGCCAGCCTGAGACCAGTCTAGCAGTGGGGGTGAAGAAAGAGCCCTGGGGGTTTTGGGTGCACCACAGGTGGAGAGAAGGGAAGCATTGGGGTTTTGGTGTGGTGTAAAGGACCTCTGTATGCTTTGGATATGCTTACCACTCTGCTTTGTAATTTTTGTAGTATGTTAACTGCTTTTCCATTTAAACTTTCTAAGACTATCCAATCCATTTGTGTGAGCATCTTTCTTTTGCCCCTTTTGGGGTAACAGATCATCTGTCCCACTCTAAACTAGGACAATACAGCATCACAAGTTTGTAATCCATGATGTAAGTCATTGCAGTCTGTTCTTTAAGAGTCACTTATACTTGATATTTTAGAGTGTATTTGTGTCTTGGGTGATCAATCAGGGAGATCCAGTAGTAGTTTTCAGACCATCAACTTTGGAAAATGGTGCCATTCTATTTTCATTCTTTTGACAAATACTAAAATTAATGCAACGTGTTGCTGTTGTCATGTATGATAAGTAACTCTTATGTCTTTTGCCTGAATATTATATATATATATATTTCTATCTCACATGCAAGAAAAGGAGAGGCTTCACTTTTGGAAAGTCTCATTTTCCTGACAAACTTCAAAGAGTACAAACTTAGCACTACCATCTTTAGTCAAGTTGCATTGTTTTTCAGAGAAAAGCACCGGGTTTGGGCAGTATTCCATGTGTATATGAATAAACATTGCTGTTTAAGAAATTAAACCTCTACTTTTTTTCCTTAGCACTACCTAACTACCTAACTTTTTGGCACCAATGCAGATGTTAAGTAACCGCAGTGTGAACCTTTAAGGGATGTTTTTTTGAGTCATCATTTGTCTGGCAAAGTAGGAAAATGTATGAAGATTTCATTCAAAAGGGATGATTCCTGACTTGTCCAAACAAAAGGTTATAATGGTGTCTGTGGGAATGTAACCTAATTGATGGAAGATTATTTGCAATGTATGGATTCACAGATTTTGACTCTTTCTGTATCGTGATGTTCCCATTTTTCTGTTTCCTTGTCATAGCTAACTTTCTTCCGATCTGAAGCACTTTGTTCCTGTCGTTGACTGCATATTTCTCACTGCAGATGAGCTTCTCCCACTCCTCCACAGTCTGTTCCTTTTCCTTGTCTCTGATGCAAATAGATGTCAAGTCTGGCACACCCTGCACATTATTCTCAATCCTGTCACACCTTGCCATGGGTCTTGTATCCAGATGGGCTGCTGTAGCACCTTGCACTGTGGATAACCAGGCAGCTTTCCTCCATTTCTCATGCTGAGGTACTTACAGAGCATGATTAGAGGAAGTTAACAATTTTAACTGTGCTTATACATCAAATGCTCAAGAAAATGTAGAACAAAAATCTAAAAATCAAATGAAGACAGTCTGCCTAAAACCTTATGTGCTCGGGGGTACAATGAAATACTGAAAATGTAAAGCTATTATTTACTATAGTAAAGGAGTGGACAGACAGAACATCACAAAGGGCCAGACTCAAAAATATGGATTCCTATTCTGACTGATCTAAACAGAAAGAAAAAAAAAATATTAAGAAAGTCAGCTCAAAGTTCAAGGGATCAATGCAATTAAATATGCCAAAACATTTATACTTATGTTTTAAAATTCGCATTTCGGAATCTCAGACTCCTGAGAAACGCATTTGTCTTATTTAATAACTTCAAAATGCCTTGAACATTGATATTGATGCAAGTATTACTAAAATTTAAACATCTAAATGTTGACTTTATTCAATGTGTTTGCAGTCTTCATTATATCTCTTCCTATTCATCCTATCTCATCTATCCTTATAGATTCTTCAAAACAAGAGGAAATGTCCATGAAATAAAGTATGCAGTACAAAAGCTGACAGCCTAATAGACATATCAAATATATATTAGTCATTGAAAGGACTGAAAGCTCAAATTCAAGTTCTGAATCAAAAGTGGATTATGCCTAGTAAGAATTGCGTTCCTCTTCTCACGTCTGTTTCTTGGTGTTCTTACCAGCTTCACTAATCCTTTGATTCATAAAGAGAGAAGTTTTCTCTAAGGTTAAAATGACATGTGATTGACTAGTATATTCTGCTTTCTGCCCAGCAGGGTATGATGCAGAACAAGATAGTCCAGTACACTATAATTGCTGTTTCACAACACAAGAAGCTTTCCTCTTCCTTAAAAAAGAGCAGTAGTATAATCAGAAAGAAACATGGTGTTGGCGTTCTGACATTTAATTCATGTTGAGCTCTCACAACTTTCAAAATTGTATATGTAATGTTCTCAAGCTAGTTTTTTTTTATAGTGATATCTCTGTACAAAAAGTGAATTTCATAAAAATTGGGGAAGATATCTGCACATACAACTGTACATTTTGTCAAAATTCAATCTCTTGTGGCTGCTGTTTCTGTGATGCCATTAAGTCAAACTTTATATTTTGCTTTTTCCCCCCATTATATTCATGAATATGCATAATTCTCTTCAGTCCATGTCTTGTATTTTTCACACTACCTACCTTTGGTGTCTCTCTTGCTTGGAGTTAATTTATTTATTTATTTATTTTAATTTAAAAAATAAAATTTCCTTAAGAAGATTGAATTAAAATATACTGTTCATGACCTGGGAGTGTGAGTTTTATCTCCATGACAATGAAGTATATAAATTAGTTTCCTACTGAAAATATCACATAGGTAATTTTTCAGTACTGTTGCTTCCAGCAAAACTCTGGATGTGCAAAAATGTAACTCCAGCCCACAGGAAAAGAAGCCTTCTACAAATCAAATACACTCCCACAAAGTTCAAATAATTGAAGAGACTTTATCGTAACATTCTGAAGGTGTCAGTGTAATTCCATAGGTGAGATTCTTAGCTTGATTTCAGCTAATTTTAATGTTTGTTTGTTTGTTTGTTTTTAACAAACCTTTTGGCTTTTCTTTACGGTTTCTGTGAAAGGCTTTTGCAAAATATCCTTAAATTCTTCTCTTGCACCAACGCAGTTATGGCTACAGCATTGTCAGGTAGTAGCTGTGTTTCAGATCCAAGTTCATCAGAAAATTTGCCAAACGGCTCTGGTTAGCTGGCAATAATTGGGAATAGAACAAGAGACAGAGAAAAGATCTAGGAGTATATTCAGTGAATCTTCCTGAAGCACTGGCAGTGGTGTCTTGTTCTTGGAAACTGGTCAATCTAACTATTCAGTGAAACTACCTTTCTTTTCTTAGGTGCTACAAGAGCTTTGACAGTAATGCAAATAGCAAATAGAGAACAGAACTAACCAGGTTGGAAAAGACCTTTGAGATAATCGAGTCCAACTCTGACTCTGACCTCATGGCAGTCTTTGCTTTTTCATAGATCATAGACAACCTGTAACGTAAAGGAAAATAAATATCCCATGATCTTTGGGTCCCTGGTTTATAAATCAAAGGAGAATTTAAAATATTGAATGCACATTGAAAAATTCAAAATTATTAATCCATAAGCTGAAAAGAAATGCCTATTGCCATAAACTGTTTATTGTATTTCAAATATGGAATATTTCTTGGGGTTTGTAAAGAATTATATGAGTTTGTGGTTATGTGTTGTAATATGGGTTTTCGATCACCCTGAGCACAGCTTCCAGGACAAGATGTAAGCAGGTGAAGAGGTTTATTACACGATACACCAAAGTTACATAATCCATCAGAAGGCACGTGTGTCACATCTCAGTTGATTATTTTCTACTGGCATGTGTGTAATTAAGGCATGCAATAGGCTAAAATAACAAAACAATATTTTAACACATCCAACCAAATTCTGCCCAATTTCTTCCCTCAGTCACAAGATGTTTACATTCTTTTCCAAGACAGGGACTAAACATAACCTTCAAAAGCTATCCAAAACCACCCTTCTCCTACAGCTATGCATTAATTTAAGCACCTGGACACAGGTGCTTATGGTTTCACAGGAAATTTACATTTTGCTCCACCTCTTATCAAGGGCAACTTTTCCCAGTTTTTCTATGATAACTGATTAATAAACATATAGATGTATGGTCTGTACTGTCTATGTGCTAACAGAAACATGAGTGACTAAGTTAAAAATATTACTTGACAATTTTTATGTGTATTTTTAGTACTGCAACTTCTTTGATGATAGTTCTGTTCTCCCTTTGCAGGTATTCTTTGTCAGGCTTGCTTTACCTCTTCAGTTTCATCATTTCCTTCTGCTAGCAGCCTAAAAGTGTCTGTCTTCACTAGGCAATTTTGCTGTTCAGGTATGTTCTATTTACTACTGCTTTGTATTTAAGCAATTCTAATGTTGAGCACATTAAGTGTTACTTTCTTACAAAAAGGGAACAGTTATTGTCAAGGAAAATATTGGGCCATTATAATCTATGCCCAAAACTGTGCTATAAAATACTATTATATGGTATTTCAAATGAAAGAGCAATGATGCAAAGACACAAAGGAATATTCGAAGCTTATCCTGTCCAAGAAATCTGCCTCTGAAAGCACTTAATAAACAGATCAACTTAAAACTAGGATTTTGCTGAGCAAGAAGTACAAAGTATAAAACTACTGCCAGTCTGATTTTTCCCTTTGCTTTGTGCCACCTTTGCACTTATTTAAATAGTCATCTGGTGGACTATAGGATCCTGCTGATTGGGACTGTATGAGTGACTGAACTGACTTTCATCTTTGTATGTGACTATTAGGTTAAAGAGTGGATACAACATTCAGCAAATTTTAGTAAATAAAATATATCAACAACTAGAACTTAAAAAAATAAAAAAGTTCTTAAAAGTAGCTCCATGCTGGCATTTTATAGTGTACCAAACACATACCCAGAAGTCAATGAAGTTGTGCTGACAGTGGATTTGGCTTGGCATTTCCACGTTGCTAGAGGAAATGAGTATACTTGCAGTGAATTCTGAGCTTCATAAGATTATTGTTAGTCAAACTTTGAAGTGCTTTACGATAAGAGATTATCTGACTGAAAATACTACTCTGAAAGTGTGAATGCTACAGATTATAACTGTACTTTAAACTCTGCAAAGATAGGAAATTGTCAGGAGACACTTGTGTATCTATTCAGTTCACTCCATCAAATATAGTACTTTAAATTTTCAAGATTAGCAGTCTTCACCTACAAACTCCTGAAGGACAGAAAATCCATAAAACCAGATTTAATTTCAAGTGTGTGTGGCAGCATCAATGGATTTGTCACTCTAAGCAGTATTTACTTCCTGAAACATTTTGAAAGAATTGGAAAACATTAAACTAATTTTTGCACCAACATTAACAGAATCTAATAACAACTTGATATTTTTCCAGTATATTTGAAGTGTGAGTAAAAATACCTACATTAAATTTCAAGGTCACATGTGTATTGTGAGTCTGAAAGACAACATTGGGGTATTGACAACATGCTGGAGGTTGTGGTATACAGACTTATTGTGGGTCAAATGCTGCATTTGGATCATTGCTGCTGAAGTTTTTGGAGATTCCTGGGGTAACAATATTTTGCTTTATACTTTACTGAGGTAAAGTGAAGGGGGAATCCAACCTGATCCAGCTGTCATCTTTGGAATGATGTATGTCCATCCTTTTTAACTAAAACCTGATAGACAGTTGTATGGTGATGTCGTTATTGAATGGTTATTTATTTAATCACAGTTTATCATAAATCTAAAAATGAATCAATAGTAGAGTTTCCATCTTTGCTATCATGTATGTTTCCTTTTAGTTTGTGGAGGTTTGTTTGTTTGTTGTGTTGGTGGTTTGGGGTTTTTTTGGGGGGTGGGGTGTGGGTATATTTTTAATCCTTGTTTACATAAGGAAAAGATTCAGGGATCAGCTAGCCTTTACTTCTTTGCTGCTCTGTTTGGACTGCAAGTATAAGCCATACAGATGTAGTTTGTGTAGTTATGCACTTTTGTGTGTAGAGATTGAATATACATTAAAAAAAAAAGGGGGGGGGAAAGAAATGTCCCTTCTTTGGGCAACAGTAAGGAGTTTTCAAAGAGAAAGGCAAGAATTTTATACCTTATTGGAAAAGATGGGTTGAAAGAGGTGGGGTTTTTTAGTATAAGAATAACATTTACGTTCTTGAGGAAGGCAAAAAACCCAGAAAACCAAAAATAACCTCAACTACACCTTTCATTTTAAGTAGGAGGATGACCATGGTTTAAGATAAAAGGTACTGTCTGAACTGTTGACTGATGCCCTGAGTACAGGCAAGGGTGAACTACAACCTTTTGTCAATGTTGACATGTTAACATGGAAAAGAAGATGCCTATTGAGTTGGTTGCTCCTAGAATCAACAGGGCACATGCACATTACTTCTGATGCTCTGATCACTGCTGGTTTGAGGAAACATGGCAGCCCCATGCAACTGCTGAATAACCCATAACCTTATGCAAAGATGATGCAGAGTCTGTTTCATCTGCAAAAGAAAGAGATTCAAATTGCATATCTTGGACAGTAATACTAACAACATAATTTTTTAACAAGAATTTACACCAGTGACAACAAAGGGGCCAATTTATAGTGAATTTGTATGTTTGTAGTTTTGCATGTATCTGTTTTCAGAAACATGTTACTCTATATACCTGTGAGGTGATATACAGAACTGTTTTAGGATTGCCATGTCACTTTCAATTCAGTCATGACATTTGAAAAGGTAGATCATACTTTTCAACTGAATAAATCACAGAGTAATTATGCTAGGGTTATTTTTAAGAAACAAAAATGTGCAAGTATGAAAACTTTGAAATCTTAGGTAAAGAAGAATAAAAACGTTTAAAGAATGTTTGCTGCTTATAAGGAAAAATAAGAGTCAAAGAGAAGATGATATTTAGGCAATATTTCTGCTGCTGGATTTGAAAGAAATACTGTAAAGTAAAATTTGCACAACCAAATAAATAATGACGTTTTGATGCAACACAATTAAACTGAAAGAACAGTAACTTGTTTAGCTTTATTACACATAATTTTTTTCTTGGTAGTAGATGATGATAAGGGAGAATGAAGAATAAGTTAGTATGTGAACATAGATTTGTGTTAATGTAAGTAAAGTTCAAGATAAAGTGCTTGTTTTAATGTTCTGCAGTGCTAATAGCTCCAGAAACATAATTCATTAGAATGTATTTTACTTCATTTCCCTCCCAGTTTTCATTGTTGTAAACAGCAGTTTAAAACTTAAAATGCCCTAGTCCCTTATGCTCAATCTGTTGTTTATTCTTTCACATTCAAGGCAGGTTATAAAGTTTTAGTGCCATATTCTCTTATTTCTTTGTAAAATCTTGGCTTTCAAAAATACTAATGCAAAGCTAGAAAGATGGTGAATGTTTGCATTTTTCCATTAAGTCAATATGTGTTGCAAATTAGCAGCTGGGCTTTTCATTATGTGGCTCTATAAGTAGGCAAAAATTAATATACGCTATTTTATGTACTATAACTTTGTGAAATTAGCAAGCAACACACATAATTTCCTGTTTTTCCTAAGGGAATCAAGTTTCTATTCAGTTTGCACTGTGACCTTCTATTCTGGATGAAATGCTTGAGAAAAGGAAGCTTTGTTGTGTGGCATGCTTGGTACCAGAAGCAGTGTATCTGTCCTAGCATGTTAGGTGAGTCTGAAGTGTGTCATAGTGTCTCCTGGCTTCCACAAGCATCTTATTTTAGATGAGTAACACTCTCCTGGCACTGACTGGCAGCATCAGAACCTGAGTAACTGCTATCATAACAACCTATCCAAAAGTGTGAGATAGGGATAGATACTATATTCACAAGAAGCAAGCCTTTTCCACTCTCACACAACAAGCTGAGCAAGGCATCACAAAGAAAAGGAGAGACTCTGGTTGAATGTATCTTGTAAAATAGTTCAACCAAGTAACCACTGAATCTTACTTAATTTCCAGCCTTCCTCTTTCCCCATCAGCCTGCAAAATACTCTAGCAAATGGCCTAATCATTGGGCTCCTCTGACTTACAGGACTTGCTGGAAAAGGGTGTCACTGCTCTCCTTCATCTGTCTCACCACCCTGTTCCCCTGTTCTCCACTTGCATGATCTATGAGCATATCTATGATTGCTGTGAAGAGATTATTTAATTTCCCAGGCTTTTGCCTCAATATGCTATAGGGAGACTTCACCAGGGTCATTACTGAACGTCAGTGATGCTCTTTCTGTTGCTGGCCCTCTGCTAGTTTTATTAATCATGCTGGTTACACATCATTTTCAGTAGCTTGGGGTAGGGTTTTATCAATAGGTGCCCTGCTTGCTTATCTTAATTCCTCATCTCTTGCATTAATTGTAATAATTTTCTCTCCTTGATATTATTTAGTACTTTTGTATATTAACTCTTCCTCAACTGTTCTGAGGAATCTGTAACTGGATGATGATGATGATTAGGCAGCTTGGATATTTTACTGCTGACTTTCCTGGTTTTCTGTGAAGCTACTTTGGATTTCTGAGTGGTGGTGTTGGTTCCACTGTGTATGAGTGTATGTTTGCCCTGAGTGTATGGAAAACTATAGCATTCCGTGCTCCTCCTTTAGATGTGATAGCTGTAGTATAGAAGGTGGTCTTTGAGTGCAGTGCCTTAAAAGTACCCAGATATATTTTTTAGGAGAAGAATTCTTGTGATAAAAACTCTTTGCTTATGGTTATTATTTGAAATCACATCTTTGCTACTAACACAGCTGCAGGATTTGATCAGGACAGTGCGTGTGGGTTTAGTACGTTATTTTATTTAAAGGAAGCAGTATGTTTCAGGACCTGTACTCTCAAAGAATAGTTTTGCTTTCTAGAATTAGAACCATTTAGTGGATTTGGTTTGCATATTATTGTTCTATCTCCTAAATAAAATGGATTTTCATAGTATTAAGACTCATTATCATTAGGGTAAATGTAGCATATAAAACTATCTCACACCAGCTGAGATGGGTGGCAGATGCTGGGGTGTGAAACTTGTTACCTGAAAATTTGAAATCCTTCTCAGGGGTCTAGGAGGAAGATAACACAACAATATCAAACAGAACAATAGCTTCTCTCTATCTAAGGGTATTTAATTGAAATGCTGAAGCTTGTTTTAGCTTTGTTGTTGTTGTTGTTGGTTGGTGGTTTGGGTTTTTTTGTTAATCGGCATAATGTTAAGGATTGGAATATAAAGAATTCTTTGCCCATAGATTTCAGTAGCAGTTTTCCCCAGGGCATAATTAGAAGTGTTGTGAGACAATTTTTTGCTTCATTTAAAATATGTGAAGCCTGGTTACTTCTGCTTAAATCAGTCGCAAGTTTTTTATTAACTCTCTCCTGTGATAGCCCAGTTAAGCTGAAAATGAAGAAAATACCAAATTGCTTTGTTAAGGCAATGGCTTTAACTGAGGGTTAAAAAATATGAGATTAGTTGCAAAACAATTTAAAATTAGTAGACATAATCTACTTTGTTATCTCCTTCCACACTCTAAATGTCCCACCACGTTAGTATATGGAGCATGGAATTACCACTGTAACAAATGTACAGCTTAGATATCCAGGACTAGGTTAGTGAGGTGGTTGTGAAGATAAATTATTATATGCTATTAAAAAAATAATTGAAAAATAATTCTGTAATCTAAAAGAAGTCTGTGAAGACAGGTATCTATACTAAGGTATGGAGAAAATGCTGTGTTTGAAAAGAGAAACTTCCCCCCAGAATAACTCGCATATCTTAATTGTTTTATCCTGTAACACAGAAGAAATAAATGGAACATACAGCACACCAGAAGTCAAATAGTAGGGGGAAATTTAATGTGAATAGCAATTATTAGAAAAAAAATCTTTTGACAGTTGTTGTAATTGGCTAGCATAGTACACTAGTTAATTTTTTTTTTTTGCATAAATATAGTTATTGGGGCAAAAGAAACATTTTATTTATTTGTAAACCTTGTCAACAGAATGCTGGTTCTCAGGCAGATTTATCTATAACTCATTCAGTTTGAGTTTTGCACTACATTCTAGAGAGAAATTATAATCTTTGTATTGGAATGTAAAACTTATTCAAAGATTTTTAACAGAGGTTTTTCTACTGCTAGAAGGGATTTGATCACAATTTACTAGACTTTGTTCAATACTGTCAGTCTAGTCTCTTAAAATTCTTTAGCTTCTGTTTTCAAGCAGGATTAAATATTCTTTATCTGACTACTCAGACTACTTAGTCTTGATTATACATTGAAGGATGCTCAAGTTTCACAAGAAAGTTTAACGTTGTGGAGCTGAGTACTCTGAACAATTATCAAATACCTCACAAGACAGCATCACTTTCAAGGCATTTATAAACCCAGATAAAGCAGCGCTGGCCTATTACAATAGCACTACCAATGAAAAGTTGTTAGAAACACCAACCACATAAAGGATGGCAAAGTATTTTCAGAAGTGATTGTAGTGTTTCTGTAGCTTGATCTATTGATAAATAGATCAAAACATACTGAAACATTAGCAGACATTAAAAAAAACAAATTAAATGAACAAAGAAAAAAGACACTCAAAACTAAACCCAAAGCTCATCCTAAATATTTTCATGATTTTCAGGTTCAGTTCATTGAAGCTCACAGTTTTTCTACAATTGCCATATGAATTAAATGTGAGTGAAAGGCACTTAGGGTGCCTCTGTATTGCATGGCAAACAGTATACTTTAATGTTCTGACTGCACACCCCACATAAAAGTGAGTGTCTCAGAATTTAGTTTGGAGATGTATGGACAGCCAATATTTATTGCTTATATGTAAATAGCAAATTTAAAGAGCTGATTAAGAATAGATGTATGCCTTGATGTCAAAATGAGTTATAAGAATTTTTAAAACTCAACTTTCTTTAGCTTTACTCACATAATATACTTCTGTCTTCTTAAAGAAGAGTGGCTTGATGTCCAGAACTCTTGATTTCTCAGGTAACTTTGGGTAGGTGATCAGCAGCTCTATTACAGTGGCTATCTGTAGGCGCTGCCTTTGAAAATGTGGACCATGGTCTAAAGTGTGGTTTGACTGTCAGATCCTTTAGTGCAATAGATTAACCTGTCTCTACTGTTCACCACTGTAATTTATTTATGATGCAAATCTGGTATGTAAAAGTAGATTTTATTTCAGTACTTTTGTTCTGATAAACAATAGCTTATTGGAAAAGGCCAGTCATATAGGTCTTATAGAACTTTCAGAATTGTTACATTTTTAGAAGTAAATTATTCCATAATTATTAAATTATATAATGTACTTTCTCCAAATAAATGGCATCTTCATCCTTTGCCTCCCTCGGAAGCACTTAAAAAAAATCTTAATGTTATATGCTAAAGAAAATACAGTTCAAAAGCTGATGTAAAATTTTTTGACACATAAACCAAAATTATCTTAAGCAGTCTTTAAAGTCAATAAACATGAATTTGGATGTTGATAACCAAATGCATGACAGGCAAGTAGACATTGGCAAGTTGTGAGGAGAGAAGTGAATTAACACCGTTTTGTGAAATGCTTGCAATGTGTCAGACTATGATAATGATAATTTTTGGGGGGTACCAAAATTAGATTTAATTTCTCAGCTGAGACTGCAAAATTATCTTTGTAAACTGATATTGCAGATTTATGTATGGACCACTCTAGATACAAAAAGATTTTAATTTGCTGTTATTGTAGCATCACTAAATGTTCCTTCATTGAAGCTGCTTTTTGTCTAAAGTAATTAAAAGGATGTAGGGTTTTTTGTTTGGTTGGTTTTTGTTTGGTTTTCTTTAAATGATAAACAAAAGGATTTAATATAATTTTGCTGACAGGAGTTAAAATGCTACAGTTTTTAAACCAGTATTACTGAATATCTTAGAACAAATACGTGACACATTGTGAAAGATAAAGCTTAGATGGCTCCATCTTAGTTGTGGTTGACCCACATTCCTGAATTCACTAGACTGGGGAGGAAAGGGAGAAATTATTTTTAAAACAGGATCTGTTGTTCTGTGCTAAAGGAGAGTGCCCTACATCTGTCTCTGCCAGCAAAATTCAGGCTCAGCAGTTTGATGAGACACTAATTTAGTTGCAGAGAGATTTATAAAGCTTCATAAATAGCAGAACAATATGATTAGATAGTACTTCTGTTGATTCAATTACAACTGAGGTTTAAAGATACTAAGAAAAAAATCAAATGGCCCAAGATGGAATTAAGCTTTTTTTAGTGGAATAGGCAAAAAAAGTCAGAAGTGATGAAAAAAAACCCAAAGAATTTTCCACTGTGATCAAGCTAGGAAGCCATTTCTTAAGATGTTGTGGGTGTATTGCATCAAAAGATGGAATTCTGACTCACACATCATTCTTGTTCAGATCTAGAGCTCATTTATAAATTTAGTGAAATGTTTTGAAATTATTTTGGCTTCCATTGAACTTGCTTCCTTTCATATGTAGTGCGTTATGCCCTGGGTTCCTCCAGGGAATACACATACACAGGGCTTAAAACAGACACAGAATAGTATGAAGGATTTTTTTGGTAGTGACATTATGCTTTTATTACCTTTAATGTGCAATGTCAGCAGTTCTCTGATGATGTCTGTTTTTAAGCTGAGCAAGGATGTTAGTTTAAAACTAACATCCAGCATTGTGAGCCTATTTGTAAAATTGATAGTTGAGCTATATATCAGAGATATGACATGCCTCTTGCTACTTACCTGCATTGGACAGTCTCCTGCAAAAGGCATGGAAAGTCTATTGAAATCAGAGTGGCATATAGTTGTAAACTTCAGCATATGTCTTAGCACCAGTCAATCTTTAGCCCAAAATCTCCAGGAAACAAGGATTTATTTTAAAAGATATTTTATCTCCCATTATGTAAAGCTTGGCTTAGCTTTCTGGCTCAGCTAGTAATATGAAACAATGTACATATCTGTAGATACATACACACAGAGAAAAAATTTTCTGTATATTTCTAGATGCTATTTCAAGTTCAATAAAACATTTCTTATCTGTAAAAATGCTGAAATACCCACGGTTAGTCATGAAGAAAAGTAGCACTGAGTGGGTAGGGAATTTATTGAGAAAGTTGGTTACCTGTATTTCAGCTCCAGAAGTAAAATATTGAAATAACTTATGGTATTAGATCCTGTCACTACATGAAGTACAAGCTGTTTTGCTCAACAGACTGTCAGACTGCTGTATGACCAGTGCCACTGGATAATGTATTCCTATCCTACTCCTTCCAGACTAGAGCAAAAGTTGCTGTCTTGATGTGGCTGTTACGTTGACAAGGCTCATGTTCAACACCATCTCTAAGTTAGTTTCTTCCCAGTCACTATGAAACTGAATGAAAATAGATCTTGGAATTCCTAATACTTGTGTCTCTGAAGGAGCACTTCCTTTATTAATAAAGATCAGGGAATGTAGATCTAAGAAAGAACAGATGTTTAAAAGAGGTTTAAAAAGTCTTGGTTGGACTGAGATGGTGGAGGGAGAGCAACTCATCTTTTAATTTCAAATTTGGAATTTCATGGGTCAGTGTTTCCTCTGAGGGCTTACTGCAAGTAGTGAGCAGTCAAAGGATGGAGCAGCACAGATAATTTTTCTGAGGCCATCGAGGCTACAGGTATTGCTTCCTGGCAGGGGATTACTTAGCTGGCTACAGACCTGTGCTTGCTTGTGCTGGAAGAGCTCTTCAGCAACCTTCAAAACCTGGATCCCTTGAAACCTGCACAATGGACTATGACTGCTGTATAAACACCACTAGGGAAAAAAAAGAGAATCTGAATACCCTGACAGCTTCTCAAATTGATAGAAGAATGGCTGGGATTTTTGTATTACAGATGTATTCATAACGTCGTTATTTATGATTGTGCTGATTTCCAAAGCTGCTGTTTTATAGTCTTCTTTTTTTCCCCCCTGAAGTATAGAGAATATCTAAACATGAACTGACTTAGCATTTGAGAATGCAGAGGTATTTTCATGAAGGGAAATCTAGCTGGTGTGATTTGTTTCTCTAGTTTTCTGACTGCATCCTTAGAAGGGTGGTGGTATCAGTGGTTAAGAGCATCTGTTGGGTCCTTACTCTGAGCCTGTATGTATTTCAATCAATTAAATTTTTAATAACATTTAGCTCTTGACTGTGCTGTGTCAGCAAACTCAGCAATGAAATATCCCATCAGGGCTGGGCAAAACACCAGCACAAAGTTACCTGTTGTCCTGTCAGGAAAGGAATTAATGAGACCTAAACTTTCTTTAAAAGCTGAGCAGTGTCTTGTTTCACAAGCCAAAGGAGATGCTACCAATCTTTTTCTACTTGAGTAGAAACAGTTACGTAGCAGTAGGATTAGAGAAGCCATCAAATGAAGACTCAGTAGAATCAGGTGCTGCTCCTCTATAAGAAAATAAAAAATTTGTCTTTCATCATAAGTGATCTGATATAAAATAGTGCAATTACTTCCAGAGGGAATCCTATTTGTCTGATCTAATTGTCTGCAAGAAATACATTCACACACAACATGGGCAGCAACTTAGTTTACTATGTATTCTGGAAGACATTTTATTAAGATTGATTCAATCCCCTTATTTGTTTTTTTCCTCTTGGAAAGGTCATGAAGTTTCCATGAGAAACATACGCACAATACACATGGAGGTATTTGCCCATAATGTTCTCATGTTCTCTACAGTTAGAAGTTACAGTCATTTATTTTCAAATAAGAAAATGAAAATACAGACATTTAATTTAGAAATGTGAAGATTTTTTCTTTGATGCAGTCTGTCCTTTGGAGAAAAAAAATAAAGAAGAAAACAAAGAATGGCAGGATTTACCAGTGACTTTTACTTTATATTATCCTGCTTTGTATGTCCAAGTGCTTGCACATAAAGTACACTGAGAGATAACAAACTCTAGAGGCAATAATACTGAAAAAAAAAATGGTTATGGATTTCCAGAAAGAAGATTTCTGCCTCAAGCAAGGTCAGTATCCTGTTTCTAGGTGAACAAAATACTCATAACTTGAATTTTGTCTTTAACAAGGCAGAAGATAACCACCTCCCCAACCAAACCCCCTTCCAGTTGCACCATTTATACAAATATCAGAGTGTAGAGGGATGACTAATAATATAAAAAATAGTAATTCAAAAGAATCATCTAACTATTTCAAGTATATACGAATTGATCAGATAATGTTTGATTCAAACAGAAACATTTTCATGGTGGGCAATTGAGACTAACTTTACACCTTTGTACTTATGTTCTTGAATGTTGACCAGGAAAGACAAACAAATAATTCACTCAGTCATGTATATATCATCAAACTGACCTTTCATAGAAATGGACTGCATTTCCTGTTGTTTCTTTGAATGCATTTTTGTTTGTCACAAAGCAGGGTAGGAAAAAAAAATATCCTGGAAAGTTGAAGTGTCTCCTTACCTTGACAAATGAAAGATAAACCAAGAGTTCCAGCTTATCATTCAGTAAATATGAACACACAAACCAGAAAAAGTTTGGGTTTAGCTAGTCACTTCTCCACAAAACGTTTTTTGAACCTTTAGGGTTCAAACATTTAACTGTATGTCAGGATACTTGTGTGACAGTAACTGACCTCACTGCTTTCCTTTTCCCTTTGATATGAGATATAATCCTCTAGACTGTCTATGAGAAAAACACCTTAGTCTTTGATTCTTTGACACACTGGACCTTTATGTCAGAGAGCTGTAGCACTGGGCTCTGGGACTGCTATTTTTAGTCTCTCAGTATGTCTGGAGTAGGAAAATCATCATCTTAATATTATCTGTAGGAGTCTGAACTAAGGAAAGATGCAATACAAAATTACTATTTACATTTCCCTGCATTGACAACATAGCTAAAAATATATACCATCAAGGAAGGAAAAGAAACCAAGTTTAAACTAATTATTCAGGATGAAATTATAATAGCCTTTCCATCAGTTGGAGATCCTGGCCTTATTTTCTTACTCATTCCTGCTTACTCACATGGTATTTTATATCTTGGGTTGTCCTTCTCAGAGAGTGTACCTGCTTGCAAAGTACATATTAGCTTTTCTCTTTCATCCATTCAGGTCCAGTTGTCTTCTGCTTTTCTTCCTCCAATTTATTTTGCATCTAATCTGTTCAGGAAAAAAACAACCAAGCATGTCAAAACTAACAAAATGTAGGATGGATTCACCTTTTTGAATGTGTAGATATTCAGCTGGCAGGTGGATCTCTTTGGTCTAGTGGTTAATTTCCGGTTTAGCAAAGGTAACCTCCCAGATCCTCATGATCAAAGTGATGAAGTACTCCATTCACACACAACTTTCTTACACAAGCTTGATATTGAAAAATGCTGTTGCTAAGAACACTGTAGTGAGCTTAGGGTATTGGGTACTAATAGCGGTGGGTATTAATAGCGGTGAACACATATTAATCAACAGCACTTAAGTATTGAAGCTTAGATGCACAGAAGCATCATTGCTATATATCTGTGTGCTGTTGAAGATGTACATGCAATATATGAAATGGGGGGACTAATTGCTTAGCTTCCATTACTGGTATTTTGGTAGTAAACCTCACGGGGAAAATTATGCATAGAATTTTTGTCTCTAATTGAAAACTGTAGAATCTATCTACCTAATATAACTACATATATATGCTAAGTGACTTGCCTTTAATCTGCTGCAATATTTGCAATGCTTTTATTTGGTTTCAGGGCATTTGATTTATGCCATGTTGGTTTAGCAAGAGCACTTCTGAGATCCTTTATAGATTCTGAATGCCATACTGTAAACAATGTCTTACTGTCTTTGTTTTACACCTGTGTGCATTTCATTTACCTGTTCCTTTCCTCTTTACTTTTGCATTTCAAACATGCTACAGCTGCACACCTCATTAGCTGGTGTTATAGAGACACTTAGGAACATTTCTGAATGCATAAGATAATGAAATATTTTAATACAGCTATCTCAATGTATCTAAAATCTGTAGTATTTATGGCTGTGTAGTAAGGTGTTAGCAGAGTTTCTAAGGAATTAGTTGTCCAGTTTTCCTGTTACTTTGACAGAGGAGACATACATGATTCATTAGGATGGAAATATGTCTAACACATTACATGCCCTACAGCACATGACAAGTGGTGCAGTCCTCATGAGACCAAGCAGAGAGAAGTCTTAAGGTACTACCACCAAAAATTCTTTACCTGTTCACATTCTATTACCCGAAAAGGAGTTGGGATTTTTTGTTGGATTTTGAAAACTTTCCATAATTTTATCTAAAGAGAATTCTGTCTTGATGTTCTTCTGCATTTCTACTGCAAAATTTTTGGTGCAATTGGTTTATGTTTTGCCAAAATTAGTTGTAGCTAAATGATTAAAAAAAAAGAAAAAAGAAAGACTGAGAACATTATTAACCTAGAGGTAGCAATAGTTGGCAGAAAAGTTCTTTCTTGATTACTTTGACAGCCACACATACTTTCACCTAGCACAATGACAGGACCATTCAAGTGCTTCCCTTAGGAGAAAAATTCCTGTAGTACTTTACCTCTCTTGAGATGAAAAATATGCTGTATGAAGCCTCTAATTACAAAAGGAGCTTTTGTTTTCCTGCTCTTGTTTCAGTCATCTTGCAGTCTAGCTGCAGGTACTTTAACAATGTAACTTTCCATGCTTCGTGTGGCAGTTTTGCCTTTGGATAATCACTATGCTATTTTCTAAGCAGCTGGGGAATTTAAGCAACCCAGCGTGTTCACTGAAGTACATGAGGTTTCACTGCTGTGGTTGTAAGCAAGATTTGACTATCATGATAAAATGGTCTTTTTTCTTATGGACAGTATTGCTTGCATCTGCTGGTGACATGGTTGTTTGTTTTATGTCAGTGCTTGTATCTATTATATTCTCCAATGAGATCCTTCTTTCAAATGGCTCCATACTTCCAGAAGTATTTTAAAAACTCATCACAGAAAGCAAGAGTGAGCAAGATAAATAACATAGTACTATCTGTGGCTATTACCCAAAGATGGGAAGCACAAATTGTGTTTAACCACGTAAACATCAGGCTGTCATCTCACTTTACAGATATGGAGGACTACACTTGGTAAAAAAAACCCCTGATTTATAAGCATCTGACTTTTAGTATAAAAAAAAGAATAAATTAGCAGGTAAGTTCACAAAACAAATAGTTATTTAAAAAGAACATTATTCAAAAAAACAGAGGTGCATGACATAATTACTATAAAACTGGCTAAATATGTCAGAAATAAATGCCAGCTCTTTCTCTATTATGTTGTAAATTTTGACTTTCTGTGAAGAAAAACCTCAATTGTTATTTAAGGCCTTTGTTAAAACTGAGGTCTGCATGCTATTCAGGGGTATTTGGACTATTTCAGTAGAAACGGCTGGTAAAAATATACTTGACCACGTAAGTACTTGATAGTTGACTTCTCTTTCTTCTTTGTCCTCCTTTCCTCTCCATTTGCGTCAAAGTCCCTATTCTTCCATCTCCCCAACCTCCCCAAATCCTAAGCAATTTCCTACTTCTCACAGCTCCTAGCTCTTCTTCTGAGCTTTTCCTTGGCAATACAGAGTCTATCTATTCATTGTATTTCTAAATATTTCTCAAAATAGTTAATAAAAACTATTCAGTCTTCACTGTGTGCTCCAGGGACAACAAAGAGCTAAGCTTCTCCAAATACTGGGCAGCTGGGCAGCAAAGTTGTAAAATGCCAAAGTGTAGAAGGAAAAAGGGCAGGTTTTTTAGGGTAGTCAGTGGAAAAAATAATGGAAGCTTATAATGTTTGTAATAGTATTAGCTTCTGTGCCTTCTGTTCTAGCTTATGGATAAGAGAAGACAATTAAGCAGCCACTGGGAGACAAGGTTCACCATGCAGATGCCAGGGAACAAACTCTGCCTATGATATAGACGCTCCAGGATGTGCAGCAGCAATGTCCAATAGCCCCATAGATCTCTCAGCTCACTGCTTTTTCTACCACTTTTCTGATCTCTGGGGACTTTCAGAAACAGATTTTCAGCAATTCTTCACACATCTAATGTTATGTTTTTTTAAAAGCTCCTTTAACTTAGGTATTTGTGTTCAGGGAGTTTTCATTCTGATAAACTTTTGGTCTCCATATTACACTTTTCCTTTGGCTCCAAGTACATTGTTTGAGCTTTCTCTTCACATCCTTCCCCATCCCCCTCCTCCTTCCTCCTCCCCCCTAAAGCTTTTAGTCTTATGAAGTGTCCCACTCTTGTATTGCAGATCACAATCTGAGTCATTTGCTTAAGAAACAGGGGTGATCAAATCAATGGATTTACATAATTTTCAATAAGAATGATTTTGTAGATAGGTGAAGCTTTGTTACTTCACCAGTATTCTTGATCTCTTCACTTGCTTCACCATCTGCAAGTTGTGCAGAAAAATCTTTGATATCATGAACTCTTTCACACTGATGATTAAGGTTTTTTTGTATGTAATTGAAATAGGCCTAGGCATGTAATTTAAACAGAATTAATTTGGACAGCACCCAGAGGATAAGGTAGTGTGAATGTTTCCAACACTTTTTTACACTCTAGTGATCTTACTTGAGAGAGACAAGTATTCTTATTAATCACTAACCACAGAGTGCATAGTATTAATGATGTAACTACCAAATATAATCATTGCCGAAGGAAGTACTTAAAAAATACACTATATTTGACAGTGATTTATGTGAGCATGTCTCTAGTATTTGTTGTCTTCTCTGTGCTCTTTTTAGGACACAAAATTGGTCGGTTGTTGCCATGTAAGAAGTCCCATCCTCCTGCCTTTCCTTTTTCATCTGCAAAATGAAATGTGCAATTTCACAAAAGGATTTGTTACAGAGGAAAAGAAGGGCATTGCATTTCTGGCAAATTGTGCTTGGTTGGTGTGGAAAGAAACCTTTACCTTGTATTTTATGCAGTAGCTAAATTATTTCCCTGATCTGTTTCAAATACTTAAGTGCTGATAAAAATGTATGCTAGCGGGATTAGACAGCAGGTATTTGCTTCAGGTAGTCATATGCTCTATTAAAAGACTTTAATATGTCAGTATCAGTTAAAACTTCTTGGTAGGAATTTAGCTACTGTGGAGATTTTATGGATGTTTTCAATACAGTGCTTTTCTTCAAAGAATTATATCAAATTTTCAGTCATCTGTGACAGTTAGTAAACTGTATGCCTCCAAGTGTAAAACAGTTCTGAAGCCCATGTGTACAGAAATTATACTTCTTTTTTTTTTTTTTTTCCCACAGATCTGTGCTAGTTTTGTCAGGTGTATCAGTTCCTGCATGCATGACATACTGACAAGCATATTACTTGAAGCAAAACTGTCCTATATTTTTGGTTTTTCTTCTCTTCCCCCCATAAGCCTAAATTTCTTAGGATCTCCAATGATCCTACTCTGATACTGTTAATTTATTCATAGAATGGTTTAGGTTGGAAGAAATCTTAAAGATCACCTGTTTCCAACCCCACTGCCATGGGCAGGGACATCTTCCACTAGACCAGGTCACTCAAGACCTCATCCCTACTAGCCATGAACACCTGCAGGGAGGGGGCATTCACGACCTCCCTGAGCAGCCTGTTCCAGTGTCTCACCACCCTCACTGAAAAGAGTTTCCTCCTAACATCAAGAATACCATTGAGAATAACCTTGATAATAACCATTCTCAAGGTTAAAGCCATTCCCTCCTGTCCTATCACTACAAGCCCTTGTAAAAAGTCCCTTCCTGGCTTTCTTGTAGACCTCCTTCAGGTACTGAAAGGTCATTATAATATCTCCCCAGAACTGCATTTTCTCCAGGCTGAACAGACTCAACTCTCAGCCTGCCCCCATAGGGGAGGTGTTCTGGTCCTCTGATCATCTTTGTGACCTTCCTCTGGATCCACTCCAACAATTCAGTGTCCCTCTTATGCTGGGAGCACCATAACTGGATGCCACACTCCAGGTGGGGTCTCACAAGAGCACAGGGGAAAATCATCTCTCTCACCCTGCTGGTCACACTTCCATTCTTCTAGGGTTAGGGCTATGGATAGGTTAGGGGTAGGGGAGGGTGAGCAGTAGGGCTAGTGGTAGGGTTAGGGCACCATTAAGGTTGGGGTTCAGGGTTAGGGTTAGTGTTAAGGTTGGGACACCATTAGGGTTAGGGATAGGAGTTAGGTTTGGTGGTAAGGGGTGAAGGTTAAAGGTAAGGCACCATTACATAGGAAATAAACATTGTCATAAATATTTTTGCTTACCACAGCAGAAAGCAGTAGCAAACAGAAAGCCAGAGAGCTAAAAGTCCAAGCCAGGTAGCTCCACCCCAACTCATCTTTCCCTATCCAGCTGCCATCCCAGTGAAAGAGAGCCAACACCCAAAACCCCAGAACACAAAAGCCATAAGCAGAACAGCAAGCCTCTCGTGTTACAATCTGAACTTCAAGCCCAATGATACTTTGCTCCAGCCAGCACTTTCATTTTAAAGCTGGCATGAAGGCAGCGTGGGCCTTAACAGCAGAACCAGGTTAAATTTAACCCATGAGATGTAGGTAGTGCCAAACATGAAAAGCTATTACTAACGTGATAAAAAATGTTTCTCAGTGAAGTACTGTACAAGAGATTTATTTGGATGTCTACACATTTAAATTTTGTTGAGGTGAAAGGTAACAGTATTTTGGATGCTGAAATTGATTTCCAAACAATTTTTGAGCATTTAAAAAATTGCTTTGTTATCATCACCTCTGATTGTGCCTCTCTATTGCTTGGATCCAACGTCAAGTAAGTTTCCATAGAATGCATTTGTTTGTGGTGTAAACCTTTCATTATTTTGTCTATTTGATGATATCATTAGACAAAGAACAAGGCATGAATTCTGGCCTTTTTGTTGTGTTCTTTTACTTTATCCCACCACTTACAAGGGGATAAATCTCTTTTACAATTTTTTTCCAAAAGGTTAATATGACCATTAATATCTCTTGAGTTTATGCTACACACAATGTCTGCTATATTGCATGTCCATTACAGAATTTAAGCTTTGCAAATCTGATCAATATCAAGCAAGGTTTTTTTAGCTCTCATTGTCCCAAAACTCCTTGCCTGCCTGGAAACTTTAGTGTAACTCTATTTCATTGCGAGTTCTTTAGTATTGTCAAACAAATTACCTGACAAGTACAGTGAGAGTGTCAAGATGACAGAGCAAATAGATCTGGATATTTCCTCCTTTGTCAGCCATAGCATAGTTTAAACTATGCTAGTAGTGAAGCTGCTACAGTTTAAGCAATTTTTTAATCTGTAGAACTGACTGTTGATATTTCTTTAAAGGCAGAAATAGAACTTAACAGTTCTTCATTAATACTGGTATGTTGGAGGGACAAAAAAAGGCTGCTATGTGGAAGTGTGGCAGGTGCCAAGTTTCTGGACACCAGAATCCCTCAGAGAAGGCTCTTGAATGGCATATGTTCTATTTTAATCTATGGGTAACCAGTTCTGTTTTCAAGATACAAAAAAAGCTGGGAGTCATCTGTGATTATCTATTGCCCCTATAAGAAAGCTAGAGCAGGAGGAGGTGAGAAGATCTGGAGCTGCTCTATAGTGATATAATGGGTGCTACCTGTAAAAAGGCTTTTTACTGTAGGAGTGCATTTAGTGTGGCTTAGATATTTTTATGGAAAATCTCTTGGTGAGTGCTTAAGATGTGGCAAGAGACAAGCCAGCAAAAAAAAAAAAAAAGTCCCCATACAGCATAAAAGGAGCTATAGTGAATTTGGAAAGGAGGACACTCTCCAAAGAAGTGGGTAATTGGTGCAGATATCTGCGAAGTGTAGTGCACAGTGCTGTGCGCTTCCTCACAAATGTGACAGCTTTGAGGCAGAGTGCAGTTTAATCATGGCTGCATGCAGTAACCCCATGTTTATGAACTCTGCTAGGACTTTACCAGCACGTCTGCTACTCTATTTGTGTACAGTTGTAATCCTTTGGGCCCCAGCTGGCTCATTGTCAAACCAGTGCAGATGCTTTCTTATCTTACTTTCCAGCAGTAGTATTGTGCTGAAATCATCTGCTCTGTACACATGCCGTGCAATACTGACAGGAAAAAAACTTATCTAGTTTTGCTTAGGGTAACCACTGGGAATGGCAAGACAGATGTGTACATTGCTTTTTTTCCAGTCCTTTTTTCTCCCATAAGTATTCTGGTTTTATTGAAGTATAAATAATAACATTGTTTTACTTTGGCCACAAACTTTTGTAAAGAAGAATCAGAAATACTTATCTGTCAAATTTCTCTTGATCTGGTTCAGGCTTAGGACAAGAATACTTAGCTCAAGAAGGAGACAGTAGCACAGTTTCATCTATAAATGACAGCTAGTAGCAGAAAAAAAACATTGTTCAGGTTTTCTTATTAGAAAGCTCAGCTGACAACTCTTACTGAAGAACTGGAGACAAGGTTAAACACAGTATCTTCAGTCTGCTTTGGAAAGCACATCAGTACATGCTCTAGGTTATTTGATTTCCTCATCACTTTACAAAAAAAATTCTTAACACAAAACCATAGAAACTGCAGTATGTTTTATTGTAATACTAATTAAACATAGTGAAATTATTCAGATATTCTAAGTTACTGTGGCAGCAAGAGCCTTGTGTCTGACTCTGAGTGAAAGACTCAAAATTTCAGCCTCCTTTCCAAATTAAGCTTTTTATATTATATTTTCTGAGTTAGAAATAGGAGGGATCGTTCTTGTGCTTTTCTGCATTTTATTTGCTTTGCAATTGTAGTAAGCTTAATATGTCTGCTTATCCACAAGCACAAAAGGGAGGACATGCTGTCAGCGTTTTCAGCCTTACTTATTCCCATGAATGTCAAAGGGAATAGAGAACTATGTAAATGTATGCTATTATGAATAAATGTTTCACAGCCTGCAAGGATATACTAATTTTTCTTCAGCTGCTTTTCTTTTTGCTAGTCCTCCACAATAGACTCAGTTATGACCAATTCTTTGTCTCAGCTACCTGTTCATTGCCCTCTATTTCATTCAAAATCCCAAGGATATATTGGAAAGGATAGATTCAGATTTGCTCAAGATTGACCCTGGAAAATTTAAAAATAAAAAGAGAAGATAATTACCATCCAAGTTTTATTATCTGTAGAGGTCACTTTCCAATCCATGTTTTTCTTTTAAATGCAGGATGCTTTTAATCCCCAAAATGTACCTTTGGTTTCATTGTGCATAGTAACAGGTCCAAACAATAGAATGCCTAGGCCCCAAGGTGCAAGCCAGATTATAACAGGAAAAACCAATCAGCTCCAGGCAGGATACCTAAACCTTTCAATAACTTCTCATTTTGATACATTAAAGAAGAAAGAGATTATTTATGACAATATGAGATCCCAATATGACAGAATCCTAAGATTTTCCAGCACTCCTACTAATCCTGTTGGAATTATTTATTTATTTTAAAGAAAGATGCTAAGGGCATTTCCATTCTGGGAGGAATGTAAGACAGGATTTGATGATGCTTGATATCCTGGAGTCTCAATGGTCTCCTGCACAGAAGGAAAACATTTGGATGAATGGACAAGTAAATGGTAGATTCTTGCAGTTAACTTAAGCCACTTGAAAATGAATGGAAAACAGACAAAACTTTTGCAGACATCCTATGAAATGTTAAACAGGAAAACCGACCAAAAAAGTCCTCTCATTGTAAGCTATTAGTCTTCTGATGTTTTACCTTATTTTTAATTTCTTCTCTAAATGAAAAGTTTTGATGAAGGGGAATGAAGGGACAAACTTGAAAATCCTTTGTCTGATGGCATAGCAATCAAGTTTCAACTTCAGCAAAGTAAGAGTCAGCAGTATTCACCACATATCAGTTAACCATATGGCAGGAATACCTCACATGCATTGTGTTGCATTGCAGAAAAAGTGGTCATACACTGACTATTGTAGAAGGAAGGCTAACACTTCTGATCACCTTGTTGACCATAAAATCCTACAGTTTTTGTTTGTTTGTGGTTTCTGTCGTGGGGGGTTTTTTGTGTTTTTGTTTGGTTTGTTGTTTGGTTTTTTTTTACCTGAATGGACTTATTTTTAAGACTAGATGACTAACTGTGACACTGACTTTTTAATTCATCTTTTTTTTTTAACTCTACTGTGGAAATTCTGACCATTTCTAAAATTTGAAATGGATTTTTACAGTTCAGTAATGGAGAATGCTTAATTTTCTTTTACTGAACAAAAGAAATTCTTAGTACAGGAAAAGTATTTCCAGCCCAGCTCTGCTCATGATGCTTTTAGATTGCTCCTGGAGATGTTATTTGGATGAAAGCTCCTGTCAGACACAATAAAATGACTGACAAGGCCAAATTGGCATGCATTAAGGGAAATGACAGGAGAAAACCTTAATCATGCCTGTACCAATAGATTCAAGCTATTTCGGTGATCACACTGCCATCCTGTGTGTATCGGTAAGGCTTCACTTTTATCTTTGTAGAAAAAGCTACAAGGCTAAAAGGCAATTGGCCTTGATTACATGCTGAGGAGTGGCCAAAGAGAAAAATAAAGCTTTCGTGGCATTGATAGGATAACTGGTCACACTAATACACTCTGTACAATTGGAAAGATAGTACTAAAATGAAGGAATGAATTTTTTCACATGGATAAAGCTTGGAAATACACACCTTGGCTCTCTTAGTCCTCACCCCTGACCCAGTTCAGTGAGGAAAAAAGTCAGTGGAAAGTGTGGAATAGTGTTAGATTAACAAAAGCCAGCTGAGTAACTATGTTATTACTCCACTATAATGACTATACTATTACTATGACTGATATCAAATATAAGTTGCTAATTTAGGAAAGGTTAGTCCACCTCTTTTTTATAATTTCTGGTGATTCCACTGAATGTCCATCATGAAGAATTTGGGTTTCTTCATAGTCAGAGCCTCTTCTGGAGGTTGCAGAATGAGAAATTTTGGGTAATACCCTAGCGAGCCTTTAGCTTTTTAGGGCAATATTGGAAATACAAGTCTGGCTTGCAGATAAAATTCTTGTTTCCTTCTGTCATAATGACTTCTTAAAATCCTAAAGAGTGGTATAGCCAGGACAGCAGTGTTATCCTGAGAAGCTGAAGAATTTCAAGCACATTGTGATACAGATTTGGGAGCAGATTTTATTCTGCTGACTACAAATGGCCACCATTTGAATATAGGTTGGTGTGCTCTAAGGCTACATTATCTCCTTGGATATTGCTTCCCTGTCTTCCTCATTTTCCTTAAATATTGCTTATAGTTACTTTTAGAGAAAAATCATCTTCACAGGACCTCTGCTTTCTGCCAGTCCTTTGTTAAACTCACAAGAAAGATGAAAATAGTAACTGTTAATTTTCTGTTCATAAAAGACAAAGGATGCTGCTGTATCACATGAGTTTATCCAAAGTTCTTAAGTTCAGTTTCCGGCCTCCAGATGGGATGTGCTCAGATGTCTTACTGAGAGACAGAACGATAGACAAAATTTCTTTGTTTTTCTCAGTTTTGATTTTTATGTCTGCATTACATAGAAAGTTATTGGGTTAGGTAGAACTGTCTGGCCAGAAGGCAGCAGTGGAGCATGCCTGTGAGAGAAAAGTTTTAGCTGGAGTTGGAGGTGAGCTGAGCAGGAGAGCAAGCCAGTAGAACAAGCCCAAGCCAGGAACTGGTGAGTCTGGGAAGTGCTGTGAACAGGGTATGGATGGCCCTTCAGACTCCTCACTGACAAAAACACTTCCTAAAGAAAGGAGATTTGTTTTACACATATATAGTTAATACTCATATAACTGAGTAATAAAACAAGTTATATTTTTATATACATATGTAGTGATTATTGCACCTACTGTGTGCCTTTAAAAAACCTTTACCTTCTAACAGAAAAATATCTAGGCAGATTTGCTTCAAATCTCCTGGGTGTTTTTGAAAGCAGACACCTAAAAAAACTGGTAATGCAAACTAGATATTACACTTTCACAGCTTTATCAACACTGGGATTTTTTCTTTTATTTATACATCTTTCTCTTCGTAGGCATAAATCTAGGAAAAATAACACTTCTGCCACCAGATCTTACAGATATTGTACTGGTGTTTAGCTGGAGTGGCACTGAAAACTCCTGTACCCATAGACATAGCCTCCTCTGTGAGAAGTACAGCAGCTAAGATTATGGCCAGCAGGTAAAAATATTGTATATCTCCCTCTGTAATTCTCACTTTGTAATACCTTAATACACAGCAACATGGCCATGATATTAGAGAAAATGAATTAATTTTAAGATCCGAGCCAGAATATTACCACACGGTACTGAAATCACTTACTTTTACATCCTCCTTCCTTAGTTTCTGCCTACAGTAAAAGGCACTACTTGCATCTATAGGCATGTTCACTCTTTTTAAAATGCTATCACTGCTTTTTGTTTAACACACCTTAATGGCTACTTTGTGACTTTGGTTCCTCAGTGTGTTACTTTCATTTAATTTGGACTTTTAACTCTTATTATTTTCTGTTATTTTTGACCTCATGACACTCATTAAGCTGACTCCTCCTTACTGCAGTAATAGCATGTGCTTGATGGTGAGTATTGCAGCTTTTCTCTGATAGGATTTGTGTTCTTTCCTACCCTAGCTAATGCTCCTATTTTCTGTTCCCAGGCCAGTCAACATATCTGTTTGCTGCTTGTTCTTAATAGTATTAAGATCCTCAAAGGATTTCTTAAACCTGTTTAGTGCCCTGGCAGTATCTGATGTGTTTGTGGGTCATAGTGCTACTCTTCAAAAACTCCAGAGCTGCTATTAAAAAACATATGTGCCAGAAATGTATGGAATTATATAAATGTATTTTATGTAAGATAGAGCAAAGAAAACTCCAGTAACTACAAATTCTTTTCACATGACATAAAAATAGTGTGAGCTGAGATAGAACCAGCAGAGATGACAGTCCCTAAAATATCTATGTATTAAACAGTACCATGCATAATTTGGTTATTGCTGACATCCTGAAGCAAGCTTACAAACACAAGGCTTTACAATTAATGCTCAGTAGCACTAGCCTATTAAAAGTCTTAGTTGATGTTTTGGTTTTGATGAGGATTTTTCAAGAGAACTTTGGAATTTCGAATCATGTGTCCCACCAAAATTCAAAACCAAAGCAATTTGTTTGAGTTAGATACTGCCACTTTCACATTTACTTAAATCCCAGTCTCACAGAGTCAGTGTGAGTGTTAACAAGGACATTAATGAAGTTCACATTTCACTTATGGGTCTTTTGTTAAAGGACTTAATGGTTGTGAATCAGAGGTATTGAACAATGGCAATGACAGATCAGTTACTTTTTGTAATAAGATATTGTGTGAGAGAGGAACAGATGCAGATCCTACCCTTTGATTGTATGCTTTCCTACATCTCTGAGGTTTATATTTCACTTACAAAATCACAGATGAACTAGCTTCTGTGAAATCTCAAAAACATGAACTGGACTCAGCCGAGTCCCTTTCAAGTGGTAGCCAAACCTATGTAATACATACAATATTCAATGAATTAGTGAATAATATTACTTAGCAGGTGGCAAGGAGCTAATAAAAAATGTAATATAATTCTGTGTTGGGAGTCCAAGACAAGTGTTAAAATAACATTTACTGTTATGTTTGTAGCAATTTGTATAAGCTGCCTGGCAGGAGGTGAGTGTGCTGCACTATTACAAAAATTACAACAGGAACAATCTCATTATTTGTATCTAGGACAAAGGAAAGTCTGTGAATTTATTCTAGAAAATGTGCTTTATGAAGAACCAACTAAGCACAGAAGTCAGACACTGGCTAGTAAAGTGTAAAGCTTGGGAACTGAAGACAACAGTGCCCAGTGACTCAATAGAGATTGGAGTAACTGATCACATTAGGGGGGAAAAAAAAAAAAAAGTGTGAAATTGTATGCTCTGGAAAAGTAATAAAATGACCTAATGTTGATGTGAGTAATTTTTGCTGATTCCACAGAAATATAAACCAAATGAGAACTGAGAACAAATCCTTGCAGAGACTCCTAAGACAGAGTGTTATATCCCCTGACTGCAAGTTCTACAGGAATTATTTTAAGATATATATAAAAAATTGTGTAGTGAAATGGTCATGCTGGGTTTCATTCTGCACCACTGACTTTAATGGGATTTTCCTGAGCAGCAAATGCAGGATTCAGCTCTGGTTAGTGGTAGTGCCACTCGACTCCAATCACATCGCTGGGCAGAGAGACCTGGGAGTAGAAACCGAGTTATTGAATTGTATCACCTACCTAAATGGGAAAAAAATGTTCACAAAAGGGTTTTTTTCCCAGTATAATAACTAGAAATATGCTCAATTCCTGTGAACAAAAGGTCAGTTGCATTATTATTTAATTGAACCTGCCTGGACTGTTAATGCCTGGGGATACCTTCTCAGGAAGGCATGTATACCAATGTTTAAAGCCAGTCCCAATCAAAATAGCTTTTAAGTGTGCACTAAACTTCAAGTTTAATAGCTCCACCTGTGTAACTGCATTCTTCTGCTCCCTTTATTCTACAGACTACCTCAGACAGTGATTTTGGAGGCTGATGGTGTAAAATGTAGAATAATATCTTTAAAATGAGTCATCAGTGTTCCTTTGGGGTGGAGGAATGCGACCTTCAGCTGTGCTGTATTAGCAAAATAGTAGCCAGATCACAAGATGCAGAAATTAGGTCATTGCAATCTTCTCTGAGTCATTTTGATATTTAAAAGAGACATAGCCTTGTTATTCTTACTATCTGGAATACTTTAATACTTTACTGGCTGAGAGAATGCCAGTGGGTTTCTGGAGTCCCAGTATATGGATAAAGCAATGTCAGAGTAGGTATAATTCAAGGTCATTCTAGACCCTGGAATGCAGATTATCATAATTTACATGCCACTTTAATTCTCATTTTACGTTCTGTTGAAGAATACATATTGATGATTGGGATTTTTCTGTAATTGTGTCATAAATACAGAAAAAATCAGAACCCATTTAATAAACAGTGTCTTGTCAGAAACTGAACTGTTTGGGAATAATTCAGTTGGAATATTGGAGTTACTGTTAGCTGAAAAGTTGAAGCTGAGATTGATTTTGAAATATCCTTAATGCAGAACAACATAAGGGTCTTCTACTGAGGACAAGCAAATATAATGTTATTGAGATCATAATTAGCATTGTAAGTGCGGTTACAAAAAACTTATTTCTATTCCTTTCAGAAGTAAAGACCTTTGATTCACCAAAAAAAAAAAGAGTATTTTCAACAATTGAACATAATGAAACGATTGGTTAGATTTTTATTTGACTAATTTCCTCTTGAGGTAATAAATCTTGGTTCTTCTTTATGGCTGAGATTGCAAGAGCCTTTTAAGACATGTTGTAAATGCTATGTATCTTTATATAACCTTCATGTAATAATTTATTGATGCTCTTGTAGATGAATAATTACATGATTTATGAAAATTGTATTGAGGTCATTTGATAATACAGCTGGTTATTAGTATAAGAATATTGATACCAAGTGGAGAAAGTAATTACCTGGCAACACTTGAGGAAATTCTTTCCAAGTACAGTACTATCCAGAGACTGCTAACACTGTTTCAGAAGTTGAGAGGATCTGTGCAAGAATCCAATAGCTTGTTTCTTGACATAACATAAAAATAAGCATTTACGAAGTCCAAATAAAATCACAGAATCACAGAAACATTCAGGTTGGAAAAGACCCTTGGGATCACCAAGTCCAACCAATAACCCTACTGTACAAGGTTCACCCCTAAACCATAGCCCCAAGCACCACATCCAAATGACCTATAAAGACATCCAGGGTTGGTGACTCAACCACCTCCCTGGGCAGCACATTCCAATGCCTGACCATGCTTTCTGTGAAAAGTTTTTTCCAAATGTCCAGTCTAAACCTACACAGATGCAGCTTGAGGCCATTCCTTACCTGTGAGAAGAGACCACAATGTCCTTTCAGGTAGTTGCAGAGAATAATGAGGTCTCCCCTCAGCCTCCTCTTTTTCAAACTAAACAGCCCCAGCTCCTTCATACAATTTATTCTCCAGGCCCTTCACCAGCTTTGTTGCCCTCCTCTGCACTCCAGCACTTCCACCTCTCTCTTGTATTGAGGTGCCCAAAACTGGACGCAATATTTGAGGTGTGGCCTCACCAGAGCTGAGTACAAGGGGACAATCACCTCCCTACTCCTGCTGGTCACAGCATTTCTAATACAAGCCGGGATGCCACTGTCTTTCTTGGCTCCTCGGCACACTGCTTGCTCATATTCAGCTGCTTGTTGGTTAGAACTCCTAGGTCCCTTCCCGCTAGACAGCTTTCCAGCCATGTTTCCCCAGTGCACAAGTTTACAAAGAAAATGAAATAGAAAAAAAAAAATACAGCTACTATTTAAAAGTCATTTTGAGGAAAAAAAATATCACTCCAGCAGACTAGTTTTGAAGCCTCTAGATAAAGCTGATGTGGATTATTGAAGTTGTAGTATAATGCAGAAACCAATTTCTATGAAACACCAAGTTGTTCTAGTCCCTGTTCCCAGAGGGAGGCATAAGCTAAGATTTAGTGAAGAGAAAGGAACAGGGAAATTTAATTCAGATACAGGGCTCTTGCTGTCCAGTCATTTTCCTGTTTCAAGGCAACTTTTGTGCCTTTTATGGGTAACTGACTCAACTATCGTCTTTGAGTTTGTAGGAATTACTTATATGTTACAGCCCCTGGTCCTGTAGTAAGATATTCAGGGTATCTGGTCTGCATAAAGCAGAATTAATCAATGTAAAGATGTTTACCTCTTTGTGTTTTGCTTTAGCTATATTTGATGATCATTTCTATGGAAGTCATGATAGTCAGGTGTGCCCCCATGCACTCCTGTGTTTTTTAACAGGCTTTCAATGCAAAGCAGGAGAAAGCCCTTCAATTTCTGGGGCTTGGGGTTTGGGGTTATTTTTTGTCTGTTTGCTGTTGTTAGGGGGGATTATTGTTTCATTTGTGGAATTTTCTTTTGGTCTCTTTTGTTTACATGTTATCTTTTAAATATAATAATAGTAATGTTGATAATATTAATCATTATGATTATTTGTCTTGTTTCAACCAAGGTAGCTCCAAGACTGAGAAAAGATAATAAAAATAGTGGAGTTATCATTTGATAAGTGCTTCCACAGAGACAGTGAGAGTTTATCCCCACCTCTTCTCAAAACTGAGTAGCTGTTTTTAAGGATAAAATTATTTGTCATGTAGCAACTGATACAGAGTAAGTACAATTACTGTAATTGGTTACAGGGAAGCTCATAGAAGAGAAATAAATAGGGACCTATTCCTTAAAAAAAGCCACCAAGAACCCTCTGCTGTGGTTGGATAGACAGAATAAATACTGAGTGAGGAAGAAATTTATGCTAATAGAATTGGAATGATGGAAGGTAATTTCTGACAATAAGGTAAAAGCATTTGTTCTTTGTTGTTTCAGTTGATTAAAATCACACTGGAAAAAGCACTTTGGACTGTTGTGTAGGAAACACTACGTTAGCAGAGCATGAATGGCAGAAAATGGTCAAAAGGATGTAAAAGGTCTTACGAATTTCCAATGAAATGAAATTAAAGTTGAAAGAAGATTTATTTACTTTTTTCTTCCCCCCTCCCCCCCCCCCAGCTACAGTAAAGATTTAAACATAAATGAACTAAAATGTAGCCTTTAATGACAAGGAAAGATAGTGATATATAAAAAATTGCCTTCTACTTACTGACATAGCTAGATCAATATTTATTAGTTCACAGATGGTAATTGAATAAAAGCTGGGAAGTGCAATGTATAGAGTATTGATTTTTCCTGTTGACTAATCAAGAAGCAACAATTTACTTGTGGAGAGAGGAAAAAAAAAGGTTGCCAAACCCCATAATTGCTATTAAAACACATGTCGTAAGGCAATGACAAAATCAATAGAAGACTGATATCATGTAAGTCAGGGCTCCTGTAATTACTCAACATTATACAGTCTAAATTCTGTATTGGCTTTATACCACATATATCCTAACCGATTTCAGCATGAAATTTGGTCCAGTACCTGCAGAACACTACGTTTTGTTTTGCTTTCTTATTATGGGTCTTCCCCCCGCTGAAATCAATAGCAGAACTCACATTAAATCTTAATAATGCACAGTCATGTAATATTGCTACTCAAGGAAAAATGGGGGAAATAATTTCTCCATTGATAATAATGGCAGCTAGATTGGTGAGACTGTTGCTTTGCTTCAGTAATTTACTGGGTTTAATCCATTTTTAAAAATGGTAGTTCCACACAGAGACTTATGGTAAAGGGACTTGAATAAGGAATCCAGAAAAGCATATCTGTGTATTCTTAACTTCAGCTATGTGACAAGAGTCAGTAGAAGTCAGTTGATGGTTCATTCAAGTCTGAAGCTAAATGTGTGTGTAAAGAATTTTGCTTGGTTGTTTAAAGTGTACACAATACATAGCTACAAAAATATTTTCTACAAGTGTCCTTCTAAAGCTTCGTATTTCTCCAAGGGACAGCGTATTTGTAAAGAGGCTTTTCTGAACTCACACCTGTTTGAAAAAATACATCGTATCTTAATTTTTGTTGTTGTTGTCCTACAGAGCACTCCAGTTGCAGTGTAACAAGAGTCAGATCATAGAAATCTGTCCAATATCAGGATTTTGTAATGCTCACTGTGTTGCTGCTTGGATTAGTGCATACAATTGTTGAGCTTTGTAGTTGAGTGGCATTTAGAGATGAGTACTTTTAATGGTTCCACATAATGTACTTCACTTCCCTATTGGAACTATAAAGACACTCTTTTGATATGCTTTAACATATAATCATTACTGAAAAAGGCTGTGATTAAACAAAATTACTTTAAAAATCCATAGCTTCAGATATAATTTGAGGCCTCAGTGACTGAACGAAAATATGTCTGCCTGCCTATTATTCCAAATGTCCCATTACAGATATGATAGCTATTTTCAATCCCAGTGATTAATATACTGTGACATCTATAGTGGATGGGATGTAGTTTATCTGGACTTCAGCAAGGCTTTTGACACTGTTCCCCACAGCAAAACTCCTGGCTAAGCTGTCAGCCCGTGGCTTGGACAGCAGCACTCTGCGCTGGGTAAGGAACTGGCTGGAGGTGTGAGCCCATAGGCTGGCAGACAGTCACTAGTGGTGTCCCCCAGGGATCAGTTCTGGGTCCCATCCTGTTCAATATCTTTATTGATGATCTAGATGAGGGGATCGAGTCCATCAGTAAATTTGCAGATGACACCAAGTTGGTAGCAGGTGTTGATCTGTTAGAGGCAGAAGGGCTCTGCAGAGGGACCTCGACAGGCTGGACAGATGGGCAGAGTCAAACATGATGGCATTCAATAAGTCCATGTGCTGGGTGCTGCACTTTGGTCACAACAACCCCATGCAGTGCTACAGGCTGGGGTTGGAGTGGCTGGAGAGCAGCGAGAAAGAAAGGGACCTAGGGGTACTGATTGACAGCTGGCTGAACATGAGCCAGCAGTAGGCCCAGGTGGCCAAGAAGGCCAGTGGCATCCTGGCCTGCATCAGAAATAGTGTGGCCAGCAGGAGCAGGGAAGTCATTGTGCCCCTGTACTCAGCACTGGTTAGGCTGTGAGTACTGTGAGTAGGTGAGTACCTCTTGAGTACTGTTTCTAGTTCTGGGCCCCTCAATTTAAGGACATTGAGACTCTTGAATGTGTCCAGAGAAGGGCAACGAGGCTGGTGAGAGGCCTTGGGTGACAGGTTGGACTTGATGATCTTTGAGGCCTTTTCCAGCCTTATTGATTCTATGATTCTATGATTCTAATTGGAGCCGATTCAATGTCAGGGGATACTATCTGGTCATTTCAGATATGTGTCTACCTATATATATACACAACTTTCACATTTGCTATATGCAGATGTAAATGGAATTCTATCAGTCTGGCAAATTCTATATTCCCCTTCAAAATTCCCCTCTCACTAGACAAAGGTGGACAGATATGCTCAACAGTGAAAAGATTATAGCAAACTTATCTGAAACTTGAAACTTTTTTGTATATGTGCTTAAGTCAGATGTTTTCTAAACCACTCTTACAATAGCCACCCATAGATTTTGATCATGCTAAGCTATTAATGAGAAAAACAACTGTGTAAATGAATGAATTGGGAAGAGTGCCAGTTCTGAGCTATTTCAGGGACATTTTTCCTGCTGAATGAGAATGGGAATGAACAAAGTAATTCCAAAAGTCATGTAAAGCAATCGAAAAGCTTTTGGCAGATAGATCAGGTCTGCACAGACTGAAAATACAAGAATAAATAAGACATGATCATTGCCCAAAAAATGCAAACTATTCAAGTAAAAAATAACCCTCAGCAATCTATTCTGACCCTGATCACAGTGCTAACCTTGTGTAGGCTCTCCATTACAAGCTGAATACTAGATTCCTTTTCTCTGCTCATACATTGAAAACACACTGATGGTCTCTTAAAAAAATTCCTTCATCAGCCTTGAACCTTATGAGCTATTTTCTGTTGCTTTGTTCTCATCAAATCCCTCCTGATTCTGTAATATGCATTTTTACTTGCATACTGTAACAACATAAATAATTGCTTAGGAAAACAGCTGAAGAATAATTTCAAGAGTTTATTTAAGAAAGCATTTTAATATTTATAATAGAAGGGAGTTAGATCCAAGAACTTTGATAAAATGATATTGATTTGTTCAATTGCCCTGAGCAAAATGGATAGCATAATTTCTCTTGTTGATTAGTAAATGCTCTGGCTTCACTGGCTTTATTTTTTAAATGGCTGACAGGATGTTTTGGGCAAGCAGACAATGAATTATCTTTTCAGAACTGAAGCTTTAATTTAAATTTATTTTAATTTATTTTGAGAACTATGATAATTTCAAAGATTTATACTTTTGCAGAATGCAGTGATGAGTTATTTATTATTATTTTTTTTTAGCATTTGATAGTTTTGTTTACAGAATATGAAAGTTGTTTTAGAAAGAAGTAACAACTGCAAATTACACACAGGGACATCTATAATATTCATGTGAAAAATGAAAAAGCAAATGTGAAATTTATGAAAAACCCCAGTCATTCATTGTTCCTCAAAATTGAATGAAATCATGAAATTGCTTCTGGAACATTCTCAGCAGGCTTCAAATGTACTTTTCAATTATATGAGTGTCATTCACCATCTGTCAGCTCCTATATCTGTTCATTTATCTGGAAGATGACTCACTGCAGGGTGCTATAAGTATCACCATTACTTTATTTAATGAGTACCCTGTCTATCTGCACCCCTCTTGACAGTTTGTATTCCTATCATTCATTCATTGTTAGCCTACTATCAACATAGCAAGAAAGGCATCCCTGGGTGCTGTCTCATGACAACCTGCTGCCTTTGGTAACATACGTTCTGCATTCATGCTGTCAGCACTAATCCCATTCTCATTGCAGTACTGGTAGCCACAAAGCTACTTCATCCCACATTATCACAGGGCTTTTCCCAAAGGAGGAATGCAAACCTGTCCAGGGAACCTGCCATCACTTTTGACCTTGAGAAAAGAGAATTATGTAATATGAAGGGAGAGTGAAAAGGAGATACTGATCCACTTAGATCCTCTCCATGGAAAACATCTGGAATTTTGCAGTGCAAGGGAAAAATTGCATGGAACTTCCTTATTTTTCACGTAGTTTAAGTTGTTCCATGCAATTTTAACCAGGTACACTCTGTGGAACAGAATTAATACTCAATATCACTAACTAAAACCTGTATATAATGCTGAAATATAAAGAGCAAATTACTATGACATAAACATGGGCAGGGTCTGTAGAAAAGCTAGGAAGAAAACTCTATGGGAGGAAGTGCAAGTGTTGCAAATGCATTTTGAAAAGCAGTTACTGCTATTGTTCCTCATAATTTAAAGTATTATCAACTCATGCAATTAAAATTCTCACAGTGAATCATCTGATACCAGTCATTAGACAGACATCCATTGTACCTTTCCTTGGAATCTAGTAGCTGTAAGCCATACTGCTTTTCACTAGTCATCCAAACCTATGGAAGCTGAGAAAGCATTTCCTCTGAAGCAAATTTTATTCTCTTTCTCTATCATATATAAGTAACTAATCTGGATGTGCTTAGACAAGGAGTCTTTGTTTTGTGTGATAGGAATCTGTTGGGAAAGAAAAAAAAAAATCATATGGAATTATTAATCATGGAAGAAGGTCTCCTAGCTCCAGTAGCCTCTTTTGCAGGATATACTTCCAAACTAATTTTCACAGAGGTTAGAAGGAAAGCAGTGAAATGTTTCTTTAAGCAAAGAAACACTCATTTGAAATTAACTTCTGTTTGGTTGGTTAAATTTTACAGTGGCATAAAATATTCCTAGATTTCTTACTCATTTGCTGTATAGTTTTAAAATGTATCAAAACTGTGGGTCAGCTATATAAATGTTAATTTCACCAGTAGAATGAAACAGAATTTAAAATTTAATGAGCAATGCTCTCTGAAGTGGGAATAAGAGAAAAGTTATTACAACTTGCAGTGGTATGGGTGTATAGGTGCTAAGATTTAACCCTGCTGATGGGAGAGGTTAATATCATTCTCATTAATAATGAAGAATAATAAGGATAATAGCTTGACATTCACAGATCACCTTCTGTTTGCACTCAGATTACCATAAATTATGACTCTCTGCCATTGGGTTAATCAATGTCCACAGACTCCAGGAGAAGGTTTTCCAGATCTCTTCTGCCTCCATGGAAGGAAGAGTCACCTTGAAGCATGAATGAACTTACTTTTTTGCCTCAACTCAACACAGAACATCCTGTAAATCTTGAAGCAGTAAGCAAACAAAAAGCCCTTTTCTTCTCAGTTATTTTAAGTTAGATACTGAAATGCATAATTATCTAAAATATAGCAAGCAATTAGTGTTTTAGGAGGGGACATCATAAATGAGGTGAGACCTCCTCACTCTCTGCAACTACCTGAAAGGAAGTTGTAGCGAGGTGTGGGTGGTCTCTTCTCCCTAGTATCAGGTGATAGGATGAGAGGAAATTGCCAGAAATTGTGCCAGGGGAGGTTTAGACTGGGTATTAGGAAGAATTTCTTTATGAAAAGAGTGGTCAGGCATTGGAATAGGTTGGTCAGGATATTGGTAGAGTCACCATCTCTGGAGATTTTGAAGAAACAGGTCTGTGGTGACAGGTTGGACTTGATGATCTTTGAGGTCTCTTCCAACCTTGGTGATTCTTTGATACTGTGACATGGCACTTGGGGACATGGTTTAATGGCTATGGTGGTGTTAGGATAATGATTGGACTCAATGATCTTAGAGGTCTTTTCCAACCAAAACAATTGCTGAAACATGTCCAGAGAAGGGCAACAAAGCTGGTGAGGGGTTTGGAGCACAAGCCCTATGAGGAGACACTGAGGGAGCTGGGGTTGCTTAGCCTGGAGAAGAGGAGGTTCAGGGCAGACCTTATTGCTGTCTACAACTACCTGAAGGGAGGTTGTAGCCAGGTGGGGGCTGGTCTCTTCTGCCAGGCAACCAGCACCAGAACAAGAGGACACAGTCTCAAGCTGCACCAGGGGAGGTTTAGGCTAGATGTTAGGATGAAGTTCTTCATAGAAAGAGGGATTTGCCATTGGAATGGGCTGCCCAGGGAGGTGGTGGAGTCACCATCACTGGAGGTGTTTAGGAAGAGACTGGATGGGGTGCTTGGTGCCATGGTTTAGTTGAATAGGTAGTAGTGGATGATAGGTTGGACTCAATGATCTGAAAGGTCTCTTCCAACCTGGTCTGGTCTACTCTATTCTATTCTATTCTATTCTATTCTATTCTATTCTATTCTATTCTATTCTATTCTATTCTATTCTATTCTATTCACACAATACTTACATTATATAAATCAAGCAGGTAATAAATATAAATGAGAAGATACAGCTACATTTACGAGATGTAATAATGTATTCTAATAAATTTTCCTTGAACAGAGATACCATAGTCAAGGAAGGAAGAGTACTAGATAGAAACATATGGATCACGATTGTTGGCAAAGATTCTAAATGTAGAAACTCCCATCTGCTTTTAAATGGTGCTGTTGTCAGTATTTGGTTGATATATCTTACACATCTGGTCAAAATAGAAACTGCCCCACCAAACTTTTAGTATGAACTTCAGCGCAGGTTGTGGGATAAATGCATAGCTTAATATGGGACAGGAAGGCAAGCTGATTTAGCATACTTTGGGCCTGAGCTCATTTGCAATCAGCAGGTGTTTGTCTCACGTGAAGATCAGCAAAGCTGGCCTGACAACGGCCAAAGGAGGGAATCTTGTGAAGATATGATGGTCCTGCTTTGACTAAAACTGATGAAGCAAAGCTAAAATGACATAATCAGCCAACTTCAAAACAGATTTTGAAGGCCAGAATGCCTGAGTGAAGACATTTTGCTAATTAATTGTAATTTTAATATTGAAGTTAACACCCTTCGGTATGCTAATGAGCAAACTGCGTACACACTAAACATATGTGACTGGTATTCAGCTCTCTCACCTAGAAGGCAGAGACAGCTGGGGCTAGAATATAAAACTCATGAGAGGAACATCTCTCACTGTGCCGTCAGACTGGCACCAGCAACAAAATTGTGTGCAGGGCTGCCATTACCGACACAAGCAGGGGTGCAGTGTGGGCCACCAGCAGCAACTGGGAGACAGGCAGAAATGGGAACAGTTGATGGGCTGTGCTTCTTCCCCTTCATCCAAGACAGAGACATCTTTCTTGGTAAGAATTGCACCTTCAATATGTGGCTTAACTTTTACTGTGTTTTATTATATATTGGATCTATTTGCAAAGGTTTGCATCTCCAACTTTGTCAGATGTTAGCCAGGATTTATTATCCTGAGATCATCTTGCAGTCAGTGCTTTTATCACCAGCAATCCCAAATCTGTTGTATTTGTCACTTTATTAAATTAAACTATTTGATTGCTTTAACTTTCTGAATCTGTGTCAGTGTAAGTCCTTACTGGGGCACTGAAAGCAGAGAGGTGAATGTTAATTTTGCCACATAGTTCCAGTAAGAGGCCTGTGACTCAGAGACAGGGAGACAATGGGATCTTACCCATAATGAGACATAAGAGTACAATCAGTTCTGAAGCATCTGTTACATGTTATTGGTAACTAAGAAAATCCTCAGAGAAGACATGAAAAATCCAAGCCCTTCTCAATGAAACTTTCTAATAATTCTAATAAACAAGTACAGCAGCAGGATCATCTTGAGCTGGGTGTCTCCACAGAGTGACACCAAGTGAAGAAATCCCTTACAAACTACTAACCCACCCCTCAAACACCATTCACTCTCTTTTCACATGCCTTCCATGTGTCCTTTAGTCCAATAGTGATTCTGGTCTGAGATCTTCTGACTTATTGGATTCATAGAATCATAGGGTTGTAAGGGATCTCCAGATATCAAGTCTAACTGCCCTGCCAAAGCAGGATCACCTAACACATCTCACACAGAAACCCATCCAGAGAGATCTTGAAAGTCTTTAGAGAGGGAGACTCCACAATCTGCCTGGGCAGCCTGTACCCATGCTCTGTCACCCTTATAGAGAAGTTTTTCCTCACAATGAATTGGAACTTCCAATGTTCCAGTCTGTATCCATTGCCTCCTGTGCTGTCACAGAGCACCATTGAAAAGAGACTGGCTGCTGCTTGGTTTATAGTCAAAATTGCATAGAATGGGAGAGGTATGCACAAGACTTATTGTACTCACCAATTCCTTCATTCCTCAGTTAATGAGTCTAAGGAAAACAACCCACTCTTCATGTGTAACTGTAGGATTTGTGTTCCAAGCTCTTATGCATTGCTGCTCATTGTCCTCTGCTCCATTGTGGGATTCCTAGAGGAGTTCTTGGCCCAGCTAAGGCTCAGGCATTTACCTCCTTTGGAGCCTGGAATGAACTACTGCTAATTTGGTTAAGGAAGATTGAGTGCATCTCTGACAAGTTCCAGCCCCAAACTGCTTATCAGCAATCTTCACCCCCTTGTAGCAAAACTAACAATTAAAAGGGGAAAAAAAAATTAAAAAAATAAAATTAGAAATCATTCTAGTAGTACAGATGTAACCTAGGCAACTGGAGAAATGTGTGACAAAACATTCACAGAATATACGTCCTGTGCTTGAGCATTTTTGTAAATACATGAAATAAAAATATACTTATTTCCTTCAAATAAAGAGAAAAGCTCTGAAGCATCTGCTACATGTTATTTTACAAAACTGTCAAGTAAAGCAGCATTTTTAATGCTCATGTAATTTAAACAATAATAAGCCTTGATTAAGCTGAGATTTCCTTGGAGTACTCTAAGAAAATACTGCTCCTTTTCTAAGCTGCGAAAGAAAATTGCTACTTCCTCAATAACAAATAAGGCACACTGGATAATCTATCTCTTTCTCATTTTGTAGTTTTTGCATTTTCTTTTAGAGTCCTAATTGAATAAACCAAATCAAAGCCCATGATATATTGGATAGAACATTATCTAATGGTTACTAGATTTGTTTTTATATTATTGTTAGGAGGAGCAATAATTAAAAAAAAAAAAACCAAACCACAATTGTTTCCTCATTTGAAAAAAAAACAACCCACAAACTCTTGTGAATTCTAACATATGTTTATGTCAGAATCACATGAACTGATGAACTCTAAGTACAGCTGCACAAATGAGGAGAGACTGAGGGAGCTGGGGTTGCTTAGCCTGGAGAAGAGGACACTCAGGGGTGACCTTATTGCTCTATACAAGTACCTGAAGGGAGGTTGTAGTCAGGCAGAGGTTGGTCTCTTCTCCCAGGCAACCAGTACCAGAACAAGAGGACACAATCTCAGGCTGCGCCAAGGGAGGTTTAGGCTGGAGGTTAGGAGGAAGTTTTACACAGAGAGAGTGATTGCCCATTGGAATGGGCTGCCCGAGGGGGTGGTGGGGTTGCCGTCGCTGGGGGTGTTCAGGGCGAGGCTTGACAGGATGCTTGGTTCCATGGTTTAGTTGATTAGGTGGTGTTGGATGATAGGTTGGACATGATGATCTTGAAGGTCTCTTCCAACCTGGTTTATTCTATTCTATTCTATTCTAAATAGCTACAAGGCAATTTACCCATTTTGCAGGCTTTTGCTGATATGATCCACCAGCCTAGAACATCAGAAAAGGGTTCTCCCATACTGTAAAAATTAATAACCTTTCCATGAATAATCAGGATAGTCTCTGGTGCATTAACATTTTACTAGTCAAGACTAAAGCTTACAGTTATTGAAAATTAAATGAAAATAAAATTTTACTTACTTAAATTGAGCATTCCCATACATATTTTTTTTTAAAGAGCAGACCTGAGATCCCCTGATTCCCTACTGTTTTTGTTCAAATGGTAAGACTACTAATGCACAAAGTTTAGTTCTTTAGGCTCTGTACATCAACATAGTCAGTTTGATGCAGAAATTCAATTTAAATTTAGATTTAGATTTAAGTAACATATTACTGAAGTTAGCCCTAAAATTTTAAAGGGATGCCATCTCAGTATGTTTTTTAAGTAGAAATCTGATTCAGGCAAGTATTTAAGCATTCTCAGTCAGTGGACTATTAATTTTTCAGTAGAACAATAACCTGTTGCTTAGTACGGGACTCTAGACACACATTTCTGATGTTTTACAGCTATTCACTTAATGCAGCAAAAATAGATGACATGTTGGTTAGACAAGGATAGAGTTACCACAGAGTAAGGGTTATGTGTTAAAGAGCCAGTGCACAGTTAGCCTGCAGCTCACTTGACATCTGGTGAGATTTCTTGGCATTTATTAAATACCAAATCATGACATTTAGGAAGGCAAAAACACTTAACCTGATACTAATAAGCTCTCAAGATACTATTGCCTATGTGAGAAAAACTCAAATAGCAGCAAATATGTGTATATATAAACACACATACATCAGAAAGTTAAAAAATCACCAAGCTGTATGCTGGCTCATGTAATATTTAGCATATTATTAATAATTTATAATGTTCTGTCTTTGAAAGTCTACAACATATGTGCAACAACTCAATTTTGCCCATCCACACCACTTGGTTTTGGGCTGCTGATACTGATGTGCATGCTGGACTCGGATTTTGTGCCATCTAAAATGTTGTTAATTGGCTGTCTGAAACACTTGGGACCCTGAAGAAAAATCACCACTTTTTCATGTCATTTCATGCATAGGCTTGCTTTTTCAGGATCTACATTGTCAGCCTTTTCTAAAACTTACTTATTTGTCTTATTGCTCTGTACACGTGTAACATCCACATCAGAACATCAGTGGTAGGTGTGCAACATTTTGACCCATATGTATTGTAAGTTCACTGCAAGAGTTTTGGAGAAAGTGTTTTGTTTCTAACTATCAAAATGGGAAGGATTTAGTGATAATGGATGCTGAGCAAGACCAATTTGCCGGACTTTTTTTTTCCCCTTTTAATTTTAAGTTTAATATTCTTTGGGCTGTTAGAAGTGTTTCTAGCTAGGCAGTATTATATATCAACCAGTGTTTGTTATTAGACACAAACAAAGCATGGTGTATTGGAATGAAAATGGATCACAAATAATGTGTTCTGAATATGTAATGTATATTCTTACCTTGGACAATTTTTCAGCTGTAGTGTCTCTTGGGAATACTTGCTTGTAATTCCTGATGATGTATATTCTTTGCTGATATGTATCTACTGCTTGATATTATTAAGAAGATGCAATGCAAAAACAAATAGGACAAAGAGACACAAAGTAAAGAAATGAGCAAAGGTGCTTTTTATTTTCAAGTGAGGCAAGATGTCTTGAGAGCTCTGTCAAGAGATGACCTGCCAGTACCAGGTTTTGCATATGTGGTAGAAAAACAGGTAAAACAAAACCAGGCTTGCCTTCATTGCAGCCCTCTTTCAATAGCAAATGAGAATCAGGGATTTTAACTAAAAAGATATGCAGGCTTGAAAAAAAAAAATGCCTAATTCTTATACTTGTCAAATTATTAGTGAGAGCAAGTAAACAGGCAGATAACGGTTCATTAACTTTCTGTAGTGCATTAAAAAAGAACCAGAGTGTCAATATAAACAAATTTGAATTAAATTCTGTGACAGTCTCTCATAAGTCAGTAACACCTCTGAAGGTGGACACACAGATCACAGTATGGACGTACTGAGGTCTGTGGTGACAGGTTGGACTCGATGAGCTTTGAGGTCTCTTCCAACCTTAGTGATACTGTGATACTGAAGATGAGTCATCAGAGTCTAAAAACTGTAATAAAATGCACATTTTAATATACATGGTACCAATGACAAGATTTGTATTCAGGTCTTTGTGTAAATAACTCTGTCATAATATCCTTTAATTAGCTATAGACTGAAGTTACCCTTGTGATGGGCTGCAAAGCCTCAGTGTTAATTTCAGCTCTAGGGGAGGACACGACTGCATGAATCCAGTCCCTGGGAGAGACTAGAAATACTCAGGAGTAACACTATTGTGGTGGGTTGAGAGAGAAGGCCCAGCTTTCCCTCCCCCACTAAGAAGGAATAAAAAAACCCACAGCTAACTCAGCCAGAAAAGCAAAGGGAGTGCTGTATTTTACAAGCAATATGGAAACGCAGGGTATGTACACACAATATATACAGTATTTACAATATATATACAGAAATATACAGCAAAGAAAGGGACAGGAACAAAACCCCCAGACAGAGGGGGGTTCCCCCCTGTACCCCCTTCCCTCCCCCTACCTCCCTTTTTTCCCAAAGAGGGTTAGAGAAAAAGGTAGTTATTAAGAAAGAAGAATTTTAGTAGGCCTTCAATATTAGTGCAGGATTAATGCTTATCTGTTATCTGCGGTCCTGCTGGCTAGATGCCCAGAAGCAGACAGGCTGGAAAGGGAGAGCAAAGAAGAACACACACACACACACACACACACACACTCTGAACAAGATTCTAACTGCACTAAAACTTAAAGCTGCATTCTACCAATCTACCAATGAAATTCGTTTAGAATATCAATATTTACAAAATATTCAGCCAGAGTGTCCCAGCACTGTCCCTTTCTTAAAGGCACAGCCTCAAACGGTCACAACTATGTCCAGTATGGATGATCAGCTAGTCCCAAATTACTGACTGTTGATTAGTATTTTGTAGAGGCCAATGACTCCTAGAGATCAGTTATAAATCAGTGTCCTGAAGTTTCAGGTACCTTGGCCATGCCTGAGGGTAGCTGTTGGGATAAATCACCCAGCAAGAGAATCAGACTTCATGAGGAGCAGGCAACAGGAATCATAGTGAATTTACACATTGCAAATAACACTAAAAGCAATATGGAATTATACAGGATTTCTATACATGACCTATTTACTGCCATCACTTGGAATTTAAAATCTGATCATCAAAACCAAGTGATATAGAACAGCCATAAAATGAAGTGGCAAGATTAATTTATCCCAGTCTTAATTGCAATGATTTATCATTGTCCACTGGGCATTGCAAGAATATTAACAAATCTCATGGAAAGATTAATAGATACACAGTAATAAACTTAGTCTCCACATTAAACTGAATTTTCCTCATGAGAAATAGATTATTATTTAAATACTTAAATTATTATCATCTCAGTGTCTCCATTTTGTGGAATTTCCATTGCTTCTGAATCTTTAAATGAGATCATATTTGTCTTGCCTTGACAACATCAGGAGTCATAAAACTCAGTGCTCAGTGCTGCTTTGCCAGTCTACATGAGTACGTGGGCTCAGTCTCCACCATTCTTATATCTCATTTCTTGTAGCAGAAGCAGCCAGGAGCCCCACAAGATCCTTTACAGGTCCTCCTGCTTCATTCCATCAAGCCATTTTCTGAAGGTCTCACCATCCCACTTCTTCTAAGTGTAGTACTTTTGCAATAGGCAACCACTAAATGCTCCTGGAGTCAAATGAAGGAACTGATGCTGATAACGACAATATTAGAATGCAAAACACTCAGGGCTCTGGTCCTAGATCTCAACCCAGAACCCAGCCAGATGTCCTAGGCCTTGCACAAGCAGAAGAAAGCAACTCACAAAGAACTCTAACCCCTGCCAGCTGAAGAGGAGAGGCCAGTATGACAATCCAAAAATTGCTCATGAGTGTAATCAAGTGACTCAAGACTTTAGGAAATCTCTGTGTTCAGCATAAAGACCTGAAGCCTTTTATTGGAAGCAACTAATGAGTAGTACTTTTCTCTCTAAACATGTAGCAAGCCCACCTTTTTGCATGTTGTCCTCTGTTTGAAGTGCTCATGTTAAGAGAATAGATGAATAGCAAGGGCCTTCTGTGGTCAGGGGACAAAGTCATTGGCATAACATGGCAGATGTACAGCAGGTGAGTACAGCACCTTGCCACCAGAAAGGGTTTTTCATCCCATTTTCTTCCTTGCTGGGGTAACAAGGAAGTCTGAGATTTCCTAGGAAGGCTGGAGGTGAGCAAAGAGAATACTAACCTATGAGCTTTAGGGATACATAAAACTGGTCTCTTCTGATTTAGAGGGATTTTTGATCATGTGTCACCACAGTTGTAGCAGCTTTGAGAAATGGGGAAGTATTTCTCCTTTTCATAGGCTGAATTGGCAAATAATGAGTGTTTGTATGACATGATGGATTCAATGGATATGCTTAATCCCTTTAGTAAAACACATTTCACGACTTCTGACAAGAAACATCCATTAACTGCTATTCCTACCCTCAGGTCCTTTCTTTCTAATGTCTTTAATTAGACTTTTAAAAATGGACTGATCTTATTGCATGACATGTTCTGCAAAATTCCTATGTGGATGGAATTTTATCAGATGCTTAAAGGTAGATCCTGTTTGAAGCTTTATCAATAAAACAAAACAAGTAGAGATGTTAGGGAAAATAAAATAAAATTAGACAAAATTATATAAAGGTTTCATAATCAACATATTTCCTACAAGGAAAGTGACAGGTTCAATGGCATTTCTCAGATCTTACCTTTAGATACCGAAATAACTTTGCAAACACCTTCAAATATCAGTCATCATTTTCAGCATATGGGCTGAAGTCTGATGGGTAACTAAACGTTTCTTGTTCATTTTCTTAGGTATTTCTTTGTAAGAGTGTTCTTCTCAAGTATTACCTGTAGTAAAAAAATCTACAAAGGTCTAACCTATGGCTTTTAGTAATGAAGTAGCTGAGAAATTCTATATAAAGACAATAGAGTTGATGCATATCTGCCTGTTAGCAGCCAGATTGTTTCATATTATTGCTTTCCTCCCCTTTTTCTGTGGATGTGAGGTTTTTAAAATGATGTAATATTTTACTGAAGAGTTAAAATGAAAAGCTATATAAAATAATCAGCAAAAAAGTACAAGAACAAGCAAGAAAATACTGAACTACAAAATTACAAGATGCAATAAAATGATAAACTGCAGTACTGGCTTCTCATTCAATGTTTTATGGATGTGCTGAGGCTTTTTAATGCCTACTGCTGTTGATAGCTCTTGGGCTAATTAGCAGATACTTAAAATCTGTACAGATTTGGTCCAGAATTACTAATTATCTACTCCATGTCCCAGACTGAACAGAAGCTGCAAATATATATGTGCCATATATCTCTTAAATCACTTCTTACTCATAAGGAAAAGTACATGAGGCTTTCTGAAATAACAGGGTTTGATTATGTTGGGGTGTGGGTTTTTTAAAGGAGTTGAAGGTCTGGTGACCACCTTCTCTCTGTTCCCTCACATTTCAGTGTCTGATGAACTTGACAGTGTTTTGATACAAGCTTTTATCTAAGTAAAATCTTTAGGAGAAATGCTGTAGTGAAATGGAAGCAGGACCCATGCTTATAAAGAGCAAAGCTGTTCTTTGTGTTAAACAGTGACCATGTAACATTTATGTGCTCACTGACACCAACACATTTAAATCTTAAAAAAAACCCACAATCAAGCCCAAATCCTCATTTATAGTGGGAGATTCATAAAGTTGCCTTCTTAGATAGTAGATTTACATTCTGTTTGAAGATGACTGCGTGGCTGCTTCTGTCTTTTGGAAATGCAATTGCTTTATCTTTGAGATCTTTCTCAACTATCTACATTTTAAAGATATTTCAGTGTATCTGGTAACAAATACTTCTGTGGGAGTATTTGTACAGTACAGGAGAAACACTGTCATGGTATTAAGTCCTTGTTTTACTGTTTTTTCACCTGTTTGGACTATCTAATGACCTGAAATCAAAACACCTATCTGCACTTAAGCCAGTTTTTCAAATACTTTTATTAAATAATAGCTTGTGTAAGTCTCTGACTTATTTTATCTCCAGAGCTTTTTGCAGCATAGGTTATTCTTGTTAGTCCAGCTTAGCACAACTGTCAAAACCGGGCCCATGTTGCTTAGATCTCCATTAGTTGTGCTGATTAAAAAACATACGTATCTATTCTTGGTTCATCCTACGCTGTCTAACATCTTAAAGCCTAAAAAAGCTCTTAAGAGCGTGGTGTGGTTCTGTGTACCCAAAATGACTGTTCCAAAGGACATTTGAAGGACAGGATCATGTCACAACAGTTAGAAACAAACTCATTAAACCCTGGTGACAACATTTTGAAGCTAAATTAATCAGATTCTCCCCAAAAGGATGTTTGACCTCTAAGAAGATCACCACTTCCATTAGTTTTGTGTAGTAGTGATACCTAAATAGTGTATGGTGACCTCTATTGCCAACACAGAGTCAAATATGTTCCTGGCTGTACTGATCATGGCTGGAATAGAGTTAATTTTCTTCATAGTAGCTAGCATGAACTGTGGTATAGATTTGTACAGTTGAGCAGTGCTTATATGGAGTCAAATATTTTTCTGCTCCACACATCAGCCCACCCAGTGGGTAGGCTGGGAGTGCAAGAAAATTTGGGAGGAGACACTGCTTGGACAGCTTAAATCAGCTGACAAAAGGGATATTCCATAGAAGCTAGAGGAAGTAGAAAATGGAAAGGGGGGGAACGTTCAGGACGGTGCACATCCCAAGTACACATTATGCATGATGAAACCCTGCTTTCCTAGAGATAGCTGAATACCTGCCTGCCAACAGGAAGTAGTGAATGAATTCTGTATTTTGTTTTGCTTGCATGTGTGCCTTTTTCTTTACCTATTAAACTGTCTTTATATCAACCACGATTTTTTTCACGTTTACTTTTGCAGTTCACACCCTCATCCCACCAGGGGGCAGAGGAGAATGAGTGAAAGCCTGGGTAGGGCTTAGTTGCTGGCGGCTGTTAAACCACGACACTGGTGTTAAGATTTTTATTTGGTTTGGAACGCTCTTAAGGCTTAATTTTGGGATTTGAAGTACTGTTATAAACAAGGAGTGTCAGCATTTGAGAGTATGTGTGTTTTAGTAATTGTGGAATAAATGGTGGGGAAATGTTATTAAATTTATTTATATATTAAAATTTAACACAGACTTGAAGATTTGTGGACTAATGCTACACTTTTCAGTTTAATGGTTGTTTTTGTATTTTTAACATCTAATTATCCTAATGAATCTTGAAGATGTTACACATAGATATCACAATTTATTTCTTAATGAAATTTTATGGATGTCTTATCAGTAAGCTGGAACCACTTCTGATTGAATTAGTGTGCTGTATTTAAAAACATACTAGTAATAATGAGTAAGCAGTACATAAAATCACACACCTTAACATAGCAAAAATGAGGTGACATTCTGTGATGTATTTTATGTCTGATTTTTATGGTGACTCAACTTTTCTACTACACTTCATACTGATGGAAAAAAAGGCATTGCTCATATCTAGTGACACTGCTGCCTTTTTAGCTTCACTGCTGCATTGAAATATAATTAATTTCCCCTGAGATTAAGAGGCTATATTTTTCTAAACAAAGAAGAATGCCATGCAAATGCTTAGGAACAGATCCAAACCCTATAACATTTAAAGGAATCTTTCACTTGGAGGACAAAAATCTTGAGTTTTGCCAGAAAAGAGGAATGGAAGCTCTTACATCATGTTTAATTCACAGTTATGTGCATATGACAAAAAACCCAACCCAACCCATTTTGATAAGAAAAAGAAATGCTGAAGGAATATTGCTTTCTTAGTTTTATATATGTGTCCATTTACATCTTCTTTACTGACATTATGCTGTAAGGTCTGCATATATAACCCTTTTCTAAGAACTAGGCTTGACTCAGTAGTATTATTGCTAGTAGTAAACATGAGCGTAGGTTTTATACAAGGAAAGTTCTAACTTAAATTCTATGAGATGTGAAAATGCTTATAATTTAGAAAGTAAAAGTAGTAAAGTTCTGACTCAGAAGAAAAACTCTTGATTGTCTCTGGAATCACTTCATTGTTAGATGGGTTTATTAATGTGTTCTATATTTGTATTTTGATTACGCTTAGACTTTCAATATTTACAGAAAGGTTAATTTAACTTTTTAAGTAGTTGTATAAGAAATTATGTGCCCATAAAGATGGAAAACAATAATCAAAACAGGTGTTTGAAATGAACAATATAAATTTGCTATCAGTGTTTGGGCTTCTGCCTGCTCAGAATTTTTTTACGTGGAAAGCTTTAACACTGAATAAGCTAAATTGTGGCAAAATAAACCTGTAGTTCACTGCTGTCCTGCTTTCTTGGTTTGTATTGCTGTTACTTGCATGATGTCAGTCAGCAGTCTGAATTCTGTGAAAATGCATGTGGATCACAAATGTGTTATGAATTTTAGTCTTTCAGGTACCATGCATATTTCTCTCTGGTTTGTAATTTAAATGCAAAATTATCTTTTTGTGTGACCTGTCTGTTACAAAATTCAGTGCATTGATCAATGTAAAATAAAACCACTGGAAACGTGTGCTGGTTTCGAAGAGCTGGCAGAAACTGAAATTACAGCTACTAAGTCTGCAAATATTTGAGTGTTTGCTCCTAGCTTATGATATTTTAAAGCAGGAATAAAATTTCCTTGATACATACATGTGTATACAAACAAATCCCTTAAGAAATTAGAAACTTGAAAGAAATGTAAATATTAGAAATTAAGGCAATGATTTAGTAAATAGTGACTTCCTCTTATAAAAAGTCCAATTTCATTTTCAGACACCCATACTTTCCTGGAAACTCCCAACATTAACCTTTTTTTGTATTTGTTCTGTCCTTTGTCTACTCATGCTTTATTATTAAATGCATTTCTTGTTGTTAACAGGTAGATGGCATCAAAACTTGCATCAGTATTTCTGCAGAAATCCATTCAAGGCATTACAGATCTTTACCTGGACTTAAAGTCTAAGGGAAGGGAGAGTGAAGTGCAACAATAGTACAACTAATGATTTGGGAAATACAGAAAGTAGGAGACATCATTGCTCATGAACATTTTATGGTAGTTTTGCCCCTTAAAGAAGGGACACTTCTCTAATTCTGATCTGGCTATAGTGGAATGATGAATTGAAATGGAACCACAGAAAACATAAGGTTGGTTGGTTTCTTTAATATGGAGGAGCCTATAACCTTCAGTTACATATGAGTTCCTCTCTCTCCCTGGTATAATAACCAACCAACCAAAACCAGCTGTTCCAGCCATAAGAGCCTTGCACTATTACACTCAACCGGTGGCATAAAGGTCTGGTGATGTTTACGAAAGACAGAGCCTATCAGTGTATCAGTAGCAAACTATAAAGTGGTGGCAAAATCAGACAGTGAAGTCAGGACAATCATCATGCCTATGGTGAATACAGTGGTAAGTGATGTCTGCTTCCTACTGTCGTGACCAGCATCTTAATTTTTTTCATTTCAGGGATTCAACTTAGATGGTTTAGAAAAACATCTGGCACCACAAGAAATCCAAAGCTCATTGTTTTATTAGTGCATCAGATCAATTCAAAATTTGCAAATTGCATAATTTCTGTTAAATTAAGATATATTTTTTTAGGCATTCCACATGCTGGACAGGCCACAGATGCTATGACAGTGACATCTGCATCTTGGCAATGCCAAAGAGCAAAAGAAAAACAAAACAAACAAAAAAAAGCAAACCTGTCCCACACCCCTGAATGGAAATTTCTGGTAAGTTAATTCATCATTATATATTCTCAATGCTGTATAATGCTGTTAGGGAAAAGGGAACTGATTTTATTAGATCTTGTTTTTAAAATAGCAATCACTAACATAGTGGAGAGCATGTGTGTGTCTATGAATAGATGGATAGATGGATGGATGGACTCCAGCATGAATCGCTGCTTCAAAGGCAGGCTTGTGCCTTAGGTTAAGCTCAGCTTCTCCTGTTATCATATAGAAATTGGCAACATATCAAAATGATTGTCATGGCAGCTAACACATGGCAGGAGGCAGCTAAAAGAAGCCTCCTAGTGCTTGGAAGTCACATCACAATGAAAATATTTGATTTTGTATTCAGTTTACATGCAGAAAGGTAAAGCAATAGCACATTGCCATTATTGGTGTCTCAGTTCAGATTAGGCTGATAAAAAGATACTCAACATAAAATGCCAACCAAATAAAGAGTATAGTATCTGTTTGTCAATATTATTGTTACACAAAGGTTATTGAGGCAGGTTCACATGAGAAAAGAATTCATAGTGTAGTTGATAGCTGATAGCATATTTTAGAACAGAGAAAAGTAGTTTTGAGGTAGGATAAAAATAAAAGGGGAAAAAAGGGAAAGGGAAAACTCTCTCCTATGGTTAGCTTCTGGGGGCATTGGTCAATAGCTGATGATGATTTTTTTGCCATTCTTTCCCCCTAATATTTTATGCTTTACATTGGGACTTGCTCTAACACCCTACAGATTGTTCTTGCTTATAAATCTGTTATCACTGATTGGACTATGCTAACCAGGTGCAAGCACAGCACCCTGATTATCTGTTAAATTCCTGTATGAATGTATTATTGGATAATATTTACAAAATATTTCAATGGTTATCTACCTTATGTTGGACTTTCAGCTTTCTCTCATATAAACCAAAATCAGAAAACTGGTGGTAAAGAAAAGGAAAGGAAAGAAGGGCCATCTCCCACCAGTGGTATTTGCTTCTCACAAGAACTGCCAGAGCAAGAATACCAAGTTTTCATAGGTGCAAGATCATGGGACCAACAGCTCAGGAACAACAACATGGGAACACAAGGGAAAACCACTGCCGCAGAGGTACTGAGAAGAGGCTGCTGCTGCAGCTGAAGAGAGAGGTTCCAGAGGTGCAAACAGCAGAGCTTTAGCATTACATAGGGTGATAGCGCCAAGTCACCCAAAGGTATGTTGAAGTAGGCTGCATATCCTGAGCTTTGGATTTGATACACTTTAGAGATAATGTTTTGTTCTCTTCTCCTTTGTCCTGTAGAAGTGAATTGTAAGACACAGATATCTTTGTAAAGGATAATAAATCCATTTGCAAAGGGAAATGATGTGATAGGCATTGTCTTGGATTATTTCATGAAGACAAGGCTTTAAAACTTTTTCCCAAACAATTTGAATGTTTTGTCAATTTATAATGCTTCTTTGGGGGGGGTTAACATTTTTATTGTGTGTTAGAATGTTTAAAACTGTTTTTATTATTGAGCTTATTTCATAATGTCTTTAATAAACAAACTTTATTGTGAAAAAAACATCTGCACACTGAAATCTCTTATTTAAAACTGTTTTTTACATCATTTTATCAAAGTGTCAGAAAACAGTGTGCCATCAATGCAACTTTTCTTAAAATGGAAAACTCTTAACTGTTTTCCAAACAGTTCTTCTAAGGATTTTTTAGAAGGGAGCAAGCGGCCTCTGATACCACAGAACCAGCTGACTTTGCTGTTAAAAAGGCTGCCAAGAAGCAACATGAAAACATCTTCTGGGATATCATTCTTGCAAAGCAGCCTAAGACACTGAGGCAATTAAAAAAAAATAAATAAAGTGAAATAGCTTTGCAGCAAAATGAAACCAGCTCTGCAGGCAGTGCCCTACTTATACTTGGGAAGGTGTAATAACATCTACAAAGCTGAAGCTGTTAAGGATTAAATTTTAAGGGTAATAGAAACATTACTTATTATGAAATCTGAACAAAATTTAATACAAATATGAATTTGCCAGGCTTTGATTCCATATGACTATGTTGTCCACCTGGCCTCCAGGCAAATTTGGAAAATTCTGGGTTTAAAAATAAACTATTTCAAAGTGGTATTTGAATCAAAGCAATTTTTAAAGGTTTTATGAGCATCTCAGTGCTCAACAAAGTCTGTTAAAACTTCATCTTTACTAGATATTTATAGGAATTGCTGTAGTTTATTTTATCCTTTCAGTAAAAGTGATGTTTATTATCATATTTTTAGCTAAAAATAATAGTAATGATATTTTTCTTTCACTGTCCAAGACTGTAATCTTTGGGTTAAGTCCACAATAAATTATTTTGCATAGTAATTATTAGTTTAAGTACACAATAAATTATTTGCTATTATTAGTTTAAGTACACAATAAATTATTTGCTACTGGTAATTACAAGAGATTTTTAATTTGGCATTGCTTTCCATCAAATGTCTTCTGAATGGAACATACATTTCCACCTCACACCCTTGTATTGGTTATAGGATAAAAGCTCAGCTGATTCAAATAAATAATCATACATTTTATTTTTAGCTCCTGGTATAGATCTTCCTTATCAAGATGTCAATAACAAAAGGAAAGGAAAGGACAAAAGGTAAAAGCACTATGGCAAAGGTGAAGTCACAGATATCATAGATTACTGATAGATTACTGATACTTTGGATAACCAGTTTAATAAATAACACAGAATTCACTTTCTGTTTTGTATGATCAGATTCTTATTTTGATGTTACATTGCAATGTAAAATACCACAACAAAAAAACCCTGGATGTATTGTGATGGAGATTTATGTAACTTATTCAAGATTATACACATTTTTCACTTGAAGATTCGCAAGCTGCATTTCTTTCATGGGTGATTTATTTTAAATCTCTTTCCAGCTTGTTCATTCCCCGAGATAGTCCCACAATAACTTGGTAGTTAGCACATTTGCCCAGAATGTGGGGCAGGCAAATTTAATACCTTCTTTTTCAGAGGTCCATATCCTCTATCTTCTGGGAGAATACCCTAATCAAAGAACTTGCATATAGTGTCTGGGATATGAATTTTGTGGAAAATTCCAAATGGACAAAAAAGTTCAAAATCCAGTGACGGGTAAGAGGAAGCTTGAGGGAGCATCCTTTCTTTTGAAATGCTAACCTGGAAAGGCAATGAAGAATCATAGTTCCAGCGTCAGGCAATGAAGTTTACATTAATTCTGCTAATGAGTTATGTGGCTCCACATGCTACATGTTGCTAGTAAAAAGTCATGTAATCAAGGATCTGTTGTACAACATGCTGGACCATTTCAAGTTGGCCTTAACTGAGGCAAAGATGGGTGTTTTAGCTTTGATTTTTTATTTTTTTCACTGTATAAACAGTAATTTATCTGAGCAATTAGAAAAGCTAGATTCCAGTATGGTCTTTCAAACAGACTTCAGTTTTATTCCCAAGAAGTTGTGTCAGTGCACTTGAAGACAGCAGTACGGTGATAACATTTCTCAGGCCTCATAACCTCTCAAATCCTATAATCTGTCAATCTCTTTTGTCTAGACTAGTATTGTACTCCCTGCTAGCTTGCTTTCTTTACTTATAATCAGCACACTTTTCAGCATCTCTCTACTTTCAGTTTCTATTAGAGCTACAAGATTCATTCTCGTTTCTCTGTCTCCTACAGATCATCCTTAGGCCACCTGCCCTGGTCCCATTTTCAGATGGTATCACTAAATACCAACTCTGAACGGACACCTTCTAGATCTTCTCATCACACCTGACCTTTTGCTGTCAGTCTGCGTTCTGTCACTGCTGTGCCAACTCAAATTCAAGCTAGCAAACTTATGTTTATGCTTCAGAGCCCTGCACAGCTCTAGTGGAATGTGATTTGAGTGACAGATTATCTCTCCTCCGTCTCTCTTCATGTTAAAACATACAGCCAGTACTGCACGAGTAATGACAGTTTTTCTCTTTGCCATGGAGGGACTTGCAAATTAAATAGTCAAAGCTCAGCTGTGCTACACAGGATGCCAGTTTGGCAACTAGAAGTTGAACAGTTGAGATGGAAAGACCCTTTCTCTGTGTGGCTGTGGAAAACATTGCTGATTTCACAGTCCCTTTGCGGAAATCAATGTCCTGTGCTAAAGAGTAAATTATTCCAGGGCAGGTACACTTTTTTTTTCTTAAAGTCCATTGACACTTCCAGACAGCTTACAGTTTTATTTCTTGCTCATTATGGTCAATTAGACCTTGCAAGGGGTATGGTGGCAAGGCCTGCCATGATCACTAGGTACGTATCATCACTTCTATTGGCACAGACCAAACTACGTTGCAAGTAGTGATGAGAAAAGATTGCTCCATGCTGCATTTTGTCACAAATACTGTATCACTGTAATGTGTGCATCCTGACTTCCTGTGCCCTTCAATTGATCAAGCTATGATGTATGGAACTGTTGAAATACTTATGAATTGAGGATAGAAGTGTAAAGATCCTCCAAAATTGACTACATTTCTGTAATGCATAATTAAAATGTTCATGTCAGCAAATACCATTAATTGCACTTAATAATGTATTATGCTACTGTTTCATTAAACTGACAGAGGCACTTGCAAAATATAGTAAGGTTTAAAATAGAAAGGGAGTGGAAATCTATTTCATATCCTCACTTTGTCTTCTTAAGTAAAATGTGACTCTATACATATATTCTTTAAACGTAAGTATTGATACCTGGGACAGTTCTGAATAACGTATAGTAAGTATAAATAAAGCAGTTGTTCAAAATTTCCTTGACTTTCTGAATGTGATCAGTAAAAGGAAAAGTGAAACAGATCACTGTAACTTCAGTGGTGAATAACATTCTTTGCAATATAGTTTACAACTGGGTAATCACTGGCTGTCCTTGGGTACATGATAAATCAAAACACAGATATACTTTTTTCCAGTAGCCCTAGAAGGTGTAATGCTTAGCGTACAATTTTACCTTAGACAAATTCAAAACAGCGTAGTATAACAATGACCTTATTAAAGCTGTTCTTGATTCATGTCATGCTGTGATCATAAACAAATTGAAGTTCTTTAATGATAAATAAAAGAATTTTTCTAATATTTCCCTTCTAGTTTCTGCTCCTTCTTTATCTTCTCCAGTGTGGTTGGTTCTCTGAATTTGAAGTCTAAAGTATGAAGTACTGCCTTGTTCTACTGCTGCTCCTGCTGAAATCAGCAATGGCTCAGTATTCATACACTCAATATCCAGAAAACTATTATTATTTTTTTTCTTCTAGGTTGGTAATGATATGTGGTCGTTTGAGGCTGTGCCTTTAAGAACAAACACTGCTGGAACACACTGGCTAATGTTTTTGGTACTAGAACCAAAACATTCTGATATTCTAAACGAATTTCATTGGTTGATAAACAAAAATTCAGCTTTAGATTGTGAAGCGGTTGGAAAATTTTTTTCCTCAGTTCAGTTGGGTTTGGGAGTTGGGGGAGTTTGGTGTTTCAGCCTGTTCTCCCTGCCTGCTTCTTCTGCGAACTGCTGGACTTGGCCTTCAGATAAGCAAACACTAATCCTGCATGGGCTTTTGAAGCTTGCTAACAACTCTTTTCCTTAGTAACTTGCCTTTCTCTCTCTCTAACCCCTTTTTGGGGAAAAAGGGAGGTAAGGGGGGGAGAGAGGGGGTTCCAAAGAGGGGATCCCTCCCTCAGGGAGGGATTTTTGTTGTGTTATTTGTCTTTGCTGTGTATTTCTGTGTATATATTGTAAATACCTGTATATATTGTGTTATATATAACCTGCTTTCCATATATGCTTGTAAATATATAGCTTTTGCTCTTCGACTGAGTTAGCTGTGGTTTCTTACTCTGTGGAGGAGGGAGAGCTAAGCCCTCTCTCAACCTACCACATGATATTAACATGCTCTATATGCAGTATACAGATCTTCCTCTAAGGGCAGTGTAATTAAAGTCTAAGTTTAATTACACTTTTTTTTTTTTTTCATTGAAATGTATTAGATGTGGAAGGTCTAAGGATTTAAAATAACAGTTAAAATAACTGAAGGTTGCTGAAATTGGCCCTTTTTTAAGTTAGGAAGAGTAATGAATGGTGAGTTTGAGTCAAACTCTTTTTCTTCAAAATATAAACCAAAACATGCTCTGAATACTTTTTTCCTAAGCATGAAGGAATTGAAGAGCCATTGCCTTTTCAAGGCTCCATGCTGTTTTTCAGTAAAACTGAAGTGAAGAGGTCTGTCTTCAGTTTTTGTGGATGAGGGGGAAGGCAAAAGAAGAAAAAAGAGCAGGAAGGAGTGTTTCCAGTGCTTGCACTAATCATGTTTAATTTTCAAAAGGATATTTCTACACCTTCTTTTATTTACATCACAGTCTAGACACAGCTCAGCTTCTAAAGGTACTTAGGCAAACTTTCTAAGTCACTAAAAACAGGCAGATGCTTAGTGTCATTTTCAGAAGTAGTTGAGATTCATATTGAGTTTGTGTTACCTTAAAGATTCAGAGCAAGTTTCCTTGTGCATGAGGTTTGTATTTGCAAGTTCCTTGTGACTCTGCAAGGAAATTGAAATTGTTAGTGCAAGGACATGAAATTCCACTCAGTGATGCATTCATGATACCTGTGACTAGGAAATGCTCTCAAACATTCTCTGCAAGAAACAATTACAGATACTGCAGTCTTTAAAGGCTTTATATTTGTATGGAACAAAATTGTCTGGAGGAACGTTACATACTAATTTACATACAAAATAAAAAGTAAAGAAAATGGGTGTTCTAAACCCAGACATTTAACCAGCTAATTAAAATGTAACTTGTATAGCTGCAGTATTTCTACCAAGAAAAGGAGCCATGTAAACCAAATAAAATACTAGTGTAGAACAAAGTTGATATATTTTTGGTCTCTATGTTTTGAGGAGTGGTTTTTTGGTTGGTTGGTTGGATTTTTTTTAACATACCAGAGCAACTCTTCAGAGATAGTATAAGAATGTAAGTATAATTTTAGATTTCCCCAACCCTTTTTTACCCCTTTTTAAACAACATACTGTAGTTTAATTTAGTAATGGACAGGGACCATATACGTGAGGTGCAGGTCTGTTGGTAAAGATTCTTATAACTCTTCTGGAAAATCTGGTAAAATACTTGTAGTTCTATTCAGATATCAAAATATACAACCTTAACAAACCTTCTTTCCTTAAAACATTTTCTGCCATCAGCAAATTTGGTGTGATGAAGTAAAACATGCAGGACTAGTTCTATTCTTGGGTGAAAAATTACTGATTGAACAGTTCATCGTCCATGTGTTGTAAGAAGATTAAGCAAGCACAAAATAAAAAGATATCTGCTCCAGTTATGGGAAATGCAGCATGGATGTTTTTAATTAATCACATAGGGTAAGTAGACCATTAACAATAGAGACAAATTACACTGGATTTCCATCACTAATATAGTTGCTATATAAGAAAAACTTATCAATGTTCATCAGAACTCCCACCATCCCACCAGGAACAAACAGTGAAAGACTGATGGGGAGGAAGCATGGGAAAGATCTAAGTGTATCAAAGGTATGAAGCTACCATGTGTTTTGGATTAGTTTGGATCAAGAAAAACAATAAGCAGTGTGGAGGTATTCCCCAAAGGATGCTGTGCAGTGAACAAATGTGCGTTTTAGTGGGAGAATCAGAGAATGTTAGGGGTTGGAAGGGACCTCGAAAGACCATCTAGTCCATCCCTGCCAGAGCAGAATCACCTAGAGTTTGTCACACAGGAATGTGTCCAGGTGGGTTTTGAATGTCTCCAGAGAAGGAGACTCCACAACCTCTCTGGGCAGCCTGTTTCAGTGTTCTCTCACCCTCACAGGGAAAAAGATACTCCTTATGTGGAACCTCCTATGCTCCAGAAACAACAGCCAGGAAGAAAGGACCCATCACACTCTGTCTAAAGCTGTGGAAATAGAGGGGAAAATTCCAGCAAAATTTCCAGAGCATTCTGAAATAGAATAATAATAATCAGAAATTAATCATGAGAGACATTTAAGGATTACATGCTATGTGACTATATAAATGTGTGAGAGAGAGTGTGCATCTGACAGCATACATCTGGACATTGGTGTCCCTCTAGTTATGCTCACTGTGTTGTGATGCAAATAGGGTTAATATACGTTTTGTTTTACCCTCCTCCCAATTGCAAATGAATGCAAGATCAATGGTACCATTACTGGTCTTTTTTATGTGTCAGTGTTTTCCTGACAATGTGCACTATGAGCATAAGAGGATGGTTTGACCTCTTTATTGTACTGGGATGTGGCAATTAATTTTTTATTGAAATTTCAATTAGCTTTTCTGTTCTTATAATGTTTTACCTCAGCCCTCTTTTGAAGTTCTTACTGAGGTTACCCGAAAAAATCATTTAAGCATGACTGTGTTAAAAGGTAGAGGTAAAGAAAACAAATTATTTTTATTGTGTACAAAATTGAGGTCACGTTAGGTTAACTGAATCAGATTCCTTGAAGAGATGAAGAATTTCCACATCATGAAGAATCATTCAGAGAATTCTAATTGAAAAAAGACAGACACCAACCTCTTGTAAAAAGAAAAAAAAATTACAAAGATTAGTAAAATGAAGCAAGAAAAGCTGAAACAGATTTTACAGACTGTTACTTTTATTACCCTTATAAAAGAATAATTGCCAATTGAAAAACAATGGAGAAAACCCTGCAGATTAGATCTTTATATTAAGTTGTGTAGCATATTGGACCATCTAAAGAACACAGGAATTAGGTCTTACATTTATAATTCTTATGCATCTGAATTAAATGTTAATAGAAATGTTCTGCATCATGCATGTCATCCTCACTCTACTTTGAGGAAATGTATGTATGTTAAACACAGGGAATCTGAAGTTCGCTAGCCCTTGTGTTGTGTAAGTTCTAACCCCATATTTACATTTAAAATCAGCTTTGCTCAATACTAAAAGCTATGTTTAAAAGTATAACTATGATGCAAGGTCCTCTAGTTTCTGTGAAAATTTATGTCATTTGCCAAGCTTGGTCTCTGGGTTGTGAATGCATTTAAGTTCATAAATTACAGACTAGTAATTTCCATAAAAAAGAAAGTCATTCCCACTGTTGTAGCTAAGAAGCCAATAAGCCCATTTCCCAATGATAATGCTTATATAACTCATAGGGCATTTAACTCAGTCCAGGAAAGTAGGAATAGATAGATGCGTGCCTGTGCATGAGCCTTTGGTGCAGGAAAGTGTTTATCAACTCCCTCAGCGGTATTGAGTCCCTTTTGTGAAGTTCAGGAGAAAAAAACAACAGAGGAGTTATGGCCTGCTCCGCACTGAAAGGAGGCTTTTAAAAGACACAAAAAGACAAAAATTAATGTAAGGTTAGTAAAATATAGGTAGTAAAAAGGGTAAGCAGAAAGGGTAGAAAGGAGGACCAATATATCAGCCTCGCCTTTGAGCATCAGAAGATCCTCCTGCAAGACATGCAAAGGTACATTGAGGAAAGGGAGGTGATTCAAGACAGCCAGCATTTATTCACCAAGGGCAGGTCGTGCTGTCTATGGGGCAGTTACTCTATCAGTGGACAAAGGAAGAGGTAGTTATCTGGAGTCCTGTAAGGCCTTGTACTTGGTCCCCAACAACATCCTTTTCTCTGAATTGGAGAGAAATAAATTTGATAGGTGGACTGTTTGGTACATGCAGAATTGCTTGAATGGTCAATGGCTTGATGTCCAGTTGGAGACTGGTGACAAGTGGTGTCCTTCAGGGGTCCATACTGGGACCAGTTCTATTTAACACCTTTATCAATGACATTGACAATAGGGTTGATTTCAACATCATCTAGTTTCCATCTGACACCAAGCTGAGTGGTGCACTAGACACACCTGAGGGACCTGGATGAGCTTGAGAGGTGGGCCCATGTGAACTTCATGAGGTTCAAAAAGGCCAACTGTAAGGTCTGCACCTTGGTTGGGGGAATCCCTGATATCAGTATAGACTGGGAGAGGATTTGGTCAAGAGCAGCTCTATGCAGCAGGGGATACTCATGGATGAAAAGCTAGGCTTGACTTGGCAATGTGTACTTGCAGCCCAGAAGGCCAGCCGTATCCTGGGCTGCATGAAAAGAAGCATTGCAGGTTGAGAGTGGTGATTTTCACCCTCTGCTTTGCTCTGTTGATACAAGGAAGAAATTTTTTACATTGAGGATTGTGAAACACTAGAATAGGTTGCCCAGAAAGTTGGCAGAAACTGGAAACGTTCACAGATAGGTTGGATAGTGCTCCAAGCAAGCTGATCTAGTTAAAGATAGCGCTGATCACTGTAGGTGGGCTGGACTAGATGGCCTTTAAAGATCCCTTCCACCCCAAAGCATTTTATGATTCTATGACTCTAAGCTTAATGATTCCATGTACATCCTCCATTTTGCAATAGCACCAGAGACTGGCTGAAATTCTCAGATTCAGTCAATACAAATGAATGCAAGTCCTCCAAACTGGGTAGCATGCTACCAGTGATGCAGGTGGACATTTTGTTCTTGCATTCCCAGCTGGGGATAACAATGCTGCCTGATGGATAAAATTCCTCCCTGTGTTTTAAAACAAAAATCTGTACCTCTAAAAAAAGATGTATTTTCCTGAGTTCTTATGTAGCCTATAGGGAGTTTACAGAGAGAGGAAAAATGTCAGTTACCTCCACCTATAATCAAAGCTGGTTGCCATAGTAATGGCACCTCGTTTTTGTGTTAAACAGAGGTCAGACTCTGGGGTAGTCCCAAGCTATCTCTTTTTTCCTGACTCACAGAGCTGCTCTTTTAAACTTTGCAGATGTACAGTTGGTAATTTTGGTCCATTTTTATTCTTTTTGGTGTTAATCTTCTAAAAGAAAACAGCTCAAAGCACATCAATGGTACATGAGCAGCTGAGGAAAATGAATAATTCCTTTTAAAATAATATTGCACGCATGCATTTTTTCACTTATCTTTATATACCTGAAAGTAGTTAAATTTTATGATTACCCAACAACAAAAGAAGGATACAAACACAGGGACAGTTTTCTCTGTTCCTGTTGTTCTCCTTTAAGCATGTGTCATAGCAATTTTGCTATTTAAAGCTTCTCTGTAAAGGAACAAAACCAATATTTCTTTCTGGGACAGTGGAGGAATGGGTTGCAGAAGGAGGGTCTATGCTGCTAACTTCTTACCCTCAAAATTATGTTTATGATCAAGATTTTTTTACTCTAAAATATTTTTAGTCTAAAACCTACCAGAAGGATGGGATGTCATCCAGAGGGACCTGGACAAGCTGGAGAGGTGGGCCCAGGTGAACCTCATGAAGTTCAACAAAGGCAAGTGCAAGGTTCTGCACCTGGGCTGGAACAATCCTCACTATCAATAGAGACTGAGGCATGAGATGATAGAAAGCAGCCCTGTGGAAAAGGACTTGGGGGTGCTGATGAATGAGAAGCTGGACACGAGCAGACAGCATGCACTTGCAGCCCAGAAGGGCAATCACACCCTGGGCTGCATCAAAAGGCGCGTTGCCAGCAGATCCAGAGAGGTGATTCTACTACTCTGCTCTCATGAGACCTCGCCTGGAGTGATGCGTACAGGTCTGGTGACCTCAATATAGGAAGGGCATGGACCTGATGGAGAGGGTCCAGAGGAGGATCACAGAAATGATCTGGGGGTTGGAGCACCTCTGTTATGAGAACAAGCTGAGGCAGCTGGGGTTGTTCAGCCTGGAGAAGAAGGAGGCTCTGGGGAGACCTGATAGCAGCCTTCCAGTACCTGAAGGAGGCCTACGGGAAGGATGGGGAGAGACTGTTTGCGAAGGGCTGCGGTGACAGGATGAAAAGCAATGGCTTCAAACTAGAGAAGGGCAGATTTAGACTGGATAGCAGGAAGAAGTTCTTTAATATGAGGGTGGTGAAGCACTGGAACATGTTGCCCAGGGAGGTGGTTGAGGCCCTTTTCCTGGAGACATTCAAGGTGAGGCTCAGCAAGGCCCTGGGCAGCCTCGCTGGGGATGTCCCTGCTGACTGCAGGGAGGCCAGGCTAGATGACCTTTGGAGGTACTTTCGGGCCTGGACCATTCTGTGGTAACCATTTCATTTCCTAACTTCTGACTGTTGCTATTCTTAGGATCTTAGCAAAGTAGATACTGAGTTCATTATTTTATGGTGACAATTTGGTGACTGTTTTATGGGAATGAAGAGAAAGAAAAAATTTCTTAAAACTGCAAAATTAATTGCTCTCAAAAATAGATATCTTGCAGTATTTCAACACAGCAGAACAGGCCTTTGCCCTTCCAATGACTGGATAACATGCAACTAAACACATCAGTGAAGGTGCTGCCAGATCTATAGATGAAAAAGTGATATAAAAAACATTTGGTAACAAAAATATTTGTATCTGTCTTCAAAATAATGGAATGTAATAAAATCCAGTAAGGAAAACCATGATAGTAAGGTGTTAATGAAGTGTATTTTTCCTGTCTTTCCAATGTGCTTGGATTCTTCCTCTGAAGTACATGGAAGCACAGAAAATAAACGTTGAAAAAGTAAATAGCTTTTTAAGTAAATCTGAGGTTCAGTGGGGAAGCCATAGGTGCTGACTATGTATATCCAGTAAAGCGATAAGAAAATACACCTGGGGTTTTTTTGAGACTGATTTAACAAAATGTGTTCCTGATTATTTTTCCATGAAAAACCTGACACTTCAAGGTTCATTCTGAAGCTCATAGCTGTTTACAAGGATCAATAAACTCTATGACTAAATGCAGCAGATTTTTCTGTCTCTCGCTAAAAATGCTCATGCACTTTGTGTCATTTGTTGGTCTGATGAATAGAAAATATTTGGGCCACTGAAGAACAAAAATCAAAACTCACTAGAATGAACAGCAACCTCCCTATTCACTTCAGTGATCTTTGAACTGATCTAAGGTTGCTTTCAACTCACACCACTGAATTTCAGCAAAGAAAATAATCTATCATGGATTGAAATGTATGGATGATGTACAAGACTATAACACTTTCACCATGATAAAGACTGCATACTAGTATGATAATACTAAAAGTTCAAAATAAGCATCCAAGTGATTGCATAGAATCTAAGCCAAGGAAATTTGTGAGCATTTAGAGGAAGATGAAAGAGTTGCTGTGGTTGACATCACTGGTTTTTTAGCTTAAATGCATAATATTCTCTGACTATTTTTTGCTAAGATGTTACTCTTAGTTGTTACCTTATTAGAGTAAACATGTGAATTTAATTTTGAACACTTCTTTGAAACACTTCTATTGGACTCTCTTGATTTTTCTTCCTCAGGGTTTGTGTTTCCCAAGTATGAGTAGACCAACTCTAGCTGATTTTAGCATTCTGTTTTTTAAAAGTCAGAGTGAAACTATGGTTTCCTTTGGTGTGCTTTCTGCAATAAACACACACTGGAGTTGTTTTCTTCAACAGGAAGTTGAAGAAACTTGGTTGTTTTGCTGGTATAGACTTATCCATACTCTTTATTCTGTTGGATTTGGGGTAATATCTTGTGGTTTGCACTTGTGTGCAGGTCAAGCACTAGAAACTCCTGGCCTTTGGAAATTACTGGAATTATTGAGACGTTTGGTGGTTTTTGTTCTTTGAAATGAGGTGATTTTGTTGTTCTTTCAAATAGCCAGCACATCTGACAAGCAATGCTGTGGAGTGTTTCACTGTAGTTATAGCAAACGGATGGCCCACTGAGGACTGTCAAGAATGCTATGAAAATGAGGTAGGGTTTTCTGAGGTTATTTTTGGCATAATATATTCTAGCACGCATGTGTTGGGGAGTTTTTTAGGATTCCTGGTGAATTGTTTTAAAAGCAATGACTTCTTCCTTTTCATAAAAAGCTAGTTGTTTGCAGTTAGCTGCTTGGGCTTTTTTTTAACTTCATAAAGGTCTTCACTAGTCAATGAAAATTACTGGGTTTATGAGTGTTAAGATGGATTATTCTATGTATCTCTCACTATTTCTTTTATTTCTGGATGCTCCTAAATGCATTATGAACTAAGTCTGTGGTCCTGCTCCCACAAAAGTGTGCATGAAGATCTGAGATGAAACTGGTTTTGGGGTCTGCTTTTCACTTTATGTTATCTTTTTATTACTTTAAGGTTATATAATGAGACTTCAAATCCTACTCATTTTGCTACGAGGGAAACTCAGAACACTGTTATTTAGGGCATGATAAATGTCACTTTTAGTCTTCTAGTATTCAGGTACCATTATGCAAAGTGGTTTCAAAAGATTCTAAATAGATAATGCACCTGATGTCCTTGATGATCTGAAACACTTGGAGCAGAGCACCTGAAGTGGTGTAGCAATCTAATTCATGTTGCCTATTCTGTTTACTGAATTTTGCTTCAACATCTCAGTTTCTTTCGGTGTTATCAGAAAGACAGGAATAAAAGAGAGTTGATGCAACAATGAACAAATTCAAATTTTACTGAAGTATCCTCAAATACTTATGAAAAGTCAGGCTCTTTCTGCATCCTTGTTAAAATTTAACAAACTTACAGGACCTTTATCTATCAGATTTATGGTGTTATAAAGCAATTTCCTTGGTCTTAAAAGAGTCATCCCTTGATCTCTGGATTATTATCACCTGCGCAGTATTCTCCCTGCTGCCCAGAGGTCCTGATAACTTCTGATAACTTCAGCTGTCAGGGGTCAAGTAATCCTTAGCACTGTTACAACAGCTATAATGCTCTGAGGACTTGCTCAGGGTTTTTCAGTCGCCCATGCCTTTGGGCTAATTGTATTTGAACCTAATTAGGTTCAGGTGTGTATGTAAATAAGAATGCTTTCTGTTCAGTTCTGCCTCTTTATGGGGAGAAGACCTAGTGAGGTGAAGGAACAAGTTTGTTGTCCTTGGTAGGATATAGTTTTGTTTTGGTTTTTGATATATTTAAAGTTAAATAACTTAAAAGAAGTTTTGATTAATTTATGAATAACTTAAGACAGAAATGGGGGGGGGTGCTTTTTGTTTTGGTTTTGGGGTTTTTATGTTGTGGTTGGTTTGGGGTTTGTTTTGTTTTTTTAAGGGAAAAAGAATTGATATCAAGAGCTAGGGAGTGGTTTAAAGCTAATGAGAGTGGATTTTTGTTTTGTAGAAGCAACCACAGGATAAAATGCTTAAGAGAACTTCAGACTGCACCCCCTGAAGCTGCTTAAGAAAGGTAGGAATGTAAGCAAGAGGTGTCTACCATTTTGTTTAGTATACATCTCACCAAATCACAGAATGTTATGGGCTGGAAGGGACCTTAAAAGATCTTTTAGTCTAACCTAGGATCACCTAGAGTAGGTCACAAAGAAACATATCTAGGTGGGTTTTGAATGTCTTTAGAGGAGACTCCACAATCTCTGTGGGGAGCCTGTTCCAGTGTTCTGCCACCCTCACAGTGAAAAAGCTTTTCTTTATGTTCATGTAGAGCCTCCTATCATCTGGTTTGCACCCCTTGTCCTGTTATTGGATATCACTGAGCAGAGTCTGGCTCTATTCTCCCAACACTAACCTTCACATCTTTATAAACGTGAATGAGGTCACCTTTCAGTGTCCTTTTCTCCAAACTAAACAGACCCAGCTCCCTCAGCCTTTCCTCATAAAGGAGATCCTTAATCGTTGGACTCGATGATCTTTGAGGTCTCTTCCAACCTTGGTGATTCTGTGTGATCTTTGTGGCTCTGTGCTAGACTCTTTCAAGCAGTTCCCTGTTCTTGAATTGAGGCGCCTAGAACTGGATGCAATATTCCCGATACATTTGTGTATTTGTTGTCTTGTCTGAATACTGTCTCATGCTGGGCTGAGAGTTGGACTGATTATCTTTGAGGTCTTTTCCAACTGGATATACTTTGTGATTCTGTGATTTTGGTGAATGCTTATGTATTTATTTTTATATTCCTTGCATAACACCTGACTCGGTTTTGAAATGTTTTGGTAGGCCTGCTAGCTGTTTGCTTTCATTGCCATAGGTAGCTGAAGAAGTGGAGAAATTGAAGCATGTATCTGAGTTAGTGGTGGTTTTAGGGGGATTACTTTTGTGGTCTGCCTTAGTGGGATTTGTTATGATTTGAGCTTAGTGTTTCTCCCCGAGAATGGGAATGTATTTTAGTGAAGAAGTTTTTGGTGGAGTTTGGTTAAGACTGAAGTTCTTAAGAATGTTCCAGATTTAGCTATGTTATTAACTTATTTCTCTTGGTTTTCATGGCTATGAATTCTTCAGAAACAAATTTCCCTCTCTTCATGTGTTTTGTGGAGACCTGCCACATGTGTATTGAGATTGGATTACTTTATTTTCTTGTTGGATGTGTAATGTTATGTCATGTGGTCCTTGGATAGTGTGGACTTTAAGAAAATGAACAAATTAGGCTCTCATAACAAGTGATGAATTTCAGGTTGGACATGGAAATATTTTTGTGCTCAGTTTTCATTTCAAAAGAATTTCTGTATCTTTTCTGAATCTGTGGGGAGAAGTAATATGCAGTAACATAGGGTAAGTATGCTGTAAATTTAAAGTCTTTGAAAACCAGAAAATGTTGCTGTTGGCATCACTATGTGGTACAACTAATTAGTATTTTGGAGAAGTATAATCTCCAGATACGTTCATTATATTAATTAAGAGAGGCTTCCTTTTTGTAAGTGATACTGACTAGCAAAATAAACCCTGAAGTATTAGTGCTTCATTTGAGAAATAGGAAAACCATTTTTAGTTCTGAGCAATCAGCAAGGCAAATACCTGTAATAGCAGGAGTTGTTTTGAGCAATGCATATTTTAACTTGTTTGGCATTAGTACTAGACTTTTCTCTTTTTTTTTTAGTATGTTCTTATGCTCTAAGATGATTAAAACACTGCTGCACTTGGAGAAGAGGCTGTCCCGTAGCAGATGGTAGTTCTGGGATTTTGCTGAAACATTATGATGAAACCATATTAGCAGATGTTGAATAAATTTCTTACTTGTAATTGAATTTTTAAGAAACAGTGTCTTTTGCTCATTACCTGTCAGTCATAGTATTATCTAACAGAGCATAGAGGCCTTGTTTTGTTTTGTTTTGTTTGCTTGTGTTTTTTTGTACTAATGAAGGGATACGTTTTCTGTAGGGAAAGAACAATTTAATGTACTAATCATTATAAGTATTTCATGCCCACTGACAAGTTTTGCTTTCTATTTTATTCATTTTTTTTAAATGTTTCAATTCTGTATTCATACATACAGAAATATGGACAGTTTAGGATCGAGTCCCTTCCCCTGACATTCCTTATTGCTCATTTAAACTGAGCAATTGTTTTGCTCAGATGATGATTTTGAGAGAACCAGTAGCAGTTTGTTGTGAAAGAGAAATGTTGGGAAAGTAAATATCACTGAACCTTGTTTCCAGAATATGTATGACTGAACTCTGCATGGTCAGGAACATGGAAATGTTCCTGACCAGAAGCTTTTGTTAAGGTATTTGAGAACACAAAACTTCCATGTGGGAAGAAGTAAAATTTAACTGCACAATTTAGTTGTGTTCAATTATCCACAACCTGAAATGTCAGTTCTGTAATTTTATAGCAAAAAGTAGCAATGGATTTTTTTTTTCTTGGTTTTTAATTTTAATTTTTGTTTTTTAAAGCAAGTATAGGCTCAGAACACTATAGCTAACCAAAATCTGCTAAAATTTGCTTTCACTCTTTTTGGACAAGAACATTTAATACTGTCTTTGTATAATCTGAAACCTGCTGAGCAAGGGAGTTACTATTATGCATCTGACAGGAGTGATATCATAGGAGAGCGCTTGAAACATGTTTTCCTTTCTGTTGTATGATTGTACCCTCAACTATGGAAATGTGCTGGACACTGATTTAAATGAAGAACTTTTTTCTCCAGCAGTAGTGCTTCTAACAACAAATGTTCTTATGACAGTGATGGTGCTTCCAATAACAAAAACTTGTTTTAGTGAGAGCATGATATCTGCAACATGAAATTGATGGAGCTTTTTATTTTAGGAAATGGAATTCCATTAATGAACATAGGTGCATGCTTTTAAATGGTCAAGTGATCTGCAAAGATGCTTTTGTCAGAGATATGAAGAGGCTAACAGACATAGCTAGACATAAAGGCACTTAAAGTATGATGGCTATAAAAAAAAATACAGAACCCATTGGCTTGAATCATCAGTTGTCAGGTGTGTTGATTTGTGCTTGAAAATAAAGGCTGACTCATTGAACCACCTACCCACCAGTAAATGGGATGAGTCAGAACATGAGTTCAGTTTTCACATTTGGGTTTCTAGGCATGCATGTAAGAAGTGGGAATTTACTCAAGTGTATACTGAGCCTGGACTATAGGAGCTTCTTCCTTGTGGTCAGAACCCATCAGTATGATTCTGAGCCAGTAGAATTTGTTTTCAGAGGAGTAGGGGTAGGAAAAAAAAACATTCTCTCATGAAGTGTGCTTTACAGCCTATTCCACCCCCTCATCCCTCACCAACTTAATATTTTTCTGGTGCATCCATCTGAAACTCTTTATAGTATAAATTCATACAACTTATGCGATCAGATATCCAGGTTGCATAATGAAGATGAATAATGAAGCGGTGAAATTAAATCACTCCGAGACAAAAAAATCTCAGTTGAATAATCATGGCAGAAACCAACTTGCTTGTAGTAACAGGCCAACAATTTCCATATGTAAAACTTCTGTGTTGAAGGAATGCTAGTAATTGAAGGGTTTTGTCTAGTGATTAAACTACCCAGGAGGGAAGAAACAGTGACTCCTAGCCTGGAGGCCGAGACTTTTTTTGACTAATATTGACTCAGTATATGAGGTCCTAGGAAATGATTAAATTTAGGCCAATTATGTTTTTGCAGAACAATCTTTCAGTCTATGAAAGCAAAATTTTTATTTAGCCAAGAAACTGTAATGTGTACCATTTGCATACTGAATTCCTTTTATTGGTATTTCAGGCAAATACAAGCCATTAAGTAATGTCAGTATAATCTGTTTATAATATTCATGACTCGCTCTGGGATCATTCACGTCAAAGATGACCTATGATTAGAGCAATGTATTTTATGCTGCCTGAAAACTTCCCTGCAGTGTAGGAAATAAGACTTCCATCTTGTTTAGCTCTTCTTAGCCACCTCTCACAGGCTGCAGTATAGTAAGAAATCTGAAGGTAATATTTTCACCTCTACCTCTTATAAAATGCCTTACTGTATTTTCCCCTCCTATATGGACATAGCACAATGTAAAGCTAAGGTTTCAAACTTCTTTGCTTTCCCATTAGAAGGAAGATGAAACCAATGCATCTAGATGATACAGGAGTTGTTATCATTCATGCAGAAGGCTGAATATAGCTTTGATAATGAAGAAGTTGCTCAGAGGCACCCAGTGCTTTCTGGTTTTGGGTTGATTGTCATTTTGTTATTTGAGATCAATTCACTGCAAGAGCAAGCTGGTACATTTTAAATACATTAGCTTTAGGGAACAGAAGAGGTTCACTTCCACATCTTGAGAGGTTTTGTTCTGGTTTGTTTTTTTTTCCAAGTTGCCTATTCATTTATTGTAACAATGTGGAGAATAATAAGAAAAGATGAAAAATAAAATCCTGAAGCATTGCAAGATCATGTTTTATAGTATAGAAAGTCTAATACTCTTTTACAGAAGAAATTAGGTATTCTTCCATAAGGTTTTACCCTGTTGAGGTTTCTGTTTATGCTGTATATGTCCAGACAACTGCTGAAACAACCCAATCCAAATATTCCAGTATGCTATGGATATGAGTTTGTTGAGTTATTAATATATCAAGTCACATCTTTCATTTAAACAAATCAGTAGACTCTGAAATGAGCTTAGTTCTATGTTTTTGCCATGCTTACCAGGTAGTTCTGCTTACTACCTTCAGGATACCTTTCTTAGCCTAATATTATGGTGTACTAACTTTAAAAGACCATGACTTCATCTCTAGGTTTTGTTCATAAATGGAACTCTTGTTCCAGTGAAGTACTATGATGAGGTTCTAAATAAAAATCCAGCTTATATCTCAAATGTCAATAATTGTACAAAGCCTGCCTGAATCCTGAAGTTTGCTTTCTTCTGCTGACCTAGAAAAAAAACTCCTGCACTATGGAGGCTGTAGAACATGGTTCTTACACCGGCCTTTGTTCTAAAAATATATTGCTCTAAAAATATATTGTTGCAATCTTATCAATGCAACGATTTTTACCAGTTTCTCTCTCTCCTTTATGTACTAGTTCTTATTCAAGCCTTCTTAAACATAACTAGTGCAACTGTTCTCTGCTGCTTTGGAGAGACTTAAAAACTAAATAATGAGAACGGCTGTCTTTAAGCATGTTCCTTCCAATTCTAATGGTCTTTCCATAATCATGGGCTTGCAAACAAAACAGTTTTAATGCAACAGGATTTAAAAAGTCTATCACGGTGTGGTTTGCCCTCTGATTTGCTTTTATACTATTTTTCGTTGCTATTACTGTTTAGCCCCATATTTGAACTAATTTACATGATGGAGAAGCTTATATTGCTCTTTGCCCATCACTCAGTTGATGATTCCCTTGATTAACCTTGAAGCAGTTTGTGCTCCGTTTACAGGAAGGTGTTGAAGTCATATATGGAAAGGTTACTTACGGCAACATGGTTAAAAGGGAATTGATATACTTCACTGCCTAATGAGTGGGGAAGAATTACAGAGGCTGTATTGCAGATAGCACTGTAGGTAAGGGGGGGTATGTGTATATATAGCAAAGTCTCTAACATTTCAGGGAGAACACCATGCTTAGAAAGAAGCAATGAGATAGGGTCCTTAATTACAACCAGGATAATGCCTAGTTAATAAGCATGGTTCCGTGTGATTATTGTTACTCATAGGTAGATATGGCTAATACGGCTTTCCAGTTAGTTGTTAAGATAGACTGAAACTGAAGGTGGGTTTTTTTTATCCACCATATAAATGTAAAGTAAGCCTATGAATGGGATTTGCTTATTAAACATGAAAAGAATGATTTTACTTTAAAGGCTGCTAGTACATGAGAAACTCTATTCTGAACTGGTTGTTAGGATTCCTGCTGTCCCTTCTCAGTAGAGCAACCCTGCAAGCATTAACAGTTATTAACAGACTAATTTTTTAAATTATTTGCTCATGTTACATCATTGTATTATTTTTCTTAGCTGAAATATTGTGGCTTCAAGTAAAGAATAAGTGTCTAAGGGAAAGAATTTATTTCCATCCAAATATCCAGCATAAGAAAACTGATACCTACAAAAATGCTTCTTGTAGCAAATTTTGTTGCCTAGAGAGCATCAGTAAGTCCTTTGACAAAAGGATTCATTTTTGAATGACATGTAGGCATGTACTTACAGCAAGTGCTAAAGAAATGCTTACCTTTGCACTTTCAACACAGTTTTTTACTGTGCATTTTAACATTTTGAAGACCCTTTCAAACTTCATGCTTCCAAAAATCTTAGACTTTACCTTAAAGTTCAGTGTTTATCAAGAAAAGTGACACATTTAAAGGTATACCAAGACTTGAAAAGTTGTTTTATTTAATCAAAGTATTTTAATTAGCCAGTGAATTACCGACACAGCCAAAGCTCCCAGTGTTGGTCTTCATGATTACCTTCTATTACAGGTCTTTCTCTTTGTGCCACTTCCTTCCTAGTCTCCTCTTTTAATGGAAATAAAAGTGGAATTAATGATGCCTCCTTTTTTATGAAATTGGACCTGGAAGTAACCAGCATGAATTTATTAGAGAGGATAAAAGCATTTCTGATGCTGAAGTAAATGTGTTTCTGGAAACCTTTTTCTAATTGTAAAATTATCCAAATTATTTTTTGGGCTGACCAACATTATTCTGTTGTTTATGTAAACAACTTGTTGAATATCTTTGTTGGTGCCATGGACAGTGGCATTGAGTGCACCCTCAGCAAGTTTGCTGATGACACCAAGCGGTGTGATGCAGCAGACACACTGGAGGGAGGGATCCATCCAGAGGGACCTTGACAGGCTGGGCCCATGACAATCTCATGAGGTTTTGCAAGACCAAGTTGCAAGGTCCTGTATCTGGGTTGGGGCAATCCTAAGCACTGATACAGGCTGGGCAGTGCCTGGCTTGAGAGCAGTCCTGGAGAAAAGGTCATGAGGGTGCTGGTGGATGAGAAGCTCAACATGAGCCAGCAGTGTGCACTTGCAGCCCAGAGCACAAATCACATCCTGGGCTGCATCAAGAGAAACATAGCCAGCAGGTCAAGGGAGGGCATTCTCCCCCTCTGCCCCACTCTGGTGAGAGCCCGCCTGGAGTGTTGCATCCAGTTCTGCAGCCCCTATTACAAGAAAGATATGGATGTGCTGGAACTTGTCCAGAGAAGGGCCATGAGGATGATCAGAGGGCTGAAGTGCCTCTCCTATAAGGACAGACTGAGAGATATGGGGCAATTCAGTCTGGAGAAGAGAAGGCTCCAAGGAGACCTTATTGTGGCCTTCCAGTATCTTAAGGGGGCCTACAAGAAAGCTGGTGAGGGACTTTTTGGGATGTCAGGTAATGATAGGACTAGCGGGAATGGAAAGAAAAAATAGAAATGGATAGCTTCAGATTGAATGTTAGGAAGAAGTTTTTCACCATGAGGCTGGTGAGACACTGGAACAGGTTGCCCAGGGAGGTGGTAGAAGCCTCATCCCTGGAGGTTTTTAAGGCCAGGCTGGATGTTGCTGTGAGCAATGTGATCTATTGTGAAGTGTCCTTGCCCATGGCAAGGGGTTGGAACTAGATGATCCTTGAGGTCCCTTCCAACCCTAATGATTCTATGCACTTGAGCTCACAGAAATAATGAAAGTCACAACAGCAGAAATGATAGAAGTAAAACATCTGCCACCATTTTTTAGGAAACTTGAATGTTAAACATTGACTACTTCATCTGCAAATATATATTTGGGGAGGTATGCCTGATAATTTTTTGTTTTATTTTAAAGTCTGTGTTGGGTTGGTTTTGTTTGTTGCTTGTTTGTTTGGTGTTTTTTGTATAATTTTTGTCCAAAGATAGATCTAACTTTAACACAACAACATGTGCAGATTTTTCACAAAACATACATGTGACTTATAACCAGCAGATGCACTCTAGAATTGTTTTTAGCCATAAGAAGTGATGAAGTTCAAGCACTTCAGATTTTTGCAGTCTAAGTGAGACCCTATTTGGAAAGAATGTGGTGTGGTGCTGTCTTCAAGTCCTGTGTACTAAGCAAAATCCAGATGGCATCCTGATGCAGGAAGGTGCCTTTAGGTACTTGACTACATTGGGTTATATACATGTGTAGGAGTGGGATATATCAACATAAGGACAGTCAAGCAGAGGAACACTGTACATGTTGCTCAGGTTACATAATATTTATTTCTTATGAGAATTTTGGTGTTGAAATAAACTGCTGTCTTTGGAAAAGCTTGGGAAATTATTTCTTCCCTCACCTTGGAGTAGTTGTGTGCCTTATATTTATTTTTCTTTTTCTCCGCACTTTAACCCATTTTTTCCCTGAAAACTGGAGATCCTTCACTTTGATTTCTTTCTTAAGGCCTGGGTTCCTAATAACTGCTCTCTACATCTGGTCATCAAATCTGCCACATCAGCTGGAGGTTACAAGTGTTTTAAGGTGGTATTGGCATGTATGTCTCCTCTACTGTGTTACAGAAGCAACTGTGATGCTATATAATGAATATTTGCTCAGGCTGTCAATATTCAGTTAATAGTCTCATTTAGCACTCCGTATACCTGAGGACTGTGTGTTAATTCACATTTAAATACATGAGTTGACATGGGGGAACTAAAAGGACCCTGATGCGCAGAGATGGAAAGACAAAACAAAGCAAACTCATCTAATGCCAGGAGTGGCTGCTTTTCAGTGCTTCCTTTTAATCCACTTTGTGCATTTACTTCTGAATTAGACTCCGAGTCCATTAGCTCAGAACTTATTGAAACATGGACATGGCTACCATTTTAGGCAAGGAGTTGTCTGTGTTTTCCAGCCTTTATTTGTGAATGTGTAACTCATTGTTTGGAAGCTAAGTTTCACTGCTTGCAGCCTAATTTTGAATCGGATCCTGCTCCTACCTCTTACCAGCACAGCAGGACAGAAAGCTTTCTGTTGGATAAAACTCTTCATTGCAACTGGTGCTGTCAGCTGAAACTCACTAAAAGCCTCTTAGATATTCTGTACAGTCATGGGAGAGACAGGGACTTTGCCTATTTCTGGAACCTAGCAGATGTTCACTCCTCTTAATGATGCCTGAGGCAGATGTGAAAACAGCCACCGTAATGTGTCCTATGTGTCTTCCCCTTGGAAGTGCTGTATTATCACTTAGATTGGAGGCCTTTTTATGTCATTAGCCACCTAAATGAAGTATAAGTTGAGGAAATGTGGATCTTGTTTAGGTTAAGCATAAATGGACCGAAACCAGGACAATCTTTACTCTTCTGTCCTGTGCATTTCTGAGGGTAAAACATTATCTGGCCATCATTTTAGCAATGATCCATTTGCATGCAAAGTCCCCAGTCCTGCTAACTGGAAGAGAAGATGGAGAGTAATGCCTGATTAGACTATTCCTCTTCTTGCAGAGCAGTCTAGCTTGGGTTTTGCCGAATCTTCCATTTCTATATGTAGGGCTATATAGAGGTGCTATCTTAAGTAATAAATACTACAAAAGTACATAGAGGTCAATTATAACTAAATGTCATTTTAAAAGTATAAGTCTACGTGGGAAATGTAAACTTAACTGGTTTGTTTCTTCAATGGGCTACTGTGTATGGACTGGTCTTTTTTGCTTGTGTGGTTGGTTTCTTAATTACTATTTGATAGTAGTAACTGTACCTTTAGGGAGAATAATGTTGGGTTTGATTTCTCCACCCCCCCACCCTGGTTTTGTTGTGGATTTCTTAGAGACGCCCTTAGCTGAGAATGCTTGGCTAGAAAAAAATTCCAGAAGTATGGATTTTATCAGATGGAGAGGGACTGAGCAGAAAGGGGAATTGGAGGAGCACTGCAGGCAGAGAAACAGGCTTCTGGGCAGACCTAAAGCTAAGGCATGACAAGACATTGGGAATTTAAATTTTATATGAATTCAAGAGGATTCTGAATTCGACCAAGAAATCCACTAAAAGCTTCCAAACTAGAAAATAAAACTGGAGGAAAGGATTCTATGCAATAGTGGACAAAGAGGACATCTTTATCTATTTCATTGTGAGTTCTCATGTTCTTTGTTTAGAGATGTCTTGTTTTGGGTCACTATTTCTGTAGCATACTGTGATTCATCTTCAGAGCAGCCTAAGATATCTTAATAAGTGAGGTAAAATGTCAAAAATTCTACCTTGAAATTCTAGCTGTAACCTGTCATGGATTGAGAATTACTGGAATGGTCAAGTATGAGCAGGAATTGCCAAGCTGGCAAAAGCTATTATGTATTAGGTAAAATCTTAACATACATCTTATATGCATTTTGTATGCACAGACTTTAAAAAAACATCAAATTTCAGAAAAGAAAGGTCAGAATTCAAATATTAAAGGTGATCTGCATAAATTCAGTCATGTTCCTTGATTTCTATGCTCTTTCATTATTAATATAGAGCTTCATAACATCTCCTATGTCACTTAAAAATAAATAGTTCTCCTTCATTCTTCTTCTGCATGGAAACGCATAGTTTTAAACTCCTTTATTACTCGTAGTCAGATAATATAAACAATTTAATGTGTATAGCAACTAAATAACAACTTTGTCTTTGCATTGCAGATTTTCAACTCTTTAAACATGTTTACTGTATTTCCAAGTAACTTCTTACTCTTTTCTGATGAAATCTTTCAATAATTCAGATGTCATCTTGACTGCAAAACTTGCAGAATGTCTGAAAGAATCTAAATCTCTTCCAGACAGTATAAATAATTCATACCCAATTCTTCTCTTGGCTGTGGGAATGCTGTTGCTTGTTCACAGCACTCTTCAGGAAAAATAAAATGTTTATTTAATAGCAGATAAATGTTTATAAAATGAGACTAAAGCTGGTCATATGTTCCTGCAGTCGCTACTCAAATCTATTTACTGTGATGTGATCATCTTTAATTTTATATTTATAGTTACTTTATTCCTTATTTAGAAACTTAATGAGTTTGCAGGGCATTGTTTCTAATCATGGTCAGTGTTTTCTTTTGAGAGATCTCCCCATTCCCCTTTCAGAACCAGAGCTATAGGTGTATGTGGGAGGCAAGTAGTCAAACTTCTCCAGGATTTAAGTTCCATGTGCCTGTTTGAGAACAGTAATTAGAGCCCATGTTAATATTCAAAATTTTCTATGGACTCCCTTCTGATTCTAGCCTGTCCTAGCCAGTGTCCTGCCATAACTTCATGCTGATTAACTCCCATGAAGTGTTTTGATATTGCTGGTAACAAGTAGCTTGCTGGATTCTCTTTAATAAAATAAGGTTTGATAGGCTCCAACTGTTGTTCATTGCATTTAAAGCAGCAAAGGGGAAACTAAAATATTTAATATCCTCTTACCCATTATTTATTTTCTACATTATCAGTATTGGATGGCTTGACAGAAACTGTTAGTCCTGGGTTAGCACAACCTGCTCTCAAGCTCCACACCCCACCCACCACGCCCCCCCCAAATGGGAGGAAAAATAACACAAAGATACCCTCTGGAACAGGAAGCCTCTCATGTTACAACTGGGACTTCAAGCCCCATGACACTTTGCTCCAGCCAACACTTTCGTTTTGAAGATGGCATCACAGCAGCTTTGTGTCGAATACACATCAACAGATTCAACTCAACCCGTGACACTGTTATAAGCCTCTAACTTTTGCATCTTGATATTTCAGATCAGACATAATTAAGTGTAAATGTAAACATACTCATGTTAACTGTTACAGTCAACAAAGACCTTGTAGGTTGTGTGTGATATGTTTGCATGACAACTTAGAGAACTGGTACTGGAAGGGAGGCTGCCTCTGCTAAAACTGTTATAGTGACACTTTAAAGCCATTTCAGCTACCTAAATTAGTAATGCCAGGGTATAGTTCTGTTATCCACACCAGACGAAATATTTCCCTCCTGTAGCTGTAAATCCAGATTAAAAGAAACCACTATGTTTGTGGGACTATTCATCTTTGCTCAGAATAGACACAGTAACTAGTAATAGGCTTTCAGAGAAAATGAATCCATTTGGTAATGGAAAGTCTGTAATTACCTGCTCAAGGATCTGCTTGCTCTTATCCCTGAGGGATGTAATGTTTGCTTTCAAGGAGATTTCTGTGATGATTAGTGTTGCTATCAACTCATGGATGTTCTTACTACACATAAAACTGGCTAACCCTTTGAGTGTTTTCACTTTTTCAGGAACTTATCTCAATGTCTCTCCCTTAATAGTGTCTTACAGTTTAACTGAGGTCTGCAGAGAAGTTCTCAGAGTATTTTGTACCTGCATCTCAGTAGCATTAAGTGGGTGTTACCTCCAGTAGTTACCTTAGTTATTCGCATTCCTGCCTTTACACTTTTGGGATCAAGCTGAAGATGTATTTTATTGGATTTCTTCATTGTTTTATTTCCCTTTTTTTAAATCTCCAATTTACACCTGAAGTGCCCTAGATATTTTTCTACTGATGAAAAGGATTCTATTAGTGATTATTAAATATTAATGTAACAAATACAAAACTTTGATCATTTAAGTATTAATTGAAAATAACTTAATAGTTGTGGGAGACCTTCAAGATCACTTTTTCAAATTACCTAAAATGAAAACAAATTAGTACTATACTTTTTAAACTCCATCACATAAAATGCTTTAGGATATGTTTCTCTGCTACGGGAATAAGTTATTTGTACAAAAACCAGTCCTTTTAGTCAATAAATTCTATTTTGCTAACATAAAGGATCATACAGTATAATATTTTTATTGAAGCCTCTTTCCAGAATCACAGAACAGCTGAGGTTGAAAGAGTCTCTGGACACCATCTAGTCTGCTTGAACAGAGTCTGTAATAGCAGGTTGCCCAGGACTGTGTCCAGTTGGGTTTTGAATATCTTCACAGAGGGAGACTGCACATTGGCCAAGTCACTAATGAAGAAATTCAACACTGTTGCCCCCCCACCCCGTTGACCCCAGGATGTACCACTTGTCTGCAATTGGACATCTTAGGATGGTTGTTCTAATCCACTTCACTGTCCAGTTGTCTAACTTGTGCTGTATACAATTTGTCTGATTATTATGTGGAATGTGATATCAAAGGCTTTACGAAGTTCAAGGTGAAAAATATCCACTGAGCTAGTAACCTTGTTGTAGAAGGCCATTGAGTTGGTCAAGCTGTAAATCTGTTGACTTCTTCCAATCACCACTTCATGCTTGGAAATGCTTTCCAGAATTTTATCCATCACCTTCTACAGGATTGCTCTCTTCCTGTCTTCAGGAGCACCTCACAATCACTGTGACTGTTTGAAGACAATTGAACTAGCTCCCTCAGCCTTAGTGGGTACAATCCACCAGATCCCATAGACTTAGTGGTTGTTTTAGTACTCCCTAATGTAGTCGTCCTCTACAATAGATAAGCCTTCCTTGTTCCAGACTTTCCCTCAAGTCTTGAGGGCCTGAGACTCTTGAAGACTGGTTTTACTGGTAGAGACTGTGTCAGTCTTTTCTGTTTTCCAGCTTTTTCCCTTTCTTTTACTGTTTATATACTTGTAGAATCCTGTCTTGTTGCCCTTTGACCCCCTTTCCAGACTTAACTTCATATTGGCCTTAGGTTTCCTAACCCTATCTCTGTGTGATAGCAACTCTATGCTTCCTGTGGAGTACAATTAAACTTCTATTAATGTAAAATTAAAATATACAAAAACTGTGGGACAAATGAAAAAAGTGCTTTTAATAATAATGATTTAATATATCCACTGTTCACATTTTGCTTACTTATTCCAGTAAAAGATATTCATTCCCATCTTATTAGTATAAACATAATGTAATTTTATTTGGTGAACTCTATTAGCTACATGAGTTCAAGGCTGCCTTGTGCTTTGTAGTGGAGTTATTGATGGTATAACTGCATGCAGTGTATATTCTCCAATATTGAAGAATTCTGATGGAAGTTCTTCCCAAACCAATGCTGTTGTTGTGACCATTCTGTCAAATCTTTCACTATGTAATAACAACCTGTGTACTGTCTCTTAATAATGATAGAAAGACCAAAGGTCATATGACAGTCTTAGTTACCTTGGAAGCACTAAAAGGTGACTGGGAAGAAAAGTAGTAAAAAACATTATTCAGAGTTAGCATTGTTCTTGGTTTTTTAAGGTACTCTGAAGATAAAGTACATGTTCAGATCAGTGCAGTTACTGTTTTCATACTTACTATTTGTTTGAATCAAAACTTTTTCACTTTTTTAATTTTGTTTTGTACCTATTTCAAAGGCTATACTCGAGCAGAACTCGCTGTGCTTCATGCCAGCCCAGTTACACCAGAACAGTAGTGGAGTTCTGATGTACCTCAGTGACAAAGTGCTATTTCTTCAGCAATGATACTTTTTTGGAAAGTGATTGGAAAAAGAGCTGTTATATTCAGCTTATATCTATTCAGATAAGAGTGTGACTGGATTTCTGCTGAACTTCACTTTGCTCTTTGCCTACTTTAGTAATCTGTACCTGTGCAAAGTGCAGAAGGACAAAAGGGAGGAAAAAGCCTCCATTTTAGTGAAAAACTGATTACAAGAGATGCAAGTCAGTGGAGAGTTGATTTTGGCTGTGTTGGTTAAAGCTCTCTGCTTTCTTCATGGTTTTCATCTGAGTATTTTCACAAGTACTGCTTACTTCACTGTTAAAGGATTTCTCTTCTATCTGTCATCCATTAACTGCCAGAGAATTGCATTATTTGAGACTAAATAGCAAGTATTTAAGGAGAGCTCAAAAGAGCCAATTGGTCTTGATAAAGTTTTGGTTAGTTGTTTAAGGAAAACCAATTTTTATTTTTTTTTTTTTTTTCAGACCATCTGGAATAAAAATTTTTCTAGTAGACTTTTTCTCCCCCCCCTCTCAAACCCAGTGTTTCTGTGTACATACAAAACCATTCCATCTGCTAGCTGTCTTTAATGTTAAAACAAAAACTTGTACACATTGTAGTCTGAGACTTTTTCTTTACAAGACTAAGATCAATGCATTTTCCTTTTTGTAACTGCAGGGTGGGGGAAAAGCTGGTGTGCTACCACCTCAATTTTATCTTCCAGCAGCTTTTGCTCCAGTGACTCTACTCCATTTGTGATTGCTTTGTTTTCTGCTGGAAGGGTGTTACACCTATAATGACATCTGTTGCATGGACACTTTTCTCACATTGTACTTGGAAGAAAACTCTCCTCTGACTTTCCTCTCAATTTACCTGATCTGTTCCCTGTTTTGAAAATCCATGGAGGACAGCCTCATGAATGTTTCCACTAATTTTGCTCAGCATTCTTCTCCGGTGGAAGCATGGATAGCAAACCCCCATGTTTCTTTTCTCAATCCCTTATTCTTTTGTTGGTCCTTGCTAGTCTTCTTAAAAATATATCTGAAATATTTACAAGGCTTTCTCTTCATAGCTTCATAAAAACTATTGATATCTGCATATACATACATATATATGTGTCTGTGTGTATATACACACATACACATATGCTTTTGTTGCTGTCTTCCCCACTCAAGTTCTATTTTGTTAGTTTTGTAAAAGTAATGGGGAAAGATTTAACCTATCTAGTTGCAGATGTCCCTGGTCTCTGCATGGGAGTTGGACAAGGTGGCCTTCAAGAGTCCCTTCTAACCCAATGCATTCTATGGTTTAACAGCTTCAAGTCTGGACACTGTAAAACATATAGGGGATATTTTGCTACAGAATGAAAAAGTAGCTGTTGTAAACATAATGATTTTTTTCTGTTACTTCAGTAGGACTTTGAGTGTCTTATGCTTGTGTAATGCCTGTCACATTACATTCCATCTACTTCCCACTGATACAATGCAGATAACATTTGTCTTTAATTACCATGTGACTGTCTACTATAGAGGAAGAGCATGTTAAATTGGAAAAGGGGCACACAGTACAACCTACTCTAGGTGACCTTGCTTTCAGCAAGTGGATGGACTAAATAAACTGCAAATAAGCCTATGGGAGGAGGGGAAGACCAAGTGCCCTGGTTCCCTGCCCTGTTCTTCTTTGTAAGCCATGTAAGTCCAAGCCTCTGAAAACGTTTTCTCACACATGGGAACTAATCAAGAATTAATGAGATCTTAGCTCTGCCTCTAGTCTTTCCCAGATGATCTTGAGGTTGGGTAGAGTGAATGGTAAGTTACCAAGAGTCTTTTCTAAAAGAAAGAGTTATACCCTCACAAAATGGGAGAGAACGTTTGTGATTGGCATGTCTTTCTGGACTGTAGGGACTCCTGGTTCTAATGTCATGGATAGCAATACAAGTAGCTAATGTAACATCTGTATCTTTTAACTGTGCTTAGAGTCACATTGTAGCCTATGGTGTGCATTCTAGTATCCTAATTAGAGGGGCGCTTGTGTCAGCAAAAAAGCTCCCACTGCATTTACTGTGTAAATAGGTCTGTAATCTTTCAGGGACTAGAGGAACATACACTGTGTGACTAATTCCATTTTAGAGGTTGATATGTGTTCCCATTCACTTGAGATGTCCTATCTGAAGATGTGTAGAAGATGCTGAACAATTTTAGTATTGCTGCATGGAAGGGTTCTGTGAAGATTCTAAATCAATTTCTCTTCATATACGTTTCTGAAAAGTGCTGTGGGAGAAACAAATGCTTGTGTGTTCAAATGGTTATGATGTATGTAGTTGGTGGCATTTTGGAAACTTTGTGGACTACTGTTTTAATCCTTATGCAATTTAGTAAGCTTTTAAAAAATCCAGTCAACCAAACAAAAGAAAACAAACAAAGACAAAACAAAACCCACCAAGGCACCAACCAAGCAAAGCTGCAAAAAATTCCCTGCAAAATAAACAAACAAGCAAACCAACAACAACAAAGACAAACATAAAATCTAATATGTGGTAAAGAAGTTGACTGAAGGAGAACTTACAGGTGCTGCTTCTCAGTTTTGTTTCCACCACTACAAAATTATCCATTTGGGTTAGAAAGAAGCATTTGTTCTGTACAGAAGGGATCAAGAAATGGCAGATTTGCACTTTTATTAAGTCCTTGAGAGACCTAGATTCCTGGAATACTCAGTTTTCTGTGACTATGTAACTCCTTAGAGGCAAGTTCTGTATACCTCATTTATCACCAAATATTTTAAGTCAAATACATCCCTTGTTTTATGTCATTATGTTTGAAAGAGTCTCACATTTTGTGCCTTCCCTATTTATCTTCCTCTCTCATTTTCTCTTTATAAATCTAGAAATAGATGGCAGTTACCAGAGTGAAGGGTATTTTTAATTCTGTATCACGCTGCTAATACTAAGTAATATTATAGTTTGAGATAGAAGTAATAGATTGTATAAGTTCCTCTTTAGTTATTAAGACATGCTATCAATTTACATAGAATAATTTGCAACATAAGGAATACCTCTTAATTCCAAGGTCTTAGGCAAGTTAGGTGTGGGAGTAAAGGTGGTTTTGTTTATACTTTTATTTACTTCAATCTATTGCTACATGATTTTAGTAATGAGGGTTCTGTCTTGCTTTAGTGTGGGCTTGTATTGTTTTATGAATCAACAATTATCTCAAAATCCTGTTTACTATACAAGCATACCAATGAAGCTTGGTCTGTTAACTCTTAATAGTTTTTGTTCACCTTCAGTAGCTAGATTTTTAGTGTAGGCTCTCTTTGGTATAAACTAGAGCTCAGTCATGAAGGAAACTGTTGTGCCAACAGATTCTTGACTCCTTTTCTCAGTTAGATATGTTAATGCCTATTTAAATGTGAGCTGGCTTCCTGTTTATTTCTGTGAGCCCACTTTCCCTAGAAATGAAGAGCTGTGTTGGTTAATAACACAGTTGTACCCATTTCTCTTGAATTTTTTTATTTACTTTCTCTGTTAAATCTCGCTTGCCGTGGGTTTCCTTTGGTATGTTAGTCAAAATCTTTAAATCAGTGCCCAAGGCAAAAGTCTGCATTCCTTCCTTCCTTGTATTGGGTTGGATGTTGGAGCTATTGGAAAGCTTTCACGCATGAAGATGAGCTAACAACAATCTTGCTTCTCATTCTGATTTCCTGACCCCCAATTGCAATTTCTTGTCCCAAATAGAAAATACAGGTAAAACAGCTTCTCCTAATCATCCTGAACATTCTTGTCATTCTGATAGTGTTAAGCACTAAATATTGCACAGTAAATAAGAAGAAATACTTTGGATTCTTGGAAGGCCTTTTTAACATTCTGAAAACAGTGTGAGATCAACATCAGATAATATTTTTAAGAACACAAACAGAAGAAATAGCACCCAAAGTAGAAAAACAGTTAGTGATCACACAAGAACAATATAGAAACATGTCAAGTATCTGTCTTGGTCTCCAAGAGCTTCACTTTTTAAAGTATTTAATTTCGTGTCTGTAGTTTACTCTCTTGCTATGTAGTTTTGACCACACTTTCTACTTCTATTGCAGTGGTAAGAAAACAGATTTATAATGAAGTCTGTATCAGATTGTTGTCCTCTCTCAGTGTATGCAAAGTGTTCCAAAGAGAAGAAAAGCATCTTATTCACACTAGATTTAAGGGATGCTGTGGTAAGAATGAGTGAGGGGGAATAGACAGTCATTCTATTCTTAGAAATCTGACATTATCCTTCCTCAAACAGATTCCAATCAGTCTTCACAGAGCAGAATATGTTCAACTCAGTAAAATAGAAAGACTGAAAGTCTTAGAAAGGGACACAGCAAACATTGGTACTAATCAGTATTCAGAGGAGGGAAATGGACTATGAAAAGAAGGAAGAAAACCAACCTGAAGCTATATTGTTGCTGAGAGCCTACCTTGACTCTGACAAGTACAAAGTAATGTGTCATGTGAAATCTCTTCAGAGTAATCCTTTTGAAGTACTGACTTTGAGAAGAAGCAAGGGAGGCCAGTCTAGAGATCATATTGAAAATGAGTTATCCACGTCCATACCTGTTAAAATCTTATCAGTCACAGGTACATGATCTTCAATACTTGATTGATTTGATAAGCTGTAAGAGAGTTATCTTTTTAATATTTTGCATATGGTTTGGGGTTTTTTTGATTGACGCTGATCCTCAAGAAGAAAAGTTGGAAGGAAATAAAAACATTGTAAGATTCCTAAATGTATTTGGAGATGAGTAGAATGTTTTGTAAAAGCACTACTGTGTTCCTCTCTAACTGTGGCACATACAATGCTGTTCTCTGTTGAAATGAGGGGTAGTGGGGATGTTGGAGGAAGGAGAGGAAACTTAAGACACACAAACTTGGGTCCTCTTAGATTGTGACATGTTATATATATATATTAAAAAAAAAAATGAAAATTTTAGGTTTTGTTAGATCTGAAATTGGTCTTGGTGTCTAATGTCTCATTTGTTTAAGATTATAAATACAGGTCCTTTAACAGAAAGTGGTATCTGCGCTGATAGCCTATATATAGGTATCTAGTATAGATGCATGGAAATGTATATCTTATATTAAAAATTTATTAATAGTTTTGAGAGTACACATTAATACTTCAGACCAGTAATGGATGGAAGTCAAGCTTTCCTATGCCTGCCAGTAATTTGAGGGATCCCTGTGTTTCACTTCCTTGTCACATACCTTGGTAAGGTAGAGTACTGTTGCAAAGAGAGGCACAACTATACATGTCTTGCTAGTACATTTTAACCAATGTTTTTATAAATTCTGTACTTGTAATAAAACTAATTATCTCCAAATATTTATGGACTCTTTCTGTGGTTCCTTCATGTGTCTTTTTTTTTAGATGTGTTCTTTTTAATTTCATTTCAGAACAAGAGGACACAGTCTCAGGCTGTGCCAAGGGAGGTTTACGCTGGAGATTGGAAGCTCTACACAGAGAGAGTGATTGCCCATTGGAATGGGCTGCCCGGGGAGGTGGTGGTCCCCATCACTGGCGGTGTTCAGGAGGAGATTTGATAGGGTGCTTGGTTGCATGGTTTAGTTGATTAGGTTGGACACGATGATCCTGAAGGCCTCTTCCAACCTGGTTTATTCTATTCTATTTTTTGATCAGGTGAGTGATACATAGTTTAGCACATGCAGACCACTATCACCTGAAGGAGAGGGGAAAAAAAAGTGCCAAATGTCAACTGTCCCATCTTTTTCTCTTTTGAGACTGATGAGATAATTTTCAGGTTTATTATGTCTCCTGTAAAGCACTATTGGTTTCACTAAAGCATCCCTTTCAAGTGTGTGCCTAAAAATCTATTTTTTCTCCTGTGCCCTTTACTGGTTTCATTCATGTGGGTTTGAACATGTCTGTTATTAAAAAATAGATGCTGGGACTTAATGAGAGAGAAATGAAGGAATGGGTGATGATATAACAATAATAAACCAGGTTGGAAGAGACCTTCAAGATCATCACATCCAACCCATCAACCAATCCAACCCACCTAAACAACTAAACCATGGCACCAAGCACCCCATCAAGTCTCCTCCTGAACACCTCCAATGATGGTGACTCCACCACCTCCCCGGGCAGCCCATTCCAATGGGCAATCACTCTCTCTGTATAGAACTTCTTCCTAACATCCAACCTAAACCTCCCCTGGTGCAGCCTGAGACTGTGTCCTCTTGTCCTGGTGCTGGCTGCCTGGGAGAAGAGACCAGCATCTGTCTGTCTACAGCCTCCCTTCAGGTAGTTGTAGAGAGCAATAAGGTCACCCCTGAGTCTCCTCTTCTCCAGGCTAAGCAACCCCAGCTCCCTCAGTCTCTCCTCATAGGGCTTGTGTTCCAAACCCCTCACCAACTTTGTTGCTCTTCTCTGGACTCGTTCCAGCAAGTTAACATCCTTCCTAAACTGAGGGGCCCAGTACTCGAGACCACTAGAAAATCAGAATCATAGAACTGTTGAGGTTGGAAGATACCTTTGAGGTCATCAAGTCCAACTGCTAAAATTGCAGAGCTCTTCAGGGTACATGTGGTGAAGCAAGGCAAGAAAGTGTAAGGTGCATCATGTTTACACCCTGGTACCTTCTTAATACTGGAAAAACTTTATGGACTGGGTCAGCAAAAGAAATATGACTTCCTAGTACTGCAGGAATTTAGGCATTCGGGCCGGTATTAGGGTTCAGTGTCGTCACGAATTCTAAGGGTTAAATGCGATACAGGATCTTTTCACTTAACTGTATGTTTATGTTTAGTAACTATAGTTGGGACACCAGAAAGCTGTTTCATTAGGATAAGTAATTTCAGATTTCACAGGATGTTCTTGGAAATGCTACATTATCTACAAAATGGAGGCAGAAATTGACTATTTCCTTGATCTTATTTTCTTAGACAAGATGTCAATTCCTGTTTTAAATTCTACAGATTAATGTTTACACTGCAACTTGCTGAATAATCAGAACTTTGCCTGAAAATGATGTATTAACAAATGAAGTCAAAAGTACTACTGGAAGCAATTAATCCAGACTTACATTGCACAGATGACAACATTAACAATAGCTCCTGACCCAAGAAGTGGATTGGTGTGGATTGTTGGTTGTTTGGTTTTGGGCGTTGTGTGTTTGTTGGTTTGGTTTGGTTTTTCTTTCGTCCTGATCTGGAGTCTGGGGAAGCTAATGGAAGCAGTTTCTTTCAAGTCAGTGTATTTAATTTTCTATTTAGGGTTGGTGACTCCTTGTACATGAAAGGGGTTGTTTATGCTTGGTTCTGACTACTGTCCTTGGCCCTGTATCCTGTTTCTTATTCTGTCAGTGTAAATTGTACAATTTTTGACTGCTACGACTCTGCCATCACATTCATGTGGATTTGCTTGCTAGCAGAGTTTTTTTTCTTCATTTTTGTGTTTTTCACTTTCCTTTTCTAGATAGCATGTATTTGTACTCAGGTTGTAAGTTTTGTGTTGCACTGGCCATCTTCTGGAGGCAAGGACAGAGAGACAGCTATGGTGCAGCTTGGTTTGCAGCTGTGCTTAAGCTGTAGAAGTCTGCCAGACATCACTGTCCTATCTTACTCCTTTCCAGATGATTTCTAAGGCTTCTGAAGGATTGATTGATTTGACAAGGAATGCTTCAGCCACTGGAACTAGAGTTATAATAGATTTGACAACTTTCAGCACAAGTACAATAGAACACTTCTGTACTAAGATCATGACTTTGCATTAAACCTTAATTTACAATACCACCATCTTCCTCTGTAATGATTTTTTTTTCCCCTTCTCAATATTTTCAACATATTCATGAAACTCAGTAGTACTTACACTTTGAAGTGAAATGTTAGTTGGACCAATATGAGTGTTTCCATATAATACAAGATGGTTATGCAGAACACCCAGGTCTCATTGGAACAATTGGGAGCTGTCCAACCACTTATGGTTTATCTCTGCAGCTCTTTCTTGCAGACCAGTTTCTGGACTAAAGTAAACAAACCTTTGCATGTAATCAGTTTTGTTTACTTCTGCATTGCTTGCACATTTGTAATCAATAACTGACTTTTCCCTCTTAATTTATTCCTTGGTGCTGTGTAACAGGTATGATCCTGATGTCTGCCTATTTCAGAGCCACAAGACTCTTAGCTAAAGTTCATCAGCAAAATTAACATTTGCCTCTTTTACAGTGCCAGCAGGGTGTGCACTGGCACATGTTTGGGAAGTTAAAACAATAAATAGGTTGAAGTTATTAAAGCAACAAATACCAACAGATTTGATATTACTGGGGATAAATGCACCAACAGCAAGCGACTGAGCTTGAGTTAATAAATCCTGGGTTACATCCAACAACCTTGGAGAAGCAATAGTGCTAATACATAACAGTAATGCTAGCAAAAAGTCAAGCTGCATATTGAAGGCACAATTCCTACCAGGAAGATATCCCTGTCTTTGTTGGGGGAAAAGAAGCACAGCCCATCAACTATCCTTGTCTATTCTAAATCTACAGTCTTTCCCTCCAGAGAGGAGTTTCTGTCATGGTTTCTGATATCTTGACCCTGACTGTCTCTGGTTTCTAAGTGTTTAGTGTGATTTGGGTGGAGAGTTGAATAACAGTCACATATTTATCATGTGTTCCATTTGGTTCATTAGCATGCTGAAGAACATAAAGTTTAATATATATGTTGCAGTTAACTAGATAAAGTTCTTTGCTCAGGTGCTACCAGCTGAAGAAGATTTTGAAGATGAAACAGGGACATTACAAGACTTCCTCCTTCAGCCATTTGGCAGGCCATATTCATGGATCTTAATTCACAATCTTTCTTCTGAAGTGCACTAAATTAACATACATTCCTGTCCCACAGAAACCTAGGCAGTTATCTCACACTCTGTACTGGGTGTTTGTTTCATCTTATTCCTGTTTAGTTTAAGGGTTTTAGGTCTGCATGGGTTTTTCAAGCAAGGTTGTCCATAATGTTAAAATAGCAACAACAAAACCCCCACAAATAATAAATAAAACTAATAAAATGGATAAAAACCTAATAGAAGAAGAATCTGTAAGCTTCACAATTCACTAAGCTCAGCTAAAATACAGAAAGGAATTATAAATCCATTCCCAATAAATCAAGAAAGAGAAGGAAACAGGCCTACATTTTAGAGTATGAAGTACATATTATTCTATTATATATTCTACCATTTAATCAGTACTAAAATATTTTTGTCCTGTTGGTATCCAGACTTAGAAAGCTTAACTAGGATGAAATTTAACCTCATTTATTACATATCTCTGAGATAATGAAATGGTTATGGAAAATGTTCATTTCTGTGCATTGATTGTATTTTCTCTTGCAATTTGTCACTTGCAGTTTCATAATGAATGTACTATCATATGTTTATTTCAGTCGTCGACTGTTTTATGTAACTACTTGTGTTGAGATACTTCCATTGCGGAATGACATTTGCTATTTTCAACATGAGGTAGTAGATTGATAATGCATTTGGGACACAATTTAAAGACATGTATCTGAATTAGTGCCTAGAGGAATCAAGCTCATGTCTGACTAATGCCAGCTTGCCAACTTTTTTTCCTGAGTGTATCTATACAACTTGTGTCTAAGCCAGGCAACCTTCATCACTATGTTTAAAAGATCTGTTACATCTGAAGTAAACTTGCTAACAAAACCAAACAAACCACCCCAAAATCAAAAGCCAAAAATATTAAGATTACTGAATGTGCAATAAGAAATGAAGGATGAAATAGGCAAGTAGAGAAAGACAGTGTAGGGGTTTAATCTGTTGTTGTTGTCAAACACTTTGCAGAATTTTTTGCTGACTTTGGTTTTCCTCAGTGCTCTTCCATAAGCTACCTTTTTATCTAGAGATGCACAGTCACAGCAGCAGAACAAGTCGTCTTCAATACAAGAAAGAAAAAATACTACAGGAGGCTCAGCATATGAATAATGCAAAAGGTTTGAGTTGTTCAATGAGAGGGAAAAAAGGCAATTCAAATGGGTTCTTTCGCTGACAGGTTTTAGGGGTCATTTCTGAAGATATGACCCTAACACACTGGTTGCATTTAAAAGGACGATATAACTTATAGTTGTGTTACTAGACTGCATCTGCTCTTGGTACAATGGTTTCTTTTAAAGCATTTAAACTGTGCCTGTCAAGTAAATTACATATCCAAGAAATACAACTGACAAGTACATTGGATGGAATATAGTTAGAGCTGCTTTGAATTTTAACCACTGTGATATGCAGTACATGAGAAACTTTATAATGAAAAACATCTATTTTGCTTCAGTGAAATGTTCATGTTCCTTGGACTCTGGTTCCAACATGGCATCTCACTCTGAAGTCATTTTAGGGGACAAACTGGTGACTCCCCTCTTATTTTCTTTGCATCTCTTTGCGTTCTTTCTTGGCTTGTTGGTAGTGATATTGTTTGGCTGTTGGTAAGGCTTTTTGTGGGGGTTTTGTTTGTGTGGGCTTTGGTTTTTTGTTTTTGTTTTTGTTTTGGTTTTTTTTGTGTGTGTGTTTTTAACCTGAAGACAAAAAGTGGAATCTCATGGACAAACCAATGGAAAAATTTTATTGTTTTAAGAGATCACAGCTAAAGACTGTGTAGGTAGCCCAGCAGCAGAATAGTACACAGTATGCTTCATAAAATATGGTGCTTTTCCTTTTCCATGGCTGTCAGTAGGCTTAGTTGCTGCTTCACAGTAATTATCAAATGACTGTGGAATTCAAGGTTATTGAAAAATCATTAATGTTTTATGTACAATGTTCATTTCTGTATCGCTTCTGCTGTGATGTGGGAAACACATATGCACAATGGGACAAAAAGTTCTTTGAACTGATGGTAAAGGAGTAGGAAGACATCAAATGCTAAAGAGGTCATCATGCTTTGGCTTGAATACCTAACTTAATTTTAATCTCTCTGTGTGGTTAAGCCAAAAATCACAATGATAAATGTAGAACAGTGTTCCAGAATGCTGTCTCTGGGGTTTGACTCTAAAAGCATAATCCTGTATAAAACAGCTAACTTCCAGGTCTTAAAGCTACAAGAGAATGAGTTACCTTAGCTATTGCAAGACTACAGTGGTTTTGGTACTAGGTCAGCTCTCATGCATGTAATCTGTTTCTGCTTTACTCCTCTGTCTGACTTAACCTCTCACTTTGGGATGGTTCCAAAACTTATGCAATATCAACTTGCCATTTTCTTTGTTTATTGTTTGTTCTTTCTTTGCATCTTTGCCTTTTCCAACCCTCAATCTTAGCTGTGCCTTAAAAAAAAGGCATGTCAAGGGTCATATGACTAACCAAATATAACCTATCTCTTGCCTGTATCATTTTAACAAAGCAAAGAATTTTTTTCTTCAAGTTGAAGAACTTCAGTATTACTTTCAGAAGCCAGAAATTTGATTCAGATGAGCATTAATTAAGAAAAAAGTCTGTTCATTCTCATCACTTCAGTTGAATTAAAAGATTGTGACAAATATTTTTTTTAATCTCCTTTACTGTTTCATTTAATGAAGAAAGTAATATAGTTAACGAAAGGTAAAATGAATGGGAAAGATCTTACACCTAAGTCAGTGACAGAATTAAGGGCTTAATGAAGGTAGAATCTTCATTATTGATAGAAGTTCAACTGATCTGTATTTAATAAAATGCTCTTGTTCTGGAGCTTAACTGCAGGTTTAATCCTCTTTTTGACGACATTATGCATATTGAATGTTATCTATACTACTGCACTCAAGAAATTGCTAATTAAGATGCTGTGACCTTTTTATTCAAGGCTAAATTATATTCAGTTACCAGGAATTCTTCCCTGATGAGGTATACCTGGACTAATAGAACAGCCAAGATTTTGATTCATTCTGCTAGCAACAGAATGTAGGAATTGTACCTAGCTGGGCCATAAGCTGACACAGCTAACTGGTAAACAGTGTTTAAGGGACGACTTTTACTTCAGCTTTTTAATCAATTTTCTTGCTCTTTTCGTATTCTGTGCTATGTATCTCTACTGACATTGCATACTGAGAAAACTAGTTATATAAATTTTTAAACATAAATGCAATTTTTAAGTTTTCTAAGTTGTTACAAATATTGAATATATAAAAAATGAAACAATGCAGAGATTATAGTTGGAAGTTTTACTTTCAAAAGTGGATTTAATGGAGGAGCCAATTCTGTTCTGGGTAAGAAGCATTAAGGGATCTCTGCTTTGCATTTTATGTGGTCCATATAAGAATCTGGAGCCTGACTTCTTACTGGAATAATTTCTAAAGGTTATCTACTCCTTAAGACTAGATTAAATAAAAATGTTGTATCAAATGTTGTGCTGGGGCACTTGGGAAGGAAGGAAATTGTGTGTCTGTCATGCACCTTGCTTGCACACTGTATGGAAGACAGTTTAAAAGCAGTGACTTTGGAAGATCTTTAGCCTTTGTGTGAAAGGAATTAAAGACAAACTTTAAAATATTAGTGAACGCATTTCATTCCCATTATAGCTATATTCATTTTTCTGTGCTATCCTCCGCCACTTTCAAAACTAGGGAACTACTTGAGATCATATTTTCGCCTCTAAGTCACACAGTGCTGAAGTCGAGTTTTATTTAAGATTAAAGTGCAAATTATTTTTCTCATCTAATAATGGAAAGCCAACCTGCCTAACTATAACTTCTCCTTACTGCATAAAGTCAGCCATCACTATTTACTCTTAACTTCACAGGGTTCTAATAGTGCTGGATGTACAAGTTCATGGTGCATTTTATGAAACATGTGAAGGCTAGTCTAAACTGATACTAGAATACAATTTAGTAGAATTGTTCCTGAAAGATGGCAAAGATGATGTGTTCAGACTGCAGACATGCTTAGAGGTGCCAAGAAAATCTGTTTCAGTGGAATCTATTAACAATTAACTTTTAAAATATAGTTTGTCTGTAAATTGACTTGACAAACTACAGATGAATTCAATGCCCTCATTACAAAGAATGTAGTATAAGGACATTTTTAAGTTATATTAAGTGTCAGAGCATTTTTCTTTATCTTTGTACAGGAGGTGAGATACTACTGATGTATACGTTTGCATGGTAAATAATGTGTTCTTTCTCATGTTACTAATAATCTGACTTCTAATGATTTTATATTAAACAGTAAGTCCATCCAACCCTTTATCAAGGTGTTCACAGGAATATTGCTTTTTCCCAGTGTTATTCCCTGTGTGACTCTCCAGGGGAAAATGCACATTACCTTCTTGAGACATGAAGAATATATGCTAATTCACTGTGTAAAAGACTAGAGGAAGGTGGAAAAGTGACATGCTTTCTAAATCCATTTTAAAAAACCATAATTTCATGCCAGCACTGAGATTACTGAGAATTTTGCTGCTAACAAATTAATTCACTTTTCCAGGTGAGATTGAAAGAGGGTAATAGATTTGGTATTTAGCACTTTGAAATTCTCCTATTAAAAAGATAAGGTAGGGAAGAGGCCAAAGATACAACCAAAAAGGCTAACATGCATATATTTTGTTGTCTTTGTACTTTTGCCATCATGACTAATGGCAGCAAGGTTTACCTAAGCATTTAATAACTCCAGTTCTGAAATATGAGATTCTTCCTATAATTGTTTTGTACAAGACCAGGGATCAGAGCTATACTCTGCCCTGGTAATCTTCTCCTTGGTTCTTTCTAGTCGCTTATCCAGTCTACCCTGAAACTGGTTGATTGTTATGGACCACGACTGTGTTTAATTGTTTGCATAGATAATTAGATCATGAATGCTTAGGTGCTGTGGTTTTAGGAAGTAGGGAATGGCTGAGAAAAGTTTGATTTTGTTTATTTGGTGGTGGTTGGTGGGGTTTTTTGTTCACAGCATAGTAACAGTCAAGCTTCCATCTGGTATCATAAAATGTCTTGCTTGTTGAACATAGCTAATACTAAATATTATTTCTTACTTTGTTGCAGTAATTTCTATGTCAGGTACTAACAGCTGTGCATGCATGTGCAAGCTAAATGTTACTTTAATCTTCTAATCCAAAGAAATAACTATTATCTTTAAAGACTGGATAGATGCTGAATTAGTGGCAATGTGTCCAGTTGCTAAGGCTTGGGTATTAGTTGCTCTGAAGAACTATCTTCTAGTTCCTCAGAAAATAGGAACTTAAACATTCAGCTTTGAACTCCTGTGGCTCTGGCAGCTTTGGTTGGACTTTGGAGTACTTTAAAGTTTACTAGAAGAGGAGCTGGTGGTTCTCCTACCTGCGCTTGGAATTGTAGATGTGATGTGGAACAACAAAAGGCTTTACTTTTAAGTTTTCCAGATCTCTGAGGAAAACATAGAAATATGCTTTCACTTAAAAGCTTAATCTACTGATTAGCAATCTTCAAAAATTAAATTAGTGTTTTTATACTTGGCTGCCTAACAGGTCCTGGGAGCGGGGTTACGTCAACAGGCCTGAAATTTCTAAATGTTAAAACAATTTTGAAAGAACTACCTCACATTCTTATTTTGCCATGTTATAGGTGATTTAAATTCAACCTTAAATACTTTCTGTTAATTTGTAAACTCTTTACAATGATATCACTTCAGACTTTTATTCTCTTGACGGGTGTGAGTGCCTCGCTACAAAAATCTATGAATTTAAACCAAAACCCACAAACTTGGAATAACTTAAAGATTACTCACTTGTGATATTTTATTTAGATTTACTTTTAAACTGAAAGCTCTTTTTTTTTTTTTTTCATGTTTGAAGACAGTTGTGTAAGATGTAGCATTATTTCACCATCTAAAGAGCAGATTTTGTCCTTCTTTTCACTTTGCATAACATGAATGCAGTAAAGCAGAACAGAAGTTTAACTGATCCCTAGTTTGGAGTTTCTACACAAAATCCAATGTCCAGCATGAAATAAATACTAACAGGTGGTGAGGCTGATCTAGTTGTCTTAGGGGTTTTTGTCCAAACAATAAATTGATTTATTCTTCAAAATTTAATTGCACTGGGTAAGTGTATATGTTTCTTAATGCAATCTATATATGATTGCACTAGTATTCTAGTAGATTTTCAGCTTTTCTGTCTAAATTATTTTCTGCAGATGTAATAAACTGTTAAACACTGTCTAAAGAGTACAATCTGCTTGGGACCTCTGTTTCTGTTCTATAACTAGATGGTTTATTGGAAACCTTTATGGTCCTTGTAGATATTGCTGAGGAAACCCACACACTTGTATGTGCCTGTTTATGATGTTGTTAGCATATTAGCCTTGTTCATGAGACAGATTCTGATGGTTCTTTGAACTTTAGTGTGCAATCATATACTTAGGGATTGAACTGTGCTGTAAACATTTGTCAGCATTCATTTTTATAAAAAATAAATCCATTTAGATTATGCCATTTGACTATGACAGCCAAAAGATGGCTTCCATTGCCACAACAGGAGCCCAAGCTAGTGCCATATTTTTCCTTGGTCAGTAGGTGTAAGGAAATATCTATAGAATTGGGGGGGGGGGGGGGGGGGGGGGGGGGGGGGGGGGGGGGGGGGGGGAAGAGGAGTAATTTTCTGGTTTCCAGATATTTCAACTTTGGAGGCCTTTAAGAGATTTACATATTTGTAAGCCTTATAACCATCTGATAATCCTTAGAGCATTTGTCATTGAAATATTTGTGATGTGTCTCCTTTCAAAGTCTAATAGGCACAATATATTATGGCAGTAAGTCCTACAAGTTTAATATCTGTTGCATGGAAGAACAATTGGCTTTTGCTTGTTTGAAACTTGTCATCTCCTTTAACTTGGTGGCCTTTAATTCTTGTGCTGTGGAAAAACCCCAGTGAAAAGTGATCCTTGTCTGATTTTTAGGAATGAGAATCTACCAAATGTCTCCTTGGCTGTTTCTAGTGTAAGGATACCTATTTTATTTAGTTGTCTATCCTTGTAGTCATTGTTACAGTCCATCTCCATACTTTTTTCCAAAGCTATTCTATTTCTTCTTCAGAAAGTTTGAGGTGAGGTGAGCTGGCTGAATACTGTGACATAAAATTATCCTGTATTTTCCTACAACCAGGACCACAGATCTGATTTCTGTCAGTACAATTCCATTCTCTGAGGAAATGTCTATGTAACAATAGTGTTTGTATGGGATGACTTAATTTATTAATGTCCCTTAGATATATATTTATTTTCTTTAAAAAAAAAAAAAGTAGAGGAAGGAACAACCCTCAGGAATTTTTCTGGAATGCTTGCTGGAGAAATAAGGCAATATGAGCAATATAGAAGAATATTTATTTTTGTATGAGATTGCAGGTTCTGCCATCAGCTGTTACTCACCTGAGAGATGTGTTGCTCTATGAACCAATGGCCTAAAGAGCACCTCTTGCTTCTACTGTTGTAGTTCTCTAGCTAGTGATTGCTCTTACAACCTTGAACCAAATGTTGATTTGACTTGCATAGGAAGAAGTTCAAGTCTCTATTAACGGATCTTTTCCTGTGACATCATTCAGCCTACCTACTTTCTGCCTGGTTTTGTTGTGTTTTTAAAGATTTTGGATTTCATCCATTATAAATTTATTCTTGTCAGTCCACCTCCAGGAGAGCATTTTAAAGTAATTCACAATTTGATCTTTGTGAAAGTTTCCAGAAACCCAGTATGGTTGTGTCATGAACCTAATGTGTGCTCGGCATTTATTTTACTTTTTGAATGGTAACCTTGAATTTTGTTCTGCTTCCTTATGATTTGCACTGTAACTTTTCAAAACCAACTGATTTTCTATTGCTGACTTATTTTGAATGCATTTTTAATATATGTAAACTGTGAAGCATAAGATTGAGCTCTTCAGAAGAATCCTTAAGTCACCAGAATACTGGAAAAATTACTTTCATACGCATTTGAATGCTTTTCATGAATTTTAACTTTGAATGCATAAATAAATATTTTCCTATCTACTATTAGTCTGTTAATGTACTTTTACATGATTATACAATTAATAAAAACAAATCTGATGCTTCTAATATTAAAAAAATATCCTGACACCAGCAGATATTATAAACATTAAGTAGCCTGGTTTAAGATATCAGTCAAGCTATAAGTCTTTATTGCTAGCCTATTTCAAAAGCAATTCCTACTTAAAATGCTACTAGTATTTTATTGCAATATATGTGCATTTCTTCTGAAGCACTTCATACTCCTATTCTCTTGAATCAATTACCTTTTTTTCCTAAATAGCTGGTAGGTAAGTGTGCTGTGCTCAAAAGACAAGACAGTTTACATTTGCTTTTCTTGAAGGAGGTGACTGTGCAGGTGGTTACCCTAAGGGTTCTAATCTTTGTGGTTAACTAGTACAGTGGAAAAAAAGGAGCAGGTAGTTATGACCCCACAGCCGAAAGGAAATCATTCTTTAGTGCAATTATAAATCCTCATGAGATGACATGCATTTTTTTTTCTACTCTATTCTGAAAGCTAAAAGTGGAATGATAGGTAAGATCTGAACTGTAAAGAATTACAATAAATGGAAACGTGTAGAAGAGCAAAAGGAAGAAATGAAGTGGTGAATGATAGGTCTTGGGGTCCTTTCTGACACTGATCAAAAGTTAAAAATAAATCCTTGCAAAGACAAATCTAGCCATACTGCTTGTTTACTGGCAATATTGCAATAGTTCATTGCTATTGACCTGAAAGAGTCAATTAGCAGAGTCTGCTCTAGAAGAGATAAGGGGATCTTTGCCAGCAGGCTGGCCAACTTGGTAGGGTAGACTTTAAACTGAAGGAGTCAGGGGCTGGGGTCATGCCATTGCATCCAACTAGGAAATGAGTCAGGCCAACCAAAGCAGTGACAAATATTCCTTGCCTGCTTTCCAAGGTGAGAACCAGACGGCCATCTGAATATAAGGAAAAACTTGTTTACTTAGAGAATAACAGAGAAGAGACTCTCTGCTCATAAAGGTTGTGGAGTCTCCTTCTCTGGAGATATTCAGAATCTGCCAGGATGTGATTGTATTCCACCTGCTCTAGGAGAATCTGCTTAGGCATGGGTGTTGGACTGTGTGATCTCCTGTTTCAGATAGGGAGAGCATACTTGCTAAGGAATATCAAAAAGGATAGATGTCTGATCACAATCCTTTATGTTTTTTTGTACGTTTTTGTTCTCTTTTTTAGGGGGTAGAGTTTTGTTGTTGTTTCATGTTTGTTGGGGTTTTTGGTGTTTTATTGTTGTTGCTTTTTTCTTACCCAAATAGCTCTAAAACCATGTTCTGTTGTCTCAGTATCTTGTCAATATCATACTGCACCCAGTTCCTGACTCTACTACAATTATGAAGAATATAGCACCTACCTTCAACTCTTTGCACTGTCATTTTCCCCTTATTTTTGTTATGTGAAATATATTTTCCATGTGTAGTTCTTCATCCCACTCATCTGTGGGCATTTTCTGGCAAAGACAAGTAAAACTTAAAAATAGTTTTTCTGGTTTGAAACTAAAATGGTAAAGAAGAAGAAATTAGCCATTAGATTATGGAAGAACTGTAAGAGGGGCTTGAAGTTCAGATTCTAGCCTGAAAGGCTTCCTGTTCCTCTTGCTGGGTTTGGTTTCTGGGTGTGGGGTGTTGGTCTTTCCTGCTGTGTTGACTGGGGAACAGAGAGGCGTAGGGGGTAGATTGTTGGCTTTTGCAGCTGCTTCTGCATTTTGCTTGCTTTTCTTCAAAGTAGGCTAAGGTAATTGTGCTTTATATTATCTCATTGATAGCAAATTCTTTTAATCTCAAATTTGTATCTTAACCTACAGGTATTTATTGGTGGGTTTTTATGGTGGTTTGGGGTTTTTTTGTGTGTGTTGTTTTCTCTTGCTTTTGTGTTGGGAGTGAGTGGGCTGCGTTAAACCATCACATTCATATATTTATGCAGAATACATTATTATTTAATTGCTGATCTTTCCAGAATGAGAAATGCACAATACTTGTGGAATTCAGTTTGGCTTCCACCCCAAGACCATACCATTTACAGTTGACAAAATTTATTGTCTGAATCTGAGCTTGTTATCTCACTGGGAAAGTTATTTATCATGTCAGAAAAAGCAATAGAAAAGCCACTAGACTATATTGTTACCAGGTAGAACAGGTGTTGTGGTTTTATTTTTAATTAAGGTGAACAAACTTTGAAAATGTACCTTTCTACTATGTCCTTGGGGGTTTTGTTGTTTTCAGCAGAAAACCTTTACTACTGGGATGTTGCCTTTCCTCCTGACAATGCTGCAAATTGACATTAAGGCTACTGTTGTCATCAAGGCAGTAAACAGTGGAAGAAAGGAACAAGTACTGCTGTAGATGTACATTACAAATTCAGAAATCTTTTAGTAGAACTAGGAAAAAATATTTCACCAAAATAGCTATCAAAGATTGAAAGAGGCTACCTAGGGAAGTGGTTGAACTGCTATTGCTGGAGATATTTTTAAAAACATTCAGATGTGGCACTTAGTGACATTGCTCAGTAGCACTTGGCAGTGCTATGTTAACAATTGAACTCTGTGGTCTTAAAGGTCTTTCCCAAGCAAAATGATTTTTATGTTTCTATAAATATAAACTGCACATTGGCCACAAAATAATCTGTGTATGAATGGTATATAGGTGAAGACTTACAAGGTTGCTTGATAAATTCCTTTAGGACACTGAGATATGTATTGCTCTGGTAAAATTAGATGACCTTATCTAGAGCATGATTGTGATGCTTTAATAGATTGTAGCATTTTGCTAAGCACAGTTTATGTGGGTGTGCCAACATAATAACAGAATATTGTGGCATGACTTGCCCTATGTAATGTATGTAACCCTTTCCCATAAGGCCCACTTGGGACCACAATAATTCTTTAGATGCACACTTGATCACAACAACACAAGGAAATCTCAGAGGTTGTCACTGAAAAGGTTTCTTGTGTGCCCACCAAATGGAAGATAAATAAAAGGGCAATATTACAATGTCAGATGAAACTGCATGAAATGAAGCTGTGCCACCTACATGTATCGGATTCTTAGGAAATGAAAAATGAAACAATACAGCTACTATGTCCTTTAATCTTCATAAACACCCCACCCCCCCAGTTTTCAGTGGGGTCAGAAGGAAGTGGAGGATTGACTTTTGAAAATAATTGGCAGTGCTGTGAATTAGTTAGGAATAAATACTAACAAGTGCTACTGCTCTCTGCAGGCTTTCTTTGCCTGGCATCTCCAATAAGACCTTAGTCAAACGGCATAAAACTTGGGCAATGAATAAAACAGACTTCCTAATCTTGTGAACTTTCTCTTGTATCTTTCAATGCTTCCAGAGTCTGGTGCAGAACTTAAAAGCATGTGGACATCAGTGTAGTTCAGTCTCTAAGCTTTAGAACACAGAACCAAGAGTTGAGATTGCAATTAGTAACCAAGGATCAAAGTAAAATGTCATTCTTTTGTTTTAAATTATTATTCTTTGTCATTTGGTGATCAGCTTTATGTTCTGCTGTGTAAGACTGGCAACTAGAATATGGCATAGTACCTTCTACATAAGCCTTCAAGAATGCAGTAGTAATAACTCTGGCAGATGTAGAAGTGAAGCTCTGTCAACTCAGATAGAAGTGAAACTGAGTGAAATGGAAAAGAACATATGTGACTTGACAGTACCAAAAATGCTAAAGGTTGCTTAGTCACCTTGGCATCAACTTTTGGATATTTTTTTTCATCACAAAGTCTGTGCTTTGGGCATATTTCTCCCATTGCTTTCAGTATGTCTAGGATCTCCATCAAAGATCTAGGCGTCTCTGACAGCTCCCAGATCCTAGGCAAGTCATGGAGTTGGAGATATGTTTGAGCTTGGATAATCTCTTTTTATGCTAACAAAAAAATGCAGACATTCACAGAAAATTTCTTCAAGGGGTTTTGTGGTTTTGTTTTATTCCTCTTTCCGAAGAAGTTCTAGAGAAACCTTAAAACTTAACGTATTTTATGTTCTTTAAGAATACTGATTTTTCACAGAAATATTTGGGAAGACTTGAGTCTCCAGCAGTCACTTAGAATCCTTCAGACTCAGGTGCAACTAAACAAGAGCTGTATTCTGGACTTTGTTAGATGAAGTCCCTATATACCAACTAAATCACCTGTTAATGTTCCTGAGTGTGAAGAATTCAAAGAGGGAAGATGGCAGATTTCTTTACAGGGAGCAACTCTGTTCCTCAGTGTTTTCAGGGTCCACAGAGGAGCTGTAACTCTGCCTACTCTTGCCTTCAGGGACAAGTATTGTTAATGTTCCTGAAGCGAGCCTACCTACAAAATAATTTCTTTATGCAAACGCTGTAGGAGTCTTCTAACTGAAGTCTCCCTTGAGAGAAGGCAACAAATGCCTGCTTTAACTTTGTCTTATTCTACACAATCATGCTATCCCCTAGATAGGCAGGGGGAAATATTTGCTTCTGAAAACAAGACTAGTGCAGCCTTCTGCACTTAGTTTTACCATAGAGCATTTCAGACTGAATTATAGTACTTTGTACTTTTTAACGCTTGGGTTTAGGCCTCTACTTTAAGGGTTAAATGGATTTAAAGAATTGCATAATTTTCTTCGAAGTCCACTTCTGCAGACAGCTACATGTTCAGTTCCACAGTAAATAGCATCATGTGCCCAAGTCTCGCTGTGCATTGATAAAACACAAGGGAGCAACAAAACAACAAAAAATAGGATTACTCATGGTTGATCTTGGAAAACAATTCTCTCCTTCACTACTTTGGTCTTCAGGGATGTCACCAGTTCCCTAAAAAAATCAGTATTCTTCTGAAGCCCAGGGTTGTTCTCATACTATTTGCTTTCCTTCCTTTACCAGTCTTATAAATTCTACCATTGTTATGGCAGCTAAAGTTGACTTGCATTACCAATTTTCAACCAGTTTAGTTTGGTTGGGTTCTTTCCCCCACAAATAGCAGATGCAGCAGAACACCTCTCCTATTCAGCTGGGTTCTGTCAAAAATAATGTCCAGTCCAACTACAAAGAAAATTGTGGATTGCAAATACCACTATTTCCTTTCCTTCCCTTCCCTGCTTGTTTCTCCTGAAATGTCTGTATCCACCTAACACAGCACTTGTGTTGGATGTGTTATAGTACTGCATCTCTGTAATTCCAAAGATATCACAACTCTGTGATTGCTTATGGACTTCCACACTTTTCCCCCCACTGTATCTACGTGCCTTTGTGTACAGTCACTCCTTTCTTTTAGATAGTTTGAGCCAAAATATGATTTATGATTAGCCAAACTTTAGTTCAGACTTAGAATTGAATAGATGCTCACTTCTCCATAAAACTGCTTTTCCTGAGGACTGTCAAAACAAAAATTAATTGTATTGACTTTGCTTAGAAATCTGCTACCACTGCTCTAACTCACATGATACATGCCTACATTCCATGTAGTATGAACTGTATCTCTAAAGATGTATATGAAGAAGTTAACGAAGTTACTCCCAGATACTCATGGAAAATATGTATAATTAGTATAATTGCAGAATATTCAAGTAGCCATCTGGTGTTACCTTAGGACGCCAACTGATAAAAATTTTGATCAGCACTCCTGGTGACAGCTTTGTTCCAGTTCTGAGAGCAGCCAGAAGCTTGTAGGAAGATAAAGCTCAAGAGACTTAATACTGTTAGAAATACTCAGCATGTTTAATGGGAAAGTTTCTAGATGAATGAAAATAGCCTAGGGGCTTTAAAGGTAAAAAACCTCACAGATTGTAACAGCTTCCAGGAGTGTTTAAGGTTCTAAGTATATTCTGATGCTATAAATGAAGGAGCAGACGTTGATATCAGAAGTTGAATCCTTGGTGTTAAGAAGTGTCCATATTTCCATTAATGACAGGCAGATACCTACCAAGGATAAAGACTGAAATACAATGTAACTGTTGGTTTACTGCTTTAAAAGAACTGTGCTTATAGGAACTGCTTATTCTCGTATTTGGTTTACCACTCCATTTACTAGAATAACTTGTTTTATAATGAGTTAGTGTTAAGGTGTCCCTACTAACCTTATTCTTTATGTAAGTGGCTGACTTCTGAATCTTTTCTTTCTTGTTTGTGCCTTTTGCTATGGTGAATTGTACTCTGAATAGTACCTGACAGTGTGCAATGCATTTCTTAATACACAGTGTCTCATTTCTCCTTTAAAATGGACAATTCACAGTTCAGGCTGATTCTCTATGCTCCTTTAGGGTACAAAATCCCAGATGATTAAAAGCTGAAGAACTAATGAAATAAAATAACACTGGTGTCTGGTAGGTAAGAAAATCAATACTGATCACCTTGCTGGTGTGATGATCTAATTGCAAGAATAAAAGTTGAGGAAAAAAGAACGTGGTAATTTCCTTAAAACTCACTTTCAGTTAAAATTACTAATACAGAGATAAAAAAAAAAACCCAAACTTTATTTAATGTATGTTTTATTTTATATAAATACTAAATCTACAGATACAAATATCTTCAAGTTTATCAGTTGAAGTCATAACAATAGCTAAAACTTCTTGTTTTGGCTAATTGATTATAATGGCGTACAAACCTTGAGATAATATGCAGTATCTTCAAGACTCTATTGTCAAATATGACTTGTAAATAAATGCCTCACTCCCCCTCCCTTTATTTTGTTAAACTTTTGATAAAATACTTTTGCTGTACTGTCTGTTATAAACCATACATTAAAACATGATACCTATGACTATCCGAAGATTAAAGACAATGGCTCAAAAGTCAGTTTTAGTTTTACTGCATAAGAGAAGTAGTAGGAAGTGTGGATATATTGGATATTTTCAGTTTCCAGTATGTAAGAATGGAAAAAACATTTGACTCATTAGTGATCTGATAAAAAAAGTAAAAAGAGAGCTGAGTCTTTAAACACAGTGAGGTATTACATTTTCATACTCAAGGATTAAATAATTAAGGATTCAAGAGTCCCCATCTACAAATACTTGCTTTGGTGTGGAATTACATGTAACTTTATACTTGTATACTGAGAAAAGTATTGGACTCTACTTCTTAAACTTACTAAAAAGATGTATCTCTGGGGTGTTGTGTTGTGTTTTGTTTTAATATCATCTATATTTCTCTAGTGCAAATTTTAAAAGTACGCTCATAGATGTTGTTCATTAGGCAAAGTTTTATGTTTAGGAAAGTGTTTGATTCACAAGTTTTTCAGGGAATAGTAAATACAGACTTAGAGTTTAATGCTAGAAGGAATTATTTAAATACTGCAGTGAAAAATATGCTGCTTAGGGAATTACTCTGATAGATACTCATGCCTCAACTGGAATGAGAAAGCTTTAAAGAACGAAAGATGTGGTGTGTCTCTTTGTTCAATAAAAACAGTTCTTTAAAATAGCACAAAGTATGTAAAGTATTCAACAAGAGAAGTATAGGAAGTCTTTACACTAGACATTTCCTAGGGTTTTCCATGAGATCATCACAGCAAGAAATATACTAGTTATAAAGCAAACATTAAAGCATTCATGTGTATATATATCTGAATGGAGTATATATACTTCAGCTACTGAAGAAAAAGACCAAGTTTTAAAATGCCATGAGTCCACAGGAAAAACAGGACAGCTATGTCATCCTTGTCTTCATGCTGGGGCTCTTTGATGCTAGGCAATTTTCCCAAAGAAAAGGCCATTCATTACAAATTCTAGTTAACTATGTTATTATTCAGCTAGTCTCCTTAGGCTCCCTTTAGATTCATAAATAGTAACATTCTCAGGTGATTCACAGAAGGATCTTTCAGAATTGATTTATTGCAGAAAATTACTTTATTAAAGTTTATATTCTTTTTTTTTCCCAGAAAAATAAAAATAATAATAGTAATGAAATAAAAATAAATTATGATTCCTACTAATCTTTGTCCAAATACAATTAATGCTTTAGACATATTTATAAGGTCCAGAAAAATATGTTTTCAAAACTTAGATGGTCTTCCTGAGTACTGTACCTTCCTATAAAAGAAGAAAATTGCTTTCCTTGGCAACTTTGCTCATCTGCACAGTTCGTATAGAAGAAACCCATTGGGTGGTGGAGACAAAACTTTAAACTTTCCATTGCAGTGAATTATTGTGGAGAAAGTAATGTTTGATGCTGAGGAAATTAAAATCAAAACATCTCCTATCATCTGCTCAAAGAATGAGTGAAATATTTGAATGTTGCCACTTCTTTCAATCTCTTAAGTTAAAATTAAATAACCTAAGCATAATTTTTGTTCTTGCCAAAACAAAACAAGCAAAAAAAAAAAAACAACCAAAACCACCAAAAACCCAATACAAAAACAAACCAACAACAAAACAATAAAGGAAAGCCAAAATAGCAACAAGAACAACAAAAACCACAAACAAACCCCAAACGAAATCTCACAAACAAAATTTCACACTCTCAATCTTACCTAGATCACTCCAAATCAATTTAAAAAGCTATTTCTTTTCAATTTCAGAAACCAAGATATCTTAGCTTCTATGTCTTTGGACTGAATATTCTGTGATTTCTCATCTTCTATTGTTTAAAGAAAAACAGGAATTTTTGTAGGAAGTAAAAATAAAGATCCTCCATATTTCTTGCATCAGTTCCTTGAAATAAGATTACTATTCTATATACTGTACTCTAGTGTTGCAATGTTGGATTGTTTTTTAATCAGAGCTTCTCATTGTACTCCTTCACATTTTCCTCTGTACTTCATTTAAAAAAAATTATCATAATCTATGGGTCAAGATGACCACATAAATCATTTCATGTCTAATTTAAATGAGGCTATAGCTGTAGTGCTTTTTCTTATTCTCTTTTGGCTATAGTGGCTTTTTTAACTCCTCATTTTATTGCTGTATGCTATGCATTCCATATCCTTTGGGCACACTTTAATCTCATTACACACGTTTCAGCTTCTTGCTGCTGTTTCCTCGCTGATGTTTTATTACGCTTGATTGCACTCAACCTGCTGAATTTTTTCCCCCTAAACTCTGTTATTCTGAAACTCAGTATCTTAATTTCCCCTCTAGATGTAGTTTTACACTTAACTAGATTAAAATTACGGTGCAAAGTAGATTTGGTTTCTTTACTCATTCTGTAAATTTTATCTCAAATACTGTCCAGAACTAGAAATTCAGTGTAATAAGAAAAACACAGAAAACAAAACCACAAAAAATTATTACATGACAAATGCATTAATCATTCAAACAGGTGAGGGAAGCTAAAATAAGAACTCCTTGTAATAGCATTAAATGTTCAAAAGTCTAGAAAATAAAACAGAAGATGAGAGTAGTGGTGTGAAAGTAACATAAAAGATACCAAACATAGATAAATAATATTAAGCAGATGAACAAAGAAAGAAGCCAGCTGGTACAGAACAATAAGCAAGATGTCTGTTGTTCTTGCAGCTAGTGATACTCAAAGTGAGCTTTCTTCCCCACACCCCAAGTTGTCATGTCTTACAGAATTATCTGACTGAGACATAGCCAAATGGGAACTGAAGTTCCTAGGGAACACATAAAGGTGTTTTCAACCGAAATTAAATTTTTCTTCTATGCATTTGTTAGCAGTGGAGGAGGTAGCTTCTTCATATGCCACATAAATATGATATTAGTCAGGTGTGACGAACTCTGGACCATTGTTCTTTTGTACAGTATGCACTTTATAATGGACTGTATCTGATATGTCTAATTGCTTTCACCCTGAGTAGCATTATTGCTCATAATATTTATATAAACTATTCTGTGTCCTTGCATCTTTTTTTATTTTTCTACAAAACCTGCTCTTTTACTATAAAAAAGAATAAGATGTTGCTTGATTGTCACCAAGCTCAACAGAAAAGGAGCATTTGCAATTATTCCAATTTCCAGCGCAAAAAAGTCATTTTCTTCAATTATCAGAGAAATTATGGAATTCTTATTTATTTTAACTGACTGGTGTATTCTATGATTTTTTTTTCTCTGCTAGCTCTGGAAATTAATAACAATTATGTTTACAGTTTTGCAAAAATTAGATTCTTTTTAGACTGTCACTTCATGCTAAAATTATTTGCCATGGGGATGTTTCTATGTGGATTTTTCAGCTTTCAGCACTTGGATACGTTTACTGTTAAGGCAAAAATAAGACTGCCATTCTGGAGACTCTTAGCACTGTGGTACTCTTATTTAAATGTATGGAATGGGTCAGATTGCTCTCAGCTTCATTTTGAGTGATTTAGGAGATGCAGTGATTATTTAGATACAGTATGAATTGTAAAGGATGTCCTGCTGAGATAGTCCATTTGCGTTTGAAGGAACTGTTGTTGATAAATTGTAATGAATTTAAAAACACCAAATCAAGTGCAATGTTTTCAATGTAAGTGGATTTTGTTCAGCTGCAATGGGACCATCATGGGAAACAAAAATAACTTGGAAAGTGTGACCTTTCTAAAAGCAGCCTAACACAGTTCAATATCTGGACCTACTCTTAACTGTAAGAAACCACCATCTGAAGCAATATCTAATTGGGAAGAATGTACTTGGTTCTGTTTTATTCTTTGTGTTTGTGGTAGGGTTTTGATGCGGTTTTTTTTCTTTTTTTTTTCCCCTCCTACTGCTGAATATCTTTTTTCAGGCTACTGATATTAAGGCTGACAAATTTAAGGACATTTAGGAACTTAGGCATTAAATTAATATCAGGAAAGTAAAGAAATAGAAGCATAGAAATGGAATTGGTGTTCTGTTAAGATCAAAGATTAAACCAGAGTACTATGCTCATATATCAAATTAAACTGTAATATGAACTTGTTCATATTTTCTATCCTCTCTTTCAAAGAATCAAAATGTTCTTAAGTTAATAACATGAGAGAAATGTTGATACTCTAGAAACTTCATAATTATTCATGGATCATTCTTTGAGTCAAGCTCTTAGCAACATAAAGTTACCATGGAAAAACCTCTGAAAGGGGCTTTTTTTTTTTTTTTTTTTTTTAATTTCTGCTACAATTTGTTCAGTTAGAAAATTTCTGTAAAACTGCTGGTCAGCAAAAAAATTAGAGGCAGTTGAAATACTGTTTTAGAACGACAATTGTACATAATTCCTGGTGTACTTGCTGTACTTGGTACTACCCAAAAAAATTAACACCAGACTATACATTCATACATGTACAAGTAATTTTAAAGAAATGGACTAAGGGATTTTCTTAGTAGAAATTTGTAACAATAAAACACAAACTTATTTGGTATTCTTTTGGGGTTTTAATTTGTTTATTGCTTTTGTACATTTAATACAAATAAGTATAGGAATATTGTAGACCAGTACTGATGATAGTAAGCTGTAAAATGGCTGTGACCCTTGTTTAGCTTGGAAAAGAGGAGGCTCAGGGGTGACCTCATTGCCCTCTACAACTACCTGAAAGGTGGTTGTAGCCAGGAAGGGGTTGGTCTCTTGTCCTGGGCAACTAGCAGCAGAACAAGGGGACACAGTCTCAAGCTGCGCCAGGGGAAGTTTAGGCTCGAGGTGAGGAGAAAGTTCTTCACCGAGCGAGTTGTTCGTCATTGGAATGGGCTGCCCAGGGAGGTGGTGGAGTCGCCGTCCCTGGAGATGTTCAAGAGGGGATTGGACGTGGCACTTGGTGTCATGAGGTCTGTGGTGACAGGTTGGACTCGATGATCTTTGAGGCCTCTTCCAACCTTAGTGATACTGTGAAAAATACAGAATGCAATAGAAAATTCAGTCCAGTTTATTTAATAATGTCTCAACTTCAAAGACTGAACTTTCCTCTGATGTGACCCACTGCTCTGATTTGTAGAGCATGCAAGAACCTTTTTTCCAAGATCTTTGAAGAGTGAGCACATGGATGCCTTAAAGATTGTTTCTGCAGGGATAAAAGAAAAATTAGGAGTGACAGTGGGGTGGGGGGGAAGAGAACTTATACTTTCCGAGGACCAGTGCAATAGTTTCCTTACTGTTCATGAAAATGAAAGTATTACTTAGTAATTCTAGTGACTGCCAACTTCTAACACTCTTTCAGCTGTGTATATGACCCATGTGTATGCACAGAGTTGATGGACTAAAGCAACAGAAAAAAAATAATGGAACTTCAAATTATATTAAAATGTATCTACTTCTTTGTCAGGAAAAGATGGAAAATATGGAAGTATAGGGTACAAAAACTGAAGGAGTTTTTAAAAGATATTATGTCCATAATCTTTAGTCAAGTAATGAGATGAAGTCAGAACCAAAGTTGGAAGCCAAACTGAAGTTCTGCTTCAGGCAGACCACAGTTTACTTCTGTTTGCCCTCTTTTGTTGAGATTCATGAACTGGGCAAACTGGAAACTCTTTGCACTACAACTGGTGATTTGCCAGATTGCTTATCTACCATATATTAAATTTAATGGCTGAGGAAAGGGAAGGTAAAGTTCATTATATGTTAGAATTTGATATGGTTAGTAAGCCAGTCATTGCAACCATGTCTGAAGGTATAGAACCATAATTTAGGTCAGAGGAAACCTCCAATCACCTGTTCAAAACAAGTCTAAGTAGATTAATTTGCTCAGCGGTGTATCATGTAAAGTCCAGAATACCTCCAAGGACAAATTCTACACTCCCTCTGGGCACCTGTTTCAGTAGTTAAACAACTCCCACAGTAAAATATTTCAACTTGTGTGTGTTACTCTTCTCATCACCTTGCACCTCTGACAAGAATCTAACTCTTATCTTCTCTGTATTTTCCTATTGGGTAGTTGTAGACATCAAAGAGATTCCCTCTGAGCCTTCTCTTTTTCAGGCAGAAGAGACCCAGTTTGCTTAGTCTCTTCTTGCATGTCATACTACCCTGACTTGGGCTTCTGCCAGTTTTTTATACTGGGAAGCAACAAACTGGACAAACTGCTCCATGGCAAAAAAATATTCTCAACAATATGTGCACAAAATGACTGTAATGATAACACTGGTTTTCACATTTTGTCCTTTCTTTATGTGAGCTTTTCAACATTACCATAATTTCCTCTGTTACTAAAAACATAATAGGAAATATTCACAATGGATCACTAGTGAAACAACATCAGGTTAGAACATCAGGTACAAATATTCAAGTACTCTTGATGTTCAATAAATTCATGGGCTTAGTGAAATAGTATGTGATTATCACACTATTCTGATAGTTATACTTGTTTCTATTTAATGAATAAAGGTAAAAATTGCAGAAGATATATGGAAAATGGGTAAAAGAATTTTCAAAGTCAGAAGCAATCTTTGAAGCTTAGAAAAGAAACTGAGTGATATTATGGACATCAAAGCTCAGTAGTTTCTAACATAAAGTTCATGCAGAATGGTGTGTCCTTTCCTAGTAAGATAATCGATTATGACTTAGTTGCAACTAGTCTTGAATCAATTCTGAACCAGGAGTCACCTGGGCTGGTAACTGGAGAGTGTTAGACACTGATCCTCAGTCTGCAATAAAAATGATCTGGCATTTGAAAAAGTAATTGTGTACAAATGCTCAATGGTTGGACACTCACTGAAAAAAACTGAGAATGAAGAAGAAATTATCAGTGTAGTAGGTGCTATTTTTTGTGTTGTGTGCAGGCAGGTAGGGAATTCACTGGAGATGTCATTCAGTTAGCAATGAGTTACTGTTTAGGAATATGTATTAGTGTTCCCTTGGCGGGGGGGGGGCGGGTAGAGAAATAAAAATGTGAAGCCTGTGAATGAATATAACTGAGAGTTTAGAGCCATTTGGGGGCAACTCTAGCTGCTCTAGTAGACATTTTACTTCTGAATTTTACAGACCTGAGAAGTAATTTGTTGATCTAGCTTTTTAGTTCCATTTGTTTTAGAAACTAACTTTTTGCATTAGAGTTAGGGTTAGGTTTAGCAAACATACGCATACGTTGCTTCTGAAAAGTAGTACACGTTAGATTTGAAATAAAGTGGGTTAGGGTGAAAGTTACACTGGCAAAAGGGAAATTCACAATGTCTTGATTTTTGGTTAAGTTCCAGTGAACTCTCCTATGTAAAAACTGAACAGTCATTTTTGACTACCTTCATTTTTTCTTAGTTTTTAATGTATTTCCAAATCAGTAACTATCTTCTTCTCTTTCAAAAGTCAGGTTGAAAATAATAGCTACTCAAAATACAGCTCAAATTAATCTGTGATGTAACTCTGCTGACTCTGAAGCTTTTTCTTTGCCTACTGTCTAAGTGGAAGAAAGGTTGGTCTGATGTGGTCGTATGTATTCATGTATAGGCACCCATACTTCATAGAACACAAAATGACATAACTGTATAATGTTAGGGAGAGTATCATGACTGTATGAAAAATATGTACTATTATATAATCTCTCTATTATAGTTTTTCTCTTGCAGGTGCTTTCTCTCCCCATAGTCTTTTAAAGTATGGCAAATAATTTGTAACTACTTTCACTATTACTTTCAAGGTGATTTCCAGATTTGGCATAATACTTAGACAATTTTAATTCTAAAAAGCTTAACAAATATCAGTGGAGAGTACTGCATGAAATTTTAACCAGTTCAAATTAGAAATGGTAGGAAGCACTAAACAAGCCATTTATAAAAACACATATTCTGTTTTCTCTGAGGCTTTAATACCCTTTATTGGTATTCTAAGAAACAAGAATTCAGAGAAAAGGATTGGTAAAAAAATGATGATGAAAAAATAAAAACATTATAGGGAGAATAGTCATGGTGAAGAGTATAATTTTGTGTGACAAAATAATAGCGACCTGACACTGTAAAGATTCCACAGCAGCATAAATGCTAATCAGTGTAGGTTCCTAGTCAAATGCTGTGGGAGCTGGGGGGAGAGAATGGTACCTCAGAAACACATTTTTGGAAGTATCTTAGGAGAAAGAAAACCAATTAATTGAAAACAATGTCACATGTTGAACATCAGACAAAAATCTGATTATATTACACAAAAGCCCCAATGAAGCTAACTATTAAAAAGTCAGAACTTGGTCCAAGCCTTTGAGAATAATTAATTTAAAAGCAAAAATAGTGTACACTGTATTTTTATTAGTCTTGTGCATAGTAGTGCTGTGGTTAAAGGAAGGGGAGTCTATTCATGGGAATAGACAAAGTACTGTGTCAATGCCAAATTAAAAATTGTTCCTTTACTCACCATAATTAGTGCACAAAAGAGTAGGGAGGCCACATAGAAAATAGTATCCTTCTATATGCTTTAGCAGCCAATATTTCTTTTTTAGCCCTTTCTTTTTCCACCAGATGAGAGTTTATTCTTAGCCTCATTTTGTCATATTGTAGAATCACATTGTTAAAGTAGGATAGCATTTTCAGTCCCACTGCATGTTTTTCACCTTGGGCTTCACTTTGCTTCTGTGAGCCCTGGTACTTCGCTAGGGATTTTTAACTTTTATTTTTACCTTAAGGATAACAATTCAACATTTAATTCCCACTGTTAGTCTTGATGAGCCCACAGTACAAAACACTTTGTGATAATGCTGGATATCTATTGAATCAATGTGGCGGGTTACTTTCTTACAGAGCTGTTATAAACAGGAGCATTGTACACCTTAGGTGGAATGCGTGAACAGCTGTTGAGAGAAATTTGAAAACAGTTTTCCATTTCCAAAAATAACAGTAGACTTTGTGACAGTTAGCATACTCTTTTGGATAAGAGCACTCCTCAGAAATTAACTTCTGAACAGGGTTTTATAAGTAAATGGTCTCTAACATGAATGTTTTGGACTTAAGTGTTCACTCACATATGCCTGCTGAACCAGCAAAGGAGATGGTCAGACTTTGGTAGTGTTCTGCGCTTGCTGCGGTTCAGATAATCCTCATATATTCCATAGACTTGAATAATTTCAGTGGGAAGGACTGCAGATTAATGGGTAGAGTAGTAAAGTACTACCCCCAGGAGGGGGAAGATGTAGCAGTCAGTAAGCAGAAAGTGGGAATTAAATCTCTCTGAGTATTCTAACCCCTGAGCTACAGAGCAAGAATGAGAAGGATTGACAGCTTCTCCCTTGTGTTTTGAAAGAAATGAACATTTTTGAAAAACTGATTAACTTAAACAAGATAGATCAATCTCTCAGTTCAGTGATTTTTTTCAGCTTAGACTGTTCCCTTGAAGGCACAAATGGTCATGATTATTCCATGCCCTCAGAGCTCCTAGAAAATGGAAAATGCTATTGATCTTGTGAAAAATAAATAGTAACACGGATTTTTGTTACGTTACCTGGACTCATTTGTGTATGACAAAACTGGTGCATACTAACTTTGTAGCTGGGAATGAGGGTTGAAAGAATTAATCTCATTTAGAACAGTATCATGAATTACTCTCTATCTTTCTTGGTATTTTGTACCATTTCAAAACCAAGACATTCTGGAAGAGAAGTGATGGGCTTTCTGCTGATTATGCTGAGACAGAGAAAGTAATAAAACTAGAGAAGAGTCATGTCATCTATAAACCTGAGAAGGGAAATTTTGCAAGTTGTTCAGTATCTGAACCATGAAGATATAAAAATTACTTAACTGTGAGTCATTTTTTTAAAATGTAGGCATTTTAAAGCAGTCATAATCACTGGATAACTGTCATCATGCTGACTTTTTTTGTGTGGACTAATTGTATGTGATTTAGAATTTCTCTGTAGTTGTGTCTGATCTAAATTGGAGAGCACGGAGAGAACTAATTATACTTCTGCCAACATTTCATTTCAGAATCTAAAAATCTTTATAAAAAAGCCCTGCCTAATTTCATGGTATCATTGAAATCTTCAGCTGGAAGAGGGCCATAAGGGTTATTGAGTGAGACTTCTTGCTCCTCATAGGGCTACATTAAAAAAATCACGTGAAGAATGTTGCCCAGAAGCTTCTTAAGCTCTCATAGGCTTGTTGCTGGGACCACTACTTCCCTGGTAATCCTGTCCCAGTGACCAACTGCCCTCTCAGCAAACTTTTTTTTTTCTTTTGACTTTTTCCTAATGTCAAACTTGAACTTGCTATGACACAACTTCATTTCATTTCTATTTAATTTTCCCCATTTTGTTGGTTGGTTGGTTGGTTTGGGTTTTTTTCCTCTGCAAAGCTGTATAAGTAACTAAAGCCATATTTCAAAAATCTTCCTGAGAGGTACTTAAATTACTACACAAAACAGCTTTTTAGCTGTGTGGTAGGTAGAGAGAAGGCTTAGCTCTCCCTCCTCCACAGAGTAAGAAACCACAGCTAACTCAGTCGAAGAGCAAAAGCTATATATTTACAAGCATATATGGAAAGCAGGTTATATATAACCCAATATATACAGGTATTTACAATATATACACAGAAATACACAGCAAAGACAAATAACACAACAAAAATCCCTCCCTGAGGGAGGGATCCCCTCTTTGGAACCCCCTCTCTCCCCCCCTTACCTCCCTTTTTCCCCAAAAAGGGGTTAGAGAGAGAGAAAGGCAAGTTACTAAGGAAAAGAGTTGTTAGCAAGCTTCAAAAGCCCATGCAGGATTAGTGTTTGCTTATCTGAAGGCCAAGTCCAGCAGTTCGCAGAAGAAGCAGGCAGGGAGAACAGGCTGAAACACCAAACTCCCCCAACTCCCAAACCGAACTGAACTGAGGAAAAAATTTTCCAACCGCTTCACAATCTAAAGCTGAATTTTTGTTTATCAACCAATGAAATTCGTTTAGAATATCAGAATGTTTTGGTTCTAGTACCAAAAACATTAGCCAGTGTGTTCCAGCAGTGTTTGTTCTTAAAGGCACAGCCTCAAACGACCACAGTCCACCCCTTTCTAAACAATTTCATTGGCTGTTCGTACTGTCCATCCAATCCAGAACAATATTTACAGTTCGTAAGTTAAGTTCATCGTCCATTCCGGCTATACTCAGATGTAGATGATTCAGAAGTCCAAGAAAATCCAAAATCAAGAAAATGGAAAACAGTTTGTCTCTCCGCAGACGAAGCGAAGAAAAAGGGAAACAGGGACTCAGGGACTCTCAGTTGACTCAGGGCTCTCAGGGTTCTCAGGGTTCGTGCACCGTAGATTCCTCAGGGACTCTTTCCTTTGGACGCGCTGTAGCTGTACAACATTCTGAAATTAAACTCTCTCAGCTAAAGTTAAATCTCTTTGTGGAATACACTGAATTTCACCATTCTCTTGCATTACCCAATAAGTGTGACCCGGACCTTCTGCTGAAACCACCCCTCGGACAGGTTTAGCCTCTCCTGAGGGCGAAAATACCCAAACAGTTTTACCTAACAGATTCTTTTCCCTAACAACAGGAACTCTATCACCTTCTACTTTCTGTAGCAGATCAGAATGTGCAGGTCCAGCTCGGTTCACTGAACCTCTACTGTTCACCAGCCAGGTTGCTTGTGCTAAATGTTTCTCCCAGTTTTTCAAAGATCCACCTCCCATGGCTTTGAGAGTGGTCTTCAACAAACCGTTGTAGCGTTCAATCTTCCCTGCAGCTGGTGCATAGTAAGGAATATGGAAAATCCACTCAATACCGTGCTCTTTTGCCCAGCTCTTTACAAGGTTGTTCTTGAAGTGAGTTCCGTTGTCTGACTCAATCCTCTCTGGAGTTCCGTGTCTCCACAGGATCTGTCTCTCCAGACCGAGAATGGTGTTGCGTGCAGTTGCATGTGGGACTGCGTAAGTTTCCAGCCATCCAGTGTTTGCCTCTACCATAGTAAGCACGTACTGCTTACCAGAACGAGAACGTGGTAGAGTGATGTAGTCAATCTGCCAAGCTTCACCATACCTGTATTTGGACCATCTGTCACCATACCACAAGGGCTTAATTCTCTTTGCCTGCTTAATAGCAGCACAAATGTCACAGTCATGGATGACTTGTGTGATGGCATCCATGGAAATGTCTATGGATCTGTCACGAGCCCATTGGTATGTTGCATCTCTGCCTTGATGTCCTGACGAATCATGAGCCCACCGAGCTAAGAATATCTCACCTCGGTGTTTCCAGTCGAGATCAAGTTCAGAGTCCTTGTCTACTTGAGAAACTCTTGCAGCTAGATCTGCCTGATGGTTGTGCTGCTGTTCCTCAGTAGCTTTGCTCTTGGGAATGTGAGCATCAATGTGTCTCACTTTCACTGGAATTCTCTCGATTCGATCAGCAATGTCTTGCCACAGTTCAGCTGCCCAGATGGGTTTTCCTTTCCTCTGCCAGCCATTCTTTTTCCAGTTCTTTAGCCAACCCCATAGAGCATTGGCTACCATCCATGAGTCGGTGTAGAGATAAAGCTTTGGCCATCTCTCCCGTTCAGCCACGTCGAGAGCTAGCTGGACCGCTTTTACCTCTGCAAACTGACTGGATTCTCCTTCTCCATCCTTCGCCTCTGCAACTCGGCGTGTTGGACTCCACACGGCAGACTTCCACCTTCGCTTGTTCCCGACGAGACGACAGGAACCGTCTGTGAACAAAGCATATTTCTTTTCATCATCAGAAAGGTCATTGTAAGGAGGAGCTTCCTCAGCACGAGTTACTCTCTCCTCTGGAGGTTTAGCACAGTTGGTATCTTCAGGCCAACTTGAGATCACCTCCACCAGACCAGGTCTTTCAAGATTTCCCATTCGAGCTCTCTGTGTTATCAGGGCCATCCACTTAGACCAGGTGGAATCTGTGGCATGATGTGGTGTGGAACCTTTGCCTTTGAACATCCAATTCAAAACTGGCAATCTGGGAGCTAAGAGAAGTTGTGACTCAGTTCCAATTACTTCAGAAGCTGCTTTCACTCCTTCATAGGCAGCTAGAATCTCTTTCTCTGTTGGAGTGTAATTAGCCTCTGAACCTCTGTAACCTCGACTCCAGAAACCAAGAGGTCGTCCACGTGTCTCACCTGGAGCTTTTTGCCACAAGCACCAGGTTGGACCATTGTCTCCTGCAGCCGTGTACAAAATGTTCTTAATGTCTGGACCATCTCGGACAGGTCCCAGACCCACTGCTTGTACCACTTCTTGCTTTATCTGGTCAAAGGCTGCTTGTTGTTCAGGTCCCCAGTGGAAACTGTTCCTCTTTCGAGTCACATCATACAGAGGTTTCACAATCTGACTGTATCCAGGAATGTGTAGTCTCCAAAATCCCACTATCCCCAAGAAACGTAGAGTTTCTTGCTTGTTCGTGGGATTTGCCATGGTAGAGACTCTATTTACCACATCCACTGGAATGTGTCGGCGTCCATCCTGCCACTGCACTCCCAGAAACTGGATCTCTGTGGTAGGACCTTTCACTTTGTCTCTCTTGATGGCAAAACCTGCATTCAGGAGAATGTCCATGATTTTGTTACCTTTCTCGAAGACTTCCTCAGCAGTTTTACCCCAGACGATGATATCATCGATGAACTGGATGTGTTCTGGAGCACCACCTTCCTCCAGAGCATCGTGGATCACTGCATGACAGATGCTGGAGCTGTGGATCCAGCCCATTGGCAGTCTGTTGAAAGTGTACTGGATTCCTCTCCAGGTGAAAGCAAACTGAGGCCTGCATTCCTCTGCTATGGGAATAGAGAAGAAGGCATTAGCAATGTCTATGGTAGCATACCATTTGGCCTCTTTGGATTCCAGCTCATACTGGAGTTCCATCATGTCTGGTACTGCTGCACTCATAGGCGGAGTTACTTCATTCAGGGCTCGGTAGTCCACTGTCAGACGCCAGTCTCCATTCGGCTTTCGCACAGGCCACACTGGACTGTTGAAAGGTGAATGAGTTTTGCTGATGACTTTCTGACTCTCCAACTGACGAATCAGATTCTGAATGGGCAACAAAGAGTCACGGTTGGTTCTGTATTGTCTGTGATGCACAGTCCGAGAAGCAACCGGCAACTTAATGTCCTGAATCTTGTGTTGTCCCACAACTGCAGATTCATCAGAAAGCTCAGGTCTAGCAGACAGCTTCAGTTTTTGTCCATCAATTTCTACAGAAGCTACTCCAAAAGCCCATTTGTAACCTTTAGGGTCTTTGAAACGCCCTTCTCTCAGAAAATCAATTCCCAAAATACAAGGTGCATCAGGTCCGGTCACAACTGTATGCTTTTTCCATTGTTTACCAGTTAAGCTTATATTAACCTCCACTTTACTTAACTCTTGAGATCCACCAGTGACTCCCAGAATAGTTATGGACTCTGATCCCTGATAATTTGATGGCAATATGGTGCACTGAGCTCCTGTGTCAACCAAGGCCCTGTACTTCTGAAAGTGTGAAGTGCCAGGCCACTGGATGTACACATCCCAATAGATTCTGTTATCTGTATTACCCCTCTCCTCCCCCTGGCGGGAGGCAGGGCACCCCTAGTTATGGGGAACATGTCCACAGGTGCAACGAGCACACTGTGCAGTGTTAGAACTGGAGCCACTGTTGGAGCTACTAGAGTTGTCCTGGGGAACTGTAGAAGTAACAGCTACCCTTCTGGTATTGCTACCTCGGGTTCTGCCACTTTGCAGTTCTCTCAGTCTCCTGAAAAGATTAGAAGTTGGTTGACCATCCCACCTGTTCATGTTCTCACCAAACTGATCACGCAGGGTAATCCAAATAGTCCTACGTGACTGCCTTGGTGGTCTGTTTTGGTTTGATCTGTTTTGGAATGACCTCCTTGGAGGATGTCTATTCCTCACAGATGAAACCTGTACCCACCTGGAGGAAGAATTGGAATCATCTCTTTGTGCCAATTGGGAGATGGTGTTTTTAAATTCATCCTTCAGCTCTTTCATGCAATTCTCCAGTTTTCCAGACAGAGTTTCAATGGCTGAAACCAAAGAAACACGTGTCATGCTATCATCCAATTGTCTCAATTGATCAGTGAATTGGCCAACCGTAAGAGGAGCTCCACCATAATTTCTTGCTACAATTCTGCTTGCCAGAATGTTTGCATAATTAGAAGGAGCAAGCTTGATGAGCTTTTTAGTAAGACCATTTCCTACAGGAACATCATCAGGATTCAGAGATTCATGTTCACCATAGAGTACCTCTCTAACAGCAAATTCTCTCAGACGCTTGATTCCCTCATCTATGGTAGTCCAGGGCTTAGGATTCCATGGAAGATCATCTCGGGAAGGGTATCTCATGAGAACCGCCATTAGAAGGCGTATCCACAGATTAACCTTACCGAGAGCCTTGCCTAGATGTCTATCTATTCCATTATCCTTTGAGAGAGTTCCTAGCTGGGCTGCTGACTTGTCTCCAACCATTAGAGCTGGAGCACCTGTATCATAGCATCTACCAAGCCAAGCGAGAACTGGCTCCTTATCTGCTCTGAGATAGTCTTTTCTTACATTTCTAAGCTCCTCCCGGGGTGAAGAGCAGTCGGTTATGTCATCTTGTTCTTGCTCCTCTGCCTCCTGTTCCTCAACTTGTGGTCCAAACAACCTTTCTGTCACTCTCTCAAGGACCCCTTTAAGCTGAGAGGCACCACCACTAGCTGCTGTCCTACCAAGAGATGCATCTCGATCCTCTGATGATCTCAATAACTCAGCTATATTTTTAAGACAAATTTTTTCTTCCTCCCCAGCAGAAGAACCCTGCTGTGCATCCCCGTCAGCTCCTGAATCAGCTTTAGTCTTACCCTTCCTTGTTGTTAAAACTGCTACTTGCTTTACTGGAGCTGTGTTTGGGTTTCCAGCTGCCTTATTATCAGAAGCTGATAAGCTTTGAGACAGATTAGTTGCTTTGGAGGACGCTTCCGCTCCTGCCATGGAAGAAGGAGGAAATGACTTTGCCTCGTTAATGGTGGCTGCCTGGGACACAGGAGCCGCCATGTTTGGGGCTACTGTAGCCCCTGGCTGCTTGCCAGAATCATCACCATTGCTATTCAGAGCTGCCTTGCCGATTGACTTTTTAGCTTTATCTTTAACTGACACAGATTCTCCATTATCATCCTCACTGGATGTTCCTGAAACAGAGCTAGGGTGGCGTTTTCGTCTCTTTACCCTCCGTTTTATAACAAAGCATGCCTTAGAAACTTTTTTCTCCCGGTACAGTGCTACCAACAAATACACATTAATCATCACCGATAGCAGGACTACACACATCGAGAAAATCAGCTTTGGATCCCAGCCATCACTTAAAATTACCCTTTCACCGAGCGGAATCTTAAACTCCTTTATCTCAATAGGGAGTGTGCTAGATGTTACATTCCTGTACTTTTTAACATAAAAGAATTCCAGGCACCGATCATACAGAAGCTGAATCTTGTACCTAAACCACAAATATAATTTTTGCATTATATATTTACCTATCTTATCGATAATCATACCCAGGCAATACTTGTAGATCAATACACCAAAGACCGAGAAGAACAGACGCTCAAAAAGCCAAAACACCTTCATGTTTGCTCGTTCGACTTAAGCAAGCAATAAATCAAACTAATTTGTCAGCAAGCCCCGAGTTGGGCAGCCAATAAATGTGGTAGGTTGAGAGAGGGCTTAGCTCTCCCTCCTCCACAGAGTAAGAAACCACAGCTAACTCAGTCGAAGAGCAAAAGCTATATATTTACAAGCATATATGGAAAGCAGGTTATATATAACACAATATATACAGGTATTTACAATATATACACAGAAATACACAGCAAAGACAAATAACACAACAAAAATCCCTCCCTGAGGGAGGGATCCCCTCTTTGGAACCCCCTCTCTCCCCCCCTTACCTCCCTTTTTCCCCAAAAAGGGGTTAGAGAGAGAGAAAGGCAAGTTACTAAGGAAAAGAGTTGTTAGCAAGCTTCAAAAGCCCATGCAGGATTAGTGTTTGCTTATCTGAAGGCCAAGTCCAGCAGTTCGCAGAAGAAGCAGGCAGGGAGAACAGGCTGAGACACCCAACTCCCCCAACTCCCAAACCGAACTGAACTGAGGAAAAAATTTTCCAACCGCTTCACAATCTAAAGCTGAATTTTTGTTTATCAACCAATGAAATTCGTTTAGAATATCAGAATGTTTTGGTTCTAGTACCAAAAACATTAGCCAGTGTGTTCCAGCAGTGTTTGTTCTTAAAGGCACAGCCTCAAACGACCACAGTACACAACTCAACTCTTTCCATCTCCTTTTATTGACTACAGTTTTGTCTTATTTGCTAGTGTTCATTCCATTGGTATAGCAGATAGCAACAATATCGTATCCATACTCTGGCTCACTAGTTAGCCATTTTCACAGGCTGATATGTAGTTCGCCCAGGTTGAACCCTCTCATAGTGGTGCTCTGCTAATGCTCCATTTTGGAAAAAAAAGTGTGAAGTTTTATTTCCCCAGGCAGAATATAGAAGAAAATTGCAATTCCTTTGTGAACTCCGTGTTTAGCATTTTCATCCCTGTATATGTTGTTATTTCTATGCATCAATTGTTTCATTCTCATGAGGTTAGTTTTGCAACAGACACCTTAGTTCTGAACAGTGTGCTGGAGGATACCTGGCAGTTACCAACACAGTGCCTTCTGCCCTTCCATTTTGTTTCTTGTTAAGGTAATGCATAGTCTGGAGATAATACTGCTCCTGAGCCACTTGTCCTACAGTGCTCTTGGGAATGGAAAGAGACAACACTAAACCCAAAGTGGTAAAATATTTACAGTCTCCACTTTTATTGGAAGTCCATCCATGCACTATATATTCCAGAACAGAAGCCTATTGCACAATAGTGAGTCATTGATGTATCCAAGTCAAACTATACTAGCCTGGGGATTAAAATAAAAAAATGCTTGAAGTATAACATGGCAGCAGTTTGGTTTTTTAAAAAAAAATAAATTCACAGTGTGTAGTGCTAGTTTATCATTTGCAGAGTAAACCTGGAGAAATATTTATTTTTCACAGTTTGAGAAGACAGCTTAGGTAAATTTTGACTGTTAATAGAAAATAGTTAGCTTTTTTAAAGAACAACATTAATAAAAGCTAATCAATTATTCACAATGTAAGTGTGGATAATGTCTGCCTCATATCAACCCAATGTCATGGAACTGTTTTTGCATATTACATCTGACTGCCGGCATGTTGCTATAGAGATACTGCTAAAAGTGGGTCTGAGGAACTCACTGTTGCTTAGGAAAATATCTTTGAAGTATTTGGAGGTGATTTACAGGAAAACAATACGTTTCAAAAGTTTCTTCAACACAATATTGCTATCTTGCTTCAATACAATGATGCTGAACCTATTCCTAGCTAGCAATAATATTGTGTTATCAGATCTGAGGACACCCTATTGCAACTTGAGTTGGGGCTAGGACACCCAAGATGATATTACTGGAAGGTAGATAGAATCACAGAATGCTTTAAGTTGAGAAAGACCTCCTTAACACACCAAAATCATCTGTATGGAAGTTCAGTGTATCAGATCTGTTGACTGTCTCTGAAAATTGAAAACTCTGTTTTCATGATCGCTATGCCCAAGACAGTCTCCAAGTCCTTTTCTGTTTACACACAGGTTCAGTGGAGCACCTTCCCTTCTTGGCTCAGTCACTATCTCTATCAGGAAATTCTTTTACACACTCCAGAAACCTACTAAACTGTTTCATGTTTGTTGTCTGTATTTCCAGCAGACATGTGGTCAGTGGAAGTACTCCACAAGAACTGGGACTAGCAATTGTGAGAGTTCTCCAAACTAGCCCAATTGCAGCTGATTTCAACACTTTTGGGGAGCAGAAACTGCAATTCCTATATGACCATTTTCAGGGGCTGTCATGGTTTCTATCACATCAGTAACCCTTGTTTCTTTGTTGCCACATGGATCTTCATCTCCTACCTCCATGTTGTTTCAACTATTTCTTTTATTGCTGTCAGTTTCAGAAAATCTGATTTGATTTGCACAGCAATTAACTGAAATAATGTGGAACAAATCCAGTAGGCTTCTGAGAACATACTGTTAGGAACCTGTTAGCACTTTTGTGTTTAGAGCAAGCAAAAGTTTTAAGCAGTGTGGGTGTTATTCCTTTTCACATCAGTGTCTAGCATGCCAGGGCTTTGTTCTCTACCCAGGAGTTTTTTGATGAGGAGAATGAGGTGCTCTTATTTGACTACTCTCACCACAATTGCTATATCCAGGGATTAAATGTCAGTAGTACACTGTTATGGTAAAGAAGTAAAGTTTGGGAATTGCAGGATATAATGAAGACTAGCTATAGATGTCATAAGCAATTACACAAAGTCATACCAAATCTGCAGTTTGCCTTGAGTCTGTCATTGTGATTGCCTCCTAACTTACATTTGCTTTTTAAAAATGTAAGCTCATAGAACTGGGAAAGAATTTTGGAGGCATTTTTGGAGAACATTTTTTCATAGCCATAATTCTATCAAAACTTTTCAATGCTTTTCTTTTTAAACAAATAGAAGACATTCAGTGAGTACAATCCTGAATTCTGATTCTAAGCTAAGCATGTGAGTTTCAAAACATCAGATTTAAAAAGAGAATTTTTATTGCCTAAATAATATAGGCTTTGGATCATAGAGTTTTGCAAAGTAATAAAGAATGAATTCACTATCAGAAACACCAGTTCTAGACAACTACTAATGTGAATAGTAATCTTTGGTGCAAGAAGGCAAAGTTCTGGGCTGGATGTTCATGATTCGAAATAAAATGTAAAACAGCAACAAAAAGAAGCTACTTTTCCGAAAGAGTATACATTTTTAACTAACTGGAACTGTTTCTTATTTTTCTTACCCTACGGGACTCCCTCATGCTCTGGTTTAAATCATGTATAGCTTTATTGAGTTACATTTCCATTATGCCAATTTAATATCAAAGAGGTTTTATCTCTAGAGCAAAGTGTGTACAACATAGTTGGCAAAGGTTTGGTTCCCTGATCCATGAATTCTACGTATTATATTATCACTTGCCTAGAGAATTTCAGACGCACGTTGATGTCAAATTCCTTTCCAAAAATGACTGCTACAGAAAAAAATACTTTTGAAGCGACTGACTTGGGGAAGAAAGTGTGCAGATAATAAGCAAGTCAGTAACATGCAATTTCATTTTCAGATAAGTGGCCTGATATTGGTGACTTGCCCTCCCTGGGAGATCAGAATGAATCATAAGATTTAGTGTGTGGGAAATACAGAGTGTGGTTTTTGCTTCAAGTTATTTTGGAACGTTTGGGGTCTTGGGCCAGTGCTGCAAGTGGACACAGTGGTCCTTACATTTGTTGTGCAGTAGGAGTATTTGATTACACACTTTCTGAGAGCCAAAACACTTTATTGGAAGTTTCTTATCCAAAAATTTCAGATATCTCAGAGTTTCTGAAAGTTAAGATATTTGAAACAATGATAAAGGTGGCTGAGGTTAACATAACATGAGGGCCTAGGAGAGATCTGAGTTACCACAACATTAAAGATTCCAGATGGCTTGTGATAAATTAACATCCACAGAGAAGATTTCTTTTTAATTTCACCTCAGTAATGAAGTAGGAGTAAAGAAATGCTCCGAAGGAAATTTTCCCTGTGAACTTCTGTGTGGTCAACCCATAGCTATACATAATACCCTTTCAAATGTACTAATTGACAACCACGTTGGAAATCCTTACTAATTTACCTCACTGAATTTCATTTATAAAGAGCACAAAGAACTAGAATAATGGCCAAATCGCTAGTATTCATGAACTATCCATGGACCACCAAGATCTGGTGTCCCCTGCCACCATGGTTAAAAGTAATTATGTTTTTATTGGTTACACATGTTAATGTAAATCAAATTTAGTAGTTCTTCAGCAGTCTTTTTTTGCTGTTTCTGTCTTCTAATGTGTATCTCAAAGGAAAATTAGTTCTTTTCCTTTTCATGAAAGCCTGGGATATCTCCATTTCTCATTGTAATGGGAAAGATAAGCCACCAGGTGTTTGCCATATTCTTAAAACACTGGCAAATTATCTTGGCACTGAAGCAGCCTCAGCTTGTAATGAAGGTAGCCTTTAAAGTGGGATCATTGTGTGCATTTGACTGTTGAATACTTGATGATATGTGTAATATATTTGTTTGTAAATTGTTCTCATGTAAATTAGCTTGAGATAAAAATTGTACTTATCACTTAACCACAAGGGCCAGATTATATCATTTTTACTAAATCATCTTGCATAGTTATTATAATGATGAATTATTGAGATTAGCAGCAGTACAGGCTTTGGGGAATTTGGTTTTTAACAAAGTCTGTAAACAAATGTGTTTCATAAATATTTTAAAGAAAAATCTGAATGCTATCATGGTCTCCAAAATAGCACCGAAGGGGGAGGGAAATCCCTGATCCTGATAGTTCTTTTATACATTTTCTGCTTTTTAAATTGCCTTCTATATTTTTCTCATGGAACTATTGTCTCATCTAGAATATTTCTTTGCGAATAGTCTAATGACTGTTTTATTCTATGTTTGAAGGAAGTGGCCATCCTCTGTACTATTTCTTCATAAGGAGGTGAAAATCGATGCAGAATGTGTAATTAATTTATGAACTATGTCTACAGTACAAGACATTTGTCTTCCATTAAATTTTACCTTAATGCTGCCTGAGCATTTATGATATAGATCACTAGCACTGTGATTGCACTGAGTTTTCTAGAGTGGTGGACCCTATTTAATCAGTCACAATATTCTTTGCCCTTTTTCAAAGAATACACATGTTCAAGATAAGGATATTGAAAGAATATTTATTAGGGCTGCAAAGAACAGAGGCTGTGTATTACAGCAAAGGGAGATGATTTATCTACAAAAACTCCAATGAGGCAGCTAAGGTTTAAACAGGTCACCTAAAGCCAGCGTGTGCTCCGTGTAGTCAGGTGATAGTGCTTCACAGAGTGTTTATCTGGGATATTTGGCTTCTTTCTGCAAGGTCAGAGATAGCCCTGCTAATACTGAGAACATAATTTGGCCAGTAGTTCTTTTTCTGCTGCTTGGAGGGAGAGATGTGATCTCCTGAACATAAAAAAATACAGTAGAATTCTGAGACTTTCAGTAAAGGGCAAAAAAAATGTTCCAAGCAGATTTTTCTGTTAATCTATTTTATTTTTCCTTATTTCCTTTGGTACATGGTAGACATTGCATACAGAAACTTGAATTTTGAAAATTATTGAGTTTTACTTCCTATCTCTAACAGCCCATGAATTCAGCTTTAGAAGAGCTGCCCTTTCCTTTGCCATCACAATGTGGTTTTATCAAAGGAAATATTTGGATTGTTTTGATATTTGTTCAGGAGGGCATTTTATTCACCTTTGGAAAGAATATAAATTATTAAAGCCACACCTGAAACTCTGCAGGTAAATGGGACTTCTAATCCTTGTTTGAAAATGTAAATTATTCATTGTAGGATTTAATTTAAAAGTTAGCTGTGTGGCTCCTATGGTTGTTTACATATGTGTTCTGCTGAAATTGAAAGCACAAATGAATTCCACTAGGTTTTGTTAGAGACCTTCTTACTCACTATATCTGAAGGTTGTCTTTCACTTTCTTCAAATATATAATCCTTTTGGTTTTGCTTCCTGTAATAAAATAAAATATAGGTAAAAAGTAAGTTGCAAAGTGCTTTCAGCAGAAGCATTTCACTGAATGACCCCATTCATTCACACTGGCCATAGTTGGTTCTTGGATGATAAACATCTGAGTAAAATTGAAGTCTGAAGTGGTAGTAGTTACTCCATATATTACGTTTCATTAGGAGTAAGAAATGAACTGATATACTTAAACCTTCCTGGTCCTGTTTGTCACATTGTTCCCAATACAAGTCAGGACACTGTTGGTTGCCTCGGCCACCTGAGCATTTTGCTTAGTTTCAAATTGCTGTTTCCTTCTTATCATCCATATTCAAATACATTTGTGTTTATATAAAAGTAGCGGCATTGCAACTGACTGTCATGCCACCAGGCAGATTCCCGTGCTTCCCTCCTGTGCAATGACCCTGCTACAGGTCAAGAGCAACCACTTGGAGCTTTTTTATTTATTTCTGTTGTATTACATCACAGCCACAAAGTTTCCCTTTCCTCCCTTTTAAAAAGCAGCACTTCAAAAGAAAGTTTATTCAAAATGTCAGCAGAAACAATCAAAAATCTGTGACTGAGGTGCTAGTGCAGGAAACACTGAGGTTATTACATCAGTGAGCCTGAAAATTAGCTGAGCTTGTGGAGTTTTTTGGTAATGCTTTAGAAAGTGTGCACGGAAAACTCTTCTTGAAAGCTTTCAGGAACTTAATGCATTTCTTGTCTCCTTTAACAGATATTATTTTAATATTAAATATGGCTTTCTGTTGTATTTTTCTGAAAGACACTTCCACTATGTGCAACATTTCCCTCCACTAACATTTCTGCAGTGTTAAGGAACTAACAAAAACTGTCTTTATTTCCCCCCAGGGATTTTTGTCAGTTTCAGTGAAATATGCTTAAGTAGTTTTGCATGGGAAGTAAAGTAGGAAAAAAAAAAAAGTTTGAGAAAATATGTACCAAAACAACATGATGGAAAATTGTGAAATGCAACTTCAGTATTAGAATGGGAAGTGAATAAATTTGAGTATTCTATTTGGATTTCTTGAACCTCCTGGAGAGGAGTTATTGGTTCTGTCGAATGTCATGGATGGCTTCAGCATACGTAGGAAGATGGTTCTTTTTCTTTATTTGTTGCTCAGTATTTCTTTCATAGAATTATTTAAGTTGGAAAATACCTATAAGTTCAAGTCTAACCACTTACCGCAGTAAATTCAGAATAGAATTAACCAGGTTGGAAAAGACCTTTGCGATCATCACGTCCAACCTATCATCCAACACTAATCAACTAAACCTTTGCAACAAGTGCCCCGTCCAGTCTCTTCCTAAACACCTCCAGTGATGGTGACTCCACCACCTCCCTGGGCAGCCTATTCCAATGGCCAATCACTCTTTCCACAAAGAACTTCTTCCTAACATCCAGCCTATTACAGCCTTTACCAGTGTCAGTATTCTATAATTCTCAGGATTTTGTCTTCGTTAATTGTAGAATACTTACTAGAGTGTTTTGCTATATGTTCCTGCTGTCAAATTTGTAGTCTTTCATATTTTGTTTGGCATTCGGTCTTCTTCCCACCCCCCACCCCTGGTATATCTGATTCCAGTGTATGGAATGCACCTTTGCCAATGGTTTTCTGCCATGTCTGAAGAAACTTGTGATTCTTTTCATGTATTCTCCTAGTTGCTCCTAAAAGTTATGTAATCCTCTAAAGCTTCAAACATCTAGCTAGATTGTGTCAAGTATGTGGCTTTAATATCTTAAGGTACTGTCATTTGCATTCTTGGGTTCTTCCTCTCTAAATCGATTCTGTTAAAATAAGGACTTCTTTCCTTTCCTATACTTATAACCAATAATAGATTTTCTAGGCAAAAGTTGAAGTGACATCATAAAGCAACTCACACACTGAAAATTTTTTCCATCTTCCTACCATTGTCATGTCTATGGCCTGGGCATTATATAGAATTTCCAGTCTTAGCACTCTCTAAATTTTTGCTATTAATACCAACTAAATCAAAAGAAGAGTTGAACAATGAACATGTGCCACGAATGCTCTAAAATCTGAAAACAAGGAAAGTTATGTGGATTTTTCAGACTACACTTTTTTGAATGGTTTCTGTTCAAAGAATATTATACATATTCTCTAAGGATTTGGCTTATGGCTGAACTTTCAGGAAGCAACCTTCAGAAAATAAGAACATAAGATCAACAGTTCCAAGTCAGACAAATCATTATTAGCCTCTGTCTTTTGATTAAGAGTAGATGCCTAGGGAAATGTAGATCAGAACGAAGTGCATAACAATACTGCCTGGCATTACTCTCTCAATATCTGGAGATATGTAGCTCAACTATTATTGAACAAAATGTGGTTTGTTTCTGTTTAAAGACTTTGCTTCATCTGTCTGGCCAGTTCTTTGGGTTTTTTGTTTGTTTGGTGGTTGGTTGGGGTTTTTTTGAACAGCTATAGGATTCTATCTTCTGGTTGAGGCTGCAAATATAAGAAGTGTTAGGTTAGTTTAGGCTTAGGTTCAAGTGTACATGAAATCATATGACACATTGCATTTCTTGAAACTCCTGCTTTCTTTCATGGTATCCACCTGTCAGTGAGACTGCAATTATACAGATTTTTTTTTTCTAGTTTGCTGTAAATGTAATTTGACTTAGGTCTTGTATGCTTAATTGGAACAAATGTTTTTGAGCACAACTGCACAAACACTTTTTGGTAACACCTTTTAAAAGGGGGGAAAAGTGATTTATCTTTGCCTGTATACTGATGTATTAGTTTTGATTCAGGTTATCATCAATAAGCATTTGAGGCCTTCAATGAATTCTGGAAAGAGGGGAGGTGACAGTTGACTGGGAAACACTCTTGTAGTTAACTTTTCCTGCCCCAATTTTTATGATTTATAGGTGGACAGATCAGTGTACTCCCATTCTTCTCTGAAAGAAAAACAAAGCCTGAATATCTTGTAGCTTCTGCAGCACTGATTGTTTTACCACATGGTCATAATGCTTGTGACCAAGTGGTTATGCCTGCTTTACTACATGCTTCCAAAAAGAGATATTTTGAAATGCTTATTTCATTACCATAATCATGCTCCTTTTTGTGCTTTGCAGAAAAAAAATAGATATGACAAAGACCTTATGTGTGTTGTTTCTTCTTTTTTTGGTCCTAATATAGATGATCCTAGTAAAACTAAAATACAGTGCGTGGAAAATATTCATCCTTCTTAGGTTAGTATAAGCCTCATACAGACTACTGATTTTTTCCCAATATACTGTTCTATCTATCTTAAGAGATTTCTTAGTGTGTTGTAGGAATCTTTCAGCTATAATGCGTTTAAACCAATAAGATTGACTAAGACTTTGCCAAAATCATGAAAAAGCCGATGGTCCCACTTCGCACACTGAGAGAGTTTGATTTCAGTGAAATGTTTCACACCTTGAGTAAGAATGAATAAAACTTGTACTTCATTAAGTGTGTATTGATTTCCTGGGGGGAGGGGAAAGTTTGTACACTGAATTTATATTGAGGTAAGCTGATACCACTAGCAATGAAGATATAAAAGGCCCCACACTGGGGGGAGTGTAATGAGACTGCTTTTAGAAGTTTTCTTGTGGAATAAGCTGTTCTCTAATCAGAATATTTTCTTACATCATTATGTAGAAAATTTGAGTGGTGTATTGTGTGTATGATATCACTTTGTCATTAGAATGTGACTGTTTACGGGAGTCATGAGTGGTGTATTTGTAAGCACTGTGCACTTCTATTACGTGTTTGATTCTTACACAGATTTGCATTCATGGATGCAATCGTATTTCAATTTTTTTGCACTGTTAGGTTATGTAAAAAGATAAAATATATTTTCAAATAGTTTTATGTCCATAAAACACTGTCAATATATAGCATCTTATATGCTAGTAGCACTGATAATTTAAAATGTATTATAATAATTTTTAATAAATCAGGGAGGATTTACTGAAAAACATAAAATTACTGAAATTAACTTTTCTTCTAAGATCTTGAACAATTTCTTCCCTTGAAAATGGAATTCTATGTTTTTTTAAGCATAAAATCAGTTTTATGGTATATTGAAATTATTTGAAATTTGAACTTTCTGAATCCCTCAAAATCCTATTTTTATTTGGAATAGTAAATCATTAGTAATTCCATTTGGTGTTTGTCGTCCCCCCCACCCCCCCCCCCCCCCCCCCCCCCCAATCACAGGGACAATACCTAAACTATCAGTTTTCCTTTTTTTCCCATTGAATGAGAAACCATTTTCCTAATTATCAAAAGGCCTAGCTGCAGTCCTCACTATTTCATGCTTGAAATTCCTAGTAGGATAACCAGCTACAGGAAAATTAGGTTTAACAAAGATATTAATTTCCTAAACTTTCTTTACTGAATTATAAAAGTTAAATTGGTATTCATCAAGATTGATATCTGGTCTTAAAGCTGTTTTGTAATTTCAGTACAAGAGCGTATTCAGTAGTGCTTATTTACCAATAAGCTTCTAACATGAAGGTAACATGTTATAGCCTCTTTTATGTATAGCTCCTTTTAGAATTCATATTTACAAAGACGATTACTTTTGATATGAATAGTGCTGTATATTTTCCTCTGTTGTTGTCCTTGGATATTATTATGGTGTAAAATATTTACATATTTTTCCATCCTTGCCCCTGGCAGTACAGATGTGTTACATAGTATGTATTCATCTTGGAAGGTTGCAGCAAGGCATGAAAGACTGCTCTTATCTCACATACCATGATACTATGTGAAGAGCATGAAGCTGCACAATGCCATCAGTAGGGTGAGGCCTACAGTGAAGGGCTTGAGTTAAAGAAATTAATTCTCATGAAATTATGGAGCATCAGCCTAAGGTAACCCAAGGAAATGAAAGGACAACATGAAAGATTTCGTCTTTATATATTGATTTTTACTTAAAATGGATTTGTGACATTTCTGCCATCATCAAGTTCATTTACTCAAGGTATTTCTCAAAGTCTTTGTTTAACTGTTAACAATAACATATTGGAAATTATATATATCTTTGTAGAAGAATGTGGCCCTGAGCCAGGCTGTTCAAAGTTTAAGCTACATAAACAAGAGGAAATTAAATATTGAAAAGTTCCAAGCACCGAAACTGTCACGTCAATAAACTTGGAACAGATTTGTTTCAATTTTGACCCACAGGCTTGCAGGTGGCTCTTAGGTGACACTTATAGGTGTGCATGGACAGAGGCTGTTTCCAAAAAAGCAGTTTGGACATGGTAAGCTCCTCTTAAGGCACGGGAGAGAAAAAACAAAATATTTAATGCCACGATAGCTGCGGTGTTTGAGGATGCTCCTGAACATCTTAATATATATTTGTGTAAATGTAGCTTTACAATCTGTGGCACAAAAGAAAGCAGCATATATAAACTTTGGTTTGGTTTTTTTTTTTTACAGAGAATATTTCAGGGAATTTTCTGAAGACCCTCAGATTAACTTAATTTTTATCAGAATATACACTTGTTTATATCAATCTTGCGTGGTAGAAATCAACTCTACTAAGAATTTGTCCTTTAAGGGCAAGTCATAATGACTGCTTTTCGTTCTGGATTACAACCTGATTCCGTTGCAGCGCAAATGCAAGTAAATAATATCAGAAAATTATATATACACTGCTCTAGGGGTAGACAGAAGATGGGAGCTTCATAGTAAATTCCCTTTCTTGGTAAATGAAAATATTACTTCTAATGCTATGCACCTGAAAAAAAACCCAAAGCAGAACATTACTCTTTTTCAGGGTATGATTTTTTTACAAGAAGCTATCATTTCTGTTTCATGTTGAGTATATACATTGTCCTACATTAAGGTGACCTGGAAAAATTCCCAAAGGATGCTGCTGTAGATACTGTATTGTTGCCATCAGTCTGTACAGTGTTCTGTTTAAACCAGATTTTTGGTACTTTGTTGGTTGTCTCTGCAGTAAACTGAACTGAACCTTTCACAAACGTTTCCCTGTCCCATAGTGCTAGTTTCCCAGCTCCTTTCAGCTTCTTTTAATGCTGCTATGCTCTCACTTCCCTCTCTTCTTCCTTAAGTACTGTTCTGGTAAGTAGCAGTGAGTGCTGTGGCAAGCTCCAAAACAGGTATAGTCTAATTAGCCAGGCATTTTCTGACTGGATGACTGTGAAAGTTCACAAAAAAAAGACCATTTTGAACTTTGATTACGGTCCTTCTGGGCAACACAAAATTAAGCCTTCTCTACCCCATTTTTCAATACCTTTCAAGGAGTTTGTGTCCTCCTCCTGCCTCCTTTCAAAGTGAACTAAATATCAAAATTTATGGTGTGGGAGGTAGGGGATGGATGGGCAGACAGAAATAGTTCCGTGAACAGTCTGAGGTACATTTGGTCTGAAAACTAAGGGTGATGCCTATTTTCAGTAGGAAATAAATCTGTAAATACCCAGTTGTCATTTTTATGTTTCTAACACAGTACACAGAGTAGAGAAAATATCGCTGAAGTTATGAATTTTATAGTTGTCTTTTCTTCCTATTCTTTCTCCTCTCCTTTTTCCTTCCTTATAAAATCAACTTAACTTCCAAGTAGGTTATCTTATCAAATTTGTAACAGCTATCTACGAGTAGAGCATGGTGGGTTGTATTTTATTTTTAATTCAGTTTACAATAGACATGGATCTGATAAGCAAGTCCTTAGGCTTCCCAGACATGGATTTGATAAGCAAGCCCTTAGACTTCCCAGAGTCTCTGTTTTTTTTAAACCATAGTTGTTCACTTTGCTGTATCTTCTACATGCAATCTGCATTGACATGACTCTTTTAGTCTTTTTCTGCTTTCAAAAGAGGAACATTTCTAGCAGTTCCACATCTAGCCAGCAGCAAGTTCCACATCTTCTATTGGCAAAGTAGTAACGTTAGAGCAGAGCTGATATGTGGATCAATATCCACAACAAATGGGATTTTTTACTACCTACCTATTGGCCATTTGATTTCATAGTCTGGTGATACCTTTGATTATAACAGAGCTTCTTTCTGTCTGCACAGTTTTTATTTTGAGAGAAGCAGATGTACAGTTCTATGCTTTCATATACTCATTGAGCCATCTATCATAAACAATTGAGAGACTCCTATTGTGTTCATATTGTAACACAACAAGGCTCCAAGCATTTCTTAGGGCATACTTAGAATCTAAATCATGCAAGAAACCATCTATAGGTAACTAGCAAACTATAATTGAGCAGAATTAAAGAAAGTTTTCCCTTTTTTTTAAAATTATCACATGCTTTAAATTAAGATTTCATCTTTTGACTTTTTAAATTATTTTAAAACAGGCAGGTTTTTTCCTGCTCTGTACATCCAAAAGATAACGTTCTAAACATTGAATCACATATAGAATAGAATAAGCCAGGTTGGAAGAGACCTTCAAGATCGTGTCCAACCTATCAACCAATCCAACCCACCTAAACAACTAAACCATGGCACCAAGCACCCCATCAAGTCTCCTCCTGAACACCTTCAATGATGGTGACTCCACCACCTCGCCGGGCAGCCCATTCCAATGGGCAATGACTCTGTATAGAACTTCTTCCTAACATCCAGCCTAAACCTCCCCTGGCACAGCCTGAGGCTGTGTCCTCTTGTTCTGGTACTGACTGTCTGGGAGAAGAGACCTGTCTACAACCTCCCTTCAGGTAGTTTTAGAGAGTAATAAAGTCACCCCTGACTCTCCTCCTCTCCAGGCTAAGCAACTCCAGCTCCCTCAGCCTCTCCTGATTGGGCTTATATTGGATGAGCTTGACCACAAATGAAGTGGAAACTTAACAGTTGTAAAAATAGTCTATACTGTCTTCAAGCTCTGAGGTTTGGCAGTCCAACTTTTAGCTCTTGATATCCCTTTGGCTCTTTCAAAGGGATGTACCTGCTGTTGTTTGATAAGGTCTAATCCAAGTAACAAGGGGAAAACAAACCAAGCCCATCATCCTGCTCTTCCTGGAGGAAACACAGCATTCATTGAAATTCATAGATGAACCACAAAATGTAGTAATTTACAAAGTGTTTGGGTTTTGTTGTCAAAGGTTTGCTAGTCTAGGTGGATGAATATCAAAGTGAATGCACGTAGACATGGATCTGACATGCAACTGTGCAAATCTGAAATCAGGTTTTAAAATTCTATAGAAAAACATTGTGCCTTGAAAATACAGCAGAAAAGAAGCACAAATTTATTGTTATAACAGACTTTGGAAATATTTAATTGAAGTCATAGGCATTGTTGTGAATCATCATGCATTAAAAAAAAAAAAGAAACATAAGCATATGATAAAAATAAAATTACAGGTAAAGTGTTTGAAAAAGATTTTTTGATTTATTTTTTTTTTAATTTATCTAAACTCCCAGTTTTCTTTAATTGGTAATTGCTGCCTTTTTGTATCTTAAGCTATGGTTCTTCAGTCAGCGGAGATTGATTACAAAAACCAATTGTAAAGAATTGCTGAGTCCAGCATCCTTCTATTACTCTTTAATCCTGCAAATCAGTTTTACTTCCTGCCAATGAAACTGATAGGGTGATATTTTGCCATTCAACAGTCTCTACCTTGCAATGTCAGGATTAGGTGCCCTTGTCTTAGAACCATTGTGTTAACAGAGTGCCACGAAACAGCAGAGGAATCCTACTCACTAGACCAGATTATTACCTCCAGTCTAGACTACTAAGAATGAAGGACTAGTAGGCCAATGCATGCAAATTTCAGCACAGTGCGAAGTTAATCTAAAAGAGGTGAAGTCTTGTTGAATATGTCAAATAAACTCTTATTTTTAGATACAACAATTTGTGTTGCTCTTGGCTATTACTCTATAGTGATCCCTTTGTTAACATTAGAACAAGCAAACATAAAACCAAACCAACCCAAACCCCAAACTTTAGCTTCTATTTCTTTAAGTTGTTTATAAGTCCCAGCCCAGGCAACATGACTACATATAAAAGTTCGGTGAAAGCAATGGCAGAGTGAGAATCGGACTGAATAATAGTGAGGATGATCTGTTCTTTGGGGAGAGTTGCTGAAGCATTGGCTAATCTGTAAGATTGCCAACATTATAAAAGCTGCAATTTGGTTCTATTTCAATATTTATGGGACCACAGAAAAATTACAAGTCATGCCACCTGTTAACTCTTTTATTTTATTTTCCCCTGGCAGTACCAGTACTTGCCTGCTGTAAAAAGTCAACTCGCATCACAGAGCTGAACACCAGCCAAGTCTTTTTTATGACAGATTGAGTTACATCCTCAGGCCCACTTCCCCCCTCTGGTGTGATGCCATTAAGATAAACTATTTGGCTAGCTTCAAGTGATTTTTTTTTTTTTAAATTAAGTTTAAAGAAGGCAGTTAATGTAAAATTACTACTGCTACTACATTTTAGTTAAATTCTAAATACACATTTTCATTGGACACAACAACCTTTAAGAATTCCTGAAGGAAAACTGGTGATATGTCTTTTAATAATTGAATCAGCTAAGCATGCCAAAAAAGTGATTTATTTAAACATATAATGAAGGACAGAAAAGTGTCTATGTAGTCTCACTCTTGGCACAGCTAATTCAGAATGCTTGCTGAGACTTTTGCACCAATATAATGTTACTAATTTGCTGTCATAATGTACCTGTTGTAACTCAACTCTGTGAATTTGGGATTTGCCTCAAGTCAGTGATAAAATATGGCCTCTTCCCTTCACTTTTATTTGACTAATTTTGTTGTAATTAGTGCTAATATAATTTCTGTCAGTTTTGAGGATTCTTGTATATGTTTAAAAATACCTCTTTTTAGCATTATGCAGGCCTGTAGTAAAAATGCTCTAGACATAGGTCAGTAAAACATAGACATTTATGATTTTATGCAGTTCTTTGAGTCTTTCTCTTTTCTTCTTGAAATAAAGGCCTGGGAAAGGGTAATCCTTGTATTAATTTTTCTAAGGCTATAAAATGAGCATCAACATCCTCCTTCTGCTCCTTAACTTCTGGTGGCTGTTCTCCTGCTATCTTTTCTTTACAAAGTTTTGTAACAGCAGCCAGTTCAATGAGAGGCACTAGTTTCAATACTGTTTCTCTGATAAAACAGTAGGGGGGGAGGGAATTAGTACAAGAATGTAACTGTTTTAGAAAGAATCCTTAGCTTCTCAAATTAATACTATGCTGGTTGTACATCTGCAGCAATATGTCTGTGCTGGATGTAATGGGAAATAATAATGACTACTACTACTTGGAATTGCTGAAGTGATGATACTGTGTCTCCGAGCTGATTTCTGGAAAACAGGACCAAATATGAGGAAATGTAAAGACAATTATGTGTAAATCCAGACATATCCATTGTTCAAAAGCAGACAGCTTTGTAAAGAAATGACATTAAATTAGGTCTGAGTTACATGATCATTTCTTGCAGTTGGAGCTCCCAACTAAGAATATAGTGAAAATTGCATAGAAAATGGAGATCCCATCACTCTTGTATTGACAGGAGGCTACAGGCCAACATTCAGAGCAAGGTTACAATTCTTATTCCAATAGGTTTATCTGTATAGGTTGATTTTAATCTCTCTTTGTATTTCTTTTAGATTTAATTTCCTTTCATTTCAGTGTTTTACACTTGAAGTTATGTTTGTGACATCTGAGCTCTGTCTTTATGAGCTTTGCTTAGGTCCAGAGCTTCCATTTTAGAAGAATGTTCTTTTTCTGGATAAAATTTAACTGTTTGTCCAGGATATTTGTGAACACACCAATAATCTCTCTGCCTGCCTTCTCCCCCCCCCCCCCCCCCACCCTTTGCTTTTATTTTTTTTGTGACATATAGTCTGTAATCACAAAGTGAGCTTCTGTTTGCCTTTCCTGTTAGACTTCCCCAAATATAAGACCATTTCTTTTTTGAATGCAGGATTGTGGCTTTCCCTTTATTTATTTATGGAGAATAAAGTCCATGTTTGGCCAGTTTCTTTTCATTTCTGCACCTTCATCTTTGCAGAGAATTTGAAGCTGCTCACATTTTTGTAATAGTGTTATGATTGATTTAAAAAATCTTAAATGGAAAATTTAAAACCCACGAAGTGCACCCAAATATTCTATTGTAGTTGCAGGTGCTTTTTAGTTGTTGTCTTTCTGTTTTTGTCTACTGCTTACACTACACAGTGTTAAGATTATTTTCTGCTCTTTGGGAATCAGTGAGACTGTTTGGTGATCTCACCACTGGTAAGTTGCCAACAGCTACTGCTGTCTCTAGGAAGTGTGTTTCTCTAACTTGTCTTCCTCTTTCTTCCAGAGTTTGGAAAGGTAATGAAAGTGTACTGAGGAATCTACACTATACACAGGCTGTCGCTATTGCATCTCTTACAATGATTACTCATGCTGCCAGGAGCATTTTTCTGTGTTTTGAGTTACCCAGTTAATTGAAAAGGGTACAGTTACAGTTTTATCACAGTTTAAACTGGTTTCTGGAATGAGGCAAAAATGTAAATGAAAAATTAGAATAGTAAATAATAATTATCCCTTGCCTGTTACTACCTTATAAGTAACAGCTGATATTCTTCAACTTTTCATGAATCAGTGAAGCTTTTATTTTTTTTTCTATTTTTTTTTGCCTTTTTGAAAGAAGATCAACTGATCCCCTGAAAATCTTTTTCTTGATGCATAAGTCCTGAATTCAAAGGCACTTCTGTAGTTTTGAAATGGAGCAGATGAAGGAGAAAGCTATCTATAAAGAAGTGAAATAAAAACCTTCCCAGAACAACCTCAGTTCTGACTTATTTGAATGTAGGGCAGCTTTTTCTCTAGAGAATGGGCCAACATACATGTAAAAGAAATTTTATAAAATAATTTTGAAATTCCAGTTCTACCAAAATCTTTAGGATGGATCAAATTCTGATCCTCATTTTGAAAAATTCAGCAATAATTTGAGTTTAGTTATAGCTATTTGCATATTGCTGAGGTCAAAAATGACTTTGTAATGTATTGCAGCGGGTCTTCAAAAGATTTAAGCAAGAGATAAGAGACTAGCTATAGCTCTTTTCATTAGTTGCTGCTTTGTTTTGTTTTTAGCTTTCTAGCAGGACTAAATATTAGTCATACATTCATCCTTGATGTTCTGTTTGGGAACCATGCAACTATGCTAAGAATATTAATTTTAAGTAGCATTATATCTCATAGACTTTACTTTGATTAAGATGAAATTTAATTAAGATAAATGGCTGTTTAGTCATCTGTTTGGCATGGTAAGACTTTTATCATCAGACTAATGCTAGAAGAAAATTTTTCATTTTCATAGTGAAAGCACAAATTAGATTTTTGCAGGATTGTTGGCCACCTGTCCTAATAAGTGTACATCTCTTAAAAGGCAATAGTAAGCAGCTCCATTATACAGGTTTTTTTCTATAATGAAGTTGTGTTGTCTTCCCAGTTATCCTCTAAGGATACAAATGAACAGTATTTTCCCAGGTATAATAATATTTCATCAGGGTTAGGCTTAATTGCTACGGATGCAAACAGTCTTCATTTTTAAATTTATAGGACAGATTGAGGGTGGTTTTCAATTTCTTTGGAAAGATGATCCACCCAGAAATCAAGATAAACTCTTTGGTAGAGAAAAACCTCAGAATATACATATTATTTAGGTTTTATTTCATCTTTGTTAGCAGTGTTGAGCACATCAGCATGAATAAGAATCCATTAGCATGTCACTTGGTCTTTACATCCATAGGTGTGTTTGGATCTTGTGCAATTAGAAAGCTTAGAAAATAACTAGTTCCTTATTGTAGGATTTAAACTGACTAGATTGTTTTCCTTCTCGGAGTAATTTAATATATCACGATGTGACTTGGTTTAAAACCAAAGCACTCTGTGTTCCATTTAAAGAGAAAAAGGTGATCTTTATAATTCAAATCTGTCATAGCATAGTTATGTATTCATGGAGATTTTGCTCTTATCCATATAGATATGAGAATTTATACTGGAATACAGCGAGATCAATGAAAACATTTGTCCTGCTACTGACTTGCAGTGCTATCATTAAGAAAATTCACTTCTCTTGTGGGTAATTATCTTACATTTCAAATGTATGATTAGACAAACCACTATTGTAAAAATTGTATACAGACTGTACAAAATCACACACTCTATAAGGGTTTTTTAATAAATCAGTGAAAGTGCTAAGCAGCCAGTAAAACACAGATCAAGCCTAATCTTGGGCCTGACCTACTGTAATATCTTAATTCAAAAGTAGGTGGTTATATCCCTTAGCTTGCATGCATATGCTTTCCTTTGTAGAAAACCAAGGTACACTGCCAAATTTGGAAAATAAAACCCTGCTTCAGAAAGGAATATTTTCTATCACTATTAAGTATTCAATTGCCTTTTCACTGTGCTACCACAATTTAAGTCATTCAATGAAACACACATGCAGCTTTCACAAATCTAAAGGCTTTTACTATAGTCATAGTACTAAACTCTAATGTTAATGTTTTCCTTGTATGAGTCATGCAAACAAGTCATTAGGAGTCAACTAACAATATAGTTGCACTCCTTCAGGTTTGACTTACAAGTAGCTTATTTCTTTCAGCTTTTGTTGCATGTATTAAAAAGACAAACTTTTTGGTTTTACATTTTATCATATATAGATAAATGTATAGATACAGGTGATACAGAAAGACAGATGGAAACTGATGTTTTAAACAAAAAGTGGGACAAAGGCCAGAATTTAATGAAAATACATATTTTTATGAAACTTTACAACTGTGTATTTTGTGATTTGTGTTTTGCTATATACCATTTATGAATTATAATTACTGTTTTGCTAAAAGGACTTATGTATAAAAAGGCAACAATAAGGAAAAAATTCATACACTTTGAAAAATAAGAAATGTTGTTAGGCTGAAATATCAGAAGAGAAGTATAAACACTCTATATAAACATTTATTTGCCATAGTTTATGGTGGCAGAGCATAGTGTTAGAATTTTGTAGGCCTTGACACATTTTTCTCCTAAGTGAAAGACAAGACCACTAGCTACAGTTCTACACAGTGTAAGACAGGTATGGGTAATAATATATTGTTCAGATAGATTTTATGTTATTTCTCAGCTTCCTGTTTATATCTGCTTCAAAAGCAAAGGGTGTAACAAAGACAGAACATTTTGTGAAAGTGTAAGGCTGTATCAGACAGAAGCAAATACATCTCACAGGCAAGATTTCCAGTACTCCACGAAAATATATGAAAACCTATTTCTGCTTCTTGACCTGTAGTAAATATCTGCACTTTTCTTGCACAGGCTTTCTAATATTTACTGCTGTATAGCATTTGGTACTTGATTTTAGCCTTAAGCATAAGTGCCACTGTTTCAATGTGGTTTAGGAAGAAGGTTCAAAACAGCTCCATTTTCTACTTCTATCAGGGACTCGGAAAACCACAGCAAAATAAAATGCTTCCCACCCTATTTCTCTGGACCCTAGTATCTAAGCTGTGTTACGAAGTTTTAGTGGATATTCCTCCTTTTTCATGCTTATAAATGTTGTCCCGAGGTATTTCAAAGAATTACATTTGTCTAGGGTTCTGATATATGAGTCCTAATAAAGATGATGGTAGCATCTGGGATATGGCTTGTCTGGAAATGTTACATATTAGGTGATGTCTAGCAAATTCATGTTTAATAAGATACATTATTTTTAAAAGCTTCAGATGACCTACCTATTGTTTTAAAAAGCATCAGACAAAGCACCTATGAATGACTGTGCATGTAGTTAGATTGTGTGTGCAAAACCCAGACCCATTAAATTTGCCCTCTCTCAGTGGTGTTTGTACATTGCATACGCAGTGCAACCACTCAGCAGCCACAAAGGAGGCTGTGGCTTCCTGCCATACTGTGTAAGTCTTTACAGGCCATGTGGCCATCATTTCCAGACAAAACTTCATGGAAGCACATCTTCATAGCTCAAAAAACATCTCCATGGGCTGGAAAATATGGTGCAAGCCACTAAATTAGTGATAGATGCTCTCCACCAGCCCCTCTCTCTTCCTGAAGAAAAGGGGATAAGGAAGAGAGACTTATGAACTGGAAAATGAAAAATATTTTAATGGAAATAATAACAGTAAAATTAAATATATACAAATATATGCAAATTTAATTCCCCTGATGACAGTTGGTCACCATTACTGCTAATGCTGTGGCAGAAGTCCCAGGTCAGATGGGAATCAGATTCAGGAGCTGAATTCTGGAATTCAGGAACTCATGAATCATGATTGAAGGCAGAATGGACAGTGTCCTGCTCAGATGCCAGCCACTAAAGAGTAAGAAAAATTTGCCCCTCATGATCCCTCAGTTTTATACCAAATATGATGTATCTGGAATGCAATACCTTTTTGGTCCATTTATGGTCACCTCAACTGTCTGCTTCTCCCCACAGGTGCAGCCTTTTATTCTGCACCCTGACTTAGTACACAAGATTTAGGAGTGACCTTAGTCTGCATACCAATCCTTGGTACTAACTACAAACGTGGTATGTTACCACTACTAGATGCAGACACTGTGAAAACATGCTATTAATTTCAGAAAATACAATTGCTTAGACTGAGATGGAAAGTAAGATCAGTGAACAAAATTCTAGCTCAAACTGGGGCACACAGTCATATTGTGATTTCCTACAGCGTGTGCTACGGCTGTTTTGGTTTTGTTGTTTGGGTTTTTGTCTTTTGTTTGGGTTTTTTTAGTATAACCTCCTATCTTACATTTGCTGAAACATGAGTAAAAGCATGTGTTAACTGAAAAAGGCTTTGTACTTAAATCTTTCATCTTGGGAACATAATAATGAAAAAACACTATAAACTTCAAGTGTTCTCATGAGATAATGAAAATTTATTATTCTCTCTAAGCAGAACAAAGGATTATACATATAGTACTGAAAAAATAAACTGATTTATTGACTCAGCTTTACAAAGACAGAAGAAATGTAATGTATCATTATAAGACGTTTTAAGGTTTGAAGAAACATCTTCCCAGTTCTTGTTTTCCAAGATCAGTTTAGTTTTAGTTATATGTTTGTTTTAATCTCACATTTTGTTTGTTTCCCTCCCATTCTTGATAGAGGCAGTACCTGCTGTGCAGAAGATTGGCTGGAATGTCTTACTTCAATTAAAAAAAGGAAAAAAAATCTTTTTCTGCACATGTACAAGACATGTTGTGCATACAGAAGCAGTGTAACAAAGTGTTGTATTAAAGATTATGCCTCATTCTTATACAAGAAGGCTGAGCAAGGTGATTCTAATTCTCCTCGCCTGTCTGTGTAGTAAAGTACTAAACTGAAAAGCCAAGAGGCCACAGAAGAAAGCAGGAAGTGTCGGGAGGATTCTCCTGAAAGTACTTTTAATAAGAGAGCAAGGTTTAAAAAATATTTGTCACCACTTTTAGACTGTTGACTAGAAAAGACCCCCTACCAAAAAAAACCCCATTTGTCAAGGTTGTGTTCACAGCTCCCACTGATTTAGTAGTTTTGAAGGCTTTTGAAAGGGAGAGAGACTGGCAAAGAAAATTGAAATGGTCATCAAAGGCAAAGCATTTGAGGAAAAATTGCTAATACTTTTAGACAACCTGGGTTGCTGGTTTTCTAAAATACTGATTAGTTTTTATCCTTTACTCCTCTCACGTACATTTAATTTTCCAGTCTGCTGCTGTTTCATAATATTTGGCAATCCCAGTGTTGAGTGCCAAGCGGTGTTTCCTTAGTGTATCTTTGCTTAGGATTAGCAAACTGTACATAAGCTTTTTTCCCACACCTCCAACATAGACACGTTTACAGATAATCATTGCAGTGATACACATAGTATCTGAACTATAAAACAGTCAGAGTTTGCTGAAGATTTAAAAAACAGTACTCTGCAATTTGGGTAACAGAAGTACAGAGGTCTAGACAAAGCCATGGCCCCAGGAAGTCATCTTTGGGATTTGAATCAATTGCCTTTCAAGATTAAAGTTTTTGCTAGGAATGTCTCTTCCTGTCTCCCCTCTGAAAAGGGGTGCTTACTTACAGTCAGTTCCTTGCAGTCTTTTCTGGTTCACAGTTACAAAAAAACGTCCAGTATTCTTTGCCCTTGGCATTTTAATATCCCCCACACGTTTGCATTGTTCACTTTCCCTTTTATATTGGATTGCCTCTGCCCACTTCTTTCCCCTCTTGTACAGAATTATTTTTGATTCTTCAGGCCCCACTTTTTACCTCACCAGGCTGGAGCAGACAAGGATTTACGCCATTTATCTTTAATTCCATGTGCGAGACCACATCATCCTGTCTTTAGCTTAGTGCTTATAATTTTACAAAATACTTTACCATATCAGAATATCTCAGATTTCGTAATGGTTTAGCAATAATATGCTTCATATACCTTTTATATTTTGTTTTTCCCAGTCTATCTTTTATGGGTAAAGTGCATGTGTGACCACTGACATTTTATTCTGCACGTATGGCACATTTTAGTTTTCCAGTGCCCATGTTAGCCACTATGGCAAGTATTGTTAATGTTACTGTGATACATTTTCACAAGGTAAGCATGCTTTATGTGATGATATTTTCAGTAGTGTAGCATTGGCTGGTAGAGGGTTAGTTACACAACAAATTAATAATAATTTTGAAAGCTATACTTTTACATTGTGAATTAATTTGACACGGACACTAAGATTCGTTGTGGTTAGGGTGTAGAGGAAAGCATCAGAAAGTATGTTATTGCTGTCATTTTTCACTTCCATAACACAAATGGCATTTGAGAGCAAATTCCTTGAGAAACCACCTGTATCTTGATCAGTGTGTCTGCACAGTCAAGTGCTGGAAGGTATGTCTGGTTAATACACTTGTCAGCTCTCATGAGCTCTGAGTGGTGATCATTAAAGCAGGAGCTACTTTCACTGACTTTCAAAGTGTATCAGTGTTAAAGCGATTCAGTTATTGACATAAACAGTCATTTAGTTTACAGATGCTGAGACCATGACAGACAAAATGAAAGCAGTCTGTCTGTCTGACTGGTGATGTGATTTTGTTGCTGTCATGATGGAACCTTGTGTGTTTGCATCAAAAATAACAGTTTTGTGCTATTTCTAGCCTTGTTCTAAATGTATTCTTGGAGTAATTTTCACTGTCTGTTCTAAATTTATCTGATTGTCTCAATAAGTTTGATGGAACAGCAGATGACATCTGTGGTTGCTTTTGCAGCTGATCAGTTAAAATCAACTTAAACTCAAAAGCATCTCTCAGTGCCACAGCACAGATTTAGAAGAGGAGTTGCAGGTCACAGATTTGTTTAAATGCGTGGGGAAAGGATAGGAAGAAATAAGTAAAGAAAGAATACTGAGCTCTAAGGGTGGTGGAATAGATGTGTTAATTAAACTTGATAATACCTTTACTTCACAGTTCTATGGGTAGTTTTTTGTTTATAAAGAAAAAAAATATTTGGTCCTAGTAATCCACGATGTTTTAGATTTCTTGCTTGGGTGTAGGGAGTTCAGCATGAAGAAGGTGACTAAATCAACTGCTTTCAGGATAGAAACAATATTTTTGGAGTGTTAATTGGAATTGATAAATCAAATGCTAATTATCAAAATAAATATTAAGTAATGTTAGTTTAAAGTAAAATAATGCAAATGAGTTCATTTAAACAATGAGAAAAAAACCAAACCCTTCATCCCCACCTAAACAAAAGAAAACATATCATGGCAGGACTTACAATAGGGAGGGCTGACACAGCTGGCCAGATTGCTGTTAGGTGTTTTGCCTAGCATGTTAGACACCGTTACTGGATATTTTGAAAATAGGATGTTGCTTTCTAAGTTGGTGGGATTTGCAGTTTTGGTCTTGAATAGTCACTGCTGTGCTAGGTAGTAGTTCTGGCTCAAGTTGAAGAAACATAAGATGTTAAAGAAAGAACTGTATCCATAGGCAGAAGAATCCAGTATATTTTTTTTAATCAGATCACCAAGTAGATAGTGACTGTTGTGTGCCTTGGGGTTTGTTTGTCTCTTTGGATTTCATACACACTTTTCATATTGGTTTAAATAAAATCAGGACAGTATAGTAGTCTTTTAAGCTCTTCTGCAGTAATGTACTGAATTGTGACATTTGCGGCCTTTGCACTGGGTAAGAGGGTGGCTGCTGTCTCCTTTTTAAAATACACAGCATGTGGAATTTGGAGAAAGATCTGTGTGAAGAGGAAACTATTTCTTATTGTTAGAAGTCAAATTCTCGGTCTTCATTTTTCTTTGTAAAATTTAACAGAAGGCAGCAGGGATATTTATTGATTTTTGTTAACTGCTAGCTATATTCTAGGTTTTCGTGTTTGGGAAAGATATTTGCTCTTCCAGCAAATGAAGTTTTGTTTTTCTTAGATATCCTAACATAATTTAGTGAGAATTTGAGTTATGTGAGGTGGGATAGTAGGGAGACACTACTTTTTTTTTTTTTTTTAATGGAAATATTATTTGTGCAGTCAACATTTTGGTCCCTAATGTCTTTATATAGACCCATATGACAGAAGCAAGGCAGGAATGCAACTGTTATATGGAAACAGTAACAAAGCAGCTAAAATTTTAGAAGTTGAACCTATTAGTTTTTGGATGGCACTGATATTGGCTCTGCTCAATACATGCTTGCTCCAGGAGCCTTTGCAGGCTAACAGATATGGATGACCCTTCATGTGAATTCAATTACAGCACAGAGGTCACAGTAAGCTAAATCAGCAGATGCTGTAAATTTAGAATAAATGTGTGTTGTACCAGCTAGTATTCCTCCTGTGGGATATACTTCTGTCTTTTTCTTTTAATTTTTGTTATTTTTTTCCCTGGTCTTTTAAGTGAGGACTAATTAGTAAAAACCATACTTCTTTATTATTCTTATTGACCCTGTAATTATCTTAGCAAAATCTTATGAAGCTTTCATTAAGTCAATTTCAATATATAGTTTCTATACAGCAAGTTTGCCCTGAACATGATCTCCCCTCTTTCCAAAAAATGTCTTCCAACAGGTAAAAGGAATTCTTTTGTGAGGGGGGTACTTGGTTGGAACACACTACCAATTAGGTAGTAACTTCTTTAAAAATATTTAGAAGATATTTCTTTCAAAGTATGTATGAGAGCTGGACCATATGGGGGTTTGTTTCCTCATTATTTCTGACTCCTTCAGTGAACCCTTATTTTTAAATAATGCCTATTTGCAGGGATTTCAATGAAGAAATATCAGAAAACCTCAATACAGTTTGGGAGTTCACTGATTAAGGTGTGCATCTTTGTTATTACTCCTCATTTGAAATAACAGAGCTTTGGTATTGGTATGCTAGACATGTAACCACTTTTTTCCACACACCCTCCTCCTTTAGAAATACACAAGTGAAAACTCTGTTTGTGTCACTATGCATTTTTCTTCTCAATGATGAAAGCCCTAGAAAGGGTCTAGCAAAGCCATAATTATAAACTGCAGATGCAACTAATCTGTAAAGAACATTATGTATTTTATTACTTTTTAACTTATTTCTCAAATTGATGACTCTCCTTCAAATTAATCAATGTATCCGGTGCCTCATGCTAGAACTGTTTGACCTCTGTGAGATATCCTGTGAGAAGAATTAGTTAGAATTAGTTGAAGTATTGGAGGTTCTGGTTATAAATTTTGGGGAACACAGTGGAATCCCTTACTGGTTGCTGAGAGTGAGAACACGAGATATATATAATGTTCTTAGGTGAGAATGTCAATGATGCAGTACTGTGATAACTGCTAGTAAATATTGATTCTTGATTACCTCTTGCAAATTAAGGTCTAGGTATGCACTTAAGCATATTTGAGAATATGACATTATGGTGTGACCTTATTAAAGGAATGTTTCAGAGAAATAAATAGCAAGAGACAATTCACCATACTGTATTCAATGTAACAAGTATATAGGTAAATAATGAGATTTATAGTGTAGAAAACTTTGAACCCTTTTAATTCAACTGCATCTATCTCTTTTATTTTAGCGGTGGTTATAAGTGCATTTGTTTTTTTCACTAGATTTAGACTGGCAGCAAGCATTTAAGTGAATTACTGAGTCTGACATCTAATTAACACAGTCTTTACAGGTTTAATGAGCAGTGATAAATTTCTATCCTTTCTTTGGCACATTTTAATTAGTTGTAATTCTGAGTGGATTGACCTGAAAAGCTTGTTGTGTCCCATGGATTCATTGTAAATTTGTGAAATTTATACATGTGGAGACAATGAGTTTTTATAGAATTGAAAAAACAAAGGTTATTTGAATCATTACATCAGTATCCTTCTCTACAGCTCAGGTAAGCAAAGCATTGGACATAAAAATTTGACTACGTTGCAGGTGGTGCTTCATAAATTTGTTGTCTTATTTTGTCTGAAGAATTAAGTAGGCTTTGAGATCTACATCATCTGTTGTTGACTGAAACGTTGAAGCTTATACTGTCATTAATGATGAATATAGCAGTCAAAAAGAAAAAATAGTATTTAAAATATTTTTTAAAATGTTCTTAGCACTGATTTTTTGCTGAAGTGAAATGCAAACAGACAAAAATATAATCTTAATTAAGATGACAACACAATTGCAATGTGTCTTCCTTGTTAAAGCTGTCCTGTAAAAGTAGAGAGGAATAAAAATATTTCTGGCATTCTAGACTATTCTTCCTTCACACAGAGTTCTGTAGTCTCTAGAGAGACATATGAAAGAATAAGATTGCCAATAAGATTTAATACACATTTACATTACCTAATGCAGTATATGAAAGTTACTGAAGATTTGACCATTAAAATGAATGGCTATTTCACAAAAACTGTGAAAATGGTACATGCTGACATCTTGTAAGGATCTCAGTTGTTAACTGTACTTTGATTAAAAAGACCTAATTTCATAAAATGGGACTATATGTCCCACTTCCGTCTTGTAAATCTGATATTTCACTTTTTGTATGAGTATCAAGGGTCATTAAAGGGAGGCATCCTGAGTCAAGATAAAAATCACCTGAGTCCAGAAATTGTAAAGTGCTATACACTTTGAGAGCTGATGGGAATCCAAGACATGGCATCCTGCAGTCACTGCTCTCTATGCTGAGAGTGGGTCTTGCAGTAGTGCTAGTTTCTTGGAATTTTTGATCCTAACTCCCCAAGATGAGATGGGGATGGCATTTAATAAGTCTAAGTGCCGGGTGCTGCACTTTGGCCACGGCAACCACATGCAGAGCTACAGGCTGGGGTCAGAGTGGCTGGAGAGCTGCCAAACGGAGAGGGACCTGGGGGTGCTGATTGACACCCGCCTAAACATGAGCCAGCAGTGTGCCCAGGTGGCCAAGAAGGCCAATGGCATCCTGGCCTGTATTAGGAATAGTGTGGCCAGCAGGAGCAGGGAGGTCATTGTGCCCCTGTACTCTGCATTGGTTAGGCCACACCTTGAGTACTGTGTCCAGTTCTGGGCCCCTCAGTTTAGGAAGGACATCGAGACACTTGAACGTGTCCAGAGAAGGGCAACAAGGCTGGTGAGAGGCCTTGAGCACAAGCCCTATGAGGAGAGGCTGAGGGAGCTGGGATTGTTTAGCCTGGAGAGGAGAAGGATCAGAGGCGACCTCATTGCCCTCTACAACTACCTGAAGGGTGGTTGTAGCCAGGTGGGGGTTGGTCTCTTCTCCCAGGCAACCAGCACCAGAACAAGGGGACACAGTCTCAAGTTGTGCCAGGGGAGGTTTAGACTCGAGGTGAGGAAAAAGTTCTTCACTGAGCGAGTCATTCGTCATTGGAATGGGCTGCCCAGGGAGGTGGTGGAGTCGCCGTCCCTGGAGGTGTTCAAGGGGAGATTGGACGTGGCGCTTGGTGCTATGGTCTAGTTGTGAGGTCTGTTGGAACAGGTTGGACTTGATGATCCTTGGGGTCTCTTCCAACCTTAGTTACTGTGATACTGTGATACTGTGAAGACTATTAGCTAATACACCACCATGAGGAATATCTGAAGATATGAAAGAGAAGAGAGAACACATGGTTGGGTTTTGTGGTGGTGGTGGTGTTTGTTTTTTGTTATGGGTTTGTTTTTTTTTTTTTTAATGTCAGGGGGGAAATAAAAAAAAGGGGGTGAAAGAACAAACAACAAAATGCAAAAATGCACCACAACAAAAACAACCAACCAACCAAAACAAAACAAAACAAAAAGGCAAGCAAACAAACACAACCAAAAACCTCACTTAATAGTACAATGAGAAAATCACGAATAGTCTGTATTAAGAGTAACCAAAATATTCCTACTCTAAGTCAGAACAAATATGAAGCTATCTGTTTTCATGATTTGGCCTCTAACACTTTCCTGCAATCAACAAAATATTCAACAAATTTCTACCTTCTGCAGTAGCAACAAATTGCTCTTTCTTTGGTTTCCCTTGTTATTTTAATTGGGGATAATACAGCTTTGGACAACTTCTGCTGAAGAATGTATGTTATTGTAACATTACTAGGATCATCTGTGAACCTGTCTCTGAATGCTAGGGGTGGAGAAGGAGCAGTAGAAAGTATCTTGGCCTTTTATTCCTAATCTGTATCCCTTTGAGTAGGCATTGTTTGAAACTGTTCTGTAATCTAAACTGTCATCTCAGTTGATACAGAGATTATAACTGTACTAACTTGAGGTGAAATAAATAGAAAGAGACCTCTGAAAGAATAGCTATGCTTTAGAGAAAGGACTACACATTGAAATGGTACATGGATTTGAAACCTTAAGTTAGAAATAACAGTTTTTCTTCAGAGAACCTCTTAAAGATAATATTAAAATAAAGCATCACTGTCAAGATCAGGTTGCAGATTACTGTAGTGTCTTACTGTAACAAATTTCCTTCTATATTAAGTTCTTTCATAGTATTTACTAGCCTTGTTGTCTGCTTTCCTTTTCACTGCCTATTTTCTAGTTCCTTTATGAAAGATAAGTAAATTGCTCTTAATTATGTTGCAGAATACTTGGTGACATCTTGTTTGAACATTTTTGATGCTTTTATCTGTCTGTTGGGCTATGCAAGGAATTGTTGCATTTCTTAATCTAGACAGTAATTGCAAGTACAAACAGTTCAGTTAGAGATGAGAAGATTGCATCAGATCCCATGTGCAGCTACAGGTTTGGTTTCTGGTGAACACTCACTGTTGCTTTATTTGACTTGTTTCAAACAGCAAAAAAAGTGGAGAGTTTCATTATGTTTCCTTGGGAGACCATGCCAGACCTGGTCAGCAGGACATTTTCTTTCTCACAATCATCCTAAATGTTTGTCTTTGGGGATGATTTGTGCTTTCTGAGAAAATAAACTTAGAATTGACATTTCACTCAAGAAAGCATAGGTTAACTGTCACAATATCTTATTCTGAAAGCAATGTATTAATAGCAGAGTACTTCTTTGCCAAGGACCGTTACACACTTCTTAGAAGGCAGGAAAAATGTGACTTCGTATTTTACCAATTTGAAAGCTGCAGTCTCACAAGACTTTTTTTCAGGATCTGATCCATGCTAGCCATTAATACCATGCCATTCCAAGGTTTGTTTGCTCCATTGGTAAAGCTGAGTTGTAGACTTTGAGAGTTTTATCTTTAGCCCTTCCTTTCATGTAATTTTTTGTTTAGTGAATCAAAGTAACTTCAGTCTTTACATAATTTAAATTGTTTCTTTTCTTCAGCATTTCTATTCTACAAAATTAGTAAATCAAGAGTAATTGTTGTTGGTGTGGCATTTTGAAACTGAGCTATGAAAATCTAATAGCCTCAGCAGATAAAAATCAGACATGCAAATACTGTTTCTGAGATTGAACATAAACTTCTCCCAATAGCAACTTTGAATATAAAAGAATTGGATTTCAGTGTGTGGATTTGTTGAGCTGGCTTTATTTTATCCCCTGCTAAACACATCAGGAGCAAAGCAATGAAATAAAATATTATGAGAACCAATGTGAAAATTATCCAGCCTATGAGTCTGAAACAAATCCTGGAATAATTATCTTTCCTCAAGTACTGCTGCTCATATATTTTCCATTGCTCTTGCTACTTATACTGTCATCAAGGAGAAAAATAGTTGAATCCTAAATCTTCTCCACTATATATGTATGAACAGGGGTAGTAAAAACTCTTGGACTCTATTTGGGAACATAATCTGACCTTTCCTGTAAATTCTGTCAAAGCTGCTCCATAAATGGGGAAGGAATGATAGAGGATATACATCATTGTCAATTCTAGATCTGTGGAGACTACTTAAGAAAGATAATGATGACCCACATTAATTCTGATAGATATCACTTCCAAACAGTGGAATTTACTCTTGGGGATGTTTCTAATACATTTCTAGCTCTGTGTTGTGTGAAGGGTTTGACCATGCTATTTTCAGCTGGGTATGTCCATACATTTACTCTGCATTGTACTGTACTCTCCCACTAACAATCATGCATAGGGAAGATGCGGTCTGAACGGTACATAGGCAGCCTGTTCCAATGCTTAACAATCCTTTCAATGAAGAAGTATTTCCTAGTGACCAATCTAAAACTTATTTGGTGCAACTTGAGGCCATGTCCTGTTATTCTATTGTTTGTTACCTGGGAGAAGAGACCAGCTCACATCTCACTACAACCTTCTTTCAAGCAGTTGTAGAGAGAGGTAAAGTCTCTGCTCAGTCTTCTTTTCTCTGGGCTAAACAACCCCAGGTACCTCAACCACTCCTCATAAGACTTGTTTGCTAGTCCCTTCATTAAGTTTGTCACCCTTCTCTGGACCCTCTCCAGGGTCCCTCTCCGTGTCTTTCATGCAGTGAGAGGCCCAAACCCAAACAAAGTATTTGAAGTGGGCCTCACTGGTGCCAAGGGCATCAAGACCAATGAAGTCAGTGAAACCGCGAAGAGAAAAGCAGCATATTTAACATTAGAAAAATGAGCATAAAGTGTGTATTCTACTGCATATTTATTACTTAGTAAAAAGTTGTATAGGCCCTTAAGGATGTTTTTTCCACTCTGCAGAGTCTGAAGAGCTTAATATAAATTTCCCTGGCAATGGGTGAGATTGAAAGTTGAAGCTGTTGAAGTCTGGTTTAGACATTTAAGCCAAACATTGTTATTAAAAAATATTACTAAAAAATACTAATATGTGATTCTATGATTATTGATGCTATAGATCAGGTCTTCTTAAGATGTCTTCTTAATTAGTTAAAATCTCTTTGGCTGTACAGAAAGTAGTTCTGACATTGCTCAAGCAGAATCCAGTAACCAGACAGCATTCTTAAACTTTCTGCAGACCCAGTTAATACACCTGTCAAACACAGACAAGGCATGCATTATGTCAGGAAATGCAGCTGTGATAATTCTGTTTCAAGGAAGGACTGTGATGGCATGTTTCATCAAACAAGCTGTTGTGTAGACTGCTTTCCCAGAAAATAAGAAAGCCAGGGATGGTTTGGCAAAGAAATAAAAGTGAATGATTTAGCTGCTAGGATCTTTATTCTTTTCTTTCATGTTGTGGGGTTTGCATTTGTTTTTGTTATGGTTTTTTGTTTGTTTGATTGGATTTGGTTTTTGTCATTTCACTATTTAGTGTATTTTGCCTCATTATTATAAATTATATTTTTTTTAAGTAGTAATTGACAGGTTATTTCAAACCAGACCTATGGTATACCAAGTGTAATGATCTTACCCAGAAGAATTCCTGTCTTCTCAACTGCATTTTTTTCATCTGTTATAACCATGGAAAGAAAGTGGAGATTAGCCAAGGGTAGTGCCTATTTACATGCAGGATTTGGGTGGGGATGTTTTGGTGTGTTTGGGGTTTTTTTATTTGTATTAATGCTTAGAATTACAAGGAAGGCTCTTAACCAGGAAATGGAAGTTCTTCTTGGCATGAATTTCAGAGAAGTGTGTTGAGTAATATTTTAGTACTATATATTTTTCATGAAGCTTTTTCCAAATGGAACAAGCAAATATTGCTAATGCAATATGTAAAATAAGCACTGTCCTATGATGCAGAAAAACTGTCTCACAAGAATTCTAATCTGCCTCTGAACCTCATTGATTAAAAAAACCCCACACAACAAAAACAAAACCCTATACTGATCTGTGTAGGACTCTACAAAGTATCTATTGATTGTTTTCTATGTGAAAGATTATTTTTATTCTGGTAAATCCATTCTTGCCTTTATAGCTCTGCTTGACTCCAACAGAAACTATTTACTTGTGTAAATCACTGAGAGAATATATAGTCTGTTCTGTTACAGTAAATGAAAGTTTTAACTAATATGTGATGGAATAATTTATGTACTGTCACGGGTCTTTTTTAACAACTTGAAGATCTTGGTCTGTTCTCTCTGCATTCAAAAAAAAAAACAAACCAAAAAACCAACAACACACCAAAAAAACCCACAACAAAAAACAACCAAAAGTGAGATAACTTGATATTTGTGTGGAAATGTGTCTTTTTCTAGCTCTTTTAGTAGTGTTTTTCATGGTTTCCATTCATAAATGCCAAAAAAGCAATCAAGTATACTTAAAAAAGCTACCAGGAACCAAAGTACAATCACTACATTTAAATATGTTTTTACACCTGAGTTTTCTAAGTCTTTCATATACTCAACAGTTATAGTTACAATGGTCTCAGACTGGACTAGCTGCTACTTTAAGTCCTTTATCATGCCACTGTGGCTGTAGCAATAAGATTAGTTCTGAAAGTGACATATATTATATGTCTGGGGTCTGTGTAGAAAGATAAGATTTCTTTTTTCTTTTTTCCCCCTCTAACTTCCACATGTAGGTGGCTCCAATTGGTAGCTTTGGTTAGCAAACACCACGGCTGCTGTCAAAAAGGCAAAAATGTTACTTATTTGTGATGGGGACTGCACTTAGAAGTGGATGATCTTTGAGGCTTCTTCCAACAAGATGTACTTTTAGATTCTGCAAGTCATAAAACCTTTCAACAATCTGATTCATACTATATACCACAGAGGAAGTAATAAAACGTGAATGCAAAATGACACACTACAATAATTAAAGTTTTAAAAGAGCCGATTTATAGAACACTTTAGTAAGCTTTCCAAAGTATGAAGAATAAGCATCATTCAGTGATTATTTTTCTGCCATGACAATTTCCTAGACATCTCAGAACGACAAAGAAAAATAAAATCAAATTATTAATGACATGTACCTTTCATGACTAAATTAAAGGGAAAAAAAATCAGAATAAAAACACTCCTTTGTGTATATGGGGAAAAGAAAGCTTTGCTGATGTATGAGTACCAAACGAAAAATATCTGTAAAACATTTCTTGCATGCTGAGGCATGACATGCTGTGGAATGATGATCAGTAACTAAATGCCATCCCCTTAAATCTTGTCAGCTGTTTTTTGCAAAAATCAGCATTTCTTTCAAAGAATAAGGAGATGTAGCTGTCATATAACACAAGCTAAACATATTATCAAAGAAAATGGCAATTAGAGCTATGTATGCTATGTGGTATTTGCCTGGAAGTCTCTTCACTTATCAGTAAGGAGAGTGGAGAAAACTGAGTCTTCTACTAGCTTTGCAAAGATTTGCCACCATTTGTATCACGATATAGAGGCTTTTCGTTTTGCAGAAATTGGATATACCGTGTGGAGTGTAACCTAGTAACAAATGCAGTGCCAGACAAGCCGCCACAAGGGTGGATCCTTCTGCACTTTGTTTTCTGAGCTGTTGAAATGAATTTGAATTTCTGTTCAGCTGCTTAAATGCCAACACTGTTAATCACTTTACAGTATTAAACACTTTGCTTGGATATATGGACCTACAATCTGTATAGATGATTGAAAGATATTTTCCCAGGTACTCAATAGATAAAGGCACGCTTTGGGAAGTGAGCCAGCCAAAACAGCTGTGTTATATTCAGTTTTCACTTGCAGGACAAAAAACTCTCTCTAGTCTCTCTTTTTTATGAATGCAGAACTTATCCCCAGTGTATACTTTATTTTTGTGTCTATGTTCTTTTCATCTGTCTCAAGTAATTAGAAGAGTGTAGGATAGTTTTTCAGTCTAACAAGTTTTACTACCTGAAATCTTTTAAGGTACTGCAGGTCATCCTTTCTTTTCTCATACAAATAACATTTTCCACCTGCTCCCATAGTTTTTTTTTGTTGTTAAGAAGGAAACGAAGTAGAAAAGCACATACATAGTGCATTTTTAGCAGTGCCATGTGCCCCAAACTTATCCAATGACATTGTATCTGCTTTAATGGTCATTCTTTGTTTCTACATCTTGCTAATTGTTTTCAAACATGAAGACTGCTGTGCTAGTTCCTACTTTTCTGTAAGAATTTTGTTCAGTGTCCTTTCATATTTTCATAAATTTCTGTCTTTCCTTAGCTTTATATTAATTTGCTTTAGCCATATTTCTAATGCACTTTATGCTTCCCTTGTATTTCTGTGTATATTCATACTTTTATATTCTGACCAGCTAATATAACCCATGAGTTTTATTAGTACTTCTCCAAGTCATTAATAGGAAGTTTGGCTACAACTGAAATTTGTGCTGTTTGCTTGCAATAATTCTAGGAAATTTTGACAGAATTTTGTGGAATCAACACTTCAAAAAAATTCACTCCCCAGTTTTTCATTGGAAGCTCATGGGAGCATTGCTATAGCTGCATGTATTTTCTTTTCATTTTTCTTGTTCTAAATTTTTATCTGTAGAAAAGAGTTAAAAGGTTCCAGGTTGAATCTACCCAAGTTTTGCAATAACAGTGATACAGATTCTGTGACAACAGTTTGGAGGTTATTTCTGAAGTGTATTGATAGTCAATACCTAATTGTCTTGTGTCAGTAACACCATAACAGCAATGTATATTTACAAATTTGGACCTTCATGACAGTGTCACTGTGTAGAAGAATTTTGGGAATTGAATTACCCTGTCTGGATTGCCACTTTTGCTCAGATGCTTTTGAACAGTTTATTCCAGAGACAGCTCTGTAGTTTCTCCTTCTGTTCTAGAAAAGAAACAGATCTCTATACCGCAGGACAGTTCAGCAAGCGTACATTAACTGAAGAAATACGTCTTTTAACATCAGATACTGTAGAACTATTTCATGAGTTCTTTCAAGAAACTTAACCTTCAGATGTTTTCCATCTTAAACATTTTAGTTATGAAATTGCTTGGTAGAATCATAGGACAATTCCCTTCAGAAGGGATCTCTGAAGGTCTTTAGTCCAGCATACTACTAAAAATGTCTTCATAATCAGATGAGGTTGCTCAGGGCATTATCCAATTGGATCTTAAAACCTCCAAAGATGGAGTTTGACAACTTCTGTGATAATTTTTCACTGTTTGGCTTCTCTCATGGTAAAAAGTAGTCCATACCTCCCTTATTTCAACTTATACCTACTGATCCACCTTTTTCTGCTATTTGGTGTCTCAAAAAGCTGTTTGTTGTGCTGCATGTAATCTAGTGGATACTGAGCATTTTTTTTAGAATTCTTTGCCATTTTCAGCTCTGTTGTTCAGCTCTGGATACAGCACAGACTGGCATCTGCGGGCCTCTCTTCATGATGGAATGTAGTAGGTATAGCAAAAGCTACTGGAACAGTAGGTTTCAACGGGAAGAAAACTGGTGGGTTTTCTGATGGACTGTGTGATTTCTGTCAAAGAAGGATGTCTTACATTTTTCGTCTGTTTTGTGATGAACAATAATGTACTTTAAAGTCTGAATGAACTTCTTTCAGCCAAAAGGAAGTTTCTCTGTACAGCTTTAATACCGAACAGATGCTATGCCTGGCATGGATCTTTCCTGCCTAAAATACAAATCACAGCAGCTTCAGGGCTGTTCAGAGCCGCTAATCTTGTCCAGTGGATATTACCATATGGGCTGACTGAGTTGAAAGCTCAATGGAAATTTATCTTTTTATCTGAAGAGTATCCCAGCTCTTATAGCTTCTTCAGAACTAAAGTAATGGATGTAAACATGAACAGGAAGACTCTGAGAGAATGGACTTCTTGTGAAGAAAGATAGGGGTTAGTAGCCACAGACAATGAAAAAAAAATGTCTTTTAATAAATTATTACCTATGTTACTTTGCTTAGTCAGAAAGGATGTTAAATCACTCCTGAAAGAACACAAACTAAATGATAAATTTGTAAAATATTTGATCCTTCCAGATACTGTGCATTTCTGTTTCTATTTCAGGTTTATTTATTTAATGTGGAGATTATACCTCTAAAATGTGTAACAAAAATGCACCACATCTTAAAACAGCTTGTGATGTTGAATGCTTTTAACAAATATAGCTTTAGGTTAGTTTGTTTTTTCTGATGCCATAATCCATTGAATGAACATCACTCAGAACATATTCAGAAACCCTGATACTTAACTATATCTAAACATAGTTTGTGGCCTTTGATCAGAAGTCCCTGAAAACAGGGAAACAGTGAAATATTATTCAATATTGTTAAAAAAGCATTTCTCTGCCCTTCTGATCCCCTTGACTTTCTCATGTAATTCAAACATTCCGGATTCAGTTTGACCTGGAGTATGATAATGCTGCGACTTTCTCAGGATTCAGACATACACATAGTCATTTCATCACAGAATTAAATGCAGTCCTTCAGTGTTCCTGTTAAATTCAAACCTCTGAGATTAATATGGCTTTTATAGCTCAAATGTTGTCAACAGTTTTTCCCATCAAGAGTTCTATAATAACAGTAATAACTACTTTAATAAGCATAAATCCTGCAAGGATTTTATACATATATGTAACATAGTGGAATTTTCAACAACTTCTTCCTAAATTAATGGGCAGATACAGCATATTTCAAATGTATGTAACACAGGATACTGGTCCTGTGAAGTGAATGATTCACTTTACAAATTTCACTCTGGTTGCTGAATTTGATATAGTCTATGTTCATAATTCTGCTCTTGTATTTTCTATTGCTTCAGCAGCAGTGGGGGTATATTTTCTCTACCTTGAAGAGGATCTGTAAGGAGACACAGAGCTTTGAAAGAAAAACTCACATTTTTAGATCCTATGATCCCAGCTGGATTGAACTTCAGAAGTATAAAGACAATATTAAACACACATTTATAGAGTGGCTATTTACATTTTGGTGCAGCTATTTTAATTCCAGTATCTGATAAGAATGTTATGTCTGAACTGATTTATTTACTTGGTAGTCAATGCACATTTCACTGATTTCAGCAGAGATTATGTGACAAGGTCAGGGTTCAGCCTTCATCCAAAAAGCATTTCTTCTGAGAACATGAGACATTCAGTTCAGGCTTTCAACCCAAGGAAACAAGCACGCCAGAATTTTTTTTTAACCTGACAGCTTTAAAAATTGGAATCTTAAACTAATGCATGTTTGTCAAGCATGTCAAGGTGTGAGAAACTCACTAGGGAAGAATAAAGTATAATTTCTCTGAACTTACTATGCTATACTTTACTGAGGACTAAAATTAGAAGGTTATGATGAACATCTCCATACACATGAGTAAATTTGTTTTATTATTCAGAAGAATGAAGGGCACCAGAAAGTCCTGTTATTCCCAGAAATAAACCTTCCTGCTCCGATGTTGATTGCCTTGTCTGTGGTTATGACAAAGACAACATTAAACCCATTATGTTTGAAGCTAATTCCAGTCTAAGTCCTGTAGAACCACTGTCATTCCATTCAATGGATTGCTTGCACGACAGCAATGCACATGTAATAGGGATTCTTGAGCTGGTGACCTCTGTTTGCTAGTTTTCTCTGAAGCTGACTTACTGTGGCACTCCCAACAAAGGCCTGAAATAATAGTTTACAGTTCCTTGGCTCTAAATTCAGTGACCTTCTAGTGTTTTACAGTCATCTGTAACCTGGACCCAGTATCTCTTATCTCAGTTTATTCTTTCATTTTCAATTCTACTTGGGATGCTTTTGTTTCACAGCTGAGAACATTTTTCTGCATCCATCATGATCTTGGTTTGGTGCCCAAATGCTCTAAATACCCTGGAGTCCTTTCAGGCTTGTTCACTAAGTTTGGACTGACTATTTCAAGGACTTTCTACACAAAAATTAGGCTTGCTATCCTTTTAGTTAAAACTGCTGGAAGATCACACACTTGTTTAATTAAAAGACATTGCTAGGACCACCACATATTCAGAGGAAGATGGGAACAGAATGAAGTTTAAAATCCAGGATGTTGATTAAAATATTTACCTATTCCATCTTATGCTAAATGTTATATTAGTATATTCTCACAAAAATACTGTTTGAAAAATAGTCCTCAGACCCTGCAGAATTTTTGGAGAGGTAAGTAATGTCCATTTAGGTATTCTTTATTATATCTTTTAGCCATAACTTTCAGATCTGTTAGTGCTGTGATCAGGAAATAAGTTTAGAAACTGGAAAATGCCCTTTACAAAAATGAATAAAAAACTCCATGCACTTCTGTTGAAAAAAATCCTGCAGCTACCAAGAGAAAACAATTACCATTGCTTTTCCTGTGGTTTTATTTTTAATTCTGGGAACTGAGTAAAACATCATCACCTTATAAAGTACACATTTATACAAGCTTTCAGAGATATAGCAAACAACATGTTCTTTCTCTGTAAAGGAAACTGAGGGAAACTGAATGACCACTCTGTTTACTATATGCTCTTGCCAACTGTGTTGCAAATTAATGTAGTGGAGACTGCTGGGCAAAATGGTTTGCAGATTCTCAGTGTGAGTGTGAATGTTTGCCATAAATACAGGTTTGTAGATAAAACACTTGGCAGCACTGAGAACATTGAGAATGATGGCAGCTATCCACAGAAAGAAATGGTGTTTTGTGTGACCTTCCAGGCATCTTCTATGTGGATTAACACAGAGAGTGTCACTGGATTGATGGCATAAGATCAGTTAGAAAAGTATGTGTTTGTTACAGAAGGGTAAAAGGCCTCTTTGCATCTTCACAGCAGGTTGTTCCCTCCACCTAAAATACTGTTGTTTATTTTCTTCCAACTCTAGTTCTCAAAACTGCTTTTGGGAAAAAACAGACTTGACAACCCCAGCAGCCATTGAAGCCTGTTTAAACAGTCTCAGAAACAGTGATGTTGATAATGAGACAAGGTTTGAATTTGGGCCTCATTCTTCAGTGTATTAAGAGCTCTCAGATCCACTAATAAGAACTGAGCAACTTCAGTATTTTTGCAAGAAATTCAATACCTTGCTGAATTAATCTCTGGGCTAATTCAGCAAACAGCCACAACAGCATTGCCTTCATTGTATCTTAAAGTGTCAAATCTTTCTTTTAATACCTGTATGTTCTTATTTCCTGTCCTGGACATCTCATCTGAATCCAGAGATTAATTCAAACATAATTTATTTCGGGTTCAATATAGAGTATAAATGCTCAGCCCTGATGCTGTATTTCAAATTACAGTCTGCTACAAATAGTGTAATTAAAAAAGCAGAAACTGAGCAATCCATAAATAAATACATTAATAAATAAATAGGAAGTTGTTATGTGTTGGCCTTCCTTTGTGAGCTGAGGGCTAAGAATATATTATTACTAATAATCTGAGTTACATTATATTGTTATATATTTCTTATTTATTCAAATTTTTTAAATATCATAAATACCAATAATAAACATGTGATTTATTTAAATAGCATATTTTTTTCTAGAGTATTCTGCATGGAGTAACTTTCACCTCCCTACCTTACCCCCTGCCTAGTCTTTAATATATAGCCTCTATAGAAATTACAAAATTGCAAATAGCTATTTGTTTTCAGTGTGGATGAATATATCACCTAAATTTATTATTTTTTTATATAAAGCTAATTCTCCTTTTTAAGAAAATATGATAGCAGGAAAGTAAGTAATTCTAGTTTCATTCTCAGAACTCTAATTACTGATGCTAAGCATAGCATATTGTTTTACTGTGTAATTTGGTATGAAATAGGAGATGGAAGCTGTTCAGAACATTTTATTTTTTCTTGCTTAGATCACTTTTTCTGTGATAGGCAGTTATAGGACTAAAAACATTTTGTGTAAATTCATTCTTATAGCTACTACGCATACTGAATGCAGATAGAGAGCATTGAAGACATTGGAGCCATCTACTGCCCCTGGACCTTGCTGAATAAGAGACTGCCTTGATTCTGTTTCACATATATCAATAAATTTGAAAACTGCAATAACTTGTTATGACTTTCAGAAGTACTGGGAGGGAACACTGTAACACACGTGAGGGAGAGCAAAATTTACTAAAAGTTATTTGTCTTACACTCAACTCATTTGGCCTTGGGAATGACTGAAGTAACAGTACTTGTTACCTAAAGGATAACGTCTCATATGGTTGCTTTTTGTTATTCTGGCAAAAGTAGAAGTAGTACTTAGAAGTACAGAAGTATTACCAATATTGGTGAATGAGTAATTGATGTTCCTCATATTAGGAAGCAGCCTTAATTGAAAGCTTTGCTTTTCAGAACAGACTAAATGAAATGGCTGATTGCCACCTAACATTTGATGCTCAAAGGCATACATGAAGAAATCTTAGAGGACAGAGCTTTTTTCTAAGAAATAGCTTTTTACCTAAAATATATCACAATTACAATCTGTTAGTCACTTTCTTTTGAAAGTGCTTATGAAATAGTGATTTAATCTAACTGTATGTCTGGATGTATGGTAATTCGTTCTGCATCACTTATTGCTGTTGGTTACCTCTGAATATTTCTTAGGCTCCCTGGTCATTTTGGTGTAGGAGTTTAATCTCTAATCAGAAATTTAGTTTTAAATCTTTATCTGCCTTTTTCACCATGATGAAATCTGCTTTGTGGTGGGGCAGGAGCTGTACCAGTGCTGTTACGCAAAGTGAGGTTTAGTACAGTGGGCCTGCATGCAGTGTTGAACTAGGGATGTATCTAGAGTGTCTTATTTAAATATTCTCACACTCAGACATTTTTGGACTGTCTTCACTCGTGTTTTTTTCCCTTTTCCCACATAAAGGAACATGTTTACAAGTTCTTAGCTGCACTAGGAGATGCCTGCCACTTAAAATTTTAAATTGTCAAGTGCATACTTGAGAACTAATAACATGTACTGTAACATAGTTAAGTTGAATTCAGTCCAAATAGATACATTCAGTGAAAGGGGCTGTAAGCAAGTGGAGAAAGTTCTCAAGGCTTAATTTCTAGTTCCTAACAATTAAGTGATATTTATATAGGAAAGCTTCCAGAATCAATACTTAGTTTTGTACTGAACACTTCATGGATATGAGAGATGAAATACGACAGGAAATTTGAAAGGAAATCTTGTATCTGTTTCAGACTGGGCATTCTGCATTTGTACATTTGTGTGCATATATAGGAGAGAAGAAACAATTCCTTTGTGAACTTTTCTCATTGAAAATAATCTGACTTCCTGTGTAGTGTTAATGCATGCAAGTCGAGAAGTTTTTTTCTAACCTAAACTGGCTTTTTGATACCTGTTTCAGTTCTTTGTGCCTCCACATCACTCAACAGTACTTCAGAGTACATACTATGTATGGGAATATTTTTTCATCACTTATTTCAGTCCCTTTGTCAGTTCACTTTCATTATTGTACCAGCTTTGTAACACTAATTCTCAACTTCAAAGTAATTAATGTCTCCTAATATATAATTTTTATATTTTTTTTTGACCTTCCAGTTTCTGTTCTTTATTGTGGTTCTCTATGCTTCCAGCCTCTCTCGATTTTACAACTGTTCTCTTGCTGTTCCTTTATCTCTGCACTACTCTCCAGGTCTTCAGGGATATAAGTAAGAGGAGGGGATTGGATCCTTGAAATGATCTCTTGCCTTTGCTAAATCCTGTCTTGAGATTTATTGTATGATGGTTACAAATAATTAGTCACATAACTACATAATTATCTGACATAACAGATATGTTGCTTTTGCTTATAGAAAAAATAACACTTCAAAAATGTTATTGCCCATGTCATATGAAATCAGTTTACAATCCAGTGGCAATGATACTTTGTGGGCAATCTGTATTTTTATTGTATCTGAATTCTCATCATTCAGTACACTACTTGACATCTTGTGCTCCAAATAATCAGTCAGGAAATGTAATTTAATGAAATTATGAAGTAATAATTTCATAATAATTTTAGCATTAATTATCATAGGTTTAAGGATAACTTTGTAGATATAGTTGCTGAGAATGAAAATCCTTGTATGGCTAGCTTCACATTAACATGACAGGTGAAATCATAGTTACAAATGTAGCCTCTGTGTGATCTTTTGACAATTACTGATCAGTAGCAGCCAACATGACAGACATTCTGATATAAATATTTCCTAAACCATTAAAATAATTTTTTTTTTAAATTAAAAAGTAATGAAAGCTACCTCAGTGTTGACAGAAGAGTGTAATCTGCAGTTCACTATTACCATTAATTCTCTGTAATAAGACTGTGAGATTTTTGTCTTGTGTAACTTTGCCAAATATGTGGGTTGATGTCTCCCATGTAAGGTACCTGCTCTAAAATTAACTATTTTGCAAACAATTAACCCTGCATGGCTTGTTTAGATACGAAAGGAAGGCCAATAGTAAGGGAAAGATAGGTGGATAGGTGGATCTAAGATTGTTTTGCTTGCCAAAATTAGATTTTGCTTATACAAGAACATAGTAAAACTTGAATAAAACCTCACTGACACTCTAATCTGTTAATTTCAGGAGATCAGGGAGAAATTGCTCTTGAGATAAGCTCTTATGAGGTCAACATTCAAATCCAGAAAACATATACTACTCTGTGAGAACATGAAAATTCAGACATTTACATTGAGGTGACTACTTTTGAAGTATTTAAATAGTAATATGGTACTCTTAAGAATGCTAGTCATATGTTTCCATATAATTAAAATATTTATTGAATATATAGAGCCTTATTATTTGCTCTCCTTGTATTAATTTGCTACTAGCACATGTTTAGAATTAGACCCTTGTTGAATGACACTGGGAAATGTCCAGCTGCTGAAAATGTACGCTGATAGAATCAGTTCTGCTTGAGAAATGACAGGTTACATTTAACTCATGTGCATCTCATAAGTAAAGCTTTAGGTGGTGTGGTGGTGAGTGCATTGATAGTTAATGGTGAGATTACAGTTGAAATATACTTTAATAGTCCCGGCAAGATGGACACCTTGGGAAGAAAGTGAAAATTTTTGAATCCTCTGCTGTTTGGCTGAGCAGCTCGGGATGCAGCACGCTGACCAAAATGACGTCTGAACTGCCTGCCCAGTACTTAACTTATTTTTATTGTGGAGGTACAAGTTACAAGTTCATTTTGTTTGGCATGGAAAATCTCTTATTGTGGTGTTTTCTTATCTTTCACTTCTGGTCTTAATGAAAATTAGGCCTTTATTTGAATTATCTTTTCTTAGGGAAGATAACCTACAAAAATGTTCCAGATGTACTTGACCTTTTGCTTTTAACACATTTATGCCTGAATATAATCAGGTTGGAGTTTGTGAAGCAAAAAGAAAAGTAACAGGTTGTTCCAGCTTCCATTCAACCTCCAGCACAACTCCTAGGGAATCTTAGTGATTGTGCCAAATGTTTAATACAAACATCTATTTCCTTAACCAGCCAAAGGTGATGTTAGTGTTAGGCTGTGAAAGTAAATATCTGGAACCTGGGAACTAGCAGAACAGAAAACCATGTGTGCTTTTAATTGAAAGGGAGCTGAACAGAATATTTCACTTGGATGAATGTTGCTCAACATCTGATATCATTTGAAGGAAGTCTTAAGATTGACTACCTTGTCTTTTTGCCGACACCCTTAGTATGTGTGAGGGAAGATAGAGGGCTACAAAATCTCTGCTGCGTTGAGACTTCAGTCACTCTGTAAACAGTAAGCATAATTTAAAGACCGAGAGAATGTCAGCATACTTGAAAGACTGTCAGGAAGCTCAGCCTTTCTGGCTCTTCTTTTTCATCCTCACCAAAACAAAATTACATGATAAGAGGCAAACCACTCTAGACTATTATAGCCATACTTGGTACTATAACTGCTATATGTGTTGTAGTGAAACTTACAGGCTTCTCAATGTTGTATTCCAGAAAGATCTCTGAAATAAAACTGTCATGTCCTATCTCTATTACATATAAATTATATGAAAGAATCCACATTAAAAAAAAGTTGATGCTATATAGAAAGAGAAAACTCATATATATGTTCTAGTTCTTCCTTTTCACCAAAAAGAAAACATTTGTCAAATAAGGGTGATTTGATAGGGCAGTTTGACAGAAAGTAAAAAGATTGTGCTATATACAGTGAAAGGAATGCACTTTGTGCTACTTAAAAGCCTGACATTCTCTATTCATGGGAAAGGGGGAACACACAGTTAAAACTAAAGCACTCAAAACCCAGACCTACTCTGGCAAAATGAATTATGCTCATCTTTCATTCCAGCTTACAACTGGTTCAGCATTGTTTTTATGTAAGGTATTAATTGTATAAATGCTTCCTTTAAAGAATAGAAGTGCTCAGTAGGTAGTCTAAAGGAGATATCTACTTACATACTTAATATAAATTTTTTTTATTATATTTTCTGCCTAATTTGATAATCACTGATATGATTATTGACATTAATAATTATCATTGTCACATTATTATTTTATTAATAATAGTCATAAATAAAGACAATTAGGAAAAATATTGTTACCTGACTCAAACTGGAATTTATTTAAATTAATGTTCATCTAATCACAAAATATGTGAATGAAAATATGATAAATACTTGTCAGGGACCTCTGTTGATCCAAAGCAAAGGAATCCAGATGATTAATAGTATGATAAAGATACAGGAATGAATGACTATCTGATAGCACACCTGGTAAAAAATGAATATTTATTGCTGCATATGAGAGAAGAGACCCTACTCCTGGGAAAACAGGAAATGAAAGAGTGATAAAGCAAGTAATGTATTTTATGTCGTACCAATAAACCTCATTTAATGTAAATTAAAACTTTGGACACAAAATTTATAAAAGAAAAAAGCTACAATTTATTTTTGAGATATGTACATCAAACATGCTTTTCATATTTCTGCTGTGGCAAAATTCCTCAGGTTCTCCATCTCTGCTTCTTTGTTTCTGATATATTTGCATCACTCCTTTAACTTCCAGCACAGTTATATACCAGAGCACACAGGAAAACGCTTTGGTCTTGTAGTGCATCTTGGATTTTGCTATACACCAGTCTTTTTTCTGTAGCAGAGATGGAAACTCTTAAAATAAAATGGCAATTGTGGGTTTATTTGGTTGTTTTTTGGGTTTTTTTTAATTCCACATCAACTTTTGCACTGCAGTTCTATTTTTTTCACTTGTGTGATGGTTTAACCCACCCACATCAACAAAAGCTCAGCGGAACTCAGTCAGGGAAGCAAATGAAAAAGCTGTATTTACAAACAATAATGGAATGCAATGAATATGCAAAAAATATACAATTTACAAAATTTACAATTTAAAACTTACAATATTATACAGGTTTTTACAAAGAGAAAAACAGCACAGAAATCTTCCTTGGGCAGGAGGATTCTGTCCCGCTCACCCATAACCTCTTCCTCCCCTTTTTCTCTGGTTAACTAGAAGAAAAGAGAAAAGGAGAAATGCTATAAAGATGTTCCAATTAGCTCAAAACTGTTGTTAAAAAAAAAAGTTAGTGATGCTTATCTCAAAGTTAGCTAGTAAGGGTCCTCTTTCCAGCCTTGCAGACATGCATGCCAGCAGAGAGAATAGAATGAGAAAAGAATATAAGATACTGCTAGGGTACATTTCACATCTGACCAATGAAATTCATTTAGAAAAATCTCTTGTTTTCCTTTTTACACCCAACGGTGGATTTTGTTTGTACTTCGCTGTCCTGCTCGGAAAACTGCAGCTATCTTTTTTAAAGGCACAGCCTGAAACTGTCACAACGTGCCATGTGAAGGTAGTGTCTTTGAAAGAAGAGCATTATTGCTAGACAAGAAATCAAAGTAGTCCTCCTTTTGGGGAGAGGTGACTGTACTTCAGATTAAAATCCAGTGGAAATAAATATATAAAGAAAAGCATGGAAGAGCAAGTTTAAGATTCTTTGGGAAATCTTACAATGTACAAAATTATTTTTCAAGAATCTGTGAATCTTTCAGACCATTTCAGGTTTCCAAATGCCTTGTTAGACCAGTTTAAGACTCAGGTATTCTTAAATGTGGTAGATGTGGTGTTCTTACTCCTTAACAATTATTACTCCTGACATATGTTTTTAAAGTGTGTAAAGTTTTATTAGTGCCAAGTTGACTATGATACAATAACAGTAATTTCAGGGTTAGAGGGCAAAAGAAACAGCAGTTATTACTTCAGGGCAATGCCCTTTAATTGCTATGTCAGAAATTCATCTTAGTCTGCTTACTGAAAACCAGCGGCAGCCTTTTCTCCCAGACTAGCTTTCTGAACCTCGAATGGCAGCATTAGGTATTTCCTGATACCATCAAGAAATGCTTTTAGTCTAACTTATTAACTCCTAATCTCATATTACTAATAATTCTTTAATCTTTATTTTGTCTCTATTCAGCAAGGTATTATTGGAGTTTCCTCATGTGAAATGAAACATGCCATGTTTCTACGAAAGGCATATGACATATGGAGGCTTCTTGTAATGTAGTTTTGGTTACTGATGAATTTCTTAGAGTTTCTAGGAAAAGCAAAGCAAGTTATCCCAATGATACTGACTCATGGAAACTGGGAAATCATAACTACTAATAAAATTTAGATGGTTCTTCTCCCCTGGTCTACTACCACCAGACTCAATTATTTATCTATAATTATAATTAAAGTAGCCAGGTCTACTACATTACTTGTGCTTAAATTGCTAAAACTTTTTATGTCTGGAGTAGTACGTTTAGACTGCAAGCTATGTCTAAGTCTTTTTTCATAGTGAAAATCAGCCTCAAAAAGAAGAAAAATGGCAGAGTGGGGACTAAAATAATTTATATGAAAATTCAGGGTAAGATAATGGTCTTCTGCTATTCAGCGTATTTTATACAATTACTCAGTATAGCTATGTCAATGTGAGAATAATTGAATTCAAACATGAGGTCAGTTAAGAATGATCCTAAACTTTTTAGGAACATTAGCATTTCATTTACATATGTAACATGGCCAACCCTAGCTTAAAAACACTTGGCTTACATAAAGTTTGTGTGCACAAGGCTCCCTGTGGCTGCAAAACCATGTCAGGGCATTGATAATAAATACTGAGCTCTAGGCTGCTATGGCAACAATGATAGCAGTACAAGAGTTAGCTAATTTTAGACTAGCTTGGGGTATGTCTACAAAGATTGTAGTTGTGCCACAGCTTATAGTAAAAACATATTTTAAGATCTTTTTTTTTTTTTTTTTAACCTTAAAATATGAAGTAAATACTGAATGCCCAGAATTGATAGTTAGATGTATGTGATGTGTTACTGGATGTTTGAGAAACTTCAGACTCTTTTGTTTTGGTTTTCCTTTCTGATGTCTTTTCTAAGATATATTGTAGTAATCAAATCCAAAGCATAAAAGAACAACAACAACAACAAAATGAGCCCTATGATCAGAATACATACCAGAGGTTAAACACATGTATTTGAAATTTCTTTCAGTATTTAGTAGATTGAAAATCCAATAATCTGAATGACAAGAATGTTGTCTGTTCTTTTCTCCTGGTAATTGATGAGGTTTTCAGATAGGTATAATATTCATAGGCAATAGTTATGACATGAAGATACAAACAGAGTCTCATTTTTACACTGGTGGTGGTCACCTGGAATTTAAACAGATATGTGCAAATTCTTCCATTCTGGGCAGAATGACAAAATAGGACGTAGTTAGAGACCTGTTCAGCTGCCTGGACCCCCACAAGTCCATGGACTGGATGGGATCTATCCTAGGGTGCTTAGAGAACTGGCAGATGAGCTCACCAAGCTGCTCTCCATCATTTTTCAACAGTCCTGGCTCACTGGAGAGGTCCCAGATGACTGGAAATTGGCCAACATGGTGCCCATCCACAAGAAGGGCCAGTTGGACAAGCCAGGGAATTACAGACCTGTCAGCCTGACCCCAGTGCCAGGCAAGATTATGGAACAGGTCATCTTGAGTGCAATCACACAGCACTTACAGGATGGCCAAGGCATCAGGCCCAGCCAGCATGGGTTTAGGAAGGGCAGGTCCTGCCTGACCAACCTGATCTCCTTCTATGATCAGGTGACCCGCCTGGTAGATGTGGGGAAGGCTGTGGATGTAGTCTACCTGGACCTCAGCAAGGCCTTTGACACCGTCCCCCACGGCAAACTCCTGGCCAAGCTGTCAGCCCGTGGCTTGGGCAGCAGCACTCTGTGCTGGGTTAGGAACTGGCTGGAGGGCCGAGCCCCGAGAGTGGTGGTGAATGGTGCCACATCCAGCTGGCAGCCAGTCACTAGTGGTAGCCCCCAGGGATCAGTGCTGGGCCCCATCCTGTTCAATATCAACAAGAGGATAAGAGGACAAGAACAAGAGGACACAGTCTCAAGCTGCACCAGGGGAGGTTTAGGCTGGATGTTAGGAAGAAGCTCTTCACAGAAAGAGTGATTGGCCTTTGGAATGGGATGCCTGGGGAGGTGGTGAAGTCACCACCACTGGAGGCATTTAGGAAGAGACTGAATGGGGTGCTTGTTGTCATGGTTTATTTGATTAGATGGTGTTGGATCATAGGTTGGACTCGATCTCAAAGTTCTTTTACAACCTGGTTAATTCTATTCTAAAATACTTTGTGCAGGTAGATCCATAAGTAATTTAAGGCCTTTAGTAGTTCATATTCTATTTCTTTGTACTTCTGATGTCACGATGAAATTAGAATTTGCTTATAGACTAATCTTGGTGAACTGTTATACTGAGAATTAATTTAACTGTTATACTGAGAATTTTATCAGAATGCTTGAGGAAATTAATTGGAGAATGGAGCTGAGCAATGTCAAATGCTGTAAATTTGAAAATAAACTACCTGCTAAAGACTGATTTAACAAAATATGCTTGCAAGCCTCAGTCATCCTGAAGGTTTTAATGAGCTATATATGCTTCCTGTTTTGGAAAGTGCTTGAGACACCTTTCCACTGAGTGGCCTGAAATAAGTACATTACATTTATTTGTTTGATACTGCTTTCTTTATCAAGGCAAGACTTATTTAAACAGAATTTTGCCTTGATCTCACAGCTGAGAATAGGAGTGATTCTCCTGCCAAGAAATTAGCTAAATATTCTCACTTCACAAACCTTATTGCCATTGCATCTTGAGTTAGCTAAGTAGTAATATTGCAACAAGCTACATTGCTTAGAAAAAGTTGTTTTATATGAAGGACTCATTTTAATGCTTACTAATAACACACAGAACCAAAATCATTGCTACTTGTTTCTTACAAAGGCAGAGGAAAAACTACTTCCTTGATTTATACAAGACTTAAAGCACTGCCTGAGTTCTAGAGGCTGGAGAAGACAGACAAGTGCAATGCCTCCTAAATGGCTTAAGTCACAATTCTTGCTAAGCAGTACATAGTTAGAGCAGTGAACATGCACACTTAGAGCACAAATGCACAAAGATTTTCCTGGATATTGGTAACACATGAGTATTTCCTTTTAGGATCAGCTGTGGGATTGCCACATTATCATTTAAGGGATTTCTTTTTTCCTTTTTGTTGTCTGTTTTCTAAGAGAGTTGTCAGTGTATTGGAATATGTTTTATAGCCTCTGAAGTAGACCTAGACTAAATACTTCTAGAACCACGACATTAGTTCCGCTCCTGATCACTGGACCTGGTAACAGAGGACACTCTCTCAGAATAGTACCTACACACAGAAGGTGGTAGGAGAAATGGGGAATTCTCTATGCAGGAAAGGAGAATAGGAAAGTCTAGTTGCTCAGAAAAGCAGCAGGTATTATCTGTTTCTCCTTCTTTTTTTTTTCCCTTTCTCCCTCCTCCCCCAATGTTTGTTCTCTGTCACCTCCCTTCACCAAGCAGTCTTGCAAATTTGAGGGCAATCCTGATGTCTTTTTGCTGATTATTTTCCTAACACTACCTGAAAACTCTGGGTTAGCCATAGATATCTAGCCAGTAAAATAAAAGATCACCTGGATTTAGTGCTGATAGAACAAAAGAGTTCCACAGATTGGGTGACAGAATCATTATAAATTCAACTTTAGGACTAGTGTAACTGAAATGTATCTCAAAATTTGATGGGATTTGTATAGGAATTATATTTTCCCTACTTGTACTATTTGCACATTTTTAAATCTCAGTTTTTCAGAAACAGGGGTATATATGAAAACATAAGGAGGCAGAAGGCAATGTGGGTAAGTGTCACTACACAGAATGTAATTCTGAAGAGTGTACTGACTACTAAGAGTAAGTGCCCAAAAGACCATTACATTAGAAGGGGAAATGTAGTCTTGTCTCAAAATTGCTTAAAAGCTGCTGACATGCCTCTGAAGCTTTCACTGCAGAATTAAAAAGTCAAAACTGATCTTGTGTCAGCAAGATAACACATTAGATACATTGGAACAATTCCTGAACTCAATTGTTTAGAAAGTGATGTGCAACCACAGAGTGCATGGGCAAGCCCTACCTAGCACAGCCAAATGGCTTCAGCACTTCAGAAGAGAGATGATGTTTTTCTTAAAACGCACTCTCAGAGGATGTGTAAAAATTATTAGCAAAAGGAATATTTACCTCTAAGGTGTAAATACAGCCTGACTAACTTTTATTGAGGATAATGTGGTAAGGTCTTTGTCTTCTCACTCAGAAATTGATAGGTTTTTTGCAAATAGATTAGCAGAAGATGCTACTAAGCTTTAAGAACATAAAAGAAATAAAAATATGAAGTATGGCCCGTAGACTCTGAAAGAAATCCCTGAGATAGAAACTCAGTTCCATTCACATTTTTTTTTCTATGTTCGCTTCCTTCTATGCTGTCTCTCTCATTTGTAAATTAAGAATAATGTCTGCTTGCTTTGGATTATTTATACTGGAGATTAATTAAAATTCATAAAAGCACTTTCCAAATTTAGTATTAGAAAAATGCTGGAAGAAGATTTGTAATTTTGATAAAGATGAATAGTCAGAGGAAATGACCATATACTGAACAGTTAATGCAGTTAGATCTGCCAAAGCCTTGGTCAGTCCTTTTGCTAGACTGTTTTCCTGAATCTTGTACTTTTTTTCTCAAAGGATGGATGTTTTCAGAATTACTATTTCTTATTTTTTCTTGAAATTTTGCTATTAGCTATAAAACAAAACATTTTAACAAGAGACTTATTTTCATAGTGTAGTAGTCTAATTCTGGCTTCATATCATGGACTTTGCACAAATTTGCACAAATTACAGTAGTTTGTGTAGTCTGTTCTGTAGTGCTTTTACTTGTAATAAAACTAATTTAAAAAGTTCTTGGTTTTGAAAAGAAGCAGTACTTTATAATAACATTTCCACTTGTTTCCTCACTGCATTGTCCTGTATATTTCTGTGTAATATAGATGCAACAATATACTGACATAAACTGGAAATAGTAAATAGTTATGTTGAAAAGTCAGAAGTGTTTTTCAGCAGTGATAGCACTCCTCTTTTATTTGGAAGGTTAGTTGAAAGAATATTTATTATATCTGAACATCCTAACTGCAGTCTGCTATCATTTAAATTTCATTCCCTAGCAATAGATTTTCAAGTTACATTTAGTACTAGTAATCTCTTAATTGCAGTAAAGGTTTTGCTGCGTACTCTTGTCTTCTTACAGGATTGCCGTCATTGCAGTCACCCTTAAAAATAAGAGCATGCAAACATGGCCAAAAAAAAACCCAAATACCCACCTTTTATTAAAACTTAGAAGGCAATAGTTACTAACAGCCACATTTAATTTTCATCTTGATGTTATATCCTTGTCTTCAGGTGAAGAATATTCCTACATGTGGATTCTTCTCTTTTACAGTGAAGTCATCAGTATGAAACCTATTAATTTCCAAAGGCTCCTTTCCTCCTCCACAAATTACTTGTTTATCAATTTGGCTTAAATTCCTCTTGGCCTGAAATTCTTTAAAGCCTTTTTCTTAGTGCTTAAAAGAGATTCTTTTTGTTTTTTCTTTTTAAATAAATTACTACTTCTTTGGCAAGCTTTTCAATTAACCCAGACATGAAACAGGTAAGTTTTACACTCCCCACAGCTAACATATGTGCCCATCATTTCTAGGCATGCTACCAATTCAAAACTAGCTGAAGTGAACATTTACAAATGGTGGCCCAAGTGGGTTTTGAGCAGAATCTTTGCACTGCCCACAGCATTTGTACTTTGTAGAGAGAGCATTTGCATGAGAACTGCTGATAGACAGATGTTTGTGTCACAGGCTGAGAAAAATCAAGATTTTGTTAAATCCTGTAGGAAACAAATTCCAAGAAACACACTACCTTTCTATGTATTGAAAGTAAAAATCTAGATATTACCATGACAATTGTCCTTTCTGATTTGAAATAAATGACTATGCATGATATTTACATGTGCATGAACTCCAAAGCAGACTTCAAGTGTGATAGCTAGAATTCAGAGCTGGTGGCTTTTTAGACTGAAATAATTAAACCAAAATTAAAAATTGGCTTGATCCTGGAAACTAAGGTGGGGGAAAAAAAGCAGTCCCATGGATCATAGAGTTTATGTATGCTGAATGTGTCATTTTTTTTCTTCCATAAATTATTTATAATTAATTCATTGCAATTATTGAATGCATATGTGCTTCAAGTAGTTTGACTCAGTGACATCAGTTACTATTGTTGGGCTGAACTGATCTCTGTATGGATGTAGAAGTTTCCATTTTCTCTTATACCCTAAGCAGCAATTCATTTTCCTTGTTTCATGTGAAAAAATGCCTTCCCCTGTTTTCCAAGTAAACAGTCTTTCATTAAAGCTTGATTTTTTAATTTTTTTTTTTTCTGTGAAGTCTCATGCAAATCTGTAATTAGTTTCTCAGTTCCAGTCAATTAAATACTGACCCAAAATAGTTCCTACTTGGAGTTTCATAGTATATTGGGCCTCTACAGTGTGGGATTTAGACCATGCAGAAAAGTCAAATACTACAGAGCAAATATTAGAGTTATGGGTTATACATATATATGTATATATAGGAGGAGAGGGAGAGGAGAGGAGATATATATATGGGTTATACATATGTGTGTATATATATGTATACACACACATATATATGCATATGGATTCTAGTTACCTACCTTTGGTGACGACAGAGATTGGAATCAATACAGCTGATCAGTATGATCTAGTATTGTTCCTTTATTGCTTCAGTGTTGTTTGATTATAATGCAAGCATAGTACAGAGCAGACAGTAGAGCTGACAGGCTAGTAAGAAGTGCGTAGAAGAAGTGCGTAGTAAGAAAACCTTTACAACTTATATAAACTTGGAGGGCATTGCTGGCATGGCTTCATTGGTCCCTCATGAGTGACCACATGCTGTACTACTATTGATTATTGGTTAAACTAGTAATAACACGCGAGGTTGTTGACGCACGTGTGCGTCCTGTTATTCCAAGATAACTCTCCGTGTTTATAGCTACCAGCGTCCTGCTTTGTTTACACGGTGCAGGCACAGCACTAATCTGCTATACTGCTAGCCACTTCCGCACCCATGCTGGACACGGCCTACCACCATGTCAGGCTCTAGGCCTACACTGCCAGATTGCTCACGCTGCTTATTGCAACCATTGCCACACCTACCAAAAAGGGGAAAATGCTTGCTAAAAGAGAAAGCTTTGAAACAGCTGTGTCCCACTAGTTCAAGCACTGTAATACTAAAAAAAGATATAATTTTGTTTCTGTTGAAATGGCTCTAGGTTTGGAATTTCTTAAACATAACTGCTAATACTGCATAATTGTATTTTTCCAAGTACAGTCTAAAGTGTTTTTAAAATTTACTGTGTCTGCACTTGTTCCATAGTACAAGGTACTCGGTTCATGTCAGTTTAACATTGATGCAGTCAGTTGTATTGATTGCCTGGTCGAGGCAATCCCAGGCACAAATACAGGCTGGGCAGTGGCTGGCTGGAAAGCAGCCCTGAGGAGAGAGACTTGGGGGTGCTGGTGGACGAGAAGCTCAACATGAGCTCTCGGTGTGCACTTGCAGCCCAGAAAGCCGATCAGATCATGGGCTGCATCAAGAGAAGTGTGGCCAGCAGGTCAAGGCAGGTGATTCTCCCCCTCTACTCAGCTCTGGTGAGACCCCATCTGGAGTACTGCATCCAGTTCTGGAGCCCCTATTACAAGAGGGATATGGATGTGCTGGAAGGTGTCCAGAGAAGGGCCACGAGGATGATCAGAGGGCTGGAGCACCACTCCTATGAGGACAGACTGAAGGAGTTGGGGCTGTTCAGTCTGGAGAAGAGAAGGCTCCGAGGTGACCTAATTGTGGCCTTCCAGTATCTGAAGGGGGCCTACAAGAAGGCTGGGGAGGGACTTCTCGGGATCTAAGGTAGTGATAGGACTAGAGGAAATGGAATGAAGCTGGAGGTGGGGAGATTCAGGCTGGACGTGAGGAGGAAGTTCTTCCCCATGAGAGTGGTGAAGCCCTGGAATGGGTTGTCCAGGGAGGTGGTTGGGGCACGGTCCCTGGAGGTGTTTAAGACCAGGCTGGATGAGGCTCTGGCCAGCCTGATCTAGTGTGGGGTGTCCCTGCCCATGGCAGGGGGGTTGGAACTGGATGATCCTTGTGGTCCCTTCCAACCCTGACTGATACTATGATACTACGATTACAGTGGTTTAACAGATGTATTCATAGATGAAAAGAGGTGTAGCTGGGATTGTCTCAATAACAGGAGATGTGGACCTTACTGTGTTGTCATATTATGTGAAAGGAAGAAGAAAAATAGGCTGAAGAGAGACAAAAAGCTGTCTCTTTACTTTGTCCTTGGAAACTGCTTAAATTACTTAGAATATGAATGAAGACGTTGGTAGCTTTTACATTGACCCAACTTTGCAAATTTAAGTGGAAACCTATTGATTGGAACTTTTTCTTTTTAGGTCTGCTTTCCTTGTTGTATGTCTGTTTGAAAACTGCTAATATTATCATATGCTGCCATTGATGTCTGCTGTAATTAGTTATTACTGCTAGAATGCTTTCTTTTATTATCAAAGTGAAGATGGATGCAGAGTGCGTTTTGCAAATATGAGCTTCATCTCTCTTATGTTAATAGACTAACAAAGGTCCAGAGAGTATAGTCATTGTCATGAATGCTACAAGACACAAATTTCAGCTTGTGAAAGTTTGCCCAATTTTTATTGAATATCAAAGTTCTACACCCATCTTCAAAAAGTGTTCTCTGCCCTAGTAACAGGAAGGATTTTTTTCAGTCTTAGCAAGGAAGGTGTTTAGAATTTGTTCAGAATTTGTGGGTTTGCCTTTTATTTACTCTTCTTTTCAAAGCTTAGATAAATTGAATTTACTCATAGTGAATTCAGGCAGTGAGTTGTTTTAGGATTTAACATTACTTCACTTCTCCATACAGTTGCATAGTGTATGGCTTTATTTCAGTTTTCTGATTTTTAAGATACCTCCTCCTACCTATCTTATTGACGAGATCAGGGTACCAGCTTAAATAATTCAATGGATAAAAACCTGCTCCCTGAGCACAAAAGCTAATGAGTTCTCATTTCCTGCAGTCCTGCATCTTTTCTCTTTCCATCGCCACTGCCATGTCTCTATCTGCCTCTCACTCTGCACACCCATTTTCTTTCTTGTATTTCTCCAACTCCTGCTGGTCTAGGAGCAGCATGGTTGTAACTTACTTCAACACAAGAGTGTCATACGGTACATTTAACAGAATAGGTATGTCAAACAGTTTAATTGAATGTGATTGAAATTTAATTCACTATCAGCAATTAACTTGCAAAATAAAAAAAAAAAAAAGCTTTAGGAAAAAAAGTAAAGCTTTAGGAAAAGATAAACTTATTAAACAACATATAGATGTCCAGCTTGGAAAGGGAGTTTTAGATGCTGACTGAAAACTATGTTTAGATACGTGAACTAAGCTGGGGGTTACTTAGCTTGAGGAGTTTGGTTCTGCAAACTAAGTCAACATATTTAATTTTCTAGAAACTGAAAATGTGTTTACTGTAGTTACTGTTTAAATCTCAGAGATGTTGCATCACTCTCCTATCCTTGTTAATCAATAAAGATATGAATGTAATTTTGTGATGAAATAGCGCAATATACTGCTGTGGAGAATTACCAATTAATCACAAGTAGTTCAATTGTTTGTCATATGCTGCTTTAGTCATTGTCTCCCAGTTTGTAACTTGCATTGCTTTCTTCTTGTTATCTTTTAAAATCATTTGCTTTTTTTCATTTCACTTACAGTGATACAGTAATTAAATACTCCCAGCAGTCTACTAACAGTTATTTAGGAAAACATCTGGTCTAAATAAAAATTGTTACCCATTTTCATTGTTAACTTTATTACTGATAGTTTGAAATTTCATGCTTTTTTGGTAATATGTCAATAAAAGTACTGGACATGTGGATGAAATGTCATATATTCCTTCATTTAAATTTAGGGCTGGGAATAAGGAAACTCTACTGAATGTACCTCTTACACTCTTACTTCATTATCTTTAAGTTGTCTTCTGAGAATAACGTATCTCAGGAAAGTCTAGCTGGCAGGAATGCATTATTATATTGAGCTTCACATCCTTTGTGGTAGGTCAGTGGCACCAGACTGGAACAGGGCTCTAGACTGAAGTGGGCTACCACTCTTTGCAGACCTGATAGGAACACAGGCTTAATACAAGCAGGTTTGCTTATTTTCAGCGTGGACTTTCATACTGCAGGCTTAACTTTCTCCTTTTTATAGTATACCTGGTGCTGTCTCTTGATGGTGTGTTGTTTAGTGAAATGAAAACATGCCTACTTTGCAGTTCTCTTGACAATTAATAAAAACCTTGGGAGGTACTTTCAGTTATTGAGGAGCTAAAGGACATCTGAACTCCATGGAATTTGGGGTAGGACGTACATAAGTGGCTGAGAAAAGCTGAGTGACAAGCCTAGCAGGTTTTTCACTTGATTTGAACACTTAGCCATTTACATGTATTTGAGTTGTCAGCTTAAAGGTACAGAGGTGTAGGTTGGTTGAGAGGCTGATGAACCACTTGCAGTATGTAGTTAATGAGAAATTAGTATAAGTAGATTGTGAAAATCCCAGCCACATACTTGAATAAGACAGAAAAAAATGTTTCCCATTCTTTAAAATGGAATCTTACTTTTAAACCTTTCTTTATTCTGCCCATTACTGTTGCATGTCCAATTCTTGGCCTTTTAGTGCTGTGGCAGAGTAATTGAGCATTCAGATATTGAGTTCATATGCCATCTGAAGTGGTCAGCTTAAGAGATGCAAATAGTCGCTTTATGTTATTCTTCTGCTTATTTAGAAGCATCATTTGAAATTGCCACTGAACATTTTATTTCACCAATTCTTTTAAATGTATTTCTGTGACTGAAGAAGGATGGATTACGTATTTCGCCATAAAAGCAGACTCTAGGAAGAAATTTAGAGGTTGAAGGTTTAAAAACAAGCAGAAAAATGACAAAGGCTGCAAAGGAATGGTACTGACAATTAAACATTGTTAGAGATAGGTTTAGATGGTGGATGAGAAGCTCAACATGAGCTCTCGGTGTGCACTTGCAGCCCGGAAAGCCAATCAGATCATGGGCTGCATCAAGAGAAGTGTGGCCAGCAGGTCAAGGCAGGTGATTCTCCCCCTCTACTCAGCTCTGGTGAGACCCCATCTGGAGTACTGCATCCAGTTCTGGAGCCCCTATTACAAGAGGGATATGGACGTGCTGGAAGGTGTCCAGAGAAGGGCCACGAGGATGATCAGAGGGCTGGAGCACCACTCCTATGAGGACAGACTGAAGGAGTTGGGGCTGTTCAGTCTGGAGAAGAGAAGGCTTCGAGGTGACCTAATTGTGGCCTTCCAGTATCTGAAGGGGGCCTACAAGAAGGCTGGGGAGGGACTTCTCGGGATCTCAGGTAGTGATAGGACTAGGGGGAATGGAATGAAGCTGGAGGTGGGGAGATTCAGGCTGGACGTGAGGAGGAAGTTCTTCCCCATGAGAGTGGTGAAGCCCTGGAATGGGTTGTCCAGGGAGGTGGTTGGGGCGCGGTCCCTGGAGGTGTTTAAGACCAGGCTGGATGAGGCTCTGGCCAGCCTGCTCTAGTGTGGGGTGTCCCTGCCCGTGTCAGGAGGGTTGGAACTATAGATGATCCTTGTGGTCCCTTCCAACCCTGACTGATACTATGATAGATTACCTGTTTTCTGGGATAAGTAGAATTCAGAATCTTATTTTTAAAATCATATTCTCCTTTCTGCTGTATTTTTATTTCCACCTTTTTTTAATTCAGTTGAAGAAATAATTATTTAGCATTTAGCTTATTATTAAGCATTATTTTCTAATGATTTCAATAAGATGTTAATGTCTAGGTACATGATTTGGTTCTTGGTACTTATTCAGGCCAATCTCCAGTGTCAGGATCCATGTCACTGCTGAGTTATGTGATGACATTATTTTCTTCTAAGATTAATGACTTTTGGAGCTAACGGAGGACCTTAATGAATTTATTGGACTCCAGATTGAGTCTTGTGGAGGGGAAAACATGACTTTATGCACTTTTACTGTAATTATGAACCTTAGCAGAATATCACTATAATTAGGCCAACATACTTTGTATTTAGTTAATTTCACATATTAATTGAAGTTAATAAATTCAGTCACTTTAGTTACTAACACTAATTTAGATAACAGACACATTTTGTATATGTAGCAAGATATCTTTGCAGGACTGCAAGCAGTCATGTTATCTAGAAAAATGTAATGAATTTGCTGCCACTCAGAAGGTATATGACAACTTTCTGTTCACAGCCCATTGTATTGAGAAATCAACATAGAGTAGATTCTGCAAACCAAACAATAAAACCTAGCTAATAAGGAGCTGACAATTGAAGACATCACCTACAGTGAAAGACTGATTTGGGAGAACCAAACAGATCTTCAGAAATGTGAATGTTCCAGGAGTTAGTGTGAAACAAGAACAGAAGAAACTTACCTTTTACTACTTTTACACTTCAGATGGGTGCTATCTATTCAATGCAATATGTTATACTTGAATTCCATTTCTATTAATGATTTTGTCAAGACTTAGATAATCCCCTGGGAAGTATCTGTTCTTTTTTTATGGGAAATTGATAGTGTTCTTACTATGAAAAGCAAATGTTCTATTGCATAAATTGAAACATTTTTAGTTTTGACTGAGAGGAAAAAAATAGTTGATGTAGCAAAAGTAGTATTTAGCAAAATGTCTTAATAACTATAAGTAATTTGGTATAGGTAACTCATTTAACAAAGTTCTTTCATTGGTCCATCAAACTGGCAGCATTAGGATTTCTGTGGTTTGTGTCAATCCTATTAATCAGAGAAGAACAAAATAAAAGTTTATATACTAATTACATAGCATCAAAAGAAAAATTAAAATACAAGTAAAAAGGAAGTCAGGTAAAATCCTGGTTCTATTGACATCTAAGGGAATCTAGGTCTTTGATTAATGCAGTCAGGGTTTCACCAAGTGCGAAGAGTTTTGTTTTGAGGAGGATAGAAACCTACCATGCTCAGAAATGTTGGATAAAAATTCCATCTTTGCAAAGTTACGTATTTTCAGATATAAAACAAGAACAACTGGTCACCTGAAACTGATTAGTTTTGACATCATTGATATAAAATCTTTTTCATTAGGTTAAAGTTTCATTAAGAACACAGAAGTGTTCCTATACTGGGTATGATAATGTTATTTGATTGTCTTGATTCTAGAAATAAAATGCCGAGAGAACAAAAATAGTAAAAAGCTTACATGCATTACTTCCCTTGCCACAGCCTACCTGCCTTCAGATCCCCTGTTTACAACTCTCACTCTATCAGGTGACTTTCAACACCTGTTTTCCTGTGCATTCTAGCTCTACAGCATTCGGTGATCACCATGCTCTCATCTGCTCTTATATGGATCTGAGGGTTGGCAAAACATCTCCTCTATGAACCACACACTACATACCATACTATTTCTTGATTTTTATTGTGTTGGAGTAGAATTGGGTTGGATAGGGGCATTTAAAGTAGGTGCTTGTCACTGCCTCGAATCCTATTAACAAAAAGGGGGAAGAAGATGAGAGATAAGAGAGAGAGTAAGCTGTTGGCTCTGAAATCTTCCCCTATAAATTCCCTTTTTGAAAACTGAATGGCACATTAGCTATTCAAATCCTACCAGTCAGTTCAAAATATTGTCTGTTGGGCAAAACTGCACACACCTTCTCATATAACATCTGATACGTGCAGTTGCCTCTCTGAAACGTGAGGCTCGGGGTCCAGCTTTCCACCTCCTCCAGGCAGCTTTAACAGCACCTGCCTATTGGCTCCTCAACCTCAAACCTGGACCCTGCAATGGGGAGGGAGGAGAAAGGGCAGTGGCCAAACAGGTTTAGCTGGCTTGTTAATGCCTCATCTAGGACACTATCCAATTTCTTTTTTTAGCAGTAATTCATAAAATTAATGACAGGCACTTGAACAGAAATGTAGAAAATTACCAATTTTGTCTCTTTGTCACCTGAGCATTTCCTGTGAACACCAAAGACTTTGACATTTAATCCTTCCCTCCACCCTGTTGGGTTTTTTTTGGGGGGGGGAGTGGGGGAAGGGTGGAACAGGCAATATTGAAGCTGTGAAAGTTATAATATTTTTTTATTATTTGTTTTCAATAACTATTGTCTTATTTATCCATCAATATCCTGTGCAAAATTTGCCCTGATCATTTAAAATTTGGTCACAAGTTACTGAACAAAACAGAAGGAGGCTGCCAACTGCAATTTTTATAGGATATGGATCTCAATTTATTTTAAATCCTTTCTGTACTATAATTTAACTAGGCTTCTGTATGGGTACTCAGGAAGCTCTTAATAAAATAAAATAAAAAAATTAAAAAATAAAAGAAAGAAAAAGAAAAAGTAATTTTACTGATACCTGCGGGAGAATCTAGAATAGTGGTCATTCATATTAAATTTATATCAGCTTTATGAGATTTTTGTCATCTTGACACATTTATGGAGCTGTTAAATTTTTGCTGCCTGGGGGATATAATGTACTTGATGTGAACCCACTTATTAAATCGAGACCATGCAAGTAACATTGATGACTTGTCATTCAAGAATAAAACAGAGCCAAGTCTTCTCTATTTCTAGAGGAAGGACATTTGTCAGAGAAATAGGTAGAGAAATAGGTATTATGACCTATATCAAGACGATACTTGGAAAGAAGAAAAAAATATTCAGGCATTTAATCAGCATCTCACAAAACATTTGCAGTTGTTCTTGGGTGATAAAACAAGGCATGATTCATGCTATGATAGCCTAAAAGACCTTCCATTGCTCTAACATTAAAACTGAGTGGAGAAGCAGGCATACAGGTTTTCTTGCATATTTCAAATTTCTGTATTAATGTACTTTATGAAAGCTATATTTTGTATATGGATATGCAAGTGAGCATATGTTGTATTGAGGCCTTATCACTGTGTTGTCATCGCTGTCAGAACTTCTATGATCAGTATGTTGAATCAAATCCAATTTAAATGCAAAACTGTTTTAAAAATCTTTTTTATTTATGTTGGAAACAGATCTAATAATCACAAAATGTTAGTATCAACTGTAGTTCAGAGATATCAAGTTTACAATAATTCTATCTAGAATTTAGGATTAGAATTAGAATAAGGATTTCATATCATTGATGAGGAAGGTTTCAGGATCATAAACAACCAATTCATCACGAAGAAAGTCATTGGGTTGCTGCATCTCTGTGCTTTGTACTTTATTCTTCATAGTCACTCAAATGTGAAGTCATTTTCATAAAATGAATACTTTAATCTTCATACCTTCATATTATATAGAACACAGGGTATTTTGGGCTAAAATAATAAGTGAACGCTTCAGTTTCTTGAAATGCTTGTTTAAGAACTTGTGGAACAACACCATTTTGTTTAAATTCAAGTTACTATTTATACAATAAATACAAATTAATAATTTTGTTGTCAGCTTCTTGTTAAATTATATCAAACTAAATATTTTTTATTTGAAATTTTAGAGTTAAATTACAGGTTTATTTTTTCTAGTTCATTTGTCTTTTCTGTGATGGTGTACGTTCTTCTGCTAGAAAAATTCATTCTTTGTTACAAAGCCAAAATCTTTCTATTTTTATTAGGCACTAACTTCATGGTCCTGCACGTATTACTGAAACTCTTGCTAGGAAACATTGGTTATATAGCTTTTGAATCACTTATGGAAATCTCATGATGAATGTTTCTGTTTCTAAATATCATAGTTTTCTACTGAACTGAATCATAGCCACAAAAAGTTCTTGTTCTTTTTTATTGTCTGAAATCCATCCTTTCTGCATTTTCTGTTGTGTAGTGCTATCAACACTCCAGTGTTTCTCTAATATCAACATTGCAAAACTACTTACCTTGCCAAACCGGTAAAGAAGTTTTACAAGAATGTGTGTTCTGGTGAGCATTCATTGCAGTTTTTTTCTGCCCACATGAAAAGTATGGTGAACATACTACAGTAGTAAGATACTAGAGACTTTTCTAAGCAAATAATTCCAATTACACATAGTGCTATATATGACACATATATTTTGGATGTCCCTATAGAATCACAGAATCACCAAGGTTGGAAGAGACATCAAAGATCATCAAGTCCAACCTGTCACCACAGACTTTATGACTAAACCATGGCACCAAGTCCCAAGTCCAGTCCCCTCTTGAACACCTCCAGGGATGGTGACTCCACCACCTCCTTGAGCAGACCATTCCAATGGCGAACGACTCTCTCGGTAAAGAACTTTCTCCTCATCTCGAGCCTAAACTTCCCCTGGTGCAGCTTGAGACTGTTTCCTCTTGTTCTGGTGCTGGTTGCCTGGGAGAAGAGACCAACCCCCTTCTCACTACAACCACCCTTCATGTAGTTGCAGACAGCAGTAAAGTGTCCCCTGAGCCTCCTCTTCTCCAGGCTAAACAATCCCAGCTGATGCAGCCTCTCCTTGTAGGGCTTGTGCTCGAGGCCTCTTACCAGCCTTGTTGCCCTTACAGTCCCTATAGGTCATGCACTTCAATTTTTAAAGAGGTAAGTAATTTCCAGATATTTAAAAAAAAAAAAAACAAAAAAAAACCCTAGTAAATATTTCAGTGACAACTATGTCTTCACTATTCACACAGAATTGTCAGGGTTGGAAGGGATCTCAAGGGTCATCTAGTTCCAACTCCCCTGTCATGGGCCGGATCACTTTCCACTAGATCAGGTTGCCCAGAGTCACATGCAGGCTGGCCTTAAATCTTGCAGGGATGGGGCTTCCGCCACTTCTTTGGACAACCTGTTCCAGTGTCTTACCACCTTTATGGTGAAGAGCTTCTTCCTAACATCTAATCTAAATGTACCCTCCCCTATCATCCTTGACATCCTACCAATTCCCTCACCAGCTTTCTTGTAGGCTAACTTCAGATACTGAAAGCCCACAATAAGGTCTCCTTTGAACCTTCTCTTCTCCATACTGAACAATGCCAGCTCTTTCAACTTGCCCTCACAGGTGAGGGACTCCAGCCCTCTGATCATCCTCATGGCCCTTCCAGCCCATTCATATACTTCCTGTAATAAGAGCTCCAGAACTGGGCACAGTACTCCAGGTGGGGTCCCACAAGAGCAGTGTAGAGGGGCAGAATCACCTCTCTTGACCTGACTGCCACATTTCTCATGACGCAACCCAGGGTACTGTTGGCTTTCTGGGCTGCAAGTGTACCCTGGCAGCCAACTAGAGTAAAATTCTAAACATAATGCAAAGTACATAGAGTATCTTTTCCGCATAGAATATAACCATCTGTGACTCATTGTAAAGTAGCCACAAGGCTTTCTCATGAGAGTAAATTTTGCATGCTAAACAGGGAAGAGACAGGCAACTTCCACAAATCTAGTTTAATTCACAAATCTTCTTGGCAGATTGTGAATTATAGCATCCAGAATTTTTCATCAGGCTGATGAATGAATGAAGCTGAAAACAAAAATATTAATATTATCACTTCAAAGATTTCCATCCTGTTATATGCTGTATTTTACATATAGCACTGAAATTTTTTTCTTTCATTTCTGTAGCTATATTAAATGCTTACTTGAGAAAGGCAGCAGATATAATATTTGTATGAAAACTTCAATTTAGACACCATTATATTTATTACATTAGTGGGAGTTTTTTGGTTGTTCTTCTAATAGGTGTATTACAGGTTCATTTACCACAGTTTTCCTTTCTTACATTGGGCTTAGTTTCTGAGGACAATATGAGAATTTTTAATGAAAAGCATAAACAATCCGTGCATGTTTGCAACTAAAAGTAGAATATGTAGCAGAACTAAAGTTTTCTGCATATGCATCCCTGTGTTTCAGAAAATACCTTAATTTTGAACACATTATGATATTTTCAGACTGATCTTGGGCTTTCTAGAATTTTTCTGCTCTGAGCTATATCTGTTTCATGTGGGTCAGTGTTTGAGGCAGAGGTAGCACAGGGCACCACAAAATTCTTTTTAAAACCTCATGAGAACCACATTTAGACTATAACATGCAAACATAGTAGGTAGTACTATGGACAGGGAAATCACTTTGTACATATGACTTACCAAAATTACTGGCTTTAATATTCTATTTCTGATAAGGTATAGATCTCTTAATATGAATTATTTTAGAAAATAAGACAAAGCTTTGATGCACCTGTTTGGAAAATTTGCCTTCCATGTTTTCGACTGTTGCGGGGACAGGTCAGTCAGACTTGCAGAATGGCAGCATGAGTGCAACTTTTTCATCTTCATTAAACCTCTTCAGTTTCTGTCCTCTGTTCTCTTGGAACACTATGATTTCTGTCTGTATGCAGATCTGGAGTGGACCTTGATAATGAAATGTGGGCCTCGGCTAAAAAGGAAAAAGTGAGTACTCAGGAAGAATGTTAGCTGTTTCCTTTTTTATCTTCTCTATTTCATGCTTTCTTGCTTTCATGAACAGACTTTTTAAATTATTATTATTTATTACCACCAAATGGGCATAGCTACAGTGTTATTTTCCTGGTTTTTGTAATAGTTAAACACCAAGATGTGCTTAGAACTGCAAACCACTGAAGAAAACTAAACCACAGGCATTTTAAGGCATGCGTACCACACATAGGAATATCAGATATGCTATCTCTAAAGGATTACTACATCAGCAATATGCAAAAGTACTTTATTGACTGCAATAGGTGTATCTGAAATAGTGGCAAGAGGTGTCTTACACAGCCCAGTATTAGGAAGAAGGCAACTTTTAAGTTTAAACTCCACTAAAAGAGCAGTTTCTCTTCAGCTGTTTTGTCTGTGTCTGATTGGAATTTAGGCTTGGAATATGGGTGTATGGGATAACTGTTAACATGCCCAAAATTCTCAGATACTGAAAAATGAGGGTTCTCACTAAAAGAGAACTGAAGAAACCTTTTTTTTTTATAATGTGGTCTTCTGACAGCTATATGAAGAAGAGCTTCTAGTTTCTAGATTCATGCAAAGTCGCAGCTATTATAAATAAGTTTATCTGTTAGTTATTTCATTTTTTTTCCAGTCTGTACTCCCACAATTTGTCAAAAGCTAGTAAGATAAGATGAACCTTCTCACCAAGGTAGATGAAGTATTACAATTGCCATTATCATAGGAATAGAGAAAAATCATTCTGAGCTGAAAACTATGTCAAAATATTTAAAACAAATATAAATTGCAGGAGTTTAAATATTTATCTTATTCACCCTGTTTGGGTCTATTTTTGAAGCCAGTGGTTTTAAAATAAGCTGTTCCATCAGGGCATGCTTTATCCACAGGATGTTTTATTTCATCTACTCACCTGTCTTCTCATTCATTTTGTTACTAAGGGGAAATAGATATTGAGCTATTTGAGGGGGGAAATCACCTCTTTAGAAGAAAGTGGGAAAGCTGCTGGTCCATTAGCTTTTACAGCACTGTCTTGCTCTCAGTGACAAATCCCACAATAAATGAGTTATTGTAGCGGAATTTCAACTGCTAAGTAATGGACCATCATGAATATTTTAGGTGAAATAATGAAACAATACAGGAAACAGACTTTTATCACTTGGATATTGCAGAAACAACAAACAATGGGTAAAGACCATATAATGATTTACTGTATAAATGCCACTGAGAATACAGATTCTTCTAAGAAAGTGTGGTGCTGAGCCTGTTACTATCCTGTAGTTAGCTTCTAGTGGAGAGAAGAGATGTTAGTTAATAGAAGTGTGTGAAATTCAGGAGAGTCCTGTTTTTGTGCATGTTAAGGTATGTATATGAGTCACCCAAAATACACATCTATGTTTTAGAATTAATTTAAGTAACATAGCAAACCTATGCTTTTATCTTTAAGACAGTTTTGTTCACAAAAGTTTAAAAATCTGCTAAAAGGAGTAGTGTCAGACTGAAGTTGGTATTTGACATCTTAAGCAAAGAAGGGTGTACTGAGGATGAAACAGAAGTAAAAATGTAGATTAATCAATCTTCCTCTTCTTTCGCTTAGTGTTAAGGGAAAAAAAAAAAAGATATATTTTAGAATAGCATAGACATCCTGGTAAATGAAGGAGAAACAGAGGTACCATACTAAGGGTATCATCCCAAAATTACTACACTCCATTACAGGCCATTTGCTCCAGTGAAGGAACCACAAAACCAAAGTTACATCACTTTTGTTGTTGTTGTTTGTTTAATTATTCTTCAGAATCAGTGCCAAGGAGTCTAATTTTACGGAATGCCTGTTGGAACCAGTAAGTGATGACAAGCCTTTGAGCATTCAGTGTCAATTTTGTAGGCTCAGAACCTTGCTGCATGTCTTTGCAGATTCATCTTCTATCTAATTTTTGACTTTTGTGATATTTAGGCACATCATCTTGTTCTTAAATTGGAGCAATATGATTCTGGAGCAGTTGGGTAAACCAGTGTACTTAGTGGATATTATTATTAGACCTTAATGTTTCCCAAGGAAGTAAAAGAAGAACTTCCTTGGAACTTCAAAATCCAAGACTAAGCATTCCCAGTGGAGAATGTAATTCAGCCCTAGAAAGGTTATTTTAACATCTTGACAGAATTATTTTTATACTTGTAGTTGAAGAAACAATTTAATCTACATATTTGAGAATGTCTAGATAGAAAAAAACCTTTTAAGATTTCATTTTGAAAAGAAAGCCAAGCATGAATATGCACTTGTACTTTTCCAAAACAACGATACTGTTCAGCAAGAAATAATATTTCCAACTGCTCTGTCCTATTTACAGTATTTCTAAATGTGAAAAGTATTACATGAACTATGAAGGGTAATGACATTCAAAGAAAGATTGCTTTTACTATGATACTCAGATTTGCATGTATTCAAAGATGTGTTTAAATTATAACAGGCATTAAATTATAAACACAGGCAAAAAAAGCCAACCAACTAAACAAAGAAACCCCCGCCCCCAAAAAACAAACAAACAAAAAAACCCAACCCCAAACCAAAAAAATAGCCCAAAGATACAGAAATAAGAGACTGGTAAAAAGAATTATTTTCTCTCATTAATTCATGTTCTCACTTTCTCATGCAAAAATATTTCTTTTGAAGGAACACTGACAAAACAGTAAAAATACCATTTCTTTTTCCCTTCATAAAAAAAACCTTATCTACAATCTAAAACAATTAAGGTTAATGCCATTTAGAAGTGAAAAATTTCCTTTCCCAGGACATTTTCTAGGTCATACATTTTTTTTCAGTGAATTTCAACTGACATGCATTTCAGATTTTAAACAGAAGGGGTTTTTTTAAAGCAGAAACTGTTTAAAACCCACCATATTTGTCATGTTTTAATTAATGGTTAACCAATATGCCATCTTTGACAGTGAAAGATCACTATTTCTTTTTCCTGGAAGAAGGAAGGAGTTGCCTATTCCCTTCATCCCCAGTGGATGGAGGACAAATAAACTAGATATATATGTGAACTTGGGGTTTGGTTCTGTCTTGCCTACTGAATTATCCTTCTCATTCCAATTTATAAGGCAGAACATGAAATTTAGTGTGTGCATGAAAGGTCTCACTTTCTAGGCAACATATACCCTAGCAGTATTTCCTCTGTAGTACAGGAAGCATAAACAAATTTTGTCTTTGCTTGTGTGGTGGGTTGAAAATTCCCCCCAACATAAAATTACCAGCCCAGCCCAGCTGGAAGCAAATGAAGCTGTATTTACAAGCAATAGTACAGATTCTAAAGCAGTCTCTGCTGAATGCTGCTCTTTTTTTTTCCTTTTTTTTTTTTCTGTGTTTGCTTCTTTCTTTACATATCATTCATCCTAATAGAACTTCCTGTTTTAATCTAAGCATGGAAGAGGAAACTTAGAAACAGACAATTGAATTTTCCTTTTCCGCATACTACTTCAAAATCAAAATCTGGAGATTCTGTCTTCCTATTGAACCCCAAAGAAAGCCTCTGTTGAGATCAATAGAGGAGAAATATTTCCTCTTTGATCATGACTTTTGCAAATGAAAAGTGTAGATATTGAATGTATATTTGCTTACTCCTAATACAGCAGCTTTTCTTTCTGAAATATTCAGACATTTGCAAAGCACGTGGCATTATAAACTATACACGCTTGCTTACATTATCTACTTTTTACATTTTCACTTAAGACTGCAGCCAGGAAATGACAAGTGGAGCCCATTTGCCCTTAATCATTGTATATCATAAGATATGCCAGAAAGATGACCAAAATGATATGTGTTCTACGTAATGTATTACACTTTGTGCTTAAAAGTAAAAAGATTTATAGACAGAATTCTTTTGCCAGTGTTTGAAGTTGAATTCCTTCTCATTCATTCATTTTATTCTGTGTGCACTATTAATATTTGCAGCTGAAAGGATGGATTCAAATTTTGGCCTCATTTTATACTGAATTGAATCCAATGTGTAATGGACCAAATCCAGCATGTATAAACCACAAGTAACATTGTCTTTCTTAGAAATTAGATACTCGAGATTATGTGATCCTCTTTTTAAAGACTCTCAGAAAGAAGAAATACATTCTGAACATAACTAACAAAATAAGTTCCTTGTTCTCACACAGATTTGAAGAGGGACAACTTTTTTACAAAATATTTACAGTAGTCTGAAAGGTATTATCTGTATTCCATTGGCAATTACTTCTGGTTATTTATGTGTGTGTGTATATATATGCTTTAATAAGAGCTGTCTTTTGAAATCAGCTCCTCCTTAGACCTAATCTATGCATAAAGCCATAATGCAAAGTTTATGATATCTTAGTGTGTTCCCATGGGAGTGGTATTAGCAGTGTTAGTAATCCCACACTGTGGGCTATGTACAGTGTGACAGATACTGAAAGCATGAATGCTGTAGAGGAAGCTTTAATTTTAACACAAATATATTTGATTCTTTGGAAAACCATCAGAGAAAAAGAGGACAGTAATTCAGAGGAAGGCATATTTAGATATTGTTGTTTATCTTGATGAGCATGTCTAGGATATAAGAGCGTAAAGTTCGTAATTGTCAGAAATGTGTTTTGAAAAAAATTAATGTTGAGATTGACATTTCTTCATATGAATTAATATTAGGGAAAAAAATTGTGTTACTGTTTGTTTTCATGTTCTTTCTGTTTTCTCTTTTTTTTTTTTTTTCATTTCTTTATTTGCTTTTGATTTTAATTGTGCAATGGGAAACAGACCAAGCAGATAGTAACAACCTAGTTCAGTTCAGTTTTAGCTGTGATTATTTCCAGGGACAAGGTTGCCTGGCTCTGTTGTGGGCCCTTGTACAGTAATCCTGTTGATTCTCAGGGATATAATATATATTTATGTGCAATTTAAGGTATAAAATGATTAGCTGAAGTTGGTTACAATGTTCTCTGGTGCATGGAAGGATGCAAGACTGAAGAATGGATCAATACATTCATTACTAGATGGAAAATGCTATGAAAACATATTGGTGATGTAAGATTAAACTGAAGAACAAAAATCATATACAATCACTGGTTCCAGCTTTTGACAGGAAACAAGAGCTTTTAGGCATAAATGACTGTGAATGGCAAAATGCAGCTGCTGCCTTCATTTGAATAGCCTAAGGATGAGGGAAGAGCAATCAAAATGTCTCAGCAATAAGCAATCATTTCCAAGCAGACTTAAAAAGCGATGGCACGTTAGACCTTGAAGAGTACTAGAGAGTATCCTATGAAGTAGTGTTTCCAACCCCTTTGGAAGGGATACAGTGAATAAAGGAATATTCATGGGAAAAGTGTTGTTCCATAGAGAATTAAGCAGCTGCAGAACCCGCAGCCTCTGCATGAAGCATCACACACGTTCCAGTTTCTGCAGCTGCCCTTCAGCCTCACTTCAGCTGCTGAAACACCCATCTATCTTTGCCTCTCTCTTTCTGAACTGAACAAACACTCCCCAGCAGCAGCTCAGAACTGTTTGCACATTCTGCAGCTATCAGCTGCAGTTGTTTGCTGTTTGGGCTTTTGGTGGATTTTTTTTTTTCCCTTTTTCCTAAGAACTAAAAAAGCAGGAACATACTAGATGCCCTAACAATATGATGGAGCTATAGAGTTGTGCCTGGTAACAACCACGAATTGTTGTGAGGACAATTTAAGTAAAACAGTGGTTTCAGGAGCTAAGAGATTCCAGAGCAGGTAAAAAGCAGTAAAACACATAAAACAGTATAAATTACCAAAATAAATTTATCTGCAGTATTAGAGCAACCTATTTTGTTGACCTGTCTCCATATTTTCCTGCTTTCGTAGATCCATTTCTTTTCATTCACCATTTTTTCCTTTTATGCATTCCACAGTTGCCAGAAACAAATTAAATCCAAAAATTCTGTAGAGAAAAACAACTTAAGCACCCCCAGCTGTTCACAGCAGCATGAGCTGCTGCTCCATTAATTCCAATATGTATGTGTACAGGCCTCAAGCACAACCATGTCCCAGTAACTGCTAGGAGCACAAAATTATTGTTTGTAATAAATCTTTGTAAGCCAATCAGAGGTCTGGATACCCTCATCTTTTGACACATGCTGGATATGTGAGAATGGCATTTCCAAATGCCAAAGAACTATGGAACAATTTTATTTTGTTATTCTCTTTATTGATAATAGTTTTGATTTCTCTCATCTAGCACTATTCATAAAAATAAATAAGAAAGGAATTAATTTTTTTTTTTTAATTGGTTGGTAGCATTAAAGAAAAGAATTTAAGTTGCTCATGGAAGTGTAGGACCATGGTATAGCTTTGATATATCATGAAAACTATGCCAAACATTTGGATGTTTGGTGTTGCTTGCAAATGTGTTCCCTGTGAAGGTGAACTAAAAAATAAAGCTGTGTAGCAGACACCAAAGATATTTTCACTGTTTGTGTTGTCCAACAAGAGTAAATGAATAATTATTTTTGTGTCTTCTTGACAGGTATGCTCATCAGTTATATGGCATCATGTTTTTTAACTTAGAAATCAATTTATTATGGTTCATGGCCATTCTGCTTATAATTTCTTGAAATGATATAGCCAATAACTATATCAGGTAGTATGTCATACTTGGAGATCATAAGTAAGAAGCTTTTCAGTTGCATCTAGAGCTTTATATAAAACACTAATTCTAATTGATTTGGATTCACTTAAGCTGAATTGAAGTCTTTTTTATAGAAGCAGCTTCATATTTAATTAAGTAAATATCCTGGCAATCTTTTGTACTATTTATCTAGGACAATTTAATTAACACCTTAATTAAAATTTTGATGAGAAGATGAGAAGGTACGAAAAGATGGTTTGGTTTGGTTTTAAAAGAAAGCCAAAAATGTACTTCTGTTTGTTTACTTTACTGTCTGCCAGGATCTAGGCTGAAACAGTCCCAGTTTCTTTAGCTGAAGTGAGAAAAATTCAGCAAGCATTTGCAAGTGGCTTTCAATTTGATATTGACCTTTAATAGCATGTTTTTAATGCACAATTAGCTAAACACCTTGCTTGATATGTAACTCACTATAACCTCATCATCCATACAATGGAGTTAGATTTTAATTAGCTCACCTAAGCTGAGTGCTCACCTAAATTGAAATGCCAGAGGGATGGGATATCATGCAGAGGGACCTGGACAAGCTGGAGAGGTGGGCCCATATTTAACCCATGAGGTTCAACAGGAGCAAGTGCAGGGTTCTGCACCTGGGCCAGAACAGTCAATACAGACTAGTGGATGAGGTGCTGGTGCTAAAAATCTTTCTTTAACTTGATATGCTTTTATTTGGATATTTTAAGGAGGCTGGACAGGAGAATATAGAATAGAATAGAAATAGAATAGAAATAGAATAGAATACACCAGGTTGGAAGAGACCTTCAAGATCATCGTGTCCAAGTTTGCAAGTTTGCAGATGACACCAAGTTGGGAACAGATGTTGGTCAGTTAGAGGGTAGAAAGGCTCTGTAGAGGGACCTCAACCGACTGGACAGATGGGCAGAGTCTAATGGCATGGCATTTAACAAGTCCAAGTGCCGGGTGCTGCACTTTGGCCACGGCAACCCCAAGCAGAGCTACAGGCTGGGGTCAGAGTGGCTGGAGAGCTGCCAAACAGAGAGGGACCTGGAGGTGCCGATTGACACCTGCCTAAACATGAGCCAGCAGTGTGCCCAGGTGGCCAAGAGGGCCAATGGCATCCTGGCCTGCATCAGGAACAGTGTGGCCAGCAGGAGCAGGGAGGTCATTGTGCCCCTGTACTCTGCATTGGTTAGGCCACACCTTGAGTACTGTGTCCAGTTCTGGGCCCCTCAGTTTAGGAAGGACACCGAGACACTTGAACATGTCCAGAGAAGGGCAAGAAGGCTGGTGAGAGGCCTTGAGCACAAGCCCTATGAGGAGAGGCTGAGGGAGCTGGGATTGTTTAGCCTGGAGAAGAGAAGGATCAGGGGTGACCTCATTGCTTACACAATGTTTATAGCAAAACATTTCTTTCAATGACTTGAAAAGGTCAAGTTTATTTAATTTTACCCTAGCTGAACACATTGAGGTGGAGTTAGTGCATCACTGCATGAATATGTGGATTTTTAGTTTTGTTAGCATACTATTTTAAGAGTTTAAAGTTAGTCTACTATTGAATATTCCTACATGAATTTATAGAAATTCATTGAATATCAGGTTGGAAGGGTTCTAAAGGATTATTTGGTCCAAATGTCTTGACAAAAGCATAGTTTAGATCTGATGGCCCCACACCCTGTCCATTTGAATCCTAAAAGCGTATAGTGTTAGGGGATCCACACTGGAGACATTATTCCAATGGCCGATTGCTCTTGTGAAATTTTTTTCTCTTGTGTCTATCTGGAATCTCCCCAGGAGTTATTTGTACCCATTGTCCTCATCATTTCCATGTGACTCCTTATGAAAGTGGAGTCTCCATTTTCTTTGTAGCCTCTCTTTAAATACTAGTACATGATGATAAGAGCTCCCCTAAAACTTTTTTTCTCAAGGCTGAATAGAATAGAATTAACCAGGTTGGAAAAGACCTTCAAGATCATCAAGTCCAACCTATCACCCAACAACATCTCATCAACTAAACCATGGCAACAAGTGTCCCATCCAGACTTTTCCTAAACACCTCCAGTGATGGGGACTCCACCACCTCCCTAGGCCCATTCCAATAGCCAATCACTCTTTCTATGAAGAACTTCTTCCTAATATCCAGCTGAAACCTCCCCTGGTGCTGCTTGAGACTGTGTCCTCTCACTCTGTTGGTGGTTGCCTGGGAGAAGAGACCAACCCCCACCTGGCTACAACCTCCCTTCAGGTAGTTGTAGACAGCAATGAGGTCTCCCCTGAGCCTCCTCTTCTCCAGGCTAAACAATCCCAGCTCCCTCAGCCTCTCCTCATAGGGCTTGTGATCCCTGTGCTCTCAGGTTTTCCTCACATGGCAAGATTCCCTGTCCTTCAATCATCTTTGTAATCCTTCTTGGGACCCTCTCTAGCCCGTCCACATCTTTTTTTGTAGCATGGAAACCAAAACTGAACACAGTATTCAGGAGGTAGACTGAAAAACACAGAGTAGAATGAGATGACTTCTGGATCTTTTCTGACAATATCTTTACTGATGCAACCCAGCATCCCCTTGGCCTTTGTTATTGGATTACATGACCATAGTGCTTTGAAAATGTTTATCAGTCAAAAAAAACTTTTGATTTTGTGTTCTATAACATGTTCAGCCTATAAAACAAACAAACAAAAACTTGATTGTTAAATTTTAGTGGATTTTTGTCTGAGTATTGTCCAAGTAAGTATTGTCTCAAAATATTGATCTATGTTGACTTTTGTTCCATGACTCCAGATTGGAGCTTCTTCCTCCATTTGTCCTACTCTGAAAATATTTTTTATTACTGTCTATTCTTCTAGCAATACTTACAAACTCAGCCACAAAATTCAATGCATTTCACAGTTCCCCAGTATATCAGTATTTGAGATATGCATCAAATATTAAGGAAGATATTGTGGGGTGAATATAGTGTCATACACCTTGTGGTTGGTTGTTGTTACTGCATGTCTGTCATAAATGCTTCACTTATTATACTGTTTAGGCTCTGTGCCAAAATAGTTGACCATGTTTCCCTTCCAGTCATAAGCCATCTCCTTTCTTCAACACTCGCTCTTTTTCTGCTTCTTGTTAACCTTGGCTGATGTCGCGTCATGCAGACAAATATTGCTTGTTGTCATCTTGCTGTAAAGGCTCCTTCCTGCCCTGAAACACTATGTGCGGATATGAGGTATATCCGTAAAAGGATTGTAGCCTGGCATCTTTCTTATCCATCTCTCTTTGATACCTGCACTGCAGTAGCTTTTATGCACTTCTTGAACACAAATCCAAGTATGGGGAAAAATATGTAAATGAACTTTTTGCCTTTTAAAATGTTCTGTGCTCTGTGAAAATTAATTAATGCACAAGTTTAAGTGCTTATAACAAAATAGCACCAAGGTCATCATTGCCATGTCAAGGGTAACATTTTTATACTCTTTTAAACCTTTGATACAATACTGAAGTTACAGAAGAGGGTATGTTTGAAGATATCTCCACCAATAGCATATGATAATAGGCTTATGCTATGACCCATGAATTCTGTACACACCAGATCATGTATGATTCATATTAAATCTATCTAATTTTGAGCAGATAGAATTTTTTGTTTGTTTGTTTTATTTTTGGTGGTTAGCTGGTGGCAGGTTTTTTTCTGGTTTAGTTGTGGTTCTTCTCTGACACCTAATACACTCCCATGAAATGTGTAATTTATTGCATCAGTTTAAGTTTGAACGGAGTTTTGAAGCTGATCGATACTCTCTAGTCATAGGAATCTCTTTAGGTGAGCTGTTACCATTGGTTCAGTTAGAATGGTATACTTAGCTAAATGTTGTAGTGTATGGGCATTTCTGTCAGTGTTTCTTATTGTTTACATGCATCTTTCAAACTTGTAGCTTTTTTTAATCAAGTAGAACTTGTTTATATCATGAATAGATGTATTTTAATCAATCTAGAGAAAAATATTAAGCTATTTATGTTCATTTGGGGGGGAGGGTTGACCTTGGCTTAAGTAGAAAACTCATATTCATTATACTTAAGGTAATAAATTGATTGGAAGGCTTAGACTGTGTCATTCATCTTACATCATGACTTTAACAGTTAGGCTATGATTGTAATAAAAAAATGTCACTTTGGAGTTTAAATCTATTTTTATCACCCAGAACATCTTATCTGTCAATATTTGATTAGAGGTCCTTGCTGCTTGAGATAGCTTTTCTCTGTCTGACAGATAATCTGAATCTCTGAGACCATCGATTGAAGCTTCGTCTCCAGGAGGAAGGGAAAAAATACAGCAGAAAGAGCTAGGAGATAATTTCGGATTACACTTCAACTGTGACTTCTGCCATGAGCCCAACAGAAAGGCTGATTCTTCCTGTCTTATCACTGCAAAGACAGGCTACTCCTGTATTGATTTAGAGAGAGAAGTTCAAATAAGTTCCAGCTTTATTATTTCTTCATAACATCTCACCTGAGTTTAAAGGGACATTATCCCATTTTTGGTTGTTCTTGCACTTTTCAGCCTCACTCTACACATACCATAAGTAATTTTCTGTTCATCACTGTCTCTGAGATGATTACTTCATTACAATACAGTAACTGTCCTGAAGAAGAAGGAAAAAAAAAAAAAAGTGAAAATATAAGATATATGTAAAATTAGGAAAAAATGCATCAATTGTTGTTGGAAATCCTGAAATCTGCTATGGTGACAAGTGCTTGTTTAATCTGTCTTTTGAGAAATGGAACAATATTTCTTGGCACCTATAGGAAGAAAATGTTGCATTTAATGTTTTCAAATGTTTTCACAAATCTGTCTTTGATAGTATGCAGCACAAGCATATTTTTTCCCACATAGCAATTCCGAGTGCTGAAAATCAGGCATTTACTTAAATATATACCATAAATACAGAGGTAGATTTCTATCTTTAGTTAACCAAGTATTTATATTTTTTTTAGTTTAAATGCATAGCTTTTATATATCACTTAGTCTCCCTATAATGAGTTCTTTCATCTGCTGGGATATTCATATCCTGTATAAGCTCAATTTTGAGCCTAACGGGAAGAAATGTATTAGCTGACTATACAAAAGATGTTTTGCACATTCTATAATTTTCTATTCACAAATTTGACAGTATTTTAGATTTGGAGCTGGATTTTATGTCAGACAGAGAAGTGTTGGTGAAGTGCTAAAGGGAAGATGAAACTTTGCTGTGCTTGGGAATATTTCACTTAGATGTGGAAAGGCAATGCTTTATTAACAAGACTGGTCAACAGTTGTTGATTTTAACCAAAGTTTGTGTCGAGTCTGAAGATCTTTGAAACTTTTAAAGCTCAAAGCAATGAGCAAAAAGAACGATCCTGTTCAGATGCTTTGATGGCAGTCTGTATTTCAATTTACTTCAGAAGAAAAAAGCATATTTAATTTACTTTCATCACTACAGGAATGAAAATGCCATTTTAAGTGACATATTGAATCTGCTGCCTATTTAATTCCTAGCAACCATAACTATAAGCAATATTAGGTAACAAAGTAAAGAAATTTCCCATATTCACAGCAGTCTTTTATATTATGTTAAAATATGGGTGAGTAAGCAGCAGTTAAATATAGATTGAAGATTTTCCATATCTTATACTCTGGAGAACAGGCAGAAGAATTAAAGTCACTTCTCTTTCCTTATAGTAGAAAATCCATCCTAGGAGGGAGACATTTGGATTGGGATATTTTTTTCTGTCTTTTCATTTATTCAGTGTTGTGTCATGCATTGGCAAGCATTGGTTGTCAAGTTCAGGGACATCTAGATTGTTAATCATTCATTCAACCTTAAAATCATAAAGACATTCAGGTCATTTGCTGGTTTTTGGTTGGTGGTTGGTTGGTTTGCTTTAAATTTACTTTTCCTGAAGATATTCAAAGGCCTAAAATGGCATTAGATTAATCAGATGAATTTGTGGACGTCTTTCTTGCTTTACTCTAATTCTGTTTGCATTGTGTCAGCCTATTCCAACTCCAGAATTTCCAACCATGTCTTTTCTTGCTTTTCTATGGTAGACATTCATGATTGGTTTAAAAATATTTCTCTTCAGATAGCCTTGCAATTAAGGTCAAAATATCACTGAGTTTGGTTCACCAACTGAGTAACCCATGACCTGCTTTTCAGGCTATTTAACATTAAAAATAGCTCAAATGGTACGGTAGCTTAATGCAAAACTCCTGATGATTTCTGTTGCAGATGTTACTGTTGAGTATGCCTGCATATCAAGATCATGTCAGAAATCAGGTGATCACTAATTATCTGTCCATACTTAATGGCCAGCCCAGAAAAGCTGATATGATTTAGTTCTATGGCGTTTCATTCAAATGTTTTGATTGAGAGATTGGTTTTGTGCTGTTGCTATAATCCCAGGATTATTCTATAGAAACTCAGGTAGAGGAAGAAAGTAAGAAGGAATAATTGGTACTGAGGAGATGGGCTCCTATTATCACTGTTAATAAGCAGGCTTGGATCTTACATTGTTCCCAGATGTTGCCAGGAAAATAACTGGTAGCCTCAGTCTGAAGCATTCCTGGTACAAATCAAATGCATTGGTTACAGTAAAGCTGCCTTTTCTAAGCATATGAAGATTGTGTTTTTAAAGGCAGACAACTTGAGCAGGCGTCCACAGGCATGACTAGTACATGCTTCCTATAAGAAGAAACTTTTAAAGGAAATGCCTATCAGGAGAGCTTAGAGATTTAGCTTACAGGAAGAATATGCAGCAAGGAGTGTAGCACTTTGAAGTTTATATCAGCCCAGCTTGTAAGAAATTTTATTCTGTTGCTGTTATGCCTTTGGAAGACTGTATCCTAATCTAATGTTATATTTTAATACCTTGATAAATGAATCTCTTAGAACTTTTCAGAGATATGCAAAGGTTCCTTATTTTTGTTTATTTAATCATGCTTTAAAATTTAATAAGCATGTCTAAATTTTATTAATGGATCAAAACATTCCAAGAAAAGTGTATTATTCATAGTTATATTCTTCCATGTATCATTATCTACATAATGCTGCTTTTCTTTTACACAGTAGATAACCATGGAGACTAGTAAGACTTCTAAAGCTCTAAGTCTCTGCATTGCTCGTAATGCTGTTTTCTTTCAGTATTTCTGAGAAAATGTCAATGTGCTTCCCCAAACCTGAAGTCATTCCTTCTTATTTTTCTTTAACTAAGTAGTAGGAATTAAAAAGATATTTCCTTTCCTGTGTATGAGAACAGAGTGTTTAGGAAAAATCAGAACCTTGCACCTTTCTAGAGATATCTTGCTATGCTTGAAGTCCAGGACTTTCCCTGGACAACTGTTTGAATATGAAATGACATTGAACATCAAAGAGCTGAAACAAGGATACGGAAACAAATTAATATGTGGAGCTTCACTTTTACTACTTTATGTTCATTTAAAATAAGAAATAATTATATCCTCATATTTTAAAACTGATAAAACCATAAATGCCCTGTTTTATATCATTGCACAGAAAATTCCAGGTTTTTGAGCAAGCATACATGTTCTCTCTTTTTCTTGTGTGTTTGACTGTTTGGCAGAATGTGAGTAAATAGTTAAGAAAGTAAATCAAGCTATCTGGGCTTCCGTCATTCTCCGTTCCTTGCTGTATGTAGGCTGTATTTTCCAGGGATTCAAGTTCAGATTCCACATCTGTGAATGAGAGGGACTTTTTTCAGACACCTTTAAGCATATTATTTCAAATGGGGAAACTGGGGTTGAAATACTTGAATTACAGTGTAGATTCTATAACCTAAATATATAGAGATAGATAGATATATTACTTCAGTCTTCTTTGCGTACTCAGGATCAGGAACAGCTTCCTGCTGAATCTAGTACTGAACTTAATGTCACCCATCTCATGAGATAATTGGATGTTGCATAGTAAAATAAATGGAAGCTGTTTGGAAAATGTAGTGTTAAATCTTGCATCTTGCTTAAAGGAAAAGCATTTTTCTTACGTATTGATCCAATAGAATGCCACTAGTTGAATGCTAGGGATTCTCTCTGTTAGTGGTTACTAACAAAAAAGAGTTAGTGGATTTTATATTTCAACAAAAATTGGAAAATTATACAGTGAAAAGTTCCCAGAAAAACAAATAATTTAGTTAGAGACATTCCCAGATCACCAAAGTATGTTAATGATTTTACAGGTAAAAGGGTTTATAGCATCTTGTACAAACAAAATGAGTTGTTTGTTTTTTCTGGTATTATCTCATTCTAAATTTGACTGAGTTTTCTTTACAGCATGTAGTTGTCAGCTAAAGCAAATCTATTTAATTTTTAAAATATATCTGGTTTTAATTCCTATCTTTAACAATTTTCTCTTTAGTTTCAATACTTGACCTTCACGACGGTATTTTTCTTTTCCATACTAGGCAATGCATTCAAACAAAATCATTGAATCACAGAAAAGGATACCTGATAAGACGGCACAAGAAATATTTGTACTTGGTTCTGTGATTTCTAGATAAATATTTTGTAAGTTTGGGTTAATATGTATTTATTAATTATTGGTACTATTATGCCAGCAAGATGGAGATTGCTTCATACAAATTTTATTACGTGTATCAGTCCTTAGTTACAGAAAATGTTATGTTTCTATTCTCTACACTGCTCTAAGAACGATGTGAGCAGCACCTTTTTCAAAACATGTCCAGGCAAATTTCAGGAATCAGTAGTAACATTTTTTGCATTTGAAAGTAATAATTCTGATGCTGTGGTGGAAAGATGACAAAAGGTATACAGTAGGACAAGATCAATGACTGGTATTTTTTATTCATGAGCTTCAATATTTTCTTTGTTCTGGCTAATCCACTCAGTGTCATTTTTGACTCCTCTCTGTTCTCTTTTGCAGCTCAGTAAGTCTTCTTTCCATTTTATCATCAAGATCCATCCTTTCCTCCTTTTTATTCATATCTCTGTGGACAATTTGTCCCTTATTCTTTTGTATCTAAAACTTGAATACTTGATATATCTTCTTTTCTGACACTTATCTCTTTCTTTTCAGCTCTGGCTTCATATCTCTTACAGAATCAAATTCAAGCTCTTTGCCACATTTTTTAATAAAGGGTCTCACCTCACATGTCTAAACTATTAACTGCTTCTTGTCCTTTATCTTCTCTTGCCTCACATTATTGGTTTATTTTTCATGGCTACTCTTCCTGCTTCCTGTGACATGAATCATCATTCCATTACATTCTGTTATAACAAAGTCTTTCTAAAAATACTTGCTTTGAGAAGATGTCTTAGTACTTTTGTTTCCAAAACTTCCAGTTCTTACACTTCTGCAACAGAAGTCTCTGAAAGTGTGTGGAGGATAATAATTCTTGTTAGCAGTGATATTGATAAGTTAACATGCTAAAATGAAGAGTAAGTGATGTGACAAAAGACTGACTGAACTGCTAACATGAGTTCAGATTCTCTGACCGTGTTTTGGTTGTTTTCCCTGACCTGCTACATTAGTTTTACAACTTCAGCTGTTTTAGATGTAATGATTTACAAAACAGAACACCAACTGCCAAAAAACTGACAGAGAGAAATTACTAATGTTGCTTTTTAGTCAGGAGGCTTCTTTTTTATTTATTTTTTTTTTAAACTTTTAATTTACTCTTTCAAGCATGAATTATTCTATAGTGTATTTAATGAATAGGCTCTTGGTCTCTAGATTTTCACCAGTAATGAAGGCTAAGAGTAAAAAGCCTTGATCTGAAACATAGCTTAAATGATCCTTCCAACCAAATGAGATATTAAAGGGAACAGGAGAAATCTAATAAATGAAATCACTCCCATCTTCACTGTTGAAATGGCTAGTCTTAAATCTGGTGCTCCATGTAAACATCAGTATACATGCCAGAGAAAGCTGAATTAACAGTGCTTAAAAAATAGTTATTTAATAATTATTTCACAGATTCAGGGTTTTTCCCTATTGTGGTCCTTGTAAAAGAGAATATGAAAACTCATTAAAAATTCTGCTACTTAAGTTCACTACACCATTGTTGTGATGGATAGAATATTCCTGCAGCAACAGTATAACAATAAAATTAAACCCATTTCCTCCTTTTGATGGATAAATTACAGTAAACATTTATGTGGTGGAACAACTGCATTAGCCATTGTTTCTTTGTCTGGTATATTGCACTAGAGAGCTTCCTTTTTCTATACATACTATAGCATAAAATTCTGTGTGTGTAACTGTAATTGGGATGAAATAGCTGATAGGAGTCTTTTATTTAGTTTTGACAATGGAGGTTTCTTGGAGAGTGGTCATAAAACCCCATTTAGGAAGTAATAGGGCTGTTTTCAGCTTGCTTGAAACAAAGATAGTCTACTAAACATCAAGTTTGAAAACGTAGTTTTAGAATGTGTCAAAGGTTGAAAATTTCTTTTCTCAGGGAAATGTAAATCTTGCTGTTCATTTCAACCTTAAAAATTCAGTTATACGAGTCTATTGTTGAACAAACACCCAAAAAAATCCAGTTGAAGCATATATGTAAAGTTGATTCAGATTTAACCTGTATTCTTTAAGAATTTTATCCCACCACTTTTAGTGGGATCACCCAATCCCAGCTGATCTTCATCTTCTTTCATACTCCATCAAGATATGACATACAGGAAGCACATCAATAGTTCGGTAAGTTGGGAGACTCTGCAAACAGATCAGACATCTTACCAACCTAAACTTTAAGAACAAACAAGGACCATGAAAAACCTGGGCTGCATTTCCCAAGATATACCCCAACAGCTCAAAGGAATGAACAAATTAATATCCTGTGACTAGTGCAGATCCCTGACCTAGGAACTAGATCAGTTTACACTGGGGTGGTGCGTTTGGGGATTGTTTTGTGGTTTTGGTTTGGGTTGGGATTTTTTGTATTTTATTTTTTAGTATTTGCATCTTTTTTTCCCCTTTAGCTGTCAAATTATTTTTAAGAAAGAAACAAAGCAAGCAAGGCTACCCTTCGCACTTCCATTAGGAAGACCTTCGGATAGCTGGTAGGGAAGGCAGAGAGACAGCCACGCTGTTAGCGCTGCATTATCAGAGTATTCAGGTAATAATGCAGTTGCATAGTGCATAACTATGGATAATTCCTACTTCTGCATCACAGTCCTTGTCTGTTGGCAGTTACAACTGCCTTGGTGGGCTGCAGATCAAACCTAGAAACATTGTGGATTACACAATTGACAACAGAATACCTCAGCATTGGCTGTCAAAGGGAAGCTGGACTGCAGCGACAGTGTTTTGAGACAGGGTGATCTGAATTATGTTTGTGCTATATTATGGTAAACCTGAGTGAGAAAATTATTTATCTTCTAGCTCTATAGACAATCAATTTTACCATTTCAGACACTCCCATAGTCTACAAATTATCTAAAAGCAGAACAGGTCATCTGAACTAACTGGGAGATTTTAATTATTAGTATTTTGAGGTTTTCATTATAACAAAAAGTCTTTCTTTCAAGATGTTTAGCAATGGAACAAATGCATCTCACTGGAATTTTGGCTTAGCACCGCACATCTATAGATTATACAAACACCCTGCAGTATAGGAGAAAAGGAACAATGGTGACAGATCAGTTCCTGCATTAATACCTGAAGCATCAGCTTCAGAAATTAATAAAGCCCACGGGATGAATGTTGTTTTAAGTGAACATCAAATATTATCTCATTTTCTTCCTTAGGCTTCTACAAGTCTCCTCTTCACATACTCCCAAAACTAAAATGAAATATGAGATGTTCCAGCCTTATCCGTGAGGTTTATCCCTGATAAATGTGCCTATGAATATCTATGTTCTACTTGCAAAATCATCAAGAAAATGAAGACATTAAGGGGTGAATGGAAGAAATTACACTATTTCTACTCTAGTTGTAATTATTTTGCCTGATACAGTAATAAAGAAAATTGTATTAAAGGTATTTTGATCATTAGTTCCTGGAACCATAAATGTCATTATGTTTCTGAGATCTGAACCTTGTAGGATTAGCACATTAAATTTAATTTCTAACAGGACTCAGGACTCTTAACTTTTGTCAACTGATCAATTTATGTTTCATCCTAAAATTTAGTATGTAAATACACAGTGTAGAATGACCACAGTAAGAGACTTCTTTTTCATTAAAAATGCAACTCAGCAGCTTTCTGATGAATGGTGACATTATGTATACGCCAATCCCTTCTGGAAAATTGAAGCGAATCTGGACTTTGCCAAGAATTTGTCATGCCACCCTAAATGTTTAATCAGGGATGCTGTGACATTCAATGCTGCTTGTATAAATACATCAGTCCAATTTTTATTAAACCTCTTCAAAATGAACCAAAATCTGCTTCTGGGGAGAAAAGAAAAAAATAAATAAAAAAGAAGAATAAAAATGTCTGAACCAAACTAATGCTGTTAATCTGTTTCTCACAAGATGTGATATAATCTAAAATTAACTATGATCCTCACTTCACTGAACACAAACTTCCCTAGTAAAAGTTTTGAATTGGAATGGAACTCAGAGGAGTGCTGTGTCAAATTAATGATCACGAAGCAAGGCTCACAGAGCATTAGTAATCAGCTTCTGCCTTGGGTGAGACCAGGGAATAGATGTCATTCAGCCATCTGAACAGATTCTCAATGATAAAATCTGTCCTTCAGAAACCCAGAAACACCTAGTGGGACTTTCCAGTGACTTCTCTATCGATTGATTCTATTCTGACCATTGGATTTCAGATAAAGGCCAGAGAAGCCAATAAGAAGAATCATTATTAATCTGTTGGTGCTGCGGATTAAAAGGGTTATAGAAGTCAGTAGTTCCAATCCTGAAAAGCTTTACTTATACATATTATCTCTTTGGTTTTATATATAGCCTATCTTTGTTTAGTTAAAGTATCTGCATAATTTAGAATTTAGCAGAATACAGGTGCTTGAGGTCAACTTCACAACATAAAAAGTATTTCTATATTACTGTATCTAGTTCATAATCATACTCTTAGTGGTGTTTCCTCAGATTGTTTCTCATACACATTCTATCTGCTATTTATCCCCCCCTCTGATATTAAAATTACAAAGTAATTAGGTTCTATTCTGCTATCAACAAGTGAAAAACTTTTTACTAATGCCAGCTTATCCAGGTTTTAATTCCCAGCACTTGTGAGAAAGTAGTGGGTCTCATCATAGTTTCTGAATGTTGATTTGTTGTGGCATAAGTGGAACATGCACGGGTGAGGGCAGTACTCTAAGCAAGCAGAAACATGCTGCAAAGGACAGACAAGGTAGAGACATATGCACAGATGAAAGAGACAGTGCTGGTCAGTGTAATAAGCAGCGGTTTAGGTGTGTATGCTCTAAATCTTCTGAAGTTTTACAGAAAGCTTGTTAGTGAAGAATAAAAAGATATCTTGGTGCAAACACAAAATATTAAAGGAAGAGATGGAGAGTTTTTATACTGCCAAACTCCTAGCTAAGCTGAAAGAAGGAAGATTTTCTTACAGCTGTTTTTCTCACAGTGTTTTTCAGTAAGAAAAGGTAGCCCTTTTTTTTTTCTTTTGAAAAAATAATAATGCAAGACTACAATACCTTGAACAGCTCTGAATTGTAAAGCTCATGACATGCTCTTACTTAATCCAAAACTGCACAATTGCTATAATTACCAGCATTCTTTCCCACCTAGGAAGTGGGTACAGTCAGAATTATTTCTAGTCACTAAATTTTATATATCTAGTGTCAGCAAATATTGTTGTTTGTTTTTTTGCTTTGGGGTTTTTTTGGGGTTTTTTTTTGGGGGGTGTAATGCTGTGTCCAAGGATAGTTACTGCAGCACTTCTAATGAGGCCTGATAATGCTGTGTTGTTGGGCATGACAAAAGCTAAAATCCAAAATTAGATTCAGAAGTCCAGATTATGCTTGAAAAGAGGCATCAGGTCATCTAGAGCGTTCATGATTCCTATATATGCAAGGTTCTTTTGAGAAAATTGGTGCTCAGCTATTACTACAAACCTTCTGTGGTTTAAGGTAAAGAAAATTCTGGTGTTGTTTCCTATATTTGTTGTTCTGCAAGAATTATGTGATAAAGGTATACTTAGAAATATATTGGTTATAAATGCAATATAGTTTTGTACTGTGAATGTAAAATGAAATACAATGGAGTATTCAGACTGGTAGAACACAAGATATTTCCATTATTACAGAGAAAAACTTTCCATAGGAAGAAATATTTGAGATCCTTTAGAGAGAGGAAAAGTTTATGCTATATAAAGCCTCATAAGATACTGACTTTAATGTCTGGTAGACGGGTCTTTAATCTTCTGTACTCACCCATCATTATTCTGTTATCAGGAAGTAGCTGGTATACCCAGCAATCTACTGAAATGCTGGATTAACCCAAAGAGAGAGCAGTTAGAGATGGAAAAAAAGAGAAATCTAATCTTTCTTGCAGTTTTAAGGTTCCTTTTGTCATGTGACTGATGCCCTGAACTTAATCACAACTGCATTCTTTCTCTGTGCTTGAAAGAATATTTTCTGGAAACTATGCTATGACAATTTCATAGACCAGCAGCCTACTTATTTGTTCTTCCTCTCTCCCTTTCCTCTCTCCACCTCCACCCCAAACCCCCTTTATAATTCCCTCCTTCCACATTACTCTGGTATTTGGTTAAATCAGGCCTTCAGCCTAAATCATGATTAGACGAGGGATGAGGATGCTTTAATGTTGCTTCTGAGGGCATTACTGTTACATGGATTTGGGTTTATTGGAAGACAGTATTACGTATCTACATACTTCTTCCTGCCCTTACAGCACTCTGGAGGCCCTCGACTTTATGGTTCCTAAAGACCCCCAGCCTCAAACTGTAACAATCTCCTTTAGCGCACTTGAAATATTTAGGTTGCGTCAACAGTAATGCTCCTTTTGAGCATTGCTTGGCCATTGATGACTAGTTAGAAAAAGGAGGGAAAAAAATGTAGGTTGACATTAAATCATCTGCTTGCTGCCTGAAGGCAGCTACCTTCCAGGTTTTTTGACACAAAGAATAGTTCTGGATAGAGAATGTTCCCACTAAAAGTGTAAGCAATAAGAGGGCTGCGAAGGGATTTCTGAAAAAACACCAATGAGAAATCAGATAGAAATATACAGAGAAGTATGTCTGATATTAAAACTCGCTATGATTTGATCAGTATGTTTAGCAACTCAGGAAAAGTAGCACTTATGTTTTATATATTATAGAAAAGAAGGAACGTCAGGAGTATAAAATATAGAAATGACTGGGGGAAAAAAATCTGTTGCTGTAGTGCACAAAGCAATGTTTATGTTCTAGGATGCAATAGCAAACAACTGGGCAGCCCTTTCAATCACACTAAAGACTGATATACCAAGGCCACAATGTTCCCTAGTTACTCCAGCAGTGTGGTAAAGTAATATTGGCTATTCATATCCCAGCACTAAAAGTGAGGAAAACATGCTTTGGTCTTGTAGGAGAAAGTCATCCATAACCTCAATGTGTGGAAAAGGAATAAGAGATGACAAAAGCTGTGACATCTTCAAAGTTGCCTAAAGTGCCCTTTATCACAGTATGATTTTTAGTCTCAGAGTAAAACTATTGCTTGATTGATGTGTCGGAGAAAGTATTTTGTTCTGTAATCTTATGGAGCATTATTTAGTTCAGAATTTGTTTTTCAAATGTTTTCTGCTACAGCATATCCATAACAGTATCTGCCATGACTTTAATGATGTTTTAATATCATGAGATCTCATTATCTCTGCTTATTCAGTTTTTGCTGATAAGTAAGACTGGCAGCTGTTCTGGTTGAATTACTGGGTCCACGGATTAGTAAAAAGAAAATTAATGTAATAATTATTTCTTTTTATTCTGTTGAACAGCATTCAGAGGCTTCAGTGAGGATTAGAGCCTCATTGTAATAGATGTATAAACATTAAAGATGGCCTTAAATGGTACATACAACATGCTGTTATTGTTTAGTTCAGTGTTGAAACAAACTGAGTTTTGTTTACAGTTTCAGGAGGAAAGGTCATTTCTAAATAATGTTGTTCATATTTAACTAATACAAATTAATTCAGACATCCAAAATCTGTGTAAACACTAACAAAAAGTGTATCTTAGATTTAATATTACACTGAAAACAATCTGATATCTACCCTACTGGTTTTGTACTGACAGCCTTAATGTTGTATTGCATATTGACTTGGGGTGGGGAAATGAATGTAAACCAAATAGTTTTCCATCACAAAACAACAGTGAATACAGTAGCACTATTTTATTTACAGAATGAATGTTTCTTTAATCAATTTATTGCTAGCAACCTAGTGAAAATTGAACCAAGTTGAAAAAGTATAGCATTTCATCACATAGTGGAACAAAAATGTGTACAGATATGTTGCAGTTGATTGAAATTTACTGCACTTTGAGATATATTGCATATTGCAGGAAAGGTAATTTATTTTTATATCTTATGTTATTAGCATATGTGTCAAGTAGAATTTTAGTTTGTCATATTTCTAAAAAAATATAGACTCATTTCAGGAAAACAGTCATCACTATATATGTATGTTTGTCATATTTATTTTAAAGTCTTAACCATCACCTCACTTTGAATTTATTGGAGCTATAGAAAGGAATTACATCCTTCTCACTGTTCAAAAGAGCAAACTCAGCAGCAAATAGGTACACTCTCCAAAGATGACTATAGCATTAGCTCATCTCAAGCTCAATGAAGAGAAAAAAGGATGCAGAGCATTTCTCTCTCAGTGTTCTAAGGACACTTGGAATGATCCTGTCCTTGAAATCAGAAACCTTCTTGTGTAAAGGTGTGCAAAAACTTCCTCAGTGAAAGAATTGTCAGTAATTTAATACAGGTCTTTTGAGCCTCTCATGATGACTGTTGGCAAATTTCATGCTGGGCAACAATTACCATTTGACTGTATTTTCTGTCTCATGCCATTGGCAGGTTCCTAAAAAGATAAAAGAACAAAAACTCTGCCAACTGTCGCACAGCTTGGAAATCACAGTGCGTACGTATTTATCAACCTGGCATCACAACATACAGCTTCTAATGAGTGAGGCATGAATGGTGTCATTTCATAAGCAAGCCGGTAGCACTCTTCTGTATTTTGTAATGACAGAATGGATCTGGATGAAAGACACCTCCAAGATCATTCAGTCCGACTTTCAACCCAGCACTGAAGGGTCAACACTAAACCACATCCGTAAGAGCCAGGTCCACACACTGCTTAAACGTCTCTGGGGACAGTGACTCCACCACTGCCCTGGCAGATAACTCTCTCTGTGAAGAAATATTTTGTAACATCCAGCCTAAACCTCCCCTGGCACAGCCAGAAAAAATTTCCTCTAGTCCTGTCGCTTGACACCAAGAAGAGGCTGGTCTCATCCTCACTCAGGTAGTTGTAGAGAGTGATGAGGTCTCCCCACTTGAAGCACAGCACATAGCAAATTACCTTAATTGGTTTAAGCAATCAAGTATAAAATACTACTGTCTATTGGGAGTTCATAGTAGTAGCTCATACTGTCACCGAAGTGAGCAGGGAAAAGAACATGGGAATGGTACGCATCATGTGCATGGTCTGCTGACTTCAGTGTTCAATGGTACTGGCTGCCCTTTGGTTCTTAGGTGTTCATCCCTGGTTTTGTGGATCTGGCAAAAGAGAAGCCATGCTATTTCCTTATATCTGGATCCAAGTGTGTGCACACCCAAGACATAATCCTCCAGCTACTATATACTGATGCCAGACATGCTGAATTTTGCAAGTGACAGCATTAGTCCTGGGTAGTCTTTTCATTTTATGAAAGAGATGGTTATTTTTTCCCAACAGATAAGCAAAACTACTTGTCCAGTACTAGGTATCTGTAGGAATCTTCTAAACACCATAAGGGTTCTTTTAAAAAACCCTGAGTTTAGAAGGAGCAAAAACCCCCATGACAATTATCTGTGATGTCTTTTGATATATAATATTTTAAACTTCAGTTTTGCAATGAATGTGATTTTTCTCACTTTTTCAGCTGTTAAAACAGAGAGTTTGAAGGGTTCTATTTTTACAAGTGACTCTAGTCAGTCAAAAATTCACACAGAATTTTTATTTTCCAAGGAAGAATGTTATTTTTCAAAAGACAGGGACTTTAATGAAAGAAAATACTTGTTTCTCTGGGTTTAAGATAACTGTCCATATACATTTTTCTAATTCTTAGTGGAAGTCTTACCTTAGATGTCAGCGTTTTTCACTATAATTTTTGTATACTAAAATTAACTCCTCAATCATCAAACAGAGCCATTGAACTAATTCAAATAGTTTTGGCTCTATTGAACTAATTCAAACATTTTTGGCTCTTCTTAAAAACAATTTTTAACTCAGTAAATCATGCCAAAACGTATCTATCCAGATTTGCTTGGGAATACAAAGCTTCAGAATTTTGCCCAAATTTGCTTCTTAAAAATAAAATAAAAAATTGCTATTTGTGCTATCATTCAAGATTAACAATGGCAAACCTTACATAGCAAATAACTTGGAATATGCTAATTACTTGGAACATGTATTATATAGCAGTTCCGTGTCTTTTCAGTTATTGGCTACAAGGAGAGAACTTCTATGTTTATTAGGCTGGGGTTGGAAAGATATTTGAGGATCCAGTAACAAGTCAAGTAAGTGATGATTTTTTTGGGTTTTGCTGTTGTAAGGAACCTTAATTTTGACAGGAAAAATACTGTTCAGGATTATAACTACCCTGCTCTGTTGGTGGGGGTTTTTTGTTGTTTGGTTTGTGGTTTGTTTGGGTTTGGTTTTGTTGTTTTTTTTTAATGCTTAGAAATTATGATGAGAAAATAGATTACACTTTGCTTTTTCATCTTGTATATAATTGCATGTTTTTCATATAACTTTTTCTTTTCAAAATACATTAGACTTTGAAATTTTATAATGTAAAAGCTTTATGTCTTACAGGGACAATCGTTAGCAATAATCACTGGGCGGGGGGGGGGGGGACAGGACGGACAGAACTTGTTTATGTAAACTGACAGCCCAGAAAAAAACAGGAAATGTAAAATAAATATCAAAAATATTACAGCAGGTAATCATTTTCTGCAGAAATTGCTTCCAGAGATTAATTAGAAATAATTATTTTTAATGGAAATCTTGTGGTTTAAATTAACGAAAGTAATAAAACCTTCAGAATGGGAGTTTAAAAGATGTTTTCCTTTAACTTTGAGACAGGACTATTAAGGAAAGGAACATATATGGGTATTATTTTCATTAATATTAGTAGTACATTTATTCAATGTTATAGCCCCCCAAAAATCTAAATCTTCAGTATAGTAATCTTTTCATATTAGTATAGGGCCTAAGGTGTGGTAGTTTATTTACAGAACAATACCTAACATGTTTGGTCACTGTGGTGTTTCTCAGAACCACCTCATCACTTTTAGAATAGAATAGAATAGAATAGAATAGACCAGGTTGGAAGAGACCTTCAAGATCATTGCGTCCAACCTATCATCCAACACCACCTAATCAACTGAACCATGCAACCAAGCACCCTATCGAATCTTCTAAACATCTCCAATGATGGTGACTCTACCATCTCCCTGGGCAGCCCATTCCAATGGGCAATCACTCTCTCTGTGTAGAACTTCCTCCTAACCCCCAGCCTAAACCTCCCCTGGTGCAGCTTGAGACTGTCCTCTTGTTCTGGTACTGGTTGCCTGGGAGAAGAGACCAACCTCTGCCTGTCTACAACCTCTCTTAAGGTAGTTGTAGAGAGCAATAAGGTCACCCCTGAGTCTTCTCTTCTCCAGGCTAAGCAACCCCAGCTTCCTCAGTCTGTCCTCATAGGGCTTGTGTTCCACACCCTTCACCAATTTTGTTGCCCTTCTCTGGACATGTTCCAGCAAGTCAATATCATTCCTAAACTGAGGGGCCCAGAACTGGACCTAGCAACAAGTCTATAAGTACTGTAGCCGGGTATGACCAGCACAGAGCATATGAAGTGTTTCCTGTATTCTGTTGGGTTTTTGACGTTATCACATTCTTCAAATAGTCTGCCAACTAAAACTCCAGCTATTTTTGCTATAAAACCTAAGAGAAATACCAATAATTCAGTTATAGATGATTTGCTCATATCCAAACAAATTGTCAGTTAGTAATGTCAGAAATTGAAGTTCAGCATAGCAGAGAAAAATCCAAGAATAGTATGTTTGCCTGCATCAATCAATCTTACCACCATTTTGCAACCTATTGTTTTGTCAAAGGTTATACATGCACTAAGCTTTAAATGAGTGTGTCTCAGCCTTCATAATTAAGAGACAAATTCTCAGAAAGTATAGCAAATATTTCAATTACAGAAAAATTCTGGTTTGGGAGCATTGGGGCAATTCCTGCAATAGCTCATTGTAACAAGTTTTGAGGGTTTAGCAAGGATTAATTTTATGCATACATGCAGATCAATCAGAACTGAAGCAGTGAATAAATTAGAACCATGTTGCACTTTATTGCAGTGTGATTGCCGATGGTAACTTTAGTAATACGTGTGCATCCAATTCTCAGACACCATGCTTCTGTCTCATTATTTTATGTTTTCCCCTTTCTTGATAAATAGTTGACCCAGTTATTGCTTACCCTCTGACATGATTCCTAATGACAGGAATTTTCTAGCAATATGCACCTGCAACAGGGAACCTTTTATTATATCCAGGCAAAGAGTTCCTGTTTCTTCTTTTCTAATTTCCTGTCTTTCTGAGCTTTTTCAGGGTTTTTCGCTCTCTTTGAGGTTTTGTTTGGTTGGTTTGTCGGGGTTGTTTTAGGGGATAAGAATGGAGGCAGAAAAGGAATGAGAATCAGAATAGTAAATACTTTAGTCTTGAATCATATTCCATCTGAGCAGCTAGTTTCTTTATTAATACACCTCATTCTTCTAGGATGCCTAGCCTTTTAAAAACTGTAAGAAAATGTGACTAAAATTATCCTCCCTAAATCTTGGACCCAAGGTACTCTTTTTCCACCTGGCTTAGATGATTCAAACTCCAACTGATGTATAACATGGCTGTATTACAAAAAGTTATGCTACATTAACTATGGTATATTTCAACAGGCAAACACAAGGCACTGTGTATTAGCTTCAGCTGCTCACTGGTGTAGCGATCATATCCTCTGTCGTGTTATGGCTGCTTGGATGGTCAGAGGAAAGTTGATTTTGAAGGATTCTAAAACTGTGTTTTATGGCTGGCAAGTAGAGACGTGCAAATCAAAAAGGGGCTGTCGTTTCTGGCTGAAGGCCAAACAACTTGGAACAATTCAACAGAGAATTTGAATTGCTCACTCCATCATCTATAGTGGAGTAAGACTAATAGTCAAAATTCTTTTTAAGTGATCAAAAATTTATACCATGGTAGGCTCAAGGTGTAGGAGATACATCTTATGCATTAGGAGTTAAAATATCAGATTTTGATGCTTCTGGCAATGTTTTTGCTGCTATAATTTCAGCAGCACCTGACAGCTGTAATAGAGATGGGTGAGTTATTGCAAATAGTTGCTTATAGCGTGGCTTTGCACTGGAAGAATATTTAGTGAAATTAGTGTCAATGACGGTGAAAGCCTTTGGCAAATCTAGCAGGGAACTTGAAAATACAGAAAGAAATAGATACATATTTCACCCTCCTTGTCCCTGCAATGTATAAAACTGAGGTCTCTCATATCAGGTAAGAGTAACTCTCCTATCTAAAAAAAATTAAATGCTAATGAATAATTAATTACAAAAATATTGATATCTTCTGAAAACCTGATAGCAAGTTGCTCAGTTATCATTTTCAGATAAACCTTAGGCATTGTATCTTTCATCAGAATATCCTCCCTGTTTTCTTGAGTGGCTTGACAACCATACAAGGCAGTTTTATTCCATGTTTATTAAAGATCATCTGTCCTTATTGTCTTTAGATATCAATGTACAGTTCCATCTAAATGGAGGAAAATACTGTTTGGTTTTGTTGCAGCTGGGGTGATCCTGGCCAAAGAAAGGATGACCAGGAATTTTCAAAGGTTATGTACCAAATATAAAGGATGAGAACTGAGAGCAGGGGCAGGCAGGAGCAGGAGGGCTCAGGCACTGAAATCGCACCCCACAAGTGGATGGATGTTCCACATTGGACAGAACTCACCAGGAGGCTCCTATTTGCCTTCATCCTACACAGTAAATTTGTACCTAATGTGTTATCTTCTTGGTCCATCAGCATGCAGATTAATGAACTATCCTAATAAGCTGCAAAGGTCTTCCTCCTCTCTGCTCATGACAAGAACTGAGTAATTACCTGTCCATTGGATTATAGACACCACCATGGCAAAGCAAAGAAATTTCCTTTTACCTGTTCTTTTGAACGTATTTGGCCTCTCCCCCACCCAAGTTTTACATCACATCAGGACAGGAATTCAAGCTCTAAATTGCAGTAAGATCAAGCATAATTTCCTGAAAGGATTTTGGTGTGTGGTAGATTGTTGGATTTTTTTAACATCTGTTGTTAAATTGGTTAAGGAAGGGTTGATTACATTAATCCTAGGCATTCATTATCATACTTCTGCTCTTTAGAATACCTTCAGTGCTGATAAAAACAACTCTAGTGAAAATTTGCTAATATGCAAATTCCATTTATTTACGTTTGCATTTCAAACTTAAGTGGTTTCCTTTTAGCGTTCACATTCATTCTAGGTTTATTACAATTTGCTGAGGAAAAATAAAACTCAGTGTGAGCTGTATTATCTTAAATAATGGGCAATGGAGGCAAGATGTAAAACCATCTCTTAGAATGTCAGTCAAAGTGTTATTGTACTCCCCCAAAATAGTATGTCTACTTTAAACAAGACTGTGAGTTATGATTCAGAATCACGAAAACTCTCTTTCTGAGACAGTTAAGAAGACATCTGGGAAGAGCAGATCTAAGCCTATTCAAACCTCAGAGACCTTACCTTTTATAAATTTAAATTATCTGCTATTGTCATTGAAATAATGTTTCAGATTACAAAAGGAACTGATCACTGGTGTACCACAGGCTTCACTGGCAGTATGCAGGAGAGGTTTTATAAATGTGGCATTAGGAATCACAGGTGATTATTTTGTATTCGGTATGACCAAGAAAATACATTCAAGTAAACATAAATGATAGCTCACTGTAAATGTATGTCTGCTATTAATATTATACTTCTGAGAAAATTAAGGAACCATAAAGTCTATTGAATTCAAATTTTAGATGAAGTTTTAAGAACTTTGGGGTTTGCCACAAAGGCACACTGAAGGAATTTCACACACTGACATTTACTATGGTTTGAACTGAAGCAGCAGAATGCAGAGCAGAAACAGAGGTCACAAACCAGTAGTATTCATGAAGTCATCAGATTCTGGTATGAAGTTTGATATTGTTCTTTTAAATTCCTACTTTGTGCAATTGTTGTTGGAATAATAATGCAATGAATAATGATTCTGATTCCAGCATGTTTGAGAGCAAACTTATATTGACTTCAGCTGAACCAGGAAAACACCAAGTGAGTATTTTTGCATGTTGTTGCAAATACAGTGTGAAATGTACAGACTACACATTCTGAGATCTGGCTCTCTGTATTTGTGCCTTTTATCTTGTTCTATTAGCTTTGGAGAGGATTTTCCTATTGAATCCAAGTACATGCATGACTGTGCTAAGAAATTTCAAAGATGACCTTCAGCATCACTTTTGTGCAGGAGGCAGAGAACTACCTCTCATAAATGGCTAATTCTGCACACACTAAATTCTACAACTGGCTTCAAGTAAGGGCAGAATTTTTCTCTGAAGGAGACATTCCCAATATTGATAAATGATGTAATAGATTTTTTTTTTATGTGAGCAAATGTACACTTAGTGTACATAATTGTATTTTTAGCATCATTTACCTAAGTCTAAAGTAATTAATTTAATGTTTCTTAATTATTATTTTTTTGAGCTGTGGCAGAAATTAGAACAACAATTGAAATTACTGTAATTTATATATTGAGAGAGAGAGAGAATACATAAAAATGGAAGGAATCAAATCAAGATATAATTCAGACTCATTATAAATAGCAGCTTAACACTGAAATGTCCTGATATGAAGAAAAAAATAAGTACAGGATCAATTACAAAGAAAAAAAAAAAGAAGTAAACATATGCAATAAACAAATTACATGCAAACTCTTTCATAGAAGAAGAATAGTCACCCTTTCCAGAGATAGATTTAAGGTCTGCTGGTAATTAGAAAACCCTGCTACAAGACATTAAAACCCCCTACGCCATATTTCATGAAATGATAGGATTTTAAATACAGGAAATTGCTCACACTTTTTATTCTTTTTAGAACCATGTGCTTCAGCAGTTTTTAGAAATGCTGCCTTCTAGAAAGCTACATCTTCTGGATGGCATTGGGCTCACAATAATTCTGCTTCACTCTAGTCCTCTGGTAACAGATTGGTTCTGGTATTGAAAATCTTCCAGGTTATTTGGAGTATTTATGCTTCTTGCACAAGCCCTGTGAGGAGAGGCTGAGGGAGATGGGTTTGCTTAGCCTAGAGAAGACAAGGCTCAGAGGAGACCTTATTGCTGCCTACAACTACCTGAAGGGAGATTGTAGCTAGGCGGGGGGGTGGTCTCTTCTCCCAGGCAACCAGAGAAAGAGGACACAACCTCAAGCTGTGCCAGGGGAGGTTTAGGCTGGATGTTAGGAAGAAGTTCTTCACAGAAAGCGTGATTGGCCATTGGAATGGGCTGCCCAGGGTGGTGGTGAAGTTGCCATCACTGGAGGTTTTTTAAGAAGAAACTGGATGAGACACTTGGTGCCGTGGTTTAGTTGATTAGATGGTGTTGGGTGATGGGTTGGACTCGATGATCTCAAAGGGCTTTTCCAACCTGGTCTGGTCTATTCTATTCTATTCTATTCTAAATGGAAACTTCTTACATGACAACAAATTACTGGAACAAATATTCACCCATTCTACTCTAAGTGTCCAGCCATGGAGACTTTTGATATATAATTTATGGGAAAAACCAGCTGAGATTTGGATTTACACAAAAGGTTGTATGTTGAGTAGTGCACATGTAGTAAGGAACCTTGTTGTTAAGCTGATGAGGAAAATACAGTAAGTTTCTTAAAAAGTAAGGTAGCTGTAGCCTTTCTGGATAGAATTGGATTTGTTTTATCACAGTATTACAATTTGGTGCAATACAAGGATGCTTTTATCATTTCAGCACTGTCTGCAAAGCACTCAGATGGCACAATGTATCCTCTTTTCCTGTTTGCTACATTCAGTCCTCAAGGACACTTTGGGGAAAGCATCAATCATTTTGTGAATGTCTGCTTTTAGAACTTTTAGGAAGGTTCCCAGGCTACTGTATGGACAGATATTTTTTTCATCTTTTCAGTTTTTAAGTATCCTTAGAGTTTGGCCATTAGAATAATCAGAACAAAACAGATTTTTTAAAAAAACTAATTATAATTGTTATAATCTTTTATACATTTATTCAAATTAATGGTTAAAATAGAGATGACCCTGAACTGGAATGCTGGCTCCAAACACTTGGAAGCTTTTTAAATGGATGAAGTACAGATTCAAATTTTGTATTTCTCATGGGATTCCAGTTAAAAGGTAATTATTTCTGGTGTAATTATTGTTAATCCCAAACTTCTGAGTATGATTCAACCTCAAAGTTTCCTCAGTAGTAAAAATATTCTGTCTGTCATGGTAAAGTTAAAATCAAGGACAATCGTGGTACAAGAACAGTAACAGCATTTTATTAGTCAAAATATCCAACCCATAGAATTCTGGGTATAGTATCTAAATCACTCTTACTACAATCCAGAATTCACAGAAAGGACAGCATAGTTTGTGGTAGGGGGGCACTGCTATAAGCTGGGTATAATAGGTTTCAAAGTATTAAACAGAGTGTGGACAAGGGTCCAAGGTTTATGGCCTTTCCTCTGACCTCTTATTCAAGCTGAAGTGTGATAAAAGATATTCTAGTAGGTAGATGAAGCCAGTTTTCTCTATAGAGGAGAGACAAGAAACAAGAAATGGTGTCTCAGCACAGCAACAGCAGTTGTTCCTGCGCCTTTTTGTTTCAAAGAAGGATGAATTTATTTTTATTCCACCCATCTGTGCACTCTGTAGATAGAGATATGTTTTAGGAACAGATGAGAACCTTGTGAAATGAAATAATCTTTATTTTTCTTCCTTGTTATGTTTTATCTGTAAGAGCCTTTTTTTTTTCTTGTTGTGCTTTTCATTCTTGTTAAGGAGTATTTCCATTTTCACTTAACTTCAGGCCAAAACCAAGATCCAATGGTTAGAAGGAGTGGTTTTGTGAGTTTCAGAGACATCAGGGTTTTTTTATTACTGAGACAGCGCCACTTACAGAGAGTGTTCTGTACCCCTTATGATATTACATTATGGTGAATTTTATAGTTGTTTTCTGCTGCACAGGGTGCTAATAAATGTCTCTAATAGGCAAATACTTTTATTCCTAAAACATTGATTACTCTAAGTGATTTGAAATCCTAATGAGTAGTTATGTATAAGGAAGTAATTTTGAAAATGAATTTTTTGAGTGCATGAAAACACAAAGAAATGCAGCTTGCTTAAGAGGTGCTGATGAGGTCAAACAAGTCCAGCAGAAATGGAGTTCCTGGACTCTACAAGAATAATTTTGTTAAGTGTGAGAAGATATGGCTCCCCAGAAGAGTAAGCATCCAAATAAGAGGCATTTAATCTTACAATAAAACAGTGCCTGAAGCATTTGCAAAGATTCATCAAATCTTTTAAGTATGGACATGCAATATTTTAGGCTAGATTGTCACTACCAGTCTGGCAGAATTCACATTGTGAATATAAGTGTACCTAAGATGGGTAATAGTAACAGGTTAGAGGATGTTTAAGACAGGTACATCTTTGCACACACAGCTGGCTTGACAACATGAGGCAAGAGGAAGTCACAGGCTACTTCTGGGTATATTTTTTCTTTTGGTAATTGTTAAATTTATAAGTTTGGCTGATAAAATTTCCTGGTTGATATACCACAGCTCAGTTCTGCATTGTAATGAATTTCTGCCCTGCCTTTATTTCTTTTGGAGAATTTATTTTTTTTGTCTGGGCTCAGTCCTAGAATATCCTTTTCCTCCCAAGCTTTTCCTCAGCAAGGATCCTATTTCACCTATCCTCTAAACATTCTTCAATATTTCAGGAGTCCTACAGGGTTTCTATTGTCCTGTTAAACTTCAGATGCTGGGGATGTTGGAGTTTATTTTCTGGCTGGGGTTTTTGGGGTGGCTTTGTTTGGTTTGGGTTGTGGGTTGGTTGGTTTGGATTTTTCCCCCCCACACACTAAAAATATAAACCTTTTCTTCTATAGGTTTTTGTTTTGTTTTATTTTGAAGTTTTCCCCAGTGTCTGAGAAAATTCTTCAAAACAGCTTCTGGCTTCTTACACTCTGTTTTCAGCTCTGTACACAATACACAAAAAACTTCCTACATTTTTTTTCCCCGCTGTGGAAAGAAAACCTTCAGAAAGGCTGCCATTCCTTTTACCTGCTCTCTAGTTGTCTCAAACACTCTTTTAGTAGTGCTGAGTGAAATGTATTATTTTTTTCATTCACTTTCAGGTAAGATGATGCCTTGCATTAAAATCTGAGATATAAAGGATGATGATGCCTGCGTACTGAGCCCTGTGTGCTAAGATGCCTGAGGATATGATGTGACTGATGTATAAACCCTTCTGAGATTCTCTTGCACGTGTCACATACCCTCTTCTGTCCCCAGTTCAGATAGGATCCTAGGACACTACACATAGCATGAATATTAGTAATGTCACAGCACTGGGTTCAGATTAGGGGTCCTGCATTGGTAAAAGTGATCTTTTAATTACTGATTTGAATCCAGGAATTAACACAGAAAAACAACAACAACAACAAAGAAAATGCTAGGTGATTTAGACTGTGAAGACATCTGAACTGCCAGCTACATACCACCACATACATGGTTCACTATTACACGTATAGTTTTACTGTAAAGGGTGTGCTATTAATTTGGCAATAACACTTCTACACTGACTGCTGTCTACATAAACCCTTGTTTAAAATGTCACTAGTCAGAATCAGCACACAGACACAGATAGTTGCCTTGTATTCTCCTCTTCAGGAGAGAAGATTGTGGCAGATGGATATGCCTAGAAATGCTCTGTGGTAAACACCTATTTTTGTGAAAGATGATTGATTTATGAAATTTAAATAGATGCTATCAGTCATTTTACTTTCTTACAGGATACTTTTTATCAGACTGGCATTTAGGCAGTCAGATGGATTAATTAGTGTTATGTGAAAATCAAGCAATGGCTGGTTATCAGCTGACAAAAGTTAAAGTGAAGTATATTCATTTAGAGGAAGTCAAAGGAGTCAGTTTGATGAATTAGAGCTTATGCTTTTCTTCTGTTAGTTTTGATGAGGAAAGTAATGGCTATTACACAGTCTCAGAAAATGCTCATAATAGGCAACTATTTTCTCTAGAAAACACAGTGAGTGACTTATGTGCTGTTACGGAAGCACCTGAAGGAGAATCAAAAATCATGCAGCTCTTGGGAGAATGGAAGTCAGGAGTTTGACCAGTTCAGTGTCTCTCTAGGAACATGAAAGATGTTTTCAGTCCCTAATATAAACTTTTAAAGGACATGGGTCTGTGCTCTGTCAGCTTATAATGAGTAGTTCATAGTTTAAGCTTCCTTCTGTGTCTGCTTTTGTTATAGACTTCACTGTCACGTTATCTTTTCAGTGTTTTTAAGGCATCCAAATGGATGGCACCTAGGCAGGCACAATTGTACCTCATTCAGAATTTTTCTTTGAGCCCCATTATTGGGACATATATAAAGTATATAGGTATATGCTTTATATATCTCTACATCTCTGTATCTCTATCTGTCTATATATGTGTTATATATACTCTGCAAATGGTGAAAAAAAGCCATAGTTTCATTACTGAGGAAGTTTACACATTAAGAGGGAGCACTGGAACACGCATTTTCATACAAATACTAAGTAAATTTTAGATCCAAAATTAATAGCAGATAATCAAGCTCTTGGACTGTCAAGTCAATCAAAGTTTTAGCAATGCTTACTAAACAAAGCAATATTTCTAAAATACTGAAGAAATAAAGAATGTTCTTCAGACATCAGATTTTATTTTTCAGAAAGGAAAATAACTCAGCATGGACACTTCTGGTAACACGGTGAAAACATTTTAAAAATTACCTTATCAGTGGAAGAAGGAAACAACCCAAAGGAATATTTTATCTTTCCTTTAGTATACGCAAGGAAAGAATCCACACTGCTTTAATTTGGGGTTGCACTGATTTCAGTATGCTCCAGTGATGGATATGGATGTGATTAATTCTGAAAAATACTAATTTCTTCTAGATGTTTTATATAAAAACACAGAAGTGACAAAAAAACCTAGTAGGCATTCAGACCAGAGAGGTTAAGTCTCATCTGGCTTTTAACTATATCTGGTTCAGTAGGAGCATACTGTACACACCCCTTAATGAGACTCACCTACTGTGGGCACAATTTATTATGTTACCACAATAAGCATGTTCAAGATCCCTTTCCAGACATTGCCTCTGGATTTCTAATGTCTGATAGCAAAAGGTTTCTCACAGGGAAATGCAGCTGAAAAAGTAAGTGTTTTATATTGGGTCTCAAATGTATGTAGTTCACTCTTCTTTCAGCAAAAGAACGGTGATCGCCTGTAAAGCTTTCCAGAGAAATGAGAAGACATAACATAAATAGAATAGAAATACATTTTGCACTTTAAGTTTTTTTACAAGACATTATATATGACATCAGCTGAGTGGTTTAATCTCTCAAATCTGGCATGCTAAGGCATTCTTATGATTAGTGATTGTGGCCTTAAAATGTCCTTGATCTGAGCACACTGGCTATTTTTTGTAGCATGTGTACCTACCTTGCTGAGAATCTCCATTAGTAATTTTGTTGGTTTAACTTTTGTATTTTATGATTTTTTTTACTGGCTTCTGTCTGAAATACAGATTGATTTATTTTTAACCACTGTCACTTGTTCACTGCAATTTTTAACTCTTTTTGGCTTTTTCCTTGTGTATAATAGCTTGTCCTCATAGAATAGCTATTTATAACCAAGAGGTTCTGCTGAAACTGAAAAATATTACTGACAATTTGAACTGGGAAACAATGGGCAATGGTAAGAGTATCACATGAGTTATAAAATCTATTTTTTTTTTAACACACTGCTCTTAGACATTTTGCAAACATTATCTTAAGAATAGTTGCATAAATTTAGCTCTCCTGTGTAAAATTAATCTCAGTCACCCAAACCTTCATTTATCTTTTGTCTAAGTCGATGCCTTTATACATACACTATGTGAATTGTATTTCCATTTTTAATGGCACTTTGATTAACTATTTGGTGAAAGATAATTGTCCACATGCAAGATGGTTCTGACAGAAGAGTTTAATTGTAGTAGCTATTTAATAATAAAGGTAAACTTATTTATTAAGAAAAATAAGTCTTTTATAATTGGAAGTCATCAGTGTACTTCATGTAATATGGCAGCAAATGACTGTGCACCCACAGGGCTACTTAAGTTCAGAACCAATTTGGTAATCTTCCAACTAGAAATTACAATAAATTAAGGTCATTTCTCCAAGGAATGACATAAACACTTAGGTAATAGAGCTCCTCTCTTTATGTTGAACCACATATATAAAATTAGAGCCTGCTTAATTACATCTATTGTTAAATGTTTCAATCAGGTATTTAAATACTTGCAGTGGGGCTCACAATCACATTTCTCCTTGCTAAGCTGGAAATATTAAACCTCCAAGCAATCAGAGCAGACATATCTGTTTTGCACAAAATGTAGCAGGAGGAAAAAAAGCCTAACTACTAAAACTACTAAAGACCTACTGACTGTGTTTGGGGTGTTTTTTATGTTTCATTTTAAAATATATGTCACTATTGTATTTTTACACCAGATGATTAAAAATTGCAATTATTAGTTGCTCACAGCAGATTACGGTTGGTATTTTTATTTTTTTTTTCGAAAGGTAAAAGGCATAAGATACTACACTAAGCAGGCATTTTCTCTTCTTGTTTCTCCACATTTCCACGTAATTTTGCAAGATATAATATATCTTCAAAGGAAAGGCTGATTAGTGTACAATACTGTGTGAGACCACACACGCTAGGTTGTCTTTAGGCTGCTCTGAAGTCCGGAAATATTCATATGTAAATACTGTCATTTTCTGTGGTGATAAGATAGGAAGATTCTATTTGGTATTCAGAATTTGCTTCTTGACATTTTTGTATTGATGTAATCTTTAATTAAAAAGCAAAAATATTAACACAAAACCAGATTTTTGGAAATAAATGTTTAAGCAGCTGAAGTCCTTAATGTACTTGCTATGTTTCAGTCCTGGTAGCCTGACTTTGGCTGTGAGATTCACACAGGCTTTCTGATAGTAGTACTGCACTAAGAAAGATGATTCAGCTTGAGGCCATTGTGTGCCCTCTAAGAGAACAGATGTGAGATTTTGGGGGAAATTCTTTGCTGTTCAGTTGATTCATTAACCTACTTAGTTCCACACCACACAATCCCTCGTTTTCCTTCCTTATTTAAGACCATAAGACTAGAAAATACTCTCATGAGGCTTGGAGAGGCAGAAAGGACAGGCAGCACTGCACTGAGCAGGTGGGAATATATAGACGCAGCAGGATTTAATTCAGACCATTAGATCAAGCAATTGACTCATAAGTTTACAAACACCTGTGAATTTCATGGGTTTAATGTTTTAAAATTTCAGCCTATTCAGATAAACCAATATGCTGTAAGTTGACTAAAACATGCCAAGGACTGTGTTCAGACTAGCTGAAAAACCCTGAGCAAACTGTTGACAACTGAACTACAGAGTCTGTGTTTTACTGAGTTTTGTTCCCTTTAATCATCTGAAAATTACAAGAGGAAATGCATTAAACTTGTAAATATGAATGTGACAGTTAAGCATGAACATTCTGGACATAAAAAAAAACTACTTAATCACCTTTCTCAGATAATGGTGTTTGATGTTGTTCCTGGAAGTACTTTAAACAAAGGCAGATAGTATTAATAAATTAATATAATTTAATTTTAAGATTAATTTTATTTACATACATGAATATGCATCCTCTTTAGGAGAGATCTTTTCAGTTTTGAAAGGCAGGTGGAAACAAAACAAAACCTAGAAGATCATCTTAGAAGGATCTTAATCCTGCTCACTCTACTTATAATAAAGTGTAAAATGGATACCTCACTTCAACCATCTATTACTATTTCTATTACAACAGCATCTATAAAGCACACTTGATCAATTGCTCCTCTGTGGTAGACATCGTAGCCTGCAGTACAATACAATCTTGCTTCTGAGAGCTTATGATCTGATGGCGCTAGTCTTGTAATAGATCTCAGTAAGCAAATGGAGCACAGAAAAACCTAGAGAAAAGCCTGCAGTATCCAAATTTATTGATCTTTGATTGCAGAATTGTGAAAGCAACAAGCAGTGCAAGTAGCAACAGGGGAGAAAAATGTCAAGCTTCTTTTGTTAGTTTATAATGAGGATCCATTCAGCAATGTGTAGTGTGCTAGGTAGCAGACTAGACTCCCAGTACTATAAGCAATTTCATTATAAACCTTGCTATGGAGAAATTTGTAAGACTGTCATAAAACTTCACTTAAGACTGATTAGTGCCAAATAACATTATTTTTCGACTTTAATAAGTGGCTGCTGTTTATAAATGGTGGGGTTGCAAAAGTAAAGAGAAAAATCTTTTCAGAGGCATAAATTGCGATTTTATACTCATTTGCATTTCCTTCGAATAGCAGTGAATAAATCAAAACTGAAAAAAGAAAGAGGCAAAAAACCCCACTTTTACACAATTCCTTTGTAGCAAAGCATCATTTTTTGATGATTAGGAGGAAGTAAAGATGGACATTTGCCTACATAATTTTTTTCCCACTGAGCAGGCTATTTTGTTTCCAACTCTGTCTTTTAAAATTATGATTAGATTTTGGATTATGTTCTTTTGGTGATTAGAAGTTTAAAAGGACAAGTTGCTAGAGTTTCAGAAATTATCTTCTATAACTTCTCCTTCATATAATTTTATACCTGCCCATATTGTCATTTTAACAGCTTCCTGCTGTGATAAATTGTAATGACTATCTGCCCATGATCACCTGTCAGCTATAAAATATTGCAATATACATTTTGAAATTGGACAAATTAATCTTCATGTGATAGACTTTTCCACTGTCTTATTTCTTACATAACTGAGTAATATTTCTTCTTCTAAATTTGGCTACCTTCTAATTAATAAAATTAAATAAGAAAAGTTAGACAAAGGAAATTAAATTCCAAGTTGCCAAAGGATAATGGGTTTCAGTAACATACGCAAGAAGTATGACAACTCAAGGCTCTTTTTGCACCTCTTCAAGGATTTCCAGACAATATAGGTGGTAACATCCCTTATTTTGTAAAGGTACAGCTGGTATTCACTGAGTTGGACATAAAAGTCTCCTTAAAAGCACTCCACCTTCTCTCCAAGAACAAATTTGTCATATGCTGTAGTAGCACATTCTTGACCCAGATACAGATATGCAAAAAGGTAGCTCCAGGTATGAATAAAAGGAAAAGGACTTGCAGCAAAAAGGGTTTCTGACCATTATTCTCAAATGAACAACTGAAAAATAACTCTTCTAAGAACTTTGCAGGTTTTAAATTTCCTTTATTCCTGGTGCTTCCTTGTATGGTGGAAGATCAAGAGAATACTGTTCATGGAAGACAATCTAGTAAAAAGGAATGAATGCAGACATATCACTAGTAAAGTGATCTAAGTCTTAGAACTACAAATAGAGGGCAGGATATTTTTGTGACTTCAACCTTCTTACTCTTTAGGTTTTGTGGGTACAGAATTACTTCTGATACAGATTATCTGTCTTCTCCCTCTAAAATCCTTAGGCACTCCAAGGGAAAATCCCATGGGGTTGCCTTTTTGGAGGAGACAAAAATTAGGTTTACATCAGTAAAACTTCCCAAAACAGCTTTTAGTTGCAGTTAGATTGTTAGCCAGCTCAAACTCGGAATTAAAGATTGCCTTGACTCCTGTTACAGCTAATGACCTTCAGTTCAGAAAGGAAAAACAGAACCTGCTACAGATGTGGGAGGTAAGTCTTAACTGATGTAGCATTGTGCTACTATCTTCCTGTTTTCATACATATATATATAAATTGCTATTCCCATATAAGGAATAAATGAAAAATAACATTGCATTTTCTTATACTGGTGGTACATATACATGTATCAAAAAATATTATATAAACTATGCGTAGGGATGTTTTGTGATGCGGAAAATTTGCTTTTCATAGTAACACATGATGGCAGGAATTCTTTTCCCCTGTATATGACATGGCACTGAAATGTGAGATACATGATTTTGTGGGAGAATAACAGTTTTGACTATATGACATGTTTAAAATCCCAGCTGAAGATAGTATAACTTCAGTATCTTATTTCTCCTGAGGCATCAACACCATTTATCACTACTACTTCCATCTAGCATGTCTGAACTATCACGATCAGTATTTTATGTGGAAATGAAAGCACTCAATATGGTCTCCCTTCTCTAGTGCTCTGAGGTCAGATACAACACTGTTGGAGGCAGTGAAGATGCATTTTTATCTCACACTTGAGAGACATCCATTTTACATATTTTGTAGTTTTCTGGGTTAAGACCAGCCAAGCTTTTTCTTATTTGCACTGGTGTGGTATGGGGTCATTTGTTGTAATAACAATCTAAGATTACTTCAAATAAGTGTTGTTATACTGGAGTGTTAAAAGTTTGGCACATGCAACAAAATATCTGGGAACTGAAACACAAATTTCTAATCTTTTTTTTGCCAAGTTTAAAGAGGCAATGGATTAATTTGCCTGTTTTTCCCCCAAGGAAAGGTTGCATGTGGCTTCCTCAGCTGAGTCGTTTTGAAGAGGTGTGTTAGTTGCTCTCCTTTACTCATGGGGTATTCATGAAATGTGGGCTGATGACTTAGTTAAGAGTATCTTGTAGTTTTGAGTTTAAAACTTCAGTTCCAGCGTGTAAAAAATGTATGGCTATTCCTTTTTACACAACAAATTCATGAGTCTCTGTCAACTTCTAAGCCTCAGTAATCTGTCATGGGAAAAGCAGTGTTACCTCAAATATATTTTATCATCAACTCCTTTGGAGACATTTGTGATCATTTTAAGATAGAGGAGAAAGTCTGGAATAAAATATTGCGGCTATAACTCTCCACAGATCACAGCACGTTCCTTGATTTCTTTAGAATTCATCCTAATAATGTATATCTACTTACAAAATTTCAAACTCCATTCTTCAGCGTGGCATTAAAATAAACACATAGGTTTTATTGACATTATACAGGTCATGGAAAATTTAGTTCAGCCAGGATGAGGTGAGTACATTGGATGTTTTGTATATATGTGAACATTTACTCTGAGCATTGCCTGTTGTTGCCTCACATGTTTTGTTCATTATGCTAAGACAAAGAATCTTCCCAAAATTGCCATATCCTAAGATTAAAGAGCCAATAGTTGATGGCAAGCAGTGAGTTAGTCATGAAAGGACAAATTCTCCCTGTAGACTACTGCTCCTCTTGCCCGTAAAAATCTGCTCACCGATACTCACAATAGTTGTAAAAAAATACATTGACTCTACTGAGCAGCTGATAAAGGGTCGAATTCTAATACAGTAGTTAGTGGCTTACTCTGCTACTGATCTTGTATGCTGCAAAAGAAAGGTGCCATATGATACTATGCTACATGAAGACTAGAATCTTCCTCCACATGATCTATTTTAAAATTGTAATCTCATAAGGCTAAAAATTGCTTGATGGAAAATTGTACACTCTATCCGTGAAATTTGTTTAGTTTTTATTACCCTTGCAAATTCCACGTGAAATGCTGTGCTTTTGAAAAACAAACAGGTTATTTGATTTCTGGTTTTGAGATGTTTCCTAAATCGGAGCTGTCAGCAGTTATCTGCAATTTAAGGTATATGCACATTGTCTTCGTATTTAGAATACAGGTGGAATTCATAGCAGTCCCTCCTTAAAACACAGTTAAATCGTACTACCCAGGAGTTCTTATAGTGCCAGTGCTTTTCTGAAGTCATGTTTCAGGGTGGATCTTCAGTTTAGAAACTCATAAGAATTTTAGCAGATATTTTCATTATTTATATATAATCAAAATCTGGAATAATGCCTGAAATTCACAAAAAAACCCAACCCAAACCAAAAAAACAAGCCTGTTTCTAATTCTGAAATTCATTTAAAGGCTTGGGGAAAAGCTGCATAGAAAACTGACATTTCCTTTGGTTTCAAATAATGCATGTCCAGAGAAGGGCAATGAGGCTGGTGAGAGGCCTCAAGCACAAGCCATATGAGGAGAGGCTGAAGGAGCTGGGATTGTTTAGCCTGGAGAAGAGGAGGCTCAGGGGAGACCTTATTGCTCTCTACAACTACATGAAGGGTGGTTGTAGACAGGAGGGTGTTGGCCTCTTCTCCCAGGCAACGAGCACCAGAACAAGGGGACACAGTCTCAAGCTGCACCAGGGGAAGTTTAGGCTCGAGGTGAGGAGAAAGTTCTTCACTGAGAGAGTCATTAGCCATTGGAATGGGCTGCCCAGGGAGGTGATGGAGTCACCATCCCTGGAGGTGTTGAAGACGGAATTGGACATGGCACCTGGTGCCATGGTTTAGTCATGAGGTCTGTGGTGACAGGTTGGACTTGATGATCTTTGAGGTCTCTTCCAACCTTGGTGATTCTGTGATTCTGTGAAGAGTAAAGCACAAAATGTAAATAATCCAGTGTAAGCAATTTAGCATAATTTAAAACCAAATAACAACAACAAAATAATAATGTCTTAGGTTTATGATGTTTGGACTAGATACTTTTCTGACAGTGCCTGTCTGAGTCGAAAGTTGTCTATGATGTGCAGAAAGGAGCACAGCAGTGGCAATACCTTGGGGCTTTTCTTAATTTTAATTTCTTCCCAACTGTCTGCAGTCCTAATCTTGCGGGGGAGGGAATGGTTTCTTTGTCCATTTCTTTATTTCTCCACTCTCATGAAAATTTTACATATTTTTAACAGTTAAACAGTCAGGATTCCTTATCTGTGTCTGTAGTCATCTGTTTTCTTCCACTTGCCAGCTCAAAAATTAGAAATGCAAGTGGACAACTCAGCTCATACTATTCAGGAGTCCACAACTTTATAGACTATGCCAGGGGTCTCCTGTTTGGAGGACAACTTGCTGATGCTTTCTATCAAGTATTAGTTATGTAAAAATTGAGTAACTGTCCCATCGGTTCTGTCGGGGAACCTGAGACCAGTCTTCACACTAAGGTGAAGTGTATCTGCTTCAGACAGACACAAAGAAATGGAGTAAAATTTCATTTAGATTTTATGAAAGCAACAAACTCAAGCCAGGTTTCACAGTTAGGTATCCAAAAAAATATTATAAGCAGCTCTTTAAGATGCAACAGGGAATATCAGCTCATCTGTTACCATCATTTCAGCTATGAGAATCACACATCAGAACCCAGACAGACCACAAAGCAGATCATAAGAACAGATCTGCTGAATTTACTGTTTTCATGAACAATCCCCAAATCATCTGTCCTATGCTAGAATAAAGCTGTCTGCAAAATGGAGAGGTAAAAACATAAATCTCTGCTAGCAAAACCTTTGCAATAAGCAGGCTGACTCCCTAGCAAATGTGTCTCTTAGAAGCCAACAGGTTCGTGTCACGACAAACTGCAGAAATTGGAAAGGGAATACACTGCAGATTGCAATAAATCCTTCAAGGCAGAGACAAGATTAAGCTCAGGTAAGACAATTTAATGCTTTTCTTGAAGATATTCAGAAGCAACCACTGGTGGCACTCTAAGCTAACTCTTTCCATCATCTGCTGTAATTCTGCTGGTCAATGTGTCTTGTACAGGATTGTAGCTTTCTGGGTTTATTCATACATACACTGAAAACCGCAGATAAAGGCATCCCTCTACATAAATCCAAATCCAGTTTATGCTAGGACGTAGCTAATACCAGGTTAGGGCCTGAACTTAAGCTCCAGCTCCACTTCAATCTGACAGCAAACATTAATGTATATATGTGTAAACAAATGTATGCCTCCATCCAAGAGCATCTTGAGAGCACGTACAGGATAAGGGAATCTTAGTTCCTAAAGGCTCTTGGGTTTTGGAATACAGATTATTCTTCTAAATCACAAAGCACTAAAATCTATTGTCAACTCCAAATTCAGCTCCCTAACACAGACATATCATTTACTTTTAGAAAATAAGTAATTCCAGAACAGAGGCAAGGCTAAAAGACTTTTACTGTTATTACAATTTCTATAAATAGAATCAAAATGACTTCTGATATATTAGCATAGTAATACCATATATGAATATATTTGCCTTATCACAACCATTTTGCTTAAAGTTTTAAAACATCCATCCTATTAATGTTGAAAAGTTGAATATTTTAATACTTCCAAATAGCTTTTCTCATTCTCTGAAAATGCATATGTCAGTTTTCAATGAAGAAATTAAAATTAGGACAGATTTTGAGAATTAAACATAACCAGCTAGGATAGCAAAGTGTCCTAATTGAATGTTTCTTCCCAGTTTTGAAAAATACTGTTGGAAACGTGTGGGAAATAGCTAATCACCAAAGAGTTGGTTTTTTCCCTAGCTTCATACTCTCCCCAAAAGATAAACATGTTTTATATACTCTAAAGGGAAGAAGGCATTGCTTTATTTATTTATTATGTATTTTTGAAATCTCAGACTTGGAGTCCTTTAGGCAGTCCCAAAAAAACCAAACACAACAAAAAAACCCCACTCAAAATCAGAGCTCCCAAATTCCCATTATCCCAAACTAAACTGACAGAGGTTATAAAAGGCTTTAAATATGCAGATGAAAATCAGCCATTTGTTATACTAAATAGAATAGAATAGAGCAGAATAGAATTAACCAGGTTGGAAAAGACCTTTGAGATCGTCGAGTCCCACCTAGCACCCAACACTATCTAATCAGCTAAACCATGGCACCAAGCACCCCATCGAGTCTCTTCCTAAACATCTCCAATGATGGTGACTCCACCACCTCCCTGGGCAGCCCATTCCAATGGTCAATTCCTCTTTCTATGAAGAACTTCTTCCTAACATCCAGCCTAAACCTACCCTGGTGCAGCTTGAGACTGTGTCCTCTTGTTCTGTTGGGGGTTGCCTTCAAGAAGAGACCAACCCCCACCTGGCTACAACCTCCCTTCAGGTAGCTGTAGAGAGCAATAACTTCTCCCCTGAGCCTCCTCTTCTCCAGAAGTTCATCACAAGTATTTCTCTCATATTAGCTGAGATGAAATTACCGTAGTATTGTAAACCAATCTATCTCATACAAAGAATGATTATTGTTTTCCCCAAAATATTATAACATGATTATAGAATGTGTCTATATAGTGTGGTGGTTTTGAGTTGCCATCTCCTTAGTGTCTTTGAAAGTTTTGAGATGTCATTATCACCCTTCAAATATACTTAGTGTTTATTCCTTTTCCTCTTTTTTTTTCTTTTTTTTTTTTGTTTTTTTTCCCCCAGATCCAAGTAACTAATACAACAGGGGAAACTATTAAAATGATGGAAACTACCTCAGAATAACATACATATTTGAGTTGAAGGTAAATGCTGGTGTGTTAGAATGTTCATGTTTGAGCTGAGGTTATGTGCCCCTTTCCTAATGTACAAGACAGGTATTTGTGACCATTTCTATAATTTCCCTACAGTTTTGTCACAGCAAAATTACATCCTTTTCTCAAACTCAAATCTCAGTTAATGATTAGTGTACTATCACACCTTTTCACTGGATGATAATGGAAACTGTACAAATTTACCTATGAAATCAGTGCAGATTACAGTAGTAACTACTTGGGGGCGTGACATTCTCAGTTTGGTAATTACATGACACGTTAAAGATTTGCGTTAAGCCAAATTTTAAATACCTACTGTGACAGTTGATGTGGGTGGGTTATACCATCACACCTACCAAATGGCATACTGTTCCACAGAACATCAAGATCTTATTTTTCACTATTTTATGGTGATCCAACTGATGCTAGTTTAATGCAGAAAACGTTCAACACATATGAGCTGAGATAAACTAAACAAACCTTTCAATATCTATGGGATGGTATTCACTTTCTGTTTGTGCACAATCATACAGCCCATACAAGCCTGAAAAAAAATCCGTTATGTCATCTCTGTTCCATGAGGCCAGAGAAAGCGGAAACATTAGCATTGCTGAGCTGTCAAAACCCAGACCTATTCACAAGTGTTAAGTTTGAAGCACACAAGGGAACACTGCACAGAATCATCAGCTTTGCTTAACAGAGGTGTGCTTGAGATGTGGGCCAGACAAGTCTCAGGCATCACAGCCTAGAGGACGTATAGTTCAGTACTATTTTAACATAGTCTTTCTGCCAGTAATAAATTATGAAGACTGTTCTAAAAGAAACTGAAAATCTGATTTGAAAACAAATAACTAAAAGCACTGAGCACCACTGGTATCAGGTTCCCCTATCATCTTCCTCCTGCTTTCTGCTCTTGCAAAGTGTTCTTCAGTTCAGATATTATTTGTCATATTTTCTGTAGTTACTATGTGTCTCCTGTGGTTGGATGTGGATTCATAAAGCCTACAATTAAGGCTATATCTCATTTTTAAAGCTCATCTATTCTTTGGAATAATTTTGAGCCTCTACTAATCACTAAATATAGCAAACCCAATTGGTATAGTACTTACTAGAGAGACAAGAATGTCAGCTAAATATGACAGCATGGGCCAATATTGTTTCACCTGGGATCTGTTACAAAATGCTGTTCCTTGATAGCTTCCACTTATTTCTACTTTGATATGACCTCTTTTATGTCCTTCTCAGACTGCTGCTGCTTCTCATCTCCTTTCAGCAATTCAGTTGTTCTTTTACCAGGTTTCTACCGAAGTATTTGGAGTTCATCCTCATTTGGATTAATAGTTGATGTACTGTCTCTTCCTGTATGAATGTATGCAACTTAATATTTGCAATATTAACAGATCATGATATGATCACAAGTGTGAGGGTTTTTTGGTATAATTTACATAAAGCAATTGTTCTTTTTGTAGTGTAATTAACTGAGTGTTACTCAGTAGACAGATTTCAGAGGCTTTACTTCCAAATCATATATTGCCTGAAAAACGCTGAAAATTCCAGGTTAGATTCACAAACCACAAAATTTATTTAGACATATCTAAAACCTGTGAAGTACACCAGTAGGTAGTAACTTGCTGTTTCTTTGTAATAAGTAAGCATTCAGATAGTAATGGAGCTGTGAATAATCTGTGGATTCAGTTTTTTGCCAGAGCTGCTAAACAGTCTTGAAGAGGAGCCGTAATTTTTGTCCTAGAAGAAGTACGATGGTGAAAACTAGAAATAACTTAAATGTAAAACTAGAAAAGTAGATATGAATTCTGTAAATGAAGGTAACTTCATCAAGCCAACATGGATGGGTAATTAATCTTATTGCTGAGTTTACTATTTAATATGTTTCTGTAGGGTGAAAATACAGATCCTTTTTTTAAAATCACATCCACAAAATTATGCTCCATCAATCTGGTAACAGAAATAACTTTTGTTTAGTTGTCTATAAACAATGCCTAGAACAATGACCTTGCTTAGAGTTGTGAGATAGAAAACTGAATCTCTGACAGTTTTAGCTTCAAGAGTTTGATATCTGAAAAGGAGCTCTGTATAAATCTGTGTGAAGTTTTACAGAGGCATTGGAACTACCTTGCTGAAATAAAGAAGATAAAAAGTGATTCTGGAGCATAGCACAGAACTAGCAGCATAAAGAAAATAACTTGTGTGAAAGAAGAGGAAGGGGGGTGGGGAGAGGAGAAATCCATTATTTCCAAAAGTGAAGGAATGGGGAAGAAATAAATTGAAATATAAATATCTTCAAACAAATAATCACACAAGTGAAGAGTATGATGCTTAAAGAAACCAACAGTGGTTTTTTACACACTAGGTGTACTTAGCATTTCTAAATAAGTTGCACAAAAGAAACAAACTACAAACATATGCTACAGAAGTTTGAGAAGCATGGCACTGGACATAAAAATCAAATCTTTCTAACTGTATCAGCCTTGTGCTGAGACCTCCCAAATTATGCCCTTTTACTGGTTTTATAGGTAAGAGCTCAGAATGGAGTACTAAACTGACAATGTAGTTTGGAATGCATGAGATTGTGATTTACAGATAAGCATGCTCTTAGTCATTGAATTCTATCTTCACAGTCTAACAGCGAAGAAATATTGGAGGTAACAAAACAACAATCAAAAGTTGTCAAATTAGACCGAGCTGAATTTGACATTGCTAATTTATAAGATACTAGCAGCAAAATGTTTCAATGCATACAAGCTTTTTTATGGGAAACTGTGAATTTCATTGCCTGCAATAGATGTTAAAAGATGTAAAAGAAATTACAGACATTTAAAAACTCAGAGTAAGTCTGAAGAATTAAAAATATCCCCCAGATCATTGATGCTTTATCAAAATGACACAATGCCAGTCTGTGGTGGAATTATTTTTTTGTAGAGGTACAACACAAATTTGTCACTTGGAAATTGATAATCCAAGTCAAGCCTAAAATAGGGAAAAAGCAGCATGTTGAATCTCAACTCACTTACACGGATACTGTCAAGAAAAGAGTGGATGAATTACCAAAACCAAAAAACAAAGCCTATGTATAATTTAAAGAGGAGGTTTTAATAAGCAGCTTTTGTTTTCCTTTCCCATTTCAGAAAAGGTCAGTGTTTCTGAACAGAAGTATAACATGCCTTGTAAGACAGCTGAGACCCTTACAACAGTGCCTGAAGGTGATTTTGAATCTCATGACAGCAGTAAGCATGAGTGACAGACAGCACTGTGCATTTCAGAGGTTAAATGGCATTAATAAATTCAGTCAATGGATAGATTGCAAGTATTTGGAACTGCACAGCCGAGCTCTGCAAATTGCTGTTGTCTCCTTTGCTAGGAAACAATGAAATTAAAACTTATGTGCCATTTTCAACAAACACCCTAAAATCCTTAATTAATAATTTATACTGGTAAAATCTGTCCTCGTATGTTGGTTGGTTTAGGAAGTGTGAGGTGGAAATTGCGGAAGTTAACTTGTTTGGTAGGTATGGGTCAAACCAACCAGGGAGTAAAAGGTGCATTTCATACAAGTAGAATGAGTCCAAACTTGTTTCATACTCAGAGAGAAAACTCATGATATATGAGACACATGTCCTTAATCATAATGATAATGAGAGCAAAAAAGCCACACTCCATAAACTAGTGCTTTTAATAGCATCCATCTCTCTGGGTGTGATTAAATGAATTTCTTTAAGGATAATACCTTTCCTACATTCCTGCCCACTGCAGGAGGTAGACAGTGAGGACTTCAAGCAGCATTTTATTGCATGTAAACCTCAGTGATGTCTTCTGCTCTACAGTTCAGGGAGGGATCAGACTCATCCAGGTGTGTAGAAACTGAGACAAACTCCTAAGTTGGTATGACTTGTACTCCCTGCATTCCCAAGAAGGTGAATGTCTGAGGTAATTCTTGCAGTTTATTAGAGGTGTAGATTTTGACAGTGTACATTGCACATGGCTGTGGTGTCTCATCAAAGCTAGTCCCTGCTCTCTGTGCTGTATAAACCAGTCTATACTATAACTTCACTCAATTCCCCATTTGTGTTCTTTCTCCTTTCTACCAGCTACTGAGAAGTGTGATGTGTTAATTACCTAATTAACACATCTTCTTTGTAATTAACCTGGCCTTCTCTTTATCCTTACTATTCACACCAGAAAGAAGGATGTCAGGTGGATCAATTTACAGCAATCTAAGCTGTTTACAAGCATATAGACAGTTTAAAATAAAGAGTGTGTTAAAGAGGTCTCAGTAGGGAAACACACCAGCTACTGAGGTAGTAAAAAAATGACATTATAATAATATCTATGCCCAGCTTCTCAAAAGCTGAGGAGCATTTGCTAGGGAGGAAAAAAAAAAAATAAAAAATGGCCCACTGGGGAGAAAGGGGAAAGAGGAAAAGATTAATCTGAAACAGTCACCTGTTGGAAAGGGTGCAGGATCAGGGAGACAGCAGCGTTTCGGTGAGATATTAGTTATTCTCTCCTTCAAGCATGTGGCTTTATGCAGGTGGGTCTCCTGAGGAAAGTTCTTCTAAAGGTTGATTAGAAGTAAGAGGTTTTCAGGGATAGATTACTGGTTTATTTTGTTATATTTTGGTGGCTATTGCTACAGAGGGCTTTAATTTTTAATTCAAATGGTTGTGGGTGAAACAGAACGTTTTTAAACTACTAAAGCTAATTCAAAGAATGGAGGTATGTATTGCTACAAAATACTGCTAGTGCCTTGCTTTTAAGTGATTGATCTCCTGGGTAGAATCCAAAACCTGGTAGGAACCGTTCAGGATAGAGGTGTATTTTAAATCTGTTCCCACCCCAGAGCATTGTTGAACTACCTACCAGTGGCTCCAAGTTTTAATTTTGTCTACTTTGGAACATTTTTATAGCTCTCCTTTAAAAATGAACATTAAAGAAAAGGGAAAATGGAAGCAAGGGATTAAATAACCCAGTAGTTGCATTTCTGTGATGTTGATCATAGCTGATTACCACCAGAAGCCTAGTCTGTAGTGTTTTACAGATCGTACAAAATTAAGATGTCATGAAAATACATAAATAGCCTTAGCAGCTGGTGCTTCCTTTTTGTTGCTAAGTCAGAGTTTTTTTCTTTTTCTTTCATAGTTGTACGTGTTCTCTTTTTGTTCTTTTCTTTACATGATCTTTCTATAGAGTTACTACATAAAAGGAGTTGGCAACATTTTCCAGTGCAATATTTAGAACTAAGAGGGCATGAGTATGACTTTAAGCACAGTTTTATTCTGAAGGCATTCTATGAACACTTCCAAGCAGTCAATATAAAAGAATACTTTTTTTTTTTTCATTTCTTTAAATGTCAGTTCCCTATATGATACTAGGTTTAGGTGGTAGATTGCATGGCCTGTGTGCTCAACGCAGTCAGTGGTTGTGGAAATACACTGAAGAAAAGCTTTCACCATCTGAGAAACTATTAGGATACAGAAGTAGAGGCAAGTGGTGATTCTAAGTGTTTTAAATGCACTGAGGTAGATGAGTGGGGATTTCCAGAACTATGCATTCTGACTTAAGTGACTATCTTCTATCTATGTCATACTTCAGATACTGAAATCTTACCTGAAATCTTACGTAGGAGTTGTATAAACTCAAAAAAATAATCGTTCTAAATTCTTCTTCCTCCCTACACTTCTTACAGTCTCAGAGCCTTTTTCTTAAGGAAAGGTGGGTTTAAAAAGGCTTCCAGAAAGGTTTTATTCATCTTCTTTCTAGAATAGGTCAAAATGTAATGTGGTAATTAACTCATCCTCAATTAGATGATTTTTCAAATCTTTTCTAAGGAGAAAATTCTTTGTATTGCAAGTGACTTTTCAGGAGCACTCTCTTGAGTACAGTGCATACTGTTTGGTGATGCAGAGCATAAAAGATGCAGTCCATATGGTGCTGTGTTACTCACAGAGGTGAATGTCCTCAGTGCAAGGGAATGCTGTCAGCTTATCCTGCTCTTTTAATATGAGTCCATTTGCTGCAGTTGTGGTTTGTTAATCTAACCTTGTAGAAATATGATCAACTTAAACAATTAGTGCCTGAGACACCTTTCACAAGTATGGATCTTAGTTAAAAGAAAGCAAAACCCCCTGACATTTTTCTCCTTGATCTGTTGCAGACGTCTGTTTTGGCCAGAGTTTAAGACTAAGCCTGTGGATGTAAAGGGATGCCTCATCTGTATGTCTACAGAGGTAGTTAGAATGGGAACATAGTTGGAAATTAGGTTGTGTTACTTCCAGAACAAATTCAAAGTGCTTTTTTGAGATGTCAACAGGAACTGATATGAATGAATCCAGACACTCAAGTATATTGCAGAACCTGGCTACCATCTCATATAAATACAGGGAATGTGCTTGTCCATGCAAGCAGAGATGCCATTCCCTGTGTAGTCTTTGAAAGCGCATCTGTATGACTCCAAATGTCCTTACAAGCTCTAGGCACTGTGGTGGTGAGAACTGCAGTCTTTGGAGATGCTGAGGGAATGCAGAATCTTTTGATATGGACTCCTTTGTTTGTTAGGAGGGATCTTTACCATTGAATCTTGGCTAAGAGCTGTCTCCAGACAGGAAGAAATCAGCTTTCCAATGTTTCTCTAGGGATACTACCTGCCTGACAGCTCTTCTTGTTTGTTCTTCTATCCACATTAATGCAGCATTAGGAATTTTCATTCATACCAGCACAGGAAAATGTTCACTGAAGACACTGGGGGCTCTACCACCTTTATTATGTCCTGCTGCATCACAAGTCAGCATCACAAAGTAACCACACAGCACTTGAAATGGAGGTTCTGTGCAGTCTTGCTGTTATTTCTTTATCAAGCACGTTGCTGCTCCAAAATGATGGGGAGAGATGATGAGCATGGACAGTTGTATAAGTCAAAGTAAAAAACTCCTGACCAATAAAGAGTGAAATAAACTACACATTATATCCTGAGCTACAGCCAACTAAATCATCCTTGATAGTTCCTGACATCAGCCTCTGGGATTCCCTCTTTCCTCCTGAACTCTGTGCTGTGAGAAGAATTTACGAAATAAAAAAATTGCCAACTGCTATTCAAATTATAAGTGGTGCATGCTAATTACATTTTATATGGTGATTAATTAAAAATAACCATGCAAATGTCTAATTTAAGAGTCACTCAATTCGCGAAGTCCTCAGACACTGCCTAGCTGCCCTAGGCATTTGGTGGTTAGGCAATTTACTCAAGCTTTCAAAATATTCTCAAAATGTCTAAGATAATGAAGGTTTTTGAAAAAGTTCCAGCTAGCTTGGAATATATAAACAGAGGTTTCAGAACAGTAACATAGCACTGCATATATTTGCATTTGTGAGCCAAATCACTCTGTGTATACATAAAAATAGACCTGGAAGGGAACAATAGAGATTCTAAATAATCTGAATATTTATCTGCAGCAAATAGTGGACTAGGTTGTAGATTCATTTCTGGAGATATATATATATATAAAAAAATTAATTTATCTTTTTCTTTCAATAGAAAGTATTTGACGCATAGGTAGGCAGGGACTTTGCCTTATTCACAAATAAGCATAATTGTATCAGGAGAGCTATGTCAGAACTGTGACTTGGTTTAAATACAGTGAATTTTAATCAACAAAATATGCAATTTACAGAGCAGATTATAATGGCCTAGTGGGTGGGAAATTAAAGCATACAATGTGAAGAACGTTTTCAGAAAGTAATGAAGGAAAATTTACAGCGAGTTTACCTTTTATTAATTTACTAATAGAAATATATTGTCAATACTTGAATTGCTATTTTAGAATCTCACTCCAGATGCCTTTTCTGTAGAATTCTTATTTAATTTGATCAATAAAACACCCCAAAATGAATTATTATGTTTAAGAAACCCCTTGCATTTAATTTAACTTTTCTGTTTTCATAGGACGCAGTATTGTAATGACTGTTACCATGATCCTGTCTAGACAAAGGTTTCTGTATCATACAAAAGAAGATATGCTGTTCCACCACACTGTACTCCCATAACTTATCTTTTTTATTTTAAGTCTCTTTACCAGATACTCAAATGTTTTCCACAGAGATGAATGAGTCTTGGATTATGACAAATGATCTTAAAAGCATGGTCTGCACTGGAGCAGCTTCAAGCCAGTAAAGGAACAATCAATACAGCCATCTTGAAAAAAGAGAATGCTGCTGCAAGGGTATTAACCATGCCATTCTGGGTCACTTGGGAATTGTTTCCTCTCTGAAACCATTTTGGTAAATTCTACATACACAGCAAGTTTATCTGCAGGAATATGTTGGTATTAAAACAGAAAAAAAAAAATATAGATCAATAAATTCAGAATGTGATCTTACTGCTCTCCAAATATTCCACCTAATTGTTCCAAATTATTAATTCAGTAATAACAGCCTCAGACAAGGCAACAAGCTTCTGTACCTGCATACATTACTACCTGCAAACACTTCAAAAGCATAAAACTAATTAGTTATGTTAGTAATTATGAAGTATTTCTCTAGGGTTTATAAATAGCAATATGTCTGATCATGTACAGTGAAATCTGCAGTAGCTGAGGTTATGTAATGACACTTTCCACTGTTCTCTAAAACGAGGTTTGCACACAGAAAAATTATAATACTTTCTAATATTTAAGTAAAGTTTACTGTTAAATATTTCACACAACAGCTGCATAGAATCATGAATAGTAGACATGGGAAAGACATACTGTAGTAGTTCATATTTTAGTTATCCTTTGTTAATGCCAAACACTACTTATTTTGTAAAATATTTTAGGGGGGGTGGTCGGTTGGTTGGTTTTTGTGATGGGTGGTGGGGTTTAGTTGTGGTGGTTTTTGTTTGGGTTTTGTTGTTGGTTGGGGTTTTTTTCACTTCTAAATGACTTAAATATTTCAAATGACAGGATTCAGGTTACTTTCCATTGACAGCACCCATTATAGCTCATTAATTCTAGAATCTCTCTGTGTCTACCAAACCCCCTCTTTCTGTGTCCAGATACTATGTCTGGTGTCTATTATTCTGGTATTTTCACCATATTAAAAGGGTTTTTTTCTGTCTAGCGATGACCGGCGCTGGTGGAGGTGTCTGGTGTAATTCAAGATTTTACTAGGTAATACTCTGAATACTTTACTAATTACAGAGAAGATTTTAATACCCTCTGTCATCTCACAGTATTCTCTAGTTCCAAATCATAGAATCATAGCATCAATGAGGTTGGAAGAGACCTTGAGGATCATCAAGTCCAAATGGGGATGCTTTTTCACTGAGCTAAGGTCATGGGGTTTCAACAGGTGTATATTCAATCCATAATTGTTTTAACTTTGGATGAGATGTCAGGTACATGTTTATAGCTTTGTTCAGACTTTCAAATACCACTTAGATATAGTTTTAGGACCCTTAATGATCAAACCTCTGTTTTCTGAACTATTTTTTTCATTATAAATTGCCTATATAATAACATCCTGGAAATTACCCATAGCCCAACAATTAAAAGTGATTCCTTGTTTCTCTGAGATGTTTGAATAAGAAATGAAATCAGAAAACTATATATATTTTAAAATATGCAGTGAATAATAAAACAATAGAAGATATAATATGCATCTCACAAAAATATTCTATTGCTCATTCCTCTTTTGACTAAATTTCTCAGTGCTGAAAACTCCCCAGAGTGGTTTAATCACATTATCAGTCAGAATCAGATATGGTCTTTGGTCAGAATTAGTGACCATCAGTTTAATATCTCCAGTGTGTTAAAATTGAAGTATACTATTCTAGCAATTTCTACTAATTGTCTTTCATTTTCTCATGTGTTTTTGGTTTTGGGTTTTGTTTCTGTGCTCACATGAAGTTTTATTGTTACAGTTCCATAAGTATGTTTTATTTTCACCTGGCCTTTGGCAGATTGACTCTCAGCATGGAAACTGTTCCCTGAGAAGCTTGAAAATGCTATCTTCCCAGTGATGAGAATCAACACAGTAAGGAAAAGAGTTGATGGGTTTTGGCAGAGTATTGTATATTCAGCACTAACTGTTTCACATTGGTCAGCAGCACAGGAAATCTGACTGGGGCCAAGAAGCAGTCAGTGATTCAAAAGCATCAGTGTGCTGCCCTCCAACGCATTCTCTTTGTTGAGACAGTGACAAAAAACAAGGCTTCTTGGGAAGGTGCATTATTGCTCTGAGCCTCCTGCCTGTATGGCAAAGAAGTCCAGGCATTTCTTCTCATTGTGTTACAGCCCACTTCCACCTTTTGGTAGTAGTCCCTACAAGTACAGTTCCACCCCTTGGCTCTGTGCTGGCAGATGCAGGCAACAAGTTTTTGAAATAATAATTGCATTAGACAAATGTTAACTTCCTTTGTCCTGGACATCTACATTTGTCTCTTATGCATACACAACAGCTACGTTTAGCCTACAGAACAATTTGGTTCAACCAAGTGACTAATTTTGATTAGCCCTAAACAATGCTTTTAATGAAATCATATTACATTTGTTTGAATGTGACTGATCTTTTATGTTCCTTTCTTTCCTTTTTTTTTCTTTTTTTCTTTTTTTTTTTTTAAATTTCAGAATTTGCATTAAATTGGAGACTAGCTAACAGGATGTCTTCCTGAGCTTTTTCTCTCTCTTCTTTCAGAGTATACAATTGTTACATGTCCCCAGATATATAAAGGATGGGAACACTATAGGTGTTTATATTTCAGAACAATGGTGATGGCTCTTTGTAATTTTTTTTTCTTGGTTCTATATTTTATCATCTGAGTTATTTCTAAAGAATCTAAAAATCTGTCAGGGAAAAATATCTAAACATTTTCTAAGCTCAGAATAGAATAAAATAAACCAGGTTGGAAGAAACCTTCAAGATCATCATGTCCAACCTATCATCCAACACCACCTAATCAACTAAACCATGCAACCAAGCACCCTATCAAGTCTCCTCCTGCAAGGAATACATGCAAGGAATAATTTTTAAAGAATGGTGTAGAATGTTGTTTGGGGTTTATTTGGAGAAAACCTAAGAATATTCTCAGAAAGTACAGAAATCATAGAAGTGTAGAACAATTTGGGTTGGGAGATCTTAAAGATCATCTAGGTCTGACCCACCTGCTGTGGGCAGAAATGCCTCCTACTAGACCAGGTTGCTCAGGGGCCCATGCAAGCTGACACCGGACACTTCCAGGCTTGCAGCCTCCATAACTTCTCTCAGCAACCTGCTCTGGTGCCCTACCACCCTCATGGGGAAGAATTTTTTCCTAATGTCTAATCTGAGAATAGTTTCTTCTTGTTGTAAGCCATTACCTTTGTCCTATCACTACATGCCTTTGTAAAAAGTCCCTCTCCAGCTATCCTGCGGGCCCCTTTTAAATACTGGAAGGCTGCTATAAGCTCTCCTCAGGGCTTTCTCTTCTCCAGGCTGAACAACTCAAACTCTTTCAGCTAGTCTTCATAGAACAGGTGCACTAGCCCTCTGATCATCTTCATGGCCTTCCTCTGGACCCACTATAACAGTTACAAGTCTTCCTTTTGTTGGAGGCTCCAGAGCTGGACACACTATTTCAGGTGGTGTCTGATGAGAACAGAATAGAAGGAGGGAATCATCTTCCTCAACCTGCTGGCTGTGGTTCTTCTGATGCAGCCCAGGCTACAGTTGACTTTCTGCACTGCAAGACCACTTTGCCTGCTTCTCATCTACCAGCACTCATCTCTGGAAACTTCTTTTTTTCACTTTTTTTTTTTTAAAAAAAAAACAGTGAGGGAGTTCTTACAGCAGCAAAAATTAATTTGGTTTTAATTCTGGTTTCCCTTTTTCCTAGTACATAATAAATTCTGGAGAAAATGATGAGATCAAAATCTGATATTAACATTAAGTCTGTACATAACTGTGTTTTGCTTCCAGTTATGTTTTGTGCACAAGCTGCTGGAATCCAGGATTGTGGTTACAATGCTGAAGGGGAAAATTTGGATGCAGGAGCCAAAAAGCACTCCTACTTGCAGAAGCCAGGCAGAAGTATAATGAGTCCAAGCTTGTTGCTGTTTATTTCTTCTGTCCCTGCAGGAACATCAAATGATCAATGTCATGCAGAAAATGTGGGACCCTGGAAGTGTTCCAGTACTATATTTACAAAGGCTAATAAGATCTGTAAGTCACCCTGCGCTCAGGTTAAAACTGTACAAAATGCTATACTATAACCTGCTGCCTAACATACATAACTCCTAAATGTTAATGTTAGAGAGGCCTGGGCAACACAGGGATTAGCTAAATATTCATGAGAGGAAGGAGATTGACGTGAGTTTGAGGTATTGTTCTCTACTTATTTCCTATTTACAGAAGGACTCTTCTAAAAATTCCCAAAATTTCCCTTTTCTCTTCCTAAAGATGCCATAGTAATGCTGTTTGTACATCAGTGCTGTCCTTTGCATCTAAAATACTGAATATAAGAATGAATGCAATTTCTTTCCTGCCCCACACCATTTACCATTCTGTAAGCCTGCCAGCACAGCCATGCAGTACTTGTCAAATAGGTGCATTAAGAATTAGCCTGACTGTTTGGGGGATTTTTTTGCTTCATGCTATACTCTTTCTAAATACAGTCAAGGAAATTTTTGGGGTGTCTTGTTCTGCTCTGTTATTATTCTCATGCACAGGCTTTAATGAAAAGCCTACTTATCAGTGAAGCTGTTCAATTGAGCATTCACTATGTTCTTTTAAATATGAAGGGAAAGATTTGCACTGATGTTGGGCTTTATAGTAAATCATAGGCTTTTTCTACAAATAAAATCAAATGGCTACAACTGAAATGAGTTATAAATTTTCAAATTACAAAACTGATGCTTTACCATTCAGTGGTATTCAAATTAGAAACCCAGAGCACTAAATTTAGTCCCATAAAAGTCTTTTGTCCTGTTCCTAAAAATATCATCCCTTAATGGTAGATAAAATTAAAATCTAATTTTGCTTTTGTGTATTTCCCAATAAATCCAAATCACTTCAGTTAAGTCACTTAAGGCACTCTTTTTTACATCAATTTTAATTAGTGCATAATATGTTCAAGTTTATGTTTTTTGACAAAGCAATGTATCTGTAAGTCTACATAATGTGTTATTTTATTAACTTACTATAAAAATCGTTGTTTATAGTGAAAGATATCGGTCCAGAGACCTTAAAATAAACACTGCAAGAATCACCTTGCTGAATGTAAGAAATTCTGTTTCCCATGTAATACTGCTCAGAGAATATTTGAAAAAGCTGAAAACTCTTTCAATGCTTGTTAAGAACCAGAGATAAATTTGTTCATAGTTTTAAAGGAATGCCTTAGAGGAGAGGTCATGATGAGAAGGAAATAGGAGAGTTACCTTTGTAGTGTTGACACAAGAATAAGATTTCATAATAATAAAATATTCATGAGTTATTTCTAAGAAATTTGAATACTAAATTGGAAAGAGAAACATAATAGTAAGAACCTGATACAAAATAAACTCCCCAATTTTCGTGACTCTCACATCCTTGATTCCTAATGATTCCTAGCACAATAAAATATGAGTAAGTAATGACAGCTCAATTTCATGCTCTTCAGAAGTGGTGGATGAGTCTTGCTCACAAATGAGAAAGCTTGAAGCCCAAATTGTTCCAAAGTTTCCCCACAACAGTGATTGTGCATTTGCATTACTGCTCATGTTTTCTGTTTAGATAACAGCAGAGCAAACAACCCATTCAGTGCCTTCTGAAGCACAAGTGTGTTATGTTTAAAAGATTAATGGTTCTGCACAGCAGTAACATACATAATTAAGAAGCCTATACTCCCACATTTAACCTGATTCAGTGCACTACACTTAAAAGTAATGCAAAATTTGGCATTCTAGTTAAGTTCTGTCACAATATGAACCAAACCCAATTTAGTTACAGAGCTGTAGGCTCTGTAGAACAAAATAGAATAAAAGCAAGACCGAAATTAACTTTCTCTAGTTAGAATGAAAGGCATCTTTTAATCAGTTAAAGTGGAGGTTAGAGTATAGAGAACAATGATCTAATTGTTGGATCCAGAAGAATGAGGAAAAATATCACAAAAGGAAGGCTATGGCTAATGGCAGCATTTATGATGGGTACTTGCAAGGTAATGGAGCCTGCAGTGGTAAGCATGGCAATAAGATAAAGCTAAGCTATTATAATCAAAATTGTATGTAGTCATAACCAGCAAGTAGCCATAAATTCCGAGATTACTGCACAGGATATTCAAAACTGTCTGAATAGCTGCTTCTTGTTTAACCATAACCAATACACAACACAAACCTACCAGATGGCATCAAGGGCAACCATATTTTTTCTTTGTTTTCTATTTGATTAGTACATCTAAATTGGACTTGATTATGTCTGAAACCAGGAGCTGTAAAGGAATATAAATATAGTATGTTATGGTATGTAGAAGCTTAGCATACTCCATCCAAGAGATACTGTTGAAACATTGGTTATAGCTTGTTATAAAACTTGCATTAATCTTTTTTCCTTTAATAGCAATTTATCTCTAAGACTACTTCAGTGATTAAAAAGTAATTCTAACATTGTGAAAAATATTGAGTTTGTGTAATAGATCTCAGAGTAACACATATATGTGGTGCAAAAGAAGGGGGAAAGTGTCAAGTGCAAAACCAGGATGCAGAAAGTGAAATATACAGATGTAATAGGACTTAAAGTACTCTAAGCAAATTGTATTTATTATAAATGTGGGGTAGATAAACATGCAGAGATAATCCTTATCTAGTTCCAGAAATTCCAAGGGAAATTAGTATCTTTTGAAGTAATAGTTCCTAATGTACCTTGAGTAAACAGAAAGATTTTCAAAATTAAAAGGGAAAAATGAAAAGACACCACCAAAAAAAACCCAGCCTCCTTTTAAATAAGGCTTTCTTACTTTTTTATAGGCAAAAATTATAATCTTGAAAACGTACGGGATTCTTCTCCCCTGTACTCAGCACTGGTAAGACACATCTCAAGTGCTGCGTCTAGTTTTGGGCTTCACACCACAAGGTAGGCGTTGACATACTGAAACCAGTCTAGTAAAGCAACTCTAAAGATAATTAAGGGTTTGAAGCACATTTCATGGGAGGAAAGGCTTAGAGATTTGGGATTGTATAGCTGAAAGAAAAGATCATCCAGGCTTATCCATGGCATGGAATGCAGGGAAGTAAAGACAACAGTATTTACTATTGCTGGTTTTTATAAGTGGCCATAATGGATGCCACATGAAGGGGGGGGGGGGGGGGGGGGGGTGTTGGGCAGGGGAAAGGCAACTCCAGATGCTGGGAAGAAGTTCTTCACAGAAAGAGTGATTGGCCATTGGAATGGGCTGCCCAGAGAGGTGGTGGAGTCACCATCACTGGAGGTGTTTAAGAAGAGACTGGATGGGGCTCTTGGTGCCATGGTTTAGTTGATTAGATGGTGCTGGGTGATGGGTTGAACTTGATGATCTTGAAGGTCTTTTCTAACCTGGTTAATTCTATTCTAAGAAGCACAGAAAGAGAAATAACTGCAAATAGCATACAGATCATCATATCCAATTAGACTAGGAATAAGAGAAAATACTGCTATGGTTAGGCTAATGAAAATTAGAAGGCAGAATTCCAAAGATTTCTTCACTGTAAGGAAAGGTGTCATAATAAAGAAAAAAAAATTGAATGGCCTCTGCTAGTCCTGAAATAACAGACTCAAAGGGACATTGTCTTCACAAATTGAGTTCTTTGTGTGCAGCATCTTTATAGTAAATGTTCTGGTAAAGCATAGGAAGAAGGAAAGAGAAAAGCTGACAGTAGCAATATTTGGGAAACCTTTGTAAAGGCTTTTATAATGGTAATTGTGGTATAAATGTCAACAGAAGTTGAAAAATCTCAGTGGACCTCTGATAATAAATACAATTACAGAAAGTCCAGAAAATTGTGCTACATGATTGCTACTCCCTGGGGGAAGGTACATTCTCCCCATGACTCGCTGCTAGATTATAGTTTCTGTTTGGAAATTTAGGGCTAATTTAATGTACAGTGATTATAATCTGTGTAGGCTTTTGTTTCTTCAAGGCTTTTTTTACTTGTTTTCATCCTTTTTTTTTTTTTGTTTAAATAATCAGCCATCAGTAATTTCCACATTAATTGCTTACAGATCTTGCATACTTCCTGAATTCATAGTGTAGCTTCCCGATCCAGCAACTACAATGATTCAATTGCATCATATTACAGGGTGTGAGACTATATTGTGTGATACTGAGTTCTCAGCTAGATGCAACATTCAAACAGTGACCTTCACACTATTTTTCAGTGTAAAACAGCTCCCACATTTGTGTCGTTTCCTTGAGACTGTAGGTTAGGATAGCAATTACTGATTCATGGAACAGGTTTTCAGATTAATTGTGCTGTCCTAAGAAGATATAGCATATGAATGCTTTTGTATTTCTAGCTATATGACTAGAGTATCACCTTCATATCATTAGTCTTTGCTGACAAAAGGTTAAGTTTGCATCATTTAAAAGTCTACCAAAAACAATAGTAGTGATGCAGGGTGATTCACATAACGTTGCTACAGCTTGCTTACTAAGTGACGATCTTCCTAAAAGGTATGATCCCTCAATGCATTCAGCAAACCATAAAAAGTAATAAAACTTTGGAGGTCCGTGGAAATACCTGTACAATGAGCTAATAATCTTTCAGTTTATTAGTTGAGGAGAACTTGGTGTGCTGAGAAATTGAAAGACCAGACTGGAATGGTGCTGCAGTCTCTTAAGAAATCTAAACACAGCAGGATTAAAATTAGATCATTTGTAAACCAATATGTAGTGATTACCACACCTTTTCAGTATTTGCTTATCGTGTAACACAGGTGGGTGTTGTTTTTTTCACCATAGCTCAAAGGAAAACACTTGAATATGACTTGCCAAAATTGACCTTTACTTAGAGATTGTGACTTTTACATGGCAGTATTATGATAAACTGATTCTAGCTTCAGATTTATTACTCAACTCTGACCTTTGGTTATATTAGAATATTGCTTTCAACCAGACTAAATAATGTCTCTGTGAATGTAAGGAACTGGCAGATCCAAGATGTCAATTGCCAGCTCAATTTTCCTTTCACCTGGGAGTGCAGCATGTCACAATGGTTTATTGATCTAAGAGCCATTAGAGTTCAGTGTTGTAATTCTTCAGTTTTCCACACAGTACAGTACAGTATGCTCTAAAGGAGATGATAGATGAACTCCATTCAAGACTGGTCAAAATTTGGACTGTCTGTTTCTGCAGAAATAAGCATAACTGTTTTGAATCTTTTTTCCCCCCTAAGTTAGAACAGGCAGCCAAAATTTTTGAGGAAACATATTTAAATGTTCCTTCCAAAAATATTATTTGGTAATATTTTTAGTATATTCTGAAACTGAACTGGTTTTGAGATGTAAGAGCTTAGTTTGGATGTCATTGGAACACTTCAAAAATTGCACTGTTGCAACTACATTATGCAGCTTTCATGTGCTAGTAAAATATCTTGTTTTCCTGACTGAGTTAATTTTACTGCAAGGAAACTTCTGGAGAACTTCTTTTCCTAGATGTCAGTGATGTTCATGGATTTTGCTGATATGCCTTGATTTATTAAAATCAGCATCTGCTGATAGGAACTATTTAGGTATTCATAAAGTTTTCAACCTGCTGTATACTAAAGGATAATAACAACTAAAAGCCACCTGCTTGTCACTTCTGCTCATCAAGCCGCAGAGGAATGATTGTATTTCCATGTAATAATGTTTCCAAAGTGCAGCAGCTTCAAGTGTCTCTGCTTCAGATAAGGATTGACATCAGTAGGATTTTTACTTTAGACAGGACTAGGATTATAATCCTATAGAAACCTTTATTTAACATCTACATAATGATTAAAGAAATTGTATTCTAATGCTATTATGCTCTTGGTGTGAGGATCTTCTGGATACTGAAGCACATCTGCTAGCATTCAGGCCTTAGCCAATTTTCAGGCATGTTCATAAACCTGTTGTTATTGTCGTAAACCAGTTTTTCACTTGTTTCTGTCCACTGTGCTGCTAAGTAGATGAAGAGCAGAGAAACACATTTTTTTTCCTTTTTATGAGGCTTTTAAATATTTTTTTTTAATTTAACATTTTAATATTAAATGTGCAGATAAAACTATGTTGTCTCTGCCCAAATTTTTTTAAGGTATTAATCTTGACTGAAAGTGACTAAGCAGGTAGGCATCCATAATATAGAGATATATAAACAAGATTATTTCTAGAAGACATGTTGTTGAATTTTTTTATTCTTCCAATTGCATTTAATTAGTAGTGGAAAAAGAAAGCAGAATCTATCCATAGCAAAGGAACATTATGGGACATTATGTGAATGTAACTTCAGAAACATTGTTACGTGGAAATACAATCATTCCTCTGCGGCTTGATGAGCAGAAGTGACAAGCAGGTGGCTTTTAGTTGTTATTATCCTCTAGTATACAGCAGGTTGAAAACTTTATGAATACCTAAATAGTTCCTATCAGCAGATGCTGATTTTAATAAATCAAGGCATATCAGCAAAATCCATGAACATCGCTGACATCTAGGAAAAGAAGTTCTCCAGAAGTTTCTTTGCAGTAAAATGAGTCTTGTGATTTAATATTTCCTTTGGACTAAATACATGCTGGTTAGGGTTTGGGGTTTTTGATCTTTTAGACAGTTTTGTTAATTTTAAGTGTACATTTTGCCTTCCTTACTCATAATGGATAGAAACATACTTTAGAATCTGCTGTAGCAACTTAATAATTGAGGTGATAATTGAAATAAAAAACATTGATATTATCTTACAAGTAGCAGTGCCTTTCAAATTCCCATTTATTAAAACCTAATTTTGTGCTTATTATACTTGAAGATATACTTAGGTACTCTACATAATGCCTGACTCTTAAACATCATCTTTATAACTCTACCATGACAAAGAGATCATCAGTGATCTTCGTTTAAATCAGAAATGTTTACAGCACATACAGGATTTCACTAGTTTGTTGGCAGCAGCCAAGTTACCTTTAAAATGTTCACATTGAAGCAGAGGTTGTTTCTGAAAATAAATTCAATGTGTGACACTTTGAAAGCAGCCATCAGTCAGTAAAATGGCTGTAGAAAAAGATTCCACCAACTATTTCTCATTTCATCTGACTGATTGATCTGATAAGACCAGTACAGCAGAAGCAGTTTGTTATTCAAGCACTTTAAACTTAATCTCACTTAAGGAAAAGAAAAAAAGAAAAAGGGGGTGGGGGGGAAGGAAAAAAAAAATCAGTTGTCATTTTCAGCTTTTTAGGAGGCTCTGCATCTTATTTTACAAAGCAAATACTTGCTTCTATTATGATGGAGGAAATAGAAATGCAACTTCTGTCTAGAAATTACTGCTTAGCTTATTGCTGTTTTATGAGCAATTTTCCTCCCTGACTGAGTACACAGTTTAATTGCTCAATAAAATTGTAAGATTTTAAGACAAAAGATCTACTATAAAATTAAATGAGATTTAAAAAAATGTGTGCTAAACAATGTGTCAGTTCATTACACCAGTGCTGGTGGCTTTGAGAGCTGAGAATTAGAGGGTCAGATTCATTACAACTATATTCACATCAGATGAATTTGAGGCAGAGTTTTGTCCTAAGTTTACAGCACACTTAAATTCACCACAACACTGAAACAAAAAATTTGTGGAACCTATCACTGATGGGGATATGAGGTCTTGATTCCAGATAACCTCAACTTCTCAAATGAAACAGGACAGTCACATTGCAATGCTTCGCCGTTCAGGGGGTCTGGACTCTGCGACCTTTTATCTGTGAATTGCATTTACTAGGCAGTGACAAGGTAAACAAACTAAATTCTCCATGCCTGCTCTGCTATTCAAAAATTAAAGAAAAGAGGTAGTAAACCCTAGTGTTTAAAGCTCCTGAGAAGATGATGTTGGCAATGTACCACAGGGGAAGGAGTTTTGCCTGTAATACTTACAGAAGATCTACACATGAAGCCTGTGCCTGACAGTGTGATGAAAAGGTACTCCACAAAAAATCCTGTCAGACACTTCACCTCCACAAGGTGTCTGGTATTTCTGTGCTAGAAGAGATGCTCCAGCTCCTTTAACCTTCTCACCATAAGCAGGGTGCTTTTTCATACTGTCTTTGGCATCCTGTCATAACAAAAGCAGAGTTTTTTCAGTGACTGTGGCTGAACAGCAGACTGAAGGACAAGCCTGGAAGTGGTGTCTCTCTGAGATTTTCTGTAGGAGAAGGGCTGTTTTCAGATAGCTTTGGAATGGGTATGTTTGGTCTCTGACTTAGAAAAGAATGTAAACATCTTATAACTGAAGGGAGAAACTTGGCAGAATTTGGTTAGATGTGTTAGAATATGGTTTTGTTATTTTAACCTATTGTATGCCTTAATTACATGCATGCCAGTAGAAAATAACCAATTAAGGTGTGACACATGTGTCTTCTGATAGAGTATAAAACATCGCTGTGTAATGTAATAAACATCTTAGCCTGCTAACATCTTGGCCTGGAAACTGGGCTCTAGGGTGATCGAACACCTACACCCATACTGCAAGAGTTTTCCTCTTGTTCTGCTTGTGCACAACTTGCATACTCCTGGTTTGGGACGCAACACAGTTTATGACTGCACCTAACGTGAAAGATGTTTAAGCTCACTTAATTTTCCACATTTATTTTTACCTATTTTTGTGAGATGAATGAGTCTAATACTTCTCAGTGCAATAACCTGTACGATTGTGCAATAGATATCTGAGTAAGAGATGTATGCCTTCCTGCACAGCACTTTTATTAAGAAATGCCCAATGATTCTCTGAATAAAGTCATCATTCCAAATTTCAGAACTTTGCTTAATACTGTTTGAATAACTTAATGTTCTACCAAAGAATTCTTTCACTCAGTTTTGTATCTTCAAGGTTTTTATATTGTTTAAGACACCTGAAAAGCTTCACTGCAAGTGGCCAGAGTTGTGAGTGACTTAAAGCATTGTAGGAAATAACATCTATTCTGATCAAATTATATGGTAAGTAATGCGCTCGTTTGTTCGAAATGAACATCACAAAATCTGAAATTAATTGGCACTGATTCTCTCACTGTGATATTCTCTGAAGCAGCCTCAGTGTTCAGTCTGCAGGATTTTTTCATGCTTTTTTGGTACATAAATTATAAAGATGTCCTTTGATATTTTAGTTCATTTTAGAAAACCACAATCATCAATTTGAAAGACCCCTACTGTTCTTCAGAACATGCAGGACTCAGCAGACATAAGTGGAAACTTTTTTATTTTCCTCTGCTAAGACAACTGGGTCAGCAAATGAAGCAGGCAAAGTATTGAAAAGGTCTCCATGCTCACCCTAGAGCACAGAGACAGTTCTTTGTTCTTGGTGATTGTGTTTTCTGTAATTAGAATATATTTTTCAATCATTCCAGATGCATTCAAGTTGTAAGTGGCTCAGGATGCACATAGCAAGTTATTACACTGCCGGTCTCTACTGGCAGCATTATGAGCCGTTCTATATTGCGGTTTGCTAAAGGAAGATAAAACAACATAAAAATCAAGATGAAAGGTACAAAAAGAATTGCTTCTTTGATTTTCCTATTTATGAGGCGCTGAACTGTACAGGACTCTAATGATAGCTTGTATTAATTTAAACAAACCTGGAAATCTTGCTGACTGGTTTAACATTTAGATGCTTTTTCATTGTTTCTCATCAACCTTTAGCTTTCTGCTGGAGGCACCACATTTGTTATGTTAGTGTAAATAGATAATTAGAAATAGTGGTAAAATAAACAACCCCCACCAATAAAGCTGCCTTTGAAAGCTTCATCCTACTCAGTTAAAAATAACATAAAATACATGGATTGTGAACATACCAGTTTTATTAACACGAAACTATTCTTTTGTTCTACTTGCTAAATAGCTCAGATTCTCTTAGAAATATTCTGTTTTCCTAAACTATTACTTTCTGATTCCTGCTTTCTACTTACAAATGAACAATGGAATTTGGTTTCAGAAACTCAGGGGATTTGAATAAAAATGTAATGCCTTTCATCATAGGTTGGTCTTTAACTGAAGATTAAAGAGTATAGCAGTTGAAATTGGTGATCAAGAGTCATCTTTTGGAGGTGATCTTTAGCCTTTTGTAAGCAGAGTTTTATTTTGCAAAGGCAAGGGGGAGATGTAGGGGAGGTAGTGTATAATGCCTGATGTGTTGTACTGGAAAGCTGACAAAAACAAATACTAAAGGCAGGCTGATAAGTGTTAAGAGAGTAGCACAGGGCACAAGAAGTCTCTTGTCTTCGGTTAAGTTTATGAAATAAGAGTTGTGGTTCATTTGGATCTGTAACCTATAGCTGCATCTACTGATGCTGCTTCAAAATTTGCTTGTATCTTGTCAGAATATACTCTATGTATGTCCTGTAAACAATACAGCTCTTCATACTTTCTTTGGCCATTGCTCTATATTGCATTATATTGTGTCACATTAATCCCAGGAGCAGACACTGGCCACAGAATTGCATGAGAGTAAAATGAAGTTGCCAAATTAAAACCTACATGGGGCATAGACTATGTGCCAGCCCTTCTCCAAAGATGAATTCCACCTTTTCTGGCACGAATTTCTGGCTCTTTCCTTTGTGAGAGGTCTTCTATTTCTGTCGCAGACACAGTCCTTAAGCTCTGTAGGAATGAATATATATTTGAGTCCCTTTTTGAAGAATGTGACAAGAATACTGACAATGAAGCAATGTCTTTCCTTTACATTCTCACATCTTAGTGAGACTGGTTAAGGAAAAAGAAGAAGGAAATGCAAGTAGACTTGTACTTCATAAAACCTATTTGTAAATAATATCCTCAAAATTGTGTTCCTCATCTTTTTTGTTTGTTTGTTTATTTTTTTCCCTGTCCTGTTTCAATACTAATATATGACTTAGGGGCACATTACAAAAAATGTAGATATGTTATTACCATTTTTTTCATTTCCATGCTATGCAAAAGAGTAATCAATACTGTAGGTTTTTGGTCACCCTCTCTTTATTGCACATGAAAAATGCATATTGCACCCACAGGTATTTGCTACTAACCTTGTCTCCATGTGATTTTGATAAGAATGGCAATAATATCCTGTCTTAAATCTGCAGATGTATTCTGCTGTACTACTTTTCTAAACATCATGATAGAATTTATTTTTAAAGCCTGTTTCACGCTTGTGTTTTATACTTTGCTGGATCTTCAACTATCATGGTAATTTTGAAAGGGTTTTTGGTTTTACAAAAAAAAAAAAAGTTTCTCTAAAAAGCAAATATTTACATATACAGCAATTCAATTTTCTGCATACTCGGTGAAGGTCACATTTTCAAGGAAAGCATAAACAGTTCAGGGAAAAAATTCCTACGCGTAGGTAAGAACACACACTTAAGCACACATGCTATCTTTGTGACACAGTTTGTTATGAGAGAAACAAAAATCAGGTATATTACAGAATCACCAAATCACAGAATCACCAAGGTCGGAAGAGACCTCAAAGATCATCAAGTCCAACCCATCACCACAGACCTCATGACTAAACCATGGCAACAACTGCCACATCCAATCCCCTCTTGAACACCTCCAGGGACGGTGACTCCACCACCTCCCTGGGCAGCCCATTCCAATGGCAAACAACTCTCTCAGTGAAGAACTTTCTCCTCACCTCGAGCCTAAACTTCCCCTGGCGCAGCTTGAGACTGTGTCCTCTTGTTCTGGTGCTGGTTGCCTGGGAGAAGAGACCAACCCCCTTCTCACTACAACCACCCTTCATGTAGTTGTAGACAGCAATAAGGTCTCCCCTGAGCTATTGAGTGTAAGGGAAATTTTTAGGCTGAACCAAAAACACTGTGGTTGCTGTCCTTGTGGGGAAAAAAAAAAAAAAGAAAAGAAAAAAAAAAGAGGAGCAATAGGAAACAGTAACCATACAGAGTTTTCTAGGGATGTTAAAATAGTCAAGTTTAAGCAAATGCGTACTGCAAGACAGGAATGAGATATGGCAATGTAGTTGAATATCTTATTGCAGGAGTTGTAAACTGATTTCAATTTAGGTCAGTCACTGACATTCCCCAGAACTCAACCCATAGCTTCAATAATCCTTCTCTAGCAATGCTCTGCATGACTGTCATATGTGATTTTATTTTTGAGAACAATGGAACAATGGTCCAATGGTCTTGCATTTTTTATGTACTTCTAAGGAGCTTTAAGATGCAAAATCAGAAAGGAATTACTTTATATCAAGCTAAATAACTGAAAAAGAGGGTTATTTTCCAAGGGTTTTTTAATGGTATATCTTCAAAGTGTGATTAACTAGTTGTTACACTGTTACAAATAAGCTTCAAACAGAATGATGTGCAATTGGCTGTCAACAATTTAATCTATGTGTACCTCACAGGTAAAACTAATTTTTGTGACTGTGGAGTGCCATCTTTGCCAACTTCTCATCCAACATCTATACATACCTTTAAAATAGCTCCACAGTCATCTCCAGAGAGCATATCTGTCATGAGTTAATTACTGTCCTGTACTATATGAAACTCTTGGCTGCTCTTCATGCTTTAGGATATTCCAGGAGAATAATCACTACGCTACAATGTCTTTTCTGTTGTGATTTAATATCTTCTTGCATTGATTTACAAAGCAGTCAAGATGAAATTAATTTATCTTCTACCACTATTTGCCTAGCTCAGTTTGAAGTGAAAAAGCTGCTCAGAACTGTGCAACAGCTCTCTTTTCTGAAATTAGACTTCAGCTATCTACATTTTAAAAGCTATGAAACATGACATCTGGCATGCTCATTCTTCTTGCTTTTATAATCAGGCTTAAGATCTCACTGGATACTCCCTAGCTGAAGGTATACAAAGTGTAGTTGCTGATACGATTTTTAGATCTTAAAACACATAGATGGCACATAAACACACAGTTGGAGAAGATACTGACTTTCCGCTCTTGAGCAATTCACAGTATGGGTCTCATCGGGGTTAGGTCAACACTGCCAAATGGGGTTAGCTTGTGCAAGGTTAATCCAGAATCCCCAAATACAGGAGTAGGTAAATCAGGAGGAACTGTGCAGAATAACTTCACTGACCAGTGAAGGGAAAGGATAATTGCTGAGGAAACCAGTGTGGTTATGACCACCTCTTTTCTGGGAGAGTCACACAGCTGCTTTTCTTAGGCTCTCCAAGGAATGGGATATACATCTCAGTAAGACTGAAACTCATGTGTGCACCTTCTGGGGCTAAAAAGGTTACTAGTGCTGACCACATGCTACCATTACTGAGCTAAGAGAGTCATATACCGGCATTATATGGTGTAGTATTTCACCTTACACCTCTCCCATCCTGTGTGGTGCCTACCTACACGATTTTGTAAGATTTTCTGTCTTATGTCAATAAAAAGACCTGCTCATAGTGTTTTGAAAGGAAAAGGGAACCAAATCAGGGACAACTTGGGAAACAGGAAAAAAACAACCAAACAAAACCCCCAAACAAACCAACCCAAAACAAACCAACCAAAAACCAAGGAAACATTTGCAAGCTCAAATGAATGTTTTAATTGGCAAAGAAAGGAGTTTGGTTTTGTGAATACTTTTTTGATTGCATGCACTTTCAAAATAAATGCACCTACTTTCACAAAACCCACAAACAACTTAACTTTTAGTACCTGTGAAATGCAGCAAGGAAGCATATGGAAAGAAGACTGGGATCTATTTAAATCATTGTATGAGTTATTAGGAGAAGAAAAGTAATGTTATATCAAAAATCTCTCATTCCTCTTTCTCCAGCTGAGACAGAGAAAATGAACAATGATTCGTGATGCAATTTATGATTTGCCCTTAAGATATTTATGAAACTATTATCTTTATTTCCCCTTTTTCTTCTCATATAATTTGATTTGTGGGAAAATTAATAAAAGAAATTACATACACAGAAGCATAGCCTATAACTGCTGCATACTCAATTTGATAAATGTGAACCATACTCAGTGTGATATTTAACAGAAATGAAAATATGATGGTACTAAAGTTGTATCTCTTTTTTTTTCCTCTTCATTGGCTCTGCTATTAAATGAAGGGAAATCTGAATATTATGCATCTTGACAATTGACTCTTACATAGTAAAAAGGCATTTAGCATTATTAAACTCTGAGTTATTCCTGTAATTGCCTTTTTTTTCCAACAAAAACCAGTGATTGATGTACATAATTCTTGCTTGATAAGTCACAGAAAATACAGTAACAGTAAATTGTCTTTTGTTAACACTGAAATTACAAAATACTAGGTTAATATTTGCATTTGTTGCATATATAGCTGAGATTAATGTAGAAACTAATTTTGAGAGTTAGAATACATTTTTACACAGTGCAGTGGAGAGCTACAAGGATCATTGCAGGACTTGACCATCTGTCCAATGAACAAAGACTGAGAGAACTGGAGCTGTTTAGTCTCCAGGAGAGAAGGTTAAGAGGGGGTTGTATGAAAGTCTATCATTATAAAGATGAAGGTGCCAGTCTCTTTTTGGTAGTGCCCAGTGACAAGACAAGGAACAACAGGTACAAGCTGGAGGTTCCACCTCAGCAGAATGAGACCCTTCTTTATGGTGAGGGTGACAGAGCACTGAAACAGGATGTCCAGAGAGGTTGTAGAGTCTCTTTCTCTGGAGAAATTCAAAACCCTCCTGGATGCATTGCTGTGTGGCCTGCCCTAAGCAATCTTGTTTTGGCAGAAGGATTGGACTCGATGATCTCTGGAGGTCCCTTCCGACCCCTAGCATTCTGTGATTCCACGCTTCTAATCATGTGACTGCTTCCTTAGACAGACAGTTATAAACTCAGTCTATGTAACTTGATGCAGGAAGTGGAAACATACCATTGGAACATTCATCACAGAAAGGAATCTTTGAAAATGGAAAATCTAGTCTAGTACTTTGTGGTTGGTTTGGTTTGTTTTAATGCTAATAGTGTGGTTTCATTGTTCTACAAAAGTAAGAATAAAACCATTTCCCTTCTTTATTGCTATGTTGATATTCACCTGTTGTAAGATCATAAAGCAAGGTCTCAGATGCTGTAGTAACAGTGGCACTAAAAAATGCTTTCTCATTTTAGTAAAATGAAAAATATATTTGCTTGTGGAGCCTAAGAAAATAAAAAGAAGGTTGAAAAGCATGGAAGAATGACTTGCACAAAGCAAGGAACCTAAGTATAGCAAGCAGGTAAACAGTGCCCTGGTATCAGGATAAAGACTTTTATATCTCAAATAAACATGACTTTTAGCCTCACCTTAAAAACAAGAATTATAGAAAGCCATCCAATTGTTATCAAGAAACCATTTGCCATGCTCCATCACTGCATGTTCTGTGGCTAATACACTTTTTACAGAAAAAAAAATAATAATTATGAAATACTTAATAATTTTTGTTACCACTTTTTGTGATCGTTAGCACTGATCCTTGTGTATGGAGACTGAACACTCCATCTGTGGGACAAAATACATAGTTTGTATGAGCATAAAGAGCATATTTTAGAAATCTTTACAATCATCCAAAGCCTTAGTGCTTCTTTGTAGATTATAAAATAGTGGCTTTGTTGGACTTCCTGGAATCCTATTACTAGAGGCTCAGTGAAGCATCATGTGCCAAATATTTCTCTAATGCCAAGTTAAATGGTTTTAGTTTAGGATTGACTCTTGGAGGAAGACTACGTATGAGAGCAAAACACCTCATTTTCTTGTAAATTCTGTAGTTTTGAAGCTATTCAGAGGTTATACTATATCTTTCTCATACCTTTTATGTTCTCTAGAAAAATTTCTTAAATATGTTTCTAAGCAAATAATGAATCTGTTGTGTAACATTTGTTCCAGGTAAATAGTGGCACTGAAGTTTGGACATGTTTATTCCTGTATTTCCAATTAATCTGCCTGAAGTTGTATTTGTCACCCACATGCAGACTTTTGGCAAAAAGAGGAAGAGAAACAAAGGGCAGGAAAGCCAAAGGCTTTGTTTCTCTGGAATTCCAGGTGTCTGTGAGTTATTCTAAGAAGCTCCACATGAATTTCCTTAGATGAATTAATAACAGGAGTTTTGCCGTTGTTCAGTCGGATTAAGGCTTCACTCTAAACCACTGCCCATAATTCAGATACATGGTGTCAGCAGCTGGAAACAAGCAGACTTTTCTGCACGTTTGACTTGCCTGCATCTTTGCTTTCTACTGGTTTGTGGAAGTGAAGTATGCACACCTGAGGATCCAGCTGTTCCTGTTAGCAAACCTCCAGTAACAGCTTACAGCATCCCAAGGTTACAAATTACCACCACCATGCCAGGAGGGGTGGTTGGGTTGCGTCTCTTTTCTCTTTATTTTCTTTCATTCCAAGTTTATGCATATGTAGCACACCATAAAGCTATGTGTTTGTTCTTTCCTGGGTGGCAGAACTGACCTTCAAGCAAATATTTAAGAAACTCTGTGGAGCCTGACGTGCTCCATGCTGCATGATTCAACAGGAAGGAAGCCTACTTCTGCAGGAGGTCGTCAAGAAAGTAAGAAAAATCAGCACTCTGAGAGGAACAGCAGCAGGACATAGCTCAAAATATTATCAAAGGAAGAAAACTGTTTTCTTTAAGGCCTGTAGTCTTCATCACATGGGTAACACATTTGCATTGTGACAATTTCAGGCATTCAGACAAAATGCCATACACAAAAAGAGTTTTTATAATCTGTTGTATGTTTTAAAAAACCTGTCTGAATGTGTGTCTGAAGAAGTTAGGCAGCTTAAAGAGAAGTAGTTCTGCATCTTCCTCACCTAAACAAAACACATTTCTTTTCCCTTTAACAGAAGGGACACACACAAGTACTAGAAGTATCGGTTGCAATTTTATAGATGTCATGTAGAGTGGATGAGGTAAGAGCACATCACAGAAAATATTTCTTATCTGTCTCTTTTCTTTTTATTTCTTGAGAATGTATTTCTGAAGGGAGAATTTAGGCTCTTACACATAAAGGTCAAGAGCAATATTTTTAAAGAAAGATACAAGACTAATAATTTTCTGTACAGCTTAGTGACTTGCAGTAGCACAGTAAGGCCCTTGGTAAGTTTCATGTGACCTATGCTCACTATGTGTGTAAGCAGTTACAGTATGTATCTCATAGCAAACAATATCTGGTGTTTGCCTTCCTTTGTGCTTTTTAATGCAGTTATACAGAATCTGAGACACCTGGAGTCTCCCCATGCTCCTTGAAACTTTTCTGCTCTATCATTGCAGCAGCTGCTTCAGATAAATATTGACATTTGGAATGAAGGCAGGAGTGACAGAAAGAGGAGAGTGGACCTGAGAGGAGTAACTCAAGTATGTATGGTTGGTGACCATCCAGGCTTTCTCTGGCTCTGCACTGATGCAGAATCATTTTCGGGTCCATGTCGCTAGAACCCTAGCTGCTGGGTAGGATGACTGCACCTATTTAATTTGAATGTGTGTGCAACAGCTGTCAATTCTAGAAGTCCACTGAGTGAACAAAGACAGACGATTCTTTTCTCTGTTGTCAATTACCCCACACAGCTGTGTGTTAGATTCCTCTCTGTTAAATGACCAAAAGACTTGAGGAAGTGTAGCATTGTCTTCGTATTACCTTTTTCTTTGGTCAAGCTGCACATAGATCTCTCATACACGCATGCATACACACAAATGTTTATACACATAGGCACATGTACCCACAGATAAGTGAACCCAAATTTAGAATAGATGTTAATGGGTAGATAACAGCATTAATGCTAAATGATTAATAAACCTTCTTATTTGAAAGTAAATTTTGGTAATTACATACACATATTGTCATATAATATTGCAGTGTGTTTTAAGTACTCTTTGAATGCTCTCTGATTATAATACTCTCATGTATCAAGATTATCTGAAGGCAAAAGAATGTCAGAAGAAATATATTATGAGAACAAAATCAGCTTTCTAACTAAGTAACAGTCAGACATGTACCAGCAAATGTCAAAACAAATAATGATTATAGTGTACAAATTCACATCTTAACGATATTCTAGAGTAACTAGGCCATAGACCCCATACCTAAAAAGAAAGACTGTTGTATCAGCTTTCCTTAGACTTCTGTGCTATGAAGATCAAGGCATTAGGATGCTCAGATTTTCTATGGTGGCTTTTTCTTCCCATAGCATCCTTTCTGTACCTACAGAATCTGCTGACCCTGAAATTGCAGATCTTTGGCACGGGACTGCAAGGCAATACAGATTCTATTTGACAGACTCCTTGCTTCTCATAAGTCTGTAAAATTAGTCATAGCTCTGGGGTATTTACTAAGGTATTTCTCAAATTTTTGTCTTGCATCATTAATGCTTTCATATTTGTGTTATGAAAAGTAATGCTTCTCCTCCTCTAATCCAAAATTCCCTATCTTTAGTGTATTTTTGCTGCAAGATCCTCCTGTTTCATTTAATTTTAGCACAACCTGTAATTAAGATGGCCATTTTTGTAGGGTGGAGCCTTTAGATATGCTTTAGTGGGATGCTGTTTTTATTTTGATTGGCCAGTGCGGTACATTAGCTATTTTCTGTTCTGTATTTTACTCTTTCAGATGCTCTTTTTAATTTCTTTCCTTTTTTTTTTTTTTTTAAGCATCACATTTTTATATACTGCTACTAATGGAAGGTAAACAATAGTATTATGAATAGTTAATACTGTATGTCTTTTCTTCTCTAAGTATACAGGTCACTGTGGCAAAGTCACCATTTGATTGAGGTATTTTCAACCAAATCCTGCCTTTGTTCAGAATTACTTTGAGTAGCAGTCATATATGATATCCAAAATCTATACTTTCATTACATACCATCTGACATTCACCCACTGTGGATTACGTTCTCATTTATGGTTTTATTGACCACTCTTGGGACAAGAGATCCATTAATCTGTTTAATTGAGCTTTTCTTCTGACCTAAAAATAGATCAGTCAAAATTCTGATCTTATTTATTCATATACTGTGAACTGTATCTACTATCAAAATTGATCCAAGAATTACTTACTTTGGAAACCTCAATTTCAGAAAGGCTACTAATTCTAAAAAGTCCCCTTTCCCCCAAAGCTACAGGCTAGAAAATGGCTTTAATGTGGAGAAAGAAAAGCTAGAAATTGTGCTTTAATTTAGTCCTTTGTCATGTTGTTCAAGTGGATTTTGTAATTTGGTGTGGAGACTTACATTTAGTGTCACGTTTAATGGAATAGAATGGAATCATAAAATTGTTAGGGTTGGAAGGGAACTCAGGGATCATCTGGTTCCAACCCCCTGCCATGGGCAGGGACACTTCACACTAGATCAAGTTGCTGACAGCTACATCCAGCCTGGCCTTAAAACCCTCCAGGGATGGGACTCCCACCACCTTCCTGCGCAACCTGCTCCAGTGTCTCACGACCCTCATGGTGAAGAACTGCTTCCTAACATCCAATCTGAATCTACCCTTTTCTACTTTTGTTCCATTCCCCCTAGTCCTATCATTACCTGACACCCTAAAAAGTCCCTCACCAGGTTTCTTGTAGGCCCCCTTCAGATACTGGAAGGCCACAATAAGGTCTCCCAGGAGTCTTCTCTTCTCCAGACTGAATAGCCCCAACTCTCTCACTCTGTTCTCATAGAAGAGGTGCTCTAGCCCTCTAATCATCCTCATGACTCTTCTCTGGACATGTTCCAGCATTTCCGGATCCTTCCTGTAATAGGGGCTTCAGAACTGGATGCAGTACTCCAGGTGGGGTCTCACCAGAGTGGAGCAGAGGGGGAGAATCACCTCCCTCAACCTGCTGGCTATGCTTCTCTTGATGCAGCCCAGGATGTGATTGGCTCTCTGGGCTGCAAGTGCACACTGGTGGCTCATGTTGAGCTTCTCATCCACCAGCACCCCCAAGTCCTTTTCTTCAGGCCTGCTCTCAAGCCAGTCATTGCCCAGCCTGTATCAGTGGTTTGGCCCAACCCAGATGTAGGACCTTGCATTTGGTCTTGTTTGAACCTCATGAGGTTGTTATGGGCCCACCTCTCCAGCCTGTCAAGGTTCCTCTGGATGGGTCCCTTCCCTCCAGCATGTCTGCTGCACCACACAGCTTGGTGTCATCACCAAACCTGCTGAGGTGCACTCAATGCCACTGTCCATGTCACCAACAAAGATATTGAACAAGGCTGGTCCCAGTACTGATCCCTGAGGGACTCCACTTGGACATGGACCCATTGACAGTCGCTGTTTGGGTGTGGCAGTCAAGCCAGTTCTTTATCCACTGAATGGTCCATCCATCAAACCCACACTTTACAAGGTATGCCTGTGTTGTGCTGAGTCTGTGTGCTCACTACACACTCCGGTATTCCTTTGCTGAAATGGCAAACATAACCATGGCACTTTGTACAAATGTCATCATAAATGAAATGCTAATCTGAAGTACTAGCTAGGAATTGCCTTTCCACGTAATCTGTAAATTACATTTAATAATCCATAAAAAGAAACGGTCTGTATCTTCCAATGTTTTTTGCTGTATCTCAATGAGCACAGCAGAGCTCTACCATTGCATTCATTTGCTCTGTAAAAATCTCCTAATGCTTCAGCTGGAGAAAGATCTTCAGCATCAAATCCTCATAGCCCACATCTCCAAGGCTACAAGAAAAAGATGTTCCCATTTCTCTTCTGATAATAGAATCTCCCTCTCTGGTCCACAATTCTAGGATGAATAATAGAATTCAGGGGAATAGCACAGGACAACTGAACAGGGAAAAATGGATTTGCATCATATTGCTCTGATTTACCAAACAGCACAAATGCATGTTGCAGACAACATCAAAAAACAACAAACAAAGCCCCCAGTCGTCTACATGAAAAACAAAAAACCCATACCACCAAAGAACAGAAGCAGGCTGAATCCCCTTAGAAACGTGTGAAGCTGGTGTCAGATCTTAGAGCTCCTGTTTATGCTAGTCAGCCTTAGTCACTGAGGACTACTCAAGTGGTTACAGTGAATTACAAAGAATTTACACGATCATTGTGAGAGAAAAAGCAAGTTTTGTCTTCAGAAATGCTGACAATCTCATAACACAGACTAGTATGGTTGGGACTAGTAGACTTTATATAGTAGACATAGACTTTACGATCCATGTCCCAGAATGATTTTGGTGTTGCTGATATTTTAGTACAGCTGCATAACAAGAAACAGTAAAAATAATAAAGCTATATGGCTGAGATTCAAATATGCTCATAAAGCACAGTGTTTGGATGCTCAGTAAGCTTCGTAGCCCATATAATTCCCATTTCTGTCACATCAGATGCCTTAGGCACTCTTGTCCCATGATGGCATCTTGTTAGCAAGCAGCAGACCCCAGCAGAAACAAAAGCTTAGGGCATCTCTGCCTAACTGCCCATGATCTCAAGTTTTGTTAGAATTCTGCCAAACAAGAGACCTGGTTACTAATTTGATTTGTAGAAGAGCAAAACCCTGGCAAATTAAAAGCAGCAAACACTCCCAAGTGGTTTGCCGCAAAGTAGAATAACTGCTTTAAACTAATCACATTCCATTAATTTCACATAACAGCAAAAGTAACTTTTTTCCCCCCAGTTTGTGAGTGAACTTTTCTTGCTAGAAAATATTCATTATTGGTAGCATTCATAGTAAATATTGCTTATGGACAACACTTAAATATGTCAGTCCTTGATTCAAAAGTTAGCATTTAAACAGCACTATTGATCTCAGGGGACAACAAAGTCATTGCTGACTTATTAAAAAATTCCTTCAGAGTTCACAAGTGAAATGTGTTTGGAAAACAGTAGGAATATTGTCATGCTTGACATTGTTATCACACAATTATGAGAAAGGAGAGCTATTTCTCACACGTATGCCTTCTAATCTAGTTAAATAATAGCTCAGAACACTAGGTTCCAGATAGAAAATGCTGGGCATACTCAAAATGTATTTTGCCATTGCTTTCCTAGTACAAGTTTTACAAGGCATTGTAACAAGAACTGTCTGCAGTAGAAGAAATTAAACAGATAAAAACTGGAACAGATGGGTCTATTCTGGGGTTTAGCATACACAAAGATTTGAAATCCAAAATGTCTTGACCTATTTTACAGGATCAGATCCCACTAAGGCAAAGATTCTCAATCTTGAAATAGCAAAATTCCCTACAAATATAAAAATATAGAAGAAAGGAGGACTTCCAACTATAATAGTAGACAGAATAAAACATTTCTCTTAGAACTGGCATGCTGTGCTCTTATTCATTCTCCAAGAATTCATTCTTCATCATAGTACTGTTTTTCCTCTGATTTCTATCACTCTGTCATAAGCACTGCAAAAGATGAGTCAGTTTTCACATAGAAATCTCTGCTTTCAATGATCAGCATCATTCATTGTTTTATTTCCCTTAAAGTGTAGAAATTATTCCTCACCTGATCTTGACGTGCTTTAGCAGTGCACTATAGAGTAATGCTTACTTTACATTAATAATCCCATGAACTCGATTTGGTTCCCGTAGTGAGACTGAAAGCCAAATATGCATTTTTAACCACATGTCTGATGACCCCATTTGGCATTCAGTCTCACTACAGGAACCAGATAATATCTTGGAGATTATTAATGCAAGTTAAACATTTCAATATTTTCTGGACTAGTAGTCAGTTGTGCTTAACTGTTACTTGCTGTCAGGAGAGATGACTAGATTGAATTCTGATTTTCACAATTGTTATAATCATGGAAACAAAACACAAGTTCCCAGCTTGGAGGCTGTTTTGGATTGAGTTTTATTCTGAAATATGAAATATACAAGCCACAAAGATGGTACAACTTAGAGAAATGCATGCTATGAATAATAGTTAGAAGTATAACTTCACAGAATCACCAAGGTTGGAAGAGACCTCAAAGATAATGAAGTCCAACCCATCACCACAGACCTCATGACTAAACCATGGCACTAAGTGCCACATACAATCCCCTCTTGAACACCTCCAAGGATGGTGACTCCACCACCCCCCTGGGCAGCACATTCCAATGGTGAACGACTCTCTCCGTGAAGAACTTTCCTCCTCACCTCAAGCCTAAACTTCCCCTGGTACAGCTTGAGACTGTGTCCTCTTGTTCTGGTGTTGGTTGCCTGGGAGAAGAGACCAACCCCCTTCTCACTACAACCACCCTTCAGGTAGTTGGAGAGAGCAATGAGGTCTCCCCTGATCCTTCTCTTCTCCAGGCTAAACAATCCCAGGTCCCTCAGCCTCTCCTCATAGGGCTTGTGCTCAAGGCCCCTCACCAGCCTCGTTGCCCTTCTCTGGACACGTTCAAGTGTCTCGATGTCCTTCTTAAACTGAGGGGCCCAGAACTGGACACAGTACTCAAGGTGTGGCCTAACCAATGCAGAGTACAGGGACACAATGACTTCCCTGCTCCTGCTGGCCACACTATTCTTGATGCAGGCCAGGGTGCCATTGGCCCTCTTGGCCACCTGGGCACACTGCTGGCTCATGTTTAGGCAGCTGTCAATCAACACCCCAAGGTCCCTCTCTGTTTGGGAGCTCTCCAGCCACTCCAACCCCAGCCTGTAGCTCTGCATGGGGTTGCCGTGGCCAAAGTGCAGCACCCGGCACTTGGATTTGTTGAATGCCACCCTGTTGGACTGTGTCCATCTGTCCAGCTAGTTGAGGTCCCTCCACAGAGCCCTTCTACCCTCTAACCGATCAACATCTGCTCCCAACTTGGTGTCATCTGCAAATTTGCTGATGACTGACTCAATCCCCTCATCCAGATCATCAATGAAGATGTTAAAGAGGACAGGGCCCAGCACTGATCCCTGGGGGACGCCACTGGTGACTGGCTGCCAGCTGGATGTGGCACCATTCACCATCACTCTCTGGGCTCGGCCCTCCAGCCAGTTCCTAACCCAGCACAGAGTGCTGCTGTCCAAACCACGAGCTGACAGCTTAGCCAGCAGTTTGCTGTGGGGGATGGTGTCAAAGGCCTTGCTGAAGTCCAGGTGGACTACATCCACAGGCCTCCCCACGTCCACCAGACGGGTCACCTGATCATAGAAGGAGATCAGGTTGGAGAGGCAGGACCTGCCCTTCTTAAATCCATGCAGGCTGGACCCGAGCCCTTGGCCATCCTTCAGGTGTGCAGTTATTGCCGCCAAGATAATCTGCTCCATCATTTTCCCTGGCACTGAGGTCAGGCTGACAGGCCTGTAGTTTCCAGGTTCCTCCATCCGACCCTTCTTGTGGACGGGGATCACATTGGCCAGTTTCCAGTCATCTGGGACCTCTCCAGTGAGTCGGGACTGGTGGGAAATGATGGAGAGTGGCTTGGCCAGCTCATCTGCCAGCTCTCTCAGCACCCTAGGATGGATCCCATCCGGTCCCATGGACTTGTGAGTATCCAGCTTGTGAGTATATTTGTGTGAAAATCTTGAGCAATACTGTGATATTCTATTGCCATAGAAGGTGATTAACTGCTATAAACCCTAGTGTTAGTTCTATGTTCTTAATTATTAAAATACCTATTTACTGGCTAGGAATAATACTGGCTTTTCTGTGAAAGGAAGTCAACACTGGAGTCCCATCGGGCTCTCTGAATCCATGTTGATTAATGTAAATATTTATTAAAAACCCTGAAAAGGGAGTTGCTGTTAAACCAAAATTATGGGAGTGTAGTAGTAGAGAAAATGACAAATTGAATAATTATAAAGGAACAGAAAAACCCACTGAGTGGTTGGGTGATAAAATGGCTGATTAAAATAATAGTATGTACTGTAAAGTAATAGAAGGAACTTTATGTATGCAGTGATGAGTTCTGAGCTGACCATTAATATTCAGGGATGAGGTTATGGAACTGCAGCTGATAAAGCTATCCACGTTACAATAAATGTTTTCTAAGAAAGCAGCATTTCATTGTACAGTGTTTCAAAGATGCAAGCAATGTCAAACAGAGGACCACAAGGGGGAAAGTCATTCTGCCACTCTCTAACTACAGCATCTCCTTTTGAAACATTTGCACGGTGCTCTGGTTCATCTTCTCAGAAGGGGTAACAGTGGACCTGCACGGCAAGATGTGACAACGATACAACAGAATATAGGGCTTGACCGAGCATTTGGCAGCATTGGCTGCTTTCATAGGCTAGCAAACCTCTGTCATCAAGATGAATGCCTGCTGGAAAGGATTCTCCTTCTGGCCCAAATGTCCAGTCCACTTGCAGGTCTGTGTGGGACAGATAGATCACCTCTCTCAGACTAGTGTCAGGACTGCACATCCTAGTGCTGATGTGTGGTTTTCTTTCTCTGTGCTCTTCCTACTCTGATAATTTTCTTACATGCCTGCAATAGACGATCACAATCTAATAAAGGAAAATGCTCTTTATGCATGATATTGGTACTGCACTTCTTAGTGATACATCTCAATCCCTCAGCCCAGTTATTTTCTGTGGTTTTAAGTGCTGCCCTAGATGACAGTAGAACTAGTTTGGCACTTGCTCAGCAGCAGTTAACAATGGACTGAAAAAGCTTTTATAACACCGTTTATATCTAGGTGCAATAACATTAAGATTTTTCATGTAAATTGGAGCTCTGTTTTTCCCTTTCTTCAGAAACTTTTATTCCCATAGTTAAGCAGAATATTTTTTCATTCTTGATGTAGAAATAATTTTGAGGCATGGAAAGGTCAAACAGCTCATGGTCTGTACTATTTCTACAGATTCACTGGCACACACACACAAACAAACAAAAAAGAGATAAAACTTGGAAATTCACAATAGGAAAATTCTCAGCCTGTGAAGCATCTGCCTGTGGGAAGGAGCTAGGTAAGGTACAAAGGAGAAATACATTTCCCTTCCTCACCTATTTGTGCCTTTCCTAAGCAAGAAAGAGAGATAAAAGTTAGTTCTCACCATTTAGAAGCTTTCTGCAATATAGACTACTGGAGTTGTGAAAACCATAGGATCCATAGGACAGGATAGATAATTGAAGGAAATAAACTACTAAGGCCTGGCTAGGTATTTGGAGCAGACAGTGGAGGCTCCCTTTACCCCCTTCAGCTGTGAAATGCACTGACTTAATACACCATGCTTTAGTTTTCATAAGTCTGACTTTTCATCACTTCCTTTGTTAGGCTGAATCTGATTGAGAAACTACATTTCTATTTACAAGCAAAAGATGCGTGAGTTGATCATAAAGTATGGTGTACACTAGGGAGGTGGGAGATGAGCAGAGGTTAGCTAATGCCTTTTACTGAGTCCTAGTACCTACAAGATGGAGCAGCAGGATTTATCAGACATGCATAATCCTATTTACTATGGTCATTACAATATAAGAGCAGAACAGTTAAGAGTTGATGGGTGTTTAATTTTTTTCATGCAGTCTACTTGCTAATCATTATCCACCAGAGGGAGCTGCTCTAGAAATATATAAAAGGTTGTTACGAATTTTGTCTTCAAGATATAATTCTTCTTCACCTCCAGCATAAAAGAATACAGATGTTTTAGAAGCATGTGTACTGATGTAAAAGATCAATCTTAATACAGGCAGAGTGTCCTTTTATATCCATGTGTCATGCTTTTATCCTTTTTATAAACAACTTTCAATTCTTGGGTTCATGAGAAAAGTTAATGCACAAGGCTTTGTGCCAGTTTGAGGGCAGAGTTATTAAGATATGGTATTAATGTAAATGTCCTCTCTTAGTAAGATGGACTAAGGCTTCAGAAGAAAGCTATCTGGTCTTCAACTGGTCAGATGTTCCCATAGGCACATCACTGCACCAGCACACTAAATTATCACAGTATCACAGTATCACAGTATCACAGTAACTAAGGTTGGAAGAGACCCCAAGGATCATCAAGTCCAACCTGTTCCAACAGACCTCACAACTAGATCATAGCACCAAGCGCCACGTCCAATCTCCCCTTGAACACCTCCAGGGACGGCGACTCCACCACCTCCCCGGGCAGCCCATTCCAATGACGAATGACTCGCTCAGTGAAGAACTTTTTCCTCACCTCGAGTCTAAACCTCCCCTGACACAACTTGAGACTGTGTCCCCTTGTTCTGGTGCTGGTTGCCTGGGAGAAGAGACCAACCCCCACCTGGCTACAACCACCCTTCAGGTAGTTGTAGAGGGCAATGAGGTCGCCTCTGATCCTTCTCTTCTCCAGGCTAAACAATCCCAGCTCCCTCAGCCTCTCCTCATAGGGCTTGTGCTCAAGGCCTCTCACCAGCCTTGTTGCCCTTCTCTGGACACGTTCAAGTGTCTCGATGTCCTTCCTAAACTGAGGGGCCCAGAACTGGACACAGTACTCAAGGTGTGGCCTAACCAATGCAGAGTACAGGGGCACAATGACCTCCCTGCTCCTGCTGGCCACACTATTCCTAATACAGGCCAGGATGCCATTGGCCTTCCTGGCCACCTGGGCACACTGCTGGCTCATGTTTAGGCGGGTGTCAATCAGCACCCCCAGGTCCCTCTCCGTTTGGCAGCTCTCCAGCCACTCTGACCCCAGCCTGTAGCTCTGCATGGGGTTGCCGTGGCCAAAGTGCAGCACCCGGCACTTAGACTTATTAAATGCCATCCCATTGGACTCTGCCCATCTGTCCAGTCGGTCAAGGTCCCTCTGCAGAGCCTTTCTACCCTCTAACTGACTAACATCTGTTCCCAAATTATGAAATTAAAGGAATGTAAATTCCACCACTAAAAGTATTCCTACAAGTAAAGTAAGTAAAAAAGTTCAAACTTGTTCAAAATTTATCGAGCCAGTGATTTCTGAATACTAAATATTTTCTAAGTGCTAGATTGAACTGTGTAGAGTGGTTGAATCTTTCAGTATAGGACTAATTTGATCTCTTATTTTATTTGTGCACTGTCTTCATTTTGCTCTTCTTGGTTTTCCAGTGTTAGGAAATAATCCATTGAGGTTCTGGATAAATTTTATTACACTTGGTTATAATTAAAATTTACTCATAGGAACAATCTTATCAGTCCTGAAAATTGCTTAGCCTGGAGAAGAGGAGACTCAGGGGTGACCTTATTACTCTCTACAACTACCTGAAGGGAGGTTGTAGACAGATGGATGTTGGTCTCTTCTCCCAGGCGGCCAGTACCAGGACAAGAGGACACAGTCTCAGGCTGCGCCAGGGGAGGTTCAGGCTAGATGTTAGGAAAAAGTTCTATACGGAAAGAGTGATTGCCCATTGGAATGGGCTGCCTGGGGAGGTGGTGGAGTCGCCATCACTGGAGGTTTTCAGAAGGAGACTTGATGGGGTGCTTGGTGCCGTGGGTTAGATGTTTGGGTGGTGTTGGATTGGTTGATGGGTTGGACGCGATGATCTTGAAGGTCTCTTCCAACCTGGTTTATTCTCTGTATGTATGTATTAGACACATGTTCACATCTACACTAAATAATTCCCATTTCACCTCTTTTATCAGCACATTACATAGACATTTAGGTCAAATCTGCAATTTAAAAATTTTTAAATTTCAGCTATTTATCTTGATCATCCTTTGGATTATTTTTCCAAATGGCAGCGGGGCTGGAACTAGGTCCTTAACGTCCATTCCAACCCAAACCATTCGGTGCTTCTATGATCCAAAGTTATGTAAATGAGTAAGTGGGTTTGAGAACTAGTTTCTGGCTTCACTGGTTTCCTCATTGAGAGCAGTATATGATCATGTTTAAGGTACTTCAGGATAAGTTTTTACTTCGTATTGGCAATGGATTGCATGTAGGCAAACAGGAATGGTCCTTGTAAAATTTATATAGACAGGAATATTTTCTATTTACAAGTATTTAAAACAAAGAGAGAATAAACAGATGAATTTTATGATATCCCTCTCCCTCACAAAGAAATGTAATTACCTCTCTCTAGAGTACTCTAAGAAAGCTCAAACTCCAAAATATCAGGGGATATCAAGCCAGGGACTCGATTTCTTTGCTGGAATACTAAAGCTGCAATACCGTATTTTCTAAGGTTATACAAAATGGTAATATACCCTAAATGTCTAGATGCTTTGTTATGCATAGAAAAATCACTATTTTTTCCAAGCAGCTGCTGAGTCTGATCAATTGTTTGTCCATATTCTGCTCCAAAGTCTGGTGATGTTTTTTTAACAAAGACAATATTTTGTATCAAACAGTACACAGATGAAATGCAATTTCTCTAGATTAAGTTTGAGGCAGATTCCGGAGTTGATTTGCCAGCTGCATCTTTTTGAAAGGCTACAGGTAGCTGCAGCATGATGCATTTATATCTTCTAATATGCTTAAATCTAAATGATCAGCAGCATGCCTGAGGCTGTAGTGAATCTGCCCTAGTTTTTCACTGCCTTAGAAGCCAATAAAGACAGGTATGCTACAGCTACTGGCAAGGGAGAGCATCCATTCAGCACCTGCTATATTTCAAGCTCCATTGAGCTTCTTTTGGGCAGCTCATCTGATAGCCTGAAGGAGAGCTTTCATTTGAGCAAAGTCCAAAGGAAAATCAGACAAATGTTTTGTTCCTTGAAGCACTAGATAGAAAGGTATTTTCTATATTGCATAGAAGTGCTAACTAACATAGATTTGTATGTGATTTACATAATTTTATAGGTCAGACTTTTGTTTAACTGTCAAAGGAAATGGCAGTAAGCCTGACACCACAGATTTTTTTACAGTTCTGGCAGTCAAAAAAGGCACTGTGGTGTGATGTCATCTTTCCTGTGTGTATCCTTAATGGTCATCATTCCTAAGAATCCAGATCAGGTCTTGTATTGTTCTTAACATACAAATCTATACCAGAAAACTTATAATAATTAAGCTATTATTACTGGTACTATTGTAGTTGCATCTTTAATTTCTTTTCTGCCTTGATTCATTGTCTATAAATTCTTGGCACAGCTTCCACACCGGGAAAGAGCAGCAAAGCATGTTCAAAATACATTAATACAGGTGACCCAATGGATTCCACCATCACCATAGCTTTCTTAAACTGGGACTAATGACCAGATTATCAGCAAATGTGTCTCATTGCTGCCTTAGGATTTTTAATCAATAATTATGTTTCAACTTAATTTCAACATTATCAGCTCACGACATGGTATTTTTCCAGATAGAAATGTCATGTTTGAGACACAAACTATGGTTTATAAAATATTATTTGGTATCCTGCATTTTTCCATATTCATTTACATAGACAAAACATCATGAAAATAAAAAGACATATTTTTCATGATGAGTGATCAAACTAGAAAGGCTGTTAAGGTACCTAGTGCAGAAAGATATTTAAGGAAAAGGAAGCTTCATTTTCCAATTAATAGAATAGAATAGAATTACCCAGGTTGGAAAAGACCCTTGAGATCATCGAGTCCAACCTATCATCCAACACTATCTAGTCAATTTGTTTTTTCATAGAGATAAGATTTTGTGATGTGTAGAACTGAAGAAAGAATCATAAGGAACGAAAATTTCTGGAAAGCAGCTTCCCAGTTACTATGGAGAAAGGATTTTAAAAGCCTTCTACAAATTTGGAGCTTCTCTCCAAAGAATCTGTCTGCTACTTCAGACTTAAAAAAAACCTGAGAGACGCTGGGAACATTGAAATATTAAAAGAAGTAAAATCATTTTCTTTTCCCAGTACAGAGAAAGGCTATAGATATTTCATAGAGTTATAAAGGGGGAAAAAAGGAATTTTCTTAACCTGAGGCTATTTAGTCAAGTAATTCTTTAAGGGAAATTACAAAGTGATTAAAAACAAGTAAGACACAAGAAGAGGCTATTGAAATGGTATTACTCAAAGTTGAATACAGAATTATTGGAGCATTTAGCCTTTTCTCTATAGTAACCACTCCTTGTCTTTTCCCTGGATAGCCTGTAAGGAATTAAAAAATATTGCTGGAAAGTAGCAGGTGAGTCCAGACATCTTGTTGATAAGGCATTGGAATAGTTAAACCCACTAAGAGCTGAAATTGCATGCATTTTCTAACACCGGTTTGTGAATTTTGGCACTTCCAGTGCCAGTTCCTTAATATTCTGTGTGTAATGCATTGGTTTCTCCCTGTGAATGTATTGGCCAATATCTGAATTACCACCACTGGGAGGGAGAGAGTGGGGGGGTGAAAACCACAGTTTCAGTGGATTTGCTCTCTGCAAGGTCTTTCACCAGTACATTTGACCTGGTAATGTTTCAATATTTTAACTATGTGTAGACCCATTTTACCATGCATTTTCCACAAGGCCTTTAACTTCCTTTTTTCAGTTTTAAGTTTCTGTTACTTTCTATTTCCTTCTTGCTGTTGTCTTGTAATGTATTATCCTCACATTGCCATGAACCAGGATGTAATTCTCATCTTGGTAACAGAATTCTTACTGCATAATCCTTGCTGTCTAGCAGTCATCTTATTTTTAAAGAATTTCCAAATGTCTTTCAACATCTCACTCTTTAAACATGTTGGGTTTTTTCTCACATGTTTTGTTTATGATGGCCTTCACTCCTTTGGAAATGTGTCTACTAAGGCAATTCTAAGTGGCTGAGGCTGTGTTCTTTTTCCTTATGGATAAACCAGTGGGCAGCTGTATTATTTATATTGCTCTTTAGGTTCCAAAGTAATGTCCAGTTCTGTTATTGATCAATTATTATTCAATATAATTACAGCCAAATTAAATAAGCATTTCATTTAAAAGCAGCATCTTTGGAGCCTGGAGGTTATCTTCATTTAGCATTGCTATTATTCTACTGTTTGGTATCCTGTATGCTGTATCCTGTATGTTTGGTATCCTGTATGCTTTACTCAACTGCATTGCCCAAAATCCAGGGATATTTTATGCAGCTTAGGAAAATACTTAATAATACTTTGTGCTGGTAATGTTGTTCTGTGGGTGTGTGGTGGTTTTCTTTTAATCCTTCAAATATTTGTATGCCTCTTAATTACCATAGCTTCTAAATTTTATTTTAAAAAAATTATTTATTACATTCATGTGCATTAAGGTTCTGCATTATCAGTACTTCATTTAGTTACAGATTTGTGTAGCATAGAGGGGAGTTTTTAAAGGGTTTGTAGTGTTAGGACAAGAGCAAGAGCAAATGGATTCAAGCTTGAGGAGCATAGATTTAGACTGGATATTAGGAAAATATTCTTCATAGTGAGGGTGACGAGACACTGGAACAGATTGCCGGACTAAATTGTGGATGCCTCCTCCCTGGAGGTGTTCAAGGCCTGGAAGTGTTCAAGCCTTGAGCAACTTGGTCTAGTGCAGTGTCCACTCATGGCAGGGCGGTTGGAACTAGATAATCTTTATAATCCCTTGCAACCCAAAGCACTCTATGATCCATGATTTATTTTCTTTCAACTTTCTTTAGGTTAGTGAGAAACTTAATGGTGACTTTTTAACATCGCAATAATTTCACTTGTTCTGCCAGGTTTCAGGCAATTCCTTTACAACTCTCATGAGTCAGAAAAATTCCTTTCCTTAGCAAAATCTCAGGCACTGCTTAAAATAAGCAGTTTTATATTCCTTGTCAATTTGGCTGTACTTGTTTACAATATGATGAGTAGGAGTTTGCATGACAGTTGTCATCTCAGCAGCCTTTCTCCCCGTTGCTAATGCAACAGCCTTCTTGATGTCCAGCTAGTCTCTAAGAACATTAGCTCATTATCATCATCACTAGAGATGCAGCTTGTTCTCATCATCTAGCCTCCTCTCTTATGGGGATGTTGTACTCTATTTTGCTAAAACAAATATTCTACTTCACACTAGCTTTGCAAATAATAGTATGTCTATAAAGCTCACGCATTGTGCTGCAAGAACAGCTCTAGAATGTCGTTAATATCCTGAAATCTTCTGCTATCAAAGAAGATCTCTGATGTCAAAGTACATCATTAGGACCAGATTATAATTTTAAAATTATAAAATGCAACTTACACTTGCATTTTTACTTTTGCTCCAGGCAAATGGCACAATATCTTGTACTTAGTACTGAGAGCTTTCACTCTCAGCTGTATTAATGCTTCCAGCTCTTTTTCTGCACTCTCTGAAACACAATGTAAGCAGATATATCTCTTAACTGAAGAGCTTACAAATGAGAATGGTATATTTTAGTTCAAACAACACTTCTTGAGATTTATTCTTCCTGCAGAGCTTACTTAACCTCTAACACTAAGACAAATGGAAATTCACTACTAACTTGCAATGTACGAGTTTCCCCTCATAATTAAATGAATGGTTCAAATGAATGGAGGTGGATTGAGTGTGATAGGCCACTACTTATGAAAATACGCTCTATTAGTATTCTATATCTATCTCTGAATAGGTAATACCCCTTCCAAAGTGAGTATAGGATGTGCATGGCCACCTAAAATTTGACCCTAATTATTAATATGCTGAAAGACTCTCATACATATGAATGAACATTTAATGCATTTTTGTAGCTCATTTGCCTTTATAAGTATTTTTGAAAGGCACAGCCCTAAAACTTGTACCTCCAGAAATATGCAGAAGTGACATCCTGTACCATTCTTAAATGAGAAAGGAATTTCATTCTTGGTGTGTTGGTTGTCACTGAAGATACTGTAGGAACCTGGGACAATGCCATCAATTCTTTACATCAGCTTGGCAAAACTCCAGCAATGTCAAAGGAATCTTCTCCACCTGTAACTAGGAACTGAAACCTGTTTTTCTCAGCTTGGAGAGAGTGCTTGCTTTAGGTCAACAGACAACACTCTGCAACTAGACAGAAGTCAGTTCTTCTGATAACGTGATTTTTAGACAGTTTCAGAGTGAAAGTTCACAAATCCATAAAATTTTACTGCTGCATGCAATAACATGAATCCTTCTCTTTCAAACATATAACTCTCAATTGGTTTTACAGACTGTCATCCTCTGCCTGCATCAAATAGGCTGGACTCTCTGTGACACTCAGTGGTTTGTCCAGAGCAGTAACTTGGAATCTGAACTCTGTTTTCACAGATTCAAAAGCAAAGTAGTAGGCTTTTTTCTTTTGAGTGTCCCCAGTGTGATAAGAAGAGATGCATTAGGAAGCACCCATTCTCTCTCCTTGTTAAGCATAATCTAACCTAACAGCACTGAGACAACTTCAATTTTCATGCTTCTTCTTGTTGTTGTTGTTTTTCCTGCTGGTAGGGTTTTTGTGTTTGGGGTTTGTTTTCTTTATCTGGAGAGGGTGTGTGTGTGTGTGTGTGTGCATTTGTTTTTCTTAATGGAAGAGTAGTACACAGATACCACAAAATATCCTGGAATTGTCTTTATTTTACATCATAATTTTTTACTCATAATATTTTAATGCATAGCTGAGCATGAACATTAATAATGCTTAAAAATAGTAATCTTAAAGAGCAGAGGAAATTCAAGTTTTGGAAATGAGACTAAAGTTTCACTAAAAATTCTTGTATATAGTCCTTTGTATTTTAAAATATGCTTGTGAATAAGGAAGAACAGTCTCTGCTTTATGAAGCTAATTTTGGAATGCTATTTTAACAAAGGAGTGATTTATGCATTTCAACCCAGCTAAGACATGTTATACTGATGTTTTTCATAGACATATCAAAGTATTTATCTAAAATAGGACTGTCCACAGGTCACTTGATTATAATCTGCAGTCTTTGTGGAATGGCTTTTTTTTTTTTGCATGATTTCCTTTCTGAAATGGGAATTTCCCTTGTTGTGGTATATCTATGATATAATCTATACCCAGCAGGAATGAAACTTACAAGCCAGCATTCTACATAAACAATTAGCTATTTCAGTTAATGAAACAGACTTCTTGAACCAATTTCTCCAATTGCAGCTAGGTCTATGAAATCACTGTTATGCAAGGTATGCCAGAATGAAGCTGCATGCTCTCACACTTGCATTAGATTTCTGATTCTCTTGCAGCAAGAAGTATAAAGCTCATGCTTTTGGCTCCACCGTGGAGCTACCAATTGTAACTGCAGCTGCACTGTTGACACATCATGCAACCTGAGTCTCAAACTTAAGTCTCTTGATATCACTATCTCCAACCTACCTATTTGTAGTATACGTTCAGACAGTCATATGACATTTTAAAAGCACAAAAACCATAATAAATCCATTTTGCAAGTTAATGCATTTTTGAAACTTTATTTAGAAATACAAACATGATGAAAAGAAATCCCTTTAAATTCTCAGTGAAGCTGGTTTGGTACATTCCTGTTCATCAAACAACCCTAAACCTCTGAAGCTCTTTAACTTCACCATCATTTTCCTACGCTTATGTACTTTTGGTAGCCTTAAAAATGTGCCTTCTCAGTATATATCTCAAAAGCACAGAACTCTGGTCTGCTTTGGTGAACCTTTTCAATGTGGTTTCCATCTTGAAAACTGCTAAGATACCATTTCACATTTCATACCGTGTCATTTGAATGTTAGCCTCAGCTTTTAAATTCTAGTGCTGTCTTCCACAAAGGGCATAAGTCCTCCCTTACACAGCTGTAAGAACAAAGTTGTTTTAAAAAAATAAGCTCCATGCAGCTTGAAATATAACAAAATGATCATACATGCTGACATGTCACATAAATCTAATCTTCTAGTGTTCCATCAAATAAGGACATAGCACAGTTCACATTGTTGGATTCACTGTGGTTTAGGCACAGGCAGTTGAAATTGCAGTTAATAGTTTTAGGATATGCTTTGTGTATGTTGGGAAGATTCATCAGTCCTTCTACTAGATACAGATTCCTGTGTGTGGACTAATCAAGCCTGCCCAGAGGCACCATATTTTAAAATAAAGTTTTTTGTTCCAAAATATTGACAGCTTACTAATGAGTCACTTTATGAATTTTAATTTCTCAGAATTTTAAGCATTCTGTGAATGTGACATATTAATAAATAAAATAAATGAATGCAAAGTCTAATCTTGCCTTGCTTCAGGAGCCCTCCTTATAAAATAGGCTGCCTGACACACAACGTCCTGAAACTTACTGGAATGCAAGTTTTGGGTAATCTTCCACAGGACTTTGGTCATGAAAAATATCAGGCATTCCAGGTGGGAAAATCCAGCACATGAGACCTTGGAAGTCTAAGAGGTGGATTCCCTCTAAAAGTAGAATTTTCACGTTTAAGCTTATGATATATAACAAGGAACTTTGACAGTTTTCAATGTATTGCCATTATTCTTATAGAGTCACAGTGACCAAATCTACTTAAGCTGTGTATGCAGTTTGCTCCCCTCAGAAAAAAGCAAACTAGCAAAATAAATATTAAGATCTATTTTTTTTACTCTTTTTGGACCTTCACTCTGTATCAGCCAGACAAAAAATAGGAGGCTTATGTGATGCCATATATAGTGATTGAATATATAGAACTGGCTTTACTGCTTCACTCAGAAAGCACTCTGACCCAATTCCAGCTTGGTTTCAGATGGGCAGAAACAGTATTTTTCTTTCTGTACTTAGCCTGCTTCATCTTCTGTTCTTTTCCTTCAACAGCTGAGTTGTCAAAGTCACTAAGCCATCAGCAGTTTGAATCATAAGCATTTTCGAAAGGGTACAGTGTTGAAATACAAAGTCTTGAAAGAAGCAGAAGCTTGGAAACCAGGTAAGACAATGCTCCTGGCTCTTAAGTAGGAGAAGAATACCCAATTTTGAAAGTTTCAGACTTTTTCATAATATTGATTAAGAATGCATTAAACAAATCAGTCAAGCCCCTCAGGCTGGAAGAGGATCCCTAGATCTTTCAAGCAAGGTATCTGCTACTGCGTGTAGCCACAATGAATTTTCTAATCATGAAGTTAGTAATATCCTTTTAAAACAAATGAAGTTCCTTTCTCCTAATAGTTGGTGAACCTTTAGTAATGAAAACGTCTTTCCTCATTTTCACCATTTGGTTTGTTTGTTTGTTTTTCCTGGACATTTTGTGTATGACTCTTGTCTCAAACTATACTACGCTCAGTTTCACTTTTACTCTTCTAGCCCTCAAGGTCATCTAGCTCTTCCTATATAGCATTCTAATCTCCTTTATTACTGATGACTTGCAAAGTGTCATTGGCATGTACCTACTTTTGTGCCAAGATCACTTACATAATATTTGATAGCATTTTTGCCCAAGACCAATGCTCGACCAGCCTCTAGAAAAGCTGTATTTTACACAGTGCAGATAGATTCATTTTTGTTAAATGTACCTATATCTAAATTATAATCTGAAATAATGCACATTCCCTAAAGACATAACTATATATCTCAGTCAACTTGATTGAGTACAGTCAGAAGTTCAAGAATGGAGCTGAAGGAAAAGCAAAATATCAAATAACTCATGCCAATAATGAAAAGTGCTTATAAATCCAAGTCAGTATGCAGATGGCATCCCTTTTGTTTCATAATAACATTTAATATGGAATATGGGTTAACGTTTTTCTCAGTACAGAACCTCAAGGGACCAGAGGAAATTTTTCAGACTGAAATTTGAATGAGCTTGTACTAGGAATAATGCTTTGACTGACACAAGGCTGACCAAAGACTGAAGTAGTGCTGCATTATTAATCACAAAAAAACTAGGTAATCTTGGGTGAGGCCCTTTCCCTTCTTGGGAATTTTGCATTGTATTGTGCACTGACAAACCTATTACCAAATAGATAGGTGAAGTAATCGGAAATTAAGTAGTATATAAATATGCCTCTATAACTACATTTATGCAATTATGTTTGCTAAACCTACCATGAAAAACATTCACAGCGGTAAAAGCACATAGTCTACATGCTGCCTGTGACAACCTCCTCCAAAACATGTTTCCTTGCTATGGCTTTAGGATACTTTTCAAGACGGTGATCAGACAAGTGTGCTCAAGCAGCATTTTAAGTACAGATGCATAAACATAGTCCACAACTGGGTATTAAAAACTGTTGGAACCCCAGCTAAGCAAGGCCTATTGCAAAATAGAGAAGAATCATTCCTGCAAAAGCATGAGGTGTTGGTTGCAAAGCAGATTTGTGTTCATAGTGAAAACAAGTCCTTAACTGGCATGACCTAAGCCAACAATTACATAAGAGATACAAGGAGGGTGTTGTCTCAAACACAACAGCAGCTCCATCTTCACTCGAAACCAGACATAAGCAGTGCTCAGAAAACTCTTCAAACATTATGGGGTTCCACAAACCCCATCCCTCTTTCAACAATAAAATGTGTGCTTCTTTGCAAGATCTTAGAGTATGTGTCATTGTTATTCTTAGAAACTGTCAGGCTTTTTAACTCTGCCGAGAAACATGAAGACTGAATGACAGATGGGGACCGCTATCTTGGCAAGGAAGTTCTCTACTAGCAGAATACCATGATATGAGACCTGAAAGAAAGAAGAGATGACAATTTAACTTGTTGTTATATATAAACGTCATCTGAAAAGAGGTCTTTCAAGTAGCCTGAGATGCCATGATATTAACTCCTATATATATAGGCTGATGCCATCCTGAGTCTTACCCTTGGATGCTAAAAAAAACCCACATCCCAACATACAAATTAGACTTAATACCACTAATTCAAACTGCTCTGGTGGCTTCCCAAAGGCTGGAAAGCATTTATTTTGGGTGTGACATTCTGAGAACATGAGCTTGATGATTTTATAAGAAACTCAAATTCCCTATCTATTGTTGAGGTGCTCAAACTGTAATGACTCTTTACCTTGATAAGTTCTTTAAGTGTATGGTATGTTTTCACATGCTTTTTAAATGCCCTTTAGGTCAGGAACATCAGAGTAATTAGCTACAATATTATACAACTGCATTTATGATGTGCCAACGTCTTCAATGCAAGGTCACTTAAAGCACGGGAAGGATCTAAGTGAAAAACATTGCTCAACTAAGCATGTATGTCGTGGCAACACAAGTGAGAAGGAGGAGGCTGATGTTCCTTCTGGTGTCTGAAAAGCAGATATATTTGGGGCTAAACAAAAGCCCTCATATAAATTGAAATAGAGCACTTTCTTTGAACTTTGTTTAAAAAGCTCTTAGGGCTTTAAAAATAAAAAGTTTCCTTACAGTTTTTGTAGGGGGGGTGGGTTTCTTTTAGAGGGGCCTTTCGTTATTGCTTAGTTTTTAACCAATCTACTTGCGTCCACATCAATTCAATTCTGATTTTTTTTTCACTGAGTAGAATCTGTAATTGCAGCAGAAAGCTTCTTCCTAGTTTTTGTTTGTTTGTTTGTTTCTTCTCTAGTATATACAAAATAACAGATGCATGTACCTTGAAAAGGTTTGCGAGTATTCGGGATTTACAATTAGACAGACTTTATTAATCGGTTCGTAATGGGCTCTTAACATTAGCTATTCTTAAATTTATCATTAACTTCAGGATGAAGGGGTTTTTACAAAGTATTTGGAGCTATTCTTATCTACTTTTTATCCTTGAACATGGAATGATCCTCTTGATATTTTCATGGAACAACATTTCTGCTTCAGAATGTTAGCGTTCTTAAAAAAAATAGTTTGTCAAACCCTGTGAATGAATACTGTTTCATTGTCTGCAGTCTGATTTGCCTCCATTTACTCTGTATTGCTGTAGCTTAAAATGAAGCTGTTCTTGTGTTCACTTCAAAGAAACACTTCAAGCCAGGTGTATGTGTAGACGAGCTTTAACTCTGAAGTGAAAGGACAGGACAGAATGCTTATTGATTCACATTACAGCAGCAGAGGAAATTACTAGCTTCCCTCATGTACATTTTAATGTTGTCTAAGGACTATCAACTCTCATGCTACTGAGGTACTGAGGGAGAGAAAAAGATGCAAGCTACACAGTGTTTGAGGTGACATGAGATCTCTGTGCATGCCACAACAGTGACTTTCTTCAAACTGCAAAGATGTGTAATGTACCTTAGGGAACAGCAGGAAGCCATGAGGGTTTGGGGCATGTGATGCTCAACTGGCTGGAAGCACATGGAGGATGACAGAGATACAACCTGGTGCTATTTCATCCATTCATCCTCTTAATATGTTTAACTGAAATACATGATTCTCAGCGCTGGACCTGGACTTAGGCTTGGAAAGCACCGTTTTTAGCAGCCCAAAACAAAACTGGAGGCAAATGAACCATTAGGTAACATCAACCTCCCTCTAGCTCAATCTTTTCTCCTATTTATCAGCATAGACATCTCTAAAGTTTGTTGGTGATGCCTCTAGTGGGAAATCAGAACTGAAGGTGACATCTGCTACCTTTTGCTAAATTCTGCACGTTTTACAAATCTGGTGAAATGAGACTTTCAATCTTGTTAAGGAAGGTTTGCAGAATGCACTGCTTTATTCTCAGTAATACATTATTTTATCAGGTTGTGCAATAAGGGTGTGAAAGCCCTATGTGTTATCAGAAACAGGAAACTCCTGGATGTGAAAAAAGTAATGCTGATGTGAGGTCTTACAAGATAACTTGGAAATATACTTACTGAGCTTTCTGAAATGGACCAGAGAGAAGACCTAAAATGAGGATTCATCTTCAAAAAAGCTGAATGCTTTCCCTACATAACACAGAGCTGAGTTTGTTCTGTTCTTGTAAAGCTAATATATTCTTTCTGTTCATTGAAAAAGATCATCTAAAAGAAGATAACTTTTTTTTTCATCCAGCTTCCTGCAAATGTTATGTTCCTGCACCATATTTAGGTCTAAATTACTGAAGATTTTTGTGAAAGGAAGAATGAGCAACTATTTTTCCTGACATCAGTGTTTTATGATTGCTGAGCTATTTAGAAATATTTGACATTGTACTGATTTTGTCTCTCAAAATAAACTTTTCTGATTACCCTTACATTTCAGTGATTTCTTTTGTGCAGTAGTGAATCTGCAGCTTGTGAGGTAACTGGCAAAAAGTCTGATCCATCAGCATTTTTGTTTGCTTTCTTGAGTTTGTAGTGGCACAGCAACAACAAGGAAGCAATCACTCATCACCCAGCTAGTCAAACATAATAAAGATTTAAAAGTGGAAATAATGCATCGGGCTAGCTTTGCTCATTCAAGTTCTATGTGACTTTAACTGGAGCAATAGTTTTCCTTTTTAGTTTATAATTTTGGAGTAGGAATGACATTATTTTCTAAATGCTCAAGATTTTGGGGGGGTGGTGGTGGTGGTCTCCCCTCCCAAAATTTTCTGATGACTTAGTTCTTTTCATCGCTATTAAACTTTTTGTTTAAGGTAATGCACTTTTAATTTTACTATGACTAGAATACCTCCACTGACTTAAAAAGAAGAGGTGTTCAGATTTATTGACTACTTCAATTTCGATAAATGTTTGTAGTGCACTTCTCAAGCAAATTTTCTGGCTTTATGTTATATTGCCAATTTAATAACAGTCAGGATCAGTGGGAATTGATAGTAGGCTGAACATGAGCCTGCAGTGTGCCCAGGCAGCCAGGAGGGCCAATGGCATCCTGGCCTGCATCAGGAACAGTGTGGCCAGCAGGAGCAAGGAGGTCATTCTGCCCCTGTACACTGCACTGGTTAGGCCGCACCTTGAGTGCTGTGTCCAGTTCTGGGCTCCTCAGTTTAGGAAGGATGTTGACTTGCTGGAGCGTGTCCAGAGAAGGGCAACGAAGTTGGTGAGGGGCTTGGAGCACAAGCCCTATGAGGAGAGACTGAGGGAGAGGGGTTGCTTAGCCTGGAGAGGAGGAGACTCAGGGGTGACCTTATTGCTCTCTACAACTACCTGAAGGGGGGTTGTAGTGAGGCAGAGGTTGTTCTCTTCTCCCAGGCAACCAGTACCAGAACAAGAGGACACAGTCTCAGGCTGTGCCAGGGGAGGTTTAGGCTAGAGGTTAGGAGGAAGTTTTACACAGAGAGAGTGATTGCCCATTGGAATGGGCTGCCTGAGGAGGTGGTGGGGTCGCTGTCACTGGGGGTGTTCAGGGCGAGGCTTGACAGGATGCTTGGTTGCATGGTTTAGTTGGTTGGGTGGTGTTGGATGATAGGTTGGACATGATGATCTTGAAGGTCTCTTCCAACCTGGTCTGGTCTATTCTATTCTATTCTATTCTATTCTATTCTATTCTATTCTATTCTATTCTATTCTATCAAAAAATCTTGATAGAAGGAACTTCTCTTGAGTTTCTGGGGAGACTAAATTTCTGTATTTCCTATATGATTCGGAGGGGTCCTAGCGTTTCCTCTTAGCTGAAATTTTCAGTTAAGTTTGAGGACAAGAGTTTGAGTCTATGAAAAACCTAACAGATTAGATTTACAAAAAATATCTCCACAGTTACCAGCAGTACAAATATATGATGATGATTTTTAAGCTAAAAAACAGAACTGGAGACAGAGGAGACAAAAAATCTTAGAAAGGAAGGCCAGTAAAAACTATTACATGTATTATCATGTAGAGCCAAGAGTTTATCTAAAAATTACCATTTCAGGTTTTGAGGTGAATATGTTGAAACATTCTCTGCAGAATACAGTGAAACTATATGTTCTTTGTGGAGTTTGGAGGATCTTGGATTTTGAACTTTTGCAAAAGAGTACTTTCTTATCATGTTGAATTTCCATTTCTATTTCCAGAGTGCTACCAGCATCATATCTTCCCTTGAGGATTTGGTCAGTGATATAAAGTGTGAACTGCTGAGGGACCTTTGGAGGTCTGAAGAAAAAAACAGCCATGTTAAAAGTATGTCAGCCCCCTAAAATCCAGAAGTGCCAGTTGTTTGCAACTCCATTTCAGATCTGCCTTACACCAGCGGAACAGATCCTTTTGCGCATCTTCTTGCCTTTGAGAATGGTTTGCAACACTATGTTATCTCTCTATATAAGCAGGGTGAAACAAAACATGGGAATGTACTTCATCATTTTACATCCAGAGTTACCTGGAGATAAATATTGTAATCAAAAGAAACTCCCATTCCATTACCTTTATTTACTCTTTTATATGGCAATATTACAGATGGTTGATTATTATTTTACTAGATTAATTCTCTGTTGTTTGTAGCAGTAAACACAAAGGTGGGTACTCTATCTTTTGTGTGAGTGCAGAGTTTGGCTCCTGCAATATATGCACTGATTAATGACTTTCCTGCATGAAGAGTATTGAGTAGTCGTGAGCTGGAGTCTCATTTGAGTGATTCTACACAAAGCTGTGATCTCTAGAAAAACTTAACTTGCAGACTGGGTTTAGCTTCTAGGTCAGAAATGCATGGCTAACCGCTTCTGACAGTCATCTCACTTGGTAGCTCTCACCCCTGCTTGGGTGTTTTACACTCTTCTCTGATTTTCTGTCCTAGGTCATATTAGAATTCTTGGTCATATCAGAACTTATGGCTTAGGACATGCTGGAGAGCAGCCAGGCAGAAAGAGACCTAGAGTGTACTGCTTGATAGTAGGCTGAAAACAAGCCAGCAGTGTGCCCAGGTGGCCAAGAAGGTCAATGGCATCCTGGCCTGGATCAGGAACAGTGTGGCCAGAAAGAGCAAGGAGTTCATTGTGCCCCTGTACACTGCACTGGTTAGGCCGCACCTCGAGTCCTGTGTCCAGTCCTGGACCCCTCAGTTTAGGAAAGATGTTGAGTTGTTGGAACATTTCCAGAGAAGGGCAACAAAGCTGGTGAGGGGTTTGGAGCACAAGCCCTATGAGGAGAGACTGAGGGAGCTGGGGTTGCTTAGCCTGGAGAAGAGGAGGCTCAAAGGAGACCTTTTTGCTGTCTACAACTACCTGAAGGGAAGTTGTAGCCAGGTGGAGGCTGGTCTCTTCTCCTGGGTGGCCAGCACCAGAACAAGAGGACACAGTTTCAAGCTGCACCAGGGCAGGTTTAGGCTGGATGTCAGAAAGAAGTTCTTCATAGAAAGAGTGATTGGCCATTGGAATGTGCTGCCCAGGGAGGTGGTGGAGTCATCACCACTGGAGGTGTTTAGGAAGAGACTTGATGGGGTGCTTGGTGCCATGGTTTAGTTGATTAGATAGTGTTGGATGATAGGTTGGACTCAATGATTTCAAAGGTCTTTTCCAACCTGGTCTGGGCCATTCCATTCCATTCTATTCTACTCTATGAAGTGGAAATGAAAATGTGTTCCAAATACACTAAAGTGTGGTGCCAAGGTGTGCATGGTTTTAGAATGCAACTTTTTCATTCTATTTCATGTATGGATTGAGATTTGAAACAGAAAATATTGGAAAGTTTGAGTGTATTTCATTCATGAAGGTATATTTAGATCAGATGTTAAGGAAGAAGTTCTTCACTGTGATTGGTTAGGTTCCCCAGATTGGTTATGGATGTCATCTCTCTGGAAGAGTTCAAGGCCAGGTTAATGGGACTTTGAGCATTCTGGTCTAGTTGATGTTGCCTCTGCCCTTGGCAGGGAAGTTGGAACTCGATGACCTTTAAGGTCTCTTCCAACTCAAACCATTCTGTGATTTTATAATTCTATTCCCACTGGAGAAAAAAAAAAAAGTAGTATATTCCTGTTAAACTAGCTTAGCATCTTAAAAATTCAGCACTTCTTGTCAGGGATAGGTGGCTTATAATTATGTAAAAAAATTACGTGCTGAAAAATGTGCCTTTATGTGTCTACAAAGTAGACCTGAATTTTTCAGGAATTAGAAAATTAAATTAAATTTCATCTCCTAAGAGTGACTGTCTGCATTGAATTCAACCTCTAGAGAGAGACTTAACTGGCATGCTGTGAAATTCCAGTATGCAACATCTCCTGAACCTTTCCTGCCAGCAGTCCTAGTTTTTCTGTGCAATTATTACATGATCTCATAGCAATAATTTCTATACTTAGGATGGTTCTAGCATTATTCTTTTTGCATTGAGTGGAAGAACATCATGGCTGAATCCCTCCAGACAAAAAGGCAGCCGAATCAAAATCTTTATGCTGGTTAAGTTTGCTAACCCTGGATGATGAGCTAAAAAGGTAAGTGGAATTTTTGAAAAGAAGATCAATGCCCTTTGGTATGTGAATACTTCTAATCTTTTGGTGGATTCTGCTCTTGAATACAAACCCAAATATTTGGACTGAACCGAATAGCTTCTTGCTATTCTTGGTGTAACTGCTTGCACAGCCTTTTTGGGCATCGTCTGTACCACTCTTATAGCCTGTCAGGGGTGAAAATAGAACAATTAAGTATGTCCTTTGTCACTAATAGAGCAAATCCTTGCACATAACACTCTTGTAAGTGAGATCAGTTTATGTAGCTCTTGGAGCTCTCAGGGTGAGTGCAAAATTGTCTGTAAACTACAGAATGAGTAAAGTATCAATAGCTTGAGTATGGGAGTTCTGTAAGGATCTGTCCTGCATCTCAACATGGTAAATTTCTTGATAATAATCCTGTTCCTTGACTTGTTCCTGAAAGAAACTATTCCCTAAAACAGACAACAGAGCGCAGCCCCCTCCCTAGAGGTGCTCAAGGCCAGATTAGATGAGGCCTTGAGCAATCTGGTCTGTAGGAGGGAGACCCTGCCCATACCAGCAGGTTTGGAACTAGATGATCTGCAGGGTCCTTTCCAACCCAAACCATTCTGTGACTCTGGATTACAGAATAGGAATTGTTTATTAAATTTGTATATGACAGTGGAAGACAGGCTTCAGTTTAAAGTGATTTGTAAAATTGGATAAATATGCTGGAAAAAAATGGTGATATTCATTAGAGACTGTGCAAAAGAAAGATGTGTTCAGCCATAGAGATAGAAATAGGAACAATGAATTTGCTGGTAATCAGCTCAAGGGAAATAAAACCAACCCACGCTTAACTTTTATCACAAAATGGTCATTTCTTAACTGCCTACTGCTATTATAACCAGAGCCTGCATTTCACACAGAAAAACATATACACTGTGACACACACACAATTATTCTTCTTTTCATATAAACACAAGATCTCAAGTAGCATATTATGTCCAGCTTTGGGCCTTGCACTTCAAAAAACAGACCAATCACTTGAAGACAATTCTGATGAAAGCAGTGAGGCATCAGCCTTGATATGTCCTGGAATGCCTATGGAACAGTATCTGAAAGTGGGATTTTTCTATGCAAAGAATGAGGGTAATACTCTGCTTCCTCTTTGGCTAACGTAGTACTCTGAAATCACAGGGAAGAGTCAAGTTAAACATTAAGGAAAAGTTTTCAACTCCAAGTCAGAACAGATTTCCTGAGAAGGCTGTAGTGGTGCTGTTGCTGGAAGACTTCAGGATGGGTTAGACAAGTGCTTGTCAAGAATGACACAGATGTAGCTGATCATGCCTTGGGGCAGAGACATGGAGGAGCCAGCCTTGCCAGGTTCCTTAGAGTCCTACTTTTAGTTGAAGAGCATTATGCCGTTTCCTCCCACTCCACCTTCTGAGTTCAGAATTCTTCTGTTCCTCCCACAAGCTTTCCTTACCTCCAGCTACTCTCCTAAAAATAACTTTTAGCTACCTCTTTTACTGTTTTACACATGTGTAGGGAATGCTTTCTGCACTATAGTTCTGTTGATGGACAAGACCAATCTCACACATGAAAAGTGACAGGACTACATTTCACCGTTAGTAGAGATGTGCTTTGGTTACAGAAAGAGAAGTCTCATTGAAGGTCTTAGTCCAAGATACTCAGAAATATTTTAGCCAGTGATAGAAATACGGTCTGTAATTGAAGTAATAGCTTTCTATATGCAGGGCAGGAAAAAAAAAGAAGTTAGATATACCTTTAATTTTTCAATATTCATTCTAGACACATTAACATTGCAAGTCTGGTACACATTTTCCCACCGTTTAATTGGATAAACCTGAGAGAACATTAGGTCCTAGTAAGTTTAACCTAAGCGTCCTCCTGTTTTGCTGAAAGGCGTTAGGTCGAGAAGAACGGCTAATTGCACAAGGTAGTCAGAACCACCAGCTGAACTCAGACCAGAAGCCCAAACGGGTCTGACGCAACAAGCAGGCAGAGCCGACAACCGGAGCGACATCACTTTGATCATCTCCTTCCCTCGGTGTAGCTCCCGAAGCGGAGGGTGACCCAAGCTCCCAGGGTGGAGGGGCGGGGAGGAGGCTGGGACTGCGAGGGCTGCCGGCCAGGCGGGCGGGCTCGGGAAAGGCGGCGCTGCGGGGGGAGCTCCCAGCAGGTGAGCGCCCCGGTACGGTTGGTGCAGCGGTGCAGGGCCTCGGGCAGGGAGCCGCTCGCGGGCTCTCAGAGCGGTTACACTCGCGCCGCGGAGGGCGGACCGGAACGGGAATTGCAAGCCCTGTCCCCCCTGCACGGCGGTGGTGGTGGTGGTGGTGGTAAGAGCGGCGGCGGCAGCAGCACCGCCCGGCTTCATCGCGCCGTCCCCAGGCGGAGGAGCGCTGCCTCCGCGCGGCACTACTGGCCGCCTCTGCCGCCGCGGAAAACACCGCAACGGCAGATGGAAGTCACAGGCCGGTCGGGATGAGGGGGCGCGGCGGGGCGGGCTCGGCCTTGCCCGCCCCCGGCCCAGCCGGCGCACGTGGTGGCGGGGGTGCGGAGGCCGTCCCCACCACCCTTTCCTCGCCCGTCGTCTTGTACGCGGATGGGCGCGCTGAGCGGTGACGCCTGTCCCTGCGCTCCTCTACGATTATTTGCCTCCCCGTTTAAACTCTTGCTTAGGAAATTCTCCCTGATGAGCTCGTGATGCCGCGTCCCCCGCCCCATGCCCGGGCAAGCGGGGGGACGTGAGAGGAGCTCCGCGCAGCATTAGTACTCCCGCAGTGCTTCGGGGCTGGGAGGAGGGATTGCTCCCTCGGACCGCTGCTGTGTACTGGACTCGCCTTCTGTTTGTGTTTTTTGTTTGGTTTTTTCTTTTTTTCCCCCCTTTTAAAAAATTCTTCTGAATTCTTTTTTTATTCATATCCTGCTGCGTGTCAGGTTGTGCGTTGTTCCGTGCGCAGGTGGCTCCAATGAGCTCCTCTAGGAGCGGCTCCGCTGCCGCGCAGCGCCCCGCCGGGGCGGCAGGAGCGGCCGCCAGCTTGGGCCGTGCCGCCGCTGCCGCCGCCGCCGCCGCGGGGGGCGGCCCCGCCCGGGCACGGGGCGGGCGGCCGTAAGGCGGGCGGGAGAAGTTTCTCCACGGCGCCGGGCCCCTCCGAGGGACAGCGCGAAGGGAAGGACTTGGTTTCCCTGTGCTGGGTAGCTGCTGCTGTTGGCGCCGCCGTTGCTGTCACTGGAGCTGCCCGGCTTTGGCCATGAAGAGGAAGCAGAAGAGGTTTTTGCAAATGACGCTGCTCTTCACCGCGGCTCTGATTTTCCTGCCCGACATTGGCCTTTGGTCTCTCTACAAGGAGAAACACCTGGTGAAGCCCGCTGAGTCCGTCGAGCCGCAGGTAGGTGCGAAGCCGCCCGGCTGCGCTTCCTGTTCCGCCATCCCCGCTGCTCCAGGCGGGCTGCAGGCTGCCCGGTCCACGGGCGCGGTCCAGGCGCTCGATCCTCGGGGCTAAGTGGGACCCGGCGGCAGGGGGTGGGGGTTCGGGGAGCGGCGGCCGCCGGCGAGGAGCGGAGAGTTAGCAGCGCAATGTGCTCGTCCTACCTTCGTGCTGGAGAGAGAGAAAGTTGTGGGCGCACAAGTGAGCCTGCTTGGCTGGGTTTGTCTGGGAAGGGCAAGGGTGAGCAGTCACAGAAGCTGTCTCTGAAATTAGGTGGACGGGAGCGCGTAGTTGGTTAGCCAAGTGTGATGCTGAGCTCTTAATTTCATTCGAGAAATGGAGTTTTTATCTGTACTTACACTGTCTGCATGCCTCTAATACTTACCGGACTGGCGTGTGGCTTGTATGTCCGCTAAAATTGCTCGGAATCTATCTAGGTGACTAATGGCCTGGATTTCTTGTTTCCTTATCTTTTCTGTTGGAAAACTCGGCAGAAGTGACAGATTTTTTTTCACTTCTGAATGTTACTAATGTGACCTGATACAGCTACGCTGTGTGTAACAGCTTGTCAGGCTGATGTCACAACGAACTTTCAAATATTTCCAGTTTACGATCTCCTCAATCACCGTTATTAATAACAGCAGTTGACATAAGCTGTTTTTGTAAAGTAATTCTTCAACTCGCTGGGTTTATGTATGGCTCATAAATCACAGGATGACCTGCGTTAAGTGAAGTTCTGAGGAGTTGTTTTAATGCAGTGCTTTGAAACCCTGTATGTAATTTACTAATGCTTGTATTTGTGCCGTTCAACAGTTCTATGCTCCTACAGTCTAATTGTCAGTGTAATTTAAATATAAATATTTCATAGATCATTAGTAAGAAATTAAGGGATTGTTTGATCTTTTAGCTTGTTTACTACTTGCATAGCCTTCGTGTTAGAGTGTATTAGACAGCATCATGTATCATTTTAGTGTATTAGTAGTCTTAATTTCAAGGGTCATCACCCATGTGTATAATGCGCTGTCTACGTACTAAATGTATTGAACTCAATGGCTTCAATTGAACACATTTGATTCTTTTTCTAATATAGCTTTCCATTGCATAAGTGTCATAACTGCTAATGAAATATGCTGACTGGAAGATACTTTGTTACTACAGGAGGATGTTAGGAATAGCCTCTTAATTTGAAGCTTGCTTTATCTTTCCAAGAGTTTTTAAATGCAGTATGTGTCAGGTACTAGATTTTAATTAGAAGTAATTTCTGCTGAAAGAAAAAAAATACACAGCCTGAAGTGTCAAACATTAGTTTGCAAGGTACATACTATAATCTTTGCAGTTTCTAATTTACTTTGTGATTTGGTAAAGCTAAGATACTCAATGCATTTATGAGTATCTATCTGTGTTTGTTGCATGGCCCTTTAAAAGACACATGCCATGCCATGGATTTCTAACGTTCAAGACTGCATAAGCATAACTGGATAGCATTGAAGAGAAATAACTTCAAAAAAAAAAAAAGAAAAAGAAAAAGATAAAAGAAAAATAAAAAGTTTTGGATAAAATGCAGGAAGAAAACCTCAAAGATCAGGAGCTGAGTGTATGTGAAGGACTAGTGAGAAGCTGCTAATGAGAGCCTTGCAAATTTCAAATTCTAAGTTTTCTGAAAGGGGTGTTTTACTAGCTTCCTTTTCTCCTCACCTGAATACTAATTGAGCACTAATGGTGCCGTTTAATGGGAAAACAATAGAAATGAACAATGAAACTTTGAACCTTGCAGCTGACTCTTAATGTAACACTGTTATCACTGTCAGAATTAAAGTCATATTGGCAATGTCATTACCCAGTGAGGATATCAGGTTGAAGTGGAGGCATGCACTGCAATTATAGTACTTGTGTTTCTTGACGTGCACGTTATAAATGCATACAAGGAACAAGGGTTGAAACACAAATGCAACTCTTATAAGGGAAATTACATAGAGAGTCAGTGTATTTCTTGAGACTATACTAGATGTGAGGTTGTACTAGAAAAGACTGCGTAAGAAATAGCATCATAGTAGAAACAGAACTTTTTTCCCCTATTTAGTGGGGTGAGTAAGAGTGTTAGCACTCTGTTCAGTCATTCTTTGCCCCTGAGGTGTTAAATTACTTGATGCTTAGTGTGACTTAACAGGAGTTTAAAGGGCAGCCCCACTTAAACTGCAGCAGACTTTTAAAATATATCCTGAAGTTGTGTTATGTTACATAGGTATGTAACATGTCAGCACATGACAGCAATGTACACTTCCAGACCATGGAAGAGGGCCAGAGCTGTTAGTGACTTTAATGTTAGCTATAGACTTAACTGGTTTTGCCCTCATGGGTAAAATGTGTCTAGTGGAATTCCATTATTAGCAGTAATGTTTATAAAGGTGCTGTCTTGTTTTAAGAATAATCAAATTAATGTTATTGATCATCGGGTGTTCTTGAGGAGATGGCATGGTAAAATTCTGATTTTCTGAGTAGTTATAAATTAAACTTCCAATTAAACTTCCAATTTATTGTTAAAGGAGACATCCTCCTAACATCTCTGTGAATGAGGGCTCTGTCAACCTCTCCCACCACCTCAGCTGCACAGCCCTGGACTGCAGGAGAGGTGGCAGACTGATGGAGGAGGCATTGACATACTGACAGCAGTAAGCAGGGATGCTGATCAAAAGCAGTCCATGATACAAAAATAGTCCACTTCTATCACTGGTGTAACAGTGTCCCCTGGGGACTGTGGCAGTCCCAGTGCTTAGAGGAGGGCACTTGTGTGCTTTGGTGCTATCTAGAAATTCTGATACAATAAAACAAGTTGACTTTTTTTATACTTGAAAATACTGCCGCAATAAATTATATACAAGTTTGGGTTTTTTTGTCATCATGCAAATTGTGTTTCTGAGCAGAGAAGCTCTTCAGGAAAGATTAAAAGATGAGAAAATGGTATTGACAACTCTGATCTCAAACAGCGTTAATTAATTTGGTCACTGTGCCTTAATTCTATAGGCAGTATTAACCTCTGATTATTTCAGACAAACTTATTCTTTTTAACCTATCTGCACTTGTGAACTTGGTAGGCTTGATCTTTATATTTTGATAATTATTTATATTTAGTTTAGTACAATATTTAAAGTGGAGTTCCAGGAGTAAAAGTGCAGGTGCTGAGGTTCTGAGTTACATGGAGCAAAAAGATTTCCTTAAGATACAGCTTGACAATAAAGTGACACATGGCAGGGGAAAAAAATATGATTAATTTCTGATAGACTTTCAAGTCAGTCTTCCTTGCTGTATTATGTGCATAATAGAATAGAATAGGCTATTTTTAGTGCCTTTTAAAACACAAGGTCTATACATTCTTTGGCATATTATAACGTGTTTGAGTTTTGATTACAGTTTTTACAGCTACAGTTTGTTGTTGGTTTTTTGTTGTGGGGGTTTTTTTGTTGTTGTTTGTTTGTTTTGTCACTGAAATATTACATGTTCTATGATACACTATCTGATATTTTCTGGATAGTAATTCAAGCTGATAAAACTTACATTTTCAGCATTGTTTTCTGTGGAGTGGTAGCAACAATGTAGTACAACCAATAGGATGTAGTTCTGGTCCAAACCTGATTATCTGATGCAGTCTAAAGTTAGTAATACTTTATTTAGTTGCAGTAAGGCTTTATTCTTGTCTGCTTACACACTTTCAATATATGAAGAATAACTTATGTGAAAGAACCAAATTTCTTCTAGCAACTTTCAACTGTCTGTAGTATAGGCAGTTGGTAAAAAGTATTGTGAGAAATATTTCTGGTTTTATGGGATGCTGGTGGGGCTGGCTGAAAGGCAGGCAGTCTAGTGAAGTAACCCTAACACATTTCAACTTAATTTGGTACTTTTTTTTATTCACTTGCCATCTCCCTACTTCCCAGCATCAAATCTCACTTAAAATTAGATTGCACAGGAGCATCTCTCAGTTGCAGAAGCTCTGTAATACTTATTCATGGATATATTACTGAAATGTTTTATGATGTGTAAAGTAAGGAAATAAGGTAGATTTCTGGCTTCATTTAACTTATGCTTTCATGCAGTGAGGCACGCTACTCTTACCTTCTGCTTTAGGCACTTCTGCCAGAGGAGCATGCATGGTTCCCAGACCAAAGACCAAAATAAAGGAATGTTGTCAGGGGAAAGCTTTGTCCAATGGGATAGAGTCACATTCTACTCTTTTCCTTGTCCTATGAATTTTGTATTTCTGTCTGATTAGCCCTGTGATTAGGTTTTTGTCTTGGAATTTGAGGTACAGATTGAAATGAACTCCTTGGGCCTGTATTGTAGTTGGCAAACAGGCACAAAATCCATCTTCCAAGCCTGATGGCTGTGAAAGTGCTAACTTTGTCTCCTGAATTCAGGAAATATTCAGTCTACTATTTGTCTTACAAGTGGTCATTAGTTTCTGAAGTCTGTGGAAGAGGTAAAAATTAAAATTTGCCCCAAATTGCAATGCTTCCTACGGTTTGGTATGTAGGTGCTGATAATCAGAATTGTTTCAGGACAGTTAACTATCTGTATTTACTATTGATGACAGTGAAGTACAAAGTTTGGGTTGAGGAATTCTGTATCTGAAGCTGCATAAAGGCAGCATCCTGAAAGTGAAACGTTTTTTTTCCCCACTTAGCTGTATTTTTCTCGCTTTTTCCAGTTGATTCCAACAGCTGCAAAATCTTGTAACAAGTATGATTTGATTAGGACACAGAGACTTACTTCCCATAATTGCATTGTCAGGACACTTGGTTTCTTATGTGTTTAGTTCCACCATCTAAGTTACTTACTTTTGATTTCATCACACACTGCTGAGGTGGGAGAGTTTAGTTTTTCTTTAACAGAGTAAATAAAGCATGGAGTGACAAACAGGCCCAAGAGTACAGAAGTAGCTGCTTCATTATTGCTGACATTAACTGGTACTGTTTCAGGAGAGTATATGACTGAACATAAACAATACTCGTAAAAGGAAGTCTTACTTTCTGTGCTCAGTATCTATGCATGTGTTTATCCCAGCAAGATCTCATTACTCTCCCCAGAGATGCAGCTTAGTCCCAATGTGTTCAATTCTCTTTAACTGTACAGCCCTCTTCACTGCTGTGCTGGTATGTCAGCTCCAAGGGACCCCTATACATGGTATGGCAAAACAGTGCTTACTGTCTTAAAATGCAGTGCACTGGCAATCTGTGTTTCTAAGTATTTAAAAATCATACAGTTAATACTTATGTAATTCACTTCTTTATCTGATTTATTCATGTATAATTTTATTTTCTTATATATATTGGAGCCTACTGAGGAAAATATTGTTTGAGGTCTAAAACCTTTGTTACTTTTAAGATACAATATTATTTTTGGCAATTAACAGTGTGTTTATATTGTATTCAGTATACCAGAGGGAGCCCTCCTGTGGTTAATTTAATACCTATCAATTTTCAAGAATGTTACTAAACAGAGTGTATCTTACAGGGTAAAATGTACTGTTTTCTATATTTAGTTTTCCTTCCATTTAACTCAGTTTGCATTGCATTTTGGCTAACGTGTGTGTAGTTTGCCTTTTTTTGTTTATTTGTTTGTTTTTTAAAGTGCAGTCATTGTATATTTATCCAAATACAAGGTCAAGAAACCTTCAAGCATTCCTGACCTCAAGGTCAAGAAATCACCATCTAGCATCTGGACTTACAGAAAGAGCACTGTGATAAGGGGGACTCCCTAGCCTTACTGAAGCACCAGAGTGCAAGATTTCTCACTGGTTAGGCGTACATAGCCAAGCTGTATTTTGCCCCCTCACTGGGACATGGTGCTTGCTTTCCTAAGATTATTTGGGTCCCTGTGCAGGGAATGTGCTTGGAGCTGGCAAACCATACCAATACTGTAGGTGTATTCCAATTGGGAGCCAGACTGCACTGTGTGTGTTGTTCAGTGGAGATGCAACTTTGTGTGTAGGCAGATGTCAATTCACTTACAGAAACAGGAAAAATTCAGCTTTTCCTCTTTTAAATGGTTTTGTTGTTTGTTTGTTTGTTTTTTTACTCTCAGACAAGTAATGTATGGTCTTTGTCTAGCAATATACTGATGTGCACTTTCACAGCAATTGGCTTTCAGCAAAACTTGAGTGTATGCTAACTGTTTTGATGGATCTGTGCTAGATGCAGACATGTTTGGTTACTTTAAATAAGCCTGAAAAAAAAATTAAGTCAGGGGTTGACAAGTTAAATTTGATGCAGCTCAGGAATTCCTAGCTAAAAATCCTACATCTATGATAAATGTGCCTCACTGTCAAGAGGCCAAATTACTCTGAAAGAAACAGCAGTCCCACTATTTTAATGCTTCTTTAAAATATGAAAAGATTTTATGAGGAGATGTCAACCTGCTGAACCAACTCTCTTCTGAGAATTTCAGTATAACTTGGTTTTTAAGGTCAATCCTTGTTGTGATTCATTGGTTCCAAACTGGTTTTGACAATTGTCACATTTGGAGGAGTTTCATTGGGTGATGAGCTTGGCTGGGTAATCTTTCTCAAAACAAGTCTGCAACAGAGAAATCCTTTCCCCTCTCTTCATGGAAAAAAAACCCAAACAACCACAAAATGCTACGGAAGAGACCTCCTTGATTGGGTTTGCTAAAGATACAAAGGAGAAGAAAATCTATAGCACAATTTCATGCTTCTGTTTTCCATAATGTTCACACATCTTTCTTCATAGAGAAGGTGATGTGGTTCCAAGTCCATGCAAACACCAGTTGATTCAAGTCAGCTATTTAATTGCCAAACTAATTGTAGGGATAAAAGGTATATGTGCAGCTATCATGGCAAATACATAGGCTACAATACTCCACTCTTTTCTGGATGTTTTCTTACTCTGCACGGTCAGAGCTGCCATGTTCATAGTAGTGTTTCACAGGGACAATGGTCTAAGATCTCTTTTAAGGTCTTATTGGAGGAATTTCCTGTCCTCTGTTTCTTCTGGTCAGCTGCTGTTTATTGAATACTTCTACCTTTACTTTAGGAAGCTGTCATTAGCTGAAATATGAGGCTTTCATCTAGCTGCAGGTGGGTTTGCCAGATAACTGCAGCCATCTCCAGCTGTTGATTACTACACAGGGCCTGAATTTTTTGACCGAATCTCTGGTGACAGGACATAATGTCATTTGACAGATGCTTCATTGCATCACCTGAAGCCACCACCATAACAGTTTGAGCCTATCTGTCAGGCTTTTCTCTGAAGTAGTTGAAGAATATTTGCACATCTTCTTCAGAGATGTGAGAAGTAAATTCCATGAGAGCTGCAGCAACAAGGAGTTTGGAGATAAGAGACATCTGTCAGTGCCATGAATGTGCAGTGATGTGAAACTTGTCAGGTTTATGCCAGATGAATTACCATGTCCAGTGCCATTTTCTACAGTTTGCTGGTTTGTTTGTCTGTTTGCATAGCACTAAATGTGCTATGCAAATTGGATATAGTAGACTAGAAAATCTAGCCCATACGACTTAGGTTTCATCAATTAGCGATACACCATTGATTCTGTGCTTAAGATGCAGTAGTGATTTAACAGTTTACTTCTGTGCTTTACAGGGGTTTATGACAGGATACAATACTGCTAAGAGATTTAGCTAGGCAGAGTAATTATCTGAACTAGAATTTAGTCAGGACACCAATGTTGATACAGGGTACTTTAGAAATTGGATTGCTCACTGAAGTGTGTAAGTATAGATTTATCAGACTAACTTAAGGTGCTCATTTACTTAAGCATAATTTTTCATGGTTGTACTTGGAGTAAGAGATACAGTTTATTCAGAAAAACTTAGCCTGTGTACTTATTTCTGGTCTCTGAAAATAGTTTTCTATAAGTTAAGTGCTAGGAGAATGAAAATAAATGTTCAGGACAAGCAAGAACATTCTATAGCCAGCCTGTGACAAGTTCTGTTTATAGACAAAGATGGGGAAGAGCAAGGGTTCCCGGTGTGTCTGTTCAGAGCCAGTGCTTGAGAAATACAGGCCCTGCACATGTATTCCTGCAGTAACAACTTCTGCTTTTAGGTATTTTATCCTGTATGATTTTGCTACACTGTGATTAAAACCACCGAACTTTGCATTAGGGTAGTTTTCTGTCTTGAGTTTGTCCTTCTGTTTTATCAGTCAGTCCTAGGGCTAACTGTGCTTGTAATGGGACATCTGGGTAACGGTGCTGAATCATAGTATTGTCAGGGTTGGAAGGGACCTCAAAGATCATCCAGTTCAACCTCCCTGCCATAGGCAGGGACCCCTCACACTAGATCAGGTTGCTCAGAGCCATCTCCAGCCTGGTCTCGAAAACCTCCAGGGAAGATTTGCACAATTGTGTTGAAGAGGGCAAGGTCAACTCCACCTACAAGAGTTAACTCCAACAGATACTGGCCGCTGAAATAGCTCTTCTGCACAGATTAACTATACCCTGGCAAAATGTTGCCATTCCCTGGCAAAGCTTGCACAGATGCAACAGTAGTCAGCCAGAGCTAGGTAACCCAAGAAGAGAGTGTAAATCATACTAAGTCTTGTGCTAAACCAGTACCCTTTAGTGCTTCCCAGCTCTGAATTACATGTCTTGTGCAGAATATTATACATGGTTTAATGCAATAGTTCACTTTTTAGATACAATTTTTTTTTTTTGAGAGAAAATACCTATTGTGGTGCTTCCATGGGGAGAGCTTTCTTATTTTCAGCATAGCAACACATCTCCATTTCTTGCTTCTTTCTCTCCTTTTTATTTGCTTTTACTGAGGAACAACACATTTTAAGTTCTTTAATGGTTTTGATACCTCATATGATTGCTGTGTATATTATTATATTGGATTGCTTGAATCTTGAAAGTTTCTAGATGGCTTTTTCTGCAGAGTGATAGTTTCCCATTAGCATGGGTAACGCATGAAAAAGACACTTTAATGCCATCCTACAAGAAATATATTGCTATTTTTCAGGCTCTGTTAAATGACTACATTTTAAGTTGTATTTGATACGGATACAAAATGAATGACAAACGTGAACGGATGTTGTTTTTCCAGAATTGTTCAACATAAACTAAATTGACAGTCAGATGTCTGATCAATTTTGGTGATCATAACACCGGTATAAACATGTAAATCAGGAACTTTTATGACATTAAGTAACACGCTCTCCTCTGCAGTTAAAAAAATCATTAGAGACACAGCATATATGGACGTAAAAAGTATTTGGGATGGCTATTAAAATTAGCAGAAAACTTAAAAATAACATGCAAAAGCCTCACAGGAAAATATTCCTGTGGCATATTTAACCTGTATTTCACATCAAATTAAATCTTTTTCAGCATAAAGACATCTTTGTCCCCATGATGGGAAGCAGTCCACATTTCTCGAAGTATATAGAGGCACTCCTCCTAATAACAGTCACATTTTATTTTGTTCTATATTACTTCTTGAGCTATGGAACAGCCTGAGAATAGAGTGGGTTTATCTCTCCATTTCCCCCGTAGTAATCCATTTGAATGGTACAAGCCCAATGAAAGCACAGCCAGAGCATATATACTAGCCTACACTTCTCTAACATGAAAGTGAAATTGGTTTTGCCTCCACCAGCTGCATATACTAACAGAATTTAAAAACCAAGTTGGAAGCTATCATCTTCAGCGCTGTGGACTGACATGTCATGTGTGCAGGAAGGGCTACAGAGGAGGGCAGGAAACTTCCAGAGTCCCATCAGGGAAGGCAGAAAGCTGCTGGGAGGTAGGAAATAAATTTAACTGCAAACTCCTACCAAAACCAGGAGACTCATTAGGACTTCCTTCCTTTCCTTCCTGATGCTCTGTAGTGTTTTTGATGTCCATAGCTGAAGTCAGGTTTTGTGGAGGATGTCTGAGAAACAGCAGCATGTGTCCAGAACATGCCATCTTTCTCCATCTTCTCTGTGTTCTTGATTTACATTGGGAGAACACACCAAGAGCAGTAAGGATGCTTGGATGTTTTTTAAACCATCCAAGCACAAAGCATAGAGAGAAACTGCTTGATGAAATTTTAACATGAGTCTTTTATTAAAACTGGGACAGTATCTCATCAAATTACTAAGGTATTCCAGGTGCTGCAGTTCATGTGCTGACCCTACCCACAGTAATGGTGCACTCGTTGAAGATAAAGGTGTTTTCTTTGAAGTAACCTCAGTATGAACAAGTAAAAGAGAAATTTTTCTTCAAGTGCTTGACATGCAGCAGATGTGTCCTTCAGAAGCAATGAAGAAAAACTGTATTTTATATTCGGAAAAGGGAAATGGAGGTGACATCATGCTAAGCAGCAACCTGTTTCTGCATCTGGAATGGACATGCAAGACAAATGAACGTGTGAGATCAAGCCCAGGAAGTGTATTTACTGCTTGTACATATTTTAACCTCTCGAAAGAGTAGTGCTGCAGTGTTTATTCTGTGACATATGAGAGTAAAATCTTACCAAATTAATTTTAAAATTAGAATTCAGTCAGTTGAGACTCTTCAAAATATTTGAAGGCAGTTTTATTGGGATAGATGGTTCAGAAGTGATTATTAGTGTGGCCTTGGAGTTTTTCCTTTTTATACCCACACCCCCACACACATGTACACATGTGTATGTTTGTTTGTGGGCAGGAGGAGCTAAGTAGACCATCTTTGCTTCCTACCAGGAGAGGTTAGTTTCTTTTTGTAATGTAACATGCCCTAATAATATTACAAGAAATAGGAAGATTTTGTGACAAACACCATGCAAGTAAATGGGAAGGCATATGCTTGTAAGTTCGGTACAATCTACAGCACCTTTGGCATTTTCTGGATTTTTTTAATAAATGTGGATTTTTGATTTGGTTTTGTCTCTCTTCTGTCTTCATGCACAGCTTGCATGTGGGCTGGCTTTATGCTCTATTTTTGAATAGTGGTAACTTTAGACGATCTACTGAACTTTCCCTCTGTACTTCTAAGACTTGAAATATGTGGGAATTGGAGATGTTGGTGTGTTTATTTATGGCTGAGATTCTTTCTAATCTCTTCTGTTAGTCATTTCTACTCTTCATACAATGGACTCTTATACAGATTTATTTAGGAGACCATACACAAGTTTCTTCAAAAAATACTTGCCCAAGGCTATCATCTATAATATACCTACCTTTCTTTTCTCCTGACATGTGTGATCTAAAATAATCAACACACTGACCTTCTCTTCCATTTAATAACCTTCTTCATATTGCAGATTAACCTCCAATTTACTGATCTGATTGCTAGATACTAGTTACTGTCTTTTAACGATAACAGACTGAGAAGCTGCTAGAGTATTAGGATGAAAGTAGCAGGAAGGAAACATGAAAGAAAGGAAAATGTACAGCCAGGAAAATAATAAGGAAAATACACCCCGTCAGATGTATTTCTGGAACATTTAAGTTGGATTACTTTCATGTTTTCTATGCCTTTCTTTCATGTTGCTCTAATCTGTATCTCTGGCATATTTTGTTGTCATACTTTTTTTTTACCTTTTTTTTTTTTTAAAGGCATGCTAACTGCAACCTTGCTTCTCTATTCTAATTTATTGTAGCATATTAGGAAAGCTGCTTTGGAATACCCTGGATTAATGATGCATTTAAACTGTTTTAAAATGACCCTGTGCTAGGTCAGTTATTGAAGTAGTGCCAGTGAGGAATATTTTATTTTGATTGCAGTAAGCTCTTAGTTTTATGTTAACTGCAATGTACAAACATGACCTGTGGGCTTTTAATGTTGCAGTGAATTGAAAATGTGTTAATAAAGCATACCACATACTTTTATGTAGCAAACTGAGGCTCATCAAGAGGAGACTACAGTCTTACTTTCTTCTGTCCTACTGCACTTTTTGATATAAAGAAAGAACATAGTAAGGTGCAGGTGCTGCTTCTGGCGTGTTAGTTGTGAGCACATCCCTGCTTCTGTATTCTCCCCGTTTAACAGCTCTATGCTACTGCACTTGTACTTGGACAAAAGAGTATCTCTTTTCCTTTGTAGCCTGAGGGTTGGAGGGACTGAGTAGTTCGGGACGTTTTGGTGTGGAAGCTGTAGCTTGGTGATGTTGTTTGACCTCCTACCAAAACCAGGAGACTCATTAGGACTGCCTTCCTTTCCTTCCTGATGCTCTGTAGTGTTTTTGATGTCCATAGCTGAAGTCAGGTTTTGTGGAGGATGTCTGAGAAACAGCAGCATGTGTCCAGAACATGCCATCAGTTCCCCCATGGTAGTGTGGGGACAACAAAACACTGTTGATGCCTGGTAATATGCAGGAGGGTGGTCTCTCTGAATCATGCTTGTCATGGCTGGGCAGCGTGGTGTCAAGCAGTGTTTAAATGAGAAGTCATGCAGCCTTTGAGGCGGTCTGTGAGGTACACCAGGCTGAAAATCTTAAGAGGGGAGTGTGGTTTAGGCCCAGCTTTGGTACACAAATGGGAAATGACTGATATTTATGATGCAGGGTGGGAAAATTCTGTAACAAGCAGTATTTCCCAAACATTTTATTTGCAAAAGTAGCAGATTTAACTTTTTTTCTTGTGAAAGTCACATCCTTAATTATTGAAGAAGTAACTTACATTTCTTTTCCCTTTTAGAAGTGGAAAGTGTTGCTTACTGTGTTCTGCTTTAGAACTGAGCTGGAACAAGGGCTTACGTAGTTTTCAAACCACAGAAACATGTTTTTTTCACATCCCAAATATCTCTCTATATCTTAACCTAGTCTGCTTTAGTGTCCAAAGCTGTACTGTAGTTTCTCCACTTGATTCTAACATGGGCAGCTTCTGCTGCAAATTTAGGAAACAAACAAAAACCAGCTCAAATATAGTACAAAATGTTGTTAGGCAGACTCATCTTGTGTGGTAGCTTCAACCCACCACATCTTGGTAAAAATGCCATTGCCTTTAGTGACAGTGGACTTCACAGGTTTGTCAGTGCTTTGGAAGCTTGAATAACTTGTTAAGTTTAACCAGTAACTTTAGGCTGTAGTTACATTTTTATTTGTTAAATTGGTCTTTTGGAAGAGGAGCTGAAAACTGACTCCAGTCATGGCACAAGCATGCACCTACACAGAACTGCAGAAATTTACTTGAAACAGAATATACACCTCCCCAGAACAAAGTTTTCAACTAATTTAGAGGTCTATTAAGTATCTAAGAAGGATAAAACCAGTGTCTAAAATGAAGATTCCTAGGTTGTGTAGGAAAACAGCGATTTGGCAGTCACCGAGAGGCTCAAGAGATGTGCGGAGATCTTGAACTTCATGTCACTTGAGAGAAGAAACAAAATGTAAAACAAGACCAGAAATACTCATTCTAATTCCTTCAAAAAAGTCATGGGAAAGAAAATAAAAACCGGTTTATGTTTTGGGGTCATTGCTAGTCTGAGATAGTTTCAGAGTGCTTGAAAGCTAAGGTGATCCATGCCTAGGAAACAGGGGCGTAAACAAATGATCTGTGGGATCCATAGCCACTGTTTGGAATATTTATTATAATGAGAAGAGTTTATATAATGGAGGCGAGAGAAAATAAAAAGTGTTAAATTTGAGGTAAGGGTACAGGCAAAATGTAGCTGCTGTAGCTGTAGATCTGTCTAGCTGTCTCAAGTAAAAGGTGGATAAATGTAAAATAATGTATATGGGAACATAAATAATCCTAGTTTTAAATATATCACAATAACTTTTGACACTGTAATTGCTACTCAGGAAGGAGCTCTTGATGCTTTTATTAGTTTTATGAAACTGTTAGCTTTCGTTTCAAAGAGGATTACATTGTTATGACTACTGTCTGGATTCAGCACAAATGCTGTATGCAATTCTTTTGTAGTTGTAAACATCACAGATAGGGTGGAATAGATACCTATCAAAGGTGACTGAATTAAGTAAAGGCTTCATTGTTGAGTGACTGATGAGAGGACTGAGAATACAGTATAGGTATGTGAGAAGAGTGTAACATGAAAAGATATGGAGGTATCACTTCATTCGGTCTCTTTCAATGGATATAATAGCATCGAATGAAATACTGTATGAGGTTAAAAACAAGTAACAGGTAGGGGACTTCATACAGTAGGTTATTAAGCTGTAGAGCTTTCTGAACCAGAGATTGTGGATATTAAAAGCTTATGTAGCTTCAAGAAACACTTGAATATATTTACAGGAGAAAAATCCATTAGGGCTAAAGGCAGTACCTCTGGCTTGCAAAGACCTTGAACAACCAGTTGTTGGAGGCTGAAGGGTGTGAAGTTTTTTGTTTGCCATGTATTTGTATCTTTCTTTAGGAGTTGCTGTTCATTGCTGTCAGATGCAGATAGTTGGCTAGAAAGACCTTTCTGTATGACTTATAAAAGTCATTCTTCAACATTCAATAATGTGTAAGTTAAAGTCATCCATAGTATCTGCTAATGGGAAATGCAGCTGTGGAAGAGGAAGAGCTTTTGAATGAGTTACTGGGTGCTGGAGAGTGTCATGCTATGTCAGAATGAGTAATAAATGCCAGACAGGTTGTGTGTTACAGTTCCAGAACTGCAGCTCCTGAGTAAATTTGAGGCATGGCAGACTGAGAAAGCCTGTGCCTTAGACTAAGTTAAGTGTAACAATATGTATTTTTCTATGATAAATGCATGTCTTGGTGTGTGAGTTAATATTTGAGGAAGACTAAAACCAAAATTTCAGTATTCTAAACTTTAATTGATACTTACAGGGGCATCGATCCCCATTATCTGCATCCTCTATTAGGTGCTAGGAATAGGATCCCAGAGTCTTCATGTGTAATAAGCTTGCTTTTAATTTTTATGTAGCTTTTTCTCATTCATCCTCAGGATAAAACAAGGGTATATTAAATACGGTAGAGTGTCACAAGGAACATCTTAAGTCTGAAACCTTACGTCAGAGTATGTGGAACAGCATGGGGCATTGCAGTTTTTGTTTCAGGATTTTTTTGGTTTTTAATACTGAAAAAAAATACTTGCCTATGTTGATACATTGTATATAAACAGGAGATTATGGGCTTAAAATATTTAGGTTACTCTATGGAATGTATGTGGAGCTGTACATTCATTCCTCTGTAACTTGAACTCTTGAGTATATATAGATAAGAGTGTGACTTTTTTGCTATTTCCAATTGTTTCCTATTTTCTTGGTAATGAACTTTGTTTGATATTGAGGCTGTATTTTTTATTTAAATATGAATGGAATCTAACACAGGAATGTGTATGTTAACCAGCTAAGAATAAAGGAAAAAAAATATCTTTTATTTGCCCCCTGCCTCTGTAGAGCTTATTTACAGAAAGCTTATTCATTCGGGTTCTGTAGGCTGAGCTGTCAGATATTTGCCAGGTGCTTACCAGAACACCACTTTAGAATTTGCTGATAGCAACTAGTAAAGATAAAAGCTCATCTCTCTTTTTCCTTTTTTTTGTATTTTAATTTATTTTTTAAAATAAGTGAGCAGCATAAGATACTGCATTGCATTAGCAACTTCACATCCAAGCTGGAAAAGGTATTTTTCAAGAACTGTCCTGGAATTTAGTTTTAGAATCATAAAAATAGTTTGTGTTGGAAGGCCATGGGCAGGTTAGATTGCTCTATGGCCCATCCAGCCTGACCTTGAACAGTTCCAATGATGTGGCATCCATCTGGGCAACTTGTTCCAGTGTCTCAATACCCTCATCATAAAAAACCCAAATAGTTCTTCCTTGTATTTGATGTTAATCTTTCATTTTAAAACTGTTGCCTCTTATCATGAAACTACAGGCCTTGATAAAAAGTGTCTCCACATATTTTAATAAGCCCTCTTTTTATATTTTTAAAGGCCACAGTAATGTCTCTCCAGGGAAGTGCTTGCTTATTTCATAAAACCTGCTCCTGCACTGCATTTTTTATGTATGTGAAATGTAGCAAATTTGTTTTATAATGTAGAAATACGTTGTTCTAAAAGTGTTGAAATTGGGTTAATTTCTCTTTTTCCTAAATATGTGCCTGTTGCATAGTCCTACCTTGTATATACAAGTTGCAGTGTGATACCAGGAACTATACTGTTGATCAGGTGTCAAGTCTTGAATTTTAGAATGATACCAGTGCTTCCAGAGTATTTAATAGCAAAACAACAGGTTTTAAAAAAATAAATCTTCATTGCCATCCTTCTCATAACTGGAGTAAAGCTCCCATTGCCTTCAATAGGAACTGAGCACTGTAATCAGTGCTGTCAGTCACCATCTGGACTGACTTTCTCTTTCATATCTGAATCTTGCTATAGAGTCCTTCCTTTCTAGGATGCCATCTGTCAGGCAGTCTCTTGACTTGTTTCCAGGACCAACCTTTGTACCTTCTTTCATGTCCTGTTCTGTGCTTCAGGCAACCTCTCAAATCTTCGTTCTCCCTGCTGTTTTCAAAATACATTTTGAAAATCAGTGTACACAATGAAGCACCTTACCAATAATAGCTATTACCAAACCCTTGGCAACATCACAGTTATCTGACGACAATCTGTCAGGAGGCCAAGGCTTGGAAAGCATTGACCCAAACCCCTTTTCTCATCCGTTTAAGTGATGTTTCAAAGCAGTGGCTAAGGGAGAAGTTTGAACTATTGATGATTTGGAGTCTTTTCTGTGGATAAAAGAAACCAATTATTATGGCAGTTAACCTAGTAATAGTTTACAAAAGCATCAGTTCTTGCAGGTTTAAAAATAGGATCAAATAGCATTAATCTAACAGTATAACTGGTTTTGAAAGGCTTTTACTCAGTAAAGCCATGTTTATGATCACTCAAAAAATCTGTAGTTTTGAGCTGATGGTTGCTCAAGTCCTACAGACAGCGTTTTCTCTCTGACATAATGTTAAATGCCAACATTTCTTTTTGCCCTTAATAGGCAAATAGAATGAAGTGAGAATGACAAACCTTTGTTTCAAAGAGAAAGCAGAATGTGTGTATTATTTCTAACACATTAACTTTGAAAAAAAAAATTTTTTGGAAAGCAAATAAGCTTAAAGAGGGACACAACTTCTTAGTGAAATAAAGGTCAGTAGTTAGGATGTGGCTTAATGATGTCTTAAAAATATAATTCAGACATGCAATTAACTGTAACTCATGCACGGAGGAGATTTGTATGTATCTGAACAGCAGCCTTTCTTCCGAGTGGTTCTAGGGATGTGATTTATTTATTTATTTTAATGTTTTTTCCTAAAGAAAATCTGAGTGAGCTCTTGCTGGTTTATGAGTTTGATTTGAACTATAGATAAAGATGATTTAGGCTTTCAAAGAGATAAAAAAAAAGTGATTTTTTCTAGTAGAAGGCTTTTTTAGTGTATATATTAAACCTAAGCCCTCCAAGTTCTCTCACATTCTGACTAGATAGTAATTGTTTTGTTTCTACTCAAATGCTGTCTTTGTATTGCATTTCTTTTCAAAAGAAAATACCTATTATGAAAAGCCCTGCTTATTTCAAAGGTTAGAAAATGTGGCAACAAACATTTGTGTAACATAAAATTGAAAAAGAGATTTCACAGGATCAAAGTTTGCCAACACCTTACTATGCTATATTTGCTCACATCTATTTTGCATGAAAATTGGTAATAGGAGACTGTGTTTGAGAAGTATCCCAACAGGGCAGAATGATTTGAAAACTGGCATACAATCTCTCTATATAATTTCATTTATTTAAATGTATTGAAATGAGAATAATCAATATTCTTCCCAAGAAGCTCAGTTGGCATAATGTATGTGGTTAAAATTAGTATTTGGTTGGGAGGTGGTGTGAATGGCCAAGTACTAGCCTGCCCCTAGGCGACTGAGGCTCTCTACATGACACTTCAGTCTCTCTGCGGTATCTAGCTTATCACTTCATGACTGATTCCCTTTATTTTTAAGATGAATCTAGGAGAAATTTCCTCTGAAGAGCAGTTTGCAATTGCAGATGAACACAACAATATGTAAAAACTAAATGAAAAATAATTATTGTGTGACTGGTGTTACTGCTCACCTTCACCTTAACAACGGTTTCTTGAAGGCTCTTAGCTCTCTGGTAGATGCTGCAAAGAGCTGGCTATTGATGTGCCTTCCTTTCTAGTAAAAGATATGCAGTTGGAGTAACATAATTGCTGCTGATATCACTCTTGTATTATGTCTCTTTGAGAAGAAAATTAATGAATTTGTCTGACAGAAAAGTTAGATTTTGTACTCAGATTAGTGATGCACTTAAGTATTTTTCAGATTTACGTTACATTTTTAAGCAGTCTGAACTATTCCTATTATGGAAAACTATCTATTTCCCTCTTCCTTCTGAGAGGCCAAACGAGTATTAGAAACCAACAAGCAACGGCAAAAACTATTTTAACTTTGCCACCAGATTTACTTCTGGTGTCTTTCTGAAGAGTAAATAATAGGAGGGAGCAAGCTGTTTTTCAGCAACTCTGATACTTTGAATCAGAGCAAACCTTTGGCAGTTCCTAATTTGGTTTTTGCTCTATCTTGGAGTTTTTCAGATTCAGTGAATGCCCTCTTAGCTGAAATGAGAGGCAAAAAAAATTGAAGTCTGAGGAACAACCTCTGTCCTGTTGTTGCCTAATGATTTTCTTCTCCTGGTCAAATTCCGCTGCCGTTTTTGATATCACAACCTATATAGAAAGATCGCATACATGATTAGATTTTTCTTTCCAGGCAATGACCTACATTTAAGATGCTGCTTGAAACCACAGTGGAGCAATGCATAGGAATTTTTCATATGCACCAGAAAAAATTGTTGTTACTATAGACTGTGTTGGATGCCTCTGCCTTGAGTGATCTCTTTAAGTGTATTTTCTCGGTTTGGAGGCTTTTAGTTTACTTACTCATAGATACAATTCTGTCACCTTTTTTTTGGATCAGGCCTTGTGCTGTTATAAACTGTAAATCAGTCTTGTTCCTGCAAAAGTAGCTAATTTCAAACACCTTCTATGATGCAGGAATCAATTATATGTATAGCCATTGGGGAGATGTAAAAAGGAAAGGCACTGAATAGTGGGGAATTGTATCTAGACTAAAAGAATTTTACAATTACAAAACGATGCTCCAGTGAGCCTGGGGTACACCTGTGTTTCACTTGAAGTCCTCTGATGGTACCTGGTCAGAATGAGCTTCTTCAGATAGCTTAGCAACATGCCTGTGTCTTACAGTTCCTCTGAAGCAAGGGAAGTTTCCCACTTTTTCTAAACAGTCATTTAAAAAATCTGGCCATTACTGGGAACTAGGTGAAAATGACTACTACTTGATTTCCATGTGTGAATTTAATTTTTTTTTAATTAAGCATTGGTTAGTTTTGGTTCATAACCATTTGCCATAAATCCAGTTTTCTTATTAATTTCATCAGCCTCTCTCCAGCTCTGGCTGGTGAAAGGTGTTAAAGAGAGTGGGATTTTTTGGGGGTTTTTTGTGATGGATGATTTTGGATTAACATGCTAACAGAGAAAATGGTTTCTTCCTAACCCTTGTCAGTTAGTGGTTGGCTGAAGACGTATACCACATATACTTTACAGCTAAGTTCATACAGTACTTCATTTTAGTTGACTTCAAATTTTGTTCATTACTGGCTTACCAGCTTGGGAATGTTACTATTCCTGATTGTTCTGAACTTTGACAAAAGCAGTCAAGAGGCCATCATTCTAACAGAAAGCTGTGACTGATTGCTTTAAAAAATGAATGATACTTGCACTGACACAAGACAAAAAAGGTTCATTAAAACTCCTGTTGGAGAACTCTCAGTACTCTTTTTCCATTGCATTTGACATTGGCTGAGAGACTGTTGTATATTGTGTTTATTTTTAGAGATTATTGTTCTCTTTAAACCTGCTCTGCAACCTCAGGAAAGTAATAATGTTTTCAAACAGAACTTTAATTTAAAGAAGAAAGCAGTTGGATGTTTTTGTTACATATTTCTGTTCTGTTATCTCCTAAAAAAACTCTTAATGACTTTGTCTTTGGTAGGGAAGAAAAATTAAAAGTAGGGAGAATTACAGACTACTTTAGGGCACTCAGATTGAAAATCTGTGCATCTTTTATTGAGAATGTAATAACACTTGTAAGTGCAACCTTCAGCACCTCATATTTATTTTAATAATTTCTTTTGAAGTACTGAAAAAGGAAACTCTTTTCATTTAGTTTTGCTGCTCAGTGTCCTGCTCATGTACACAGCTCATCAAAAAACTAACGTGTTCAATAGTCATATGATTGGAAAGGCAAAATACCCTTTCAGAGCTAAATGGTTAGAATAAATGAATTGGAGTGTTTCAGTTCTTTTCTAAATGAATGTAATATAAACCAATAAGAAAATGATAGATTATTTTGGGTTTAGCAGAGACCAAAGCTAAAATATAACTAGTTTCAATTAGAATGTACAGGAGAAGTTCATGACTTAACTATGTAACAAATTTCTTTCTTTTTTTAAATTTTGGCCTTGTTTTTGTTGTCCTCTTCTGTGTTTCTATTCCTAGTTATTTTGTAGGGATAAAATACTAGTTTCTATCTCATTTGAGGTACCTTGTGAGTTTATCTGGTACAGTTAACATCAGAGGGACTGTAGGATTATGGTCTCCAGGGCTGTGATTTCAAACCTCCTTTACAAATTCTTAATTTCAGCACTCAGAACTAACTTTTGGATAGATGACCCAGACTGCATCATCCTATTTATTTGTAAAATACACCATGCTGTTTCTCTTTTCCATTAATAGCGGAGCATCATGACTTGCTTTCATCTGAACTGAATGTTTGTAGTGAGAAAGATTTATGACTTAATAAGAACTCAGAAAGTAAAGCTGTCATTATATATTCTACACTGCTGAAGCAGCTAACACATTATAGCAGATGCCGAATTACCTGTAATCAGCATCCACACAATAGAAGGCACTCTGAATACTGATGAAGTTGTGATTAACACCTATTAACAACATGGAATTTGTCAGTGCAAAAGTAGAGATGATTCAGTGCAATGTTCAAGATGGTTTACTGTCTCTGAAGTTTCCTGACATTGGACATAGTGATTTTAGATTATTACAAGAAACTTCCAAACAGTTTAAAAACATTCCTTGAAAATTTGTTTTCATAACTGCTAAGAAAAGACTGCATGTTGCAAAAGGATGTTTTAATTTAAAAAGCATTTGCTCTGTCTTTCTGGCTCTTCCCCTTCTTATGATGTTAAGTGATAAACTTTTTGGGTTTTTTAAGACGTGTCAGGTCTCTAATTTCTAAGTTGTGTAAAATTTACTATAGTAACCTGTGATGGAAGGATACAGTAATTACTGTAATACCACCCTTGTTAATCTCCTGGAATAATGTAGAGAACATATGGGTTTCTCTGTAGAAAAGTCACTTAGAGGAAACATGTGAAGAAAATGTGATTTTGCATATGCTTGCTGGTTTGTTTGTTTGTTCTGGGGTTCGGTTGGCTTTTTGGGTGGTGATTTTTTGTGTGCGCGTATGTGTGTGGTTGGGTTTTTTTAATCTACTGCCCTCAAAATCTAAGCACATGAGCAGGGATTCTGAAGAGAGTATTCTAATTATTGCTCAGGCTGACTTTTCAGTTTAGAATTTGCCTTGGGACTTCATGCTACAAAATTCATCTTAGGAACCTGTTTATAGGTTTTAACCAGCTTGGAGCCCTAGGGTGGTGTCTCGACTCTGGTGAGGTCATACAAATCCACTCTGGCAATTTTGGAAATTTTTGAGTTTGTGCTTTGACTTGATTGAATTAAGGCTATGTCTGAGAAGAGGTCTGAATGTTAAAAGTGTTGAGCTTTTCAACAGTTCAGACAACTGCTAAGTGTTCTACCAGCATGTTTGACTCTGAGGATTCAATGGCTTGATATGCTTACTTACGACCTGTTTAACTTACAGGCAGGGGGAACGGACTTGCATGGAAGTAGCTGGGAAAAAATGCTGCTCAAAATGTTATTCCTTCATTGCATCCTTCTTAAGAAGCCAAGCTGAGGGGAGAGGTAGACAGCTTTCATTAATATTGGCCCTGAAGCCATATTTTAACATCCTTTCTGAAAGGATCCTTTTTCTTTTTCTTTTCCTCCCCCCCCCCCCCCCCCCCCCCCCCCCAAGCATTTTTCTCTCAGTTATTAACATAATGATGAGAGCATGTGTAGATTTAGGTTCAATTTTCTTCTCTGCCTGAAGAGGCTAAGGTTCGGTTTTCATCTCTCTGGAGAAAGAAAATAGCAATTTTGAGGTAATCTTGAGACAATGCTATCTTTGCTTCCTCATGAGGATACACCTGAAGAGAATTTAGCATTTGCTGGTTACCATCAGAGAAATGTTATTTTGGCTTAACTTTTGGATATGCTCAGTATCCAAAGTGCCTGACTAGTTGAAGAAATAGGGAATATTGGGCAACTTCCATGCCATGCTGGGAGTAAGGGGATTAAAGCAATTGGGTTATCTGTTGAGTAGTCGAGAGGTAGGTGGATTTCTGAACTAAGGGAGCCTTCAGATGAGATCAGCCTATTTAGCATGAGTTCTGAAATACGATATTAAACTCTTAGTTTTGTTTGGTAGGAAAAAATTAGCCTCCCTATAGGGTTTTGTGAAGAGAGGTATCAACAAACCTTGTCTTAAAATACCTGTGTTCTACTGAGACATCTCATTGTGGCAGAGTTCCTGATTTGTTCTTTTTCTGTAGTGTATTTTGTCAGGACATTTAAAAAAACTATATTTTTTAGACTAGTCCATTAACAAAACGGGCTTGTCAAATCTTGTGGTTAGAAAAATAATAAATTTAGTAATTGTGAAGTTATTTGAAAATCAGTCAGTCTCTGTGGTAGTTTTGTATGTTCTGCCAGCCGTGTGGCACATTAACCAAATGTAGGGTTGTCTTCTCATCTGTGTAATCCTCACTGGTGCCAAGAGGCACACAGCTGTAGCTGTGAAGAATAACTTGGGCCAGAATATGAACTCTAATGGCAATGTTGGTGTTTTTTAAAAGTTATTATAAAAGATATGTGAATTTAAACAGTTGTGGGGGTTTCAGTTGATTTAAGGATGCAGCAGCTGGGATGGAAGTTTTGCAGTGCTGTGCATTTTTCCTGTTGACATGACAACTGCCAGAACTCATGCCATTCTGATAAGACTTATTGATGGTAATTAATTGGGGTCTGGTGCTTTTTTTAGTGAGTATGTGTCACTAATGAGGAGGCTTGGAAACTGAAAAAATGTGATTCATTTGGTTAGAAATATCTGAAATGCATACAAGGGACAAGGAAAAGCTGGACTCTGATGGTTTGTATTGATACAGGACTTTTATTTTGCATATAGGCATTTCAAAGGTCCAAAGAAAAATAGGGCACTTTTTAAGGGGGTTTAGACATACAAAATGTGGACATCTGAGGTTTAAGGAATTCTTTTAGTCCTAAAAATGTCAGGAACTCTGACACAACAAAATGTTAGTGGAAACAGATGAGCCTGTGCCTCAAATACCACATTTGTTTTTGAGGCCTTCATTACAAGGAAGGTACTGAAGTGCTGGAGCATGTCCAAAGAAGAGCTGCAAAGCTGGTAAAAGGTCTAGAGTGCAGGTCTTACGAGGAGCAGTTGAGAGAACTGGGGTGGTTTCATTTGAAGGAAGGGCAACTCAAGGGAGACCTTACTGCTTTCTATAACTACCTAAAAGGAGGTTGTAGCAAGGTAGGTGTTGGTCTCTTATCCCAAGTAGCAAGTGATGGGACAACAGGAAATAGCCTTAAATTGTGCCTTGGGAGGTTTAGGTTGGACATGAGGAAAATTTCTTCATGGAAACTTTTGTTAAGCATTGGAACAAGCTGCCCAAGGAAGTGGTTGTCACCATCTCACGTGTTGATACGACACATAGGGACATGGTGAGCTTGGCAGTGTTAGATTAATGGCTGGGCTTGGTGATTTTAAGGGTCTTTTCCAACCTAAACAATTCTGTGGTTCTCTAATTCTGTGGAGGCTGAAGGTAGATGTGTACCAGAGAGGGTGAAGGAGCTAAGTCCTGTTCTGCAAATATATATGCTGAAATGTAATGAAGTTTCAGACCAGCAAATGGAGGTAAGTGTATTGCTGAGAAGGTGATTGATGATTTTTGTTTTGGTTCTTTCAAGGTCTGTTTTCAAGGGGATTTTATATTATTGAAAGTTCGCTGCCTGTTTTTCCAGAACTCGAGGACTTGATATGAGTGTGCTGTCAGGTTTTTGTGGGGGTTTTTAGATGATTTTGTTACTGTTGTTTCATTTTGGTTTTAATCTCTATTTTAAACATGAGGGATCTGTTTTCCTGCATGGTGGTGTTTTATTTTGATTTTTAAACTGTATATTGTCACCTCTGTGCTTTAAAGAGACAGTAGAATGCTATCAAAACAGAACAGCAGTGTTTCACATCTGTTTTCCACCTGCTTCAGAAGGTACACACTCTTACTCTTCCTTGTTGACCAGATGTTTTTCTTTTTTATGGAAATTAAGTTACATATTTTTTTTCCCTTGCTGCAGGTGGTTGCCTGATGAAACTTTACTATAGTGGGAAATGATTTTAAGACTGGTCATTGCTTTTGCTTACATGCAAGTTCATATACTTTTAAAATAAATAAAATCCAGTCTGATATAAGGATAGTTTCTCATGTTTACTTGCATAAAAAAATAAACATAACATGGAAGTACACACAGTCTTAACCAATGTTCCATTTTTATGCCATCATCTGATGTATGAGCAGATTGGCTGGTTGCACTGTGTGCTAACAAAACCAGAGCTATTAAAGGTAATCCATGGAAGTCGTAGCTTATGTGTGGACTGTTGGGAGTAGTCAGCATGGAATCACAAACAGGAAAGCATGCTTGACCCCTCTTGTAGGCTTCAATGATGGTTGTGACCAGCTTGGTAGAAGAGAGCAGTGGATGTTGTGTGCCTTGACTACAGCAAGGCATTCGACACTGTCTCCTGTAACATCCTGTAGTGGTTTAGAAAAAAATACTAGTATTCCCCTCTGTCAGAAATAATGAATTTGCAACATTTTACAATTGTAGGGCGTTACCATCCTGGGCAGGGGATTTGGGTCACTCTCTTGCTTTCTGGGTCCCAAGCTTGCGGGTGTTTTTTTGCTTGGTTTTGGAATTTCTGGACAGTATTTTCCCTTTCCCTTTCTGTTTCCTGATGTAACCTGATACTTTTGTAGTGGAGGAGTAAAATATTCTGTGTAAGTCAACTAGAAAACTCTCCCTACCTTTTTTTATTTTCTCCCTGTCTTATGTCTTGGGAAGGGGGTAAGGAGAAGGTGGAGGGGTGAGGCACTAAAACCATAATACATCCTCAGAGGTGAGCTTAGGAAATGCAGACAGTGAGAACGAGTGGACAGTGAAGTGGATTGAGAAGTGACTGAAGGACAGAGCACACAGGGTTGTGATCTACAGTGCAGAGTCTAGTTGGAGGCCTGTAGTTATTGGTGTTCCTCAGGGGTCATTGCTGGGTTCATTGATGACCTTGGTGAAGGACTAGAGTGTACTCTCAGCAAATTGGCTGATGATACCAGAAGGCTGTGCTGCCATTCAGTGAGACCTGGACAGGATAGAGTTAGGCAAAAGTGAACGTAATAAAGTTCAACATGGGCATGTGTTAAGTCCTGCACATGGGAAGGAAAAACCCCATTCATCAGCACAGGTTAGGGGTTGATTTGCTGGAAAGCAGCTCTGCAAAGAACCTGGTGGATAACAAGTTTATGATGCTAACCTACACTTTCTATACTGGATTTTTCTGAAATTTATTATGCAGAGGTATATATGACAAAAATACTGTAATGTAGTAGTGAGTATTATGTGGTTTAGTTAGACATGGACATGTGTCAGCATTGTGCCCTTGCTGCAGTAAAGGCAAACTGCGGCGTACTAGGAAGAGCTTAGTCACCATGCAAAGGGACATGTTGTGTTTCTCAACAGCATAGCGTGAACATAGCATGAGCCAGCAGTGTGCCCAGGTGGTCAAGAAGGCCAATGGCATCCTGGCCTGCATTAGGAATAGTGTGGCCAGCAGAAGCCAGGAAGTCATTTTGCCCCTGTACTCAGCACTGGTTAGGCCACACCTTGAGTCCGGTTCTGGGCCCCTCAGTTTAGGAAGGACGTTGAGACACTTGAATGTGTCCAGAGAAGAGCAACAAGGCTGGGGAGAAGCCTTGAGCCCAAGCCCTATGTGGAGAGGCTGAGGGAGCTGGGATTGTTTAGCCTGGAGAAGGGGAGGCTCAGGGGAGACCTCATTGCTCTCTACAGCTACCTGGAGGGTGGTTGTAGCCAGGAAGGGGTTGGTCTCTTCTCTCTAGCAACCAGCACCAGAACAAGAGGACACAGTTTCAAGCTGCACCAGGGGAAGTTTAGACTCGAGGTGAGGAGAAAGTTCTTCACTGAGAGAGTCATTAGTCATTGGAATGGGCTGCTCAGGGAGGTGGTGGAGTCACCGTCCCTGGAGGTGTTCAAGAGGGGATTGGACGTGGCACTTGGTGCCATGGTCTAGTCATGAGGTCTGTGGTGACAGGTTGGACTCGATGATCTTTGAGGTCTCTTTCAACCTTGGTGATACTGTAACAAGTTCCCCATGAGCCAGCAATGTTCCCTCTTGTCTGAGACGACCAATGATATTCTGGGGAGTGTTAAGAAGTGTGTGGCCAGCAGGTTAAGGGAGGTCCTCCTGCCCCCTAATCTGCCACGGTGAGGTTACACCTGGAGCACTGTGTCCAGTTCTGGGCTTCCTAGTTCAAGAGTGCTAGAGTGGGTCCAACAAAGAGCTACCAGGATGATAAGGGCATCTCACTTAAGAGGAGAGGCTGAGAGACCTGGGACTCTTCAGCCTGGAAAAGAGATGACTGAGAGGGGATCTTCTCAATGCATGTAAATATCTGAAGGGTGAAGGTCATGAGGATAGAACTGGGCCTTTTTTAGTGATGCCCAGTGATAAGATAAGGGTAAGACATGGGACAGTGATAGACTACAGACAGTGATAGACTACAGACTTGAACACAGAAAAGTCATCTTGAACTTAAGGGAAACCTTGTTTATTTTGAGAGTGCTAGAGCACAGGAACAGACTGCCCAGAGAGGTTGTAGAGACTTTCAAAATGTGTCTGGATGTGTTCCTGTGCAACCTGATGTAGGTGAACCTCCTTATTAGAGGAGTTGGACTAGATGATCTTCAAAGGTCCCTTCCAATCCCTGTCATTCTGTGATTCAGTGATAGACTGAATAGCCAGAGAGTTTGTCAAGTTTGTGGAGCTTGATGAATTCAGATATTGCTATTGAAACCACACAACTCAGGTTTGGATTGCAACTATGTTATTTTTAATTTTTTTTAACCCTATTATAAGGATAACATGGGAGGATTGTAATTGCACTTTCTTCTTTTAACATCTGACTGTGTAGGTACACTAAACCTGAAATGTAACTCATAGCATTACCTTTTGGAAGACAGCAGCCGGTACTTTCTTCTCTCCCACAGGCTATGACAGTCTCTTGCCAGATTGGAGTATTGTGCCTCTTGCTTTCAGACAGATTTGGCTAGTTCATGAGTTTTCAGCTCTGGTGTCTGTCATGTCTTTGTGGCAGTTACCTGTCTACACCCATCTGTGCAGAAGTAAGAGGTTAGTCAGGTATTGAAGTGGAAAGGAAACAAAATAACAAGTTGGATTAAGTGGAGTTCAGGAATAAATGTTAAATGAGAAAAACTACCTAATGAGGAAACCTCTGTTGTAGAGAAGAGCAGGAGGGAAATAAAGCTGTTGAGAGCACAGATTAGTAAGAGTGGGCATAGGTAGATGAATCTTGAGCAGATTTTTTTTTTTTTGTTCTTGCCATGTTCATAGTTTGCAAAAAAATGAACCCCAAACAAACCAAAAAGGGGGTGAAGTTGAATGCCATCTCTATGTCTACAGATGTTTGGAGGTGGGGGGAAGGAAGGAAAGAAAAAAGGGAAAAAACAACACCACCAAAACTATGATCTCATTGACCTCCTTCACCTCATTATCTTAGAATACAGGGCAATAAATTAATTACAATAACTCTGAGGAAAGTCTGAGACCTAAACTTAGTTAAAAAACAAAATAAATTATTTTCTCCTGTAATTCTGCATTGATGTTGTACCAGATTCTTATATGAAAAAACAAGTTGATGTTTGTCCAGTGAGCTGGACTTGATATTAATTAAAAAAATCCTACACATCAATTTCACATATTTTATTACTTCATCTTTGAATATAAAGTTGTGTGGTAGGTTGAGAGCGGGCTTAGCTCTCCCTCCTCCACAGAGTAAGAAACCACAGCTAACTCAGTCGAAGAGCAAAAGCTATATATTTACAAGCATATATGGAAAGCAGGTTATATATATAACACAATATATACAGGTATTTACAATATATACACAGAAATACACAGCAAAGACAAATAACACAACAAAAATCCCTCCCTCAGGGAGGGATCCCCTCTTTGGAACCCCCTCTCTCCCCCCCTTACCTCCCTTTTTCCCCAAAAAGGGGTTAGAGAGAGAGAAAGGCAAGTTACTAAGGAAAAGAGTTGTTAGCAAGCTTCAAAAGCCCATGCAGGATTAGTGTTTGCTTATCTGAAGGCCAAGTCCAGCAGTTCGCAGAAGAAGCAGGCAGGGAGAACAGGCTGAAACACCCAACTCCCCCAACTCCCAAACCGAACTGAACTGAGGAAAAAATTTTCCAACCGCTTCACAATCTAAAGCTGAATTTTTGTTTATCAACCAATGAAATTCGTTTAGAATATCAGAATGTTTTGGTTCTAGTACCAAAAACATTAGCCAGTGTGTTCCAGCAGTGTTTGTTCTTAAAGGCACAGCCTCAAACGACCACAGTCCACCCCTTTCTAAACAATTTCATTGGCTGTTCGTACTGTCCATCCAATCCAGAACAATATTTACAGTTCGTAAGTTAAGTTCATCGTCCATTCCGGCTATACTCAGATGTAGATGATTCAGAAGTCCAAGAAAATCCAAAATCAAGAAAATGGAAAACAGTTTGTCTCTCCGCAGACGAAGCGAAGAAAAAGGGAAACAGGGACTCAGGGACTCTCAGTTGACTCAGGGCTCTCAGGGTTCTCAGGGTTCGTGCACCGTAGATTCCTCAGGGACTCTTTCCTTTGGACACGCTGTAGCTGTACAACATTCTGAAATTAAACTCTCTCAGCTAAAGTTAAATCTCTTTGTGGAATACACTGAAATTCACCATTCTCTTGCATTACCCAATAAGTGTGACCCGGACCTTCTGCTGAAACCACCCCTCGGACAGGTTTAGCCTCTCCTGAGGGCGAAAATACCCAAACAGTTTTACCTAACAGATTCTTTTCCCTAACAACAGGAACTCTATCACCTTCTACTTTCTGTAGCAGATCAGAATGTGCAGGTCCAGCTCGGTTCACTGAACCTCTACTGTTCACCAGCCAGGTTGCTTGTGCTAAATGTTTCTCCCAGTTTTTCAAAGATCCACCTCCCATGGCTTTGAGAGTGGTCTTCAACAAACCGTTGTAGCGTTCAATCTTCCCTGCAGCTGGTGCATAGTAAGGAATATGGAAAATCCACTCAATACCGTGCTCTTTTGCCCAGCTCTTTACAAGGTTGTTCTTGAAGTGAGTTCCGTTGTCTGACTCAATCCTCTCTGGAGTTCCGTGTCTCCACAGGATCTGTCTCTCCAGACCGAGAATGGTGTTGCGTGCAGTTGCATGTGGGACTGCGTAAGTTTCCAGCCATCCAGTGTTTGCCTCTACCATAGTAAGCACGTACTGCTTACCAGAACAAGAACGTGGTAGAGTGATGTAGTCAATCTGCCAAGCTTCACCATACCTGTACTTGGACCATCTGTCACCATACCACAAGGGCTTAATTCGCTTTGCCTGCTTAATAGCAGCACAAATGTCACAGTCATGGATGACTTGTGTGATAGCATCCATGGAAATGTCTATGGATCTGTCACGAGCCCATTGGTATGTTGCATCTCTGCCTTGATGTCCTGACGAATCGTGAGCCCACCGAGCTAAGAATATCTCCCCTCGGTGTTTCCAGTCGAGATCAAGATCAGAGTCCTTGTCTACTTGAGAAACTCTTGCAGCTAGATCTGCCTGATGGTTGTGCTGCTGTTCCTCAGTAGCTTTGCTCTTGGGAATGTGAGCATCAATGTGTCTCACTTTCACTGGAATTCTCTCGATTCGATCAGCAATGTCTTGCCACAGTTCAGCTGCCCAGATGGGTTTTCCTTTCCTCTGCCAGCCATTCTTTTTCCAGTTCTTTAGCCAACCCCATAGAGCATTGGCTACCATCCATGAGTCGGTGTAGAGATAAAGCTTTGGCCATCTCTCACGTTCAGCCACGTCGAGAGCTAGCTGGACAGCTTTTACCTCTGCAAACTGACTGGATTCTCCTTCTCCATCCTTCGCCTCTGCAACTCGGCGTGTTGGACTCCACACGGCAGACTTCCACCTTCGCTTGTTCCCGACGAGACGACAGGAACCGTCTGTGAACAAAGCATATTTCTTTTCATCATCAGAAAGGTCATTGTAAGGAGGAGCTTCCTCAGCACGAGTTACTCTCTCCTCTGGAGGTTTAGCACAGTTGGTATCTTCAGGCCAACTTGAGATCACCTCCACCAGACCAGGTCTTTCAAGATTTCCCATTCGAGCTCTCTGTGTTATCAGGGCCATCCACTTAGACCAGGTGGAATCTGTGGCATGATGTGGTGTGGAACCTTTGCCTTTGAACATCCAATTCAAAACTGGCAATCTGGGAGCTAAGAGAAGTTGTGACTCAGTTCCAATTACTTCAGAAGCTGCTTTCACTCCTTCATAGGCAGCTAGAATCTCTTTCTCTGTTGGAGTGTAATTAGCCTCTGAACCTCTGTAACCTCGACTCCAGAAACCAAGAGGTCGTCCACGTGTCTCACCTGGAGCTTTTTGCCACAAGCACCAGGTTGGACCATTGTCACCTGCAGCCGTGTACAAAATGTTCTTAATGTCTGGACCATCTCGCACAGGTCCCAGACCCACTGCTTGGACTACTTCTTGCTTTATCTGGTCAAAGGCTGCTTGTTGTTCAGGTCCCCAGTGGAAACTGTTCCTCTTTCGAGTCACATCATACAGAGGTTTCACAATCTGACTGTATCTAGGAATGTGCAGTAGCTCAGTTGGCAGTGCTTTGAACTATGAGTGCTGAGGTCATGGGTTCGAATCCTGCAGTGTGCTAGATGTAACATTTCTGTACTTTTTAACATAAAAGAATTCCAGGCACTGATCATACAGAAGCCGAATCTTGTACTTAAACCACAAATATAATTTTTGCATTATATATTTACCTATCTTATCGATAATCATACCCAGGCAATACTTGTAGATCAATACACCAAAGACCGAGAAGAACAGACGCTCAAAAAGCCAAAACACCTTCATGTTTGCTCGTTCGACTTAAGCAAGCAATAAATCAAACTAATTTGTCAGCAAGCCCCACGTTGGGCGCCAATAAATGTGGTAGGTTGAGAGCGGGCTTAGCTCTCCCTCCTCCACAGAGTAAGAAACCACAGCTAACTCAGTCGAAGAGCAAAAGCTATATATTTACAAGCATATATGGAAAGCAGGTTATATATAACACAATATATACAGGTATTTACAATATATACACAGAAATACACAGCAAAGACAAATAACACAACAAAAATCCCTCCCTCAGGGAGGGATCCCCTCTTTGGAACCCCCTCTCTCCCCCCCTTACCTCCCTTTTTCCCCAAAAAGGGGTTAGAGAGAGAGAAAGGCAAGTTACTAAGGAAAAGAGTTGTTAGCAAGCTTCAAAAGCCCATGCAGGATTAGTGTTTGCTTATCTGAAGGCCAAGTCCAGCAGTTCGCAGAAGAAGCAGGCAGGGAGAACAGGCTGAAACACCCAACTCCCCCAACTCCCAAACCGAACTGAACTGAGGAAAAAATTTTCCAACCGCTTCACAATCTAAAGCTGAATTTTTGTTTATCAACCAATGAAATTCGTTTAGAATATCAGAATGTTTTGGTTCTAGTACCAAAAACATTAGCCAGTGTGTTCCAGCAGTGTTTGTTCTTAAAGGCACAGCCTCAAACGACCACAAGTTGTAGTTTAGGCAGCTGAAGTTAGTGACTAAAGTTTTCCTCATCTGTAGTGATTGTTTTGTACTTCTGTTTTTGTGGTGGGTTTTTTTCTCTTCTAAGTTTGACCTGAACTTGGCACCTTTGAAGTACACCGTTATTCACCATGAAGATGTCAAGTGCTTCTTGCGTTTGGTTTGTTGTGGGTGGCTTTTCAGAATTTATTTATTTATTTTGTTTTGTTTTAAAAAGTTTTGTTTAACCTCTGTATTTATAGTATTGGTGTTATTGCTACTCCATAGTTCTTTAAGAATTCTAGCCAACATTGAAGAGACAAAAAGTATTCTGTCTTGCAGATGTGCCGTTGATTTAAAGTATTACCTGATTTGTAGGAGTATTTCAGTGTACTTTTGGTTCTTCTTTCATGGAATATCTAATTAATGTGGTGGCATGTGACAGTGGGAGAAAGAGTGGTTGGCATCACAGCTACTGGTCTTCCACTCCTTTGACTTTAGTCTCAGAAATGTTTGCAGTAAATCTTATTGAAAATGGGAATTCAGTGGCTCGGTACAAACACTTAACCATACGTGTGGCCTTCTTGTGATTAATCTGAACAACAAAAGTATCTGTGGCTTGATTGAGTGATTGGTCAAAAAAGTATGAAGATCCATACATCTTACTGAAAGTCAGTTCCAACACAAGTGTTCAGAGACATTTTGTTTTGCATTTCCTCAGAGTTTAAAATTGTAATAGTAATAAAGCAGTTAAGAGGTCTGTCTGTCCCTTCCTTCAGTCTGCCTCAAATTTCTGAACTTCAGGTGTCTGTTCAGCTTAGCTTTTTGGTCATTTAAGCTCCATAAAACATGAAATGTGTTTCAGGAAGGTCTCAGTAGAGCAGTTTTACTTAGATCAACTACACTTTGCTTTCTCTATACTGTAGAATTTTGAGGGTTTACTGATTATTTTAATGAAGTTGCAGACTTCTTGTATTTATAGTTCTGAGTTAATACATGTTTTGGAAGATAATGGGAGTCAAGATAGTGCTGACTCATTGATTAAAGTAAATTGTTGATTTATAGAATTGATAGAAATTTTTATTCCTTTAGTTTTGAATGTTGAATTTTTCCTCTCTTGCTTGTGTTTTAATATGTTATTCTTGTTTCCTGTTTAATATATATTGGGAGCAGGTTAAAAAGGCATTTGAAAAATTAAGAGGACTTCACAGTTGCCCTTAGAAAGAAATCTACAACAATTTAATTTTCAGTGTTGATGTTCTTTGTGAGAAGAGAGTTTCACAGGGTCTGTGCAGATGGATCTCTGCACCATTTCAGCAGTCTCTTCTGTTCCTTTCTTTTAGTATGAACCCATAGTTTTCAAAAGAGTACTCACCAGCACTGAATCCTAGATTTGTCTGGGCTTCTAGTGTTTAGATGGGAATCAATACAGTTGGTGTCTGACAACTCAGATAATCACTGAGATTTTTAAGTATTAATGTTTTTCTATATTGTAGACTCCTGTTTTGTACACTGAAAGATAAATTATTTGAAACGTTATATGGTTAATGTTGACATAGTTTTGGCTTTGTTTAGTAGTGAAATCGGTGGTATTTGCAAGTTGTGGGAGAGGAGGGGTTCTGTGCAGGACAGAGCTGTCACTAAGGTGGCCACCTTGGCACTGCGTAGCTGCATCCCTCAGCTGGGAACACAGCACGTGCACCAAAAGACATTTTCTATTGGCAGAATTAAGTTTGCCTTTTGAATAACTGGAGCCAAATTGGCTAGAGCACTGCTGTCACTATACACAAGAGAGCTTGATGTCACTGTGATGCTAATCTTAAGGATGTGGGAAAGCAAGAGGGATTGTTAGATTTCTGTTGGATAATTTTCTGTACTGTCCTAGTGGAAATAATTGTACTGACAATCCTATAGGTATGGGCTGTACTGAAGATAGCAAATGTGTTTTTCAAGCAGAAAGTCAGCTGTCAGGAACATGGCTTTGATGACTGAAAAATTTATGGCTGATGGCCAGCATGTAGTGAAACACAGGAGTGCATGTCTTCTGCCCACCCCAGTATGCTACACCGGCTGGTTGAGGTGACATGCAGGGGGGGATGTTAAGTAGTATTGATTCAGAGTGTTCAACCAACTATGCAAACCTGATAGCAGAATCTGTGGCTGATGCTATCCACAAGGCTGTTTGGACTACATGCAGTGATGTACCAAGGAAGGGAAACATCTGAAGTTAAGCCCAGACAGACCAATGAAGGTCATTTAAATCAAGTATGAAATATCACAACCAGCTTGAATAATCAGCAAGTTGTGGATTGCATCTCTGCAGGCACCTGGTAGTACATAAAACCCATTTCAAATAAATCTTTTCTAAAATGCAAAAGCTTAAGTTAGTTTGTTTCTGCCTGGCAACAGAAGCACATTTATTGTTTGTATAAAAGTATTTAATGAAGTGAGCAGTGTATTGAGTGGGTGAAGTTTGCAGTGTTTTTTGACACCTTTTACAAGTTTCCCCTATTTTGACAGCAGTGAATGCATTTTTTCCCCATAACTATTGACAAACTGTCACTGCACATTTACTTTTTAAACATAAACTTTTTCTGTGAAATTACTCAATATTGTGGACTAAGTCTTTTTCTCTATTGCTTGGAATTGTCCTGACACAACAAAGTAATTTTTAAATTGTCTTAACTGGATCCTTGGGATTTTCTTTTCTGTGATTCTACGTCACTGTTTAAGTGCTCATCACTGGTGTGGCCCTGACCTTATGAAGAGCAGTAATTTGATCATTGACACACTTCAACTTGAAGAGTAGAATAATGAGTCAGTTTCTTGGTCGTCTAGGTTAACAGCACAGACCTGTGCTGTCGTACATCAAGTGAGAACTTGACTTGAAGCCTGACTAATGAACTCATTTAACTCTTGTGACTCAGATATATGACTTTCTTTTTTTTTTCTGTTTTCTTCCCCCCCTGCCCCCCCCTTACTGTAGCATAAAGGCTGGGGTGTATTTAAACAGATTTAATTAACCTGCCTAAATTTGATTATTCAGCTAATAGGTGATCCTGTTTGTTTAAGGATCAGCAATGTCATTGTGTTTCCTAATTAAGAACTGAGCTTAAAGCTGTGTGCCCATTTGGAAGGAAAAAGAAAGCCTCCTGAACACTTAATAGAAAGGAACTTGGCCAGGAAGGAAACATCAGCATTGTTGGTGATAACTCAAAGATAACAACATATAGATTGTAGGCTATATTTTTATTTCATGTATTTTACAGTGGTCTCCTCTGAAGGCTTACACACCTAGTGTACTCTCTCAGACACACTTCTCATTCAGTTTCCTTCTTTCTCCTGATACTCTCTGTGAGAACTGAAGCTGTGGGAAGACTGTATTTAAGGCTATTTCTTTCAAGATAGCTCACATTCATCCCATCTCTGCCTCCAGCTTAAATAAAGTGTATACAATGTAATTGAGTTTTTGTGGTTTTTTTTAACTATCCTTTGTTTTCCTTCCCTGTATTCTGTCTGCAGTTCTTTGTGCATGACAACTCAGGTGCTTCTTGTCTTCCTTACTGAGTTTACCAACTGCTTCTGTGCCCCTGTTATATGTTTTACCAATTTCAATACTTTTGTGTCATTTCTCTGAACTGTGGGGAAAGTCTTAGTTCTCTCCCCTAGGACAACTTTGTTTCCCCTGCACTCAATCTGAACTACTGTTATCTCTATTCCTCCCCCTACCTCCCAAACCATCATCTCCTCTGTGAGCTGAAGCAACATTGCAAATACTCTCTCTCTCTCGCTCCTGGCTGTTCTTGGGTAATTTCTTTGCTTCTAGTTCCTTCTGTGTGTTCTGACCTTGTTATGTCTACTTGTCTTCCTGCAGTCCACCCTTGTCTGTCTGGAATGCTCTGAAACTATTGGGTGAGTTATTTATGGCAGTGAGCACATGAGCAAATCTTGTTGATACTGTTTCTTTATAAGCTGATCACAACCCTCCTGATACAAAAAATACACTGTCTTTGGTCTCTGTTGTAGTTCTTGTGCTGGCCTTTTTGTGGTAAAAAACTGATCTTAATTCTGCTTTGCAGAGACACTTTTACTCAAGATCCTTGTTTGCCATGCGACAGTGGGATGACTTTTCTCTTTATTTCTCTTGGTGAGATTGATCTTATTTTACTAACATTTGCTGTATTGAACACTTTGTAGCAAATGGATTTTATTTCTTTTTTTCAGTTTGATAATAACTGAAAGAGTAGGAATTGGAATGAGTTTTAAAATCTATAGTGAATAACCTTTCCTCGTTCTCTGTATCCATAATGATTTTTAGAGATTTTTCAGACATCTCTGCTGTTTTCTTCTCATTCATCATCTCTGCAAGCTGGACAATCCCAGGCTGCTTAATGTTGCTTTTTAAGAATGCAGGCTATGTGCTTGTGATCATCCATTCTCAGTGGTACCAAAGCTTATCATATTAGGAAGGACCAAAATTTCCTGCACCCTTCCAAATGTAGATAGATTTTGCTTTAGATAGCAGCACAGTAATATTCTTTTATTATGTTTCTAATAGTTCTTGGTATTCTGGCTGTGATCTTGGGGATCTGCTGAGCACTTTCTTAACCATATACTTTATTTTCCCCTAGCACATATGATTTGTATTTCAGTAACTGAAGAGAATGTGTCAGTGCACTGACAATTTCAGGTAGGCAAAAATGCAAACTATGGAATTTGGGTAAAATACTGAAATTAATGGACTGATCTAACTCAGTTTAAGTATATGTATCAGCTGAAGAATTGGAGATTGCTGTGATGGGAGTGTTTAGAAGACTAAATTTTAAGCTTTACTAGGCTAGGCAATCACTAACACTACACTTCTTGCTAATATTTTTTTTGAGCATTGTTAATCTTTGTCACTATGTATTCAGAGCAATCAGGATTTAAATCTTGCACGCTGTGTGAGGTGGGAATATACAGTAACACAAAACTGTTGCAGTTCAAAATGAAAAAAAGCTGATAACATAAACATCGTTAGCATGAGCCAAAACAGCTTGAGGTTTTCCCACTTTCCCGTTTTATTCTGACTTTTCACAGCAGGTTTGGAGGAATTTTGCTTTTCTGACTCTGAATCATAACCATGTGCTTATCAGAGAAGAACACCAGGAATAGGCGAATGGCTCAAAGGCACACTCAGGAATTCAGATATAGTTGATCTTTGGATCCTTGCGATCTGACCCTACTCATGGCAGCTTGGGTAGAAAGATTGCCCCTTGCTTTGGGGTCAGGTAGGTCCTTACAGACCTCTGCTTTTTTTTTTCATTGTAGATTGTATAAATCAATGCACAGAGATAAGTTATCTTCATGCTGGGAGCTGCAAATCTCAGCTGTGTATGCATTCAAGGCCCACTGGCTATACGGTTCAAGAAGGCCAATATTGACTTTCTCTGTAAAACTAAATTTAAGAAAATTTCAAATGTGCTTTTATTAAAGGGCAGACAAGGTTACATAACAGTGTAGTGAAACCCAAAGCAAAGCACAGACAGAACGCTAGACCCACATTACCCGCAGCTCTGAAGAGGCTCAAACAGAAAACTAGTCACAAAACAAAGAGCTGGGCACATGTTGCCACAGCTCCAGAGAGTTCAAAATGGTAGGGGTGGCCAGCACCCCAATCCCAGCCGGCGTCCCTGCTGCTCAACAGAGGATTGGTGGAGGTGCAAAATCTGCCCGCCGTTAGCAGGATCCGGTTTAAATGAGGCCAGCGTCCTGTGACGTTGGGACAAGGTGTCCCAGGAGGCTGGGGGCAGTGCCCCTCCCCATTATGCAATCGTGTTACATAACCTACATTGTCTATTGTTCATGTGTGCAGCCCACTTGAAGGTCATGGTGCCCCCCTGCCTAGCAGTTGCCTTCCTCCTCTTCATCTTCCTCCAGGTCCGTTTGCTCTCTACCAGGCATTTAGAGGGCATTTGCAATTGGTGAGCTTATCAACATATTCCTAGCCCTACTTTGTTTATAAAACAAAGAACTTGCAGACTCTTGTTTTTCATAACTTTCTTAAGAAGCCACTGGGTACTTCTGATCAGTCACAATTAACCCTTTCCTGTCACAGTGAGTCAACAAAAAAAGGAGATATGACTGTAATTTTATGAGGGGAAAGAAAGGTAAGGGCTAACACAACCCCAGAGATAGCTGCTGTACTGTGCCCTTTTCTCCTCTTTTACTGAATGATGAATGCAGAGGATCTCTTGGGTAACCAGAGCTGGGAAGATAGAGCATGTAGAGGATAAAAAGATTCTCTTGTGTATTGCCAATATGAAAAAAAAAAAAACCAAATAATCTACCTTCAAGCATCCAGCACAACTGCAGAAAAGTGCCCCCAAAACTACAAACTACTCACGTTTCCATCAAGGTGGAAATGTGAAGGAGGTCCTTAAATGTAAACTCATGGAGAAGAAGCCAGTCAGAGCAGTAATAAAAGGGTAAAGAAACCTTAAAGACTGTGTTTCACTAGTTTATGAAGGAGATAAGCAGTTTTTGTGGTAGTAGGCATCTGGAGTCAGTGTCTTGGGGGTTTTCTTGCTGTTTCTAACCTATAAAATGTGAAACTGTATTTGAAGAACACTCAAAATATTCTTCAAAAGTAGAGATGCCACAGAAATGCTCAAACTCTAATCTGCTTACTATTAAATATCTTAGCTGGACAATATAATTAAAAATGCAATTGAATTGCATGTTCAAATGACTTTTTAATCAGTGTTTTGGAGCTTGGCATTGCAATATGCTGGATGCTTCTGATGCCACAGTTTTGTGGCAGGGTGTCAGGCCCTCGTGTAGTTGAATGTTCTTTCACTTTTGATTTTGGTTCAATTTAATTGTTAGGTTTCTTTGAAACTACCAAATTACTCTGTGTGATAATACAGGTCTGTTATGCATAGGTGGTTGCTCAGTTGAGCTGACAGTCACCTCAACTTTGATGATCCCAAACCTCAAGGGCAAAGGAAAGTCATGAGAGCTCATGTGCAGGGGAATTCAGAATCAAAAGAAGACATCTGATTCTTTGCACACATGGGATCTTCTCCTTCTGTCAGATGTTTGATTTTATTGACAATAACCAAGCCTTGGCCTGCACCACCTGCTACAAGGTGCTTGCCCAGTATTTCTTTCCCAGTCCATGGGCAGCTGCCTCATCCTGTTTGCTTTCCTAACTTTCTTAAAACCCAGTCTTTTCTTAGATCTGTAGGCTGCCCTTTTCATTGCCCATCAGAGCAGGACAGTAACTGTGGGGCCTCTGCTTGCACTCTTTGCCCACAATTTTAAGTCCTTTGCCATTATGCCTATTCTTAAACTGTACAACATCATCACAACATCCAGCACCACCACCCTATCTGCACAGCAAGTTCTCATAATTACTTGATAATGAGCCCAAGAGACAGCCAGGGCTGGGCCCTGTGCTGTTAGCATAACGCCTGTTCACAGGAGGGACAGCAAGATTAAGGTTATTAGCAATGACAATATTGGCTTTACTGGGTACAAAACCACTTCAACGGTTACAGCATTATTAGCATACATGTTTAGGATCAAATAAGCCTATGCAAGATGGGAAGCAGCCCCCAATGAAGTACCAGAGGCGAAGCAGTGCCTGTTGCTACTATAAGTACCCTGGCAATCACTTCACCTGTGGGGCAATGCCCACACCTTAGCAAAGCTTCCACAGCTGTTGCCCAAGCTGTATTGAATAGGTTTAAAAAACCGGTGGTAGATTTCTTATAATAATTAGGTATCTAAAGAACACGTAGGAGGTTTTAAAAGTACATAACCATCACTGAAGTATGCATGTGCTGACACCTAATTCACTAATTGTGTCCTGAAACATAGTTGGTTGGTATTGGATTGCAAATTATTGTTCCTGGCATGTAGCGTATGTACTTAGTAAAACTCCTTTTCCCTTGAGGTTTGGGATCATCAAAGTTGAGGTGACTGTCAGCTCAATTGAATTGGAAGATCTGAACCAAAAATAAATATGTAATTTCATACCATGATATCTGTAATACCTATGTTGCACCGTACTGCCAGAATATGCTTAGCTCATATTTCAAAAGTTGTGGGAGTGTTTTAGTTTATATAGATTTATTGCCCTCCAAAGGGCAGTATCCAAAAATTAGAGGAAACGAAAGAGCGGGCTGCTGTAGTGGAGGCCTAACTCGAGCACTATGCTGCTAAAACACAAGAAGCTAATTGCCCTGAAGATAAAGGAGCAAATAGGGTGCTTGTTGCCACCTTGAATCCCATTAACGAACAGGAGAGAGATAAGAGAGTGACGACTCAAGCTATGAGTGTAAAGAGCAAAGAGTATAGGAGGTCTTCCCCCTATAAATTCCCTTTTTGAAAACTGCCCAGCCCAATGGCACATTAGCCATTCGAATCCCGCCAATCAATTCAAAATGTTTATATGGCGAGTAAACCGCACACGCCTTCTCTCATGGCATCTGGCAGCCGCCTCCCTGAAATGTGAGGCCTGGGGATTGGGTTCAGCTTCCACTCCCCTCCAGGCAGCCTTAACGGCGCCTGCCTATTAGGCTCCTGGACCTCAATCTGGACCCTGCAACAGAGAGGGAGGAGAGAAGGGCAGCGGCTCAAAACAGATTTAGCTGTCTTGTTAGTGCCTCTTCCAAGACAGGGAGGCAGATTTCTGTTTACATCAAGTCCTAGATTACAGAGTTGCAGATTATTGAGGGTGTAGCTCCATCTATCATAGCTACTTACACTGTACTAGGCTGCAGTAGGTATGCTAACATACTACAGTAGTATGGTGAAATGTCTAACTAAAGAAATAGTATATACACAATGCAATATACAGATGAGCTGTAGGATTGAGTTTTAAATTCTGCAAAGTGCATTGTTCTGGTCTAATACTGGTTTTTGCATTGTGGAGCCTTTCACCTGTAGGGCATGAGCTCAGTGAGTACTGGTGATTGCTTGCAGGCTTCTACCTGCAGGAGAGTTCAGATCTGGTCCGGCTTTGCACAGACAAAAAAAGCCCTTGCTTGTGTAGAGCGAATTACAATCCCAGAGGTGCAGATGCTCAAAATCACCAAAAATTATTCAACAACTTCCTTTTATTTTCTTTTTTTCTTTTTTTTAACAAAGGTATAGTTTGTTCTATCTTCAATCATTCCCCTGGCCTAGATTATAGAAGAGAGAGAGGCTTATTTTTCAGCATGACTGAGAACCACTTTATATTACTTTAGAGAGTGTGACTAATAATTTGGAAGTGAGAAGCTGGAGTGATCTGAAAGGTTCCAAAAAAAAAAAAAGAGAGTAATTTTTCTTTGTGAGTTACTGAATATAAAAGACCAATTATGCCTTTTGTTTTTGTAGGGGCCAGAACTCATCATCACAACACTACCATACTATCAATCTGAACAACCCAACGATTTAGAAATATTCTGTCATAGCTTGTGGTTGCATAGTTTTTTCATCTCCTTTCTCTAGAGTGAAATAATCTGATACAGTATTGAAACTGACACTAAGAATTGTTAATATATAATTTATCCTTGCAATTAAAGCATTTTAAAACAAATGTCACAACACAGTGACAAGTAAATTAGACTGTGATTTACATTACAGTGCATTGCTACTTGATTTAGTGTCATTCTGGAGGAACTGACAAACAGCCCCAGTAGAGTAAGACAGTGCTTTCAGTAAAGAATGAATTCATTTCCCTTGTGTTATCCAAGGATAGAAAGATAGTTGCTGTCTAGTACTGAAACAATGATTCATATCTTTGTATTCTAAAATGCTAGGTAACACATTGGCAAAACTTTCTAGACAGAGTGCTTGGGTCCAGCACACTGGAGAATACCTCACTGTTTTTATAAAATAAAACTTAGTTTCATATCTTAGCTTTTTTCTTGCTGTACTAAGAGGAGGAGTCTTGATTATTTTTTTTTTTTAAATATATATATTTTTCTTAGTCATGTCTAAAATTGAGAGCTTTGTAATGTCAGAATATGAGAACAGTGAAGAAGTCAGGTTAAATGCTGTTAAATGAAACTCGCCACGCAGGTGGAACACTGTTGACATTGGCTTTAGAAAAAAATGAAGTCCCTTAAATATCAGTAATATCAAATATTCAGTATCTTAATATTTTGGGACTTCATTCACTTTTTTTTTTTGGATGCTTCAATTTTTTCATGTCTTCTTTCAAATGAGTACTGTAACATTGTGGAAAATAAATGTGAAACTATAAAGCTAGTCGATATTTGCTGAGGGAAAAAGGAGGAAAAAATTTTGCATACAATGAGCTAAATGAGTCATTTATTCTTCTCATTAGCTCCAGTTAGCTGTTTCTAGGGAAACTATACCAATAGTGATGGAGTGAGATTTACCAGATTATTCCATATATGCTTGCTCTGCTCCTGTAATTGGAAGTAGCTGAATTAACTTTTCAATGTCCTGGCAGGGTGAGAAGTGTTCTTTTGGTCTGTTGGATGATTTGGTAGTTCCAGTCACTAGAAGTGTTTAAGCAAAGACCATTCCTGCAGTGGGAAGAAACTTCCATTGTGGAGAGATATTCATGAAGTTCAGTCCTTTAATCCCCAGAAAATTCTTCCTGCTCCTCATGTAGTTGTAGGAGGTGCAAAATCTTCGCGAATGCATGTGTGCAATTGGATGAGATTGAGTTGTTCACTAACAGCTCAATTCTTCATTGCTGTTGAGCTGCCTGTGGCTAAAAGGAGGAAAAATACCATAGAAAGTTAAGAGTCCAGCCATGGCTGTTTTGTAAAAACCTGAGCTTTCACACTTGTTAAAGTCAGCAAAACATTTTCTTTTACAAATACTTCTTGTTGGAAATGTGGAAGAAAATTATATTGTGATTTAACTGGATATTCTATTTTTTATTTTGCACTGCTAGAAAATTGTAGTTGGGAAAGAGCTGGTATTGTTGGGAGGAAGAACTGCGTGTGCGTGCAGGTAGCACGTTAAGCAGTTACAGGGACCTTGGCGAGTGCTTAGTTGTATGTGTTGCTGTAGAGAATAACATTATTGTGTTTACACGTAGAGTTCCTAGGTAAGAGTGCATGGCTGGCATCTCTCTATATAGAATAGAATAGAATAAGCCAGGTTGGAAGAGACCTTCAAGATCATCGCGTCCAGCCTATCAATCAATCCAACCCACCTAATCAACTAGACCATGGCACCAAGCACCCCATCAAGTCTCCTCCTGAACACCTCCAATGATGGTGACTCCACCACCTCCCTCTCGTAATGGTTTGCCAGTTAATAGGAAAGTTACTGACTTTATGAAGTGTATATTATATAATGTGACCTGGGCTCAAGTGCCAGCTATCATATACAAGCTATAAATAATAAGCAGATGGGTCTAGTGGCCCAATCGTGTTTCCAAGAACTGTTTTACCATGAAGGGTTACTGTTCTTGTTCTAACTCATCTGCTTTAGCCTCAGTATCTTTTGAAGTGTCCTCAAAGATCTTGAAACAAATGGAGTGAATTTGGAACAAATTATGGAGCTTTTTTCATCTTTGTTGTTTGTTTTTTTGTTTGTTTGTGGTTTTTTATCCAGATAATATTAATTCATCCCTAATTAAAAGTTAATAGCTGGACTTATTATGCAGGATCTCGATAGATAAATGTCTTTGTGCCTGAATGTGTATGACAGCAAGAACACAAGATTGTCTTTTGGTAAAGCTCAGGTGTAGCAGCTTCATTTCATGATTTATCAGGCTTGAGTACTTTGCATACAGCAGGCAGGGTGTGCCTTGGCATCATGTGCTCCAGAACACTGTAAGCCAGAACTGAAAACATAAAGTGAATTTCCCTTCTTGAGAAAACTTCCTTCTGTTCCTGCTGTGAGTGAAGATCATAACAGGACTGACTTCAGAGCTGCAAGTTCAGTCGTATTTGGTGTTTCCTGTGCAAATGGTTGAGAGCAGAACAGTGGTAAGACTAAAGCAAGAAGTGTTTATTATATGCTAATGTATCTTTATTAAGAGAGTTAGCCACTCAGGCACAGTTAATAAGGAAGACATTTCTTTCATCTGCCCAACAAAAAGAACATTAATCTTCTGCACATTTGGTAGTCCCTGGAAGTTACTGATTTTGCAAAATTATTTTTTTTTAGTTCAGTTATTTGGTTGGTTTTTTTTCTTTTCCTCTCCTTTGAATTCTCATAGGATTCTTTTTTGTATGTTGATGATTTAATATGTTGAAAAGATATATAGCATAAATGGAATGGCCCCTTTGGATCTCCCAGGGGGGGGAAAAAAAAAGGTACCAATTAAAGTAATAGAGGTATAAGTCCTGGTGAGCCAGTGAGCTTTGTAAAGAGAGAGTGTTATACTTAAAAGCTAGGTGGACCAATGCCTGTTTTTTCCCAATTTTGGTATCAGAAATTTATATTTTACATTAAGAAAAAAATAGACAGTCCTCCTTTCAAAAGCTGTGCAACACTGGTGAGAGCGCAGGAGGCAAGCTTGGTATTGATGATTTTCATAGATGTGACTTCAAAGGTAGCCAGACTTTTGGATTTTCTGGGCTTAAATTAATGAGATAGGGTTATTTGTACTGTGTTCTCCTTGGCAACTTGTGGCCACCTTGACTTGTGCTGTCCTTTGTTTCTTTCCATGGCATAGGTCCGCATCACGAAAACCTCTCTTAGATCTGTCTAAAGGGATTGTATGTGCGTGAAAGGCCTGTGTCTTATTGTCTAATAATGTATAAGGGATATTATGTGAATGCATATTGTTTTCTTAAGGTACCTGATGATATGTTTATGGTGCTAATTCCAGTCATTAAAAAGTTGAATATGGGTAGTAATAAATAGAAAAGGAAAATCTTATGTGTCTTAGGTGTTGAATAGAGGAGCTGCTGGCAAACCATGCTGAGGAGGAGAGACCAATATATTAATCTTTTTTGTGTGTGACAGATTGATTGGTGGACTTTACCATTGTACTTAGAAAAGTAAAATACTGGAAATATTAAAAGGTAATCTAGTTTAACTAGCTGAAGTCATAAACTGATATATTCATCCCTTTGTTCCTGCCATTCATTCTTCAAAGATCTGAGAACTGTGTGACACTTAGCAAGAGTTAACTTCTTGGAATTGGGCTTCATGCTTTTCAGAAGACTGTATGTGATTTACATGTTTATATACAAAATAACCTGATTATCTGCTGTGATTTCTGACTTTAAATTCGTTTTCTGGTTCAGTTAGGGTGGATTATAAACAGAAAAGAGGCATTGGGAAGGAAAAAAAAATAAATGCAGTGGGAATTCCTGAAAGAAGAAAACTTGTTTATTGCCAGTGGAAAGCCAAAGGTGCCAGGGGCTGATGAAGAGTGTAAAAGGAAGAAAATTGCAGTGCCTTTGAATTTTCTGCTACAATGGAGATTACAAAACTTAAATAAGCACAGTGTGGACCCTAGGTTTCCCTAAGCAGAGTCTCAGGCATAGAATCTTATGAAAATAATAATTTAATAGAATGCTACAGCAGTAGAGTCATCTCAAGCTGAGTGCTCCAGAGAGGGACCCTGAACAAGGAAATCTCTATGTATTTATATCCTTAGACACTATACATGTGACCTGAATGTGATCTTCATGTGCCTTTCACACAGCCTTTGGTCTCATGATTGTACTGGCCTGAGATCTTCCAACACCTTCTGACTCCTCAATGGGTTGTTTCACTGTCTTCAGGGAGGCCATCATCTTACTGCTGCTGTTGTTGCTTGTACCCTCCTTATCTTCTGTTTTGTGCTGGCTCTGAAGGCCTCAGCAAATCTAGTTTCTCAATTGAAGTAAGTAAAGCTAAGCAAACAGCATATTAAAGGACACAACATTGTAATGCTAAGTGATTAGTTCTATTTTAGTTAAATAATGAGGATCTTGTAACATTAAAGACCTTAATCACAGGATATGGACAAAGCAAAAGAAGGTGAAGCATTTTTTTTCTGAGGAGTACTTGGCTTGTTTCTATCTGTTTTTAAAATACACAGTAAATATACTAACTGTGCTGTTACAAGTATTGTAAAAAACAATAAAAATCAAGAGGTAAGTTTCAGTGCTATGTTTCTACCACACTAGTCATCTGGGAAGGTGATAGTGGAAGCAGGCACTTAAGAAATAATAAATATTGAATAATACATAAACAATATATAAATAATATATAAATGTATTGAAACAGTTGCCATTTTCAAGCTAATTGAATTTCATTTCAATAGAATATATCATGTTGATACTTCTTCCTTAACCTCAGCTCAAGCAAACTGGAGAGCATAATTTTTACTAAAAATGGTTAGAATATTCTTAAGTTGCAGGAACACTTGCAACACTGTTTCCAGCTTAACTTGGAAAAGACACACTGTGAATATTTTGTTGCTTTGTGTAATTATATATCCTTAAAGCTGTTTTGTATGTGGTTAATGATAGGCGATTTGAAGGCATTTAAATTTTTAGAATGCAAAGGCAGATGGAAGAAGTAAAGAATTTGCATTAGTAATATTTGTATTTTAGTAGGTCTTGGGAACAGCATAATGACACTCATTTGGAGGGAATAAAAGCTTGACAAATGCTGGATAAATTGTGGGATAAATCGTTTAACTAAGAAATTGTCATTAAGTGGAATGGCATCATGATTCCGTACTGTCAAATTTGCAAGTTTGTTTCTATGTCCTGATCTTTCAATCCTATCCAAGAAAGACACTTTTGTCTTAAAATTTCTCCATATAGCCTTTTGGCATGCTTTTAGAAGTCGTCATCACATTGGTATAAATGTACTGAGAAGTTACATCACAATCCTCATGTGAACTGAATTTAAAATTTAAAAAAGTATAATTTTGGGGGCCATAAAAGGCTCCCACTTGGCTTAATATCCTGCTGTGAAGCTCCTTCTGTGAGCAGTGTGGATGTCAGCCATTCTGGTCCTAAAATCTACTTAGGTGTAGTACCAGAGGTAGATATCCTTCAGGAAAATCTGTGAAGTAAGCTGTTAGATCTTGCACTAAAGCAGAGTTAACAATTGTTCTCAAAGCCATCAGCTGGTGTTCAGCATGGAGTTGGAAACTACCAGCAGAGTAGAGCACAGTGTAAGTGGAATGTCTGCTGTCTCTCCGCTGATAGCAGAACCTGTCTGGATGAGCTTGCTTTGATCCAGCTCAGAAAGGAGCAGGAGCTAATGTAAATTAAAACAATTTGACATTTTGCAGACTAGAGGAGAAATGAAAGAAGCACATACTGGTCTGTGATAGAAGGCCATATACTGAGTGCACTGCCCATCTCAGCTGTTTGTCAGCAGCATTTCTCCCAAGGCTCACCTCCCTGCTTGTATGAGGCTAGCTCCATCCAGAGTATCAGAGGCAGCTTTATTGTCCATGAAGTAGAGATCAGGCTTTGTATGACTGCTGGCCTAAATAACAATTGAATATGCAACCTGGGCCTTTGATATTTTGCCACAAGGAGGAAACTCTCAGGCTGATGTAAGGAAAAAGCAAGTGACACCTTTTTTAGCAAAATACAAAATTATACAAATTCGAGGAGACACCTTACTGTGAAACCAGCTACAAGTAATAACACATAGAAAAAAATGTGTGAAAGAGAAATGTTGTGTGTTTTCAAGACTTAAATTTGCAATTACGTTTGTGTGCAACCAAAATCATGTGGTGGGTTGGGTTTTTTTTGCCACCTGTCTTCCTAACTGTAGAAAATGTATTGTTTTATTAGGTGCTAATAGTGTAGCTGAAATCCCAGTGTGGTCTTTCGGGCATTTGCCAGTTTATAATAAGAGAATCAACTTCAGTCTTTATTCCCTTTTTTATCCCACCTTCCCTGTTTATCTTTCCAGGGAAAACCATGGTAGGTTTTGTGTTTGTGTCCAAAGTATTGGTCAGCACTAAACACAAAATCTCAAACAAAAGAGCCCGTAATATTTAATGCTGGTGTGAAGGAATGAGTCAAAGATTATCCTATCTGTTATGGAATACTTAGATAAAAGATGGAAATGTTTAATATATAGTATCTGTTGTAGAAATACCGAACATTAATGTCCACGTCTTGTAATTATTTTCTTAATAAACACATTTTATGTTAGCTGAGAGAGAGAAATAAGTGGTAATAGGAAGCAAGTCATAAAATTCTATCTGGTTATGTAGTCTTAGTTTTTAAATTTACTCTAGTAATCTAGCTGTAGTTCAGTTGCAGAGTCACAAGTTCCAGCCATTTAAAAAATTGCAACAGTGTTAACAGTTTTATACTATTTACTTTGCATTGAAACCAACCAACCAAAAAAAAAAAAAATCTATAGCCAAGAAAATTGCAGGTAAACACTTAATACATGTATTAAGCACAGTGGTATGAAGTGCTGACTTCAGAATTAATTTTAATGTGCTGAGAAACTGTCTTTTCAGTTTTAAATCTTCAATAATTGATCACAGTAGCTGAGCTCAGGAAAAATTGTTGTTAGATTCCACAAACCGGAAAGGAATTGCAAAAGCTGTAGGTGGGGAGGGAGGAAATAACTCCAATGAATATTTGCAATAATTGATGTTTGGCATCCTGTTCATAAGCAAAAATGTTTATTGATGCAGTTTATATAATGGGGAAAAAATTTAAACCTCATAAAGACTTCAGAAACTGCTTGAGGAGACACTGAACTGGTGATGGTGAATCTTCTTAAAAGAAGTTTTTCTTGGTTGTTTGGTCTTTCAGCAGCAGCAGCAGCTTTACTGATTTATTGCTGTTGCAATATAATTTTTGATACACTTTTTTAATGAAGTTATGTTTGTAACAACCTTGGTGATACTGTGATACTGTGAAGTCTTACTGCTGAAGCAAATAGTTAACATTAATGCCATTATAAAACTTCTCTTTCTGTTCCCTCAAATTCAAATAAGTGACAGATGTCATGCTGATTCCTGTCTTCCAAAGATGTAAATGCCGGAGAGCTGTTGGATTTACAGCATCCAGGGTAGCCAGCTGAACTACTCAGTGGGGTATTCAATACCATACAACCTCATACTCCTATATAAGGTGGGGGGGCTGGTGAGGGCAGTGGCATGGGCTGTCTGGTGTAGAGGGTTTTGGTATGTTGGGTAAGGGCATTGCATTTTATGTTACTGGTTTTATATATTATTTATTTTCTATTGTTTTCCCAGTTGGTTATTCATTCTTTGTATTGTTCTATTAAACTTACCTTGCTCCCAGTTACTCCTTCCTATCCTACTGGAGTAGAATGGTTGGGGAGGACAATTATGTGAGAAGGATTGATGCTTGTAGTCAACAGACAAAAGAAAGAAATAAGTAGATTAATGTGTTTCAAATTTGTAATCTGGATTATGTAGAAACTCAAGTGAGAATGTGTTTTCTTCATAGAGACTTAAAAGTGAATCTATGGTATTTATAGTAAAGTATTGTGAACTGTATACACACACACACACATATATATATGTGTAAAATCTCAGAATAAGAAAGAAGTAAAAAGGACTTTGCAGATAAGGCAGTTATTTTGGATGCTGTGGTAATAAAAGGTGATCCATGGGAGAGAAATAGTGGCAGTGCATTAATGAGTTCTGACAGGGAGAGAATAGCAAAGAAAAAAAGGTGTTAACTTACAGTTGCCACAGATGTAGATCTTTTAGTGGGGTCTGCATTCACTGTTCTAAAGGACAATGAGTAAGGGTTTATTTCTGGATGTTATGAAGACATCTACTGGGGTGCCTCAACGGTTTTGTTTTGAATTTCATCCCTGCAGTTTTGTGTAATTCATAGCCTTCTGTCTTTTCTCTCTTGATCATTTTGTGATTGTGTCACTTCTTTCAGAGAGTGGAAGGATGACTGAGGGAAATAGGCACCTGGTGTGATGAAACTATCATTAGCAAAGAAACAAATAGGGAAAGGTTATAAGCTAACAGTTAATATTTAGGTACTTTTTGCCGAGTGAATTCTCTCTGCTCTAGCCCCACACCCATCACCCTGAGTAGAAGTACTTAACTGAAGCTTATTCAGAAAGGGTTACCTCTTTCTTCTTTTTCTTTTTTAAGTGAAAATACATTTTTCAGTATGAAAGAGGCTGTGCTTTCTGTAGGTCTTTTAGAAAGGTTTTCCATACACAGGCATACAATCACAGAGAATAAAGTTCTGAAACTGTATTCCATAAATCCAATCTGCTTATTCAAAAATTTCTTAAACCTTCTAGTTTGACTTGAAAGCCAGTGAGAGATCTGGATGGGAATCCCAACAAGAATTGGTTTTCTCTAAAAACTTGTAAAATGTTAGCCCCTAGAAGTAAGAAAAATAAAAGAAGGATAGTCCTGCGGTGCTTTCAATAAAAATTGAAGAGATAACTTTCATGTTTGGGAGGGGGGAAGGGATGGGAATCTCTGCAAACAGTAATCTGTATCCCAGAGGAGTGAAAGAGTTTTGCATAACATGCATATATTAACTATGCATGCTAATGCAACACTATCGGTACAGTGATCTCCTGTAGTATTGAAGTACATTCCACATTTGGGGCTTATCGAAATTTCCTAATTAAATACTGTGTTTTATGTTTGAAAACTCTGTTTTCTATGTGTTAGGGCTAACGTATGTTACACTGCTTATCTTCTGGTCCTCAGCAATTTCTCTTCCATTAAGCTGTAATGGAAGCCTCTACTCTTTCATGTACACTTCAAAAGGGGACTAGAAGCTTTAGCTAGAGTAGTTGTTGAAAGCAGTGAGGAACACCTGAAGAAGTTTCATCAAATGTAGTGTTTTAAGGTAGTTCATTGCTAAGTCTTCAACTTTTCTTAATAGTGACAGAGACTTGGACTAGTACCAGTATGTTTTTCCTTAATAATAAGCTTCTGTAGATGAACATGCTTGCTTTACTCCAAATGCCAATGACATTGATTAGTGTACAATGGGTCTCAGGAAGTTTGAGATTCATACTTGATGAAACATTTCAAAACCTACTTGTCTCTTGGAATAGCATTTTAACCAGGTGATTTCAAAGTGAGACAGTGTGTTACTTTTAATAAAATGAGGCCCAAGAAATTTGATGTTTAAAAAAAAAAATTTCTATCTACCATTTAGGTTCTGAGAGTGGCTTCTTTCAGAGCATTGGTCTAGAGGTGAGCATTGCACCCTGGCATCTGAGAAGGATCCAAAATTATATTTGCTCTGTATTGCAATGAAATGCCACAATCGTTCTCCACTCTTTTCATTGTAGTCTGGTGACAGGAACATTGCAGTTTGCTCAAGTTCAAGACAGTGTTCTTATTTATGATAAGAATTATTTTTCTCAAATTCAAGGCAGTATTTCCCTGATTATGATAAAAATTACTTACCTTAGCAACTCACCCAGAATGTGGGAGATAGTTGAGTTTATATTGCCCAAGTATTTAGATGTAACTCACATCAGTAATGGTGATTAGAGATTACTAATGATGTTTAAAAGCACCTGCTTAATGCTTCTGCATTTGAAACTGCATCTACCCTGCTTCTTTATGGTGTCATTTGGAGTCATCAGGTCATTTAGCTCTAACTGACATTCAGGACCACACTGTGTAAACTGCACCCAAATGGGAAGAGCAAATACCAATCTTCCCTGGACACCTAACTGTGATCATCTGATTTTACGGAAAGCTTCAGGCACAACACCCAGTAGCTGCATCATGACTATAACCTGTCATTTTGTAGTAGGATGCATCTACTGTATGCTTTCCAAAGTAGTTGAAGAGAACACCATTGCACAAAGTCTGTGATACTGGAAACACTTGCTGAGTACTGCTGAGTGTGATGAATGGTTTCCATTAATGGAGTTTCTGCCTTTGTATCGCTAGGAAGTTACCCTGCTAACACTGAAATATGTATCCAACTACTCCAGAGTGACCTTTAATATGCCTTGTTATTTCAAGTCAGCAGAGATAACACAAAAGAATGAAGTTATTCATGTATAGGAGGGTTTACATATCAAATATGTAACAGAAGAGATGTTTAGGGTTGTGTTTTTTTGTTCTTTTTTTCTGAAAAAATATTTTATTCAAACTTGATATGTCTTGAAGAAGGTTTCTGAAGTCTGGCAAAGAATGAACCATTGACATGTTTTCAGGAGAGAGAGGAAGGCAAAATGTAAATATGTTTCACACAGAATGAGCATAGATGATGCCTCACTAACTATAGGAAAATACAGATAGATAGCAAAATTTCCTTGGTATATAGGTGCACCTTAAGGGGAAAAAAGAGTGATTATGCAAAGTCTGGTAAAAAGTTCTTTGATACTGAAGTGCTGTAGTAAGGTCTGTTGTAATCAGACAAAATAATTGATGGCATAAGGCTTTTTTTTTCTAGGAGGAGCAAATCTACTAGAGGTGTTAACTAGTTTAATTGAAAAAGAAACCACACACACACTACAGTTGCCTGGTAAAATTATAGAACTGCAAAGCCAACTTCTCATGAATGTTTCAGTATCAGTCCAATTTCTCTGATGTTGTAATGTGTCTGCATGCCAAATGGCCACTGGTTACCCAGATAGATGAGTGCAGCTGTTCACTCTGTAGGTAACAACCTTCAGCAGAGAGGAATTCAAGTCCTCAAAGATGTTTCATGGCCATGCTTTATAAATAGAAAATGCAGAAAGCAAACCTCTAAAAAGAAAGTACTATCAAAACCTTTAGAGTTCAAGGGTAAAGTTTGGAGGTTGTTGTTCCACCATTTAAAGCCATTGTTTCTTTATCATTCCACTTAATGAAATGTGGTTTCTGTTTGTTGTTTCTTTTTTTGTCTTAACCTCTTCAGAGATAGGTGTTGGCACTGAACTTTTGCTTTTGTACTCAAGGCTGCTTGTGCTTATTCACAGTCTTGATTTTTAAATACAGCTTGAGAGCAATGGAAAATGAGGTCCTATGTAAATCAGTGGGACTTAACATTTAAAATTCTTCCATTTATTTTTTAAATGAAGAAATATGTGTATAAGATTTTTAAATATAATGTATCTTTGTCTTAAAATTTATAGAAAGATTCAGTTGGTTTGGTAGCTCATAAATAATGAAAGCTTTGGAAATCTGAAATCTTGTTAACTTATTAAATCTTAGGAGCTTGCAGATCTTGTTAATAAATGGTTAATAAATAATGTTAAAAGATTTTTAGCTGTTTAAAACTGTGCCATGCAATCTGCAGCACGAAAAGTCATATTATGAATTCCATCAGTTGATTAGTAATTATTGCTGAAATGATTCTTCATAGCCATTTATTTCTTACATCTCTAATCTTCTCAAATTGCTGGGTTCTTGCAGTGAATTTCATGGGACCCTTAAATGCCACTTGGAACAGCTGTTCTTCCAGAGTACTGACCCTTCTTGTAAGTTTAGTTTGTTTTAGTTTCTGTTTAAACTTGTCTCCCATTATTGTAAATGACCACTTTAAAAGGGAGCAATTCCAAATGTGTCAGGGTTTGAGAAAATAATGGAGAAATTAGATTATAATGTTTCTAATTGTTTTTATTGGATTAGCAGAAAAATAACTGATCAGTTTCATATAGCTGCCAACTGTTTTCACTAGGACAAGATGGATTTATTTGGTACCTTCTATGCAGGTATACCAAATCTATTATCTAGGAATCATCATCACCACATGAAAGCTGATACATAACAAGAGCAGTGACAATGTTGTTATCCGTGTACAGTATTGAGTGAGAAAAAGGGATTGTTTTAGTTATTTGTAATGTGGATATGAACAAATAATTATGTCTATGAGACACATGTATCTGTGCATGGTATTTAATGCAAGTATATCCTGTAGAGCTCATGTACTTCCATATAGGCAGATGTAAATTGTGATGGTTTGGCTCTTCTCCTGTGAGGATAATATGAGTTCATATTTTTAAGAATATATTTGAGGAGTCCAAATATGCAGTCTTCACCTTATCTCACTGACTTCCATAGGAGTATTGTCAATGATCCACTGCCACTGGATCTAACAAATACTTAACGTCTGTTACTTGCTGCAGGAACTGTTCAAGAACTTTAAATTTAGATGAACTAACTTGAGATTTAAACTGAGGAGCAATTGTGGATGGAGCTTCTACGCCTTGAACTGTTTAATGAATGCGGTGGAAATGCTCTGCTAATGTGTGAGTTTGCTTTAATGCCAGCTGTGCCCATTATTTTTCATGTCTTCCCTAATATGGCATAGGATTCTCACATTTCTAATCAGTGCAGCGGTTGTATGGTGAGCCTGATGCTTCTGGGTTATTTTGAATGTGTTGGCACATAGTTTCTAATTCAGTGTGGTCTGGGTTAGCAGGTTGAATCTGGCAAGTCTAATGAGTACTGGATTCAATACGTAGGTGTCTCTTTTGCAGTGGTGTAGAGTCGTCATGGGCGTCTTGAACTTGTTATCAGCACATGGCTAATCCCATACTTAGGCTTCTCTAAGATGTGGTTTTATCTTCTTTACTCTGGACAAAGTTCTGAGGGGTAAAAGAAAGGACTGCATATGTCAGTTCTGACTTCAGACCTTTTGAGTAATTGTGTATATTTTTTGTGTGGTGACCAGAATGCTTCTTTGTTGCATCAATGAGCTGGTCTTTGTAGAATACCAAAGGAAAGTTGAGATGGCTTGTTGCGAACCTTTCAAAACAAAAATCTGAATGTTTTCAGTCTGCTTTCATATTAAAATACAGTTGAGTGGGTTGCTTCATGACTTCAAGGATGCAAAGAATCAGGACTGGGCCAGCTATTAAATGGGTAACAAATGCTCACTTTTAACCCCTCTTCCTTCCTGAAGGGCAAGAGAAAGGGAAGAAGGGAGATAGACTTATAGACTGGAAAAGAAATCTGAAACTACTTTAATTAAAATAACAATAAAATGAAATATATATAAATCCAATATTGAACCCAGTCCTCCAGGTAGCAGTTATGTCATCACTAACAGTGTGGCATGCGTTGAGTCTGGACTCAGTGGTAGATAGCACCCGATTCAAGAACTGTATTCAGGGACTCATGGGTTGGGATTGAAGGCAGAAGGGACAGAGTCCTCCTCATTAAAAAAGAGAGCTTGACCCTCATGATCCCTCCATTTTATGCTGAAAATTATATATCTGGAATGGAATATTTTAGTCAATTTAGGGTCACCTCTTCTGTCCACTCCTGCCTGCAGGTGTGGCCTTTTACTCTGCGCCCCAACGCAGAACACGGTATTTAATAGTGACTGTGGCCTACCTACCAGTCCTTGGTGCTAACTAGAAACATTCTTACCACTGCTTAGAAGGAGACACTAAAAACATGCCATGAACTTCAGAAACTGTTGTTAATTACAAGAGACTGAGCTTGAAAAGATCTTTTCTAACTCAAACCAGGACTAAGGATTAGTTGGCAATTCAGAACACTGAATGTTTCTGACGAGTAAAGGCTTTTCCCAGAAGAGGAAAACATTTCTCATGCTGTCTTTAAATTTATGCATAAATTTATTTCTGGGTAGTTTGCATTAAAAAAAAAAAAGTGTAATAAAACAGTCCTGTGAAAGGTTTATGCACAGGCATTTCTAGGGTATGCCAAGCATTAATACATAAAGAATTGATGATCACACACATTTGAATTTTCTAGAACTGGAAGTATATTTGAAAGGAAATGTTCAAGAGGATGATACATCTTAGTGTCATCAGCATAACAGTGAAAAAGGAGAGTGTGACGCACCATATATTCCCTGTGGTATGAGATGTAAAAAAAGCTGGAGGGGAGACATACTCAAGTTCTTTGGGCCTATCCAGGTGTCAGAGAAAAGGAAAAGAAACAGATGGGCGATAATGTATTGATATTATTGTGCGTGCATTTTGTTGTCTGATTGAAAGGGACCAAGGAGGAATTAAAGACCTCACTTCTAGCTTTCTAAGTGCTTACAGGGGGATTCAGAGGAGCATGATGCCAACCCAGTTCTGTTAAGGTGATTTGTAGCTTCAAAGAAGTTACGCCTCATTGCCTTTCCTATAGAAGCACAGCTGAGATGATGTCACCTCTCTTTTGAAGCCCCACAGGTACCAAAAAACCCCAAGCTTATGTCTGCCTGATCTAGCCTTTTCTGACTGCTACTGAGCACTCTTGCCTATCTATGTGAGCATGCAAGCTGACTTTGTGTGGTGTCTGTGTTTATTGATTAAATGCATGTTAATAGATTATGCTGTCATGCGGTAAATTTAGTTGTTTCCCTTTGGTCTCACCCAGTATCTGAAGCATTATTTTCATCAAGACCATATTAGTCCTCACCAGTTAAGTCAGTGCTGGACAGTAACTCTACTTAAACATAATGTATAAATAAATCTATCAGGTGTTGCCTTTCTTAAATATGGAATTTATTTCCTTTAAATTACATTTTGATTTAGAGTTACAAGTCCATGTTCCTAGTTAGTAATTCCTTTAAGCACTAGGCTGAAAATGGGAGCTCTGATTTTGATATAAGTGGCATACTAAATTCAACAGGGAAGTGGTGCTGAACACACTTCAACATATTTGTATCTTTTCATGTAATTTATATGGAATTGGTTAGATTTAAATTTAGGATTAGGGTAAGTTAGTTGGTTTCGGGTTTGGGGTTTTTTTGTTAGGTTGGTTTTGTGTGTTTTGTTTAGTTTTTCTATACCTTTTTGAGTTGTGTTGTGCCATTAAAATGAATAATTTAAACTAGTTCTAGGAAACATTGTGGTATAATTCCTGACCTTAAAAATACTAATTGTATTAAAATCGGAGACTTAAAACATTTGTTATAACTTCCTTGAAGTCTGTATGAAAATTGTATGGCAGATAGTTGTGCATTTTTAAGGTATTGTATGGCTATCTCATTGAGTAATCTTTAAGGGGTATAGATGATGAAGAGGGGCAAACAGTGTGTCATAAGTAACTACATCACACAGTCAAGTATTCTCCAGAGATAATGCAAAGTATTTGATTAGGGAATATTTCTTTCCTGTGGTGGATCACTTGTCTACACATTGCTGTGACTGGTTTGTCCTTAGGTTGTTCCATTCACTCAAGAGTTCTCAAAGTCATCAAGGTAGCTCATATCAGCTTGCAAAACTGTGATTTTATGTGTAAATTCAGATGTCCTAAATTGTACCCAGGTCCCGACTTCATCTGTGTTTCTTTAATGACTGCTTGTAAGCCTTCAGAACCAAATGTCTCAGGAATAGAAATAGAATTCAGAGTATTTGGACTTCAGCTTTTGTACTCGAGGTAAAATGAAATTCATAGCATGTACATACTGGTGTTTGTGTCCTTTAACTAGTGTTCTGTATACAAGTGAATTTCATCCTTTAAAAACACATTAGTGTCTACATCTCTTACAAGAGAAGTTTTCATCCTGCAGTTTAAGTAGCCCACTGCTAAATTTCTAGTAAGTAGAAAAAATTCTACTTTGATCCAGTCTCATGTGACTGTTTTTGCTAAATCAGTAGTGCTAAGAGAATGGAGGAGCTGTACTCAAAACAGAGAAAGCACATTTAACAGGGAAAGTTGGGATAGCTACTCTCTCTGCACTTCATTTTCATAATTTGTTTGTGGTGGTGTGTGTTTGGTTTTGGTTGTGGTTTTTTTGTTTATTTGCTTGTTTGGTTTTGGTGTGTTTTTTTTCTTGTGTAGAAGGTTATGATAACCTGCTTAAGAAGTGTATTCATTTTGAATTGTCATGCCTGTGAATTCCCTCTTGAAAAGAATAGAGAAGTTGTTATTTTGTTTTATATTTTAACTTCTAATGATCTTTTGAAAAGAGTTTAGTCTTCCACTTTTGCACCAGGAGAAAACTGTTTAGGGGGAAGAAACATGCCTTCAAAAAAGTTTTGTTGAATAGAATTTTATCATCTCTAATGGGACAAATAAGGAATAAAAACCAACTTCTCAGCCTTCATGGAAAATGTAGAATAAAGCAGTCTAGAATAAAAGAATACTATATTACTTACAAACACCCTTTAAATGCAGTGTTTAATTGCAATGGGATGCTTTTTTGTTTTATCTGTGACTTTTTTTATGATAAAAATGCAAAAGCACTGAATAGACACAATTTTATGCATCTTTCTTAATTTTCAATTAGAATTTAATTTAGTTGAATTTGGTAAAAGTTTTCTGGCTATTTGTACTGTGCTATTTATAATGAGAATAGTTTACTGTTTGATTTTGGTTTAGGTCACTCACAAGGCTTTTTTCTATCTGTCTTCCCTGAGACATGGCACTAGCTGCTGGTCTTGTTAACTTTCATAGGCTATAGATAAACCAGAAAGGTTCCAGTTTTGCTTTAGTTTCACTTCACATTGCATGAAGGAAGCAGTTCAGCTGCAAAAGGTAGACTCTTTCTAAGTTCTTTTTGTCTGGAAATGATTTCTTGGGTTCAGAATTTTGCAGAGTGAAAGTTTCTATCTGGTTCAGTCTTGAAAGAAGAAATGTTTTGGCCAACTAATTTGGAGGTAGACCCTCATTTCTGTTTTTTCCTTTCTCTGTACTCTTGTAGAACAAAAAAAGCATCTTCTTTCATTTTTTTCTTTCCCCCCCTTTTTTTTTTGCTACACTTTTTTTTCTTTTTTTTTTTCTTTTAGCTTCTCTCTGTCCCTTCACTTCAGTAATTTGAGTCTTCTACCACAGGGGCAGTTAGTAAAATGAGAATACTGATTAACCTTTGAAAGAGAAATGATGGTGATGGCTTACATCACCTGATACATGAAAAAGGAACAAAAAATATGGAATATTCCCCTGCTTCTCCTCTTGCATCCTTTAAGAAGAGGCAAGCAGGAATCAGTCCTATGCTTATGTTTATTTTGTCTTTATGTCATTGTGGATAGCAGCAGATTCTTCTTGACTGAATACAGGTGGAGGGGAAAAAAAACACTTGTTTTCGTATGTTTGCGGGAAATCTTGCCTTAATCTGCACTCAGACCACTGAACGTTTTCTGCTATCTTGTATCACCCGTGACAAAGTATGCCAGAATCTGCCCCAGAGATTCCCAAAGGTTTTCATATCCATTTTTTTTTCAAGAACGTAGAGCTTTATAAGTAGTTGTAATGAAATTAGAAAATAATTACAGATTGTTACTCTGCTCAAGTGGGAAAATGAGTTACTCCATCTTGTACAAGCAATAATGTGTAATGCTGGGTGTATGTGTAGTGGATACTACAAAGAGATTTGATGTAAGTACATAGAGGACTAACTAGCAGGGAACCTTCGAAAGATGCATGGGAACTTTTTCTGGAAAATCCCCCATAAAGGTCTTTGTTCTTCAAATAGAAATAAAAGAAAATTTTATGCTTAATGTCCGTGTAATCATTGGTATAAGATCAGAGGAAGATGAGGGTACAAAACAGCATGGTTAATGACCACAGAGAAACATAGTAAATTATCATCACGGAAGCAATACATTTGAGTTCTTTCAAAACATAGTCCTAAAAATTCTGTAATGGTTAGAAATCGCTTAATCTCTCTTTGGACCTCATTTCTTCAAATGAAAATCTTGTTTTACTTGCACCTTGCTGTATCACTAGTGAAGTGTAAAATGTAAGCTTTGTTAATACATTTGCTTGAGTAATTGTAAATGAAAAATGAATGATAAGTGTACCTCATTCATGTTCAGTTATCTTTCTACTACGATGCATTGTCATTTCCTTGTAATATGCCTACTAATAAAGGCATTTTAATTCATCCTCAGATGAAAATTCAGTTCTATGCTTTTATTTTGCTATTGCAGTCTGCTGCAGGAAGACAATTGTTATGAAACAGCAGCTGCTACTATTAGTAAACAGAGGCTGTTGGTTGTTCTGAAGACACAGTTTTCTAGTCTTTTTAAGATTTACATAAATGTTTCTATGAATGGAGGGAAGAATTATAATCTAGATATTTGGTGTTTTCATCTGGATCTTTTGTTCACTTTCTCTTCACTAGACCGATCATGATGCAGATGAAACCCATGCAAATAGTTAAATAAGATCAAGTCTTTAGCAGCTTGCCCATAAGGGTCTGATTGCTCTCATCAAAGTAACTGGCTGAGATAAGAGTTTAGTCTACACCCCCCCCTCACCCCCCCAACCAGAAACAAATATGGAATTTTAAATTAATATCTTTTATTGTTCTTCTTTTAGTGAGTTTATTTCACTGGGAGTTGTATGTTCTGTGCTCTCAGCTGGTGACAGCATTCATAAAGAAGCTCTGACTAAGACTTGTATAATGGGAGCTTTTAGAAGAGGATTTGTGTCTCTCTCAGTATGGCAATCCCACAATAACTAGTAACAGCTAGAGTGTGCCCTGGGAAGGTTTGTGATCAATGGAAAGCAGCTGAACAAGGCAGTCTAAAGCCAGTGGGCTTGCTGAAACCTTTCAAAGGAAAAGTATGTCCTGAATGGAGGACAGCTGATAGATGGGTTGTCTTGCTTGTATGAAGGTCTGTTGTACAGCTTCTCAAAGAAAGGGGAAATGCTTTGGATGTAGAATGGTCATGGAGGATTTTTCAGTATTATTCCTGAGTTAATACTTCTGAAAGGCTGGGAAAAATGAGATGAACATTAAAAAGAAATAGGAGTCAAGGAATATGTTAGTCAAATGAGGTAGATAAAAGTAATATGTGAAATACAATTTAGTGTTTCTGAAGTCTAGTGTGTAATAAAGCACATATATTTAGAAATAATTAAATTTATCATGTCTATTACAATAATACTTAAGTATTAGAGAGATGGTTCTATAGTTCTGTAGTCCCCCTCCCACCATAACTGCTAATACTACAGTATGTATGGAGAAAGATGAGGGGTATAGGCAATGTAATGTACAATACTGTGATTATTGCACGTTTGAGGATTGTTGCCTCTACAAGGACACCAGAAAAGCTCATTATAAAATATCACACAGAGTTTTTTTAGGATAAGAGGCTGTGATCCATAGCTGTCATAAGTGAACAAAATATCTCTTTGTCTTCAAAGTTCTTTCTTGACAGATGTTGACAATATGGATGATTACTACGTCATTTCAAAGCAAAACCAGAATGCTAAACAGATGCATGGCACAACTGAATATATGCAATGACTGTATTTTGAAGAAAAGTTTTTGATTACTTTCAATATTAGCCTTAATTTTAGCTTGTCCCCTGTCGGTTAGCTAGATCATGATACTATTTCTGCTTTTTGAGAGAATGTGTGCATTCACAAACAGATCAGGAAGGAATAAGGAGATTTGTCTTTAATTTGCCCTCTGCAGAATTTGGACTGCTGCACTTTCATAGATTGTTCACTGAGAGAGCAAGTTGTGTGGAACATATGTGCATTATGCACTTTGTGTGTATATATACAAATTAGTTCCCCCTTGATTTTTGCACCTTGAACTGCAGTGCTTTTTCTTTTCACTGCACTGATATTTTCATAGATCCAAGCCTGTAATTTGGGTAAATGCTAATGTTATAATAAGTTGTTGACTCTTTTTACTAATGTTGTTTCCCTTCTTCCAAATGTAGAAACACTGCACAAAAAAATAAAGCTGTAGATTTACTGTCTATTTTATTTCCTTTTCCATTTCCCTGCCATTTCAGTCTCTTTTACTTGTAGAATCAAAGCTTGAGTTAATAGTTGACTGAAATTGGCTTGTCTTTCCTAACAAAAATAAATTTGGGGTTTTTTGACTGCTCCAACTTTCAATGGCTCTTGGGTAGGTCAGCATTTCACGATCTTCTTGTTCCTGAGCTCAAATAAAAAGTTTTCTGTGCCCTTTTTTTCCTTTTCTTTTTTTACAAAAGCAACAATATATAAAGAAAACTAAACCAAGCTGAAACCATACAATAATCATTAGAGGATATATACTTTGCAGCTTGTATCTTCTTTTGATTAGAATTGTTTTGTGTATTTTTGTGTGTGTATAATTGCAAATGTGATACAAACAAATACTACCTATCTACTGTGAAAATTGCAGTAACACTGGTGTAGAGGTTGCAAATGTTATTCTGAGAAAAGCAGGGAAGAATTGGGTATCTCCTTTTACCTTTTATTCATTGCTTTGAATAATATAATTTAATGAAACCCATATGACGAACTGAAATAAATGATACTCTCTTTGTTTGCCTGTTCTTTTGTTGAACCTCAAAACCTCTGCCTAACCAGGTGTCTCAGTCCAGAGAGGGAAAGAGGCTTAGTTCTTTTGAATATTCCTGTGTTATGAAATCAGAGGCACAAACCAGGCCAAAATATCAACAGCGAGGCTATTTATTACACAAATAAAGTGGATAGATCAGAAAGGGGGAGAGAGAGAAGATGGAGAGAGAAGAGGAAAGGAATTATATTACCACACCACTCACCCCACAAGACAGTTTGAGTCTGTGGAGGAAGGCTGCTGCAGCTTTGGCGTGGAGGAGATGTTGGGTCTGTGGAAGAAGGCTGCTGTAGCTTTGGCATGGAGATGTTGTCCTTGTTGGCTGTGCTGTCCTCTGAACAGCCTCTTCAGCTCCATGAGTTGTATCAGGCAGAACTTAGGACACTGAGAGAGGGTTTCTCTTGGTCTGCTTCTTCCAGGCGACATGGTGATGTCTCTGTCGTTTTTCTTTCCTGATATTATCTCTGTTTTTCTTCAGAGCAGCACTGCCCTGGTCTTTTCCTTCTATTGCACCAGTAGTTGCTCAGATCTTTTATACAGGTTTTAGGTATGAGTCCAGGTGGTGAATATGCATAGTCCAGAGATTATTGGTAGCAGTGGGCCTCTGCCCATTATTTTCATCTGCAGTCTGGTAAGCAATCTTTATTTATGCACCTTCAAGAGAGTGGTTCCAGTGGCCAATACACATCAGCCAATACACAGTCTGCCCAGCTATTGTCTGGGCAAACAGCAAAGGTGATTTTATCTTTGTTGAGTCACATCAAGAGAGACCAGATTTCATCTTTCACACCAGGTCAGGAATTTCCATCATTTTTGCTGTAACTTCTCCATGCAGTAACTTTCTTTGTAGTTGGTGAGAATTTGAACAAAGAACAGCTGTAAGATTAATCTCACTCTGTAGAAAGATTTTGCATCATTAAAGGAAAATATCTGAGGATGTGGTTTTGTTGTTGGCTCCAGCAGACTATTTAATATATATTTGAGGCACTGGAACGGACTGCCCAGGGAGGTGGCTGAATCGCCATCCCTGGACATGTTTAAAAGTTGTGTGCATCTGGTGCCTGGGGACGTGGTGTAGTGACAGACTGAGTGTGCAAAATGGCAGGACTTGATCATCCAGGAGGTCCTTTCTAGCCTGGATCATTTGTCTGGATGATTGGACTTGATGATTGGACTCGATTTCAGAGGCCTTTTCCAACTCAATTCTATGCCTCTATAAATGTGCCATATTTCATAGTAGTGAAACAAATCAATTAGAACTTCTACCAAAACGGACTGTATCAAAATAGAAGTTGTGCATAATACTTCAGACTGAGTACATGTTCGTTCTTTTGTAGCTATATATGCAAATACGTATCCTCTCAATACAATTCTTCCTGCAATTGGCTTTTACTCCTTTATCTGTAAATCATTAACCAAGCAAATGTCAAAATTCTGAGAAGAAAGGATTGTGTGAAAAACATATGGTGCATTAAAAGCATACATACTGACATGATTTATTAATATTCACTGTGGAAAATTTTCATGTGTATTTCTGAGGAATGGCTTTTAAGCAATTTATTTTCCTACAACAGCAGTAAATCAAGAGAAGTGTTACCTGTGGATAGATTCTGAACTGTCCATGTAAAAAATAATCTCATAGGTATTAAAAATCCTTATGTTCTAAAACTGTAACATACCTTGAGAAGAAGCTCTTAATATAATCGGACACATTCACTACAGTCCTTAAAAATATTTTTGATACTGAAGGTAGGTTTTAATATAATATTTTTAGTTTAAAAATAATTTTTCCATAGATTGTCTGTAAATGGTTGAGGTTTCATTTATAATTGTGAACATTTCTTGAAAGCAAGTTTGTTCATGTAACTTTGGCCGAGTTTTGTGCATGTGTAAGCTGTATTTCTTAGAACTCAAAGCTGTCTTCTCTTTCCCCTCACTCTCATGTATCTCTGTGATGCTAATATGTGATTACAAATCAAATCCAAAGCATGCTGCACTATAATCAATTTAAGAGGGAAACCAGTATCAAGAGCTGTTTGTAATTCAAAACTACTCTGCCTCTACATGAAGTGTGTCTTGTTTTCCATTTAAGAATGCAAAATTAAACTAATGTAACAAAACCAAAGCAGTTCTTGCTTAATAGCCTATGAATTAAGAATCACCCTGTTACTGTTTAGTTCTGATACATCTGTTCAATTTCCCAGCAGTCCCAAGTGGCAGAAACAGCTGCTGTCCTGGGCAGGTTTTCTCTGCACATGTGTGGATGAAGGTGTGCACTTGTTTTTGTGGGTAGATTCCACTTTTGCTGCAGATTCCTTTTGCCTTCATAAAAACTATTATCTGGATTATCTAAATTACTTGCTTCATGGCCTTCTCAGACTGCTTCCCAGAATGCTGTAGAAGTGCTGATGAGATTACTTAGCAGCCAGCTAAGTGACATTGCATTGATGTTCTCTAAGCACTTCTCTGTTCAGGTGTCAGAATTATATGTTGTGTTAGTTTTGTTGACTGTTTGTGACTGTCAGTAATTTTGTGTGGGATGTTGGGATATTTTAACTTATGTACAGTTCATTAATAGAAAATACTTATAAGCAGAGTAGTACCTGGTATAGAAATACATAAAAATCACTTCATTTTTTCTAATTATTTTTTTTTTAGCCCTTACATACCAAATCTATGTTGTTTCATGCATACATATCCTAGGCTCTAACATGTATTTCCCTGCTCAGGCGATTCCTTGAATTATTATTGTGGAACTAATTTATTAGAAAAAGAAAATCGAGCTTCAAATTTACTGCTATTTCTGGTGAAATTATAAACATTTAACAAAGACCATATGAGGATCCAAACTATTATTCTCCCTTGCTTTTCCCCAAGACCTTGAAGTATTCTGGTTTCCAAATCACAGGTGACAATGTCTTTTTATCACTGCCATTAGTTCTTTATTGCAAAACAGGTTGCACAGGATAAAGCAGTCATTATAGCAACTCTAAGTCCCTACATAATAACAAAATCTGCTTTCATCTTGGGCATGATCTCATCTGACAGACAAGACAGAGAAAGATACAAGACTCCTATGTGATACTGAGCTGCGTTAACAAATCCCAGCTTGGAGTTAAAAGAAAGTTTAAGTGTGTGTATTCATAAATGTCTTATGTATACTTTTGAAAATGATTTAGGAGCAAGTTACCTCCAAAATATACTGCCATCTGCACAGTCTACGCGCTCCACAAACACACAGCAAAGAATCTTGTTAAAATTGTATGAACCACATCATCTGCAGATTATAACCTGTATTTAATCTATGTTTTTGTTGTGGTTTTTGCACCAACCCCCCCATAAATTTTTCAAATAAGAAAAGCCTTGCATAATTTTTAAAAAAGTAGTGAGCTGGTCATGTAATCACATGTAATCATGTGAACAATAGGTGTTGCATTTTGTTTTAAATGCTTTTTCCATGTTCATTCTGGCAATTCTCCGTAAGAGCAATCTTCCAGAGTTGCATAAACATGAGCAGTTAGGTGTATTTTCCTTTAATCACTCTCTAAAGAGTCTCTCCTCTAAAGCATTTTGCAGAGTACTGGGTAGAATGCCAGAGAACTGCTTACAAAAATATCTATAAAAGAAAAATACCAGTCTTGTAATTCTGTATTGATTACGTAAGTATTAGTGACTGCTGCACACCGTGTCTGATGAAATCTCTGGATATGAAGTATGAATACTCTTCAAAAATTTTACTGACGTCAATCTGACAGTTTTATTCTCACTTCAATACATCGTCTCAAGAAGGTTGCCTCTTCATGTGACATGTCTGCAAACTGATAACCTAACAAAGGCTACATTGCAGGTGGGCTCTTATCAGTAACTAAGAAAAATATTATCTCCAAGGACCTAAAACTGCAGAAGAACCCGTACTGAATAACTGAAAATGTCTTCTTGTTAGTATTTCTGTACTTTTTATGAGTCAAAATGAAATGTTTCTCTTCATCTGCACCCTGACTCCCCAGGATCCTCTGGAATGTGGTTTCCAAATCACAAATAAGGGTGTTTTTAATTATCATCAATTTGTGGCTGCAAACCAGGTTTCTTTGTCTAATTCCTGTTGATTTTTGTTCTTGACCTTTGCTTGTTTCTATGTCTGCCGCTTAGCTATCTAAGTTTCTTTCTGATGAACCAAATTGTGAACTTTTCCTGATGAAGGCTTAGCTGTTCTAAAAGTAGTGCCATTTGGAGTGTAGTAGCTTGCTTACCACTTATGCCATGGAAAGGTTTCCAGAAATGACAAAAATAGTATTCCTGTTTTCCTTTCTCGCCTCTTTGTCTATACCAGTCTCTTACTGCTAATGACAGAGCACCACCCACACTGTTGCTACTTGGAAAGGTAGAGGTTTCACCTGCCAGTTTTCTACTATGTCACAGGAGGTTTGTATTTCACTGTCAAGGTAAAACTCAGCTCTTTTGTACAGCAGCGAAAAGTCCAAACAAAACTTAAGATTTAGTGTCTTTTTTATTGGTGGTGGCTGTTACTACAACACAGCTCAGGAGGATTATAGTGCGGTTCCTTTTGTACTAAATCAAAACCAGCGCTCTCTCCATTCTTTGTGTTTGTAGAGGTTTTGATTAAACGTGGCCATTACTAGTGCAAAAACCTAGCCAATCAACATCCATAAAACTATGTAGCCAGACTTGAGCCTTGTCATTTTTACCCATTGTTTCTTTTTTCTTTTGGGGCAAGGGAAGGTAAGACAAGGGTGGCTGCTGTTGAGTTTTCTTTCTTTGGTTTTATTTATTGTGGGTTTTGTGAAGCTGGGGAGAGAAGTTTCTTCATGGGGAAGAAATAATAAAAGAATATTTCCTTTTTCTCATCTTGTTTGTGAAGGCATTACAAGGAAAGTAAGGTTAAAAATAACATAAAATTTCATGTGAAAGTGACAGTCATGGGAAAGATACTTTGTCTCCTACTGGTTCAAAAGAAAGATAAACAAGTAAATGTTGCTTTGAGTCAGCCTGTGGTACTTGTCTTAGGAAATAAAACTTCTGTGCAGAAGTCTCTTTATTGGTTCTGACATTACAGAATTCTTCAGTTTGAAATTAAAACAAGTAACATATATACTAAATTTGTAAATACCAGTGACTTCTGCACTGAATAACTGAAAACTATGACTGAGGCCAGAAAACGTGTGGTATATTAGGTAGTGATTAGGCTCTTTTAAAAATTTGGAAAAATAATTTTTCTCCTTGAAGAAACACACAACACTGTGTGGATGTTGCTTCAGGATCCTAGGTACTAACCTGGTTTATTCTATGTATTCTACCTGAAGAATTGGAAAATACTTATGGTGATGCAGGAAACATCCAGGTTCACGTCGCTCATCAAAACTCAAGCGCTGCAGTGGAAATCCTGAGGTTATGGATGATCACAGTGCATTTGATAAAATCCAGTTTTGGGGAAGCAAGGAAAGGCTTTTTTTGTATTTCTGAGAAATGTAGCACTAATAACATTTTGTGTGTGATTAATTTGCTGAGGTGAGCAGAGTACCTCAAAATCACAGGTCTGAGTGAATTTCCAAAGCATTATGCTACTCTGTATGCTACCTTATTATTTTAAAATTATTTAAATCACATTCTATGATCTGGAGGGAGGAGTAATTATTGCAGTGGGGGAGGGTAATGTTGAAGTTTTTTGGTTGTTTGGGTGGGTTTTTGGTTTTTTTTGGTGGATATCTTGGACAATTAGGTGGGTTAGGAACTGGCTGGAGGGTTGAGCCCAGAGAGTGGTGGTGAATGGTGTCAGGGGTTTGTTTGTTTGTTTTCATTGGATACTTGGGGTTTTGATCCTCTCTAACTAGGACAAACAATTTCAGTTGGAAAATTTAGAAAAACTTACAATTGTACATCAAAATTATTTCTTTATTGTATCAAGACCGGAGAGCTAGGCTTCAAAATTAATATCTTGCAGATCCCAAAATGGAACCTATATGTGCTGCAGTACTGGATTTTCATCTTCTATGGCTTACTATTACTATGATTATTGCTGTTTAGCAGTAATAATAACTTCAAAATGTTTGGTTGGTTTTTTGTGGGGGCTTGCTTGTGTGGGTTTTTGTGTGTGTGTTGGCTTTTGTTGTTTTTTTTGTTTGGTTGGTTGGGGTTTTTTGTTTGTTTTTTCTTCTTGATGTGACAGAATAACCCCAAACAATTGTTCCTTGGTTAATGTTGATCTGTTGCTCAGTCTGTGTGCTTTCCATTTTTTCACCACACTCCATAATTACTTGAAACCAAAAGTAGAAGTCCAGCATCTAAAGCAGCTGAACTTGTCTGTGTTGCATTCAGTGAGCTTCCACATTTTTGGCAGAAACAGTCCTCTGTGTTGTCTTTTCCCACTTACAGCCATGGTATTGGATTAGGACAGTGCCATATTTTTAACACTTGGTAATGATTACTGACATCTTTACATACATATATATATATGTGTGTGTGTGTGTGTGTAAATAGATGAAATAGAAAATAATTTTTAAAAGTTTTTAATTCTCCCCCTGTGTTCAGCACCTTGACGAAAGAAATTACATGGGTTTGAGCCCAGTAATGACTTTCCTTTTCTCTTCCAAATCCTGTCACCTTCCATTTTTTACAAAATGTATCTTTTGTTTCAATCAAATGCTACATTAGCAAGATTAAAGTCACTATTACTACTTCTTAAAGCTATAGCCTGGCCATGGCTTTTTACTTTCTGATAATATTGATGCTCCTGGCACACATGGGACTCTATGTCACTGTCAAACCTGAATCTGTTATTTTAAGAAATAATGTCAGGATGATTTCTGAGTGTGGTTCAAACCAGTCTGGTCATGTTTCAGGTACTCGGTAATCTGGAAGATTGTTAGGCAGACTGATGTATGGCTGAAATTTTTCACATTCTTATATTCTTGCTTTAAGTTAACTGATTACTTATTGCCCATTAAGAAAAGTGCAAAAGAAACAGTTCTCATCCTCATTGACATGAAGCAATGATTTTTTCAACTAGTCCTTATAATAATTTGAAGTGCTGTGTGAAATTATTTTTTTTCTTACCAATTTCTGTTCCTAGAGCATGTTATTTCAACTTGCTTTAGTTTTTCAGAAATTGCGTAGTTGTGAAGCTCTGCTTAGTAATGGCTATAATCTAATCTGCATGCCATAATTTGTGCATAAACCAGGAACGAGTTCCAACAACTAAACAGCGCAAGCCTTTTAATAGTACACTTCTTGACGTATATCACAGGGTCAAAAGCATAAATTGTTTTAGTTTGCAGAGAGCCCGTTGCTTAGACACATGCCAGTTTTTTGCATGGTAATGAGGCAGTTTGTTATTGTGTGTTAATCTGTTATTTTTCTATTTGTAAAGTATAATGAAGGCTTGATAGGTTGAAATACATTTGCATAACCTATTATGGGTCAAATTCATGGATCTTCTCCTTTCTGAGTTTCTAATGAGACATGAAAATAACTGAAAGAGGTTATTAATATGGTACTAGAGGAATGTGACTGTGAAATGTGTTGTGAGAAATGGAACAAAAAGAGAATGAGATTGTGTTTTGTCCTAAAGATACTTTTCAAGCAAACAACCTTTGTTTGTTACAAACAACCTTGTTTGTTATTGTTACTAGAAGAGCTTCTTACACTGTTTCTTCTCTGACTCAATCCAAACTTTATTGAATTGACCTTGGGAAAAAGATCAGCAATGGAGTAACCAATTAAGGAATTAGTAAAACTTGTAGTAAATTATGATGTGAGACAGTGAACACAAGTACATTGTATTAGTAAATAGAGAGATTTGCTGACTTAAATAACTAGGTCCAAGGCATGGCTCAGAGCCTCAGCACCCAGTTCACAATACTGCTATACAGTGAGCAGTGTTAGGAACAGTGTTGCGAATGCTATCTTTGACTCCCTGAAACACTGCTTGGGATTGCTGGTTACCACTTACAAATTTGTTTGGAAGTGGTTGCATGAATTGAAGGCTTGGAGAGTTTGGCACATAATTTATCAGTTAATTTCAGGGACAGAGAAAGATACCTGACTAGTTTTGTTTATCAGTGCAGATGGAGGTTAAATGACTGCAAATGAAGTAATCATCTAATTTTGGTTTACGTTTATCAGTTAATGGTAAATTCATGTAATGCTTATTCCAAAGTAGTACATACAATGTGAAGTCCTGGTTTCTTTGCACTGAATTTAAAACACTTTGACCAGGAGCGGGACCTGTCTGTGAATTTGGCTCATAATTTCTGAAAGTTGTTGCTTGCACTGCAACCTACAGCGACAGAGAGAATAAGAAAATACAGGTGTAGATTTTAAACCGATGATCAATAGCACAAAAGATAATACTTTCTATTATAAAACCATTATACAATTACATTATGGATCAAATTCTGTAATGGCATAAATATTGATAGAGCAATAATTTGTTTTAAGACTAAGACAGTCTGAAAGATCATGTGAAATAATTGAATAATATCAGGGAGCTCAAGTTACTGACCAGTTTTCCAGAAGCTTTCCTGAAAAAAGAACTGCTGGAGCCATTCTGCCTTCTCCTCATAATGATGCCTGGTGTGCCAGTGCAGCTAAAAGAATACATTTATCTCCCTACACCTCATTTAAGTCCCTTATTAATGCTGACATCTGTTCAGATCTTAATTACCACATTACCACAAATAGTCCCTTGTCAAATATAACCTAATTTAAAAATAACTTAAAAACAGAACTGCAAAATGTATGTGATACAATGATGTTTTATAAAAAGAAAAAAAAGATAAATCATTTGCATAATACTAACAGCACCATGATTACAAAGATTTTTATTCAGTTTTTGAGATTCTTGTTATGAAAATCTATATTGTTGGTAACTTTAGTGTGTATGAAAACTGACTCAAATGCATTATGCTTGGAAGGATAATTATAATCTTCCCAGAGAAACTTTTAATACTATATACCATCATTTCCTGGTTATGTGTCAGATACTTTCTATAGAACAGCTGCAAATACTATTACTGAAAATAAAAACCACACCAAGACTGAAGTATTTTTGTGGCATTTTTGATACCTAAGTATTGAGCAAATTATCAGGTGTTTGAAATGAGTATTTGAGTAGCAGAACCAGAGCATTAGAATATTTCCTGTCATCCAGCAAAGGCAGAGTACATCATTTACTTTCTTTCAGAATGCACATGTTGAAAGAACTTTAAAAGTCATTACCAGGTGTATGGTACTCCAGATACACCTGCTAAACATTATCATACAATCTTTCTTAATTATATTGTTCAAGACTTTGCACAATCTTGTGGCTTTTAACCATCAGATGAAATGGTCAAAATCATAATGAAAGTCCAGATTTGCCCCTTAGAGGCATCTAACCCTCCATCAGCTGTTAAAGAGATGCAAAGAATCTCAAAGTGTCATTCAGGCTAAGAAGAGTACCTTCTGGTATTCTGCTCATCTATTTATTCTATATAAACAAAACCAAAAAATAAGAGCTGAGGAAAAGTATAGATGTGTATTTATATATCCTGCTTAGGCATTTAGAGTTTGATTACAAAGGCTAGTATCCAGAATGTGATTGTTAAGTATCATTTCACTGCAGCTATTGTCAAAGAAAAAGCTGTATCTGAAATTTTCAGATTTCCCCTACTACATGGGTCATTGCTTTTGGGGAAGGTTTTGAGACAAAATCTACCAGACTGGAATTGAGACCTTGGTAATACTTAGGCTTTTCCTTTGCTATAGCTCATCAGTGTAAAGGGACTTTTATTAATAGTTCTGTCAAACCTAGGAATACAAAAGCATCACTTTGTAGACTGCAACTTTATAAAACGTCAGCTAGTCATTCATGTATCATTTGAAACAAAACTGCTTCAGAGCAGGCCATGAAGTCAGTTGCTGTTTGTGGAGGGGTATTATGAGCTGTTGAATGCATGCAGGAGGTTAAACCTGAGAAGCTCTATCAGCGAGCCAGTGTGTTGAGGGGCATCATGAGAGGCTTTTCTTCCTGCACTCCACTTGGAATTTTGTCTACCTTCTTCTCCCCAGTAGGACAGGGGAATGGAGAATGAGGGTTGTGGTCAGTTCATCACATGTTGTTTATGTGGCTCTTTCCAATCTTCAGCATAGGGTTTCTCCTGTGGGAGATTGTCCTGTGTGAACTTTTCCAAGTCCTTCCCATGGGCTGCAGTTCTTCACAAACTGCTCCAACATGGGTCCCTTAATCAGTGTAGTGCTTCAGGAATTGACTTATCTAGTTTGAGCCCTTCACAGTGTTAGCAGTCCTGCCGGTAGGCCTGCCTCTGCATGGACTTCTTTCTCCATAGGTCTACAGGTTCTCCAGGATCCTGCTTCAGTGTGGGATTCCCATGGAGTCACAGCCTCTTTTGGGAATTCACCTGCTCAGGCATGGCACCCTCCATGGCCTGCAGGTATATGGATATCAGCCCCACTGTTAACTTCCTTGGGCTGCAGGTGGCAACAATGGCTGCCTCACCGTGGTCTTCATCACCGGCTGCAGAGGACCTCCCCCTTCCCTGACCTGGTGTTCAGAGAGTTGTTTCTCTCCTAATCTTGCTTCTCTCTCCAGCTCCAATTACACAGTGGGTTTTCCCCCCTTCTTTAATACATTATAATTGAAATGCTATCACCATTGTTGATGAGGTTGTCCTTGGCCAAGGGCAAGGCCATGTTTGGGCCAGCTGGCGTTAGCTCTGCAGTTTCTGGCCTCCTGGCAGTTTCTCACAGAAGCCACCCTTGTAGCACGCCTGCTACTAAAACCCTGTACAAACCAAATGCACTGAGCCAGAAGCTGATTTGTGGTTCATAAACTTCTTTGTACAGAGGAAAGACAGTGTAAAATTATTTGCTTTTTCCCTGACATCTATAAAGCTACCAGCATTGTTACTTCTGTGCATCATGTCATTTTGTACTTCTCCAATCAAAACCCAGCTGTCTGATCTAAACAGCAGATTTCTATGGTGATCTAGGCGATGTTCAGAGCACTTCAGTGTGGGGATCTAAATGGGTATTGCATCTCTGTTCTTTGAGGTGCTTTCATTTTATAAAAAATAATTATGATTCAGATACTCTTCTGTTGTTTTTGGTGAATTATATGATTGTGATAGTCAAGAGGAGGGCAATGTAACTTAGTGACTTAAATATTAGTGACTTAAATATTAGTGACTTAAATATTAGTGACTTAAATCTATGATAATTACTCAGTGCCTCCAGACCTTGGGCCACCACACTGTGTGATTTTAAGCACATAAGTGGTCTTACTGAATTTTCTGATGATTTTATCTTTCCTTGTAAATGCATTCAGTCTCGGTATCTTGCCATTGGATAAGCTTCTGAATATATGCTTATGTGATACATGTCTCTTAGGAGTTGTTTGGATTTTCATGCTGAAAACAAGGAAAATCTAAACTTGGGTCTTAATTTTCAATTCTCTTCAATATATTTTAATTTAATCCACCTGCTGCCTGTTAGATGGTGGTACTTTCTTCAAAGGTTTTTGAAACCAACATCATGTCTTTCAAGAGGGTTGATGAATGTGGATAATCTGTTGTGTATTGAGAATGAGTTTATCTTCTGGATTGTCATATGTCAGTGATGTCAGTGTCTTGGGTTTGGTAATACATCTTGTGAATATGAAATTGTAACTGAAGCAGTTAGCTGAATTTGCTATTTTCTCATCTTTACAGTACCAGGAAAAAAAATAACATGTTCTGTTAAGTTTCCCAAAGGCACGAGTGTATTGGAATCAGTGCCTTTTAAAGAGCTTAAGAAGTGGGAATCTGCTGAACATAAGGTGAGGTGATGTGTCTCAAATTGACATTTTTGGGGTTTAATGCTAAAATAACAGAAAATAAACATTTGCTTTTATATTTTCATGTCTTTTTTGTTGTGCAGAAGTTAACTTATGCTGATGATCCTATACACCCCAGATTCCTTTCTCCAAAAACAATACAAAACTTTTTTCTCTCTCTCTCCAAATAAAAGGACTGAAGGATGGGACCTGAAAGAGAAACAAATTATCCATACCTTTTGAGTAGCCTGCTCAATTAAATTCTGTGTTCTTTGGCTCAACATTACTCTGCTTTAAACTATGTTAAAAAAAAAACCAAACCAAAACAAAAAAAACCCAGGGTGTTGAGTAGTTTCTGGTTTTGTTGGTTTTGTTACATCTAGTGATTAATTCTGTTCTCTTGTTTGTTTATTCTAGCACAGTTTAATATCATAATATATCATTGGCTGAGTTAGTTGAATTCTCGTCTAGTGCAGAATGTCTTCCCCGCAACTAATGAGTTACATCTGCAAGGTTCCAGCAAAAGCAGCTGATGCTTTGAATCCATTTTGGATTGCCAGATTTTTACTATGGTTAATCACATTATAGCAAAAAGCCCACTGACCTCTCTAGCCCACAGCTGGCTGCTGGAGGGAAATAATCTGTTTTCACATGTAAACACCACAGATTTTTTGATAGCCAGTGGTAACAGTGTTTGGTGGTGCATGGTTTAAGAGTTTAAATTTTCTAATGAGTATCTAAGCAGTTGCATGCTTTTGCCTGTTAGAAGTAAATGAGGCAGTAATAAAGAAATGCTGTTCAAAATTGTTTTCTAATTATTGAGCCAACCAGCTCAAAATATACCCGCAGCTCTCAATAGTCTCTAATTTCTGTCTCCTTGCATCTGCTTTCTTAGTCCCCTCAAGAGCATTTAAGAACAACATCACTTTTTAGCAGTCACAGCTTGCTTTCTCTATCAGGAATGCTAAGATCAATACCATGTACTTTACCTCCAGACGAGATCAGTGCATTTTATGCTTAAAACCTAGTGTGTCGTCAGCACTTCTACTTTAGAAATTGTAAGCCTGCAGCACTAAAGACCTTGCTGAAGGCTTACACGCTTGAAACCAGCAGCAGGTCTGTTGCTGTAATTGTAGTGTGTTGTTGCTGATTGTTATGCCTGTTGGATGGGTTACTTTAAATGTGTGCTTCCTTTTTATGTGTCAGTCTCTCAGATATTTGGAGGGGCTTTAAGAACAAAGTGCGATTCAGTAAATGCTTAGACGACATTCGCTTACTTTTGATGCATTAAAAAAGAGGTAAAGCTCTGAAATGGAAAAGGGGAGGTTTAGCTTTTCTTATCCAGTAGAGAAGTATTTTAGCCTCCTGGTCCGATTTACTCACTTTGACAATACCATATCAATATGTTATTGAAATACAGTTTTTATGTCACAGCAACTAAACCATTTTTATCTTTTCATCTGCAGTGATCCAGTTGCAAAGGTGAAGGTGTATGAAGTCAAGTTCTTGATATATCTGTTTTTCAAAATAGGCTATTAAAATGTTTGTTGAATTGGGTATTGAACAAGAACAGGTTGTAAAGACTCTGTTTTCTGAAGGAGCAAACAGTTTTGCAGAAGCTTATTTTGGACCCATTGCATTTTCCCATAGATCTTAAAAATGTGAATGTCTAGGTGGTAGTTTGCTATTCGACTAACAGAATAGACCATAGCAATAATTGTATGGTCTGCACATGCTATAGGGAAATAAAGCTACTATATTTGTGAGTATGATGAATTTTCTTGGTCACAACTGTCCTGTAAGACGGTTGGTAGAATTGCTTCTGTGACTCAGTTTACTGATTTCTGAGACAGTATCTATAGAGAGACCTCAAATATATCTTGCTCCTTCTTCTCTGCTTCTGAGTACTTAAAAGACTGTCTGATTTTAGTCCTGGCAATGATCTTTTTGCTATGAATTTATGTTCCACCCTGATATCTTGCGTATTGTTACAGTACACCCATCCCCCTATCATCCTTCAACTGTGGAGTCGTTGTTACTGGAGTGACATTTTTGAAATGTCTGCTCAGTCAGCATTGAATGCTGTAAGGATAAGAATAATTCAAATCATTCTTTGTTACTTCACTGTTACCTTATTTGATACCACCTGCCCTTATTTATTATTACTCTATCTTGGGCTTCTTCTCTAGGCTTATTTATCACCTTTTTTTCAAGTCTTCAACACTTAGCCAGCCCTGATTCAAAGTCAGGTATTCAGTCTCCATTCTCATGTAATTCTCATTGTTTGCTGAAGGGGAATGTGTGTTCATTCATCAGAGAAGCACGGCCCTCTTTGGCTTCTCAAGCAAGTATTGCTTTTCTTTTAAAAACAGACAATGTGCATTTGAAATTCTTGTTTGCTGATGGACTTCTTTTTCTTTTTACTTGGTTCATTGGACCCCATCTGCTGTGCTTCAGATTTTATGGGCATCTACCTACCTGAGCACATGTATAACTGTAACTGGTAGGGGTACATACCTAGATATCTACACAGATGTGGGTTTTTTTCCCAGTGCAAATAGTGTCCTATGGATTCCATTTTAGCATTGCTACTGGGTTTTCTTTGGCTGCCTCTGTTCTTGTCACCTTGGCACTACTTTTTAGCCTGTAAATGACATCTTTGTTGCCCATGCACAGATAGGGACAGAAATCTCCCCTGAATTTAGGTTATATTTATCTAAAGAATCATAAGTTTATTGTTGCTGGGCATTTTTTTTAATTTGCTCTTAAAAATAGAACTGTCTTGTATCTCTGAAAAATGTTCATCTTTGACATTACAGTAAATGAATAACTTCAGTTTGGGAAACCAGCATGAGATTTGTATCCCAAGGAGAAATATCCCAGCCTGTTAGGCTTCAGATTCCTAATTGCTGCTTATCAAAGACAAGGTATATCGAAGACAGTTGTATATTCAAGCATATTTTTTAAAACAAAAGATGGGATTATAGTTTTAAAAATATTCTCAGTAATGTAATAGTGACACCCTCTTTTGACTAGGTTTGGCAAAGGAATCACAGTATCAGTATCACTAAGGTTGGAAGAGACCTCAAAGATCATCGAGTCCAACCTGTCACCACAAACCTCATGACTAGACCATGGCACCAAGTGCCACATCCAATCCCCTCTTGAACACCTCCAGGGATGGTGACTCCACCACCTCCCTGGGCAGCACATTCCAATGACGAATGACTCTCTCGGTGAAGAACTTTCTCCTCACCTCGAGCCTAAATTTCCCCTGGTGCATCTTGAGACTGTATCCTCTTGTTCTGGTGCTGGTTGCCTGGGAGAAGAGACCAACCCCTTCCTGGCTACAACCACCTTTCAGGTAGTTGTAGAGGGCAATGAGGTCCCCCCTGAGCCTCCTTTCCTCCAGGCTGAACAATCCCAGCTCCCTCAGTCTCTCCTCATAGGGCTTGTGCTCAAGGCCTCTCACCAGCCTCATTGCCCTTCTCTGGACACGTTCTAGTGTCTTGATGTCCTTCTTAAACTGAGGGGCCCAGAACTGGACACAGTTCTCAAGGTGCGGCCTAACCAATGCAGAGTACAGGGGCACAATGACTTCCCTGCTCCTGCTGGCCACATTATTCCTAATGCAAGCCAGGATGCCATTGGCCTTCTTGGCCACCTGGGCAATCGGTTTTTAGTGTCTGTTGGAGTTGGGGATATCCAATTTTCAGTTTGGATTAAGCACAGCTTTGTTTTATTTACCTCTAAGAATAAAATAAAAATAAATCTTGCATTATATAACCAAGGCCAATTAGATCTGTATTCTTACTTCATATGAACACCATCAGTTTTAAGTCTTTGTTATTAACATAATTGCTAAGTAGTATAACAGTATTACTGTTCTTAAAGAGGTGTAAAAAAAATGTAAAAAATGTGGGAGCAGTATCTTAGGTAAAAATTATTTTACTTATGTAAAAATAGGTACCCTGAAGCATTTCTACATGCAGCAGTTTTCTCCCACCCATGAAATAAAGATGAAATCTTTGATTACTACAGTATATATCTTTTGTTCCATGTATCATGTAATGGAATTACTGGTATGGGAAGCATTTGTTGCAGTTAGATTATTGTGTTTACTGTTTAAATTTCTGTAGCTTTCAATGTGTAAACAGTGCAATCCAACTAATGTTCTTTTCATTTCATTAGTAAAATGAGGAAATATTAGTCATGTTAAAATGTAAATAGTTTTCTAGAGCAGCATTACTATATGGGCAGAATGAACTCAACTATATGCAAACATTTTTGTGTTCCATGCCTTTCTGAATGGTAGGATGTCTTCTCTTAGTTCTGTATTATTTTAGAGGTTTTTAACTTTGGTTTTTTCTTTTTTTCTCGTGTAGGGATGCAAGTAATGGTAGTTCTCTGTGTTTCTCTATTCAGTTTGACCAAGGTTGGGTAGTTCTGCATGGAATACAGCTGCTGTTAGGTGTCTGTGTGCTAAAAGCTACTCCTTGCACTACTCCTTACTGTCTATATTGATTCGTGACGCCTGGTACTCAACATCCTGAAAGTGGCAAGGAAGTTTCTGTAGTCATTAGTACTGCATAAGCAAGTTCAAATAGTGTACCCTCCTCCTGTCTCCCAGGTGTTCTTTCTCACAGGAAGTCAAAATAATTTTCAATGATTTAGAATGGGTGAAAGTGTTTTTCTTTCCAGCCTGTAGGTAATACCTGCTCTTTTCAAGGTAATTGTGGTGTTTGTCTGTGTCCCTAAGCATGTGTTTACTCCACTTCCCTTGAAAAAATGTATTTGTCCATCATAGCAAGCATTTATCTTCCTCTGCTGAGAGTGACTTGTACTCCACTGAGCATAAATGCAGTAAATCCCAAAAGAGCGCAAGGAACCTTTCTTTCTGATCTGTAGCTTTCAGTAATCTGTTTTTCTAGTGCTCAGAATATTATTTCATTGCAGAAGGTTTTCCTTCACAGGAAGAAGTACTCAATTATGAATGTAGACTTCTGTTTATGAATTCAGGGAACAGCAGCTCTTAACTTCTTTCAGGCTTTTGTCTATGACAAATAGAGTGCCTATGGCACAGCACACTGTGAACGTGGCTGTGGGAATGCACAGCTTCCCATTTAGATTTGCATCCATTCTCTACAGTAAGCATGTTTAATTCAAGTAGATTAGATAACCTTGAAGTAATAAAGGCTGAAACAATGTTTGAGATAAGTCTCCTTAAGAAAGATATTATTACAGTGTTCTAGTTAGTGTCTTTGTGGCAAAGTGACTGATTTGTGTTTGGCTGCTTTGGTTTTTGTCGTATTTGGCTTAAAGAAGAACAACTTTTAAGACAGTATTTAAATGCAGTCCATGGGAATTTTTTGAGTGTTGATACGGTATTCTTAATGACATCTTACATGCTTAATCAGTGCATTTCACAAAAATAGTATTTCAAGTCTTTGACAGGAAAATCTACAGTAACACAATAGTTCTTTTTGTTATCAGTAGCTTCAAGGTGTTGTGGTGTGGGTTTTTTGGTTTCTTGGTTTGGGGTTGGGGTTTTTTTTGTTTGACAGAATACTGTCAAAAAAGGAGCTTTTCTCTTATGACCTTATAATATATTTTTCAATTAAGTGATTTTAAAGTTGATTTTCTTTCATAGAATACCATTAAAATCTAATGACAAAGTCCATTTCCATTTATGCTGTTTTAATTGCATTAGCTGGCAACAGAATCATGTTTCTAGAACATATATCACAATTACATGCTTTGTCTTAGGGCAATGTACTTTCAGGACATTGATTTTTGAGTTAAACACTGAACATGGTAAATCTGGAAGCCTTTGTATGCTATAAATGCTATTTATTATCTGTCAGATGAGGAATGGACTTCCATGTTTTGGAATGAACTCAACCTTTACTTCCTGGTTGGATAGAACTTGGAGACAGTGATTGAAAAGCATAGTAGTAGTCACAGTAGGATAAATCTTTCAGACCAGTTCTTATATATCACTGAGAAATGGCAGATGAAAAGTCACTTTCTCTCTCTGTCTTGGTCAATAGCAATGGACTGAAAGACAGAACGTTAACGTTAACCCCCCATTTCCATTATATCTAAGAAACAGCACAGAACATTACTGTTTGTTTTGGCGGCAGTTTTGTGTTTTCAACTCTGCATCGGACTATGAATACTTAGACACCCTCCTCCCCTGCAGTTGTCCTTGTTTCATGTCAGATATCAGTCTGGAACTTTGTAAGTGGTAGATGGACCTTGAAGGTCCAGAGATGGCTTAGTGACTCATCAGGCTCCGCATGCACTAAAGCCTGTGAAATCCTGAGTTAATTTTTTGATAACTGATAATCTAAAATGCTAAAACTGTGTATATTAATTTTTTTGCAATTATTTTGACTTAAATGCCGTTACAGAGTGAAATGCCAGCAAAGCGACTAAACTAGGTTAAACCCAAGTGCAGTCTGTGAGTTTAAATCTTATCACATTTCTGCCTTAAAGTTATTTATTGCTTTTTTTCTGTTCATACATCTTGTACCTAATTACAGCCACCTATTAAGATTAATGCTTACCTTGAGCAATCAGTGTTTGCCAAGTTTGCCTTTTGTTTTGTCTTCCTGATTGATGTACCGCAAGGAGGTGGCTTACAGGATTCCCCTTCAGCAACAGGGAAGATTGATCAACTGTAATGGTAAGAACAGCCGCATCGTTTTGGCTTTACCATGGGGTTAAAACATAGCAAAATGATACACTTAAATTAAAGTGAAAATCAATTAGTCATTGCCTCTAGTTTTTCTGGAGGATTTTTGTTAACCTTTTATCACCTGATTAAATTTTTGTTTCATACCTCTGTAGAAAATTCAAAAATACACACTTAGGGTTTTTGCTTGGTTTGACTGAAACAGGGGCTGTTTTATTTTAGCATTAAGTTTGTAGTTTATTTTATTAACAGACCGTCAGTTCCGTTCCTAAAGTAGCGAATGTTTGCGGTCATCTCAGTGCAGTAAATACACATAGAAGTTCAGTGGCCTAGACCGTAAGTTTAGACTGAGTTCTAAAATATACCCTAGGGTAGAGGCAAAATGACTACAACAAAGGGGGGGAGAAACTGGTGGGGCACTTTTTGAATCTTTGGCATGTGAAATTTCTTCTTTCCTTCTCTCTGTAGGCTCTGCAGCTGTACAGAGATCTGCCTTTCCTCCTTTCCTGTAAAGTGATATGCAGTGTGTACAGGACAATAATGCTGGTTTGTTCAGTTATGCCATATTTCACTTCAGTTAAGTCAGGAGTTGAGCTAAAACAATTAAAAATCTGTTGTTAGTATATTCTTCAAGCTGACAGACACCTTGATATTTAATAATAATAATAAAGGACAATTGCAGTCAAATAATCTCGTTAAGGAATGATACACAGTCAGAGATGTCCCTCTTCCCCTCTTTTTCTCTTTTTTTTTTAATGTTGTTATTTGGAGGACTGAAGGACTGAGTAATCAAGTAATGGCTCCATCCTCTTGAAAGCTGAGTCATTAACACTATTGCTTATAAATTTTAATTATTTTTTTTTATTAGGGCAGGTGTGATTGTCATACATTTGGTTAGTGCTCCACTAACCACAGCAGGTTTAGGTTGGGGTTGATTAGCTGCCCATGGTACTCTTTGGGAGCATGGAGAAGGAAGGATGGTGTGAGGTTCCTGTATCAGTGGGGCAAGCATCCACCTCGGGGACAGAGATTCTGACACTGTAGCATAGAGATGCCCATGCTGGAAAAGGACAAAAGCTGCCTGTGCAAGAGGGTTTGAAGAGGAGGAGTGTGACATAGTGGTGTGTGCTGCATGTCAGCCTGGTGCAAGTACTGAGAGACTTGGGATGCTGCAGACAAAGATATTCTGAAAGGTGTCCCATGCAGGGAGCAGCAAGGGTCGGTTTCTTTCAATACATCATGTTCTAGCAGATATGGCGTATCAGTCCAGGAGCTCTTCGCTCTCAAGGAAAAGTACTAGTCCATGTTGTATACAGAGTAACATAGGAGTGTTGCTGTATAGGGATAGGGGTAGGGATAAGGTGACAGTCACATAGGAGGTACTCATTACTGTCAAGGTAGTCCATCTTTCCTACAACTTTGTACCATCTGCAGTTTTGATGAGTCATGAATCAAACCATGCAGTCTGGCTTAATAAGCAACCATTTTCAATGAGTTGTCAGTTACATTTCCCCACAGTCTATAGATGAAAGAGTTTGTTCATTTTCAAAGGGTGTTCCAAATATGTCCGAAGAACTTGTTGGACAGCTGTTTTCTGATGTCTTTCTTATCAAACATGTGTCTGAAGAGTCCCATTCAGATGAGTCTGGGATTTGGGGTACTTTTGTGTAATTAATTTAAAAGAAATTCTCACTTATAGTAATAGACCTTTATTATGAATTGTATATATGTACTTACATAAGGGAAAATATCCTTGCTGGGAAGAACAAATATGTGTATGCATATGTGTAGGACAGGCAAAGCTTATTTTTCTGACTCTTGACACTTTAGATTGATGCGATCATCAGTGTTTTGGGTTTTTTTTTTTCCTGAAGTGCTAGCTTGTTGAAAACATGGTAATAAAAATTATTAATATTAGAAACAATCTAGAGAGTAAATACAGAAAATTGTTTTTAAAAAGTCTAGTCTTGCATTATAAATTATCCCCAAATAAGGTTTTAATTTAAGCACTCTTTTATTTTCTTGTAATACTTTGTATTAAAAGTGTATCTTTGTATTGTATTGCATTGTAACACAGCTATTTCCTGAAATCCAGGCAAATCAGAAGTCCTGTATTTGAATGATCTGTTAAATGGAAACCTATATCCTGTATGACTGTTGGTTTTATGGTAACCCAGAAGTGAAACAACAAATCATGTGATAAACTACTGAAAAAAATAAGACTTCTGAAATATGCTTTTGAGAATTTATTCCAGTTGCTATCCTTTCAACAAATGTTCTTTATAAAAGTCTAATCTGCTTTGTTCTTTTTTGCTGTCCTTCACTTTTTCTCCCAAAGCTAAATGTGCCAGATGTTATAATGAATTCATTATACATAGATGTCAGAATTGGCTTTGGCTCTTCACATTTGCTAACAGGTAATGAAGTAGAACAATTGAGGATCTGTGCAGATTTCAAACTGTGAAGGTAGTTTTTTTTAATTTGAACAGGGGACAACCTGAGTACAGCATCCATTAGCATAACCATAAAAATTCAAGGCATTCAAGGAGTATTTAGCAGGAGGAGTTTCCTAGTATTTCTTTTTCCTTCTTTTGACAAAAATAGATGACACTTGACTTTGAGCCATGAAAACTTTTGTCAAGGACAGTGTCTCAATAAGAGAAAACCCTAAATAATCTTGAGACAAAAATCTAGCAATAAGTATTTTTTACATGGAATATCTTTATCAATATGTTATGTAATGACCATCTCACAATATACTGCAAACAGTTTTCTTACTGAATTGTAATTGGAAAGACAAACTGTAGGGATCAGTTCCTTGGAGACTTGATAGGGTGCTTGTTTGCATGGTTTAGTTGATTAGGTGGTGTTGGATGATAGGTTGGACACAATGATCTTGAAGGTCTCTTCCAACCTGGTTTATTCTATTCTATTGAGTGTGACACTAGTCTTTTAATTCTGCAGGCAGACTACTTCATTTGCATCCTTCCCAGGTATTGCCTCCCTCAACTTTCACCTTCAATCATCTTCTTTTTCACTATTATGAAAGTATAAGTATTTTTATCTAATGATTTCCATCTATCCAATTTTATCCTGTTGAGATTAAATAGAGTTTTATAAATAGCAGTGAAAATATCCAGAGTCATGTTTTGCACTTCAAGGGTTAAAACATGGTGTGTGTCTGAATTGCACACTGCAATGATGGTAAACGTGGCTGTTGGAATAATTTGTTGAGCGCTGACAACATAAGAAAAAACAAGACGGCGTGGCCCATGCTGTAAAACAGCTTGTAAGGGTTAATTGCTGCCTCTGGCTTAGCAGGAATGTAAACTGAGAAAAAAACCCTTACAATTCAGTTTGTAGTTAGAAGTCTCCTGGAGCCTTAGCTGTCAGGATTTTGTTTAAGTGTTTGGGTAACACAAAGACAAGTAGAGAAAAAGGAAAAAAATGGAAGAGAAAAACAAAACCCAATCAAACAAGAAACAAAACCACAACCACCTGAATGATTGTGGCGTTGCTATGCCAAACTTTATGTGGTATTTGCCTTGTTTCTAGCTGCCCTACATCATTTCCTAACCTCTGCCTGTAAGCTGCAGTACCTCTTCCACTGCCTTGTGCCTTCTCTAAGTTTAACTAGAAAAGCAAAACAATAAAAGCAAGTCAATACATCTACTTTCTATGTTGTATAAATGCTAGGACTATGAGTGCCATCCTCTTCCTGCTAACTTCCAAGCTTAGCTCTCTCAAAAGAGGAGGGGGGCAGGGGTGGGTGTAAAGTGTCTTTGCTGTCCCATGTAAGAGCTTACAACATTCTGCTCAATGAGGATAACAAAGTACATTGTAAAGCTCAAAATCATGAAAGAAGGACAAACCAGTTATCTTCCTTTAGTTCCTCTGTTAGCAGAATACTAATGCAGAAAATCGTGGAAGAGGATCTAAATCACTACAGAAGAGTGAAACTTAGATCTAAGGACATAAGGACTGTACTTTTTATTGGTGAATTTATTCCTCATTTCAAAAATTCATGGATATGCTGGAACACCAAAAGGCATTTCTATTAGTTGAACAAACTTAGAATTAGTCATGCTACAGATGGAATGCCTTATTTAAAATTCCTCCTCATTCAAGAAATTTGTTTTAGCAAACCTTAATACACAGCTTCAGTCCAATTCAAACATAATGGATAAAGTGAAATAAATTGCCAGATGCATGCTTTTCTTCCAGTTTGAATCAAATGGGGACTTGTGTTAAACACTGTGTTAATAATCACTTGATAAGAGAACTGAAACTTTCTACATTTCAACAAAAAAAAAAATCAAAGAAATCAAGAAGGAAATAATTGTGGTCAAAATTAACTCTGTAGAAAATAAGCTTCCTATGCATTTATCTGTGGGGTTTTTGTTGTTTGGTTGGGGTTTTTTGTCTTTAGTGTTTGTTTTTAATCCATAGCCATTGTATTATTTTATATCTGAATTTATTACTACTTAAAAAAGACTACTTGTTTAAACTATTTGGCCTAGCAGATACATTTCTTCTAACAACCTAATGTTTTCTGCAAGATGGTAAGGGGCAAAGATTTGTTTCTGTCACATGAATCAGAGGGATCCTGTAATTTTTATTGTGCTCTTGAGTAAGCAGTGCTAAAACAAATTTCCAGTGAGGTGGTAGTGTGGATGTGCTGTCTCCGTACAATCTAATTAAATTTTCTGTTAGTACTGTTCAAAAACATGAATTGTGATTCTCTACCCTCCATGGTGGTGAAGATACAGTTAAATGATGCTTTTACTGACATACTGACATCTATTAAGATGACTGCTTCAGTAAAGCTTGGGCCAGTTGGTGGTTGGTTTTTTTTCTTAATTTCCTTTATAAATATGACAAAGACTGCTGATAGTAAATTGTTTAGATAAACATGGAAGCTCAGATTTTGCTAGGAGTATTGAGTGTAGGTGTGAATGTAGAATTTGTTTGAGGAAAAGGTGGAGTTTTCTTAATTGTTTTTTTAAGTGTCATGAGCTGCAGTAATTGCTTAAGTACACCCAGAGTTAAAAATTAAAATCCAGAGTTTACATTCACTTACACTGTTTTTTGTGCTGCAGGTAGTAATAGAAATTATGCTGTCAACAAACTAAGGACAGACAGTGGTAGTTAGGCATGAAACCAAGCTGTCATTTCTGCAGGTCTTTATTCAGTGCATAATAACAAAAGATCTGGTTTTGGGAGATTACAGAACTCTGTAAATGAAGCAAGAGAATACACTAAAAAAAGAGCCACCTCTATACATACTGTTGAAGGATGTTTAAGGTAGCTTGTCTTCCATAATTCTCTTTCTGACAGTCATAGGAAAGATAAGGTGATTGGAGCAAAATTTGCTGGCAAATATGATTGGGCTACTGATTCTGATACTGAAGTTCTATACAGAGAGAGTGATTGCCAATTGGAATGGGCCCCCCTGGGAGGTGGTGGAGTCACCATCATTGGAGGTGTTCAGGAGGAGACTTGATGGGGTGCTTGGTGCCATGGTTTAGTTGTTTAGGTGGGTTGGATTGGTTGATGGGTTGGACGCGATGATCTTGAAGGTCTCTTCCAACCTGGTCTATTCTATTCACCAGCAGATTAGTTTTGTATACTGCATCCAATGGAAATGATTGATCTACCTTACCAATTTTTTAAAAGTGAACTGCACCAGGAAGTATGGATGAGTAATGCTAAGTGGTGTAGCAAAACCAAAAGTTTTCCTTTTTTTTAACAGGGAGATAACTAGAGCAGCCATACCAAAGTGAACTTCACGGAATTGACTCACGATGCTAATTAGAAAAACTCAGCAACAAAGTGTGTGGGCATCAATCATACTAAAGAGTTAAAGAAAAAATCAATTAACAATTTAATTAAAAGTCATTTGATGGCCTCAATTATTCTGTTTAAATAAGATCATAATTTCATTTCCCAGTTTAGAATTTCAGACCAATTGTTTAATTAAAATGCCAATGAAATATTGACCCATCAAAACCTGTATTATAAATGTTTTAAGTATAGATTATCGCATTATCATAGTGACTACATATCCCATGGGATAAGGGCAGTTATGTTCCTTTTATGAGACGTTTTAACTGTTGGTGTTACCCTTACTCTCCAATATCAAGGTGTTTTCTGGCAGAAGGGCACTCAGGCTATTTGTACCTGCTCCTCAAATGTTCAGCTGTTTTGAGGGCTATTTTTCTATTATTCACCTACAGTCCTCGTCCATTTTCTTTCACTTTCCTCCGCTGAGAAAAAAACACACTGGAAGTGAATTACTAGTTTTTGTTCATTCTTTCCCAAATATCTACTGCTGTGGTTTGTCCTTTCTTTATATAAAAAAAGGCATCTCAGTCCTTGACAGAGTTCTGCCTTATGTCTATGGGAACTTCTCTTTTCCCAGATGAAGATTTTCAGTCTGCAGGATGCTGTTAACACTCAGTTCAGTCATACAGATTTTATGTGGGGTTTTTTCTTGAATGCAATTAGATCAATTTAAAATATCATACTGTTTAAGCAATATATATTAGTCAGCTCTTGATTAATTTCTAATTTAATGTAAAACACTTCTTTTCCCCAAAATTTTTCCTGTGCTGTAAAGCTTTTTCTTCCATCTCTCCATACTTCTACTAAGAAAAACAAAAAAAAGTTATTGAATGTAAAAAGAAACATTGAAGCTTCATATTCCTGGAAAGTTTTTATGTCTTCAGCAAAAGAAATGGGCAAGAAAAACACAGAACAGAAAATAAGACAGTATATTGGCAGTCCTATTTTGCTGGTGACTTAGACAAGATAGTGGAGGATCTAATATGAAAGAAGTAATTACCACCCTCCCTTTCCCTGCTTCTGCCCTGGCACACACAAGCATCTGTGACAATGGGCATGTTCCTATTGCTGGTGTTATTTCCCCACTGGTATAGTATGAGATTCCGGTAACAGAAAGTTATCAACATTATCACCAGTTTTCATGGATGGGAAAAGAGGAACTTGATTACTTGATCTTAATAATTTCATTGGTGTCACTTGGCACTAGAACAAGAACAAACATATCCAGCAGGGATGTGACGTCCAAGCTAACGACAGCTAGTTAAGGTAGCTGTTTGCTGCTATAGAAGGTGTTTACAAAACTCTGCATGCATTGCCCTTGAATAAATTTCAGGAAATCTTTCATTGTATGCATATGCTGAAATATTTTAATAGGCCTTGTGGATCAACATTTGTGTGAAGGTAAAAAAACAAACACTTAAGTAACTTTAGGCTAAGTATCCTCTTTAAGTGTCCTTTTATGCCAATAAAACCAGTATGAAGGTTCTGCTTTTGGCAGTGTTCCACCAGTAGGATATTGGGCTACACAGACATAGTGTAAGTTATTACTTGGAAAAATCACTGAATCGGTAATACAAATAGCTCATAAAGTTTGGTGCACCATCTTCCCTGTGTGTCTTGAAGGTGACACGTGCAAATGTACTCTGCCCCTCCCCATTGCTCCTTACATAGCATGTTTTTGTTAACTAGAAGGAAGGCAGTTCACAGAATGTCAGTTTTAGAACTCCCTTTACTAACACAAGGAAACAGATATTTATTTATTTATATTTATGTGGCAAAACAAATTTGAACAATTTTTACAAAGCTCTAAAAGCACCAACTGGTATCAGTGATGACTCTCACTAGAAAAATAGTAGTTTAAACATGGTTAGGTATTTTTTGTTCAGGAAAACTAGTCATTAAGCTTATTAATTTAGACTGTTAAAAATGGAGAGGATGCATGATGTGTTATCTTAGACATGTTGAAGGTCACATTAAATATTTACAGTGAACAAACTGAAATAGTACTGAATGAGTCTTTGGGGACTAAGGGCCTTTGTCCTCCAATCCATGAAAGCAAGCATAACATTCAGAGGTCTCCTTTCTTCTTGCCTGGTGTATGCTGTGCAGCATACAAGCATATATACAGCCAGAGAGCTATTTAAAAATAAAAATAAATTATAAAAGTAAATAGGAGTGTAATATCTGTGTAAAGAACTGAATTATAAACAGTGTATGCAATACATACGCAGTGCATTCAGTAGTCACATTATGTAGTACATAAGATATCTGTGCCGTGCTAGATTTGGTAATTCAAGTCAGTTGCTGTTAAAGTTCAATGTCCTAACTAAATCTTGTCCACAATATTTGCAGTTCTAATGTAGTAAAATACACTTGAAACATGATTAAAGTGGTTGTCATGTGCTTTGGAACATTTTACGTCCTCTTGTCTATCAATATGTCTTCTAAATGTGCTCACCCTTGAACACTTTTAAACATCTTGTTTCTCTTAAGCAATCAAGTCAGCTGTTATATGTCCATTTTTATTTCACTTGTGGACCTTTATGTTGCACCCTGTCATTATATGCTGCTTCACAGTTTATTTTATAACACTCAACTTTAAGACAAGGACTGTATCTTACAGTTTTCTACACTAATCCAGAATGATGTACTACATGATTTAATAGACCAGGTCATGAGCCAGGCTTGGTTCTGCTAGCTGGACTTTATTTATACTGCTTTACAATGTGCATTTATCCCCCTCATTTTTTTTTGCCTCTAAATGTGATGATTTTGCAATTCAACATTTTCATCTTACTGAAATCTGAAGTTTAAAGCTAATCTTACTGTAGGAGTACAAAATAATTTATTTCTTTAATTATTTTTTAAACTTTTTAAAATCCTAGTCTTAGATGCCCAAAATGAGATTTTAGTTTCTTTTTCTGTCTAGATGCAAGTATCTGGCCATGTTAAGTTTGACAAAACATATCTTTTGACATTGTTGTATGTGTTTTTTAGAAGAGTGGTTTGCTGCTTGTTTCTTTCCTTTTATTTGGTTGCAAGTACTTTTTTATGGGCACTATTTGTCATGAGGTTTATTTTTTGTTTCTGTTAGTTTTGTGTTAATTCTTGCACTTTAAATTTCCATAAACCTTAGAAATTGGGTTAGGTTCTCCTGGCCGAAAGATCAATAGCACTAAAGGCTGTAGCTTATGTAATTCTGCTGAAAATGAGTATCTTGACTAGTTTCTTTCTCATGTAAACCTATGACAGTAGTGGTAATTTATTTTTGTAATTGGAAGATGATGGATTTCATAATCACAGAATCACCAAGGTTGGAAGAGGCCTCGAAGATCATCAAGTCCAACCTGTCACCACAGAACTCATGACTAAACCATGGCACCAAGTGCCATGTCCAATTCCCTCTTGAACACCTCCAGGGATGGTGACTCCACCACCTCCCTGGGCAGCCCATTCCAAAGGCTAACAACTCTCTCGGTGAAGAACTTTCTCCTCACCTCGAGCCTAAACTTCCCCCGTCACAGCTTGATGATACCTGCCATACATATTTTGACAAAAATATTTTTGGTTTACTAATATTTTTTCCAAGCAGAGGTTTTTCTATGTTTCTTTAATTACCATAAACTAAATAGACAAAAGATTTATTTGCATAATCTAGCCTAATACTGTCTGTGCATAAGTACCAGCTAATATAGTATTTTCACTACCAGGACCAGCTTCTGCCCCATTTCCTGCTTCTCTCCCTCCTGTTCTGAGGCAGCGTGTATTATAGTTGCTCAAAACATCATAAAAACTCCTATTTATTTTTTCCTAAACAAGTTTAGTAATCTCAAAAGAAGTTGTAAATCCCCTTTTGTCTGCAACTTACTTACATTTGTAATGTAAGTAAGTAATTTGTAATGTAATGTAAGTAATGTAATTTGTAATGTTTTGCTATTTGTATCTTTGTTGTATTTGACTGAATATCCTTTCCTCGTGGTTTCCTGAGGTTGTGTAAGAAATGTATTCCTTAAGGAAACAGAGACTAACAGCATGAATGTAACACGTTCTCTGGGAACAAGAATGGTTAAAATTTTAGTGATTTTTCTATGCCATTTCCTTACTTGTTAACATTACCCATCATATCTATTGGAGTCTGTGTAAAGCTCCTGTTCTGTTTTAAGTTTAAGCTTAGCTATTTATGCATATTCATGTTTTCCTTCACCATCTTACAGTATAGAAGAACAGGTTTTATTTATTACATGTTCTGCTACTTTACTTGATATTCCTTTACCACTGCTATAAACTTTGATTTTGTGAAGCGTTTTAGCATATGCTCTCTGCGAAAGGCATAATATTGTATGAAATTTTATTGTTCTCTTTAAGATTGTGAAGACATCCTCTTAAAGTGTAGTAAATTGTTTTAATGTGTGGCAATGACTATTAAGAATAATATAGGAACATAAAGCACTGGGAACATACATTTATAGTGGAAAGTTTGGTGAAAATTATCTTTCACGCTGCACGATCAGTGTATCAGTATGTAAGTGATGGCAATTTCTCAGTGATAAATCTCTTGAGTATTATTTGCTAGGAGCAAAACTTTTGCATCAAAAGCTGTTGTTCTCATCTGCTACAGCCATTTGTACAGGCAGCCTCAAAAGTAAGACTTTCTTTGTAATGACATCTGAAGTTTTGCAGCATGATTTCTTAATCAGTATTTCATTTGCTTAACAGAGCTTGCTAAGGGTAGTTTATCTAGCTTTAGCCTTATGTGGAGATCATTTGTGTCGTGAAATGATGATAACATGGTGGCAGATGATAGTTTTACCATCTGAGCTGTGGTTTATACTTCCACCCTACAATGAGAGAGCAAAAATGTTAATGCCCCCCTGCCGGTCTCTTTGAAATGCACATGGATTTTATTCATAGATTCATGGAATGGTTTGGGTTGGAAGGGACCTTGAAGATCATTTAGTTCCAACCCCTCTGGCACTGGCAGGGACACCCTCCACTATATCAGGTTACTCAAGGCTTCATCCAACCTGACCTTGAACACTTCCAGCGAGGGGGCATCCACAACCTCACTGAGCAACCTGTTCTGATGTCTCACCACCCTTAGTCTAAAGCATTTCCTTCTAATATCTAATCTAAATCTACTGTCCTCAAGCTTCAGTCTATTCCCTCTTGTCCTATGACTTGTAAGCCCTTGTAAAAGCCCTTGTAAAAAGTCCCTTCCTAGCTTTATTGAAGGCCCTTTTCAAATACTTGAAGGCTGCTCTAAGATCTCCCTGGAGCCTTCTCCAGGCTCAACAGCCCCAGTACTCCCAGCCTGTCCCCACAGGGAAGATGCTCCAGCCCTCTGATCTCCTTTGTGGCCATTTTCTGCACCTGCTTCAGGAGTTTGATATTCTTTCTGTGCAGGGGGCATTCACCTAAAACTTCATATTATGCCTTTTGTATCATCCTTTCTGTAAGATAACACACATATTACTTTGTATAAATTTGGTTACACATAAAGAATATTTATCATAAGTAGAACTTTTCTGGATGAAATTGTGACCTTGAAAACTTCTAGAACCAGTAGAGCTGAGTTGCACAAAGGCCACTGCTTCTGCCATTAATCATAACAGACTGTGCCTACAGCTATTGTTGACTTTTCAAAGTGAATTATTAAAGATACAGGAACATGAGAAGTATTTATTGCCGATCATTTTATCAAGCCAAAAGGGCAGGAGTCATTTTGTGCAGGCTGCAGCAAAAGAAATGTTTTTACTGTCTGCATTTACAGTAGGCCCGTAACTTTGTGCTTTTAGAATATGTCAGCTTAAAATCAATGTACTATTTAAGGAATAAGTATTTGATAAACCAACCGCTAAATATTTCTGTCTTTATTCATAAGGACTCTTCAGAGTCCTTTATTCCAGTGCATGCAAGCTGTGTCATCTGAAATCTCCCTGCGTATTTAAACAGCTATCTCGTCTATGTATTTTTGGAACTATACAGAATGTCATCACAGAATCCTAGGGGCTATCTGTTAGATAAAGTAACAAATAGTTGGCTGCCTTTTTATCTTAATTAAATCCTCATTGATGAAATGATGCCTTGATTTATAGCTCACACGGATGCCAGGAACTTGGGGCTTTAGGCTCAAATGACAATACTAAAAATACTTTCAAAAAACAAACCAAAAATTGAATGGTGATATTATTTTCCCATAAATCTCATCATTCTCTTTCTCTTGGGTTTAATTACTTGAACCAAGGCCAGAAGTAAAAAGTATAATCTCACAGTTATAAGAAATACATGATTTAAGTGACAGAAAAGGAGATTGCAAAGACCTTCTAACACAGGTCGAAGTGTCACCCCTTAAGAACACATTCCCAAGTCACTGAGCAGGTGGATAGGATGTGCCTGGAGAAGATATGCATGGCAGTGTTGGATGCTCTACCAGCATGCGCCAATTAGAAATTTACAGTAAATCTCCATAGTTCTGTTTGCTGGACATTCTCATATGGTGCATGCAATGACTGTGGCCAATGGAACATTGCCATGTGAGATTGAATGAGAGGGTTTCCTATGAAACAATAGCTTGGTTTATGTAGGTCTGAAGATGTGTATTTGCTTAACCTCAGGCACTTCATAGTTAGGTTCCAGTACAAGTACATTGTAAAGCAAAGATAAGACAGGTTCCTTCAGAAAGTTCCAGAACATTGGTGTCACAGAGATGAGCTGATTCCTATAAGAAAGTTAAGAGAAATGGTGAAAGCCATCACCACTGATGATGCTAAGTGTTTCTCTATTTTTTGAGACTTGCAAGAGTGCAAGCACTAACTGTGTCATTCCTTTGTGCATCCATTATATACACTCAGGTGGCCTGTGACTGACACTTTTATGTTTATTTATATATATATAAAAATACTCATTATTTATATTTTATATTTTACATTATTGCTATAGAATTTTCATTCTTGGTTCATTGGATACCATCAGTTCCACAATTAAATAGTTTTGTTAGTCAATGCCTGTTATGATGTTATGGATGTAGATGTTCCCCAAACCATGCCTATAATGCATTTTGTAAATGCCAAAGGGGCAAGGTTTTAAACTTAATGTATGTGCTAAACAATCAATTGCATAATTACTCATAGGTGATGCACCAATAAGATGACCTTGCAAGACAAATATATGGCCAAGGTCTACTCTAGTGACACGGCAAATTAATTTTAGAGAACTTTTTTGTGCCATACTTACCAACTTAATTTGGCCATCTCAAATTAATTGCTCAAGTCTATATGTGGGTTGCTAGTGAGAGCATGTGTCTCATCTTTGGAACTAACTTTGAACAATGTGTGTTACAATATTAATAGATATGGCGAAGTTGTGCTTTGCTTTCTTTGTGTCAGAGTAGAACTTGAGTTCAAAAACTTTGTTGTGTGCAGTGGCTCACTGTTGTAGTTTGAGCTGGGTGCCCCCCTGGTGCATTCACTTCCTGTGTCCAGAAGTCCAGCCCAGAGGGATGGACACAGGAAATTGTGTATTCCCTACCATAATTCTTTGCACCACTATAAGATCCAGTGCGGAGTCTGGCACTTCCTCTTTCCTTCCCTCTCCGAGACTTGGTAACTGGGGGAGAGATCTCCCGGCCATGGGCCTGATTGGGCCCAAGGCCACAGGGGGATGGGCAGTCTCAGGCCTGGCCAGCTGAGACTAGCCCAGCAGAGGGAGGGGGAAGAAGGAGCCCTGGGGGTTTTGCATGCACCCTCAGGTGGGGATGGGATCTTTCTTTGTCACTGCGCTTTGGGTTCTCTGTAACATTCACTGCTTTCTATTTAAACTTTCATCACCTTTGCAATCCGTTTGTCTGAGTCGTTATTTCTGCTTTGTTGTGTGCAGTGGCTCACAAATTCAGTTGCCTTCTTGATAGTGTCTTAAGTATTTGGCTATCTTAAGTTTCTTTTCACATTGCAGTTTGAAATCGAAGCTCATTTCTCTGGGATACTGCTACTAAGATATTTCAAAGAGAGAAAATATTTCCCTGGAACTAGTGGAAATCTTATTTTCTTTCTTTTCAAGGTGATAATTTATACCTAAAGTGCTGTGAAGAGATACACTGTACATATTAACTTGTAAATGATTATTTTTTTTTAATCTGAAAACCCAATTAAGCATTGGCCAGATAAGCTGCTAAACTCTCTTATAGATAAGCATGATTTAAGTTATTTCATAGCTTGTCTTGAGAAGAAAAATGAGAAAAATAATATTTTTTTTTGGACCTAGAAAGAGGACCAGAATGAGACACTGCAATACAAACATTGAAAGGAGAAAAGGATTTTACACATCCACGGTATTTTAAGATGGATTTTAGCAGCTGTTAAATATTTCAGTTTTTACAGTTGTTGCAGGCTCCCTGTGAGTTTTGTTATTTAATGACAGCAGACAGTGTTTGATTAAAAAAAGGGAATGCTGTTTTACTGAGGGAGAAAACAATGAAACCTTGCTTTCTCATACTGTATTAGCTTAGGAGTGTGTTTAGGTACACTGAAGTTCACTGCTTAATTACTGAGCATGCAACAGTGTGTAGGCTATTCCAGAGATTCATTAGAGTATTTTTCTCACTCCTGGCAACAGTTTTTTCTTGATCTGTTCATCAAAGACATGTTTATGGTTTACATAATTTAAAATTTCTATTGAGTCACAGCTCAGCTTTTACTTGTGTATGAGAGCATTAATTTGGAAATAGGAATAAATTACCGATTAAGTTATCCAAAATAACAAACCATGTCAGATGGTGATGATGATTAGAAATGATATTTTGAAGCCTCTTTACTGTCCTTTGATGGCTAATCTGAGATCTTTTGGAAGAGTCACTGTTTTCCAGGGTGCTTCCATGGATGTGTGAAGTTTGGGGAATAATGGCAGTCTTTGTTACTATTTCAGGTTTAAGCAGGTAAATTTAGGGTATGTAGGCTGCTGGGTCACCCTGGACAGGGGCAGCTGAGCCCTGCCAAGTGGGAAACTGTCACTTTCGTGGCCAGGCACATGTGTTAAGTGCTTTTCATGCATCTAAATGTGAATTTGTTAGGATTTTAAAAATATATTGAGTGCATGAGTGATGAAGCAGATGTCCAGATTGTTATCAAATTGTTTGCTAGTATATAGATCAGATAATGATACTAAATATGTCATTATTGTGCTTAACTGATGTTTTAATTTGGGTGACAGGTACATAACTCAGGCAGGCTCAGTTCTTATGATTTTATATCCTTAAAGATTGGGGAAAAGTATTTCTGAAACACTTGGCTGGTTGGAGAATAGCGCGCATGTTGTGTGCTGGAATTTAAGGATTCTGGGAATTTTTCTCATCAGAAATGGGAAAACCAGATCATATAAAAAGTTGAGTCTCAATGTCAAAGTAAAAAAGTTCCTTTCTATTGTTGTATTCTGTTGTGGATTTCAGTTGTAAAAAATTGTAGGGATTTTTTTGAAAGAATCTATGACTTCGTGTTGCTGTTAATAGATATGAAGAAGAGCTCCTGTAGAATGTTCTCCCAACAGCGAATTTCATTATAAATAAAAATATGCACTTGTTTTAGATAAGTATATATATCAATATTAACAGACATTTAAAATATGGACTGTAATATAAATTTATTTCAGTCAGAGAAGGAAGAATGCCAGCCAGCAGTAATGCTTTTGAAGCAAAGTAATACAGAAAATAGAATATAGTACTCCCAGAAGATGAAGGTGTGAATTTTCCCATATATCATCTTAATGGCAACATTTTCTACAAAATGACATCGGGCACTCCTTTCATATTTCATGACTTCTATTTGCCCAGCTTTAAAATGCCAAATGTGCCAGTGAACAGCACTTTAATATTCATGGCTTTCTGGGATGGCTTTGACAGTTGTCAGGTAGAAAAATGGCTTAATTAGAAGGAATCTGACTTGTGATTTCTTCTTCATATGCAGCTACAAACATGCAACATGTACCCTCACATGTATCTTCTGTTGAACATATAATTAATGAGTGATAGTATTCTTTTCCCATTACACTTGACTATGTTGATTTAAAATTTATTAAAATTACTAGAAAAGTAATTTAATGTAAAATTTATTAGAATCTAGGGGAATAAAAATCCTGTTCAGCACTGAAACTAATGACTTAAAATTGTAAATATCATTAAAACAGCATTAGTATTAATTTATGTTATCCAAGACACAAATATACAAGTAAACCACAGGCAATAGTTTTCCAGACAGCTAAGCTATTTGTGTAAGAAATTGATTTTTAGAGAGAAGGAAGAGGAAGTCAGACTGTTTTGAAGTAACAGGGCTTCAGGTGAGAATCATGTGCATACAGGGTTATTAACAGCAGAAGGGGATAAGCTAGCGAAAGTTCCAGAAAGTAATTTGACTAGTCTGTAAGGAAAATCATAGGTAATGTCAGGACACATTTTTATTTGATGAGGAAACAGAGTGGAATATAAAAATTATCCTGGTGGATGAAGCTTTGTGCAGTTTGGGGCTTTTATAACTTTTCATGCACTTTAAAGAATGAGATCTTCTGATTGTCTCAGCTGTCAGGTCTGTGGTAGTAGTCATTCATCTGCCCTTATAATGATTCACACTTGTCTGAGTGAATTCAAAATAATTTATTTAGATCTTTTTTTATTTAGGATTCTGATGATACGTATAGCTCCAAAAAATATTTCTGGTTTTTAAAATTATGCTTATGCTCTGTAAAAAATACCTTTTTGAAGGAAGACTTTTCACTTGTTGCAGACATCTCACAAGAGAAACTTTACTGAATGTATTCACTGTGGTCAGTGCCACAGATAATTAAATCTTGAGGGAAAGTGACAACAGGGACTTAATGTTTTTTATTAAGAAATGAACATGAAGATTCATAAATAATGATGAGGGTAGCCACAGAATGTTACTATATTGGCTTACTGTTTCCATTCATCAATAATTATTGTAGTTCTGGACTTCAATGCAGATCCTCTGAACGCTTTTGTGCATGTGTATATAAATTCAAATGAACTTCCATTAACTTCAAGAAGAGTTACCATAAAATTATATATGCATAAGCTTTTCAGAAGTGGCATTTCAAATTATTAATATGCTAGATAGAAACCAGAGAATTAACTTCCACCTGGCATTAGCTGAAATAAAGCCATCGCTTTCACTGAAGCTGAAGTGATTTATATCAGCTGATTTTTTTTCATTAAAAATTTTTAGATTTGATGATTATTGAAATTTGCATGTAGTCAATCAGTTCTAGCAGTATTCAAGATGAGCTTTGCCACACAGAGGAGGGAAGTCAAGGAGATTATAAAGATACCAAGGTAACTGTTTATCTTGGGATTCTGAGTATTTCCCTGCCTTTTTCACTCCAGACAGCAATGTGTTATGTATGTAATATATTGTATTCCACAGTAATATATTAAAGTTTAAAAGAAAAAAAAGGCAATTCTGTAGTTACTGTTTTCTGATGTGAGATGATCCAAGAAATTTTTCAGTGCTATGGCAGCTTTAAATAAGGCATACTAATCAAGCTCCTTCATCATCTGGATGAGGAATAGGTCACCAGAGAATATAACATTCACGGGTGACATGCCATTATACAACAGGGACATCTCTAAGAAATTCTTTGACATGGCAGTATTTCTTAACATGATTTGCCCAGAGTTGAAGTCAAATCTATTGTAATCTTGCACAGCTAGTAAATCTGCCATCAACCTGTCAGTTACATCAGTAAAGCTACCTTTTACCAGACGTCAGTCCATAAATCCTTTGTTGTATTTATTGATTGAGTCACAGATTATTTCACCTCTGGCCTTCATTTCTTTGATAAAAGAACAAAAATAATTTGTTTCTTCCTCAAAAAAAAGGGATGTTAAATTTCAGTTATGGTAATGTGATGAATAATTCTGCATACTTCATGAATTTACAAATTATTTTATTAAAAGAAGTAGTAGACTTCAGTAGAAACTCATGAACTTTAATCTAGCATGTCCTATTTAGAGCTTGTAGTACTTGCTGCGTATTCAGAGGAGCAGCATGAAAATGAATGGAGGACAGATTGGGCTTGCTGCTGCAATGTGATGTTTACACTACAAAGATGTGAAAGGATTGTGAAATACAGCGGACTTGTGCTCATTTTCAATTAACTGTAAACTAATTTCAGTTACAATAATCATGAGTTGAGGGGAAAAAAATTCTGTACCATTTAGCTATAAAACTAATATAATAAAGCTGTACTTTCAGAGCAGTTGCTCAGAAAAGTAACATTTTCAATAAATTACATTTCCCAAATCATGATTAATTAGCATCAACCTTCTGTCTGTCTTCATAATACTGCATTATAGGCATGCTCAATTTTGATGTTAATACTATTGTGAATGGGTCCTGAATTTTAGCTTATAATCCAGTGAAATAAAACTCACGTGTTAATTTCAATATTAGCAAGCAGTAGTGGTTTATTGGTCCCACTAGTAAATGGAGCATTAACATTACAGTCAGACAAGTCATCAGGTACAGTCTATGCCAGTGGCTCTTTTGGTCTTTTGTATAATGATAAGACTGTTAAAATTGGATTGACATGACAATATAAATTCAGGACAAACAATTGCAGTTTGTATGTTTTCTTTCTCTGTTCCTTGGCAGCATCAGAAAGGGTTGTTAGAAAATACCTAAAATGTTAGTTGCTGTGAAGTCAGTAAAGATGAGAAAATGTAGTTTGAGAAGTGAGATGGAGATGTGTATCCAAGACAAAGCCTTTTAGCTTTCAATCTGGTATATTTGGTGTTGACAAACTCAGAATAGCATGAAAATAATGAGTTTTCAGTTTATGAAGTTAGAGAAGATTGCAGTGAATGCTTAACAGTAAACTTTAAAGAATAATAATAATGAACCTCTGTATGATATCCTTTACATACCTGATAATTCCCCCACATCTGAAATAAAAGCCTACTGTTTTTTCAGAACAGTATGGTACCTTCCACAAATATATGGGCCCATTCCAATGCCTGACCACTCTTTTAGTAAAGAAGTTTTTCCTAATATGCAATCTAAATATTCCCTGGTGCAATCTGAGGCCACTTCCTCTTGTTCTATCACTTGATACTAGGAAGAAGATACTAACACCCATCTCAGTACAACTGCTTTTCAGATGTGGAAACCAGTAAGGTCTCCCCTCAGCATCTTCTCCAGACTAAACAATCCCAGTTCCCTCAGTCACTTCTCAGGCTTGTCCTCGAGGCCCTTCACTAGATTCATTGATTCCTGTGGACAGACTCCACACTCCATGTCTTTCTTACAGTGAAGGGTCCGAAACTGAACACAGTATTCAAGGTGCAACCTCACCAGTGACAACTATAGGGCCACGATTACTTCCCTACTCCTCTGGTCACACTGCTCATGATACAGGCCAGGATGCTGTTGGCTTTCTTGGCCACAGGAGCACACTGCTGGCTCAAATATATCATCCCTGTGGCAAGGATACTCCCTGTCACATACATGCAGTGAAGTTTTTATATGGCAGTGACCAAATCATATTCATAGCAATCAGCAAGAAGAAAATAGGAAAAAAACCCCAATAAGCCATTATCTTGCAGCATCTTTTCTTTCTTGCCAGACCTGCATGACTATTTTTTAAATTCCTTCACTATGAAAACATTTCAACTCAATTTTTTTCTTTCAAGTTGTATCCTAGCATTGTAGATAGTTCAGGGATTGTAGTAAATCCTCAAAGCCAACTCTACCTGTCTACCTACTTAACTGTATCTCTACATTTCTACTTAGTTCCACTAGGCCGTTCATGATTAGTAAGTGCACTTGTTAGCAGGGCAAAAGTTAAACCATTAAATAATACAGGGATATTCAAGAAAGAATTTAGGAGTAGAATTGTAATTTAGAAATTTATCATAAAGGCCAGATCCTGTCTTTGTGGTGAAAATTTAAGTGGAAAGGTCAACAATACTCTCTTTAGCTCATCAGATATGCTATTAAATGTCAGGACTTTATTAAGGTGCATACTAAATTAATCTCCAATATTTTTGTCTCTGAGTCTTTGTCTGCAACTTATCTTTCCAAAGTGGTGGAAGGCAGACTATCATTTTAAGGTTGGAGGGGGGAGATGAGTTACTTTTTGTACAATGCAAAAACATTATTAGGGGTGGTTTTTCTCAATGTAATTACACTGAGCTTAAGCATAGAAAAGGTACCTGTTTTCTTTCTCTTCTACTCACTGTCACTATTTAATTGACTGACCCCTCAGATGCCGTCCCCTGCAGCTCTCTATTGATTTTCTGCTGAAAGAGTTCACTGAGACAGCTGCACTTGAATCTAGGATGGGGTTTTTGTTGTTTGACTTAGCTTTCAATTAGTTTAAACTTGTCTGTTTAAACAGAGAAATCTCTTTTCTCTTTTGCAATGTATATATAGTGTGGAAATATATTAAATAATTATGGTTGCCTTAAACATCCATTAAAATTGAAATACAGTAAATATTTATTATATCAGCAACGAGAAGCTGCATATCACTAGCTAATTTACAAATGTGTCAAAAAGATGTATAAGTGGAATTTTATTTTACACTGTAACATGGAAAAGAAACTTCAAATCTCTAAGGACTGGTTAAGAAAGTAGCTATGATAGATGGAATTGTTAAGTGAATCACACAAAAAAGCTATGTTGATTGCATAAAAGTAATGACGTCAGCACATGCCTAGCACCTATGCTCGTCTAAATCAAAAAGGTGTTCAAGACTAGGCACAGGCAGTTTGCATGTGTGAAAGCCATTGCTCCTTATCAATAAACATGTCTCATTTTTCCAAATTACTAAGAATTTTGAGAGCACCGTATCCAATTCTTTGTGGGGCTCTATGTAAAAACTCCCTCTGCCATCTCACAAATGATTTAATCTGGTCAGAACTGGAATACATGATCTCTCAAACCAGCAGTACAAATTATCCCTTGGTATAAAATCAGTTTAGTATCTAGCCTTTAGATCAATATAGAGTGAGCAGGGCAGTAAAGTTACTGATAGAGGGCAGCCCAGATTAAATTAAATCAGGATGCATTCACTTAGGTTTAGCAGAGACATTAGGAGGGAGCACAGGGTGAAAAAGAGCAGAATTGTGACAGTTTCACATTACTGCTGACAGCTGATACGCACTGTGAATGTATTTAGATCTGCCTACAGTAATAATATTTATTGACTCCTGGGCTGATTTTTTTGGTGGGTGTATGAGATGCAGTGTCAGTATGGTAATAAGTAGCAATTTAACATTAGTACAGTAGCTGTATGTGAAATATTTGCTTGTTTCAAGTTTGTGAAGCCTATCAAACAATTCTTCTCAAGCATATAGCCCTGAAGAATATAACAAAATTGTTTTATTTGAAACTCTTAAAACTACACGCTGCATGTAGTACATACACTAAATGAACAGAACACAACACAACAATTCAAGTGTTTGAGTAGACGGATGGAGTCTAGCCAAGTCTTCTTGATACGAAAGCATATGACAATATTGTCACATTGGTGCTGAGAGTGTGATTCTAGCCAGAAGAATTCCCGGTCCCACATATCCATTTGCAACTGTGAAATGCCTACTGTGAATTCTTACTGGATTTAAAAAATTTGCATGTCATACCAATTTGAAGGAGATAATTAGTATATCTTGGATTGGTTTAGAAGATACATTGAAGTCACTAATAATCCTCTTCCCTTCCTCACTACCCTCCAGTGAGAATGAAGTAAGTCTCTTCAGTAGTTTCAGAAGATTTTAGAAGTATTCTTATTACTTTTATTTTAAAGTATCATAATGCACAGTTACTTGTTCTCATTCACAACTGTGACCTGTCCAGATAATTTTAACTAGTTTATGTCTATATTTTTCATGAATATTATAAACCTTGACATCTAAAGTACACTTTTCAAGTTGAGATTAAAGGCTTCTGCTGCCTCAGCTGTTGCAGGACTAAAGTCATATGAGCCTGGAAATAATTCTTGCTAGAGATTGTAATACTTGAAAACAATTGCGCTATCTTTTCTCTTAATTTTGTTTTTTAAAGATTGTGTTACATTATCATTACCTACATTAACTCTTATTACAGTATGGAGAATAATTACAGCATTGCTGCATGACAGTATCAAAATGAACAAAGGCCACAGATGGATTTAAGGCCTGTAGCTGTACCAGCTTCCCCCAAGGAACAGTTAAATATCTCTGTCAAGAGATTGTCCCTTGAGGTTTTCAAGGCTTGTTAGCTAAGACAATATATTATGTTGTGATATTTTTGTTCTCTGTGTATGTGTGCTCAGCATGTGATATTCAGTGGCACTAAATACCAGCTCACTGGCAGGCTGAAATCAGGGATTTCAGAGTTCTTGTCTGGTCTGAGTTCCATTCCTGGAAGTACTTCCCAGTTCAATCTCCCCAGACAAACTGGTGGTGGTTTCCAGTCTTGCTCTGACACTGGTAATGCTGCCTGGGCTGCCTGGTAAAGAATTCTTGCCATCAGTGGCATGCTGCTACAGGTTAGCTAACTGTGTCCTTGGATAATGATGATACAATAAGTACTGTCATAGAGTTCCGTATCAATGAATTTCAGTCCCATCTGTTTTTCTCAAGAGTGTATTTCTGAATATGTTGAAGGTAAAAGTCACAATCCACAAGAATTAGGATGACAGAAAGTAATCTTTTTTCTAATCCTCTTTGCTGCTGGCAGGGAGAGCTCTGATCCTGCCAGTTGTTGCACAACCCACTGCTATCAGCTGGAAATGGAGATACAATCTATATTTTGTATATTAGTATACTATATGTAACAGTCAAATTTTGGACTGTTGCTGAGTCTCTCCTGAGCCTCTTGTTTCCCTGTGTCCTAGTTTAGAGCAGGACAGGTGCTCTATTGCCCCAATAGGAGCAAAAGAATGGTGCTCACACAAATGGATTAGATAGTGATGGAAAGTTTAAATGGAAAAGCAATTAATATTCTACAAAAAACTACAAGGCATAGTGGTGAGCATATCCCAAAGTAAACAGAGTTCCTTTACACCACACCAAAATCCCAATGCTTCCCTTCTTCCCACCTGAGGGTCCACCCAAAACCCCCAGGGCTCTTTCTTCTCATGCCACTGCTAGGCTGGTCTGGGGCTGGCCAGGCCTGACACTGCCCCCACCCCCTGCCTTATTATCCTGGCATTAGCCCTAAACAGGCCAAAGAGGTCTGAGATACTCCCCTACCGCTACCCGACAGGAAAAGCATCTCCCATGGGAGCAGAGAGGGAAGAAAGGGAAAGGCAGTGACTTTGCAACCAGATTTATAGATAGAAATACGCTGTTTCCTGTGTCCAGCCACTAGGCTGGACACTCTGGACACTGGAGGTGTAGCTATGGTAGCAGAGAATAGATTGCAAGCCCCTATTTTTCATGCAACCTCTTGGGAGACAATTCGTGCAGAGCAGCAATAGGCTGTATCTCTATGGACACTGCAGACAGTAAGGGCAGGAAGCTTGGATCTCATATTTTAATTTCTGAAGTTTTATTCTGCAAATAGTAATGCAAAAAGCTGCTTCTTTTGTGGAGAGAGATTTTTTTTTTAAGGAACTCCTCTTGAGAGTAAATTTTCAGGTTAAACATTCATAAGATTCTCAATTATCTCCTGAATTTTTGATTGGAGCCATGCTGCCCTGCACAGCATAAAAATATTGAAAAATCAGCTGGACATTTAAAAGCTACTAGTTTAACAGAATAAAACCTTGAGTCTTCTGATGTCTGAAGTATACACCACTCACAGCTAGATAGAAATTCAATGGGATAAGTGTAAATATGAAATGAATATGCAAAGATTAATGAAAATATTGGAAAAGTTTTGGAGCAGCATTCAGTTTAAGTTTTTTCTTGGCAGAAAATATATTACTATATGTACTGTAGCAGGGTTTTTTTGTTATAATTCTAAAAAAGGAGGATAATTAGTGCTAAGGAGCATCCTATTTATTAATTTCTAACTACATGCTTTTGACAACATTCTTGTCATTGCACTCAGGGAAGTACTAAATTTAAAATATACAGTCCTTGGTATTTTAACCTCAATGTGTTTTTCCTGAACTGAAAGCATGGAAGGACATTCTTCCTGCTTTTAAAGCCCCATGTGGGGTTTCCATTATATGTTTTCTCTTGAGCATTGCCTTTCTGGGGATCTGTATGCACGGTTCTGTAGTGGCTTCAAGGTAAGTGTGATGAAAGAGACTATACCTTGAACCTTGCAGTTCAAGCAAACGGTCTTTTTGAGCTTTGATTACAGGTTTAACTGCAAGGCTCAAGCAAATGGTTTATTGAACTTTATTGCCACTATTGGCAGGTTTTCATGGATACTGTGGAAGAATGCACTATTAGATTTTAAAAGCAAGAATATACTATAACAACCTAAAAAGTGCACTATGTGATTTAGTTAATCACCCACTGTTACAAATTCACAGCGTGCTAAATATTTGCTTATCTGTCCAGATAAAGGCTCTCAGTCCCAGAGAAGTTACCTTGTCTGGTGTTCTGACCAGGATGGTATGGTCTCCATACAGGCAAGATGTAGCATTGGAGAGGCAATTCCCCATTCCTAACCTAAACCTCAAAAAGGTTTTATGCCCTGTTTTATGTGACTATGGGCAGGATTATTCCTGAATGGATTGTACCACCTGGAGTATTTATCTCTGGCAATGTAATGGAGTTTTTCCCTTATCTTTCTTTATTCATCTATGAGTGAGGTTTGCTTCTGTGTGCTCTTCATGTTACTTCTCTTTTGCTAATCTTACACATGTCAAGATACACAAGGTTGTCAGCTGAAACTGACAATGAAACCGTGCTTTTTATCTTTCTTTCTTTCTTGGGCAACTGAGTAGCAGTTTGGCCTGAGACCCAGGACATGTTGCAGTAGGGCAAATAACAGGGCATGTTATTTGTTTCAAGGCCAGCTCAGCTTTTGGTTCTCTGAATGATGCAGCACTGCCCTGTTTGACCTATGGTTGATGGACGACTCAGGGCTGAGCTATCTGCACAGCTCACCATGGGTCTGCATAGATGGGACCTCAAGGCAGTTGGTTTTGCAATCCTCTGCGAGTTGTCTGCATGCAGACATTACAGAAACTTATTTATGAACTATCAACCTGATGATCCATTCAGTAAGGAATTATAGAAGCACTGAAATGCAGCTAACTCCCCTGTGAGTCCTGCTTACCCAGCCAATACCTGTAAGGTACATACTCTGATATTGGCAGAAGAAAATGCTCGTTCAAAATTCATTTTTGATTGAACTTCAAAACAATTCTCCTTTTTCTTCTCTCTATTCTTAGTCTGTATTGGAACACTTGCCCTGACTGGCCAATTCTAAAGTAGAAAATTGTAAGTTTTCTTCTTAAGCCTTATAATCAGACATTGAAATTTAGACCTGGATCCCCTGGAGTGCAATGTGTTTCATTGCACAGGTATTTTGAAAATGTTCCAAACAGGTAAATACTTTAAATACTAAAAGGTCTAACTAATTTATAAATACCTTAAATTGCACAGTCACAGTATGTAACACATTACTATGAATTATTATATAGTTATATTGTATTAATATAATGTAATCTGTACAAATTATGATGTCTCTTAATGGAAGAAAAAAGGTAAATAGACTGGCTAAAGCATCAAGAGTTGAAAACGTGGAGTTGTTGCTGATCAGAACAAACCACATATTAGAATAATTGAATCTTCTTAATGAAGAAACTAATATGCTTTGTTTACCTACTGTATAGCATGACACTTCAGAAATTTATGTATTTATTATATGTCAGTATTGTTGCAAATAATTCCCATTGATGGCCCTGACTTTGTTTTAAAGTTAAAAAAGCTAGAATTTATGCTCTGCTCTGGTACTATTTTCTGATATGTCTAACAGCTGAACTATTTACTTGACTGTAAGATTTAAAGGTCTGGGGGAGAAAGACAATTTCTTTTATCTCTCAACCTCAAATTAAAATCTTTCTGACATTTTGATGTAATACTTTATATCTCACTAAGTGAGTGTGTGAGTGGAGGCACTGACATCTGACACTATAAAGACTAAAATATTAATGAGTGTTATAAATACAGAATGTAAGAAATAATGCTTTCTACTCACATTAATTTCTAGGAGTTAAGGCAAATTTATTAGTCATGTCTTTGCTATCCCCTTCTGCATCTTCATTCACTTGCTCAAAGACAAGACATGCAGCTTTTGAACAAGTTTTCATCGTTTGTTGCTTTGAATACTGATTGTGTTGGAAAAAGGAGGCAGAAAAGCTCAATTTAAAATTGCCAGTAGTCATCCTTTACACAATCCTGTTTAGGAAAGAAAAATATTTTGAAAGAAGGAGAAATAAAAGGAATCCAAAATCAAGTTTATATTCTGTATTGTATTGAAGTAATTATGATAATTGCTTTTCTCTCTTACTTTCTCTGCTTTGGCAAATCACAAGCTATTGTCTCTGTTTAAAGTCTAATTAAGTAATTTCAAATCACACACTGTATAATGGATGGAGCCATCAGCATCTCATTGGCTTATACACTACTCAAAACCAAAATATCTGTATACAGAGGAAGACCTAACTTCTTTCAGAAATTCTATTGCACATAGAAAAGCTATTCATCTTTTCATATTTCTGTGCACCATTTAGTTTATCTAAATAAAGAGCCAGCATTTCTTCTGTATCTTTCTTTACTGTTGAGCGGGCATTGGGGCAAGCAAGTCAAGATACAGTGGAAACTACTAGACCTATAATTTCTGTTAACTATTTTCCCACTGCTCCAATATTTCCCACTGCTTCTTTTGTGAATATTTCTCCAAGGTAATAATATTTCTGATTCTGGCAGCTCTTCTACTACTGTTGAAGTGTTTTACTATTTTGTATGGTTGTTAGAAGAAGCAGGAGTAAAGTGGAAAAGAAGACATTTTCCTGTCCTCCCTTGGGAAAGTGTGTTTTTAGCTTAATGAAAAGAATAGACAACACCTGTCATGCACAACAACAAAACCCAATCATTTGAAATATGACTTAAAATATAAGAAATATACAAATGAATTTTTTCTTTCTTTGTTTCAGAAAGTTGTATTTCTTTGCCATATCTGTGATAGAAAAGAGAGAGGTAGATAATTACTTTTCGATTTATAGGGTCAGCAGTACTGCTTTTTATAAAACTGATACTGTCTTCGTTTCTGTTTTGTGAATTCAGTTATCTGATGGGTTTTTGCAAATGTCAGGTTTCAGAATGATTTATATGTGAGTGACTTAGATATACCAAAGAAATGCATGCATTCAGCTGTATCAAATATTTCTCATTGAATACTTCGACTCAGTCACTTCACAAAGACGGTTGTTTTTATCGGTGTTGTTTTATCACTCTGTTTACTTTTTAACATAGACTTTAAGATAGTATTCTCTGTCGTAGTATAAGAAGAGAAACAAATATAGAATATATGTAGAAGATAAAGAGATAGATAAATTTAGTCAGCTTGGAAAAGTATATTTTCCAAGTACACACCTAACTGACTTTCAACAAATTAAGCAAATAATTTTTGTTTGTTTGTTTATGCAGAACTCAAAGATGCCAAGCTCATCAACATGATAAATTTCTTGGTACTCTTATTTTGAAGATTATATGAAAACTAGGTAGAAAGGTTTAACATTTTTGACATCAATTTGAGCTAATTAAAACACCCAAACAAAACTATACAAATAATTTGTTATAATTCTGGAAACTGAGAGAACATTTACAGTTAAGTGAAATCTGGCTGACTAAATATAAAGCTCCACCCAGATAAATATGTGAACATTAACCCCTGTATGTAAGGGTATTCTATTTTTGTTAGAAAAGCAGGGCAAATGCTAATTACTCAGCAGAGTAAAAAGTAATTACCAGAAAATATAAATATGGAAATAAGCAAAAATAAAGTACAAGTAGCATGGCTGTTCTCCCACAAATATATTTTTAAACAGTAATGAATTAACTCCTCATTTTTCCAATAGAACCTTGATGAAAGCATGGAAATCTACAAATATATTTGTGGGAGCCAAGATCATCCATTTTATCCCTGTGTCTTCTCTAAGACTTTCTTCCAAATGCACAATGAAACATCATCTTTGTACTTTTTTTTCTGTACGAAATGTTCTTCCTTGGTTGATTATTAAAACAATCATGGAAGTATAATTATCACTGTTAAGGTTGGGACTTTTAAAATTGTTTTTTCTTGGTTTGCATTAAATTGCTGTCCCACCAAGTAGGAAGATTTTCTTTATTTTAAGGAGTTTTGAATATTTTGTGACCAGTAGAGGAGCTTTGTGTGAGGAATAGGAATGGTAGCAAACCTTAGATCACAATGATGAGACTGGTAAAACTGTATAGATGTGACTTTTTCCAAAAGAGATTCTGAAGTTACCTTGTTGCATTAGAAAGACAGTTACAAAAAATTACTTTTTAATTTTTCATATTTGAGGACCACAAATATACTTACTTTTAGTAAACATGAGTTTTGCCACATAATCCTGTATCACTTTGCCATATGTAAATTTGACTTTCCCAAAGAAATATAAATGGTAGCTTGAACAGCTCTCTGTTGAAAGATGAAATCAAAGTAAAAGAAGTAAAAGACAATTGTTACTAAGACTATTACCCAAGCAAGTAATTATTTAAATTTCTTGCTGTGCTTCTAGGATGTTTTTGAGTATAATTACAGACTCTGTTATATTGTCAGTAGTGCTGTCTCTTACAGAAATGGGCTGAAGTTCTGGAAGCTGGATGTGATGTAAACTTAGTATTTCATAAATATCATATTTCTCTATAAAGTGATTATCTTTCTATGGTCTGACTTACTGCCAAGGGTTAGGGCTGGGCTAGGCACTAAACTAATGACAGACACACTCTACCAGCTCTCTCTCACTTCTCCCTTATAAATCCAGTACCACATCAGTTGTTTTGCTTAACTGACTTGTTATAGTGAATTGAAGATGTATGTTTGTGACTTTTGGTGAACATAGCACCATGAAAAGCCATAAAAGTTGTTTATCTAGAACATTTTGCTGTGAATGCTACAGCAGTTTTTACGTATGTTTTTTCATTAGTTGTTTTTAAGTTATTTAAACTAGGGAACGTGGTGTTCTGCTGTCATTGCCATTTCATTGTCTGTCTTGGCCAGCACAAAATGTGCTTGTTTTTGTTTTGTGTTCTGGGTAGTCTTTAAGTTCTTCTTACACAGTCTGAATTCTTTATTGCTTTATCAGTTTAGAGTTCTTCAGTTTCTTGTTTCTATGAAATTAAGCATTCTCTCCCAGGATTCATGGAACTTCTCATGTGATGTTTGATCTCTGATCTCTGTGTTGTTTAAGAAGTTAAAAGCCAAGATGTAGGAATATACAATTATGTCTCTTCCCCAAGAACAGTACACACTCAACACAAAGTGATTATGGCTCCACGAGACCGTTTTCCTCAGTGTTAAACTGTCAGTTGTAGCAAAAAGAGCTGGAGGAGAAACTAGATCCTCAAAGGTATTTTAAAAACTGCTTTCTTTTTTAATCACCTGCTTCCTGGATTGAACTTTGACCCTGAAATTCCTAGACAAAAGATTAGCAGTGTCAGAAAATTAATTAAGGCTAGTTAGTCTGTCTAACCTCCTAACCAGTACTTCATTTGCTTTAAATAGGCATAGATACTTGGTAAATATTACTATAGTTCAATTAAAGGAACCAAGAGGGCTATCTACTTTTATTCTAGATAGAACTTGCTACTTTATTTTGTCTTAATGAGAAGAGTTTCCTGATTAATGCTACTCTGCTCTTTTCTTCACGTGCTGCTTCTCATTCTGTCATATTTCTGTACTCAGTACAGCCATGGCTGACCCTGCATAATACACTCTATTTTGTTCATTTTCATATATCGTTTTCCCCTAAATTTCTGACAACTTCACATGTCATTGGAGAGCCCTTTTTTTCTTTGTAGTGGCATACTATTTAAGTCAGTACTTGCATTTGTGGATGATGGTGTTGGAAGGAGACTCTGGTTCAGTGACTGCGCACCTGAAGGATGGCCAAGGGCTCGGGTCCAGCCAACATGGATTTAGGAGGGGCAGGTCCTGCCTCTCCAACCTGATCTCCTTCTACGATCAGATGACCTGTCTGGTGGACGTGGGGAGGCCTGTGGATGTGGTCTACTTGGACTTCAGCAAGGCCTTTGATACCATCCCCCACAGCAAACTGCTGCCTAAGCTGTCGGCTCATGGCTTGGACAGCAACACTCTGTGCTGGGTTAGGAACTGGCTGGAGGGCTGAGCCCAGAGAGTGGTGGTGAATGGTGCCACATCTGGCTGGCGGCCAGTCACTAGTGGTGTTCCCCAGGGGTCAGTGCTGGGTCCCATCCTCTTTAATATCTTCATTGATGATCTGGATGAGGGGATTGAGTCAGTCATCAGCAAATTTGCAGATGACACCAAGTTAGGAGCAGATGTTAGTCAGAGGGTAGAAAGGCTCTGCAGAGGGACCTTGACAGGCTGGACAGATGGGCAGAGTCCAACGGGATGGCATTCAACAAATCCAAGTGCCGGGTGCTGCACTTTGGCCACGGCAACCCCATGCAGAGCTACAGGTTGGGGTCAGAGTGGCTGGAGAGCTCCCAAACAGAGAGGGACCTGGGGGGTGCTGATCAACAGCTGCCTAAACATGAGCCAGCAGTGTGCCCAGGTGGCCAAGAAGGCCAGTGGCATCCTGGCCTGCATCAAGAATAGTGTGGCCAGCAGGAGCAGGGAGGTCATCTTATTATCTTATCTTTTTACTGCTCTGCATTCTTAATATCGCTCTGTTGACTACACAGATTAGCGGTATACTTACATACTTCTTCTGTGTTTACCCTTTTCAGTACGTCAGAAAGAGCCCCAGGCCTATCAGCCTCTCATGGGGCACATGCTCCAGTCCCTCAATCATCCTGGTAGCCCTCCATTTGACTCTATCCTGCAGATCCCAGCCCAAAACTGGATGCAATATTCCAGGTGTGGTCTCATCAGGGCAGAGTTGAGGGGGAGGAGAACCTCCCTCAGTCTGCTGGACACACTCCTCTTAATGTTCTCTAGCAGATTGCCTGCTAACCTGTACTGGTGCAGTTTATTATTCCTTCCCAGATGAAGGACTCTGCACTTATCCTTGTTGAACCTCATCAGGTGCCTGTTTGCCCAGCTCTCCAGTCTGTCCGAGTCTCGCTGAATGGTTGCACAGCCTTTAGGTGTATCAGACAAGTCTCCCAGTTTGGGATCGCTGTACCAAAGCCAGCTGTATAGCTTCTCTGTGTACAGTCTCCAGCATGTAATGCTAATTCAGTAATTCTGTTTGTGTTCAGTATATATTATATTTTGTTCCTCATATAATTTCCTTTGGTGGTGCTTCCTAGTCAGGATTTTCTGTGGTTTATATTTGTCCTTTAGAGCTCTTCCTCTCTAAGTGTGTCCTGATAAGGTCTCAGTCAAATGATTGTCATGTTTACCCAATAATACTATATCTTTAGTCAACATGATTACCACTCTATGTGGAGTTTAGAGTATGTTTTCTCCTCCTAATTCTTAAAAAAAAAAAAGTGATTTGCCCTTATTCTTGCTTATTCTACTGTCTTCCTATTTAACAGTGTACTGGTTAAGATACAATTTTGCATTTTGTCACCTTTATATTAATTCACATATTTTAGATGTTCTTTCATATTATTTTTGAAATTTAGGCACTGCTGCTTTCTATAGTTCTGTGACACACGTTCAGGGCATGTGGCTGTGGTTGTGCAGAATCATAGAATCACAGAATGTTAGGGGTTGGAAGGGACCTCCAGAGATCATCGAGTCTACTCTCTGCCAAAGAGGGATCACCTAGGGCAGGCCACACAGAAATTCATCCCGGTGGGTTTTGAAAGTGTCCAGAGAAGGAGACTCCACAATCTCCCTTGGCAGCCTCTTCCCGTGCTCTGTCACCCTCAATATAAAGAAGTTTCTCCTCATGTTGAGGTTGAGCCTCCTGTGTTCTGGCTTGTAGCCATTGTTCCTTGTCATGTTACTGGGCACCACAGAAAGAGACTATCACCTTTATCTTCACACCTACCTCAGATAATTTATAGACATTAATAAGATCCCCTTTCAGCCTTCCCTTCTCAAGACTAAACAGCCCCAGTTCTCTCAGTCTTTTTTCATAAGAGAGATGTTCAAGTCCTCCAGTCATCCTTGTAGCTCTCCTTTGAACTCTTTCTAGTAGATTCCTGTCTCCCTTGAACTGGGGAGCCCAAAGCTGGACACAATATTCCAGGTGTGGTCTCATCAGTGAAAGCAGTTCTTATGGTCTTAGTAAGACAGAGTACAGAGTGTGGATTTGCAAGTTTTTATCTCTTGCAGTGTCTTTCAAAATCTTCCTGTTAATAGAAACACTTGCTGTAGCGAGGAAAGGAAGCAAAGCGGATGTTGACATCATGAAGTAGCCAGTCTGAATAGGGTGAGGGTGTCAGCAGCACATCACATGCAGAGATATTCCGAGCAGCACTAATTTTATGGGCTCACTTTTAAATAAGAGCTCCTGTTTCCACTTTCCTTTAACACTTGACATTGAATCAGTGTTACCCTCTGTGTGCTTGTCTCTTCAGCAGCACTGTGAATCTGATCTGGATTAGATACATGATGGTGTTGCCACCTGTTTCATGGTAATTTGTTCATCAGCAATTCTTCAGTTCAGCGTAAGAGAGCTTTTGAGTCTCTTCAAGAGTTTCATTTGGGCTCTCTTGCTAGTAATCAGTGTCATATTTCCATTGTAAATATGGTAGAAGCAGGTAGAGTCATTTAACTTCCTATGGAGAAAATGGAAGTCCATTAACATAGTCATAAGGCTATTTAACTTCTGCAGCAATAGTGCCCTCACTAGGCATGACTCATGGGGGAAATGCTGAACACAATATTTTTTTGATCTGTTTCTCAGCCTTACCAATACAAGTGTGGACTTTATACAACAGTTGTTAAAGTAATTTGGAACAAACCAATATATCCCAGTTGAAATCATCTAGATGGCAAGTTAGATCTTGAGGCACAGAAAACTCTATATAGTGTGAGATTACACCAATAAACATTGCATTGTGCAACAGCGTGAGTCAGTATGCAGATTTCCATGTTTCCATTGTATTAGGTAGTTTCTCCTTGGACCATTAATTGATGGTAACAATACTGCAATATGAAGTATAAACTTCAAGAAGATATGGTAAGCTGCTGAAAAACATCGGAATATTTAATTCATTTTCTGAATAGAAATAATACATTATTGTTTTCTAAATGACCATTTTATTGATTTTTTTTTTCCTGCTCCTTTAGAATTTGAAAAGGGATTGTTTCTTCACTGATTATGTGATGTCTCATACACTATACATCCCAAAAAGTAAATATCATAAAAGTAAATTTCTTTCTGTCCATAGTTTGGTAAGTGTAATGAATGTTAGATGCACACTCCCCATATTCATGTTTCTCCTGGAGTTTATGTCAAGGATTCAGTTATTCCTGGTATTTCTGATGGAATAATATATGATGGAGTATTTAGTCTTGAGAAAGTAATGAATTATATTACTACTTAATTTAATGTGACTTACATTACTGTAGGGCAATAAATCTTATGCATCCTTATATTGTCTTTGAACCATTTTTATGGCCAGGATCAGGATGTAAATTGAAAAACTGACATACCATTTTAAAAATAATGATACAGCTGCAGCAGGAGTAGAGATAGCCAAGGATAAAGAGTCAGCTTCATTTTCTGAGGTAATTGCACCTGTGCTTCTCTCAGAATTTTTGACATTGCAAGGGTGCGACCTCACAAAGTGACTTCAGTTTATTTCCAATTTATTTCTGTTCTTCTCTAGGACAGAGAAAGTGTATTCCTGAGATCATATTTCTTATGAAGTAAGTTTTATGATTAAAAAAATAATTATTAATAAACTTGATTTGTATTTTAGCACAAATCCGTGGGCGGTGGATAAGAAATATTTTGCGTGTAATTATACAACTCTTTTGTAATTGTTTTCTGTGTCTTTGACTGGTCAAGTGCTTTCTTTATTGCTCAATTTTTTTGTCTTTACCCCTTTGTGGTTAGGCAAATGATGTTTGGGTTGTTACATGACATAAAAATCATCTATAGAATCTGGCTTTTTCATGGAGAGCTACCAAAGTTTTTGGTTCAAGAAACTTGGTTGGGATTTTTTTGTTTCTGTTTTTTTTGTTTGTTTTGTGTTTATTTTCAGGGGTTTTTTTCATGTGGTTTTGCTGTTGGTTTTGTTTTGGTTTGTTTTCATTTTTGGAGCATAGCTTACCTGGTTTTAATTCTGTAGCTAACCTCACTACATGTGAATCAAGTAAATGAGTATTAAATAAGAACCTTTATTCAGTTCTGTGTAGTTTTTCAGTTTGAAGAAAACCTCAGTTATTGAGCATGTCACCAAATATGATGCATGAGATTATTATGGTATTATGGAGCTATGAGCCCAGAAGTATCAATGCCAAAAGAGATGTTAATGATTTACCAAGATGTCCATGTAAGGGTAATGTGTGTATAGTTTTATTTGCTTTGGAGAACAGTTTAAATGCAGATGAGCAACACAACTTGTATTTGAAATATATAAGTGGAGTTGCACTGTGCTCAGACATAAGAGAAGATATCAATATGGCATGACTGTTAGTACTTAATTTAGCAGGCTAAATTACTGAACTAATCTCCCTAGGATCTCTTCAAAGTATATGAGAACATCACTTCTCAAGAGAGTCATTCTTGATCTGAAGCCTAATTTAAGTCTCTGAATTGTCCTCTGAATAAGTTTATGGCTCTCCTTTGAGTAAGCCAGGAGCTCGGTTAACAATTACCCATTATTTATCAGCATGTTAAGGTAGGTATCCAAAGAGGAAATCAGAGTGTGTGTGAAATGTTGACCCAGTTATGACAATAAGGGACGCTCTGTAATTTTAGGCTAAATTGCATGCTTTGGTCTTTATATAGTCCCAGACTACCTGTTGAGAACAGGGGGAAAAAAAAAATCCTTAAAATGACACTTCCTCAAATATATGATATTAAAATAGGCTTGACATTAAGAAATGACAAGAGAGCTTCACATAGGTGTTGGGCTAAGTGCATGCAGGAAGACCAGAAGCAGATTGAAAGAGGCAGATTAAATGAACTCATTCATCTTCAAATTCCTGGGTGCTTCTAAAATGCAGTGTCTTAGAAAGCCTGATTAGTATTTTGTTGCCTCTGGAATGTCTTTCAAAGACAGCCTCTGCGAGAGATGCAGAGGCAGCAACATGATCATAAATATTACCTTCCTGAAGGTAAGCATCTTTTGCATCTTTCCTGAGACCCCATAAACAGCAACTGCTGAGTTGCAGCTAGAGAATTCTCCTCAGGAGTTTCACAGCTATTGCTTCACAACTAACAGAAGCTGTAGAGTTGGTGTGGGGATTTTGCTGATTTGCCTTAAATTTTCACGATAGTTACATTAATTCAAATAAAACAGTTTTAGAAAATCTTCTAATTGTTGCAGTAATTGTAGGCCATTTTCTGCTTGTTAGGTGTTTGTTTACACATACACAAGGTGCTTGTTTATATACACAAGTGCTGAGCTCATCCAGCAAAACTCTCAAGTGAGTTCAGTTTCCAGGCTAGGAAAAGATGTTGAGTAGTACTGAGCTTCTAAAAGGCAGAATACGTGTCTTGATATTGAGCCACATTATGGCCTTGTAGGACCTCCTGAAATAGATTGAATTTGAGCTAGCACATCCTTCTGCTTAGACTGTATCCTACCCTGGAGTAATTGCATATGAACTGTGATGTGGTTTCTTTTTCTTTCAGTTCTTCTAATTAATTCTGTCCTGATTTTATTGACCTGACTGGACCACAGAAGAGTCTACCTATTTTTTTTAGTGTTGGGAGGGTTCCTTGGGGTGGAGGCAATAGGAGGATAGCTTTATGAAAACATTTCAAATATAATTTAGATTTTCCTGTCTTGCTCTGGGTATCTCTGTACAAGAGTCAGAATGTATGGTGAGCAGATAAGTTAGGCATACCTGTTCAGTTTTTAATCTAGCTGGCCAGGGGCACAGTGGCACAGATTTCTACATGGATCATACTATCGTTATTAGACCGTTCATATTAATGCGTGTGTATTCACTGCTATTACTCTTCATATGGTATCACAGTCATGTATCAGTGAAGTAATAAAAACAAAACCCTCCACTGATGAATTAGTGGTATGTTGGTTTGATGTAGAGATTTCTAACAGATGTTTAATGTGTTAATAGCATCTCCTATTCATCCTCTGAAAAATGAGAAGCTTACTGAATATCATTTGTTTAGGTTTGTACAACACGACGGAGCAGAAATACTCAAGCTAGCTCAGTCTGGTAGAACAGTATTTTCAGATGGCATAAGATAATTGCATACAGCTGCATGATGGAATAGCAGTTAACACAGTACTCCACCTGGATTTATATAACTCTGCTTCTCAGTGTAGGTAATTAAACAAAGTAGAAGAGATTAAATAAGATTTTTCACTTTTATATCTATAGGCTAATGCAAGTTCTTAATGTCCTGTTAAGTAAATGATCTTAAAGATGAAGTATTGGGAGTAATGAAACAAAAAGATTATCTAATAATGATGTATTTAGTGCCATCCTTCATTGTTTTACGAATAGATGCTCTTCTTGATGCAGATGAATCATTTGACAATATTTTGGCATGTCTTGTCACAAATAGTCTGCTATGTTTTGCAACACAAAAAGTTTTCTTTTCCTAATTAACCAAATATTGCAACTTTCCTATTCTGTAACAGTTATGATTTGGGTTTGTAAGCTCCAGTTCTCTGTCAAAATGCTTTACTTGACAGTCTTAACATGACCAATGCCAGTAAAATGTTCTAGTATATTATCTGGCAGTAAATAAAACCTGTCAGAAAAATTGACAAAAAGAGCAGCACTTAACAAAAGACATATGCCTCATAAATAAATATGTCATGACAACTAGCAGCCATAGTAACATACTGGAAGGAAAAGGCTGAAAAAAGTAACCAACCAGAAGGAGCTAATGAGTTATTTTTGCTAGAGATCTGCAATAGACTTTTCCTGTCACAATACTACTGCATTTGTGATAAAGCAAAAAAGATTTCTGCTGTGATTTTCCTAGCATACTCTAGAAATTTCATATAGCAAAGACTAACTTACATGAATGTCTACACAGAGCATGTGTATCACTGTATCACTAATAGCTTTAAATATTATATTAGATTAATCCTCTGTCTTAATTCCAGACTTGACTCATTACTTTTCAAGACTGTTTGGTGCATTTATGCAGAAGGCACGCTTAACTACTTAGGAATCATTAATTCAAATTATGAAACAACATTTTTGAAGAAACACATCCTTATAGTTCGGAAATGGCAGGTTAATAGGTTTGAGAGAAACCTATACATTTCACTTGAATTGTCAAACTAAATAACTTCCAAATGTCTTCATAATAAAGTTACCTTAAGATTTCAGGGTTTACTTTTTAAATAAGTATGCTGGAAATATTTGTGGTAAAGGAACATACGTGCTTTAACGCAGTGTGCAATAGTGAAGTATAAGATGACAGTAATAGCATGGAAGAGCCATGCCACCACCACTACCCCCCAAAAAAGCCTCCCCAAAACACCCCCACAATGCTGTCTCCCTTAAAGAAGATATAAAGGGATTGTGAAACACTAGTACTGTAAGTAAGCTTTTAGAGAGATTTCAGACCAAGAGATGAAGTCAGATTTGATGTTGTGGAAAACTTGGATTATGAAGCCAAAAAATTTATACAGACATAGTGTAGGGGGTGGGGTAAAATGCAGTATAAAATAGCAGTAAGATAGTAATAATACAGAATAATAAAGGATAGCAATTTTGGAATTGGCTTGAATTGGTTCAAAATTAGAAATTTAGTTGGACTCAGGAGGAGGAGAGAAAGTGACAAGAGACTGTAGAGCTTTAGCAGCTGCAGGAAATGGCATGAATTATAGCACTAATGATTTCAAAGAATTCTTGTGCTTTATTTACCACTTTTATTTTTGTGTCACCTTTGCCTTTATCAGATAAATTAAAATGTAAGTTCTCTGATGCAAAGAAAGGGGAAAGAAAGCCGTAACATAAATATGTACGAGGTCCTTGAGTACTTAATATGCTGGTTTATAAAAAGTTCAATACTTGTGCGATTTATCTGCATTTGCTCTGCATGACAGAACAGCGATTGTGAAGCATTGTCTTGCAGTATTAACATTTTTTAAAATAATATATGACATTTTAAGTTAAATGTGAGGCTTTAGTAATCTCAATTTAGTCACAGTTTTCCTTTGTTTCACTTGTGATTTTACTGTACAAAGAATTCCATGCTTCTATTACTGTTGATGAGTTGAAAGTGTGTTATTATCACATCAGCCTTCCAGAAGCTGGTATGCAAAACAGTGGCAGGTGTGTAACATCGCAGCCCTCCTGATGTGTAAGGCACTGAAGTCGTGCTATTTACTAATATGTACCTTAACTTCTCTGAATAGAGATACTGAATAAAACCTGAAATTATAAAGTGGCATTGACTACCTGTATTGTGCTTTCAGAACAGTGTGTCAGAATTCAAACAGCAAGAGAGATCTTTCCTTGAAAATTTCAAATAAAAAATTCTCCTTTTGAGATGATGAACATTATTTCTGATAATTCAGAGGACAGGCAAAAATGACCCAGTATCTTCAAAATCTGATGTGAATGCTTTTGAAATACATCTTCAAAAGCATTGTGAGATGCTTTTGGTGGACAGAGTAGTATTGAATATGATTTCAGTGTTTATATATACTGAGGTATTGAGGTGGGAAGCATGAGACGAAATACCAGTTTGGGTTGTGAGAATGCTATATAAAGAGGATCATCTCAGCACTCAAGGAGTCTGGTCCTCTTGTGTCATTTGGGAAAAAAAATCCAAGTAGACAGGAGTTTGAAAGATTTATAATATATTTCTGGTTTCTGCATTGATGAAAGTAAAATAATTCCAAGCGTTATTTTTAAGGTCTAGTAGGTCTGTGAATAGATTTAGTGCTATTTAGGATTTTCTACTACTATGACAGAATACAGAATTTTTTTCCTACTTAAAACATTACTGCTTATAGATCAGATGGAAATGTTCATTACTTCCTGTAAAAAAAGTGCCTCTTTTTTGCAGTGAGATTGAGATAATTGTCTTCAATTTGACTTATGTTAGGCCTGGTCATGTCTAACATCACATCTCCTTTGTGCTTATTGGCACCTTCCACTAAAGTGAATTCAAGTAGCCTGGTGTGGTAGGTTGAGAGAGGGCTTAGCTCTCCCTCCTCCACAGAGTAAGAAACCACAGCTAACTCAGTCGAAGAGCAAAGCTATATATTTACAAGCATATATGGAAAGCAGGTTATATATAACACAATATATACAGGTATTTACAATATATACACAGAAATATACAGCAATGAGAAATAACACTACAAAAATCCCTTCCCCGGGAGGGATCCCCTCCCTGTAACCCCCTCTCTCCCCCCCTACCTCCATTTTTTACCCCAAAAAAGGGGTTAGAGAGAAAGAAAGGCAAGTTATTAAGGAAAAGAGTTGTTAGTAAGCTTCAAAAGCCCATGCAGGATTAGTTTTTGCTTATCTGAAGGCCAACTCCAGCAGTTCGCAGAGAAGCAGGCAGGGAGAACAGGCTGAAACCCACACTCCCCCAACTCCCAAACCAAACTGAACTGAGAGAAAAAAAAATTCCAACTGCTCCACAATCTAAAGTTGCATTTTATCCATGCACCAATGAAATTCGTTTAGAATATCAGAATGTTTTGGTTCTAGTACCGAAAACATTTAGCCAGTGTGTCCCAGCACTGTTTGTCTTAAAGGCACAGCCTCAAACGATCACACCTGGCACACTTACCAATGCCACCAATGGAAATATAAATTAAAATACAGTCTCACCAAGCAGTGCTGCAAAGATCAATATAAGGAAGAATATTCTATCATCATTTTGGGCAGCATGAATAGTAGCCAAAGAAATCAGCTGTGGAAAACAAAAGAAGGTATAAGCAAATGTATAAAAAATAAAATAAATCATATTTAGAAACCTCAAACTACAGAATGGAACCTTTAAAAGGGATTTGTGGTGTATCACTTTCAGTTGTGATTTTCAGTCTGTTACTGTGGTATAATCTGTGATTCTCTTTGGGGAGCAGCAAACAGCATCTGGTAGTTCTTTGGATTCCTTCCAAACTGCTTTGAAGTAGATGTGAATATAGTAGTGTGAAGGATAAGCAACTGATGAGCACATTGGAACAACAAAAAATTCTTGTTTTTCAGGGTATTCTGTTCTTTATATTCTGGTAAAATTTATTAATATGAATGCTGAGTATAAAATAACACCTAAGTAAGCTTCTTATTTCAAGTGGTGTAATACTGGAGTGTGAATGTGTTCACAGCTGTGATTGAAGGTTTGCATAAACTGGATACCATAAACCTGTGGAGGCTACCTGCATCTACTAGTCAGTCCACTGAACTGGAGCAACTGGACTGCTTTGAGGCTGTCTGCTTTAGTTTCACTATCTCTTTGAAGCACCATGTCTTGCCACAGCATCACGGCCAGGGAGGTTTGTCTAGGAATGAGGGAGTGTAAATGGGAAAGATTGTTGCAGGTGGCTGATTGCTGCAAAAATCTGTATCACCTTTTGCAGATTGATATGAGCTGACTCTGTCAAAAGTTTAGGCTAATGCAGATGCATTTGCTCTTAAGAATAACTGGAAACTCTGTAGTTTTGTTTGCACAGCAGAGAAGGCAAGCCACTTCTTAATTGTGGTTTTGATGAGAGGCCATCAGTGGCTAAGTTTTCATCAACAGATAGTGTTGGTAGCACAACAGCTGTTACTGAGTACCCAATGTGTAGTTTGCTTGCCCTCCAGAAGGTTTCATTCTGGACTAGCTTGAAACTGGGCCCATGGACTAGATGCTTGCTAGCTGTCAGCTAGTAAAAGATCTGGAAAAGCTCTGTTTTGTGAGCCTGGGCAGTTCATGTCTCCACAAAAGTTTTTCTAGATGCAGACTTGGAAGCCCAAGCAGTGGAAGACTGCTGTGTGGATATACACACATTCCACATTTTCCTTCCTTACCTCCCTTAGTATTCTAATGAAATATAATAACTTCCTTTGGAAAACTCTATTACAAATCAGTTAACCTTATTGTTATGAAATGCCTTGCTGTGTTCTGTCCGATGTCATTAAATTGTGTCATACTTTTCGAATAGTTTCATACGAGAGCTCTGCTTTCCCTAAGATAATTGTGCTTAAATCTATATAAAATATTTATCTTCTGCACCATATGTGATTATTTTCTGTGTGTAGTTGTTGACTTAAAACATGTAAGTGATAAGTATATATGAAAAGTAATTATACAGGATATCTAGATGTATCAGGTAAAGGTTGGTTTCCACTCCAGAGACTTCAAACATAGTATCTTGTATTTTTCCATCCAGAAATCCCATCTCATACTTGCATGATTTTTTGTTGTTTTAATAGGTTATTAATAGTTTCCTTACATAGTGAGCATAATTGCCATTTACCTGGCTAACTCAGTGTACTGATCTCAAAAGATATTGATGCCTATTTAGTGACTTCAAGTTAGTAAGTGCCCAGTATTGGAAGTAAGGTTCTCATAATGAAATCCTTACACCTGCATGATTAGATCATATGTAGCATATGATGCATATACTGCAGCATATAATGCAGTGATTTATACTAAATTCATGGGGGGGATGTAAAGGAAGTTTCAAGTCTTTCAGTGATGTCTCTCTTCTTCAAAAATCTCATTAATCATAAGCATGAATAAGCTAAACTGTTTATGATAATAAAACACACTTTCTTTGAATTTCTTCTCATCTTCTTAAGACATAATTAAGCTAGGAAAGGTTTTCAATGTTATTATACAATTTGCTTGCTCAGAAACATTTTTTTTTTCTCTTTCTGTGTTTTATTCCAGGACAATTAATTTATTAATGGTAGGGTCAAATAATTGAGAACAGCAGTCTCTTAGCCTTTGTGATTTTGAGTGTACTGAACAGAAGCATCTCTCAATTATTTTAAAAGCAGATGTAATACCCACAGTAATTGGGAACGTTTGTCTTTGCTTCATAATGATGCTTTAAAGCCATTTGACACTAGAACACAACCCTATTTGAAGCAAAGGGATTTTCATTATGACCTGGGTGCTTGAGAATGTGCATGTAACATTCCCCTTGCAGACGAAAAGAGAATAAGCCTTTGAAAAGCACAGTCATTAACACGGTCAAAAATATAACCTTCCAAAATAGATGAGTGCCATTTGTTGTCTCTTATTAAGGAAGGGGTAGATAAAATGGCTCTGAATCCCAGCTTGTGGATAAGACAGTAGGAAGAAGTTTTTAGTTACATTATTACTTTTAAAACCCACCCACCCATATCAGACTGGAAAGTAGATTACTGCACTTTAATGCAGTAGGAAGCTATTTGTTACTAAAAGTCTATGAGGAATATAATGGAGGTCATTAGTAAAGCAATTCTATTAGAACTCTGCATGTAGAGCATTAGCAGTAAGCATTAGAAGCTGCTGGATCAGTACCTTTGCAGTTTGCCCACTGACTCAAACAAAAATTGTCCTGAATTCTTCGAGCACGTCTTTGGTCATGACTTTTGTGGAGTTCTTTTTCTTTAATTTTGTTTGTTTGTTTGTTTTGGCCTTGGGTTTTGTTATTGTTCTTTTTTATATGTGAAGGATACCTGCTTATGCTGTGCCTATTACAATATAAATTATATAACTCCAAGTTAAAATGGAAACTAGTAAATCTTAATATAGCAAAAAGGCAATTACTTATACTCTGCAAAACTGTATTTATGTTCGTTGCATACAAGAAGTATAAGGCATGTTAGACTTAGTTAATTATTCTTTCCTTTAAAGTGTCATAGTTTTCTGAATGGCAGAGCACAAACATCTATGGCTTTTAGCAGTCTTTACCAGAATTTTATGTTACGTGTTATTTTTGGTTTAGTGATGGACAATAGGCCTAATCCTGCTTCTGTGGAAGATAAAATCACCATTTTAGTTCAGATTACCTGAAAGAACTCACATCATTTAAACAGATGGCTTGATGACATTATTATTAAACTCTCCAAATTCATTACTGCAAGTATTGTTTGTCTGTAAACCTCAAAGTGTTTAAAAGACAAATTTACAAGAGGGATGTTGGTGCTTAAATGTCCCTGCAGGCATCTAAATCAAGCATTCAAATGTCAATGTATTCATATCTCACCTGTCGGTACTGAGAAGAAAACTCATTTGGATTTTTGGTTTTGAATTCCATAGTTACGTAAACTGATAATTTGCTGATGCTCAGCAATTTGCATGGCTTACAAACTGTGACCAGTTTGCTGAACTGCAAGGTGCCTGTTTGAATCAGTGGCAGCACGGATGCTGATGTTCCCTATTCCATAGTGATAAGCTGATGAGAAAAGAGCTGCCAGAAAAGATGATTTTGCTTAAAATATTTTGCAGAAGTATTGGAGTTACTGGAGTCACATATCTTCCTTTTCCTAAGGGATTTATATTCAGATTTGCATACTAAATAATTGGGTAGTCTTTTCAGAGACTTTCACGATGGAGCTGTTCTATTTAGAATTAAGGACTTAAATATCTTTTAACCTAGGCAGAAGAACTCTGTAACCTAGTGATTAAGGCAGCCCTTTGGGATGAGGAGTCAGACTTTCAGGTACCAGAACAATGAACATTTCAGTATTCTAAACTAAGCATTTATTGGAGAAGGAACTTGAACTTGCTCCTTCCTCATCAAGTGGAAACCCTAATTGTGGAACTATGGGATTTCTTACATGTTCACTGTGATTCAGGGTATCTTGGGATTCCTTGTATTACCAGGGAGGCACACAAGGCACACTGAAAGTACAAGGATGAGCACAGTGTGTAACCACAAGCTAACAGTGGAAAGTATGTGTTCAGATGCCCTTTAGTTAAAGGGATTTTGAACCTCAGCTTTTTGCTTTCTCCTGTGTGCATTGTAAACAGTGAGCGACCAGGTAAAACAAAAATTCCATCAAACGTTTTGAAAGACTTGCAGCTGCTTAGTTTTCAGAGGAAGCTCAGGACCCTGTATCAGAAAGTTTCAGAGTTAGAAATCAAAGGATAGTGCCTTGCTCTGCCAGAAATGAGCTGTCTGAGCCTGTGGAATGCAAAGCAGTAAGCTTTCTTCTCAGCCTTTTGTAGAACAGATACGCTGTGCTCAGTGTGCTACTATAGTAAACTCCTTTACTAGACACCTGATTCTTATACATTATGAAGATGTCATAATCATATGAGAGAGATATGACCCTGTCTAAAAATAGAGGTACATTTTGCAATAGGTTTGATTTATAGAAAAATTATACATTATTTTATATGAACTCCAAGTTTTGAAATGTCACATAAAAAATGGAACTCTCCATATAAATCTTCCTTGTCATTAAGCCCAGCCAAAGTGAACCAAATGATAAATGCAAGTGATTTGTATGGCATAAGTGTGTGCTGCTTTGTAAAAAATAATTACAATTCTTGTGACAAATACTTTTAAATATCTTAACTGATTTTTAGTATTTTTGACAGGAGATTCCTTTTGTGAGCTTTAACAATTAATACTGTAATAAAGCAATCTAGGGCCTTCCATAATTTAGCTCTAACAGTTTATACTGTAATACATTGTAGAATTTTGCATTGTTACTGTAAGTAAAAATGATGAAATAGTACTTTGTTCAGTATTTCTTAATATAATTTTCAATTGTAAGTGGTTTATGACTATTGAATTTAAAGCATAATGGTTAAAATTCCTAACTGGGGTTATCTGCATCAGATTGGATATTTGGAGAGATATTTAAGAAACTTCAAGTAGGAAAAGCAGTGTTTCTTTAAATAGGCTTACAAACCAAAAAGTCTCCCCAAAAAACCCAAACCCATTACATTTCTATTTATTTAAAGGATCCAGCTTAACCAGTATTCATGGATTTTCTTTTGCAAGAGTTCAGAGCACATGTGAATCTAGTTCAATATAAGAACTTAATCTCTCTGCTCTGATTAATCTTGGTTTTCTTAGTGGCTTGTAAGTGAAGCAAACAGAACGGAGGCAAGATCTTCACAAAAAATTGAAAAAGGTTTGGTTTACTTTGCCATTTACTTGTTTGGGGAAACTACATTGCTCAAGAGAATGATAGTGAGGCTTAGAATGTAGCACCTTGAAATAACCAGTGAAAATAAGGTCACTGTGATTAGTAATCGAAGTTGGGGGGTTTTTTTTTGACATTCCAGTAGGTCACTGAATACCTTTGTAAAATGAGATTGGACTCAGTGTGGCTAACAGACTTACCCGAGGTAAAAAAAAATCAAACATTGTAACATCAGCTTTTGCTGGCAGTTTCTACAGACAGATCAAGAACTTCTGTTGTTGGTCTGTTTGAGAGAAGAGCTGCAGGTTTAATGCATTTAGGTATGCTTTGATGCAGTCTGATGCTGTATCTGTATAAAATAGTTTGTTTCAAGGTCACCAGGTTAGATGATGTCTCTGGCTTTTGTTTGGTTTTTGATATAGCTATGCTATTAATTTTAAGCAGAGATCTGTAATTTTGCAATTATGCTTTAATTTTTGCTATTATAACTTTGAAACAATTTAGTTAAAACTTTTTGGTAACAATGTTTCATTTTTTTTTTAAAAAAATATTTTTTAATAATTATATGCTGTAAAAATCTTCAGTTAGTAAGCCCTTGCATTAGAAAAATGAATGGCAAAACATCTTTATTACAGAGTGTGAATAAGCTTGGTTTTCCTGAGAATTTTGCTTGGAGTTTTGTTAACAAAAACCCCTCTACTGTATGGACTATAAGGCTGACAAAGTAATACATTCTGTGATGGCTAATACAAGGCATAACTGTAGCAGCTTAGTGGATCAAATCTCTGTGGCGTCTCCCACACCATCTATAGATTTTCAAATAGAGAAGCTACAAATTTCGGTTTTGCATGCCAGGGTCTGAAGTACCAGTTTGTACTGCTTTCTTGCTGCCAACCATTCTAGACAATAAAATTGTGACATTTTAAAAAATCTATAGCAATGAAAGAGTATAATTGAATTGGAATTAACCAGGTTGGAAAAGACCTCTGAGACCATTGATTCCAACCTATCATCCAACATTATCCAATCAACTAAACCATGGCACCAAGCACCCCATCCGGTCTCTTAAACACCTCCAGTGATGGTTACTCCACCGTCTCCCTGGGCAGCCCATTCCAATGGCCAATCACTCTTTCTATGAAGAACTTCTACCTAACATCCAGCCTAAACCTCCCCTGGCGCAGCTTGAGACTGTGTCCTCTTGACAACTTGTATGCATAGATGATTATTATTTTGCATAGGAGCATAAGCACTTGAAGGGGTTTTAAAACTAAATGGTCGTAGAAAAACCTATGTTGAGTCATGACCCCTTTGTTGAATCATTTATTTCATGGGTATCATAGGCAATGGCATTTCACAAGTGAATTATTTTCCCACTGGAATTAGTGCTACTGTTCTCCTCATATGTTTATTTATCTTGCATCTTCATGGTTTGGAACTAATTTCATTCTTGAAAGTCTCCATGTTAATAGAGCAAAATAGAACACATAGGCTTAGCAATGGAATATTCTACTAGAAATACTTTGTGGTGTTAGGAGCTCTTTTTTTTTTTTTTTTCTTTTTCTTCCCCCTCCCCTGCTTCTTGGAGGTACTTTGGACTGTTGTCTACAGAAGTCTTTCAAGTGCCTTGAAATCTGGCTTTTGAATATCAGAATGTTAGACCAGGCTCATCCCTATAGATCTGTTTTTGTTTACACAATCATTTGTTGAGAGACCGTCTGGCTGCCTGGGTCTTGTTTTGCTCCTGGTGTTCCATTCAGACTCCATTCTGCACAGAAACGCACCATTTAAAAAGCAAAATGGGATGTGTCCTTATTGTTGCTCTGCTGCTAAAATTTATTCAGTTACCCATCATCAGTTCCTGAATAAATGAACATTCAGAATTAATGGCCATGCTGCTAGGAAACATTATTCCAGTACAGAAGAGCTGATAAGTGCCGAAAGCTCTTGATTCTGCCTGTTTCCCAGACAGAGTGTGTCTGGGAAGCTTCTGTCAAGCTTCTGTCAAGCTTCTGATACAAGATGGGTATTGTAATTTGCAGAGAAAGTTTTGATCATAGGTAGCCATCATGTGTCATGATCAAATTAATAAACTAAGACAAGGTGTCTTAGACACTCCCATGAAAATACTGCTTCTTTCTTTGGATTCAGGAACTCAGCTAAGTTATTGCCATTGGCAAAGTAATTCCTGTCATATTTTGTGGTCTTAATTTTTTATTTCACAATTGTCATAGTGCCCAGAAGTCCTAGTCTTGAAGCACATTTCTCTGTCATAATCAGAAAAAGACTCCAATGGCAGCCTTTATTTCCTGTAGTATTGTCACTAAAAATGCCCAAACCTTTGTTAAATTGACATTATTCTATTTTCATTTTGTCTACCATGCTTATACCAATTCTCATTTGTTGATCAAGGCATTAATAACTGATTTTGAGTAAATTCGTTATTGCTGCAGAAAAAATAGTATAACGTAACATACTTTATTATTCACAAGACCCTGCAACTAGTATTCTTAAAGTTTGCCAACTGTAATTATCACCGTTGAAGTAAGCACAAAGGGCTGTAATTATCATCCAAAAGCAATTTGTTGTGGTGTAACACAGAAGATTTTGAGGGTTGACCCTTACTTTGAATGATCTGAGTAATTGCACCAATGGTCCCTGTAAGAGGTTTAAAATTGTGGAAATGGTTGAAAGCTGCACCTCACACAAAGCCCTGTTCACAATACCTATTTTCAATATGTTTGTGGTATCACTGCCATAAATTTTGTTTGGTAGATAATCCCTTAGGGTCTTCCCTGCCCCGTCACTTCAATATACTGTATGCAAATATTAATAGGAATTAAGTATAAGTGTTTAAACAAGTACCTTATCCACTGTCTGGGTAGACAGTGGCTGGATGGACCAGGGAAGCTAGCTAATGAATCTATAACGAACTTCTAATATGAATGCAAGGCAATGTTTTCTTGGTGTGGAGGTCTTGAATCATTTGAGTCGGCAGTTCTCTTTGATTTTGTTTTTGTTTTTTTTCCAATAAAGGTATCTTTTGAAGGTATCCTGAATTTTTAATAGAAAGGTTTTAGATAGGAATATGAAAAATATCCCAGTTATTATAAAAGTACCTTGAGACTAAAGAACTGAAAGTTTTGAGACAGTAGGCTCTGAGATTCAAAATGTAGAGGTTCCACAATACTTACAGAAAGACACTGTTTATTTGCATTATGTAAAATGTGCATAAGATATAAAGCTGTGGATGACTGAGGAATGTGACAGCCAAGAGTAGAAGTATTTTCTCATGAGGGCATAATGATGGCATCAGAGAAGGAAATAAGGCATCTACAGACTTCTGATAAAGAAAATCCTATATCCTGATTATTTTAACCATGTGGAAAAAGCTTGTCTAATCTATCTCAACAGTCACTAAAGCAGCTGAACTTATTATTGAGAGGTTGACCTATCTGCTCTACAGACTTTTCAGTTCTTATCTTTCAGGAACAGTTTTAAAAGCATCAAAGATATACTCTATATCATATGCTTCAGTCTCAACATCACTGAGTTTTTGGTACAGTGATTATGCCCACAAGACCTAAAGTACAAAAATTCAAGTGCAGATTATCTCCTCCTGGGAAATTCTGCAGTTGACTTATTAATGACATTTTTGTAAAAAATAGTAAAAGAAATACTGCCCTGACACTAGTGATTTGTTCACTCTTTGTATTTCCTCTGTTTACAGTTCCTATTACAGCTGCTAGTGTGTGTTATTAATACTAATATATCTGCAAGTAATGAGATAAATATGGTGTATGAAGCTTGCAAGGTTTTGGGAGTTTTAGGTCAGATTCTATCAGCTAGACATAATTTTCTTTTGTTGTTATTTATTTGTCATCTTAGGTGTAAGATTGGAAATTTAGTCAACCTCACATAGGATCATGACATCCAAGTCTCATCTGAGGATTGTATAAATTAAATTAAGGCATTTTGATCGACTGTTTCAACTTGTGAATCCCCTTTACTAAATATATTGTAGTTTCATTTTTCAGATTCCAACACAAGTAAAATGATTGCACTGCATCAAAACAGGGCTTTACAATGTTGGTTTTGTGATGCTGAGGTGGTTAATTTTGAGATATTTGACCTCAAATGGTTTTGGTTTATGATTTTTTTTTCTTTCCCATTTCAATCAATCTGAAATTTCTTTTATGTTTTTTTTGGCAATGAGCAAGGTGGGGGGCGGGAGGGGTTATGAATATTCACATACCAGATCACTATGTGTGGATGTATGGTTTTCTGTATTTTCACACCTTAGGAGTGGGAATATTCCTAGTGATGCAGGAATAGGGAGAACAGTTTCTAGGTCAATGACAGAAAAATCTCAATTGTAAATATGTGTCCATTCATTCTCTCCTCTCTGTTCTGTCAGAATCTGTATAGCATATTCTTTTCTTTGTAGGTTTTTTTTGCCCCTTTGCTTTCTGGGGCATCCACTGCACTTTGACTCTGTTCTGGAACCTGATCTGCTCACTATTCTTACCACTGTGTTACAGATGTGAATAATGCAGATGAGAAATTGCTGAAGCTGTCCCCTCTGTAAGACCTGGTGTGGCTGGGAGCTAGACAGACTGTTCTGAGCCCTGAATGTGCCCAATGAATTGCATTCTGTGGCATGAATTTCTTTCCTCTTTACTGTAATGTGCAGGAGGTGAATGTGAATATCATTTTTACTGTACTTGTGTTAATCATTCATAGTGCCTTGTTTACACTATACTAGATTAAACTTTAAAATCTATGACACGAGGAAGGAATATGTTACTTAGCCTGTATGTTCAGACAAAAGCAGATAGGCAGAAATGAAATATAGACAGGTAATGCAAACTGGCAATGCAGTTAGTATGGATTATAGTCAAATGACAGATATACACATCCTTTTTATCATCAGTATTCACACTTTATGATCTTAAAAAGTTCATGTACATGTCACAACATATAAGATTTTTAATAACAGAAGAGAGCTTTGAGCTTCAGTTTAAAAATGCTATGCTTTAGCATCTATTCTAGCAGAATTAGAATGTGTATTTTACAGTTTCATAAATATTGATCATCTGTAGATTTTTGCTAGTGTACAATTTAATATACAGCCCTGTAAAGTGTTCAACGTGTTACTCTAACAAATCTATCACAGATAAAGGTCAGGCATTGCTTGAAAAATATTTGTTAAACATTTATATATGTAAAAATATTTGTTAAGCATTTATTATTTTTATATGTCTATTTTACCAATGTATTTTCTATATGTGTGTTATATATATACAACAATCTGAAATAATTTGTTATGTGAGGGTAGTGCAGGTCTCTCAACACATTTTTTTTAAAATACCAGATGTTTTAAGAAAAAGATGCAGTGGTCATATCCAATACAGCTTTTGACCAAAACCATCATGCTTCATTGCACATCCTCTGACAGTGCTCCTTGAGTTTGCATATTACTAAATCTTGTGTGCGCAGACAAGTTTAGTTGTCCTGAGATTTGCACAGGGAGCTTGTTCTGCTGTAAGCTTTAGAAACTCAAGAGTGTTACAGACAATTTGGAGGAAGAGCAGATGGAGAGGGTGAGATCTATAAATTAGGATTGTCACAGCACAAATTATAGCAGTTAGGCTATTTACATGGCTCTTATTTAGAAGCTCCAGAGCCACTCTCCATATTCCTTACTCACATCTGAAAACTCTGTTACTGCCTGGCCTACAACCATGTGATCACAGGGCTGTTGGCCTAAGGAGAGAAACATCAGTTGTTTCTATTCTGGGTTTCTGGCTACTCTGGTTATCATGGAACTCTGGTTCAATATCCTTCCTATAAACAAGCTGACTGCCACTTTTCAACTCTCAAATCTGTGTCTCGTGTCTCTTACCCCATGCTCACTCCTAGATTCCCTCAGCATTGGATCATACTCAGGCATCAAGTTTAACTCTTTTGTGGATATTCTAGATTGCAAATAGTGTTGACATAGCAGAGGAACTTTATAACAATAGCTAGTTTTGAAAGTACTTGGAGAAAGATATTTTTTAAATACCATTTTAATTCAAGCTGAACATTTGGATTGGACAGAGAAAGCATTATATGACATCACTACATAATATATGGTGTCAGTTAAAAACATTCTCTTCCTTTTAAAAGGAATCTTTATTTCCACAGGTTCGGCTTGAAACGTAACTCTCTTTCCTTAGCCCCACTCAGCCCATCTGTGCATAGAAAATTTCTTGCTCCAGGGAACAGATGGAGTTAGTGGCTCTGCTGTGTTTTGCTGTGAGCTCCATATTCTGGATTAGTCACGTTCCTTGAGTAGGGTACTTTTCTGCAGTATAATATGGCAAGAGCTATTATGTGAATTTACATGCTATTCCACATTAACAAAAAATAGGGTTCAGATTACTATTCACCAAGGCTCCAATATGCCCCATCAGAATGTCCATTTCTGGATAGCTTTGAATTACAGTGTCACAATATCACCCAGGTTGGAAGAGACCTCAAAGATCATTGAGTCCAACCTGCCACCACAGACCTCATGACTAGACCATGGCACCAAGTGCCACATCCAGTCCCGTCTTGAACATCTCCAGGGATGGCAATTCCACTATCTCCCTGGGCAGCCCATTCCAATGACGAATGACTCTCTCCGTGAAGAACTTTCTCCTCACTTCGAGCCTAAACCTCCCCTGGTGCAGCTTGAGACTGTGTCCCCTTGTTCTGGTGCTGGTTGCTAAAGAGAAGAGACCAACCCCTTCCTGGCTACAACCACCTTTCAGGTAGTTGTATAGGGCAATGAGGTCCCCCCTGAGCCTCCTCTTTCTCCAGGCTCCCTCAGCCTGTTCTCATAGGGCTTGTGCTAAAGGCCTCTCACCAGCCTTGTTGCCCTTCTCTGGACATGTTCAAGTGTCTCGATGTCCTTGTACCTAAAGGCTATGTATACATATATGTGTGCTCATGGTTTTCTTTAGTTTTGCATTTTAATTATGTATCTGCTCTGGGAAAGAAAAACAAAATTGTCAAATGATTCTAAGAATAAAATACTGACACCTTGTAATTTGACTTTTAAAATGTTTGCAGTCCCAGAAAGCACGGTATTCACCATGGAGAAATGAGTTCAAGAGAATTTTGTGATCAAAAGAATCTTCTCCAGCTTATTAAACAAGGATAGATTAAAAAAGTTGTAGGAACTTATGTATAAGGGTAGTATATGGATAGTATCACAGATATAACATTCATCCCTTGGGTGAAGTCAAAGTTCCTGTGAGGGTTTGGTCTAAGACTTGATGGAAATTTGCTCTATGTAGAGCATCCACAAAGGAAGCATGAAAAAACTTTTAAAGAGTATGTGAATCATCAGTACCTACATTTCAATACTAGAGCTATCTAAAGAGGTCTGATTACAACTGCAAAGTTATTTTAAGGTAAACTTCTACATCTTCTGAGTTCAGGTTGTATTAAATTCAAAGCATCAGCAAAAATACTGTGTTTTTCTTCTTTTGCAGAAAAAAATCCCCACATTTATTTTGCAGTGGAATGATTTTTTACCTTTTTTTCTTCGTTCATACAGCTGGATTTATTTTTCTTCTTCAAAGGGTGAAAAGAATGTATTTTGTGTATTATCTGAATGAACATCTACATGCAATGAGTTTGCAAATAGCACATTTTCAAAAGTAGACTCAAAATATGTTAATATAAATGGGCATTGAATTCTGTGTGCCAGTATATAATCTGTTTAATTTTTCTGTGTTAGGAATGGGCTAATTAATGGACAAGACAAATAGATTGTAGATGTAGTTTATGCTTTGCTATCATAAATGCATAGGATAAGCTTGTGTGGAAATGATACGCCTTAACATCCACCTGTTTGCTAGAAAATACTAAGCCTGGTAGGTGGTAGTACGCTAAGAACCTTATTTTATCCTCAGGAGAGGGATATTTGGGGACCTCTGTAGATTGCCAAAGCCTGTGCTAACTGACCTGTCATTGCTTTGGGCATCCAGATTGTTTGCAAGCTGGAAATGCTAAAATGTTGTAGTTGAGGCATATTTTTGCATAATTATGACCTCGCCCTTCCCCCCTAGAGATGATAGATATTTTCTGTTGTCCACATACATCTTTGATTATGTAGTAGCAGTAATACTTCAGTATTTGTGATTAAATTATTGTCATGTGACATTTGTAGTGCTGGTATTTGGTATGGTAAGTAACAAGTTACAGGAAACACCTTTGTCCCTTTAATAATTCTCTCTACTTTCAGCTAATTAGCATCCAAGCTATATTATGATAAACAGTTTAATTGCAGGTTTTAATTCTGTGTCTGCAAAGACTGGTTTATAGATTGGGTTTTTTTCTTTTCACAGACTAAGGTAATATTTTTGTCTCTTATGTGTATTTGCTGTACCTGAAATGAAAAGTACCAGCTTATGATTCAAACCTCGTGAATAAACAGCGGTAATGAAAATTTGTTTCTCTGCTGCTCCATGCTCTACTACACACTGCAAGTAATGCCTATAGTCTTCCCAGCAGGCATTTCAAGGATTCAACATTACTGAGATTAAAAATGAAATGTAGGGGTGTTACAGCTAACATATTTATAAATTATTGTAATGAAATCAGTTAACTGTATTTTATAGGTATGAAAAGTGTTTGCTAAATGTACATGTTAGAGAAACTGGATGATGACTATGCTCTGTCCAAGCGGTGCTTTTTGTGTATGTAATGATTGTTAATTTTGCCATGAATGGTGGCCAACTATCACAGTGTGTCTAGCACCCAGTCTGTGCAGCTTCAGGTCTCCAGAGCAGGATGTCTGAATGAAAAAAAACTGATGGGAATTAGTGCTCAGAATATTGGCATTGCAGAAATGTATGTAGCAAGGAGCAAAAGAATGACAGAGATCATTCTAACAGTTCTCAGTTATGAAGAGCCATGTTCTCTTGCCAAAATTACTTCAAAGCACTGTAAAATATGTTAATACAGATACAGCCTGTTGCCTTTAATAGGCTGCAATCTGCCCTGTCAAAGTATTACACTTTTTAAACCAACAAACTACATCACTTGTCAGTGCTTTCATGTAGTGTCTTGTTTAGTAATATCTCTGTTATCTAGACCTTTATGATAGATGACAGGGTTTTTTTCAGTACTGATTTGACTTGCATACAGTGAAAATTAGTTTTTTTCATGATTTTCCTTTTACTTGTTAGTTTTATACATTACCTTATGTCCCCCTTTTGATGACTGTGTTATAGCAAGTATATCCTGTGACCTGTACTGCATGGCTGTAGCCTTATATTTTCTACTTAAGAGAAGCTGCTGCTTACAGCATTTGTTTTCAGGTATGCTAATTTAATTGAGCCCATTATGGTCTTAACAGTATGGTGTTTTTCCTGTAAGTAACTTATGTCAGGTCCAGAATTCAGCTGGCTGCATGGTTTTACCGCAGGCACTTAGAATGCTCTAGGACACCGTAAACTCAGGTTCATCATGAGCCACAGAAAACTGGCCTCCATCTGTTGTTACTCAGATTTAGTTCACCCCAGGTTTAGTGTATTTCTTAGGTAGCTTTTACAAAGCAACTTGAGCAGATGGTCTGCTGTGGATGGTGCTGGGGGTTGGGTTTTGTATTGCAGACCACAGTGGATGAATGGCTCTCAGGACTAAAGAACAAATCTTCTGAAGAAAACTACTTAGGTTGGGAAATTTCCTGGGTTTCTAGTTCATGAGAGTGATCCTATAGCAGTACTGTGTGACTTCGCTGACTTTATCCTTTTCTTAGTGATTTATATTTCTGTGGCTACTGTATCTCTAGTAACTCTTCAGTCTTCTGAGAGTTATGTAATTTTGAAGACACTTAAATCTGTTTTTCAGGCCTTTCGAACTTGGGAGAGCAAGGAATATTTTCAGTGTAGGATTGACCAGAGAGCAAGAAGGGCCCATCAGGCTGTTTACAGGGCAAAGCCAGTCCACCAACACACAGATGAGGGTCAGTATAAGGCCAGGAGAGGAGGTGAGGGTGGGAAGTAGCCTGGAAGGCCATGCAGGGCTATGGGGAAAAGGAGGCAGCCTGTGGATTAGGGCTCAGTTACAAGGGACGTGGGTGGGCCATGCCTGCTTTGGCATCAGCCATTGCTCAGGTAAGGCCTGAGTCCTGCCAGCCAGACCTCAGAGGGAAAAGGTGATGCACTGACAAGATAAATCAATATTGAAAGTACCATAAATAACACAGTTTCACAGAACCACCAAGGTTGGAAGAGACCTCAAAGAGAATCAAGTCCAACCTGTCACCACAGACCTCATGACTAAACCATGGCACCAAGTGCCATGTCCAGTCCCCTCTTGAACACCCTCAGGGATGGTGACTGTTTCTTAATATACTGATTGGTTGTAAAAGCTGTGAAGTGTTAAAAGCATGACTACAATGGGATTATTTGCCATAAAGTCACACTTTAGTAGTTAAGATACAGTAATTGCAAAAAATAATTTAGTATAGCATTCATAACAATTACATGCAGGTTATCCAAGTTCTGTTTTGAAAATCACATTTTTTTCCAGATTATATTAATCTGGAATCAATCAATACAAAAAGAAAAGCTATGTATAAATACAAATTTGAGTAAAACTTCCAAAAGATTTTTCTGCACTGACTTTTTCCCTTCCCACATGTGCATTAGCTACAGACACCTGCTAATTAATCAAATAATGATTCAAAGGACAATGTCTTTTTTAAAGAGTTGTAGAAAACATCAATGTATGAAAAGAAGTTACAGCCAATTGCTGCAGAAATGGAATGAGTCTTGAGTTGAATTAATTGCTTTAGGCGAATTACTTACTGAATTGAGTTGCTTAAGTTTCACTTGCTACAGATCTTGATATTAGATATAGATCAGAGATGAATTTTTTTTATTATTACTGTTTTTTTTAATCTCAGAAGAGACTGTTAATAATGACTGGAGGGCTTTTTTCCCCCCTCTCTGGCATGAGAAGTAGGTTATAACTTCTCTTGAAGCTCTTACTTCCTCTTCAGGTCAGCTTAAGGAGGACTATCGCAAAGGTCTTTTCCAGCCTGGTTAATTCTATGTTGAATGGAAATTAGGTGGCAGAAACTTTAAAAGAAACTATTCTTACACAGTTTATTTGTGCTGCTAAATATAGACAATGTGACATAGACAAATACCTGAACATAGATGAATTGCAAGTACTAACTTACAGTGGTGCTGAATCTGTAGAATCTTAGTGAATACAGAGAACCTAATGAAAATTAAACTGTGGGCGCATGACTAGTGCATGCTTGCATGCCAGGATGGGTGATGGATGACTTGTTACAGTACAGTATCACCAAGGTTGGAAGAGACCTCAAAGATCATCAAGTCCAACCTGTCACCACAGACCTCATGACTAGACCATGGCACCAAGTGCCACGTCCAGTCCCCTCTTGAACACCTCCAGGGACGGTGACTCCACCACCTCCCTGGGCAGCCCATTCCAATGGCTAATGACTCTCTCGGTGAAGAACTTTCTCCTCACCTCGAGTCTAAACTTCCCCTGGTGCAGCTTGAGACTGTGTTCTCTTGTTCTGGTGTGGTTGCTAGAGAGAACAGACCAACCCCTTCCTGGCCACAACCACCCTTCAGGTAGCTGTAGAGGGCAGTGAGGTCTCCCCTGATCCTCCTCTTCTCCAGGCTAAACAATCCCAGCTCCCTCAGCCTCTCCTCATAGGGCTTGTGCTCAAGGCCTCTCCCCAGCCTTGTTGCCCTTCTCTGGACACATTCAAGTGTCTCAACGTCCTTCCTAAACTGAGGGGCCCAGAACCGGACTCAAGGTGTGGCCTAACCAGTGCTGAGTACAGGGGCAAAATGACTTCCCTGCTTCTGCTGGCCACACTATTCCTAATGCAGGCCAGGATGCCATTGGCCTTCTTTGCCACCTGGGCACACTGCTGGCTCATGCTATGTTCACGCTATGCTGTTGAGAAACACTACATGTCCCTTTGCATGGTGACTAAGCTCTTCCTAGTATGCTGCAGTTTGCCTTTACTGCAGCAAGGGCACAATGCTGACACATGTCCATGTCTAACTAAACCACATAATAGTCACTACTACATTACAGTATTTTTGTCATATATAACTCTGCATAATAAATTTCAGAAAAATCCAGTATAGAAAGTGTAGGTTAGCATCATAACCATAGGAGCCAGACTGGCTCAAATTCAGAATAATAAGAGTTAATTCAAGAAACTTAAGATTTCTCTGACTGTTTTAGTTTAAACAGGGAAGATGTACAAATGCAGAAGCGCTGCAGTATTCTGTTCTTCTATGACCTTTTCTTGAGGAACTCAAAAGTAAGTGTGAGAAAGAGAAGGCATGTGAATGATAAAGGCATGTGAAAAGGAACATTTTGCAAGGAGGCAGAAGGCTGTCATAGATCTAAGCAAAACCCTATGAGGACTTTTGAAGATGGCATCATCTCACACTTACCCTAGAAATCAAATGGACAGCTTTGCCACTCAACTGTCATAACACTGCTGAACACTCAGTTCTTACCAACATGCATCTAATTCCTCTCTGAATGCAGAAGCAGCTATAGAAGCCAACAAAATGGTGGGCATCATCAGGAAAGACACTTAGAGATCATAATTTTGACTGCATGAGACTTCTGAAGCATTCACATCTGCACCAATACTGATTTCTGGTCTCTACATCTCAAAATTAATTAGAGAATCATAGAATGATAAAATGGTTTGGGCTCGAAGAAACCATAAGCAGATCATCTAGTTACAACCCCCTGCCTTGGGCAGAGGTATCTCCTACTTGATCAAGTTTCTCGATCATTGAATCTTAAGTCTTTTCCAACTGAAAAAAATTCCAAGATTGAGTCCAACCATTACCTAACTCTACTAAGCCTGGTGCTAAACCACATCCCTTTGGCACCACACCTCTGTGTCTTTTAAACTTCTCCAGTCGGGACATACCATAGGGGAGATGTTGCAGTACCCAGGTGATACACTTTCTGTATGTGCAGTATGGGCTTAATGCAGGTAATCAATGCATTATAAACCTGACAAAGGGCTGTATCATGCACATATTCTCCAGGAAGAGAAAAGTGATGTGAGGCCTTTACTAATAGTGCAATTTAATATTGCTGCCTGTGTCATTAGTGCCGTGCCTGTGTGAATGAGATAAAGAGGTCTAGAAAGGGTCAGACATGCATTCATCTGGTTGACTGTAAACCCCAAAAGACATGCTTAAGGTAGAACAATCTATATAAAGAAAATTATATCGTAAAAAATTCCCAGACTAGTTTTGAGAAAAATCAGGTAGGTAAAAAGTTAATTCTGATTTAAGGATTGTGTGTGATACATTGTTTGAAGACAAACTGAAAATGTAAGGTTTTTCTCCATGTCTTCAGGGAGATGCATCCAGAAAGTATTTGTTCAGGTATCAGCGTATCAGTTGCTGTTGTATCTTTCTTTCAAAGAATGAGAAGAAGGCTTGTGCCTTGACTATGCTACTTTGGTATTACTAATACAAATCATTAAGAGTTTTCTGCTTGATTTTAATCCCAGGTTGTTCAGAGATCACCCCAGCATTTTTATTAAGCCTTGAAACTGACTCTCATCAGCCAATGAAATTCAGCCTAAATCCTGATCTCCCTTTTGTGTGGGTACCTGAGAGATGCACAAGGAAAACTTCTATGAAATAATGCAAATATTCCTTTATTGTGACTGTCCCTTGAATTTAGTACTATTTAGGTTCATAAGGCATCAAAAATACCGTTTTCTGAGCTTAATGATACTGCCTCAATCTTTATATTTTTTCCCCTCATTTGTTTAGGCTTAGGTTGTAAACACATTTGGGCAAAAACTACATTTTGCTGCTGACCACTGTAGTCTTATGGTTCTTAGCTAGAGATGTTACAGTAAAGGATCAATAATAAAACTTTAATTAGAACCATTCTTGATAATGTGGCTGAAAATGTGCCCATAGAAGAAGCTTAATAAGATTTGCTTGCACTCTGAAATTCCATTAAAACAAAAAAAGAAATCTGCTCAATAGATTTGCATTTAGGATGAAAGCAGAGGTGTGGGTGTTCAAATTAATACCAAAACTATATCCTTTTATTTTATTTCAATTACCATCATTCATGCTGAGCACAGCTAAGACCATAACTTCAGTTTATTCCTTTCTCCTTCACCCTGACTGGATTGGATAATTCACCTGCAATTAGAGGATTAATAGTCTTCGTCTGTGTAATCTCAGGGATGCACATGGCTATGCACAGTTTTTCTGGGTGCTCAGAAAAAGCTGCTTAGAAAATTACTTGGAGTAAAATACTGTTAGAGGTTTGCTTCATTTAGGATTTGTGGTGACCTGATGAGTTTTATAGAAGCAATAGACCTTTCCATTAGATTTATCCAAGATCCAAGGGTACAGATATTCATCTGTTCATAGAATGGTTTGGATTAGATGGGATCTTAAAGAGTACCTAGCTCTACCCCCTGCTGCCATAGGCAAGGACACCTTCCATTAGATCAGGTTTCTCAAAGACCTCTCCAGCTTCCAGTGAATGTCCACAACTCTGGACAACCTATTTCAATGCTTCACTTCCCTCACAGTGAAGGATTTTGGTATCTGTTTTCTGAAGTCACATGTTCTGGTGACTTTTAATATTAGTGTGGTGATAGATTCTGTAATAGAATAAGAGGGCTGTTGAGCTGTTAACACTTCATTGTTTGGTTTATGTGCCAAGCCATTGTATACTGGAGTGATAATAGAACATTTAGAAGTTAAACTTTTCTAGATAAATGGATACCATGTATTCAGAATATGCTGTGCTAGCCATCATATGCTAGTAACTCTGATTTTACAGAATTACATCTTTAAATACAGCTAGGATATACAATTCTATTTTGTATTTAAAGTTAAGGAAATCTGTGACTTTGAGTTTTGGGGTTTTTTTGTCTATGGAACATCTAACACTGAATTTTGCCTCACTATATTCTGTCATATGTGCTAGACTGTACTTCCAAATGCTGAGTATCTCCTGTGTAGGTTTTCATTTTGTAACTAGACATTTTTATCTTCATGTGTGGAGGAAAGAATATCTGCTTTTATGTGCATAGGGAGGTGTTGTGTCTATGAATAAAATGGTAGATGGGAAAAAAAGTAAATTACCCATGTATGAAAAATAAGCTGCTACATGGTTAGCCTGTGACCTTTTGCTTTCCTATTCAGCCTTAGATATTTCTTTCTTTATATTTTGGGTATGATGACATGCAAATAGTGGCTTTTATCTTACAGTCTTTTTGTGTAGCCACTGTATATTAGGACTTTTTTTAATCGTTATGTTTATAGCTGTAGGCACTAGAGTCTCCTGAATTGGGGACATGGGAGGAGTGAGGGACATCAAGATGCAGCTGTTACCATGACTTTGTGCTTATGAATTCTTCATTTTGAAGTTTGTCAACTTCTTCTGCAAGTTCTCAACTCACCCAAGAGATTACCTGTGGGCTCTCAGTCTGAACATGACTTTGTTAGGAATATATACATGAATGGGAATATGCATTTACTTTACATTTCCTTCAAATAAAAATTCTGCTTGTGGGAATGTGTATACATCACATCTTTTCTTTTTTTTTTTCCTTTGGTGTGCTGGTTTTATGATAGTTCTGTGGTTTTGACCTTTATTAGCTTCCCTTGTGAACTTTCTTTCTCTGTATGTAAGCTAAGTCATAGCTCTCTGATGTTTCAGTTTAATGTCTTTGTACCTGAGATCTTGTTAATGATTAATATTCAGAGATGAAAAGTGAAGTTTAATGTCTCCGTGGGTTCTAATATATATTAAACTGACAATTTAATGTGTTTCCTTTTTGACTTCTCCCCAGACCCCAGACATTTTAAAGTTTTGAGTATTGAAATATCCAGATAAGAGAAAAAGGGGACTAATAATATTAACCCTTGTAATTTTAACATTCATCAGTAAAAAGTCAGTTTTAACCGAACAGGTACTTCATAGCACTAGAGATAATGTATTTTTTTTTCTCTGTTTCTACATGGTAGTAATGGTCCTGTTTTGTGGGGAGAATTGTCTTGTAAGGGTGCCCTGGAGTTTGCCTTAAAGCTGCTGAAGCATAGCTGGATGTTGGATCTGCTGGGAAACATAAGGATATTGAGTTCAGCCTCCAGCATGGAAGGAATAAGAGTGTTTTTTGTTTATTCATAGAGACTTAGGAAAAGCAGAACGGAGACTCGCCTAAACTCTCAGCCAGAAGGCCTGGTGAGAGCCAATCTGCAGGAAGACGTAAGCCCTGCTGTAAAGAAAGTCTCCACAATGGCCAGGGTTAACCAGCACTACAGCTGTGTCTCAGTGGGAGACTGTCAAGAAGGTCTGTTCTTTTGAGTTTGCTGGAAAGCCTGCCCTCAAAGGAAGAGGTTATGGCAAAGCCGTGGCAGTTGAGCACAGTCTGTCAGTGTATTTCTCAGTGCAATACCGCAGGAGGATCACAAGTAAAAGATGCTTAGAAATAGTAACAACCAGTAACATTTTCAAACTTAAATGCTGATGTTAATAGGAGCTATGTGTGCCTGTGAAAACTGCACTGCTTAGAATAATAACAGTAAAACCAAATTTAAATGCCTAGCTATGGATATGGGGTAGCTAAAGGTGACTAAAGGTGTTCTTTTATTAACTCAAATAATGGACCTACATTGGAAAAGAATTATCTTGCATTTAAAGAAGACTTTTAAAATCTGTAGAAGTAATCTGTAGCACAAGTGGCAGAACAAGAGGACACAGTCTCAAGCTGTGCCAGGGGAAGTTTAGGCTTGAGGTGAGGAGAATGTTCCTCACAGAAAGATTAATTGGCCTTTGGAATGGGCTGTCCAGGGAGGTAGTGGAGTCACCGTCCCTGGAGGTGTTCAAAAAGGTATTGGACGTGGCACTTGAAGCCATGGTTTAGTTGTCATGAGGTGTTAGGTAATAGGTAGGACTTGATGATCTCTGAGGTCTCTTCCAACCTGGTTGATTCTATGATTCTATGATAGCCTCTTCCACGAAAAGAACTCTGATAGTTGGTTTTAATACCAGTCTGGTTTGTTGGGGGTTTGTGGGTTTGCTTTTTGTTTTTGTTTTAAGAAGGATTTTTATATTTTAAATCTTTCCACATAGTGTATAGCTCAAGACCTGTCCATTTGGTGTCTTTATAGCACAGGGGAAAAAAAGTCTGAGAAAAAGTGAAGGTCAAATCTCTGAAGCTACATTTGAGTGTCAGTAGCTTACCCTGTTCAATGATGTGTAACCTTCAATTCCTACCAAAAGAATAGGATACAAGGAATTAGAAATTAAAACTCAGTGTATCAATCAAAGTTGTTCACCTTAGTTGTGAATGCTACTCACATTCTGGGTGTTGATAAAATTAGATTTAATTAATCACAGCACTCCATTTAGTGAAATACACTGTGATTGGGTTTGTAATTGAAAACTATTGGCATAAAATGGAAAAGTCATCTTAAATGGCATTAGACCAAGAAGGTCTTCTGTTTGTCCAATTATTTTTGGTTCAGAGGTGAAGAATTAGGTCAGTGTTTGAATTAGAAATATTTCATTAAACATTCTCAAAGTCTTCCCTCCTTCCATTTTCCCACATGGGAAGAGTTTCTGTGCCTATCTGAATTCTGTAATTATGCTCTCACTGCTAGGGATAAAATCAGGCACAAGCAGAAGTGCAAGACCTTAGTAGTGGTGATTTTAAGTTTGTGAATCCCATTGATCTTTAGTACCTTTTTCAGATTTTTTATATAATTTGATCTTGATGGCCATAGTTATGAATAAATATTTCAGTTACCTGTTCACTTTAAAAGAATTCACTGCTGCCTCACAAAATAGTGTGAGGTTGGGTTGGAAGTATGAAGTATATGAATGCACAGCATGGGTATGTTAGGCTTTTCTATTATCAGAGAAGCGAAAAGCAAGCCACAATAAAATCATTTATCTTTCTAATCTTCAGAAAATAGTCACCTCCAGGTATTTGTCTTTGTTCTTTGTTTCTTGTTGATTTGTTCAAGGATTTGTAATACAAAGTGTATGCTCACTATTCTTAGTCTTACTCAATTTTTAACAAAGTATTGTTCTCTTCAAAGTTTCCTATACTCCCAGGGTCAGCAACAAGAGCTGAGAAGGGGCTGTAAAAATAAGAGCATTTAGTCAAGAGGATAAAATAGTTTTAATTTCCATGAAATGTATCTTCTGGAAAGGAAATACATTGTTCCCATCCTTAGTGAAAAGAGAAAAGAAATAAAAGGCTTAAATTATGGCAAGTAATGCAGGTTAGATGAAAGGGGAACTTTTCTAATTGAAGGAATAATGAAGTACATAAGTAGAGGGCCTTGAGAGATTTCAGTCTGCTATTGGAGGTCTGCAAGGGCAGATTGGAGGCAGTGATTTAGGCATACCAGGTTCTGATTTGAGGTGGAGTCAGGTTATGTCGCAGAGGACCTTCCAGATAGTTTTTTATGACTCTGTGACTGATTATTAATTTTCACACAATAAAACATGGCTTAAAACTTTATGTAGTACTAAATTTATTTATGCTGTTTCAACAAAAATGGGTATGACAGGGCAGCAAGAGGAGCTGCCATATCTTAGTATTAAGATTCTGCAAAACTGCTTTGGTATTAATTAAACTGTTCTTGCAATTAACTGGGTTCAGTTAAAGGAGAGCAAAGTCTATTATCTTTTAGTATGGTAAGGTATTAATTATATACTTGTGTTATTGTTCAGTTGGTAGAAAGTAAGTGAAAACCTTTTTCTCATATGAGAGGAGCACACTAAATATTATTTTGTCAAATCTCCCTCGATTTATTTTTAGCAAATCACCTATAAAAAGGTATTTGTGTGGGAATAGCTTGACTTAAAAACAAGAAGAAAACAAAAATTAAAATTACTGTTAAAATGAGATTGAGAAGGGAATGAAGAAAATAACAAACCACAACCAACCAAAACCCTCAAAAAAACTAAACCAATTCATTAATAGCAGGAAAGAGGGTTATAGTGTAATCTGAGTTTTACGTAAAGAAGTGAAACAGTTTGAGGCTCATAGCTTAGTACCTTGGCAGGTTTTCTTAAAGTAGATGACTTCTCATATCATTGTCTGTCACATGTAGAATCATCAAAAATTTTAGTTCCTTTAGTTCCAAACTTCATCATGCTGAATCACTAATAAGACTGCCTTTGGCCTCAGTAAACATGCATTGAATGCACAAAACCCACACAAATTGTCATGCTTCGAAAGACCTTGTAAGAGGTCTCCTTTATCAGCTTCTTATTGTCTTAAGAAGGCTAGAGAAGAATGTAAACTTTCAGACATGTTTAATCAGCTTTCTTTTTGCAGCAGTCTTTAGAGATTATTTGAAAATCTCTTACATAATGGAAATTGCTATCCAGTGCCTGCATAAGGAAAGAATTATTTGGGTGATCAATACATATGCTGCAGCATCATAAGCCTGCTGATAAGAGTTGGTAGTTGCATTTTGGCAATCTGGTTTGACTGAAGGTCATCTGTAAATTGCAGGATAATAGTTCTCTTCCAATGCAGGTTCATTTCTTTAGGTATAACTAATATTTTGTTTTCTTCAATCCAGTGTAATGTGAACAGCAGATTCCCAAATAGGGTGCTAATTAGGCATGTAGTTGGTGTATTTTAATACCAATTCTTGAGCTGATGGATGTTTTTGCAGAAAGCTAATATGAACAGCATTACTTTCTGCAGGTTGTTGGGGTGGGTTGTGGGGTTTTGTTTGTTTTGGGGGGTTTTTTGTGTTTGTTTGTTTTCATTTTTTGGGGGGTTTTGTTGTAGTTTTCAGTAGAGTTTACTTTTTAATACATAGTCTGGAATATTTATAAACACATCAGTACTATGTGCCACTCAGTAAGACAGTAAAGTGTTTGTCCTCCATATGGGCATTGCCAAAAGCTAGAGTGTTCTGCAAATCAGTGCCTTTGGAATACAGATTCTGTACTGTTGTGGATACTGTTTAAACAAATTGGTGTTTTCCTTCTGCTGTTTGTAAAAAATGTTCAATTGCATAAAATACAAAGTGTCTGTGTTTCACCTGTATGCAGAGGTTGTTTCATGCTATGGTAACTTGTCTGCAGCAATTAGCATGTAAAGGTTGTTAAAGTCCTCATTAAGAGATCTATTACTTTTCTATGGTAACAATTAAAAAATGTGCTCATAGAAGTATATTGGCTTTTATAAATATTCTGAGAGGCCAAATTAAGCTTTACCTTACACTGCAGTCAAAAATATGGAATAGGTTATCTCATTGCTGCAGAAACTGATTTTTTTGTAGCACACTTTTTATTTAGCATTTAAATGTGCTAAGTAGCAAGTTTGAAGTTAGTTTCTGTTTGTTGCATCAGTGGTATCAGATTTGCTGCAAAACTGTTATTAGCTGTTACCAGGTTATCAGCTGTTATCAGATTTGAAGAATGTTACATTAATGAAGATAATGATTTTTTTTTATCAGTAAAAGGTGCACTAAAGGAGAAAAAAACCCCAAAACAAACCATTTAATGCATCTGAAATTGTTTTTGTCTCATGCAACAAGTAGTATGTTGAAATTTTCTTATTAGTGATAACCTAACTGTAGTGATCATTCTGTACTGTTTATGTTTTCAGTTCTTTGCAACCATTATCTAAGGGATGATGTGCTTCTATTAAAAGAAATTACTTTAGAAGTAAATTAGCATAATAAAGAATTATTGTTAATCATCACTGAAGGTGATTATCAAGGTGATAAACTATTTCCAGTTTAAAACACCTGACACTTGAATCCTACAAAAGCAGTTTTGATCTTGAGTTGATGCAGTGGCCAATATGAAACATTTATGATTCTTACATAGTGAAAATCTAAATACATTATTCTGCAGTTGAGGAAAAATGGGTATATCTGAAACATATATATATGTATACAGACATAGCAACATCATGTCTTTGTTATTCATCCTTGCAATATTGCAAACTGCAGGTAGTAAAAAAGTTAATCGGTTTACAAACCTGTGATGGTTTAGCCCACCCACACCAACAAAAAGCTCAGCTGAAACCCAGTCGGAGAAGTGAATGAAGCTGTATTTTACAAGCAATAAGGCTTAGTACTAAACTGTCACAAACCCATAAATAGATTTCTTCTGCTTTATTTTGTTGTGGTCTTTTTAAAATTAATTTTTAAAAAGCAGCAAAATTCTGACAGGATGATTCATTACCGTGGACACAGGGTTGGGTTTTAGTTTCAGGGTTATGTCAGGTTTTTGAATTTCATTTTATGGAGAAGAGAAGGTCTGTTTATATAAAAGAACATACTTAAAATTTCCTATGACTATATGACACATGGTTAAAACCCCCTAGAAACCTATGATATAATAAATTCTTTCAAGAGTTACCCACAGTGATTGTTCATATTGTTCATTGGAAGAGTCTTATGGAGACCTTTTGTTGATTCAAGAACCAAGCGATAGCCATGTTGGCAAAAATCATGCTGAGTTTCTTCAAACAATTTCCGTGTGTTTTGATATAAAAAATAATATCTGAAATGGATAGTCATTAAAAATATGCAGCATAAGTACAATATAGAGTATAATTTTATAACTTGCCAAAAATGAGTAGCCAAGTATGGATGCAGGCTCGTTTACAAACTTTGTTACTGGCAAAGCACTTTGGAGCTGAAGAAGAGCTGGAGAGGCAGCATACTTTATATGTGGCTTAGTTCGTTTAGATCTGTAATGGGCATTTATGTTATTTGAGTTAGCTCTCTTTTCACCAAGTTGGAACTGAGACAATTGAGAATAAAATACTAAGTCAAGATTGGTTTAGGTATTCTAGCCATTGAGCAAATCTGTCAGCAGCTTACACCAGCAGGTGGGAACTGCTTACTCAGAGGAATGTTTTTGTATTAGTTCTTCAGTTTAGAATCTGCCTCCTGTCCCATAGTCAGTTGAAATTGTGTCATTTAGCAATCCTTGAATGATGGCTGTTAGCCTTACACCAATGTATATTAGTAAACATCTGTAGTTTTCTGTGATTTTATGTGATAAATCACAACTTCCCAGCATGCAAATGCGTCCTTACAGAGTTCTCATTAACCCAGTGCTCAAGCACTCATATACTGTGTCAGTAGGAAATTGTAATGTTTTTAAAACTCATATTTTCATTTGGGGGGGGGGCTTCTTCCTTTTTTTTTTTTAATGATAGAACTGTAGTGCAGCAATAATAGCTTTTATACCTGTCTATAACAGTCTCAGTAATGAAATGCTTGGGGAGCTTGGCATTTTCCAAATAACAGTATTAACAGCTTTAATTTGGAATTGATGGCATGATACTACTGCGTTGTCTGTGATATTCTAGAAACTAAATGCTAAGAAAGGCTGAAATGTGTGTTTTGAAAATGAAATAACCTTGAGTCATTCTGATGTCGTAGACTAAATCAAGTGCTGCCCTTTTTTTGATATGCTGGGCTAATTATTTCTACTAATGTAAATGTCAGTACAATGAACACTTATTTGCTGTGGCATAACAAATAAATGGCACAGGAAGTCTGAGCATATGAAGAAATTCATCATGTCCTCAACTCTATTATATTGCTTCATGCCAAGAGTTTAGAAAACAAGCTTCATATTTTTGAATATGTTTTAAAAGTACTTAAAGTAAAAATAAAGTTTTAAGGCAGTAATTATATCTTCATATAGTCTTATTTTAATTCTGTTTGAAAGATTTAGAGCTTTAAACCTCCTTCTACCTTCTCTTGATAGCAAACAGTAGTTTGCTATATTTCATTGAACAATCTCTGTTTCATCCTCAGTGTCTTCCAACCTAATGAGGACTTCCAGATTTAGAATAGATTTAAAGTATATGAGAGGGTGATGCTGTAGGATGAGGTCTTCCCAGTGTCCCTATGGCTCTCTCATCCCTCCACTTCCCAGGCGTCTCTTGTATGTTGCCGAAGGCCCTCTGTAATGTAATAGGCAACAGTTTGGGCAGGTAGTGGATGGCCAGCAGGACTGACTGGAAATGTCCATGAATGCCATTGAGAGGCGGGTGTCCCAATGGGCAGGATAGTGCAGCCCATTTGTCAAAACCTGCCACTGCAGCCATTGCTCCTTTCCTAGAGGGACAGCATCCCAGAGAAGGACTCGGAGAAGCATGTAGCCTCAGGGTTCAAAACCATTGTGTGGTATTTTACAGGCTGTGCCATGCTCGATGGCAACTTCACAGGTTTTTAAGGACTGCATTGTACTTGTTCACTCTTCAAATCTCAATTACAAACTTGTTAGGTTTTTTAACCTACAGGAAAGGAGGACCCACACAGGGGATATTCAGAGCTAATACATGAAGGTACAGATATGATATTGTGTGCTTTGGATTTAATACATTTTTCCATAGATAAAACTGCTTTGTATCCAGGGGAAATAATACTTTGTTTGTCATCTCTAATGTCCTTAGCCAGTAACTACCCCAGAATGGATTTTGCTTATGTGTGGGAGTGGGAGAGCACTTGGTTTCTGATTTCGAAGCTAATATTCTACTCTGACAGTCTTGTGATAAAATTTAGCATAAAAAGGGGATGTCTTTTCAAATTAGTTGTTTTCATGACTGTACAACACTTTAGGAAGAAGCTTCATGAGAATATCTTCCTATGCTTGCAATAAAAACAGAACAGGAATCTGGGAAATGGACATCACAGTATCACGGTATAACTAAGGTTGGAAGAGACCTCGAGGATCATCGAGTCCAACCTGTCTCCACAGACCTCATGACTAAACCATGGCACCAAGTGCCACATCCAATCCCCTCTTGAACACCTCCAGGGACGGTGACTCCACCACCTCCCTGGGCAGCCCATTCCAATGACGAATGACTCTCTCGGTGAAGAACTTTCTCCTCACCTCGAGCCTAAACTTCCCCTGACACAGCTTGAGACTGTGTCCCCTTGTTCTGGTGCTGGTTGCCTGGGAGAAGATAGCAGTATCACAGTATGACTAAGGTTGGAAGAGACCTCGAGGATCATTGAGTCCAACCTGACATGTTGTGATCTTGCACCTGAATTTTAATAGATATGTAGAGGTGTATCCAGTGACACCACTTTTTGATTCTGATAAAGGAAAAAATTAATTGCTACTCATGTTCTAGGTTTTATTAATTATTGTCTTGTTTGGTAAGAGCAGTTGGTCAGAGCCTAGATTGCTCAGAGTTAATTGTATTCAGGGGATGGGGAAAAAAATAGTGAATTTTCTGTTTTACACAAGACTGTTTACAAACACTATACAGAACCTTTTATTTCAAAATCGAAGGGGAATCAAATAGTGGTTGTTATTATGTTTCTTTTGACACATCTGTGAAGGTGTCTAATCTCAGTACTTCCTTAGCACTTTTCTTTCCTATGTGCATTTTTGCCTGAGCAGGAGCAAGTGTTTATATGCTGGAGAAGATTATTTCCTAAAATTCACTAAACAATCTGAGCTTGTTATGCCAATCAGTATATGATGTTTCATTAATGCAGTGTTTTATTGTATATTGGTGCTCAGTAAAATAGCCCTAGAGCTAGTGAGCAAATCCTCAGACTCAAAGTGAATCTGTAATTATCTTTTCATTTTTTTTTAGAAAGGTGCATTTCCATTGATATATCATCTTCCTTTGCATGAGTCCCCTCTAATTGTCTGCCTCCGCAGAGTGAAATTAAAAATAAATGAGTTATTCAATGAAAGCACTTGTTTCTGAGTTCGAGCCTTCAAATGTCACAGCAGAGACATTTTTCTCCCCTCTGAGGGATCTAATAGTCTGTGAGTGAGTTTTTGATAATTGTGCTGTTTCTTGAGCTTATCATATTCTCTGTAATTGAACCAGATGTTGAGTCTTCTCTAGAGGAGAAGTCTTCAGAGTCTGTGCGGTACTATATCAGTCTTGCATCCCATAAGGTTTGAGGTTAATGTGAAAATGAAATAGTGAGGCAGATGCTGTATGTAATGTTGCTGTAGGTGTGTAATCCCTGCTGGACCCAAACACTTAAAAATGTACAACTCACAGGTACATACGACACGTAACGAATGGTTGGATGATAAATTGTTGTAGAATTTTTTTGACAGCCAGTCAAAATCCCACTCTTTGTATGCAGAGTGATATTTGCGGTTGCAGTGCTTCAATTATAAATATAGTTCTTGAGTTCAAAAAGTCTAAGGGCTGTACAGGCAAACTACACTGTTTTTGGGTGTCTTAGAAAAATATTTTGGAGGGGAAAACCCTGAGTATGTTTTGCCTAATCAGCTATGCTATTTTCTCATTCCTATTTGATGTAGCAGTACAGAATACATACTATAAGCATTGGTTTTATGTTAGGTTGAGAACACTCTGGGTGTTCCTAGGCCTTCTCTTTTCTCATACTGTGGTTTTCACTGGAAGGAAGTTCTGCTGCATATGTTCATAGAACTATTTTGATTGGAAAAGACTTTTAAGATCATCAAGTTTGACCATTATCTAACTCTATGAAGTCTGGTGCTAAGCCGTGTCCCTTTGCACACCTATGCTTTTAAAGACCTCCAAGGATGGGGATTCAACTATGAGGAGAGGCTAAGGGAGCTGGGGTTGCTTAGCCTGGAGAAGAGGAGACTCAGGGGTGACCTTATTGCTGTCTACAACTACCTGAAGGGGGGTTGTAGACAGGCAGAGGTTGGTGTCTTCTCCCAGGCAGCCAGTACCAGGACAAGAGGACACAGTCTCAGGCTGCGCCAGGGGAGGTTTAGGCTGGAGGTTAGGAGGAAGTTTTACACAGAGAGAGTGATTGCCCATTGGAATGGGCTGCCCAAGGAGGTGGTGGAGTCACCATCATTGGAGGTGTTCAGGAGGAGACTTGACAGGATGCTTGGTTGCATGGTTTAGTTGGTTGGATGGTGTTGGATGATAGGTTGGACACAATGATCTTGAAGGTCTCTTCCGGTCTGGTCTGGTCTGGTCTGGACTGGTCTATTCTATTCTATTCTATTCTATTCTATTCTATTCTATTCTATTCCTGGGGAGGCCATGCCAGTGTTTGATAACCCTTTCAGCCAAGACATTTCTTCTAATATCCAATCTAAACTTTCTCTAGGGCAACTTGAGGCCATGTCATCTTGTCCTGTAACCTCTAGAATACTCGGTCTCCCATTATGTATGTCTCAGTAATTTGTTTAGCCATAAATTAATGATCATTGATAAGATGGAACACAAATTATTTTGATTATTTTTTAAATATCTAAACCAAATTTGTGTTGAAGTCTAGGTATATTATAGCATGAATTTAATCATTCTTAATCTGGCTACTCATGCATCAAGCCTAAAATGAGGAATTGCTTTTGTTGGTTTCTTTTCTCTGTATGCAGCTTGGTTAATGTTATTTCAGTTCAGCCCTTCACCTTATGGTTAAGTATGTGTTCAGCCAAAATTCAGAATCATGATCTGTTGCACATTCCATCTTCTGGAGTGACTTCACAGTTCACCTACTTGGAACTTTCTGAGACTTTCTGGGTTGTCTTATATGTATTTACCAATAGCAACACTATGTTGGGTTTCATTATCTAACCATTACACCAGATAGTCATAGCCTGTGTATAACAAAACCAGAGTTTTAGTTGCATGGAAAATAGTGTAAATTATCAATATATCCAAAACGACAGAGAACTGAGAAAGACAAATGAAGAGTATGTAGGGAGAAGACAAGGCTAGAATAAGACTATTAAATGTTTGGGGTTTTTTGTTTGTTTGTTTTTTCCCTCTGGTGTGGTTTGTTTGGGTTTTTTGTTTGTTTGTGGTTGTTTGTTTGTTTGTTTTGTTCACTTTCCAGCCAGAGATGCTTTTTAAGTGGGGGCTGTTCCACTCATTATCATCTGGAAAAAGAAGGCATTTGAGAATGAATATAATTTTACAGTGGAGCCTTTTAACAGTTTTAAAATGTTTCAGAAACTATGTTTTAAAGTCTTAAAAAATGCAGTTTGTTTACCCTAAGGCAGAAGTGAAATGGAGGAACTGGTTTTCTCAAGTGCTTTCATATCTTAGGCAATACAGCAAGATGAGAAAAAAGGAAAAGAATGAAAAAATTAAACCCTTCAGTCACTGACAAAAGAGATCTGGAGGAGCTGAAGGCAGCTCCGATTTCTTCAGAGATAAAGAATTTTCACTGCAAAACACTTGTACTTCCTGAGAGTTTGGCTGTAAAACTGTACATTCCTTCCTAAGCTCTGTTTCATGCTCACTTCAGAAGTAAAACTAGTGTTTACACCGCATGAGTTTCATGAAGTCCAGTCCTTCTGAGGGCCACAATGTTCTTTCCCCATTGAGATTACACTGTCTGAATAACACTCTTAGGAAGCCACTTGCAAGGGCATTGTATTAATTTCCCTCTAAACTGAAAGGATGTTAGAGGTGAAATATGGTATTGATTTATTTTAACAGTACGTATTTTTCTGGGAGAGATATAAGGCATTTATTAAAACTAAAACCAACAACAACAACAAAACAAAACCATAAAAAAAAACAACCAACCAAAAAACCCCCAAGCAACCCACCCCCAAAACCAAACTAGCACTCTAAACAAAACCCTCAATCATTAAACAAGGACTTACGATCACATCAACCCTGTGTTTTCGGTTTGTTCCCTCTTTCTTTTTAGGGCAATGTAACCCTTCTAGAATATGAGCTACAGCAAGACTTCAGCTTGTATGGTATTTGGATTTATATTTATCCTTTTGCTAGATTCATTTTAGTTAACTACATTGAGCTTGCTAGAGAGCTCTCTGATACATTAGACTTTTAAATGTTCTCAGATAAAATAACTAGTAATTAATATTTTTTAAGAGTAATTACATCAAAATGCAAACAGAAAACAGGAAACCAACTGTAAACTCTGCTATTCAGCTTTCTTTCAGTGTGCTGCAGTGTGCTGGGTTATCCTGGTTTTGTTAGCTTTGATGGTATTGAATTTTGCGGATCAAGTGATTCACGCCATCTGTGACACACATTGACAAGGAATAGAAGTCTAATTGAAGCCTGTTTGACTGAGCCTGACTTTCTAAAGAGCCAAACAGAGTGATGATTTTAGGAATTTGGGCTCGAGAATAATGGTTAATGCTGTTGCAGCCATCATTCTACCTTATGCTTCTGACTGTAAGAACCAGCATTATTTGAACTCAAGAATCATTGAAATTAATGAGATCATTTCAACAATGTGAAAGGTTGGCTGTTTTGATGACATGAAGTAGTTTTATCAGGGTTTCTTCAGTTTCAGATGTGAACCTGTGACTTATATTAGAACATGGCAACTGATTGTTTTCTTGAAATACATGCGCAAAATAATGGTGGGATGAATATGCACTGGGATGCATCCTGGTGATAGGTAACATGTTATGATTAATATTGAAATGAAAAGAAGTGGGTCATGCTAGCAAAATGTCATATGTTCTTCTCAGTAATTTAGGAACTTATTGGAGAGCACTGCACTGTCAACTGAATATTCAGCATTCTCAGAAATATCAGGTGACCCAAGGCAGAGATTCTCTGCGTGGATCTTTGTCAGCCAGAGTATCTAGCATCCTTTGCTTGGAAGTAAACTGTCACACCTGACATTCCTCAGTTTTGCTTACAAACCTGATCCCTGATTTCAAGGATGACTTAACTACCAGATCCACGTCATGTAGCTTTGGCAAACATTGTCCTAAAAAAAACCCCCACACAAACAAACAAACCAACCCAAACAACCAAAAAAAAACACCAACCCAAAAAACCCCACAAACAGGTGAAAATGCTAGGACAGCTTTACTTGGATTCATGAAGCATCATCCAGATTTGTACTGCCAATAAAGTAAAGTCATACTTCATTTTACAAGAATGAGTCGAGTGCAAGAATGACTCCAGCATTCATTGGCTTCACATATTTAATGCATTAAGAGTGCCACTCCTAGAAATGTGTAAGATTTTGGAAGAGCTTCTGTATTTTCTAGTAGAAGGCTGAATAAATGTTGCTTCCCTGGAACTGCTTTTCAAGTGTGTTTTGATATACCCTTTGATAACAGCCCTTGTAACTGCATTGTACATTTGCTCTTTGTTCTGAACAATTTACTAGTTCAAACCTAGAATTAACAGAGCTAGTGTTTCATGTTATTCCTAAGCAGCAATGAATCATTTCCTCACTTCCTTCATAGATATAGTTGATCACCTTCTCATCTAACCCCCAAGTTAAAGGGGGCCATTTAAAGGTGCTGAGTGACTGTAACTCCAATTTTGAGCAAGTGATAGTTGAAGATAAAAATCAAGAGGCTTCATAAGTTGAAGGTCAAGCACTGTTGAAACATTTTTGGAATCTTTTTGGTTTTAGTGTTCCATCTGATTTCTGTGAGCTTCTTACCAAGCATTCATAGCAAGGCACTGTTGGAAAGAGAAGTGTTAAGCCTGAGTTGTTTGACATACTTCAATTAATTGTTTGCCACAAACTAAATTTATGGTTTTCTCCCACTCTTTAGAAAAATAGCTTGATTTACCCCAGAAAGGTTTCAATGTTTGCACTGGATGAAGTGAATATTTTATTTGCTTGTGCCATGTTATAAATGTTCTTCTGTAATAATGCAAACCATATATGTATGTATATATTTGTTTGCTTGTTTACTGTTTTCACAGACGCTTCCTTTGGGGCTGGGAGACGGACAGCTTTTTACCTGGACTGATGGCTTGAAAAGGAAAGACTGGCATGATTATGAAAGCATTCAGAAAGATGCTATGCGTTCAGGTATACATAAGTTCAGAGCAAATTTAAGTAATTTATTTGTTCTTTCTCCATATAGTTATTTTTTAAATCAGTTATAAAGTATTGCTAACAGCCTTTTTTTGATGGCATCATGTCACAAACACAGAATGTCATGAACTGAGGGGTCAGACCAAGCACAAATACATTATCTCTGAAAATAGCCAAGTAAAAATAGTATGTTTCATGCCAATAGCTATATAATTAATATACAAGGAAATGAGTGAAAATAATACTTAGTCCTGTTTTTTCATGCTGAAGTCAGTTGTTATGCTGTCATCAAATACAAGCAAAAGTCTTGTCTTCAAAAGGGACGTGTGTTACAACTGAAGCTGAGTTGTTCTTAAATCAGTAGATTTACTGAGTCCAGTACCTGTAACTGCCAAGAACATCCAAGGTTTTGTAAGAAACAAACTTTGACCCTTTTCCTATTAATGAATTCAAATCCTTTTCATGTCATTCTGACAGTCTAAAATTATTTGAAAATTGAAGCAAATTCTATTTGCAGATACACTGAAGGACACTTTATTACACTGAGTAAAGTCATTTTAATATACATTGATGTGCTTATGCCATATGTGCAAAGAAAGGTTTGTATTTTATTTTCTGTCATCAGAGCTAGACCAGATTTGAGTCTTTGCCTTATAATATAATTTGCAACCATTCAGCATAAGATAAATGAAGTTAAAAGGAAGGAAATGAAACAGCAGTTGAATTGCACCTTAATCAGTGTCTGAAAGTCATATTTTAGAAAGGCAATTCTACTCTTATAAAATAAATTATGCTATCTTGACCCCAGTCAGAAGACAGCCAACACCTTCCCCCAAAATAACTATAATTGAATGTAGTTGACAGATTCATAAGACTTAGAAGTACTTAATTTTGCAGAGGCCTATCTAACCCAGTAAAATATTCAATATTTTATAACCTTTTTTTTTCTTTCTCTTGAATCTTTTTTATCGTTAGCTAAAATTATCCTTCCCACATGTGCTTAGGAGGGAAAAAAGTGAGGAGGGGATGAAGTTATTCTAGGGAATTTTAATTGTGTTCCGAATTTCTAAGAGTAAGTGCCGAAGATCGAAGAGAGACTGGACAGAATAGAAACAGAATGTATGTAGAGACTATTACATATTAGCTGGTTAGAAGGAACCTTTGTGAGGGATGTGCACTATGCTTCAGTGGTGTACTTCTGGTTCTGAAACCCATAATGCTTTGGAAAATAAACAGTAATGCTTAGGATTGTCTGATGGATAGTTACAGCATGCCAATAGATTGTCAGCCACTGCATAGAGTCAACTAACAAATCTGTAAAGCATGTTATGTAACTTTATAATTCCCAGTCCTGCTCCTAATACTATGACTGTAGTAGAATGTCATAGTATGTGAATATTTTTTCCAGTAAACTTACATTTTTGGTAATCATACTTAAAATATTCTGACTCATTTATATTTTCACTGGCATCCTTGTAGTAGTGTTTCCTGAGTTTGACCATTTAAGAAATCTTTTTAAATTATGTCTATCAGTACTTGTTGTTCATTAGATTATTGTTTATATTTTTTCTTTGAAAATAGCAATATAATAATACAAATGTAAACCTAAAGTATTTCAGTTCACACCTTTAGCTGAAATCAACTTTCAGTTAAAAGTGAATCTGAAGGCATAACTCCAGTGAAAAGGCTTCTCTAAGCATTTCAGTGCAGAAAAGGAGAAAAAAGTGAAGTCTTTTCTGTATTCAGTCTAGCTGTTTATCTGTAAAGCTTACTGTTTCCTAAGCACTGGAGAGGCGCTAATTTTGCCATAGCTAGTTCTCTTTTTTCAAGGTCAACTATTTTGATCCCCATTTTTTCCACCAAGTTAAAACTGAACTTTCTCCTCAGTGGGAATCATTCCATTATTTTGAAGCTGAAGAGAACAGTCATTTGTGCAACATGCAGTAAAATGGTACTGTTTCTTTTTATTTCAAATATTCTAGCTAATTTTTTTGGCTCTAAGTTACAAAATTACTAATTATCTTGCATATGAATGCTGAATTGAACTCATGTTACTTTTGGTTTTGTGGGGCTTTGTTGGACTGCATGAGGTTCAAATGTACAGTATTGGTGTTTCTATCATTAGTTCGCATTATACCAACATGATGATAGTACTTGAGGACTGAAGTGAACAATAGAGTAGCAAGGCTTCACGTGTAGACTTGCGGAGACAAAGAGTTCAACAACTGTTACTACTTTTTCAACTTCTCACGTGAAATTTGCTTATGATGTAGATCCTTCCTTTAGCTGGGGGGAAACTGCAATCCACCACATTTGCCAAAGTCCTTTTGAGTGGAAGACACACCTGTGGACTTCCTACCTGAGAAACCAAAGATGCTGCAGATGCAGTCACACTGTAGCTGCTGGTTAATGTCCTTATTCCATGGATGAGGGTCTGAATCTGTCGGATGTCTGCTTGGGCCACACAGTTTCTTTTTAATGTTCTTTGGCAGATTAGAGTCTCTTTCTGTAGGGTATCAGTTTTACAGCAGAAAATACATTAACTGGCAGCTACAGTGGTAATCTAAAGACTTGTGATAGGCATTCACAGTGAGTATTTCTTGGGGTTAGGTGCTTACTATTCAAAAATACTTCTTGTTGACAATAGCAGCATATCTGAAGCTATTTCACATTGCAAAGGCAAGGCAAGACTTCAAAGATATGTGAGATTACATCTAGTCTTGGACATCAGATCATGGATTTTTAGTGGCCTTGTGGATTGTTACTCTGTTCTCAATGTAGAGGCAATGTGTACTCTTACTGGGTACATATGTATCTCTGTATGTGTATATATGCATATATATTACTCCACTGCTAATGATGTTCCAGAAAGAAATAAGCTTCTCAAGGAGGTACGTAAATGTAAGATACCACAGGTGGTATGGCCTGTAATTAAGACAGCACTCTGAGAGTACAATTTCCATTTAGTTCATGGGTATTTAATTTTTTCTTGGACTCAATTTCTTAGGAAGAGATATTGCTTTTCTAGATCTATTAATAATGTAGGATACTGTTTCTTACTGGTGGAGTAAATGCAAAGCACTTTCTGGAGTCACAACTCCTTATTTTTTCTTTACGCTAGTAGAAAATTGTAAATTCTTATGCAATGCAGGACTGCACTGCTACCAATTTTGCTTATCACAGTAACATCCAGTGGGCTACTCACAGGCTTCTCTGAGGTATTGCAATGATCTTACTGATACGCAGATGTATAAAACAGCAGTTAGTCCCTACACCTATACCCAGCTATTATCTTCTGTAGCAGAATACCTGCTGTATAGCCACTACCGAACAGAAATTGACATCCATCCTGCATGGCTTTTCCCCTCTAACTTAAAACCCTGTGCAAATTTGAAAAGCGAAGTGACTTAGAAAAGAAAACAAAACCCCAAACAACAAACAAACAAAACCAAAACAAACCAACCCAACTCCAACAACTTGCATTTTCTGAAGTTAACCCAACACACGGACGGATTAAAAATTCCCTGCTGACAGATATGCAGATACAGTTACTATCTGAGTGATTCCTTCATCTCCAGAAATGAAGATGCAATACTGGTACAAAGGGTTACAATTTAATGAATTATTTCTTAGTAGCTAAATGCAAAGCCAGTGAAACAGATAATGCCATCCCAGTTAGGTAATTTTCTTGCGAAGGAAGAAATTCCTTGGGAATCCACAGGTTGCGGTCAAGATAACGGTAAGAAATTAATTTACATAAGATAAAAGCATTTAGTCAGCCAATGTGGATGGAATGCCCAACCTTTCTTAAAGAAATAATGTATGGATTTGGGCTGAAAAAAGAACATTATGTTGAAAGCATCATGATGTTTTGTGTTGATGTTTCCCAAATAAGACATCCCCATTTTTTTATTCCAAAATTATTTTTTTCTTGCAAACAAATATATTTCAGATAAATATTTTTAAATGTAACTTAAAAATTAAGTTGTTTTTAAATCCTTCAAATGGATATTTTTTGTTGTTACTATTATTTTGTCTAGACAACAGAATATCAGTTATCTGTGTGTTCTTGTGGCTTACCTTACCTGTACAGTTTTGAAACTCACTGGGGGGCTAGATGAAATGCAGGGAATGAAAGTGATGTTGGTGATTGAGAGATAAGTTGGCTATGTTTGAATTTTCCCCATAGTTATTTGTATTGCTGAAGGTTATTCTTTAAAAATTAAAAAAATGGGCAGACAAAAAAACTTTTTAAAAAACCCAACAAAACTGCACACCAAAAGAACCCAGACAAAACAAACAGAAACCAAAACCTGCAAAACCAAAATAAAATAAAAACAAGCAACCACACTGAGATTCTGTATTAAAGGTATTGTTTATCTTTTTCTTAGGAAAAGCACCAGAACTACTTCATTAACACACATTGATTTGCTGGTTTACTTGCAGCTTATTTGTTTTACCAAGGTTTTTTTTTAATGCAATTTAAATATTTTCTGAATCTCCTTTGCTCTCTACAACTACCTGAAGGGAGGTTGTAGTAAGGCAGAGGTTGGTCTCTTCTCCCAGGCAACCAGTACCAGAACAAGAGGACACAGTCTCAGGCTGCGTCAGGGGAGGTTTAGGCTGGAGGTTAGGAGGAAGTTCTTCACAGAAAAAGTGATTGCCCATTGGAATGGGCTGCCTGAGGAGGTGGTGGGGTCTCCGTCGCTGGGGGTGTTCAGGGCGAGGCTTGACAGGATGCTTGGTTCCATGGTTTAGTTGATTAGGTGGTGTTGGATGATAGGTTGGACATGATGATCTTGAAGGTCTCTTCCAACCTGGTTTGTTCTGTTCTATTCTATTCTATTCTATTCTATTCTATTCTATTCTATTCTATTCTATTCTATTCTATTCTATTCTATTCTATTCTATTCTATTCTATTCTATTCTATTCTAACAAGTCCTATGAGCTGTGTCCTCCAATAGTATAGGCAGATTGTTTCCGAGTGGAAACAAAACAGTTCTGAGAGTTTAGTTGGTTGATTTTCAGTATCACTAAGGTTGGAAGAGACCTCGAGGATCGAGTCCATCCTGTCACCACAGACCTCATGACTAGACCATGGCACCAAGTGCCACATCCAGTCCCCTCTTGAACACCTCCAGGGACTCCACCAACTACCTGGGCAGCCCATTCCAATGACTAATTACTCTCTCGGTGAAGAACTTTCTCCTCACCTCGAGCCTAAACCTCCCCTGGTGCAGCTTGAGACTGTGTCCCCTTGTTGTGGTGCTGGTTGCCTGGGAGAAGAGACCAATCCGTTCCTGGCTACAACCACCTTTCAGGTAGGTGTAGAGGGCAATGAGGTCACCCCTGAGCCTCCTCGTTTCCAGGCTAAACAATCCCAGCTCCCTCAGCCTCTCCTCATAGGGCTTGTGCTCAAGGCCTCTCACCAGCCTTGTTGTCCTTCTCTGGACACGTTCAAGTGTCTCAATGTCCTTCTTAAACTGAAGGGCCCAGAACTGGACACAGGACTCAAGGTGCGGCCTAACCAATGCAGAGTACAGGGGCACAATGACTTCCCTGCTCCTGCTGGCCACACTATTCCTAATGCAGGCCAGGATGCCGTTGGCCGTCTTGGCCACCTGGGCACAAGAGTTCAAGAAGGCAATAGAGGAAATGTGCTGTTAGGTTTCAGAGGTACTAATTACCGTACTGTTGTTAGAACAGGGAATTAGTTTCTAGTTTTCAAAGTGCAGAAAGGATCATTTGTGACTTAGATTAAATATATTGTTTATCACTACAGAAGAGATATAGTGAAAAGGAAATTAAATTTCATTTAGTCAACCCAATCACTTCTGTTTTTCTCTACATATTTTATTCAGGGAAAATGTTGAAGAGCATTGATTGAAGTACAGGAAAAGGAATGAAAAGTTTACATTTGAAAAAAAAAAAAAAAAGAAAAGAAACAAAAGTAGTTCCTGACTAAACAGTTGGGGTAGATACTTGAGGAAGAGAAAGAGAAATTTGTTTTCCTTTTTCCAAAGTACGCCACTAAGTCGATTAGTTATTACAGTGCATGGGAACAAGATAAGCTAATAGGAGGAACTGACTTTATTGGAGATGGTGTGTCATGCCATCTTTTTGACAAGAAATCAGCATTGTAAATAGGAGTTGTTTCCATTAATTTCTTTTCCCCTGGGAGTACAACTGATTACATACATGTCTTGATGAGAAATATGATCAATTTGCATTAAAAAATAGGAGAACTATAATGAAATGCAAATCTTAAATCTGTCTCTTTTTTGTTGTTTTTGTAAGTAGTAAACAATGTCTTATGTATATCAGGAGAGCATCCTTGCATTGCAGTTCAGAGTTGTGAATGCACTGTATGTCAATGAAGTTTATATAGTAATAACCAAGGTAGCTACCAACACATGTTTTATTCCAGCTGCGACAACACTGCTTGCATCATAGCAGTGTAAATATGCCTCATAGAATAAATGTCCTAGATGCCAAATCCCCTGATATTGCCATTTATCAGCTACTCAGTTGGCAAGTTTCATCAGAGATTTCCCTATTTCTCTTCAGTTGGCTGGGGAAGATTCTCAGGACGTCTATCAAGATGTTCATTTCAGGAGCATGGCAACAGCTGTGGCACAAATGGTCACTGCTTTTCCAGACTTCACATGCAGAAGTGGGAGTCTGAGATCTCTGAATGCTCCATTTTTAAGAGGTCAGATTTACAGGAGAGAGCTGCAAAGACCTAAGGTAGTAATTCATAGCATACATGACAAGAAATTGTGTTGATTTCGCCTCTTTCTGAGACTAAGAGTCTTGGAGAATCAGTCAATGTCATTGTTACTCCATTTCTGCAAGTTATTTTATCTATTTCCCTCAAGATATTCTCAGCAGTGTGTGCTCATCAATTACAAGTAATAGCAGTAATAATGAATTACAGCCCTTTTCAGGTAAGAGGAAGAATCCAGTTATGTAATTCTTGGGTTTTTTAAGAAGTACAGATTGAATGTTTGTATTTCAATATAGTGCTGTTTCTGATCCTGGAAAGCTATTTTGAACTATAAGTGATAGTTTCCCCATTGTGAAATACTGCAAAAGAGGAACTGGAGGGGTAGAAAACCCAAAACTTTGCATGTGAGGAGAACTGACATAATTTCTGAATTGTATTTTTTTTTTAAACCAATTTTATTGATAATATTAATAGTCTAAGATTGCATGCCATAAGTTCTGTAGCATGTATTTAGTTTTAGTTTCAGTTGTTCTCTTTTTTGTTTTTCTTTATAATGATATTTTGACTGGTTGCATGTGCATGGTGAAATGGTTGTGTTGTATAAGGGCCACTGAAAAAATCAGTGTCATTAAAAGCAAATTTCTGAGAGTGCTAAAAGGTAAGGAGCTGTGTTTATAGCACTAAATATAAATTTATAAAAGCCTTTGTCTTCAAAATAAATTGGTTAAGGGATTGATAAATGCCTTTCAGTACTTTTATGTTTCACTTTTGAGCTATTTTATAACTGGCTGCTAATAAGATCTCAGAGGGAAAAAAGCTGTGACTGTAATGTATCACCCAGCGGTTATTCCAGCAGTTATTGAGCATTTGCACAGTCTTTGTTCCTCCAATTTGAATATTTAAATAGCATGTGGAAGCCTTATGTGGAGAGAGAGAGTGGAGATTTTAATGTTTTCTTGTGTTCAATCCAGTCTTTACCTTTCTGCTTCTTCAACACTTTATCTTGACCAGGAGAAGAGGATTTTAAAGATCTTGACCTTTACATGCCTCAGTGCAGGCATTTCATGAAGATTAGTTGTATAAACAAACAGACAGTATGCTCTATAGTTCTACAAACCAGCATTCATATACATTACTTCTATAAACAAACTAAACAGTGACATTAAAAAATAAGTGAACTGTATATGTTTGTGATGAAAATGAAAATAGAATGGAACTCTTTATTCTTGGGCTGCTATGTTAAAGGGTGGCCAAAGAATTGAATGCTTTTGTACAGCAGTAAGAAGTAGTAAATACTTCAGCTTTTGCTTCTTTTACTTTCACTCTGAGCCAGCACTGTGCCCTTGTGGCCAAGAAAGTCAATGGTATCCTGGAGTGCATTTAGAACAGTGTTGCCAGCAGGTCAAGGGAGGTTCTCCTCCCCACTGCTCTGCTGGCCTAAGGTCACACCTGGAGTATTATGTCTGGATCTGGACTCCCCAGTTCAAGAGGGAACTACTGGAGAGAGTCCAACAGGATGATCAGGGGTCTGGAGCATCTTTCCTGTGAGGAGAGGCTGTGAGAGGGAGGAAGTCTTTAGCCTGTGAAAAAGTGGACTGAGCGGATCTTATCAATGCATACAAATAACAGGTGGGTGTCAAGAGGATTCATACAAACTCCAGTGGTTTCCAGTGACAGGACAAGTGGCAATAGGTACAAACTAGAATACAGGAGATTTCACTTAAGGAAAAAATTTACTGTCAGGCTGCCAGAGGACTGGAGTAGTCTGGTCAGAGAGGTTGTTGAGTTGACTTCTCTGGAGACTTTCAAAACCCACCTGGACATGTTTCTGGGCAACCTGACCGAGGTGAACCTGCTTTAGCAGGGGTTGTGGACTAGAATCTTCAGAGGTTCCTTACAACCCCTACGATTGCAGATTACATCCCCAGTGATTACAGTGCTGCAGAAGAGGGCAGGAAGTGTGAGGCTGTCAGTGTATGGCATTTGTCTATGTTGGAAGAATGTGCATGACAGAACTAACTCTTGCCAATAAAAATCTGTGTGCAAAAAGAGTTTCTGTGTGGTTGCAAATCAGTCAAGCTTCTGTTAAAACACAGTGACTCTGTGCTCTCAGCACTCATACAAAAAATTTAGTCACTTCTTGTGGTTAAAATTAATGAAGTTCTTTCCCAGCTCTCTATGCCTTCAAAAATTCATCAGCAACACCACATAAATGCAATTGATAAGCTATTTATTTTAAGGACTACTAGAGAGTCCAAGTAAGGGGGAACAGAGTTCATAGTACCTCCCTTTGACTCAGATTACTTAGAGCTCTCAAAATTATCTTCAATGCACCCTTCTGTACTGAGCATTAGCATGTTTTTACAGAAAAGAAAACTGTGTTTCCAGTAAGTCAACACAAAATATCTATGACTACACCGTAAACCAGTGATACATATGCTAGCTTGACAATAGTGGTCTGATTTAAAGAAGTGCTCTGTTTAAAAAATACTGAAGTTGCAACTCTTTCTGTTTCATCTTTATATTTTCATCTGTGGGGGAAAGTATGGTGTCAAAGCCTTAACAAACCAAACTCTCCTCTCTCAAGTACATTCTTCCCTTGCATTTGAATCATAGCAACACAGAATCATTAAATGCTAGGATTTGGAAGGGACCTCTACAGGTCAAGTTCAATTCCCCTGTAAAGCAGGACCACTTAGGGCAGGAATGTTGGTCTGAGTGCATACAATAATTAAAAAAGAGAGCAAGAAGCCAAAGCAATAATAAAATTTAAAAGAAAACAGCAAGAAGAAGATGCCATCTGCCAATTATTACCCTTTATGTATGGTGGTGAAGATATGTCAGTGGATTTACATTAGTATCAGTGATGAAGTACTGATGTTGGTGAATGTATTCAATATGTACTACTTAGGATTTTCTTGGAGTTGTTGCCTGGATGTAAGGGAAAAAGAAGGGAAGTTTAGGGTTTTGTTCACCTTGGGTGGATTTGTGTGAGAGTAGGTCTCAGCTTAAGCCTGCCTTTTAGTTTGTCGCTTGCAGTCTAGGAAGGTGTGACCAAAGGTTCTGTGCACTCAGCACTCTGGTGTCTTTCCTCTTGTGCTTAAACTTATTCAGGATTATCTAAGTGAAAGTTAATAGTTAATTTATAGGTGCTTTTCTTAACAAAAGAAATGTATTTGGAGCAATTCTGGAAAAAGGATGTTATCTGGATAGTCTTCTAACACCTGACTCATTCAGATGGAGATTTTGAAATTAACAGACCATCTGTTTGACCAACATATAGACCATCTAAATTGAGTTATTTGTCACTTGTGATAGATATAAATATGATTGCATTTGTCAGTTTGGAGCAATTACTGCTCTACTTGTGGCACAAAAGAAACATCATTTTCTCTTGTATGTTAGTTTCCAGTTGTTGCTGGTTTTGCTATGGAAATCTAAATTCAAAGAAGGAGGGAGTAGAATAAGCTGCTGTCAGCTTATATGAGAAACTTCACTTTTAAACATTTGCCAAATGATTGATCAAAGCTCTTTTTTATTTTATTTTATTTTTTATTAATACTTGAGGGAAATTCATATCAGTGTGGAGTGGTTTGCCACATAATGCATGCATACTAGTCAATAACCTTATGTGTTACAGCCTTCATAATCTAAAATAACCATGATGATGATCACAAGTACACCATTCCCAAAGGGCTCTGTGGTGCTGTTCTCCCAGCAGGTCAAGTATTGAATTCAGTTCTCCTTACCAAAAAATGTCAGTCAGTTGTAAGAATCAGCTTTCAACCACAAAATGGATAGTCAAAGGCAATAGTAATGGTTGTAGCATTAATGATAATTTTTTTTTTAAATGTTTTAATTAAAGTGGAAGGACTTAGATGGACTAATCCCAAGAACGTGACATAACTTCTGTTGCTTTATCTGCCACACCTTCTTACATCTTAACATGTTAGTACAGTTCCCTTGGATTATATTTCTTATCTTAAGGATAATTCTATTATCTCTGAATTTGTGGCAGTAGAGGTGTCTGATTTTTTATTAAGCCAGGTAGTTATTTGCATAATCATCTTCAGTTTTATATGGAACTAATTATCATCCAAGAAATACAGCACTTTGTTTTATAATATGTAGACTGAAGTGGACCTGAAAAAAAACAATAAAATACATGTATGCTACCTGAGAAAGTTACCTTCTTGGCCCTTGGTTTGCAAACTCTGCTTGCTTGTGAACACTCAGCTCATCTTTACGGAATGCAGAAGGATGGCTTTGTTACTAAATCAGGTGTCATAGTTCTTGTTCCTGGGTCTGCCTCAAACTTGTAACAGAATGTTTACTATCTCTGTATGTGAGAATCTTTTTTTTTTCCCTGCTAGCAGCCTCACAGGCTAAATCTAAGTTTGCTGGGAGCTGTGACAGCTCATGTGTTCTTTCTCTGTAGGATAGGCATTACAGAATAGTGCTTCTAGTGCCTGAGTGACTACGCTACTGTACAGTGTTGGTTCAGACATAGGTAATTCCATTTTTACAGGCTATTCCATCTTTTTGTGCTACAGTCACTGAACCAGGTTCCAGAGGTAGATTAGGTTGAATTAATGGGGGGAAAAAAAAAAAAAAAAAGAAAAAGAAAAAGAAAACCAGAAAACAATTAAAAATCCTGTTAACAGATTTGTTCCATGATGTGCCTTGTTTGTTTTCCTATGGTGGTGGTGTGCAGCAGACAACACATGGTTGTGTTTTTCTTAAAATGAAGGGAAAAAAGAGGTGGAGGGAAAAGTATTGTGTCAATTACAGCTGTTGTGTGTCTGGTCTTTCTAGAACTGTACCCACACAACTGTAATTTTGCCTTAGCTTTGTGGAGCTGTTTAGTTCCTATACATACCAGATTAGTAATGCTTTAGTTTAAGATTTTCCAAGAGATCAGCTTGGACATATGCAGTAATTATAGAAGGCTCACCGGTACTAGAAACTACTAGAATGCTGTTCTTGACACGGTTTGTATGAATTGCTTTATTTAAGTAGTGAAATAAACACTGTACCACTGTTAGTAGATATTTTTTTTCCAGGTAATCATGTTCTGTAGAAGCTCCTTTTTATTCAAGCAAGTCATTCAGATACCAAACTAAATGGTGAAGTCTTTTTATGATTGTTTCTCACATGCTTGCTCTTTCAGCCTTTGGCTCTGAGTAATGGTCTACAGCCAGTCTGTTTCAATGTTACATGAAAAAAGCATTCTTGTGGCTGTGGCATTTGGTGATAAGTAGTTAGACTAAACAGAAGATGTACTGTGCATCCCTTGGCTAGAGTTATGATTCGATTCAGTTCAGCCTGCAGAATGCTACTGAGGATATTGCTGCTCTACTGTAGTGATAGAGTAGCTCATATCAAACCAGCATGTGTTGCTGCTTATCTTGCCTTGTACACTGTAGCATTCTAAACACATTGGACATACCAAATACCATGGTCTTTTTTTGTTTTCCTTCCTTTTATTCCCCTGGGCTTCCTAAAGTGGGAAAGAGGGTAGAATGAGTGTTTCTGCCTGTCAAGCCATTGTAGGACTTGCAGCAAGTGTTAAAAGCTGTAGATTTAAAAAAGAAAAATTCTTACTTGCTTTTGTGAAGTGTTTGTTCAAGACTTCAGGTGATTTACTTTTTGGAGTTCACATGTAGTCACCCTTCTGCTAAAACAGTGCCACTGATTAACCTCGTGGTCTATTTTAAAGCAGTCAGTTTCCCCACACACACTGTTTTATTACTCTGCGATGCATATGCTGGAAATTCAGAAGCTGTGTTTTTAAAGTTTCAAATGGATGGAAAAAGTGAGGGATATGCTAGAATTAATTATTGGTGGAGAAAAGGCACATATTTAAGATAAAGAAGAGCATCTTGATTTCAAATAACCAAAATTAAATGAGTGATATAAAAGTTATATCCAAGGTGGATTGTTCCAGCTGCTAACTGCATAATGTACCTTTTCTGCTAGGATGTGACTGCCAATAGCAAGGTCCAGGCTGAAATTTAAACTGAAATTTAAAGCAATATGTAGATGTCTGCAAGAATTAAACTCAAGAGCACTGAGCTATTTAGTTTTTCTTCATGCAGATTAATTGGTTCAGCAAACAATACTATATTAAACAAATAGTATAAGGACTAATTCCTTAAGTCTGGCAATAGTTTTTTGCAGTCCTTTTTGGCAAAACAGCAGCTAAGCCAGTTAATTGTTCTCCACTCCTTACTTCTAAGGACTCTGGGGTCTTGTGAATTAGCATGATCCAATTCATGTGGCTACAGATTCACTTCTGTGACCTGGAGCTTCTGCCACCCTGACAGATGCAGCTGTTTCTTGCTCCACTTGCTATGCTGCTTCGCTGTTCTGCTCACCACCGCCACTGCTCCTTTCAGCTTTTGGCTGCCCTGCCTTATAACTGTGTCTTTTGATAGCAGTTTCTGTTGTTTCAGCTTTTAAGAAGAGCACCTGGAGCACTAGTATGCCCCCAATGTATACAGAATACTGGTAAACAGCTTCTCCCATTTCATGGACTCTTAAAAAAATGTTGTGCCTTTTTTTTACTTGCAAGCCAACACAGAAAGTTGTGATTGCTAGATTAACATGAAGAGTCAACCCAGGCATAGTTTATGTATGGAAATCTGGAAGTTATGTCTAATGCAGTTAGAAAGCAGCATTTTACAGGTGTGTTTTTTAATTATTTTTTTTTTCCCACTTTGATCCATATTTCTTTTACACAGAAATCCTTCTCAAACATGTAAATTGCCCCTCTCTTCTCACCTGGAAATGCTCTTCCTTTATCAACCACCTACCCAGAATGGGATTTCTGCTATACGTGTAGATCTCATTTTGGTGTCAGAAATAGGTTCTCTTCATTTTTGTCTCATGTCAATGTTAAGCAAACAATACTCTAAAGAGTACAATTACAGTACAATATGAATGTACCCTTTTACATTTTTGTTTATTTGTTTGTTTTGTGTTCTTGTGGTTTGTGGGGTTTTTCTGTCCTGGATGTGAGCAGGCAGACAAATAAAAAAGTTTAAAGTTCTATATTTTTCTCCTTTCTACTTCCAACCTATACTATTTGTATAAAGCCATTGATGAAGAGAGAAGCAATGTAGTTCATATTTCTCTTGCTGACCATCGTATTACTGTAGAAGCAATCCAGAAAGGACAAGGCCTCATATCTGTTCCCAGTAACATTTTTATACCTCTTAGTAATGACTATACAGTCCTTGAAAAGAAAATCGGTAAGTGCTGCTGGCATCTGAAGGCTAGTAAAACAGTAGGAATTTGAATGCTTTCTACCAGAAAACTGGAATGAATTTTGGATTGTGTGTTTTCTGTAGTAGTTTAATATTGAAACAGTAATTAATTGTGTTATATATTCATAAAGAAATTATTTATTCTTGCTTGAAAATAGTTCAGGATTTCCTTGACAGCATTTTTATTTTTCCCTGTTGCATAAGATTTGATTACAGCTCTGTCTTTAATACTAAGAAAATACATTTTATTTGCCACAGACCTTGACAGAGCTATATAATAAATAATTGAAAGTATTGTAACACTTACTTCAGTGGCTTTCCAAGCTTTCCAAGTTACTAGGTCGAGTAGCAAAAAAATTAAAACCAACAGGTGTTGTTAATTCCATTTACATATTCTGAGAAGTTTGGGGAAAGTAGAATAGAAACTTGTGATAAATATACTTGTTTCTCATGCAAGTTTTATTGACTCTGAGGAAAAATACAGTTCTGGAAAATTATTCCCAGTCCTCCTCCTATTTCTCATTGAGTTCATAGAAATTGAAGATTTGGGTCAGTGTCAATAGGTCACCAAAGTTTTATCAATCATTACTCTGAGTCATATTATAATTTCTTTCTTGACTGTTATGGATTCCGTAGTTCCCTGGATTGCCTATCCCATTGTTTCACTGTTCCTTCTGTTAGAAAAATGTTCTTAATTTTCCATCTGAAAGGGTCTCTTCCAGGCAGCCAGCACCAGGACAAGAGGACACAGTCTCAGGCTGCGCCAGGGGAGGTTTAGGCTGGATGTTAAGAAGAAGTTCTATACAGAGAGAGTGATTGCCCATTGGAATGGGCTCCCCAGGGAAGTGGTGGAGTCACCATCATTGGAGGTGTTCAGGAGGAGACTTGATGGGGTGTTTGGTGCCACGGTTTAGTTGATTAGGTGGGTTGGATTGGTTGATAGGTTGGACACGATCTTGAAGGTCTCTTCCAACCTGGTCTGGTCTATTCTATTCTACATACGTGTGTGTGTATAATATATATATATTTATATAATATATATATGTTATATATATGGTTTATATATATACATACACATACACACACATGTATACTTAGTCCCATTTGACATGAAGGCATTTACATTCATGTGAGGCGTGTGCAGTTACAATTTTCTCTCTTTGTAACAAAAACAGGAAAGAAAATTCCTTCATGCGTTTATTGAAGTTTTCATACTTTTTACTGGAAGTTAATGCAAAACATGCAAACTGAAAAAATGCATTTGTTTAAATCAAGCAGTTCCTTTCCTAGTGTAAAAGGAGAACGTGACATGATTAAACAACTCCCAGATCAAGGAGGATAGTGCAACAGTTTTGAAGTTTATGTAGCAAAGATGATGTGACTCAATGTTTTTATTCAGCCGATGATCTTTATTTCCCCTTTTCCGTACATATTTTTTATAAGCTGATGCATGACTGCCTTCTGTTTGAATTTGTGTTCCTCTGTCTACTCTCACTAAGAAATACAGTCACTCTCACCCCATATACTTCCGTTCTGTATTGAAATATTGCTCTAGGGTAAGATCTGTTCTCCTGGGATAACTTTTGTGTGAGAGGATGGGGTCCGAGTTTACATGTGATGTGCACAGACAGTATTATACTAGATTCTGGATGGAAAATTTATAGGTAATGGTAATAGACAACATTTATTTTTAAAAATCTGCAGAATTGTATTAAAAATTAATAAGATGCACAGTAAGTAAGAAGACTTATATGTAGGTTCATGTATTTAGTAAAGCTTTTAGAACAGGGAGTTCTTACTCCCTGATACAAATATTGGATCAAAGAGTGGCTGAGTGCTTGAATTAAAGGGTATGCTTAAATATTTTTGCAAATTATAGTCTTGACATGGTGTGACTGTGAAGTCTTGATGGAATAAAGTAATAGTAGTGAGTGCAGATCATAAATAATCCAGATTTGTATACAGTTCTTCCCCACAGACACTGAGTGGCTTATGTTCTTTATCCACTTAGTCTCTTGTGTTAGGATGTCAAGCAATTGCTTAACTTACTTTAACTTATTATGGCAAAGCCAATCTTTTTTATCATGCCTATTGAATTATAAATAATGTTCATCTGAATTATAAAAACAAAATCCAAAAGACCCTGAAACCAGAACCAGTTTCAATATGCTTTGCTTACAATTTTAAGCAAGGTCCACTATCCACTGCAGTAGTGAAGAACTCTTCTGTTGTGTTCAGACTGATTTACAGCTGATGTGTTTTGGCAGCAATACCTCTGTTGTCTTTATAATTATCATACCTGGCAACTGTAGCAACATGGCTGATCCAGATCCATTATTCTGCTAATACACATTTCTGCTGAGTTTACAGAATGATTTTGTCTCTCCCTAGTCTTCATTTTATGCCATGTGCTAAAAAAAAAAAGCTTATTCTCCTTGTGCTAAATCTGCATGCAATATAATCAGAAGATACCTCAACAGAGGTGTTCTTAATCAGTTATCACAAATTACCAAGAAAAAAACTTCAAACCTTTAGGGCTAGGTACAAGGTGTACTGTTTCCTAGGAGACAATAACATCCTTGAGCTGGGCTACAAAAGCCTTCCAGAGCATCTAATATTTGTCCAAGTCCATACTTTCTCTGAATGGCTCTAATGACTTGCTTTACAATTGTTGTTTTACAATTAGTAATTATATGCACTACTATTGGAATAATAATTTTAAAAAATAAGGAAAAAATCTGAAGTTGAGTAATCATAATATCTTTAATTGCTATGCTTTCTGTATTTTGTGCTTGTGAAATATGAAATAGAACACTGACAGAGGCTTTTGGGCTTTAAGGATAACACGGCATGTTTCTCTCAGCTCCCAGCTGCTTTGCTCTTCCTCCTCTCCTGCAGCTGCTCCTGATTAGGTGAGGATCAGGTGGACTTGGTCACTTGTCAAATCCAGCTGGGAAGTTGATTAATTTCTTTAAAATAGCTCAGGTAAAAGGAAATACTTTCCTACGAGAGGGCCTGGAGGGAGAGGGATAGAGAGGTTATAAAAGCTGATCAATTAGATGTAGAAGAAAAGTGTGTCTTCTTGAGAACCTGAGTAGGCATGGAGGGCTTAGAAACTCTGAAGAGTTCATTCCCTGCAAGAATGAGAAGAATAAAAACAGTTGAGAAGAAGTGAAGGCTTTTATAACCTGATTTTCTTTGAAGTGTTTCTGTTTGTTCTCTGCTCTCTGACTGGAAAAGATAGAGGTATAGTTGCCTGAGGTGGGTGCTAAGCAAGCCAAGTGACTGATGATGAGAACTAACTTGGGAATAAAAAGCTGGAATAGAAAGTCTGTTCTTTGCAAGGGAACAAGCAGATGATTTCTTTAGGGAACCGAAGTGGTCAGTTTCTGAAACTAAATCAGCAGTGCTGAGACATTAGAAGCACCGAGTGCATCTGGCTGGTCCTTTGCAGTGCAAGAGTGTTTAAGGAGCCCAGAGCAAAACATTTGGTTTCCTTATTTGATCTGGAAAGTTGGACACTAAACTGCAGTGCTGAAGTTGCTTTTGGAAAAGATGAGTGGGGAGGGATGCATGACTGCTAAAATGTAGAGGAATTGATAATCAAGCTCCTTATGTGAATCAAAAGAAATATTGCTGGAATTGATCCATTTATTCATAATCTTGCTATGAAAGCTTGCTTTTAAGGCTGCAAGTTTTTTGAGGAGAATGCTGTGGGAGACAGTGTCCAAAGCTTCACTAAAGTCCAGGTAGACACCTGGTCCACAGCCTTTCCCTCATCCACTGGGTGGTTCACACCTGGTCATAGAAGGAGATCAGGTTGGTTAAGCAGGACCTGCCGTTCATGAACTCATGAAGGCTCAGCCTGGTCCAGCCATTATCCTGCACTTGCTGTGTGAGTGCACCCAAGATGAGCCGCTTCATAATCTTCCCTGGTACCAAGGTCAGGCTGTAGTTCCCTGGATTACAGGGAGTTGATGTTGCTCTCTATTCTCTATCAGGAGGCTGAATACCCTGAGGATAATAGGTCTGATTATTAGAGGCTGAGGCTAGGAAGGCATTAAGTACCTCAGCTGCTTTTCACATCCTTGATAGCAGTGTTCGCCCCTGCAGCCACCAAAGGGTGGACGTTTTCCTTGGCTTTCTTTTTGTTGTTAATGTGTTTGTAAAAAACATTTTTATTATCCCCCATGGCAGCAGCCCAATTCAGTTCTAGCTGGGCTTTTGCCTTTCTGATGTTCTCTCTGCATGACACTAGATCCTCATACTTTTGCTTTTGAAGTAACAGGAGAGTCACTGAAGACAGTGTAAGAAACGTTCCAGACACCATGTACTGAATGAAGTTCAGTTTAACTTATTTTTGTCTTTGTAGTGTATTTTGTGCTGTCAGTTTGAGGCAAATAATTGTTTTGTTTCATTGTAGGGAAGGGTGAACATGGAAAGCCATACCCCCTTACAGAGGAAGACCATGATGATTCTGCTTATAGGGAAAATGGCTTCAACATATTTGTTAGCAACAATATAGCGCTGGAACGATCCCTGCCAGACATCCGACATCCAAAGTAAGTAAATTGATTCCTGGACTGTTTGATTTTATATTTTTTTTAATCTTTCTTTGTTTATATAACCTGTTTTCCCAGAAGGTGACCCCCTCAGCCCATAAAACGTCACCATTTCATTAAATAGGAACCGCAAAATTAATCACCATAGTTAAATCATTCTATACCTACCTTTAAAACTCCTATCTCTTAGTAACACATTAGGGCTACAGAGGCCTCTTTCAGTTGCAGAATTATTTTTGTGGAGTTTCCAGGTAGCAGTTTATTTATTCTGTATAGTTTTTAAGGTTCTCATTTGGTAATAGCTTCACATCTTTAGGCTGGGGGGGCAGGGTGACAATTTGCATTAAATTTTTGAGTCTGTGTCTCCAAAATATTTCTTTTGGCTTTTTTACATGAAAAGTAGGAGCAATCCAATAGCTACAGCTTACCAGGTGCTGATACTATAGCTGATTTATGCGGTGCAGAATTGAAAACAGAATGAGCAATGATGGTATGCACATGCAAAATTAGACAGGCTTGAATTATGTTATTGTTCCTTGATAGCAGTAATATTCTATAGAGAAATAGGATTAAGATTATTCTGGAATATACCACTCATCTGAAAACGATTATGCAGTTCTCAGCAAATATTTATTTTCATGTTCTGTAATTTTTAGCTGCCTTATACAAAGAGGAGAGCTTCCTGTCTTAAACAGGCTGTAGTCCTCTAGAATTATTCTGAGCTCAAAACAAAGAGATTACTTAGTTTGTCTCTTTATGTGGTGCTTTTTCCTCTTTTAATTGGGTGTTGCACAATTAAGTTATGGGGAAAAGGTACAGGAGTATGGCAAAGCTAATTGTCTGGATAAGCAGGCTTGTATTTTCCTTTGGATACAGTTCCCTCTATTGTACAATACTGCAGGTTAACGTAGCTAGTCACTTATTAACCTGTACAATTGTGCTGTGTGAATTAGTTTGAAATTCTTCAGGGAACTGAACAGAAATTGAGAACTTGGCAGAAGTTCTTGGTGTGGCATTGTGGGGAGAGAAACACCATGGCAACTAACACTTCTTGTTCCATTAAATGTGAACTGTCCTTTTCAAAGAATGAACACTATATAAAGGTTTGTGTAGCAAGGCTTTAAAAAACACAATGGAGTCTTTAACATAATAAAAAATATAATTAAATCTTTTATTAGAGGTGTTTATTTGATTGCCATGCTGCACTCAGAAAACACTGCTTTTCTTTTAGTTCATATATGTTAGTGTTGTTTGAATAGAATTAAGTCCAAAGAAGCAGCTTCTTTGTTTTTTTAACAATCGGTATGTTTTATATAGTTTGTTTGCCTTTAACACTGCCAAGCTACCTGAAATTATTTCTAGAAAGAGTGCTTCTGAGAAGTTTGAGTGCTAATGTACAGCTGTAGAGTATCAAAGCTGTATTAAATTACATTGTTGACATGATAACTGTTCATCAAGCATTCTTTTCTATTAACAAAACCACAGAGGACAATTGCTAAATACAGAAGAATCTGGTGTGTTTATCTTCCCTTTGTGTTTCTGTAGTTTGGTCTTCTGGCAGCTTCTCATCTGCTACTGTTCACACTGTCAATGACATTTCTTTGCATCTTCCCAGAAGCAGTGTGAGCAATATATTGTCAGAAATGACATATTAGGAACGAGATGGTGCTGCACCAGCCTTTATCCAGCCCTCTTTTCCCTGCACAAATCCACCGGTGACTTTCACCTACGTTTGGGTGACTTTTGTGTTTGGGAAGCTTGAATCCTTAGGTTTCTGCTTCATCTTCATGTTCTAATTCAGCTAGGTTCCTATAGTGCTCAGTGAAGCCTTGCATGGTGGATGTTTTGATAGTGTCCTGAGTGAACTAACTTGTCTTATGTCCTCTTAACCTTCCTTGTGTTAAACACTTATAATATGAATAGTTCATTAGTTAATTGGCTGTATCGCTTAGCATCTAAATGCAAAGACAAAGGATGTTCTTGTGCTAAAATTGCATACAAGTAGTACCCTGATGAAGGTTGCAAAGCTGGGCTCAGTACTTCTTTTGGTTACACCTTTGAGCAAGTCTGTCTTGAACTTTCAAGAGAGACATGATTCTGACAATGCTTTCTGACCTACTGTCAGAAGCAAGCCAATTTCCCAGCTGCTGTACTTTAAATATGATGGAGGCCAGTCTCTTCACTTTTGGAAAAGCGTCCTCTCTTCAGAAGCATGTGTGAACTATTGAAAACAAAAGTCCTGGTCACCTAAAGTGGAAGGCAACATTATGAGTTTTGTGTAGTAATTAGAATTGGTAATGGAATTACTATTTGTTATCGTTTCTGTACCAATATATATATATTAAAAAAAAAAAAAAAACCTACACAAAAGCAGTTTTTTCATTGTTTCTCTTTGCATGCCCTATGTCACTTTCTGTAGTCTGGAGTACAACGAACCTACTAAAGCTAGGAAAAATGTTGTTTTCTAGTCTAGAGAGACAAACACTACTTATTCTAATTATTTAATATAGCAGCTGACATTAATTCTTATCTTTTCAGCATTATTAAATATTCTGATGTTCATGCTGGTTTTGTTCAAAGAAGCAAAATGAATCAGTAACATTTTGAATAGTGCTCCAAATATGATTTTAGTGAGACTCGGAAGAATGATTGCAATCATCTAGTCTGAACAGTGAATATAAATGTTGTGATGTATACTGTTTCAAACTCCTAAGTGCTTGTAAACTAGAGCATCCAATTTTTTAGTTTTTCTACTCTTGAAACAAGGAATTCAAGCTAATTCCTGATAATGATAGAATAATGAGCATTATGATTTCAAATATTTGGGTTTGGTATGTTTGTATACCTGGATTTCAACAGTCTTCTCTTCTACAATTTGTAATTGTTGATAACTTATGTAGCCACAGATCAGTTGCATAAATCCTTGTTGGTTTGCCTGAGTAATCTGTGACAAGGAATCCTGTCCTTTTTGAGGTTTCCCTGGGCACAGATAGATTCATTTTATGCTGAAGTTCTTTGTTTTCATATTGTACAATAACGATGCCTAACCTCATTTTTGTGATGTCTGCTTTCTAGCCTGCATAGATTGTAGCCAGTGTTTCCAGTCGCTGACTACTGGGTTTGCAGTTAACTGTGTGATACAGTGGCCTTTCACTGTTGCTCCCATCACCATTCAGAAGTCAGAGCTATGCTCATTTCTCTTACACATTAAATTTTTCACAGACCTCAGAAGAAATGCATTACCCATATTTCTTTGAATATGAAGTTTAGCTGAAGGCTGTGAGATGATCTGTGTCCTGAACACTAATGAGATTTTCTTTCTTTTTAATAATGAAAAACACAAATTTCACTCTACCTGTTCTGCATAACTGAAACTCTCCAACTCTTCATTCTTGTTAGCAGCAGAAGCTGAGAGAACGCCTGACTGGTTTTGCTCTCAAAACACTTGAATGTGGTGTAGTTGCTGCTCCTTGTATTTTCAGAAGTGGCTAAATATGTGATTGGATTTCTTAGAGGGGGGTTGTTGGGGTGTTTTGGCTGTATCTTTTTGTGTCTTTGGAATAGTTGCAGAGTTAGTGTTAATCCTTAGTTATATTTTAGTAAACTTTTCAAAAGACTAGAATTACTAGACTCTCATGGGTAAGGGATATGTTATATAAATATAGTTATACAATCATGCAGTTATTCATATCTGAGTCCTCTAAAAATTTTCAGTTACTACACTGGATGTATTTAATTGCTTTCTTTTTATAAATGCAGTCCATTTTCACAGTTTAAGCTATGTATACTGTCCTTAAAAATAAAATTTGTAAAATCTGTCTTTAATTCAGTACTCTGAGATAGATTCCAATGCATTCTCTAGTCGTTTTATGATCTTAAAGAAAAGCTTAGCTTGCCCCACCTCAAAACACTGAAGAAAAATTATTTAATCTAATTAAAGTCTACTGAAGTTTACAGTATTTCATAGGGCTTATGGAATTAATTAGTTGTTTGGATTGATCTTCAATTGAATTTTTGATTATATGCTGGAAGAAACTAAAAGAGTAGGTAGTTTCTTTCTAGTTCTGTTCCACTTCTGGAAATCAGAAATGTCTTTATATACACATATAGGCTTCATTGCCTCATACCACTGTTTACTACCTGGCCACAGAGCAACTGGTTAAACTGAAATTGGAATTCTCGTGGGGTAGTGAGAAAGCTGGAGGTTATTACTCTGACTGCTTTTGGAAGCATTTTGTGTAGCTACTGAATAATGCAGTGAAGGTGCAAGTTCACACGGTCCAAAATGTTGTAGGCAATGTCCTTGTTTCCAAGCATTACCACACTGTTCTCTGCAATTGCCTCAGGGCATCTGATTTGAAGTGCAGTTTTGGCCTTCTGTCTCTGTCATACCTTCTCTTAGTTCTCCTAGTATTGATAGTAACAAACGACACGGAATAGTTCCCAAATGCTTTCTGGGTGCTTTGTCTCCTTTTTTATATGACAGCGTCAGCTAAAATGGGGGTAAAGATTGATGATTACCCTTCTGTCCTTTTGGTGAGAAACGGCATGCATCACTTAATAGGCCAGTGAGACGTGTCCAAGCCTGATAGGTCTCTTTCTGTTTACTGAAAAGAATTTGGTAAAAGAAATAAGCTGTTTATATAAGTGGAGGAAAGTAGTTCTTGTGTGTTTAGATGCCTCGCATGTTACTTAGTATCCAGTAAAGCCTGCCATGCTGCTGTCACAAGATGTGGTAGCAGGCATTAGAACTTACTGCTTGTGCTGGCATATGTGGTCGAAGAGGCATTCTCATTGCTTGCTCCTGTTTCTACTGGCTGTGAATTGGTATTACAGACACCGCTCAGACCTAGTGATATCTTGCCCAGTATTTTATCTCATACATATTGTATGGAAGATGAAGCTGGGAGAGGTATGAAGCTAGTCACATACTGCTCTGAAAGAAAGTAGAGAAGACATGTAGGCAGATCACAGCAGGACTGTCTCAAAATACAAATATTTCTGTAACCTTCTCTCTCAAAAAAGAAGTGATTTAGGGATGTGTGCACGTGTATATATTAAATAAATTAGGCTACTTGCTGATACTTTGGAATTCATAGATAATAAAGCACAAGGTTTAAACTGAATGTAATTATAGTACTAGGATTCCCGCTGATACAGGCTCGCTTGTGAGGGATTTTGAGATGATAGGAAATTACCACATGCATTCATTTTTTTCTATTATTTTTTCCCAAGCCTAGTTTTAATATATGTGGATGAGTAGATATGTTTCATAACACATGTGATTAATTACTATTTTTTTAAGGTTTTCCCATGAATGATGATGGGTTTATACCTCACTATAAAGTTTTGTGAATGTAAACATGCTTTGTGTCGTAAAGTTTATCCGCCACCTCTTCCCTTGGTTAGAGAAATATTTTGATTTGAAGGACAAAGTGAGGCAAACTCACTGACTTTGACTTCTTCAAAGTCATGCAGTGCTGCTGGAGTGACTCTGCATGATGCCATTTGACATAAAGTAACAAGCACTTAATTCATCTCTATCAGCTCTGATGAAGTCCATGCTGAGGGAAACATACATAAAGAACACAAAGCTTCGCCTGTTTCATTTCCAAGACCTGTTAGTGCATTTTAGAGCAGTAACACAGATTATTTCTACTGTATAGTTTCATTCTGTTTATACTTAAATTAAAAGAGCAATAATGTTTTGAAGAAAGTTTGTTTGTTCTAGTAGGGAAAAGCATTGTGACATTTATTCAGGTCCATACTCAGTGATGCCTGCCTGCTTTCCAGCTGTGAGCCATTGTGAAAATAAAGGTTGCTTTCTCTTCCATCAGCTCACAAGCTAATTTTACAGCCTTGTCAAGTGGCAGCAGAAATTACTAGTTAACATTACTTCATCAGGCTTGCTTGACAAAGCTAGATTGGAACAGAAGGATGGTGTGACTGAAGCTTCTTGTTGTAAATTTAATACTTTGACATGCTAAGACAATTACTATGTAAACATTCACTGTGAAATATTTTGTGGTGGTAGTTTATAGAGGACTGGGAGCTATAGTTCTTTAGTAAAAGGCGGGGGAAAGGGACATATCTGAAAAAAAAACACCCAACTCACATAAGAGAGTATGCACTGACAAAACCAGTGGGGTGAAGTTGAATGTCTTTGTTTTGCTGTAACATTCTCTGGCACTTGCTGTAAGAAGATAAAATTGAGGGTGGGCTACTTTTATGATCTAGCAACTGCCACAGTAGGCTGCTACCTTGCTTCCTAAATGCAGCAGAAGGCTGTGTACAAGACATTTAACTTTTCCTAAAACATTACCCATCAGAAGGGGCAGTTTACAGGGTTGTAGATGTGTCTAGAGGGCACAGAGCTTTGTAACTGAGCAAGGCATTGCTACTGGCATCCTTTAATATGCATAAAATATTGTTGTTGCTATATCCACAAGGTCAGAAAAAATGCTGCTGTTATGAATCAGCTTTTGCTGTAAAGTGGCTGAAATGTTGCCAGTCATGCTCTCCTTTCTCGTAATTTTAGAAGCCTATTTTCTTTCATGTGCTCTTCAACAGATGGTAGATTTCTACATGTTTCTGTTAAGGGAGGCTGTATAGATGCAAAATTTTGCAGTTCTGCATCTTTTCTTAAGCTAGCATGATATTTTAGGACTTCTTTTCTTACATATAAACTCAGGGGGTTAAACAGAACTATCCCTATTCTTTGAAGTGGAAGCACTATTTCTTTATTTCTGCCCAGCTGAGGTGGCCAACCTACAAAAGAAAATAATCATAATAATAATAATCTTGTAATTATAACTGTGTGATTATAACTCCTTTTCACTACCTGTGTTGTTATGAGTGGTCCTCTTTTATCAGTGCCTCCTGGAAATAGCTTCCAGGTGTTTTTGTGACTTTTTTTTTTGTTTCTTCATCCCCTTCTCCTGTCCAGATATGTTAATTTAGACTCATGTTTGATATACATAAGCTTGCTTTCCAAGGTTGTAATATAATCTCTTGTTGACAACCATTTATTCATTTAGAATCATAGAATTGTTAGGGTTGGAAGGGACCTCAAGGATCATCTAGTTCCAATCCCCTGCCGTGGATCAGGTTGCCCAGAGCCACATCCAGCCTGGCCTTAAAAACCTCCAGGGATGGGGCTTAGACCGCCTCCCTGGGCAACCTGCTCCAGTGTCTCACTAACTTCATGGTGAAGAACTTGTTCCTAACATCCAATCTGAATCTACCCTTTTCTATTTTTCTCTTCCATTCCCCCTAGTCCTATCACTACCTGACACAATAAAAAGTCCCTCACCAGCTTTCGTGTAGGCCACTTTCAGATACTGGAAGGCCACAATAAGGTCTGCTCAGAGCCTTCTCTTCTCCAGACTGAATAGAATAGAATAGACCAGGTTGGAAGAGACCTTCAAGATCATCGTGTCCAACCTATCAACCAATCCAACCCACCTAATCAACTAAACCATGGCACCAAGCACCCCATCAAGTCTCCTCCTGAACACCTCCAATGATGGTGACTCCACCACCTCCCTGGGCAGCACATTCCAATGGACAATCACTCTCTCTGTATAGAACTTCCTCCTAACCTCCAGTCTAAACCTCCCCTGGTGCAGCTTGAGACTGTGTCCTCTTGTCCTGGTGCTGGCTGCCTGGGAGAAGAGACCAACCTCTGCCTGTCTACAACCTCCTTTCAGGTAGTTGTAGAGAGCAATAAGGTCACCCCTGAGTCTCCTCTTTTCCAGGCTAAGCAACCCCAGCTCCCTCAGCCTCTCCTCACAGGGGTTGTGTTCCAAACCCTTCACCAACTTTGTTGCCCTTCTCTGGACACGTTCCAGCAAGTCAACCTCCTTCCTAAAGTGAGGGGCCCAGAACTGGACACAGTACTCGAGGTGCAGCCTAACCAGTGCAGTGTACAGGGGCAGAATGACCTCCCTGCTCCTGCTGGCCACACTGTTCCTGATGCAGGCCAGGATGCCATTGGCCCTCCTGGCTGCCTGGGCCCATCTCTCTCAATCTGTCCTCATAGGAGAGGTGCTTCAGCCCTCTGATCAACCTCGTGGCCCTTCTCTGGGCACATTCCAGCACCTCCATATTTTTCTTGTAATAGGGGTTCCTGAACTGGATGCAGTACTCCAGGTGGGGTCTCATAAGAGTGGTGAAGAGGAGGAGAATCACTTCCCTCAACCTGCTGGCCATCTTGTTGCAGCCCAGGATACAGTTGACTTTGTGGGCTGCAAGTGCACACTGCTGGTTCATGTTGAGCTTCTCATCCACTAGCGCCCTCGAGTCCTTTTCTTCAGGCCTGCTCTCAAGCCAGTTATTGCCCCGCCTATATCAGTGCCTCGGATTGCCCCGATCCAGATGCACTTTTGTCTCCAGTTCTGTAAACAGCTGGTTACCAATCATTAATGATGAGGCTGCATTGGTAGTATACCTGAACAGGGTAAGCTGTAGCGATTTATAAATATGTAGTTGTACCTGAAGTATAATTTGTGTTTCTGAGCAAAGCAAATGAATGTTGCCTCAAACACTGAGCATTACAGATTCTACCAAGCTATTTGGTAACACAAGTATGGGTGTAAGGATGAAACTGAAGAAAAGTATAATGAAAGTAATGAGAGACTAGTCAAATCAGGAACAGTGTGGCCAGCAGGAGCAGGGAGGTCATTCTGCCCCTGTACACTGCACTGGTTAGGCCAAACCTCGAGTACTGTGTCCAGTTCTGGGCCCCTCACTTTAGGAAGGAGGTTGACTTGCTGGAACGAGTCCAGAGAAGAGCAACAAAGTTGGTGAGGGGTTTGGAACACAAGCCCTATGAGGAGAGGCTGAGGGAGCTGGGGTTGCTTAGTCTGGAGAGGAGACTCAGGGGTGACCTTATTACTCTCTACAACTACCTGAAGGGAGGTTGTAGAGAGACGGATGTTGGTCTCTTCTCCCAGGCAGCCAGTACCAGAACAAGAGGACACAGTCTCAAGCTGCGTCAGGGCAGGTTTAGGCTGGAGGTTAGGAGGAAGTTTTACACAGAGAGAGTGATTGCCCATTGGAAAGGGCTGCCCGAGGAGGTGGTGGGGTCGCTGGGGGTGTTCAGGGCGAGGCTTGACAGGATGCTTGGTTGTATGGTTTAGTTGATTGGGTGGTGTTGAATGATAGGTTGGACACGATGATCTTGAAGGTCTCTTCCACCCTGGTTTATTCTATTCTATTCTATTCTATTCTAAATTGGGTGCTCTTAGCATCATTAAATATTTATCCTTTTATCAGTATGGACATGATGTGGAGTATATAGCCAGGAGTGATTACTGAAAGCACTTTCATGGAAATTATTGTGATATAAACTGGAGTAAAAAATCAGTTTAGTGTACTAATTTAAGGTAGATTGAATTAGATGACTACCCTCAATCCCATAGGATTTCCTCTTGTCCTGTCACTTGTTACTGGGGAAGACTGACCAAGACTCCCCTTGACAGAATATTCTTTCAGGATTTTATTTGTTGGTTTCTGATTTTATGGAAGTAGAGAAATTATTTGGTTTAAAATCATACTTGCAGGAAGTTAAAAATACAAAAGGAAGCAAATGCCTAGCTTTCAAGAATGGCATAAAAAATACACATATGTATGGTAATATCATTTGTTCTAATCCAAGAAGCATCACTGTTAACAAACAGCTGGCAACAGCAGGTGAAGTTTTCAGTAGGTGCCTTTCTTAATTTGCAAGCTGCAGCAACTACAATATTAATAGTAGGCTTCTTTTGTTCTACTTTTTCCTACGGATAAGAAAAGGAATTTTTAATTAACTCTCTTGCTGTAGTGGATTTTTTTTTTCTTCCCAAAAATGTTGGAATACATACTTTTTATCACTAGGTAATGAGTAATGTTTTCTCCAGAACTTCATATTCTTGCAAAACATTTTTTGTTCTTTCCATTGTGCATATGTGTTCCACCAGCAAACTGCTTATTAAAAAGTTTCCAAAAGTATTCTCTTGGAAATGGTGTGTCATTAAATTCATTGTTGACATGTTTCAGGAAGAAATGTCTGAATTACAAATTTCAATGTTGTTTTTTAGGAAAGCATGTGAAAACTTGGTTGTTTATTCACAACTCTGACAGTTAATATTTGACAAATACAACTGCAGTAGCTGTGGGGTTTTTTAATTCATTTGGAACATTTCTTTCATTGTGGTCATTGTACAGTAAAGGGGTAAATATTGATTTCTAAGTGACTTTTATAAAGTGGAAATGCAAACTAAGCAGAAAATATATGTAGATCAGCATTAGGACCTACAGCAATATTTGATATACATGCTTATCTTTGCTACTTTTCCGAAAGAACATCTGTACTTTTTTCAACCTAGAAGTTGCAGGTCTGAACTTTTTTTTCATTTTCTGTTGTTTTCATTTGTTTATCACAAGGGTGACATGTTTCTGCTTGTAGGGATACCTTTATCAGGGTGCGAATTTCTCTTGGGGAATAAGAAATCATTCAGCTACTCTGTCCCCAGAGCTGAAAATGCCATGCTGTGTTAACACCAGAGAAATGTGTCTCTTTTCTCTCCTTTTTCAACAAAACATGAAAGATGAGATCCTATCAGTTTCACTAACCTAAACATTAGTCATGAAATATTCTAAGCTGCTGGGTAAAACTGGATTGCAAAGCCATTATTTATGTTTAAAGAATGAGGTTTTGTACTCAAGTATGTAAACAACTCAGTATTGAAAATGGTTAGGCTGAGCACCGATGCTGTTCAATTAAAATGCTGAAGGTGCAGTGCTTTCAAAGATGAAAGGTTGTTTACATTTTCTTGCTTGTAGCAGTCTGTATTTTCAGTGGTTTATCTCTGTGTTTAATAGCAGCAATCATTTTGGATGCCTAGCTGTGGAGTTGGGAGTTGTGGGTGTTGTTGTTTTGCATATTGTAAGCACATGTCACCCAGAATATTACTGAATTTTTTTTCTTGAGTTTTGGTCTCATGCTGTAGAGGACTGTTTTTACAAATTCTGTCTGCTATGGACAAAAATAAAATAATTTTTAAAAAATCAAAAACTGAATAAAATCATGTCAGATTTTCTTTTGCTTCATATTTTTGTTCAGAATTCTTGATGATAAGTGAATTTGTTTTCTGAAAGTAACATCACAGGCATGATATGCCCTCTGTCATTTTGCAGAGGAAAGCTTCCAACAAAGGAAAATAATCTTATTTCAGGCAGTTAAATTTTTCATTTATTCTGCTTACATTTTGACCCTGCTTAGATATATTATATGTTCTAAGCAATATGCATATTTTAAATTAACTGATTATGTTGCATGAAACTACTGTTTGATTACACTGATTTTGTGCCAGCAACTGTAATGGTTGAATGGCCCAAATGGGTGGCAGTATATGCCAACTCAGACTTTTAAGTGTGCTTATACAATTATTTTCTTGTCTTTTCAGCTGTAAGCACAAGGTGTACTTAGAAAAGCTACCAAATACTAGCATCATTATCCCATTTCATAATGAAGGCTGGACTTCACTCTTGCGAACGATACACAGTATTATCAACCGCACTCCAGACAGCCTGATAGCAGAAATCATTCTTGTGGATGACTTCAGTGATAGAGGTAAGGTTTGATTGATATTTTTTTTTCCTGTGTTTTGTTGTTGTTGTTGCTTGTTTGGGGGGTTTTTATACTTGAAATTTATAATGTAACATGGTCCTTACAGAAACTAAGGGGAAGCAGAAAATGAGGAGGCTATACCTGTTTTGCTGCCTGCCTATTAAACCTGTTTGGTTGTTAGCTGGAATAAACATGTATAAGAGGCTTTTGGTTTATTTTACATGAATACTGAAATTCTTGTCAAAGGGAGAAGGCTATGAGTTGTCCGTTGCCTCTTAATAATATAGTATTTTGAGTATATTATTTCTGAAAGAATGCACAATTTAGTGTGCCAATATCTTTTTCTCAGGCTTCACTTCTACTCAGAAAACCTATTGACTTTGACCATTTTAGGTGCAGTTCATTGTATTTTTAATAATGGAATTTCATTGAGTTATCTTCATATGCTAGTATAAAATAGCCATACAAAGGAGTGAGACTCTTCTGAATGCAATGTGAAAAACTGCTTTAGAATAGTTCAAGTGTACATTGTCTATATTTAGTAAGAAAACTACAACCACTTAATGACTTCTGCTATCAGTACTTCTTAAGTGCAACACAAGAAATGAAAGTTCTGTATTGCTCAAATGAAGTTTAACAATTTCTTAGGTAAAATTCATCTGTGACAATGGTGTGGAACTGGGAAATGGTTTTCATGCAAATTTCTATACATCTTTTAGACTGTCAGCATGAAGAGCTTTGGATTTTGTTTACTGTTTGGGATTTTCTTTCTGGTTTCTTTTGAAATGAGGTGCTAGTGTGTACATGAGCCTTGCTCTAAGCAGATGGATAGCGAAAGAGAGAATTGTACTCCTGAGTAATGTTTTAGGTAAGACTTTTGTCTCAGCTAGGAACTAACAGGAACAGATTTCTGATGTACTGTTGTGAGAAGCATCTGAGTGAATGAGAGGAATATTAGTCGAGTGCTGTAGTGGAATCATTTTTGTAAGATTTTTAACTCAGTGTTTCAGGGGTTAGAAAGATTAATGCTGCACCCATCTATCTTACCCTCTTATATGTGCTGGTTCAGTTGCAGTGTGTCCTTTGATGAACTGCCTCTCTATCTGTAATACAATTCAAGTGAAATTGTGAAGTGAGTACAGTTCTGGCTGTACTGTGTTTATAAAATCTACACTGTGGATGAAAGGTTTCAAAACAAGAAGCGTAAATTAGCACGACAATTTTTCTGCAGGCTAACAATTTCTCTAGTAGACAACTTACAGGGATGTCTGCAAGTTCTTTTATGAGGTGTCTGACAAGTAAAAATTATTCTTATATTGAGAAAGCAGCTATTGAAGCTGTGCTTTGTTCAGTATGGTTATACTGTAGCTTCTTTTTTTTTTCTTTAATAGAGATCATAGTGACTATTGTTGGTATACTTTTGAATGTGTTAATGTCTTAGAAAACTTACCTGCTTTCCAAGTTACTAGAAAAAGAAATGACAGTAAACAGGGAACACTGTAACTTTTGTTGCTCTTTCTTGCCTGCCCTAACTCAGGTTCTGCTGCTGAAAGTGTTTTGGGAGTAAATATTCTGTGTAATATCAATTCTTTTTAAACTCACATAACACTGCAGAAATATCCTGCAACTTCTTAATTTCCTGTTATGCAAACCTGTATCACTTTTCAGTGGAAAATTTTTCAGCTCTCCAAAGTGGTTCACAGAGCTTGAAGATGCTTAACATGTCTAGTTTGAAAATCTGAAATAAATGCATTAAGACTTGTGTGGAAACTTGTATGTGTTTTTGGAATGGTTGCCAGTTTTGAACTTGAGCATATTTGGTGCTGAGTGTTTTGAGAAGAGTAAATGCACACAAAAAATTGCTCTGAATTCAGTAACATTGAATTTCAAGTCAGATGTGTCATTTTCGTGCATCTGAAATGGGTTTAATGCTTGTGTTTCTGATCCTCTAAGCTCCAATTAACTGAGGAGCTGACTGATGTCTATCCCTGTTTCTTTCATAATTTCTTTTTTGTTTTGAACATGATTGGTTTCTTTCACCCTTTAGTTGTTTTTTTCCAAGACCAATAAGAGTGGTAAAGCAGTGTGAAAGATAAAAAAATACGTGTGTGTGTTCAGTTGTTGACAAAGCTACTACAATTGTTGCAAGGAAAGTTTATTTTAGCATTGAATCAGTACAGTGACTAGTGATAAATTTGTATCCTTCTTTATCATGGTGTAATTTCTTCATGACAAAATATACCAAACAGCTGACAAGCAACTATTACTTTTGTGAAATCCACTATATACAGCTTAAGTGATGCTGTATATGCAATACTTATTCCATTACTTTGTATTATGAAGAGAGTTTTTGCTAGGAACCTAAACATTATTTGCAGATAGTTGAAAGTGAGAATGTACTGTTATTTTAAAAGCATGAGAAATGTTTTTCTCTAAGATGTTCTGCTAATCAAACTTTCTACTAATAAAAAAAAAAGTCTAAGAATTTGTTATGAAAAGCTAATTGCTGTTCGAGATAGATTAGATCAGGAAAATTGGAAACTTAAAAGCTTTGTAAAAGATGGGTAAAAATGCAGAAGCTTTTAGTTTTCTTAACTAATGCAAATATAAATACTGAAATACACACAAAGATATTTTGATAACAGATTATGAAGAGGTTTTACTGCACAGCCAGGTACCCAGCAGTTTGCTGGTTTGTCTGCAGAATCATTTGAGCACCTTCATTTTATTTATGTATGTATTTATGTATTTGTCTTTTCTGATCAAACTCAAACTTTAAATAGTTCATGCATAATATTCACTGGAAATTATGATGTTTAGATGTTATAAAAACAAAGCACCTTTTTAAATATCAGTATAATGCAGACTTGAGACTTGGTTTTAGGACAGAGGTAAGCAAATATGAAATTTGGAAATGCACTGTTCGCTTATGGCCAAATTTAATATAGAAGTAGATTAATCTAAAAAGTCATTGGTGGCAGTTGAAAGGAAATGTAAATTTAAATACAGACACACAAAGTTGCAAAATTTCTTTTTCCGAATCATTTATAGAGAGTTTAAATACTTGAAAATGATGAAGTAATGAGATGGAGAAAATTGATGTAGTCAGTGGAAGTGTTTCAACAAAAAAATCTTTTTGTTAACATTGTAGAAAGAAATGTTTGAATGGTGAAAGGGAACTGAATCTAGAGTTTTCAGGAATTTCACCATAAATAAAAGAAATACATTGTCACTTAACAAACTCCACAAAAAAAGAGGCAAGTATTAAGCTTCTACTTAGTTTGCCTTAAAAAGCTATTGATAAGGAAACTGTCCATGCTGTGTGCTGGCAGACCCTTGAATTTAATAACTTTTTTATCTTCCAAATTGGTTTAGCACTTGCTAGAGACTTAAACTGAATAACTCTGTTCCAAGTATCACAGCTTTTTCACAAAAGTTTAATGCCTTTGCATGCAAAGTTATGCAGAATATATCTTTGCAGTGGATCTTAGGTTGCAGTTCCAATACCCAATTCATACAAGCACTGCATTCCAAATTTTGTGTGAGCTAAAAACCTACCAATTTCAGTGTCACCTGCAATTGAAAAATAAACACTTATGCTGGAGGTAGCAGCATAGCTTTGTGTCATGTGTCTCTGCAGTGGGTTTGTGTGCAGCTTGGGTATTCTGAGCCTGGTTTCTGGGGAAATGAGCTTTGCAGAAAGTGTTGGTTCAGTTTGGGGGAGCCTTGGTTGTGTGTTTTGCGTGAGAGGGGGTTTCAAAATGGGGGGTGGGAGGTTGATTTGCAGGTTTATATTTGGCAGTAGAGTGTTTATTGTTGGCATAGTTTGAAGTTACACTGTTGGCAGACAGACCTCTGAAAACACGACAAGAAGTGGCAGTTTTAGAAGAAAGGAGAAGATGAAAGAGGAAGCAAGTTTTTGCTGGTTCAATTATAGAACAGCTTGCACTTGCAAAGGAAAACTGAAAACTCTAATTGACGTTTTAAAACTGGGGGAACATAAATCTGCATAATAGCAAAGCAATTCACTTAGGCTGCCAACACGTGCTCGATCTGTCCATCAACGTTTTTGTTCCTTTTATGTTTTAATGTCTTTATTAGCATAATCAGGCCTGCGAACTCTTACTGACAGCATGTGCCCATGCATGTAAAATAGACTTACCAAGCGTTTTTACTTTACCTCATAGTTCTCTAACTTACTGTAAGAAGAATAAACCACACTACACCCAACAATGAACTGAAGAGCAGTAACAATTATCAAGTGGTTTTTCAGTTTACAGGAAAAAATTGGCAGGGGTTAAAAAAAAAAATAAATGGAAAAGGGTAAGTTTAGCAGCCAACAGCTTTTTGCAGGACAAAACTAGCTTCTGTTGCTTGCAATGAAGTGATGTTTTGGCGGAAAATGACAAACCAGAAAATGTTCTTGTTGATGAGTCAGTCCCCTTTCATTTTGTCAGCTGTTACATGTTCCTGTCTGTGTTCACTTGCTTAGCTCTGTTTTGTGCAATGCTACTCACTGGAAAGTATCATACCATCTTGTACCAGATGTCTTATGCTTTGTGCTGGATCTCTGAATAGCCCAGATTAAGAACATACAAGTCAATCTACAAATGCAAGCTGTGGCTACTTGTTCAGAGCTTAGTTTAGTTGGTCAGTGAATTGCAATACGCTGAATGATATGCTTAATTTGTGTGAATGTGGGTTATTGTGAAACAGGTAAGATCTTCCTCCTAGTAGCCTACTAAATGCTTTTGGCCTTATGGGTGTTGTATGATTTCTAGTTCTGTAAATTCTATCAGGAATATTATACAATAGTGGTAGGGTAAGGGAGGTTGTGCTAAATGTAAAGCAGCTCTACCAGGATATCAGACTGCACAACTTCCCACTCAAGAAGCGCATGCTGTTTGTTGCTTGAAGATGAAATTCCCTCTATTTTGCTTGCAGACAGCTAGTTTATGTAACATGTCACTTATGATTCCAGTTTATGGATGCTTGGCTTCAGATCATGGCTGGATGTAACTTTCCTGATGAAATGAAAGTGAAGGTTATATTGTATGAATGACTACTTTGTTACAGGCAATTCGTCTATAGACAGAAAATTCTCTGGTATGGTGAAAGAACCCTTCTCAAAAATTTGCCATTGTTACAAAAACATACAACATATTAAAAATAAAATTGGAAGAGGATGTTGTAGTATTGTGGAATGCTTTTCAATCTGTCCCTTAAGTTTAGGAGCCTGTTTTTCAAGATGGTATGTAATTTCTCAGTTACTTTTCTTTTAAGCTGAGCTCTTTCAAGTTACAGCAGTTAATTCTCCTTTGTATACCAGATACTGTACTTTTGAACTCGGATGTCTAATGATCCCCGAAAGCTAACCATTATTGTGGAAAAAAAAAACCAAACATGTGTCTATGAGGATTTGGCACCAAAAGGAACACTTTCAACAGTGTCCATGCTGAATGCATCCAAAGGGTTACATGGACACAGCTCACTACCTCTTTTCCTGGAGACAAGGATTGCCTCCTGTTGCTGTGTATGGCCGAAGTGATTGCAGCCAGGATAAAGTTCAGTGATGTGCCTTTCCTTTGACTAGGAGGAATATGATTAAAAAGTGTCCCACAACTAAGTCTGGTGTCGCTGGAAGGACTTTGACACCATACCTGTGGCAACAGATGGGATACACCTCTCTTGAAGTGGGAAAAAGGATCCTAGCACATGAGCTAGCAGGCTTCATTGAAAGAGCTTTAAACTAGATTTGGAGGAGGAAGGGCACAAAACTGGGCTCAATAGAAATAAGCCTGGGGGTAGTACGTCAGTATTTGCAGAAGGTTAATGTATGTGACTCCCATGTACAAGAAGGGCTAGAAGGGATTCTGGAGAGCTACAGATCTTTCTGTCTGACCTTGGTGCCAGGGAAGGTCACAGAGCAGATGATCTTAAGTACCATCACACAACACATGCAGGGTAGCCAGTTGATCGCATCCAGTCAGTTCATGAAGGGCAGGTTCTGCTTAACAAACCTGATCTCCTACGGCAAGGTGACCCACTTAGTGGATGAGGGGAAAGTTTGGATGTTCCCTGCCTTGACTTCAGTAAAACTTTTGACACTGTTTCCCACAGCAACTTCCTGGAGAAACTGGCTGCTCTTGGCTTGGGTGAACACTTTGCTGTGTAAAAAAATTGGATGGTGTCTGGGCCCAAAGAGTGTGCAGTGTTAATAGAAAATGCAATTTTTACTTTACACATAGTTCTTCAAATTGTTTGTAAAAGGTAGGCAATTTCCCTTTGAGTGCTTGGAGTCAGAATACAAAGGCTGTGTTTCTACAAGCTCTGTATTGGCCAATCTTTCTTGGCCTGCCCACCCTGCACTTCTTGAGTGCTAATGGCTGTAGATTAAATCTCTTTCTCCTGTGAACACGTGAAGAATTTTTTGAGACAGGAGCCAGTGGGTAGCCTGTTTAGCAAGACTGTGTCCTCTGTCTGTCAAAGTTTTTTATTATGTGTACAGAGAGTGTGGTTCACAAGCTATGTAAAGTAGATTCAGAAATAAATCAGTGTATTCATTCTGCATATTCTTGACATACCAGAAACATACTTATTCCTGTAGCACATTCAATACACTCTAATTTTGTATTTGTTCTTTTTGTATTTTCTATTATGCATCTCAGCTTTGATTTGCATTCTTTTAATGCTAAATCAAATTATATGTCAAATTACTTTAAACTTCTTTGTGTGGAATACTCAAATTTGATCTCATAAACAGGAAAGAAAATTTCTAAACCTGAGTAAACATTGGTTACTACAGTGTCTTTTCTCTCAGACATCCTCTGTTTCCTTTCCACTCAAAAAGGCATTATTATATAGAAGCAATAAAGAACTTGACAAGAAACTTGAACAATTAGCTCATGGTTATCCTCTTCAGCTACCATAATTAATCAACTATGGAAAGATGCATATTAGTAGCTGAAAATTGGGAAAATATATCATTCTTACAGATTACCCTACATTCCTCCCTCTTCTTCAGTGTTACAATTTAAAAGATTTATTTGTTTATTTATTTTAATGTCAGAGTTGATGGTACGAATTAGGTGATCTTGAGAACCTCATTGGCATTTAGCAGTTCTTAGGTGTGGGTTGGTTCTACAGCTTCAGTGAGTGACCTAATGGGGATGTTAATTAACTGAAACATTTTTAGATTATATGTCTCCTGAATAAAGTATTCTGTATGAAAACCTCTAGACAGATGATGTGAGATAGCAGTTAAATTGCATCTCTCTGAACTTCTTACAAACAATATATCTGAATTGATCAAATTTTCTTTTCTGGGTGGTTTGTTATAGAAGCTAGACTTTAAAAATCTTTCCCCTTTTCTTAATGCAAAAGTGCTTTCAAGTGGGCTTATAATCTCCATGCAAAATAGTAACATTAAAGCACAGGCAATACCATTGTGCATGCCATGAGTTACATTTTTTGTATCTTAAAGCAAATAAATTCAGACAACTTTTTACCATATTGTAAAAGTTCAGTAGATTGTTTTGTCCTTCCCCCCCACCCCCCCCATTTGCAAATCATGGGCAAGCCTGAGATCTGCTGACATTATTCTAAATACATTACCAGTGGTATAAATGAACAGTTATTCACTGGTAACAAACTTGATGAGCATCTTGCAATTGACATACTGTGAGATGAACAAAGCAAGAAATAATGATCATCCCTTGGAAGAGAATTTTAAACTCAGGTGGTAAAACACTGCATATTGCCCTGTAAAAGCCCTGGGCATAGATTGTAGCTTCGAGTAATTTCTCTGGGAAATTACTCTGGTTTCTAATTGTATGCATTTTTTTTCTAAACTAAGTGCTGATGTCTTTTTTTTTTCAGACTGCTTCTTAAATGCATGATTGCTAGTGAGTGTTTCATTTTCAAATCCTAACATGACCTAGAGAAAGAAAAACCCTGTAATGAGTTTAGCAAATGAATGCCTTCAGAGCTTTGTATGTGAGAACAAAGGTTTGTCCTGTCCTATTAATTTGATAACTCTGACAAAATCAGATCTCTTTAAAGAGCTCTAATATCTATTCTGACCTTGCTTCAGACAGAATAAAACAGAAAATAATTTCAGTTTCCATTAAGGCTTTGGTATGGTCTATTTCTGTCAAAACAAATAAAAGCCTATAGAATATTTTCTATGACTATTAAAAGAGCTGCAATTCATTTGTATTCATTTAATCTTGATGCTTTTCTTTTGAGATAACACAATACATAATTTGACAGCATTTGTTTCTGATGATTCTTTTCTGGCTAATGGCAAGCGGTTCCACCGTCATCTGTATTTATTTAATTTATTTATCCTGCATAAATGAAGGCCCTGTTGCTAAAAGCATCTATTTTGTTTAGTGCTGTTTGTTTATGCAGATTTTTATTTTGTGCAGTCAAAAATCAAAATGTACTTATGCTTGTTGTTCATTGCTCTGTGCATCTTGGCTGTCTCACAGGATGCATTAATGACGAATGGAATTGTCTAGCTGCAAATCTTCCTGTGCAAAAATACAATTTTAATGTCAATTAGCTGGAAAAGGAATATTTTGTTGCTCTCAGAAATCATTATCCAGACATTTCAGTCAACTTTGGGGGAGGTGGTCTTTATGTTCTGTTTTCCCAAACTGAGCATCATGGATCTTCCAGGCAGATGGGCAATTTTGGGAAGTTTATAAATGGCTGAATGCTTTAATGGATCTGTCATGCATAGCTTGTTTTTAAAATGCTACTGATTTGTGAACAATGCATTAAAAACTTTTATCTAGTAATTATAAAAGATTTATTTTAATGGAACTAGGTCAAATCAGGCTTTTCTAAATTAGTACAAGTTCCACATAGAGTGGGTGATTTTGATAAAGAAGGGAGTGCCAGAAACAAGATGTTTTGGTATATGTCACAACCTTTTGATCATTCCCCTCTGCTTTCCCAAGTTACAAAGTATTTTTGTCTGGGATAGTGGTTTTTTGTTTGTTTCTTTATTTCTTTCTTTTTTATCCTCTTGTATGCTTATACATTCTGAGAGCACAGGCTTCAATTTTCTCAGCTTTTCAGAACTGTGTAATTCCATTCAGACACAGGCAGCACACAGAAACAAATCTGTTGATTTAATTTGTGGTCACTGACTTAACATGCTGTAGGAACCCCCATATCTGCCCTCACCATGCACAAATTCAAGAAATAATGATAAGGACATGTGCTTTAAACTTAAAATGAAGCTAATAATGAAAATAAAGAAACATCTTTAATAGCTTATCTGTCACGTGAAGCCTGTTTGAAGGTATTATCTCCAGTCTTTGGGTATTATTTTGTTCCATAAAGTAACACTGTCTGGGGAGGTGATCAGACCACCAAGTGTTTCAGCAAAAGAAGAATGCTCTACACAATGTGGAAAATCCTATCCATTTAGAACAGGGAATTGTTAGGTGTTTTGCTTTTATGTGGTGGAGAAAACATTTCTAATTATGCCAGTAAAATATACTGTAAATATGTGCGTGGCATTCGGGGATGCACATTTCCAGTCTCTGCTCTTTCTGAGTTTGGAAGCTTGAGTGAATGTTGCTTTTATCAGAGGCAGAGGGATGTTGGAGAAGGGATGGTTTGGAGAACTTTGATTTTGGTTTGTTCTATTTTTTGGGGAGATATAAACTAATTTCTCTTACTGCTCAGTGAGGATACTTTTACACAGTATTTTGTTTCTGAAAAATAAATAATCAGAGGGAATGTATAACATTTAAAATGTGGCTTCTTTACTAGGGACATAACAGTCATTAATAGGTAGAAATCTCTCAACAAATTTGGAAGAATGTCTGGCTAAATTTTCTTTTTTACCCTCATTTAATTGGCAATGAAGCTGATTTAGAAAACAGAGTGGATGTTCTTCATAAAGGTGCTGTTTGTGTACATCTGCTAAAATAACAAAATTATTGCTATAGATTTAGCAAGATAGACATGAGTGGCTGTCTTGCTCCATTTCTGCCTCATTTAATAACAAAAAAGATCCAAATAAATTTTCTTTAGATGTTTGCAGGTGTGGAAGTCTTTTGAAGCAAGCCTTCACGTGCCTCCTGTATTCTTCTGATGTCCTCTGGCTTTACGGTGTAAAGTGCTTGCCTGTTCATTACTTTATTGTAAAATGTGTATGATTTGGATTCTGATCTGTTTCTTTAAGGATTTCTAAATGTTATGATACATTAATTAATTATCATTGCCTGTATTATTGCAGCCTGTACAACCCCTGGGTGAGATTGGGGAACCTTGCTGTGAATCCTATCTATCTAGCAATCTTAAAGACCAGAACACCTGACGAAAATGAAATTATCTACATCTTCCATTTTAAAAGCCATGTAATCATCCTTCAGATTGTAAATCAGTATTGATGGAGAGGACAAGTTAAAGGAGAATTAATAAGGCATAAGATTTCTAACTTCCACTGATGTGAGTAGCAGTTGTTTCTGCTGCAGCTCTACAGAGTGGATGTGAGTGTCTTTCCCTGGTCTTTTGCATAATTTTTTGTATTTGTGGTACAGTATTTCTAGTCAAAGGAAAGCCACTCACATTTAAGACCGATTTGCAATTATTCTAACTTCATAAAGTTTCTTAATTTTGATAGTATGCAGTTCTAATGGAAAATGGTAGTCCTTTAAGGCAAGTTTCAAGTAAACCTGATTCACTTAGATGAGAACTGAAAATAAATTTACTCTGGGATCTTATTGCTTATTACAGTGTGTTTCAGAAAGTAGTTGTGTGTGTGTGTAGAGTGAGAGATGCTATGTTAATCTCGTTCTTGAGTAGTCTAACTGTTGCAGTTTATACCTGAAGAAAGAAACAAATTATGGAAAAGTGAAAATAATCAAAACTTAAATATAAGTCTAAAACTATTGCTGTCCTTGAATGTATATAAGAACACCAACTGAAGTGCTTGCTTCTTATCCACAAAGCTCCTTCTTGTATTGGCAGTTTGATATTACCTACAAGAAATCGATTTTGTGTTACAAACATGAGCATGGCATTGAAGTGTACTGCAGGACAAATGAAAATGTTGATCTCATCAGTGTTACTAACAAGACCTTAAATATCCTCTTTTGACATACTTCCTGGTTGTGTTTCCCCTTTGGAAAGAAGTTAAGCATGTTCTTAACCGGTGAGTGACAATCTGAATGCCAGTTGTTAATGTAAGGGCATGAAATGTGAAATAGATTGGCAGTGCCAATTATGCTGGAGCCCGTTATTTTTCTTGATGTGTACTCCTGTAGTACAGTTGATTAAATTTTGAAGGTAATTGGTTATTACTTCTCAACTGAATGGCTTGTTTCTGTAGAATCTTGTTAAGTGTTGCTAGTTGAGGGAAGTTTAACAGACTTTAGAGCTTCAGCAAGAAATGTGAGCTAATTTCTTCTTCCCCTCTCTTGTCTTTCTCTTCTTCTGTTTGTTTTTAGTTTTTGAAGTGTTATCAATTTCAACTTTGTTTCCTTCTTGGAGTGGGCAACTTATACTGTGGCTACCAAATGTTACATATTCTAAACTGAGTTATGAATTGACAGTAAAGTAATAGTATTACAAAAATGCAATTAAAAGCCAGTTTCCTTTATTTTGGTGGGATAATGTTTGGGACCCCTTCTAAGAGGTGCAGAAGTCTATAAACTCTATGCAAATAGCAAATAGTAAACTATTCTAGCCCATTTGTTGGTCATGATGTCATCTTTATTTTTAGTATGTGTAGTGGTTTGGCCCTGGCTGGGGGCCAGATGTCCACAAAAACTGCTTTGTCACTCCCCTTCTTAGAATAGAATAAACCAGGTTGGAAGAGACCTTCAAGGTCATCGCGTCCAACCCATCAACCAATCCAACCCACCTAAACAACTAACCCATGGCACCAAGCACCCCATCAAGTCTCCTCCTGAACACCTCCAGTGATGGTGACTCCACCACCTCCCCGGGCAGCCCATTCCAATGGGCAATCACTCTCTCTGTATAGAACTTCTTCCTAACATCCAGTCTAAACCTCCCCTGGTGCAGCCTGAGACTGTGTCCTCTTGTTCTGGTGCTGGCTGCCTGGGAGAAGAGATCAACCTCCGCCTGTCTACAACCTCCCTTCAGGTAGTTGTAGAGAGCAATAAGATCACCCCTGAATCTCCTCCTCTCCAGGCTAAGCAGCCCCAGTTCCCTCAGTCTCTCCTCATAGGGCTTGTGTTCCAAACCCCTCACCAACTTCGTTGCCCTTCTCTGGACATGTTCCAGCATCCTTCCTAAAGTGAGGGGCCCAGAACTGGACACAGTACTCGAGGTGCGGCCTAACCAGTGCAGTGTACAGGGGCAGAATGACCTCCCTGCTCCTGCTGGCCACACTGTTCTTGATGCAGGCCAGGATGCCCTTGGCCCTCATGGCCACCTGGGCACACTGCAGGCTCATGTTCAGCCTACCATCGACCAGCACCCCCAGGTTCTTAGATGGACAGGTGAGAGGGAAAATATAACAAAATTGCAGGAGTCAAGATAGAAGCAATTTAATAAAATGCAAAGACAAAGCAAAAGCCATGTGTGGGAGCAAAACCAAGCAAAGATACTGTTCTCTACTTCCCATCAAGCCAGACAGTGTTTGGTTACTCCCGGGAAGCAGGCCTTCAGTACGTGAAGCGATTGCTCCAGGGGGCAGATAGCAGTAACAAATGTCCTCACACTTCTTTCTTTCACTTACGTTTATATCTGAGTTGATGTCATGTGTCATGGAATACCCCTTTGGTCAGTTTGGATCAGCTGGCCCAGCTGTGTCCCCTCCCAGAATCCTGCCCATCCCTCAGCCTACTGTTGGGGCGGGGGGGAAATGCTGGAAAGGTACAGCCTTGGTGCCTGGTTAAGCTGTAGCCAAAACACTTGTGTGTTACCAACACCCAGCTACAAAACCCAGCTGCAAAACACAGCACTAGAAAGATGCTCTGGGGAGAATTAACTCCAGCTCAGCCAAACCAAGTACAGTATGGACAATAACTTGCATTCCACTGTGCTGTAGTGATTTTTTGTTTCTCTTTGGGTACTTTCAAAATTCACAAGAAACGTGGTTGTAGCCAGGAAGGGGTTGGTCTCTTCTCCCAGGCAACCAGCATGAGAACAAGGGGACACAGTCTCAAGCTGTGCTAAGGAAAGTTTAGGCTCGAGGTGAGGAGAAAATTCTTCACTGAGAGAGTCATTTGTCATTGGAATGGGCTGCCCAGGGAGGTGGTGGAGTCACCGTCCCTGGAGGTGTTCAAGAGGGGATTGGACATAGTACTTAGTGCCATGGTCTAGTCATGAGGTCTGTGGTGACAGGTTGGACTCGGTGATCTTTGAGGTCTCTTCCAACCTTAGTGATACTGTGATACATGGGCTTGTCCTAGTATAAAATAATGTTGACTGCCAAAGATCTAGGATTAAATGGTTTGTATTTCTTTTAGAATAGCTAATTAAACTGGCACATGCTGGTTTTAATTTTAGCAAGCTGTTTTAGGTGAAAAAACCAAAACGTCAAACTCATTATGCACTATTACCAGAAAAAAACCTGACAACCAAAACCCAACAAACAAACAAGAGTCACCCAAAACCCCTAAAACCAACCCATCGCTAGGACTGTATGCTGTGTTATAAAATCTTTGGGAAAATGTGGCATAGTCATTTCATTTTCAGCCTGTTTTGCAATGAGTTTTCCTTGAGGCAGATGATATTTTATTTCAGGGTTGAGTCACCACCTCTTCCAACGTATTGGCTGCCTCACAGTCTCTCTGTGATGTGCAAATCTTAATGTGTGACACTACTGCAATACATGAGCAGCAGCATGAGCTGTGAGGCAAGTCAGGGCTACAGTCTGCATTTTAGTCTGTTGGAAATTTTAACTCTAAGGTGCCAATCTAACCACACTCGTAACTTTAAGACATATTGCAGATGCATGTGTGTTTTTTTGGTAATGCATCCTTGCAGAGTATTTCTGTAAAACCATTTCAACATGTGTGCCTTTTTGTCATGAAATGGTGCACATGAAAAAGGTAGCAGAACCCTGCAAACAAAATTGTATGTCCAGATGCGTGTGAGAGATCAGTAGTGGAGGAGAAACACAAATTCTCTCTCTGTTTCCTATCTTCACTCTCCTCCTTCAGTTTGTGTTCTTCAGCGTCATGGGAGATAGATTTCTCTTGCCTTTTCTTAGATTTTCCTTTTGTAATTAAAAAAATATTTGTTTCCCTAGAGCTGAAACCCTTTCATAGCTATGAAGGTGGGCTACAGAATCACAGGATGGTTCCAGGTATCAGTATCTCAGAAGAAAGAATAAGGATGATGAGGAAGTTGTTCTTGGAAACAGGTGTATTGATTCTGTAACTTGAACAGTAAAACCTGAACAAGGGAGGGAGCTGAGGGACAAGAATAAGAATAGTTTTGCAGAAAATGCAGAGGGGGATTACAGCCCAGAGAAGTGATTTGTAGAAAAATCTTGTGTCAGACCAAAAGCATAGTTCTGATACAAGCATTTTAAACTTTCAAGATGTACTTCCTTTTTTTTAATCTTTCTACATGAGATTTCATTGTAAGATCAATCAACACTATTTCTCCATAATTTCTCAGCATATTAATCAGATATCAGTCTGATGTGTAAAAGCCAGTTCCTATTCACTGGAAAGATAAAGGTGGACTTTATGCTGGTATTTCTGTACAAGTACAATATATAACTGCAATTCTTCTGGTCTGCTTTTTATAGCTAGCCAGAGCTTTGGAATTCTAAGGCTATGTTAGTGCTTCTGATTAGTATGTGATTATACATCTCATTGGTACAATAGGTCTAGCATATTTGTGAATATAAATGGAATTATTTAAGTATTGGATTTAAATGCAAACAATCTTGTATATTTACTATTCCTGATGAGAGGCATATCTCAAGAAAACAAGTCCAGAACTATGAGCAGCGTTGGTTGTTTGACAGCAGCATGCTCATTTATTTAATTGACTGGTTTACTCGAAACCATGTTGTGAAAAGTACTATGAAATGCTTTCTAAATGAAAGAGTATCTTGCTGTAAAAAGATTCTTATGGAATGTTCATATACAAACTTGTGGGTTGCTACAGAACCCTCAGTAATATCAGATTTATGAAAACTGCTTGAATTCAGTTACTCTCTTATTGGTTTGTCAGTGTATAAAAGAAGAAAGATGCTTGGTATGTATGTTTTTTGAAATAATAAGTTGTTCTAGAATTACCAAATGAGCATGCCTCTTCTGTCTCATGCCAATTCACTCCCTTAAATTAGTTACAGAAATGCAGTGTGAAAAAATGCATTAAGGCTTTCATGAGCAACACACTTCTAGTCATGAGGTCTGTGGTGACAGGTTGGACTCGATGATCTTTGAGGTCTCTTCCAACCTTAGTGATACTGTGATACACTTGCTTTCACCCAGTTTCCTAAGAAACGTTACTAAAAAGTGGTGAAATGGGCATTTTATGTTTTCTTTCGTATTTAAGTAACACTAAACTGCTTCAGAATGAAGGTCAATGTCTCTGACCAGGAGTTAACAGCTGCCACACAATGCCTCATGAAAGCCATGGTTGGCTGGCTGGTGCCCAAAGCTGGCCAAATACAGTGAATGCAGGGGGAAATGGATTTACATGACCTATGTATCTTACTGACCTGAAAATCTGATTTTTTTCTTTGCATAACATTCAGAAAGTGCAGGGGCTAATTAAAACTCTTAGATTAAGCCATTAGAAATCAGAGATGCAAAAGAGCTCATTTCTGGGGATGAAGCAACTCTGGGATGGTATAAAATGCCATTCTCCACTGCTTTTCTGCATGGCTTTAGGGGACTAGTCATTGTCAAGGAGAATTGAAGTAGAGTGATTGATGTGTTAAGGTGAAAAGTCGGTGATGTAATCTTCTTCCCAGAAGGCATGTTGTTCCTTGGTATATCGCCTGTTTTACAAGGAAAGGCTTACAGCATATTGATTATGTATGAGGAAGAGTAAGCTAGTGGAATTAGCCAAGATAGTATTCATCTAGACAGTTTCCTTTTAAAATTGAACCAGAAAAATCTATGCAAGTGATGATAATGAAAAGCAAATAACCTTAGGGTGAAACATAACTGAGAACTTTCTGTGTGTGGAAACAAGAAGATATAAACTGTCTTTGTATTTACTGCAGCAGAAACATGTTTACATGGATATATCTAATGCTTGTACCTCTGTGTTAGACAGTTTTGTGGGGCACACTAGAAAGTTTGAAAAAACATTAGGATGGTATTAGTGCTTTCATATTGTGTATCTTCTGAACATTACTCTTCAAATTTTCACTTCGTAGATCACTTGAATTACATCCTGTGGATGTATAATGCAGTGTCATGGGTTTTGTTCTGGTTTTTTGAGCTTGTAGTGCTTGATGGCTATTACCTGAGATTTGTTTAGGAGGAGAAAAATAAAAATAAAAATCAAAACCAGAACTGCAAAAAAAGAAAAACTTTGTATTTGAAGAAAAAAACCAGGGCACATGTACTACATCTTACTGATCCTTATGTTGATTACATTCGTTCTTCCTGTTTATGTCAGTGAGACTTCTGTTATTTAAAGCTGTTAAATTGTATGCTGAAAGCTGGTGACAGATGATTCTGATAAATTGTACTTCCTCTCCCATCAGTACAACTAAGCTTTTGCTAGTTTGGGAAAGATAAAGGTGAGCAAAAATAAAGTATAGGATTTAAGGGAGGTTGTAGACAGGCAGAGGTTGGTCTCTTCTCCCAGGCAACCAGTACCAGAACAAGAGGACACAGTCTCAGGGCATCAGGGGAGGTTTAGGCTGGAGGTTAGGAGGAAGTTTTACACAGAGAGAGTGATTGCCCATTGGAATGGGCTGCCTGAGGAGGTGGTGGGGTCGCCGTCGCTGGGGGTGTTCAGGGTGAGGCTTGACAGGATGCTTGGTTGCATGGTTTAGTTGATTAGGTGGTGTTGGATGATAGGTTGGACATGATGATCTTGAAGGTCTCTTCCAACCTGGTTTGTTCTATTCTATTCTAATTAAATATAATTAATTTCTGAGAAACATATTTATAACTTCTCTTGGCCGTTTCAAGTTACCTCTTTTCTTTTGGACAATCTGGTATAAGAAACTTATTTGGAATTGGAGCTGTATCTTAGAAGGAGAGAGGATTTTTTCCCTTAGTCCTGTTTTCAGCTTTCTTATTGTCTTCACGATTATTGCCTTGAATTTCTTTTCTTGATATTGGACATCTGTGAACATATTTAAGGTAATTCTTGTCTGCCTGGTATTTTGATATTGTGCAGTAAATTTGCTTTGCCAGTGTCATAAGCTATTTTTTTTCTTTTTCCAATCATTTTTTGCAACAGGGAAACCAACATAATCTTATTTAATTGAGCAGAATAAACTTAGCCTCCTTAAAATTCCTGTTGCTTTGTATGATGGTTTCATACCAGGGAAAGTATCTCATTCACTACTTTGCCCAGAAGTACTCTAGCCAGCTGGAATGCTAACCCAGCAGATAAGATTATGTACTTGAGAAGCTTTGTTCTGAACAGATATCACTACTGTTGGTATCCAGCAGTATTCCACAGGCACAGAACATCTTACGTTAACATGTTATTGTTAATACAATACAAGCAGGGAGAAAGAGATTTGCTGTGGGATTGTTCTCAGGTGGGCCTCAAGATTTGCATACATTTATGCATGTTTTGTGCTTTAAACTTCTGCATGGTTCCCTGATGGTCTGATCGGATCTCTTGCCTTGCCAGTAAATTATCTCATAGCAATTGGAAACATTCAGTTCGTGGTGCCTCAAAGCACATGTTAATGACTCTGTCTGAACAGCAAGACAAATGTTTGTTGGCTGTGGAATGCAATGAAAGCAAGATGTGTGTAAACTGGTGTACTCTAGTGGCACAACACAAACAATGAGTAATAGGAAAAGCTTAAATTGTTTTTGCAGAATTTGTTGGAGAAGGTTAGAGTCATCTGTTTATGCTGATGTTTTATTACTGTCAAATACCCCCTGTCTTGGGAATATGGCTTTTGCTTGAATGGCCACGTATTTCTCTGATCCTTTTGTTTTAATGGTCACTGCAGTTGTAGCTTCTGTCTTAATCACAGTGCTGTAGAGGTTAAAAACAAAGTTGTTCAAGGTGTGCATACGTCAGGTAGGTCACTACAGGAACTAAGGGAAGCCATACAGTTTTCTTAAGTCTGTATTCAGCAGAATGAAAATTAAAGGGTTGGTTTGGGGTTTTTTGCAGTTTATGATACTCTGTAGTGTCACTATGCTGCTGTTAAAGTCACTCACGTAAGTATCCTGTATTGGAAAAAAGTAATAAGTAACTTCCATGTTAGTAAAAATACTGACAGTGAAGTGATAAAGTCTTCTAAAGGGGTTTCCTTAATTGCAGTATAAACACTGAGTTGAGTCATACTAAGCTTGTTGACCTTACATTGAAGTAGAAGGTCAGCAGCTATGTAGAACAAGTTGCTTCCATAATTCAGCTGACCTTATTGGCATTATGTTAATTATTTGCAATTTCGGGTTTTGTCTAGCCTCAGCATAAAAGTCAGATTTGAAAATAATGTGATAAATCATTAAGATGATAGAATGCAAAGAAAAGAGTCAAAATGGCAAAGTTATTTTGGTTATAGAACTGTAGTTGAGCAATGAAATCGGCTTTAATAGAATAAATATTTCAACTATCAGTGTATTTTTTCCATAAAGTAGATGTTACAAGAAGTGACACTTCAAGATACAGCAGCATAGCATAAATTATGTTATAAAGTAAGTAAATAAATGAGAGGACTTTCATTTGATGTCCTTGATCTTTAAAACCAATTATCACAGCCTCAGTGTTTCCTCACTCATTATGGAAATCTGGCTGCACTTGTTTTTTTTTCTGAAAAGTTGTGCATTGCAGGCAGAATATAAAATGGGAATAGTGTAAATGGACAGGAAGAAGTTACCTTTGATAGAAAGAAGGGGACCGATTACTGCAACTGCTCTCCCTTTTTCCTAATGCCTCAGCAGACTTCACCACAGGCTGTGCTCACTTCTCCCCTCTCTGCCAGCACTTCCCCAATTTTCTTTCTTGATGTTGAGAGACAATTTGGTCTAAGACTGTCTTGTGATGTGATAGACTTCAGCAGTTTTTAGTAACAGACACAAATTGCTCCCAAGGTGACAATAAATTATTTGAGTGTTTTCAGTGTTCCTAATTGCTGCTTTTACAGCCTTTCTGCAAGGTTGTCAGGTGTGATTTAAGTTGACTGTGGGTTGTGACAGAAGGGAGAAAAGACAATGAAAAAGTAAAGGACAAAAAGGCATAGCAAATTATTGACATTATTGGTGCTTAAGTTTCTTCTCAGACCATTATGGTTGCTTAAAACCTCTTCTTAACTTTAAATACACGCTTTCATAGCAATTAATTACATTTTAGCTTATGCTGTTTTATGAAGTGTACTGTAAATGGTAATGTATTGCCATTTAGAAGACTAAACAAGAAACTGTATGTGCATTTCTTACCAATCTATCATCTACGAGTCTTGTAGGCTGCAGATCAAGTATCATTTCTGCATAAAATTTGGCCACGTGTCTGGAGTGTGCTGCTAGACAGATGATCATGAACAATCCATTTTCCTTGTGAGGTGAATGTCGATTTTAGCTGTTCAGACACTGGAGTCTTTTGCTGTTCACTTTCTTGAAAGAAAGTGAAAACAGACTATGTCATCTGCACAATTTCTAAACCTTTCTAAACCTTTTTCCCAAGGATCTCCTCATTTTGTTATTTGTTTTCTTTAAAAAAAAAATAAATCTGTAATGATCCCACAATGTTGCATGTGAAAATTAAATCCTAGGGGCTTCTTTGACCAAATTACACAGGAAAATAAAGTAGACCTTTGAATAGAATACAGGGGTTATTGTTTTCCACTCCTTTCTGTTTCTTACCATTTTCACAATGATAGCCTTCAACTTGTATGTGTATGTTCTGACAACTAAGCAGAGAATATAGGAGAAATAGATATTCTCAGGAATCTGAATTCAGCAACTTAGAGCAGTTGTCTTACATGCCTTCTGACTTACCTAATCATTTCTGAGAGGTAAGAGCAATTAGGCTTATTATTCTAGACTTCAACTCAGATTATTCTTAAGAAATTATGTATTGAAACTTGGAGCACAGCATCTGTATTCACATTATAATTTATGCTGCATTTTGTTTCTCTAGGTAGTTCCTAACTGCCCACTAGTAACAGCAGCAAAATTATTTCAGTAATGGCAGAAAGTACGACACAAGGGAAACTTTGGGTTTGTTTTTTGATTGGGGTTTTTTAGGAGGTTTTTTGTTTGATTGAGTTTTTTAAGACAGACATTTAAACTTTCTTTGAGACTGTATTCTTAATAGTTCTCCAAACGTTTTTTGGTGCATGCAAATGCCTTGCAGGCAAACAGATGCAAGTGCTGTGACAGTAAGGTGAAATTAGAAAAGAAATAAATGCCAAGGAATCCTTTAGGACCGAGTTTCTTCTGTTATCATTTTATCCTATTGTATGATCTGTAGTCAGCTGCAGGCTCTAGAGCAAGAACTGGTGTTGGGGTGTATGGTCTCTATGTGTCTAGCATGGTCCTTATCTCAATTAGTGCATGTGGGAATTAGTACAAAGCACATAAAATAAAAGTGATAGCAGTGGCTTGAAAATTTCTTTAGTCTGAATGAAGCTTGACCTTATTTGAGGCAGTTATGCTTTTCATGAGTTAAATACTTCCTTTCTCATTTTGTGTCCCTTCTTGGAAGTGCTTATAACTTTCCGTAGAAATGGCTTGCAAAATTTTCTGACACTGTATTCTGAAAACTACACAATCATATCCTACTCGGAATAACATAAAGCAGTTAACTGTTCCTGTTTCCTGCTAATGTGTACTGTTAACCCCATACTCCTAACTCTGTTCTTAAAAGTTTCTTTCTACAGCATGAATGTCAATGTGTATAGCATCAATCTTAGTACAGCTTAAAGAACTTTTGTTAGAGTTAGATCACAGTTTTGAAACTTCATTCTATTTCAATTATGAAACTTCAATTTCAATTAATTCCCCATTTAGCTATGTGCAGACTTTAATTTCTGGACTCCTTAGATCAATGAATGTTGCTCATTATGTCTTGTCATTTCCTAGGATTAATTGTCACAACTCAGGTAGCCAAATTTCTTCCAGCTGGGAAACTTGAGTCAATATTTGGAGGTGAAAGCCCCCTCTCTAGTTAGCTGTTTTGATTGTACTGTGAAGATGACAGGCAAAAGGGTTAGCATGAATGGCTAAGAAACTAGGAGAGAATTACTTTTATTTTTTATGTGAAATTGGGAGAGAGAGAGAATGAAAACATAGTAGCAGGCTGGTGGCATTTTGCAGAATTCCAAAGAGCTTCTTGTATGGTTGAAAAATGAAAGCAATTTAAGCATTCCAGATGAACTTAAGCCAGAAAGCAAAAACTGGGAAGAAAGCAAGCAGCTTTCTTCAAAACACAAATGCTGTTGCATTTTTTAAAAGATATTAAAAAAGCTGCTATGAAATTCAATTTCAACTTAGTATCCCTGTTATTTAATAAAGAATGAAGCAGAAAATAAAAATAGAATGTGTTTAAAGGTGGTGTATGTGTTTATAAATGCTTACATAGCATTTATAGGTGTGTGTATATATAGGGGTGTGTGTGTATATGTGTCTATATCTATATCTGATCCTGCTCTGCCGGGGGAGTTGGGCTAGATGATCTTTTGAGGTTCCTTCCAATTCCTAACATTCTGTGATACTGCAGTTTTTTCATGTTGAGTGCATAATATGCACCTTTTACATATATATATATAGAACTCTTAGATTGGCAGCATTTTTCTCTAGCCTTTTCACTTCCTCAGGTCCACTTTGCACTGTTTGTATTTCTACTTGCCCTCATATTTATTGAGGTTTAAAAACAAAGCTGTGGGCAGCAAAGTGCTTTCTTCAAATAGGTATGTACGGTTTGCATGCACACAAATTGTTTTTACTGTTTTTAAAAGTACTTTTGGTAGTGGAATCACTAATATCTTCACTGGTCTTCATAATGGGTTTATTAATGTAGATGTTTATATATGTCTGTGTATACATTAAACAAGCCTGCTATCTCATATTAGTTGATTTCAAAGTACTTATCACCTCTGCTAATCCACATGATTTGATTTCTAGTTAAAAGCAAAACCTTGCTCTCCTTGCAGTTTTTTAGTAGTGTTTGTAGGTCTCAAATATGCAAATTTGAGATCTCCCAGTTGTGGTTATATTACCTGATCACCACTGATTTTTCTCCACTGCAGACATTCTTCTTATGTATTACCGATCTAAATAACTTCTTAAAGATTGCTTGCAAAATCCGCTGGACTGGACTTCTACTAAATGAGTGCTGACTTCCCTCTGATGTAAAAACCAACCATTTAACCATTTACCTACCATTTAGTCTTGTGCTTAGGCATTAATCCTTTCATAAAAGGAATTTTCCCTCCCTGGAGTTTTTGTTGCTTTCTCATTTTATGTTTGGTACACACAGGTTTTATGTGAATGGTGCATTATCTACACATGTGTAAAGTCTGTAGTTTTATGCACTTTCTATCAGTTTTCTTGATACTGCTATCAGAATTCAGGAGCTGTAGTTTCCCACATCCTGCAAATACACTATTCTTAAATACTGAGGCTGTATTTGCCACCTGCTCATTTCTCTGAGTGGAAGTTGCATTAAATTATTAAAATACCTTGAGTGTTACTCAGGGTGCAGTGAAAACTTTTCTCTTTATGTAGTTTTTTTGCAGTGTGTACTGACATAGCATTTGTTCATCATATCAAAAAAGGCGTCTTTGAAATTGTATCCTGCCCTACCCTTTGATTGATCGATAATGAAGTAATTGCTGATACTGTGATGTTTCCTACCCACAAGTCTTTTCAGTGTCCACAGTCATTGAAGGATGAGCAGGATTCTATCAGTTTGTAGCACAGTACTATTTTTCCCTGTTCAGACCTGAAATATCAGTCTATATTTCTTGTCTGCCGAAAAATCCCCACACATACCAAACCAAAACAATTTAAAAACCCCACAGCATAACAAAAGGAATTCTACTGCATTGTTAGATGCTAGATTGCCAAATCTCAAGAGAATTGTAACTGTCCGGTTATATAAAAAGATGGCCTACCATGGTCTTTATTCTTAAAGAAGCATGACAGTTTCAGTGCATCTCAGCAATTCAAATGACTGTCGGTCTTCATAATTTTGGGGGAAACTTTTTCAAGTAAGATCTTTATGCATCTCATCTTCAAGTATTTAGCCTCTTGACATCTCTTCTGGCAAGCTGAGAGAATCCCAAATCCATAGGACTTAGTAACCCTGCTACATGAAGGAAGGTAACTGGTAAAGTGCTAAAATAGAGTAGAAGAGCTGAATATCTCTCATTGCCATTGTGAATGGGCTGGTTAATAATGACAAATATTGGACTTGTTACAGTGTTTGCATCCTCAGTGTCAGCAGATAAAGTGTCTTCAAGACATTCTGGTTTGTCTGATCAATTAGAGTAGCATAACATAAATAATTACAACTGAATATCCCTCCTGAGCAGACTGTCTAAAAGGTGATTGTTTTTTTTAACTCACAGTCTCATTTGTCTCCTCTAATGTTTGTTGTATGTTTTTAATTCTTGATGGGAATGTACACTCAGCTTTATATTTGTTTGAAGAACTCCTGTTGGTTCATCACTTCCATTTAAGCTTCTTTGTGATGTTCAAATGGTTGAATTAGTCCTCTGTTGCTCTTACTCATCCAAAAGATTGACACGAAACCATGTACCTGGAAAAGAGGATTTTTTAAGAAATGTTTTATAAAAGGTAAAGTTAAATGCTTTTATTAAGGTTGTGCAAAAACAAAGACATAGCTTGTAACTGTCTTCTCTTGATCTTAACTATTTATTTCAGAATAAATCTAAGTCCTCACTACTTACTTCAGAATAAATCAAATGAAGCAAACATTGGCTGCTTTGACGATTTCCTTACTGCAGTTTTTAGCTGATTATTATAGGTATTGTTAGGTGTTACCAATATTGCAACTTAAGCTTATGAAGAGTTTGTGGTGCAGAAATCTTGGGTCCTTCTTCAAATGAAAGAATTTAAACTTCTATGACTCTTATGTAGCTGATCTTGCAAATTCAAAAATATGCAGTGCTTTAATTATGCTTACTTAAGTCCTAAAGGCTGCAACAGGCCTGCAATTGCTAGACTGCTAACAGCACATAATACAGCCAATTGCAAACAGCAGTCTAATTTGTTGATTTCAAGTGAGGTGTAATTATATTGCTTCATTTGCTGAGCAAATCATATGAGAGCTTCTCTAAATCAGCCTGATTGTGTAATGAAGAGCTAATTACAAACAGCAGTGTTCTTGCAGTAAATTTATGGTGACTGCTAATACCAGGTTGGCACAAGTATGACAATGGCTCATTAGTACATTTGCAAAAGCAGTAGTGGAACTCTGCCCAAAACACAGCAACCGTTTTCTATTTTGGGAGACCAGAGTGATTACCTCTCTCCCTTCCACTATTACTTTTAAACAAAACAAAACAATAAAACCCAACCAAACAAAACAAAAACTCACCAAAACCTATGCTTTTATCACTTCTTCTTCTTCTTGGGAAAAAATTAAATTGCACTTGTAGAAAGGACTACCATAAAATGGAATGACTTGGAAGGCATTCTTCCTAACCTTTAGTGGAAGGCAGGCTTTGAAAATGTTGTTTGACCACAAGCCTTTGCCATTAGTGACAACTCGAGGTCTGGCAGGTCTTTTTGCAATTCCTTTTCTTCCGTTGTACATTCGCTGCATGAAGTCAAGGGTTGTCTTGGCAATCACAAAGCTAAAAGAGAATTTCTCTTAGAGTTATGTTTTGTCAGCCTGGTGATAATGAAAAGATTTTTAGATTCCTATACATTTTCGGTTGATGGTTTTTTTCAGTTGGAAGTTGCAACTGGTGGTGACCTGGTACAGCTTCTGTTACTTAATTGTAAGTTATGTTTACTGTCAGAGCAACCAACTCAAGTGGAAAGATGAACTGGCCACTATGTACAAATTTACAGCAAAATACAAGTTCTTTAGTTTTTCTGAAGTTTCCATTAATCTTTTGGGGTTTATCAATTTTGTTGAGTTCTATGAAGCATCCTTTCAAGCAATCAAAATAATTTCTTTCTGAATAGATGTGTGTAATTGCCTGTTCAATTCTAAGCCTGACACCAAAAGTAGATTGAATGCTGCTATATACAAAGGCTTCTAATCTATTAAATGCTGCACTGGGACTGATTTCCTATGAAATTTCCTGATGCACTTTCTCACTTGGCACAATAGGATGGAATAAATTTTGTCTGTATATTTCCACCCTGCTTTCTTTCTCCTGTAGCACATAATAATGAAGCTGCAGTATCTTATTTTCCGCTTAGTGACAGGTGACCCTTGATGAATGGTCTGATTTTGACAATCATCTGACATACAGAACTACATATTCCTTAGATCAACAGCGATGGACTTGAACTTATATGAAGCAGACTTCTTTGAAAAAATATTTAACTCCAATGAAGTAGTGAGGTTTTCCCCACAAGCTCCAAAGTGGCTGTTTTCTCTGATGCCTTTGAGTTTTGACTGGTTTTGGAGCTTGTACATAGCACAAAGACTATCTAGGCAATGTTTCTTGATCGGTCACCTTGTGGTCACTTGTTAATCCTTGGAGAAAGAATATTAAAAAGTAGGAAGAATATGGTAGTCAGTAACAGTGACTTAGTCTGGGCTTCTGTTTTATATAGCCTCCAACAGAAGGCATGTACATGCAGTGTTACGAATACATGCAAGTTTCATTTCATTCTACATTTGTTAGACATGAGGAACGCTGTTGTGGTTTTTTAAATCACTGTTTACAACTTGTTTTGCATCAATCTTGTAAAGTATAAATTCTTAACAAGGAATTATAATACCCTGAATTTTAGCACCATATTCTAACATAAAATCTGTTGCACTAAAATAGACCTTCTGCTCCAAAGTGCTATGTTAATAACTGCTAGTAAGAATTTCAAAAGGACCATATTTTTGTTTCCTAAGTTACAGCCAAAATATTGCAGTAGAGAATTTCATAGTTATTTTTGTATTTCCTTAATTGGTTTTTGAGGGTTTTTTCTGGGCTGGTGGGGGTTTTGTTTGTTTGTTGGGATTTGGGTTTTTTTTTTGTTGTTGTTGTTCTCTGGAGAATGAGAAAAGAGGAGGTTGCAAAGACACAGCAAAAATTATTTCCCAAAGTCCTTCTCCCAGTTTTCAGACTAGACATTAGACAGAATGGAAAGGTGCTATGGTAGTATATGAACCCCATGTGCATGTTAGTCCTACTATTCTAGAGGAACTCTGTGGGCCTACTACCTTTACAATAATAATTCTCACTATTAATACAGGCTAGGAGATGATGTGATAGAGAGTAGCCCTGAGAAAAAAAGACTTGGAGATACTAGTAGACAAAAAAGTCAGATATGAGCCAACAATGCACACTTGCAGAAGAAAAATCACATCCTCGGCCACATCAAAGGAAGTACGGCCAGCAGATCGAGAGAGGTGATTCTGCCACTCTGCTTTGGTAAGACCTCACCTAGAGTACTGTGTCCGGCTCTGGGGCCCTCAGCACTAGAAGGGCAGGGACCTGATGGTAGAGATTCCGTAGGAGTGCCACAAAAATTATCAGAGTGCTGGAGCATTTCTACAAAGGCAGGCTGAAAGAGCTGGCCTTGTTCAGCCTGGAGAAGAGAAAGCTCTTGGCAGTATTTCAGTATTTGAAGGGGGCTTACAAGAAAGCTAGGGAGGGACTGGGGAGGACAAGGGGCAATGGTTTTAAACTAGAAAAGGGTAGACTGAGATTGGAGATTAGGAAGAATTTATTTACTGTCAGGGTGATGGAACACTGGAACAGGTGGTAGAGGCGCCATACCTGAAGACATTCAAGGTGAGGCTTGATGAGGCTCTGAGCAGCCTGATCTATTTGGGGATGTTCCTGCTTACTGCAAGGGGGGTTTGACCTCTAGAGTCCCATTCTGACCCAGTGCATTTTATGACTATGGTATAGTCCTCTCCCTTTCTATTTGACAGAAGAGTACTGGGATTAAAGTACCAAATGGTTATTGTACTGTACTGAAGTATTTATTTCTCCTTTTTGAGTGGTCTTCCTGTTAATCTGCAGGGCTAGAGTTCTGTAATTTTGGCTGACTACAAAATAGGTTTTTTTAAATCCTGTCATATTCAGTAAAATTTGCATTTAGGATGAAGGCTAACTTAGATGTGGCTCCTGCCTTTCTGTTTTGATCTTGGATTTGCAGACTTGTCTCCTTATATGTGGTTTCAAAAAGCACACATTCATCTCCTTCTCTTGATCTCCCTAACTAAGACTTGTGTTAGAGGTAGACCTTTCATAGATAATTTTCTTACTTTGATTTCCCATTAATCTGAATTTTAAAGCTCAGTTCAAAACCAGTTATTCCTTTGGGTGGGGTGGGAGAACGGTACAGAAGAGCAAACAACCTTAAAGAGGGCTGACGCCTGGGGTACCTGCGTGAATTTTTGTCTAGTCGCTCATCACTTTATTCCCTTTGATATTTGCATTTTTCATTTTTGTTATCCATGTAACCAGGATCATGATTCCTCTGAGGAAAGAACCTGCAGTTTTTTGTGGCTTTGGAAAATGAAATGTACAGATATCCATCTCTATAGTGTTCTCTCCCTTTCTTTCACATAATACCTCAACAAAACAAAGTTTATGATCACAGAATCACAGAATTGTAAGGGTTGGAAAGGACCTCAAGGATCATCTAGTTCCAACCCCCCTGCCTTAGGCAGGGACACCTTCCACTAGATCAGGTTGCCCAGAGCCACATCTAGCCTGGCCGTAAAAACCTCCAGGGATGGGGCTTCCACTGCCTCCCTGGGCAACCTGTTCCAGTGTCTCACCACCCTCATGGAGAATCTACCCTTTTCTATTTTTGCTCCATTCCCCCTAGGCCTGTCACTACCTTATACCCTAAAATGTCCCTCCCCAGCTTTCTTGTAGGCTCCCTTCAGATATTGCAAGGCAACAATAAGGTCTTCTCAGAGCCTTCTCTTCTCCAAAGTGAACAACCCCAACTCTCATCCTTTTCTTATAGGAGAGGTGCTCCATCCCTCTGATCATCCTTGTGGCTCTTCTCTGGACATATTCCAGTACCTCCATATCTTTCTTGTAGTAGGGATTCCCAAACTGGATGCAGTACTCCAGGTGGGGTCTCACAAGAGTGGTGAAGAGGAGGAGAATCGCCTCCCTTGACCTGCTGGCCACACTTCTCTTGATGCAGCCCAGGATACAGTTGGCTCTCTGTGCTGCAAATGGTGAGACTGGCTGGCCTATAGTTCCCTGGATCATCTTTCTTTCCCTGTTTGAAAATGTGAATTATGTTTCCCCTTTTCCAGTCAGTGGGGACTTCCCTGGACTGCCACAACTTTTGGAATATAATAGAGAGTGGTTTAGCAACCCCCTCTGCCAGTTCCCTCAGTACCTGTGGGTGTACCCCATCAGGTCCCATGGACTTGAACACTTTCAGGTTCTTATCTTCACTCACAATGGGCAATTCCTTCTTTCAGTACCTGCCATTATCTTCTGTGATTTTGGGAGTGTGGCTGGAGCACTTGCCAGTGAAGGCTGAGGTAAAGAAGTCATTGAGAACCTCAGCCTACTTCATATCAGTTGTTGCCAGTTCTCCTGTTTCCTTTCTCAGGGGGCCCACACCTTTCCTAACCTTCCTTTTGACATTAAGGTACTTGTGGAAACTTTTGCTATTCCCCTTGATCTCACTGGCTAGATCTCCCTGAGCTTGAGCTTTAGCTTTTCTAACCAGGTCTCTTGCTGCTCAGACAACTTCCTTATACACCCCCTATTCCAGCGGTCCTGTCTTCCATCTTGTAGTTTCTTTTTGTGTGGCAGCGTGTCCAGGAGCTCCTTGCTCATCCAGGCAGATCTCCTAGAATTCTTTCCTGCCTTCCTCTTTGTGGGTATATTTTGCTCTTGGGCACAGAGAAGGTGATCCTTGAACACTGACCAGTTGTCGTGCCCCCCCTTTCCCTCTATGGTTTTGTCCCACTATACTTTGGCCAGCAGACCCCTGAAGCGATCAAAGTCTGCATGCCTAAAGGCCAGGGTTGTAAGCTTGGAGTACATCCTCCTTAGATGCCCTGAAGATCTTAAATTCTGTCTCACTGTGGTCACTTCAGCCAAGGCTGTCCTGAGCCTCATATTGGTGACCAGCCTTTCCCTGTTAGTGCGAACATGTCCAGCATAGCTCCTTTTCTTGTTGGTTCCTCCACCATTTGGAGGAGCAAGTTGTCATCTATGCATTCCAGGAACATCCTGGATTGCTGGAGCCTTGCTGTGTTGTCCCTCCAGCAGGTGTCAGGGTGCCCTATAAAGTAAGTGAAAACTGATTTTACTTTCAGGCCCTGTGAAGGGCCTGAAAATCATCAGGTGGGATTAAATGGCGTTATGTAGTGGGGGGAAAAAAACCTAAACAACCAAGCAACACTAAAATACTTTCTTTGCACAGTTTAGGATCAGTTTTCAGTAACTGTTAAAACTAGTATTGGCAAAATAAATTTTTCTGAAGAGAAGAAAGGAGAGAGAGGAAGAAAACAGTTTTTTTCCGTATCAGGGCATAGAAACTCCTTACACTCTTCTGTAGCGTCACCCCCAGGTTCTTATGGTATTATCCAGATTGCAGAAATCTCTTCTGTTGTCAGTATCATGAAGATAGACCTTGGGGCAAAAGGGCCCATAACTTTTGGGCTGAGCTTTCAGTTCACCCCACAGCTCAAAATCACATACGAGTGAAAGGATACAGGAAGGAATGGGGGGAGGGGGAGGTGTTTAAAAAAAAAAATTAAGCCATCAAGTGAGATGTTTTGTGCATGATTTTCAGATACTTCTGGGTTTGTTTTTTTAATGCAGTTACAGCAGTGGCATATAAATATGTTGCTTTGCTGAAAAGTGAATCAAAGTATGTAGTCATGTCCAAATCCCCCATGTGTATCAGGTTCTTTTACGATCTGATGGGAAAACACAAAAGAGTTGTTCTTAACCTGTCATTTTCTATCAGAATATATTAATTGAAACATACATTATGGTATACTTGTAGGAAAATATTAACTAGAAAGTGCTGGGTTTGCTTTCTTAAACTGAATGGCAGCTTGTTAAAGAATTTGTGTCAAGAACTTGTACTTGATATGACAAAAGGTACTCTGACTTTCAAGTGTTAAAAAGATGATACCTGTTTAAGCACATGGAATTATGAATAAACACTTGTGTGCTTTTTGCTAGTAAAGTATTTTTAATGCTAGCTCCAGAATATTAAATAAAACATATTTCAATACTTCAATAAGAAGCTGTCTGAATTATATACAGTTTATTTTCTGCGTAATGCTTGTGCATTTTGCTAGTAAATTAGTTAACAGATGAAAATAGTTATCATAAAAAAAAAGAGTGTTTTTAAAAGTAGTGCATGACTTGTGTTCTTAAAGGCATTTTATGTATGTATTATATATTTCTGGGGAAACTAAAAATGATGCTTGCAACATTATGGATCTGAAGCTTATTATTTCTGCTCCAGTTTTGCCTTTTGAGTATTTTGGTGAACTCATTACCAAGCAGAAATGACTTGTGTAAGCTAATTGGCCCATTATTATTACAAGTTCATACATGGGAATCTTTGTAAGTTCACAAATACTGCCTGAGCAGAGTGGAGGGAATGGTAAAAGATCATAGAATCACAAGATCAGAGAATGGTAGGAGTTGGAAGGAACCACTCCCTGCTAAGGCAGGGTTACCTAGATCAGGTTGCACAGGAATGCATCCAGGCAGATTTTAAGTGTCTCCAGAGGAGACTCCACAGCCTCTCTGTGCAGGCTATTCCAGTGCTTCATCTTCGAGGTAAATAAGTTTCTCCTTATTTGCAGGTGGAACTTCCGGTGTTTTGCTTGTGCCTATTGCCCCTTGTCCTAGCACTAAAATAAAGGCACCACTAAAAATAATCTGATGCCATCCTCTTGACATCCATCCACACATTGATAAGATCACCTTTCTGTCTGCTTTTTTTCCTGCTAAAGAGTCCTTGGTATCTCAGTCTCCCCTCTTAAGAGAGAGCTCCAGTCCCCTAATGATCTTCATGGCCCTCTGTTGGACTCCCTCCAGTAGTTCCTTGTCCCTCTTGATCTGGGGAGCCCAGAACTGGACACAATACTCCAGATGCAGCCTCAGCAAGGCAGAGTAGAGGAGGAGAACATCACTTGACTTCTAAATGCACCCCAGGATACCGTTGCCCTTCTTGGCCACAAGGGCATGTTGCTGGTTCATGAGGAACTTGTTGTCCGCCAGCACCCCCACGTCCTTCTCTGCAGAGATACTTTCCAGCAGGTCAACCCCTTATCTCTACTGGTTACTTAGAGGGTATGAATTGGATTGTGGGTAAAGTCCTTTTTCCTAAGGCAGACAGCCTCTAAATTGTCAAACATCAATTCTTTTCAAAGGAATTCAGTGCAGCACTATCTAAACATTTATTTTGAAGAAGCTAGCATGATACAAGCTGTTGAAATGGAGATTGATTTTCTGTTTTTCTCTTGTTTGGCAGTGATGTTGGTGAAAGAGATCCCCAGCACTGATTTACATGTTTTACACTTTTCATTATATTTGTAGTACTTGACTCTGACACAGTGCATTTCAGACTGCTGGTGAGAAGTACTTTACTGGAGAGGCCAACATTACTGTTACTGTTTTGTAGATAGGATCAGGGAGACACAAACATGGTCACAGTTCTGAGCTCAGTAACAGGAGGAAGAGAAAATGAATAGAAGTCTGATTCTCTCTCTTTTTTTCCTTCATATGCAGTTCTCGAAATTGAAAGGGGGAAAAAAACAACCCAGTCCTGTTTCTGAAAAGCTGTGGTATTTTTAATCTTTTTATGTCAAATTACTGGCTTAATAGCCCTATTATTTGATTTTACAGTATAGGCAAACTCTTCCTACAAAGAGTATGCCTTCCTACCTTCCTTTTATTTCTTCTGATAACAGTATTATAAAATACAGACTTTGAAATTCACTCTTTTAATCATAGAAATTAAATTTACCTGTACATCCAGGTAAACTCAAATACTCCTCATTTTAATATAACTAAACTAGGCAGCATTTTTTCCAATCCTGCGCAGTGCCTGTTGTCATGCAGCTCAGTTCACAGGAGGCTTGAGAAAATCAGGTTTCAAAGTCTCAGGAAGTATTAATGTGGATTGTTTTCTGCAAACAAACTTGATTTAACAAGCAGCTGTTGGAGACATGCAGTCTCAGATGTGCAGCATCCAACTTGCATGTCAGTCAGCAGGAGCCTGGGATAGAGCTCTGCCTCTGGAACAGGAGGGTATAAACAGTTAATGTAGTGTGTCAATATCTGCTGATTTCTGGTTCCAAAATTTGGAGTAGATTGTATTACTTGTCTGGAAATGTCATTCATCTTGTTTTTCTCATCTGTCTTTAAAAACCCTTGGAGGGTAAAATGAGCTGTATGCAGAAAATACTCAAGGCATTTGAATTCATGTTCTTTCCTTGTAGGGCACTCTAACAAGTTCAGCATTCCTTTACCTGTTTGCAAAGTTTAGTTTCACAGTTAGAAGGTAAATTTAGCTCGCAGCAGCATTACAATGGCAGATAACTTTAGCATGACAACATGTGAACGTTCTCATATAAGAAACTCTGCCCTTAACTCTCACATTTCTTAAGCTACATAATAGTTGTCGTGAACACTTACTGCCATCTGTGAAGATGGCATGTAGCCCATTTCTATTAGGTGCCAAATAAACAAAACAAGTTCTTAGATGGGAATCTTGTGCAATAGTGCAAATGCTGTCTTGGCTACAGAAGGGTCACATGTTGTGACAGTTTTGCCAAGCATGTCTTTATACTAACACACCAGAAAAAGACAATTTTTCTTAACAGTGAAAGTAGACACCTGTGCCTGCCCACAAGGAGTGACCTGGAATAGTAGAATTTGTCAGAAAAGGAACATGCAAAAGTCCTGTGGTAATTCTCTATTATTAATCTAATTCCAGAGTGCACTAGTAAATTAAAGAAGAGGGCACAGATTTCAAACTTTTCAAATAAATTGGTAACTGTTAATGAAAAAAAGTGTTCCCTCCCACAAATTGTCATCTCTGAGTTTTGGCATTGTGGTGAGATGACAAAGGATATTAGGGATTTGCCAGTTGTCATGAAGATTAGTCATCTCGGTTACAACCAGCTTAATTAGATTTTTAATTCAGTTCAGAAGTGTAACCTTTGGAAAATGTCTGATTGCTAAAGTTAATTGATAAAGTCAAAATTCGTAGTTTGCATTTTGTTGTTACTATATTTTTCCTTTAAACACGTGCCTTCTAGCATTTCTGAAGGAATTACTTGTAAACTATCATCTGCTGTAATTTCAGCACCGTTCAGTGCACCAGCTTGCTAACAGGGTGCATTTAAAATGTTGAATTATCATCATATAGAAGCCTGTGAAAAAATTTTACATCTTAAATATATTTATTTTTTTTAATGGGCATTAAACCCATACTTTAGATGGTTGTCAATATTTGGAAATTTTGCTTACATCAAGAAATATTGTATGTTTGAGAAGCCTTGAGAAGTCCAGGTTGGACTCTATGATCTTTGAGGTCTCTTCCAACTTTAGTGATACTATCTCACAGTGAGAGATAGATAGATAGATATTCTCCATCATATTTTGTCACTTCAGAAATTATTTCAAATTACTTCTCTTTTTAGAATCTTCATACAAATTCAGATGTGTTTTACTGGCTGGAAAGCAGCCCTGAGGAGAGAGACTTGGGGGTGCTGGTGGATGAGAAGCTCAACATGAGCTCTCAATGTGCACTTGCAGCCTGGAAAGCCAATCAGGTCCTGGGCTGCATCAAGAGAAGTGTGGCCAGCAAGTTAAGGAAGGTAATTCTCCCCCTCTACTCAGCTCTGGTGAGACCCCACCTGGAGTACTGCATCCAGTTCTAGAGTCCCTATTACAAGAGGGATATGGACATGCTGGAACATGTCCGGAGAAGGGCCACGAGGATGATCAGAGGGCTGAGTTGGGGCTGTTCAGTCTGGAGAAGAGAAGGCTCTGAGGTGACCTAATTGTGGCCTTCCAGTATCTAAAGGGGGCCTCCAAGAAGGCTGGGGAGGGACTTCTCAGGATCTCAGGTAGTGATAGGACTAGGGTGAATGGAATGAAGCTGGAGGTGGGGAGATTCAGGCTGGACGTGAGGAGGAAGTTCTTCCCCATGAGAGTGGTGAAGCCCTGGAATGGGTTGTCCAGGGAGGTGGTTGGGGTGCCGTCCCTGGAGGTGTTTAAGCCCAGGCTGGATGAGGCTCTGGCCAGCCTGATCTAGTGTGGGGTATCCCTGCCCATGACAGTGGGGTTGGAACTAGATTATCCTTGTGGTCCCTTTCCAACCCTGACTGATTCTGAGATTCTAAATGATCTTAGGTAAAGTTACTCTAAAGAGTACTATTTCAACTAATTATTTTTATTCAACTTTAGCATCACTGTGTTTGAGCTCCTCTTTTTTTCTTTTTCTTCTTTTTTTCCCCCTCTATTATGCAAGAATATAAGATTTGTGAGAAGAATCACTAGCATTAACACAAAGTTAATAAAAACATACATAATTCTCATGCAGTCATACCACTGCATCTGCACAGCTTTCTCATGGCTGAAGTACCAGAGGAATGGATTAATTTATCTAACTTGATTATCCTGAAGAGAATAACCTCACTCACAAAACGATGGGACTGGTAGAATAATTCAAATCTGACTGTGTAACTTACTCATGAATCAGAATGAAACCGAAGATAAAAATTAGTTTGTCTTGGACAGAGAAAAAAATTAATTTATCTTTCAAAAATGTTCAGTTTTGAGTAGTGAAAATTTACAGTATGAAAATGGATGAACTAATCTAGTATTTGTGAAAGTGTTTGCCTTGACTGCTAATGAGTTGTGATTTTTTTAAATTTTATTTTATTTTGGTCTTTTCATGGGTGGGAGGTATTTGTACAGGTGCTGCAAGATCTACTCTTATTATGTGTTGGCTGAGAACGTGATTATGGTCCATATAATTAGTACTACTAATTTCATAAACTGCAAGGGCATCATCTGTACCATCTGTGGAATATCATGACCTATAACAGTGTATCTCTTCATTGGTGTGCAGTTGGAGTTAAGATACCATTCTCAGTAACAAACATAAAATTGTTGTTTTATTGGGCCTTAGTTATGAGAATCATTTATGCTCTTTGAATACAGCAAGGAGAAATGGTGCAAATTTGCTTCAGAGAAGGCTAGTGACAGGCACAGAGGTCATAGCTTCAGATGAAACACTGAAGCATAAAAGAGCCTAATACATAGAGTTGTCTCTTCAAGCAGTATTCAATGTGCGAGAGGGTGATCCTTACAGGCAGTGCTAAGCTTGCTTCAGGCATTTTTGGGCAGTTGTGGCTTTTGCCACTGATCTACTGTCCTTTGTTAACTATATTTTATGTCTTTAACAGCCATTATTTTCTGATGAAACCATATATTACTGGGCAGGGACTGTGTCTGGTATAGCCCCTTCCCAAACTTCATTAGCTCCATCTTATATACTACCATGACAGGCCTTCTTTATCACCCCACCTCACTAAACAGGTTCGTATTAGTTGTCTTTCATTACTCACCACTGTTGGTACCACGTCATTCAAGGATTTAAATTCCGGACATGGATTTTTGTGGAACAGTGCTTCTGTTCTCTTTGTTCATACTGAAGTTAAATGTGCCTTTTGTTTTTATATGTGTGACTGAAGTTTTAGAAATATATGGTGTCAGTATAATTAATTTTTGAGCAGCTGTATGTTACTAGATAGGTACTGAATGAAACAAGATAGAAACTAATACTCAAACGTGATGGTTTAATTATTGTTTTTTCTTCAGACTGTTAGAGATCTGTTGTTTTGTGGGGCTTTGCATGCTGTTTAATGGAGTCTTCAATCTTTTTTTAAGAAAAATAAGTTTGTCCTTTGTCCTTTTTTTAAGAAAAAAAAGTTTGTCCTTCCTACAAAAGGTCTAATCATTCACAGGATTGAAGTATAGACTTTGAGAGCATTTGAAGTACATGATGAGAATCAAAGCCAAGTTTCACTTCACATTGCTGCTGTTTGTTTTCACTTTCATTAATTTCGCCACCGCTCCATCATGGTTGGGAGCTCCAAATCACAGTATTTTTCAATCTCTAATACATTTTTTCCCCCAAGGAGATGCTACTTTTAAAAGTTAATTACTTTTCTCACAAATGTAGGAGTCAATAAAATTGAGTTATGATTATTAAAATCATAAAAATGATATCAGTCTCACAGGTCTGGAATATTTCTGAACATGTATTCATCACATGCAAGTTTCATTGGGATGCAGATCATCTGCATTTCTGGCTCTGACAAGGTGATATGCTAACACAGGGGTAAGCTGAAAAACACAAAGCAACACCCACCCCAAAGACAAGGTCATGTTTTTGTTGTTGTTGTGTTTTTGTGGGGGGTTTTGGTTTTGTTTTGTTCTTAATAATAATACAAAAAGTTACATGCTAACTGGTGCCAGCTTGCAGAGCTCTTTTGCTGTCTGACCTCTTCTTTTCTTATTTTTCACTTCTTTGGATAGTTTAGGAGGAGCAATGATGTTACTTGCCTGTGTAAATCTGCTGGTACTAACAGGAAGCTAAATGCTTGAACCAGTAGTGAATAACTTAGCTACCAGTAAAGTATCTGAATGAAGAAAGAGAGCAACAGGAAATATACAGCAAATTGCCAGAAATGTGTGTGTAAATACTTTAAAGCTCAAAATTATTTTTGGCAAACATAATTTTTCAAGAAATTCTGAATTTTGTGTGGGGAAAAAAAATATCATTTGGTATATGTATCTTACCTAAATAGCATAAGTCAGTGACACGTCCAGTGGTAGGGCTGGTGTTCCTGGCTCTCAATAGTGCAACGGTATTGCAATATTAAACCTAACAAACAGGTTTAGGAATGAAGAAAGCATGCCTATTTTCTGAAAGGAATATGAATGTGCTGACCTCTTCTTTACATTTGCTATTTTCCTTTGCACTGAGTTATTTTATTTTTCTCCTTTATTCCTGGTCTAAGTATTTCCAAAGCAGCTGCTGTATCTCTGCAATTTGTGTGGCTATACTTTTGTAGAGGTTTATTTACTGATGATTTCCACCATGGCTGATAGTGTCAAGATACCATTTTCAGTTTAAAAATCTCATAAATGACATTCACATGAATTAGTAACTAATAGTATAGGTGAAACTATTCTTGCCCATACAGCTGTGCTTACAGTGATGCTCAGTGGTTGCTAATCATAACAGCAAGGTGTATGATGTGGATATTCATAGAGTTGTGCTCTGGTTCTGATAGTGTTATCTATTTAAGAAGGACATTGAGACACTTGAATATGTCCAGAGAAGGGCAACGAGGCTGGTGAGAGATCTCAAGCACAAGCCCTACAAGGAGAGGCTGAGGGACCTGGGATTGTTTAGCCTGGAGAAGAGGAGGCTCAGGGGAGACCTTATTGCTGTCTACAACTACTTGAAGGGGGGTTGTAGCCAGGAGGGGGTTGGTCTCTTCTCCCAGGCAACCAGCGCCAGAATGAGAGGACACAGTCTCAAGCTGCGCCACGAGAAGTTTAGGCTTGAGGTGAGGAGAAAGTTCTTCACAGAGAGAGTTGCTAGCTGTTGGAATGGGCTGTCCAGGGAGGTGGTGGAGTCACTGTCCCTGCAGGTGTTCAAGAGGGTATTGGATGTGGCACTTGGTGCCATGGTCTAGTAGGTATGAGGTCCTGGGTGACAGGTTGGACTTGATCTTTGAGGTCTTTTCCAACCTTGCTGATTCTATGATTCTATTTTTCCTGTTGGAATATGGAATAGAACATGTTTCTGTTAAAAGTAATGACAGTCAAAAGCTGCAGGGGAGGGAACCTGAAGAGGTTTTAAAAGGTCTTGTCTATTTTGAGAAATTACCTGGAAAAAATAATTCATACAAGATCTTTTTTTTTTTTCTTTTTTTCATTTGAACTGTGACAAGGCAGGTCACAGGGACAAATGTGTTGCTGTTCCTTTTAACAAAAATGTTCAGCTTATTAAGTATAGGTTGAGGAAGTCTTGGGTGTCAGTAGGCTTGAGAAAATATTTGTAGAAACCTATAACTCAACATAGATGCATAGAAGTGAGGTATAGCAAATGTAATGCCACCAATGAGTAAAAACAAAACAAGCCACGTTGGTAGGAAAATTGCAAAAGCTAGAGTGGTCTTTATAAATAATAGTATTTTTTCCTCCATTCAGCTGTAGTGTTTACAAAGTTTTACAAAAAAAAAACTTCCCTAGTTTTAGCTAAAGGGCTTTTTCCTTTGTTTTTCCCCTCTCAGCTGAATATAAAATGCCCTGCCCATTCTTGTGCCATGAAAGTGCAAGATATGTCCATAACAGGTCTACAATGTATGTCTCCTTTTTTCCTAATCTACTTCTATTATGGTCATTAAAGTTAACATTAGGAATGTGCCAACTCTCTTATTTTTTTTTTAATGTTTTAACAAAAATTATAGAAATGAAGACATACTGAAGTATGTCACATCTGTGCAAGTATACCTTCTATTTTTCTCTTCTTTTAATTTTTTGCAGTTACTATTAAATGATACTGTAGAAATAATTTTGTAATAAAAGAAGAAACTGTTTGTAAGAGCTCATATGTTCAGAAAAAGACTTGTTTTCTTGAGAAAGACTTTATACTTTTTCAGTAAATGGGGTTTTTTAATATAGTAGCATTTGAAAACCTCACTGAGATACTGGCATCTGTACTAACAATAAAAAAAGTTCAAAGTAGAGACATGGACAAAATGTGGCAAAGCATAGCTTCCACGTGTTTTTCAGGGTTTTCCAAGGAGGATTAGCAGCCTTGTAACTAGTGACAATGAGTCCTGATACGTTTTTTGTGAGGTACAGCTTAAGTTATGTCCTTTCTCCTTAAACTACACTGTGTCATTTTTATTTCAGTTCAAAAGCCATTTTTTATAATGTCTTTTGACATTAGAATGGAAATATTTCTCATTTAAAGAAGTTGCATTTTATGAACTTTACATCAGAATGGATCTGAGATTGTATTTGATGGTAAAAGTTTTCAGCAACAGGACTTAAAAAAAAGCAATTTCCAAAGAACAAAACACGGCAAGTCTTCCAGAAGTTGATGGCAATAGTTGATATTCCTCTGCCCACAGACAAAAGCATTAGAAAATCTGACAGCCCTTTTTGTATCCTTATATGTTGCAGCACTAGCGGGGGTTTGGGTGTATTGTTGTTTTGTTTTGTTTTGTTTTTCTTTTGAAAAAGAAAACTGCATATGGAGTCTTTTATCTCAATGATTTTTAGCATAAACAAAATTCAGAAATTATCCAAGGTTTGCTCTTTCTCATGTTTTTTTCTTTTTAAGTCATCTTGAAATGTTTAAGGTGTAAAAGCCAAATACCTAAAGCATACAATTTATTAGGTGCATTTAAGAATATATCTGTTTGCTCTAATGTTTTTAAAAGAGGGACAAGTAAATGTTCTGATTTTTTTCCCAGTATTTTGATGGAATGCTGTGAAGTACTTTGTTTCTATGTGTCAATGGCAGGTTTCCTGGAAGTTCAGTAGCATCTCTCTTGGGCAGTGGAGCTGGCTCATGACTACATTTGCCAAAAATAACTAGTCAGATTATATCTGTGTACTTTGGAGGTAGACAATTTAATGGTATCAGTTCGTAGCTATGAAAGTTAAATTAATGCAAAATGTGAGTGTTTTTATTACATATATATGTAAGCATGTACACACTTTCAGTGTAAAGCAGAGGGGATTTATTTTTTACATTTATTTATTTACTCTAAAGTTTTACTCTTCATTTTCAATTTTATTGACCAAGCATGCAAGATATCCAACAACAGTACAGGGCATATAGATGTTGTGGTAAATCTGTAATCATAGATACATGGTTATGGTACAGACTTCACAGGATCACAGGATGTTAGGGGTTAGAAGAGACCTCCACAGATCATCTAGTCCAGAGGAGGACCATAGAATCTAGCACAGGTCACACAGGAATGCATTCAGATGGGGCTTGAAAGTCTCCAGAGAAGGAGACTCCACAACCTTTCTGGGGAGCCTGTTCCAGTGCTCTGGGACCCTCACAGGGAAGAAGTTCCTCCTGATGTTGAAGTGGAACCTCCTGTGACGTAGTTTATATGCATTGCCCCTTGTCCTATCCCAGGGTACAACTGAGAAGAGCTGTCCCCTCCCTCTTGACACCCAGCCCTCAGATATTTATAAACATTTATTAAATCCCTTCTCAGTCTTCTCAGACTTGTATTTCAGCCTCACAGGATTATCTTCTTGCAGCATTACTTTAAGGAAGTAATGAAGCATTTTTTCAAGAGCAGCAAGGATTTCTAATTGTATGCTAAGAATATGTTCAAAATCTTATCAATTGGTCTTAATATTTACCTTAGCTGCTCGAGTCACTTTGGCTTTTAAAGCTGTGTTTCAAACTGACATTCTTACATAGAATTCTCCTTTAAATTAACTGCTATACTACTGCTTATTGTAACTGAATTCCTCTAATTTCTTATGCACTTTCATTTTTAATATACTGAAATATGGTTCAGCAATTTTGGTGTATTTTTTTCAAATGTATTGTTATAGGCATATCTTGATACTAAACAGATACAACAGAGTCCAAGTTTGCCTGCAGGTAATTAGGCATAATTACACATACTCACATGAACATGATGGGAATATATTTAACACCTCTGATTTAATAAACATAATTTATAGTGTACAATAGCTAGAGATTATCATTTGAATCTGGTAGAAGCTGGTTCTTAAGTAAAGCAAAGGAAGAGCAGTTTTCATTGAAAAATAAGTCATGGAGCTGTAGAACATAGCAAGTAATTCTTTGTATGCCAACACTGTAGATGGGTTCAAGGCAAAGTACATAGAAGCCAGGAGTCCCTGAAACCACCTTTAGTGAACATGGTTTAGTCTTAAGGAGCACTGGGGCTAGTATTGTGTACATTTGCCTTATGTTTGCTTTACTTTTCCCTGGACATCTCATCATCATGGCTTCTAGAGACAAGATAGTGGAATCAAATGGCTTCTTAATCTAATCCTGTAGATCCTTAATCTAATTCTTAAATTGCACCATGAGCAATAGCTGAGCTTGCTTTTTGAAAGAAGATTGTTGATGCCTTCTTCCCTGCTCCCTAGATTTATTCATAGTCTAAAGTATTTACAAAAGTCTCTTTGCACCAAAAACACTTAACAAAAGTTTGGTATTTGATTTTGGCCTCAATGGAAATGTTGCATTAAAAGGAATTTGATTAGAAAGTCAAAGTTCTTGTTATATCTGTTGTGGAAACTAATAAAATTTACAAATTAAATTCATAGTGTGTATATATATATACACACACACACACACACACTATACTGTGGTCCTAATGTATAGTATATATTTGCTTATTTTTTGTTTGTTTGTTTAAAATTTCAGTGGAGTCTAGAAGGTTATTCCTGACTCTCTCCTAAAGCATAAAGATCAAGTTACAAAGTAAAAAATCTGTGAATAGACCCATTAAAAGTAATTAAAATTCTTTAGGTATAACATGACAGAGAAAGGCAGACATTCCTTGAAGTCCATCAAAACAGTAATTTGCAAAATGTTGTAAGTTGTCATTATAAAGTGATGTGTTTGTGCACCTATATTTTGGCTTTTCTTGTTCGTGAGATTCCAGCAGCCTGCATCTTCACATTTCCTGTGATTTGAACTCTGATTGTAGTGGTAAAGTGTGTTCATGCTTCATCAGCACCATGGACCTTATGGAAAAACTGATGTAGCTATTAGAAAAAGAAAGTACCTTTTTGAGTAATACAAGCCTGAGTTAATTTGAAGAAAAATTTAATCCTCTTTGGGTACTTGCCAAGAGAATGAGAAACTTTCCTGGAAAGTATGGTGAAATTAAGCCTTTGACCATTTTATACCCTTAAAAAAGTTGTGATAATATTTTCTTGGAATATAAAACAGATAAGAAGTAGATACCATTTTAAGGGCTGTTTTGATAATTTTAAAAGAGATTGAACATCAGAATCAAGTATATTAAATTTCAGTGAGGAAGACTTTTATGTTGTAATACCCACTCAGTGCCTTAATGAGGCTTAAGAGGACCCTGCTGAAAAGTTTTAATATCATAGAGTGGTAGGTGTTGGAAAGGACCTCTGGAGATTATCTAGTCCAACCTCCTTGCCATAGCAATGCCACTTAGTTCACTCCAGACAGGAATGTCCTGGTGGGTTTTGAAAGTCTCTAGAGAAGGAGACTCCACAACCTATCTGGACAGCCTGTTCCAGTGCTCTCAAAGTAATGAAGTTTTTCCTGATGTGCAAGTGGAACTTGCTGTGTTCCACTTTGTGTCCATTGCCCCAAGTCCTTTCACAAGGCACCACTGGAAAGAGACTTGCCCATTCTTCTTGGCATCTGCTCTTCAGATATTTCTAAATATTAATAAGATCCCCTCTCAATAAATATCAGGGCTACTCTGTGTGTCATGCTGATGCAGGCTGAACAACTAACCAGGTTTTCTGGGTTTGTAATTTAAAGCACTTCAGTGTAATATAGGCAATACAAGATCTGGGCAGAATCTGTTCTCACTGGCAGTAGTATGGAAAGATTCTCCAATGCCTGTTGTTAACACTTCCAAGCTAATCATGTTCCCTCATGTAAAATTGTGTTTGTTGAACATGGTGAGCTGTTCGTATTGAAGGCTTTCACACGTCTTCACCTTTTTCAGTTGATACCAACAAATTTGCATATCATTTAGAGACATTTGTAGATGTTTTTCTTCATTTTTAAACAGAAATTGAAAACATGACATGGAAGACAGTGATCACGCTCCATTTCTTTGCAGTTGTATTGAATGCTTCTCGACTAATACCACAGGTTAAGCTTTCTTAAATCTGTTCAAATGTCACTTGAACAATTATGTAAGTTGTAATTATACTCGTGACTAATGAACATCCATCATATATAAAGCATCCTAATCAGAAATGTTGCTGGTGCTAAATGAAAAGTACTGAAAGGATTTCTAGATTTTCAAATTGATGTCAAAATGAATACTTGAATTAGTCAAAATAATTGTTCCGTTTGGACAATGGATTATGGGTTTGGTAACTCAGCCTTGAGTAAGTTCTCCATTGGTAGACAAGAGGTAGTGATTTCTAACTATTTGTTATAAGCATTATTTTGACATGTTTATTGAACATCAGTGGATTAAATCTTATTGAATTTTGATTGCCTAGCAAATTTTTAATGGATTACATAGCAGGAGTCATCGACTTCTATTTACAGCTCTAATATACTACTTAAAATTCAGCCTCCTCATAAACAATTTAATGATTCTATTTGGCATATTAGAGTCAGCAATGAATTGCAGGAACTTGCCTATTGCCTACCATAAGCATGCTTTTACAGAGCAAGACAACAGACAATGTGTGTTTCTTTCTTCAGTTGTGTGAAGGGAAAAATTTAATTATAACTGACATATTTCTTAGTGTTAAATAAGGAATATATCATATTGGGTAGATAACAGGGCAAGATGAGTCAGAATTTAATAATTTTGTGTAATCTCATTACATTGCACAGCAAAACTTCATGAATAAATGTTCTCTCCTTCATTTACATTAACTTTTTATCTGTTTATTGTTGCCCGTTTCCAATAATAACTTCTGGGCAGATTTTCAGTTAGCACAAAGTTTCGTATCCTCATTGACTTTTGACCAACTATACTTTGTGAGTGTTGCTGATTTGTGAATCTTTCAGTGATAATTTCCCAGTGGATAAAAACACATCAGGCAAAAGTACATTCTAAGGACTTTTCCGAAAAGTTTCTGTTTGTGCAGAAGAGGTAGAACAACTGAGGTATCAAATGGAAAAAGTAAGTCAACAGCTGCAGTAGCAGACCTGGAGTGAGACCACCATACATAATATAGATTTGAATGGGAGGAGAAAAGCACTTAACCTCCTGCCTTGGTAGCCAGATCTACCCACACTCACTCTTTTTCTCAGGCACTGTAGATCTCCCCCAGCACTTAGTCAGTGCTGAAAAGAGAAAGTATCATGTCATGATGCTGGAATCTCTGTTATTAAGCTTTGAAATAAAACAGAAAAGAGTTCATTTTCAGGAGCTGATAGTTTTACCAAGAAAGTTTGTCAGCATGGTATTCTTTCTGAATTTTAGTTCATATGCCTCTCTTCAGGTTTGAAGAAGGAATTTTGCTGCACGTTTCCAGTTTTAGCTAAGTCTTCTGCTGTTGATGTACACGTTCTGATTTTTCAGCTGTAGCAGCAGGCTGCTCATTTACCTTGAAAAAAGTCTTTTTATGTTTTGTTGTATTTGTAAATGTTCTTTAAAAGATTCCCTGTATTTATTATATGGATAGTAATGGATCTTGAAAATAGAAGCAGCTTTATTTTTGTACTTTCATTGTACTGCATAAATGTTTACACACAATACTGTGAAACAGTTGCTGTGCTGCTGTGCTGCAGCTGACAGTACCCTAGATAACCTGGAGTATTCTAAAATAACAAAATTGGTATGTTCTGTAGGACAAGCTTGAGTAACTAATTTCCATGAGATTTCAAAGATGTTTGGAAATAACCATCTAAAATAGAAGGTCTACATTAGAGAGCAAATTATTTCTCAGACTAGTGTTTATAATCTCAGGGGGAAAAAATTGCTGATTTTAACCATCAGAAGTAATTTAATCTTTACCCATTGGTAGCGACTTTTTTTCTGATAAAACCTGCTTTAAAATGTCTTTTGTCACTTTTGTTGCTGTTGTAGCTTTTAATGTCTCTAGTGCTTTTACAGAGCTTGAGTCATTCTTTAAGGAGCTTTTTCTGTCACAGACTTAGAAACAAAGAAAGAACTACTCATAGTGCAAATACTTCCTGTGAGGAAGTAAGTAATGGCTTCACCTCTTGGTCTTTTGCTGTGGCACTGGTGCTTGTCTTTCTAATGTTCTTAGAGAGTCCACACACATCAAGTGGGCAACCAGAAAGCAGAGGGAAGGCATTATGCCTCTTTCCAGGATGGTGCCACACTGAAAATCATCTCTGCTAGCTACTGCAGCTCAGAGTCATAGTGGGATTTCTCTACTGCTGCTACAGTAGAAAAATTTCGTATTGCCTTCTCTAGGTCTGGGTTAGAAGATAGCACAAACTGCAGGGAACAAGTAGAGTTAAAAGTTCAGGTTTATTCTAGGTGACACGTGGCTTAAAGAAAGTGACAGGAGTCCCTGGGTTGTGATGCTTTGGGAGGAGAGGGTACAAAAGAAGATTCTATAGAGAAAAGGATCTAATAGTTCATTGCTAGAGTAAATCTGTAAAGGTGAGCATTTACTTGACCCTTTGCCTTGTCAGTCAGCCTCAGCTTTTACTGTTATTTCACTGTTAACAAATTGCAACCAGAAGCTGCTAAGTTGCCTCTCTAAGTGGGAGATGTACGTGACAGCCTTTTATGCCTTCATCCAAAGAAAGCTACCTAGAAGTTTGTCAAGAAGTAGTTCCTGCAAGGAGCAAGTTTCAAGTTAAAATTGAAAAAGAAAAAAAAAAATTAATCTTGAGTTGTTCCATTTTTCTCCCTTGACAGGCTTTGCAAAGCCTACAATTGGTCTTTACATATGTCTGCTTGGATTAGTTAATTTTTTTCATGTGAATTGATACTATGTTTTCATCCTACAAACTGGTAGTTTTGCACACCACGGGCAAATTACAGGAGGTCTCACTCTAGGAGTCTGATTGCATATTTGCTGGACAAATAGCCTGACAGTTAAAATACCAAGATCTTCTCTCAAGCATCTCTGTATTTCTGCCACATAATTTAATCTTTCTGAAGTAAAGGTTTTATGGGTGTCTGAAAATATATAAAACACATCCTTGTGTATGTAGTGGACATGACAATTAACTACTATATAAAGACAAGATTTGGAAGTCATCTTTGAAAACGTGATTTTCATTCATTTATATTGATACTTTTCTAAACACAGGTTTGGAAGTGAGTAGAACTTTGAGACTACTTGACTAGGGAATAGTTGTGGTCTTCTTAAACAGCAGGGGCTTGTTTGTATTTTAGTTGAAATTTTTGTAGGCAGTATTTAATTTAGTATGTTTTGTGCTTATTTCTTCCATGCTGGGAGGTTCTTTACCAGAGCAATATAATGAAAGTGTCCTCAGATACACTAGCCTTTGTTTCACTACTTCCTAGTCAGCTGGTGTTATAGGCTGAGGACTAAATGGCCTACCATAGCAATAAAAAGTCTTCCAGGGGCTGGACAATACAGGGGACCATTGAAGGACATTGAGACTCTTGAACGTGTCCAGAGAAGGGCAACGAGGCTGGTGAAAGGCCTCGAGCACAAGCCCTAGGAGGAGAGGCTGAGGGAGCTGGAATTGTTTAGCCTGGAGAAAAGGAAGCTCAAGGGAGACCTTATTGCTGTCTACAACTACCTGAAGGGTGATTGTAGCCAGGAGGGAGTTGGTCTCTTCTCCCAGGCAACCAGAACAAGAGGACACAGTCTCAAGCTGCGACAGGGGAAGTTTAGGCTCGAGGTGAGGAGAAAGTTCTTCACAGAGAGAGTTGTTAGCCATTGGAATGGACTGCCCAGGGAGGTGGTGGAGTCCCCATCCCTGGAGGTGTTCAAGAGGGGATTGGACGTGGCACTTGGTGCCATGGTTTAGTAGTTGTGGTCGTTTGAGGCTGTGCCTTTAAGAACAAACACTGCTGGAACACACTGGCTAATGTTTTTGGTACTAGAACCAAAACATTCTGATATTCTAAACGAATTTCATTGGTTGATAAACAAAAATTCAGCTTTAGATTGTGAAGCGGTTGGAAAATTTTTTTCCTCAGTTCAGTTGGGTTTGGGAGTTGGGGGAGTTTGGTGTTTCAGCCTGTTCTCCCTGCCTGCTTCTTCTGCGAACTGCTGGACTTGGCCTTCAGATAAGCAAACACTAATCCTGCATGGGCTTTTGAAGCTTGCTAACAACTCTTTTCCTTAGTAACTTGCCTTTCTCTCTCTCTAACCCCTTTTTGGGGAAAAAGGGAGGTAAGGGGGGGAGAGAGGGGGTTCCAAAGAGGGGATCCCTCCCTGAGGGAGGGATTTTTGTTGTGTTATTTGTCTTTGCTGTGTATTTCTGTGTATATATTGTAAATACCTGTATATATTGTGTTATATATAACCTGCTTTCCATATATGCTTGTAAATATATAGCTTTTGCTCTTCGACTGAGTTAGCTGTGGTTTCTTACTCTGTGGAGGAGGGAGAGCTAAGCCCTCTCTCAACCTACCACAGTAGTCATTAAGTCTTGGGTGACAGGTTGGACTTGATGATCTTTGAGGTCTCTTCCAATCTTATTGATTCTGTGATTCTAGGGGGAGGCGCAGGGTATTGTAAATTTTGTTATTCCATCCCGTAATCCTGCAATCCCTCTATAAGCAGTCACCTGTTGTCATATAGATGTTCAATTCACCCCAAGCACAGCTTCCAGAACAAGATGTAAGCAGGCAAAGACGTTTGTTACGTTATACAGCAAAGTTACGTAGTCTATCAGAAGGCACGTGTCACATCTTAACTGGTTATTTTCTACTGGCATGTGTGTAATTAAGGCATACAACAGGTAAAAATAACAAAACAATATTTTAACACATGCAAGCTTATTCTGCCTAATTTCTCTCCTTCAGTTACAAGATGTTTACGTTCTTTTCTGAGTCAAAGATTAAACTTAACCTTCTCTAATTCAAACAAAGGCAAATCTTCCCTATAGCCTTCCAAAGCTATCCAAAAACAGCCCTTCTCCCACAGACACCACAGCCCACTCTTTTCTCCCTCCTCTCCTGGCACATACTGCTACCTCTCTGGTTTGTGGGGAATGCAGTATTCTGTGCCCTTGCAGCACGTTCATTGCGTGCTGCGCCACTGGGCCTACTGAGGTGCAGTAGGGGAGCATCGAGGTGGGGAGCTGGGCCAAGGCTGATTCTCATCCATGTATATATTTCCTTTGTGCCTTTACATCTTTAGTACTTTTGGTTACTTTTGTAAATAGTATTTTTCCATTTCACCTCCAATTCTATGAGAGTGTTTTTGTTTACTCCTTTGGGGTAAAATACATTGTGTCCTTCCACCCTGGGCAGTTCATGGCTCCAATCAGCCAATCAGGACAGCTGGTCAGACAGTGTAGAGGTGTACAGCATTATCCTCATGTGCTAGCTGAGGACTGTATTCACTAAATGGTATTTAATTAGTTTGGTAGCAGAGGTTTAGGTTCTGAACTAAAAATCTGGTGCACCTTTGTTTTGACATGCTGAAATCTGTCTGGTTTTGGATCTGTGCTTATCTGTCAACAGCTATCTGGTCCATTTGAATCAAATTTGTGAGTGGTAAATTCTGGCAATTCCCTTTCCTTGGGGAATAAAGAAGAAAATGTATTTTTCTGCTGGGTCTGTCCCTCCAATTTGTTATGAATAAAATTGTAGTAAATAAAGCTCAGTTAAATACACTTACTTACCTTAACCCTTCTGAGAGAGTTTTTCATGTCAAATAGAATTAGAGAAGCACCAGACTCTTAATTTGAGGTTTAGGTTTGGCATACAAATTGTCCTTTCATCCTTTCATGTGTGAAATTGAAGGTTCCCTGCTGTCTTAATACAGAATTTAACAGCTGAGCACTTGGCCACAGTGCTCAAGCTGTGAGTGTCTTCCTACAAATAATTCCTATGCCTCTTAATCTGGGGAGACTGAGAGGCAGCCCAACGTGTGCCTGTTGCAGATTTCTATACAGTTCTATTGGCAGTTTAAAAGCTGAGCTCTACAATTCAGTGGATTTCTTTGTAACTAATATTTGAGGCAGCCCAACGTGTGCCTATTGCAGATTTCTATGCAGTTCTATTGGCAGTTAAAGAGATGAGCTCTACAATTCAGTGGATTTCTTTGTAACTAATATTTGCACCAGAGGTCTTTATTCAGAGGTCTCAGAGCATTGCCAAAAACGACTGTTTGATAATTTTAAAATGAGAAATAAAATGAAGCTAATTAGTGTAGCTATTTCTAAGTACTCTAAAATTCTGCAGTTGACAACAATAGCTGCAACTGACACCCTGTGTGTGGAAACCTATGTGAGCCAAGTGTTCTTAGCATTAGCGTAAAAGATCAGTAGGTGGCATTGCTTAATACTGTGGTTATGTATTTAACAAATCAAGAAAGATTTTATTTATTCACAGTAACAAAATTATATAGGACTGAAATATATTTCCAGTGTGTCTGTTCCTACTGTGAAATTTTAAGGTGATAGTTGCCAGCCCTTCTCAGTTCACTTTTCTTTTCATGTATGATCTAAATCAAAAACCTGCCTCCAACTTGGAAGGGTAACCTCTCACAAAAGAAAACACTATTTGCTAGCTCTGGTAGTGCTACAGCAAAGATTGCTTCAAAGTGTTGGTAAAGCTAAATGATTTTTCTTCATATTCTCATACTCTCACTGGCAGATTCATAGATACTTACAGACCATGATGTTCTATTTGGAATGATTTCATACATGCCCATTTTACTTTTAGATGGAAATGATCTGAACTCTCTCTGTCTTGTTCCTTATTGCCCTAGACTTGGAAAGCACTCAGCTAGTAAAGTCATGTCTTGTGGCATGGCCACCAGGCAGAATAAGTTTCATCTACATACACTGAGTTTCTGCCTTGTTACAAATGCTGTACAAACACAAAAAATACAGACACAAGTAAAATCACTGCATCAGCCTTTCTTAAGTACCATAAAAAAAACCCAGATGAACAAAAGCAAAGCAACAACAACAAACAAACAAACAAGCAAAAAGAAATTCTAATTGGAATGAGAAAAAGAAATCCAACAAGCTCAAAGCTTAAACTCAAGGATCCAATAATGGTATTATTAAAAATCTTATGACCTTTCAAGACTTCAGAGCTAATTTACTTTATCCTGCTCTGCCTAAAAATGCACAAGAATCAAATGCAAATGCTGATGCATTGATTGTACAGCGTCGATTCTGAATGTTTTTTTGTTAGAGTACTTCTGACATCATCTCCAAAGTGAATTCTGTATTTTTGAACCAGGGTCAATAAGATTAGAATTTTTTTGGATGCCTCTCTTTGATTTGAAGCAAATCAAATAAAGTGTAGGAAATATATACATGGATATTCACAACTCAGTGTTTTCAAAAACTCATTACCAAATATTTTTCCAGGGTTTACATTTTGAAAGTATATACTGATACTTAAAAAAAAAGCATCTGACTGTAGCAAGTTATATTTTCTAATTAAAACGTTGTTCTCAAGTCACAGAATCATAAAATGTTTTGAATTGGAAGGGACTTTTCAAAGTCATCTTGTCAAACCCCCCTGCAGTGATCAAATTGCTCAAAGCCCCATCCAGTCTGACCTTGAATGTGTCCAGGCGTCTATTGTCACAGCTTTTAGGAATAGTGGCACTGGGCTGGAAGTTATGATATTCCTTTCATCGTGTCAGTGGTGAAAGCTATCCTGCAGTAAATAACAGATGCAAGAGTTTACGTTGAAGGGCATAGAAACATAATCCACACAGGCTATTGCCTTTAAAAAAGAAATAAATGTGAAGTTGTGATTTGCATGTTACTATGCTTGCACCAAGAAAAATCAGAAAACAGTAATGAAAAACACTAGTGGCTACTTACAGATGAGAATAAGGATTTCTTTCTGTCTGAAATCAGAAATTTTATTTATTCACAATCTTTCATTTTAAGGTTTTGGGTGCTGTTAATGCATGCTGCTGTTTTGAACTGTCCCAGGCCAGGGGCTTTTTGCTATTTTTCCCAGTAGCAAGCCTTGAGTATGTAAAAATCATCAGTAGAGCAGGGAAAAGTAGAAAACCACAAATAAACCTACATGTCAGGTTGAATATACTTTGTATTTTCCCATAGGCCATCAAAGATAGGATGTTTTCAGTTTCTGTTACAGAAAATGAGAAACCACCATACGTTTTCTTGAGCTGCAGATCTTCCTGTCACCCACTAGAGCCAGAGCTGACAGCCTGCCCTGCTGTTTTCCTGTGTTACCTCGTCTACAGAGTGAACATGCGTGTCCTCCTAAAGCAGAATAGACACATGGTTCTCCCCGTGGGAGTCTTATTACCATATTGCCCTATTTTGTCTTTGTTTCTGATGATGTTCTGTTCAGATAAACACTGCCTGCTGTGAAAGCAGGTGCTCTGTTCTCAACACCACCTTTGCCATGGGATTCCCATCCTCTCAAGTATAATGCTACAGGGGGTGATATTCCCCTATTTCAGTTAATGGGTTGTGGGTTTCACTTTTAAGTGCCTGTGGTTTGTTACTGTTTCGTCTTTTGATGTCTGCATAAGACTGAAAGAGAACAGCTTTAGCCCTTTTCTCTTTTCCACTAATCAACAACTCTTCATTAATATTCTATATAAAATGTGCAAAGTTAGTCACCAAAGCAAGAGAACCCCAAGCTTCAATACCTTATTGCAGTAGCTTCACCATTTTTTCTTATAAAAGCTTTCTTGTATATTCTAGTAGATTTGCTGTAGTATTTGTGTGTGTTTGTGGGGAGTTTATATTTCCTTTTGCAAGGTTTCTTCTCCTCTCCTTCCTTCTAAGCTGTTGCATATTTTTCTGAATTTTTTATCTTTGTGGGTTCTTCATCCCTCTCCTGTGACAATCCTAGTCTTTTCCTTGCTGTATTTTTAGTATCTCAGCCCACACTGTAACTATATTCTTTCATGAAGCTGAGGAATAAATTAAATATATTTCAGTGCCTAGCAGAATTTGCAAGGATTTGCATCTACTCTTGTGAGTCTTACCATTTGTGAAAACAAATTAGTAAAGTGCTTGTTGCTACAAGAGTATCAATTCCATTAAGGATTAATCAGCTTTAAGGCATGTGTTTGGGTTTTTTGGTCTTAGGCTGGGCCAACCACTGGACAAATGGCAGATGCTCTCTATTAACCCCTCTCCTTTTCCAAAAGGGGAAGAGAAAGAGAATACAAGAGAGGGACTTAATAAAACTAAAATTAACTTTAAGAAAATAGTAACAATAAAAGGAAATATATACAAAACCAATATTGAACCCACTCCACCCCCTGGTGGCAATTACTTCACTGTCACCACTGGTGCTGTGGGACAGCACTCGGGAAATCCCAGACTTGACTGAGCAGCCCACGGGAACCTAATTCACAATCTGGATTCTAGAACTGAATTCAGAAACACACAGATTGAGATCAAAGGCTGAAGGGACAGAGTCCTCCTTGACTGCTGGCCATTGAAGAAGACCTTGACCCTTGTCATCCCTCAGTTTTATACCAAATGCAATGTATATGGAATGGAATACCTTGTTGGTCAGTTTAGGGTGACTTGCCCTGTCCAATCCTCTCCACAAGTTTTACCTCATACTTTGCACCCCCCCAGTGTGGTACACAAGATATAGCAGTGAACTTGGCAAGAGCCTTTCTGCATACCGGTCCTTAGAAGTGCCTGTAAGGATCGAGTGTTAACACTTTCAGAAGCAGACGCTGTCTGCGAAAATATGCTATTAATTTCAGAAGAGACTGAGCTGTAAAGTAAAATCACTGAACAGAATCAGTTCTGTTCTAGCTCATACCAGGACAAGTGTTTTTCTACATGTACCTGCAAACATGTTACTATCATTTATGCCAGATATCATTTAGTATTTATCAAAACTGGGTTCACAAAATAGCCTCTTAACCGGATTAAAAGGACCTGTGTAATTCTTTTAAGATATTGACATGCAGAATGGAGTGGCTTTTCAAAGTGTGGGTTTTTTTCAGTCTATCTTTATTTCATGTTTTTGTTTCTTCTTTTCTTCACCCTCAACACAAGTCTCACTAATGGCTGTTTTCTTTGTTTCACATTCAGACTTTATCTTAGCCAGTTCCTTGCTGCGGAATCTCAGTATCGTAGTCTGATCTGAGGTATCCTACATTGTGCTTCATATCGTCCAGAAATCTTTCTTTCATAACTATGAGTCGTCTGGTGCTTTTTCCCCTGAGCAGAGATGTAGACTGATTTTGAAAGAATTCCAATCCCTGCATTCTTAATTTTGTGTTGCTAAATCAGTGTGCTTGATTTTGACTTAAAATAATTAAGTGTCCCTGAGTTACATGCATATTATAAGGCTTTAACATTCTGAGGTCTTTGCAGATATCAGGCTATGTTTATGACAAGAAAGTCCTAGAACATAAATGTAAATAACCTTGGTAAAAGCCAAACTCTTTAAACCAGCAGGTAATGCGTTTGTTTCAGCTCTCCTCCAAGTGGTATTTTTGTAATTTGCTATTTTGGGGAGTTGAATGCTCACTTGAAATTCCAGACATCTCCTCCTCTGTATAAGAGTAATGTGATCTCTATTGTTTATTTAATCAGGAAGGTTTAGTGATCATCAAACCGTGGGTTATCCTAGGTTTGGTGCCCTCCTGAGACTGCACCACTCCTTGTGGCAAAAAGGCAGACTGAGACCAACTCTATCATCTTCTCCTAGTGGGCTTCATTCCAGTCCCAATTAAGCTCTAGCTAGGATAATCTTGTATTGTAAAAAGAAAATTAGGAAAGTAGTTTCCTATTTCAGTATTATGTGAGAGCTTAGACTAAATGGTAAGGCAGAGCAAAATGACAGTAAGTGCTAAGCATAGTTGCACACATTAAATATCTATAGGATACTGAGCATCTTAGTGAAAGATTTAGTGCATTATAGTAAAATTACCTAAATAGTTGTAGTCTACACAGATAAGTATAAAAGAAGATGAGGAGGAAGATGTTGATCTTATTTCTCATTGTCTTGATGTAACAGTGGAGAGATACTTGAGAAATTATAAAGCTGAGAACATAAAAGGAGCATTACTCTTTATCCCATGAAGTACAGCTACCACATGGAGCTTGTTCTTTCAAGATACTATGGATGCTGTGTTTCCAAGTGTGCAAAAATTTCATCAGGTGAAATCATAGGTCAGATTTAATCAGACAGATCTAATGATTACTGAGAAAAACTATGTTCCGTATGTGACACTCTAGTCTGTGTTTTCCCAAATTGCTAGCTGGGGAAGCATTAGGTGTGGAGGGAATACTCTACAGCCAGCTGTTTCCCTTGGATTTTCTGCTACAGAGCAACGTAAAAGTGAGTGCACCACTATGCTTTTCTCCAGTCCTAGGCTGAAGCAGCTTTGTCTGCACTGAAACCTGGGTTGATGCAAGCCAAGTCTGTTTCCTGGCATGTGGTAATGTCCATCTGAGGCATCAATCCTGTTTTTTCAGCTCCACAGTTAGGCACCTCTTGGGCTTTCCCAGAAAGGCTTGGAAACATCCAGTCATAAAGTCAATTTTGTGACACTTGTTTCTGTCCAAATATACACTTGCTGTGGGACAGAAGCAATGCAAATTTCCTTTAACAGGAACATTTATAAAGTATAGGTGGTCTGTCTGCTTGTGTAACACTCGATTTAATCTGATTTCAGGGGAGCTGAGATAAAAGGATTACATTCCAGCACACATTATTGACAAATATATTTGATGTTGAGGAAAGTTGAGCATGTAGAGGAATATATTTTTGTCATTAAATGCTTCTCTACTGATTTTAAATGCTGTTGTGTGGATAGCATGGTAACAGTTTCCTAGTTTACATTTAATCTGTATTTCTTCTGAATCTTTGCAAAGGCAACTTTGATGTGCTTGACATTTTGAACTCTTTATCAGTAAGAATAAAAAACTTTTACAAGTTCCAAATATGTCCTAATAGGTCCTCAGAACGCTTTTAGTAGTTTTTTTTTCCCCTCTACTAAATTAATGTGTAATTGTTAGTGGTGAAATTGTATGTGTTCTAGTATGTATTTACTTTTCTGTGTTCAGTAGGAAGAAAAATAATCTGCTTTTAATTTAAATGAAACATAAATACCTCAAAGAGGGACATAACCAGCATATTGATGCATAAGTCATGCTGCCTTCAAGACATTAATATGGAATTAACTCCTTAGTTCTAAAAGTCATCAAGACAGTTTTGCTATTATTTTTTCTTTGACTGTTCAAGAAGACCATTAACTTCCATTGTAATTCCACTGGCATCTTTCAGAAATTTTTTCCACAACATAAAGAGAAAGACATCAATATTGTATAACTATAGTTACCTTCCATAATCAATAATATCATTAGACTGTATAAACTTGCTATAACCTATAACATGATTACAGTGATTTAATGCAAGGCCTTTTATATCCAGCAGACCAACTGTAAACTATAGAAGACAGTTTTGATTCTGAATTCAAAATAACAGCTGATTGTTAATTTTTATCCTTTAAAGTAATTTAGGAAGTGTATGAAGATTTACAGTTGTCAGCCCATGTTAATTAGAAGTACCAACTACATGGGTTGATTTCTAGATATATTATTTGTTTTGGAAATAAATGCTCTCTAGTTCTGCCTTCCAATTGCATACAATATACATGTGAAAATCTACCCCATAGTACAATGTTATTTAGCCAGCTACATTAACAAATGCAGTAATCTGTGTACTTTGATGTTGTTTGCATTGTTTCAGCTTTTTCTCAAGATATAAGTTCAGAAATAGGCTTTGTTCACAGGGATTTGGGATACAAGTACTGTAAAACAGAAATCCATAAATCTGCCTTTTACTGTATATGTTTCATGTTCCCAGTCCTCCCAGGATTATTCTGCTTATGCATTTCTCTGAGTCATAAATTTGATTATTCTACTGCAGTGATTTACTCTAAGAAAATTAATATAATCTCCTCAAAATGTTCAGCTGTGAGCCATAACTCTCTGAACTGCTGTTTAACTTTCCAAGCGTTATAAATGCATTTCCCCAGCTGTTTTCACGTGGAAGTCATCTCATAGCCAAGTGTCTTTTTCCCAGCGGACCGATGGCATAGAGTAATAATAAGTACAAACATAAAAGAACTTGAAGGCTTGCAGCACCACAATCACAGAATGCTACTCCACTTACAGGAAATATTCAAATGATAACTTTGGGTTTTTAAACTTTAAATACTGTCCTGAGTGTGAGGCATGATGTGACAAACAGGTAGGTTCAGGGCTATGTTTCTGCTGATACAACCTCATGAATATAAACTGTGTAACTTTGTGCGTAACTTTTTGAACCATAAAATACAGTCATGAAGAAGCAGGAAAAATATGTCTAAGAAAGATCCAGTGCATCAAAGAATATTCTGAATCTTAAAATTTTGATCAATAATACTTGTGTTGCATACCTTGAAGTAGGTAAAAAAACCAGCAGGGCAAAACTATATGTTGTTTTTGCCATATATATCTCTTCATCTATTTAATGAAATGCTTCAGATATCATAATGCTTCAGAGTAGCAGGAGCTTCTAAGTGTATAAAATACTGTGCTTCTGACTAACATGCTGCTTCTCTCAATTATTTGATTGCAGTATTTACAATTTGTATGCAGTCAGGTTTTTGTCACACTGGCAGGGAAGATTCTTTACCTGACTCTCCAAAAGCTCTGAATGATGATTTCTAGAGTAATAAGATTGTGAAAAAAGATGAGATTTCATAGAAAAGGCAAATGCATGCACATAGACACTCAAATATATGCTTTGTGTATATAAGGGCTTAGCTGGAATTTAAGCATCAAGAGGAGTTCCAGAAAAGTATATGTTCTTTTGGAAGAAGAGTTCAAAAATATAGTAGGAGGAAAAAATGTATCTACTGTCATATAGTGGAAGATTTTACTTGCTGTAATAGAGGCTGTATTACCAGATTTTACTCTTGAGACTGTGAAAGCAAGGGCTGTGGCCCAGAAGATTCCTTGCAGATCAATAGTGTTAACCTGTGAGAAGAAATTAGATTTTCCGGTGTCAAGGACAGCAGATTCTGTTCTTTAACCCTTTACAAGGGGGATTTCCTCTTCTCTATCATAAATAAGTTAGTCTGATAGGACAGGCATGGAGACTATGGGAGGAAAAGGAAGAAGCAAGACATTTTGATGTTCTTGCTTGCATTTCATGGAAATTCTGCCTCTCTGCAGTACAAATACCTTTAGGAGAAGCTGTGAGCTTTGTAAAGTAGTGAAGTTAGTGTAATGTGACAGCTGTAAAGCTGTATCATATTAGGTATTTAAGGAATAAATAAGAAACCAAGTTGTTACACTGATTTCTGTCTCTCCATTTTCTGGGCCCTAGTGGTGATAAGCCCTGTTACAGGGAAGTATACACTAATGACTGCAAGCCTTGCATTTCTGCTGGTTTTGGTTAGGCATCTATGATATTTAAAATTTTATGAATATGTTAATGCTAAACAAACAAACACACACACACCCTCCAAGTATTCTTTATATGAGTCATGAGGTCTGTGGTGACAGGTTGGATTTGATGATCTTTGAGGTCTCTTCCAACCTTGGTGACTCTGTGATCTGGTTTATATAGAAGTTTCAAGTACCTGCTGGTGGGATTACTTTTTAAAACCCTGTAATGCATGCTTAAGACTGCAAGAATTGCTTGTGTTAGCTTTCCTTTATTATCACAACATTGTTTTACAATGTACATTTGGACTGTGAGGAGTTATAAACATGTGCACAACACAGATTGCTTTGGAATGCGTTGCCTCTATAAACATACGTTCTTCACCTGTATCAACATACGTTCTTCAATTTATCGAATGCTGCAAGTGCACAACCATCATGAATGCTTCAAATGTGCATCTATTATTTTTCTAATTTTATGTTTCTAAAACAACACCACAATGCTCCTTTTCCATCTGTTACAGTGTTCTACCCGTATTTCCTCTGTAGAATTTAATCTTCTAAGAGAAGTCTCCCCCTTTTCTGATGTTTCCTGTGAGGCTGATGTTCTGTCCAGTGAAAAACAGACCGATGGCTGCAGTAAAAGGATCTGGTTTGAAGTTTGCTCTTACTCTTAGCATCTCATCTCTATCCCTACATAGAATACTTGGCTGCACTGTTAATTTAAAAAGCATATCAACTTTTTATATCAGAACTTTGTATCAACACTTCACTGAAGTGGTACCAGTTTACAGTAGCTGAATTATTATCATTTTACATACCAGTGATGAGGAAAAGCCTTATACAAGCATGGACCTCTGTTAGGCTTTGCAACTCCCCATGTATTATTTTACAATTAACAGGTAAATAATGCATTCTTAGTAATTCTGAAAAGAGTATTAGCACGTCTGTGACCCAGGGTAAAGGCTATGTAAAAGAATTTTTGTTTTGGAGCTGACCGTCCAAATAATAATTTCAGATCAGGTTAGGCTAAGTCTCCAGTCTAGAACACTACTGTTTTTTTGTTGTACATTTGCCCTTGGCTACTGAGATTCAGATAACATGTTATTAAAGGTATAAGAATTTGCATAAGCAAGCACCACAAGACCATTGCTGCATGCATTTCAAGACTGTTCTACTGTAGGCAATGACAGTGGCATTATAGTACACATTCTCTGAGCTCCTGCCCTAATTTTCATTTTATATTTTAGTCATATATTATTATTCTGAAAATACTGTCTTGATAGCTTTTCTTATAGCTGCCCAAAACTTTACAACCAAAATTTCTTTGCCTTTTACTGGCTAAATGATAGTGGTGAGACTTGGCTCTTCAATCAGTAAGGAGCAGTTGGTACTTTTGTCTCTCCCTAAGAAGGGAGCCACTTGTTTCATCCTGAAGACCTATACCTGACTTCTTTGGTTACACTGGTCAGAACCTCTTTCATTGTTTCAAGACAGTTTTGTTTCAACCAAAGTAGAATTTGATTTATCTATCTTACTTCTTTTTATTACCTAGCACACTCATCTTCTTAATGTGTAGCATTACATACCCACTTTAGCTTTTATTTTCACCCTTCTTGAAGAGGCATGGTTGGTATTCTTTGCTTCTTGTAGTGTGCATGGCATCTGATTTCATGTTATATAGTCCTTCTTTCACCACCTAGATGTGACTCCTCTATGGCATAGGGGTACAAATTGTTTCAGTTGCCTTTCATTGACCTTGATGGCGAACAGCAACTCTGCATAACTGAACTTAGTTTGTCATCCCTGAACTGCTACCTTTCAAGTTTTTCTGCAATATAGTACTTGAAGGAAAAAGATGTTATTGAGGGAGACTTAGAGAAAAGAACCGTGATGCTGTACAGGCTGTTACAGGGAATGATGGAGATAGGTCAAAGTGAGACAGAAAGGAGAAAGTGCTGTTAGATGAATGATGGATTGATTTGTCAGCATCCCTTGAAGATGTAAATTAACTTATCATTAGTAAATGTCATTATTAACATTTAAACAATGCTTGTGGGATATCCTGAAAACTAATATAATTTGGATTATGGTATTCATGGAAAGAGAAATATTAAATTGCTTATTGTTGACAGTTTTTTTATTCCTGCTTCAAGGCCCTGTTCCAGTGAATTGCATAAATAGTGGTGGTGGAGTCTTGCAGAAATAAGATTCAAATGTTGATATTATTTCAAGGTGTAAATGCAAATGCCAAATGAACTTTAACAGCATATAACTGCATCTTGTCAGGATATATTAATACAAAATGATTCCTGCTCAACTTTTTTGCTCTCAGCTTCCTGCTTTTATGTATTCTGCAACCAATTTTGCTATTGGTGTACATTGCTTTTATGGAAAGAATGCTCAATTATGTCACATATTTATTAAATAATACAGTAGTTGTATTTGCCACATAAATTGTAGTTCAATGCATACAAGTTCCTGAATAATTAGGTACTGTAAGAGCTGGATGAAAATGTGGATGAGCAGTCAGTGTTGTGCCTTTAAACATACACAGCTTGAAAAGCAGATGGAATTGTGTTCTCATGATGTTTAAGGACTTTCAGAGCACTGCATATCACCAGCATCTGGAGACCAATTACTGAAGAAGCTCCATAGGGGTCCTGCCTCAGGGTTTTTAGTTGGATGAATAATATATAAACTCTATAGTTTCCCACAGAGAGCAACTGGAGCAGTATCAGAAGGAAATAAGCCTTTTAGGAGTTGAACTGAAAATAGAATAACAGCACAGGGTTTAAAATTAAGCAGTTTTGCTTATACATACAAAGTTGAACATAGTGAATTAGCTACATGAATTCTGATTATCTTTTTTTTTGCCTTTATCATTTTGGAATCTTGGGGTTTTTTAATTTTGGCACACATATATTTGAATGCCTTAGCAGAACACTGTAAGGCTTATTCCATTACTCCAAGAACTAGGATACTAAATTTCCTTTTAGAATAAGTGGTGGAAATGATCTCTAGTACGTGCATCACTCATTTTATAACACAGGCTCAGCATTATAGTACTCAAACCATAATCAGATTTTATCTCACCTATCATTGTGTCTGGCTCTGGCGTTTTTCACTGTGATTTTTTGTAACTAGAAAACAATTGCAAAATGGCATAGCTGGTACTATTCAAAACCCTCTTTCAACTGATGATAACCCTTCACATTCCTAATCACTGTTTCAGTTTCAAGTAAACAAAACTCATTTGAAAAGGCAATTAAAATATCTAAATGGAGATACTTGGCTCTGAGAAGAAACTTTTGGTTAATTATAGCAGAAATCTTTCTTTACTGGTTCATGTCAATACAGATGGAAATGGAAATTCACTGAGTGGGCACTTTACAGCTGAAGAATACATTAGCTGGTAGAGACTGGTGTAGAGGAAAACAAAATTGGAGTTTTATTAAAAATAAATGTAAAAAGGAAAAAAAAGGGGGGGGGGAGGGGGAACACACACAACAGAAAAAAATAGCATTGGTGCTATGCTTCTGTTAGTTTACAACTTCCTACTAGGTATGGTAAGTAAATCTGGAAGCTCAGTTCCTTGAATTTGTAATTGTGGAAGTAACCTTTATGAGGCAGGTATTCCTGCCAACTTCAGCGTAACTGTTCAGATGAATATGAGCTGAAGCATTTGCAGATTTGATCATTATGCCAAAATCTCCTAAATGAAATTGAAAGGAAAAAGGTAGTAGTAACATTCCTGGGAGAAAAGGAACAGAATGTATGTGGAAGGTACATACTGTAATAACATTGATCGATTTGATATTCAGAGCTTCAGAAAAGCAAGTGCAACATACCCTCCAAGAGCATAGAAAGTATATTACATAATCACAGAATGTTAGGGGTTTGAAGGGACCTCAAAAGATCATTTAGTCCAGCCCCCTGCCAAAGCAGGATCACCTAGAGTAGGTCATACAGGAATGCATCCAGGTATTTCCAGAGAAGGAGACTCTACAACCTCTCTGGGCAGCCTGTTTGGTGTTCTGTCACCCCCACAGTGAAAGTTTTCTCTTATGCTTATATGCCCCTTATGCTCCAGTTTGTACCTGTTGCCCCTTGTCTATCATTGGAGGTCACTGATAAGAGCTTAGCTCTGTCCTGACAGTCAGGCTTTACGTATTTATAAACTTTCATGAGGTCACCCTTCAGTCTCCTTTTCTCCAAGATAAAGAGACTCATCTCTCTCAGCCTTTCCTCATAAGGGAGGTATTCCACTCCCTTCAGTATCTGTGGCTCTGTGCTGGTCTCTTTCAAGCAGTTCCCTGTCCTTTTTGAACTGAGGGGCACAGAACTGGACACAGTATTCCAGGCATGGCCTCATCAGGGCAGAGCAGAGGGGAAAGAGAGCCTCTCTTGACCGACTAACCACATTCTTCTAATACACTCCAGGATGCCATTGGCCTTCCTGGCCACAAGGGCACATTTCTCCCACTGACCACAACTCTCTGACTTCTTTCTGTCAGCCAATTCTCAATCTACCTCACTACTGGATCATCCAGACCACACTTCCTCATTTAGCTGTAAGGACACTGTGGGAGATAGTGTCAGGTGCTTTCCTGAGATCACAATAAACCACATCCATTGCACTACCGCCATCTGTCCACCTGGTTATGTCCTCATAATTAGTTAAATAATTACTGAAATACAGTGGAATGCTAAATGTACAACAAAAATCAGGATGTAGCTATGCCAGATCACATCTCAAACTATATTGCAAGTATGTAAATTATCCTGGTTTTTTTGCATGAGAAACTTCCCATGTAATAAAGAAAATGAGCTACCTAGACTAAGTAGCAGGCTGAATTGAACCTGGCTAATGTAGGGGAACTCAAGTTTCACTTCTGAATTGTCTCACTTGCTGATAATCTATTTCTGATGATTTTTGAAAAAGTCATTCATCACCTCTCCTCCATTTCCTGGTTTTTTCCCCCCAGCTTCTGCTTTCATTTGTCAATATTATCTGTAGTGTGACTTAGTGGTACCTAATCATCCTTTGTCTGGCCATAGTCAGTTCACTGTGCCACTGCATCATTTTGAAGGCAGTGTCAAGAAGGTTTTTGACTTTGAAGCTTCAAAGCAGCTAGTGCTAAACTTTATGCCTCCAAGTTTACTGTGGGAGTTTAAAAGGCAAAGAAAAGGTTTGTTTGGTCTCAGCAACAGAAATGAAAAAGGATTCTGACTGGGTAGAGATAGTAAGAGTAGCAAGGAAAATAAATTATGGTAAGTGTTGGAGTGGTGAAAAGACTGAAGGCTTCCAGGTGTCAGCTTGAAATTGTATTATTTTTTTTTCCCCTGTCTGTTCTTCAGTTCTTAGCCCTGAGTGTACAGGACTGATTGACACTTGAGGTACAGAAATCACTATGAACTGGCCAGGATGTTTAAGATGATTCAGTAAAATGAAAAGACCAACAAAGTTATTTCAAAGTCAGTTGTGATAGTTTTCATTTCTAAAAAACCCAAAAACCCAAGCCACAATGTGAAGAGGGAATTCGAGGTGTGTTGTTGTTGAAATGCATTGAGTTTTTTGAACTAAGAAAACTAAAGACTTCAAAATCAAACAACCAAAACTTGATTTATGTGGAAATAGAATCTCTTGGTAACTTCTAATATTCTCCCAGCACATGCAGGTGAGCTCAATCTAAATCCTTGAGAGCACAGAAGTATGTGGTTCAGGTATATGCTGTCTCTATAACACAACTTTTGAGCCTGTAATCTCAAGTGATGCTGCTACAAAGCAATAAAGCAGCTTAGAAGCATTTCTGCTTCTACTGATGCTATAAAAGAATACAGAAACAATGCAAATGGTCCCTGTAAGTCGATCGCTGTCAATTTCCCTGCAGAATGCTGGCTTAAGTCAGGCCAGGAGGAGAGGAGCTGCTTTTATCTACCAACTGGTATGCAGGGACTTAACTGTTCCCTCTCAGGGAGGATTGTACCTAAGAGATTTCTTTTCTTTATCCATTGGTCAGCCTCAGAGGCTGCGACTGAATGTGCCACTTTTCTTCTGAGCATCTTCATGGCAAGAAGAAATCTCTGTGGGCTCAGCATAGCAAGTCCATAAAATGACAAGTCTGTAAAAATAGTCAGTAATAAAGTCATGCTTGATCCCTGTAAGCACAAAGGCACAGCTCTCCTAGGCTGCTGGAATGAGTCTTTGCACTCATCGGTATAATGTAGTTATGTCTCTTGCAGTAAGGACTGCTGGGCAGTTTTCAGCTACATGTGAGAATGGAAATGCACTCACCAAATTAAAAGTGCAGAGTAAAAAGCTATAGCACATTAATTTTGAATGCCTTTGTTTTACTTATGACAGCATTTTTACTATGGAAGACAAAATAATACCTGGTTTAACACATCATCTTAGTAGCTGCTTCTGCTCCACTCCCTTCCATCTGTGACAACTTAGCTCACCCGAAGTTTACAGAGAAGATGAATATAAAAGATGCCAGCTTTCCCTATGCCCAATTTTAAACAGGTTTCTAATCTATCTAGCACCTTCATGCACTCAGTTTAGTATCAGATATACTTGAGAATCTAATTATCAATTGAATGTCATTCCAGTCCTAGTTTCTCTGATTCTTTGCTGTCTGTCAGTTGCTACATAATCAAAATGTGATTTCAAAAAAATTATAGCTTATAAACATTCTTTTGTGTAAAGTTGTATTTGACTCAACTAATATCACTGTCAGTTAATATGCAAAAGCAAAACCTTTTCTAGTAGTTATAGAAAAAAGAACAAATGTAATTTCATTTCAGTTCTGGACTTTCATAGAGCTGAAAAGGAGAAGATGTGCTTCCTGATTTACAAGTTTAACAGCTTCTGTATTTCACTCATTTGGGCAAAGTAGGTATCAATACCAGAGGATTTTTATGAATTATTTTGGGAAAATTGGGGGAGGTGGAGCTAGAAAACAGACTTTAGTGAGAGATATTTCCTTCATGTTCTGATTCTTGGTCTCTGAAGAGCTTGCTTTCTAAGTAGCCTGCAGTAATAAACAGGGCAGTCCAGGCTGATTTTCATCTTCTTACAAATTTAGCACTGGACACTTCTTTTGAAAGGTTCATGAAATATTGAAAACTTGTTTCCTCTGGTTCTTCTCATCTAATTCAACATGTCCCTTTAAAAACTGATTTGGTCTTTTAGGAGTATCTTTGAACAATCTGTAATGACAAAAGTTTAAAACCCAAAGGCAATCCATAACTACTAATCACAAGGGAGCTTTTTTCTCTTCTCTTTTTCAGAAAGACTTCACACATTACTTCTTTATTCTGTTATGCATCTGGAAGAATTCTCAAGTAAAAATAATTGAGTTTGCAAGTATTCTTGTGTATATACATAAAAAGCACATTTTCATATATGTATTTCCATCTTTTTCCTACTGGGTATAAGGTAGAATTAAGAATCACCATTGCTTTTCCTAGCATCGTATAGCATATGCTATAGTTTAAATGAAAGGTTGTTGGAAAAATGCATTCATCAAATTGTTGATGAGAAATTAATTCTATCCTTACATATGCTGCAGTTTTACATTTTTAAGGTTTGTTTAACCTTTTAAAGCTGGTTTAGAATCTAAAGAGAAAAACAAGTGTTTCATTTTATGTATGCTTGTACTTCCATACTCCTGAAATGTTTGCCAAGGATAGTATTTTATTTAAATATCTATTAAATAACCTCTCTTTTTTCTTCCTTTTTTTCCCCCCTCATGATTCTTCTGCATAGTTCTGTCCATAGTTTTGGAATACTGCAGTAGAATCATAGAATTGTTAGGGTTGGAAAGGACCTCATGGATCATCTAGTTCCAACTCCACTGTCATGGGCAGGGACACCTCACACTAGATCAGGTTGCTCACAGCCACATCCAGCCTGGCCTTAAAAACCTCCAGGGATGAGGCTTCTACCACCTCCCTGGGCAACCTGTTCCAGTGTCTCACCACCCTCATGGTGAAGAACTTCTTCCTAAAATCCAGTCTGAATCTACCCATTTCTATTTTTGTTCCATTCCCCCTAGTCCTATCATTACTGGACACCTCAGAAAGTCCCTCACCAGCTTTCTTGTAGGCCTCCTTCAGATACTGGAAGGCCACAATAAGGTCTCCTCAGAGCCTTCACTTCTCCAGACTGAATAGTCCCAACTCCCTCTGTCTGTCCTCATAAGAGAGGTGCTTCAGCCCTCTGATCATCCTCGTGGCCCAGTAGACTGGTCACAAAGGGGAAAAAAAATATCCAACTCTTTGACCAGGGATGTTTTGTCTTGCAGGCTACTTTGATGAAATTCCCTCGGTTTTGTTTTGGTTTACCACAGTGTGGCAGTAGGGAGTCTTTTTGACTCCTGTGTGCTGATCTGGCTTCTTTCGCAAATCTCGGTTTACTACTCAACATCCATCTGGTACCTTTCAAGAAATCCCAACTCTTTTCCTACTGATAGTGGCCAGGTTCCAGAAGCATTAACTACATAGAGCATAGATACAGTATGACCTTTTAGCACCCATAGGATTTTCCACTTCCCTGTTTTCATGGATATTCAATGTGAAATTCCTTACGCTATTAAGTGGGTAATCAAGATGGGGGTATTTCAGCAGCATTTTTGTGATGCACTCGCCTTCATTTCTACTGAAAGTTGGTACTTTTAGCTTTGAACTGTTCTCCCCTTGATTTTTTGCTGTTGTTTCTTCCATTTCATCTTTCTTAGTGATGGTAGCAATGGTCACACTGTATCCCACTGTACCAGCTGATTCCAAAGGGCATCACAGATGTCAAGCTTTCATTTTTTATTTGCTTGTAATTCTACCCTACAATATTGCTGTGTTATGAGATGCCTTTGTGACTAAGTTAGTTTTGGTCCAATATCACAGCCTGTCTGTAACATCATCCTTATGTCAATTCCTGGTCTTTTGACCAAAACTGAGGCAGGCTTTTCACTGGCTTTAAAATATGGAAGCTGAAACTACTTACTTTTTAATTCCAGCCCTGTTGACTAGGCACACTGTTCAGCAGTATATGCTGATGGAAGTAGCTAGATGGTTTTGTCAGCAGCAGTGCAGATAATAATACTGCTTTGTCTTCAGAATAGCCATTGAGTATGGTACCGGCAAGACGAAAAGGTTTTGTGTTTTGTTTTCGTTTTAATTTGCAGAACTGGTATATGCACTGGGCTAGATGAATGAGTATCTGCTTGTATTACTTGGTAAGAGAGGAAAGTTTATCGTGAGGAGGCAGGAATTTGCAGAACATGCCTTAAGCATCTGCTTCTGGGAGTACATAGAAGTCAATGTGCAAAATTTATTAACAGAAAAGCTAACTGGAAATCAGCTAGAGGTTACTGATACTTACTCAAGTTAGACTGTAGTTCAGCCACTGGAGGATGAAAGGATGAGACAATTGCTGATATCTGGGTGGCATGAATGGTGTTGTACCTCACGCTGTATCAGCAGTGATCAGGGGAAATAATTTCATCTGCATCAGTTGTAAAAGATTTGCTGGCAGTTCCAGAAATCCAGGGTTTCTTAAAGGGAAAGTAATGGTACATTATCTCAGTACATTTCTATAAAGCTTTAAAAGTATCATAATTCTTTCTCAGAGGAAGGGAAGAAAAGAAGGAGTGAGAATTGTTATCTGAGAAACCAGCACTGTACAATAGTCAAAGATCTGATGCATCCTTTTTGTCATCTTTCATGTTGGTGACTTCTTCAAAGAGAGACAGTGTGCTTATTTCTTAGCTATTAAAAATGAACCAGCTGCAGAAAACAGATAGCAATTTAAAAATGCCCTCTGATGTTTTGCTGACTAGAAGATGGACCTATGCTGAATAAAATTGATTGCATGGAGTTTTAGGGTCTGTAAAATTCTGATGTAGTCCTTCATCTAACATAGTATTTACCATAAGGAGTGTGTTTCCACTCCTTGAGTCATAACATTATGGTTTAGGGATTTTAAAATTGTTATTATTCTTTTTTTCCTTTTTAATGTAGTTTAACTTGCAGACACAACTTAGAGGTATAGCTGAAATCAGGTAATGTTGACTGAAGGGTTGACTCTGAAATAGTGACCAAAAATGTGAATTAGGAAAGGAGCTGAATAAAGAAAACAGACACATCATTATGCCATTAATGCACCCTTGATCCATCCACAAGTTGAATCCTGTGTGCAATGCTCTCATCTCAAAGATGGTACAGCAGTACAGCAGAACGTGGATAGAATGTGGTTAGGCCACATCTTGAATACTGTGTCCAGTTCTGGGCCCCTCAGTTTAGGAAGGGTATTGACTTGCTGGAGCATGTCCAGAGAAGGGCAACAAAGTTGGTGAGGGGTTTGGAACACAAGCCCTATGAGGAGAGGCTGAGGGAGCTGGGGCTGCTTAGCCTGGAGAAGAGGAGACTCAGGGGTGACCTTACTGCTCTCTACAACTACCTAAATGGAGGTTGTAGACAGGTGGATGTTGATCTCTTCTCCCAGGCAGCCAATACCAGAACTTGGGGAGATTCAGGCTAGATGTTAGGAAAAAGTTCTATACAGAAAGAGTGATTGCCCATTGGAATGGGCTGCCTGGGGAGGTGGTGGAGTCGCCATCACTGGAGGTTTTCAGGAGAAGACTTGATGGGGTGCTTGGTGCCGTGGGTTAGTTGTTTGGGTGGTGTTGGATTGGTTGATGGGTTGGACGCGATGATCTTGAAGGTCTCTTCCAACCTGGTTTATTCTATGTATTCTATGTATTCTATGTAACTTCAACCAGAAGAGGACACAGTCTCAGGCTGTGCCAGGGGAGGTTTAGACTGGGTGTTAGGAAGAAGTTCTATACAGAGAGAGATTGCCCATTGGAATGGGCTGCCCAGGGAGGTGGTGGAGTCACCATCATTGGAGGTTTTCAGGAGGAGACTTGATGGGGTGCTGGGTGCCATGGTTTAGTTGTTTAGGTGGGTTGGATTGGTTGATAGGTTGGACGCAATGATCTTGAAGGTCTCTTCCAACCTGGTTTATTCAATTCTATTATATTCCATTTGTAGAAGAATAGTATGAATGCTCAAAGATATGAAACTCTTTTACAAGTGTTATGTAGACCAAGGTATTATATTGATTTGTAAGACTGGAAAACATTAAGGCAAAATCATCTGTGTTTATAAGTTTGAGCTCTTTGTCTCAAGACATCGGAGGTTTATACTTGTAGAAGAAGAGTGGAGGTATAATGTGTTTTTAAAATTACCTCCTATTGATCATTCAGAAGATGATGGACTAACTGAACACACAAAGGGGGCACAGTGCCAAACTGATTCAAGACGAAAGCGAAGCTGAGAAATCACACACATTAAAAATTAATTTGCAATAAGATTAGAATAATGTACAATAAACTCTATCTTTACAAAAACCCTTTCATACCCTGCCTTAGAGTACTTATGTACCCTCTCTGAAGTGAATGAGATTTTCCCCAGTTTACAACTGCAGAGTTAGTCTACTCTTTATTTTTCTAAGGAAAAAAATTTCTAGAAGTGTGGTCTGAGCAGACAAAATACAAAACAGTGAGTAAATATTTAATGGGAGAGGAATGTTTTTGGGAAAAGTGTTGCTGTTGTTTTAAGAGAGTGAAAGTGACTTAGTTTAATGGATACCCATTTTTTTTGTTTTCCTACTGTACCTGCAGTATTATGATGATGATTTACTCTTAAATTGCCATCATATTGATTCTTTATGAGAACTCTTAAATTTAATGATTCAGGGCTGAATTCTGCAGCTCATAAATAAAAAATTGTAGACACTTCTGAAATTACTATAAGTTTACTCTAAGTTCATCAAGGTCCAATTTTGAGCCTGTTTTATCTTGGTTTAAAAGAAAGAAAATGGAAATTTGGGTTAGTCATGCTTAGTTAATGTGAATGGGAAATTTCAACACACCACAGGGTAACCCAAATTTAACCTGTTCTTCAAAAAGTAAAAAGAAATGTTCTTACATATTGTGTTTTCTCAGCATTTCATTGGCACTTTGTCACAACAGGAGTTGTGGACAATGTAGGCTTCAAAAGACTGATCTCTTTCCAGTTCAATTATATGTGGGACATTATTTAATTTATGTGTAATAAAAGTATTAGCTTATCTTGTTCATTTTTCCTTCTGGTCTGACACCTACTCCAAAGAAATAACATTTCAAGAAAACAATACAATTGGAGGTGTGGGCTTAACAAATTCAAATACAAACCAAAATTGTCTACCAGGAAGTGTAGTTGGACGGAACACAAAGGAAGGAGTAGTGGAAAACTTCGAAAGAAACATTAAATAGAACTTCATAATCATATTTTAGTTATGGAAATTAAATTATTGTATCAGCCTTGTTCTAGTTTAATTAACCTTATATCCTAATGCATACATCTGATACTAGTTGTGAAAACTGTCAAGCTTTTAAATTGAAAAAAATGTGTAATTTACACAGTGCTGAGGCTAAAGGTTGAGACCAATAGCCATTTATTTATCCCTGGTTTTTAGTTCATACTATAATGGTATGCAGAACATGTTAATCATAACAGAAAGTATGTTCTTGCCTCAGGACTTTTCTGTTTGCCTTTTGGCTTGTACTTTTGACTGACATTTACAGATTCTGTGTCAAAGATACTAGTTTAAATTTGACATTTAGTAGCCAAGGGAAGAAAAATAATTTCTACTGTGAAAGAAATCCAGAAAGTCTTAATATTTTTCTATTGAAATGCTTCCCCTTTGGAAAATAAGGTTTTCTGAAAGTCAGTCATTTATTCATGAAGAATTATCACTTTCTTTGAAGCACTTCAAAAGTGTAATAATAGAAAATAAATTTAAAAAAAAAAAAAAGATGAAAAGAGATTTCAAAACCATTTTCGCCTTACCTGGCATTATAGTTCATTCTTGGAAATGAAAACGATTCTGACTCATTCTCAGATTTTGGGCTTGCATATATTTTAACTTTTTAGCTTTGCTAAACAGTTTTGAAGCTGTTCAAAGAAGTCAGTCTCTAATTACCCCTACATCTCATTTCTTTTTGTTGTTGTTTTGCTTAGCTTTGCTAAGCAAATAAATATAAATAATAAACAGTAATAAATTACAGAGCATCTGAACACAAACATATGTATACACAGTGTAATGCCTTGGAAGCTTTATAACAAAGACAAATCAGAGAGTAATCCTGTTGTTCTAGTTTAAGACTGGTGAAATTTGGGGTTTAAATAACATATTAATGGAAACAAGAGTTTCAACTGTTTATTAAAGTCTAATGAAAGTTTAAATAACGTCTAATTAAAGTTTATGGAATGTAGAAAATTTTAATAATGTAATGGTGTTGTGCTGTGTGTGTGTGCTGTGGCAGTGCATGCTATTGTGAATTAATTGGCAGAACATGGGCTTTTATAGTTTGCACCTACAGCTTTCATAAAACTTTCTTTTGATTTTGCCAGCTCTGCATATCTGTAGAAAGCACAAGCAGTTTGAAAAGAGAGCATTGTAATCTAGTGCCAAGGCTGGAAAAACTCTTCTCACTTCAGTTACAGTTCCTTATTCCCTTTGTACTTTCATTGTATTTGTAGCACCTTGGACTTCTAAATGCATTTTTACTGTAGCTGTCACTCTTTAATGGTTATTTTTAAACACATAAGCTGATAGAAAAATGTTGAACTATTAACAATAGCAACAAAACCAATGAAGAATATTCTAGATTGTCCTAAAAGTGCCTCCAAAAAAGCAGTAAAGCTATCGTGATGCAGAAGGCAACTGGGCTCAGTTAATGCTAGCCTACGTGTTATCAAACCCCAAGAGCTTTGTAGCTCCCGTGGTACCAAATCTCTCCATGGCAACATGACAAGTATATGGACCATACATCACCAGGGACTGAACACTCTAGAAAGTCTCTTTTACTGCTTTCCAATATGCAGATTGTATAACTTCCTCATCACTTGCTTGTATAAATGGGATGAAGGCTGTGTAGATGTCTCAATCAGTTGGGTACAAACTGACTGATCTTTTTCAATGTAAACTGCCTGTTAGGTTTGAACAGCCTTCGTAATATGGAAATGTTATGTTTGAACAGCATTGAGAACTTGGTCATTCTGATAACTGTGGGTTAACTTGATAGAAGTAGATGCCAAAGCAGGTTCCAGGATCCACTTCACAAGATTTGTATGTGTGCGTCCATATAGATAATACTTGGTGTATTTCCAGAGCATTTCCTGTTCTGAAACTTTTTTCTGAGACTGTTTGGAAAACAGGCCTTATTTTGCAAACTATAGCCACCACAAGCAATTGTATTTGGTGTAGATTATTATAGATTTTTTCATTGTTCAAACAGTTGTCAGTAAAAAAAGTATAAAATTACTTGTAATACAGTTACTTCCTTATGAACTCATAGAAAGTAGATTAAAAAACAAAAGTCTGGAGAAAAAACAGAATAGGTGTTTCATTAGGTTAACACATTTTGTAGCATTAGAAACAATCCAAAAAGTGTAACATTTAACAAAATGCATTGATGACTAATATAGATAGCTACGAAATGTATCTGTTTTTTCAAATGGTTCTGAATTTTCTGAACCTCTTTTTATCTCTAAGGACATTTGTCTTCCCATTAGTTACTCTTTTTCCATTTTTGCCACTCCTTTGGAATAACTCCTTTTAGGCTTCTCAAGGATTGAAGAACTCTACATTTAGCACAAACAGACCTCTGGCAGGTTTAACACATCCGTTACAGCTGTTATAATTTGCCATAATTTTTTATGCAACATCATAAAGAAAAGGCTATAACTCCCATCTCTAAATGCAACTGGCATATTTCTTCCTGCCTCTCCTGCTGTGGACTGCCAATTATCAAGAGTGAATAATGAAAGAGTGAAGCCTTTGGAGCAGCCAATTCTCAGAACCATTAGTTTTCTTTTATACTCCAGCCTAATTCCAGGAATGTGCTAGATGAGAAACAAGACATATCATGTCATTTCAAGATAATACCATGTAATTTTGGGGTAATAAAGAATTCATTTCTGGAGAGAGAAGTGATCTGATATGGAAAAGTTCAATTTCTTTCTCTCCAGAGAGCTTTGTCTCTTCAGATGTGACCTTGTATAATTAAATATATTTCAAGTATCAAGAGAAATGGCAGCAGAGCAGACAATAGAATTCTCTATTTTATGTAGAGATGAAATGAAATCATATGAAGCAGTCAGTGTAATGTAAGATGAAGTGGATTGCTACTAAATGATTCATTGTTTCCAGTGGAATTCCTGCTGTTTCATTTTATTCATTACAGTTTCATGAGAACGCAATTGTATTGTGTCTATGTGACTAGTGTTTTAGATTCACACTTAATTGCATTAATTCAGGCAGTACTGAGAAGAATTAGTACTTAATTGCTGTTATTACTTGAATATGAAAGAGATGATGTCCATTCTGCAAGAAGTTACACATTTCACACAAGAAATAACACAGGTGCTTGGAAGCTACAGTTCTGATTCTTAAAGGACTATGTTTTTATTAATAGAGGATCTAAATCACCTTTTATTCCAACAACAGATTAAAAGTACTTAAAAACAAATAAAATTTCTTTCTCAAACTACCCATTTTTCCTAAAAACAGCCAAACTCTCTAATCCAAGTCAGATGTTTTTGACAGGTCTAAGATGACAAGCTTAAACACAAAAATTCTTTTATTTTTTTTAGTTTGAAATTACCATTCTTGATAATGCAATGACAAATTTGGACTATCTCAACAAGGTTTTAATTTTAAATCTGGTTTTGTAAATGTCAGTTTTCATTACAGCCCTCATACTGGAAAAAAGCGTACAGCAGATCATGTTCAGTGATGTGAACTGCTAAAAAAGAGTAAGAATATATTTTCCTCTGTTATGTTTTCGCATTTCATATTCAGTATTTTTGAGCTGTTAGTTAAATATAATAGTTAAGGGTGCTTAGCTCACAGTCTTTTTAATGGTGTTCATTGGGCTACTTTCTGAATAGAGGCATAGGATTCATTCTCAGGCTTGATAGGAGTGGGAAAGGGAGCACACAGAGAGAAAGAGAATGAGCCTGAGTTACTGGTGTCCTCACCCTGTGTCTCCCATGCTTGCAAAATGACTGGACTGGTGATGGAAGGCTGGTCCTCAGGCTGCCTAGGCATGCCAGCCCTGAATTAGCTAGTACTTTACAGGTGGCAATATAGATGCTCAGAGTCTGTTAGAAAAGGCACTGCACTTTAGCCTGCCTTCTGACACGGCAAACAGTTTCTGTAAATGTTTTCTTTAGCTCTCATTTCACAGCTTTGGCACCAAGTGATACGGTAATGTTAGATGCTATCTAGAAAATACATTAGAACTAAAACCCTTCACAATGGATTGTCCCTAGACCTTTACTTTATGAATGGTGGCATTTTTAAGGCAATAGAGTAACTTAATGTAATATGTTAAATTTTATTCCATAAATGGAGCCTGCTAGGAAATTAGATTTAGATTTCCATTCACTTAGGGTACTCATGGATAATGATATTTCAATACTCACTGAAAAGGTAGTTTTAGAAAGTTGTGGTCTGAGGTAGATTAATAATACAGCAAGGTGACTCTTAGTATTGAGAAGAACTTTTTGATTCCTTCACGTCATATCAAATGTTAAGGAATGTAAGGCCTGAGCCTAAAAAAAAACAATTTTCTTGCATGTTTTCCTACAAAAAAGGTGTCCAGATGTCAGTATAAAGTGAGGAGTGGACTTTTTGGTTGGGAATTTTGTTTTTCATAGTGTTGGTTATGTATTATTTTCCACTCTGTTTTGGAGAGGGCAAATAGCATGTCAAAGAAAATCTGTCTCAGAACAATAACTTGTATTTTGGTAAATACAGATTCAAGTTTTATGCAGGAATAAAGGCATAAGCCTGACATTACTTTTGTAGAAAGCAGCATTTTGAAGTTCCACAGGCAGATGAACCATTAAAATCTCATGTTCTCAGCTCTAGCATGGTAACCTTCTACTCTACAAACAAATGCTATTTTCCCCATGACAGTATTTCTTTTGAGAAAATAATGGGGCTAAGAAAGGGGTGCAAGAGAGAAACATTTTGAGCTGATTGACTTTGCTAGTGTCTCAGCTCTTGTCTGATGCATCTATGTTCAAAAGAATGTTTCCTTTGCCTACTTTTTGAAGTGTCCTTCTGTGAGCATGATCTCAACAAGGGTTAGAACAGGAAAGTATTTCATTATAAGGATCCAAATATATGCCAGCTAGTGTAATTCTGTCTTGTAACTTCAGAATCTAGTATCTTGTGAAGTCAGTTTGAGAAAGAGTTTTCAACTGCTTTCAACATAACCTCGAACTTAATGTCACTTTCATTACTTTTTGTAGTGTATTGTATCCTATGTGTATGTCTTGTGTTGCCAAGAGTTTAAGTCATTTCAAATGCACAATGTTGATGGGCTTTGGCAACTGGCGTGCAGCTCAGTTCAGCTCACAGAACTTTGTCTAACTCTCGTAAAAATTAATTTTATTGAAGCTGACATTTCATGTATTTTTGTGCTGCTAAAATATTCACTTTTTTCTGTGAATTGCAGCTTTGCATTTCAACTGGTTCTAAAATTACATTATTAATTTCTGTTTATTATTGTTTTCAAAGTGCAAATTGCAGCTGAGTATCTGAACATAAATTATGTAAAGTCATATTCAGTGTAATATAGAAAGTCCTAGTTTAAGCTTATTAATTTCATATAAATTAATATCAGGTACATATATGAATTAATTTGAAATGCTTAACAGTTACTCATATTATAAAGGTCATTGGAATTTAAGTAGTATTTTTCTGCACCCCCAAGGGTTCAGAATATGTTGAATAAAAATACATGTGAGGAATACATAAAGCCACTCTTATTTTGGTGGTTTGTAGTTGAATAGTCAGAAATTGAAGCTGAAAAATGTGCTTAAGTTCCCATTTGTTTATTCTTTCTATAAAATGTAGTCCTGCACTGTTATGTGCATGTATGAAAGTAGAAAGGAAGTATTCCCTCAGAAGAATTTTAAATTTTATACAAGTGATAAAGGACTGCTTAAAACTAGAAAAATACAGAATTTGGTGAATTACAAAGAGATTTTACAGAGTAGCTAGTAGAAGTGTCACAATTCTTCAGTTCCCTGCAATTTGACTTACACGTACAGTCGTTATGATGATGCGTTGAGCAAATTATTTGAACATAAGTTTTCCATGGTAGTTCATACATGCTTCTTCATTTACAACTGTAAATAAGACAAGCTTTTATTCTTACTATGTGTCATTCTAATTAGAATGGTAATAGCAGCATGCATTCTCTAGTATTATGGTGTGTGGGAGGGAATTCTAAAACAAAAAACAAGTTTCAGCATAACGGTATGGAATTCTTGTATTCATGAGCTACTTCAACCTTGAAAATGAAACCATGAGAATGCTTAACTGTAGCCCCCAATCATACTACTTATAAAAGAACTGGGGGGAAAAATCTTTTTGTTCTGACTATTGTTTTCCTTTGATCTTCCTTCTCAAAGGTAAAGGAATTTTTAGTGCAAATATTATTGTTGTTCCCATTACTCACAGTTCTCCTCCAGTGACTGTTTTCTCATGGGTCCCTAAGAAATGCCTTGATATATATCTCAAAACTTTGCAAATTAGTAGTTTTCTGATCAGTGTGTGAAATAGTATGTTTCTGAAGTGCCTTTTTCCTCGGTCTTTACCTTACAGAATTACTGAGTTTAAATTAAAGTATGTCTCAAATACTAGAAATGAGACTCTTCCAACTCTATAGTAGAGTATCACATCACATCATACTGAATTTTTTTATATTTTAATAATAGCTTTCCAGTATTTACTTACTGAGTAGATGAGATAATAGAAAAGAACATGGTAGTAATAAATAAACCAATTTTTTATACTAGCCTTTTAAACAGCATCTCCAGCAGTCTAGGTATGACATATCCCGAAAATGTGACAGTCTAGATCAATGTTAATGAAACTCAAGGTGCTACAAATCCTTTGGCCATATAAAGACAAAGATTTTTTTTCTTTTTCTCTGCACTGTACATGGATATTCCCCATCAGTCTATCCAAGCAGATATGAGATAGTAGAATTGTGCATAATACCCTTTTTAGCATACAGACACAAACCAGTCATAGAAAGACTAGACAACAGCAAAACTGATGCTTTCACCGAGTTAATAGTTGGCTTTTAAAGTGTTTGTCTGCAGTGCTTTAGAAGGGAAAAGGAGATGAATCTCTGAATATTTGCTTGGATAAAAAGAAAGCTTTTATATAATAATTTGTGTAATTAGCCCTGAAGATTACACATGAAAATGTGTAGCCAAACTAAAGTGGACAATACTCAAGTGCAAAGTAGTGGTGCTTAGAGCTAACAGTCCTGTGTAGATCTGAAGAGCTTCAGGACTTCAGTAAGTTCTTAGAAAGCCTATAACATTTCAGTCAGGGTTCTAAATTTTTCATAGCAAAACTACTTATTGTGATCATCCTTGGCTAATGCATTCTTCATACCAGAAAAAAGCTATGGGACTTGGTAAAAGTGCCAGGTTTAAAGCAACCCCTGTGTGCTATCTTAAACAAAATGAGAGAAACCCACTTGAAATTCTAAACTTGTGCTCTCTTCTGGCTTTCATTACTTGTGTTCAGTCCAAAACATCATATTACCTCTTTGTTTGGACAACCATGCAATGAGGAAATATTACCAAGTTCTCTGTTTAGTTGAGGCAATGATCAAATACTCAGCTCTCTCTGCAGGGCAGTTGAAAAAACATAGAGCGGAACTGTTCCTCTTGTTCTCTGTTACTGTTTTCAATGATTCTTTTATTTTAGCTTTAGGTGGATATTTTGAAAGTAGGGAGTCAGAACTTGGCCTATATGAAATCAGAAAGGTAAATGTTTATTCATATCTATTTTTATAAGGAAAACAACAAAAATTACCTTTCTGTCTTGGATATCTACAGCTCTTTTTGATGTTTTGAGAGCGTTCACCAGGACTGAGTTTTGGGAGTTCATATTAAAAGATTTTATTTCTTGCAATGTAAGGTTTCCTATCTACAGGGTTTGCTGTGCTTTTATCTCCTCCTTCATTTCTTGGGATGCTGCTGTAGTAGTTTTTAGACATGAACCTTTATTTCCTGTGTAGTGTCTTCAACTGGAGATGGTACTGTGGTGTGGCAATCATTTTTACTCAGCAGGTCGGACATTCTTTAGTGCTTGCAATTCTTTTCTTGGCTGTGGGCACTAGCATATGTAACAAGCAAGAGATGCCTTTTGAAACAGTTTAATATAAACAGTGCTTTTATTAACTATATACAAGGCTTTTTAAGAGAAAAAGCATGCTTAAAAATCTTCATGTTTATTTTCCTAAAGATCCTGCTACTCTGTTCTTTCTAGCTGAACAGATTTGCTTTTAGTTGACCTCTAGTAAATTCAATGTCTGTCTTTGCTTTCCCTGTCCCTAGATCCCTACTTTGCTTACAGTGTTGGTTTTTAAACCTCTACATTTTTTTGATGTCTGTTATGCTTCAGCTGTCACCTAAAAAGTCTTTTTCTTTACAGAATTATCTCCTAGCACTCCTTTAGTATTTGCAGAGAGTCAACATATCATTAACAGTTATTCATTTCTATATTTATACCAGCCCTTAAACAACAACAGCAACAATTATGTATGCAGTAACTTGTGCAGCAGTATAGTGTCACCTGGTATGTGAGCAAGCAATTTTGTAGTTCTTAATTTTTGATAAACATGTTTAGGTTACAATTATTTTGTTAGCTGTCAGCTTTGAGCTTTGAGTCCATTCTGCATCTTGCAGAATAATTTGAGGCAAATTGTTTCAGCTTCTAAGGCGAGCTGAAGTGCTGCCATGCAGGACCTAGCAAGAAAATAGACAGTATTCTCTGTTGTGTACAGATATTCTGATGTATATTAAATCATATATTAACTTTTTACATTACATAAATAAGTAGAATTCTGTTTAATTCAGTGTAGTCAAATGGATTCATTCCAGCTGTGCTCCTATTCAAATAAATTCCTCTTCAGCTTACAAGTATGTAAGGCTAGACCACCTTGGAGTGATGAATGTGAAATGCTATTCTCTAAAAGATGTTCTTAAACCTTTTCTGTAATTGAACTATATGAGACAAAATGTAGCTGCATCATTATTAGCTAATTCTGGCCATTGTTAACAACACCAAATACAGGGATTCGGAAACTTTATTTGTACCTTGCTACTTTCTTACCAGCAGGAGGACAGTCCTACATTCCTTCATTACCTACATCCCTTATGTTGCACTTGGTAATATCTGACCTGCTTGAATTCCTTACATATTGTGAGGAAAAGACTGTCCACACTGCTCATGTATCTAGTACCTCCAATTAAATCCAGGACTATAAAACCAAGAGTTTAAAATTATTCTGGCTTCTCTTCTTCATCAGAAGATACATATGCATATGCACTTGCACTGAGTATATGCAATGGCAATTAATTAGGGATGAGATCTTTGATCTAGGAGCTGTGTGAATTTGGCACATTATTATTAGTTATTGTTTGAAATACTGAAATATTCTTTGGCTCACATAGCTCAAATAGGTTGCACAAGTGCTTACGAAGTGTTTGTAAGGCTACTTCACAGAATCACAGATCTATAGCGGTTGGAAAGGATCTTGAAAGATCCAAACTCCTTGCAGGGCAGAATCACCTAGAGTAGGTCACGCAGGAACACATCCACGAGGTTTTGAATTTCCAGAGGAGACTCCACAACCTCTCTGGGCAGCCTGTTTAGTGTTCTGGCACCCTCACTGTGAAAAAGCTTTTCCTTCTGTTCATATTAACTAATTGGACTAGTTAAGAGGTACTGCAACCTCAATATGCAATCTCCATATGTAATAGTTGGAAGCTTTATTTGGGAAGATAATGTTTAATGGTTGCCTCAGTGTCAGAATAAACATAGAACCATAAAATTGTTTAAAGAGGTCTTTAAGTTTGTAGAGTTGTACTGCCAAGGCCACCAATACACCATGTCGCTAAGTGCCATATCTACACATCTTTTAATTATCTCCAGGGATGGTGACTCAACCGCTTCTCTGGACAGCCTCTTCCAATGCTTGACAATCCTTTTAGTTGAAAAAAAATTTCCTAATATGCTGTCTAAATCTCTCCTGGTACAACTTGAGGCCATTTCTTCTTGCCTTATTGCTTGTTACTTGGGAGAAGAGACTGATATTTCATTGGAACCTCCTTCCAGGTAATTTTAAGAGAGTGGTAAGATATCTCCTGATGCTTCTTCCCTCCAGTTCATTCCCCCCAGTTCATTCAGCCACTTCTCATAAGACTTGTGCTTTTGAGTCCTTATCAACTCTGTTGCCCTGCTTTGGACACACTCCAGCACCTGAATGTCTTTCTGGTAGTGGGATCCCAAACTGAGCACAGTATTTGAGGTGTAGCCCCACCAGTGCTGAGTACAAGGGTGCAATCACTTCTCTAGTCCTGCTGGCCATGCGATTTTTAATACAGCCCAGGATGCTGTCTTGGCCATATGGGCACAGTACTAGCTCATGTTCTGCAAGTCATTTTGCACCTCTTAAGTGAAGGAGAAGGCATCATGGTAAACAGGTTGAATATAATCAAATGGTGAGAAATAAAATGTGAACATGAATAAGTAGCACAGTTCTTCATCTCTCAAAAAAAAAAAAGCTGCATAATTAAATCCAGTTATTTATCTTACAGGGGGAGGGCTATGATTAAATTTCTGATCAATATGAAAAATGCAGAATCACAGTAATTAGACTCACATTCTTAATATTACTGTTTGTTCTTCTCTGATAGTATTAGTATTCTCATATGCTTAACCATGCTTCACTAAGTTTTATTTTCTACCATTAGACTACCCTTATACACCAGCTCTCCAAGGTTTAAAGACATTAATTGTATGGTCTAATTAAACATATCTTCACTGCTAATCCAGAGAGGTAACTAATAATAATGTTGTCGTGTAAAAGTAAACTGTTCCCTGAGCTGTAATGCAGAAGGGGTATAGATAACAGTTTTACAGGCAGCTCCTGCTGCCAGATCAACCGGGCCAGTGATGGGTACTTCCCTCAGAGGAAGCTCTTTGTCCATGAAGTGAGAGCAAGGCTGCAGCACTCTGGATTTTAGAAATAGGAAAAGTGGTTCTGCAGCAAATAAAAGGCAACTGAGGTGTCAGCTATTTGACAGTAAATATTAGAATTCTTTGAGCCTTGGCAAGTTATTTTTATGTTTGCAAAGTAGTGTATTTGATTATGTATCCTGCTAGGAGCTAAATAACGACTTTCTGTGAGGATCTGCTGTGTAGGCAGATGACCTCTGATTCTAGCTGGTCTTTCTGTAAATCTCTTATAAAATAGCATCCTGTGTTGGGATGCCTGCAAGATATCTGGTTTTCCTCTACCAGTGATTGCTTAATTAGACTGGGTGCACTGTTACCTTCATTGTCCTCTCATTGCCTTTTTTTCTCATCCATGAACTGCAGAGCTTTGTATTGCATTGTACTTTGTGTGGTGATGACTGATAGTTGCTGGTATGGGTCTCAGTCAAAGCCTGCCTACAGATTCCATGTTCTCTTGAATATACTTCCTTTCTGTGCCTTGACAGTATGCTGAAGGGGGAAACTGGGACAGGGTTGATACTCACAGAAGTGTAATCTCAGCTTCACTTAGGATAGCCTTTAAATGTGGTGCATTCTTTTGGAGCTCTCCAATCTCACGCTTATCTACTGAGAGACAGAGGATGACGTACCTCAATATGCATTCATTCTGTGCAATGCCATGTGGCTTCTAGTATCTTGTATGAGACTATGAGCAGTAGAAAAATAAGGTAAGCAAAACTACTATAGCTTTGGTTTTATAATTGCACTCTGTGTAATGCATACCTTTCTAGGTGTCTAGCAGTTCTCTGAATCTTCCCAATAGACAGGTAGTGCAAATATTTACCTTTTTTATGCATTTCCTAAATATTCCTGAGTTTCAGAAAAACAAAAAGGTGGAGGACCAGGAAATTTGTAAATTAGTTTAGTTTCTCATCAACAGCATATGCTACTATATGAACATTTTATTTTGTGGTCATAAAGAAACTTCTTTTTCTGTTGGTGTTGATCTTGTAATGATTTTTGGATTCATAGGCTTTTTTTTTCTCCTTTCAAGATATATTTTATTGTTTTATTTTCTGTATTCTTCTCTCTGTGCCTCCTGTAAGTAAATGGTTGCCATTCTGTCTTCTTTCTACGTGGTTTCAAAGCATTTTCTTCTGAGAAGGGATTCACTGATATGCTTGCTTTCCATTGTCAGTGTATGACAAAACTCCCAGTGGCCTCAACTGTAGTTAGTCTGAAATGAGAAACTGGCAAGTAGCACTCTGTTGGGATGGAGTTATTACACTTCAAATGCTGGATGATTAATGAGGTTTCGGTCTGGAAAGGAATATTATCATAACCTGATCTCTCTTGTATACTTGTATACCTGTGTTTTTAGTGATCATACTCTCAGCAGCACCAGGGCATCCGGAATGTATTTCCTCTCCCCCTGCACTGAAAATGTCAATAATTTCAGATTAAAGAACCTGCTGTGTAACCAGGCCACTACAAAGACAGCAAAACTTATCTGGAGAGTTAATCTCTGGCTGCCAGTGTGTCCTCATTATCATCCTGAGCAATCATTGATTTTTCTAACAGAGCCTGAAGAGAGAATAACGCTGGTATGATTTCTACTAGTTGTATAAATAATAGGGTGATGCATAATACTTTGCTGTACAAGTATAGATGCACAAAGCATAGCCTGCACAACTTTGTATGCTCCTGTTTAAAGTTTTTGTGTGGGCAGCATTTTTCCTACAATTTTAATTAATTTGGATCTATTGATTTCTCTGAGTAAGAAAAAATTTTCTTCTTCAGAACTCAGGATAGGAACAATGCTTATCATATTTTGCAAAACCTATGTTGCATAGATTTTTAATATCTGGCTTTTCTGACTTTCATGGTGCTGTGATCTCCACAGGGTTTCTAAAGCTGGTCTCTTGTTACATCCTTTCTCCCTTTTTAAAAATTACCAAGAGATAGAATAGAGAATAATGGCTGCTGTAATTACTGACATTGTTTACACAGCTATGCTATTTGTCAAATTTCATTCTGCGTAAAAATGAGTGTTTATAGATCCAATTCACTGAGCATCAATAAAGAATAAGGACAATTAAAAACTGAATTTCAATGCAAATGTGGCCTTTTCTCTATTCTGCATGAGCACACATCTATCAGGTTCATAAACTCTGCCATTGACAATGCCTGTTGACATTGTGCCATTGAAGTAACCAAGAAACAGCCATACTGTTATTGTTTCATGAGCCTTTGATGTCAAGATTCATTTCCCTGTAGAAAATATTGCAAAAGGTCAGTAGCATGTTGTAGAAGTCTGTACAGAAACAGCTGCCAAAATTTGCAGAGTCAACAACACTGATGGGCCTGATCCCTGCAGAGTAACTTACTTGAACAAGCATTTAACACAAACCCAATCTCACCCGTCATTCATATATTCCTTTATTACTGACAAGGTCTGTTTATAGAATCACAAAATGGTTGAGGTTGGAAGGGACCTCAAGATCATCTCATCCAAAGCTCCTGCTCCAGCAGGGTCAGCTGGACCTGGTTGCCCAGGACTGTGTCCAGTCAAGTTTTGAGTATCTCCAAAGATGGAGAGGCTACAACCTCTGTGGGCAGTCTGTTCCAGTGTTCAGCAAAATTCACAGAAAAACATGTGGGATTTTGTGTTCAGATTGAATGGTGGTGTTAATCTGGTTCTTAATCTTGCAGTAATACTATGTACAGAAGTGTGGCCGTTTGACGCTGTGCCTTTAAGAAAGGGGCACACTGGCTAAATGTTTGTAAAATATTTTGGTTTTCTAAACGAATTTCATTGGTAGGATTGGGGGAGGAGAGATTGGACCCGGGGGAGCTGGGAACTTTCTCTCAGTCTTCCTTCCTTCGCTGTCCCTCTCGGCTGGATCTGCTTCTGGGATTCTGGCCAACTAAGATAAGATACTAACTCCTGTGCAAGGCCTTTCTTCCTTTCCTGCCCTGTTAACTGTCCTCGTCTCTTCTTCTACCTCTTTTGGGGGAGAAGGGAGGTAGGGGGTTGAAGGGGGCACAGGGGGAAGCCCCCTCTGTGGGGGGTCTGGTTTCTGGTTGAGTTCATTGGCTGTATATTCCTGTATATACTGTAAAATACCTGTATTTGTTGTGTTACATATAATCTGTTTCCTTGTAAAATATAATCTCATTTCTCCGACTGGGTTTAGCCGTGGTCTCTTTCTCAGTGGGGGAGGGAAAGCAGAGCCTTTCCTTTCTAACCACCACACACTCTTTTTATTGGCGCCCAACGTGGGGCCGGGTAATTAAGTAATTAAGTTGATTTATTGCTTGTCTCAGCCGGAGAAACGAAATGAAGGTGCTCTGGGTTTTAGAACGTTTATTCTTCTCGGTCTGTGGCATGTTGGTCTACCGGTACTGCATCGGGTTGATGTTAGACCAGATAGGTAAATATTTAATGCGTAAAATCTATTTGTGGTTTATGCATAGGATCCAGCTGCTGTATAAACACTGTTTGGGTTTTTTTGGGCTCACTAATTATGGCAATAGAACGTCTTCCACTTTGCCGATCGAGATAAGGGAGTTTAACACTTCAGGAGGTCAAAGAGTAACTTTAAGTGCTGGCTGGGATCTTAAGGTGATTTATTTGACAGGTGTAATCCTGCTGTCGCTGATAATTAATGTCTATCTGCTGTGGGCTCTATATATAGAGAAAAAGGTTTCTCGACCATGTTTTGTGATTAAACAAAAATCTAGGAAGCGTAGGCGTTCCTCTAAATCTGCTCCAGAGTCCTCGAGTGACGAGGAAGGGGCTGCGTCAGTTAGAAAAATAGCAAAACCTATTGGCAAAGCAGCCTTAAATGCTCCACTCTATGACTTTGGCAAGCAGCCAGGGGCGGCTCCCATTCCCAAGATGGCGACCGGTAGTGAGGCAAGGTCATTTCCGTCCGCCATGACAGGACCGGAAGGGGCCCCCACGGCGGCTGATTTAGATCAGGACCTGTCAGCTTCTATCAGGATGGCTGTAAATTCAAACACAGCTCCAGTTAAACAAGTAGCAGTCTTAAAGACCAGAGGTGGAAAGGCCAAAGCTGATCCAGGAGCTAGTGGAGCTAATGGAGGAGAAGAGCAGGAGACCGATCCCGGTGAGGGAACCTCTACTAGACAGACTGATCCTGGTGAGGGAACCTCTGCTAGGAAAGTGCCTGCTGAAGATGAGGAGAAGATTTGTCTTAGAGATATAGCTGAGTTATTGAGATCATCACAGGATGGAGATGCAGCTAAGACAGCAGCTGGCAGTGGCGCTTTTCAGCTTAAAGAGGTCCTTAGGAGAGTGACAGCAGGATTATGGGGACAAAAGGTTCAGGAAGATGTGATAGATGGAGAGCAAGATGACATCACCGAATGCTCGTCACCAAGGGAGGAGATTCGCAATGTCCGCAAAGATTACCTCAGAGCAGATAAGGAACCCATCCTATCTTGGCTTGCTAGGTGTTATGATACAGGTGCTCCAGCTCTAATAGTTGGAGACAAGTCAGCAGCTCAGCTAGGAACTCTCTCAAAGGATAATGGAATAGATAGACATCTAGCCAGGATTCTCGGTAAGGTTAATCTGTGGATACGCCTTTTAATGGCAGTTTCCCTGAGGTACCCTTCCCGAGATGATCTTCCATGGAATCCTAAGCCCTGGACTACCATAGATGAGGGAATTAAGCGTCTGAGAGAGTTTGCCATTAGAGAGATACTCTATGGTGACCATGATACTCTGAACCCTGATGATATTCCTGTGGCAGCTGGTCTTGCTAAAAAGCTTATCAAACTTGCTCCTTCCAATTATGCAAACATTCTGGCAAGTAGAATTGTGGCAAGAAATTATGGTGGAGATCCTCCTACGGTTGGCCAATTCACTGATCAACTAAGACAATTGGATGATAGCATGACACGTGACACAGTCCTTCAGCGCAGATCCTTTTGTGCCTAGATATCTGACAAAGTTTGAGCAAATATTGCCGCCTTTAATTTTCTTCTTTAACACTTGTACTAATTTTTAGCTAATGAAACCTATGCCAACAACTTAACTTCTCTGGAATCCAAATTTATAAATTATGTTTAATGCATTGATGAATGATATATATAGCAAAAAGTAGAGAGTATCAGTTTTCTTGAGACTACCAGCAGGCAATTAATTAATAACACAGGCAGAGTAGAGGTTAGAATGAGCATGACTTTGTACCTGACTGGCTGTGGAGTCTCTGAGAAAGCCTACAGCTCTAGATAAGAAACACAAGCTGTGTGAGTTTAGGACAGAATGGATAAGAAATTGAATGGTGCTTTCACGTTTCCAAAGTATGGATTTATTTTTTTTAAAAGTTTACTCCTTAAAGGCATTAAAGGCATTAAAATTCTCTCACTCTTTATCCTTGCCCTCTGTCCATTATCAAATTTTGAGTTTATAGTGACTGCTTTGTTTTGTGTGTTTTTTTAATTATTATTATTTGGGTTATTTCACTAGCATCAGAACTCCCTTACAATTCAGTACTAAATATCATAGCAATTATTTAAGAGACTTTTATGGCCAGGAGCTTAGAACCATGGATTAGTTGATTAGATAGTGTTGGATTATAGGTTGGACTCGATGATCTCAGAGGTCTCTTCCAACCTGGCTTATTCTATTCTATTCTATTCTATTCTATTCTATTCTATTCTATTCTATTCTATTCTATTCTATTCTATTCTATTCTATTCTATTCTAACTCCTTTCCAGCTAGCAACCCAATTCAGAATGGAATCAAATAGTATTCCATATTTGGAACTAAACCTGCCCACTACATACCATGTTGGATTTGAATTTTAAAGGTGGTTGTTAAACTTTGTGGCTAAAAAAAACCCAAACAATACACGAGAAGGATCTGGCATCAAAAGTTTATTACATTAAAGGATCAGTTTATATTGTATTCTTTTTATACAGTTCAGTGTAAGTGTGTTTCAGTTAGAAGAGATTGACATACGTAGATAGACATATGTCATCCATCTAGGATTGAAAATACACAACCATACTAGCTTCATTCCAGTAATGATGCTGCTTGATAGATTGCCACAGTGGATGTCATCATCATCTTGTTTTCACAGAAAGATGTGAATGGCTGTAATCTGAAATGACATGTCCACAGTGACCCATTTGCCCACAAGATCTGGGTCCTAAGTAGTAAGGCCAGAGCTGGACCACTTACATTTATTGCATGTGAGATGCATAGCTGTTTTTTCGGAAGGGTAGAGCGTGTTCAAGACTCTGAATGTTTTGGCTATGGACAGTCTTTATTGTTACTGTTTCTCTACCATGATGCTCTTGTCAAATTCAGAAGATCAAATGCATTTGTGAGTCCAGAATCCTCTTATATGTTTGAAACATTAAACCATCACTCTTTTACAACAGGAAGTGTAGCCTATTGGGAAGAAATACCTAGGCATTTACTATATGATGTATTGGAGCAGCAGATTTTTTCAGTGGGTAACTTTCCAAGTGAAGATTGATTGAAATCCAAAGATATTAAACTCTAAGTATTCTTGATTATCACTTGTGCAACCAATTCCAGTGGATTTGAGTGGGATTATTGTTATGAATAATTACTCTACCTGCATAAACAATGGCATCAGAGTAAAGCCCTCAAGCACTGAAGTCAGATTTTACTTTTTATGCTTCCCAACCCCTCCAAAAACAGGAGGTAAGGAGGTACAAGTAAGACAATGGAGAAAGATTTTTATTTTTTTTTTAATTGGTTCAGTAGAGATAACAGAAGATAAAAATATGTGAAGGTTGAAAAACAGTGTCAGGAGAAAATTCACACAGATAACTTCAGTTGGCTTTCATGAAGATTGATAGTGTAGGCAATACAAAGAGGGCTGGATTTGCTGTTTGGTAGTGATGAAATGTTCATTATCAGCAGGTTAGAATACTTTATAAACACAGCTGAAGACAGATAAACTCTTTGTGTTAGCTTCCTGCTGTTTTGTGAACTTGTGACACGTGCCCTAATTTGCTTAAGCCTTTTGTTAAAGGCCACAGTAAAAGTGCCTAATTGAATTGCTAGCAGGACTTTGTTGTTCAGTAACATAAATGAAAATATTAGTTATGTAAATATTGCCACATGTAATTAATGTCCCCAGTGCCCTATTCATTTTCATCCTCCTGGACTGCAAAACTAATAGATTTGCTACCAGGGGATGTTAATTGGGAGTGGCACTACTTTAACTCTGTGCATATTCCTATTCAGTTGTCTTTATTGCAGGCTGGATACTTTTCATTCGATTCCACAAACTGCATTATATCAAATTACCATAGCAGAGCTTCTGATACAGGTTTCCCACAAATTAAAATACTTGTTATCACTGTACTTAGGTTAATATCAATCATTAATCATGGTTTCAGAATTCCCCAGAGGAATGTTTCAGGAATCACCAATAACCCAGTACTGCTTTAGTATCATTAAATATTAATTATTTGTGCTTTGAGTAGTACAGAGAGCACAGTATTATCATGTTGGAGGAACTGAGTGTCAGGACTTATGGAAAATGCTTTTAAATAGATAATTTTAATTGGTTTGCAAGTTTCCATTTACCAGGTTACATGGTACTGAGATAGCAATGATTGTCATAATGTTTCATAATTTCATTATTTGTATACCTTAATCTGATCAGCATTGAGTTTGCTGCAGGATTGATATTTATTTTACCGATAAGGAAGATAAGACACGTATAGTACTTTCTAGTCAAAGCACTCAAAACCTTGAGTAGGTAGGATTTTACTTCAGGCTCAGTGACTGGTACTTAATTGTTAATAGAACTTTACAGACCAACCCAGAGAAGCCAGTGCTTCAGCAACGTGACTAATTTAAATGTCCCCATGCCATTACACAACACAACCTAATGGCGCCTTACTGGGCTCCCACTGGTTTTTGCAGTTGTTGGTTCAGCACTTAAGATGCTCAAAGACATCAGCAAAACCACAAAACTGCCTAAGACCCTTGAAACTAGAAAAATGTGTCCAAGAGGTGGTCGTAAATACAAGTATTTTGTAGACAAAGGTTTAATACATTCAGTTTAGCTTTTGAAAGATGGGTGAGAACATCCTCTGATGCTCCAGTTCTAGTTCTGAGTTAAGCAGAGGGAAGGCAGTGAGTAGAACTGCAACTATCCTGTTGAGTGTTTAACAAAGCAGTCTTTTTCACCTCAAATTCAGGAGTGTATGCTACTTTTTGACCCTTCTCTGGAGCACTGAGGAACTGGGAAGACAATTCTAACCGTATTATCAAAAACTTTTGGTTAGTGAGGCTGTGCACAAAGCTCCTAGCTCACTTTTCTTTAAGATTTGGTTCACAGTGTTATTTTATAGTACTTTTTATGCTTTCAATTGAAGTAGGCATCATTTCAAAGTAATTTTATTTAACTAATATTATTCTCACTCCTTCTTTATGTTCTCCTTTTTGTACCTTTCTGTGCTCTGTTAAGGATTTCTTTACACACAACCAGTAAAGCATACAGTAAATGTCTAATTGTTCTGCCATCTGTTTCTCTCCCTCTTCTGAAAAGTCACAGGATTTTAGGTGTTTCTGTTTTATTGCCTTTCCATTTTTCTGTTTACTGTCTCAGCACCTACTGAATTGAGTCCTTCCTTTTTTCTATTTGTGACATGCTCTTTTTACTAGATATGATGTAATTCTTAAGAGCACATATGCACACAGATTTCTAAATCAGAAAATTGTGTGTATAACCAGTGCCCTGTTCTGTTAGAAAACAAACAAAACAAATGCAATCACAAACAAAAAATCCACTCAACCTCTGTATATTCCCACAGCAGATCACCTCAAATTCCTGCCTCAAATACTAACTTTTCCTCAAATGCATCCTTTTTTAGGGGGAAAATTCAGTATGTGAGGTTACAAACAACATAGTTAAACTCTTAACTGATTAATTAATCTCTTTGATGTCATAGACATTCATGCACTTAATATGGAAAGGCAATGTTTCCTCTTCCTCCTTCAAGTTTCTGCTGTGGAATAGCAGTACATTCTCTGAAAAGTGATGCCCCAAGTTGAAGCTGCCTTATCCCTTTACAGGGATGTTGGGTGGAAACTTGATTGATGAGTCACTTTGGTCCACCTGTGACAACAGAGGTTCCAATCCTTAAGGAGAGAAACGCAGACCATGGAATAAATCCCGCCCATCTCATATGAATTATTGTTGCAACAATGGATCTATGATTTTGTGGCAGCTGAGATTGCTGCATAAAGGCATCATGGGAAGTGTTCATTCCAAATTTGGGGGAAATCTCTGCGTGTTGTTTTGTGACACCCATGAAATACAGAAATTCACTTCAGTGCTGTGTCCTGTTTTCCTGGTTTTTTCAGCCGCACTTTTTGCATGTCTTTTCTAGGCACTGATCATATGAGCACAAAATTCTGCTTATACATTTGAAGAATGAAACAGAATGTGATGTCCTCGTTCTCCCTAATGAACAAAACTATGTGGAAAGGTTGATACACACTATGTCTAAAAATATGTTTGGATAACATTGGGTCAGCAGTGGTGGTTCAATGGCAGGGTAATACACGTTTGAAGAATGTTTACAAAAGTAACTTTAGCTGCCTCTTAACTTTTATCTGAAGGAAAGAACTCACAATGTGGATTTTAAGGGATGTATTGCACTCTGTTGAGGGTTAGTATGTCAAATTGTTTTAATCCTTAAGCAGTAGTCTTAAAATAGCCGGGCAGGCTGCAATTCTGAGTAAAACCAGGGAAGCACTGTCAGCATTGTAAACTTAATAAGGTAGGTGATGTGGATCAATTTGTGCTGTCCTTTACTTTCTGCTTCTATTAGAATTCTGGAAGATCATTAGCCACCTCTGGGATGTACTTGATTAATAAGCTTGGCTCAACAAAAGCAGGGAGGTCAAAGCGTGATCTGAAATTGTGAGAAATGTGTATTCCAAAGGGAATTTCCACTTTGCAAATTACAAATGAGAGAAAGTACCCTCTTTGTTTTGATTCTGATTGACTTAATGGTGGTTTATCGCAGTGATAACCTGTGAGAGCTTTGTTTTGCCCTGAAGTTTTGTGCTATACTGCACTGTTTAAAAGCAAGTGAGCTAAAGTATGCACTACTAATATGCATATTGAGGAATAAAAACTAAGGATATTTCTAAGAAACTAGTGTGCTGAAAAACACTATACAGATTCTCTAACTTAGAATAAGACAAGGAAGTGCACATCTTTATGAAGTAGACTTTAATTTGCATCTGCATGATTTCATAGAGAAGACCATTCACATTCCGTAATCCATGCCTATGTATTCACCTGTGCTGGAGATGAAGCTGATGGGTGGTTGTTATGGATGAGGATGATGATGATGTTATGGTAGTATAGAAAGTGAAAATGAAAGTGTATTTTAACCATTAGTAATCCTCATACATTTCTACTCCCCTTCCTTCTCAGTCCTTGCTCTTCCAAACTTTATCAAGCAGATCCTTTATTGCAAGCAATGATGAAAAGATGCAATTGCGTAGACACATGACTAACAGTACAGTTTGCTTATCAGTGGCTTTGGGTTTTCTCTGTTCCTTCTATTTCTTCTTCAGATCCATTGTTGTGGGCAGATTACGCACACTTTGTAGCCAAGAGATTAATTTCAGTCTTAGTTCCCCATGAGATGAAAGCAATGAGTTTGTCTTTATTTCTCTGCTATTCACAATTAGCTTTATTATACATACCCAGAATGTCTATGTCTTGTAAGTCCAGTCCATAACTCTGACTTCTCTGATGAGAATTCAGTGAGTCCCTGGAGATACAATATGACTTAATTTCCTTATTATCACATCCATTTTGTCGTCCAAATTACTGCTGTCCTAAAACTTGCTGCTAACACAGGTAGCAGGTTTGCACTAGCTGGATCTGAATCTGTAATATTGGTATCATTCTCCCAATTAAAAATAAGTCATTTTTTGTTTATTAGCCTCTACAGGCATGAATTTGTCTTGATGAAGTAGGTAGTATTGCCTGTTTTACGCAATTTTGTTTGCAAAACTTTGACGGTCATATTGAATACCAATATGGCAAAGCTTACTGGGCTTTCATCTTTTCAGAACAAATATTATTCAGTCAGCACATGCTTGCTCCTGACATGATCTGGGTCAATTTCTATAATAGGAACTTGATACTGAGATGTATTTCTGCTACCGAGTTGTTTGTCAGCTAAACATATTAGTTTAATATCACTAGATACAAATGAAATTCAATGTAACCACATATTGTTTACCACAACTGTTTCCTTCAGTGACAGACTTCACAAAAATTTCTATTTTCAACTCCATCTGCTGTTTCTGACACAAACCCAACAATATACTTTCTCTTACATGCAGTCACAACAAGAAAGAAAGATGTACCAGAACTATTTAAAGCCTGATGTAGGGGTTCTATTCAGTTGATGGCATTTTTCTCAGAGTCATTCAGATATTACAGTCCTGTGTTCTATTTTAAAACTCAGACAGTGGGTCATTGTACAGTCAGACTTACAAACCCAGAAGGTAGATTCTGAGTACCACCAAAATAATTTTTTTTTTTAAATTTAAAAGGTACTAAATATAAGTAGCTATAAGTTCTTAATCTAATGCATATGGGAAGTTCTTTTGTTTTTCAGCCCAGAGCTGGATTACATTTTACCTAGTATCTAAATTGTTATGAACGACCAGCAACCAGCACTTTCATTTTTTTTTTCTCTTTGGTTTTTATGCATGGAGAATCAAAAGGAACAAAATCCTGATGAAGGAAAAATCTCTTATTTATTACCAAAAGGGCTGTTTTCCAATGGCCACCTCTGTGACAAGAGCATTCAAATTTAGTTGCAAGAAAATAATGTTACAGGACAAAAAATTTCATACTAGCTTTACAAAGAGAAAGCCATCTCTTTTGTCAAATGTCATGTAAGAGTAGTTTTCAGACTTTTGCTGCAGCAGAAGTGCTGGTTCAATGGGCCCTAATATTGCCTAGGCTCATCTTACAGGTTCTTCTGTGATTCTTCACAACTGACCATTGACTTTATTGCATAAAAAAATGCTTTAATATCATCAGCAAACTAACATCACCCTGCATTGTCTGAGTAATTCTTTAATATATTGAATGTTGTATGTCCTAGTACGCATACACTAGTATGTAGTGGCAAAACTTCACTGTAAGAACTAACCATTAAGTTTTACCTTCTGCACCATATATTTCAGTCACTGTGTATTTATACCTGTCAGGTTTTTCATCTTATGCTATGGGTTATTAAATTCCTTAAGCGTCTTGCAGAAATCCAGCTGAACTCTATCAGCTAGACTACCTTTATCTATGAGCAAAGAAGTTTGAGATTTTGGCAGAGCAGGATTTTTTGCAGGAGCCATGCTAACTTGCTCTGTATTTATCCATGTAAGTTGCCCTTGGGTTATACTTTCTCATAGTTTTCTACTGAAGCCTGTAATTCCCAAGGTGTCCTTTGAAACCATCTCTCCTGGTACCTGAGCGGAGAGTTTGAAGATGGCCAGAATTCAAAAGCGTTTCTGTTCCACTTACAGAAAAAGCACACAGCTCTCATAGCTTTTATAAGCAGAGCTAATAGTGTTGTGGCTGTGGTGGTCTGAAGGTATCAGTGAGGCAAGGAAAAGGTCTTTTCAGTATTGAAAAAAAAAAAAAAAAAAAAAAAAAAAAATCAGAAATCCTTGAGTACCTCCTAAAAGCATTGATAAGTTTTGCTGCAGATTCAACATGTAATTTTATATACATAGATTATACATAATTACATGTGGAATGTACATTTATATTATATTGTATGATAGGTAACTAGCTATATAAAAAGATATATTTGTCGTCATGCATTCACATTTGAACATGCATATTTATTTTAACTTCAATCTAAGCTATTTTAACATAGAAGATTTATCTTTCCTTGTTTTCATGCACACACCAAAAAGGGCATATTTTAATATGCTGATTCTGGAGCACTGACCCATGAAGTGGGTCATGAAGTATAGAAGCTAAATCTGAGAGCCTTTAAGAGACTGGATATTAGGGACCACAGGGAAAACATCTGCTGTACCAGAGAGAGCTAAGTTTGCTTTAGTGACTTACTTGGGATATTTCTACCACCACATCTTTTCCCCTTCCTGCTGAAATAGAGTTAGTTGCCTAGAGTTGTTAAAGTCTTTACATCATTTTATTGCCACATGGAGGTCAAGTCATAGATGGAGGGTTACCATAACACCTCTTCATGGTACCTAATTGTGAAGCACATCACTGCTGTTAAACACACCTTTATCATCTACTCCATGCAAACTGAACTAGTCTTTATCAGATTTTTGGTTGTTATATAGTAATAATAATCTGTGTTATATATGATTTTGATTTAAACAAACTTTGAATACAGCAGCACCAAGTTTCTATTTTGTTTTCCTAAATCCCTAACTTGTAATTAGGGGAAGATTTTAATGAATTACCAAGCACACACATACATTTATTTATTTATTTGAAAGGAAGCATTATTGAGTAACTGCTTTTATGAGTGCCATCCAAGTCAGACTAATAAAATATGTATTAAGAGCTCTTTAAAAGTAAATTGGAAGCAAACATGCTCATTTGCCCTTGTTATCTAAGGATTCCTTTATATTTTATCTTTTCACTTAGGAAATGGTAATATTTATTGAATACTGAAAATCTGTTGGGTTACAGAACTCGTTGCAGACAAATTTGGGCCTTTTTTAAAAGAAATAACACCTTTTGAAAAGTAGGGAGGAGTTCTGTCTACACTGTCTTTCCTGTAATGTGCTACTCTCTTCTGCTCTGATATGGCAGTATGATATTAAGTGTTAATGGTTTCATCTGCATAGTGCATATAAAATATTTGAAGCAGTGTTTCTGTTGGTCCAGACCTCGATAAAATTTTGGTTGCTTTTATTGTTTTTTAATGCAAGCTTTCTCTTTTGAATATGTTTTCCTCCTTGGTTGCAGAAAGAAGGATTTCATGCCAGCACACTCAGGAAACATTGTGCTTTTTCAGACAACTTGGAGGACTTGCAAAGACATAGAAGGACAAAATTAACATCAAAAATTATTGTGATACATGAATAAATTAATAAGGAGATGCTATTCAGTGCAGGTCCAATGTTTCTATGCTTTGAAACAGAGTATATTCATACATACATACATATACATATAAAAAATAAGATAAAGAAAAACATATAATTAGCAAGTAGAGAACAAGGAAGCTTACTCTATAACAATTATTAGAACAAGAACTCATGGCTATGGCACTTGGCAAGCACATTTAAGAGTCTGTGTTGCCAAAGATTAAAATGCTTGCAAGTCTTATTCCTGTACATACATCTTTTATTTCACAGAAATAGCAATGCCTCCATTGACGTGCACCATTTAGGTTTTGGTGGAGTGGAGGTGCAAATCAGTTGCTACAAATCATACAGAAGATCACAAGAGGCATCTTTCATGGCATTCTTTATCAATACTTTTTCCTGTTCTTGCTGTTTCTTAGACTTCCCTCCCTTTCCACTATGCACAGCGCTCAAGCTTTCTTGGCTAGCTATCCTTCTGTTTCATTTCTTATGATATCTGCATTGACAACCACAAAATTGAAATAACTTTGTGGTGAGGAGTCCATATCTCTTTAGCTATGTGCATTTTCACACCTACCTCCAGGGGGAAATAAGTCCCTATAAGCTATTTCACCATTTTTGTTTCAGACTTCACTGCATTAAAACTTTCTGGGAAAGCAGAATGCAATGAAAGAGTAAGAAAGCAGTAGCACTAAGAAGTTCCATGTTCCTGTGTTTTCCTTTATGCTTTTTTAGAAAGAACTTATATCTTGGATGACTGTTTTCTGTGCTGTCTGGAGGCTCCAAATGTCTTAAATCATTATTTTGCTTGGGCTCTCTGTCAGAAAATACAAACTTCATCCCAGTGTTTTACTGTAGCAGTATTTGTTTTATCCTTGTGTTTGCCAACCTGCTTCTCCACTAACAACACCAAAGGAATCTGGAACCCACCATCCTGCTCTTCTACTATTCTATTTCCTGTGAAAAAAGATAATAAGCAAAATGAATTGGTTGATATAACTAATGAAACAGAGAAAAGGGATTCATAATAAGCAGGATAAGAAGCTGTATTCATTAGAGCTTATAATAACTGGCAAAAAGATTAAAAAATATAGTGCCAGGTTGATGGGAAAAAGGAGAAAGCAGCCAGTTATCCTTGCTGGCTGGCTGAAAAGTAACCTCTCAGACTTATTTTCCAAATAGACTTTGTTGTGTTGCTTCACATGATTTAAAATATAAACAACTGTATCCATATTAAAATCAATAAACAACCCCATACATTCTTCCTCTTACAACAATCCAGTGTCTCTATACAGACACATTTTTTTTCAGTTTTTATTATCTATAGATTGAAAATCACAGGATTTCATTGCCAGGCATGCTGAAAATGTGGAGGATCATACATTTGACAGCTCTGAGCAAATCTGTATTATCTGCCATGACCAAAATAAAAACCCCAACCAAAACCAAAACAAACAAAAAAACCCCTAACCACTTAAATAGCAGATGATTTGAAATTGTAGAGAAGAAATACTCTTAAGCTCTACAACACTTTCCTTTAGTGCACAACTATTATGAGAGAGGAATTACTTCTGACCATTACAGGCTGAACTGTGAGATTTGATCACTGTTGTTACAATAGCTTGCACTGCAAAAAATTTAGTTGGAAGTTCTAAAACTGCCAGGCCACTCTTCTAGGCCAGGAACCAGCAGCTTCCTCCACTATTCTCCCAGAAGTCAACCACCAGCTACCTTTAAACATCTTGTTTAGTCTAAGCTGTCCATCATAAGGCACTTTGTTCCTAAATTTCCTCTTGACTAGATTTACAGGGAAAAGTGTTTCCAGGTGTTTTGAGGGATAGGTACTTTCTTTAATAGCATATTTAAGGAATTCAACTGATGGTTTGCATGTTTCTTTTCTGAGCCTGAATATAAAGGCACGCTTTCCAAGCTATTAGCTTTAATATGTAAGACTTTTCTGTATGCACATGGAGGCAAGTACTTTTTTTGATGTAGAAAGTCACAGTACTTCAGGAGCATTTCAGCCACTCAGCTTGTAATTTGAAACTGGTAGTAGAGATGCTATAATTTAGAATATATGCAGTAATTGATACAAGAATTAAATATTACACTTCAGGTAGATTAAAATATTTAACAGTATAAATTTTTAAAGATAAAATAATACATTTCTGCTGTGTACAGTGGCATGCCTAATTACTGATAAAAAAATCTGACTTGCCAATTCTACTTGAAGTTTCAATAACTCTGCTCAGATTCTAAGAAATACTTAAGAGAAAATGTGGTGCAGTTTGCAATCTGATTACTGAGGTGAACCATGACTTATATTTAGAGACTTTGTTCCACAGATTTCTTATTTCAGAGAAATAATGGGTGTGTTTCTGTCAGAGTACAGCCACCTGGCTTCAACCTTGCATAGCCTGTTTCTGTTCTAAAATGTTCTTCATTGACATATAGGAAAGGCTCAATGCTTCCTGTCGGAAAGAAGTTCCATAGAAACACTTTAAGGGCACAGGGTAATATGTGTTTCCTTACCTAGTAGAATATCATCCCTACGTAATGGAGTATCTATTACCTAATCCCTGCTGATATTTAATAGATCTGTGATATTTGAGATAATCAGATACATTTCTCATTTTCATTTATAGGGTAAGTTTTCATATTTTGTCTGCAGTTTGAGATGTTATCTATGGGGTGGTTATTGTTTTGTCATGTTGCAGTGTTTTTAGATGTCTAATCCCTGGTTGTTGATCTCTAACATGAGCCAGCGGTGTGCCCAGGTGGCCAAGAAGGCCAGTGGCATCCTGGCCTGGATCAGGAACAGTGTGACCAGCAGGAGCAGGGAGGTCATTCTGTTTTGATTGGTCTTCATTTTTCTAATTGCATTTCTTTGCTCTGTCTTACAAAGTATTTTCATTCACCACTCAGTCCTGCTGGTTGGTTGCTTTCATAACATGTACTGTCAATGACTGTCATTAATAATTATGCTGATGGGGGCAAACAGTCCATTATGGTGTGTTTTGCAAGTGGCAGCTGATAATTAATCATAGGGCCATGGTGCAAGAACGACGCAGCAGAGCAGATTTTTTTGTCTTCTAAAGGCTAGTTCAGAGTTGCAGCACAAAGAGTAATGAACCTACAGATGGTAGCTGTTGTCTACAAATCAGTCTTCCTGTTTTGCCTTTTAAACTCCTCTGTAGGGTTTGGTGAAATCATCAGTGGAAGTGATGATGATAATAGTACAGGGTTAAAAAAATGCATACTTGAAGATTTTAGTTTCATACTCCTGGGTGGGCTTTTTTATGTTTCCATCTGGTACATAGTAAGAGGAGCAAGATACTTGGTAAATTAGAAACCAAATATATTAATTTGGGCACCAGGTAAGGGAGAAATCATATTTAGTGGGGGAAGGTCTCATTGCTATACTCAAAACAGACAAAGTGTTGTCATAAGATCAATAAAAAATGCCTTGAAAGTAACATAATTATTTGATACCACAGTTTGGCAGTACATCCAGAGATGACTGATGCTTCCTCAAGGCATCTCCATTCAGATTCATTGAAAATGCAGTATCTTGTCTGTAGGTTATTGTATGAAAATCATTAGAAAGCATGAAGTTTTTTGTGTCTTTTTCCGTGTCTAGTACTAGCTAAGATGCCACTGTTCCCACACATATTGTAGTCCAACATTTCCATTATGATAGGGTGCTTCATCCACACTGGGTGTAGTCTCAGAGAACAGATTGTCCTTAGCTGCAATAATAAAGGTTTGTGGAGATTCAGGAGGAAAAGAAGAAGGGAGTAAGCCAGCATTAATTTTTGTCACTTGGCTGTAGCCTCTCTCAGCTTCTCTTTGAAAATTTTGTCAGTTTAATCTATATTATTGTTGTTTTACTGTAAGGTTTCATTTTCCTTTTCTAGCCTTACTGATAATTATTTTTCTACCTTCTCCCCCCCCCCCCAGCACTGACTAGTGATATCAGCTGATAGTGTGTACCCTTCCTCATGGTGTTTGAAGAGAATCCTACAAGAAGAAATGACTCGCCTACAACTCACAATCTTAGAGCTGCTCAGATTTATCCATTTAGTCCAGGATCCTACAAATGCATTGCTGCATCTCAGTGTTACAGCAGAACAATTAATCAGAATGAAATATGGCCTAGTAATGATAGAGTAGGCAACAATGATTTCACTGTTGCAGTCTGTGCTTGTTTCTACTTTAATTTTGTCACAAAAGGCAGATGAGATAAGGTTCTACTCCTTTTCTCTTTCTGATGAACACTGCAGCTAAAGCTCTAGCCTAACAGAAACCAAGTGCAAAAGATCAATCTTTGATTTATTTTCCTTTAAATAAAAATATTTTAAAATGCAGTCTATGAAAAGCAGCACTTCAGAAAATCGTTACACTAGGTGTTGGTTTTGTGGTGTTTTGAAAGTCAGTGTGTGACAGCAATAGGGTGCTGAGTGAGATGGACCTTTAGTTGGAGTCAGTATGGCTGTCCCATCAATAAGAAATTGATCAGCACTTCTTTGAAAGCGCCATGGTTACTTACATCCTGTAGACCAAAAGTTGCCGTGCGTCCATTACATCCAGTAAACCCTGAACTAGAGTCCAAATGGACCCTAAATAAGCTTTGCCTTCCAGTCCAACAGGTGACTTTGATTATGTTGTGTATGGTTATACAATGAGTCCTTAATTTCACCATCATTTTTCCTGTTTCATCTGTCAGTATCAACCTAGACTATCTGTTCTAACTAGTGTGCTATCACTGGTGGAATTTCCACCACTGAGTACTTCTAAGTATACATAGGATAAATATCTGCCATTAAAATGAAGTTACAGTTCCTCTTGCCTCAAAGTAGAGGGATGGAATAGCTGCCTCTAGATCACTGAATATCATCTCTGATCACTGAAGAGCAATTCACTGGTATCACAAATAGTTATGCTCCAAGGACAGATTTAGAAGCTGTAAAAGCAAGATGTGTTTTAACTAAGAAAGACAATAGTATCTCTAAAAAGTAGGGACTGCAAAGCTAAACTAGGCTGCAAAAATACTGCATAAAACATTGAGATAACTGCTACACTCCATGTCCTTCCTTTTGCTTTTCCTTTCCCTTACCTGTAGCACCCACCCACCTCTCTATCCAGTAAGTCTCTCCAGTTTATCTTTCACAAATGTACAACAATCTAAAAGAGACCTTTTCACTCATCTCTGTTCCACCTTGGCTTGTTTCTTCATCTAAGTCATTAGGAACACCATAAGAGTAATAATACTAGTGACTCTCAAAACTGGTCTTACTGTTTCAAAAGTGAAAGCAAGGAGATGGGTGTAGATGAAGTACAGAGAGTATATTTAAAAGCAGCATAACTTCATACAAGTGTCAGAGGTTGCCTGGTTCATATCAGTAAGAGTTTTACAGATTAGTAAAGCTTCTTTCTAATTTGATGTCATTCATATGCTGTAAAGCTAACTACAGGCAATACTGTCAACTAATAAGGAGTACGATTTTTTTTCATTTTGTTCACAATTAATACTCCATTGTAGTTTCTACCATTATAGCATCAAAACCCTTCTTTCCTTTCTTGCCCTTCATCAGCATGTGTCCTTATTTATTGGACAAAAATGTTGAAACAATTGTAGTAGTTGAGGGATAAAAATGTAGTTCAGTGCTTGAGCTGATGCCAAGAGGTTCCTCTATCATGGGCAGCAGTGTAGCAGCAGGATTTATAATGCATCAGACTGACCTGCATAAAGCTACATTAATTGAAGTGGGTACACTATAAACTGGCAAACAGAGTGGCAACAATGAAATGTCAAGGTTAAAAATTTATGAGTTGGTCTAGCAGTTATCATTAAACTGTAATAAAGACAACAGCCTCAAAATGTTTTGAGACTACCAAACAACCGTTTTGGCTGCACTGTTATGAAAAGGTTTGAAAAGATCCAGCATGAGTTATTCTTTGGGTGTGGAGGAAAGGTGTAATACCCTTGGCATCCTGCTGCTTAGTATTTCTCAGTGATTATGTGGATAATGCCGCTTTGTAATGGTATGCTGTGACACTTACATGTGGGGGGTTTTCCCACTCTATATACTTTAAATCAGTGCCATCCTACTTGTGATCCATTTAACTCCCCCAATTTTGTTTACACTATGTTTTTTGTTAAGAACTGTTAACATATGTTTTTCAGTGGTTGAAAGACATGATACTGGATTTACAAACATACAAAATACAGATAAGGTAATGAGTAAGAGGGGTCCTGAAGCTAGGCAGTTGTCAGAGCGGCAGAAGAGGACTAGCAAGCCAGGGCAGCAGTGAGGCATGAATAAAATTGAGTTACATGTGTCTAGTAAGAGAGATAGTAGTGTTGACATCTAGTTTCCAAGGTGAGGTCCCTGCAATGTGTAGGATTTTAAGAGTGGTGTCCAGGCTTCAGTAACAGTTTTACTTGGTGGAGAGTCTAAAAAGGAGCAAACAGAATGATTTTGCATCAGATTAAAAGAAATTTGAAGAGAATAGCCTGTGGGCCCACTACAGAATTGCAAGGTAGAAATGCCATGTGTTTCTGGAAACTGCATTGCTGGATGGAAAAAGTAGAAATTTTATCATGCTTAGGGTTGGGAAAAGTGGCAGTATATTGGTTACAGAAAGAATATCATCATGAATAGCTTTTACAGACAGAAACTGCCCACCAACAAACAGGCTTGAAAACTGAACCCATTATTGCTTCTTTTCCTTACTCTACAGAATTTCTAGACTTGAGATTGAAACTTGGTGTGACACATAGACTGGGAGTTGGTTAAGTGCTAGCTTCTGACCCTAATGTCCAGTTCCTATGAATTAAGAGAGAGGGAGATAGAGATCAAAGGTGATAAAGGGCTACTTGCCCTGCTTCCTGCCTTCCACATTTCTATACCTCATATAATTTCTGAAGATTTTCTACTAGTGAGAGCACAGGCCAACTCAAAAGAAATTAAGATGATGTTAGTTTTCATTTTTTCATAATTATTTTAGCATCAAACTTGGAAAAGGCATGGTATTTCCAGGGTGAAGGAAGTGAAGTACTTGAGGGGAGAAAGAACTGATGTTTTCCACACCCTGCATTACTGCACCCGCATTTGTGGACATTTCTGAGAGTGACATTGACATTTATGCCTGTCCTGGTTTGCGGCCAGACAGATCCTCTATTGTCCCAAGAAAGGGGCAAAAGAATGACACTCACATAAATGGATTGCAAAGTGATGGAAAGTTTAAATGGAAAAGCAATTAGTGTTTTACAGAAGCTACAAGCATAGTGACAAAAGAATCCCAAAGCATACAGAGTGACTTCCAGCACACCCTTCTCCCACCTGAGGGTCTACCCAAAACCCCAGGGCTCTTTCTTCCCCCTTCCCCCACCCCACTGCTAGGCTAGTCTTAGGCTGGCTGGGTCTGAGACTGCCACCCCCGCCTTCTCCTCCTGGCATTAGGCCTAGCCAGGTCTAAGAGGCCTTGAGATACTCCCCCACTGTCACCCAATAGGGAGCATCTCCCATGAGAACAGAGAGGAAAGAAAGAGGAAGAGAAAGACTTTGCAGATGGATTTATAGGGCACAGGATTTATGGGTATGAAATACACAGCTTCCTGTGTGCCCACACTGGGCTGGACCCTTTGGATGCCAGAGGTGTAACTGATGTGGCAGGAACAGGAGGCACCCAGCCTAAACTGCCACAATGCCGTATTCCTCTCATGCTTATCAAAGTTTTACAGAAATTTGACATACCTTTGAATGTTGCTCTGGGCACAGTAGAAGTATGTTCATTGCCTACAAAGATGTGTGCTACTTTCCTGGGAGAGTATAGAGGATGATTCATGGTTACGTGTAACACTCCCAGCTGGAAAAGTCAGGAGGAGACTACAGGCTTTGGGTATGCTCTGTAAAACTGAGATTGAAATGGTAAAATGTGTCTCTGGAAGAACAGTTTTCACATAGATAGAAAACACTTTATCGAAAGATGCCAGTAAACAGAAAAGTACAGTGCCAAATACAATTTCTGATGTAGCTCTAGTTCAGTCATTACTTAAAATCTATGAAGAAAGCAAACAAAAAAGCAAGGTGACAAAAAAAGTACAAGAGATAAAAAACTAATATTTCATGAAGTTTCTTACTGAAAGCTTACAAAATGGGGGGAGGGAGGAATGTGCACCCAATTTTCAAATTGTATCAAAATTCCAGATACATAACACTTTCCAAAACTTTTCATAAATACCATAGAGTTTAGATCTCCATCATTCTCTTTGGTCTCAGGGGAAAAAGTGTAGTAGATGCTTTTGAAACATTAACAATTATTTCAGAAGCATTGTATCAGATTGCATTATTATTTCTTTCTCAAGTGAAGGTATTTGTTAGTTAAAGTACTGAAAATAACTGGTCTGGATTAAATTATACATTTTTATCAAAGTGAGATTGTATTTTTGACATTTTGGTTAAATATGTTCCAAAGTTCTAGTGAAATTGTGGTTTGAAGTAAATGATTAGGTCAGAAAGTGGAAATGTTCTGTTTGAAAATTGCTTTGTACATTTCAGTGTGTGTGGGTATTACCCAGAAGTGACTGAAGAACCTCCAGTCTTTATTGGACCTGGAGGGGAACATTGTAACTAAATATGAGGAAAAGGCTGAGATACCAAATACCTTCTTTGCCTCCATTTTCAACAGTAAGGCAGGAGGACTTCAGGATAATTGGCCTCCTGAACTGGTAGATGGGGTTGGGGAGCAGTATAATTCCCCCTGAAATCCATGAGGTGGTGGAGTCACCATCACTGAAGGTATTTAAGACTGGATGAATCCCTTGGTGTCATGGTTTAATTGATTAGATGGTGTTGGGTGATGGGTTGGACTTGGTGATCTCTGAGGTCTTTTCCAACCTTGTTAATTCTGTGATAGTCATGAGGTGTTGGGTGATAGGTTGAACTTGATGATATCTGAGGTCTTTTCCAACCTTATTGATTCTATGATTCTATGACTTTTCTGCTCCATTTGACAAGAATGGCCTGGTAGCTCTAAAATTGCTATTGTTACCTTCATAGTTTAGTTAGATGTAGTTTTATGTAATTGTGTATTACCATGTAGATTTTTGATTGACTGTCCTCTGTATTCCCTTTGGCTGAAGTTCAGAAAGAAGAGGAAATACTAGGAGACAGCTGGTCTCCATTCTGATATGGACCTGTTGAATTTAGTGGAAGAACAGCAAAAACGGAGACAGCAGGCTCCAGTCTGCATGCTCCTAGGCTTTGTGTAGTCCTTTGCACCTCTGTTAAATCAGTGTGAAGTATAAACATACTGGGGTTTGTAGCATGCCAAATTTTCGCTCAGTTTTCACAGAATGAATTGTACTGGACAGTTGTCCTTTGAGCTACTAGAGTACAGCAAACTGACTGTCCTCTGATAAATAGTGGTATTTTGCATATAATTTTTTCTTCAGCATGTAAAAGTATGTTTGCCAATTTAAATAATGGGTTTCATGACAATAGGTATGTTGTGGCCCAGAAGTTAATTTAATTAGCCTTAGTCCAGCAAGTTCATTTGAAATTAAAATTACAGCATGACCCAATACAGTTAAATTAAACAAAATGCATAAAAATGGCTTTATAATTAAATAATTAATTGATGACTCTCAGGGACATTTATTAAGTGAGATGGGTTTACAAGAAGCACAGGCAGATGCTGTGGAGGTGTGTATAATCAGCATTCCAAATGAGACTCTTGTGAGCTTTGCATTGACTCGGAGTAAACTTTGATTACTTACTCGGGAAAGCATTTAGTTTGTTATCCTACCATGCTGGAGGGAAGTACACTGATTTAACTGGACTTGAGTAAGTCTGAGGAAGGCACTGACAATATGCTTTCAATACTTCAAAACTGTGGTGCAAAGATCTGCATTTGCTGTCCTCTGTGCTGTTTTGTACATAATCACGCACGTTAAACATTAGGGTACAAAGCCACTACACTGAAGGCACTAGACAGAGGAAAATACCATAGATTATGTGAATGCAGACATTAAATACTGAGATTCAGTTGTCATGATACAGATGCTATTTGTCTTGGGATACTTTCAGCTTTGGACTGTTAATGGATTTTTGTGTGGAAGTCAAAAATAGTTAAACTTCGGCAAAGTTGCCTCAAATCCTTTAGAACTGTAAGAATACTTGCTTCTCAAACTGAGAGTGTGAGTATTTTCTGAACTCAGAGTATCAACTGCATACCTGCTTGCTGTATTTTGCCAATTTCTTACCACTGTCAGGTAGCTTTACAGCTTTATGTTTAAAATATCAACCCAGATTGATCAAATTATGCATTATCCTTCAGGCTTAACTAAATATTTGTAAAGAGAAAAGCTGAGTTGTGCACAGAGGGAAAAAGAAGTGCAATTCAGTTTTAATTATTAAGGCAGAGTAAAGCAGCTTTTTGTTTGTTTGCAAGTATTAATATTAATATGTCCTCCTGGAAATTGCTTAGTACAATTTGATTAATAAAATATAGTCAGTCTTAAGCGGGAACCTTTTAAGTTCTGTAAATAAAATAATTTCATTATTAGGTACCTGAATTAATTACACTTTTCTGTGAAGAAAATACTGCTAAAAGGGAAGGGATTTGGGCATCTTAGTTAAATTCTTGCCTCTTAATGGCTTTCATGCCTAAATTTTGCACATTTATGGTTGTCTGTACATCATTCCCTTCCCTTGTCTAAAAAATTATCAGCTTCCATAATCTCCAGCCATGCTGTCAGGAGTAATTCACTAATGCCTCTAAAAGCAAAATGGCTTTAAAAATAAATAAATAAAGCAAATACTTTTGACCTGATTTTCTCTAATCTGATTTACAAGCTGCATAAATGGTAGTGCCAGCATAAAAGGAACAAGATCAAGTGGTGAGGAGAAAGAGTGGGCAAATTGGCTTCTTTTGGAACTACCATCTTAAAATGTTCATGAAACATCACCTTTAATGGATTTTAGGGCCCCTGGATACACAAAGAGGGGTCAGAGATTGTTTTAATCTTACACAACTAGTTCTTGCTAAATTTGCAAGAAAAGCTCATTGGTGACCTCAGAACAATCAAGGTTTTACCTCACCTGAAAGAATATAATTGCCCAAGACCTTCCCCATCATAACTATATAACTTGAGCTTAAAAATGCGTAGTAGTTTACAAACTCTGCATAAGTGCTAATAATTTTCCAGATTTTTTTTTTTTTTAAGAATCAAAAAATAAATCAGGTTGGAAGGGAAGGCACCAGCTTCAGAGGTAAAGCAGGTTGCTTTGCTCTTTGTCCGGTTTCTTTTTGAGTATTTACCATGGTGGTCATTCCACAGTCTGTGTGGTCAAATGTATGATGATGAAAAAAACACTGATAGTCAAGCATAAGATTTACATATCTGGATAAATCTTTCCAGGTTTACAATATCAGTGATTTTAGAGAAGTGCTTTGGATGATTTGCACACAGTCTGACTTGTTCCCATTCCTCATCCCTGTTTGAAAATAGCATGTTGCCCAGGGTTGCTGACTTTGCCTGCAGGTTGTTGCCTGTGGGGATATAGTTCAGTAGTTACCATTCAGGAAAGACAGAGTTGGTTTCACACAATTACTTCTGTAACTGTGTCACTTAATCTAGAGTCTGCAGTACCTTTAATAACTGTAGTATAATAACAATCCGTTCACTGGAAAAGACACCTAAACACTACAATAAATTTCCTGTAAGATTTAGCAAAGACAAACAGTACAGAAGGCATTTAATTAGGTGGAAATTAAATGTTAATTTGACTAGTGTTTCTTCATCAGTTCATTGAATTTTGCGCATTCAGTTGCTTCTGTCAATGCACCCTTCTTTCTCTGTCAACTGAATCAAAATGGCATGGACATCTGTTGTTGTTTCTAAAATATTCCAAGTTAAATTCTTCTGGTTCTGGATCTTTTTTTGACAAGTATCTCAATATGAAAAGTTGTCTTAACTGTCCAATTCTAGTGTGTTAAGATGTGGTGAGCCAGGTGTTAGGAGTTTCAGAACTGCTGTTGCAATTAAGACTGCTGCAATGCATTATTCATGTTGTAGTAGCAGCTAAACCAAGAGGAGCTAAGGAAGACTGTCAGACAGGAATCTAGTTCTTTAAGCTTAAGAGCTGCACAAGAATGCTGGGTGTAAAGTCAGGCCCTTGCACCGTATCTCTCTGAATTCTGTACCTGAATGTGGTCCAACAAAGCATTAATACCTAGCACTGTAATATTTACACACTGGCATGCTTTACAAAAGCTCTCCTAAATGTTCTGTATTTCTGTGGACTGAAATGGGAGTTATAAAGATGCATAATAACTATTGGCTTCCTGTCCATATTCTATTAAGACACATTATTGTTTTCTATACCATTTAGTAGACAATATGTGCATGACTGCCTTTTTATGGAGGATGAAAACTAGCTTCCCTTTTCTTACTGTTTTGGCAAGAGAAGTTGTGTCTCCTGTAGTAGGTCACTATTAACAAAATAATTATGCTCTGTCTGTGTACCCTTATGTCATAGCCAAAGAAGCTGTAACTAGTGTCATTCCAAGATACTAGGATTCTGAAAGAGAGAGGGAGAATAAATATAATGGATTGTGATTCTTAGCTTTTGTTGTTGTGTAGATACACTCAGATCAAGAAAGACTTTGCAGGAACATGTGCAGCTAACAGTGTTTTTCATTTACTAATTCTAAATTTGATTGCATGCTGTCAAAGCAGCTGCCAGATACCACAGATTGTCTGATTTCATTCCTTTTCTTAAACTGTGTGGAAGGACAACAAGGCTTGTTTATATGTGGGAAAATTGATTAATTTTTTTCCTAAATTGTGGACTTGACCTGATTTTGTAGTGAGCAAGGCAGAAAACCCAGCCTTGCTGGCAAGAATGGCAAAAGATCTATTGGTGTAGATGACTGTTTTTCATTTATCTTATAAAGTGATACCTGAAGTATTTGTGATGAGGTCAGTAGCCATAAACTGAACAGTACCAGGCACATGTAAGAGTACTTAAATTCAGTGATCTAGATGGTTACACATTTTAAATTTATAGAAGAGTTTCTGGTATGGCTTTAGCCTGACACAACCAACCATACAAAAGAGTGCCCATGTGTGGTTTGGGAGAGAGCAGGGACCAGGGCTATTATTGTTACACAGCTTGGGGGTTGGTGTGGTTGTTTTGGAGGTTCAGAGAGGTTAATAGCTTGTTAGTTGCTAGTTCTCAGCTGGCCTGAGGGGAAAATTTGGCAGCAAAGTAGTTCATGAGTATAGATTCAGTCTGTGATCTCTCTGCTGTATTTACCCTCATTATACATGCTACCTGGTTATGCCTGCCTACTGGCTAAGTCCTGTACATCACACCAGTACTGTACTAAACCAACAGACATCCCCAGGTGCCTGAAGCTCCACCTGAGGTCCTGCTTTCAAGTGAAGGCAGGTGTAGATCTAATCTTGACTTTCAGACATAACTCATGCATGGTCCACTGGGACTAGCTTCCCATTCCAGATTTCTGCTGCATGAAAGTCATACTTTGGTAGTAATCAAAAAACAGACAAGAAAAATCAGGCAAAAACTTTAGCAGGAGGTATGATAGCCACAGTCTATGCATTAGTGAGAGGAATGCATACAAACTTCCATGGCTCCACCTTGTTCTTTTTTTTGCTAGAGTCCAAGTTTTGTTAGAAAATTGTTTGGAATACAGCTCAAGGTTACAATTCTTCCCTGATAGGAATACAATTTCATGTTTTAACTTTTCATCCCATTTCTTTTCTGAGGCCTGATTTTGTGCTATAGAAGAAGTATATTGAAAACCTTGGGAAAATAGGGAAATAGTGTGACATCTTTCTGATCGCTGGTATCAGGAACCATGTACAGACTGTAAAGTTATCTGAAACCTTTACAGCTGTATAGAGGAGTTTGAATAGAGTAAAGGTAGAGCTCTGTTAATCAGTCTAATTGAAAACTCATCTCCTCTGTTAATCTTCTTCCTTTGCTTCCATTCTAGTATTATGCTGGGATCATTTATCATTAAAGAAACATGCTGTGAATATTAAAACCAAGCAAATTATACCAAGTGGAACAAGGGAAAAATAACCATGATGGAGGTTTTAAAGTGACAAAAAGTAAATAAAGCCCTAAGGTATTTGTTCCTTTAGTCCAAGATTTGATTAGCGCTGAAGACTGATAATGTGCTGTGTTACCTGTTCAATCTGAGACACGCAGAGTGGTCTCAGAGTGGTCTCTGATAAACTTCTTGAGCTCTTCTTTCTGGGGTGCCTCCTTCAAACTGGACAACCTGCTTGAAAGAGTAGGGACAGGGAAATGCTTTTTCTTTGGCTAGCAGCTACCAGATACCACAGAATATCTGATTTCTGTTTTTTTCCTTAGACTGTATGGAAGCATCTGAGGACAACACATTCTGTCACGCATTCACAAGCTCATAAATATTGAAATTCCTGATTTTCTCTGTAAAGACAGCTACTGTGTATTTTTGTACCCATAAATAGAGCTGTGAGTACACTCACCAGGAGCTTTATCTGATTGCTGTCCTTAACACATATGGGAGGAAATAAAAACTAAAACAACTACAAGAAAAAAACCAACAGAACCATAAGGATCTGGAATTAAACGATAGTGGTTAAAATGCTTTTTGATATTTATGCGTAGAGAGAATTACAAAATGGTACTCTCAGGCACATAGTATCTTACTGCTGTTTTCCCTGCACCTCATCTTCTCACTTACAGTCAGTCAGATGTGGAGAGATCCCATTTAAATTCAGTGGAAGGATGTGGAAGCAGGTGTGCCAGAGGAAGCCTGCACAGCTTCCCCAGCTGCAGAGCAGCTGCTGAAGACTTGTGTATGTCAGGTAGGACTTGGGGTTTTATGTTGTCTTGTGTGGAATACAGAAGACCACTGTTCTGGTCTGCAAATTAGAGTTTTCTGATGCAGAAACTTGCCAAATGAGAGGCCCGCTGAAAGTGGAAAGAAACAGGAGATTACAGACCAAAAGGCTTGTTCTGTCCCAATCTCATGAAAAGTGCTTCTTACAGCTCCTGAATCACAGTATTTCCTCCAATGACAGGAAGGTTTACTTCTTGCTTTCAGTCAGATCAATTAGTTCAACAATCACTTATCCATCAAACAAAACTTCAGTGTTTATTGGCTTGGGAAAGGAATCTATTAAAAATAAGACATGCTCTAATTATCAATCTGCATAAATAATATCATATCTATTAAAATAACTAATACTGAGTTTGTGTGTCCTTCTGCCACTGAGAGACTTGGAAACTGGATTCAAGGAGTGGTGCTATCTTTCTTTTTCTCTAATTTCTTAACTCTCTCTCTTTTTTCCCCTCTCCTTTTTAATTCTCATTTTCCCTCTGCTCTGGTCCCTTACTGAGAGTTTTCAGTGGCTCTGATAAACCCAGCTCATCGCTGCTTGGTGTACACTTTAATTTGCTCCAAGGGAATTTTTTTTATCTTAACAAGTCCTCCCGTACTGCCCAGGGTTGGCTTGGGACACTGTGTTGTGCTATCTGTTGTGTTTGGTTGGACTGTATGGTTTGTGAGCATGGAAATTAACATCCAACCATGTATTGGGTATTGGTCTTGTCTATGGGTATGGAGTCCAGCAGACAGTTCCTCTGAAGCATGCTGTTCTACTTCAGAATGCTTTCTTTTTAGATAAATGACACTACTGGAGAAAGAGTTTTCCCCAGCTAATAGTGCACTAGAAGAGAGAACCAGTAGGCTTAGCACAATATTTAAAACAATCATAAACTGGAGATTATTCCAGGGCTTTTCAATACTTCATTATCTTCTTGTTTTGAGGCAAAGTAACGGTCTGAAATGCTGAGTGACATGTTTTTGTGATTGATGTAGGCTATTCCCAGTGCTTCACTTTCACCTCACACTACCAGGATGTACCTGTGACTCGTAAATCGTTCAATTCAAATAGGCATTGCATCGCTTCTTTTACAATCTATTGAACTATAAAAGTACTTGCACATATTAGATGCTGAATCTCGATATTTTCTAGGTGCGAGCACACTCTTCTATCTCAGGCCAGTGTCTGTTGGGAAAATGATTTTCAGCTTCAGCATCTGTAGAATTACTAACCCTTTTCCAGAAAGAATTCATCTGGGGAAAATGGGTATGAAACATTACATTTTAAGAAGAATGAAATATTTTTAAATACTGTCAAGAAAAAAAATTCTACAATCCCTTCCCAGCCAGAGGTATAGCTCATTTCTTTCCTTGTGTAGCTTTTACAAGATCTCTCTTCATTTCATCCAAGGATGTAGAAGTTCTGAATGATAAATCTAGCTTATTGGAGTACTGAAGGACTTTCAGTGTTAAATTATTCTGAAGATTCCTTGCCTACATTTGAACCTCTCCTCAAGACCTAAATGATTCAAAAGAACTAAAAGCAAGTGTGCTGCAGGAACACTAATGGCAATTTCTTTGTTTCATTTACGCACAAATCAGAACAAATAAGCCTTTACATTCTGTGAAAATGGAAATGGTTTCCCCCTTGATATTGCACTGTTGTTAAGGCTTTTTTTGCATATTTTTGCAAAGGCACAAAAGTAGAGGCACAAACGCAGTTCAGTGCAACAGTGAAAAGCCTTTACTCTTTTAAGTAACAATGACACAACCAGCTGGAGCAGAGCTGACAGCAGACTGTGAGCCTCCAATGTTATCTTCACACAACCACAACTTACAAACTGAAGATCACACACACACACACACACAAAAAAAAAAAAAAACATGGAAGGAGGGAAAAAAATATTTTAAAATTCTCATGTCTCACACGTTGTTGCATACACTCAGAATGCTTCCCTTTCATCAGCCCTTTTACATGTAAGTCTTTGGGACCTTTTTTGGGGTGAGTCTCCTGTAAAATTTTGCCAGACTGCTTTGCGTTGAATTTTCTCTTTGATTTGAGAAATGCTTGTTCTATAGCATGTATTAGAGGAAATCGAGCTGTATTAAAAATTGAAGTGAAACTTGTAATTGTTACCAATTAGGCAGTTATTGTGCCTAAAAATCTCTCGATGTATGGGAAAAGATTTTCCAAAGACTTGGTGGGACTTTCGAGGAGTGGCATCATATGAAAAGTGGCTTGCAGATTCACCTTGATGTGAAACACTTTTTTCCTTGGAAGGGGAAGTTCTTCTGAGAGAAGAAAAAATGTGATTTTTAGGCTGACTTTTAGTACTGAGTTTCCACCATTTGAAACAGAGTCTGCTTGGAAAACAGAAAAATCTTGGAAGAATATCCAATAGAAAGACATATGTGACAGCAGAAGTCTTCTGCAGTACTCATTGATTTGATGTAGTATGCTGTGTTACTAGTTCTGACATTTCTCAATAACATTGCAAGCCTAAATGCCACTTTTATCCCCATTCCCACCTACCACCCACTGATGCAATTTGTGAGTTAAATAAATTTTCTTGATTCTTTTATAAGAATTACTTACATAAGTATGACAATTAGCTTCAACTGATTATGACTCTGGGAGCTTTTTGGTGCTTTTCTACCTTGAGTTACTATAATACTGCCTGGTTTACTCTTGACTTTAGTAACAGAATTTTGTTTATGAAGAGTATGTCTTTTGAAATTTGATTTAAAATCAGTTTACTTAAAGAACTGTTTAGTCAGCGTCAAAATAGCATGGAGCAGGAACGTGAGATGCTTTCTTACACATGACCAGGAGGCTAGCAGTTCTGTGTAGGTGAAATATATACCCTACAGAAAGCTGTAATGAGAAATACAAAGTGGAATGCAAATTCAGGGACTAAAAAGAGAACAAAAGTAAAGTGAAACCTGCACAGACATTAAAAAGATAAAAGTAAAAACCTCATATCCTATGATACATTGATTTTATCTCTGTCATAATTAGGTCTGCCAGCAGTGTGCTCTGCAAATATGAAATAACATGTCATTCTAGAGTTTATAAAAACATTTGTATCCAAATAATTATGTGTAAGACATATTTAATTAAAAGGTCATCTGCTGTCACGGGTGCTGAACGTGGTACATGTATTGCAGCAAGACATTTCTAAAACAGCTATATATAGCCAAATATCTCATAACATGTCAAGTTCAACCTTCAACAGCTGTCACAGTGGAAGGTCCTCTGTATCTAAATCTTAATGTCAGCATATCTCTTTTTGTAGGTCGTGCTAACAGCACTATGATAAGAGTCATCACTTTTGAATGTGAAGAAAATTGGTTTTTATAACATAAAACTTGTAGCAACTGAAACTTCCAAAGAAACCAACAGAATTTAAAATATTTTCCATTTCTTAGGCAATCAAGAGTTGCAACCTGAGCCTGATATATACTAACATATTGGAAGACATTTCTGAATGCTGTTTTTCTAGCTTATGTATGTACTTAGGTTATTCAAATCTGTAGATGTATGTAAAGTAATTTGGAAGGAAGTGTGTGGTAATGTTCAGGTGCCCACACTGGATAAGACATTGTTCCTAGACAATGGCAGTCTTGGGAATAAGTCTCAAAACTCATTTTGTAAAAAATGTTTTCCCACCTTTGATCTCTCCTGTGATTACTGTGTGGATGAATTGTGGGCAAAGGCAGCATGAACTTGGCAGAAAGTGTGTGTAAAGAAGAGCATTTTAAGGCGTCCCTGTAGCTCTGAACCAGCTGTAACTGGTGCTTCTTTCATTCCTCTTGACTGTGCCATCAACCCACATTGTGAATTAATTTGTCTGACCTGACACACTGGAGGAAGAGCACTTGAAGACTTGGACATCAGTTTCACTCTTGAGATGTGGTTATGGGCTAAGATGCCATTTAAGGTGTTCCTTTGCATTGTCAGCTGTTGCTGCCTCGCTTCTCAGGTGAAATAATTAGCATTTCAGCATTGTATTCTGCCATCATCTAACTCATCAATGGCCTTTATCTGGAAATTCACAGGTTATTACAGGCAGAAAAGCAAGCAAATGCTTCTGTTCTACAAAAATTACTTTTGAGTTAGAAACTTCAAATCTCTCTGGTTGAACTTGAATATCATCTTTTTTTTTTAGTAGCAATGTGAAATAGTCTGGAAAGAGAGATTGATTCTTCTTGGAGTTGTGACAAAATTTACCATACATTATTTTTAAATTGCAGCCTTTTGGACTCAAAGGGTCTGAGGCTTTGAATTCATGTGGAGAGTATAAAATTGAAAAGTTATACTTCCATGTTAGCAGGTTTCAGGTATTTATCATCTTTGTCATATCCATTCATTAATGAACTTTTATTAAGAATTCTAGATAAGAGTTTTAAGCCAAAGCAGGTGACTTTCTCCTGGATTTGGATTTATTGCATATACTTTATAGGGTTCATATCACAATGTCTGTGCTATTAGGTATTTTAAGGAATTTGCATAACCAATTCCTTTAATAGAATCTTCAAGCCATTTTTGTGTCTGTATGTTGTGCACGAGAAGAATCAGCCAGACTGTTTTAATAGAATGATGTGCAGAAAACATGCTTGGCAGTATCTTATAATGGTCTATTGATTTGTTATTTCTTTTTGTTCTCTATCGCTGGTCTTGCACCAACGGCACAAAGTACTCTCTTGTTTGCAGGGCAGTCTGTTGCAGATGAAAGGATGAGCAAAGTGAACGGCAAGTAAAATGACGTGTTAGATTAACCCTGAGCTGACTCAGTACTTGCTGTTGTTTGTACACTGAGATCCTGCCACTCGGTAGTCTCCGTGGTGTTCCTCTTGCGTTGCAAAGCTTTGATAAAAGCACGGCATTTATTGTTACAGATAGTCAGGATTTTAGCTAATTAGCAAGCAGTCAAACAGAGGACGAAGCTACCAGATACATTGCCCAAGTGAATTAGTAAATTGTTTACATCTCAAAGTGTTGAAAACACCATGACAAACTTTTAATCACTGGTGTGGAAGATGGACTTAATGGAGCAATGAGAGCAAATGGTTGCTAGAATAACAAGAGTTTTCTGTATTGCAGTTATTTCTTGTGACCATGTAGTCTAATTGGTGTCATGTAAGATAATTTAGAAAAATTTTCACTTGAATCTGAAACAGAACAGTAAGACTGCCTTCTTGTGTGTGATCCCATAGCTGAGGATTTCATGTGCTCACTCCTGCTAGCCTCGAAAAGCCAAGGCAGGTATGAATGATTGAACAGTATTGAATTCCAAGTCAGCAGAACTATTTCTCAAAACAAAGACAGCCCAATGAATAAGTTAGTAGAGATATTTTTGCTTGTATCTGCAGAATGCATTAATAAATACTTTATTTTGGGGAGTATAAACAAGAACGAAAATGTAAGCTACTCCTAATTGTAGGATATGACCTCTTTGGTTGTGAGTGTAATACTTCTGAAGATGCTGTATGGCTCAGTTATGCCTCCCAAGGGAAAAGACTTGGAAGAGAGACACAAAGACTTATGTCAGCATCCTTTTTAGATGCTTGGAGGTGCTTGCTTCCTATGTTCATGTTGAGGCATTTACTAACTGTAATGTTTATGCATATGCGTGTCTGTACAGTTAGGAATTGCTGCTGCTTGGTGGCATTCAAAAGAACCGTCATACTGCCTGTTGCTTCTGGTAGGAAACTTTAATGCTTTAATTTGAGGGATTTGCATAAAGTCCATTCATTATCTTGGACAGGCTACAAGTGCCTGTTTTCTCTCCTTTAGTAAGAACTGCTTGGATCTGTCTTCTGGAGTTATGTGCTTTCTTCGGAAAAAAGCCAGGAAAGGCTGAGGCAGTTTTGGGGTTTTTTTAAGTGTGGTAACTGTGGGAGTAAAAGCAGTGCCCTATGTACTTGCAAGAGAAGAGGAAAATTAGTGGGTTATCACTATGGAGCGTAATTTCCCTATGGAAGTGGCAGCTTTTATTCCACAGACTATACAAATTTTATCCAATGGATATTTAATGCAATATCAGCAGCAGGGTGTGAGATAGCTACCCTCTATCAGGCAAAGTGGGTATTTCCATATAGCTGGATATATGCACATGCAGGCACAAGCATGTGCACACCCATTCACACAGTGCTGGGGCACTTGAGAAAAGTGTTACTGGCTGCTTAGGTGCTGTAAAGATTCGGTGGATTCCAAGGACTATGGTCCAGACAGAGACATACATACTTTTCAGAGGGGGCTTTGTGGGTCTCTTCTTCATGGTCATTGTTACAGGTCGAGACTTAATGATATTCTGTATGTTGTTTGGTCTAAAAAGTGATAGTAGTTTGTTAGATTAAATCCATGCACACTGTTGACAGGAATGTTTGAGAAGTATCCATGCATTCAGTATTCTTTCATCGTAGAATTATAGAATGGTTTGGGTAGGAAGGGACCTCCAAAGGTCATTTAGCCCAAACCCCCTGCAGTAAGCAGGGACATCCCTCAGTAGATCAGGCTCCCAGAGCCCTGTTGAGCCTCACCTTGAATATCTCCAATGATGGTGCTTCAACTATCTTCCTGGGCAAACTGTTCCAGTGTTCCACCACCCTCATGGTAGTTAACTCTTTCCTAACATCCAATCTAATTCTCCAATTTCAAACAATTGTGGCTCATCCTATCACAACAGGCCTTTGTAAGCAATTTCTCTCCAGGTGCCTTCTAGACCCCTTTCAGGTACTGGAAGGCTGCTATTAGGTTTCCCTGGAGCTGCCTCTTCTCCAGGCTGAACAACCCCAGCTCCCTCAGCCTGTCCTCATAGAAGTGTTCCAGCCTCCTGATCATCTTTGTGTCCCTCTTCTGGACCCGTGTCACCTGCAGCCGTATACAAAATGTTCTTAATGTCTGGACCATCTTGGACAGGTCCCAGACAGAAACCTCGAGGTCGTCCACGTGTCTCACCTGGAGCTTTTTGCCACAAGCACCAGGTTGAGGTCCCCACGTTGGGCGCCAATAAAAAAAGAGTGTGGTGGTTTGAAAGGAAAGGCTCTGCTTTCCCTCCCCCACTGAGAAAGAGACCATGGCTAAACCCAGTCGGAGAAATGAGATTATCTTTTACAAGGAAACAGATTAGATGCAACACAACAAACACAGGTATTTTACAATATATACAGGAATATACAGCAAATGAACTCAACCAGAAACCAGACCCCCCACAGAGGGGGCTTCCCCCTGTGCCCTCTTCACCCCCTACCTCCCTTCTCCCCCAAAGAGGTAGAAGAAGAGACGAGGATGGTTAGCAGGACAGGGGAAGAAGCGGACAGGCCTGTTACAGGGAGAGAGTTAGTTCTTATCTCTTGGCAAGAAGCCCAGAAGCAGATCCAGCCGAAAGGGACAGCGAAGGAAGGAAGACTGAGAGAAAGTTCCCAGCTCCCCCAGGTCCAATCTGACCTCCCACAATCCTTGGCCAATGAAATTCGTTTAGAATACCAAAATATTTTACAAACATTTAGCCAGTGTGCCCCTTTCTTAAAGGCACAGCGGCAAACAGCCACAACCCGCTTCATCAGGTGCACGTCCTTCCTGTGTTTGGGGCTCCAGAGATGGATGGAGTACTCCAGGTGAGGTCTTACCAGAGCAAAGTGTTAGAATAACCTCTTGATCTGCTGGCCTTGCTTCTTTTGATGCAGCCCAGGATGCAGTTGGCCTTCTGGGCTGCAAGCACACACTGTTGGCTCATGTCCAGCTTCTGATCCACCAGAACTCCCAAGTCCTTTTCCATAGGGCTGCTTTCTATTGCCTCCTTCCCCAGCCTGCACTGATAACCAGAAATGCAATCTGATGACGATGAATACTACTTTTTAATTTTGCCACCTATTCTGGCCTATGCTATCAAAATTAAGTTTTTGCTCAGTAAGCAAAGAGCATGGGCCCCAAGCTCTTTAACATCTTTATTGATGATCTGGATGAGGGCATTGAGCCCATCATCAGTAAATTTGCAGATGACACCAAGCTGGGGGCAGGAGTTGATCTGCTGGAGGGTAGAGAGGCTGTGCAGAGGGACCTCGACAGACTGGACAGATGGGCAGAGTCCAACGGCATGAGATTTAACACATCCAAGTGCTGGGTTCTACACATTGGCCACAGCAACCCCATGCAGAGCTACAGGCTGGGGTCAGAGTGGCTGGAGAGCAGCCAGGTGGAGAGGGACCTAGGGGTGCTGGTTGATGGTAGGCTGAACATGAGCCTGCAGTGTGCCCAGGCAGCCAGGAGGGCCAACAGCATCATGGCCTGCATCAGGAACAGTGTGGCCAGCAGGAGCAGGGAAGTCATTCTGCCCCTGTACACTGCACTGGTTAGGCCGCACCTCAAGTACTGTGTCCAGTTCTGGGCCCCTCAGTTTAGGAAGGAGGTTGACTTGCTGGAGCGTGTCCAGAGAAGAGCAACAAAGTTGGTGAGGGGCTTGGAACACAAGCCCTATGAGGAGAGACTGAGGGAGCTGGGGTTGCTTAGCCTGGAGAAGAAGAGACTCAGGGGTGACCTTATTGCTCTCTACAACTACCTGAAGGGAGGTTGTAGTCAGGCAGAGGTTGTTCTCTTCTCCCAGGCAACCAGTACCAGAACAAGAGGACACAGTCTCAGGCTGCGTCAGGGGAGATTTAGGCTGGAGGTTAGGAGGAAGTTTTACACAGAGAGAGTGATTGCCCATTGGAATGGGCTGCCTGAGGAGGTGGTGGGGTCGCCGTCGCCGGGGGTGTTCATGATGAGGCTTGACAGGATGCTTGGTTACATGGTTTAGTTGATTATGTGGTGTTGGATGATAGGTTGGACATGATGATCTTGAAGGTCTCTTCCAACCTGGTTTATTCTGTTCTATTCTGTTCTATGGAATTTTTTCTATGCTACTGTATTGTACTAAAATTCAAATCACTGTCAAAAAAAGCAATGCATTAAAACACTTGAAATTTTCTTCAAAAGCACTATCACACAGCATCAAAATGGATATAAGCCAATATTCCTCCCTTTGAAAGGCCTCTTGCCTTAAGTCTGGTGAATTTTCTGAACACTGTATAAATATCGCTTACAGCCAAGCCTGGTTCACAGCTTTGAAAGCTAACTGAATTAGATATGTTGGAGTAAGGCATTAGATACAACATTAGTTTATAGTGAAAATGTTGTTGTCTGTGGTTTCCAACAGTTTGTAGTTGTATTTTTCTTATGGGAAGAAGTCTTTATGCTATGCAAGGTGTTAGTCTGAAGCTTACAGTTATGATTAACAAAAATCGTCTCACTACTGTACACAAAATCAGCAGCATTAACCCCCCGCCCGGATCTTTGCCACCAGTCAAAGGGCAACCAAACTTCTTAAAGTTTTGTTTCCTTTTTGAAACCCTGTTTCATTACTCTTAGGTTCACACCTCAAGTATCAACTAATTATCAGCAGCTGAATTTTTTTAACTGAGCTCCCCTAGTTTGGAAGCTGCAGCTGTACCTTCACTGCTGTGTTGGGCATCTCCCATGGGAAGCATAATGAGGACAGTTTGGTGTTTCCTGCCTGCCCAGCAAGATAACAGTTGTTTCCCCACTGTGACTCAAAATTGTGTTGAGTACCTGGCTATGTACTTTTGCTATGTCTTAACTCTCAGTGGTGGTTTCAGTTCAAATTGTGTGTGTGCCAGTAAGTTGACCTTATTAAAAAATACCAAATCACTTTACAAAAAGTGAATAAATCTTCTTGTTCTTTCCGTAGCCAACAAAAATTATTACAAGGTATAATGTGCTGTCAGACTGTTCCTCCCACTACACACGCTCCTTGTTCTCACAGCGCTGGTGGTATCAGAGAGTCGCCAGAGGAACCCCCAGCAGATGACACTGCTGCATCAGAAGTACCACAGCTTGTCTCATCTGCCCAATCACCATTGCAAATGAACATCAACTGGCATCATTCTGGCTCTGCGCTGCAGGGCTTGCACACACTAGGTGTGTTTTAGTGGCTGAGTTCATTCTTACCTGGCACTGCCCTGGTTCTAAAAAGCCTAATCTAAACTGACATACAAAGAACTCCATTTTAAGCACCTTCTTAAAATAAATACAAACAACTGATCTGTGGCATACATTCCATCACTCTGTATAAAAGGATGTTGTCCTCAACTTTCTGCCCTGCAAGTCCTTCATTCCCTAACCTATCAAATCCTTGCTTGCTTCAATCTCTTTTCCCAATTTTACTCTCATCAGAATCAAAATAAGCCAATCACTGTAGCTGAGGCCTTGCACTCCCAAACTCTCTCAGGTGGCTGCTCCTAAGCATGCTGGTGACAGGGGGAGCATGCATTTTCTCTGCAACATGACTGATAAATTTGTTGCAGAACATATAGTAAATTTGGTGTATATCTGTATCAGAGAGTTCCCTAGGGCCTCTCCTGCCTACCTACTTACTACACTATCACAGACCAAAATCCCGCTCATGATGTGCACTGAGCAACTCTTTGTATTGACAGGTATAGTGCCTGATGAGAGGTTGTGATGTGCCACAATGCAATAATCAAGCTGACATCTTTTTTAGCAGTTAGGTGATTGAGGCTCATCCTCATAGAGAATTGCATAAGCTCATTAAAATACTTAAAATCCTGAGTAATTCTGATGTTCCTAAACCCTACAGTGGATACCATCCGGTGTGAACCGAAAGCTGGTCAGAAATTGTGATCACAGCATTAAGTCCGAACAAGCACGACTCAGTTATACAGAAATTGTGCCAGTTTTGGAGTCAGAGTGTCAGCTCTGGTTGCCGAGTGGCCTGAGTAAATATGCATTTATAGACACATAAACCTTCTGAGTGATCCTCAGATTAAAAAGCCGTTTTATTTTTAGGCTTTCAGGTTAACTTTTAGTTGTAGCTCTTAAAATCTATCCAGTAGAATGAGGATGCACCAGGAACACTGCTACTGATTCTCAGTATTTTATTTTTCTCATCTTTGCCCTTGAGTCTTTTGGATGAGCAATGAGGTCTTGACCACTTGGGAGAATGGGATATGATCTCATTTATACTGCTGTATCTTCTGGCTTGCGACCAAAGAAGTTATTTGACCACAGGACTTGAGGGCAGAGTGGTTGATCTAGATTTATATTAGAGTACAGTGTGTGAAAATCTGATATGTTTTATGTAAGAGTAATAAAATTATGGACATTAGACTTCATATCCTGGGGAATTGGAGTTCATGCAATTTTTTATTTTTTTTTTAAGAAAAATAACATCCATAGAGTAATGTGCTGTGAAACATTTCTTAAGTTGCTTGAGAGCACCAGGTTTTAATGCTGAGAAGCAATTCCTCTGCTGTTTAAGAAAAAAATGTAACACTGACTTACATGAGCACAAATCCAGATTAACTCCACTAGTTGCTGTTGCCTCTATTTGTAATGGTATAACCAAAGGCAGCAAAATTTCATCTTATATAGAAACATCTTTGAATGTCAGTTTTAACCTTCCTCAAACCACTATTTTATATACAGTTATTGGTGTTTAAATCATTAATCATGTTTTACAATGCTCTGATAGGGACTTCTCAGATCTTCTCTAGCTTTCACCCTACTTTAGAATAGAATAGAATTAAGCAGGTTGGAAAGGACCTTTGAGATCATCAAGTCCAACCTATCACCCAGCACCATCTAATCAACTAAACCATGGCACCAAGTGCCCCAACCAGTCTCCTCTTAAACACTGCCAGTGGTGGTGACTCCACCACCTCCCTGGCCAGCCCATTCCAATGGCCAATCACTTTTTCTGTGAAGAACTTCTTCCTAACATCCAGCCTAAACCTCCCCTGGTACAGCTTGAGACTGTGTCCTCTTGTTCTGGTACTGGTTGCCTGGGAGAAAAGACCAACCGCCACCTGGCTGCAACCTCCCTTCAGGTAGTTGTAGACAGCAATAAGGTCTCCCCTCCTGTTCTCCAGACTTTGTCCCCCAATATTGTAATATATATGTGATTTATGCTGCAAAATGTCTTGAGAAGTGCTGCCTTCTGCAGTTGGGTGTACATGTTGGAAAAAGGCCTTACTGCCTTTATTCCCTTCCATCCTTCTTCAAAAACCAGGGCAAATTTAAAGCTTCTCTGGTGAGTTTTTCTTCAACCTTCACACTTTTTCTGCACTGTTTAATTGTGTTTAATAACCATGAATGGTGTGCAGTCTCTTAAAAGCTCAGCCAGATCCCAGAATACATTTAACAACATATTAAGAGTGAAGTCATATCAATTCAAATGTTTAGTAGCTATGCATATTAAATGGATGTTAGTAGACTCATCAAAATCAATACTTCATTTGTGTCTCAGGATGTGACTGCACTGGAATTTCATTCTTTCCTTGTCTAATTATCCCTAATCTGCTGCTCCACATGCTCAGCAAGTGAAGCAATTGAGATAATAAAGTTGTAATAAGGCAGCCCTGGCAATAATGCAAATGTTTTTGATACTAGTATATTTTTGTTCATTTTGTTGTTTTGTAACAAAAAATACTGTAAAGAGGTTGTACCAAAAAAATGTGATTTTTAGTCAGGTATTCATATTCTGCATATTTATAGATCGTGAATAATGCTGCTGCTCAACTGTGACAAGATACTGTGTCTAGGTTTTGAATCTGCAGTTAATAATCAAATAAAAAAGCCACTTGGCTTGAAACAGTATTCATATATTAATTTGTTAACATCCCAACATAAGTGTCAAATAGTAATTTGTCTGAGGGCAAGATTGTTTTAAGTTTTATATATATATATGGAATGGTGTGTTTTTTCCTATAGAGCACCCCAAGAACAGTTTTTAGAACTTTTTCTGATATTTTGTTAGGCTAAACAAGAGACTGTTGGTGTGAGTGCTGGCAGGAGAGGAATGCAGAGCATGATACAGCAAGTGCATATGTACATGCTTAGCTGTCTGTACCATGAGAGCACCCCGTGTACAGTGACAACACCTTGATTTGTCCTTGGGTCCCTCAGGCTGAGTACAGAGTAGGTATATGAGTTTGTAACTTAGGCAGTGGATTCTTCTGCGTCTGTGTTTGTTGAGTTGGACCCAGTGAGAAACTCAGAAATGTACTGCTGGTTTTTAAACAGCATTTTCAGTGAGAAGAGCCCAGCACAGTGCTTTAGTAACACATCAGAGCTGCCAGTACTAATTTCCACAGAATAAAACAAAATTGCATACATAAAAAGCATGATATTATTTTTTTTGAGTACTACTATCTTATTTTGCATATGAGCTTATGTGTGTATTTTTCTGCAACCTTGGCCTTAAAAGCCAAAATCAATCTCTGAACTGTAATCCTGAGTTCAGAACAAGAGGACACAGTCTCAGGCTGCGCCAGGGGAGATACAGGCTGGATGTTAGAAAAAAGTTCTATACAGAAAGAGTGATTGCACATTGGAATGGGCTGCCTGGGGAGGTGGTGGAGTCGCCATCGCTGGAGGTTTTTAGGAGAAGACTTGACGGGGTACTTGGTGCTGTGGGTTAGTTGCTTGGGCGGAGTTGGATTGGTTGATGGGTTGGACGCGATGATCTTGAAGGTCTCTTCCAACCTGGTTTATTCTATGTATTCTATGTATTCTATGTACCTAGTGAGATGGGTGCCGTAGAGCTTATAACCCCTTGACCCATAACAATTCCTTCAGGGTGTGTTCATGTAAGAGAGCTGAACTGTAAATAAGGAGATAGAAGTCTACGTCTTGGTGTGTAGGAGGTTTGCTGTTGCCTTCAGTGAGATGGTTTCAGCTGAGATTTGAGAGATTTGGACATTTTCCCCCCAATTAAACAGCATGGTGAAAGGCTCATAGTAGCTGTTACAAAATATGTCTAAAAAATATTTTAATTAACTTGTTACTTGAAATACCACTACAAAATTTATGAGTTTTTCCATTAGGGTTGCTGTTGTTGCTCATCCCAAAATAGCTTTGTGTAAACTATTTTTGAATCATTTTACTCTTGGTAATAATAGCATTTCACTTAATAGTAGAATTACTGCTCTCAACAGCAGAATTATGACCATCAGAAAACATAATAATCTAACCCCCCCCTGTATTCTAATAATGCATACTTGTAGTGATTTTTTTTTTTAAATCACTTGAGAATTGCAGTTATTTCAGCTTTTATTTTTAAAAGCTAATTTATTTTCCATGTTATTTCTGATAACTTTTTAAAAAGAGTATTCATAATACAAAAATCAAATAGGAAACCAAACAAACTTTAGCTAACTGGCTTTCAAGACACATCCAGTACTAATTATGACAGCAAAGTATAAGCAGTATTGATTTTTATTTTTAACTGTCAGTAAAAGGCAGAGCATTGCAAAAGTGCTGAATTCCGTCAGCATTTCCAGAGAGCCCAGGTTGGTGGTGCCTGAAGTAAAAGATTTGAAATGTTTACTCTTTGCTAAAGGTCAGTCAAAATAATTATAGAGCAACTATTGCTACTGAAGCAGAGGAAAAAATATTTGGTTTTGTAGAAAAGGCAGTATCAGCACTGTTCCAGGGCTGTCTGCTTTCCTGAGAATTCAGTTACAATTACATTTTCATGATAACAGAGTTCTATAGAAAAACTGCAAATTGTGAAGCATTATGGTCCTTGGACTAAATTATTGAAACTTCATAGGGTTGTTCTGGGTTTTTTTGAGAGGTCCATTTCTGGAGGCTTAAAACAGTTTCACACACAGGTTAATTTTATGCATTGAAAGTGAATTCCAAAACCCACCTTCTCACTTGAATTTCAGATGTATTTGTGTTTGAAGTACATCTGAAAAGAGCTGATTATTTTAAGTTATGAGACAAATTTGTCTCTTTTCTGTTTTGTTTTTTGTAATTATACTATTTCCTAGTATTTTGTCTTGTTACTTGGAAATATGCTGTAAGGACTGAATTTAAGTAGTGATTTCAGTAGCTTCTAACACATGTGTAACCATCCATGTCAGATGTGGTTCATGTAGCAGGATACTGATTTCTTATTTCTAGTTAGCTGGGAGGTGGAGTAACTGTGAAAGTGCTGTTGTCATGTGAAGTACAGAGAAAGCTAAAATGTGCTGCTTCAGAGGTGTGTAAGAAGGGACATATATGCTTATGTAAGTACAAGAAGATGGTTTCCTGTAGGGAGCTGGCAGTATCCAGTGGTGATTGTATTGTTTATGCTCATAACGAGGAATAGTGTAAGCCTCATCTTAAGGTGATAGGTGTATGTCAGTCAGTCATTTCATCTATCTTGTGCTTAATCAAAGGATACCGACACAAATAATACACGAAAAACCTGACATAAATCTTGAGATGGCTAAAGAATTCCTTGACCATCCTTGAAACAATCTGGCATTGTTTTAGTCTGTAAAATAGCACTACCCCAATATCTATCTGCATCATCAGAAAATCTTTCCCAAATTATTTTTCTTTTTACTGTATACATGTGTTTCTGTTTATTTCAACTCGCTCAAGCATTCAGCATTTGTTGCTAACATTGGTGACAAAAGATCATTTCATCTAATAGGTCTGTATTCACTCTGTGAATTTTTTCTACATTGCTTAAATGATTTCATGTCAATATTCATACAGTCTTGCACATCTAAAAATGTTAAAGCTCTTGTAATTCAGCAAGCACTGAATCTCTCTTCATTTGTTGTAAGGAAGGTATTACATTATTTTTTTACAAGAATCACCACTTACTTTAATACAAGTCACTTCAGGAATATGTTAAATGATGAATTAAAAATGCACTATTTTGAATTATTTGAAATGCCTTTTTTTTTTTTCCTTTGCATCACTATGAATTCATCTCACTCATTTCCTAAAAGTGAGGTTGCTTCTTATTAACATTTAATGTATGTAACATCTTCTATTAGACCAGATGATCTCATTTTTTTAAAAGTCATATTCTTTATGCTGCCTACTTTAATGAAAGAGTTGCCTTTTTCTACTGTACTCTCAAGACTGTTGCAGCTGTATAACCCTGATATTAGTAATTCTGATGCAGACATAATTTTCCTAAAGCATCAGGTAGTCTCTTGCCATGAGTGGCGTTAGGTAACTGAATTAGCTATGTACTGTTTAGAAGAGTTTACATGACAAGAATGAAAAAATAGGAGACAACCATGAACAGCAGTTTTGACCATTTTCTTCCTTCTTCTCCCTTCTGGATATTTTCTTGTGGTTTTTGTATCTTACATCTTCAGACAAAGGCCTTAGCATAAAATAATGGGGTTTAGGAACTTGGTCAAACTTGCTTTTAGTTCCTTAGGAGTCCTCTTCTTTCTATTAGATATTAAAACCGGATCTCTACTCTTTTGACGCAGCATTAATAGTTCCTGACACTGTGTGTATGGTACATGTTTTAAACTGCCAATTATTGTATAGGCATACTGAAAGGGCTTCTCAGAATTGATTTCTAATGATGTTCAATCAATATCTCAAGTGCCTATCACCCTGTTCTCTAATCACTCACCTGAGCAGTAGACTATGAAATTCTTTGGCTAACTTGAATAAGACTATTTTAAGGACATCTCTGAAACCATAACACTGAAAGTTTGATTTTACCTGTTTTCTTAGTCTCAGAACTGACTCTGCAAGCTTATAAAAAGTGTACTTGAACTTAAAACAAAAAGTCCCACTTACCTGAATAAGACTATCTTGATTCATAAAGGAAAGATTGAACATCAATATCTGCAGTATTGTCTTTATATGGTTGTCTCTTATTTAATATAATTGGTCTTCTAAGAAATTAACATTTTATTCATCACTGCTAAGTCATTTTAGGCGTATTTGGACATGATTTTTAATGTGTGAGCACACTAGTGAGTGTGTAGATACTGGTGTGAGAAGATCTACAGTACAGAATGCAAGTATGGTGATGTGGTAAAGTGTAAAAGTTTAAATTAGCAAGAGAAAACTACCAGAATTTCTGTGAATCCCAAGTTAATGTGTTGCTAAAGCTTCTAGTTCACACCATTGTTTATGGTATATGCCACATGATATATACAAGACAATTAAGAAAGGTCTCAAATGTTGAAAGATATATGTGTTTGGCATCTTGACTTGTAAAGCAAGAGATTACTGCTAAGAAAACCAAAATTCCCTGGAGTGGTTAATATCCTTTACTGTTATTATTGAGCATGTACAGATGTATGTTTATGATAAACTCTACCTAATCTAAACTATTACCATTCTTATCCTATATGTTCATCATTACCATAATTTTCTTTTCCTATATCCAGTTCAAAAAGTATAGATCTCTCTCCTCTGAGGTCTAAATGTTGTTTCCAGACCCATTTCATGACTGAAGCTATCTGCTGCATTTGTTCAGTGCACAGACTAGTCTAATTTTGCAGACATGGAAAGGGAAATACTTCTTTATGGAATTGTATATATTGGGGAACGGGGGAAGAAATTAAACCAAATGAGTCTCTGTAGGCATTATACAGTTAGTCTGGAATAAGCTCCAAATCACATCAAAAGAGGAGTCTTACATAGCAGTGAAAGTTTTGCCCTATCAAACTTGTAGACACGTTAGTCTTTGAGATCACAGCATGGACTGGTACCTACCATATCAGTGCTTAGGTAGCAGCATCAGGATTGACTTTTTAATGGGTAATGCCTCTATTAACATTGGTAAGTCCCTTTATCATATGCATTATAGCAATGCCAAAATTTATTCTTATTTCAATTTTTTTTCCTTATTCTAACCTTTCTTTGCAAAACCAATTTTCTAATGCCTAGGACATAATACGATAATGAAGGCTGTGCCCCAAACTGTTGCATGAACTCACAAGTTGTCTTCAATGCACAGCAGTAATTAAGCTTAGACTACTGATCTGGAATTCAACTTTTTTTGTTTGCAGCAGAACGAAAAATGTAAAATACAAATGCACATTGACATTTAGAATCTTTCATGGACCAATGTTCAGAGTTAACAGCCATAGGAGCTTTTTTTTAACGTTAAAAACATTCTTATTTTCCAGTATGATCTTAAGTTCAGCATTCACATGCAGCCAGGGTCATTTCACCTCCAAGGAAACTGCAGAATCCCTAGTATCCCTGGCATACAGAGATATGAGTGCATGCCTGGCTTCATCCCAGTTTTGGTACCTGGACATGTACCTACCACATCCTGGGATCTGGTTTCCACTGGAAAGGGACCTACCTATCTGGGGCCACAGAAGGCTGGCTCCGAATGGGGAAGAGAGTAGGATAGGACCAGAACTGGAGGCACTCTCTATAGAATATTGACTTCCAACAGCTCGACTATCAGTGAGCCATGAGTGCTCATACAGCATGCTCATATAGCATGGTAATTACTGAACAAAGGCTAAACTGGCCAAAAGAGCTTACTTTTGTTGCAAATCTGATAATGCATAATAACCAAAAGTGATTTCACCACTTAAATTGCCTTGTACTACATGAGCTACATCAATAGCAATTTTGTCAGACTTAAAGCTGTTGGATCAAGTTATTAATTTCTGCACATACGGAGACAACTTTGCTTGCAGTACACTAACTTCTGACTAAAGAGTTTCTTCTGACTGAACAGTTCCAGAGAGACATCTTCACAGCATAAATCAGATTACAATAATCACAATAACACATGCAGTTAGCTTGGAGGCCGAAGCTAAATTCCAAATACCGTGAATCATAGAGTGGTAATTTTCACTACTAATGAAGAGTGCTTTCTAAGACCGTCTTTAGGATGTACAGATTAACTTCCTAACTTTGAGGGAAATTTGCCAAGATCATGGATCAAGTCTCTTCCTGGTTTTGGGGGGGTTTGGCTTATTTTTGCCAATGATGGACTGTTTCTATGTTATTACTGGATTATATTATCCAGTAACATGTGCAAACCAACTTGAAAAATTTAAAAGTCTTTCCCAAACATGGTAGAAAGTGTAACAATACTTCCTCATTGTCTTCATCTGCCTGTCAGTCTGCAAGCTTTATTTCTACTTGTTATTTTGTCAGTCTGCATGCGTCTGATCTCCATCTCTTTGTCCACATGCAAGTATTTATACCTGCAACAATAAAGGTGCTTTGGGCTGCTTGGCTTTTTTCCTGATGTTTAAGCCCTTTGAAATAAGCTAAACATCGCTGTCTGCCAGTCCTATCACATGTGTTTGTGCTGCTGTTTGTAAATGTATACTTCACACTTCAGGCTCCACATCTGTGCTATGCTCTGCTTCCCTCTCAGCACCACTACCCATGGCAATCTGGATAGTGTGTGGAAAAATCAACCAATGACCAAAACGTTTTGTTCACAAGGGAAGACAATTGTAAAGCACAGATAATTCGTGATGTAATAAGCCAGTCAGTGACATTAACAATTATATTCCAAATCCTGGTTTTGCTCACAACTCTCCTCATGTGAGTTACAGTTCTTGCATTAGTAAGTACTCATGCACAGCATTTAAGTCATATTGTTCACTAATTACATCCAGTTTCATTTTTCAGGTAGCTTTTACAAATGCACTTACTAAAGAAAAATAGCAGAAAGCGAGGCCACGGTAATTTTTACCTATTAAGCTTTTTTTGTTATTAATGAGTTTTGTAAGTATTTAAATACTTTTCTCTCATTGTTATCAAGGACAGAAAAAGGTGAAGAAAAGCTTACATCAGATTACTGTACACAGCTATTTCTGCTTTGCTATATTAACTGAAGTTTTCCTGGAGAAATTTAGTGTCCTGAAGGGTTTGACTGGTTTTATGTATCTCTTTCTTCTTTAATACTATTTTCCAGGTCACTTTTGTGAAGGTATTTTGGTGCATAGATGATTTTTCCCTGACTCTGTGGATAAACTCATCACAAATAGTTTTTAGATAAGCTATCCACTTCAATGGATGAATCCCAAGGTATAGCTTACATTCAGAGATTTCAGAGATGCAATGTAGAATAAGGCCTCTCATGAATGCATTTGTCATTATTGATTCCTTCAGGTAGCTATGAACCAGAATATTGTTCATAACATAAGTAGCCCTAAGTTTGAGTAAAATTACTTGTTCTCAGCTTCGGCCACCTGAGATGGTAGCTTGTTCACTTTTGTTGTCTAGCCAGCCACCAAACTGAGATGGGAGCTTCACAGGGAGTGAATTTCCTATCTGCTGTCACCTCCTGTTCTCGTGTGTATACACGCACAAATAGTATTATTTTTGTTGTATTATTTTTAGAGGGAGTGCCTTAAATATGTGGTGCTACCTTCTGCAGTCCTTAGGCTACACTAGCTCATTGGAGTCAGAAATTTCCCAACATTCCCAGCAGTTCTTAAAGCTCTTCTTGGTAGTGACACTTAATCCCTTCACACTCCCCAGAACTGAGGCCCAGGAAAAATTAAATGAGACAGGAACTGAACTGGGATCCCACAGTACCTTAGCAACTCTAGTGAACAATAGGGCTCAGAGAGATTGTGCTTAGATGAGGTTTAGTGAAGCTTGTGCCTGCCTGAGCCGTCAAATATAGGGATGGCATTATAAATTCTACCTCCTGTTCTTCAGTGTGTGCTGAAGTTTCCCCAATATAGTTCACAAATTACTTGTTATAAGAAAGTCCTTTTCAGAAGGGCTTGGTTTAAAACAAAATGCATTTTCATAAACTCACAACGTGTCTAAAGCTACTGCTTGTGTGTGTAAAGCTGCCTTGCTCTTATGACAGATACTGAATCATTACTCTAACAAGCCCTAAGTCCCATGGCAAACAGTTGTCTGATGAAACAGATAGCTCTGGTGTTTGGAGGCTGCAAAGGATCTTAAAAGTAAAAACAATATTGACATTGACGAACAGATGAAATGCTGCCTTGCTGGCTTTGTTGCTTTCAGAGTATTCTGCAGAGTTTTGCTAGAGTAGTTGCTAAGGAAAAATGCACAGTAGGGTTATTGAAATGAGATTACAAAAAGTCACTAAGACATGTTCAGAGGACACTGAAGTGTTGTTTTGTGGGTTATTTTATTCAGTGAGATCTTTCCAAAATCATAATGTAAGTGTACAGTTACATATACATTTTAGTCGTGAAAAATGGAAGAGTACACCTTTGTAGCCAAGATTTAGAATGTATTGTTAATCTAATATTTTAATTGTCTGATCAAAATACCACCGTCAGTTAATTTAGTGCAATTTAAATTGCAAATTATCTAATTATTCCATGTTCTCACTGATAATGCAGTTAAAGTACTTGTAAGCCAGCATTTTATTGGTTGCCCTTTGCTCTGATGTTATGCTTACCCTTCCTATATGTCGCTTCATTGAGTTGAGTTGTTTGCCAGCAGGAGTATGAAGTTTAGGTTGAGGGTTTCTTCCTCCCAGGGTTACTGACTTTGAGGGTTTTTTTTATCCTTCTGCGTAGATGCAGTGATTTCCTTTTAGGGGGACAACTGTACAACTACACAAAGCTATACAAAATGCAATGGGGAGGGAAGGGTCAGAGTGACTGGAGAGCAGCCAGGCAGCAAGGGACCTGGGGACACTGGTCAATAGTAGGCTGAGCCAGCAGTGTGCCCAGGTGGCCAAGAAGGCCAGTGGCATCCTGGCCTGTATCAGGAGCAGTGTGGCCAGCAGGAGCAGGGAGGTCATTCTGCCCCTGTACACTTCACTGGTTAGGCCACACCTTGAGGACTGTGTCCAGTTCTGGGCCACTCAGTTTAGGAAAGATGTTGAGTTGCTGGAACATATGCAGAGAAGGGCAACAAAGCTGGTGAGGGGTTTGGAGCATAAGCCCTATGAGAAGAGGCTGAAGGAGCTGGGGTTGCTTAGCCTGGAGAACAGGAGGCTCAGAGGAGACCTTATTGCTGTCTACAACTACCTGAAGGGAGGTTGTAGCCAGGTGGGGGTTGGTCTCTTCTCCCAGGCAACCTGTGACACAGCAAGCAAGCAGTCTCAAGCTGCACCAGGGGAGATTAAGGCTGGATGTTAGGAAGACGTTCTTCACAGAAAGAGTGATTGGCCATTGGAATGGGCTGCCCAGGGAGGTGGTGGAGTCACCATCACTGGAGGTGTTTAGGAAGAGACTGAATGGGGTGCTTGGTGCCATGGTTTAGTTGATTAGATAGTGTTGGATGACAGGTTGGACTCAATAATCTCAAAGGTCTTTTTCAACCTGCTTAATTCTATTCTATTCTATATTCCCTTCTTCTGAGCATCTCCATGTGTTCATTTGGAAATAAGGTTAATTTGTATTTAATTTGTCTGTAAGTTTTAAGAGTTTTTCCTTTCACTCCAAGCTGCAAAGAGAAGCCAATTACAAATTGTATTGCTAAAATGCAATCTGCCTTTTACAACAGAAATAAAAGCCCAGCATTTTCTTCAGCAGAATGATAGTCTAGTATGAATAGAAGTCATTGTCATTTCAGAATATCACAGTTATGGTTTACCTTTTGCTTTTGTACACTCTACTCTTTTAGTTGTGTAGTTTTCCTGTATTTAGCTATGCCCCTTGTTATTTTTCCATTGCTCTTATCTCCTTCCAGCTGCTTCCAAGAAAGTATGAACACAGAAACATAACTGCAGAAAATCAGAGCTTTGAGGTAATTCAGGTAGCGCTGACATTTAACTAAACATGTTCCTTGACCTATAAGAACTGCCACAGTTATCTTTCCAGAGCCCGACAAACATCTGACATTCCAGCTGATGATGAGTGGAATGGTTTAATTAATCAGAAAATTGAGTCATTTTTTTCCAGCAGCTTTTATTTCTGGAATTAAATCCACTAAATGAGAACAGTTACAAAACTGGTATGAGGGAAACTGGTGGTACTAGTTCTCTGTACCTGCCTTTACCTTCACCTGTTCTATGTGGTTTCTACTTATTTTACTTTGGTCTAAGTGATGTCCATACAAGAAGAGTTAAAAAATAAGCCTCAGGAAATAAGTTATTAAAAATTAAACAAAACCTGTCAAAACCTGAGAAGTTATTACAACATTGCCTTGGAAAAACTGTCAAACTACAGGCAAAAACATTGCACTTACACGCTTGCCACAGTAGATTTTCCCACAGTTGGTTTTCCACTTAAAGTACAAAGTAAAGATTGGTTACAAATATTAAATATTTGCAGGCAATAGCACAACTTTTGGACACTTCTTATTACACCTCTTTTAAACACTTCTTCTGCTAGCAGTGGAAAACCTCACACCAGCACAAAACTGGGGGGAGGTGTAAGTGACACGTTATGTGTGAAGCACAGTACTTCCAGTTCAGTGAAAAGATAGTAAGGGGAAGATCTTTATACCTCTGGTCAGGACCAATGGAGCTTCATGTATCAGGCAAGATGTTGACAGTCTGCTGAATACTTTTAAGTACAAAGTTATTTAAAATGAAAATGGTAAAATCTTGTCATTTTCTGCTCATATTTTTAATTCAGCCATTTCTATTATAGATTTAAATGCGGTTTTGGACAAAGTTGTTTTTCATATGTTAAGGAAATCTGAAGTACAAAGGTTATTTCCTCTGTTGAATCTATATTTGTGGTTTTAACAGAAGGAGTGATATGAAAATTGTGTTCAGATCCTTAAGAATCAGTACAGTGTTGTAAAGCAGATATGACAAGTCTGATTTTGAAATAGCTTTATGCTTACTTATGAAAGGTTTGATAAGAGGACTAGGAGAAATCTGCGTTTATACAGGTAAAGGCCACATGTAACAATTCGTGTTTGGATCTGTACTCACATGGCTGTCCATAGGGAGATGGAATGAGTCTAAGTCTCAGCTTTCCTTGTATTCAGAGATGGCCAAATTGCCATAATCACTGTTAACATATAAAGTACAAAAATACTAGATTATATTCTCTATGTCCTCTGTCATTTGACAGTGCAAGGTGGATAGCCATTTTAAGGAGCAAAGCTGGTGAAGTGTTCAAAATAAGTTATATAGAAATGTATGGACATGGTCTGAGCCTAAACTCATTGTCATTATGTGAAAGCTCCAAGGAGCTTGGATCTGCTTGTTAACAGTCAAGATAATCTTTATTTATTTATTTAAAATTTTAATCTTAGCCATTCATTTAATACATAGCATGTCTTTCTGTTTCTTAAATTCACATCCTTAATGAGGCAACCTGCCTGACTAAAGAGGATGTGAAGAGCATCAGTGATGCAGAACAGTTGTGACATCAGAGAGATAGGAAGAGACAAGTTGTGTAAAAGAAAAGAAAAAAGATAAAGAACTTGATGTCTCCTCTTCCAAAGCTTGTTTTATACAGCAGCTCATTTGTTTGTTCTTTTTCTTGTTTTAAATAAAAAGTGAAAAGCCAATCATCTGTTCATGAAAGAAACATGGTGTTACTGTTTGATTAATAGCTCATACTGATGTTAGGAGATGCCTAATTATGCATCAATATTTGCCTCATTATGTAGAAGATCATCATCATAGCAGATTAGGCTATGAACAAAGAATGGTTTCCTTTTTGTTAATTAATTCTTATGCTTCAAAGTATGTAACCCAAACAGTGGTCTACTTCTTTCAGTGTAACATTTCTATAGACCTAATTTTGGCAACAGTTTGTTGCAAATAATGGGGGGGGGGGGGGGGGGGCGGGAAGTGATTGACCTAATATCAAAACCGTGACTCATATTGCTTTTTTTTGCCAGTAGGTTGTTAGAGCTCATAAAGTCCCACATTCCAGCTTTGAAAAGTCTTAATAATGCAAGTTACTGTGTTGTAGGAAACAAAATCCAGGAGATAGAAAGGATATTTAAAGGTGTATGGCTACATACTTAGTTCTAGCATTTACACTACTGGGAATTTAAGACCTCTTTCAGTAGATCAGAGAAATCTTGTTGAGCATCTTTATGTTTTATTGTGCTGCAGGATGCAAAGCTTAGATAAAATATTCACTCTAGTAAAGACTTGGTGCCTCAGAGTTTATATTCCTATGTCAGGTAAAACTTCAAGGAGAATAAGGTATCACCTATAGTCTCTTTTGTATTTTGAAATCTGTTTCAGAGCATGCTTCAAGGATCTCTCTTATTTACAAGAACAAACCCATTTACTAGGAAAAATCACCCACTGAATTCTTGAGGAAAAGCACTAATAGCCAGACTAAAGCCTAGCCATTTACTCTGTGTGTGTGTGTGTATATATATACACACACACATATATACACATATCCCCTGTGTTAGCACATAGAATGGACAAGAACTAAAGAAGTGCAGCATCTTCAAGTAGGCAGGAATTTATTAAAATATTCTATTAGGAGATGTCCTTATTCCAATATCTTTAGGTTAGTAGAGCCTAAGGTTTGTAACAAGTTATAATGTCAGTAGAATTACTCTGGGAAATAAAAGTGTTTAGTGTGGGAGCTGTACCAGAATCTGATGTTATTGGATGAGTTGGATGACTTCTGTTTTCCCTCTTCCTATGGACCAGTGTTACTGTTCTCTCCAAATATAAGGTTAGTGCCATCCTTGCATCTTTGTTGTATCAGTTCTCCAGTACAGTCTGCTCATGGCTTTTGAGAGGTTAAATAGAGAAGTATGAGAGAAAACTCTTCTGTGAAGGCAGCAACTACTGTAAAAATCAGCTATATATTTTGGAGGAAGAGCTAAAAATATGTCAAAGACAATTTCAGGATAAACAGATTAAAGACAGGTCTCAAAATCTGCAAGACTATTGGCAGTGTGTTACAAAAGGAAGTCTTGCTTGACAGAATGCATAAATGTGACTCTGAAAACAAGAGGACTTAGGGATGAGTTACTGTGGGGATGAGTTTACTACCTGTGTAGTAAACAGACCTATTAAAAAGAATCAAATTTTAATGCAGCAAGGTTATACTTTATACAAGTCTGTACTATGTAATTGTGCCTAGAGAATGATCTGTAAAGCCAGCTGTACATTTCTTTGTTATCTTACTGTACACTTAGTATAGTTTCCCTGATGTCTAATTTAATTGCCCAGATTCTTGTTTGAGCTGTAGCCAGTGACATGCATAGAATTGGTGGTGTGAGGAAGTGCCAAAGCAAGTGTATTCTTCCATAGTAAAGTCTTTGTTGTAAAAAAAAAATGTCCATAAAAATTGTTTGTGCAACCTCATCTGCCTTGCTCCTCATCACCTAAGTTGGCAGTATGTCCCTGAGCACCCTCCTGTGCATCCTACGAGGTTCAGGACTACCAAGATGATAGTGGGAACAAATTCTTCCCTGTTTGGATTAATTTTACCCCAGAAACCACACTTCTACAACAGTGAAGCTATTCCAGGGAGCAATATGTTTTACAAAGTGTCAGGCACCATGAATTTTATAGTTTCTTTTCACCCTTTTACTGCTCCTAACCCACACAGTTAGCAGGAGGACAAGGGAAGAGTAGCATAGCTTTTGTTTACTGTTTGTATGCGAAGAGCTCTCTCCTGTTTAATCTGCTGTATCATTAATTGGATTCAGTTTCTTGATCACACTCCAATTCAGGTGATTATTATATTTACCATGCAGCAAAAATAATTTCCTGCTAATTAATTTTTACTTCCCTTTAAAGATCACTTCATTTTATATTCTTAACCAACTTCCTCATCCAGCATAAGATGGTTGCATTTTACAATGTGTCATTCCTCTGGTGAACAAAATTAATCCTCCCTACATTTTAGCTGGCAAAGCATTTGGATACAACCAGAGGAACAGGGCTACAAAAACAAGGTATTTCCTCACCTTTTTTCAAAGATAACTTTGAGGAAGCATTCAGGCAGAGGTACAGGCACATCTATAAAGAAGCAGATTGTAGGCTTTCTTCCAGGCAGTTTCAAAACCCATTTCTGAATGTGGACATTTAAGGGGTGTGAGCAGCCTCAATATATAAAAGATAATCATTTTTAAAATAGATGCAAGGAAATAGTTGATATGTTTGTTCTAATTGCTTTAGTTAAAAGATGGTTTTCAATGGGGGAGATATATGTCATTGTCATGACTGTGATAGTCCAGAAAGCAAAGGTGGGTACAGGGTGTGTTTTTTTTGAAACTTGTTTTATTTTGTGTGTTAAGTACATAAGATCAATTAATAAATAAGTGCTTAAGTTCCTCTGTATATTTTACGTTTTTGTAAAATATACTCCCAAAATATATAATTTTAAGGTATGCATTGAGCATTAATTAATTTCTGGAAGAATTTAACTGTGATACTTAAATGATGGGTTTGGTAATTTGGATACTTTGCAGGCTTTCAGATGATAAATAATTGTTAGAACATTAATTTTTTGGTAAAAGGTAGCCCCCCACCTTTCTCCCAGCTGGTGACCCCTTTCTCAGAGCTAGACTCATGCAAGAATAGGAAATGAAGGAGTCTGTTCTCAGCTGTGAAAAAAGACATGAATCATACTACAACACCTCGTACAACTGCAATAAATCCATAAAGACAAAGAACCATCTTTCATTCTTCCTTTATGAAAAGAGATAATTCAGAGCTGTGTCAGCACTATCAAACTAACATGCCAGCCCTAGATACTCATAGTGTAGTGTAAGATACTAAATTACTGCTAAATCACTGCAACCTAAAAATGAAGTGTTTTGCTCCTTTCCATCTTCACAAAATCTAGCATGGAAAAATACTTCAAGGGTTTAATGATGCTTTCATGGTATCTGTGTAAGAATCATCACACTTTATAACTGAGTAACCACCTGTGTGTATCAATTACCTGAACCCTCGCCTTGTTGACAAAGAAATCCTAGTGCTCTGTGCAGGTGACAGAATGACTGTGACAACAGTTACAATTGCATGAGCTCAGGGAGACTCAGGGGTGACCTTATTACTCTCTACAACTACCTGAAGGGAGGTTGTAGACAGACGGATGTTAGTCTCTTCTCCCAGGCGGCCAGTTCCAGGACAAGAGGACAGTCTCAGGCTGCGCCAGGGGAGGTTCAGGCTGGATGTTAGGAAAAAGTTCTGTACAGAAAGAGTTAGGAGGAGAGAGTGATTGCCCATTGGAATGGGCTGCCTGGGGAGGTGGTGGAGTCACCATCACTGGAGGTTTTCAGGAGAAGACTTGATGGGGTGCTTGGTGCCGTGGGTTAGTTGTTTGGGTGGTGTTGGATTGGTTGATGGGTTGGACGCGATGATCTTGAAGGTCTCTTCCAACCTGGTTTATTCTATGGATGTATTCTATGGATGTATTCTATGGAAGTGGAGCACATAGATCTCTGCACTTAATGATCATAGGTTGGACTTGATCTCTGAGGTCTTTTCCAACCTTGTTGATTCTATGATTCTATGTCTTTATTAACTGGAGATGTAGTCTGAGAAAAACTCAGCAAATCTAGCTAGCCTTACAGATTCTGCAGTCTCTGTCACTCCTTTCATGAACATATAAAAACATGAAAGGCCATACACTACAAAACATATTTGCCTGCAGAAGTTTATATTAAGTCTATCATGATTGAAATCAAGTTACACTCAAGTTACATTCAGCCTCCTGCTCTTAGTAATGCTGACCTTTTCAAGCTGTGGCAAAGGAATGTATATTTACTCTTGAATTCAGAGGTTCTTTCAACTTTAACAGGCTGTAATGTTGAACATTAAAATGATTCAGAGAATCATAGAATTGTTTGGATTAGAAGAGACTTTTCAATTAGGTTCAACTGTTAACCTAGCACTACCAAGTCACTACTAAACCATGTCCCTCAGCAATGCATCATCAGTGTGCTGGCCACAGTTTCTGATACAAACCAAGATACTGTTTGTCTTCACTAGCTGATCCCACAGGTGGCTCATATTCAGCTAGCTGTTGACCAGCACCCCCAGGCCCTTTTCCACTAGGCTACTTTCCAGCCACACTTCCCTAAGCCTGTAGTCTTGCATGGGGTTGTTGTGACGCAAGTGCAGGACACAGTGCTTGGCCTTGTTGAACCTCATAAAAATGGCCTCAGCCCATTGATCCAGCCTGTTCAGATTCCCCTGTAGAGCTTTCCTTCCCTCAAGCAGATCAACACTCTTGCCCAACTTGGTGTCATCTGCAAACTTATTGAGAGTACACTCCATCCCTTCATGCAGATCACTGATACTAAAGAGAACAGAAGGGTCTCTTTATTCCTACTATCTGGAAATTCATAGTTATTAATGTGCAAGTGATGATCAGAACTATTGCAGATTCAGAATACTCTGTAGTCTTGTAGTATATCATTCAAGGACTTTGGCTTGTTATTAATATCAGAAAAAGAGACTGCGTTGTAGATTGCCCCAAGCTAGCAAACTCAAACATCACAGCCAGAACAAGTTTCCAAAGGATTGGCACAAATGTCTCTCTGAACAGTTCTACTTCCAGATCAGCAGTTAACTACATAGCTTTTCTCAAGTCATCTTATTCCTAGCCGTGCAAAACTGTTTGGAAAGATTAGGTTATCTAGTGCTCAAATGAGATAGCTATTAGCCAATTGCTATTATACCAAGCAGTTACAAATTTTGCTCTTATTTATCAGTCTGTGTCAGACTTAACACATCCAACAGTTTCCACAGTATCTGTCTGCTCCTGGAACTCCTTTTAGTCAGACGTACTTGTGAATCAGATGCTAAAGTCTGTCTGGCAGGAAACCTCCCCATCATTCCTTCAGGATACTCAGTCAGGACTAATTAGAAATACAAGACTTTAGATCTGGGTATCTGAAGAGAGAATACTATCACACTCTTTTAGGTGATAAGTAAAGGAATGATGGAGGATAACCAAAAACTGGGCAACCACTGGAAATGGCAGTCAATTAAAATGGGAATGGCACCTGTAATTCTGCTTCTGATTTTGGGCTCTGCAGTTCAGGAAGGACAACAAAATCTGAAGTCATTTTAGCAGGAGACTAGCAACACTGTCATGGGCCAAAAGTATGTGACCTTTGAGAAGAGCCGCAGGAGCCTGTCCTTGTTTAGTCTGGCAAAGCAGCAGCTAAATGGTGATCTAATAGCTGTCCACAGCTGCTTTAATGGGAATTGCACAGATGGCAGAACCTCATTCCTCTGCTACTGGCAGATGGTACAATAAGAAGCAACAACCCCAAGATGCAGCTTGGAAGATTCAGTTTGGGCTTTAGGAAAATGTTATTCACCAGAAGGGTAGTGCAGCAGTGGAATAGCTTACCCAGAGGTATAACCAGGGGACATGCCCTTCTTGGAGTCTTTGACTTGGCTAGAAAAAGTGGCAGCTAACCTGGTATAGCCTTTGCAACATTTCTGTTTCCAAGCAGCATTTCCAACCAATTTTCTGCAAATAAGAAAATTGAAGGGAAACTGAAGGAAAGGAAGATGATGTACCCAAAATCATCAGTTCACCTTGTATTCTTTCTTCAGACCAATTTGCTTTTATGGTAGTATACATACAGACAGCAGAAGTAAAAATAATGACGATGCACTGGAGAGGGCTATTCTGTCAAATGCAGCAGAAAACTAAGGCCACTCAGTTTCCTTTATATGTTTTCTGTCAAGCTCAATAATTAAACTACATAGAAGCATTTCAGACACCAAAAGATTATAATGAGATATTCCAGGACAAATGTATGCTCAAGGCCTCAGGAAAAGAATGGTGGGTATCCTTGCACATTTCACATAGGAAGATAATCTCATCTTTCAGAAAAGGACATAAAGTGATGGAAGTCCTTTGCACAATGAAAGCCATCCAAGGTTCATTACATAAATGTACTTGAAGGTTCTTTTGTGCATATTGGGCTACTAACCAGAGAGCAAAAACATCAAAAATCAATCTGCTCAATCTGGCCTCATTATTGCTGTGTGTCAAAACAGCCATTTGTCCACTTTGATTTTCACCAGCAGAAATAGTCACTTGCAGATTATTTTACTAACCTAAGGTAACAGAGTACCGTGGGTTTGGCCACGTTGAGTCCTCTGATATGCCTATGCTCCTAAAAGGAGAGGCCAGCATATATTTTTGTACTACCCTAGTTTTTTTCTGAAATACTTTTTTTATGGCTCATGTTGAGAATGGCAGAACAGCTCCAGTTGCCTACTTCTCAGTCAAGTAAGTTTTAAAAGAAACATCAGGGCATTTAGCAGGTTCTGTTGCTACTCTTAATTGTTTGCTAATGTACATATCAGAGGTCTATATGTACTATAACACAGGTCATAAGTACTTTGGGACAGAGGGTAAACCATATTACACATCCAGATACCAGATGGACCTTCCTGGCCAGCCAGAAGGGACTTAACAAAAGGCATTGTTGTCTTTGTATTTTCTTTCCTCTGTTATGGTCCATGTTGTAGTCAAGTAGAATCCTTGAACACAGGTTGGAAGGGACCTCAAGGATCATCTGGTCCAACCTTTCTTGGGATAAGCACAATCATAATTTCTCCCCAAACCTCTCTATTCCCATCTGTAAGGATGTTGTTTTAAGTCTTTAGGACCAGCTCCAGCTTTCACATCATTCTTTAAGTCTCTATTAACATCTTCTCAATAACCTTTGAGTGGTATTGCTTGCTGCAGCACATGTCGCTATGGGGTACCAGTATGGTAATGAAATACTCCCTGTATGTAGCCCAGCAGGAGAAAAGAATTACAGTTCTCTTTTTTACCACTATGTTTATTTTTCTTTCCTGACAAAAGCAGAACCTTGATTTCCAATTACTTTCTGGGCACCAAATTAAGTAACCGGATATTCTGTTTGAGTAGATCTTTAATTACTATGACCAGGCAATTGTGTCTCTGTTCCATCAGAAAAGCTTCTCCAGACTTTAAATGAAGACAGAGAAGGCCTACACAAAACAATTAAAACAGAGAATTTGTTTACAAGCTCTTGTTGGAAGAAACATAATGCTTCCTTTTATCATCACTTGTCATAGCAGTGACAGCCTGTAAACCTCCTGCACGTACATTGTTCTTCATTTGTCACTGCCTGTGCCAACTCTTGCCCTGGCAGGTGCCTGACGTGTGTCAAACATATGATTCATGGGCTCATTTGATCAACACTGTGAATAAAAGACTGATGCATTTTCTTTTAAATTACAAATTAGATATTTACTCCCCATATCTAGTGACAGGTTCTTTGGCTTCTTTATATCCGAAGTGCACCAGTTATAGCTCACTGTGGAATTTAAATACTTGCTTCTCTCTCAAGCCTAATTCTAACAGTGAAATTTATGTAATATTACAGCAAATAAATGAAACCACCCTACCTTCCTGTTTCATTGTCACAGCAAGCTTTCTTTTGTTTGGTAATAAATGGGCAGAATGTGTTGTGCTGTAGACAATTAAAGGCCTTTGTATTACAGGTTGCTTGCTGGTTTGCACACTGAATTATCATTTCTTTTCAGAGAAATTCTTTAGAATTATAGCTTTGCTCTGACAGTGATTGAAGTGTGTTTACTTCGGCCCTTGAGGTTACTTGCTTCTAAATGTGTATGTGTAATATATAGGTTTTGTGTGTGAGCTACTTCTGGAGATAATATTAGCAACCCAATGATTGGAAACTGTGAGAAAGTTACATTGTACTGTAGGAAATAAAGTATCATTTGGTTTTCTGTGAAGCAAATTTATGGAGTTCTGTGAAAAAATGGAAGATTATTTTCATATTTTTGGGACAAGACAAGGTTAAAATATCTGAATTTGTTAGTAACACCTAGTTCATTTGTCAAAAAAAAACCAGAATTATTATTCCTCTATAGAGTATAGTGTGTTTTAAGCAATACTCGAACTGTGAGATTCCCAGGTACAGTCTTTGCAAGAGCATCTATGTCTTGGTGACCCCTGGGTCAAACAAGGACTCTTTGCTTAAGAAGCTAGCTTTTAAAAGCCAGCTGCTGACTGCAGATCCTTCAGAATTGCTGTTTTGCCTTGGAAAGTGTCACCTATGGTAATAGCAGTATATTGAGTAATATTGGAGTGGCTTTAATGAGTGGTTCAACATGAAGGAGATGGTTTTGCTATTTATGTAAATAACAGAAAATAGTGGAGTTTTTTTTAATACTGTTCTACTGTTTCTGGCTGTTACTTTGTGGCTTTTTAAATTCTTTTAGAAACTGGTACCATCTGAAACAGTGCCTCAAGTCATTGCAGGGGAAAATATAATATGAAAGTTTAAAACATCACTACTTATGGACCCAAAAGGGTTTGGTTTTTTTCTTCACTTTAGGTATTTTCATTGTCATAGCCATATTGCAGTTGGTTTTTGAACTCAAATACTGTGCATCAAAGTGATGCTTTTATTAGAGAACTTTTCCCAGATAAATTCCCAAACTGTCTTCTTGCCCAAATCTCAAAACTAAAGATACACTAGATATTGTTACTTGTATCTAGAATCATAGAGCAGTTTGAGTGGGAAGGGACCTGTAGAGGTCATCTTGTCCAAACCCCTTTCAATAAGCAGGAATGGGATCTCATGAATGTGTATAAATATCTGAGGGGTAGGTGTCAAGTGGAGGGGTCCAGTCTCTTTTCAGTGGTGTGCAATAGTAAGACAAGGAACAACAGGTACAGGCTTGAACATAGAAGATTTCACCTGAACATGAGGAGAAACTTCTTTACAGTGAGGGTGATGGAGCACTGGAACAGGCTGCCCAGTGAGGTTGTGGAGTCCCCTTCTCTGGACACATTCAAAACCTGTCTGGATGCTTTCCTGTGCAGACTACCTCAGGTGACCTTGCTTTGACAGGGGGCTTGGACTTAATGATTTCTGGAGGTCTCTTCTGACCTCTAATGTACTGTGATACATGGATCACCTTGCTCAGAACCCAATCCAACCTGACCTTGAATGCTTCCAGGCATCTACCACCTCACTGGGCAACATGTTCCAGCGTTTCACCACCCTTAAAAAATTTCTTTGTCATACGTAGTCTAGATTTACCTTCTTCTAGTTTAAAAATGTTACCCCTTGTCCTGCTAAAAAAAATTCTTCTCACCTTCCTTTTAAACTCCCTTTAAGTATTGAAAGGGCACAACATGTCTCCCTGCAGTCTTCCTGAGGCTGAACAACCTTAGCTCTCTCACTCTTGCTTAATAGGAGAGATTTTCCTGGGTTTGTTCTGTTTGACTGCGTCCAGGCTTATTGTTAGGATATTATTAACATGTAGCTGTTTTAATAGATCGAGGTACCTTATGTATCTCTACTAATCCATATATTTTGAATTGTATGCAAATCTGATCTTTTTACATCACTTGTCTGAATAAACTCTCAAAATAAACACTTGCTACTTTTATTTTCTTCCTAATTACTTCCAGATATGTTTAAATGAGGATGAATTTAGAATTCTGTGTGAGCAAGTCATGCAAATCTTGTTTGTATACTTGAGCTTTTTTGCAAGTTGTTCTTTGAGTGACAAGGAGAAAACAATAGAACTATTCCATTGTGGGACTAATTAAGTAGATAAAAACTGTTTTGGGATATGTGATTCTGGTATCAAAGGATGTGCTGAATATTTCAGTGCACTTCATAAATCAGGTTACGTGCTGTCTGAAATTTGTGGAGAGCTGAGAGAGACAGAGGAAGGTGATACAGAGAACTCTTGTTTGTTTCAGAGAATTTCAGATATTCTGGTCAGAAAAACTATTAAAATGCAGTGTGAGAAACTTCTTTTCTTGAGTTTGCAAGGAACTGAACAGTACAAACTGATACAACTGATGACAATGTAATTATGATATTCAACTCCTTTGTTATTTAGCAATTGGTATAAGAACAGGAAAAAATATACCATCATGTAATTGTTTGCATCATCTGTCCCTGAAGTGATTTCCTGAAAGTTACTCAGTTTGCAAAATTTGCTCATTTCAAGATGTGAAAGGAATGGAATTAAGTCCTTTGTAGGAGACTCAATTTCTCTGAATTTATTTGGCCCAAGACAAGTGATAATAATCACAATGTATGAAAAGAGTCTGTGTTTATGTTAGTTCATTTAAACTTCAGTGGTTGCCATATTCAAACTGTTGCAAGGGCCATACCTTATTCGTTGTGAAAGCTAACTAGTGGAGGTCCTTGAATTTCTGTACAGGCCACAGAAAGCCTACCAATCCCAGGAACAACCTGAGTTCTCCATGTAATGCTCCTGCTTCTCTCTGTCACAAAGTTTAGATGCTTCCTTGGTGGCTGCCTTCATGTACAGAGAGGGAAGCTGCTTAGAACCAGCTCACAGGGAACAGTGAAGTAATCGTATCTGATACATAGCCAGATTCGGAGCTGTATAGTAGGATCCTTTGATCAGCTGGTGTCTCATCATTGAACCCATCTTTGAGGGTAGGCAGGTGAGGATGGAGGATTTGTACTGTAGCCAAGGTGTTAAGTGCTTGCTTCCATAGTTGGAGAGCTGTGTTCAAGATGGGTAACCTGTACAATGTGCAGCAATGTGGTCGTGCTCTTGGTTCAGGGTTCCAATGGACTAATTAGTGCCAAGAAACTTGCGGATGGAAGTGGTCAGAAGAGGCGGGTTAGCTGACCTTACAGAGCTACAGGAGATTTCCTGACTCTGAAGAATAACAGAAGCTATAGTACCTAACAAATTAGGTTTAATTTTATTTTGAAATACATAATATCCTGTATAACTGTTTCATTTTTCATGGTCATAAGATGGTACAATTTACAGCATAGAAAAAAAAAATCCATGTTGACAGACCTACATTACCTGCAAGGCCTTTGTATCTTTGTTTTTAAGTCCTATTTCCCTTCCTTGATATTCCCACACTATGGGAATAGCTTCAATGGAGCTCATAAAAACAGGAAACAGTTCAATAAATGCACACTTTAGACACTCTTGCACATGGGCACAAAATGATCCAAGACTTGATTTAATCTCAGCTTAGCCATGATGCTGAATTGTAGCTGGTACCTAAAATGAGTTAGAGCGATACACAGCCCTGTCTCATGAATACAGTTGCTCATACAAATACCACCGTTCAACAACACAGTACATCTCTTATCATTGTGATTTATAGGGGATTGTGTTGGGGTTTTATTATGTAAGTAGCAAAGATACATCTTTTTTCCTCTTATTTCAGAATTGAAATGTGTATTCTGTAGTCAGCCACAGGGTAGAAGACAAAAACATGCAGTGTTATCTGAATGCTATCATCTTTTTTTTCTTTTTTTTTGGTGTCAGTTTTGGCCCTTGTCACTTAATACTTGTCCCTACTACTTACTTCATAGGTAGTATTATGAACACTCTTGACCTAACAGGTCTCCAAAGTGTTTTCTCCTTCCCAAACCACTATTCTGTTCTGTAATCCTTGCAAGCTGGTGTTCCCTGGTCTCTGCTTCCTCTTTTGTGTCAGCATACATTAGGATTCCTCAGTACAGAGAAACATCCCACACAGTACTGTCCCAGTATATACATATGACTACACACCAGTTTTTCCACTTATTCCTAATCTGCAGGTAGATTTTTATTGGTCAGCTAGGAAGAGGAGGAGCAGAGAGAAGACTGAGTGTGTTCAAGGAACTGTATTTCAGTGGAGCTTGATTTTATTTTAACACACTATCTTGTATTGCCTTCACTTTGCTTGTTGCTTTTAATGTATGTGTCAGCATTATGTGCTTCAGGGTACTGCTAAATGGTAGCCCCTAGCTAACTTCTTGCAGTCTAAAATGATGTAAAGTCTGGATTGAGGTCTGACCATACAAGTCCAAAGAATTAGTACCTGATGTAACAATAATCATAACCTTGTAAACTCATTTCAGTGAGGCTTTCCTTGCAACCTTTAGCATGACTAAATGGGGCTTATGACCAGTTTTAATTACTGGAGGTTAAGCTTTTCTCTCCCTCCTTCCCTGTCAAATGAAATTAACATATTTTTCCAGAGTAATGAGCCTGACTAACTGAGGTGTTATAACAAAGACAAAAGATCAGAATTTCTGTTGAAGACGTGTTTAGGATGAGGCAAAACTTTAGGGATTTTTTGTTTTGTTGGGGTTTTTTTATGTTTCTTAGTGTGTGTTTCAAGTCAGAAGAAAAAATATTCCCAAAGATGCTGTTCTGTGATATAAACAGAAACAGATTATGCAGATAAGAGAACCTATCAACTACTCTACCTTTGCAGCTTTAATCTTGTTAGGAAGTCAGCTGTCCATGTGCTTCATGCTGGTATCTAACCATTAAGATCTTCTTTCATGTCTGTTTCCCTTCTCATTATGAAATAGTATAATTGTGCTAGTTTAATGCTTACTTAAAAAAAATATTTCCACACATACTTCTTCCTAATTAGCTCATACAGGAAACCTGCTTGGAAAAGACACTCTTTATAAAACGGCATGCCAGAATGTTTTTCTGGCCTTGGGCTGCGGGAACCAGAGGATGGATTAATATCCTGCAGTTGTTTTGGCCATCATTATGTTGTGGATGGCAGGCTGCCAGTAACAACTGCAGTGACAAGTCCAGAGTGTCAGTGTCTTCCTCCATGTGATAAAACAGGGAACATTTGCACTTTCCAAACCGTCTCGAAGAGGTAGATTTTGGAGGACTTGAAGTGACAAGAGATGGAAGTAGATAAGCTGCTTGCAAGTTGTATGCCAACTTTTCTTTGTGTTGGCTCCTCCAGGCTTGGCACCGCTGATGCTTTTTTTGCCCTTCTTTCTAGACCATTTAAAAGAGAAGCTGGAGGAATACATGGTCCGTTTTGCCAAAGTGAGGATTGTACGTACCAAGAAACGCGAAGGGCTCATTCGGACCAGACTCCTAGGAGCCTCGCTGGCTAGAGGAGAAGTCCTGACATTTCTGGATTCCCACTGTGAAGTCAACGTGAATTGGCTGCCTCCCTTGCTTAGTAAGTGCATGAGCTTTCATCAGCCATTAAAACTAGAGCATACAGCATAGCTTAAAAATCGAAGCCATATCCCACAGTATGCAGGACATACACTGCAGAACTGCTTGGAGCTCTGGTGCATGGTCTGGTGAGTCAGTATGAGAGAGAACTCAGACAAATGCAAACAGCTCCATTTTGTGGTTCCTGTGACTAAAGAACTGGTAAAATTTTGAAGTATCACTTTGGCCTATTAGAGTTAACATTTATTTTACTAAAATACATCTAAATACACTAGTAATATGCTACTCCCTTATGACACCTGACAACCTTTGTTAAGCAGGCATCACTTCTTAGTCCTCTATATTCTGTTAAAACAGCTTTTGCTGTAAATGTATCCAAGACCTCAAAGTTAAATCTAATAACAACTGCATCCACTATAGAAAGCTCAGAAAGAATGATTTGCTATTGACTACCTTGCTGGATTCCAGTTGAAGCCAGCAAAGCTCCATTAGTCAAAGGAATGGAAAGAATCAATTCTGGTAGTCTGGGATTTCACTTCAGGAAACAATGTCACCTTTTTCTAAACACCTGACTACATGCAAAGCCTATGTCTGTGCTTTGCAAATTGAGTGCTTTTTTGCTAGCAAGACCAAATAAATTTTCTGAGTTTTACATAGAATAGAATAGAATAGACCAGGTTGGAAGAGACCTTCAAGATCATCGCATCCAACCCATCAACCAATCCAACCCACCTAAACAACTAAACCATGGCACCAAGCACCCCATCAAGTCTCCTCCTGAACACCTTCAATGATGGCAACTCCACCACCTCCCCAGGCAAAGAAATCTGTATTAATTCAAAGAGTATGTTGTAAATACATGACAGGATACAATTTCACTAATTAGTAGTTATTGTTTCTGAAATTTTGTTGGTAGGACACTTTGGCCATGCTGAAAAAGCATTTGCAGCCAGGATGAGATGCTGTTCTGCTAATGAACTACGATTTGAGACCCAAAAAAAATACTAATAACTAGTTTGTCTTCAGATCAGTAGCAAAACCATGTACAAAATTCCATTGTTTTATCCTTTCTAGCTTTCATATCAAATTGCACATACAGTCTTTCCACTTGTTACCACTTTGCCCTTATTCACAACATCTGCATTTCTAAAAGTAACCTCCATGTCTTCATGTAAAACCCAAATGACATGAACTAGCAGAGGGGAGTACAAGTTTCAACAAGCTTTCCACAAGAAGCCCTGATGAGTAGTTGTTAAACATTCTGGAGCACTCTACATATACAGCCACCTTTCCTGTGCTTTCTGGTTTTGCCCCACTGCACATAATACATTGCCACTAATGAAAAATCTCATCAAGATTCTCACCCTTTGCTAAGTTACTGTGGATAAGACATGACCCTTCAATTTTGCTAACTTAGAAATGAGAAAATTGCAGCTTGCAAAACTAGTTCCTTTTCTAGCTTTTTTGTCTGAAATGCAGGTACATCTTAGCAGAAAAAAAAGATGAAGAATAAATAGAATGGTCACAAAGGATTAATAATTGCAGTTAGGTTGCAGCTGGGTATTGAACTGATGATTGCAACCCTCAGCTCTAACCCAGAAAACGGGAAAGAAACAAGTCCCAGTTCTCCTTAGTTCTCAAGTGAAATGAGATAATTCTTATTCCACATATAGTACAAATACCCACAGCTAACCAGCCAGAGGATGTAGAAATTAAATTTGAGGAATACTGGAGGCCAGAATCAATAGGCTTTATTTTGAAAGAACAAGTAAAGCATGACATGAAGAAGGACAAATAGAGAATGAACACACAGCTAGTAAATTTAAGGATGCCTTGTTCCTTGTTTTCCTAAACATATGGCAGAACTTTCTTATAGCCATTACCAAAATCAGATGACACCTAGCTGCTACTAATAATAAAGTTAATGTATTTTTGCAAGTGTTTATGTAAAGATCTATCTTGTGACTCATTCAACACTTTGTGTGACTGAATGTCATTCAGGGAAATTGCAACAGAGGATATATTAGATATTTACTGCTTTGAAGCTGTCCTCTTTTAGCTCTGATTGTATCTCCCACATGTAGTTTACATCTTCAACTACAGCAAAATTTAGCACTGTTCTGGAGCAAAGACCGCCAGTCTTCACTGAAAGAGGCAGCAGTTTCCACTCTTCCAAACCAGGTTTTGTTCAGAATAAGACCTTGAACTGAATGTTAGAGAATGTAGGAATGCCAGGAGCAATGAGGAAGCCAGGAGCAATCATGTACATGCATTTCTCAAGGTTAATTAGGTATCTAAATTTTAAGTTTTTAGAACTGACTATCAATTCTTTGGACAAAAGGAAGACTGATTTATTTCAGTATTTGTTAGTTATCTAAATAGCTTTGTGGAGCTTCAATTACAATTCTTTGGTTTGTTTTCTTAAAAACAGGTGCAAAATTGTTTTTCTTTACTCTTTGTTTAGTTTATTTCTTTAGCTTAAATGTGTTTCTAAACTGAGATAAGACACTCAGAAATCTCAGAGAGTTTTTCTGATGTAGGCAGGCAGCTGTAGGCATGTAAAAATGTTTGGAAACACAGCTGTTTGTTATGACTCCACAGCAGTATAAAGTCAGTGGAAGGAAATACATCTTGGGCTCCAGCTGCTGTAGCAGAGAGTTTAGTGTAGTGTGAAAGTGGTTATTGCAGGTAAGAAACCAAGCAGCAAACCAGCTGAAAGATGTAGGCACTTCTTTCCTTCTGCTGATGTTGCTGTGGGAGCAGTAAGAGGGGGGATGGACAATATATTAGTAGTGCCATAGGCTACCAGAACTAGGTTTGTCAAAACAGAATATTTTTTTTCCTGAGCAACACTTAGAACTATATCATGATTAGATCATGCTTAGCTAGTTATGAAGACAGCTGCTAGCTATAGCTGTCCATCTCTGCAACATTTATATGATGCATGACTTGCCAGTGGGGAGACTGAGAGTACAAGTACATGTGACAAATCAGATAACCAGATGTAGTTTTCTGAGCCACTCATATTTTGGCACCATCTTTAATCATGTATTTAAGTAGGAAAATAAGAGTATTTGCAATGCATGGAAATAATGCATGGAAATTTTCAGACCAGGATGAATTTGTGAGAGAACGATGAGTAAAGGCAATGCAAAAGAAACTGTAAAGCAGTTCAGCTGCAGCTTTGAGTGTCTTGCATTAGGAGCAGAGGAGATGAAGAGCAGTGGCTGGTAAAGGCAGAAGCATGCTCACATCTGTAAAGCTGATACTAGCTCTTTGTGAAAGTGAGACTTATGGCCCTTTTTTTCCTGAATTTCTACTGGGGCTACTTTTAAGTATGTATGCAAAATACATTGTTTTAGGCATAGTGAAAGAAACACTGATGCTGTTAGTTTTATTACTCTGCCTTTTGGTGAGCACAACTGAAAACACCCTGGTTTCTTCAGAAGTCAAGCTCTTCTTGTGGTTCTTCATCATGTCTAAAGCTTTTTTGAGGCTGAAAAGTAAATTCTGCAGAAACACACAAGAACAGGCAGGTAGGGACTATTTTACTTGCAAAATTCTTGCATCGCTCAAATAATTTTTTCCCTGGCTGTCTCTGCATGTGACTTGGATGGTTCCAATCCTTCAGTCTATTTAAAGGTAGCAGCTTTTTAAAGATCAAGAGAGGGATGCTAATGTATTATGAGTCTACCTTTGACCTGCTCCAGCCAAATCAATCCCATTTAGTTTCTCTCCTCCAATCAATTTAGAATGAGGGTATCAGAGACAGATTATTATAAGCCCTCTAACTATTAGCAGGACCATCACAGGAAAGAGATTATGTAAAAATGACTCTACATAATGATTACAGATAACACTACACAGTATACCAGTAAATGTAATTATATTTGGCAATAGCAACAGTAATGCAGCCATTATGTCTGAGATGATTTTCCTAGAATTCCATGAGAGCCTGTGCTTTAAATTTATTTCACTATTAAAGGATATGGATGTAAAAACCTGCTGAACTTCCAGACACAGTAATTTCTCCCTAGCGGTCAGCATTGTTCCACCATTTTGACAGTCTCTACGCAATAACTGAGAATAAATATGAAAACTACAGATGTTTTGCTAAAGTAATCTTTTTTAATTTCAGCCCTTCAGAAGTAAAGAAGCAGAATCCTTAATATTAATCATTATACCAGTACTGCCTGACTTCCTGTCTAAGTGTTCATTCCACTCTCAGCCTTCTGGGTTTTTTTTAGAGATCAAGCACCAGAGAAATCCAGTCCTTAAAAACAAAACACAAGTTTTCCATGTAAACCCTCCAATGTAGTATATTTTGTAAAGAATCTAGACTGCTATTTAGAGGGAAAAAAATATACTTGGAATTTTGAGATTTTGTTTTCAGGGGTTCATAGACAGGTTTTCTGCTGTCCTTTCATGTTAATGCAGCTACAAATTTCGCCTCTGCTTCCTTATTTCAAACTATTGCTCTTCTGCGTAGTTTTTGCAGTTAGAATATCCTCTTTACTTTTATTTCTTTTCTAATGAGCTCTAAGTGATTAAGCAATAGGATTCACCTCATACTAGAGATGGGAATTCAATTTAGCCTCAGAGTTCTAATTTTATTCTTTTTTTAATCAAAAAGGAACTCCTTTCATTAAAAAACAAAGCACACAAGTGAGTAAGGACAACACTGTGGGGTCTTCTTTATGAGATTGGTAGTAAAAAAGGGCACAAGTCCTGTTTTGCTCTTCATGCTGGTGTTTGCCTTCAATTTGTAGCATTTCATCTCACAGCTGATGCACACTAGAGCCACAGGACAAGTGGCTGAATGGTTGCAAGGGTTGAGATTTATGTTTAGGAACACAAATTTCTCTTGCAGGAGCTTGCTGTACACACTCCCCACAGATGAAAGTGTATTTTTACATTTTGCTTTCTGGTTTGTTCCATAGCTGACAGATTGGGGACAACTCAGAGTAGCGAAGTGACAGGGATATAGATGACTGGACTCCTGTGATCCTCACAGGGATATGCTTCCCTTTAAAGAACTGTAAATGCCTCTAATCATTGCCCAACTGCATTAAGTCCAGTCTGCATTTGATACCGATTTGAAAAATGAAATTATTTGAGGGCCATAGGGAACAAAGCAAGCAATCTTCAAACATCAGAAAACCTGTGGGATTCACTTTGCAGTAATATGATAGATGGCTTGACTAGAATGCCATTTCCTATTTTCTACTTTCATTTTTCAGACCAGATTGCACTAAACCACAAAACCATCGTGTGTCCTATGATCGATGTCATTGACCACAATCACTTTGGCTACGAGGCACAGGCGGGGGATGCCATGCGAGGAGCTTTTGACTGGGAAATGTACTACAAAAGAATACCGATTCCTCCAGAGCTCCAGAGAGCTGATCCCAGCGACCCCTTTGAGTAAGTAGCAATAAAAGGGAGAGTGGGAACATGAAGCAGAACAGGCAAAGAAGGTGGCTGTAGTAGAAGAATCCAAGCCCAGAAATTTCCAGGCAGGCCGCCACTTTGTGCTAATGAAAGGTAGTAGAAGCGAAAAGCTTTTATACCGGTTTATTAAACCTCAAAACAGGGAAAAAAATCAGGGCAACAAGTTGCAGAATTCACAAGCTGTGCCTAGAAACACAAATCTTTCCCATCTTTTCTTTCCCAGTGGTTATATGTGAAAGAAACAGACACATACTTGTAGTTAAGAAAAAGTATTGGACAAATACAAAATAATACCAAAAAAAACCCCAAATATAGGACAGTACAAAAGTATTGGAAAAAATATTGGACAAGGAGTGAATGTGATTACAGTACTCCATTTATTGCGTGGAGCACCTTCCTGAACAGACTGTAGTTTAATGTTTGCTTTGCTGGAGGTGGGATGCAACAAATGCATCAATAACTGAGTCCACATTTTGCCAGCAGGTGTTTTGTTTATGACCGATGATATTACTACTGTATTGCTGTAATTTAAACACAAGGATGCCACACTTCAACAGTGTCATGCTGATTCGTAACTAATTCTTGATAAACTAGCCACTGATCCCAGTATTGTATAAATCAGCTCATTCACAGGAATGATCTAGTTTTCACAAGGTAGATCCTTTCTTCTTTTAATTATTCTCATGTCAGGATCAGCTCAGGTTAATCCACATCAGCAGAGAGGGGACAGACAGACAGGCGTTGTGCAGTGTGGCAATGTCTCCAGGTCTCTCACACATCATGCATCCCAGCAGAAATGTCAGCCAGGACTGGCTCTGATGCTCTCAGTAGCAATGACTGAAACTCCATGCTGCAGGTTTTGGAAGTTTTAAAGCTCAGTGTTTTCACCTCCCTAAAACAAAACCTGGGAACAATAGCAATAGAAAACCTGTGTGTCTGGCCCTGACTCTGCACTATTTTGAAGTAATGGCTCTGATTCATGCAGATAATGGCTCTCATGCCCAGGGAATGACCAGCAATATAATAGAGAGAAGTAGTTAACTGGGGCATTCAGTGGGCTTATTTTCATTATTTGGCTTATTTCTTTTTACTTACCTCCATCTCTCTGGGCCCAGCAGTCTTCATCTTGCATTGGGGTTTGTGGTGCTGAAGTATGTTCCATCAGTGTAACCACTCCACAACACAGATGGCAGCTAGTGTAATCACATAACAGTTCAGAGCTGCTAGAGCTTCCATTGTTCTTTGCTAAGTCTTCCTGGTCTTCCAAGCAGTTGTAATTTCTTGCCACTTACTGAAAGCCCATTGTATATCATTTGGTTCAGCAAGGTTTGTGTATAAGTAAAATTTCTATATTGTCAGCATAGCTACAGGGCTGCTTATCAGCCAGTTCACACATTTGTAGCTTGTAGTATGCAGCTCTCAAAGACAATGGAAGCCTGGAGAGGAGAAACTCACAGGAACCTTTCTAGAACAGATGAGGCTTTGTGCAGTACAGAGCAACAGATGTGATGGTTTTGCATGAACTGTTGTTACAATCAGTGTTACTGCAGTAGATACCCACTTGTACCTGTATTCATGAGACACAGAGATAAATGGCTTCATAAGGAACAACATATAGGACAATGAAACCTATAAATGTCTTACAATTGAGTAGTCATCTCCCCAGAATGGTGGAACGGCATCCCAGTTCTTACACAGACCAGTGAGAGTCTTTCTTGTTTTCCCCATCAGAGGATCTGAGTCAGTGGTGCAGATGGAAATGCCACATTGAAAATGGAACCACCATGTCCATCCCTACACATGGCAGCAGGATTGATGGCTGGATGAGCTAGGACAGTATCTTTACTCAAAGGTACCCTCTGCCTAGAATGGTGAGGGTATAGAAGTGTTCTAAATAATCAGTAGGAATTTTCCTTAAGGGAGAAATCATTTTCTGCTTCAAAGTCAGTACTGCTTTTCTCCCAGGGCCTCTTCTGTTGACACTTCAAACTATAATACTTGCTTACAACAAGTACAGTAAATGGTAAACTTTACAAACCATTGTAGATATCAGTAACTTAACTGACCAAGACATCTTCTCCAGAATTAAACAGACAGGACAGTTTTCCTCTCGATGCATATACACTAAAATGAAAAATAGCCTCAGCCAGGACCATAATTATTATATACTACTTTGTAAGCAGTAGGGATTTTTTTTTTTTTTTAATTTAGGTTAAATGTTTTACTATTGGTATCTTAACAGCATTATTTCTTCCCAGCAGCATCAGATCTGAGCTGATGCTTAATGAACTGGAAAATTGCCAGTAGTTTTAGTAAAACACCAGCAAATACTGGGTATGTGATCCAGAAATGGAGCTGATGAGTTTTTTCCCTCCCTTAAAATGCCAACTCAATATGATATTAAGCAAAAAAAAAACCAAATCTCATCAGCCTAAGAGATAACATACATAAAACCAGGCCAGACTGTAGAAGACCTAAGAGCAGTGATTGTATTATCTGAATGGTATGTTTGCTTTCCATCTGCATATGATGACAATACTGCTGCAGCAGACATGAGCAGCGTGTTTGCTGTTGACACAACAAACTGAAGTGTTGTCAGGTCGTCTTTTGGTGTGACAATAGCATGGAGTTTGCTGAGCTCCAAAGCAAGTTGAACTAGGGTTTTCCACACTTCTTTTTTTTTTTTTCCTAAACTGTATTCCATAGTCAGTGTTTGACAAGTCCTATTCTGTGGGGACACCATCTATCTGGTCATACTCTTGGATATATAGTCATAGTCATAGGTGGGACTTGATGATCTTTGAGGTCTTTTCCAACCTTATTGATTGTATGATTCTTTCAGTTCAGAATCCCTCTTGTGCAGAATCTGGACTTTCTCATCCACTTATTGTAGCATTTAGGAAAGAACACTTGTTATTCTGTAAATAGGCTGCCCAGGGAGGTGGTGGGGTATTCAAAAGATGTGCAGACGTGGCACTTTGGGACGTGGTTTAATGACCATGGTGGTATTAGGTTGATGGCTGGACTTGATGATCTTAGAGATCTTTTCCAACTGAAACAATTCTATGATTCTATGAAATGGATCTCATAGCCTTTAAGATTAGCTATTTTTCTGAAGATCTGTGTTGTTCTTTTTTCAGGATATGTTGAATCCTTAGAGGCATAGAAACTGAACTTCACCCTTAATAATGTGTTCCCATACAGAGGCTAAATCTGTGATCTCTTTGTTAATTTCTCTTTTCCGTGTGCCACAGAAGCAACAGGAGTTTTATGCTGCATTCAACTGATTTGTCACACTTGCAGCTCATCACAGTTGGCTGTAGTGATCTTTCTCTTGTAAGTCATGTACAGCTACTGCAATACATTCTGAAAGGGCCTTCAGATGCATTCAGGGTTGTATAAACGACACGGAGCAAGTTGTTGTTCTGACACATTGTTGGAAATTGTTGGACAGTTGTGGAATCCTCATCACATCATGTTGATGCTCACTCTCTTGATCACAGGGTCAATGATCATTCAGCAGAATTTGAGATGACTATAAGCAGGGAGTACCAGAGATCTTTATCTCCTTTTTGGCATGGATCACATCAGCTTATTATCGCTCAATTATTTGTTTCTGTGTCATGGCAGAGGTTTGGGAGCATGCCCTTATGGGACACATGGGTTCGGGACATAAGAGCATGCTCTTGTGTGGCTTTTTCTTTCTGTGGTGCAAGTATCCTAGTCTCTGGAGGAGTTTGCCTAATACAAGCAATTGCCACTTAAACTAATAGGGTAACCTTGTTACTATAATGGACTGTGATATACAGCATGCCAGTTCATATGATTTAGTAGTCTGTTTGGGCTAAAAGCTCTGTGAAAGTTTAAAGCAAAGGTTTGATATACTTAAGCCTCCTGGGGATGACTGCTGTTTGTTTCCTGGCAGCATTTACATCAATTCACGTTATCACATGCCCAATCTGAAAATGGGCATCAGTGTCCGTTCATGCCAGCAGCAACATATTTTTAATTGGAAAGAAAACAACAATTCAGCTCAAATAACTATTTGGACAAACCACAAACTAATAGATGGGATTAATATAGTGCAAATCAGTTATGGCAGAAAAGGGCTTCACAGCTCCTCAGAGCAGTTTCATGGTGGCATAACCTTATGATACAGGAGGGAGGGAAAGTTGTGAGTTAAACCTAACAGCATTGCTATTGAGTTTCAACTCAGGATGGAAATCCTAACCTATGAGAGAGGTGCTGTTTACTGGATGCTAAGACTTCTAGTACATATTTGAGAAAAATAATGAGCTTTTTGATATATGACCACTCCTTGCTCACTAGGAGTTCTTTGTTTGCCTTCTGATGTAGGGCGGTCACCTCCAGACCTCCCTGAAAGGAGACAAAGCTGAAGAACCATGTAATACTAGCAAAAGACCAGAGCAATAGTTTGGCAAATACTAGGATAGGCAAAGAAGTAGAAAGAATGTTGTAATACCTGGTGAGGCAGTTTAGTTCCTATACTCAGTTTCCTATTTGCAAAGTAGGAAAAGAATCACTTACCATTGCAAGGCTGTTTCAGGTATGAGTAGAATAGAATAGAATAGAATAGAATAGAATAGAATAGAATAGAATAGAATAGAATAGAATAGAATAGACCAGGTTGGAAGAGACCTTCAAGATCATTGTGTCCAACCTATCATCCAACACCACCTAATCAACTAAACCATGGAACCAAGCATCCTGTCAAGCCTCATCATGAACACCCCCAGCGACGGCGACCCCACCACCTCCTCGGGCAGCCCATTCCAATGGGCAATCACTCTCTCTATGTAAAACTTCCTCCTAACCTCCAGCCTAAACCTCCCCTGACACAGCCTGAGACTGTGTCCTCTTGTTCTGGTACTGGTTGCCTGGGAGAAGAAACCAACCTCTGCCTCACTACAACCCCCGTTCAGGTAGTTATAGAGAGCAATAAGGTCACCCCTGAGTCTCCTCCTCTCCAGGCTAAGCAACGCCAGCTCCCTCAGTCTCTCTTCATAGGGCTTGTGCTCCAAGCCCCTCACCAACTTCATTGCCCTTCTCTGGACACGCTCCAGCAAGTCAACATCCTTCCTAAACTGAGGGGCCCAGAACTGGACACAGCACTCAAGGTGCGGCCTAACCAGTGCAGTGTACAGGGGCAGAATGACCTCCCTGCTCCTACTGGCCACACTGTTCCTGATGCAGGCCAGGATGGCATTGGCCCTCCTGGCTGCCTGGGCACACTGCAGGCTCATGTTCAGCCTACCATCAACCAGCACCCCCAGGTCCCTTTCCACCTGAAAGGTGAGTCTGACAAAGCTTATGAAATTGAGGGCTCATGATAACAGGGGCTACTTATGGTTTATGGATGTACTTTTTTGGTAACAGTTTGGACATGCACAAGGGATGAAATTAGATGATCATTACATTTTTCTCTTCCCTTGCAGCACAGACTCTCAACACTGGATGTATGACATTAATGTAGCAAATTGTGTGTTGGATTAGAAGATTACTTGGCACTTTCCATTGAATTGTGTATCTAAAATCATATTATTAGTATGCAAGCTGTTGTCAGCCTGCTCTTTTATTTGAACTGGAGGCACTGTCAGAAATACTCTTTTTTCTCCAGCCCCTTATTTTCAGTATTTATATATTTTTACAACATGCTGGTGCAAAGAAAGTATTTGCTAAGACTGCATTTCATATCTGACAAGTACTTTTACAATTTTATGATCATTTTCTGTAGTTTAGAAAGTGCTTTGGACAATGATTTCTGTTCTGTGCTCCCAGTGCTTTATAGTCTGTGTCTTTTATGACTGATTTCTGCCTATAAACATATTCATAAAACCTCTCACAACCAGAAACAATTGTCTGTGTTTTAAAAGCCTGAATATAATCTACTGTTTTGAACAGAGCTACAGGGAAATGTGATGCCAAGGCATTATTTTACACAGAAGCAGTATCCAACAAATGCGAGGTTTTATAATTTAAGGTCTTGATTTATGGTTTTTATAAGCTGTGGTCTGTAGAAAACTGTTAGTGGAGATAACAATAGCTTTTGCAAACTGCCATCCACCCATGGCCTCATGAAAATCTCAGAATTTTTGTCAGTGAAAAATGCTGACATTTAAAAACTATTTATGAGTGAAGATATACATATTCAATCATGTTCTCCTGCCTTTGTTGGGATTTCTATGTAGAGGTTTTGTACAACCAAGTATACTTACTCAAAAGCCCAGTTCAAAGGAGATGACTGTAAAGAGTCTTAACTTACTGGCTGTTGATAATATATTAGTCCTAGATGCTATTGAATTGGGTAGATTCAGATTTGATACACCAACTTGAGTGTTGCTAGAGGCTCATGCCTCCCAAGTCAAAAGGGAAATAATTTTATTCATAATGCCTTGATACTCTAGTGCCAAAGTAGCTATGTTTTTCTGATTCTGTAGGAGCTTGTATTTCCAGCTTCCTTTTACAATTGGAGCTTAATGGTTAGCACAAAAGTGTAAACATCTTGAATTTATATATTTCTAGTGCTGTTAGCCTGCTACTTCATGCAAGCATTAACTTTAGAACTTGATAGTCTATATGCCCATATGCTGGGGAGATTCATGGAGTAGGTCACCAAAACTACCCTTAATTAGAAAACTAAGTAGTTTCTGGACAGGAATTTTAATATTTCTTTACATAAAAAAGACTGGGATGGTGTCCAAGAAGGAGACAGAGATATGTTGCTCGGTGCATACAGGTGAGATATTGAACACTGTCAATGCACTATTGATACAGATGACTTGGCTGTCAAAATTATAGAATCATCTCTGACAAGTTTTCTGTAAAGAAAAGAAATTAATCTTTAAAAATAATCAATTTTGTTTGTAATAAATTTTGGGTTTAATGTTTTCAAGCCATTTTCTCTGTAACTTTTCATGCAGAATTTGGTGACATCTATTGGTATTAAGAAACAATTACATTTTTTGTTGTTTACCTGCATAAAGCTGGGAGTGACCTCTGAATCCACTTCATTTCTGCTTGTTTTTTGTTAGGGTTTTAGTAAGGAATGACCTGTTGCTATTTAAAGCCTGAATCTAGTGCTACAGCTGCTCCCAACAGAAGACAGAACAAAGACTAAAACAATTAATTTTGTCAGACCCCTCTGTGCACTTCCAAAAAATGCACATTGATGCAAGTTCCATGCATACTCACTGGCTCAACTTTACTAATACTCTTTAGCATCTGTCTAATATGAATATCTAAGGGTAGCGGTATGTGTGGTGTGTACCCTTCTCTCTTTCTCCCTTACTCTACAGAGTCTGCCAGATACTCCATAGTTGTATGATTCTATGATCACAGTGCTTTTCTTCATTTCCCCTCCAATGTCATGGTTCTTTTATTTCAGTCAGCTATCAACTAAGCATGGCATAATAAGCATTTCACCTGATGATATATTCCTTCTGGGTTTTTTTTGTCTACATAAAGTAATTCTGACTGTCCAGCTGTCTTGGTATAGGACCCTCTTCCCCCTGAGGTGAAGAGGTTTTCCTGACTCCCACTCTAAAGAAATCAAGATGCCCTTGCAGTGTGTGCTGGAAGCATGAAAAGAAGAGTCTGTGAAGAATTTTATATATAGCCAGTATTTCAGCATTGTTCTTATAATATGTAATCAGAAACCTTCTTGCCACAGCTTTAACCCCTTTTGGTTTGTTGTGTACGTTCTACCCTGGGAGAAGTCCTTGTATTAGGTACTTGAGGGCTCATGTCAGATCAGCTCATTATTTATTTTCAAGGAAATAACTTTTTTCAGTTTTGCTTAAGTCACGTTTTCTAGATCTCTGATTATTACTTTTACTCTCCTCTGGACTTTTTCCATACTGAGAAGAGATAATGCACTGGCCAAAGCCTTGTAAATAGGTGAGTCACTTTGCCTATTTCAGCTGCTATGTTCCAGTTTATATTTCCTTGAATGTTGTTGATTCATGCCAGGATTGTAATGTGGGGCAACCTCCACATCATTTTCTGTAGGACTGGTATCTAGGCCAGTGTTCATCATCCTCATCTTGTAATTCAAATTTTACATGTTTGGAGGCAAGATATTTGTCTTCGTATCTATTTGAAGTGCTATGTCCCTTTATTGTCCCCAAATCAGTGTCATACTTTGTAGCCAAAAATTTTTACTTTTTTGTTTGTTTACTTCACTTTTCTGATTCACAAAGACTTTTCAGTTCTGATTAACCCTCCAAGTTTTGCAACCTATTGCACTGTTATTTGAGCTCTGTTTGAGGTTTGTGCAGATGGCAACATTTATCATAAATCCTGATTGTAGAAATCTCTGTTTGGTCCATGTTAGAAATCAAGGTCTGGCTTTCCAACAATGCATCCAGTAGTTACTCCATTTTCCTAACCAAAAATGCAATGTGTACCACCACTTCCATGGCCCATTTGTCCAATTTGGCAATCTTGCTTCCAGCTGAGCAAATCTTTCTAAAATGGTACATAAGACTCTCTCCAGATGCTCTAGATGGCTTCAGATCTACAGCACAATGGCAGCTGGCTCTTCAGTTTTCTTTCCACAATTGCCTTTCAAGACTTGAGACCAAGATCTAGGACCTCACAGACACACATTCCAAACTGATACAGTGAACACACAATGCCCTGTGTAAAGCTCCATGGAGTGGGCTTGCTGAATTGCACCACGTGGGTTTTTAATAAGACACTGAACTGAGTCAGATGCAGGACAGTATTTATGGATACTACCTCAAAGCAATTTTGATTGTAATGTTGCCTTACAGGTGATTATTTTTTGGAAATGGTTATCAGCAGTTTTTGCATCTCTCTGACAATCGTTACATCTCTTCCATATTTCTGTAGTTGTTAACCCTGGCAGTTGTCCGTGGATCAGGTCTTTTATCTGAGGCTTGAGTGAGAAAAAGAGAGTTAATAAAAGTTTTGTTCAAAGTATTAGGAGAGTTCAGTGTAAGTATTGGTATGATGAGCACCTCAGAAATAAGACATGCAAGGTCATGTTCTGTATTATCCCCAGGCATCCTAGCATCTCTTTTCTTGTCATATAAGTAACCAAGATGTCATCATTCTATCTGAAGACAAATTTCAACAAGAGGCAAAGGCAAATGCCTCCAGCAACCTGTGAGGTGAAAATTCTGATAAACACTCCAAATTTTACTGTGTTAATTTATTTATAAAATCCGATGCATATCTTTTAAAAGACCAGGAACCAATAAGGCTCAAAACAGTTGTCATCTGTTGTCCTATAAACTGCCAAGACAGTGTCCTTTATTAGGGAACAAGATTCGAGTATCAGCTTTTGGGGTTTTTTTCCTCAAAATACCTTTTTCCTTTGTGGGAGAACAGCCCAAAATTATCTTCAAGTGAATTTCTTGCAAACTCAACCTCTTTGATGTTTTCAGTTGTTAAGTCGATGCTTCGGTGTTACTTTCAGTACTGGAGGAGTGCTGTAGACATTTGCCCTCTACAGAGAATGAAGTGCTTGCCAGGAGAGAGGATAACCCCACTTCTGCTCTCCTGGTTCTCCAGCAGAGAGTTTAGCTGATTCTGCAGAACTTCCCTGGCTTTTTTGTGCTAGGGTAAATAACCACTCTGTTTTACCATGAGTACAAATGACCCGTGGACATGTAGTAAATTAAGAGTGAAAAAGGTGGTGATAAGCCAGGAGCACTCGAGGACAACAGTAACACTTTTCCCTTCCAAAGCATTGCAAACATGCAAAGGACGTCTCAGAGTACACAAGGAAAACTTAAACAGTGGGAAAGCCAGTAGTTTGGAATGCTATTTTCAGACCATTCTCTGGGGACCTCTAGGCAGTGATTTCAGAGACTCCCAGAACACACTGAAGAAGAACAAATATCTTAAGTTCTCAGCCGACAGAAAATTCTTCAAGTCCCCAGCTCACTGCCTTGCAGTAAGTTTTAATACCTTGCCCATTTGTCGTAGTTTGGGCTGGGTGCCCTCTGCTACAGGGGTGTTTCCTGTGTCCAGAAGTCCATCCCAGTGGGTGGACTCAGGAAGTTAGGTATTTCTACCATAATCCCTTGCACCACTATAAATTTTGCAGTGGGGTCTGGCACTTCCTCTTTCCTTCCCTCTCCGAGACTTGGTAACTGGGGGAGAGATCTCCCGGCCATGGGCCTGATTAGGCCCAAGGCCACAGGGGGATGGGCAGTCTCAGGCTTGGCCAGCTGAGACTAGCCCAGCAGAGGGAGGGGGAAGAAGGAGCCCTGGGGGTTTTGGATGCACCCTCAGGTGGGGATGGGATCTTTGTCACTGCGCTTTGGGTTTTCTGTAACATTCACTGCTTTCTATTTAAACTTTCATCACTTTTGCAATCCGTTTGTCTGAGTCGTTATTTCTGCCTGTGGTGGGGAGGGGATCTGCCCCAACCCATTACACCCATTTCGTAGTGATTCTTTTTAATAGAATGACAATTTCAATACCAAAACTGTTCACAACATAATCTCTGGTTGTTCCTGACTTGTTCAAAGGGCATTCAGGAACGAAGAATAATCCTTTGTTACTTGTAGTTGATACAGGTATAGGTGATATAGATAGAGATGCAGATATATGTCATATGGGCCCTGACATTTCAGGGATGTTCACATCAGACCTTAAATCAAGCAACATAACCAAAACAAATACATTATTATAAAAGTCCAACTATATTGCTTTAATTTATACACTTTGTCTTATATTACTGTAATTGTTTACATTTCAATTTCTGCTAAATAGGGACATTATTGCAATCAGGCATTATTGCAATCAGTTTCTACCAAGAGTTCCTGTAATGATAATTTAATAGATTCATAAAGTTTTCATACCAAAACAGAGTCTTATGACTGTCTCAATGGAAACTGTAATACTTTAAGAACCTTCATATGTTTACTGGAAGGTAATAACATGTTCATAATTTCTGTAAGCATGGAAGGGCTCAAAACTTGTCAAAATATTTGGATGGGTGAGACTATACTTTTATATTACTGTTTTGTTTTGGTTTTTTTTTCATGTGGTACATGTGAACACTGATTAAGCTTATTTAACTTACTTGAGGACACTTGGTCAGGTGGTGAAAAATGTCTTTTCATCACCTGTTTAACTCTTTGGCTTCTTACTTTCATTCATAGTTTTTTGAATATGAAAATTTCCTAAGCTCTGCAGGCACAGCTGACCATAGCCTGTAAGAATGTCTGTGGCAAGGAAGGCTGATAGATGGGCCTTAACTGCAAGCAGATTCCATCTGTCTCATCTAATGCTTATTAAGAAATCTAACCTCGGTTAAATTGTATTATACAAACCTTCAGCTGTACCAGGAACTGTCGGGTCGCTATTTTCTGCAGCAATTACTGGGCTGACATCTCCACCTACTGGCTCATGAGGGCAAAGTCCCCTTCAGATGCTTGTTTAAATGGCATGCAGAGGGTGTTTTGCCGGTTTTATGATATTAAAATAATTTAAAGCCACTATTTTTAGTGGAATTTTGTTCAGTGTTATTTAGCCATGTATATAATGAAGTTATTGACGTCAAACTAGTTGACCTATGCATGTTAGCCTAGGTCTTAATAAAGAAAATACGGTTACATCTCAGCTGCCCCAAACTCCTTCACAGCTTACACTACCATTTCTTCTCAGCTTCAGAAGGAATTTGTCATACTACTGTTGTCTTATAGACACTACAACTCATATAAAGAATAAATATAGTACAATGCATGGTAAAACTAGAAATCTGATGCTTGGGCTGATTATTTTAACTGCCACACTCACACTGCTGGTTTTACAGAGACTCAGTTTAGATCAGATGCCACATAAGGTGCATCTACAGTACAGTCACATCAACCTTGTAGAATTAAGTATTTTTTTCTGCAAAAGTTCATGTTAAACAGTGGTGGAATTCAAATTCTTCTAAATTTCTTTTTGCTCTGGGCAATTTCTTCAAATAGGTACAGAAATAAATGGAAGCATGCTCTGAATGGAAAAACAACTATTACCAACTATTACCCAGCAGGAAAGGATATTTTCCAGAAATGTGGAAGATCACAGAAACACTCTGCTCTGTATGTATAAACAATAAGCACTAGCAGAATTATTAATTACCTAGTGAGATGAGAGCTGTAGTTGTCTAGACATCTGATTTTGAATGGTTTCATTTGACTCAGAAAAAGTTAAATACTAAACTTTATTAAATTAATTTGTACATTTTTGCATCTTGTGACATTCTGGACATAATAGAGAATCCAAATTCTCCAAGAACAGTAATGAAGCACAACAATGCAGAGTTCAACCCATGAAGCTGTGACCCCAGCAGGAGTAAAGGACTTCCTGCAACTTGACAGCAGCAGAGATGATGCCTCAGACCTGTGAAAACATTGGTATTTCTGAAATTAATTGAACCCACCTAGGCCACCAGGTTATTTAAAAATATTTCATCTCTCAGATAACTCCCGGTTTGTTGCCAAGGAGAAATCACATGCTGTTTCAGTCTGCACTTCAATGGCCTTCTTCTTCAGCCTTGTAAAATACCAAATCCATAATTCCCATGAATGTTCTAGCACAGCTCCTTTTTTGAAAACAGCAGGCCAGATTTGTATGCAGCATCGTACTGCACACACTCCTCAGCAGTGCTATTAATCTATAGCTTCTGAAAAGATCTTCACTAATAGATCTTAAAGTTGCATTTGCCCTTTCCAAAACTTATCAAATACCTCTTTCATCCATTCCTAAGCTACCTGACCTTGTGTATCTCAGTTACTTGAAACAGGTATTTTTGCAAAAGTTCAGATGATCTAGCCTTGGTTCTGTTAACAGGCACAAGATGTTCAGTAGAGCATCAAGATGAGATGCGTTTGATATATTCCTTGAGAACTTTGATGTTGCTTTTCCAATACTGGAGTCCATTTTCATTCAATAAGCTGAATGTGGTTTTTTTCCACTTCCATTTCAAATGAAACCTGAAATTAACATAGATTTTTATTTGCAGCAACGTTGTTGATAGCAATAGTATGCCGCTGGGAATAGGTCGTGTAAAACTGGAGGCAGAAGTGAAAAGTGTTTTGGATGGGTCCTGTATGTTGCAAAGAGGGTTGTTCTGAGATATTTGATCCTTCTTGATATACCTCTGCATTTAAAGTAGAGAATGGGAGAAGTACTTGTGGGTCCAAGTAGGTGGAAGGTTGACCATGAACCAGCAATGTTTTCTTGTGGTCAGGAATGCCAGTGCCATTCTGGGGTGTATTAGAAGGGCTGTGGTTAGTAGGTTGAGAGAGGTTCTCCTCCCCCTCTACTCTGGTCTGATGAGACCGCATCTAGAATATTGTGTCCAGTTCTGGGCCACTCAGTTCCAGAAGGACTGGGAACTGCTTGAGAGAGTCCAGTGCAGAGCCACAAAAATGCTTAAGGAAGTGGAACATCTTTGTTACAAGGAGAGACTGAGGGAGCTGGGGCTCCTTAACTTGGAGAAGAGGAAACTAAGGGGTGACCTCATTAGTGTTTATAAATATGTAAAGGGTGAGTGCCAAGAGTATGGAGTCAGGTTCTTCTTGGTGATGTGCAGTTATAAGACAAGGGGCAATGGGTGGAAGTTGAGACATAGGAAGTTCCATGGAAACAGGAGGAAAATTTTTTTCACTGTGAGGGTGACAAAACACTTTAACAGGCTGCCCAAGGGGTCATGGAGTCTCCTTCTCTGGAGATATTCAAAACCCACCTGGATGTGTTCCTGTGTGATCTGGTATAGGTGATCCTGCTCTGGCAGGAGGGTTGGACTAGATGATCTTTTGAGGTCCCTTCCAACCCCTAACATTCTGTGATTCTGTGAAAAGTACTATTTGTTGCAGGGAGGAGAGACAATCCATGCTTTAATCTAGGTTAAAAGCTATTTCAACTCTAATCTCTTTGGTAACATCACTTTACCTTAACACAGATGTTTTATTAAAATCCTCAAGTAAACACAGTGATACTGGGTTTTAATTTTCCTGTTGTGATTTGCATGTGTAATAGTATATGGAAAAAACCCCAGATTTTTAGAAGAGGAATTGCAGCAGTTAATTAATCTGAAGTTTCAGAAAACCATAGATAAATATATATTACAAATCAGTGAGCAAGTGGAAGCATGACTAGCATTTTGATATTCAAACTATACATTCTGGTGTCTTGTATATTTGCTATCTATTTAAGCAAATTTGGTGTTAGGCATAAAGTCAGAGTTTGTCAGTGTTCACCTTGGAGAATTCTGTCTTTCTCAGCCTTTTGGTTTGGTTTGTTTTTATCTCTCTGGCTTCTGTCCTTGAAAGATTAATGTTAAGAGTATATACATCCTTTAGTAACAGAAACAGTAAACTTTGGTGTCCTTAGTCCATTTTTTTAAGTTCGGTATTTCAGTCTGAAAAATGTACTGGTTTGGAAATTTTCATGTTGGGACTCAGAAAAATCTGTAGATGGTAACAATAGCTGGAGCAGTAGTAACTCATCACATTGCCAGAGGCAGGGCTGGTAACTGATGTGCTGTCAGATTTGTTAGCTAAAACAGACTCCCCTGGGATTTTCATGACAGCTTCCCTTTCTGCGCATCTGATACTTCTTCTTTCTGAATTAATCAGTATTGCTGCTGCTCAGTCAGGTAGTGTCTCTGGAGCATAATTAGCTAAGCAATGGTTACAAACAGGAAAAAGGAAATATCCCAATTATATATCCGTTGTTTTGTGAGTACTTGGATAGCAGTTTAAAATACCAGCTGTAGTTCACAGGAACCTGTAAGGCAGGACTCAGATGATCAGGAAATGATATCCTGGTCTCTGTTAAGTTAATAATAGAACTATGTTTTGCTGCAAAAAAAAGGAACAAATTCTGGTTTGGGATTGGGAGTTTGGTAAGCTTTTGATTAGGTATCTAGGTGCTTTAATATTTGTCTCATGTTAAGTTCTAGAATTCCCTATTTTCTTTCAATATGAATAGGCTGGTTTAGCTTTAAAAACATTGTTCTTCAAAATCATCTTCCATCTCTAATCTGTGTGTGCAGAGACATAATCTCTGTCTCTGCTCTTACTGATGTATACAGAAGAAACAGGCTTTGCTGCTGGTCCCTTGGTTAGAGTCTAGTGAACCCACTTTGTTTTTTACCTTTGGAAGCCACATACTTGTGTCAGATGTAGCCACTGGCTAGAATGAACCTTTGAAAGTCTCTGAAAGACAATGGACATACTTCTTGGAATTCAAATGAAGTTTTAAGAACTAAAGGAGACACTCGTTTTGTTCGTTCCATGAGTACTTAATAAAAAGAAACCTTTTTTTATATCATTGACCTTTCAATGGGAGCTTTTAAAGATCTTTTTTATAAGCTTTTGTTTGTGTCACAAGCTTTAATAAACTAGCTATCAAAACATCCCACTGAAGTAGAAAGATATTAGTATCAAATTTAATAGATGAAGCACAGAACAAGTGACTTCCCAGAGAGTCATGTGGCAAAGGAAGGAACAGAGCAAATTTCTCTGTCATTGTCACATGTATCTCCTCCTTGTCTTGACAAAAGAATTAGGCATTCTGGATTTGCATTATTCTGGTATTTTGAACCACTAGTACACCTAGGGTTTTAAGGGAAGAAATAACACTTTGTCAGTGGAATACAGGACTCAAAGGGCTGTGCTCTATCTTATTGCTGGATGTCACTGGTAATGACAGTTTTTGCAGCTACCTGCATTTGAATTTGTCAACAATTTGCCAACCGTCCGACTGCTTACAAACTGTTTCATACTAAACTCAATGCATTACGGTGCTGAAGTGTTAAAGGGAAGTGTCCACAGAGAACTGTTTAGACCAAACTTTTCCACCCCATCTTAGGCTATCTTCCCCCATTTAACTTTCTTTATAATTTAACTAATTTAACCAGTTAATTAGCTCTTTGGCTAATTTATTATTTTTTTAATCAAGCATTTCCTAAAGTAGTTTTGGACATTTAGCTGTCCTGTATCAATTTAAGGAAATTAGGCAAATAAATTCCACCAGTATTTAATGTCAGCTGCAACCCCTTTCAGTTTGTCTTCAGTTGATGTGTGCATACAGTTGATGTATACCTAGCTTTATTATCTCAAAAAAGCATGGAAATTATGTGTCAGCTTTCTGTGTACAGGCCTTACTGGAAAGCAAATAGGCAGCTGTATATTTACACTGTAGAAGGGGAGATAGCACTATCACACCAAGTGACTCAGTTGACTGGTCACAACAAATACAGCTCAGAATATGGAACTTTTGATCCATGAAGTTAAATTGAAAAATATTATTAATTTTGACTCACAGAGATGCTCAGAGAAAAGTATTTTGAAAGTATTTTTAAAACCTAAAAAGGAGCTGATTTCAACAAGGAAGATGTTTTGAAGTTGAGATTTATGAATGCAGATGTCAATAAATTAGAAAAATCAGAAATGTTGGTGCAAACCCAAATGTTTTGTTAGAATGGTTAGGTTTTATCATTATCAGAACTAAGGTTAATTACTGAGTAGAACATCCTGGAATACAAGCTTCAAGCCAAATTAGCCATCTGTCCATATTAGTTACCTGCAAGTGTGATGTCAGAGTTGGCTCCAGGGACCTTCCAGCTGGTGTCCTCCAAGGGAAATACTGGATGTCATCAGTCCGAGTATACCTTGCAGACAGATATTCCTGTCCTGAAGGCAGAGTCACCAGGCAGCAAGCAGGAGAGCTGAGACAGAGCAGGGAAAAGTTGAGACAGAGGTTGTGTGGGCTTTGATTTCCACCTGTTCTTTCAAAACTGGAGTGATTCCTCAATTTTTATTTTAAGCCTGCAAATGTGGGGCATCATTTTAGGTGATTTTAGTGCAGCATAACAGGAAAGGGTGGGCATGCTTTTCTGGATTCAGTAGCTGCCTGAAATTTAGAATGCTTCGAGAAGTGCTCTGTCAGGTAAAGCAGCCACAGATCTTTTTCCAGTGATTTTCAAATCTTATCTAGGGAAGAAGGGGGAGGATTTGTGTGTTGTACAAGATGGTGTATACTTGCCGTGAAATTTTGGGACAGGCAAAAGGCTGGTTTATTAAATTACTCTGGATGAATGAAGAAGGGAAAAGAAAAAGATGATGGTAGATATTACAGAGTATTTAATCTGCGTTTGGAGCCTATTATAAACCACATAGTCAGAAAGACGTGAGCAAGGCTGTCTTTGAACATGAATTGGAAATGATAAAAAATACTAAATAATCCACTTGCAATTATCTAAAAGATAATAAAATTATTAATATAAGCTTGTCAGGAAAAGCCTCTGTCATGAAATTTTCATTTCCTTCTTTGACAGAAGATATGGTGCCATGAGACACAGGCAGAACACAACCATCCCCTGCCACCAGCATGGGGAGAGGATGCTCCTGCTGTGGGGCAGTCTGTCACACTGCTGACTTAGTTTTGCCTTCTGTGCTTTACGGTACTCACCTCCAGGAGTCATGTAAACTCACCCAAGTGGCAAAAAACCTACCCCACACTAAGGGAAAAAAAGCTCTAGTTTTCTAGCATTTGAGTGAATTAAGCAGTTTGAGGAGGATAAGTTGCTCCAGGGGGAGAAGACCACATACCTGCAAGTTACAGCAGGAAGGATTAGAGGAGAGAGTGGAGAGTGAGATTCCTCCCTCTGGTAGCAGCAAAACATTAGATGTACAATATTAGGAACTCAGCTACTCAGAATAGGGAGGCAGTAAAGGCGATCTTCCCTACAAGGCTTTTTGGTGTTGCCAATGTTGCTTTCTTTTAAAGGTGATAGAGTGTGGATGCATCTTTAATGCAGATGACTACAGAACAGGCTGAGAGGCCATTTTTCTCAGCAGATAGGTGTGAGTGGTTTAACGTTCAGCTGTGAGATTGTCTGTCATACTGGTACAGGGTCCTGTGGCAAATGCCTCTGCTGAACCCCACAGCCGAGTTCTGGTCAATGTCGTTGTTAATTATCTGAACAATAAATAAGTAGTAAATTTTTTAAATCAAGAAATCTGGTGTTGGTAGAAGCTTACAAATCATCAGGAAGACAGGGTTAAAGTGCAACTTGATCCTGGCAAACTGAAGAACTAATTAGAAAAAAAATAATGTGAGATTCACCACTGAAAAGCAGTGAGGAGAGAAGAGCCAAGGAGAAATTTAAAGCATAAGTTGGTTAGCATTGTGGCAGGAAAGGATAAGAGTGTTGCGTGATTAAATTAACAGCAAAATTCTGTATTCACTGTGCAATGTATTAACATCCATGAGAAATTAACTATTCCAGTCTGCGTGCTGTGAAGTCATGAGTGCATTCCTGTGTCCAAATTTGATTTCCGTACCTGGGAGCCACACATTAGTCGTTTGGAGACTCCAGCTGAACTTTATTTTTTTCATCTAGAAGAGAGAGAACTGAGAGGGAGGACATTGTATCTGTTTCCTGATAAGAAAAAGGTCATTTTAAAAGGGAATAGTGATTAGTTGTTCCCATGGAGACTGGGCCAGGTTTTCAAACAGCTCTAGCATTGCTCCCCGCCTTGTTTATTTGCTGAAGTTCACATCAGGTGAAAGCGGTGTGTGATGTAGTCAAGGAGAAGACAATTCATTTCATTAGCTTTTAATGTCTTAAGGAGTGTTATAAAGAACTTTTAAGCGGTGCACAGCTATTTGTTTTGCTATGAAAACTTCCTTTCTGTGGACAAAGAGTAGCGCTTAGTGATTTGTTGAACTCTTCAGCTCAATTAAGGGACTTAATTTTGTAACTGAGTCATAGGAAGGAGCATTCTTAATTCACTGAAGCACTTCATTTGTGTGTTTGTTTCCTAAGAGGGAAGTATTATAAAGGTAATTAAACCTTTTGTGATAAAGACAGTTTGCAAGGCTTATAATAACAGGCAATGTTTTAAAAGTTTTGTGTTGAAGATTTATAGTACTCAAAAGCAATTCAAGTAAAAATTCAAACAATACATTCGAAGTTAATGTTAGGGATATGTGTGAAACTGCAATTCAGTGGACTTTTTTAAACGTAGCTTGCTGAAGAGCAGCCCAGAAAATGTTTTATTTGGTATTATAAGTCAGTATTATAACTCTTAAAATTCAAAATAACACCTCTTAAAATCCAGTGTATTCAGCAGCTGGCTAGAATGGTACGAATGCAGGATGTCTAAGTACAATGATGCTGTAGGACACAGGCCCAGCTAGAACAATCAAGTGACTGAGGAAAGCCCTCCTCATGTATCAATTTCTGAACAAACACCTTTTTGCAATAATTGATATTTTCAATGATTATCTACATCTGCAGACAAGCCATGCAGTTCCTGAAAAAGGATCATTTTAATGTTTTGCTGCTTGCTGCAATAGATTGTATGCTGACTTCTTATTAGAAAATATATTTAAAAGATGTTACATTAACCTCCTCCTGGAGTACAAATTAGCTGTGCTTCATCAATAAAACCTTGTAGCTAGAAAATTACACTCAAAATCTTTCAGGCTAGAAAAATGTTCTCGACTATATTCCTTTCACTGAAACAGGAGCTTTTTATTACTTACACTATTTGTCAAGAATATGATGCGTGCTTCTTGCTGAATACTTGGCTGTTGGCTTTTGTCTTGATAATGATATACATACACACATGCTCTGAAAATACCTTGACAGTGGAGTGAACTTCATTATTCCACAGAGATGTGAAGATCTATTGTAAGAGTATTGGCTGGCTTGTGTAGTGTTCATCATGTGGACACCATTGCTCATGGCAATAGGAGTTTGTGGAGGCTGATATTATTCATTTGATTTTTGTCTGGCACCTATCTTTATTATTAGCACACAGAAAATAATGTGTTGATTCTGAAGAGCTACCAGGAATGCTTACATGGATTTTTTGCTAGCATCTACTGTGTACTTTCAGAGTTCCTTGAGTTACCAAAGCAAAAATAGGAAGATTTTTTTTTTTTCACTGTTTCTTAATTTTCTTAGTCATTGCTTCAGTTGGCACCTGTACAGTCACTAATGAGAGTGTGTCCTACAGCAGTCATCTTTAAAGCTGAACCCTGAACAGACGGTGTGCATCTCTTGCTTCATTGCTCTCTGATTTAATAAATCCCATAGGAAGTGAAATCAAGTCTCAAGGTGAGTCCCTCTCTGTGGTGCAGGGAGAGGAAGGTTGTTTTGTATGTCGCTTCTACATGGGGAATTGGAGTATGCTGAGTTTTCTCCTTGGGAAATGCAGGTGTATGAACCACTTCCAGATTAATGAGAAGGTTTCTAAAGGGTATTGGTACAGACAGGGTGATGTATGGAGGAAGAAAACCACTAATGCAGAGCATGCTGTGTCAGATTTGCTTGAAGCTGCTGTCTCTGCTCTGGAAAAAGAAGAAACAAAGACAAAATGCTGACCTCTGTGAAGCTCATTCTTCTTCTAAGAAAATGTACTCCATATTTTTTTGTTGCTATTACTCTTTGTCAAGAAATCGTATCTTCCAACCAGAGCAGGTTTTGGCCTCCAGGAATAGTTGGATCTGCAAGTGATTGAAAGATGTTGTCAGGAGTCCACTTCACCTGACCCCAAAACACAGCTTAGTCATGACTGTATTGCCTTTCTGCATCCATTGGGAGACTAAGCCTCATGACTAAACAGCAAACTCAATTATGAATGGGGTTCTTATAGCAATACTTGGAAGCAGCTTTATTTTTTTTCTTTAGCTTGTTTGTTTTCCCACTCATTCCTAATATTAATTGTTAATGGAATAGCATCTTCTGTAATTACAGTGGAAGCATGATTTTGCTTTTAAAGTATAGTTACGAGGGGAAAATATTTGCAGTGTTCTGTTTCATTTTAGCTTTATTTATAAGCGTAGCATGCAGAAGAATAGCATCCTGTGTATAGCTTCACAAGGAAAGCTATAAAATCTGTCAATGCTAATAATTTAAATCTTCTCCTTGCAATTCTGTGTTTTATAATATAGTTGTTTTTGTTCCACAATTCATATTTAATTGCACGTCTGAGAAGGCTCGTGCATTTTTTCCTTTAAATCTTTCCTTAGTTTTATTTTCTTGCCGGCAGAATATGGTTGAATGCTACAGCAGCTGCTTTGCAGCTATAACTCTTCTCTCTTATTACTGCTAATAGCAGGCAACAATTTACTGCGTGTGTTAAGTTTGGTTAATGTGTTGTTGTTGTATAACTGAAATCTTCAGGAAGGTATTTTCATAAATGTAAGACAACAAATGTCAAACTGACCTAATTACTGTTCTTCTCTACAGTTCCTATGGGCTGCTAGTTGGAGATAAATTGTTTGAAAATGTATTACTTAGTAATGTAAAGGAAGGACTGCTCTAGGTGTAGGGAGTGAAACCTGGTATTAAGACCCATGTTGTCAGTCTTGCACCACCTGCAGAAAGAAGCATCCCAAGGGAGGTGGCAGAGCTTGCAGGGGTAGTTGGGGAGTGAGCTAGGGTGGATTCAGAGCAAGTAGTCGAAGGACTGGTTCAAGAGATCAAAAAGAAAGATTACAGTGGCAATGCAGACACAAGCAATCCTCTCATCAGAGGACTTGTATCCTTCAAAAGCTTGCATGCTCACCCTGGTAATTGTCACTAAATAAGAGATGATAGTCTCAATGATTAAGAGTAGATTATTGAGCAGCTGATGTAAGTGCCTGCAGGGCTATAGTGACGTCCCATGGTGAGAAGGTTATGGGACATGGAGTATTTGACTCTTTGGGGAAAGCAGATTGGAGTTGTGAAGGCTGTCTGTATGCTGACACTTGACCGTGGGTTACAGCAGCACCTTGATCTTTTACTGAGTTCCAGTTCACATTCCCAAGGACAGATTCCTCTTTGAAGGACAAAAAACGTTGAAAAAGTGGAAACACCTCAAAAGTATTGACTCATGGCCCTAAAGCAGCTGCTGACAATACTCCTTGAGTCTGCATTTGAAGTATTTCCATGAGGAACTAAGAAACACATTGGATCAGAAGTACTGAGTAATCTTTGTGTAGTCTGTGAGATGATAGCAGTAGCACCAATTCTAGCCTGTGAATATCATCTACTTAATGAGACTATCTGTCAGTAACCATCTGGACAATATAAATCCCATTTGTTCATGGTGGTGAATGTGACCATGATGGAGGAGATCAGGTAAAACTACAGTTTCAGTGGGGCTGGTAGCTGCCATTTCTAACAAAGATTATTTTGATTATTTGTATGAAGGATTTGCTTTCTCTCTTGGGGGGGGAAGGTGATTTTTGGTGCATTTGGGGGGTTTCCTTTGTCAGCTCTTAATAAAGCCTTTATAGGTCAGTTGCAAGAGTCCTTATTGTCTGGCTTACCTTCCTGCCACTTCAGGATTTGATATTGCTTTTTTGTTCTTTCTAATTTAATTCTGAAATGGGAGTGCTTTCACTAGCATATTTTCTTTTGGAAAGGGTTCAGAGATGACTGATTGCCCCAAATTTTTCTAGCTCTTCAGATGTTTCTTAAAATAACCATAACATTTCTTATATCCATACACTCTTAGTCAAGGTAACTGCCAACAAATAGTATTTCCTGCAAGCGAGCACAGACAGCAGTCTTGGGATTTCAGTTAATGCAGTTGCAATGCTTATGTGTTATTGTTTTCAGTTCTAAATTTTTTTCTTGTGGTATTTTCATTATGGATTTGTATAGGTTGGGGCAACCCCTCCTGATCCTTGCACTGGCACATGGCAGGCAGTGGGATAATGCTGCCACAAGGGTAGCTGTGCAATGTGAGCTGCTGGATCTGGGAGGGACAAAGCCTGCAAGGTAGCTGCAGTTTCTATCAGAAAGTCACTGAGAAGACAGCAGTGTACTTAGTCCAGCCCTAAACCCACAAGGCAGCTTTAATCCTGGGGAACTGCCATTACACTGTCTTTGAACTACTCCCAGAGGTCCCCTCCAGTTTGCTGTTGTCAGAAATATATGTTATACCTTCCAGCTATATGAAAATTTTAGTGTGCAACTCCTAGAGTCAGGGAGGTTGGCTGTCTCACTAGTTGGGGGTACTCCTCTGTGTGTTTAGAAGTTACACTTGGAGTTTCCAGCTCTGAGACCAGTGTGGCAGTGAAGAACAGCTTGCACTACAGCCTGTACAAATTAGCAGAACTCTGCAGTAAATTCATTATCCTTATTTGATTTCAAGGTCAGGTCCACTGTCCATGTACAACAGCATAATTTCATTGGCAATGTATTCTTTGTACACTTAAACAGTCTATAGACCCAGCTGCAGCTGTTAAAGATCCTGGTTGGAAGCAGAATCATGTATACAGCCATACAGATTTCTAGTGCTACACCTGTAGGTGTGACCATTTATCAGTAAATAGTATTGTAAGTGTATTCATGGCATTTGTGTAAATATGCACTTATATTTAGAATAAAAGAAAACTGTGATATTTCAACTGGGAGAGACAATTTTCATCTCAGCTGCATTAAGCAGAGACATCCCCAACTAGATCAAGTGCTCAAAGCCCCATCAAGTCTGGTCTTTAATGTCTCCAGGGATGGGACCTCCCTAGACAACCTTTTCCAGTGTTCCACCACCCTAATAGTAAAGAACCTCTTCCTAATGTCCAATCTAAATCTACCCTTCAGTAGATTAAAACCATTGGCACTTGTCCTATTGCTACATGCCCTTGTAAACAGTCCTGCTCCAGCTTTCTTGCAGACTCTCTGGAAGGCTGCTATAAGGTCTCCCTGGACCCTTCAATTCTCCAGCCTGTACAACCCCAACTCTCTCACCCTGTAAGTGTTCAAAGGCCATTGCCTTTTAGGCTCACTGAGGGTATCCCTATTTCACAATCTCAGATGTATTTTCCTCTTCTGACCCTCTCCAGGTAAAGCCTTTCCTTAGAAATCTTTTGTTCTACTTCAAGAACAAACCACACAGATTGCCACAAGACTCTGAAACAATACCTCTGATAAATCCTCACCCTTTGCTAATGGAAGCAGCTCCTGGCTTTCATGAAGTGCTGTTTGGTTACTCTAACAATAACTACAATCATTTACTTTCCCACTGTTACCTCTGTTATCAAATGGATTCATTTTTTTAAATGTGATTTACAATGATGATAAACCAAAAAGGTTCATTTCCCTGAGTTGCCTGCCTGTCTGTCTTTACAATAACATCAAATTAAAAGCAGGTGCTGTCACGGGACAATGGAGTGCTCAACATCATCAATTTTCAGCTCCTCCATCCTTCATTGTGAAGGGCTTTCCAGAGTTTTCCTGTGGCACTGTTTGTCAGTGTCATTTTGGAAAAACTGCTGTCACTGTTTCACAGTTTTGACAAGAAAATATTGTGACTCTGCTGCAGACAAGGAGAAATCTAATTTCATTGTAGTTAGTCCCTGCCTCTCCGTTACCTACCAAAACAGAGCAATATAGCAATTTGTAGAGCTTTAATTGTAGAGCAATGATGCACTTGTCATGGTTTTACCCTAGCCAGCAGTTAAGCACCACAGAGCCACTCACTCAGTCCTTCCCCGTAGCTGGATGGGGAAAAGAACTGGGGAAGGGAAAAACAAACAAACAAACAAAACCAACTCATGGATTAAGACAGTTTAATAGAACAGAAAGGGAACAACAACAAAAATAGAATATACCAAAAATGTGATGCACAATGCAATTGCTGGCAGCCTGCTTATCTATGCCCAGCCAATCCTTGAGCCATGGTGTCCCCAGGCCAGTTTCCCCTGTTGATAAACAGGGCATGACATGCCATAAGGTATGGGATATCCCTTTGGCTCATTTGGGTTGACTGTCCTTGTCGTGTTCCCTCCCAGCTCCTTGTGCATTCCCAGCCTCTGCTGGCAGAGCCATATGAGAAGGTGAAAAGTCCTTGACTTAGGATAAGCACAGCTTAGCACCAACTGAAACATCAGTGTGTTATCAACGTTATTTTCATCCCAAATCCAAAACACAGCACTATACCAGCCCCTGGGAAGAAAATTAAATTTATTCCAGACAAAACTAGGACAGAGTGCATTTCCAGCATCCCAGAATACCATTGACTGCCTATTTGCACCTTCAGGCATCATCTTTTTTGCCTTCTCATAACTTAATGATAACATTCTTGAAATGGTTCACCTCCGGCAAATGGATGACCTGCTTTTTGTAGCAATGGCATGGCTACCCAGGCTCCAGTCTTCCTCCCTGTCAGTATGGAATCATTTCAGACTTCTGCATTAATCCCCAAAGACAGATATAAATGAAATATTAAAATTACCTTTTGACTCCTTCTCCTGCCAGAGTTTTAAGCAGTGTGTGTACATAAGGGTGAAGCAGGGGCAGCTGCTGACAGTACTACTGAAGAACTGATCAAAGGATTAATATTCATCTGCATCTCAGCTCTGTTGCAGATCACAGACCATGTCATTAACTGTGTGTCTCATCCATTTAGCCTAGTGTGAGGGCTCTGTCTGCTTGAATCAGAGTTACTAGGAGTAGTTTGTGGAACTCTGAGGAAAAGCCAATTCCATCAGTGTGCTAGGCAGCACTGATTTGAAAGGCTTTGCTGAAAAATCAGTAGCAGGTTATTGTAACTCTACTTACAGTTATTTAAAATCTTTGCAGCTCAGAAATGTTCTGGAAATGGCCTTCACTAACTATTCAGTCTGATGTGGCATGAAAACAGTGACATGAACAAAAAAGAAAACCCACTGGAAGTCCTGTTGCCATTTCCTTGCTGTGCTTCAATAGTCCTTCTTCACGTTTGCCCACCTAAATCATTCAAGTGTTACAAAAATAATGCTTCAGACTGAAATACTACTGGAGAGTCAGGAAAAAAAATGGCTTCTGTTTTGGGGGTGTTTTGTGTGTGGAGTTTTGGCTGTGGTGGTGATTGCAATTCAACCACTTTTTTTGCCTTTTTAAAAAGTTTTCCAGATGTTGCAAGTATGTGTCTGGTGCTATATAGTAGCATGTAGTATAGGTATCTGAATGACCTCTTTTCCTCACCTGGCATCTGTGAAAACACCCAAGCAACTATTTCACCAGCCCCCGGGGAGTGCATATGGGCAAGGAGACAAGGCAGGCCTGATGGACACAGCCCCACTGGTCCCACAGGGTGGACACTGCAGTGAGTACTTGGCAGGTCATCTGTCTTGGTCTGCTTCTGAGGTTGGGCTGGGTGCTGTAAGCAGTGCAAAACAAGATGTTCCTGAAGCAGTTTGTAATCCCCTATTGTGAAGTCACTTCTACACATTATGTATAAAGTTATTTTTCTGGACTGTGATCTGCTTTAATCTAGAGTAACTACATATAATTTAGAGTTACAGAAATCAGAGTCGTAGTTATAGTAATCCAAATAACTTAATCAGAATCACCTGTAACTGTTAATAGCATATTGCTAACTGGTCAGATTTGTTATCATGGTTTATCTAGGAAGCCTTCTTGGGAGTAGAAGGTCTGAACTGAAGGATTATTTTAGAAATAAGAGTTTCTGTTTGGGCCAGTGACTTTGTTTTAAAAGAAATTGTTTATCATCTTTAATGACATTTAAAAATTTCTCCTTAAGTTCAAACTTTACTTATGATGCTATGCTGAGTTTAAGTAAATAAAACAAAAGTATGTACTGGAAAAAGAGGGTAGTTCCCTGGTTTACACCTCTGCATCTAAAGAGGGGAAGATAACATTGTAATTGGATAATAATTCTGTTCAGCTGCTGTCCCCCCATGAGAATATCCTTGAAGGTTGTGATGGGATTTAATGAACTGGTTTTCATTAAATTAATTAATTATTCTTTAAATTAATGCATGGGAGGTGGTGAGGAAGTTACTGTGCAACCAGGATGGACAATCTAAAGAGATGAGACTCAGGTCTCAGTCTCATAAGACCGCTTGCGTATTGGACTCATCTCTTAACTATAACTTGCTGTGTGATATTCCAGCTCTTCTTTGGCTTCTGATTTTTGTCCTTCTGAACAGCTTCACCTAGAAGTGTTCATTTTCTTTTTGTTTTTGAGTCCTGTAAATCTTCTCTAGCAATGATTCAGATAGATTTTCCTTGGATTATGAGAGGTGCTCATGAGAAAGGGAAGCTGCCTCTTCAGAGTCTTCCATTTCTACCCATCTCACTCATCTTTTCTACAGCTTCATTAATTTTCTAAATATGGGAGGGAAAGCTAAATGGATCTCGGTGTCATTACCCACATAGGAGCTCATTGCTCTTTTACATTGCCACTTTTTCAGTGAAGTTTAGCAATATGTTAAGAAAAATATGCAAAATGCACAAAGAAGTCATGTGATGAAATCATAGGGCAAACTTTATGAACTGAACCTGAAGTGTTTTTAGAGCTTTCTTTGTAGCTGACTCTGCAGCTGACTTTCTGGCTGTCCATTGGAGAAGAATGGGGTTTTACCTTAATGTTATTTTTTTTAAGTCTAATTTTTAGAAATAACTGTAGTTATATAGGCACTTTTGAATTAACTTTAAGTAGCATAACTTGGTTGCTACGTGCTTCAGCATGCTGAGCTATTTTTAGTATTATTTGAACTGATAGGTTATATAAAAATTAAGTCTGATACCTTTTTCTGTCTTTCTCCTGCCTGTAAAAATATTTGTTTAACTACCAAAACAACATTTACTTCTAAGCTTCAAGTGACAGAGATGGGTATAAAGGCATTTGCACCATTTTCACTTAGTGAAATGAACTGATTATTGTTTAGCACTTTCACAATCACCAACAGGCACTGCGTAAGAATGCAGAGTTTAATGACTGTCAATCATGAGAAACATGTCACATTAGGCATCCAAGTGAGGCCTTGTTGCGATTTCAGTAGAGAGACTGTTGATTATGGGGAGATGCAGGCTACAAAATTTCCAGTTAGGCTAGATTAATCCTGATCTTTGTCCTGCATAATAGTGCTGGGAAGTAGCAGAGTCAGGAAAAGCTTGCGTGACTTTGTCACAACCTGACCCAAGCAGCTGTTATCACTAGTGGGTGCTGTTAGGTACATACGCAGTTGTGTGCCCCACTAGCATTTCTCAAGTTTGAGCTGTCCAAGGAAGATGTTACTGTAAGTCAAAACATAACGGAATTCTGCTTTGTCTGAACACAATTGTGCCCTGAAAAAAGGAATGATTAGGTTGTCAACATTAACTAGAATTTGAATGGAACTGCTCAAAAAGCAAGGTATTTATCATTGTTAGTTATTTTGTGCCTTGTTTAGACTGAATATTTTAGAGATTGTTTTGTTAAAAAAAACATCAGGAGAATATTTAGCACAGAAAGAAATTAATGACATTTGAGTCCAGGGCCTCTTAAAGGACAGATACCTCACAATTTGGTTATCACTTCTAAAATAGTTGACTGGGTGCCAGTGAGTAGAAATGTATGAAACATGCATGAATGTATGTAGATAAATATTGTAGGTAAGATGGAGACAATGTACATCTGCATTAAATCTACCAATGTGTGATTAATTTTGCAAACAACTCATCAGAAAGAGACAGTGAAGGGAAATTAACCTAAGAATACACTAACTAAGAGTGACAATAAAGTTATACAACAATTTAATTAATAAAATACAAGTTAGTGAAACCAGGTGATAGGAGGAGTCTAAGCAGTGGGATATAGCTCTACAATTACAAATCTGCACAAGGTAGCTTCAGTTTGTTTTCTGAAAATTGCTGGGGTACCTTACTGTAAATAGTGGAGATTAACAGAATAGTGGAGATTAACAGAATAACAATCAGCTGGCAGTGTATGGCCATACTGTTGTGACAGCGCTGAATTCACAGTGAATGAACTGGAGACAGGTTTTATGGGGAGCAAATCAGCTTTAACACAGACCTTTTCTTTACATAGTTTGTCTGTCATATATTTTCAGATGCTGCTTCAGGACACTCTAAGATAATGTTGTGAACATCAGGAATGCAATGGTTTGCAAAATCTGTGTCATTTTTGGGTACAGACAGGGGCACAAATATATCAATGGTAAAAGTTGTTTAGAAGACTGGACACTTGCTCTTGAGGGGAGGAAAAATCAAAGCCTGTAGGCTAATGTCACAGATACAGGTTTCAATTTTTTAATTTTGATGATTTTATAACATGGGGGTTATTTGTGTTGTTAGAATAGATCAAAGATAAAGCAGAACAGGGCCTTGTAGAAATAGACTAGACTAGACTAGACTAGAATAGAATAGACCAGACCAGGTTGGAAGACCTTCAAGATCATGGCATCCAACCCATCATCCAACATCATCTAATCAACTAAACCATGCAACCAAGCACCCCATCAAGTCTCCTCCTAAACAGTAAATGTGCAACAGTCAACACATGTAAAAATACATTTTAAAATACAATGGGTTAAAAAGTTAAGTATATAAGACTCTGCTTTTTATTTTACTTCTTCAAAAATTCACTAAGTCTGATCCATATTCATTCCAGCTTACATCAACATCTTTTCCTATGGACAGTATAGAGTCTGCCCCTCAGCTTAGCTGGAGCAACCTTTAAGTTTGTATTTGGTCATTTATTTTATTGATCTATATCAATTCCTTGCTTTTGATCAACTTGTCTTAATAGCAGTTTCTTTTGTTTCTGCATTCATTTCACGTGAGTGATAAGGTCTGCATCTTGAATTACACATACATAGATTTTAACTTTTAGTTTTATTAAAGCCTTTTATTATCTAGGATTAGTGTCAGCTTCTGCTACTTGCTCTAAGAAGCTTTGGTGCGGTATCAGGAATCACTGCAGGGAGTACCAGGGGAAGCAACCAATTTATTCACTCTTCTGGGGTGTCTTTGTGTGTGGTATCACTAAGATGGAGGGGTACTTGCCTTGATTAACAAGACAGTGAAATTCACTATAAAAAGGGCACAAACCCAGCTCAAAGCTGTGCTCTGTAGATCACCAGTCATTTCTGGGACAGCAGCAACATGGGCCCCTTCCTCCTCATCTGTCATATCCATGACTATAAGGTCAGCAGGACCCAGCACTGACTCCCAACTCAGGCTGACATTTGCTTCAGTTTTTGTACTATGTGCCAGTTGGTTTGGCACTGAAGGTCAGTTTGTCTAACATATTCTGCATGAGATAGACCCATCTTTTCAGCATTCATCTGTTTCTGTTCAGCAGCTCAGCAGAAAGCCTTTAATCAGACTGGATTATACAAAGAGATGCATAGTGCAATATGCCATTCACTGGATACAATTATAATGACCACATTTCAGCTGTTCTAAGCAGGTGATCCCTATCAGTCCTTTCCAAAGTGCCCAAGTACGCTGCAGCAGCATCTCAATTCAGCAATGATCAATGCACAGTGTAGTATTTTCTTTATGTTGAATAATAGATCACACAAACCTACATCCACTTACTGACACGTGACACTAAATAGATGTGTCACTGGACATCTCCCAGTCTGGACTTGATGATCTCAAAGATCTTTTCCAACCTGGTTAATTCTATTCTAAATGTCAGCATAGCTACAACACAAGCCACCTAGCACAGGTGCTATCCTAAGTGCCTTTCTGCATGTTATCAAAGCTCCTCTTTCCTTTTCACTTCTTAACAAGTTCTTTGTGTCCAGTGTATATAATCAGTCTTGCAATGCAATGATTCCAAACCTTGCTATACAGCTCATTTGTTTGCAGTATACCACATTAATTTCTAATGCAGGTAACTTTATGTTCCTTTTAAGCTTATGTTATTCTTTCTGTTACTTTGAAAATTTATAGATGATCTTTTTTCCTTCTTTTCTGGCTTGTGTTGGGGCTGGGAGTTTTTTTGCAATCTCACTAAATCAAATTCTTTTTCTGTCTCAGCACAGGAATACGTGACCACTTGGGTCATTTTTGAATCAGCTGGCTTTTACTGGCAGTGTTCTTCTTTTACATGTAGTCAGTGAATCTCTGCAGTACATCTCCTGTGAAAGGTTTTTGTAACTATTTTTAAGTTTAGCAACCTTAGCCTTTCAGCTTTGCTGATGTTTTGTTGTCTTTGTCCTTGTAAGTTTTTTAATATAAGTATTTTTCAGCCTCCTGCTGTTAAGTACTTACATAATATTATGCTACAGTACCTCAAGGCTGATTGTTTAAGTGTCAAGTAGGACATTTCATTGAAAAATTACTAATACAAACATAGCTTTGTATTTGACATTTCTAGACAGAAGCCATGAAACAAGAGAGAAATTCTTCTCCTTTGGGCTCAGTATAGTTCTTTTCTGTGTGAATGATCCTATTGAATACAAAAGGACTTTTCATATCAGTCGTAATTGTAGGACTGAATTCTTGTCTTCATAATTTGGAGACAATTTAATTCCTGTTTAGCAGCAGCTTGTGGCACGAAGTGGAATACATATCCTGTGCCAAGTGGTCGGCTTAATGCTCATTCCACTCCAGTGAAAACCAAAAAGCCGTTGTGTTCGTCTTCTCCATTGCTCTTCCTGCAAAACAGCAAACGTCAGAAGGTGTGGAAAAGACTGAGTGGAGTAACATTACATGCAATTTCTGGGTTTTTTGTTGTTTTTTTTTCTTTTTAAGTGTAAGAGAGATTAGTTTGCTGCTATTCCAGACACTGTGTGATAGTTTTGCTCATTGTAATATACATTCCGAACTTTGTCATGTAAGTAACAAGGAGTTTCTTTACACAGCATTATCTGGAAAACCCATTGATTAGTTGTAAAGTATAATTTGTAACTATATGCCAGTTATTTTGCAATTTGAAATCTGATATTTCATCTTCTATCTGATTCACCTACAGGAACTGTCTTTTTCATGCATTCACTGTGTCAACTGAAATGCTCATAATAGATATCATACCTCAGAGGATCAGAGAAATCCTGCATTTCCCCAGGGAATTCTGGGACTTCATTTCTCAACTTAGTTATAAGCATTCTCCATGCAAGTCCATCTTTATAAAAGGACATTATGTTTTGATTATTTAGAACCTGAAACATGTTTCAATTAGATTTTCTTCAGTAGGAATTGAAAATGTATTGTAGTAGTCAGAATCCTCAAGGGAAGGTTTCTCATAAAATCTCCACTGAATTTATTCATGTCAGAAGAACAGTCAATATTTGAGGTATAAAAGTATTAGCATTTAATGTTTGTTACAGTGCATGGCTTTGGCAGTTAGAATTTTGCAGCTTTGTTTTACAAAGCATCCATATGCTGTCAAAAACATAATCACTAAAGGAAAATAGAATTAGCCTGTTAAAATCAGAACTCCCTAGTCATAAGAAAGGTAGCTTAATATAAGATAGAGTATAAAATATTTACATTTTTCAACAATGTTATGGAATTAAAAGGTAAAATATCTGTAATGGTTTTTGTTACCATGAATGCAGATGAGAGGAGCATTTTCTAACCTTCATGTGTGAGTATTCACTAGCATCCTAATGGTGGCAAAGGCCACTCAACTGTCTAACTTAACTTTATGTTATCCACTGACTTGGTTAAAAGATAGCAATATAGAAAGAGAAAATATGCCAGAATGTTGTTCCATTAATTTTATGTCCTCTTTAGTAAATTTCTAACTTATGCATTGGTTTCTGTGATACCTGCCAGTCGTGACTTCGTTCCAAAATCCTAGATCAGTGGCAAAGGGAAAAAATTTCATTTTCCAGTTGGTTCTTCAGGGATATTACCATCTGCTTCCATAGCTCCAAACAACCAACCAAGTAGCAATTCAAAACAAAAAATGCCCTTAGATAGGATAAATTTCCCTCAGGGGCTACAGTGTTACAAGTCACATGTCCTGGGACCCAGTTTCATGACTATTCCTCAATAAGGAAGCACTGCCTGCAAGGCATCCAGGTCTCTCACATTATGTATGTATTCTCTTGTCCTCCAGCCACTCACAGGAATGTGTTTCTTCTAGCTTCGTGCTCTAAAACTCATAAAGCAAGTATTGACTTGCACGGATTGAATTGAAGAGCTGGAATGGACTTCCTTCAGCCTGTTGTCTCCTTCCTGTTCAATGTAGATCCCTTTGTATCCCACTTCCGTCATGACATCAAGGAATCATTGAGCAACTGATCCTGAGAACTGTCAATGTATTTACTGCATTAGATACGTGGTCTTCTTGGTAGTGAAAAAAATCCTGCTTAGTTTATAGTACAAAATTCCTGTTTATAAATTTTAAATGCGCTTTTCCTGAATATTCTCCAACAAAGTTTAAATATCCAAGATTTTTCTGTATTATCTGTGGAAAAGACTGAGTTAATTCAAGTAAATTCCACATGTTTAATTATGCAATAAATGGAAACAAGGGAAACATGGCAAACTATTTGCCTATGAGTGAAATTACCACTGTGAGACTGAGTTTAGGAGCAGATGTTAAACTTCCAACAGCTGCTCTGTAGCCATCCACTTTCACCTTCTGCTTTTCTCTAGCCAGCACCTGTGAGACTGAGTTTTGCTAAGTTTCAAATGTGAGTTACTTCACATAGAGTGCTGATACTACATTATGTACTTTGGCAGGTTTCCAGAGTCCCTGTCTTTTACTGTTACATGGGGTTGTTATTAATGAATAGAATTTGGTGGATGGGCTCTGAAAAAAAAAAAAAAAGATAAAAAGAACAAAAAAAAGGAGCTTGTGCATGGCTATATAGCATGCTCTCTATCTATCAACATGTCTATCACATTGCCTTTTTCTCATCTAGATTCCATTTTGGGGTGAATAAAGGTAAATGTTGTTTATTACAGTATCCTTTGTCTACACCTTCCATAGCTTCGCAGTTGTGGAAGCCAGATCACCCACATTCGCACAGAGGCAGGCACACACACACATGGGCCAAGCATCTTCATTATTCTTTGTATTGTTTTACTCATCCTTCAGGTCTCCTGTAATGGCTGGAGGTCTATTTGCTGTTAACCGAAAATGGTTTTGGGAGCTGGGAGGCTATGATCCAGGATTAGAAATATGGGGAGGAGAGCAGTATGAAATCTCCTTTAAGGTAAGTCATCAAGTCACCTTATATGATACTTCATTATGTGTGATCATGGTGGTTGCATTCATACTGGCTTTTGTCTTTTAGCTAAAATTAATTTAGTACAATACTACTTTTTCATAGGAATTCCCACTAATTTCACATATAATTATGCTTTTCAGTAGCAGTGAATCACTAGATCTGCTCAGCTGCTATAAGCTGTTATCTATAGGCCAGCTTTTCAAAATCAGATGATATTTTAATTGCATTTGAATTGTTGTAATCACAAAATATATGGGGAGTTTTGAAGTGCTTGGGTTATGTACAACCAGCCATGGTGTATCTTCATATCCTCTGTGTGGACAGTTACTTGGCTTTTACATGTTGAGTTGAAAATCTTGCTACTTCCCACATGTAAAATAAGTATTTGCATTAGTGTGATGAGGGCTAACATGTTTAGTTTGAAAACTGAGTTTATTGACTTCCCGTACACCCAAAGACATGAGAACTTTGCCTCCTGGCTTCTACATGCAAAGATTTTCAGTGACTTGATAGAATTTAATGACATAGATTAATTGATTCAAGCATATTTGGATAAAGCTTGGAACTGAAATTAGAATTTAGCTTCAGGATCTTTCCAACCTACTTCCAAACTGTGACAGTGTAAAGTATTGCAAATAAATTCAGAATGTCAGCCATGACTAATATATATCTTTCTGAATCTAAGTTTCAACAGTAATTAAAACAAGAGAGCTGAGGCCATTCTGTTGAATGGAATATACAGCGTGGTGCAGCACTGGTCTGCCAGGCTGTCTTTACCAGAGTTACCAAAACCAGCAAAATGGTTTGCATCAACTGTGCTATTCTTGTGTTTCTCCAAATCATTTTTATACGCCAGCAAAATAAAATAAGAAGGCAGGGGAAATCTAATAGCTAGACAGTGTATTTAGAATATATTGATTTACCTTCTGTCCATTTAGGTTGTTTCAGAGGCAAATGTAAGTAGTCAATAGTAGCTGTCACAATGGTTTCTGACAGGTCACCCATGATTTTATTATTCTATTTCAAATACCCCTTTTAATCATCATCACATACTTGCAATGCTCTCCAGTCCTTGTATAGAAACCATGGTAACAGCACTGGAAATTGAGATATTAGATTGTCCCAGTGTGTTTTGCTCAAGTGTTCGAATTTTTTTTCGGAGGCAGCTGTGTCACACTGAGTCACATTTTGGTCATACCTTCGTTAATGTTACACTGACCTTAGGGTCCCTGTCCTTTCTTACTAGTGTTAAAATAATTAAAATACTCTTTAGAAAGTATTGCTGAATAGGTGTGGTGGTTTGAAAGGAAAGGCTCTGCTTTCCCTCCCACACTGAGAAAGAGACCATGGCTAAACCCAGTCGGAGAAATGAGAGTATATTTTACAAGGAAACAGATTCTATGTAACACAACAAATACAGGTATTTTACAATATATACAGGAATATACAGCAAATGAACTCAACCAGAAACCAGACCCTCCACAGAGGGGGCTTCCCCCTGTGCCCCCTTCACCCCCCTACCTCCCTTCTCCCCCAAAGAGGTAGAAGAAAGAGATGTGGACGGTTAACAGGGCAGGAAAGGAAGAAAGGCCTGGCACAGGGAGTTTGTTAGTTCTTATCTCTTGGCAAGAAGCCCAGAAGCAGATCCAGCTGAAAGGGACGGCGAAGAAAGGAAGACTGAGAGAAAGTTCCCAGCTCCCCTGGGCCCAATCTCACCTCCCACCTCAACTTGGCCAATGAAATTCGTTTAGAATACCAAAATATTTTATAAACATTTAGCCAGTGTGCCCCTTCCTTAAAGGCACAGCGTCAAACGGTCACAATAGGAACAACTTCCTATAGGAAGAATTTAAGACATGAAAGTTTAAAAAAGAAGACTGTTGTTTGGTTTAGAATGACAAAAAATGGGAGAAAAATTGTGGTGGTGGAAGAGAGAAACACAAAAGACTGAGGCTTATTGTTATCAGAATCACCAATATTAGCCTGGGAGAGGTTTCTGCTTCAAGTGTAGCTATAGATTCACTCATCTGAAAACTTATGGAAAGATGGACAAGTTTGCCATGTAGTTTAATTTACCAGCTCTATTCACAAAACTTGGGAAGGTGGTGGACTTGCCATCTCTCTGTTATTCACACAATTGGTCAAACTACCAGGTGGTTCAAGTTTCCTTGGCTGCATGAGTAGGTCTGGAGCAACAGCTTACCTTTTCTTAGAGTATCTTAGCTTGGTGCCATGGTTTAGTCATGAGGTCTGTGGTGACAGGTTGGACTTGATGATCTTTGAGGTCTCTTCCAACCTCGGTGATTCTGTGATTCTGTAGTTGTTGGAAGTTTGTATTTAGAGAACTGTATCAGACCAACCTTTAGCCTGAAAGGCAGACACGGTGTTCCTTTTACATTCTTTGTATATCTTGGGTTCAACTTTGAGATTCATATGTACAAAAGATGAAATATTGTTGGGTGCTGGGCCGGCGTGGAGAGAACACATGAAGACACCTCAGAGCTTCTTCATCAACAACCGCTAGCCCCTTTATTGAATAATACACATCGCAGCTTAAATACCTTTCTTTCCCTGCACTCCCATCCTCTTTCCCAGGCCAAGGAAAGCTTTCTTGTTCACAGCTGCGCATTTTTCCAGTACTGTTTACCTTTCAAGTTAAGGGGAGGATATTCAGGCCTAACTTCAAGGCTACACTTAATTGGCCTCGCAGTACACAGCAAAATATAAGGGCAAACAACTAAACAATCTATATATCAACCTGCTATAAACAGAGACCATTCTGATGACACAGTCTTCTCAGTGTCCCACAGGAGATTCTTGTGGTTAATTCAAATACAGTGATGCAATTATGGAGGGATACATGCCAGAGCAAGAGCTGTCATATGCTCCCTGAAATGAAATAGTGTCTGGTTCATCTTGAACTTGTTGCCCTGCTCTGTGAGCTGGAGTGAGGACTGTTTGCAGATTAATTTCTGGCCTTCAGTGATGCATTTTAAACTCTTAAGGACTGACAGCCTACTGTAACCGTTCTGCTTAACATTGTAACAGTAGGTCCAGGTACTATAGAATCCAAGTAAGCAGTGGTATGTCTTTAATTAAGCACCACTAATGTTTTGCTGCAGTGGAAAGCTTACAGGTATATTCAGGGAGGTTTTTCACAAATACATGTATCACATAACATTTTTATATCTTCAAATTCAGTGGTGGCTTACATGGAAGAACTTTTAAGAAATAATATATGTTTTATATTCCCTGGCCTAATTTTACTGGGAGAGGAATTTCCTATATGCTGGAATGTAATCTTCGACTGCACTTCACAAACCCCAGACATGGAATGAATTAAAGTCTGGATCAAGGGCCATCATGCAAGCTCAAAGAAATCACTAATAATAGCAAAGCCATATTGCTTTGTGAGTTCAAGGACTGATTAAAAATTGAATTAGCAGAACCAGTGATTGTCTGCAGAGTCAGAGGGAGTTCCTGACAAGAATAGGTCGAACCAGGTCTAGGAAAGGTACTCAGGCTGGGAAGCTTGGAGGGAAAGTGTTAGTTTTGAAGTTTCTGGCTGTTTCACTGGATGGGACTTGGGGTGACAGACACCAAGCTTTAGTGCAGAGCATGGACATAATAAAAAGTCCCTTTTGGGGTGGAAGGTTGCATTATCTCATTGTATAGGAACAGAAGGCAGGGGGTGTGAGCAAAATAATAGATGTTTATGTGTGTTTGGGAGGGAAGGGTGTTCAATGGAAAAAGATGCTACAGAGAGTGAGTCTGTAGTGAATCTCACTTTACTGCATCATAATTCAATGTTTCTTCAAAACACAGTGGGCTTTGTAATGCTTCTGTGACATTGGGAATTGTGCCATAGCATGAAAGGAAATTTACTCAAGTCTTCAGGCATGACTGTTCCAGGTACTGAGTTGTCAGAAACACAGACAGGTGTTTTTTAAAAAGCTGCTGCTTAAAAATTTGCTTGACCCTTATTTTCCTTGACTACAAAACTCAACATACTTTCTCTTTTGATCTTTTTCTGCTTGCTAACATTGCTGCAGAAGACAGCAGCAGGCATAACACTGAGTGTCATGCTGATTGACTGATGTTTGCAAATCAGAGCACACATATGCACAGTCAGTGGATGATAAGGCAGCCACAGCCTAAGTGTCAAAATACTGACATCTTCATTAAACAGTTTCTTAGATTAATTTTTACATAAGAAATCATGTGCAGCATTTTTTGGCAACGTAGCCTCAAGATCAATTTATTAATTAAAAAGATGTATGGTACCTTGCTGACCATGTTGTTCAGCATGTGTTGGGCTTGTGAAAGCTGGAAAAGCACTTGAATTGACCTGATTAATAGCATCTCTTTCTCAATAAGCAGGGAAGCCACTATTTAGGAAATCCTAAATTTAAATGTCAGGCAAAATATAGAGCAGTGAAAGATAGTGGGAAGATAATAATTTCCTGTGTTTGCTGAAGATCCTTAAGGTGGGTCAACCTTGGACAAGAGATGCCCACCATTTGGGCTGGATACCAGATTCCCACCAAAGCTGCCCTGTGTTTGTAGCAAAGAGGTTGCTGCTAAGGCTTACAGGGTTTGTTGACTTTGAAGCTTTGCCTATTTGGATAGGTTCTTCAGCTGCAATCTTTGCAGCGGTGCTTGTTGCTTCTTCCAATAAAACGAAACTGTCTCGGGGGTTCAGCTCCCCCTGGGGTTTGCCTCTCAGCCCGGTAAGGTGCATCTGTCTGCTCCTGGGCTTTACAACGCTATACAGCAAGGGGTCTTGCAGTCCTGTCTGGGTAAACTTAAGCACAGCTGAGATTCCAAGTGAGGATTGTGATTTCTCCCAGAGCTTGGACAATTGCAAGGCAAGGCTCTGGCTCTTTGGGCTGGTATTTATAGATTTCCTGAGACAATGATGGCCAGTGACAACAAAGACTGAGAGATAAAAACCTGACACTGTAACCTATAGAATGAGTTTTCTCCAAACATGGCCAAAGGCACACACACCTGTCCCACTTGGACGCCAGGACATGTTCAGACAGGCCTGGGCAACGTGGGCATTTTCCTGAAAAACCAGACCTGCTGGCTCCTGCCCCATTGTCTGGTTCAGAGCATTCGGAAGCTTTTTGTCCCTTCAGGACAATGGGGAAGACTCCTTACACTGTTACCCTGTTTCATCACTGGGGTTCCTCCCACACAAAACAGTTCTTCATAAACTGCTCCAGCATGGGTATCTTCTGTGGCATGGAGTCCCTCAGGAATGGACTGCTTCACCATGGAGTCACAAGTCCTGACAGCAAACCTGATTGCAGGTACAGAGGGCTTTTTGTTCCCTTCTTAAATACATTATCACAAGGGTGCTACCTCTGTTGCTGATGGTCTTAGCCTTGGCCAGTGGTGGGACTGTCCTGGACCTGGTTGTCATTGACTCTCTCAGACACATGAGAAGCTTCTCACAGAAGCACCTCTGTAGGCCCATGGCTACCATAACCTTGCCACACAAACCCAGTATAGTCCTCTACACTGTCCTTAGGCATCATAAATCATACCTTGCAAAACTGCTCATGGTGGCACCCTAGCCTCTTTGTAGATAGTCATCTGTATCTAGAGTTATTGTATTCTTATGCATGCTGACATTTTTTCCAGATTCTCTTCATCCCTATTCTGCAACACACACCTCCAAGTTCACTGTTCCCTTTCTTTATCATCATTATCATCACCATTACTAATTCCCTCCACTGCTGGCAATCTTCACAGGAAATACAGAGCAAGGGAACATTACCACTTGTCAGTGCAGCTGTAATCTATATGAAGGTGCAGGCAAGTATTGTTGAAATACCCATAGTCATCAGTTCCCATTTTCCACAGTAAGATTGTAATATCCCTGACAGGAAATCCCACTGCACCACAAGTAAATGGTTTTTCTGTTTGTGAATCCATTGACTGCAGATTTGCAGTCAGTGATCATAATTTTCAGTATTTTCCTGCATTTAGCTGAGCATTCTTACTACATGGAAAAGTTTACAGGAAAGTATTCTTCTTTACCCTTTTCTACAATCCACTAAATCTGTTCTTTTGTCTTATATTCCAGGAAGATTGACGTGTTTGTGAAGTGTTTGATGAAGTGTTTATATTCTTAGTTTCTACAACTTTTCTGGCTCCTGTGGGTAGCCCACCCCACTTCCACAATGCTGAGAGCACCAATGCTGACAGCTTTGCGTAGCACACTTTTTATTCCTTTTCTGCCAGTTTACTGTTTGTTGGGTTTATTATCCATTTCACTGTCTCTCACTGTTGTCTGTCTTGTAACTGATTCTCAGCAGCAGTATATTTCTCAATTAGTTTTGAAGCTTGATCCAAAATCCATTCAGCCTCCCCTTGGTCTTTTACATAATTTGTTGTATGTTTGTATTCCTGTTCCACAGCACCACATCCCTCACTGCTCAACAATCATGAGTCTCTTACTGCAGTAATTGTGATTACAGCGTAGCATATGGATTGGAGTCTCATTCTCACATACACAGTGTTTACATTTTCCAGATAGTCCCCAGGCTGGTTCGCTCATAAACTAGAGAGATGAGGCAGGGGGAGAAAAACCCACAAGAGCAAGCAGAAATCAATTTTAAAGACAAAGAAAGAAATGCATGGAGAAAAAAAAGAGTGATTCACCCCAAATCCCACAGAGCTGTAGAACGGAGCCAAAAAAAAAGCAACGCATCTGTGACATCCAAGCTCCAGTCAGGAACAAAGCCAAATAACCACAGCTTAATCTGTTTTAAAGCTTGTGTTAATGCTTGCCTTTTGCTTTCAACCATCCCTGTAAAGTGTTTTACAATGTTCTGTTGGAAGGAGCTATACAAGTTGTGATATACTATATAGTTGACACATAAACTACTCTTCTTTTGATCTTTCCAAGCTGAAACTGCATTGTTTTGGTTTTGTCTTTGGGTTTTAGACCTCAGCTGCAGACCAGATTCATTGCTTTTGTAAAAAGGAGACATTAGCGGTCTTGAGAGTTTCATAGCTTGCTTCTTAGATAAACAGAGGCATCGGTGTTGTGGTATCGTTTTCCCAGATGTCTCACACCACCTGAATTCCTTTCATGGTGCACTGGAGGTCTGTAATATTTAACATGGAAGTCATTCTACAATTTCTTGCGTTTAAGCATGTGACATAAAAAATCCACATTTTAAAGGCAAAGTTACAGACTTGATCTTCCCAGGAAAGTATAAAAAAAAAGCTTTACAATCATTCTGAAGCTGAAAGATAAACAGGAACATCTGCTAAATGTCCTTCAAGGCATCCCAAGATTCATTTCAATTACCTTGCACAGTGCACCTCAGGTGCAGAGCAGCATTTTCAACTTTTATATCTGTCGAGTATAAGCCTAACACAAACTGTTATTTCCTCCCATTTGTTATTTCCTAGCATATCTGACAGGGTGGTTTCTTTCCAATTCCTTTTCTCCCCCTTTTTTTTTTATTACTTAAAAAAACAAAACCCACAAAAAAACCCCACAATATTCTAGTGCTTTACAGGAAATGCAATATATGTCTCCTTCAGCTCTCATTCTTTAAGGTAGTACTGAGCTACATATTTTTGCTTTCTTGTCCTAAATTTGTCGTGTGCCTGACCTTTGAGTCAAACTGCAGTGCTGTCCACTCTTCAAAGGCTAAGAAACCTTGGTTAATCCCTGCAGTATCTTGTCTAGCCCTTGAAATAATAACTTGATTTAAAACCCCAAAACAAACGGTAAACATAGATCTGCACTGTCGCTGGCACACTGGTTTGTTTGAAGACAACTAAAAATGTGCAGCTGATGTAACATACAGATTAAGTATTGGTAGAAAGGTGAACAACTTTAATTATTTTTAGTGATAGCATTACCAAAATTGTTTTAGCAACACCATTTTGATTATTTTTTTTAAACATGTGTTTCAGCATCTTTTCCAGTTAATTGAGTGACGTGTGGTTAAACAGCTGATGATTTCAAGGGTTTATTTAAGAAAAAAAGCTTATAAAAGGTCTTTGAAAGGAAAATAATGATCCTGTCCCAGCCCCATGATGGCACTGCAAGACTGTTTTGGCATGGGTCTCTATTTCCAACCCACCAGTAAATTTCCTCCCTGAAAAGGACTGTGCTCTCTAGGAGCGGATGGGATATCCTCACCTCAGAAACAGATCCTTAAATACTCTTGATTCCATAATGTATGTGCTTCTGTTTGGCAGAGTGATTCCCAGGACAGCTGCATTTATTAGCCTGTGCCACTAAACCACAAAATATGTCTCCTCTCCTGAGGTGCTAGGATGCACCAGAAATACCTACCCAGACCTCCTATGCCTTAGTTAACTCTGTGATGGGAGCTGGTAAGTAGCAGCTTCCTGAGTAGCTCTCAGTTTTACTCGACTGCATGAGGGTATCCATGGAATTTCAGGACAAAGCCCAGCACATGATCCTGCCCCACTTTCAGTGGTTTCAGATATTCCTTTAACATGTATGCCAGCGTATTTAGGTTTTTCTTGCAATGAGGTGTAAATCCTCAATCGTTTCATTACCAGATCTTAGCTAGATACCATAGCTAACAGCTAAGGATATGTAAGAGCTAACACAGACCCATAAAAAGCAGCTTCCTAAATCACTTTGCAGCTTAAGCCTTCAGTCTAAACCTCATCTTCTTTCACAGTATGAATAGCTGTTGCTGGTTTACTTTCAGGGTCTGAATTCCAGCATACTGCTCTCCAGAATACTGCTCTCAGCAAGAGCTGTAAGTGACATTCAAGCATTAAGTTATCCCATATTGCAATGTTTAGCATCTGCATGCTCAGATTACTAAAATTTAGTCCCAGGCTCCCAGCCACACTGCCAGGACCAAGCCCACTGTAGCACAAACAGACAAGCAGAGCAAAAGAGGCCAAACTCTTTCCCATTTTCACTGCTGTTTTAAATGAATAGGATTAATAACTTTGTTTTCCTGCGATTTCAAAATGCCAGTAGCTATAACCAGCTGCTGGGCAGGACAAAAGACACAGAGTAAGAAAGGTATGGTAAAAAATTGCAGAGATGCTTATTATTCTCTGCAGGCTTCATGCAGAATGTCAAGTGTTTGTCATCACATCATATTTTCTGAGACCTTTTTTTAAGGCTCTGATTACTGCTGTTTTAATTCAGAGCATCTCCATTTTTTGAATAATTCCTTTCTGTATGGAAGTTGTTGGTGAAACTGTCAGTTGTCTGTGTTCTACCTTGCTGTAGCCTCAGTCACAAACTTACTTCACAACTTTTCACTCCAGAGGGCATGAAATAAAGGTTAAATTGCTTCATATGTGTAATGCATGGACCTAAATTCTCATCCAGATTCATGAAGATGTTTCATGTAGCATAGAATCATAGAATGATAGAGGTTGGAAGGGACCTCTGGACATCATCTAGTCCAGCTCCCCTGCTAACACAGGTTTGCCTAGATCAGGTTGCACAGGAATACACACAGGTGGGTTTTAAAAATCTCTCATAAGGGGACTCCACAACCTCTCTTGGGAGGTTGTTCCAGTACTCCAGCACCCTCAAAGTAAAGTTTATCCTTGAGTTCAAGTGAAAACTCCCATCTTCCAGTTAGTATCCATTACCTCTTGTCCTGTCATTGGCCACTGCTGAGAAGAGCCCAGCCCCATCCTCATGACCTCCACCTTTCAGATACTTGTACGCATTTGTAAGTTATGCAGGCTAAAGAGCCTCAGGTCTCTCAGCCTCTTGTGATAAAAGAGATGCTTCAGTACCCTAATTATCCTCATGACCCTCCGTTGAACTCTCTCCAGCAGTTCTCCCTCCCTGTTGAACTTAGGAGCCCAGAACTGGACACAATGTCTCTTTTTTCTTTCTATGTTTCTTTATGCATGTTCACATAAAGAGACAGAAAGGACAAGTCCTCTTTCTTTCTTGGCTTTGGTGTGGTTTTCTTTTAAATTGGATGGGAGGGAGTTGGGGGTTGTTTTGTTCTCAGTCTCAAGGCTGAAAGCTGAGACTGCCGGTGTCCCCTGCTTGAAATACTAGCCATTCCTTTCTAAAGTTTTGGCTGAGTTTTGGTTGTTCAGACCTCAAGCATCAAACCTGTGTACTCCAGGTGGTTCCATCTGCCTCATTGTGTTATTGAAGTATTCATGATGAAACGTGGTGGCATGCCTTTCCTCCTCTGCCTACATAAATTCGATTAGAAGGAAGTTCCTTTTTCTTTACAAAATGAAGGGCATCTTTATAACATGTAGAGCATCTCAGTATTTGAGCTCTTTATTCGCTATTCAGAAGATGAGCCAGGTGATTTGGGGGGTGAGGGGGGAGCCTTTTCTTCCAATTGATGGCTTGTTTTACTTACTATCACAAAGGCACCCACAAAACAGACAGCAACAGCCACCCCAAAATGTGGATTTATTGTAAACACAATTCCATGATATTCATTTTGACACAATTATATTACAAGTTCAGATGTCAGTTGGGAATATACTACTAAATAACCAGTTAAGCTTTGACCTTAAGATATAAGGAATATTCTTCCTGGAAAGCCAAACAAAAATGTGCAAACACTCACTCGTGAAGGGGAAACCTCCCGCTCAAGGGTGCTCAAAACACACACTCACTAAAGGGAGGGTTAGAACTCACTCAGTCCCCAGAAATATCCTTAGATGACTTGCTATTCTAAGGGGAGAGGATCTGACTGGAAGGACACTTGCTTTGAGGAGACCAGCTCAAGATGGCTCTGTAGCAGGACTCCATGCATACCCTGAGTTGAGGGTGTACTGTGGTCATTTTGAATTAGCTTGAGGATCAAGCCCACAGAACCATACAAAAGCAGGGTAAAAGCCTGGGCACCAAGTCACAAGTTAATGTCTAAGAAGCACCAAGCTGATCTTTATCAGCCTTTAGCAAGCAGCAAGCCTCAGTCCTTTGTCAGTTGTCTGCCAGGTTTTTGTGCTTATGTTAGGCTGTGCCTGCCACACTCACATAGCCTTCTTTTGAAGTTTGATCCTGTTTATTTTAAACAGCAGACACAGCGTTATCTTGATTGTGTTGCAGGAGAACCACTGGTGGATATTCTAATTATGTTTTATGATCTTGTTTTGACCATACTTTGCCTTTGCACAGTGAGTTTCGAATTAGGCGAGTCTTCCACGTTACCTAATCCCAGCTCTCAGCATAACAGAGAAGGCCACCACTATGACAGTGGGAGGGGTCGATACAGAATGACATGCCATTTTAACATACCCATCACTTAAAGTACCTTTTTTGCCTCATTTGTTTCCAGGAATCATTCTTTCACTTGCTTTCTGTGTGCTTTCCAGGTGTGGATGTGTGGAGGAGGCATGTTTGATGTTCCGTGCTCTCGAGTTGGGCATATCTACAGGAAGTACGTCCCATATAAAGTCCCTTCTGGAACCAGCCTAGCACGGGTGAGTGATCAGATCTTGTTGGGTTTTGGTTTTGTTCATCATCAGTCTCTTCATTCCCTGTGAACTAGTTTCCAGTAAACCACTGAAATGGAAATTGAATGTTGCTTTGTTTTTCTGAAATGAGATGTGCAATTGCTTCAGTTATGTTGCCTTTCAGAGGCAGGATTGCCAAGAATAAAATTAAAGCTTAAAAATACAGGCTTGGGCATCTCAGCACAGAAGCACGTTTCATGCTGATTCAAAGGAAACTAGAAATAACCCACTGCTTATGTTTCTCAAATTGCATAGTGTTGTCAGTCGTCGTTTTTTCAGGCAGGACCAATTTGAATGCACATTTTCTTATCCGTCAGCAGAACAGACAAAATCTTGTGGAAAGGACATTTTCTGGGGCAGAAGGACTGAGTACCAGCAATTTGAGCAACTGGCTAATTATTGTGTAAAATATGGTTATGGAATGCAGCCAGCTTGAAGCCGTGTGAGTGAGAAATTACAAGACTCCTAGACGTTTCTCAAAGAGTACTGAACACATCCGTATCCATGAGGGACCTTTTGCTCGAGAGATGATGTTCTGTAACTTTCTGGAGATGTCAAAAGATGGGAGACAAAGGGCACAGATGTAGCTTCCAGGGAGATACTGGGGTTTATTCATGCTTGTGTTTAATCTTTTCTGGTTTAGAGGGTGCTGGGTTCTTGGGATGGTTTTTTTTCAATAAAATGGCATTAATGTTAAAGTTTGCATATTGCCATAGGGTAGTATTCTATGAATCACATTTTTGCTTCATGTGGTACAGATAAAAGAATATATTTCTTGCTTTAAGGGGGAGATACTCTTGGTTTCAGCACCATGGGACAAAGTTTGCTGTAGTAACTGCAGCAGAGGAAATAGGCCACCTGTGTTGCCTGCCTAAGAGCTGACTGGAAAGAGAGAAGGATTTGCCTTAAAAGAGCATCAGAGTAGACAGTGCCACACACAATATAGTAATAGGATTAGTAGGGCATTTGTGGTGATGACAAAAACTGTATTGACTTGTGACAATGCCAGCGACGAGCAGTGTGAGCAATCTGGCAGTGCAGGCCTAGAGCCTGACATGGTGGTAGGCCATGCTCAGCACAAGTGCAGAGCCAGCTACCAGTATGCCAAAACAGTGCTGTGCCTGCAGCACTGTAACTAGAACAAGACGCTGGTAGCTAGAAACATAGTAAGTTATCTTGGGACAACAGGACATGCACCTGCATCAACAAACCTCGTGTGTCATCCATAGTTGGACCAATAATCTATAATAGTGTGATATGTGGTCACTCATAGGGAACCAATGAGTCCATGCCAACAAGGCACACCAAGGTTGTATCAATTATAGCAGTTTCCTTGCTACGCACTTCTTTTCCTGCCTGTCCTGTCTCCTCTCCTTCCATGCTTTACTGTGCCATGCTTTCATCATAGGCCTGAGCCATAGGCCTGCAATGCTGGAACAATAAAGGATCAGTGCCCGATCATATTGGTCAGCCGTATTGATTCCAAGAACCTCCACCACCGCCAAATCTGGCTAAATTGACTAAATCATGAAATTAAAATCTTCCCCCAGTATAACTTTGTGTAACATCAGAGTTTCCCCATCCATTTTTTTGCAGTGACTGAAATAAACTGCTTTGTCTATGATATCCCCTGCGAAAATCATATGCAACTTGAAATAAGAAATCCAAACCTCAGTCTCTGTTCTTCTCTAGTACAGCACAAAGAATCTCATTAGAGAATATGCTGTCTTGTGTGTTACATGTGGGAGCAAAATACGAGCGTTGCTATTTGAACTAAGAGTTTCTCATACAACTCAGCTCTGAACTAGCTTTCATGGAAGCATTGTGTGTACTTAGAGCTTGATTTCAATGCATCACTCATGAAATAATATGAAAACCCATTCTTAGTTATAAAAATTAAATATCTCCCCATGCATAGAGTGACTGTCCTATAGAGTGTGCTGGTAGGGTGTGTCTTATCCTTTCCATTCAAATAATGGATAGTCTGTTCTGTGTTGTTGGTGTCCAAAACATGATACTTAGGTAAATTTCTGGCATGTATTTATCACTGACAAAAAAATTTGCATTCTCAAGTTCCCAGCTTCTTTCCAGTACAATATTCAAAACAAAAACATTGATATTAGGGTACATTGTATTAAGGCTGCTAAGAGCACAGGATCTGCAGTTTTAGTGTTTGGCACTGTCTTAATAAATAGCCAAGAAAGCGAGTTGTGTGTGTCATGTTAAGACTAAAAATATTCTCTTTCTCTCATTCAAGCCAGAGAAGGAAAAACAAGGACACAGTCATCCTCAGTGTCTTTGATACAGATCTCTTGTATTCTAAATGAACTGTTCCAAATGGAGCTGTTAGCCAAAATAATACTAAGTGAATATGCACAGAAGTGGCCTGGATATTTCAACTATCTTTGCATTATCCTTCAAATATTATATTATATTATATTATATTATATTATATTATATTATATTATATTAGCCAAAGATTATAGTCTACCCCTTATGAGTATTTTAGCTAAAACATCCCTCTGGTTCAAGAATATAATGAAAAGCACATTCAAGAATAACTGGAAGTATTATCCCTTCTGCCAATAGCAATATTTTTCACTACTAAGTAGTTTCCACCATGGATTTTACTAAATCCTTTTCCATCTTCTGCAATGTAAAGGAGGATAGTGGTGATGCAGTTCAGAAAGGAATGAGCCATAGGAAGCCCAGCTGTGATTGTAAATATCATTGCAAGTGTCCCTTCATTAATCATGGGAGAATTTCCCCTTCTGTGGATACTGTGTTAAAGAACAGCAGATTTTCCCATCCTGTCCAACAGCAGCAGCACGAAGGATATGGAGATTGGAGTTAGGAAGAGGACAGAGCTTCTAGACAAATTCAGGCATAGCCCAGATCATACCACAGGTTTCTTTTCAAGCTGTTTCAGCTTATGTTAGCTCTTAACAAATAATATTTAAAGTGATGGTTTTACCCTCCCTTGGAATTTCACCTCTATATACCTGTTTGCAAAAGCACACGGTTTCAGACAGCTAGGTAACAATCTACATATATTTTTAAACACCTGTGACCTGGCATGTGCATCACATACACTTTATTAAATGAGAGACTTGTCAAAAATGGTGTTCTACCACCCCATCACTAAATAGCCATTAGTATACTGTACAGAATAGTATGTATCTCTATGGAATGTCTGGCTCATAGTTTATGAACAACCTTCAATGATGTCTAGTGCATGCAGGCAGCACACAGAGAATTGTAAAAGCAATTCAGCCTTAGATTGCCTTGTGGCCCTATATATGCAGAAGTGACCCATGAGGAGTTGTTTAGATAGCTCAGCTCCAGGTTGTCCACAAGCCATAGACCAAACAGGGCAGTGCTGCATCAGAGAACCCTGGGGAGTTTCAGTATTGGTTCTAGCTGACAGCCTTGTATATGCAGACAATCACAAGATCAGCAAAAGAGAAACACACCAACATAAACCCCGGGCATGGATGGAATAAAGAAAGACAAAGGGAAACTCCATTACATTGCCTAAAATAAACATTCCTGATAGTACAATCCACTCAGGTATAGTCCTGCCTACAGTAACTTGAATCAGGGAATAAAAGCCTTAAGGTTTAGGAATGGGGAGTTGCCTCTCCAATGCTACACCCTGCCTCTATGGAGACCCTTCCCCCTTGGTCAGGACACCAGCTAATGACTCTTTCCTGGGCCTGAGAACCCTCACTGGAGGGGTAAGCAAATATTTAGCATGCTGTAAGTTTGTAGCCTTGAGTGATTAGCTACCGTGTATGATGTTTAGTGTGTTTTTTAGGTCATTATAGTATACTCTTGCTTTGAAATTGTAGGAGTATATTCTTCCATTGCATTGGTGAAGACCTGCAATAGTGGCATATTAGATCTGCAAGTGAAGTTCAAATAAATCATCTGCTCGAGCCCTGCAGTTAAGCCTGTGAGGAAGCTCAACTTAATCATTTGCTTGGGCCTTACAGTTAAATCTGTAAGCAAAGCTCAAATAAATTGTTTGCTTGAACTTTGCAGGTTAGTGTCTTTTCATCACAGTGTTATGACATCAGTTCTGTATGTCCTTCTTTTACTGTATTTCTTAGCTTCTTATCTGTCATTCAAGACCTGCAAGGCCATATATTTTTTTTTGCTGACACATACCCCATTAACTGAAAATCATCCACGTATGAAACACTGTCAGAAAAACTGTCTGGTGGTACAGAGCGAAAGTAAAGGGAGCTGTAAACATGGCTAGCAGATTCATGAAACAGACTGTGACAACCAAATGCAGATTAAAAAGCTGAGTATTTTTGTCTGGAGGTATGTTACGGTGGTGTTGCTTGCCTAATGCAGTCTGTCCAATTTTCAGGCAATATCACGTAAAGGAAGATCAATGGGCAAGCAGATGTCAACATTCAGTCCACATAATGATGTGGAAGCACCACATGATTATTCATTCATTCTAAATCTGTGAACTTCTGCACAAAACTATAGTGACTAATAATCTTGCCTGTTCCTTTTAGGTACGACATATATAGAAAGCAAACCCCAAAATCTTGAAGTCCTATGCAAGAGTTTGCCCTATTGAAATCTTGTGGATTTTTGGCCGGGATTGTTTCATTTGCTTTGTGGTATTCTTGGCTGTTGCTTCATTTGTAACAATTCTAGCTAAGCCATTTTCTTTTAGCCAGTTACCTGTGAAATCAGATTTTAAAGTATAATTACCATTTCTGGTAGGTATATCCCAGTTTCTCAGTCTCCTGTTTGCAGGGGGGGAGGCTTTTCTTTTTGTGAGTATCTGAAAGCTGTAAGAAATCTATCCATAAAAGCTTAGTGTTTCACAGGATATATAGAGATGAACTCAGAATTTTAAAAAATACCCACAGAATATTTTTTTTCATTTGCAGGTGTTTTACACATCATTTTAGCATTAACTACAGAACATTAGAGATTAGGCCTTTCTGAAGGGAAGGGCAATCCCATTGACGGTCATGTTTGGATGCTAACCCAGCAGTGTGGAGAATCCTAACGCTTAGCTGAATTCCTCCCTGCACACCAGGATGTGGGATCCCAGAGCACAATGATCCTCTCCCCCAGCAGGCACAAGCATGGTGACATTTGCCTCGTTGCACAGTGTCGCTGAATTGGAACTTGCACAAGTTTGGGTTCAGAAATTCAGCTGATAAAGGTGTGTTCGGATTCCCACCTGAACCATTTGCTCAGCCTTTTTGTGTGGCTTTGAAAGGGATCTTCAGAGAAAGTCACGGTAGCTATAGCCTCTGGTGTCATGACCACGTTTGCATTTTTTGACAGAGCTTCCTTTAATATTATTAACGACTACAAACAATGTTTGGGGTTTTCTTAAAGCAACCAATGAACATTTTCTTTTCAGTTTCCAGGCAATTTAAAGAACCAAGGGGAATCAGTTAGGTAACAGCTATATTTCCTTGTGACCAGAGTGCAAACCAGTAGATGGAGACATGCTGTTAAAGGACCACTACTGGTACTTTTGAAATCACCTCTGTATCACAGAAGACTGTAGCACAGTTATTGAAACTCTTGAATCATAAATAAGTAGCTGAAACATCAGCTTAAAATAAGCAAATTATTTAGGAATCAAGCAAGAATCACCTTGCAGCAGCACAACTATTTGTTGGCCACTGGCATGATTTCTTTACAGACCTATAATAATGATGATTAGACAATCTAGCTTTTAAATTTTCATTCTAGCTTCTTTTATTTTACAGATTTATAAATTTGTCATTAAAATTAATTAAACCAAGATATCAAACAGTGCTCTTACCAAAGGAAATCTTCAAATCAGTGTCTTCTGATTCTTGAATACAAGAAAATCAAAGGGGTTTATGTTTTCTCCAATTTGAGTGCAAGTTTTGTTTTTAAGATAAAAAAAAAATTGCAACAGGACAGGCAACTTAGCTCTCCAAAAGGAATACAAAGATGATGGAGAGCTAGATGTTTCTGAACAATGACAATATCAAACTGGAGGAGACTCAGGGGTGACCTTATTGCTGTCTACAACTACCTGAAGGGAGGTTGTAGTGAGGCAGAGGTTAGTCTCTTCTCCCAGGCAACCAGTACCAGAACAAGAGGACACAGTCTCAGGCTGTGTCAGGAGAGGTTTACGCTGGAGGTTAGGAGGAAGTTTTACACAGAGTGATTGCCCACTGGAATGGGCTGCCTGAGGAGGTGGTGGGGTCGCGGCGCTGAGAGTGTTCAGGGCGAGGCTTGACAGGATGCTTGGTTGCATGGTTTAGTTGATTAGGTGGTGTTGGATGATAGGTTGGACATGATGATCTTGAAGGTCTCTTCCAACCTGGTTTGTTTGTTCTATTCTATTGTTCTATTCTATTGGTAGTAGCTACTTTCCAGATTTCATTCAATAGGCTAGTACTGGAACCCATTACATGGCTTAAGAAAATTGACTTGGAGCCCTCTTCTGGGCTTAGCTGCAAAGGTAAGATATCTCTATATTTGTCCACAGAGCATGGGTCTGTAAAGCAAACATGTCAACAGCCAACAATCTGCAGAGATGTGACTGTCACTCTGCTTTCCACAGCTTCCCCACAGCCAGCCTGCAGAGACCTGCAGCCACAGAGCTGCGAGCAGCCAGCAGCATCCTGACAGGACCTTGGCTATCCCTGCCCTCCCTAGCCCCAGAGGCCAGACTCATGTGAGCAGAGATTTAGCCTTGAGGCAGTGGGAAAGCTTTTTTGATTTTTTTTTTTTCCTTTTTTTTTTTCTTTGTGCAGATCTTAACTTCTTTTTTTTCCTTTCAGTGGAGTTGCAAGCCTTTGTAGAGGAATTCAATTCTGGCTGTTTTCAGATTACATCTGTGGAATTTCATGTTTAGGTATTTGCAGACTACTGGCTGAGAATAAATAGTCTCTTGCTTATCTGCCAGCTGTACTAACTCTCACAGGACTTATTTATATACTTCACCACTTAGTCACCTAGTTAGTGTACTGTCTTCCAGGAGGAGGAGTATTTCTTTTATGCCTGCAGACATCTATTTGGTTGGGTTCTTTTTACAAAAATACAAACCACTTCTGGAATGAAACAGAATTAAGTTTTAAAACACAATTAAGTGTAGAGGACCAAAATAAGATCGCTAAGAGGGGGAAAGATTAACAAAAAATAGCATGCCTAAATTAAAAGGGAGTTAGGCCAGAAGGGGAAAGGGATGTAAACCCTCACTTAGTCTTAACTGATGTGGCAGAGGTATTGAGGCCTGAACATCGAAAAGCTGCAATTAGTGTCCAGGAAATACTTTACTGTGCTTTCACTGTAGAAATACACAGAAATGAGCAATTACTGTGTTCTGACACTGATGGAAGGACCTGCATGAAATTCAAGGTACCGTTTTTCCTCTTGTGAGTGCTATAGAGTTTTATACCCTGTTGCCTCTGTCATACTAATCCATACTTGCTGGATGGGCTTCTCCAGTCATACTTTATTCTCCTCCTCCATGATGATTTATTGTGACATTATGCTACTAATATTCCAGAGGAACATGAAATATAGTTATCTTGGCTGGCTGGATCCCAGTGTGCTTTTTAAGTACATTTAACAGAAAAACAAATTGTGCTTTCTATTATATCCAACCAAATGAAACGGAGCAGCTTCCAGAAGTAAAGAGGGCACCCGTTTTGAAGCAGCATCAGCACCGTGCTTTGCAAAACAATCAAAAACCATTTAAATTAGGAAGATGATGTAGGTGGAGTGAAAATAATCCCACTGGAATTTTACTGGGAAAGAAGGGGGATGAATACATCAGTTGTTGCAGAGACAGTTGTGTTCTTTTTAGCAAATAAGTAGTCATAGCCTGTCTTATATTTCACCACTGAAATACACGTTCAGACATGCTATGGTGATTCATATTTGATTGGCGTAATTGAAAGTGATTTTTGACTGATGACAGTGAGTCCTGACTGATGAGAGAAACTACTATCATGACAAATTAGACTATACCAGCTGGTGACATCCAGCTTCCTGAAGAAGGTTCAGATTAAATGCAGGAAAGCAGGAACTTGTTACAGAATCCGAATGCTCTTGTAGTATGTCAATATTGACAAAAGTGAAGTCTGTGGATTGGGGTCAGGGATAGTTTAAAGCAAACACTAAGATAAAACAAAAGCAGAAAAAGCAGATTATGGAGGTGAAATGAAATAAATAATAAAACTATTGTGCTGCTTTAGTTCCACCGGATAAGAAAAAAGTATTTTAGAACAGCTGTAAAACCTGAAAAAATAGTTTCATTTTTATAGCAATTTAACTGCTGCATCCAGAATGCAAATAGGAAAAGATGCCACTAGAGGATGGAGTTGAGCAGGCTCACAATGTGGAATAGAGTACAGCTACATATCTCTCTTATCAGTGCAAGCACTGCAGACCAGCACACCAGCCACAGTTATGAAACGTGGAACTACCCCTCTCATATTAGGGACCAATATAGTTAAACCTGGCTTAGAGTGAATATTTATCAATCTGTCCTCTGCCATGTCCCTGCCTCACTCCACTTCTCCATTCTCTTGGCCAGCATCTGCCTTCTTACAGCATTTATTTGAGTAACAGCACATCTCTTAGAAATGACAGATCACCTCATACGCTTAAAAAGAAAGCACAGTCATTGGATCAGAGAGATGTATCTTCCCTGCTCACCAAAGAAAGTGAAAGGGACAAAATGGTCTATGAATTTTTATGTTTATTTTTTTCAAGTGGAGAAGTCCTCATTTTTCTCTCTCTCCAGTCAAGTTGATTTAAACTCTGTATTGCAGTCCAGGTATCAGTGACATTGTAACTTACTGTCTTGTAGACTATTGCTGAGAGAAAACGCAAAATGAAGTCGCAGTCTTAAATGTGTGAGTTCATACAAATTATAGAAAACCTGTCTAAAAGTAAAGGAAAGTAAAATTGTAACAGTGGCACAAAATGTAATGTCAAGAATGTGTACATGGGCACCTGATGACAGCTGATGTCAGCCTTAGTGTGATTGCCATCACTTTTGTATGCATCTCACGGCTTCTTGGTGACAGCTTTCACAATCTTACTTATGGAAATATGCATCTACTAAAATATCATTGGGCCTTATTAATTCTTGTACAGAAATCTCTCACTATAATGACAAGGGAACAAATTATCATTAGTCTGTGATGGATAGGTGCTGAGAAACTCCTCAGATGTCCGTCTAGAGTCCCTGTGACTTCCTTGCATTGCCAGTTCAGGTAACTGAATAATATTGATCATAACTTGATTGATCCTATTTAATTTTATTTTTGCTCTTTTTTTCCCTGTTAAAAGACATGGGTAAACAATCTGAGCATCTGTAACATTGCATTGAATCTGACTGTGGCAGTTTAGGCTGGGTGCCTTCTGTTACTGCCACGCAAGCTACGCCTCTGGTGTCCCCAAGTGTCCAGCCCAGTAGGTGGACACGGGAAGCTGCATATTTCATACCCATAATATCCTGTGCCCTATAAATTCATCTGCAAAGTCTTTCTCCTCCTTTTTTTTCCCTCTCTGCTCTCATGGGAGATGCTCCCTATTGGGTAATGGTGGGGGAGTATCTCAAGGACTCTTAGGCCTGGCTAGGCCTAATGCCAGAAGGAGACAGGGGGAGGAGCAGTCTCAGACTTGGCCAGCCTGAGACTAGCCTAGCAAGGGCGGGGTGGGGGAGGAAGAGCCCTGGGGAATCTTGGGTATACCCTCAGGTGGGGAAAAGGGAAGTGTTGGGAGGCTTTGGGTGTGCAATATGGGACTGTGTATGCTTTGGGACTCTTTTGTCACTATGCTTGTACACTGACTGCTTTTCCATGCTTCCATCACTTTTGCAATTCATTTGTGTGAGTGTCATTCTTTTACCCCTCTCAAGGGCAAGAGAGGATCTGCCTGGCCTCAAACCAGGACACTGACAAACAAGCTAAGCTACAGCTGTAGAAATGAGTTTAATTTTTTCCTTTGTAAATGCATTTAGGTGAGGTGTTCAGCTTGAATCCAAGCAAGTGTGGTCTACCCCAAAGAAAGCCCAAAACTGATTATTTTCATTGATATTTTATGTCATTTGAGAAACTGGCATTTAAATGACTTTTCTTTAGAAGATTATGCAAAGAATAGCAGAGAGGAAAAAAAATCAAGAAGATTTAAATCTAACTCTTAGTTTGTTCTCAATTCTTCGTAGCTTAGCTTCACTGTGAGACTACAGTGTTTAAATGATGCTTTAAGGCACTCACAAAATGCCACCTAACATGGCAGGCTCTTAAACTCCTTTGACCTGTAAATTCTATGGCATTATCTACACAAGCATGGGAAAATCCTAATAAAGTTGAACTGCTCAGCACCTGCTTTGCAGCTAGGCTCTGTCAAGATTTGGTAACTACTCGTAACAATTCCGATTTGTGGGACTTAGTATGTTGACATACTCGTATTGTGTCTATCTAGCCTCATCTAAGGCTCAGGCAAAGTGGAAGTGACCATCTTCTGTTTTCCACAATGTCAGACATTCACCCAGGGAATGGCAGCTTTGGGAGACTCACAAAAGACTTGAAATCACACCCTTACCTTACAGTAAGTCATTTGATTAGTAGGACTTAAAGTGTTTAGAGATTGGATGCGCTCATTCTGGTTATGCCTCTACCTTCTGTTGTCCTATGGTGAATAGCAGAAGAGCAGCTTACCAACATGACTTGCAGAGCAGAGTTATGTTCCTATGAATGGGAATCTTCATCCTACAAGAGCTCACTTACCTTGGGCATCCTGCCAGAAACATGCTAGGCTAGCATGTTCTAAATAGTAATGTAAATGATGTTTCCCATTAACCTGTGAACTTGTGCCAGACTAGCTTTCAGGACATGTTCATGTTAAAAGGAAGTGTGGTGATTACTGAGCTTGTGTAGTGATAATAAAGAGAAGAAATCCAAGCTACCTGAAGTCAACAAACCTCTTTAAAACTTAAACACTTAGATGCTGAGTTCTTGCTTCATAGTAACTGTCAGCTTCAGAAAGAGCTTCCTGCTACTCCAGGATAGTGAGTTCCTTACAGTCATATTTATAAACAGTCCAGGGATTTACAGCTATCAAATCAAGTTTACATTTTAAAAAGGGAATCTACTGAAATTCAAAAGGATGCCTCATAAGGATTCAGTTTATTATATCAGTGTATAAACATGCTAAGCATAATATATAGGTTTTTACTGGAAAATGAGAAGGTTTTGACTAGTGAATGAGAATTTTTAACTAGTGACCAGGTGTAATGTCAAGATTTCTGTTGGACTCCTGTTTTATTCAGTTATAATAATCTAAAGCAGGACAAAGTTCTTTTAGTGCAGCCAGATAATTAAAGCAAAAACTCCAGCAGACCCTATTCTGCATATTGATGAGGCAAGTTGCTCCTGGACTTACTTTGATTTTTTTTTTTCCTTAAAAGAATATTTTCTGTACTTCTAGTGTGTGGTTATTTTAGCAGAGCAGTTTTTTAACATGAAAATACATTATCAGGTGTAGTGATTGCCAAATGTAGTATGATATCTTCTAGAACAGTCTTAAACTATGTGTCAATGCCAGCGACGAGCAGTGTGAGCAATCTGGCAGTGCAGGCCTAGAGCCTGACATGGTGGTAGGCCATGCTCAGCAGAAGTGCAGAGCCAGCTAGCAGTGTAGCAAAACAGTGCTGTGCCTGCAGAATGTAACTGAAGAAGGACACTGGTAGCTATAAACACAGAAAGTTATCTTGGGACAACAGGACATGCACCTGCATCAACAACCTTGCGTGTTGTTAATAGTTGGACCAATAATCTATAATAGTGCCATGTGTGGTCACTCATAGGGAGCCAATGAAGCCATGCCAACGAGGCTCTCCAAGTTTATATAACTTGTAGAAGTTCCCTTGCTATGCACTTTCCTTTCCCATCTTCTTCTTTGCTTTATACTACTGTGCTGTACTCACTATGCTCGCACTACAGCCCTACAATACTGGAATAATAAAGGAACAATACTCGATCATATTGGTCAGCTGTATTGACTCCAGTCTCCATCGTCGATATTAAACTACATTTGCATTTTATTAAGTGAAGTGTCCAGCATTACAGTGGAAGATACACTAGAAGGATCACATCACTTTTCATTACTTTGACTTCTTATTTTAATGTGACTATTCATATTTGTACTCATCAACAAAGTCTCATCACATAGTATTTTCACTTGTCAGGAGATTTCTGTGTTACAGGGCTTCTGCCAGAAAGGTGAGATTGCCATTTAGATGATGTTCTTGAATTTGTTCTGGTTTTCTTTGTCCTACCCAGTTCCTGTATTCTTGTATTTTAATTTAGATCTTTGTGAAATTAGAACAAAAGTCAACCTTGTGTGGGGCATGAGCCGTTTTGGAATAAGAATATAGGTGATGTGAATTCTTATACTGCTTTAATTTTTTTTTGCTTTATCCTTGCAGGTTTTAATGTATTTGCTTCACAGAAACAAAGCACATAGAAAGTAATCTTGCAGTGTCAGCTAAAAGTGCTTCATTTGTTTGATATCTTGCTGTCTTTGTATTCAGATAAGTTTTATTAGTTCAGGGACATTTAGAGTGCATGGATTAATAAAATTCAGGAAAGGAATTTTCAAATTAATATTGGAAGCGAATCAGAACATGAATCAGGCTTACTTAGATGCAGAGAATGTTCTGAAAAGAAACATTACCTTATGTTGATGATAATCAGATGTATATTGTCCTCCACTTATTACAGAGCAAACCTCAGCATTGTGCAGTTAGTGTTTTATAAAAGGAATAATACAAAACGCTACAGCCTAGTGTCTCCGTGGCATCCAGTGAGATGTTGCTTTGTTAGTGGGATAAGAGATTATTAGGCAGCTGAGGAAGTGCAGAATAAACTAAGCCTGTACTCTACTACAACATCAGCCTATAAATTTGTGTGGATTAAATTGCAGGAGGAATTTTAAAATCAAACAAAATACAGAAAAATGTAGACTCTTTGATGTTAAATAACAATAAAATATATCTCTTTAGTCTCCTCTATGCAAGATTATTCCAGAACTGGGTTTCCTGGAACAGAAATAGTTTTAGACATGTCTATAGGATGAGTGCAGAAAGTCACAAGCTGCAATGCCTATCCCATGAGATGCTTTGCTTCAGGTCAGCTCCACTTTAGAGTTACATGCTAAGCACAGACTTACTGGCACGCCAGCACAGTGAAGCTTTCAGTCCAAAGGGAGTGCAAAACCAACTGAGAACGAGCAGAGGAGGCTCATCATTGTTTCCTCCCAGACTTCTGTACATGTGATAGTCCTGGATGAGGGCCAGATTCCCATCAAAGTCACTCTCACCTCCCTTCATAGATGGCATGGGGAGAAGGAAAATGTAACAAGAGGCCTGTGGGTCAAGTTAGAAACAATTTAATAAGGCAAAGAGAAAGTAAAGGCTATGTGTGGAAGCAAGAGCGAGCAAGCAAAGATGTTATTCTCTGCTCCCCATCATCAGAAGATGTTGGTTCACTGCCCGGGAAGCAGGGTTTCAATATGCAGAGGAGCTGCTCCAGAGGACAGATGCCATTACCATATGCCTCCACACTTACTTCCTTCACTTAGCTTTTATATCTCAGCTGATGTCCTGTGGTATGGAATACCCTTTGGTGAGTTTGAGTCATGTGGCCTGGCTGTGTCTCCTCCCAGGATCTTGCCCATCCTTCAGCCTGCTGTTGGGCGGAGGAGGGAATGTTTGAAAAGCACAGCCTTGGTGCTCTGCAGGCACGGCTCAGCAGTAGCCAAAACAGTGGTGTGTTACTACAAAACACAACTCTATGAAAGTTGCTATGGGGAGAACTAACTCCATCTCAGCCAAACCAAATACAGCACATTAATTCTGAGCCTAAAATTTAGATAGGAATTGCTAGGTGACTAAACAGGTTGACGATACCTGGAAATCCAAATGCCTTTCAAATGCAAAGTGAAGTAGATTAGAAGGAATAATTTGAACCATTCATGAACATTAGTAGGTTCTGAACTAACAAGAAAGAAGATACAGGTACCAATTTGAGGAGCTGAAAGAAAATTTCTGTTCATCATCCATTATTAATCAAAAAACCATATGAAGACGCATAAAGAATATGAAGGAAAATGAGATATTCAACCGACAGAAGAAAACATATCTTACAGAGTCAGGAGGAAAGTAGGGTACTCAATACTCCATAATGTTTGCTCAACACTCAAAAGAATAGTGGTAATCATCCATGGTTTAGGACTGAGAAAGGAGGCCAGCTAAGCTTAGAAGTTGTGTGAGCTACTGATTTTTTGTGTGTTTAATTCTCCCTCTTATAAATATCATTTGCTCAAAGCATGAAGGTGGTAATGATTGTTTTTTTCCTGTGGCACAGAACCTGAAGCGCGTGGCAGAGACGTGGATGGATGAGTTTGCAGAGTACATTTACCAACGACGGCCTGAGTACAGACACCTCTCAACTGGAGATATCTCTGCCCAGAAGGAACTTCGCAAGCACCTTAAATGTAAAGATTTCAAGTGGTTCATGGCTGCAGTGGCTTGGGATGTTCCCAAATATTATCCTCCTGTGGAACCTCCACCTGCTGCCTGGGGGGAGGTGAGGAATACACAAATGAGATCAAATTTAAATGACTCTAACATTTTACATTGCAAGAAACTCAAATTACACATTTAGCTCCTGTGATAAGTAGCATTATTAAGGGAGTTCCCAATAACTGGAACAATCTCTAGAGTAGTGATTAAACAAAGAAACCATCATGTCTTAGAACTATCACTGTTCCTTTTATAATTCATTACAGTTTTGTGTGTACATGCCATAAGATGCATGCACAATGAGGACAAGAATGTGGAAAACAGTCTGCTGAACTCATTATTGCATATTACAAGATGATTTTAGATGTTGAGAATCACCTTAGTGAAAAATGAAGTCTGAAATCACCACTTTTTTTTTTAACTGTCCACTTACGTACCTTCTCAACAATTGTATGTAGGTGGAGGTAAGTTTTGCTCACATATGGAAGTGTGACAAAGGAAGCCTTGATACTTTTCTTTTACAAAGATTGGGTTTTCTCAGCCTGCAGTCTGCATTCTGTAGGTGCTGCAATGACCAAATACCAGTAGCAGACAAGTACAATTTGATGCTTGGGGGATGAGGGGATGGAGAGAACACCAAAGAGAAGTTGATATCTGAGCATCACTCCAGAGCAGGGAAGAAGCAAGCAGCCTGCTGGAACTCTCCTTCCATAATCAGAGATGTTCTGCATTCAGAGCTGTAGCCCACCTTCCTTTGACAGTTTGTTTTATGTATAACAAATGAAAACACAAACAGCGCAGGGACAGGAAATTACTTTCATAGCTGCACTGAAAAATTGTAGTGGCCTTTTACCCATAGGAACTACAGTTTCAGTCCATGGAAAGGTGGCATGCAGAGGGCTTTTTCCTCTCAGTTAATTTTGATTTATAAAGAAGGCTTTGGTCTTTCAGTGTATTATGCTACTTTTTTTTTAAAACCATAGGAATATCTGTACTGTGAGTTCTGCACTTCTCTGATTTTGCTGGAGATGTTCTTGGAGCTCTCAGACAATTACCTTTTCTGTTTGAAACCAAAAGATGAAGTTGAAACTTTGACCAAAACATTTGGTAAGTCCCCTCACATCTCTGCATATCCTCAGTGGTCAAGGCTGGACCATGCAGGGTGTTTCTAAACATAGGTGCCTTTAGTATTCTCCAGAATTTCTTTCTTAAAAAAGCAAATTTTCTCATTGTGAAGTTTTTAAAATGACTTACTGTGCTAGAGGCAGACCTTAATTCTTCTTTGTAAGCTACCAGTTACAGATATTCAAAGGAACTTGCTTGCTGCCTCTTGGAAATAATGAATTCCTTTGTTAAAGTTTCTTCTATCTTTGATGCTGCTGCCCACACTTTATGAGATGAAAGTATACCAAGAGGTTAGGAGTCTATCAGTAGAAGTCAAGCTGGATTGGGGTGCCATGACTACTACTATGATCTTCCTTCATCATCCACATACATACACATGCATCCTTGGAGAAGTGTGATCATGAGACATTAATTTCTCTGGCCAGCTTCAAAGTCCTTAATTCAGAGGATCTAAGTGGAGGACACTGTGATTCAGGTATTCACTCTTTTTGCAGCAATATTAATGTATTCTTTGCGTAAAAGCAAGAGTTATCAGAGTAAATCAAAGATCATAGCAGTGGTATCAAATTTGTACCTTAAGAAGCATTTATTGAATGCTTAGGAAGGAAGTGAAAACCAAAGGGTTTCTTTTCCCTCTAAAGTGTACTTTCTCTGAAATAACAAGAAGGTTCAGCCCTACTGCTCTATTTTTTCCTGAAACTGTCATATTCTTGTGAAGTTTTAATTAATTTGTTGGCACTTGCAAGAAACTTGAAGGTCAATGGCTGTCATAATTAGAAGCTGAAAGAGGAAAACAGACTGTGTATTATTGTTTTGTAAGAATCAAGCAGTTCTAGAAACCTTGCTGATTATACAGACTGTGCCAAGGCTGACTGTCATTTAGTACCCTCTCTGCTTCCACTTGGAAATGCTTTACCTCTGCTTGCCAGTCTGAGAAAGAATAAACAGTGAGGCACTCAGACAATTTTTTTGCTCCAGTATTTTGATACCTATCTAGTAAAAGCATGCAGTGTGAAAGCAGACATCTCATAAACAGCCTCTGCATAGCTCCTCTTTTTTTGCCAAACACATTTATCTAAAATCTGACTTGTGGAAAAGAAGGAAATTTGAAAAACCAAAACCAATCTTCTTCACTACACTTGTCATGGCCTTATCTCTCCTGCAAGTTTGTGCCTTTTGTCCTTTGTAGCTGGCAGGGTGTACATTCCCTTGATATTCTGCTCTGCTTTGTAACATCTGAAATATGTGCATTAAAGCACTGTAACAGCAAATTCAGACACATTTGGGCTAGTGAGACTGTCAGTTCTGTGTCTGAGTGAGATAACTATACTCTTTCCTCTTCCACATGGAGAAAATGAAAGTTTTCAGTTAGGTTTTGTTCTTATCCTTCCAAATACATTGGAAAGTATGCTACCAGTATGCCACAGTATTACTCATCCCATTCGCTTTATAAGATACAACAATTTATTTGTAATGTGTATTTTAAATCCTGTTGAAGGAAATTAAAACAATAGCTGCATTAGTTGACATTTGAACACCAAATATTTTCTTAAGAAGTACTTGTGAATCTACAAGTTGTTATCCAGCATAAATATATTATGCAGATGTCACAGCTTCCAACAGTGCCTTTGAAAACACATTTTACAGTAAGTCAATCATATAATGCCAGCCATTGTCATTTATTTTGGACTTCATGAGTCTTGTAGTCAAGATGATAAGAAAAAAAATTTATTGACTCAGTCAAAAGGGAAATATTTAGGCTTGTTTCATTTGCTGTTACATGACTTGATTCTCAGTGATTTAATACAGCAAGTCTCTGAGTCACTGCAGCAGTGCTAAGCTGTAAGACTTGAAAATACTCCTCTCTCAGTCCTGAACTTGTGCATTTTTCGGAACTGTTTTACATCACTGACATGAAAATGTTGCCCAAGTCAAGTAGCACGTTTTAAAAAGAATTAAAGCCTAAGGCCTTACTAACTACTCTTGATTACTTTCTTTTTTTAGAGCCATCAGCCTCAGACTTTAAATGAATCCATTTCAGCCCACTAAGTGTCACAGGTCTGTTGTACAAAGGCTATTCCCTGCTTTGTGAAGACAAAGTGCTACGCAGCTTGGCCACTCAAATTCTTCCATTGGAATTAGTGTCATTCTGCATAACAGAATCCCGTGTTTCTTCAGTGAGGTCTGTGGCAGTGATTGACTTCTTTTAACTTTAGCTTTTCTTGAATAACAGCTCACACAAAGAGTAAATACTTTTAGAATTACTATGCAGTTGGCAGGAAAGGCAGCTCATTTTCCCATACTTGATCTGTAGACTTTGATGGCCCTTGGGTTATCTGAGAATGTAAGCAGTGCACTATAACTGGCTTTAAGTGCTGCTTAAGCGATAAAAGCAACAGAAGGGAACATTGTTAATGTCTCCTAAAAGCTACAGCCACTTTCTTATTTGAGGCGTTAAATCAGATGTCCATCAGTGACAGCCTGGCTCTGGTACAGGCATGGTAAGGCTACAGGAACCAGGAATCATTCGCTGTCTCAACAGCAAATCTTGCAGGAATTCGTTTGCCTGTGAACTTGTAGAGTTTTAAATTTAGCAGAGAATATTGGTCAATGTAACTGCCGGACCCTGGGAATCTGTGATTTCCCACTGGTTTAAGCCTTAAAAGGAAAAGGAGAAATGTGCTTTGTTTTAACTTACAGGTGTGTGAGAGGAGGTTGTCTCGTTGTTTCCTCACTAACGTGGAGCATGCTAGTCTGTCCATTACACAGCTCTGAATAAAAAGCTTTAAAATCTCAAAATTAATGTTAGGAGCTTGTGTCAATAGCTTCCAACCATTCCTTTTCCTCAAAAGACTGTTGCTTTTCTGACAAGAGTATCATGTTAATCAATACATCCATGGCTTTCCAGTTCCCCTTGCATGCTTGCTTACTAATGTTAAATAGTGTATTTTAGAGAGGATAATGCTAGACCATCTTAACCTGCCTCTTCCAGGGGAAGCTTATTAAATCACATGACTGCCGGTTGTCATAAAACTCCAACATTCATTTAACTAGAGGTCAAGTTATCTGAGAGAGTATATATTTTGCAATGTGTAAACACTGTTTTGGAAACCCTTTTTTATTATTTATTTATTTATTTATTTATTTTCCTTTCTTGAGAGGTGTCCAAACATTTTTTCCCTTGAATACCTGTCTATCAAATCAGCAGATGCAAATATCAAGAGTTAACTTTGTGTTCTTCATACCTAAGTTCTAGGCTTTAATGTCCTCTGATGTTCCAGAGGACATTTTACATCATGCTCATCTTTCCCTATTGCAGTGCCAGTGAGCTAAGCTGCTTCTTTCTCAAGGGTCTCCCTACTCAGGAGAAAAATCTCTTTTACAGGGCCTGACTAACTTAAAGAGAGCAAGCTGTAGTTTTTACAAAAGTCCACTGCTTTTTGTAAAACCCAAGGGTCACTTGTATCTAGGCTCACCCAGTGATTTTCCCGTACAGCTGACTACCTCATTTAAAGCACAGAAGTTAGATGCTACACCAGCAGAAATCCTACTGAGGTGACTCATCTTTGTTTCCTACATACCATGTAGCACTGTGAGAAGCCTCTACATCTTTGCTTCAACATGTCCAGTGAAGAAATGGGAGAAATGTTATCTTTACTTTCATGCCTCACCTTTCATGCCTCATGACTTAGAGCCCACAGCCTTGGTATCTTATGTACCAATATGTGTTAGGCTGGCATTTCTATATGCTTAAGGACTTACATATAATGTCTTTTGCTATTTTGGAATGTGTTTAATTCCAAGACAGCCTTTAAGATCACTGCTAACCATCCTTCTTAGTCCATACACACCCCTTGAAAGCATGCTTCTTACATGTGCTTCTCTATGTGTATAAATTACAGCGTTTAAGGCTGAGCAAATAATCTTTATATGTAGCAACTCAATGCCCTACTTGCAAGGGTGGTAAAATCTGTCTCCTGTTCATCATCCCCAGTGCCTACAGTTGTACATACACAAGCTTTGGAAATGTGAGTGTATTAGGATTACTAGCCATTTCTTTGCTAGTTGTACCTCATAACCTCAAAAACTCTGTGTGACTGAAAACAAGGCAGTTCAAATGCATATTGATGTATAAATGAGAAGAGATCCTCTGTCTGCTTTCTCCTTTCCTTCCTTCATCCAGCAGAGCATCTTAGGGGATTTGCAGGCCATGTGGTGCTGGTGCTCAACAGAACATTTCCTGTGGCTCTGGCAACAGTATGAAGGCTCAGTTCAGTTTCTAGCAACTGCCAAGGCCACACAGAAACACCGAAGAACAATAGCACAGACTTAACTAAAATGCCTGTGTTACGAAAAAAGAAAATGAAAAACGAACCGTGACCCCTCTGCAATTGAAAGGAAGGGCAAAACCAAAAGAAAAGAATGAGCTAATGCGTAAGCTACAGCAGAGCAGAGGAAAAACTATCTCAAGGAAACCTTTCAGGAGCAGAGGGAGAAGAAATTAAGAACAGAAGAGACATATTTCAGCAGTGAAGGAAGTAAATGTAGCTTCAGATCAAACCTTTTCCAGAAATGCACTGAGCACAGTTACCACACACTGAAAATGGAATGGAGCTATGCCATCAAGACAACATTATGAAAGCCCCTTAATCCAATAAGCATTCATTGGACATGAAGTACATTCACTGTCATCTTACAATTATGAATCACATAAATACACTCAAGTTATTAATGTCAGTTGTTAGCAGCTCCATTTTAATTAGCTCACATGCTCTAAGAAGAGAACTGATATATCGTTTAATTTTGTATTAGGCCAGCAGTCTTTATTTATGGGATGTAAATTTAAGTGCACTGAGAAATGATTGAACACTCAAGAAAATTATACTTGGAGTAGATATTTCACATGAAACTTTAAAAATATAAAATTAAAATTTATTCCTCTCATTATTCTTTCTTGTCTCTTTTGCTGGATGATATGAAATTGAAGGCAGTGTTGTGGAGAACTAATTATCTTTCATCTTTTTTTTTCCTGCTAACATGACCCTTTGTACTGTGTGACTGCTCAGTGCTGGGTTTCTGCATCTGGTTGTGTGTATGAAATGCTAGCATTTTACTTCATCCATAGCAGTTTTTATTGTGTTGAAAAAGAGAAAAAATACTCTGGAACTGGGCTCATCCGGGGTTTGGAAGAATCCTCCTCTCAGTTCTGGTGAAGGCACAAAGGCTCTTCAAGTTAGTCGCTCAGACTAATGTTCCTCCATCATTTGCCTCATTTGCACATTTTTAGGCTAAAAAAAAATGCAACTCCTAAAAACTTTCCTGAAAGTGATGGGTTTTACAATTTCTACACTTTTCTGCTGCTTTCCCATCTGTCTAAATCTTTCTTGGATTGTAAACAGACACAATTCCAGTCTTCCAGAATCAGAAAAAGAACAGAGTAGGTTCTCTCATGTGTCTTGCAAGCATGAGGATTGCCTCTCCTCGCAGTGGTTTGTGCTATTCTGGGCAGTTTTCCATCCTTTGGATCCATATGAGGTATGCAGTGGCGATGTTTACATATGTCTAACATCATATGGAAACAGCAGAAGAGTCTAGGATATTTTCCATGGAAAAATACAAATGTCAGTTCAACTATATCTCAGTTTAGCATCTAGCTTTTTCCTTTTTTAAAAAATAAGGCTCAAGGTAGTGGCTAGAATGTCAAAACATGCACCTGCTTTCTATATATTATACATACAGAATTTGTGCATGTTTCCTTGCATGTACTTGCACTTCAATGAGTTTCTGTGTATCTTGTTGGCAAGGTAAGTTTTTCCCCAAAATTCTCTTCATGATTCATGATAGGTTGGACACGACGATCTCAGAGGTCTCTTCCAACCTGGTTTATTCTATTCTATTCTATTCTCTTAATTCTAGAGGTGTCTAAAGGATTTTTAAATAGCCCAACCAAAGTACTCAAGGAGAAATATGTATGCATTAGCAAAATAAATGTGGGGGTTTATTCTTTTTGGCAGCAGTGGGCAAACTACTCCTTTTGAATCCAATCCTTCAAAAAATATACGTGGCAGCAGCAGTACATAACTGTTATGGCTAAGTCATAGATCAATTATTGCTTCGTTGTTTTAGTCTCAAAAATGAGATTTTTCCTTTTAAGAATACATTACTCTGCAGAGTGTTTGCAGAAGACAGAATTCATGAAGACAGCACAAGGAACTCCCGTGGATAAGCATAGTAACAGATTTGTTAAGTGCTTTTTCATTTTATGCACTTTGGGCCCTAGTGTGTGACCTTATCTATGACAGTGTTAGTCGTCAAAGAACAGGGATTGGAACAGGGCGTGCCTGAGTTTTTAAGAACTTCAAAGCCTGTGAGAGATTCAAACAGAAATAATTTCATCTTAATACAGCTGATCACTCCTGGTCTGGTAGGAGGAAAGGAGCAGTCAGGCCAAGCTTTGAACTTTTTAGACTTTTTTTGTTTGCATGAAAGTATTTCAGACAGACTTACCTTTCCTTTACTAAGTAGACTCTTTCAAATTTGGCTGCTTCTAAAGCTGCTCCCAAAAAGAATAGATCATTCCAGAACATGATTCTCTACATTATATAAACTAATTCCCGCGAGTTTTGTCTAACTAATGGTCAGTCTCCTTTAGGAGCAAAATTCCTAACCCCATAATGGTGGAAGCTCTTTTTTGCAACCTGGTTTAATGTGAAATGTTGCTGCTTGGTTTTGCAGATTCGAAATGTAGCAGCCAATCTCTGTGTGGACAGTAAACATGGAGCCACAGGGACTGAGCTGAGGCTAGACATCTGTGTGAAGGATGGCTCAGAACGGACGTGGTCACATGAACAGGTATTTTAACAGCTGAAAGTGAAAAGCAGGGTGAAATTGTTGCTGCTTTTCCAGGTCCTGAACAGTTCCCTGAGGGCTTCTTCTTTGCCTAAAACAAAGCAGGGTGTAGAAATAACTCATGAATGATTGCTGACCTTAATGGCTTTTATGAAGTGCTCTTTATCATAACCTTGGGAATTCCAGCCACACCTGGGTTCTATATTCATCTTAATATCCAAAGATACTGACTGTGCCTGAAGAGGTGTTTGGTATCCCTTCCCCACTGTGTCATAAAAAGATGCTGATTTCAGTTCAAGTACCTGAAAATATTTTAAATAGGGTATCTTGTAAAGCTCTAGTGGTTGTCTGTTTCTACTATTTCATTCTACTTTAAACGAATATGAGGCGTAAGCAAGATAAATGGGTAGAAGCTAGAAAGAAAAGGGTTTACAAAGACAATCTGCCAAATCAGAAAGGGACCTGGGGGCCTGATTGACAGCCGCCTAAACATGAGCCAGCAGTGTGCCCAGGTGGCCAAGAGGGCCAATGGCATCCTGGCCTGCATCAAGAATAGTGTGGCCAGCAGGAGTAGGGAAGTCATTGGCTCCTGTACTCTGCATTGGTTAGGCCACACCTCAAGTACTGTGTCCAGTTCTGGGCCCCTCAGTTTAAGAAGGACATTGAGACTCTTGAACGTGTCCAGAGAAGGGCAACGAGGCTGGTGAGAGGCCTTGAGCACAAGCCCTATGAGGAGAGGCTGAGGCAGCTGGGATTGTTTAGCCTGGAGAAGAGGAGGTTCAGGGGACATGTCATTGCTCTCTACAACTACATGAAGGGTGGTTGTAGTCAGGAGGGAGTTGGTCTCTTCTCTCAAGCAACCATCACCAGAACAAGAGGACACAGTCTCAAGCTGTGCCAGGGGAAGTTTAGGCTTGAGGTGAGGAGAAAGTTCTTCACTGAGAGAGTCATTACCATTGGAATGGGCTGCCCAGGGAGGTGGTGGAGTCACTGTCCCCGGAGGTGTTCAAGAGGGGATTGGACATGGCACTTGGTGCCATGGTTTAGTCATGGTGTCTGTGGTGACAGGTTGGACTTGATGATCTTTTAGGTCTCTTCCAACCTTGGTGATTCTGTGACAAAAGATGATAGAGAATCAAGAAAAGTTTGTATCGAGGTTTGTTAGGTAGACAAATACAAGCTTTCAGGAGTACCCTCCCTACCTGAAAAGGGATCTGATTTGTACTCACTGTGGCTACGAGTGTCATAGGAAAGGGATCATGACTCAGGCGCTGTTGGTCTGGCCAATGTGAGCAAAGAGAATCTGGATGTAAAGTACAACCTAGCCATTTATTGGCAGTTGTAGAGAACATTCTTTTCACAGAGGAAGGTCTCAAATTATAGAAAATTCCCAATGCTGACGAGGAAAAATGACCTGGGAGTCACACACGGCACTTTTTAAAAGCTTAAAAGCTCAGGAGAGAGGAGTTCTGAGGGATATTTGAAGTGCTGAGGTCAAAAAATCATTCTCTGAGAATACTGAGAAATTCAGCAGGGGAGGTGCATGTGAATGAAATGGAGAAGCTGAAGGATGTTCACAGTTTAGCTAAGTGCCAATGTGGGAAAAAGAAAGGCGCTGAGAGAAGACATCTTTCACATAGCTAACAAAGATACAGCAAAGTGATAGGATGCTGAGACTAGATAAATACAATCTTGTTTTCCTAGAAAGACATCCAGAAATTTAAACAATTAACTGAAGGAAGTTGTGTGGTCTAGACCACATCACTGCAGTGCTTTGTGCTTTGGCTTTAAAATCTGCAAACTGAAGAGCTCCAAACCCTCCTCAAGAAGGGAGAAAGTCCTGAGACTACCAGAGATGAGAGGAAGGAGGGAAGAAAACTGAATGAAAAGGTGAGAAAAAAAAAATATTAGCAGGGCAAGCAGAGAAAATGGAAACTTAAAATATTCTTTGAGCAAGTAACTTCTTGTGAGGAAGGGGAAGGGATGCAAACAGAGAAGGATGGGAAGGAATCTGTGTTTCAGTGTCCTCCGGTGCATTGCAACATTTGGGACCAGACTGGATGTTAAGGTCTCATTCTATACCAATAATGAAAGGTGACTTCAGTACAATAAATAGAGTTAATGTAGCACAAAATTAGTTCAACCAAACAGTATCTCAGATGACATAAGCAGAACTAGGAAGCCTCAAGCACATCTGTGTTAGACATGCTCCAGGGCCAGCATGAATTATTTCTGCCGCGCTGGCATGGAGCAGCATGTACCTTCTCCCTGCAGAACAGCATGGAAAGCACTGCCAGGGAACGTGTCTCCCACCAGAGGGATGTAGTTAGATTGGGACGGGTCTGCCAAGACCCAAGCCAAGCCATTTCATCCAGTTTGCTGTTCAGTGATTTCTTTTGGCTGGTGTGGGGATGGGGGCGAGTGATGCTGCAAGTTGGCAGCGAGGCGGCAGAGGGCAGCTCCGGACAGGTGGAGCCACACGATTTAACCCACAGCGCCCCCCGTTTGCTTCTCCTGCGAGTCAGTTGTTGGAATTTGTTGTGGCTTGCGGTGCGGTTTGGTTTGGTTTCCCAAGCAGTAGCACTTCATTCAGAGGTTGTTATTCACACTGACAGCAACACAGTTACTGGTCGTTTAACCACCCGTCAATCAAAATCCTAGAAGTAGTGTGAGAAATGTTGAAGAGTCTATAGCAGATAATTAGGCTAATAAATAAATGTGTAATTTATTTATAGCTATAAATAATATATATAAATATAATTTAATTTGGTATTTAAAAAAATAAATTGAACTTCACTTTCAGATGATTTCTTATCTTACCTTACCATCTAAAGACCTGCTGTAATATCCATTACTGTACTGCTGTTTATTTGCATTTTAGTAGTGGTAATACCCTATTGGCATCTGGATTAGTTTAGAAACAGAGAGAAACTAATTTTCCTCAAGTATTTCAGACTCCTGTTATAAGACACATTAATCTGCCCAATAGATCTCAAGGGTGAGTCTCTGCAAGGTACAGCTTTTAAAGATACCAGCTGAGAAAGAAAGGAAAGGATTGCAGAATCAGGGTCACAGACTTGGCTGCAGCTCAGAATTTCTGTCCCAATGGAAATAAGATAAAATGTGCAAAATATTTAATTCAGAGGAGAACCTTCACTTCTGAAAACTCTGGAAATGTTTGATTTATGAAGGTAAAAACATTTTGGTGATACAAGGCTTGGGTGATTTTTTTTCATAACCAAGACAGCATCCTTTTTCCTTCCTGAAGTTTCCCTCAGCTGACAGTGGAGAAACTGTGTGCCCTGTGTTAGTACATGGGCAACAGTGTCATGCCCTGTAACTCCCCAAGAAGTTGCAGAGCAAAATCTGTACTTCCAACTTTGCAAGCAAAGTCTGTCACCATGTTGGTGACAGTAAGTACAAGTGACAAAATTTCCACAAAAGTTGCTTTTGTTGGGTGTGCTTTGATAGAAATTTCTCAACAAGTTCTCCTTACTTGATCCCAAATGCTTCCCAGTCAGGAATGTTACCTGTACTGCATGTAGGACCACAGTCTAAAGAAGCATCTCATATACCTGAGGAGAGAGGATGTGCTCTTCCACTTGCATCACAGTAAACTGTGAAGATTTACTTTATTAAATAGTGTTCAGGAAGCACTGATGAACACCTGACCAGCCTTTAGAGAACTCTTCTTTGTTGCTTATATCTTCTTGAGTTTGTGGCCTACATGATTTCTATGTATGCCAGTAGAAACTAGCAGTATGAATGAAAATATCACACATTTTATTCTCATGTTTCAAAAAGTGTGAATTGACACCCAGCTGGTCTTTTAACTTCTGATATAAATTCAAAGAGACCTCAGTGGCAAACTGTAGTAGCTTGATGTGACCAGTGCAGCAAGTGCTGGTGCTGTCACTGCTGCTAGAGAGAGACACAGTCTTCTCTGCCACTTAATTTGCATCATGTTACCTGGGCAGGAATTAAAAGCTGACAGTCTCAGCAGCCATGATGGGAGACACAACAGCCCCCAGGAGAGGAACCAGGACTTCCAACCCAAGGCTGTACAAACCCAAACAGGCAAACAGCAGACAAAAGGCTTGTGGCTTGCGTGACAATTGCAGACTTTCTGGTGAATGGGAAGAGGGTGGGAAGTGAGGATGAGTGTTACTGTGATTTCTGGAAACCAGCCCAAAATTAAAAGACAGAGGGGAAGAAAAGGGACAAGAGGATTGTACAGCATGGAGTTCTTCCACCTCTGTCTTCCCAAAGCTAAATTCTGGCTTCAGAGGAACTGAAGGCTCTGCTGGATTGATAACCAGCAGTAAAGGAAAATGACAGGCATACCTCTCTTCTTAAGTTCCCCACCCTGACCAGGGAGTAGGCTGACAGGCAGCTCTTCTCTTCTTGAACATATAAGTCAAGTCTGAGCTCAGCTCTGAAATGTGGCATCTCATCTTTGTGCAGAGCACATGTTGTCTGCTCAAGTATAACACTGTAGTCAAAGCACAATGCCAGCTGATGGATGCCAGCCAGGCAGAGACTAATTGAGCAACGTTGTCAGGCTGGAAAGCATTCATGGTATCAAAAGAGCCTTTGTCCTATAGATGATCCCAAGCCAATTGCTGTATCAGGCAATCATTCTTCAGGCCCTGTGCCAATTACAGATGAAGCTGGAAAAATGCATTTTGCCCAGTTACTGCATGACAGAGCTAAGCTGCATGAAAAGCTAAAACATGAGGACTGAGAAGTTGCTTGGTTGCAGATGCAGAGAATAGGCCTGTGGGGTTTGGGCTGTGCAGTATGACAGGATGGAGGGTTTCATGTGTCTAGCAGGGAGCAGCAGCCCTGCAGGCTGCAGGTGAAGAATGAGCCTGCTGTTTGCTAATAATACCTCTGGAAATTTAGGTGCAGCCTCGTTTCAAATCAAAACTAGACAAGACAGAATGAAGCAGAGCAAAAGGGTTTATCCATTTCTCATAAAATCCAGTGCAGGCAGCTCCTAGCAGCTTAGGTCAAAGGAACAAAAAAATCCAAAGCGAGAGGTGATGGCAAAGTGGAGCATTTTGTACTCAGGACTTCAGCTAATAACACATAGCATTGTTGCACAGTATGCAGGAAAAACTTAATTTTTATATTGGCCAGATCTGGTGTTAACTAGAGAGAATTTGCTGTATAATGGAAGATAACTTTATAAGGACTCTAGTCCTTCAAATTTTTGTCTGTAATTACAAGATCTTAAGATTAATTTCATATATTGAGAAGTAAAACTAATTTTCTGATCCATTTTTTTCACTCCACTTCCTCCTCCTCCCTCCTATTCCTCTTCTTTTCTCTTTCAGTCTTAACACTGAGTTCCTGCCTCTAACAAGGCTGAATTTATAGTAGTATCACTAAGGAGGAGACATACTTGTTCATTTAAAAATTAAACTGTTTTACAAAACAGGAGGCAAAGAAGGAGGAAAAAGAATCTATGCTAGTCTAAACATTAAGGTCTAGTATTACAGACATTGTGATTTTCAGTGGAAGGGAAAAAAAAAACCTGTTGTTGCCAGGTCTTGATGCTCTTCAGAAACCATATAGGAGTGGAAAGGGCAAAGGGATAGCCTGGATCAGTATGATCTGATTTGAAAGCTAGTTTGAGTTTTTTCAGGTGTACTGATGCATTCAGTCCTCTGGCCAAGGTCCAGAGAGCAGCAGGAACTGGATCCTCAGCTCACCAGTCATGCACAGAATGAGAAATTTGGAGAGCCATCCACTGGGAAAGATGAGCAAGAGGAGCTTTCTGTTGTAGTAGTGATGAGAACAAGAATATTTCAGAACTACTGTTCCACTCGACTCCTCTAGGTATTTGTTATTCATCAGTTCGAACTCTAGGTTTATTACTTGGCTGTAGAAAGGTAAAGGGTAAGAGAAAGAGAGTGGCTTTTATTGCTCTACCCTTTAAGGAAAAGTAACTCAGGCTTTTCTTTTTCTAAAGAAACATCAGCATGGCTTTTTTCTGTAGCAAATCGGTCTTCACTTGTGCAATGATAAGTTACCTTTGTAGGGATTCCATGATGCTGCTTCCGAGAAACAGGAATACAAATGGAAAAAGACACTTAGCCCTTTGGAAAGCAGAAATTGCTTTCAGAATGAAGTTAAAGCTGTCCCCTGCATTTCACTGCAGATAAATGTAAAGTGCTGTCAGGGAGAAAGAAGAAATAAGCAGGACACAGGGGCAGATTAAGAAATTGCTGTCTAGAAAACCTATTATACAGAAGTAAACAGAGAGCAGCAGCAGCTAAGAGAGAGAACAAGGTCTTGCAATAAGACACACAACAACAACAAAAGCAGATTTTCAGATATATGCTTGTATTTTGTGTCTGCAGGCCAAAGGAAATAGTAACATCTCTCAATTGTGGCATTTGGATGATGGCACAGCATTGAAGATGCAGCTTCCTAAAAGATGCCTATTAGGAAGACCATGGAAAGAAGATAGCTATCGCAGTGAAAGGGTTAAAACCTGGGACCCACAATGAAAGTGTTCAGGGTCAGACCCACAAGTCACTGTGCTTGGGTTTATAGATACCGGTTCTAGCAGGGAATGTACACACTGCAGGGAGCAGGGTACTAGATAAGGACCCAAAGGACCCTGAGATGAGGCAGCTGTGGTGCTGAAGGCAGTCTGAGCACAATCGCGGGAGCTGCTTCTCTGGATAACGAGCTGCGTGCAGTTCCGCATGAACCGGCACAGCTAAAGAGTTTCCACTAGCAAAGTTTGCTCGTTTAAAGAGAGTGTCACTTTCCCAATGTTAAATTCCTGTTTATACTGTGGAAAATCAAAAGTCCTGGAGAAAGCCAAATAGTACTGACACTAATGAAAAAATGGAAATTCAAAAACCTCACAACTCTCAGCAGAGCTTCTAGGTAGTCATTTACAGCCTGCAACCTGTTTTCTGCAAGGATTGGTCCTTGGGAAAGGAAAATGCACTCTGCATCTTTAAATTTGATGCTGTCAGACCTGCCACCTTCCTCTGATGATTGAAAGACTGCAGTGTCATAGCATCATGTCAGACAGATGGTGTCTAATTGAGAAGGATTCCTCTGTTAACTGTGAGCCTCCACAGTTCCTCTCAGACAGCAAGAATAAGAGCTTTAACAAGCTGTCTGTAGCTCACAGGTTTCACAGTAAAAAGATTTAAGATCATTTAATGTGTGTTGTTTGGGGAGGAAAAAGACAGTCAAGAGAGGATATGGTAACAGTGTTCCACATAAACAGAAGTAAACTGTTCATTAAACATGGGAAACTTTCTGTGACAGGAGGATCTCTCTATACAGCTTCTTCAGACTCAAATGAGAGCTAGATTATTATCACTAGCAGGGGCCTTCAGAGTCCTAGGTAGCTGTAGTCCTAATGCATGCAAGTGCTGCTTTAATTGAGGTCACAAAAGGCTTTAATACAGCATATCCCCTCTCTTCTCCACAGCACTGCATCACCAGAGATGGTTTTCATCTCTGCCATAAGGCTTCTGACTTCCTGGGGTATATTCCACAACTGGCATCACTGAATCTTTCACGGGCAGGATCTTGTTTAACCATCAGCTGGGATGTGTAGAGTAGGGAAATGTGTATCAAGCTCTGTGTGTGGTTTTAAACATTTTTCACTAACAATATGTTCTGTTGCCTGATTCATTTTCTAGCTCTTCACCTTCGGTTGGAGAGAAGACATCCGCCCCGGAGAGCCACTTCACACCAGAAAGTTCTGCTTCGACGCCATTTCGCACAGCAGCCCTGTCACACTCTATGACTGTCATGGGATGAAGGGAAACCAGCACTGGAGCTATAGGAAGGTTGGAGTCACTGTGGGGCATCTCCGAGGTTCAGGCTATCTTCAGCCTATGTTCAGTTCAGTGCAGGCTTGTGTTTTCCCATCAGTTTTGTTTTCAAATCCACCCTGTCTTGTTCCAATTTGATTTTGTGGTAATCTCTCTGGAGCATGTTCCTTTTGAGCGCTCAGCTTTTCAGGTCAAATTTAAATGAGTCTTATCCAGCTCAGAGGGTGTCTGTGCTGGATCTGTTCCCTGAAAGGCTTTTCTTTACCACTCTGAAATTTCACAATGCTTTTGTCATTTTAACAGAGGCACTGTCTGAAATAGTTTCATCCAATGTGACAGCAGCAAGAAATGCTTCTTAAAAGTTAAATATTATTATTTTACTGCATTTTAAAGATTACAAGTGGCAGAAACAGCTCATTAAAAAAACCCCAAACCAATACAACATTAAAAGCACTGCTGTATGCCCAAAGGCAGGAGTTTATAAACTAAAGATAAGCAGCTTAGACACTACTCTGATCTGCTAAGTTTCAGCCCTTTTTCATAAATAACTGGAAACAGGAGGTCAAAGTAGGAACTGTCAGAGTCTCATTTGGGGCAAAACATCCTACCAAGACTACCAAGTTGCTGCTGTTAGATTTTTTTTTTTTCATGGTTAATTAGCAAGTTGCCTTGATGCAAGATTTCACCATTAAACTCTGTATTCTGTGCAGGATCAGGACATACATTTCTCTGAAGTGCTGAGGATTCCTCTCACATATCCTCGCTTTGCTCACTGTGCCTTGCCTATCACCTTGCTTAAGCTGAGGCCAGAGTACCAGGAATTGGTCTTTGCTGGATAAACCTCAGTACTGCTCCCTAGCTTAAAATTCAATATAGTAGAAAATGAATTCAGAATCATTAAAAATAAAATTGCCCCTGCCATTTTTCTGAATACCCATTTATTAGCCTATGCCTTTTTACCCTCTTTATGTTGCAGTTGGAGGATCCACCACAAGATTTTCCAGAAGTGTTTAGAGGATATAAATTTTCATGACTGTGTTGCTGTATATCTGTCTTTATAATGCCATAATAATGCCTTCTTGCTTCAAAATCCTTCCAGTTAATCTTTTTGCCTACCCAAGCTGCAAGAAAAAAGCTTTCATACCTTTAGCACTTCATCAGTGTTTAATGTAGCTATTCCATATGACAAAACGCAGGACTGGAGCTGCCCTCTATAAGGCTCATCACCTTTGATGAGGACAGAATACAGCAGATAACTAAAAAAAAAAAAGAAGAAGAGCCATTAAAAAAATATGCAGTGTGAGTTCTATTACATTCACTGCACAGCTTCATTTTTAATTTCCAGAAGGCTGACAGGACTCATATAAAAATTCTCAGTGCAAGGCAGGCATTTCCATTTCAGCAAGAAACACCACAACATTTTGTTAGAATGAAAGTACTGACATAATCTTAGCTGTAATACCAACCTAACAGCAAACTGATCAGTTTGCATAACCCTTCAAATTAAGAAACCACTATTAGAATTATGCATACACAGTTTTCTTTAGGCTTGGGTGTAGTTTGGCTACAGACTAAATAAACAAGTAGTTATTTAATGTTTCGCATAGTCTCTTTCCTCAGATACAGGGCAGATTTACTTTAGAGATTTTTGTTGCTACATCCTAACGAAATAATTCTTACCTAGTTTTGAAAGCATTTTGGCAATAGGATTTATAGTGTGTGTGTGTGTCCCCCAAAAAAACCCCACACCTGTATACAAGAAAAAAGTGGTATACTAGTTTAACTGCATCTCTAGTAGAGACCTTTATCTAGAGGATGGTATGCTGCTAACATTGTACCCTAAATGATAGTAGTCTGGTTAAGTAAGAAGTGCTTCTGTCTGTACTGGTCGATGGTAGGCTGAACATGAGCCTGCAGTGTGCCCAGGCAGCCAGGAGGGCCAATGGCATCCTGGCCTGTATCAGGAACAGTGTGGCCAGCAGGAGCAGGGAGGTCATTCTCCCCCTGTACACTTCACTGGTTAGGCCACACCTTGAGTACTGTGTCCAGTTCTGGGCCCCTCAGTTTAGGAAGGAGGTTGACTTGCTGGAACGTGTCCAGAGAAGGGCAACAACGTTGGTGAGGCTTTTGGAACACAAGCCCTATGAGGAGAGGCTGAGGGAGCTGGGGTTGCTTAGCCTGGAGAAGAGGAGACTCAGGGGTGACCTTATTGCTCTCTACAACTACCTCAAGGGAGGTTGTAGCCAGGGGTTGGTCTCTTCTCCCAGGCAACCAGCACCAGAACAAGAGGATACAGTCTCAAGCTGCGCCAGGGGAGGTTTAGGCTGGATGTTAGGAAGAAGTTCTACACAGAGAGAGTGATTGCCCATTGGAATGGGCTGCCAGGGGAGGTGGTGGAGTCACCATCATTGGAGGTGTTTGGGTGGAGACTTGATATGGTGCTTGGTTCCATGGTTTAGTTGATTAGGTGGTGTTGGATGATAGGTTGGACGCGATGATCTTGAAGGTCTCTTCCACCCTGGTTTATTCTATTCTAAAAACCAGCCAGCAGGTCAGCAACTTTGTTCTGTTCTCTGCACCATGTACAGATGCTGTAGCTTCCTAACGGTCACGTGTCCATTCTGCCAATAATTCTTCCCATTTTTAGGAAAAATGATCCTCTTGTCCCTATCTTACAAGATGCTTAACATGAAGCATTTCTTACAAAGCTGTCACACTGTTCCTATAAAACTAGAAGATATTTTTGTTCTTCTGCGTCGCTTCTCATGATCATTTGCATTCTCGAGCCACTGGGAAGAAGATGCTAGGGCTGTGAAGTGATTACAAAGTGCTGCAAATACATTTTGAAGCCAGGCAGTTTTAAGATTCTGTATTCTTCCTGCATAGAAACCCTAAGAACCTGTATAGGGATGTTTGCAAATAAAAACACTTCAAATATTTCAGTGGCAAGGAAAATACATTAATATTTACTTTGGGTAAGGAGTGCTCTGCTGACAAAAAATCCAGGTTATCCCCATTACCTTCATTTTGTTTGTCATTGCAGTGCAGTCTGAGAGTGTGCAAACTGGATTCTTCTCACATGAATGAGACCAAAACTACCACTAATGAACACAGTCAAAAAACTGTTCTTATTCCTGCTTAAACTACATCTGAGCATTTGAAAGTCTAATAAGTCTCTGATATTAAGTTATCAGGTTTTTAATAACCAAGGCAAAATATTGGTCTACAGCCAACTATACCTTTAAGAAAACTCTGTAAGAAGCAATGGAGTAGAGTGAATCCAAGTAATACTGTAAACACTTCGGTGGAAATAAAAGAAAATTAGTTTAATACTGGAGAAAAAAGCATATTGCCACCACAGTGGGGTTCCCATCAATGAGAATTTAGATAGATAAATGTAAATAACCTGAAATAATTAGAGATTTGGGGGAATTGTGTCATTCCAAGCTGAATCCATTTCCTTGACTCTCTTTGAGACTCCTCAATATGGCAGAGCCAAAGATCAAAAACTGCCTGCAAATTTCCATTCCTCCCAGTGAAGGAATGCGCCCCTGGTTTTCAGTGGTGCATTATTCTGGGTTGACAAGTAATACATTGGTTCTGATAAAGCATGATTCAGTTTATGTGCCCTAGTCCCATTAGTGCTATTTGTAGAGCACAAGCACCCAAGAGAGGGCTGGTCTAGTAGGTCTTTAAAAAGAAACAATTGTGCAAAATCAATTTCATTGTACAATAATTCTACCCTGAACCTGGTGATTATGATAGATGCTAGTCTGACAATGTCAAAAACCATGCCCAGAACAGCAGGGTTTGCTCATACTCTCCTGACAGCTTCAGGGACAATCTATAAGCGTAAGTTCACTCTTCATGCAGTAAGGTGCATAGATTATTTCCCCAGACAACTGAAGGCATGTCATTGTGATAGTGGCTTTTATCACATAGACATCTGTCCTGCTGAAACTACACTAGGGCTACCAGCTAATTTCAGATAAACTACTGCAGCCACCAGCTGATAATGACTTCCAGTTGCTATTGACCTTGGCCATAGTTATAACAGTGACCTTGAAGAAATGAAAGGCTCTGTGTCTCATTACCAACCCCCTGAACTGTCAGGGCCCATTATCTTATGGACAACTTTCTCCTTCTGCAAATAATCTTCAGGCTTGCCTTCATGCAGAAGGAAAAAAAAAAAACAAAAACAACTCTGCAGTTCTCATGTTAGAAGTGACTCCACAAGAGCTCTTGTGGGTTTTGATATTAGTGTGAAGAGGAATTCATGTATTTCTTTTGGAAAGTTCTTTTCTGGTATGCATACAACTGTTACCCCTTGAAGTCCTGAGCCTGTTTCCATTGAAATCTGTAAGAGCAGCAGGCTTTGACCTTAGGTCAGTACAAGCTTGAGATGATAAATTAATAGGCCTTTATACATAGCAAAGTCAGCCAGAAGTTTTCCAGAGTGGTAACTGTGTGAAAGACACTCTTTTCTCCTAATAACCAGACTTTCTAAAAGAAAGCACCAACAATGCTTCAGTCAAAAATTGCATCCCCTGGATATTTCTGTGAAAAGAAAGCCAGCCAGCTCTCTTCAGAAAGACTGAAGTGTTTTTCATAGCATGCTTTTTGTACTGAAGCTGTTTCTTTTCTCCTTGTACCAGCTAACCTATTAAAGCTTCTAGTATGCCAGCTTTGGCTTCCTAATAACTTGGCTGACCCCCATGACCAGCTATAATGCAAGGAAAACCAGATGCCACCTTCCTCAAAGGCTCCACAGCACGCAGGGTCACTCAATCTCTCACAGAAAGACAGGAGGAGCTAGCAAGGTGCAAATGGGTGCCTTGGGTGCCAGGCTTCACAAGGTGCTAGGGAGTTCTTTCAAGCACACCTAGGAGGCGAGAGCCCTTTGTACATGGCACAGTTAGCTGCTTCTTGTAAGTTGAAATATCCTGCCTCCTCACCTCGTAGAGAAAACAGCATGATGGAAAGGTTCCTACTCATTTGGGTTAGTCCTGTTGGATTTGAAGGCATCCCTCTGAATTGCAGGCTTGTGCGTGTGTGTTTACTCACTGTTTTGGTGGATGAGCTGATGCTGGAGGTGAAAACCAGTGGTTATGAAAACCAGATGTAGCAGCAGCACCCTCAGCCAAAGCACGAGCTGCATTTGACTTTGCTCTTTGTTGCACATGTTAATACAACAAAAGGGCATTGTACTTCACCGGTGTTTCACAACACCCAAAATCAATCCATTTCATCTTTACTAAATTCAAAAACCCAACTCCTTGCTTTTGCAAAAGTATTTTTAAATAGCTGCTCTTTCTCATTGGTTTGCTGTGGTATGTTTATTTTTTACTATTTTTTTTTAATGTAGGGTAGCTCTTGTGAAAGAGAAGTTTCTGTATGATTGTTGCTTAGTATCAGAGCAGTTTTGTGAGCTTTAAATCAATTTGACAAGTAGCTTTCTTTTTTGTTTCCTCCTCTCACAACCTTGGCAAGTAGACACATCCTGGATTAGTATGAAAATACTGGCATGGCATGTTTGCCTGGGAGTGGAAAATCCTGTATGTGGTTTACAAAGATTAATCTGACATTTATTTCAACAGATAGAGTAAATGTTTGGCCCCTGGAAACATTCAAACCATCTAATCGCTCACGTATCTTCTCTCTCAAGCACTTTGCTATGTAAACTAAGTACATTCAAGCTACCCAACCCAACCAGTTGCTCATCTGAGTAGTACGTGCTTTACCAAAGACTCATGGTCTGGTTAGTTGCAGTTTGCCTCAGTTTTGTGAATTAAAATTAATACAACACAACAGCCTAATTAGAATTTTTAAAGCAACTTAATCAATGCTTATCATCCAAAAATCACCATAGGGTGCTTCTTACTAGGAAAGAAAGTGTATTTCAGTGGCTGGTCTTATCAAGACCATAGGCAAAGTCTGAATTTTATAGGGTGATAAATGAGATCATCAGTCCTGTGTCCCATCTGTCCATCACACTACTTCAGTGAATAATGCATTTTTAACATCTTCATCAAGCTGAAGAATATCCATTTTCCAGACAGACAGTCACAGATTCTTCTACCAGAAGCATGATAGAAACTATCAAAAACAAACAAACAAACAAACAATTATATATAAATAAAATAAACAAACCCCAACCACTTTGCAGGTTCAGGCATTTGAATCAGTTCCAGGCAAGAGTATGATATGCAAAGATTATTAAAAGATACTCTATTTCTTCATTATTTTATGTGGTGGTTAGTTGAAGACCAGAAAATGTCTCCTCATTCTTTGATGAATCCACAGTTTCATGAAGGATAATAACCCAAGGGGAAAAACCAGTCTATTCTCTACAGATTCCTAATAATAACTGTGGTTTACACAAGGTTAGCACACAGAGACCACAAAATCACCTCAGATGGGGCTGTGTTAATCCACTTACAGATAAAGTGAGGACACTGTCAATGACTTGGCATTTGCTACTTAATTCTATTTTTTTTTCATTCCTGTAGGACAAAACTTTGTTCCATCCGGTAAGCAGCAGCTGCATAGATTGCAACCCAGCTGAGAAGAAGATTTTCATGAACAGATGTGATCCTTTATCTGAAACTCAACAGTGGATTTTTGAACATACTAATGTGACTGTTTTAGAAAAATTTAACAGCAAGACCAGTTCCTAGAAAGAAAGAAAAAAAATGAACACACCTGATTTCATACAGACTGCAGACTACATATTCGCCAGCATCTGGGTCAGAGGAATCAGGAATTAATTTTCCTAGATCCAAGAAATCTGTTCTGAGGATTAAAAAATGCCACAGCAAGAGCCAGCAGGCTGTCCTTGTGGATGTACAGTATCTGAAGAACTTGGCCAAGAGCCTCACCGGATGCTGCTTGAGAGCTTCAGGCTGAAAATTCCCTTGCTGGTCGAGGGAGAATCTTTGTTTAAAAACTGTTTAAAAGTACTCCAAGTTAATAAAGTAAAACAAAACTCTAGAGTTTCTCAGGTCAAATCCTGCTGTAGTGAGTAGCTCAGAACAGACACTGTAGTTTGGGATGGGTATATGGTGTGCATGATGGCTACAGGAACAGGAAGAAATCCCAGGTTTTAGAACTATAGGTGCCGATAGAAGAATAATGATGTCCCAGCACCCCCTAGACAAAATATGTGCTTTGTTGACATTCTCTTAATAAAAGGTTGGGTTAAGCAGGTTTAACCCTTAGAACCGTTGCAATTAATTTCACCTACCTACCTTTTACATTCCATTCATTACCAAAGTAGAAAGGGCAGAAATCTTAGGATCTAGAATTACACTGTAGTGAAGCATGAAATCAACTGTAAAGTTTTGCCCTCACATTTCACCCCTTCAGGGAAGAAAAAAAAAAAAAAGTAAAGCAAACATGTAGAAATTGTGATTCAAATCCCATTGTCACGCAGGGTGAGGTTAGTGACAAACTTAGCAGCAGCAGCTGCAGCATAATGGAAGGCTTGTGGACTGGCTGTCTCTTCTAAAGGTAGAATCCCAGCAAAGTATAAATTAAATTGAAAGTGGGCTGGGGGGGGGAGGGGGCAATAAATTAGGAGAGTAGGAAATAATTAGATACTGCATGTTCAGCTAGGTTACTCAAATTAACATTGTACACTGCCATCATGTAAAGGCGTGTTGACTCCCTGCAGTGCGGCCTCAAAGATCTTGCAGAGATCATGCAGTGCTCTTGACAGATAGGAGCAGAGAAAAAAAAACCTGACATGAAACTAGTTGGGTGGTTTCAGAGTTTTTGAAATCCACAATGGAAATCATGTGAACTTCCCAGAGATAGCAAGTAAACGGTATTGTAGATCTCGTGACAGAGGAAACAAGAAGTGCTAATGAGTTAGAATTTACAGTGTTCTGTACTTTTTGGCACAGGCACAATTCAGAGTTAGACAGGCTTCTGTCACACTGATGATCATTACAGCCCATCGTGTTCCTCAACCCATTAAGCTGTTGGCTTGAGAGACCACTAAAACTCATTTTAGGGGTCCTATGGTTCTTTTCACCAGAGACCAGTTAACACAGATGTATGGAACATAACTGATAGGTTTGGGATTTTTCAAGGTAAGAGCAAGTATAAGTTTGTATCAAGTAAGTACATGGCATGCTTTTACTTGCAAAGATGAATTTACTGATGAAAGCACCATAAATGCAGATGATCACATTCTCTAGGAGGTGGTTGTAACAGTGCTTTCAGATTCCAAAAATACCATCTGTAATTAAGTTGCTTATTCTGATTGCTGGAGAAGAGGCTGGCTAACCAAAATACTGATGTGCAATCTGCCTTGTTTTGAGAGTAGAATGACTGTGTTGTATTTATCGCTCCTTAAGCTGTGTTTATGCACAAAGAGCATTGATTGCATCCAGAGGATGGTTCTAGTACCAATAACTATGTGCCATTTTGTGGCAGCACCTAGTAGCTGTAGATTAAGACCCCAAACTGTAGGTCATAGGAACTTTTTAGGAGGGAAATGAGATCCTATAGCATTCAGGATGCATGCACTTGGAAAATGAATCCATACATTGAGCAGTTGCTGCAAGTGAAGAGATCTTTCAAATAATCTGGAAGAAATGTGTTCATAGAGTTCATATTTTATTATTTTAAAAAATAAGCTTGTTTAGGTATTGTTTAAATATAGTTTGAAGATATGGTGCACTCAGGATTGTAAGCAGTAAGGCTACTGTATAAGAATACTTGAGATTTGTTTAGCTCTCAGTACACAGAACCAGACTAACCACTGCAGACTGTCAGCCTTCCCAGGTGCAGTGCTTGCAACATCATTTATCTGCAGCCTGAACATCAGCAAAAAGGATTTGATAAAAGAAAATGGCTGCATAAAATGTAAATGGAGCCCTCAGGTTGCTGATTGCAACTGGCCCCAAACTGTCAAAGTCCTGGAAGCAACACTGTATGCCCAAAATAGAGAGGCAAAGGCAGCTTGCTAAACCAGCTAAGCAATTCATGTTATGCACAGACTGATAGAGTTACATCATTCAGGGTCTGACTGCATGTCAGTGGTCTGATTTTTGAAATGTCTGATGGGAGCTAGGCTGCTGGTGGTGCAAAGAATTTCTGTGCTTCTTACAACCTTCACTAGTACTGCACAGCATCTTGCACTGCCAAGGAAACCTTTTCTTACCCATAGCTGGACACTAATTGTAAATTCCAGCAGCCCTCATCATAAAACAATCCACATGATTAACATTAGGATGTTCTGGACAAACACAATAAGATCTACATGGTTTTATAAGCAACATATAAGAAAAAATGTATTGGAGTTTACTGTGAGCCAACAGTGAGCAACTGTTGAACAGTCTGGAAATATAAAGGTTAAATGGAGGTCCATATCTTGAGGAAGGTTTAATAAGAACTTGCCACAGTGTGGCAATAGAAACATGTACCTGCACACATGTGTATGTGTGTGTGTATATATATATATATATACATATATATCTGTGACCAGTGGAAAGAGGTAGATGAAGAGGAAAGGTTTGTATTCATTTCATGGACCGATCTTTCAAACATTCAATATAACTACTGGACTACTACAGGAAAAGCTGGAATGAACAACAAGTGCAAATACAACTCTGAAATCATACATGTTCCCTTGCATATATTCCAGAAACTAAATTAAACCCAAGCCTTGGGGGAGAGGGCTTAAAGGAAAGGAGGTGCTGATAAAACAAAGCATTTCATGTGTTGGAGAGCAGCCTTGTTGCAAGAGGCATGACAAAACAGCAATTTTCACTGGGCACTGTCTTGTCTTAGAAAAGTGAAATTGATTTAGAACAAATATTTCTGCAACAGTATGGGTGTTGTAATGCTACAATGCATCCTTCCTGGGTGCTATCAGTTTACAAATAAACGGTCTGTAGCTGCTGAATTAGATCTTCCTCATGATAAAGACAGACTAAGCTTGGAAGGAAACTGACAAGCACTTAACAGCTTTTGATTACTGGCAATTTACCAGGCATCAGTATCTCCATGACCTCAGTGAAATCGGATGCCACAGAAGATCACAGAAGAAATGTATAAATAGCTTACCCAAATTGATTTGATGGTTGCACCACTGTAAGAATGGATGTCACCTTTGGGTTTGGCTGGGGGGGGGGGGGCGGTTTTTTTGAAGGCATCATAATCAGAATTCATTTGCATTTTTACTGCTAGCCTCTACTGGGGACTGAGCAAGTGGAACCCTTTTACCATACCCAGATAGCTTAGGGGTGGAGCATATAAGGAAGGCAGTACCAGGAGGCTTTCATTGTGGCTGCCACCAGGGGCATATCCATTAGCTGTTTAAAGAGAGAATCTATCTTTAATGCTGTTAGCCTAGTGTTTTTCCAGATGTGCAATTTAAAAAGAAAAAAAGTAATGGTTTAATCCATCCAGATCCATCAAGGCTGCTAGGGAAATAATTTCAAAAGCCCTGAAAACAAAAAAGCTGAGCAGAATTTTTTATATATATCTATATTAAAAAAAAAAAATTATATTAGTACTATAAAATTCATTAATTTGTTTGTTTAACCCCTTTCTAAATCTGTTCTATATGTCCTCCTAGAAAAAGCAAACGGGTGCAAGAGTGCTTTTACATAATATTTTGAGGATCTTGCCCTATCTGATAGTTTTGACAGACCTTTAAAAAATTAGAAAGTCTGAGCCAAAAGGTAACAAAAACTGAACAAACAAACAAAAACCAAACACAAACAAGTAAGGAAATACACCTGGCTATTATGTCTTGTGTACCAAGCGATTCTGCTATATTTCTTGTACTAAAATAGCATCTATTGACTGGATATTTTTAGATTAATAAGTAATATGATTTGTTACATCTTTAGTGCTTTCTCAAAAAAAAAATCTTCAAATTACATTTTAGTGAATCTGCATAGTTAATTACTGACAGGGGGTTTTAAACCACATGTAATACAAAAATCTCTCCTTATGTCTCCTGTTACCTCCTGTTTCCTTGTTATAATTCTGAATGCACTGGACAGAAAATCTGAACAAAGAGGGGGAAATACTTCTAAAAACTATCTAAAAAACTTGTAAGTATATATATGTATATATAAAGTTTAGCTAGAGATGATCAGAAAACTATACATCATAGTTCCAAAGCTTCAGCAGCCTTCAGAAATCACATCTACTCCTTCTGATGGGTTTCTGTTCTTTCAGTGTATCATTGATACTAGTGGTGCTACTCCTGGGCAGTACTGCTCTTGACTTCTGAAAATGATGTGCTGTCATTTAACACAGTAGAAGGACAGCCTCACCATACTGAGAGAGAGAGAGAAAAAAATCCCTTTCCAAGAACATTTCATGGGAAAAAAAACAGCTTTCAAACATTGCAGTCTGGTGTGCCTGAAGAGTCTTAGCTACTTGCTGGAACGAGTCCAGAGAAGAGCAACAAAGTTGGTGAGGGGTTTGGAACATAAGCCCTACGAGGAGAGGCTGAGGGAGCTGGGGTTGCTTAGCCTGGAGAGGAGGAGACTCAGGGGTGACCTTATTACTCTCTACAACTACCTGAAGGGAGGTTGTAGACAGACGGATGTTGGTCTCTTCTCCCAGGCAAGCAGTACCAGAACAAGAGGACACAGTCTCAGGCTGTGCCAGGGGAGGTTCAGGCTGGATGTTAGAAAAAAGTTCTATACAGAAAGAGTGATTGCACATTGGAATGGGCTGCCTGGGGAGGTGGTGGAGTCGCCATCACTGGAGGTTTTTAGGAGAAGACTTGATGGGGTGCTTGGTGCCGTGGGTTAGTTGTTTGGGCGGTGTTGGATTGGTTGATGGGTTGGACGCGATGATCTTGAAGGTCTCTTCCAACCTGGTTTATTCTCTGTATTCTATGTATTCTATGTATTTACAAAGTTGTCTTTTTCAAGGGACCTGGTAGTGCAGTAGGCACTTCAGTGGCCCTTATGAAAACAGTTAAGACAACAGGAAACAATGAGGACATGGGTTCAAACAACAAGAATTTGCTGTTGCCTAAAGGTGCCATGTCCGCAGCACTGCCAAGCAGGTTAATTATAAACAAAGAGAAGTTTGTTTCTTTTGTGTGGCCGCTGTGGTAGATGCCCAGCTTCACAGAGTATACAAATGAGAATGAGCCTTGCAAAGCAGTGCAGCAGGAAAGTTGGTGTTCAGCAGAAGACGTAGAAAACGTCACAGTGATCCCTGTTAGAGAAGCACATGAATAGGGTGTTGAGATGCCTATAAACAGACAGTTGAAAGGATGTGAAGGGAGCTGCTGTTGGACAACTCTGGTAAGTGGTACTATCAAAAAGATACTAAGACATAGGAAAAGAGAACTCCTCATTAACCTTAGCCCTCATTAACCTTGGCAGCACCCCTAACGCTTTGTCAAAGCTTTAGCTGATTTAATTAAGTTAATCCTTCACCTCTCCCAGTAAATGACCGAAACTGGAAGGCATCACAGCCCAAGCAAATTTCCCCTGATCAGCTTGGAGCATCTCATTGATGCAAAACACCACTAGGCAGAGTTTAGTCAAAAACCCTAACTGGCAGGAGAACTAAAACATTATGAAAGATCTGTAGGCATTTGGCATCCCTCTGTGAAAAAAGTTTCACTTGCCTAAAGGAGTGATTGATGGTAATGATCCTAGATTAAGAAGATCAGGAATCATGAGCTTGCCTGGAGGTGAAAGGCCAAATGGTGAGATTAGGATTTGGCAGTTTAATTGAGAAAGGAAAGGAAATAGATGGCAAAAGGAAACAAGCAGGAACTAGGTTTAATTCTGAGTCTGACGAAAGTGTGACCTACAAAGGTCAGCCACTGATAATTTTAGAAGCCTCTTCATACCAGGCTTGTGTGTTTATTTCCATCACAAATATTCAGGAATTGAGAGGCAATCAGTTCCACCCACTCCTGCAAAAGATTTAAACTTAAAATAAAGATAATGGCATGATCAAAATCATATTGATCGTGACATACATGAGTGCAGCTAGAGTAAATCTTTGCTGGACATGCCAGGTCAGTGCCGAGATTTCCACCACAGGTATGTATGTGCATTCCTGAGGATACTTTGTGGATGGTGTGTAGAAGCAGAACATTCTGGTCACTGTCTTGCCTCACATTAACATTTCTCAGGCTTTTTTGAAAGAAGAAAAGCATTTACCTAAATTTTCCATGAAATGTCAACCCAGAGTAGTACCAAGTAGTACCAAGTAGGCCTATGCCCTACCTTGATCAAGGCAATGCATGTTTCTCTTCAGACCTCAGATACAGCTCTTCCAAAAAAAAAAAAAAAAAAAGAATGGTGTGGCTCTGCCTTTGTGACTCCTTGCAGCATTCTCCTCTTTTTATTATTTTATTTATTCTTTGCCCTGTTTGGTGTTTCTTCCCCTCTGCTGCCTCCCCATCTCCAGGATTCTGTCAGAATGCTGGTCCTCTTCCTTCCTTTCAGGTTTGTGCCAAGGGGTGTTTGTGCTGTTGCAGATCCCTTCCTCAAGATGACAGTGACAAAAGCTGGTTTGATCTTCACTTGGCAGAACCACAAGCCCTTCTGCCTGTGGAATTCACTTGCTGCAGCTTGTGCTAGCAGAGGGGTGGGGAGGAGAAAGACGAGAAGGGATAAGTTCTGTCCTTACGGGTCAGTTTTACTACAGATTTTGTCCATGGAAGTTATATCTCCTAGCACAGAGAGGCAAACATCTTTGAGAGAGAAAAATCACATGAATGACCTACTTTCTCATCCAGCTTCAAAATTCAGTGCTACCCAGAGACAGGAATAGGTAAGAACAGAAGCATCTTATTCAGCAGATACAGTTGTTATGAATGTTTAGAAAGAGCTGAACTTTGGCAAAGCAGATTTTAGTTTGTTACTGAGCTAATGTAGATTACAAGAGTCTGAGTTAGCATAATATTAAAATGTGGTGTGTATAAGCCACCAGGGGGTTGTAACAGCTTTAACTGAAGGCATTGTTTCGAATCTGAAAGGGATGTGCAATCTCTAAGGATTGCATGATACAGGTTAGCCTCTAGTCAAGATGCAGAGTGCCAGAGGGGCTTTTTTATACAAAACTCAGAGATTGTCTACTGTGCAGCAGCTTTTGATCTCAGCTGTACAGGGCTCAAGTTTATTTGAATCTAAATATGCCAACAAAGTTAATACGTATAAAAAGATGTCCCTCATTATCAAAGCTGTATTTGCAGAGATGGCAGGTAAAACATCAGGTTCTTTTCCATCAGCAGAGAACCCTTTTGTTTAATTCCTATTTGTTTTTATACACCTCCAGAGTAATTTATTTGTAAGTAAAATACATGGGTAGAAGTTGTACCTTGTCCCTTCACTGAACTAGTTCCTGGGAAATGGGAGTACCAGTGTGAGAGGTGTACAAATGCACTGATAAAAGAACTGTCAGCCAAGGAAGAAGGATTTCATATAGAAGAAAAGGAAATCCCCCTAAAGTTTATTTTCCTTTATTCCTGTCATATCAGCCTCCAAATTGCATCTGCTGCTCTACAGCAAAACTTACCATGGTAATCTACCCTTGGAAGGATAATGATGTCACATCATTATCTGCTGCCATTTTTCCATACAAATCTGCACTGCAGTTATGCAAACCTGTTCTCTGAGGTTTGACCACTCTCCATAGTTGCTGTGCCTGCAAAGGGCATTCCTTCTGACTTTGGCCTGACCTGCAGGTTTCCCACCTCAGACTCTGTTGCCTGAAGTAGCTTGGTATTGCCCATCTCTCCAGACACTCTGGTCCACTGCACCTCTCTTAACACTTCACAGCAGTCCAGTGCACATAAACACAGTTTTAACAAGCATTCAGTGGCAAAATAGAAATTTATGGTCCCTTCTGAGCCTCTGAGATACTTTTATTTAGCAACCAGCCTTTCTGATGCTCAGAGTGTTTTCCAGGCATCTCTGTGAATAAACACCTTTTCCTGCAGGTATCCTGCAAAAATAGCCATTTTTCTTGCTTTTCTGAGAGTCTGGAGTTACAGCCTTCACTCGTTAAATAACATCCAGGACAAAACATTCCTTGGCAATTCAACTATTACTAACTTTTTTTTCAAAGGGCCTGGAAGAGCTGGAGACGACTTTGTGTCATCTCTAGCCAATCACAGAACGGTAAGGATTAGAAGGGACCTCCAGACATCATCTAGCCCAATCCCCTGGCTAAAGCAGCTATGCCTAGATAATGTATCAGCAGGCAAAGCAGCCAGTGACAAGCTGGGCTGATAGGCAGTTAGAGTTTGATGAGCAAGTAAGGCAGAGTTGTCTAATTTTCTGAAAATCAAGGTCAAATTCTTTGGTGATTGTAATTTAGGAAATATAGCTCTCTGGGGGAAAAAATGGGGAAAATACTTTCTGATGTATGCATTTGAAATACTATACAATAGACTATAATTAGTAATATATACATTATACTAAGTAAAATGAAAACCCACTTCTGTGCTGACTAGCCTGAGATAGTTGGCTTAGTTGTTATTAAAGAAGAGCTGTAGAAACTTTGACCAACTTACTGATTCATTAAAAGAATGTTTTCATTCAAGACATGCTTAAAGGATTTACAGAGAGCATATGCCTGTAAATTACTGGACTGTAATTAAGAAGATGAACTATGGAATAAAAATTGTACACCTGTCCTATTTTATATTTGGATGCATTACATTACAGAATACAAAGTGAAAGATTGCTGAAGTACCATTTAAAGAAAAAAAAAATACCATGATCTGAATGAATAAATACCTCTCAGAAGCTACAGCATTAATGTTTCAATTTGTTGTACATCTACTGCTGCTAAAAGAACCTGCTGTAAGTAGGTGATGGACTGGACAAGCCCAACAAGCTGCAGGGCTGCTCAGGGCTATACAGCCACTCACTGTTTCCACATCCCCAGCCACACCAGCTGTGTAATATCAACAGAAAGAGTAACCACAGTTTTCTTCTCCATCAGAGAGCACTGCTAGCTCTAGCAATATCACAACTCATATCCTGAATGGCCACTTAAAAAGAGGCAAATACAGAAGTGAAGACAAACCAGTCACATATGTGTAATAGTCCTCAAGTGACAAGTAAGGAAGCATTGAAATAGTGAGAAATTGATTATAGTAAACAGTCCTGTAAGTAGAGATTCCACACCAAAAAAAACCCAAACCACCCCAACCTAGAAATTCCCAGTGTCACTGGTTCTTCTCGCTACAGCTAAGAAAGTTCATCCATGATACCCACTGAGTATGGCAAAATTGTGGTAGGATTTAACTAGATACCATCTAATTCTCACTTATTCAGGCAGCTCTCTGAGGGAAGAGTTAAAGTGAATGCTGCTTCTGCAGACCTATGAATGTCAAAAGTAGCAAAAATAAGAAAACTATAATCATACATTGAAAATATGTAGCCGTTCCTTATCTAGAGAGCTTAAACGGGTCAAGCGCCCAACCCAAAAGAACAAAACCCAATTAAATCCTGTTATTTTCTACCTAAACTGTTTGGGACTAATTCCTTACAGGCAGTTAATACTGAATAGACCTTGGTAAATAACATTCCAGATCATCATAAACTAAAATGGTGATTATAACAACTAAATAAAATACGAACAAGGTGGGGGGTTGGAAAAAAACAACAACAAAACAACCCAAACACACCTGTCAAGGCTGGAGTCATTAAAGTTACAGGCACTACCCTTGGCATGGGAACAGCTAGGAAGGAGCAAAGATTATTATTAAGACAACAATTAAGACCTTTAGAGACACACCCCCCCCCAAAAAAAATGAGGCATTGTTTTTTTACATAGCCTAAAGTTAAGCACAGCATAACAATAGAGGAGTCCCCCATTTGCATCGTTTAAAATTCACAGCCTGGGAAAAGCACAACGTGAATTGTGTGTATCAATTTATCTCCAACACCAGGCACAAACCTTGAAGGGGAAAAGCTATAAAGAGCATCTGAAGGTATGGACATATCAGGAGAGTAGTAAGTCTTGAAGAAAGGAGAAAAGAAAGGAGGAGGGATGGTATCTCATTCTAAAATCATTGTCTTATCCTTGGTAGCATGGAGAAGAGATGGACAGTAGAGTTACACAGAAGTTATTAATGACTAATGTCAAAATGTAGCATTTCAGTGTGGGAAGAGGGACAAAGAGGCTGCATGGGTTTCTGCTTTGACAGCTCTTCAAGGCTGTGTTGCCATACATATCCCTGCCAGTCTGGAAGCAGAGGAGCATCCCAACTTGACTCCTGCCTAACCTTCCTTTTTCCTCTTCAATGCACATGGATGGGGAAGAGTGAGGGCAGTTTGTGATCCTCCTGGCTGGGCAGGTCCTTGCACAAGAGGGAGGTTACTCCAACAGAGGAGGGTGGCAGCAGCTGCAAGATCTTAGCCTTCAGATACAGCTCCACATTAGCAGCAGCCATTTGGAAGTACTTGCAGAGTGCAACCAACCACTGCCTGATTCTTCCCTCATGAAAAGCCTGTGACAGCACCAGCACTTGCAGTAGCTCTGTGCATTAGCTGTCCATTAGTTTGATGGTGGCACTGCATCAGCCAGATGTATTGCCTGTCTGCACAACTGGTAATGCTCTGGACAGCAAATTGCCCCAGGTGAGTGGGAAGAAGGCATCTGTGCACACCTGGTTAGCAGCAAGGACTCATCCTAGGTTTTGAAGGGGATGCAGAAGAGGGTGTCTGGTGGGGTTTATGTGTTTGGATTACTCTAATGAGATTCTCTTTTTTGGCAATACTGGGGGGAGTGAAAATCAGGATTTTAAAAATATTTTTTTCCTCTGCTTAAGTGATCCTTAAATGACATTCACCACTGCCTTGTTTAAACACGGCTCCTGATTTAGAACTAATAAGCTTCCATTTTAAATAAATGTCAAGGTAAGCCTTTATTCAGTCAGAAGGAAGCAAAACTGACAAGTAGAAGGAAAGTAGCTCCCAACACCAGGCAGATAGACAAGTGGGAAGAGTTGAGAGAGCACAGCTGGGGGACTAACCCAGCAGTAGCACCTGCAAGGTAGTAGTACACAACCCTTTGCCAAAGCTCAGTAACTGCTGCTTGAACTAGACGAGAAGACAGGCACTGTGTCTGGATTTCTTGGTGCTCTTCTCCTTGCTGCCTCTCAGAACCCATATAGAGAGCAAGAAGCCATTCATCAGCTGGCATCCCCTCAAAGTTCTGCCTTGGGCCACTGCAAGCATTTAATGTGACCCAGGAGGATCTATGCTGACACCAGTAGCACAGAAGGATGCAGTCAGGGGAAACTGCCACCACCAGAGCAATCCCCTAGCTCCTCATCAATCCCACACATCAACAGTAAATACCAGAGGTTATATAGAGTTTTACAGATTGACTTACTGTGGTGGGTTGAACATTGCCCTCTCTTCCTTCCCCCCGCCCCAGTATTAAATTTGCCACACCAGCTCAGCTGGAAGCAAATGAAAGCTGTGTTTACAAGCAAAACTAGTCCACAATGAAATGCAATGAATATGCACAAAATATGCAGGATTTACAATATTTGCAGGTATTTAAAATTGATGAAGGGCACAAGGACTCCCCTGGTCTTTGACTAGGGGAAACTACTAGCTTCTCTCTCCCTGCCCCACCTTACCCTCCTGTACATGAAAGGGACAAGAGACAGAGTAGAGAAGTTAGAACTTAGTAAAAACAATGCAGCCAAGGTCAAACAGAAACAAGTTAATATCTCCCAGCCCAAGAAAGTGAGAAGAGAGAGAAATTGTTTATATTACTAGCTTAAGTCTGTTATCTTTCTAATGGGATTGTTTAGAACTATCATTATTTTCTTTTTTACACTCAATAGTGATTTATTTACATTTTACTACTTTCTGTTCAATTGTGGAAAATTTTTAAAGGCATAGCCTAAAACTACCACACTTACACAGATCTGTTTGAGCTGTTTTGCTTCACAGTCTCCTGTTTGTATCTCCTGATCAGTGACCAGCTGTGGCTCCACCATTTTTATGTCAAGAAACCTGCATTTCCAGCACCCTAAGAAGCCAAGCTTCTGACTTTCCAAGCACTGGGACATGCAACTGAAGGTGATGACAACTCAGAATAAGGTCAGTGATTAAGCTGTGTCATGTTGGCAAGTGTCAGTACCACATGGGAGCTCATGAAGTAACTTGCAGTTGTTGCTTAGACTAAGAGCAAGAATGGTCTATTTAACTGTCTCTGTAATAGCAGCTGGGAGGGGATGGAAGGGTGCAGAGACAAAACTGCACTGTGATCCACTGAAAATGCAGATGGTTTTGCTAGTAAAAACTTATGAATGTTGTACCAACAGGTGACACTAGCCAACTGGCACACAGGTCTTGAATACCCATGGACATAGGACTAAAAATTTCATGGCAAGCTGGATTTGCTTTGTTTTGTCTAAAATAGCATGCTATAAGATTAAGATCTGTTCCCCTGAACTTTTAGGAGCTCCATCCTGCTTTTCAGTGCAAGAAACTACAGTCTGGCCACTTGACAAGGATAATGGTGCAATGTGTCCTTGCCAAGAGAAAGCAGAATGTCAGTGCTTCCCATCCCACCTGTCTGTCAGCATAGCTTTATGTCACTGCTGTACTTGTTGCCATTTCTGCTAAACCAAGGAGAAGACACTTTTTTGCAGTAGAGGTAATCCAGGAGTCTCTTAAGCTGACAGGGAACATGGCATGGCCTAGGTGAGTTATAGGATGGAAAAAAAAGTCATTTTTCATGTGTTTGCCTAGCAGAATATCTACCAAAATGTGATGTGTGGCAGGCTAGTAAATGAAAAGCAAACCCCAGAAATTTCACGTCTTTTGTACTAACTACTATTGGTATAGAGAGTGTTGATGAACTTTTGTTCCATGCCAAAAAGCTTAAGTCCTTCATCTGACCCATTACTGAGATAATCTTCAGCTGTCTTGCTCTTAAAAGGTTGAAGCTGTGGTGATTCTCAGGACAGGCTGGTCAATGCATATGTGATGAAATTAAGGAAAGCCTAGCCATGCCTAAGGTCCTTAACATTTTCAGTTCCCCTGAAAGATTCCACCAAAGTAAACCCGGAGTAAAATATTTCCCTTTCAAAGCACATGTTTGAAGCAAGGTGAACTAAACATTTTTCTATTATTTGCCTGTCACAATATTCTTCATGTGGTGTCTGAGCTCAGTGGTTGGAATATGCAAATATTTGGTTGACATATGCAAATGCTGCAGCTCATTTTGTAAAACAGCATGTTATGTCAGTAATAAAGAAAACACTTGGCATTGCAATATGTGCATGCATTGAAACCCTACAGCTTTGTTTTAACTAAGGTCTTCATTTGTGTTCCAAATAATTTTCTTTAAGGATAAAAGTTTGACTGTCTGGTATCTTTCAATTTATATTCTTCCAAAAAAGAAGTACTCATGTAGAACTGAGTTTTTATAACATGTGGCATGTAGGATGTGTTTAATTTCTTGTAGAGTTTTGTGGCTGGTTTTTTGTTGGCTTGTTTTTGGGTTTTTTTTTAATAGACCATAGTCTTTATTCAGTTTTCTGTAGTGGGTTAACATAAGCTGATAAGTGTTCTCCTTTTAAGCAAGGTAGAAAACCTAACTTCTTTGCTTTTGTTAGTTTGATGATCTTGGAGCATTCACTAAGCAGGAACATTCTCACTGAGAACAGATCATAGTCCTTCTCTTTCTCTCTGGCTCTCAATAAGTAACATTTTTAAAAATTATAATCCCACTGATCAGCTGGAGGAGAAAACCTCCCCACACCATCTGTTTTTCCAGAGATCGTGTAGAGGTAGTTACAAGTGAGGGGAGGAAGTGACAGAGTGTAAGGAAGGATAGGAAGAGCCCAGTTAACCCACAGCCTGGGGCAGGTTCTTGCCATCCCTTGGTCTCACTGTGTTGCAAGAGCAGGGAGCTGGCGGCAGGGGTGTTTTGTCCTGCCCTCACTGATGTGCATCTGCTCCCAAAGCTGTACTGCAGGCCTTTCTTTAAGCATTATTGATTGCAGTAGCAACAGTTGCATACAATCTCCAAGTGCCAGCTTACTTAGATGGAGATGTTTCCATATGCAAAGCCAGACTCCAATGAAGGTGCTTGGGCTTCTCAGTGATGGACAGTTTGTGAATCTGCCTGTGAACTGCAGCTGCTAAACCGAGGTGGGGACAAGGTGTTTGCTAGTTGTTAATGAAATACATTATATAAGGAGAACACCTGCTGGGACTTGGCTTCTCTCAAACAAGATGGACCTCATGGAGCTGCTCTAACTCCTCTTACAGAGTACACTGTAATTAATTAAGTATAGAAGAACACCCAAAGCAGACCTTTCAAGTTACCAAATTCACAGAAAAATAATTTGATCCATAAACCATGTAGCTACCTATTTGCAGCAAAGGATGCCATGTCAGATAACCCAGGCAGCCTATTATACCCTAGCAATACCTGAAGGCTACACTGCATTGCTGCTTGACTTGTGGCAGTGGTGTCTCGGAAGACAGTTCTCAAATCTTTTGACCGTAGCAGGGGCCCTGGCTCCAAGTGCCATAGCAACAGAAGTGCTCCCTGATGAAAAAGCCAGCTGAGTCCTGAAAAGGTCACCAGAGACCTTCAGAAACCCTGGGAAGCTTTATGCTGAAAGGAGGAGGAAGCTGCACAAGTGTGAATCTGGAAGGACAAAAATGCTTTACCAGTAGCAAGTATCCAAAATTCACCAGTTTACATCTAGAAGTATATTTTTAATATACTTTTGTTGCCTTTAGGGCTATTTGAGCTCTCTGCAGATTTCTGGGGGAAGTGGAGGGTGCCAGGACTTGAAGGAGTGAAGATGGGTGGATTACAGGTTTTTTAGTTGTCACAGCTAGAAGCTGCTTCGAGCTGCAAGGCCTTATGGTAAAGCAGAGAGAAAATAAAGATCCTTCCTTTGGCTTCTTTTCTGCACTCTCTCACTCCAGTGCTTAGCAGAGCAGATATAAAACACTCTGCTTTTGGGAACACTGGTTACAGTCCCAGATCTGGGGTTGTGTGAGTGTCCTGGACGAGGCATTACCAAGACAGCTAAATCTGTTTTGAGTCACTGCCCCTTTCTCCTCCCTCAGTGCTACAGGGTCCCGATTGAGGCCGAGGAGCCTAGTAGGCAGGCGCCGTTGGAAGCTGACCCCGATCCCCAGGCCGCGCGTTTCAGAGAGGCGGCTGCACGCGCCAGGCGCCATGCGAGAGGGCGAGTGCAGGTTACTCGCCACATAAACATTTTGAATTGATTGGCAGGATTTGAATGGCTAATGTGCCACTGGGCTGGGCAGTTTTCGAAAAGGAATTCATAGGGGGAAGACCTCCTATACTCTTTGCTCGCTTGTTGCTCGTTACACTCATAGCTTGCATGCTCATTACTCTCTCGACTCTCCCCCTGTTCGCTAATGGGATTCAGGGCGGCGCCAAGCACCCTACTTGCTCCTATCGTCAAAGCAATTAGCTTCTTTTGTTGTAGCGGTATAGTGCTCGAGTTGGGCCTTCACTACAGCAGCCTGCTCTCTCATTTCCTCTGAATGTGTGGATACTGCCCTTCGGACTATAACTACAAACTCAAATACCTCTTCGTTCGGCAAAACTTTTGGTAGTTAGCAGCGCGGCAGTTCGTGAGTAAAATACGCTGTTTTACCTGGTTATTTCTGAGGCTTACAGCTTGTTACCTCTTGGTTCACTCTGTTGTGAGCTCGACGGCGGTTCGTCTACGCCACCCGAGGCAGTATTGAGGTTTCGGTTTCGCGCGCGTAGGGAGATTCCTGTTTGTTCCCCTGTATTCCAAGTTCTGATTGTTCCAGACTATTGTTCTACTGCTTATTAGCCTTCTACCGTGTGTAATCAACCTGTTATCAACCGGGCAAATGAACCTGAATAAATTGGCATGGGAAAACAAATTTTGATATTTAATAAATAATAGTCATATTTTATCGTATTTCTGGCCGATAAATTGATAAACTACAACACTGAGCTTCGTCCTACCACTTATGACAGGCTGAATTTATGGGAACTGTTGGGTCCATTTACCAGATCCAGGCAGTATCGTTCTCTTGGGGAAAGCTGTTTAAAGAATTGCAATTTTTGATCAACCCTGTCATGCTTAAGGCCATGTATGACTGCAGGAGTTCACTCTTGCATGCTTAGAACAGTCATGTAACAGTTCCTTAAACCTGTATAAACTATGTCTGATTAGAACTATTTTGAGAAGAAAAGCAGTTTTTCCCTCAACAGTGTTTTAAGGCTGCTATGCTTAATACAGGGAAGGGGATGAACGTACAGCAGAAAACACAGCCTGGCTCAGTGACCTGAAATGCTGCGCTAGACAAAGAGCAAAAAAGCTTGACTCTCATCTCCCTTCCTTCAGCACTCTTAAAGTCACTATGCCAAGTCACATCACTAGGCAGCAAAAAAGAAGTGAAAAAGACACACAACCACCCCCACCCCCATCCTTTTGTATTTAAAGAGGATAAACTCAAAGGTACTGGGTGAAAACGTGATCTGAGGATTTGGCCCCATTCTCTGTACTGCCCCCTCCTCTTCTCCCAGTGCAAGCTAAGCAAGTAGGTGATCCTGAACACAGAAAACTTTTTCTCCAAAACAAAAACCATTTAAAAATACCTACAGAACATGCTTGGTGTTGAAGAAGTTAAGGATTTGAAAAATATTTATTTAAGCATAGTTTTTAAAAGGATATAAAGCATAGATACAAATGAAGCTTCTAAAACACCTTAATATGTGGAAATACTCAAAAGCTCTTATCTTTATGCTTTATCTCTCTACCTGTCATTCAGCTTTTCCTGTCTATCTGTAGTGCATATTATTCTAATAATCCATACATGAGGACACAGTCTCAAGCTGCGCCGGGGGAAGTTTAGGCTCGAGGTGAGAAGAAAGTTCTTCACTGAGAGAGTTGTTAGCCATTGGAATGTGCTGCCCAGGGAGGTGGTGGAGTCACTACCCCTGGAGGTGTTCAAGAGGGGATTGGACGTGGCACTTGGTGCCATGGTTTTGTTATGAGGTCTGTGGTGACAGGTTGGACTTAAAGATCTTGGAAAATCACAGAATCACCAAGGTTGGAAGAGACCCTAGAGATCATTAAGAAGTCTGCAGATAACTTGTTTTGGGTGTTTTTTGTGTTTTGTTTGTTTGTTTGTTTGTTTGGGGTGGTGGTGGTTTGTTGTTGTGTTTTGGGTGTTTGTTTTGTTTTGTTTTGTTTTTGTAGGATAGGAACAGTTAAATAAGTGAGTATTGCTGTCTTAATTGTGGAAAAGCCAATACACTTACACAGCTTCAGGCAGTGTGAAGAAGAGCCCCAGCAGAAGCCTTGGTTGTCACATGATGACTTACATTTCTGTGTAACTTCATAATAATAAGGTAGGCTTACTTGTCTTCAGCTTGATGTGAAATAATAATACAAGGTACAACAGACTATGAAATGCTAGGAACCATTGTGGCAACCAAGCCAGCCTGCAAACCCAGGCATTTCAGATTAACATTCTAGACATTGCTACCTTGAAAAACATGGCACAGGAGTCTAACATTTTGGATTGCACAGAAACTTTACATAAGGTATCTACAAGTTACTGCCACATACATTTTGTACAAGATATCTACAAGTTTCTGCCACTTACCAGTGGAATGTTGGTCAGGAAAACAAAATGAGTTAAAAGAGTGCATGTCAAAAGAATGCATAGTGCAAATATTTTATGCATACAACTGCTAAGCACAGACTGGAGGTGAACTGGACAAAAACTGCAGAGTATTATCAGCTGCTGTTAAAGATGACACACCCTTAGGTTATGAAGTTGCATGTTAAGAGTAAGTGTTCTTACCTAAGAGCTCCTCAAGCACACCATGTAAATTGGAAGAGAAAAGGGTAACTGTACAAGATGCATGCTCTGAGCGCACTGTTTACAAGCCAGCAGCACAAAACCTGATTTTTTTTAACCTCTTTTTAACTCTAAAGAGTAAAGGGAGTCATGCACACAAATCTCATTATTCTGAAAGCTGCTTTGAAACTTTAGCCCTTAGAGTCAAAATACCACAACGTATTCAGAAGTACAATTTCAAAGAGTTGCAAATGCTTCTAACAATTAGCTAATTAAAAAAAAAAAAAAAGAAAGAAAAAGGGGGGGGGGGATTTAAAAGGATTTAAAAGGAAAGAATTATGAGAATTATGGAGGAGTTATATGTTAAGAAGGTGGTAATTGAATGGGATTTAGGGGGTACAGTAGGAAGTGAATGTGGTTAAGGCATTTGCAAGATTAGTTGAAGAAAACTCTGGTAAAACTAGAAGTAGGAAGCCAAATCCTTGGACAAATGAATATAGTTTCTTTGATGTATTTAGAGCTGCATGATTTGTACATACTCAGCATCTGGCCTGTGGAACTTAAGAATGATTGGGTAAAAATAGCAATGAAAGCTGATTAAAATGCAACCAGAAAAAGTCGTATGGACAAAATGTACTTCAATTTTCAGAGATTAAATACCCTGTCAAAGGTACTGAGCAGGGGGGTGGGGAGGGTGGTTGTAGTTGGGTGTGGTGAGAAAAGCTCTGGCATGCAAATAATATTAACGCTAATTAGTGCAGATACACCTGAAATTCTTGCAGGTTTTTTTCTATCTATAGAAAATGTATGGAAACACACAAGTAAAGAGGTTGTGTGTGCACATGTGTGCGTGCTTGAGGTCTCAACTTCTTCCAGGGTTTAGAAACTGTAAATACATGTACCATGTTGCAGTAACAGTCCGAACTGTTCTGTACTAAGCCCTGAGCAAACACAGGACAAGGATACACAACAGACAGTGCACAAAGCAAAAAGACAGCAGAGAAAGATAAATACAGAGCTGAACCAGGTCAGTACCAAGCCTACAGAGATCCTAGAATCTTTTTGTATTTTGCATATTTCAAAACCAGAAGGCAAGCAAATCTCTGTCCTGACATTAAGCAGACTCATTTCTAAGATGAATTTTATTTCATTTTCATTGCTTCAGTGAGCCAGTGCCATGTTCAGAGCACCATCAGCACTGAGGAAGAGTAGACAAGCACTGGGAGCTCCATGGCTGTAAAAATAAATACTGTAGCAGGATACATAAAATATATTGAACTTGAAATGCGTCATCACAGAAGAATGAGGAAAACCAGAAGCAAGTGCTAAGCATTTCTGTAAAGATCAGTTTGCATAATGCCATTCTTTCAACTGTGCCACTTTATTTAAAAAGCTAGACAGAACAGTTCTTCAGATCCGAGACACCCAGCAATTATGCCAAAATAAACAACAAATGCTCCATCCTCTTCACCTCATTACAAAACTCATCAGGATGATGATCCCCAGAATCCCTGAGCTTATACTTGTTAGAAAGTTAGGTATGTTCAGACAGCTATGTGAAAATTCATCTTCTTGATTTCTGCTATTCCTTTAGAGTTCAGGTGTTGGTACATTTAATACAAGGACTGCTATAAGGCATGTGCTGTTGTATGGTGGGGAGGAATCCCAAAGTCATAAGCTTGGGCAGGGTGAAGGTATTTGTTAAGGACTTTGCCCATCAGAAGTTCTTGAACCATGAGCACCATTTACTGGATGCATCTGCCTAGTCTTTGCCTTTTATACCAGGTTTTAGGATTCACCAGCAACAGACTAATATTACTGTAAAGTGCTGGAAGCTTCCTTGATCACTGTGAGAAGCTTCTCCCACCCCTGCAAGTAGCAGAAAAAAAACTGCAACAGCAGAAGCTTTAAAAAGTCTGGCTTTTTCTTAGTCTATGTGGTGAGTGTAAATGCTGATGCTATCACTGGTCCTCTCCATGTACTCCAGGGCAGGGTGAAACACTTGACTTCATAATGGTGATTATTGTGGATAATTGAATTGAGATAATCATTTAACTATACCCAGATAACCTAGTATCAGTTTATACCATATAAAATAATCTTTCTCTCCTTTTTTTTTTTACCTTTCTCTTTCAGGGAGAAGGAAGAATGACAGACTAACAAAAGGACAGTGTCAGCAAATAAAGGATTTGGTGAAACCTCTGAATGATCAGAGTGGACTCCCAGGAAGCAATTTGTGGGAGGCATGAAATGAACTGTTTTAATTTTTTTACAACAATTCAAGTTGGGCAGCCACTCATAAATACCTTGAAAGCTCTTTTTAAGATAATTGCATGCTTTTTACATGCACTGTATCCACTTACTATTTCAGAGCGTGCAAGTTATATTGATCGCTTTTGCCTAACTTAATAGTGCACCTCTGTCTGGATTGCAAAGCAGTAACTACTTGTTTAATTAACTTCTGTAGGTATTACAAGGAAAATTATGACTAATAGAGTCTACAATCCAGATGCTTGAATGTAGGGAATTGATATAGCAAGAAAGACAGCCAGAAACGTGGGCCATGATGATAAAGATGAGAGTCCCTCTCCCGTGATGAAGTCCAGTATCGTAATAGGGGACTTCAGTAGAAGAGGGATAGGAATTGTGACAGCTTAAACTAACTTCATATATTATGAACATCAGCAACCTGAGTGCATTTTTTACCCTGTCAAAATGACATTATTTTCTTATGTATCTGGGGGTTCGTCCTAAAACACTAAGCACAGGACAGTGGGATTTGGCACGTTTGGCACGTTCACAGCTTTGTCTATGGAATGCAATACATCTGTATGTACTTTTGCTGCTGGTGCACTCATTCTACATTTAAGAACTTTCCTGCTTCTAATGTGAGCTAAAGCACAAGATGGCTTCTCAAACACCGCGTGTAGATGTGAGGCATGTTAATGCAGGTATCAACTGACCACAAACTTGAAAGGCAGGTAAATCTTAACTCAGGCAAAACTTATGATTGATACTGATTTGACTGTTTCTCAAATTACATTTTAAAAATGTTTTTCAGTATAGATATTTTAATGTGTTGGTATCAAGCACTTATGAATGGCATTTTCTTTAGTAATCAACTCGTGTAGAAAAGGGAAACAAGTATGTGAAAAATCTGCATCTTATTTACATGTGTAATATTACATGATTCTGAAGGTATCAGTAGAAGCATTCTAATGAGGGCTTTGACAACAGTGCAGTAACCAAACACAGTGAAAATGCTTTTGATGTTTAATTAAAAGCACATTGTAAGGACATAATTTAAAAAGCTGAGGGTGGGGTTAAAAAAACATACCTCATCCACTACAAAAATGTCTGTGCTGTTCTTGGCCTGTGTTTTAAAGTGCATGCTAATAGATTCCCAGATACTTGTTCTGCAAGTAGTAAGTTGTCTTGTCATCCACTGCGTTATCCTCAGCTATAAAAAAAAACATCTGGCTTTGTGCATACTAGATGAATACATGTTTATAGGTCATTGAGTTAAAAAGCCACAACACTTTGTTCTCAGGATTCAGAAGTGGTACTGCTTGAAACAACCAGCACCTGGCATGATTGCATATGTATTTAGCAATGCTATTTAATACTCTATTTTAGTACTGTGCTCCTGTACATCGCTATTGTCAGACACAGAGTATGGATGCAGCATATCCTTTCTTCAGTAAGAGTTATGGGCTATTTTTCAGTGGTCACCACTAAAAAATGAGCTCCACAGTGACAGCTCATCTTGATTTAAGCACGACACCAGGATCAAGAATGTCTTTGCAAACTCTCTGTGTAATGCTTGTAAGGACCATGTAAGACTGGAGACTGTGCTTGAAGTGCAGAGTTTATACCCTTAACTTCTCCCAGTCTACAACAGGCAGGAAACAGGTGGAATTCTTACTTTATTTTGCAGATCTCCTCTACTTTCTGATCTTAGCTTGATTAAATGCCTCATAGTCACATTTAGCTTAGAAAAAAGGGAAAAATGTGGTTTTATTGAACTGAGACATCAAATTTAATGTTGAGAAGGCCATAGCTAGTAAATCTTATCCTAAATGTAATTGCCAGTGAGATCTTGACTTTATTTAAATCAGTGGTAACATTCCACTAATTTCAAGGGAAGGTGTTCACCCCTACTAAATACTTTATATCCTAAGGGCTCTGTAAGTTGTTGCATAAACATTACGTAATATGATGATGGAAGAAACTATTCCCATTTGCCTTTAGGGAAGGGAAATTCTTTACCTATGGTAAAAATCTTTGCTGCCAGGTTTCTGTAGGAAAAGCTGTCAGAGGTAATCCAGCAGTGATGGAATATTCTGGGATTAATTAGACATGGCCTAGATACACACCAGTGAATATCAGAGCTGACCTAAATGTTGCAAAGAACTTTGCTTCTATCTCCTTTTTTCTGTTAATCAACTCTGACACTAAAGGCTTAGCAGGGCACATTTGAAGAGAGAATCTGGATCTAAGCCCAAAAGAGAAGCAAATTGTTTTCATATTATAAGCCTGCTTATTTAAATCCAGAATATATTGAAGAAATATTTTAGCTTCCTGTATCTTGTAGGTTAGTAAGAAGTCAACCAGGTTTTCAAGTAGTTAGTCAAGAGTCTACAAAAGCCCTGCTGTGGATCACCATGCTTTGATATAATATGAAGCTTTCCTATTACTTCTCCTTTGTCCCAAAGCACCATTTCAGGGTGGGGGAGGGAGAAAAAAAAATCAATAAATTATGCAGATGCTGTGTTGATTTTTACATATATAAAAATAAGTTGCTGATACTAAATGAGGAACAGAATAAAGTTCAGTTTAGTCCGAAGTGTAGAGGAGTAGCTTTCACTATTCAAACAGTCAGTGAATGGGAATAAGAATAAACCAACGCTCTCAGTCTAATTTGCAATAATGTTAATTGGAATAGTCATCTTCTCTGTAAGCATGCATTTCAAGTTGCACACAGTTAAATAATTTCTTTATGTTTCAAGGACAAAACTCTAAATTAGTGTTTCCCACTTACTCTGTAACCTCCAACTAACTTGTAAACCTAAAGGATGTCCCTGAATTTATCAAAATTTTGAGAACAAATATTTACCAGTATTACAATGGAAGTATAATCTAGAGACCTGCTTACTGCTAATTGCATGCACTTGGGAATTTTATAAAATTTTTGGTTTAATTGGAATACTCAGCCAACTAGTTTTTAAGTAATTATAGATTAGAAAGAGGGGGTTGAATGGCAGTGACTTGAGAGATCTGGAATACCACAGTATTTGAAGATGGATGAGATCCTGCCATTGTCACTATTACTTGTCACAGGTGACTAAAAAGCTGTGGAGTTCAGCTTGCCAAGATGATGACTTTATTACAGTTCTTCACCTTTATTTCAAAGTCTTTTTGACAGGTCTAGGAGTTTTTTCTCTGAAGTCAGCTGTTTCATGCTTTTGTGGTTTTGGGCAATTTTTGCTTTAGCTTTCAGTTTTGGAAAGGATAGAAAACCAAATCTATACCTGAGCTAAAATTGTACAAGCTGGAAATAGCTTAATTCATAGCAAGTAAGGATGTCTGTATGTAGCTTTGGACCTGAGAAAAAAGGAAGAAACTTCCACAAAATTACAGAATTGCATGTTGTGAAATATATTTTGATACGATTATATTTAGGTAAAAGACTTGAATGTGTGAAGTGTTATGATCCAACAGCTGCTATTGCCTGCTATTCCACAAACAATCCACACAAAACATGACTTTTATAACAATGAATTACTAATAATTTAAGTGAATTACTAATCAATAGAACTTGGTGTCAGATGATACATAACAGAAATAATCTATTGTTTAAGAATTTCTGTCCAAATAGCAGCTCAGTAAGAAAAAAGGCTACTCAGGACCCTGGCATTGGTTCTCAACCACTGGTAATATCCAACTGACAGCTGATGAAATCTGCAAGGAAATAAGAAAGCTCAGAGCAGTCTATCAATGCTTTCATGATCCATTGCTAAGACTCTCAGCTCCCAGTTATCAAATTGTGATGGAGGCTCTGTACTGCAAACTTTAAATGACTAATGGCAATATTCTTGCTGTCGTTTTCTGCTGCAGACCTCTTCCCCGTTCCCCAAGCATTCAAGGAACCCAGTCTGAAAATCAGTGTCCAGCTGATCTCTATGCTGTTACTCAGTTTCTATTGTTTCAGTGTTAATGTATAAACCTATCTCCTAGACTAGATTTTTCCAATAATTATTAATCAACCTTTTATGTATTAATATGAGGCAGATGACACTTTCAGAAATAGTACTTTGCTTCCTCACCCTGTGACTAACTTAAGAAACAACAAAAGATACTTAAGGGACTAATAACTGTTGCATGTCCATGCTTTTCTATATAACAACATTCAAGCATCTTTTTTTTTTATGTCTATGAAGCTTCATGGGGCTTTATCTTGTTCAGATTTGACAAGTTGGTTTTATTGAATTTATCCAATGCTTTTCCATTTTTTATTATCTGTCCAGTTCTGAGCCCCTGAATTTAAGAAGGACATAGAGACTCTTGAATGTGTCCAGGTGAGAGGCCTCAAGCACAAGCCCTGTGAGGAGAGGCTGAGGGAGCTGGGGTTGCTTAGCCCAGAGAAGAGGAGGCTCAGGGGAGACATCGCTGTCTGCAACTAGCTGAAGGGTGGTTGTAGCCAGGTGGGAGTTGGTCTCTTCTCCCAGGCAAGCAGCACCAGAACAAGAGGACACACTCTCAGACTGTGCCAGAGGAGGTTTAGGCTTGAGGTGAGGAGAAAGTTCTTCACAGAAAGAGTTGTTGGCCATTGGAATGTGCTGCCCAGGGAGGTGGTGGAGTCATCATCCCTGGAGGTGTTCAAAAAGGGATTGGATGTGGCATTTGAAGCCATGTTTTAGTAGTTATGAGGTGTTGGGTGACAGATTGGACTTGATGATCTCTGAGGTCTTTTCCAACCTTATTGATTCTATGATTCTATGATTATCTTCAGTAGTTAGCCTTTGTTTATTTTTGATTAACAGAATATATCCTGAAGAAGATGATGCCAAATTTACAGCAAATATAGCAGGTATGATACTGACTCAGTAATACTTGTTACTAGTTGTTACACTATCAACATTAATCTTTAAATAGTAAGAGACTACCAAAATATGAAAACCTAATTAGTTTATAGTTGTAAAACATTCCATTTTGTACCTTGAATACACTGTGAATCTTGTTCAGGCTGACAATTTCATCCAATTAATTCCATTAATTTACTATATTTAAAAAGCTTTTTGGAAAAGGAAACTGGCATCTGAAATGTGGGTGTTTATACTGTTCATTTTTTTTCAGCACAATAGAGATTTCAGCAACCTATTTCAATTTTCTCTGCCCTAGATTCAGGAAATAATGTGAGTTAATTTCTGTTCATAGTGCTCAGAAATGTGACACCTTGGAAAAAGATATCTTCTGGACAAGAGAAATATGACTACTTACACTTACTTCTGGCTCAAAACACAGGTAAAAGTTCCTAAAATATAATTTAAAGTATATATTTTACTTGTAAGGTAGGAAACCCATGCTTAGAATCATTCCAATTCTCATCAAACTTAAATGAAACGCCCATATAGCAGATCATCCTATCCACTATTTTAACAAGTTCTAAATCTGTCAAGGATTGTCAACACTCATCATAGTGTGGCTATTTTGAGGACATGCAAATTGGAAATAAGACAAATATCTCCAGATACAATCAGTATTAATAATACAACATTGTCCATAACCATTGATTGGTACTCAATATCAAACAGGGCATAAAAAACCCAAAACAAAACCCATAGAATTTTTACATTTCTGTTCTCAGGACAGAGACAGAATTCGAAACAGTACAAAATAATGAACTTGCTTACTGTTGTGTGGGAAAACAGAAGAGGAGCTAGAGGTGATATTGCAGGAGAACTGACTAAGTAGGCATGACAGGAGGATGGGGGCTATATGTAATGACAGGAACTTCATAACATGTTCTTCATTAAAGTGACAGGAAAGGCAAAAAAGGCAAGTTAAACTCTGCTGAAAGTATTTATCCAAATCCATTCAAATACTGATGGGTAGGACACACATTGCTGAACCTGTGGCTTAAAAAAACAGCAGGTAAATGAGAATTACAGGAAGAATGGTAGCAAATACTAGTGATTGTGAACATAAAACAATGAAGATGAAGCTCATCTGAGTCTAATTTGCAAAACAAGTTGTCATGAGCTATTTATCTAATTAAAGTACTTTTAAAACAATCACAGGAATTAAGAATTTTTAATCCTGTAATTCAGTTTCTTTTTATCAACTCTGAGGTTAAATATCCACACATTATAAATATTTAGGACATAGATTTATCTCCATCATAGTGTATGGCAGACTCTGCCAGTCTAGATTATTTCAAGCAGCAACCATCTCATTAACCCAGAATCTCACTGCAAATCCCTCAGTGCTGTGGATGTCAGAAGGGAGTATGAACCTGTCTAACAGGTAGATCTGGCCATGCTTCTCCAGCCACACACTAGGTTTCTACTTTCTCATGTGTAAGGTAGGGAAAGAGTGTCTTGTATTACACCTGGACACTCCAGGACTTCACATGCAGCACTATTAGATCTATTGTAATGGTAATACACATTTCCCATAAGTGTCAGTCCATGGCCAGCTCACCTTAGATCCAAAAGAGCAATATGGAAAACTGCATAAGCTTTGTTCAGAGATGACCACTTAAATGCAAATTACCTTAGAAGTGCTGACAGTGGAGTAGGGAAGGTCAGAAATTCATGGGAGCAGAGGCAGTTGATTGTATTGAGGGTGTTCAGCTTAGGAAAGCTAATTGCTGTCTGCCAGCTGGCATTTTCCATCACTTTCTTCTTCAATCAAAGTATGGCCAAGCTTGCCATTGCACAAAGCCTAGAGTGTATCATATAGTGAAGCAATGTACTAAATAAAGTGTTGGTAGTTAAGTTTGGAAACTTCTGAGGAAACTGAAATTGCTTGAGGCCTACAAGCCATCACTAATTTCAAGGAACCTGTTTACATGAAAAAACCTCCACACTTAGGCCTTGTACTCACTGCGCTCATTAGAAAGGAAAGTGTTTTTTGTCTTGCAGATTTTACAAAATAGACCTATGTGTTGTCAGGATAGAAACTTGTGTGTGAGAAAAATGAGGGGGTTTATGTACAGTGAAGCCTTTAGAGCATCTTGTATTATAGAACTTTGTACTACATGACTTTCATCTTGCTAGGTATAAAAGTTTACAGGAATTGCCTTTCAAACAACGCGTTAATGAACAAGCAGAGTGCTTTATTGTGGCTGAATAGTCAGGACAAGAGTTGAGAGGCATATCCAGAACCTGACATTTCTCCAGTGTGAGCAACTGCATGAGATTTTGACATTTGCTAGTGACCCTGCTCTAGACACCATCCCCCAAATCCCCAGCAATAAAGCATCTGCATGGCTTAGGGGATTGGTAATCGGATACTTCACCTCCAGGTCATAGCAGGTCTCCGGTTCAAGAGCAGCAAGGCTTTGCAATTACTCAAAACACCACTGGATATTTATTTGGAGGCATATGGAGAAGCTATGATTTCTGCGCAGCAAGCAGCAGACCTGTCCATATATAGATAAAAACATTATGGCAGTTGCCAGTCTGCTAGAAATGTTTTAATGACAGAACATCAGTCTAATAGAGGTTGATTAACTTGTTAATAACAGTCAAGATTGTGTCTTGGTTTAGTGCTAGCTGAGTAATAAAAGCATTATGGTTTATACAGCATTTTGCAACTAAGAGAAGCAAAAATTCACGTTTCACTCTCGTTCTCTCCCTCTCCAGGTTGTAGAAGACTTTTAAAAGTGTTTTTGAATGTTACTGGAGACAATCCAAACACAACTTCAATTTAAATTTTCTGTCTTAGCCAGAATGACTTCAGCAAGAATGAAAATATGTTTTGCAGGCCTTTTAGGTCACTTTCTTACATAAGGAAAACTGTAAGTGCAGTATCTGAAAATTCAGCATGTCCTTATTGAGGATAAAACTGGGGAAAAAATATATCAAGGTCAGTGTTAACCTGATACTTCTGGAGTCAGACTGCATGGCCTGTGTGTGAGAAAAGCAGGTGGATGATGCTCCCTGTTATGGAGGGACCAGGCCAGGTAGGTGTAAAACAGAAACATGCTGCCTTCTCCAATACACTATGAGTGACAGCTCCAGAAGAGAGAGGGGCTGGCTGGCATGAACACCCTGTCCATTAGCCCGTACTGCCTCCCAGTGGGCATCAACTACTTCTCTTTGGGGGAAAAGGCAAGGCTTTTTAAAATTCCTGGTACAGAAGCCACTGTCCTAGGACAACTAACAGGGTAATTCATTGACAGTGAGACCTGGTGTCTAAAAGACAACAAAACTCTTGGTCACCTTATAGTGTGCAGCTCTCTGTGACCACAACAAATGCATGGCTTGCTCATAGGTTTCTGCAGAATGTAACCTTGCATTTTAAAAATAAAACGTTTCAGTGGGCAGCCTTACAAATGTGAATTCATGCAGTATCCATTTGCACACAGAGGACTCTGTCCCTGTCACTCTCAGCTTTGACAAGCAACAGCAGAGCCATATCACATCACATGGCTGTGGCCAGCTTTACAATCTCTTCTGTGCAGTGCTAAGAGTAACTTCTTTTTTCTTTTCACTCATCTTGACAGGGCTCAGACCACCAGCAGAGGACAAATGGATACAAAAAATGGTGAATAAAATGAAGAAAGAGCACCTTTTGCTGCAGTAAGGTCTGTGGAAAACAGTGAAAGAGCTGTGGGGAGCATTTCCATACCTCTGTAGCAGCTTACAGAGCTTCACAGTTTGTAGCCCCAACCTGACTTTCCTAACAGGCTCAGCAAACCAAGGAATCTGTTCAGAGCCAGGCACCTCAACTCTATGCCTTCCCCAGCAAAAACCTACAATCCCTTCCAGCCCTGTGCAGGTGCTGTTATCAGCCTGAAAAGTCACATAAACCTTTGTGATGGAATCTTTGTGTGGATACTGCAACCACAAAAGGGGAGAGGGCTTTTGGGGAAAACACTTCTGGAGACCTCTGGAAGTCACAGGGCTATGCAAACACTTGGAAGGCTTAGAGCTGCTGTCCATGCTTTAAACATCGCATTTGTCTATGTCTCATCTTACAGAATTGAGGAAAAAAATCACATGGTACTATAGCACAAGTTATATGAATAAACAAAGCATTCTATGTTTAGGTGTGTCCAACTACAAAGGTCACTTAGGTGTGGGTTGTTTTTTTTTCTCCAGAGTGATCCTGTTCAGGGTTTAATATCCTGCTTTATTTCAACAGTGCTTATCACTGAAAGTTAATGTTCAGGATCCTTGGATCCGATATCCTCCCACCACACACAAGATACAGAGCTGAAATACGTCAAAGCAAGCAGATGGTCTTGAATACATAGAAAAGGCAAAAGCATTACATTGCAAGTATTGTTCTTGCATCATTGCTTTGTGGAGAGCTCACATTAGGTTCGTGTGTGTGTGCATTTGAGACTCATTCAAAGGAAGAAATAGGATGTCTAACTCTTAGTGCAGAAAATTAGTTCCAAAATACACAAGATAAGGGCTGATAACATCTCTGAAATCTCCTTAATCTGCTGCCCTCAAGAAAAATCTGTTGACTTTACAATGGTACTCTTCCCGGGCTGCATACGGTAATTAATGGGCCTGTGGTACCCTAGTACTATGACAATCATTAAAGTTTAGCGTTTGCACCTTAATTTTTATCAAGTCGGTGCCCGAGCGGGGTTGCCCACCCACCCGAGAAAAGCCAAACCCCCACTCGAGCTCGGCCATTCCGTCCCATTTCCCAGGTGGGGTGCAGGCGCGGTTAACCCCAACAGCAACCTGGGCTGCAGCAGGTGCAGCGGGAGCACACGCCTGGCTGAGGCTGAAGCCGGGCTCGGTGCGAGGCGCCCCCGCCCCGGTGCGAGGCGGCCACGTGGAACGGCGGCTCCCGCGGCGGCTACTTCCTGCTCCGCATCACCCCGGCCGCTGCGCCCAGCGGGGAGGCGGGCAGGGAGACGGGCACGGCAGCCCGCACCGGTGGAGCCTACTGGGGAGGAGAGGGGAAGTAGAGGAGGTGGGTGGGGGGAGAGCAGGGCGAGGGAAGGTTGAAGAAAAAAAAAAAAAAAGGGGGGGAAAAGAAAAAAAAAAAAGAGGGAGGTGGATTGAAAAAAAAAAAAAAAAGTTTGTACGTGCGGCGGCGGAGGGGGAAAAACCTCTGCAGGCGGGCGGCTGCCGGAGAGCAGCGGCAGCCAGGGGAGGAGGAGGAGAGGAGGCGACAGCGGGGCAGTGCTGGGCCGGGCTGGGGGCGGAAGGCCGCCGGTGCGCGGGGCCAGGCGCTGCGTGCGCGGCGGCGGGAGGGAGAGGGCGGGCAGGCTGGAGGATGCGGCTGAAGCTGGGCTTCCTGCTGCGCGCCGTGCTGCTGGCGGGCAGCTTCTTGGGGCTGCTGCTGCTCTGGTCCTCGCTGTCGCCCCGCACCGAGGAGCCGGCTCCCCCGGGACGGACGCGGGTGAGTGTGCGGCGGCGCTGGCTGGCTGGGCGGGCGGGACGGAGGCTGGTGGCGGGGCCGCCGCCCGGGATATGACCGGCTGCGGGCGGGCGGGGGGCGGCTGCCCGGGCTGCGGCCTGCGGCGCCTACAGGCCCGAGAGGGGAGAGCGGAGCGGCTGAGCCGGCTCTAGGTCTTCCCTGGATCCAGCGGCCCGCCGCCGGCGTGGGGCTACTCGCGCCGGGCTACGATGGGCCCCGGGGGCCAGGCCGGCTGGGTGTCCGGTCCGCGCCGCCCCACCCGGTGTGGGGCCGCCGCAGCACCCCCGCCTGCTAGGGGCCGGGCCGGGCCGGCAGCGCGCCGCCAGCATGGTGGTCTGGGCAGTGCCCCGTCGGGGCCCTTACCCGGGACTCCCCCGCCGGCGATTCCGTGGGCACCCAGACCGTCTGGTTCTGTCTCTCCCGTCGGGGGTTTTCCCATCCCTAAAATAACTGCTACGTAACTATCCTACAAAGCTCTGCCCCAGAGCTTCAACAAAGGGTGCAGGTGCCCCCCTCTCCCACTTGCCCTGCTGCCGTGGGTCGGCCTTCTGACGTTTTACTAACTGGCAGGTTTTATCAAGGAGAAGCGGCAGATAGGTAATTTAACAGCGCCAGGGAAGGCAAAAGGCGTTGGACTGATCGTGCTGGCGGTGCAGATCTCTCAGTCCGAAATGGTAGGGCGAATTGTGAGGTACAGAGTGCAGTGATTTGGCTGAAAGGGACTGTCATCTTGAGAAATGTTTCAGGAGGTTACACAAATCTGTAGTGCAAGACTTGTGTTAATCAGATGAGAATAATCTGACCCCTTGACACCAGGGTCCCAAAAGGAGTCAAAGTGCTTTTTGCCTTTTCCTCAGGTGTTATAGAACTGTGGAACGTATCTCGACTTAATGAGATCTGCTTGAAGTAAGATTAGTCAAGATTATTTTAATCTTGATGAAGTCATATTTTTTTTATCTTAAATATGATGTGTTCACTAATGGAAGTTGGCCCTTTTTAGTGGGCTGCTTTGAATAATTATTGAAGGCAGGCTGGCTGACAGAACTCTTGATTTTGGAAACTGGAAATGACTTTGGATTCCTTGAGCAGATGCTCTGTCTTCTGAGGCTTTTACAGTTTACTGTATCTTGGCAGTTACTGCTGAGATAATAGGCCATAGGGGTTCTTTTGGAGACACACAATTTAAGTGATGAAGTTTCTGTAGTCTGTTCTTCTAGATACAACATGGACTTTTCTGTGTACAGAGAAATCTTTGGGATTTTTATTAGCATACTTCCCAAGAAAATGTCAGGCAGTAAATGTTTTGTGTCAAAACCAGTCCATTTACTTTTCCTCCTTAGGAAAGCATAACAGATCTGTAAAGTGACATCCTCTGAAAAAAAAATAGTTATGGTTGCATTGCTGTGTAGTGACCATCTTCATGAGATTATTCTGAGGTGACGACTGAAATATTGCAGTCTTGCAGTGTGTGTACTCTAAGCAGTTTATTTGGATGCTGTAATGAATTCTGCTGTGCTTTCTCATGAGTCTGAAGGGGTTCGCACAGAAACTTCTGAACCCTGATACCTGCCTCCATTCACATATGAAGTCTAATTCAGAAATCTTTCTTAGCTGATGTACATGGCAGTTAAGAGTCAGAAGAGTTGGTACGTTCTGGCCCCTGATAAAACAGCATTCTGTCTTGGTTACACCTGCCTTGACTGGAGGAGGAAATAACTGTTACAGTCAACTCAGGAAATAATTCAAGTCTTTGTCAGGAACAAATGCAATTATATTAAGCAAACACTGTCAAAGACATAATCTAAACAGAATATCTGGTTCATTAGCTAGATCAGATGTTGACTTGTCATGATATAAGAGCGGGTAACACATGCTGCTGCTTCATCATTTTCTGGGAAATAGTATTGTTGCTACTAAATTCATGTTTTGATTGGAGCTGCTTTCCTCTTTAGAAGCTGCTAAGGTGAGGAATACTAGTTAAACAGTAGGGAGTAAACTCACCACTAGCAGTGCTTCAGCATATTTCTGGGACACTGGCAGTGGTGGCAGTGCTGACTCCATGGGGTGGGCTTGTATCATGGGGTGCTCTACCTGCAACACTTGAGAACAGGTTGTCTGTTGGTGCAGTTTCAGCATGTAGGAACTAGGAGATTATCATAACTGCTTTTCTGAAATGCACTGATCTGCTCTTCATTTAGTCATAGAAACGTGTTGTGTTTGCTCAGTTGTTAGTTGCTAAAGTTTGTTAAACTAAAGATAATAGAGTAATTCTTCCTGTGCAACACCCTGCTCCCTGGGCTTGTTCTGAAGGCTCTAGCCTGCAAACATAAAATTTCTCCTCAAACAATAGCAGCTGAAAATAGAATTTAACATTTTATAGCTATCCGCAGGCAATACCCTTTCCCTTTCTGCACTGTAAGCCTGGGCCCTTTTTAATAACATCAAGGCATTAAAGAAGCAAAAATGAAAAGTTATGCTGCATTGTTCTTTTTATATTTATAACCTTGAGTCTTTTCTTGCTTACAGCAGCAAAGAATAGGTAAACTGAAAATCTTTTAGCAGTGTTATGACTACGTGTATTCTCCCTTCAGGTATTATTGTGTTTTTTTCTACTGATGTTACAAGACCTCAGATCTTTTGGAAAGGCCAGATAATTAATGTACAGATAGTTTTCAAAGAAAAAGTGAAAGTGGAGAAGTGGCTATTTAGGAAGGAAATGAGAGAACACAGACTGTTGAAGAGAAGATCTTCCTTTCTGAGAGACTATCACAGATGTATATGTTAACAGAAAGCACATTCAGAAGTTGTGGGGGCAAGGCTCTTCAACTCACTCAGCTGTGGAACTTCGGATATACATGACAACAGTTTAAGAAAAAGTGCTTGCATGATTCAGGTGAAGAGATCAGGTATTTATTTATTGAATTACCAGAAATATCCAAACAGAGTAAAATAATCTTTATCCTAAAGAGCTTTTAGTTTCCAGTCTAAACCAAATAGAAACAATGAATATACAGTAAGGGCTGTCCTCAGAGTCTTTGAAAGTGTGTCTGGTTTTGCATTAAGTATGGATTACAAAGGTACCAACGATTTATCTAGGGACACTCATGATTATGGCTTTGAGTTTGCTGATGTCACAAATCTGGGTGGAGTGGCTGACATACCAGAAGGCTGTGCTGCCTTTCAGTGGTACCTGGAGAGTTGGACAGGGAGAAATTCAATGAAATACAACAAGGGCAAATGTTGAATCTTGCCTCTAGGAGAGAACAACCCCATGTACTAGTGTAGGTTAGAGACTGACCTGTTGGAGGGTAGCACAGTGGAGAGGGACCTGGCGGTCCTGATGGACAACAGGATGACCATGAGGCAGCAATGTGCCCTTGTGGTCAAGAAGGCTAATGGTATCCTGGGATGTATTGGAGTGTGGTTAGGAGGTCAAGAGAGGTTCTCTTCCCCCTCTATTCTGCCCTGGTGAGACCACATCTAGAATACTGTGTCCAGTTCTGGGCCCTTCGGTTCAAGAAGGATAGGGAACCGCTTGAAAGAGTCCAGCACAGAGCCACAAAGATGATTAAGGGAATGGAACATTTTCCTTATGAGGAAAAGCTGAGAGAGATGGGTCTCTTTAGCTTGAAGGAGACTGAGGGGTGACCTCATTAATGTTTATAAATATGTGAAGGGGAGTGTCAGGAGGATGGAGCCAGGTTCTTCTCAGGGATGTCCAGTTATAGGATGTGGGGCAATGGGTGCAAGCTGGAGCATAGGAGGTTCCGTGTAAACATAAGGAAAAACTTACTCACTGTAAGTGTGACAAAACACTGGAACAGGGTGCCCAGAGAGGTTGTGGAGTCTCCTTCTCTGGAGACATTCAGAGCTCACCTGGACACATTCCAGTGTGATCTGGTATAGGTGATCCTGCTCTGTCAGGGGGGGTGGACTAGATGATCTTTCAAGGTCCCCTCTAACCTCTAATGTTCTGTGATTCTGTGAATCATTGATTTGATTATTATGTGTGTACTGTGGGGTCTTTTGGATGTTTTCTGGTACCTTCTGCCCTTTTGGGTCAAGGCATCACAGTTTTGGAGGTAGCAGGAAACTATTCAGTTTATTCATTGTAAGAGGATTGCTGTAGGAATCCCAGCTATTGTACTTGTTCTCCAGCAAGATGTGTTACTAATGATCAGCCTCAGAGGTAGGCTTGAAGCATTGCAATTTTTGTGTTGTTTCCCTAACTTTAGCACATAGCCACTGATGGGCTGCTCTTAACTTGCCTTGCCGTGTATTGAAGGCATTTAATTTTCCTTGTCTGTAAGTGACATGTTTTCAGTGGGCTATTGTTTAGTGGGTATTTGTTTATCAGCACTGCTCAGACTTTCTGGACTGTCTTTCCAAGGTTTTTTTCACGTGCATAGTAAGTAACTGGACAACTGCCCCCTTTCTCCTAGCACCCCTGGGCATCTCTTACACCAGGTGTGCTCTCCGCTCTCAGTAACTTAACAGAAGCTTTTGAGGTCACAGTCTCCCACCTGTAGATATTTGTATTTTCTGTTCTTGTTGCCATATGTCACGGCAGCTGCACCATAGTGAGGAAAGAGTCAGATCAGGATGGGAGGCTCTGTTGAGGGCCTTGGTGCAGGTGGCAATTCTGGCATGTCCCTCTGGTTCAGGAAACCAGATGATGGACTTGCATCTGGGGCTGTGGGCCCTCATCAGCGGCCAAGTTTAAATATTACAGTTCCCACGTGTCTACTAGAAGGTGGAGAATTTATGATGTGGAGGCAGAGGAGTTAAAAAAAATAAAAAAAGGTGAATGGATGTTTTCTGAGCTTTCTGGTGACACTCCTTCTCCCTCACTTTAAGGACCGCTAATATCCTGTATGCCTTGGCAGGACTGTCACTGAGAACTTAATGACAAGTTGCAGACTGAACTTGAAGTGTTATTGTAGTTTAAATTAGATTCTTTGCAGTGGAAGTCCCAGAAGAAAGTTTCCACTTTACCTTAAGGAGTGATGGGAAATATGCTCAGAATATAAACCAAGACACAGGAATTTGAAGTTTATATCATTGGTGGAGGAAAGGCGGGAAAGGGAGGAAAATGATAAATCCGATGTTACAGGGAGAGTGGTCTTCAGTAGTGAAGAACTTCATCTGAGTTTGGTAAAACCGTGATGCATTGCGGTACACAGGTGATCAAATAGAAAATTATCTCACTCCTGTTACTTTGTATAGTTATCTATGTTAGTCACTTTTTACTGATTCACCTTTCACCCAGTTACAGGGTGAAACCTTGTGCAAGGAGCACCACATCAGTTCTGCCACTCTGGCATTATCTGAGAACTTAACACAGTCATCCATCACCTGGGTGTGAAAAGCTCCCTACAGGTGCAGGGCTAGATGTAGGCATGTTGCCTTCTACAGTCAAAGCTGTAATAACTCGCTGTTTCTTGTGTGACGCTTAGTAGAAATGAGGGCCTTGGCAAATTTTTGTTTTCAAGTTTGGTTTGAAATCTGTGCACAGGGAAGCAGTGAACTTGCTATAGCCAAAGTACTGATGTTGTAGGAGGTAAGCAGCACTTCCTTTTTCCTCTGTTTATTGCTGTAACCTTTAGTGTTGCTACCAAAGGTAGTAGGCCAAATGTTTTTAGATACTGAATGCTATTTTTTAAATATGTGCTTTTTGTCTAAACTGGCTTTGAAAAAGCTTCTAAAAATCTTGTCACCCTTGGGAGAGTATAAAACCCCCAATCCCTATCATATTAGAAGTGAGTTCTTTTGACAAATGCTTCCGTGTATGTTGCAGAATAAATGACAAAGCAAATGATGTGAAGACATGGAAAAATTAAAAAGACTACACAATTCCTGCAATTTATGTATGCATGCAGAGATTGTATTAAAACCTTCTTGAACTCTTCTCATTAAGATCCATTGTAATAAGTTAAATAACTCATTATCTCAAGATTATTAAATATCTAGTCTAGAGAGAGCGGTTTCACACCATTTTATGCACATGACAAGTTTACTTTTGCCCTATTCTAGCCTCAAGTGTTGTGATTCATGAGTAATTATCAACTGAAAATCAAAGATCCTAGCTTAAGGCTGTCCTTTTCTCTTCAACAATCCCACTGCAGGAGAAGGGCATCTAGAGCACCCAGTGAACCTCAGCGTAGGATAAGATATGACTCTGCACTCTTGGGTAAGACTGCAACAAAAAACTTGAGAGTTATTTTGGATATCACACAGGTAAAGCTGTTCCACTACTCGATTCAGTACTGCTACAGTACTTAAATGAGAAACCATGAGTAAGACCGTGAGGGATCAGCACAACGAGTTGGGTAGGTTGTCATTTGTTTAAAATAAATAAAAGCAGTAATTTGTGCTGCTTAGGGGCCAAACAGTGGTTCATTAAAAATAGCAGAATAGAGTCCTTTTAAAAATAAAAGTCTAGGTAGTCATTAGTCTCTACTTTAGACATGGTGAATTAAGGTATAAGGGCTAAGCTGAAGTAGTAGAAATTCTGGTGCTAGTAAATTTAGTTACAGGAAAAGCCTCAATGGGTCATCAGAATGTCAGCCTTGAGAGAAGGCATGACATACTTGGAGGTATATATGTGGGTTTTTCACAACACGGCCAAGCAGCATGAACCTTCCCTAACAGAGGCTCAGGAGTTCACGTTGTTTGTATTGAGCTGCTGTTCCCTAATGAAAAATGACAGTATCTTTGTCCTATTTTTGTCAGATATTAAATCAGCATTACAGGAGACTGCAAAGTGGAAATAGGGCAGGATAAGCTGTTCCATTAACAGGTTTGATTTCTACCTTGGGGGAGGGGGAATGCTTTTTACAGAAACTAGGACGTATAATCTGGGAGAAGGATTCCAAGTCTGGTAACAGTTACATTTAATTACTAGATGTCCTCTAAATACGTAAAACAAATGTCTACTGTGAGCGATTAGTTTAAAAATAGCAACATGCTGTTTAAAAGGCCTCTGCCTCCATCAGTTTTCTATAATCTTTTTGTGAATTGAGAAGAATTTATCTTGCTTGAATCTGCCTTCAGCAGTCCATCTCCACCCTACAGTGCTCTAGATGTAGGCACTGTTTCCATGAGTGAAGTTGTCCCCCACCCAAATTCCATGACCAGTAGCAATGCTCAGTAAGGAAGGTGTTGCCAGAATGGCCAAACAAAGGGAAGTAATAAGCACCCAGCAGCTTGCATCTTTGCAACCTGCAATACTGTTTAGGCTTGTGTTTTGGGGGGGACTCTGGCCTTTCACCTAATACAGGTTTTAAGCAAAAAAAAAGAATAAATCAAACAAACAGTAGGTGTCTGTAAAGGTAAACCAAAAGTTGAATTCTAGATTGGGCTTTATCAGTTTAATTGTAGCTTCCTCCTTGAAGAAGCTTTCTGGGAAAGTATGGTGCTTTTTTTTTTTTTGGTGAAGGAGTGTTTTGCAGTTAATAATTGTTAAAACTTGCAGAGGAGAAGGCTAATAACTTGTATTCTATCTTTTTTTTTTCAAAGAAGCATCCTTATTGTGGTTTTATTATGATGTTAAAAATCTTATTCTTACTGGGCTGCATACATACATTATGACTAGAAAATGACAACTTTTTGTAATGAAGTGATGATGCTTAAAAGAGGATTGTATTAAGCAGGAATTAAACACGCTTCTCCGTGTATAAGCCTGCATTCTTGCAATTTGCACAACAAATTCCCTCACCCCCCCCCTTGTTAAAATAAACTAATCGTTTGCAACTCTACTGTGCTGTTTTATTGGGTTGGGTTTGGTTTGGTTTTTAGTTTCTCTCCTACTATGTGTTCTTGAATCCTTCATTTCCATGGCTTACTCCAGTAATGTTTCTTAGTATTGCTCTGACTTTCCTGAGCTACGATTTATTTTGCTTTGATTTCCTCATGGAACATTCAGTTGCGAATAGCAGCAGTTGGCACTGGTGTGCCATAAATCCCTGAGCAGCATGAGAGAATTGCAGGAGAGTATAAGGTAAAAACAGTATACCATTTTACATGCTATTTACATTTGGAAAACTTTCTTTACAGTTGCAGGTCTCAAAATATAACTGTTAATGAAATTAAAGCATAAGCAGATGGTGCACAGCCCACAAAGTTTCTTTCTTACTTTGTTGCCTTTTAAAAACTTGGCAATGAAAATGTCTCAGCAAGAACTGTTCTCACTTGAGTGAATATAGTTGTTTTTAATAAGGCAGAAAGTATTATAGAATAGAATAGAATAAACCAGGTTGGAAGAGACCTTCAAGATCATCGCGTCCAACCTATCATCCAACACCACCTAATCAACTAAACCATGCAACCAAGCATCCTGTCAAGCCTCGTCCTGAACACCCCCAGCGACCTGCGACCCCACCACCCCCTTGGGCAGCCCATTCCAATGGGCAATCACTCTCTCTGTGTAAAACTTCCTCCTAACCTCCAGCCTAAACCTCCCCTGATGCAGCCTGAGACTGTGTCCTCTTGTTCTGGTACTGGTTGCCTGGGATAAGAGACTAACCCCTGCCTGACTACAACCCCCCTTCAGGTAGTTGTAGACAGCAATAAGGTCACCCCTGACTCTCCTCTTCTCCAGGCTAAGCAACCCCAGCTCCTATAGGGGACAAAAAACCAAACAACACAACAAACACACCCCAAAAAATAACTACATTGAGTATATTTTTGTCATGTATGTGAACCTTTTTTTCACAACTTGGGAATTAAAATTTGCTTTGGTTTTATCTGTAATGAGAGTTCCCTTTTAAGGATAGTTTAAAAATATAAGGAATAGTATTTCAATAGGGCCCAAGCATAGAAGCACTCTATTTTTATTTCCCAATTCCTACCTTTATGGTTCTGAGATTTCAGTGATGTCTTTGTTTTGAGGTAGTCATTAAGAATTACAGAAACATCAAAGTATCTGTCCTGCCTGACTGTTGAAACTGCCTCATCTGCAATAATATTTTGAAGCAAATCAATTAAAATTAACCAAGGTACTTCTTAAAAGTGCCTGTTACAGTAATGCCATGAGTTTTCTTTCCTTCCTATTGAGGAAGGAAGACCAAGAAAGATAATACTGAGATAGGGTGTTCTTCAGAGAAAATAAATTCTCCTCATTCTTTAGTCTTGGAACAAGACTTGCTACACTCACTTAAATGAGGCCTTGAAGTCAGCTCTTCAAGGCTCATAATACATGTCTTTTGTAAGCCATGCGTTTGTCAGTGGTACATCTATCATGCACCTTAAACTGCTTCACCTGCTCTGCTTCTGCTAATCCATCTCCCATTGTGTTATTCTAACATGCCAAAGCCTCTGAGAAGCATTAAACAGCAGCTATGAAATACATAGGGTTTTTTTCTCACCTCTTCCATGCTTTCCTACCCTTGTTTCCCTCCCCTCTATGAAATGTTTCTCCTACACAAAACCAAGACCTGCGGTAGTGATTAGTGTAAAAACAGTATCTCAGTAATCTGCAGAGGTGGAAAAGGGTGGGAGGTGTGTTGTTTGCTTCTTTTGATGCAATACAAGCTTTAAATGGTTGTCTGTATCACCTGTCTCTGATCAGAATGTTGTTAGCCGGCAGTTCTCAAGTCCAGGAAGATGGTGTGTGGGTTTCCTGTGCTGGTGAGGGAGAAGAATCTTCTGCTGCGTCTTTTATGCTTTTTGGAGGTCTTTAATTTCAAATGCTGATCGTTCACTCAATGTAATGTATTGCTAACCCATGACATTTACTGAGTGTTTAAAGTGGTCTTGAGTACTCTGTGGAGGTATACCAGCCCTGGGTGTCTGAAGTAAGACTGCACATAAATAGAATGGAACAAACCAGGTTGGAAGAGACTTTCAAGATCATTGTGTCCAGCCCATCATCCAACACCACCTAATCAACTAAACCAAGCACCCTATCAAGTCTCCTCCTAAACACCTCCAATGGGATGCATTTGTATGATCTCTGTGTCTAAGAGATGAAGACTGTGTCTTCTATCCCTCTCTTGTGTTTTTTAGTACCAACTAAAATACTCATCTTGAACACTTGCTTATTTTTTAGTTATGTAAAGGGTACAAGAAAGATTAGGCTAAGGAAAGCCAAGAAGTATTGACCTGATAAATGAGGCTGGGAAGCTCTTTGAGCAGGTCCAGACATGAGCTTCAAGGTCACCAATAGAAAAAAAATCCTCAAGGAGAGCAGCTGTCTGACTCTTGAATCAAGACTGGGAGAAGACTTTGGTGTCAAATCTGGGGCTAATGATTACTGTGGCCCAGCTTTGGCAATGTGTGATGACAGCCTTGAGTGCTCATTTATGAAGCAGTGAGTAGTTTCCCAGAGTGTCAATACCACAGCCATGATTTTGTTTAGAGATACACAGGGAGGGAATCTCTGGTATTAGAGAGCAGCCTTGCCTCTTCCATGAATAGTCACGTCAGTCACCTTTTGGGGAGTTAGCAAGTTTCGCTCCTGTTATTATCTTCTACCAAGGCTGGTGATGACAGGGGAGTTGTCAAGCTGTTGTGATAAAAGGGAGCAGACTGCCAGGGTAGTTCATATAGCCTTTAATCTTTGTGTATGCCTGAGGGGCCTTGGGAAAAGAGGATGGCAGGGAGCAGGCTGGATTAATTTTGCTGGATGAAATGGATATGTCCTGGGGGTTGGCCTACTTTAAAAATAATTAGAATTCTTTGAAATCTGCTGTCCTTGAACACACTTCATCTGTCCTACGTCCCCCTTCTCTGATTCACATATGCCTAGATCTTGTGGTTGGAAGATGTGTCTTGCCTCTTTGGGAGGTGTTTGTTTTGGCAGTATTTCCCAAGGAAGTGTAAGTTCTGAATCCAAGCTGACGTGCATGTATGTGTCTTGTGAAATGCACAAAAGGACTGCAGGTAATGAGGGGTGCCTGGTTATGTTTCTGCCATCGCACTGAACAGAGGCTGCTGGGCTTACAGCAAGGCATGGAAGACACCAATTTTTCAGATCTTAAAATTTTTTATGTTTAATGTAAACAATAAAATATATATTAAATCAAAAAGTAGATGGCTTTTTTAAACAGTCCTGTATGTGTGCATTGGGTAGCACAGGTGTGATCTGATTCTTACAAGAAGGCTTGCTAGTGATCATTGATTAACTGCAGCCGACACGAGTCCCTGTTAGTGTGATGAGGTGCACTGATGTCTGTTATTCCTGGTTCTTATTCCAGTCTTACTCTCATCTGAAGGACAGATGTCTTCACTTAATCTATTTCTTTGGGGTTTTTTACTGGTCAGTTTTGTTGGGGCTTTTTTTTCCTTGTTCATGTTTTGTGGGAATTTGGGGAACTAATTAGACTTACTCTCATCATCCTGTTCAACATCTTGAGTTTTCTTTCATTGCAGTAAGATGGTTATATGGGTATCTGAAAGCAAGGAAGAAAGATAAATGATCTGACTATTTCTCTTGATTTATCTTCTGTAATAACTTAGGCAGTCTATCTTCTAATAGGTTTCTCACAGGATGTAAAATGCTAAGGCTTCTCTGTGTAATGGTTTGAACAGGCAGGTTAACCCATTTGCCATGTGTTAACCCCTTACACAGGTGGAAAAAACTTTAATCATAGACATGAATTTGTAGTTTAGAATGAAACAGAAGTCTTCACAGCCTTAAACATGAAGCACCAAAGTTTTCACTGGTGCTGCAAAAGAGAGGTAGCTGGAATGTGATATTTGCAAAAATTTAGTCAAAATAGTTTTCAGTATAATCTCAGCAAGCCGCATTTTTAGGAGTGGTTCACAGCTGTTGATTCCTAAGAAATGAACAGAACTTTTATCTACTAATTTGGTTTGTCTAACCACTGTAATGTACTACATAAAAGTACCAAGGGCATAATGTTGCAAGCTAAATTCATTATACTTTCTGGGTTGATGCTTTTAAAATCTGTTTAGTATCTTAACTGAATAATCTCAAGCTGTAAAATGTTACTTGATGACAATGCTTTTGTGTATTCTTCACTCTTTCATTCCCTAACCTGAGTCTTAAGTCCAGAGCAATTACAGTTTTTACATATTTACCAAAATGCATGGGCATTTATTTTTAAGCCCAGTTTTACTGATGGGGAAGGTAAGGTATCAGACACATAATCAGTGTCTGTATGTAGTTGTATGTAGCTGGCTTTCTGTCAGTTGCTGTACTTTGTATTTTGCCTGTAGATTGAAGAAATGTGACCAACACTAGACTGACACATTCTCTAATGCCTTTTCTTTCCTAGCTGTAGTGGCATAAAAGAGTGGATAAAAGAGTGGGAAAATACTTCCTGTAGAAGGGAGTTCTGTTTGACATTTGAATGCATTTTCTAAGGAAAAGGTAGCACTGGAGATCTACAAGAACATGTTCAAATCATCATGCTGTGAAAAGACACCGGTTTTATATGTTTGGGTTTTTTTCATGAAAACTCTGTTAAGGCTTGGAGCTTTCCTGAAAAAGAAGTGCCCTCACATAGTGCAAGACAACCACTGCTTATGCACATCTTCCCTCTCTTCCCAGAATTTAAGAACATGTGTCTTGTCTCCCTAGCTCTGCAGTATGAGGGAAAATCTTTTTGTCACCTTGGTTTAGAAGAAAGGGAGATTTGTATTGCTAGTAATATTTAACAGAAATGTCTTTTTCTTTAGAGCATAAGGGGTGTTCCTATATTACCATTAGCACTTACTACAGGAAGCACTGGAAGAACAGTCCTAAGTGGCTCAGGAAGTGGAACAGCAGCTATTGCCCAGACCACCCCAAAACAGCCTGCTTCACTGTTACAGGATTTCCATGCATAGGAACACTTAGATTATTTCTGAGATGGGGTCTGGTGTGGTGACTTGAACAAGCTATGGGCAAGTCTGCATGTTTCTTCTGATGCTCTTAGCACACCCTGAGTGTTTAAATTCAGTGGGGACATAAGTGTGCTGCCTTCATGCCTCACTTCCTTAGCCTGCAGGGGAGGAGGAGGGTAAAAGACAGGCACTCTAGGTTGTTTGGTTGGGGTTTTTTTGTCTTTTTGTTTGGTTGGGTTTTGTGCATGGTTTTGTTTGCTTGTTTGTTTTGTTGTTGTTGTCTTAGTTGTTTTATGTTGCTTTGTGTGTTAAAGGTACAGAAGTAGCAAACTCTCTTGAGCCAGGCAGTTGCTTTCCTGCCAGCCTGCAGGTATTTGTTCTCCCCAGTGTGCCATGTTGGTCTGGAGGAGGGCTCCTGAGGACAGCTGGGAGGAGCATGGCTGCACAGCGCTTGTCTCTCTGCTGTATGTCTATGCACAAGTAATGGTTTTAAACAGCCTGAGGAGGCTGTGTTCTGTTTCACTGCACAGGCACTCTCTTCTGTGTTTTTCAGCAACACCTTGCTTCCAGTGGCCCTTTCTTTTTTATTTTTTTTTTTTCCATTCACATTCCTGTTTCAAACTAGCTTGGCACTAGCTGTTCCTCCAGCTCATGGATGCCAAGTCTGTTTGGCTTCCCTGCTCAGCTGGCTGCTGGGAGTCCTTAACCCAGTGCAACATGGAGATACAAAGGTGCTTGTGTTGGTTCACAGGCAGGGCAAAAATCATGTAGTAGAAAAATAAACTGATTGAGAAATGTATCCATCCTACTCTGGAATATCAGTTTGAAAAATCCAGCACATATCAGACAGAGGTTTACGTCAATTTGCTCATTAGCAAAACCAGAAATGTTAAGGCAGCTCACCTGCAGCAGCTAAAGAATATAGTTTTCATTCATTTTCTCAAGGGCTAAGTGCATCTTATGATTTGTATTCCTGGTATTCCACAGTTCACCTTGCAGCAGAAATGAAAAATATCACCTTCAGGTTTTACTGTACATCTGCAGTCCTGGGAAGATAAACATCAATGTAATGCATCATAGTACTGACATTTAGAAATCTTCCCAACTTTGCTTTTTAAATAAAACAGGGAAGTCAGCCTTGAATTCCTTTACACAGTAGGAAGAGTAGGCAAGTGATTACTTCCCCCCCCCCCCCATCTTATATAAATCTGACTACTTTTACAAATCCACAGTTGTCATACTGCCAAGAATTATAGAATTGGAATTGCTGTACTAAACAAAAGGAAAACACACAGTTTCCAGGTAAAATACTATGTCCGAGGTGACTTTCACTGCTTGTAGCTCTCAGCTGCCCTCTGTTAAAGATATCTACAGAGTTTCTGCTGTTAATGTTCTGTTGAGATAACTAAAAATTGAAAGATGAATAGTAGATTGTTTTAAAGCTTTTATCATTTTTAATTGAAGTGAGTTGAAAAATAAAAATTCCCAGCTTTAACAATGTCAGAAAGTCTATCCAAATTTCTTGCATAAAATCATTGGATTATTCAAGATGGAAGGGGCCCGACAAGGTCCTTAGTCCAACCTCCTGCTCAAAGCAGGGCCAACATTGTGGTCAAAGAGGCTGCCTGGGGCTTTGTTCAGCTGTGCCTTGAAAACCTCAAAGGAGGGAGAAAGCACAACAACTCTGCCCGTCTTGTCCCACTGTTTGGCCATTTTCATGATGCAAGGTTGTTGGTTTTTTTTAATCCAGTTGGATATTTCCATGACTTTCACCAAAGAGCACACTCACACCTCCTCATCACTGTCCCCGATAGTTTTAATTTGCCATGAGACTTAAAACCAGAAGAACTGTCTCATTGTCATTTAAGGAAAAAAATAGTGGGGTTTCTTGGGTTTTTGCTTTGTTGCTGTTGTTTTTCCCTGTTTGTGTTAGTGTGCTGAAGCTGACTCAATTTGGTTTTCTCTAATTTAAAAGATTTGTCCCCAGTCTATATTGTATGGTAATATATTAAGAAAATGTTGCTTTGAGTTACTAGCACATGACATTTTTAAGCAGAGCATATACCTTTTATGTTGTGCTGTTGTCACTTGTGTACAGAAACTTCTTAAAAAAGAGAGCACCTCAGAGCGACTGATTAATGACAGCAATAATACCAGCTTCAATGACAACCATGTAAATGCATTGTCTCTTAAGAGGCTCTTCTCTATTGCTTTTCCTTACCATTTTCATGATAATATTTTTGCTGGTTATTGAAAGGTAGCAAAGCACAGCGGATTTTATTTCTTCTGTATTTCAATTAGAGTGTCTTCCTTGTGGATTTCTTTATTTGTCTTGCTGATTCTGTTTTGATGTACAGTAAACAAATTTATATTGTTTGCTGTCCTGTCATGGTACATCTATTACTTCATCCTTCGCTGGCACTTCATGGCTCATGCATGTAACTTCTCTCTCATAGTGAAGATCAAAATACTGACTACTTCTTCTTTTGTACTTCTGCCTCATGAGACGTGCTGTCTCTCCCCAGTCAGGCGTAAGTTTGGCCTGCCTTACGGACTCGTCCTTCTCCAGCTGCTGGCCAGTCTTTGCCCTGTTGGAAACAACAGACTGTCTTTCTCAGGGACTGCAGAGAGCTTTTGAAATTAATTTTCTGACAGGCTTTAACAAAATGGTGTTTGTGAGGTGTTTGTGCAGGGCCAGCACATAAAGGTCTAGATTCCGTGAACTTTGTTCCTATTTAAACACCCGTTTAATGAACTGGACACGTAACTATGCTTTGCTAATATCTTGTCTGAGATGCAATGAGAGAAGGGTAGAGTTTTCATTAAAAGCAGTTATTAGCAGCTCCATTAGAAGCCTGCTAGGAATACACATATGTAGGGCTTGTGGAAAGTACTGAGGATCTTGTCTACCTGCACTTTAGTGAAGCCTTTGACACTGTCTCCCACAGCATTCACCTTCAGAAAATCAGGCACAGGCCTTGAATAAGTGCACTCTGGCTGGATGTCCGGGCCCAGAGAGTGGTGGTGAACGGAGCTAAATCTGTCTGGCTCCCAGTCACTAGTGGTGTTCCCCAGGATTCAGTACCGGGGCCTGCCCTCTTTTAATATCTTTATCAATGAGCTGGATGAGAGGGCTGAGTGTACCCTCAGTAAATTTGCAGATGACACCAAGCTGGGTGGCTGTGTCAGTCTGCTAGAGGCTAAGGAAGCTTTACAATGGGATCTGGACAGATTAGACTGATGGGTCAAGGCTAGCTGTGTGGTGTTCAACAAGGTCAAGTGCCAGGTCCTCCACCCGAGTCACAACATCCCCATGGTAAGCTACAGACTTGGGGATGTGTGGTTGAAAGGCTGCAACTCGGCGAGAGAACTGGGACACTAGTTGACAGTTGACTAAATATGAGTCAGCAGTGTGCCTGGGTGGCCAAGAGTACCATTGGCATCCTGGCTTGTATTAGAAACGCTGCAGCCAGCAGGAACAGTAAGGTGATCATCCCCCTGTACTCAGCAAAGAACCTAACTGTGCAGACACATGTTTCTAAAGCAAAGCTATGGGACAGATTTTGTTACTCACTTTCTCTTCACAACAAGACAGGTAATTGTCCTAGGAACAGTCAGTTTACCAATATTGATTTATCTGTTCCATAAATTGTTTCTTACTAGTTTTGTATTGTTGCAAATATTATGTTTTTTCTCCATCTTATGTATCAAATTTATGTATTGTGTTGATTTTATTTTATTTTTTTTTAGGACAAATAATAACTTTCTCTTGACAATTTAGTAGAATATAACTGATTCGGTGGACGAGAATCTCAACATGAGCTCTCAATGTGCACTTGCAGCCTGGAAAGCCAATCGGATCCTGGGCTGCATCAGAAGTGTGGCCAGCAGGTCAAGGCAGGTGATTCTCCCCCTCTACTCAGCTCTGGTGACACCCCATCTGGAGTACTGCATCCAGTTCTGGAGTCCCTATTACAAGAGGGATGTGGATGTGCTGGAATGTGTCCAGAGAAGGGCCACGAGGATGACCAGAGGGCTGGAGCACCTCTCCTATGAGGACAGACTGAAGGAGTTGGGGCTGTTCAGTCTGGAGAAGAGAAGGCTCCGAGGTGACCTAATTGTGGCCTTCCAGTATCTGAAGGGGGCCTACAAGAAGGCTGGGGAGGGACTTCTCAGGATCTCAGGTAGTGATAGGACTAGGGGGAATGGAATGAAGCTGGAGGTGGGGAGATTCAGGCTGGACGTGAGGAGGAAGTTCTTCACCATGAGAGTGGTGAAGCCCTGGAATGGGTTGTCAAGGGAGGTGGTTGAGACGCTGTCCCTGGAGGTGTTAAAGACCAGGCTGGATGAGGCTCTGGCCAGCCTGATCTAGTGTGGGGTGTCCCTGCCCATGGCAGGGGGGTTGGAACTAGATGATCCTTGTAGTCCATTTCAACACTGACTGATACTATGATACTATAATTTATTGGCAAGTACCACACAGATTCTCTTTAATATCTTACATAGAAAAGACAGGAATGAAGGGTCAAGGAAAGAACACAATTGATCATAACAAGTGATTTCCCCTTACTAATGTAGTCAGTCAGTATTGAAGGTAATAATGCAAACAGTCTGAATTTCTGAAACCTTTTTGGAGTTCAGATGAAACTTTCAGGAACAGATTTTCGAGTGTATGCATAATTTTCATACAATGCAGTAGGGTTGATTGAACTGTGAAATGCAACTTTAAAAAAAGACAGACTGTTGTAAAGCTTGAGAATGGTAACAATATTTCTTAATATGGCTTCTTAATATGAAGTGAGATTGACGTATGTGCCTTTAAAAATTGAGACAGACAAGATACAGCACAGAAACCTACATCTCTTGATCAAGCATGTCCTTCAGCAATGGATTTTTTACATTGTAAATGTCATTTACTTGCTGAGGTGTATAAAATAAAAGCCTGAGTTTTAATATCCACGTGTCTCAGGTGATTGAGAAACAAAGATGGAGTTCTTCTGAGGGCTTTAACCAGTACAGTGTTCATAGCTGATTCTGAGAGGACCAGAAAACTGTCCTCTGCTACTTGAAACATGAGCATGGAGGGTAGTTCTTGTTTCTTTCTGAGACTTTTTCCCCCTGGAGGGAATACTAGAAGTTTATATTTTTAATAGCAAAGTAACAGATTATAAATTGCAACTCTTTGTTATCTTTTTAAATTCAAAATACACACTTGTTTTTACCTGTTTGCCTCTACAGCTTAAAATGTGATTACTTAAGTTTTGATTATTTCATTTCAAAAGAAACAGCTTCATCCATCTCTTTCTTCAGTCTACAGAAAACATTCCTGAAAGAGGCTTGGTCTTAGTATAATTAAAAGCCTTAAAGCCTTGCCTCCTCATAGTCCCCTATGTAACACTACTACACAGGAAAAGGAGAATAATCCTTCCTTTAACAAAGAAAATGAAGCTGGACAGAAGACATCATAGAAGTCCTTAAGAATCTCTAATGTCTGTATGAATAAACATGAGTTCTGGTTTTAAGATCTCATTCAAACTTATGCATAAAGTGAAGGATTTTCCTGGAATGAGACAGAACATGGAAAGAGCAGTGACTCAACTAGAAAGGTTACAGACTTAATTTAATTTTGAAATGTAGTGATTGAGAGCAAGTCTTGTAGTGAACCTCATTGGTGGTGGTGTTTTGTAAGCCTTTCACCTTTAACCATTAAGGGCTGTGGAACGAAGTTCTTAGGAATTGCAGCAATGCCTTGAGTATAGGTGTAGGACTGAATGAGACCAGCTGCTGGGCATGGAAAACAAGACAATGCTGATGAAGAGCAGAGAGTGCAGGAGTGAAATGAGAAAGTACCAGAGAGAAGGTCTCGGTGATATGGGGATGTTACTGGGAAGTGTTTCATTCTTGTGACTGCGTTCTCTCTGTCTTCCATTTGATTGAAAAAGCTATTGGAATTTTTTGGTAAGCACTTGAAAGCATACGTGCACGTTGTAGTAGTAGAATACTGCTGTAGCAATAGTCAAACTGCATGGATCGGAATATACTGAATTGTCACTACATCAATACACCACTGTTTATTTTCAGCTATTCAGGATTGTTTGCTCTTAATTTTTATCAACTGTTAAAGTTGAATAGCTTTAGGGATCTGCAAGGGAAGGAGGACACTGAAACTAAGACATGGGACCTACATTCCTGTGTGAATACTGTTTTACTAATTTGCTCTATTAACAGTAAACCTGCTATTCCGCTATCATCAAATTGGCAATACAGAGAAAGATAATGAAGCTCAGATGGAAAATCAATGCAAGGGGAAGAAATATCCCAAGAGTCACAAATAAAGACCTGAAATTCAGAGGCTCTGTCTTACCTTGCAGTCAGCTCTGATGGAGATGATGTCTTAAGCAGTTGTCCTTTCTGGCTTTAAAACTCCTACTTTTTCCAGTCAAGTATTTATAAAATCCATCTAGAGAGAAAAATTATGGGTAATTATTGAATGATGCTATGCTTTTCTCCTTTCTTGTGTCCTGGGGAAAGACTTCATAGGCCAGGAAGGTATTAGTTAAATTATTATGAAGCAACTGTAATAATCCCAAGTATGCTTCCGATAAATTTTACTGGCAATGTGTGATAGCAAATACCTTTATCTTTGCTCTGGTTTGTTGACGTTGTCTTGAAATTTGTCTATATTTCTGTTAAAAAAATGGTTTTGGTTTAATAGGCTGCATTATAAAACTGTCTTACGGTTGGGAGGTGTTCAGTATTATGTGATCCAAAAGCATGTCTCTCAGGAAGAGCTTTGGGAAGATGGAGAAAAGCATCTAATGCTTGATTCTGAAGCCCTTGTGAGCCATTCAGCACTGTTCTCAAAATCTGAACAAATTAGCTTAGCATCACTCCAAACCACAAACCCATGTGTGAGTATGGCTCTCCTGATCACTTGGACAAGGGACAGGAAGAAAAGAAATCTTGTGGTTTCTGCCTTCTGTTTCTGCAATCCGTTTTTCAAAAAGGGTTTCCTAATATTCAGCTTTTTTCTGGGAGAAAGAGTTGGAAAAAGTTTTTGTTTCTACGTTGTGCCTCTCTAAAAAGGGTAAGCGATGGCACCATCTTAAAGCACTGGAAACAAAACAAAATCTGAGACAAGTTAAAAGGATAACAGAAGGTTGCATTTGAACAAAATACATAACAGCAAATGTTTACAGAAATAAGAGATTATAATATTGATTAGAGACAGACACAATTCTGAGCATCTGGAGACTTCCCACAGCCTTCATCTGCTTAAACATATTTCCGAATCTGGCTTCATCCCTAGAAGCCAGTTTGTTGCACTTTTTGTTTAGAAGTGTGTCTGTTCTTCTACTGCTTTGCTCCTCCTGTTATGCCTTGCAGCAGCTGGCGCATTTGCTTAAGCAACAAGTCGCCTTGCTGAACCTCTCATGTAGCAAGGCACCCCATGGATTGCCTCCAGGTTAAGAAATTGAACAAGAATTCTTTTCATTACATTTTTAAGGGAAAACAAGCTTTAACTTCTAGGCAGTAAGTGTTGTCCTTCCAGTGAGTAGATGCAACTTGACATCTCCCAAGACTTCACGTGGAGAGTTGCTTCAGGAAAAGAAAGGAAACTGAAAGCAATAAGGTCCTTAGAGATTCTGCTCTCAAGACTAAACAAGAAACTGAATTTTGTTTTGGAAAGATGAAGGTCAGTGTCTGGTGGACTTTGTCTGCCTGGGACAATTGTTCTCCCTTGTGCTGCAGCAGAGTGGTAGCAATGACTCAGGGCTTCATGCTCTCCTTGTTCTTTGGCCTCTTCTTGGAGCTGGGGCTGTTATGATAACAGTGTTCGGAAGAAGTAAATTACAATAAAGTGTTTTAAATGGCGGAATTACATGAGGCAGCCAGCATACAATTTTAATTTTTTATTTTATTTTTTTTTTAAAGATGTGAGTGGTGTCTTATCTATGGTATAGCAGCATAAACATACCAAACAGGTGCTTTGTTGTTGGCTTTGGAGGTCTCAGTCACTGCAGTCTCTTGAGAATGAATGATGAATTACTGTGGATCATAGAATCAATAAGGTTGGAAAAGTCCTCAAAGATCATCAAGTCCAACCTGTCACCCAACACCTCATGACTACTAAACCATGGCTTCAAGTGCCACATCTAATCCCTTTTTGAACACCTCCAGAGATGGTGCTTTACAGAAGTTTGCAGTTGAAGTACCATGCTAAATATATGCTAATGACAATGTAAACTGCATTACATAGAAATTAGTCTGTTGTGCAGAGAAAGAAGGAAGGTTGTGGGCATTTGAAAAGCAGTTGATGGCAGACTGATAGAGTTGAAGCATAGTCTCTGGGTCAGGTGCTGGTTTATTAGACCAGTCTTAAGTTCTTAACCAAAACTGACTGACTTTGTATGGTGTACATCTGGCTTTTCTTCATTTATGTCATGATCCATTAAGAAGAGTGATCTGCATTCAGTGCAGGCAACCTTCCTGGCAGTCAAAGAAAGTGCCTGTTGTGGTCTCTAGTTTCTTAGGGACCAGCAACACCACACTTTGATGAAACAGAGAAAGCCACTAAATTAACCAGAAACAACAAAAAAAAACCTGAAAAGATCCAGTGTGTGGGGAGATGCTTACTTTTATGTTCTTTTATTTATGTCCTGTCCCACTTGATTGCTTTGCCTCTCTTCTACTGAAAATGTTGTTTTCTTGTAATTGATTCTTGCTGTTCTGAATTTAAAAGCCCTTCTGTCATCTTCAGTGTGCTGTCTGTAAGGAGAGGATCTAGGAGGCTCTGGATCACACTTCTGTTTTATCCAATGTCCTCTAAAAACGTTTTTATTATTCTGCAATATGTGATATGTGGGTTTTTTCCTACCATGCCAGCATCTTTCCATTTCCAGAACATGGGAGAGATTGAAATAGGACGTCACCTTGGGTAATACAGGAGCTTCATTTATGATTCAGTTTAAGAACACTTGTGTTACTTGAAAATTATTTTAATCTTAATGACAAGAGGCTATTTTGCTTGCTTTAAAACAAGCTTTAAGTTACAAAGTTAAGCAGCTGACAGTTCATAAGTGTTTATTCAGGTATTTATCTGAGTCTCCCTATTTTAGATCTCCTTAATTTCTATCCTAGACTACATGGTGCTTTCCAGAGCTGGAAGGAGAGGTACATTGTTTATGATTACCTCCACAAAGTTCTCAGGTATCTCTTAAGTAGAGGCTTTGAGTGAAGTGGATCTCTGACAAGACTTAATGCATCTTGACTGTTGGGACTACAGATGGGGCCAGGGGAAGTATGGCACAATAAACTATGACAGTACCAGTAATGGAAGGATGGGATTCATAGAAGCTGATTAAGATTTGACTCTCGGGCAACAAGGAAGGCAAATTGGAAGGTTTAACAGCTGGTTCAATATTCCCCAAACACTGAATTCCAATAGAAATAAGGGCAATAAAGGCTGCTGGTTTTGACAGTGATTTGTTCTGAAGCGTTTAGCGTCTTTACTTGCAGGCAGAGTCTAATTGTAAAACTGCCTGTCACACAGGAATTCAAGAAGTACTGCACCTCACCTAAGCAGGCATTATCTGAGATAGGTCAGGTACAGGCCATGTTCTCCCTGTGCTCTCAAATCTCATTTCTCTGCGAGAGAGACAGAGAAGTTTGTAAGTTGTGGGTGGCCAGCAATACACTCAGTCAGAGACTAGGTCTGGTATGAGGCAGTGACCGGGTTTCCTGCCTAGTCTCTGCTTTTGATGAAGGTAACAGAATTTTGCAAAGTAAGATACTCATTTGTTCTGGACCAGATGCATGTGAGCTGACCATTACATATGTAGAAGACTGTGATAGTTTTAAGCTATGCCTTTAAAAATTTTCACAGATCTTGAACAGAAAAGTAGTAAAATGTAAACAAATCACTATTGGGTGTAAAAAGGAAAATAACGATAGTTGTAAACAATCCTATTGGAAGAGGTAAGGGAATAAAACTAGTTGTACCAAAACAATTTCTCTTCACTGTTCTTCACTCTGGGAGAGATACTACTCCTACTTGACCTTGGCTGCATTGTTTTGGTTAAGTCTAAATTCTCTGCTCCTTTCTCTTCTCCCTTTTGTACAGGAGGGTAAGGTGGGGCAGGGAGGGAGAAGCTAGTAGCTTCCCCTGGTCTTTGACCAGGGGGGTTCTTGTGCTGTTTATTAATTGTAAATATCTGCAAATACTGTATATTTTGTACATATTCATTGCATTCCATTGTAGATTGTACTTTTGCTTGTAAATACAGCTTTCATTTGCTTCCAGCTGAGCTGGAGTGGCAAATTTAGTGTTGGGGGGAAATTTGCAACCCACCACAAAGACCTAGGCTCCTCCAGGAGGAGGGACATGTACAGCAGGAGTTTGTGGGGGAGCAGGGATATCAGAAAAGGGAGTATAGGAGCAAGGGCAGGGAGTAAAGTAGTTCAAGCTGAAACAGCACTTGTGGCAGGATTGCATTGCTTTGCAGGAGTTTAAGTACACAGCAGGGCCAAAGAGGATGACAGAAGTATCATTAGCTCAGAAGAATTCTTCTTGCAAGGGGAAGATAATATTGCAACAGGACTACTTAGTTTAAATGCAATGCTTGATGCTCTTTGGAGATGCCATCACAGTAATGTTTATCTGTACAAAACTACAGACAGCTCTGTCTACCAAAACTAACGAGTTGTGATGAAATGGATGGAAGGTTTTGCAAAGTATAACTTTAAGGCAGTGCTGCACATGGGGCTTGAAACAGACTATTCTTGTGCAAAAATTGTGATGATTACGAAGAGGTTTACATTGTGTCCACCTCTGCAGCTGGGCAGTAGCTAGAACTTCTAATGAATTGAATGGAGATGGTGAAATCATAGGTGGTGGAAATGGAAGCTATGCATGGGGTCCTTTTGACAGTCAGCCAGTTGTGTTGTGGGAGTCCTTGCTCATTTATTCTGAAATTAGTGGGTATCTATAGTGAAATCTATTCAGAAATAAGGTTGTTGGATGTGTCGATTTTCCATTTTCTCTGTGTCTGGTCCTGTATACAAAAAGTCTTCCATTTTCTTTGGTCATGAGAGTGTGGTGAGGTGCTTTTTCTGTTACGTGTAATAAAAATAATTGAGAACTAAGTCATTTGGTGTTGCATTTTATTTTTTCTATCTATGCCCTGAACTGTAACCTGGTAATTAAGACACACACATAGTGATTCAAAACAAACCAAAATATGTTACCTATTGAGGGTTTTTTTATTCTCTCATTAGCTGGTAGATCATGCTAGAAGCTTGGCTGAGAACAGGCATTATGTTAATATCTTCCTAGCATAAAGCCTAATCAATAATGAAATCTGTGGATTCAGCTTGTAGTCCTTTTACTTTTTTTATTGTGGTGGTGGTGTTTTAAATGAGTAACTGAATAAATTAAAACAACTCTCTCCTATTTACTCCAGTAATTTAAAATCCTGGGCTCTGTAATTTCTCAAGTGGCCTCTTTGATAAACTAGCAGGGTAGTTGCTTTACATTAGGCAAACAAAGCAAAATACTGTCTGTTCTTGCTAAACTGATAGCTGTGTCGTCATCTGAGTATCTGTGACAGAGGCTCTATTCTAAGTGGTTCTTTTTTTGCATAGAAGAGGAACTTGCATCAGGGGAGCTTTGAGAGCTATTGATTAATCCTCAGTTAAAAGTCCTTGAAGCCTTCCATATGGTAGAAGAATGTACATTGTGTTTGCCTTTCAGGGTAAGTGCAGTAGCATAGATACAGCCAAGAGTTAAGAAAGGTTTACTACATTAAATAGAACTTGGTAGGGATTGGCCTCCTAGGTTACTAAAATACTAAATTTTATCATTTTTTGTAGTTTTTTCATGAGAAACACTAAAATATTGCAACACTCAATCACTGTGTTTAATCAGCTGGTTATGAACATGTATATTCTGGGAGTGTAAGGGTTTTCATTTCCTTTTGTGTCCTTGGGTAATGCAAATACTTCTGGATTCCAGTTAATTATTCTCTTCTCCTTTTTTTAATTTTTTTTTCTTTGTATGTCATTGATTTTTGTCTAGATGAGCAAGTTGCTTTTATAGCTACTGCTTTGAATTAGCAAACCTTTTTCAATATGATAATCCTTCATCTTAAAATTAAGCAAATTCACTTATTTTAACATCAGTTGGTACTTCAGATGTTAGTTCATAGGGAGTTGCCAGTTTTGAACTGGCTGGCTGAAGAAAAGCAGATTATGCAACTTCTAAATTTGTAGTTTTATAAACCAGCCACAGCTCTGCTCCAGCTCTCCTACTAGTTGGCCATTCTTGCAGACCTTTTCCAGTTTTTCCTTTTAGTTTCTGTAATTCAGAAACATATATCCGAAGGGATACCGCTACGTTCTTTGTACCTTTAATTGCATTCCTCTCTTGCAAATTAGGTTCTTCCTTTTTTTGCAAGAAGAAAGAAATACCCTGAATGTGTACAAGTCAGAGACTGACTGCATTTGTATCATCTCGCTGTTTTTGAAACGCCTATTACAGTGACTCATATGCGATCCCCTGAGGAGTAAAAATAGCATTAAAAAAATAAAGAAGCATGCACTGAACTGAAGCTAGAAAAGTTGGCTGGAAAACCTAGGTGTAGCCCTATGGAAAAACACAATGATCTGTGGGGGAAAAAAAAACAAAACATTTTTTTGGCTATATGTAAGCAGCATACTATGTGTCCTTCATAAAGTTGTAATGAGATTTTATTGCTGTTTGTCTTCATAGGTGAGAGAATTCACAGGTATTTTGCTTCTCTCCCCATTTTTGTCTGGTTATCTAGAAGTGCAGTGCCTCCGTATATTGTACTCCTTCCAAGCCCTTTCTTCACCTTGTTGTCATTGATTTGACTCTTACAAAGTTTTTCAAATAGTTCTGTCTTGTTTTTTCCACTTCAGAAAGGTTTTTGTCATTTGTTTTTGAGGGCTTTTTGTTTGGCTGTCATTGTTACACAGGTGCAATACTACATTTTTGGCTGAGCCAAACTGCTAATCAATGAGACACACATTTTAAAAAGTATTTCCGTTTTTTTTTTTATGTCATTAAATTATTTTATTAAAAAATGGGGAGAGGGAGGCCATAACTCATAAAAGGGAAGAAGCTCTAGTCCTAATGAAGGCATTGTGGCTTATATGGTGGCTAAAATAGTTTGTTGTTCGTTGTTTTGTTTGTGAGAAAACGTACAGTCAGTATTTGGAAAATCTGTGTCTGTCTGTGTTAATCTCAAGAAACAGATGACCTCCAGGAACTGTGGTTTGCACCATGCACTGAAACACTGGTATAATTCCTTTTTTTGTGTGTGTGTGCCCATAAAAATGCTGATGCTGTGTTTAGTTCTGTGACCTTGGCTGGGGAGGAAGGAGGGAGCAGCTGTGTGGTGATGAGCTTCCTGCAGGGGTTAACCCTGCAGGGCTCCTAGATACGTAAAAATTGGAGGAAAGAATTGAAGGAGCATGCTCTGTCTTTATGTATAATTTTCTTGGTTTATGCAATATTATGGAATATGTTTTATATCTGGAAAGGAACAGCAAATAAATGCATTATAATGCAAATTGTGCATAACGGCTGTAATGAGGCTAAATGTAATACCAGATAAGTCATCATTCTGGTGACAGCAAAATAAATTACTTGGAGAAGTGTTATGTTTCAGTTGAAGAACTGGCTAAGTGGAAGCTCGTAACAGTTTTATACATGGTGGAATTGGAATGAAAGGATATTTAATTTCCTATCAGGAGCAAATGAAATTCTTGCCTGCTTGAACCTAGTGATCCAGGATGGTGTCCAAGCGTGGCAGGTAAACCTGTCTGCTTTCTTATGTCTCCCTTGGGACTCAACAGCTGTTGAATTAGAGGTTTTAGAAGGTCCCTCCCTGCCCAACCCTTTCACAGTCCACTTATGGACCTGTCACCCATCATACTGTTTCGTTCCTTGTTCAGCTGTTTGTACAATTTCTCTTCACATCCTCCTGTACAGCATGTTCCAGGAGATTGCTGTGCAAAGAATGTGTTACCGGTTGTTCTAGCAAATTTTGTCAACTGCTTCTAGTTCTTGTATTTGGGGTAAACAGTGGGTTTACATCCAATTTACCCATCACCTGCATGATTTTGTAAACTCCAGTTGTATACCCCTCAGCCATCACATCTCCAAACTGCAAAGCCTTATGATGAAGAGCCAGCCTTTCTTACCTTTGACATGGTTCCCCATGACATCTTACTTGCCAAGTTGGAGAGATACAAATTTGGGAGGTAGACTTGTTCAGATAAGGAATTGGCTGGGTGGTCACATCCAGAGGGTAGTGCTCAATGGCTTGAAGTCCAGATGGAGAGCAGTAACAGGTGGTGTCCTTCAGGGATCCATACTGGGACCTGTACTGTTTAATATTTTTTATCAATGACATAGTGGGATTGAGTGCGCCATCAGCAAGTCTGCAGGTGACACCAAGCTGAATGGTGCTGTCAATACACTTGAGGGGTGGGACATCATCCAGAGGGACCTGGACCTGCTGGAGAGGTGCGCCCAAGTGAACCTCATGAGGTTCCACAAGAGCAAGTGCAGGGTTCTGCATCTGAGCCAGAACAATCCTCACTATTAATACAGACCAGGGGGTGAGGTGATAGGAAGCAGTCCTGTGGAAAAGGACTTGTGGGTGCTGATGGATGAGAAGCTGGACATGAGCAGGCAAGTTGCATCCTGGGCTGCATCAAAAGATGCAAGACCAGCAGATCCAGAGAGATGATTCTGCCTCTTTGCTCTGGTGAGACTTCACTTGGAGTATTGCATCCAGGTCTGGAGCCCTTAATATAAGAAGGATGCAGAGCTGATGGAGTGAGTCCAGAGGAGGGCCACAAAAAAACGATCAGGTGGTTGGAGTACCTCTGCTATGAAGACAGGCTGAGGGAGTTGGTGTTATTCAGCCTGGGAAAGAGGAGGCTCTGGGGAGACCTGATAGCAACCTTCCAGTACCTGAAGGGAGCCTACAGAAAGGATGGGGAGAGACTGTTTACAAAGGCCTGTAGCGGTAAGATGAGGGTCAGTGGATTCAGACTAGAGAAGAGCAGATTTAGATTGGATGTTGGGAACCAGCTCTTTACCATGAGAGTGGAACTCTGGAACAGGTTGCCCAAGTGGTTGAGGCCCCATCCCTGGAGATATTCAAGGTGAGGCTTGACAGGGCTCTGGGCAACCTGATCTAGTTGAGGAGACCCCTGCTCACTGCGGAGGGGTTGGAGCAGATGACCTTTGGAGGTTCCTTCCAACCCAAACCATTCTATGATTCTATGATCTCTAAAGTCAAGGCACCATTCTACCTTCTTCATTCTGATTGTCCCACTCTGTACCATTCATGGGTCCTGAGGGAACTAGCAGTTGAAGCTGCCATCCTGCTTTCCATCATATCTAAAAAGTCATGGCAATATGGTGAAGTTCTCACTGACTGGAAAAAGGAAACATTTTTTAACATTTTTAAAAGGAGGACACTGGGAACTACAGGCAGGCCAGTTTCACCTCTGGGCCCCACAAAGTCAGGAAGCAGATTCTCCTGGAAACTCTAAGGTACATGAAAAACAAGGAGGTGATAGGTGACAGTCAACATGGCTTCACCAAGGCCTTGCAAATCATGTCTGACAGATGTGGTGGCCTTCTATGACAAGGTTGTTGATAGACAAGGGAAGAGCAGCTTAGGCCCTCTACCTGGACTTGTGTGTCTCCCAGGACAATCTGGTCTCTAAATTGGAAAGACATGGATTTAATGGGGGGACCAGAGGAAGTTTAGATAGAGTATTAGAAGAAACTTCTCTGAAAAGGTTATCAAACATTAGAATAGGCTTCCCCAGAAAGTGGTTGAATCACCATGCCTGTGGGTGTTTAAAAGACACAGAGGTGTGGTGCCAAAGGGATGTGGTTTAGCACCAGGCTTAGTAGAGTTAGGTAATGGTTGGACTCAATCTTGGAATTTTTTTCAGTTGGAAAAGACTTAAGATTCAATGATTGAGAAACTTGATCAAGTAGGAGATACCTCTGCCCAAGGCAGGGGGTTGTAACTAGATGATCTGCTTACGGTTTCTTCCAGCCCAAACCATTTTATCATTCTATGATTCTCTAATTAATTTTGAGATGTAGAGACCAGAAGTCAGTATTGGTGCAGATGTAAATGTTTCAGAAGTCTTATGCAGTCAAAATTATGATCTCTAAGTGTCTTTCCTGATGATGCCCACCGTTTTGTTGGCTTTTATAGCTGCTTCTGCATTCAGAGAGGAATTAGATGCATGTTGGTAAGAACTGAGTGCTCAGCAGTGTTATGACAGTTGAGTGGCAAAGCTGTCCATTTGATTTCTAGGGTAAGTGTGAGATGATGCCATCTTCAAAAGTCCTCATAGGGTTTTGCTTAGATCTATGACAGCCTTCTGCCTCCTTGCAAAATGTTCCTTTTCACATGCCTTTATCATTCACATGCCTTCTTTTTCTCACACTTACTTGTGAGTTCCTCAAAAAAAGGTCATAGAAGAACAGAATACTGCAGCGCTTCTGCATTTGTACATCTTCCCTGTTTAAACGAAAACAGTCAGAGAAATCTTAAGTTTCTTGAATTAACTCTTACTATTCTGAATTTGAGCCAGTCTGGCTCCTATGGTTATGATGCTAACCTACACTTTCTATACTGGATTTTTCTTAAATTTATTATGCAGAGTTATATATGACAAAAATACTGTAATGTAGTAGTGACTATTATGTGGTTTAGACAGACATGGACATGTGTCAGCATTGTGCCCTTGCTGCAGTAAAGGCAAACTGCAGCATACCAGGAAGAGCTTAGTCACCATGCAAAGGGACATGTTGTATTTCTCAACAGCATAGCGTGAACATAGCATGAGCCAGCAGTGTGCCCAGGTGGTCAAGAAGGCCAATGGCACCCTGGCCTGCATTAGGAATAGTGTGGCCAGCAGAAGCAGGGAAGTCATTTTGCCCCTGTACTCAGCACTGGTTAGGCCACACCTTGAGTCCGGTTCTGGGCCCCTCAGTTTAGGAAGGACGTTGAGACACTTGAATGTGTCCAGAGAAGGGCAACAAGGCTGGGGAGAGGCCTTGAGCCCAAGCCCTGTGTGGAGAGGCTGAGGGAGCTGGGATTGTTTAGCCTGGAGAAGGGGAGGCTCAGGGGAGACCTCATTGCTCTCTACAACTACCTGGAGGGTGGTTGTAGCCAGGAAGGGGCTTCTCTCTAGCAACCAGCACCAGAACAAGAGGACACAGTCTCAAGCTGCACCAGGGGAAGTTTAGACTCGAGGTGAGGAGAAAGTTCTTCACCGAGCGAGTCATTCGTCGTTGGAATGTGCTGCCCAGGGAGGTGGCGGAGTCACCGTCCCTGGAGGTGTTCAAGAGGGGATTGGACGTGGCACTTGGTGCCATGGTCTAGTCATGAGGTCTGTGGTGACAGGTTGGACTCGATGATCTTTGAGGTCTCTTTCAACCTTGGTGATACTGTAACAAGCCTGCATCTCTAGCACTGTGCCGGGTTTCTCCTTCTGCACTGTCCAGCACAGGAGAGAGATTAACCAATGGAAAGGACATAGCAAAGACTTTCTAAGTAGGTTAGAGGCCTGTAGTATGTGACAAAGTCGTCATAGATTGACACAGGTAAAGGAGTTTAGCTTGGTTTGGCTGGAGAGAAGTCTAATGTGGAATCCACTTGCATCTTTTTGCCCTCAAAAATGAGGTTACAGAGAAAATGAAAATAAACTCTTCTGAAGGGTGCACACTGAAAGGACAAGAGGAAGTTATCACGAGATGCAGCATGAGACACTTCTACTGAGGTATGCAGAAAAAATCACTGTGAGACTGGTCAAGCAGCTGGAACAGGTTTTCTAGAGAAACTGGAGATTTTACAGATGAGCCATTAAGAAACCTCATATAACTGTGAAGCTGAACCTGCCTCCTGAATAGGTGACATCCTTCTCATTGCAATTTTTGTGCTTGATTCTATATTTGTGAACAGACTGTGAAATGTTGCTAAAAATGTGCATATTGTTCTCTGTAGATTTCAGTATGATCTAATATCTAAAAAGCTGTTAACATGGCTTCAGAAAACCAATTATATCCTGGGCTGCATCAAAAGAAGTGTAGGTAACAGAGTGAGGGAGGGGATTCTCTCCCCACCCCCTGTTCTGCTTCCTGGGGCCCTTAGCATAAGAAGGAGGACGTGGACCTACTCAAGCACGTCCTAAGGAGAACCACAAAAGTGATCAGTGAACTGGAGCATGTGCCCTGTGAGGACAGGCTAGGAGTGCTGGGGTTGTTCAGCCTGGAGAAGAAAAGGCTTTGGGGAGATGTTATAGCAGCTTCTAGTACCTAAAGGCGGGGTATGAGAAAGCTGAAGAGGGACTTCTTACAAGTGCATGCAGTGATAGGATGAGGGGTGATGTTTTTAATCTGAAAGAGAGTAGATTTAGATTAGACACCAGGAAGAAATTCTTCACTGTGAGGGCAATGAGGCACTGGAACAGGTGACCCAGAGAAGTGCTACTCTGGAAGCGTTCAAGGCTAGGTTGGACAGGGCTTTGAGCAACCTGATCTGGTGGAAGATGTCCCTGGCCATGGCAGTGGGATTAGAACTTCAGGATCTTTACAGGCCCTTCCAGCCCAAACCATTCTCTGATCTGTCCTGTTTACAAATATGTAATTTTAGCAGGAAACAAGAAATTTCAGCAGTGCTTGCCTGCTTCTCCTGTGCACCCTGCTCTAGGTGAACTTGCTTTAGCAGTGGGGATGAACTAGATAATTTCCAGACGTCTCTTCCCACCCCTAACATTGTGATTGGAAAAAGCAGTGACTGTGTGTTCTGGGAAGCGTTCACAAGTGGAGCTGTTGTGCTCTGGAAGCTTCATGCTCAAGTCACTTCAGAAACTTTCTCTCCAGTTCCTTCCAAAATTTCCCACCATTGCTCTAACCCTGCCAGCCTTGCTGATCACTGGAAATCCCAGCCTTTCTTCATGAGAGCTTCATATCTCTTGGTAAGGAGGCAGTGGGGAGTGCAGTAAAAATAAAGTTAAACAAGGATGTAGGAGATGCAAGTCTTAGTGATTGTGGTACTGCTTTTCAGACCCAGCACTGCTTCCTCAGCTGGGTCTGTCTGTGTAGCTGTGCAGCAGATCAGATCAGGGCTGCATCTCATCTTTGCCTGTCTCCAGTGCCTTCAGCTTGCCTCATGGCTCTAAATTAACAGGGCTGCTGTTATAGCAATGGAAGTAATGCTTGATGTGAACAAGTCGGGAGTGAAGGGTAGGGATTACATGTAGCTTGAGGCTGCCACAGATGTGCATACCAGATTACACATAGTCACAGCACTCTTCCCAGTGTAGGAGCATGTTGAGGTTGTATCTAGCAAGCACTGATACTCTGCAGATGTCTCAGCAGCTCAGAAATACCCTGTATCCATGAGTGGCCCCAAGGACTCCGTGCTTTTTATTGTGGTGGTGTCTGCCTCCGTACCACCCTCTCCTTTATGAAATGCTCTGTCAGTATTATCTGCACATTGGTTTGATGTGCAGCCAGAACTATGTTCAAGTTAACGTGTCCTACATGGTTATTAGCACTTTGGGAATGTTTTGGCTGTTAAGCCATTTCCAGGATCTACTCACTAAGGTAAGTGTGAATAATGGCTGGCGATGTTCTCCAGCAGCCACTTGCTTTCATAAAAGGTATTCGTTGAGCCTCTTAAGAGTTTTCTACCTTATGGGTTAACCTCTACTTAGTACCAACTTTCAATGCCTTAAGATACTAGATTTAAATAAATAAGGGGTTATCAATTTATATGATCTCCTGAGCTCTGCAGAGAGACCTTGACAGGCTGGACAGATGGGCAGAGTCCAATGGCTTGAGATTTAACACATCTAAGTGCTGGGTTCTACACATTGGCCACAACAACCCCATGCAGTGGGGTTGATAGTAAGCTGAACATGAGCCAGCAGTGCACCCAAGTGGTCAAGAAGGCCAGTGGCATCCTGGCCAGCAGGAGCAGGGAAGTCATTCTGCCCCTGTACTCAGCACTGGTTAGGCCACACCTTGAGTATTGTGTCCAGTTCTGGGCCCCACAGTTTAGGAAAGATGTTGAGTTGCTGGAACATGTCCAGAGAAGGGCAACAAAGCTGGGGAGGGGTCTGGAGCACAAGCCCTATGAGGAGAGGCTGAGGGAGCTGGGGTTGCTTAGCCTGGAGAAGAGGAGGCTCAGAGGAGACCTTATTGCTGTCTACAGCTCCCTGAATGGAGGTTGTAGCCAGGTGGGGGTTGGTCTCTTCTCCCAGGCAACCACCAACAGAACAAGAGGACACAGTCTCAAGCTGTGCCAGGGGAGGTTTAGGCTGGATGTGAGGAAGAAGTTCTTCACAGAGAGAGTGATTTGCCATTGGAATGGGCTGCCCAGGGAAGCGGTGGAGTCACCATCCCTGGAGGTATTTAAGAAGAGACTGGATGAAGCACTTGGTGCCATAGTTTAGTTAATTAGATGGTTTTGGATGATAGGTTGGACTTGATGATCTCAAAGGTCTCTTCCAACCTGGTTAATTCTATTCATTTCTCTGTATGTATATACAGGATGACAAAGAAATCAACAGACCCTTGCCAAACAAAGGAGACCACGGACTGGGAAATGAGAAGTTCAAACCTGTGGTACCTTGGCCTCATGTTGAAGGTGTGGAAGTGGACTTGGAATCTATTCGAAGGAAAAATAAGGCCAAAAATGAACTAAATCACGGTGGTGGTGATAACAAACAACAAAACATCATCCAGAGGCAGTATCTCACATTTAAGCCTCAGACATTTGTATACCGAGATCCTGTTTTGCGACCTGGAGTCCTTGGTAATTTTGAACCCAAAGAGCCTGAGCCTCATGGAGTTGTTGGTGGCCCTGGAGAGGAAGCAAAGCCATATGTTTTAGGACCAGAATACAAAGAATCCATTCAAGCCAGCATTAAAGAGTTTGGGTTTAATATGGTGGCAAGCGATATGATCTCACTAGATCGAAGCGTTAATGACTTACGTCAAGAAGAGTAAGCAAATTTTTGTTTCTTTTGGTTCTGTTTTTATGGGAATTAATTATTTTCTTTGCATTGATTTTAATTGCTGTTTAAAATAATATAATTAATTAGGCCAAATACTTAACGCTTCTTGTCCTGACAGGTGAGAGTGCTGTACTATGCAATATGTTTCCATATATTATTTTTAACGCTGCTGCAGTGATTTCTGAATACTTACTCTGTATTGATTGATTTCTGAAGTCATCTGTTGTACTCTCTTCCTGCATGTATTTGCATATTCCAGGCCCAGCCACAGTCTTCAGTCATATCTTCTTCTCTTAATCAATAACGCCTTAAGAGTTGTTTTAGAGAAATTATAGTTTTCTTTATTATTTTCTGCAGAAATTCCTGTACTAGTTAGTTTATTCAGTTTTGGCTTCACCTCAGTGCTTTAAAATTTAAAACTAAATAGCAGGAGAATACAGAAACAAAGAAATATTGTTCCATTTAAATAGCTGCTAAATTACCTGCATTAACAGAATTGTAGAACTTAGGGGTTTGGAGCTAATTCTCACTGTGTTTATCCTAAAGAAGGAAACAGTCAGGAAAAACAAAGCAAAACAAAAAACCCCACCATTTTTTACTTGCTGGGTTGTTGTCTGCTTTGGTGTAGGGAAATTATCAACATTTGCCCAATGATTACTAACAGGTTTACACCCTTTCTTAGGATCTTTGCTACATGCTGGAGCGAAATCTCAGGCTCACCTGCTTTTGATACGGTTTTACTTGTTAAATACCAGTTAAGGACAGGCCTGTGAACAAACTGATTGGCAAGAGTTTTTAGTTTGTTGGGTTTGGTCGTGTCTGTTTTTGTTGGGTGAGGTTTTTGGCATTTGAAGGAGAGGGTATGTGAAGTTAGGTACGAATTTAGACGTTTGTGTGTTTTGCTTCCCCCTCAGCCCCAGTAATGGGGCTGTGCCAATTCCTGGGTTGGGTACCAACCTCTGGGCTGTACGTTTCCAATTGTGGCAGCTGATCTGTTTTTTTGGTCACTGACCGGTTACTGAGGTTCTGCTGTGGGTACTTTTCCATTTTATGAGGTGGCAGAGAACTGGCATGCTGTGGGTGTGACTAATGCGTGTGCACATACAGCTGCTTGATTTTACTACCTGGTGTGTACTCATCGAAAGTGAACTAAGTGCACAGAATACAGTGTTTCCCATCCTTCATGCCCTGTTCCTTGGGTGACTTACTAAAGGGTTTCCACTTTCTGTCAGTCAGAAGACAGGACCATGTTTGTCAGCTGCCAGTGACAAGGAAGCACTGTCTGTCCTGGATTTCACTTCACCTTTCTTTGCTGCAGTCAGCAGTCGGACCTTTGTGCTAAAAAGGTTTTTCCCAAGGGAAGGAAAAAATCTGGGTAACCTGCATAGGTCAGTGTTTCCCTTTAGGAGATTATTCACTAGACACTGCTGCTTTTGCTGAAGCATTTATAGTCCCTGGGGCCTTTTTTTTGTAGGTAGCGAAAGGACTAAGGAAACTCACAGAATAAAAAATATTTCCCCATCAGGTGTTGTGATTAACTGTGAGTGAAACTAGTGCTAGGAGTTCATGTTAGCAGAGTGTGCTTTGGCCCTGCCCCCCACTACAGAGGAGGAAGGAGGTGGCAGCATGCTTCCATGCCTGCTTTCCACTCTGCCAGTACAGCAAAACAGAAATGGTAGCATGTTATGTGCAGGTAGGACTGGGCTGCCTTTTCCCAGCCTAATAGAGACATCTTTGCAGCAGAGCTCAAATGCTCCCTACCCTCTGATCTTCCCCAAGGTAGAAGGCATCAGAGACTATGTATCTGCCAGAAAGTTCCACATCTGTAGCTTCCTGAAGTATTTCTTGCACAGTCTCAGAGTTTGTCTTTACTCTTCTTCAGGACAGAAGTAATAAATAGAAATTCCTAAAGAAGAATTGAACACTTTGTGTACTTTGGGGAATAGGAGGGATAGCTGTATGACTGATCAGAGCAGGAAAAAATAATCTTTGAAACAGTTTCCTCAAAGCAAACTTGCAGACAAGACTTCTCTGGAGGTCAAAGCCAGCAGCGTCCCTCAAAGTTACTTCATTATTTAGTGTTCTAAGTAAGCAAACAAAACAGCATGAAAAGCAATGTGAATGAAAAGCATCTTTTAGACAACTTTACATCACATATTTTAGTTACTGAATACTTGGGATGCTTGCAATTGCCCTAAGTAGGTTAAAGGTTTATAGCTTCCATGTGTCTTCTGGGAATGGCAGGAGAGGAAGCAGTGTAAGATTGTCTGATACTGCCATGTGCTTACAGGTATTAACTTACTTTACTGCTCATCTCCTTATACTGGCAAGAAATGCAGCAAAAGGCATCAGATTCCCTGTTGGATACACCATCTGTTTTCCTTCTATTGGTCTGTTTCAAAAGTCCAGAAGCCATTTTGGTTGATAAGGCTAGGCAACATCCAGTTTAATCCTACTGAAGAGCAATTTAAGCAGTATAATCACCTTTTTTTTTTTTCTCTCTTGTGGTTAGTGGTATCTTGGCATTGCTAATTGAGGAAGATCGTGCAGGCAGAGATGGGGTTACTTTTTCATAGGCATGCAAATCCAGGTAGACCTCTTCTCAGCCTTTTCTTCCTTTTAAGGATCAGAAAATTTTAAGCATCACCCTAATCAGTCAGGTTTGTTCAGTGAAGTATGCCAAATGCTTTCCCAGGCGTTGCTAGCAGGAATGAAATCATGCTGCAAGAACTGTCTCTCTTGTCTTAAAAGCCATATAGCCTTAAGGTTTGTCCCTTCTGGAGAAGTGAGAGGAAATGTAATACAGGGGGATTCGTTTGTGTTTTGTTTATATTCGACTTTGGAGTTGGGCACACTGCCGGCTGCCTTTATTGATTCCATAGGAACTTTGCTGGTCATTCTGGGCAGTCACAGCTACAGTAAAAGGCCTCAATTCTTGCTGCAATCTGTAGGGAGGATAGCATATTACCAAATGCATCAGAATATTTCCATTTTGCTAGTACTGCATACTCCTGACTTGGGGATTTTAACCAATTTGATTAGAGGTTGAAGCCAGGCACTTCTGTTGGCATACAGCAAACCATAGGTTTGGTAAAGCAAAATCGGGAATCTATGGGCATATGTAAAAGTTGATGTACAAAATTTCAGAGATGGCATCACCTCCCTTCAACCTTTCAGTTCTCTGCAGGAGGGCCAGGGGAGCCACAAGCTGGGTTTATGTGGAGCAATACCTGTTTTCTGCCTTATTTTGAGTTGTACAGAACAGGGTGAGCGGGCTTAGCAGGGCCTTTCCAGAGCCTTTGTACAGTACACATCAGCTGTTTCCACTGGTATATTTTGCAGGGCTTCAGTCATGCTTATTTAGATAGAATTTAAAGTCAAGAAGCATTCTCTTAAAGTATATTGTGAGTGATCCTCTGTGAAACTCATGATTTGTCCTTACAGTACTGTAGAGCCCTTTAGCCAGGAATGTTGGTAATGCTGATCTGATTTCATGCAAGGATAATTAACTCTGTTGGCTGTAAGAAGGGATCAGTGCTCAACAGGCTTTGCTCAGACTTGATATGTTGTCATTATCCAGTCCATGGAAGACTTGCTTACAGTTTGTTCTTATTTACCCAAAGGGGTTTTAGCCTTATGACTGTACTTAAGATAGAATTTTTTTTGACAGCTTCCTTTGAGAAATCTTGCAGGAATTCTATCCTGAGTCATTTGACTGGGAGAGGAAAATATGGCTTGTGAATGCTTATGGCAGAAGACAAATTAATCTTTCATTGATTTCCCCCCCCATATGACAATATATAGCTGCTGTATGCTCACTGTGAGCCAGTATTTCAGCTGCATCACCCACACACATCTGTCAGCCTGATCATGGCAAAATTAATATTTGTAAGTATTTTTTCTTTCCATGGATTATCCATTTTGACTTTTCTTTTTTAATGTTATTGCTGTTACAGGGCATGTCCCATTGGGCATACAAATTCATACTTGAATAATTGGATCAGTTGCCCTGGGTCACATTTTTACTTCAAACAGAACAACTGGCGATTAGCTTTTGTTGGAGAATCTGAAAAAGTAACTCTTCCTTGCTTGAGAGCAGTGCTCCTGGTGTAAAGAAATGTATTTTTGGACAACTGTTTTTTCAGCTCTTAACATTTCAAGAAACAAATCAAAAAGGAAGAATTTGCTGCTTTTTAAAAAATGTACATGTAGTTATGAAGGGTATTGGGGGTTTATTATTTTTAGTATAAGCAGAGGAGGGAATTCTTCCCAAAAATAAAAGCATTCTAACTTTACTTAAGAACTTGATGATCTCGAAGGTCTTTTCCAACCTGGTTAATTCTATTCTAACATGCACATTCAGAGCTGCGTGGTAAAGCAGAGCTGTTTAGTTTGATGGCGACAACTTGGACCTTGTGGTTGATCCAAGTGCTATTAAAAATATCAAGCTGCATAGACAGCTTTTGGTGCTGGACTTGAAAAAATACCAAAATCTTTAGTTGTAAACAATTAACTTGGGGTATGAAAAAAGGCAGATGAATCTTGTCTGCTTATTAGAAATGGGTGGTCTTTTTTCAGTCTGGGCAAATAACATGAATTTAGTATGTTGTCTTACAGTAAGTGGTTAGTTGTCCAGTTGTTCTTACTGCAGCTAAAGAGATTGGATAAAAAAGCTCTAGAGTGGAGCCTACTTTCTTCAGGAATGTGATTAATTCCTTAATTACAAGACTGTACAAATTACATGTTTGATGCTGTTATATGAAAAAAAAAATGTTTCAGTAATTGCTGTTGGTATCTGTGTCATTGGAAATGGAGCATTAGGGACTTGGTTTCATTTCACATGGTACCTCGGGAAAATCTTTTATTCAAGTGCCATACTTTACACTGGAACTGTCCTCTAACCAAGAAAACTGATTTTCTAGAATGTGCATAACTCTTTGTGTACCTCAGTGAGAGCTGGGGTTGAGAATCGGGTGAATTACAGTAAGTTACATTAAATGAGGACAGCTGGCCTTCTGCTGCAGGTTATCATTTGCCTTAGTTCTGGCAGGACTTCCGAAGAAAAAGAAACATGTGTTTAAATGCAATTAGCTGTCTGTTGTCAGGGCATCTCCTTCTGATCAGGAAAGATTTTAATTCCAGGTATTGGTCTTAAAGCAAACCCAAGAATTTTCTGTTGTTTCAAGTTCCAGTAGTGAAAACTACAGTGAAGATGGATTCTGTGTCCTGTGATGATTTAAAGTAACAAGCAGCCCAGAATTCAGTATTAAAGTATGTGAACAATGTGCTATAGAGCTGTCCCCTTGTAAGAACAGGGCTTACTCAAAAAGGAAGCTGCAAATGCAAGCAGATCTGCTAGTTTATTTTTAGTCTCTGACAGTGATAGACCCTCTCAAAGAGTGAGAAAAATGCATGGACTATAAAATATTATCAGTAGGTGATAAGTGGTATCACTATGAATCACACACTGTCGGTGTAAAATAAAGTTCAAAATGCTGTTCACAATTGTGAACAATTGTATATTAATGGAGAAGAGAGATTCCAATTTTTCATGTCACTTGCAATTTCAGGATAAAAGCTAAATTGAGACCTTCAGCTTTGTACAGATCCAGGGCATTCAGCTTAAAAGAGCTGACTGAAGCTTCACAGGAGCTGGCTGTTGGAGCAGTTAGAGGAGTGCAGTGCAAGCTGCCTGCTGTCCCAGGGAAATCTGTGCTGTTGCATTTTGATCTGAGCACACATGTAGAGTGCTTTAAAATCCAGAGAGAGGACTGAGGTGTCTTTGGCAAACAAAGGTGATAGTTAGTTGACCTCAGGAAGATAATATCAGGCTAGAGAGGCAGTTGCAGCTATGATACCTCTTAAGTTTCTCTGGAGTTTACATGTTGGTATGCAAAGGAAGTCAGGAATTCAGGATGCTATGAGAAGCACTTCTGTTGGCTTGAGATCTCAAATTGCCTGCTTAAGTATCTACATGGTTGGGACTCATCCTTAAATTGCTGTTCAGGTACTCTCCTCCTTCACTTGTACTTTTACTGGACTCAGATTACTCTTCCAGGAGAGGCAGCCTCTAAGCCTGGGCTTTTTTGAGCCTGAGGAAATTTGAATCTCTATCTGCAATTGCAGTGATTGCTAACAGGGAGGCTGTAGGGTCATCCAGTCTTTGGAGCATGGTACCTTGATGGGGACGGGGGCATTAGTAAGTGCAAGCCAACAAAAAGTAAGTATCAAGCTGTTTTGAGCAGAAATTTCATCAGGCAAAGGAATACTCCAGCCCAGGTATTTAACTTCATTCTCTCCTGCTGTGTCTGGTGCATAACTTTGTGATCAGCGGATGGGGAAGTTGGTGTGGCATGGTCTGCCACAGTGCTGAACACTCTCACAGGTGAAGAGAGAGGTGGGACTCATTCATATGTGAAGTATGCAGGCTAACAGTCAGAGCAAATTTTATTCACCCTGTTTCTCCATTAAGATCACTACTATGTATATCTTTCAAAAGGTTTCTTCTTGTTCCAGTGATGACTCAGTCCATGTTTTTGCTTGGTAATACCAGTGCTGATTTTGGGACAGGAAGTTTTTTTTGTGGATGGATCTAATTCTTTCACCCAGGAGTTCCCTGAGGAAAGGAAGCAAATAGAGCTGTCATTTCTTGCAGCACTGTCTAGGGAAGGTGTTGCCAGCCCTTCACAGATATGTGCATGCCTGATCCTTTTCGCTCCATACAAAAACTCTTTGCAGGGGTCAGGAAAAGTGAAATGTCTAGAGACAAGACTACCTTAAGAATGCTACCCTCTTATTCCTGAATACCTGCTGCAAAGTGTCATCCTTTCAGCTATACCAGTAAGAATTCAAGTGTTGGGGTTTTTTAATGATGTGTTTTCTTACCGCATCTGCCCTGCAAGCTACACCTGAAAGGGCATTGTCCTACCATATGTGGGCAGGACAGCACCCAGAAAATTAAGTTAGAGGCTGAAACATTTAAATTTTTTGCCACAGACCTACTTTGTATCTGCCCCTGCCAGTTTTCAAAGCACTTTTGCTTAGACACCCGTTGACCCTATCTTTTAAAATTGAAGCATGAATCTGGAAACGATTCAGACTTCTTATTTTCTTGTGCCTAAGATATACAGGGAGACTAGTGCTGTAAATTCAGCTTCCAAACCAGGGAAAATACATTTATGATTTCTTGGTATTTGGTTTGCCAACCACTGGATGTCAGTGCTGCTCCACTGAAGAAAGGCTCTTCCCTGCTTCCTTCCCTTTGGGTGTGAAGGAAATGAGAGTGCAGGCGTCCGATTTTTATGCAATATCCACATTTCTTGGAAAAAATTGCTCAGATATTAAAGTACTTAATAATTGCTTGTATCAAAAACAGCTACCGTGTTTCAAGCCTCTAATCTTCAATGAGGTATGAGAGACAAAATTGTGCACAGGGTTACTGCAGTCTGTCAGCTTGTAGGCTTGATGAGTCAGTCTGTAGACTGTCCAATAAGTGAAATAAAGTCTCTGGAAAAAACTAAGTGTGATCTTACTAGAGGTATAAATGTAGTGTTTTTACGGCTTGCAAATGGGACATTTAGGAACACATGATTTTTCAAGTTTAAAAAGTTCAATGTGCTGACAGATTTGAGAAGATTAAGTTGGACATGTAGCAAAAAGCTGTCTAGACCTCTGGGTTTGTGTATTAAATACAGATTTTTAAAATGCTTATAAATTGCTTGCAGATGTGTTGTTCACTTCAGGCTTTTGTAATAAGTTTATCTTTTTAAAATTATGTTGTTACTTCATGTCTTTCATTCTGTGCTCTTCACCATCTTGTTCCTAAGTATGGCTTATCTGCATTGCAGGAAGTGGGAGACATAAACAACCATAAGATTTGGGGTGGTTTGCAGTGTTTGCTTTGTTTCTGTTGTTGAAAGCAGTGTGAAGTGTAAGCTGCCTTTAATTGGAGAGCAAAAGTTTCCTAACTGAACTGCTGAAGGTGAAGGTCAGCAGCTGAGTGCAACCTGTACCAGATACTGCTTTCTCCTATGTGGCAAAAGGTGCTTTCAATTTCCACTAGCTTTCATGTGTCATGCCAGTTTTGAATGTATAACACTCCATTTTCCTCCATTGTAACATAAATCTGTCTCCAAAATTAATCCAGGTGAATACGTGTTAAGCAGCACAGTTCTACTATTAATCTGTTATTAAGCATATGATGGAAAAATCTTTCTCTTACACTGTCAGTTTATTCTCCTGGGTAGGATATCCACTTTATCTCTGCAAAGGTCTAAATAACTTGTTGATAGTCTAAATGTTTGTGCTACAGATGGATGCATTGCAATCTGTAATCAGCTGTAACCTTTTGAGAGGTATCTGTGGAGGAAAAGCATCAGTGGTCTGAACTATGCATTTTAAACAGTCTAGCACTTGTATATTGCTACCTTATAAATATGATAAGCTGCAGCTACTTCAGGTATAAAAGCAATTAAGATGGAGTATTTTAGTCGGTAAACTACTTGTCAAGCTTGTGCCATTTCAGAGCTTGCTTATGGTATGCCTGGCTAGGAGAAGAAATGCCTCATTGACTTGCACTAATTATGGATTGCTTTTATTCTGAAATATTCTTTTCCCACAGAAACAAACTTCTGCCAATTTGTTGAGCATTTTTCTGGTGGATGAGAAATATATATTGATGTTGTTCCCTGAGAGGAAGTGAAAATACATCCTCCTCCACCAAAGAAATGTTCCTTAAATACCTATAGATCTGTTATGTGGCTCCTTTCCATATTTAACTTATTTTAGTTTCAGAAACTAAGTATTTCAATGGATAAGGTAATTTCATACACAGGAATGTTTCTGTGCATTTAAGCTTTTAAAATTTAGATTATGAAAGGGCAGAAATTAATGAGTTTTACCTTGCCACACCAGTATTTGTGATTTTGCTAATTATGCAGATTCTGCACGTGGACTGTATAAAACCGGCACTTTACAGACCATCCTTCTACTGGATGAATCTGATTTTTAAAAGGTCAGCCCAAATGCACAGTCCATCCTAAATCTTGTTACTTGATATTTTGAAGAGGGCCCATCTCTTGGCAGCCACAGTGTGCAGATTTCCTTTCACTCTTCTCTACTGTCCACACAAGCAGCAAGGTGTTGGTGGCAGGGATATCTTGTCAGCAGGTTCTGTGCAGTGCCATCCACCTACTCAGGAGGAAGCATGTAGCTGTGGAGGCAGGAGTCATCGCTCACCAGCTGTATCCTACCTCTTTCAGAAGGGAAAAAGGCTTGCTGACAGGAGGCAAGCTGCTCTTTGGACCTCTTGCCTCAGTGCTGTGTTTAACCTATATTGCCTTTTATATCCTGTTTCTCTTCAATCTGAAAGATAGCTGACAGTGAAGGCTTCATTTGCACAAAGATGATGTTAAGTAGTTCTGTAAATCACAGGGTGAAAACTAATAAAATCACAATCTTTTTGCAGATGCAAATACTGGCATTACGATGAGAATCTGCTCACCTCCAGCGTTGTCATTGTCTTCCATAATGAAGGGTGGTCCACGCTCATGAGGACAGTCCACAGTGTCATTAAGAGAACACCAAGGAAATACTTGGCAGAAATTGTGCTGATTGATGATTTTAGCAACAAAGGTATATTTGAAATATTAACATTATTTGTAGAAAAATAACCCCCCCTTTTTTTTTTTAATAGTTTGTTTTTTATTTATTTATTACCTGCCATGGATTGAGTTGACTCTGCAGGAAAAGTAAGTTACTTCTTCAGTCCTTTCAGTTTTCAGTGAAGAGGATGTTCTCTTCCAATGAATTGTTTTCATAAAGGTGGCAATCCTTTATATGTATTCACCTGTTGCAAATACAGGATCTGTGGTGGAGCTGTGGAATAGTAGATAGTATGAAGCTGGGATAGCTAGTACCTCTCTTAGCTCTTGTGAAAGCAAATAGTTTTAAGAGCATTAAAGGAGTTTGAGTTAAGTCTGTTAGAAATAGCTTCTTTTTCTTTTACTATAATAAAAATGTATGTAATGCTATTGAATTATTCCAGTTTGCTTTCAATAACTTTTTAATTTCCATCAGCCTTTTTTAACAAAACATGACATTAAGGTGCTTATTGCTTCTTATTGAGGGGAGGGATTTGTTTTAAGAATTTGTGTGTTTTAATTTCTCCCTTTCTTTGAGTCCTGCATATCAGCAGCTTTCAGAGGTCCAGATATTTTCCTTTTCCTTTGCAACATATATTCTGGTCTTGGTTTAGAGTCAGGATGTATGTACGTAATTGTGATTCTTGCAAACATACACTCACCTTTTTATTATTCTTTAATGACATCATCTCCATCATTAATGCAAAAAGGCTACATAGAAAAAACAACTGAAAGTGGTATACTGGAGATGTAAGATGATCGATGTAGAGGAAATCTGCCTGGTTTTAGACTGTAAACAGATGTCATGATAGTGTACCAAAGCTGCACGTTGTGCAAAATTCTATTGCAGCATAGTTCTTGAATAGAAGTTGGCAGACAGAAAGGGTAGACATGTCAGCATAACTTCATGCAGAATGACATCTTTTTCTAGACAGCGAGAGCGTTTAGGAGCCCAGGTAAGTTTGAACAGGTCAGCAGCATGGGATACATTTCCCTTTATCTTCCTCTTTGTTTTCATAATGGCTGAATTAGGTAGTGGTGTGGAAAACAGATTGACAGTGCTGAAGCTCTCAATTTTATCAAGTGATTTGGGCTTCTCCCATTTCCACCTTCATGGGAGGAGTTGTTTTCTGCATAGTTTAGTTTACCCACTATAAATTTTAAAAATGAACTCGTCATGTATTTGGTGTTGCCTTTTTTTGAGTGTAAATCACTATTTAAAGTAGTTACTGTATATTCATTTTTACACCATACCTGTAGGTAGGTATCATTTTATGTTTCTTTTTACCTGTGGTAAACTTGACTACATCTGGCTTAGTCTAATAAAGATACTGAATGCTACATTATAGTCTCCTGTATCTGTTTATAGCTTTTGAGGATTTGCTATGAAATGGAAGTATCTTCTCTCCTAAAGGATATCGTTTTAATAATCCAGTTTGCAAACGTATGCTGTGTTTTTTTCCTTTCAGCTGGGATCACAACTTTCCTTTAGAGCTATTTAAGGACTGAATTAGCTGTCTAAAAGAACTGTGATGCTGATAGTCTCTAGAAAAACTACCAGATTTTTTTTAATGATGATTGGTCTCAATACTTGGGTTTCAAATGAGTTGTAGCTGATTCTGTGCCATGTGTATGTAATTCCTGGAATGTCTGGCATAAGAACTCATACTGCAGTTTTCCAGTGTATGATGATTGTTAAATGAAGGCAGAATTTTTGAAGACATTTACTTCTTTTTTTTCAGAACTGTACTTATGCTTTCTGCATGTATGTGTGTGGTGAACAGATACAGCTAGCCTGGACCTAATGTCCAGCAGACCCTTTTCTCTGTTATTTCTTTCCTTTCCCCAGATAACTTTCTTAAATCTAAAGCAAGCTTAAAGTACAATTTTCTTACATGTGAGTGATGAAAGCGAGCACAAAATGGAATGTCTCTGAACACCTTACTGCAATTCTATTGTTTCACTATAATAATTCTTCAAACTGTTTTAGGCTATTACTTGGTAAACATAACTAACTTAATTTCAGTAATTCAAATTACATTCTAGATGAAAAATGGCCAAGGGAGTAGAATCTTGTTCCACTTCTTTCTCTCTAGAAAAAACATTACATAGTATGGGCTGTGAAGCCTGCCAGGCCACTTGAAGAGATCTCCAGTTGTTAGGAGAGCTGCAAAGCACAAACACTTATTCACAGCAGAGCTGCTGGTGGCTTTTCACTTCTTCAGCCACCGGAAAAGCAGGGCTGACAGCATAGATACCGGATTTTCTACTTCCCCACCTGCTTTCATGCTGCACTCTTCATATGCAACCTTCCACCCAGAAAAGAACAGCTTGCAGTCTTTGAGATCACTGTTGGGGAACAGGTGCAATGGGGTGTTTGCTCACACTCAATTTAGCTGTACTTATTTCTTAACCACCACCTTCTCCAGTAATGGGAAATTAAAATGGAGCATAAAGGTTGTAAACACTTGTAAAGGCTGGCTCATAAGAGCCCTGCCTGTCCTTTATGAGAAATTCTCTTTCATCAGAAGGGAATTACAGCTGCATAGAACCTTGTATATGTTATGTCTTGCAGAGAGGGACAGTTGCAGTGCTTGGGAAATGTTCCTTATAATTCTTTGTATGAAGTCAGTTGGGAGCAGTCTTTTTACTGCATGACAGCCTCCCTTCCTTTCTTACCTCTTCTGCAAACAGCCATGTCTGGCTGTAGGGAAATGTATGGAGAGATGTGCTGAATTCTGCTCAGGAGATTTTTGTTTGCTCAAAGTACAAAGGGAACAGTAATAAGATGATGACACTAAGCTAATTGCATGCTGCTAGCTCTGATCTTTGCACTGGAGACCTCCAGTGCAAACTAGCATCCAAGAACTGTTGCAGAGGCTTCCACAGTAGTGTCAGTGTCCAGGCCATGCCTCTGCATGTGTTCCCCCTACCCAGTTTTTCTTGTGTCCCTTGATAGAGAAATTTTATTTTAGCTGGAAGGGAAAGGAAATGAGAAGTCATAATACCAGATTTTCAGAGGCTCCCTACAATTATGGTTATGTATATAGGTCTTCAACAGCTACTTGTTATGTATTTAGGTACCAACTTTATTGCTTCCTTAAAGCTCAGTATGTCAGCTGGTGCAGCTCGCTTTTGTAGCTATGCACCTGTAAAGAGTGAATGCAAGGTAAACACCATGTTGCTGGTAGTGTTTAAAGGCTTTGTATAGCTCTTGCATTTACTTATTCTTTATTGCTTTTCATTCCCACTGATGCAGCTTCTCAAAAAATAAATAAAAGGGAAGTAATCAGCATAGACAGGTAGCAGTACTTTTACCTTCTTTAACATTGCTTACTGTAGGGAAGCTGAAGCATTAATCAGTGCTTGTGTTAGATCTGAGAGCCCCACATTAGCAGTAATAGAGTACAGGAAACTCATAGGCAGCTGCTTTAGGGAGGACTTCTGATACCAATTTCCTAGTTCTTAAAATGACATCCACAAGTTGAGGGGAAAAAACCACTGCTTTCCTCCTCCTCTCCCCACCCCTCTCCCTTCCCTTGTAATCTGCAATGCCCAAGATCATTTTGGAGAAAGGATGTGTCTTTAAAAAACGTCAATTCGTGCTTTAATCATGCACTCAGAGGTGAGGGAAGAACCCAAACAAGGGAAAACCAGATTGGTGGTTGTAACATTTTGAAAGGTAAAATACATGTTATTAAACAAACAACACAACAGTGCAGTAAGACTGTTGACAGATATCATAAATACCTGTTCTAGGTCAACAAAATTTAACACTGGCCAAACTATTTCTAACTGTAAAAGTATCAGGATTTTATACATTACTGTCATGCAGGCTTTTTAGTTTAGGAAGAAGGAAAAATTCGGTTTTCCTCTGAGAAATAGCACTTGCTGTGAAGCCTGGCACTGTTTCAGATAATGGACTGCAAAGTCATGAGACTTGTACTGTAGAAAAGCTTTGCGCAGCCAGTATGACAGGTTTTTATAGATCCCCGTGAGCCTTGCATACCTGAACATTTGATAACTAAAACATTTGGCTTCATAAGCAGGAGAGCTGGAAATAACTTCAGGTTTTATGTCTTAAAAAAATTCCTGACAGGCCTTCTGTAACATGTAGTTGGAATTTGCAGAATAAATAATGGTGTGGTATAAAGATTTCTCCTAGTACCACTGCAGCATGACCTCATAACTCTGTTGATTTTACCCTATAAAAATGTATATCATGGCTATTATATATTCTATATATTACATGACATGTTATTCTGTACAGCATATGTGATAAAATCATTCTTTCTCTAGTTTTATATTTATGTATCTTGAAGTTTTTGTAACATGCAAGGATTTACAAAAGAAATTGTAAATATGTGTGGGAAAGGAGAAGAAGATACTTAAAACTTTCAGTTGAGGAAACTTACTTTTGTATGGAGGTGAAGAAGGGGGATAATAAGAGTATTAAAAGATTCAGGAAGTTGTTCTTTGGTGGAATTGCTGAATTTTCAAGTTTGGAAACTTCACTTCCACTGCTCACCATTTCCATTGCAATTATTTATATGCAGCTTTTGTTAAAATCAGAAGCAAAGCTAATGTTGTTGGCAAAAATCTAAAATATACAGAATTTAAGTTGCAGCAAGTTCCAGGCATTTTCACGTGGGGCATAGAAAATCATGTTGCCAAAGCAACCTATGGCCTGTTCTGCTGAAAGGGGCATCCTCCTTATATCTCTACATGTCCCCTCTCCCATTAGATCGCATAGGCATGGGATGTAGCAGTCCCTTGAAACTGGTAAAACTAGTGCATGGATGCCTTTGCTGTAGCTTTAGGTGGCTTATTTTGGTTGCTGCCTGGGAGAAACTGAAGCTATAGACAATTTTTTTGAGCCTTTCAGTAGAAAATTAGATTTTAAGTGAACACCAGTAGTTAAATCAGTGTAGATACAAGTTGCAAGTACCTGCCTGCCAGCCCCTTCTGCCTTTGTGAGGTTTCTCAACAGAATCATCTCTGCAAAAATATTATGCAGCACTAGGATCCATTTTTCAAATTGTGTGTTAGTAATGTAGTTTCCAGATTAGTTTTGCAAAGACCAATGTGTAAATACAAATCTGTAACCATTTAAGCTTAGCCTATCTTCATGCTTACACAATTACTCATCCTTTTGCTGACCCAAGTCCCTTTGTCTAAGGGTTTCCTGTCTCAGCAGTATAATGAGCCAGAGCTCATTCACTGCAGTTCTGGCCCTCCAGTTATTCCAGTTAATCCTCAAGAGATTAGCATAAGATAACTCCCAACTCCAAGGGGGAGGGTGATAATTTTAATATGGTAGGTTTCTGTCTTGGGTGACTGACAGAAAATTCTGTGAGGCAGAAAGTGAGTGAAGAACAATGTATAACTGAAAAGTGGTGCCTTCAGCTGTACCTATGACATGATCCAGTGAGATAAAAACATGTGCTGAAGTGTAGAAATGTCTCTTCCTGGTCAAAATACAAGCAAAGACCCAAAAGCCACTATGTGATGTATTGCAGTGACTGACAATTGTCCACCAAGCTCCCCTGTGGTGTGGCCAACCAGTTCTTTTCCTTCAGAGATGCCAGAGATAAACCTGTGCTATAAACTCAGAGAGCTCCAAGTCATGACCTTTTCAGGGTTAGTCTTTTTGAACAGTAGTATAAGCAGTTGAATTAAAAGGTTCTCTTGAAGGTCTGTAGATATATTTGAGAAGAGTGGGAGTTGGGTTTTAAGAGTGTGTAAGTTTATTATTAAACCTCTACAAGATTATTTTTTTTCTTTGTTATTTGATAGCACACTTAAAAGAAAGGCTGGATGAGTATCTTAAGCAGTGGAACGGCCTTGTAAAGGTATTTCGAAATGAGAGGAGAGAAGGTTTAATCCAAGCTAGGAGCATTGGAGCCCAGAAGGCTAAACTTGGACAGGTACAAGTCTGTATTTTTTTCCCTATTTTGGAGAGGACAGGTGGTGGTGACTCTTCAAATAGATTGTAGAAGCATAGTATAGTGTTATTGATACTTCTTTTAAAAGAGATGAATTTTACTCATTTAACCTTGATTTCTGTTTATAATATGAAAATATTTAAGTGTAAATAAGCCTAATTAAATCATTGTGATCTCATATACAGAAACAGAAATATAAATTACTGTGTTGTTTTGTTTTTTTAAGGTTTTGGTTTACCTTGATGCACATTGTGAAGTGGGAATTAATTGGTATGCACCACTTATAGCTCCTATTTCTAAGGACAGGTAATGTTCTCCTGTTGTTTCCAGCATCTGGTCTCTTAGGAAGAAAAAGTCACAGTAACAATCTTTGCTTTTCAAACAGTAGTCAATATGTTTTAGAGCTATAGAAAAGCTATGTAAGTATAAAAAGTATAAAAGCTACACAAGAAGGAAGGAAGGAAGGAAGGTGGTCAGGCAAACAAATCTCCAATAGTTTATTTTAGTGGACATACTAAGTATTTTGCATAATATAGATTAAATGTAAGACAGCTCTTGTCATTTGCAATGATCTGAGGGGCCATCATAAAAATGTTCTGACTCAATAAGGAGCCTAATTAAAAAGTTGTTTTGATTTAATGGGGATTTAGAACCCTATAATCTCAAAGTTCTCTAACTTTTTCATCTTTGTTCTTGCAATGTGTTCTTACTTGTTTTCTCTGAAGCATTTTGGAGTGTTACCCTTAGCAAACTGAGGCCAGGGCTCAAGCCTGTCTCTGCTGCAAGTCCGAGCTCTTGCTGGAAGTCAGTGGTGGGAACGCCTGTTCTGCATGTATGGGATCTGAGAGGTGGCAGAGGAAAGCAGATCCCCAGGGGCTTAGTTTCTTCCACCTGTTCCAGCTGCTGTTGCTGCCTACTACCACACTTTTAGCTTGTGTGGTCAGGGGGTATGTGTGTATAGGAAACCATGTGCTTGTTTAAACTCTTTAATCCCATAAAATAACCACTTAATCATAAAAAATATTCCTTAACCTGTCATACTACCAGAACTTTCTTGGAAGAGGTGGGTTTTGTGTGTTTTAAAGGCTGCAACTCAATTTGAAGACTGTATTTGAGCCAGGATACTAGAGAGAAGATGGAAATGGTTGTGTGCTTCCATCAAGTGTGCATTACTCTTTTTTAAAAGAGAAAGGTTGGTGAGAACAGGCAGCTTTAGAGGCACCCTCCAGCATGACCTGCAGAAGCAGTTTACAGGAGCACCAGTGATGCCAAAGCACACAGTGCTGGAGGGCAGTGCTCGACAGCTTTCTTCCAAAACTGGCACACCCTGGGTACAGCATGCTGCTATTTCTACCTCAAAGATGACCATGGCATCAGCATTATTCTTCCCCTCACTTACTTTTCCATCTCATAGGATATGACTTCAAGCTTGAAGCATTTCCATTTTTTAGTCAGTGGGAAACTCATTTGAAAATTTGGGGAGGATAACAAGATAATGCCTTGGTGGATATTTTATGTGATGGAGCATGTTGAAAATCAAACAGGAAGAATTCTACTGAAGACTGCTACTGGAAGAGCACCAGTAACTTGTTTTTTTTTCAATCCCAAGAGGTCACATTTTAAGGGCAATTGAATAGGGTATAGAATAGTGAAAATCCATGTTTACATTAGTAAAAGCTAAGAGCTTCTCATACTTGTGGACAACTAAGATCTGATAGTAATAGATATGACAGGAAGTAATAATACCATGAGACCCCCAGCCCTCTAAAGGCTCCTCTTGCTTCCATCAGTGCTTTGTTAGAAGACCAGTGTCAAGAAGTCTCATATTAACTAGTTTATCAGTACTTTTTTCTTTATATATCAGCAATCCAGAAATAACTTTTCTGCTTTCAGAACCTCTTAAAACAACATGAAGGACTACTTTTAATAATGAGGCTTAATTTTTTATAAATATGCTTCCAAGTGACTTTTCAGATGAATTGCTCTTTAAGCCTAATAATAAATGGTGTAACACTCGGATTAGACAGATTACTCTTCTGAACTTGTATTTTGCTCTTTCTTTCCTTTCTATAAATGTTTCAGAACTACATGTACTGTGCCTCTAATAGATTACATAGATGGGAATGATTATTCCATTGAGCCACAACAAGGTGGGGATGAAGATGGTTTTGCCAGAGGGGCCTGGGACTGGAGTTTGCTATGGAAACGAATTCCGTTAAGCCACAAGGAAAAGTCCAAACGAAAACATAAAACTGAGCCTTATCGGTAAAGAGAGCTGTTTACATACTGTGACTTGCAATGAATAATTGTCTAAACCCTTTCATTTTTCCTCCCCCCTCTTTTCCCATGAACTGTGGTCGGTGCACGTGTGCCACGCGGGTCCTTGCACATAACCGCATCTTCCCTGCCACCATCCGCCACACTACAGAACCACGTGCACCGTGCCGCTTATAGATGTCATAGATGGCAACACTTATAAGATTGTACCACAAGGGGGTGGTGACGAAGATGGGTTTGCTAGAGGAGCGTGGGATTGGAGTATGCTTTGGAAGAGGGTTCCCTTGACCAAGCGAGAGAAGGAAAGCAGAAAGACAAAAACTGAACCGTATCGGTAATCACTAAATCACTTAACCCGTTTCTTGTTTTTCCCAAAGTCAGTATTGATCCACTAAAACTTGCATGTACTTTCAGCCTGAAAATCCTTGTGTTTCTGACCACACCAGCTGCTTTGTTTAATCAGACCTGTTTGCCACAACTGACTATTTGCTCAAAATATCTTTGCTACCTTGTGCTGCCTCTCCATTCCTGCTCTTGTGTGGTTAATAAAGAGTGCACATTAGAATGACACGGTTTTGTTTGGCAAAACAAAATGTTTTATGACTTTGATTCCAAGGAAAACTTTATTTACCTAGGACAGGTATTTTTTTAAAGTAGTGTTGGAAACAAAGATGCTTATTTAACCATTTGATTTGAAATAACGAGCATGCTGTAAGTATTTGTAATACCTGGTAATGCATAAAATCTGTAGTCTGCTGTCATGGCTTGATGCATGCATACAGCGTGCCTGTGCATCCAAAAAATGCCTTTTGCCACATTTTTCCCACTTGCTTCATAACAGATCACATCTGACAAAGCAGCACACAGTTTAAGAGTCTTGGCTAGATATTTTCTAAGGTCTCAGTATGTTAGGGGATTTGAATTTAATACACAAAACAGATAAAACCACCACCTTATTTTCTGGGAAAGCTCCCAATAACTTTTGCAGAAGTCTCACCTTTTTCTTACACTTTACATGGGGGTATGTTTCTTCTTGGCTAACAGAAACCAGCTATAAACTCTAGCTTGGGGTTTCTGGGTAGCTTTTCAAGAGTGGGAGACCGGTTCTGTTGTCTTTTATTGCTGTCCCCTTTACACTTAACTAATCATGTTACGACATTCAAAAGCAATCCTCACATCTTCAGAATCTGCTGTCTTCTATTGCTTCTGTATTTCATCTAAACATTGTAAGAACTGATGTTGGTAATTCCCTATCCTCACCCATGATTGTTTCCTGCTAAAATGGCAACACATGCAAGGAAGTTATGAAGCTTTGATCTGTTTTGTTGACAATATAAATAATACCACTTTCTGACAAGGCCGTCCACATTGGAACTTTAATATTTGCTTAGAGGGGGATAAACTGTTTCAAACATCACTGTTGTGTTTTGTGTTCACCATCCAAACAGGTCTTAAAATCCTTTAAAACTGTTCCCAGAAACAAAGAACACATGTTCTCAGAATGGTTTAAAAGATGACTTTATTTTCAGTAATACTTTCAGAGTTAAAATACTTCTTTTAAGCAGAGACATACCCTGCATCTGTTTATGTCCAGACTGTATGCATTTTGTTCCAGTAATACTAAGGCAAGCAAGACCAAATAAAAGTCTCTCTGAAACCATAGCCATTCATGCTTAGTTTAAAAAGAAAACCAAGCAGACAAACTCAGAAAAAATAAATAATATAAAAGCCCCCTTAACATCTTAAAGCGCAGAAGCAAGCTTCTCGTAATCCGCGAGTTGCCCCAGGACTGAATCCTGGTTTCACAGTATTATGCTTACCTCTCACTGAGCTTATGTGGATTTTACTGTGTTCTTTAGCACACTTGACAGCATGTTGGAGGCCAAAACCAAACTTCTTCATCTGAGGTCTTGACACTTAGTAAGTCTTTATAAAGGTGCTGAGGAAAAACAAAACACAGGAAGGCCACAGAGCTGTGCTGTGCAACATGTTTCTCTCTGCTGTGCCCTCTGGCTTCTTATTCTTTGAACTTCTGTGGTGCAGAAGCAATGTTGGAGGAAAATATAGTAGGCACACAAGTAGAAGGGGACATGTAGGAGTAATTCAGCACCTGTAGAGGTGATTTAGAGAGCAACTAAACTGGTAATCACTCTACTTAATTCAGCTGATACACCCAGCAGCTCTAGTTTTGTTGTCACCCTGCCCCTGTTATGCAGGGGGGCGCATGTAAACCTGACAGGTTACTTAAGCAGTTCTCCCCCACAGCATACGTGTGCAGAAGGGAAATGCATGATCACTGCTGTTAAAAGGAGCACCACCATCTTAAAAAATCTAACGGAATTAAGAGACTGAGTAATGGCTCTAGAAATGACCCATCTTTCAGTTATTTGTTCAGGAGAGAATATTTCACTTGTACTGTATTTGGCTCACCAGAGTGATCTATCTGTAGGATCTTTCTCCTTTCAGTGCTGCAGATCATCTGAAGTCAGGGGAAAAAAAATAAATCACTTTTTCTTCTTTATCAGCCTTTTTTTTTTAAATTGCCAACTTAGCACTGACTCCAGCTTGTATCCATTAGCGGGTTTATACATTTCTTGATCCTTAGCTGAAAAATGCTTGGTATGTGCATGGTAAATGGCTTAACATAGCCTACTCTGTTTCAGTGTGAGAAAGATACCAAAGAATTTTGGTTAGAGCCATTCTGTAAAATACTCTAATCCAAACCATGATGTCTTTTTGGTAATTGAACCTCGGCATAGATGGAGGGATTTATAAAGCCATTTGGGGGGTGGGGAACCCACCACAAAACCAAACCAACCAAACAAAAAGAATCACACAACAAAACAACAAGAAAATCACTAAACCAAAATGGAAACCTTGTGCAACTTGACCCAGGCCCTCTTAAAAATTTTACTGAGTGCATTAAAAGTGTCTCATTTGGCAGTGGTAGAAAAAGAGCCAGAGGAGGAAGATAGAAAGGTATAATTTAGCTGGAGAAACTCCATTTCTTGTTTAATAAACAGTAAGTTTCAATGTGGCAGCTCCTTGGAATGTAAAGCAGTCTGCTATGCAGTCTCATTTGTTATCTCAAAGATGTAAACAACTTTCAAGAAAGAAATGTTACACTGATTCTCACCTTTTTTTATTTCACTGGAAGCCTACTGTCTGGCTTCTTTTAAAAAGAAAAACAGTAAAATATGAGACTTGACTAAAAATTATACAGATGTCACTTCTGAAAATTGCTGGAAGCTGATCACAAAGCTTTATGATTTTTCAGCATTTTGCCATTTATCCACTCTTTATACGCTAACAGTGAATTACGACTTTAATGCTTTCTCCAAGTGCTATCTTTTGGCAAAAGGAGTTACACTGTTTCCCTCTTTCAGGTCCCCTGCAATGGCTGGTGGATTGTTTGCCATTGAACGTGATTTCTTCTTTGAACTGGGTCTGTATGATCCAGGGCTTCAGATTTGGGGTGGTGAAAACTTTGAAATTTCTTACAAGGTAAAACCAAAGCTTGAAAACTAATTCAGTTTAATAGATCATTCTCCATAAAAACTGCCCAGAAGGTTTTGTTGTGAGGGCATGTTGTGGTAGAGATGCGTGTTCTCAATTTTTCCTCATGGGTTTGTGGGACAGAAGTGTTCAGAGGTGGCCTAATGCAGAGACCTATGTGCTGAGTAATCCAGATTTTGTTAATGGTTTGGGATTGAAAAATGGTTTAAATGGAAGTTATTATAGAGGACAAATAGCACCCAATTTATACATAGATGCCTGTAAAGTATATAATAATGCAACAAAAAGTCATCTGCCCTGCCATTTTTATGGGTGAAAAAAGATCTCTTAGACTTTTCAAATTTTCAAAAGCTTCTTTACAAGAGAAGTCTTCATAATGGGAGTGCTAACTGCATCACTTGTAATCACTACAGAAGACTTTGGTTTCGCTCCTAGGCATATGCATGCTCTTCAGTTAGCAGGAAACATAAGATGGTAATCATTAGCTTCTTGTAGCTTTGGTATTCATAATGACACAAGTGGCAGACAGCAGGAATCTGTCCCAGTTAGCAAACATAAGTGGAGACGTGCAATATCCTCAGCAGCTATCTTTGAAACTGTCGATGAATTTTACTGAAAGTACATGGAGAGCTCCCCTAGATACTTTTGCTTTTCATGATTTTGAGGAAAGCTTTGAGAGCACTTGCTCGATTGTAAATCCATATGCAAAAGGTAGTTATTGAGGCTACTGCACATACAGAGTCTTTATCCTTCTAACTCTCCCTCTCTCTTGGAGCTAAATCATGATTGAAATTACATAGAGTAGTTCTGTAATTCAAATGCTGATTATATAGAAACCTCCTAATTGGTTTAGTGTATATCACAACCGATTTTGAGAACTAAATCACATTTATGAGGCTTGCATGCTGGCTCCTAGTTGGCAAATATAAAGCCCTTGCATAGCTGATGGGTTTCTTTGATGAAAATTAATTGCTTTGATTATGATGATGCAACGAAGGAAGTAAACTATTCTGCCCATCTTTCCTAATGCAGTTAAGTCATACTTATTATTAATTTGGAACGGCCTCAAAGTTACCTTCAGTTTAGCTTTGATGCTACATTTCAAACTTGTCAAAACTGAGCAAGCTGAGATTTGGGTACAGGGTTTTTTTTTCTACATAAATGGATTACTCAAGGACATGTGGAAGGGGCAGAATTTCAGAATGGTAATACATTTTACTCAGTTTTGATTTTCAGCTACTGCAGATAAAGGAAAAATGTGTTTGTACTTAGAATTCAGTACAGCCTTTCATTTCAGAGACCTAGTATGTTTGTGCTTACATCTGAAGCGAAAACATAAATCTGTATCACACAGTTGGTATAGTAATAAAAGTATTTGACATTTCTTCCATAACTTATCATCTAAATTTCTGTGCTTATATGTTAATAACCTTTGCTTCAATTTGTAGATCTGGCAATGTGGGGGAAAACTGTTGTTTGTTCCCTGTTCTCGTGTTGGACACATCTATCGTCTCCAGGGTTGGCAAGGAAATCCACCCCCTGTGTATGTTGGCTCTTCTCCCACATTAAAGGTACTGTTTTGTTGCAATCTTGAAGGCAGGTTTTTTGTTTGTGTTCTTTTTATAACAGAAGTTTTAGATAAATGTTTTAAAATTATTACCAGTTTGAAGAGTACTTCATCCAAAGCTATTTAGTGTCTAAAGTTGAGATGGTTATCCCCGTAAGAGGGAAGTCTTTGTGCCTATCTCACTGTTAATAAGAGTAGAGATTTCTGTAACCCATATTCTTGCTCCATCCCTCCCTGCCTTTGAGGTACAAATGACATTTCCTATTGCATACTCTCACGACCCCAAGCTGCACTGTGCCCAACTGAAGTACAAACAACTACTACAAGTAACTACAGCATGCTCCTGGAAATAGTGATCATGGGTTTGAAATCCCCCTTTGGCTTGATAGGGTGTGACTGTAGGCTGAGTTACCACATACTGTCTTTATGGTAGAAATCTAACCTGACATCCCAAAAAAGAGGCCTATATTATGTGAACTGATTAATACTTTGATCAAGCAAGCACTAGGACCATAAAATGGAGAGGAGGGGAAATGAGCGTAGCTGGGGATATAGACAGACCAATGGGAGATAGGATAGCAAATGATAGCTCCATTGTGCAGGGCAGGCAAGATGTTTGTTTGCTTTGTCTGAAATTACAAAAACCATTTAATTCTTCTAAAAAGCTGATCAAAAGTATTTACTGCATATCTAAACATCTTACATGAGTCTGCTTGTCCCATTACTGAGTACAGCAAACCACTGCTGAGTGTTCTTAAAGCTGCTTCTCTGTACAACACAGGCAGCAGGAATAGGTTTTGTCCTCTTCAGGCAACCTGCTATCCCCATAGGAATATGTTTGCTTTATAACTTTGTTCAATTTATGCTGAATGTGGATTAAGGTGAAACAATATTTTGTGCCTTTAGTTGGATCTATTAAGATTGTTTTAACACTGTGTCAGTAATGCTAGAAGAACTGTACAAGGTGAGGTGTGCATCTAGAACATGTACAGGTACTGTAGAGATAAGAGCCATCAAAGAAACTGAGAAGAAAGATGAGAGGGAGAGGCTTGTTCACCAGACCAGCTATCCATTTTTCCCCTTCTCAAGGCAGCAATAAACTACTTAAGATAAAATCTCCTTGGTGTGTCACACTGACCCATTTAAGACTTCATTTTTTCACCCTTGGTGAACTAATGCGTATCATTCCCTGTATTAAATCTACAGAGGATGAATAGAAACTCTGAATTGCAGTTCTGATACACCACAGCAGAGGAGTGCAACGTTTTATTGCACCCATAACTGAAGACTCTTTATTTTCAAATAAGCATTCTTTGAACTTAGGAAGACTTTTGTACTGTCATTAAGCAAGCCAGTTTATTTTGATGGCTTTAGTCCTAAACTGTCATTTGAAAACCATATTTGTGCACCTCGTATAATCTGCTGAATGTGACAAATTCCTGGTGCTACATAATAATTCCAACAATGTCATTGCTCTTCACAGAACTATGTCAGAGTTGTAGAAGTGTGGTGGGACGAATACAAAGATTACTTCTATGCCAGTCGGCCGGAGACAAAAGCGCTGCCCTATGGAGATATATCTGAGCTGAAGAAATTCCGTGAGGATCACAACTGCAAAAGTTTCAAGTGGTTTATGGAAGAAATAGCATATGATATACCTTCTTACTATCCCTTACCACCTAAAAACGTGGACTGGGGAGAGGTAAGTAGAGTACATAACCTGTATTTATCAAGGAGCTTCTTTTTTCCAAATGGAAATGGTTGTTACTTGACATCAGTCTAAGAACAGGCTTTTTGATTATTTAATTACTGCTATACTAAGATGTATGATAGCAGGAAAAAGCTATAGAGAGATAACCCTAGGAAAAAATAATACTGTAAAAGTGGGGGGGGGTTGGGGTTTTGTTGGGTTTTTTAAATTAGCTTCACAGATCCTTGAAGGTTGATTTTTAACATTGTCTTTAGCTATGTCTCCAGCCTTTTTTTCTTAATTGGAGTTTAGGGTCACTTATGGTTTGGGTTTTTTTACTTTGTTTTTTAGTTTGGGTTGAATTTTTGTAACAAAAAATGCAAATCCTCTGTGTGTAGGAGAATTGGTGGGGATTAATAGGTGAAGGTCTTTCTCTGTGAAGGCCTAGAGAACAGGTTATTCAATCCAGGTGGAGTACATTCTGCCTGTGTTTGCTAGCCTGGGATGTACTCATACAGTTACAGCCTCAGTAAATCTGCATGTAATGATTTTATATGATTCCTTAACAGTCATGTACAGCATGAGCATATATGAGTATGATTTTACTAAATTAATAATGTTGTTTCAAATTTAACATTTTCACATGGTTGACAGACAGCATATTGCCGTGTGAGGCAGGACATTTCACTGAGCCTTAGAGCACTTAGCTCACAGCTGGAGGAGCTATTACAGCAGGTCTTCTGCCTGTGTTCAGTTTTGTTGTGCTGGTTCTAGGCTTACCTTGTCTCCTGTTAGTTTCACTTCTGCTGGTTGTGGAGGCAAAATCAGAAAGTCATCTCACTATGAGAGGAGGATGTCTGTGTCCTGCTAAATTTATGCTGTTTCCTACAGCCAAGAAAGCATCATCTCTAATTTATCTGAGAAATTAGTGATACAGAATGTGTGCATGGAGGAAAGAGGATATAAATAATCATGTATCTGATGGACTGGGTAAACAATGACACCTTCATTTCCTACCTGAAAGCTGGTACAAGGCATGAGTTACTATATTAGCCTTAGACCTCAATTTGAATCTATGTGTAAAGGGTTAGGAAGGCGTATTATATGCTACTATTTACTGAGGTGAAAGTATTGGAAGAGAATAAAATTATAATGGCCACCTTGTGGGAATCATAGAATTGTTAGGGTTGGAAGGGACCTCAAGGATCATCTAGTTCCATCTCCCCTGCCATGGGCAGGGACACCTTACGCTAGATCAGGTTGCTCACAGCCACATCCAGCCCTGGCCTTAAAAAGCTCCAGGGATGGGGCTTCTACCGCCTCCCTGGGCAACTTAGTCCAGTGTCTCAGCACCCTCACAGTGAAAAACTTCTTCCTAACATCCAATCTGAATCTACCCATTTCTAGTTTTGTTCCATTTTCCCTAGTCCTGTCATTAACTGACACCTGAAAAAGTCCCTCCCCAGCTTTTTTGTAGGCTCCCTTCAGGTACTGGAAGGCCACAATAAGGTCTCCTTGGAGCCTTCTCTTCTCCAGCCTGAATAGCCCCAACTCTCTCAGTCTGTCTTCATAGGAGAGATTCTTCAGCCTTCTCCCTGATAAGAAGACAGCACTGGTAAAGCACTGGTAAAGTCAGAAGTTCAGAAATGTCTCTGGAGTTTTAACTCATTTTCACTAGCTGCTAGTTATCCTACATCTGAGAAATTCCTCCCCTTCATTTGTAACACCATGTCAATTGTATTTCCAAACCATCAGGAATAAAAGTGTGGAATTCACGTTCCCTAATACTCTCTGGACGTCAGGTCTGATCTTAGTCCTCCAGACTCTCTTCTACCATCACAAAGGAGAAAGAGGCTCTGGCAAAGAAAATAGGTCTGGAAAGAATGTTACTTGTCATGAAGTCTTCATAAAGTTCTTTGGCCCTTCTGAGCAGGGAATAAGATAATGAGCAGTTGAGGTGTGCTTTCTGACAGAAGTTGTGTCCTATTTATCCCTGTGCCTGACCCTCATCACATTTTGTTTCTTTTCCCTCATAATTGCTGCTGCAGAGGGCACATCTGAGTAGCAGGGTCCATGGGCTGTGCTTGGCTCCAGTTAATAACTGCCATGCGTTACTTCTCTGCATCCTGTTTCTCTTCATCCACAAGATGAGAGCAACTTAGCTCAGCTCCTGCTTTATTTATGAAGACTTGGAAGCCTGAACATGCTTTGATAGGCGATTGAATAAATTAAAATACTTGAAAGTCCTACATTTTGGTGTCATTAATTTGGAGTTTTGCAACTCTAGCTTTATCAGTGTACTCTAAATCACATAAGAGCCTGCAAATTAGCATGGGCAGCTTGAAGCTCTGTCTCCCAGAACATCAGTAATTGAATTTCATACACAGGTTTGTCTTGCATCTCTCTGTCAGATATCTGTTTCTGGTCTGAAAGATAAGTGGGAATCCTCTGAACTCTTTCATGCTTATTTTTGCCTTGACACTAAGTTAGAGTGCAACCCTTTTTTCCAGATTAGAGGCTTTGAAACAGCTTACTGCATTGACAGCATGGGGCACACCAATGGTGGCTTTGTTGAGCTTGGGCCATGCCACAGAATGGGAGGAAATCAGGTAAGGAGCTTGGAGGCAAGTCTGAAGGAGAATTGTTTGCAGGCGAGTTTTCTGTTAAGCCTGTACGTAGAGTCATGTAGGTGCCAGCTACAAAGATGAGAATAAAAGTTTTTCCATAAGTATATTGATACTGCTAAAATACAGGAATCTGAAAATGTCATTTCAAACACAAACAAACCAAAATTGAATGCAAATTCATAATCGCTTCTTCAGTACTTCAAGTACATGAGGATGCAAGAACTGTGTATTGAAGCAGCCATATCACTGCATTAGAGTAACTGAAGCTTTTAGCACTGCTGGTCATTCAACATTTATTTTCACTTAATAATTAATCCTTCAGTAAACAACCCCTTTATTCACTTTGGCTAAATTATTTCTCAAAGTTGTTCTGTTCTAATGGAAGTATAAAACACTTCTATGCAGTAGCTTGTCTTCCACAGGAGACAAGATAGAATACAAATTTGTCTCTGCTTCATTTACAAATCAGTTGGCAGAACATAAATACTAATAGGTGGTTGCAATCCCAAGTCATTACCATGCTTGACCTGTGTCTTTGTAAACCTACCCACACTATCACAGAAATATGCTGTTCTGTCTGTACATCTCCTTTTTCAGATGGAATTTTTTTCAAATTTTGAAGACCTTATTTATGCTGATGTGGACTTGAACCAGACAAGTTTTGTCATGGCAGTCATGAAATCGCATGCAGGATTATGCTCTTGAAAGTCATATTTGGGTTAGCGCTTAGTAGCTTCTGGAAATGTTTTCTGTTTTGATATTTAATTTAAAAGTTGTCTGAGTTGTCTACTCTTTCTCTAACCATTATTTCACAAGAATTAGTTAGCATATCTGTTTGTGTCTGGATGTATTAGTTTGATTTCCTCCATGGGAAAAATGCCAAAGTTTTAACTGTCTTCACATGAAATTACTGTCCAGGACTAAAGTGCTACAAGAGCTGTCGAAAGACAGTGGATTGTTTGGCCAAACGCTTTCAGAAGTCTATGAAATAGGAATCTCTTTGTTTTTTATTATTTTTGTCATGCTAAGTCAGTCTTTTAGCCTTCTAAATCCTACAGGCAAATTACCCATGGAACTGAGTGTCGTGATAATGAAAGTACATGACATCATGTAAATTAAAAGAACCTTCATGAAAGATAGGGGGAATAACATGAGAGAATGTTTTGAGTGATGAAATTTTGCTGGTGCTTTCAGTGTTTCTGAAATATTCATTATTTTGAGTCAAGTTTCTGTTTTTTTTTTCAATCTAAGCTTTTCCGAATCAATGAAGCTAATCAACTCATGCAGTATGATCAGTGCTTGACTAAAGGACCAGATGGATCCAAAATTATGATTACACACTGTAATCAGAATGAACACAAGGATTGGCAATACTTCAAGGTATGCATCAGATACATGTTAGAAAACAAACTGTAATTTGCATCTTCTCTTTTTTGCACTTTTTATATTATTTTACATAGATCTGAAAATCAAGAGCTGTAGCAAGGCTAACTGAAGCAAGTATTAGTTACACACTTGGAAATCCAGGCTTGCCAGGAGAAATTCCTCTCGGGAAAGATGCTGTTACTAGCAGTTCTAGTCTTCTGTAGCAAGATCTCTAAGGAAAATTTCGTAGAGCTACATGTGCTGCACAGCTATGTTATGAGGAAGCAGAGAGGATGTCCGCTACCAGTGACAGAGTTTCTAAAAGTTTTTAGTGACATAACCCTCTATGCTTGCATGCTTTCTGTCAAGAAAGTTTTATCAAATGCATGCTGTGAGATGACCGAAATGCTGGGCTGCATTTAGCAGCTAGAGTTGATATTAGATCTGATTTGGGGAGGTCTGAATGGAAGTGTTGCTCTATCTAAAGCCAGAAAGATGTTACCAAGCCTACATAGGAACAGGTAAATGTAGTGTTACTCTTTACCTTTTTGTGTTGTCTCTGCCTTCTTCAGTATTCCCTTTTCCTGTTCATTAGCTGTTGTCTAATAACATGCTCTGTTGTGAATTTTGGGTGTGACGCCATTATAAGGCTATTGCAAAATCTATGAATCTTTAATGTAGACTTGGCTGATCCACATGCAAAGGCTGCTGCAGTCTATTATAGTCTCCACATCCATAAGGCCTCTATTAACGCTAGTTTTGAAAATGTTACTTTAAAAAATGTCTAAGGTTGTTTTTCTGTTTGTCTCTTGAAAAATAAGACTGAATAGTCTAAGGGTAATACTATCCTTGGATTGTAGCCACTCCATTTTTTGATATTTGTATAGAGCTAGGAGACACCAAGCACCATAATGCCATTTTAATCTAGCTTTCTTGTGCCATGTAGACAGACAAAATTTTTTAAACCTGAAATGTAAAAACTGATCAGCAGTGTTTTGGTGCCTAACAGCTTGTGCTTTAATACTGGAAAAATACGTATCACTAATTAACTCTTCAGCCATTCAGCATGTGTCCTGGCATGCTACTTGGCTCTTCTCAAAGCGTTTTTTCGGTGAGCTTAATATCCACGCTGCTTAAGCTTTGAGCAGTAGCAGGGCTTCAGTGTCCATAAGCAAACATCCAGAACAGGTCTGGCAGTGGTCTGTGTATTGCTTTTGTTCAGACATCTGTTTACCCCACAAGCAAAGGACCCTGATGTCTGGCCACACAGCAGGAGCAGGTATGGAGCTGAACCAACATTTGGATGTCCACATGCTTGTGGAAGTGGTGGGAGAGTGCATAGGGCAGAGCTGTGGACCTCCACCCTGACCACAGTGCCCTGGGTTTGCTTCTCTGTTGCTCTCCAGACTAGATGCAACCAGTCATCAAGTTAGGGCTTTATCTGGCATGGGGAGTCAGGCCATTTTGCAAATGTGTGAGACTTGGGCATGGCAGCAGGGGGACTGTGGAAGGAGCCAATGTGCAAGTCTTGGCCTGAATGTGCTAGGCACAATGTCTGCAGTTACTCACACCCTCTTGTCTTTTTTTCTAAATCAGGGAGGAAAACTAGTGTGTTTTTCCCAGTGTGGTTAAGTGTTGGTGTTGTGCAGTTGCTTTATGTGAGAAATAACTGAAGGGGTATCTGCCCAGTGAAGTCAGTGCTCATAAAGATGCCCTTGAGTGTTAACCTTTTGGGTTGATTACAGGATGGATAAAAAGGGTGGAAGCATTTCAGACACAGTTTTACTCATGTTCTTAGCAGTTTCCTGCCTTAGAGAAATGAGAGGCATCCCAAATGGACCTATATGGATCCAACATTTCATAGTAATAAAGTCTAGATTTAACAAATAGTAAAATGAGTATGGAACTGATCTGTTCTGGGCCCCTGAAACCTGGTTTTGTAAATAGCTATATTGCATTCATGGGGGGGAAAAAATAATTAAAAATTCCAAAGATTAAAAAACAAACAAAAATTACAAAACAAACCCCCCAACAACACATGTTCCTGATGCTTTTGTTTTCCAGAATCTGCACAGATTTACTCACATTCCATCAGGGAAGTGCTTGGATCGCTCCGAAGTCCTCCATCAAGTTTTCATTTCAGAGTGTGACTCCAGTAAAGCAACACAAAAATGGGAAATGAACAACATCCTTAGTGTGTAGACAGACAAAACCTACCTACTGACATATTAATTTGTACAGGACTGAATATAGCCTGGAAACTGCTGCAATTATTAACTTTGTACAGCTGCGAGCCTCCTGGCTTGGATGAAGGACATAGAGGAACTGTGATTATTACAATAACATTATCATCTGCAGTTAATGTTTACAAAACTGCTTTACCTTAAACTCTGTAGATGTTTACATCTTTTTGTTTTAAGATGTTGGTAAATTAATGTGCTGTTAGCTATGTTTCATAGGAGCATAGTTAAAAGCGTTGTCGTCTTCTTTGGATTACACTCAGGGGTCTGAAGACAGTTTTTTTACACACACTTGAAAAGGTTGGAGTAACCAGATTTTCACAGAACTTGGTGATTATCAACCTGTTGTATATTTTTATTTAATTTTACATCTTACTAAGCACTGCCACAGGTTATTAGCCAGGGTGGCCTTCTCTCACAGTCATGCTGCTTTTTTGGAAGGTGAATTTCAACATATTTAGTGCCTCTTTCATTTCTCTCTTTCACAAGAAAAGCGTTTGTTGGAAATCACACAAAGGATTTTTCTGAGCGGTCACCGGGGGTAGGGACCAACCAGCCCACCCCATGTAGTTATTGCATTAGCAAAGACAAATTTCTGTTGCCAGTTTGGCTACTCTAGTTCGACTAAAAGCTTTCTATGGTGCAAGGAAGAGCTCAGCGTCAAGTTCAGTGTTGATGTGGTACATCTTGATGAAAATAAGCACCGTCACGATTCCAGCTAAGAATTTCTAAGCACTAACTTGCTTGTTTAAACCATGCCTTACATAAAAATAATAAAATTAATTTAAGGAAAGAAATAAAGCTGCACAATTACACAAAACTTAGAAAGAATCCAGTGCTTCATTTGTGTTGTTAGTTTAGGTGGAAATCACTTAGAGATGAACTAAAACTTTCAATTTGGAAAAAAACCACCCAGCTTCTTCACCCGCCTGCGTAATTCTTTACATCCGTCCGCTAGTTTGGATGCCAGATTTGGATTTGAAAAGAGAAATGGAAATCCTGAGACCATACTTATGCATACTAATTGTCTTCTTATTTTTGTCATTAGAAACTTCTCCTGAGGGATTACAAACACAAAATACAACCACTTGGTGCTACAGTGTACAGAATAGAAAGAGAAGAAGTTTCTAGAAACATTCTGTAAAGGAGTTGATGCAAAATCCCATAGGAGTATTTACTTCGAATGAACAGAGAGGTGGAAGAGAAATTACTTCTCCTCACTTCCTTGTTCCAGGTTTTGTGACTGCTAAATGTTAACATCAGTGTACTGATTTCATAAGAGTTACACCTATAAAATGTCACACTTAAATTTGACTAAATACTTCCCTGAAATCTACAATAGCATTGCATGCAGCTTCTATTGATGTTAACAAGACTTAGGTATCATATTTGGTGACAAGAGTTTGATCTTTACAGGCTGTCTGCACTGATCTATTAGTTTAGGATCTTTCCTGGTTTCTTTAAACTTCTCATCTATCCCCTCAGAGCTATGAAAACTAGAAAATAAAGGAGGGAGAAACTGGAAAAAAAGGAAAACGAGGGGCTGTATCGGTACTTGTTCCTTGTGTGTATGAAAACTGACTCCATTTTTGTGTGTTGGGTAGATAATCATACGACTATGCATAAGAGGAAGAATGGTGGCACATAAATTGTGCGTTTTAAATGGGTATTTTGTGCAATTCATTGAAAGCTAACGCTGTATGTGAATATGAATCTGTATGTGAGACTGAAACCTTACAAAACATGAGATCGTAAGAAGCTGTTGCTGTAATGACTTTTTCCTACTCTAGCTGGCTTGGAAAAAAAAAAAAGTAATTCCCATATTCTTGCTTTGTAAGTTGATGATAATATCACTATGCATTTCTACATATTTTATAAATTTGATTTATGCAGATTTTGATACACTGTATGTTTCTGTAGAAATTGTATAAATCTCGAAGAAATTTATTAGGGGTAAATCTGAGAAACCTATGTATATCTTACTTATGGGTTACTTGTTTTTTTAGGTGAAGTAAATAAAATATTTGAATTTTTGGGTTTACTACACGTCTACAGAGTAAAAAATGGATTATTATCTTTATAGAAACCCCGAATTGCAGAAGCTAGAAACTTCAGTGGTACCAGCTGCATATCTGTAAGTATTTCATTTCACTTTTTATCTCGGTACCTTTGGCCACATCTGTGGGGACTCGGGTTTCTTTCCCCGTGAAATGAGAAATGACGTTTCCACTGAGAGGTGCCGCACAGACATATTTTGCACCCACCCTGATCTAACTAGGTAGATTCAGTGTGCTTATAGAAAATGAACCTGAGAATGAATTTTGAAGTAGAACCAAAAGTCAGGACTAGGTGGTAGTGTTTTGACTCCTTTTTTTATCTTAGTCCATTTATGTCTAGGCTGACAAATATGTTTAAATTAAACATGCATTTTTGCTGAGAAGGTTTCTTAGCAAAAGAGTATGCTTCTTACTAAATCAGGACAAAGAGGACACGATTATTTGCTTCAAAGCAAATCTGAATGCTGAAATCTACAGCACTTTTTTTACAGATGATATTTTTGTTTCCCAGCTGTCTGTTAGTGCATCTGTGTATTCAGATTTGGAAAAACCCTGGGTGTATGGCAGTGGCTAGCACATGTAGGGAACACTCTTTTGGTTTTTTTTCAGAATCCTAGAACTGTTTTTGTTGGGAAAGACCCTTAAGATTGTAGAGTACAGGGATTATCCAGAGCTACAAAGTCTGATGATAAACCATGTCCCTTAGTACCACATCTAAGCATCTTTTAAACACCTCCCTGGGGAGCTTATTCCAGTGTTTAATAACTCTCTGAGTGAAGAATTTTCCTAAAATACCCAATCTAAATCTCCCCTGGTACAACTTGGGGCCATTTCCTCTCATCCTGTCACTGGTTCCTAGGGAGAAGAGACCAACAGCCACCTTGCTACAATCTCTTTTAATGTAGCTGTAGAGAGAGAAGAGGGGACTGTTAGGAAGGAGGGAACATCTTTCTTCATAATACCCGAGATCCCAGCACTAGGAGAACCAAGGGCACTCTTTGGGCAGTGTCAAAGGGCTTGTCCTAATTGATGCCATCCTAGAATCAATTCATTCTCTTGCCCTGAAGCAAATCTCTTCACTACTGTCTGTGTCTTCCATACCATCTGCCACCAAATTGCAGTCCCTAAAGCCAAAAGCTAACAACTCAGCTGCACTAAAACTAGACCAAGAACCCTGGAACCCAAGAAGCCAGCACAGTTTTAAAAGGGACTTTTAGAAGGATGTGATCTTGTCCACACAAACATCATCCCTTCAGCTCTGCTGGAGAAATGATATATGGGTGTAAACTTTACCTGAGAATAGTCATACAACTTAGAGGTGGAGCAATGGATTTGCAAGCTATAACAATTTTTGGGGTAGTTGACTCCATATTCAGTCCTGGAAGATCAATAGCCTCTCCAACACTGAGGCTAGGTGGGATAGTTGATTTCAGGATATCAGGGTAGTTGGAGCAACATGCAGGTTTGCTCACTAATTGGTGCAGGTCTGTGACAATTATTTAAAGGCACTGATGAAGAGAAATTTTTGTAGGCAGTCAGGTTTTTTACCAGGTAGATCTGAGTCTTGTATATACCCCCCAGTTAGCAGAATTAATGTGTCCCTCAAGGGCTGCATGCATTGGAGAATGCAGCAGAGAACTTAACATCTGGGCCCTGTTATGGGATTCTTGACACTGGATTCGAATGGGATCACAGAAAACAGGACTGTGGTGTAGCTCACAAAAGAGTCCTAGCAATTTTGGAAGCAGAAATTGCTGGCAAAACACTTATATTGGAAAGAAATGCAAGCCAAAATGAGAAAGCAAACTGAAAAATGAATAGATGCCAAGGATGGTAAGGCAAGTGAAGCAAGATCAGTGACAGCAAATAATCCAGCACTGATAATACATACTGGATTATGTACCAATGTGATATACAAGATCCCTGTGATACTCTGTTACAAAACAGTTCAATAGATCATTAGCTAATCAAAGATAAAATGCTCTATTCCATTTTTTCTGATTTTTTTTTTTCTCTGCACCCATTAGGATTTTTTTTCATGTTATTTGAGTTCTAAAGCCTGTAATATACTGCAGTCTGTTTCCAGGTCTGTAGCTGTTCTAAAGGTGTTTCCTCTGAAAACACCCTGAAAAAATCCCAGCACCCAGCAGAAGCATATCTGCAATTCTTCAGACCAGAGTCTTTGCTTAGATAAAATAAGACCAACTTTGTAAATAGGCTTTGTTCTGAGTTGATCTAAGAATAAAAGGAAAATTCATGTTCCTTTAGGAAGACAGCAAGGAAATACTAAATATTAGCACCATATTTCACCTGCTGATTGTTTTATGCTGTCACTTCAGGCTGCAGGCTGGCTTTGCAGTTCTTTGCTGTTAGCTCTCATCTTTCTTACAGCACCATTCTCCACTTCTTTCCAAGTCACCTATGTGTGTATTAAACAATGACTGGGCATTAACTTCATCTCCAAAAGTAACCTATGGGTTTTCATAGGTGATTTTCCTCCACTGGTGAAACTGATGACTAATTCCTGTTTTGTTCTTGCATTGTTAATCAGTTCTTTATTCATGCAAGGCCTTCAATGAGTTATTTCTTTTCTGAGCAGTAGACCAGACCAAATACAAGTAGACTAGGACTACCTGATCTTCATCATGTTCACTGATTTCTTAGAAGAATATCTACAGGTCTGTGGAAAAGGATTTCCTCTTGTGAAATCACAAGTCCTATTTAGCCATTTGTCCAGCAACTTTCAGCTGTACTGTGGCTCTTACCTACTTGCCATATGGGCATTATTGGTGTGAAGCACACCATATCTCCACAGAATGCTTTCAAAAAATTACTGTCATATTTGTGACCTTCCATTCCTCTAGCACTAAAGCAGTTTTAAGTACGGTTCATAGTTCAGCCATTTCATCCTTGAGTTTCCTTAGAACTCTAGGATGAATACCATCTGTCCTGTCATTTTGTTTCAAAACGTTTTGCACTTGGATTTGAGACAGATGCTCCACCATGCCTCTCCCATTAAAACATTCTGTCATGAAAACTTCCTGAAGCTCTTCTACAAGGTTAAAAAGGGAAAAAAAAAGTTTTCCTGAAATCTTCTCTAGGAATCACTACTACTTGAGCATCTTTGTCCCTAGGACAGCTTGGCAGGCCTTGTGAGGCTGATGTGTTTGAAAGTTATTCATCTGTCTGTTTTCTTGAGTTGCTGTGATGCTCTTTTTTTATCCTGCCACACATTGCTGCGTCAGGCCTGTTGGGGTGCAAGTTACTTCTGGTTTAGAAATAGCTTTTCAAAGATCACTTTCCTACATTTGTTATTCTCTCATACCTGCTCTTTAACCACCTTGGTCTTATTTTTGGTAGCATTTTGGTCTGCATTTCTGGATGGTATGCCTCTATGCTGGACCTCTAGTGCAATGTGTGCAGTGTTTCTGATGCCTGTAACTATTTTGGGCATCCTTTTTAGTTTTGATTTGAGACAGACCTCCTAGTTTACCTCCAGTGAAAAGTTTCCAGTGAGTCATTTCATAAGATTTTCCATATTGGACACGGATGTGAAAAACTATTTAGCTTTTCTTCTATGGCCTTATCTTCTCTGAGCACTCCCGTTATACTTTGATCACTTGCTAGTCCTTTCCAGCACTAGTTCTGTCAATGCACACAGATGGGTATTATCTGAACCCCCCTGACCTGACATCCCATGCTTTTCAAAGCTTAATTTGAAAGTAGTAATTTCCATATGCTCTTTAATCTATATTTGACATATTCTTATTGAAAAGACAAATACTATTTTTTTAAGTTACTAATTATCTCTACTCATGGCATCACTCTTAGTTGATAGATCAGCCAGATGCAGAGCTTTGCCATGGCTTGCGGCAGCCTCTGCTGATGTGGCATGCACACAAAATGCTCCCTGTAAGGATGTGGGTCAGGCTAGTAGAGCAGTGCAATCGACTGGTTTTGCAATAAGATCTTCCCCAGCAGTCAGGAGGTATTTGTAAATGAGGTCATAAAGTAACCCACAGGTGGCTTTTCATAGAGCATTATTAGAAGGTGGGACAACAGAATGGCAATTTTAAGCAGTTCTGCACTGGTTTGTGCAGAAGTTGTGCTGAAGCTAAATTAGCTAAATGAAATAGAATCATAGAATTGATTGGAAAAGACCTCTAAACACCATCAAGCCCAACCATTGACCTAACACCACTACGGTCATTAAAGCACATACTGAAGTGCCGTGTCCACACAATTCTTGAACACTTCCAGAGACGGTGATTCCCCCACCTCCCTGACCAACCTATTGCAACGCCTGACCACTCTTTAAGTAAAGAAATTCTTCCTAATATCTAATATAAACCTCCCCTAGCATAATTTTAGGCCATTTCCTCTCATCCTGTCATGCGGTACTAGAGAAAAGAGACTGACCCCCACTTCACTGCCACCTCCTTTCAGATACTTGTCTAGAACAATGAAGTCTCTCCCCTCAGCCTCCTCCATACTAAACAATCCCAGTTCCCTCAGCCATTCCTTGTAAGATTTTTTTTTCTTCAATTTTTCACCATCTTTGTTGCCTTCTCTGGACACTCTCCAGCACCTCCACGTCTTTCCTGTAGTGAGAGGCCCAAAACTGAACACTGTATTCGAGATGCGGCCTCACCTGTGCTGAGTACAGGCACATGATCAATTCCCTGCTCCTCCTGGTTGCAGTTCCTGGTACAGACCAGGATACTGTTGGCCTTCGAGGCCACCTGATCACACTGGTGGCTCAGGTACAGAAGGCTGTCAACCAACTCCCCCAGGCTATCTTCTGCCACCAACTTTCCAGCCGCTCTTCCCAAGCCTTTAGAGTTTCATGGAATTGTTGTGACTCAAGTGCAGGACCCAGCACTCAACTTTACCTCATACAACTGACTTCAGCTCATCAATCTACCCTGTCCAGATGTCTTTGCAGAGCCTTTCTACCCTCAAGCAAATCAACACTCCCATCCAGTTTCATGTCATCTGCAAACTCACCGAGGGTTCACTCAATTCCCTCATCCAGATCATTGATAAAGATATTAAAGAGGACAGGCCGAAATACTGAGCCCTGGGGATTACCAGTGGTACCTGGCCACCAACCGTATTTAACTCCATTCACCACCACTCTTTGGGCCCAGCCATCCACACAGTTCTTAACCCAGTGAATCATCCACCCATCCAAGTCATAAGCTGCCAGTTTCTCCAGGATGCTGTGGGAAGTGGTGTCAAAGGCTTTACTGAAGTCCAGATAAACAACATCCAGAGTGTTTTCTTCATCCACTAAGCAGGTCCCCTTGGCATAGGAGGAGATCAGATTCATTAACCAAATAGAACCAAAAAGCGATTTTACCTCACTGAAGAAAACACTGGAAGAGCTTATTTATTCTGAATTACCCCAAGATATGCTTTTATTCTGACACAGTACTTCTAATTCCTTGCAGCTTTCTAGAACATACGAAAGGTTATATTTCCTTTAAATTTCACAGCACTTTACCAGAAGTAAAAAAAAAAATAATGAATTCAAATAATTAAACTAGTCAATTTATTCTGATACTGCTATTCCACTGCAAAAGATTATTTAAATCTAATCTGAAAGACTTCTTGAAGCATCACTGTTCTCTTCGGGGGTCTGAGAATTGAGAGGTGGTGGTGCCTTTCTATAGGGAAATCTGAACAGAATGTGCTGCAAATAAGTGAGGCCAGAGTAGTCTCAACTATGCACTACAACAAGAAATTGTCTCTAGCCAAAAGAATGAGGTGAAGTTGCTTCTGGGATTCTAAACTTCACAGGAGAAAATGTTGTTGAGCATTGGATGAACTGTCTCTCACTTGCTATTTAAAATGCCTATGGCTTCCCAAATTCTGAGCTTGCAAATAGAGCCATTGATCCCACCTGTGCTGGGTATCTCTGGCAGGTCCAACATGTAAAACAGCAGCTAATCTTTCTGATACCACTTTAAGTATCTTGTGGGCAGGGTTGAGAGGGAAGGCAACTCTTAAGTCCTTCAAAGATTAGTACCTGCTTCATTGTAAAAATGTTTGAATTGCTTTTACAGTGACCTTTTTTACATACTTTCACGAACACAAACCATTTTTTGTCAAGACTCGTTTCATAAAGTGCTACATTATTAATGTACCACAGTGATGCTTACCATGGTTATAGTGCTGAAATCTCTTTTCATCTTACACATGTACAATGACTGTAGTTAAATTTATTTCAGAAATTGATGTGCAGTAAGGAGATAGTTTAAAACAAAAAAGTTGGAAACCTGCCCCTTATGGTATTTAATGTTTTAGACGTTAAATGTTTTTCAGTGGTGGGGCTTCAAAGGCTAGTAAAAACTTGCCTAGTATTTATCTCAGCAAAACTTAAGCTATTAGTTTAGCTATGGGATCTCCAGTTTCCCACTTCTAAAGAGTTAAGTATCTGGGATTTAATTTTAAATATACTACAGGTTGAGTAAAAAATACCTTGAAAATCAAGAAATCATGGTGGTAACATTATCATCAGTTACAGTAACGGGACCATACCAGGAGCACATGTTCATTACAAATGCCTTCTTTCTTTCCTCGAGGAATCTCTTGGCATGTGTGGAGATAACATTCCAACATTTTTCATGCTGTTCTGCAAGCTGTGTATTTTATGAGAAGCCACTAATGCTGGGGCCAGAAGAGTAGGGAACATCTGGGAAGGCATAACTCTAACCACATCTGTCTTACAGCCAACTTCCCTGTCCTGATAAGGACGGCAAAAAGGGCCAGTGACCCTGATCTCGGAGAGACAGGTCCCAAGAGTGACTCATTCACCAAGTAATACACCAAAACAAAATGTTTAAGACCTGTGCTTCAGAAGTTTGAGCAAATAACAATCCAGGACTAACATCAGCAACTTTAGTTTTTAAAATTAGGGTTGTTGGTTGGGTGGGTTATTTTTCGTTCACAAGGTGATAAAAGCACATGCTAGCATTAGGAAAACACTGGTTGCAACTAACAGCAATATGTGTGGGAGAGATGCGTGGTTAGATTCTTCTAGTTAACTCCAGGAGACCACACTTTAAGAAACCTGCTGGTTTTGCTGTAACAACAATAGCCTGAGAGCAAGGGAAAGCACTGTCCTTCATTCTGGGAGTATGTGGCCTGTCAGAAACATCAGGAGTACAACAATCATGTACAACATTTTATTACAAAATTGTTAAAAAAGTAATACAATGCAATATACTACAAAATATAAGATCAGCTATTAAGCTACCTCCTTTGTTTTACTTGGCTAGAAAGAAACACCTGGCTATCAGTCACTGAATTTCAACAAAACCATTAAATATGCAAAAACATTCCACAACTTTCTTTCCCCTTAAACTTAACTGTAGCAGCCCACAGCTACCACTTAACTTTAAAAACAGAGGTCTCCCTACAAAGAACCACATTACCTATACACAGTTCTGTACAGATTTTTATACTGAGGCTAACAATGAGCTGCACTTGAGTTCACATTCTTAGTAAAATATTGGATTTTGAGCATAAATCTTTACAGCAGGACATTCATTTATTCCTCTTCCTCCTCCTCTTCTTCTTCATCTTCCTCATCCTCTTCCTCCTCTTCCTCCTCTTCTGGTTCTGCTTTCTTCTTAGATCCTGCGGGCCTACCTGGGCCCTTTTTCCCTGTGTCACTCTTGCTCTTGGCACGATATGCTGCTATGTCCTAGAAGAAAAGTGCTGGTTAATGGCTGGCAATGCAACTCTGAAGAGAAATTTATACTGCTTCAATAGCTTAGTAATACTGCACTGTGAATATCAAATATTGTCTGTGCAAACGTTCAGTTTCCACCTTGGAACTTTCATTCCTTAAACTTTTTGCAAGAGAACACATGACCCAGACAGTTTTAAGGATTTTGTGACCCCTTACTTACGCTTTTTCAAGTATGCCTATGTATTTTACCAAGCAGGTGACCCGTTTTCTGACACTGTATCTGTAAAATCTCTGGGCATGTAAAAACCACATCCAAGTTCATTGTGAGAGTTCTAGGTATCTCTCCCACCACACCTTTCCATGCATTTTGAAAACTGACAAAGGTTGGCATAAATACTTGGAATTATAAACAATGTATGGGTTAGGTGCAAAACCAAAGTCATACATTTACAGTGATCTCTATAACTTCTACCATTATTTTGTCACTTTCACTGTACCTTCTCATATTTCTCCTTTAGCTTTGCAGCCTTCTGTTCATATGGCTGTTTGTCTTTGGCCGACTGTTCAGACCACATTTCACCTAATTTCTTTGCTGTATCTCCAATAGATAAGCCAGGATGATCATTTTTGATTTTTGGACGGTGTTCAGAACAGAAAAGGAAAAATGCAGATCTAAAACAAAGAACAGCAATTAAATATTAGACTATTAGAGCTAGTTTATTATTTTTTTACCCCCTCTATAGAAACACTCACGGTGGTCTTTTAGGAGCATTGGGGTCCTTTTTCTTCCCTTTCTTCTCGCCTTTGGGAGGAACATAGTTTTTCATCTCCCTGTCATAACGAGCTTTGTCTCCTTTAGCCATTTCTTCAAACTTTCCTTTTTCCTTGCTAGACATAGTCTGTTCAGAGGGGAAAGAAGTCTGAATCAGATAAAGCGTCTGGTGACCCACTAACGCCTATGCAGCAGCTGCTACCAGGGATCTTTTCCCAGCAGCCCGCAGCAAGGGCGGGGGGCCGGGCCGGCAGGGCTCTGGCCCGCTCACCTTCCATCGCTCCGAGCACTTCCGCGAGAACTCAGCAAAGTTGACGGACGAGTCCGGGTGCTTTTTCTTGTGCTCCTCTCGGCAAGTCTGTACGAAGTAAGCGTACGAGGACATCTTGCCCCGCGGCTTGTTAGGGTCGCCTTTGCCCATGGCGAGGTCGGCGGCGGGTCCCTGTGGGTGGGGGAAAAGCGGCGTCAGGGCGGGGCCGCGCCTCAGGCCGCTCCCCCCTCTCACCCGCCGGCGCGTTCCCGCCCGAACACGCCCCCCATGGCCGCCAGCCCCACCCCCGCTACAGCCCCTCTCCTGCTCGTCCCGCCGCACTTCCCGTCGCTTCCTCCTGTCCCCCGCAGCGGGAAAGCCGGCCAGCCCACACCGCCCCCCCGCACGCGCCCCAGCCCCCCTCGGCGGGGCCGCCCGCCGCCCTCCCTGCGCGGCCAGTCCTTTCCGCCCGCCAGCTCTGGGACCGCAGCCCGCCCTCGCCGGGAACCCCACAGCCCCTCCGTGCCCAGGGCTGGTGGCAGCGCGCCCTCACTCCCATTCTCCCTCCACTTTAGCGCCCTCCCGCTGCCCTGCGACCTCCGCCGGCGGCGGGTGCGCGGCGCCTTGCCTTGTCTGGGTGGGGCGGGCGGCGGCGGCGTGGGGCTCTGCTTCCTCAGCTGCTGCTGCTAAATGGTTTCCCGGCGGCGCACTTACAGCCTCTTGTTTTCCGCAGCCCTACCCGCCACAGCAACTTGACCCACAGCGCCCTACGGGTCCGCCCTCACCACATCTGATTGGCTGCCGCGCCGGTTCAAACTGCCTGCGGCCCCGCCTCTTAGGGCCGAGAACGCCGGGGATTTGCTAACTGCTATTCTGACGTCAGTGGCTGAGCAACTTCTCGGCTAGGTCGAGCGCGCGGGGGTTGCTAGCCCTCATACTCGTTGGAACCGGTTGGGGTGAGGATAGTGGAGGGGTGGGACCCAAGGCGCTGGGCGGTGATTGGGGGAGAGAGACGGTTTAAAAAACCGCGGGGGCAGACATCATTGGTCGTTGGGATTCTGCGTGTTTTGATTGGGCGGAGCGACATGGTGTAGCGTGGTTTAAAAAATACAAAGGGAGCGAGGAGGATGGCGGGGCAGGCAAAATGTAGGGAGGTGTGTTTGGGAACGGCTGGTCGGGGTCGCTGGGGCGAGCGGGCGAGGCAGGCTCGGGAAAAGCCTCTGCTGGTGGTTTCGCCTGACGCGGCAGTGCGTAGTTGCCCTGGTTGCCTTCTTGCCAGAGTGTGGGGCTTCCACAGCGTTACTCTTCTGCCCGGGAGGCAGCCAGGTGTGGGCCGCGGCGGTGAGCGCGACCGTTCCTACCTACTTTTTTCCCCTCTCTTTTGAGGTGGGAGCTGGCAGGCCTGCGGCTTCCCGAGCCTTGCGGGTGGTTCGCTACACCGGCCGAGTAAGGCTCGCTCCTGTGTGGGTGTTCGGGGTCAGGCGGCACAACGTCGCTGGCCCCTTACCCGACCTGCCGCCGGGTAACGGCCAGGTCAGCGCCTGCTCCTAGCTCCCTCCCTGCGGGGCATTACAGCGCGGGAGGTGCCGAACTGCTAGGCCTGGTTTGCATCAACCCTCCGGGAGAGAGCGGTTTGGCGCGCCTGCGAGGAGCGTCTGTTTTCTCTTTCGAAGTTAAAAAGAGAAGCCCATCACGGAGAGTGGCTTTGCCCTCTCACGCCGGAAAGTGTCACCTCTTTTCATGCCTTGTTTTTGTCTTAAGAGTAAAAGCTGCTGCAGCAGCCTGAGAGCAAAGCTCAAAGATGTAGCATCTTTGGTTTGCATTAATGCTTTCACGTGAATTTGTCAGCAGTGGTGAATCTGGCCATTTTGGTTTGAGGACATTGACCAAACTTTCCATACAGTCATTTAGTTTTATTGTTATTTAATCCTGGTCTATGTAATATGAGGGTTGCTGATGTTAGTTTTCTTTTTCCTGGTTATTTTAATCCGATTCTCTAGTTAACACCTTTTGGGGGCAGTTTCTAACTCTCAGGTGTAGCTTATAGCACCAGTGAAAAGTAGGTTATAACTTTGCTTACTGAAGATGCCTTGCCTTCAGCAGAGTTTTAATCATGTTAACCTAGCTCAATGGTTAAAAAAAAAAGGAAAAAAAATAAGACAGCAGCAAGAATCCCAAAGCTATCTGTTGTTAGTTACAGGTGTAAGAACAGTCAGTATCTTAATCTTCAGTCTTCCCCCGGTCCAGATTTGCTCAGTGTAGGGTTCATTGAATAAGAAACACTTATCAGGTCCAGTCCTTCAGCTTGCCTTTTTTTTCCCTTCATTCTTCCAAAGGCACTGCACTCACAGAACAATTGACTGGTATGGTTCCTCTGTCCCTGTTTCACTTTAAGCTTTTTGTATTTGACCAAATTGTAGTGCTAAAAGACATAAATATAAACTGGAAAAATTCAACATGTTCTATGAAGGAAGGGTAACTAGGAGGTAAATTGACAGAACAATGCAGAAATATGTATACCCTTCACAGATGTCAAAGCCTGTCAGAAACCAGTTATGTCAGATAGCTTCTGCATCTGTTCATTTTGACAGTGTATAACCTGCAAACAAAGCTTCCACTTCTAAAATAAACATTTACATGGGATATTCCATGTTTCCATTTTGGCTCTTTATTACTGTGAACCATTTCACTACTAATTAACGTTCTCAGTTCTGTGGTACAGAATTGTGTGAAAAGCCTAGTCACTGTGCAAAGAGTTGGTTTAATTTGATATGTAGCTTTAAAAATGCCTTTACTTCATGTGCTACATGGAAAGTACTAATTTTTTTTGTGAATTAAACTGCCAGGTGGCTTTCCTTTGTGGTAAACCACCTGTATATTGCAGTTTCTTGTGGAGGATTCTTTAGTCAACAAAGTAGTTTTGTAACAGGTAGTATAATCTTACTAGTGTGCACCAAATTAATCACACTTGCAGCCATTGGTGTAAAATCATTCTTTGTCTACAAGACTTGCTTAGAGCTCTCCATATCACACCGTTCAAGCAGATTCATAGGTGCTTTCTGCATTGTTTATATCCATATAAAAATGTAGTTGAACTCCATCAAAATCAGTTTTACTTTGGCATCCTTGCTGATACAGTTGAAAGAATAGTGAAGTGGTCCACTAGTGTTCAGGAAGCAGTTTTCTCAATGTCAGTGCTTCTAAAACAGCAAGTCTTGACTTCTTTGATTTTGTCACTGAAAAATTACCAGGATGGCTACAGAAAATCTTAACAGCTGAAAGGGGAGACTTTTTCTCACTTTACTCTTCCAAATCTATTCTCTGCCATTTCTTAAATAATGCTGGTTTTGTGTTTTTGTTTTGTAGTGGGTTGGGTGAGTTGGTTGGTTTGGTATTGGTTGGGGTTGGGTTGGGTTGGGTTGGTTTTGGGGGGTGTTGTTTTGTGGGGGTTTTTGTTGTTCTAATGTTTATTTTTACTCTTCCTTTTAACATTGGTACAGCAAGTTCATGTGGAAAAAAAAAAAACTTTGAAATGGTCTTTGGAAATTATGGGATATAACTGCAGTGAGACTTCCTCTGTTGCATTTGTTTTCATATCTTCTCTAAGAATATGAAGAAAAGCAGGTAGGGTGAGAGTGTAATTACTGCTGGGGGGGAAGACCTGCCTTTCAAATAATTTAATCAAATATTTTAAGGATTAACTGAGATTCTTTGTTCTTTTAAATTTATTCTTTGTTATAGATTCTTTTGTACGAAAAATAAAGCTTTTGTACAATTAAGTATATACATAGAGGGTGATGTCATGCAACATTGGACAGTGTAAGAAACCAAGCAGTTGTACTCTAACATCTGTCTGTCCTCCAACAACGAAGGCAGTATTGAAAATTTTCCACGCTTGAACATGATCCTGGAAGCTCTCCACAGCAGTGCTGATGCTGAAAGCCCCATGCAAGAATGCAGATTTTAGAAACTTGTTAGTCCCAAAGCCATGCCTTACTCATAGTGTTCTTTTGCCTGTAAAACTGCATCTCTGTGCATTTGGTTCCACAATAAGCTGTCACAGTTTTTTCATTACAACACACTGTTCCTTTTCAGACAAAACCACAAATTCTGTCTCCAGAGATTCAGTCACTGTTGCTCTTCTAAAGCAGTCATCTGTGCAGTACTGACTTCAGTTGGCTTATGTGGTTAATTTATTAACCACATGTGGATGACAGTCATGGGGAGGGAGCGTAAACTCCAGGACTTGAAGCTTACTTTTGCTTGAATAATTCAGTGCATGAAATTACTTCAAGTTTTACAGCTTCCCTGGCTTCAAACACTTTTTAGTTTAAAATCTGCTCCACAATTACTATTTTGAGCACTATTATTAATTTTACTTCAGTAAACTATGTGTGAGGAGAGAGAAGCAATGCAGTGGCTAGAAGTACTGGCTAAGAGGAAAGGATCAAGAAGGCTAGACCATGTTACAGGAGCTGAGAAATAGATTTAAAGGTAAGTATGTTGTGGAAACCAAAAATGAATGAATGAAGTGATAATATACTGTATCCCTTGGCTTCTGTGGGTGACTTATGGCTTTTCTGGATCCTGGTGTCAGCGCAGGCAAAGCAAGGGAAGAAAGTAACAATCTTTTATTTGAATTAATGTTTCCATCAGTGAATCTATTGCAATGGGTACTGTTTAACTGAGGAAATTGCAAGCTACGGTTGCATGACCTTAACTCTGACCAAACTTTTCATTGTGGTGCAACTGTATTATATGGTGACACTTGGATGAAGCTCTACCCTTTCTAGAGGCTTTGCTATTACCCAAATTCCTGCATGGAATATGCCTTAATAGCAATAAAATTCTGCTTTGGAAAGTGATTGTTCTTGATTGAATACTGCTGAAAGGATCTCTTTTATGGACCTGAGAAGTCAGTGTTTACCAGATGAATAATGAGAGCAAGTTGCAGCTGCTCTCCATTTTAACATCCCTTCACTAGCAGTAATGCAAGATGTTGAAAGAGGCAGCAAATCTAGTTTTAATGGGAATTTTTTTGTTACAGAAAAAGATTAGAGTCCAAAACACTCAAATCATTTAAATAGGATGCCGCTTGTAAAGCCCTTTTAAAATGTGAGTTACTAAGTGTACAGACAACAATTCTGGTTTTGGCCTATGCTTTTTCACATGGATGTCATACACTAGGGGTATGGTAGGAACATTAGGATGAAAAGCAAAGAACAGAGTGCCTAGACTGCTGCTAACCTAAATTCAAATAAAAACCTATTTTACTGTGTTCCAGTTATAAGCAGTTGCTTCCTTAGTACTTTGATAAAAACATGCATACCTGCACCTCCCCAAATATTAACAAAGCTGGTATTTCTGTCAATATCTTGAAGAAGCACTACTAATATATTAGAGCTTTTCCTATTTATCTATTCTAGACCATTCAAAAAATATTTTATAAAAATGAAATCTATTTACCCTGCTATTGTGAAGCCTGCATAACCAGTTAAACAGCTTGCAGGCAGTGACTGTGTTAGTCCAGGCTGGTTTAGTCTGAAAGCTCAGGAACTTGTTTTGACTTTGTGCTTTGTACCAGAGACTTAAAAGAAAGGCAGCCTACATTAGACGTTACCCGGGACAGCTGTGGAGCAGAGACTGCAGCAGTAGGAAATAAATGCAACAAATCTCAAAATCTCTTGTGGTAGTAATGCAGATAATATTAGGATCACCAGCTGTTCCTGAACTTTTTCAGTCTTAATTTGACAAGAACTTTTTTCCACTTGCATTGAGTTAACATGAAATACTCATGTAACATATTTTCCCTAGAGATCTTAATAGACCTTCCTTATGTTTTTCTTGTATTGTTAACCCCTTTTTACAGCTTTGAGAAGAAAGCACTAATCTGCCTTTGCTTGTCCCTTAGATAGTTTCACAAACAGTTTAGAGGGGCTTTAAAATGTGGGTAGCTGTAGTTTATGCTATGAAATCCACCTACACGAGTAGAAAGGAGTTGCTATCCGTCTGTTTCCCAAAACTCTTCCAGCCTTAGTAAACCATAGTGTTTACCTGGAATGGAAACACAGCGTACTCTTACAAAATAAAATGTAGTTGCTGATAAAAATGTTGTGTCCTTTAATAACTGGAAAACATAGTTTCAGGACTTTTTTTTTTTTTTCTTTTCTGTTGGGAAGACAAAAGATTGGACAGTGGCCCTGGGTGTGTGACATCCAGTGAGCAGATCCAAAGAGGCTGTTGTCACAATCTGTGTCTCAAAAATAGTTCCAGCACCTAGGTAAGGTTAGGTCCTGGTAAGTACATATCAACTCAAGATGACTTAGACACGTTGAAACTTCTACAGAATGAAGCAAAACATTTGGTTTGTACATTGCCCATTCTGATGGACTGTTTCCTTCTGTGGCTGTGAGGACTAGAAATTTTAAAACAAGCTGAACCTGGCAGTAGAAGCTGTTTCACATGGAAGTGCAGCTCTAAAATCTTATAGGTAAGAAAGTATAGGGTAAGTTGACAGTGTGCCATAGGCTCACAAGAGGAAAGAAGAATTGTGCCCTCTTGTCTTCCACAACCAGAATAGAGAAGCATGTTTTGCTGGTGACAGATTCCTTGTAAGCATTGTGGTGTTCATCAGTGTGTTAGCCTTGGGTCCAGCTAGTGGAAAAACTCATGTGAATCTCAATGGTTTCTATAAACTTACATGGGTCTCAAGTTTTGGTCGTAAGGAGTACACCCTGTGCTGTTGCTAATGTAGATACTGTCATAGCAGAATAATGACTTATTTCCTGGAAAATAATGCTGTCATGTCAGAAATTATCAGACTGGATTTCAGACTTACCTTTGAGACTGTAAAGGCTGGGAGCTTATCAGTGTGAAACCTAAGACTGATGTTATCTTTCAAATAAGAGAATTGAGGTTTGAGAAGCATTAACAATGAATGGCAGTATCTAATGACAAAGCAATGCTTCTGATCAGCTGCTGTATACTGAATGAATGATAGCTGTAGGTACTATCCAAACTCAGGAAATCTGGTACATTCTTTAGTCAGGTCTAGAGATGTTTTGAACTGCACTGCAAAGACAAGGGCACAGAAAGAGGCTTCAGTGCTACAGAAATTTCTCTTCTGTAAAACAGTCAGCAGGAGGAAATGATAGTGTAAAGGAGCATTGTAGTTTCTAGTACCCTCTGACAGAACTGGGAAGATGGTGTAGTGTAATATACCTTAATCAAAGCAAAAAGCAAGTATTTAAAGACAGTGTCAAATCTGAATTTCTACAAGCAGAAAACGGTGTAAGACTGTAACGAAGAGTATGCATTGCTTTTTGTGGATCAAGGGTGCATTAGAGACCAGAAGAATGTGCTCAAAAAGATAAGACAGATTGTGACCAGGGAAAAAAAAGAAGATAAAAAGCTGAACAAGATTTTTCTTTCCTTTCAAGTTATTTGAAAGTAACTCTTGAAATTAACTCTTAAGCAATATACCACATTGGTCTGTTACTCACAGCTAAATTTTTATTGCCTTATTACCTGTAACCCCTGGGGGTGATACTTCTCCACTATACATTCCAGATAGTCCTAACAATGATTTTGTTGTCTGTCTCTGACTGCAAGACCTCATATAAAGTAAAACAAAATGTTTATCAAGGCAACCTGGATGGACAGAGGGATTGGTGACTCTGAAACAAGCAGATGGATGTGTACTTTAAACTTGGCTGAATTGGAGCCTGTGAAGAGGAGTGCATAGTTGGAGGTTAGTTTCTCTGCTTCTGTGCAGTTGTTGTGTATGAGGGATCACCCTTTATTTCATATGTCCTTGTTTTAAGTGTTGCAAAGAACATTCGAAGTTTTCTGTATGTTTGCACGGAAAATGTAACAGACAGTCCTTTGATGCCTCCTGTAAGCTAATGGCTTATTGTGGAAGTGAATTGGCACAAACCATTAAGGGGCACGTATTACAAATCTTTAAAGCTTTTATAGTACATAGGCTTATCAGTTTTAATCCTGTAACACCTAGATTATTCTTAAAATACAATGTTTAGTTTTGGACTCTGTTTACTGTTTTAAATCTTTCAATAAAAGCCTGTTACATAAACCCTTTTATACACCTTTAGTTTCCATTGTAAAAGGCAGAACCCTTAAAATGAATATTTGCTTCAGCTGGCTTACTCAGTGACCTGGAAATACCAGTTTTACACCACTGTCACTATTTTGGTAACATGTATTACTGTATTACTTTAATTATATACAATAAGCTTTGTGTGTGCTAATACAGATTAAGTTCTGTTACACAACTATCTGAAGTTATATTTTAACTAGGATAGTGTAAAACATGAAGAAGTTTAAAAATTAGAGTCTGTAAGTAGTCCTAATATTCCTGTGCTTTGGGCTTTATGCTGTAGCAGATTTGGACGGTATATTAATAGAAGACAGAGCAACAGGCAATGGCATGGTTGGTGCTGAGGTAGGAATGGAATATATGAGATTCAAAACTCAGAAAAAAACACAATAAAAGGAATAGGACCTGTTCTTGATAAGGAAGGAGAGATTTGGTCATTGTTCTGTACCACATCCCATGAATGCCTACCAGGTGTTGCTTTTCTATAAAAATACCAGGGTGTATGGTGGAATTTATGGAATTTTTGAAGAGTTTTAAAGGAATCCCCTTTTTTACTGATACAGTTGTAATTCAAAACAAGTAAAAGGTATATTTATTGTGAAAAATGTATACCAGTAGTTTTCCTTATTATTTCATTTGCCAATAGGATCATTTCAAGTGCTGCACACTAACATACACTTAGATTTCAGATGGATGGTACCTGTTGGGAAAGAGAACAGTCACCCTCAGTTCAGCCTTGTGTGAAGGAGGAGTGTGCATGCTACCAAGCCATGTTTCCTTTCTAAGATTAACTACTGATGATACATTTGCAGAGTGATTGCAATATATCCAAGGTGATGTGTCCAATTACCATTCTTCTCTCTCAAATTGCAAAACACATAATTCAAAATCTAACAGGAGCCAGCATATATGGTGTCTGGAAGAGGCACAAGCTGCTCTGCTACCTGCACTTGGCCTGCCTTGATACCAGGCATGGCCACTGAGTCCTGCTGATTTCAGAACCCTTGGAGGTGTAACTCAGGCACACTTTTCAAGATGCTGTGTCACCTGCTCCTTTTGCTTGCCACTTGCAAGTTATCCATGCTGTGTTTTCTGCACCCATGAGGGATGTAGGTAACTGCTGTATCTGGTACAAATCAGCTCCACTTGTGTGCATGACACATAGATGTTAATGAAGTCTCATGTACAGTTACTGATTTGGAGCCACTGTTTCCTTTGAACTGAATTAATTTTAAAAGCTTTACTATAATCAGTATATTGTTTAAATACTGCATAGTGTTTCTCCCTGTATATGCTCCAGTTATTCTAAATACTCCTACTAACCACTACTAGAGCTTATGTTATAAAATCATTTTAGATGACATACAATCTAGCAGAATCCTTCCATGAGTGGTTTTTTATTTCACAAGAACCAAGCTTTGTAAAAGTTTAGAAATCTATCCCATAGTAAGCTGCATAATGCCTGATAAGCCCATCTAGCTGCAGCTCTTTGTATTTAGTGATCCCACATGTGACACAAGATTAAAAGTGACATGATTTCTTTATTACTGTAAGCAGGCATTCATACTAAATGAGGTAGTCATCTCCCTGCACTAGTCACACAATTCTGCCCTTCCAGTGGACCTTCCTGCATGCTGGAACATCACACAATTGAGTGGTACTTAACTGATCTTCTTGTTGCTGGTCTAGCTGTAGTCCAATCCAGCTTGCCTTGCAGCCATAGAAATGCTTTTACAGGCACAAAGAAGGACAGGGCACAAGTGTGAAAGTGAGCAGCTTATGGCAGAAGCAAAACCATCTCTCTCAACTGTGCTACTGTCTAGTTGTGATCTAATCATGAAACTATGATGCTGTGTTACTTGAAATTCTGCTTAAAAATTAACATATTGGCAAGAATAGATGGGTAACATAATTGAGCTTTTAACTTGCTCCAACTGTACACAGAGGATCAGAAATGTACTTAAAATGCACAAATTACAGTAGCCAAACCCAGACTGACATATTTGGTGCTCACAGTACAGTCAAATGAACCTGGACAAATAAAAAGGGATTTCAAAAGACAGAGCCTAAGAGTCTAGAATTTATTATTCGTGTCCTAGATTTCCACTGAAGAATTCCTGGAACTCACCCTTGTCCCACTTTTCCCAGCTTGTACTTCCTATGTTCTTATTCAAGGCCCACATTGTTGTTACTGTGTTTTGGGATTTTTATTTCAACATTATTACATTTCTTGTGAAATCACAAGAAACTCAAAAGTGAGATTTGTTGTCTGAGATTATACAATGGCAGAGCATGGAAGTGAACACACACACATACACTCCATGTAGTCTTCAACTTGTCTGATAACAAAACGGGGTTCAACATTTTACCAACTGGTATGCAGTTCCCCTCTCATTGCTGAAACGTGCCTTCTACGTAACTGCGCTGTGACTTCGTGCTCAGTTTAGTTACTGTGTCCTTCATTCACTTGTGTGGGGAGTGAGACCTGCCCTTACTCTAATACCGAGTTATGCAACCAGATTAAGGAGCCATCTGCAGCACAAACTGGAACTCCACTATAATCGCGTTCCCAGCTCACGCAGAACTTTGGCTTACACAGGATCTATGTCTCCTCAAATCATTCACTAGGCTCCCTGCAAGCTGGAAATCCATGGCAAGTAATACAGCCGAATATTTTAGTGATTAAATCATTACAGAGTACGGCTCACTCAAAGATTTAAAAGAGTATTTGCCGCCATTCAAAAGGAAAGCAAAACCTCAACCTTCATTGTGCGCAATCTGAATGCACTTGAAGAGAATAGGTCAAAGCTTGTTTTCTGCTGCTCTGCTGCTGACAGCTGAATTGTTAAATGGTTTTATACCCATGCATCTCTTACATAGTTTTGTAAAGTCTCAAAACTGAAATTACTTGCTCTTATCAAGTATTTTCATAGTATCTGTTGTGTGCAGAGCAAGGTCTTAGCTCATCACTAGCGACAACGATTCTGCATTCTGAGTCTTTTTTTATTCTTAAAGTCACCTCTGTCGTTTTAAATGACAAAACTGGAAACACCGTGCAAGCCGTCTTTGTCCTCAAAGATCTTCACTGAAGCAATGTAAGACGGTCTCCCGATTGCACATGTTTTAAATACAACTCTTACAAAGGCCGGAGCTTCTGTTGTGTTGGTTCAGAAAGACCCAGCCGGAGGCTGCGGCGCAGCTCCCGCGGAGCTCCCTCCCGCCGGCAGGAACGGAGGGCCCGGCACAGAGCCCGCGCTCGCTCGCTCGCTCCCTCCCACCGGCGGGACATGGCCGACCAAAGACTGCAAAAGAACGAAGGCAAGGAAGGACAAGACCGAGACGGATAGCAGTGAAACAGAAAATCGAAGTTAAAAAAAAATAAAATAAAACCGACCCAAACCCCCACGACAAACTCGAAGAAAATCCTAAACAAGCAGCCCGAGAAGTGCAGCTGCGGCGGAAACACCAAAGCTAAGGAAAGTAACAAGCGGAGTTAGCGCCGAAGAGAGACGCAGCCGGACGCAGGGAAGAGGAAGCGTGGGCGCTTCAACCTTCTTCGGCTGAACCACGTTTATGCGCTCGGCCGTACGAGCAGTAGCACTGACCTCCCGCCCCTAGGGAAGACGCCGCCTGCCCTAGCCTCCCATTCTTGCCCCGGCCGTTTGTCGCCTTCCCGCGCCAGCCTCCGCCGTACGGCTGCCTTTCAAATCCCAACGGCCGTATTGCCAAGGAAGAGCGACAAGGGGAGAAAGGGGAGTGAGGAGGCGAGTAGGGCCTTTAAAAAGTGGTCTGAGCCGACACTCCCGTACGGCGGACCCAGCCTCCTGGCGGCGGGAGAACGGGAGCACAAGGCAAGGCAGAGCCACCGGCCGCCACAGCAACAGAAGAGTGTAACAGCCACCCCCACCGCTACCGCGGGACGGCACCGCCGCCCTCAGAGCCGCAGAGCGGCACGCTGAGCCCTAGCTCGCGTTCCCGCTGCCGCCCTGCACCTCGGGAATTGTAGTTCTCCCTCTTCCCGGCTGCTGTAGGGACTGCGGCAGAAAGAACTACATTTCCCGTGGTGTCCCGCGACGGGAATCGGCATGCGCGGGCATGCGGGGCGGGGCGGCGGGCAGGTTGCTGTTGTTACATAGGAAACAGCTGAAGAGTCTCCACATGACAGGGGGGGAAGGAGGAAGTGGGGCGACTTGAGGGGTGCCGCCGCCGATCCAGCAGACGGTGGGGCTCGGGCAGCGGCAGTCGTCGGGGAGAGTCCTTCCCGCGACGTGCGGGCTGGCTGCCCTTGAGGGCGGGCTTGCGCCCCGGTGCCGTCGCTGAGAGGAGGCAGGCAGAGCAGGGGAGCGCCCCGCCGGGCCGCAGCGTCTCGCCGGGGAAGTTTAGTGTGGGGCGGAATCCCGCTGCCCTCTTTCGGACTCCCCACCGGCTGCGGGGGTGGCGCCGGGCATGAACGGCTTTGCCCCCGAGGAGGTGACCCAGCGCGGGGCGGACCCCGCCGCTGGCGCCGCAGTGGTGGGCAATGCAGGCTCCGCCGTGGAGGTGCCGCCGCCGCCACCAGCACCGCCCGGGCTGGGTCTGACCGCTGCTGCCGCGGCCTCGACGGGCGCCGGGAGTGCGGGTGGCCCCGGGGCCGGGCAGCTGTGCTGCTTGCGGGAGGAGGGAGAGCGGTGCGGCCGCGCCGCTGGCAACGCCAGTTTCAGCAAGCGGATCCAGAAGAGCATCTCGCAGAAGAAGGTGAAGATCGAGCTGGACAAGAGCGTAAGTCTGGGGAAGGGGTACACGGGACCGCTGCCCCCCGCCAGCGGGTCTTAGCAGTGTGTGCTCTGGTGGCGGCGGTGTGTCCGGTACCGAATGCGCTCTTTAGGGGCCTGCAGCTTCTATGTCTTAGTCGGTCTGGGGGCTTTTAATAAAGTTTAGGATTGTTTTTTCCTTTTGGAGATGAGGCAGTGTTGTCTTCCCCTTCCCCCCTTTTACCCGTAGCACTGTGGAGTTTTGCTGGCACTGCAGGAGCTTGGCCTGAAAGTGCTTTCCCTCTGCAGGAGAAGGGTAGTGGGGAAGAGGGGAATCGCCGTTCTTGCCTACCTCTGGGATTCCCTCCCACCCTCCAAGAGCCGAGGGCATCGGCTGCGTGTCTCTCCGTTTCGCCGGAGCGGGAAGAAGCGTGGCCGGGAAGCGCTCCTCCCCCCGGGAGCGGAGCCTGCATGGCTCCTGGCGCACTAGTTTGTGTCTGTTCCTGGCGAGGGCAGCGCTCGGCTGCTCCGCCTCGTGTTGCAATGTTGCACGTCTCCCCTTGCCACAGTATCTTCCGCTCGGCAGCCATCAGGCGCCGCGCAGCGCGGCTCGGCGCGGCCAGGCAGGCGGAGCGGGAATTCCCCCCTGCTGAAGGGGGCGGTTGCTGGGCTGCCTTCGGGCGCCTTTCTACGGCGGGAAATGCTCGGGCGTTCCGGAGTGGTGCTTGCCCGTATCCGGTACTGCGGGAGAATTGCCAAGCACGAGGGCAAAGCAGCTTAAAATCCGCGGCAGCTGGCGCGACCGCTCCGTGCGCCCCGAGGGACCCATACACAGACTACGGCCCGGGGTTTTTTGCACACTGCGGGCGTGGTGCCAAAAGGCAGCCCCGTGCTCTCACTGCTGTTCAAGCACGCAGCTCTGAAATTCAGCGGTGGTGCGCGCTGAAGAGCTCTCCGAAAGCTTCCAGATCCATACAAAGAGAAACTTTTAAAGAAGAAAGAAGGGGGGTAGGGAGGGAAAGGTATGTGGCTTGACCTCGCCTTGGCATTGAAAGTAAAACATGGAGGGGAGGATATAGATGGGAAATATGAGCCGTCTTTTTGCCCTGGAAAGGGTAACTGAAAGCTTGGTTTTGTGTTTGTTTACTTCCCGATCCTCGAGCTGCGATGAGTGGCTGCAGGCAGGGCTGTCCTCGCGTGTCTCTGCAGCCGTGTCTCTGCAGACTCAGCACTTCTGCAGCCTCAGAACCAAGCCCGGTGGCACTGCTCTGTAGCACAGCACGCTCTTTATTTAAAAGAATCCAGCGGAAAAGCTTCCTTGACTCTGTTAATGTGACTGTGATTGCTGGAGGGTTGTCTCTGTATATGCTTTTATATCATAAGCCTGGGAGATACTTGCATGGATTTGATTGAAAGATGACATATTACTCTTCTAGGCAAGACATCTGTATATTTGTGACTTCCATAAAAACTTAATTCAGAGTGTGAGAAATAGAAGAAAGAGGAAAGGCAGCGATGATGATGGTGACTCACCAGTACAAGATATCGACACTCCAGAGGTAGCTAAAGAATGGTGATTTTGTTAAAATAATTGTTGCGCTGATCTTGTTCTTACTGACCGGGTCTGTACAGGTGCCAATTTTCTACCCTTGTAGCTCTATTTTGGAGCATGTGGGGGAAGGAAGATTCCTGTCTCACTAACTGAAGTTCGTGGTATATTTTCCCTATTCGTTGTGTGGAGCAGGATGAACAAGATTCAAGTATTTTTAAGTGTCTGCTGGTTCTCTCAAAAAAATTTGCTATTTTCAACCTTATCCTCTTTAGTGCCTCCTCTCCAGCATCCTGCTAGAAGAGGTGCTTTGCCACATATTGACGAAATCTGCTCTCTGCAGGAGTTGACAGCTTGAAGGGAATTGCACATAGGACTCGGTATATAAACATTTCACTGCCACGACCCTCAAACCATTTCTTTCTGTGCTGAATGTGTTGCATGTGGCTCTTGCAGTTACTCCATTGCCTTAATTACATTGAACACAGAAAGTTTAATGATAGCAATTCTTTGTTTTTACCCCTTGTTGGGGGAAGAGACATTCAGGGAGCTGTGCAAGAAAGGAGTGAAGGACAGTGATTTTTCTCACCTCCTGTTTTCACTGCCAATGAAACCTCATATTGTAAAAGCAAACTACAGCTTTCAAACCTTTTACATAGGATACTAGGAGAGACAACATCTTAGGCTCTCTCTTTCCTATATGTGCTCTGGGTTGTTTCTGCTATAGGCTGTCTTAGTAGATGCTGTTCAGCATGTTAATTTTGAGCAGAAGCTGTCATGCCTATCTGGTCAGAAATTGCTTCATAAGAATGTCATTTAATTAACACTTATGGTCAGCATCCGCATATGTCAGCAATGTAAGTGATGAAACTGAGTGCGAGAATCCCTGCCTAAGGGCACGTGGCTCCACTCTGAAGGCTAAGGCAATCTCGTAAGAGGATTTCAGAGGCTTGAGAGTAGTTCAGTGTGGGGCTGTGTTGTTTGTCTGTTGAATTTGTGGAATTGTTTCTTTGAAAGTTCTGTCTAAAGCTAATGTTTTCTGTGGTTTCAGGTAGCTGGCACAGTGGTAATCACAGCTGTCCTGCAAGTCTGGTTTGTTTACTGATGAAAGAATTATAAAGCATGTCACAGCTGATGGCTATCTCTAGAAAAAGAAAGCAAGGGTTTTTAAATGGTATTACTGCAGGAAAGAAAACTTCCTCGAAAGTGATTTTGAGGAATTTCAGCTGGCCATGTGGACAATGGCAGTATGTTCATCCCCTTCTTCATTTTCAGTTGCTATTCAGCTTACTAATAAGAAAAAAAAATCGTCCTTCTGAAGACTTGAAAGGCCCTCCCCATTTCCATCTCTATTATGACCATCACTACTTGTTAGAATTGATTTCTACAGGATAGAAAGCAGCTTTCACGGTAGTGTTAGCTTCAGGGACTTGGTGGAAAGCTGCTGCTCCTCCTCTGTGTGGTGCTCTAGGATGTGGATTCCTCACTGTCATTTGGGAAGTATAATTTGTGCAATCTAAACTTAAGAATACCAAAGGATTCCTGTCCTCTGTTGTTCAAGGTGGCATCCTACCAAGTTTGGTCAGGTTACCAAGTATATGCTAGGACTGCTGTTTAAATATTCTGTAGTTGAGGCTTTCAAATTCATTTTAAGTGGAAGCGGATGCCTTAATCTTTAATGCAGTGAGTTTGGGAGAATGCTACTGCAGTTACCACTGCTGTAGCAGATTTTCTCATTCAGCCTGCTTTTGCATCTTGCTTTCCCGCTCGGTCACCTGATTAAGCTCTCTTATGTTGTCAAGGAGGGAGGGAGGGTAAGCTGTTGCTGGGGGAAGTCACTGTTGATCACAATGCATGGGATTCAAAACAGAGTGAGTACTGGGTTAAGGCTGTATGTTTATATCCTTAAGAGGACCTTGTGCAATTCTCTCAACTGTCATCTCTCAAGGAAAAATAGTTTTGGACAGCTATGCCCGTGCACATAACTTCTGCATTGTGCTTATGTAGCAAGGATATGTTTGGAGAGCAAGAGAAGCTGTTTTCTTCTCTCACCTCAAGCCAAGAAAGCTTTCTGCTCTAGACATTTTTCAAACTCTAATTGTGCTGTCTCATGGTGCAGATTTGCTATATCTTTCATGCAACTTGTATAAAATTTGATGGCTGAAATCACATTGTAGTGGCTTCCTTTGAAGCAGCATGCTCGTGTTACATGAAAGCTGTTACTGGGCTTTTGTGCTATGCTTGTACTAGAGAACACTAAAAAAAAACAACACCCAACCACCCAGAACTGATTAAAGTACAATGATAAGTTACAAATATTATCCACAGCTAAGGGGAGGCAGAGCCATGCTTCATAACAATAAAACACTCTTAAACCAAACTAGGCTCTTTTCATTTCTGCTGGAAGGTGCAGGGTCAAGTTTGGGGTGTTTTTTCTCAAAATGAGATCTGCTAAACTGTTTACATTTGTATCAAAATGGTTTTGAGAGGCAAACTATTAATGACTGAGGCCTTTTCAGTTACATTAGATTGTTTTCTTTCCCCCTCTTTTCTTCTAGGTTGATTTATATCAGTTACAAGTAAACACACTTCGAAGGTACAAAAGACACTTCAAACTACAGACCAGACCGGGACTTAACAAAGCACAGCTTGTTGAAGTACGTATGAGTGTTTGTTCCGTAATAGAAAATGCAACTTGCTCTAGCATGTGGCTTTCTACACAATGTGATCCTTGCATAAAGAGCATATGTAACATGGATTTTATGAGAACAAAAGAGAACTGCTTATCTGGCTTCCTTCATGCCACAGCTTCTGAGCCAAGTAAGTCAAAAGTGAATGTTCTTCCCACAGGAGGAACTCTTAACTTCTGAAAAGAGTGTGTGCTGCTGAAAAGTGCTGTGTTGAACTGGCACAATAAGATGATCTCTGTGTCCCTGAATATCACAGAATTATGAATTTATAGTCTACACATTACTCCCACCTTCACCCAAAGTGTCCTAAAGAAGTGGCAGAAGAGTTGTAGCAAGGTTCAGGCTTTGCTGTAAAAAGCTAGTTGCTGCAAACATGTATTACTCTACATAATAAGCATGGAATGGAAACATGAAAAACAGACTTCTATTGCTAATTAGTTCTGTTAGTTAAAACCACTGGCATCCACCCCTAGAACATGACTTTGAGATCAATTTTTTTTTTCTTGCCAATATTCTAAAAGTGCTGAAGCTGTGGCATGTACAGCCATAAACATTGCTGCGTGTAAGTGTAATTTTAAAGGTATCCTCCTGCGCTGCAAAGATGCAGTTGGAGCATGCTGACGTAAGTATGTGGGAGAGCTGGTGGTAACAGGGAGATACAGCTGCAGTTTCTTTGATTTTTGTATTGTTACACTCAATGTGCAGACATTTTGTTGGTGTCTCCTGTAGTTCTTGTGGATTAAAGGCAAGGTTCTTCAATGTGTGGGAGATCTCAAGGCCGAGCTGTGAAAGAGTAATACTGCTGCCACTGAGTGAGAATTGGAAATTGGTCTTCTGTTTTCTGATGTGAGCTGAGATAGAGCTAGCTCTTGAATTAGCAGGACTGGCACAAGCAGGTTTTGTCCTACAAAACCAGCGTTTCTGAGGGCCTGCCTTAGGTACCTCTCAAAAGATATTTCCATTGTCTTAATGTTTCTTGTGCTGCTTTGATGTGACTAGGCAAAGCTTTTGTCACGTGCTTGCCATGACCTGTGGGTATTTGTGAGCCATAGCTGCAGAGCTTCCTCATTTTACAGTTCATGTGATTCCTTGTAACTTGTCCTAATGTATAGTTGACATTCCTCTAGCTATTACTTAGAAGTCCACTTTAAAAGACTCTTTCAAACTACTTCTGTCAGTTTTTTGAGAGTGAGGTTTGGAAAGCTTTCTAACCTGTTAATTATGCTAAACATTTATGCCCTGTAGTAGTCAAATGAGCAGTCCTGCTTTTCGCACTTCCTCTTGCTAATTTGAATCTACTGAAGTATTCTGCAAAAAGCCAAGGGATAGGCTTGGGTAGGTATAGCATTTTGAATGCTTAATTTTAAAGTTGGTGTTGATTTTGATGAAGGAAACACTTTCTAGAATAACAGAAGTGGCTGGAACTATTTAGAGGTGGTCATATTTTAGTGATTACAGCATGGCGCGTCTTTGATAGCTCTGCTTTGAAAAACTGAATATTCAATTGTAACTCCAAAGATGATTGTATTGTCTTAGATATTTCTATAGGTGACCTGATAGATATTTCTCAACCTCAGTAATGAGCAGTAGCCTTACTTCTGTGCTGTTGCTCTGTTGATATTCTATAATCATTACATGCTTTATAGTCAAGGTTTGTCCACATAAGAGTATGATTACACTTATCCTTGTTTTGAACACTTCTTTTTTTCTTTTCTTTTTTCCCTCCCCCCCCCTTGACATTTTTCTAGTTTTTTTTACTTGGGAAATGAAGGTTATAATCTGCTGTAGTTGTTTCACAGTTCTCAGTAAAATGCTTCTGAACTCTTTAATAGCTTTTTAGTGACTTTCAAAGAGACATAGCTTTTAGTTTCTAGGTTTAATGAAGTCGATTTAAATCTGAATCTTCTATTTCTGCATGTAAGAGTGGTTATTTAATTTCCTTGCATTCTTCTTTTCGTAGATAATTGGCTGCCATTTTAGGACAATTCCAGTGAATGAAAAGGACACCTTAACATATTTCATCTACTCGGTGAAGAACGACAAGAACAAAACAGATCTAAAGATGGATAGTGGGGTTCATTAAACGTAAAAGGTTGGGACTGAGATTCAGGCTGCAAATCGAAAGACTGAGGGGTTTTGTTGATATACAAAAGCTTTCTTTGTAACTTTTTTTCCCCCAGAGAGCTTATCTCTGTTTTATTTTTCATAATCTTGCTGATTTGTTTGAAAACCATCTCTTAGGAAACAAATTTCCTCAGCAAAAGTATTTTAAATAAATATCACTGATACTGTTGCTCAAGTGGGTGTGTCTGTAACTTATTTAGTGAGTTACTTGTAGCTAATAGTTATGCTTTGAATAATTGTGCATTAATATTCAAGTATTTTTCAATTAAAATGTGCCAAGGATATATTTATGAATGTACTTCAGGTTCTCATGATGCAATGCCTTTAAAACAAACAAAAAAAAAACCAAAACAAAACAACAAACCAACCAACCCCAGAGAAAAGCTACAGCAGACTTGCAGACAGTTCTTTTTACTAAGTTAATAGGCTTTAAATGACAGTTCCCAGTGGTTAGCTGGGCAAAGACAGATGACTAACACTTTCTTTTTTCCCCTTTTATAAGGAAACAATTGATGGAAGGTTTGATTTGTTTATTCATCTTGTCATTGCTGGAATATATGCTTCCAAGCACTGAGGCCTTTGTGCACCTGTACTGAAATGAAAAAAAAAAATGCAGCTCTTGAATTTCAAAGCTCTTAAGTATGGATGAAAAGACTGCTGCAGCTTACTGTGCTGAGAAGTCCTTCCACTCCATAAGAAATCTTTTAGCTGCTGACTTTTTGTCTGCATAGGCTGTGCCTAAGGACTTAATTAGAGAATGGAAGATAGTGTCTGTACTGGATCAATATGGTGCCTTCTGATAGGTATACTCTGCTCTTCATCATGTTTGCTTTATCTTAGGCCTGTTTAAAAACAAACAAAAATAATACAGAAAAAACCAAACCCCACAAACAAAACAAAACCCAAACTCAAAACTTAGGATAGCATATCAGAAAAATATCAAGCAGTACTTTTGCTTTCAATTGAATGTCTTTGTAGTGTCTGATGTTGAAGACAGCATTATGAACGATGCCTCATATTGCTCGTTTTAACAATCTAAATGTGTGGTGTATGGCATATGATTTTCTGCTTTAAGATGGGCAATAGGCTGAAGAAAAGTCAGAGGGGGAAAAAGTTTTTTGTGTTGGAGCAGAGGGGAATACAGCTTTAGCTTGTTCAGTTAGCATCTGTTGCAACTCTTCATCAGATGTTTAAAAGCTTTTTCATAATTTGGGAAAAGTGAGCAGGCAGTGCTTCTGTGGTCTAATCTGCTCAGTGTTAATCTTGGAACTACCTTGCTGGCATCACTGCAACTAAGATGCTTCATTTGCTACCCGTGATGCTTGCACAGAACTGACTGATAAACCCTAATCTCAAACTGGCTGCCTTCCCAGTAGCTCTCAGTGGCCTGATTTCTTTCACTTGCGGTGTTTTATGTATTTCCACAATAAAGTTCTGCAGTGCTGGCCTAAGTTCAAGACTGATATCTAGCTAGTGGCAGCTATAACTGGTCATACTTTGAAGAGATGTTTTTGCACCCATGTCACTACAGTGACTGCAAAGTTGTTTGCTAAAGATCCTTTGCGTAAGTTCAGCTTGTCATCTTCAAAGTACTAGTTGGCGAAACAGCCAGGGAATCTGGCTTTTGATAGGACATCTGAAGCCTTTGTGCTTTTCTTCTGAGTCTTTGGTGAGGGCAGTGTTTTCAGCTAAGCTTGGCAAGACCTGTAGAAGTTGTTTTAGGAAGGAAGGAGAGTGGAGAGCAAAACAAAACCAAGTTTCTATGGGAAATCAGTCTTAAAATTGCAGCCTAAGTGACCCTATCCTGCTGCACGTGGAATGTGGCAAAGCTTTTCTTCAGTGGATTGTAGGTTTTCCTTAGCCAGGAGTGATGGAAGGAAAGTAACTGAAAACTACCTACTAACTTTACTAACTAGCTATGCATCTGCCTTAAATATTTTGCTACTGCTGCTTTGGAAAACTGAATGTCAGGCATGTGCAACGTTATTCATGTAGAGGTGATGGCACTACCAACAGAAATTACATGCCCTTATTACTGCTAGAAGTCTATAAAGGACTTGTACAGAAGAGCAGATACCATATGTTTTCTTAGTAGAGCACTGACTTTGTATGTCTTTGACTGTGGGTTGCCAGATATGTGGGATATTTTTACCCTTAATTGATGATTTGGTAGGAAGCCCAAATGACTCAGGAATAATTACACAAACAGGCTTAAAAAGTCTGATGACACAAGCTGTTTGTTTAGCAGTCAGTAGCATCAAAATTACACGGCAAAAATAGTACGCACAGACTTAGTTGAAATATTTATTATTAGATGTGTATAATCACAGACACACTGCTCCACTATCCAACCCTCCTTTACAAACAGAGGAAGAAGAGTAATCTGGCTATTTTATACTGCATATAAAGTAAGCCTGGTAAACTGATGATGGTAGGTTTTGTGGTGTTAATGGTGCAAGATTATTAGATGGACAGAACACTTTTTGAATGGGAAAGACTTGTGTGGTTTCTTCAATGCTACCCGCGTTCCATGTGACTGACTTGATAGCTGAAGAGTTTGTATGTAAGACAGTCACCCAGGCTCACTGCCTTGTTCAGGTGACTTTCCTTAAAAATTTATGTTTCTTTGTAAGCTTTGGCTGGTTTTTATCTTGCACTGTAGTCAATACTGGCTGGTGTTGAGAGGTGACTATATATGCAGCCTGGATCATAATACCTCTTAAACACTTCTAATATTGAGATATACCTCTTTGTCTTTACTTTCCTACTTATTTCTCTAGAAGGCTAACCTAAAAATAAAAAGCTGGCACTTTAACTCTTAGTTCTGAGGTACTGTATTTCAAACAAGACAATTTAAAAAGCTGTTACGTGTGGATTTGTGTGTTGCCTTAACAAACTTTACACCAGTTCTATCCTTTCTACACATCTCTCTGACTAGAAATACTCTCCTGTAGTTGTTCTAGTATTTTAGAAGTTCAGTGTTAAGATTAGCCAGTTCAAAGTTTTATGGATTGCATAATTAATGCAGGTAACCAGTCAGACATAATTAAGACCTACATGTGCTTTAGTACTGCTATTTGAGTTTTGACCTTCCCCCCCACTGGGAAATTTTCAGATGTGAATGTTGGAAGTTCACCTTTTGCATGTCCATGTTTTTTTAAGATGCCTGATTAGAATATGTGTGCCTGTCTGTAGAAGTGCAGGTACTGAGCAGCCTCATCTTAACATTAACAGTGTGGTGGAAATAAAGCAATAGCAAGCTGTACTTGCAGGAGGTTGCTATAAGAATCACATTCTTAGCCAGGTGAGGACTTAAGCTTGGAGTCTCTTCATCAAAACTGGTTGAGAATGTTGTGATGGGTAACATGAGTTAGGCTTTTTGCTGGGGGATGTGTACTAGGATGTGTTACGAGCTTGTACACCATTATGGAACTTAAGGCAGCCATCAAATTTGAAAGAACTTCTTACATATTTGAAATTCCAAAAAGATACAGAAAGGATTTCTTCTACAGTATAAAAAGAGACACTGCCTTGTGGTTATGAAGGAAGGGGTTTTGTTGATGCTGGTTGTTTTTTTTTCCACTTCAAAGCATTATTATTACAGTATTACAGAATGATGTTTGTTGTCTTCACTGGCAGACTTGATGTCCATCACTGACTTTTGCAGGGAATCACAGAAGATATCGTTGGTCCAAAGAAAATATCCCTGAAAGATATTATTAGATTTGAAATAATTAGAACACTGGCCTATTACAACTTTAACATGACATGCATTTCTGTTTGGGGGGGGTTGGGTTGGGTTTGGTGTTTGTTTATTTTTTTAGCTTCTGGTGGGATAGATATGTGAGATTACTCTCTGTGTGTGTGGGATGACCCTCTAGCAATGCAAATGCAATTTCAGGTCTAGATGCAGTTCCCGCATTTCTACATCTGGCCTGGCCTGGAAGTGATGGCAAAACTTTAATTCATTCAACAGAGTGCCAGAGCTCCACCCTGATATTTTAGCTTTGAGAAAGTAAACTCACATAGCATTATGAAAATAAATAAGTTTGGCATGTGGACACATAGTGCAATTTATCCTGAAAGCATACTTGCAAATTAGGTCTTCTGCACCTCCAGATAGTTGAAGGAAGACCTCCTTATCTATTTGTGTCGATATCAGAAACATTGTTGGGCTGCTCAAAGCTCATAGGCTGAAGCTGGAAATCCAGACTGTGCTTCAGGGTGAAGACAACATATCTGGTTTTATGGAAAGTAAAATATGGAAAACTTCTTTAAACCCTGCTCTCAGTTTGAATGTGAGGTGTCTGGATTTAGAAGTCATCCTCACTTAGTTCAAATCTAGTTCCTTACAGGAGTGCTGAAATTTACCTTTTATTGGATTTTAGGGGACTTGAGACATTTTTGCTTGCCTGTAAAATGCCATCTCGTTAGAGTCCCTGAAGTATTAGCACGTTTTGAAGTGTTGATATTTTTAATTGATGTTTCCTGAAGTAAAGACATTGCTGGAAAGCTGAATGAAGCATCTCTTAGTACATTTTAGTACTTCAAACCATAATGGGTTAGTGGTGATTATTAACTCAGTTTTGTTGGGAAGTGCATTCTTTCTGTAGAACAACCACAGAAACTCCCAGGTTCAGTGGCAGCATTGTCATTCAGCTTTGTCAGCAGTGCCAGTGCGACAGAGAAATGCCGACATTCTTGGGATAAATCTGTTCCCTCCTTTGCAAGCAATTGTGAATCTGTTTCCCCCTGTTTGCTTTCCTTCTTTGAACAGCTGTCTTTACAGACTCATTCATTCAGCTAAAGTGTCTGCATTCAGCATGGAATAGCAAAATAGTTCTTTACTGTGGAACAGAAATCAAATGATTTTGTTGATGGTCCTGAAAACAAATTCGTTGCAAAGTGCTGTGAAAAGGGATTTGATATAGTTCTCATATTTAGCTTAGATCAAACACGAGAGTCAATTGCTGGGTGATTTTTAAATGCTGAAGTCCTCTATAACGGGACATACAAATTTACAAAACCTGCAAACTGGCAGCATATCAGGTAATCTGCTGTATTTTGATAGCATTTCAAACCATCTGAAGTGATGCATTTCTTTAAAAATGGTAGCTTATTCCTTCAGCGGAAACTCTAAAATGATGGAAATACAATGGGTGTTCATAGAACTGTAGAAGTGTGTATGAAATGACACGGTCTTACTTTGGGCAGCAGAGCAATTCGTTCAAGTTGCAGTAGCAGATCACCTCACAGCCCTTCCCTTCCCAAAAATGATCTTGCAGACTGTCATCAATTTGTCGAAGGTTCTCCATGCCTTCAGGGATGCTGTGACAGTTGTGGTCTTTGAGGGACCTCTTGTAACAAGAGGGACGTGGGGATGGCACTGCAGGGGTTCCCAGGAGGGTGCTCAACAGGAGCAATGCTGAGACCATCTTCATTTTTGCAAAGGTTTCCGCAGCATAGCGCTAAAGAGAAATGAGGTACGTGACACAGGTATAGCTGCTGAACACATCTCTTTCTCCAATTTATTTTCTGGCTTTCATTTTTCTTTCCTGTGAACTTTTGGATGTTTCAGCCTGAGAGCTGGAGAGTGTTTTCTCCTAGGAGGTAAATAATATCGCAGCAGAACTGATATTCATTACTTTCTGTACAGCCTTGGGAATACTTTCATCTGGAATCGAGGCTTCTGTTACTGGCAATTTTGTTTCTTTGGCCTCTCACCTTGAGAAAATTGCTTTGAGCTGAGTGTGTTCTCTTGGTGGTGTAAGTGAATGTATCAATTGCTACCAAACCAGGAGAAAATGTGCTGGTGTGTTTCCGTGCCTTCCTGGCCATTTTGCCTGTCAAAACAAGAGTAACTCACATAAAATTAATAGTATCTTTCTCTATCATGACAGAGGATTGAGTTCTCTGGACTGCTTGAGAAACTGCAACATTAAACAGTAAATGAGGCTGAAGCTCTGTGCAGTGCTGCCAAATGGCACTGTCCTGGACTGCAGGCTTTGGTGTGGTACAGCATTATTGAGAAAAATCTTTTCTGTATCTTTTTTTCATGATGCAAACTTGCTACAGGAGGTTGTTCTGGTTTAATTGGCTTTTTAAAAGACAGGAGAAATTATCCCTTACAAAATTTTCCTCTTGGTGTCTAGGCTTCCTGTCTTCTGCAAGTGCTTGTTTATTGCTGGCTGTGCTGTTCTGTGGTGCTTTGCACAGAGACTGACACAAAGCTTTGGATAAGATGCTTGGACTTCCATTAATTTCTGAAATAGCATTTTGAACAGTGCTTTAACCTAGATGTTGTTGGTATAAGGAGAGAATGGAGTTTTTACCTTTCCTTATGCTTGAATAAAGGGGGTCTGATACGGTGGTGGAGTTAGCATCATGGGAGGTGTTCAGGAGGAGACTTGACAGGGTGCTTGGTTGCATGGTTTAGTTGGTTGGGTGGTGTTGGATGATAGGTTGGACACGATGATCTTGAAGGTCTCTTCCAACCTGGTCTGGTCTATTCTATTCTATTCTATTTACCAAATTTAATTAGGAATTCTTCTCTGAAAACTAACCTAAAGCAATGCCCAGCTCTGCCCAGGAAGTTGTCCCTTAGTCCTCCTTTCTGGACTTGCGTTAGCCTCAAGAAAGACTTAGTAGTCCATTGCTGTATTGACACTTTGGAGTTGATACTGTGACACTACAGCATTATGGCTTGCAAGGCTGCAGAACAGAGTGCTCTAGATTAACCCAGAAATAACTAAGAATAAAGCACATTCTGATCAAAGGCTCAAATGATAAGTTGACAGAGCTTAGATTTAAAAAAAAAGAAATAAGGTATGCCAGCTGTAGAAGTCACTAAGGCAATAGTCCTACTTGGGTTTTTATGTAAAATGCTTGATGTCACCTCTGAAAAACTATTCATGTATAAGTTTATAAATGTCTAAGTTTAATGTATTTTGTAGTACTTTTTTTCTTGGGTAGTTACATCACTACCATAGTGGTCTGGCTGATCTTCCATTTCTTCAGTCAATGAATGACAGGCTACAGAGTCTACCTAAGAAAATATGGGAATTAGTGTTTGTATTAGGGATGAAATACTACTACACCTCAATGCTCTTTGACTGTGTTTTTCCATACGATTTTGTGCAAACTTTTTGACACTTATAGCCAAATGAAATATTACAGAGCAGCCAGTGTATTAAAGAACATGACTGAGGTGAAAATAAGCTCTTGTGTATTTTTGAACTTCTGTCACAGAAGGAAAATTAATTGAATGATTCCTTTTATTTTCCATGAAATTGTACTTGAACTTTTAAGTAAGAGACTCCTATAAACTGCTAGTAATGGAGCCTTGGGGAACTATTTTTTTTATTACCTAAGAGTGGAGTATTGAATAGCATACTGTCTTTATTAGTTTTGGACTTCAAAACTACTTCTTAAATAAAGTAAACATTGTTCTAACTTAGCCTGATATTGTTTCTCCAAATTGACTAAAGAATTAATTATGTATTGTTATGTTAATGCTTTTATTTTTTAGGAGTATAAGAGCTGCAGTTACGAGAGTCCTGCTCAGAGAAGTCTAATGCTCAAAAGAGAACAAGTTTGTTTACCTCATCCTTTGATAAATGCCAATGTCATGGACTACGATTTAACATTCTTTTGATCAAATAATGGAGACTAATTATTTAAGTATTTAATGAAAGAAAAATTCCATGAAGGAAAGATGTAGGATGTGGGGTGTTTATGCCTTTGTGTTTCCTGTAACTGGATTATTCTGTGAGTTCTTCCTCTGAGGATGAAGCATTCATCATACCTTGGTTTTGTGTATGGTGGGTTTATTTTTTTGTTTGTTTGTTGTGGGGCTTGTTTGGTTATTTTTTAACTCCTAGTGATTGAGGTGATCTTTCCCTACATGGAGTTCAGCTGGAATGATTGTTTGAATCTGTTGCCAGCTGCCTGTCTGCTCTTTCTGTCCTGAAAATGGATGGATTTTCTATAGACTGTCAAATTGCTGAATTCATAAATTGTGACCTGCAATATAAGGTGACTCACTACTTGCCTTGGAATATAACAGGATGTTGCTCTAGTGCATCATCGAGGGGGTTTATGCAGATGACTGACAAAGTCAGGATTAGCAAAGTCAATATGCTGGTGAGCTATGGATAAACAGCTTTGCTCACAGGTTAGTTATGCATCTAACCAATGCTCAGCATTGATGTTATTAATAAATAAAATAATAATAATATTACTTCTGCTTAAATAATTCTTGTGGGTTTATGCAGATCATAATCAAAAGGAAACTTTCAGTCAAAGGACCTTTCTTCAAAGTGTTATTTCTTTCCTGTGGGAGAAAGGTCCCAACTTGCAGATGAAAGATTGCTAAGGACCTAGGTGTTTCATCAGCTCCCTGCATAGAATTGACACTGATTAACTTGGCAGACCTTTCACCTGCAGCATCTTTTTCTGAGAAACTGCTACAACTTTACAGCTGCACAGATGATGGAATGTCTCTGGCTGCCTAGGTAAAAACCAGAGCTGACACATGCATATTTATCTCAAATTCATATCCGAAGCCATACCTGCTTTTGTGTACCACAGAAACTGGTTTTTTTTTTCACTGATTTGTTTTATGAGAAGTGTGATGAGCAAATTCAGTCACTAAGGTGACTCAAATGCTAATTGCTAGCAAGTGCTCTGTTAGATTTCTTTATTTTATGAAACATTCTGAAAAGACACAAGTGCCAATCATGCTAAGCCTGACCAGGTGCAGGTTGGATAACAAGTGCTTTGAAATAATTTGGAGTTTCATGTAAAGGAAAATGATTAGTTTGGGAACGTGCACAGTGAGCCAGAAGTTGGTGCTATCCCTGCTTGTTGAGAGTGTAGGATTTATCCTGCCAGACAATTTGGCACCATCTGCTGGACGTGCAGGCAGTCAAGAGAAAACCAAAGAGAAAAAACCCAGGTTTCATCCTCCCTGACCAGGAATAGAAGAATAGTGTTTCATGGGAAGTCACATGATATTAGCAGTAGGTCAGGTGTTAGGAGCTAGGAATAGGGGAAACTGAGAAATGGCATAAAATGTGTATTTCAGCACCTCTAGAGATTCTGCATGTTTTGGCATAAATTAAATATCTACAGTTTGGTCTATTGGCTATTAAATATACCCTTCAGAGTTATGAAGCTGTCTGCATCTCCAGTTGCCTAACGTTGAAAGCAAAGAGCACATTAAATGGTACGCCTTTGGTGTATGATATCTTGTCCTATTTGTCCATTTGTGGTGCGGGCCGAGTTAACAAGTTGTGCTCAAAGTGAAGCAAACAATATCTATTTGCTTCTTAATGTGCACTGAGTTCAAGCACCACAGATATCTATTAAAAATAAAATGTCTTTTATTGTTTGTTTTGTCAAGCTTCCAGTTCAGAAACACCTGTAAAACGCTGAGCTAAATATTTACTATTTAGGTATGTTAGTGTGTAACAGTTGGGCTTGTTAGTATAGTCCTAAGAAACCATTACACAAGAGCTGCATAACTGATAATATTATTCAGATTTCTTCTTTTTTTTTCCCAGCTTTAAAAAAAATAAAAATTGCTTCAAATCGATTTTGCTTCAACAGTTGGTGAATTGTAAGGAAAGCAGCTCTTCCACCAAGGATGAATTGAGTGAATTACTGCTTTGTAATTACCATCAATACCACGATTCTTTCCAGAAACTGAGTTCTCATTAAAACCCATTTAGTTTTCTTAAAGACAGCAATTCATTGTGAACATCTCTCTCTCTCTCTTCATATTCACTGATTTTTGCAGTAATATTGAGCACTGGAAGGCAATATACAAGGTTTAATGACTTCAGATATGAATATGTAGCACCCACCTTTGAAGACTACCAAGATAGTGACAGATTTCTCCTAAGCTGGATCTTATCCATGCATCTGTCTTGAATTGCATCCCTTGCCTATAGTGTATCTGCATCTCTCCAAATATTCTACTGCATTTTCCTATGTATATTTGTAATTCTATATTCTGGTAACTAACATCAGTAGAACAAGGGCGCAAGGATAATTTAATGAGTAAGACATACCTTTCTCTTCTGCTTCACTCTCAGTTTCTTGGCAGCAGTATCTTTTTATGTGCACCCAGAGAGAGCAAGCTAGCAGGAATGAGAATAGGGAGGGCCGATGTGTGCTGATGTACAAACAGCTCTTTGTTTGCCACAGCTTCTGCCTGTGACTGACACGCTCTCTTCTCCAGCTGGGGACCAGAGGATGGGCTTGAAGACCTACCTCTACCACCAACCTAGACTGAGAAGGGGTGGGAAATGAACATATCCTTTCCATCAAGAAGCGATTGTTTCATCCAGGATCCCTGGTGTCCTCAGAGCAAAGTGTAACATCCAGAGCAAGGGAAGAGGAAACACTCCATGAAATAACCACATCTTGCAGAGGAAATTATTTTAGACTGCTATAGCTAATCAAATGATCTGCTATGGTAAAAACACACAGTGAGATTCTAAATGGAATCAAAATATTGTGTATTAATGAGAAAATAGTCGTGAGGGTGAGGTGTGTGTCCTCATATTTCTGCTGTAATTTGGCAGAGCATACTGGATCTATTTTGTGATGTGAATAGCCAAATAAGATTGTACTTTAGCTGTTCAGCTGTAATACTTAAACTTTCTAGTCTGCATCATTTTTATTCTGATGTTACTTTGTATGTAACAAAGAGTGTAACACATCTATGTGTTGGCCTGCTTCCATACAGAGGCTGGGTAGTACAAAAAGGTGCCCTTCCTCTGCTGACTCCCTTTACAGCTTGATGTCTTGATGCTTTTTCAGTTTGAGTTTTCATATGCCAGGAGTGAACTAGGGCCTCTATAAGAAGTGCATTGTCTCATCTTCTGCTGCCTCAGCAAGGAGAGTAGCCAAAAGGCCCAAGTGCTTAGAATCAAACTTTCTGAAACTGAGCCTGCCTACTTGTGGTGGTCCCATCCAGCAGGGTGTTTCCCCTCTCTGCTGGAGATGGGCAGCTGGGACAGCAAAGAGCGGGATGCATAGTTGTACCTCTACCTTTACTTCATAAACATCAGGCAGAACATTTTTGGACACTACTGTGATGTGCATGGCAACTTAGGGAAAGGAGGAGGCAGGTGCAGGCAGCTACTGTCAGAACAAGACATCTTTACCTTTTCAGGGTGACAAAATGCCTGGCAGTGCTTTTCTACAGGAATTCTTTTCTGGTGCAGATCCTGGTGACAGCAGGCCACACCTTAAGTGATATTATTTTAATGCTTCTGGGAGCATACAGTGTTCCAGGGCAGTGCTCTACTGCAGGAAGAGGCAGTGAGACTGATTGGGATGTAATTCAGCAGGGGACTGGCTATAAGCAGAGAAAACTAGGGGGAGGGAACGAGAGTGTATTGTGCTAATGTTCCGAATTTGGTTGCCTTTTTAGTTAATTGCAGATGAATTTTGGTCTGAATAATTTGAAGTTTATATCTGAAGATGCAATAAAAGTGCATTAGGATTACTTCCTGGCTTCTTTTGTGTTTTACAGGGAGTATGTGTGTTTCCAAAACATGTTTTGAAAGTCCTGTTTCAATATCAGTCCAGAGAACTGATGGTCTGATGGTTTTGTTTATAAAGTGAAGTGTGAGAGAGAGTTTTCTTCAGGAAACATCCTGTTGCATTTGGGGAAAAGACAGGACTGACAAAGTTGCTGTTTTGCTGGTGTGGATTTTTGTTTGTTTGTTTCCCCCCTTCTCCTGCCATGGCTTCATTGTATCGTGGTTTTCAGTCACCAAAAACTTTCATAAACAGGAGGAAAATTTCCCCCTCGTGAAGGTGTTTCAAAGTAGAGACTGGAAAGCAAATTGTGATTTGGAGTAAGCAAAAGTTTGGGGGGATCTCAGCAGAGAAATGCAACCCAAAAGAAGGTGGGAGAAGGCTGCTGTAGGAACAACCTTTCAGAAGTGAAAAGCAAGGTAGTTTCGAAGAAAATGCATGGAAGGACAGGGGAGCCTGCAAGGGGAGAAAACAGTACAAAGCAGTACTTCCAGGTCTTACCTCCTTTCCCTTTTTTTCCTCTTTTCCCCATTGCCCTGAATATCTGTCTCTATACCGACTCTCTTTCCCTCCTTGTCTCCAGCCCTAGTGGCCCTTCCTTTATTTTCTGTTTCCTTCTGCCTTTTTGCTCTAGCCCTGTGTCCACAGAGAGCGCAGCAGTCAGTGTCTGGGGCGGACTGGCAGGGTGCTAGCCCTGACAGAGGAATGCTGAAAATCACACAGGCTTTTTGTTCCCCAGTGTGGCATCTGGAAGCTGCAAGACAACTGCCTTTTCTACCCTTCCTGGTCTGTGTAGAGACAGTCATCATGAATTGTGATCAATTGTTTATATTTAGAGACCCTGGTTTAGGTGCATATGTATCCCTGCTCCTTCCTGGAGGTGTATGGCTCTATTAGAGGTGGGATGCAAAGTAGATCTGTTCCTCTCCCTCCAGGCTGCAGCCGCTAAAGCCAGCAAGAAATGATGGGCCATGAGAAGGCAGTGGCAGATGGAGAACAGAGGGAGTAGTGACAATATAGTAGCAGCAATCCATAGGAGAGAAGTAGTTTTCAAAGGAGCTTGTCTCCTGCTAGGGTGAGAAAGAAGAAAGAAAAGGCAGCACTGAAATTTAGCTGCAGAAATGTGGCTGCCTCTGACAGTACTCTAGACTGGATTTGTATAATGTGCCTTGGGAAAATAATATATTTTAAAGTACTCAGATTTCTAAATGTGCTTTGCATTTTTAATGTGTGAGACACAGGTTTCACTTTTTCCTGTAAACAAAATTTCTTTTTAATCTCATTATATCCTTGATATCAACACTCAGCTCTTTGCAGGCTGACAGTGAGAAGTACCAATGCTTCTCCACTCACATTAAACCTTCTTGAAAGATACCACTTAACCTGTGAGTCACCCAGCTCATTAGTACATAGAGTTTACAGGAGGAGATCTATGAGGAACCTCAGAATCTGATTTTTGCAGGACAAAATCCCTACTTGAGTATTAACAGTTTAAGTATTGTAGGAATGCATAAAGGCCTTTGAGACTTAATGACCATGTCAGCACAGCGTTAACTGCTGTCATTTATTCTAAGGTAACAGTATGTAGGATACCTTGGAGTCCATCTTCAGCACAATGGATTTTTAAGCAAAGATAAAATTCTTGCATGTTCATTTAATAAATACATAGAATACATAGAATACATAGAATAAACCAGGTTGGAAGAGACCTTCAAGATCATTGTGTCCAACCCAACAACCAATACAACACCACCTAAACAACTTACCCATGGCACCAAGCACCCCATCAAGTCTCCTGAAGACCTCCAATGATGGTGACTCCACCACCTCCCCGGGCAGCCCATTCCAATGGGCAATCACTCTCTCTGTATAGAACTTTTTCCTAACATCCAACCTAAAATATATTATATATTATAATATTCACGTGTAAATCAAATAGAACTCATATGCACCTTGCATGTCATTCAACATCTGTATAATGTCAGTCAGGGAAACAAAAAAAGTATTTGAAAACAGGGGTTTTTGTGCTTTTGCTTTGTGCAGATTTAATTTTGGGTCTTGTTTTTCTGTGTTGATGATTTGTTTTAGAAAAGGTCTGTGCTGTTGAATACTCCACAGTTGCTTTCACAATTCCTGCATCTGATTATTTGCTTTATACCTTGTCCCTGCATTAGCCTGCAGGGTTTATCTGAGTTTTCTGGAACACTGTTCATTGGTTGATTTGAAGAAATCAGGGATATAGTAGTTCTTGTTAATGCAACATTTCTTCTGTCTCTTGCCTTTATTGTTGGGTGACACTTTACTTCCAGCAGCTGTTGTCTATGGACTCCCAGAGCCCCTCTGTTCCATTTCTCTCTCTGATATTTTTGCCTTCCTAGTTTTGTTGCTGGTTTTCTCAACTTCTTTCACAGGCTGCAGTCTGTGCTTGATTAAAATATGCAACATAAAGCACCAGGCTAATCAAAGGCATCTCAGTGTATTTTCTCAGATCAGTAATGGTCTGTTGGCATGCTCAGGCTGTTGCTGCTTTTCTGTTAAGACAGGGAGGATGCAATATAGTCAAAACCTGCTGGTGTTACAAACTGTCAATTCCAGGCAGTCCAAATGACTTCATGGTGTAGAAGCATGCAGATGAATTCTGGTGTCTCCAACTGACAAATTGATCAAATGTGTTATGGGAAAATGGAGAAACTGTTCCCAGTTATCAGGCATCACAGATATTGTGTGTCTGATACCTAGAAATCCATGCCTGATCTGATTCTTTATTATTTCAAAATATTATAAGGTTTCATTTGAAGGTTTCTTACTGTTGTGCTAGGTGTTAGCTATTGATAGTTAGAGGTGCCTGGTCTTAAAGGTGTGGAGCATTCTGTAGAACTTCTGCTGAAGGTCATTGCTGCCAGGGATCTGATAGAAATCTAAGTGTTACATGTTGTAATGCATTTATGAACTTATAATTAATGACATGGGAACAAGGAACAACAAAGGAGGGAAATGGCAGACCACAACTGAGTGAGGAAGTGGTGGCAACTTCAGGAAGCTTGCAGGAGATGATGGAGGGAAGAGAGGAGATGCTCTGTGGGTATAAACTATAGACACAGTTCCATCTGGGGTTTTGTTTATATATCACAGCATAAAAGTTTAATTGCCAGTATGCCATACATTGACAGCACAGTTACTACTAAATTATATTATTAATATATTACATTTCTACTCTAATTATTAATGGGAGGTGGGTGGCTTATGATTTATTTTTTAATGGCTTAGAAAAAATTGCAGACAAATCTTTCTGTCCCATAGGGTAACAACCCAAGTGTAAGTATTCCTCACATTTCTTGAGGCATAGTCTTTAAGGAGACAGATGCTTAACCATTCCAGAAGGCTGACTGGTTCCTGGTGGTTTCTAGTTTCTTAAATATTTTTGTCTGTTTTATTGGCTCGTAATGGGACTGTATCCCGGGGATTCACAACTCAATAATGATTGCTTGAGTTGTAATTGCATTTAACCCCTCTTGCCAATGCTGTTCCTTACTGTTGTACTTCATTAATTCTGAGTCAGTTCTACCAGATTGCTTTTGTTAGTACCAGCACATTTAGCATACACAATTCGGGGACCAGTTTTACATCCTGAAATGTAAGCTGCCTCAGCACAATCACTACACGAGTTTGTAGAGTTTGACAATTTTGTGCTTGAAAATAACTGGCATGCAAAGCAGCAAATTGACTTGTAGGTGGTGAATATCCACCCTTTATAATTTCATCATTAAGAATTCATGTTTGAAAGCTGTTGGTGTTAAATATCTTGGGGTTTCTTTCTCACCAAATGAATAAACATAGGAAGGCTTACTTAAATCCCAGTCCTCATTCTGCCAGTTCTTGAGGGCTTTTAGTTATCCAATAGGAAAGTAACTCATTGTTAATTGTACACTATAAAGCTGGATTTGCTGAAAAGCATGAAGACTCTCATGATTTGAATACTCCTGCAGTGTTTACTGTAATTCCTTTTGCTTTGCTTGCTTTTTTCCATGGTGTATCATTTGTAATTGACTTGGTAAGTTCTTCTTTTTGGATAAGAACTCATTTTTGCTCTCATGTTACTTTGATGATGAGCCTAATTTAATGTGAATAATAAACCTAAGCATAGCTGATTTGCTCCTTTTTCTCATTTTTTTTTCTCTCTTCCATTTCTGTCACTGTCCTATGACATGTAAAGCTTAGACAAAACTCCCCCCACCCCCAAAACATTTAAATGGTAAAAGTATGAATTCTGTTGACAGCACCCCATATCAGCAGTCCAAAGGTGGATTCTGAAGTGGAATAAATCAGCCTTCCAGTGACCACAATTTAATCACTAGGTAGGTAATGATGTCCCTTTCCCCCCTTTCCCCCCTTTCCCCCCTTTCCCCCCTTTCCCCCCTTTCCCCCCTTTCCCCCCTTTCCCCCCTTTCCCCCCTTTCCCCCCTTTCCCCCCTTTCCTCCCTTCCTTGAAAATCACTTTGGTAGGCATTACATATTGCTTTATGCTTTTATTTTCACACTTTATTCTTTGAAGAGGGTACACATAATTTTCAGATTGTTTTGTCACTTGTTTCTCAGTGGCTGGGGGTTGTCTTAAATTTGAACTGCAAGGCTTGGTTCTGCTTGGAGTGGCTAATAGAAGAGCAGGATAATGTTTCTCTGTACCACCTCTCTGGAACATCTGCCCTTGGTCTATTGTTGTTATTAAAAGACAGACAGAGAGGTATGGGAGGGGGACGTAGGAACTGTGAGGAACTTCCTTGATAACTTTCCCTAAGAAATGAGAGATTGTTTGTTTTTTTTTTAAAGCCTTTGTGCAGAAAGATTAGTCCACGAAGGCTAATGATGTTGCCAGCTGCATGAAGACAATGTTCCTGCACCAGATTAAAAGGTAGAGGAAGAAGATGAGCAAAGAAAGGTCATATGGCTCAGGAAGACCTGGAATCTGTGGCTACATCCATCACATGACATCTTACATATTAAACATCCTGGAAGTTTTAAAAGCCTTCATAGCCATTTTTTTTTTCCTTTTATTTTTTTTCCTTCTTTTTTTCTGAAGGCAGGAGCCTGAACTCTCACTTGAAAAGAGAGCAAGAATCTACTTTTCTTTTTCCTTGAGCAAGGAAAGGAACCATACAGTAGTTTAGTGGTTAGCCAGCTTTACCAAGATAAGAGAGGCAATTCCTTTCTCTGCAACTTAAAAGAGAGCTCTAAGCAGTAGGGTAGTTTATGTAGGATAGTTGGCATCAGCAATTTGTGTAATTACTTTTCTGTTTATGGAAAGAAAGAAGTGAGAATAACTTGTCTCCATTACAGATAAGATGAGCTGGCATCTGCAGATCAGATGTTTCAGTTCTAGATGGCCAAACTGAAGCACAAATAATTCCACCCAAGCTGATCTTTGTGGTCATAGTAAATGAGTTATTGCACAGCATGTGGCATTCCCCTTGCCACAGCCTGCATTTTGTTTGGCAGTCTGGAGGATACCAACTGAACTGAGCCCCGAAAATGAGCCCGGGGAGGAATGGTAAGCCTTGGATAAAGGCAGTATTGCATCAAAGATTCAGATTAAAGAAATTAAGCCCTTTTGTAACTCTGGCCTGCTTAAATTTGCAGCCCATGTTCTAATGATATAATGGTAGCACAAAAGCACTGAATTATTTACTTTCATTTGTGTGTGTGTGTACAGTGCTAATTTAATGCACATACAATTAAACATCAATCTCTTTTGAAAAGTGGGGAGGTGGTTAGAAAGAAAAATGAGAAGTTATAAAATTCTGTAGAACAAAATAAATGTTAAAAAAATAATTCTAGCAGGCAGACACTGTCATAGACCCATCTTACTTCATCATCACTCTAAAGAATAATTCTGACATGCAGATATTAAGTTTAAAGTCTGCAAAAATTGCATAACTCTTGAAATTCTCCCTAGAAGAAGGAAGCTTCAGCAATTCACTTTTGTGCCTTCAGTGGTGGAGAGAAGATGGAGAAAGCACTCCTAATGCTGTTGAGTTTGGGAAGGATGCCAGTTCTGCCATCTGAGAATACAAAATTCAAAACTACTGCCTGATTGCTCATTGTGACAGAAAATGTTTTAAAGGGTTCTTGGCCTAGCTGAAGGTCTGAAGACATCCAGCTTACAGAGAATCTGAAAGGTACAAGTCTTCACTTCTGATTTGAATTGTACCCCAACTTTGTACATCAGAAAGGAAAGAGAAGGTATCACATAAAACACATTGTATAGGAAATGTACCTTGTTATTGTATCAGAAAGCAGTGAGATTTAGATTATTAAATTTTGACAACGTCAACTGCAAAATTCAGTGGTATGTAGTAAAGTACAGAACCAGTTTTCTTTATTGACATTTCTTACACAAGTTGTTTTCAGACTGAATGCCCCTTTTAAATTATTCTTGCCAGTTAAAGCCTGACTTGTACCCAACTTTTTAGCAGATCAGGCAGATGGGACATGTCTGTGACTGTGTTGGGTTGTCACTTGACAGTGCCGATCACACCCTGCTGTTCCCTGGAGAAACTGCATCATGATAGTTGTGAACCTGGCTGTAAGGTGAGTTAGCTAGCATAATGTTCATACATTTTATGTGTACAGTATAAACATACATATTTTGGTAGATAATATGGTGTGTTTTATCCTGCCTTCCAAGAACACTTGTGCCTCCTGCCTGCTGCTGTGCCTCAAGCCTCTGGGGATGCACAGCCTGCCAGAGCTGGTACCCACTGGTTGTATCTTCCCCCTCAAGGGAGAATGACCCTCTGGTTGGGATATCCACACTCTGTCTGCTGGGCAAGCTCTAATAATGGCTTGAACTCCTTTTGCAGTTAAAACCTGGGGAAGCTGCAGGGTTAAGTTTCTGTTTTTAAGTTTAAGAGCAACACCTGTCTGCTGGCAAGATGTGAGTATATAAATTCTAATAACTCCCCTTCCTATGCCCTAAAGGAAATGAAATTAAATATTGGCGTCAGACTGAACACCTATGGCATGTACAAGACATTTATTCAAGTGAGTGTATTAACTTTGTGTAATCAGGATTCCCTTTCCCTCAGTTTGGGAATTTGCCTACAGCAGTATTGCAGCTTCCAACCACTTACATGATGGTCTTCAGGTGTGTTTTTCTTGCACAGATACACACAAAAAAAGTCCTAACTAGAATAATTATATTGGTTATATCAATGAAAATTTGCTATGAGCAATACAGAGCTTTGTGACTACCTAACAGGTAATGGTGTTCTGCATCTGACCTGGTGCTTTAGTGTTATCCCTAATCTAAATATTTATTATTTTGTTAAACAAGAAATATCTTCTGAGAGTCTACTTGATACCAGGTAGAAACCCGGGTAGCTGTTCTGTGAAACCTCCACAGGCAGTTCAAACCTCAAGAAGTTCAGTAAAAGATAAATGCACAGCCCTGTACGAGGGCTGGAATAATTCCATGCACAGGCACATGCTGGGAACAGACCAGCCCTGGGGCAGCTGAGCAGCAGAGGACACGTGGGTGCTGGCAGGCCATAGCAACTATGAGCCAGCATTGTATCCCAGTGCTACTGAGTTACAGAAGCAAGCGATGATTTCCCTCCTACTGCTTAGGTGGCTGCATCTGGGGTGCTTCACCTGGATTTTGGCTTCACAGTGCAAAGAGGAGGCAGCAAAGTGGAGAGAGGCCAATGGAGAGCAGGCAGGCTGAGGCAAAGTATGTGTGAGGAAAGGCTGGGTCTGCTCAGTCTCAAGAGGAAAAGGCTTTGGGGGGGACCCCCCAGAAGTGGGGAGGAGCATCAAAGAGGTAGAACAAGGCTTTTTCCCAGGAGTGTGTATTAATTAAACTCTGATCGCATAAGGGAGTGGCTGAGAAATGGAACACATTGGCCAAAGATATTTTGGGATTTCCACCTTAGAGTTTCTAAAAGTTCATAGAAAAAGATCTGGACAACACAGTTTAACTTAAGTTATCCCTGTTTTGAGCCCACGGACTGCAGTCTGTGACTTTAAAAAGCTTTCATACTGTGTACAATTATAATGCTACTAAAATTATGATTGACTATGGAAATGCTAAAAAAACCACACAAAGCAGCCAATTCATCCTCGTGTGATATTAGATGCCTGAGCAGTATTCTGCAGGGAAAGTATCTCCACCCTTTCATCCCTATCTGAACACAGTAACGCATGTCCTGGTTTTGTGCCGAGCATACAAAATTTGACAGTTACACTGTTGCAAAGAGCGACCTGTCAGGCTGACCTAAGTACTGGGCTAGAAATAGTGTCTGTTGGTTGTCCTGCGTGTCCTATCTGTGCTTACACACTCGAAAAGTATGAACTCCCTCCCTTCGAGGTACTACCCTTGGTCTTGTTGGCATATTGCTATTGGACTGAGCAGTGTTGGCGAGTGTTGGTGGCAAGGAGAGCCTCAGAAAAAGCCTGGTGACTTTGTAGCAGTTAATTAGAAAGGCCTAATGTCTGATTCATTGCAATTTTCCGAAGGGCTTGTTCTTTTCAGATAGCCAGTTGCCAGAAATTACTGAGATAGTTACTGTTGTCAGGTCCAGTGGGGGATACCTCTGCATGCAGGTAGAGCCTGGGCTGCCCTGCCACCTTTCCTCATCTGTCTAGATGGAAGCATTGTTCATGGAGGTGTTGCTTTTGGTGAACCTGCCTCAGATCCGTGCTGAGGCTTTTTGGTTGGGTTTTAAATTGTTGGATACTGCGTACTCCTGAGAGATCTTTTCACGGAACTTTATCAATACATAAAAGGCAGCAACTCTATTGAAACTTGTTATTTGCTGCCACCTGGCGTTTAAATGACCTGCCTGTAGAAGGAACAGCGTCCGTAGAGGAGCGGGCTCGTATTTTTGGGATAGGGGCAGAAACCACCACCTGACGCCATAAACTGGGGCTACAGCTTTGCTGTGTCTTGCTGGTGGGGAAATGTGCACAAAATGAGCAATGTCAGTTGTCCTAAATGACTTTCTCAATGATGCACCTTTTAGGGGAGGTGGTCAATGTTCATTGAAGTTCGTCAAAACAGACAGCAGAGGGCGTTAATGAATAGCTTAAGCATCAGGATTTGCTTCCAGACACAAATGTGGATTTGTCTGGGGGTCTAAGTGTACTCTTTGCCTTTATCCCCTATTTTAAAATCATTATGAGGACTAGGGCTTGTCATTAATTCACATCCACATATTTTCCTATATACCTTATGTTTGTGTGTATATGTATATATATATGTAAATTGAAAATGTAAATTGAGATACTGCTGACAAGCTGAGGTCTACTCTGCCTGAGGTGATGGGAATGCAGAGAAATACTAAAATGTTAGGCATGTGTTTGACCAAGCCTGAGCTTTATGAAGAGTAACAAGAAAGCTCAAAGCCATTTTTCCCTCCTTACTGTTCAGTTATAGAGAAAAGAGTCATCTGAGACATTGTTTTGATGGGAGTATTGCTTGTTTTACCAGACTCGGTGGAGAGCCCTTTTAAAGTTGTATGACTGATCAAAAGAAAAATGCTCAGCTACTCTAATACTTTATAGGCATGTTTTGCTCTTGTTCTCCTTAATTTCTGATAGGCAAGTTCAGGGCTGGACTAATTTACACCTGGCATGAAGCCTGGGATGTAACATGCCAAAGTGCACTATATAATAACTACAACTGGATGGAGGAGTGTACGTCAACACACGTTTAACACCCCTCCTTTTACTACTGGAGTCATGGGGTAATATCTACTCTTTTTGCCAACTTTGGTGAAGGTGTAAATGCACATGCACAGTGTAATGGCTTTAAATCTTGGAATCCTACTTGTATGCACCAGATGGATCTTGTATAAATGTTCCACTTTACAGCATGTTAGCATTTGCTAGTAGTTAACTGGAGGTTATAGCTGCCAGACTTTTCTGTGGCAGTTTCCAGGCTTAGGGGGAAGAAAAAAAAAAGAGAGAGAGAGAGAGAGAAAACAACCACAAACAGATAAAACAATTGCTCACACAAGAGGGAAAGTCAGCATTATAGATTAAACTGGTTTTAAGAATTGCATGTACCTGTATTTATACTTGAAGAAGATTTGATTGGTCTTGTCCTGATTTGAACTAGATGAGGTACATGAATGTTAAGATTTGTAAGGAAAGGATACCTCTATTTGTCAATAATGATTGAAAAAGGTCTTTACAATGTTAGTCTATTGTACATAGGATTGTGGTTATCTTAGGAGATGTATATATATGTGTGTGTATATATATATGTATGTATTTCTGTGTGTAGTTTTCTTAAAAGCAAGTCTGGAACCTAGATAGCTTCCAAATGAATCAGAATTTTATGTGATTATATAGGCTGGAAGTATTTTTCAATGTATGCACTAACATACATGAAATGCGTTTGTACTCTACATTTGCTAAACGCTTTTGTCTTTGCTGACTGGAGCTATAATTCCTACAGGCTGTATCTTTAAGACATGACAGGGTGCATTTTAGTAGGCTCTGGATTCTTGTTTCAAGTTCAAATTTGCTCGGTGATATACCTGAGGCATATATTGCTAAGCATCTTTGGACTGATGAGGCATTACTGCTCACAAAACTGTGCATCTACCCCAGCAGGCTTCAGCAGTGGAGCATTTTACCCCAAACTTCCACTAGTGACTGGCTTTTAGAGAGCTCAGAGGCCATAATCAGATTATTCACTTCCTGCTGAATGCAGAGGGTACAGACTTCTGCTTGTCTCATGCTGACCTTGGACCCTCCCTGCTCCCTTTAATAGCTGAGGTATTGTTGAACAGCCACGGTCCTGGGGCCGTGTCCTTTTGGGCCACATGGGCTCGCATTCCCTCATGCTCTCCTCCAGCGTCTCCTTACTGGAATGCTCGGTGGAACAATTTAATCATTGGAAGTGTTCACTTCTGAGCTCACAGTGCGTTTTAGTTCTGTGCTGTTGGCTAGGATTGGTGTAGGCAGAGAAGAGAGCTTTAAAAGGCTTTTGGATGTGGTTTGCTAAAATCTTATTTACTATATGAATGATAATATCATATTTTGAGCAGGAAGAGGTAGGGGAAGAGAGTCACAGAAGGAAAGTGTGGTGGAATTGGGTTTTATTTTGTGGAGATTGTAAATTCTGTTATGGAAACTGTAATAAAGAAGCAGCTTAAATAAGAAGAGTGGCTGTGTGAAATCACAAAATTTCCATGGGGTGAAAACAAATCCTAACTTTATGTACATTTCCCTGGAGAAATGTAATGTGAATGCTTACAGCTGTTTTTAGTTTCTTATTCCCTGATTAGGTTTAAATTAAAGGAAAGATGTCATATTGAATTATGAAGAATTACTCATTTTACATATTTTGGTTTATACATACTTTCTATCACAGTCTCACTGTGGCACTTGCAAGGACATACTGAACATGTACACACAAATATTAAAAGCAAACTGGTTGCAATGTGGTGGTTCTGCCAGAAAAATGCATACAGCTCCCACATCTCTCTCCTTGGTACCTCCACCAGGAAGGGAAAACTACCCCCTCATTCTCAACCTTCCCCTGCAATAGGGGTCATTTGCTGTGTGAGAAAGAGGAGTTGTATCTTTGGGACCCTCTGCTCTAGGGGCTTCTGCTCAGGGACTGGCAGCCCAGGGTGTCTCTGCTGACCTGGATCAGAGGGAATGAGGTCCACAAGACAGACAGTGTGTCCAAGTCTGACCAGTAACTGGAGCAAGCTGAGTGGGAGGGAAGAAGGAAATGCCACAGCTGGCCGTGACATTTCTAAATGTGGGCTCTTTACTTCATGTCTGCTTTCAGCAAGCATCCAGGTAGCTCAGAGGACTGAAGTTCACTCTTTGTGGAGATTTATGTCTCTTTTCCAATGGAAAGTTCTTGTTGGGGAAGACAGTATTGTGGAACTTAGCTAAGCAATCACAGATACATGGCTGGGCATAGGTTTGGTTTTGCTACAGATTAGAAAGATTGGAAAAGCTCAGTTTGAACAACTGGCACACTCACAGATTTGCAAAGAATTTTAAAATTATTCCATGAGATGCTTTGGCTGCAGAGTATTTTTCTTGCAAATCATCAGCTCTGCAGGAACCATAAGTCTTAATGGATTTTAATGGAAGTACTCCGGTGCAAATACATAAATTAAAAAAAATAAAGTGGAAAAAAAGAATAAAATTGGTGAGTTGGGCAGGATAACTGCTGATTTGAATATGGAGCTTTACAGAGATGTGCCATGTAGTACAGCAAATTATATGGGGCTGGGAGAGTAGGGGAAGAGATCTTTAGGAGCAATGGCTGGTAGTTGTCTACATTTTGCCTTCTATTACAGCCGCTATAGCATGAGCCGCAGTAACATAATCTAGAGAGGCAAAGAAGGTGCTGTGTCACTATATATGGAAATCATGCTCCTCTTAGACATGCAAATAACTGAATGCCCCGTCTATGTCTTTGTGCTCCTGTAACAGTATTTCTTCTTTTTTCCTTCTCCATAACAGGTTGTTTGTATCATGAGATATTTTCAAGAGGAGAATGAGAAGAAAGCTGCTGCTGACCTGCAGGATAATTGCATCAAAAAGCAAGGGAGATGCTCTGACAAGTGTGATTCTCTAAGCTGGCGGGGGAAAGGAGATGGGAGTGTGTGGGAAGCAGCTTTGAGGTGAGCGTTTGGGCATCTTGGGAAGCAGCATCTTTTGGGTGCACTTGCTCTGTCCCCCTCGATCCCAAACCCCAAAAATATTTCCTCCTGTAAAGATAGTGTAGTTGGACCAGACATGCTTGAGGGGAAAGGGAGGTGGGCTCTGGAAATGCAAATAGCAGCAGAATTTGATGGTGGAAGTACTTCAGCCCAATCTGGGATGTCCTGGCAGCTGAAGTCTTCTCCTGTGCCTTGGGATTTGGGGAGAAGGAGGAGGCTGTGAAGTGGGACATTGGGTGAGGGAGCTTCTGGTTGCTACTTAGCTTTTTGAGAGCCATTGCTTTAAGTAAAAGGAAAATAATAATCATGGCATTGTTACATGGTAGACCTGGCCCTTCACTTCCAGTTTATTTATGTGTCATTTTATGCTCCTGTCCTGCCATTCAATTTAGAACAGAAAGAAATAAAAACTTCACATGCTTAGAGACATCTGATCTGATGACCATTAGCAGAGTTCAAGGTTTCCACCAGTCTGGAGATGATGCCATGTTACACCAAAGTATGTAATGCTATTTATAACGTTCACCACTCAAGTCTCAGTTTAGGTTTGACCTGTGCCACAAGGCATACAGAAATGAAACCTTGTTCAGCCTCTACAAGGGGTGGCAGTGGCTTCCAACTCTTTATCCTCTAAGAAGTTAATATATCTTGGTATACAAGTTACCTTGCCTTAGGAATGTCTAACTTATCAGCTCTTTCCTCTCTGCTTGTCTGTAAATTCTTTGGAGCATTTGTAGCCCCCAGCAACATCTCTGTATAGTAGTAGTAGCAATAATAATTATGTCCTCTTTACTCTAAGGATTTGAAGGGGCAGTGACCGTCATTGCTGGAGAAAGGATGACCCACAACTCACACTCTTGCCCAGGAATTTTTCGGAGATGTAAGTCCATCTTGTTCTGTAACTACATCTATCCTGTCAGACATTAGGAATACCTGAATATTTCTGTACCTACTTCCCCTCTGTAACACGAAGGTAAAAGAGGCATCTACTTCTCCAAAGTACACTGTAGAATTAAATACCTTACTGTTTTGAAGCACTATAATAATGCAATATATACAAGAGTCATAAAAGTACCTCAGACTGAGCATCTTTTATTATGCATGTAATTAAAGTGGGAAGTGAAAGCTGACAAGGATGATGGTTCACCCAGCTTGGAGGTGTTGCTGAGGTTTACGCAATCTATACCCTGCATCAAAACCTTTTCAGTAAAGAGTAAAAGCCAGGTCCTTGTCATAGGTGACTCACTTCTGAGAGGAGGGAAAGGCCTGACATGCAGATCAAATCCACGTCTGAAGGAAATCTGCTGCCTCCCAGGGGCCCCAGTTAATGTGATAAGGAGAAAGCTTCCTTCCCTAGTACAGCCCTCAGATTACTATCCACTAGTGATATTTCAGCTAGGCAGTGGTGAAGTAGCAACAAGAAGTCCAAGGGCAATGAAGAGAGACTTTAGGGCCTTGGAGCCACTGGTTAAAGGATCAGGAATGCAAGTAGCATTCTCTTCTATCCCACCAGTTGCAAAGAGAGATGAATAAACAGGAAGAACCAGCAGATCAATGCCTGGCTCTGAGCCTGGTGTCACTAGCAGGATTTTGGGCTCTTTAATCATGAGCTGATTTACAGGATACCAGGCTTGCTGGCAACAGATGGGATACATTTATTAAAGCAGGAAAGGAGTCCTAGCACAGGAGCTAGCAGGGCTCATTGAAAGAGCTTGAAACTAGATTTGAAAGGAGGAAAGGCACAAAACTGGCTCACTAGAAATAAGCCTGGGTGCAGCACAGCAGTATTTGCAAGATGGTGTGCTAGTGAGGTTTGTCTGTCACTTCAGCGGAGGTAGGGAGAGGAGACCCACAGAGCAACAAAAATGTAATGGTATTGATGGGTTAGTAACCCCAAGAGCACCTGAGAACAGTCAGGTGGGAACTGGGACTTCTCCCTGCAAATAGATGGTGGGACAATGAGACCAACGGAAGTGTGTATACACTAATGCACTCAACATGGGAAACAAACAGAAGGAGCTGGAAGCCATTGTGCATCAGGAAAACTATGATATAGTGCTTAGCACAGAAATGTGGTGGGATGTTTCACATGACTTGAGTGCCACAGTCAATGGCTACAAACTCTTCAGAAGGGATATGCAAGGAAGGAGATGTGGTCAGGTGTTTCAATTGCCTTGAGCAATGGTGATGATAGGGTTTATGAGTAAGAATCAGGGGGAAGGCCAAAGAGGAAACGGCCTCAAGTTGCACCAGGAGAGGTTTAGATTAGCTATTAGAAGAAATGTTTCCATTGAAAGGGTTATCAAACACTGGAACAGGCTAGCCAGGAAGGTGGTTGAATCACCATGCCTGGAGGTGTTTAAAAAACTGAGGTATGGTGTTAAAGGACAAAGATTAGTATCAGACTTGTTAGAATTAGATAGTGATTGGACTCAATAATCTTAAAGGTCTTTTCCAATGAAAATGGTTCTATCATTCTATGTTTTGGGGAAAAAAGAGAAAAAAAAACAAGCTGCAGAAGAAGCAATGGATACTTCATCAGTTTCTTTACTTTCCTTTTTAAGCAAGCTGTGAGACATATGTAACTCAAATTCCCTGATGTTTTGTTATTTTTCCTTTTCTTTCATTCTGTATGTATATTTATGGATTACTGCATTTTCTGCGTCTCCTTTCAGCCACAGTACTATTTCATCTGTGGTGTTTTGCTGAGTAAATAAAATGTCCTTGAACAATAGTGCTTCTCAGTTTGTTCATTCCACTGATTTATTTCAGCTTCGGAAAAGTGACCCTTTTCAAGTTCCCAACATACATATTGTGTCCGGTGTCATGTTTTGTCTGCACGGAGCAGATGCAAATGGATTAACGTCACTGGTACCAAAGCAACTCCTAATTTTTCAGATCAATCTATAGGTCTCTGGTCTTTCTCATACTCTGTCTTTATGGAAAATAGGGCAGTATGCAAGAACTGTTAAAATGTACAGGTAACTGCCCTACACACAAAACAAAGTCCTAAGTGCTTTGGAGAGCTGGGATTTTCTCATGCATGTTCTTGACTGAAGTAGTGACCAAGAGAGACAGTTCTCCTGCCTGTAGATCTCTTAGTCCCTGTCTCAAAAATGAGAAGAGAAACAAATTTCTCCATACTAACTACTCAATTATGTCCTTGCCATCAGGTGAGGTGTCCTATGAAGTGGGTTGAGTGGTTTGGACATGTTACTGAATGATGCATTTAATTAAGAACACTTCTCAGTCATGAGGCTTGCTTTTTCTCTCTCTTCCCCCCCCTTTTTTTTTGTTTTCTTTAATTTTCTTTCCTTTTTATTTTTTCTTTTCCTTTTTTATTTTTCTTTTCCTTTTTTCTTTGTTTTTTTTTCTTCTTCTTTTTATTTTCAAATTTCCTTTTTCTTTTTCCCTCCCAATCTCCCTCTCCTCTCTTCTCTCTTTTGGGTTTCACTTTTCTCTCACTTTGTTTCCTTAGTAGCTGATTCTATTGACAAGCAGATCCTCTTTTCAGTCACTTAATATGCTCTCCTACCATGTTTGCTCTACTTTATTTCTCAGCTTTGTTATTTCCACTCCACAGTAAAATCTATCACCTTTGAGTGAGTTATTTGCTTTTCTGGACTGCAGCAAATACCACCCACTCTGTTAAGGTCAGTCTCCAGCTCCTTGACTTTGCTATTGTTCCATCCTTTCTTTACCCACTCTGTCATTGCAGCACGACAGCTCCAGCTGGGAGGGCAGGGAAATCACTCCCTCAAGAGCAGTTTATCATAGCAATAAATGTTATGTGTTTTACTAGGATGCCATCAAAGTTCACCATCATGCTGAAGCTGAAACAATTGTTCCTTTTATTCATATACTATATATACTCTACCGGGTAAGTGTCTGTATCCTGCAGAGATCAGCATCCTGTAGGTGCAAGGTATTACTTCTAAGTTGTGAAAATTACTGAATTTGTAGATAGAAGCTTCATAATATTTTAAATTAATTACTACTTTTCAGTTCTTTTCCTGTTCTCCCTGCTGCCTGGGCTTTAATTACTTTGCTTATACAGGCGTCTCCAAAGTCACATCAATTATACAGTAAACGTGGACCTTACATTTTTTTTTCTGAATTGTTTTCCTCTTTTTGTGATACACTTTTGACTTCAAAGCACCAGAGGCCTGAGATTTTTGTGACTGTAACTGCTACTCAACAGAATCTGGCCAGCCTGCTGAATGGTCTGTCATTTGGGAAATTAGGTATTTTAACTTTTTTCAGATACTGGACAGAAAAGAGAAGACTTTCTGCTTACATTCCCTCCCTCATCTTTGTATTAAGTATTAATCTTTCTTCAGCCAAGAGAGCTTAATTAAAACTGAGAATACACTTTACAGCATTAATTTCAGCCATCCAAATTGCTCGAAGCAATATGAAAACAAGTTGCTGAATGTGTGACAGGATAATTCACTGAACACTAAAGGAAATTGCTTAAAACAAAAAGGAATTTGTTATACTCTAAGCTCTCGGTGATATATGAGATCTCCCAGTATTCTGGTGGGAAAAAATGATCAGCAGTCTTGCACTGACATATGTTAGGCATCTCACTTGCCTGAAATGCAGATTTGGATTGACTTAAACTATTTGGAACTCCAGATTATATTCCCAGCAATTTTATTATTTTTTTTTTTTCAGTCAAGAAAATAAAACACTGAAAAATCAGAATATTTCAACTTATTTTTTTTAACAGAAACTTTTCTTTTTTGCAGTTTCTGACAGCAATATGCTAAACCAGCATTCAGAGCATTCTCTTCTCTCCCTCTGTCACTTCTCAAGCAGAGAGGGCAGGCAGTTGCATCATTCCTGCTGTTTTCCCCATCCTGCCCCTGGCCCTGAAGTTACCTGCAATAACTGGTGCAGAGGCAACACTATAGCTCCCAGTACTCCTGACCTATTTCACCATGAAATAGAGGATCAAAATCAACCATGCTAAACCAGAGCTACTGTTCTTGAAATTACCTTAGGGATGGCATGGAGACATTTGCTGTAGAGATGAATCAGAGGGTCAAGTGCTAGGGCTCTGTCCACCTGTCCCCAGTGTTAGGCCAGATATTCTTAAGAAAACTATGTCTTCAGTGCTGAAATCTTAATTTTGGGACAGCTGTGTGATTTATTTCATTTTGGTTTATGCAGGAATTCCAACCGCAGACAAATGGGAGAACATTTGCTTTGACTAATGAATCTGGTGATATATATTAAGTCTACAAGAGGAAGAAAGGAATGTGTATCATTTGTGGATGAGACTCAGCCTCAAAGAGGTTAGTATCAAGTGCAAAAATAGAGGATCATTAACTGAGATGATACAGCCTGACTCTTGCTCTTGGTGTCAACAGCTGGATTTTTTTTTTCTCCTGATATAATCAGTGTTTACTTATTGGTGTCTGTCTGAGCTGAATTAGAAGCTTTTTAATCAAAAGACAAAGGACACCTTTTCCTGCTACATATTTTCCCTGAGCATTTTTCATGGGTGTTGTTCTGATGGATGTGGATATTTAGCCACAAATATTATTAAAAGTTTCTGTCCCAGCCTCTGTGGGCTTTCAAAGAAGAATGCTGACTAGAGGTTAGGAAGGATACTCAAAGCAAGTGCAAATGTTTGGGTCTGCAAGCAGTGTTTTCTATGTTCCTCTTAAGATGTAGAGTGCCTCTCCACTGCTTCAGCTGTTGAGCACTGACATTGTGATTTCAGTAACCAGGTCAGAGTCTGAGGTTGTTTTCTGATGGGCAGTTTGGTGGTCTGCAGTTAGAATAGTAACAAGCTGAATGAAGATTTTCAGGTGAGATAACATTTGTGTGGCACTAACTTGGGTGATTATATGGTTTCCCTGGGTTCTAGTGAGCTTCAGTCAGCACAAGATTTTTCATCCATCAGACCACTGAGCTAGGGTTTCAGAGGTAGAATCAAGAGATCTAGGAAGCGTGGCACTCTTCCCACCTGGCTACCACCTCTTTGTTTGCAAGTCCAACTCTGCCTCCATGTCAGGATACGTATCTATTTCAGGGCCTCCAAGAGCTAATGGAACCATTGTACTGCCAGCCACCAGAGGGGAACAATTTTCTTCTGTGTGATCTGATTATCCATGGTTTTCTCTAAAGCTTTTTGGGCATAGTTAAGGCATTATCTCCAGTTTTTATCTCTAGTTTTTATTTCTTGGCTCACCTTTGGTTCTGACTAACTGGCTGAGCAATAGGCAATAACACAGACTGGTGCTGATGGCAAAAGAATGTTTACTTTTGACTACTATTAGAGGTTTCTTAGGACTTTGGGTGGCTACACAGATAGTGCAATTCTATATGAATGAAAAACTACAAACATTGCACAAATGTGTTCATTGCATCCAGGCTGAGAGTGAAGTTGTAGAGATGTCCTGTTATTCATCTCAGCCAGCTACAAAATAGGAGATTATTTAAATTCAGCATATCAGCAAAACTTCGCAATAAAGCCAGAAATGGTTGGGAAGGTAGCTCTACTGTTTTCTAAGGTCATAAAAAATAATTTGGCTTACATTTTGGTTCACATGGGCAAGTCCTAGACACCAATAGCTGAACAGTCTTGGGAATATGCAGGTGCTCTTCTAGTCACCTGACTTCTGTTTAATTTGGTTTAAAGTGTTGCCTCTGGTCAAGGGATTGACTATGGCTTCCTGTGTTGAAAAGGCTTTTCACATCCCTTCCCTGTGTAACTAGAGCTGCTCAGTAAAATTGTGGTCTTCATGCCATTACTTTTTAGAACTGTGTTACAGCTAGATACTATTTTGAGCCACCCCCACATCAAGAAAAAAGCAATAATTAAAAAAAAGGTAAATCCTTACCAAGCCTGTGGTCCTTTTGCATAGCTGTGCTATCTGCAGCTCAAACCTCTGATGACTCAATGAGAGCATGTTTGGTTAAAATAGTGGGGACCAAATGATAGATGGAAGGCCTGCATCATATCTTGGGAAAACATTTAAAAGGGTGTTTTGTTTCTGTGAGCACACTTGGGATTTGATGTAATAGTGCTTGCGAGAGTTGATACGGAGGAAATTATTGCTTCTCAATAAAATTCCCCGTTTTTATTGGCTCACATACAGAAAATGGCAGGCAGCTGATAAAATGCTCTGTGGAATTTTCCTTCCATCTAGCCATGTACTCTACAGCAATGAAGTGCATTTTTTTTTCTTTTTTTTTTTTTTCAAGTGGGCAGATTATGATTGTTTGAAAGCCTTTTAAGTTTATCGTGCTATTCTTTAGGTGGGAGTCTTTGGCTTTTAAACCTGCTGGGTGTGACAGTAAAGAATAATCATACAAATAATCCCAGAAATGTCTTATCTCTGTCACATGTTTACAGGCAAAGTAAGACACATATTCTGGAACAGCATTTTTAACTTTTCACATGTGATATGGATTCCTGATAGATGTCTAGTTAAGGAGACGTACATATATACACACACACACATAGATATATGCATAATAGGGCTTTGTAAGACTGAAACTCTAAACAACATTTGCAGAATATTACTTCATCAGGGCATGAAAATCTAGAAAAGAGATCAGCTGTACTATCTTCTCTAAGACAAGCACAGACTTCCTCAGAAATTTAAACTGCAAAATTACTTGCATTTACTAATACCAATTCCTTAACTTTCCAGAATGGAAAATCTTGAATTTCCAACCCAGTTACTGGAAAGTATAAAACATTTCATCACATTAAGCTGGGTTTTCCTTGTTCACAGGAGAGAATTTGATTCCTAAGCACTAGGGCCAGAAGAAGACATATGGTGGGTTGTACATGCCTGAGTTGCCACAGCTGTCCAGGTTGGTGTGGTTGGTCACAGGATGTTCCCTCTGGAAAACAGACTGATTCTATTGACTGACTCCATGGAGAATGGAAAAAGCAAGCAAAGATGACTGTGATAATTTTCGTATCAGATATCAGGTCAAGTGATGACTGAGCTTTCCCCATAACCATGGAAGAGAGAACCTCTGGCTGCAAGAGTCAAGGGAGAGTCTTATTCATAGAAAAATATTTCCTTCAATGTACAGCATCCTCCTCCTCTACGATAAGCCCTGCAGGACGTCTCAACCTCTAGGCATGTTAACCCCATTTGCAACTGACTGGTGTGATTCACCTGACTCATCGTGTGAAATGTGTCTCCATAATGCCTGTTTGCCCACATTTTGTGTATATAAATCAACTTTCACCTGAAGAACAGGAACTCCTCATCTTTGTTGTCAAATCATTGTGAGCCATGAAGAACCTGCAAAATGCATTATAGCACTCCCAAATGCTTATCAATTTTCCAGAAGGGTTATGCGGTTAGTTGGAAATGTCTCCTTGCTCAGTTCCTGGTGTTCTCCAGACCTGAAGTGTCTTTGAATTGTCAGACTTTATTGTCACCAGAGACAGCTGGCACAGGAAATAACTCCATGGAAGAAGCAAGTGATATGGCATTTTTGCGAAACATGTTACAAATCTATATTAAAGCCAGCCTTTTATCCCTAATTAAGGGAACATCCTACCATGCTGACACTTTTATGTGCTAGTTTAAGAATTACAGCTAAATGGTGTTATGAACTCATTATGTCAAAACACAGCAGCATTGACCCAGACTTGTCTCCCAGTCCTCCAAATCTCATCCATCCCATACTTGGTTTACCACAAAAATGGCCTGGATTACTATAAGCTTAAAACAAGAGGACACGCTTTAACATAGCTTCTGTGTTTCAAATGTGCAGTAATGGTCTGGTTAACAAGAAGCAGATTCAAGCATGCTCCAGACATGCTGTCAATTAGGCATACATTAGTCCTCCATTCTGCTGGAGCACAGAGTGAAAGGAGATATCCCTCCTCTGGAGTGTGGAAAGGGTCAGTTATAGATCTTAGGAAGTATCCAAATGGAAATAGTAGTTTTTAAGTAAATAGCAGTAATGAAATTAATTTCTCCACTGCCCACTGCTGGGAATCACTTCCTAATGGCGAGGTGTGGCAAGATAAAGACATCTTCTCAGATGTGCACAGCAGAGAGACAAGACACAGGCCATAAACCAGAAAATTCCAATGTAGTATAAAGAGTCATCACACCCTGAATGAATTGTTCAGAGATTGTACAATCCTCATCTTTGCAGATATTGAAAACTTGACCACACGAGGTGTTGATTCCTTGCTCTAACAACTGTCTTTGAGCAGGAGGAGGCTCTAGGTGACTGCTTGAGGTCTTTTCTAACCTGCATGTTCCTTAGATTGCATATGTGCAAGAGCTGTGTGTCCTGCAGCACTAGCGCAGTGGGAAAGCAGCTACAGACACCATTCAACAATGAAAGGGAGGAAGCAACATTGCATCCAGCAGAGCTTCCTGGAGTATACTTGAGAAATCTGTGTGACAACGAAGGGAGGTGACATAGTCAGGTAAGTGTTGGTTCCCACACAAAAGTCTTTCGGTGAGTTGTGGGGTTTTATTTTTATTAACATACTTGTTCTTCCTTCTGCTTCCCTTAATAACATCTAAAATAGGGGAAACTGTACATTTTTATACGTGTAGTCCCAGGGACAAACAGAGTATGTCAAATAGGAGTGGGATGAAGTTCCAGCTACAGCAAGAGAGTAACCAAATCTGTTGTGAAAAGGTGCAAGAAACTGGAGAACAGTGAGAAGGCAAAAAGGGAGAAGATGCACAAGCAGAAGAGACTGTCATAGCTGGTATGCAGTGATGCCTGTTATCTCCTTTGCATTTCTACAGTGTTTGGTACAGCAGAGTATAAGAGCCAAGCATGTGCAGTCATTGAGCAATACTGTGCTGTTGATGCCAGCAAACTGACAGGGAAGTTTAGGTAGCAGAACTACTCAATGTGGTTCTTTAGTAAAATAATCAGTATTTTAGTGATTGCTTTCAGAGTGAGTTCTAAAAGATGATTTCTCTCTGTCTATACTCAGTGTACATCTCATGTTACTCTTAGTGGAGGAAGCCATAGTTTGAGGCACTGGCGATATACTCTTGTGGTTTGGTTGATGACTCTCATTTCTTCAGTAGATTTGGTTTAACGTCACTGGTTGTCTTCAAGCAAGCCTCCTTATAACAATGCTTCTGACAAGAACTGAAACACAAAAAGAGGCTTTAAAAATTATTATAATCCTAACAATGTACAGAACATTGCCTCCCCCCCCCCCCCCAATTCACATTCAGAGTTGTATAGAGATGTCATTTATGTCCTAGACACATTAATTTCTGATTTCTTTAACTCTCTTAATTGGAAGAAAGTAGGTTGCTGCTGATTTATGAACTCTTCAGAAGTGCCAGGGATCATTTTAAATGTACACAGCTGCTCTGCAGTAGTTTAACTTGGCAGATAGTATTAAACCATTGAATTGTGTCATTTATTTGTGTTTGCACACAATAAGTTCCTTGTGCAGGTTCTTCAGAAATAACCTCAATGTTGATTCGGAAATGTGGCCTAAAAATAACCTAGCCCCATGATTTATTGTTTTGGTGCTTGTCTCCAAACAGTACATCTAAAATGAAGAATGGGATAGCATGTATATCCCAGATAAGGCAACGGAATGGAAACCATCCATAAGAGGAGCTGTAGACCGAGGTCTGAAATGGAAAAGTTCCCAGGGTGAGCGAGCAAGACACATGATGGGAATCGACCTGCGTTGCTGGTATTTGGGAGCGCTGTGACTTATTTCATTGCTAGGCAAGGGAGTGTATGATGTTGTGTAATGAGAAAGAGCAGCAGTCGTGACAACAGTATCACTGGTTGTAATGGAGTATAAATCAGGGCAATTTACTCTGTCATTCCATTCAGGGCATCATAAAAGTAACGCCTGTCGTCTGGAAAAAATCTAAACTCAGAGAATAATGTAATGCATTTTGCATACGCCCTATTGGATGTATAAAATACTGCAGCACCAGAAAGGAAAACACTTCAAAATCGAGCCTCTTTATACTGAGGGGTGACATCTGCAAATATATTCTACAATCAATACTATGTGACTTGATTTATGTCTTCAACAATTCTATGGGGGATAAAAAAGCAGTATAGATTCTATTATAGCTCTAGAAAAAATAACTTTTTAGGCCATGATACTAATCCCTTTGATCCACACCACTTAGTGTATGGGAAAGCAAAAGAACTTCCCTTATTTCTCCTTTGGCTGCAAAATGGAATGAAAACAGCCTTCAGGGAATTGCAGATTCAGTTACATCCTCAACAAGAGAACCTAACAGGCAGTGTTTAAAGACTGACTGATAGGCATCATCTCTTGATGATCATAGCAGAACATTTTAGGCTGCTGATTGCAAGCACAGGCATGCTGGAAAGCAAAATTTATGCCTGTCAGGCTTTCTGCTGCAGTTTGTCTCCTTTTTATTTCCCTTCCCTTCAAACCAGATTGCAGCAGTCTGACATGGAAATCAAGAACAATGACCAAAGTGAATTTCAAATAATTTCCTCTGGTAAATGGTATAGAAGAGAGAAGTTAAAAATTAAATGAAGGGTAATTTTGTCTTAATCCTCTAGAAGATGATGAAACTTGAGCCCATAGGGACTTCAGAAAGTAGTTGTATCATCATCTACCCATGATGATTCAATTCTTTCATCCGTCACTGTCACAAAATGTCCCTTTGCTCTGGGCTGGCACAACACAGAGAATGATTTGCTTTCAGGAGGTCATGAGATTTCTTTTACCTTGTTATGGAGGACAGTGAAGCATGGTTTTCCTTCTTGTTCAAGATCAGTGCTGGCAATAGCTGATGAAACTGAACTATTAGCAGGATTTCTCTTTTTTTTTTTTTCCTCCTTGCCTTCTATGATAGCAACTTAGAGCTATCTATGAGACAGCTGTGGAGCCATTCAGCTGCCTTACCCAAGGTGGTAGTGTAAGGGAGCTCAGACCACCAAGGTGCAGAAAGTGGAGCACCTTGATTCTTCTCCTTTAAAGATACTGGGATAGTATACTGTCACCCAGAGAGTTAATGCAGAAAGTACTGTCAGCAGTCTGAGGGAAGAACCTATTGGATGCTGTTGGCTTTTAGTCTTACACACTCCTAGCCCTCAACAGAGAAAGATAAGAAAACCCAGTCATTAACATTGAATACATGTTACATGCACTATGGCAACTGGGTTGCATATTTATGAGGGGGTGGGCAGTATGCTGGAGAGATCACTCAGGCCATCTAATTTAACCCCCATTTCTATATGTGACTTCTTGGTCCTGTTTATCATTCCCACTGCTGTGGTACAAATCACAAATCTCCATAGCAGTAACAGGTTTGGATTTTTTTGAAGTACACATCGTGCTTTGAGGAATAGAAGAGGTTTTTGCTTAAGAAGGAAATAAACATACATGCAAATAGCAGAAGATATAACAATTGCTTTGGTAGCATGCTCTTGTGTTGTTAAATCCTTTTCTTTCTAGTTCCACAATTATAGTGCAAGACATTATATTCAAACCTTCTTTTTTTTTTTTTTTTATAATCAGTACATTTTTATGTCGACATTGTCCTCAATGATTTAATGCTATTGTTAAAATATAGAGGGAATTGTTGAAAGTGTTGTCCGTACATCGCTTTACTGCTACCTCAACCCAGCACAAGGGACAGAACATCAGTTTACCAAGGGTGCAACTGTATCCCCATTTCATAGAATCATAATCATAGAAACAATAAGGTTGGAAAAGACCTCAAAGATCATCAAGTCCAACAAACAAATCCCAGAAACCACCTTTAAACCTGAACACCATCCAGGTTTGTTTCTGAAATGCCAGATTCTCAGAATTGGCAGTAATGACGCATAGACAACTTATAATTAACCAATTAATACCCTTATTTGAACCAACATTTCTCTATTCTAGGAATAAAAAAATCAAGTAGAGTGAATTAGTTACTTCAGTCTTTTAACAGCATTTTATATAATTCCAGATAAAAAGAGGAGGCAGAAGTAAAAGTGGCTTATTTAGTTCCTGCAGAACCATGGATGGCATCTATCTGACACACAGCTGCCACAGATGACGAGTTGTGACCTGACAAGTTGGATAACAGAAATGCTGCATCAACATAATAATTTTGTTTATCAACACTGATAGTCAATCAAGAACTATTTTAAAAATTAAGGCTCTTTTTAACACCTGATGCTCAGTGGCATTAGATGTATGTGCTTGATTCCTGTCAGGGCTCAGCTGAAAATGACCCTCCTTTTGCTTTCCCCCAGGCACTCCTTGTAGAATCTGAGTCTGGAGGGTTTTCTTTGGCAATCTGTCTGTTCCCAACAGGTGACAAGAGCCAGATAACACCTTTGCAGGGACTAGAGATGTGTTTCCCCAGTGACAACTGAGAGTATATTCTCACCTACAGATCTTCAGCTGTAATGTTGTTCTGGAGCTGCTGTTGGAGATTAGTGGTATCTCACGCTAGCTCATATGTTAGTTTATTGTATCCTGCATACTGCATGTGTGAGCCAGAAAAGCAGAGTGTGTTTTACAGGGAGACACTCATGCAGGCAGGACTGACAATTATTGAATGTGGTCTTGAATAACAATCAGCAAATTGTATATGAGAAAGGAGTCTAACGAATATTATGTAACTTATTTCTTCAGTGTTTCTATGAAACATGTTGACTTAGCTATAAACAAATCATACATATATGTAATCTATTAAATTTATATATGTTTTAAAAAGACAAACAAGATATAGTCATTTAGCAAAATCTGAACTTCCTCTGTTCTGCATTTTTGCCCTCGTTAGACTCCAAGAACCCGGACATTCCTTTCACTTTATTTCTGTGCAAGCTTATAAAAAGGAGGTCAATCATCCAGCAATGTGGGATTTAAATTCCTGCTTAAGCAGATTAATTCTTTATTATTAAAATAAAATTAAAATTTAAAGAAAAAAAAAGGGAAAGATGTAAGAACTTCAAATAGTAGCTGTATTATTCAAGTATTGGCAGTTGCCCTTTTCCCAAGAGCCTTGTGGTACTGAATGCCTCTCAACAGACTCCTGTAACCTGCTTATTTGTTTTGTTTTGAGCCTTAATTTTACAGCTCTTTTTTCTTCTAAGTTAGGTAGACAGGGATCACTGATGGTAGTGTGAGGTGTAGGTCAATTCCTAGGCTGCTCTGACGGTTGTTTGTGATGATTACCTGTTGGTGAACAGAATTAAAAAGATGAGACTATCCTCTCCCTCTAGTGTCTTAGGTTGGCAGGTGTAGATTTTTAGTGTTAGTACAAAAACTATGGGTGTTACAGAAGAGAAGGAAAGAGGTTTGTAGGTCTGAGAAGTAAATATCTTGCATCTCCTGCCCAAGTGCATGCATACTGGTTAATGTGGATGGATTAATACAGAACGATATTGCTGTGACTTTGGGGCTTCCTCTGTCTTCTGGTTTCCTTCTCTGACAACCCAGCAATCCTTTATCTTTTTTTTATGGATGGTACTATGCTGTATGTTCCACAAAATATTCTCCATCTTCCAGACATGTCAACAACTTTTTGTTCTCCATCCCTCTTACTTTCGCTGTGGCCAAATGCCTTGCAATAGATGAATAATGGATTTATTCTTCCTTTCAGTATGTACCTATATGTTATCTCTTGGAATGTTTTTTGCTTCACAGGCTGGCACCAAAACAAAATTAAAACCATTAATGGAACTTCAAAACAAGTCACCTACCCTTGGAAACCTTACTAGTAACTTTGTCTGCTTAATTTTGATCATAATGTATTTTAAGATGTTTTTCTTGGAAATGCAAATGGTGGCTAATTCCAGCTTTCATGCTTTTCTTTACTTTATTGCACCTAAAAATGACTGTGGAAACTCAAATATATTTCTAAGTGCAATATTATGGTTCTGCATATCTGCTTGGAATGAGGTCACAGGCACAGATTCCAAGCAATCTGACTTTTTGGTTTGGTCCTTATACCGACAATTACAAGAATGGAAATGCTGCATATTCCAACACTCTGGCTAGGGTTACATGCCTGCTTGCCTTAGGTTTGAGTGGAGTCAGTGGAGGATCCAGCCCATGGCATTCAGATGAAGCAGCATCAAGCTTGGACACTCAAGCCAGACTTCCCTGTGATGTGGGGATGAGCTGCTTGCTGCAAAATGAGGAGGCTGTCCTCCTGTAATTTCTGGCAGACACTGGCTCTTTGCTGTTTGTCTGAACAGGGTGGAACTCCTGTTCTGTGTGTAAGGACAGATGGAAATACCCCAGAGTCAGCCCCTGTTCCCTGACAGGTACATTTTGGTAAGCTCAGGTTCACGCTGCCTTTGGAATAAGCACTGGCCCAGCCTCTCTTGAGAGCATGAATAGTAGGAGCATAAGTCTCTGAACACAGATTTTTTTCTAGTAGCAAATCCCTTCATTAAACCAGCATTTGAATGAGCCAGAACATGATACTTGTGCACTTCTTGAAAGGGAAACCAACTCACAGGGCTGCGAGATGTGGGAACAGAGCTGGGCACAAACAACCAGATGTGCTGGTGGCTCCAGCCAGGAAAAGGTGCTCGCTCCTTGCGCTATCAAAGTATTCTGGGAGGCTCTGTTTTGTTGGCATCCATGTTCTGAGAACCAATGAAAAGGAAGTTGGATCCCCTCCATGAGGTTTTATGTTGTTCCCACTGTTACTATGAAAATGTTCATATTTTGAATATATTCCAAGAACATTTTGCATCTTCCTTTTAACTAGAGGTACAAACAGCTGTTTTAAAAGAAACTGATAAATAGATGGATTCTTGTGTGTCTTCCAAGTGTTCGCTTAACTACAATGACTACATTGGGGAAAAGTAGTTTCTGGACTGAGACTTGATTTATATGTAGCCAAATTATGCAAACACTTGATTTATGATCCAGTGGATAGTAATTTATTCAGTATCATGGGACTAGACTGCTGGCCTCATATTCATTATTGACATATGTAGTTTATGGAAATTAATGAGAATTCTCTTCAGAAGATTCTCTGTTCACAGAGAAATCTCAGGTTTGCTTTGCAGTACTGATAGTACAGAATTCCCCTGCAGAAGGTGCATACTTCACTTTGGATTAATTCTCAGCCCTTTGCCACTGACAAGTGGAGATCTCTCTCACATCCATGGGGACAAAATTTCCTCCGTGTATACAACTAAATTTGAGAACACAGGCACAGAAGAAATGTAGTTCATTCTTTAATGCAAACTAAAAGCTGCTTTCTTTCTGTTGCCAAAGAGGTTGTTTCTCCTCTGCTTTGCACAACAGTTAGTCCAGAATGATGTAGTCTTTGAATAAAGAGGTAGAGGTATTCAAGTATAGAGCTATTTGTCAAATTAGTCATGATATTTATTTGCAAGTAGTAACAACTGGAAAACTTCACACTACTCGTTGGAAGGAAAAACATGCTAAATAATTCTTGAGCAATACAGAATACAGAATTAACCAGGTTGGAAATGACCTTTGAGATCATCAAGTCCAACCTATCACCCAACACTATCTAATCAACTAAACCATGACACTAAGTGCCTCATCCAGTCTCTTTTTAAACACTTCCAGAGATGGTGACTCCACCACCTCCCTGGGCAGCCCATTCCAATGGCAAATCACTCTTTCTGTGAAAAATTTCTTCCTAGCATCCAGCCTAAACCTCCCCTGGTGCAGCTTGAGACTGTGTCTGCTTGTTCTTTTGCTGGTTGCCTGGGAGAAGAGACCAACCCCCACCTGGCTACAACTTCCCTTCAGGTAGTTGTAGACAACAAGAAGGTCTCCTCTGAGCCTCCTCTTCTCCAGGCTAAGCAACCCCAGCTCCCTCAGCCTCTCCTCAGAGGATTTGTGTTCCAAACCCCTCACCAGCCTTGTTGCCCTTCTCTGGACATGTTCCAACATCTCAACATCTTTTCTAACCTGAGGAGCCCAGAACTGGACACAGTACTCAAGGTGTGGCCTAAGCAGTGCTGTGTATAGGCGCACAATGACTTCCCTGCTCCTTCTGGCTACACTATTCCTGATACAGGCCAGGATGCCTTTGGCCACCTGGGCACACTGCTGGCTCATGTTCAGCATGCTATCAACCTGGGATACCCACAGCTCCCTTTCTGCCTGGCCACTCTCATCCTGTTGGACTCTGCCCATCTGTCCAACCTGTCAAGATCCCTCTCCAGAGCCCTCCTACCCTCTAACAGATCAACACCTGCCCCTAGCTTGGTGTCATCTGCAAACCTACTGATGATGGACTCAATCCCCTTGTCCAGATCATCAATAAAGATATTGAACAGGATGGGGCCCAGCACTGATCCCTGGGGCACACCACTAGTGACTGGCTGCCAGCTGGATGTGGCACCTTTCACCACCACTCTCTGGGCTTGGCCCTCCAGCCAGTTCCTAACCCAGCTCAGAGTGCTGCTGTCCAAGCCACGAGCTGACAGCTTGGTCAGGAGTTTGCTATGGGGGACGGCATCAAAGGCCTTACTGAAGTCCAGGTAGACTCATCTTCTGCCACATTGGGACAGCCTATTCCTGAGCCTTCAAGATTTTTTTCTTGAAGTAGCTCCAGCCCTCCTGGACCCCTTTGTTTTAAAGGACTATTTCCCAAGGTACTTTCCAAGTTAGTTCCTTAAGTAGTCTGAAGTCTGTCCTCCTGAAGTCCAGAGTGGAGGTTTGGTTTATGCCCCTCTTAGTTTGACTGCATATTGAAAACTCATTTATCTCATGACCCCTGGACACCAGACAGCCTCCAACCACCACATCTCCCACCAGCCCTTTTCTATTTGTAAAGAGTAGGTCAAACAAAGCCTCATCCTTGGTAGGCTCACACAGCATCTGGGATAAGAAGCTATCCTTCATACACTCTAAGAACCTTCTAGACTGCCTCCTCTCTGCTGTGTTAATCTCCCAGCAGATATCTGGCAGGTAAAGTCACCCATAAGAACAAGGGCTGCTGATTTGGAGACAGCCTCCAGCTGTTTATAGGATAATTCATCAACCTCTTCATCCTGGTTGGGTGGTCTACAACAGACTCCAAGCAGGATGTCAACTTTGTTGGCCTTCCCTCTAATTCTCACCTCAACCTGATCGTCCTTAATCTCTAGTTCCATGGTGTCTAGAGCCTCCCTGATGTGCAGGGCTACCCCTCCACCCCTTCTCCCTGGCCAATCTCTCCTGAAGAGCCTGTAGCCATCAATTACAGTGCTCCAGTCATGAGTCATCCCCCCACGTTTCTGTGATGGCGACTACGTCACAGCTTTCCTGCTGCATCCAGGCTTCCAGCTCCTCTTGTTTGTTACCCATACTGCATGCACTGGTGTACCTACACTGCCCCTGGGCTGCTGATTTCTCCCCTGACTCTTACTTACCACCCTCAGTCTCCTGTCTGCAGAGACTGCTTTTGTCCACTTCCCTCTTCAAGTCAAGTTTAAAGCCCTGCCAATGAGCCCTGACAACTCCCTTCCTAAAACCCTTTTCCCCCTGTGGGATTCCCATCTGTTGCCAACAGGCCTGGCCTCTTGTAAATCAAGCCAATGGACTCAATGGTACAAAAGGTCTTTTCCATGATGCTGTGATTCTACAGGGGTGCTTCTCCCACTTAGTCCCAGTTATGCTTCCTCAGCCTGCAATACAGTCAGTTTTTGAGATCTTCCCCTACTCAAATTTGGATCTGATGCCCATGTACTAGGACCACAGAACAGTTCATGGTAGACTAGTGCAGCTCTCCTTCTGGAAGAACTCTTCTCTTTACTTTTCTTTGTAACTCATGCAGTTGTGCCTGTAGAACAAAGGGTTTCCATTTCATACTCATATTATCTTCACACTCACACAGGAGAGACCACAGGGTTCATTGTGGCATGTACTGTCCCTGTTCAGCTGTAGGAGAGTTCAACTCTGCTAACTAAACCCATTGGCTCATCTGCAGCGTAGCAGTGTCCTGGCTTCACACAACCTGCTCTCAGAAGCAAGCTCCCTCCCTGCCTCCCTCAGATGAGAAGGAAAACAACCCCCAGAAAATCCCCCTCCAGGTTGAGATAGTTTACTGAGATGATAATGCTATACAATTACCTTGGCAGAAGATGTGTGGGTTTTTTGCATATTGAACTTAATATTGGCCTATCAAAATCATGTTTGGGTTTGTCAGTAAATTATCTAATATCCAAAGAGCAATCATTAAAAGTCAATAATTCATATTTTAATGTTATTTTAATGTCCTTTCTTTCTCAAGAACCCTGGTTTCACAGTCTGCCCCCTTTCCACCCACCCACTCTTTTTTCCCCTCCAATCCCAGAGCACCTGGGCTCTGTTGGAGTCTCCTCCTACCCCAGGTGTGGCCACTTTGCCCTCCCCACCCATTCCCCTTTTTATTTCCCCCCAGGAAAGGCAGAAGCTCTAAGCTGAGCCCATCTGGGCTGAGGATCCTCCTCTCATCTCTGGTGAGTCCCCATGGTGCACACCATGTGATTTGGGGGGGGGGACAAAGGCCGGGGGGCCTGGTGGCCCCCCGGCTAGGTAGGAAGAGGGTTGCTTGCTTCATCAATATCATTTATGTGTGCTGGCTGAGTCTCCTTTCTGGGGCTGAGCTCTTCTGTGTGGTATCTTGGCTGGCTGAGGGCTTTGCCCTTGAGTCTGGGATGGGTGCAGAAAGGGTGGTGGTGGAGGAGCAGGAGCTGTTTGGGCAGAGTGTAGGATGGTCCCAGTCCCTGGAAGTCCTGTTTCCCCTTAGCAAGACTGAAGCATGGCATTGTCCTCTTTTGAGGGGTTGCCCACCTTTGTGGAATGTGGATAAAGCCAATCCCTTGAAATGGCCTGAAGGGGTGCCAGGGGAGGGTGAGGTTGGACATCAGGAAACATTTCTTTGCTGCAGGAGTGGTCAGGGATGGGAACAGGCTGCCCAGGGAGGTGGTGGAGTCCCCATCCCTGGAGGTGTTCCAGAAATATGTGGTTATGGCCCTTGGGGCCATGGTGGTGTTGGGCTGCTGGTTGGACTTGATGACCTTAGAGGGCTTTTCCAATCCAAACAATTCTATGATTCTGTGACTCTAAATCTGGGTGTTTTATTGTTGTTGTCCCTTCCCCTCCTTTCTCAGCTTTCATTCATCTTTCTTTTTCTTTTATAATGCTTTCAATGGGAAAAGTGTAGCAAACCTAGCTGACATGAAGGCAAGTTATTGTGCCTGAAATTAATTCTTGCCTCGATCAAAAGCAAGAATTCTGAAAGCAGTCCCATTGTGGATGCTTCCAAACAGGAAGATGTTGGCATCCAGATCACACTGAGCAATAGGATATTCTAACCAGGCTGCCAGGACTGGAATGAGACCTGTAATGCTTTGTTTCAAAGACCAGGGAGATCAACATATCCAGCACGGTCGCCACCTAAAAATCATGTCAACAAGTGTCCATTCTATGCTTTTTTTCCCCTTTTCCTTTCTCACTCATGGTGTTTTTTCCCTCCTGCTCATGCATCTTCCACCAGCATTCTGGTCTGGATCAGCAATGGTGTGGCCAACAGGACCAGAGAAGGGGTTGTGCCCATCCAGACCAGCCATCTACCCTGTCGGCTCATCTTCTGGCACACTGGCACAGCCTGTTCCTGAGCCTTCAAGATTTCTTTCTTGAAGTAGGTCCAGCCCTCCTGGACCCCTTTGTTTTTAAGGGCTGTTTCCCAAGGTATTGTCTGAGATAGTTCCTTAAGTTATTTCTGTTAATACTTTCTAGTTTAAGTCAAAGACCTTCAGGCACTTGAGCTGAAACTAAGTTTTGGAACATAAACTTTTCATACATGGTTTCTTAATAAAGCTAGTTTAGGAAGTTAGTGGCTTAATCCAACATTGATATCTGTACAAATCCAACATGTCATCCAGAAGTGACCCCAAAATGGAGTTACTCCCTCAAGAGAAAAGAAAGAGAGAATTCAATTAAGTATATCAAGTGGGAAATTTGACGCTTTCATTACGTTAACAATATTTGACATTGATTATAATGTTACACATCAGGTCTCACAACAGTTCAGTTAAAATCTTGTATTTTTCTTATATTTAGGATTGCCTACCTCTGTCCTTGAGTTTGGTATCACTTTGAGACTGGGATTCACAGACAGAAGCATCATCCTAGACTGACATCCTTAAATCATCTGTTTGGAAAGATAGGAATCTCATTATCATTTCCATGTATGCCTTGCAGCCATTGTGAGTCTTGCAGTGTACCTATGAAGGCATAGGTTAGTTTGGGTGGGAAGTGCTCTGGGAAAATAACAGTTTGAACTCTTCAGACTCAAGTACACCTCATGTCCTCAGGAATTCTTCTCCATCCTCAAAAAAAAAAACCCATGAGGATCTGGAAGTGTGTTTTTGAATGCAGGCAATTAGAACAACTTGGGCACTCCCACTGAGTGCTGGACATAGTTTGAGTACACTTACTAAAGCTGGACTGTGAGAGAAGGCAGTTAGAAGGTTGCTTAATTTATGAACCACAAACTATTTTAGAGAACAAGATTATTCATCTCAGACAAAAAGATAGGAATTCTCAATGTGCAAAAAAAAAAAAGAAAATATAATTGACTCTTAGTAAATACCAAGTTGAGAAGTCTTCAGCTGAAATAGTTCTCTTTGTAACTGCTCACCTATGTGCCCAGGGCATGCATTCAGTAATGCAGAATTAACGTATGTGCTGGTTTTGGCTAGGATAGGGATAAATTTCTTCAGAGTAGCTATTGTGTGACTATGTTTTTTATTTGTACTGTACTGATAACCCAGGGATGCTTCAGCTATTGCTGAGCCCTGCTTACACAGAGTCAAAGCCTTTTCTGCTACTCATTGCTCCATCTGCAAGTGGGATGAGGGGGAAGCTGGGACAGCTGATCCCACCTGACTGAATGGTTATCCCATACTGTATGGCATCATGCTCAGCATAAAAAGCTGGGAGCAGGAGGAAGGAGGGGACATTCAGAGTGATGGCATTTGTCTTCCTGAGTAACTGGTCTGATATTGCCCACTCCAGAGGATTATTCCACTTAAATACACACTTATGTCAATGCATAAATATACAATAGTCTGTATTTTTCAACCATTCTTGTTTTATTCTCAATTTATTTCTTGCACATCTGTATGGGAAAAGCAGCAATTCACTGGTTTTTGTTCCATTTTTCAACAAAAAAGCATTAAAATGAGACAGTCTTATTTCTTCTGTAATCTGCATTGGTTTTATTGGGACCTAGGAAGGGGATAAAAACCCTGAGTAGTTTATTTTTGGACACCCATCCATACCTGAGGCAGAAAATTAGCATAGTCAGTGATTTTAAACTGTGTGTCTTACTTCTGTTTTCACTAATGATCCATTTCATGGACTTGGTTTCTATCTTGTATGGATTTCAGTCTTGTAAATTGCTTTCAACTATGATCCTCCTCTACTTCTGACACAGAACAGAATTATATGTCAGTTCTTGTTTCATTTCAACAAATTCTTACTTATTTCATTTTAAATGTAATATAATATTTTCTATTGAATTTCATTAGGTTCTTTTGAATTAATTAGTAATGTATATATAAGTAGATAAGATTCTACTGAGGGTTACTGAGTACTGGCCCATTTTCTTCATGACAGGAAAGGAAAGAATATCCTTGACTCCTTTTAATCATTGTGTTTATGCTGTGAAAGTCGCAAGCATCCCATCTTTCTGTATTTCTTAATGAAATTCTGTATATCAGCTGTCAAAATAATCTGATTTTATCTAAGCCTTTGTTTCTGGCTTTTGTGGCCTGATGCTGTTCCAGAGCAAATAGTTCTATAGACTTCTATAATACATACTAATGTAGGACAGGACCATCTAACAATTTCACTGTCCTTAAAATCCTTTCAAATGCCCTTGTGGTTGGTTAAAGTATCCCGTTCACATTAACTAAGCATGAGCAGCTCAGGTGAAAGCAAATGGAAGCTGTATTTACAAAGCAAAAACTACATTCTACAATGGAATGCAATGAATATGTACAAAATATACAGTATTTACAATCAGAAAACAGCACAGAAACACCTCCTTTCCCTGCCTCTGGCTTTCCCAGAGAAGCAGGGAAGCTGCTCCACTCTCTTCCCAAATCCCCCCTCCTTCCCCCTGTAACAGAAGAAAAGAGAAAGAAGCTGGAAGAAAGCAATGTCATATCTCAAGTTCAAAGGTGTTATCCTCCCAGTAGAACAGCCAGACCAGAGGAAAAAGAAGGAATGGGGGTGAAAGTAAAATCTGAAAGACTGTTATGGCGCAGCTGCATCCATCCCACACATCCTAGCCAATGAAATTTGTTTAGAATAATCTTTTGTTTTCCTTTTTACACCCAATAGTGAATTGTTTTTCTAATTTTCTGCTCAAAATCTGCAGCTAACTTTCAAAGGCATAGCCTAAAACTGCCACAGCCCTAGAAAATGAAAATCTCTAAATCAATGTGTGCATGTCTGATTTACCCACACTACAGCACATGGGCAAAATTCTGGAGGTTAAAGACAGAATTATCTCAGTGAAGGTGCTGGAGGGAAGCATAATAAAATTAATAGTGTCACAAGCATACAACTGAAGTCTGGTTGTGGCCTTATAATTCCTCACCTCATTGCATGGAGCATGTTGCTAGTAAATCAGTTCTGTGAAATGAAACAAGTTTTAGTATAGTAGTTAAACTACCTTAGACTAGTAATTTATTAGGCAGAGAAGCACATGAAGGAGCATGCCTAAACACTGATACTACTAAAGGAAAAAGAGAAAGTACATGCCTATTCCTCAAGAGGCTATTTAGTTGCTCAGTGTACTAGCAGGGATGCAAATACAAATAATGTGCAGAAAAGAACAGAGGGTTACGCCCCCCCCAAAAAGTTTGATTGAAAGGCAGACAGGTATTACTGCAGTGCTATTTTTTTCTTGTTTCAAGAAATACATATTGAACTGACACCTCTTCTACATTTCAGAGGATACGAAGACTAATGAAATTACTTTATGAGGGATCTCAACTCCTTTCATGCTGTCATTAAGCCTATAAAAATATTGGGTATAATAGCTTTCCTTGGTTTCTATTGAAGTACTGCACTGAGCCTCTGAAGCTACAGGAGCTCTGCCCGCATCACTATCAGTCCAGTGTGTAACCACTTGACTCTCTCTGTGCTGTATTTTCCTCATCTGTAGAAAGAGAATGAAACTGCCTGCTTATTATGTGTGTATATATATGAAAAAAATAAAAAACTTGCAAAAACCACAATGAAAACGTTTATTACTTTTTTGTTGTTGTTGTTAAAATACTAATAAAGTAATAATAACCTTGTTCTAATGTACAATAGAAGCTAATTATTTTGGGGAGCAAAATACATTTCAGTGAGACTGAAGAATCTATAGCTTTTTTTTTTGAAAGCCACAAGTTTGCAGGTGGATGGTGTTTGAACTTTGTCTTTTCACTTACGAAACACTTTAATGCCATTCAGTAAGAGAATCAAGTACAAAGGCATCAGAGCACAAATTCCATAAAGGGACAATAAGGTAATTAGCCATATTAAAAATAATCAAGCCAAATTCTTGAAACGTTTTCCCCCCTTTTTTTCCCCAATCATAATGTGGAAGGAGTGATTTTGTAGTTACAGAGAGTTTGGGGGTGTGGGGTTTTTTGGTTTATAGTTTCTTTGCTGAAGTTTGGACTTAATGAAAATGAAAGTTGAGCCTTAATTTCCAGCTACTGTCCAGTAGGCATATGCAGAAATAAGACAAATTGTTCCTGTGGTTCTATTTTGCAGCCTAATCTGCTGTTCAACCCACAGCCACAAAAGAGAGGTTTCACTGTTTCTGAAAATATGCCGAAGGATAATTAACATGACAATAGTTAGCAATTACTTCGATCTTCCTCTTCAAAGCACTTACCAAATCTCTGCTGTTAATCTACTTAGATTTGTGACACTTTTTTCCTTCGGCAAAATTGTTCATCTCGATTTGTGTCACAAACTGGCCTCTGTGAGATGGGTTTGTGCTGTCTGTTAGAACATATAAAGCATTCAGAGTGTATGAGAAAACCTGGACCTTATTCAGTAGCTTAGAACGCTTTCACTTATTCAAATGATCCCTCAACTGAATTTAGATCTCTGAGTAAATGTAGGGAGTAAAAGTGTTGCTTTGTAAATCACCACAAGTTACTTGTTCATTGAGGTGCAGAGCTTTCTGTGTTGGCTGGCGACTGCAGTCAGAACTGAAAATACTTAGGCTATTGTAGTCTTGGTTATTGTTTGTACTGAGTGCACCTGCCCAGTTCCCTCCTGCCCTGGCTCTGAGGACTGCCTGTGTTCTGGCCCTTGGACCTAGCCAAGCAAAGAGAGCCAGTGGGGTGGAGTATCTTGAAAACTGCTTAAAGAAAAAAAAATAAAATTATTCTTTAATGGGAGAAGTGTGATTTTTCCAAGTAATTTGACCCGAGTGGAAACAAAGCTTGTCAGAGACTGTATTACGTGAAAATGTTTGCAGAATGATGTCAGTGTGTTAGCACTGTTAGTAGACAGTTGGGGCTTTATTCACAAAAAGGGCACATTTTCACTGCATGCAGCAGATTAATAAATGAGACTTTCTGTGCACAAGTTAGCTCTGTGAAAATACTGCCCTTCCGTTTTGAGGACAAACACATTTTCTGTGTAGATGGGCTAAGCTGATTTATGGCTCTCCCAACACAGGTTATCAAAGGCTTTTCAAAGGTGTGGATGTGAGTCCCTCTAAGCAAAGTACAGGGAAAGGAGGCTGGACCACAGGCTCAAAGGGGCTTCCCGATCATCAGGTGTAGTCCCTTGCTCTCACGGTGGTGGCTCAGGCCAAAGATGTACCTATCCCTGCCTCCTTTCTCCCCAGCACTTATATACCAAAATGTGTAAGAAGCAAGAAATGTATGAAGCCACCTGTTCTCAGATATACTGCCACAGCTCTGACAGTTTCCACAGCAACCATATCTCACAATCTGCTCCATAAGACAATTGGAAAAACATGGTTTGTGTGTTAACAGTCCTTCCAGCACAGTGACTTTTTTCTGCTGGAGATGATAAACTTGAAGACAGTGTGGACAAGCAGCAAACATGGAACAAGGGAATTGGAAGGATGTTTTGCAGAACCTGGGAAGCCTTGGTTTTGAATTTGGAGGCAAGCAGCCAGTTCTCAATAATATTTTGGGATGCATGGCCACCCATTTCCATGCAGATATGAATTTGAGTGCTAATGAAAGGGTGGGATTCAGAGTGCAGGGCAAGGGGAGGCAGACGCTATATGATCAGCTACTGTAGGTGTCACCTTTTCCAGTGGTCCTGCTGTCCTTTCTCTCAAAACCAGCAGTAAGGAGCCTGTGGAGGAATTAATCCAGGAAAGTCTTCAGTAAAACCTTCTAATTTTTTGTAGATGGCCCTTGCTTCTCTCTCTGGGAATGAGAAAAGAATATTGCCTGTATCATACACAGCTTGCTGCCATCAGTTTCTGAGGAATAAAATTATCCTCTTTCCCCTCTGCTTCAGCTTTTCTGAAATGATATATAATCTGCAGGTGGTCTGTGGGATGGTCCCTTGTCAGTGATTTAATTTTCATTATGGTACAATATATTGCTGTTGTTATTTGCACATCTTCAGAAGAAACATGCTAGAGAAATAGAGGTACTTTTGTTAGAACAGGCTGAAGAATCTTAGCATTTGGGAATGATTTGCCTCTACAGTACTTGCAGTGCCACAGGTTCAGTGTATGCTTGTGCAAGCACATCCCTAACTGAAGGTAAAACCTATTTCTCCAGATTCCTTTCCTATGCCCTCCCAGACAGGTTCCTACCCAGTGCTGTTCACTAGTGTCTGAAGCCTAGTGCAGTACTGCGTTAAGTGATGTGACTAACATCTGTCATGCATTGTGCTCTGAAGGAAAGTGTGTGCAGCAGATTTAAATGTCTCCTTAGGCCCAATGCACGTGTATTTCATTTTAAAGGCTGACAAGAAAAAAAGAAAGAAGAAATAAATCAACATGGTCTTACTCTTGCTGTTTAATTAGTTCTTATTGTATTCATAGCTCATTTTCACTTCATTATTCATAACTGTCAGTTTGGTTTTTTCTTTTTTTTTTTTTTTTTTTCTTGTTTAATTAAAATTATTTAAGAGAAATTAGAGCTAGGCAAGGGTGCCTGACTTCCAGGCTTGGGGATCAAAATCTTTCTTTCTGCATAGGTCAAGTAAAGTATAGGCAGCTGCAATGAAAGTTGATCTTTGCTAATCTGCCACCAGCCACAATTCAGGGAAAAGACAAACTGAAACTGTCTCCTCATTAATTTTTCTTGGTCTGACTTGTGCCTGTTGATACCTAATTTCAGTGCACCAGGAGTGTGGAGGTGAACTTTGGCTCTCCTGTTACCCACTCTCCTCAGAACTTCCTCAAAGACACATTAAAAAAAACCCTAAAAAGTGACAGAGATCTTCACAGCAACCTCTAGGCAGAAATCATGAGCCAACAGGCTTGCAACAAAAGCCAAATATTTATATTTGTATTTGTGCTTTCTGGCCTGTAGCACAGGAGTTGCAAAGGCTGGAAGTCTTCTTCCCTGGAAAGAAGACTCTAACGATGGCAGTGATGATTGCTTATTAGCCCCAGGAGCTAACTCCACTTAACTTGTTGGCTTTGCCTGTCAGGTGTTTTGGGAGATCATGTCAACAATACCCAGTTGAGACCTGTCTGCTTCATTAAAAGCAGCTGGTGCAAGCACTAGGCTCATATCATGGCAGAGAAAGCCTCAGCCTTGGAGCTTGGGTGGCAGCAGATATGGGGAAGTGGCAAGGATGTGGGAAAGGTAATGGCAGCTTCTTGGATTTGGGCAGTTTACCCACTTTTCATTCACACTGAGGCACTGGAAGGTGTTTCGAGACAGGGCAGCCCGTAAAGTGCTTTTAGTCATTGATGATGAGCTGAGAAGCTGTGATTACAGACAGCTGGGGCCAGAAAGGTTGCCCTTTGGAGAAGTGGAGCCCGAAGGGGTCCTCCCTTTTTCCCTGTTCATCTCAGCAAAGGAACAATAACAACTGGATTTGTGGGGAGGCAGCAGGGGAAACTAAGGGCAAGGAGAGGGCAAGGCTCTGTGTGGGCGCTGGGAGAGAGAGCAAACAAAGTGCAAAAACCCTTCTATGAGAGGGACAACCATTGCATTGCACATAGCTCACCTGGTCCTCCCAGACAGCAGCTCATATTGTTTTGCTGCATATTTCCATGTAGGGTTGCCTATGCTGCACCATGTTTCTCTGTGGTATTGCAGCAGCTGAGGAAAACATTTCATCTTAACAACTGGTAGAAACCTTCCTTCATGAGGAGCCCTTAGTTGTTTTCATTTCCTGAATGTGCCTGCTCAGGTAACACTCTCAAATTTTTATTGAAGGGTAAGGGCTGCAGGGATTTATTGGCAGAGGAAGGGTTTGAAGGATTCCAAGGAAACCAAGATTTAAATATTTCATTTTGATTTTCAGCACCCTGATACTAATGAGACTCTAGAGTCAACACATTTCTTTGATTTTAAAAATCAGTTAAATCTGTGATCATTGTAAAGAGGTAAACTGTGGTATCACCTGGGTAGTGTATTTTACAGTGAACACGCATTTTTTGGGCCTTCTGCCCTGGCATAATCGAGCCACTGTTCAGGTGCATATTGCTCTTCAGGAAGGACACATAAGCATGTGTTTAAGACCTATGAAATCACCAGCCTTTTTTGTCTTTCCTAAATCAACAGGACTTAAGCATGTGCTTAAAGTGTTTTTTCCGAACTGGGACCTTAAAGAGCTGAGTTAGCTTATCCACCTTCCTCCTTAGAAAATGTGGAAAATTTCCCAGATTATACATCTGCTCTTCCAATTTACATTGTGGAGGGTAAGACTGAGTGTAGAAGGAGCAGAAAAGGAGAAAGAAAAGTAAAAGCAATCCTGAGCTGGCAACCTGGAGAAAAGAAACCAAAACAGCTGCCTGCCAGATTAGGAGGACTGTACACTGTGTGCACCATGGCGAGCCCATCTGCGCACCAGCCTTGCACCAGGTGCTGTATTTAGACTAGAAGGAGAGCCTGTCAAGAGAAAGCAAACCTACTTATGGTCAAGAGGTGTCTTATTTTGCAGTTTCCTCTTGCCATTTTGTCTCTATATGATCCATTCCTTATTTTGTTGTTGTTGGGTTTTCTTGTTTGTTTGTTTGTTTCCCTGCAAACTGTTGCAGTGGTGCCACTCAAGGAGAGGAATGATGTGGTCAGGGAGGCTTCTACCTTAATTTTGCTTTTTCTCCCCAGCACTAGGGCATGGAAACACAAAGGGAATTCCTGCCATTGAAATATGTCACATTTGTGACAATAAAAGTATTGTTCTGCAACAAACCCAGCCTTTTTACAGAAGTGACACTTTCTGGGGATGATAGTGTAGTTCAGATGTGAGGACAATCAGCTTAGCACCTACAGTTGCATGTGTGCTGCCCACAGCCTGCATTTTGGTCCACCTCCATGGGTGGTTTGCGTTACTTGCATCTGTGCTGCCTCCATGGGACAGGTGAGCCATTTTTACCCTATGTTAAAGATATGTTTACTCTAGCAGTCACATCACTGTGTGGATCACCAACAAGTCTGGCTCAAGTCTCTAGTGAACAAGGCACAATCTTTGATCCTCCAGATTTGAATCTGATGTGCTTCTCATCCCAGATGGTTCCAATGAAAGCTTTTTTTTTTGTTTACTTTCACTGTATTTCCACTTTCATTCCTGAAAATTTTCTTTCATTACAGTAAGACTTTGGTTAGTCTTTCACTGAGGCTGTGACAAAATAGTGCAGGGGCCAATACCAATTGTGCTGTAGCCAGTCTGAATTCATCTCAGGCCCGACAGAGTGACATTTAGTGACTCAAGATATATGAGAGATTGACAGTCTGATGACTCCTCTGCCCTTAAACCTGGGGGATTTATGAGCCTTCTCTTGGCCACTAGAACATCCTTCTTTTCATTTACTTCCTCTCTTACAGTTTTAAAACTTTATCTGGACCTAGGCTGTTCTTTACATCAAATATTCTCTCTTTGATTTCAAAGATGGAAGGGAAGTTATTTAAAAATAGGCTCCCTCATAGTGTTCTGGTAATTAGGCACGGAGCTAGACCTCATAAGTACATCTGTGACTCTGAGGGAGGTCAGCATGGTTTAACTTTTGAGGAAAAGAAGAAAACCAAACTGTTTCACCATCTGATGAGTGAGAGTCAGAGATACCATTGTATAAACTTTTTCATGTTGTGTAACTTCAGCTTTTTGATTCAGCTTTCTTTCCATTTATTTTAACAATATAGCAGATAAAAAAACCCAAAAAACTCAGGAGTGCTCAGTGGTAATAGAGCTGGCTAGCCAGCCAGCATGCTGTGGCTGCAAGACACAGTTCCCAAAGACTGACCAGATCATTGCTCCGAGGACACTTGTCTATTTGAAGATGGGATAAAACTGCCAAACTGATCTCCCATTAAATGCCAGGTAGATTATGATCTTTTATTGCTCTCTTTAAATCATGCTGCTGATGATGTGGGGCTGGCTTTCTTCTTCATGAGGTACAAATCACTGAAATCAACCAAAGTATTTCTCCATTCTTTGCATCTGCAGTAGCCATGGGCAGCAGAGGAGTCAGCAGTTTCAGGCGATACAGTATTTTAGACCTAGCACTTGGGAGTGTACTGCTCAGGGACCAGCTTTGCCACTAATCTGCCATGTGATCCTATGGGGCAAATCAACTCATCTCCTATGCCTCCGTTTCCCATCTGAAATGTAAACATTAAATGCATTGTAATCAAAGATTGAAAAGACCCATAAAATAGATCTAGATTATTATTACTTTGCACGTGGCACAAACAATGAAGAATTAGTCCTAGGAAAAAACAGCGGAGGTAAGAGGAACATGTGGCTATCTGTATGTCATTAGCGATCCCCGGAGTCTCTTGCTCTCCCAAAGCTCATAAACGGCCATATGAACTTTTTAGAAGTAACTTATTTTTAAAATGTTAAAGGGCTACTTTAATTAAATGAACATATCTTTTCTTGTAGATCATAACCTTGGATCCCAATAGCTATGCTGGGAATTCAGAAGCATTTCAAATAATTAAAAAAAAAAAAAAGAAAGAAAGGAAAGAAAAGAAAGAGCAATGCTTTTTTTCTAGTTGGCAGTTGTTCAGGCTTCATATATTAAACTAGTTTATCCTTTTGTTAATATAAAGCTCCAAATCTTTTGTAAGAGGACATTGAAAATTGTTTAGCATCCTGGATCATTAATAGAATGCTTGAATGCAGACTTCAAGACTTTAAAAGGTCTCTGTAAATCTATATATAAAATTGATTCCTTTATCTGCCCACTTTTTGTTTGATAGAACAGGATCTTACAAAAATAAAAGCAGGGGGAAAACTGGGACTTTCATTCTGAGCAATAAATAGAACAACTAATAGTAGAACAGAATAGAATATTACTTTTTCTTTGTTTAATCTACTGCTGTCCCCAGTGTAAAGAAGATGAGAACTTGGGCTTGTGGTTTGGGCTCAGTCTGAGATGGCACACTGGCTTGTAGCAAGTGAGGGAAAGCAGTGTGGTTACCTAGGTACATGGGCAATGCTGACCCAGGTCTCAGTGGTATAGCTTTCTTAGGGCTGGGGCAGATACAAGAGCAGATGATATGGCCACGCTGCCAGACTGACTACCTGGCACAGAGTAGGCTTTGCATGTGGCCTTGATTGAATGGCATCAACATAGAAAACCATCTTGGAAACCAGAGGATTTCCACTTTCTCACCACCCCATAACTCCTTTTCTCCCAGATCTGGAAAGTCTGCTGCTGACAGTCCCTTAATGATAATGATGCAGAGAAGATGACTTCTTTCTCTGTCTCCCACTAGGACAACAGGGTATCCCTTTCCATTCTTCAGGATCATTGAATGACATGAGACTCGGATGCTCTTGTTGCAGGCATCCCCATTTCTGACTAGTTTTAAGTTGTCACACTGCAGCATTTGCTGTGGAGACCTACAAAGTATGTGTGGAGACTGAATACAACACTTCTATGTGCTCCCTTAACCCGTCAGCCTTCTGCTCTTCAAAACATACAGACAGGAAAGTTAAATTAATAATGTTGAAAATACTGCTGGTATTTCACACATAAACAAAACTAAGAGACTTGTCAAGAAGGGGTTCATTTCCAGGTTAATTTTGGCTGAGTTATCTTCTTGTGCATTCGGGATAATCTCAATTCTGTGTGGAAGTTGGGGTGACTTGTTTATCATTGTTTAAATGCCTGTCTTGACCTGGAAATTTTTCTAAAATATACAGCCCAGTTTTAATGGCTTGTTTAATACCTGCTGCTGAGATGGCTATGGAGCTCTGTCTACAGGCAGCAAGAAATTAAAATCAGTGTTGGAGTACCATGATGGGTCTTGCTTCCTAGTTCCACCAAGGCCTCTTCCCCATCTGGCACCTCCTCTGCTTCATCAAGAGAGGTTTACATAAAGCATGGGACCTCTTTGAAGCTTGACATTCAGCTTCATGAGAGACCATGCCTCTTCCACTACTGGAAATCTGCTCATCAGGGCTCAATAATTTTTGATCATAGAATCATAGAATTGTTAGGGTTGGAAGGGACCTCAAGGATCATCTAGGACCTGCCTTGAGCAGGGGCACCTCACACTTGATCAGGTTGCTCAGAGACACATCAGCCTGGTCTTAAAAACCTCGAGGGGTGGGGCTTTGGCCAACCTCCCTGGGCAACCTGTTCCAGTGTCTTACCACCCTCATGGTGAAGAACTTCTTCCTAACATCCAATCTGAATCTACCCGTTTCTATTTTTGTTCCATTCTCCCTAGTCCTATCATTACCTGATGCCATAAAAAGTCCTCCCCAGCTTTCTTGTAGGCCCCCTTAAGATACTGGAAGGCCACAATTAGGTCTCCTCAGAGCCTTCCCTTCTCCAGACTGAATAGTCCAAACTTTTTCATGCTGTCCTCATAGAAGAGGTGCTCCAGCCCTCTGATCACCCTCATGGCCCTTCTCTGGACACGCTCCAGCACCTCCAGATCCTTCCTGTAACAGGGGCTTCAGAACTGGATGCAGTACTCCACCAGAGGTCTCACCAGAGCAGAGTAGAGGGGGAGAATCACCTCCCTCAAGCCTGCTGGCTATGTTTCTCTTGATGCAGCCCAGGATGTGATTGGCTCTCTGGGCTGCAAGTGCATACTGCTGGCTCATGTTGAGTTTCTCATCCACCAGCACCCACAAGTCCTTTTCTTTGGGCCTGCTCTCAAGCCAGTCCCTGCCCAGCTTATATCGGTGCCTGGGATTGCCCCGACCCAGAGCAGGACCTTGCGCTTGGTCTTCTTGAACCTCAAGAAGTTGTCATGGGCTCACCTCTCCAGCCTGTCAAGGTCCCTCTGGATGGATCCCTTCCTTCCAGCGTGTCTGCAGCACCACACACCTTGGTGTCATCAACAAACCTGCTGAGGGTGCACTCAATGCCACTGTACATGTTGCCAGCAAAGATGTTAAACAAGACTGGTCCCAGTACTGATCATCTTCAGTCACCAACACTTTTTTGTCATTGCTTATCTCACAATCGCTATAGCAACTCAGTTTAATAGAACAGTGACACTGCCTAGACGGAAATACATCTGTGTTACGTGTTTGACAAACAGCTCTGAAGGAACTCATCTATAAAAGTCAGCATGTTGGTAAATGGTAGTTAGTTCACGGACAACAACAAAAAGAAGTTGGATCTACAAGTCACTACAAATTATTTATTGTGTCCAGATTCATTTACAAAAATGGGCTTGTGCGGAAGAAATTCTTGAACTTTGGCCAGAAATCCGTTCTTTTGTTGTTAGCAGTTACATCTGCTGCTTGCTTTCTTCTCTTTAATCCCTAGAATGTGTTCCCAATTTGATTATATTTACATATATGTCTATAGCCTCACTTATAACACCAACCCAACGCTTCATCAGATTTCCATGGTGTATTAAGGTTTGGTTTGGATAATGTCACTTTTCTTGCGCCTGGAGAATTTGGCTTCCTGTGAGCTTTTGGAATCTAATTTCTTCTTTTCTATATTCAGGTTTTTTCTTTCTCCTTCTTTCTTTTCTTTTCTTTTCCTTTGTTTTTTCCCCCTCTGTAGTTCTCTTTTCAGTCTATTAAGGGAATCAAGGATGTGTACTGCATGCCCTCTGGCCTGCCATGTTTAATTTAGATGAAACCTTAGTATAAAAAAATATAATGAGAATTTGCATTTTGTTTGAAGTGGGTGCAGGCCATGCTCTGCAGCTGATGGTCCTGCAGGAACCATTGTGGAGATGCAGGAAGTGGCAATGACTCATGTCTGAAGCAAATCCAACTGAACTAAACAAAACGAAAACTAAAGAAACCCAAAGCTATTATATCTGAGTTAATAGATTTTAGTGCTTGACTCCTGCAATCAGAGCTAATGTTGCCTCATGTAGACCCCTGGCCAAACCAGTTCTGAAAATAAATGCTGTTGGTTGCAAACTTGCACTCAAGAAATGTCATGATTCACTGTCCCCCAAGGAAACCCTATGCCTCATTAAGAGATAAAATCCAGAAGTGTAGCACTCATGTTAAATACTAAGATATGCTGATATCTGACAGGGTCAGAGCAATGAAATCTCTCCCATAGGGCCCACAGCCAGCAGCACCTATGTGTGCTAGCCAACTCCAGAGAGACAGAGATGCCCATGCCACCACCGCCTCCTCCTGACTCTGGCATCAAAAAGGAGCCACCATCAACCAAGAACCCATGTGAGCTGATGGCATGCAGGAGTGACACAGTGGGCTTCTCCAAATCCATCCCAAATGTGTGGATTGAGAAGAGGCTGGTTCCCACAATCCCCTTTCTCAACCCCATAGGGGCTTGCTCCTAGTTTCTCAGGTAAGGAAGGGCAATGAAGCTGCTGCTTTGTCCCATAGCAAACTTTTAAGTCATGGCAAGGCTTTTTTCACAACCCCTGAGAGTGAATTTTCTAAGAGTGAGTCCAAAGTCTCTGCAGAGGCCAGTGTCAACAACATTTTAGTAGTCAAACATATATCATGACTATCACAAACCCAGGATGTTCCTTAATATGTATGTTTTCCTGTTTGTACAGAAAATGCCAAATATTCTTGTCATTATACAATTGTACACCTAAAGGAGCCCTGCTTCTAGAAAAGATACCCCTCTCATCACTCCAGGAAAATATTGACTCATCATGTCTGGTAGTGAAAAGAACCCACCAAGCCTGTTCTACCATTCAAGGTTCATGGAGCAAATACATCCAGCTGATAGGATTTACCCCATGTTTTACCACTGAGATTGTGATGTACATATTATTCACATTTAAAATCAACAAATGCTGCATCTTGTTCCACAGAACTTTAGGTAGAAACTCAGAGTTTTCCCAATCCAAAAGAAACCATTCTGCTTCTGTGGTTGAATAGATCTGTTGCATTAATTTACCAAGAACATCCACTTGATTTAGTTGAAATAACACTTATAAAGTAATAAATGTTTAGTTTAAGAAGAGGTTAATGAGCAAAGTTTACTACTTGCTGGAAAATCATTGAAATTGAAAGCCACATATATTTACATAAAGTATGCAGCATCTGAAATAAATCCAAAGAATTTTGTTATTAATTTCCTGGGTTGTTTACATGTGTTAGGGCTATGTTTACACCAAAAGAATCACTCACCAGAAGTAAAAGAAATCAAAGTGCAAACTGGTTTATTTTGCTCAGTAACTTATTAATAGCAGCATTGTTTTTTAATGTTAAATAGATGATACGCAGCAGGCATTTTTCTTCGTAGACACAATAAATGAGAAAATAAAGAAAAAGACTGTGCAGTCATGATTTTTTTGTTGTTATTAAATGAAATAAAATAAAAATTCATTCCATTTTTGCAGTCTTGTAATTTTTTTCTACTAATTCCAAAATATATTGAATATTTTGCAGATTTTCCAGAGCAATATTTAGGGTGCAGAGCAATATTTAGTGTGCGTTTCAATGACCAAATATTTATACAATAAAGCACTAATCAAGATCATAAAAACATCAAGGGTTTTATTACGTTTTCTCACAAACTTATGAATTAAAAAATGAGTATAAAGTTGCCTTAACAAATCAAAGATGGTAGGCTTTTTAAAGTCTCCTTTTAAAGCTGGAAGGGAACATGTGTCACATTTTTATGGCGAGTTACTTTATGTTAAAGCAATTTCTCATTTTTCACATTTGGTATGAAAATTATCCCACATGTTTCTTAACCTCAGACCATCTTCTCTTAGTTTTGGTGAAACTGTAGAAAGCAGCTGGATTTTCTAAACCAGCCATGAAGGAAATTATTGTGTCCTTTGCTTAGTTCCCAGCCCTGACTTCTCACTCTGTAGGTCTACAGAAGCCTTCTCAAAGGGATTTTTGCTATAGAGTAAATACAACAGCACAGGACTCATTTGATCCACTTGTGGGCCTGGGGCAAAAAAAGGGGATAAGGAGTGTGTTGGCTTTTCAAAGACTGCGTGTTGCAGCCCTGGAGCCAGCTCTCACTTGTTTTTATAAAGACAGACATGGACAGGCTTGAGCCCTTCAATGGAGTCTTCCCATAATACTAGACAAGTAGGTTATATTTGTGTTTTACTGTGCAGTATGTGGAATCACTCCTTTCTTCATCATCTGCTAAATATTTCTGGGTTTGGAGCTTGTCTTGCAACGGCCAAGACAATCTAACAATATAAGGATCAAGTCCTCACACTGCTAATGTACGTGCAAGCAACCCCTCTGCTACTGAAGAACTGGCCAAGTGCTCCAAACTCTGCATGCGCAAGTAAGGGATGAGGGGAACAGAAAAGTCATCCCCTTCAGAGGGCTTGTGAGCATGCCTCTTTTCCCCAGTGAGAACTAAGGGGTTTTAATTCCTCCTGGGATGAACACATCAGAGCAACCTCTCTACCAGGGGCATGGAGGCTCCAGATCCCTGCTGGGGGCTGCGTGTGACTCCTTGAAGCAGTCTCTGCTGTAGCCCTCTGCAAAGGGAACAGACTTCTAGTTTTCAGTCCCATTGCCCTCCGAACCCAACTCTGCTGTGGGAGGTTTAACACTTACTTAATGAGGACTATGTGTGTGCATACATCTGGGTGTGTGCATATCTGTCTGCACACACACACAATAAATTAACTAAACATGTTACTAGGATACATCAGGAAAACCACATCCAAACAAAGAGTCCAATATGGAAAAATCTATTAAAAGGTTCCAGCATTTAAGCTTCTTGTGTACATGGATAAATATGATTACAGGTTACCAATACTACATTTCTTTTCTTGATGGCATTTGTAAGAGGTGGTGTTGTTCTGGGGGTAAAGGGACAACTGTAAATGATAAAGCAAATTACATCTTCTCAAATAGCATGATGCTTGTAATTAAATTGTCCACCTCAAGAAAACTTGCAGATGAGGACTGTAGTTAAAATGAATGTATCAGCCTTTGTATAATGTTACAAAAGGTCTGAGAGGCCTCAACAGGCCCCTGAGCTCTACTGTTAATGCTTTTAGGAGAAATGCAGGCAAGAAGGACCTTTGTGCTCCAGGTGCCCAGAGAATCAGAACACCTTCACCTGCGTTCCAAACTTAAAGAAAATAATAAGCATGAACTTTAAAATCTCCTTTTCATCACAGCCTTTTTGGGGGCTGCCTATTTAGCCTAAATAATTTTCCTCCTTCATCTTAAATTCAAGGAGGACGCAGTTATTGCAGGGCTCAGCACTGACATGCACCAGCCCAAGGTAGCAATCAAGCTCATAGGATGGATGAGTGCCTGGAAATGCTTTTGCAGCCCTAAGGTGAAGATAGCCCCATTTTACCAGGGTTCTGCCACAGCCCATAAGCAGCTCATGATGGACCAGGATGTGGCAGATGAGCCAGGTAACAAATACTCCTTGCTGAGGACTGAACCAGATGTGCTTTCCTTGTCACAGTTACCTGTTAGGTCTTGTAATGCTCTACACAGCAGTGGTATGGTTTTGGAATACCCTGCAGCATCCTGTAGTTCCCCTGAGCTCTGCACCCTACACATAACACTATAAAGACAGACAATCAACCAAGATACCAGAGCTCACCCCTGCAAGTCAGGTTCGGGTAATGAGAAGAGAGATCTGAGCAGTTAATCATAAAACCAAAACAAAAGGGGTCTCAAAAGTAGACAGATGTTACACAGGCCTGTGGCTCCACTGGGTGTGGTATCTGGTGCATCTCACATGCTTCAGATGACATGTTGCTGTAGGAGCTGACAGGTCCACCATACTCAGGCTAGTAACATGCAACCTCTGAGCAAAGCCAAACGTCCCAGCTCCAAATGTTTTCTGAAGTGTCAGGGCATGTAATGAAATGCTAATTTAATTGGCATTAGTCATGTGACTAAAGACAGAATTTTTTTGTTTTCCAGTCATGATTTTCCAAATTGGAATTCCTCTTGGAATTGACTTTGAAGTCAGTAATGAACCTCCCATTGGGCTTAATGCAAATAGGATCAGCCTTCACTGGAGATTTTAGTGGAGCAGGGAAAAACATTTTTCCTGTTAAAAGATTTTCCTATTAGTACAGACACATAAAAGCCTTCTCAAAGCTATAATGCTAAATATTTTAATGTCCTGCCAAACCTCATCAATTCTCATTGTTTAGCAAACATGGCACAGACATTCTTAAGTTGCTAGCTATGGCATTTTCTGCGTATTAAGATCAATAATATGCTGTACAAGGAATAAAGAGTTGTCTAATGAGAAAAGTCTTTCAAAAGTCAAGACAATTCCAACTGTTATGTATGATTACAAATTATGTGACTAATTTTAGGGGTTGGGTAGTGGCAGATTAAGGCCTTGGACACATGAACCATACTTCCACACTTCCTTTCTTTACCAGAAATTGTACCTCCCCAAACCCTCTGCTATTAATCAGCTATGCAAATTCCTGGAAAGATTGACTGCCAGCACAAGAAGCTAAGTTTTCTGTTTCAGCACTGCACACAGCCTGCAGGATTTGTCCTCAGGAGGGATAGGTGTCCAGTGTGTGTGCACTCCCCAGAGACTCTAGCTGCAGTTAGCTAGCATCAACAATGGCCCATGTAAGTGGCATCCTGTGATGGAGCCTTTGAGAACATGTATTTCCTGCTTTCCAGCCACCTGGCCACACCTACTCACTGTCTTTACCCATGATGTAAAAGTTGATCACCACTTCACACAACCCAAACAGGGCAGTCCAGTTTGGACCTTTTCCAAAGCCTCTTCACTGACTGCTTCAGGTCAGACTGATGTTTCAGAGTCTTACAAATCCTCCAGCACTCTTTCCTAATGGATCAAAACCTATCACTTCCCTGCAAGCAGCTCAGCACTGCCTAGATCTGTCAGGACCCTGGCTATCCAGCACAGTGAATTCTAGTCCTTTCCTGCATCGTGGTAGTGGAAAATAAATTTTTTATATGTATATATGTGTGTGTGTGTGTGTGTGTGTATAAATGAAGCTTCGGGGATTTCTTTCCATTCCTTAAAGAGGTTAAATTTATATTTTCCACTCTCTGTAACAGTATTCTGATATCTGGATAGAAGCTGTTACGGAGTTGGCATAGGACAAGGGAGAAGGGAAGAGGGATTGTGTCATTGTGTGCCATGCAGAGTAATGCAGATTCAAAAGATAGAGGGCTATTTCTTCTCCCTGTCCTTCACATGGTGGATATTATGTAAGCTACACACCACAGTGATGAGAGATGTGGTTGTGAATTCCCTAAAGCAGAGATGAAGAAGATGGATGTCACCAGCTTCCCTCAAGACCTGCATGACTAACAACCTATTCTGCAAAATGGGGCTGACTTCACTGTCTCACTGCTGTCATTTTCCCATCGTGCTCCAATGCCACTGTGTTTTGTGCAGATCCCATTTGTGTAAGTATGTGTTACATGTGCATTGCCAGAGACAGGGAGGAGGAATGCTTTGTCTGCAGATCCGGATGGGATTAGGTGTGAGATACACACTTAGCCCTGTCAAGACCAAAAAGCTTTGGTGCATGTGCAGAACAGAATTTTAGGCATCTCAGAGACTTCCTTGGTGCCGGGGGAGTTACTTAGTAAAGAGATGATGCTATGAAAAATATAGTCTTAATTTAAATGCCAGACTTCCACCTCATAACCAATGTTGATGTGTCTGTGAGATGAACTAATGTCACAGTTAAGCAATAGGAGCTTCCTAGGTGCAGATGGTATGAAGTATTGCAGTGACTCTTTCTAAATTCTGTGCTTTTGAAACTCTACAAAAACATTAAGTTCTTCTCCAGATTTGTTATGACAATAACAAATTACTCCTCATTTAAATATGTAGCATCTACTGCATACTGCAGTATATTTCTTGATGCCTTTTGCCTTGCTAACAGCCTTTTATTGTAATCTTGCAAAATAACATGGTGTGAACGAATGAAAATTTTAAAAGCCCACACCGCCGCCTAAAGAAACAAATCATCGTTAAATACACTACAAATCCCAAGCTCCTAAATCAGAGTTTTATTTTATTTATTACCCAAAATATTTGCAAGACCATTTTCTTGACCACTCATGCAGAACAGAATGGTCTAAATTTCATTTCCCATCTCCTCTCCACCCTGTACCAGTCCAAAGCCTTAAAATTCTACTCTTTTTCCCGTTAAAACCCATCTCAGATCTGACCCTCCAGTCCCTGGCAGATCACAGGGGTGGGGCCACATGTAGTCACTAAGCAGGGGCAAAGGGATATCTATCAAGTCTTTGGGATTGAAGTACAGGGAGTGGCTGGGTTGTGAAGATGTGGAGCAGGTGAGAGCAAGGGCTGAGTTTAAAAGTGGATATTAGATTGATGTCCAGTTCATACATAAAAGTGGCAGAAGATGAGTTAAATCAGCAGAGGCCCAAAAAGATAATTAAAAACACCCCTGGATGAAAACAGCTATTAACTTGTAGCTAGTCTCTGCATCCCACAGAGGAAGAAAGGAAACTAGCAGCACCTCAGGTTCCCTTCCAGAAACTGTATGTATGCACAACCCACCTCTAGAGGTCTATAGGTCTCTGCTGCTTCTTCACTGTCCTGCAAGGGTTCCGGGGGCCTAGGTCTGGCAGGGCAGAAAAACGCCAGGAAACACGTTTTGACAGAAAAGGCTTTGCTGGCCTCCCATGTGCACTCCACATTGCCTTTTGTGTACCCTTTGATGTTGGATTTGGTCGGTGGGAAAGAGTGAGGCTGAATCTTCACTCGGGTACAGGTGGTGCCAGTCCTTCGCACCCAGCCATTTGGGTCATTTGGCATAGGCCGGTGAGCAGGGCTGGCAGCGTCCATCCTGGCATGAAGACCTGGCCCCAGTGTTGCTCCTGCAGCCCCAAGTGCACAAGGTGGGGTTGCTTTCTTCCAACACCATCACATTCTCTCTCTCTCTCTCTCCCTCTTGTGGTTTGGTTTTTGTTTGGTTGGTTTTTTTGGGGGGGTTGCCTCCTTACCCTTTTTCTCACATTTTTTTCCATTTTTCTTTCCTTTTGCCCCCTCCCCCATTTTCTTTTTTCAATTCTCCCCCTGCTAAGGGTTAAGAAAGACCTGTTTTCCTCGTTGCAAACATGATTGTTCCTTCCCAACTGAAGCATGATCTGAAGCTTCTGCACTGCTGTGAGGCGCAGCACTGGGTAGACCGCTGGAAGCATGCAGCTTCCTGTCCTTAAGGGCTCTGCTTCAGCTCCCTCTGGCTTGATTTGTGCTTTCTCCCAGCTTTTGGTGCAAGAAACTCACTGAAAAATATTAATTATCAAAATGGTGGTATGTGTTCCTTCCCTTCCCTTCCCTTCCCTTCCCTTCCCTTCCCTTCCCTTCCCTTCCCTTCCCTTCCCTTCCCTTCCCTTCCCTTCCCTTCCCTTCCCTTCCCTTCCCTTCCCTTCCCTTCCCTTCCCTTCCCTTCCCTTCCCTTCCCTTCCCTTCCCTTCCCTTCCCTTCCCTTCCCCTCCCTTGCCTTTGCCTTGCCCTCCCTTGCCCTGCCTTCCCTTCTCTTTCCTTCTCTTCCTTTCTCTTCCCTTAGCAGGGGGGGGGGGGGAGGAGGAGGAGGAGAGATCTGCTAGTAATTCCGACCAAACAAAACAAAACAATGCCAAAACACACAAAAAACCCCCAGCAGTCCCCCCCAAACCACACAATAACTTGTACATGACATGGTTTGGGCATTTTCCCTTTCAGGGGGGAGGGGGAGAGGGAGGGGAAGGGGAAGGGGAAGGGGAAGGGGAAGGGGAAGGGGAAGGGGAAGGGGAAGGGGAAGGGGAAGGGGAAGGGGAAGGGGAAGGGGAAGGGGAAGGGGAAGGGGAAGGGGAAGGGGAAGGGGAAGGGGAAGGGCTGCAGGAGCAGAGAAGGGGCAGCCCAGTGGTCCAAGGATGGGGACAGGGGAACTGGGTCATGCAGATGCTTGCACTGGCGGCCAGTCACCAGTGGCATCCCTCAGGGATCAGTACTGGGCCCCATCCTCTTTAACATCTTCATTGATGATCTGGATGAGGGGATTGAGTCAGTCATCAGCAAATTTGCAGATGACACCAAGTTAGGAGCAGATGTTGGTCAGTTAGAGGGTAGAAAGGCTCTGCAGAGGGACCTTGACTGACTGGACAGATGGGTGGAGTTCAACGGGATGGCATTCAACAAGTCCAAGTGCCAGGTGCTGCACTTTGGCCACGGCAACCCCATGCAGAGCTACAGGCTGGGGTCAGAGTGGCTGGAGAGCTCCCAAACAGAGAGGGACCTGGGGGTGCTGATTGACACCTGCCTAAACATGAGCCAGCAGTGTGCCCAGGTGGCCAAGAGGGCCAATGGCATCCTGGCCTGCATTAGGAATAGTGTGGCCAGCAGGAGCAGGGAGGTCATTGTGCCCCTGTACTCTGCATTGGTTAGGCCACACCTTGAGTACTGTGTCCAGTTCTGGGCCCCTCAGTTTAAGAAGGACACTGAGACTCTTGAACATCTCCAGAGAAGGGCAACAAGGCTGGTGAGAGGCCTTGAGCACAAGCCCTATGAGGAGAGGCTGAGGGAGCTGGGATTGTTTAGCCTGGAGAAGAGAAGGATCAGGGGTGACCTCATTGCCCTCTACAACTACCTGAAAGGTGGTTGTACACAGGAGGGGGTTGGTCTCTTCTCCCAGGCAACCAGCACCAGAACAAGGGGACACAGTCTCAAGCTGTGCCAGGGGAGGTTTAGACTCGAGGTGAGGAGAAAGTTCTTCACTGAGAGAGTCATTTGTCATTGGAATGGGCTGCCCAGGGAGGTGGTGGAGTCACCGTCCCTGGAGGTGTTCAAGAGGAGATTGGACATGGCACTTGGTGCTATGGTCTAGTCATGAGGTTTGTGGTGATAGGTTGGACTCGATGATCCTCGAGTCTCTTCCAACCTTAGTGATACTGTGATACTTCATCTTGCTGGTGCCACCCTTTGCCCACTCTGTGGAAGGTTGAGTTTGTGGTTGCGGATGTTACACGGTGACAGTTCTCCATGGGTCACACCTGTTAGCAAGGACTCACCTTGGCTGCCCAGCTGCAGTGCCCAGTGCTGCAGTGTCTTCTGATGCTCAGGGTCCCTGCCTTCTCACCTTCATCTGCCATGTGACAAAAACATCCTTTTCCTGAAGATTGTAGCTCTTGGCTTGAGACTCTATATGACATTTGAATATATGGCATCATTGAGTTGAAAAGCACTTGGTGTTGGGCAGGATACAGTTAACATGTGCCATCAGGGCTCTGGCCTGCAGCAGGGAGGAAGAAGAGACTTTCTCTAGTTACACCTGTGCACTGAGAGCATTGACTGATTATGTAGAACCACCACCACACCTTAAGGTCCTGCTGAGTCCTGCAGAAGGTGATTGAGGAGGTGGCCCTTATTGTATGGGCATAAGCCCTCTGGGCTGGGTGAGTCCCCAGCATGGCATTTCTTGCTCCCCACTATCTGCAGGGACCTGGGTGGGCTTGAGGAAGACCTGGTACTTTGAGACTAGCAGGCTGTGGGGAGGGTCCCCAAGGGAAGCCTTCTGCCACCGAGGGTGCCCACTGCCTGTTCTTGTCAGGGAAAGAGAAGAGAGGCAGGCCAAGCCATGGTGGGATCAGAGCCCCTGGGCTGCAGAGGGAGTGTGAACCAGGTCATTGGCTCTACTGCAGTGGTTTTTTCCACTGAGTGGGTGGGGAGGGGAGAGGACCTCCTTTTCCAACTGGTGCTGCCTCTGTGGAAAGTAATGTAAGGGCTTGCAAAATCAAAGGAAGCTATAAACGTTGATATGTCCCTTCACTCTTGTCCGAACATAACTGAAGCATACCCCTCCCTGGTCATATGCAGAGATCCCCATGTCACTTCATGAGCACAGACTGTGAGATGTAACCCAGGTGAGGTCTGGCCCCCCAGGAATGGCAAGGAGAGGCTGCAGCCAGCCTGGGCCTGCCCCCAACAGGGCTGCATGTGCCTCAGACAGGGACAGGGCAGACGGAAAAATCCCTGTGTCCCCAGCCGGGAACCACCCTCTCCCAGAGACCACTGCAGTCTGCTCCTCGGGGGCTGTCCTCTATGGCACACACCGCAGTTGACAGCAGTGCATTTCCCAACAGCAACTGAAAAAGCCAAATCAGGGCAACAGAATATCCCACCAAATGTGTGTTACTGAGGGATTCCCTTTTCCCACCACACAGTTTTAATGCATTTTGAATGGAGAGCAAATGCAGAGCTGGAGAATGCTGCAGTATTAAGAACGCTCACAGGGGAGTGGGTACATTGACACTAAAGATACCCACATCCTTAGTGGCCAAATCCTGGTGTTTTAGGTTTCCCCAAAATTACTGCAAAAGTTAGGGTGCTGGCAAGCTGAGGGGTACAAGTAGAGATTCATCCCTGTGCCTGAAGGGCTGGAGGTGAGCATGGTAGAACTGGGCTCCAGGGATGAGTTCACTTTGTACTGGGCACAAGTCTCTTGTTTTTTAGGTGCCAAACATGCCCAACAAAACCCTTCATTCTGTGAATGCCAACCTACAAGTCCCACTGCCAGACTTTGCAGGATCAGGACTTCTGTAAGAATTTTGTGCTTCTCTGAGACAAGTGCTCTTGTTGCAAGCCAGGGAGATGCCAGTCAGTCAGTTTTGCTGGGGATAGCGTAGCAGGTTTTGAAAGGAGTGGCAAGAAATGTCACCCTGAATTTCCCATCAATTGCTTCAGTGGAAAAAGAAAAATGGAAATGCTCCCTGATCCTGCAGCATGGGTTAGGTTTCCTCACAGTCCCTGGAAGCTTAGGGAAGAGCAGGCCTGTTCTTGCCCTTGTCCGTGCAGAGTGAGTGGTGAGGCTGGGAACACATCAAAAGCAAGGTTGGATCCCATCCCGGCTGCAGCCTGGCTCCTGCCAGAGAGGAGTGGTTGCTTGCCCTGGCCTGCCAGAGGAAAAACATACCCGTCTACGAAAAGAAAAAAAAAGGGGGGGGGGAGAGGGGAAAGAAGGAGGGGGGGGAGGAGGGAGTGGGCCAGGAGGCGAGGGGGAGAGGCGCGGAATCCGCCTGCTACAGGCAAGATCTGCCCTGATTTTGATTCGCCCGAGGGACACTTCCCTGCCGCCCAGCAGTTCTGGCTGCAGAGTCCGGATCGCGTTGCTGACACCGAGCCGGTTCTCCAAGCTGGAGAAATACTACCCAGGGAAATCTGAAGCATGATTCAGGGTTCTGGAGTGGATCCGGCAGTATCCCCCAGCTCTTCCCGAAGAGGTATCCCGGGAATCTTTACCTGCCCTTCGAAGCAAAGAGAGCAGGCCCGATGTGTTAGCCTAAGCACGAAGCATCAGAGGAGTTTCCACCAGGGAAAAGACCACAGGGTCGGGGGCACTCTCCGCCGAGGCCGCCCGTCCTACCCCCGCGTGCTGGGGGTCGGCAGGCACAGCCCCCGGCGGGGCGTACCTTAAGGCATGGAAGCGTTTAGCGGTTTCGGCGGCATTAACTCCTATCAGGGTGTGAAAAGTACTGGGGATTGAAAAAGCTGTGGGAAAGTGGATTCTTTCCAAGTCAGGCTATCTGGAGTTTTCCTGTCCTCTGCAGGCAGATACCTTGTGTTGCTCTTGACATCGCGCCCCCGACGCATCTGCTTCTCGTGGTTTGACTGTGAGTTTTTATAGCTGGAAAACCTGACATCGCTTTTTGCCACTAGCCCGCTTGCCGCTGTCACTCTGCCAGCGCCATGTCACCTGGCGCGGGAGACGCCACTCGGTGACAGGTCTACCGAAGGGGCCCTGGCAACGCCGGGCTGGGATTTCCCAGCTTCTTTTCCTTCAGGAGCGGAGGCTGCGCCTCGTTCTGCTTCCAGCTGCAGGGGCCCCACACCACTGTGTCTTTTCCGGGGACCTCCTCCCCATCTAGCTGCCGCAGCCGCCTGAGCGGCGCAGGCACCGCCGCGCTCCCAGAGGCGTCCGCTCAAAAGCCTGCGGTCTCTTCTCCCAGCTCTCCTGTCGATTGTTTGATGGTTTGGTTGGTTGGTTTTGTCCCCCAGTACTCCAATTCGGGGGTTGTTTGGGTTTTTTTTTAAAGTGTGAACGGTCAGAAAAAATAGACACTGAACAAATATTTCAGATCTGATAAAATGCAATCAGCCCTTAACACAAAACAAAGTTTGGTTTCTCCTCGGCAGAGAAGACAGTGGATGGCGCAAGAACTCACTCCTGCCAGTCTGCTCTTCCCCGAGCGCTGCTGCCCGGCGGAAGGTGGGCATGCCTCAGGCTCCTGTTCCGCCGGCCAGCCTCCCCGCCCGCCCAGCGCCGTCCCCCGGCGCTGAAGCCGCCGCCAGGAAGGAGACTCAGACAAGAGCTTTCCCGGGAAGGCTGGTGCAGGGCGAACCACCGGAGGGGGAGCCGAGCATCGCCATCCCTTACCTATCTTGGAAAAAAGGCACAATGAAAAAATAAATACAAATCCTCCTCCAGTACTCATGGATCCCCCTGAGCGGTGCTTGTGGCATGGGAAGGAGCAGCCGCTCTGTCTCGCCCAGAGGTTCTGAGGAACCTCGAGATAAAGACAGGCTCCTTCTGTAAATAAATCCACTTCTGAGCATCAGAGGTTTTAAACAAGTAAGTAAAATGAAAGCTCCCCCTCCGACCTGTGATTGAGAGACAGTTAAAAATAATTGCCCAAGTTAAGAAGCAGAAGACCACGTTACAGAGAAAACTACCTCCTTTCAAAGCCCGCTAATGGCCATACAATTCATTAGGTTACTTAATCCTAATAACCTCCCTAGCATCAGTCCCGGTGACCCAGCCCATTAAGAACCACCAGCGAAACCCCATAAAACAGGCAAGGGGAATGTCCAACATATGAGCGCATTTATTAGAGTTATGTTCCTGAGATTACGTGCTGCCGGCTCCCCTGCATACCGCTGCAGGCAGGTTGGGGAAAGAGGGAGCTCTGTTTAGGGAAAGGCTAGGCGCAGGAGCGGGGTTCTAGGAGGATAGCTGCTCCCACCGTCACTGTCACCCACGTCCTCTTCGCTTGCTTTCTGCGGTCCTCGTCTGTCTAGCCAAACAATAGCTACATTTGTGGAGAACACGTTTTCCCTCTGATTAAATTCAGGCAAGCCAGTAGCAGCCAGAACGAAATAAAATGCACTGAGTAACATCTCGATCATAAGCAGGAGTTAACATCTTGAGAAGTTTGCTTTGGTTTGGTTTTTTAGGAAAAAAAAAAAAAAAAAAGGTGGGTGGGTGGGGAGTGGGGAATGGGACAGGACCACGGGACGGCGACGACAAAAAGAGCTCCCTTCCACCGAAACGTGTTAGTCAGTGCGATATCACCCTCCCTGGAGGAGGCGGCTGAGAGGAAGACCGAGTAAAGAGAAATGAAGGGGCTCGTCCCGTGCTTTCGGAGCAGCAGACAAACCGGACGTCTCCCTGGCACCCCTCTGCCGGGGTGAGATCTCTGTGATTTACGACACTCGAGTAGTTACGGTGTTGCCGTATCTCGGAGCGGGACTGCAGGAGGCGTGCACACACGCAGGGGATTGCAGAGAGAGGAGGTGCCGCCAGCCAGGGGGTGCCGCAACCAGTGCGACTTCTTGGGGGGCGGCTGGGCCTCCTCCCTGCCCGGCCCTACACGGAGGGGCAGCGCCGGTAGGTAGTCGGCTAGAAATCGTGCCCCCCGGCCAGAATTAAACCCCTCCCAGGATATGCAGAGGAGCAAGCCGTCTTCAGACTTTTTCTCCACAGGTCCGCTATCAACACCTCTTTTTTTTCCCCTCTCGATTTCTGGAGAAAAATCCGCTCAGGGTAACGAGGGCTCCCGACAAACAAAGGCCCCAGGCCTTTGCCGCTGCCAGTCCAAGGCAAGAACGACGCAGCGGGCGCGCAGGAGCCGCTGGGGCAGCTCCTGAGCCGGTGACCGTGACGCTTCCAGCTCTCACAGAAAGCTAAGATATCCCTCCCCGTTTTCTCAATAATTCTAACACGTTGGCAGTGATAAAAGAAAGAAAAGCGGCGGGGAGGGAACCGCAGCGTCCTGCCCAGTGAGGCTGGGAGAGAGGGGCAGGGCAGAGGTGTGCCCTGCCTGCTTCCGCTGCCCTACACCCCGGCAACTGGCAGTGTTTCAGTTATTAAGCGTTTGGGGGGGGGTTGGTTGGTTGAGAGGTTTTGTGTGTTGGTGGGGGTTTGGGGTTTTTTTGGTTGGTTGGGGTGTGGGTGTTTTTTACTTTGGTTTGTTTTGTTTTCCCCCCCCTCAAGGGATTTTATAACTCGTAAAATGTTGCCCTGGCTTTGGAATTTGTCATAACAAGAGCCTGCTTTATTTATTGGGTTATTTATTTCTTATATGCGTCACAACAATACCCAGAACATAGTCTGCTTGAAAGAATAAGTTTCCAAAAACAAGAAAGGAAGGGACAGAAAGAGGAAAAAAGAGGGAAAAAAATAGAGGGTAAGAGAAGGGACGGGAAGGGAAGGGAAGGGAAGGGAAGGGAAGGGAAGGGAAGGGAAGGGAAGGGAAGGGAAGGGAAGGGAAGGGAAGGGAAGGGAAGGGAAGGGAAGGGAAGGGAAGGGAAGGGAAGGGAAGGGAAGGGAAGGGAAGGGAAGGGAAGGGAAGGGGAGGGGAGGGGAGGGGAGGGGAGGGGAGGGGAGGAAGGAAGGAAGGGAGGAAAGGAGGGAGGAAGGAAGGGAGGGAGGAAGGGAGGGAGGGAGGGAGGGAGGGAGGGAGGGGAAGGAAGGAAAGGAATGAGGGAGGACACATGCCAGCCCTTTAAAGTTAAAACAAGAAGTCCCAAAGAATTCTTTTTTTATATTAATATCATTTAACATTTAAAACTCCAGTAACTTCAAACAAGATTTTTGCGGGGAAAAGAAAGAGTAAAGAACTATTCTCTGGAAACCATTTGTTCACAACTCAAACTGTGCCATTTTGGCTTAGAAACAAAACTCGATATGCCCAACCCCGTCCCACCCCCCCCACCCCACCCCCCCGGAATACGTCTTTTCAGCACACATTTTAAAATAAATATCCTTACGAGTCTTTCCAGAATGCCTTCTTATGGACTGATAGGATTCAACATACCCCAGCTGTGTGCCTGGAAGTTGGGATTTAGTCCTTTAAATACCAGGACAACATCTGCAGGGAAAATAATTTCGGCGGCTCCAGCCCCGCTCCATTACGCGCTGCCGGCCGGTGGCGGGGGATCTCTCCGTCCCTGCGCTCGGGAGAAGTACGGAGGTTCGGCGGACACCAGCCAGGCGGGTGCGCTCCCAGCTGTCAGGGCAGCCTCTCTGAGCAGCAGGCAAACGCTCCATGAGCTGGATGCACATAACCCCGGGAAAGAGTCGCCAAGTAGTTTTTACTTCGACGAGGGACAAAAAAGAAACTTTTTTTTCTGACTCTCTTTTTAAGTCCTTTTAATTTAACCACGTTTTTCGTCTCCCTATTCAGCAAGCAAAAATGAACTCAAGAAAATGCAGCAAAGTAGTTCCCACAGAATTTGATAAAATAGTGAAAATATTGCTTAGAGGTCTTCTAGGAGGAGTCCGGCTTGGGAAACACTCGTCGAATTTGAGATGGTTTTGGTCCCAGATTTGTTCATCCTCGAGGGTATTTTCACAGGACATCTACTTAGTAAAAAATTCCTGTAGATATTTTGTCTAAGAAAAGTGGGGGGGGGGGGTTTGTTTTGTTTTTAAATACCTGCGGGGAAAAAAAAGCAGAAAGCATTTGCAGTGTGACCTCCTTCTTTGGAGCTTGCAACAGGTGTCAGAGCTCTCCTCGGGGAGAGTTACATATGTATGTCTCTAAATACATACAACTAAATAAAATTACTACATTGTCTATTTTAAACCGCATGTGTGCAACGGAAATATTAGAGTGATGTTTACATTTTAAACACCTTCTGTGCTCATGTACCTTACATTCAGTCAGAATATGTTACACGACCTTATCATGTTTCAGTCTCTATTTTCTTGTCACTTTTAATGAGACGCTGCAACGGGACCTATCACTGCCCATCTTTAATAAGATGTACTCTCTTAATTTTAGGTCACTATATGTCTTCTTAGGTCTGACCAGGTCAAAAATACCTTTGTTTGCAAAATAAGATGATGTGCGAATAATGCCATTGTGAATGACTTAATAAATATAACAGTATTGACACCTATCAGCTATCAAATAATAATAAAATGTCTAAGCATATAGGGTGATTTACATCTAGAAAATGAGATACAGTTAACTTATGTTCCTCTACACCTCCCTGTTTCCAGCGTGATACTCTCTTCCTTCATCCAAGGGGAAAAAACAGCCCCCCTTCCCCCCCCCCCCAATCCCAAACAAACAAAGAAAAACCCCACCCCACCACCAAACAACCAACCCAACAAAACAAAAAGACCCACAAAAACTCCAAACCTACGACGAGCCCGTTGTCCGGTATGGATATCAATTCTAACAGACTTTTTAAAGAGTGGGAGCGGGTAACCTAGGGCGACGCAAAGCTCTTTCATCTATGTCCCCACATACCTGCATATGTCAAATATTCTTATAGCCAGTTAGCACCCCGCTTATCAGCGGCGTGTCATTCCAGGTCACAGAGAAGGGGGTGCGTCTGAAAACCTCATAGGTCTGATGATTTTAGGTTGATGGCTATTTTAGGGAAACACCGGCAAGTTTGTTTTTTTTTTTTTAAATGTATCTGAGGGTAGTTTTTTCCTGCTGTGGTGGTGTTTGTTTGGGTTGGGTTTTGGGGGGTTTTTTTGGTGTGTTGTTTTGGTTGGTTGGTTGGGTTTTTTCTCCTTTGGCACCCCCCCGCTGGGATCGAGTAGATGCCTGCCGCGCCAAGCACTGGCTGGCCAGAGAAAACGGGATCCAAGGCAGCGGACCCGGGCTCCCCGGGCTCTCAGATCACCGACTCCCCCCTCCGGGGGATCCGCGGAGCACCAGGGGAGATCACGCGTGGTCACAACCCGTAACCCCCCGATCGGCCGCGGTGCGCAGACACGCCCCCACCTGCGGAAAGCTGCGCTCCAAACCAAACCACTCCTCCCTTTTCCTTAGCAGAGTCAACCCAGAGCCGATTTCCTAAAGGCAAATCGCCTGTTTTAGAGCCCTTTAAATGCCATCCAGGACGCAGTGCACACGAGGATGCTGCGCGGCGTCGGAAAGGATGCCTCGGTAGTGCCTACGCGGAGGCTCGGGGCGGATTTAAGGAGAGGGAGCAATGGAATATTGAAAGTACTCACACTGCGGGTAGTGCCCACGGCAGGGCGGGCTAGGGCTTAGGGAACAGGAGGTCTGTCTCCGGAATGTTGCTCAGAGTGAGCCCAGAGGGGCTCCGGCAGTGGAGGTGAAAGGCTTTTTTGGCTTTTTTGTGGGATATTGTTGGGTTTTGTTTGCTTGCTTGCTTCTTATAAAGTGCCGGATTCACGCAGAAAACGGCAATAGAGGAACGAGGGGTTGCCCTGGTCTTACGCCTGCCCTGCTCCCCCCAGCTGCAGGAGCTCCCCAAGTCTGTCTTGTTCTTCCGGAGGATGGATGTGCTTCATGCCCCACCGAGCATGGAAACCCAGGCCGTCTTGCGAACGACATGTTGCCTAAATAAAGATAAAACGTGCTGTACATCACAGGCTTTCCCGGTTATTCTCAATGGCTTGTCGATTCCTCCCCCATCCCGGCCCCCACCCCCGGCACACGTGCAATGATAGAAAATGGTTTTAAATAACGAGGGGTCACGTAGAGCCATCCTGATCGTTTAGTAAAAATAACAGAGCTATTACAGAGCTGAAGGAAAGAGACGGGTAATCCATCCGCGCAATGTGCTTCGTTATTGTGCCTCCACTGCACACACAGACACGGGTACATAAACAGGCATGTATATAATTTGTGTATGTGTGCACATGTATATCTCTGCACGCACGCACGTATATATCTATCTGCAGCAGGATCGCTTCACGTGGGGCCCTGCAGCACCCTCCCACGTGGCAGTAAATGCGCGCACAGATGACAGTGGGCGCCGATGTGTGCCGGAGAGAGGAGGGGATGTGGAGGTGCTGCTTGTGTCTCCGGGATAAAAATGCGCGTAAAGCCTTTCATGAGAGTTCGGAAGACAGGATTTGCTCTCTAGCCTACACTTTTCTTTTTTTTTTTTTTTCCATCTCTATTGCCGAAAACTGGAAATAATTAAATTCTTTAAAGGTTTACTTTTGAAACTGTGGCTGGAGTAAACTACGATTCAGGTGTAAATAATTACCAAAGTCATGAAACTGGCAACTGGTACATATGGTTTATTCATTGTTTTTTTTTTTTTTTCTTGCTTTTTTTTTTTCTCCTCCCCCTCCCCGCCCCCCCCCGTCCTAATCGTCTGAACATTTTAATCCTCCACTGTTTGCCAAATTTACATATTTGTAATTTACTAAACTTCATCATCTCTATCAGGATAGGGATGTTCTATACTAGATTCCTGAACCGTTCTGCCCTGCCCCAGTGAAGAAGCCTGGCTGGAACAAACTGGGCGCTCCTCAAGAAGGGATAGCACTATTACCCCGGTATTTGGAAAAGCTTTCCATATCAGATTAAAGAAATTAAAACTGAATAAAAGATGCTCCCTCTTTTATAAACGGTACCAGACCTACTCAATTTTAGACTCCGGAGAAGAAATGAATTATTGAAGAAAAGAAATTGTTTAAACACAATAGATCCATACTCAAACGAAAACATTCCCTGGGGCAAGACAAGCAGGATTTGGCCCAAAAACACAAAACCAGAAGTATCCGTTAAGCGAAAGCCTTGGAGAAACAGGAGAAACGTGGACATATACTATACATCATATAAACAACAGCCCAGGATTGACTTAATCCCCATTTTCTTCACCCTGCGCCTAGTTTTGTAAGGTTTGATTGTTTGTGGGTTTGTTTAATTTTGTTTACTTTTGCCTACATTGCAATTTCAACCCATTTGCCTCTTCAGAAAGCTATGGCTGAAAACTTTTTTCTTGCATGTCTTTTTTTTTTTTTTTTTTTTTTCCATAATAAGACAGCACTTGAACATATCTTGGTGTTGTAAAAGTGTTTTTTATCAGGCTGTAAATTACTACTTCTCTGACAGAGCAGCCGGAAATGTAAATCACACCATAGAGCTGAAGTTATGAAAAAGTTTGTTCCCTTTTCTGCTGTCCTAGGAAGAATTCAGGGCTGCTGCATTAGGAAGGCAGGGGGGAGGCTTGTTTACTATTTTCCTGCTCTAACAAACTATTGGCTCCACGGTGCCTGGGACTTTGATGAGAAAGAATGGACAATGTGCAGAGTCCCTTCCTATGACACCCAGGCCACTGCCACTTGGGAGGTCCTTTGGCCTAATGCAACCACAGCTAACTGCTCCCAACAGGAGGCTCTGTGGATCAGCCAGGGTCACAATTATACTTCTGCTAAAGGCGAAAGATTTTCTCAAAGAAAAAAAAAAAATAAAAAGGGAAGGGGCGGGGGTGGGGGGTGTTTGGTGCTGGGCGAGCCCTTGAATTAAAGCCTTTCAATTCTTCTGGGGAAGGAAATACTGCCAGCGACTTTAGTAAGAACCATTTCCAAGAGGAATGAGCAAAATCAGGTTGTTTCCATCAAGAGGAAAATGATGGGGGATGTGACCTGGGGTACTCTACGCGAGGGTCACTTCCAGCCCCGGGTTGTCATGCCAAATGTCCCGCGGGAGTAGCAGGCCGTGTTAGGAGGTCTGGGGGTTCATCCGCTGTCGAGAGACCTCGCCCGTACTACTTCTTTGAAGAGGGGAGAAGGAGGCACCTCAGGCACAGACTGCAACCCCTTAAGCATCACCCACTTGCTCGAAGCGGGAAGAAGGGTTCCAGGAGGAGACATCTCAGTCCCTTTTCTTCTGATCTCGGCGCTCGGGGGGCGCGTATATATTACAAGGGTAGTGGGGGAAAGGCCTAAGAGATGCCACACGTTCTATGTCTCGAAAAGAAGGCTGAGATTCTCAGTGCTATTAAACGCCGTGCTTCTTGCCGGCAGCGGCGAGGAAGAGCGGGGAAGAGGGCCTCCCGACCTCCGCCGCTTCCCGGGGAGGCCGCTGTCGGTGCCGGTAATGGGAGCGGCGCCCCCGGGTCTGCAACCGGCATGTCCTCCCTTCTCCCGGCGGCGTCCGCGCCCAGCACCCATCGGCTGCCCTTCCCCTCCTCCACCCGCTCTCCCTCCTGTCCTTGGTCTTTCTTTAAAGTCTTAAAATTCATCCTCCCTGGGAATCCCCCAGCCCCACTGGGCCGAAGACTTCAGCCGGACCCGACTCCCGGCTGCCACCTCCCACTGCGGCCGGCGGGGCAGGGTGAGTGGTCCCACCTCGTCCCCTGACACTGCCCCCGCCCCGTTCTGTCTGGGACAGTGGGACCCTCCTCGCCGCCCAGCTCCGGGCAATCTCCCTCCATGTCGCCAGCGCAAAGAAGCGATACTCAACCGAGCGAGGGGGGTCGGGCTCCGGGGACCACCCCAGTCCCTGCTGTCGCTCTTAGCCCCGCTCGCCACTACCTTCCGCTTACCTGGACGAGGCTTTCCCGTGCTCAGTGGCATACGATCAGGGGGGCAAAGTGAAGGCCTGGGCCCTCCGAATTGGGAAAGGCCCGGTCATGATCCCCTTCGCACCCTGCAGAGATCCATCGGGAAGAAGAGAGAGGAAGAAGGGAGAGGAAGAAGAAGAGAGAAAGCCTGCTCCTCCTCTCCCCCCCTTACACCCTTCTCCCGCCTTTTCTCTCCTTGTTTGAGTCGAAGTGACCCGCAGTATCTGGAGAAGGTTTTTGAAGACGTTTGAGAGGGAGGGAGAGAGTTTTCTGCTGAGAAACTCAATCTGCCATACAGTAGCGGCTGCATCTGGGATCTGTCACGACTGACAGCACCACAGGGCACAGACATGATCTTCCGCACAACACTGCAACTCCCCAAAATACCCTCCGCGCTCCCAAGGTCCTTGCCGTGTTGCATCACGCTCCTTCGCCAAAAGGGGGAAAGCAACCTGGATCCTCGACAAACAAACATACTGAGGGGAAGGCGAGAGAGATCAATCCCCCCCCTCCCCTGCAGTATGAAACACACAGCCCCGAGGAAGCAGGGCGAGAGGCGATGTCACGCTCGGATGGCGCAAAGGCCATAAATGTAAGCGCCAGCGCCGCGAGATTCCCGAGAATGACTTTAATGAATAATTTTGGAGACAGTTATGGCTTTAGGTAATTACTGCACGGCTCTATGAAAACCAGATTGAGAGAGAAGCTGTCAAGGCCGGGCCGTGCTCCTCGGCTCGCCCTGCCAGCCCGCCCTGATTCTCTACTGCGCCGCTGCTTGACCCCTAGGCGCTCCCGGACCCCCTGAGCTGCCAGGGTCCTCCTTCTGGCAGGGCTGTCAGCAAACCTGCGGAAGTTTCAAACTTGGCTGGGAATTTTTTATTTAGTATTAGTATTAGTATTAGTATTAGTATTAGTATTAGTATTAGTATTAGTATTAGTATTACCATCTCTTCCGCCTCCTGTATTTTCTGGTAGGACATTTCATTGTGTTTTAGGCCAGTTTTAGAAAGCTGCTCTAGATTTGCATGCGGATTTAGCTTTTTTTAAGTTAGTTACACGCAGCTGTTTCAGCCTATAGCCACATATGGCATGCAAATAGAGACCCCTATAGGAGAATAAGGGTCTATTATCCCCACATGTTTGTTTAATATACGTGGCCGGGAAAGCGAGTCTACTGCTATACATTAAAATATAATTCTACATTTTTCTCCCGAGTACTTTGGGCAACACAGGGGCTCGTTTCTGCTTTGAACAGGCTTCACGGTTCGCAAATAAACGGCTTCGAGATGCGGCGCGCTGATCTCCATTGTTTCGCTAACATATTACTGCTGTTCTCCGCTCCCGGCTGCAGCCGTACCTAGTCCCCAGGCCGGCGGGGTTGCAGATCCCCGCGCCTTCCCACGGCGGGCCCGCTCCTCGCCGGGGGCCACTTCCCGGGGGCGGCCCGGCCTCTCCCAGTGGGGAGTCGGCTGCAGCCTCAGGGGCTCCCCGGGGAGAGGCGCCGGGGCGACAGCCACAACCCTGCAGAAGGGCCGTCGCCAACCGGAGCTCTCCCGTAAAGACGGGATTTGCTGGTATTTTTTAGGCTCGGGTTTATTTCAGGGAGCTATTTTTCCCCTTTTACTTTCTGTTATTTTTTTTTCCTCCACTTTTTTCCCCTCCCTGTCCGAGTCCTGGGGCTGGCGGTTGTCGTGGAAAGCTGAGCGCAGAGCATACCGTTTGCACTGATTCAGAAAGGAAACGTTTCTTTTCCTTTCGAGATTACAGAGGCAGAGCGGAGCGTTGAGGTGTCTTAGGGGGGTTCTCCAATTTTATTCTGCTGGAACAAAAAAATTGAAGTGATTTTTCTTCATTTATTTTTAGGGTCGCTCGGGCCTGTTCCCCCCCCCCCCCCCTTCTTTCTTTCTTTCTTTCTTGCAAGTGTGTTTTAGCCTGAGAACCTAATCCTTCAGACAAATAGTTTAACTTTCTATTTTTTCTCTGAGGACGAGATCAACTGTTTTCTCATCGACGTCCACTCCCACTTCTTCCTGGTAGTAGGATTGATGGTAACGTACAGCTGGACAAGTGTCAGCCGTCCAAAATTCCATGAACACCCGGCGAAGGTTCAATTATTAATGTTTATATCCTCGGCTTTAGGGGGCGAGGTGGGGTGGAGAAACGGACAAAAAAGAACTATACAAAACGTATAAAATTATAAAGTAAAAATGTTTGTGAAAATAAGCGTGGTCAACACGGTCTCTGGCCCCGCTGAGATAGGACTTTCATGATGGCTGGTCAGCGTTGCCGTCAGCCAGCCACAGCTCTCAATTAGAGGCGATTCATTAGGTTTAATAGCAGGTGCAAAGCCATCTCCTCGCTAGCAGCAGGGAGGGGCAGGGAATAACCTTGTTGTACAGCAGCTTCCAGCTGTCCTGGCTGGTTGTAAACCTGACTGCCGCTTTGGATAGTGGGGTGTCAGCGCGCCTGCCTTTGCCCGCACATAAGCGTTGTTGCACTTTGCTTGGCTAATTTCTTCCTGCCAAGTCATAAGGTGGAAATCTGCCTGGCTCGATATTTATTTTGGAAGACAAAGCTGTGAGCGAACGCGCCGGGAGAAATCGGGTTGAGATAAAGCAAGTGCTGGGCCAGGGGCTGGGCCAGAGCCGGAGAGGGTAGCGGGGAGTACTGCCCGCAGAATGCAACGCTTTTGCTTTCTCAACCCCCCAAACAGACAAATAAACAAACAACCTCGGCGGCAAACTCCAGAAGAGACGGAGCCTCTGGAGACAAGGAATCGAGCTGTGGCGAGGAGCCCTGGGGCGGGAGTGCCGCGTCCCGCTACACCCGCATCCCAGCTGGCAGCCGCGGCCGGGATGAAGTTTGGAAAGCGCCGCCGTGATTACACCCAAGTGGAGAGCAGGATGGCTCCTAGCCGTCTGATCTGACGTCAACATGTCTCTAGCTCCTCGCTGCAAGATAGAGGGAGCAGAGCCGGAGGAGGGAAGGCTCTAATCATTCCCAGATGTCTCTAATAGCAGATATAAAGACTTATATAGTGTCTGAGAATAAATTTGTAATCAATGCTCTACAATCGGATCATCAAAGCAACGACATTTCTAGAGGAAAATGGAGATGAGGAAGCTGGAGAAAAGAAACACACACCACGCTAGTTTGGAAGGGGAGCACAGATATTCCCAGTGACCCCGCGCATCCCTTGGCTTTGCTAGAATTTATGTGAATATATAATTCAGATAACAACGCTGCTTTAATCTCAATTGTGCTAATTCTAATTGGCCAATTAGAAACATAATAGATTGGAACTCATTTGCAAAGGCACATATTTACCGGACCGCAAAAAGAAATAAATCCCAAATTAAAAATATATAAAACATTGATAAGCCCCTCGTTACAGCAGAGGGGATTATGTCTGCAGGCGTGTGGAATGTGTTTCTTTCCTATCGCTACTTGGAGGTTGCTTCTGTGTTTGTGAGTCGCTGGGCGAGTACGTGTGAAAAAGAAGGATTAAGGTTAGGTTTCCAAGCGTAAAAGGAGGATATTTTGCTTAGAAGTTTTATTATTAACCTTCTCCCCCAACTCTTCCCCGCCCACCTTTCAAGCTCACGTTGTCTCAATGGCATCCCCTGAGCGTGTTTATATCCTTACAGTTGCAACGCATGTCTCGGGGCTTGTTCTTGGGATGCCTGCGGCTTGGCCGAAGAGGCCCCGTTACACCTCTTTGACAACGACAGCAAATTAGCACTAATTATTGCAATGCTCTTTTGGTGCCTGGAAGAGCTCCTGTGAATGAAGGGCGGGGGGGACACACACCCCACGACACAAAGCAAAACGAAGTGAAAAAGCCTCATCACAGTTTATTTCTTTTGCCTGCAGGAAGGCAGGCATGCCATGCATGTCCGATAGGGACGAAAGCACATAAACCCTGCAAAGCAGGCCAAGGGCTGGGGTTCCTTCGGTGCCCCGCGCGTTGTAGGGAGCTGCTCAGACCCCAGTACCGACAGCAGCGGCCTTGCTGCCTCCTCGCTCCCTAAACCCCTGACGAGCTCTAAAAAAAACACGCCAGTTTTTGGCTAAACCGCCCCTGGGGGCACAGGCCGCCAGCGAGGAGGTCCTTGCATCCTCCCTTGCAGGGGGAGCGGCCGCGGTGTTTGGGGTCCGCATCTGGGAGACCCGACGGGGCGCTCCCTGGGAAGGCAGCAGAGGCGAGTCACCACAGGGGGGGAAATTTTTGCTATTTCTCTGCAAGGGGAACAACAACAAAAATTCTCTTGAGGTAGAGCAGAAAGTCTCCCTCCCTCAGCCACGAAACGGGGTGACCGGCTACAGCACGAGTAAACTGGGGCACTGAGATCGTCTGCGCGGACGTGGCATCAACGACTCGGCTGCTCTCCCCCGGTCCTGTTGCCTTCCTCTCCCTCTTCCTCTTCCTCTTCCCCCACCCGCACAACGCAGAGAAATGCTGCAGAGGGAGACAGGCTACTGTCCCTCCTCCTACGTGCCTTTCACTTCTGAAAAAGCTCCCAAAAAATGTCCTGGCCTCGAGGAATTACCGTGCAGGGTGCGGGCTGTTATCAGGCCTCGAGTCCGCTGACAGAGAGCTGGGGCTAGGGCACTGACATCCCCATCTACCATCAATTTACCTTCTGCTTCCCCATTTAGCTTTTAACGTCAAAACCTACATATTTGTCGGCTCCGGGCTGTCTAGGGCTCTTGTGATTTAACTGCAAGAATGATTGTTTCTGAGAAAATGGCAAAATCCTCGTTAGCGAACAATTAAAGGAGATCCTCCTTAGACCATACAGAGGAGCTCCCTGTTCTGAGAAGTTAGTCTTTTGAAAAGGGAAAATTACTGATGGGGAAAATATCGGAGAGGTGATTCTTCAGGCGGCAGAGCTGCCCGCCATCCCCCGCCCCACACTGCACATCCCCTGGGGGAGCTGCAGTCCGGCGACTCGGTCAAGGCATTTGCAGGGATGCTGCCCGAAATATGCCACACAGCAAACCTAGCATCCCCGGCTTCCCCTCCCCCAATACTTCCCCCCCCCCCCCCCCCCAGTGCATTAAAAAAAATTGGGCAGGAAAGAAGTGCAAGTTAGTCCATTTATCCACCGGGTTTCTAACGGGCAAGAAAAAGCAAACAAGGGAAGATATTTTTCTCTCCAAGTGTTATAAACAAAGGCAAGTGTCGGTAAACCTAGACCCACGCCGGAGCGTAGAGACGGGTTGCCTGACCCGACGGGAGGAGGGCACATCAGTTTTGTCTAGTTGTTGTAACCCCTCAACCTCCCCACTGTCAGCAGGGGCGGCGAAACGGCGCAGGGGCTTCCTTATCTTTTTATGGGCAATTGCACATCTACCTACGCTTAGTGCCGGGTCTCGTCGGGAGCCACTTCCTTAGGCGCGGCGGTGGAGAAGGCAGGCAGGTATGCAGCCCTGGACCTGGAGAGAGAGCCATCTTGGTTTAAGTTGAGATGGTTTAGGTAAAGGTTTAAAATACGAACCCAATTTTTATTATGGAAAAGGTGGAAAACCTTGCTGTTAACCAGGAATTGGAAAAAAAAAATATACCTAAGGCATCTTCTTTACGTAAAGAGCTTTAACTTTTTTCTGCCTATGATACAGAGAAATGCCATACATTTCCCAGCGCTGAATTTCTGCAGATCCCCCAGGCACTGGGAAGCAGAAAAGCGACTGCCTGGCAGCGGGACACTTCTAAAGGAGTCGGCAGAGGGGTTGAGAGATAACTGCGCAGATATAAAAGCCGAGAGGTCATACTGGGGAAGCAGATGAACATACAAAAAAGAGTCAGAACACACGCTGATGCAGTGTGCACTCAGAGAAAAAAAAAAAAAAAGAAAGATTACAAAATATAACGCTCTCTGTGGCAGACTGGAAGTGTGCAACCCAGGAGAGTTTTGGGAACTACAAAGTTAATATTAAGTTCACTGTAGCTCATTGTAAATCTTACATATCCCCACACACCCCCCGCAAATCCCTTGCCTTGTTCACTCGTTCTTCCTTGACGTAAAGTTACCTGCAACATAATCACTCCGAGCAGAGCCCTGCGGCCTCCCTCGCCTGGCCCCGGCACCCCTCCGGGGACGCGGCCCCTGCCGCCCGGCCCCGCTTCGGGCTCGGCTTCCGCCAGCGCCTGGCACCGCCGCAGCCCAGGACCCAGAGGCAGGAAGACTGTGCATCGCTGCCACTGCTGACCCGCTCGGGGTTTGCACCCTTGTCCGCTTCCCGTTAGCAGAAAGTCTCCTGCATGGAGAACACCACAAGGAATTCCTATTCAGCTGAACTGACGGTTTCTGCTCAATGCTTACGGTGCTGGAGAGATCCCTCCCTCTACCCCTCCTTTCACTTAGTCACTTGTTTAAAAATAAACTTAGGAGCCATCTTTATAATTTAGTTTACTTCTGAATATTTTAAATATTATGAAAAAAAAAAAGCCATAAACAACGCTGTTATTCAAAACATTTTGAGGTATAAAACATAAAAAGATTTGGGGTTTTTTCCTTTTTTTTTTTTTTTTGTAAAAAACACACACAGTGGTTTATTGAGTACTTACAATGTTTACACCTTCAATATTAATTAGATTCCACGGTTTTCCTTACCGAAGTGCACATAACCAATAACTGTTGAAAACTTCTTCAAATACTGAACGACCACAACAAAATTACAACACTAAATACCGAGTCAATCGAAATACTGGTGCAACTGCTTCTGTTGAAATATAATTTTATAATCCCATGAATATTTATATCCAAAAGGCCAAGTATTAAAGATACACTTCACATATAACACACTAACGCCAGGGAGGGATTATTATTTTTTCCCGTTTTCTATGGTTCTGTTTTCCCCTGTGTGTTTTATACAGAGCAAATAACATTCATGAAACTATTAGAGACATTACCCCTTACCAAGTTGGAGTTTCCTCTTCATATATGGAATGCTTTTTCCCTCTCCTTCAAATATCCACATTTTGGGGGGTTGGGGGAGAAATTGCACATAAATAAACTGGACGATTCCAAATACAAAGAGTCCTCAAAGGAGAGCTCACTACCGAGACTAAGAAGACGGCTTCTCCAATCCTGCCGTTCTCATTGCTTGAGCTCCAAAGCCCAGACATGCTGCGGCCAGCCAGTTCTCCCTTTGGTTTTCTTATCGTTGCTGCTAACTGTGCTTTTCAAGATTTCGTTCTGAAGAGACAGGATGTGAGGGGAGAGGAAAAACAAACAAACAAACAAAACAGAAGGGGGAGAAGAGAAAAAAGGTTAGAGATATTCCTCCTCTTGTTGGGTCGCCTCTGCCCTGCCCCGAGAGGGAAAGCTACGAGGAGACGCAGGCTCCCGCTGAGGCCTTCGGGCTGCAGGGGACAAAGCGGGAGGGCCTCTGAGGGCTCCCGTCGCGCACGGGAGCACCTCTGCGCTCCGCACTGCCGCCCGCGGTCTTTGGCGGAGACCAAGGCCCAGGCCCTTTATGTGAAACGACCGCTGCCTTTCTACGACCGGACTCCGGGGTTCAGCAGCTCTAGGAGCAGACCGGAGGCTGAGCACCGCCAGCCATCTACGGGGAGGTGGGAACTGCGGAAAGCTTAGTGCTAAACCATCACTCCCGGGCTGCGGGAAAGAGATGGGCGCAGGCACGTATCGGGCCTGCAGCCACCGAAATCTGGGGGAATATCGCTCGAGTGTGCGTTGGGTTTGCACTGCCTATTCCAAGTCTGAAAAGTTCAAGGGCAGAGTGCCGGGGCAGGAAAGCCCCGCGCTGCGACCCTGTTGTTCGCCGAGGGTTTAGAGCCGCGATGGTCTTAGCAGGTTCTAGCCTTCTATTTAAAGAGAGCAGAGGCTTGTTTCTGGCGGGATCACGGGTTAGGAGCCCAAACCCGTGAACGGACTTCCCCCCACGAGGGGCCCTACTGTCGCGGCGTTTCTCCTGCAGCTACTCGCAGCCGCCTTGCCGGATCAGGGCTCTCTGCAAGAGCCACGAGCCCCGAGGGCCGCCTGCGGCCGTGTCCTGTCCCTCTCTTGGCCCGCAGGTACGCCTAGGGAGGGGCAGGACCCCGATATTCCCCGCGGACATCACACGGCGACCCGACCCAACCGAGCGCCGAGTAACGGGATTGGGGCCCCGTCGATCGGCAGCGCAGCCTCCTCTCTGAAGCCATCCCCGTCCCGCCCCGTCGCGTCCCGGAGCACTGACCAGTTCTTTCTTTCTCTTCTCCTCCTTCACGTCTGTCTTCTTGATCTCTGCCTTGAAGGCCTCTGCCTCCCCGTTCTGGTCATCCTTCGCCAGCAGGTCCATGAGGTAGGCGATGTAGCTGGTGGCCAGGCGGAGGGTTTTGATCTTGGAGAGCTTGGTGTCGGCGGGCACGTTAGGGATGCACTCCCGCAGCTCCGCGAACGCGCTGTTGATGCTCTGAGTCCTGCGCCGCTCCTTGCGGTTCGCCGTGCCCCTGCGCTTCACCGGCCGGGGCCCCCCGAGCCCGGGCGGGCCGTTCCCAGGCGGCACCCCCCCCGTAATGGGAGTGGTCCATACCCGGCGCCCCGTTGGCGTACTCGGGACTGTAGGACAGAGCCATGCTGTAGTCGGGGGGGGACATCTCCGGGTGGCTGCTGATGAGCCAACCGTGGAAGTAGGGGTTCTCCTCGTGGCCGCAACGGGTGGCAGCGGCGGCGGCGGCGGCAGCGGCGGCGGCGGCGAAAGGGTAGCCCTCATGATGCACCACCGGGTGGTGGGGGAAGCCGCCCACTAGACTCATCCCCGCTCCCTAGCGCAGCCCACCCCGCCCCCCCCAGGCCCCAAAACAAAGGTTCCCCCTCCCCGCCCTCCACCCCCCGCCGCACCGGCGGGAGATGCTCCCTGCCGCTCTCCCCCTCAGCACTGCCCTGCTGCCTGCTGTCTCTCCATAGGGTGCTGCAGCAGAGTCCCCGCGCGTGCCCGAGTGATCCCCCCTCCCCAGGCGCCGCCGCCGCCGCTCATGCGTTGTGCCTCCTCCTCCTCCTCGCCCGGGGCCGGGTCTTCGAGGAAGCGCGCACAGGAAAAAAACCAAAACAAACCAAAACAAAACACCAAAAACCGCTATGGAGAAGTCGACCAAAACAAAACGGCTTGGCTTCCCAGCCCGGGATCTTCCTCGCCTCTTGCTTCCCTTTGCTCTCGCCAAGTCCGCCGCGGCCCGGGCGGGTGGTACTTACTAGCGGCCCCCCTCCATGCGCCCCCGGCTTGAGGCGGGCGGGCGGCGCTCCCCTCTGCCCTGCGCGGCGGCGGCGGGGGCCTCAATGCCGGGCGGGCTCAGGCATCCCTGCCCGCCGCGCCGCGGGGGTCAGCGCCCCTGAGCTCCTCTGGGGCATCCGTGCCGCTCGGCTCGGCTCAGCAGCGGAGGCGGCGGGACTGGGTGCGGAGCTCTGGCAGGGCTCCCCGGCACGATCTCCATGTACAGCTACATGTTTAGGGCCGCTCGGGTTAATATATGTCGTCAGAAGCGGCGGCCGCCAATGGCTGGTGGCGGAGGCGGAGCTCGCCGCCCTCTGCAATAAAACTTTTTGATCTTCGCTCTGCTAATTGCCGAGCTCCTCTTTTAGGATTGGCTGCCCCTCCGCATCCATAATGTAATTAAAACGAGGGGGGGAAAATTATCATGGAGGCAGAGGTTAATGCAAGTGTTTAGCAGATGCCTTACTGTAAAATCTGCATTACAGAAAAAAAAACGCCAAACCCCACAACAAAACCCTCAAACTCAACAACTAACCCCCAAACCAAGTTATTGAAACTTAAATATCGGATAATCTCGAACCAGGTACAGTATGGATCCAAGTAATTTATTGAGAAAAAAAAAAATCTATGTGGGAGCTTGATACTCTCCAAGGTTGCTTTTACAAACTGCTATGTGCCGTTCTGGTAGAGCAACAAATAAAACCCACTTCGGAGGGCACTGTATCCGTTGCCCAGTGCTGCGGGCATGCCCCAGCAGCGCTCCGGCTTATACTTTTACTGCTGGTTAATATACACAAAGAGATCACTGGCTCCAGTGAGGAGGGAAACGAAGTTATTCTGTTTGTCTGTCACCCGGCTTTGCGATCCAATTAGCTGAAGCTGGCTCCGACTTCGCGGCTGCTGGCTTACCGAAGGAGCGGCGAGCTCGGGGTTTGGCCAGAGACGGGGTTTTCTTCAAGAAAGAATTGCTTTAAGACACTAACAATAAACCCGACTCTCACTGATTCTTTTCCAGCTTGCTGCCTGCTCCTACGCACCTCGGTCAGTATTCACCCGAATGGCTTATGCTCCTGAAATCAGTTTCATGCTTGTTTAACCGCTTTGATAGGTAAGTAACCGAATATTTTTTACAGCATGTTCAGAGCTGATTTTCTAGCTTTACTAACAAATATATAAATATTTCGCCGCATTCCTGATTCTGCAATAAAAAAGGCCAGCATCTGCGGAAAGCAGGTTTAGTTATCGAAAGGGAATAGTTAAATGTTTGTTTAACAGCCAGGCCATGAGGAAATCTCCCGTAGCTGTTTAGGTGTTCTGCTTTGGTAAACTTGAAGACATTACAAAAGTAAAAAGGATCTCAAGCTGTAATTCATAGATAACTTGGAGGCGAGGCGAACTGTTGTCATCTTCAAATGGGGCCGAGCATTACTAAATAGCTGTGAAATATCAAGTACCCACCCTTATGTGTGTTGGCTGACGGCTAGGCTGATTCGGCGTATATTGCAATGCAATCCTACAATATAGGCAGTGTGGATAACTGTGTCAACGGAAGCTGAAAGGTCATAAATTAAAGAAAGAGAAAGATAGAGATGGAGGAGTCTGCGAAAGGAAGCAGCAATAACTGCAAGTCCAACTTCTGCAGCAGATCAGGGCGTGCTCCTGCCCCTCTGCTGAGTTGGTGGGGATGTCTTGGGAGAAAGCGTTGGGCATGGGGGGGGGGGGAAGGAGGGGGGTATCGGGAAGAGAGTGGAAAAGCTTCTCTGTGGGGAATCAACCCAAATCCCGAAGAGAGAGGACGAGCTGAGCCCCAGCAGTCCCGGCACGGACAAGGGCTGCCGAAGGGCTCACCCTCGGAGGTGCCGCCAGGGCACGGGTCTGTCTTGCACCCAGTAGCTCTACAGGTGGGTCTGCGGGATCTCGGAGGGGACAGCTCTGCGGGTAGGTGGTAGTCTCCACTGACGAAGCCGCCCTCTAAGGAGCAGCCCGTTGCGGAAGCCGGGAGCTGGCTCCGGCAGGGAAATTTCACAGGCGAAGCTGGGCGCCGGCCTCGCATGTGGGCAGGGCGGGGAGTGCAACGCTGAACCCGACGAGGGGATGTGCGTGGAGAACAGAAAGGCAGACGGTACATTTATATAAGTATATACACATATGCGTGTGCGTCTGAGTGTAAACTGAGTATGAAAGTGAAAAGCCAGACCAGATGTAGAACTGATGTATATACACATATATCTTATACGTGATCACACATGCTTGTAACTAAAATGACTGATGGATATCTGTATCTATATATGCACACGCACACACGTATATATTGTATTATCCTAAGGAAATCACTTGTCTTCAGTGCGGATTTTTAAATTTAAGTGAGGCCGTGGGCACATGGTGTGGGCAGAGCCCTGGTGCTGCCGGCCGGGTTAGCCCTGCCGTTCGGGACACATCTTCTGCACGACGCAGCCTGGAAACCCACGTAGTGTCTGCAGCGGTTCTTCAGCTTTATGTTGGTGCGATATTTACCTTGATGCGAAGAAGCAGCGGGCACTGTCAATGCCAGAAAGGTATATTGACTTGCCAACAGGATTGTGTTTCTTTGCTCTATTTGTGTAGGAGCTTTCCAATCTATTGCAGGCTGGACTGCAACTGTGACAGTCTCTGTAGCAAGCCACTGCGGTCACTCTGATAACATCTCCAATGATGAAGGAAACGGAAAACATAAGACAGAGAAAAAGTAATAAAAGATAGAGGAGATATCGATCAGAACACCAATCTACAAAGCTCAGCATTATTATTGCTTAATTAGCTTTGGGGAAAGAGAGTTTCTAGACAAAGTACCCATCAGTATCTTATATATATATTTCCTCTCATCTTCCAGCAGTTGTTTATGCGTTTTGTAAAGCAAATTTTAGAACAAATACAGCTATTTTGTCCCCCCTCAGCTTCTAACTACCCCGGCTGTCCCATCAGGGCTTACAGACTTCTCTGTTTGATCAAATCGTTGGAAACGGCTACAGCCCAAAGTATCTTTCCCAAGACTAAGCTTAAAAACCACTAAAAAGCACCAGCGTTTGGTCGATATCCCACGTATTGATTTATTAGAATTTTTTTTTCATGCACAAATAGTTTCCTTGGAAAAAAAAAAAAACCACCCCCAAACATAAAACCCAAACACAACGCTTTAGCCTTATGTCACTTAATTTCCTTGCCAAAATGGTTGCATGTTGGGTGGCGATTTATCTGGGCTCTGCTGCCAGACAGGACTTTCTCAGCTCACTGTAATTAAGAATTTTTGATGGCGACTATGCTGAGGCTGATTTTCCTTTTCCTTCCCTCTCAACTCCCCCCCGCCCTCTTTTTTTTCTCCCGGTTTTGTTTTGTCGAGGATGTGTGGAATGGGACTCTGTAGTTACTTTTGCTCTACGGTTGTTGCCTCTCCGGCATGACGGAGGAATGGGCTGCCCTGACGGTGGGCGGATGCCCCGCGGCATCCGGGGAGCAGGAGGCAAGAGTTCGCGGAGCGGGGCGGCAGCGGGGGGTGGCTGGCAGGACACCCGCTCCGCGGGGCCACCCGCTGCCCTGCCCCGCCGGGCAGCCGCCGCCGGGCCGCTTATCGCCAGGTCACTTTCCTCCTCCCGACCAAGGGTAGGGTGGGATTTGGGCATAACGAAACAATAGAGCCGTGCTCCCATCCCCTTCTCCAGACCAGCATTTTGTGAATTAAGCTAAACTGCAAATTAAGCTAATTTCTCCGAATCAGTCGAAACCGTATGGAAACGAGGAAGAGGAGCCGACGCTGGGTGGTCGAAAGCCCACATCTGCTGGGGATTCTTGGACTTGCTGGCTGGGAAAGCTGCAGGCACACCGACCCGGGCCGTTTAATGAACAGGCCAGAGGCGTAAAAAAGCCCTGCCAGTGCCTGAGCAGCGAGCCGCCCATTCATTTGCTGCTTTTCTGCACCTTCTTCTCGACGAGCTTTCGATACCGGCAGGGCAATCTGGGGCGTCACGAAAGCGCCCAGGGCAAGGCAGCGGAGGAAGGGAAGTCCCCGCGTCATGCTGCAGTGCCCGGTACCGGCGCCCAGACGCAAGCGTCCCAGCTTCGTGCGGCAGCGCCTGGGTTCTCCCTTCTGCTTTGTAGTTTTCATTAAAGCCAGCAACAACAACAAAAAAGAGCATCCCTTGCCTCCGAGGATCAGCTCTGGCCGAGCAGTCATTTTGGCAGCTTTACTTCCCGGCAGCCCCTAAATCCGGGGGTCGGGGGCTGCAGGGTGCCGCTTCTTCCTCCTCCCGCCCCACCGCCTACCACGTCGCTCCATCGGCCGGTGCACAGCTTGAAAAATCGAGACACATTTGAATTTATAGAGTGCATGATGTCACTGACCCGGGACCAAACGTATCATACAGTGGTACCGTTCTCGATGGGTCTGGCGACGCCGAAGCAGCCTGTGTCTCACGCATGCGACACATCCTGTCCCTGGGCCATCGCTTAGGATTTCACGAAAGAACATAAACCCGCAAGAGAACGGATTTTTGTAAAGAGGAACCGTAGAAATATTATTTGAAGGTCAGCCTGTCAGTGCGGGTTAATGGAAAGGACTTGTGCGTAATGGGCCTACTTACACCCTCCGTTACGCTCACACAACCTGGGTTTCAACGTCCAGGGCAGAGGGCAGAATCGGGCCCTGCAGGCCCGAATTAATTGCTGTCATTGAAGGTAGAGGAACCCTGGTTTACGTTACTATTATCGGTAATGAACACCCACATACTTCAGGCACGATAATGTAGCAGCCGCTGTGTATACAAAAACAAAAACAAAGCGCAAAAACCCAAAACCCAAAACGAGAAAAAAAACAAGACACTGACCATTTGTTGAGACGCAGTGATTGGCGGTAAGCATAGGACCCTATGCTTTTTACCACTGCATGTGTAAGCAATTATTCGAGGATTGCTTATATTTGTGACTGAGGATGTGTTTAGACCCTCGACAAGAACCACAGAAAGAAAAGAAAAACGCAACGAACTCCAAGCACGACCACTTTCTTGTCAGAAGAACAATAATAAAGTCTTTATAAAATTCTGCAGTGAGTGCACAATGTGTCAATATTTATTGGGTTTGTCTTTTACATATTCTACACATACACGTGTATAACCACACACTTGTGTATACAGACACGCATACATTTTTCTTTTTTTCACGTAATGCATTCCTGAGAAAGAGCATCTCTTAGCGCTCTTGAGCTCGGCGCTGATGAAGTTAGCTCGTGAACGTAATTGCCTGCGTTAATAAATACTTTGTCCTCCAGCATCTGAAGTTCAGACGTCGAAGAGAGCAGAATTTAGTCTGGCATCGTTTTGGGTTTAGGCTAACAAAAATCAACACTTCTACTGACATTCTTCGTGAAAAGTCTTCGCTTAACGAGGATGAGACTCAAGCAACGTTCATAGATCAAAGACAAACTTGTCTAGCTTAAAAAAAAAAAAAAGAAAAGGAAATAAAGAAAAGAGGAAATATCCCTCTGGAGCAGTGACAATTAACTGCTGTTTCGCCCTAACTGCATGCCTCAAAATGTCGGTGTCGTCCTGGCAGTTCCCCTGTGCGGTGTACCTGCCTCACCGCGCCCCGCTCCCGCTTTGCCCGGGACCTGCTGAATACCAGGGGCTCGCCTTAAAGCTCAGCAACTGATTCCGACAAAACTCGGCTCCACACTTGTTAGAAGCATCAGCCTCTACTGCAATTTCTATATGCGTATCTCGGTGTAATTGATCTGGCTGAGTGAGGTCTTTTTGGTAATTTGGATACACCAAGTCTCCAGTTAATGACATATAATCAGCCTTTAGGTCACTTGGTCATTCTCTTATTACAAATCCCTCCCGCTCTCTCTGATCTCCCTTCAAACTAAATTTCACACAAACAAATAAAGCAAGACAGGAACAAGTCCTTAAAATACAAGAGAAAAATATTGGAAGATTGCTCGTGGGGAACCATAAACATTTTTAAAAGAAAAATGGAAAGATAGAAAAGAACATCTTATCGAGAAAGAGAACATTGTGTACAAAACACAGAGGAAAATATGGTCTGGCTTTTGTTAAAAATGACACAAAATTAAAATAAAAATAATTACAAGCAGAAAGGGCATAATATAAACAGAAGGCAGGAGACTTTACTAGAAATGCGTGGTTATACTGGAACAGGTTTTTACACATGATACAACCTACCTATAGATGCACATAAAATTTATTCACTTCTCTTTAGATGGGGAAAAAAATAATATTTAACAAATTGCCTTTACTCTTCTTTTCAGGAAAGCAACTGAAGAAGCCAGAAAATGGAGAACAGAGTGTCATGTACCTCCTAGGACCTGCAGAGTATGAAGCTAGGGCCAGAACATGGGGTGTAAATACGACAACAAAAATAAATATTTTACACTACTGCTCAGAACACAATTTACTAAGTTAACACTTTGTTTGCCTCTTTAACTTTTTTTAATTCCCTCTAAGAAGAGACAATTTTTTACCTCCGTCCGGCAATATATACATATACACACATGCACATGTTCAAGAGAAATGCTGGGGGTGATGTGTCAGAAGCTGGTGCAGTGGCCGGAGAAAAGAGTGAGCAGTGATGCTCTAGTTAAGATCCCAGGGCCCCGCAGGTTGCAGACAGTTCACTGCGAATGAGAGACCTGTTTTTTTCAAAATTAAAATTGACCTAAAATCCGAGAGCAGGGATATTTCGACGTCCTCCAAGAGTTAGCGTTTCGATGAAGAAACCAGAAAGAGGACTGCAGTCCACACTAGCTTATGGGCATTATCACCTTTCAGAGCGTTATCAACATGCGTTTTACCAAAAATCTCCTCTGTATGTCAGACAGGGTTCAGAGAGGCGCTAATTGAGCGCCTAAGCCTATGAGAGCTTGCTAATATGAATGCTCACTCAGCCAGAGAAAACGGAGCAATAGGTACATGGAAAAGTGTCACAAGGCCCCAGCACAGGGCATTTCGATGCGACATCTCTTGTTACTTGTTCACTACATTCACGGGCTTTTCAGCCTTCACCACATTGTATTTATTCATGTATGTATGTGTGTGTGCATATATGTATGTATTTATTTATTCCCCTCCTGCTAGGCTGAAACATTAGCCAGGAGGCACCCAGCCATCCGACCCAGTAAATCGCGGAGAGGCAGAGCCCCGTCGCCCTGCGGAGGCAGGGGATGCTCAGACCTGCCCCGGCATTGCCCTTGACGGGGCCCACCGCCAACCCTCCCGTTGGCCGGGTCACGAAATGCTGAAGGCTGATGGGAAGAGGCGGGCTGGCCTCTGCTGCCCACCGCACCTCCCGGGGGCGGGCTGCCCCAGCGGCGCCCCACGGGTTGTGCCGCGCCCAGGAGGAGCCCGGCCGGACCGTGGGCGGCTGGAAGGGGTTAAGCCTTTCCCCTCCTCCTCCTGGAGCCCCCTGAATGCCACCACTTTCCTCTAGAGGTCTCATTAGGGAAACCTTAACTGCTATTTTCAACGTTTCCTCAATCAAGCGCCTTTAAATAGAGCTCCACAAACAAATCGGCGGCAAAAAGCGTACATCTTGTCACGGGCGAGGCAGATCCAATATTTCACCCTTATTTGCTTTGTAATTACAGACTGGCTGGTGGCTACCTGCCCTCTGGGGCGAGCTGACTCGCCCCACTCCTGCCTCTCTCGGCACAGCCCCGCGAACACCTTTCCCGGGGCCGCTGGCGGGGACCAGGACCGCCCGTAGGAGCCGCTTAGCAAGCGGTCTTCGGGAAAAAAGAAAAAAAAATCAGAAGCAGAATCTTCCTGTCCAAATGCTGCCTGAGGCTTTTGCAACGCCGCTCTGAAGCAAGGAGCTTTCCAGCACCAGAGGTTTCCCAAGGCCTCCCCCATCCTTGCTTCTTAAGCCGGGGTCAGGGATCAAGCGGGCGTCCCGCCCGTCCCCGCGCAGGGCTCCTGAAGCGGTTCGTTTGCTTTGCTCCCCCTCTCTCTGCTAAACCGCTCCTATGATTTGTTATGTTTTCCACAGCTGCTTATTCTTGTTTGACTGTTGTACAAAGCCGCTTTAAATCTTCCGCAGGAAGAATAAAAGTTAAAGCTGCTTGGACGGGTTCCTACCGCCGCGCAGGCTGGTGCGGGTCCGTCTCGGTCCCTGCATTACGACCCCTCCGCACACATCAGGTCTTGATATGCCCCGTTACGGCGGCTCGGGGCAGCAATCCTCTTCCTAGTATCAGCAGAAATAGGAGCTAATTCAATTACGCCTGAAAGTCAGGGTGTAACAGGGAAACTTTGGCGTTTATGAACTAAGCTTTGCTATAAACCGACGAGAATATTTTATGATGAAGGGGAACAGTACAACACAAAAGGGAAATATGACAATAAATCTCTTTTTATGGATTCTCTCTAGCAGCAAAACACAAGGATTCAACGATTTTACGACTCAGCTGTTTTTCAGGTACATCTAAAGATACCTACACGGAAAAGAATACCCTGTATCCTCTCTTCCAGCCCCTTCTGACTGGGGAAACCCAACTCTGCCCCCGCTCAGTTCAATGACAAAACTTGCTGTGACTTCTACGGGAGCAGTGCTGGCACAAGACTTGTATATCTGACCACTGCGGGAATATGCTTCTATTATTTAATGGTGCCACTGGTAATACCCTTTCATGGTTTAGTGATACGCAGAAAGTCAGACGTAACACTCCATCATCCGTAATGAGCACATTAGCCTATTTTTTTCCTCCTAGTTACTAAAAAAACTAGCAATGTTTGAGATTGTTTATCCATCTGTGGAGGTAAGTTATGGCTATGGTTTCACAGGAACATTTTTAGAGAGATTTGCATTCTAAAATAATGATAGGTACTTCAGCGGGATGATTTCAAAGTGGAAAAGGATCTAGTGCTCCTCAAAATAAGTGCAGGTTCAGCATATAAATCTCTGAGAATTTAAACCCTGGATACTTTTGGAAACCAAAATGCACAGGTCTCTCTACAGGTTGATACCTTTAAGAATCTGCCTCATGGAAAAATATTTTTTTCAGAGTCATGTTCTACTCTAAAACAGCATTCATACATCCTCAAACCATTTTACCCAATGCAACCATGTTTTCATCTAGGTGCTAGGCATGTTTTATTATCTTTCTTCACGCTTGTTTTGGTTCTTTCTTATCAAGTCCTGATATTGCTTATCACAAGCACCCAAATCTGGGTTTAGGTCACTTAAAGAGCAGGGAATAGCTTGTCGGTCCAATGGTTTGCTGCTGGGTTGCAGTGATTTGGAAGTGCAGAGTTTGAAAGCATTGCTTCACATATAATCTCACAGCACAGTGCTTTTCCCATCTCAGCACACACATATGCAGACAGCATGACTCTTCAAGTGACTGGTCACTGCAAAGTTTAGCATCTAGGAAAACAGAAAGAAGAGGTAGCACTCGCAGTTAAATACATTCTTTCAAAAGTAATTGTTTTCTGTTAAAAATGTTCTCATATATTGCTAAGTGAAAGCCACACTTATTTTTTCTTGTGCTTTTATATATATATATATATAAATAGAACAGCCAAATGAATCCAAGCCCCTGATTTTATTAATCATAGACTGATCAGTCAGATGTCAACCCTAATCTCCTAATCATGTGTGGAACAACACCTAAAAAATATATGCATGGGAAACAAAAGATGACAAAAACTCAGACACAGACCTCATCAATACTTAATACATACTTAATCCAACTGCTCATCAGAGTGGCATTTATTTGTATGAAATCAAGTTTTGCATGTGCCTGCTGTTCATAGAAACAACACCTAGATACTCAAACTAGCTCATATACCATTATCAGTCTTGCATAGGAAGGCAGATCATAGTGTAGGTAAGTCTTACTGTTTCTTACTAAGCAAATTAGCTCAGGCTGCGCTTTCTTCTATTGCTCTAAGGCACTGCAAGCACTATTTTGCCTCCACTTCAGGAACCTCTACACTAGACTGCAGTTTGCAATACAGACATAGTAGTGGGAAAAATGATTTCTGTATACACACACACATCTTCACTTACCTGGAGGCCAGGGGATCTGCCATGCATTCCCTGGAGATCACGAAGGGCTTCCCCTGACTCCATTAGTGTACTATTCATAAAGATATGTTCTAGCTTGTAAAAACAGTACGTGCCCATTTCATATGATATGTGCATGCACACATCTGGGCTGCATGTGTGGAAAATAAAGGCACACACCACAAACAATTTTACATGTGTAATTTTTCAAGCATGGGCCTAAGTGTCTATATTGCAGCATATCTACATTTCAGAAAATGACATTCCACACGGGAGGGCATTTTTAAGTGCTTTTCAAATAAAATAAAAAAAAATGCAGTATTGTTCTTGGTGGCACTGTTAGCAGCAGCTTCTTTCTCCTAGTGGCTCCTGAATTTCTCTGCAAACCCATCAAGACGGAGTGTTACTTCCAAATAGCAGCATGCACAAAGCAATCAGAATATTTCAGATCTACATTTCTATAGGCTGATGTTATTAAAATTAAAAACATCTGCTTTAAGGAATGCTGATTTTTCTCGATATAAATGCTTCTCTACTCTGACAGTAAATTCAGCTACTCGGGAAACAAAATGTGATTCTAAACAGTTATTGCATTGTTTGACACAGTAGCAAATGGAACAATGCTGCCTTTAATGTTGTTGTTGTTCAACGAACAATTGGAATTGGATAAAGGCATTCAGCTGGGAATACTTTTCTAGTACCTCTGTAGGTAATGGGATTCCTTTTGTGTGCTGCTTTCAGACCATCAGTCTCTGCATACTAGGCAAGGGTTCACTCTCTTCTTGCCAAGACAGCTCCCAAAGAGATGAATTTGTTTCTGTGATAGGCTTTTAAATATTTGTCTGTTATCAGCTCACTGACACAGTTTTACAACTGGGGAAAGCGGTGAATGGAGCTCCAGCTGCCCGTGTTTCAGATAGCATCATCTAATCCTGATTAGAGGCACCAGAGGCTGGAAACTCCTCTGCAAAACCAGGGGAGAGAAATCTCCCTTTTGTGTGCCCCTTAAAAGTAATTGGAAAAAACATCAATACTTTTGTTAGCTTTTATAGCTAAGCTGTGTGTGCCTGTTTGAGAACGAGTAACTGTGTATTGACAACCACAAAACAGGTTGGTTGCTGTGCTAATGACATGAATAAAGTCAATATCACAGTAGAAGTTGCATTAAATACTATGATATGTTCATGGGATATTTTGTTGATTTTGCTTGCCAGGCTGACTCTAAGAAGAAAAGAGGGAAACCCCAAAAAGTTGCAAATGGGAGGTATCAAGCCTGATGATGTGAATAAAGAAAAATGGAAGATAATCCATGGGAGGACATTTCCCTAAAATACATGGAGGTGGTGCATGACTAAGAAAGCACAGGACTGTGTACAGTGCTACCCAGAAGTAAATAACGGAAGTTAAAGTTCTCTCCTTACTCTGTCTCCTTTTAAATCTGCCACTGGGTAAATCTGGGTGTTGCAGAAATTATGTGTAATTGGAAACTTAGATGGAACATAGCATTAGTGTAAAGTACATGAAAAAACCCCACACCAACCTTGATGCCTACCTATCTTTTAGAAAAGAGTATAAGATGTTCAAATATTTTTCTGTTTTGAGAAGAATTGTTATTTCCTTTGGCTTGTAGGTAAGAGTTTCAAGTCAGGTTCTCCTGCAGTGGACTGGGAGACCTCCAGGACATTTCAAATGCTGATTGTCATGACAACTTCCCACAATCACTGTCAACAGGAAATCCGCTATTTGTAGGGTGGATGCTATGAAGTTATCAATAAGACAAACCTAAGACATTAGATTTTAATATTGTTTATACCTTCATCAGTTGATTAAAACATATAAATTGATGAAAATATAGGCACATTCATGTAGGCATATAAATAGGAATCACACCACCTCCCCCTACCCCCTGCCCCAGGATTTAGTAATTTTCTTTCAGCATTTACATCTTAAATCACATTAACCAGTGCTCCAGTTCGAAAGAAACATGGTGATCTGTCAGGATTAGCAATATCTGAGAACTGTCCAGTTCTAGAAAAATGTCTGATTCTGATTTCTTAGGATTCTCATGGATCATGGTCTTGGTGGAGGCAGGTGTCTTCATTCCAGCTGGCCACATGGAGTTTCACTAAATAACATTCACACAGAGTCCTTCAGATGTCGGTCACTATAGAAATGTAAACTATTTGTGCCTTCAAAACTGGGGATTAAAATAATGAAAAAAAGAAAGTGAAATCCATTCATTACATCTGACTTGAGGGAAATGCTTATAGAAGGGAAACAGCTGATTATGAGACACATCTGTATTCCTTATGGTTAAAGTTATGAAACACTGGTTGCTTCTCTTGTATGGGGTAAGGAGCATTCCCAGTGGACTGTAGGTTAGACACTTGCTCTGGGAACAGGAGAACCACTTTTCATGTCTTTGCTACATGAAGAACAGTATGATACTTGCCAGGCAGAACTCCACTGTTGAAATCTAGAGATAGGTCTGAAGGGGCACAGGAACACAAAGATTCACTGAACTGCAGGGGAGAATAAATATAATAATAGAAAAGCACCTTTTAAAATTTTTTTCTCAGTGCAGACTTAAAAATACTGTAATTAAAACTATTATTAAAAAAGATTAAATGATGTAGAAATTTGCTTTCAGGTTTTAGTCCCAAGAATGTTCTTTGTGCTTTTATCCATTTCTGCGCTCCATGCACCCTGTGCTATTTACACAAGGATTATCTTGTTTATTTTACAGATATTATGCTTCATAGAAACTAATCAAGAGAATATTTCTTCTTTTTTTATGACAAAAAGTGGATGTTGAATTGCTCAAGTTGCTTTTATACAACATTCTTGGGTTTGTGATAGTGCGAGATTTAATAAAGTGTTTATAAAGGCAGATATAATAGTTTATCAGATCTCAGGCAGTCATAATAACAAAACTGCCCTTAGCTTGAGTGCTATGTACTGTACTTCATAATTTACAGCACAGCATAAACTAAGAAAGTTGCCTACCAGAGAATCAATCTTACAAGAACTAAGAAAACTTTTCCTAAATATTTTTTCTGTTAGTTAGCCTTAATACAAATCATTATTAATAGCTTGGACTCAGACAGAAACTGCACTCCTTTGTATAATGCAACACATGCATTCTGTAAGATATTTTCACGCAGTCCATTCAGTTGAAATTCTGGGTGGAAGAGACCTTTCACTTTAAAATATGATGTGTTTTAAATGGCATCCTGTTCAAACAATGGGATAAAGTGAGGAAAAAAGACTAAAGGGAAGCTGAAGACCTTACATTGAGAATCTAATGGAGCATCTGAAGTGGGAGTTAATAGTTTATAAGATCATGAATAGAGAATGGAACCTTTAATTTCTGTGTTGCCTGCCCAAGTCCCTACTAACTCATGTCAAGGCTGTTAGGCAGATTCACTATAATGGCACATGAACAGGCTTCTTCAACAGGAAATTAAGACTGTGACATTGGATCCAGTCTTGCTCTCTGCTGGTGGACCTGGACATAAGATTCTAGCTACCAAACAATGGGTGATTGAGGTATGCATTCCAAGCTAGCAGTAGCCTTTACTCATTCTTCAAATTTCACAGTTTTGCTACTCCTTATGCACAATCTGTCTGCTTTGCACAGGAAAGAGATGATAGACATTTAAAAGTGGATAGCTCCTATTTGTAACTCAAGACCACTTTTCTTAATTTTCTTTTTATCCCCCCAAGAAGCAACTACCTTCTTGATAGTCTTGCATTTACTTAAAACTCATATTGGAAGAAATTTCTACAGTTATTCATAACATGCATCTGCAGATACAAAATGTGCTCTAGGTCATCCTTATGGTCACTATGAAATCTTTAGCCAATTACATTGTAACATTCTATATAGCAGAGGAAGAAAAGTATAATTCTTGCAGGCTTACAATATTAATCTTCACATTCTTAGGCAATATAAATAAGCACCATGTTCACATCCCTCTGTAAGCAGGTGCAACTTCCAGTGTTTCAAAGCTTTTCATGTTTCTAACAAGAAGGTTGAATGCATAAAATTGTCATCATTCTTTGCAAAAAAAGCTGTGAATTTGAATACGTGATAAGGCTTTGATTTGAGCAGAGATTACTGTCTGTCTGGGTGTTCTCTTACAAAAAAATATCAGCTGATAGCTGTGCAAGGAGGTAGGGCTTCCTTTCACTTCTAAGAATTGTAAGATTACACAAAGCCTATGAAAGATGAGTCATTTGCATCCTTATTGCGGTTTTAAAGGAGATATAGTTCAGTCCAGGTGATTATTTCATCTTAGAAGAAGCAGTACAGAAAGGGAAAGGTTTGTGATTGAAAGTGATCTAGGTAGATAGAAAATTCAACCTACAAGACATGGTAAAAATATTCTTAAGAGTTTTGTGAAAGACCATTCAATACAAATCTGTACACAAATACAAATTTGATCTGATGATTTTTTTTTTTTCCTTAAAGTAAGGATTGTGATGAGAATCTTTCAGCATGAGGTTAGCTGCTTGGGTTCTTGCAACATTTCCATAGATTCATACCACATTGTTGCAGATAGACTGAAGTGTAAGAATTAACACTACATGATTTCTTGGAGTGACAGACTTCAAAACAAAGGGGGGTGAGCAGGTGGTTTTCTTAACCTCAACAGAAATAGATGCAGTTAAAAAGCTGCAGACTTGGGATACGTTCATAGATAATGCTTTGCAAGCATATTTGTTCTCCAAGGTTGTGTCTTTCCAAGTTTATATAATCCGGTCAGAACAATATCAATATTTCCTGTTCCATAACTATAGTTGATGCTGCAACACAATGATTATTCCAGGGTAAGGAAATTTCTAATGGGGAATACCTGTGATAATCAAAAGATTTTTATTACAGAGAATTGGAAGGACTCCTGATAAATTCCTAGAACCAAGATTGCCTTCGTCTTAGCCATCTTGAGCAAAAAGAGTTCTTGTCCACCAGCTGGTGAGAAGATGTAGGAAACAGATAAATTTTTCCTCATGGAGTAGGTTAAGAAGAAAACTGCAGAGGATTGGGTAGCAACTTTGAAGTTTTGTATGGAGATTTATCATGGTATGCCATTTCCTTTACTTTAAGAACTGAGGGGATGGAGAAGCAGGACAGGTTGCGACTGAGTCAGTAACATGGACAGATATAATGAAAATAGAAAAGAAGGTTACATTTGGAAATGGACAGAGTGTGATGATTTAGAATGTAAAGTAATACAAACTGAAGGTGTAGAAGAACAGAATTAAGCATTTTGGTAAAAATGAAACATAATGAAAGAGTAACCTAAAAAGAGCAGCAAAAAAATAGATTTATTGAGTGGGAGTGAGATTACAGACTTTGAAGAAAGAGCTGAAGAAACAGGCAAAGAAAGAAACTGAGTAAAAAAAAAAAAGAATGGGAAATAAGAATAAAGGAAGAAAAAAGAAGAGAAGACTGATGAAACTGGAGGCAAAAGTACTATAGGGAAAGGACAAAAAGAAAAAAAAGTTAAGACCTGGAACGTGAGAGGAAGATGTAGTGTAAAAGTTTGAAGGAGTAGTGTAGGATTGAAGGTAAGGCATGAACAGCTCTTGCTGTGGGTCATGCCCAGTATGAGGGTACAGGGCAAGCCTGCTCATGTCTGTGCATGCCACAGGGCACAGAGATGTTTTTCTATGTACTGCACGTGATTATGCACCAAAGTCAGAGGAAGACAGAGTACATTTGAGAACAGAACCTGGCCTCATGTTAGCTCACTTCTAGTCTCTGCTGGAGATATTGTGAAAAGATGTAGTATGCAGTTACACAATAAAATTGGTCAAAAGCACACGTGTAGCATAAAATTCATAGCATTGTGAGAAAAACAGACACTACAAATTTCTGGGAGATTTTGTTCAAGAACTGAAGTAAAATCATATTAAAAAAAATTGACATAAAATATGAAGATGTGCTATTAATGGCACTGTCTTTTCCTTGGCTCTTTAGTATAGCTGTAATAGCATATAACAGCATCCAATACTTCTTGTGGCTGCCTCAGCTTGGTAGAGAGTGGTCTCACTTTTACACACATTTTTGCTACCTTCCGTATGAAATAAAACAATACCACACAGCTAAGCCGAGAGATATGAAAGTGTGAGGAGCTTTGGACTGGCAGCAGAGTGCTGCAGCAGATCTCCCCACTAAGCAACCATATCTTCTACCTATCCTGCACATTGTTTTTTTGGCTTCTTGTGGAGTGGCACAAGGTCTCATCTGCATGTGCAACAGCCTCTGGACTCTGCAGATAAATAGAACTCTGGAACAGATAGTTTGCCTGGCAGGGTCAGTCCCTCACTTGGGTCACTAATTTCTGTCACCATTAGAGAGTTAGTTTGTGGAAGAGACAGAGCTCTCCTGGGGCCTATTAAGGAGGGTGAGGTGACAGCTTACAATTCCTAACAGCCACAAGACAGGCAGATTCACCAGCTCCAACATATGAATCTTCCTTCCTGTTCTTCTTCTTCAGATCTGTCTTCCTAGTATGTGTGCATTTAGAAACAAAAACAGCATAACAAATTCTCCTAGTAAACTGTTCAATGCACACAGGACACAGGATGAGAAAGACACCAAGCCACTGACTACTCCGTTGCTCTATACTGCCTGCTATTGCCTGTGGTGCTGAGGGTTGCATGCCCTTGTGAAGAGAGCAGGCCATAAAGCAGAGCACTCCTGAAAACACCCCCATACTCTCCTTGTGTTTTTAGGCTTGACTAGAAAATCATGTGTCACTTGTTGCATCTATAACGGGACAAAAATATTGTTAGCTTGGGACTCTACAGGAGTTCTCTGTTGTTTTAGGCAAGCCAAAATACAGACAACTATATCCTCAAGCCAGTATTTATCAGCCTGTAAATCATTCTTACTTTATAACTATTCAGAGCTCTGAACAAGTGCTGTAGATATAATTTTGAATGTAATGACTTTCAATCCCTCCACTGACTTTATAAAATCACATATCTTTTTGGAAATGTCACCCAGCCTAGGAAAGAAACAGGCTCCTTCACTACCCAAGGTAAAGTTTGAACCAAGCAGATGGAGGCAGAGGGTCTCTTGTCCCAGAGTGAGGAAAAAGGTGCAGGTGCTGACACACAAGTGAAGACTGTGAACTTCAGGGACAACTTTGCAAGCTCAGGCGTTGCATAGTGAAGGCTACAAAATCGCTGAATTTCCTTAACACATTGTCTTTTTCAGCCTGGAAACATTGTTTGGGCAGCTGTTGAGAAAGTTATATATTTGTTAGGATTTCAAGCTGTTTGGAAGCTGTAGCAGGTCAGATGCTCTGCCCAGGATACTCTACAAGCAGGTTGTATACACCCTGATGATAACCACAAGACTGCATGAATCCTCATAGTCAGGCCAACACTTTGAGAGAGCATCATATTTATTGTGCACATGTGACAAAGTCACCGCATGACTGCACAGTAAGGCTTATACTTCTGGGGATTGTCTAATGGACTCACTGCCCATATGCTGCCCAGTCACTGGGAACATGCACAGTAAAGGCTCTGCAAGTCAGATTTACTGTGAATATGCAGAGCAATGAAATGCCTCATGTGCAGCAGGACATGTTGCTTCCTGAAGTGTGGGGTAGAGTGCACATACGCTGCACAGATTTCCCAGGCTGAAATATGGGATTTCTACACCAGCCAAATGCTTAAGTCTTGAGGAGGGGGCAGTATTTTAAGATGAGCTCAGCATGAGGGCCATAAGGAATTTGCTACTCAGCATGGCGATTCTGCTGACCTTATTGCAAGGTGCCTTGTATGCCCTAAGAAAGAGATGCTCAGTGTCTGACTTCATGCTGCCATGTTCCAGTATCAGTCAGGCATTGCAACTCCAGGTGGTGCAGAGCTCCCATTTCTCTGTGGCATGAATCCACCTATGCATCCATTTCCCACTTCAGTAGGAATATACAAGTTCACAATAACAAGGATATCTTGTAAAGATACTATTAACATAAATAAAAATTATGAGTCATCTAGTACTATATAAAGGATTTTTATTCCAAGAACAGCAACGACCCCAGAAAAGCTGAGAACACCTTTATGGTAGTTCCCAGTGCCTCGTAAGAAGGCATTTGGTTACAATTAAAGATGAAGTCTAAACTGCTTATTCATACCTCCCTGAACTCCAGATAAAAAGAGATCCCAATGTGAGCCACTTGAAGGTACTGGCTTTGCAAAAGCAAATCAAAATTAATGGAATTTTTAAACCCAAACCATCCTGATTTTTGACCACTTTTGGTTTCAATACAATTCACTATTTTAATTTTATTCCTTTTCTTTTTTCTCCATACAAGTAAAATGTGAAAAGACTAGAAGTTAGGTTGATTTTGTGAGGTTGAGCTGAGGTCAGCAAAAAATTGATAGCAACTTTTGAGATGAAAAAAATCATCAAAGCTAAAGGAAGCTTCTCAAAGTGGGATTTAATAGCAGCTATCATATTGCCTCAATGGCTTGACCATTTCTTCTGCAGCTGTTTTATTTTAAAAGATTTCACCCCCATCCCACATGTATGGGCCTATACATTGACCTAAGTACACACATCCAAGTACTTTGGTCACTCATGATAACTATAAACCCTTCAGTGAACTACCAGAAAGGTAGTTCAAATGGAAATGGTGAAATTCAATATAGCGTTTAACTAAGTCACTGTCTGAGGTTAAGCCCCAGGAACAATCAGTAACACTGGGAGGAAAGGCTAATATATTAATTGGTACGTAGACACCAGATATATGCAGCTTCCCTGAAAGCTGTCAAATAACCACAGTGTTATTTAAATGTGAGTGAAACAAGTGAGTCTGTTCAAATATACACTTTAATTAGTTTCCACATATAAGTGTGGGTATGGAAAAATCCCTAGATACAGATTTAGGCACAAAAGAAAAATTAAAGACAAGAGGGTAATTTTTGCTGGTAGTCCTATTGCCTTTCTGCATGTCTAGGTACAGACAGAGTAAAGTTCACGCAAGATTCAAAGTGAGTTAGACACTCAAGTCTCATTGACTCTCAGGGTAAACTAGATTTCTGGCTTACTGTGGGCTTTTTGAAAATGCTTCTTTTGCGTGCTATGCAAGCTATAAATGAGGACCTTATCCATATCTCACTGCCTTTTATCACAATAAACGCAGAAATAACCCAGAGGATGATAAAATAAGTGTGTGTGCATGCAAGTAGTCCATATATGTGTTTATTATGTGACAGTTCCATTGCTCTTCTTTTTCATTTTTTTTAAAGTGACCATCCTCAAAGGTCAGTAAAGCAGCAATTGTTAATTCCAGAGGAAGCTGAGCATAATTTAAAGGTGTATTTGCTTAACTAAAGAAAAATGTCTATTCACTTTTTTTTTTTTTCCCTTCACTGATATGAGAAACACTTCAATAGTTTGCATGCACATGGAAATAGTATGTCAGCCATAAAGTTGAGGCTAAAAGGAGAACTGAAAAATGCACTCAGCATTTCACTCTAATTCACTCACTACACACCAACAAATAAAAAAATAATTACCTTGACTGAGATGTTTTCAAGATTTGATACTTCATTTTCAGATACTCCAGTATTTGAAGGGGGCTTACAAGAAGGCTGGGGAGGGACTTTTTAGGCTATCAGGTAGTGACAGGACTAGGGGGAATGGAATGAAGCTGGAGGTGGGGAGATTCAGGCTGGAGGTGAGGAATAGTGTGAGGAAGGATGTGAGGAAGGACGTGAGAGTGGTGAAGCCCTGGAATGGGTTGTCCAGGGAGGTGGTCGAGGCACTGTCCCTGGAGGTGTTTAAGACCAGGCTGGATGAGGCTCTGGCCAGCCTGATCTAGTGTGAGGTGTCCCTGCCCATGGCAGTGGAGTTGGAACTAGATGATCCTTGTGGTCCCTTCCAACCCTGACTGATTGATTCTATGATTCTATTTTACAGCAAAACATTTATCAATAACAACAATAAAGAATTGATAACTAGCCTTGTCTTAGCCTTTGCTTATTCTCTATTCCAAAATTGAACAACACTCCTACACAGCCAGTTTAAAATATGGAAATGTTGCTGTCCTGCTATGGTGTGAAAAGTAAACAAATTTTGGAGTGATGGGTCATAGTAAGTCAACAGAATGAATTCACAGAAGCTCTTTAAAAAAGCTTTTAAGAAAAGATTCTTATTGATAAAATAATACTTCTATTTAAAAAAAATAATAATCTTATTTATTATTTCCTCTCCCAATGCATGATGGAGCATTTTAAAAATGCATGGAAAAGCTCAATCAATATACATTTTTAGTACAAAGCATTGCATGTGTGGAAACCATGCTGAGAAAAGTACTCCAAACTACACTTTAGCAGCAAACCTTTGATTCATCTCTCTTTTTTTGGAGTTCTTAGGCATTCATGAAGTGCATTAATGCCAGAAAACAGTAAAGCCATCACAATTCCTCTTGGTGTGAAATCCTATCTTTTTATAGTTCTGTAGTAATGAGTACTGGTGCTTCATCTTCAGCTGGTAGCTTGCTTATAGCCTCTCTAACTTGAATTCTCTACAGTAAAACATTTATATCTGTTTAATGCTTCATCATTTTAAAATTACCTTGCTATCTATTAGTTCTCCCATTCATATTTCTGTTAGTGTCTGTAAAGAGGTTAGCAAATCAAAAGGTTTTTAGAAGTAATATGCATGAATACTGGAGGGATTTGTCACTGAAAAATCTGTTTAATATAATCTGAGATTTGAATGCACAAGAAATGTAGAATTATTTAATAGCTGAGGCTTTATGTAGTAATGATATTTTCCTTTGAAATAAAACATAAAAGATGTCTCACATTAGTTTACATTTTTTTTTTTAATCTTTCTCTTCTTTTTTTACAACCAGAGTGGTAGCCACTAGTATTATAGAATAGTATAGAATAGAATAAACCGGGTTGGAAGAGACCTTCAAGATCATCGTGTCCAACCCCTCAACCAACCAACCCACCTAAACAACTAAACCATGGCACCCAGCACCCCATCAAGTCTCTTCCTGTGCTTTCAGCTATTTGCAGGGCTTTTATGAAGTTTTAAAAATAGTGTGTTGTGGTTGTTCACAACTACACAGCAAACCAAATGTGTGATAGTTATCTGTCTTACTAAAAATAAAACTGCGAAGTTATTAGGCTATGTTTATCTAAACAGCAAAAGGAAGATGACATAGATTTAAAGTTCCAGCTCAAGATCAAAGAACACAATAAATGATACAGGAAACAACGATTTATAAAGGAAAATTTCTGTGAAGCAAAACCTGCTTGTTAATATGAAGAGTGGTTTTAGGGTGGGGAGAGACATTACATCTGTACATCTGCAAAGGATGTTCTAAACTAGACTTGTATTTTTGTAAAAGTAAGATTCTGTTTGGCCAAAACAAAATAATGCAAAATGTCATAGCTTTTTGCCTCAGTTTCTTAGGCACTGAGAACCTTCTCCAAGATCCACTGATAAGCAGAAGGTGACATGCACCAAGCCTTTTGAATGGGGCCCTCTGGAAATTCAAGGCTATTCTTGCTTTGCTAAAAGCTGGGGAACTGCCCTCCTTTTCCACTGTCCTTGTTACTGTTGGATAACATGCATTTTCTTTTGCATGTAGCTAGATGAAAAAGCCTACTTTTCTTCGGTTTTTAGAAAGTGATGTATTTGTGTCTACACATATTTCACGTTTTTGCCATGTATCAATGGTATTCAAGGTACATGTTAAGAGCCGAGTACACAAGGACCTACACAAATGTGTATGCTTACTTTTCCTAGACTAGTTATGAGCTTGACTGCTCTCCTCTCTCCTTCACTTCTTGTGCACCTAATGATGAAGATTGAAGCACACCAGCAACTAGAAACGTTGGTTGTTTTCTTTTCCTGAGTGTTAATCACTGCCTGAAAAACCCTGGTTTGTTGTAGGCGCTTCTGAGGTCCCTAATGTACTCAAAGGAATGTCATCTTGGTATGTTTTCCAGCATTAATCTTAGCTCAAGACCTGCCAATCCATTGCTCAACTTGCTGCAGTTTTTGTGTCCTTCTTTAGATTGTCATTTGGCCTGGGTCAGTTTCTTTTCTTTGTCCTCAACAAAAGATATTTATCTACTTCTCTACAGATGGAGTGATTTTTGAGACATCAACTGCATATTAAATGTGATGTAAATTTGGTACTTACTGTAACAAATGTATGAAGAACAGTTCTACTGGCAAGAAATGGGATGATTGTTCTTGGAACTGCTGTTCTCATATTCCAGGTCAACTGGAATGTTCTATACCAATGGTCTTTGATGTTTTTGAACGTCCCATTCTGATGGATGTCAGTATCAGTTGGGAAGTCATTATCTGTGTTAGAAATTGTTTAACTTTTCAGTGACTGAGGTTTGCAGTGTTTTAATATTAAAAGACAGTAAAATGTTTGCAGAAATAAACAATTCTGTTAAAGTACAGACAGTTCATCAGACCAGCTGGATGAAGGCTTAGCAGCTCAGATGGATCAATGGTGCATGATCCATCTTGATGACCAAGAATCAGTTTATATATGTAATATGTGGAAGGGACCTTTTGTAGATGTTTGGAGAGGGACCTTGGTGTATTCTTCAGGAGAGCATTTGTTAAACAAAAGTGTTTAAAACACGAACATACGTAAGGTAAGGCACTCAGGAAAAGAAATACAGAAGTTTAACATAAATGTGGATACAAGATATGATTCTGTGTCTAAAAGAAAGATGCTGAAGCTTCCTGTTTGTTCCTGAAGAGATGGCAGTGAACTTTCTGTAACAGCAATCTCCCAGCTGTTGCTGTGACTTACTGGAATTTCACCTGCTTAAAAGTGTGGAATTGCTACTTCTGCAACCTATTCTGTAACAGGTTAAATCTACCAGTTTATTTCAGTATTCTTCTAAATATTGCCAGGCTCTATTTCTTTTTTCCCCCCAGTTGTCAGAAGAACTATACAAAGTTAGATACAACAGAAGTTCCATTCTGCTCATACTTCTTTTATTCTTTGTGGAACAACCTTATTCTGTAGTTTAATGTAGATATTTGTAGCTAGTTTTCAAACTAATATGTACCCTACATTTTTATTGGAAGTACAAAACCTCCTTTTGGAATACAAGTACACAGCTCCCCATGCCCAAAAATATATCCCTTCACTTGGCTGCAAGAGTCCATTTACTCTGTTTTTCTTCAAAGTTATTTTGCTTTACACACTGTGTAGGTAAGCTTTGTATTATTCCAAAGCTGTTTGTAATAGCTTAGCTTTCCTTAGCACACTGGTATACTGCACCACTTCAAGCAGAAAATAGTTTTGTGTTCCTCCAGATTACAGAATTTAACAATGCATCTCCATTTTCTGTTTTATAATAATGTTTTAACAAGGGTTGATAAAGGGCCTGATAAAACAGACAGTCTTGGATGAGGTCCTAAGTTTGTCAAATCTGAGCTCTGTTTGACTGTAAGATGGTGGATACTTGCAGTCACTTCATACATGGTTATGAAGGAAGAGTAAAGGACTTAAGGTGAGATTGATGACAGTAGGTAAGGGCTACAAGGGGAATTGGGAGTATGGTCATAAGGGGGCAATATATACATAAATAGGGATGACTATTGAATGCAGCAAAACCCCAAAAAACAATTACTGATTAAGAGGAAGAGACTGTGAGAGCGGTATGGAAGAGAATAATATAGGAGCAAAAGAAATGAAGAAAAAAAGAGAAATATCCCTTCAATTAAATATTTGTTTCCAGATAGATAACAATCTCCTCTAGGTATAGTTCAATGAAATTCTATGGGGCACTTGGTGCCATGGTTTAGTTGATTAGATGGTGTTGGATGATAGGTTGGACTCAATGATCTCAAAGGTCTTTTCCAACCTGGTTAATTCTATTCTATTCTATTTTACAAAAGCCTCTTCAGGTCTGTCACTACAGAATTCATACTCAGTCTTCTCATCCAAGCTTTATAGTCCCATTGCATAAAAATTACTTTAAAGTAGGTAGCAATGGCTGGATTTGTTTGTCACCCAGTTCTTACTATTAGAGACCTGAAATACAGTAAATCTAACCCAATTTATAATGTTTATACAATTAACTTTTACTGAATATGAGAGGTCAGATTTATTTGTTGGATAGCAAACATCACAGAACCGATCTACTAGCAAATTGAAACAAACTTTGTTGAAATGGGCTTTGTAAGCAAACTAATATTACTGCAGGACTAAGCTAACTGCAAGTATTGGGAGAAAATTAGTGGAGTGGAGAAAGGTAATGGCTGTAACCCACAAAATATTTCCCTCTAGCATCATCCTGAGAAAAAGTAGCAACATGCTTCACATGTTTATTTGGAGTCATATTAATTGTAAGGGAAATACAGTAAATACCCAGTATCTTTTTCCTAAAGATACTGGGTGCAAGGTATCTTAAAAAAAAAAAAGGATATTACCTCTCTTGCATATGAAGGAAAGAGCTGAAGTGGACTGCTTGTAAGAAATGACATACACTCTAAGAACTAACCACTGTTATGTCTAACCTGCATTTTTTTTGCTGCTTTGATAATAAAGAAATAATTTTCCCTTTCCTTTCAAAGCGTACTGTCTTATTTTTTTTTTTTTCTCCCTCTTCAACAGATCTTGAAGAGGTAGTTAAAGCATCAACACCTATTAAAGAAAATGGAAAGAATACATCACTGGAAATCTTGGAAACTTTTCAGCAGTGTGTTTGTTTCAGAATAAATGAAGGCCTCTGAACTAATCCTCAGATGAAAAGAGGTTCATATACGTCTTTAATTAGATCATGCTATTGGAACACAATATTGTGATAAAGAAGATTTAATAAAGCATTTTGTTCTTTTATTACTTTCGTTTCATGCAACATATCTCCTTATCCAAGCAAGATGTTTGACTTCAAAGGAAGACCTATCCATCCTCCCTTTGCTCAATAAATAACTCCCAGAGGAGTAAAAACAATATATGTTTGTATCTTTGCTGATGCTGCTGAGTGGTGAGAAGATCAATCATTGTCGTTCTTTTCTGTAGCTGCAGTTCTAAGATGAATCTCTTCCTTAAAGAAATTTCTGTATAATTTGGTGGGTGTCATTAACCCTTCACCTTTGGGAGAGAGCACCTTAATAATCAAATGGAATAAAGTGACTTCCCTTATTGGAGAACAGTCATCTGAGTAGGGCCTGACCCTATGCGGAAGGCCTGGTCAAAACACACTACTGCTAAAGGTCTGAAAGGTAGCTGAAGTGTGTTGGATGAATGGTGGCATAACCAGAAAATGACCACTGACTTATTTTTCTTCAATATGAATATGCTGACTAGGCTGTTGACATGACAAAATGACCCTTCTATTTTCAAATAAACAAAGCTGAAGTGTTTTCAGAAAGAAAGATTAGACCCCAAGGCTGTTAATATTAAAGTTAATTTGTCAGGATAACCCAGCTTACACTGCAAAGACTATAAGAAGCCAGGGAAAACAAAAAGTTGGGTGGTGTCAATATATTCACCTTTTGCTGCAAGGTGCGATTGTCTGTCAATAACATGTCTACCAGAGATTCGTATTGTCTCAGATTTCCAGAGAAGATTCCTTTCTTCTCCAGGTGATTTAGTTCAGTGTTTCTTTCTTACTAATAACAGCTGTTCCTGAATCTTCACAGAGTCTTCTGCTTCTACTACCAAAGCTCATTGCATCTTCAAGTGAAGATGGAGAGTGGTTTATTATTTTTTTTTATAGCTGTCTTCTACATACCTGATTAGCATGTTTCTCCTTAGCATTCTTTCCTCAACACTAGACAACTGGTTTTGGTTGTTTGGGGTTTTTTTTTGGGTGTATTTATTTATATTTTTCTTACACTTCTTAAATGTTTAATGTCTTTTGCTAGCTCCTTAATTCAGCTGTACCTTTCTTGAAACTGCGTGGTTAAGACTGGAGACAGTATGGCAACTGGACCTCTCCTGCACAGAGTGGAATTCAAGGTTTACCTCATCTTACCTTACAGTTTGTATGTCTATTAATATCTTCTACTACCTGTTTGATTTTGTAATGGTAACATTAATGATTTACATTCAGTACACAAAAACCAGTAACTCATACCCTAAAAAACAATCCCACTCTGAGATCTCTCCATCTTACTAGGCAGTTGATTACTCCAGAAAGTGTAGTAACTTTCTATTTTTTCCCTGCACACTTCTCTATTTTATCAAGATAATTTTGAATTCCAGTCTTACCCTTCCACTTGCATGAAGCTCTTGATAGGTTGTTGACTTTTATGTACAGAATTTATGTGTGAAATTAATATATAGTGTGCTTTATAATTTAGGTTATTCACAAAGACATTGACAAGAATTAGTCCCTGGACAGATCTCTTCAGGACTCCACTGGATCCACCTTTCTGTTTGCAAACCAAAACAAATCACATATCTATTCTGTGGATACTATTATCCAACCCCTGGAAATCTGAATGTCAGGAATGCATGGAAATCAACATCCAGGTACTATATGATTAATGAAACCTTTCAGATAAAGTGGTTTGAAAACATAACCCCTTAAAAGCTCAAACTGAAGATTTTTTTTTTTTATGCTGGGATTTTGTTCCTCAACACCTGCAGTTCCCTGAGACATCTGTGGAACTTGGAAATGTACAGCTTTAAAGACTTGGTTAATTATTTTTACATAACATCATCTGTGAAACAGAAAAAAATGTAGAAAGAATACAACCATGGTTACCACTGGGGATTTCTCAGTCTAAATTAGGTACAAGATTGCATCTGAGTGAGAAGCATGATGTCAGACAAACAAGAGCAAAGGAAGGTTATGAGCTAGTTGTTTTAAGATTATGCTTTTCCATTCTTTCTCTTAAAGTTTACCTTTAAATGATGTAGAATTTGGCAGAGTTGTGAGGGAGTGTGTGCTTTGGCAGTGAATTTCAAGGAAGAAGCAGGATGGAAGAATGAAATTACCATTTATGATTTAACTAGAATTAAAAGAAGAAGGGATAAATTCTGCTCTCAGTTACACTAGAGGAATTTCAGACCTTGCACTTACGTGCAGCAAGCTTTTATTTTAAACTACTGTGTTACTTTATGCTTCTTAAATTAAAACTCTCACTGAATTTTAATTTACCTGTAATCCTCAGAATGTATTGAAATGTGGTGAACCTTTTAAAAGACATCCTTGTGTTATTTTTCCTCGTTTATTCAGCTTGGTTTAATATTGTTTGCTTTTCACTTTGTATTTTAACAAGCTTGCTCTTCAGTTTTAGAGTAATTTGTGATCACCCCCAAATGGAAGTTTATTTTATTTTAATGTTTCTTTCACAACTAATTTGAACTTACATCTGGCTTTAAAGAAATATTTACATAGAAATAACGTGAAATTGCACGGTGTAAATGTAGTGCCATTCAACTATGTAAATAGCAGCAAAGATGTTTAATTGAATACAAAACACTGGTAAAATGTAAACATTGCTTGGTTTTGTTCCAGTTGCTTTATTTTTGAACTTTGATGATACAAATGAAGAAAACTAATTGATAATGGAAGCTGCAGTTTGAAGTGTTTTCTCACAACTTTACTTTACATGTAGAAATCTTTTCTGCAAGTGCTTGTTCCTTGGTGCCCCTCATTGTGCCTCTGAAAGGCTTCCACTGTCTTTGAGATATTCAGTCCTCTGTTGATAACTACAGTTGTCATGAAGTCATGCACCATTGTACATAAAACCAAATGGCTAGAGCTCCCCTTTTCATACCTTTCAAATGTGTGTGTTGGAATTACAAAAGCTGCAAGATGAAGATGAATCTGGGCACCATTAAAAAAAATAACCTCTTATTTGGTTCTACAGAAGAATGAAACTCCAGGATTATGGCTGAATGGGAAGCTGGCCAAAAGCTCCCAATGATGCCTAGGCCTCTGGAAGTGGGTGAAGGCTCTACCACCTTCTGCTGGAGTCACTTGAGGCAGTAAAACCTGGGTCTTGAAGCCAGAGGGGCCAGTACTGTGAGAAATGATTACTACTTGAAGTACTGGGATCCAGAGGGCTATCTCTGCTTTTAATTGGAGGTTTCACCCATTAGTTTTACCTTGCTGAAAAGCATACCCACCACTTTGACCTGGGACAGCCTTTTGTTGCACAGGACTGGCAGCCTGATTTCTTGTTCAGTCTGTCTGCACTCATGTCTCATTGCTGCTGTGATTCATGACATGATTTTCACAGCTTCAAAGGAAAGTTTAGAGACATCTGAAGGCAGTGGAGCGAGGAGCTGACAGGTCAGGCAGCTTCATCATGAAAGAGGAAGAAAAAAAGTGGGGAAGAAGGAGACTGAGGGCAAAAGTGTGCTAGTTCATTCTCGCTCCCCTTACCCACCCTGTTCTCAGTTGGATGCTGCCACTGGCTTTCTCAGTCAGCTCTATCAATAACCATGGCAGGCATGTCAGGGCAGTTTGTTTGCTCAGCTACAGCTCAAAAACCTCAAGTGACAAGACAGGACACTCAACCCCATCAGGACTTAGGGGAGTCCAGCCAAGTCAGCTCCTGGTGAGGCTGGTTATGCCAAAAGCAGGACCCCAGAAGAGAGCAGTGTAGTTTAGGAAGCATTAACATCCTTTCTTATTTATGCTTTTTCTTTTCTTTTCTTTTCTTTTCTTTTCTTTTCTTTTCTTTTCTTTTCTTTTCTTTTCTTTTCTTTTCTTTTCTTTTCTTTTCTTTTCTTTTCTTTTCTTTTCTTTTCTTTTCTTTTCTTTTCTTTTTTTCTTTTCTTTTCTTTTCTTTTCTTTTCTTTTCTTTTCTTTTCTTTTCTTTTCTTTTCTTTTTTTCTTCTTTTCTTTTCTTTTCTTTTCTTTTCTTTTCTTTTCTTTTCTTTTCTTTTCTTTTCTTTTCTTTTCTTTTCTTTTCTTTTCTTTTCTTTTCTTTTCTTTTCTTTTCTTTTCTTTTCTTTTCTTTTCTTTTCTTTTCTCCTAAAAGCATTCACATCCTTAAAATCTATTATTTTTTTTTTTTAGTAATAAACAGCATCTGCTACTAAAAAAAAAAAATCTCAGAAATATGACCTCAATTCTAAGTCTTAGTTTGCCCTTGATTTCACTGTCTTGTGACAGCTTGACCACTGTTCTATCATCTTCATACTGTCATCTTCAGTACTCCATTGATACCCATTAATTAGGCTTTCAGCTGCCACAATTCACAGTGTGGTAGGCACAGAATAACTGCAGGAAGGAAGATACCACAATGTGTATTGTCCTCCATCCAGTTGATGTAGGGCAGAGAAAAAGACACTGGGTAGGAAAGGGCGGCATCAGCAATTATTAGCAAAGTTTAATTATTATTGCAGTATATTTTTTCCCTTATGATTATTGGCTTGGATGTTTGCATGAATAAATATAGAGCCTTCTAATTCTCCATCAGTTTACTCTGGATGGAGATACACAGACCCATTACACAGTTTCTATACGAAAATAGAATTTACAGTGCATGTTCTAACAAAGAATATTTGCTGAAACACAGCTTTTAAAGTGAGAATTACTGAATGTACCTTATTAGGACACAGTATTTAACAAGTAGAACATAGTAATATTACTAAGTAAAGTCTTACTGTAATATAAAACATGGAACACATGCTTGTGCTCCACAAGAATAGTGTAAGACAAGATTTAAAAGTTGTGTGGGAATGAGGAGACAGAGCAAAGACATATTAAGAGCCTCTAGTAAATAGAATAAATTAGAAAACAAAAATATGTCATCCTTATCACATTATATAGCTTTGTCAAGAAAATATGGTTGGTGCCCTACCACACTAGCTTCAAGTTTTTTTTCTTTCAAATGACACATGTGGAAAACCTGCTAAATCATGTATAATGAAAATGAGTTATGAACTTCAAGAAAATATAAATCAAGTAGTTTTGATTAATTGATATTGTTTAAATAAATCTCATGTATTGTGGATAAGTTATAAAAAGAAATCTAAATGGAACTGAGTCAAATTGTTTTACCTATTATTTACTCACATATAGCTAACATTTACCAGCTATGATATTCTTTCAAAGCAGAAGTTATAAAAACACTTAAAGAATTGTTAAAGCTCTAAAAATATTTAGAGATGCTTTGATTTGTAACCACTATACTGAGTAATTTCTACCCCTAATTTTCCACAAGGTGATTTCCTCCTCCCCCCCATTTTATACAGTTAGACACTGAGAAAAAAAGACGTTCAGGGAAATGAAAATGTTATACCCATCATTAAGATTATTGACTTTAGCACAGAGAAGCAAACTCATTCAGTATTAAGACTACAACCTGATGTTTAGTCAATGCAATTGTGCCTTAGTAAAACAGGAACTATAAACAGGAGTGATTTCCCAAGCCATGTCAGCCTTGCAGGGCATAAAATTCAGACAGGGTGAACTAAGGACAAAGTGGCATATTTCTCTTCATCTCTCTCAGCTTTTTTAGTGTTTGTCAATCTTTGCATTATGTGAATAGTAATTGAATTTATAGATGATTTTAAATCATGTGTTTAAAACCCAGTATGTCTGGGGTGATGTTATTAGCTCGGGTAAATGCAGATAATTTTGCATGTCAAAGACAATTAACACATATCCTGTGGTCTTGATTACCAGGTTCAAGGAAATTCTGCCCAGAAGAAATTCTTACTAAAGCCTCATGGAAAATTAAAGGCCCCTGCCCTACAATTAAAAGGGGAAGGTAATGGACCCCCCACTTTTTTGGTGATTGACTATAAACCATGGCTCAAGGGACTGTTCTCAGAGGACAGGGTTAAAGCAATCAAGAATAAAAAGAGGTTGTTTTAGTTGTGAATGTGTCTACATTCCTCAGCTACTTTAAAAAAATCTTAAAAATAAAAGTAGGTAATGTCACACTAAGTCTCACACAGGAAGGACAAGCAAGAGAGACAGCAAATGTAGGTCAGGCGTGTTTGTACTTTGACTATGTGAGAAGTCTTTTCTTTCTCTGCGTTCCCCATATAAGCAAGCCATTTTATATACCTGTTCCAGAATAAGCAGTCCATTTCTTATAAGCCCTTGAAATAATTAAATCATTAACTGACATTAAAAAAATACAATTTAGATTACCTCTTCTGTAGCTTATATATATACACACATATATTTTTTTAAGCCCATTGGCAATAATTAATTCTTAAGTGAGCCAAGAAGAAATCCCAACAACTGGATCTTAACCTTTTAGGTAGGCTGTTAGCAGGCTGCTTCTGTGTTGTCAAGAAACTGTGCTCTAAGCTGTGGTGAGATGTTGCCAGATGCAGGGATTCAGCTCCTCTCCAGCACAGGCTTATGCTCTGCATACTTTACCTGGTGTTAGAAACATAACCTGGAAAATTTCATACAGGTGACCCTTTCTGGAGAACTTTGAAGGGCTGATTACCATACAGGATAATCATGACACTTTTCAGGGTAAGGGACTGTATCAAATGAAGGGAGATGAAGCCAGGGGGTTTGGAGAAAGCTTTAGGTAGTCACAGGGAAAGATGGAAGGATTGGATTTGAGTTTTGGGCTGGAATTTTTCTGAGAAAATCCTATAGGAGAAAGAACAAAAGGGATTACAAATAACTTGGAATGTCATGGAATAAGCAAGGAAAATGACAAAGCAGATGAAAGAATACAGAGATGAAACATGTACACTTTTGTGCATGTTTAATCTCCAGAAGCAAGGCAGGGGTGCTTCCTGGAACCCAAGTTAGTCTTCTTCCTGTACAACAGTTCTGCCAGTAATCAGATCTTCACAATGCCTGGCTGATGTCATGCTTTCTGGGTGCATGCAGACTCTTCTCCGTTACCTTCAGGACACCTCCTTGTATTTGCCAGACTGAAGATCAACCTTGTCACTACTGCAAGTGTGCAAGGGTCAGGGGACAACAACTCAGTCCTAGCAGTGTTACCAAGATTGAGAGCCCAGGGATATCAGAAAGGGAAGGATCAGAATTGCTCAGTGATATTGGTCTTATTCAGATGTCTCTTCATCTCTGATAGTTTCTTGAAGGGGGAAAGGCTGATGCCTGGTTCTTGAGTAGCTTTTACTGATTTGCTTTGTCAAAAATAGGATTTCTGAAACTCTTGCTTAGATATCAGCCAAATAAAACCATCCTGATTCCTGTACTGAGCACCAAAGACAGTGTTGGTCTGGATATGCTCTGAATCTAGTAGTGAATTTCTCTTTTTGCAGCAAGCAATCAAGGAAGAAGCAAAGTGGACAGTTACTTGGCTATGAGGGCACAGAGAGGAGAAAACTCTAAGAAGCTCAGAGGTTTAAGAAGAAAAGTTTGATCCCATGTGTTGAAGGCAGCAGGAATTTCAGTAAAAAGGAATGGGATCCAATGAAGTAAAAGTTGTTAGCAAATTTAATGGGGGCAGTAGAGAGGACAGAAGCTTTACCAACACACTATTAATACTAATGCCTAGTGCAGAGTGTAATGGGCCTCCAGGAATAAAATTTTTTTCTTCTGTAGATAAAATGATAAACCTTTTACTGGGTGATTAGTTTTAGACTTAAAAAAAAAATTAAAAAAAGAAAAAAGGAAAAAAGAAAAAACAAAAAGAGAAAAAAAAGAAAAAGAGAAAAAAAAGAAAAAAGAAAAAAGAAAGAAAAAAGAAAAAAAAAGAAAAAAAAAAAAGATAAAAAAGAAAGAAAAAAAAGAAAAAAGAAAAAAAGGAAAAAAAGAAAAAAAAGAGAAAAAAAAGAAAAAGAGAAAAAAAAAAGAAAAAAAAGAAAGAAGCAAGAAAGATGAGCCTGCCTGTAGTTTCAAGGGAATTAATTGTATGCTTTACACTGGAAGTAAAGCAGCAGCCTTTCCGTTATAGTTAAAATAAATAAATAAATAAAGGCAGCATCAATCTTCCCTGATGAATAGTACAGGTTATGTGTTTTCCTCTTGTTAATTTTTTCTTAGGCTAATTGTTTATGTACTAAATTTATTGGTGGTGTGGCTCTTCCCACTGAAAAAAAATCATTATCTGTAGGAGCACTCTAGTTGTCTGTACTTCTGGGTTTGGGTTCTGAGCACTGGATGCACAGAGCTGCCCAAGTCTTACTTTACAAATCTAGTCTGCTTGATGCCAGCCAGTCTCTATGTGTGTGTTTTGTTTTTTTTTTTTCAGGGTTAGTGGCATCTACTAGTAAAAATTGTCTGTAGGAAAAAAATGGTGCTATCAGTTGGCTATACCTTTCCTTACAAAACAATGGCAACAAATGTCATGAGTAGAGGGGTGGGAATATATTTATGGTTTATTTCAGATAGACCCACTTGTTCTTTCAAAGGAATATGTATTGCTGTAAAATCGCTGTGTGGAGGTGTTAGGAGAGTGAACTGAAAACACAACAAGTAGGAAATCTGCTGGGCCATGCAGACTTTCTTTCACATACACTATAAGAGCTTGGCTTGCACCTACTTCATCATCAGGATTTGTGCTAAGGATGTGTATTCTTTAAAGACTAGTTGTTCTGAAGGCATAAAGTCTTTCTTAAAATCTATTAGTTTTGTTTGTGCTGAAAGCATACAGTTGCTATTCAAGTACAATGCTCCATTTGTACAGCTTTCAGCAAATGTGCTGTCACATAGTTAGTGTAATGATTAAGGGCACTTTGAGAAGCTTGCCACCTTTGCTTGTAGAGAGAGGGTACCCTGACCTATAAACCCCCCAAGTGGTACACTTAATAAATTTATCATTTTGCTAGATTTGCCCGTGGATGTTTTATTAATAATTCATTGTTATTAGAACATTTCTACAGTGAATGCTCAAGTCAAGTCATAGGCCTCTTTTAACTCTATTTTGAAGTATTCGTTAGTGAAATAACAGAAAGCACAGCTCAATGAACCATACTGTTCCTATGAGAGGAAAATATTTGAAGGACCAAGACCTTAATGTTAAAAGTTTAATATTACATAATCTGAAGTATTTGGAAAAACACTTTCTTCCACCCAGAATGAACAAGAAATTAAGTCCTTGCTCTGAACCTGGCAGTAGATCATAATGGTTAGTTCCACATAAACTCTGTTCTGCATAATTAAGGTCAACACTGGCATGTTAATTTCTAAGTAAATATAAATATTCTGGCAATATACAGACCGGAATCTTTGAAGCAGTGATTTGTGTGTTCACATTTAGCTATAGAAAAAGAGGGCCATGAGGATGATCAGAGGGCTGGAGCGCCTCTCCTATGAGGACAGACTGAAAGAGTTGGGTCTGTTCAGTCTGGAGAAAAGAAGGCTCCAAGGTGACCTTGCTGTGGCCTTCCAGTATCCGAAGGGGGCCTACAAGAAGGCTGGGGAGGGACTTCTTAGGATATCAGGTAATGATAGGACTGGGGGGAATGGAATGAAGCTGGAGGTGGGGAGATTCAGGCTGGACGTGAGGAAGAAGTTCTTCACTGTGAGAGTGGTGAAGCCCTGGAATGGGTTGTCCAGGGAGGTGGTTGAGGCCCCATCCCTGGAGGGGACCAGGCTAGATGAGGCTCTGGCCAGCCTGATCTAGTGTGAGTTGTCCCTGCCCATGGCAGTGGGGTTGGAACTAGATGATCCTTGTGGTCCCTTCCAACCCTGACTGATACTATGATTAAGTATAAAAGAAAAAAAAAATCAAAGAGATTTGAAAGCTGTGTTGCAATAAAGAATGCATGAGCTTGAAATGGTTCACCTGTGTGAGTCAATGAGATTAAGTCAACTACCAAATCTCCTTTGTACCAATTGGAAAATGTCCTCTCCTTGAATATCCAAAGAAATTACAGGGGCAGGTATTCAGGTATGGTCAAAACTGGAAGGCTGATTTTCTTCCTCTTTTTTTTTTTTTTTTTAAATAAAAAATTTTAGTATGTGTCAAGCTTTCAAGTAGAAGGCAACATGCTACTCATGTGATGACAACCAAGCAACACATTTTTCACAGAAATGGATGGTTGGTAATCTCCATGTGTCCAAATATCGGTCATAGCAAAGGCAGGCTAAGTATTGGTAGCACTGGTAATGATTGTGGGTGTCATGTGCATATCTGAAATCAACAATGACAGGGGCAGTATAAAAACAATGTATGAACCACAGTCCTCTTGGGAACCACACTTCAAGCCATAATTTCATCTGAACTGCTTATCGACTGCTTTAATTTAATGTATGAAGCGTCAAAAATTTTCATTGGCATTAGGCTTGTTATTGTCTTTTGATTTATGTATCAGAGCAAAGTGTAGTAAACACAAAGATTGCTTAGTGCGTTTGTATTTGAAAAGACACTGGAAACATTTGCTACAGGAGTAAAATCATTTGTACAGTAGCTAAAGCTAAGAAATTAGAGTAATAAACTTTTAAGACTTAAATAACTTAGGACAGAGAAAATATGAACATTAGAAGTTTTTACTGCCAAAGGCCCATCTCAATAATGCAAATATTTATGCTGTGAGGAGATCTGTGACCATGTACATTCAAACAAACAGCTGGGCATAGTTTTCAGAATGCAAACCAGTCCTCAATAGGTATGTATAAAGGCATAAATCTATGTACCTAGAAATGCCTGAGTGGAGCTCTCTATGTGTTTGGCATTTAACTTGATTGGTGGTCATCTGTATTATCTTGTCTGTAAGGTTTTGATTTTAGTAACCACTGAAGCATTCCCAAAATCTTAAAAATACAGTGTGAGAAAGTCTTGGGACAAAGTGGCTTAAAACCACACCCTTCAGAGTGAGTATTTCCCATGACCAAACAGAAGCCAGTACCAGAACAAGAGGACACAGTCTCAGGCTGTGCCAGGGGAGGTTTAGGTTGGATGTTAGGAAGAAGTTCTATACAGAGAGAGTGACTGCCCATTGGAATGGGCTGCCTGGGGAGGTGGTGGAGTCGCTGTCATTGGTGGTTTTCAGGAAGAGACTTGATGGGGTGCTTGGTGCCATGGGTTAGTTGTTTAGGTGGGTTGGATTGGTTGAGGGGTTGGACACGATGATCTTGAAGGTCTCTTCCAACCTGGTCTATTCTATTCTATTCTATTCTATTCTATTCTATTCTATTCTATTCTATTCTATTCTATTCTAATTACCTCAAATCTGGCTAGCGTGTAGTCCCAACTACAAGCCAAACTCCCATGTATGAGATTTCTCATGTAACTTGCATTTTTTTCTAGGCATGTACTGATTGCCCTTGAAGGCTGGTACATAAAGAAATTAACAAACAGCTTTAGAATTTGGGAGTTGAAATCTGAAGTATCAACTGAGGATCTGGAGAAGCAAACTGTCTTGTTGCTTCCTGCCTTCACAATGCTCAGCAGGTACTGAGGTACTTTTCCTAGATTAGATATACTGCTGAGGAAGATGGGTGAGACTCAACCTAAGGATATGAAAGGAGCAACCTGCTCCTGGTCTCCATTAACAGAGACAAAAGAGCTAGGACACTTCAGCCTGGGGTCATTGAGGAAGTGTGTGGAAGGCATAAACAGTTCTAAAGTTCATCATCATGTGGTATGGCATTTTGGACACTGATTCACCTGCAGTTTTCCTGACACTGGCTGGAGAGCTGCCCCAAGTAGAAAAACTATATGTAGGACAGTGGACTTGTATAATACAGAAGTGTTGTACTGAAATGGGACAGGGGAACATGAACAGCATTCAGGAGTACCTTGCACTACATATTCAGTCTAGCTTCATCTGCATATTCAAGCACCTGTTTTCTATGGGCTTTTTGGCCAGTTTTTACTGTATATGTATACTGCATAACCCATATGTACAAGAAAAGGAGTGCAAAGAGCAACCAAACAATAGACCTGGTTTTAGTACCATCTGTAATCGTTACGAGTAAAGTTCATAAAACACCAGCAGGACTGATATTTAACACTTATGTGAACTGGGGTATAAGTGGAAAATTATGGTCAGCTGTCTGATATTAGTGCAGTAACACAGGATTTACTTTCTTACCATGAAGTGTATCTTGCAGATATCAAGTACAGCACACCTGTATTTAGCAGCCTACTTTGCTTGCCTTGTTTTTTGAACCTCCCTCATGTAAAAAGAACGCTAGTGCTGATCCAGTGAGTGTACATAGCAAGCATTTAAGATGTATGCAAATGCAAATTAACTTCATAGATTTAAAGTAGACTCATGTTTTGTCACTTCATACTGTAAGTTTACTGGTCTTCAACCTATGTGGAATTAAATTTTTGCTGTCACTAGAATCCTTGAAAACTAGAGTGATTCAGGCTCAGATCCTCTATGGATAGTTTTCTGTGAGGATTTATAGAAGGAAGAACTGCTAATCAGTAAGATTAGCAGCTGCAATAGACTGAGAATGAAAGTATGTTTTAATTTTATTTTATGCTTACCTTGCATGTCTGTCAACTTATCTGTTTTTATTTGTGAAAGGAAGCTTTCTGGGAACTGGGAGATATTCACTCGCACCCTTGTGAATGAAACTGGCCTGGAAACTCATAAAGTCTGATGGTTTGTGCAGTTCCTAAAGTGCTTTACCCTATAAAAGCAGTTTCTTGATGAATTTGCTGGATTCAGCAGGTTGTGTTCATTTAGAAGAGGAGAAACCTTCTAAACCACTGCAACACCAAGAAATCTATTTCATTTACTTAATAGGAAATGAGAATTTTGACAAATAGGTGCTGAATTTTTTTTTCTTTTTGAGATGCATAAAATCTACCTTTCCACATGGCTTTTAGGATCTTTTTTAAATGATACTGTTCGTTTTCAGAATCAGGGACTGTGTGAAAGAGGCTTATTTGTTTACTTGTCATCCAGAGGCTCAGAGTGTAAATGATGGGGATTGTGTCTGTTTGGAAATTTATCTTTCCCCTTTTCTATCGATTCCACAGTTCTGTACTGCAGTTGCAAGGAGAGTTCTCTTGATGTGTTTACTACCATTACTCTCTTAACCCGAGCCTATCAGAAAAAGAACGAAACCACAAAAAACCTTTTGAAGACAAAGAGGATTTGCCAGGTTTCTTTTTGTTCTACGAAAAAGAGGCTGGTACATAAAGAAGCACACAAACAGTTTTACAATTTGGCAGTTGAATATCTGGAATATCAAATAAGGATCTGGAGGAGGAAACTCTCCTGTTGCCTCCTACTTTTACAATGCTTAGCAGGAACACACTGCATTGGGTTAGGAACTGGCTGGAGGGCCGAGCCCAGAGGGTGGTGGTGAATGGTGCCACATCCAGCTGGCAGCCAGTCACTAGTGGTGTGTCCCAAGGATCAGTGCTGGGCCCCATGCTCTTTAACATCTTCATTGATGATCTGGATGAGGGCATTGAGTCGATCATCAGTAAATTTGCTGATGACACCAAGCTGGGGGCAGGAGTTGATCTGCTGGAGGGTAGAGAGGCTCTGCAGAGGGACCTCGACAGGCTGGACAGATGGGCAGAGTCCAACGGCATGAGATTTAACACATCCAAGTGCCGGGTTCTGCACATTGGCCACAACAACCCCATGCAGAGCTACAGGCTGGGGTCAGAGTGGCTGGAGAGCGGCAAGGTAGAGAGGGACCTGGGGGTACTGGTCGATGGTAGGCTGAACATGAGCCTGCAGTGTGCCCAGGCAGCTAAGAGGGCCAATGGCATCCTGGCCTGCATCAAGAACAGTGTGGCCAGCAGGAGCAGGGAGGGCATTCTGCCCCTGTACACTGCACTGGTTAGGCCGCACCTCGAGTACTGTGTCCAGTTCTGGGCCCCTCAGTTTAGGAAGGATGTTGACTTGCTGGAGCGTGTCCAGAGAAGGGCAATGAAGTTGGTGAGGGGTTTGGAACACAAGTCCTATGAGGAGAGGCTGAGGGAGCTGGGGTTGCTTAGCCTGGAGAAGAGGAGACTCAGGGGTGACCTTATTGCTCTCTACAACTACCTGAAGGGAGGTTGTAGACAGACGGATGTTGGTCTCTTCTCCCAGGCAGCCAGTACCAGAACAAGAGGACACAGTCTCAGGCAGTGCCAGGGGAGGTTTAGGTTGGATGTTAGGAAGAAGTTCTATACAGAGAGAGTGGTTGCCCATTGGAATGGGCTGCCTGGGGAGGTGGTGGAGTCGCTGTCATTGGAGGTTTTCAGGAGGAGACTTGATGGGGTGCTTGGTGCCATGGGTTAGTTGTTTAGGTGGGTTGGATTGGTTGATGGATTGGATGCGATGATCTTGAAAGTCTCTTCCAACCTGGTCTATTCTATTCTATTCTGAGATACTTTTCCTATATCAGATGTATTGTTGAGGAAGATGGGGGAGATTCATCCTGACAATATGAAAAGGACAACCTGCTCCTGGTCTCCATAAACAGAAATTAAAGAGCCTAAGAAATAGATGTTTTGCACTAAATTTTCTTTATACTAAATGTTAACATGCATAAACAGATATTAATGCCCTTTACAATGTGCTCTAGTTGGATGTGTGCATTAAAGGAATCTAAACATGTAGAAAATGTATATTGAGCCCTAACTTTTCATTTAGCTTTTAAAGAGAATTTAATCTAACATCTGGTAAAGTATGGGTTTGATGGATGGACCATTCAGTGGATGAAGAACTGGCTTGATGGTTGCACCCAAAGAGTGGCTGTCAATGGGTCCATGTCCAAATGGAGTCCCTCAGGGATCAGTACTGGGACCAGTCTTGTTCAATATCTTTGATGGTGACATGGACAGTGGCATTGAATGCACCCTCAGCAGGTTTGCTGATGACACCAAGCTGTGTGGCGCAGCAGACACACTGGAGGGAAGGGATCCATCCAGAGGGACCTTGACAGGCTGGCGAGGTGGGCCCATAACAACCTCATGAGGTTCAAGAAGACCAAGCACAAGGTCCTGCATCTGGGTTGGGGCAATCCCAGGCACCGATATAAGCTGGGCAGGGACTGGCTTGAGAGCAGGTGTGAAGAAAAGGACTTGGGAGTGCTGGTGGATGAGAAGCTCAACATGAGCCATCAGTGTGCACTTGCAGCCCAGAGAGCCAATCACATCCTGGGCTGCATCAAGAGAAGCACAGCCAAAAGGTTGAGGGAGGTGATTCTCCCCCTCTACTCCACTCTGGTGAGACCTCTGGTGGAGTACTGCATCCAGTTCTGGAGTCCCTATTACAGGAAGGGGGCATTGAAACTGGATGATTCTTGAGGTCCCTTTTGACCCTGACAATTTTGCGACTCCGTGATTCTAGGGCATAATAATGAATATGATCTCACAGCAGCTGTACAGCATGTTCATACTTAACATTATGGGGATAACTGCTCATCTCTGCCAGACATGGAGCAGGATCAGGCCTCCATATTTTTAAAATTAATTAAAAAAAATTGATCAGCCTACATAAAACCAGCCTAAACTGAGCCAGTACTTCTGGGCCTTAGAAGTCTGGCAAAACTGCAGTTGTAAAGTGTTACTGATGAATGCACACATACATAATTGCATTTGATGCGTGTTATGAATGACAGAAGTGAGAAAAAACACTCCTAACTTTTCAGTTTTTAATGAGCTCTGATGTAATGTAGGTTTTTTTCCTCCCCCCCCCCCTTTTTTGCTGTTAAAGGTCTATGAATATCGTCTTTGGCAAGCATGCTACTTTGGGTGGAAGCCTGCAGTACAAACAGGAAAAGTGTGGCATCAGGCTTCCACCAGCAAACTACAGGCACAGCATTAAGTGCCTAAGCCGTAAGTGTGTATCATCTTTAAGAGGAAGGTATAGCACATGGGATAACCTTTCACTGAATTTTGGAAGAATACTCTTTTCTGTTGGAGGAATACATATTGCAGAATTTTTAAAGTCACAGCTAGAGAAACTATTGAAAGAAAGAATGATCTCAGAGTAGAGCAGCAAATGCTTGGGGGAAATTAATGAAAACACCAATAAACAGAGATATTAAATTATCAACAACTTACAGGCTGAAATTTTTATAGGTGAAAAACATTCCTTTGAAAAATGCTAATCTGACAGTTTGAAAAGTTTAGTATAAAATATAGGTTTTCTTGACTTTTTGCAAAAATGTAGTTGTGGTTTTTTTTTTTTTTTGGGTAAAAAAAACCCTAAATCATTGCAAGATATTTTATCAAAACCTCCGAAATTCCCTTTGCATTTGTTTTTCTCCAGGTTTTCAAATTCATACAGTTCCACTGGGCAGCATTTCAGCCTGCTACTAAGTTCAGAATTAATGAAAAAAATTCATTAGTTCCTTAATTTTCCTTGGGGTTTTTATCCCCTCATTAACTAGTTTTATTTAGGTAGTCTCTCACAGCTATGTCTTTTCCATCTTGTCACTATCCGACCGGCAAAAGGACCAGAAAGCTGAACTACTGCGACTCAGTGTGTGATCTTAATGTGTCTGCAAACAAGAAGGGAACCACAGTTGTCTCGAGAGGACTATTTGGTGTTGAAATGATTTAGGTCTGGAAAACCAATCTGTTCATCCTCCTGGATAATTTCTGCAACAAATATTTAGGAAGATTTATAGCGTTGTACGTATGCAAACCAAAGGATTCCACTGGAAGGCAGATTTTTGTAATACCATATAATCGTCTACTCAATAAGATGTTTTATTGTTTCTTTTTTTTTTCTTTTTCTTTCTTTTTTTTTTTTTTGTTTTGTTTTTCTGCTACATGTTTTAGGGCTGTATAAATATAATGAATCATTCAGCTTTTCATTTCTTCTGTAACTAGATGATTTTATATTATCCTGTTTATAGAATAGATACAAAAACACTGGAGGCCTTTAGATGAAAGCAAACAAACAAAACCCTAAATGAAACACCTCCTCTTACATGCACTTTAATTACTGAAATTTCATTTTCAACTTAGTCATTTGAACCCAGTAAAGTGTGGACTATTCAGAAATGCCTAAATAACATAAGCTCAGCTGAAACCTTAGTGAATATATAATGTGAAAACAGGGCTCAGGAATGAAAAATCATTAAACTTATTTTTAACATGTTAAGGCTATTTACTTGTTGTTAATCATAATCACAATTTACCCCACCCACATGGTCTAGGAATATTGCTGTGCAGTAGTATTCTCTGGCACATTTCCCCTCTGCAAGCACAGAACAAAAACACCATCTGAAAGCCTTAATGCTTGTGCATTATATGAGAGAAAACATAAATGCAGATGGAAGAGCCTAGGCAAACACGGCATGAGCTGTGCTGGCATCACTGCATCTGCATCCAGAGAGGTGAGAAGTTTTCAGATGCCCTTGTGAAGGCTGATAATGTAGCTGGAGGCTCTCACAGGGAACTTGTGCCAGGTGTTACGAGCTGCACAAGGAAGGCTTCAAGACTTTAGTTTTAAAATGCAAATGGTTAATGAATCTCAGAGCAAAGTCAGTAGGAGACACAAGGAACACATAGGTATGAGCTTGCACAAATGAGTGAAAAATGACACAGGCAATGTTTCTGTGGAGGGCAACAGGAGCTTTGATCCTATTTGGTTTGATAGTCTCCTCAGGTAGTGCATTTTAGCCTTTACAAGGTGGAGAAAAGTAAGGAGGTGAGCTCAGCTGAGCCCATGTGTGCCCAGGCACCATGGGAATATGTGCAGCTCTAAGCAGAGAACCCCTAACCCAGTGATGACACCATTTGCAGCAACAGGAGCTACAGCATGTCTCTGTGTAAAACAAGGTGAGATTATTTTTCAAAACACAAACCCAGGACACATTTGAAGCAGCATTTTTTTAGGGCTGTGAAATACTCAGGTGCTGTGCATTCAGCTTCCTTTGATCATCTCTGTGGGGACTGGGGATGTCCCACACATGGGAGCTGTTTATGAAAGCCTTCAAAATTGTTCACATCCCTGCTGAAGCTATCCTTGCCTCTTCCTGCAAGGACAAACTGCATCATGGCACTGACAAGACTTCCCATTGCCCCTGACTTTGTTGCTAAAGCCTGGTTGTGTCAAACTGGATGGTGCACCTCAGACACAGTTTCACACTGTGCTGAAACATGGGTTTATAATGTCTGATGGGAATCTGACAGGGGGATAAAGGAGAGCAAGTACTTTATATCTAGGTGGTGTTATGAGCAAATACTGTACTTTTAAGAGTAGTTTTTCTATTAATGTATGGAAAACTGTTCATGTAGATATAAATTGGAATATACCCAGAATTTCAAGGGTAAAATATTTGGCATTATAGCAAAGAGAAGAGACAGTCCTGGCCAACTTAAGATGTATCTGCATGCGTACACCAGGCTTCTCCTCCACTGTCTGTATTTCGATAACAGTGAAGCTTGCCAGGGCTCAAGACACCAGTCTTTTGACAGCATACAGAAGAAGCATGGAAACATCTGCTATAGTTATAGCAGGCCAAAAATTAGTTTTGAAGATAGGAACAATTACTGCAATTACTGCATCTGTTCAAAGTGGTTAGAAGAAGCTGCATCAAAGCAGGTTTTTTCTCCCTGCTCTGGCTCCAGTGCTTTAGTTTTATAAATTAGGATTAAATTAAACAAAGAAACAAAAAAGTGTCAAAATTCTTTCAAAAAAACCCCAGTGGGCTTTACACATAACAAGTCTTGGGCCTTTTATTAACCATAGAGAAGACTACATAATTTTGTGTCTTTCTGTACCTTAAAATCAGTCCTAGTTCTGAATTTGCTACTTTTCTTTGAACCCTCTTTTATTATTATTATCTTGTATGAGATAATCACGTCTTTTTAGTAAATCTTATTGATGTTTTTATCAGCATCTGTATTTTAATGACATAGAGAATCTCACTACTTTCTCTTCATATGAGAATTTTCCAGTGAACAACAACACTTGGAACAAATTAACCTATTCTAGTTCTTCAGTAGCCTTTAAAAACATGGTGAACACTGCTGCACAGGTTATTACAATTGACAAAGAAGGTAACCATAATCTCAGAAAAATCCATGTTGTCTTTTAACCCATTATGTATCCACCCAGTGTGTTTACTCTTTTGACCACATTGGCTCAACTGGAACAATTTTTATGCAATACCATCCTTTTCTGGTTTAATTACGATGACTTCATCATCGTAATTGGTGTTTTTTCTTGATTATTATGACCAACACAGTCTTGATTTTTGATAATTACAGTTATTCTTCTCCAACATGTATCTAAGATATAGATTTGTTTTCCTTTGTCACCAAGAGAAACTCTGCAGGTTCACTGAAGCCATTTGTCAAACACTTCTGTTACTTCCTAGTCAGCTGCATCTGTCTCCTGATCCACAAATTGCCCTGGAATACATATTTTGGAATACTATGCTCATCTCACATTTTTATCTATGTAGGTGTCTCTAGGTAGTGCATGGAGATGGAACAAGCTATTATTAGTTTTTATGTAAATTTTGTTATTAAATTTCCTTTGTTTGTCTGTCAGTTTTGAAAGGAATTTTTTACCATTCCATGACGAATTGTTATTTTTTTGTTGTTGTACTGATCTCTTTTCTGCCTCTGTTTCTCTTCATGCAATTTCCTCTGAATTAATGCAGTTATTGGCTGAAGTCAAGTTTACAGGTTTTCCTCAGTAGCATTTTGACAGGGTTAAGAGCTGATTTTCAAAGATGCTGAACCTCCATTAAATTGACTGAAGTCCACAGAAGGATGGCATGATCAGAGGGTATTGAGACAATGAATCTCATCAAGTGGAGAAACAGTCTGCTCTACTTGCCATGGCTGAGGAATGCCAGGATGTTGAGAAAACATTTATTTTTTTAGCTTGGAACACTCTTTTCTGAAGAAGATATAACCAATTTGTGCTGACAGCAGACAATCAGCTCTTGTAACTTGTAGATGAGCTTCAGTGACGTACATACATATTGCTATATTTACAGCTTGTTTTTAAAACGTTTGTAGTAGGAAAGCTGAAAAGCAAAAGCATGCATGTAGATTTCAGCAGTTGGTCAGAAAACGCTCATGTGATTGGTAATTTTCCAGGGAGACCTGAAGGGGGCAAGTTGCATTTATGTGATCTAAATCCACTGGATGCATTCAAGGGGGATTAACATCTGTTAAAAGTATTATGTTTATCATGCAGGTGTTTCAATATTTGTATTTATTACGTGTTGCAGCAACAGTCTCTGAGAAAACATTCATATAACAATCTGGTGTTTTATTGTCTGAATCTGTCAGGACAGTCATTTTGTTACTCCAACATTGTGATCCCCTTGCAAGTTGTAAACTATTTAATGAAGTGAGTATATGGAGAGAGATGACAGACTTTCAAACTTTTGGAAGACAGTTTTACATCAGAGACATTAGTTCTTGCACTTGGGATTGTTCCTAATACATGTATGGCAAAAATGTTGAATTAGATTGAACATTTCCAGAATTCCAGTGTATTCCCCTGTGCTGTTCTATATTTGACATTGCTTTCATTTTGTCAATAAACAATGCACTTGGATTCCAATATTAATGGAAATAATTATTTCATGAAATACCTTGCAGAAAGTGTAATTACATCTGACTTTGAAGAGCTTTGCTTTGTGTGTTTATAATGCTTTTATTACGTAAAGAGTAACTCTGCAGATATAGTGATTTCAGGAAAGTCTGTTGCCTGTTTGAAAAAAGCAAAAAAAAAAAAAAAAGATAAAATTTTAAAGCTGGACATCTGCTGATTTGCATGGCAGTGTAATGTGACACTGCCAGCACCGTAGAAAAAACATTTGTGTTGAAAACGTTAAGGTTACAAAATCAAGTGCTCAAAAGCATGAGGAAATACAACAGTTTGGGTCACCTGTGTGATCTTAATTTGGTCCCCTTGAATGATTACATTATGATGCAGTCTTTATTATATTATCATGGAAGTTTTTGTTCACAGGACCTCTTGAATCTGATCCAGCTCATACTAGAGCTAATGGAAATATTTTCATTGACTTCAGTGAGTTTCAGGCTAGGTTCCAAACGGTCCTTTTTTTTTTCTCATTTAACCCATATTTCTTGAAATAACATAGGTGTATATAATGACAAAGTTTATCCTATGAATAAGACATGATCTTTGTCCTGAATAATTTACAAGGACCCTGTTCATATAATGAACTGGAGGTGATTGGTTCCCTCTGGAAGTGATTGATTCCCTCTGCCTAAATGGATCACTATTTTGCTTTGATTAATCCACAAAAATTTAAGTTTATTTTTATACGGAGTTCATTGCTGTACCAAAAAGAAACAAACCAAAAGGAAAAAAGAGGCACTAAGCTAGAGTCTTTTTGTAGCAATTAACTTATACCAAGGACAAAGACAACACAGTTCAGCTGTGGAAGGGTTCACAGTGGTGGCTGATTATGGAAAAGGTGAGAAGTGCAGCTGAAGGACCAGGTAATTTTTTGTTTTAGCATTTGCAGGCAAATAGATTATACAATTTATAATGGTTACTGTAGAAAGATATTTTTCAATAGTAAATGTCTAGACAAAAATGGTATTTAGATGGGATATGCTCAGTCACGAATTGGCAGTTACTGCCAAAGATTGAGATGGGATGAGATTTGTACCAGCCATTTCTGTTAGTTAAATTCTTCAGTGTACTGTTTTACTTGCACTAAGTATCAACCAACTTGTCCTCATTTTGATCCTAAACTTGGCCAGGCATTAACTGCAATTAATTGACTTGTCTCAAGTTATTAGAATTGCATTTAAAGAAGGGCTTCCATGAACAAGCAAGCTTCCATTGCTCCCCTGCCCTCACCATGTATACTGAGTATACTGAGAACTAAAATTATTTAATATTTCACCATCTTGCTATAAGACATCTCCTCATGTCCTTTTTCAGATGATTTACCTATTTCTATTGTGGCCTTCAGGAAAGAAGGATCACATGCTTTTTTTTTTTTCCCCCCTTTTTTCTATTTCCCATCAACAGTTTAACTTACTGTATGTCCTTATTCAGCAGGACTCCTTCCTGGCCACTGATGTCTTCCAACAATATCTACATAAGCAGGATTCATTGTTTTATCTCTTGCATTTATTGATTCTATGGTCAAAAGTATATAACTGAGATGTTTATATGTGTTATGTACATATACTTTTATTCTTTCTTTTGGCCTTCTGAATTGGTAACATCTGTTACCACTGATGGAAAATATCCTCTGGGCCACAGAGGAATCACAGTCACATGTTGCCGCTGGAACAGCCTGTGTGAATCAGCAGTAAGATAGACTTATCACTCTGCACCTAATAGATATTACATCAAAATGGAGCCAAGACACTCCTGTCCAAAGTGGGAGGTAACAGTCTATCGTCTAGCTTGAAATCAGAATCCTCAAACCATTTTCTGAATGTCTGCAGCCTAATAGGCAGAGTGAGCTTAGTCTGATTCAGCGTAAAGTCCACATTTTCATCAGAACTTCATCTTGTCTTCTTAATATAAGGAGTAAAGCGGTCCCCAAGCTAATTATAAGAACACCACCACCAACAGAGATTCAGGAATATAGAGTGTACAGAATGAGAGTTCCCAGAGTCCTTGGTTTTTATTTATAAGGATAGCTTTAGCATACTTTTCAGCATTTTTCGTTCATATTAGGTCAGAGACCTACGAAATAAAATGCATTATCAATGTATTAGTTATTGACTGAGGAGGGTGCAATAAATAATCAGCAAAATATTGTGCTTTATGATGCTGATGGGGGAGAAGCAAAAAGAAAATTCTGGTTTGCAATGGGGCAAAATTTCTCCACATTTGGAAAATGCCCAAGGTTCTTTTATATATGGTATCCAGAATTTCTGTCTTGAGTATCAAGTCCCTTACTGAAAGCAGTGCTGTTCTAAATGTACTATGCATTGATCTTGATGCATACTTGTGATTATATTAGCAATCAGCTGGTTTATGTTTGTGCAGTAACTAGCAAACTCGCAGCTGGAGTATGTGACTGCTACTACTCAGGCTAGCCATGCACTTGTCCTGTATTCAGCTATGATAGGATCAATTTTTTTGTTTATGGTGTTTTTTGGTTGGTGTGTTGTTGTTGTGTTGGTTTTTTTTTTTCCATCAAGGAAACTGAGAGGGGCCATAGCCAAGGCAGGCAACTGAACTAGCCAGCAGATATTCAGTATTGTATCGATGTTGTGCCATCTAGGGAAGGGCAGGCCAGAGCAAGCAGCGTTTTTGAGCAGGTGATGGTGAGGCAGTGAGGCAGGATCAGGAGGCCGGGCCATCCCATCCCATCCCATCCCATCCCATCCCATCCCATCCCATCCCATCCCATCCCATCCCATCCCATCCCATCCTATCCCAAGCGAGGTCATTGCTGCATTTTGTATTGCTTTTTGTCTATGCTGTCATTAGTGTTGTTCTTCCTGACTGTTGTTATCTTTTGTGCTGTTCTGCTAAACCTTCCTTATCTCAGCCCATGGGGCTTTGCCTTTTTCTCCCAATTTCCCCTCCTGTCTCACTAGGGGATGGTACTGGTGGGCCTGCATGGGGCTCACCTGCTGGAAGGGCCTGAATCATGACAGTACTCTAAGCTTCTTAGATGAATGTTAGAAGCATAATAAATATTTATTGCTTTGGTTTCAAAAATGTGTTTTGAAAGACCCATGGTAAAAAGCTTGTGTTGAGGGGAGCCTATGACAGACTGGATCTTTGAGACTTATTTCTACAGTGAAGTCAAGTTTTTGTGCAAACTAGCTCATGTGGATCATGGATGACCAATAAGAGGAGAGATATATGTATGGCAGATCTAATTTTTAGAGATTTTAAAAGTTATTTGCAAAGCTTTAGGTGCATTATATTACTTAAGAAAATCAGTAAAATGTTATGGTCTCCAAACAGGCTGATGAACAATTTATCTAGTGTCTTCCAACCTTATATATGCAGCAATCATATTGATGCCATTTGTATGTACTCTTGCAAAAAGATTTCTTCATTTTACTTGGCACATACAATACTTAGGTGATTCTGTAAATACTTTTTTTTTTTTTTAAATATATTCTTCTATATCTTTTTTTCTACCTCTCTTCTGTATTTATCTCAAATGCAACCATTCTGGGTAGAGAACCTCCAGAACATATACAATTAAACTTAAAAAATAATAATCTGGATTTGATTAAGCCAAATTGATTCACTAAATTCCATAAACCACATTACATGACTTTTTGTAATATCATTTATATTGTAGAGAAATAAAAGTCTCCAAGTATATAAAAAAATTCCAGTTGTTAAGTCTCCAAGCAACCAGCACCAGAACAAGAGGACACAGTCTCAAGCTGCGCCAGGGCAAGTTTAGGCTTGAGGTGACAAGAAAGTTCTTCACTGAGAGAGTCATTCATCATTGGAATGGGCTGCCCAGGGAGGTGGTGGAGTGACCATCCCTGGAGGTGTTCAAGAGGGGACTGGACATGGCACTTGGTGCCATGGTTTAGTCATGGGGTCTGTGGTGACAGGTTGGACTTCATGATCTTTGAGGTCTCTTCTAACCTTGGTGATTCTGTGATTCTGTGAAATGTAGTTAACCTAGACAATGTTCCTTAGGTGTTTGTCCCTGGTTCTTTACATAGTTGCATTGATTTGCCCTTATTATCATTTCAGCAATATCATAACAACATATTTTGCATGGCAGTAAGTTATCACAAATGGAGAGATGCAATGTATGTCTAAAAATAATGGCCACATTTCGCACAGCTTTAAAGTTTTAATTGAAAAGATTAAACAGTGCTTCAGAAAATCTCATCTCTTCTGATCTGTAAGGTGCTATCTACCTTTGTTTCCAGTGGGAGTTGAGGATGAACAGTCCTTCAGAGACCTGACACCTATAGAGGATATTGTAGAAAACAAGTAACTGGCATGTGATAGCGTGGCTCATCCAATAGGGAACAGATTGTTTAAAACAGGCAAAGTGGAGTGAGTAACTAGCTATCAGAGACAGTTTTGACAGAGAGCCATAAAGTGGGAAGCGGCATGCCATTTTAGCAGGCATTAATGCAGCAGACAGACCTTCCTAATGATCTATAAATAAAACAGAAAAAATGTCTTCCTGGCTTAAGTGAATTATTGTTGCCATTAAAGATGATAGCACGACATGGGAGGAAAGGTAGTGCTACTTCTTTAAAATGGAGTGCTCCTCCTGCATACTTGTTATTAACTCCAGCTAGAAACTGAAGTAACACAAACACAACCTTCTTCTGTCCAAGTCTGACATTATATCCACACAAAAAGAAAAGATAGCTTTTCTTCCTGAAAAAAGCCAAGTAGCCCCTGCAATATTTGTGGCTCTTTCTTCAACACCAGCTGAAACAGAAAAACTTTCATACAAACAGCCACCTGTATCTTTACTTGCTTTCTAGCAGGATCTGCAGTTCCAGTGCATTGGGAGCGGCACAGAGAAGCTTGTGTAATTTATTATCTTTAACAACCAAGTGGCTGGCTGTTTATTTTCTCATTTTGGCTTAACGTTTTTGTTTGTTTGTTTAAGTAATTTTAGCTCAGATTACATCATGAGGTAACTAGTATAATCTCTTGCTGAAAGAAGGCTCATCCATGAGATCAGACCAGGCTTCTCTGGGTTTATCCATCTGGGTCTTAAAACCCTTCAGAGACAGAGACTGCACAGCATCTTTGGGAAACTTGTTCCAAAGCGCATGACTATCTAGGTCCAATGGGGGTTTTTTGAGTGTTTTTTGAATATGAGATAAGAGACAGGAATAATCCTGTTACCTTCCCTACTGCCCAGCAGTGTGAGTAGGCTGGTACAAATGAATGCCTCTGTGAGGATGAGAACAACAGGTTTTTTTAATGGTCTGTGCAATTACTAGTAATATTCATCTGTCTCTGAACATCTCTTTGTATGGAACCACAATTGTTTCCTTTTATATCATAGTGTGGTAGGACTCTACATTTCTAGTAACTTTCAAACTGCTTTGCATCAGCCATGAGAAGGCTTGCTGAGATCTCTACAATATGTAGAATAACTATGAACAGTACTGCCTGTACCCATACTGTTGAAGCATCACACCTTGATCATACATGGCTAAGAGAAAATTGAGGTGAATTTACTTTTACTGACGTTCCTCTCTCTGTCATTGTTAGCCTTCATTTAAGCGCTGTGAAAACTACCAAACCCACTAGTTTATCTCTGCTCCAACCCTTTCTTTCCTCTGTTTCTTTTCTCCTTTCTAAAGAGCATATTTGCAATTTAGAGGTGGAGAAGGGGGAGGTATGCTTGGTGGCTCTGTGATACATGGATCCTCTATTCAAAATCCCTATCTTAGAACTTGGATTCTTAACCTTAGATTTGGTTTTCATACTGTCAATTGTAGACTGGAAGCACAGATAAAGACAATAATATATATATATGTATTTTCCATTTATTGGTGCAATATTCCATTCAGTACTTAAAAACTTAAATGATAAACATATCCTTGTCTCCATAGATGTGCAGAAGGTGCCACTGTATGATGTTCTGGGTGCCAGCAGACATATCCCTAGACATGTTGTCCTCATTCATTATGTCACAAGATTGTGCAGTTTTCTACCTGGTATAGAATAGCTGTACTTTGCAAAAACTATGTTTCCCCGGTATTTATGCGTGTACATTCCTTTTTTAATTGCAATCAGACACAGAAAGCTTAAAGTCCTGTATTTAAACAGCTCAAAATTCTAGGTCTTGGATCATACATTTTAAAAAGGTTGTTAAGATACCCCGATCATTTTCATGTTTGTGGCTCTAAAAGTTAATTTTATAATTCAAAATGCTATGGATTTTCTTAATTTGAAAAATATGGATAAAAAAAAAATTTCCCTGTCTTAGGCATGTTTTCTTAACCTAGAGATCAGTTCACTAAATCATATGAAGTGCCCCTTAGCACTTTTCTAACATTTTACAGTGCTTCATTACTGTAGATAAATGTAGTTATAGTTCACATAATCTTAACCCAGAATTCTTGTGCAGGTACTTAATTGAAGCGGATAAATTTTTACGCAGCAGTACTTTGTTCCTCCTAAAGCTTTAGTAGTCCATGGATAATAATATAAGTGGTAGTAGTGTTAGGTAAACTTTTTTAATGAAAAGAAAAAATACTGCAGTTTGTTTTGTATTTCCAGTCTCTGACAACAAATGAAATGAAGGAGGCTTATATTCCAAGGAATTATAAAGGGCTAAGAAAACATAGATCTGTAAGTTTTATGGTTAAATCAGCCATTGCTTTGCTGACCAATAAAATGGAAAATGTGTGCTTTTATAGGTTTATAAAAAAGGCAAACTCTAGTTGCATGAAAAATAACTTTCACCGATTGAGTACAGGTGGTGACTTGTTTAAACTCCGAAGATGTAAAGGCTTAGTATGTATGACTGAAAAAGGGAACATGGCACAATAAAAAGTCTTCCTTTCTTTACTCATCAATCCTTTGGGTATTCCATGTCAAATAAATGTTACAACAATTTACAGTAAAAGTATACAGTGGAAGTGCCAACGTTAACACTTCTTAGGATTGGACAGGGTCCAAATTTTTCACATCAATATTTAATGTGAAGTAAAATGTCTTTTCCATTGGAAGTGTCAGCTGTAACATGCTTTCCTATATTTGGCAACATACTCATGTGAAGTATAAAGTCAAATGCACATGATGTTCTTTTTATTTCAACCATGATAAATTGTGTTCATTTGTTTAAGTGCAAGTGGCAGTTTTAGTGTTCCTACTATAAATTTTGGTTAGCTTCTATTGACATGCTGTATTAAACTTAAGAAAAACAAATTACACTTCACCCATTTTAATTGACTAAATGTGTCAAAAACACAATAAGTATAACATGAAGGGTCAGAGTCTCAGACTTCACCATAATGGGTGTCATGGCAAGGATCCAGCTTTTTGTATATTCATTTTTCATAAAGTTTTAGTATAAGGCACACATATAACATGCACTTCCACTTCAGATTTGGAGCTTAAAAAAAAATATCTTGTTTTCTCTTCCCATTGCACTCCTTTGTAGTATTCTTAAAAGGTTTTTTGGGTTTTTTTTTTGAGGTGATAGTACTGGTGAATATTGATGATCCACTATAAACATAAGATTTCAAAATTGACTTGGGTATTTGAAAGAATAAATTCATAATTTATTTGGTACAGATGGATTTGTGTCAAAACTCATGCCTGAGACCATGGATAGGAATCCCTGAGACCAGTTTTCTAAATAGATAAGAGTGGGTGAGTGCCAGAACAAAACTGATTCCCAGAGGGCTTGAATAGAACCTGTCATTATTAATGCGCAAGTTTCATGGTAAAGAATTGATGTCTATTTTTATGTTTTGGAAATCTTTATCTGTTTTCTGGATTTTAACAAGTGCTACTAAGACATGGTATGAGTATTGGCAAAGTGCCCTTAAGCACTGAAATATCTTAATGGACCTCAGGTCATTTCAATGTCTCAGCATGAATTCATTGTTAGGGATCGTGAGTAAGGGATTAGCACTTGTTACAAGTGCTAGAGTATTCTTTTCTTCTTCTCTTATTTCTGTGTAAGCCTGCACCCATTGGAAGGCTTTTGTTCTTGGCCTGAACCTCTTCCTGGTTAGATGTAGCAAGGTGGACTGATCCAAGAGCTTATGGGATCGGACTGCATGCAGTAATTTCAGCAGGGTTTGTTAGCTCTCATGGGTTTCTAGCAAATCCTTTCAAGTATGTTCATCTTCTGGTAAGCATCAAGAAGAGGATGTCATGTGTTGCCAGATACTGACTGACCTAACCCACACAAACAGCACCATCTTGTTTGTACATTTGTACATCTACAGCTTGTGTCCTCCTGTGATGGCTAAGTAGTGGCAGGCAAAGCCTTTGTCTGCTCCTGCTGCTGTAGTTTGTAGTGCTGCATTCCTCTGACCTGTGCAGCAGTATAGCCTGACTAACAGCAATAATAAAAAAGGTGGATTGAGATGTATATTATAAAAAATTAGAAAGAAAAAAGCCTGAAGTATTTCTCCATCTTTGGGAGATTTAATGAGATGTATGACTTCTTAAGAAAGAATTAAAGAGGAGCCACAGAACCTGGTTAAACCTCGTGGGAGCTATTTGGAATCAGTTCAGTTGCTACTTTCCGTCAGAGCAGGTGGCAGGTGGGAACAGGTTGCTCACCCTGTGGGTGTTACTGGTGTTGGGACAGACATGAGGAGGAGGCCTTGTCTGCCAGCCTGACTGATACAGGGGTGGCTGTTCAGGTGTGCACAAAGAGCAAGGGGCTTAAAGAAGAGTCCAACAGGAACCTGAGCTTTGATTCTGTGGTAGACATCCAAGTTCAAATCCTGCTGGAAGGATTCCAAAGAGGGGACTGGGCCTTGTCACTCTGAAAGGGTCATTTATTCTCAGACTTTTCCACTTGTACTGAACAACATTTCTTTACTCAGAGGTTTTGCAGGTTTATTCTGTTGTAGGAGCTTCCGCGACAGGTAAGTTAACTCTTAGTGTGCAGCAAATCACAGAACATTTCTTTACTTCTGAATTTTTGATATGAAAGATTGACATTTAATCAGAGATATCCAGCTGTAGCCACCTAAATAGAAAATGATAGTGAATGTGTCTTCTTTTTCAAAGCAAATTTTATTTGCTTTGGGGGTGGTTTATGATCCTGTTACAACTTAAGCAGTCAGATTCATAAAGGTATTTTTAGCTACCAGAGAAGGCTACACATTCCTCAAGACTGAAAATGCATCAGCTGGTGTCGTATATATACACCATCCCAAAGGGGACTTAAAACTTTCTTCATGATAGACTAAACGACAAAACCTCTCTCAAAGTTATAGCTCAGTGGGTAGCAAACCTGGCTAACTCTGTGGATATTGTCAACAGAACAGGCTGCGCCGTCTGTAGCTCCATTTTCACACCGCTTTCAATATACAATCATAAAATATGCTGTTTTCAATATGAATTTGTCGAACTCAATGCAGAATTATTCTTCATTGCTGTTTACTTTTTTTACCTCTGGTGGAATATTTCTTTTTTGAGTATTTTCTCTACCAGGAAGAAAACCCCAACGTTATTGAGAATCTCAGCCCATATACTCTTAAAATTTGGAAAAGCGTTCCATCTGCTCTTCAGAAAACACTTTCTACTGTATCTCTGTACCTGAACTTGACGAAGCTAGACACATTGAACACCTTCCACACCAGCAACAGTGTCAAAGAAACACTATCTGCTGCCCCACCCCTCCCCAGCTTAGAATGTAGCATCTCATTTGCTGAGTGTTTCATTGACTTTGTGTGCTCCAGGCCATAGCTGGCAGGCTGACCCGTTTCCTTGGAACTGAACATTCTGGCTGTTGGGGCACAATGTGATGACAAGCGTGAGGACTGGAAGTGGTGACCACCTCACTAGTTTTCCTTCTGTTCATACTGAGGCAGTATAAAGAGAAAAAAGAAATTCTGGGTGTAATAGACTACGAAGGCAGAGAGGCCAGGATGGGAGCTGATATTATAAAGAAAATATTTTTTATTTTGTAGATTCATAGAGTAGTTTGGGTTGGAAGGCACCTTAAAGATCATCTAGTTCCAACCCTCCTGTCATTGGTAGGGACACCTTCCACTAGACCAGATTACTCGAGGACCTGGCCAACCTGGCCTTGAACACCTCCAGGGAGGGGGCATCCACAACCTCTCTGGGCAGCCTGTTCCAGTGTCTCACCACCCTCACTGTCCTTGTAAAACTTCCCTCTCCAGGTTTTCTGTAGGCCTCCTTCAGGTACTGGAAGGCTACAAGGTCTCCCCAGAGCCTTCTCTTCTGCAGGTTGAACAGCCTCAACTCTTGCTGCCTGTTCCCACAGCAGAAGTTCTCCAACCCTCTGATCATTGTGGCTCTCCCTGGGACTTGCTCCAGCAGCTCCATGTCCCTCTTATGCTGGGGGCACCAGAACTGGATGCAGTGCTCCAGGTGAGGTCTCACCAGAATGGAGCGGCAGAATCACCTCCCTTGTCCTACTGATCAGGTTTCTTTTGATGCAGCCTAGGACATAGCTGCCTCCTGGGCTACCCACAACCATTGCCAGATCATGGTGATTTTTTCATCAACTGACACCCCCAAGTCCTTCACCTCTAGATTGCTCTCAAGCCACTCCTCACCCAGCCTATATTTGTGCTTGGGATTGCCCTGACACAGGTGTAGGATCTCGCACTTGGCCTTCTCCCAGGGAAGGAAGAGTTTTCTGGAGGGGCTGCAATGGGGAAGGAGCTGATGCTTGCTTGTTTTGTGTGAGATGGATGTTGGTCACTTCCTAAATTCAAGTCATAGAATGAGAGGAAAGAGTCTCAAGTTGCACCAGTGGAGGTCTAGACTGGACACCAGGAACAACCCCTTCACTGCAAGTGTTGGTCAGGTACTGGAACAGGCAGTCCAGGAAACTGGTAGAGTCACCATCCCTGGAGGTGTTCAAGAAATGTGTAGATGTGGCACTTTGGGACACGTTTAATGGCCATGCTGGTGTTAGGTTAGTGGTGAGACCTTAGAAGTCTTTTCCAATTGAAAAAAATCTATGATTGCCCTACTTTATGCAATTGAAAATTATTGTTTAATAACACACAAGCCAACAAACAGCAAAATAAAAATTTGTGCAAGGCATTTGAAGTCTAGTGATTCTTGTGTGCTTCACTTTGCTTTAAGCACTCCTTTAAGGTGTCTTGCATGAGTGTTTTGTACTTTACTTTATTGTCAGTATATAAAAGCAAAAGTTGTCCTTTATTAAAGTAAGAAAGTATAGTATAAATGTTACACTAGCACACAATTACAATATCACAATAAATAATATAACAATTGAGCAGATATAGAAAGGAGTTCCAGGTTCAGGTGGCTGCAGCAGTCTTTTGTATGTTTGACCAGAAATTTCCTATAGGGCAGAAAGATGTAATTACCTGAAAGAAAATTTTCTTCTTTCAGTAGGAAGACAGTTCAGGAAATGTCAGGAATAACCATTGGAGCAGGATGAATCTGCTGACCTAGGAGATGGGAGATGGTAATAAGTCAATGTATTCTTCAAAAGAATTGACTGAAGCCTATTATCTCAAATATTGTCATGCAGAATATTTACTTTATTTCTGCCTCTCAAATTTGAATATAGAATTTGTATCCAATTTTACTAGCAATTATTCTTTGTCATCCTGACCTTTGAAAAGCTAGGCTGAGAAGTATAAATGGTATACTTTAAGAGTCTTGGAAATCTTAAAAAATCCAATTATATTTGTTCACTGAATGGACTATTACTGATTTTGGAGAAAATTGACATGTGCATCAAGGTTTAGAAGGCAGTACACTGCCTGATTTTATGACACTCTTAGTGGCAAGAGCAACCTGCAGAAGCTTCTGCCCTTCAACAGTACTGAAGAAGAAGAAAAAAGGTGTTATCACGCTACAGCAACCAAATGTCAGAGATATAAACAGATTCACAGAATCCATCACTTAGAGAGAAACATCAGTGTCTCAAATGTTGACAAATCAGAATGCAACAAATGCAACAAAACCATCATTGCTGCTGGAGCACTCTCTGACAATACAGACTTCCCCAGCTCTTTCACCTCAAGGTTAAAGGCAAACCTCATCTGGATGTGACTGAAGTCAAGTCATGCTGCTTTTAATAAAACTATACAACTAGCTTATGTCTTCCACTACAGAATTCTTGAAAATACTCTGTGTTGTAATTGAGGTGTTTGTAGGGAATGTTTTCAGTAGTCTCTGAGAGAGAGCCTCAGAAGTCCTTCACTGTACTTCACTGTTTCTTCTCATGGCTGTGGATCCAGACTACCCCCCTGCCCCTTCCAATTCTTCTGCATTGTCCATTACAGCACAGTGTTTTTCGTTGCTGTCTGTTAATACATAATGTCAATCAACCTTGGTATTCTTGACAATACTTCATACCAGTCCTTACTGCTAAACCTTGGTCATCATAGTAAGATATTTGCTGGTTCCTCATACAATTGTCAGCTGATTTTTACTGAGTCTTTTTATCCTATAGCATCCCCTTAATTTTTTTCCCCCACATTAAATGTAGCAAAGATTTAAAGTGCTTTCACTCACACATACACACAAACTGCTCTGGCTCTTATTCGAAAATAGCATCTTTATATACATTTCTGTGTGAGTATAGAAATTATTTCTTATTGTATCTATCAATTTTGCCTTTATATTTGATCTTTTTTGTAGAACTGATATTGATACTAGCTATAAAAATAAACTTCCCCCCCCTGCCAGTAACTTTCAGTTGTATACTTGTAGTCCCCAGAAACTAAATAAATCTTGCAATTCATCTAGAAAATATTCATCTAAGTAGTTTTAAGAAATCCAGTAAATTTCTTAGAGTGAAATGTAGCAATTAATGCTTTGTATAACATTCTTTTGTTAGACCAAGTGTGTATCTCTATTCTAAGAGTTGATTTCTCTTTTAATAACTGGATTCAAAAGATACATTTACTTTTGACAGTAAACCCTGTATTTAAGCATTGGGTAAACTATTCAAAATAATTAATTTCCCTTCCTTAATTGCTGCTTAGAATATTTTAAAACTTAGAAAAAGCAATAGTTCTAGTATTCTCAATATAACATGTATCATAAGAGGATTAAAAACTAACTGGATGCCAAACTTGGAAGATGCATGTGAAAATTTTTTCAACAACAAGGTCTGAAGCAAGTAGATGGAAGCTGCATATGACATTGCTGCACAGCAGAAGCAGCTGCTTTCCTTTCTTGCTGTTGGAGAGATGCTATCCTCATCTCTCTTTGAAGTTGCTGCTGCATTAAGAAATTTGTCCTTTGGCCAGGGAAATACAGGAGTGCTGCTTATGCCCTCTTGGCAGCATGGGCTCCAGGCCCTTTGGAAATTTATCAGGGGTTGGTAGATGGAGATTACTCCAAATCTGTAAGCCTCTTTCACATTTCTCCTAGATTTTTTTTTTTCTTCGCCAGTAAGCTTACCCCACTAAAAACCCAAACACAGATCAACAGTAATGAATGATCTCCATTCACTCAAATAGTCACCCTACAGTAGGAGCCACTTCAAGATCTGTGAGGTAAAGATGCTTTTACCAGTATTTATATTATATTACTAAGTGGTTTATTACAGAAAGAAGACTTGATTTTTTTTTTCTTATTATGTGTGTTATTATTAGCAGTTTAGGGAGGACTGCTGTTGTTGGCAGTGCTGAACATGGATAAGGCAGTTCTTGTTTCAAAGAATTAACTAGGATGAACTTGAAACATTTTCCTCCTTGAAACATTTGCCACATGAAAGAAACTGATGAGCTTTGGAGGTATTTATTGATGAAAGCAGACCAAACTGAATTGGACAGGTTGGATAAGCTATGAATCATAGAACCATAGAATGCATCGGGTTGGAAAGGACCCTCAAAGGTCATCTTGTCCATCGCCCCCTGCAATGAGCAGGGACATCTTAACTAGATCAGGTTGCTGAGAACTACAGATGTGGTTGGGCTAATACACTGATGTGTTTTATGTCAGAGTTCATAGCAGACAGCTCCCTTAAGATTGCCTGGAAGGTATTTCTCAGACCTTACAGGTTGGAAGCATTTATACAGGTAAGAGAGGTATAATTTAGTCTCCACAACCAGGACCACACATGATAGGTTTTCAAGTCCATCCAACTGGAGATGCTCTATTCTGGGAAGACTTATGTAGTCTAACAGGGTAACATACAGAGATACCAAAGCCAGCTCGTTTGGGCATGGCTACTAGCTATTGCTCAGGGGAACCGGACATCATAAATTTCCATGGGAATGTCCCAGTGGAAACATGGGTTCGTGTGCCATGCAGTTGATCTGCTCACATATAGTGGTGATTTGATCATAATTTCCAGATGTTCAACAGCTCAGCTGAATTTTTTTTTTTTCCCAAAAATTTTTCTTTTCAGGGCACCAGATGTCCAGAATGCACAAACAAACAGCTGAAGTCTTCTTCAATTAAATAAAATTCCAGACTGAAAAAATGAGGAATTTCCACAGAATAAGAAAAAAGTACGATAGCCCAGTTTATGGCAGGCAGGTTTTTACATATGAATAAATATTAGATGGGGTTAGTGACTTGGACTAGAAATGCAGGGCTACAGGTTCTTTCTCTCACTGAAATCTATCAAGGACCTGAAAGCTTTTTGACAAAATCTGGCATGGTGTCACAAAATTTCAGTTTTGATAAACTGCTGTCTTTCTAGTAAAATGCAATTTCATTGGAAAATTCCTGACTCACCAGATTCGTCTAAACAGATGCTGACAATATGGTTCAAACATACGGGATACATGGGAAGACAGAGCAAATTTCAATTTGTATTTGGACTCCAATCCTACACTAAGAAATGTGTAGCCTCACTTCTGAGCACCGGTGAAGCCTTGATGTGGGATTGAGGTCATGCTCGTGGTCAGTTACGACTGAAATTCTTCCAAGGAGAAATTTGTAGGGGCCTCGGCATAATTCTGCCATCACATTCTCACCTCTGCAGCATGAGTGAAGGTATTCAGCGTACGCCTTTTACTGTATCTGCCCGGGCTGCAGACATGACAGTGTAGCTGGCAAAGTTGCAGGCCAGATGTATGACTCTTCTGCTTTCCTTTGGGGATGTTTGGCAGAGGTTCAGTGATGTAACAGTGTACTGCCTTCTAAACCTTGATGCACATGACAGACCAAGACTGATGGTTTCCTTTAAATCTGGGGTTGAATACCATTGTTGGCTTTGAAAATTCCAAGAAATGTAATTTCACTTTAGATCACTATAAATTTATAAGCTGTTGTACAGTGAAGGAGTAATCTCCTGGGAAATGAGTATAAACCTATTATATTTTCATTAACAATCTGTTTTCACCATTGAGTTAATCCACATTTACTGTTGTGGAATTTGATTATGCATTATAAAACACCATAAAACAAAATTAGGTATGTATCAAAGTATCCATTTACTGGCCCTGCTGAATGACTCATTTTCTTGGTTTAAAACCTTGGGTGTTTTCTACCTAACACAAGCACCACACATCCTGTGTGTTTACTATCATCCGCCTGAAAAGCAATTTCCTTCTGTTTATTTTGTTTCCAGTAATGCTCCTTTTCTAAGAGAAAAAAGAATAGAGGAAAAGGGGAAGGCAGAGTAAAATGGAAATAAATGTTGGGGTTCTTTTGGCTTTTGTGACCAGGAAGGCTAAAGGTATCCTGGGGTGCATTAAGAGGAGTGCGTCCAGCAGATCAAGGGAGGTTCTCCTCCCTGCTCTACTCTGCCCTAGTGAGGCCCCACCTGGAATATTGCATCCAGTTCTGGGCTCCCCAGATCAAAAGGGACAGGGATCTACTCGAGCATGTGCCTTATGAAGAAAGGCTGAGAGAGCTGGGGCATTTTAGTCTGGAGAGGAGAAGACTGAGAGGGGATCTAATAAATGTGTATAAACACATGAGGGCTGGGTGTCAAGCTGGAAGGGACAGCCTCTTCTCACTTGTGCCTGTGATAGGATGAGGGGCAATGGGTGTGAACTACAGGACAGGAAGTTCGACCTCAACCTGAGGAAAAACTTCTTTACTGTAAGGGTGCCAGAGCACTGGAACAGGTTCCCCAGAGAGGTTATGGAGTCTCCTTCTCTGGAGAAGTTCACAACCCATCTGGGTGTGTTCCTCTGTGACCTGTGTGAGTCTCATGCAGCCAGATGGTGCACCCAAGGGAGCTGAAGGAGTTGTCAAATGTGCCCCCCAAGCTGCTTTCCATTATTTACCTGAAGACCTGGATAACTGGGGAGGTCCCAATGGACTGGAGGTGTGGTTGGTTGAAATTTCCCCACAACATTAACTTTGCCAGATTAACTCAGTTGGAAGCAAATGTAATACCCATCTACAAGAAAGGAAGAAAGGAAGATACGGGAAACTACAGACCTGCCAGTCTTGGTACCAGGGAAGGTCGTGGAACAGGTCATCTCAAGCACCATTACACAACATATAGAAGACAACCAGGGGATCAGGCCCAGTCAGCATGGGTTTACAAAGGGCAGGTCCTGCCTGACCAACCTGATCTCCTTCTATGACAAAGTGACCTGACTATTGGATGAAGGAAAGGCTGTTGATATTGTCTACCTAGACTTTTGAAAAGCCTTTGACACTGCTTCCCACAGAATTCTCATGGACAAACTGGCTTTGATGGGCACACACACTCTGCTGGATAAAGCACTGGCTGGGCAACAGGCCCAAAGCGTGGTGGTCAATGGAATTAAATCCAGATGGTGGCCAGTCACAAGTGGTGTGACTCAGGGATCAGTGTTGGGACCTCTTCTGTTTAACATCTTTATTGATGATCTTGATGAAGATATCGAGTGTGTCATCACTAAGTTCACAGATGACACCAAGGATGGTGGGAGTGTTGATCTGCATGAAGGTAGGGAGGCTTTACAGAGGGACTTGGATAGATTGGATCGATGGCCAGCGTTAATGGGATGAACTTTAACAAGGCCAAATGCCAGGTCCTGTACTTGGGTCACAACAACCCCAAGCAACACTACAGGCTTGGGGAAGTGTGGCTGGAAAGCTGTCTGGCAGAAAGGGACCTGGGGTTTCTAATTGACAAGCAGCTGAATATGTACAAGCAGTGTGCCTAGGTGGCCAAGAAAGCCAATGGCATCCTGGCTTGTATCAAAAATGCTGTGTCCAGTAGGAGTAGGGAGCTGATTAATCCCCTTGTACTCCACTCTGCTGAGGCCACACCTCAAGTACTGTGTCCAGTTTTGGGCACCTCAGTACAGGAGAGACATGGAGGTGCTGGAGCAAGTGCAGAGGAGGGCAACAAACCTGGTAAAGGGCCTGGAGAATAAATTGTATGAAGAGACACTGAAGGAGCTGGGGCTATTTAGTTTGAAAAAGAGGAGGCTGAGGGGAGACCTCATTGTTCTCTGCAACTACCTGAAAGGACATTGTGGAGAGGTTGGTGTTGGTCTCATCTCACTGGTAATTAGTGATAGAACAAGAGGGAACAGCCTTGAGCTGAGACTGGACATCAGGAAAAAAAGTTTTCACAGAAAGAGTAATCAGGCATTGGAATGGGCTGCCCAGGGAGGTGGTTGAGTTGGCAACCCTGGTTGTGTTTAAAGGTGGTTTGGATGTGGTGCCTGGGGATATGGCTTAGGGGTGAACCTTGTAGAGTAGGGTTAAAGGTAGGACTTGGTGATCCTGAGGGTCTTTTCTAACCTGAACATTTCTGTGATTCTGTGACCTACACTAGATTATATGGTCCTGCTCTGGCAGGGAGGTTGGACTCAATCTCCAGAGGTCCCTTCCAACCCCTAACATCCTGTGATCTTGTGATCCTGTTTCAACAAATATAGGATATTAATTTGAAAGGATTTTTTCAAAAATGGCTCTGCATCTTCATTTTCCCTTGCTTGTCTAATAGGTAAGCATGCAGATTTCCACCCACAGCGCAAGCCCACAAGACACACCAAAAGGAAACTGTAACCCATACAGTATCACACACTTTCTTGGGCTTGTTTTAGAGGTGTGATGTGAGAAGGGATTGGGATAGAAGCATTTAGGAAGGTTTTCAAGTTGGCATGCTTGTGGTTTCAGACTAAACCCATCTTTTAAGTATGATGTGGCATTTTGTATCAATATTTTCTGGATGGTTAGTCGCTATTCTAGAATTCCTTACTGCTGCACAACGATAACTTGTGCATTTTGTGAGTTTGTGCATTTTGGCTATAGAGATGTTAAGTTACTCATTATCAGCTTCATTGATGAGTGTCCAAATAGTTTTTCTGCATTTAAAAAGAAATTTGTTTTTAAAATTTTACTTGTGTTTAACCGCTAAGGCAAGGAGGTCAGCTATTTGAAAGCAAGATCATTGATCAGCATTAAGTAACTCAAATATGCTAAATTTCACATAGCTCTCAGCTAGTTGGCTCATATTTTGTAGCTGTTGTTATAGAAGACTGACAAGAACTTCATGTCAGCATGACAGTTTTGCAAATAACCCTTCCATCTTGCTCAGCTGCACCAGTTTTGTAGCAGAAGTCAGGTTTGATGACAATCACCATGTTTTAAAATTTGCTGGAGAGTCTGTGAAATGTAGAATGACATTATTGCACAGAATATTTAGCATCCACCAACGTGCTAGAAAGAAGAAATCAGGGTAAAATAGAAAATATAATAATTGCTAAGGAGAGATTTTATGCATATTGCATCCAACAAGATTAAAAAAAAAAAAAAGGAAGCAAAGAAGTTTCTCTTTGAGTTAACAAGTTTTCTATTTAGCAACTTGCTTTTACCTACTTTGATAGTAACACTATGTACAAGCACAGAGAAAAAAAGGGGAAAGGTCTTGGAAGTTATATTGATAAACTATGTGTGGATCCCACAGCTGGCATAAAATATCTTGTTTGGGCTGTAAAAATATATTAGTATGTCATGTTATCTTCATAAATTCTTCCAACACATAAGGTGGGTAGTGTCCCTCTGAATCCCAAGACTCATTACCATTTCTGCTCTCTCTTACCATTCATCAGCCTCTTTGTCATACAGAGCAGGCATGCGGTTGGGGCCAGAGCATTATGGTTCTGGAGAGGTAGATACTGAGTGAGTTATTAGCTGTGGCAGACAGCCCTGTTCCCAAACACTCCTGAGAAGGTTCCTCAGTTAGGCAAGCAACAATTATGATGGCATTCCGAACCTGGGGAGCACCAGAAGGTTCTGAACCTGTGGGTTTCAGTTTTCCCTTTACAACAACCCTGATTAGACATTAATCATGATTTCCAGAGCTTTCCAAAGTTCACCAGAGAAGTTCAAGCATTTAGGACATTCACAAGTATTTCTATTTCACTAAAACAATCTGACTAGCATGTTATTCTTATTTGTAAGAAAACAATATGCTCTATTTCTGTATGAAAAGCTAGAACATGAGACCCCAAGCAACTGAGAATTTGGGTCTCTGGCATAATGTGAGACAGGAATGAAACCTACAAATTAACCAAATTAAGACATGAATTGTATTGCATTGCTTTTCACAGTTGTATGAGTTTAGAAGTACCAGAGCTTTCCCCCCATTTTTTCTTGGTTAGTTATTTTTCAAATTCACGCATTTAAAAATAGCTGTATTATCTGTTTGCTCTGATGAAGAACTTATAAAATTAATTTAAAATAAAACTGTGTATTTATTTTTTTTTCTTCTCACTGTTTGGAGGCAGGGAGAACAGAACACTTTTCCAAATAGCTGCTGCCAGATTAAAACTTAATTAGGTATTATTTAAAAGTGATGTTGATTGATTTTGATAGATGAAGCTTGAGTGATCTGGGTATGTGCTTGCCTTATTTTCAAGTTACTTAGGAACTAAATCACTTTTAGCAGGAAATTAACTAATTTTGGCCTGTAATAATGTCTGAGATTTAAAAACAACCCTATTTTTTGTTTAGGATTTCACTGATCTGGTATGATGAAGTGACCTTTGATTATCAGCTTTGCTGTTTGTTTCACTGCAACATTAAATCTTGCAGAACTAAACCTGGTGACAACTTTCTCTTTGCTGTTTAATACACAGCGCATTGTCAACAGCAGGATGAGAACTAGGAGCAAGAGCACCCCACAGGAGTTTTTATTAAAAATACCTATGCTTTAATCCTTTTGGAAAAGTGCTTAAATAATATATTCATCATTACATTATGTTCCTAGAAATGAAGGTTTTATTTAAGCTACGTTAATCTGTCTGCTGCCTAGATTATCATTATAGGATATATATAGATGGGAAAATACCCAAGAAATGTTATGATAAAAATAAGAATAGCAGTTTAAAAGAAAGCATGGGTTAGTTTATGAGATTGTATCCTAAAAGGCATTCCTTTTGATAGTAACGGAAATTTCCGCATCAAGTTTGATACATAACCCTCAGCAGAGTGTATATAAATATTGGTAGTTTTCAGAACACATCATACATCATATAACTGCAGTTTCCATATCCATTTTTATGTATTTCAGTTCTAATTTTGGTCTCCTTCCATTTCTAGACAAAGAAAAACCCAAGCCTCCTCATTTAAAACTATTTCCCACATTTCATTCCACTGAGCTATGAAATTGGAGAGTAGAAGTGAGTTCAGATGCTTGTGAAAAATATTTTCTGTTGCCCAACAACTGAGGAAAGGGTTACAGTGATGCTTTGACTTAAAAAAGAAATCTTGCATCAGAGCAGCATATAATGTTCTGCCTGGAAAAAGACAATTACAGTTTTGTTTCAAAAGCTGACATGGGTCTTATAACTGTGCTCTTTTATTTGGTTTTCTTGCCTTCTCTGGTGACACGCCCAGTACACTACACTTAACCCAGCCTGCTCTGCTGACAAGTACTTTTGGAGAGAGGACAAAGTATTTTGTGCAGTCTCACCCATTCTGACTCCTGTCCTGTCAGCAAGGACCTGGAAAGCCTTGACACCAGCCTTCCTGCAACGGTGCAGCTTAGGCTACAGGTAGCCCTCTCTGCAGAATTTCATGTCACTACACTAAGTGATGGTCTAAATGTTTAGTGAGTAACTGAGGTCCTTAGATCCCCAGCACTGCAGAGAGAGGATAATACGGACTCCTTCCTCCAAGGTGATAACTTTTCAAACGCGTTTCAAAGGCTCTGTTAACCTTAGCAATTGCTATGTGTCATCTAATTATTTTTCTCCCGTGAATTTTTTTCTCACCAAAGTACTTTACTGTGATTCACAAAATATTTGGAAAAGACTCTTTCAAAGCTAGACTCTATAATCACATTGGAAGGAAACAAATCTCTCTCACTCTCTTCATATTGGATTATGTCAAAGATTAGCTTCAATTTAAGCAACGTTGTATGAAGTTTTCCAAAGGATTTTCTTTTTAAACTACAACCATATGTTTTACTCCATTGAAACAGCTTATGCATTGGGTATCTGAGATTGATTGATGACATTTGCTCCAGTCATTTCACTAGTCATTTATGCATTTAAAGTTAGGTTGGGAATGCTTATTAAATGATTGGCAAAGTAACTTATTGATCACCATTCCATTTTTCTGTCGAGAAGGAACTGAAGGACAATTATTTAAAACACAAAATACACTAGCTTGTTATAACATGAATACAACAGAATATTCATTATTGTTCTGCAACTTCTCTATTGCAAATACTTACAGCAAATATATTACAATTAAAAAAAAAAAAAAAAAAGAAAAAAAGGCTTCCCAAGACAACTTTTTTTTTTTTTTTTTCCAGGAAGAGCAACTCATGGAGTAGTGATTTTCAAGCTGCTTATAGAAACTGATTTCTTTGATTTTGACCCTCTGCAAAGCAAAAGTAGTTGAGAAAAATAGTAGGGAAGGAAAGGAAAAATAGAAGGGAAAAGAAAGGAATAGGAAAGGAAAAGTAAACCAAAGGATCACAGTGGTAGGTTATGGTTCCAAGACTGTATGTTCATCTCAGCCCTTCATGATTAGTGAAGCTCACCACAGGGGCTGGTCCTAAGTCCACACACACAAGGTAGAGGCTTTACAGACCAGTCATCCTGTCTTCTGTTTCTTGAGAATTCCAGAATAAATAATGTCTGTAAACAGAAATAAAATTGCAATAGTTGCTATAAGAAACAACTCATAAGGCTTTGTCAAGAATAAATAATGTCAAGCAACATTCATGAGATTCTTTCTGCTAGTGGAATTGTGACTAAGAAGGAGAAGTAGATATGATATGAATTGAAAGTTTTTGACATGCTCTTAAGAAGTAAAGCAGTGAAACATGGAAGAAAGGAAACTGTTATCAGGTGGGTGAACTATCCTGTGGTACTAGTCATCAGACTGGAGTGACTTTCAAACTGGAGAGTTCTATCACCCAGGTGCTTGCGGGAATCTGTCTGGGGTTCAGAGCTACCACTGATAAGCGTCTTTGGAGTGAATGCTTGTCTTAGTCAGTGTGGGCCATTAAATAGCTTGGAGAGCTCAGGATAGTGTTCAAGGTCATCTCAACAAACTGGAGAGGTTATCTGGTGTAACTAGAATATCTGGTGTAATTATTCACAAAGTACAATATAAAGAACTACACTGGACCTGCAATAAATCAATCATGCAACTGCAGGAAAGGGAAAAAACACAGTAAGCTGTTCTGCACGGTGGAAGGTATGGTGAATATAAACATGAAAAAAGGATGTAAACATGTAAGAAAAGCTATTGTCCAATTGAGTTGTATACAGAGAAGAGTTGTGAAGATATACCATCATGTGAAGGATTCCATACATGTTGCTTAACACTTTAGACTAAGGTGTGGTGGCCATATAAACACTTGGAGCAACTGAATAGTACTGGCAAAGCAAATAGGAGTGAAAAGAGTAGTCCAGAAAACTTCAATTGGAGGCAAAAGAAGGCAGAATATAAGAGTACTACAATCTACAAAAGTTTTGCAAAGGTAAACAAAAAGGTATTCCCCCCTACCAATAATGGAACCAAAAATGATGGACCCAAAGTGGAATAAGGGAGATTTGCCAAATAACCACTAATAATGCTATGGGATTGAGATATGGCTCCTTACAGTCTATCTTTTCACAAAGAATTATTATTGTGGAAGAGAGCAAACATATAGCTTCTATTTACACAGTGACTGTTATTTTCCAACATGCTAGAACTAATAGAGTAAGACAGTAGAACTCTGCTTTGACATGCTTAAACATGCCATCTAGTAGTGCAGATGAGTCTAGCAGACAAGTCTTATCCTCATTTCAAATTTAAATCACATGCTGAAATTAACTTCCCCAATTGCATTGTAAGACATGGAAAGAAGCTCCTTAGACCCAGCTAGGCCAAGTCATCACCAATTTCTGACTCCAGAATGTAATGTGTAATCCTGGGGAGGAAGAGAAAAATGACTGAAGAGAAACATGCTCAATCACATTTCAGTCATCACCTGCATTTAACCTAGACATAGGCATGAGAAATAGATCTTCTTTGACTTCCCCACTCTGCATTTCATACAAAGCTGGTGACTTCAAGACAGACCTAGTCTGGATTTGTACGAAGAGTTTTAGAGTTGCAAAGTTCTGCTGAACAGGATTGAGAGCTAGAGATCAGCTTTGAAGTCTGCCTTGTTCAGTGCTTTGTGTGACTTCAGGATGGTTGTAGACTGACCAAGTCAATGATTTTGGAAAGTCCCATTCTATTGCTAGATGATGATGGCAAAAAAATAGCTTGGGGACAGGCTGTGTCCCTTGTAAATGTCAGTCGGTTGTGTTTGATCGACCTGCCAAACCCCATGCCTTTAAGGGTGTTTCAAGGACTTCTAGAATAAATAGAGTCTTTATAAAGTGCTCATGTGGATATATTTGCAGAAGGTCAAAGGTGCCACAACAGGCCTGCGAGGTAGGGCCTGAGGGCAATTCAGCAGAAGAGGCATGCTCTCAGGTGACCATTAGCAGTATGTATGTGGCCTTAAGATCAGCCTCTGCAGAGGACAGGCTATTATATTCTACTTTTCATAGAATGAGCCCCAAATGTTAAGTGAATAATATTACAAAGATAATTATTCCCTTAATAATATTTGTCAAAACTACACTCTCTATGAATATAGAGGCCAGATTAATTTGCATCAGAAGAATTTTATACTTCTGAATAAATTAATTTTACCTTTAATGATATTTGGACTCTTTACTGTTGCACCACTGTTGTTACCACCAGCTAGAAAATAAATTTTGGGGAAAAACTACTTTATCCATACCTATTCAAAATTATTTCATACATGTTTATTCATGTAGCAGCTATATCTGAAACTAATCACATGTAAACAATGCTGAAAATAAAGAACAGTTTAGTAGATAGCTGCAAATTGTTTAGTATATATGTTCCAAACAAGCAAATGCAGCTGCAGTATTTGCATACATTACAATATACATTTTTTGTGTAACACCTACAGTATTTATAAAACTTGCATTTTTGTCACCAGAAAGAAAACGAAGGTATAGCAACTTCTGATGCACCGAAGGGAGCCTACAGATTTTACATTCTAAATTATTTCTAATAAGTACTTTGTTTAATTTATTGAGAAGCATTTAAGGATAGAGGAAATGAATAAGCATGAAGTACAGATGGTATATTAAAAAGGAACCTACATGACAACTGCCAAATACCCCGCAGCAAAGAGGTTTAATAAAACAAATAGAAAAAGCACCAGGATGCTTCCTTTATTGCAACATTGCCAAGGTGTAATAAAGAAACCAAACATACAACAAACAAAGTAAACTAAAATACTGATTCTAGGCTATTGAACTGTTAATAAATCATACTGATGTGTCACTGTTAAAAGCTAATGCATTTGTGAGCAGCAAGTGACAAATATGAAAACTCATCTAAAATAGTTGTAGATCCTGTCGAAGATAATGCCTTTCAGGAAGTAATCACTGTAAAAGGATGGGGTAATAAAATCCAACCAATTTGATGGCCTATTTAATGCTGCTGGTAGAGAACCTAAAGAGCAGACTAGACTTTTTGGTTACTATTCTTTGAGGGCTTCACCATCACCAATAAATTGGGCATGAATTCTGGGTGATGGAATCTCATCAATCTGGCATCATTAAGGGCCTGACCCAGGAGAAGGTAGCCTCCATGGTTGCTAACCCACTCTAAATGAAAAAAAGAAAATAAATTCCATGAGCCACTTGGTACCTGCAGCTATAGAAGCTTCTTTTGATTCCAAGACTTTTCCTCTAGTGACTGCAGAATGGACAGAGAATGAATATTCAATAGCTCAGCTGCAGAGCCTGAATCTGTACAGTTGATGGCTGAACTGTACCTGGAGCAGAGGATTTTTCAGAGTGCTACTATGGGACTGCACTGCATGTATTCAGAGAAAGCTGAGACTTTCTAACAGTCACACAATAAAAGAGGGGAAGAGCTGATAATAGAATTCTTTGAGCCCTACTTCCTAATCTCATTTTTCAGTCAGTAAAATAAAATGAAACACCTCCTCTCTTTACAAGTACTGGCCAAATCCATTCATGTTGTGGTGTTTCTCCAATGTACCATGGTATGAGAAATATAATCAATAGATACATACATAATTTATAAGTGTAAAAAATTTCTTGACATTCAATCCTTTCCAGGATTCAAATGTGTTTTCACCAATGTTTCTGCCTGAGGCTTCTACAGAATGCTCATGGCTACAAATTCAGCTATTAAAGGTACATTTCTGTGTACCAAAGTTGTCTTCCCTGTTAAAATTGACAGCCAGGTCCATATGTTCCATAAAATAATGGAAAGGATCACTGTCAGCAGTGCCACAATGGATCCCCAAATTATCATAATCCTTTGGAGGGTGTTCATGTAGTAAATACATGGGAACCTTTCAAAAAATCTTGCTTTGCAATTCAGTCTTACCTCTCACCTACACAGGAAAAATAGACATATCCAAATTCTGGCTGCATATGTTTACTCAGGATTCCAAATATGTGCAATAGGTTGCTTGTCACTTTGAGAAGGAAGAAAAGAACTTTTCTGTAAAGATTGTTTAAGAGCTCATATTCTGTCTACTTCAGGATTTCTTTGGTTTAGTGGTGCATTCTCAGTTCTGTGGTGTCCCAGTAATGCTCAGCAGTGCCAGCACAAGGGCTACATTACCTTGCCAGTGCCATATCACCCACTGCCACCCTGTCTGGTTGCAACCAGTTTTTGGACAGTGAGTACAGCATGACTTGAATTGTCAGTCTGGAAAGGTGAAGAAGTACCTAGAGAGGCTGAGGCTCCTGAAGGTCATTGCGCAGACATCTTGGGATGCATGCCAGGCACAAAGTGACCAAATGCCTCCTCACAAAAGATGGTTGCACTTGCAGAAGTGCAGATAGCTACCTTGAATATAAAAGGTGGGCTGTCAGAATAAGGGATGCTCAAGTTTAGGAGGCCGAAAAGATCTGAACAACATACTTTTTTCAACTTGCTGAGAGAATTTTCTCACTATGATAAGACGGGCACCACCAAGCTCCATTATTGGAACTGATGATATACTACATGGTTGTGGAGAAAATAATGTAGAATGACCAGGTCCTGAGATGAGTTAATAGTGCACATATGAGGAAGTATCCACTGGATGTGACATCTGCAATAGAGAGGATCACTTCCAATGTCTTTTCTCAAAATTCACAGTAACTACTGATGTGACAAAACATGTTAGAGCTTTAAAAGCAAAGACTAGGACCTACTGTACCTGTCATGTCTCTCTTTGCAAGAAAGTCTTCTGTGCAGTGAAAGTCCCACATAGATGTAACTGTTTCATACAGCCATATGAGGGGTAGGACAAACTTCTGTCCTTAAAAGAGATTTCTTATCATATTTTGTGTATCGCTCTAGGTTCATAATTCTGCTTCTGAAACCAGAGACCTCAAGGGGGTTTTGGAATGTTGTCCCAAATATCTTTAAAAATATTACTTCATGTATTACGTACTTCTGTGTTAGTCCATTCAGTCTCCTCTGCCTTCTGCCTTCTTTTCTTAGAGGCCAAGTTTAAATTCTCCTTCCTTCTTATGTAACGTGGAAAGGAATCTAACACTGTTAGTAGAGGTTTTGAGGAAAGGTTGCAGCATTTTTTATTTGGAAGGGAAATTTATTGCCATGTATTCTTCTTTTCTTACTGTCTTACTTACCTTATTTATTTGTGATCCCTGTGGTTTGTTTCTTCTGGACAAAGTAAATTGGTGAGTCTTAATGTTCTTTGAATGGCTTTTCATACACTTAATTAACAGTAGAATATGCCTAAGATTTCACTTGTTAGCCTATTAATCATATTATTCCTTTTCATTTGAAGATCTAGAATTTGATGTATGGGGCACTGTTGTTACCAGTTACAACAAAAAGAAAAGAAGAGAAAAAAGGAGAAAGGAAAAGAAGAGAAGAGAAAAGAAAAGAAAAGGAAAGGCAAGGAAAAGAAAAGGAAAAAAAAGAAAAGGTAAAGAAAAGGAAAAAAAAGAAAAGGAAAAGAAAAGGAAAAAAAGAAAAGGAAAAGAAAAGAAAAGAAAAAAGAAAGGAAAAGAAAAGAGAAAAGAAGAGAAAAGAAAAGAAAAGAGAAAAAAGAAAAGAAAAGAAAAGAAAAGAAAAAAGAAAAGAAAAAAAATAAAAGAGAAAAAAGACAAGAAAAGAAAAGACAAGAAATGACAAGAAAAGACAAGAAAAACAAGAAAAAACAAGAAAAGAAAAAACAAGAAAAGAAAAAAACAAGAAAAGAAAAAACAAGAAAAAACAAGAAAAGAAAAGATGTTCCAGGAACATAAGTACTCAGTACTGCTGCTGCATTTTTCTGAATGTGAGCAACCACTCCTGTAGCCAGCCTAATTCTGATAGCTTGATGGTTCATTTGAACATACACACATCTAATCTAATTAAAATATCTTAGAACTTTAACATTTTAGGTGGGAATATTTTTCTGTCTTCACCAACAACTTTGTATGCAGCTCTCGTATCTGTTCTTGCAGACAGGGTGAAAGCAGGTTGCAACATCACTTGAAACTGCAGTTGCTGCAGAAAGTTAAGCTTTTTCTCTTGTGCCTCTTCTAAAGCATGAGCTCCAGGACAATATTGCAAGCAGTATATTTCAATAGAGATCCCATACTCTATGTAAAAGGATAAAAATGCAAATGGAATTATGTAGATGTGTCACCTATACTTGGTTTTTCCCCTTGAGGGTTCAGGGGGCTCTTTCTTGCTAGCCTACTATTCTTTTAAGCTAACTTATTCCAATACTTATTCCAATACAACCTTTCCCCAGGCTTGGCTATGCAAGGAGCCATTTCTTTGCTAAAAATACTCTTTGTCCTTATTGCTGCTCTAAGCAAAGACAGCCAGGTGCAGAACTCGACACTGCTAGCAACTGCTTACACTGTGCTGCTAGTTCTCTCTCCTCTATGCCAGTTTGACTGCACTTCAAACAGCTCTACGGTCTCATTCTTCTTATCTGTCCTTTTGAGAAGGGAGATATGGATGATCTTTTCCCTCCCCAATATGGGAAGAATTCAACCTAAGTTTGTTCTCATCTTCTGCTATTAAATAATAAGAAAGCCAGAAATCCCTTCGGATTCTCTATCCCAGAGTTGCTCCTAAATTGCTGAATTAACTGCTGCTCAAAATATAAAGAAACTCAGTTACCATTACCATTTATTTATTATTGTCATACGTTCCTATTGTACATCTTAATTCAGTTTTGCTCTTCACCATTGTTCTGTTGTTGGATTTTAGGTGGAATTTTCCTTTGTTGCTGATACAGAGACATTTGGGATAATTCTGTTTCCTCCTCTGCCAGCCTTCCTTCCTGCAACCTCTCAGCTGAGCTTTCCAATATATTTACTTCCCACAAAAATAGCTGCTAAATTCCCTACTCTCTTCTTTCAGTGGGAAATTATCTTGCACCATCTTGGATAATCAAGAGCTTTTTGCAGTCCAGACATATTAAAACATAGTGATTTATTGTAGCCAATGCTATGTGATTATAGTATTTTAGCAGCTAGTGTATTTCTTTTGTGCGTAAGCTGTTAAATATAACAAAGGCCTATTGTGTTCAATGTGGGAAAGCAAATAATTTAAAAAATGTGATTAATTGTGTAAGTATGGACCTCTTAAGTACATGTGGTAAACCCTATGCTATGGGAATGACACTTACTGCTCTCTCAGCATGAGCCTGACAAGTAAAGTAAGTACTTTGAAGTAAACAAAAAGTTAAAATACAGCCGACAGTCTCCCTGGCATTCATTAACATAGCACAGAAAGCAGAGACTAGCCACATTTTATATAAAAAGACTCTAGAAATCTGTGTCTACTTACATTAACATTAGTCAATTGGTGGGTGCCAACTAAGCACATAGCATGTTTTATTTATAGGTCTATATAGTAGTCAAAAACATTCTATCACAGAAATGTGTTATTCATTAATTCATATTTTGCTCAGCCTTACTTTACTTCTTGGACCCATCCAGGTGCTTTTTAAACAATGAGGGTAATTTAATATCAAACTGCATTAACATTCACCCTATTTTTCAATTCCCTGTAACTCAATATTCCTCCTGAATTTGTCTTTTATTTACCTTTAATTAGCTCATGTATATTTCAAAATGGGGATTCTCAGCGTTTTTATATGGCAAAATTTCACACAATGGTGAAAAACAAAGGTGGAATAAATGGTCAAGTTACTGAATAGAGTATTTCACATCAACTTTTTGTCAAATATCTGTTGCTTATATCAGCTAGAATCGTAAATGCTTCTGGTGTCTATCTTGTTTTTCAAGTGCTCAAACAATGTTTAAAATGTTTGCAGCCTACTGTTTCAAATCTCAGTACGAGATCTAGTCACACATTACTGAACACAGATTAGATGAAATGACCTCAACAAATTCAGCAACATGCAATGTATCTGTTTGCATGAAAAATACTTTGTTTCCATAGCTCAACCTAGATTTTAGATTTAAGGGGATTTAAGAAGAAAAACCAAAACCCTTTTCTTTTTGGTATTTATTTAATCTTATATGTGAATATGAACATGACATAATAGAATTGTAGTTAGTCATGAGAAAAAGTTTTAAAAAATATTATTTGTTATGTGAATCCGTCATATAGGTAATTTATGAATAGAATAGAATAGAATAGAATAGAATAGAATAGAATAGAATAGAATAGAATAGACCAGGTTGGAAGAGACCTTCAAGATCATCGCGTCCAACCCATCACCCAACACCATCTAATCAACTAAACCATGGCACCAAGTGTCTCATCCAGTCTCTTTTTAAACACTTCCAGAGATGGTGACTCCACCACCTCCATGGGCAGCACATTCCAATGGCCAAACACTCTTTCTGTGAAGAATGTCTTCCTGACATCCATCCTGAACCTCCCTGGTGCAGCCTGAGACTGTGTCCTCTTGTTCTTCTGCTGGTTGTGTGAGAGAAGAGATCAACCCCCACCTGTCTGCAACCTCCTTTCAGGTAGTTGTAGAGAGCAATAAGGTCTCCCCCGAGCCTCCTCTTCTCCAGGCTAAACAACCTCAGTTCCCTCAGCCTCTCCTCATAGGGCTTGTGCTCCAGACCCCTCACCAGCCTTGTTGCCCTTCTCTAGACACGTTCCAGTGCGCCAACATCTTTCCTAAACTGAAGGGCCTAGAACTGGACACAGTGCTCAAGGTGTGGCCTAACCAGTGCAGTGTACAGGGGCAGAATGACTTCCCCGCTCCTGCTGGCCACACTATTCCTGATACAGGCCAGGATGCCATTGGCCTTCTTGGTCCCCTGGGCACACTGCAGGCTCATGTTCAGCCTACTGTCAACCAGCACCCCCAGGTCCCTCTCTGCCTGGCCGCTCTCCAGCCACTCTGACCCCAGCCTGTAGCTCTGCATGGGGTTGTTGTGGCCAATGTGCAGAACCCGGCACTTGGATGTGTTAAATCTCATGCCGTTGGACTCCGTCCATCTATCCAGCCTGTTGAGGTCCCTCTGCAGAGCCTCTCTACCCTCCAGCAGATCAACTCCTGCCCCCAGCTTGGTGTGGTCCTCAAATTTACTGATGATGGACTCAATGCCCTCATCCAAATCATCAATAAAGATGTTAAAGAGCACGGGGCCCAGCACTGATCCTTGGGGCACACCACTAGAGACTGGCCGCCAGCTGGATGTGGCACCATTCACCACCACTCTCTGGGCTTGGCCCTCCAGTCAGTTCCTAACCCAGAGTGCTGCTGTCCAAGCCACAGGCTGACAGCTTGGCCAGGAGTTTGTTATGGGGGACGGTATCAAACGCCTTGCTGAAGTCCAGGTAGATTACATCCACAGCCTTCCCCACATCCACCAGGTGGGTCACCTGATCATAGAAGGAGATCAGGTTGGTCAGGCAGCTCCTGCCCCTCCTAAATCCATGTTGGCTGTGCCTGATTCCTTGGACATCCTGTAGGTACTGTGTGATTGTGCTCAAGATGACCTATTCCATAGTCTTGCCTGGAACTGAGGTTAGGCTGACAGGCCTGGAATTTCCTGGTTCATCCTTCCTGCCCTTCTTGTAGATGGGCATCACATTGGCAGCTTCCAGTCTTCTGGGACCTCTCCAGTGAGCCAGGACTGTTGAAAAATTATGGAGAGTGGCTTGGTGAGTTCATCTGTCAGTTTCCTCATTACCCTAGGATGGATCTTATCTGGACTTGTGGGGATCCAAGTGGCTGAGCAGGTCTCTAGCTGCTTCCTTCTGGATTACAGGGGGACTATACTGCTCCCTGACACCATCTACCAGCACAGGAGGCCAGTTTTCCTGAAGACAATCTATGCTACTACTGAAAATTGAGGCAAAGGTGGCGTTCAGTACCTCTATCTTTTCCTCATCTTTTGTTACTATATTCCCTTCCATGTCCAATAAAGAATGCAGGCTGTCCTTGCCCCTCCTTTTGCCATTAATATATTTATTAAAACTTTTTTTTATTGTCTTTCACAGAAGTGGCCAGTCTAAGTTCTAAATGGGCTTTTGCCTCTCTAATTTTTTTCCTACATGACCTAGTAACATCCTTAAAAATTTTCTGGATCATCTCCCCTTTTCTCCAAAGGTGATACACCCTCTTTTTTCCCATTAATTTGTTCAGAAGCTCATTGCCCATCCAGGCTGGCCATCTGCCCTGGCGGCTCATCTTCTGCCACATTGGGACAGCCTGTTCCTGAGCCTTCAAGATTTTTTTCTTGAAGTAGCTCCAGCCCTCCTGGACCCCTTTGTTTTAACTAACTGTTTCCCAAGGTACTTTCCAAGTTAGTTCCTTAAGTAGTCTGAAGTCTGTCCTCCAGAAGTCCAGAGTGGAGATTTTGTTGATGCCCCTCTTAGCTTGACTGCGTATTGAAAACTCAATTATCTCATGGCCCCTGGACACCAGACAGCCTCCAACCACCACATCTCCCACCAGCCCTTTTCTATTTGTAAAGAGTAGGTCAAACAAAGCCTCATCCTTGGTAGGCTCACACAGCATCTGGGATAAGAAGCTATCCTTCATACACTCTAAGAACCTTCTAGACTGCCTCCTCTCTGCTGTGTTAATCTCCCAGCAGATATCTGGCAGGTAAAGTCACTCATAAGAACAAGGGCTGCTGATTTGGAGACAGCCTCCAGCTGTTTATAGGATAATTCATCAACCTCTTCATCCTGGTTGGGTGGTCTACAACAGACTCCAAGCAGGATGTCAACTTTGTTGGCCTTCCTTCTAATTCTCACCCACAGGCACCTCAACCTGATCGTCCTTAATCTCTAGTTCCATGGTGTCTAGAGCCTCCCTGATGTGCAGGGCCACCCCTCCACCCCTTCTCCCTGGCACACCTCTCCTGAAGAGCCTGTAGCCATCAATTACAGTGCTCCAGTCATGTGAGTCATCCCCCCACGTTTCTGTGATGGCATCACAGCTTTCCTGCTGCATCCAGGCTTCCAGCTCCTCTTGTTTGTTACCCATACTGCATGCACTGGTGTACCTGCACTGCAGCTGGGCTGCTGATTTCTCCCCTGACTCTTACTTACCACCCTCAGTCTCCTGTCTGCAGAGACTGCTTTTGTCCACTTCCCTCTTCAAGTCAAGTTTAAAGCCCTGCCAATGAGCCCTGACAACTCCCTTCCTAAAACCCTTTTCCCCCTGTGGGATTCCCATCTGTTGCCAACAGGCCTGGCCTCTTGTAAATCAAGCCAATGGACTCAATGGTACAAAAGGTCTTTTCCATGATGCTGTGATTCTACAGGGGTGCTTCTCCCACTTATTCCCTGTTATGCTTCCTCAGCCTGCAATACAGTCAGTTTTTGAGATCTTCCCCTACTCAAATTTGGATCTGATGCCCATGTACTAGGACCACAGAACAGTTCATGGTAGACTAGTGCAGCTCTCCTTCTGGAAGAACTCTCCTCTTTACTTTTCTTTGTAACTCATGCACTTTTGCCTGTAGAACAGAGTCCCCATCTCATACTCATATTATCTCCATACTCACACAGGAGGGACCACAGGGTTCATTGTGGCATGTACTGTCCCTGTTCAGCTGTAGGAGAGTTCAACTCTGCTAACTAAACCCATTGGCTCATCTGCAGCGTAGCAGTGTCCTGGCTTCACACAGCCTGCTCTCAGAAGCAAGCTCCCTCCCTGCCTCCCCCAGATCAGCAGGAAAACAACCCCAAAAAATCCCCCTCCAGGTTGAGATAGTTTACTGAGATGATAATGCTATACAATTACCTTGGCAGAAGATGTGTGGGTTTTTTGTTTATTGAACTGAATATTGGCCTATCAAAATCACGTTTGGGTTTGTCAATAAATTATCTAATATCCAAAGAGCAATCATAAATGTCAATAATTCATATTTTAATGTTATTTTAATGTTATTTTAATTTTCTTTCTCAAGAACACTGGTTTCACAGTCTGCCCCCTTTCCACCCACCCACTCCTTTTTCCCCTCCAATCCCAGAGCACCTGGGCTCTGTTGGAGTCTCCTCCTACCCCAGGTGTGGCCACTTTGCCCTCCCCACCCATTCCCCTTTTTATTTCCCCCCAGGAAAGGCAGAAGCTCTAAGCTGAGCCCATCTGGGCTGAGGATCCTCCTCTCATCTCTGGTGAGTCCCCATGGTGCACACCATGTGATTTGGGGGGGGGGGACAAAGGCCGGGGGGCCTGGTGGCCCCCCGGCTAGGTAGGAAGAGGGTTGCTTGCTTCATCAATATCATTTATGTGTGCTGGCTGAGTCTCCTTTCTGGGGCTGAGCTCTTCTGTGTGGTATCTTGGCTGGCTGAGGGCTTTGCCTTTGAGTCTGGGGTGGGTGAATAAAGGGTGGTGGTGGAGAAGCAGGAGTTGTTTGGGCAGAGTGTAGGATGGTCCCAGTCCCTGGAAGTCCTGTTTCCCCTTAGCAAGACTAAAGCATGGCATTGTCCTCTTTTGAGGGGTTGTCTACCTTTGTGGAATGTGGATAAAGCCAATCCCTTGAAATGGCCTGGAGGGGTGCCAGGGGAGGGTGAGGTTGGACATCAGGAAACACTTCTTTGCTGCAGGAGTGGTCAGGGATGGGAACAGGCTGCCCAGGGAGGTGGTGGAGTCCCCATCCCTGGAGGTGTTCCAGAAATATGTGGTTATGGCCCTTGGGGCCATGGTGGTGTCGGGCTGCTGGTTGGACTGGATGACCTTAGAGGGCTTTTCCAATCCAAACAATTCTGATTCTGTGACTCTAAATCTGGGTGTTCTATTATTGTTTCTCTCTTTTGTTCTTTTCCTCCCCTCCTTTCTCAGCTTTCATTCTTCCTTCTTTTTCTTTTCTTTTATAATGCTTTCAATGGGAGAAGTGAAGCAAGCATTGCTGACAAGAAGGGAAGTTATTATGCCTGGAATTCAATTCTTGCCTTGATCAAAGGCAAGAAATATCCTGAAAACAGTCCCATTGTAGATGCTTCCAATGGGATGATGTTGGCACCTAGAACAAGTTCAATACCACAAATTTCTTTAAATACTTGCGTATTGTGTTTTGCAGTTTAACTTTCAGAAGTGTCCTCCAACAGAGGAGACTCATTTCTTCTATGATTCATAAGGGGGTGAAAAAAACCTAACAGACTGAGATTAACACCTATTTCATTGGGCTACATGAGATTTAAAAGCTCGTATCTTTGGACTTACCCAGCTGTAGCAGCATTGATATTACAGTGATTCTGTTCCTTAGCCTAGAGCTTTTAGATAGGAAGGTTACAGCTGATCATGTATGTGGAAGAGTAAAAACTACAATTTGCCAAACACTGAAAATAATTTTTTAGGCGGAGGCTAGTTTTCTATGTCTAAACTGACAAGCCTTAATCATTATACATCCTCTGTCTACAAATCTCATAGCCTTAGTGAAATTGAGCTTATCTCTAAAACAGTTTAGGACACCTGGAAGTCCCCTGAGGGCCCCGGTGTCTTGCATGGTGTTGGAGAAAACCCAAGAGTAGTTCAGAGTGAAGCAGAGTTCCAGAGCCACTTTCATCAAACAGAATAACTTTAAAAAAAATAACATTACTCCTAAATTGTTGCATGATTAGTGACTGCTAGTTGGTGATTAAAGCACTTTCCCAGAAGTGGAAGGTTTTTTTTTTTTCCTTTTTTTTTTTTTTTTAAGCTCCCTCAACCATCCCAACTCTGTTCTGTCAGAAGAAAGGGAAAGCCATGCTTGTGGAGTTAAAAAATGACACAGCCCTGGTGCAGAAGTTATGCCAAAGAACCACTGAGAGGGAAAGAAAGCCAAGAACAAATAGATCCCTCTTAGTGCATATTACTGAAATGGAATCTGCTCATTCACAGTGGTCCTTGTCTTTAGACAATATTGTTTCTTGAGACAATTTTTTGAGAGGGAAAATGTCTCTATTTGGTGCTGAGGCTATTGTTGTTCAAAGACTACTATGTTTAGTCTGTTTGACAGCTAACATTTGAGGACGTATCCAGATTTTGCACCACTGATTTGTCTTCTGGTAGGAACATGGTCCTAGATGTACACAAAAGCAAAATGAGTATTTTTGCAGAGAAATAGATGAGGAAGATATTGTATCTTTTCCATATCTGTTTACATTTTAGGTCAAAGTGAAATTTGTTTTGCTATATCAAAACATTAAGACATCCTTTTGTGAAGTCAGCCATATCAAATCAAGATGATGATAAAGTGGCTGAATCTTCTAGAGATTAGTCAAACTGGCTTCAACATAGCAGTAACTCACATACAGGGTAAGCATCCATACAGGCTGCTTACACTGCTCTGTGTTTTGCCTGATGTTCCTTAATACGTTTACTAGCAATGCTGAGTCATCCCTAATGTATGTGTAAAGAGCTGAGCTGCAGGTGTTTTTTCAGGTTCTGTCACACTGAGATGCTGAGGACTCCACCAATTCAGTTTCTGATTGTTTACAATCTCCTGCTGTGCCTGCAATATGCTTGAATTGTGCTTAAAACACATAAATCTGCCTTCAAAGGCAGCTTGGGAGGCAGAAGTGTGGCTAGGGAATTTTAAATGGAAGGGACAAGCAATGGGTACAAAGAGCTCAGTTTTTAGTAGTAGGTGTTGCAGTTTGTTCCAATTACAGCACACACTAGAGTGTGAAATGTTCATGCCAATCTAGTAAAAAGGAAAAGTACACGCAATGCTGAAATTAACACCTTTGTAATTACAGACAAGCTCCTTTACTACTACCCAGCAAGTGCAGCTAAAGCAAGTTTGGAGAACCTCAAGCATAACAGGTTGTGCAGCAACAGGAAATGCAACTTTTCTTTTCAAACTGACTTGATAATTGGAACCTTCTTTAGCAACCAGATAAAATAACTTACATTTCTGAGCATTTCTTAAGCATACTACATCTATATTTGACTGTCTGAAAACCAGACAAAAAGGAGTGTTTTTGCCATTAAATGATTTGCATTCCCCTTCTTTCCCCTCATGTACCATTAACATCACAAAACTACACATTTGGCATTCTTCAACGTAATTTATAGCTCTTTTTGCAAATCAGGCTAGTAACAGGCCATCACAGAGGCAAACATGCCTTTCATTTGCATTTAATGCGCTGTCTTAGGCTCATGGCAAAATGAATAGCTGGATATCCCCCAATAATCCCAGTCTCTCACTATTCACACGCATTCTCAGTGACTCATCCAGGAAAATATCACTGAGTGTGTCTTTTTATTTTATTCATGTTTCCACTATAACCCTGCAGAGGCTTCTTAGTGCTTGTTAGATTATTTTAGTTAGCTCCACTTGCCAAACAGATCTTTCCCCACTTTATTACATCATCATTATTTTTTCTACTATATAGGAAGTATATTGCCACATATCATATATCAAAACATTACTAATGCCATTAAGACAATGCCAAGACTAGTCACATGATATGCATGAAAAGGCAGCTCAGTTCTTCAGAGACCCTTGAAATCTAGCTGACAAGGTTCTGTACTAGTGTTGTGTGTGAATGCCAAAGCCAGAAACAGACCTTCTGTCCAGTACGGAAGGAGGAAGCTCGTTCTCTTTCTTCTGAAACAAAGGCTGGGAAATAGATGCCTTGTAGCTGATGATCTTTCAAAAAAAAAAAACCCTTCATGCTGTCATGCAAACATTTTTTAGATTTCAATGTCTCAATATAAGCTATATTAAGATAAAATAGAATAGAATCATAATATTATAGAATGGTTTAGAGTGTAAGGGACCTGTAGGATCATGCACTTCCAACTCCACTTCCAAGGGCAGGGACACCTTCCACTAAACTAGGTTGCTCAAAGATACATCCAACCTGACTTTGAACACTTCCAAGGATGAGGCATCCATAATCTCTCTGGGCAGTGTCTTCCAGTGTCTCACCCCCCCCCCCCCCCCCCCCCCCCCCCCCTTGAAGTGGAGAATTTCTGCATTACATGTAATCTAAATCTACCCTCTTTCAGTTTAAAGTCATTACCTTTTGACCCCCTATAAAATGTCCCGTTCCATCTTTCCTACAAGCCTCTTTCAAGTACTAGAAGGCTGCTATAAAGTCTTACTGTAGGCTGCCTTCACTAGATTGAACAATCCCAACTGTTCTCTGCCTGTCCTTGTAGATGAGGTCCGCTAGCCCTCTGGACTCGACCAAATAGGTCCATGACTTTATTGCTTTGGGGGACCCACAGCTGGATGTAATGCTGTAGATGGGGAGAGCAGAGTAGCAGGAGAATCACCTCCTACAACCTGCACATTGTGCTGCTGTTTTTGCAGCCTAGGATATAATTAGATAGACTAAAAAAGGTTACTGCAGAAAACTTTTGACACAACTGCAAATTTGCGTTTACATAAAGGGGATAAACCCAGTATAATTCCATTACATCTCGAGGACAGAAATAAGGCCACAGGCAATCTGAATTTGACATTTCCTAACCTCTTAAACCTTGTCTCTACAACAATATCATCCATTTTGCAATGCATCTTACTGTAACATAGTGAGACATCTCTTCACAACATGTCGTCTCTCTCTGTCTCAGTTATTTCCATCTGCTTGTGCAGGAAACTGTGTGCACTACAGATCTGATCTTTATTGCTGATTTTTTTTCCTCTTTTCCCAGCTGAGCTGAAGGAAAAGTACTAAACAGTTAAAATGGTTTACATTTTATATTTTACCTAGTTTAGATTTCCTAATAATCATAAGATACTGCATACTGAACAAGAAATGGGTGTGTATGTTTTAGTATTAGCTATCACTGTTAGCAGCAGCCAGCCTGACTATAATTAACCTAGGAAGAATTAGTGTTTATTCTTCCCTTACTGCAGTCCGTGTTGCTTTTCATTTGTGTATCTTAGCAGAAAATATAGTGTATCTGGTCACCATGGGAACACATTCCCCATCTGCTGTATTATCACATTTTTTCCCCTTGACTTCTGTAGATTGCAGCCCTCTCTACTATGTTGTCAAGATATGTAGGGGCCAATTTCCTCCCCATCTAAAAGGAGTTATGACAGACATGAAAGCAGTGCTGTTTCTTAACTCTTGGAATTCCATGACTATTCACGTACGCACAATTTTCACTATGTAAGGGCCAATTTCCTCCCCATCTAACAGGAGTTATGACAGACATGAAAACAATCTTATTTTCTTAACTCTTGCAATTCACACACAATTTTCAGTAGAATATTTGCAAAGCAGTTCCTTACTATCTAGCCTTTACAGCAATACTGCTTTTGAAGAAAGCAGGTTGGGAAAAGGGGTCAAATGCTTTATAAGGGAGAAATGCAGTTTCTCTTTGCAAAAATTGATGCACTATGAGCCATATGGCTCATCATTAGTTGTGGTGCAATGGGAGATAGCTGGCCAAGAAGCCTAGCCCGTATGAAAGCATGGAAACCAGGGGGCACTACTCAAATTCCCATAAGGCACAATAGGCCAAAGCAGATTAATTGTGAATTAACTTGAAACACAGTGCTGGGTTCAGTTCAAGAAAATGCTTTGATTTAGTATGTCAAAACTAAACATAGACATTTCCAAATTGAATTATTTTGGAACATTTCATTCCAAGAAAAAATTGTGATATTTCAACTTTTCTTCCTTTTCTGAAGGAAAATCATGTTGAAACACTGTTGTGTATTGGATTTTTTTTTCTGTGGGATATTTTTTGTTCCCAGAGAGGAAAAAATAGCTTATGCAAAACAACAAAAATATTCAGAGTCAATAATATGTGTATTGTATTCAGTGCTTTTACTGCCAATTCTTATTCAATTTAAAATGTAATGAGAATTGGTGTTTGTAATACATAAGGAGATGAAAACGCTTCCTGTTTTCTCAGTTACCAGAAAGTGAAAGAGACTTTTTCTCCATATATAAAAGTCAATTAGGTAATTTGAATTTAAAAATTAAAAAGTAATAAAATTTTATACAGAGGCACAGCCAGAGAACTAAATTCACTCGTTTAGACAAGTTCTGATCTGCTCATTCTAAAGGAATTTTAGTCAGTTTTAATAGTCCATGAGGTTTGGAATATGAAAATACTGACCTGAATTTTCTGATTTAAAATTAGCTTCTACTATCACAGGTAAACATATTGTACACCTTAGGAAGTTTGTAGATGATGATAAAGTGCTAGTCTACTCAAAGGTAGGAAGGCTCTGCAGAAGGATGTGCTGAAGTCAGTTGTATGAGATTTCACAAGGCCAGGTGCGGGGTCCTGCACTTTGGTCACAACAACCCTGTGCAAAGCTACGGACCTGGGACAGAACGGCTTGAAAGCTGCCTAGCAGAAAAGGTTCCGGGGGTACTAGTGGACAGCTGGCTGAGCTTAAGCCAGCAATGTGCCCATGTGACCCAGAAAGCCAACAGCATCTTGTGTAGTGTGTCCAGCAGGAGTAGGGAAGTGCTTGTGCCCTTGTACTTAGCACTAAGATCTCTGCACCACAAATAATGAGTTCAGTTTTTGGTGGCAGTGTATAAGAGACACATTGAGGTGCTGAAGCGAGTCCAGAGAAGGGCAGCCATGCTTGTGAAGGGTCTGGAGGATGTCTTATGAGGAGTGGCTGAGGAAACTGGGATTCTTCAGTCTGGAGAAGAGAAGGCTGAGGTGGGACCTTGTTCTCTACAACTGCCTGAAAGGAGGTTGTAATGAGGTGGGTGTTGGTCTATTCTCTCAAGTAGGACAAGAGAAAATGGCCTGAAATTGTGCCAGGAAAAGTTTAGATTAGATGTTAGGGAAAAATTTCTTTACTGAAAGAGTGGTCAGGCATTGGAACAGGCTGCCCATGGAGGTGGTAGAGTCAGTGTCTCTAAAGGTGCTGAAAAAAATGCATTGACATGGCACTTCAGGACATAGTTTAGTTGTCATGGTAGTGTTGGGTTGACAGTTGGACTTGATCTTAGGGATCTTGTCTAACCTTAACAAGTCTATGATTCTATTAATGACTAATATTAATAAAATAATATTGTAATTACATTCCATCCTGAAAATAATTTCTGTCATGTTGCCCTTCAAAATAAATGAATTTGAATTTTTCGGCACTTGATCTGCTATATATTTACTTCTACATTCATATTCTCATTCCCATTTAGATGTTCTGCTCTCACTCCTGCATTCAGCACCACTCTCCATAGCAGAAGCCTGTAGAAGCAGTGGTCACCTTGTTTTGTACCAGGTCTTTATTGTATTCATCTCTCCGCTCTATCTTCTTTTTGTTTCTCCTCTTTAAGGCTAAACAACACCCTGGAAACAGGATCTGGTGAGATGAGAGACAGTCTCTTCCAGGCTTAGGTTCCTTAAATGTTCCTCAGTGACCTTCCCAATCCAAAGGAAGGAATGTCTAAGACTATATGGCTGCTCTTGAGGCCTGGCTTTACTGACAAGACTCATGGTAATGTAAGATGACTTGATCTTTAGACTTTTCTTAGGGCTGGCTGCTGCTCAGGTCTGTATCTCAGATGCCTTCAAACATGTGCCATAGTCTCTCTTATTTATTCTATATCCAGGTGAGATAAAGGAGTTGCCTTCGTCAACAAAACACACTCAAGAATTTATCAGTTTTAGTAATTTTAATATTTTTAATCTGACTCCTGACAGGCTTTTCTTCCAAACACAATGCATCTCTATGGAAACACAGAACTCTGTGGGAAACTGAATATTGAAGGCATGTATATTTGAAAATAATTTTAAATGCTATTGAGACACATTTACTACTCTCAGAAGTTCTTTACTGGTAAATCCATATAAGTGGCAAAGCTAGCACTTGAAGTCCACTCAAAACACTTGGATAGTTATGATTTCCTAACTTGAACAACTTTGTTATTTAATAGTGCCTGTCACCTAGTCTGGATCAGGAGTACTCTTTTGCAGTAAATGTATCCTAGCTCAAGAGGGCTTTACTTCACACCATGGAGTGGTCTGGGAGTGCACTGAACTAGATGCTGAAACTGGAAGACATGCCCTAGGAGTGCCCATAACTTATATTCAGCAACTAGCAAGTACTTGGCGCCAACATCAGGCTAACATGAGCCACAGTGACAGTGATGTGTACTGTGTATGTCACATCCTCTGCATCAGCTCCTTTTCTCCCTCCACATCTGCTCCTATCAGGACATGCTAGTTCCTAGTGAAGACAGTCTCAGACTCGAGCTGTTGTATACACTTGTGCATTCTTAATAATTAAATGAAGTTCTGTCGCAAGGTATAAACACTTCTCTATTTTGAAACTTTGGGCAGAGACAAATACTTTCTGGCACAATTTTGCCAATACAGAGCAGATGTGGCTGTTTAAATTACTTGGGTCAGAGCCCCAAAACAGATATTTCAAGATCATGGAGTTTTAACTTGTTAATACATAGCTGTTCATAGAGTATGTAGTTCCATTAATAACATTCAGACTTCCTGTATTTTGTGTGCCTGTTAAATTCAGAATTATAACCCTTCCTTGGGGTTGAGCTGAAAAATCAGGAAGCAAAGGGGAGTGGGAGGGCAATAGCCTTAGGTTGTCAAGTGTATTGGATCATCTCACCTGTCCAAATTTGTGCTTGTTGAAAGGTTTATCCTAAAAGCTGCTCTTCAGTTTTAACCCTCTTTGAAGTCAATCAAGAGATTAAGTCAATGGGATCATCGTGCTCAGACCCCTATTGCTGAGTAACAGATTCCCTCCTGCCTATGTATATTGCAATTATCCCTGTTTCTATAATTACACTATGCAATCATCAGCTGTCCAGAACAAGATCCTTATTAGGTTAATAGCAGAACTTAAAGGGGTCAGGGTGCCCTTTTGGCATGTTTCACATACCCTAGGCTTTTGTGGAAAGGCAGAATCACTAACAAAAATTATAGATGGATGATAATGAAATAGCTCTCCTGAAGCTTGCTGTGTTGTTTATAGCTGTAGATCAGAGTCTATTTTTAGTCTTGTTTTAATCCTGCTTCTTTTAATTATCTTCTGTAATTTTTTTATTTTTTTGCTTCTGATAGCAATGTTCTTGCTTTCAGTCTTAACTTTGAAGAAGTTATTAAAATTACACTGCAAAGTTAAATGAAGCAAATATTAACATTACTTCAGCTGGTGATAATGGTGAACTGTTTTATACAATGTGAAGACCTGTTTTTCTGCACCAAGTCATCACAAGTCATACAGCATGTATGTGAGATACAAGAGTCAGAATTTTTCATTTTCTAAGGTTAAGATTTAAATTTGCACACCACTCTTCTAAAACAGAGCATTCAGAAACATAAGGATTTAGTGGGTTTCATTAACTTTTAGTGAATTATATTGTTTTCTCATTTCTGACTTTTGACAATAGATGTGTCAAAAATTGTCAAGTGAAGATTTTTGTGATGTTTCCACAGTATTTTTCTATCAATGCTATAAATACAAAATTCAAAGGTAAATATTTGTATTCTAATAAAGGCAGTTATCCAGTCTAAATAATTTAATCAGTGGGAAAGCTTGCTAATGCTTTTATATTGTTGTTTTTTTCTGCTTCTTTTTGTACAGGTTTATTTTTGTCACACTATTTTTCTTCATTATTCTATTGGCTCTAGATTAGCATAGTTCAAGAAACTGCTATCTGCAGTTTTTATGAGCTTATGGCACTGCTGCTTGGCCCAAGGTTTAGCCTTACAATAGTTAGCAGGTTTTGCAGTCATTACACTGTGATTACTTTTCCCTCTGGTTGCTTAGAGATCAACTGTCCCAGTTGCACCTTGTATCCCCACCATTGCTGCTCAGTCTGTGCCAGACCCTCCTTTCTCTGCCATCAGCAGCTCAAGGCTGGGCTTGCTCTCTGAGCATTATTCCTTTTCACATGCAAAATCAATGCTTTTACATACACAATAATTTATCGAGTTGTTATTTAAGACTAAGTAAGAAATAATCCAAATAAAAGGTACTAAAGGGATGATATTTGAAGAAGTTTAAGACACTGTAACATATATAATCTCCTTTTGTGCTGAAAGCTGTTTGAGTAATTGTTAGAATAATTGGATGGGGAAAAAAACCCTGCAAAATCCAAGTTTTTCTAAAGCAAATGTAGACTTCTGTTAGAAACGTTCATACTTGAAAAATCAATATTAAATATACCATTTAGGGTAGATTTCATGTGAAGCAAAATAATGTTTGCTGGGATAAAACCTCATTTATTTTTTTTAAAGTCAGTTCCATGTTAAATTTCACTTGCCCTAAGCCTGTAGTACCTCACAGGACTTGTTGAAATGGCAGTATAGGCCTTCCTGCTTTTTTTGGTTTTTTTTTCTTGTTCTTTTCCTCTGTGAAATAGAGTATTTTTTCTGGTCTACCTATCTCATATTCATGGTATTCAAACATCTTCCAAAGCCTTCATAAGCCATGATATTTCCCCTCATTCATGTAGTGCTCATTTATGCTGTTGAATTTGCCTGTATAGGTCTTAAAAAAACCCCAGATCATAGAATCATAAGGTTGGAAGAGACCTCAAAGACCAAGTCCAACCTGTCATCCGAGACCTCATGACTACTAAACCATGGCACCAAGTGCCACACGCAATCCCCTCTTGAACACCTCCAGGGATGGGGACTCCACCACCTGCCTGGGTAGCACATTCCAATAGCTAACAACTCTGTGAAGAACTTTAGGCTTGAAGTGTGGAGAAACTTCCCCTGGTGCAGCTTGAGACTGTGTCCTCTTGTTCTGGTGCTGTTTGCCTGGGAGAAGAGACCAACCCCCTCCTGGCTACAACCTCCCTTCAGGTAGTTGTAGACAGCAGTAAGGTCTCCTCTGAGCCTCTTCTTCTCCAGGCTAAACAATCCCAGCTCCCTCAGCCTCTTTTCATAGGGCTTGTGCTCAAGGCCTCTCACCAGCCTCATTGCCCTTCTTGATTTTATAAAAACCAGTTGTCAGTATTTTGACACATAGCCTGCTTCTGGCATGATGGATATCTCTTTTGTCAATGATCTAGGATTAACATCCATGGGTGTTGCTTTGACTCAGTGGTCCCAGGTGTGTTGCAAGAGGTTGTTAGGGTATAAGATCGGTTTTCTGTTGGCAGCCTATGTGCACTCATTTATTGAATGCTGTGTAAGACATGTACAAATAATTTTTCAAACACATAAAACATTGTTTATTCTGTGGGTTGATGATGAATTTTAAAACTTCAGACCAAAGCTAGGGAATGTGAAGGAGTCAAAATAAAATTTGCACATTTGAGTATACCAAAAGAGAAATGAGATAATCTCTTTTTATTTATCTTAGTTTTCAGTTCCAAAGGACACGTCTTAACTACATGAACCAGTTTTAATGACATGTGAAGTATATATTAAAAAAAAAAAAACTGCTTCAGTGACCCTTGGAAACAATTTATTGTTAAAGACAACAATTCACAACAAGAACAAGCAACTGAAATTTTCAAAGGAGATTTCTGGATAAGTGGATGTAGCTGGATTGCTGTGATGAATTATCTTTCCTCTTGCAAAAGCACCAAATAAGTGCCACAAATAACTGAAAATGTACTCTGAACACAAGTCTGACATCTTGTCTAAAAATTGTCATCATCATTATAATACCTATGGTCTTTCAAGTCCTTCTGGAAAAGTATCACCAGAAATGTCAGCATAATTTGTGTCTTTTTCCAGTTTCTTTCAGAACTGTACCAGTTGCAGCTGTAACATCGATATTTAGCAGAAAACGGATTAATGTTGGCAAGTATTTTGTAAGGCACAAAAAAAGTGGTGAAATATAGGTGCAGAAATGATTTGATCTTTTGCATTGAAACTTTTCACTTGTTCCAAAATGGTTAAGTGCATATCTTAGAAAAGAAAAATCAGAAAGTCTGAAATATTTATTTTTTAAGGCTACTTAACACAATGTTTTCACACCAGTGCAACCTTTTGCTGCAAAACAATTTTTTTTTTTTTAACAATTAGCTACTCAATGTCTTTGCTTTATTGCATTTGATTCCTAATGGCATGCTTTAATTAGTACTCTGAAACGGGACTCTTTACTGCCATGAACAAATCAGAAGCCTGATGAGCTCCACACTGCAATACACACAGTATCATCTGAAGTCTAACACTAAAAAAAGTCTGACAAACTATAATGTAGCTGGCCATTATGTCATAATGTCTTATTTGCAGCAACTATCAAAATATGGATTCAGTGAGTTATTGAAGTTCACTGTCTGGTCAGCAACAGGATTATTACAAAATTCATTATTAATAATATGTAGTAAATATTATGACTACTAGAAAGGATAGACATATTGCACTGTCAGACTTGTGGGAGTAGATGTACACTCTTCCTGAAGACGCTTTCTGACCTGAAACCAGAAATTACTCAACCTAGTCTTAATCATAGCACGTTTGTTCTGGTGTTGCATGTAAGTAAAGATTTCTTCCCAGGGAAGTAAGTAAAAAAAAAAATCCCAAACAAAATCACTGCTGAAATTAATGAATATGACATAGGATGACTTTTGATCATCTTAGCAAAAATAGTAAACTGCACATTAATCTGGTGCACTAACCTAGCATAAATATTCACTATTTCTCCAGAATCACCTGATGTAGTGGAAGATCTTAAGATGACATTAGAAAGAGTTTTAAACCATATGTTGGATCTAGTGATAAGGCTTGGAGTTGTAAGGAGATTAAAAATAGGATACCACTGAAGTCCTCAAAATTATTTATAGGGAAAGAACACACTCAAGAGTATTGATCTAATATAAATCTTCATCCTTCACCTCCCATAAGAGAAGATATTCACTTACATTACCTGCTACTTGAAACCTGCAGGTAATTTTACCCTACGTGGACTCAGAAACAGTTAAATTTGTATAGCTACAATTTTTACAAAAGCCCTTCTCCATGAATCTCTCTGCCTTCAAGCAGTTTGGCATAGTGTGACTGTTTCAATATGTAGGAGTCATGACATGAGCCAGGAAGTTTATTAAAACATTCTCAGTGTTTTGTTTCACATGGTATAATTCAGGGCATTATAGCAGGCTAAGAGAAGTTCTGTACAGGCCTGCTGTGCTCATTGGATGCTAGAAGGATACATCTGTCACCTTTTTTCTTTTTTTTTCAAGAGATGTTTGAAAAAGTATCTGAGTAATTGCACCATTACTCCAGTAAAGGCATTGCTTCTGGTTACTGGGGTTGAAAATACAATTCAGTTTTAAGTAAGTATTCTCTATGGCTGCTATGCATCATCTGGAAAGATGTGAATTTTTGGAATGGCTCAGCAACAAACCCAGTCTTAGTCAGCAAGGTTTTTTCCTTGGGATCATTTGTGAAGGTTAGAAAGTTATGTTCACACCCGGAGAACAACATAGTTCAACACACGTAGAAAATAAACAGACCCTCTAGCTTCAGCCCAGTCCCATGACCTCTGCGTACAGAGCTTAACCTTCCAAAGGCATTCAACTCCGTTGGGTCACTGGAGGAGGGGTGAAGATGTCTTGCTCTGTGCAAAATGCCACTGTGACCAAAGAAGTCTTCTGTGAGACAATATCCTGATGCAAGCATTTACCTTTCTGTGATATACCTATTTCATTTTGTGCCAAAGATCAAGAAATAGCACTCCCTTTGGGGAAACTATTATCATTCATCAAGAGCTGCTTGTTCAATCACTTTTGATAGCGTTGTAGTACCGTACTTCAGAGATTTAAAGTGGGATGAAGTGTGTTGAGGAGCACACACTGTGTGGTTTGAAAGAAAAGAAAAAACTCTAATATTGTAATTTTACATTTTTAGAGTTGACAAACCCATTTAAATTAGGAACTCTAAGCACTTTAAAAATGCAGTGTAAAATGTATTTTGTGTAACGTGGAACAGTAATGTATACTTGAGATGTAGTAGAAAGAGCTGCTAAATATGAATGTCATTTTTACCACTGGAGACCTGCGTTGAAATTCCCACTAGGGGATACCTTTATAGATCTCATTTTAGTATATTATAGTCATGCCATTATAAAACCATCAAATGCAATTTGGCACAGCATGATACTTAAATGGTGGCCTGAAATTAACAGACTGAATTACTCTCTACAGGCAGCCAAGGTTATTTATATATTGGAATTCAGATAAGTAAGTGAAGTGCCTTACTGAACTCTGTACTTTTACATTTCCAATCTCTGTCTTCTGTGCTTTGAAATACTTTTTGCAGTCGTCCTTTAGTTGAACTTCCAGAAAATTTAGCCACTTGAAATGGGAACAAAACTGAAAGCAGGATGCTGTATTAGGTCCTTACAAGAGACAGTGCTTTTACATTTGTAAACTCTCTTGTAAAAAGTTTTAATTAAAAGAGCTACATCTTGACATCTGTGAGGTCTAGTGCAATTAGTTGCTTTAAACTCCATTTTCTCCTTCAGCTGCCAATTAAGCAAATTGTGTGCAAGAGTAATGGCTGCCTCAGTGACAAAATCAGAACATGCTAAATAATGTGATTAAAGTTGTTAAAAGCCAAAATAAACACTTATAATTATCTCAAGAAAACCTGCATAGCACAAGTGAGAGATCTATAAAGTGAAACTCTGCATCCATAATTTCAGACTTTCCTACACAATAGATCATAGTTAAAGATCTGTTAACAGACCTCTGACTGCTGAACTGGGCAGCTTGTGGTTTTCTTCTAAACCTATTGGCATAATGTGGATTTATGCAAGAGGTGCAAATTGGATGTTGTCTGCTATTGGAGCCATCGGCAGAACAGAAATCATACTGTAGGGGTAGCAGCATGAAGTACATTGCTTTGAAATTACACAGCAGGGATTCTGCTTGTTGCTCTGCTTGCCTTTAAGACCAAGGTCTTATACTGTCTGGCCATGATTAAAATCAAAGTGTAGGCCTCTTTGCTGGGTGCCAGTAAACGAAGGTGAAAAACAGAAACAATCTGGATTCTTAATTATTTTAAAATGCAATATAGGCAAAAATCCAGGATGAAAGAGTTTCTTACTAATCTCTCCTAATTATCCCACGTAAAATGATTTCCTAAAGAGGCCTATATTTTGAGAAAGTCACTTTCTATGATCTATGTAAGATCTTTTTTTTTTCTCATGTAGCATCTCTTACGTAAACCCACACACACGTACAGAAAAGAGCTGGCAAGAAGCTTAGATGGGTAGGCTTATTTAAAGCCAAGTTCAGGTGTACATCAAAACTCTTAATAAACCAAGATACCCCACTGAATGTTCTGAAAATTAAATGACCCTTAAAGTTTCTACAGCAGTTCAGGTAAAAAAATGCACATTTGGAAATGCTCTAGTTTACTGTCCTTTTATGGAGACATAGGTAAGTATGTACATACTGGCGAGTGGGACCAGAAGAAAGAAAGGCTTATTACACTAGGAAATAAAGATGTAGTAGAGGGATAGGGGTCTTCAGTGTAAATCCAAAGCTTTCTACTTCGATGTTCTCTTTCTGGTTTCAGTCACTGTGGTCACTTTTCAAGTAAAATCACAACAAAATAATGGTGCTAAAAGTGAGTACCATGAGAGCTATCCACACTACTGTCAGTTCTATCATAAGTGAACAAGAGGGTTTGTTTTTCTTTTAAACTTGGAATATTTTTCCTAATCGACTCTTTATGGGCTTTTAGATAGGCAGACCACTTGACAGGAATGAAGATGTTGCAGGGATATCTGGAGATAGGCAAAGGCAATTATTAAAGCTGGTGTGTAAAATACTTGCTCACTTTAATTTCTGACTAATTTGACATGTAATCTTTTTATTTAGACTATGATGCTTGAAAGTCAGCTTTTTTTTGGTCTCATTGGAAAAATGTATCTTATTTTTTCCTAGCCTTGTCTTCTTGCTCATGATGTCTTTTTTTCTTTTGCATACATTCGCCTTCAAAGAGATGTAATGCATATAAAGGAATAAAGGATTCAAGCAGTCATTTTCAAAAGTGTTGTGTTTTGCTCGCTTTGTTAGTATATTTTTAACACATTTTGAGTACTTTCTTTTGTTAAAAATTAACAGCACATTTCATGTCATGTAGTTTGTGGAGTCCCAGACAATTACTTACAAACAGAATTTTCCATACTTTTAAACCTACAGCAACAGAGGGAGATGTTTCTTTCATGCATCATTTTGGAACAGCCTTTGACATTAAATTTTGTTCTATTAACTGGTCTAAGACAAAATTGGGCAGTGTTGGGGGAAACTATAGAGGTGAGCTCCTTGTTAACCTCTTCCTTGGGAGCTGGGATGTCATCTATGCTCCTTGCCCACTACCATACTGGAATACAAAAATGTATTAAAAACTACTTCAGTAAGAAATTCAGAGCAGAGTTGCTGCCTCTACTTTCCACTTCTGCCAGAGCCTGGCAATCTTCTCTACTTTTCCTTTAGATAATCTTACCACTACTAAGAAACCACATAGTTTGGGTTTTTCCCAGTATCAAAGTATGTTGAGTACAGACTGTAGCAAACGTATTCACATAAAAATTGCTGCTCTGGCTCGCTTCTGAAGCATGTGCTGCAATGTGCTTCACTGCAGTGTTTTAAAGTGATTTAAAGAAATACATTCCTCATTTTCAAAAGTTGTAAAAAGTCCAGATAATTCAATAAAGTGTATTAGAACAATAGGCAAATGAGATAACTGCTATGTTAGCGAGTCTTGGCTTCTGCAAAATACTTTTTCACTTACAAGAAAGATACACAATTTTGCCCAATGATATTACAGTCTTGGTGCTAATAGTGGAGATTGTATTGAAAGCAACACCCTGCCCATCATTGCTGCTAGCAGCACAAAGACCTCATGTAATGACAGTGCAAACAGGTCACTGGAAAGCATGCCATGATGGGGGAAAAAGAATAACAAGCCAAAAATTACTCCTAGAGGCATGTGGAATATGCAATATTGGGGGAATAAAAAAAAAAAATAGTTGCCTAGGCATTTTCATGCTCTTTAGTAGGAGAATTTAAAAATTAATGCAAGAATGGGATACAGTAGCTTAACATATATTGTCTTAGCTCAAGTACTTAGTAAAGTCTCATGAAGCATAATTTGAAAACATAATTCAACCTTTTGTATAAATAGTGCCACAGAGATTAGAAAACAAGATAATGATAAATGGCAAACTATCTAACCATTCGAGCCAATAGAAGGCTCAGTGTAAGGGCTGTTTTCAATTAACATATTAGTGGCTTGGAAAACAGAATAAAGATCGTATTAAAGAGATTTGCTGATGATGTTGCAGCGAAAGATCTTGCCAAAACCAAAGATGTGAAAAAATACAAAGGACTGGAGAGGTTAAAAGAATACAGCAATGAAAGCAAATCCTCAACCTGGAAAAAAGTACAGTCTAAATATTTGGTATAGTCAAGCTAGATTTGTCATTTTTGGAAGGATCAGACATGAGAGGAATTATTCTACTTGGGCTGTGTCTACCATGGCAGGTGCAAAGGAAAGTGATTCCTTCTCTGACCATAGTGTTTCACCATTAAAAACTGATAGAATATTTGTGATTAATTTCAGTAAATAAAAAATAAAACTCAACATGATGCTGTTGAAAACTTGTGACTCAGTCTCTCATCTTTCCTACCGAAAGTGTTAGAACCAACATATTTTAAAGGTACAAAGAGCTGTGTTTCTCCTGCCTTTGGAAATGTTAGGGATTGCATTTGAGGGTTTTCAGGTGGGAAGAGGGCTAGGGAAAAAAATTGCACTGGATTTTTTTAGTGCTTTTTGTTTGCAGAGATTAAATAAAAAGCTGAAATCTCTCCCCCCCCCCCCCCCCCCCCCCCATTATTTCAAGAGGTGTTGCCTTAAAACAAACAAGATATACTATTGCTTGATGACTGGAGCACCTCCTGAGACTGGAGACTCTCACAAATAGGGGCTGAAAGATACGGGGCTCTTTTGCCTGGAAAGGAGAAGACAGAGAGGGTCTTATAAATGCATATAAATATCTGAAGGGTGGAGGTCGTGAGGATGGGGCTTGGCTCTTCACAGTTGTGCCTAGTGACAGGAAAAGGGGCAATGGTTATAAATGGGAACACAGAGGTTTCACTTGAACTTAAGGAGTAACTTCTTCACTTTGAAGGTGACAGGGAACTAGAACAGGCTGCCCAGAGAGGCTGTGGAGTCCCCTGCCCTGGAGACTTTCAAAACTTGCCTGCACATGTACCTGTGCAATCGGATCTAGGTGTACTTGTGTTAGCAGTGGGGTTGGACTAGATGATCCTCAGAGGTCTCTTCCAAATCCTATGATTCCATTATTCTATTATTAGATTAATGACAAAATAATGAGATTTTGCATCAGTACACAGCCATGATGTTCACTTCCAGACACTACAACTGAGGAATTGTGAATGAAAATTTCAAACAAAATAACCAGAACAAGATGAAAGAAAACCTTATTTTGAAGGGCCTCCTAGTAAAGTGGCAGTCATCGTGATGTTGCTGTATAGTGACATGGCAGAAACATCATCTGCATCTGGCTGCTTAGTTCGAGAACTGCCTACAGAAGCTGGGGTTTGTGTCTGAAGCCTAGAGCATTACAAGACCAGTGCCTTTTGGAACTTTCTAAATGCTGAGGGATCACATTAGAAGACAGAAAGTGGGAAGATGCATCTAATGGTCCATTTCCAGACTCCTCCCAAAAAAAGATCACAACATCTTGCAAGCCCTTCTTTTTTTGCCTCTCTAAATTTTTAAAACAGTCTGTCTTCTGTGGTTTAATGGCATTCAGTTCTTTCAGGGTGAAAAGAATGCATTTCTGTTAATTACTGAATGTCTTCTGCACAATAAATGCTCCCTGCATCATAGTTACTTGCTCCCAGTGTGTGGTTCAAACTCCATATTTCAGTGTTCCTATTCTATGATAGGCTTCATTCAAGAATTTGTGTTGTTAATGGTACATGACAATATCTGAGCATTCCCATGTGATTTGCTGTAGGCGATTCTGCTCTGACAAGGTGGTTGCACTAGACAACCTTTTGAGGTCTCTTCTAGCCGCTAACATTCTGTGATTTTGACACCTTATATCTATTGGTTATTAAATATTATTATAATAACTGAATTTGATTAAAAATCTGAGTTGGACTGGTGCTGTTGTCACAAGTGATAGTAATGCAAAATGTACCTAACACTGAAGTAATAAGTCCAAGATAATGCTGGTTTAAATTAAGGCTTAGATTTGGGACAGCACTGTTGAAAACGTAGGATTTCACCTCATTTTCCACAGCTTAATTTATCTGCTTGTACAAATGAACACCTCCTTTTTGCTTCCGAACAGCCTAAATTTCTGCCCTGTGCTTCCCTCAGAAATAACAGTCATCAATCAAAGCTGAAAATATCCGTGCAAATTGTTAGTTTTGTCAAGCTCTTAAGATATTTGCAAGCAGCCCATATTAGATACTCTTTTTAAAAAATGTCTGAAGCTCCAAGATGAATGGGAATTGTTAAAAGATATCATATAAAAAAGGACTTCTGCAACTAAATCCATCCCAAACCAAAACAGATATATAAATAAATGTAGTTTGCATACATTAATACCACGAAAAATTTACACTTGTTGGTGATTAAATTACAAAGAGTTTTCTGCCTGCTTCTTGCTGATATGAATTGAAAAAGATAAGAGAATGCACAAAGGATGGAGGCAATGGTTAAATTTAAATTCAAATTATGTTGCACTTAATAGAGCTGGTATTACATGCAATATTCTGTTAAATAATTTTATAAAGCAATAAGCCTCAAATTGTTCTATGGCTTAATTTTTATTTGAAAAGTATATAAAATAATCTTGGAAAAGAAATACAGTTATTTTAACAGACCGGTAGTAGACAAAGTCTGCTCACCACATTATTTACTTTCAAGGAAAACGTGGTAGTATTCAATGACTTTTTAAAATAAAGGACAAAAATACCTAAACCCGCGGGTGTTGTAGAGTTTTAGAGCAGCATCCAGAATGTTGTTTGATGTTCTGAGCTATCTAGAAGTCCTGCACTGGGAAGGAAAAGAAAACGGACATCAATGCAGAGGTTGAATTTATGTGCAGTTTCTCAAAGCACAATAAGCAGAGTAAAACTGAGAACAGGCATATGATGTAGGTCCTCAACTACCTTTATTCAAGAAGAATGGCTGCAAATCCAGAGGCCTAAACCTTAAGGCTCAGTCAATTCTGAAAATTGCAGCTCCAGTTTCTTTAGCCTTTTTTGAACAAGGCAGCAAAACACTTATGCTTTTATAATTGCCAACACTTCTGTAGTACACAAGCAACAATTCTTCCCTTAATAGCTCCTGCCACCATTTGAAAAATAGGATGAATTCATGCTTAAATGATACAAATGTCCGTTTTTCTGGTATGAAACATGTTTACCTTCAAAGTCTTCATGCTCAACTGCAATCTCTTTAAAATAAACCCACAGTATTAAATGTAAAATTACGTTTAGACAGGCCAAAAAATACTGAGCAAATAGATGAAAGAATGAAAATAATAAAAATCTCTTTCCAGTAAATCACAAGAAAAAAAGTCTTTCAAAGAGAAGTTGGGAATTTTGGATGATATCAGAGGACCTGTCAAGGAAAATCCAGGTCATTGTACAAAGCAAAGTGAATTCCTTACACTTGTACTCAGTACAAGAGACCACATAATCAAATCGTGCTTCACTGGAGTCTGAAGAACTATTTCCAACTGAAACATGAGTAGAGACATGAGAAGAGTCTGAAGAACTGTTTCCAACTGAAACATGAGATTCGCTCTGTAGTGACTAAATCAAGGAGGAAAAATTTTTCAAGATCTAAATAGTATTTCCAGGAGTGTAAAAAGTACTCAGATAGGAGATTCCTGTAGTAGTAATCAGGATGTTTTAACAGTTGCTTAAGTTGGCTTTGACACTAAGAAAATGTGACACAAATCTTTTATATCCTGTCACATACTAATCCAGAATTTTATTTCCAGACTGTCTTTACATAAGCCTAGGTAAATTGATAGAGAACATATTAGAATATAATACACAGATATGTTGCTTTGGGGAATGTTCAGTAAATTTTACAGATGTAGTCATGAATTCTAAACACAATAGGGTCCCTTGAAAGAATGAGTTACTGTGTGAATAAAAGCAAATACATCCAGCACAGTGTACCAGGAATTTCAGTCACTTTTGCCAGATATTTTAGCAGAATCTTTGCCCTTACAGAGTAAGAGGGAAGGGCTTGTCGTGTGGTGACAAATGAGTGACAACTGCTTAAATGATAAGAGACAAAGGGTAGGAATAAGTGGTTGGTTTTGCCTGACAGGAATGTTAGGAATATTCTCCTTCAGGGATCTGTTTTTGTCCATTTTTTTGGTGAAATGTTCAGGAAGATGTCTCAATACAGGTATGACAGTTTGTAGGTGATACGGAATTGTTTTAGAAAAACAGTAGGCATAGCAGGACTAGTAGGAATAGGACTACATTGTATTGGGCCCAGTTCAAGTAAATACATCCAATTTCTGTGATATGATTCAGTTCTTTAAGACCTAATGATTTGGCCATAGGTTTGATTTCTGTATTTTAAAGAGCTCTGGGACAACAGAATTATTGCAAGATGATATGTTGGGTTTTTTTTCGGTAGTGCTCCTGAAATGTTAGCATACATCCATATAAAACCAGTTATCTGGATCAGTTTAAACAGCAGTAACAGGATATTTTTTGGTTTTTGTAAAAAACAAGAAGGATTTTATTCTTTCACAGGCTATGTTCAATGCACAACGAGGAGGAAGAAAAATGCTGTCTATCTAACAAATATGTTAAAATAGAAGATTTCATAAATTAAGAAAGAATAGAGGAATAAAGTATCCTGAAAGGCAGTGAAAATGGGGGCACAAGAAAAAGTGACTGAAATATCTTGGGAAATAACCAGGGCTTCTTGAGATTTTGGAAACGTTCTCCTTATGGATGAAATGTCTATTTTAAAGAAAGATTTGATTAAAGATATATTTTCTAACAAAAGTGTAACTGCCCAGTCACTCATTAAAAAACCCCAAACAAGCAAAACCCAACAGAAATGTATTATTTAATACACATTTTCTTCTGCACAGAATCATGTAATATAGGGTAATGACTCCTAAAGAGACAGTTGAATAATTTCAATGGACAATTGGTAATAATTTCTAAAGAATATGCTAAGAGAAGAAAAAATTCACTGACGGCTGTTGCAATCAAATGCAAACAATGAAGCCAATAAAAATTCTACACATAAATTTAAAAAAAAAAAATCTGAAAAGAAAGATCTAGCAAAAAAAGTGTCAAGCTAACAAAGATTTTCCAGTGCCTGGCAGCAGGCACTTTACCCTGAGAGCGCTGTTTCCAGGCCCTCCCTCACAACTTCTCACTGAGTGCAACCCAGCCACTTGGAGGGGGAATCCATGACAGCTATTCCTATAAGCTTTCACTTCAAGGACCAGAATGTTATTATTAGGAATTTTGCAAAAGATGACTAAGAGAAGAGTCTCCCATGATGGAGTTGGGCACACAACACTTTGCATTCAAACATGAGATAGTATGATATCTTCAAGCATGATTCATGTCACATTGAATATACATTACACTGTATTGTGACTGCTAGCCTTCATGCGGCTTGTCACAGGGCTGTAGCTCACCAATTTTATTGTCCCTACACTGGTTTGAATGTGACATAATTTCTTATGTTAGCAAATAATCCTGCCCCTCATCAAAGTGTATTACTGATGTCCATGAGTGGTGGATGAGTCCATCAGCTTTGTGCAGTTCTACAGCCTCCTGGGTGTCATGTCTGAGCGACTTGGTGTACAAGCTGAGACTACCTGCGCTACCAGACCTGCCTGGTGGACCAGGCAGGACTTCGAATTCTTTTTTGTGGCTTATATCAACTTTATGCTGTCTTTGCAACACACTCTCAAACATACAAAAATGGGAAGAAAGAGATTTGTATATTCTTGTTTCTAGCTGGATTGATGTAAACCTACGCAGATCGCTGTTACATTTACTGACACCATAGAAACAACAAAAAATACACTCCAGCTGTCTCATAAGCTCGGGGCCAAAGCCTCTCCTTCAACTCAGACACAAATGACTTCCATTGAGGTTAGTGGAACTAGGGTGCTTACACCATAGGGTCTATAATTGTTTCTTGGCTGGTTAACGCTTGTTATCAATACACATATGGTCAGTATTAAAATAGATGTGTCCTATCAGTATGATCAGCTCGATGATAAACAATACCCTGCTGTTAGCTCTGACAGGAGAAAGAGATTTTAGTCTGCAATCAAGAAAAGAAATTGTTAGAAAAGTAATAACTGCATGTAGCTCCTTGATGAATTACTGAACTTCAAGAACAAGTATCATATGTTTTTGTGGGCTATAAGCCAGCAATCAGGTAACATGACTGAAAACCTGTGGAAATGTTCTAAGTGACTTTAGACTGTAAGATGGGGATAAATTACTTGATAGGTTGTCTTCATGTATCTTTCAATAGCTTTTGCTTTTTGGTTCTGAAATTAACAGTTTAACTAATTAGTGTCAGCATGTAACTAGTTGAAAGTAACACATCTGATCAGAAAGAGAGCACCATGTTAGAATTAACTGGACACTTTTTATGGGGTGATGTCTGTAAGAGCTCCTAGGCTCCTAGAGGTAGATGTCAACTAATGCCATATAAAATGGAAACTTTCTGGACTACATGTAGTGCAATCAATCAAAAAATCAAACCAAACCAAAATGAACTCCACAAAACAAAACAGAAGAAAAGGATCCAATGAAATACTGCAAGAGATTGATAATAAATGTAAGTAATACAGAGGTCAGCTTAGTTCTTTGCCAGGCATGAGCTGTCTCTGATTCATAATTAAGTATGTGAAGCTTTTGGGAAATTTGTGTAGTGTCTTGTTTTACCCCTGCAATGAAAAACATAAATACAGATTGCTCAGTTTTGCTTATAACAAAAGAGAAAAATGCAACTAAAGTATCCTTGAAAAAAACAACAAACACTTGTGTTATTTATTGCAGTCATTTAATCCCCTGCAGAACTTTGCAACATCCAGACATTTTGTGGGTTCCTTCGCTATACAGCAAGGTGACCATCTTACAGATAGATTAAACCCTTAAAAAAAAAATAATAATCTTTTAGCTTTTTTAACAGTGTTTTCAGGTGTTTCCTTGAAAGACAGATTCAGAATACCTATGTCAAGTTACTGTTCCAGTCTCACAGCAGATCAGCCAAGTTTGCTTTTCCCTATGGAAACAGTAATTTTTGGCCAGGTTTGTTTGGAAGTATGATCAGTCTGGAGGGTTTTGTTTTGTTTTGTTTTGTTTTTTCCTTTTACCCATAGTTCCAGGCTATGACCTCATTAGGGTAAATCATATGAAATCAGAAATATCCGAATGTTGAGCAATAGCTCTGGCATTCATATCTATGAAAATCATCTGTTAGTCTTCTGATACCCTCATGCAGATTGCTCAGACTCTCTCACAGATGTCATTCTTTACATCAGGATATATACATCAGTTTATATTTTGACTTTATTTTAACGTCCAGATTTCTCAGATCTCTCATTACATCCTGTGTCAGTGAATGGAAATAGTCTGTCAGTTCGGTGGTCTCAGTTTCTTCCACTTCCTCACTCATCACCAAATGTGAGATGCTGAGCTGGCATCAAGTCTCTAACTCATGACTGCTTTGCAGCTGCTTCCTTCCTACAGATCCAGGCTCCTGCTGTTTCTGTACGCTGAGTGCTTGAATACTGTCTCCTTCCCGCAAGAGAGCTTGAGGACTTGCTGTCTCTGAGAGTGGGAACTGAGTGTGACTGAACTCATTAGATCCTGTGCAGTCTGATGAGGATTTTAGATTGTTTTTGATGTCCTGGCAGCCACGAATTGCCTAGGCAAGGAGTAGCCATGTTGGCTATAAAGATCCTGCTGGCATTTCTCTCCCTGACTTAGTGCCAGAGGAGAAACCATTTATAAAACAAAGGAATTTTGTTTAATGCTTTTCAAGTGCCAAGAGTGTTCCTTCTTTCAAATTGTTTTAGGTTCAGATGTGCAAATGCTTCTATACAGGAACAGAGAGTATGACTTCAATGGGATTATCCCAATGGGTCAACAAGTTAGGGACTTAAATCTATAGGAAACGAACCATTTCCTCCAAATCTCTGTAAGAACTTCAGAGAAAAAGATAGCCACTCTGTTGTACTCCACAATCACAGCCACACTACTGCACTGGACTATGCTGTTTTCCAAACACAGCATGGAAGGGCAATGAGAAAAATTGTGCAGTACGAGAAAGTCTACACAGTAAATACAGTTTAATCTGGAAAGGAAACTCCTGGGTCCCATCCTAGAGTTCTAAGGCAAACAAAACAACTACTGAATTTGAAAGGGAAAAAGTGATTCTGTCCTGAATAGGCATGCTCCTTTGAATTAAAGAGATTTTATTTACATCAGCAAAAGTGAGTCACTTAACATGTAGGTTACATGCCCTACAGAGCAGCATATATCCAACAGAAATTTAAATAAGATGAATGAAGTACTTTGGTAGAGATGTTTTTCATGATAAAAAGACAGTTATGACTTCTAAAGGAAAAAACAAAAATAGTGGGAAATGCAATCTTTGCGAGAGGAGTTGTTAGTTAAGCTTAACCTGGACATCTGATGTTTTGCTTACAGAATACAAAAGGACAGAGAATTTCAATTAAGATTCGAGTTGACTTTTTAAAACGTTATGGAAGTCTAACGACTGCTCTGTGCAAATTACTTCCAGACCTGCACGAAAAAGGTGGCTTAGGATAACCCTGTGTTTTAATCAGCACCTGTAACAGGTGAGATATCTCCAAAATGTGTTTCAAGAAATTTTTGTGGGTAGTTTTCTTGACTAAGGGTTTTTACATCCTAGTGCAATATTTGGTCCAGCTTTTGTGGTCATAAAGCAGAGTAGAAAAAACTCCCCAGGTCCAGCTTTCTGGAGATAAAGGATGAAACAATTAATGTGCAGATATTCTAGTTTTCCCTTTGTTTCACTTTTCAAGTAACTTGAAATGAACAAGACCAACAACACAGTTTGAGAGCACAAGTCTCAGTGTGCTGCACTGATACACAGTAGGGCTCATTTGGAAGACAAAGTACACTGGACTGATTTCTTCAGAGACCACGAATCTCCTGTGAGAATTATATATATAACGATCAAACCCAGAAACCCAGTGTTTATCCTAATAATTGAATAAAACCACAATTTGAGGGTCACATCTCTTCCAAGGTGGCTTTTAGAGGCAATGATGCTGAAGTGCTAAGGATACTAGGGAAAAAAGGGTTTGTTGCTTACGAAGGAGCTTGTTTCTCATTTTTCATTTCTGTTTGTAATCGCTGTCGTCTCTGTTTCTTATGCTTTGGATAAAAAAGGTGACTTTTATATTTATTAGAACTGGGTTTCAATAAACATTATGCAATATGGTAGACCGAAGAACGATTTATTGATAATTTGTCACTTTTATTTATGGAAGTGTAGACCCTGGAGCCCTAGAGCTGGTAAATCATATTATGTAGCTACAAATGTTTTTTTATCCTTTGCTGCAAAAAGTGCACCATGTAAACTGATTGCCTCACCAAACCCCAGGGGCCTGATAATGATGCACTTGCTAATACAAAGGGAGGAGGGGTGAGGAGAAGACAACTAATTATAAGTTTATTTTTGTTTCAATATGTTTGCCATTTAATCTAGAGTTCCATAAACAATAGATTGATGAAATATAATTAGGAGGAAGATTACAGTTTAATGAGGCAAAAGATTGGGAAAGAATGTAAATGGAGCAGTAAGCTGTGCAGTTTTTAGCTGTTTATTATTGTACAGCTGTAAGGCACTTTCACACAGTTCCCAGATGGGAGCAGCTGTTAGCTCTTCACCATTAGAAAGAAAGAGGTTCATAGTTCATTTTTATCCACTTGTTCCGTCCTAGTTATGCTCACTACAACACTTCACCAAGTCACAACTCTCAGTTACAGTTGAGACTGTCAGGATGGGCACCCTGTCTTCATTTGCCACTTTGCCATTCACTTATCTGGCAAGCTCTCAAGCAACAAGCTGTTCCACTCCTTGTAATATGTTTATCTCCCACAGTGATGTCAGCAAAAGTCAGCAAATCTAATATTCATGCTGAAACAGATTTGTTGGTGCTCTGTTTATAAGAAAGGGCTTTATATCACCCCTGCAGCTGCTTCCTCTTCACCAAGCTTTGTTTTTGCACGGTACTCTTCAGATAGGCCTTGCAAGCAGTACAAAGCACGTGCCTGTTGGACTTAACAGTGGTGTTTGTTTTGGTGTTTTTTTTTTTTTTTAAATTTGTTTATTTTTAATGTATATAAAAAAAAGCAACACATGCTTCTTTATTTCCCCCCACAACATGTTATGAAACCTACATTTTTCCCTCAGCTTGTCAAGATCTCACACACAATATAATATAAAAGGCAAATAAAAGTTTCTTTAAAAAGCAGTCACTGGGAAAGAAATAAGTAGACAGACTTTCAAGGACCAATACTACAGTAAAATGTCTCTTGTAGCACTTAAATAATTCCATATTATGGGCCAAGATATCACTGTCCTGCACCCTCAACAGGCATTTGCATCAGTGCAAAGTGAATGTAGATCCTTGCTAGTTCAGACAGATTAAATCTGATGCCATGGAATTGCATTTTCTACAGGGAATTAGAGAACTTAGAGCTATTTTGGTAACAATTTATACTTTTAAGTCTTCTCATTTCATTCTGTTTGAGACTATCTCAGATGTTTTATAAGGTGCTTTCTGTGTAGGCTTATATTAATTTATATTTCTGTGGTACCTTATGGATGACGGTCCTACCAGTCAAGGTGAAGGCAGAGTATTGTTGTTTGTTTGGGACTGGCGTTAGTCATGCTGTTCAGGAACAGTTTCCCAGTCTGGGTGAAGCATACTTAAGTTGTTCCTGTTTTGACATCAGATATTATTTTATTTTTTTTTTGCTACTTTACTAGTCATTCAAATATTTGTCAAGAGTGTCATTGAAATTCCATGGTTTATTTATCCCAGCATAGGACAAATAGGTAGATCTGGGTTTAACCAGGTAGCAAGGATGGCAATTCCACTTCCAGTAATAACTAAAATGGTCAAATTTTATTCTATTTTTTTTTTAGGAAAAAAAGGGAGTTCCTTTAAACATTGAATAAAACTCAGATGTCTTGAAGATATTTTGTAATTGGCTTCCAAAAGACAATTTATTTCATAATTTCCAAACTGTTCAACATTAATAGACATATACACAACATTTATGAGAAACTCAGGAGTAGAATTCTGTCTTGATTTCTAAAAAAACAAAGATATAATAAAAAAAGAAATCCAGCAGTAGGAAAGTATTATTTTGTATTTATTTATTTATTTTAAATGCTACCACTATCAGGAGGCCACCCACATGCTTAATCTAGAAGAACCACCTCTAGGCTATGAGAAAGGCTGTTCACGTCTCTATGTCCCTACAAAACTTGGCTACTCTGTGGACAAGGATGCTGGTTAAAGCCAATTATAGCAGGGAGTTTTATGGTCCAAACAGCTGTCCAGCTGGAATTGGACTAAGACCACCAAGTTATTTCATGTGTCACAAATAGGCATCTGATTGGCTAAATAAGGATGCATATATATTTTTATGAATAGAAGTTGAAGGTTTAATTTGCTTTTGTTTGTGGGGTCTTATTTATTGCTTGAAAGTGTTCGGCTGCCTGCTGGGTATTTGCGATAAAGGGCTGCAAAAGCTGCACATATTTAATTCACAGTTGGAGCAGGAGTACAGTGCTATGGTTAAGGCTAACCAGAGTAGATCTATAAGCCATTGAAGCAAGATATGAAATCTATTGAAAACATTGTAGACCAAATGAAAAAAAAAAAAAAGACTACCCCAACCAAGAACCCCACCTGCTATTTATGTATGTATTATCTATGTGCATGTATGAATTTGTTTAATACTATGGAATCGCTGATGCTCACAAATATTGCTTCCCATTTAGATGTATTACTAATTCAGATGATGGTACTTAAAATTACTTCCTTAATTGTTTGTTAATGCTTGTTTCCTCTTGTATGTTTAGTTCATGCCCCTAGAGCACTTTCCTATGATAATGTTTCCCCAGTTTAGCTGGTCTGTTTTTAAGTTCTGTCTTTAAAGTGAAAGTCCTATGCAGCACCTTAGGAGAGAAAATTATTTTTAAATTTAAAAATTATGACTTTTACAAAAACATTCAAGATGCTATGATAAAATTGGAAACATTAGCAAAAGAGATACAAGGCAGGTATGTCTAATTCCCAGAAAAAAAGATCTGCATTGGTCTTAAAGTCACTGGCATAATTTTAAGATACTCAACTCAAAATTCTTGGGTTCATAGATCACATGCATATTGCTTATTAGCCTAATAGCATTACAAAACATTAATAATGCAGCCAAAATTTTAGTCTTTTTACATATATTTCTAATGCAAATTACTCATTCATGGCATAGAACTAAGGCTCACAGAAAAATTTGCTATCTAATTCCTACCACCATTATACAAAGCCTGAAAGATTTACTGCAGAATATTTTATTGTCTTTGGTATCAATACATTCTTAACGTTTGTTTTCTCTCACAGGACATCTTTACTCAGCTTCTTTTCCTGATGTCTCATTGCACTTTTTGCTTGCATTTTTTTTGCCCATTAGAGGCCTTTTCCCCGTCCTGCACCTTCTCAGTCTCTTCTTTTTCCTTTAAATAATTCCCCTGTCATCTGACTCATTCTTGCCTTATCTGTCTGCAGTTTTCGCATCCAAAAGTTTGTTCATAATTTCGGGATTAAACCATTTATCTCTTATTCTTCTAATGTTCTTCATTTCTTCAGCCGTGTTTTTTTCCCTATTCTATTCCTTTCCAGTTGCTGATGTTCTGTCTGCCTTCTGCTTATTTTATATTTTGTTTCTGTTTTATTAAGAATTATTTTTGTCCTACCATCAATAGAACTTTCACACTGATGTTTCTTTCCCTGTTTTACTTCTCCTCATCCATCTCAAAACTTGTTCCAGTAATACACATAATGTTATACTTTCCTAGACACCCCAACTTCTTTCACAATCTTTTTTTTTTTCCAGTGTCAATCTGTCTCCAAATAATTTTGACAATTCCATTTTAGCTTTTCAAATTACTTTGTAACTGGTAAAATCAGTGAAGAGTTTGCTAAAAGTCAATCATTTTTGTTAGGGCATCACATTTTAGAACAAGGAAGAGTATTCCACACTGCTGCTTAGATAATAAAATCCGTCATAAGCCCTGCATTGGGTTTTCTTCACTGGAGTAATGATGACCTTCAATATGAAGGCACACCAACATTTTAAAGGCTTGGAAAAAGAAATACATTTTTCTGTCTCAATTTCCTCAGTTGTGTCTTTTTTTTTTCTCATTTTCCAGTTGTCCAGCATGCTTAGTACATAGTGTTTTGTAAATGGGCTACAGACAGTATCTAAATCAAAAGCGGCATAGCTAATAAATGATATATTTATCTATTTATTATAAATTCCTTCCCTTTTTATATCTTATTTTTATTAACAACTAACATTCAAGAGTAATAATTTTGTGTTTTGAAGCAAATATATTATATTAGTCTAATAATTAAGATGTTGATTTATGCTTTCAATCAAGCAAGAGCTGTGATAAGAAGCACAGGAAAAATTGAAGTCTACAAATCTGTTTTTCTCTCGGTTAAATTACTGCAATATGGGAATAGTTGAGCATATCTTAGTGAAGAAGTTTATCTCCGAAATACCACTTGGCCAGAAATAACTTTTATGACCATCTTACCTGTTCTTTAAAGTAACATAATAGAAAGAACTTAATCCTTTTGTTGCTTTCAAGCCCATTAAATACACTTGAGATTTAATATCTTCTTTATAAGAGCACCTCACTGTAAAGACTACAACTAATGGAGAATCTACCACTCCCCAGTCAGCCTAGATTTGAGTAAAAGGTAACAGGTAGTTTAAGCCAGATGAAAAAAAAATGTGTGAAATATATAGGTTTACAGTAAAGCTGCAAAAAGTTTCCCAAAACTAAGCAGGAGGAAGTTTTCTGCTCTAAAAATTTCACTAGAGTTTCTGAAAGTTTTGTGGGCTTGAGCCTATACTGACATATGGTAAGTATCAACTGTAAGGCATGGGTCAGCCTGATGTATCTTTGATAAGAAAAGAATGAAAGAGAACAGAGGGAAGGGTTCCAGGGTTTTCCTTGAAAACAAGACTCCCCCCACCCTAAAGAAAAGAAAAAACAAAAGAACTCAAAGAGGATTTTAGTTTAACAATGGGGAAAATCTGGTATGGAAGCTCTATTTGCCTAAGCATTTCAGATGCACATCAAAATACACTGGATACTTCACCTGCTGATGCATGCCTACTTCTATGGTATGATAAATGAATTTAGCAAATTGTTGTACCATGGTCATCAACAAGGACACATGGGTTTTAAAACTCACCAAAAGTGGAGAGTTTCTACCTATATGCCTGGATAACTGCCGCTTGGCCTCAAGGCCATTTCAAGTCCCCAAGTAAGCTGATATTTAGCACCTCATAAAAAAAGCAGCATACACCTGAGTAGAGGAAAAAAAGTGACATTTGTTGGTGGTTTATATGGAGGATCACATTACCTTTCTTAAAAGTAAGAGAAAGAAAGATCTTCATCTCTGTATTCAGAAGTAGGAGAATGTAGGAAGTGTGGTTTCGCAAAAAATCTGTGTTTTGGAGAAGGTACTATTACTAAACAAGTAGCTTTGCACAACAGCAAGAAAGTATACTGATTTAGAAACTGCTCAAAATTGCATAGAGTTTCCTCCTGAATTCAAAGATTTACAATATATTCCTCAGAAAAATTATAGCTACTCTGCACTTACCCTCCAGGTACCTGGTAGCTTTTCAACTCTGAATATGGCCAGATGCATGTAACGGGTATGCTTGCTTTAAGGCCAAATGAGCAGGCCATGAGCTTCACAGTCTGCTTTGCTTTGTTTTCCTCAAGTGAAATATGATTTTGAAGCTAAATACTTAATAGCACCAAGTATTTAAAATACGTTATAGTTGGTGAGTTTTTCCACACTACCGGGTTGTTTTCCATTCCCCTCGTGACATCTCACAACTCTAAGTGCTCAATGACAGCCTGTAGAGGTTTCACCATAATCCACCTTTATCCATTAACAGACACTCAATCACTAAAGTGCTTACTAGACTAAACATATTTATCCAACCAAATCACACTTTACAATGCAAAACTGCCAATCAGACCCCAGCTATTAACAAGGAACTGCTTTAAGGGGATTTTGGTGTTTGTGCTGTGAAGAGCATGCTTACCTCCAACAAACCACTAAACCAAATTAACATAGCTGTATCCTCATAAAAGAAACCAGATATCCTGTTGTGAAAATAGAAAGCTTGGTAGGACAGGGCTCCTTTGATGGCTAACAGAGTGGCAGATGAAGGCTTCAGACTACAAATCTGGTTACCACAGGCTCATTACAAAACTCTAGCATTAAGCTTTTGCTAACTTTAAAAGCAAAATAAAAATGTATCATTTGGGTAACTCAGTAAGTCATCAACTTACTAAGTTACTATTATAATTGCAATAAGTGCTGTAATTGTTGGATAAGGCTCCTTAATTTTAATTGCTCTTTTGTCCAAGATCATGTTGTAAAAATGCTTGCATTAGCCAAAATAAAATCCAAGAGACACAAATGTGGTAGTAATAATAATTCTTTTTATTAGCCTGGAAAAGAGGAAGAGAACAAAGCTTTAAAAAGACTTCAAAGTTCTGACCAAGAGAGAAAAAAAAAATCTAAAATCGGAGAAACATGTATACACTGCCTTTTTATTAGACTCATACAAACTAAGTTCCATCACTACAACTTAGAGCCTGACAACATTTCTTTCTCAGGCAGCAGGAAAAGTTACACCATCCATGTTGCAGGGCTAATTTAAGTTCTCTGTCAAAAACTACATAAACCAGTCCTGTATATTCTCACTAGGAAGCCCTAATAGTTTTAGACTTATTGGTATTATACCTCCTTTAAATCCCAATATTTTAAAGCTGGATTTGACATTAGCTGAGACTTGGTGTATTTTCCCTCAATTTAACCACAGCAAAATGAAAGGTGAGATTTTAAACTCTGAGGTAACTGACTCATGAAAATTCATGTTTCTAAGAAACACTTATCAGTTTAAAAATACATATGCACCCTTCTTCTTTACTTCCAAATAGCTTTAGCCCTGTGATTGAAATATGTATTTCCAGTCCTCCACTGATTATCAAAAATAATGAGAACTTTCTTTTTTTTACTAGCTTTTATAAGCACTTCTGGGGAAAATTTTATGAGCAGTTAGAACAAGTTTTACTTCTTGGAGAGAAGGCTTCGTGCTGGAATCATATCCAAAATGAGTAAACCACGACATGAACAGATTTTCCCCAAATCTTCTAAGTTAGAGTTGGAAACATGGAAAGTACAAATTAAGTTGTCATGTAATAGGACAGTGTAGTTTTGCATACTAGAATCAGACATCATGTTCCACCATAATGTGAATCTATTACTGCTACATCTTTAGTCTACACATGTTCTAACAGTTGCAAATAATACAACATTTGCAAAATAAAGCTGTTCCAGGTTTGGGGATATGAATGTCTACATATGTTTTGATATGAAAGAAACTGATGCAGGTTTTCAATGAATAATTATGTCACTTACAGGAAGGGAAAGGCATCGTTACAGCCCTAGAACTACAAGAACAAAAGAACAAATTACAATGCGAATTATGAAAAGGAATTTTTGTAGACCGCATTGAATCTTAGAATTGAAAAAATATTTGCTGTGGTTAATACGAAATATACACTTTCATGCCTTTGCTACATACCCATGCTAATACATTTTATATTCTGCATTGTGTATATGTGTCATATGCAAGCAATGAAAACGTACATGGAAAGCCCTAAGAAATTACTGATGCCAGAAACAGTTTGCTCCTGATTAACTGAGAAAGCAATGCTAATAACTGTAATGCTGCCACATTGGTTCTCTACCACCGATTTGAAACAATTTGTTGTTCCATGGAACATGAATTTCTCAGTGTTCCACTTTGTTATTTTTAATTGGTGTTTTGTTTTGAAAGGTACCACATGTAGCATATTGAAACTTTCCAGCTAGTAGAAAGTGAAGAAGAGTGCAACCACGGGAAAAACAAATTATTTCATTCTTTCGTAAATTTGTTTCTTAAGTGAAAAAAACGACCACATCATTAAAGGATTTTACTTGAATCCTCATGTTATGTTTAGATGTGAGAGATGTTAATGAGCTGCATGCCAGGAAGAAAGGAACAGCAAATCTGTTGAATTACATGGTGCAACTCCACTCATACCTGTAAAGTGAACAAGTAGTAAGAAAACACTGTCCATGGCTCCTGATCTAAGTATCATGTCTACAGTTTCTATGTACAAGGACAGTACTATTCCTTGTGACACATGAAAGCCTCAATCTTCCTTTTTATTTTCCAGTTGTGTCTTTAAATAGACAAAATACATCCATCCACATTGCCTATATTTTCCACCATATGGCCAACACTGCTTGTTTTGTCTTCTGGAAATGACATGATTCATCCTTTAAATTTATTCCACTGAAAGGGCTTTCCCACATGTCAGTCAGGATTGATAATCTCTGCAGAATTTTATTTGTAGGAGATACAGTAAGTAAGGGCAAAATTTATTAGCTATCTCTAAGCATCTTTGACCCATAAATAATGAAAAACAAATGTGGGTTTTTTTTTGTAAAATACTTTAAAAATAAAATAATTTAAAGAATTAATCTCTAAAACTCATGTGAATGCATTAATATATGATGTATATATTTATCCAAACAACAACAGCATTGTATCACATTTTGAAATTCTTTTCTTCAGGCTGAAGATTGAATCTGAAGATTTGCATTGGAAGGTACATTGTCAATAATGTGCTAGATCTTACAAATGCAAAATCCTGTTGCACAAGCTTAGGTGCTCCTGTTAATCTATTATTTATTTAGTTAGTTATTTCTGTATGAAGATTCTGAATAATATTTTAACACAGCTTTACACTCAAAGGAAAATCCTAAAAGTTATTTTACTTATTCTTTGTGTCCTCAGCAAAGATGTTACCATTAGGCCATTTTCCTCCCAACCAGCTATTGGTCATTGGCCTAGTGTAAGAGGATAGTTATACTATTAATACTTCATTACGTGGGCTAATGTAGACAAAAAAGTAGTTAACAGAGGTAGTTAACAGAGGCAGTATCTGACATCACAGGAACTGCTATAACTGACCACAGGTCCTTTGGGGTTATCAAGTCTTGCTCAGTACTATTTATGCTGGACCACAGCTCTCCCTGGCAGAGCCATCTAGGTTTGTTCCCTATTTCTTCAAATACAGAGGTACTCATTATCTGGAATGGAACAGAGTATGCATGGAATGACACATATGGACTGACTCAGGATTGACTTATATACAAGCTAATAAGGCCTATATATACCTACATACGCACATCTGAAAACTTGTAAACAACCTGCTAGCCCAAACCAGCAGGGAAAGAGGGGGAAGCACTTGCTGCCTGGCTGAGTTGTCAGCCAAGACACCCTCCTCTTGGCTACCTCAACCCTTTTTCATTCCTGTCTTGCTCAGACAAATTACTCAGCAAACTTTGTGTTGTGTAGCCCTATCTCAAAGTACATGATGGATTAGGTTACTCTTATTTGTGGGTAAAGCCGTAGGCCACCAGTAGACTCTTTCTAGTCTGGTGCGTGAAGAAAAGGTGTTGAAAGGAGTGTATTTCCTTAAAAAGAGTAACTATGTGTTCTCCATTATTATGTTAAATAACACAACAGATATTTGGGAAGTCAACAGCTTATTTAAAAAAAAATATTTACCCAAAGTACTGAAGTTATCTGCCTGAAAAGAGGTGTCAGAAAACAATATTATTATAATGGACATACAGCATCTAACCTGGTATCTCGTAGGATCATTTCATGTAAGCAAATGTCAAATTATATTTTTTTCTTCTGCTGCAACATTCAAGAAAATAATAAACAATTTATTATCAACTGCTCTTCTCAGTATACAACTGAATCGAAAAAAATGGATCATGTTTCTTCTGTGGTTCAGTGGCAAATGGATCTTCATCTCAAGTGGATGTTACAGGCACATATGCATATACAGGAAAGTATTTAAGGAGGAAAATCAACAGCAAAAATTAAATGCAAGTTCCAAGTAGAATACACATACACAGGGCCTTAAGAAATTTAATTAGTCTGATTTTTCAGATTCTAACAGCATATAATACGTTCAGGATTTTATAAGCCAAACAAGTCTGTGTGATATCAAAATGGGAAAAAAAGTTGGAAACCAATCAGTTTAATGTAATAGCTATAGGCTGTTGGGCATTATATTAACTGCCTTTTTCCCCTTTACATATACAAATATAGATAGTTTTGGTTTAGACATATTCTAATTCAATGATGTTAGAGAGCTACTAGCAGAGGTGCTTATTCAACTTGTGTTGACAAAGCCAGGGAAGATGTTGCTTGGTCAGGCTATAGTGGCATGAATTCAGAAGCATTTGTTCTACAAGTTGGTGTACAAAGGAAGGACTGTTGCTATTTTATGACTCTGATAAACTTGAGACTGAATTTTTAACTCTAAAATTTCATAGAATTATAGAATGGTTTGTATTGGAAGAGATCTTAAAGATCATCTAGTTCCAATCCCACAGCCATGGGGTGCAGAAAAAGCCCAAAGTTACTTTCTTTTAATAGGGCCTAGAGCTTTTATCTCGTTTCCCTAATTACCCACACTTTGCACTTACTAACCATTGTATTTGTATGTAGTGATGTACTTTTCCCCATCTTCATCTATTATGTATTCCTTTCCACCATCATGTTTATTTTAGAAGTTCATTGTATTACAAAAAAAAAAGATCTTCTTCTAGGTATCAGGTCCCAGATAATCTTATGCAAAGTTTTAAGTCTCATTTTTGCTGCTGTGAAACTTCACAAAGCTATAATTTATATATAGGTTTAATTATGGTTACTTATGAAAGAACAAATCCCTTTTTTCTTGTTCAGTTTGTCTGTTCCAGGAAAATATTTATCCGCTCGCTTGTTTCAAAATCGTCTACTGAAAGGTCAGTGATGAAAACTGAGCACCCTCATCCTGTGTCCTCAAACCCAGCACTGCAGACAACCTCTGCTGTCCTTGTTTCCTGCTACTCAGTATTTGTCAGACACTGATTACAAGTAACACCCTGAGCAATTATCTCTATAGGGTATGTTTCTGACTCAAATGTCATAACCAATGAGTCACTATAAGTAAGAGAAATATGATTACCTTTTAAAAGAAGTTCACAGTAATCCTTTTCTTAAATGTCATACCTAACAACTCATTCTTTTGCACGACATTCAACTTTGAAGTAAAACCCACTTGTGAATGTACAGTGACTTGGTATTTCCATGATGAATAGAGGAGTGGATTACTTTTTCCATACATTTTTATTTGTTACTTTTTGGAGCTCAGATCCATTTGCCACACAGACTTAAAACCATAAGGATCTGTACAAATAAGCTGCCATTTCTTTCATACACTCACAATATTTCATAAGTTGAGAGGAAATAAGTCAGCCTATTGAAAATTAGAAAGTTTAAAATAAAATAAAGAGGGAAGAATTTTCCAGTAGGTGGGACAATAAAAATGAAAGGCGGGTCCCCCAAGGGTCATAAACATGGAAGATTATAGTAGAGGAAATGGCCAAGATTGGATAAGCAGGCTGAACAGAGAAACAACACCAGAGATGCAGGCTAAATAGTTCCACAAAGGAGACTGGAAGGGGAATTTTGAATGGTGATAAAAGACCCACTATTTACATTTCTTTAATTGATTGGTGTTACAATGAATGTAAAATAGGAGAACAAGGAATCCCCTGGAACCATTAGCATTTAAATAAATGTTTTGGAGAAAAGTCCCCCTGTCTGGAAAGTCTTGTGCAATTTGTGAACTTTGTATCTCCTATATTGGAAACAAATATATTTAGAATTGAAAAGGGATTGAAATTTTTTGTCCACTGTTTTCACCTCATGAGTATGTTGGAGGAGGTCACAAATTTTTGTTCCTTGGTGTCCTAAACTATGCACAAAAATTTCTGAAATGTTTATGGGTCCAGGAGCTAGAAAGCCCTTCCACCTATTCCCACCTACAGACAAGTGTTATCATTTTATGCTTAGATAGCTCTTTGGAAATATTACCTCAATAGATAAACATATTTTCAATTTATCAGCCTCAAGGAGTCTTCTATGAATAGCTAAACATGCAAGCTGCAATTGCACCAGAACTGGCCTGAAAATACTGATCTGACTAGCCTTAGCCCTCTTCCATGATCAAATTACAAGTTGGGGTGGTTTTTTTTTTTGTTAAATAGAAATCCTCAGGCTGCAAAGCCCACATTTAGGTCTCAGAAATGGGTCTCACTTCCAAGATGTTATGTACCACAGATCAAAGAAAGACTTGTTTACCAGCTGAGCACTAGCTCTGAACATAGAAGTATAAATTCTGCTGAAGTAGGGTTGGAGAGCAACGAATCAAATTGCCTAGCCTTGTTTCATTACCTCTGCCAACTACGTAGTTCTCCTATTGAGACAACTAAAAACCATTTAGAGGAATCAGTACATTGATATTGAAAGAGTGATTAATTATTTGAAGATGTGCAAAACTTGGCAACTAGCAGATTTACTGTATAATTATGACAATATCAATGATACCTGTTTTTTTAAAGGAATCTCCACCTAAAAATAACAGTTTTCTGATCAAGCTGTACTACACAATGAGCATGAATTTCAGACCCTGTGCCTCTGCAAACAGGAATTTGGATATCTCCTTATTCTATTGTCTTTATAATTTTCTTCTTCTTTTTTTTTTTTTTTTTTTTTTAAACTGACACAAGAAAAGTTATTAATTTTCAAGCAGACTTCTCCTCCACTTTCTCTCCCAAGCCACTTTTAAGAACAATTCTACTTCAAGAGACAATGTTCTCTTTTAAGCACTAGATTTTTCTGAGATTCTCTTATAAAGACAATTTTCCAGATACCATTGAAAACAGATAGTTTGCTCATGCTGTGTAATTATCATATTTTCAGGGGAAGAGGTAAAAAATTTGCCTGAATTGCTTTAAAAAGTCTTTTAAAAAGAAGTAAAAAAGAGGAAAACCATCCTGTCATGTGGAATTTAAAAATATTTCTGAACACAAATATTCCTGAAACTCAAAACAAAGCACTAGATTCTCATTCACTTCAAGAATGAAAATGGAATATCATATAATACAGTACTTGAGCACCATGGATTTTTTAATCACTTCTTAATAACTTGTAAGACACTGATGTCAAGCACTTGAACATTGCCTCTCAAGAATTGTATGTGTCTGACCACTAACAGGAGAATAAACAACCTGTTCCACCTGAATTTCCCCATAGACAGACATCATTGTCTTTGAAGATGTACACATGGAGATTTAGTCTGGCTAAAAAATTTGACCTCTCACTGCTAATGCTATGTAAAAAATGAGTAGGATCATTGTTTTAACATTCTCCTCTGGGGAGTTGTGTGAGTTTAGATGACTGACTGCCTAAACCAAGATGTCAAAAGAGCTGTAGGTGTGAGACAGGAGGCCATGATGGCTGCTCCATTCTGAGAAGGACGCTCAGCTGCACTTTTAAAAGGAAAATCCATTTGACACAGACTGGACAAAACTCAAAAAACACACTGGAAGCAGAGACCATAATCTTAGGTCTCTGCTGTTTTTATGCTATTCATCTGGCCATACAAACCTCTTTCATGTCCAGTCGCACAATGACTCTGTGTCAAGGGGAGAGAATCCAATCCATCTGCAGCAGAGAAGCCAGTTCAGTTGCATGCAGCTTTGATTACATGTCTGCAGCTATAATCTCTCCAACCAACAGGCTATCTAATATGCAGCTCATGAATCTTCCTGTCACCACCTTCCTTCCCTGGACATCTTACATGGGAAGTCATGGGTTTATCTGTCTAAATCATGACAGTGTGTTCAGACAGGAACCTGTCTCCCAGAAGAGGCACAACTGAGGTTAAGTGACAAGCTGATCACTCTGAGAAACTCAAGGATAATTAGAGATGTGACTATGGGGCAAAATGTTTCAGAGAACAGGTCAACTGTCATTGATGAGAGTGATGATTTTACCATTGTTTATAAAACTGGACTAATTTTGTCTTTCAGATATGTTTTAAAATAGTGCACCAGTTGTTCCCCTTAAGTTACGCCCAAAGACCTCCGAATTTGTTAGGATAATGGTCCACTAAGCCTTGTATTCTCTGCATTTAGGATATTAGAGAGAACATCCTTTGCAGTTTTTCTTTAATGAATTTGTTGAACATCCTTCTACTGTCCACCTCCACAAACTCCTTTATCAATAGGTTCCAAAATTTCTCTACTTGATGATAGAAGTACTTTTAATCTGTTTAAAATTAACCATTTAGTAGCTTCACCTTTATTATTCAGGGAGACCATCTTAATAACAGTTTTCTGCTTAAGTCACAAGAAATTAATGATCTTGTGAGCCCAAATCACATTCACCTTCAGGCTTTTTTCCTCTGTAGTAGAGATTCCTAACTTTTTGTAAAACTTGTCTCTTAAGGGTGCCATCCCCTAAGACATTAGACATTTTTGTTGCCCTTCTAATATATTTAATTGCAGTGCACCCATTGTGAGTTATGAAGACCAGAAACAAACACAGAACTAACCTTAATGGATGGGGTTTTTTTGTGACTGGTTCTGAAAGATCAGAATTTGAGCTGTAGATACCAGTGAATGCAGAAGATGTGACCTTTTCTGATCTGATGCTTAGCAGTAGGAGAGCAGGTTTCTGTGCAGCAGATGTGAATCCTCAGCACCTGATTCACAAAAGCTCCTCCAGAATACCCACAAAGCTTCCATGGCTTCTCACCCACTATTTATAAGAAGATAATTTGAATAATTTTTTCTTCCTCTGCATGTTTAAAGAACATACAGTAACTCCATCAAACAATTCAATTTTAACAAAAAGTTCTTGAAAGCAGTTGCTTGTTGCACTGGCACAATTAAGACCAGGCCCAATTATTTCAAACCTTAAACAAATGCAAAACACATTTAGAGCTGAGAAGGCTGTACTATCAATGAACTCTGCAAAAATTACAGCTGAATGTTTCTGATTATATTAGCTTAGTATTTTAGTGAAGTCATTCAATGGACAAGCCTACATGCAGTATTTCCCTTTGGGAAGCTACCAGTTTCTGTTTTGAATTCAAACCAGAATGCTTCCAGCCTTCGCAGCACTGACTCCTATCACCTCAGTGGAGACTGTGTGTACTTTATCTTTGTTATTCATTGTATGACACTGAATAAAGCCTGACATTGAGACTCCAATATCATAAACCATTCCTTGGGGTCACATCTCCACATTTATGGAGAGATTCAGAGAATAGAATTGTCCCTTCCAAAGAAGATTTTGTAGTTGAGAGTTCAAGTCAACACAAAAGTTACTATTAAGAGATCTTCAAGGAGCAAGACATTTGAGATAAATGGCTCCTATCCAATACATTTCTCTTTCTCTCAAAATCACAGTATCACAGTATAACTAAGGTTGGTATCACAGTATAACTAAGGTTGGAAGAGACCTCGAGGATCATCGAGTCCAACCTGTCACCTCATTGTCCAACCTGTCACATCATTGTCAGTTCATTGTCCGTTTGTACTACAGCCTCTCAAAGTAGCAAAGGTTCAAGTTTCTAATTTCTATTATACTATTTACTCAAGTGATAGTGTTAATGTATTGCCTCTTTTCTAAGATGCTATTAGAATTCTTCTATTTACTGATGAGTAGACTTATTTCAAAGCAGAGTCCTGAGCATCTCTCAGCTTCCTTTCTCAGTCAGAACCCTCTTGTTCTGGGTAAGCAATTCTCAGTGCTGCTCAATGGCATGAAGTCCAGATGGAGAGCAGTGGTGGTGTCCCTCAGGGGTCTGTAATGGTACCTGTACAGTTTATTATTTTTATCAATGATAAAGATAGTGGAATCGAGTACCCCATCAGCAAGTCTGCAGGTGACACCAAGCTGTATGGTGTTGTTGATACGCCAGGGGGATGGGACACCATCCAGAGGGACCTGGACATGCTGGAGACGTGGGCCCAGGTGAACCTCATGAGGTTCAACAAGAGCAAGAGCAGGGTTCTGCATCTGGGCTGGAACAATCCTCACTATTTATACAGACTGGGGATGAGGTGATAGCAGTCCTGTGGAAAAGGACTTGGGGGTGCTGATGGATGAGAAGCTGGACGTGAGCTGACACTGTGTGCTTGCAGCCCAGAAGGGCAATCTCATCCTAGGCTTCATCAAAAGATGTGTACCCAGCAGATCCACAGAGGAGATTCTGCCACTTTGCTCTGGTGAGACCTCACCTGGAGTGCTGTGTCGAGGTCTAGAGACCTCAATATAGGAAGGGAATGGAGCAGGTCCAGAGGAGGGCCACAAAAATGACTGGGGGGTTGGAGCACCTCTTTTATGAGGACAAGCTGAGGCAGCTGGGGTTGTTCAGCCTGGAGAAGAGGAGGCTCTGGGGAGACCTGATAGCAGCCTTCCAGTACCTGAAGGTGGCCTACAGGAAGGATAGGGAGAGACTGTTTGCAAAAGGCTGCGGTGACAGGATGAAAAGCAATGGCTTTGAACTAGAGAAGGGCAGATTTAGATTGGATATCAGGAAGAAGTTCATTACTATGAGTTCATTACTATGAGGAACCACTGGAACAGGTTTCCCAGGGAGGTAGTTGAGGCCCCTTCCTTGGAGATACTCATGGTAATGCCTGACAATGCCCTGGGCAGCCTTGTTGGGGATGTCCCTGCTGATTGCAGGGAGGTCAGACTAGATGATCTCTGGAGGTCCCTTCTGTCATGGACCATTCTATGACTGCTGGATTCTCACACCCCCTCTCCCCATACATAGAAGTGAGGAAAAGTAACACAAAAACCTGCAACTCCAAACTGAGACAAAGACTTGAGACAAAGAGTTTTACTGGAAATGAGCTCATGCAATGCACAATTACCTTAGCAGCAAAATACAGCAACAGGAACAGAATCCAGCAACCCACCCTCCCCACTGCCTGACTTGCAGCCAGCCCAGTGGAAAAGACCAGCACCCAAAACCCAGAAACTGAAATCAGCAACCAGAACAGGAGGCCTCTCATGTTACAATCTGAACTTCAAGCCCCATTGTCCGTCACTCCAGCCAGCAATTTCATTTTGAAGCTGGCATGATGGTAGCACGATATTGAATACGTATCAGCAGATCCCACTCAACCCATGATACCCCTAAACTGCAACTTCCAAAAAGGAAGAAAAGATTGTCTTAACCCAGACCAAGATAACCTATTCTGATTAACCCCTACTAAAGTTCTGGTGGAGATAACATTGTTGCAGGCTGATCCTTGACAGCTAATCAAGAACAAACTCAAGACTTTTGTCTTTAAATCTAATAATAGGGAACTGAGTTCAGTTACTTAAAGTACCTGAAATAAAGTAAGATTACTGAAGAAAGTAAAATTTTAAATGTTCAGTAAGGAGATCTGATGAAAAAGTCAGTTAGATAAATGTCAAGCGATTCTATTACTTAGACTATTAAAATATTTTATTCACAACTTCACACTGTAAGGAAGTTAAATTTGTATGGGAAAAGTTACATTTTGCATAACCTAGTATTATTCACATTGGAACTAGGAATGTATTTTCTAGAAGTAGCAAAGATTGGGTTTAAATTTTTGCCCCCCTCCCCCCCCCCAATTTTTTTTAATTCCCACATTTTTATGTGTTGTTACTGTAATAAATATACACTTGTAACAAACAGGAAACAGAACGCTGGAAACTTGCAGATAAGTAAAGCTGATGCCAAAGCATTCTTTCCATAAGAATATGGCAATTGTTTGAAAGAGAAATATTTTGCTATATTTTGCTCAAGTTGAAAGAATTTTGATAAATCCCTACTGAGTTTTGAAAGTTTTGACTTCCTTCCTGCTTCTCTGCCTGAATCCTGGCCTGCGTAATGTGGTGAATGGAGCCTGGAAGCTTGGCTGGCTGTCACTGAGCATGGCCACAGCCTGTCTCTGAAGGCTTTCTCCCGCCCTGGGCTAGCCAGAAAACAGTTAAAGCTGAAGATGCCAGATCCACCTGTACCTCGTCCTCTAGAGCAGTTTTCAGGTAAAGTGGAAAAAAAAAAGCTCAGATTTTGTTTATGAACATAATGAAGACAATTATGAGGAGATCAAAGTGTTATTGAATTAAATTTCTCCACCAAGCATGACAATGAAATGATAGCCATCTTGAATTAAAATCTTTATTCGCTTGCTGCATCCGGACAGCCTGAATCCCCTTTCCATTACCCAGCCAAATGGCTGACATAAGTAGTGCTTAGAATAGCTCTTGGGGAACATTAGAGAACAAGGTCTTTGTTTTATGTTATTTATTATCTTTGTTGGCTGATCTTCAATATTTTCATCATCTTCATAGGGATTATGTTTCCTTCCAGTGTCTTTTACCATCCTTGGGGACTCTTAAACATTTATACCTGCACTCAACAGGAGACATTGAAGATATTGTACGTGACTTCAAGCTAAATCCTAGAGTAATGCATTATTAGGAAAATCATGAAATTCTGGCAGGTCTGACAGTTTTACTTGCAAGAACTATGGAAAATTTGTACTTGTAGCAGTCAACAGACATATGTGCATAGTAATATAATAAAGTGTAAGCCAAGTATTTAACAAATTTAATTGCTTGCTCTTCTAGCTTCTGTAGACTGTTATTGGCATATTAGCCTTTGGACCCTTGAATTAAAGGGGAGATAGGTTGTCTTAGCTCATAGATAACAAAACTTATTTTCCCTCCATTCCTCAAATTCTAAAATTTCAAAAGAAAAATTATAAGGGAAAACCAGAATTATCAGAGAAATCTGATTTCTGGAATGCAGGTACTCAACACTTTCACAAAACTGCCAGACTTTTTTGAGGGCAAGGATTTGGGTTATCCATTAGTTATTTTTGCTAAAAATATTTAGCATTATGTATTATCATATCCATGAGCAGCTCTGCAGGAAGTAGATCATAATTTATGTTTTTTCTCTAAAATGTCTTTAAAAATAGGTGGCTAACTTGTATATGGGACATATCATCAGTGAAATATGATTATTACCCAAATATAATATCTTTCATCATGCATATTCATTTATGAAACACACCTAGATCATTGTAGTTGAACTCCATCTTGTAATTTCTTGTGTTACACAACTGAATTTAGTGTCCTATTAAAATACTTTTCTTCTAAACTCTTAACAACAAACAGAATAGCATAACTGATTCCCTTAGATCATTTAGTGACACTAGCTATTGCAAACACAGAGCTTGAAAACATAGCTTATTCCTAGGTGATAATGAGGGGTCCAAAAGCCCCACAGTAATTACATTAATTCAAAATAGTTAATTTTATTGCATATTAATATCAAACAATAAGGATTTTACTTTGGGCTCTGGCTACTCTTTGTGCTCTAATGAGCAGAACCCTGTCCTGCACCCAGAACACTCTGACTTCACCCATGTCCAGCACAGTTTGAGAACTGTGGGGTCACAGGACATGTCACAGTCTTTTCCCCATACTGAATCATAAATTACTTAAATCATTCTAGCTCTGCTGCATGGCATCCATTGGGAATCATCCTATTAAGTTTGGTGGAATCATATTAACACTTTGAAGTAAAAAAAATATATCTTCTTTGATAAGCCATATGAAATTGGAAATACATAATAATAAATAATTGATCACTGTGTGATTTTTTTTTAAACAACATTTCAGTCACAGAAAAGGTATTATTTTCCCTTATGCTCCATCAGAAACACAGCAAGGATGCTCTTCTCCAGCCCTTATATGGAGATTAAATGAAGTTTTAAAATGAGTTTAAATGTGTCAGGAGTACAAGCTTCGTGAGAAGTTAAATAACTGCTTGTAAATCTGTGCAAAAATCCATTTATTTAATATAGGAAAAAAAATTGTCTTGTGCACTAAAAAAATAACATGCATTGATGTCATCACTGTAAGGGAGGAAAGTTTAAAAATTCAGATTAGATAACTTTCACATACAAATTTAAATCTAAATATGTGGCTGATTTTGAATGAAATAAGGTGGCTTTTTGTAGGTTAGATTTGCAAGTAATTAATTTACACCCCTCACAGAAAGCATTTGCAGATTGAAGTGTCTTTTATGTTTGCCCTTTAATACCTTTGCTTTTGTGGAGTCTGTATAATGGCAATCATGAAGAAGCTGAATGAACATGCAATTAATATTTTTATTACCTTGTCTTTACCATAAATTATTAAAACTTTGTTTTCTCAGATTTTTGTACTGTTCTCTTTTCCTTCTTCTCCTCCACTCTCAGAAGGCTGCACAACTTCAATCTCTTTCAAAAGCTGTCAGCTCATATTATTGACTGTCTGGAAAAGATAGTGCCTTGAAAAGTGTACATTGGTTTTATTATTTAATTATTTTAATTTGAAATATGGCCACTGGTTCACAGTCATAGATTTAGAAGGATTATTATGCAAGTTCTTGTTGCTGTTACCTGGCAACAAAACTTTATCTAGTGTGAGACCAGAGCCCCATAAACATTTCTGAAGACTGCATTGGTAGTTTTTCAACCTTGATTGCTTTCCTTGCATGGCTCATTCTTTGTCATGAAGTGCTGTGAAAATACTTGCCTAAAACTTTATTCCCATTACAGAAAATAATTTAAGAATGTCTGTCTTAAAAGAACACCTGTATTTACATAAGAAAAAAAAGTCTTAAGTAAGCTCCTATATCTGTTGTCTTTTCCAGGTTTGCACTGCTTCCTCATTGTAGGAGCAAGATTCTACTTTTCCACGGGCTTATCTCACTACAGAAACAACACAAAGTAGTACAGTAAGTTGTCTCATTTTATGAGAAGATAAAGACCTTTTCCTGCACACTTGCTTTGAGGAGAAAATATTTTGTAGTAGCGACAACTCATTATGAGCCATTTGGTTATTTTCCTTCATCTGAACCCAGCTGTAGAGATCTATTTAAATTTATTATAGAACCTAATTAATTCTTAACTTCTTTGAAATAAGAAGTTTGTGCTCACACTTGTATCATTCTCACCCCCAAAATCTTGGAAACTGGAAGTTTTCCTGCTTTTGGCTTATGAACTGCCTTTTTACAAGCCAGTCATCATTTGACATGAAGAAGGGAGAAAGTTAGCAAGATTATTTTCATACCTGCTAAGCCTGTGTGTACCTTATGATATATACTGATACTGTGCTCAGCACAAAAGACAAAGAACACAATGTTAATGCACTGTTTTCCTCATGCACAGAACGGAATTCTTCTCCTCTGACATCCGTTAACCTAGACTGTAAAGAGCAAACATTTGCTTTTTGGTGGAAATGCACCCCTGGTGAGGCATGTTTACTAAGATGATTTGGGTACTGTTCTGGTATACTAATGCATCAAGTCCAGAATCTCTAACTTTCTGATGGGTAGAAGTAATTTCCGTGAAGAAATATTGCTGTGGACACTTAGTTTTTGAAGCAAAAGCAATGAAACCTCAGAGAAAGTTTTGTGGTTTCTTAAAACCCAAATGAAAATATGTACACTTCTGCCCCACCCCCCGGCACTCAGCTTTAATATGGTATACACCTAACATGTTTTTCTGGCATGACATATTAGAAAAAAGGTTATTTTCTATACAGACTGAAAAACTGCTTAAACAGGATTTGGTCTGATTTCTCTCCAATTAAAAGAGAATGTAAATAGCCATAAGTTCTTAAGCAATGTAAACAACAAGAGTAAGGGTACTACCAAAAGTATCTGGCTGTAATTTGAGCTTTTAAAACTCTGACTTTAATTTTTCTCTACATACCACTGACAAAAAAAGAAAGTTTATTCATAGGGACAAATGAACAACAATATAATGGACATATGAAAATGGTATCTTTTCATACATTTTGACTTATATTTTTAGCTTCATTCCCTACATAATCAAGACAGCTTCTGCCTAGTAATTTACCATCTCAGTCTTCCCTTTTGTTACTTCATGTAATAACTTTTTTACTTAAAAACTGAACCAGAAATGAACTTTTTTATATCAGTGTATTTGGGCACATGATGCTTTTTAGTCTTGCAGGCTCTCCAGTTGTTTCTCAGCGAAAGGTGGTTCCATTGTTCCTCAGTTGAAAGCACCTTATTCTAATTCTTTTCTGATAAGGACTGAATGACAGGGTAGAATTCTTCAAGTTCAGTCAGACTAGAGAAAAAAACAAGGAAACTAAGCTCTCAAACAGTGGCATTTCTAATATTTTGTACTTTCTTTGGGATGCACCTTTTTTCTAACAACAACTCTGGTTATGTATGACTTGAATTTTACAGTTTGGGCAGTCTGTGCCAACAGAATAGGAATTAGATTCCTCTTTCTCTGATCTTACAAGTCTCACAGCATTCAGACTGATGAGCTCTCCTGTCCAGCTCAGTAATGCATGCCAACAAAAGTATCAATTATTTGATGAATATTTAACTGATGATAGGTAGGGTTAAGAGTTTCTATTATGGATCATTCCAGGTTTTTATTGCTATTTTGAGTGACTTTCAGATTATATGGTCTTAGAAAATAACTTCCATGTAGCATAGTTGCAAGCTTTTCAATGTACTCAACAAAACAAATAGGATATGGGTCAAATAACTACTAATGCCATGTTACATTCTTCCTTCCACATTCTGGACTGTAATCCCACTCTTTGGCCACGTGCACCAGTTTTGTAAATTCAGTATTATGTTTAAATCCCAGTAAGATTACTAGAGTTATTCAAACATAAATCTTTCTATGACTCAGGGCTAAGACTATACAGTCCCAGGACAGGAAAAGTTTTTAGCTTGTCTTCTATAGGGTCAAGCACATTGTAAGACATAACAAGTAAATAATACTGTGCAAATATCATTATCACAAGTTTATTTTTGAGAAAAAAAATCATATTCCATTGTGGTTGAAACATTATTCCAGGCTAGACCAATCTTGAATTTGTATTTCAGTGTTACATATCACAGCATAGCCAAATACTATGTAATTGATTCAATGGGTTCCTATTACCATTAACAACAGCATAGTTTTTTTTTTTGTTTAATTTCCCCAAGAAAACAAAAGAGATTTTACCATTTTCTTCCAATAAACACAGTGAATATAATGTTAGAACAGAATAGCTCTACTTAATTTCAAGTATTTTCTTTCATAGTTAAAAGGGCTACAATATGCTTTGACTTTCTGAATTTACATTGATTATACTTTCTCCACTGTATTCAGCTGCATGGAGTACCTAGAGTTAATTACTACACATAGTCTTGATTCATGTTCACATGCATGGGGTTATCCTTATAGTAACACTTGAGATCAGTCTAGCAGTGACACACTTTCCCTATTATAGAGAACTGAAAACCCTGTAGATTTCAAAGTCTGTTTCAAATGTTTCTCTTATTCAACTAAAAGGAATTCTGCCTGGAGATCAAGATAGTATTATGTGATGTTAAAGATGACTATTCCTTTCCTGCAAGGCAGAACCTGCTATGCCACTATCACCAACAAACTATTTATCAAAACTTTTCTGAGAAACCTCAAATGATGGAGACTGCTCTAGGCAACATGCTTCACAGTCTTTACTGTTAGAGACTGTTCCTTTGTGTCCAAACAGAATCTTTTGCTTGTAATTAGGCGGTAGTAATTATATTCTATTTTCACACTCTGTTTTGTTTCCTTTTCCTGTCACATCTGTGGCCGTTTGACACTGTGCCTTTAAGAAAGGGGCTTTGGAAAACCTTTATCAAGATGGAGACTTCAGCAGCAAAAAATAAGGGGGTTAAATCCAAATAATTTGAATGTTTGGAGTCTTAATATTGCAGATAAGAAAATGTTTTCCCTTTCTTCCATTGGTTTAATTCATTGAGGAGAAATGAAAATATGTATATAAGGGCTTAATCTGCTCCAGTATCTCATCATCCTGACCACAGACTTTCATTGCCCATATTTAATTTCTAGACACAGTATTATCTCAAGTCTTGTAAAAAATTACTCTAAATTGCATCAACTTTTTCCTCTTGCTATGGCTACAGGCACCAGCTGAACATTCCTCTCCAGTACACTGCTTGCTGGAGTTTTTGCTCTCCAGTTACTTGAAAATTAATCTCTTGTTACCAGCCATTTAGTCAAGGAGCACTAAAAGGAAATAAAAAGAACAAAGAAAGGAGATACACTTTGTGCTTTGATTCTGGAATCACAAACCCTAGTCTTTGGTGGTATGATGTAAAATCTAACAATAAGAACCTTGGCAATACAAGAATTGTAATTCTGCCCATTCATTCCTCTTTCTGGTGGGAAGTGATATTCAGAGAGGATCCACATGCAGGTTCTTGTCCTGGAACCAATTCTGTAAGTCTTTCCATAGATCACCTGTCTCCTTCTTTCCGTTTTCTTATCCCTGCCTCATGTCATCCAATTTTCCATCTGAAAATCACTGTCTCTGCCCCACTGAGGTGGATGTCATGAAAGAGAAGATCAGTTCACTAGCTTGGGATTGTTTCAGGTCTGGACTTCTCCTGATTATGTTCCTAATGCAAGTTTCCATCTCTCCCATCTCTCTCTCTCTCTTCATTTCCCATCATCTTTATTCTAGCCAAATGCTACTATTTAATTGCTGCTTCTGGGACCTGGTTGTTGATTCTTTACCTTGTTTACTCATGCTCCAAACATTGAACACACCTTTGATGAAAGTAACCGCTCAGTGAACAGAATGGGATTGAACTGAGCCTACCATATCTTCCTGCTCTTAGATGTGTGCTGCTCCCATCTTGTGGAAGTTATCTCCCATTTCTAACAAACTGCCAAATTTCCTAAATTCTGTTTTTAAATATGCTTGGTAATGGAATCATGATTATGGTAAAAATTGTAAAACAAATTTAAAAATAAACCAGTGTTGGATATATGATGAGAAAAGACAGGGAAAATACAAAGCATACTGGAGGCTTCAGAAAAGTGACTCGCTTCAATTAACAGGACTGAGGCAGCATTACCTAAAACAACACTGCTATGAGTAATTCTGCATGCTTTGAATCAGTATGGAGGGAAAAGTTATACCAGCTCTCCTTTCATAATAGTGTTTTGCTGTGTATATACAATCAATAAAAAATATATCTAGTTTAAATATCTAGTAAGACTTAGCAAGCAGAAGGTTTCTTAGCAACAAAACCCCATAACTAATGTGAAGCAGCTGTAGCAATTTTAGAAAATGGCTCAAACCGTTGAAAAGCCATTAGGAAGCTGATATATAGAGAATAAAAAGGACCACTCAACTTTAAAAAGATTTCCCAATATGGAGTGTTATGCTATTTTATAACCAAATCTCAGTCATCCAAAGTTTACATGCCACAAAATGCTATTTATGACCATGTGTCTGGACTTTCTACAAGTAGCTGGAATTCCATCACATATCTGAAATTCCCTCTGAAAAAAGAAATTGCCAATGGCTAAGCACATATTCTTCTGCAGTAAAGGTGTGATTGCTATATTTCAGTGAAGCTGATGCCACTTATGGCTTGATTTATTATATGCATTTGGAAAGGGATCCTGAATAATTGGAATAAATTTCTTTAATCCTGTAACTTTCAGTCTCTATTGGAAATAATGAAACCCACTTGCTTTTGATAGGTTTCACGTATGGCTGTTCATCAGACATTAGCTAACAGGCTCTTTAGCTTATTTGACTGTTTCTTTAATTGGAAATATCCAGTAAATTGTAGAATGGCATATTTTAAAAACAGTATCTGGAGTGGAAAATCAAAGGCATCAGAAACAACAAATTTTGTTATTTTACCTTTCATACTGCTACCGACTGATGGTTTTTCCTACTTGTATCTATCCTTGGGCCCTAGTCTCAAAATAGCCTAGAAACCTGTGCAGGCAAAAACTGGTCTCAGTTAGTAAGCATGCCAGCTGGCTTCAACTGGATTCAAGGAGGTGCAAATGCTTTTCTGAATAAAGTCCAAAGGTTGGAAAAATAAAGAATATTAATTAAGCAATCTTAATTAGACAGAAACAGCTCTACAAGTTGACTTGTATGGGTTTCCAGATATTAGGTACTCCTAGATAAATGTGAACGGAGCTACATGTGTGTGCAGTGTGAAAAACTGCTCTGTGTAACCTGGGCACATAAGATTGACTGGTTTTAAATCTATGCTTGCCATCAGGTTTCTCTGCACGTAAGGACACCAGTGTTCAGTACTGCTCACTCGTGTCATACAGTTCAATCTCATTTGATTACATTAAAAATAATTGTATTTGTAGATTTGACCACAGCTAAACCTACTCAAAATATTGTTAGTAAGTTCTAGGAATGCACATATCTAGTCATATCTAAAACTTAATTATTGAGGGAAATAATTGGGAAAAGAAACCCCTCACACCATAATTTTAGGATGATCAGATGATAAAAGGCACATAAACACAGCTTCCAGTTCTGATATCCACCGAGGATATCCACCAAGGATATCAGAGCCTGAAGATTAGTGTTACCTATAAAAAAATGCAAAAGCAAATAAGTTTTCACAGATAAGTGAATTCTTGAAAGCTCTATTGTTTTTAATATTAACCTATAAACAACAGGAAAAGCTCCAGTTTTTTTAGAATCCTGTTAATGTCTGCCTTTTTAGATTCTGTGTTTTGGGAACTGATGTTAAACTAAGGATGAACTATTTGTTGCAAAACAAGTGACAAAATACAGCACAGAAAAGATTGTACCAAGATATTAAAAATCTGGTGTTTTGGGCCACTTCTAACTGGACTGACTCATACGGTATCTTTCATAAAATCATAGAATTGTTAGGGTTGGAAGGGACCTCAAGGATTGTCTAGTTCCAACGCCCCTGAGCAGCCCTGAAGAAAAGGACCTGGTGCTGTTGGTGAATGAGAAGCTCAACATGAGCCACCAGTGTGCACTTGCAGCCCAGAAAGCCAACCACATCCTGGGCTGCATCAAGAGAAGCATAGCCAGCAGGTTGAGGGAGGTGATTCTTCCCCTCTACTCCACTCTGGTGAGACCCCACCTGGAGTACTGTGTCCAGTTCTGGAGCCCCTATTACAGGAAGGATCTGGACATCTGTTAGATTAGATAAGAAGTTTATTAGCATAAAACAAATGAATCAAGATTACTGGACAAATAAAACTAATCTAAAGAAAGTTACAGGATTGTACAGAAATTTTGATATTTAGTGGGTTTGACTCAAATTTGGAAGGAAGTTGTTAGCACTGGCAAGGCTGCATTTTTGGCTCTAAGTCAGCTTAGAAACCAAAGGAAGTCAAGAAAGAAACAAGAGAACATTTCTTCAGGAATGCCCATAGAACTTAAGGTATCACAGCTCACATATCTGAAATAAGTGATATCTTCAAGTCCGTTTGTTAATGTAATGAATTACTTATTTAAAAAAAACAAAACAAAAACCAACAAAAAAGCAAGCCATAAAATACCTATTTTGTAATCTGAGTATTAAAAAAGTACCCAGCAAATAATTATCAGACCTAAATCAATGTTACAAGAGCTGACTGATTATAGAGAGGACACATTTCACAACGAAATTTTCTGCCAATGTAAAATGCATAATTCAATTAATGAAATACAGAGAGGGTCATCTGTGATGAGGAGGCATGAAAGAGGGATCATATATATGTCCAGTGGCTCATTGTTAATTCTATTTTCCAGATTTACTATCAAGAGAAACTTGATAATTATTAATAAACTCAGTAGCAACTCAATGTGTTGTTTGGTGTGGCTGATAAGATTTTATTCACAGTAGACTGGGTTGATTTATTTTTAGTAAGCAGCTATATCTGGCACTGGCTGACATAGAAATAGATTTTTTTCCCTCCCATTGTTGACAAAGTACCAAAGCTATTGCTCCGTATCAAATGTCAGTGTCATTGCAGACATCCTTCCAACCAGGCTAAATAGACAAAGACAATCTGTACTACCACTGGGAATCCTCTTTACCGCTACCTTTTCTAGGCTGTATTTCTTGCCATCTAATTTCCGTTTCTCTCATCCAGATTCTACTTTCTTCAAAATTATTCATTCTACTTTTTTTGTAAGCTTTGTCAAGGTAATTTTCTTTCCATTCTAAAGTACTTTTCCCTTTCTTCTTTATTACTATATGCAAAGAATTTCCAGCTTAAAAACAGTCTATCTTGGATTTTGTTTGTTCATTGTGCTTTTTTTTAGTTCTTATATTACCATGATTTTAGTCACCTTTTTTTTTCCTTCCTTTCCCCCGCCCTCCTCTTACCAATATAAACAATTACAATGAAGCTACAAAAACTACACATGTGTTAAAGCCTAGTCAGTACCCATATTTTTTTGAAAAGTAATGCTCTTTGGAACATATTCAGCAAAACACTTAGAGTCCTCAAGAAGACAATCTGCAAGAGCCTTGAAGCCCACTAGATACACAATACTAAATCATAGCAACCAGTACTTAAACTGATATCCTTTCACAGACAGGAAACCATCACAGGATGAAACTGTCATACTTGGCTGCTAATTAGCTAACTTTTGGAGTAGCGTAATTTGAGAGTAATAATAGAATAAGAGGTCTCTTTCAGTACTCCTGAGTGATGTATTGACTTGAAGTTGTGCCACTAGCCTCACCACATCCTTTGGAAATGTATTCAGAACAGTCTTGCTGAGAACCAATTCTGTGTTTATATCATATTGACAAATAATTTATTCATTATAAGTGTACAGATCCTCAGGTCAACAACCAGAGTCCTTATTGATCCATAGATTTAAACTTCATAGGATATGCATCAATATTCTTACTATGTATCAGGGATCTTATTCTCTATGACATGGTCAGCAATATTCTGTCTTTAAATGTCTAATTCCAGAGGACAGTCTCGCTCCCAGTGGATAGAGTTAGGCTTTTCCCGAGTTTACATGTGGGCCAATAAATCAGGCTTTGAATGACTACCTGGAAAAATTCTATGCCCATCTGCAAATAAAAGGCCATTGTGAGTTCCTAGTGTGAATATCAGCATTAATCTTTACTCTGATCTTGTAACTGTATGTTATGCAAAATGTTCAGAAGATGTATATGATATTTATTTTCCATTAATGTGTCTGCAAGACCATAATACATACCTGACTTGCCCTTCTGGACAGGAAGTCTGGATCTTTTTTTCTAATACCAGAAAGGGAACACCTGGGTGGAGGACAGACTGAATCTCCATAACACCATCTTAATGTTTAAATCAATCCCTCATTTTTGAGGGAGACTTTCAAGATGGCTTTTCTTTAACTAAAACTGTGAAATATGTTATGACAAGGAGTACTTTAATGAATTTATTCAGCTGACTTTCAACTCTGGGTTTTTGAGTACTCTACTGATATGTCTGAATTTGTGGAAAGAAAAAATTATGAGACCTGTATGTCAAATAGAAGAAGAGATAAGCACTTGAAACTAACAATTTGATTAGTATGACTTAATACATATCTAGACAGAGATGATAAAAAACAGCATTAATGATGATACTGAAATGTTTTACTTTTCAAGTTCTAACTCAAGCATTCTGATACATGCTGCAAAACAGACTTGATCAAGATATGGTTTCAGACAAAGAGGGAATGTAAAAGAATAAAACTGGAAAGAATGAGGAATATTTAGTTGGGATGGATATATATAAGTTGAATAAAACTTTTAGAAGCCTTGATGATACTATCATTCTTAGTTTTTAATGAAAAAAATCACCACTTTTGTTAAGTTATACCAGTGCTGTAATCAAATACCTGGGCTTTGAAAAAGAGTGAATGCCCTCAGTGGCTGTTGTGGGAATTATCCCAAGGACTGAAAGAAAACGTTCAGCATGTGAGTCTTGATCTCAAGTCCATAGTTCCTGCAAAGAGAGAACTCCCATCACCAGATCCTTGTGGAATCACATTTAGGGCGAAACATAGGGAGTAATAAATCAAATAATTACAGCTTAGATTATCTGCCAAGACTAATGCTCTAAAATGGATCAGCTGGCACAGTGGCAACAATTACAGAATAGTGTGTAGGAGGTAAGAAGCTTCTTTATTGCTTTCACATATTAAGATACATAGGGTGACAGAATCCAAGCTGATTTATAAAGAAATTCAACTCTAGACTATTAGTCTAGCAGGAAAATAAGGGTGTGGAAGACAATGGCAAACTTTATACATGACACAAATATATGTGAGGATTAGTATAGCAGGAGTTGGATTTCTATGTTGACAGTGTATTAATCTTTTAATCATTACTGTGTTGAGTCTGAATGCTGGAGAGTGATTTAAATGCAAATATCAGTCAAAGAGTCAACTCACAAAGGATTAAATGAGAAGAAAAAGAAATATGTTCTATAAAAATTGCATTGGTAAGAAGCTAAACCTGGCAAGTTCCATGGGGAAAGAGGTGTCACAATATCAGACACGTATTATAATTTCCTTATTTCAGTCTTCTAGAACCCTTCTGAGGACACTGTCAATCTCCACACAGTCCCATCACTCACAATGGAGGTCATTAATACAAATGACTGAATGTGAGTATTCATTTCTGAAGGAGATATAATAATTTGTGTCCTTTTTGCCCAGGACTCAGTTTCAGTAATTGGGTCTGCAGGGTATAACTCCCCTGCATCTTTACACAGGATTCTGCTTAAACCACTTGTTCTCTGTGAGGGTCATAGGGATTTCACCTGTGTGACTACTCGTAAGTACTGGTACAACGCTATCCCAAACTTTAGAGCCTAAGAGCATGGTGCATATGCATATACAGGTAGATTCAAATATGGAAGCTAAAATCTATACATTTGCAGTTTGATATGCAGGTTCTTGCATGTTCTTCATCCTGTTAAAGTGTTGTAAATATAATGAATGAGAACAGCAGAATAATTGATGTATTCTGTTTGGCCTCAAAGAATTGAATTGAATTAAATTCTGTTGGCCTCAAAGTTGTAAGGCCCTAATTTCAGTGCACTGCTTGCTAATTCTGATTTGATCATAAAGTAATAATCTCCTTTTATGGAGAGGATTTCAGCTCAAAAATCTAAATTTCAGAGAGCTAAATTTCAGCTTATTGAGGACTTTTCTGCTTCAGGTTTATTTTATGATGGGCACATTTTCTTATATTTTCTGTTTGTTTTTTTTTTTTTAAATTTTTTTTTCTCCTTTTTTTATATGGAGCCGCTTAAGAGTGTTGTAGGAATGGTTTATATTTTGTTTTGTTTATTTGGTTGCCATTTTTGTTTGTTTGCTTGTCTGTTTAAAAAAAATAAATCAGAGCACCAGAGCACTTGGTATATAAATTTTTTCTACCAGGAACCAATGCTTCAGCATGCTTAGAGATATATAAAGGATAGCCTCAGACTTTTATGGTGTAGAAGTAAAAATTAATAGCTGAGTGGTATGTTATACTTTGTCTAAAAAAATCTCATTTAATTTTATGGCATGGGGTTTGCATCTGTTTTCTTTTTTCCAATGATATTTTATAAAGGTTTGGGCCACAGCTTTCAGAGTCACTTATATAACACACACACAGACACTCACACACACAAAAGAAGACTTAAAAAAACACGTAAAGAGGTATTGTGAAAAACAGAACAATGAATTTCCTCATGTTCACTAGTAAGCATCCTGTATGTTGTTGGGAGATCCTTCATCACAGAGGGTGGTCTGCCGGTAATGTACAAAAAAAGGATAGTGTACAAAAATTAAATTATTATTTGACCTCACATCATTATATGCCACATAACTAATTAAAGCACACTTTAACAATGTACTCTTAATGTGCAGTCTGTTACTTGTATGACTCACTCATCTTTCACAAAGAATAAGTGATTTGTGTTAGATGAGAGTTGCTAAGGATGTTTTGGGGGCTAGCAATTGCTGTCATTGCTATGTTAAATCACAGGCCTAAGCCTGGGATAGAAAGAGACAGGCTTATCATGAGCCAGGAAAACAGCACCACAAGACTGATATCTCTGACTTAGGGCCTTGTTTAAAAAGTTATGACTCAGTGCAAGCAGCCAAGGAGCCTTAGCCTTCCGCAGTTCACTCCAAAGCAGCCATTTAGAGCCTTAATGTTCAGGTTGCGTGCCTCACACTGATTATTTTTGGGAAGCTGATCACAGCAAGCCTTTTTTTTCCTAATAAGCATTCATCTTAATTTACTGGATGAAGGGAGCTCTCAGTGAAAGCTCTACACATGGGTCAGGATAATGGCAATTTCTGCCAAGATCTGTAACTGTATGGGTGACTAGACTGTGAGCTTCTCTTTTCTTTCTTTGAGTTTAAAGTAAAAAACAGATATCATAATAGCTCTCTCAGATACAAGTACAAGCAAGTTATGTATATGGATAATAATTTGTAAAGGAATGGAGCTCTTTGGTCTGAATCTGCAATTAGCACTGCTAAAACTCTATAATACAAGTGCATAGAATATATAAGAACGTGTTATGCAGCAATATCAAAGCTTAGGAAAGTGCAGAAGATTAATTTCCTACTTTTTGGCACACTTTTCCACACTGCCTCGTTTTTGCAGCAAGACTTCTTTATCAGTGTGCATTCAATTCGATGAGGCATGCAGGGAGAACATACATTATATTTAATACATTGCAAAAGTGACCTTAGATAACTTGTATATCCCTAAGAATGTTTTAATTTAAAACTCTAGGGGTGCTAGTGCTCCTTGGAAGTTCTGAGAATGATTTTTTTCCCCCCTCATTTGCTGTAAAGTCTTGATTTTCAATCCAAGAGTATTGTGAGATATCTGGATTTAAAAGCTTAGTAATCTAGTTCTAAATGCTGGTTATTTGAGCATTAAGCCAGTATAATTCTGAGAGAGAGAGAGAATAGATGAGGAGATAAATTTTCTGAAGTTATTTAACTCCATCAACTCTATTTTATTCTAGCAAACATGGGATATTTTTGCACACACGTCTATTACAGCAGCCAGGAATAGATGGGCAACATTGTGAGTATACTGTTTAGTGCATATTGTATAAACTGGTGCCTATTTATTTACATGTGGAAGCAAGTAGCTGTTCTAAAGCAAAAGCAAATGGTTTGTCAAGATGATTATAGCATTAAACACACAGAAGTTGATGAAACCAACACCAAAATTGTAAATATTTCCCAAAGTCTGTGCCTTGAGAGTATGTGTTCATACACATTTTATTATCACACTGTACTCTACAGACTTGTTCCAATAGCGTGCTACTTGCTGAGTTATTCAAAAGCAATCTTTTCAAAGGAAATAGTAACTGCTCTCTAGATAGCATTTCCTAAATCCACCTCTGCTCTCTCTCTCTGCTGAGCACTGGAATCAAATTTTGTCCAATGAAACAGAGAACAGGACAGGTGGTTAATGCAGTCTTGCAGTTTTCACAGACTTCCCTCCTACCAGCATCTTTTCTGTGGTACAAAACTATTGTGGAATGGTCTGCAAGTGTACAATTGTAAGATATCACACTCCTCCTGCTATATGATTAGTTTCTTAACATCTGTTATTGGTTATCATATGAGTCCATATTGTCTCACTGCAAAAACAGAGAGAAAACTCAACTTAGGGCCGGTGATATGGGCCTGTAACTTGTGCTAGTGTGTACCCAGCTGATGTTGGTCTAATGCACACACATTAATCTTAACATAAAATAAAAAAAAAAAAAGTTAAAACAAATAACTTTGAATTTTCTGTGAATTCAGAAAGCAGAAGCATATTAATAGCAAAACATGAAATGATGCTTTCGTTGTTGAATAGTATACTACAACCTTAACAAACAAACACATGAATGCCTGGATATGTGTTGAAACTCATTTACAAAGTTCTAATGTATCTAAGGAAATCTGAAGAACATAAATTTAACCTTTTTAATAACTGTGCCAGCACTTGAAACAAAGGGCCTTTTAAAACAAGAGTTCCTCCTTTTTACAAGAGTTCTCCTCCTTGTTAGATCTGGGCAGTAATATCTCTGCTTCTGAAAAGAGATCATCTAAAATTTATTGTTCTAATCTACGTGGAAGGAATCCTAATACCCAAGTAAACGGAATTGTAGTTCTTTGAGGACGTTGATAAATGGCTGTTGAAATGAAAGTGAAGACTGTACCAAGTGAAACAGTATTAACATGTTTTTGCTTCAAGCGGAAAAGGGCTGTTCTAAGCAGGATGTGATTACTATCTCTTCAGAAAGGCCAGAATGTGAGTTTCATTAAAATGTGGACAAGGTTATAGGATGGCCCATCCCCTTGAACAGAAGTGGAACCCAAAGCCAAATAATCCTTGTTTCAAAATACAGTTCTTTGAAGACCAGTGATTAGGAAGGGATGAAGAGTTGAAGATGAGCTTAGGGGTCACAACCTGAGTCTATAAATGGTCTATATGATGCATTAAGAATCTAAATCCTGCAGTTATCTAGAATCTTAGAATCAACAAGGTTGGAAAAGACTTCAGAGATCACCATGTCCAACCTATTACCTAATACCTAACGCCTCATGACAGCTAAATCATCTCTTCAAGTGCCATGTACAATCCTTTTTTGAACACCTCCAGGGATGGTGACTCCTCCACCTCCCTGGGCAGCACATTCCAATGGCCAATTACTCTTTCTGTGTGACGCCTTTCAGAAGTTCATGCAACTGCAGGTAGAACCACCAGATTTTACTGGAAATGTAAAGAAACAAGAAAGTCATAATCTAAGAAGCTGTCCATCTCATCTCTCCAGTAGCTGTCTTAAACGTGATGGATTTAGGCTAATCTTGCCAATAGAAAACACCTCTAATCTGATTTATTGAGAACATCTAAATCATAATTGACATGCTTTTGCATCAGTTTAAACTTTAATGTAGACATTGAATATACTTATACATGGTCACTATTACCAATGAATCTGAACTAGAAAGCAAACACTTGTAGAATGCAGAAGACTATACATGAGCATTCTAAGCCTTACTTCAATGTTAAAAGAAAATTTCATTTTAACTTGGATGTGTGAATCAATTTATGCATACTTTTACACATTCCTAAGAAAGTAGATAGGTTTTGTTAGATGGAACACAACACAAAGTCATCTGAGAATCCTTGTGAAGTGGGCATGTTTAATCTGAAGAGGTTTCCTAGTAAAAACTTGACTTTAAATATTTGGCATAGTATTCCAGGAATAAACCCACAAAGATAAGTGAATTTGAATAAAATTTAGTACAGATAACGGACATACTGCTCATCTTTTGCATAGCTTTCCTGCTACTTTTGTTTCTAGTAGCCTTCCTTAAAGGGACTGAATATAAAAAGAAAAGTAATTGCTGAGTAACTTGAGTTACTCAGCATCAGTGACATTTCTACAAGTCCCAGTGTTAGTAAACATCAGTCAAGAACCTCTCATTCAAAACATACCTTTTGTTTTAACCATGAATAGAGGTGCTATGAGAACTGGGCTGCATGTCAGTTGCTCCCATTTTAAATAGAAACTTTGGCTTCTTGGAAGGCATTAAAAGCTTCAGCCCTCTAGAGCTAGAATTGTAGAGCAAACTAACAATGTTTTGTTTACAGTTTTTGCAATTCATCCTTTAATCACAGTTTTTGTAACTGGGAGGTTACTCCCAGTTACTGTTGAATGGTCAGATGACAGGAAAAAGATTAAGGTAAGAACAGAAAAGACACTATAGTGTTTTAGATCTAATGGATTTGACTTGAAAAGTATCTTGCAAATGCAGAGACCAGTTCCTTAGCTGTTATTGATATAACCTTAATGAGACTCTGAGCAAATATCGATTCAAATTCCACCAAATTGAAAGTCTTGAGAAATATGGACAGAAATTTTAATATCTGACTCTAAATGTTTCAATGTGTTAACATCTTTTCAGTTCTTTCAGCAAAGAGAACTAGTTATGAAATTGTAGGACACAAATTTCAGGAATTATGTGTCCCCATGCAGAACTGGAACACTTCTGAGGGTTATGAAAAAGGATAAAAATACAGAATATGGGAACTTAGTTGAAGACCAAAGGGCCAATCTTACAATGGAGATAAAGATAGACTGAGGAAAGCATGTGAGGAAGGGTGCTCTCAAGAGGAATGGACAGCAGGGAATGAACAACAGTTTCTGAAACGAGTGAGGAAGAAGCATGTTAGAAGAAGTTCACATAACACCTGAGTAGGAGCAAAAATATGTTGATTTGAAATGGATAGCCACAATGAGGAAGTAGTTATGTTCTGTCACAAACATCAATAACCAAAGCAGCAGGGCAGTACTGGACAGTGGCATAGGAGCTGGCACAGATTGTAGATGAATAGCAAAAAAAGGTATTGCCTAAGTGAGCGTTCCTGTTTTTTTAAGAATACCTTTCTGGAACTATTGTACAGCAAGGCACAGTATTTTCTTTCACTATGATGGTAATGCCCGAGAGTGGGCCACAGTTAGTGAATATAGGTTTAAACAATTTGCAATGAAATGTAAACTTACATGTTTCCTAGTTGTCAATATACTCAAAGCATTGGAACACCACCACCACCACAAAAAACCCCACAAAATCGCTGCTGATAAATACTATAACAAAAACTTTCAAGTTATAACTGTGAAAGTATAAATGCACCAGTGAAATGTGATTAACACATTGTTTAATGGATAGTAAAGATGTTGGTACTTCTAGAAACCATTGTGAAAATCAATGGAGACTTGCAGATGTTTAGTGTCTAGAAAAAGCAAAATGCTGGCAAAACCAGTTTCATGTTTTATATACATACACCTGTGAATTTATTTATTATTTTTTCTGTTGAGTTTAATATTTGCAAAGGCTACAGTTTTAGTTTAAATGAGAGTAATGTGTTGTAGCTCTTGTAGTCAGATGTTTAGGCATGAAGTTATCTACAGAAATAAGTCATTCCAACTTGAAAGGGATAGAATAAGCAGGATGAAGAGAACTAAAGGACTGACCTCAGTCATAAACAAGATTTTATCTCTTCTCCTGCACCTTTTGCATTCCACCATGGCCATTCCTAAGCTATGTTTCCTGAACTGTAGAGTAGTCCTTTGCAAGCAGTTGTAGGCACTACGGAGAAAGAGTGCAACCATGTGTCAAAAAGGAGTTACACTGTCACCGACTGTGAAGGAAGAGCTGCAAACAAGAAAGTCCACGCTGGCTGCACTAGGAAAGAATGGACCTGAAATGACGCAAGGAAGATTTATTCACAACCACTAAGTAGTGAATTTGGAGTAAATCACCAGAAAAAGATTGTCTGGGGAAGTTTTGAGTATCCCTGCTCTGGAGCGTGTTTAGGTATAAGCCGAACAAATATTTTCAGGAATAACACAGCTAGAGCCGATCATATCCTGGGGCAAGAGATAGAACAGATGACTTCTTAAGCCTCCTTTCCAGTCTATTTTTCTGCAGCTGTAACTACTCTGACTTGTCCCTTGCACAGACAATATCTGTTGTAGTACTGGCTATAATCCAAGATTGCCCAATTTTTCATTGCCAAACAGGTTGGCCATTCCTTATTCTAGCCAATGGAACAAGTTGAGAAGCCATATTTTTATTTAATTCATGGGCATGAATCCCACTAATAGCAGTAACTTCCCTCTGACCTAGCTGGAAGAACCAGTCATGTCTGCTGAGGGACAAATGTGAGTCTCGAGTATTTTTTACATTAATGTATTTTCACACAGTCTTTTCCCCCCAAATGGAGACAGTAAAAAACCCAATAGGTACAAATAATAATGTTTGTTCAGAAAGGCAGGCAATGAACCTTTAACAAACAATGTCACTGTAACCCTAAAATAGTAATTGTACTGCCTAAGGCATCTGATAAAGGATTCTAGTGTTCTTGCTGTATTGTGTCAGGCAGATGCATCAATCAAACTCCATAATGGACTAAATCGGGAAACAGGGTACTGGGAATAAACAGTTCTAAAAAGAGGTGAAACTTTGTGACAAGCAGCCTTAACAGACCAGTCTTGATTCTAAACATAGAAGCAATTTTAGGGCTTCTCTGGAGGCACAGGACAATTATTGCCTAAACAAATAAACTAGTGTCTCAGTACCTCAGGCATTCACTGAAGTTAGTTTGAAACAGTTTTGAGATCTGACTAGTGGATTACCAGGGACATTGTAGCTTGACCCATTAACTTTCATTGAACTGTATATAGACATCCTTTTAGATAATCCATAAAATAAACTGAAATAGAATGAGAAAACTGGAATATGTTATGATTTTAGCACCAGTTCTGCTGCCAACAAAAATAAGTAGGTCTTAACTAAGACTGAATATATGTCAGGCTCTGAATTTGAATCCACATGAACACTAACACACTTAAGGTTCAATAAAACCCCTGAACTTCAGCTTCTCTTTGGCGTGTTTATTTAAATCTGTATGGTATACTGGAAGAAAATTTGATGGGGGGGTGGAAAAAAAAGGAGGCTTATCTGGCTATTTATACTATATTGTATTGCATCCCTCAATGCCTTGTAGGTGATTATGGAGACCAGACCCTACAGATTTGTGCTCAGATTTGTAGTTGCATCATATATGGGATAGTATCAAACTACAATAGAGGAAGAAAAAGAGCTTCCCAAGAGTTTTCCCCCTGTGGATGGTAGTTATTCAGAGTTTGAGAACAGTTTTAAATGTCTCAAGGATTTAGATTTCTCTGAAATAGTTTAGTCTTTGTTGTAGCTTGTGGTTGAATTTTACTCATGGCCTCCACCAGGATTAACTGAATAGATTTTCTATAAAGATTAACCAAACCACAAAATTCAAATAAAGTGTTTATGTGAATAGAATCAGCATGGCCCTCATGGCATTACAATTTTAATGGTCTTGAAACTAATGTGTAATCTTATTTATGTTGCATCACCATCCTGTGACATTCATCTAATATTTTGCTTTGAATGTGAAGCTACATTGGCTCGTATTATGGAGCAATTAAAGTGTTTTTGACATAGTAAAACATTACTGTGGTGTTATGATTTGGTCCTTTTGCATCTGAGGATGATCTAGCTTCTAAACACTTGCTCAGATCTGATGTTCTTTATCAGAAGATTCAAAAATAGCTCCTCAACTTGCAGTGTAGCACCTTCCCAAAACATTTACATCCTTCTGAGGAGATGCTGCCCAGTCACATTGCAATACCATTTCCTATACATTGCAGACTGAAAAACTGAACTGTTATCTTCCCTCTGTATCAACAAAAGTGTGGGCAGGTTGTTTCTAGCTATTGGATTGTCTGTCTTGGTATTTTTCTCATTTGTTTCTTGCTAATCCAAGCACAATGATATCTTCTTGGAGGTTTTCTTCCTACTTTGTGTTTGTTCTGGTATCAGTACCATGAATTCTTTACTTAGCTTTCTTAGCTACTTTCTGTGTTTCTTCTGCCATTCAACAGAGATTTTTCTGTGTCTTACTCTCATTGTGTTGTTGTAGCATATGAGTAATTCAAAGAATTCCAGGTTTCCCTTTATTTTGGTTGGTTTGATTTTCTTAGTACCATTCTCTGACACATCACACTACATCTCCATACTGCTTCTTCATCCTGTACATCTGATCATACTTTCTCTGTCATTATTTTGACAGCATAAAATACATTAACATGACTAGGCTTAGGAGACATCATTTATAGGAACAAACACTCTTTCTGTACACATTTCTGCTGGATTTCCATTGAGTGAGTGCACCTGTCTGTCTTTATTAAAAAAAAGAAAATATTACAATACTCTTAAAACTGGTGGCAAAGCAGGGACACTAGATCAAAACAAGATGCATGTAATGTCATATTCTGTCTCGAATGGTGACCAAAACCAGAACCCAGAAAACAGTATGAAAACGGACAATACTAGGTGATATTTCTGCCAGATACTTTCTTGGTCATTTGTGGTTCACCAAGCAGCTCAGCTCAAAAGATTTAAAATTTGTGATAGAGAGGATATCCAAGTTTTCACAGAAAAAAACCATTATGTGGTATCTCGTTTAATTTTTTCTTCTTTGTTATATAAAAGAAAAAGTCTTTTCGTGCTCTTCTGTTGTAATCAGTTATATGTAATTTTTGTGTTTATATGCAAAAAAAGAAAAGCCAGACTAAAACACTGCTTAATAATGTGTACATAGGATGTTTTCTAAACTTCATTATTTATAGTGGAGAAGAGTTTTCATTTGATTTTTATCAGATTAGAAATTGGATTTTCATAATTTGGAATAATTTGAAAATTAAGTTTTCACAAGTTGTTTTGACATTTCTCTTCACAGAGTTAGAATAGAATAGAATAGAATAGAATAGAATAGAATAGAATAGAATAGAATAGAATAGAATAAACCAGGTTGGAAGAGACCTTCAAGATCATTGTGTCCAACCCATCATCCAACACCACCTAATCAACTAAACCATGGAACCAAGCACCCTATCAAGTCTCCTCCTAAACACCTCCAATGATGGTGACTCCACCACCTCCCTGGGCAGCACATTCCAATGGGTAATCACTCTCTCTGTGAAACATTTCTTCCTAACATCCAGTCTGAACCTCCCCTGGCACAGCTTGAGACTTTGTCCTCTTGTTCTGGTGCTGGTTGCCTGGGAGAAGAGATCAGACCCCACCTGTCTACAACCTCCCTTCAGGTAGTTGTAGAGAGCAATAAGGTCTCCCCTGAGCCTCCTCTTCTCCAGGCTAAGCAACCCCAGCTCCCTCAGCCTCTCTTCATAGGACTTGTGTTCCAAACCTCTCACCAACTTGGTTGCCCTTCTCTGGACTCGTTCCAGCAAGTCAACATCTTTCCTAAACTGAGGGGCCCAGAACTGGACACAGCACTCAAGGTGTGGCCTAACCAGTGCAGTGTACAGGGGCAGAATGACCTCCCTGCTCCTGCTGGCCACACTGTTAAATGGTTTCATGGTATGGAGGCATGTAGCAACTGGAAAGGGGAAAAAAAAGATCTCATCTATAACTTTCTGAGTTTTTGAAGTCTTTTAGAAAGTCTGTTAGAAAAAAGTTCTATACAGAAAGAGTGATTGCACATTGGAATGGGCTGCCTGGGGAGGTGGTGGAGTCGCCATCACTGGAGGTTTTTAGGAGGAGACTTGACGGGGTACTTGGTGTTGTGGGTTAGTTGCTTGGGCGGTGTTGGATTGGTTGATGGGTTGGACGTGATGATCTTGAAGGTCTCTTCCAACCTGGTTTATTCTATGCATTCTATTCTATTTTTTATTAAAGGTACATTTTGTTAGGTCTAGTTTTATTCTAGAAGTTAGTTTATGCCTAATATTATTTACTTGATTGCAGTACAGAGAACTGTTAAAGACCTAGATGGCAACAGTATTGTATTCCTCACCTACATATAGAATATAAAATAGGCTCCTAGGCCCTGGGCAGGTGGGAGGAGGTCCCAAGGGGTTCTGGTTGCTCCTTAACCCTGCCAAGCAACTATTATTAATTTTGTATTCTTAGCCTTTCCCATAAAATCCTGCTTCTGTTCAACTTCTTCCTCTTTTCTGCTGCCTTCTCAACTGTACCAAATTTCAAGGTACTTACTTTCATTTTTTTTTCTTTTGGTTGGTTTTTTTTTGGTGTGTTTTTCTTTTTCCCCCCCTTTTTTTCCTCATCTTTATTTGCATCCACTCATCTTACACTTTCTTTAATTTTCTTCTTTTTCATCCCTGATTTCTACACATCATGCCAGAGAAAGCTGACACAGGATTTGGGAAACCAAAGTAGGACTAATGACAATACATGCTCACTAGCTCTTGGTGATCTTCAGTCTTTTCGATCCCCTAAACAGTTTCCAACATTTCTTCCACCAGACTTGCCTAACAGCTTCAATTCTATTGTCAAATAGCTGGCTTTTCTCAGTTCTCTCATCTCTTACAAATTACTGAAGACACAGCCGCTCCTCTGCCAGCTTTTGTGGAGAGCCTTGGTTCTCTCAGGCTATGTTCACATTAGCAAGGAGTAGTTTTAAAAAAGAACAGAGGTGAGGATCGAGGTATTTAATGCATATACTGTTTACTTCAGACTAGCTCTAACCTAGGAGGCAAGTAAAGCCCTGGAGGAGTTGGGAATCTCTCCTTCAGTGAAGCACAGACACTTCATCTACTATATGCCACATTTGTTCTAATCCTCTGTCTTCATTGTAGGGGGTGGGGGGGAGGGGGAAGCTCAAAAAATTAGTTGTACTTTGACAATGGGAGAAGAAAGAACCCCATTCTTGTGTTCCCCTGTTCATCTGAATGTTAAGAAGCCTAAAATTTCTTCCGAACCATGGGTCAAAAAGAGAACAGAAAACACTGCCTTTCTGACCTTAAGAGACAGAAGATTGGTTATTGAGGTGTTAATTGAAGGCAGACAGAGTGGGAAGTAGTGTAAGCACTTAAGAGAGCTCTGAAGGACTGTGCGTTGTGGTGAGAAAGTGGTTCCTTACCTCTGCCTGATCCCAGCTTTCACCATATGCTCTCATGTTCTAGACACCTGACTTTACTTTCTGAGGTCCCCTTTACTGAAGCGGCAAGTGCTCATAGCTTCTTGGGAAGCTTATGGGAGTTTGTCTTTCAAGGTGCAGGCTTCAGTGAATGTTACCTTTCCTACCATAAGAAACAGGGCAAACTTCAACTAGACTGTTCTTGTATGCAGCAGCTGTCTATACATTATTCTTTAAACCAAATATCTAAGAACCAAAATATTTTAACTTTGATAGCCATCTGCAATATCTTAAAGGAACTGTATTCTGATATTTCCATGCCCCCTCCCCCTTTTCCTTACTTAACCTCTCAGGTAGCTGAAGGCTATCTGTTCTTCACTGTAATCAGGAACTGTATAATAAAGCAACTTTTTACTGCTCTTGTTTTGCTCAGAAAGCTTGTGATACAGATGAAGATGGGAGTATTAAGATTATGAACTACAGCTGCCTGAGGTAGTGTGGTAGTATTTCATTACTGAAGTATTTAAATTGTGAGCCAAAATATTTCAGATTTTGTTTACTTTTGAAGTTGAAATTTTCCACTGTTTAATTTCCCTGCATAGCTTTTAATGCTGTGCAGTCTGAAAATGGTCCTAGAGATCTCACACTGGGCATCCAAAATCAATGAAGCTGTTTTTCCTTAGTCTCCCCTTGTTACTGATCTTAACAATAGGTATTCTAATAGAAAGTCACCATTACGAACAGTTGTGAAATTAAATGAATGTTAAAGCATGTGACACTAGAGTAGAAACTCTTTACAAAACTCTTGTAAAAGTAGGAGCACATTCAAATAAAATTGATGGATTATAATTCTGGAATTAGGAGTTTGGTTGAAATGTGCATTGGTATTTAATTTGCTAAACCTTTGAGTCCATACTACATATATGCTAGTAAAGCATGCTAGTATTTTGCAAAGCTGCTGTGAAAGCATTGCAGATTGAATTCCAGTACTACTGCTAAAAATATTGTCCAGGAGTTCTAATTTTAATAAGCATAAACCAAGGCTTCAACATGTTTCTTGTACCAGAATACAGTTGTTCTTCACATGTACAGTACTACAATATTTTCTAACAATAAGTGTGAGCTTCAACAAACTTAAATCTGGATGTCACTAATTCCAGGGTTATTGGTGGTGAGGAAGAAGTGTTCTTACCAGCTACAGTCTTCAGATTTTTTTTGGTGCTGTGAGGTCAGAAATATTATTACACTGATCTTTAGGATACTAACCTGTCCCTGCTGATGCATTCTCAGGTTTGGATGGCAAAGATGATTACATCATGTTCTATAAGTTTGTGGGCAATGTCGTGCCTGTTCATATGCAGGCAACATAACCTGCCAAAGACAACCCTAGTGACTCAGGAACTTTAAACTTTGATAGTAGCACATGCTTGTCCATTACCATGGCATGATAATGACCTGTATTAGGGATCTTTACTGTATGTGTTTACAGTGCTTGCTCCTTGTCAATTGTAAGACACACTATAGCTTAGTAGGCTCACGCATAGATTTTATAGGATGTCAGAACAAAATGATTTTTTATTGAGGAAGGGTCAAACAAGTTGTGCTTTTTGTTATGTCACACTAAACAATATAAAAAGCATGTTAAAAAAGCTCAGGGCTCTCAGTAGAAGGCAAAGGCTATGAGAAATGATTTAAAGCTACATTATCCTGTTTCTAATTCCTTTTCTTTCTTCCTGCGGAAATGTAATTGCAAGAGGCTGGGAGAAGGGATTGGAGCATCGGCTTCTATGTTGGCCTTGAAGAGAGTCATAAAGTCTCTTTTATGGGTTTCTCTCTAGCCTAGTCCTACTTTTCCAAATTAGAGGAGACAATATGACAATTTTAGCTGTTTCTGATCTTACATCTTAATTTGCAAACTCAGCAGCAATATTAGTGCCCAACTTTAGTGGGTATGAGGATATAGTTTTGAATTTAAACAATTTTCCAGTGACGTGTTGTAAAGGCCCTTTTAACAACTGCCTACACAGTGCTTTAAAGACTTCCTCCTCCCCCCAGTTTAATAGATTTTGATACTCAATATACTGGATATCTAATGTCTGTCTCAGTTAAGATGTCTGTTTCACCCTAGATATAGAAGTCAAATGCGCAACTGGAAGAATAAAATAATAATTAATTGTTCTGATTTCTTTTTCCTGAATTGAGCACAGCAATTATAGACATTAGAAATACCTAATTCTGTGAAGCAGCTGGAGATTTTTTTTTTTTTCACAGTGGTCTGTTGAGGACTGACTTAGATTGTTTTACATATTTTGAATAAATATTTATTTTAACTAATGTCATTATGTGTAAAATCCCAAGAACCTTACATTACCCTGTATTATCTAATCCTTCACATTTCCTGGAATCACTTAATAAAATACTTGAAGCTCCAGCATTCTGCTGCTGTTACTGCTGTTGGTGTACCTTGGTCATGACCTAGAAGGACCACCCACTCCTGTAGAGAGGGTAAGTCTGTCTCTGTGCTATTTTGATTTTAGGCCTCCTTTGAAGAAAAAGTATGTGTATCCTTCATTCAGCTTCAGTCTGTGCTGAGTTACCTGTATGACGCAAGGTTTGATCTGTGGAAGCCATTTATAGCTGTGTGCATAAGGCAGAAGATGTTTGGTATGTATACATGTGAAAGAGGAGAGAACATTTTATTTGTGCTTTTCTTTCTTTTCCTCTTGAAGAAAACACAGATATTTTGCTACTTGCATTTGAAAAAAAAAATGTCCAGGAAAAATACAAGCATTAATATTAGCCAAAATGAATCTTCAGTTAATGAGATGTGGTTGATCACTTTGAAAGGAAAAAAGTCATATCCTATGACATATAAATTTAAATGTATTGGTTAAAGATCTAAGTAGTTTTATTTGCCACAGAAGAAACACTTGTAATTGGCAACGAAAACTGCAGTAAGCCAATGAAGAGAAAATAAATTTATTGAAGTGATTTTGCAAATCACAGCTAATTGAGCAAGAAACAAAATAGCAAATAAAGGAAATAATGTGGTAATTGGAACCCTCATCCCTTATTGGCGTACATTATGGGTTGCTATCTTTTAGCAGTATTAAATCATTGCATGTGAATGCTGCCAAAAAAACTCTTCATTTCCTTTTAGTGACTTCTTACTGCCCTCAGTTGAAGTTTAATAGAAAAGGAAGGACATGATGTAGTTTTAATGACAGGAAACCCATGGCTTCCAAATGAATAAATTCCATCACTGGCTGCCACAAAGTGTGCTAATTATTTCCTTTGATAAATTAAAAGCCGTAAAAGTCCAAAGTATATAGCATGTGGTTTACAGTTATAGTCTGCCTGTCTGCATTATTGAAAGTTCATATAAACCTCATTATTTTAATTTAATAAACATTATAATTATTCTTTACACCAGTAAGCTGTATAGAAAGCATATGTTGAATGTAAACTTGTCTGACAGAAGGGTAAATAGCCTACTAACTGAATAAGCAAGGAACTTGATGTGTCATGTTGTGATAGCTCAAGTTTTCTATGACATTTTCAAAGGACTACATGGGGGTTTTGGTTGGGGTTTTTTTTAGCTTTGAAAACAAGATATTAATGACTATCCTTGTCCTGTAAATGAGTATTTCATTCTGCAAAATGCACTTTGATGAACAATACAGTCTCTTGAGTTTTAGAACAGAGGATTAGAAAACTTGGAGTAAGTGTAGGAAATATAGAGAGGAAATTGATGATTTTATAATGCCCATTGCAAGAATAAATAAATTAAAAAACTCTTCTATATGAAGGAATCAAACAGATATTCAACAGTGATGTAAATAAGCAGGTTGGTGTATTGTTTTTCCTTTTGTATTGTTGTTGTTATGTTGTTGTTCAGATTTTTTCTTTCCAAAAACAGAGATCATATCCAATGAGGACCTGGATATTTTTAATGACATTCAGGCTTGCTGAGTACCTCATGGGATTACACAGAAAACAAACTGGAGAAGCATAATAAAGTTTTATAGGTTATGGAAGTTCATCGTGGATTATTCTAAAATCCTATCAGAGGTAAATATTTCTAATTCAGTTAGCCAGACAATTCAGTAAAGAAATCTGTTGCAAATCTTTTGCTGTGTCACAAAGTAAGGCACCTGACTCCAAATGTAACTGACTTCAATGTACTTTTAAAAGAAAATAATTTAGCAAGGCTGCATGACTAATTTTGCTAATCATTTTCATTCAGTAATGAGACTAGGAGTTTCTGGAGACATGAGACAGCAGCAGTGTGCCAGAAGAGAGGGCACAGAATCACACAGCAGATTATCTGGAACCAGAAGGAAGATGAACAGAGCTAGGTCTGGCAGGACCAGCAGAAGACAAAAGGCTCTTCTAAATTTAAAATGCCTGTTGTCATAGTCACTGATTAAAATTACAGGAATTAGAACATGTATTGGTTTTCCATGGTATCTGACAAAACGTGTTGCAGATACAGGTATGCACAGAGGTCTGTGTCTTACTGTTTATGAGCTGCAGTGCACAAATGACTAGATCTACATGTCTCATCAAATAGAGGATGTTACAACTCATATTGGAGAGCTTTTTTTGTGCTGGTTATTGGTCCTGTTTTCTCCACAGTACAAATTAAACCCAACTGAGCAATGCAAATACAGCTGGTCTGACTTGCTTGTGCAAATATATAGGGAATACTGAGACCACTTGATATGTATGTGTATGGCCAATTAATTTGTTAGTTCTTTGCAAGACTGAAGATGTATTTCTCTTGTTCTTAGAAGTACCTGGGTAGATTTTGTGAAGAAAATTCAGACTTGAGTGTACCATTAGGCTGAAGTCAATGGAGTTGTACCTAGTTGCAATGTTGCTGACTTGGTGTTATGACAACTTGATTTGTCAGTTAGAACTTATGAGTTTTAGAGTGACCAACAGTGCACCATATTATGAGGAAATGTGTAATTTTCTGGATTACAAAAACAAAAAAACAAAAAAAAAACAAAAAAAAAAAAGAAGAAGAAGAAGGAAAAAAAACAAACCACTGACATCATGATAAAGTGCCTGAGTCAGCTTCTGCCTTTTGGTGAACTGAAATGGAAACATATTTGATTTCTTTTTCCTTTTGATATGCCATACTGTCGCTTTTCTGTCATTTCAAGAAAAAAATGATTTGGAGGGAAACAGATAAGAATCTTTTTGCCTGAAGGAGAGTTCGAAAAAGAACTGAGGGAGACTTATCAAAATTTTTGTAGAACTAATTAGTGTTGCAAAGAAATACATGAGAATGAATTCTTCTATATTGCAACATAATGCAGTCTCAGGAGGACTGAAACGCACCATGCATTCTAACTGAAGTGTACTTAATTTCAGAGAGTTATATAAAGGCAATGGAATATGCCAAATCTATAGTAACACTTGAAAGAGTTTCTCCTTGAATAAGGGGCACAGTCTCTTTACATCTAGGTGTCATTGCTCCTCTTTAATAATACAACTTTTAAAAAGAGAATAAAAGACTATTGTTGTAGTTTGAGTTGGGTGCCCCCCTGGTGCATTCACTTCCTGTGTCCAGAAGTCCAGCCCAGAGGGATGGACACAGGAAATTGTGTATTTCCTACCATAATTCTTTGCACCACTATAAGATCCAGTGCAGAGCCTGGCACTTCCTCTTTCCTTCCCTCTCCGAGACTTGGTAACTGGGGGAGAGATCTCCCAGCCATGGGCCTGATTAGGCCCAAGGCCACAGGGGGATGGGCAGTCTCAGGCCTGGCCAGCTGAGACTAGCCCAGCAGAGGGAGGGGGAAGAAGGAGCCCTGGGGGTTTTGCATGCACCCTCAGGTGGGGATGGGATCTTTCTTTGTCACTGCGCTTTGGGTTTTCTGTAACATTCACTGCTTTCTATTTAAACTTTCATCACTTTTGCAATCCGTTTGTCTGAGTCGTTATTTCTGCCTGTGGTGGGGAGGGGACCTGCCCCAACCCATTACAACTATAAATAGTAACTGCAAAATAAAAATACCATTGCAAATTACAAGAAGAATGTAGTGTATAAATGACTGTTGGATAACAAGTAAGGGACTCATCACAGACTTGTTTTATCTGTTGTATGAAATTTGTCAGAGGCATGGTAGTACAGGCTTGCTGTGAAAATCTTTCCATCCCACTATTCAGCAGAGACCCTGAGTGCTGGACAAGACTATGATCAAATGAATAGTCTGTCACTTGCTGGCTTTTCAGTCAAAAGCAAACAGGAGTTACCTCTCTGTGATAAGCTATATCGGCTGACTGTGAGAAACAGAAGGAGGAGGGGCTGTGGTTTCTTTCTGTACCTGCAGGAGGTCAGTGTCAATGACATAGATGAAATTCTCTCGATTTTTCTGAGCTGCTACAGCTCATGTAGTACAATACTCAGCATGTGTGAATGAGGATATGACACAAGATCTCTCTGATGTTCTGAGGCAGTATAAATGCATGTTCAAATGTTTTCTTTTGTATAGAGACTAGGAGAGCTCTTGATTAAAAGGCTATAAATCAAATGTTCTTCCATACTCTAAACATGTCACTGGCATTCCCTGGAGGTAGGTTGAGGCTCCTTGGCTTTAGTTAGAGAGGAAGCATCAACTTTTTTCTGGGCAATGGGGCTACTCTATCCAGGGAGCACAGAGTAGGGAGATGGTGAGACTCTGGTGTGTTTTGTGACACAGACCCATCTTCAAATTATATACGTATGTTTGTTTGTTTGTTTGCTTTTTCATCTGTAATTTTAGGGGAAAAGAGGTTAATTTTTAATGGGGATTATGGTATTCCTGCTTCATACCAACAGTAGTCCACTTGAACTATGGACCTCTGAGTAACCTGAATTTCACTTATCTAAATACTGAGGCTGTGTTAGCACACAAGCTCGGCACTCATCCTGACACCCAATGTCCTGCAAAGCCCTAGCAGGCAGCAGGGCAGCAGGGTTCCTGTAGAGCCCTTTGAGCTAGTGTGTGTTCCTTCTCCCCTCATTTTTCTGAGGGAGCTGGTGCATGGGATTCTGTCCTAGGAAACTTCCTATGTGCAGCTTAAAAAGATTAGACAGCTTTACATAGTTTTTTTATCTTGTGTGTTTGTGGTTGGTGGTTGGTGTTGGTTTCCCCTCCCCCCACCCTGGGATTCTTTACAAGTTGTTTTTCCTGAGAATTTTTTTATTGGTCTACTCATGATAAAATATAATCCACTGTCTGTCTTGGGTCTATGTAAAATAGCTGAGGCTCAGGAATGGAGGATTATTTTAAAATGGCTCTTCATACATTATTGCTGGTTGGTAGTATAAAATACATAATTAGCACTCTGTTTTCTCATTTCCATATCCTGTGGCCAACACAGGTTTGTGCAAAGCTGTAGATGTAATTACCACTGGAAAAACTGGATGATTATACATGGGGTTTCTTATTGTCACATTTTATCTGCTTTCATCTGTTTTCTGTGCCTACCAAGCAAGTGAACTACAATAATATTATGCTGTGATATATATAATTTTTCCATTGCCATGCGGTGGAAAAGCAAGCGGGTTAAATACCAAATGGTTTGCTTGAAGCTCTAATTTGAAATCCCATCAGGGTCACTTGTTTACTAGCACTAATAGTTAACTAGTGCACAGCCTTTAAATTACTGCTTATTACAGCAGTGCTGTTCACACCACTGTGCTTAAGGACCTGTCAGCATTTCCAGTGGAAAATAGTTTTCAAAGGCTTATGACTGTCATGAATATTTGCTCTGAAACTTGCCAAATGTCATCTCAGGCTACAAACAGATTATTTGCTTTACTGGTGACTGATTGACTTGAGTGAGGAATAAATCAGCTTCCAATTTGTTTTGAACATAAGCAAAGCTGACTTAATATAAATGAGGAGCTTCTGGAACTTTGGACTAGTGAAGGGACAATAAAGTAAACCCTCCCCAAACATTAAAGGACATCGAGCTGCTGTAGGTTTTGAGTGTTATGGTAACAATACACCTTTCAAAATATTGTCAAGGTTTTGCCTGTTAAAACTCAGATTTTTTTGTTTGTTTGTTTTAAAGTGCTTTGAAACTTCAATTTACTCCTTTATATTGATCTTGTAGTTCCCACCTGTTAGATCTAGCTACACTCAAACTGAGGTGACTTAGCTTCAATTCTTAGCTTTCCATAGGTATTTTTGTAGCCTTGCACATAATATGGACAAACTTGTGTCTTATTGCTCCAACAATAATGATACTCCACAGCTACCTTCCAAGCCCTAGGCTCTGGCCAGATGCTAAGGAGGTGAGAGCTGTGTCAAGAACTCATCTTCAATGTTGTAAATGGTGCTCAGAAACCTCAAATTTGACCACTGTTGTTTTGGGGGAATTTCCTCTTGCCTTTCAGAAAATGGATACCTCTGTATGTTTTTCTTTGCTACTGATCAGTAGTCAAGGAGTATTTTTTTTCTCCAGAATACAACTCAGAGCTTTTAACAGTGGGTGCTTTATGAAGGAATAAATTTCATCTTTTCTGTTGACAGTTTTTCAGTTGGAGTTACCTGAATGCTTCATGAATGAAATTAGTGTTTTGCTTGATGTCAGATGTTGCGCTGTACTAAAACTGAGCAGATAAGAGCTTCAAAAATTTAAAGGCTTTAATTATAATTTTTAATAGATTTTGTTTGTTTGTTTGTTCACTTTTTATTTTGTTGTGTTGATTCCCCCCCCAATGTACTGATATTTTCAAAATTGCCGCATTGTGCTCAGGCGCATGCACAATCAATGCACAATTTTGAGAAATCTGCAAAACTACATGTCAGGAAATAGCTAAATATGCAGCAGTTCTTTGTGGTTAGCTTCAGCTCCTTGGTTTGGGATGCATTTTCTGCTGGCCAGTCTTCAGGTTTTGTGGTACAGTATTTCCACAGCACTACAGTTTGTGCTTTCTTGGTCACACTACTTTTGTATCCTGTTCAGCATGCTTGTGTCTTTTACTGTCCACTTGTAGGGGCTGGCCAGGGAAAAAGATGCATATGCTAATAGATTATTTTTCTCAGGTTAAAAATACATGACAAATTTCACCAAATTATGTTTCACTTATAATGGGAGAGCACCTAATGCAAGTAAATATAATTTTACATCTGTATTTTGCAAAGGATAAAAAGAAGTTACTGAAATAAATAAGCCTGCAGCTGCACCAAATCACTTCGAAAGCCTGGTGAAACCACAGTGTGAAAGAAGACCTAGTGGAAAGTAAATATGACAGACTTAAAATTAGTTTTGAGATCTGAGACAAATTGCTATATAAGCTAGGGATAGGCAAGGTCAGATTCAAAATGAGGGAAGTAAGAAAAGGCTGAACTAACAGACCCATAGTGTGCAATATGTTGTATTTTTTGACATTAGGGTCACTGCAGGAGCAGGAATATAAGTGAGCAGGTTTAGAAATACTCCATGATTGTGGTAAATTGTAGCTTTCATCCACCAAGTTTATTGTGGATCAAATATACAGTGATTAAAGCTGAAAAGCTGAATGAAAATTAACGGCCTTGATGTTGCAATGGAAGCTTAAAAAGAAAGGATGAAAGACCATCCTAAGTAAAGATGAAGTGTCAGGGCTATCGGTGAAGAACTCTAATGTTCATCAATAGCATAAAGTAGGATTACAGGAATATTATTTTAACCCCTTGGGTTTGCCAGAAACATCTGCATAGAATTCATCCACTGGGTTTCTGAAAACATCATGCACACTCATGTCTCCACTGATCTGAGTGCAACATTGATTCATTATTGTGGTGATTATGTTCAATGTAGAAAAAAATTAACCTTGAAAAACAGTAAATTTACTTTCCTTCAAAATCTTTGTACCACATGCAGATGTTAATTATTTCCTATACTATTTCTGTTGTTTAGGTGAAGGATCCATGTGTGCCTTCCATGACCCCAACTAGGTTGTAATCCGCAACAGAGAAACAGGACTTCAGAGGGAGTTGCTAACCTTCACTGAATAGCCTGTCAGCCAGAGAATGATACAGAGCACCTTCAAAAGGTCCCCTAAGTAATGAGCACTAAGGAGGGTTATAATGGGCCCATCATTAGCTCTAGCTAATATTTTGACCTAATGCCCACGTATACTACAGTTGTCATGCAGGGCCACCATAGGATTAATCTGCAGGATGTTTTGTGGCTGTATGATGACAACACATTTCTTCAGCATATTTCCCAACTTGTAAGCCTTTACGTGTATTTTATACGATGCAGGTAAATTATGACCTCTTACATATATTTGTAAACTCTTCCCTCAAGCCCAGTCACCTATGGTAACCAACAAATCAAGTATATAGCAGTGTAAAAGAGAAAAATAAAAGGAAAGGCATTAAAAGCTTTCCCTATAACAAAGGTGTGACAAAATGTAAATACAACTACTAGGAAAACTCATCCTTTCTTCTATTGTGTACACTTTCCTTCAACTGCTTGTTTTTCCTTTCCAAATTATGCCTTCCATGGAGATCTTACTTTCAAGATAAATATTTTCTTTTGGTCTTTCCACTCATGTGTCTGTTTTCTACTTTATCAAATTTATTCACTTATTCTCTCAAGATGAACACTCTTTCCTTCTCACTTGACGGTAAAGTACAGCATTGTGGTTGTTAAGGATTCACCTTCTCAGACGTTGCAACTTTCCTTGATTTTGTGTTGTTAGCTTCCTAAAGAATGCCAGTCACTTACTAAGCTGAACTGAGTGCATGATAATATCATTCATATTTCTCAACCAGATTTAGGGACAAAATTCATCTGACTCCACTTGTCTGTTCTCCTCTCCACATGGTGTGGACAGTCATATTTTAATCTGTGCAGCCAAACTGCTGAATTTCATGCGCCTGTAACCTGGAGGTCATGTATGAATTATGAAAAGACAATTCATAGAGTTTTTGCTCAGTAATACCAAAGACACATCTGAGGTTTACAATCAGCTCATTTATTAATTGGATCTATAATATGAGAAGGAGCTCATGGTTTACTCCTAAGTGCCTATTTTAAAAATTCTTCCCATGCACACCCAATAGACTCCAATAACATTTTGCACTCTTGTATCACTTACATTGAAAACATGCCCACACAAAATACTGGGAGTTACTTAAACTTACAAAGACAAAGAAACAGAGTTGGCACTCATGATCCCACATTGGTTAATTAAAGCAAAAAAGAAAACAACCCTGGTAGGACAGTAAAGGTATGTTCTTTAAAATGGCATAAACAACTAAAATTTCAATTTAACTTGTAAACAGAAAGTTTAGTCTCAGATTCATCCAAAGTTCAGACTATATATTTGTGTATGCATTCATGCAGAAGTTTTTCTTTAAATTCAATAGCTGTAGATGAACACAAGTTGTTGGTTTTTTTTTTTTTCTCTTTATGCAGAAACATGTTAGGAAACAAGAATAGAAATCTTGGAGAAATGTTAAATGTCTGTTTAAAATTAGCATTACCAAAGCTTACGTTATTTCTGAATACCTTTATAATCAACATTTAGGATAACTATGCACATTTGATGCTGAAATACTTGTTACAAATGGGTTCTGCATATCTCTGCCAATTTAGATAACTTATTAAGGGCCCTATTATTTTGAGGAATTGGATAATGTTAAAAACTGAAAGGCCACTGCAAGTCATTTTATTGCTAAGGGACAGCACTTACCAGAGAAGAGAAAAAATATTGTATTTTATATGATGTTTAACTTGGTTTCATTTGGGCATGAGACCTTGAAATTCTCATATGGATTTATGGAGTAAAAATTAATGTTTTGTTGGTGGTTTTTTTGTTGCTTTTTTATTTTTGCCTGCTTTCTCAATGGAGTTATTTTTAGGACTATTCTAGTACCATTGGTGCATTTTCTTTTTAAAAAAAGTAAATTACAATAGTAGTTTTGTGTTTGTTTTTTTTTTTTTAATCTTGAGACCAAGCTATTCAGTGCATAAAATGATAAAATCTAGTCAATCCGTGTTTGTTGTTTCTTCCTCTATAGCCACTAAAAATAAATCCTTCAGGAGAACATTTCTTTAGCTCACTTTTTCATTATTTCCAGAGGCAAAAGCTGGCAAGGCAATTTATAATTCAATTTTTGCTAAATCCACAACACCTAATATATATGTCAGGCATTTCAACGGCAGGGTACTTTGGGGATAGGTGATAAATTGTACTGATTATAAGTGCAAGCTGTTCTTCCAAAACATCATATCAAAAAGAAGGCAACTATTATTAGGAGAATGTAATGTATCTTTAGAATGTCCAGAAACATAAGAGATAATCACATCATGTGAATATATTCTCCCTTGAGTTTTACAGCTCAATGTTAAGGTCTTACCATGCTTTTGATAGCACTCATCTGGAGGGAGGGGCCATCATGGGCTGGTAGTCTTTCAGCAGCCACACAGCTCTTAGGGCTGCAATAATTCATTTCTTCCAAAGAGGGCTTACTATGAAACCTGAAACATGGCCATAATAATTTTCTAACTATGTTGGGGCATGTGAAAAGTATAAATATTATTTTATAATATAATCTCCCCTGATCTTTTAAACATCCTTTCAGTGTTTCCATGTATAGTCCTGTGAGATACATGTGACTTAATGTTTACCAGGAATTCTGAGCAAACCCAAAAAAGTTCTTCAGATTCATCCTTCTTGTCAAGCTAATGTGAAAATCGGTGGGAAAGACACTATGTCTTAGGATCTTTCCTCTTAGTTTATGCTTTTTAAAACCAAGTATCTGTTGGCTTATCATCTACAAGTAGTTTGAATGAAAAAATAGACAAAGAAAACTAGATAGGTGAGCATTTCTGGAGTGATGCTGTTCTGAATTTAGCTTGGCTGACTTTGACTTGTCTTGCCAGCCAAAATCCTTATTCTGCTCAGAACTGACTCTTTTTGTGACCATTAGGATCCTTTCTATACTATCATCTTGTTTTAGATATATTTCCGTCTCTTTTGCATTTCAGGAAATGATTTTTTTTTGCTTTAAGAGAATCCTTAAATTTTATTTTTTTTTTCTAAAACAGGCAAAATTCAACATAAATGTCAGAAAATAAAATGGTAAAATTTATACACATCTATAATTTAGCATCAGCAATAATAGTGACAAGGCTTAGAGCAGAGAAGAGCAGTCCCAACAACTCCTCTTCCATCCAGTTTCTCCTTGACGGTTACTTTTATGTTTCAGTTCCTTCCAAATTGTGTCCCAAGCCTTCTCAGAAGTTCTCCCTATTGTGACTAACATCAGAAAAGTTTTGTAAATACAAGATGGTATTCCAAGCAGTCAATAATATTCTGCCAAAATGCTTTTCAGTCAATATTTTAATCCTAGAATTTACATTTTGCTCTGCATCTGCAATTTAATCCCCTTTTTGTGGAGGAAGGGGAGTTTTCACTGCAGAATAAAACTGCCTTATCTGTTGTTACCAGCTTAAAAACAAAAGAAGTGTAAAATTCTCAACAGCAGGTTTCAAAGTTTTGATAATATAAATTTTCTTTCACATTTCTGATGAAAACAACAAATGCATTTTGGTACATTTTAGTTAGTGTTAGCTGACTCCATGCATCAACTTTTAAACTGAGCCGTGCATGAAAGAAGGTAGCGGTGAAAATGAGAACTGTAAATGAATGGAGGGAAAACCATTGGCTTCCTTCTGAAAGAGACTTCCAGATTAGCAGCCTAACAAAGCTGAGTGTAAAGCAGATATTTTTTGCCTTTCTCTCTTTTGCATCATACTGTTAGTTTCCCTCCCACCTTCTAACTCTTGGTTTTGTCTCTTTTGCATCACCTAAAATCATTTAATGAAGAAGACGAACAAAAGTAGAAAACAAATGATCACTCATGAACCAGACCAGCTTAGTGTGTATGCTTGTCTGAAAGACTGATGAGATAATACCTGCAAAAGAATGGTCTGCTCTGACAGGAAAAGGAGAACCAATGTATCCAGAACACCCAATAGCTCATCTGGCAGTAAATGAGAGGTCAAAATGTCAGTCTCTCAGTCCTGCCCCTTGCAGTGTTAGAAATCTATTAAAGAAGTCCTAACATCTATTCAGTATTATTACAAGCATTCTTATAGCATGGATGGGAAAATACAAATAGGTGGAATTACGGACAGTAAAGAGGTACTCTCAAAGCAAAAATGAAACAAATTTGGAGAAAGATTGAAAAATATGATGCAAAAAATGTCAGTGAGAATAGAGATTCTCTGGGAAGAAGCAGGGAAAGAGATGTTTATGGATGTTTGAAGAAACAGTGTAGAATAAAATAAAGAAGAATCAATCTTTTCAGTCTTTTCCTTCGAGACACAAAAGTAATTCCTTAGAAAATTTGGGTAAGTGTAGCTGAGAGTTTCCTTCTCCCCATGACTGATGATACCAGGCAGGCATGGTTCTGTTTGGCTACATTTCTTGGGCACAGAAGGATACTGTATTATAATACCCTGCTAGATAAAGATATGCTGAAATTCGTAAGGCTGTTAGTTGAAGCTAATCTCACCCTGGCAAAAGTTGTTACTACAGCAAGCCAGATTGCATCAGCTATTAATAATGCAAAGATGTCATTGCTTTCCAAATGCCACTCTTTGCACAGGTCATGAGAGAGATTGATATTATTCACGCTGTTAGAAGCAGACCTAAAGAGGGACATTATCTACTGTATGAGTAGAAAAGTTTTTATTTTTCCTGAAAAACATTTGAAAGAGCAAATAAAGGATATGGATTAGAGGAGTTAAGCCATCATGCATTTTCTTGTAATTTTCCATTAAAAAAAATAAAATTTGGCCTTCCACTTATAGAAAATTCTTATTATGGATACATTTTTGGCCTTGGAGAGCATGGTGAAGAAGAAGGTAATTTTTTTTTTAGAGTGAATGTTTACCTTTAGACATATTTGCTTATGTCCTGATGACACATTAATGGGCTTGTTAGAGACCCTGTGACTTTAATGGGACAGGATTGAGGCTGGGTGTAAATATCCTCAAGACAGTGTAAAACGGACAATTTTCAACCTTCTGGGGTAAGGGAAGACTTTTGGTACAGATGCAAATGTTATGACTTCACATAGGGGTTTTTGTGGGGTTTTTTTGTTAATAGGTTTTTAGTTTGTGGTTTTTAGTTAATATGTTAGTGGATTTTGGGGACATTGTCTTATATACTCTTATGTGTGGATTTCTGCACAAAAATATAGATTTTGAGCCACTGGCAGGGCTAAAACTGGTCTCTGAAAGGTTTGAGAAAAAGAGGGAAGTTGTGTTTTTGTGGGTCTGTGGGACCTTGATGTCAGGAAAAGCAGAAACTTGATACTGAAATATAAAAAACTTTTCAAAATAAATACAAATGTAGCTTCTCCTGAATATAATAATTGTTAGCCTGAGTGTTAAAAATGTTACCAGGCCTTTATCTGTGAGAGTCAAAAAAAGATAATTTCAGCTTTCACACAGGGACCAACCTTAAGTCAGTCCCACAGTTACAAGAGCTTTTTCTGTACATTCTCTAAAATAAGAAAAATAAAATAAAAATCCAGCCTTTTCCTCTCCTATTCATATAAGTGAAGAGTGTGTATTAATGTCTTTCAAAGGATTTTAAAGAAATATCCTGTTGGGTGCGTATGTTCTTAAAAGAGGTGCTGATACAGCGTAGGAAGTGGTGGGTGAACAGGACAGCAGAAAAAAGGCAGTCCTGAGCAGCTGAGATGCTGCTAAAGTGGCTGTTTGGGCTTTAAAAACTTTTTCTGGTAGAAAAGTGATCTCTAAATCTGGGTGGAGATAAACCTCATCTCAGCAAGCCTGATGATAATTTTAATTAATGAAACCTCTGTCATAGGCCTGGAAACAGGATCAAAAAGGTGCAATGGAATGTTTTGCTAAATTACTTTAAAATAAATGTGATTTGTTTTTTTAGTTAATGCAAAGCCTTCCATGAGAGGTTTTCCTCCCAGCTTCCCTTTTACTACTGAATGTTGAGGAAAAATAGGCATGTCCATTTGAATATGGAAGAGCAGGTAGCTCCATGTAAGATGTTCCCACTGTTTCATTGTAAAAAGTTGGTATTTAGGGTTGAGATTTTAGTAAGAAACATTTCAGAGACTGCTGACATTAAGGGAGTGCAACAAGGGAAAGATAACAGGACTGCAATTAATTTTATAATGCTGAGGGTATTTTAGTGGTTAAAATAAATAAATAGAGTTCTTGGGCTAATGGAAGTCAAACTTTCAATTACTCTAAAATAGATTGTGGCTCATTCGATCTAGCTGACACTTTGATGTGTTTAAATCTTTGCAGACACTATGTAGGAACTGAATCAAGGCCAACTACACCCCCTCTGTTCTTCCAAATGCAGAAGCAGTGGTATCTAAACAGCAAGAGGACCAGCTCTTTCAAGAAGGAAATTTGTAGAGATAACATGAACAGTGGCTGTCATTAGAAGCCAAATGACTACTTTTAGATGTTGTTGGTGAGGGTTATCAGAAGGCAAGTATGGCGCATTAGATTATGCAACCTACTTTCAGGGTTTTGTTGTGTTTTCTTGTCTTAAGAAGAGCATCTTGTGCTTACTGATAAAACAAAGACTGTGTTGCAAATGACCTGATTCAGAAAAAGAAAAAAGGCATTATCTATAGGATCTGTTTTACTGTACTTCAACAGTAATTCTGTAGTCAGAGATATCTTTGAAAGTATAAACATTTCCCATTCCTACAGGTAGTATCCTAAAACTGCACACCTAGCAGTACTTTTAAAATAAGCAACAAGCCAAATTAATTATTTTTCATTAAATGCAAAGATTTTACTTTCAACAACTTTTTCTGTTGTGAATTAGACACCATAAAGTTCAGAAAACGTAAACAAACTCAAAGACAGTATAATTCTAATGCTTAGTTTTAATTATAAACTTTTTCTAGACGTTATCCTATATGTTACTTGTATATATGATCAGGATATAGGATTGAATAGGAGTTTACTAAGGCTTATTAACGCAATATTCAAGGCAGTCCAATGAAGACAAGGGGACCCAACAGAAAATAAATAGAGCAGACTTTGAAGTGCAGGTGAGATTCTTTCTGCAAAACCAGCGCAATGGCACTTCATGAAATTCCAGGAAGTGGTTGAAGGCTCTGTACGGACAATGAAGCCTTTATTTACTTTCAAAACATATTCTTCTAAATATTTAAAAACATGAGGTATGTCACCAGATCTGAAAAGTCATTAAGCAAGTAAGAATAAAATCTTTGCTGAGGGGAAAAAAGTTAACTATTCCCCAAATGAATCCAGGTCCTATGTGTATCTTGCAGTGTTGTTTTTATTTGTTATTGTTTTGTTTGTTTGTTTTACATTCCATCAAAGTCAGGAAAAGTTCTGTGTTACTATTCTAAGCTAAATTTCCTGATTGAAAAAAAAAAAAGTTATGTGATTCACTTCAGACTGGTGAATATCATGATATTGTAATTCATTCTGTAATTATTCCAGTATACAATGCAGGACTGTAGCCAAATAAAGCGCTCTTTGATTTGTAAGTAGTTAGGAAGGTGAATCAGTGGAAAAATGTTGTTATCTGAAAAATGATTGACTTCCAAGGCTGCCTGTGAAATAGCTTTAGCCATGAAATATACACTAGGAGAAGAAAGGAAAACCACCAGATGACAAAATGGGTTGGATAAAGTATATGATACAACAAAATAAAAAGCTTTCCTTAAAACTCCATTGTCATAACATGTTCCTCTGCTAGGTTTGTGAACAAAACACTTCTCAGGAAGTGCAGTGCAAGAGCAGGAGGTCGGCAGAAGTTGTAGATGGGGAAGCAAATGCAGCTGCTGTAGATAGAAAATGAGAGGTTCAGAATGGGGTGTGCAGTGCAGGGCTGTGAATAGGAGCCACTCTGAACAGCGTGCTGAGCACAGCACAGGAAAGTGCTCAGGAGCAGGCATACTCTGGGTCTGAGCTAAGCTGGGTGTAATTGAAGTGTTCTTACAGACAAGCTACTTTAAGAAAAAAATTATGTCACTGTTTTTATATTGCAAAAATGTAGTCTAGCATACCCTCGTGATGGGGAGTGCAGATACAGTGATAGGGCCAGGAGAGCTATGCTTGGGGTTAACTGAATGCCTAACATGTGTGTCCAAGTGGGAGGAAGCTGTGGTGAGACATAAAATGAGAGAAATAATTCATTTAGTGTCTGGCATTATGACTGTGAATTTCTTTAAAGCTGTTTCTGTATATTGTGTAGGTTTATGGGCTTTGTGTCTTTATTGCTGCCACAAAGAAGTACATCTCTTTGCTAGGACTAAATTATGATTGCTTCAGTTTTGTGACTATTAATCAAGAGAAGGTATTTGCAAGTGTTTCCCAGCCACATATCCTTTGAGGGTTCTGAAAGCTGTAGAATGCAGTTTGTTATCTGTCATTGCGAGGCCATGCCAAGTTCCATGATGCAGTGAAAGCAAAGTCATACTCTGCAGCTGACACTTTCCCACTGACCTCAGCTCATTGCACTGCATAAACAGAAGCTATTACAAGGCAATATGGTTCTTGCTGTGGGGTTACACTTAAAGGAGCACAAGAGAGTGTTCCATGTTTCTTCAAGGTTCAAAACAAATGATGTGCTTTTTCAGTCACATCAGGAGACAAGGCTGTCATATCCTCAGTTCACCTCATAAATAACAGGCACAGAGGATGATTTTATAAGGCTGCAGTTCAAAAGGATTGAAATCTGACAGCAGATACTGCTTTTTCTTGACATGCTCACCTTTAGCCATGCTTAATGATTGGTGTGTATCGATTTAATACATGCCTGTCTGCTTGGTGAATCAGCACCCAGCCTTGTAGACAGTCTTGTAAAGGGAAGCCACTGGGGCAAAGATGATGAAATATTAGTTGGGCAAAGCCTGGCAGCATTGTACATCTTCTGAGAGAAGACACAGCCCTGGAAGTAAGTCTCTGGGCTTGGGAACCTGCTGCAAATTAAACATGGGTTTGTGGCAGTGGTCAGGGAAGGGGATTGAAAGAAATTGCCTGTAGGTTCCAGGGAGCCACCAGTAATCTGGAGGTGGTGGGGCAAGGGAGATGTTTTGTTCTCCCCTATCTCTGAGGGTGAATGAGAAGGGCTGGAGAAATAAAGTGGAGATTTATTGGGAGGGAGCAGATTTACTAGAAACTGATGGGCAAGGGTGTACTAACCTTCTACTCCTTCTATGAGCTGATCTGATCAAGGGACACAGGTCCTCTGCTGCCTGTTTTTCTCTCAGGGTCCTCAAAACAGGCAGAGGGGTCATGGCATCCTGTACCCCAGTACAGGCATTTAATTTCCTCCCTTCTCCCCATGATCTGCCAACTTAAACAACTGCCTAGTTTTACCTCAACCAAAACACAGATTTTCCTCTAATCACATTGGGTGACTGTTGACATGTGTAGAGTTTGATATTTTGATAATATTATATGTCTGTGATAATACTTCATTACAGTTATGTCCTTGGCTATAATTCTTTCAACACAGTCACTTTTGTACAGCCCTTTGAGTTACAGGAAAGCGTTACAAGGCCAAGTTATGATTCACATTACAATTCAGGAGATTTAGAATTATTCACCTATACCTCTGCGAAAGAGTAAGCAATGCATTTATACCTCTTGTGCTTTCCTCTGGAGAAAATTGTGCATGTGTTTGTGGAAAGGGCCGAAGACTTCAATTTTTTTCCCCATGTCCAGGTTTTCTTGCAATTTGAAGCCATTACTGGTGTGTAGTCACATAATATGATACTTCTCCATTTTACAGACTCACAGCTTCTTTCATGATCATTTACCCAGGCAGAAGAGATCATCAACCTACAACTTGCAAATTACTATTCTGATCAACAATGCATATTATGAATCTGTGGAGGTGTTTTTTTCTCTCTCTCTCTACAAAGTGTAGGTTAGATTATGCTTTTAGTTTATTTTCTACAAAGTAATCTCTCTTGTGATTTAACAGCAGAAACTTGTTATATTTTGGATGATCAAAACAATTAGCATATCACATCTTTCACAAAAAGTAGATTCTCTACCTATGTTCTATCTACAGTATGTGATTTCACAAATGCTGTAGTGGAGATAATATAATACTTAATCATCTGTCAAAATTGAAGCTTAGACATTTCATAACCTGCAAAATCTTTAAGAATATTTCCAACACTTTCTTAAAGTAACGTTTTACTTTGAATCAATCAGTCAAAACCTTTACTTTAGGTAAACATGAAATTCATTGTGTTAACAATGACTAGTTTTTAATGATAATACAAAGTAAGTTTTAAGTGGCTTTAGAAATAGAGCATTCTGACTCTTAAAAATATGTCCATAATTTTCAAAACCAAGATAGTAATCGTATTTGTGAAATTGTTTTCTGGAATTCTGTTCTGAAGATCATGGAGACAAATGAGAACTGTACCATTTGAATCCTAAAAATGTTTCTATTATACATAGAAGGTAAGGAATGAACCTCTTTCTGAAGATCCTATGCCCAGATGAAAATGCAGTTTTTGTAGTTGAATTTAATTTCTAGAAAACTTTCAGGAAGAAGTTCCTGACATACCTCCTGAGCATTTTCAGTTTGCTACAGGATGTATCTGATGGTTCTCTCTGCTTGTAATCCTGAGTCCACAGAATTCAGGACAATACAAATCTGCCTCTTCCTGTTGCTCAGAATGGAAGATGGAAGTGAACAAATCTATACAGGAACAACTGGGAGTGTGGTGACTTAATCCTTAAGGAGAATTGTAAGAATGTTTTTCTTATGCAATCTTATCATTAGACTGTCGTCAGTAGTCAAGACACCACCATAATCCTCTTAGAGGTAGTCAGGATTAGGTCCTTTCTTGGTTCGTTTAGATTCACTTTACTACTGATGTTTGGTCTCAAAGCATGTTTATTTCGATGTCTCCAGATGGTTTATTGTCCACAAGCCTGCAGAGCATGCAAATTCAAGTATGTCCTTGTGCATGCATTTCTGTTTAAATCTTCAGCATGCAAACAGTATGTACATGTAATGTATTGCTCATGCTTCAATCTTCCAACAGAACAACGGGAGCTATTCCCTTACCACATGCATCTGAATTCCCATTCTAATTGATATGGGATATTATCTCAGATCTAAAGTAGGTCCAAAGGTGCACGTCCAAACATTACCACAATAGCTCTGCAAAGAGTTCCCTGTAAACACTTAAATTCAGATGAAATTAATGCCTCTGACTCTGCAAATAAATGTTTTTGAAAGTGGAAGACAATGGACTGAAAGCACAAGCAAAGAACAGCTTTTGTTCTTTCTCTTGCTGGCCCAGTTAGTGTTTAACCAAAAGGGAAAAGAATTGACATAAGAACCAGGCAGGAACTAGACCCAGCTGCTGTTTTTCTTTCTTGTGATTACCCAAACTGCTGAGCTTCTTGAGAAAGTCTCCTTCACAGTTTGTTTTTTATCCAGGTCATCCACCTTGGGCCTGAATATTTTTCTCAGCAGATAAGTCAAAATCAACCTTTTTCTTGAAAGAAGTTTTGTTTTGGTGGTTCAGCATAGTTTGGAAAAAAGTTTAAAAAGTTCCCAACCAGCTTAGCTAGATGAACAAAGAATAAAGCAGTGTTGGGAGAATGTAACTAAACATAGTAGTAACTTGGTTGACTGCAGTGTTAGCTGCTGGTATTTCACTTACTAAGCTAGATATTCATGATTTCTTTTTCACTTAGGTGTTCAGACTGTAGATGAGCCTTTTCTTTCCCAATGAATCTTTCATCCTTTTACTGACATTTATTCTTCTTTTTATTCAATTACCCCAGAAAGCAAGCTTCTGGCAAGGCAAGTCAGCTGTTGTCTGCCGAAAAGAGACATACAAATCTTGTCATATAGCTTTTATTTTTATGGTCAGGAACCCTCAGGCCTAGTATTAAGGCAACTTAGGCTTGTGTGGAACTTCTCTGTCTCCTGCACACTCTGAAATAAGATTACACGATGGAGAAGATCAATTTACTGAGAACATTTAAGCTCAGAATATTAAGCTTTTTGTGCAATCAGATCTCCTCTCTAGCTGTGTGGCAGAAAAGCTAGCCACAAGATCCTTGACAAATTAGATATTACCACATCTAACTGTGTATATTTAAGCTTATCAAACTGAATCGTTGCATTGTAACTCTGCTCTTACGCAGACAAGGACTCCATTTAATAAATGCAGTGCCATTTAATAGTAATTAATCACCCAACTAAAATGTCACATTAAGGTCAAAGAGACCAGAAGACAAAAAGAAGAGAACATTAAATTCAGCTGACAAACATAGGAAAGGGGAACACAGAGACAGAGAAAGTTCTGGGACATTGGCATTGGTAAAACATTTAATCCAAACTTCTTAACTTTCTGTTCAGTTCAGAAGTAATCACATTCACTTGGTTCAAAGCAAGGTCATTTTTGTAACTTTTAAATGAAATTTCCTCTTTGCATGTGCAGTGACAACCCACTGCAAGCTTGGAATTGGTGCATTTTACAGATGTTGTATTCTCAGTATTTGCTGTTTCCTTCCTCCCTGATTCTCTTCTTTTTTTCTTTTCTATTTTAATATTCTTGGATGGAATTTTCCTCAACATATCCTAAAATAGAAACACTTAGGAAATGTAACTTTTCTGAAGTGGAATGAAAAAAAAAAAAAGTATATACAAAACCAAGGAGAGAATAAAGCATCGTCTTCAGACATGTACTTTACTGCTTTGAGACATAATTTAAGAGTAAATCTCTTCCTAATGTTTGCAAATTGTGGCAATGTTCAAACGTGAAGAAGTTTTTGACACATCTGCTGTTGGTACTAGAGCTAACGATCAGAATCCAAACACCCTACAAAGTCTTGGATCTATGGAGTATATAGCATAGAATTTGATTTCATGTTATGACTATTTAATGCTTTAGCATTCAATAGCAAAACCAAACAGACAACCCCCCCCCAAACCCAACAAAAAAAACCCCCAACCCCCCAAAACCAACCAACCCCCTCACCCCCAAACCTCAGAAAGCCAAACCCAAATGAAAATGAAAAAAGAAACCATTGAGTTGAATAGGAGCATTATTTGTGATCAATATTCTTTGCATAAAACAGAAACTCTGTATAGGCAGTTGGGTTTCAAAGGAAGGACATTCACCACCTAGATAAGTTAAAATTTATGGAGTTGCTTATACTAAACATGGAAGGTTGAAGATAAGGTAAATCTCCATTGTTAATTCTCCTTCTTCAAAATGGTGCTTGTCAACTTCAGTATAAATGTATGCATTGGCTTACAGAAGTGGTGTTATGCATATATAGTTGCCACAGTATCCTTTTTCTTTTCCTTTCATTTGTATAATGTAGGAGTAAGAAAGCACTATCCACTTTTAAAACACATATTTTGAAATGTCATGGGCTAAATATACTTTCCATGCACGAAGAAATGAGCTAGTAAAATATATTCAATCATGAAAATACGTTATTGTCAATGTATGTTACAAAATTCAGACAAACTGCTTCTAAATGGACTCATTCTTTAAAGCATCTATCATTTCTCCTTCCTGTTTCAGAGTTCTCAGTTTCATGGCCAAAAATTTTTGTATTAGTATTGTGAAAAGGAGTAATTCTTCAAAAATTACTTTGCATTTGGCAAGATGTATCTTTATAACTTTTGCGTCAGTCCAAAGAATTTTTGGCCTTTCCAAAGGTTGAATATTATCCTTCAAAATTGTGTAACTCTGGCTTTGTCAGGAAATGTGTCCGTTTTCCAACATAAGCTTTTCTTGCATTACCTTTTGCATGAAAAAGTCATAATGAGCCAAGTAATTATAAATTAGTTGATCACGTATGAAAGGCCAAACTCATGATATTGAAATATTTGTCAGTCATTTCTCATACTTAAATGCATGGAAATAAGAATACTTTTCACGGCTGTGACATATTCAGGAGATATTTTCATGTGTTAAGTGAAGCCACAGTTTATGGTGCTGCTTACCATGCACGGATGTACATTTCAGCTTTTAATTAAGGTTTTTATGATGCAGAATTTGAGAGTTCTGGTGTTAACATCTGAATGATCTTCACAGGCCTTGTAGATGGAAAAATACCATTCTCTTTGAGTTATCTGCATTTGCGGTGATTTCTGGAAGAAGATATTTTTCCATACAATTCACCGTATTTCTACTTGGCTTTTGTGGCAATCTTATAGACAAGATTCTATCTCTTACTCAGTCTTGGCAACCTTTCAAGAAAAGCTCTCCTTTGCATGTTTGACAGTGTAGATTAAAAGATTATTGATTTTTATTTATTTCATAATCCACTGGTTTCTAACTATGTGTACATTCCAACCTAGTAGGCCACCTTTAGCAGTACTGGCTGGCCTGTGGTCTGCAGCAGATCCTGTGCTCTCGAGGGGCTCCATTAGGGGCTACATCCTCTGGCCACAGTGTAACACAACAGCCCCTTCCAAACTGTGTGACTCAGCACCTGGCCCTTTAAGCATGCATGAATGAGCTTCATGGAAAAGAACAATAGGGATCATTTCTTATGAAACATGTTAATAAGTGAGAAGTCACTTGGACAACCTGAATGCTAGATTCATACTATTAGGAGGTCACTTCTGAAATGTAATTCCACTTTTTGTGCTTTGTTTAAAACAACCCAAACCCCTTTTCTTAGAGTCAGTTCTCTTTTGTTGAATAGTCTAAGGTACCAACAGTTATCATACACAGTATTTTGTTCTCAAAACCTAGCTTGCACTATGAACAAATGACTATTTGATTACATAACAATTGCTATCTATAGTAGTGATTGCCCCTTTTATGCTATTTGCAACAGCAAGAGGAAAGTTACTCTCTTTTGTAACTGCATTTCACAGCTTATAGCAGCGATGGTTTGGAAACTTTGAACTAAAGTAGAATGTTTACCAACATTTACAGTTTTCCTACTCCTCAGCATCCTTGTAACAATTCTCTTTTTGCCTCTGCTTACTTGCATTCGTCCCTTCATACACACTGGCTTTGGCCTTTCTCTTTACCTTTGACTTCATCTTTGATTTCTGCCCTTTGTTTTCTTCCCACCCTATCCCCTGTCATCTCCTATAAACTTGCTACACCTCCAAATAAGCTTTCTACTTCTCCTGGCTCTGCAGGACAGTTCTTCTCCTTCATTGCCCCCCGGCCTTGAGTGCACTGAGAGTGGAAATGTTTTGCTCATACCTCCATCCTTTCCAGAGACCACTATCTCAGTTTCCTCAAAACCCCCCCCTTTGTTCAGCTCCTTGTATCTCTAAACTGAAACATGCTTCTGACAGACTTCTGAGGAAGTAACTTATTCTTGTACATACACTCTGAGCATGTACAATATGAGCTTTTGTGAAGATTTTTGGTTAAATGTGGGTGCAGCTACATTGCTGTTTCTGGGGTTATCTTACCAAAGCACACCACTAGACAAACAAGTACACAAAAAGAGAGTGAACTTTAAGGTGATACTTAAAATAGGGAAATTTTTAGCAGTAGAGGTTTAGCAATGTTATAAAGCAATGATGGGAAGATTTCACCCTTGCCATCAGGGTTCTAGCAATTTTGTTCATAATACATGCCTGTCTACCAGCAAAACAGAGAGAGGAGCCCTGTGCATGTGTGATTTATTACAAATGGCTTCCTAAAATATGCAAATCTGAAGATGTGGCAGGGAGTAGACGTTTCTTTCTCGCTCATTTATTTGAAGACCTTTTAGAAAATGTTTCCTTGTGAAGAGGGCTTATTAAACAAAAATCTTATTACAAGGTATGATTTTTGCCAGAAGGTTTGTCTTTGATGTATACAACGCTGTGTTTTTTGTATGTTTTGCATTTTTTTGCACAACAGTCTGGGTGTGACATAGTGTCTTCACTTTCTGCTTATGGTTTTCCTGTGCTGTGTATATCTTTTGCATGAAGTTGTTGCCAGAAGCTGTGGCTTTCTAAACCCAAACCTTAGACAGTTTGCTGTCTAAGGGAAATGTTGTAGCTTGACTTCCCTTGTCCTATAACCAAAGATCAGAGTGAGAAGGCTTGCAGTGGAGGATAAATATGCTTTTGATACACTCCTCCCCTGAGCCTTGGGTGATGCTGGTGCCTTTGAAACATATGTCCTTGTGATGGGACTTGCAAAGAGCCAGAGAAAATGATGTACCATATACATAGAATATATACATAGAATACATAGAACAAACCAGGTTGGAAGAGACCTTCAGGTCATCGCGTCCAACCCATCAACCAATCCAACACCACCCAAACAACTAACCCACGGCACCAAGCACCCCATCAAGTCTTCTGAAAACCTTCAGTGATGGCGACTCCACCACCTCCCCAGGCAGCCCATTCCAATGGGCAATCACTCTTCAAAATTATTTTCTCTTGCAACAATGAAGTCATTACAAATATGATGCAAGCCCAATGCAATATAATGCACACTGGAATGTCTCTGTTCTCCAGACAGTCCTTCAAAAACTTTTACAGCTAATTATTGAATGTAAGTATGTTCATTTCTGGAGAGTCATAATTTCTTACCTGTCTGCATTTGACACACTTTTTGATATTGAGTAACATAAAACCACTGTTAGTTGCGTAACTTAAAATTACAAATAATTTATTTACTGCAGTAGATCTCAGGGCAGAAACAAATCATATATGTATATACACTTAGATACATATATAGATGTATCTGTGCATATGCATTTATATCATATACATAGACATATCCTATACATCAATCTATGCTGTACAGCCTGGTCACAGTATGGAGGAAGCAGGCAGTGCTGACAAAGCCTCTTTCCTTCCAAGGTGCTTGCCCAGCTCCCGAGCCGGGCTGTTTGGAGCTCGCCCTACTGAGGGCTCCTCACCCCCTCGAGGGAACGGTGTTCTCCAGCCTGTGCCTGCACTGGGACTGGTGGCTGTCTTTTATTTGTTTTCTTTCCTGGAGATACTACCCCTCTTGGGGCAGGCGCTTTAGTGAGATGGATAGCACTCAGGTAACTGGCAGTTCAAGGAAGTCCTTCCCCGAGTTGTTTACACCAAGGCGTTTTAGAGCAGCCATTTAGCTTCCACCTCGTCCCACCCTGCTGACCAGCTGTAAGTGTAAGGCCGCCAGCAGGCCCGGGGGTCGCTGATAAACTAAACCCCCATTTGGCAGGCAAGGAAGCCGGGATGATAAGGATGTTGATTTATGTTTTATCTGTCACTACATTTTCAGTAAAGCTGGGCAGCCAGCCTTAACGGAGCGAAGGCTGTTATCACCTCTCCTTAGCCCTTTAAGTGCAGCAGGCTCTTTGGTGTCTCTCACTGAATGCCACTTCATTAATTGCGAGGGTAAACAGGACACACAATGCCAGCCCTCACCGCGTTTTGCTCAGGCATCACTTAGCACAACAGCAGCAGATTTGGGGAAGGGGTCTGGGTCCGGGGAGGACACGCATGAGAGAGTGTTCGTAGAAGTACTCAGCATTTCCTAGACTTCTTTCTATCATTTAAAATATATTGCATACCTTGAAGCTAGTGTAATGGCTGGCTTAATTGGAGATAACTTCACTGAAGTGACTGTAGTTACCATTTATGTCAGCAGTGAATGTGCCCTTTAATGCCAAGCACTTCAGGTATGAATGTTCAATGCAGGAAAAACCTGACAACATTTATTACCAGGGAAATACATGTTGTGAATTACAGGTATGATTATGTACCATTTCCCCCTTATTTTGGAGGTGAGCATTGTTTTTTTGAAAGCGTTGTAGGATTTTATACAACGTATTTAATGGGAAACACATTTTTAGCTTTTGAGAAGCACCATGTGTCTTTTGGGCCCAGTAGAAGGGCCCACAAAGAAGAGCGTGGAAAGGAGTGGAAGAGAAAATGTGAGCATTAAAATACTAAATTATTCCAGCAAGACCAGAACATGGAAAATCTGAAAAAAAACCCCACCAACCCTAAGCAATTCTTGTTACATCCAATGTAATGTGTTGAAAATACAGTTTTTTCTTTTGCCTGTCCCTTCTGATTTTTTTCCCTTTATTCGTCTGTCTTTCCCTCTCCCCAGATACTTCATCTTACCTTTCAAGCCTATCCTTGTATTTCTCTTTAAACAAACTAGAAAGAGAAAAGTAAGCTAGTTCCTGCTTGAGGTCAATGGGAACTTTGCCATTTACTTTAAATAAGCCCAGAAGTGGGCCCAACAGAGCATTTTATAGCTTCCTTTATTTATCTTACGTTTTATTTTGAGCAATGTGACTTTTGTATGACTGCATTATTTCTACAGTGAACACCATAATAATGGCCTCATATACATTATATACACACACACTGAGCAAAGCATTATTGATAGTCATACTGTTTAAAACAAGAGTAAAACAGTTATGAAAGTAAGGCGCAAGGATGCTTGTGTTGCACAGCTTCAGTATAGGATTACTATTCCCTGTAAATCTGTGCTTGGTGTTACTCCATACCAATTTTCAAGTACAAACAGGTGGTTAAAAATAAATAATTAACACTTTAGATAAGGAAACCCAGGCTGTACTTTCTTCAGTACTGTTAGTGATGCCCATAGCCAATCCTGATGAGAAATTGGGCAACAGATGACCATTCTCCAGACTGGAATACAATGGGAACTGTATCACAATGTATGAGCTTAATATCATTAGGCTAGTAGGCCAAGGATAACAACACAAAGTTTGGCAGAAATTTGCCAGATATCCCTGGATATCTGCCAACAAGTAGGATGATCATTTATTACACAGGAATCAGAGTCACAAATTATGGTAGGGACTATTTTTGTTTCTTGTTGATGACAGTTATGAGTCTTGGGTTCTAAAAACTTTGTTCAAGGAATCCCCAAAGAGCCACCTCATGCATAAAGATAATTTATCACAATTACAAGTGCAGTGTGTTGCAACGATGAATAGAATATCCAACACTGGAAATAAATGAAAGAGCTAAAGGTGATTTTGCTACAAAAGTGGCTGCAACAACGAATCAGACCCACCAGCCTCTCTCTATCTTGTAAAAAATTAAGGCAGATCCCTAGATGGATAAAAGCTTCAGCTCACAAAGATCTGAAAATGAAGATGGATTAAATGCATATTTTTTCTTCCCAGTCCTACAGAGGTATATTCTGGATCAGCTGTACTCAGGACACACTGGTCTGAGAGAGCTGCATCTCCTCTTTCAATTCAGTCAAAGCAGGTGTGTCAAAGGAGCAAGACAAAGTCACTCTTGTGCCCATTCCCTTCAGCTAGCTGAAGCTAATTTTTTTTTTTTTTTTTTTTTAACAATTTCTCTGGTTATATTAGATCTAGGACAGCTTTGATACTCCTGGGTTTGTCTTCCACAAGAAATTACAGCAGCTGCCTGGAAAACATATAACCCATTTACTTCTGGTTGTCATGGAAAGAAATCTACTGATAGAAAAAACAGAAGCATTTATGGAAACCCACTGGTGACTAAAGGCCAGAGAGCCTGGGGCTCAGAGTAGCTGTAATTCTTCTTTCTGAACAGGGGCACACAGACACCGTTTGGTATCTAGTGTGAAAACCAACATGCCACAGCACACACAGTAGGACTGGTGACACCACTTGCACCCAAATACATTTCTGAGGAGAAAAACAATGCGTAGTCTTTAGTTACCACAAAAATGTACTGTTGGCAATGAAATGTCCCTCTAGCAAACTTAAGGTAAGGAATAACTGTGTGCTGGGAGAGTAGCCCTGGCTGCACCATAACAGTACATTTGTCAGACTGGAGCCGAGTATGAAATTATACAAGTACAATCTAATTGTTTTAATTGTTAAACTTCACACAAGTCATCACAATTCTTCTCCAGTACATTTGTTTTCCCAGGTGTTTGCTCAAATACATATCTGATGTTCATAAATAAATTTGTCTGAATGCATGCTTTTCTAGAGGTTTTATTATTTATTTGTGGCAGAACAAAAGTGGCTCTCAGAATTTAGATCTTATAATAAATATATAGCCTAGAAATGTTGTATATTCTTGCACAAGATTTAGTTTCTCATTTTCCAAACTTTCTTGCCATTCATGGAAAATGGAATAAGAGTGTCAATAACACTGAAATAAATCCAGTGTTTTATTCAAGTGATTATCCAGAACATTTTTGGGCCGCTTTCCCAATTTCTATTAAAAATAATACAAGAGAGAAATAAGCCATCCCATCCATTTATGAGTTACACCATTTTAAAAGCTGCTGTATTCAATTACAGAGTCCCACACCCATTTGTTTGCCCTAATGCAGCTTGCTACTAGTTGGATCCAAAGCAATTGCCTTGCCCCAGAACAGCTGCGGGTGCTCTGTATTTGCATCTTCCTTGTGCTCTCTGATACTCCATAAAACTGTTTATATTTACCGTAAAAGTATTTTCACTCTGTTTGCTTAGTCACCATGCACCACAAATATTCTCTTTACCACTAACAATCATGAAACGAAAGTGTTTACAAAACTTTATTTAGTGCCAGTACCTAATAAACTGTGAATTGGTTTGAAGTGAAGGCGTGCGTGTGTGCACACTTGCATGTGAATGAAGTATTTGCCTAATTTTTGTGCGCAGTAGAAAGGTTGAGATGTGCTTCTACTAGGGCTATGCTGAGACTGCATGCATTTGGTGTCTGCAGCCTGGTTTTATAACTCTTTGAAGCCTGTTTATGGCCTGTGGAGGAACTGACATGCGAACAAGGCTATTTTTGAAGTTTCTTTTGGAACCTTTGCTGTATCTATTGAAGATCATGTGTTTATGCTGCATCAAAGTGAACTTGTTTCTCCTACCTCAGATCAGATATTTGAGCTCGTTTGTCCTGCACTGCTTTAATGCTACCCACCATAAACAGTTTACATATTTCTCCCTTCATTGTTGTAACCTGACGCATTCTGAAAGACGAATTGTCCCACAGCTTTTATTATGGTGACACATTTGAAAACACGTGCTTCAATATTTTGAGGGTGAATACTTACCTTTAAAGGAACTCTCATCTGTAAGAGGGAATCATACAGCACATTTTAGTTTATTGAGTTAACAGCTACTATCCTAAGAGCCTGAGACAGACTTGTTTGTTGTTCTGCTTTCAGCTGGCTGGTCTTTCTCAGGCGATACACAGGATGGCTGAGCAACACTTGGTAGCTTTCATCCATTCCTTTGCTACTTTCATTTGGTATCTCACACACAGTATGTATTTCCAATGCCAAATCCTCTTTATCACACTCACAAAACCAGGCTGTGATGTGTTGCCAGCAGGAACAATGTGCAAAGGGGTAAAGTCTTGGAAAGGAAAGCCTTGCTACTGCAAAAAATATTCAGATCCAACAGCAGCAGGATTTGCTTTCAAGCTGATGTGCTTTAGAGGTAGCATGGCATTTAGGCTGAAAGAACCACAGTACCTCTTCTCTCTGAACTTCAGGGACTAAGTTGATTTTTTTGTCTATTGTTTTGTTGGGTTTTTTAAAGCATGTATTTTTGATTAGAATATTTTTTCTCCCTCTTATGAAATATGAAATCTGTAACTACTGTCAACACAGTAGCTGGGTTTCTTTTATGTCTAGACCTTGTTTCCACATTTTGTGCATGTGACAGAGATTCTTTGATTTGGTGTTTTTTATTACATGTAAGTGAAGAATAACAGGTATATAGATTCCTTATTTTCATACTTTCTGATAATCTTGCCAATGAAATACATTGGGATTTTTTATTACGATGATTTTTGTCTGTGAATTTATTTACCACTGCTAACCAAGAATATAACTCAGAAGCCTTCAGCTGAATTTAGTGGTTTGGTTCCTTTTGCTGCTTTCAACAAGTGCAGGAACCAATTCTGCAAGGAGACAGACTGGGAACTTTTTTATTTCACAGATACCTCTCTGTTGCTACCTGAATTACAGGAGCCTCACTTTCCAAAAATTAAAGCCCTTCACCTTGCACAGCAGCCAGCAGTCAGTCTGCAGAGGAACCAATGATGGTGTGTCTCTGTATGAACACACCTTCTGCTGGTGGCACTGCCAGATGTTCTACTCTCCTAACTGGATTTCAAAACACAGAGCTTAATTAACTGTCTGGACTGATAGACGGCTTTGGGCTAAGAGAGTTTATAACATTTCAGTGCATTTATTTATTTTTTTCTGGGATCTCAGTAGCAAATTTGTCCTGAAAGTTGAGAGGTTTGTGACTCCGTGACTTCTGAGGCTTCAGAACAAAATATTTCAAAAGGTGCATGAAAATTGGCTCTGTATCTCTGTGTCTAGTCATAAATAACTTCCATTAAAAAAACACAAACACTTGATTTTAGTGTCTCTTGACAGTTAAGAGATTATTTTCCTTTGAAGCATTACAGGCATTGCACCTGCTCCTGTTCCTTTTATTGTGCACAAATAGAAAATTTGTGGTACTTTTATGTGTTATTCTTCCACAACATTCACATTACAGCAGGTAACTCTCTAATTCAATTAAGATACCAAAGACTGGCTTCTGTGCACTGGGGAACAGCATTTGTGTTTCTCAAAGTTTCTCTTTGTCTTTTGGAAAGTAGCCAGAGCTACCTCATGGACCCTAAATTTAGAGGGGCCTCTGCTTGTCCAAAGCAGCTCAGAATATCTGATATCATAAAATGTGTGGGCAAGATGGTTTTATCTCTTAAGCATCCCCATTCATGGCTTTTGAAATAACTAACTTTTTCTTGAAACCTGTAGACTGCATATGTTTTAGATTAGTTTAATTTGTGTTTTTGTGGGTTTTATGAGTTTTTAAAAATAATTTTCCTGTTTTCTGAGTAAATTATATGAAACATCTGCCCTAAATTTAATCTATCAAGCTCATAAAGGGGAAAGGCAGACATTTTATGAGTGATATTATAAAATTTAGATAATTATCTTGTTTGTTTTAGCAGTTTCTATTTTGGTCTCTGAACAGTATTCTTCCATTAAAAGAGACAATTTTTATATGGTGTTCCAGTCAAGGGGAACAGCCAGTGATGGCATAAAATATACGTCTAATAACGCTCATGTTAATTGGTAATAGTGTATATATTTTTAACTGATCTATATTCACTATATAAGCATAAACCTAAGTTCAAGCCTGTTATATGCATCTCAGTTTGAAAAAGAAATAAAAGCCTCTGCATAGACAATGTGTTATTCAACTAACTTTAATGAGGAGTGCTACTTAGGGAAGTGCAAGTAGGATATATAAAAGTATGCCTAAAGCACTGGATATGGCAGCCTTTTCCACTACCATCTGTGTCACTGCACTGAAGTTGTGCCATCCTGTATCTACTTATGTGCAAATTCTATTAATGGAAAAATATTTTGGGGAGACATCATCATGTGCCTGTTGTTACGTTCTTTGCTAGACATCTGCCACTATCTGCTCTCAAAGACAGTATACTGTGCTAGTTTAAATGTCTGGTATGCCCTGATGTGGTTATCTTTGTTCCTTATGTGGTTATACTTGTGCCTTTATTTTATTTTTTTTTCAATCCCAGCCAAAAAGCAGCTTCTTCCCTTAATTCTGCAGGATAGAACCAAGTGTTTGAGTTAGGATCCAAAACTGATGACAAATGTATCTTATTTAGGAGAAGATGCTGGTGTTTTAACTTCAAACAAAAAGCCACTGTGGTTCTGTTGCTTCTTGACATCTGTGAGAATACTCACCAAAAAAACCTTATTATACCTGTAAGTGTTCTTCCTTCTCTTAGAGCTGGATCACACCCTTTCAAATATCATACAGGTACACAATAACATTTTGTCAGCCTTGGTCAGACCCCACCTCTCCTAGGCCGTTTTTGGATGACACTTGCTCCAGCCCTTCTTTTACCTTCTTTAAGCTGTTTAGTGAGACATTAATTGCTAAACCTCTGCTAGTTAATATATTTTTTTCCTGATTTCCACAATATTTTCCTCAACCCTCCAAAAATCTGGCTTGCACTCCCCTTGCATTGAGTCATGTGCTCCTGGGAGTCTGCACTGGTCAGGAGGCCAAGCATACATCTAGTTGAGGTAGCTTCTTCACTGGCTTGATGGGAAAGACTGGTAACTTCTGGCTTCAAGAATTTTCACACAGTCTGTGAAAAAAAAGGTGAAAATGTGAATGAAAATTGAATATCTAGTAGAAATACAGCAATATTTTGTTAGAAGTCAGTTCATCTTTCTGAGGACTATTTATGTTGTGTAGGAGCCAAGAGAAGAAGGTAACAGAAGCATGAATGTTATTTTTCAGAGCACAGTCTGCAATCTTCCTCCCCCCACCCCAGTATATATGAATGGGTAGAGAATTCATTTATTTGGAACTTGCAAAGTGATGCCAGAATGCAATAGAAAATAATAGCTGTGCTAAAGGCTTAGCTGTACAAATGATACACAGTTTACATTTAGAGACTATTATAGTTGGAATTTCAGGGATTAAAAACCAGATTTTTATGTTTACTTTTCTTAATCCAAGATGCCTCTAAGGTCATGAACTAGTTAAAAATCTGCAAATTCTCCCTTATGGGCAGAATGCACTATTTGTACTTGTATTTCCTGTTCTCATAATAGTAGTTATGAATAAATGAATAATTCTCAGCAAATAACTGATTATTTTTTAATCTTTTTTTTTCTTTCTGGTTGAGGTTTCTTGATTTCCACACAATTATCCATGAGACAGTTTTACTGAAATATCTGTTCACGTTTTTCTGACCACTCAATGACTTAAATTCAAGGGTTTGTTAGTTAGCTTCTCTTTGTTATCTTTGCCATTATTCCTGCTCCCCAGTTGGGTAAACACAATAATTTTTAACCACCTTCCTGATCAGTAAGTATAAATGAAAGAAGTACTATAGACCAAACAGAGAGGTCTCTGACCCTGTCTGGATTTCATGCTCTCACAACATGCCGATACCACAGCTTTGTGATTAATTTAAACTGCACGAACCTATAATGTCAGTGAGAGGCACTCCTGCTCTTCCTGCTTCTCTGGTGATTCCCATCTGCAGTCTTGACACCCATGCCTTGCTCAGTGGCACAAGCACTCATAAAGCCATGCAACCCTGAAGACATACCCATTACCTGCTGTGGGGCCCTGAGAAGGGGCAGTTGGAGAGTGGCATGGAGATTTTGCTTTTCAACAGCAGCAGCAGCCTGTTATCTTAAGCTGACCGTGAGACTGCGTAGGTAACAGTAACAGAGAAATGTAGCTGTCTGCCTCAGGATGTGACTACACAGAATTTTTCTCCATTAGACTAATTTCTGGGAGTTTGATATTTAGCTCCTCTAGGTATGAGGTGATGACCAGTCATTTAGACTTTGGTTGTTTGCAAAGCTGCACCACTGTGTTGCCAGTGCCTACTTCCAAGAAGCGTCAGGTTCCCTGAAAAATTGGTCTTTCCAGTACTTCACACTTCAAAAAGTCATTCTTGCTGGTAATCCCATGCTGGGAGTAAGTGCACTAACTATGCATATGAGAAATAGGAAGGGGTATTTTAACCTTAGAAGCCAGGGAAGGAAAAGGAGTTGAAATGCAAGGAGGCTCTGGACCTTGTTTTGTCACAGTGTGAGTGAAGCCAGAGGGCCAGGGTTTCCCTCCTGCTCAGTCTTGTTATTCCACACTCTGTATACTCCACTACCTACTGACTTCCCAAGCAGGGAAGGGAAAAACTTACTTTCAGAACCTAGCAGGAGAGCTGACTGAGTCTCCCTATTCTCCATGTGTACATCTGGTATAAGCCAAATCAGAATGCAAAATTAAAGTGTTTTCTTTTTCGTACCTTTTCTATATTACCATTTCTCTGAGGACTTGAAATGCCAGAAAGGATTATCAAACTTTCATCCAGTTAGCTTACACACTGACTGATGAGTTTGTTAATATGTGTGGTTTAATGATATTTACACAGTTTGCCCAGCTAGGTATATTAAAAGAATGTTGAGAAAATAGCAGATATGCTAAATGCTATGGTAACAGCTCATACATTAGTGGTGTTTCATTGTGAACAAAGTAATTTTTTAGCCGACTCATAAAGTAACCTAAAAACAAGCATGGCACTGTTTGCTTCAAATGGGACTGTTGCCATGTGATCACCATTCATCTGACATCATTACTGACATAGCTTTCGTTAGTATATCTGATTAAGGCTCCCAGCCGTGATGGAGCCAGACTAAGTAGTCTGAGGAGGTGGCTGAGGAGAGTTAATGTGTCAGTGTTTTTTGCATGAGGGTGTCTGCTCAAAGTTTCTTTGGAGAAAGAGGTTAGAAATGGTTGATGATTGTTCCAATGGGAATCTTCTGAAAATATTTGAAGATGTGCTGAACTCTAATGGTGATGTAGTCAGCAAAACATCAAGATGCCACTTCTGTGTGAAGCAGAGTGAATATGACTAGGAGTGAAAAAAAAACCCAACACAAAACAAATCATGAGCAAAAGAAATGTAATTGATCACATATTTGCAGGAACCAATTAATTACATTTCTGTCTTACAATAAAATAAATGACTGGCTTGGATATGTAAATAAACAATCAGCCTTGTTTAGACATAAATTTCTATTTTATAAAAAAAACATTAAAAAACACAAAGCTTGATAAATTCCTGTTATCTTAGGAACAGATCACCCTAACAGGCATTGCAAGGTATGTTTGCCATGTCCATCTTAGATGGATAAGTTGCACTATTTCTTATTTTGCTTTTAAGATCCACAATAATTAGTACTGTATCTAGAATTTAGAAAATGTACTGACTAGCCTGCTAAAATAAACAAAGGTAAAGTATTTTACCTCTAACAGGCTGACAAAAAAAATTTAATCTTTTGGCAATTCTGTTTCTCAGGTGTGATATTAACTTGTGCTGCAGTTTTGGTTTTGGACAGGGGTCTTCTTGTTGTTCTGTTTTTCCTTCTTAAACTAGAGTAGGCTATTTTCCTTGCACAGATGACTGTGGCAGTTTAGGCTGGGTGCCTTCTGTTACTGCCACATCAGTTACACCTTTAGTGTCCAGAGGGTCCAACCCAGTAGGTGGACACAGAAAGCTGCGTATTTCAAATCCATAAATACTGCGCCCTATAAACCCATCTGCAAAGTCTTCTATTCCTCTTTCTTCCCTCTGCTCCTGTGGGAGATGCTCCCTATCAGGTAATGGTGGGGGGCGTATTATGGCCCCTTAGGCCTGGCTAGACCTAACACCAGGAGGAGAAGATGGGATGCAGTCTCAGACCTGGCCAGCCTGAGAATAGCATAGCAGTGGGAGGGGAAGAAAGAGCCCTGGGGCCCTCAGGTGGGAAGAAGTGAAGTGCTAGGGGGCCTTTGGGTGTAGTTTAAGGGACTATGTATGCTTTGGGATATCTTTGCCACTATGCTTTGTAGTTTTTTGTAAAACACCAATTGCTTTTCCCTGTAAACTTTCCATCACTATCCAATCCATTTGTGTGAGTGTCATTCTTTTGTCCCTCTTGGGGCAGTAGAGGATCTGTCTGGCTCTAAACCAGGACAGATGACATAATGCTTGATGTATCTATTATTCCTTCTCAGACTGTTATGGGACTAAGACCCAAAATTCCTTAAATAAAACCCCTTAGAAAGCTAGAGGCATTAAACTCCTCTATATGATGCTAAATGACTACTTGAATGATTTGGGAACCCACTTCACTGTCAAGGATGATGATGAAGTGTAAATTCTAATAAATGTTCAATGGGATCTGTGATTTCCAGGGCTTAGGTCACCTTGGAGAAAAGGTTTAGATCATTTAAAATACAATTTTTACTGCCCAAAAGAGGAGTTAAGGTGTAGCACTCATCAAGGAGTAGGTTACATATAGTTTTAACAAGCATTTTATGTGAAGGAAATCTTTATTCTGATGTCAAATAGTGGTCTGACCCAGTGTGTCTGGGCACTAACTTTGTCCAGATGACCACAAGTCAGTTCAGGTGTACTGCATTTACACTGCACTTTTTCTTAAAAGCAGAAAGGTTGGCACCATCAATTGATATAGGCCATTACAAATCTGAAAAGGAGAAATACCAAGGGGTACATCTTCAAGAAAAGTTGTTCACATGAATTATTTTTTTTTCCTGTACAAACAGAGTTAAAGAAGAAAAGAGTATATATGAAAGAAATACTGGAATACTTGTAATATGGAATACTGATCCGCATACAAAATGTTTAATGGCCTAAATTCTGTATAATTTGGTCTGTGTCTAACCAATGGCAAATAATAAGGTTTTACACAGGATTAAGTTGGTGCAAATTGGACATTACTCCTCTAATAGAAACAGTGAAATAAATGGATAGACTTAAACAGTGAGCTGCAGTTTATTTTTGCACAAAGGAATAGTAGAGTTTGTCCTATCTTCATATACTGTGCAAAAATAGTAATAAAAGGTATTAGTTTTGTCTCAAAGGAATCATGATAAAAGCACTTTAAAATTATTAGAGAAATGATGAGTGTTATTCTACTATTTCCATTTAAATGGCTGTTCCTATATTTAAATCTTCTTTTCCTTTAGTTAGAAAAGGTTGTAAAAGTGATAGATCCATTTGATGTTAGACTCAGCAACACATTGTTCAGATGAAATCATACTTCAGAGCCCTGTGGACTGGACCTGAGTAGCTCAGCTGATAAGGCACTGGTTTGTCATCTACAAGACAACAGTTCAAGACTTCCCCGATTTCTTAAGTCAAATTAATTTAGTTATGTCAGCTATGCTGCCATAAGATGATAATCCAAGCTTCATGGATGCCAGACATACTTTTACCTTCTTTGGCTTGATTGAAACAGACTGTGTCAGAAACACTGGGGTTAGCCAGAACTCATTTCAGGTGTGATGAGGGAAATGGAATATTTGAATTACATAAATTATGTTTTAAAAGTATCAGTATATATTTGCTCCCCTAATTCAACTAGTCTAGGATTTTTTTTTTGCTGAAAGACATGCTAAGAACCAGAGTGAAACACTTCAAGCCCACTTGAACTCTGGTTGGATCTAGGATCTATGTATCACATATACTTAAAAAACCTTAAAATCTACCCAACCAGAACCCCCACACACTTTACTTTCTCTGTGCAGGGCATGCATTACTGTCATGACTCAGCACAGAAACTGGTCACTTGTGTGATTCCAGGAGCAGCCAGCATGTTGCAAACTATTCCTCTGAAGACACAGTCTCTGCTGTAAAACTGTCTCTCCCAGAATGCCTGTTTCCTCTATGAATTTTCACTGTGACAGTATATCTTTTCAGGAGAGATATGAGGATAACAGAGTCTAAATACTTACAGAGAAAACACAAACATTCTTGTGCAAATGTGACTCACTCAGAGATAAAGGGGCTGGAATTTTCCAAAGAAAATATCTTACTAACTTATGATTTCTCCTCCATATCTCTGTCAGAAAAAGCCACCATTCCCTCTACTTCCTCAATAACTTCTATTTCAGACAAAATCTTGCAAACAGAGAAATGCCTGAGACATAAAATATCTCCTGGTTTTGTTGAAGCATGTGGCTGTGTAGGGAGACTAAGTCTTTAATTGATCCCACCCATAAAACTGATTTTTAACATGAGCCATCAGACTATCTACTTGTGAAAGAGCTGTTGTGAATATTTAAACTATAACATGCATGCTCACACTGCACTGCTAACATTGATTAGAATTCTGAAGTAAATATGCTGGTTAATAACAGTGTTGGGGAGAACATATTGACTGAAGTCAGTACAAGAGGAAAATGAAATCATTCTAACTCTCAAATAAATGGCACAAATTTATGTAGCAATGCACAGAGGTCTGGAAACTTTGGTGCCATTCAGCAATATTAAATCTGGAAACAATGAAATTAAAATAACATCCCCCCCTATTTTAATGACAAGGGAATTACTTAAGCTTGTCACAAAAGATGAGGATATCAGGTATAGAAAGAGAGGTGCAAATGAGACTTCGGAATAGCGTTGACTGTAGGGATTCTGTCAGTTCAAACACAACAATTTATAGCTCAGCTTGGAAGATAACTGCTCTTTTGAAAATGCCCCATTGTCACATTATTTCCAAGACACCTCAATCACTTTGGAGGCATATAACTGAAATTATTATTCACTAGAAAGAACAAGCACTTAATATTAGTCTTCTCATGAAACTTGCTGCATTGATATCTCATTTATGGTTTACTTTGCTGGTAGCATTACTTCAGTTTTTGCAATAGACTCAGTGTTGATCAAATTTTTCAGTAACAGTTGTCTACAGTCCATCAGAGCTTGTAAAACTTTTACATTTATCATATAGCAAATAATCTGGTAAGCAGTGAAGCCTTCATTTTCCACTAAAGAACACTAAAAAGAATCCAGTTCCTGGAATCTGATGCAAATGTGTTTTCCCTGAACTGCTCTGTATCCTTGCACAGTTCAGAAGACGACATAAGAGAAGTTATTTAATGAGTAAAATATTGTTGTTTCTTTCCCCTACCTCTATAATTTCACATATCAAGTTTTCCAAGACACATATGCTCTTTTTAATGACTTAAAATACTTTCCTAATGATTAAATTCTACTTAGCTGTAGTAGACTTTCCAGACTTTTAAGAAGCCAGTATAATGTATGCAGTTGATGATAGACTATAAACATTTATTTTGGGCACTAAAAGCAATGCTTGGAAAACTAACTGAGTTGTCCATATAACCTTTAACAATTTGTCTGATAATCATCCCTAAATTTATATATTATGACTCAGCAAAGCTATTGGGCAAAGCAGTAGTGCTGTCCAGCTGTCCATACTGTTCAGCTACTTGAAACTGCAATGTCTAAGCTATTTAGTTGCATTTCTGCAATACTTCTGAGTCATGTGGAGTATTTTTTGCTTTGAACTTCACATTTAAAATACATTTCTTTGAGATTTGTAAAGTGGAAATCAATTACGCTATATAATGTGAAAGCAGTGATTTCAGGCTGGTAGTGATTTCTGTTTCCTATACTTTTTCATGGTTCAATAACTTACAGTTTGGAAATAAGGGGCAATTTTTTTCAGTGTGCAGTGAAAAGCTACTGTCTGGCACTTTACATCTCAATTGTTTCAGTAACTGTTATACATACAGATGGTTGGATAAAGGCCAGCTTGGCCAAAGATGACTAATGCTCCGATGAGGTGCCATGTCCAGTGCAACTTCTACGTTGAGGCAATAAGACTCATTTTCTCAATCACACAGTTCACTGACGTGAAGTTATCATCTCTGCCACGTGTAAAATGGCATGTGCTACTGTCTCAGTAAGCATCTTCTGTGCTCTGTGGTGGCTTATCTACACCAGGTACTGAGAAGGTGGGCACTGCTGCGAAGTTGAATGTCTACACTGTATTACAGAGCCTGGCAGAGGTAGAATCTTTCTAAGATGTTTTCCCATAGCTGTCGACAAGAACACAAATTTGTATGTGACAAGAGACTTTCTTCTTTATTAACTCACTGCCTTAATAAATAAATTGAAACTTTTACTATAAAATCACCTTATTAATTGCATGCCGTTCAATTTGTTCTAAGTGTTATAAAGAAAAGAGGTAGTTATGGCATAGAGGAGCAAAGGAAATGTCAGCAGAAAGACCACTGAATTGTGCATCACCTTCCATCCTTCCCCAAACAATTTGATCCTGTGCATACTATCTGTGCAGCTACCTGAAGGTAGGTTGTGGCCAGGTGGGAGTTGGTCTCTTCTCCCAGGCAACCAGCACCAGAACAAGAGAACGCGGTCTCTACCAGGGAAGGTTTAGGCTGGATGTTACGAAGTTCTTCACAGATAGAGTGATTGGCCATTGGAATGGGCTGTCCAGGGAGGTGGTGGAGTCACCATCACTGAAGGTGTTTAGCAAGAAGACTGGATGGGGCACTTGGTGCCATGGTTTAGTTGATTAGATAGTGTTGGATGATAGGTTGCACTCGATAATCTCAAAGGTCTTTTCCAACCTTGTCTGGTCCTATTCTATTCTATTCTATTCTATTCTATTCTATTCTATTCTATTCTATTCTATTCTATTCTATTCTATTCTATTCTATTCTTTCTAATTCTATTCTATATTTGTTGCTTCAGGGCTTAGATGAACCTTTCAGGACTTCACTGGCCAGGGATGACACAGGAACTGCATACTGATGCAGGCTCCTGGCTATTCACCAGAGTTCGCATCTCTGGGTCTGGTGTGTGCTCTTCACCACCTCTTCATTTCAGCAATTCTTTTATTTATGACAAGAGTCCTCATATCAGTCACTCCCCAGTTTCCACCTTTGGCAGGTAAAAGGGCATTCTGTCACCTTAGGCATCTCCTTAATTTCTTTCCTGCAAGGCCAAGTTTCTAGCTCTCTCGCCTTGCCTCTGGATCTTCACTTTTAAACATGTACAGTTCTTCCTGGTTTTCATTAAGTTTTCCTCCTCTGTACTCCGGTACTTGCCATTTGCTTGTGTTTCCACATTTGCTTTTTCATTACTTCCACTTCACCCCACATCTGCCTTTGCTCTGGGGCCTGCTGTTTCTGTCTTCTTGTATTGAAGTTTTTGCTTCTTCGTACATGCTGCTCTGGAACACTTTTTAATTATTTTATTTTGTTTTTTAGTATATTCTCAGCCATTATCTGCTCATACCTAAGATTAATTTGCTGCCTTTGAGGTATTCAGGAAGTAGAAAGGAACAGTAGCAAAATTAAACACTCTGGGAAGCCTGGCTCTTCCCTGAGCAAGGTTTTTAATGAAAATTTAAGCATTTGTGTCTATAGGTTCCTGGAACATTTTGGCACTTATTGGCTGAAGCACTCCCAAGATGTTGTTTTATTTTAATATTTGAAGCAAACCCAACAAAATCCCAAATAAAACCCTGGACCTAGCATTTTGCTTCCAGTATCACTACTGTAGCTCTTTGGAGTATCTTGATACTATGGTGTGGTTTTCCCACATTTTAGTAGACAACATGGAAAAAGAGCTCTGCACAGATTAGTTAATCCACTGCTCGTTATACTGCTGTATTAATCTGTCACCTTCAATCTCAAAGAAAGGTAAAGTCGAACTGGAAAGTATTCAGATAGTGGGGACAGGACTGACTCAAAGCAAGGAAATACTTTCTTGGAAAGAAAGAAAAAAACATTTTTGGAAATAAACAGACTGAGAGAAGCAGAGCATGAAAGAGGCTAATAGAATTGTGAATTGCATTTTCAATAGCAAGCTAACATAGAACAGAAAACCAACTGAGTTCCAGAGCTATAGAGGTAAGAACAGCTTTACTTCTTGCTATACTTTTTCTTACTCCTGAGGGGAAAAAAAAAAAAAATTAAAAATTGTCATGTCTAATGTGTCACAATCCTGAATTAGATCTGTGTGTAGATTAGGAAAATTAAGCTGGCAGAAATTTACATCAAAAGATAATAAAAAGCATGTGTACTTGTCTCCACTGATCACGATTAATTCTCAGAGCCACACTGAGGAGAAAGCTGCAATGACAATGCCAGATAGGCCCTCATAGGGTGACCAAAGTCTCAAAATGCTTGTAAGTTTTGGAAGGCAAAGGTCATAGGAGCAATATTGGGCCACTCCAAGTCTATGTCATAAACGGTCAATAAAGAGCTCTTGTGCAGAGCAGACCTCATGTTTTTTCTGCCCGTGTTTGTTTTTCACTGGCACCCCATCAATTCACAGTGCAGGGTTAATAAAAATCCACAAAAGTCTCAAGGTGTTTCCTTTAAACTTCTTTGGAGGTTGTGTAGATGGACAAGAATACACAGCGAACAGGATGCTCAGACACCTAGTGGTCTGTGCTCTTCATTGCAGTAAATTTTAATTTGTGTATATGTGGCATGATTAAACTGTAGAGCTCCATTTTTGATGAGGATTATTGGAACAAAAAATTTGTGTGTAACATAAATCTCAGGAATCTGTCACAAGAGGAAGGCCTGAATCATCCTGGCCACACTGCCACCATATCTAATCCATTTTATGACTGCTTGACAAAAACTAACCCTTAAGTCTGATTAAAGAGAAGATGAAGCTCTTCTGTTTGATCTTCCTGGCCCTTGATTAATTTTTATTCAACTTTTAAAAAGGATATCTATGACCTTTACCCTAATGTTGTCTTCTTAAACATCTTCTGGCTGTCTTCAGATTCCACGACATTTTAAAATATTACAGTTGGGTTGAAAATTCATATTAATAGCAAAGTTGAAAGAAGAAAGACCTTGGAATCACAGAAGCTATTCATCAAGTTTAATTACCATCAGGTCTACTTAAAAGATAGCTGATTTACCTACACTACATTACACAGTGAAGGAGTATTGTGGAAAATAACAGAAAGAGACAATTATTTTAGCAGGTGCTCACTGATTTGTGGTAGAGATAATTTATAAGCTAGTGAGCTAAGCTCCTTTGTTTTGTTTCATATTCTGAAAAAAACCCCAATGTTTTCTGTATTTTTTATGACACTATAAGTGTGAAAATCCCAAGTAAAAGAATAAAACCTGATCCATTCTTTTAAAGTTATTTTTACCAGTTACATTTTTTTACCAGTTACAATTTTCCTGTGACCACCAGAAAATGTTGTACATAAATGACAGAAAGCCAGATTGGTGTTGTCCAAATGTGGCATTTTTGTACATCTCACTATGTTAAGATACGGGTAGAATAACTGGAAATGTTTTGATCAGTTTTCTGTCAGCTACACAGGGCTTCATGATGTTTTATCTCAAATTCTCATCATTTAGAAGGTCAATTTTTATTATTATTTTAAAAAAAAATAGCTAAAGCAGAGTGCAGAAACTGAGATGAGGAAACCCTTTTCATGTTTGAAAATACAGTTTTATCTTAAAGTCCACTTTTCATTAAAGAATAATGGCAGGCCCTGAGAAGACCAAACAACATTTTATTATGTAGAAGATGTAAATATAATTGGTGCATATTTTTTTACTAGAAGGCAAGCATGTTTTTTTTCTACATTGCCTATCATGACAACTGTGTGTGTACATTATAGATATACATTTTATATATATATATATTTCCCCCACAATGAATGGCCTTAGTTTTGTGGCAAAATGTAGTTAATGGAAGAGGACTTGACCTAGAGTTCTAGGAAAGACTCTGCTATGGACAAGCCATTTCATCACTGGATTCAGAAATTATCCTGTTGAAGAGGAAATTTTAATAAATAAGAACTAATAAGCTCACAACAAAAAAATATCTGAACCCTATTAGATGCTGACCTTAAAAAAATGATAGTGTGCCACCAACTCAAGCATTAGGGTTCAGTACTGATGCTTCTGGGAATAAGGGAAAAAACCACGAGACAACGTTAACAGTATTGGAAGGGAAATATCTGAATCATATACAGGTATGTACTCCCAAACCTGATATCCTGATTAATTAGGAATTACCACAGCTGCACACAATGTTGGCACCAAAACAAAAAACTACATGATGCTCTCCTGTTTGGGAGTTTACTATAAATTTGAAATGCAGAGCTGTCAATTGTGAGTTCATCACCATCTCAGGACCACACAGTGCACTAGATGCTTTTGGACATATATTCTCATCAGAAAGCAGAATTTTTCTTGGGATTTAACTGTCTTTTTCACAGCCCTTGAGTCTTTTATGATTTAACCTTACACATATTTCATATTTCCTTCGGCATTAATGTACCGAACACTGTAACGCATAATGCAGTGTATCTGAGAAATGCCTATAGAGGTTATCCCTCAAGGTCTCTTCAGGACCTATTGAAAAGATATGAATCTACACATCAATGTGCAATTTCTGTTTGATTGTTTTATTCTAATGACTTTTTGTGTCCAGTAGAAATCACTATACTTAAGCTGATGAAGCCAGTTCTTTTCTCTCTTATGGTTCCAGGTGAAATGGTTTCATTCCACAAAACTATTCTGCAAATATTTTCAAGCACATCACAATAAGTAACTATGGCAGTTGGAATCTTTTTATCTGAAATTCATATATGCTTTTGAGAAATATCTCTTGCAGAAAAAAAATATTATTTATTTACAGGAAAAAAGAATCCATAAAAACATTTGACTTATTTTAAAGAAGTTTTTGAATGATTAACCATGGAGCAACACTGTCAGTTCTTGCCAGCATAGAATCATAAATAACTAATAATTGGAGAGAGCTAATTGGAGAGAGCTATTTTTAGTTACGTCATTGACTTGAAAAGAATTTTCTGTTAACCTTGACAGCAAATTCCATCACTTCTTTTTGTTTCCTCTGGTGGGGATATACTTAGATGAAGAAGTCATACCTATTTAATGAATTATCCATTACAAATTATTCTCTTGATTCCAGTCATCACGTCAAAACTTTATTAGTGTCCAGAAAAATCACAATCTATCAAGCACTCTTAAAAGTTTACTACATGAAATAGGAAGGATTATATTCTGTTGTTGTTGTTGTGGAAAAGCAAGAGGAACTATGTGGTAAACCACATCCAGTCTTCTGAATTGCTCAAGTGACAGTTATGGTCTATTAAAAACATAGGTGCTTCTCTGTTGAAGTTTATGTTTTACAGCAGTAATTTGAGGCATTTTATTGAGCTCTCCTAAACTGAAAATTTAACACTCTTTCAGAAAAGAATGAAAAAGTGACTTTTGAACCATGTAACTATGGAAAAGTTAAAGCCTTATTTCTATGCAGAATTTCTGCTTTTTGCATACTCAGCTCAAAGCTTCCTTTTTAATTCAAAATAACAGGAGATTTTCCATCTATTCCAATCTATTCAATACAATATGGTCCGCAAGTTTTTAAACTAGGGACTAGGCAAATGACCTTGCTAAAATCAACCTAAAACTTTATGCAAAACTGAATCAAAGCTTTTAAACTTGCAAATACCTAATGTAAAAGAACTTGTAAATTTAGTATGTTGTTGAGAGGAAAAAAAAAAAAGCCATTTTATCTCACAACAAGGCTTGCAAAATAACCTATTCTGTAAGGCCCACAACCTTATTTGGGGGGGCTTCAGTTGGTTCAAATAAGTATCCAGATTTTTACATTCTTGTTTAATTGAACCTGTAAACCTTTTGAGGTTTGCCCATCTTCAATTTAAAAATCCTCTCTGGAGGAAATTCATCCAGCTGTAAACTCTACAAAAGCACACCTGGCAAAACAACATCTGCCTGACAATGACTTGGTGAGCCTGACATATGTGCACATACAATTGGACCTTATAGCAACAAAGCATTTTACATATTAGTGTACACTTGGGAGTCCTGACTCCTGACAGAAAATATGATGGCTTTTACACTTTAAATTACAGTGCAGCTTTATTCACAGACGGTGCAGGTACACATGCTCTTATACAGATGGCATGTAAGGGAGGTAATTTCCATAATTACATCCTCCTGATTTCCAGCGTTAGTTTGAATGCAGTTTTTGCAATTTGAGATCAGCATTTTCAGTGGGAGTTAGTTCCAGCTTATGATATGGAAGCCTGTAAGCTCTAGTATTGATTCAGAGGCTCCTGTTGACACTTCCATATGATGAAATATCATTCTTTCTCCTTTATTATGTCATCATCTCTTTCATAAGGTATGAGGCACAGTTTGTTGTGGTTTGGTCAATTAGGAGAGACAGATAGAGAGTAAGTTAACAGGGTTATCATGACATTAGTCAGCTGGAGAGCTCACAGAACCATTACTATGTACCAAGTGGCCACATTTGGAAGAGTGGGAAGTAAATCTTACATGGGCTCTTGAAAATTAACAAAGGAGCTTTAATTCTGGAAGAAAAACAACTGTTATATAGCCTTTATTCTTGCACTGACCATTATTTTAAGATTATAATGGAAATTTGAGAAAGTATTCATACCTGGCCAAATTCTGAGAGCAGGCCATGGGCTAGCTGACAACTGGCATCTAAGTGAGGGCTGCACAGAAGGAAATTTATCTTCTAGAAGGCAGGCTTTCTTCCCTTTTTTTCCAAGCAGTGTATTTATCTGGATACCCAGCCTCACTCAGTCCTTCTTTCTCAACCTGTCTGAGATCTTTATGCTTGTGGGAAAAAAGCTGTGCCTCACAGAGCTTCATTTAGTCTTGGAGGACCAGTACTGGTTTTAGAAAGGAAGGATCCAAACTTATATTAAGGTGGCTTCAGAGGAGTGCCAGGGGGAACAGCTATAGGAGTAACTGAAATTATCTTCCTACTTCTAATAGCCTAATCTAAACCAAAGCTGCCTTCATCCATTTTTATCATAACCCTTTCTCCCCTCTTATTTTGGCACCTGCATTTCCTTCATTTCTAGACAATGAGGAGTGGTTGTAACAGCGTAGGATTAACAGTGAAATAAAAGTTGTGTGACAGTTCCAAAACCAAAGTTGTATAGCCTAGTAATAAAGAAAATGAGTCAGAAATGTTTGCAGCAGGAGGGACAGCTGAGTCTACGGGCAGGACATAAAATAATTTTCCGATTTCCAAGCTGGTCTTTTTTATGTTATCTTTAACTTCTTTTACTTGGGACACACAACAGTTAGTGTCTGAAGCCTGACATGCACAGTATGTTAAATGAATTCCCTGCTCTAAACATTTAATGTGAAATCTTCCATTGTGGCATCTTGCTGCCTCTCAGCTCTCTTCCATACTCTAGATTTCCAAAAGCTATAGGTCAGTCAGTGGGATGTATGATGAGGTGTAACTAGATGTGACTCAAGTTAGGCTGTTGGACAGCACTGTCAGCCATCAAGGGGTACAATATCTTCTTAACAAAGTAACTGCTCATAATACTGTTTCTGTCTCCTCTCTTTCCTGTATTTGCTGCTACATTCTCTTTAGATGTTGGAAATTCTGAAATCAGATTTCTTTTGCTGGTTTAAGTATTGAATAGATGTAAGCTTGACTGCATCTGCATCTGGAATCAAACAGCCTCCTGGGATCTGACCTTAAAGACCAAGGTCAAATATTTTAATGAGAACTTCGGCATTGTCTTTAGCAGCACAACTGACTTGTTGGGAGGTTTATATAACACCTACCAAACTGAATTTCCATCAGGTTATGGTGTTTATGCACTTCCGCAGCATACCTTTTATTCCACTGGACTGTATTTAACTTAACTGTTTCCCTGCTAACATATGCTGTTTACATTCTCCCTGTGGTGTTTTTTGGTTGGTTGGTTTGGTTTTGGGTTTTGCCTGGTCAATTTTTTTTTGTATTATTCCAGAAGTAGATCAGAAGTTTTGTAAATAGCTAGGCTTTTATAAATATTGGAAATTAACTGAATAGCATCTATCCCAATGTCAAAGACTGAGAGTATGTTTGACATAAGCATACTGGAAAGACCTAACCAAAAGTAAAGCTTCTGTGTTCTCACAGAAAACTCTAAATGTGACTGAGTAGCCAGGTGTAGTCCACTCTTTGAAGAACAATAATGATTTACATGACTTCAGAGAAAGGCTAATAATAGACAAATTATCAGATTAAGGCAGAAAATGTAAAGGATACCAGTGAAAGTCACGGGAAAATTAAGGCAAATCAACTGAGATTTATTGTGTAATTTGCAGGCTTTATCCAGACTTTGTTCAATGCAAAGGAAGGAAAAGTAAAGAATAGAAACTTCAGGTATGGGCTGTCTAAAAACTCTGAATTTTTGTATCCTGGCAGTGCAGGACAGAATAACTTAAGCAGTCCAAAAAGCATCCATAAGTTGGATAGAATAGTTACTGAAAATTCTGTGAAAAGTTACTGGGGCCCTCAGTAACAGGGTGAGCTAATTATAGGAAGGACAGGATGGTTACAAAAGTAGGTGCAAAGAGCTATGAGTTTAGCTTCCACGCCTGTACCTCTACCAGGATTCTCAGCTGAATAAGATTTAAAGATGTATCTTCTAACACTGATAGCACCAGTAGTGCTGAAACTAAAAATGTCTGCTCTCATCACTAGAGGACCTGGCAGCTAGCAGGACACAGGATACAGTATTGCTGGCTTTGGTGTCCTCAACCCTTCTTTGTTGAAAGGAATCAAGAAAACATGAAAAGAATGGACATGCCCCTGGGTTTTTTCCAAGCTTGGAAGAAGCCAGACAACTGTGTGCCATGATTACTCTGTTCATGAGACCAGAGAATGAGAAAGCTAAATTGACTGGAGAGGACTATGTCAATTAATCCTGGATGGATGTATTTGTTATGCTCAACTATGAATTTACATTTAAATACCAAACATTAATAGAACATTTTAAATAATGGGTAGTAGTAAATCTACCCCCCAGGAATGTTTTAGTTAAAATAACTTTAAATTGTACTTACCAAATTTATATTTTCAAATGTTCCTTGGGTGTTGACTGCAAGATATTTTTTCAGAGATTCATTTATGATAATGTTGAGGTCTATTTTTGTATTTTGCTTTTAAAAATACTGTAAACCAACAGAATTCCAAGTCCTGTTTCAGCAAGAAGTTAAGATGAGGTGCAGGAGAAAAAAAAAAGGGGGTTTGTAATAGCTGTGTGTAATATTGCCTCATCACTCCTCCACCATTGCACTCATACCACAGATATTTCTGGAAGCTGTAGTAGCATCTGTGGAATGATATTCCAGCTGTTCTCAGACTTTCCCATTCTTGGAAGGCTGCCCCTCCCTCAACTCAAACCGCAAATGTCCACACACTAGGAATCCAGTCTTCCTCCAGGAGATTGGTCCCAGACTAACCAGAGATTACACCAGAATGTCGATGTTATTTTTTCACCCTCGCTTCAGGACCTTTGGAATTACAAAGTCAGGAATAGATTTATTAGCTCAAAGTAACACCTTTGTGAGCAAGCCCTGACAAAACCACGTGCTAGGATCTTTCTCAAAGTTACTAGGCTCTTCAGCACAAGTATGCCTGAGCTGTGAATGAAAAGGATGTCAAAACATGGAATAAACCACATTATAATTTGTCACAAAAAAAAAAACCCCAACCCCAACAAAATAATTCAATGACCACGTTTCTTGGTCTGCCTAAAATTTAGGCAACTTGCTTGATGGCAATCAGCAATCCTATCACATTCAGATGTCATCAGTCATCACTTGCTTCTGCATTAATTCAGATTTGAAGTTGTGTCTGCTCCTTTAAAATATTTTTATATTATTATTATCATTGTTATTATCATTATTATTATTATTATTATTATTATTATTATATTTAAAAGCTGTCTTTTCCCCCATGATGTCTAAACACTTGGGAAAGCATTCTCAAAATGTACAAAGCTTCTGTAGAAGATCCCAAACTTTCTTTAAAAGCCACTTGAATCTTATTTCTAATAACTGGTAGCAATCTTACATCCTATTTCATTTTTTCCCCCCAGTTTTTCAAATGTGCACACTCTGTGGGGCTCATTAAAAATATATCATACTGTTTAACATATACATGTAGCATACTTGCATGTGCAACTACACTTCTAAAAAAATTTATTTGCTAAAATGGAACTATTTATACAAGTAAGTCACTCTAGTCTAGTTTTGGGTTCTTGGTTGTTTTTGTTTGTCTGGGGGTTTTGGGGGGATTTTTTTGAGTTGTTTTTTTTTTTTTTTTTGCTGAAGAACCTGGATTTGTTGCAGGAATTCTTGCAGATTTGCTACCAGAGCATTGGATTTAACTAATAGATGTGAAAGGGAAAAATATCCCTGTGGGAGACTGGAATCATTAGTGTGCATCTGTAACATACAAGATTTTAGGCTTGCTCACATAAACATCAGGGAGGTGTTTAGGGTGTACATGTCAATTCTGACCATAATTTTCAAGATAGCTTCTAAACTTTCTTGTGTTCTAAACTTAATGGTGCAAGGTTTTTTGATTCTCATTCTTCTGTTTTTCCACTCCTGTTCGAATTGGTAACTGTTATCTATCTAAAAAGAAAATATTTCTAAGTTGGTTAAGATAATCATTAAATGTTACTGAGATGAAACATAGAGATAGTCACAAGATTTAAAAGCAAATTAATATCATTCTTATCATTCTTATAGAAGGATAAAAACTACATAGCCCTCATTATACAAGGCACAGGGAATCAGTCCATTTCTCCATTATCATGATACTAAAACACATACTAAATGCAGAGTATTAGGATGTGTCTTTCCTATCCTTAAAGCAAATACAAGAGTAGAACCAAAAACTGACACTGATAAAGGAATTATTTTGCTATCAGTCAATATTGTTACCCCTTTTTGCAAGAAGACATTATGATCAGGACTTCAGAAAGATATATTTTTTTTTCCTTAGGAGAATTTTTGAGTCTGTAGGACACCCTGTGTAGTCAGAGGTAAAATAATAAGAGTTTAGGGAGAGTCACAAAAATCTGGTTGGAGATTTTTAGCTTACCTCCAAATAATAGCATAGATAACCCCCCCGCTTCCCCCCCCTCACACCCCACCCATCCCCTGCTTTTTCTTCTATATGTCTTGTTCTATTACAGTCTTTCTGCATCAAATGAATTTCTTTTTTCCCCCCAGAATGTTAGTACTGACCTTTAACAGGAAAATATTACAAAACTACCTGGTCCAGGGGAGAAATATCCACAAGGTAAGCTGTTTACGATATAACCAAAGGTTTGTGTAGAAAGAGGAAAGACTACATCAATGAAGTCTAGGACAAGGAGTAATGTTACTGGAAGGAATACCAAGATTATCATGACACAGGTATTTCTTTTTACTAGGTTTTTTCCCTCTGTTTTTTTAAAGCATGACAAATAACAATGAGACAAATATCAAACAAGCACATAGAGATGATATGTGAGTCAGTATGGTTGCCTGCAGAAAAAAAGTGTCTGTGCTTTGATTTCGGTTTTATTTGGTGTGGCAGTGTTTTTCTTCATTTCCATGATAATAGCAAAAAAAAAAAAAAAAGTATCTAAAAAACTTGCTTTAAAACCTTTGCATTATTTTTCCGTGGCTTATACTAAATAGGCAGTGTCAGAGAGTAATGGTCATTTTCCATGTGGATAATGAAGGATTAGAAAAAGTGTGGGAATACTGTCTTATTGTTCATTCATTAAAATAAAAGTTTCTGTATAATTCCTTCTTTATTTTCATGTCTCAGCTGCTTGAAAGCAGCTATTAAAATTAAATGACTACAAGGTGGGTGGGAGAAAATGAATTTGACAATGTCTCACTAGTACATAGTTAGTGAAGTATGAACACAGTATCAGTCTATATGGGGGCAGGGGAGGTTGTGTGTTCCTGACTGAGTCATGCAAAAGGGTGAGCTGAACCAAACAGCACTAATAGGGAAACAACTCTCTTAATAGGTCTGGGAAAACAGTGACTAATTTATATTGAACATACAGAGGGTATAAGCTGTACTAAAATATCTTACCCTGAATAACCTCCTTAATCTTTTTCTTTCACCTTTTCCTCAGGATTTGGTAGTGCACACCCCACCTCTTGTTACAGTAAAATGTAAACCTTTTGTTTTTTTCTCCCAGATTAGCCTTTATAAAAGACACCTCCTGTGAGCTCATAAAATCTTTGGGATGTGGGGCTTTAAAGGGATTGCCAAAATTGTGTTTGGACCAGTCACAATAAAGGATCTACTCTAAACCCATTTGTGGGAATTGGGAAAAACTTCCACCCTGCTAATGGTATTAGGTGAGCTCATGAAAGGAGATGACACAGAATACAAAATCATATATTGCTTTTGTCTGCAAGCAGCTTTCAATGCATATTTTTCCTAAATCCAGCCCTTAGGTAACAGAAAGTAGTAGAATGTATTTAATTTTGGAAGTATTCCATATTTACTTGCAATAAGTGCCCTGAGAGACTCATTAATGTTTTAAAGTTTCCTGTTAAATGGAAACCTCACAGTATTTTCTTTTTAATAAAATAAACTGAAAGGTGAAAATATTTTCTGTTTGTTTTTTAATTAAGAATATGTGTCTCAAAAAATTGCTCTTAATTTGTTGGATTATTTTAGGTTTATGTCCTTCCACAGGCATGTAAATGAATAATGAATGAAGTGTAATAAAAGCAAACAATAATTATTCATATTGACCTCGGGCATTTAATGAAATAGAAGGGAGTCTAAAGAAACAGATTTCCTATAGCACTACTTTCTTAAGTATACTAAGGTAATTAGCTTTAAGAGGAGATAATTTCAGTTCACTGAGGTTGCTCTTTCAAGTCTTTCTGGGAAATTTGGATTTTCTATTGATAGTAGTTTTAACATGTCATAGTGGAGCCAGAGTGAATTAAAGTGAAGAGCTACACAGTCTAAACAAATAGTCCTTCCCATTATCAGAAGCCTGACAACATAACAACATAAACTATCAACACATGCCCAGAAGAAATGCAGGAACAACAACAACAAAAAAATAACAAAACCTCACTAAACAATATCTGGTGGCTTTTATTGAGCTAACATTTTAAACTGTCTAATTTTCCAATTTAACATGTCATTTTCCTAACAGCCTTAAGAAAATAAACAAGAAATGTTCCCTCTGTTCTACAATCTTCTATTCTTTCTTCTGATTAAATGATGACATAACATTATCCAGCAGTTCCCCATGAAAATATCCAACTACATCCTCAAAAAACATCAATGTGTAACAGAAACCCTTCAGTTCTCATTCCATTTTGAAGGATAGAATATCTGCAATATATTTGTTTGTGGGTAGGTATCTTCTAGTAACTTACATTGTATGTTGTAATTATCTACTTTAATCTATGATTTAAATGTCTGTATTATTTTTTGGGGGATGCCCTTGTGTTTTCCTTGCCCCTACTATTTTTTACCCAAAGACATACCTTCCATTCTCTATTTTTCCCCTGCTCCTTTGGCTGTGCCCCATATTAATTGACAGATAAATTCTCTTTTCTTGTTTTGAGGTGGGCACTCCAACAATTTTGCTAAGCATCATCTGTGCTTCCTCTGCACATCTCCTCTACAACCATAATTCCATTTCCTCTCACGCTGCTTTCTAATTGAATAAGAACTTTAAGCATCCAATTATTGCATGTTCTGAGGATCTCCCACTCTTTGGCATGGTTATTCTCATCATAGATTGTTCTCATTATGTGTAATTGGAAAAGGAGAATTCAAGCACAAACTGATTAGGGGCTATGATTTATATCCAGCAACCAAACACCTGACACTGTTTCAGGCATTGTTACCTCCCTTGCTCCTCACAAGTGTGTGCTGCAACCCTTCTGTGAGATACTCAGGGTCTAGGAATCTTGCATTTGGCACCGTGTAGTTCAATGGTAACTTCAGACAATATCTGGAAGGTGGACTGAAAAGCCTAGGTGCAGGCATGCATGGCAGCACACCCTGTCTGCTTACTCTCTGGCTGTATGGGTGCTGCAGATTTGGTCACAGTGGTTTAGCCATCATGTGATGATGAGTAAGAGGATAAGACCATACCAGCAAAAAGTGGTGAAAAGCCAGAGTGTGACACATTTCACAGTGTCCAACCAGATGCTATAGTTACTGAACTGCAGCCTCTGTGCCTGATATCCCTGAGAGTAGGTGCCATGCTTTATTCCTCCTACTTTTCTTTGATTAGCCCTCCAGCAGTGCCTTCACCTTAACATCAGCTACAATAGGAATGGGGAAAAGCCCTTTTGCTGCCTGTCTTCCAGGTGTATGGTACTGCAGATGTTTTCTTGTTTAAGTTGTGTTCTTTCCTTGCACCTCTGATGAAGAATAAGTTAAAGGGAAAAGTCAATGGCAATGTGTCTTGTCATTTGTACCTACAATCAAGAGATGCTTAATAAAGACAGTGATCATTTGAATGGAAGAAAATTGAAGATTGGTCCTATCGAAATGTAACACTCAAGAACCAGACAAGCTCCACCACCCTACCAAAAACCAAACCATAGCAATCAGTGTCAGTGGGGAATGGAACAAAACAACAGATACACTTCAACCTAACAATTGTTTTCCTTTGGGTCTGGGAAGTCATTAGAAAACTCTAGTACCCTCTACTGGCCAAGCAATAAGCCTGTAGCCCCAGAGCAGTTGTGAGATTACCACAGATGCTGACATGCAAGCTAGTGAGCAACTTGAATGCAAGAACCACGTTGACTTGTAAAAAAACCCCAAACCCGAAACACCAACCCCAAAACCAACCCAGAAAACAAGACATAAGAAAGCTAGTTGGGAAAGAGTTTCAGACTAGTAGGAGAGTACTATGAAAAAGAACATTTCTAACTAATATATTTAATGTTGTATCTTTTAAAGGATTTTTGAATGTTAGCTTTTCAGAGGATGTTGTAACAGTGCAATAAAATGTCTGTAAATGTGCTTCTGCCATTACTCTTAATTGTTCAGGTTAGGACTCACTGCTGCTAAACAGTGTGGCACATCTACCTACACTGCTTTACAATTTAAAAAATCCCATGTACCCGGTTTTTTGTTTTGTTTTGTTTTAAATGGAACACTGTGTTCTGTTGCAGAGCTACATGAGCTCACTTTTAAGCAGAAATCAGTGAAATTAAAAACTTTGTTTCATCCATTTAAAATAATGTGTGTTTGGTGTGTTACAGTTCATGAGGTTAAAGAGGTAAATGGTTTTGTGTATACCATAGGCCTCTGCTAAAAAGAGGACAATAATGATGAGCCAGATACTTTTGCAGAGGTGGAAAGTAACTAGTTAGCATAGTTAATCTTTTGAGACACATCCCTGGCATGAAGTGGATTCTTCTCATTCAGCTGAAGGCATAACAGCTGGATTCTGTCATCCCTGACTGGGGCGGTCTTGTTAGTGTAGGATGACCTCTGGAGCACTAACACAGATAATACTGGCACCTCTCTTCACTCTAATCAACTACCAATCTGAGCAATTCTACAGGAGATGGGGGCACTAAGGCCATATCATTCTAAACAAAATTCAATGATGGTAGCAGAGTATTGTGACAGCAAAAGACAGATTCTGCTTTTCCCACCAAAGGTTTTTAATGTTAAATTTGGGGAATGGTCTGTAAAAACAACACAGCTCTGTATTTTTCCCCTTTTCTTAAAGTCAGGTTTTGCAAAACTAGACAGTTTGTATTGAGTGTGTCCAAGCTAAAATTCTCTCAGTGTTACTACCCTATGTAAAACTGTTCATTGCAACCATGCATAATTAATGTATTCTCTCTTCATCTCTTTCCATGAAGATTAGAGATGACAAGAAAACAAGGACTTCTGGGCATTTAGCTGAAATGTGAAAGACTCAGGTTCAAGTTACTGTTCTGAGCTGTCCTGCTTTTGAGCAGGATGTCAAATGAGGACCTCCTAGAACTGACTCCTCTCATTGTTGGACCAGTTCCTGTTTTGGTAATGGAGCTCTTTTTTTCTAACCATTTTTGAAGAAGCTTCATCAAAACCTGGCCTCCACTTCTCATGAAGTATATCAACTTTTGCTGAAAATAGTTCTTGTTGTAAAGTTTTCACTCCTGGCTAATGTAGCTAGCTATAGTGAAAAGAAAAGGTAACAAAGCTTTCAGTAGTTATGAAACAACAAAATTAAGGCAGCTATCTTAATCCTAAGGGATTCACATGCCACAGAGGCATTTGACATGTCTCTGCTTCGTATTACACTGCAGGGCACAGGCATGCCATTGATAAGAATGTGTTTGTGCACAACATGCAAAATATAATATGCTAATTTTATAGGTAGAAGAAATTCTGTCTACCCTTATCATTTCTACATGATGTATTAAAAAATTACCAGTGTCCATATTTTTAATTATTTGGGCTCCCAATTTTAAAATGTGCTTAGCTTGAGTTTTCTAGTTTGCTTGGCTTTTTATAGAAGTTACAAATGCTCTCTGGATCCTTGTGATTCGGAAGTGCTACTGCAGTACCTTGTGCCTGGAAAAGTCAGAACCATAGAAATTTTTGGTTGGAAAAGACCTCTAAGATCATCAGGTCCAACTATCAACCTAAGACCACCGTGTCCTAAGGTGCCGTGTCCATGCATTTCTTGAACACACCCAGGGAGAGTGGCTCCACCACCTCCCTGGATAATGGATTCTAATGCCTGAATACTCTTTTAGTAAAGAAATTTTCCCTAGTATCAAATCTAAACCTGCCCTGGTGCAATTTGAGGTCATTTCCTGTCATTCTATCACTTGACTCTAGAGAAAAGAGACCAACCCAACCTCACTCCAACCTACTTTCAGGGAGTTCTGGAGTGCAATGAGGTCTCTTCTCAGCCTCATCTTCTTCCCCAGTTCTCTTAGCCATTCCTTATAAGACCTGTTCTCCAGACTCTTCATCAACTTTGTTGTCCTTTTCTGGACACACTCCACTGTCCTTTGAGTGAGGAACCCAAAACTTAGTATTTGAGGTGTAGCCTCACCAGTGCCCAGACCAGGAAGGTGTTCAAGAGGAGATTGGACATGGCACTTGGTGCCATGGTCTAGTCGTGAGGTCTGTTGAGACAGGTTGGACTTGATGATCCTTGGGGTCTCTTCCAACCTTAGTTGTACTGTGATACTGTGACCAGTCCCTAGTCCTGCTGGCTACAATAGCTGGTTGTGTTTGAGAGTGTTCACTTCTGAAATTCAGATCCTAGTTTTGAAAGTACAACAGAAATAAATGTCTTCATCTGAGATAAAAGTATTAACATTTACTTTACTGTCAGTGAAGAGAAATAGGGTGCCATTTATCCCCCAGAAGAAATACCAGTTAGTTGAAAAGTCTCACCTTCAATTTTTCCTATCAAAAGCACGATGTGAAAACTTTGGGGTGCTTACTTGTCCACAGTCCTTCATGTCAAAGAGGGGGATAAAATCCAGTTCTTCAGGGCAGGTTTTCCTAATCAGAGTAAGCATTGTGTTCCACCTTCTGTTGACAATATTAATATCACAACATCAGCTTTATTTTCTGTACAGCTGTGATTCTCTGTACAGCTGTGATTCTCTGTTGAGAGGCAGATACATTGCTCATTGTGTGAGACATGAGTACAGAGCATTCATACGCTTGAGAACTATGTCATAATGGACACAAGTGCAGACGTGAGATGAGGTGTTCCTTTGATGTGGGGAGAATGTTACAGAAATGGGAGTGTTGTGTAATTTCTGAAGTTTTTAAAAAAGCATGGAAATTGAAAGCATGCCTGGTTCTTAAGAAATTTGTCAACAGTACTGGACTCTTGTAGTAATGTAACACAGTCTTTTTTCTCTCAAACTAATGACAGTGAATGGAGGGTAGGTGCCATCCTGCTTGTGAATCATTAAAAACAGGCTTCTTGAATCTTTAGTTTTCAGGGACCTTTGTAGAAAGTTAAAGAATTTTGAGGTTCATAAACTCATCTGGCCTCATAGTAAATGAGTTTTTTGGGGGGGTTGAGAGAATGAGAGAGGAAGAGAATGCGATTCTGACACGTTTCCATAAGTAAAACAACAGAATTGCTAAGCTAAATTGTGAGTTTTTCATTTCAATTAAAAGAGAAAGTGAGAAAATCTTATCATTATGGAAATCATCACTAATTTGTTGCTTTGGACACTTACTGAACCCTCGGTTCCTGTCCTTTATCTGCCTGAGGTATATCAGTTTTGTAAACCTGAACACCCATATCTCATAGAAGTTTCCTTGCTGTGAAGAAATTCTTGTTCTTCCTGTAAGTTCTTTCAAAAAACAAAACCAAAACCAAAAGCAAACCCTCCACATTTAAAGTGTAAATGCAAGGAAGATAAATTTCAAACCCATCACAACTTTTGAAGGCCTATTCTGCTTCTTAGAAAGATCAGGTTTCAATTGCAGATCTACTAGAGCATCTGAGTTGGTGATTATGGATCTTTTGCCACTGTGGTTCCCAATTGCACCCATCTCTCTCTCTCTATTCATAACTACCTCTACTGTTTCTATTTCTCCCTCTGAGTGGTTTATTCTTTCCACCATTCCCTCAAGTACTTGTAATGCATTTTCCTGATTGAACAGTGTTGGCAGAGGGAGCATCAACAGCACAGGCAGCACTCTCCTAAAAGATACTGGGTCCTCACAACAGAAACAGAAACAAACCTATTGGATCTGAAAGACAGGAATTTGGCCTATGTATATGTTTATGTATATATATATATATATGTATAATCTATCTATTTGTCTGCCTATCTATCTGTCCGTCCATCTGTCTAGTTATCTGTATCTTACAGATTGTTCCACACTGGAAAGTGTTGACTTTTAAAAGACTGAGAGCTCTTTATATTTAAGTAGAAATGAAAATAATTCAACCTACATGTTAAAGCTGACAAAATAAAAAGATACCTTAGGAAACATAGGATTATTCTTGAGGTCTTTCTCCAACTTATTGTTTAATTATCCATTTAAAATATTTTTTGTTGCATCCTTTATTTACCAACTCTCTAGAGAGTGAGTTAGTTCTTTGCTGGTCAATTTCAGGGTTAATAAATTCTGTTTATACTGACCAAATAAAAAATAATCCAATTTTGAATATGCTGGCATTGAAAGAAAATAACTTGGGTAGTCTGCACTGTCTGGACATGTGGGGTGGGTTGAAATTTCCCCCCAGCATTAACTGTCTCCCTGGCTGATTCTTTTCTTCAGTGAGTCATTGTATTCTGGTAAATGTTGATTAACCCTCCACATGTGTTTGTGAAAATTTCATCTAAGATAGGCTGCTACAATCAGTGGAGACATTAATATATCATCAACATATGACTAAAAGGAAAAGATTCACTAGGGATTCTATTTTAAGATTCCAACATTATCATTTAAAACACAACTTACAAATCCTTCTATTATTGCACAATATTTTAACACACAAAATGAGTGATGGTAGCAACTTAAATGTGGAAAAAGAGCAAGTAAAAGTCACTGTAAGGTTGTTACATGAAGATGCATGTAAGGGGTGGCAATAGAGAGGGTGTTGGACCATCTTGTCTAGACTGTGTTTTTGATAAGAAAGTTTGAACCAGATGATCCTTGAGGTTCCTTTCAATTTGATATTCTATGATTATGTGAAGGAGATATATGTTTGAAATACTTGTGTACAATTAGACTGGGAAAAATACATTAAAGACTAAATTGACTCTTTAAGAGAAGAACTAAACACGAGATACAAATAAACTTACAAGAATCTGAAACTACATTTCTGCTAGGACTTGCCCTTTGCTGTCTGAAGCAAGAAGTTTGTCATTCACCTCATTCTCATAGCTATTTATGAGTCAGAGAGAGAATGTTCATGTGATTAAATTCTCTGGAGAGTCTGCCAAGGTAGGCATTTTCTGAATGCATTTAACTCACACTAGTTGTACTGAATTCATCCACAGTCAATATTTTCATAGCAAAATGTGATGCTGGCATACATGGTGATGATGGTGGTGAACAGTTTTATCATTGTCTGGTGGATTATGTACTCTTCTACATTTACTTTTTCATTAAACTTGTGTGACTTTCAGTTTGTTACCCACAGAAGAGAGCCTGTCCCAGCTAAGTAAACAGTGGCTCATTCTTCTAAGACGAGCAAATGTTCAGGACCAAGATCAGGGACAGATCAGAAGAGGACTGGCATCAGGATTTACAGCTTGTGCCAACTTTATTGCTTTTCTGGAAGAGATGGAAAACCCTCTCTTTCCCCACAACTGAGTCTTGTTCTCTCTGCCTGTATTTTCATCCCACCCTAAATGCTTCTTGTAGAACAGCATCAGAACACACCATAATTTTTAAATATATGTTTCATTGTCATTTTATAAATACAGAAATAATTTTACTACCCTCTTGGGGCAAATTGAACTAGATGACCTTTAGAGGTCCCTTATTGGCCAAACCATTCTATGATTCTGTGATTGACACAAAAGAGCAGAAGCACAGAAGGCTAGAGTGGTGTAAGATCCCATAGGAAGATTCTGGTAAAGAGGGACCTTGACTTTTTATCTTCTAAATCCTAACCCAAGTATTTAGCAAGCTGATCCTCTTTCTTGTCAGAACATCCTTGCTGTTTTGCTAGTAAATATTGTAAAGCCCCTCCTGGGCTGTTAATTTACAACATATGTTTTGTTTTGTTTCTGCAAGTTGAGTAGATACATTTTTTAAACCAGTAAGCAAATTGGTATACAAAGTATTCCTATGTTTAAAAATCCCTTAGAAGACTTAACCAAAGCTCATTGAAGCCAATGATATCTTTGTTTAAGGTCAGTGGAATATGTGTCAGGATATTAATGAATAGACAAACTGTGGTCCTGCTTCTGTACTGAGAATTGAAGCAGACATCCTTGAAACTTTAGGGTGCAATTTGCTTGTTGAAGTAACGAAAGCATCTGGGATCATGAAGACTTCACAGAAATGGCTCTGTTTCACACTTTCTGAAGTGGGCACACAATTTAAGCATACAGATGTCTTCTTTCAGGAGATTTTTTTTTATTTTGAATTCATCAGGACTGGAGAGAAAATATATTTCACTGTTTAAAATATATTTAGAACAACACTGTAATTTTCAAGAATATTGTAATGCAAGTGTACATAACTGCCTAAGTTTTGCTCTATATAGCAATGTTTTCATCAGGCCCATAGCTATTACTCATAGATTCATAGAAGAGTTTGGGTTGAAAGGAACCTTTAAAGGTCACCTGCTCTGACCCAACTAAAATTAGTAAGGACATCTTTAAGTAGATCATGTTGCTCAGTGACCTGTCCAACCTGAGTTTGTATGTTTCGAGAGACGAGGCTTCTCCTACATCTCTGGGCAATGTGTTCCAGTATTTCACTACCAACACTGTGAAAAAATTCTTCCTTGTGTCTAGCCTAATCTCATCTCTTTTAGTTTAAAAGCATTATCCCTTGCCCTGCTGCAACAGGCCTTGCTATAAAAATTGTCTCCATCCTTCATATAGGCACCCTTTAAGTACCGAAAGGCTGAAGCCTCCTCCTGTCCAGGCTGAACAACCCCAATTACTCAGCCTTTCTTATTGTAGGAGTGTGCCATTCCTTTGATCATTTTTGTGGCCCTCCTCTGGACCCACTCCAACAGCTTCATGTCTTTCCTGTGCACAGGACCTCAGAGCCGGGTGTAGTACTCCAAGTGGGGTCTCACCAGAATGGAGTAGAGTGGCAGAAACAGCTCTCTTGAACTGATGGCCATATTTCTTTTGATGCAGCCCAGGATGTGGTTGGCCTTCTCAGCTGTATGTGCATGTTGTTGGCTCGTGTCAGGATTTTCACCCACTAGTACCTTCAAGTTATTCTCCAGAGGGCTGCTCTCAACCCCTTCATTCCTCAGTCTGTCTGATGTGAGGATTGCCCCAACTCAAGTGCAGGACCTTGAACTTGGCCTTGTTGAACCACATGATGTTCATAAGGGGCCATCTCTGGATCTTATCTGGGCGCCTCTGGATGCCATCTCATTAATGTTAAACTATTGATTTCAAGTTTAATAAGCTTACAGTAAACTGAAAATCCTGTTGAGCTCATGCACTTGAAAATGTTTGAAAGTACTCTGGACAGATTTGCTAATTGTAGCAACACACTGTGCAGTTAATTAAACAGAATGACTGAACAATTGGAAGGTCTTCACAGGACAATTTTTTGATTGCTTTTAGAATAGAAGTGGAGAAGGGAAAAAAAGCCTATGCTTTAAAGCAATAGTATCTTGAAAATAGACACAATTTGTCCATGTGTTATTGTTAACAGAGTTGGATATTTTCTTAAAAAAAAATCTATTTTTTTATTTTATATTTTTAATTAAAATCATGGCAAATGTGTTGTTTAATGCAAATATATTATTAAATGAAAAATGTGATAGTCTCTGTCTCGACTCCATCACAGTCTTTTGGGGGTTTAATATTAAAACATATTTATTTTAATTTTTTTTCCCTGTGATTCATAATACAAGAAATCAGCTTTGACACAAACAGTTTTGATTTTGCTGACCTACAATAATATTTCTAGGGAAGGGAGAAAAATGTCAACTAGTCTGGAGAGTGAACACATGATGGGCAACATTGAAGTAAGCTCACTAAAAACCACAAACCTTTCAGCTACTGGCAGTCAGTCCCTCCTGATAAATGCAAGATGACTCCATTGCACTCTGAGTGCAACAGTGCAGTGAGACTGCAGAACTAGTGCTTCACTGCAGAACATTTCAATGTGAGACATTTGTTGATGGGATGCAATCAGACAGAACTAGTATTTTTCTTGCAAGCCTTCAGTATCATCTGAAGTCAGTACTGCTGTTCCAGATTTACTGCTGGTTGAAGTGCATTCTACTTTGTAAATTTGCACATGAAGACAATGGGAGTTGTTAGAAAGAAAAAAAAAAAATCTGGTAAAATATAGGCTTCTTTCAAACACTATGAGCTGTCTTCAGGACAAACCCCCCAGATTTCAACATCTTTCTTGACCATTAATCTTTTTGAACATCTTTCAGTTTTCTCAATTACCCATCCATCTCAGCAATCAGCCTTTTGTTACTGAGGAAATACCCTTCAAGAAGACTATTAAGAAGTCCATTTCAGTGATTATTTTATAAGGAATAATGACCACTTTGTTTCATTAGTGGCTCTCTGGTTCTAATCAGACATTTATTTTTCACATCCACCAAACAAGGATGTACAGCATACGTTAAGGGAAATGTGTGTACACCATATGGCTAAGATGAATAAATGTTGTATAAAATGGAGAGAGAGAGTGAAAGAGGAAGAGTAAGGTAATATAAGAGATAATGAATTCAGTCATATTATTTAATTACATCATTATGAGACTGCAAAGATGAAGGAATATGCTGGGGAGCACATGGATATGAAGCCATGTTGGCTGAGTTTCCTTCTAGTACTCTAAGCTGCACTTTTCTTTCTCTTGCCCTGATTGGACAACTGTTGTCATGAAATGACAAACACAGAAGGCTTAATTCTTGTGGATAGTTGTGGTGTCTAAATCTTGATTCACTGGAAGTAAAACTCACTAAGTTCAGATATGTGAAATTGGAATTGCCACTGAGACAGGTCTAAGACGTGTTGGTATTGGAGTAGGTTTCTGTATTGCAAAACAACTGTTAAATAATTTCTAAGCAACAAAAACACATCCTATGGCTTACATTAAAAAATGTAAACTCTAAGATCAATTTAAAGATTTCTTTTAGAATTTGGCTGGACTTCTGAAAGTGAATTTTCCCATTCCTCTGATTATTTCCTATTAAAGTTTGAAGTTAGGAAGCATCTTGAGATCAAATTGCTAGAATGAAGGGCTGAAATAACAACTTTTTGATTTCCTAACCAAAAATTACAATTTTTAAGAGATATTCAAGAAAAAGACCTCTGCTTGTTGAATAATAGCATGAAATAAAGTTGGCACATTTCAAATCACAATAGTACAAATTGTTACGTGGTACTGGGCTTATCTTGCTCTCTGTTGTAAGTTTGTTTGGCTCTGGGGCCAAAATCCCACATACTACTGATGTCTCCAGTCATAGTAATACAGAGTGAAATCTCTGTTTGGCTGGGCAATTGTCTGTATTACTATGAATACAAATATGAAGAAATTACCAAACATAAACTGGTGCAGAGGTATCTACTTTAATCTACACACAGACTCATCTTAATAATGCCACATTTCACAGAAATGTTAAGAAGCTAAATGCTCACACTTTATACAGTCATAGCTGTACGTTATATACTGCCTATAAATGTTCTGTCACAGATGATAACTTCTGATTGTTACAGCTACTGTTTACTTCATACCAATATCTAAAACCTGTGCTCATTAGGATTGTAACCTGTGTCTCTCCCTTGAGGAGTATATTATCATCATCAGTAGTATCAATATTTCACTTAAAGTAAGTAACACACTCCTGCCCTGATTTAACCATTCAAAGGAGAACCCTTCACTTCTTAACATATAATTTATGAGCAGCTAAATGCACACAAGACCTTACTTATTGGAGAATCAGAGCAAGAGGTGTATAAATCTATATTAGTTTTTCTTTCCAACTTTTGTTTCAAGTATAACTGGTAGATTTATTGCTTGATTGTGCTTCAGTAGTCTGACTCCCCGTGGTGATTTCCAAAAGGCTGCAGGCAGGAATACACCCTTACTGCTGCAAAAGATTATGACATCATGGATGCTAAAAAGAAAATGAATGATGTGGCTAGTCATGCATTCAATATATTACTAGAGAGGGGGTTATATGGAAACATGGCCTTTCTGTCAGGTAGAATGAATGAGATATATAATTTGTTTTGTCCTTCTCCTAACAGAACAAGGGAAAGGAGATAATCTGTCTTAATAAGGGCATGCTAGGGGTATCAACCAACTAGAAAGTAATATATTTTTAAACATCCATATGTGATCCCCTTATTAAATTAGGATGTTGAGCCAAATTTAAAGTATCAATATATAAATCAGTCAGTCAGTTAAATTAGCCAGTTTTATACTGATAAATGGGAGTTAATAAAGCAATTACTTCTTTCTGACCATAAGGCTCTGGTTTCCAAATCAGTTGTATGAGTTATGGATTACTGACATAATTTACAAGTTTTCATTTACATGACTTATATCCTTGATTTCTGAGGAATTAGTTCTTTATTGTACTAAAGGCACAACAAAATAGCATTTGCGTAACATTAAGATTGGGGCAAAGCAACAACACTCTCTGACTTCTCAATTTATGGTGACACAATGTTCCTTATTGTAGCTGCTGTAGTTCATAACATACGGAGAGTTAAGGACAGAATTGTTACCTTAATATTGAAGGTCGTGACTTTTCAATGTGTGTGTCATGACCTGTGTTCTATACCTGTAGAGCTTTGCCTCTTTTTCCTCTTATTTTTGTAAGCACACGGCAGCAGCAGACAGTTCTGCATCTACATTGGCCATTTACTATGAAAGAGGTGGCATTAATACTTGTCAGTGTATTGCCACATAACGTTCACATTTTCTGGTTTTATGAGGTTCGCTTTTGTATAGGTTGATGTTGTTGAGGGGTTGGAAACAATTACAGTGTAAGCAAGGTCAAGCTTATATAGGGTGTGCTGTAAATAAATTTTCATTTTAATTTTTCACACACTTTTCTCCTTTTAACGCTTACTGCCTGGTAGTTATTTTTCTACTCAGACAGAAAGAGCCTCTCTTGGGCCACACAAGTCTTGAAGACCTGCACAAACTAGCTGAAATGAGGAGGAATATTGCTAAAGCCCAATTAGTTATTTATAAAGCAGTTCTAAAATTCAGGAAAGAGGTAGTGGTTTGCACATCAAACTTTTTATTATCCTCTACTGTGTTATTGGTTAGGAGCACATTAACACCAATAATAATAGCCATTATGAAAGAGAATAATGAGAACATTTCAAGAAGACTGCATGATGCTTACTGGTGGTGTCTGTGTAGTTCAGTTCATTCAGCATTTTGAAAACCAAACCCCAAAATAATCCAAACTGATAAAATAATATTTCTAATGAAAAAAAAACCCCCAAACATATTTGGTTGGCAAGCAACAAGCAGCAAGCTGAGAAAACAAACCTGGCTATACAGTGCCTGAGACATTCAAGGTTAATGTAAGGAATGATTAAGAATGTAGGGGGAAAAAGCCTGACAGAAACAAGGGAATCAACAGTCCTTTGAAACAGAATTCTCCAGGAAAAAACCCCAGCCCAACAAGATTTATATAGCCAAGAGTAGGATTACTCTGAGATCTGGCCCAAATGTCAGCCTTCATTTTACAGACTAGCAGAGTTACCAATGTAGACCCTATTTGGCACCCTGTCTACTAAAAGAGTAACTTTAGTCTCTTTATTTGCTTTGCTATGTTTACCTTGCATGCCATCCAGAAACTAGATATAGCACTAAACATGGGATGAACAATTTGAAAGATTGGCTTCTGTGTCCCCAACAAATCTCCATTCAAACATCAGCAGCTAATAAATAGGCAAGGCTCCTAGAATCTGTCTTTGTTAATGGCATGACTAATTCTGTTGTGAAATGTGGAGCCACTGAACTTAGTCTCTCACTATTAAGAAACTGTTTTCATTAATAAAAGGAGCTCTATGACAAGAATTTTAGGTTTTCTTAATGAAATACATTAAAAGTCTGCGAAACACTTATTCCAGAATTATTATACATGAGTATATGCACAGTGCATTGCATGTTTCAAAGCTCACAGAGTAATCTTCAAGTATTTATGAGCCAAACAATAACTTATGACACAGGTAGTCAGGCAGTGATCTTGCTGGTATGTGTTTGAGACCAAGTATGGTTTTCAATTGTCAGATTGTATGAAAATTCTTCTAAGAAAATATCATAATGTTTTTCCTGTAATTTTACCAAAGTTTACCCTCAAGCCTTATGTAATTGGATAATATCTATTATGTCAAACAGCTTCAACTAGAGCAATTTGGCCTGCACTGCTGGCATTAACATTATTAGACGACTACCTGAAGGGAGATTGTAGCCAGGTGGGGGTTGGTCTCTTCTCCTAGGCAAGCAGCAAGAAGACACAGTCTCAAGCTGCACCAGGGGAAGTTTAGGCTGGATGTTAGGAAGAAATTCTTCACAGAAAGAGTGATTGGCCATTGGAATGGGCTGTCCAGGGAGGTGGTGGAGTCACCATCACTGGAAGTGTTTAAGAAGAGGCTGGATGAGGCACTTGGTGCCATGGTTTAGTAGATTAGATGGTGTTGGGTGATAGGTTGGACTTGATGATCTTGAAGGTCTTTTCCAACCTGGTTAATTCTATTCTTTTCTTTTCTATTCTAGTCTAGTCTAGTCTAGTCTAGTCTATTCGACAATCAGTAAGTTGCCAGTAATGTTGGTGTTACATACCATCTGAGCCACATGCCTGGCTAACATAAAAGTAAATGGATTTAAATGAAACATAAACTAACCAAGCATTATTGAACAGGATATATTCCTAATAAAATAGTAAAGCCTCTTAATAAACTTAATTTAAAAGGCTAGTGTTTGATAGCTCTAAAATAAACTGATGAAACTGACTAAAAATATTTCAGTGTTGACACAGGAATTGCCAAACTACTTTTGCACACACACCTTTTTGGTTTTTTTTTTTTGGTCCTAATGAAAAACAAATCAAATTTTGACAGGACATAATTCTTTCCTTTAGTCATCTATATTTTTGTGGTATTTTAGATAGTATAGTGATGCCAGGTCTTGCTGATCTAGAGGCAAGCTTTGACAAACTGTTGATCTCCATGCTCTGGTTTCCAGAATATAGAGATAAATGGTAGAAAGGAATTTGGTGTAGGAAGTCTGTTCATCCCGTGACCATGATTCTATAACAGAATCAGAGAAAGAATAAAGGCTGATAAGGGATGATTAAAGGTATTGAATAACTACTGTATGAATGACAGCCAACCAAACAATGGTCTGTGTAGAGGAGGTAGCATGTGGATGAGATTAATATATTAATTTAATAATATTAATATAAGGATATTAATATAATACATTTATTGAGTTTTTTTTCTTCACTCAGACCATGAAGATAATGACACCAGAAGGCCTTTTTCTGTCCCCACCTGACTAAATGATGATCACAGAGTACTGTGGGATGTAGTGGTTAACTGCAGAGTGGTGTGGAAGGAAAATACACAAAAGTATCTCAATCCCACAGTACAAAATCAGTTAATGAAGGTAGATCTATCAGTGACTTTCAAACACACAGAAAACTTCTCAGTGTTTGCTAAAAGTTGAGAGGTTGTATCAGACTGTTTTGTACTTGTGTACATATACTTGTGTACATGACCACTACTGAGGGTGGGATACTGGGCTGCAAAGACCTTTGTACTGACTTCAAATGGCTGTTAAACTGTCAGTGTCCATGGTGCTACTGACATGCTTAATTGGCAAGGCCTTAAGGAAAAATCAGTTATGACTGATTTTTATCCCATCTCTCTAAAGTGCCCTCCAGAGTAGGTCTTCTTTTTACTGTACTGGGCTTCCATTTCCCTGTTTACTTATTGTTACCTATACCTTTTCTACCATTCTTATTTGCAGAAGGAATGAGCCTAAATCTTGTTGAATACTGGCTATATTGTACATGGCCATGTCTGTGCTCTGCAGACAGTAATCTTTCCTTCAATACGACTTTTGAAGGTCAGACTTGAATTTACTCTCCTCAAACCCTGAAACCTTCATTTGAACTCAGTCTGAGAAATCTTTTTACAAGAATGGAGTATTCTAAGAAATCAAACCCCATCAAATCAAAGAAATACATATAACATTCTGGTTAATTGTTTACTACTGTGTTATCTGAAGCCACCAGCATAATAGTTCACATATTTTTATGAGTAAAAGAAGCACTAATAGAGAATGGATTTAAAAATTCATAGCCTCACATGCTAGGAGTTTCATATTTATACAATTACAACAGAGCACTGCATAAAAGTACAACTAGACAATGCTGAAAAGGTGGTTGTTTCTTAGAGCTGTAAATTGGTATTGCTATGAATTCATCTTGAAGAGAAACTACATCTATACAAACCTGCATGTATCTTGTGGTACATCTAAACAGGAAAAACACATCAGGAGAGCAAAAATACTCTATGATCCTGATTTGTAGTGTAAAGACAGAATTGGTTTTAATCTCCAGGTCCTAGTACCAGTCAGGCAGATACCTCAGAAACTTCTTTTTTATAAGTAAATAACTATATATAGAAAGAGGATATATACATGCACACACATACACACACACATATATATATATAGAGAGAGAGAATTCAGCTGCTATGTTCATGTACTTCACTAGATAAGAACTACATTTTCATACCTGACTGCTCTAAGATTAATTCTATATCATTTACCCCTTTTATTCTGTTTAGTGTAGAGGGGAATGATTCTAAATGACTGCATGGTCATGACAGTCAGTGTAAGCAAAAAGCAAAATGCTTTTGGATTTGAAATAAAAAGAAAGTTGGATTGAATTCCTGCTGCATATATTCAACATTCTCCAAAATGTTGCGTATGGATAGATTCTGATAAATGGTTCCAGCTCTAAAGCCACAAAGCAATATTCATAAATTCTTTTGAGATTATTAGATTGGTTGTTTAGCATCTATCATTTGAGATAGACTAGCATGATAATGGATGCAAATCACTCATCAAACATACCTGCTATGACTCCTCTGGTATGGATACCACCAATATTCAGTTGCTCATCCCAGTAAGTTTAATGGAATACTTTTTGGTTAAAAGAAACAAAAATTGTTTTCCAAAGGAGCCTTAATCTGAGGGAATAAGTACTTAATTAGCTTGTACATGTTAAAAAACCCATTCAGAGGCAATTTGTTTGTTTGTTTGTTTTCACTTTGTGTTTACATCTCTGAGGTTCTACTCTTAAATCTCATACAAGAAACAGGAAAAAGTGCATAAAAACTTCCTAGACTGCAAAGACATAATGGAATATAACCTTGTATACTGATTTTTTGTTTGGATTTCCCTGAGATATTTTGTAATGATAAAACCAATGTGAACTGTTTTGGATGGTTTCATTCACTTCCCTCTCCCAGGAGAAGCATGGGACCCTCTCTTTTTGGGTCTGCTATATCATTGGCCTTCAGGGAGCTCATTGGTCAGTGCTGCAGGAAAATGCCCTTCCCTCTGGAGATGGCTCTTCAGAACACACAGCTGTATGGGCCGTGCAGATGTCGGGAAGGTGCAGGAGCCTAGAGGCATTTTCCTTCTGTGTACTGATAGTGGAGCCTTAGGTCCCATTCTTGTCACCTTTGCTGGATCTCCACTTTCCAAGGAAGATTTATATTCTCTTGACATGGAAGAGTTAAACAAGGGGAAAAAGACTTTTACACAGCCCTGTAAAAGTCATGTTTTGCTGGCAAACAGCAGCAAACTTGCTAGACTTTATTCATTAGAGCCTTGCCATTTAAGCCATCAGCATCATTTTGTGAGGACATCAAACATGTGTACACCAGATGCCTGCAATGCAGAACAGCACTAAGGACTTGACTCAACTTAACAATAATCTGTGGACAGCGGGTGTGAACCTGAGCTAGGCCAACACCTCATCAGACTGCATGGCTAATTGATTTCAAAATTAGAGTTGGTATTTCTGAACAATAATCTTAAAAGGCAGCAATAAAATACATCAGAATCCTTTGAGCTAGCCAAGCTTTCATCCAAATGGCTTATTACAAAGAGCTGGCACACCTGAACTTTGGCATAGACAAATAAATCCCAAAACAGTAAATGGAAACCACATTTGGCACTGGAGGTTTGTCAAGAGAAGTTTGTAGTCATCAGGAAACAAGATTTTGGATTTTTTTTTCCTTAGTGGCAGGAAATCATTCACTGGATGTATTTTACTCCAACTGCTGTGATTTATGCAATGAAAATATAGGTAGTGTTGAGGAAAATGCTTGCCTTTTTTTTTTTTTTTTTTAAAGCATTTCACAATCTTCAGGATCCCAGAAGCACTAAAAGCACAGCAAGGGTTACAGTTATCCCAACAGTGATAACTTAATTGCATCTGTCGGCCTCCCCCTTTGAACTCTGAACTGCTGGTTTGTGGCACCACGGTCCAAAAGGATTTAGATCTGACTTTTGTGTGGCTACAATAAATTATACCCAAGTATCTGAGCAATGCATGGAATCTTATCTTGAAGGCAGGATGAGGCATCTCACTTAAATGATAGTATAAATTTGGAATACAAATCTCTCCAGGAACTAACATTTCAGACCAGGTAAAAAAGTTTGTTTTTTCCTTCATAATACATTGAATTATAAGAAACTCAAGAATACATAAATAAAGTAACTAGTTTCCTCAAAAAATGGCTCCTCAGAACCACTTAAACATAGGGTTAAACACCTCTGTTGAGTCAGAGGCTGATCTGTGAAGTACCTGAAGTACCTGGACTGTTTTTGTGGTATTTTTTTCTTTTCTTCACTGTTTGTAAAGAATTTTTTACTTTTGAAATCAATGAATAAAGATGTGATATCTACAGACAATTGCAGCTTTCATCATTAATTGGTCTAATTGAAATGTTACCCACAGCTTGATACTAACTTTGTATTTAAAATTAGTGGTTAAGTTTTACCATGCTGACAGCCTTAGCTTGAGCTTGTTATTCCTGAGATAGTTCTGTAATGGTTTTGAGTAATCCTTATCTGTACTATTTATATTCATGTTTGCATGGTGTCAAACTTAGCTCAAAATGTGAGTCTTCGTGGTTTGTATTACATCTTCAGGAACTGTCCTAAGGCAAGCACTACTGCAGAATTATACATTACTTTGCCAACGGATATAAACGGTCTTTTAGCTATGCATTTGACAGATGTAGTAAGTTAAGCTTTAAACATTAAAATACTGAGGGTTTTTTTTTAGTTTATGTCTAATCACAATTTTCAGGCATGGCCTAATTCTCATCTCTCTCACAAAGTGAGTTTCCAGATGTATCCCTGTATTTTCACTGGGTTATTCATATGAACAAAATTGGCCTGTGATATGCCAACTTTCCGATTACTCAGGGCCCAATTCAGTTATACATGCTTAAAACTAGCCTAATTCTATTAACTGCCAGTCTGTAGTGCTGTGAGAGCATAATCAGACCTTGAAGATTCATTTTGCCCTTTTGAAAAATGTTGCTACCAACACTGTTACATCTCTTGAGCTTGCCAATATATTGTGTCTCCAATGGGCCAGGCATATAAGACCACTTTTTTAGTCATGTACTGTATTTTGGTCATGAATAATTTTAGCAATGTTCTTCAGCAGTACAAATTTACAGGTTGGACTTGATGATCTTTGAGGTCTTTTCCAACCTTGGTGATATTGTGATGCTGTGAAGTTTAGACAATGTGAGGAAACTCACATTTTGACCCATTAATCAACTGCAAAGGTTGCTTTTCTCAGTACTTCAATCCAATAAAAGGTGATGAAATAATTAAGCTTTTTAAAGAACATACCTTATCTTATATTATGGGCAGCTTTAGGTATAACAACTTGGATTTCTCACACCCATGCACATATTGACTTACCTACTTAGTTAGCTATTAATGCTGAACTACTTGTGAGTCTTTAAAATAAACTGTAAATTAACCTAATCATATAAGATGTGACCAAAGAGCAATGGAACACATTCAGACATTTTTTTTGCATCGGCTGAAGCTGATTGACTTCAGCAAGGGTTGCATAGGTGCAAATGAGGGCAGATTTGCCTCTGCATTTTTGCGCTGCTCATAATGACACTTTCCTTTGCTTGTGTAGTATAAAATGAAGGACTTGTTTTTGTAAAATTGAGTAAGAGGCTGACACTTGTAATAGTCTGGCACATGGCTCTTCATGTTTTCCTCCTATTTCTACATGTGTTGATATGCAAAGCAAACAAATACATCAAAGTGACAAAACCAACATAACAAAAATCTGTCTACAAAGTCCTGCACCAGCTGGTATTCTTACATGTTTTAGATTAGAGTCCAGAGAGCACTAAAGCTGGACCACCGCAGGAGAAACAGCTAGGGGACACTGTGAATGTTCCCATGCACAGCATTAGACAAACACCTGGGTCAAATTAATCTAGGCTTATCCACTGTGAAAATTCACAGGGTTTAATGGCTTTTCTTACCTGCGAAGGGGTGGTCTAGTTTTAGGACTTCTGTACAGAGTCTGATGTAGGGGGGCAGATTTCAGATTTTTGTGTGTTAATGTTAAAGGTCAAAATCTATAGTAAAAGCAAACAGGTGGAAGTTAACATACAACAAACAGCAAACACAAAAGTACAGCAGAAGTATGAATTCCTCATTATCACTCTTTTTTTTAAATTTTGGAAATCAATTCATATGTTACTGAATCAGGTTTCAAAAGAAAACTATTCTTATGACTTTGAGGGAAAATAGTAACATGGATTCCTGCTGTATTCTGCAGGACTGTTTTATTCTAGAGAAAGATAATGCGTGATGTCTGTACTTCTGTACGGTCAGTTTAAAAACTTTTCCCCTATGAATATCTTAGACTACTCTATGCAAAGACAATTATAAGAGTTTGGTCATTCTATCTTCCTTTGATGTCAAAATATTGAACAAGATCATGCTGTATTTAAGGCTTCTTTAACTGGGACACAGCAGAAACAGTAGAGGTATGATATGGACCCACCCATTTACATCTATCACATAGTTTTAAGAATATACTTCAAATACATCAATAGTCCCATTAGCTGTCATGTAAAAAGAGAGGTAATCAGCAGGTTTCCTAGCTCTAATGCTGCAGTTAAAATAGCTTTGGATTAAGGTTTGTTTGTTTGCTTTATCTATGCATTAGTCTTTGATAACAATGCTACAAACAAGACTGCTCTTGTCTTCTATATGGAGATGGATGAACTGACTGCCTCCAAAACAAGGCCAGGAATTTGACAAGATAACATGAGGGAAATCAGAAAGTAACTGGTATTTTTGCAGGGCTTCATCTACAGTTTGTACCTCCTAAAGTATATTGGACTTCTAGCTGGAAAATCTCCCTGGTCTAAAGACCATAGTGTACCTCAGTGATCCCAGTTGGTTTACTTAACAGCAAGAAGCATTTGAATGTGGCCCACCATGGCCAATAGTAAGTTATGCTATGGTATAATGCTATTGCTTTATATGTACTGATAAGTCAGTAGACTTTTTGCTGTAGGAAGACTGCAAAACTGCCTCTTTATTGCTACAGGTAGAGCAAGTTTTGCCAGGGAGGCAAGTGAGTATTATGCTTAATCTGACATCTGCCCACATATTTTTCTGTCAGTATATCACATACAAGTTTTGCTTTTTGTTTTGAGTTTTAAATGAGCTGATCATCAAATTGTCAATACAAAAAGTAGACACGAGGCAGAGGGACAGAGAAAATGAAGCAGTTCCCACAAAACAGTAATCTGAATAAATTTTTAAACTGGAGGGTAGGGAGAAAAGGTTAAAGACATGTGTGGGGCTTTGGAAGAATAAAGATTTGAGGATTGTAAATGATCACAATTTTATATAACTTGAAAAACAACCTGAATATTAAAATCTGTAATTTCATATGAAAACACATAATGTGGTACATAATGATTAATGGATGTATAATTGTCCAGAAATTGCCTCTTAAAGAGAACACTGCAGGAACCTGCCACCATTGCTGTATTACAGAAAATCTGGGAAGAAGGAGCATTCTGTGATTCTCAGCCAGGGAAGAAGTGAATATTCAGGAACTTCTACAACCTGCCAAGCACTGCAGAGCATTACTTGCACCACTGCAATCAATTGAGGGGGTGTGGTGGCACTCTGGGAAAAAAGTGAAGACCCCTGGACATGAATATCTAAAAACATCAGCATGTTGACCTTTTGGTTGGTTTCTAGGGCTTGGTCCTTATAAAGTTGTAATCAAAAATCCCAAACGAAAAGGATAAAGCAGACATGACAACATATTTTTAGAAAATAATTTGTAATACTCAAAATAATATCAAAATATTATTATAATATTTTATGGGTATATCACATAAATGAAACACTAGATAGGGCTGGAGTTCCTTTTTTCTCTCTTTTTTTTTTGCTTTACTGAACCATATGAGCAGCTGCAAAATGCGTAACACACAAAGCACGGCCTGTTAAAGGCAATGATGATATGATATTAATCCTTCTGGTACTTCTCCAGTGAGTCTGTTTGGTTCAATTAGCCTTGGCTTTGAGGGAAGTAAAAACTGCATCTCTCTCCATTGTCAAATACACGTAAGTGCCACAGTATGGCCTGACCTGTCAAAACAATGTCAGCAAACTGTTGGATCTAAAGGAAAGTGTGCACCTTAAAGAAAGGCAGTGTATTAATGAGTGCTAATGAATTTTACTTGGATCAGAAGGGATAAATTCTCATTTAGACACTTCCAAAGGAGTTGTTTATGTTATGCCATGCACTCCCTGCTATGGTAAAATGTCTGATACAGCTCCACTGACTTCAAGAAAGCTGTGATAATGTATACCAGTTGAAGGTGCTGATGGCAGTGATGAAACAGGACAGAAGACAGTATAGTTAAAAGTGGAGTAATGTAAAAAGAGACAGTAATCAAGACACCAAGTTATCTGATGTGTGGTATGAGGAGAATATCATCAAGATTAAACAGAGCTGATTTAAATTTTCTAGTTAAATCACTTTATCTCACTTGCCGCAGAAACCAATCTATGCCATTTTTACCCTTTTATAGCCTCATTTTTCCTTCTTTGTCTAGCATTATCAAACCATGCCACCAATTCAATTATGCTGTTGTGATGCCAAAACCTGTGGTCCTGGCAAAATGTATCATGCAGCATATCTAGGTAAGTGAATTAAAAAAGCATCTGAGCAGGTATCTGGTGTGTGTCACAGTTCATTCTTCCATAATAAACTATGTTCTCCTTCTCATTCATTTGTCAGTCACAGTAACTAAAGATTATTATTTGCTGTATGTACGTGACACCAGCAATTTGCAAAGTCTGTTGGCAAGAAAATCCAGTTAGAATGACAGAGTGAGAAATTAAGCAGAAGTTTGATGTAATTAGCTACAACAATCAGTGCCCTAATTTCTGATTTATTGTTTCCTGTTTTCCTGCTGCTTTCAGTCCATGCATACTGTATGTGCTTCATATAGGTCAAACAATTGCCTTATCAGTCCTGGCAAACCAAGAGGTCAGAGTTAACAATATTTATTTAAGCATGCAGGATGCTTCCCACTGCAATTAGGAAATAACTATTACTAATAGGTCTTTGGTGCTATTTCCTCATTTATACAACTTTGTAAAGAAATAAAGGCGATAGGGAATTCAGATTTTAGACTTCTTCCCAAATATTTCTTGCAAAGAGATACACTCGACTAGTAACATTTTATTTTGTTAAACTGGCCACACTGAACACCACTAAATGACAATCTGACAAGAAGATATGAATGTGAAATATGTACATTTATGTATATCAGTTTAATAATAGTGAACATGCAGCATGTTTTTGCATTATGTAATGCTGGGTCTTTAAAAAAACAAGACTGTCCAAGTCTTGGTCTCTCAGAAATCAATGAGAGTTTTGCTCCTGACTGACGGGATTATAACTTGGCTCTATAAATTTGTTCTGGCTGCCTTTTTCACATTGAACAGAGTTCAAGGTTTTTGGATGAGCAATCCTTTTTAGTAATCCAGGATTGTGCATAATTTACTCTTACATAGTTCTTGCAATTCCAGTAGGAATTCATGTGACTGCTTGTTTTGATTTGAAATCCGCACAGTATCTGCATCTCACAGGACGCATATTTTCTCTATGTATTCAAGTCTTCAGGTAACAGACACACTTTCATAAAAAGTGAAGCTAGGAGAGACTCTCAGAGGTCATCAAGTCTGGCCTTCAAACTGCTCCTAAAAATAAAGTAGAAGTAAAATACTCCTGACAGAAGCTGGCCTAGCCTATGCTTTCTTAACTCCAGAAATGAAGATCCCACAACCTCCTCGTGTAATGTATTCCACTGTCTACTCCAAAACCCTCACAGGGAAAAAAAAATGGGGAAAATTCCAGCCTAAATATCCCTTCTGAAAATTTACCTCATTAATTATTTTCCTTCCTACAGTAGGCATGGAGAGTAATTGAATATAATCTTACTTTGCAGTAGTTTTTTACATAGCTATGTCACACCTTTTCTTTGCCTCTTCTGTAAAATAATCCATTGTGGCTGTTGTTTCCTGAAGTCCACATTTTATTGATCTCTGATAATTTTTTAATTCTGTACTGAATCTTGATAGAGGAACTGCAAAACTGCTGTACATAACAGCTCTTGTGTTTATAACTCCCATTTTGATATTTGCTTTACTGAAACATCAAGTCACTTTTTTCACTTATCTGGTACACGACAGAATCCAGATCATTTTCTGTAGGACTGCCATCAGGCAAGTAATTTCTCATACAGTGTTTGTGAAGCTGATTGTTCCTGCTTATATGTTTTCATCATGATTGAATTGCTTTCTATTTATTATAGCTTCTTTCTCCCATTTGTCCTGCTTACTCTGAATTCTAACCTTGTCCTCCAAAATGCTTGCACTCATACCAGCTTGGTATCATACAAGAATTTAATAAACTTAGTGCCTGATGTACCACCCAAAGCATTAATTAAATGACTGCACAATACCATACTCCAGATAGATTTCCAAAGAACCACAGTCGACACAGCCTTTCAACATACTGTTTCCTAAGCTCTTCTGTACCCTTATTACACTAGCCTCAGGTGGAAATAGAAAAAATATTCTCCTATTTGTACTTATTTTTTTTGCTTCTTACTTATCACTGGTTAATCTTTAAAGTGCTTAGAAACAGATAGTGTATTTATTTTTCTTTGTCTCTTCATTTCTCCACTTTTTGGGAATAAGCACAAATTTGCCTTTTTTTTTCCTTTCCTTTTTTTTCCCCCCTGAACTTTGAAATCTACCAGATTCTCATGTAATCTTATGTGAGTGATGAATCAAAAGAGTATTGAATATTGTACCCACATTGATATTATCTAGCTCTGTTAGCAGTACTGTTCACCACAGGCTAATTCATTGCTTACAAAATTTAGCAGTTAGGAGAACAGCCACCCACTCAGAACCACTGAGCAACCTTCATTTGTGAGGGCAGCTTCTGGAGTCAGATGTTTGAGCCCCATGGAAGTCCTGGAAAGGAAGTGTCATGACTGCAGCATACAATAGAAGAAGATTTAAGATGCAGGTAATATCAGGGAGCTAATTTGTATCATGTGACATCTGCTGCCTATAGAGTTGCATGGCATTCCTTTACCAAAGAGTACTAGAATGGGGTGAAAAGGAAGTGACAGGAGGAGGAGAATATAAACATGAAAGCTGGCAGCAATATGAGTTGCTAATATTATTTTCAGGAAATAGGAAAAGAAAAATACTTCACCTAAAGAATATGTCACACAATATTTTTGAATTTAATTTAGTTCTACAATATTTTTAAACAACTTAGTCTTGGTTTCTTCATAATGCGATGGTCTGTTACCTCAAACTGAAAACACTGGTGCACTGAGAGCTCATGAAGTAGAGAAAATTAGAAATGCATATTATCAAATTATAACTTCTGTGAGACATTCCTGTGATATTTGCCACTTAAAAAACATAAATAAATAAAAGGGAAAAGGAAAAGTCAGAGGTTATGTAGATTAAAAACTCTAAAACTTTCTAACTGCTTCTGCTTAAGACTCCTGAGAGTCTAATATGATCTTGTCTAGATATGCACATGACAGAGCATCAGGGAACAGAGAAAAAGGAGCTCTTGGTGAACAGATCTGTTGCTTTCCACATCCAGGCCAGATAGGAAACTCAAATTTACAAAAGCATATATTTAATAATATGAAATGAAGCTCTAGTGGGAAGACTGTCTGGAATCATATGTGGCGTTAACTACATTGGGAGTGTCATTGTAGCATTTTTACTGCCATGGACTAAACATGGCATGAATTAATATCTTGATTTCCACTTAAAAAAGGGAACACTTGTAACTTGCTGACTCCCTGTATTTGTGCTCTGAACCTAAGTACATGCTTAGTAATACTTTGTAAAAGAAATAAGTTCTTATTTCAGCAGAATTATGAATTTCTACATTTCCATCCAGTTATTTGCAGCAAAAGTAAGTCTAATGTGACATTTTGAGTATAGTACTTAAATCAAAAATTTGTGGCTGATAATCATTGCCCAGATTATTAATATTAGGTATTATTTTCATTTTTTTACAACTTCAGGAAAGTGTCAACCTAACATGGTCTGCAGCCATCCTAATATTTATGCCCCTCAAATTTTTGGTTGACTAGTTTTTGGGGACTTTTTCCCCCCAAAAGTCACTTATCTTCTTTATTTGCTTCAAAATATTAATGCTAATTTTCTTTGCCAGTTAATTTTGGGGTAGAATACGTAATTTGGGCTCAGTTGCCCTAGTTTGATAATTTAATACCAATATTACTTATGTTATTAGTTTTACTGGTAAATCAGGGAGCAAATTGCTGGAATCCATCTGTGACCCCAGGGCAGGAACTTTCTGCTGGCTGTCACCTTCTGACAGTTTGGGCTGTTAATTACCTCCAACGGTTGGAGCACAAGCACCTCTCTGTCTGCCAGCTGGCAGACTCTGCCTCACACTGGCAGCCCGGGAAGATTTAAAACCTGTAACAAAAGGCTGCTATGTAAACAGTTTATTGTGTAATATGCAATGGCAGCAATAGACCCACATGAGGAATCAAAGGTAGTCTCTGAGCTCATGAGTTGTTAAGACTGAAAATGATGCAATCCCCTGCTTGCCCCTTTCCCTCAGTCAGTGGACAAAAACTGAAGTCCAAATGAAACGGTGAGCTAAGGAATCTCCAGCTCTGAATACTGGGATCTAAGTGTCTGAATTGTTGTGGTACTGTTGAACTATGTTGATTACCTTAACATATGAAAATAAAGCAACAAGACTTTAAATGCCTGGTGACATGCCAGTCACCAGCCAAGAGGAGCTACAAAAATCAGCTTTGAGATTTTCTTCTCAGAAAACAAACACAGACTTCATGAGTGCATTCTCAAGTCCCCATGAGCCCTTAATGTGTCACAAAACTCCCCTGGATCTTTAGCTGATATATAGTCAAGGAAAGAGACCATGATTGCACTTCTGAAGGAACACTGTCTCTATGTTATATATATAAAATTTGTGATCTGCTTGAAATGTGTGAGAAGTAGATTCCTTATTCCAGGTTTATGAAAGGATTTTGATATGGCCAAAATTGCTCATCATGTAGCTAAATCAGTGCTGGAGCCAGGCAATGGGAAATACCCAAGAAGTGGCTTGCATTTCAGCTTTTGCAATAAGTTATTTTTTATTTTTACTTGCCAATAATTTACATTTAGAAAACTGAACAGTCGCACACAACAGTTAAAGAAGGTACCCAAACCCTTTTGCTAGCTTCAGCTGAGTGTTTAAGAGCACTTCTCAAGAGGCAGAGCTGAACTGCTAACCACCCCAAGACTGAGAAGGTTCAGGTCCCCATCTTTCTTTTTCCTGGAGATCAGCTTGATAAATTCCAGGTGAGCTTGAGCCACCAGAGACCTAGAATTACAAAAGTGATGAAATCAAATAGAACAAGAAGGAACATAAGTACGGACCAGGGTAAGACAGTCTTCCTTGGCAGGGAGGTGTTCTGAATTGCATCCCACTTCTCTGTGATGTTCAAGTATTTGGTGTGCTGAACTCTTGGTGCAATAAGGCCAGCCTTTCTATAACAGAAACTTGTGGACTTTTACGGTACTAAGGTAACAGTAAAAAAATGAGTTATCTTCAAATTTCCAGTTGTGTGTATATAAATCTCAATTGAATGCATATAGGTAAGGAATATTTTCAACTATTAGGTTTGTATATCCAATTTAAGAGTGTTTAGACACATACTATCTCTTTATCATACTTAAGTAAAGGACATTAATACTGGTTGTGAGTCAGATCTTCCTGGGGCCTTTAAATGGTGTCATTAGAACTGCTGAAATAATTCTTTGACTGTATGGAGCAACTGGAACAATAAACTTTGCATTTCAGGATAGGAAATAAGTGAAGAAAAAGAAGATTTGCAACAAAATTATTGTTGTAGAAATGTTTTCAAATGATGATTACAGAACCTCCTTTTTCTCTGTCTTGCTAGGTTTTTACTCAATCAAAACAGTCTATTCATACCTTGGTATAAATATTATTTCTTACATGGAATTAAATTTCGTCTCAGTGATACATTTTGCACAGATGTCACAATATTGTTTAATAAATTTGTTGTAGGAAATATTGCAGTTTGTATCCTTTGAAACGACTCACAGGGAAAAGGAACAGTTCTTGGCTTAGTGAAAAAAGTTACTACAGAGCTAGTGAGTCCTAGAGATTTCTACAGTAGAAGTGAGCCTGAGTTCCCATATGTAGATAGAGTTCCCAGTATTTTCAAATATTTCACCTCCCTCATCTTTAAGACAGGCTTCAGTACAGAGTTTGCTTTTGAACATACTTCAGATTAGACATGGAAACAGATCTATTTCCTTCATTCCTTGCAGACAAAAAGACATTGGAACCAAAACAAAGCTGTTCAGGAAAAGGGGAGGCTGAACTATCAGCTTTTAAAAAATTAGCAGTAGCAGCCCAAGAACCACCTGCCTGATTTGTTGATTTCTAAATGAGTCTGAGCTTTGCAGACCAGAGATATCCACTTCATTTTTAAAAGGGAAACATCTGGGAATGGCTCTTATATCACTACAGAGCATGCAATTTCACTCCTATACTTGCAATTTGTGTATTCCTGACAGCCATTGCAAAGCTACAGACTTGATGAGGCTTAATCTCACAATCCATTTAGACCAAATGCCTCCTGAGATAGAATGTACCAGACAGTGATTTTGGCTGCAATGGTGTTTCCCAGTATTTATACTAGTACAAACAGAAGTGAAGTTTGGTCCGGTGCCTTCAGTGCATTCTGAAGTTGAAACTTAATGTAGAAGACAAAAGTAACTTTAAATCAGTTTATACATGGGAAGAATAGCTGATATATCCTTTGTACATTGCTGTTGGAGAATGCTTTGCAAAGCACGCCCAGAAATGCAAATTAAAAAGCCTGCCTTCACCACTAGCTGAGTTAAAACAAGATCCATTTCTTTTCATTCTCCTCTCTAAAGCTGTGACAAACCTTTTGTCAGCTCCCATTCTTGCAGACCGTTCCCCTCTTGCAGTTAACTGCTTCACTGCTGGCCCAGCAGTCATGTTGCCATATCACACAGATGCTTCCTTGAAGCCGGGAAATGTCAGCAAAACATACTTGGCATTTATCACCAGCAGTCGAGCTACCAGATAACTGACTGGAGCAAAGTAATTCTACAAAATTTTCTACGGTTTCCACAGATCATGTGCACCCTAATAACATGCTTTCTTTTTGGTGTTTGGTATTTTCTGTGTGGGTGGATTTTTTTCTTTGTTTCTTTGGGTTTTTGATTGGTTTTGTCTATTTGATTGTTGTTTATTTGAATAAACTTCTATTTGATAGCAAGAACAGCAAACATATGTTCTGGAAAAGATGTTTTTTAGCAAATCAGTTCTAACCATTTTATTGTCAATAATCATTAAAATACAATTTCTTTTGCCTGAAGATTTAATTAATCAGTTTAAAAAGAACCAACTTTCATAAAATAACCAGTTCTCATAGTCTATATCACAGATACAGTGCTGGGTCTCTTAGATACTCTGACATTTGAGCTCTTTTGAAATTGCTTACCATGTCAAGATTCGCATTTTCATTTACATAGTTTGTTTTCTGTTTGAGGGTTATTTTTTTAATGATGGGAACCCCCTTCCTCCATCCCTTCTTTTTGCCCATCACAGCATTGCTAATGCTGCAGAACTGTGAGCACAGGGAGCATGTGCGTTTCTTGGCACTTGCTGTCTGAAGCCCGTTGTAACTTGTTGAGTGACAGCCCAGCAATGTGAGTGAGCCTGGTGGCCTGAAGATCCTGTCTGATCAAGACATAAAATTCTGTGCTTGAGATTAGAGCAGATGTGGCTTGCAGGGGAGGGATCCTTTAATTTCCCTTCTTTTTGTGATTTCCAGCACTGTAGAACAGTGGGAAGTGAAGGAGAGAGGTTCAGGAGGAGGAGGCATTGCTCAGGCTTTCTTTGATCTGCTCCAGGTGAAGCTTTTCTGACCCAGGCACAGCAGATCAAAGAAAGAAGCCAGAATACAGAGCACTTGAGTATTTCATGACTGTAGAAAATACTGCCACAAAAGTGCCCCTTTTGTATTTTGGAAATGTGCTCACCTTACATATAACCCCTTGTGGCACTTATTACTAAAACCAGATGATCATGAACTATTGATTATTTTATATACCCCTGTCAGGAAGACTACTTAGCTATATAGTGTCTCAGATAAAAAACCTGTGGCTGGTACTTGTAGGCACAATAAACGCAGCAGAAACAAATGATAACAAATTGTACATTATTTATTTCTAAAGATATCTTTGCATAAGTGATTCTAATTTCAAATCATCAGTAATCCAGTGATTAGTAGAAGACTTCATTTGATCTTTAGTAAGCCTCTTAATTATTCAGTCAAAGCAGCCAGCAAGTTGATGTATTACCATCTTCTTCATGCTGAGCTTGAAGTACTGAGCAGTCTTTAGAGAGCAGAGCAGTGTAACTGAGTAAGGCGTACATAATGGTCACAGTATACATGTTGTACTAAGCTGCATGCTGCATACTTTAGAGCCATTATTAAATAAGTTTCTGCCCCAAAGGGGCCTCTAGCAAGGGCTTATCCTTGTGATTAACTTCCCACACTGTTAGCAGTCCCACTGATCTCCATTGATACTTTGTGAGCCATCTTGGGATTTCTCACAGCACTTGCACATGACATATGGGACACACCTTTGGCTCCAGCCACAGGAAGAATCTTTTAGCTGAAAAGCCTCTATAGCCTTCCTTATGTGTTTTGCTGGTTATTTTTCCATGCCTGAAACTCATGGGCAGCACCAGCAGCAGGACTGAGTGCTGGTTCCTCTCCCAGTCAGAGAGAAGTGTGCCATCTACTGAAGCACTCACATCCTGTCCTGCAACATACAGGCTTTTCTTCAAAACCTCTCAGCTGTGTGACAAGATGGTTAAAGTAAATCCATGAATTTGATGAAACTCATTAAAAGGAGCATTTCAGAAAGAGCTGTGTTTGTTCAAATTGATGTTATTCCATTTGCTGTGTGCTAACCAGGATTGAGAACTCTCTGATGAGTGGGAAGCTGAAGCAAAAATATCATTTTGCCCTATATGTTTTAAAATAATGAAATTCATTATAAAAAAAAAGTCATTTACACTGGTACAGGATGGAATTTATCTAGTAGTTACTATGTAGTCATTTCAACTGTAAACTCTGAATTTACCCTCTGTATTGTTATGGAAACTGGAGTTTCTATTAAGCCTTTGTTAAAACCCACTTCATATTGATAGTTAAGTAGCAAATCTTCATTTTATGCCATTCATAGAACCTCAAACCCATTAACCTGAAAATAAGTTACAGAACTGTTTATGTTAATATATTTATCTGATACTACAAAATCCATCATTGTGACATTTTACACAATGAGGGTCACAAATAAACAACATATTTTCCCCTTGCAAGAACATTTTTGAAAGATGTCTTTTGTTAGTATATTTGTTTCAAAAGCCAGATCTGCATTTTGCAGAACAGACTCGTTTCATTATCTGTTGGTATCTGTCTTCTTTAATGAGAAAAGGGCATGAAAGATACTAGAGAAACAGAGCAAATACCTTTATAAGTGACTGTGAGTAAATCACAGGCTGTGTGTAAACCCAGCACATGCTTTCTGTTCATAATCCACAGGGGAGTGTACTAATCATGCACTTTTACTGCAGCTCTATGTATTCAAACATTTGACCAGGTAAAATTATTGGAGATGTCAGGGAAAAAGATATATTTGCTGTTCTTACTTTCACCTCATCTTAGAACATAAACCCCTGTAAATAAAAGCTAATCTTGGCAAATCATGCAGGAAAAGTCAGAAGCAACTTGTCAAAGTAATAAACAGTGCAACACAGCTGACAGATTTCTTTGTTACAGAATAATACACACGTCAGCTGTAAAAAGATAGGCTGAGACCTAAATGTACTGGTTTTGAACATGTGTGAAGAGTTCATGTTCTTAGGATCATATACAACTGAGCTATGATAAAGTTCAAAAGGTACTTTTTTTTCTTTTTTCCCTAAGCATTTTTCATCAACCTGCCCTGATGTAACAATCTATTGTGGTCTGATAGACAGCAAAAGCAAAGAGGAGCATTGGCTAATAGCTGTATTTACTTTTGGGGATTTTTTTTTTCTTTTATCAGTGAATGACAATCGTGATTAGAAATGGTTCAAGCTAATGCTGTTCATGTCTCTGTCATTCTTACCACTGGATCATGAAATAAATGCAGGTTTTGAAATGCAGATGTAAATGCCATGCCTGTGCGTGTTATCAAGAAGTATTTATGGCAGATTAGATTGTTCTCTGATGGTTTTGGACAGATTTTACAATCAACAGGTTAAATAAACAGGATCTGTGTGTTATATCGGAATGGTATTTGTAAGTAAGAGTCAAATTTAGGAGGATATTGAGATGTTTGAATAACACTCCCAGCTTGTATGCTGCTGATACAGTCTTCCAGTTTCCCTTTACTACTCACTTGTACAATTTGTTTTTCAAGATAGAGAAGTCTTGAACCAGGTATATGTGTACCAATTCAAGCTTCCAAATGAAACAGTGCTGCAACTGTTACTCCAGAAGGTACCCATTTTCAGAAGTACTTTTTCCCTCCTGCTCTTCCAAGTGTATTGCCAGTTCTTTAATGCAGCAATGTTCAGAATATTTAACATCAATTTCATGTTTCTGAGTAAGTGCCTGAAGAGTTTCTGAGCTCATGGAAGAACCTGTTGTGACTGTCATTGGACAGAAATGCTACAGAAGACTGTACTTACTAATACACCTTGTAATGATTTGTTGTTTGGTTTTAGTTGGGGTGTTTTTTGTTTGTTTGGTATAGTTAGGTTTGGGCTTTGCTTGGTTGTTTTTTGTTTGTTGGGTTTTTTAATGCTGCCTGCACCAAAATTGTGAGGAGTCATCACAGATTTAGTGCAGGCTGTCTTGGCTGCCTCTAGTGAAAGATGTCAAAATGCTATAGTGTGGTTATCACCAAGTGATATTTTTAATAAATTGCTTTAAATTTGTCAATTAAACAGAAAATAATTGTGAAAATATTGCCTTCGGATTTCCTAGTTGGATGTTAATTATATGCATGTGAACATTGTACCCTATTGCATGCATGGAGGGCTATGAATCATGAGCTCCAGTACTTCAGCTCATGTTTTTATATACAGTCATTGTTCAGATTTGGGCACAGAACCGAGGCATGCTATACTTCACTTATTGTATATTTTAAAAGAGGGAGAGATGGCAACAGCATACTTACCCATCTCCCCTTTTAAGGAATGATCAGTTAATGCTACTACACCACTTTGAAGATAGGCTTTCCAGAACTTCAATATGATCAGACATTTATACAGATAATAAAACATCCATACTCACCTAGGATAAGATACAGGGGATTTAAAATACTCAAGCTTCCTGGCATAGCTAACTGTTTGCGATTAGGAGGGAAACCTTTTCTACATGTTATTACTCAGGGTATTTCTTTTGGTGGTTATGGGGTAGCTTACATGTTCCTTTGAAGTATCACATGCGGTTGGCTGGAACTAGACATTAGGTTAAACAAACTACTGACCTCAATGAGAATGGCAGATCTTACACTTCTGTGTTTCCAGACCTTCTCTGGCTAGTGAAGATGAACATTGTTTCTTCTACAGGCTTCAGCAAGATGCATAACATACCTGATTATGGACACACCATATGGCTAAGACATGCCTTCCTTGCCAAATCCTTAGGTATTTCAGTTTTTCATATTTCTTGTATGAAATGTTAAAGCTCGTGGGTTTGATTTAGTTCAGTGGACATAATGCAAAAAAGAAGATCCTTACTGAGTGAAAACTCTCAATGCAAGCCAGATTCCTTTGACTGAACTAGTGAATAATTAAATGAGCAATGATGGTGGAGAGATTTGGAGCTTGGCCATTTTTGCTGACAGAACCAGAAAAGCACACCTGAGTTCCCACTGATATACACCAGCTCTCCTCTAGCCATTGCGTGCTCATGTTAGGGGAAGTGTTAAAACCCAGCAGGCTGGCAGAGATGATGTTAAGCCACTTTGTGTCACTGACTGCAATGCCTGTGAGCTGGCCACTTGTCTTCATGGTGATGGAATAAGAAATGCAGAATCTGAAGGCCGTTTGCTAAGATGTACTGCTAAGATGTGAAACTGCTGCCAGAATAAAGTCCTCTGTTGAAATATCTCTCGCAAAAGCAAGTAGAAATCAATAGATATGGGCTTGCTATTAATAAATAAGAACATTTCTCCTTGAGAAAATGCCATTTACAGTTTTGTCTTTGTATTTTAGAATACAATTGACTACACACAGTGCAGGTTTTGTACGTGTGTGCGTGCTTGTGCAATAACTAGCTTAAAATCAGGCCTGAGTATTTGTTTAAACTTGCTTATCAAACAGCATGTCTCATTTATTTTTTATTCAGTTCATAGTTTCTTTTTTACTATGTTATTAAATTCTTCAAGTTCACTGAATATTTCTCTCTTTTCATCCCTTTCCCCCCTTCTGTTAAATACTTTTTATATATAAGATATACATGTATACACAGAGGGAAAAAAATAATCACTAATGAGAAATCTTGAAACTTTTTTCCTTCCCTGAACAGCAGCAAGAGATTTACATTTATAAATAGGGAGTTGGGGGCCAGGAGTCAGAACGCTAACACACGACAGCAATGAATTTATACAGATAAAATTTTCAGTTCTTTTATCTAGTAAACATTCTAATGATCAACATCAAAGGCTGAAGAAATAAGCCATTCTTCTTTTTGTGCCAGACTGAGAAAGGTTGGGCTCTTTTACATCTCATATGGGAGATATGAGGAGCCTTTGAATGGATCATTGCTTTTTATGAGTAGTAATGAAGTGAGAAGTATTCTAGTGTGTGGCATAGGCCTTCATTAAGAGCGTGAAACAGAATGGCTTATGGTTAAAAGGAGTAATTTGTTCTAACATACTTGCTAAATTGCGCTGTAACCGTGCCAGGCCACTGGGCTACTTTTTCCATAAGATTCCTGAATACATTTGTGTGTAATTATTCTGCCTGTTCAGAGTTCAGGGATTTTTCCAATGGCTTGTGCTAACTAGTTGACAACACTCATTCCTTTACTGGAAACTTCTCTAAACACTATTTTTTAAGAGGTGTGGAAGAGCCCAGATTCTGTTGCTCAAGTCTGTATTTCCTCAAAAGAATAAGAAGCAGCAAAGCAACATTAAATAAGAGTGACTGACCTGAAGGTCTTAGTACCATGATTGAAAAAGTAGGAAAACCACCCCCACAATCTCTGTCCTCAGTCTGCCAGGATTTTATCAGAGAGGTCCGTGCAAACTGATGGCAACTAAACGTCTATAGTAGCATGTCTGAGCAGCCTGGCTTCCTAAAGCACTGCTCAGCCACTCCTCACATCACAGCTGACAGCAAACAACAATGGTTATCACTTTGGAAAATGAGCCACTTGTATTTGGTGCCGCTGAGAAACATGATAATAATTATGCAGCAGCACAGATAATGTAATGTGCAAATGCTTTTCCAAGTTCTCCTTCCCATCATGCTTGAAGAGAGGAACTCTCAATTATATGTGCAGTATGAGTTTTGGCCCAGTAATTTTTTCAGAGGACAGAAAGAGGTATGGTCCCTTGGAACCACACTCTTGATATGTGAAAGACTGGAATACATTAAAATGGCAAAGAAATAGATATTCTAGTGCAGGTTGCATGCACAATAGGAGTTCTTTTGTCAGCAAAACACTTGTAATATCTAGATCTGACCTTTAGGCACTAAAAACACACAGTCTGTTGAGGGTTGTACATCCAGCTGGTGGCAGAACAGAAAAGACAATGCAGACTACAACCTTCCCCTGGTCCAGCACTGCATTGCTCTGTCTTTCTGCTATCTAAACACTTATCTGTTCCCAGAACTGACAGAGAGGCTACCTTCAGTCCTTGTTGCTTAAGAACAAAACCAAACCAAACCAAAAAGACAGGTATGAGTTTCAATCTTAATCCAACGTAGGAGTAAGAGCTGGTCAGGACATTTTTCTGTGAAACTTCTTTAGAAGGAAGCGCTAAGTCATCTAACTAAAAAAACACATGGAAATTGTCCGCTTCGATTTAAGTATTTTAAAACAAAACCAAACAAACAAAAATGTGGGGGGAAATAAAAATAGACAATATATATTTTTCTTTCTTTCTATCTTTCTTTCTTTTTAAATATGTCTCATTTTTTGACAAATAGCAATACCTAAAAAGAATAAAAGTCTTACCAAAATATTTTAATTAACTCAGGCCAATGGAATGCACATTGATGAAAATTTATGTGATTTCAACTTTTTGCCCCGAGTCAGAGCAGGAAAATGTTTGAAATCCCCAAACCATCTCTTTCCTAGCTTTGAACTAAGGGAAGGGATGGGACTCTGTGTGTGTGTGTCTGTGCGTGCATGTGTGTTTGGCAGCAATTAAAATATGAGAGCTGTGCTTAGAGCCATATGCTTCCTCAGAAACTGATAAAAGTTGCATGTGTATAACTGATGGAGAATTTGTCCCATAATGTTAAGACAGCTGAGATAAGTACAGTTGTTTCTTTAAATCAGCCATTTCTTCCTGTACAAGTCAAGACAGGCTCATCCACTTTAACTTATTCATATGAAAAAAAATAGGGAGATTTTTATGAACACCACATGAAATCTAGTCCTAGTAGCATTTGTCTCCTGAGCATTAGTCAGTTAGAAACCTGAGAAAGATACAAATTAATTTCTCTATGTATTTTCTAGTCATACTGTGAAATATAGACAACTTCAATGTTTTATGTTCATCAGTATGTGCTGGGGTCATTCCTCATAATTGCATTCAGAAAGTTTTGTTTTGCAATATTGGTGACAGTGATTTAAATTGCTTATTTCAATAATGTGATAAAAATAGAAGAAAGCAGAGAAGTACAGTCCACTTTACTTAGCCACTCCCTCAAAAGTGTATGCATGTAAATGTGTGTGAAAATATGCTATTAAATATATATATATATTAAATATATATATAAATATATATATATTATTATATAATGTTACACATTACACTGTTTGAACAAGCAATTAAATGCAATCTTATATTTTCCTGTATGTTAGATTGTTTTCTCTGAGATGTTAAGTAACAGGACAAAGGTTGGTTAGTATGCCAATAGACATCTGGAATTGTAAGAGTCGAGCCAGTGACTATATTTTCTTCCTGAGCACAAGTGAAGAAACTTATCCAGGTTCTTACAACAACAGGCTGAACTAAGGTTGTTGTGAAGGTTTCAAAGGATACCTCTGACAAATGTTGGCTTCTTGCTTATTGGGAAGATCTGAATGTCCTGGCATTGAATGACCTTTGTGGGAAGAATAACGTGATAAAAATTACTTTAAGCCAGATTAATGGCTTGAATGGTCATAGCCTGTATTACTAGGTAAAACACTGTCTGTATGGCTGGGTCAAAAGAGTGGTGGTAAATGGGCTTAAATCCAGTTGGCAGTCAGTCATGCAGTTTTCCCCAAGGCTCAGTACTGAGGTGAGTCTCATATAGTGCTTATATCAATGACCTGGATGAGGGATCAAGTGTATCCTTACTAAATTCACAGATCGCACCAAGATGGGTGGGAATGTTGACCTGCTTGAGGGTCAAGAGGCTTTATAGAGAGATCTAGACAAACTAGATCAATGGACCAAGACCAACTGTATGGGTTTCAGTAAGGCCAAATGCCAGATTCTGCACTTAAGCCACAACAACCTCTGCTTGGGGAGGAGTGACTGGAAAGCTGCTCTTCATAGAGGGACCCGGGGATGTTGATTGACAGCTGACTGAAAATGAGTCAGTGTGCTCACATGGCCAAGAAGGCCAATGGCATCCTGGCCTTTATCAGGAATAGTGTGGCCATCAGGAATAGCGAAGTGATCTTGGCAATGGTGAGGCCTCACCTTGAATACTGTACTCAGTTTTGGGTCCCTCACTACAAAAAGGACATTGAGGTACTAAAGTGTGTCCAAAGAAAGGCAGCAAGGCTGGTGAAGGGACAAGAGCACGTCTTACAAGGAGTGGCTGAGAGAACTGGGGTTGGTTAGCCAGGAGAAAAGGAGGCTCAGGGGAGATCTTATCACTCTCTACAGCTACCTTAAAGGAGGTTGTAGAGAGGTGGGAGTCAGTTTTTCAATCAAGTAACAAGGGATATGACAAGAGGAAATGGCTCCATTTGTGCAGGGGAAGTTTAGTTTGGATTTGAGGAAGAATTTCTTTACTGCAAGGGTTATCAGGCATTGGAACAGCTTGCTCAAAGAGTAGTTTTCATTTGTGGAGATGCTTATGTGTCCTGCAGATACAATGCTTTGGGATATGGTTCAGTCAAGTAATTGTTAGTGTTAGGTTAATGATTGGACTCAGAGATCTTAAATGTCTTTTCCAATCCAAGTGATTCTGTGATTCTGTAATTGGAATTCTTATATTTCTACGCTCCAAAAATTATGATTTTAATAGAAATTTTCAGTTGTCATGGGCTATGAATTGTAATTTTTAACATACAATTTGGTACTGATATTTTCCTGATAGTTTTAAACAGAGATTTTTCTTTTCGATGCCTTGAAATTTCGGTCAGCAAGCCACCTTGCAAACACCATAGAGTTTATCCTGCAGCTACAATTAAAATGCATTGTAAACCAAAATTGACTTGAACATAATATTACTAGTCTTCCAGTGTTTTCTGAACTTCCCCTTTCCCCCACTTCAGACATAGACCGTCTTTCATAGAATAGAATCATAGAATGCTGTAGGTTGGAAGTGACATTTGAAGGTCATCTAGTCTGACATCCCCTGCAGTGAGCAGGGACAATTATAACTAGATTAGGTTGCTCAGAGCCATGTCCAACCTGGCCTTGAATATTTCCAGGTGCATCTCCCATCTCTCTGGGTAATCTGTTCCAGTGTTTTAATACCCATACTGTAAAAAAAATCTTCCTTGTATCTAGTATAAATCTCCTCTTTTTTAGTTTAAAAGCATTATCCCTTGTCCTGCTGCAAGAGACCTTGTTATAAAAATTGTTCCCATCAGTCCCTTTAAATACTGAAAGACCACAATAAGGTCCCCCTGCAGCCTTCTCTTGTCCAAGCTGAACAACCCCAACTTTCTCAGCCTTCCTTATTGAAGAGGTGTGCCATTCCTCTGATTATTTTGTGACCCACTCCAAAAGGTTCATGTCTTTCCTGCACTGAGAACCCCAAAGCTGGATGTAGTACTCCAAGTGGGATCTCACCAGAATGAAGCAGAGTGGCAGAAAAATCTCCCTTTTCTGGCCAAGCTTCTTTGGATGCAGGCCAAGATATGGCTGGCCTTCTCAGCTGCAAGTGCATGTTGTTGGTTCATGTCCAACTTTTCACCCACTAGTACCCACAAGTCAAGCTCTATAGTGCTGTTCTCAACCCCTTCATCTCCCAGTTCATATTCATACCAAGGATTACCATAAGCCAGATGTTAGACCTTGCATTTTGTCCTTGTTGAACCTCATGGTCCACACAGGCCCACTTCTAGATCCCATCCCTTTGGTGTACCAGCTATACCACACAACACAATTGCTGAGGATGCACTCAATCCCATTGTCTGTGTCATTGAGGAAGATGTTGAATGGCACCATTCCTAGTACAGACCCCTGAGGTACACCACTTGTTACTAGTCTCCATATGGACATTGTGATATTGACCGCATCGAACACATTCATTATCCATTGAGCAGTCCACCCATCAGAATCACATCTCCAATTTAGAGAGAAGGATGTTATGAGGGACCATGTCAAAGACTTTACAGAAGTCCAGATAGATGACATATATAGATCATCCCTTGTCTACTGATGTAAACGCTCCATCACAGAAAGCAACTAGTTTTGTCAGGGAGGACTTGTGGTTGGTGTAGTGGTTGAAAAAAACACACTAATATTCCCCACTATCAGAAATCATGCATTTTATGACATTTTACAATTGTAGGGCATTACCATCCTGGACAGGGGACTCTGGGTGGCCCTCTCACTTTCTGGGTCCAGCGCATGAGGTACATTTTTCACTTGTTTTCAGTTTCTGGATGGTACTTTCCCTTTCCCGTTCACTTTCTTCTTTCTGTTTCATATATATACCGATGTAACCTGATAGCTTTTAATGGAGGAGCAAAATATTCTCTGTAAGTCATCTAGAAAACTCTCCCTGCCTTTTTTTTTTTTTTTTTTTTATTCCCCTTTCTTTCTTGTCTTATCTCTTGGTAAGAGGGAAGGGAGGAGGCAGGAGAGGGAGGAGGCAGGAGGGGGAGGGGAGCACTAAAACCATAACACTTGGTAAAGTGAAGCTGTCTTGAATTGCCTCCCTGTCCTTCACGTACCTTAGTATAGTTTCTAGGAGTATCTGTTCCATGATCTTCCCAGGCACAGAGGTGATGTCGACAGGTTGGTAGCTTTCAGAGTCCTCCTTTCTACCAGTTTTAAAAATGGATGCAATGAGACTATTTATTTTAATAGTTTACTCCATGAATTACCACTTCAGTGGTAATTGCTTAAAATGGGAAGAATATTAAGATGAGGAAATCAAAACCACTTGAGGCTATTTGGAAAACAGGAACACTGTTTGGGAAATAGCAATCCTCCATAGATACAGCTACCAGAAGGCAGAATACTGACCACAATTTGGAGCTCTTTTACTCATGGCAGATAAGAAGATCTAGAAAATGTCTGAATCCTGTCCTGGTCTTCCAGACACTATTTCAATAAAAATTTGTTACACAGAAACTAAATGCTGTAATTAATGTTTTGATTATTAGAAAATATTAAACCCCAGGAATACAAACATTGTAACAAAGTGACTCTTTCCTGCTGCCTCAGTTTCTCATGACAGTATGTGTACAGCTCTCAGCAGATTTCTAGATATGAGTTTCACAGAGTTCAAATTGCTTGATGTTGTTCAGTCCTCCTATGAAAAGACAGAATCTGCAGGGGACATGTTTGTGTATGTATAGTTGCTTTGTGGAATAACATTATAAATTGCTCCAAATATCTCTTGATAAATCTTGAGCCAAATTCTGTTCACTTATTTGTCCACATAATGACAATAAATTTAGAGAGAGTCTAGTCTCCTTGCTGTGCCAAGGTCCCATTATTTCTACCTATTTGTGACGCATCACACAGAGAGGAGCATATATGTCCACTGTTTTTCTCAGACAATTCCACTACAATCAAAATCCTGCTGCTTCCTTCCTGTAACATGAGTCCTGTGCACAACCCAGAATCAACATTTCAACATTTCCCATGAAGGCTGTACCATTCTAACGTGTTTGCTACCATCTTTCTTTTAAAATGCCTAGAGGAAATTAATTTTTTAGAAAAATGGCTGTTAAGCCTGACCCTCTGTCCTTAAGCTCCTACTTGTGCCTTAGAGATCCAGTACATATGGTACAGTATGTTACAACCAGCTGCTAACTGGGCGCTCTGCAAACGTGGCTATTAAGGTCAAACAAATCAAATGAGGATAGCTCAAGCTTTAAATCCAGGGAATATGTGCCCTTCTGCTGATTGCACACAGCTCCCTTTGCTACTGATGAGAGTAAAATGAACTTACCCAGAAAGAATAGACTCCTAGCCAACTTTGTTATTATTCATAACACTTCTAATATTATTATCCACTTCTAAGTGCATTTGGAGCTATAGATCAGAAAGTGCAAGGAGCTTCCATTAGATGCTTTGAAACATAAGATTATGTAACATATCATGCATACTGCATCCATCCTTAGGTTTATGTCTTGGGCTTTTTTCTGTATATTTAGATGAACATATTTAAAACAGCACTGCCTTAATCTTGTGGACATGGGCAACTATTCTATTCTATGTATTCTATGTATTCTATTAATGCAGTATTCCTTTTGGCAAATTGAATAGTTGAGATACAAAGCTTAAGGAAATCCAACAGTGAAGTCCAATAACAAAAGTCTGCTAATCTACATGCAGTCATGACCATGTCCCTATAATGTATCTGGCTTTCAGATTGTTGTTTTGTGGACATCCTACCAACAGTGTGAGCCCACATAAGTCTTGACTATCAAAGTCAGCAGAAAATGTCCCATTGCTCCCCAATGTCTGTATTAATAAACTGTGTAAACAAAACATTCATAGATACCTTGCTGGCTCTGAAGTTTTATGGAACTGTTGCTGATTAAGGAGTCTCTTTACTTAGCATTTGTCTTTCACATTTATTTTTCAAAGTATTTCCGTAACAGGCCAATGTGACTGAAGTTTCCTGACCCTCTGCCAATCACAATATAACCTTCAAAGGAAAGATATAACCTCCCACAGAAGTAAGCAACAAAGAAATGTTCTTCAGAAGAAAATCCAGTAAAATTCAAATAGGAAGTGCAAAACTGGAACTGGTTTTGAGAGCCAAATACTGACATTAATTTAACTCTTTAACTGGTTAACTCCATCATAAGGGGATGCTTTAAATCAGAGTTCCACCTACCCAACCATCCTGCAGGGAGCAAAAGCAGAGTGAGATAAGACCTTCTGTGGCAGACACTTTGAAAAGCAGTGAGAAGCAAGACCTTTCAGCTAGGTCTGCTTGATGTTTATCAAGTGGGAAGAGCTGAGATAAGCAGGACCTGAATCTTTGTTTCCACTAGAACTGAGTGATGAGTGAAAGTTTGGTCCCTTGAAATATTCTGATATACTAATATTTATTTCTCCCCCAAATATAAGGAATTTTGGAACATCATATTTTGTGTGTGTTGGGCTTTTAAAAGTTTATTCTGTTTTTCAATGAACAATTCCAACAACATGATTTTGAAACAATTGACTGTTTTGATTGCATTTGCTTATCGTGCCACCTTGCCTCCTGAGTGTGGTAGTCCAGATTCCTTTTGAACAAGTTCTTTTCACGGCCAGATTTTCTGGCCGGATGTACTGTATCTCCATCAAAGGAATAACTGCAGAGAATAATAGAAAGTGTCACAGGAAGTACTACTCCTGTGACAGCACCTATGGCAATGATACATCTCCATTTATAACCCTCAGACAAAGATGATAACCTCTGCCTGATAAAAACAATCAAAACAGTGTTCTCTAAAAGGAAATGCAATTGACAGGAAAAAAATACTTTTTTCCTTGCTTTACAGAAGCTTCACACAAAGAGTAATTTCCACTGACCACATTTTTTATTCCATGTGTCTTCTCCCCAAATGAATAGCAAAATGATACTATTTTACTGGTGAGAAACTCCACTCATTTCAAGTGCTATAGTCAATAGTGTTACCCAATCAGCACCAGATGCTTTGCCTACTTTCAGAATTAATTTTTCATTTTTTTGGTGACTTCTTAGAAACTTCACCTTTTTGGGCTGAAAGTTGAAACTGGTTTTGCTCCATGGTGCTCAATTTATTTTTTTTTTTAAACTTTGCTTACATTCTGAAGAGAAACAACACAGAATCAGGCTGTGGTTGTCCACTGCACACAGCATAGGCAGTGATATTTTTTTTCTGCTTTTGGATAGCCTCCTGAAGCATGCAAATATTGCTCACATCCTCACTATCTTCTTTGAGTGGAGGAAGACTTGTTAGTGATCCTTGTTAAATGAAACAAGAACCTACCATTATTTTAACCTCTGCTAGCCTTGTACAAATGTGAAGCTGAAGAACTAACAAAACCCATACTGCTGTCCTTCTTGCCTAGTATTTCTTCTAGCTTTCTAAGAAAAGCAATTTATTTGTGTGGGTCCAGTGTGGGTCCAGTGCTTTCTGACATCTGGAAGAGGACAAATGGAGAGAGCTTATGCACTAAATGATAGTTCAGTAATTAGCCGATCATCATTATAGAATAAATATAATCTGATTTATTATTTTTCTTGCTGGAAATTAGTCACATTTTACTTTGCACACTAGAAATGCAGATCCAGTTACTTTTAAAAATAACCTTCTTCAGCAGATGAACTCACTTAAATTTACCGGCTTTACGGTAGAAAGATTGTCTCACCCCTTAACAGAATCTAGCAAGGCTAGCAAGCGGGTTGGGGCAACAAACAGAATATTACAAAAATTATTTAGAATTAAATATGGTCCTCAAATTTTGTTTCTTGCTCAGCTTTCATAGAGGACACTTGAAGTTCTGTTTTGGTATTAAAAGCAAGGGAAAATGGAAGTGGAAGAAATATACGCCTGTGTCTTTAAAGCTCTGAAATGGTGTAAATTATTACAGAGGTTTCACATTTTCATGCATTCAAGGCAACAACAGTAAGCTAATAAAACAGATATCACTAATTATGCAGAGAAGAAGTCATAAAGTCACTGGTGGAAGCATGTTTTATATTCATGAACACATCATTAAAATTTTAAGACGCACTATCAAATTCTACATTTTAATACTACACCCAACAGCATTAAACCCTCCCAACAAGAAAATAAGATTGTTTAATGATCGTGTTTGTCACACAGGTTTTATATGTCTGCTGTTGAAGCGGACATAGCTTATCTTCTGCTGGATATCTTAAAAATGAAAATTATTTTTTTTCCAAGCAGTTAATAGAAAAATTAAATGCAACAAAAAGAAAATAAAAGTCCTTAAAACACAGGAATGTTGGTTGCAGAAATATTTAAACTTACCCAATCACATAAAAATATTTTTATAGCATTGTCAATTTGGTTTTACTTCTCTTTTATTTTCTTTTTTAATTAAAAAGTCGTTTTAAAGTAAAAAGATAGTGATTCAGGCAGGCTATGACCCGGAGTGCAAAAATCAAATATTTTAAAGGAATCTTTAACTTAAATGTGTCTCTAACATAGCCATTTAAATTAAGGCAAAGGCAGATTCAGCTGCTGGGCTGAATGTCTTGGAAGGCTGAAATATGTCCTAGGCGACTTTCGTTTCCATTATGAAACAATAGAAGAGACTGTGAGAATACATATATGAATTTTAGGGATCCAAATCCTTCAATATAGAAAGGTGTAACAGATGATAAATTGATAGATTCTTATCCAGACAATAACAGCACAGGCAAAACTTTCACGTAAGCTACAACAAAGACTCCAGTTTGTTGGTTTGGACTGAGATACAAAGAGCTGGCAGTTGCACATTCACACATGATGCCCTTACCACACCCCTGGTGGGGACAACACAGTCTTACTTACCAGTTTCCCCTCACTTCAGAGTGAACTCTGTTGCTTTTAACATTTGGGATCTCTGGAAATAATGGCCCTCTATAAAGGGTGGGCACGGTCAAGCAAATTGAGTCATTCTCAATTACCAGTGTTAGTAACTAAAACTTAGATGCTTAAAGCTGCATTTCAGTGAGGTATTTTTAACATTTAACAATTGGCTTTTGTTAAAACCTTATTCAAAGAACTAAACTGGTCCATCTCTAATCAATTGCCATATGATGTCCAGGTACCAGCTAATACCATAGTTAAACAGTTATCTGACAAAAAGTCAAGCGAAAGTTTTAATTATTAACAAGTGAATTCTTCTAGAATTCAGTGAAAACTTATGCCTGAAAAAAAACCCCCACAACAAATCAGTGATTCAATGTGGCCCAATATTAGGCCTTTTCTAAACCTTTCTCCAGAGCCAATATTTGGCCTAAACTCTCTACCAGCATCCTTTTAATGAGAAGCACACATCTAAAACCTCTCACAGCTCTCAAAATTTAGGAGTAAATATTTTTAAATTAAAACCGTATGCTAAGCAGTGCAGATTTGCTGCTGCAGATGTTATTTTTTGGCTCATTTTCTTTAACTGATTCGTAACCAATATACTTTAGCCTATATTTCCAAAATCATCATTATTCTGAATGCCACAGATGCATCATAATATCTTGGTGTATTTTAGGAAGTTTCACACTTAGCAGCACATTTTTTGGCCAAACCTCCGTGAATAAGTTGTATCCTCAGGACACTATAAATAGCAAAATTTTATACAAGTGACAATGAGAAAATAGATACGAAGCTTGCTTAAGTAGGGAATGGGACAAGAAGGACCATTTTTTCATGAAATCCCATTCTCCACTTCTTTCAGAAGGCTCACAAAATTCTTTTGCATTTAATTCCTGATAGCGCTTTGGAGGTCTGCAGCCACAATACAGCTCTTGGTTTTTTTGCTGGTGATACTTCCACATTAATTCTAATTACATAGGATTCATAATGATGTCTGTTTTTACTGTTTACATCCATGCTCATTATCCACAGTGTCATACTTTGGAAGAAACTGAAGTCCCTGGTGAAAGTCACAGAGTTTTCTACACTCTGTTAATTCTTTATTAATGAAGAATTAGTTAATTCTCTGGTTATGAGGAACCCTGGTTTTGGCATTATTATATTGGCCAATGGTTTATTAAAGTATGGATCACGTATTTTTAGATAAATTTATATTATCCTTATTCCTTCAAATGTTGACTATTCTTGGGATCTTGAACCCACATTATCCCAGAAGAACAGGAGCATCCCTTTTTTTGGTCACAGATTGAGAAACACTAACATTTTTTTTTTAATTTCAAAAATTAGGATCAACTCAGGTTAACCTTCAGGGTGAATACCATGATGACTGCAGGCTTAAGGCACAGAAATGCTGTCCATGCAGTTTACAATGGTGTGTTCAGACGTTTTCCTTAGAGATCAAAATTGCCATTTTTTTCTTAATTCAAGCATGAATAAACTTTGAACTGTACTTAAGTAAGATGAACAGGTTTTGACTGTGTGTGGTTGCACTCTATTTCCTGTTGTGAGGAACTACTCTGTAAGTAAATATTTTTCATTTGCATGCCACATAGGGTTGATAAGGGAAGTACTGAACAATTTTGATGCTGGACAAAAAGATTTTTTAAGCAAGCCAATAAATCTGAGAATGAGAAGCTCCTCAGCCACAGACATGAATACAAAAAAAAAGGCTATAGTCAATGAACTGTACATCAGCTTACACAAGGAGTATGAATATAGGTTTAGAAAAATGAACACTAAACTAAAACTACTAAAAGTTTACTAATTTTGTATACTACTCTGAAAAGTAGGCCCATAATTGCTAGAGAACTCAAGACAGTAAAGAACAAATGTAGCTTTTGCAGGATCAGGTCTTTTGGCAGAACTGTGTAGGGTGAGCAGAGGTCCCATTCCTGTGCTTTGAAACATTCTTGTTTAAGGTATTTCTGTTATGTTTTGCCAGTTATGTCATAGATCTTTACAAGACATTTTCCTACCCTTTATGCTGAAATGATGAATTTGTAAATTTTCAAAATTTCTTTAATTGCTAGCAAACAATAAAGTGGAGGGGGGGAGAAGCCACCTTGGGGTTCTTGCATGTTTTGAAATTATTTTTCCAAAATTGTGGAACTTTTTTTTTTTTTTATTATTTTGTAAAGAAACAAAACTCGATCCTGCAGGTCATTCCGTTTTATTGCCCTCTGGAAAATAGAAACACGCAAGTGATGGAAAATGTCAAAACCAACATTTTTCACTGAATTGTTTAAAAAGTCCTGATATTTTGGTGAGAAAAGATTCAGGAAAAAAAATAAACTTTGGAATGACATGTTTACAGACTCTAGTGGCATAACCAGAAGGATAAATATTTAAAGCAGATAATTCCCTTTGCCAAATCTAATAATGACGCCCTGCTAGAGACACTGGCTAATCAGTCGGCTACTAAATCTAGGCATAATTTATCAGACAAACTTCATTAAATAAATTTTATATCGTATGTTGCACAGAATCAGTCTCTTTGATTGGGATTAACTGCTACATTCATCAGTTTTAGCAAGGTCAAGGATTAATTAGTCTTGGAGAATGATCTGACCTTTCATTGCAGATCTGCTCCCACCGAAATCCTTAGTTGTCAAATTCACAATTGTGAGTTTCAAGGGAGATTGCCACAAAGCAGATTTTGACACTGTGTGGTATTTTCCATGCCTTACTTTACCTGGCTTTGAAATACCCAAGCCTTAACAGAATAGCTGTTTTGAAAAGTGATGTAAAAATAGTATTAATATGCCAATTTTTCCATGTTTTTTATGTTGTTTGTTTGTTTGGGGTTTTTGTTACAGAATAGGAACTAAGCTGAAAAATTAACTAAAATAAAAAAGAAAAAAGGTAAAGCAAGATTAATATTTATGTTTATAGGGGGTAAAAAAGGCTTGGAGTTAATATGACTAGCTGAAATATTAATTTAAAAACTCTTTTTCTATGGAAAAATGGTTTATGAGTTCAACTTTTCATGAAAATGCCCCTAAAGAAAACTATTTCAGCCAAATACTTGTCTGGTTTTGGTTATTTGGGAGGGAGGAGAAGAATTAAAATTTTACAATATGGGTGTAGAAGTGCTCTTCTGTCCTTGGTTATGTATATTTAAGACATATCTCCCTCCTGACATGATTTGTAACACAATAATTGAGTAATGTTGAGAAACCCATGCTATTGCTCTCCACTTAAATTCCCAGAATTGTCAATCTAGCAGCTCTCACAGTACAATATTTACATGATTTTTAAATTACAGACAATTATACAAAACCCTATTCCATCAAAGGATCAGTTTCATTCCCCACCCTCCCCCTGAAGTCAATAGCAAAACGTCCTTTCCCAGCAGTGGAAACAAAAGGATCTTGCTTATACTTACAGAAGAGTACTGTGTGCTTAAAATCATTATTATGTTTTTTTTTTTTTGCTTTTGCCGAATACTCTGCCATTTGAGAAAGTATGTTAGCAATGGGGATGCTATAAACAGTATGTACGAAGTCTTTGATGATAAGCACTCTTCAGGGAAAGCATATAAGTTGACAATTTATAGAACACTAAGAAATAAACAGGTGACGATGGAGGTTGGAGTTTATAAAACTGCAGGCTCCCATGGCTTGAGACAAAAAGAGCTTTACTACGGAAATTATTGGTGGGTTTCATGATTCTTCTTTATCGTGAGGCAAAATCCGAATTTTCCTAAATTAAGGTAAACTGTAGTTGTCAAGCAGGAAAACAGTTTACCTAGTGCCTCCTCTCCATTGCCATCAGCCTTTCAGCTATATGAGAATCGTGTTCTTTACAACTGTTAGTGTGAAATAACACAGGGGTGCTCTTATCTGTCACCGGTACTGTGGATTTTTTTAACCAAATCGTAGACAGATGGATAGACAGATGCAAATACGAATGACTTACTGCTCATTTCATTTCAGACGGCAATGTAAGCATGTGTGCCTTTGTGTATATAATATACAATGTTTATGTGTAGGTCCTCGCACAGATATATGTATTGTGACTGATGTTTGGCGTATAACTGTGAGACAAACAAGCAAGAGAGAGAATCTGACTGTTATTTTCTAAACTTTTATATAAATTCAAAAATCAGAATGATGTTTCTTATGTTAAAGCAGCTCTTCATGTGGAAAAGGAAAGCAAACAAACCCAGTAACTTTTCTTTGATTTTACAGCAGGATACATGTTCAGCTGCTCTTCTTGTGATGAATAAATAATGCCCACAGTGCTGTGTAGCAGTGGACCTTGCCCCTTTTTGTAGTTAACCAGCGAAAAAGGCTGCATCTGCTTATTCTCAAACATTAATACAGCTAAAGGAATAAGACATCAGAGGCCTGCGAATGAGAAGGTCTTTTTAAATTTATAAAGCATTTGCTCCTGAATCCACCTCAGCCAGTTTGGGGAAAGCACTTTTGGCACCAAGTCACCCTTCAGGGAAAAACTGATAATGATCACTAAAGACATACTATGGGCTCCTGCCTCACTCACTTCAAAGGCTTTCTCCCTTAATCAACATTAAATCATCATTTTGCCTTGGATATAGGGACAGCTGTACACAATCTATTTGTTTTAAAACAGATTAGGAATGGTTTTTCTGCCAGAGTATAAGCTGCACGATAAATGTACTTTAAAGACATAACTAGGAAAAACATTGCTCCCTTCTTAGCTAGATCCCAACATTACCTGAGAACACACAGCCTCATCCCATGACTAGCTCCTTCTTCAGTTGTTTAGTAATCCCCAGGAACACTCAGAAAATAAAAGTTCAAAAAATCAAGTGTCTGTTAATCTTAGGTGAACATTCTGGTGTGTTGTCTATGAACAGAAATAGTTACAGTAAGCAGCATGAGATCTTCTAGATCTTCTAGATCTTTTACTTTTTTCTTTCTTTCTTTTTTTTTTTTTAACCTCAGAGTTGCCCTATTTCATCCACTAACAGTCTCACAAGGTGACAACAAAGGCCTTTTATGACCCAATTAAAAGCTGATAGTCAGACAGTTGTTAAATAATCAAGTAAAGGCCCTAAATTACAAGGGAAAAAAATAAATCACTCTTCTAGATCCATACTGGAGATATTTTTGTATAGCTGTGAAATATCTCTCTACAATCTGGTTTTCTTACACAATACAAATGCCCTGACGTGTGCACATTTTAAAATGAAAGTCTACAAAGAAGACATATTTCCAGAATAGGAAAGTGTGTATTGGAAAGCAGTGATTGCATAAAAAGATTTGAGTGTTGAAATGAGTACCAAAATTAACATCATTCCCAGCACAACTTTGTGGTGAAACAGAGAGAATATGGATAATCAAATACTGTCCACAGTGAAGAAATATATTGAAAAATTAAAGTGGCCATATAAAAACATTGTAAAGAATTTGTTGTACAATTAAAACCTTAGAATGGTCAGTGTGGGGGGTTGTTTTGTTGGGGTTTTTGGGTTTGTTTTACAAAAACCCAAGATGATTGATGAGCAACTTGATTGTATGACACTGATTCCTTCATGGAGAGAAAACAGTATTAGTAATCCTCTATATTTTAGAGAAATGCAAAATAAGTTTAAGAGAATGGGAACCGAAGTGAGAGAACATCAAATTAAAAATGAGGTTCTATTTCTAAGAGTGACCAGAAGAAATATCTATCAAATGAACCGTCCCCTTCTGCACTTGCACTTGATGTTTTTAAGCCAAAACCAGCCAACCTTTTGGGGGGTGTATCTTAACCAAGCTCTATCTGCTTCAGTTCAAATTGCACTCCATTCAGAAGGGTCTGACTGAATTGTAGTGTCTTCTGAAATAAGTGATGTAACTAGACAGGGTGATTTAACAGCCCATCTTGAGGTCAAACTTTCCTCTTGTATCATTGATTCAAGTACAGGTGCCACTGCACGCCTAGTATTTTCATGTGGCTACTTAGAGCATAAACCACAGAAATGAATTGGCATGTGTCACCAGTCACACAAACAGCATGCATACAAGGGCAAGGGGCTAGGACTGTTGTGTCTATACAGAATGACAATCATGCCCAAAAAGGTATTGTTAATTTCTAAAGATAGCCCTTACTGTTACTGTTACTAAATTCAAAAGAACAAATTACTAAACAGAAAAATTCAGGTTTTTTAAATGCTTTTATAATAAATCACAGTTTGTCTTAACCAAAATGAATGCCTGTTGTTTATACCCTTATGACAAAATTTGGACTGTTCTACTCCAAAAGAAGTCTGATTAATATTTCTCTCTATCATATACACACACACACACACACACACACACACACACACACACATACATACATATATATATAGAACTGTGTTATTTTGTGAAATATAAGATAAGATAATACAAGATGAGCCAGCTTACCAGAAAACTGGAATTTGGGGTAGCAAGACAGATACTACTGCTGACTTCAGTTTTCACATTGTTTATCACATAGTGGATAGGAAGTACCTGAGAAATTCAGCTTAACTTCTTTATGTAGGTGCCATCATAAGAAAATATTAGACTTCAAGAGGCTACTGTCAGGCATAGGAATAAAGGGAGAAGGAAAGTTGACTAAACTAAATTTTATCTAGCAAAGGGTTCAGGAAAATAGGTAAGCAAAGGCAATCAGTATATAAATGTAGCAAAAACTGGGTAGATTTTTGAGAAAGAAAGAATTAAACACTAAGAGGGGAAAATTCTGGTACTATCTGTCAGAATAAACTATGCCACATGTGGAAAAACAGTATCCTAGCTAGAAAAATACTTCACTTGCTTGAGCAGTGCAGAAGTATTATTTCAAGTGAAGTGAGACCTGTTCCTTGTCCTCCCAGAAAAGCTCTTTCTCACTGGATGAGAATGCACTAATGCACTATATGATCTAGCTAGCAAGTGGGACACAAGGATGAGAGAAAAAAACCACCATGTAAAATCAATTGTATGCACTTGAAAAACAACAGAATGCAAATCAAGGCAACGTAAATTAAAGAGAGAGGTAAAGAGAGTTACTCCAGGGGTTTTACCTCCCTCCCCCCACAGGATACAAGCTATTTCCTTTGACTTTGCAGTAGTAATTTCAGAATGCTACTTCTGGCACTGTCTGAGCTGCATGTATTTTCAGCACTTGGCAAGAAGACATTCAGAAGATATTGTTCTTTTACTTGGGAAAGGGAATTAGATTTTTTTGCACTGTGACAGTAAATAATGCACTTCTCCACTGAGGTCACCATAGCACAGACAACAGTAAATCTGGCATTTCCTAATTTTTTGCTCTTTGACTTTGCAACCTAAATAACTCTCTTCTCTTCGTTGAGTAATTGTCCACATGGAGTCCAATTTTATTGTGCGCATGCTCATGGCTAGCTTCAGGCACAGGGATCATGTACAGTCCAAGAATGGACTACATGTGGATAACACATTTCAAAGAAGGACAGTTCCTGAGAGGTAAATAACTCCTTACTAATGTGTATTATTGAGAAAATTAAGATGGAGTTCTCTGATCATTGCCAATGCAAATTACTGATCTTTCATACTACGCAGTGCATAGACTCAGTTCTGTTTTCTCAAAAAATTTTCACTATTAAGTAATTTGAGACATCTAATAATTGAATATGACTAAAGAATCATGCTCCTTTTGACTAAAGATTAACAAATTAATTTCCAATAATGTACACCAGCATATTATATTTCTAAAATAGTGATATCCTAGGTTATATAAAAAGGCTCAACAGCGTGACCAACAGTAATGGCAAGGAGAAAGGCTATGGCTTTAATTTATGAAGGCAGTTATAGGACATAGGAATAGCCATACTGGATTAGATCAAAGCCCCAGTCTATAACAGTGACCAATAGCAGATGTTAGGGGAATATAAGTAAGAGATGGTAACCCCTCCTTTTCTATGCAATCAGACACCGTAAGCTTATACCCTCAAACTTTCCTGCAGAAGAGCAGATAGGCAGTAAGGTAACAACTGGCTGATCACTTTACTTGCTTATTGACAGAATTATCTGCTTTCTAGAATTGTATTTTGTGCTGCAGAAGGTTTTACTCTTGTGACTGAAGACAAAAAGGGGGGTTATGTATCACTGATACTCACTGAGCAAAGAATATTGTCTTCAGAATGCTGTAACACAGTGGATCAAGCAAAAATCTCAAAGTGTAAATCTGAATTCATTCCTATTATATATAACAAAACCACCATGATCACTGGGTGTCTGCCATCTCTCAGTGTCAGCATATAAAGCTCACAAACTCAGCCAGATAACTGACCCTTATTGAACTGACAAATTGTAACTTTGATTTTTAGGTTTATCTTGTATTAAAGGGAAAAACAAAATTTAATTTAAGAAAAAAGAATGCTTAAAATGCACACATTTTTAATCACTGAGTGGTGTCATTTCTTTCTTGTGTGAAGAAACACTTGTGATAAATACACTGGGATATAAGAAATATATTTTTAGTGGTTTATATATTTCAGGACTCGATTTGTCAATTAGTATAATTTTGAGAAAAAGGCAAATATTAATTCAGATTGAGAGTTCCAATTTCAAGTGCTGGACAATGGCTGCCAACACGCAGGATCACAAGGCTTGGGAACTCAAATATATATCTATCAGATGCAAAGAAATGGGAGGAAATTAAATCATGCCTAAACTGTATATATTTTGGATCTTGTTGCTCCTTTACAGGCTTGATGAGGATAATCTGAGCCTGCAGACTTGTTCATAGGATACTATTCTAAAAATTATAATGGGAAGGTCAGAGCCTTGAACCACAGTGGAGTTGACAGAATCCATCAGTCTATTTGGGTATTAGCTTAGAGGGAATATCAATTCTTGTGTAGAAACAGCACAGCAAAGTGTGTCTGGTGTTCATGTCTTTCTGTTTATGTGCCTCCCTTGAAGAGAAAGGGTTAAGTATGAGTTTGAGATGCATGCGAAAATATATGGATGAAGTAGGGGAAAAAAAAGTCTCTTCTAGCTTGAGCCACTCCATCTGTTCCCTTAATTCAGTGGCAGACCTTGACTGGACCCTGGGATCTACTAGTCCCACACTTCATATAACTTCTCTCTGTAAATTAAGTTGTTGGCCTGTGTTGCTGAGGGTTTAGGAAGGTGAGTGATGACCTTGGTTTGAGTATATTTGTATAGAAACATGTCACTGTAGGATGATATCTTTCCTCCAGTGACATAGGGCCCAATACTAACCATTTGTTAAGAAAATACCAAAGCTAAACATATCCAGTGTATGAAGAGATCCAACATCCTTGCCAAGTGTAGCTTTCACTCATCTTTGAAACATCAATGTATGCTACATTTTAAAAGCTATTATTAGCACTTGTCTTTTAAACTGCTTCCCATATGATGTTAACATCTTGCAACTTAAAAACTAATGCAAGTTATTTTTATTATTAAAATGGGAAATCTCTTTACTATATTGTAGTATGGCAATATGTTTAATATGTACTTTTAAAAGGAGGTCTAAAATAGTATTTATTCTCAAGAATGAGGACATGTAATCCCAGAGAAACCCCACAATGCATTCAAGTTCAATGTTTCTTTATGGAACAAAGATTAAAAGCAAAATTTAAAGGAGGATATAGTTGTCCTTTATTCCTTCTTCCACACACTATTTTCCTGGCAGTGATCTATGTTCCTGGGCTCTGGTACAGGGAATTGTTTGTGGATGTTCAACTCTTTTTTTTGATAGAGTTCTGTTAAATGACAGGAGTTCTCCTATAGCATTAATTTTGAAAGCAGATCAGTTCAGTCAGATCAATAGTTTTCCTTAGTTCCTGAAGTCCGCAAAATCCCATGAACAGATAAATTCATATTAAAGCCATATTTTTCAAGCCAGGTAGTCTTAAAACTGAATTCCTAACTGTAGATTGAGATCCAAACCTCAGGCATCTGCATCTGAAAATATTGGCCTTGTTTAATGTCCCTATTCAGGATTGATTAATGTACAGGCAGGATGTTTTCCATACAGTCAGCCTGTAAATGTTACCTTCCTAAAGTTCAGCCCATACTTACTTGGTATATTTTAAAATAATTTATCTTCCTTCCCTACACTTTTAAAATATTTTAGCATATTTTAGATTGTGAAACAGGTGTAAAATCACTGATTTGGTGCTAGAGCTTCTCCCAGGTATGAGGGACAGCTAGTGCAGGGGACAGCCTCTGTTTAGAAAGGAAAGAATGAAATCTTAGCATCACCAGAGTCAATGGGAGCTTTGCCACTAGCTTCCATGTGGCCTGGATTTTACCCAGGGAGCCACCTTTGGTCTTAAGTGGTGTAAATGAAATGTGACTGCACCAAAGGTTCCAAGAGTGTAAAATGCAAAAAAAAAATGGTATGTGAAGGGAAAACAGACCAAAAACTGTAAGAGCTATGAAAAGGTGGGTCAAAGCTGGTGCCTGTATTAGAGGAGGGTGCATTCTAATATTTTATCTCCTGCAAAATTCTCTCTAGAAACGTGTATCAGCAAAGGCAGTGTGCCATTGTGTGGAATCACTCCACACACAACTGTCACAGAAAGTAAGTTGTAAGAACATTGCATATATGTGGTTTTCGTCTCTCCCAGGATGAATGGCTAAAAAGTCACCTAGAACTGATTATGAACCATTTCTGAATGTCTCTTTTTCTCCACATGTAAACAATCTTTCTGTCTACCTGAACTTTTGTAAATTCCCAAGTTAGAAAAATGACCAATACATTTCAGTTGTTTCTCTCTTGCAACTGTGCCCTTTAATTTTGTCTGTTTAAAGAACTGCATTAGCTAGGAGTGACTTAATGTAAGGAAATCACTTAAGCTCTTTAGCTGAAAACTGACTTTATTTGTAACCAGTTTTGTATAATTATTTTTTTAAGCTGTCATTCCATTATGCAGAAATGTGAGTAGAAAAGCATGAACTAAAGATCATTCTATTCAAGAAAACATGTGTTCTTTTTCCATCTCTGAAGAACAGAACAACAGATTGGACAGATATCTGGAGAAATTCTCCAAGATATTTCCAGGTGAGAAAACATTTTCAATTTCATAAATTAATAAACTGTGAAATAAACAGGATAAAATATTAAGTGTGTTTTGCTCATACTGAGGATAAAGAGGAAAATAGCAAACCCTTTTAATAGCAGTCAGATAAAATAACTTTAAGAAATGCATAAGCCTGCATAGTTAGAGCATCACAACTAGATGTCTTTTGGTATAACCAAAATGCTCTGTGAGACTTGAATGCAAAACCCCTGCACCCCACTCCTTCCAGAATACATCTCAACTTTGTGATAACTATCAGACTCTAAGGAAAAGAAGTAAAAAATCCTGAAAGCACTCTTTATGCCAGAATGGTCTCAGAATATGATTTTTTTCTGTATGGAGGGGAAGTGCACATGTGATATCCAGTCAGTCCAGCCAAGCACTGGAGGTGTGGGCTGGGGGTGATTATCAGCTTGATTTTAGTTTTAATTAACTTGTTGGCCTGTGAGCTGCAGAACTTGAGGAGGTTGACTCTGCTCTGAGGAAAGTTTTCCTCCAACCAAAGTGGGTAGATGGGTGAGATATAGGCCTCTGAAGCTGCCACAGCTTGAGGAATCAAAATCAGAGGCTCTTGCTGTTGGAAGATACAGTCCTTCATTCTTTTGAGTCAGTTAGAGCTCAGATTAGAGTATTTCCCTGTATCCTATCTACTGTGAACTATCTGCCTTCAGCAAAAGGTTTTGTTAGTTTTCCTCTGTCAGAGAGGAGACACACAGGTCTCCTACAAATTGTAAAGCACCTCATCTTTTGGGCTAGCAGAATATTCCATAACCTGTCTAAAAACTGAAAACATCAGATGCTGAAGACATGCTAGATCTGCAAACACTTCAGATTTTTTATTGTGACAGAAGCTGTTAATTTAGCAGGGACTCTCCACGTACTTGGTCACCATCCCTATCTGCAGAAGATAGGTGGTTCCCAAATCTAGATCACTGAAACTGCTACACAAGTAGAGTGTCTCTGCACCGTACCTAGAGAACAGCTGCTTCCTTTTACTGTCTCTCACTGCTAGGCTTGAGAAGAATGAGATCTTTCTGAGGCACTAGTTAAATATAAGATATGAAGAACTACTTGAATTTGTTTCCCTTTACTCCCATTTTTTCAAAGAGCCCTGGTAGAGAACAAAGTGAATGAAGCAAGTGGCACAATAGGCTCTCCAAAGAGATTATAGTACAAAGGGTCAGTATTATCTTGCTCCTCTTTTTTCTCTGTGTGAATTTAGATGTTTAATGATATGTTAGCTTGCTTCACTTTAACTACCAAAAGCTTCCTCTCGTTTGGGCCAGACAGAGAGGTGCATGGCCTAAACAAAGCCTGTTTACAAGTGACACTATAAGTGAATTTACAAGCTTGCTGGGAGACTTAAATGAGCTCTTGCCTATAAGAGCTCCCTGTGTGGCTTGCTGTCTGCTTGTCAAATACATATATTTTTAAAGTAATTGATGTAAATCTGAGAAAATGATGGCTTCACCTGCATCTTCCTATCTTGTGGGGGTTTACTACTCTTTCTCCCAATAACTTATCAGTAAAGTAACATAATTTAAATTCTATTTATTTATTATAGTATTAATCACCTGTGTCATAACTTGCTGTGTATTTCCGTAGCCTCCAGGCCTGGGCAACCAGGGGGACTAAACAAAAGAGCAATGGTAGGAAAGATATGTTAAATATCTTCTCACAGTGTGTTTATTAAAGCCGTCTGTAGAGAAATACAAGAAAAACAAGTTAGATCCTTGATCATTTCAGCTTTCATTTAAATATTTGTGATTCAAATGGTATGTCTGTGCTCACTGAATCTCTTTGCATATTTTTTTTGTTGAGTTATGACTTACGCGATTTTGTCACTTCAGTGTTCCTACTAGAATTAATTGTTCTGAGAAAGAATGAAAAGTGTGACTGTACTACTTCCAGAGAGGAAATCAAATGGTATCAAATTTTATACCAGATTGTCCCCCAAATACTTTTTAGTCACATTTTGGTGAGAAAGTCTGCATATGTCAGTCAATGTTCATGTGAATGCTTGTGACTGTATTTCTGTTTTATTAAGAGTTTAATATTGCTTCCCTGGGTTTCTAATGTGTAGGAAAAAATGCTAATGAAAAGATATACTTCTATGGTGAGTATATGATGTAAACAGAGCACAGTCTGAACTTTCAAAATCCATACTTGAGCTCCATTTAAAAATAAAAATTAATAATTTATTCTCCTCTACTCCTTTTTAGAGATTAAATTGGTACAATTGTTGTCTGAATTTGTCATATTTTGCAGCACTGGGATGTTTCTATTTGTATTCTGATGGATCTGTTCTCTAACAATCCTGGCAGTTTATCTGAGTTTTTGCACTGTAATTTTGCTTTTTAGTGACAATTTGCTCTCTTTCTTGAAGTTTATTTAAGAAAACCCCATACCAGTGAAGTACCTAAAGAACAGGTACTTCTCTGCTCTTTTCCTTTAGAATTTAATTCAAATTCAGTTTTGGTTTTATTACTCCTTCCATTCCCTGTCTGGCAATCCTCTGGAGAAAAGCTGGCATCTGGGGATGTTAACATGCTAACATAAATTTAAGATTACATTAATCTGGAGACAGCAGAGGGAATGAGATCTGGAGAAGAAGGTGTTGTTGAGAGGGAGAAAGCAGACCCGCCTCCCCTCAATTTCTTTTCCTCCTAGACTGTCTTTTTGGCACTGCATGTGCAGAAACTCTGCTTCACCTCTAGAAACAGAGAGAAAAACCTAGGCTAGACCAGGCACTCTGGTTGCTAGAAGCAGCACTTGGTCCTGTCCATAAAGTCCTTTGGGGTAAAAGCCTTAATGTTTGGTCATTGAAACAGGATAATATTGGCAAGGAAGAGTTCAGTGCAGTAAGTTTTGGTGTCCAGACAAAACCAAACCCTGGAAATGATATATAAGACCAATATTAAAGACATTGAAGTTGAAAAATCTAAGGTTTGATATTGGAAACACCAAATTTATACCCTCGTATGTTTATCTGAACTCTACAGTCTCACCTGTTGTAACATGCATGTGTTAGGTTGTTATTTTTACTTTTGGTATCTCACAAGCTGTAAAAATGAGCACTGTGAAATTTATAGCCTAGTGGTTGGTGACACATGTATAGAAAAGGAAGCATAGAAACAATGTGCTAAATTTGAAATAATGATCTCCTAATTTAAGATAATTTGGGGAATGTAATTTAAGATTGTTAAAAATTGAGAATAAAATGTGTAATGCAATCAGAAGCTAAGTCAGCAGTAGTTTGAGTCTATAAATGATTTCCAAACTCAGAAAAGTAACAATTTCAGCCATTTGACTTCTGTAAAGATGGCAGAGGGCTAAATTTATTAAGCATAACAGAAATTACCATAATACTTTCCAATAATGCTGAAATAATAATTGAAAATATTTTCCTCTACTGCATGACATGTTAAATAATGATCTTGGGAGATAATATGAAGATAAATAAAGTAAGTTAACATAATACAATGCTAAATCAGTTGTTTCCCATTAGTCTTATAGAAAATTGCACTGAAAAATTAGGGAGTTTAATGACCAATAAGAGATTTTGTTGGTTTTTTTTTTCCTTAGCTGAAGTGGACAGCTATTGAATAGCCTAAATAGTGTGCCCAATAGTCGTTTATTTGAGGGGTCTCTATTGCCATCTAGTGGTTTACACTCCTGCCAAACCCCCAAACACGAACAGATGCACACACTCTACCTTTGCTGTGCACTAGGTTGACTTCTCGAAAGATTCTCCATTTTCTGGAGCAAATGAGTTTGTTTACTGACAGATGAGGGAGTAATGCAAATGATTTAATTTTTTAGACACAGGAGGAGGAAAGGCATGAAATGAAGTTTCCTCATTATATGAACTAAACCAAATCGTGTAAGTAAGATCTCCCCCTGCTGACATAAATTAAGACCCATAAAATAACTTAGTAATGAACAGTACTTAGAAAAGGAGAAGCTATACTGATGTGCTTTTTGTTGTTGTTCAAAACAGATGATATGGATTTTGCATGCATCTTTATTTCCCAGTTTTAAATCTTCTGTAGTTCTCCCTGATTTCTGTCAAATAGAATCCATTTTTCACCCCTAGAGCAAAAACTCATAAAAAGAGTGAGAAGTTCATGTTGGTCTTGATAAATCATAAGAAATATTAGATCCTCAGTTCTTGTAAAGTTGAGATAAATCGTAAGAAATATTAGATCCTCAGTTCTTGTTAATATTATTTTTTTTTAAATAACAGTAAATATAAAGCAATTTTCTGAGCTTTTGCCATTTCACACTCATGTCCAAGAGTTAAAAGAGCTGAGTAAGAATCTTAATACCTCTTTACTTATGCCACTATAAAGTTTGAGTTTGAGTGTTTTTTTTGTTCTTGGTCTCATACAGATAGTACCATACCGTAAAGTAGATTATAATACATAACACCTGCATGTGAGAGCACCTTGTATCAGTTTAATTTCTCCACAAAACATTTTTTCAAAATATACTTCCTTTTGAATTAAAAACTTTCCTCTATATAAATTGCAATCCTAGCTGAAAAAAATAAATTATTCCTCAAGTATTCTATTTCAATGACAAGTAAAAATAGTAAGCATTAATTTTGCCTCCACTGCTTAAACAGAAATGGTGTGTTCTGAGTGATAACCACTCCTCCTTTTAAAATAAACCACACAGTTTTGTCTTGGCAGACATTCAGCTCTAAAAGACTTATCTGCTTGTAAAGTTTTCCTTTGCATACATGGTCACTCAGTTGAAATACATTTTTAAAGTATGGAGCAAACTACAGAATGGAAAAAGTGTGAAAGCTTTGATATATATTCTATCTTTGTGCGAATAGAGTTAACTCTCTCTTTTCTGGTGAATGACTGCTCTGTACTTGGTGTGTCTTCTCAAATTCACAAGAATTGTCTCTCTGAAACTTAGACTTCCTGAAATCAGAGACTTTTCTGAGTATTTTTAATGCACAAATTTGCTGAGAGAAGGAGGACTACTATGAGCCTGATATGGGAGATATTCATATATTTCCCATCAGGTCAAAACCTTTCTGCATAAGCCCCACTAGCTCATTTAGGCTCAGATATTCAGTTATTAAAATACTTTAAGAGGCAATTTTAAAACTCTCTTCTCCTAGTTTTTGCACCCGTAGAACAACATGCTTCACAGTAGCAATTACTTTCCTTGTTTAGTGCTTATTTATGGAAAGCATTCATCAAGAGCAAAGAACTTACCTGGATTTTGTGTCAACAAATCTCTCTGAAAGACTGCAAGTTCTTGGAGGTTCATTCTGTCTTTTCACAGGTCTACCTCAGTTAGGATGAGAAGGTTCCATACTGGATTTAGACTTTGAGTCACTGCCATGTTTCAAGCTGTAAAATAAAACAGGAAACTAATGTGAATGGTCATTCTTCAAACTGAGTGCAGCTTATTCACACTGAAACTTCTAATTGCAGAATGAGCAATTACACTGATTGCACCCTGAGAAATGAACAAAGCTGATGGAAGAAACAGTACTCTATACCAAGTATATCAAGGCTGTCTGCCAGTCCTACATCCATGCTTGACAACGCCAGGACAGCAGCTAAGCTGGGAATAGCAGAATCTCCAGTGATTCCTGATGCAAAGTAGAGCTAGTAAGTAGAAGCAGCAGCTTGCTATTCCAGTTTTCTTACTTGAATGTGATTGATCTATCTACCTAGATATGTATGTGTATGTACATATGTATCAATACATACACAAATGTTTGAATTATTAAAAAGTTGTCTGAATTCTCAGTTCACAGGGAAAATTCTTCTTGTCCTCTTGTGTTATTTCTTGAGGTGTTTCAAGGTTCATCATTTCTATAGGCTTTAGTAAAGTTATACATTTCAGACCAGTTTTTTTTCTCCTTCTTTTATTTTTTCTAAAGCCATTTTTCAGCTGAACGCCATGCCCACGTTAATGCAATGCCCATCTTTGAAGTACACTTTCAGTGGTTTCTTTATACCATATTCCAGATTGTATATTGTGTGTTTTTCATGAGTGAAATTAAACTCTGGGGAATTTGTAAAATATTTTTGAGTGGAAACACAGCTTCCAAACACAAGGGCTTTTTCTTAGATAAGAAAAGGAAAAGACCCAATCAGGTACACTGTTTAGACTCATCTGTTATGTTTCAATATCATGAAAAGTTCAAATTGATTTTAAGAATGGTAGTAAGCAACTGCAGAACTTACCTGGTGAAAAATAGGAATTACTGTAATTTTTAAGTCATCTTTACAACCCAGTAGTGTGTTGTTTATTGAGTGCTCTGTACTGCCAGGTTAAGCTGTGGTTTGCAGGGTTAGGTACTTGTGCCAGGAAGCAAATAGTCTTACTCCAGTCAAATGTAAATTTTCCTAGTAAGAACTCTCCAACAGCTGTGTTTAAGCTACAGAAACCAAAGAAAAATTTTAGTAAGGACATAGCATAGAAAAATCACTATGACTAATGGACAGGGTGAGAAGGTCACAAGGAAATGTTGTTCATTTTGATGCCTGAGATTGTAAAACTCTATCCAAAATGTAACGCAATTTGTATGGCTGCAACGAGTGTGTGACCAAGAGAGCATGAGGCACATGGAAAAAGATTGAAACGGTCAAGGTACAGAGAATTAAGTACTTCTAATTGCTCTCCAGTGGGCTCAGTAACTAGTGATGGTGGGTTTGAGCCTCCAGATTGCCAGGGATATATATGCTCACCACAGGAATATATATGCTCTGGGATGGACTGAAGTGAGTTCCGGATTTGTGTCTCTCTGCACTGCAAGACTTCACAAGATTCTCACAAGAAGCCTCCTGGTACTACAATCAGCACCATACTGGGTACCACAAAGATTTTTGTCATGTTTTTGAAAATTTGAAAGGTTATTTTATTTAGCAAAACTAAATTCTGGAGGTGCAAAATCAGCAGCTTCTGAGGTGTCTGTGTTACCAGCTGGCAGTGTGCAGTTTATCTCCCAGGTAGCTCTGGGAAGCACAGTCTTACTGCAGCTTGTCTGGGTTTAGCATATTTTCCATGATCTGGGTCGACATGTACCTCCTTGGTCTGGATACATCTGGTCTGTGTAGGATTCTCCTACTCTAACAGTCTTTCAAGAGGAAGATGAAGATGTGCTCATCATCCTTCCCATGATCTGGAGACAGGACAAAAATGTCATTATCAGGCTCCAGGCTTCTACCTTCACATTTTCTCTCAGTACTAATATAATAGCACACAGACTCTCCCATTCAGCAAAGCATTTAATTTAAGGGAATAGGCACGTGAGTATTCCCTTTCCTCCTCAGTGAGGCACAGCATGTGTTTAAGTCCTATTAAAGCTTGTTGGACTTAAACACATACTTAAAGTTTGGTGAAGTTGAAAGGCAGACATGGAAGAATTGAAGAAATAAAATTCTGCCTGTCAATTAAAAAAAGTAAAATAAAATGGGTTTTCTGCACACTCACTGTGTGTGGATTCGAGCTGCAGTATTTTACTTACAAAAGTGCCCTGATGCATACAGGTAACATCTGTTAGAGAGAAGTACCACACATTGCAGGTAGAGTAGGATTTAGTTAAAATCATAGAATGGTTTGGGTTGGAAGGGCCCTTAAAAGCCATCTAGTACAACCTCCCATGCAGTAAGCAGGGACATCTTTAACTAGATCAGGTTGCTTAGGGTCCCATCCAACATGACTTTGAATGTTTCCAGGCACCTACCATCTCTCTGGGCATTGTGCAATTAGAATAGAAGAATAGAATAGAATAGAATAGAATAGAATAGAATAGAATAGAATAGAATAGAATAGAATGGAATAGAATAGAATAGACCTCTAAGATAATTGAGTCCAAGCAATTATATCCTAATTTACTCAATTCCCCAGCAAATGAGCCAAAGTTGCACACTAGGCACAAATGTGTTTTTCTTCCCAAATATTTTGGGCCCAGTACAAGTATCTGACAGTGAGAGAGAGATGCCAGTCTACTCTGAAGTTCTCATTTAGAATGGATATTTTCTGGAAACTTGTTCTCCAGGTAAATTAACTTTTCTAAAAAAAAAGATATCTCAAGCACTAATATTGAGAAGGACAATGAAGTGCAGTGCCAGGCTTGAGGAAAACATTATTTTTACTAAATACTTTTAGTTTTTAAAAGGCAAGCAAACAAACAAAAGAAGCAAACAAAACAAACAAACAAAGCAACAAACAAGTGAAAAAACCCAACAAACAAGCAAACACCTAACAACCAAACACCAAACAAGCAAACCCTCTAAAAGCAACATCCCAACAGCTCCCCTTATTTTCTACTAGTTGATGATTCTGAAAGTCCCTCTAGGAACAGCAAGTCTGCTGAAATGGATTTTTAGAACTCACCAGTGCTATCAAGCTCCTTTTGTACTATACTGCTTTGCTCTCTGATGGCACACAGTTAATTTCCTGACCTCTGGAGAGATGGCAAGGGGCGGGGGGGGGGAAGAAAGAAAACAACTCTTAATGCTAAGGAACGAACATGGAGTTCAACTTGAAATATAGGGAAGACAGTCTTTCAAGTGTTGTAGCCGTATTTAGCATCAGAGTTCATGAGATCCACATGTCCCATCTTCTTTCTCTACAAATCCCAGAGGGAAAAAAACATTTATTATGATAGCCTGGAAGGAAAATAAATGTCTGTTCATCAATTTCCCCCTTTTTAAGAGATAACCACTGACTCTACCCGTATGTTATCTTTATCCTGAGGCAGCAAATTTATCATAATTTATTCTGGTATATTCTAAATTTACCATGTTGATTACCACTGTATAAACAACGTCTGGCATTTGCTTCAGCCAAAGTATTGAGGCTGGCGCTGATTTGGAATTTGGAGTAGAGATCTGTATAAGAGCCTCAATTTACTGAAGTGGCTGTAATATCAGTACAAACACCAGAGATAGATAGCTAAGGATATGGTGAGTTTAAAGTTAAAAAAAAAAAAAAGATTCTCCTCCTATGTAATGCTAATGAGCCACTTACTGAAATGGATCTGTTTGGAGAGAGAAGTCCAAATGACACAAGGTTAAAAGACATTAGAAAGTGGTCTGCAAGTACAGCCAACAGGAGCCTTTCATGGAAAAGCCCCTCTTAAGGCTTCTTAGGGATCAGTGAGTAAGGGTTAAGAAAATCTTTTTGTAATTACTGCATACAAATATAAGTAACATGAAAGCATTCTCATGAGGTTGGACTACACCCAACTCTACTCTTGGGGACTAAAAAAGATTTTAAGGGAGGACCAAAAGAAGGGGAGAGAGTTTCTTAACTGGAGATAAATTTCTATTTACAGGGGTTGGGGAAAGAATTATTTGTTCAATTGCCAAACTACGTATTTGCTGAAAAATAAGTGAGACCTCATACAAACAAGTTGATGGAGCAAATCTTGTGTCTGTTCCCTCAGGCAATTTCAAGGCGACTTCTTTCTTCACAGATTTTCAACTGCAATTCTAATTTACATAGCAAATTCTGAGATTAAAGTCTAAATGTATGTACAAAACACATAAAACAACATGTTAAATTTCTAATATAAAATAGCATGTTCAGGGTTTAATTTATTTTTATCTTTCATGCTATCCTGTTTCTCTGTTGTTCTGTGCAGTATACCTCTTCCGGAGCATCACTTCTTCTCATTTAGTCTATGGGAGAATTGCGCTTGATTTTTATGAGTTTGGAAAAATCAAATGAACTTCCCCAGACAGCATTTTCCTCTGTTTTTTTTCTTTTCTTTTTTGTTTTTAATGTGAGACATATCCAGACAAGGTACAATGTGTGTGTTTTATTAGTTAAAAGGGGAAAAAAGCAATTACAATATTGAATATTCTACTTAGCTCAATGATATGTTTTCTATTGCAAAAATATAGACACCAACTTGCCATTTTGGAGCTCTAGCTTGTGCATTACCTCATTAAAATGAAAAATTAGATCCTGTTATGTGTGGAGTACATGCTGTCATGATCTGTGTGAACATGAGAGCTTTTGGGCAAGAAGTGTGTGTACAAGCTCAGTGAATGCATCTTTGGAAGCATCTTGGAAAGTCTGTCTTTAATATTCCATGGTTTTGTTTGGAAATTTTTTATCTTTGCTTAATAGTGTTAAGGAAATCCAGACATGAGCTATGTTTCTGATTTTCTGAGTTAAGCTAGAAGATTATTTCAAATTGTTTTCCTTCAGCTTGGCACTTTCTTCTGATTCTGCTGTACTCTATACTTCTTCCTCCCTTGTATAGAATGCTTAAATTTAATATCAAAATATGATTCATTGTTAAACAACACTGAAAGAAATGGGCAAGATTATTTACAGTGACATCAATAAACGTACATTCCTCTATTTTCAATGACACAGTGCATCCTAAGGGGAGTGATGATGTTAAATGTAACTACACAAGAGATGCAGTGTCAGAAAATTCTGTTTGCCCTCAGACCACAACTGCCCTGAAGCTCATGTGTAACTTCAATTACTTGAATTACACCAGTGGCTTTCTAATCCCATGACACTGCTTGCCTTGTGGATCCAATGACTGAACAAAATCTTGCAAGACTAAGTATTAGAACATATTTTTCATGTCTCAGTACTCAATACTGTCATTTCAGTTTGTGTTCAGCATTTTTGATTGATGCTACGCACAGATAAGCAACACAGTGTATCTTCCAAATAGGACTAACAGAAAAGTGCAGGAAACTGTGTATAAAATAAAATATAGCACAATTCCAAAGCATCTTTTGTGGCTGTTACCATACATGTGGCAAACTCACAGGCTTGATCCAGCTAAGCACAGGAGCATGTGCTGACCTCTAAGTATAATATACTTGATGGTATGCACTGTTCAATGCTTTGCTTTCTTGAGGTATATGAAGTATGGTGTCTTTCCACTTTAAATCAGAAGAAAGTTACTGATTTTGTTCTTTGCTCTTTACAGAGCTGTATTTTGATATGGAGCACTCCACATGACATGCAGTGCTACATGCAGTGGTATGAAATCTGTTTTGTGGGCTTTTTTGTAGTACCTGTCAACCAGGAATTAAGATTATTAAAGCAAGGCCAACAGTCACTGTGAAGAATCCTTCTGTCAGTTCTTTTCTGTGTTCTGTTCTGAGTAGTTTCTTTATACAGTCTCACATATCCACTTCTTAAAATTCTGTTTATAGGAATTGATTTTGATGGAGCGATCTGAAATGCTAAATTTCTCTTAATTCCATCACAATCTGAGACTTGAAGACAGACACTTGACTTGGTCCTAGAGGATAGCTCCTGAGCAATATGTTCTTCTAATGTTCTATTTAGAGTAACCAAGAAAAAATACAACAACTCCTAAACAGTTTAGAAGACTTTTTGGCTGGAAGAGAGAGACGGCTTCTTTACTAATGTGTTCTTTAAAGTCTGATATTGTGAAATACAGTATTTTATTGGAGAATTCATAACAAATACACTCTACCAGAAGAATAAACTGTACTAATCTCCTTTGTGGTACAGTAATTTCTTCTGTGAGTTTAGCAGATAAGAGTGTTATGCATACATCTATTTGGAAAGCAGTTTCAGATAATTCAGAATGGTATAATTAAAAAAATTGCAGTTACTTACATTCTATTTCATGTACAGCCATGTAATGTCACTATGAAAAGTTTTAAGTTCTTTCACAAAATACAATATAGTCTAAAAATGTGTAGCATTATTTTGTAATTTAGTATTTATTATTATAAAAATATGCTAAACTTCATGCAAAAGAATATTCTCTTTTTTCCTTCACAGACTTCAAGCTAGGAGACAGGATAACAGAGCATAGAAAAGGAGTACACCAGTAAATTTAAGACATAAAATTGTAATAGACCAATAGCTTTTGATAGGTCTATATAATAACTATTTAGAGACACAGATACTGCCTAAGAATCTTTGCTTGTCACAGGCACACATGGTGTTGGGTGAGATGCAACTGGGGATCCCTGCTGCAGGGCAGAGAGTATCTTTTTGTGGTCTTGGTCATGTCACTTTGTGTGCATTGCTTTCAGGGTTTGAATTAATTTCTCTGGCCCAACTTCTCGTGAAGAGTCCTAGTTGCCTTTGGCAAATGAAACTGTTCCCTCCAAGAATGCACCAACCAACATCTTAGCCATGAGATTGCTGCTCAGAGAAAAGGGCAATAACACTGTGGAGTGAATGTAGATTTATTTGGGGATTGCATTGGGATATATTTTAGGGAGAATGGAAAGAGTGAGAAGCTGGACAGAGCAACTCCTTAAGAATAACTGAAGCCATAGCTCAATGGTAACTATTGAGGAACATGTGCCAGAGTATATGATGAATGAAATATGCTTGAGAACATGATGTTACATGATACACTCTTAACACATTGTTCAACTTGGGACCATAAAGAATGTTCAAGTAACAGGTTGCTTTCTTCATAGACACTACGCACATCATGCTCTGATGCACTGTAGTGAAAGTTATAGAGGTGGTAATATCAGAAGCAGTGTACATCAGCTCTGTTTGCAACTAGATTTATGAAATCAAGCAACAAGGGAAAAGTCACAATTTTCTCCTAGGAGACTCCTTTACAGCATTCTAAAAACACGTAGGGTAGACTTGGGCATACAAATACTACTCTAGGTAGTTCTAGTACAAACAGAGGAAGGTGAAAACTGAAGATACCATAAACACAACTGGCAGTCAAACAGCCTACATTTCCTGTGAAAATTGCTCTTTATGTGAAAGCTGAAAATTCCCCACACCTGCTTTGCATTGCTGACTTATTTTCTTGGAAGTTTTTCTTGAAATTTGGTCACTGAAGTTTAAACAGCTGAACTTCTCAACTGGCTTGCCAGGGTGGACACAAGCTCTTGGATGTAAGAGTTAGGTTTCCCAGAATAATATCGCTGTAACTGTTTAGCTTTATCCATATATTGCAAGCTGTTTCTCCTAAAAGTCTAAACATAAAAACCCTAAATTATCTGAGTCTGTTTATATGTTCAGCATTTAATTTAAACAAGATATTATGATGTCTTTGTATCTCAAGTAAATACTTGCTGCTTTAACACTGCAAAATGTGATGCTGTAAACTAACTGGATCTTTTCCAGCTCTACCTTGTGTGCCTTGGTTGGCCCAGAACCAGATTTTAACATTACTATTGGGACTACATTTTCAAAGTAATAAACAATTAAACAGTAGCAATGTGGTGGTGAGGAAATTTTTTTACAGTAAGCCTTCAGCTGGCTCAGGTTTCTGTTTCCAGTGATTTTACAAGCAAACGCTAAATTCCTTCTTTTATTCTTTCCTTGGATGACTTACAATCAAAACAGGGCAGGAAAAGTTCGGTATCACAATTTTATACAAGAAATCCAGTTTCAGTGATTTAATTCTCTGATTCTCTGTTATTTGCGCAGAACCAGACATTTTTAATCAATAGTCTCTAACTTGTTGTTTTTGTCATACCTTCTGTTAATAGATACATAGGACCAAGGCTATATACTTACACAAAATCTCACTTAATTCTATGTTGTTTCAGTTAGATTTTAGGCAGTATAAGTACGACCTGCACTAGTCATGGACTGAGTAATATAACAGTGAATAAGAAGACAGCTTTGAGGGACTTTTATTTGGAGTATTCAGTATTGATTTTCACACTGTTATATGCATGAATTGTGAAAACACATGTGAAAACAGATATCGTGTTTCAATCCATATTTTGTCTCTCCTTGATATCAAATAGAAAGCTCTATGTCCCACAATATATTAAAATATCAGTAGGAGGGTTCTGTGTAGGTGCCACATAGTGCCTATGCACAAGAGGTAATATTTGCACTTCAGTCTTGTGGTATGCCAGTTTATGTGATAACTCAATATCCAGTTAGAATAATGGACGTACTCGTTAGTAGAGAGAATCCTTCAACTCAAAACTCACAAAGGCCAACTGTAAGAGCAAAAAGACAAAAAAACAAATTTCATTGTACAGAAAGGAAAATCCTTACATCCTAGACTTTGGATAGACTGTTTACTTTCAGCAGAAATATTAGGCAATCCTGGACAGAATGCTGGAAATTGTAAGAAGCACTTTTTCTTTGCTCTGCATGTATTTCAGCGGTGTGGGCCTGGAGAAGTACATAGTGTACCATCAGTGCTCCCAAACCTGTGGAATGTGTATTACTGGCTTCAGTTACAGAACAGGCTAAGATGATGCTCTGCATCAGCACAGGTCACAGACATAGCAGTTTTCAGATGTCTTCCACTAGTTACAGTGCTAATATTTGCCCGTGCTATTTTATTTCCTGCTCTAGCTTTCTTACACTTGATACGGTGCAATGAACTTTTAGCAAGCTTCATTCTTGCACAGCTATGATAAAACAATGCATGTCCCTGTTAGCTGAGATCAAGACTGTTCCATAGGTAAAATTGGTGTAAATTAATCTAGGAAGCCCCTTCCAACTCCACTTCTAAGTGTTGATTTTTCAGATTCTTTTCCATACCATCCAACTGTAGTGTCACAATTTAAATTCTCATGCAATTGATGTTGTTTCTGCCCTGTTAATATCCAGCTTGCTGCTTAAGTGTACAAAAATCAGGAAACAGTAATGTGTGTTCAATAGCATGCTAAAGAATAAAGCAAATTATCTCATCTAATGACCAATGCAAAGTTATTCTCAACTATACATTTTCTAGTGTTCAGTCCCAAAATGCTTTTAATTCCATTCCCATGCATGTGTGCATTTCTATAAGGGCCTTTCAGTACAAAATCACATAACACTAGAGATATTGGCTTCTCCCTTCCATTTTCCAAATTAACTGTTGTCTATGAATGATATCATCACTGACATGCTGTCAGTAAGCTGTTTTTGCTATGACGTGAAGTGCTTTGCATCATACTGTACATTCTGTCACACACTAGCTTGCATTTTCATTTCTTAGAGAAGGCTAAATATTGCTTTTGGAATGAGTGGCAGCACATGATTGCTGTAGCTGTCATGTCCAAATGAAGCATCCTGTGAGATGTTGGACTTGATCTCAAAGGACTCTTCAAACCTCAACAGTTCTATTATTTATTCCACGTTGGCCTGGAAACTCACCACTCTGTAAGAATGGAAACTGAGGTAACATTAAGACAATGTTACCTTAACTAAACTTTGGTTAATTGTGAGCCTCACAACCAATAGAAAGGCATCTGCAGGAGGCAATTCAGGTTCCACGTGCCTCTCCCCACTGCTGGTAGAGAGGGTATCATAGAATACATAGAATACATAGAATAAACCAGGTTGGAAGAGACCTTCAAGATCATCGCGTCCAACCCATCAACCAATCCAACACCGCCCAAGCAACTAACCCACAGCACCAAGTACCCCGTCAAGTCTTCTCCTAAAAACCTCCAGTGATGGCGACTCCACCACCTCCCCAGGCAGCCCATTCCAATCACATACCTCAGTGCTTGTGATTATGTGGTGTATTGGCAATGTGGGATTTATTGGGATTTTATGATACTGAAACAAGAACAGTAATGATTTTTAGGAAAAGATAAGTATCCAGCTATCATCTATATAAATGATTGTAGACAAGGCATATATAGGGAACAAATACGAGAATTAGAAAAGGGACTGCTAAGGTTGTTCACAGGATCTTAACTACATAGATCCATTGGCTGTAAATTAATGCTTGCTTTAATTTCTGTACTAAACTTACTTTTGGAACATATCAGGACAACTTGTTAACTTTTTCCATTCTTTAATGACCAAAGTGGTACACAATGCACTTTTTCAGAGGGTTCTTTTTTTCCCCAATTCATATATATACATATAAAACATTTTATTGAGAACTACCATGTACATGTTTTCCTAGTGCTAGTGAAGCAAAGAAGAATAAGGCTTGGAAAAGCTATGGGTAGAGGACACATGGAGAAATGATTGTGGGAATGTGCTCTTTGGATTTGAAATATGGGTGTTAGAGAGCAGGGAAAGTATAATGCTGGCAAGTGTATTGGCTCCCTAAAAGGTAGGAAGGGCCAGAACATAAGAACATGTAATGCTGCAGCTCCTGCAAATGTAAGAAGCGGAGGGAAGGGGAGTGAGAGATCTTCCACTTTATATTAGCTTTTAACATGATATTTGTAGTGTCTGTTCATATGGATCCTAAGAGTTCAAATTGAGTCATTTGGGATTTAGTTAAGAAAGGAACAAAACAAAACAAAAAGCCTCCCAGGTTGTAAGGAAAGTGTTTAACTTTCGACAGAGTCTAATACAAAATTCAAAAGGAGGACTAGAGAAATCCACCAGAACAAAAAGAAGCCACATCTAGCTATTCCTAACCAAGTGTGCACAGCATCCTCTCCCCAGATGTGCCTCTGTGCAGAACCAGCCTGGGATCAAACTTCATTGTAGTCCTCTTTGGTCAGTCCCAGGCCGCAATTTTATTTCAAAATTAAACCAAATGAAATGACAGCTCAGATCAATCACCCAATGTTTTAATATTTATCTTCAGATGTCATTGTGGTCTTTCTGTAGACAGATTTCACAGCTTTTATGTCTGCTTTAAAATGGCAACAAGTTGATAGTTTCTTTTTATGTATGAATTGTCTGGGATACACTGTTATTGCCTGTACAGCAGCTATGATGCTGCCTGAATATAGCCTTGTTTATGTACTGCAGGCCAAAAGTGTGCTTTTGAAATATTTATTGATCTGGGGCTTAAATGAGTTCCAGTATTTGTTTTTCTGCTGAGAGCACTCCACTTAGATATCTGGTATAACCATCAAGGGAACATGTTGTCCACATTGTGCTATGAAGTTCTGTCTGGTTATAAGTATCCAAACAATTATTTATGCACAATAACTGAAATATAACTTGGACATCCACTCATCAGGTTTGAACAGCAAAAGATGATCTGTTTCAATGTAGAACATTCATTAGCCTACTTTTGTTGTTTCTGTTACAAACTCAGAAGCTGATGTTGCCTTCAGATTCAATGTATGCATGTTCATTGCTGGTTAGCTGGTGAAATTGCAGACAATGTGAAGCAATTATTTATTTAAGATCCCTCTCTCTGCACACATAGTCTGTAACTTGCAGATCACAGGGAGACAGGTGTTTGAAATCATGCCCTATGCTGTCCAATTCTTTCATTAAGTGTAAAAAATAAACTAGAAAACATTGGTTTTTGCTGTGAATGTAACTGAACACATAACAAATATTTAAATCTGATCAGATGATTCCCATCCTTACAAGTTAAATTATTAAAATACAAGATGCAAATAATATTTCCTGTAGGATAGCAAATTAACAAAGGCTAATTTGTTCTGTCACAAGAAAAGGCATTCTGGAAGGGTTCCTGGAACATGCACCAGTAGTTGCACAAAATTCATTTGGCTGAGGGATAGGGTCACTGCTGAAGTATTTCCCATGCTTTCATTTGAACTGTCATTCAGGTAACTGCATACAACTCAAGTATGGTCCAGTAAAGAAGACTAAATAATTATTTTTCACTTCATCTTGTGTGCAAATTCTTTTGCCCCTAATAGTGTCTGAGATGAGATGTGCAAAGTTAAGGAACCAGAGGAAACACAATGATGATGGTGAGTTTACTGATACTCATATACTGCTTTGTAAAGCTGAGCTACATCTACAACTCTCCAGACTTCCTACACTTTGTACCAAAGACAAAATGTTATGTGACTACATTGTTTTGAGGGACAACTTTTAAGCTAAAACTTCAGCCATGGGAATACCTTCACAGAAACCTGTAGACATTTCCAAATAAGAAACTTGATGCCCAGGTGTCTTTGCCCTAAAGCCGGTAAGATTCTTCAATCACAACATCCCTAGAGCTAGTTTGACCAAGTCCAGTGAGTGGACATTTGGCTTTGTTTCTCTAAGGATGAAATAGGTCCTTTTCTTTCTGTTTTGTTTTGTTGGGCTTTTTTGTGCATGTTTTTGTGTGTTTTGTTTTGTTCTGTTTTGGGGTGTCGGGTTTTTTCTTTGGGGGGGGGTCAGGGGGTTTGGTTTGGTAGTTTGGTTTGGGGGTTTGTTTTTTATTTTACAGGAGAGGGGATAGGGAGGATGTTCAACTTCCCTTTTCTTTTGACTCACTAAGAAAAGAAACCAGGAGAGGGGAAGCTGATGAGAACTGAAGCCAGGGAGCCAGTTCTGTGCAGCAGCACAGTGCTACGCTGTGGCCCTGCTCCAAGGCTGTATGAGTCTGCGGCGGCTAAGGTGACTGTTTAAAGGAATTGTCCCTTATCACAGGTACTGCAAAGAAATTAAACAGTACAGGGATAGGAAAAACCGAGCTCATAGTAAATGCTGCCTTGAGATCCTCCTTCTCGGGTGTTTTCATTACTGTAGATGAGCAAAACAGCAAAGTATGCAAATGTGAATGCTGTCATTCAGATATTTGCTGCTGTATCCTCATGATTTCTTCTGTTAACTCATTTGAAACACCTCTGGCCAGTTTTCAGGGGTACTGAGACCTCCTAACTACTGCAGAAATTGTTCAGTGCTGATTTTCAGAATCTATGTATTTAAAGTCCAATTTTTCACAGTACTATGTATGTTAAGATTGTCTTGCAAATTTATGACTGCTTCTGATCTGAATATTTGGGTTCTCTGTGAGGATAAAAAATACTAGTAATCTCATGGGTCTTAGCAGTGAGGTGGTGTGAGAATTAACTGGGTGTAAGGGAGAAAGGTGGAAGGGTATAAAAACATGAATTCCATACTATTTTATTTTATACAAGCACTATAGTGCTTGTATCACATGCCTCTGTGTGATACTTAAACATCCAATGAATGAAGAAGACGTGAAAAGTGCAGCATTATGATTTCATCAAACAAGACAGGACTCCTTTGCAAACTTAATGCAGAATGGTAACATTACATCTGGATAAAAGTTCATTTGCACAAAGGCAACCGATGTGAGCAGGTTGCATGAATTCAGGCAATATTCTTCTTGCATTTCAAAACCTAATCCTTAATATTTGTTAAATACTCTTTGGGGGACACAAGTTACACAATGTTTTCCTGTTTTCTTCACAGTATTGTGAAGAGTTAGCTTTTCTTTGAACTGTAGTAGTTTGAATATTTAGATTCAGGAGAGTAAGGGTGCTTTCAAGGTGAAGCTGGATAAGAACCCCATCATTCCTGACATCCTTTCTGGTGATAATGAACCCTTTTGCAGTTCTGTCACAGATTCTCTAACACTTAAATGCACAAAATCTTCGTCCATGTTAAAACATGATACTATTATCGGCACTTGTAAAACAAATCTATAAACCTGTGAAATATTTAACTATCTCTGTATTGCAGTAGGCCAAAAATTCAAAATATGCTGTCCAGATTCCATAGATTCCAGTTTTGCAGAGAGTAGATGCTGAATCTGAGAGATTTGCTACTTATATTAAGGAATAAACAGCAAAGCTTAAATCAAGAAAATTTCTGATTTTCTCTGAAAGTAGACCCCAAACACATCCTAGCTCCATTTGAAAGACAGATCCTCCCAGTCCCTCCTCCTTCCATGTCCTTTTTCCTATTCAGAGAAAGCATACACACGGAATCCAGATGAGAGCCGCATCCTCTTCCTTTTAGGATGAATAGGGGATGAATACTGCCCTCACTCATGCACTAGTCTAGACATAGCACTAGTGTAGTCTAACTAATATGGATGTGTCTGGTGTGGGTCTTGTGAAGGAAATTAGGGAAATTGATTGTTTGGGATTTTTTTCCTCATTTACCCCAAATGAATGCCATATTCAGTGTGGACAGAGGAGATGTGTTGTTCTTTATTTGTAGTCCTGTAGTGTCTTTAAATTCTAAATATCAGCCATGAGCTAAAGGTGTTTGTTGGACTACAGATACCATGAAAAAAGATACTGTGCAAAGCTAGAGCATTTAAGCAATACATATACTCTATCTTAGAAATGATGTGGGTTCTTTGTGGTTTGACATTTGAGGGTGTCATATAAGTTCTTTACTATAGAAATTGTGGCAAATTTTTTGTTGTTGTTTTAGAAATACTGGAGATAGAGAAAAGACTGAAATGTGCATGGCATGCTTTCCTGGCTGTGGTTTTGGCACATGATATGGGAAGTAAGTAAAATGCTACAGTTCTCTTGATCCTGTGTCCTAGTGAAGACAATATAAAGCTTTTATTGATTCCAGTGCCTCAGGATCTAGATCAGGGGTTTTAAGATTTGGCTTCAAAAAATTAAAAACATACTCTTACAAATAAAGCTTAGAAGACTATGTATATCTGTGTAAGTCCAGATCATGTTTACCCTCTTTCAGTTTCATTTCCATGCATAATGTATGCAACATATTCCATCATAACTAAACACAAAATGCATTTTAAGTTTTCTGATATCATTTCAAGGTCTCATACACATGTTTCTTTGTGAAAGCAAGTAACAAAAGCGAGATTACATTGCAGAATCCTAGCTGGTGAAGAGGTAAGGAGAAATCTGCAAAACAGATATGTTACTGTTATTCCCAAAGCAGAATGAAAATCTCAACTTCAACAATGTCAACAAAAAACATGTTTCTTTTCAGGTTTAATTTCCATGAGAAACTATGTTAAATTAAAACCTTTCAGTGCAATGTCCTTCCATTTTTTGCATTTTTACTACCTAGAGATCAAACAGTTTGACACAGCAAAAATTCTAGTGAGTTAGGAAGAAATGCTGATTGGTGTGTTGGCTGGTGGCCGGGGGAATGTTATGACCGAGTAATTATGTGTTCTGGACAGATGTATTAACCAGGCTTCGAGCTGGAGCCACTGGATATTATTTTAGTCATAAGACTAGAGGAACTGAATAGTTTTCAAAGAGCTGGCTGGCTGACACTGCTTTAGTGATGCCTGTTCCAGTGATTCTTTGGCAACAACTTCCAACACTGCACTTATGACACAGTAAACAAAAACTACATTAAAGGTTTGGGTTTTAATCATAAAGAAGTTGAACATTTCCACTGAGCTTTTTTGCTATTTATCAAGAAGCACTGAAGGGTATTGTAAAGCTTCCATCCTTGTTCCCCTTACGAAAGAATGGGAACTGTTTAACAAACCCATTTCAGATCTTGTGATAGTAATACTTCAGAATTCAAGGTTTTTATCAATTCATTGGCTTCTTATCACTAAAACTGCTATGTTGTATTTGTTTATTCACTCACTTTGTGAGGTGAGTGAGCATGAGGGTTTTTTGGGGTTTGGTTTTGTTTTTTTTTTTTTGACTAACAAGTATAATGAGGGAGGTTTTCACTCTCACCTTCAAGTTAAGAAAGGATAAGTTTTCTCCTGTTCTGGTAAGTAATAACATTATTTTGCAAGGTCCTGGAATGTTATAATGATAGATGGAGAAAGAATTTGGAAGGGAATAGTAATCTCTACTAACTTCAGTCTTCACTGAAAAAGAATTTAACTTTTATATGTAAAAGAGCATAATATGTGCCTTGGATTAATATGTAATTGGTTCTAAATTGGTCATGCTTGAGAGAGTTCACCAGGCTTCTGATAACCAGACATTAAAAAGGTCTTTGAGATTTGAAGAAATTTTGGGTTTAATTCTTTCTTAAGCCACTTGATTCTTGCAACTAATTTGCAAATGTACGTTGCCAAGGTTGGGGTTTTTTTGAGGAGGTATTTTGTCTTTTTTGTAGTTCTAATCTGACTTCATCATTGGTTGTTTCCAGAGGACAGAACATTAGAACAAGAGCAGCCCTTCAGAATGAAGCAGGGAAAAGTTTGTTGTTTTGATTTCCTCCCGCAGTGATGGATTATGAATATAAACTGTTATGTAAGGTCATTTTGAGCATTGCCCTGAAGGCATTATGTTAAGTGAAGCACAGCAAACAAGTCAAAGTGTCTCTTTCTTGGAATCAAAATGGATTAAATGAAGAAGGCTTTTTTCTGCCCTCGGATTCTTAGGACACAATATGTGACTGGAAATATATAGCTATGTACCTTGTGCCCCATAGGGGAAGTGTTATTTTTAGGTCTCCTACTTGATCATTTGACCGTGGTAAATGACAGGCTCTCTGTGCTCCAGGTTCACTTTTTGTAAGACATAGATAATAAAGTGCTGGGGCTGACAACAGCTACAATAGCGCTAAATGTCTGAGGCTTGTGCTTTGGTTTGGGGGATGGTATGAATAAATGAATAGTAAAAAACAGTGAAAGAGCATGTTATGGCAAAATGAAAAAGGAAATCAAAACTTTGCTTTCAGGATGGTGCAGGGGTAAATTATGCAGTCCCCTGGAGATCCATGGTGTCTTTTGGTAGTTCCATGAATATTGGAGTGCATTATAATTTGTAGATCCCAAACAATTACAAAGGAGCAGTTTGACTTGCATGTTTATCTTCCACCCAGATCCTGTAGCCGAAAGAAGTGTTTGTCTGCAAAATTCCTCCACGCATACCTCAGCTGCCAAAACTCCAGTCATCTTGCTAAAACAGTGAACAAAGAAAAAGTAAGACCCTGATTATGTATTGTTTCTCTTTCTTTATCGGGTAGTCCAATGTTTCAGGAAAGTATAATGTTTCTCTCTGAAAGAGGAAAAGAAAGAGAAAGATATAATAATTTGACTTCTGTCCAAATACTTATTTTATAATCTCTCTCTTGTCTTAATTTTTTTATTAAACTGGAACTTGTTGCCAGTACACCACTAAATATTGCAAAGTTCTATGTATTTCCTGACTTGATGAAAACCGAGCAAACAGCAAACAGATGCTTCTGTAGAGCAGGGAACCACTGAAGGAGGAATCGAGAGATACTTATGCACTTTGAATAATGAACTCGATCACTGCTCTGGTTTAATCCTTTCAAGAATTTTTCTTGTCCCAAGAAGACTTGAAAATAAGTAATTTTTTTTTTCTTTTGCAGAATCATGGAAGGGAAATAACAAAAAGCATAGACTTTGTTTCCTAAATCAGACTTCATGTTCTACATCTTTGTGTGCATTCATGTATTTACATCTGCCTGGGTGCATAAATTCAGACTATAATCTAAGAGCCATTCAGTGGAAAACTAATAGACAAAATTTAAAACTCTAAGTGGCACTTTAAAATTTGTTCTGAATTCTTGATGTGTCTGGGAGTCTAGCCAAGTCAAGGTCTGAAAATGTCTTCAAGAACTGCTCTCCCCAGTGGGCCAAATCCAAAGAACTCCAAGTCAATAGGAGCCTCTCCTTTTGCATTTGTTTGATTTGGAATAAACTCAATGGATCCAACAGGCTGATGTGATGAGAAGCTAAGTAATTGCATATACATAAATTAAATCCTGCTGTTGTACATGTCTAAATTATGCTCATTTAAATTCCCAGAACACATATGAGTGCTCAACAGCCATTAATTTCTTATCCGCCATAATGAGCTTAAATTGTGAGCTGGGGTCCATAGAAGATTTATGTAAGTTTCTTTTCCTTAGATGGAAAAACGTTTTTGTTGTTGTTGGTTGTTTGGTTGGGGGTTTTTGTTGGTTTTGTTGCATTGGGTTTTTGGTGTTTTTAGGTTTCTTTGGTTGTATTTTTAGTTGGGTTTTGGTTGTTGGTTTGGTTTGGTTTTGTGTTGTTTTGTTTGTTTGGTGTGGGGTTTTTTGGATGGTTTGTTGGTTTGGTTTTTTTTCTTTTTAAAGAGTAATAATAAAAATTAATCCTTCTTTTTTACTCATGATTTATTTTCTTGTACTTAGATCTGAGATGTTAATGGTAAAATATACAACCCACACACTGAAGTCTCATGAGGCAGATATGTTAATGGTTTATAGATTACAATACCTATTACCCCATTTATTCTGGGAACAAGCTACAAGATATAAAAAAATGAATGGTATAAAGAATATATTCACTGCAACCTAGACCTAAAGTTGTTTTCTAAGGTTGAAAAGTGGGAGGTCATGGGACTACAGGCTGACATTATTTTAATAAAGTCTATTAGACTACAATTATACATTATCCTACAAATTGCTGTAAATGGAAATAAACAACAGCACTCAGGGGGACTGATTAACGCAGAGCAAAATAACCCACTGAGAGTACAAATGAAGACTGCAACTTTTCTCCTTCTGCTAATTTCTTAGAAGTGTATATATACTTCTAAATCTATGAAATCAAAATTAGAAATATATTTTCTTGGATATAAATATAAAGAAATGAGATAGATAAATGCACTCAATCACTGGAACCAGCAATCAACAATTTGTAATTCTGAATGGTAAATGATTCATTTGTATAATCATAGATGCTGGCAACCAACAGCATGTTTAGAGAGCAATCACTGAGAAGTGACATTCTGTTGCTCCTTTGGTATTTGAAAATTAATGGGAGGCAAAAACTGCTACCTTGAAAAAAATTAAATCCTGCCTATTTGTAGATTGATGCCATCTTTCTTCCTTCAGTCACAGCAGCTCTTGGATCCTGATCATTTCAGTTTAAAAAAACTAAATAAATATGACACTCAATTCCATCCTTACAAGCCAGAGCATTTTCATTTTGCACACAGTATGTGGCTGAAACAAAGTGCCACCTCTGCTTGCTATGCTGCATGTGCCAGCTGTAGCACACAGGTTAGTCTGGCCCTGGGTTGCTTTTGAGTGATTAGATAGACATGTGACTGAGAGACTGATTTGCTTTGCCTGGTTGTTTTGATATTTGGTGGGTTTTATTTATGTTCTGCATATTTAAATTTTTTTAATTACTTTTTTTTTTTTTTTTTTTTAAATCACAGGACCAACTAGGAAGATGATGCCACTTTTAAATATGTACACAGCAGAGGTAAAGTCTGATTTACAACTTTGGGAAGTATATACTAAGGATAAATAGATTATCAATACGGTGCTCCATGGACACTATGTTTATATTTTGAAGGCAACCATTTCTGTTTTCTTACAAACTAGCTGACTATGAGTTTTGGTCTGTTTTCAAAATGAAGGGGAAAATGCAAATCCTGGTGCTATCGGGCTAGAGATGAAGATGTTTACAGGATATTTTGAGTGGGGACTAAAACAAAAGGAACATTTTCATCCGTCATGATTAATAGATGTTTGTAAAGCACCATGAGAATGAGAGGCATCTTAAGTGTTATTAATTACTCTTCTTTAAAGATACATATAATATTTATGTATTTATGACAACAAAAATGTTTCAATATAAAAGCAAATTATCACAGAAAAAATGCCACACTTTTGATCTGCTTATACATCACATGATTGCAAACTTTTTCCTTTCAACCTAGAGTTACATTCAAAAGCAGAAAGATATACAGCTGACGTTTCAAACTGAACGACACTACGATAAACTAGGGTTTCTCTAGAAGATAAAATACATCATAAATCGGTGTAACACTTACCTCATTTTAAATATTACTGTCTCCTTTTATCAGCTAACACTATATAACCTCCCTTTACCTCCTTTCTTCCCATATTTTATTTGGTATATTAATTCTGAGCAATGATCACAACCAGAATTTTTTTTTTTTTTAATTAAAATCAAATATATGGACTTAGAGGCTTAGGTTATCTGATAAAAATATTTTCATTAAAAAGATACCAAGTCTTTTGATTCCTTGATGAATTGATAATAATTGAAATGTACAGTGATAATTTTAATCTGCAGCCAGTTGTTTAAAGAAATTATTCCTATCCTTCTTCAAAGTCACAAATAAGCAAAAAGAAATCCTTTAAGGAGAAGAGGAATCTCTTGACCCAATGGGCTTTTGTATTGCAGACTGTCAAAAACCAAAACCAACATAACAAAACAAAACCAAGACAAACAAACAAACCCAACAAAAAACAATCCAGCTTATTACATTTACTTATAAAATAGTTTTATTTTATTTTATTATTTTTATTTTATTTGTCCAAGGATAAGGAAATACTTCTCTGACTAGAGCAGATGAGTTTCTGCTACTTCCATAGCACTCTACCTCTAGAGGAACATTGTATCTCTTACAAATGTACTTTACAAAAATACTGGCTCCAACATGATCAACTGGGAAACACATTTTACTGAAGTAAAAATTCCCCCTGGGCCTTGCCCCGAGGAACATGTATATAACAAGGACAAATTTCAAACTGGGACCACTTTATGTTGGGACCAATGTTGTTGTGTAGCAGCTCTGCATTGGAGAGGATAGGAAATAACACGTCTAACACTTCAAGAACAAATCAAGCAAAGGAAAGAGAAAGTAAAACTTGCGGGGTTTAAAATGATTTACAAAATTCATTAATACTATAAAAAGCACTGTCAAGACAACTTAGGGTATTTTGGACAATTTCTGAGCCAAACCTCTATTTGAAAATTGATTTTAGTACAAACTTTTTGAGGTGGATCAGAAGTTTTGATGTCATTAAGTATTATTTTAAATGGATATCCAGTGCAACATGGATTTGAAAACTGGGGCTGAAACTAAAGTATGAATCTTGGGAGGCAGCTGCTTTGCCATATATTTCTTATTTAGAAATGTATAACTTTTTAATGTAACTTTTTAATATAAAAGTTTCTATATAGATTTCTATAATTTCTGTATATATATATATATATATATATACACAAAAAAAAGTTGGAAATGCAAGATACATGTACCTAAGATACTGAAGAAGCTATTTTTTCCCTTTTGAGACTGTTGTATTTAATTAGATATTAATTCCAGGTGGGATGTCACCTGGAATTCTTTCATTTAGAATGATTGATTTTTAAGATCTAATCTGTTCTTATAAATCTCTGTATGAGTTATGACTGTTCAGAACAGTGATTTAATTCTACAGTGACTATTCTGACCTTAAATATTAAGCAAGAATGGGATACTCAGCAAAAATTACTATGGAATACTCTTCTGGTTTAAAAAAACAACAAAAACTTTTAAACTGAAATTTGAGATATCATTATTTTCTAAACCTGATGGTGATTAATCAAAATCAACTAAACACAAATAAACTATTATGTTTTAGTTTAGTCTTTTTATATAACAATTTAAGTCAATCTACACATGCACTGTCTTTAAGACACTCAGAAAATAAAAAACTTGGAAATGGTGAATATTTGTGTGCGCCATTAAATACTGTATAAACCCAAGAGTTTTAATAGCATAAAAACTGAGTGTGCCACATAGCACTAATTATGCATGGTAGCAGATGGTGTGCACTGTGTGTTCACAAATCAGAATAGGGAGGGTTATTCTCTGACTTTAATATGCCTTCTGCTTAACCATGCATCTTATTTAGGCAGTTTAATAAGTTCTGCACTTTGTGGAAATGCAGGACACTTTCCACTAGCATCAGTGGGACTGTTGGCCAGCCCTCATTAGGGGATTAGATAAGGTCATGAGAGTAGAGCTGTAGGCATATACCTCAAATGCTTTTGTTCACCATCCTTAACCTGTAAAATTCCTTAATCTGTACATCACTGACTACTGTTGCTCTCTGAGTTAAGTTTACTCTTGAGAGTTCTGTAGATTTGGCCTAAATACTTTCTTGCATATTAGTTTTCACTTTGCGCACATTGTTTTATTTTAATCCTGTTGTAGGGGAAAGGGTAGGATTTATCTATGCATGCTATTTAGTATTTCGTATGCTCTTTCTGCAAAAGTTTCATAAATTCCAATGAGATTTGCCATTGGGAATATTTCCTGAAGATGTAAATGTGTTTAGGGTAGGAGACAGGATGAAACTTGAGTTGGTAAATTGATGAAAGCAAAACCCAGAATTTTAGAAATGGGTAGACAACTGATTGTAATTATTTGATAATTGCATTTGTAAATGTTGGTGTCTTATGTGATGTCACTATTTTCTCATCATTTAATGTTACAACCTGACACTTTTACCTTCCTTGCAGCTATCTAATTACTGTCAGGTAATGTTAAGAACAGAATTAAGGATGCATTCTGGATAGGTGTTTTAAAGTCAACACTAATCCTTGCTAAGTAGTATTCTGTCTTTATGGTAAAACACATTTGTTTCCAGCTCCCCAAATACATATTCAGTAGGTGGGTTTTTTTCAGCTGTATAGTAGGGGGAAAAAAAGTTCAGCACACAAAATGTGGCTCCACTAGGTCATCAGCATGGTTTAGAAACAGGTTTGTGACAACCAGACATCCAACAGCTTTTATTTGTCATTCACCTCATTTCTGCATTATTTATTCCATAAGACAACAGGAAAATGAAGAAATCTGGGAAACTTAAAAGTTGTATCAGCCTATGCTTTTCTTGAGTATAGCTTAAATCAGCATATTTCTTCTCTCATTTTCCCTTTTTAATGAATCAATCTTTTATTATCTCCCTTCACAGAAGGGCAACATTTGTTTATTTCTTTTGTATATGATGTTATTACAACAGGTAACAGGATATTGCAGTGTACATGATGATTTAGAACCAGGCGATGTTTCTTTTTTTGTTGTTGGTTTAGTTTGTGTTTTTGTTTGTGTGTGTATGTTTGTTTGTTTTTTGTTTTGGTTTACATGTTGTTTCTTTACCTCCTTTGCTTTTGGTTTTGCTCACATTGGATTGACCTGCACATATGCTGCAGACAGTCTTCTGGCTTGCATACATACTCGCACATGTGGTGCATATACCAACAGGATTCACCATGAGAGTCTGCACGCATTCCTGCAAATAAAACTGCTCTCCCTTTTGAAAATGTGGCTTATTGGCATTTCTCACTAAAAACAAAACCAAAAAAAAAACCCCACCGAACCTCAAATTTAGCATATCCTGAGAGGAATGCTCAAAAGCAATGCTAATATCTGGGTCTGTGTTCGTGACTGCTTTTGGCTTCCCATTTCCCTACAGGAGAAATTCTAGTACTGTGTGGGGTAGTCTTTCAGCTTTGAAAAAACACACACACTCATTGCAGTGACAGCACCCTGAATACGTGCTTAGTGCATGCTTTTATGATGAACCAATCCATGTTGTTAAGAGCATTTTTAATCTTCTGATGATATAGAAGCAGAAATAATCATATAGATCAAAGAAAATATTTCTAAAAGCTGACATTCATCAGCTAAACATCAAATAGTCTGTTAAATGAGTACATTAAAATGTTTACTCTTCATTTTGGGGAAAAAATCTTCACAAAATTTCAAAGGAAAATCACACAAATTCCTTTGAGATAACATTTATTATTCTCATTTTGTATAGAGCAAAACTATAAACTCATGAAGCTATGTGTTTATGTATTTGGTTCAGAAATTAATTGTTAAATTAATGAAGTAGTCTTCTTATAAGCAGAAATAAAGGAAACAATATTTAAACATCACAAACATTTCCTCCAAGCTTTGCACTTTATACATCTCTTTATCATTCTTTAAATAACTTTATCCCCTCATCAGAGAAAAAAAGATCCAGCTTTTAACTGTGCTTTGCTGCTAAAGGTATGAAAATTTGTTAAAAAGGAAGTATAGGATCAATTTACTGTTAAATGTATTGCAGAAGTGAAATGTTAAAACACTTCTATGGTATGTTGGAAGCATTTAATTTTGATAGGCATGATGTATAGCTAGGGAAGTAAGTGTACTCAAATAATTATGCTGTCTTTGAAAGACTAGGCAATTTAAAAGTAGATTATCCAATGAGACTGAAGTAGTAGTTGTCAAATATTCAGGAAGTAATTAAACAAGCAGAAGGTCTCTCTTTTTTACTGGCTGTTTCTGGGTTACATAGGGATTATGAAGAGAGACAAGAAAAATGACAGAGCAGGCTAAACAGCACATCAAACTCCCCTTGAAGAAAGCTTTTTTCATCCTCTTCTTCTTCTTAGAGGGTTCGTGACATATGAATAAACTGGGTAACTTTTTGCAGTACTTTTGGTACAGGTATCTGAGAAAATGTGCCCTTTGGAAAAGCAATAGACATCACAGAAATTTATTTTTGTTTCTTAAATACCTCTTAATGCAATCTGTGTTGCTCCAAAAGACAGTTCCCTGTTTAGGGTTTGGGCTTCTTTTTTTTCTCTTTCTTTTCTTTCTTTCTTTCTTTTTCCTTTTTTTCTTTTTTTTTTTTTTTTTCCCCAGCTTTTGTTTAGACCTTGGTTCTTCTGGTCAGCTGCCATCTGGCACTCTGCCTTTTTGTTCCAAAAGTAGGGCTCTGATTGTTTCTCCAGCTGCCATTGGCGCTGCCTGAGCCTTCACATAGCTCCGGGCTGCTCACAGGATACCTCCATCCTCCTCTGGTGTATGCAGCCCAGCTTCGTATTGCTCTGTTTTTTTCAGTTCTCATGCTGCAACTCATAATCTCTGCCTCAGCAAGATTATGTCAGGTAATGAGCAGCTATTGGCTCGAGTCTTGGCTCAGCTAAGAAATTTCAGTGCCTGTAGCACTGAAGTGTAGCAGAGAGAGAGGATCCAGCAAGAGCATGCAGTTAAGTGATCAAAAAATACCTGTTGGCCAGCAGAAACATGGATAGTTGGACTGTGTCTTTAAGCCCACCTATTTCCACTTGCCTCACTTAGGAATAGACAAAATTGCTCCATTTATAATGATTTGTAAGCCAAAATACTCCATGGAGAGGCAAAGTAGCTCCACACATCCTTTGACTTCTCCTTTTCTAAATTTCCTTTAAATACAGAAAACTGGGGTTTAAAAAAAAAAAATAAATTAAAATTTCTAGTCCTTTCAGGTTTTAGAAGGCATGGAGTCTCTATCACCCATTTCCCATGTCTGACTAAACTGAGCAACAATAACACAACTGTGTGCAGTTCTTTTTTATTTAAATATAGTTGCAGTTGATGAGGAACATGATCTAGCAATTACCAGAAGGTATTATAAGAAGAAGTCTTTTGGGTGAGACACCTCAGGGAATTTCTGTACAGAAATGTATACTTTCTGTGTCCTAGCTAGGCTCAGTTTAGTTGTGATAATTCAGAGTTGAATTCAAAGTACACAAGAAAGTTTTTAATTATAAAATACACAGTTATGAAATTTAAGTAATATGGACACAAATTGAAAGCAGAATTAAATATCTGAGTCCAAAACTGTGATTCATAAATCTTAAAACTTCTATTGTGCTTAAACCATAGCTGTGGCTTTTGAATTTTGTCCCCATGGGCAGGTTTCAGTGTCATGAAAGAATCATGCATAATTTAGAGATCTTGTAAATTCTTATGTAATCATCCTAGGAATCAGCCCTTGAGTATTTACATAGTAAAATCTGTGTAAAATCAAGAGGTTTTCTGACTTCAGAAAGATGAGAAAAGGTAATTTATCTATATTATGTGTTCTGGAGCAACTTTATTAATACATTGCAGGAAAAGAGAAGTTCTGTAGATTGCTCTTGTCCTCACCTTCCATGCTAGCTAGTATCCCCTGGTAGTTAGGATAAAATGGCAAGGTCAAGCTATCCCCTCCACTCCCACCCCCCAAAAAAAATTGCCAGCTTCGGAGTAGCTAAAATATTTGAATACTTTGAACTATGGTTGCGTTCTGGATTCTCTAACAGGATAGAGAGCACTGAACAGTAGGTCTGGTTTAAGGCAGGGCTTTGATACATAGTGACTTCTTTAAGCAAAATAGAGCTGAAACCTGAGACTCCTTGGAATACAAATTAAATTGAATGGTGTTTATGAATTTGTAGCAATGAAGTATCTAGGTTTTGGCAGTAAGGCAGTACTCATTCTGTTGTCTCAAAAAACCTAACACCATGCACACAACTATCCATGCATCATTAAGCATACATTCCTGAATTTGTATATGCTGAGCTGATCTTCAAAAAGGGAAAAAAATATAGCTCAGCATGCAATTGTACAATTTTGTTTGTTTGTTGCTCCTTTACTTTCTGTTCTTGTCAGGCACATATTGACTCTCCTAACGCAGCTTAGCCACAATTTGCATGATAGCAAAACTAATAAGCATTTCCTGAATAATAAGGGGTACTGCTTCTACCATGGGCCTCAAAAACTGTTTGGCGGGGTTGTTGACTCAGGCAAATGAAGACACACTGCTTCTGGATGCTGACTGCATGAAGATGCTCACATGGCTCTGCACCATCCTTCCAGCTCAGTTCTTCTGGAGCCCTGGCTACTTACACACTCCTTTAAACAGCAGCTCACTATCCACCTCATGCCATCACCCACAGAACATATTTCTAAAGTCTATAAAAACAGGTATTTAAGAGTCTGATATAGGAGTGTCCAGCCATGAAAATGGATTTCATGTTTGTTCTAAAATTTCCATCCCTCTTTTTATTTTTTTTTTTAATATATATATTGCAGTAGAGCAGATGCAAGAGGAGAAATCACAATGGTACCATCCTAGAAAGTGAGGAAGCAGATCAGATCACTGCAACAGGTTTCCCTCAGAAATTCCTTAGTAAAGGGTCATAAGCAGTAAAAACATTTCTGTCCTTGCGCAAGCCTTTAGGAAACACCTTTCAGTGTCCTGTGCCCAGAATTGCCATTTCTAATGGTTTGGCACCAGGGCTAAACCACCTGCTCCCCCAACACAAAAGTGAGGGGAAGAGTAACACACAAAACTCAGGGCTGAGAGTTAAATGTAACATAAGGTACCATAGATCTTAGCTAATAATCTAATTAATCTAATAACACAATACATGATTACCTTAGCTTAGCCCATTTGCAGCAGCAGCACAGTGAAATAGACAGGGAAATAACACCAGAATGAAACACGAAACCAAAACCAGCAGCTACCTGACTCTTTTCTCTGCCATGTCTGCAGAAAAGAGACCACAGCCAGAAGCAGCAACTGGAACAGAATACAGAATTAACCAGGTTAGAAAGAGCTTTGAGATCATCAAGTCCAGCCTATCACCCAACACCATCTAGTCAACTAAACCATGGCACTAGGTGCCTCATCCAGTCTCTTTTTAAACACTTCCAGTGGTGGTGACTCCACCACCTCCTGGGCAGCCCATTCCAATGGCCAACCACTCTTTCTGTGAAGAATTGCTTCTTAACATCCAGCCTAAACCTCCCCTGGTGCAGCTTGAGACTGATGCCTGGGAGAAGAGTCTGACCTCCATCTGGCTATGACCACCCTTCAGGTAATTGCAGATGGCAATAAGGTCTCCCGTGAACCTCCTCTTCTCCAGGCTAAACAACCCCAGCTCCCTCAGCCTCTTCTCATAGGATTTGTGCTTCAGACCCCTCACCAGCCTTGTTGCCCTTCTCTGGACATGTTCCAACAACTCAACATCTTTCCTAAACTGAGGGGCCCAGAACAGGACATAGTACTCAAGGTGTGGCCTAACCAGTGCTGAGCACAGGGGCAGAATGACTTCCCTGCTCCTGCTGGCCACACTATTCGTGATACTAGCCAGGATGCCATTGACCTTCTTAGCCACCTGGGCACACTACTGGCTCATGTTCAGCCAGCTGTCAACCAGTATCCCCAGCTCCCTTTCTGCCTGGCCACTCTCCAGGAAGCCTCCCATGTTGCAATCTGAACTTCAAGTCCCATAATACTTCACTCCAGTTAGCACTTTCAATTTTTTAAGCTTGCATGACTGCAGCATAGTGTGAATAACAGCAGCAAGTTCAACTCAACCCATGACACCACTGTACTGCACAAAGCAGTAAACAACATATGAGACCACTTGGGGGAACTCACGGTCTGTCTGACTGGACTCTCAGAAAATTAGGAAAGGGACCTAAGTATTTTGAATAGACAGACACTATAATTGCCTGCAAGTAATTGTTTCTCTCTTGACTTGTTCCTGAGGCATGACATTTCTTCTCTGAGACAACTGTTCACCCTGTCATTTTCAGCTGACTAAAGAACCTAAATAATGAAATCTCCCCAACACCAGCCAGTACTTCAGCCACTCTCTCACCTAGTGCTAGGACTAGTATGGAAATTTTCCATATTGATGGGCAAGCTAGAACTGGCTCTCTTCACCTTCTTTCTTATGCTTTCATGCAATAGACTAATGCAGGGTTTCTCTCTAAACCATAAAGATTTATAGCTGTTTATGTTACCTGGTCACTGCTTTAAACTGTGGGATGTAGTCTCCTGATTAATGCTGCTAACTACTGAACAACAGCCTCTGTGCTCCATTAGGAGGGCTGGAAGTCATCGATGTGATCTCTTGGAGCAAAACTTCCTTTTAAAAATCCATAGTTGCCTATGCACCAAATAATCCAATAAGAATTCCACAACTAAACCTTAGACATGAAGCTGAAGTGTACACTTTCATTTTAAAAGTGGAAATTTCTGTAAGATTGTTTTTATGTTTTTGATGAAATCATGTTTTCACCTTCACATCCCATGACTGGTTACATCTTTTTTAAAAAGTGAATTTACTTTACTTTTTTTTTTTTTCTTTTCCTCTTTGACTTTGTATTTCTACATTAAACCTGCACTTTCAAAACACTACTTCTCGTAGCTGAAAACTGAGCTAGTAGGAAATTTATGACAACAGATGAAGGTGGAAGCTCTTTTTCTTAAGACTTTCTGCAGTCACAGTTGCAATAGCCTGGAATGAGGTGAGAAGCTATTGCTCTTCTGCAGTTGTGCCATCTGATTAGTAGTGTATGCATTGCACTAGATAGTGTCAATGACACTAAACAGGACCTTTTCAACACCTCCTGTTAAATCCAGATATCCACCTGCATATCAAGAATATGATAGACCAGCAGTAAAGACACTTCTAACTATATCCACAATGTAAGGGAGAGGTGTCAGAAAAGTACTGGTATTTGTTTGAAGTATGTATGTGTGCACACTAATTCAGTTTCAGAATTAACACTGTCTTAACACTGTCTGTTTTATTAGCTGAAACAGTTGAATGGAACTAGTTGCACTGTGCTAGGAGTCACCAGCCTGATGGTTATAATATAAATGGTGCTAGAATCAGTGTCCAGGCAGAGATTGACTTGTAAAGAGGTTGAATTGTTTCAAGCTGGTTTGGGGAAAGACTCCCCTTGATACCTGGAAGAGGGGTACCTGGAAGTTGTATTTGAGAAAAATATTTGAGAGTTTTTCTGCACATGGTAGTAACACTGAAGTCTGCAAACTGCAAATCACTGGTATAGTGGAGAACACTATGAGACATTAAATTTAAGCTGTTACTTGCAGTTGTTATTGCTATGGGTGTACAAGTGATTGCAGAAAGGAGTAAGATTGAGCTGCAGTCCAAAAACATGCATTCAGAGTGTCCTTTGCCATTATGTACCCTCTCAAGCTGAAGTGCAAGAGACTAGTTCTTCAGACAAGTGTGGTGTGAATAACTTGACAGTTTCAGAGAAAGGGTTTGGTCATATGCATCATCCTGTATGTTTGGGCACAACTATAAATGCAGGGAGCAAAAAGACACCAAAAAGCCTTCTCTTGAGATTAATTTTCAATCCTTTAATACATTAGGTCAGAATTAGAAGGCTTCAGATTCTGGCCCAGGTAAGTTATATGAAGATATAACTGATTTGAGGGACCTTTTGGCTTCTATGCAGTGAAACATGAGTTCACTTGCCAAAATACTTAGTTTCGAAAGAAAGACTGTCAAATCTGTTTGGTTTTTAGTTTTTGTGTTTTTGTTTAACACAGCTAAAAGGCTTTGTTCTTTCGTTATTCCTGCTGCACTCTTCGAGCAGCACAGGTTAGTTGCAGATGGGAGAGGGGGGGAAAAGGTGGTATTTCCTTTCATCGGCTTTGAGTTGCACCTTTCCAGTCTTAGGCGTTTCCTGCCGGTGCTTCAGACGCGGTCTTGTTCACGTCTGGGCTCTGCCGCAACCTCCCTCTGCCGCCGCTCGAATAAATAACTCTTCGACTCCCCGCTCCTGGGAAGCCCCATGCCCCTCGTCCTTTCTCTCTTTTTACTAGACTCCTCCTAATACTCCTTCATTTTCTTTTTCGGGTGGGGGAGGCGGCTGGGCAGGAGCTAAAGGTGAAGGTAAATCTCCCGCCGACGGCACGGGCAAGGGGAGCCTGTAAGCCCCTCGCCGCTCCCCCCATGTCCCCCGTGCTCTGGCTTTCCTCTCCCTGAAGCCCTGTGTATACAAAGGGCTGGCTTCTGCCTTTCAATTAGGCAAGGGAGATTTATTTACTTTTGCTCTTTCTGCCTTCCCTACATGTATTCGGTGTTTGCAGCTTCTGTCAGTTTTGGGACTGGGTTTGCAAGGCTTTTTGGTGGGTTTTTTGGATTCGGGTTTTTTTCGGTGGTTTTTTTTTTTGTTGTTGTTGTTGTTTGGTGTGGGGGTTTTTTTGGTGTTTTTGTTGGTGTGTGGGGGTGTGTGGGGGTGTTTTCTTCCCTCCTCCTGAAAAAGTTACTTATTTGTATTTCTGCGGAGGCAGGTTTAAATCAAATGTCCCTGTCAGGGAGGACTCCGTCTATCCTGACTCCTAACGCGAGCCGGCGGCTCTCCAGTGCTCCTGCCGCAGCATGTGGGTGGCGGGGCGGGTTTTAATGAGCTCTCGGAGCAGGGGAGGGCTCCGGCCGAGCGCATAACCCCTATTTCGGCAGAGCTGATGCTCGCGACGGCTCTGCAGGGGTACCCGAGGAGCTCCACTTGGGTGGGCGATTTGTTCCCAGTACGTCGGAGGGGCCACGCTGAGCTCGGATTCAGTGCACTTCATCAGAAAAATTAGAACCGAACTACGGGGGTGATGCTGAAGAAGGATTTACCCGTGTTTAAGTGTGGTGGGGTGACCCTGAGTGAAGGGGACAATGCTTGGCACCGGCGGGTCCCCTGGGACTTTCCAAGAGCGCCTTATATGGCGGGGGGGTGGGGGGGTGGGGGGTGGCGCGCCTCGTGCACGGCTGAGAGGAGCCGAGCCCCAGCCGTGAGAGAGCGTGTGGGAGCTGCTGCCGTGTTACACGCGAGTGTGTGTCATTCTAGGTGACAGAGTGAACGGCTACCGGCGGAGACGGGATTCCTGAGGAAAGCCTATCCTTCCAGAAGACAAAGTAATGGCATCCCTCCCGGCCACAGGAGGTAATTCTCATTTGGCCACTACGGGATTTCTTTTCTGGTGGTAGTTTGGAGGTTCTTTTGTTTGATTTTGGGGGAAGCAGGCTGTTCGGAGGTTTGGAAGTTGTGTTTCTAGAATCTTTTTTTCCTCCTGTCGGCGTTTTTGAGTCGCGCAGACCTGCCGGGGCGGCTTTGGTGGCCCGGGGAGCGCCGCTGCCCTATCATACTGAGAAGTGCTCTTCTCCTCCGAAGCTCCTTGTCTTGGAAAGGCTGGGGCCGGTAAAGCCGAGGGCTTGTCTATTTTGCGTTAAAACAGGGAAAAGAAAAATTGCGCGGAGGAGCCACCTGCTGTCCCGCACGATGCCCAGAGGAGAGTCCGGTGCGGAGCCCCGCGGCCGCCCACCGACCCCAGCCCCGAGCTTTTGTTGTCCATAAACAGAAAACCAGGAGCGGCCAGTAATAAGATCAGGAAAGGAGGCATTAAGCAAAACAACGCTTAGGCACCGCACGCGCAAAAGTGTGCTCTCAAAAGACATTTTCTGCCGAGCTGCAGTAAAGATTTTATTGGTAACTGAGAAGCGACTCGCACCCGCAGGTTTGGCATTAATGACCGCTTTAGTGGGTAGAAATTACACTGCCTGGCTTGTGGACGAGACCCACCAGGGAAAGGGCACTGTGCGGTAATAAGTATTTACTAATGGAGTTACTACCAAATGAATGTCTGGATTTACGCTTCGGTTTGCCGGGTAAAGTTTTTAGTAACTATGAAAGCAGGCCAATAACTTTCATAGAGGAAAGAAAAATATTTAAAGTCCGTAACTTCTCTAGTAGCTGAAAATTAACTTCTGACAACAAATGGGCTTTCCCTCCTCGTTGTATCAAGGCCACTTCTGTGCTTCAAATTCCCCCTGAACGATATACTATTTTTAAAATAACAGAACCCATCAGGGCAAGTTTTCAGCTTTAGAAGAACATTTTAAACCAAACCGAAACGAAGTGCTGACTGCGTGCAGCCGTGAGATCAGAGCATCCGCATTGGTTTTGTCAGGATTTTCCCGTATGCAGGGGCCACAGAAATGTTATCCTCGTCGGCAGATTCTGAAGTTCTTCCTACAAGAATTTCTTTCTGGTCTGATTGTTGTCAAACAAAATAATCAGTGAAAGGAGCTGCCCGCTGTGGCTCTGTGCGTTCAGGTAGCAGAGGCATCACAGATGTAAACATCTTGTTTTCTGAATGTGTCCAGCTCATCCTCGTCCTCCATCAACACCGGACCTTTCAGGGAGTTTAACGTTTGAATTTAGTTCGGTGTTACTCAGTTGTGGAGGATAATGTCGCCGTCTCAGACCATTTAAAATTAACAGACTGTTTCCACTGCGCTGCTCTGGGAAGAGGAAGACTGGAGGTTTCGCTGAGAGGCAGCGCTGCCGGCAGCCCTCTTCCCTGTCTTCCCACCACCTTCCTGCCCGCCCCAGTGGCGGGGCTGGGACTCTGGCAGCTGCTGCGAGGGAAGTCATATGAGGCCTCAAGAAGTGGCAGCTTCCACTGTCTGTACTAAGCTTTCTTCTTTTGTCATTGAAAATCTACCATGTGAATTTTCCCAGGTTGGCCCCTATATATTAGTATCTTTTGAATGTTAGGATTACTTGAAAACGAACAAAACCCAAGTGAAGGTACCTGTGACTAAGCTTTGGATGTTTACTTTTTCTCAGACATGGCTATATGCTCTCAATTTTCTTTGTGCAAAGGAAAACAGTAAAGATTGTGATACAGGTTACAGATTCATAAAGATACATAAATGGACACATGGCGATAGTGTGAGTTTGTACATATATATAAAGCATTGTGTCATTTGTTCAGAGCACTTTCCTTGAAAAACAAGGAAACAATTATCCCTTCATCAGACTAAAATCCGTCTCTTATTTTTGAACACTTAAATCTTTTCATCAGGATTTTTGCTTTATTACAAATAATGAAATATAAGGATTTTGCTTGTTGCAGACAAAACCCAAATGACACCTCCCCCCCCCAAAAAAAAATCAACAAAGAAAAAACCCAATCCTAACAAAAAACCCCCAACAACAAATGCCAAAAACATTTTTTTCACATCCGCACCTCCAAAGCCATAACAAAACACCAGAATATCCGAGTACTTTGAGAATTTTAAGTTTTTATTTTGGTTTTATTATTTAATGCTTAGACTCAACAAACGATTATAGATTGGAACACACATTCGAAAACAGTCGCGTTGCGCCACAGGTCTGGCCAGTTGACAGTTGAAGGTTCACACTGCCCTCCCCTCCTTTTTTTTTTTTTTTTTTATCCTTTCTCCTTTAAAAATAAACGCTTTCAAAAATACAGAACAGTCTGTCTAGGTTATTCCAGGTAGAATCCCTTCTTGCTTTCCACTTCAAGCGAGCACGCAGGGATAAACTGAAATATCATTTAATTATTTTTATTCTAATCGCCTTAATCCGCTTTATACTAGGAGCAAATGATGGTAATGGGATCCACATGGAAAAGACCCCTCGGGAGGGGGAGGTTAGGGCAGGAGGATCCTCCCGGCCCTGTGCCCTGGCAGGTGGAGTTCAGTTCGGCTCGGTGGGGATGGAGGCTTTAAATAAATAGAGCATTGAAGGAAGGCTCCTTGATCTGTGGGCAGCGCTCTCCCTCTCTCTATTTTTTGGTTAGTTTATTTATTTATTTTATTTTATTGTATTTTATTTTTGCTTTAAGAGACGTGGCTATAGAAGGACTCGGTTGTCACCCTGTGGTGACAGGGGATTCTCCTGAAATTGGAGAGGAACAAACAAGACCCTGCTTTCCCTTCCCGTTTATTCCTCACTCCTCGGACCCCGAGCAAGGACAATGTGATTAATTTTGTCGGGTCCCCCTCGCAGGCCTCGAGGACCGCTTCCCTTTGCGGCGACCTCGCAATTCCTCGCTTCTGCGGGGGCTCCGCGGAAGATCAGAGCAGAGGAGAAAGGATCGCGGCGTTAGCTATCACCACTCCCGTCTGTGGCTGCAGGAACAGAGCCAACGGGGAGATCACCAGGCGCTTGGTTTTCTTTAGGTGTTTCGGGATCTATACAAATACGGGACCCGCCAGTTTCTATAAACATCTTTCTGGACACAGTCAATCAATCATACTGGCAAGCAAGCAGACCAGGAGCCTAGGATATATACAAGGCATAAATATATACATATAAACCCTGTCAACCTTGTAATATTTACACTCTTTTTGTTTGGCGTGTTCCCCCCCCCGGCGCCCCGTTCACCGTCCCCACCCCCCCACCCCCCCCCCCCAATAAGCCTTTCTAAGAGAAACTTCATCTAGAAAGATCCTGACAAAGTCAGGAAATCACAGGGAAAAAATAAGAGGTATTGCTAGGAAGTTATATTGTGTGCTTTAATACTAGCAAGGGAAATGTTAGAAAAGAGAAAGAAAAAGAAGTACGTAGGCAAGCTGAAGACAAAAAATAATGCTCTTATACTTTCAGTCAGAAACACAGTTTCAAGAATATGTGGCTGAAGAACATGAAACCTGGTAATTTAAAAATATGATGCAATAGGCGTATCTGGAAAAGACATGAGTTTACCAGATTTTCTAGTCAGCAATGTATTCTTCATGCTGCAGTCATTCCTAGTCTTACATTAATTTGAAACACATTTGTATCCAGTGATAGGTCCTTGCAAATGCACTGTATTATTTAATTTTTAAAAATTTTTTATGGATCTTTTGCTAATAAGAACTCTGCATATAATGGAGTTTGCGTCCTGTCTTTCTGACACCAGGTCTTTTGCTTGCAGGAGTGTGGACAAGGAATCTATAGCATAAAGAACACAACAGATCTGAATTAATGTAAAGACAGTAGTTGCATGTCAAGGTAAGAGAAAATCCCGTTTCAGGAATTAAAAGAGGCAGATTCTGAGCTGATATAAATTAGGAGTTTCACTGAAACAGAGCAGTAGCTGGTGCTGCAGAAATGGTGGGTTGTTCTCATGTTGCCATGATCTGAAACTGTGACCTTTTCTTCTGGATAGTGAACATCAAGGAAAGAAGGACCATTGTCTTGGTGGGGGAATAATGCTCAGAGTGCAGAAGCTGTGTTTTGGCAGAGTATCAAGGGGAGCCTTCCCCAAGTGGTTAAACTTGCCAAACAACCTTGTACAATTTGGAACCAGAGTGTTGGTTTTGCTCAGGAAAGACCTTGTGACTGCATTGCCTCTATGGAGCCATCTAAGACCCCCTCTTGTGAAAAATTATGTTTAAAATGGATTGGATCACTCACTGCTTAAAGTTTGGTTTAATTTCTATATAACAGTTCATACTTATCACCATTTAAGTGAGAGATTCATCAGTCAAAGCTTTATATAAAAAATTGGTGTGGTATTTCCATAGCAATGTATTTATAGAATGCTTTCACAAAAAGTAGTCTTGAACTATGGTAGGTAAGACTGACACAATGAGGGGTAAAAGTATTAATTATCAATTTCCAGTTAAAATAGCACATGAAATAAAACCCAATAAAATGCTATGTGAAGAGTCTGTAAATGCTTAATAACTTTAAGTGATATTTTTGTAAGCACGATAATATAAATTCCACATTCTAAACTTTTGAGGTGGCAGTTGTAAGATGACTCTTCTGCTCTCAGATATTGGTGGATCAGTTTGGGCTTACATAAAGTTCACAGGCTTTATTCACAAAAATTCTTGGCAACCACAGCAATAGTATTTTAATGTTACAGAAAAGATTTGAAAGCTCACACTTTATTTATTTTTTTTTTACCCCTCAAAGACTCACATTTGTCTTTTTTTTTTTTTTTTTTTTTCCCTTATTCCTCCTCAAGAGAAATGATTGTCAAGAATGATATAAACAAGCTTTTTTGGAAATAAACAGTACACATACCTGACAGCATAAAAACCCCCGCCCGTCCACCCATCCTGGCTTTCATCAGCCCCTCGGCATATTGAAATCTGACAAATTTCTTTCTGGAAGATCTTACTTCTAAAGACAGTGCTACTGTCTCACCAAAGACAGTTTGTGAGAAATGCCAGCCAGAGCATTCAGATTACTATTCGTTAGCCTATGAACACAAAATGATGTACCCTGAGAATGGGCTACAAAGGGGTGGAAAACAAAAGGGCGTTTTAAACAACACCTGAGAAAATGAGATTATAGTTTACCAAAACTGGGATTCCTTTTCTTTTAGATCAATATTTTGCTCTGCCTGTACAACTGGGATTCAGCTATTTGTTTTACAGATTTGCTATGCATCACTGGGCATTGAGTTTTACTATTTTCTCTGAGGTTAAATACTTTTTGACTAAAGTATTACTTGTATTAAGTAACAATATTACTTACACTAGTTGCAGTAGGAATAAAGCCTCCAGAGATTCCATCTGCTTTTGCTTCTCTTCTTTACGGAGAATAGGTTATCTGAAAAGATTTGAGAATACTGCTGTGTTGCAATTGATAACAGTGGTATTTATTGGCTTAAACAGTATGCTGAGATCACAGGCTTGTCAGAAGGTAAGGAATTAAAGACACTTCTAAGTTTTTGCTTCTTCCAAACCATAGTGATATCTTGACTGTACTCCTATGAGGCACTTCTGACAGTGGTGGGGAGCAGAATTTTACTAGGGTGTACCTTGTTAGGTGTGTTGTGAGGATAATGCAGATAGACATCTCCAGGTGTTATCTGATATTCTATGTAAAATTCTGTTCAGGAATGTATCGTGAATAACTTCTAAAACAGATTAAAGATCATTAATCAGCATTCCTGGAATTAATTTGATGGCAATTTAAAAAAAATAATTACGGGCTTGAAGTTATTGGCATAAAGCTGTGTAATTTGCAACATGGGCATCCTTTTCTATTTCTTTTGTACAACCAAACAACTGTCTACTTAAAAAAAGTACCAACACTCACTGAGGCTATGTGTTACCTTCTAATTTATTTTGTTTCTGTTATTTAAAAAGAACAAGATTGCACACAGTCCATTTACTGACTTGAGGGGAAGAGAAGAGTCAGCTGCAAAGGAAGACCCTGTTTAGCCTCAGTGCAGACTGTTGTGGAGGAGAGCAGACTGTGTGGATAGGGAACAAAGGCTGTTGTGTTACCTCAGGAAAGAGGGAGGATGAGAAATGAGTATGGCTAGGACCAGGTATCCTCTTACAGAAAACACTAATCTCACCTCTTTAAAACTTATGTCTTCATCTGCATTTAAACTAACATAATTTTAGTGTTAATGAAGTTATTAGAGAGAAGTCTGATTGAAGAAAATTTGTTCCTTTGGCTTTCCTTCACTTATGCTAATTTGCATCTTCAGTCCCAGAATATAAATCTTGACTTATGTTTAACAATTTAACTTAGTGTTACTCATTTAAAAGAATTCTCAGAATTGTTATGATTTTAAATACATTTTACTTTATCTAGGAAGTGAGAACAATGTATATTTACCATTTAAAACTTCAAATTAGACCTTTAAGTACATAATATGCAGTACAATGTACACTATGAACACTTAATAACACAAAAGGAAAATAATAATAAATATTCATCTATTTAATTTTTAAAAGTTGAAAAAAAGAGAAAACATTCACATATTTTTTTAATCACATTTTTACTCTGATGAATGTTCATCTACTGTAAATTTTGGTACTATGATTAAAAAATCCCCCAAAATTAGCTTTTGCTAGTACAAGTCAGATCAGAAATGGTACTGTCAGACTTTAGATAGCACAGACAGTTAAAAATACATTTATTAATAAATTCATAAGTGCAATATAGAAATAAAAAGTTACATTTAATGTTAAAAAGTGCATTAACTAGCAGACTGAGAGATGCCTGTGATTTCCTTGCTTGTTTTGTCAGCAGAAGGCAAGTAATCGTAAGAAGTTCTACAGTTACAAGAATATATTCTCAATTCCATTGCTTTACATGTAATTGTGACAGTTAGCAGCAGGGTTGGAAAGAAATACCTTGAGCATCATGCCCATAAGGAGTATTTTCTGGCTAGTGTAGCAGAGCAGCATTAAGTCTTCACCATCTACATCTCTGTGAAGGTTCACCAGATTTTTCATCTACAGAGTTGGTGTAGAGAAGTGATGTACAAAGGGGTCCAAAAGAGTGAATGAAAGGTTGATACGGGGTTCTGCAGCACAGTCAAACATGCATTATTGGAAGGGGAAGGCAGTTCCTGAAATTAGAGTCTTTAGAGTTTGTGTATTTTGAGTGTAAGGAGAACAGGATTCTCAAGCTGTATCCCAACAGAATACATTTTCACTGGGAAGTGAAAAAGATGTCTACCTTACATTGCTCATTTTTCTGTGTTATGGTTACATATGAAAAGTGTTGTGAATTTGTTAGGTTTTGGCTGCTAGTACGTGTGTGCACACAGATACATCTGCCTTGAGTCCAGGAGAGAATTCCTTGCCACTCGGCAGGGTTCAGAGGATGAGATACATCTAATGGACTACAGACAAAATAAGTTGCATAGATAGGGCTTTCCTCAGAAAAACCTAGCTGAACAAGCTTTGATTTTATTCACCACCCCCCCCCCCCCCCCCCCCCAATAGAATTTCTTCTCTGCACGGATTGTAGGATTTTTCAGGAGGTTAGTAACAAAGGCTGTGCCTGCTCTGAAAACTAAAGTTTGTACTGGTACCCACTGTCAAAATCAGACTACTGAAATAATGAATGAGGTTCACTTCCTCAGAATGTGTAAATGTTCCATCTCAGAGTTAAACTTTCAACAGCTGAAAGACAATACTGCTGACATGTACCTGGCACTAGTTACTCAGGTTTATTTTTTCCTGGAAAGCTGTTTTGGGCGACAGAGTGGCGTCCGGGTTTCCCAGGTTGTTGTGCTGACAAACTGCAGCGGTGGTAAAGGCAGGGAGTCTGACAAAATCTCATTAATCATTTAAAATTAAATCCAACATTCCTCTCCAACACTGCCAGGAAGAAAGCTAACTTTTACAAATGAATACTCTTTCTGAAAAACACTCTGTTATCCTGACCATGTTGCTTTCACAAAGAATATGCTTGATTTCTGTCATACTCAGTAGCTTAAAAAATACTGAATTTGTTGGATTGCTAGAAATTTGAAAAGTGTTTTTTGCTCATTTTCTGTATTATATGCTATGAATGAACCACATACCAAAAACCTGGAAACTCTTCATTCTTTTAATGAATTGTAGCATTTTTCTTTTTTAAATTATAAAACAAATATAGACATTTCCTTTTTAATACGAGAAAATGTCACCTAGGGAATGGAAGTATTCTGTGTTACTATCTTCTCATCCATTTCTTCTCTAAGCTTGTTTATATGACAAAGAAAAGAGAACTGCAAATTTACTATCATCACTGTCAGCAAAAACACAGAAGCTATAAAAGAGAAATGTGAACTCTTTGGAGATTTTTACATATATGTTGATTTCTATAATCCTAGCTATCTGGCTGTTACTCAATCACACATATCATATGGTAAGTCTTAACTTTAAATATCTGATAAATAATAGTAGAAGATCACATAAAATTTAATCTTACTAAAATCACTACTATATGTGCATTATAAAAACAGGTATATGATTTCTCTTTAAGGCAAAATGAAACCATAATGTGCCTATGGGAGACACAGGAAATCCTTCAAGTCTGTCCTTTGTCCATTTTAATAGTGCTTTTGAGATCAGAGTGGTAGATTTTACAACGGCAGAGAACAATTCATCAGCCTTAATGTTTATTAGTTTTGATACTTACATGAAATATGTGAAAAGAAAAAAAAATCCCAGCCCCATATAAGGCAAGTGAATCTGACTTTTCTAAATACTCAATATTGCTATTTTGACAGTTTAACATGACCGAGTAGTTACATCTCAATTTTGTTTAAGTACCTAAAATAATTTAATACGTGTTTTCTAAAAACAGAACTATAAAAAATATCAGATTACACAATGACAACCTTACACAGAGACAAAACTATGACCACTTCAAAAAAGAGCAATTCTTGTTGATGAATTTGCTTATGTAAAGAACTTTTAATAAAACTGCAGTAGACTGAAGAGCAAATAGTAACATTCATCTGGCCAGTTAAGACAGTTTATTTTGTTAAATCTGTATTTTAAAACCAGTGTGGGGGTGTGAGGAAAAGGTGGAAGGGAACAAATTGATTCTTTTCTTCTCCTGAATGCAAATTTCTTGCCCACTTCAAAACTGACAGACACGTCTCTAACTTGCAGTTGTTTGGACTTTTGTATGTTGAAGCAGCTTCAATTTATTTTAAAAAGCCAAAGCTGTACAAATCTGTTTAGAGTATGAAAGGAAGAAATAAGAGTTTTGAGAAAATGGGGAATATCAGACACTGTCTGTAACTAAACCACATGAATATATAATATATGCCATATTCCTTGGATAAATGCAATGAGAGCCTCAGAATTTAATACAGGCACTAAATGAGCTGTATCATGTGACAGCTTTTACTTGGACACATTTACACTCAGGAACCCTACATGAACAAAGAAGAGTCGTCCTCTGTCACATTTGCATACACTAAAGTTAGTAAAATCTCAGAATTGGCCACTCAGTATAGAACTTCAGCGTCGTTTAGGAACAAAATAACATTTGCAGGGGGATGGGCTTCAGGCTCTTCTAAATTCTATGTTGCAGTTAGTGTGAAGGCAATGCTACAAGGCCAGAATTCAAAGGACATGCAGTAGTGGAATCCCAATAGCCTGGAAAGTACTTTGCAGTTATGAGTATGATCATGCTTATGTAAGCAGGCTTGGAATCCACTAAATCTTCTGAAGTGATGGATCAAGTAGTTATCTCAGTATCATCTAGTGACACCTGGATTAGTGAAGTACCTATTTTGATTTTATTATAAAATACAGGTGGAGATACCAAGTGTATTGAAGAAGACATTGCCCAAAATTGACATTTTTGAGGGCTTTTGGAAGATAAGAGAATTTGAACTTCATCTTTCACACTTAGTAAAAGTAGAGTTACATCTGCTTAAGATTTTTTTTTTTTTTGTTTAAGACAGAAAATTACCTAACTTCATGAAAAGTCTAAATCCTTAAAATGCAAAAAATTACTTTTCTGCCATCCTGGAGAAAGACTCAAGGTTCAAAAGAAAAAAGTACAATAGAAATGTCTGTTGTCATTTTTAGTTTCTTGGTTACCTCGAAGGGAATTTGCACTTAGAATGTTGCGTTTGCTGTTTTCTGTTCCACTCCGAGTTAGTAATAATGAACGGCACGACTTGGGTGCTAACCATCTAACACTGTTCAAAATCCTGTTGTGAAGTTCAGATGCTGCTATTTGCATGTGATTAGGGTTTTGGTTTCTTTCTTCCCCCCTGGACCTGTATCATACAGCAACTTAACCGTATCATCCTGTTTCTAATTTATCTTCTTGGCTGTTACACTGGCCTTGAAGTTTTCTAAACCTTGTTAACAGATGTACTCATCTATTCCAGAAAAAAACCCTCCACGTTATGTCTGCCTGGAGGCTTTGTTCTCTCTGTTTGATAATGGAATAGACTCTAGCTGGAAATTAGGGGAAATGAAGATTAAAAATTTGTACTCTTGCATCAATGCAAAATCAAAATGACATCACTAAACCTAACATAAATACCAGTCAGAAAAGAAACACACCTCACTCTGCCTTTGTTGTTTTAGAAGAAAACATTTCCTGATGAGATTAGTGAATTTTGAAATTACAACTAAATTCTCCTTTTAAAAGTGTGTGTTTCCTGAGGAGTGCTTTCTGGAGAGCCATATTCTGTAGTCTTCACATAAGATCACACAGACACATCCTTTACTGTGTAATGAAATGACACAGGGTGAAGTGACAAGAAGTTGTTCTGAGACAGAAGTGGTATTTTAAAAGCTGCCTTGCATGACAGCTGCAGTGCTGCTGGCTCCTGGCTTTGGCTGTATCCGCTATACAAACTGCATTTACACTTGATTAAAGCTAACATAATAAACCAAATACAACATTTTATGGGTGTATTTTTTTCATGTGGATCAGAGCTATAAACAACATATTCTAAACTCTTGGAACAGCAGCAGTAGTTACATTCCCCCCCCCATCATTTATGTAGCCCTTACATGGACTGGCATTGCCATCACTATTCTCATATCTAACACAAAGGTTACACATCCTAGGTGCTAAATGGAAAGCAGAAGCATGGGCAAAGTGCGTGGCTCGGACTATGACCTGTATTCAATTCCAAGGCCTGCCGCAGGCTTTCTACGTAAAAAAATTAATCTGTAAAACAGAACCAAGAATATCTTTCTACCTCATCTCATGGTGTTGTAGGGAAAAAGGATACATCTACTTGTTATTATGATAAATCCAGCTGCTGGTGGTAGCTGAGCATTATGTAAACAAATATAAGCAGGAACAACTCTGATTTCAACTGCATGTTATGTCAGTTTAAGAAAAACACTGCTCTGTCATCATCAGAAAAAAAAACAAACAACAGACCAACAGGCAAATCCTCATTCGATTCCTGCACACACAGGGTGGTTGCACTAATATTCTACACACTTCATATGCAAGACATAGCCTAATTGGGACCATTTTGGAGGTATTTTCATGAATGCAAAACTATTTAAAACCTAGTTATATGACAGATCTGGAAAGAGTAATTCAGTATATCTGAAATGGCTCTCCAGTCCTGCACAGTCACTGCTCTAATCTTGCACAGTCAGTTTTTAATAGCTTTAGCAATGAGTCATCTGGTATATATTTGCCTGGGCATTTCCATCATTGACACTTCTAGATTGAGGGAAGCAGTTGAAAGCAGCAACACGTTAGCCACCCCTACCACTTTCCCTCTGGAGATGTTTCTTTGCTTTCCACAATGAATACATGATGGCAATTGTTCTATGTCCCAAATAACTGGTAGGTGCAATATAGGTTAGTTCTTTCTATGTACACTGCGTGATTTCCCTTGGCTATCCCTTCATGACATCAGGGTTCATCTAAAATAGAGGTTCTAATCTTTAAACTTCAGTGAATAGCAGATTGGCAATATGCTAATTCAAGTTGGACAACACAGTATTAAATATCAGTGAAGATGTTTTACAAGCATTCTGTCTTCTCCTAGAGTAAACTTTATTGTAGCATTCAGACCACTGTTTCCCTAAGTTACGTATCTGAGGTAGTCAGCACTGTAAAAAAATGCAAAAGAAAGAAGTACAACACTGTTTTAGGAGATAAAAGGAGAAATTTTAGTTAAAATATTTTACAATAAAATAATTATGATTATAAATCTCTTTAGTTAAATATATACACATTACATGGTATTCTAAAAAGAATGAACTTACTAAAATTTCAAGCAGATCTAATGCACAGATTCACCATTTTGTCAGTTTAGTATTTGTAAATGGCTGTGTCAGACTAATGGCATTGTTTTGTGCAAAACTAAAAAAATTATGAAAAACAAATCTTCAAATCCTTCTGTTCCCACAGTAAATAGATAGAAAAGGTAGTTTTACATATACACACACACTTACACACACAAACTTTAATTGCATACAGAGGTTAGAATGACCAGCACTAAAATAACCCCCATCTCTACAAAATAATTAATTTCTTGAGTTGATGTAGGCTTTGAAAATTACAAACTTTAAGTGCTAGCAAATTGTGCTTTTAGGCAGCCACATGGCCAATAAGGTAGATGTTGTCATAAAGGTGCCCTACAAAATCTTCACTAATATTCTGTGCAGCTCGTCGTGTATTTCGGATGAATTCCCTCTTTGACATTTTGTTCTTCACGTGAGGGCTTGTTAGATCGATGGAAAGCAGAATCAATGAGTAACACAGTACATAAACTGCATCTAGATAAGAGAGAATAAATAAAAATTATTTAAAAAGGAAACTGATTATTATTGTTCCCCGTCCAAGAACCTTACAGTCTCCATTATCTGGGCTTATACACACAAATAAAACAACTCAACAAGTTATCCCAGTGAAGTAAAATTTAATTTAGCCATTTCAACATAACAAAGTTAGCACACTGCCAAATGTGCATTTACACATCTCTTAAATCTACATTATCCAAAGGTCACTAAGGGCTTTATAAGCATTCATTTGAACAAGTTCTTTAACATTTTGTAAACTAGGGCAAAATCCTGCTAAAAGTGATCTTTAAATAAGAAAGCAGTTCCACTGCTGAAAACTGGCTCTCCTTGAACCAATGAGAAATGCTTGTTAACCTGAGTAAGGCCCAAAATTCCTTCTTGTTTCTTTGGGACTCTCCACAAGGTAAAATGTTACGTGTCTAAGTCTTTGCAAGAAGGAACTTAAGAGATAGTGTGGAGCCTAAGCACTGACAGAAGTGAAAGAAAGATAACTTGACAATAAACCCCACTTATCAGCTAGGGCTAAGAAAAGAATCTGTATGTGTTTTTGTGATTTTTTTTTTCTCCAAGCCAAATGAGATGATGCCTGTACATTAAACCCTCCCAAGCCACATTTGTTCTTTCAGAAATACTTGTTTAGATGCCAGTTTTAAAACTATCATGAAGAGTAGCATTATCCAGAAATACAAAGACTGATCCACTGAATCAGAGCTCCTTTTTTTGCTTACCAGGGCTAAGGCCAAGCTCTCTCATCAAATCTGGGTTACAAGCACAGAATCTGTGAGAGAACTTTGTTATGAGAGTCTCAAGGTACTCTCCACGCTCCTCAGGAGCATGAATGTGTCTGAAGAACTCTCTCAGTGCATTTGGCAAGAACTGATTTCTGAAGTTGTGCAGCGTCACAAGGTCATCCAAAACATCTCGCCTGGTAGAATAAAATCCCATATAATTAGAGAAATTTCTTCTAATTGTTTAAATATTAAAATGTAGGTTTTTGAAAATAAAAAAGGTAAGCTTTACAACAGTTCACGAGCTTTGTGTTTTGCTAAAAGACAAAATTATCACTAACAGCACAAAGATAATGAAAACACATATTTCTCAGATACTTACAATAGCAGCCAAATACAATAAAATATACATTAATCAGAATTCTGATTTTCTTTATATGCAGATACAATCATAGTCTACATAGAGGCTTCACTTTCTGTAAAATGTCTTCACAAATCCATTAAAAAAGGATAGTAAAAGGGAACAGGCTTATGTATGCCACATGTTTTGGTGCCTAAGTAGAAGCTGTTACAGGAATATCTTGTTAAAACCAGGCTTAAGTTAGATAAAATTTGCTCACAAAACCTCTTTAAAGTCCAATCCATCAGGATGCAATGCTCTCAAGCATTTCACACTGAGCACAGAAACATCTGAAGGATTCAGACTATCTTACATGAACAGATGTGCAAAATATGGAAGCAAATTTGAAGTGAATCAAAGAACATTCATGTATCTTTATCCTTTCTGTTAAACATTTCAGTACTAACAGGGGAGATTCAACATTTAGAAACCTAGTGTTTTTCTTTTAGTTCTTGATTATATTCTGTTCATGAAGGAAAGATGAATGGCAGTTAGGGTTACCAATATTAACTTGCAATCTCATCTGCTAAATGGTTTTGTGTTCTTTTCTACTGCCAAAGCTCCCTGATAACCTGAAGTTTTGCAGCACAGTACTGCCTGTCATGATAACACTACAGAATGACTCCTTTTGTTCCTTTAGTGGTACAGGCTGAGGAGAATGAGGAGCAGGAGAGCATTCCTGCTAGAAGTGCTTGCTGTCTCTCTGCTCTTCCTGTTTAGGTCCAGTTATCATTCTCTTGCACTTGGCTGGTGCTCCTCTTTCCTGATACTGCACTAATCCCAACCTGAATGTATCCTGGAGGGCAAGAGAAAGCATTGTGGAAAAGAGCAGCATGTTACAGTGGAGAAAGTCTTCCCTACTACAGCTCCTCCTCCAAGAGAATGCTTCATTGCATCTTAGGAGGCGACTTTCATTCAGGAAATACGGACAACTAAATAATGGGTAGATGATTCAACATTAGTTAAAAAGTTATCAGCTTTTTTCTTCACTTAGATAATGGCTTTTTCCAATTACCATCCGTACTAGACAGGGAAAACCAAAACTTTTAAGTCAAAAAAAGCAGCACAGTGTCTATAAAACCTGAGCAATGTATTTCACAAAGGTCATCCTGTGCAGCCCAAATGCTCACTGTAACTTCAAAAAAATTTATGCCTAGAACTGCTAAAATGCAGAAAAAACCACAGGATGTGGGTTTTATTAGTTATAGGTGGTATTTTCAGGGGCTCTAATACAGCGTTAGTCACATAAATACTTGGGACTAAGTTAACTGTTCACACTCAGTATCAGCATTACTTAGATGAATTTTCTTGATTTGTACATAATTAAAATTATATCAATACAAGTAAAATATTGTTGAATGGTGCTGTACATGGAAAACAAACAGGAAGTGTCTCAAGAAAAATTCAAATTACCTTTCATCAAGGTAGATTCTCAGCTTCTTCCAATTTAGTGTTCTTGTACAAAAGATAAACTTAGCTATTTCTTTCGGTGAATCATCGAGTATGCCCTTGGACATAAAGTAGTTGACTCCCTGAGATAAAATACAGGTATGTATAAATATGTTTGATATTCATAATGTGTTTAGGACCAAGTATTGTACTTGGCAATATGGGTAGATAATCCTACTAATTGGCTTGTTTTTCAGAATAATTCCATTTCTTCTAAATCATACTTTAACATGCACAATATAGTCTATAAATCAAATGCAAAGAAAGAATTTATTGTTATGGTTGAGATTTTACATATACTTACAGTAGGAAATTTAAAATTATGAACCCCATAATAAGAATAATGGTTCCTTAATTTCTTTACAGTGTAGACTAGTATTTTGTTTTTCATACTTTTATAACTGTATTTAAAATGCTGTGGGGGCCATAACTTTTAATTTCATAACTCTAGTAAATAAGAAAATCTTAGCCATAATGTCTTTAGTCTTTAATATCTTTCATTAAAACATTAATGTTCTCACATGTATATGATGTATCACATTCAAATAGATGCATTAAATGCATTTGTTTAAATGTGCAACAATGCAAATAACACAAGCACACTGATTTTAAAGCATAGGTAAATATCAACATACATAAATACGCATACACATAAATAAGAACACTGTGCCTAATATAAACGTTTTAAAAGATGAACAACTGTGTATATTTATATTGGTATTATGATACTCAGAATTTTCCACACATTGCTAAGCACACATTTCTTACAGAATGCATGAGAAATTTAGTTGAAAACCCTTTTATCCTGGATATTCTTTCTGTTCACTGAAATATCCCAAAGCATAAAACTGTTTTCCTTATGATCTCAGAAATCAAACCCAACCTAGTAGATTTACAAAATGTTCACATTTTTCAACAACAAAAATGTAGACCTAAGAATAACTAACCAATTACTTGCAATTGAAATTCACAGGGGCTGGGAGTGGTTCTAAAACATTTTTTTTCATGAGTCTTCTGATATCAGACTTCTCAGTATTTTGCAAGTCTGCTCTTTTAGATTACATTACACCTATAAAGATATAGGGCCAAGCTGTTATTCAGTATATAAACTAACTTCTCGGGTGCTCTTCAGTTTTGCTTGGAAAATAAACAAAGGACTGTGTGCAGGTTTGGAAAAATGTTTTGTGTAGTGGATTGGTTAACACAAAATTTCAGTCATATCAAGCAGAAAAGAAATTAGCATATAAGCTTAAGATACTGACAACACAAATAATAAGCCAACAAACACCTGTAATATTATCCATCTGTTTTTACCAGTCTGTAAATTTTGCCTCTATGTTTACAGAAAAGAGCAGTTAATCATCATACATTTTTGTTGTTAAAAGAACGTTTTATAAAATACATAAAAATAAAATGTTAAGTTTTTTCATGGGTGAGACAAAAAAGAAAAAAAAATCCCTAGCAATTTTAAGCTCTGATTTTAAGAGGAATTTTTCCGTAGGACTCTAATGACATGTGTGCTGCACTGTAAGCTTGAATTCATATCCAAATTAGATCATATTTAATTTTGCCCTTAATATGGATGGATAACATAATGCGAAGTCCTTTCTTGAACCTGAGCTAAATAGGAAACTAAAAATGGGAGATCAAAATAAACATTAACTCAAATATTTTTTGCAATTTGTACAAGACTAGAAGCAGAACACCTTCTGTACTCCGTTACTCCTAATGACAGTTATGCATTTGCTTCAGAAATAAGTATTTGCTTAAGGTAATACAAACTGAAGCCAGGTGAAGAAGTCTCGGGAGTATTCCTGCTGCAGTTATTTAACAAACACTTCTGCAACATATCCAAAAAGTACCTGGCACATCATAGATGAGGCAGGATGAAAATAACACCTTCTTTAAGACAGATAATGGGCTGGTTTCTCTGTGACAGTAAATGCTGTAAGTAATTTATTTAATGGACAAGATTTTAACTCAGTGTAGGACCCAGTAGGCTACCAAGTCTTAGCAAAGCATTTTTATTCCCTCTATCCAATTCCCTTTTCTCTCCCCCACGCCACATAATGTTTAACAATATCCTTCTCTGTGAAGGCACTCTTTGTGTTAATTTGCTTCATATTCTTCACAAATAAACTGAGTATAAATAAAACACACTTCAGAACATGCTATAATTTTTAATCTCATTTTTCCCACAAATGCTTTGAAACAGAAACATGATTTCTCTTTAGTTTTTAAATTTTGGTTCATAGCAAAAAAATTTATGTACGAGATTTAGGGCATGTCATCCAATCTGCTTTCTGTAACATTGTGAACACTGCCTTGAATTCCTCTCAGAACTCACACTTCAAATAAATCATTCCTGGTGGCTAAAATGGTCACTTGTGGCAGGTTCACTAGCTGAAATAAGTAGTTTGACACAGTATTAAAAAAATCTGTGCTGAGTCGGAGATTCTCTTAAGAACCACTTGACTGAAATCAGGTAGGTAGATCTGTGTCACCAGCTACCAGGTCTGAAGAAGTCTTTAATACTTCGAAAACACTGCAGGATGAGTACATACTATGTTCTCCTAATTATGATTTAGGTTAGGTGAGCAGTACAACAGTCAAGATTCCCAGCAGGTGTCTGTGCCTGACTTGAATGAGGAGCCTTGTCACTAGAATGTTCTGTGCACCCGAGAATTCGGACAGATGCCTTAAGGATGTCTTGCATTTGTACCCTGAATTTCATACAGCTGTGGGTAAGATCTTGATATACAAAAGTGTCAATTTAAATTACGTATGCAAATAATAATCACAATTATAGAGTAATGGTAATAACAAAAGTAATTTGTTGTATTTCAATGTTATTTTTCACAATGGTTTTTTTTGCTTATTTCACCAATTCATTCTACTACAGCACTGACAACTCTTGCTTGCTTTCTCCTTGTTTCCAAGAGTCTTTCTATTAATTTATATTCATATAGGATATCTAAAATAGAACAGGGTTTTTTTCAGTATTGGTTTCATTTCTGCACTGATGTTTTTTTCTCGGCTGAGAGTACTTTGAGAACATTTCACTACAGCAGTCAACATTAAAATCTGGTAGTTGCCTTTGATGCCTCTGTTTAGGTATATACACAAAACAAGCCAGACATACTCTAAGTTAATGACATAGAAAATTTGGAATCAGTATTTTTCTACACTTACACATGATTTCTCTTTTTAATATTTAAATTGAATTGTTTGCTTTTCACCTAATGTGCATTTAAAAGTAGTGCACAAAAAGACAAATAAATGGCTGTGCACGTACTCTATTTGTTTGGCAGATTTAAAAAGTGACTAAAGAAACCACTAATAGACTGTTAAATCTTATCATTTTCAGGTGACTTATGATTCTGTAATATGCTTTTAGATTTTGTTAAGATTACATAAATATCAACATAAAATTCTGATTTCTTTCTACTCTCCATTGTATTAAAAAAGACAATTTAAACACCAACCAAATTAAAACTTTTCTGAAATAAAAGCTGAGGAAATACAGGAATTCAAGTATAAATTGTAGCTTAATTATTTAGTTAAATTCTTTGGGGACAGTGACTGTAATTTTCTTCTGTATATACAGTATCTGGTATGGGGGGTGCAATTTCTAGTTGGGGCTTTTAGGTTACAGTAACATTATTAGTAAATAAAAATTAGATATGCATGGTATTATTATTCCTGTTGTTCTAGAGAAATGCAGTATCTCAATATATTTGATGGTGAATCTTCTGGAACAAAAGGTACAGTATTGATGTTCTATTTTCTAGCAAAATTTGTTAATATTCTTAAGTTATGAATCAAGACGTTGGGTGACAAGTGTCTACAATATAGAACAGTGTCTCTTTCACAGTATGTTTTTAAAATAGTCTCAGGGATGCACACTTTCAATGGCAGAAAGCACAAGTAGAATGCAGAAATAGTTTTCATGTTACACAGTATCTTTACAAGATTAAAGATCTCTGAATTTAATGTAGAGTTTTCAAAAGAGCTGTCTGGTCCATTCCAACTTTTTAGATAAATCACATGGAACTTCTTCCTTCTTCAGCATTCACAAAATTTCAATATTCTTGAGCATCTCAAACCTGGCATGCTTAGTAAATCATTATGAATTAGGGTAAGTTTTTAAAAAATCTGCTCATAAATACATAACAGTACATATTCCATCATCTACAGGCTAGCTCTAGTTATAAAGATAAGGTTGTTTCGTGTAAGTGGCTAAAAATTAATTTATAACCAAGTAAAGGTTAGAAAACTTACCTCCCTAGCAAAAGCTAAGGGCAGTTAGTAATGAATGAGACAATCAGAAGAGTGGCAAGCCAGGCTTACTATAAGCACTGTCTTACTGTATTGTTATTATGCTACATAAGGGAAATCCTAACCTCATTAAAGTCTGAGAACTCTGGTAACAGTCCAGACTCTAGTAGATACATAAAAATAAATGCTATTAAACACAATGAGCACAACGAGTCTGAATAATTTTCATTAAGAAAGCAACAAAAGTGAGATAACCTTTCCTGACCAAAGGATTCTCTTTTCCACCTTTGGTTCCAATTTTACCTACATAGTATAGCTCCATGTAATACACTTGAAAAATATTTTGTAGGGAGTTAGAAACAGCATACAAAGCAGTGGGAAATAACTTCTGGTTGCTTACAAATTCTGAGGCACAAGTGTATGAGATATGAAATGAGCACTACATGAGAAACATTTCACATACACCATACACTCTTTAAAATAAGATACGGCAGGGACCATGTAGGCAGATTAAACACCATAATATTAAAATGTTAATAGTAACACTAAGCCATGCCCTCTCCCCAAAGAAATAAAAACCAAGTTCCAAAATCTTGGCTACAATGGTGCTGCCATATGAAAAAAAAAAGAAAAAAAAAAAGTAAAAAAAAACCCAAACAAAATAAAATAAAGAAAGTGAAACAAAGAGAAACCAAACATGCACTGGTTTTTTGTTTGTTTGTTTTGTTTTAGGTGTTTTTTTTTCCTTCCAGATTATGTGTAATGTGATTAGGCACATTCTTTCAGCAGAATGTGAGCACCTTCTATGAATTATGCAAGCTCATGCACACAATCAATACATTAAATTACAGCAGATATCACAACACCATGCACACAACAATGGCTAACCAGAGAATCCTACCACAAAGTGTGTAGATGCTCTTCCCTACCCCGTGAGCCACTGCTAGCTCTGGAGCTGTTGCTGTGGAGCCTGGTTACCCATTTTCATGACATGGGCGGTGTCCTTTGGAGAATCTTGCTCCTGTGGCTGTGAGTATTACTATTTTGATAGTAATTTGATCAGGTCTGTTATCAAATGTAAAGCAGAGTTTGGCAGGAAATTCGGAGACGCAATTTGTAATAGTGGAATGCCATATCATATATTCCAGTCACAGTGTCCTTATAATTACAATTGTGATATTGGCAGAATTATTAACAATAAAAGCAATAGTATTTTTGAATTCTCCTGAAACTCAGGCCCTGAATGATTCCTACCAGGCTATGGTGCCCCACAGGGAGAGAGGAACAGAAGCCCTTAGTAGAGACCCTGAGGTTCTTGTCTCTTACTAGGCCTGAAGACTATTTATGCTACTATTGCACGGCATAACCATAATGAACCCAAAAGAAGTGCAGCAGAATATATTTAATACCTAATTCAGGTATACTACATTTGCAGATTTTCATTGCCTTTAAAAATACTGAATTGTTTATTCAGTGCCTTTTGTGAAGGCTCCAAATGCTTTAAACCTACCAAGATTACTTTAAATTAGGTTAGATTGTAACAGCACGTTATGAACTAAGATAGTAAATGGAAAGCTGTATTAACACAAATTGGAAGAAACAGAAAAATTTGGGTGGATAAAGCTGTTACCAACTAAAACTGGTTAAATTCTTAAAAACACATTTAAGTTACCCAAACACATGGCATTTCATTTTACAAGCTTTACATTTATTATTAAATTCACTAAAATCCTGATGAAAATCAATGCACTGAGATGGCAAGGTGCTGATAAAGTCATTCAGCAGTGCTTATCACGGGTCAAGGCAGTGCACTGCCAGAAAAGTTACAAAATAATTTGTGACAAATAAAAGTAGTGGGTTTCTTTATCAAGCAGGATATGAGACAAAGCATGGATTTAAACAAAATCACATTATTGCAATGATTTGCGTGGTGGCCACAAGTGACCCCACAGTCACAAGTTCATGTTTTATATATCATAAGCAGAGTGAACTACTGGTTCCTAGTAGATCTTATGTCTTTTAATCCTTTTGCTACTTTGGATTTATTCCACGTCCACTTCCTTGTGTATGTATAAATGCATGCAGGAAATTAATACTGTTTTCTGTCCAGTACTGTGAATATTCTTTTCCTAGGAAAGACGAAGCAGGAGTCTGGTTTTCTATACAAAAGATGGGTGTTAACGGCTTAACTCCCAGGCAAACCTGTTGCTTCTTTGAAAAGTAACAAAGTACAAGCAGAAACTGTCTCTTCTAGTTAGTTACTTAATAAATTATTTTAGTTTGACATGGAGTATTTTTTTAAAATATATGTTTCTATATACTAGAAAGCAAAATTATGTTTATGCATAACAAACATCTACAGAAATCCAATCAAACTGATCATTAGGAAGGTCCAGCATTACATCTTTTTCATAATTCAAAATTTGCTCCATGGTAGTGGAAATATTTTAAAATCTCTTAAAAGAAGCCACAACTGTAACAGAAGTTAAGAATAAAGTAAGTAAGTGTAAGTGCTACTTTATACCTCATCTTCTTTTAACTGAAGTGGAATCAAACTGAAACTGCAGAAGCATTTCAGCAATTTATGTAAGCATATTATTATCCTTTTTGAATTCACCATTTTCTCTTGAACTAGGATCACTGCCTTGTCCCTAAGTCAACAGGTGGTTGTGAATTTTTGGCACCCATAGGTAAGACCACAGTACAGAGCACTTAAGAGACAACCCATATGAATGATATGCACAGGTACCATACACCAAAAAAGATCAGGGTAGGACTGCAACTTGGTATTAATCATTCCTACAGTAAAAGAAGCACCTATTAAAACTTTGCTTTTAATGTGGCTATAATTATAAACCAATCATTATTATTTTAATTGTTTATTAGTGTCAGCAACAGTTCTCTTACCTCATCAGGGTTGGCATTAAAGGTGAGACTGCCCTCATCTAGCTGCATATACAATTTTCTAAAAGAAAATCCTAGAGGTGGATTCTTATTGTATATAGAACAGTGACCCCAAGTGGATTTGCACAACCTATGAAAACAGAATTAGTGTATTATCAAAATTATTTCAGGTACTTCACATATTTTACAACTGCAAAATGTAAACAACACTGCAAACCCAACTACTCAAACAATACAAGTTAGAAATACGTTGAAGATTAAGGCCTTGTTTTTCCACATGATATATCAAACAACAGGTGTGTAGTTATACATAGGTATAGTTTGTAGCAAGCACACTTGTGTATGTAGCGATCTCCAGTAATACCTCATAGGAATTAGAAGTCCAAAATACTGCATTTAAAAAGTATATTCATGTTTCCCTATGTCAAATCTCATTCAACTGAGGAAACCTTTGCTGAGGTTAGAATGACCAAAAGCACATATTGAGAAATTTAAAATCTAGTAATTATTAAAAAAAAAAGTTATCTTTGCTTACCCTTGCCAGAGAAGCTCATCATTTGCAAGATCCTGCCAGACACACGAAGCTAGACAGAGATCAGTTGCATTCAGGTATGACAAAATGGTAAAACTAAGCTCTGGTGGCAGCATTTCCAAGTTAATGAATCCTTCTTGTTCTTTAGATTTTCTGGTCTTCAGCAGGTGGTAGATATCAATGCCTCCTTGGGTTTGTTTGCGATGGCTTGCATTGGAAAGATTGTTAGTAGCTATTCTTCTACCATGTTCTCTGGTAAGATAACCTTGTTCGCTGTATCCTTGGTGTTGCAGTTGCTGGTTCCTAGCAACTCTCCAAAGTCCCTGACCCATCTGTGAGCCTGCTGGACATAAAATCCAAATCAAATGTTGTCAGCTATTTATAAATATTTGTAAGACAGACTCAGCACACACTGGAAAAATGAAATTCTAGGACTGATCAAAACAGGGGGAAAAAAGTGGGTTTTATCAAAGTTAGGCTGATTGTACTCTGACTCCTGGAGCAATTAAATACTGAAAACAAAAATCATAAAAAACCCAAACTAATAACAACGGTTTTTCCCCCACCAAAATTTTTATGCTTGAAGAGTTACAAAGTTAACAATAAGCTTCTGCATACAGTATTAAGTATTATCTATGTCCTATGCAAGTTAAGAGGCCTTAAAAATCAGAATATTTGGAATTACTATCTTCAGACTTCCTGTAAAATTTTGGAAAATAAAGCTTATTTACAATCATTGAGGTGCTATAAAATGTAAGGATGAACAAAAATGTCTAGAGCACTGGGAAGCACACAAAATTAGGCTGTGATTGACATTAAGACAAAGTAAAAATGGGACTTCAACACAGTTAAAAGTTGGATGTGAGTGGAAACTGCTTTACGTAAGGAGAAAGAAACAAGCCATGGATGCGGTGGGTGATTGTGGGCGGAAAACTGCAAATACTGAGAAATTACAGGAAAAAAGGCATAACCAAGACCAAGTTGACAGGTTCAAGTAACAGGTGAACCATGTATCTGCAAACACATCCATTCCGGGGAAGTTCAAGAATTCTCTTCTAGATAAGGCCACAATTGTGAATAAACTGTAGTCACATGTATTATATTCAATTTAGGAATACACAGTATTTTATATAAATTCATCATTATTTGTATTCTGATTTCTTGTACAGTTGCATACTTTGCTTAATATTTTACCATACTGGGGCAGGTTTAAAAAGGGGAAAAAAAAAGCTTGCTGACTCACACCATAAACAGGACAACTGCATGCACAAAGAAGGTGGCTACCATTTAAAAGGTGGCAACAAAACGATGAGTGATTTAATGCAAGTGAGCCTTGGTAATTCATGCTGGTGTTTGCAATTAATTTATACAACTTGGAACTGTAAATAAAACATATTTCTTCACAAGACTAAGAACTCTGCCTATTTTTGTCATTGTTCAGCTTGATTAAAGTAAGATGTATAAACTTTTTAAAAAGAGATCTAAATCTCTCCAAGGAGAATGAAGTTACTAACCTTCATCCAAAAAGGGGAACACCAAGCACTGTTACAATAAAATCAAGAGCTATTAAATGATTCAGTGGTAGCTGTGCCAGAACTGGCATTTAGGACTACAAGTACAATTCGGCTGCTGCTGCTGCTGCTATTACCCCTGGTCATCAGGCAGAGCAATACAGTTATATGCTGCAAAGAACCAAGGTAAAAAGAAGTTTGTGTGGTTGGGCAGTAGCAGCCAAGGGCTGTGAGGAGAGGAGACTTTCCTGAGGAATGAAAAGAGAAAATAAGGAATATTTCTGAACAAATACATTTCAAAAAGGCTACTATCACCAGACTGGCAAGTTTCTGTTTTGCTAGGCACTGTATATATGCTTGTTAATTACTTAAGTACAGTACTCAGTAAACAGGTATCTCTAAGTATCTTTGGAGGCTTCGACCAATTATTGACCTTAGCCCTATGAGTACATAGAACACTGCCAACAAGACATTGCACTTTCAAATATGCAGATTTAGACTCTGTCTTTACTCTTGGAAGTCATCAGATGATCTGAATGACTCAGTAATAATGAACTTTCAACTCAATGTAAAAAATTCAGGAGTTTAAAGCTACTTAAATACATGTGTAGCTGTACTCAAATATAATCCACATACTTGATCAGTGTAGCTCTTCATGTGAAAACAAAATAAAAATCATCCTGAAAATATTCCTCAATTCCCCATCCCTGGAGGGGTTTAAAAGATACATAGATATGGTGCTAAGGGATGTGGTTGGCACCAGACTTGGTCACGTTAGATAATGGTTGGACCTGATGATCTTAAATGCCTTTTCCAACCAAAATGATTCTATGATTCCATGATTATTATTATTATTTGAAGTCCTTAACTGCTAAAGCAGAAGAACTCGGAAAGAAAAAAAATACATGATTGCAATACTAAAGCTTACATTTTATGAAAGATGAGAGACTGTATTCTATGTAAATTGTGTATGTCAAGTAGAGAGAAAAGTGCTGGTAAATACAGGCATGTTTGCTGAGGGAAGCTTTTCTAAGACAAATTATGGAATTTACATTGTTGCCATTTTTTCTGACATTAGTTTCTATCATTATAACAAAGCCACATTTCTCCAAGTATCTATTAACACATAACTGTTAAAATTTTTTTGAAAATACTTTTTTGGGCATAGTTTATATGAAAAGGAAAAAAGGCAGTAACTGGAAATTCAAGGCAGTGAAGATCATTAGAAATTATATTGTGGCAAGTTTCATAATCTTAATACATCAGGAAAATGAGAAAGAGCAGCAGCATTATAATAAAGAGTTTGCAGAAAGGCTGTGACCAGTCAATTATCGAAATACCTTTATGCTATTAGGTAAGCATCTGGAAATTTTATTATAATTTCCAAACCTCTTCTAAGTCAGATTATTTTTCTGTTTGATATGCATTACCTGTAAAGAATTTGGTAGTGGTAACAGAGGACCAAGCTTTCTTACCTAGCTCTATATCAAATATCCAAAATTTAGTCACTAGTTTACATCTTTATTGCAATATTCAGTCATAAGCTTCTGTTCACAAAACACATCCTATTGAGTATTATTAAGCTAACAAGAATATTAACAGTTCTTGTTGGCACTCACAGGGCTTTTCTCCTGACACAAAAGCGAGCTGCTGTATATCACCAACATCATCCCTTGTAAATTATTTAACACAAGAAATTACTCCAAGACAGAGAAAAACCCCAGTGTCATTCAAGAAACTTGCCTTTTTATGATGCACACATATATGTATCCAAATGATATCACTGTGGAAGTGGTATTAAAATTTTTGTAGCACTAAAAATTATGTATTTGCTGGCTTAAGTAACAGCTGAAGAAATTTCACAGAACAAAGCAAGACAATTTAAACCATTCTAGAACCAGCTGCTGGACATCCACAAGCTTTAAATATGTGTGTCGCTATTCAGCAGCTTATATGCCATTTTCTTATTTCCTCCGTCAGTTAGTTTCAGCTTTGTATTAATCCATTATGGTGACTTTTAGAACTCACTTGTTAAACAAGAACAGTCATGTCATTGTTATTACAAAGTCTTTTAAGTAACTGTGGCTAGAACTAGATTGTAAAATTATTCCGAATATGTATTTTCCATATCCTGATTCAACAGGCAAGTCAATGTATGTCTTTATACTTCCAATCATGTAACTTTATCTAATAATTGAAACCTCTTGATAGCTTGACTGTATTTATAAAATACTGATCTTTTCTGACTCTGGATAATACCATCAGAGTCTGACTTCAATTCTAATCCTGTCTTCTACGGGTTACTTTGTTACCACATCATAAAGTTCTTTGGCAGTATTAAAGAGCATAATAGGATACTAAAATCTTATGTTTATCTAGATTAATGCTGTATAGCTACTGGCTTCTGCTTTCTTAACTAAAAAAACGACACATAATGATGTGTCCTGAGGATAACCAAGCGCTACAGCTTCATTCATCACAGCAGTGTTCGCAACTAAGGCCTGCTGATCCTTGGATCCCCACAAGTCTATGGGACAGGATGGAATCCATCCTAGGGGAATGAGAGAACTGGCAGATGAGCTCACCAAAGCCACTCTCCATCATTTTTCAACAGTCCTGGCTCTCTGAAGAGGTCCCAGATGACTGGAAGCTGGCCAGCATGATGCCCATTCACAAGAAAGGCCAGGAGGATCCAGGGAATTCCAGGCCTGTCAGCCTGACCTCAGTGCCAGGCAAGACTATGGAACAGGTCACCTTGAGTGCAATCACACAGCACTTACAGGATGGCCAAGGGATCAGGCCCAGCCAGCATGGACTTAGGAGGGGCAGGTCCTGCCTGACTGACCTGATCTCCTCCAGTCACCTGATCAGGTGACTGCCTGGTGGATGTGGGGAGGCCTGTGGATGTAGTCTACCTGACTTCAGCAAGGCCTTTGACACTGTCCCCCACAGCAAACTCCTGGCCAAGCTGGCAGCCTGTGGCTTGGACAGCAGCACTCTGTGCTGGGTTAGGAACTCGTTGGAGGGCCGAGTCCAGAGAGTGGTGGTGAATGGTGCCACATCCAGCTGGCAGCCAGTCACTAGTGGTGTCCCCCAGGGATCAATGTTGCGCCCCATCATGTTCAATATCTTTACTGATGATCTGGACGAGGGGATTGAGTCCATCACTAGTAAATTTGCAGATGACACCAAGCTGGGGGCAGGTGTTGATCTGTTAAGAGGGTAGGAGGGCTCTGCAGAGGGAGCTTGACAGGCTGGCCAGATGGGCAGAGTCCAATGGTGATTTAACACATCTAAGTGCCAGGTTCTACAGATTGGGCACAACAACCTAATGCAGTGCTACAGGCTGGGGACAAAGTGGCTGAAGAGTGGCCAGGCAGAAAGAGACCTGGGGGTACTGGTTGACAACTGGCTGAGGATGAACCAGCAGTGTGCCCAGGTGGCCAAGAAGACCAATGGCATCCTGGCCAGTATCAGGAATAGTGTGGCCAGCAGAAGCAGGGAGGTCATTGTGCCCCTGTACTCAGCACTGGTTAGGCCACACCTTGAGTATTGTGTCCTGTTCTGGGTCCCTCAGTTTAGGAAAGATCTTGAGTTGCTTGAACGTGTCCAGAGAAGGACAACAAAGCTGGTGAGGGGTTTGGAGCACAAGCTCTGTAAGGAGAGGCTGGGGGAGCTGCGGTTGCTTAGCCTGGAGAAGAGGAGGCTCAGGGGAGACCTTATTGCCATCTACAACTACCTGAAGGGAGGCTGTAGCCAGGTGGGGGTTGGTCTCTTCTCCCAGGCAGCCAGTACCAGAACAAGAGGACACAGTCTCAAGCTGTACCAGGGGAAGTTTAGGCTGGATGTTAGGAAGAAGTTCTTCACAGAAAATGTAATTGGTCATTGGAATGGGCTGCCCAGGGAGTTGGTGTCACCATCACTGGAAGTGTTTAAGAAGAGACTGGATGAGACACTTAGTGTCATGGTTTAGTTGATTAGATGGTGTTGGTTGATAGGTCGGACTTGATGATCTGGAACGTCTTTTCTAACCTGGTTAATTCTGTATTCTGAATTCTCATCTCCTTTAACCTGAGAGCCTTTCAGCCCCAGCTCCAGGCAATTATGCTGGTGGTTCCAGCGGCACAACCGGTCCCTCACGCCCAAGACCGCCCTACTTAACATGACAGCTCCGGGGAGCCCCCATCGTCGACGGTCACGGCTGTTCTCCCTCCGCCCTCAGCGGAGCATTGCAGCCACTCTGCTTGCCCTCCCCTGCCCCCTTCCCTAGCTACACTTCCCCCAGCATTACAGAGCCGAGACCGAGAGAGGCTAAGGAAGGCCGGAATACGACCACAGCCTCCTCGGCGGCCCCGTCCCCGTGGGTGCCACCCCCGTGCTCCATTGGGCCACCGCAACGGCCTCAGGTCTCGATTGGACGCGCCGCCCGTCCATCCGCACTCCTCTGCGCCGCTGAGGGACCCCTCCCTCCCCGGTGTGTGTACCTGTGCGAAATCGAGTCCCAACCGCCGCCGCGACGACCTCGGCCCGAATCGGTGCGTGAGCCTCGCCGGGCAGAAAGAGGCTGTGCAGTCCGAAGCAGCGGGGATAGGCAGCGGGAACCAGGAAGGCCCCTCTGGCACGCAGGAAAAGCCGCTGCTACCGCCCCGTCTCTTTGCCTGGCAGGTTTGACGTTTGCTGTTGTTGCTGGAAGTGACGTCACCGCGGAGAGACGCGCGGGAAGCGGAAGCGGCCATTGGATCTTGCGGCGGTAGATTCAGTCTGCGTTTGCCTTGCACCAGCTCCTGAGGGGGACTGTCTGCCGGGAAGGGCTTTTCCATAGCGGGGGCGGCACTTGGCGCGGGTGAGCGTCAGGTTCTCTCTCGGGGGCTTGTCCCCGCTGCGGGGCCGGCGGCGCGGAACGGCTCTGAGCCTAGTGCTCTCCCTCTCTTCAGAGACGGCAAGCCTGAGGGGGAGTTGCGGCGGCCCGGTGGCCGGCTGATCTGCGGGTGAGGAAAGGAGAGTGGGGCGCTGGCTCCCATCCCGCTTTTGAGATTTCGCCTCGGGGCTCTGGCTACAATCCCGCTCTTGAGTTTTCGCCTCAGGTCGCTGGCGTGGCACTGGGACCACAGGCGGGCTTGCCGATGGCAGGGCCACGTTCCGTTTTTTTTTGCTGTTTCGTTGGCGCCAGGGCAACCGTGCAGTTCCTTGTGCGGGTCACTCGACAGCAAGTACTCGGTGCTTGAAGCGTGTCTATTGCAGTTGGCTCTATAATAGCAAAGTACAGTATTTGCCCTTGACATTTTTGCATATCTGCACAACGGTGTGATCTCTCAGTGCTCCATGTAACGAATTACTCTCAATATAATTAGAAGAAATAAAAAAGTCTTTTTTTCTGTTAGATATTTCAAGCAAAGTGCAGTGTCAAGATACTTGTTAACTTGAGTGGTTTTCTTGGTGGTAGTTTTTTATCTTTTATGTCATTGATTAGTGCTTTGAATACCATATGCAATTTTCTTTAAACCAGTTGCAGTTCTATGGTGTTTCTTAAAACTTAATTATATCTGATTTTATTCTGGTTAGCAAATGTTCTGTAATTGTTCTGTCATGAATTCCTACAGGTAAAAGCCATGTGCCGCTGTAGTGTTCACCTTCCCAAGATGTTCAAGTCTTTTCTACCAACTTAACTAATTTTTACGATCTCCTGAGCTATTCAGTTAGTAGTTCCTGTTTTTTCAATCTAGAGGTCCAGTGGAGAAAGGATTTTTGATACTTACAGGAAATGGCTTATGTGATTACGTGAATACCTGTGAGAATGTATTTAAGTATTTGAATTGCAGGTCGGATCTTCGGTATTATTTCAGGACTTGTTCAGACTTTTCTTGAGATCTGGTTAAATTGGCAAAACTGTAGGGTGGATCACTATGTGAAGTAACACAGGAAGAATGGCTGTTTCAGTTTCCAAATACTTGAGGTTGAATTATGCCTAGCTTTCAACAGTAAGTGTTGTGTACCTATATTTAGCATGACTATTAATCCAGAACCTAACAATTAGGAGGAAGAACCTAATAATTAAATAGAAAGAAAATACAGCTGCAAAGTGGAGTAGCCAATGGAATAAATTTCTGACAAGGCTTGAAGTAATATCTTTGGAGTGTAGGGCCTTTTTGATCTATGTCAGCAAGAGAAAATGCTGTATTTTGAGAATATCTCTTCATATATAGGCTGTCTGGCAGCCTGTCTTTACTGCTCCCATTGGTAGGCTTCAATGAGCATGTTTCCTCATAAGAAAAGAAATTCAGTGAAAGCAGTGGCAGGCAGTTATCTTCCACAAGAAAATTGAATTGAACAGCAGATTTCTGTTATAAGTGTTGGTAGCTGAGATAATTACTTTTACTGAGGATTTTGAGCAAAGTGCTGTTGAGGATGAAGTTCTTCACAAGCAGAGCTCAAGGATGTGTAGAAGAACTGTTTTTGTTAGGTGTCTGTCAATTTCCTGTACTTTAATTTACTCTTCCCGCCTCCCCGTTCTCTGTTAAAAAACATTGAGTTTGCAGTTTGCTAATAAGCTTTCTCAAGTTCTGTCAGTTTGTTCCAACTGCTAAGAAGCAAGTTATTTGTTTTCAATTGTCACTTAAGAGCTGGGCTATCATCCAACCTACGTTTAAAGTCTTGTGTTGAAAAAGAGCTAATAACTGGTTTCTTATGTGCAAACACTTCCAGGTTACAGTACATAGTACTCATAGGCTATCTCTAAATATAAATGTACTTTAAAGCAGTGGAGTGAGGGACAAGGTTCTTTAAAATAGGTATCAGTACTGATATTTGAAGATACTGCTTTAAAGGTGTTTCATCTTAATTGTCTGCCAGCCAGGTGGAGTTAACATTATTTTTGGACGTCTCAGGGCAATTTTTTGTTTCTGTGTCTGTTTGTTTTATTATTTTATCCCTTCCCAGTCTCCTCTTAGTCCATTGAGAAGCTACTAATAAGTTTTGTTTGGTAAAACATATTAAAAGCCTGAACTTCGTTTATTTATTTATCCCTTTGGTAGATCTGAAAACTGATTTGAATGTTGGTGATTTCACACTTTGCTGGTTCTCTTTTGTTGTCTTCCCCCTCTCCTCCACCTTTTCTTTTTCTTTTCCTTTTCTTCATTCTTCAGTTTCCTTACAACTTTGCAGGGAGAAAGGCACCTTTTTGTAGTTTGCACCAAGTCTTTAAGTGTGTCTCTTCTATGAAACTAAGCCCACAATTAAAGTGAGTTCTCAACTTGTGCTTTACAAAGTAAAAGTTAAAAAGGGACCTTTTGGTTATCATCCCAATAAACTTGTGAAACTTGTGCCTATTTTGACATATCTAGGCAGTCTGTTATTCCCTTTTCCCTGACCAATTTTAAGTGTATTTAAAGGATCAGCTAAATAAAGAAGTATTGTCTGTGTTGAGTTGCTAGTACTGCCTATTGATGTTTGCATATCCAAACATTGCTTTTCTGTCCAGTGAGCTTGGGGCCAGGTGAAGAGAAGAGTAAAAATCATTCTAAATTAAAAATGCAAAAGTCTTTCACTCATTATGGAATTTCTACTCTTTTGGAACAGTGAAGAAACTTGTGTTCACTTAGTTTTAGTTTGTTTAGGCAGCCCTAAATTCTTACTGTGCTTTCAGATATCATTAAAGATCTTTGGTAGTTGCTCAGGTTGAGGACTACTACTTGATCTTACTTAGAATGAATGAAGATAATGATGGTATTAATTGATCTTGAGCCATAGGTTGGTGCTGTAATACTTTGGAAATAGTAGCATCTAGAAAAGAGGACCAAAACTTTGAATTTCACTGGTAATTTGGTTGTGGTTTGTAATTTTTGTTTATTTTTTATTTTTTTAAGGATGGGAATGGACTATACTAGGAATGGACTATACTACATTTGTATTTTGTAATCTGAAAGAAGAATAGCATTTGGAATAATGGCAACAGGAGACCTACAAGGAAGTTTAAGAAAAATAGAACAAGGACTTCGTTTACTAAATTATCCAAGAGATGTGGATTACACAATGTAAGGGGCAGTGTGAATAAATTTATGCTAATACATGATGACAGCAAGATATGTAAATAAGATATGTATAAATATTGTACCCAGTGATGAATGAGCGGAACCTATGTCTATGCGAAGTTATAAACTGGAAGATAATAGGATGCAGTTTTACTGTTCTAAGCAATCCTTAGCATAATCCTGAGTGTATCACTGTCTTGTTCTGCTGCTGTTTTCACTTTTATAATTTCTTTGTAAATGCTAACAAAATTTTCTTGACACAAAGTTGAATGTTGAGAAGCAAATGCTGGTGGGCTTTAGATTGAAAATGTTAAAATTATGTAAGGGTCATGAAAGGGTTATTTTGAGCATTGTAGAGATAATAGTAAAGGCTGCTGAATGAGATACACCTGGGGAAAAAACCCTTAAAATGAAGGAGGTATTTGGAGATACCATTCTGGATATATTAAAATATCTTTCAAGTTAAATGTTTGAATTTATGTAATGAAAGGCTGTTGTTATCTTATGCTGTGTAAACCACTTTTGTTTCTCAATAGGTTAGTAAAGGGTGACCCAGCTGCATTTTTACCTATCATCAGCTACTCTTTTACATCCTTTTCAACTCACATAGCAGAACTTTTGGTAAAGTGCGATGTGGAGCTCACAGCAAAGACTGACTTGCGTTTTATTGAAGCTATTTATAAGGTATCTCTTCATGCTCTTCCCAGAAGAGACTCAATTTATTAGTGTGGCCTTATAAAAATTAAACATTTAGTATGAGATTTACTAGAAAGTGAATTTTTGTCAATGAACATGAATTATAATTCTGTTAGGATATAAAATGAGTGGTAAGTCACTGTGTGACAAGTTTTTATTTAGGTTTCCTGAAAACAAGGATGGTCCTTGTTAACCGAATCTCAATTTTGGGGCAGTTGCAGAAACAGTAATATTACTGTTTTATGTTAGTTTTGAAGAATACTGAAATATTTATTACACAATAACTTTCATGGAAGTGACCTTAGAAGAAATTATAACCAGCAAAACCAAATCACATCAAATTTGAATAATTGTAATGCAAGCTCAGTAAAGAAATGCAGCTATTTTAAAACACCATGCTGTATTGATATATAAAGTCCAATACTTAACAGTATATAAATTGGAATCAAATTCTTAACTGACTGAAGATAATTTTGAACTATTCTTAAAAATATCCATAAGCATATTATTATACATTTGCTTGATTTATTAACTGATACTAGCTTACTCAGATTAGTTTTCCATTTGAGGAAGACAGACTCCTTTACAAGGCAGCTCTGTGGTAGCCTTAGCATTCTGATGCATTTGCTAACATTAATACAACTTTATATTGTACATCAACTTTTGAAATTTTTTGTGAAACTTTTTTAATGTTAATGTCTACAGTACTTTATCTCATCAGATAAATTCTTGAGACTGAGTTAAATTTTATAAGTGATGTGAGTGAAATGTTTTTGGAAGAAGTATGTGGAAAGGCTAGTTAGAAGAAATAGCTGAGCATATATAAACAACCAAATGAGGAAAAAGTTTAACTGCTGAAGTGCGGAATGAAGTAAAATATTATAGAAAAATAAGAACCTGACCATGCCATTTCTACAGTGTGGTGAATTTGAAAGTGATAATAAGTACTTTATTTTGTTGCAGCTCCTTCGAGATCAATTTCAATATAAACCAATTTTAACAAAACAGCAGTTTCTTCAATTCGGCTTTGCAGAAAGAAAAATGCAGATCGTTTGTGACATTATCAACTGTGTGGTGAAAAGGCATAAGGAATTAAGTAACTCGAATAAGGTACTGATTAGACAATAACTTTATGATAAGTTTCTTTTGACATACTTGATGCTGCAGGTAGAAGTTGAAGATCGAGAAGCTCAACATGAGCTCTCAATGTGCACTTGCATCCCGGAAAGCCAATCAGATCCTAGGTTGCATCAAGAGAAGTGTGGCCAGCAGGTCAAGGGAGGTGATTCTCCCCCTCTACTCAGCTCTGGTGAGACCCCACCTGGAGTACTGCGTCCAGTTCCTGAGACCCTATTACAAGAGGGATATGGAGGTGCTGGAGTGTGTCCAGAGAAGGGCCATGAGGATAATCAGAGGGCTGGAGCACATCTCCTATGAGAACACACTGAAAGAGTTGGGGCTGTTCAGTCTGGAGAAGAGAAGGCTCTGAGGTGACCTAATTGTGGCCTTCCAGTATATGAAGGGGGCCTACAAGAAGTCTGGGGAGGAACTTCTCAGGATTATCAGGTAGTGATAGGACTAGGGGGAATGGAGTGAAGCTGGAGGTAGGGAGATTCAGGCTGGATGCGAGGAGGAAGTTCTTCACCATGAGAGTGGTGAAACCCTGGAATGGGTTGTCCAGAGGGGTGGTTGAGGCCCCGTCCCTGGAGGTGTTTAAGACCATGCTGGATGAGGCTCTGGTCAGCCTGGTCTAGTGTGGGGTGTCCCTGCCCATGGCAGGGGGGGTTGGAACTAGAGAATCTTGTGGTCCCTTCCAATCCTGACTGATTCTATGATTCTATAATTCTATCAGTTTATTTGAAGATACAGGTTTGTCGATAGTCAAAATTGGGTGAATAGTGTAAATTCCAATGTTAGATGCTTAAGTGCTAGATGGTATGCAAAAGACAAAGCTGCTTGTGCCTTGTGGAATAAAGAAAAAAATACTTACTGTATTTTCAATGAGTGATTTTTTTATTAATTAATTTAAAATTTTTTTTGTTTTTACACTTCCTAGGGAATGTTTGTATAACTTGCTGGACTTTGCAGGTAGATCTGAAAACAAAGCAAAAGCATCTGATATGCTGAAGTTCTGCCAATATTTAATTGAAACACCTCACTTGTATACCTCAGTGGTATACATCTCAAATCAGATTATTTTAATTAATAATTTGTCATACTTTAATGCATTTTTTTCTAAATGTATGCAGTTTAGCAATTGGTGCTTTAGTAAAAGCAGTTTTCAGTCTTCATATTTTCCTTTTTTTTTCCACATGAGTTTCAGGACTTCTATCTATATACTTCATTTTTTTGCTTTTTGGGGCATAATTACTTTTACCTTTTTTTTTTTTTTTATTAGTTTCTTTCAACTCTGGTGCAAGTTGATAATTTTTATTTATGACCAGCTTTGATGCATTCTTGCATAGGCCTTAATGAGTGTATGAATATGACATTCACTTTCCAGATATTTCCTTTTTCTTTTTTTTTAAACATTTTTAATTATTACTGTGCTTCAGAGGTTTAATGTGTTTCTGTGTCATGCAATATTCCTGCCTGTTAATGATGACAGAAAGTGGGGGTTGTCATCCCCTTCACAAGTCATGTTGTTCTCTGTTAGAAGTGTAATATTTTCTCCTCTTCACTTGGAAGGTTAAATCCCAAACAAGGAAAAAACTCAGGTCTTTACCACAATTTGGCCATACTTGGTATTTGAATGTCCTTACTGATCCTAGTGGGAGTGCTCTGAATTCCAAACAGGTATGAAAATTGTTTTTATGTTGTATATCTAAAAGATTAACCTCATTTGTAGCAAGTCAGGCTCTTTTCTGGGATATGTCCTTTTTTCTGGAATATGTCCATTTAGGTTTTTATGCTTGGTCAGTTTTTTTGGGTGGGGTTATAATTGTTTGTTTGTTTTTCCAGAGTGTTCTTGACTGAAATAATGGCGGAAATACAGAGCATATTGCTTCTCTCTTTGTCTGAGTAGTTGATCTTGAAGTCTTGATGATACAGATCTAGAACTGTTGTGTAAATTATATCAAATGAAGGGACTTCAATAAAAATGAAGATGCAATTGAAAGAAGAATATACATCTTGTTTGGAGACAGAAGTGTGTTTGGCCTAACATTGTGGAGTTTTCAGCATAGCTTTCAAAACTTTTTTCACTGTTGTCTTAATCTGTTCAGCAAAGATTTCTTAATGTAACATTCCTCTTCTGTTTTACAAGAGTAACACTTCATCTTTTACATTGTGCCACTTTTGGCCTGTGGAGTGGACAGCTTTCCTAGTATTTTCTCTGAAAGGCCGTGAAGTACATTTGCACAAAACTTTTAGGACTGTGACTTCCCATTAAATGTTGGTGATTTCTATTTGGAAGCAAACTACTGCTTTTAGCAGTAAGGAAAACTTCACAAAGAAAATACTTGGAATTATTTGTTTGGCACTTCTGCTTGTTGAATGACAGTACTGAATGAGTGTATTAAAAATTCCCTTGAATAAGAGAATTTCAGCTTCACTAAAATATGTAGGAATCTGTAGCTGTTCTGTAGCTGTTAAAATGCTGCACAAAACTAGTAATTGTGGTTTTTGATGTTTGTACTGTCTATATATATGCTAATACATACAGTCCTAGTCATACCTCCCAATCCATACAGGGAAATCTATCAATCCTTACAATAAGAGAGCCTTCACTACTGTTTATGGAAGGGAATCAAAGTATGCAGTACATTTGGTAAAGTGTGTGCATATTTATTTTAGAGTTCTTTAGTGTCTGTATGATTTTTAAAAAGTTAAGCAGCCTGCTGTTGCTTTCTATGTTTTGCCTCCAGTTGGAATGTGATTATCAGATTTAAATACTAAACTGATAGGTCTTTTGTCACTGATTTGTCTGACAATGGAAATGCTTTTGTAAGGAATAACACTAGTGATTTATTTTTTTTTCTTGTTCATGTACTGAAAAGAAGCCCCAAGTAGAACGTCACTCAGGCAGTGAAGTTAGTGGTGACCTTCATGCACTACCCCTTCCAGCACAGGGAGGTAATGAAGAATTGTATCCAGATCATGATGTTGTGGAACTTAAATGTAAACAGGTAAGAGTATTTATTCAAAGATGCTGTCTGCATGTATTCTTAACTTTTCTTACAGGGCTTGTCTAAAGGGATAAAGGTTTTAGCAAGATAGCTGGATGTTCCTTAGGTGTAACTAATGCATATGTAATAAGTATATTGAAAAAGTTGAAATAGTCTTCTAAATTGTACTGTCCTTTCAAGAGCAAGTCTTGCCAACAGTGTCTTTTAAAAGCTGAGTTCTGCAAGTAGGTGTATTATGACTATTCTGAAAGGAAAAAATATCTTCTAGTGTAGCACAATGTGGTTACTGAACTTTAAGATTCCACTTCATTCCATTGATCAAATGATTAATTATATCTTAAAATTAGAGGATATGTTCTTATCCATATTATCAGGTCATGGAAGATAATTCAGAGATTGAATTCCTAAAGATTCAGCTTGCTGATTGCCAGGAAAAGCTTCATAAGCTAGATTGGATGGAAGATAAACTGCATGTTTTAGAAGAGAAACTGGAAGGAAAGGTGATCATAGATGAGAAGGACTGGAATAACTTGTTGAGTCGAGTTTTGCTTCTTGAAACAGAGCTAACATTGCAGTCCCAAAAGGTATGTTAACTTCTGTTCTTCTATAACAAAAGTTTCCCAGACGTAGTGTTGTAAGCCTGTTTCTGCTCTTTCTGGAGCCTGGTTTATGCTTTGTCGCTATTTTTTAAAGACATGATGTGAATGGAAGTGCTGTTTATCAAGTTGGTGGTATATTTTTCTTAACTGTAAAACTCCTTTGGTTTTTTTCGTGCTCTATAAAACAAAGCTCTCCATTGGAAATGGTTTTCCTTGCAGGAACAGCAGGTATAGCTAAGTCTATCTTCATTAGTAATTACTGTCTGTGTTTTTACTTTCTAGAGATTCACAGTTGGGTTGGGTTGGATGGGACCCTCAAAAGTCATCTTCTCCAACCCCCCTGCACTGAGCAAGGATGCCTCTAACTAGAGCAGTCTGCCAAGGGCCACATCAAGTCTGATCTTTAATGTCTTCAGGGACAGCACCTCAACCACATCCCTGGGCAACTTATTTTACCTCTCTCATTGTAAAGAATTTCCTCATTATGTCTAAACTAAATCTACCTTGCTCCAGTTTAAAGTCATTGCCCCTCATCCTATTACTGCAAGTCATTCCCCAGCTTTCCCATAGTTCCCCTTCAGATGCTGAAATGCAGCTCTAAGATCTCTCTGGAGCCTTCTCTTCTCCAGGCTGAACAGCCCCAGTTCTTTCAGCCTGTTCATAGGTGAGGTACTCCAGTGATCATGTGGAAAGATCTTTTGAAGACTCTTAATTACACTGTCTTCAAAAGTTCAGTGTTTCTGTAGTTGAGAATTGTCATCCTAGTGGCAGATCTAAGGATTTCCTTATTCTGGTCTGCATTACTCTGAATTTCTTACACTCATCTGCTGTTGATTACATTGAATATATAGATTTCGTTCTCCAAACTTGAATCTGATACAGAGATGCCCTTTGGAAGGTTAAGTCTTCACTTTACATAGCTAATGTTGACAAAAATATCACAGTATCACCAAGGTTGGAAGAGACCTCGAGGATCATTGAGTCCAACCTGTCTCCACAGACCTCATGACTAGACCATGGCAAATATATGGCATCCTCAATGGAAAATACACTGTTAATAGAAAAGTTAATTTTAATTTTAGTCCTGTTCTTCATCAGTGGCTCTTTGAATGTTTTTTTTATCCTGATTTGCTGGTCTTTCTCCTTTTTGTCAGTCCCCTTCTGCCCTTCCTATTTCTTGTCCATATTAATTGCATTTTTAGGTGTGTGAAAGTGCTGCAGTTGTGGTTAGATTTGTTGTTTTTCATACTATTGGAAGGTACTGATACTCACATTTATAGAATTTCACTTATGTGGATGTAAGTATTTTGAGATGCAGCATTTTAAATGCAGTTTCAGGTCAGCAATGGCTCAGGTGATTTACCATTAGAAATCAATTTCTTATGGATATTTAATTTATCTATGGACATATCATTAGAGATATTTGAACATATTTTCTACTGCTGTCAGTCGTGAGAGGTCTTCAGCTAAACAACCATAAGATAGCTTTGTTCCCATTTCAAGTGTATTCTTTTCAAGAATTATTTGTTCATTTGTGACAGTACCAGTATGGGAAAGCTTGTGTTTCAGACTAGGCTTGTTGTTTTATTTCTGCAAATTTGGTTTGTTATTACTTCACTAATATGTTTATCACAGTCATGCTAAGGTATAGAATAGTATTAGAAAATACTTACTGCAAGTTTTTGAGTTCTACTAAGATAATTATATTAAGATCTGAATGTTGCTGAATGAAATCATCTGCTGAAACAAGCTTGAACGTAGTTTGCGTGTGGCATTGTTTCCAATTTCTTTTTCAAAACAAAGTAAGATGTTTTTGTATTAAAAAAATAATAATTAAAATCTTCAAAACCCTACCTTTTTTTTTGTAATAGACATTTGAAAACTGCCAAGAAATAATCGTTTGGTCCAGAGAATTGCTGCTTCTTTGTTTCATGAAATTACATTCAAGTTGTGCTTCCACAGATACAGAAGCAATTCAGAATTATTCCTTGTTAGTCTTGAGTTTTCCAAAGAACTTCTGATATCTCGCCAACATAGCAGAAACACTCTTAATATCTGTCTTGCACCTCTGCAAAAATGGCAGCAGCTGTGCACTTCGCTATGGGAAAGTCTGAAGGGTACCAAAGGCATTCCAATGAAAAGAACTGAGCAGAAGTAGTCATTTAGAAGTAGTTATTCATTTATGGAAGAAATATTCATCATTATATTTTTTTCTTGACTTCCCACACAATACCTGTATCTCCCTCATTCATTTATTTGGATATACCTTTCACTTGTTAACAGATACAATTACTTCAGTTTAAAAAGTAATATACTTTATAAAAGGCTGAGATTTCATATCACTAATGATAACTCATGGGTTAAAACAAACTAGAAGTTTGAGATTTATATATTTTTTTTTTTTGTAATAATTAGAAAAGTGTACTCAAAATAATTTATTGTGAGTACAAGGTTAGCTGTGTTTTGGAACAACTCTTTTTTTTTTTTTTTTTTTTAAGCTAGATTGAGTTAAACTGAGAAGCTTTCTTAAAAGAGCCCTCTCTTTCAGGAGCTTAAAATAGACTTTGAATTTGAAGCAATTAGGTGAAATGAATGTCAGTACATCTATAGGCTAATTTTTTAGGATTGAGGAGCTGAATTTCTGAATATCAACCAGTAGCAGAAGGTACTCTTATTTTGTTATGGTAACAGCAGCCAATGTCAAGGTGTAGTTGTTAGCACAGACCAAGAACAGTCTGATCATTCTACTTAAACCTAAGTCATGTAAACTATATTTGAACCTGGTTTTGACCTGTTTCTGCACAGCAATGTTGATATTAAAAAAGCTCCCATGAAAGAGCCTATTTTTTCAATGCAATGTATGTATGCAAATGTGGTTTTTAGTCTTGTAAAGATGTTTGTGCTCCACCAACATATCTGGATGGTGTAGCAACTGCATACATAATTAGTACTTAAACATACTTTTGTTCAATCCAAAGAAGATTTAAACAGAGTATATTGTTATAATGCATTAAACTTATGTTTCAGAATATATCAACAGAGCTCAGCAATACAAATCAAGAATGTACTTCTATTAGGTTTCCAGTTTCTCTTGGTGAGTATTAATGGTTTTCTTTTTAGTTAACATCGTATGCTAAACATTTCTTGCTGACCTTGGCTAAAACCCTGTTTAAGCAGACAGTTGCAATTGAGTGACTTTTAACTTGAAGCATGCCAAAAACTTCAGAAGTTAACCTGCTGCCAGTCTTAACTCTTCTATTTGAGATTAAATGCTTTGATGTTCTTTTTGATTGCAGTGCTCTTCAAGAATAGCAGCTGTGCAGAATATACTTTATTATTTAATTGATGAAAAATAATGTAATATGATTTTAAATACAAAGTAGTGTAGCTAAACATGTTCCAAATGGGAGATCCATAGGCAATGGCTGTGCTGAAAATATGGATAAGAGGACACTTTTTGTCTTTTTCTAAATAACAAATAGTATTCCAAAATTGTAGAGTATCGGAGCTTTCCCAATGTGAAAAATAGTGTTTCTGCTGAATGTAGAGCTAGGGAAACAGCAAGAACTTCATACAGCTTTTAAGATAATCAAGAAGGTGATGATTTTGTTTGTATTTTTGCTGTTTATAAGACAGGTAGCGTAGCACAAATACATGTTTGAACAGGTAATTTACAATAAAAGTAATGTATACTGTTGGAAATTGCTATTAAATGTTTGACCCACTAATTAGACTTTCTTTAGTGTTGATTTTAATGTAATTAGGATAAAGGTAGCATTTCTAGTAATCTGTTTGGATTTTTTAAAATGTTATATGTAATGTACCGCACTTACCTTATTCTCAGATAATGAGAAACCTGTTTTGGACCGTTACCAGCAGCTTTTCTTTTTCTCCTCTCTTAACAATGTGTTCTCTTCTGTTATTACATACTGTAAATCAAGCTATTTGATAGCTGACCTTGCAGTAAAGGACCAAAAAGGCAAAGGTGACACAAAACTGAGTATGTCTCCATAGATACAGAGAGGAAGGAGATGCCAGAGAATCTTCATCAGTCGTCAGGATACAGTTCACCGTTATCCACAGACCCATCTCCCAAAGCCATGACCATTAATTCTCATAATCTGACAGGCATTTCAAAGGCAAGTAAAACTAGCAAATGCTTAGTTGATTTCCTTCTGAAGTCCAGAGAACAAGTAAGCAATAGTTTTAGTTGTGTATATAGTAGTGGTGAAAAACAAGGAAACTATGCAAAACTACATCTATGACTGTCTCATCCTTTTAATACGTAAACAGTGGTTAAATTCACATCTTCTCTATGCATTTTTCAAGTTGAAAGTCCATCTGAAGAATATTAGCTTTGAAGAGTTCATTAACTTTGTTGTTTTTAAATTGCAGGAGACAACAAGACAAAGAATGGAAAGGATAAGTAAAATGTAAGTAATAGGAAAGGGCAGCAGGAATTCATTTCCCAGAAGGGGGATGTACTGGACTAAGGCATAAAGAGAATGTACATATGTGTTCCAAACCTCAAAGTTCTGTGTCAGGTGTGGCATTTCCTTATGACTCTGTTGGATAATAAATCCACTTACAGTTCTGTATTTGTGGGATGAGTCACTGTTTTGGTTCTAAAAAGAAATAAAAAGCATTCTTAATAGTATTAACTAGAAATTAATGTGTTTAGATTGTGGTCGACAAGAAATATGTTACGTTCTGATAGGAATTTCCTGGTACTTGCAACTTTTCTTTCTGAAAAATAACCACAGTATCTATTTTTTTATTATTTAAGAAGTAAAGCCAATTTCAACCTAAGCATTGTGATAACTGTATTAAGGTGTATTTGATATTAGCCCTGAGATCTGCAATGAATTTTTTTGGGGGGGATATTTTTATTTTACTTGAAGAGAAATGTTTCTTTAGCGAGAGAGGTCTATTCTATAAATGCTTGGTCTGAAAAAAAGCTGCTGTCTCTGTAGTGTTTTAATTTTATAGTGTGGCTTACTTCTTTCTTTATGAATACTTAAGATTTATTGATATGTGAAAGGCATTTAAAATACAAACCAGTTGCAGAGTAAACTTAAGGTTTCATGTGGCTTGTTAGTACTTTGCATTCATTAGAAAATTAATGGCAAGCTGGGCATTTCTTAATGTCTTTTAATCAGTGCATGTAAACCAAATTTATTTTCAGAATGGAGGAAACCTCAGAATTGTTGAAAACATTGAGCAACACCTCTGAGAAGATCTAAAAGCACAGGTCTCTGACCCATTTTCTGTGGACTTACTGATATCAGAACTAATACCGCATTTGTTTGCACACATTATATTTTTAATACAATAAATTTGTAGTGATCACGAGTACTTTTAGCCATTGAATAAACATTTTTCTAATGCATCTGTGTATTGATTTCCCTACCTACCCCCGGTCCTAATTTTTTGTTTTAAAAACTTTTCAAATAGCTTTCAACCCCCTCAGTTTGTGAAGTCATTAAAGCAGTGTATTTTTGTGTTGACATTTGCAGCTTAGTGTGCTAATATGTTTTTTGAAGTGCAGGCTTGAGGACTATGGTTTACATCCTGTTTGGAAACATTCCAGCTGGGACTTGCATATTAAACCCAAGAGGCTTTCTTACACACCATCTTACCATCTGTACTGTTGAATAAGTTTTAATGAAAACTTAAATACACAATTTCAAATATATGCCTTTTTGCTGTTGTTTTTTTTTAAGTACACATTTTCATGCTGAGCTGGAAAGCACCAATACATTAACACTGACAAAGTGAGAGCTAATTTGATCCTAAATGCTAAAATGTGCAAGGAAGTCCATGGACTTTGACTGTGAGAGATGTTGACTGTTTTAGTGGTCTTACACATTTTAAGACCATGAGTACAGATGAAAATCATCCAATATAGAGATACACAATATTTTAATGATTTGAAGACATATTAAAATTCATCTTTAGAGATGTATGCAAGAGTAAAATTCTATAAACCATCAAACCAAAGATGTGTGAGGTATGATATCATCAATTAATTACTCTGTGTAAATTGGTACTTGATCATGTAAAGTTTCGTTTTGCTAAGATTCTCCACTTAAAAAGATTTTTTTGGCGTTTAATATCACAGAATCAGTAGAATATTTTTTTTTGACAGTGTTTTCAAATAAAGGTGAAAGCAGCTGTTTGGTGTTATATAAATGGTATTTTAACAGTAATTAAATTGACTTCATGGTATATACAATCAGGAGAACATACAGTGATTCATTATGTTATATAAATTATATTAGAAGTTTGCAATAAAACTTCCAGTTGTTATAAAGTAAAACGGAAAGTTACATTATATTAAGATATTTTGCTCCTTCATTGAAAATAGATATTGCAAATCACTGTACATTAGCCTAAAAATGATATGAGGTTTTCTTCTAAATGTTAGATCCAATTCAAAAGAACATAGTTGATATTTTGTCAAATAGGACTACAGCACCATCTTGTGGAATCTTGACTCACAGTAATTACCAAAGGAATTAAAAACTCTATTCATGTAATATTACTGCTTTAAATCAGAAATGATTAACTCTCTTTAATTTTTCCTCTAGGCCTTGGAGTGAAAAAGGCTTTTACATTAAATAAGATCATTATTGTGTATGATATTTGATTATGTTTGTGGCAAGAACCAGAAGAATAAAATCTGTTGTTTGTTCTTGATGCTATGGCAAAGATGAGAAGTATTAGTACAAATGATTGAAGTTACAGGGATTTATCCTTGAATGCATCTGATTGATGCAATAAGTGTTAGAAAAAGGTCCTTCTGTAAGTGTGCAGTTTAATAGCATCTCCAATTAATATTGCAAATTTGAAAATATGTCTCTTGCATTTTGTTCCAAAGCTTAAATCCAGTAATTTTTTTTCTGCACAATTGGATTCAGCCTTTGTAATGAAAGATTTGACTTCCATTTTCAGAACCAAGCAGCGGCTCACTTTGATCAAACTGAAGCCAAACCAACTGGCACATATGTGCTATGATAATAAATATCACTTGAAGTACTACTTTTTAAAGTTACTGAATTTAATTGTTAGTTTTAAAAATAAGTGTTAGGAATTTTGAGTCAAGAGTTATTTTGCCAACTATATTTCCTCAAACATAAATAATTTAACCTAATAACAGTATTTATGCATTATGTGGAATAATTAAGCATGATGCATTAAAGCAGCATGCTAAAACTGAAGCTTCTGAAAAAAAATACAGGTTTTTTAGTAAGATTCTAAATCTGAAAACTTACAGGATTCACATTGGATACAAGAGTGAAAAAAGAAAATCTTAATGAAAGTATACACTTCAATTTGTCTGATGTAATTAAAACATACTGTAGAAAACATAAGAATCCGCTCACCCCAGATCTATAGTACTGAAAGGCAGTCTGATAAACCTCTTCTAGGTACAGTTTTGGTTTGTGTATATAATACTATGTGTGAAAGTCTAGTACTTGGAATTATAAATGCTAAGAAAATGATGGCAGTTATGGCATTAGAATATATTCTTTATGACATACAGCTGTTTGCTGTCTACCAGCAAACACTTTATTGCTAAGTGTTTTGCAATTGAATGTTGTGTTAAAAGCTGTGTTTGGCATTTATGCACTGATCATAAATTGACTTCATATAAAATATCCTCTTACTCCTGCAAAGGTTCTAGTTACTGGGAGGGCATTGAAAGAGATTAGTGCCTTTAATTATTTCGTAGTTGATTTTATGACTTTGGCATTTTTTGTTACAGGCATGACTTTGATACACTTTTGATTTTGATTTTCTAAGCTTTCTTGATGGTCTTGCCCCCAGCTTGAAAGATTGACGTAAACATGTACTAACGAATACTGAACTACAAGAAACTTGCAATGATCTGTTCTGTGTTTGGGAAAAGTTTGTGTGTTTTACTGTACAGGTACCGTTTTACCTTAGCAACAAATTAGTAAATCATCATGACCCGTGAATCACTTCTTGCTTAAGGAGAGAAGTTGTCTTGAAAGAGCAAACTGAAATTCTAGTAGAGATTTTTATTGCCTTGAAAAATGTATGCTGCAAATATGGAGGTCTTTCCTGGTTATTGAGATAAGGTCCACACAGCAGGACATTCTATTGAATGAGATAAAAATAAAATGACAAGGGAAGAAGGAAATAGGCAGGTATCATGAGGATGTTTTATTTAAATGGACTGGGCACAAAGTTAAGGCAACAGCAGGGGGAAAAGATAGGAGTAAGGCTTTGGAGCTATCTAGATGGGATGGGAGGGTTTGGGATGGATATTCTCTTTGGCAGTAACAGGCTATGATATTATTACATTATTCTGTTTATTGCACATCACCTTCAGTTTTCTGGAAACTAAAAATCCCTTCTCTCCTAAGGACTTTATTGTTACTAGATTAGTGACATAGTTAATATGCCTCTCTTATAATTTATGAGGTGAGTAAATACTTTAGTGCTTTGTTTCATATTATAGTATTTCAGAGAGACTTTTCCCAACCTTCATTAAGTCTATCGTGGTGATTTTTGAGTGCTGTAACATCTTAGGAAATTTATGAGGTCTGGTCTAGTATCACAGATATCACAATTACCTTGGATACAATGGAAACTAAAGCATTGTTCTGTCATGGTGTTACTGACCAGCCAGAGTTGTGTCTTCTCGTCACCAGATATCATTCTACTCCAATGTTACCTACAAGCTTTCAAAGTGTTACAGGATATTTCATGTGTATTGCCTCAATATGAAGACAGTAATATTACTTCAGCAAATGATCTCATAGACCTTTAGTTAATGTGAGGATGGAATGTGACAGTCAGTATGTTGAATCTTGTGCAAGTCACAGACATGTAAGTGAGAGGAAGAGACAATCTGACAGGTTATTTAAAATTACACAGAAGTCAGAGTTTTCAGGCTTTATGTAACAAACCTTTCAGACCTGTGGTGACCCTCAGGAGCACACTTCAGCAGATAGTTAACTTTATAGAAATCCACCTCAGTTAAGTTGTCTTGATTATTCATTTAACTTTTTTTTGTTTTGGTATAGTTTTGGTTTGTTTTGTTGTGTGTGCAGTGTCTTCCACATTGTCTTGTTTCTACAGTGCAAGTCCTATCAGGTATGCTGTTTGTGTTATGCTTATGTATTTAATGTTTGGAGGAGGAGTATTGGGATTTTTTGTTGTTGTCTACCTGAGCAAGCTTTAATGTGAGTGCTTAAACCCCATGTGTGCTCAGCAGCATATGTTAGGTCTGGTAATCTTTGGTATTTTCACTCTAAGTCCGTTTAAATATAATTGTAACTGTAGCCTATGTAAGCATACCTAAGTTATCAGTAAATTGAGTAGCACAGGTCCTGACTTGTTACCAGGGCTTGTTACTGAGGTTAACACAGGCTGCAAACTCAGAAAGTCCGTTGGCCAGCAAATGCCAATCTCTGTTGCTGTAACTGCTCTTGCTGATAACCAAGCTGGTTTAATACCTCCAGCAGCATATGCATCATTAAATGAATGTGGGATCTGAAGTTAAATGATGTTCTCAGTATTTTGTGTTACACAACTGTGATATCCAGTGTAACCTGTGATGGCTGTTGTTACAGGGTATTTTTATGTATTTTCCTGTGGGAACTAAAGAGGAAAATGTATTTTAAAAAATGAATGAAAAGTTTTAAAACATAACTTATTTATTTACATATTTTAAACAGAAATGATAAAATCAAGCAAGGAATAATCTTTGTTTAACTCAGGTTTTTTCATAACATCTTACAAATAAAGAGTTTTTCCTCAGCTTGGATTTGTCTGAACTCAAGATTTCTATTTTGAAATGGACTCAAAGTTGTATCTGGAATAGTTTAAGGAATAGTAGCCTGTTTCATAAAATAAGTTTGCTATTCATGCAAAAATAATGCTTTTAAATCTAAACTTTAAGTCAGGTCATTTACTAGATGCTTTTTTTGTTTGGTTGGTTTTTGTTGCTCCAGTGCTGGTCATCATACAGAATAAAATAACTGTTACTGCAAATAGAACCTATAGCATGTTTGTCTAAACCATATAAATTAAGATACATGTTTTCTATTTTGGTGTAGTTTATTGGCGAAAGTAGACAGATATGTCTAGTATAATATAAACAGTTTAGTCTTAGCTACATTTTTGTAATAGAAGATTGACATTTGCTGTTTTTTCCAGATAACAGTAGCTAGTGTTGTCTTATCAGGAGAAAGGTTAGCTGCAGTTCTGTAAGTCATTGAGAAGATAAGAACAGCTTTGAGTAATGGAGCAATAGTGCAAGTCTGCAGCAAGGCCTTTGTGCTTGGGAAAAAATGAGACTAAAGAACTTCCCGATAAACTGACAAAACCAGCCATTTTTCCATGTAAGGATTCTGCATAGATTAGAAATACGAACTTCAGATAAACATGTCAAATTATACAAAGTTCTTTAACTTTAAAATTATAATGGGGCCTTTAATATAGAAAATATTTCAAAATTGCAGGGTTTTCCTTTTAAGAGACATTCAATTCTATGTTTACATTTTTTCTTTCATGTGGGCCCTTATTTGTAACACTGAGTCTTTGTTGCAGATATATTCCCATTTTAATTTTTTCCTAACTTTTAAGAGAAGGTAGCAAAGTATTTTCTTAAAACCTCTATAGAAATTGCTGGTTTGCATTTCTTCCATCTCTAAATATGTATCTGTTCCCTTGATAAAGATTTTCCTGATATTGGCGATGAATATGTTAGTGCCCGTAGTGGTAGATAGGCCCAGATAGTTCCAGCTCTGTTACTATCAGCAGATGTGTCACATAGTCCTTATCATAAGTTCAGTTAGATCTATTTTTGTAGCTGGGGAATTTTACTCTCATGTCTCCTCCTTTCCTCTACTTTCTCCATACCCAGTGTGCTAATATTTTCCTGCTTTACAAATTGAAGCTATGCTTTTCCGTTTCAGAAGCTGCTCCTTGCATTTAATATCTGGGAGAATGAGCTCATTGCTTCTGCTACCAGTACTAAAGCTGATCCTCCTTTCTAGTTTTATCTTCATATTTCCTGTTGTTAAAAAGGAAAAAGATGACTACTGCACATATTTCAAGATAAACATAATTTATACTGTGATTATGTAAAAGAAAAAGAATCCCAAAAACAAGAGCTTTAAGAAATGCCAGAAATACTGCTTCCAGCTGTATTATTCTAATATGGTTATATCATACCTGATTCTGAGCATGCTGTTAACTTAAACCCTTGTGCTATTGTTATTGAATAATGTTGCACTTCAGCTTGTTTGTTTTTCTCTCCTTCAGTAAGGAAGAAATTGTTAAAGGTATGCATTATTGTATTAAGGATTGTCTACGATCTTCATAGCCTTTTCAAAATTACAGGCTTCTATATCCATATATTATTATTTCTTTACTTGTTACCCCTGATTTATCCAGGCACTTTCTCAGGTTAAACATTCTTTTGTGCATGTTAGCTCTATATGAATTGTAATCTTTAATGAAGAATATTGCAAGCATACTATTAAACTAAATGAGGTTGGACCAGATGACCTTTAAAGATCCTTTCCAACCCGAAACATGATTCTATAAACAGAAATTCTCACCTGAATATTCCTTTAAAACAAAGGTATTGAAGAAGCATCTGCTTCTCCGTTTGAGTCTTTAGATAGCATTGTATAAGTGTTCCTATGACATGAAGAAAATCAGATATTTGTCACAGGAAGTGCAAAAAGACAATATAGATGAACTTGATGGGTGGTAGGAATGGGTGTACCTCACATAATTGCAGAAACTGCAACTTCAAACTGCAACATTCTTCAAAGTGAAATTATTTTTGTGTTGTCAAGTGGTGTAACATAAGTTATTGCTTACTACTTAATAGGATCTTTAAATATAAAATCATTACATCTAAGTTAAACTCCAAGTGAAAAGACAAACACCTTTAAACTGACCACTCAGCTCACTTAACCATGGTGTCCATTTATTATGAATGACTTTATGCATTTTTCCCTTGTGGGTTTGTGAGGCCTTCTGTCTGGTACTAAGCTTTAACAACTGGTCTGCCTAAGACCTTAAGGCTCTTCACAAGTCTCTGATGAAATTGAGGAAGATTCAAAGCTACTTACTTACATAGCTAAAACTGCATCAGATGAACTGTGAGAAACAGGTACCATTGCAAATTCAAGTTACTGTTAAGATTCCTGTCAGCAAAGGCAGTAATTTCATCCTTTTCTTGCAAAAGCAACTAAATAAAGTATTACACAAACATCTGTCAGCAGAGACTTTAGGGTCTAACCCTCAGCTAAGCTGGAAGGCTATAATGAAGGACAGTTGGTCCAAACTGCTTCTGCTTACATGAGCCTTTGTGTCTTTGATATATAGGTAGGTCACATTTGTGACAATATAATTTTCTAGGAATAATCTGTCCAATATAATTAATGCAGTCTGTTTAAGTTTTCTTCAGGCTGCTTTTGTTATTTATCTCTGGATTCTTAAAATGCTCTGCATCAAATGTGTTATCTTTAAAACTGCTCAAATTTGCTGTTCTGGTTTTCACTTGTAAAGCAGTTGTTTCATAATTTCTGAGATAAGCAGAAGCCTTCCGAGCTCTTTTCCATACCCTTGTCCTGTAACATGCCAGCAGAACTTGCCGTCCTCTCTCTTCTAAAATCATAATTATTCCACTGCTTATCCATTAGATTTCCTGTGGCTTCTTCCTCTGCTTTAATATACCTGCTTGCTATTAAAACCTCTCTTCAAAGAGCTGTATTGTTGGGTTTTCTTTTTTTTTTTTTTTAAAAGTTTTTCTTTTTCTTTCTTCCCCTTCTTTTAAGGTACTTAGATTCTTCCAGAGGTTTTTCGAAGCTCAGGGTGATCTAAAGCTTGAGCCTAAAAAGCCAAGTCCAAATCCCACAGGGAACAGGATCTTTGTCGTCTCCTTTTTCTAGTTTTAAACGGTGTTACTGTTAATAATCTTAAACATAAATACCTAATAGTTAAAGCAATTAACTGTGAAGACATTTTTTTTAAACAGTTAATTTCAGTGTTCAAATTTCACTTTCATGGACTACTTATATTTCAGAAGCCCTGTATTGTCTCTTCTGTAGCCTTCCTGTAAGGATCCCCGATTCTTTGCTTCAAACACTACCTAGAAACTATTGAAAGCAGTTTAAATTGCTCACTGCTTATGAAGTGAATCTCTCTCATGGTATCTCAAGTCAAGATTTTTTTGAGTTTTTTTTTTTACATTGAGTCTATACAATCATAGTCCTTAATTCCTCAACCTTTTGGTTAGAAATCCTGCTGATGCTAGAACCAAGGGTAGCTGTCTTGTAAAACTGTCATCTTGCTCAGGAAGGTGTATAAAGTTTTTTATAGATGGGTAGTGATTTGTTTATGTGGAGAATCTTGTTATAGCACTGAGTAATACCTAACTATTCCAGGGATCTTTTCTTGAATGCGTATCCGCACTCAGATGTTCTTTCCATGTTGAAAGGTGAGTTTGCTACAACAGGGCCATATTCTTGGTTCGGAGTCCCTGATGAAGAAGTAACATTGAGAATTGTTGCCTGACTGTGTGTACATGATTTTTTTTGTTTGTTTGTTTCAATGCCTAACTCTATATTAATTTTTTCCAGAGGGTGTTGTTTTAGGTTACCTTGACCCTTCATAGCATGTATGAATATGAGTAAATGCAACACAGAACCAGTGGCAACTGGCAAAAGTGGTTTGGCAGATAAAATGTATACAGTATTACATATAATTAAGGGGGGAAAGACCCAAATTAGTGTTTGTTTTTAAGCACTTAAGGATAATTAGAAGAACCATTGGTTTTACTAAAGCAAATATCATTGATTGCCTGTTAAGACTAAATCACAATGATCAGAAAACATTCTAAAAGTAACTGGGTTATTTTAATTAAATGAGTTACCCAATGGTGGATGTTTTATTGTCTCCAAATCATAAAGTCCTAGCATTTCTAGTGGAAATCTCTCATTACCCATCTGTTGTTTCAAGGTAAATATAAATAGAAATACCTGTTTTTATAAATATATAGAGAAAGCAGTCTGAGGTCAAGGAAGATCTTGGCTGGTGCAGACTTTGTATGGGCATTATTTAGGCAATCTATCTCAGCACCATGTCAATAGAGCATTTAAGCTAATTTTCCTTCCAGTTAAGTAAACCTGAGGTATATCATTGAGTGTTTACCTTCCTGGGATCGAAACACAGGACATAATGTGAGTGAGTTGCTTGCTAATCAAAGCAATCAGTCAAGGTAATGAGGGAGGATTTTCTAGTGAGTAGTGGAGGGAGGTTAGGGGAGACATACACAAACTCATTGAAAGTAGAAACATGATTAGTGGATACAGACTTGGGAGGATTTGTGTTAAGAGTTGACAGTGAAGAAGTTTTGCAGTCTGCACTCAGGAATGATGTTTGAAATGATGTTGAATGATGTTTATATTTTTTTTTATGCTGAGCTGTTTTATACTATCACTAACCATATTTTTCTGAGATATGGCAACCACGGAATAGCTATGGACTTAAACTGAGAAAGTAACTACAAGCTCTAATTTAAACTGAATTGCTACTTAAGGGTGGACTTTATTTTTTTACTTGGTTGCTGTAGTTCTTACAACTATGGATGTGATTTCGGTAGTACTTGGCCCTCATTTATCACTTTTGTGTGTGTCTTTTACATCTAGATTTTCAAATCTGGTTTTAAAGTTCATTTAACATGCCAGTAAGCTTTTGTTTGCTTTTGCATACTCAATTGTAAGATAGTTTCTCTTAGTACAAACCTATACTGCATTCAAACTTTATTCAGTTGGTCAAGACTAGTTTCATTTCAGATTATGGAAAGTGATTCAGAAACACCTGGAGCCAAGATTTATATCCTTACCTAAATTCTGAAAGCACTGTGTTTTTTATAGCTCTTTAGAGGAAAGGCAGGAACTGCATTAACACTTGTTAGAAGAACAGTTAATGCAATGCTGACTAGAACTTCAAACCCCCTAATATTAATGTTAAAATGTTTTTTAAAAAAGGAGGAAGAGGCAATAAATTTAAATATTTGATCTTTAATGAAGGAAATTACTTTTTCTCCCTCTGCAAAAAAAACCCAAAGCAACAAAACAGTCAATTTTTAAGTCATTTGAGGGACATTATAGTAATATGAACCGTGCCTGCTTGCTTCTTTATTTTCTGTTGATCTGGTATTGAAAATAATGACCTGAAGTCCTCCTTAAAGTTATTTCACTGGAATAAATATGTGCAGATTTTAAATCCTCACAGGTTACACACACCACTCAGAGGTGTGGAAAATTATTTATTTCTCAAAGAATTGAAATATCTCATTCTTATTGAAAGTTATCTTGGTTTTAGCTTTTTATTGTAGCAGAGAGATTCAGGCCTAGTATGTTGGAAACCTAGGTATCAAGTTACAAGGATTTGAAAACCTCTAACTTAAGTGCTTTTGTATGGTAATGCTATATTAATTGGAAGACTTGTGTCTGCATAAAGCTATTCTGATGTTTAAATCCTTCTCCAGCGATGATGAAAATTACACTATGTGTGGCCTCAGGCCCTGTAATCTATAGTGTGTAATTCCCTTCTTTAAAGTAGATAGAACCACTGGTTAGACATTCTTGCAGGTTTCATCAGTCCAGGCCACTTTTCTAAACTAAAATAGTGTAATGATGCCATCTTTTGCATTATTTATTAAATTTCAATTATCTGGAATTGTTGTTCATCATTGACAGCACTCCGTTCAATACCAGTTCACTTGAGCTAGGGTGATCAATCATGCTGTGTGATTTCTCTGAAGAATATAAACCCATTCCAACACTACATCTGTTAGTATAATACTGGTCTTTCCATGCAGCAGAATGTTAAAGATATAATCATAATGGCACCATTTATAGGTGTCTATTCACGTGTTTTGATACTTTAACTATGATGAGTTACTTCCTGAATAAGAAACAAATATGTCTTGGGATAAGCTCTTCTATCCAAGTGATTCTCTTTATGAAATGGCATTTTGATATATACATGTTTAAAATAACTTCAGGGACTTGAAAGCAGCAAGTGTTTCTAGTATTTCCACAGCTATTGGAAGTGTTTTGCGTATGAAAATGAAGGTGATCAATTATGGTTTCACAAATGGGCAAGCAAAATCTATTAAGACTCTCAGGAAAAGTTGTTTTTGTAACTTTCCTGATGAGGTAAGCCTTTTTCTGTTTAAAATCTACAAAATAAAATAATGGTGGGTTTTGTGTTTGTTTATTTTTATGATGCCATCATGGTACATTGGTTTTTATGTTCTATCTCCCTAAAAAGGTTTTCTGGAGAAAAACAAATTTCTCCAAGCATTGGAGGAAACTGACAAAAGCTGAAAAGTCTGTCTCTAAATAGAACATAGTCTCTTCTGTTGTCTAAATCCCCAGGACTAGTCTCTACATTCTGTTGTCTTTCATCTCTGTATCCTTTTCTCCACTTACGTCTAGTTTGTCTTAGTCTTTTGCAGCCAGTGCAACGTTAGGTCTCTTTCTGGACTAAAGAACTGGTATATATTCTAAGGCTTATTCACTGAAGAAATAATTTTTCACGTGCTTTACGTAATATGTAAGTCTTCAGGTACTGTTAGGTTTAAAAAACCCCAAATCCTCAGTGCTCATTTTTACCTCCTTCAGGGCATTGATTCAAAGCCAGTTTAGAAGCGTTATTTGGTCACAGTTCAGAACAGTGTGGGTTTTTTTTTCCTACTCAGCTTTTTTCTGTTGTTCTTTTCTGATGTACAACTGTCACACAGTAGTACTATTTTTATGAATGGTTTCATGCTCAGTTTTGTATAACTACTGGATACTGGATTGAAGGATGATAAATGCACGTGTCTTATAGTGGCTTTTACCTGGTCATTTGGCCTAGAATTAGAACATATAAGATGATTATAATGAAAAGAGCAGAGGAATTACCAAGAAAATAAACATCAATGGATTCCTGAAAATATGTTACAGCAAAAATGAAGTCTTGTGATGAGGGGAAAGACAATTTTCCTAAGGGTATGTCTATCTTGGCAAGCATTTGAGCACCAAGAGACTATGTCTTCAAGGTGAAACAATTTGTAATGTGGACTTGGTGTCCCCTGTGGTGTATACTTCACGTTTTGATTTGGGTTTTTTGGTCTAGCTCCGTAGAATGAATATTTATAAATAGTTTGAATGTTTTAGCTGCCACAACAGTTGGCAAACCTGTTTTTGTTAAATCTGACTAATTTAAAGTTCCAGAGGTATTTGCAAATTTGCCAAACGTGACAAAAAATGAAAACAATGTAGTTGTTCTTGTGAGGCTAGGATGCAGTTAGTGGTAAATTAATTTCATATGTTTATTCTATCATGTTGTCATGGATTGTACTTTTAATTTCACACCATGACTGTGGGTTGGATAAGCATTGGCCTGATTTTCAAAATTGCAGATTGCTATAAAAGATTTTGGGAAAGAAATATTTTCTGCTGTTTCTCACAATTCTACACTTGCTCTTTTCTGCTATTTCTCACAATTCTACTCTTGCTTTTCTTGGCATTAGTATTCATATATCTTTCAAGACTTAAACTGTTTTCACTGATTAAATTGTTATGGTATGTTCTCTTCCATATGATGATTATTTTTAAGTGAACAACCACCTACTTTTTTAAGTAACATCAGATGTGTTTTTTCTTTTTGGAATATGTCAAATGTATTGCCTTATAAATTGGAATAACAGCAGGATTCAAAGAAGCTGTTAAACTAAATCTAAAGAAAGTTGTAATCAAATTAGGATGCTTAAGTACAAAACTGTCTCTCAAAGGCCACCAGAATTCAAAAGAAATATTAAAAATTCACGTGGTCCAGGGCTTCACAGAACTATACATCTATTTGCACTCAGTCCTAATTAGTTTTGAGAAGCATTTCACCCAATCAGTATCCAAAATCAACTAGCTCATTTACAGTAATTTTCTTGGAGTTTTGTCTGGTAGATGTCTTTGGAGCCCACTTACTGCACCAATCTGCATGTAGGGTTGGTGACAGGACTTACCTTTTGTATTGTGAATTAGGACAAGTATTTTCCTCAGCGGTGGGAATGCAAATATGTGTTTCCACTTTAAGGGATTGTCCTAACCTCCAATCTGTAGAATAGCTCACTTAAGGAGTGTGGGCTCTGGTTTGATGGGATTTTTTTTTTTTTTTTTTTGTGGGTTTTTTGATGGGTAGACCAGAGTTTCATGTTTTTTATGTTATTGTGGCCCAGACAATTTCCTCTGTACTACTTTAAACATCATCACCATGTGTGCTTTAGAAGAGAAAATGTCTCCTGTAATATATAAGTACTTGTAATTTGGAGAGTGTTTTTTCTGTGAACCCAAATAGGGAAAGGTATCTTACTGTAGGCAAAATACATAAAGCCCAAATATTTTATTTTGTTTCTCCTTCTAAGAGTTTTCTATAGTTGGCTCATTTCAGGGAGTAGCTTAAAGGGATGAAAGAGTGGCTGAGGTCAGGGAAGGAAGGCATGGGAACGTGTTAAACTGGCTTTACTGATGGAACACATGTTTGTATCATGTAACTATGCCTTAATACAGGTACTTGGATTTTTTGTATTCCTTTGAGGGAGGAGCTGCTCAAGTACTTAAGCATTTCTGCAGCACCTCTAAACTTTCTAGACATGAAATTGTAATTTATTGGAGCCTGTCACAGTTCTTGTCAGAATTAAGTATACTCAGCAGTATAAAAGTAATTAATTTTTATCATTTATTTTAATAGTTTTTTTGCATATAGCCCTAAGCATAAGGCTGCCTAACTGTGTGTCCTAACTAACAATTAAGGTATTAAAATAAGATTATATGTAACAATAAATAAATGCAAACCCCCAGGCACTTTACATATTACCCAAAAGATAGGATTAATTAGTTTTTGGGGTTTTTTTTAATCTCTTTGCTCCAAGAATGGCTTTAAAAGAAAAGCATAAATTCATCACAACTGGCCAAAGAATTTCTATTTGAGAAAGGTGTTTTGTGGGTAATTACCTTGTCTCCCTGCACTTGGGTCTCAAGTGCATACCTGGTGCTTTCCTGACTTGGGATCTCCATCAAAAAAAAACCACCGAGGAAAACAGGTGAGACTATGAAGTGAGTTTTAAATAGTATCTTAAAGCAGAAGAATGGGAAGATAGGGGAAAAGCTGCATAAGGAAGATATGACAGATACTTGTATACTGTGTGTATATGTATTTGCTGTTGCTGTCTTGGACAGTCTTTGCCAAGGCTATTTGCACTAAATTACATTCCCCTGATTTAAAATTTAACTGTGTTAATTTATTGTGTCTCCATTCACATGGCGTAGACCAAATTAAAATATGGATGCCTTTATTTGCAGAGAGCATGCTTTGTTCATCTGCTTTTCTCAGAATTGTTTCATGTTTGCTTTTTGACTTCTCATGTTTTTTAGTGAGCATGTCTTTTCAACACATGCTCACCTGCTTCAATGGATCCAAAGCTACTAATAAAACCCCTCCTCAATATGTAACAGATGGAGAAGTGAATATAAGTGGAAACAGTTGAATAAAGGAAGCAGACCCAGAGCTGTCATCAAGTTCTTCACAGTCACTAGATTTTTAAATTTTTTTTTTTTTTTCACCTGTTCATGGAGTGCTTGCTCAAGACCTGTTGGCAATGGCAATGTATTTCATCTCTCACCACAGTTTTTTTTCCCCCTCTACCTTATGGACTTTCATAAAAAGTTTGCTGCTGTGTTAGACTAATATTTAGATTCTGTTTAATAAGCTAAACAATGTAAAGTGATTGCCATTAAAAAGACAAATGTATGTGTTGCCAATATTTTAACTAGGGCCTCCTTTTAAAGTTTGTCTCTCTGGAATCCTCCTAGTTTGAGAGAACTTGGTGTGGAAAGGCCCATGTCAGCTTGGTGAGGAGCGCGCTGAAGTGCTAGGAGTTTGTTGGTTTGTTTTTCTATACAAGCAGAAGGCGTTTTTGGAAGAAGGGAGTAAATGCCATCTGGCAAACATTCTCTGCAGTCTTTTGTGTCTGAGAAACACCACTGGAAAATACCATGATCCTACTGGAAACATGAGGACAAAATAAATGTAATTTAGCTTTCTTCGAAAATATTTTTGAACGCAATTGATGCTTGCTCTTCTCTGACACATTCCATATATGAGGCTTGTGTTCACAGAGATTTTTCTGACTGTTTGAAGACATCTCTGGTGAAGATGACTTGAAATAGGGTGCAGAGTAGTTTTGATTTTTGATTTATTATTTTTTTTTTTAAAGCAAGAAATCATAATTCTATGTACATTCCTTCCAGGAAAGTTCTCATATCCCATTAGATGCACCAGGCTTTGTTGCCTTGTATACTTTGTAGGTACAAAAGAAAAAAGAGTGAGTGCTATGAGAACAATCTAACAGGTAATTTGAGATACTAAAATAATTTATATCCTTCTTTCTGATTTTTATCTTCATTTGTGGATTTTAATAGTGTAGTAGGACAATAAACTCATGGTAGAAGGACCATCTTAGTGTTACACCAGCATGATTCTATTAAGTCAAAACATAGCACATAAGTGAAACCAAACTGACAAATCTCTTCTAAGTTTTGTCTTCATGTCCTAGAGTGCTTTCCATTACGATGCTGGATAGTGAAATAAGATATAAACTCAAGCATCTTTTTAGAAGCTTTTTCAAGGACATGTGATCTTATTGTCTCTGTCGGCAACAAATTCCCGGTTACCAACCAGAGAGTATAGATAGAAAAATTACTTCGGTTTCTGTTCTTTTTTTTTCTGTCCCCATCTACACAAAGTGAAAAGCAGTGCTTCAGACAATACTCCTTTATTCCTCTTCCCCCCACCCCCACCTAAATTACACAATAGCATTTCTGTAGTTGATTGGCGTGTGTTCAAAGGGGTTTTGTAGTTTCTGGTGTTCATTGAATTAATCTATCTGTGTTCAATATGACTGTTTCCTTTTCTTTCTGGAAGTAAGGTACAAGGTCCTCTGCTCTTCTCCCAGGCAACCATCAACAGAACAAGAGGACGCAGTGTCGAGCTGCACCAGGGAAGGTTTAGGCTGGATGTTAGGAAGAAGTTCTTCACAGAAAGAGTGATTGGCCAGTGGAATGGGCTGCCCAGGGAGGTGGTGGAGTCACCATCACTGGAGATATTTAAGAAGAGACTGAATGAGGCACTTGGTGCTGTGGTTTAGTTAGAATACGTACATAGAATACATAGAATAAACCAGGTTGGAAGCAACCTTCAAGATCATCGCGTCCAACCCATCAACCAATCCAACCCAGCTAAACAACTAAACCATGGCACCAAGCACCCCATCAAGTCTCCTGAAGACCTCCAATGATGGTGACTCCACCACCTCCCCTCCAGCAGATCAACTTCTGCCCCCAGCTTGGTAGTTGATAGGTGGTGTTGGGTGATGGGTTGGACTTGACGATCTTAAAGGTCTTTTCCAATCTGGTTAATTCTATTCTATTCTACAGACTTATTGAACCTACACGTCTTTGTTGTCACACAGTCCTAGTGATGGCTTGCCTGTGCAGAGACAGAGTAGGGCAGTGAAAAGTTGACTTGATGGTGGCTTGTGAAACTTAATGTGCCTTTCATTTCCTCCTGGAATATATGCCTATTTCTGCTACAAAGAGACCAGCTTCTCTGTGCACAGGTGCTCTCTGTTGGGAATACAGATAAATGATAAGTGGAACTTTTCTCTCATCTATTTGCAGCCTTAATAGTTTTATATGTTTCCAAAGTTTTAAATATGCATGGAAATAACTGTGCACTAAAACATATGGATCCAAGTGCTGACCTCCATTACATCACTGTAAATCTAGACAGTAACTGTTATCATTTGGATTTATGCTAGTGCTGTTACAATAAAGGGAGTGATTTATTAGTGATGAACAGAGTTTTTATGGCCATGTCAGTCTTGCACAGGTTTATGAGATTGTTTAAGTACCAATACTCACAAGTTTGACTCTTTCTTTTAAGTAAAGTCCATGGCAGGTCATTCATTGTAAAGTAAGTGGATGCAATATTCCAGGTGAGCATTGGAATAGGCTGCCCATGGAAGTTGTGGAGTCTCCACCTCTGGAGACTTTCAAGACCCATCTGGATGTGTTCCTGTGCAATCTGTGCTAGATTCTATGGTCCTGCTCTGGCAGAGGGGTTAGACTTGATGACCTTTGGAGATCCCTTCCAATGCCTAACATCTGCTGGAGGGTAGAGAGACTCTGCAGAGGGACCTCGACAGGCTGGACAGGTGGGCAGAGTCCAATGGCATGAGATTTAACACATCCAAGCGCCAGGTTCTGCACATTGGCCACAACAACCCCATGCAGAGCTACAGGCTGGGGTCAGAGTGGCTGGAGAGCAGCCAGGTGGAAAGGGACCTGGGGGTGCTGGTTGATGGTAGGCTGAACATGAGCCTGCAGTGTGCCCAGGCAGCCAGGAGGGCCAATGGCATCCTGGCCTGCATCAGGAGCAGTGTGTCCAGCAGGAGCAGGGAGGTCATTCTGCCCCTGTGCACTGCACTGGTTAGGCCACACCTCGAGTACTGTGTCCAGTTCTGGGCCCCTCAGTTTAGGAAGGATGTTGACTTGCTGGAGCGTGTCCAGAGACGGGCAACAAGGTTGGTGAGGGGCTTGGAGCACAAGCCCTATGAGGAGAGACTGAGGGAGCTGGGGTTGCCTAGCCTGGAGAAGAGGAGACTCAGGGGTGACCTCTACAACTACCTGAAGGGGGGTTGTAATGAGGCAGAGGTTGGTCTCCCAGGCAGCCAGTACCAGAACAAGAGGACAGTCTCAGGCTGCATCAGGGGAGGTTTAGGCTGGAGGTTAGGAGGAAGTTTTACACAGAGAGAGTGATTGCCCATTGGAATGGGCTGCCCGAGGAGGTGGTGGGGTTGCTGTCGCTGGGGGTGTTCAGGGCAAGGCTTGACAGGATGCTTGGTTGCATGGTTTAGTTGATTGGGTGGTGTTGGATGATAGGTTGGACATGATGATCTTGAAGGTCTCTTCCAACCTGGTCTATTCTATTCTATCCTGTGCTCCTGTAAAGTCAAGGCCCTAAAGCAGCCCAGAAATACTTAGCTTTTTTGATATCTACAGTTTTTCAGAACAACTCCTGCTTTTACTTACCTGAAAGTGGTTATTCTCAACTTGGTACAGATACATAAAACTTTAATGAGTTCCCATGAATCTGTGAGAAATTATGCAAGTATACTGTGGGGCAGAGGGGTGCAAATTCCCCTAAAGGTGGCTAATCCCCTAAGGCTGCCTAGTCTGGTACAGTCCTCTGATTACTATACCTTGATAGTTATGCAGGGGAGTAGTGATGAGGTTGAAACCAGAGGTCCAAAGGCAATCAAAAAGGACTTCAAGGCTCTGGGAAAGCTGGTTGAAGGGTCAGAGGCACAGGTAATTTTTTCATCAATACACTAAGTTGCAGGAAGGAATACTGAAAGGAACTGAAAGCAGGTCTGATTAACAAGTGGCTCAGAGGCTGGTGCCACCAACAGAATTTTGGGTTTTTTGATCTTGGGGAGCTTTCTATGGCACTGGGTTCGCTAGCAGCAGATGGAGCGTATCTTTCCCAGAGGGGGAGAAAGATCCTAGCACATGAGAATAGCCTATCCCACAGTGGGGAAAGGGTTCTAGGAAGGGAGTTGGCAGGACTCCTTGACAGGGCTTTAAACTAGATTTGAAGGGGGAAGGGGCTGAAACCAATTCCTCCAGACAGGAGTCTGAGGGTGGTAAGCTGGAGTCAGGGGTGAAACCAGCAGCCCAGCTAAAGTGCACGTACACTAATGCATGCAGTATGGGTAACAAACAAAAGGAGCTGGAAGCCTTGTTACGGCAGGAAAGTTATGATGTAGTTGCCATCACAGAAACGTGGTGGGATGACTCACCTGACAGAAGCACTGTAGTTGATGGCTACAGGCTCTTCAGGAGAGACAGGTAAGGGTGGAGGGGTGGCCCTGTATGTCAGGGAGGGTCTAGAAACCGTGGAACTAGAGATTTAGGATGATCAAGCTGAGTGTCTGTGGGCGAGAATTAGAGGGATGGCCAACTGACATTCTGGTTGGAGACTGTTGTAGACCACCCAACCAGGATGAAGAGGTTGGTGATTTATTCTATAGGCAGGTAGAGGATCCCCACAAGTCCATGGGACTGGATGGGATCCATCCTAGGGGAATGAGAGAACTGGCAGATGAGCTCACCAAAGCCACTCTCCATCATTTACCGACACTCCTGGCCCACTGGAGAGGTCCCAGATGACTGGAAGCTGGCCAACATGATGCCCATTCACAAGAAAGGCCAGAAGGAGGAGCCAGGGAATTCCAGGCCTGTCAGCCTGACCTCAGTGCCAGGTAAGACTATGGAACAGGTCATCTTGAGTGCAATCACACAGCACTTACAGGATGGCCAAGGGATCAGGCCCAGCCAGCATGGACTTAGGAGGGGCAGGTCCTGCCTGCCTGACCTGATCTCCTTCTATGATCAGGTGACTGCCTGGTGGATGTGGGGAAGGCTGCGGATGTAGTCTACCTGGACTTCAGCAAGGCCTTTGACACTGTCCCCCACAGCAAACTCCTGGCCAACTGGCAGCCTGTGACTTGGACAGCAGCACTCTGTGCTGGGTTAGGAACTGGCTGGAGGGCCGAGTCCAGAGAGTGGTGGTGAATGGTGCCACATCCAGCTGGCAGCCAGTCACTAGTGGTGTCCCCCAGGGATCAATGTTGCGCCCCATCATGTTCAATATCTTTACTGATGATCTGGACGAGGGGATTGAGTCCATCACTAGTAAATTTGCAGATGACACCAAGCTGGGGGCAGGTGTTGATCTGTTAGAGGGTAGGAGGGCTCTGCAGAGGGAGCTTGACAGGCTGGCCAGATGGGCAGAGTCCAATGGCGATTTAACACATCTAAGTGCCAGGTTCTACAGATTGGGCACAACAACCTAATGCAGTGCTACAGGCTGGGGTCAGAGTTGCTGGAGAGCTGCCAAACAGAGAGTGACCTGGGGGTGCTGATCGACAACCGCCTAGACATGAGCCAGCAGTGTGCCCAGGTGGCCAAGAAGGCCAATGGCACCCTGGCCAGCATCAGGAATAGTGTGGTCAGCAGGAGCAGGGAGGTCATTGTTCCCCTGTACTCAGCACTAGTTAGGCCACACCTTGAGTACTGTGTCCTGTTCTGAGCCCCTCTGTTTAGGAAAGATCTTGAGTTGCTTAAACATGTCCAGAGGAGGGCAACAAAGCTGGTGAGGGGTCTCAAGCACAAGCCCTATGAGGAGAGGCTGAGGGAGCTGGGAATTCTTCACAGAAAGAGTGATTGGCCATTGGAATGGGCTGCCCTGGGAGGTGGTGGAGTCACTGTCACTGGAAGTGTTTAAGAAAAGACTGGATGAGGCACTTAGTGCCATGGTTTAATTCATGAGATAGTGTTGGTTGATAGGTTGGACTTGATGATCTCGAAGGTCTTTTCTAACCTGGTTAATTTTGTATTCTGTATGTTTAAATGATACAGAGAAATTGTGAACTAATATCAAATCAATATAGAACAGCATGTGGAGCCATAGTCTTCAAACGCATTGAGTTGATAGCTCTAAAATATTAAAGGGATTTCTGGTGTCCAGCGCTGAGGCAATAAAAATAGATTTGATACGTAAAAATTTTACGTATGAAAACTGGGCTTAGAGAATAATGAGGAGGATGCTGCACATTTGCAGACCTGCCATTTCCAGTGCTGATATGCTACCCATATGTTTCTATCTTCAGTTTTGAGGCCACTGAGGCTGCATTAACAAAAGGTTTTGTTCATATAGTCTCTTAAGTAGCCTCCTTTAGTGCTGAGTTACAAAAATGGCAGCCAGGTCTTATCTTGTGGGATTGCATTGCAATTAGCTGTTGCTATTTGCTCTTTGTGACACAGCAACTTAATTCTGCTCTGGGAAGGAAAGCATTAAAGATGTCCTGAAGTCGTTCTAAACATATAAACCAGAAAGACCAGGTGGCGCTATGCTTAGATATTCAGTTCTTGGCTTATATGTCTTTGGAAGAAGGACAGGTAACATAGTAATCTAGATAGAGCTCTTTCAAAAAAAAAAGTGGTGCATGGAATACCTACTGGGTTAACACAGCCCACTCTCTCAAGCCCCTCTGCCCCCCACCCCCAGACAGGAGGGAAAGTAATATGAGAAAACCAAACCTCTGAGTTGAGATAAAAAGTTTTACTGGAAATGATACAATGTACAAACACATTAGTCTGTGTGCTGAGAAGGGCAGCAAAAAGCAGTAGCAGCAGAAGCTGTTTCCCCACACCCAAGCACTCGTAAGTCAGCCCAGTGGAAAAGACCAACACCCTAAACCCTGCAAACCAGAAGCAGCAATCGCAACAGGAAGCCTCTCATGTTAAAATCTGAACTTCGAACTCTGTGATACTTTGGTCCAGCCAGCACTTTCATTTTAAAGCTGGCATGACAGCAGGTGTTGAATATCAGCAGCAGGTTCAACTCAACCTGTGACAAATACCCACGTTGTTCTTATCTCTGCAGGAATGAATGATGAACGAATGAAAAATAGCACGAGAGTGTGGAAGAGTTCTTTGAATCCAAAGCAGTTTTGTCAAAATCTTGAAAGGTACAGTTTGGTTTTACTTCTAGCTTGTTTTTTTTTGTTTTTGTTTTTTTTTTTTTGGTTTTTTTAAATTATTATTATTATTATTTTCCATCTAAAAAAGGCAGGAAAGAAGTCTTGCATTCATTATATGATAGCAGCAAAAGTAGGAACATGGAACTTATCTCTTTTTCACATTAAATAAATTCTTACAGGCAACTACAGAGGAGTGCAATCCCTGAAAACCTGTGTTAATTCTAGTCTAGTCTATCCTATCCTATTCTATTTCTTTGGTTCTGAATCTCTACAGTCAGCAAGTCTAAGTTGAAGCTGAAGAACATAGGTTCTGCTATTCAATATGTCACCATTGATATGATATTTGTACACAGTGGAAAACTTCCAGGGAGAGTTCAGTGGAGTCAATTTCAGTGCTCTAGTTTTCCAGGATGCTGATTTCCTGGAATCTGGGAATTACAAATCATAGCATCTAGGATATTTGGCTTTGGCATGTAAAGAACATTTTTATAAAAGCAAAGGCAAGTCTATCAGCAAATGAGTGATGAGATATGACCGTACTAAACAGAAAGGAGTACTCAAGGAAAGCATCTACAGATCAGAGTATCTTTTTCCTAATGACTGCTGGTAATTTGTGTTAAATTAGCATGGCACCTATAATAATGGTTTCTGCAGTACTCTCTAGAGTTATACATACACCCTGAGAGAGATGCAGCAGTAAAACCAATTAATTATTATGCTGGGAAAGACAAGAAAATAATTAATTTGATTATATGTCAGAAAATTTTAACTGAATTCTGAGAACAAGTTTTATTATTCTTTGAGCCATTTTCATTGCAACGACTTTCACAGTAGCATTATATAGTTCTAATCTGTTTTCAGCGCAGTTGGTGAGGTACAGTTGGTATTTAGTCTGCTGCCAGGATATGCCAGGTGATAACTACCGTGCAGCATATTTACCATCAACACACTGAATTACTTAAAAATATTTCTGTATATTCAGCAATGCTAAGAGAAATTACCAAATGGTCCTAAAGCATATGAAATAGCACAAAATCAGACATCCATTACTCTGATTTGATATGTCTGTTCATTCTGAGACTTAATATAAAATGTTCGGCAAGAATATTAATTCCATACATTTATTATATATCTAGCTCTTTATCACTACAGTAATACAGGCACTCATGGGCATATTTGGCTCTCCTTAGATAATCACATCTTATAAAGAAAATTAATTCAAAGAATGAGTCATTAAGTACAAGTAGTTAAATCTAAGTCTTCTTGCTGTGAGTCTAGTCTGATTGAGAATTGAGTTGGTTTCCTTGTATATTTAATAGAGATAATGCATTTTATATTTTGGTAATTTGTCCTTGAATTACACCCAAATGGTTCTTGTTGTTCTGAGTACTTTAATCCAGTCCTCCTCATGATAGATACCTATTTTGCTGACAATTGAAACTGACAAGAATATTTTCACAGTATTTTGTAATTTCATCATTAGTTTTTGGAGCACCCTTCAAATGTAATTTATTTTGTGATAACATAATGTGAAAGTATTACATATGACAATGTATATTTGTGTAATTTATATCATAGAAATTAAATTAGTTCATGACATTTTGCAAGTGCCTGAGGTATCCCAGACTGTCCATACAGGCATGATGTGCTTGCTAGAGTTAAGTGACAGGCAAGCGTGTCCAGGAAACAGCCTCACTTATACTGTGACAAGTTCTGTGTTTGAAACAGAAATGATATTCTGAAGATACATGGCATGAAGATATTAAGGCATGTTATACATTGGTCAAGGCAGATACAGAGGTAGCTGGCACATTAAGATACAGAATGTGTGTCTCATCTTAGATGTGCCACACTTAGTGTGTGCATGTGTACTTTTATGCATATGTTTGAATATATTGAATGTTTTTATTAGTAATTAATGATTATTATAATTTACTGAAATTTAATCAAGAGTTTCTCACAGTTTTGTCTGTATTTATTCTATTTAAAACTCTTCTAAACTCTGTTTCACCTTCTCTTTCCTCTCTTGTACCAAACTTTACATGCTGTTACGAGGATTAACCTAACCTGGACAGCAGTACATTTTCCAAAAGGTCTCCAAGGGAAAAAAAAATAAAATCAAGATCTGTTTATCTCCAATATTGTCTCTATAAATGTATTTTATAAAATACTATCTTATGGCAGCTAATTGTTATGCTGTGTACTTACTCTTGGATCACCCACATCTAGGTTCTCCATGTTCTTCCAGTGGTCACTGTTATTTATGGTCTGGAGTAGAAATAGTGGTACTCTCTCTTTCTTACTAGCTCACTATAAATGAAGAGGACCTCATTGTTGCAATTCTCACTGAAATACAACATTCTACTGTTGGTCTCCCACCTGCCTTTGTCCAGTAATGCCCTCTGCTCCATACATGATGGAGTAAGTTTGGCTCATTTGTGTTTTGTTGGTAAACAATTCACAAATGGCCTCTTCTGTGGCATTCAGGATCTTACAATCCTGTAGTCAGTAATGCTGTCCTAAGAAAACACTCTATAGTCTTTATTGCCTCAAGAATGCTAAAGTATTTCCTTACAGCTGTTTGGGGGATATAGTATGGACCAAGATATATTTGTACTTGTATGTCAAGATATATTTATACTTTACGCCTGTGGAAGTGCAGTAGAGAGTGATAAGGGAGAAGAATTAGGGACATAAATGCAGAGACAGAGTAGGTCTAGGTGAAAATGTGGAACCCTTGATGACATGTTTGTTAAACACATGAAACTGACAGCCTATAAAAGTGGCATTAGGGCACGTTTGCAAAACTGCAGACTTGATCCCAACTGTACTTTTGCTGCAAAGTTTTTCATTCTGTATTATGGTATTTTGCTTTTTAACTTGTATTGGTAGTTCTTCCAACATTGTCTGTCTTAATATAATGAAAATCAGGTAAACAGAAAATTAGAAAAGTTCCTAGCTTTTTGTAGAGTCTACCTGATAAAACAGTAATTATAAATGAGTAATAGTTAGTCATCAACCCTGACTGAAAAATACATGCATTCTGATTCTTACAGCTCATAGTGGGGTGGAAGTGTTCTTTAATGTCAAAAGGGTGATGGAGAGCTTCCTACACAGCTGCTTCCTTCATATTCACTGTGTAGCTGGTCCCAGTCTGGCCATGAAGTCTGCTCAGTGACAGCTCCTCTGAGAATGAGAAATGCTGTACAGGTGTTATTTGGGGCCTTACTGGAGCTGCCGAGCATGTAAAGGTTAAATTGTAAGGGAGAGGATGTGTTTGAAAGGGGAATTTTATCAAGCCAGTTCAGGAAAATGAGAACATTCAACAAGTTGGTCGCCAAGGTGCATTCTGAGCTATGCATTCTGCATAGCTGAGTTTTCTTTAAACTGCAATTTTGGTGCATCCTTTTTATGTTGTAGAGTGGGAAAATGAGCTCAAGTTGAACTGTCACTGTGCTATTAAGAAAATGTTTACATGTGTAATAGGGAAGTCAAATATATTAAAAGAAAAGGAAATTTCCTTTTGAAATAGTATTTGATCCAGCAAAATGCAATCAATGCAAAATGGATATTTTCCAGAAGGTGGCGGTGTAGGTGCGTTTTTAAACGTAGAGCTAAATTGTTCTGCAAAAACCACCAAGTGCTATGATAATCTGGCCATGTAGAACTATGAAATAATTAGTGAGTAAATGTTTAGTTATTGTGGTTAGTCTTATCCTGAGTGATACAGAACTTCAGTAACTTCCATTACTACTGTGTTTTGGAATCCTTTATTTAAAATACATATTAACGGCTTTCTTGCCCTTTGTTTTGTGGTTAGAAGGCATAAGCACCCCAAGTAATGTGGTGCCTGTGTTGATAATGTGAAATAAGAAAACAGCAAAGCTGATGAGCCCAAAGGTAAAATCAGTGCCAAAGTTTGTCATCAAAATGTACAGAGCAGAAGTTTCTGTGAGGAAAAGATATTTTGGTTTGATGTGAAAAAATAGGATGTCCCCTACCCTAATTAATATTGGCATGAAATTGCCCTACAAGTTTTTAAGATGAGGCTGATAGCTAATTTGGAGGGCATACCTCCAAAATGCCTCTACTTAATTTAGCAAGATGCCTTTCACTAAGTATTTATATCGGTACGAATTTTGCTGCAGTAGATTTAATTCAGCAGGACTGATCACTTTCTCTGTCTCATCAGGGGCTGGAATTTCATGTGCACCCACAAATATTCTGATTTTTAAAACTCCTTAATCATCAAGACAGAGCACAACTCTCATAAGGAAATACTGTATTTCATATAACAGTGTGTCTTGGATAATACCAAAATTACATACCTATATTTTAACAACACCCCACCCCCCGCCTTCATCTTTTTGTACCTGTTGTTTCACAAATTCTCCAGCAGATGTCCCTTGAGAATGTCAAGCTTTATAGCGGCACAACTGCTGCGTTGTCAAAGGACTGGAAAATGTAGCTGGGAGGCTTTCTGAAGATGGTTGTTAGGAGGAGTGCTTTCCGAAAAAGAGTTGGGCAGAATGTCTGCGAGATTCTTTAATCTAGGAATTGTGAAAAAGTGCATTCACAATACAGATAGGTTTTGTTTTCAACAGAGATGAGAGGCATCCAAAGACTGTTTTTCAGACCCATCTGCGTGTATCCTTTTTGATATTGTAAGATGTTACTTTATATTCTTCCATGCTGCTTTTTTTAGGACTATCCAGTAGGAGAAATTAGAAATAACCTGGGTTTAAGATAAATAATCTACCTGCAGACTTTTTATGTAATGAACACTCTGTAGGTTGACCCTGGCCCAGCTGCCCACCAAAGCTGATCTATCACTCCCCTGCTCAACTGGACAGGGGAGAAAAAATACAACAAAAAGTTTGTAGGTCAAGATAAGGGCAGGGAGAAATCATTCACAAGTTTACCATCACAGGCAAAACAGAGTTGACTTGGGGAAATTAGTTTAATTCCATGCATGTTGTTTTGGTATTTTTAAAATAGCATTGGTGGAATTGACTTGGTTCTGCCTGTGCTAATTGTATCATTATAAAAGAAGTAATTAAATTACTTTAAAATAAGGAAGCTGTAGAGGCAAAGAGACTGGAGATTGAATACTTGTTGAGAAATATTTGTAGAATGTGTTTTGGAAGTGGAACTATAAATGTTCTTCTATACACATTAGGCATCAATAAAAGGCAGGAAAGATTTCCAAAAGTAAGCTGGATTTGATGATTTTTTTTGTTTGTTTCTCCCAAAAAAGGAGAAAAATGTCATTTCCTTACAGCAATGAGCTCTTGTGACATCTAAGAATTTCTGCATACTGCTTCTAGTGATATCTTGCTCTAATCAGTATAAATGATCTAATCCATGTAATAAAAATTGTCCACATACATGTGCTCAGCTGGCTTTTGCACACTGTTCTTGAAAGTCTTCTATTAAGGTAAGTGATCTTATTTGTAAAATGTGAGTGATTTAATGGAATTTTTTAATTTAATGTGAGTTATTTCTTGACTGGTTAAAATATGATTACACCCCCACCCCCCCCCCCGCCATGTTCCCAAGTACCTGAAAAGGCATACATACAAGTGTAACTTAAAGGTCAAATCATGGTCAATACGCCTTGCCCATATAGGGCATTAAGAGTATATTGAATCTCTGGTGTATAATTTCTATTGATTTCAGTTTGTAGAATTATTATTGAAGTAGAAGTGATAGAAAGCTTTTTTTGGTTGGGTTTTTGGTGGCTAGTTTTTGTGGTTTGTTTTTTTGTTTTGTTCTGCCCCTCCCAGGAATGAATGGGAACCAGGTGATGGCTGCAGAACACAATCTGACAGTGGAACAGAAACTCAGCTGTACTTTAAAATTCCATTAATTTGTTTGTAAGCTCTATTGCTCCGGGCTGAATGTAACTGTAATGAAAATCCAGAATATGAAACACCAAGCTTCCTACCACTTGATTTGACTGCAACCATGGGAAAGTCAAAAACATTGAGGGAAGCTTCAACAAGAAGGACCCATCTATCATCACCATGTAAAATGTGGTGGTGTTTATCTGTATGGAATACCTTGTCATGTTGTAGCAGAGCACAAAAAGTCTTAACAAGTTTATCTTTGTCCTTTTGACCTCTGTCTTATCTGGTTGGAACAGCCAAATCTGTATGGGTTTCAGGGAAGTGTTGAGGCTTTGTGCTTTACACAGGTACATTACTGATAAGCAATACAGCTGTTTTGTGTGTGATAGTGTGTGATATGTCTCTGTAAGTCTATTGAGATATGATGGAAAGAACTTCTTGCCAGTATATGGAAGACATCCAACAAAAAATGTGTGTGTTCGATCCCAACAACCAGTGATTTGGTGCAAATATGTTTACTATTTTGGTGCCCAGTAGGATTTGTGTTATGTCATTTACATTATCAAACACTTTCAATATATTTAAATTTATATCGGCTTCTGAAGCTGCTACAGTGTTCAGGAGCTTCCCTAATTGGCTGGCAGTTATTGGTCATCAGTGAAGTCATGGAAACTTACTGTACAGGTTAAGTACTCATGTTTGTTTAGTAGATTTCAGTACTTTGTTGAGGTCTCAGTAACTGCCCTGGGGAATTTATAATCAAAGATACACATAGATAACAAACCCACACTGAGTTTACTTGGCTGAAAATTGATAGCCAAGCCAAACGTGACACATCAGGCATACAAAATACCATATACCTTGCATTCCAGTAGTAGTGAGCCTGTGAAAATAATGCAAATATTTAAATTAAATACAGGAAGAATTAAATTGGAATTAAAACTAGAGGAATACAGTGGAAAATGAGGTTACTTGTACTGGCCAGTGAAACTTTAAAAAGGATGGATTTTTATGTTCAAAAACCATAAGAAAGCTGTAGACAGGATTATTTTATCCTTCACAGCAAACTGTTTGCAAAGAAAAGTGGCCTAGAAAAGGCTAAGCTTCCATACTGTATTAAAAAGACATGGTGAGAAAAATAGGATTTAATCCTGGAAAATTTTCAGTTATTTCTCAGCATTATGAAGATGACAGAGCAAGTATGAACTTTGTGTGAGGAAATTACTTATCTGACTGCCTTCAGAATTATTTTTATTTTTTCTCTTAAAAGCAGTCTGTCTCTTTTGGGTCAGTGACAGCCCAGTCTTGAGGACAAGTCATAAAATGTGTCAGTTGCTGGTCAAGTTCAGTGTCAGCCTGCTCTATTCTCAGTCTTCTCTATTTCAAACCCACTGCTTCATCATTTTAGTGTCAGGTATTGATGGAGCATTCAAGTGCAAGTCTCACATAGTTGTGTGCTAAAATAGGCCAATGAATTTTAATCAGAGCTGTCCTTTCATATCTGTTCTAACAGTGGTAGTGATGTGTTTTATCACTTACAAGAGAGTCGCTGTACATAAATCGAATGTCTTGTCAGTAAAACCATAGTTATCTATATTACACAATCATTGCAGATCCATCATCAAGGCCACTACAATTCTTGCTCAATTTTACTGAATAGATTTTTCTTGGCTTTGTGCTGTTGGATGGAAAAGATAAAACACAAGAAATAATTTATTGTTTTAATTTTGAATTTGAAGACGGGTAAGGTGGATTAATTTGCCTTATTCAGCTTCTGTGTCGTCTGGATTCTCACAACTTTTTTACATCAGCTTTGAGTTTTCTTACTTAATTTTTCATTTGCACTGTATTCACATTTATGTACTATATTATTGCAAGACTTGGCTGAATTTGCATTATGTTGGCTGTTATTTTGTTGTTGTTGTTGGGTCCTTTTAATTTTTCTTTGACAGCTTTGTATATGTTCTTGTTTTTCTCAGATGGCAAAAGCTTCATCAGAAAATAGAGGAAAAAAATTAAGGGAGAAGCTGTGTGCTGCAAGGAGAGAGGCAATAATTTTCCCAGTCCCAAGACCTTGCAAAAAGAATTTTGGATTAAAAAAAACCCATAGCTTTGAAGGTGTGAACTTAGAGGGTGAAAGGAAACAAAAATTGGTAAGAGGAAAGAAGAGCCATCAAAATAGTTAACAGAACTAGGCACTGTAGCAAAATGAGAAGGAAGGCTTTGAAAGACTTTTCTGAAAAAAGCAGCTATGTTATATGGGAAGGGGCAAGGTTAGGACAAAAAGCGTGTTAGAACTGTCAGAAAGGTGGATGCATTTATGCATAATTTATAGGAAGTGAAAAGGGTTTAAAAGCTATAAAAAAGTCAAGGTCCTGAGATTTCATGAGCAACACTTCTTTAGAGTACTCTCTGTACTCTGTTTTGAACAGAATTTTATCTTGGTTAATTATTGCGTGGATTACTAACTTGGCAAAGCAACTTAAACCTTCCTATATTGTAGCTTCTTTCTGACATGCTTTCCAGGGTGAAATTTTCTATGCAAGTATGCATAAACAATTCTCCTGGCTGGATTAGCCTTTGACAGGGTGTGAAGAACATTGAAAATAAATGATTATTGAGTGATCCAGAGCATGAGAGGGTATGCATATGGTCCTTCAGAGAGCAGAACATCAGACTCAAGATTATTTCTTAGAATATAAAAAAGGCAGATAGCTACTATTAATTAGCTGTATCACAGAATGTTAGGGGCTGGAGGGACCTCAAAAAACCCTCTAGTTCAACCCCGCCTGCCAGAGCAGGATCACCCATACCTATTGGATAACTATATTTGTGACTATGGAGTGTAACAATGCAGGTAATCATGCTTTGTGTTAAATCCAGTAGCAGATTTTTGACATGTCATTTACTAAAGGGATGTATGAGAACTAGGGAAAAGTATCATTTTTGTGACTAGGAATAAGAAGTTATTTCTTCTGTTTTCCGAACGTTGTGTCCAATAATAACAGAATGAGTTGGTTTGGTTTATTTTATTTTTCAGGTTCAGATTCTTTCAGTTAGAATAACATTTCCAAAGGGTCTGTGAGTTACAGTCTGAGAAAACTCTGGAGTATGTTTTAATTCTGATGACTTTCCCAGCTTCTATACTGATGAACCTGTGGATTATTCTCCTGCTCAGTTTTCTTGCAGCCAAATCTGGTGGGAAGAAAAGGAAAGGGAAACATCACCTGAAGAAAAACAAATAACAAATCAGAAAAACAATTCTGCAGGAGTGGGAGACTGCTTTAGAGTAGAAGCAATAGACCACATATTTGATTTGCTATTGAGCTGCATAGGAGTTGTGGCAGGATTATATATGATCTGGATACAAACTTTGTAGTAATGGCAATCACAGCAGGGTATTTGTAACCTCAGCCTAAGTAGTCCATTAAGGGACTGTGCTACTGCATGATCTATCTCTGAAGCCCTAAACAAATGAGTGTTTAACTAATAGGTTTAGGGAATAATACCTTTTATTTCATATAATCCTTGTAATGTAGTTCTGGATTTGTAAAGGCTATGGTAGATTGATAGCAACATCCTTTAATGGAGAGATCACCGGGTATGCACACATTTACTATAGGTTATTCAAGATTCTGCAGAAGCTTGAATACTGAAAATGGTCCCTAGGGGTCAGAGTGCATTTATTATTTTTTTCCTCTCTCTTTTTTTTTTGTTTTTTTTTTTTTTTTAAAGGCAAGAGTATGACTGAGGAAGCTCCCAGTTGATGATGCACTGCCTGCAAGTCAATTATTTCCTACTCTGTTTCCTTAGGGCTTCATAGGGCTCTTGTACCTTCTAATTAGATCTGAATCACTGAAGCAGCAATGTGTTGTTGAGAGCTGTCAAGTGCTTTGTTCAGCCTCTGATCCTTTAATGAAAATGTTTCAGATTTCTGATTTTATATTTCTCCTGCCATGTACATCCTGGAATCACACTGTGCTCACTGGCAACATGCAGTTTGGGATGAATCAGATATGTGTTATGGCACTAGTAATGTGGATTGGAGTACCTCGCTGGAGTCCTCATAGTAAAAATAATAGTGAGTATGACTCAGTGCAGGAGTGGCTAAGATTAACTCAGAGTTTCAGGGAGCCAAGAGATGATTCACCCTATGATATGAAAAGAAGCTGCTAATAAACATTAATAGATATTTTCAGTTTTGTTTGCAGCATACCAGCACTTGTGGATATTGAGGAAGCAACAGGAGGAACTGAGAACATCATACTAACAGCAGCTTCGTAAGCAATGACTTAGTAGATGCATGTTGACTTGTCACTCCTGTAGATATTGACACTCCAGTGCCAAGACACAGCAACAAACTTTACAGGTTTTGTTACTGCAACAGCTGACTTGTTTGCCCAGTCCTTAGTGCAGTTGTTTTACGCTTGAGATTTACTGGGCATTTCCTTCAATTACTTTAAGTGAATTTTGTCAACAGCAAATATGTTTTATTTATGTTATATAAAGTGGCAAATGATTCAGATAAGAGGAAAGGAGAATGAATTTGCTCTCCACAGAACAGACACGTCTGCTCCTCCAACTTGCAGTATTTGTATATCTGCCAAATAATTTTAACTGGGACCTTGTGCTACTCTGCCTGCTATGACAGTCAACCTGAATCCCTGCTGCCTTGAAGCCAATTTTACAATGCAGTGCTGAAATGTACAGGGCTGTTGCCCCGCATGCTTCCAGTTCCATGGAGAACTTGCTTGCTTTAGGTGCACAACAGTGTGGAGCATATTTTGCTCATCTGTCAGACTGTATCTTGGAGTTCCTTGGTGGTGTGTCCATATGAAAGAGAGTTTTTATGTTTTCTGTTTGCTGCAGATGTTTTTATCTCTTAAAAGAAAATAGAGAGGTCAGAGCCAGAATCGAGAGTATCATGACAAATTCCAACTGATATCCGGTGTGATACAATCCAAATGGTATCTGGTGTGATAGAGAGTTTTCTGCCCTGAGGGATTTTGTTCCTCCCTGCTCATTGCTCAAAGTGGAAGCTAGCCTGTTGTGTCACAAACTGTCATCTTTTCCTGGTATATTTAATGCACATACAACTGCTGCTTTTGTTGTCTGTGCAGTGCCTCAGACCACGCCAACCATATCTCTTCCTTTGTTCAGCCAGAATAGATTAATTTTGTGAATTAATAATTGACATTTTTTAGAAGCAGAGAAACATTGCCAATGTCTGTTTGTATCCTTGATTTAAAAATATCAGGTGTTTAAGTGAGACAAGAGCTGCTTCCAAACATTTACAGAAAAAAAGCTATGTCAGGCAGTTTTCTTCACAGCAATACACTGCTCTCTTCTGGGCCACTGTAAAATTAATGTTTCCAATACATGCTCTTAAGCTGTGTTTTTCATTCTTTTTTTTTATTGAGAAGAAAAAAGTGCTACAGTTTTCATTGCAATTCATCTTCTGTGTTATTGGTTTATGGCAGACCTTGTACCTGCTTTGAGGTCACCATTCACGCAAGCAGCCATCCAACACTTTTGTCAGCTTTCCTATTTCTGTTTTGGAGCAGAATTCTCCTGTACCATGGGGAAAACACCTTTGTATTTGTAAACTTAGAAGAACTTTTGCAATTTGTCACTTCTATCAGTGCTCAAGAATCTCAAATTTAATGTCTGCACTATTACATGTTCAGTAAATTCCTGCTCTCCAAAAGATGATTGGCTTAAAACTTTCAGACAGTTGTTTGGTTTGTGTCTGTTATGTGTCTTGTTTTCATAGGAGAAATTCACTTCAGAAGAAAGACCATAAAGTATATACCTTCCCTTAGCATTTGGTAATGTTTTACTTTCTGAAGTGGAAAATGTTGAGTAGATTGTGATTTCAGAGGTACTGCTTCCACCCCTTCTTCCTGAGTGTTTTCTCATAACAACCTGTCTTATCAGCTGGGGAAAACTGACCCTGATTACATGTTTAACCTATATCGTAAAATACTCTGTTTACTCTGATTACGTCTCTTCTCCCCTCCCTTCCCCCCGTGAGTGTACTCATTTTGGCAGGGATAGAGTTAATTTTCTTCATAGCAGCTGCTATGATTCTGTGTTGTGTATTTGTGAGTGAAACAGTGTTGATAATGCAGAGGTGTTTTAATTATTGCTGAGCAGTGCTTACACAATATTAAGGGTTTTTCTATTTCTCCCACAGCTCCTCCAGTGAGTAGGTTCTGGGTACACAAAAAGTTGGGAGGGGACACAGCTGAGACAGCTGACCCCGAGGGGAAGGGAAGTGTAAGGGGGAACATTTGGATTTCTGGTGAAATTACAAGCGATGAAGCCCTGCTTTTCTGGAAATAGCTGAACAGCTTCCTGCCAGTAGGAAACAGTGAATGAATCCCTTTGCTTTGCTTGTGCATGCAGCTTTTGTTTTACTCTAGTAAATTGTTTTTAATCTCAGTCTGTGAGTTTTCAGTATTTTACCCTTCCAGTTTTCTCCCCCGTACCACCAGGGCTGGGAGTGAGCAAGTGGCTGCCTAATAGGGCTAAACCATGACAGTTGTCTAGCTCCAGACTTTTCTTATCCTAATGATCTTGGGAGTATTGCACTGTATGCAGATAGTTTATTGATATGTTCTTCTTACCTATTCAAAAGTGGATAATCCTTGATTTATCCTTGAATAATCTCCTTATATAAAAAATACTTAGATTATGCTGCATGTGTAACTACCACATAAAACAGCACAATGGAATTACCTAAACAACAGATGTACTTAAGAGCAAATAACTATTTAGTTTAGAACAAACATTTTTGTGATCAGTGAAGTGATTACCCTTTTTATATGCATTTGTGCTGCAGATTTTGATAAATCAGTAAGGCATCTGATTAATTATATCCCATCTAGCAACACTTCTGAGAAAGAGTTGTATTATTGTGAAAAAGTGTCTAATCTTAGTGAATTTCTGTATACCACAGGTACCAAGAAGCTGATTACTTTGTACTTTCTATCTCACATTACCCTTTTATTACATGCTATTTCATGGCACTCAAGCAGATTAAGTTACATTTCTTTTCAGATCTGAGTACGCACACATAATATTTGTCTCTTTCCAAGGCAGAACTGGTATGCATTATATAAATCAGATTTTTGCTAAAACCAAATGTTACTCAAGAAAACTGTACATGTTCTTCCAAGTTGAGACATCTTTCTCCGTACCTTCTTATGAAAGTTGTGTCAACTTTATTTGACATGGAATCAGCTGATGATTGTACAGGCTGTTCAGAGACATTTGTGTTGCAATGTGATGTTCCTTTTTGTTATGGAATCACCAGATTGCTTTGCAGTACTGGACTCCATCATAACGCATCAAAATTTAACCCATTCATATTCTGGATTTGCCAACTAACACTGCACTTCTGTGTAATGCTAGAAATCCTTTGTGGAAAGCTTGCAGCTTGAATAAGCTGGGGAAAAATGTAATTTTTAGGGTTCCTAGCTAAATATTTCTTAGACAATAGTTAGAAACACACATATATATATATATATCTATACATGCATACACACATATATAACAAAGTTCACCTTGTTGAACATGGAGTGAAAAGAGTAGGGAAAGATAAACAGAAAGGAGATGTAGGAATCTGGGTGTGTTTTGTTTTTTTGTATTTCAGGGTGTTAGTAAGGTCATGAAATAATCTAAAAATTAAAAATCTATATAATATTCAGGCAAATATCCTAAATAGTAGTAGGCTCTCAAGCAGATGGAGTCTGTTGTGGTGTTGGTTGATTAAATGCTTTCAATTAAATTAATGTTTAAGAGACATTCCTGAACAGTTTTGTTCGTGTTCCGTGTATATAGTCTGCTATTAATATGCATTAATTCTGAATGCACACTGTATATAAAATGATTTTGCTATGTGAAAAGAATGTAAACCTCATACTTCCCCTCTTTCAACTATGTAATAAGTCCTCACATTGTTGTTATTTTGGAAAATTAAAGTAGATTAGTCAATTACTAATTATTTATTAAATAGAATAGTTGGCAGTGTAAGTTATTTTGTAAGTTTGCCTCTTTGTGATGGCTCTCAATGTATCTCATACTGACTGTGAAGCTCTTCCCTCTTACCTTAAGAGTACATTATGGCCTCTTTCTTTGCTGTCATTCTTATTTCATACTCAGCTGTGACATGGCCTTCTTATCTGTTCTGATATTTATTATTATTTCAGAAAAAAAGGTGTGAAAAAAACAAGGCAAAAATCAACTTGTAATGGTTTTTTGTTTGTTTGTTTTATTTGCTATATACAGATACAAAGAACAGGAGGAATTATTTAGCCTACTCCACTGAGCTAGAAGCTAATATAACAGGATGATTAATGTTGGAATATATGGAAGCTTCTTAAGAGTGAAATCTATGAAGAAGGGGACATTTGATAGAAGTTTTGGAAATACCAACATGGTGGACTTTTATAGAACAAACTACACTAAATCCTGTCTGTAAAGGGCAGTCTGTAGTGAGATATGATGGATGATATAATCCAGCAGATCTGTAAGGCTTTTTTTTTGAATAGCACACAAGGACCAAATGCCAAAGATAAAGGTTAACTTTGAAATTCTATTTTAATGTTCTAATTATCTGATGAAATAATACTCAGCAACAACAGGAACAGAAGCTAGTAATAAGGTGAACTGCAAAATAAAAACTCTACTAGGTCACTTATTTTCCACTCAATACAAGAACATATTTTCATTTTAACTTTTATTATCTTCTTTGGAAAGTATGATTTTCCATAAGAAATCTGATTTATGTGACCTCAGAGATCAGAGAAAAACATTTTTAAAGCATTTGATGGAGAAAGTCAAATGAGTTTACAAAGGACAAAATTATTATAAAGCTCATTCAAGCTTATTTTATGCCATATTTCCTTTGCAGTTTGCCCAGTGGGAATATTCAACACTCACATTGAAACACCTCACCTCCTTCTTAAATTTTCTTTTTCAATTCACTTTTGGGATCACTTTGAAGATGACTTGACCTCTTACAGGTAATCAGAATGACAAGGCTTTGGGGGAAAAAAAAAAGAAATTGCTCTTTTTATTGGTTTTGCTGCATGCCTTAAAGTTAAAGATATTTTATGAAGGTTAGAGTGACTTTTCCAAGTTATGTTGTCTGATGCTAAAAAGCAGAAGTAGCTTCATTGAAGGCCTGTAAATACTCACTGATAAAGTAGAGAATATAAGAAACTACTTTGATATTGTGAGTATGTTTTTGTAGGAAGTTGCATAATAATTTCTTCATAATTTTAATGATGACCAAACAATGCGTAATTTGAACCTCACTGATGTATCTTGAGGGTGATTGTAGAGTAGAAATTTTGTACAGTTTGTTTCTGTTTACTGCCATTGGCAAACCTGCACTAAAATTGTGTGTGTTTCAGCTGGGATCATTAGGCAACAGAATTGAGCAAGAGATGGGATCTTGTGCTGTGATGGAGAAATGAGATGTTCTTTTTGGACGTATACCAGAAGGCCAGGAATTTTCACGTAGCATCAAAGCCAAAGGACTAAAGAACAGGCTGCTTCTTTGTAGGGGTATGAAGATTATGTGTATTTTTTATAGTTATTTTGATGAAGGATATCTTCTAGACATGAATCAGTTTCAGATGGTGGCAACAGATTTCCATGTTGATAGGGATATCTTATAACTATTGCCTACTTTTTTCTGACAGTGATAGTGACAGCTATCAGAGGCAGGATATGGAAGTTTGACAATTCCTGTGTACTCTGATACATTCTCTGTTTACATAAAGCAGAGGGAGATACCTTCACTCCTCATGGCTTTTTGTTTTAATGGAGCAAACAGATCCAAAAAAAGACTAAATGAAAACTCTGTGTGCCGGAGAAGTAGTTCATAAAACATGTAGGAAAAGCTGCATGTATTTCAGATGTAACTTTTCAACTAATTTTTCTTTCCTTGCCTTATAGGTGAAAGGAACAGAAAAGACTATGCTGCCCCATTTTTGGGGCTTTTGTAACAATATTGATTGCTGTTTTTTTCTTTTCTGTTTGAACCCTCCCAAACACTGTAAACTGGCTACCTAATGTTCCCACTTATGTCATCTGCCTGACTGTAGTCAGTTCTGGTGTTCAGGATCTGTTTTGTCTAAAGTGTCTGAAAGTGATAGATTTTCCTAGTAATTTGATTTGTTTCTTACAGTGTAAATTGGTTATCCTGTATGACGATCCAATTTTATTTTGATGTGGAAGTGTTTTAGGAAAAAGAATGAGATTACAATAATTACTATACAAAGTGTTCTCAAAAAGCACAGCCAACACAGGGAAGCCAAGATTGCCATAGATAAGGAATATCATTATGAACATAGCTCAGGGCTATTGTGCCTTGTAGCCATAAACGCAGGAAGTAATTTTTCTCCTGGATCCTTTTAAAATATAGGAACAAAATAAGAGCCTGATGATTGCAGATATGGTGCTTAGGAGAGACTGAAAGGCCATATAAATGTCTGAGCAGTAGGATGGAGGTATCCCTATATTTGTGCAGAACAGAAGCTTTTGAAAGGATGAATGATTTTTGTTTGTGTGTACATTAATTCATAACTCCCCCTCACTGTTAATTATTATTTTTTTCTTTAAAGGTGTTACCACTGAAACACCAGCATCTGAGACAGAATTGCATAACTTTGTAGCAGCACTTCCTTTCTTAACAGTCAAGTAATGTGGTAGGATGTCCTTGTTCTTATGCTCTGAACAGTATGTTCACAGAATTGCTTAGAAAAAAATCTTCACTTCTGTTTTCATTATGTCAGCTATGAGAAGTACATGCAGAAGCTTTAGGCATTTTGATATTTGCTAGAGAAGTATCTAGATTGATTAAAAACCCCAGACAAACACCATATATATGAAACAAATTAGCCCTGCTGAGATAGTAAATCAAAACAATTTCATCTCAACTTTACCACTTTCTTCAGTACAGATCAAATGGTGTATATGTTTATCTGTGATGTTTTCTATGCTTAATAGGCAATTTTCTGCTTTCATTTACAGTTCAGCCAACAGTACTTTCACTGCTTTCTCAGAAGAGTTTCTTAACATTTATATTTGTGTATCATGCACATGCTTTTTAATCCATCTGTAAGTATGTTCTTTGTAAGTACATTTTTGATGCTAAAAAGTATCTTGCTATTGGGTTTTTAACTTCACCATGTGTTATTCATGTTATATTTCACAGTTAATTCTCGTAAATTCAAACCGGCATTGCATTCAGAAATGTTTACTGGTTATCTGGCCATCTTATTTTCTGGTTCCATATTCTCTGCAGTTCACTGACTTTTCATAAATGTTTTTAAAAAAGAAATTTTATCTGCAAATATTCTTAATTTATCAATTATTCTGCATTGCAATAAATTCTTCCCTAACTCATTATTTTTCCTGAGCCCTGAGGGCAAAGCAATTGCTTTCATTTTAGAGTCAGAACATCCGCCCCCTGAACAAACAGAAAAGACGGTGAGGCAAACAGTGTTTGCACATTACAGGAACTCTTTAAAATGAAATCTGCAAGTCAAAGCTCCTAGCATATTAAATTGCAACACTTGGAGTGAAATTTTCTTCTGTATGGTATCTGGTATTGGAGTCTAGATTGGTGGTAATCTTGCAGGTTGTTATATTTCCAAGTGTTTTGCTTTCCTCCACTAGTTAATTCTTATTAGATGCAAATGGCAGCATTGGTTTGCATAAAGAGAATAGGGCAAGTGGTTAAATAGCTACTCAGCAGATTTTTTTTTTTTTAGTGCTCCATAGCTGTCTAGTGTCCATATGAATTTTGCCATATGTAATAAAGAAAACTGTAAAAGCCCATAGACTTCATAAAGGTAGGATTTAATCTTAATACCTTCCTGTTTCAGGTCATCCCCTGTAGTTCATAGTCATTCTTTACTGCACAATCAAGCATACTAAAAAAGAATATGCTTCATCAGTGTGAGAAGAGGAATTGTAGTTAAACATGAGATAGTAGTGCAATATGTGATTGCAAGACTTTACTTGGATTTCTCTCTCGATGTCCAGCAGGATTATGGATAGTGCAGAGAAAAATTATGAAGCAATCATCATTCCAGGAATTATACAAGGGTCTCTGTAGGAACTCATGCAAACAAATAATGCATATTTTATTTCATTAGTGGTTAGAAATTACATTGGTCAGAATACAAACTCAAACTGACATTTGACAATTTTTGTCTCAAGGGAAACAAAATGTTTAGGTTGAAGAATTAATTTTATTAAAAAAACCCCAAACAAACACAACAAAACCAAACCAACCAAGTTTAATTTGTTGGAAGGGAAAGTTCGACTGTTTACAACATTTAATTTCAATATTTAAAAAAAAAAAAATTATAAACATTTCCAAAGGAAAAAACTGACAAAATTTAAGCACATTTTCTAAGCATTTTAATGACATTATCGTGGCATGTTACTGCTATCAAGTTCTGTGGGGAAAATGTTATTGACATCTCGATATTGAAAGGAGATAAGGTAATTTACAACACAACCTTAAGTCAAGATAAAGTAATTAAGACTAGTTAAGATATTCAAAGTCTTGCAGAAGTGTTGGAGAGTTTTCTAAAAACTAACTCAAGATGCTACTCTTTGGTAAACTTGCCACAAGACCGTAAAATCATGACTTCCAGTTTTCATCACAGTTCTCATGAAAAGGCTTGAGGGTTTTTTTTGTCTACTCTTCCTAGAAGAGGCTCTCCTACATAAACCATATCAGCAAAAATCGTATTTCTGAGAGAGAGGTTTTGGTAAATGTTTTGAGAAAAAATTTCGGTTCTGCTATGGCATTAGTCATGTAAATGCTTAGGGGGCTGTGTCAAAACAAAAGCCAAGTGAGAGAGAAATAAGTTGTGTAGTTTTTCTGTTGTATCTTTTTCTGTTATTTGGAATTTAATTCTTTAGTTTCTAGCTTGATTTATAAATCACTTTGTCAATCCTGGCCAAAAGCCAGTGGCTACTGTTAACTTTTGAAAGTTCTCTTCTTCAGTATGGGAAATTTGAGAACAAAGCTTAGAATCAAGATAATTGGTCTGGTAGACCCAAGAACAGAGTATGAGGCTCCTCAGAGTGCCCTCTGTGGTGTGGAAATTAAATATTGTTAGAAGTTAAGCCAGTAGGCTTTTTTCCCCTCAAGCCAAGTGTAAGAAAACAAAAGCCTGGTCACATAGTTACAAACATCTTTTGTGCAGTCAGGATGTGGGCTTGCTAGTCATCCTTCTTTCTCCCTGATCCTACACCAGAGCTGTTGTCAATACTCCCTAGTGGCATTAATTTGCTCAGCCTTCTGAAATTTGAGTCACATATACTGTGACATACTTTGTCCATAGTACTGCAATGTAACCTTCAGAAACCTGCCTGGCTACTTTAAGTGTTTACAGAGGAGTAAGCAAGCTATGGTGTGCTCTGTTATGCAGGTGTTTTTAAATGTTAATAGACAGAAATGATCTTTTTTAATCTTTCCCCAATCAGTTTTTTCCTTCAAAATATATTGTACGTTGAAGCCTAAACTGTTGTGATGTGGCATGAGAGATGCGTGACAGCTAGTGCTTGTGCGAAAACAGAAATCGTATTTGAATTTCAGCTAGTAGTTCAAAACTTACCTCTACCCCATAGGGTAAGAGCATTCAGTTGTGCAGAGTCAAAATGAGTTTCAGTTCCAAACACATTGAGCTTTCTGGAGAATAAATGGTATGAGCTCAGTCCAGTAATACTGGAAATACTTTCTACAATATAACAGCACGCATGATCTTTGGAATAGGAGTGTTTTGCTCTAAACTTCCTATCTGCCAAGGAAAATAACACAAGTGCATCCTAATACTCCTAGTCTCAAACAGACCAAACAAATTCAGGGTTGTGTCTATCACTGACAACAAAATGTTCATATGAAGCATATTTTATCTTTTGGATAAAAAAAAAATTCCTTCTGCGTTTCATTTTAATGTTAAAAGCCTGTATAACATGATGCTGGCACACCCAACAATATCTTCTGAAATATAAGAATTTACAGGGAAAACAGATAAAAAAGTAGATATTGTTATGTGATGAAGCCTTACTAAAGTAATCCAATTTAATTTACCTTCCATCTTGAAAATTGTCTGCTTTTGCAAAGCCAAAAAATACTGTCACTTTCTAAATGCTGTAGGGGGGTGGGGGTGGGGTGTGTGTCTATGAATGTAAGTACATTCCTTAGCCTTTCAGTCCATTTTTTCATCTTGCTTCCTAAACTTGCAGCTGTGTTTCTGCCATGATTTTCAACCTGTAGGATAAGGACCAGCCAAGGATGTGCTTATTGCATACTCCAGATCAGCTGATCAATTCCTGTTGGCACAGGGACCAAAGAAGGGAGAGGAAGGCACGTACACTAATGTCCCAAGACTTCCTCCTGGGCAATGTTGAATTTGGAAGGATATACAGGTATTCAGATTATCCTGCTCCATTCCAGTTTTTCAAGTCTAGTGTTTCCTTAATGTAGCAGCATATTGCTGCCTGGGAGGCCCTTTGAAATTTTAGAAACCTCCTCCTCACAGTTGATTTGAGGCCAGCTTTGGAAAAACCCCACTCTTTTTTGCAGGTCAGATTAGATGCGAATTAGATTTCTGTTGATCAAGGATAGCTTAGAAACAGTGAAGGTATTATATATGGTGTCTTCATCCTGCTGGCAGCACTGTTTTTTTCTCTGTCGTAAACAGAAGTTCCCCTTCCTTCATCAGGATATGCACATGGCAGAAGAACGTCTGGTGTTTCAGGCAGTGGCCAGCTTCATGACTGGTTTCTGAGTTTTGTGTTGTGCTTTTTGTTATTAAGGGGTATTGTGTGTCTGGAGGTATTTTTTTTTCTTTTTTTGGGGGGGGGGGATTGTTGGTTTGTTTTTTGTGTGTGGACTTTTTTGTTGTTGTTATGCTACTTAACACTTCTATTATCAATATCTCATAACAGAATAGAATCATAGAATGCTCTGGGTTGGAAGGGACCTTTAAAGGTCATCTAGTACTTCATATTTCCTCTGTGTATAACTTCTAAATTCTTCTAAACTTTTGTATCTAGGTTGGGAAGTGGAAATTTGCAGCCATTCCCACACACTGCAAGAGAAACAAAGAACCTTTATCCAAAAGGGCGTTTTGCCCTTCTCTTCCTTCTGACCCAGAGCCTAGGACTTTCTTTTAGGAAGGAAATCCCTAGCCATCTGATATACAGTGAATATGCCATTGTTTTCTACCATCTATCAAGAGTAATTTGTAAACAGATTAGAGTTCATGCTGATTGTGGGATGCTATAGTGGTCCACAAATGAGTAGTTATAGAAGCACCATAGTATGTCCTATGTAGAGGATGTTAAATCAGTAATGTGCAAAATCATGCCAGGTTGGAAGAGATCTGGAAAGGGATTTTTGATGAGATTATCTAGATTATTTAGAGCACCATGGAGTTTTGTGTTACAGAGGAGATGTCTCTAACAAGGCTTTCCTGCAGCTGAGGTGGATTCTTGTCTCTTTACTCTTTATTTTCTTCAATGGAACTGGTTCATATTCTTCCCCTTAGGAATTCTGACATGTCAACTCTCAGGCTTTAGAGTGATCTACAGTCAATGGGTGACAAATTCCTCTTCAAGTTCTTCTCCATCTAGTCATCTGGTTGATGTGTTTCACCACAATTCAAGTTAAACTAGCCCAGTATCAGCCTGGTCTTAAATATGCTGGGGAAACACTTCTATTCTGTGTCTGCTAAAGTGATCTCCGATTCAATAGATTCACTTCCTTAATGCCTACCTTTGCTTCACCTTCTCATCCTTGACCATTGGACACTCTACCTCAGAGTGTAAAAATGTGAAGTCATAGGTGTGGAAAGGTCAAATATGAAAAATAATGTAATTTCAATCTGGCCCTGACAGAACATGAAATTAAAAACAATGCTTTATTAGATAAGGAAGAACTGATTCTTAAGCCCCAGTCCTCAACTATCAAATGTTCTGTGGACTCTAACCCACACCATTTAAAACAGGAAACCCAGAAAAATCTGTTTCCTACAGATCATGTTGACGTAATAGTATACAAGGTAATTAATATTCTGGATTTCAACCTGACCCATTGGAATCCTCAAAGGCAAACTGAGACAAGAAAGCAAACAAAACATTTCCTTTCTTTTCCAGTGAAAGATAAATAGGAGAAGCCAAGCAAGCTCTGACAAGCTTTGAAACTTGATATGAAATTGGATTGTATTATATCACCTAAAGAGGATGCCAGAGTCATCAAATTGATAACCGTTGCTTGTTCCACTAAATAAATCTCTTTTTCAGGAAAAAGGTAACAATTGGTGACTAGAAACTCTTTTAATCTGGAACTGAATTGTTGTCTATGATACTAAAAGCTGATGGGTTAAAAAGCTTAACCACTTGCTAGATACTAGAGCAAATAATCTCTCAAAATACTTTTTGCTGCTGTTGTTGTTCTCAAGCTATTTAGTTAGGAAACAACTCCTGGAAGTATGAAATCTGCAGGAGAAGAGTGGTACAGACATGTGAATGGTTGAGACCAGTTGTTTCAGTAATACATCCAACCTCAGCATAAAAAGAGGAATGTGCTTGAAGTTTGCTACCCTTTCCTCTGACCTTTCCCAAATTCAGTGATGTAAATGGAGACAGTGAGACAGAATGTACTTCCTCTGCATAGAGGTGGCTATCAGTATGGAGTAATCTAAAGCCATTGGTACTTGTGATGAATTGATTGAGTTTAATCTTTTGATACATCTACCATGTTCTGCTACTGGAGAAATTAGAGTATCCTGACGTATTTCAAAGCTGTTATTTGTTTTTTACCAGCTTCTAGTTTTTCTCCTTTCTCCTGCCACAAGGTAAGAGGGTGGTGCAGGATGTTTAAAAAATACACTGATTTAATGATTACAGTTTTAAAACAATTTCATACAAATTTATCACTCCGTTTAATTTTTTTCATGTGTGAGTAGAATTATGTATCCAACAACAGAGTTGTAAACCCCTCAAGTGCTGCCAAAAAATACAAGTTATACAAGCAGGCATGTCACAGGCTGACAGTGACTCAAGTCTTGGCAGCTGCCCTATAAACAAAGCTACTGAATTGGTATGAATCTGTCTAATCATGGAACTTCTTATGCAGCTCACTTTCAAAAAGATGCTTTAAAGGATTACTAGAGAGTGAAAATTGTATCAGAATGCATGAACTACTAATGAGCTGAAAAATTAGAGTGGGCTTTAAAAATCCAATTATAACAGCTGTATTTCAGTCTCTGAGTTTTAATCAGACATGAATACATGCTAATTGTAAAGCAAAGGTTTGCAAATCAAAATGCATTCTCTTTCTCTAATACTATAATTTGCATTTCTGCTTTGGGATTCAGACTCTAATTCCTGTGCCAAATACCACTTGCAGAACTGCTCATCACCTACAAAACCTGATTCTGAATATTAGGCAAATATTGAAGCTCAAGTAGTGTAGGTTACTTTACAGATGATCAGAGGCCTCTTCATGCATTCTGTTTTAAATATAAAAAAATAACAGCATGCAAGGGGATAAAAATATTAATTAGAAAGTGATAACTGTGATTTTGCAGGCCAGATCTTTGCTCAAAATTGCAGAGGTAGGTGAGTTCCAAGAGAGGCTGGTTATGCTGCTCATTAACTGTTATTTGCCACTTTATAAAGGTGTAAAATGCATTTATACTCCAGAGTTCAATAGCTGTGAGAGTTAAGTAGGAATATTTGAGAATGTCTTTGCTACCATAAAATTTCCTGCTTGATTGATAGCAAGCTCTCTTTAGAAAAATCTCTATAAATATTGAAAATACATACCAGAAATATATACTGGAATGCTAGAGCCTTTATGGGTATGTTTGTGCTAATCTGCAGCTGTGGCTATAGTCTTGTCTTGTGACAGGTCTGTCTGTCTTTTTTTCATTTCTTCTATAATATTATTTGTTGAATTCCAGAACTGGGGACCTGATCATCTCTCCCTGGACAGGAGGCAGAGTATTTGTAGTTCAACTGGTTTGACATTGGCATTTCATTTAAAAATTGACATGAGATTCTGTCAGTTTATACATATTTTCAGCTAACATTAGCAAATCTTTGTGGTTTGCCACATTCTCTAGAGGAGCATTTGCTGTTGGTTAGAGCCTGAGTACATGTAAGTTAACACTTTCTTCTGCCTTTCCTCTGTGCAAGTTAGAAGCTGTGACCCAATACATTTGGAGGTAACTTTAGTTTTCTGCAATATGGCAAAAAATTGCTTATAACTGAAAGTTTATCTGAATATCCAGAAAATAAGGAGTGCTGCAGGCAAATAGGTGATTAAGACTAGGATAGGCAATGAAGCTGTTGTGCAGGAGGTGTTGAAGTTAGGCAGAAAATTCCAAACTCTTTGCTAAATCATTGCATAGATGTTGTCTTCCCTGGCTACAAGTGCTATCCAAAATGCTTAGTTTTCAGGAAGATTTGGAAAAGAAGGAAAACTCTACACTTCCAGGACCTGTATGCAATTAATACCTCAGTGCTATATGCCATCTCATGACTTCTTGTCTGTAGCACAGAACAAGACTGATGCAGTTGACTTGTGCGTTGGTTTCAGCCTCACTGTTGATCACAGTATCACAGTATCACCAAGGTTGGAAGAGACCTCGAGGATCATCGAGTCCAACCTGTCACCACAGACCTCATGACTAGACCATGGCACCAAGTGCCACGTCCAATCCCCTCTTGAACACTTCCAGGGACAGTGACTCCACACCTCCCTGGGCAGTTGATGGTACCGAAGCTTTTCCCTGAAGCTGAGCATGCATTTTCAAATATTGCTTTACACACAGATATTTCTGCATAATGACTACTGTTTCAATGCCCAGGTTTCATTTCTCTTGAGAACAAAAATATTTTGCTTTAAATTGTAGAATCACAGAATGTATTTAGTTGGAAGAGACCTCAAAGATCATTCAGTCCAACCCTTGACCCAATACTGAAGGATCAACACTAAACCATGTCGCTAAGCACCACGTCCATATGCCACCTGAACAATCCCAAGGTGAAATTAAGCGCATGTAGTTTATTTAAACAACTATGATTACTTTTCAAGCTAATGATAATTGAAAATGCCATTAACAAAGTCTAATATGTTTTTAGTCCCCATGTCTGTTAAATGGACATCACAGATATTTGCTGGCACCCTGCAATATTTTAATTTATGCTGCCAATGTGTTTCATGGTCAAATGTTCTAAGAAACTGTCCTTGGAAATGAAGTTTGAATCTCATTCCAGCTTGTAGAGTGATTACTGAATCATTTTTCTTCCTTAAGCTGTATAAATATTTTCTTCCAGCAGTATGGTATGATGAAAATTTAAGTGAAAATTAGCAGCCAGAAGCAGCCTTACTATTCATACTGATACATGTACAGACTCTGCTGCTCATACTAATGAATCTCATTTTTTCAGCCACAGAGTCTGCAACACGTGTCATAGACAAATATCTGTGCTGGAAGAAATAGTCACCTATCTTCAGTTCAGCTTAGCAGTTTGTACTTTATAGAAAAAAATATTTCTGTTTCTTTTCAATGGTTCATATAGTAGACATATAATGAGGAATGACAAAGAATAGTGAGGCTACTCCAATGATACAAGTGAAAAATAATAATACTAGCAGCTCAAACAACAACAGGAGGAAAACATGTAATGAAAAAAAAGTAAACTTTTTTTTCTGCCACAAAAGTGGACTCAATGATCTTAAAGGTCTTTTACAACCTAAATGATTCCATGATTCTATGGACTCTGTCGTGAAGTATTTGGGAAGTGTCCAGAACATAGAATAGCAAACATCTGAGTGTGTGTGTGATTTATTAATCTGTGAAAATATATAAATTAATGTATAAAGAATTTTCACAGGCAAAGAAGTAGACTTGCCTCAGTAGGTGGAATTTTAGGGATGCAAAGATTATGCATCACTTGACACAGAAGTGTTTAAATGAAAGAGCAAATCTACTTTATGGTGTACACCAAGAAATGACAAGGAAAAATAGATTGCAAATTAGACTTGCACTAGTTAAGACCTAATCAATTTAATGTAGTTTGTACAATTTTAAGCATATTCCATGAGGTTTACAGAAAATGTTCAACAGATGAACATCATTGAAAAATAATGCTTTGCAACTTTTCTGAAATTTACTAGCTTCAGGTATATGCAGAGATAGATTACATTGAAGTGAAAGGGTTAGTAGTCTGTGTATGAAGTCAACATATACTGTCCTTTCTCCAGGAAAACCTATTAGATGAAGTACTGATGTAGCACTGGGCATATGCAAATAGGTAGCTGCATCCTCTCTACCCTTGCATTATAACATACCAGGGAAAGTAACTTACTTAAATCAAAATAACAGCAGTAGTTTCTCTAAGTGTCAGCTAATTTATAAGCATTGCTGAGGGCAGTGTATTTAGAAAACCTTACAAATGCAGAGAAGAAAAAAGCTCCATAAAAGAATGCTATATCTGTTTGAAGTAAAATTGCCAGAAGGATTTTGTAAAAGGAGGATGATTCACTTTTGTACCAGCTGTTCCAGAATAAGTGGCAGAGATTTCAGTATTGTCTACCCATCTGTGGGTGTTTCTTGAGAATTGCAGAGTTCATGTATATGTGAAGTTAACTTCTTCAATGTTTATTGCAGAAATGCATCTTCAAGGTCAAATGCTTTCCGAGACTGTGAAGTGTTACTCATGTATGTAAATAGGAATGGTTAGATGAGTTAAAATGCAACTATTTTTTGAAGAGTTTAAGTCTTACATTCCCAAAATATCTTTATTTCCTCTTCTGTGGATTTTGTTTGTGGCTGTGGGAAAATGCACTCAAATTTGTCTCTGTGAATTTTTTTTATGAAAGTGAACAGAAGTGTGCTCATTCTCATGTTCTATAGTGAAGAGTTAAAAGCTGTGTAACCAAGAATCTTAATCCTCCTCTTACGTCTTTAGTTTCTCAAGATTGTGGCTGCAAGAAAAGCTTGCAGTGTGAAGAGAAAACTGCTGCTGAGAACTGTCTTGATCCATTTGTGTAGGGTGGAGCATCAAGTGAGCTAATAAAGTGTCCTTACAGTTTGTCTGAAGTAAGTGAACAAGTGGTATCTTAAGTCATTCTGTTCTTGGCAACTACTGAAGAGGGACAGTTGTGTTTTGGTGTAGCTTGAGTGGTTTGTTGAAATACTTGTATTTAAGGTAGTGCAATGGAAAGAAGCAGAGAAGGAGGATGAGAGGTCAGAGTGATAGATAAGGGATTAGACAGATCTTTTGCATTCTTCCTGGAATACTACAATAAATATTTACTTCATGAGGCTATATCTAGAGCTTTAAACTATCCAGAAATCCTGGACCAGATGCCAGACCTGTCACTATATGATAATCCTTTCCTGTGTGGCCTCTCTTCTGGGTGAAAGTAAGAGGGCTAGAAACCCTCTGATGAAAGGTAAAGCTGAAAAAACTCTAATTGTCTAGCAAGGAACCACTTCTGCTCTGGCAGTGGTAATAATTTCTCTAATGTTTTCCCAGCAGATGCCAGCAGAGAATTAGCGCAGGGCTTGTCAAAAAGTAAAAGGGACTGAATATTTAACTATTGTGAATGCCTCACTGCTTAGAGAATGATTGTTTAAAATAGAGCTTTTATATTTGTTTTGGTTTTGTTAAGATTAATCTTTACTGTGAAGTCCTGATTTTATCCTCTAAATGCCTGAGAATAGCATGTTAGACTTTATACAATATTCAGGTTTAAATTTGATCCACAGCTCATAATGGCCTTCCACACAAACAACAAAGTTAAGTTACTTATTTTGAAGATGTTTTAGATTTAGCCTTTTTGTATCTTACAGGATTTTACCTGACCTGTTCTCTTCCTTTTTACTGTCCCCTCCAAAGTAACAGCATAACTCTTCTTGTTTACTATCCCTCTCAGTTTGAATCACAAATTTGACCTGGCATTAAGCTGTTCCTTTCTGTACTGGAGGGAAAAAAAAAAAAAAATCTAAGTCATATGGTATTATCTTTTACTTTCATTGAACCATCTGGACTTCTGGAGCTAGAGCTGAAAACTGTCAACATCTCTTGATTCAAAGCAAATAGACTTAGCTAAATGGGGATTTCAAGCTGCGGAATCATCCTGTAGAATGTTTAGAGCAGTTCAGCACTGAAGGAAGGAAATCATTATCTGTCAGAAGAGCCCCATCCTGCTGAAAAACCATAGCATAGATATGTAATGCTGTTCCTTTATAGATTAAGCTCGTACTCAAGATTTCAGAGGAAACTAGGTTTCAGTTTTGCTGAAGTTTATTTTGGTTTAGTCTTTACAATATATTCCAAGCAGGAGGAAGATGTCTAGTCTCATATCAGAACTTCCTTAATTTAAGGACTTGCTGCTGCATGGATTGTCTTCTCAAAAATAAAACTGATGCACATATGATTTTGTGATACACACAATAAAAGTCAATTCCAGGTCCTTCTGAACCATACAGAATATGTTATCCATAAAATTATGATGATGACTGTGATTATATAGAGTTTCAAAAATATTTCCTTGAATCAAGGTGTTAAATAATACAAATAAAGGAACATTGTCATGTAACAAAGTGGTTGAAATGCAGCATGATTTGGACTTTCATGTAGGAGCATTAGCATTTTAAAAATGGAGTTCACAACTAGTATTTATTCTTTACCCTTTAAAGGTTCCTATTTGAAACTGTAAGGACCCACTGAAAATTAAACTGATGTCACATGGGATTGACTGGTCACTACAGAGATCGTTATATGTCTAGATTATTGCTTGTCATTTTATGTTCTTGGCAATTAGTGTATCTCATTTAAAATATTTATTTTTTTCTTTCAGCTGAGCTTCCCTACAAAACTGGAACAGTTGTCTTAAAAAGTATGATCTCCCAGGCAAAATAAATTAAGTCTTGGAATTATATCAAGACTACTAACTAAAGATGAAATTTCAAATCAATCTTTGTCCAAAAATGAAACTCACTTTCTCCATTTTACTCATCTTTCTGTCTACTGCTTCTCTGGGTGTTTCTGTCTGTAAATCAAACATGTGCTCTTTCTCTTGCTTTCTGGAAGACTTCCAAAGGTTGGGGGGAAGTCTTACAGGAAACCTTTCCAAAACATATTTAGGACTTGCTCTTCCTGTGGAGATAAACCACTCATATGTGTTTTAATGCAGACTAAACGAATCTGGAAAAAGACTATTTGGTTTGGGGCATTTTTGGTTTTAATTAAAAGGTAGAAATTTGATGATTGTTTTTTTTCTATTAGAATTTGCATCAGGAACATTGGTTCATTGTTACTTCCTTGTTTCTTTCAGTGAGTTCCAGATGTGCTAATAATTTGAGAGTTATCTTACTATAACTGTTTATTTGCTGAAATGATCAGGTATTGCATTCTGAGACATGCTTATCAGTTATCAGTTGGAAGTGAATCCAATATCTACCTTTAATAATGTTTTCTGTATGGCTTTGATTTGAAAATGTCTATCTTTGAGTTACAAAACTAATCCAGAAGAAAAGACATGGAAGTACAAGAAAGATAATGGATTTCTTTCCCAAATAGAGGTTTAGGTTTCCAGGTGTCCTGGAATCTAACTACATATTCTATCTAATTTTGTTTGTGTGAGTGTGGACAATATCACATAAATGTGATCCACTCTTAGAATACTCTCCTCTCAGAGAATTAGAACTCCATGCTAGTGCAATACCACAAGTTAATTGTGCAATGTCTAAAGTGGTTGAGTCTAATTAACTCTACATTTCTTTCAGTTTCAATTCCTCCAGGGAACATATATTAGATTTTATTATTCAAATTCTTAAATTATATGTTCTTTCATCAGTCCCTTGGACAACTCAACCCTTCCTGTTTAACAGCTGTTTCTTCTGGGGCAGCAAGGAGTGGAGATGTACAAAGACAGTCAAGGTAACAATGTATTATCAACATCTATATTGACATTTACAATATTCCTATTGTTATTTGCAGTAAGTTATTAAGAAAAGCTACTGAGTTACTATCTAACTGAGCATATTGTTAGCTAGCTACATAGGTTACCTACAGTATCATTATTAAACCTTCTCAGGTTTATAAGCTACATTGAAATACTGTTCAACAAAGAGAGAAGCAGAGGTAGATGATTATCATTGTTAGGATCTAATTAAGAAGCAAGCTGACTTTAAGTTTACATCACATAATTTGCCCAACTCAGTCATGTATTAGGAAATACTCTGATTTTAATGAGACAAAGGTAGAAATGAATACAATAAAATCAGATAGTATTTGTTAGTCCTGAGTGGTACACAAATGTGTTCAGGGATGCTGATGCCAACCATGTGTGCATTCTAAATAGGCTTAAATAATAATGTTAACATAGCTAAGAATGAAGGCAGGGGAGAATGAGGAATAATTTAAGGTATATGTGTCTGCTTCTTTTCTTTTCCCCACAGTCTTCTTATTCCCTGCCTTCCACAGAAGGGAAAAATTAGTGCTTCCACTCCTTCAGTTATAATAATGAAAAGAAAAAAAAATTCAGTGAAATTAAAGTCAGTACTTCTAAGGAGGGCAAATACTAAATTTCTCAGCTTTCCCAGGAATTCCTAAATAGTCTTATACTAGGAGCCTAAATAAATTACCACATAAAAATGTATTTTTGTCAGGCACATAACTCATGGAGTATCAAGATGTGGTTCGTAAAAGTAGCTGGAGAATGACTTGGATTCAGAAGGTCCAGCGTTGCTCAGGAAGTAAGAAGCTCATTTTTGACTATTTGTTGCAACTATGTGATATGGTATCACAATCCATCTAAGAACATGTATTGTGATACCAAAATGGATGAGTATTAAACATGAAAAAAAAAATCCAGATTATTCAGGATTTACTTGAAGTTTTAATCAAACAAGGCAAGAAATTCAATTCAAAGATTTAGAAAATGAGATTTAATAAGCAGACCTTTCAATCAATATCAAAGTATTCATCCTTATATATACAGATAGAAAACTCATATATATATATATATAAAAGAAAACAAAAATGTATCTGAAGCATTTTATAAATAGCTAAAATACAAGATAAAAAAACTACTGTCCTGTGTGATGTGCCACATATTCAGTTGCATATATAAATGAAGAAAGAGAATTTTTCTTCTTGATCTATTTTACATTTCAGGAGAAGTGAATTCTTAACTCCTTATTTGTGTTCTGGAATCTTGAACTGAATTCAAGAAGTAAATAAGTAGACTCTTATGACAGTGAAAAGAATTATACAAAATAATTCAGGTCCACCAAAATACGCTTGGAGTACATACATCAGACTATCAGAAAGCAAAAAAGCCTGGCCCATATTACTGTGTAATCAAAAACTTTCAGAGGAGGGTGTTTATTCTACTGAACAAATACTATTATTAGTGCTTATAGAATAAAAATAGGATGGTAAGATCCTCCCATACCAGATTTTCTTGTCCAGCTTTGTTATTAGTATAGAAAGAATTGAACCTGGTCACTGCTCTAGATGCAGTGCTAACCCTTTTTCCCCAGAAATTACTCTTTTCAAAATAGTTTATATTTAAGAAAACCCAGAACAATTAGCATAGAGAAATTATTTATCTCTTTGATGATGTGAAAGGTGTTTGACTGTATTGTTGAAAATGAATCCCTTGGGATGCTGTAATCTTCATAACCTCTCCATTTAGAGTATCATCTTCAATTATTGTTATCAGTCCCTCAGCAATTATTGAAGGGCTGGAACAAAAAAAAAAAAAGTTATTTCAGAGTCATGATGTAATAGAACATGTGAAAAGGACAAGTAAGGAAACTCAATGTAAATCTATGTACCTTGAAAATTTAACACATTCTCATTTGAGCAAAATTATTTTCAAGAAAAGGAGAAGCGCTATGAATTTTTCAGGACAGAAATTCAGTCTCCTCAATCAGGGTATACAATGTAAAGTGGAAATTTTGCAAATCATCATTTCTTTGCTCTAGTTTGTTCTAAATCTCTCTGGACATCCAGCTGCCACTGGGCTTCCTATCAAAGTTTTCTCTGTCAGGGCGATGGACAGAAGTAAATCCTACATAATCCTCTGCAGGTCTTTGCTGTTCATTTATCCTGCTTCTGTAGCACGAATGACATACAAAATAGCATGAGGAGACTTTCATCACACAATGTTAGCTGTGGCAAATAGGTGCAAGATACTTCATATATCACAGAATCAGAGAATCACCAAGGTTGGAAGAGACCTCAAGGATCATCAAGTCCAACCTGTCACCACAGAGCTCATGACTAAACCATAGCACCAAGTGCCACGTCCAATCCCCTCTTGAACACCTCCAGGGATGGTGACTCCACCACCTCCCTGGGCAGCCCATTCCAATGGCCAACGACTCTCTCAGTGAAGAGCTTTCTCCTCACCTTGAGCCTAAACTTCCCCTGGCACAGAGTGTGTCGCTCTGTGTGAGTGAAACAACACAGTCATACAATTTCCTTTATACAGAAGTATCTGAGCAACTAAATGTTAAAGGCTTAGTAAGTGTTTCAAAATTGTCACATAATGCTTGACTTGTTCTCACACTCTTTCCTTGATGTCTGTTTTTGGCTTTTGTTGGCAATATTGTAAAAGGCTAGGTTACTCTTGGATTCAATCCACCACCATCGCTACTATGCTTCTGGGAAAGTAGTCCAGTCTTCTCAGTTCTTGGTCTGATTCCTGTCTTGGTTCAGTTATAAATGTTATGAAATTTCAATTCAAATTGTATGCCCTGTATCTCAAAACAAGTGTGATTGAACTAGTATATGAAAGAACAACAAATGCCATTAAAACCCAAATCCATGATTTGCAGTTTGCTGTGAAATGGGAACGCCTAAAGGAAAATATTGTTATATAGGTAATACTCTTAAAATAACCTCAGATATCTGCCATTTGTTCCTTGTATGTAGAATAACACATTTGATAGACTTTTATCTGGGGCAGCATTTCCCTTAAATTATGATGAAAGTTCTATGTTCATTGGCAAAGGACAAAAGAAGCACTGTTTCTGACTTGACTTACTCCATCACGCCATAGAACTGCATCATATTTTTGATCTCATCCTTATATGAATAATATTGTCCCATATTCTCTTCTTTATCTATTGACTGAAGAATTGGTGTGTTGACAAATCCTGGACAAATTGTGTTGAGTCTCACACCATAGTTTTCCATATTAGCAGCTAACTAGGAAAGGGAAAAAGACATTTGTCAACATTTTAAAACAGTATTGTGTAAGTAGTTTTTGAAAGAATGAGATTTACCATTAAGTACTTTTCAGCCTTGCCTAGCAAGCAATTTTTTTTTACTATTGGTTGTTTACACAACCAAGTTTGAAGCATGTTTTCTCTTGTAATCAAACTAGATTACTAGGAAAAAAAATATCTGTTTTGTTATGAGACCAATTCTAAAGAAATCATCCTTTCCATTAAGCTGTTTTTTTGTTTCCTATTTTTTTTTTTGTTGTTATTGCCATGTCATTAACAGTATTCTAAGGTGGAATTCTCATAAGCAAAACCAAGCAAAATAAAATTTTAAACACTCTACTACATGTATGCTTCCAGTATCATAAGATCTTTCTTATTAAAAAATAACAATCTGATATCAAATCCAGATTTATCTCCCTCATGTCAACAGGAATAAAGTTTGGTCTTTACCCCTAGAATAGTGATGCTAAAGCTTTCCAGCTGCTCTATTGTCCATGCCAAGAAAAGAATCTGAAGTCTCTGTGAATCCCAGGAAACAGTCAGGAGTTTTTCAGGACACAGTTCAGAAACATGAAGCAAGCAAGCAGCACAGATTGTTCTGGGAATGGTAGGAGCCTTTGTTTTTGGTGCTACTAACGCATGTGTGTAGCAAAGAAATCTGGTCACCCTCTAGGATGTATGAACTTTCTTAGCGATGACAAAAGAGCTTATGAACTATACATGATATTATCCAAGAATAACCATAGCTGTTCAACACTGAGTTCTAAATGTTTTTTATCATACTTGCCCAACATTATGCTGTATTGACTGTTGTTAATTGTTTATTATTCTTTTTCTCCTTGGTATTCTCAGGTTCTTTAGAGACAGTATTTTGTCTAATTTTTTAACAGACCCTTTAGTTTTGAACTTAGGGGATGATGTTTATGTTATTGTGAGAAAACAAAAATGGAAAACCAGGTGTCAGGTTCATGACACTTATCTGTACTAATCTATTTAGCTTGAAGTAAAAATGAAATTATTTAGGTGGAGGTTGAGGGCATAAAAACATGAATAAACTATCCATGTGATCACTTCAGGTGCTTTTTTTGGTGGATATTAGATTGGAAATCTTTTATGAGTATAGGATCTCTAAGCTTACCCTTTGAAAGTGTAATCATATATGCTCTCTCCAACTTACTTAATCATACTGCTTGTTCAATTTAACTAGAAAGTTTTGGAGTTGGAGGATATCACCTACTCCATGATAGTATAACACCTAACCTTCCCATCCCAAAACCTGTTGGTTTGCATTTTCAGCATATTAAGGGCTAATAAGTACAGATAATAGTAAACATTTTTGTTCAAGGCACTTTTTTAGACTGTAGTATGTATTTATCATTAAAAGAGTCATCAACCTGACCTATGCATAAGGAAATAAAAATGTTAAATGACTGTGATGGAGCCATGAAAAATATTTTTGAAGCTTGGATAAGATTTTGATTTTTGGGCTCCTCACACTGTCCTTAAGTTACTTTGCAACATCTTTCTTCCAGGATCCCAAAACCTCAAATCAGTCACCAATACACACATGACTTGCTTATTCCATTTTTTTTGGATTTGCTTTGTGAAAAGAGTGAGCCTTCCCTGCTTCACACATTTGGTTTCTTTAAGAAAATTAGTTCCAGTTTTGTGATAACAGAGAGGGAATGTAAGAAACTTAGCATGTTCCCAAGTAGCTGCTGATACTGTTTTCAAAAACACATACTTACTGCTATTGACCGTGTAAATCCAATTACACCATGCTTTGTAGCACAGTACACAGGTTGGAATGCAGCAGGCATGAGTCCTTTAAAATAAAAAGGTAGCTGAATAAAAAGGTGTTGGGTACTCCTATTTATGATTACCTTAAACACACATATAGGTCTATAAAGTAAAAAATAAGTGATGGATTTACAGAGACGTGACAAAATATCTTGGTAAAACTGGCAAATGATATTTTGTAATCTGAGGTAGGCTGGGAAAAGATGAGATGGATTAAAAACATGAGAAGGTGACAGAATATCAATAAAACAAGAATGATTTTTAAGAGGAAAAGTTGGATCTATAAAGTATGACTTAAGACGGAGGACAGCATCTGGAACAAAACCCTCAAGGACGACATTTTTTTGGTGTTCTCTTGTGTGTTGTGATTGCAGTGCTGGCTTTATATTCTTGTGGTGAGTAATGATGATCATCATTTTATCCTCTAAATCCTTAAGAATAGTGTGTTAGACTTTATACAACTCAGATAATGATTAGCACATTAGAAATATTCTTATGCTTTTTTTTTTTTTCTTCAAACTTGTGAGTAGTTTTGTGTATTTTAAAGGAAAAAACAATCCCAGTGAGGCTGCAGCTTGCAGCCACACAAAAGCAAAATCTACTGGGAAACACAGGGATGAATTTAGAGGCCATTTTATTTGTTTATTTATTTAAAATCAGGAAGACAAATTACTTCTTACTTGAGGGGGAAGAGAAACAAAGTCAAGAAATAAACAGAGGAAGGGCAAAACTCACAGTAATGAAGTAGAATAAGGTTAAAAGATTTAAATGTCAAAAGACAGGAGAGAGAACTAGGCAGGAAGGGAGGAACGATTAATTTTGTTGCTGTTATTTTTTAAAATCAAAGCATTTAAACCAGTTCTTTCCTAACCAAAATTGTTATTTTTGCTAAAGAAGAAATCAATTGACTCACTGTCAGCCAAAACAGACAATGAAAAGTAGTCCTAGCATCCCTCCCCAAAACAATGATAGTCCTGACTCACTTTTTGTCTTGAGTTCAGTACTCAGAAATGTGGTATGGAATTTCCAGCTGTAAGCCAGTTTCCTGACCTGTGGAGAGCTGAACCTGTCTGTTAGTGAAGTGTCCTATGGACTCTGCTAGCAAGTGTTTTGGAATGAACTGCTGTGTGATGTTGAGCCTGCTCTGCCTGAGTATTTATTTAACCAGCAAGCAAAGGTGAGTTCATAGCATATTAATTAGGGCATTCATTTGTTGAAAAATCTGAATTCTATTTGCTGCTCCCATGAATATTTAATTATTTTGTGCAAAGTGGAGCAGCAGTGAAAAAGACTGGAGAACATTATACAGAAAATAATGGAAGAAGACAGGGAGAGTGTAGAAATGGATGACAATGGGGCAGTATACTCCTTGAAAATGATACAAATGGTTTTCTGTTGCTTTTAGAAAGGGCACCTATGCTTCCCTTTGGATGTTGCTGCATCACAGAACTGTTACGTGAAAGTGGATAGTGAACATCCTTCTGCACTCAGTGTTCATTGAGAATTAGTTGGTAAATTGCAAATGACTTCATGATGCCTGAAGGTGCACTTCGGTATACCAAAACCAATTCAAGCAGACTAGCAGCAATCCTGTGCACCAGTGTTAACTGTGCTGGTTTTTGTTTTCCTCAGTTTCTGGCAAGTTCCTGCACTTTGTTATACTCTACTCTCCCTGTTTAGAGTGCCAAGACCACTCTACAATTTGAGACAGTGTCATGCTTTTTACTACAACTGCTTATTTATCATGGTGAACAGCTGCGATATCCAGATCTTCAGAAATTAGGGCATGGAGGATTGTATCAATAAGCTTTGTAGAAACCAGTATTTCCTTTCAGTCCACTGAAGAGCTTTGAGGAATACAGAATTAAGCATTTTTCCCTAAGTATGCTATTCCTCTGAAGATGCTGCTCTCAGAGATTTGAAGAAGTTTCTTCCTTTAAATAAGATTAATTGGCTTTTAGATTACCTTTCTGCCCCATTTGCTCCATGGGTACACTTTTGCACAGCTCAAGATAAATGCAATTTCTCTTTGATAGTATCTTCAGTTTCATTAACTTTTGGAAGAAAGTATTTCATGTTTGATGAGTGTGGAACAGAGAACCATAGTCTGTTTTCTGATGCAGCTCATGGAGGCTTTGGGTTTATCAGAAAGCACTGCTTCTACAGTATGATTATGCAGTGATTAAGCTTTGTTCCCAGTTATACTTTAGACAAATATATTCCTGTTAACACATTTAAATATTCCATGAAATTATTATTTTTTTTATGACACTAATGCAATAACCACAGCATCGTGTGGCATCCTAAAATTCTCATTTTTTCATTGTTTATGAAAGAGATACGTGCAAATGCTGAAAGGTGAGTTTTGGCAAACTGACAGAACCTATTTAAGAGCAAACCAAATGTGTGCATTCTTATGTGCTGGAAAAGTAGTTGTTTTTCTTTTCTATATTAGGTTTTGTAAAATATACTTATCAAATCCTATTGCAAAACTTAGAATACTATACATAAATTAAATCGTAAGATTTAAAGTCAAAGTCTTTCCAAACCACATTACGGAAATCTATATTGTTGCACTTAGGCTAAAGTCTGGGTAAAGACTACAGAATATACTCACAATGTTCTTTGAGAAAGTCCAAGCCTCTTTTGAAGACGTGGATAGCTAACTATCAGCAATTTCTAGCAATTTCTAAACAATGCACTCAAGTCTCAAGGAAACAGTTTCTAAATTTTCTAGCATAATTCCTTTGGACTCTGCTCAGTATCGTCCTTTATATGAAGGAGACAGATCAGAAGCTCTTTCATGATGCTGAACGCCCCAGCTGTGCAGCCATTTACACTTTTGCCCTACTCTGTCACTATGATGCAGTCTTGCCTTTACTCAATGATCAGGTCCTGAAGAAGGCTGTTTGCTGTGAGGGGTACTTTAAGGACAAGTAGGCTGCTTGTGGAGCCTGAGTGCTTGAAGTGCAGTGCAATCAGCCAACTGAAATATCTGTACAACAGAAAGGTGTCCAGATACCCTACACGTTGAATAGTTTCTCAAAAAGCTACCATGATCACATGCCAAACATCATACCTGTTTATGGCCTCTATGCATACCTTGATTTTTAAAATTTTTTTAAAAAATCTGCTAGAATCCACACAGATACAAATTCAGTTTTCCATAATACCTTCTTGAAAGTATGAAAACTATCAAAAACTGAATGCATACATACACGTTAATTCCTTTCCCCTTTTACTTACTAAATTGTACAGGTACCAGCCACCAAAACCTAAGAGACAATGCCAAGTTTAATCATGTAAATAATCTCAGGAGTTAAATTTAGGTTTGTATTTTTTTGTCTGTGCTTGTCATTATTCTGTGAAAATTAAAATGAAGAAATCTAAGAACATTGTACTTTTTGAATTAGAAATTAAGTTTCTTAGAATGCAAAAACCTGTAGTCATTGACATTATTTTTTATGGGGCCATGTTGGCAGTAAAATACATTTCCCATTATCCCAGTTGTTTAGTGGCATTACTTCCTCTTGATGTGAAAGTATAAACTAAGAAAGTTTTATAGTTTTGAGATGCAGTGAGTAGGAGGTGGGCGCTTGCATATTTCTCTCTCTTTCGTAGTATGAAGACAGGGCAGACACTCTGGCTTTCACCTATCTGAATGAACATTTAAGCATCCACTTCATGAAAGCATTTAAGTAGTTCCATGGTGTTTGGAAATATAAAACAGTAAGGCTTGATTCTGTCTCTAGTTCAAATCATTGGCAAAATTCCCATGGTGAAGAACTGGAAACTAATTAATGTGTAAACCAAATATTATTGAATGTTATGTAAGCACTAAATATAACTCTTCTTGCTCACAAGACACAAGAATATCTGCTGATTGCAGACCGTATCTGATAAAATATTTTAGAGAACTTGGACAGGGTGAGGGGGAATCAAAACTACTCAAATGTTTAATGATCAACAGAAGCCAGCTCTGAGAAAACAAAACACCCAAAGGGAATGATAAGCAAGCCAAAGACAGTTTGCTTTTTACATACGGAATAAACTGAAGTACTTAGACCTTCAGGCCAGAAAGGAGAATAAAAAAGTACACAAATCATAGTAAATAAAAAAATTAGATCAAATGTCAGCTTTTATAATGTGTTTTTCCTCTTGTCCTTGGAAACAATCGCTAAATACCAGCCATGTAAAAAGCAAATAAAGTAAAAAGTACTTTTTTCTTTTTCTTTTTCATTTTTTTTTTTATGGATACCCACAATTCCTACAACCACAATGTTAAAAAAGTGCAAATTTTAATTAAAACACTAAATCAGCACTTACAATCTCTTAATAAATCAAGTTCAGACATGCTGTTAGGTCTTAAAATAATGTAGTGCTTGAGACTGGTTAGAAAAAGAATTAAAATACTTGCTATCTCTGCCTTTCTTAGGCATTGCATGGGTATGAACACTTCTGTGAAAATGTTTAATCTTTTACTTGTGTTGATGGACTCTTGTACTGCAATAGCAATTTCGTTCAGGTTAATTTGGTCCCAAAACAATCTTCATTTGAGCCAACGGACATAAACTTACTGGCATCGTTCGGCAACATGGTAGCCAGCATTGCAGGTGCTGACTTAAAGGTATGTGCAGATTTTTAACTCATCTGTATGAGATATCTGTTAAGTCAAATCCTCAGGATCCACATGCATTATGTCAGTAAGGTGACTTTGACCTCTCATCACAGAAGCCAGTCTTTATAGGAGAATTTAACAGTATTAAGAATATTTACACCTGTCCACAATCAGGAACTAGGGCCACTGCTGTCTTAGTATCATAGTAGTATCATAGTATCAGTCAGGGTTGGAAGGGACCACAAGGATCATCTAGTTCCAACCCCCCTGCCGTGGGCAGGGACACCCCACACTAAATCAGGCTGGCCAGAGCCTCATCCAGCCTGGTCTTAAACACCTCCAGGGACGGAGCCTCAACCACCTCCCTGGACAACCCATTCCAGGGCTTTACCACTCTCATGGTGAAGAACTTGCTCCTCACATCCAGTCTGAATCTCCCCACCTCCAGCTTCATTCCATTCCCTCTAGTCCTATCACTGCCTGAGATCCTGAGAAGTCCCTCCCCAGCCTTCTTGTAGGCCCCCTTCAGATACTGGAAGTCTCAGTGACTTGTTACTGCTAAAACACAGAGGAATACCCTGGAATAAAATTGCTAACATTCTGTATTCTGCATGGATTCCAAAGAAAGCACTGAAAACTCGGGTGTAAACTAGCATGTGTATTTTTTCTCCCACACAGTATGTCAGTAGCAAGAGAGAACAAACTCTTCTAACAAACATTCAAACATTTCCCCGCAAACTCTTTTATGATGGGTGTCGTGACTCTGTTTAGGGCTTCCCTTGCATTTGTGCTTCTTTTGCTAAGCTCAACCACAGCAAAGTCAAGCTTACCTACAGGAAATGGTGCAGAATGCTGCCTCACAACTGAGCAGCTATAACCGTGACTGACTTAGGAGCTCTATTGTTCTATTTTTATGCCAATACATTGAAATGATAAGCAGTAAGCAAAGAATGTGTTTGCTGTGAAGCTCAGTGAAATAGGAATATTCATTTTATGGGTTCTCAAGAAGAGTGAGATCACATCTGAGAAGACTTGGAACATAGTGTTGGTGTGTGACAGTCTTGACTATTAAAGTAGATACAGTCTAATCTTAACACCTGTGCTCCTGAGGAGTAGAATGGAGGATGTGTTATTGTTGCCTCACTTTCTGTGGAAAAAAAGATTATCTGGTTTTCCATATTTGACGCCTGATAAATACTTTATAATATAATCAGATTTAAACCTGAATTCAAATTAGGTCTGTACACTAGACTTTGTTTTTTACAGACAGTGGGGTGTACATTATCTTTTAATTCAGTTGCTGAATAGTATCAAATAAGCATTGACTAGTTAGGTTTTCCTCAATGTGTGATAGTATTGAAACCTGAGAAAAACCCACGTATGTCATGCTCAAGATTATTAAGTATGAGATTGATAGATTAGGAAAAGTACTGAATTTTTCATTGAACTGATTTTAGAAAAGCTAATTAATATTGTAGTCCTTTGATATTACTCTGGTTACTATGATGAAAACTAGGCCAAAATGGGAATAAACAGGAAAAAGCCATGAGAAAGAAGAAAAATTATGACTGATCATTGTGATTCACTTATTTTAAAAACAAACCAGTGAGTAGAAAGTGTTTACACAGAAAATATTCTCACCTGCCAAAGATGAGATATTAATGATTACTCCTCCATCACCTCCATTTCCTTTTCTCATGTATTCTAGGCCAAGGTAGGTTCCTCTAATCACAGATGTCTGATACAGTAGGGAACAGGAAAATGTTATTCAAAATATCTTTCTTTTTTGCCTTTTAAAACCTAAAATTTGCTTCTCTTCTGTCTAGAACCTGTATTACTCTACTAGTGATTGTACTTATACTTCAAGGTTTATAAACACAAAAGACACTCCACAGTAATGCAGATCAGTAATTTCACGAGCACGAGAAAAATACTAGCAGGTTGGTTTTTTTCTTATTAAGAAATCAATAATAAAACAAAAATGTTATAATGTGAAAAAAAAGCTGCGAAGGAAGCGAAATAAAGAATAGGCAAATAATTAATAGACAAAACACATACTTTATCTATAGACACAAGAAGTGGATGAATTGATCCAAAGTCCAGTATTTTGTTGAGAAACAGAACTCTATGTGATGGACAATGTACAGACTAAATCTGAAGATAATGCTAACATTTACAACTCCATGTGGCTCAAGGGATGATGAATTAACACTTTTTAGAATGTGATACATTTCTGACCCCAGGATATTAAAAGTTACTGGAATTTCCCCATTCCTCACAATGGAAAATTAGGCCCAAAGAGACAAGTACAGATAAGGTAAAAAAGCATTGTAAGAGTTATGAAATGTCGTTAGCATAATATTAGAGGCAGTATATGATTTTTATTAATTTTTGTTTTTTAAGGAAAGAATTCTGAAGAAGATATTTTCCCCTGAAATCTACATAATCCTGATTCCTTAATTTATTTTTCTTTTTAAATCCTACTTCAGTGAGAAATTCTGATGGGATTCCTCTCACTGAACTTCAGACATTGAAACTGAGATGCCTGGGCTAATCAACTTGCTGAAGGAACTGAGAGTCTCTCCCAGAGAGTAAGTCACTTTAACTGCGATTTTACCAACTTACAATAGGCAGGCAGCAAACAGTGCTCCTAGTGGAAGATACTAACTTTAGTACAGTGTTGCAAATGTTATTTCATAATTACTGTTTGGCTGTGGGTTGAATTTTTTTTATTTTTTTTTTTTTAAGAGTTTCTTGTAATGGGAGGTGGTGGAGTTGCCATCACTGGAGGTGTTTAGGAGGAGACTTGATGGAGTGCTTGGTGCCATGGTTTAGTTGATTAGATGGTGTTGGATGATGGGTTGGATGCAATGATTTTGAAGGTCTCTTCCAACCTGGTTTATTCTAGTCTAGTCTAGTCAGTTCACAATTTTTTATTGCCCCCTCCCCCCTATTATTTTACTGTTTCTACTCTAAAATGAACACATGTATTGATTAACTTTTATTCTTATGGAAATATTATTTCAGCTTTTAAACAAGAACTCCATTTATATTTTATTAGTGCTTAGTGCTATTTATTTGACCCACATAAAATAAGATGTTCAAAGATGAAGTGGCCCAAAAATATTTTCACATCTGCTTATAATTATTTCGCTGAGATTTTTGACAAGGGAAGGTCTACTGAATTGTAAATCATGGAGACATAAATTGTAGAAAGTAATAATAATAGAAACCACAGTGAAAAATCTGTCCATGCTTAAAATCTAGCAGATTGTGGCTGCTTGTACTGGAAGGGAAAAACAAAAATTAAAATCAGAACATAAAGTGTTTGTCTGCCATTATCTAAATTCCCCAATCAAAAATATTCTGATTTTAAGATGGGTATTACATTTCATTTTTATTAGCTGATATTTTCAGACATATAAATAACTTGTTATAAAACGAAATAAAACTTTAAATTCAATTTTAGTTACCCTTCATGCTTCTTGGTTTCAACAGGACTGCATGTCCTACTTTATTAATATCACTTGGTTGTTTTCTAAATAACATGAAGTGAAGCTGCTCATTGACAGGGATAAAGCAACCTGCAGTCTCACTACTAATCTCACTTTGGAATTTTGATAGTGAATTGACTATGAATATGATTCTGTGCTGACATTAAAAAAATTCTGAAAGAACATTTAAAATGTTTCTTTTTAAAAATTTGTATGGAAAGCTTTTTTTTGTCTCTATCCTGGCAAGTTCTGTTTCAGGTAACATCTTTTTTTGGTTAATGACAAAGAGTGTTATTGATTAAATGTTTTAACAGAACCTTTCCAAAGAACTATCTTTGGTGGCTTGAAAAATATTTCATTAAGTTTAATTTTTCTTACATGTCCTGAAAACTAATCTGATGCTGTTTAATGTTGATGTCACATGTGAATATTAAAGGAATTATTGGGAAAAAAGAAAAGATTGTTAATGCCTGGGAGTGCTGCTGTAACTATACTTATACTAATCACAAACTCATTGTCGGCTCAACGAATTAAATTCAGACTTACAGGTAGATAGTTTTTTTCATATATATGTATGATTGTAGATGAGACATTTTAGAGAGAAAGGGGTTAATGCTATTTGTGGAAGGCAGGTGCAGGTCCTGTCATGCCCTGGGGTAGCAGCTCGGCCTGCTGAACTGAAAAAGATAATTCCCCTTAGGATTACTAAAGGAAATAAATGAGTTGAAGAAGGATGGAACTCCTTCAAAGAGATAATGGAGGTAGATGAGTCCTTGGCTGAACCACAGTTACAAGGGAAAAATGGGTAGCTTGACTCTTCTACCAAAATCACTGTACTGTTCTTTTTTCTTCAGGTGGCTGGGGAAGACTTTTCCTTTATTTGGGTATTGTGAGAGGTTGTCTTCAGAAAAATACAGACTGTTGTTCGGTTATTGTCTTTACACCTGCTGTTATGCTTACAAAAAAACTTCACACTCAGTGTGGCTGATCTTGGGTGATATAGCTATTTCTGATCTTTGGGATGATAACAGGATTGTTCTGGAGTTAAACTCCAGGGTGAGAAGAACCTAGCTGTCTGCATACTCAGTGTATGGCACTTTGGATGAAAGGCATAATGTGATAGCTCTCCTATTCTCTTGCCAGAATTCCTCTGTCTCCCAGAAAGTTTTCTCAATAGCTCCAAAGAACAGCAGCAGCTGAATTTAACAGAAGTCATTCTATGTGTTCTGCTGCTTTCCAGTTGAGCTTGTTGATCCGAGTTGAGGAAGTGAAGCTGGCTCTTGTAGCTAGTAACAGACACTCAGATGGGAAAGAAGTTTTCCAAAGAACAATACCATATTGGTTTGGGGTTCTGTTAGGAAGTCCATCTTTGCAAGTACATAAGTTGCAGCATCAAGCCTCCTTTCACATGAAATGTAACTTTGGATTCTTATTTGTGGAAGTCAGATAGTCGGTCTGAATTCTAGAAGAAAGGTTATCAGCTAGCTATTGCTTCGTGATACCATGAAATGCACAAGAAAGCAAGACAGGGAAAGAATGATGCAGTTTGTGCAGCCTGTAATACTGCCTAGTTTCCTGTTTTTGGAATACGGTGAAACATGTCTGTAATTTGTCTTTCAATAGAAAGAAAAATTAAAGTTTTCTTCAGATTGTGTAACTGCCCATGTATACTTTTAAGAATAATAATTTAATTCTGTGCTCTTAACTGAAATAATCCAGTTGTCTATTGTACGTAGAAATTCTGGGAAAGTTAAATTTAAAATTGCCCAATTAAAAAAAGAGGAAAGTCTGACTTAAGTGAAAAATATGCTGGGAGGTTTATCTTTGTCCAGGAAAGTGTGTTGCATTTTAGAGTTGATTTTTTTACAATTCCTTTGTTTATAGCTGCATTTATCTGCAAGGATGTTGTCCATAAACAAGTCAAAAAACAACAGGAGGACAGCAGTCAAATTTACAATAAGTACAGGGAAACTGAAAATTGGGACAGCTGACTCACACTTTGTTTGCTTCTGGCTACAGAAAATTATTGTCATTCAACTCATAAAATTATCTAAATGGTTGTCCTCCTTGCCACTGAAAAAACTGTGATCTTAGTGATACTGCTGTTTGATTTTATACCAAAGTACGCTGCTCTACCGTAGCACATAATGAAGATGAATTGTCGGGGTGCATGGCAAGTCTAACTGTGCTCCTAATTGTACTCCTCAGCTACCAATAGAAAATTTAGGATTCTTTCCAATGAGATTATAATGGTGAGCATGTGAATATCTCCTAGTATTAGCTTCCATAAATTAAGATTTAATTTAGAAGAGTTCAGACATTCTGAAGAACCATAGAGTAATAAACCTAAAATTTAGTTTCTGACAGAATGGTAAACTTTGCAAAATAATACTCAAAAAGAGTTGCAGTTGATTTGGGAAACATGACATCAGTAATCAGTAATTTATTTAACAAATCATGAAATGACAAATTGTATCAGCATCAAAATATGAAACAAAACTTAGATCTATCATTGACAATTATGGTATCACAGTATTGCCAAGGTTGGAAGGGACCTCGAGGATCATCGAGTCCAACCTGACACCACAAACTTCGTGACTAGACCATGGCACCAAGTGCCATGTCCAATCTCCTCTTGAACACCTCCAGGGATGGTGACTCCACCACCTCCCTGAGCAGCCAATTCCAATGACTAATGACTCTCTTGGTGAAGAACTTTCTCCTCACCTCAAGCCTAAACTTCCCCTGGCACAGCTTGAGACTGTGTCCCCTTGTTCTGGTGCTGGTTGCCTGGGAGAAGAGACCAACCCCCTCCTGGCTACAACCACCTTTCAGGTAGTTGTAGAAGGCAATGAGGCCACCCCTGAGCCTCCTCTTCTCCAAGCTAAACAATCCCAGCTCCCTCAGCCTCTCCTTGTAGGGCTTGTGCTCAAGGCCTCTCACCAGCCTTGTTGCCCTTCTCTGGACACATTCAAGAATCTCAATGTCCTTCTTAAACTGAGGGGCCCAGAACTGGACACAGTACTCAAGGTGTGGCCTAACCAATGCAGAGTACAGGGGCACAATGACCTCCCTGCTCCTGCTGTCCACACTATTCCTAATGCAGGCCAGGATGCCATTGGCCTTCTTGGCCACCTGGGCACACTGCTGACTCATGTTTAGGCGGCTGTTGATCGCCAGGTCCCTCTCTGTTTGGCAGCTCTCTAGCCACTCTGACCCCAGCCTGTAGCTCTGCATGGGGTTGTTGTAGCCAAAGTGCAGCATCCGGCACTTGGACTTGTTGAATGCCATCCCATTGGACTCTGCCCATTTGTCCAGTCGGTCAAGGTCCCTCTGCAGAGCCCTTCTATCCTCTTACTGACCAACATCTGTTCCTAACTTGGTGTCATCTGCAAGTTTGCTGATGACTGACTCAATCCCCTCATCCAGATCATCAATGAAGATGTTAAAGAGGATGGGGCCCAGCACTGAACCCTGGGGGACGCCACTGGTGACTGGCCGCCAGCTGGATGTGGCACCATTCACCACCATCCTCTGGGCTTGGCCCTCCAGCCAGTTCCTAACCCAGCACAGAGTGTTGCGGTCCAAGCCATGAGCTGACAGCTTAGCCAGAAGTCTGCTGTGAGGGACAGTATTGAAGGCCTTGCTGAAGTCCAAGTAGACCACATCCACAGGCCTTTCCACGTCCACCAGATGTTCTCTATATCTCTATATTCTATATTCTCTATATCTCACAGCTATAGTTTTACTTGTATTGTTCTAGAAGAAATCATATATTGAAACTGATTCTAATAAGACTCCAAGTCTTCAATAGAGACCTAATTAATATTTTTCTAGCATTAGGATACAATATCAGACAGTGTTGTGCAACATTCTTGTACTCTAACATTATGCTATTAAGACAATTGTCATACTCTGTATTTCATTTGAGCTTCTTCTATTAAAAAAAAATAATTTCACCAATGATGCCTAGAACATCACTCCTTTTTTTTTTTTTTTCTTTTTAAAGTGACAATTGCTTTGAAAGTAGTTTAGTACACAGTGCTTTTTCCCTAATGTTTCAAGGCAGGTGTTCCAATGGACATGGTTTCTTTTCCCCGTTTAATAAGGTTTCCCTTGCCTCCTTTTGTCTGATACTTTTGCTGTCTCCTTATGCATGCTAATATTTTATGCTTGAGAAACTATATCTGCTTGCCTTCAGTGCTGAAGATGATTACGCTTTTGTTGTCAAGGTGACAAGGCAGCATGATTTCAATTGAGAGAATAAAATAGCAATTGTTAATCAGTGCTAACATTTTACATTAGTTTCCAAGCCAATCTAGTCCAGTGCTAGGGATACTGAATGAAAAAAAACAAAACAAACAAAGCACCCACCTCAACACCAAAAAAAAAACCCCACCCTCGACAACACAACCTCCCAAACCCCCCCAAAACCCAAAAAACCAACAAGCCAAATGAAAGAGACATTGACTTGTGGTTTCACAAAGCAGGTTAGCACAGAGCTGGAATTTGACCCAAGATTATTTGACGTTCATACTGTGATGTTGTAAATTGATGGTTATCTATAAGGAAACATTTCAAAGTACTTTACAAACTGCGTAAGATGAACTTCAGAAGTCTTGAAACTAAGTGTTGCTAGTGATATCCATGGAAAATTTTAGCATTTTGCTCTTGGACAGGAAGGTGGGACTAATTTTGCTTTAACATAGATTTCCTGGGAAGCAGGCAGGTTGGAGCAAGCATGCAAGTCTCTTGGCATTCCTATGCATAAGTTAGTTTCCTTGCTATATGAAATGAAATTACAGACTCTGGAGTTTGAATTTCCAACTTAAAGTATAGCAAACAAGAAGTCTAGGGAGGAAGAAGCAGCAAATAGACAGGAACATGCAGTAGGATTTGATCATTTGCTAGAAATCAGGAGCTATTTTCCAGAGTGGGAGTGAAACATTCTAGCTTTTTACTGTGCTGTTTTCTTTACTTCTTTCAGCTCCTATTCCTGAAGGACATAGCAATAGTACTGCATTTTAAGTAGCTTGAATAGTTCTTAGTTCAAAGAAATGTACTTTTCATTTTTCAACATTGGTTACTGTAAATATATAAACTGTAAGCTAAGAAGTTTGTTGACTTGTAGTGCAATTAAGTTAGGACTTTGTGTCCTCCCTAGTGTAACATGAACAAAAAATGTAATTATATTTACAGGCTTCCTTATGCACTTACAATATTGACCCTCATGCCACTGATTTCAAGGTAAGACTTTCTGGTACTTTTTGAGGGTTGCATCTGTCCCTGGGTACTTAGTCCTCTTTCTGACATGAAGTTATGCTGAGGAGTAAGCAACTAAGCCATTGAGGAGTGTTAATGTATTTCTGGTTGTCTTAGAATGCAAATTTAGTAAACTACCTACCTATACCATTTTAGTTTCTATGGATAGCACTTTTTGGTTTGTTTTGTTTCTGTATTGGTAGCATAAGAAAGAGTGCTTGCCTTTGTCCGTAGTCTGGGACCTGGTAGCAATTACCAGCTGCCGAATCCAGCTATGTGTCTTGGTCACATGATTTTGGAATGAAAGTTCAGTCCTTGTCATTTCTCCCAGCACACTGGGAAGGAACAGCAAGGTAAATGAACCACAAGAAGACTGCAGCATGCTCCCAAGGTATCCCTTTTATGGCACAGTGGAACAGCCTGTGAAGAGCATTATGTCTTTCTTCCCCACAAAGAAACTAATTCTTTCTGAAATTTGCCTACTTTGCTTTTTGGTTTCTGCTGAGACATTTATTGGTCTTTTTTGAAGTATATAATTTGATTTTGTGTGGTTTGCTCATTGCTGAAACCTTTATTTCAGCACACTTCCTTGGACAAAGTTAAGTCTCTGAGCAATCTAAACATTTTGCAGGGACAAGTGCAAAGTTAGGTAGACTTTGTCTTAGAAAAGGACTTTTCTAAATTCACAGAAAGTTGTTTCCTTTGTCATTTATGGAAATACAATTAAACAAACTCATGAAAAATGTAAAAACTTGTAATTGTTGAGTACTGCCACATTTTGTCTGATAATGAAGAATGAGACTGTCCCACATCTGAAAAAATTTTACATATCTATTTGAATTCTACTTCTCCCAACAGCTCTTAAATAATTGGATGCCATATGGTTGGATTCTTTTGGTATACCTGAGTTATGGCATGCAATTTAAAGTTTTGCCATGATAATGTGTTAAAATACGCAAACCCATCAAATAAATAGGCAGTAATTGTGTCAAAGTCTGTTATGTTTCTGGTTAATTTCATTTCTGGAATATTACTTACAAAATAATTAATTTGTTGGCATAAGAAAACAATAAGGTAGTCAAAACATTGTGAAAAATGCTTCTATACTTTTGGTTCAGGCAATATTCAAAATGTAAGCACATTTAAAATCAGAACTGCTACATGTGACTGTGTACTGCAGCCTATGACAGTTTAACCTCTGATACGAGCCTAATAGAAACCTCCAGGAAAATGTTGGGGTTGTTTTAAAATAAACTTAATAAAGAGAGAAGATGCTGTGATTGTAGCAGCCACTATAATTCCAGAAAGCCTACATCATCAATAAAAGATAAAATTAGGGAAACATCTTAGTCAAACACAATTTGATATTCTAACATATGTTTCAGGTTCATAAAAATGTAGGCCCTTTTCTTACCTTAAGGGCATAAAGTGTGGGGGGAAAAAAGTCATATTATAAAATTTCTGGATTCTTAGGCATAAGTTCTTATGAAAGTTGAAGCTGAATGCAAGAAACACTGCTCTCATCAAGCTGAAGGACAGCAGACAGAACTCTTGATAAGAATGTGTATGTCATATGTTCTCGCATGGGTTATGTTTGTGGAATGATCTGTTGAAACTACATGGGTAATACCCATTTAAAATGGAATTCCTATATGGTTTCAAAGATATTTTATTTACATACCATAGTAAGAGTGTACCACAAGTAGTATGGGTGCGGGTGATTGAAGCTGCTATTGATCAAGCTGACATTAATTGGATCACCCTGTCAGCTTTGGAGGAATGGATGGCATAGCTTGAGTACTTAAGTAAAAAAAGTTAAGAGAAATATAATGGGGTACTGAAAATGTGGATGTTCTTTATCACAAAAGGTAGCAAAAGGGAGAAAAACATTGCAACAGAAACCTCTTTTTTTAGGAATTGTTACTCTTTCCCCTCAATTTTTACAAAGTTGTCTTTTCTCACTCTTGGGAAACTAATGGATACACTCAGGAATTGTAGTGTTTTCTCTCTCCTTTTCTTTCTAAATTAAATCCCCTCTGTTCAACTTGCTTGTTCTTTCCTGTTCCTCATGCTTTCTCGTACAGTGCTATCAGGGACCTTCTTTGCACTCCTTTAAAAACATTCCTGAAGACCAACCAGTTCTGTAAACTGTTTTAGCCATAAAGAACACACCCCATACATATTTGCTCTGATTTATCTTGCTCTGTACTGCTCTACTTTTGTACTTTGTACTTTAAAGTGGGGCAGGGAATATTTGTTATATCAATATATTAATGCTATCACTAAGACAAAGATTAGCATGAGGAGATTGTTTTCCCTTTTTCTGAAATAGAAAATACATGCATAATGTATGACCATAGAAGTTATTCCTGTTCCTGAGGGTAATACAAAAGATACTTAAAATTACCTGTGTTGGAAAAATAGAGACATTTTAAAATCATGTGTTCATACATGTTTTGCTCCTTTCTCTACAGGAAGGAAAAAAAAAAACCACAACACTTTTACCCTGTGCTAAGTTATCTTCACATTTGTGCCTGGTTAAGTCTTCTAGAATACAGGTAAAGTCTTCTTCCCATTTCAAGGGATTGGTATTAACAGAAATTGAAATTGCCTAGCATCAAGGAATCTCTGATCTCAGTTAAGCACCTTCCAAGAATAAGCAAATTTGACCTTGGATAGATATAAAAGCTTAAGAACAATTATTTTTAAAGCTAACTTCCCCCCCAGTACATATTTTCCCATTAATTGTATAACTTTTCCCATGTACAACTTGTGTTACTCATCTTGGGGTTGTAGGCACTAGGGTTCAAAGACTTGGGTAACTTTCTGTCAAGACCTTTAACTTTCTTATTCTGAGCTTTCTTGTGGTGTTGACAAATTCCAAAAGACTAGTCGGAGAAAAAGCCACATTGCACTCCTTCAAGTGTCTTTTTGCTACTTTCTTTGCAGATCTACATTATAACACTCTGTCACATTTGGTCATAGGGCAGACTTGCTGAATCACTGTTGAATTAGAAATCACAGATTGTAGAACAAGATCTGGTCAGAATTTTACTAACTTAGAAAATTAATCTTTCCTTTGGTGCTTAGATTTCCCAGCAATTTAGTTGAGATTTAAAAATTTTCAAGTAACAAACAGATAATGTGATCTTACGTGATGAGACAGCAGGTAATGTCAAAGAACTCCTAAGAGTCTGTCTGAAAACCAATTTTACAGGTCTCTTGAATATACTGGGTTTTAACAAGGAAGTGCTCTTAAACGGTGTGCTTCTGTCAGTGACAGTGGTTGAATGGCCTATATTAAAAGCTCAGATTGTATACTTGCATCATTGGTGAAGAAAGCATGGAGCTGTTGGTTGAACAAATTTTCTTGTAATACCAGCAAATGGCAGCTTCTTCTCTAATGCAAGCTAGTTGTGTCTCACAAGTAACTAAAATGTTCTAAAATATTCATATAAACAGACTGGCCTCCTGTGCAGCGCTGTACATCTTGGACAGATAGCTTAAAGGACACACCACACACACATTTATTGGTTAGTCTGCATGCAGTTACATAATTGTTGTTTTAATAGCTGTGCTTACCAATCCAGTAATTAATGTTTTGTCACATGGCACAATCTGTATGTGCCAAGGGTTGTCAAGTGGATTCCAGCATTAAATACTGAAATAATACTTACCAGGTTAGTTTGTATAGTACTTTCCCAGTCCTTTTCATTGTTCACTCCAGCATTATTTACCACAATATCCAGCCTTCCAAAATGTTCAATTACTTTTTTGAAAGCACCTATAGTAAGACACAAGGGTGAAATTTCTTAGTGCTTAATAAAAGACATACAAATAAAATAAAGGCATGCAAATTAAGGTGTCATTAGACTACTAAAATGTTTCACTGTTTTCTTAACCACTAATGAACAACAGGCAAGTAAATTATTTATCTAACAGTCAACAATATTAAAGACATTCATTAAAAAAATGAAAGGATTAAGAAACCACCGTTGTCTTTTCATTCAGTTTTATAATGCCTGAAAGTAGGACCTAATGAAATCTCTTAGCACCCATACATTTTCCATTAGGGAGGATGCTTGGCATCCTAACTATAAAAATTAAGCATTTATAGCTTTATTTGTAAGAATTTTGTACAGCTAGTGAATTCAAGATTTGGCACCATCTATTTTAAATGAAAAACAAAAGCTTCATTTTTTTTTATTATTCTGAATTTAACCTAAGAATGTAATTCTTATTCAGTAAGAATTGTCCAAATGCAAACAATTCATTGTTGTTCTTGTTATAATTTATCCATTTATGAATAAATTTGTTTACATTCTACTTGTCAGGTAACTTTAATAATGTGTTTCTCTAGTCAAACTTCTTCCTTCAGCTGATAAAAATAGTGACTTTTCATCCAAAGAATTTCAAACTAAAGAACTAGGAAACTTCCACTATAGCATTGTGTTCTCCCAGGTGATAATGTTCAGACTAAGGTAAAAGACGTGCAATGAAAAAAACATGATGATGCTATAGTGATGAGTAAACTCATCAAGGCTGACCCTGCTTGACAGGATAGTTGGATGAGATGACCTCATGCATATAGAGCTTGCTTGTTCTTCCCTTCAATTATTGTTCCTAATCACTAGATATTTATTATGTAAACCAAGACAGTAAAAATCTGTATTATTTGGGATTCTTTAGGCTCAACAGGCCTTAATGAAACCACTTCACTGAAAAGTCATCCCAGGACCATCTTAATTCTCCAAATTTTAGTCTTCGGCCATTAGGGTCAATCAGCAGCATAGCAGCAGCTTTGAGACATCTACTTACAAAGGTATTTTGCTTGCACTATATGGTAAGTACTGTTACATCCTTTTCTTTCATTGAATGATGCAGATTCATCACAGTCATCATCTTGTCATCAGAATAAGAGCTGGGCAGCTGATGAGAATGGTGAGAATTGTCCAACTGCCTTTATTGTACATGTTTTTGTAAATTTTGTACTCTGTACTGATATTTTAGTGTTACTAAAGCCTCTGTTTTGGCTGTCTTTTTGGCTTTTGTTGTTTGCTTGTAATGCATTCTCTAGTTTCTCAATTCTTCAATCACTTACCTTTATAATCACCTAGCAGCAAGGGGAAATTAAATCTTTGGCCTCACTAGGAGCAGAACTGATTATTTGACTTAGTTTTAATGAGTGAAATAAATATTAACTTTCGTCTTCACTTAGCTTCCAAGCTTTTCAAAATGGCTCTTATAACTTCTCTCAAGAGCCTCTTTTGTCAACCTCATTCTTAATGGAATCTTTTGCCTTCAAGAAACACCACAGAGAATGGTTATTTATGAAATTCACACAGTGGAGCAACATGGTTTTCAGTTGTTTGCATACCTATGTTAAAATGAAGAATGATTGCAAATCACAAAATGTTAGGGGGTTGGAAGGGACCTCAAAAGATCATCTAGTTCATCCCCACTGCCAGGGCAATATCACCTGAGTAGGTCACAGAGGAAAGTGTCCAGACAGGTTTTGAACTTCTCCAGAGAAGGAGACATTACTTGGACTATTTGTGGTAAAGGTTTATTTGCCTACAGTAATCCCATCTATCATCTCTCCATACAAAGAAGAATCTAATTATAAATTCTTATTATAGTTATGACCTACACATCAATGTAAACTGACTTTTTTTCCCCTTTAAAAGTGTAGAATAATTTTGTCTTTACATTGCACACTAGTTTCTGCTTATGGAATCATAAAAATTAAAAGCATATTATCATCTGAAATATTGAATGGAGGACAATGAAGACGAGGATCCATTTTAAAGGTGGGGTAATAAAAACAGTGGAAAGCAAGTAGAAACACTGGTTGTATGTGAGCTTTCTACATATTAATGGAAAGCAAAAGTAAATTTGTGATGAGCTTTCAAAGATGGGGCAAAATAAAAGATTTTTGTAGGAGACTATGTGAAAGAGCCACCAGAGAAAAAAAGCACAGCAACCTGAATGTAGATGAAGCAGCTGATTTTTCTATCCATAATACAGATGCTAGTTCAAATATTGTGACTTATTTCATAGTGGACTTAAAATATGAGGAACTTCATTCATGGACATGATCTTCAACACAAAGAGCAAGTACAGAACTTGATGCATCCACTAAGAACTTAAAGCACTAGGAGGGAAATTAATCTAAGTTTAGTAACAGGTGGTTTGCAATTACAAGTGGGAAAAAAAAAATTAGGAAAATAAAGCAGTAAAAAATCCTCCAAATCAACAACAAAAAAGCAAGCAAGCAAACCCACCCCCACACCCCAAAAAAAATCCCCCCAAACCAAAACACACACACCAAAAAACCCCCAACACCTAGACACCTCAAAAGATTATAAGACAAGATGGCACATTTATTCTAATATACCCTTGCCAGGACAAATGCAACATGAGAGATAGTTAAACAGATGTCATGTTCTCTTGCTCTGACTCCTTGTGACAGCCCATTCTTAGCCTACTTGGACTACTGTTTTCCTACGGTTGGTTCCAAAACCTCTCTTGCTGACCCATGCTGCTTACTCCAGTTCCCAGTGCACACTCTGTTGGTCCTGCACTCATATGGCACTAAAGAGTGAAGGAATCATAGGAAAGAAAGCCCTCATGCAGCAGCAAATGCTGTTCCTGCCCCCAGGATGCTTTTTCTTGCTCTTAGGTTACTCCTCCCACTTGGATAAACCTACCATAGTAATCAACCTAGCTGATCAAAACTTTGTTTGCTGATTAGAACAGATCTCAACTTACAGTCCAGCATCTCTCTTATACACAGACAACATAAACCTTTGGAATTAGATCTTATCACACTAACTAGGGGAGGTGAACATTATTACTGAATTCCGCACTAGCTGCAGTGTTTTGTGAACGAGGAATAGAAATGCTCAGTCACCACTGTTGAGAAAGCAGATAGCAAAGTGTAGTAGATAAGAGCAGAATTAAAAGTATTCACATCTAGCCTAACAGAAATGAACCTGGGGAAAAGGCACTGAAAAAAAGTGATGTAAAAATCTGAATCTGAGTCACCATCTCTGAAGGTGTCATTTAATAATGAAACTTTGATGAAGTGATGTGCCTGTTATTGAAATATTGTGAGGAGTACATCAACATTGTGTGATACTTTAAGAACTCGGTAGGGAACACGATTTATTCACTAAGTGAAAACATAAATGCAAATCATACATGAAGGAAGTTCCTGGCCATTCCTTGCATTGGCAAAATATTTGTGAAAAGTTACCAAACTATATTTAACATCATGATAAAGCGGTGTGCCACCTTTTGCCAATCCTACTTCAAGCTATATTTAAAGAGCACTGCAATGCAGAGCAGAACTTACTACTCTTATGAGGGAATGCAGCTTGGGGTCTGCACTTAAGCCTCATAAAGAGCAAGGTCATGCTTTTAAGTTTATATGTATTACTCATAAACTAACTATCTTCTGTGGAGATTTTAATGCAAAAAATATCAAACACAACACTCAATGAAAATGATCTCTTTGGCTTTTGTTTACCATGCACCAAGTACATGGTTAAATGCATGCATACTGGTAGTAACATTTTACATCTGCAGGTTCAGAAACAGATCCTTTTTGAGTCACTCTCAGAAAAGATTGGGAGTAGGCTGTCCTCCAGAAGCTTTAATTGCATACGTATTGGTGCAGCACACAGGCTCACTCAGGTTGCTGCATGTTGAGCCGGAGCCCGGCGCTGACAGTTTCCCTCTTACCTTTCAGCTGTTCCTGATCCGTAACGTCGCATTGTATGAACACCGTCCTCTGCGCTTCAAATTGCTCGTCCAGGGCCCCTTTGCTTTCCTGCCCGGCCTCGGAGTTGCGGTCCAGCAGGGCTACCTGAGCGGAGAGAGAGGGAGAGGCTGAAAGGATAGCCGGGTGGTCAGACGGACGGCTCCGCCGCCCAGCCAAGCCCAAGGGCTGCCGCCACCCCGTGCCCGCGGGCACCGGCTGTGGGGAAGAAGCAGGAGGCATGGGGGAGAGAGTGCTCCCTAGGGCTTACCTTCGCGCCCTTGCTCAGCAATGCCTGGACGAAGGCCCTGCCAATGCCCTGCGCCCCGCCGGTGACCAGAGCCACCTTGCCATTGACGTGCATGATCGCCGCGCAGCTGCCGCCGGCCCCGCGCCCGCCGAGCCGGAGTAACCTAGCGCGGTGTCACCTGCCCGGTTTCCTTCCTTCCTTCCTTCCTTCCTCCCTCCTTCGCTCGCTCACTCGCCCGTTCCCTCCCTCCCTTTCTTCCTCCCTCTTGCCCTCCCTCTTTCCTTCCCTCTCTCCTCCTCCTCCTGCCGCCGCTCGTTCTCCCCCCGACTCCCCCCGCTCCCCTCCTGTGTGACCAGGAGCCGCCCGGAGCTCACTGAGCAGGGGGAGCAGGGGTGGAGCAGGTCATTAAATCTTTTTCCCGAGTGCCTGGATAAACCCCAGAGATCGGGAGCTTCATCCTCTCTTCAGCCCTCTGGGTTTTCTGGCGAGGGATCGGCTCATGCCTATCGGTCCCCGGGTCAGGGATCCCGGGGCAGCTCCATTTCCCCGCAGAGTGAAGGAAGAGCCTTAATGCCTTCACGTACTGCGTGAGAAATGGCTAAAAGCTTTGATAAGTGCTCTTGGCAGCAACTAAGGCTGACTTGCCCAAGTTGTGTGAGCAGCAGAATGAAGAAGTGAAAAAAAAGTTTAGTCTCGAAACACAGAACCTTTTTTTCACACTTCAAAATACCCACCAGCCTTCTCCCAGTCATTCTGCCAGCAAGTAGACTCTGTTTACATGACAAAGATGTCATTAAGCATTGAGGATGTTAGATGCATCAAGATACGTGTATTCTAGAAATTGGCAGGTCTGTGGATAACACAGATTGTACCTTTAAAAGTGTTTATCTACTTTTACGCTTTATTAGCCATATTCTGCTACATAATGTGAACTAAAATGCAACTAAAATTTATTGTTACTGAGCTATGTCACCGAACATCATAAATAAGAGCTTTCTTAAAGATCTGGAAGCTGAAATCAGTTTTCTTATTCATTAGCCTTTTCGAAAGATTCACAAATGTTGTCCCATAAAAAATAAAATGCGTGGAGAACTGGGTAGATGGGAAAACTGCACTGCTCCAGTCCTAAACTTTTAAAATACACATATATAATGTCTGTGTATAATACACAGTTATCTTTTGGGTTCTTTGTTTTCTTTTGCCTGGTGTATCAGGTTAAAACTTTTTTCTTGTGTTCTTATGGCCCTGAAGTACTTTGAGTTCATCTGCATCTTCGTCATTAATGACTGTTGTAATTTTTCCTTTCTTAGCAACAACATGCTTATTTTACCCCATCTACCTATTTTCTTTTAGGTTGTCTTGAAGTATGGAATTCCCTCTTTGGTACTACCTAGAAGAAACAGATTATACCTTCTCCCAGCATCACCAAAGTGTTACAGAACGCTTAAGGTAACTATGTTACCTAATTGAATAACTTGAGTAACACAAGATCTTGTTGTTATTATAACCTTTGTCCTTAAAAATGTGAACTAATATAATCCAGCCGCTGAATTGGATAGCAGCCATTTAGTTTTCCTAAAGATCATGATTCACAGTACTTCGTAAAAGCAGACAAAGCTGGCCTCTGGGATTAGTGATTTGTCTGACCTGTATGACTGGGAGGGCTCTAGATTGCTTAGGAGCTGTGAAATTTGTGCCATCTAAACTGTCATGCCTAATGAGCTCTTTCCCAACCAGCTGAGCTAGCTTCCCTAATTTGTTGAGAGACACATACAGTGCCCAGGTCAGAGGCATATCATGAAAACAGTATTACCACACAGGAACCTAACAATACCATTACAGTGCAGTCTTTTACCCTCACCCTAACCCTGCTAACTCCCCCCACCCCAAGCTTTTGCCAGCTCTTCATCAACATCTGCTATGGGCTCTATTTCCACAATATATTAGTATGGTGGTTTGTTTGGGTGTGGGGTTTTTTTCTTCTTTTTTTTTTAATGTGCTATGCAAAGGAAAAGATCAATAAACCCCTCTGTGTTTCCAAGCAGCTGTATTTGGAATGACCTTTGGCAACTCTTTTCTAAATTGTTGATAACTTGGCATGAATATTAAGAACAATCTGGACTCTTCAGAGATGCTGGAATGTTTTAACATCTGAGTGTACACTCTGTTTCTGTAAAACAAGTCTTATAATTTTGTACAAAAGATAGGCTTAGTTGAAAATAATCCTGCATAGTATAGATTGCAATAATTTAAAAGTATTCTGATGAAACTATTCTGTTTCCAGAACCATTAAATGACATGTCTTGCAAGTTGGCAAAAAAAAAAAACCAACAAAAAAGCAAGCAAGAAAAAAAAAAGCTCCATACCCATAATCTTGGCAAATTGCATTTGGAATTAGAGACAGTGTTCCTAGCAAGAACAGTATGTGCCAATCCTCCAAATCCAGGAGGAAGTAATATAAGGATGTCTCTATGATTCACCCCTAGAGCCAACAGAAATCACTTGCCTGTGAGGGGATGCGTGTACTCTGCTCCTTCAAACCACAGTGGGTTTGCTACCAACTCACTATGAGCACTCTTAAGAGCTGTGTTGCAACACAGTCCTTTGCCAGTCCAGGTCTGTAATATGATCAGGTGCATAGAAGATGAAATATTGTTCATAGGAAAAAATTCTATGTAAACATTAAGCTTGTTAACATCTCTGTCTTCTTACTGAAACTTGAGGGAGTAGCATTGAAATATATTTTCCCTATGACTCATAAACTGACATTTTTTGAACTTTGATTCAAAAGCTTTCATAGAAACATAAGGAATTCCACTTTTTGCCGTTTTAGTAGTCTACCTTTTCAGATAATCTCTCCTTAAGGAAAAACAGTGGCCGACTTCCATAAAAAATGGGAAGAGCAGTCACAATGGGCAGTAACATACTCAAAACAATCTATCTCCTTCAGTGGCCAGCTTACAGAATACTGACTACATGCTTCAGGTACATTATTCTATGTGTTTGAAACACTGATATGCTTATTTAAGAAAATGTGGGATAACTAAAAAGTTATGGTGCATTATTCAATAGTAGAGTGAAACCAAATCATAACATATTTACTGTTTTTTCCTCAAAAGGTGCACTAATACTTGCCTGAGGGACTTGTTATCCAATATTATACTCAAAAATATCATACACAACTATTACAGAAATCACAAGCATGGATATATGTTACATGACTCCATGAATGTTTGATTTGGATGCTGTGGGAGACAAGTAATTCCACATAGCTAATTTGCACTTCTGGTTCAAAATGTAAAATGAAAAATAGAAGTAATCAATTACTTGCAAGCCAAAGCTGATCAAATGAAACCTTTCACACGTGACCGCTGCTAAAATCATAGTGACAGATTCATACTAACATTTGCATGTGGTTTGTGTGTAGAATGTGATTTCACCTGCTATTTTCTAGTAAACCTTCCGGCTAGCAACATCATGACTTTTTGACTTTCCTTTTGTGGCTGTGGTGTTTCCTCTTCCCTTTCTCTCTATTTACTTATATATTTTTTTTTTTTTGGTATGGCCCATGACTTCTGCTCCACACAGAAACAGTGGCATCAGAACATGAGGAGACTCCAGGTGGTTTTAAGTTGGTTTTGAAAGGAGATAGGAATATGGTGGCTGTTAGACATATGTCACACTGTTCATTCAAAAATAGTTTTTCAAAAAGCAACTCATGCCTTATTTTTCTTACCATCTCTTCATATTCCACCAGGTGCTGTTCAAGTTGCATTGAAAACTAAGTGATATAATGCTTGTGAATGAATTATCAGGCAATGCATAGGCTGGGCCCAGGTAGCAGTAGTAAATGGAGTTAAGCCCAGTTGGCAACAGGTCATTAATGGTGTTCCCCAGGGCATGGTACTGAGGACACTTCTCTTTATATCTTTATCAGTGATCCGGATGAGGCTGTTGAGCGCGCCCTAAGTTTGCATATGACACTATGTTGGAAAAGGACAGTTAATCTTCTCAAGGTATAAAGGGACCTGGACAGGCTGGATTGATGGGCTGAGGTCACTTGGATAAGGTTCAATAATGCCAAGTTCTGGGTTCTGCACTTGGGTCACCACAGCCCCAAGCAATGCTTGGAAAACAGTGGCTGGTAAGCTGCCCAGTAGAGAAAGACCTGTGGTTGTTGATTGACAGCTGGCTAAATGTGAGCCAGCAATGTATTCAGGTGGCCAAGAGCATCTGTGGTGGTTTGGCCCTGGCTGGGGGCCAGATGACCACCAAAGCCACTCTATTACTTCCCTTCTTAGATGAACAGGGGAGAGGTGAAAATGTAACAAAAGGCGTGTGAGTCAAGATAGAAACAGTTTTCCAAAGCAAACAAATATGTTTTTCTCTACTTCCCATCAAGCAGGTGATGTTGGGTCACTCCCTTGGAAGCAGGGCTTCAGTACGTATAGCAATTGGCATCTGGAGGACAGATGCCATTAACAAATGCCTCCACTCTTCTTTTTTTACTTAGCATTTTTTATGTCATATGGCTTGGAATACCCTTTTGGTCAGTTTGGGTCATCTGGCCTGGCTGTGTCCCCTCTCAAGATCTTGTCCATCCCTCAGCTTACTGTTGAGGGGGGAAATGCTGGAAAACCACTGCCTTGGTGCTTGGCTCAGCATTAGCCAAAATGCTGGTGTCTTATCAACACCCAGCTGCCTCACTGCAAAACACAGCACTAGAAAGATGCTCTGGGGAGAATTAACTCCAGCTCAGCCAATCCCAGTACAGCATCCTGGCTTGCATCAGGAATAGTTTGACCAGCCTGACCAGGGAAGTGATTGTCCCCCAGAACTTAGCAGTGGTGAAGCTGCATCTTGTGTACTATGTTCGGTTTTGGGGCTTTTACTACAAGAAAGGCATTGAGGTGCTGGAATGGGTCAAGAGAAGATCAATGAAGTTTATGAAGTATCTGGAGAACAGATACTATGACAAGCAGCTGGGGGTTGTTTAGTCTAGATAAAAGGAGGCTCAGGGGACACCCTACTGCCCCCTACAACTACCTGAAAGGAGGCTGTGGTGAGGTGGGGTTTGGTCTCTTCATCGTAACAAATGATAGGGCAAGAGGAGATGGCCTCAGGTTTCACCAGGGGAGTTACAGAGTGGCTATTAAAAGAAAATTCTTTACTGAAGGGATTATCACACACTGGAAAAGGTTCGCCAAGGAGGTGGCTGAAACCCCATCACTGGAGGTGTTTAAAAGATGCATAGGTGTGGTGCTAAGGCACGTGGTTTAGCACCAGTCTGGGTAGAGTTAAAGAATGTCTGGACTTGATGATTTTAAAAGTCTTTTCCAACCAGAATGATTCTATTATTTAAGAGAGTATCCAAACACCATTATGCAGCATATGCACTTTGATTTGCAGTTTAGCATATTTCCCCAACTTCTACCAAGAAGAATGGGTGTCTATGGGGTAACTAAAAAACAGATTTCAGGTCATACACCTAATGTGGTGTAATCAAACCTTCCTTAAGGAGTAACTTAAGTGTTCACAAGTATAAGACAGTTTTCCATGTCCAAGAGGTTTTTTCATTATGTAACTTCTCTCTGCATGTATTAAGTTAGGAAGGTAGCAATTACTGCTTAAAAAGATGAGGTTATGCAGCTATGCTTTATCTCAGATATTATACCTAGCTGTTTATGCAAACTATTTGAAGATAGATAGACTGACTGCCAGAAATGTCAAACAAATTTAGATGGTAAGAAACTGAATGAACTGCAGGCTCAGAAATTTGCCAAAATGCATTTTTGCAACACAACATCATATCAGCTCATGCTAGGTCACTGGATAGATTATCCAGGAAAACAGTGGTTCAGGCATAAAAATGTCATGTACTTGGGGAAAATAGGAGAACACAGGATACATCAAAATAGAATATAATAAAACAGTCATGAAAAATCTAGTAGCAGAGTTCATCCTATATGAGTTATTCAAAATGTTAAGGCTGCCACGTGAGATTTGGAGGAAGACACTAAACGTACCCCACACCTGTGGTTATCTACCTTTTCAAAAGAATCAGGCAGGATAGGAGAAAGCATAATGTGTGGGGGTTTTTTATTGTTTGTTTGTTTGGTTTTGTTTTTTCTTAATATGAAAGTAGTAGTTGAAGCTAGTAGTATTGTCCCAATAGAAATGGAAGTTAATGCCTTAGCATTAGAAAGTTTGATTTAGTAGCTTAAAGAAGATTGTAAAGTGAAGATTAAGTCTCTTTGCTTTGTAAAGTAGGAAAACAAAGTCACTAGAGATATTCAAAAGTGAAATGAGGGATTGGTAGAGTGCAACTTCCTGATTTGTAAGAATGTCTAAAAACCATGCAGTATTTGTGAAAAGATTTGTCAGAGCATGTGGGAGAATGTTACAGTATACAAAAGATAAAAGAGGTCATGACTTGGTTTTAGATTGCCTTTAAATGAGAGAAGAGAAAAGAATGTTAAGAGGTAGAGAGATTTTTGTCACTTTGGAAAGATCTACTATAAATGAAAGGAAGATTTTTAGAGTAGAGAAAAATATCTAGTGGAAAATATCTAGTGAAGAGGGGTAAGAAATAGATGCCTAGAAAGCTAGGAACAAGTGGATTTAGGAATCCAGTCTTGAATGCCTGTTGATAGAGGCTTTCTAGTTCTCCAGTGTGCCTTTTCTAGATCAAATTCCTTCTGTCCAACAGTACTGCAGCCTGTATCTTTGGCATTAGAATGGTAAAGTTTTTGATCCATTGTCCTGCATATAGGTCAAATAACTGGGGAGCAATAAGCTGCTACTATTTCCCATTAGATATGAATGCTTTTAAAGAAAAAACAAACTCAAAGCAATTATGGTAACACAGTGCTCAACACTCTCATGAGTATAATTTAAATCACTTTTTAAAATTCACTGGATATCTTAGAGAATATAGGGCTAATTCCATCCCTGAGAAGCAATAACACATTTTTAAAAAAATTACAGTCTACTGAAAAAATGAGAGCAAGAACATGAATATGTATGGCCAGGACAGAACTAGCCTTGCTAGGAAGGTAGTTCTGCAAGTTGTTAAGCTTCTTAAGGCTCCATCCAGGCTCTAAATGAATAAGGAAGCATTCAGTGTTAAAGCAGGCCCTGCCCTTTCTCTATCTGATAGAATTATAGGAGAACCTTTAAAACCCTGTATTTGGCACTGTCTTTACACACCACAGAAGTATGGCAGCTGGCACTAAAACCAAAACAACAATATGTGAACCCCTCCCATGCCTCTTGGAACTTTGGCAACATGCTATATGAAGGACTGTCTACCTTATTCATTTTATTATCGACTCATCAAGCAGTGCAGTTTCTTTGGAAATAAATTGTTGGAGGCTAAAGCTCAAACTGCAAAAGACTTCTTGAAAAGGTAGTATGAGCAACTAAATTCAGTAACTTGTGTTTCTTAGAACTGCATACATCCAAGTGCAACTGAGTTGTTGCCTACTTCCTTTAAAGGCTTATAACCACTTAGATAAAACTTAAGCTTTTGGGTATTTGTTGAAAAGCTGGAGTGCTAATAATGATCTCATGTGGTAAATGCTATCATTGTGCTTTCTATTACTAACATCCAGTTAAAGAGAGAAGGGATAGATTTTGATTATGTTTTAACTTTTGAAAAGCAAGAACCAAACCAAAAAGATAAATCACAGAAAACCTTCACTCCAGCTTTGAAAAATAATGGGTTACTGGGGAGCCATGAATCCAATGAATTGTCCTTATTCTTCTCTCCAAATTTCTGTATGGTCTAACTGTGATAACTGTCTTGATAGCTAATGTTTTGGCTTCTATTTTCTGTTGTTGTTGTTTGTTTTGCTTATTTGTTTGGTTGGCTTTTTGTTTGTTTTGTTTTATTTTTTCTCCCTCTACATAACCATTGTCTAGTTATATCAGTTTCTGAGTGTTTTGTTTTAGGAAAAATACATAACATGCACAGCTTTTTTTTTTTTTTTTTAAATGAGTGGGAGTAGATTATTTTGTGGAGCAAAGTGATTGTTATATAGTTGTTTTAAGGAAGTCAGAGAACTTTGACAATTGTCTGGTGTGCAAAAACCTGTACAGAATACTTATAAGGTACTACAGATTACCATATGGTGAGAAGAATGAGGTGGTGGCATTCAGAAATAATATGGAAAATTAACCAAAACTCAAAGAAAAGGTATGAAAATGAAAGGAAAAGTACTGATGAGTAAAGTACTTACCAGAAATGACACTTGTCACTTGTTACTTAAGATAAAATTGAAAAATGAGTTGAAAATCTCAAATGTCAGCACCACAGAAGGTTTGCTTGTAAGAAATTAATGTTTTAAATTTTATTTTATTTTTTTTTATGCTTAGATTTATGAAATACATTACATTGAATCATGAACTAGCAGCAACAATAAACATTAGGTAAGTGTTCAAGTTCTGAATTAGTTAAGGAAATGTAACTGATGATATTGGTTGGTGAAAATACAAGAACAACTAATATATCTTGATGGCAGGCATGGTGAATGTAACCTAATATAGTTGATGTAGTCTACCTGGACTTCAGCAAGGCCTTTGACACTGTCCCCCACAGCAAACTCCTGGCCAAGCTGGCAGCCCATGGCTTGGACAGCAGAACTCTGTGCTGGGTTAGGAACTGGCTGGAAGGCCGAGCCCAGAGAGTGGTGGTGAATGGTGCCACATCCAGCTGGAAGCCAGTCACTAGTGGTGTCCCCCAGGGATCAGTGCTGGGCCCCATCCTGTTCCATGCTCTTTAACATCTTTACTGATGATCTGGATGAGGGGATTGAGTCCATCATCAGTAGATTTGCAGATGACACCAAGCTGGGGGCAAGTGTTGATCTGTTCGAGGGTAGGAGAGCTCTGCAGAGGGAGCTTGAGAGGCTGGACAGATGGGCAGAGCCCAACGGCATGAGATTTAACACATCCAAGTGCCAGGTTCTACACATTGGCCACAACAACCCCATGCAGTGGTACAGGCTGGGGTCAGATTGACTGGAGAGTGGCCAGGTAGAAAGGGACCTGGGGGTACTGTTTGATAGTATGCTGAACATGAGCCAGCAGTGTGCCCAGGTGGCCAAGACGGCCAATGGCATACTAGCCTGCAGGAGCAAGGAAGTCATTCTGCCCCTGTACTCAGCACTAGTTAGGCCACACCTTGAGTCCTGTGTCCAGTTCTGGGGCCCTCAGTTTAGGAAAGATGTTGACTTGCTGGAACATGTCCAGAGAAGGGCAACAAAGCTGTGAGGGGTTTGGAGCACAATCCCTATGAGGAGAGGCTGAGGGAGCTAGGGTTGCTTAGCCTGGAGAAGAGGAGGTTCAGAGGAGACCTTATTGCTGTCTACAACTACTTGAAGGGAGATGGTAGCCAGGTGGGGGTTGGTCTCTTCTTCCAGGCAAGCAGGGGAACAAGAGGACACAGTCTCAAGCTGCACCAAGGAAGGTTTAGGCTGGATGTTAGGAAGAAATTCTTCACAGAAAGAGTGATTGGCCATTGGAATGGGCTGCCCAGGGAGGTGGTGGAGTCACCATCCCTGGAAGTGTTTAAGAAGAGACTGGATGAGGCACTTAGTGTCATGGTTTATTTGGTTAGATGGTGTTGGTTGATAGGTTGGACTTGATAATCTCAAAGGTCTTTTCCAACCTGCTCTGGTCTATTCTATTCTATTCTATTCTATTCTATTCTATTCTATTCTATTCTATTCTATTCTATTCTATTCTATTCTATTCTATTCTATTCTAAAATGCAGACATTAAGGAAAACAGCAGTTATTTAAAGAAGTCTATAAAAATGTGCAATGAAGTAATTCTATGTCAAAGGGAAGATCACAAGTTAACATTTGTCAGTAGCCTGCTTGTGAAGTATTTTAACTATTCAAAGTTTACAGTCACTTACTAGGTACTATTTCCAACAAAGCAATACACTTACTTCAAGCTAGCAAAGTAATTGACTACAGGGGTGAAGAAACCCCACTAATATCCAATGTATGCTGAATTACATGAAAACTCTATGTGATGCTTCCTCATGTATGAAACTGCTTTGATTTGCAATGTGCACATTATCCAGATATGTCCCTGATGCACACTGTGTGCCTCCCCAAAGTCAAGTCAGTTTCTGACAGATAAGCAACTGACACACTGTTTTCAATGTTTCATATTTTCTAATCAGTAGCTACAGTACAAAACTAAAAAACCCTCAACAACTGTTGGATTAATTCCATCTTGAGGTAAATCAGACAGTAGTTGGAAACAAAAATAGCTTAGCCTTATTTCATCTACCTTTTCAAAAGAATCAGGCATTGACAAATCTCTCTGAGTCTGAACAAATAAATAATGAAACTCGATAAAAGGCATGATGTAATAGTGTTTAATTTCTTAACTTTTTGCTTTAATGTAACATTTTAAAGATGATGTTTAGTGATAAAACTGTATATGTAGGAATGTGTTAGAAGGTTGAAGATTGATGTAAAAATAAAAAATACAGCCAGAGATAAGGTGAAAGTGGAACTAATGTGTATAGAGACAAATTAGTTTAACACAGGAATATTCCATTTAAACCTAACACACTGGTTTTGATGGTAGGATTAAGTAAGGAATAGATCAACACTGAGATTGTGATGCAGCAGTGATTGCCTTGGAGAAGGTGAACATGCGTGAACACATAAGGGTATTGCTCATGATGTTTATATGGATCAAATATGTTATCTAGTCTACTCAAATGGTTAAGGCAGCATAGGCCAAGATGATTTAATAAAAACTTCGAATTCTTGTATCCTTTTGTGGCTTTAAACACAGATATATATTGTATTTCTTCCTGAGATGCATGTCTCTTGTATTTTGGCCTTGTCATGCAGAACAACATCTGTAAAAGGACTTCAGCAGTTTTCAAACAAGTGCCCAGCTTCTGCTCACTTTTGATGGACGTTTTTGTTTTTACCAGTAAAACTGTCTCACTAACTGTCTAAAGTGTAAACTGTATGTTAATCTTTGTCTAGTATACACATAAAACCTTCCAGTTCCTGGCTTACATTTTTTTCCCAGTCCTCTATGCTGTGACATGAGTGGTGGGCACGGATACCGGTTTGGGCTTTGTACATAATACCATGGCAACACTCCTTGCTAGTTTATGTTGTTGTGCAATGCCTACTTTTCAAAGTAATTCCATGGCAAAATATGTTCTTAGTCTGTGGTTCTTTTCTTTTTCTTGTCAGGGAGAAGGGAATGTTTAAATCCACATCTCTGTCTTTTGAGAGGTGTTGTCTTTGCACCTAAATTTTAGCTGCTTTGGGGCTTAACGTGTTTCCAGCTTTCTTGTGATACAGAGCAACAATGACATTTCATTAGGCCAGATACAATGTGAAATATAAAGGCAGTAAATACCTTGCTGTTATGGTTTGAATATATTTAGAAATATGTACAGTGAACGAATTGAACAGTCTTTTGTTTGGTTGTTTTTTTTGAAGCGAGATGGACTGTTTATTTGGTTATCTAATTTCCCTCTTATATTTTTATAATGCACTGATATTGATGGTCTATAGAAATGAAACATGCATGTAACTACTGAGATATATGTCTTTTTATGGATCTATGGATCATCCTTATGTGATTGAATTCCATTTCCTGCAATTGTGATTGTTAATAACTTAGCATAGTATTAAATATTCTTTTTCTAATTTTGTGAAGTGTTTTACTACTTAAAAGAGAAATATTGCTCCTGTTTGAATTAACTCATGCTCTGTAGCATTACTGAATGACAACATAATGTGTAAAAAAATCATGAAACTGAGAAGCTAAAATAAGAATACAAAAATTAACATAGAGACGTACACTACCAAAAAAATCTATGAACCATGTAAGACCAGAATGGCTCCAGGCGACAACCTAAGTGTGAAATCAATCAGACCATATTCTTTCACCTTTCTATTTCCTTGTTCCTTTAAAAATTCAAACATCTTAAAAAAAGAATCTGCTTTCTCATATTTCATGTCACTGTTAGTAGGGATGTTCACTGTTTTGGTATTAAAAAAGCCAAAAGTTTCTCATGGTACAACCTTTATTTGTACAAATTGCAGAGGAAAAAAGTAATTAGAACAAGCCTGTTCTTTTGACAAGATTATGTGTTTTATTATGAAATTTTGTTATTATTTAAGCTTTTATATTCTATTAGTTGTCTTATGCTGTAATCTAGTTCCTGTTGTATATATTTCTTAATATTTTTCAACTTCCTAGTAGTTTTTTCTTCCTAAAATTCCAAATTTTACATTGCATGAATAACTGAAATTTCCTGAATACAAATTCTTTTGTAATGATAATGCAATGTGGGGGGGTTGGAACTAGATGATCCTTGAGGTCCCTTCCAACCCTAACAATTCTATGATCTAATTTTTAGCGTCTTTCAGTTATTGCCTTGTGCTTTAAATCGTGAAGCTCTCAGAAGATACTGAAGGGTGTGAGCTACAACTGTTCATTAGGTATAGCAGGATATGATAAAACTGTTCTCCCGGTTTTGGAGGCAAATTTTGTGTTGGCTTGTGAATTGCAGCCCAGGTATGTAGTCCATTTCTAAGTAACTGAGACATCAACATTTCTAAGGCTGTTTATAGTATTGCAGTAGAAGTCTTCAATGAAGTTTAATTACAGTATTCTAGTGATCTGAAGATATTCCTAATGTAGCACTGAAATGAAAGTTCACATCAACAGAACTTTTTCTCAGGCTCATGATGTCAGTTGACATTGTTATGCACATACATATACACATATATATGTATATGTGTTATCATGTGTATAAATATCATGTGTATAAAATACAGACAGAATGGTCGTTTAACCACCTCAAAGTAGTGAAACAATCCCAGGATATGAGGCATCTAGTCCTAGCAGGTTGATTCAGATCACTTCAGTGACGCATTCTGCACACACGATTTCTATACAGTTCATGCAGTGAATGAGATGGATGATCAAAAAAGGAAACTTTTCTTCCAAGCTGCTTGGAGCTTGTGAGTAGGAATGTTAAGCACCATATAGGGCTCTCTGTGCTTTATATGTCTGTTCTTTTGTCTTCAGTACCCCCTCTCAGCATGAGAGCCTAACTAGAAAGGAATATTTGGCTGTTTAAAAGATGTATGTTGGTAGCAGTTACTACAGCATAAACAACAGGGTTAGACTGTGGAACTCTTTGCCATTGGATGCCATGGTAATTCAACACGTGTTTCAAACACGGCAGTTTTACACATGTTCAAAAAATGATCAGCCAAATTTAGGTTAATTAAACACCAAATTACTTTCACTGAAGGTGAGATAGCAAAATGTGTAAGAATTTCAATACATATATGTTCTGTTCTGTTTGCTGCCTAAGACAGGATTATTTTTGCTAAGAACTTGTACAGGCATGTTTTTGGTATTATGGCAGTGTGATGTTTTCTATTAAGTTAACTAAATCTATTCCATACATTTTTCAGAATACATTTCAAGAGAAAAAAAAAAATTTAAGATACTTGGTTTTTTAAAGAAACTAATTCAGGTGTATTGAATTCTGTCCTCTCTATCAGTATGCATTCAATAGTCCAAATATATTTGTATGTGTATGTATGTGTACAGGTATGCATAGACTGGATACCTTTCTACAGCTAGGCTATAACTCAGTTCTACATGTCACTAGTTTCATTTTGAAAGATAGATTGGCCCATTACTTACTCTCTAAACTGGTACAACCCAGCAAAAGAGAGGCAGTATTTACAGAGCACATTTATATTTTAATTCCTGGCTTAGGTGACATTAGGTGGGGCTGATAGATTTCAGTGCCAGGCAAAACATGTAGATGTATATGTATCTCAGAGTTACTTTTAATGAATTTATCTGATTTTACACCTTAAGAAAAAACATTCCTGTTTAAATGAAAAGAAAGACATTTGGACATGTAATATTTTTAGCACTTTTAAAATAAGAGTTTTTGTTCTTTCTCCTTCTAGTTTTTTTTGTTTGTTTGTTTTGTTTTGTTTTGTTTTTGAGATTAAGATCAAGCCTATAACAGTTTCCATGTGAGTCTCAACCAATTTCAGACATATTGGAGGTATTTATTTGTTCCTTTTCTCCTAAGGACTGAGAATGTGGTGTGGTCATGATCCCACACACTAAGGATCACAGCACTTTACAATGTGGTTTAAAAAACCAGACAACCAATATTTTATAGGGGATCAAGGAAGAGAATAGAACTAGTTGTCATGGTCACAAATTAAAGAGTTATTAGACAGGAAAAAAAAAGTTTGAATATACTTTGCATCCATAATGCTTATTGACCTTCATGAATCATGTAAAAGAAAGAATATGTTTCATGAAGAAGGAGAATAGCGCAATGCCTTTATTTATTATCACTGGATAGTCTATTCCTGGACATGTGTGTTTATTCTATTTTGGACTTCTTGCTTTTACAAGTAAATCTGGTTATCTTTTTTATTTAATTCATGTCTTTCTCTGTGCAGTAGAAATATGTTCTCTTGAAATTGGTTACGTAGAGGCTTCCCAGGTATAAGGAACAGAAGTTGGCTGTCTGTGTGGAATCAGAGGTAGCTGGTAAGTGCAAATTGTCCTGCTAAGATGATGCCTTAAGATTTTCTTTTAGCAGTTATTCTGAGGTCATTTTTTTCAGCGTTGGACTTGTGGATGGAGCTGCTGTTTGTTCAAAGTTTTCAGAGTACCTTCTACACATGAAAAATGAGGGTGGAACTTGGCACCACCATAGGTTCATTTTCCATATCTGTTTTAGATTATTTATTATTATTGTTTTTAAGTTTCTGGGCTCTAGATGAAATTTACTAACCACATCTGGCATCTGGAGCAGAGAAAGTTCAATGCAGAATGTCAAGAGCCAGCAAAGATATTAAAAAATTTAGAGAAAAACTATGTGCAAATTCAAAATAATACACTAGGAATCTAGGAATTAAGACAAATCAAATATTGCGTGACTAAATGTAATCCAATGCAGCTAAGACACACATGAATTATTTCATGCTGATTCATTTAGGTAAATGACTAAGGCAGAGCTAACACAGTAAGGTCAAAAGAAAAGAGAGCTGGATAAATCAGCAAACTTGGAATATCAGTAACTGGGAAAACACTTTGCTTAACTCTTCATTTATTGCACAAATTCATTGCGTAGATTCCTTCTGTTGCTCTGAGAACAAATAATCAGTCTAAACAATCAGAGATGTGTCTGTACTAGCCTTTTGACCTGCATCTTTCAACCAATATTATTAGTGAGGAAGCATCAAGGTAGATGATGCAGTATCTGTCTGCAGATATATTTGGGTTCAAAGGTAGTAGAAGCTATCCCATAGTAGACTTCTAACAGTTTCTTGTGGTACTAGAATTATTCTAGTCTAAATCACGGCTCAGAGAGTTTCAAGACAAGATTCATAAACATATTGAAGTGGCAAAAGTGGATCTATAGCTGCTTTAAGTATCTAAATTGAGCACTGTGATTCTCAAAACCTCCGCTGAGCAGTGTTAGGGACTATATTTTTGGTAGTAAAACTCCTCTAATGGAGAAGATTTCATTCTTTTCAGTGACTGCCATCTCGTTAAGATTAACACTTGTAGCTGTTTGAAACTGAAAACTAATCAGTAGTCTGAAAATCAAATTGTAAGAACTTTGTTTGTAAGTTTATAGATGTCTTTAGTAATACTGTTTTCCTTTTGTTCAGAGACAACAGAAAGTATCCTATGGGTTTTGTCTACATGTACTAAGAAAGGCCAATATCCTGACCTTTGAACAGTGAACAGTGACTATTCTGGCTATCTTCTGTTCCATAAGAATTCTTGACAGAAAGCGTCAGAATAGTTGTTGCTCAAAGGTCAAGTACTGAACTAAACCTTTGACTTGAACTCTACACTGTAATGTATCCTTCAGTTTAGAGACAATAATGGAAAGGGTTCTGGTGCTTAAACGTAGTTACCCACATAATTTTAGATGCTGTAGATACCCACTGACAGATATGACATAGGACATTCAAGAAACCCAGGTTTTCTGGGGCAGCAGTAAAATCATAACCATTAATGTAACCCTGAGACACAGGTCTGCCCTAATGCAGCAAGTGGAGATTTCCTGTAAGTAAATGAGTTTGGGGCATAAAGACTGTCATATCCTGTTGATAATCTTCACAAGACTGAGATCCAAGAATTACACTGGGGTGACAGGGCATATATGTGCACGTGTATGTGTGTCATACTTATGCATAGGTGGAGACAAGGAGTTAGTGAGTTAGTGGTAGCACAAAGTGTTTGAGATCACCTAAGTGATTAATCCTCAGTCCATTGTAGAGCAATTTTAGATTAATCTTACTGCTCTCTCACCTCAAAGCAACTCATGCTAAAGGCATCCTAGGCATGGAATAATACAAGGTGATAAATCAAAAATAATTTAAATATTTTGTCTGTCATACCAGGATGTTTACAACTACAGAGTATGAAATGAATTATTACCTCAGGATAACTCCAAGGAGATACTGTGTTTATATTTGGAAGAAGGAAGATTTAGAAAAAATGTTGCCTCTGGCACATGGGAGTCTGTTATTAATTTCTGTTTACTTCCTTATTAACATTTAATTTATATGTGGTGACTATATGTCAATGGTTTCTATATAGATTCTTTACTGCCAAGTACAATCAAGTGATTATTCACTTATGTGTCTTTAGCAGGATTCTTACTTCTTGATTTATTCCTAAATGCTAACATCTCTGAATGGAGAATGGATTTTTTTTTCCCAGTCAATCACAGAACACTCTGAAGATCATTTCTCTGAGGTTTTATGAACTATTTTGAACTTTGCAAGGAGTTTTCGCTAAATTTGGTCCAAATTTTTCATGAATGGCATTTTTTTTTCCCCACAGAAAGTACTGATAAACTCCAGCCACAGACTTTCCACTGTCTTCAGAAAATTTTCCAAGGAGCATGCTTGACCTAACTGAAAAATGTGTTCACCTGTTTAGTACCATTGTGGCTTTACTATTTTATTCTGGTTTGATTTCAGGAAGTTCTACTTCTGTTACATGTTATTGCATGTATCTGTTCACTGTGTGGTTTCACACGGATGCAATACACATGGTCAGCTTGAACAAACCAAACTAACATTTGAAGCCTACCCCTTATTGTAGTTGTAAGTTTCTCTGTATGAAACTGTGACTGTTTACAGCTGTGCAAGGAAGAGACACTCCAGAGGAACAGAAGTAGAGGCAACAGTCACTGAAGAGGATTCTCTAGAAGAGTAGTCTGATTGCATACGTAAGTATACTTCTTGAATGATGCCGAAGAGGATTAGGAGTTATTAATTTTCCTAATCTCAAGAAAGAAAAAGAACGATCTCTGATCATGCAAAATTGCTCTTTGATCTGGCAGTCTTGCGGTTCCCAAAGCCATAAGCTGTCTTTATGGTTCTAGGAACAGTGGTACAGGCTGTTCACAGGCAGCATTCCTCTGAACAGTACTTCAGAAGGAGAAACAAAAAGGAGTCCTCTATGTCTGGAAGCTTGCCAGATGGAACAGTTAATCTGGGTTTTGCAACAAGAATAGGTGAATATGAATTATTCTAAGACAACCTCTGAGCTTGAGGCACAGTCTGTCACTTTGAGAATGTTGATGTGGAGAAAGAAAAGCATCTCTAATCAGTCTAGCATCAAAGAATCATAGAATGGTAGCATTTGGAAAGGACCTCTGGAGATCATCTAGTCCAAACCCCCACTGCTCTAAAGCAGGCTTACCTAAAGCAGGTTCCACAGGATCATGGGTCATGCCCATGTGTGTTTTGAATATTTCCAGAGAAAGAAACTCCACAGCCTCTCTGGGCAGCCTGTTCCAGTGCTCTTGTACCCTCAGAGCAAAGTTTTTCCTTATATTCAGATGGAACTTTCTGTGTTCCTGTTTTGCCTGGGATTCAGTTTGCACTCAGGATCACCTGAGAGAAATTCTCCAAAGTCTCAACAGTTGCTGGCCTTTTTCCCACACATTACCAGTTAATTCTGTGACAGTCATCATATTTCAGTTGTGGCAAGAATGGTTTGGTTTTTTTTTTAATTTTTTTTTTTTTTAAATTTTTTAAACAGCATCTCACCAGAGGAGGTCCCTACTAGGATATCAAATGACATAGTACTTGGTAGAGTTCACCTTCACTTGTAATTGTTAAATTCTGTCTGATTTTGAGCCCGATGTTATTGGATGGCACAGCTGCTGTTTGCTGGCTGTACAGTTATTTTGGTTATGATCACAAAAGTGTGGGGACTTTAGACATGATAAAACAAATTAAATGTCACGGAACAAATATACCCTAGAAAGTTACTTCAGGGGAAAAGGAGGCAAGCATGGTGTCTGCTAGCAATCTGAATGTAACACTATTGTTTCTCATGGTTTCATCAGCTCATTCCAGCAACATGGCCCTCTTTTCAGAGGCAGCAAAAATATCATTGTAAACACCCTGGATCTGTGAACTTGGCCATGCAATGTGTGTGGATACTGGCCACAGTGATGTTTTCTTGGATGTAGCAGAGACATTAGATGCTTTGATGATGCTGTTCATTCCAGTGACAATTTCCTCATAATCACTTATGTTATAAAGGACAGTTGTCAGACTCTGTAGAGCCATGAGAAGAGCACTATTGTGCAGCGATAATGTTGGTAGAGTACAACTGATCACCTACCATGCCAACAACTCCCTGTATGATGGTACTGCCTCTTAGATCACACGAATAAAAACGTATGTTAAAGAGAACCAGGTAGTGCACTTGTAACAGATAAACAACACATTCACAATAGTGTCTGTGGAAAAGCCCAGTGGCATGGAGCAATTCTGAGAATATTCTGCTGAGGTTTTGGAACATGGTAATAAAACTTCACAGGCAGTGCAAAATGACAACTTTTATAATGAAAAATGAGAAGTTTTCTGAAATGTGTAGACCTGTTTTCCAGGTGGACGATGTTGCTTTAAAATACAAAGTGAGTCATATTATTTGCTCTTCCAGCAATCTGTCATTTCTGTGTATTCGGGAGCCAAAACACTGATGTATTACTTGCTACTTCCTTTCTTTCATCAAAAAACACCAATGCAAGGGGAAAAAAAGTCAGAGAAACCTTGACAGATCATTGAAATCTATATGTGTTCAAACCGTGCCTGCATCAGACAGACTTTACCTTTAATTTTTACTACAAAGCCCATATGGAACTTTTTCTTTGGTTGTATGTTGAGTAACATGTGCCGCCTCTTTTTTAATCCTGTGAATGGAACCATGAAAATGGCCTAAACCAGGTGTGTTTCTCTAACTCTTTTAACCTGGCAGCTCTTTTTCTGGTTTTGACATAATCATGTATATGATTGTATGCACAGCATCATGTAATTGCAGGCTGTCAAGTCAAAGTAAATTCATGCACCATCCTCTAATTGTGGAGACAATAATAACAACCGCAATTATAAAAATGTTTTGGGAAACAGAAATCCTAAAAAAACAACTCCAAAATCACTGCTGAATAGTATCACTGAAAACTGTACTTCATGAAAACATTGTTCTTATACAAATCAAAGGGATTATTTGGTCTGAAAAAAAAAAATGTATCTTGTGAAATATTCTTTATGAAATTTAAAACCACTAATACATACGTAGTCACTACTTTGACAGGCTGGCATTACTTTGTTGAGAATTCAGATTTATTATGCAATGGATAAAAAAATTACAAATCATATATGCCACATGTTCTTAAGTTGAAATTACTTCAGCATAGCATCCCTAGCCAAATCTACTCGCTCACTAAATCATATTCTCTCAGTAAGGACAAAGGGCAGATAACCTCCAAGACCTTGAAGGAGGTTACAGAAAATAACAGGAACTAAATGGTCTAACATTGAAAACACAGTTCTTTCTGTTTGAGAAAATGTTCATAATGAACATTTGAAAAATGAAAGTATTGACCCTCTTTGAGGAAGTTAGGAGTGTGTTTCTTTGGGGGATTTCTGTTGCTAGAAGATACGATTTGGATTGAAGTCATCCCAGACCACAACCAAAGCGATGAAAGGTTGCAAATTAGAGCCAGACACATTGATGTGACAGTTACGAAGAAAAAGCCATGCTGAGCACAGAAGGTGCGGTCAATGTAAATACAGTGATGTGAGAAACAAGAAAAGATCCAGGATTTGGTCTGGGAGATGAAAGTGTAAACTTCAACTAGTATAAACTGTCAAGAGCAGTCATCCTTAAGTGTATGTATTTTGCCCTTAAATGCACATGAAAGCACAAAGAAACGTAGTCTTCTTGTTTTTAAATTGTTGTTGCTGGGCAAATTCTAGTTGATCAGCTGTAGTTTTTGAAAGAGCTGAAGGCAGTGCCTGAGGTATAACTCCATAATAGGAAGTAGTATAAACCCAGAATTCCACACAGAATCAGATGAAAAGGCCACTGTTTCCCAGCGGTAGCAATGAACATTTTGATGTAAGAAACAAGGCACTGCAGAGTGGTTCTTTTCCTGTTACATGCATAACAATCTAAAAACTAAAGGAAAACTTATCTCAGACTCAAATTTGGAGTTCCCCTTTAAAAAGCAGTTTCGTGTCTCCATGCATTAGACAGTGCTTCCAAGGGAGAGAGTCATTCCTTGGCCCTGAGCAGACCTGGAAGTTTCTGTCAAAGTGTCAAAATACACAGCTGCAAGAAGTTGTGGTGAGAAAGATATGGAAAAGGAAACAAAAAATAAGTTCTGTTTTGGCTGCTGAAACAGCAAATTCATATTAAAAAAACCCACAAAAACAAAACCAAAATGTTTTCCACCGAATCAAAACATGTTTTGTAGTTTGCTGTATTGAAATGAACTTAATCCTTACTTTCTTCCCTCAGTTCTTAGAAAAGCACTTTGTTCAAAGGAATGCTCCATGTTTTTTTCCAGAAAAGCAAAAGACGGGAGGGAGTATATTCATGAAACCAGTGAAAGATCACGTTTTCCTTTGCCAGGTGCCTAGAATATTCAGACATAGACTTAGGGGTCTGGTGTTCTGTTCAGGTTGAGAGACATTAAAATCATGTCCTTTACCTCCTGAAGGAGCATTCTGACTACCTGAGTGCTGTATAGCTGTCTTAACTATGCTTGTTATGGAAACTTATGGAAACTGCAGAAAGTAAAGTGTGAGACACAAAAACCAGGAAAAAGAATGACTGTGTTTGGTCACTGGGACATTCGCTATATAAAAGAAGAAACTCGCTGCAGTGTTTTAATCAGTATTGTTTGCAAAGATAGATTGAGCACATCTTCCTCTGCTAAGGTGTTCACTTAAGAGGTGGGAGATACAAATAGTCATCAAGTTGTGAAACAACTTTTTGCAACTTTAATCTGAAACAGCCTTCTCTACACAGGCTGGTACTTGTAATTCATATGTTCAAATCTGAGGAAGTAAAAACCGTAATTTTTAAAATTCTTTTCCTTATTTCTAAGATGTGAAAGCATGCAGGATTTTTCCATAAATCCACTGTATTCAATATTCTCTTGATTAACAAAAACTCTACCAAACTTAAAACATTTTATCAGAAAAAAAAAAATTATCTAGCCACTATGGATTTAGAAGACTTGTTTATATTTCTCTGCACTTGGATGCTGCTATTTTTCTCTCTCTCTTCAAATGCTTATTACTGTGTGAGTAAGCATTATGCTTAATCCTGTTGCGGTTATATGAGAAGATTTGGCAGTTGCATTTCATGCTTTCATTTTTAACCGTTTTTCCTTATGCGTGCATGTTTTGTACGACTGTTTGATCTGTCCAGAAGAAATTTGGTCCAGAATGCCATCTATGTGGAGTTTCATTAAGGGTTATGAGCACAAAAAATAGTTATAATTTTGCATCAGTTAAGTTGTTAAGGAGGAGAAATACAAGACACTATTGATGATCACAGCATAGGTGTAAAGGGATGGAGCCATGAAAAATGACAAATGTGACTTTGAAAATTCCTCTCCAGGAGAATTCCAGGAGGAGATACAAGGAGTGGATCAAAGACAATAGACCTTGATGTGCAGTCTTCTGCCACAGTCAAAACTCCTATCATAGACATGCCAAAAAAATGAACTGAAGCTAGTTCATTTGCAGAAAAGGCTACTAGGATGACAGAAGGAATGAAAATCCTGACTAATGAGAGGAGGTGGAAGGGTGTGACTTGTTTAACTTTGGAAAAGGAAGGCTGAGAGGGGATAAAATTGCTATCCTCAGGGATAAACACCACGAGGGAACAGATCTGTTTAAGCTAAAGAACAATGTTGGCACAAGAACAAATAGATATAGGCTGACCTTGGACTAGAAGTTAAAATAGTATTGCTAACTATTAAGAAGACACAGGCATCTTGCAAAGATGAACTGTGTACATTGCACCTGAAGCAAAGGTATTTGCGTCTCTGAGTGAGGATGGATAGTCCAAAAGAAGGAGAAAGCCTAGCTGTGTAGGTGTCTTTTTCTAGAACCAGCTTTTTTTCCTTTAAATGTGGTTTACTAACTGAGTCTGATGTTGTGTTGCTTTTATTTGAAAGGGTCCAATCCAGGTATCAAGAGTCTCATCCAATCAATCTTCCCAGCACATCTTCCCAGACCATTCCCATTGAGATAATTTAACTGATACAAGTTGAATGTTCCTGTATGGTGATACATTCCAATTAAATACTAACTTGCTGACTCAATGCAGTATTTACTTGTTGATCTGCTATGGATCTGCCATGCAAACCAAGTCATAGAAAATTACTGTAATAGTCCCTTCTAGACTTCAAGTGCATTAATCTGTCTGCGAGCTGACTGTAAATTCACTGGTTTCATTGGTATTTATAGCTAGTAAGTACCTCTTTAAAAAGCAGCAATCATTTTTGTGAAGGAGGTTTTTGTGAGATGTCAGCTCTAAAAGCTGTCATCAAGATTTGTTATGACAATTGAAAAGAGAAAGCAAAGAGTCTTTGAGGGTTACATCACTTACAAACTATTTACTTTTTGACTGTCGTTAATGAAGAATTTAGAGCTCTGATCAAGTTATATTGCAGAAGAACACCAGGGGTTATGAACTTTAAAGGACTTGGTTGTTTGGTTTTTTTTTATGTAGTAGGCTAATGTGGGATGTATTGTCATGTACTGTAATGTTTTCCTCACAGGTACAGCCTCTGTTCCAATGACAGCATTGTGCTGAGGCAAAATAAACCCACCTATTGAATACTTTTCCTAAGATATGTCCACTTTTGTAGGGAAGTTTTGTAGGCCTGTGCCCTATGGGCAAACATCTGGCATAAAAAAAGATGAGATAGGGTCTATTGAGAACAAGAAAGTTACATAAAAGAAAGTGAAATGCTTTTCTGGAAGGAAATAAAGGTTAAAGCCTTTTAGTTACCATCTTTTCCTGCATTAACACGTTGCTGAATTCTCAGTAATATTTTGTAACTCCAAGTCGAATATCACTTTCTGAAATATAAATAGTGTCCTTGCCCTAGAAGATTTTCAATCCAGTGATTCCATCCAGCAAACATTAGGTTGGGCATAAACCAATGGTTAATGAAGCAAAATTTAGATTCTTATAGAGGGATTAATACAATTTTTTGAGTGACAGCAAATAATGATGCTTGATTTGTCTGGTAAGGAATAGCATATTTTCAAAAATCTTGTTTTCACAAAACCCCAGTGGATATTTTTACTTTCTTTCAAACATATTGCTGTTTCTTGGTCAGTTCAGATCACAAGGACTAGCCTTTTTTGCTAGAAATGTATGCCTCACATTTGATTTGTTTCGGTTTCTAAAAATGACAACGGCTTTTCCTATGGCAGGCATATTTCTGAGATGTTTGTCCTATTTGGATTTGTTCATGTTTAATAATGTATGAACTGACTCTGCATCTTTTCTCAAAGTTTGAAAAACTGCATCATCTGGGTTTTAGAATATACATAGAATAAACCAGGTTGGAAGAGACCTTCAAGATCATCGTGTCCAACCCATCAACAAATCAAACACCACCCAAACAACTAACCCACGGCACCAAGCACCCCATCAAGTCTACCCCTGGAAACCTCCAATGATGGCGACTCCACCACCTCCCCAGGCAGCCCATTCCAATGGGCAATCACTCTTTCTGTATAGAACTTTTTCCTAACATCTAGCCTGAACCTCCCCTGGCACAGCCTGAGACTGTGTCCTCTTGTTCTGGTACTGGCTGCCTGGGAGAAGAGACCAACATCCGTCTGTCTACAACCTCCCTTCAGGTAGTTGTAGAGAGTAATAAGGTCACCCCTGAGTCTCCTCTTCTCCAGGCTAAGCAACCCCAGCTCCCTCAGCCTCTCCTCGTAGGGCTTATGTTCCAAACCCCTCACCAACTTTGTTGCTCTTCTCTGGACTCGTTCCAGCAAGACAACCTCCTTCCTAAACTGAGGGGCCCAGAACTGGACACAGTACTCGAGGTGCAGCCTAACCAGTGCAGTGTACAGGGGCACAATGACCTCCCTGCTCCTGCTGGCCACACTGTTCCTGATGCAGGCCAGGATGCCATTGGCCCTCTTAGCTGCCTGGGCACACTGCAGGCTCATGTTCAGTCTACCATCAACCAGCACCCCTAGGTCCCTCTCAGCCTGACTGCTCTCTAGCCACTCTGACCCCAGCCTGTAACTCTGCATGGGGTTGTTGTGGCCAATGTGCAGAACCCGGCACTTGGATGTGTTAAATCTCATGCCGTTGGACTCTGCCCATCTGCCCAGCCTGTCGAGGTCCCTCTGCAGAGCCTCTCTACCCTCCAGCATTTATTTTCAAGGCAACCACCTCCAGCATTCTCCAAGAATTGTTTAAAACCAGCCAAACCATTCAGAAGCCATTAAGACAAATCAAATGGTCAGAAAACAACAACAACAAAACACAGCAAGCTCATATTAAACCTTGTTTCTATGGAGCATCACATACAAAATTAAAAGAAATGCATTGTAAGTACTGTCTATTGCCCTGCTTTCTTCTGACAGCTTGTTACTCATACTGTTTTAGTAGACTTCTATAGATACTTTGAAAATGTAAACACAAAATCAGCATCAATAGATGTTACCTGTAATTAATCTTCAGAATTGAAAAAAACTTTGAACTTTAAGCCTCTTTGACCATGCTTTATTCCCCAAGCCTTTCTCTCACAGAAACTGGGTGTGAGGGTGGGAAAGCAGAAGAAAGGAAGCAAAGGAAAGATGGTAGGTGAAAATCAACATCTGCTGGGCAGTAAATTGATCCTCCACAAAGATAAATGGAGCAAAGATGGAATGTTAACAGCCTGTGGGCAATGTTTCTCTTTATCTACTGTGGACTGTCTAGTATTGTCCAACATAAGCTAGGGAGCTAGGGAACAGTCTATAGTCATGTAAATCTCCACTGTTTCATTTGGGTTACAAATTTTATATGGTTGGGTTTGGTTTTGTTTGTTAGTTTGTTTTTTTAAGGCAGATACTTCCCCAAAGACAATTCCAGTTAACTGTGGTGCATTCAGAAACTTTTCTCACTGACCTTAATGGAGATATTCTTTGCAAAATGTACTACTTTAGTGATCAAATGACAACTGTGCTCTTAAAATGGGACAAGGAGGTATATTCAGGGCAGAAAGGAAATCAAATGAAACCAGAAGGAAATGATCTTAAGCAGAGGGACCAGCTTGTCCAGACTAAATTCTGTTCCATCCATTGTGAAATCCCCAGCACATGATCTGGCGTTTGATGTCATATATACCTGAACGTGCAGTGGAAATTGAGTGTGAATGAGGTTGCTGAAAATAATTTTTTTGGCCTCCAGAAGAAATTTTTCATTGTGGGTACATTGACTGGTGAACGATATTTTATCTGTCTTGTGTGTGTGTGTGTGTTTGTCAAGGGTGATGCCTAGGCTGGTCTCTAAATGAGTGACAGATTCTCTCTGTTAACTCCTCTGCCTTCCCACAGTAAAGAAGAAAGGGTATAGGGAGAGAAGCTTATGGATTGGAAAAGAAAACTAAACCAGCTTTAATGAAACTAATAACAATAAAATGAAATAGATACAAATATACACAAACCTAATATCAACCCAAATGCTTCTGATGACACATCACCACCACCACTATTGCTGTTGACAGAAGTCCCAGACTGAACTGAGAGGCAAACAGGAACCAAATTCAGGAGCTGGATTAATTCAGCAACTCATGGATTGAGATTGAAGGCAGAATGAACTGATTCCTCCTTCTATGCTGGCCATTAAAGACTAGTGTGACCTTTGTGATCCCTCCTCCATCCTCCTTGTTCCATTCCATGTACATCATGACCAACAACTTGTTGGTCAGTTCAAGGTCACCTGAACTGTCTACTCCTCTTGGAAGGTGCAGCCTTTTACTCTGCAGCCCCAGCATGGTACACAAGATTTAGCATACAAATCCTTGGTACTAACTATTAAAATTGAGTGTTATCACTACTAGAAACAGACTCTGTCTGTGAAAATACGTTATTAATTACGGAAAGTGCAGTTACTTGGATGAAACTGAGCTGAAAGCAAAATCACCGAGCAGAATTAATTCTGTTCTAACAAACCAGTACAGTTTCATGAAAAATTAGTGAGAATAAAAAAGAGTAAGAAGAATAATGAAAATTTTCAGTTCTCCTTCAATGTGTGACCAGAATCCTCTGGGAAGAGTTCTGAGGGATTTCATGTGATTTGGCAATGTCTGTTGGACATAAGAGCCTAGAGGAAATTAGAGACTTGAAGTTATATTAGCCTGATCTTCCCCTTCTGTATACTTATGCTTTCTCACATGAGATATTAGAAGCTTGACAGGGGAACTAAATTACAGAACTTCAGTTGAAAAGCATCAGGTCTGAGTTTCTGCATGCAGATATTTCTCTGGGACATGTTCGTTAACATGGGCTGAAAATTATCTTTGGTTAAGTCAGTAACAGGCAGCCTCTACTTTAAAATCAATCCTAAGTCTCTCTAGCAGTCATGATAAAAAGTATTTTCTGGTAGAGGTACATATGAAACAAATAACAGGAGTCTGCTAATAAGGGAAATGTTAGAGAGACAAACTTTTAAGAGCTTCCTGTTCCTCCCTGAGATCTGGAAGAACAAGCTGTAACTCCAGCACCTGCCTTGTGCTCTGTGTATAATCTCAGCAAACATGCCATCTGTTAAACACTGACTCACAGAAAAGCTGTTTTCAGGCCTGCAATGATGTTTAGCAGTGTTTTCCGTCAAACAGATTTTTAAAAGGCAGGTCGATGTAGAATGTTCATACACACAGACGAGACCTGTGATACATTTAGTATTACATTAGTATTTTAGTAGTTTTTCAGCTTAGATACAAATATACACAAACCCAATATCAAACCAAATGCTTCTGATGACACCTACATCACCATCACCACTGTTGCTGGTGACAGAAGTCCCAGACTGGACTTGGAGGCAAACAGGAGCAGATTAGCAGTCACTGCAGCTGAGAGGTAAGAGTGAAAATGCTCTGCTGTAAACTTTCACATATGTTATAGACATACATGGTTAATCTACATAGCTACTGAATTGCACTGTATACTAGTGGGTAGCCTGGAAGTTGTAGATGGACAAATACAGTAACTGTAAGTATATGATTTACCTATTCTTCTACCCAGTAGCCTAGTTGGCAAGAATCTGGAAAAATGCTTCTTGTTGTGAAAACTGTATCCCTCTCTGGGATGTTTTAGGGACTTTTAAACTTAGCATATGTTCTAGGAGGTTTCCTATAACTTCCAGATTTCCTGTAATTTCTTCTTAGATTATTTGATGTTTGGTTTTGCTGCTACTATTCTGGTACCAAAAGTTCACAGAGAACTCTACTCAGCTGGCATACCCAGCTGATTTGCCTGGAACACACCCATTCACTGATAAAATCACTCGTATTCCCTCCCACCCACCCCTCAAGTAATAGCAAATATGGTCCAGGTAAAGAATATTTCTTTCCTCTGCAGCCACACCCAACATACTGTAACTATGACTCAGTTTTGTGTTCATCTCATGCAGCAAAGCTATCTGTTCAATTTTGCAAGGGTAAGAAAAAAAGACCATTCTTTTTCCGACTGACAGCATAACAGTCATAAATATTTCCTTACAAAGGAAAACTGTGTAAAAAATAGTCTGCAGAATATCCTGCACTTGTCCTTAAAATGTCTGATTGTGACTGAAGATATGAAGCCAAACACTATTCTTTGCAGCTGATCTGTAACATATGTATTCACTTCAATAAAGACATTTTAGATTTACACTTTTTCAGGCAGAATTTGGCCTAAGTCCTCATAATTAAGAAAATGGCAGAACATCATAACATTTAAAATTCACGTACTGTGATAAATTGTGAAATGATAGTTTGGTTGGGGTTTTTTTGTGCTAAATCCTTGTAAAATAGCCATTACACATATACAGAGTTCATAAGAATATTATGGGAATGTAGGACTTCATGCTTCTTTTATCTCCAAATCTCAAATAGCTTTGAAATCAGTCATATTTGTAAACTGGAGAATGGTGACTGGTTTGTCAATTAATCATAACAGGTCGCAACCTTTTTTGCCTCAGGATAAAACAACAGATCTTCTTAACATACAAGTTAGTATACAAAACAATTCCTCTTCTAAGATCAGCTCTTGTAAATATTTAGATGTGCTTAAAGTTAAGTAGGTAAACAGCTTCTATTCAATTCAATGGAACTACTCTTGTATAATGTTTACTTGTAAATTGAATTGGTTTGAGAACATATATATGTATACTATACCATTATTTACAGTCATCATATCTGAATTAATGCCATTTCCATATGTGTGTGCTGAACTGTAACTAATCTAGCCTTATGCATAATAGTGATGATGATTAAGAAGAAAATACAAGAGTGTGGCCTAAATATCTACAGAGTATAGAATAAGACATAAAGTAGTCTGAAGTTAAAACAAGAAGGTAAATTTACAGGGAAATATTTTGATATGTGATGTGAAGAGAGAAAAGATGGAAAGAGAGCACCAGAAGCTATGAACAGTAATAAAATTGACTAGGTGAAATGATAGAAAGCGTTCTTAGCATTTGCAGTAACTTATTTTTAAGACAAGCTTGATATTCCTGGGTGCTGCTGTGTTAATTTTCTGTGCCATAAATGGACAGAACAATAGATGTGGTAATAAACTTACCATTTAGTTCATGTACTTTGGATACATCAGAAGTAATTTACTAGGTATTTGAATGATGGTGGTCCTCCTAAGAGAGGTGATACAAACACCATGAATAAAAAGATGTTTTGATCCCTGTTTACAGTTTCCTGTTAATACAGATTATAGAGTTAACACCAACTAAATACAAAACCAGTCAACACACTTCACTTGCTTTCCTAAACCCATTTTTTGGACCTCACTAAAGCCAGTGTGGCTTTTGATGTTGCTATTTTATACACTCTCAGTTTCACTTCAGTGGTTAAAAATTTATTTCTCTCCCATGTTATGATTTATTAAATTTGTGTCACTGAAGGGGAAATACAGATGCATAAATAGTACACCTTTATTCTATACGAATAATATGTGGAAATGGAAGAAAAATAAACCAATGTGTTGGAAAACAAAATAATGGGGACATATATTATTCTAAGGAGTTAACATCTTTGCTATGTATGAGTGTTTAAATAAATACATAGCCAAACTATTGTTCTAACATGGTTTTATTTAAATAATATATGTATTTATCTTTCATTATATTTATTCTATATTTGTTTCTCACATCAGACACTTTAAAAGCTCTGTTAATTCTTTAAAATAAATATACTAAGTCTCTTAGTTTAAAATAGAACTGTCTTGTTTAGTCTAAGACAGCTGTGATAACATGTAAAAAATGAAAACTCAGCATAAATATCAGCATTTCACTTAGACTCTTTAACTTTCTGACAGAAAATTATGTGAATTTGTATGTTAGGAAAAGAAGACTCTCATAACTCTTTTAAGAACATTGATATTTCTGTTATTCTCTATATAGAATATTTGCAATGAAAACCCCAGCTAATATTACAAATTTATCTGAGATGGTAAAATGAAACTTATTTCAGAGACTTTAATTTCTGTGCATTAGGCACAGGAAAAAAAACAAACATAAATACACTTTCAGTGTTAGGAAAGAGAAAAAAATAATGTTCTATTGGCATGGAAAATATCCAGATCTCAGTATGACCAAGGAAGTAGCTTGTTTCCCGAGAGGTGAAACATAAAAGGAATGAGACAAAACCACCTTCTTTCTCTGTATTATGAGACCCATTGCAATGCAGCTATGTAAAATTCCTACCATATCAAATAAAAACTTGTTTTCACAAAATAAAACCCAAACCATTGCAAACTAAAATATACACAAATAGTGCCAAATACAGAAAAGAGACCATAATGCTCATTTATGCCACCGTGCTTTCATTGTCAGAAGAAGTTATGAAGAGGAATCACAACAAATTTGTGAGTTTTCTGATGCTAGGTGACAGTCATGCAGGGGAATGGCTTTTAATTTTAATGCCACTTCAGATCCTAGCCTAGGATCAATATTCCTGTGGATTTATTTTTTACTTACATATGCTCCTATTCCAGCTGTCATGGCTTGCTCCTTTATCTACACTTTGTAATTCAGCTTCATGGGTAGTAGAACATAATCCATTGTTTCCATACTGTAATTTGTTTTCCTAACTGTTGCACCACCAGACATGCAGTGAGACCATGAATGTAACATTACGGACAGCTCTTCTAAAGAGGTTTAGGTTGAAAATGGCTTGTACAGATATGTCAGTCTTGCAGACTAAGCCAGTTTCTACTTCATGTATGAAATCTCTCCCAAATGGAAGTTTTCTAATGATTATACATGACTAATTTTAAAAGATAATATCACAATACCCTATCTCTTCCATTCCCTATTAAAATATCTCAGACAAATAATGTCCTCATCATTAAGCCTGAGGCATACTTCTGACAGCCTACTGATTATACCTGTGTAGGTTAGAGATTGCTAACACTTAACTCGTCTGGCTCAGTTTTTATTGCCAACTCACTCTGGTTGTGAATACCTACCTAAGACTGTAATGCAGGTCTTTAATTGTGTGGCACAAACCACTTGGCTGCTTCTTCTGGGATAGTACCCTCTTTATACCTTTGACTATTCTACTCCAATTTAAATTTACTGAGACCTTGTAAATCGTAGCAGTGTGTATCACATAGAAAAGGTCATTCTCCATGACCTACTTGTGAACAGATTTTCAGGAAAGCAATAAATGTTTGTCAGCAGTGCCAGTCCTCCTCTTCAAAAACATTCATACTGTGTATCCATCTCAAGAAGCATCTGCTTTGGCATCTGAACAGTTTTTTATGGAAAACTATCCAGACCTGGAATGAATAATTCCCTTTGACTCAAAAAACATATCTACTCAAAACTGAGTTACAGGGTTTTGTTTGTAACTCATAGGAATCTCTTGTCTTTTAAATATGTTTTGCAAGAATGATGGAAAGTGTTTACTTGTTGAACAGAAAATTGACTACACAAAATGCAGAACAGCTTTTCAAGCTTCTCCATAAAACCTAATCGCATATTGTTGTTACTTAGACAGTTCATAACAATGACATTTTTGAGACAGCCAGCATGGCTTCACCAGGGACAAGTCCTTCCTGACCAACCTAATTGCTTTCTGTGATGGTGTAACTACATCTGTGCAGATGTTATCTATCTGGACTTTTACAAAGCCTTTGACACAGTCCCCCATAACATCCTTCTCTCTAAACTGGAGAGATATGGATTTGATGGGTGCACTGTCCATTGGTTAAGGAATTGGTTGGATGATCAGTGGTGTGATGTCCAGCTGGAGACAGGAGAGAAGTGGTGTCTCTCAAGGTTTGTATTGGGATCAGTGTTATGTATCTTCATCACTGGTATAGACAGCGAGATTGAGAGCCCTGTCAGCAAATTTACAAGATTAGTCTAGAAAAGTATGCAGCATATGAAAACAATGTGATGATTGGAGAGGCAGGCAACAAGAGAATTAAAGTTATGAATTTAGGCCCATTTACTGGGCAGCAGGTGCTGCAGCCACATGTAACAGAGCACTGTATCTAGTTGCTGCAGAGCTCCATCATGTTTCTCTGACCACAGCCGAGTTATTCTGTTGTCTCAGCAGAGCTGTCTTCCCTTGTGGTTAATCCAATTATCTCCAGGAGCTTCTGTAGAGCTTCTTGTACTATAAAATTTTCATTTTAGCTGCTGCTGAATTCTTCATCGTTGCTGTCATCTTTCTAAATTTCTTCTGAATTTATACCATCTCTGAGTCTTCACTTGAATGAAATTATTATTTTCTACTTGGAACTTTGCCTTCCTTTTCTTCTGTTTCTGATCATGTTCCACCTTGATTGACAGTGTAACTACAATGTCCCTAGCTGTTATGGAGATGTCTATAATAACTCCATGTGTTTCACTGTTGTTTTGTTGAAACAATTTCCTCATTGCCCTTTTTCCAAAAGCAAGATGTTATCTATCTTGTAACTGCCTCAGGAGTTCCTCAGTCTAGATGATTTCTCACTTAAACAGGCTTGCCAATATCAGCCCTTTATTTCTGTCTGGAAGAGTAAATATGTTTTCACCAAGTAGTCTATGCTGAATATTTACCCATTTGAAAACAAATGAAATAAAGCTGAGCAAATACCCATTAAAATGTCAGGCATTAAGATAAATTACAGGGGGGTTTAATTATGACTAAATTATAAACCTTTGTGGATATGTTAATTTTGTCCTTGACCTTTATTTACAAGTGATGTGGATACAATTTTGAGTTTGTCTCCTGCAAAGAGGCTATTTTTCTGGCCAAACTTGATAGTAGTGACTGACTGATACATTTGCTGGGCTGGCATATTTACAAGCCTGAAAGGACTTCTGAAATCATACAATCAGTTTGGGATTTGGGTTTTTTTGTGTATGCTAGCTACCTTAATACTCAACACTTGTATTAAAGTTTTGTGGGTTTTCAGCCTAACATAAGAGACTAAGAGATGAAGCCTTGGCCTTAAATAGAACTGTCTGTTATAAGCTTAACTAGTTGGGATTCTGGAATCTGCCGAAAGTGTTACATTGAAAAAAAATTAACTTCAGGTGCGGTACCAGTGCTGATTATTAAATGTGGAAAACTGAGGTTGCTGTGCATACTGAACTGCTGTTCCTGCTCAGAATGATTCTGTTCTCGGTGCAGTATCTCAGTCTCTCCAAAAGAAAATCAACTAATGTACTCTGAGACCGCCCTGCAACAAACCCTTATATAGGAGGGTTTGAAGACAACTAGATTGATGTGCTTTACAAGGGCACCTTAGAGGTAACCTTTGACTCTCAAATGCTGTGATACTCTCTAGGATATTTTGAGATGACAAGACTTGTAAGGATGGGACAATATTTCCATTTCTTTGTCTTTGTTATGTCAGTTCCTGATAATGTCTACTTTTTTTCCCCATTTCAAATATATATTTGTGACAGTCTTCTCTAAATTCTCCTATTCTTGTCTCCTATTTCATCCTGAATACATCTCTTTCTGGCATTTCCAAATACAGCATTTCTTGCCTCTTTCCTCCTCTGTATTACAAACTAGTGTTGCTGTTTGTTTGGTTTTTTTTTTTAACTACACATAAAAATCGATAGTCTGTAATTACTCTGAAGACTTTATCATACTGAAGCATATTTGTAGCCATTGCACATAAAGAAAGGCTATGAGAAAGGTTATGAGCTCTGAGAATCTTTACTTTAATGGAAATTAAACCAGAACTTACAATGTTATTTTTACCCTGGAGCCTTGAGCTGCATTCAGTGCTGGTTCAGTCACCTTCACTTCTCTGCAAAATTGCCAAGAAGAAATCAGGCTGGAAATCTCTTACATGTCTTCTAGTATTTCTTTTTTAATATATTGCTTTTGCTTTTAAGTTTATTTGTGCTATTTTTAAGCTTTATTTTGTCATACACCCACAGCATCAGAAAATAATGTTCTTGCTTTAACTCTACTGGTGTTATTTCTGACACAATGTTTCCCAGCTGCTGGCTTTTTGTACTGTATGAGCTCAAGATTGAGACCAAAGTATGTTGAAAACTTCTCTTGCGCTAATACATTCTAACCTGACCCCTCCAGACAAAGTATTTATTTCATATAAATATGGCTTCCAATTTCTTCCTCTAACAGGGGGTTATTAGAAATGACTTCTCACAGTGCAGCATCATTACAGTATAATACATTTGTGTTACCTCTTTTTTTTGGAAGTGCATCTATAGCTCAATGTTTATTATAGAGGAAAAAGAATCAGATCCCCTGTTACTAGAGCACAGGACATTCTTGAAAAAGACATAGCACACATGTAATTTCACTTATTAAAATAGCCTCATGCTGTTGCAAACGTGACTAAGGTAAGCAAAATACTTAAACATTTAAGTATCTATGAGATCAGGATCTTACGGTGTATTAAATTAATTAAGGGTAGAAACTGGGATAAATACAATCCTCTGGTAGTCATTAAAGGCAAGTCCTGTATTGCAAACCTCTTGAAAATCATCAAAGGAATCAGTAAACATATAGCTAAAGGTAATTTAACTGATAGTTCATCTGTATTTGTCCAAAGGCTTTTAAGGCAACTGCATAGTTATGGAATAGGAGGGGAAATCCTCCTGATAAATTTCTTTTTGAAAGCTAAAAACAAAATTAAAAGAATGTATTTTTCTTACAAGAGAGAGTTATTACTGTTGTAGTTCCACTGCAACTGTGGTCATCCACATAGTTATAAATGATATAAATGATGCAAAATGATATTTTTGGTGACTGAAACACCTTTCACATTACATTGTTTGAAGATAGCAAAGAGACCTTAAAAGTCTAAGTGACTGTATCATCAAGGGAACATTGACATTTGTTGTAAATATAAGCAGGATGATGCACATTTGGAAAAGCAATCCTAGCTCCACATGTGAACTGGCAGTCTGCAACTTTGATATTACCACTTACTGGTGAACTGGCTCTCTATGATAAATAGTTCTGTCAAAACATCAGCTTAACATTCAGCAGTGGCTAAAAAGAAATGTTAAGAATTATTACAAAAGGAAGAAAGAGCAAATGTTAAATAAATATTTATGCCACTTTGTAAATGCATTTTCTCCTAGAATATTGTGATTTTTTTTCTCATCTCACTGCAGCAGAACATAGGCCAGCAACAGTAATCGTGAAGACTCGAAGAACACAAAGTGTGATCAGAGATATGGAATGGCATCAGTACCCCTAATGATTAAACTGAACACCAAGAGCTAGGGGCTAATGTGTAAAGCTGATACAACCCTAGTTTAAGAAGCAGGTGGTTAATCATGCAGTGTGGTTGTATATCTTTTGAACTTTTTGTCAAAGGATGTTTTGTATTCAAAAAATCAACATGGGCTCAAGCAGACAACTGTAACAATGCTTAGAAATGTGATAAAAGTACTTGAGAGAGCTTATTAAACAGATGAACTACATCACATTCAAGAAAGTCTGTAAACTGAAAGTAGTTGAAGTCAGGCAAGTATTAGATAAAACACAATCTGAGCTTTCCCTGTACTTGCTTTTCCCTAGCTACCTTCTTTATCTTTTAGAATGAGGATATTGGGTTACCAACATTAATTTGAATCCATGGGTTTATAGTTTTCCATATTCAGTTGTGGTTCACTATTTATTTTGTCTACTTATTTATATTTATTCTTGTAAATAAGATTAGTTTCTCTGTTAGTGCATATCAATAGATACTTTATTGAAACTGATTCATTTACACTGACATTCTTAACAAATTTGTCTAACTTTGATTCTCTGCTACATATAAGCAGTCTGCCAACATGTCTGATTAACACATTTCAAAGATGAAAAGTGTCAAAGAAAGTTATTAATGTGATTAATAAGGAGTATGAATAAACCATGTGTGCTTACATACTGGAAATTACTGAGTGAATCTGCCTTTTAACTACATTAATTAAAATAATATGCAAAAAGTCCATTTAATGATTATTGTGTATGAGCTTTTATGTCAATGTTTGTTTTTTTTCTAGGTTTACACTGACTTTGCTTGCTCTATTCAGGAGCCATGTGAAAGGTGTGGTACTGTAGGACAAAGCACAGAGTTGCTGCAAACTTTTAGTCAGAATGTACTTAGAGACATGATCTGAGAAAAAAAAGTTAATCTGAAAGCATCACAGAAATTTACTTGATTCCCTGCCAGGTTCACTTGAAAGGGAAAAGGGAACTTATTAGCATTTACTAAACACTAAAAATTTCACACTACTGCCAGAGCAGGCATCAGACTCTTACCAACTCCATGCAGCCACCACACCAAAAACCATAATTATAAAAATATTAGCCTGGCTTTCATTAAGTAAGCTTTTACCTTAGGCTAATTACTACAAGCAAAATGCACACAGTGACAAGAAACATTAGCTTTTCTACCAGGTAAATAAATGCATGTATAAAAAAAGAGACCTGAAGGCATACTGCTGACCTAATCTGTTTTACCTAAAAGTAACTTGCCTCTACTAAGTTTTTACATCAGCATAGCTCTACAACTCTATATAAAGCAAAGCAAAACCAGCAATAAATCCACTCCCTCCCAAATTACCATTTTCTAAAGTAATGAAACAGGAAATCACTGAAAAACAAACAAACAAAAACCCCCAAAATAAACCAAACGGGATTCTAGGAATATTACATGAGTATGTTTCATTAGGAAAATAAGGCAAATCACCAGAAACTTACCTTAGATTTTTAAAACAATGTAAACCTATGGATTGCTTGCCAGGAAAAAAAAAAAAAAAGAAAATCCTGATATGATTCAGTCTAATAAGCAAATTTTGCCAAGAATGGTCCTTTCCACACTTAATCCTCCCCTTTTAGGTGTTATGAACTATGAGTTATTTGTGTCCTAATAGTTCTTTTGTGACAATGAGATCAGGAAGATCACCAGTCTGTTCTGAATGCCATCATTAATAGACTTTTTTCTTAGATGGATCCCAATTTACATCTCAGGTAAACAGGTAAGCTGTTTCATACATCTCATTGTCTCCAAAAGATCAAGGGTTCTTTACTCAGTTTAGCTAGCATATAATAACTAAGATTACCAGCAAAGTCCTAATGAAGATAACTCAGTTCATAATTTCAGTATGAATTTGGGGATCAAGCTGGATCTTTGCTGCAGCAATGGTGAATTACTAATGTGTGAAAGCTGCAAATTGCCTGTCTTCATTGGGAATTTACGAGGCATTTGTTACCAGATGAAGACACACCTTGTTTCCAAGTGAAGACACATCCATGAAAATGGCTTTCATGCTTGGAAGAGGTTTTGCTAGCTGCAGGCAGGCAAGTAAGTTAAGTTGGCAGACAGGTAGAGTCGGGCACATGGAGCTTACAGTCATTTGGACTACTTGCTTGCTTCAAATTAAGCAGTTGCTAAATACTTTGTGGCTCACAGCCTGCATTTTGGAATTTGAGGCCCTCCCCCCATCAGTCTGAGTGAGTCTTGCTGTCAAGATCTTTATGAAGGTGGTGTTTCCAGCTTAGAGAGCTGCATGCAGTAGGGTTTTGTTCCATGTATATAGCCAATCCTTATCTTTTTAGCAAGAGCTTGCTTTTTTTTCTTGTTTTAGTGTTTTTTGTCTGTTCTTTTGTTGAGAATATGTTCATGTTGCAGTAGAGAGTTTGTGGAATCTAAAGAATTAATGATGCTACAGGGTAGACAAACAATACAGCTAAGATTGTTAAGAAAACATACAGGAACTAGTATCTAAATAAAACTAGCAGGCTTTACCTGTTTTCAAGAAAGTTAACAGAAAACATATTTAGCAAATGGCAAGATTCCAAATGCTGGAGCTAGAACATGCTGTAATTAATCTTGTGGGGGTTTTTATTATGACAGAAAATTACTCATTTAGTAATAACTGTTCAATATTACGCATTACTGGGGTTTTTTGTTGTTGTTATGGAAGACAAACAACGTAGGAAAACATTGTCTCATTATGTTAGTTATGACTGTGAGAAGGCAGGGGATACAGCAATGCATCTAAGATGCAGAAAGTTACTTGTCTTGCAGTTAGGGCAAACAGTCTAGATAGACATTGTCAATCCAATTGCACCTTTTCTCTGTGAATCATACCATGGTAACTTGCCCATAGCACCCCATACATTTCCAGTCTCCTAAGAATACAAATGAAGCTCTTGACTTCTTGCAAAATAATTGCTGTCTCCTGCAGGCTTATAAGAATAACAAAGATTTCAGGTTGCCAATATATGTGGTACAGTTTATGTGCATGTATACAGACATACACATGCACAGATGTATGTAAACACTACATTGCAAAATAGGAGATTTTTAGCTCTTTGTATTCTCAACTTGTCTTATGATTATCAATAACCCATGAACTTAATGCAAAATATAAATTGATAAAAATAATAGCTCAAGAATTAGTCTGTTAGATTAAATGAACAGCAATTATTATTTTAATTAATATTAATTATAAAACAAAAATCTCATATTTTTAGGATAATATAAATTGATTTTTTGTTTTTCCCCTCTTTTCTTGTAGATTGTATTTTGAATTGGTGGTTCCATGGCAGCAGGTCAGTCTCTTATCAGTTACCTAGTAACACTTAACATTTCATTTCAGTTATCAGTATAACCTTCAGCATGACTCACTGTATTTCCCAAATAGAAACATCCCAGTTTTGAAGTATATTTTTTTGAAGAGTGCCAAAATTTCAGATCAGTAATTGTAGTGAAAACAAGATGTAGTTTGCATTAGTTCTTCAAGGTTAAATTCTACTTGTGCTGAACTTAGCTTACTTCACCACTTACACATCTTGGAGCAACATTTTGATTGTGCGTAGATCAAAGCTTTAAATTAAGCTGACTCAGAATTTTCCTTGGATTTCCTTGAAATTACAAGACTATCTGTTATTTTGTGAATTGAAAATGAAAGGGTTTGTTTAAAATACTGAGTTTTTCTAGAATTTTTGCTTTACTTTTTTTTTTTTTTGGTAAAAATGTATAAATTCACTCTTTATCTTAGTCAAGTTATCCAATAAACAGGGTTTTTCTGTGTAGGCTGTGTTTATGTTCACCTAGTTGTTCTAAGCTGCAAAATGTAGAGTAATTATTTACTAAGGGTCATGTCAGAGGTACAGAGGTCATGTCATCACGTCAGAGGTACAGCCAATGCTCTAAAGTCCTGTACACAGAGACTTCAAAAATCTAGATCATATGATACTTTGTAATTTAATTTAGTTTCATGTCTAAAAAGTACCTAATGAGACTGAATCACCTTGGAATCTCTGGAAAGAGACCAAACTGATTAGGAATGGTGTGGCCAGGAGGAGTAGGGAAGTGATCTTGCCCCTATTCTCAGCAGTGATGAGGCCACACATCAAATACTGTGTTTGGTTTTGGGCCCCTCACTACAAGAAGGACATTGAGTTGCTGGACCATGTCCAGAGAAGGGCAATAAAGCTAGTTAAGGGCATGGAGAACACGTCCTATGAGAAGTGGCTGAGGGAACTGGGATTGTTTAGTCTGAAAAAGAGGCTGAGGGGAGACCTCATTGTTGTCTATAGCTACCTGAAAGAAAGGTGGTGGGGGTCTGTCTCTTTTCCCAAGTATCAAGTAATAGAATGAGAAGAAAGGGCCTCAACTTACACCAGTGGATGTTTAAATTGGATTTTAGCAAAAATTTACTTACTGAAAGTATAGCCAGGCATTGGAATAGGTTGCCCAGGGAGGTGGTAGAGACGTAGTCCCTGGAGGTATTAAAAGAATGTGTAGACATAGCTCATCAGAACATAGTTTAATGGCCATGGTGGTATTAGGCTAATGGTTGTACTCGGTGATCTTACAGGTCTTTTCCAAATGAAACAGTTCTATGATTATATGAAATGCAAAATTGCATAGAGGGTGAAGCATTATGCTTGCAGTTTGCCCAGTTAGTTATATAACTGAAAGTGGATGAGCCCTGATACAGTTGTGAGTCAGCTTGTTTGTTTGCTAGTTCTGTATATGCTTCAGTTTGTTTTCTAATTAGAAATACAGAGAATAATGATATCTTTTAAATTTCAGAAAATACTTACAGTGTGGGTTTGGATGATTTCTGGTTATATAAACAAGCTGAAGGGAAAAAAAAAAAGTATGTGATAATATGATACTAATTATATTTTAGAAACTATATCTAAGACCTGATGCGACTTCCACTGTTTTTTTAGTAACAATAACAGTAAATCAGTTTCAGGGTAGAGGGGCAAGCTCTGTATGTTTTGGAAGTTTCACAGATGATAAGATTCGAAATTGGAATGTGTCCAATAAATTCAGACAACAGTAGTCGCCTTAGAGCCACAGGGAACAGACTTTTAATTTCTTGGTTTATGTTTTTATATGCTTAATATAGAGGGATAGACCATGTATTTGAGACACTAACACTGAATTAAGGAGCCAATGACAAAAAAAAAAAAGAGAACAGAGTGTTATCAGAAATGAGTGCTTTATATTACAATATTCTACTTAGTTCTGCCTTAAAAACCAAGAGCCGTCTTTGTGACCAGTCAGTTTTTAGGAATACAAAGTCAGAATGGACAAAAAAGAACCCCAAAGTGTAATATATTTGGAGGTGAAAAACATCTGTCTCTTCAAAAAGGAGAGCAGCTTTCACAGAAAATCAGGTTGGAATGTCAGTATATGGTACCAAGTTGATATAATTTTTATTTAGATAGTATGATGAGGAACAAAATCAAAACAAAACAAAACATGTTGTATGATGAAAACAATCCACACCTGAGAAATTCCTGGTGTTCCCGAAGTACAATCAAAAACTATGCAATGCATAATTAAACCATGAAACTGCATCCTACAGATGCTGTAGGTACCCCCATTTTTTATCTGCTCCAAGAGAAGAAACTTGAACAAATGTATAGGATAACAGTCCTACAGTTCAGAAATACTGGCACAAAATTGGTAATCAAGAATACTCACGCTAGATATGTGCTTTTCCTGTTACACTTTCTCTACACCTGTGTTATTGTGTCTAGTCACAGACTACTGGATTGCATGGGCCTGTGGTCTAAGTTAGCATGGCTCAGTTATGTTTAAAGCCTTCTTCTCAGCCTCTAGAAAATTCTAGATTTGTATTTGAAAATTATTATTATTATCTGGAGCAAACCCAAATGTAATTTCACCTCCATTCCAGGGTAATTTTTACAAGTCTATTGAGTGGAAGAGGAGTAGACCTGATTTCACATAAATTTTTATGAGTTTTTGTCACTGTGTGTTAACGTTCAAGGTCTGCCTTGCAGGTAGAATCTTCCTACCATCTATGCTGTTATGCAGATTCAATTCACAGAGCAGATATATTTCTTATGTTAAAAAAAAAATAAATAATGATTATGGAAAGCAATAAAACAAGAGTAGTTGCACACTGTCTTGAACTGCAGTTCGCTCATGTTCCTTGCTGTTTAGAAATATATTTACGATTAAAAAGAATAATTTTAAAAATGAAAGCATTTAAAAAAATCTTGACATAGCTAGCTTTATCTAGAAAGGCAAAGTGCAACAAGTTATTATCCTCTGAGACAAATTTCATATAATGTTTAATATTTTCTCTCTATCTGTGGTATGAAGCTTTTTATCCATGAATTATTTATTTTTTTATTGGTAAAGAACCTAACTTCTAGTCAATTATGACATATATCTTGTCATAGTATCATAGTATCAGTCAGGGTTGGAAAGGACCAAAAGGATCATCTAGTTCCAACCCCCCTGCCTTGGGCAGGGACACCCCACACTAGATCAGGCTGGCCAGAGCCTTGTCCAGCCTGGTCTTAAACACCTGCATGGATGGCGCCCCAACCACCTCCCTGGACAACCCATTCCAGGGCTTCACCACTCTCATGGTGAAGAACTTCCTCCTCACGTCCAGCCTGAATCTCCCCACCTCCAGCTTCATTCCATTCCCCCTAGTCCTATAACCTGATATCCTGAGAAGTCCCTCCCCAGCCTTCTTGTAGGCCCCCTTCAAATATATTCAGATATATTGTCCATATAAAGCTGTTTAATTTAATAAAAGCAGAATCTGAACAATACCAGTAATGAGATTATTCATTATAGTTATCATTGGGAATCATAAAACCTGAAATAATCTTGCAGTCCCCAAGCAAAGATGCTTTTAGTATAAGCAGTGCCTTATATACATCAGTCTTGCAAAACAAATGAGAATCCTATTAAGCTTTTATATTCTTAAATATTTTCTACAAGGCTGATTACTTTCTTTGTTTGATAGCATCAAATAATTATTTATAGAAGCAATGATGGGTGCAAAATGGCAAAAGCATAGCATAACAAATCTTGAAGTTAATGATGTTTTGAACCAAAAAGCATTTTATTTTTGGAACTCAGAAGACAAAGTTATGAATATCAGTAATTCATCAATTTCATGTGTGTTTTAACAAGAACAAAATGTGATTTGAGATGCATATTCATTATCATCGTATGACAGTTCAGGGAAGGCTTCCCTTGATTCTTTTTTTTTTTTTCCAGGAGAAACAAAATTGTCAGCAAGCATTTTAATATCCTGTTTTCCAAGGCAATAGCTTCTAAGTCAACTGGAAACACTCTTGGCAAGTTTGCTGAGTATAAATTTAACATGTAACAATGAACTTATTATATTTCTGGTTTTCATACTGTCCACAAGAATATGTAAACAACTGAGGGCAAAGAGAACTCTAAATTTAGGAGATCGCTTCAGGCTTAAGAAATGCTTGTTTTAACTTAGCAGAAGACCACAAGAATTAAATCTATTTTGCAGAATCTTTTGTGTACCATTTTGCTCCTCTATAACATGAATTTTCAGAGTGACAGATTTCTCAATCCTCATCTCCTAGATCATGTGAAACGAGGTATTTATAACAGGTAATCAGACTCTTCAGTGGTACCAAAACCAACCTCTCATGTGGTTTTGAGAGAATAAGATCAAGCAAGAGACAATAGTCCATCAGCCTTCTGATACTAAGTTGACAAGTCATTCAAATGAGCAGATGAAACTGGTGAGGTAATGATAGAAGAAAAAGGTTCAGGAGAAGTGTTATCTCTCTCTGATTTGCACAAGAATCGTATTTTATTTCTCTCAAGCACACCACCACTTTCCCCTGGCTCCTGCCCCCCAAGACATGAATTCAAATTCATGTACACTATGTTCTCTCTTAAAATGCACTTATCAAGGAATATAACAAATACCTCTTTTGCAGTCAATAGCACAGGCAGCTCACTGATGTGTTTCCAGGGTAAAGTTAAAACCATACAAGACCAAACAAAACCAAAACAAAAAAAAGGGGGAAACAAGATATGAGCAAAATCTTTCTGCCTTTTCAAGGAAAAAAAATCTGAATTCCTAAAAGAATAATTCATTTCAAGTTTCAGACCTATCCACTCCAACAGGGCACTTCAACCATAAGTTTGGTCTTTTTCTTTTGGTCTTTTTCTCCCCTCACTCTTTATATTCCTAAGAGCAATTGACATGATAGTGAGAAAGCAAGGTTTAAAACTCTGTGCCATACCCCTCCCCCCCCCCAAAAAAAAAAAAAGAAAAAGAAATCTTTCTGCGCTTACAGAAGTACTTGAACTCATCACTTTTGAGAAAAGTGATTGTTTTTGTTTGTTTGGGTCATAAAACACTCCATCTGCCTTCATGCAGATATGGAAAATGGATGGTATTCATGAAAGAAATTAATGTTTGAGCACTGTAATTTGAGGAAATGGCAACAAGGGCAGAATACAGCTGAAAATACCAGAGGATGAATTAAAAACCCCAAAGTTTTGATTCCATTGATAGTGCAGCTGGAATCTATAACTTGAATTTTGGACTTCGCTGTTTACTGCAGTGCAAGATAGAGCTTTCTGAAGTCACATGAAGACACAGAAGCTTACCATTGACTCTTTGTGAAGGAAGAACCTAAAGAAGTTATTCTGACTGCAGGCATCATATGCCTGCATCATAAGAAACAAACACATAAATTTGTAGTTTAGGGTACATACAGTTTAGAGTGAAGGAAGAGAAAAAGAGTATTTAACACTTGTGATCGGATGACAGAATTTCATCCCATATGTTATAAGCTCTACAAAAGCACATGTATATAGAGGATTTTCATTAATTTAGGCCAGTGTTTCTTAAGAGAAAGTCATGTGTTTTGAATCCATCCAGTCTGACTCATAACATAGCACAACAATATTACCTCCACCACTTGTGCTTTTCACATAATTCTTTTCACGATGGGAAACCTCTCAACACAAATAGCTATGGAATTGGAAACATATGTTACTGATAAATATTTGATTGTAATCTATTTGCTGAGGCACAACAACCATATCTTAATATGTAGACCCACGGGTCTGATGATAACTAGTCCTATTAGCATTCCAGAAAAAAGAGAGCATTTCATTCTTTGGCAAGGAACAATAAACAAAGCATAACTAAAAAGGAGAATTGGAAAAGAAACCCAATGAAATTGCGCTTGAATAATGTCATAGAGCTGTTTAATATGCACAGTCTGTTGTGAGAGAATTTCTTCAATCAATTAGATACAAAAAATGCAAATAAATCAACACAAATTTACTTTGTTGCATTGAAAAATAATATTAATAAAATGCACAGTAAGCAGCAGTTGAGTCATTAAGAAGAGAAGGGAAGGTTGTTCCAACTGCCTGTCTTTCACTGTTTTATTCCTATTGGGAGTGGCTAAGACTGAACATAAAGTAGATGAATGAAGGCAGTAAATTAAAATATGAAATTAATCAATTTTTTCTTATTTTATCATTACTTCACTTACAAATTTAAGGTTGGACCCTGATGCTGCTGTTGACTCAACGTAACTTCCTCTGTTGATCTCCCTTAGGCTCTTCCTCAATTTGATGTTTTAAAATAATTTCTCTGGGTATTTATTGATAGTCTTTGTGTTCATATATAGGAAAAAATTCCTTTTCTTTTCACAGAGGAATTTTATAAATACAGATGGCACTGTTAGATAATATGGTGACCAGTATTGTAGAAAAGGCACTGTATTTGTAAACCAATTGGATACAGTTTAAAAATACAGAATATAATGAAGTAAAAACCTCAGATTTTTAATGATGATGTCTGGATTCAATTTTGCAGTAGCAGTGATGGAACAGCTGAAGTTTACCTGGGTGTGCTGGATATAGCAAGCCTGATGGCTTATCCCTGCCTCTCAGGTTGGGCTTGAGGCAATGGTTCCTCATCACAAAAGCAGTAGCCTGGCTACAATTGACCTGGAGGAGAATACCTTAATTAATGTATGCCATTGAAGACTGGCCATTTAGGGCTCTGTTACTTTCAGCAGCAGCTCTGTGGATAGAAGAGAATATTCTAATTGTGGATGTGTATTGTGGAATCCTGCCAGAGACTACTGTTCCTTCAGCTTTGCTGCTAGCTGAAATATTTGTATATTCATTCCTGGGACCAATTCAGTCATAATGAACCAGTTAAAGTCTAGTTGTTTAAACTAACCTAGCTCACTTGGAAGAGAGCTGCTTAGGCACTTGAGAAACAGAGCTTTCAAACTGCTAGCCTGAGAAAGGTCTTGAGCAGGGACTTTGTCGGCAGGTCCAAGAAATACTGTAAATTTTTTCTGTTCCATTAAAAATATCCAAGAAACCCTGTAGTGCTACAGAGAAAATACTATTAACTCTTTTAGTAGTTGGTTTGGTCATCACTCTGAATCCAGAGGGGCAATTGTTGGGATGAATACGATATGCACTGGCTCAGACTTGTTTGTGTATGGAGTGCATTAAATGACAATTTGAAATCAGCTTACTCATTTGTAGTTCTGAGCCAGTAGCTTTAGCTTTTCATTGCTCCTAAAAGTGATTCTGGAAGAATTTAATGCACATTCATAATCTATAACTGGGCCTGTAAGAGATGCCTGCTATTTGTGCTATTATTCCAGAATAAATGTGTTTTAATATACTCTGCTACATAGTACAAAAAATAAAAAATGTAGTTGCTACTAGAGCGCAAGTACCATGAAATTAAATAGCAAATGAAAATAGATTTGTGTCATAGACATGATGCCAGCCACAAGAAGTTAAATGACTCTTGTCACTAATGGGAATTAAAAGTGTTCGGCAGCCACTAGGTTATCTCTATTTTGACATTTTGTTAGTGATGTGGGAACCTCACATTAGCCACCCAAATAAAAAATGTCAAGTCAATAAGCAGAGATACTTTTTGTTTCTTTTTTTTTCCCCTATTACTTAAAACTGAATAAACTGAATGAACGTATTGTAAATAATCATCTCAAAGCTGAGAACAACTTCTATGTAGGTAAATGATGGTCTAGCTTCATTCAGGGTTTTGTAATGCCTCGTGTCAGTCAAGGGTGACTGCGTAATGAATATTTTGCTGCATTCCTGCATACAGGCAGACAAAACTCTTTCAGTGTAACTAAAAAGCATATTATGGTTGGTTATTTGTCATGTTGATTAGCTAATTGTCACTAGTATTAAGGTTCCTAACAACCTGAGATTTATAAGACCTACTCAACATACTAATTCCTCTCATGAGAATTTCTTCTAAGTACAAGACAAATCTAATCCCAAGCAACTAAACAAAGTAGTTTGTGTATGCCCTTTCTCCTTCCCCTCCTTATTCAGAATAAAAATTCACCAACTCTGTGGGTTTTTTATTAATGTCAGATATAAATGTTAATCATGGGTTTCAAAATATGAAATGAAAAACTCAATTATTTTTTAGTTTAAATACATAAAGTACACTGACAAATGCACGCACATTTCTCTGTAAGAAATTTAGATCTAAAGATTAATAGTTTACTAGAAATAGATTGTGTAAATAAGTGCATTTTTTTAGTATAATCCTGGACAAATTACCTTTTCTATCTGCTTCTCAGTATTTTTACAAAATGATTGCCTGAGATTTGAGAAAACAGTGTTATTTCTCTTGACAAATATAACTTTTCATCCCATTTGTAGATTGTGAATGCAGTTTCAAACAACTGAACTGAACGAAGAACATTTTATACTAAAAGACATAGCCTTACCTGCCGTGGTCCAGACTTTAAGCATCTAGAGTAGACTGTTCCTTCCCTGATTGTATTGGTAAAGCAGAAATGATAAACATAGTGAGCTTAATTAGGGCAGACACATAGCTGGTATGAAGGAGAGGGCAGGGCTGTGTATTTGGGCATCAGGGAGGAGGGTGGAAGGAATGAGATCACCTCCGTCGCTGTCAGTGGGTTGCTGGTCTGTCTTGAAGACTACACCACACACAGTGTAGCGAGTAATTCCATCAACACCATGACTGAACTAACAATAGTTAAAATAGGCCCCACTTGGCTTTCTTCTGACTAATCATAAGGCCATGGCAGGGCAGGAATTTAACATTGTCTGAAGCTGGTGCCCTAGTGAGTCACTCCTAGATTACACACTGTTTTCAAGGTATGCTAAGGTACACAACATCCTAACTAGTTCCTGGGAAAATATATTTGTTCTTTGCCATTGTGTTTATCTAAAATAAAATTATTGTATAACAGCTTAATGTCAATAAAAATACTGACTCAGGACTATACACCCTGAGTACATATTTTGCTTTGCAGTGACAACAGGTTATGACATTTAACTCCTAGCCAAAACTTTGCATATTTTATTTGCTCTTCACGTGTCTATAGACACGTGAACAGATGCTACACATTGATGTGGAGAAAATGTATTTTACAATAACATGCACTTTCTATGTATTATAAATTTTATCTGCATATGCATATGTGTGTAAAGGTAACAGCAGGCCAGAAGAAAATTACTTAGTCATTGACAGAAATCTTATTTTGCTGTAGGCAATCATATTACATATCAAAAAATGAGTTCTCTTTGTGAAGGCTTTTACCTCTATTGCTTTCACTGCAAACCTGTTTCAAATCTTGAATGCTCTATAGGTTGGAACTGTTTCTTCTGTAAGAAAAGAGCCTAAAATACTAATGACTAAATTTATTTTACCTTATTTATTTATTTTATTTTATTACATTCTTTCTTAGTTCAAATAATTGTTTTTCTTTCTTTTTTATTCTTTTTTTTTTCCCTAGATGTTCATCCCTCATCAGAATTATAAGGATGTGCTCATTTTGCGGAGATCAGTCACATATCCTTGCAGTTTATATCACCAAATTTAAAAGATTTGGCTCTTTGAGCCAAAAGAAAGATAAATTTCATATTCTTCTTGTAACCCAAATACTCTGGATCTGTTTGAGGTTACTGAACACAGGTAGTGAGAACATTCTCAGGACTGTTGAATGGAATATTTTCCTAATAAAACTATATCCACTGATGTTTCCTTTCACATTTTTCTCACTTGGAACACGTGAACATTTGCTGTCACTCTATAGTGATCTTTCAGACCTTCTTTTTGGGCACTGGGCATTTCCATCTAACAAGCTTACAGTTTATAGCAGAATTTTAAGATACTGTTTTATACTATTGAGTGAAAACCAGTCCCTCCCTTCTCCTCCAGTATACAAGATCATTAAGAAGTTTATGGAAACTGTTTTACATATTTTCAGTTATGAAACAGAATTCTAAGCCATGGAGTAACTGAGAGTTGCAGAATTTGCTGTGATAGATGGCATGTACTGGCAATACTGATCTGGCATTGAGCCTTGTGATTGTAAAGTAGTCAAAGGACTGACCAGGCAGTAGCTGTTAAATGTAACTTTATCAGCTGCAGCTACTTCTCAGAAAGAGTTCCTACTGTGAATATGTTCACCTATGATCTGATAATGGCTCTGGCACTACAGAAGCCCAGAACCACTGAGGTGTACACACATACAGTGTAATATGTTTTATTGAGGCTTCATCCATATAAGAAAATTCAGTTGTGCCTTCTTCCTTTTTCACTCTGTCCTTCTGTTGCTGTTAAAAAAAAAATCAAAATCAAAACAAATGGTTACATTATTGTAAAAATTACAATAAATTTCCAAGCAGTTATTTTGTTTCCAGTCTTCAGAGAGGTTTTCTTAGAGCAACACCCACAACAGCTGTTTGGCTAAATTTCTGCTGGACTTGTCCCTGGTCACAATCAGCCCTTCTTCTCTATTCTCTGTTTTTGTTGCCAGTTACACCATTATGAGCATGTAAAAGAGTGAAATAACAGCAACCTCTTGCATGAGATAAGAATAAATACAATAATGTCAAACTCCTTGGGGAAAAAACCCCAAAAATTCCAGTGGAGTGCTTTTTATCATGCTTTATAATGTATTCTGCCTACAATCCTTTTACAACACAGTACGTATCCTTCTGCACTGCACATAGAGCATTACTGAAACAGTTCCGTCACATAATTCAGTATATGTAGTAAAATATGAAAGCTGTTCAGCATGAACCACAACACAATAAAAGAACCTTATGAGAAAAATAAGAGTGGGTGAAGAGAACAAAAGAATTCTTGCAATCTTGAAATTCCCCATAAATTATTAATTGTTAATTACTGTACTTCCCTGAGGGCATGTAACCTTGTGTTCTCTCTATCACTTAGCAATCAGAGATGGTATGGAAGATAGAAGGAAAAGGACAACTCACCTTCACCAATTGATAGTATCTTTTCCTAATGAAGTGCTTAACTGAAGAAATAGTCCACAGTGAACTTCAACAAGCTAATATCACATCAGTCTCCAACTTACAGCAGAGCTTGCTTTTGATAAATAAAATACTCCACTGCTCTCCCTCTCAATTTAAAATTAACATCTTGCAAACACATTGTACACAGCTAATAACTACATAAGAGCAAAGGCAATGAGAAGAAGGTATATTATCTTATTTGTGTCTTTAATACTTCAGTGAGAATCTTAGCATTGGGTTAGTAATGTTCTTCAGATGTTTTAAATCTGGAGCATCTGGATTAGCTGACATTTAGGGATTTTGAAAGAATATCTAGGTAGGTCTTTTCTTCCCCATGTGCTTTCTGAAATAACTAGTAATTCCATTTAATGATTCTTGACATGCTGAAAAGTTTGGCACATTCAGAGAAAAATAAAGTATTGATTCTGACCACCTTTGGCTTAGCAACAGGAAGGAGGGAAAAGCAGTGTGGGTGTGCTCTTAGAAGTATTGTAAACCCAGTTGCAAGGATGTTAAACTGTTTTGCTGTTTTACTATGTTATATTACTGAAATTATACAAAAACTCAAAAAATTCAACTATGTCTTTAAAAGTAGTGAAAGAAATCTTTAAACACAGCTTCCTGTAGCAATACTACATATTTTCTGACTACACATTATGCAAAGGGCTTTATTCCATCTATCTTTCCATGAATGACACTGCCTCTTGGGGATAGCACTAATACAGCTGTTGGGACTATGGTCAAAGAATGTTATGAATGTGGCATTTAAAATACTATGTTTAGCTTACTCTCTACCTCCCCAGGAAAAGCTTCAGGGGAATAGAAGCTGTTTTTAACTCCTTATTAGTTGTAAGATTAATAACATTAATGATCACAGATGTAGGGCTCTAAGTTTGGCACTTGAGCCAGTGAACAGTCAAAGGATATGTTCAGGGAAAAGTGAATATGCTTTCAGCAACACAATATTAGTCTCAGCTTCTGTATAATGCCAGTTGCAATGGTGTTGTGTCCATGAGGTTATTAGCTTGGTTTTGCCTTGACATTGAACTGTCATTTCTGAAAAATTATGTAGTTGATATGGCTGTAAGAGAATACAGAAACTTCACAATTATCTCACAATGAGTCATTATTTTCCTTAATAACTTTTTCAACTATTTGCTATTTCTCACACAGTCCCCAAAAGTTATTGATGAAAAAAAATTAAACCAAGCCTGTAGTAATAATCATAGTTGTTTGTTTCACTGGACTTTACCACTGCATTTTGGTGACACTCTGTGGCCTTCCATGTCTCACTTAAAAGCAAGTTTTTGCATGAGTTGAGACTCATTGCTTTAAGACTGGAATATACATGTGTCAGTGTTTTAATCAGCAATTAAAGATGTTATTCTATGAAAGCAATAGATTACTTCAAATAAATATTTACTCAACAATTTCGTGCTTTCTTCCTTAAAAATACTGTTAGTACAGCATAGGAATAGTGTGTAGCTGGATTGTGACAGTCAAGCTTATCATTACTCAGTGACTGGGGACGGGTCTACCAATACAGTCTTAAAACCTTCCAAAATATCTTATAAAGCTGGAAAAGGAATTTTAAAAGGGGCCTCTTATTCCTTGTTAAAGATTCAAATTGCTTTTTTTTTTTTTCATGTCACTTCACTCTTGAATTGAGCAGAATATTTTGCTCTAGTAAGCAAAACAAGAGAATAACTTGTCCACAGAAGGGAATTTGTGGATTAGTATAGCTCACATGCTGAACACTAATAGCAGAGACATGCTGCTATCAAAACGAAAATGCATAAATAGAACCCAATATACAAAGTGTGGAGTAATCCCTCTGCTCTGCATTGTGATAATACGGCTTTGGCCAGGATACTTTGTTTAGTTTTGTGTTTTACTCTCCAAGATAGGTGGAAGACTAGCTGAAAAGTACATAAAGGGAGTAGCAACAGGAATTTAAAGTCTGGAAACTGTGATCTGTGAGGAAAGAATAAGTGAACTGGAAATTTTTTTTGGTCTTGAATAAAAGAGTAAAGAAATGTGGAGTAAAGAAAGAATATGCCAAATAAAACATTAGCAGAGAGGGAGAGAATAACATATTTTCCTTTTTTGTTGTTGTTGTAGATATACTACTGTGAAAATGTTACGTGGGTGGACAACTCTGTTAGAAAGCTGCATTTTAGTGCACTCACAGGCACTCAAAGTAGCACATAAATGCTCTGTTGTGAATATAAACAAACCATTTTCATCACTTCAGTAAGGCTGGCGTCCTCCAGTACACTTCTCACAGTTTGTATTTGTTCCTGCTGAAAGCTCTGTTTACTCTGGAATATCTGGGTAGGCATGCGCAAGTCACTAACAGAAGAAAGCTGCAGATAAAGCTTTAGAGGAAGCTTTGGAGGAAAACTACTTAGGTTAATTTTCCATTGGATTTCATGAAAATTAGATCATGCTGTGGTAGGACAGCCTTGCCTAAAAATCAATGATAGAATAACTTTTTATAGATTTATTTTTTTTTTATTCAAGATGAATATGTGAGCATAGCTTGTGAATTTTTACACTCGGGTTTTGTGACGGTAGATCTATTTTATCTGGAGCCATAAAACAGCAATACACATGTAAATTGTGACTGATGTGTATAGAGCCTGGCAGGGACAAACAAACCTGGACTTCTGTGCTTTCTCAGGCTTAAATCTGACCCTGAAGTAGAAAACTGTTAGACATTGAACGAATTATGTAAAACACTAACCGTTTCTGTCACAGTGGAAAAAACATTTTGCACATTCCATAAGAAACATGCAGACTATGTTGCTCTGAATTCTACAAGTAAAATATGCTGTGTTAATATTAAAAAGGTTAAACAACCTTGTAAAATTCACAGATCAGCAAGCACTGTCTATGCCGTGGGATTACCCTGTAGCCACGTCACGTATGTTAGACAATGCCATAAGGTTGCATTAGAATTAGTACAGATTCAGGAGAGATTATGAGCTTGGAAAGGAAAATAGAGCATATAGGATTTTCTGAATGTTTTCAGAGATTTTTAACAGCAGTCCCTTTGGGCATCCCAAAGAAACTGAACCCTTCAGGTGAGGCCAAGGGAGAAATAAATAATTTTTAATAGGATTTAGGCATGAGTTTAATACTTCAAAAATATGTAGTGAAAAATGTGCTCATAGAAGACCTCAGGTAATGTAGATATGCAAACACTGAAAACCAATCTTGAATTGTTTCCAGGGTTAGGTGGTAATGGAAGGAATATATGAGGAAGTTATCTAAGTACCTGAGTTTTCTTGTAATTCTTACTGAAAGTGATGCAGGTAGAAATTAAGTATTAGGAGTTTGATAATCTGGAAGACAAAGCATCTGTTGTGCAAGTGGTTACTAATCAGAGCAGAGAAATAATTAGAATGGGACCAGGGATAACAAACCAGTTCAATGGCTTTATATCAGAGGGTGCTATTGGAATGTATTATATCTCAAAATGGTATCATTCTGATGGTTTCATTAAGGAATAAAAGAATTAAACCAGAGCTGAAATAACTGAGGTCAGTATGCAAAGAGCTCTCAGCAAGGGACTTTCTTATACCATCAGAGGTTTACCTAAACACAGAAATCCTTCTGTCACAGCTGGTAGCCTAGGTGGCACTTGAATAAACGCTGCCTTGCACTGCAGCTATAGAGCAAAGTCCTTCAAGAATGTCCTAGCTTCACAGATGCCCATTCTCCAAGAACATCCTGGTGCCACAGATTTGCCATGAGATAAAAAGCTGCTGGGGAGAAAAGACAGAGACAGAGGGAAAAAACCCTATTTTCCCTGTTTCTTCACCTAGGAGTTGTGTTGGTACTGCTTCAAAACTCTTCTCAAAGTTATTTGTTCCCATATATTTGTAATTTAAAAAAATTAAGGGTTTTTTTTTTTGTCATTGTTGAGTTTTGGTAGTTTTTTGGGTTTTTTTGGTTTGTTTTTTTTTTTAAACTTAGTACTTAAGTAAATCTCAGGCTAGTGAAAAAGGGATAGGACACTTCTGAAAGTGCTTTAAAATTTATTTTTTCTTAACTATGTGTTGGCAAAATTTGTTTCTGTATTACATCTGACCACATTTATACCAAATTGAAAGTTTTATCATTGAACTTGGACTCGATGATCTTTGAGGTCTCTTCCAACCTTAGTGATACTGTGATACTGTGAACTGAGATATGCTCTTACTGTTTAATTTTTATTGAGCTGCTTTTATTGACAATGCAGTTAAATATAAAACAGCTGGTTCTTATATCAAAACAGTTCAGCTGGGTAAAGCCTGGGGGGGAAAAAAGAGTACAACAGATCATACTCATTGATTTTTAAATTATAAATACTGCTATGATCCTTAAATACATCATTCTATAACTTTTGGCAAATAATTTATTGTCTAGTATTACATTAAAAATGAATAGTCTTCATCACAGTCTCATTTATCTCACATCTAAATCCTGAAAGAGAAGGTATGTTCTAACCTCTTGAGAAATTAACAACAAATGGTAAATGGATGTTAGTGGTACACTGTAGTATCTATTCTAGTCTGTAACTATTCTGTAGCATTTATCTCTAATAATATCCTCAGTATCATTTCAGATCAAAGTTCACAGTGTTCTTGCTGCTGTTTCCATATTTGTTTGGTGAATGGGTGAAGTCTTCTAGTAAAATGAGAGGTGATGACACAACAATCTACAGGCTGAGTGACAGATTTGTATTGTGTACATTGGTGGAGTGTGTGTGATCACCTCATCTTAGATATGAGATAATACAAAGTTACATGTTCCTCAGTAAAAGCTGTATGTGTTTCTTTCTTTGCATTTACAGAATCACAGAATCAGCCAGGTTGGAAAAGACCTCAGAGATCATCAAGTCCAACCTGTTACCTAATACCTAACACCTCATGACAACTAAACCGTGGCTTAAAGTGCCATGTCCAATCCTTTTTTGAACACCTCCAGGGACAGTGACTCCACCACCTCCCTGGGCAGCCCATTCCAATGGCCAATCACTCTTTCTGTGAAGAACTTCTTCCTAACATCCAGCCTAAACCTCCCTTGGTGCAGCTTGAGACTGTGTCCACTTGTTCCAGTGCTGCTTGCCTGGGAGAAGAGACCAACCCCCACCTGGCTACCATCTCCCTTCAAGTAGTTGTAGACAGCAATAAGGTCTCCTGTGAAGCTCCTCTTCTCCAGCTCCCCAGCTCCCTCAACTTCACCTTACAGGTCTTGTGTTTGAGACCTCTCACCAGCCTCATTGTCCTTCTCTGGACATGTTCAAGTATCTCAATGTCTTTCTTAAACTGAGGGGCCCAGAACAGGACACAGTACTCCAGGTATGGCCTAACCAGTGCTGAGTACAGGGGCAGAATGACCTCCCTGCTCCTGCTAGCCACACTATTCCTGATACTGGCCAGGATGCCATTGGCCTTCTTGGCTACCTGGGCACACTGCTGGCTCATGTCTAGCCTACTATCAACCAGTACCCCCAGGTCCCTTTCTGCCTGGCTGCTCTCCAGCCACTCCAACCCCAGCCTGTAGTGCTGCATGGGGTTGTTGTGGCTGTTGGACTTGTTAAATGCCATCAAGTTGGACCCTGGAAGAACGCTCTCTTCTCTTTACTTTTCTTTGTAACTCATGTGCTTGTGCCTGTAGAACAAAGGGTTTCCATCTCATACTCATATCATCTCCATACTCACGCAGGAGGGACCACAGGGTTCATTGTGACATGTACTGCCTCTGTTCATCTGTAGGAGAGTTCAACTCTGCTAACTAAACCCATTGGCTCATCTGCAGCACAGCAGTGTCCTGGCTTCACACAGCCTGCTCTCAGAAGCAAGACCCCTCCCCCACACACAGATGAGCAGGATAACAACCCCAAAAAATTCCTCCCCAGGCTGAGATAGTTTACTGAGATGATAATGCTATCCAGTTACCTTAGCAGAAGCTGTGTGGGTTTTTTGTTTATTGAACTTAATATTGGCCTATCAAAATCATGTTTGGGTTTGTCAGTAAATTATCTAATATCCAAGAGTGGTGAAACATACTGAAAGTAGCCATATTAAGCATCCAGCAATCACTAGAAATAAAAAATTCATATTTTAATAATATTTTAATATAATTTTTTTTCAGTAACACTGGTTTCACAGTCTGCCCCTTTTCCACACCATCCCCCAACCTCTCCAATCCCAGAGCACCTGGGCTCTGTTGGAGTCTCCTCCTACCCCAGGTGTGGCCACTTTGCCCTCCCCACCCATTCCCCTTTTTATTTCCCCCCAGGAAAGGCAGAAGCTCTAAGCTGAGCCCATCTGGGCTGAGGATCCTCCTCTCATCTCTGGTGAGTCCCCATGGTGCACACCATGTGATTTGGGGGGAGGGGACAAAGGCCGGGGGGCCTGGTGGCCCCCCGGCTAGGTAGGAAGAGGGTTGCTTGCTTCATCAATATCATTTATGTGTGCTGGCTGAGTCTCCTTTCTGGGGCTGAGCTCTTCTGTGTGGTATCTTGGCTGGTTGAGGGCTTTGCCCTTGAGTCTGGGATGGGTGCAGAAAGGGTGGTGGTGGAGGAGCAGGAGCTGTTTGGGCAGAGTGTAGGATGGTCCCAGTCCCTGGAGGTCCTGTTCCCCTTTAGCAAGACTAAAGCATGGCATTGTCCTCTTTTGAGGGGATGTCTGCCTTTGAATGTGGATAAAACTGACTCCTTGAAATGGCCTGAAGGGGTGCCAGGGGAAGGTTAGGTTGGACACTGGAAACATTTCTTTGCTGCAGGAGGAGTCAGGGATTGGAACAGGCTGCCCAGGGAGATGGTGGAGTCCCCATCCCTAGGGGTGGTCCAGAAATATGTGGCTGTGGCCCTTGGGGCCATGGTGGTGTTGGACTGCTGGTTGGATTGGATGACCTTAGAGGGCTTTTCCAATCCAAACAATTCTATGATTCTGTGACTCTAAATCTGTGTGTTTTATTATCACTTTCTTCTCTCCTTCTTCCCTCCCCCCCCCCCCCCCCCCCCCCCCCCCCTTTTCATTCTTCTTCTTTTCTTTTATAATGTGTTTAATGGGAGAAGTGTAGCAAACATAGCTGACAAGAAGGCAAGTTATTGTGCCCAAAATTTATTCTTGCCTTGATCAAAGGCAAGAATTCTGAAAGCAGTCCCATTAGAGACACTTCCAACAGGAAGATGTTGGCATCCAGATCACACTGAGCAATAGGATATTCTAACCAGGTTGCCAGCACTAGAATGAGACCTGAATGAGACCTCCAAAGAGCAGTGAGATCAATATATTCAGCATGGTTGCCACTAGAAATTGTGTCAACAGGTTTCCATTCTGTGCTTTTTTCCCCCCTTTTTCCTTCTTCTCTCAAGGTGTCTTTTCACTCCTTCTCATGCATCCTCATCTGGATCAGCAGTGGTGTGGCCAGCAGGACCCAGAAAGAGATTGTACCCTGGACTCAGCCCTGGTGAGGGCACCTTGAGTGCTGGGGTCAGTTTTGGGGCCCTCACTCCCCAGAAGGACACTGAGGGGCTGGAGCAGGTCCAGAGAAGGGCATCAAAGCTGGGGAAGGGTCTGGAGAACAGGGATGGAGAGAAGCAGCTGAGAGAACTGGGGGTGTTCAGCCTGGGGAAGAGGAGGCTGAGAGGAGGCTTCATTGCTCTCTACAGCTCCCTGAAAGGAGGTTGGGGCCAGGTGTGGATTGACTTCTTCTCTCAGGTCAAGAGGGACATGACAAGAGGAAATGTCTTCCAGTTGCACCAGGGAAAGTTCAGGTTGGATATTAGGAAAAATTTCCTCTCCAAATGGGTCATCAAGGTTTGAACAGGGAGGTGGTGGAGTCACCATCCCTGGAGGCATTTAAAAGATGTATAGATGATGTGCTCAGGGACTTGGTCTAAGAGTTGTGTACAGGGGGAGAATGACCTCCCTGCTCCTGCTGGCCACACTGTTCCTGATACAGACCAGGATGCCATTGGCTTTCTTGGCCACGTGGGCACACTGCTGGCTCATGTCTAGCCTACTATCAACCAGATCCATTTCTGCCTGGCTGCTCTCCAGCAACTCTGTCCCCAGCCTGTAGCACTGCATGGGGTTGTTGTGGCCAATGTGTAGAACCTGGCACTTAGATGTGTTAAATCTCATCAAGTTGGACTTTGCCCATCTGTCCAGCCTCTCAAGCTCCCTCTGCAGAGCCCTCCTACCCTCTAACAGATCAACACCTGCCCCCAGCTTGGTGTCATCTGCAAATTTACTGATGATGGACTCAATCCCCTCATCCACATCATCAATAAAGATATTGAACAGGATGGGGCCCAGCACTGATCCCTGGGGGACACCACTAGTGACTGGCCTCCGGCTGGATGTGGCACCTTTCACCACCACGCTCTGGGCTCGGCCTTCCAGCCAGTTCCTAACCCAGCACAGAGTTCTGCAGTCCAAGCCATGGGCTGCCAGCTTGGCCAGAAGTTTGCTATGGGGAATGGTGTCAAAGGCCTTGCTGAAGTCCAGGTAGACTACAGCATAAAGCAGTAGCTGTTTTTTGCATAGTTAGTAACTGATGTAATTGTACGGTAACTGTGCTCTTAAGGCATCCTTAACATAGGGAGTCTACTTTGAAGGTTTTCCAGTTTCAGCTCTAGAAGCAGCATGTAAATCATTGATTTCCTCTTTAGTTTTGTAAAAAGTGTTTTAAGAATTAGCTAGCCATTCATTTTCTGTTGGACAAAATCACATCTGTAGTAGTATTTATCAAACAGATCTGAAAGAAAGAGTACATCATTGGTTTCTGTAATAAAATATCATTTATATTCAGGTACACAAACCTGTGTTTTCATACATGCATTTAGCCATAAACCCTTGGGTTTTCTTCTTAACATCTCAGCTGTTTCTGTTGCTAACACAGCATCACCTCAGCGTTTGCATCACTTCTAAACTGAGGTGTGATTTTTATCATGAATAATGGTTGGGTTTTATGAGTGTACTACTTAATGAGTGTCAGTTTCCACGTGAAAAATGTATTAACTAAAATTTATTTCCTTGAACAAACTGCAGGCATCCATGATAGCCCCCATAGGTATGAGAGAGCGCCATCTTGTGGTGTAATTTATCCTTTCCTGCTATTGCTGCAGTAAAACAAGAATAGGATGGGAAGAAAAACCTGTTTCATACATAGGCAAATCAAGCATAACTGAAACTTGCAAGAATTCCTACCATCCTTTTAAATTAAATACATTCAGCCAAATTCTAACAATATATGGACTTACTCTGTTCTAATACAAGTACATGAAACTTACTCCTACTGCATGCAATGACAAACAAGCTGCAGTACCATGTGCTTTTAAAGACAACTGTTTTAATGTCTTCTCTACCTATTGAACATGTCTAAGGAGAATAACCTAGGACTAAACATGTACATGTAACATGCTGGTTTTCAGGGCAGGTGTGATAAGAATTGGCTTGTGAAGAATTAGAACATGACAAGTAGACTTCAGTCTACGCTCATGAGGTGTTTCTAAGTGCAGATTAGTTAAACAGAACCTAATGTTATAAGAAATGTTTTTGCAGTACTGTAAGAGAAAGTACAATGTCCTGCACCTAGGGAGCAACAACCCTGTGCACCATTGTATGCAGAGGGATAGCCAACTGGAGAGCAGGTGTGCAGAGAAAGACCTGAGGGTCCTGTAGGACCTGTGCTGTCTTTGGCTACATTAGCAGTAATGTCATCAGGCCAGGGGAGGTGATCCTTTCTATCTGCTCAGCACTGATAGGACCACACTGTGCCCAGTTCTGGGGGAATCTTACCAGTTTGTGTAAAAATGGATAGAGCATGCTCAGTAACAGGACCAGATGTAATGGGCACAAACTGAAACTCAGAATGTTCTCTTTGAATGTCAGAAAACACTTTTTTGCTTGGAGGGTGACTGAGACTGGCACAGGTTGCCTACAGAAGCTTTTGAGTCTTTTATCCTTGGAGATATTCAAATGCAGTCTGAAGAAGCTTCTGGGCAACTGGCATTAGGAGGCTCTGCTTGAGCAGAGGAATCAGATGACCTCCAGAGGTCTACTCCAACCTCAACCATTCTATGACTTTGAGTCTATGAAGAAAATGCTGAAGTATCTAATTGTTGTCACTGACAAAATATTGTATGTGTAATATACTTGATATTATCAGTTTGGATGTATAGTACCTGTGTTTTTAAAAGGTTTCATTTATTTCCAGAAATGAAGGTTTTTTCCCTCTAATTCTAGTTGGCAGATGGTCATCCAGAGTTTTAAAATAACATGCTAGTATCTTATTCAGAAAACAAGTGTTCTCAAATTCTGCTAGTGGATAGAGAATAAGATACTAGGGAAAAAAAAATTCCACTGCATGGACCATATGGATTCAAATATTTTGTTTAAAATATAATTAGGCAGATAGATGTAAACATGAAAAAGAGGGTATTTGATGTTTTTCCATAATTCTGTTGAGAGGATTGTGCAATTTATGCAATGCAAGCACATAATGATCTCTTTAAGATATGCTACTTTTTTTCTATGGTGTGTGTGTTCCCCCCCAAGTTGTTCACTCATTGCAAAGGAAGCCTTGGAAGATCAAACTCATAATTCAGTGCCTGCCACCCACCATCATCCTCCCTGAAAACATAATTTTTTTGTGTTTCATAAATGCAATTGAAGTATTTTGAATCTTAATCTGAATAATATAACAACTGAAAGCACCCTGTTCCTTCTCTCTCAGGTTTTCACTCCAAAAATATTGAATGGGCATTTACCTGAAATGCTGTTGAGGGCTTCGTATTTTTTTTGCCGATGGTACTGACAGTTAGTTCCTCTTGTGGCTTTAAACCCGTTGGCTACATTAGCATAAACATAATTGCATGATTTCTGTAAAAAGTTAAGTTTATTTTTTTTGAACAAAATATCTACAATAACGTGGGTGACACTGCAAATTTCACGTATTTTAGCACTTCTGCCTGCAACGAATGTCAGTTTAAGTGCAATATAATACTTCAATACAATAAAAAGGAATTCAATCAAGTCCATGCAAAAACATTTACAGAGTTTTTTCCAAAACAAAAAAAAAGTACCTTGAGATGAAATTGCCATCAGACAGAATTTGCAGAAGAACATTTGAAAACTCACAGACAAGTTGTTAATACATTACCACATGATTTCATTATTTTCCTTACAGTAGCCTTTTAAAAATCTGGGATCACTAACACACAAAGTATTTTTTTTTTTTTCTTATCTTATTAAATCTTTATGTCAAAAGCTTATGGCACAATTTCTTTTTGTTAACTTACAAATTACACATTCATGGAAGATCAGTAGCTACTTGAGTCCATGAAATGTTTCTTGCGTATTTCACAAGGATGAAAGTGCAGTAATATTCAAGAATACAAGATGAACCAACTCTTTTCTGGCACTTAAACCACCACTTCTAGCCATTTAACCTGCTTCCACAAGTCTTTCTTGAATACTGATAGTATTTCAGTAGTAGGTGATGTGTGTTGCCTGAAGGCACCTTTTCCACAGCTTCCCTAAACCAGAATACTCTTTCTCCTGTTAACGAGTAGTTTGATTTATGATCTGTACTTTTCTTCTTGGTTGTCTCGAAAAGGAAAAAAATCCATAATGATCTGATACTGTTCTCATATAAATAACCATATGATTACACAGCAAAATGTGGATAAATTTATTTTACTACCTTCCAAGGGTGCTGTAAAAATTAGTAGCTCATTCAGCAGTTTCACAGTTTAAGGCCAAATTCTGCTCTGTTGGATTGGGTTAGATTAATTCCTATGACAGTTCAATTGAGAGCAGAAATGTTACATGAAGTATATATATCTTTTGCAACCAACCATCTCAGTTTGGGCTGGGAACTGTATAAATAAATTTATTTCCATCTGATATAAAATTATTGCTAAAAATAACTTTATTTAAGGAAGACTTTTTGTATCTTTCCCTACTGTTAAAAATAGAAGTTTTTGTACAGTTTATTATATTTATTTATCTATGTTGTCAATCTACAGTTCTGTAAGGGTTTATAATACAAAGTGGAAGCAATAGCTTACTCCTTAAATGTAAAGTGCATATCTAAATCACCTAAATATAAGTCTTCCTAGTGACTAAACAAAATCATCTCTCACACTTCATAAAGTTTCTTTATAAAGCAGCCTATAACATGGTTTTGAAACAAATTCTGATAAAGAGAATCCAAAGAAATCTGATATGTTTGAGCTGAAAATAATTCTCGTATTCTTTCTGAATTCCCCTAACCTGCTTAAATTATTGTGCTTGCTGTCAAAAGCTCTTGAAAGTAGAATGTGTTAAAATAGCTAAATTCCAAATAGTAAAATACTAGTACCCCTTCTTCCCATTCTCCTTCAAGTCTCCTCTAATTTATCAGCATTAGTAAGAAAAAAGTCAGCTTATTTTGTTGATATTTGTATACAGTTTTAAAAATAAAATGTATTCGGTTTTCAGAATCTAAGCAGGAATTTGGTATTGTGGTATCTCACTCTAGCTACTGCTCCTCTAAGGGACCTTTCTTATTCTCTCAAGGTCCTGAAGTATTTTGCCTTACAAGGGGTGTCATGGATTTGACCACATCTCTCTCTCTCTAGTGCAGAAATTAAAGACCATTATATAAGAGGTTCCAGACACTGCTTTGGGCTTTTTCTCTCCCTGTAGTTCCTACTATGCTATATACAACACATGCTTTCCATCTTGTATCATCCTTCCCTTTTAATTAAGAAAGTGGATGGTGTGAAATTTAATTCTTTATCCACACAGGTAGAAACTACTGGTGTGTGTGTGTGTATGTACTTAGCAGCAGTTGACATAAACTGTTTCCCTCTGCAGATGTTTTTATCTGAACAAGCATTACCTATGGAGATGATACTGGGGGATGGGGAAAAAAGTACAAAGGATGCCTTCATGATTCCTTCTTTCCCATTAATGGTGACTGCGTCAGTTCTTTGGTAGCAATGTTACTGGAATATTGCTCCAGATCATATTTTCTCCCTCTAATTGTATTGCAATGACCTTATAGTGCCAGTATTTCGGTTTTATAGGGCTGGTCTACAAAGACCATGAAAACATGACCTGAAGAGCAGGTGGTCTGCACCCACAGTGAATAATAAGTCAGGTAAAGTGGTGTTGGTCTAATACTGCAGATTATCATTGAAATTTTGCATCTTCTTAATGTTCATTATACAGTTATGAAAGAATCATCTCCCACACTAATTTTGGCTGATCCAGCAGCTGTTGATTCCAGCTTTGTGCAGAGGGGAGGGCTGGCATTTCTGGACTTTTTCTCTAGCTGGTGGTGAATAGCAGGCCTTGAAATTTCTTATCTCAAATAACACTTCTTTCTTTACCACATGACTTTACATTAAGTAATTTCAGAAAATTTAAATTTCATTTAGATTAAGTTCTGCTCTCTTCTGAAAACCACATTATTTAATGGACTGCAGATGCTTCTGTTACCTTGCAAATGTTATGATTCCAATGCAGGGGGAAAAACCTCAAAATGCAAACTCTTTAGTTCAGAAGAGATCTTGGTTCCATTACATAAAAATTGAAAATCTTACTTACAGAATGACATGGAAAATGTTATGTGCATTTGAAAACATCATAATGAGGTGGGTTTTGCTTTTCTGTTTGAGGTACTTTTGCTACAACAGATTGCTAAATAAAAACCAAAAGTCTCAGCTTTGTACAGTCTTCATAAGGATGTTTTAAACATTTGTCTATTTTTAATGTTCCCTGTTGAAAGATTGAGCATTATAGGTAAATATGGCCAATGGAAAAGAAATAAGTGCAAATATAACTAAAGCGGAAGAGATTATCTTTCCATTGGCCAGGTCTTAACGTTCTCTTCTCTCTCACCATAGTACATGGCTGAAGAGATACATCTTGACAAGACTAGACACCAAGTCCAGTCACTAACTCTACAGATTTATTTGTATTTTAAACAGAACATAGAAGTAGGAATTCATTAGGGTGGTCACAAAAAAAGATAATGTAGATTAAGCTTTTTATTTGTATATGCTATATAGTGTAACTTTTTCTTAGGTTAGCATACTTTATTCAGAGAAATGTGGCAGAAGGGTTTTCCCCCTTCACTGAGGTAATGTTTACATATGAAAGGAGGATCTTGTCCATCTTGCTTAACAATTTGCATTCCTTCTGACTCCCTATTACATTTTGCCAGTGTTGTAATCCAGTCTCTCTTCTATCACTTTTGTGATTTCCTGCCTGATTTCTATATTTGAGAGACCCTTTCTGCCTTAAAGAAAGAAATTTACTTCTGCTGTATTGAAATTTATTACAGTTTCAAAACAAGGAAGTACTGCACATGTGAGAGCAACAGACCACTGAATGATTGGGAAAGAGGCAATGTGAATCAGGTTCTGGAGTGTTATAAACTAGAATATCCAGGAGTTATTCTGATATGAGCCAGTATTTTTTAATGCACCTTACTGAATGCAAGTCAAGTGCTTTAGGTGGAAAGAAGAATGATGAGGCTGAATAATAATGTAATTTCTTACGATTGCCCCATGATTATGGATACAGAACTTTAAACAGTCCTTAAAATACCGTTGACTTGCTGATAGCAGATGGAAGTTAACATATCTTCTCATGTGATATGGCTACCGATAACTTTGAGACACAAATATAACCATATAACCTAACTGAAACATCAGCTATTAGTACATGATACCCCATGACACAGATAAGCACCTTTATAAGTGAACAGGATTTTTTCAAACATGAATGTAATCAATGAAAACAAGACAGTCTCAGAAAAAAAAAAAAACAAACACCCAAACAAACAACTGCTTACAGTGAATTGAATTCATTTCAGACCATAAATGCAGCAAAGCTATTTTAAAAAAATACTGTTTTAATAATAAAGGAAGATTATACAGCTTCTTTTGACAGAGCTGAACAAAATCTGAGAGGTACTATTTTAGACTCTAACTACTCCTTGCAGGAAAACAACAAACCAAAGCAAACCGAAGGCTGCTATATAATAATCCTCAGTGCAGTTACATTGCTTCTGTTACTTCATATGCACCATGCCTTTGGCAGTGCACCAGATGTTTGCCTCCATCTGATTTTGCTTTTGTATGCATATTCTGAGTGACAAAACAAAAGCTTAAAACATGTTCAAAATAAAAATATGTTGTAATGAGAAACAGCCTCAGCTACTGGACTTAAAGCATCTAGTAATTCTAAATGTCAGATTTCCCCATCTTCTCATGTGTTTGTTTTGCCATAGACAATATAGGCAAAAGTAAACCCTTGCCTACAAGCTATGCCATAAATGTGTTCTATAGTCTTACCAAAGAAGCAACTGATATTACTTATTTGTTTAATCCTAAAATGGGAAAATCTCTCTAAGATTTTAAATAATTGTTCTTTAATTGTGAATAATAAAATAAAAGATCATCCAGGTATTTTCTTGTGTTTTAGAAAATCTGCATGTTTTCCCAAAGTTGTGAAGTGCTTCTTAGCCAGTGTCTGAGTCATAGCAATGTACTTCAAAGAGTGTCAGAAATACTTGCTATATTCATAAAATAAGCTTCATTTATTTATGTAACATGTAGGAGATAACTGTGTATAAACACAGATGTATTTATCTTCCAAATGTTTCAGTGAAGCAGTTGACTATTTGCATTTAGTTTTGGTCCAAGACCTCTTTGCGTTGAACCAAGATCACAGAATCACAGATTCATTAAGGTTGGAAAAGACCTCTAAGATCATCAAGTTCAACTGAAATGAAGTGCTGCAAAATTTTGACTGTTTGTCTATCTCATAAGCTGTATGAGTTTTATCTATTGAGAAATAAACCCTTTCAAAATTATAAAAAGGAGAAATAAATGTTGACAATTGAAACTTCAATAAGTAATTAAAAGGAAAAAAAAAATATCCTTTGCAGGAATCAACACTTCACAAATTTTACCATATTTCCCATGTGATATGCAGGCTGTTAGGCCATAGATACATCATGCTGTCTGAGGTATTTCAACACACACACCTTCCAGGGGAATGGTAATAAGAAGTATATTGAATAGACTATGTAACTTCAACGTGCCAAATGTATGCATTGAAAAATCACAGGTACTGTCCTTAAGACAAGAAGAAGGCATTAAAACTATAATCTCAAATTAGTAAATTGTCATTATCTTGTTAAATAGAAATAAATGTTACAAACAATGATCTGTTCTGTAATACTGTGGGATATACTTTGGGTGTTCTGGATCCATTTATTTTTCATTAAAAACACACCAGAATCTAAAAAAAAAAAATGAGGAACACCAAAGAGTACTGTACAATTATACCACTATGCAGCTGTATGTATAAGTACTTGGCAGTAAGTCTTGGGTAGAGAGTGATTTACAATGCAAAAGTTGTTAATATTCAGGTTGACACAAAGTTTGCAATAGTAGGTGTAGCTTCCTTTCATTCCCTTGTGGCTGGGCATTGTAGGCCATGAAGGATTGTTTTGTTTGTTTTTAAAACCACTTAATGCTTTTAACTCCCCCTAGTCACTCCTTCAATATGCACTCCTAACAGAAAGCTTCCTGTTGAACATGGCAGCCATATCTGTACACACAGCAAGTCTTAATCTTATTATTGATGAATGTCCTCATGCCTGATGATTTTGTAAATTACCCAGTAAAAAATATTGAAAATCAGAAAGGCTAATGGGAAACAAGCTCTGGATATTGTGTCTATCTTCTTAGCCCGGTCAATGAATACCTTTCTCATTTCCTCAGGGCTTTTTGGTGCAGCTTGAACGGGATTGTTTGGCCCCTTTTGTGTCACTCCATCTTTTGCTTGCACACATGGGCTCACTCCATATGCTGTAAAGCTAAACTGACTGTCCCTTGCATCATCATCCTGTTAAAAAAGGGAAAAACAAAACACAAAAAATACAAAGGAAGACTTTTTTTTTTTTCCAGAAAACTTACCAGCTGTTAAATAGAAAATATTGTACCATTACCTCAGTGACTTCTAGAATCCACAGCTTCAGTGGTTAAAATTATTAGTGTCTGTCACGAATATTGCAGCATCTTTAAAAAGCACAGTATTTTCCTATTTGTTTATATATTATGTAATCTACTTAAAGAGAAATCTTAGTAAACTAGTGTTAATCAGGCACACAACTTCTGATTTGTCTTAGTTTTTCCCATTTAGAGTAAATATACACAGTCTTCAAGTAGGCAAGCTTCAAACTGGTCTTTTAGACAACAGTCATTAACTCCATACACTGCTTAACCAAATGGAACCCTGGCCTCTAGAGATACCCAGCATACTAGCACTGATGATGCTTATGTTAATTCTGTTAGTGAGAATTCTACCTATTTGGTCATTGCATATTTAGTAATCTTATCTGCATGCCTTATTTCTGCTGTTGCCTCTGAATATATCAGATAAAGACAATGGTAAAGCATCTCTGTTTAAAACAAAGTCTTTGAAAGCTATAGGCCAGATTTTTCTTCTGAACTATTCTTCTGTCAGCTCAGGAAAAATCTGCCTGGAAAATCCGAAAATGGTTTGCTGGCAGGACCACTGTTAATTACTTTGTTATTAAAAATAAAAGTTTATTTAATAGCTACAAAAATATGCTGATCAGTTACTAAGTTTGAACTGAACTAGTTGGCAGAACTGTAGTCATCACACAGATGCTGTATTTATCACTCAACTGCAATACTTTTTCAAATGTGTAAATTGAATATATTTGTAGACTAAAATAAAAAAATAAAGGAAAATTGATGTGAAAGAAAAGGAGGAAAAAAAATGCTGACTTCAGTGGGAAAACAAATAACAGGAATACAAAATGATAGGATTGTTATTTGATGACGTGATAAACCAAACAACTATAATAGTTTAGTTTTCCTGTCAGAAAATGTTAAGTAACATCTTTACAGTAGTTATATTCCAGAAGGGTTGTAGTTTGTATTTCAGGATGCATGATTTTCTATAAAACAGGAATTACAGACACATGGACTGTAAGAGTTTAACTTAAACTTGCCATTTAAACACCTGCATACATAGAATTCAGGGCTTAAATACTTTCATGTTTCATGTTGTTCAGAAAATAATACTTACGACTGCACAGGCTCAAAAAGATGATAAATCAATTTTTCTGAGTAGCATCTTTCAATCTGGTATTTTTCAGGAGGAGGCCCTATATGTTAAAACTCTACTGTATCTGCTTTGAATTGACGAGTCCCCTAGAATGGTTTTAAAGGCTAAGTCTCTGTGTACTTTTTTGCGTGCAACCCTGCTGAATTTAGTCTGTGCTCAGGTTGATTGGAAAAGTTCTCTGCTACTGCTGAAGTGGTGGGAAGATCCTTTTAGGAATCTATCATTTCTGCTTAGTGCCTGTTGGATGGTGTTTCCGTAGAGGCAGACAGGATGTGTGAAGCCCCCAGTCAGACCAAAGCGCTAGGGCTAACAGATATTCATGAAAGGGCATTACATTGTGTCAGGTACCAACATAACTTTTCTGGGGTACCAGCTGGAATATCCAATCTGTGGTTCTGCCAGTTTTCCAGCAGGTTCATAATGGAGAAAAATCATCATTTTTGGCCTCTAGTTCATATCCAAGGGTCCTTGTACACAGCAGCAAAGATGCAGTTATTCCTACTATTTGTATTAACTTTTGAGTGCTTTTTTGAAAGCATTTTTATAAAGTATCAATCACACTCTGTTTTTATCATTCATCCTGCTTACGGCAACATATAAGTATTTATCATCTCTATTAAAATTGTTGTAATTAAAGAATGGATTTTATTTAGAAAGTTAGAATTCTTTGGAGACTTGAAGGAAATACTTTCAATTATTTTATTTTTCTGTGAGCACTGTTCTGCAAAATACTAAGTTATAACAGAACACTGTCAGTTTCTGCAGCCCTGCGATTATGCTGTTTTCCGTTCATATTTGTGATAATACATTTCTCTTTATGGGTACTGTGTTTAAGAACTAAAAATATCTCCACAGCCTTTTGACTGTAGGCTATGGTAGCAGCTTGGAGACTTATTGAGGCCTTTTCTTCCATTATTTGAACTATTTCTTAGTGTTTATTTTTGAGAAGAAAAGTGTCAAATAGTTTTGCACTTCAAGCCGCTTGGTTTTAAATGCTGATCTGGCAGCAAACGATCTCACCTTGAACTGATGTCACTGTTCCTTTGAAGTCACAGAAAGTAAAATTTTAATGCTATGTTTATTCCATATTTAAGCAGATCAAAATGGATTATAAAATTAAGAGGACAGGTACCTCTATTAACATTTCACGTCATCACATACAGGTAGCAATGAAGGCATATGGAGTTCACATGGGAAGACATCATTTCAGACAAAAGGATAGGGCCTCTGTTTATGATTGGATATCACATTATGACAAATGGGACATCATCTTTGTTGTTTACCCTTAAATTTGTACTGTAGATTTGAGGTAAAGTCCCGTCTATAGGTCCTGTACATCTCAAGCCATTGCTATGCTGCAATGATTCACTGATTTCATTTCCATCAAGAACTCCCTCAAAATACTTTCCTCAAAACGGGTGGGTTGGCCAAAAAGAAAACAAAAGGAAAGAGGTATGATTACCATTAAACACAATCTAGCTTGCACATCTGTTTTCCTCACTAAAGATAGTGCAATCCTTAGATTTTTGAAAATAGAATTTAAAAATTGGCTATTCTTGAAAACTAAATCTATTTAGAGATAATCTAAAATCAAAGCATTATGCAATATATGTACACAATTAATGTTTTTCCATATACAGTGTAAATGCAACTAAGAGAAAGCAGTGATTGTAGGTATGGTTCAATATCCCCATGTGCCTTCTAATTCTGCCTTTTTTTTCTCTTTTGTCTTTCAAGCTCAAAAGGAATGTATATGCAAATGAATAATTAATACTCATTCCTTCTGAAGAAATGCTTCCATCACATTATGAAGTTATTTGTGAAATAATTGTGTCAGGCTTTTTTTCACTGACAGAGACAAAGAGATTCCGGATCATATACTGACTAGCAATTGAAGTCTCAGATTTGGAACCAAAGTTCCCTTGTTCTCAGAATTCATTATACCATTTGTGTAACCATAAATAAATTAGACCTTCTTTGAAATATCTCCTGTATCTACTGCAATGCCTATTGGGGAACAGCAGGTTGTATTTCATTTTGCAATAGCACTGATAATTTATACATTTATTTATAGTACAATCCCAGAAACGTCACAATTTTTGTTAATTCTGTGCCAATTGGATTGGCCCTCTGGAAAGAGATTTGCCTTTCTGTTATTTGGAACCATGCTTACAACCATTAAAAAAAAAAACAAACAAGATAGCCAGGGGGTGCAGTTCTATCTAAGAATTGCCCTTGATGCTGCTATTACTCTTGTCTGGGAAGGAAGGCTGCAAATGTACTAGATGGTGTTAAAAAGAGGCAGTGACTTCAGTGGAAAAAGCATATGGAAAATGGCAAGGATAGATGAGCTTTAATGACAATATGTCTTGACATAGCTCTGTACATAATATTTTGTATAACTGCATGATTTTCTATAAAACTCAGCAGCTCCTGTTTTGTTTGCTACGTTTCTCAACTGCAGGGGTTTTATCTGACTTCTTACTATTCTTAGGAGAGAGATTTCAGTTCCCCTATGCATTTAATCAGCACTGAAAAGGAATAATCCATAGTTTTGATTAAATTTACAACAAACTTTAACCTGGGAAAAAACTACATTTAGCCAGGAGCAATCAACTTCAGAAACATATGATGGTTCTGCAGTAGTTCTGGAAAAAGGACCTGGGAGTTAGGGAAGGTCACAATCTTGTTATGGGTTAATACCATGCTGTCATTAAAGAGGCAAATGGCAAACTGGTTTGGATAAACAAGAGTGTAATTTGAATGATGTGATCCTTTGGCTGCTCTCCAATGTTACTGGTTAGGCTTCATGCTGCAAAGAGAGTTTTTTAGGAGTTATATGATATTAGGAGAATTTCCAGAGATGGGAAATGAGAATGAGCAAAAAAAGACTGTACCGACTGAGAATACTTAAGGAAAAAAAGACTCAATGGAAATGTGCAAATGGCTCTATAAAAGAGTGAAGTAGTCTGTTCTGTGTCCCTTCTAAACAAGCCATGAGAGGCCAAAAAAGACATGAATACAAACCCAACTTTCTAAACCATTGGTATAGATTGCAGGGGAGCTTTAGAACTGAGATGAATTAGGTGTAGCTGACTTAGGTCAGGAAAATGGATTAACTGACCTTTCAAGGGCATTCCAGCATTGAAATTCAATAGTCTGGCCATTGTTATGGTTACTTGATGAAAGTAAATGTTTCTTGCAACTATTCTTTAATTGCAAAGAAAGCAGACTTCAAAAATTCTTCAGGTGACATTGCTATTAGATATTACCCATACATGTTCTCTTCTGCCAACATACACCTGAAATGAAACATTTCCAGAGCCATCTAATGTTGGACTTCTGAATCACTAGGATTTTTTCCATACCCTTGCAGATAAAATGCCAGTGCCAAAAAACCCTGTATTAATTAGTTGGAATTAATCAGGTAGAAAAACCTAATCCTAGCAAAATGTCCCAAGATGGTAATCATACAGGATGAAAAAAATCTAATATGTTACCTTAACTGCTCTATTTCTGTAATCTATTTGGACATAAATACTGACTAGGACAGCATTTAATGCTCAAGCGAGCCCCTGAAGTTTATTTTATACACAGCCTTTTAACCTAACTTTTTAATGCATCTTTTGGTCAAATGAGCATTTGTTTATATACGGTAGTTTTATAAAGTCAACACAATCTAATTCCTGAGAGCCCATGGCTCTTTGTCCTATTATTATGAACTACAGTAACTGACTTTGAGAAATACAAAAGAGGAAGGAAACACAAGTTAATTTGACTTACAAACCTATGGGTCTACATTACATGTTAAAAACTGTGGTGAACAAATAATAACATTTGTGATAAGGAAGACTAGTTATTAACTGCTTTCCATAATCCATAAGACATCATTTCTTATTATTTGTGTACCAGAGGGTCTAGGATGCAATCCAATTGTTTGGAAGAGATAAAATCTCCATGGTGCAATATTTCAAGTTCTGTTATATTTGTTGGGCAAGGAGTGGTTTAATACAACATTGAGAAGAGAGAAGCAATTAGCTGAGCTGTTTTCAGAGCTTGAGAAGGGGTATTCCCTAAGTCTACGTGGAATTGGAGTCAGTCAAGAAATGTTTAGTTAATTTTTTTCAGAAAAATGTCTGTTTCTTAAAATCATTACCTTGCATGAAAATAAAGGTGTTGGCTTTTTGATAAATTTAGGCTAAGAAACCTGTCTCATGATGAAACATATGGATACAGGGAGAAAAGGCAAACCATATGGCCTCACCTGGTTATGCTGTGAAGAAATTCATTGAAATGAATGTCTTTTATCTTCAGAAAAAAGTGTAGTACATGATAATTTACTTTAGACTCTGCAGTCTCCAAATGTAATCCTCTAATTTTATAATAACCTAGCAGGCAACTTACCTGAAGATAGAAGACTGTCTAATGAAGTGTAAAATTAGAATAAGGACTTTTGAGTTCAGAAATACCACAATGACAAGCACTCATCCAAAAAAACACTTAAGTCTGTGACACTATCCACGTGCATACTTTTTTGTTAAGTGGTCCACTCTTAGAATTGTTTTGTATATTGTGTTTCATTCCTCACATACCTCTAAACTGAAATTTGATTGATTGTGACTACTGAAAGTATGTCATTGGTGAGCTTGAAGTCTTTTAAGAGGGAGCTGGAGAGAGATTTGGGTTGATCTTGAGGGAGGAAGGTAATGTTACCTGACAATTTTTAACCTTGTGGTTAAAATAACTGCCATGTACTTGAGTAATTATAAAGATATCACTAAAGTTGAATATGGTAAATTTGCCTGAGATCCAGAAGACACTATAATACATGGTGAGAAAGAAATGGGCAGAAGTATAGTCACATCATTTACTATAGCACTTTGTGTGTGATACATGATGCATTGGGGTGACCCAGCTGCCCCCTATGCCTTAAAAGTCTGTGACATTCTTCTCATTCCAAACCTTAAAGCAGCTTTCAGAGAACTGCTGTATGCATACTTCAGAATTCAAACCTGTAATCTTGCAGCTTGACTTTGCACATTGGTAGTGACTTATTTTACTAGAGATTAGACAGCTTCAGCTACACATTACATATTAATAACTATTGCTGTATTAAAGTGCCTTATTACTTGTATGAACAATTTATACTAAGCTAACATGACAGAAAGAGAAGGAAAAAAATACTTCTAAGCCTTTTAAAGTAAAATATTTGTTCTTCCACCAATAATATTAATTGAATAAGTATGCTTTGTATTAAAAAACCACATTTATGTGAAATACAGCTAGGGCTTTGAACTGAATGTTAGAATGAAATTAGGAAACATTATTCATTGAATTTCAGTGTCATACAAACTGCTGCAAATACCAGTAATATTCATCCATTGAAGTATAACTTTTCTAACAGTGAAATTCGTGGTTGTGCAGATGGCTCCCACATGGCCCCTGCCTCATTTAAATCCCTCTTTTGAGAATGCAAGATGAATTTATGCAGTGCGTAGTTGCTATGACCCTCTGCCTATAGCAAATTTCATTCTGTGCTGCCACTTTATTGATATTGCCCTTTTTAGCTGCAGTATGCTTACCAAACTAACCCTGTATCTTGGCATAAGTCAATCTCTCAAAGTTGTGAATATGTTATTTTTACCTTGTTCTTCTTCCTCTTGCGGCGGAATCGCAGAAGTTCTTTATGCTGCCTTGACACAAAGTTTACAGCTGCGTACTCCAAAAGTGCAGAAAACACAAAGAGAAGACATACAGCCATCCAGATATCAATTGCTTTCACATATGACACCTATGGAGAGAATAGAGCAGAAGACAGAATATGTTAAAAACACAGAAGTGAAGTTTAATATTTCATGTCAAGTGCATTAATATCTCCATATCCACACACTACTTTTATCAAACAAAACACAACATGAAAGCTAGCTAATAAGAGGGACAACCATTCAATCTAAGTCTTGAATATTATTTATTATAGTCTTTCATAAAATATGTCTACTGTTTATGTCACTAACATTTCCTCCTAGTGTACTGTGTATTTTATCACCAACCAAAGAATCCACAAGAAACACAATCTCTTCCTGAGATCTGTGAATGATACCCAGAGAATGACCCAGAGAATTTTTTATAGTGGGACTGCTGGAAATTCCGTTCCTGGAATAGAAACTAGATAGAAGAAAGGAGGTGGAGAACACGGATATGCTCATTCTCCGCTAATATAGGCATAACAAATCAAAGATATAGTTTAAAATTAGTGCTGTGATTTTAGAATAGAATAGAATAAACCCGGTTGGAAGAGACCTTCGAGATCATCGTGTCCAACCTATCATCCAACACCACCCAATCAACTAAACCATGGAACCAAGCATCCTGTCAAGCCTCACCCTGAACACCCCCAGCGACGGCGACCCCACCACCTCCTCAGGCAGCCCATTCCAGTGGGCAATCACTCTCACAGTGGAAGTATTGAAAATTGTTTACAAAGTAGATGAACTGACTGCAATCCTTTATTGCCAAGATCAACTGCAGAATGTAATCTGAACCAGGAAAGTATAGTCTGTTCCCTCTCTGTGTGCAGATTTACAAGAGGTAATTCATACAGGCCAACATAGCTAGCTTCAGGCTTCAAAAATGTGATAAAAAACATTGTTAGCTCTTTCTGGTAACCTTTTACAAACTTGCTTTTCTGAGGTTTTACAGCATTCTATTTTCTTATTTGTTTATGCTACATTCAAATGCATTTACAGAATATATCTCGTTGAAGGAGACCTCAAAGATCATTCAGTCCAACCTTCAACCCAGCTCTGAAGGGTCAACACTAAACTATGCCCCAAAGTGCCAGGTTCACATGCTGCTTGAACACCCCTAGGGATGGTGACTGCACCACTGCCCTGGGAAAACCATCCCAATGTTTGATAACCCTTTCAGTGAAGAAGTATTTCCTAATACCCAGCCTAAACCTCCCCTGGCACAGATTCCATACATTTGAGGCACAAAGGACACTCACCTTTGTTAGGTATATCTATTTTGCTTAGGAAAAGTATTAATTGGCCAACCTAGAAATACCATGTTAAAACTAATGCAGATGTGGACTTTGGTTGGTTGGTCATTTTGTACATTATATCTCTATTAGCTACAATGGCACATGAAGATGGTCAAAGAATAACTCTTAAAATGAAGAAAAAAAAAAATCTTTAGAGCAATGACAAGTCAGAAAACAGGAAGGCAGGTTATGAGAAAGCAATAACATTGAGAACAAGTGGGAAACTATGATCTTCAGAAATTCAGTAATTTCTGCTAGCATGTCTTCAGATACTGAGGTCTGCAAACAGGTTGAGGCAGTTAGTCTCTAAGCAGCATTTATATAGTGCTGAATAACATTGCTTTCATTACTTGCTGAGGTTTATGGAATTTATATGTGGTGGTTTAAATAATTTAGATGGGAGAAATAGAATATATTTGATTGGTGACTCAAAAAAACCTCAATATATTTCAAAGTTATTTACCTTTTTTTTTGAAGATGATTAAATGCTAATATTTAAAACACATAAGGTTGACTGATGGAGTCTATTTGTCATATATCATTGACTTTGTACTAATATGGTAAAAACAAAGGAAATTCTGCCTACCTTTGGAAGAGATGCTCTTGAACCTGAGCTTTGTGTTGTCATGGTCAGTACAGTTGTTATGCCTAAAGCCACCCTGGCTGGAGCTGCATCCATGTTGATCCAAAATGAAACCCAGGAGAGAATGACAATCAAGAGACTTGGTATGTACATCTGGATGAGATAGTAACCCATCTGCCTCTCAAGGTGGAATCGGACTTCAATACATGTAAACTTTCCTTTTCATAACAAAGGAGAAATATTAAAAATATTATATAGAAATAGAATGGTTTTCATTGTCAGCAACCAGTGCACAATCTAAATAATTCACTCTGTTAAACATTTGTTCTCTAATGAAAGATGAATGTTTTCATTTCTCTTCAGTGATTTTTAATATGCAAAGTCACCGTTACAACAGGATCATCTACTGGAAATAAAGGGGACAGAAAACCTGAAAATTTAGGAGTTTGATAACTTCTGAAAATCTTCCTTCTTTATAATGACCAAAACACAACTCATTATGACGTAGGAAATTTTCTCTGTGTGATCACACTTGTTCTTCCACTTATTGTTTGGAATTGCTGTATGCAAACAAAAGGCTTGCTTATTCATTGTATAAAACCTCTTTTATCTTTTGATCCAATTTTAAGCTTACATTTATTCTTTTAGAAATCCATTTAATTTGGGGAAAATGTAGTGTGATCAGTGTGGGCAGTAAGTTAGCAACAGAAGATTCCCTAAATCTCTCCTTTTATCCCCATTCAAAAATATAATGATCAACATTCAAACACAAAGAGAGGACTTCAGATCAGGCAACTTTAGGAAGCTAATTAAATCACCTAATTTTTCCACATACAGAATACCAAGGAACTTCCACTGATATTGTTTGCTCACAGAAATGCCAAAACCTTATCTTTTTTTCTCTGACCCAGATTTTTTTATCTTTTTTTGATCCTGTAAACTGTAGATTGTGTCTCAGATCTTGAACTGATCCCATTAGACAGCAGGGGAGAAAAGCACTAGTTGGAAGTCAGTCTTGGCAGTGCAGTTGTAGCAGTGACTGGTCTGAATGTGAGAAGGTTGGTGTTAATTTTTGACCTTCCTGGCTGAGATCAGAACCACCGGCATAAACCTAGCTAAACGAAGCAGAATGGAAAAACCCTGACCTTTCCACTAGCAGATGTGAGCTTCAGCTAGGAAGCAGTCAGCAGAGGTTGTGCAGTTGCGTCCCAGCTGAAGCCAGCATACAGCTGTTGACTCCCTTTCTCTTCCATTTTGAATTAAAAGCCAGTTAGCTGTAGTTGAATCTTTCAGCAGATGGTTGAATGGATCAAAAGAGACATGCCCATGAAGTTGTCTCAGTTGGGGAGAGACAAGCAGCTAAGAGCATTACTCTAATAATTCCTTCCCAGTACATAAAAAGTAAGCTCTTGTTCATTTTTATATGCACTGTGGATTCACAGAAAGTGGCTAGGAGGACTATGTGAAACTTGGTGGTGCAGTTTTGCTGAAGCTGAGTAACAAATTAACACAGACTAAAGCTAATGCATACAATGCGCAATGCTTACAATAGACAGGCTTTTGTAATACAAAAGAAACACCACCTGTTGAGGGCTTCCTGAAACAAAGGTAACATTCTTTGGGTTTATAAATTTAGCCCAACCAGGGAGTCTACTGTGATACAGACTGAAAGTGTTACCTTGCTGAATGCTCTATGCATGTGAAGTGAATGTACTGGTACATATTTGCACATTTTACTCTCATAACACATGTTCTTTGGTTACAATGTGAGATCTGCAAGGTTGGCATGATTTCCATGCAATGTTCATGCTGAAACCAAAATGATAGTGGACAAATGTATATTCTGGTCAGTCTATATAATTTTCCTTTCCCCCAGAATATATGAGTGGCTTTTCATAGGAGTCAGTGTCTAGAACATTATCCTGGTTTGGGTTTTTTTTTAAGACAATAATAGGCCAGCCACATGGTGCAGGTCACTGGAAGTTTTGAGTCAGCCAGGGCATCTCGCATAGCTGGCTCACAGGTGTATCCTATACCATAAATATCATGCTCATTATAAAGTGGGAAGGCTGCTGAGGCAGGGTGTGTGTGGTGTGTGCTTGTTACTTGAGGTTCTCCTGACCCTGCTCTTCTTCCTTCTCCTGCTATTAAGGACTGCTTTCCTGTTTATTATGGCAGTTGTGCATTTGCTGGGCTGAGTAGAACTTTATCTTATTTATGCTGGTGTTTATTTTGCAGTTTTGTTAAATCCATTTTCATTTATGGGTCTCCCCACCTCTTAATGGGGGAGGGTCACTGTGGGGATAAGCACACTTGTCTTGTAGGCATGTTTTGAGAGACATGAGACCTTCCATACAGTTAGTAACCTCTGTTGCTTCTACTTCTCAGCTCAGTTTATGGGCACAGTGAAAAAGACGGTAGACTTAAGTTAACCCTATGCAACGTAGTGTGTTGTACCTAGGTCTAGCATGCTTCACTATTAATAGCAACTTAAGCAGGCTTGAAATGTAGGTATGTATGTAGGAATGGCTCAAAAATACTGGTTTAATGAAAGTTCTCAAACAAGCATGTGCAGTTCAGCTTTGGATGCAATGTTTGGAAATCACTGGAATTTCTGACATTTTAAAACAGGTCTGTGTTCAACATCAGATTAAGTACCACAATAACGTTTTGACTCCTTGCATAGAGATTTTTTTGATACATTATATTGTCCAGCTGAACTTTGCAAAAATGAGGGTGTTTTCTGTGACAAATTCTCAGTTGTTAATCTCACTTTACAGGTTATAGCAGTATAGTTACAGGCATATGCTAAAATGGCACAAAAGCATGAAAATCCTAAAAAACAAACAAACCAAAAAACAGAGGAGATGGAGCAAAATAAGAAAAATAAAATTATCTTATTTGTCATAGAGATAATGGTTAAAATAAAAATATTAATTTTATTATTATAATTTACAAAGAGATTTTTGAATGAAAAAAAAATTTACCCTGCTATAGGATCTGTATCTCCATTTTTTGAAAGTTTTTAAGGGTTTGTACAGTAAATGTGCACATTATATATTTCCAGCTTCTTTTGGGGAATGCTTCAAAATATCTCTGTCAATATCTCCCTACTCTGAATGGGAATTATTAGACAGCTTTTCATTCCCTTAGGGCTCCATGGCAGCACTTTGATAAAACTCATGTTGAAAAGCATTCTTCCTTAATTTTGATTGCCACAGGACATTCCTCGTGAATCCCTTCATCCCTTTTGCCATTTTTGCAGAATTCAAATAAATGTATACTAAACTAGTTTCAAGATATGCTTAATCTCTTAAGCATCATATTGGAGAGAAGAAATTAAGAGCTATGGATTAGAATGACAGAGTTCTAGGGCTTTTCCCCCTAAGAAGATGGAAGCTATGCATTCTTAGACTTTATTGAGGATTATTATATTTGTGATTATCCAATTATTAATATGACTTTTTACAATGAAAAATAATTTTTAAAAAGCTTTAAAAATAACCCCCAAACCTCAGGCTTCAACTCAAAGGCCAGTATACACTAAGAATGCTTTCAGCTTGTTTGCATTGCCTTGTTGCCATAAGAACGAGGGCAGCTGGCTTGGCAACCCTGTGTCCCTCTTTCCTGACTAAGCCAGGCCATGCTTAGTGCACAGCTGATGATCCTTTAGATTTTAACAGTGCTTCAGATCCTACAGTCTAGTTGTGGCCATGTAATCCACTGTAAAAATAACTCCTGACCAAATTTCTTCTAAATTATTTTAACTATTTTCTGAAGTTTCTTGAAGTAGCTTTGACCAGCTTTCAAGCGATTGTTTCGCTGTCAGTTATTTCAGTCTGTGTTATCCTGTACAGTGTACCTGTACATTTTAATATTTTTGAGTTCAGTAAGAATATTTAGGAAAAAACCCCAAACCAACACCAAACTCTCCAAAATCACAGGTTTAATTGCTAATATGCTTTCCTACCTGTATTGTAGTGCTTGGTGCAGTAACATAAATCCTTTTCTTCTTTCAACAGAAACTGTGGCAGAGTGAGACCTTCTGCTACTTGAACTGCTCCCTTCTCTTGCCATTCAAAAATTAGATCATTCATTGTGTATCCAACTAAAAAACAAAACCAACAAACCCCCAGAAATAAGCTAAGGCAGTTCCAGACTTTGAAAAGCAAGGGCATACTAAATAGTGATGACTTAAGTAAATGTCATAAAGAGGAGATAAAACAGGAAGTCTGATTGCACCTGTTAATCACATAGTGTCTGTTGATGGAATTACAAAAGCATCAAAATGAGCTAAACACCAAATTCTCCTATGTGCCTGGGAAAATCTTACCCTTCCCAGTCCATGAAGGTATTTGGACAACATGAGATTTTAGACTGAAATCTAAAACTAGAGAGCTTCTATTGTTGTAACAGTTTGAATGACAAAAGTGCTTGAGCCATATAGAATAGATTTAACCAGAAGGGTAAGGAAGGAACTTTTACATCTAAATCATACAGGTGATTGAAAGGTATTTTGCTTCTTCAGTACTTCCTTTCTGTTTTAGCTCAATGCTAATGACCTGTTGAGTATACCTACTGATAACTGGAATGCCTTTTAACCTTTCAGTAACAATTATCAATCATCATTCTATAAAATAACTTTAAGAAGCAGTCTAAGTGCTTCTTGCTGATATTGGTCTGCTGGTAAAGATTAGAGATACATGGTGCATATTTTCTAAACAGCCTGTGTGATAAGACATCCAAAAAGCTGTATTGCATTATGTGGTTATTACTGTGCAAACAAAGCAGTAAAGAATAGTTATATGATTGGATCACCTTCTCAGCAAACTGTGGGCTTGAAATATGAAGACTTTATTCTGAACAGATACTTGGTTACCAGTAGAAACTTGCACTGTGTTGTATTGTTAAATACGTTCTCCATCTTGTAAGAAGTTAAATATGTGGTAGTTACAAAGAACATGTTGTTTCTCTAGTTATTCTAAGGGACAGATAACTGTATTTTTGTTGTGCCATTAGGTCCATAAATATGAATCCATAGAAACTAGATGGCAAGGGAGTTGACATAATCTAGGACCTTGAATTTGAGGGAAAATGAGGAACAAAGTCATGACAATGTCACAGAATGAGGAATCATGTCTTGCAGCTTTTCAAGTTCAGATTCACACCAACAGAAACCCTATCTCCCTCATTATATCTTTTTCTAGGTTCTCCTCCTTACACTTTCTATACTACAGAAGGCCATGCCAAATGTTACTGTAGTAATGAGCTTTGTAGTTTATTGATAATTTTATTTAATCTGTAAAATTAGCAAAGACAATACTTAATTGTATTTCCTATATCTTTAACTTGTCCATCAAAAGGGCACTGTCTTTTGCCTAGGGAAATAACTTCAGTGGCATTCCACTGAACTCTAAAAGCATAGAAAGAGATGACCTAAAGACAAATCAGAAGAATGCTTTATCAAGTACACATACTAAATTTTTAAAGTTATGTCACTTATATATGTATGGAGCTTATTCTGTAGTAAATGTTATGTGCTTAGCTCTTGAATTCCGAATTCTTAGGAGAAGACTTGAGTGCAAGATGTCTTCTCTCTGTGCCTTGCTATCCTTGTATTCTGCTTTTCATAGGAGATGTGGTGTGCATGCCTGAAGCTAGTCCCAGTCTGTGTCTGGAAAAAACAATTGTCAATTTATTTCTGAGCACACCTGTCTTTCAGGATAAAGCTTTGCTACATGATTATTCCTATTCTTTGTAAATTCTTACTGCTCATCTTAATACATTATCTCTCCTCCTGCTGCTTTTTGAGCAGAACATACGCATCTTTCTTATTTCCATTTGCTGCAACCCAACATGATATTCAGCCTCCCACTAGAAAGGAGTTTTAATTTTTATTATAAACTGCTGCCAGGTACTTTTCTTACCAATGATTACAAAATACGGTGTTTATGGAGGAAAATCTTAGTGGCTACATTTTACTGTTGAAAAGGACAAACAGTCACTGGACAGAAGAGCAGTGACCCTTTTAGTTGAAAGCAATGGCATCTAGTAGACATGACCAGGTCCACCTAAACTAAACCAGGTAGTAAGGACTTCTGTCACTGAAATGCAGTGCACCAGGTTTTGTGTTTGAAGAGTGTAAATGGATGAAAGTTGAGAAAGGAACTAGAGGTGCCAAATTATTAGGGGGTAGACCCAGCTGCTCTGGGTGAATTTTGCAATGTATATGTTGTCTGGCTACTGCCCAGGAGTTTGCTCTTACTTAAATCTACAGACGTACTACTAATCATACAAATGTAAGTGGTGTCATCATAGAACTGCAAAGAAAGGACAGAAAAAAACATGGTATGTTGAACAACAGTGTTTCAGAAGTTACAGGACTGGTTAGGTTACATTAATAATTTCTCTTAACCCAGAGTCTGAGATCTTGCATGTCTGTAATGCGAAAGCAAACAAGGCTACCATCCCAGGAGGAAAAGGCTGCTAGAGTGAGTATTTCTCAGGAGAACTTAAGAGCTGAGTGTATGTGTGGCACTGTAGCCTCCCAGCAAACAAGTCTTTTTTAAGAGACAACTCATTTTGGGGAGTTTGCACCACAACTGTCTTGGTAATTCCAAGATGCAACCATTTTTACTTCTGACATACTCCTATGTGCTAAGTTCTTTTGACTGGCCTTAGAGTATCATTCCAAGCCATGAAGAATAGAATTTTTGCGTAAACTTGTGACTCAGCCTAATACCAATATATTGTGTAAACTTGCTTATCAGTTTGTTTTATTCAGGAAGACCATGCTTTCTTTGTGTCACTTTACAATACCTACAGGCATCTTAAAACCTAACTTGTTTCCTCTTGTTCAATAAACACATGAAAGGCATGAAGCAACTGATCTGAATATTTAGCATTTTTGTACAAGAGAGTTTGGTTTCACCACAGAATTTATTTTATAGTTCTTTTAACCCCACTGATTTTTCTAAAGTCCATTCCCAACACTTTAATCAGGTACAGGTCCGAGAGTAACCTTGGATGTATTCAGCAAACCAAGCATTTCAATATGCATCCAGATGAGGCAAGGGCTACAGTCATGCTGACTAGGGTCATTTTACTACTCTTCTGTTAGGTATCCCTGCAGTGAGCCTCCAGGATAGGCTGCCTTCACGTTACTGTTCCTAAGAACCTGGCAGAGGTTTAAGTTGTGCCTGAAATTCCAAGCAACATAGCAGGGGAAAGACATGATAGAGCTAATGAATCTGGTTTTGGCTTGAGGTTAGAATAAATTCTGCTAATATACATGACACACTAAATATATTAGATTCAGAAATAGCTGTGATGCATTTCAAGGCTAAATTTATGCTGCAGCTCCAAGAAAGAAGGATTTTATTCTATGTATTTCTGGCCTGTTTTGTGAAGGATCTGCCTCCTGTACTACACTTTAAGCCATCTGATGGAACCTCTGCCTTGGGATTTACAGATTTATTAGCCTGAATTTCAGAGAAGAATAATATTTTGGGCCCAGACTTATACCACATCTCAGATTTCTTACTGACAGATTTTCAGCTGTCACTTTATAGTAGTTCCTGTGGGTTCAACAGTGGTTGCACGCTTACTACTGTCCTTACCTCCTGCATTGGTCAAGAGCTGGGAACTACAAATACATAGATCTCTGTAGCTGTGTCAAGTCTCACTTCAGATAAGCACAGTGAGCAGAGTCACTCATATGCAGAATGAGTTGTTGTTCTGGTTTAACCAGAATTACAAAGGCATAGCCTAAAACCACAATTGTGACAACTTTTGTGCTACTGAAACAGAAAGGAGAGAATATGTATGGTTTTCATGTGTTCAGACACAGGCAAGCATTGATCTTGTCTGTCCATAATTACTGTCATTCAGGTAGACACCTGATGTTCCCTGGCAGATAACAAATATACTCCAGTTCTATCATCTTTCTTATGGTGTCCTTGTGCTGTTGTGGGAAAGGAACAACGGGCACAAAATTTTCTGTAATGCAGTAGCTGGTATTGCTGCAGCCTGCTTACCAATCTTTCCATTTGCACAATCTCCAATTTAGAGACTGTGAGTAAGTAAGTTGTATTATTCATTTAACAGCATCATAGCAACTTGGTGTAAGTTTAGTTAGAAAGAGCAAGAAGATGAGGCTGCCTGAAGAAGAGGAGGCTCAGGGGAGACCTTATTGCTCTCTACAACTACCTGAAAGGAGGCTGTAGCTAGGTGGATTTGGTCTCTTCTCCCAGGCAACCTGTGACAGAAGAGGACAGAGTCTCAAGTTGTGCCAGGGGAAGTTTGGGCTGGATGTTAGGAAGAACTTTTCACAGAAAGCGTGATTGGCCATTGGCATGGGCTACCCAGGGAGGTGATGGAGTCACCATCATTGGAAGTGTTTAAGAAGAGACCGGATGGGGCACTCAGTGCCATGGTTTAGTTGATTAAATGGTGTTGGGTGAAAGGTTGGACATGATCTCTAAAGTCTTTTCCAACCTGGTTAATTCTGTGATTTTTTGATTTGGTAGAAAAAGTCTAGTTTATTCAGTGACACATGCAGGAGCAAGGCTTGCAAGATCAGATACAATGTAAAGAAGCTGTGAGAAATACAGGCCTTGTAAATTCATAATTGTACAATGTCCTACCCAACTTGACACTTAGTGGAAAAAGCAGCAGTGATCATCACTTTAAAAACAAACATATGGAAGCCTGGCTGCTGCTGTTTTCCTCCTGCAACCACTTTGTTTTTTACAACAGAACCTGATGATCAGATCATTTATTCAGGACATGAAAAGACTGTGCTTTGAAACCCCACAATTTTAACTTCCTCAGACAGTGCTTTGATCCTTCTATTCAAATTGTCTTACTATGCAACAGAAAATGTTAAGCCAGACAGCCACAGAAGAGTATGATACTGTGGCCTAGAAATTAGAGATGCTTGGATGGATTCAGGCTCTCAGGGTTATGTCAGTTCTCACCTCTGGAGATTTGATAAGAAGCCTGGGAAAATGCTAAATGCACCCATCTTCCTTTTTTCTTCTATAATTTTAAAGGTAATTGGATGGCTGTTCTTAGCCAGAGACTCTGAAATTTGAATGTTTCTGCTCATCCTTTCCCAAGTTTTAGAAACTGATCAGAGATCAGACTCACAGAAAACTTTTTTTAGCTAGTTACTCTCCTGTAGGGCATGTAGTTATTTCTGGTAACTCATCCGAAGTGTCTGTTTCCCTTCCTACATAAAGAAACAGCTTTTGAGGTGAACTCTTAGAGGTCTAGGAGTTTGGAAGTTATGTCATTGTGCCTATCTTCTTTAGATCTATCCCACAGTCATTTCAAGGAACTGCTGTCTTGCAAACCTAACTGGTTTTTCCACTATCAGATATGTGGGTATAGCTAGAGCCACTATACGATGCAAGAGTTCCTGTCTCAGGACAGCTCTTTTGTTCATAATTTCTATTCTACAGTGTCTGGAGTTACAGATAAAATAGAATTAGACAAGGCAATATGGAGAAAGCTTTATTACTTGTAACTTCCTTTGTGAAATCAAATCTGATCTTTCTCTGTAACTATCAGGCTTTGAAAAACTCATTTGCATTTTGTTCAGGTCGTCTGTGAACACTGCCTCACTCTACATGAGTGTGCAGCAGGGAATTTATTTCCACTGAACTGAATGATAAAAAAAAATACTTAAGTGAAGCATTCTACTGGAAAATACAGTAGAACAATGCTATCCAGCTAACAAGTATTGGTTCCATGTGGTGAAATTTGGGGGAATTGTGAGTTCCTGCGAGGTTTCTTTAAAGCAAAACAGATGCCCGTTTGTTCAAGAATGCTCAGTTGCTGTAGGACCTGTTCTCACAAGGCCTGAAAGAGGCAAAATACAGCTGAGCTTTATGAAGTCATTAAAGTAATAGTTTAATAACAATAATAAAGTAATAATTTAATAAATAACAAATTTAATAATTTTTAAACAATTATTTTGTTGATGCTAAGAAATTATAGCTTTTGATTGTTTGGTCAAGCACTATGGTACTTTGAAGCATAATTACATATGATGAATATACATGCCATCTCTATGTCCTCTGATACAACTGCCTTATCAATGTTTTATTTAGTCACATAAATTATGAAGTGACATATAGGTTATTATTAGAATTATCTGCTTGGGTTGACTGGAGTTTTGTTTAAATGCTGAATATATCATATTGCCCTAAATTTCTTGACATTTGCAGCAAATAAGCATCTCCATTTTAGTCAAGAAAATTTCTGCTGTCAGGTTCAACCATTGCCGGCATATTGAAAGGCTGCTTTATAATATTACTGGCCTTTGTAATGAAGGATAGACCTGGTGTTTATACTCCTCCTGTAAATTCTTTGTCAAAGCATACCATTATCCATACAACCAACAGTTTTGCCACACTGAGGGATAATTATCTTCCCCTTCTATCAGATGCTGCTTTGTTCCAGTAAAAAAAGAAACACACTAAGAACTACTTTTAATCAAATTATATATATTGTGCTTCTGATATATATTTTGAGTATTCCAGTATGTTCTTTCTATATGCAGAAAAATATATTCTGAAATATTTTACTGAATGATTCTGAAACTTCATATCTAGATCTGATATGAAGAAGGATACTTGCTATTTATCTGGTTTTCTCCTGACACAAATTTTCCCAAATGTCAGATTGCTAGAGCATTTCAAAATCCACTTAATTGTGTTTTGTTCTTCACAACATTAGGAGGATTTTTCTGCTAGGAAGGTGTTCTGAAGCCCCTTCATTTTAAGGGTAAAGGCAATTCCCAAACACTTCATATTACAAGAATTTAATGCATCTCTGTGCCTTTCTCCTCACACATCCTGTGTTATCTCTGATGATAGTATCAGACAGAACCTTTGGTGTGTGCCTTGAAACAGGATAGTGCTACATGCTTTCCATCCTCTTTTATGTTCTAAGTAAGGTATCAAGGGAGATAAGTACAATATATGATGGGTTAATGAATGCTGATTTTATTTCATATAAAAAGTATTGCTATTAACTGAAACATAATTCTGCAAGGCCTGTCTTGTTTAAACTCATTTTACCTTCTATTCCCATCAGAATATTAGTATATAATGCAAAGCAAGCTTTGTGAAGAGATGCCGTGATTTGCATTCTACCGTAACACCAGATTTGGTCAAACTGTCTGATCTTTTCTGCCCTAGAAAGCTGTTGGGTCCTTTATTCTTTCCATGTTTTGCTTTGTGTCAAGCTATCTATGCTACTACCAATTCCTTTAGGCCCAGAGTCTTGGGAAGACGCTAGAATTTTGTTCTGGTGTTACAGATGATCAGTTCATATTCACATTTTATCCCTAGCTACATGACATCGCTTATGGATTTCTTCCTTCTCATTATGGAAAGCTCTTCAGCCCATCCCAAGATTTTATGAGGAGTGTTCCACTGAGTCAAGGCACTGCCACAGCTGAGAAGGTGAGTGCTGCGACATAATCTGTGTGTATCAGTATATGCATTCACACATATGCAGTTTGCGATTTTCTACAATTCTCCCTTCTGGTAAACCCTTTCCCTAATCCCTTCTAGGATGATTAGGTGATAGCTACAGATAGGTAGCTGTAACATGTAAGGCATGCTGAATAGCTAGGGCAGGAATCTGAAGAGCGGGGACTTGGTATATATTACCTTCTTTCCAGCTTTTAAGAACGCTGAGTTGTTACTGATTTCAGGATATTCACATAAATCGCATAAATCACTTCTTTAAGTTATTCTCATGTTTTCTTTATTCTCTCCCACATTACTGTCCCCCTGTATATGTGAACATAGGGAAGATTTAATGGTGAATCCCTATATGTATAAATTTTGCATACAGATGAACTGTCATTGGGTACTTAAGTTTAGTAGTAGCTTTAGATTTTCACCAAACTGTTGGTTTTAAATACAAGTAAGGATGAAACAATCTCTTCCTTTGAACATCATGTTTGTTTCACAGATGCTTTTGGCAAAATAGAGAGTTCTTGTACCACTGCAAGTGGTCTTTTTACCTCCTGCTTAGCTATTGTAATCCCTACAGAAGTATTTGTAGGCTAATACATTACGCAAACTTACAGCTTTCCAGCTGCATTATACATGTTTGCACATCCATTGGAAAATTTTTGAGATCCATCGGACAGGACAGTATTAAAGTCAATCTGAAAGAACACAGAAAAATGTTAAAAATAGACCACAAATGTCATAGAACTGCACAGGAAGAATGCATGAAAACACTGGATGCCATTAGACATAGAAGAAAACACTTTTTTTTCATTAGAAAGTTCTCAGAAGGGATGCATATTAGCTGAACCCACTTCACCCCGTGAGCCTAACTTGACAATGGAGGGGGAAAAAAATTACAGACTTTCAGAAAAATACATTCCTCAGCAGTGTTACCTAACTTTACGAGGAACTCTAAAGGCATATTTCTTGAGCTAGGGCAGAATTATTGTACTATTACAAAATATCATATCCTTGACATAAAATTTACCCAGATTTGCAAGAATTTTGTAACAGATGTCAGCTGTAAATCTTAGTGGGAAAGTAATTTATGTGTTATTGGACTAAAATAAGGTGTTTAAATTGCCAGCACAAAGGTTTAGGATAACATTTTCTGATATTGATGGTAGATTGAAACGTGCCTGCAATTTTGAACTGAAGCTGTTTCACGGTAGTCCTGATAACTTCTCTGAAATACTTTGCAACCTATAGGCAAAAGGTTGTTTCTTTGTTTTACACATTATATCGACACAATAGCTTATCTTTAGAGTGCTACTTTTCAGTGGAATGAGAAAGAAGACTATAAGAGGTAAAAACACATTTTTTTTGCCTCCCTGGGCATATCTGGTTATCCATTCATCATTCAGGATCATGACTGCACCTTTCTTCTTGCTGGCAAATAACTTCCATGAAACTTTGCCCCATATTCATTTAGCAGTTCAGCTAACACAATTTGTCCAAAAAGCTGAGGGGGTTAAGTGCAATTCCTTCCATATAAGGCTTTTCTAGAATGGCTGTGGTCTAATCCCCCCCTCCAACTCTTTTAAACATATTCCCCTGATTTTAGCATCAGAACTAAAGGTAAGTGGGCAGTAGGCAGCAAGTATCAATGTATTTTTTTTCTTTTCCATTCTCCAAAGCTTCTTGGTTATTGTAACTTCTGTTTAGCTTGACAGTGATAGCTGCAGAGGAAGAGTCCAAAGGAGGCACTCACACCTATTTTCCTGCTCTTAAAAATGGTCCCAAATGCAAAAATCCAACTAGTAGGCTAGTAACATGGCAGGTCATTTCAGAGAGGATACACCTGGACTTTACTTTGTTCTTCAGTAACTATTTTATTATTTCATGTTACGTACTCATTACACTGGGAGCTGAAACCTACTCATTACTTTCCTGTCTGAATTGTTCCAATGCAAGTAGGGGAGGAGGAAATATTAAAGAATGAAAGGAAAAAGAAAATCTATTGAGCCTTTTTTCTTTTTTTTTTTTTTTTTTTCCCTTTTTACTATCAGCACACAAGTAGCATGTCTCCTCTCAGCAAAAGCTTAACTGACTCAAATCCACATAACTCAACCAGATGCTAATTATGGGATTTTAAGTCTGTTTCAGAAATTGTAATAGTTCTTAATTAAATCATAGCAACCTACTTTCTGCCTCCATAAGAAACACAAAAGCAATCTGGCATCTGCTTTCATCACAGTAATTATGTGATTTTATAGTTTAATGTAATAATATTCCACCTCCCTGCCTCCTATCCCTTCCACCCTAATTTGATGTGACCATGACCTTGGTATGAATTCTACTGAATTTACAATCCAAAATTGTTTCAGTTATGTGATGGTGTCTCTGGTGTACGTATCTTGAGCGAATAGGACAAGGAGGAATAGTTATTTGATTAGAGTGGAGTGACTGCCAATGGCTCTCAGGATGATTCTGTCTGGAGAAAATTGATTTAGCTCTGCTTTCTACTTGGGACTGGAGAAGGAATCCTTTTTACTTGCTTTCCATCTGTTTCTAGTGACAGAATACATGTTGCAATGCTGAAGAATGATTTTGTTCTTCAGCTGGCAGACTAACTTCTGGATCTGAAATGCTTGCAGGAATTTTAACCCAACTGCTTCTCTGTGTAAGCTTGACAAGAGGCTCTACACTTGCACTGGAAGGAGGGAGGAAGGAAACTCCCATGCCACTGATACAACCATGTAAGTCACAAATGTTTTTCTCTTAGTATACACACTGTTTATAGATTCATGTTCAAAAAGGCCAGTTACCTGTTAATGAAGTGTCATGAAAGCATGCAAGGAAAAAGACTTAAGTGGACAAGAGGTGTATTTATATTGGAAAATGTAACATTTTATACAAGTAGGTCACTGTATTAATACCAAATTTATATAATGTCTAATGAGACATTAATATACTTACATCCAATGTATTTCCAATTAGGTGAAGTTGTTGAAGATATTAATGTCTGTATTAATAAAAGGAAAATGGGGAGAAAAGAAGTAGGATAACCAGGTTTTGTCAATACTTATGATTGCTGCTTACAGCTTTTAAAACATTTTTCAAGAGTTTAGTTTCCACTTTTCTCTCCATTTCCAGCTGTAAGTGAACTATTGTTTACATGTTGTGCTTCCTCAAACAAGTCATTTTTCCATGTTGAAGTCTGACTGCAGTACCCAAATAGATGAAAAAGAAATAGCACTAAAGGTCACAGCATGTGAAACTTGTACACAGGCCAACTCTGTTTATAATACTTGAGGATTATTTGCTCTGTGCAATTATCCTAGCTCCTCCAGAGTTAGTATTTGTGGTTTTGTGGCAGATTTAGGCTGATGCCTAGTAAATTTTCCACAGATTTTGAGTAGAAAGTGGTAGAATGTGAGGGGCTTGGAGCACAAGCCCTATGAGGAGACTGAGGGAGCTGGGATTGCTTAGCCTGGAGAGGAGGAGACTCAGGGGTGACGTTATTGCTCTCTACAACTACCTGAAGGGGGGTTGTAGTGAGGCAGAGGTTGGTCTCTTCTCCCAGGCAACCAGTACCAGAACAAGAGGACACAGTCTCAGGCTGCGTCAGGGGAGGTTTAGGCTGGAGGTTAGGAGGAAGTTTTACACAGAGAGAGTGATTGCCCATTGGAATGGGCTGCCCAAGGAGGTGGTGGGGTCGCCGTCGCTGTGGGTGTTCAGGGCGAGGCTTGACAGGATGCTTGGTTCCATGGTTTAGTTGATTAGGTGGTGTTGGATGATAGGTTGGACACGATGATCTTGAAGGTCTCTTCCAACCTGGTTTATTCTATTCTGTTCTGTTCTGTTCTAAATTACCATTGGATATGAAGGGAAAATAATGATAAGGTCTACATAATCTCATCGGTCTGATAACTAACATAAAGTTAGTTGTGTAAGGTAACTTTGTCTCTTCAACTTCCTTACTTTAGGGGATATGAGTTGGTAGCTTTTGCTTAGCTGTTGGTGACCTTGGCTGCATTGCTGTTGTGGCTAAGTACTAACAACTCTCTGCTTTTCTCTTTTCCCTTGTACAGAGGGGAAGAGGGCGGAGAAGGTGAAGCTACTGGTAACCCCCCGGTTTTGTCCAGGGGGGTTCTTGTATTGTCTATAAATTGTGAATACATGTAAACATTGTGCATTTTGTACATATTCATTGCATTTCCTATTTCCAGATTGTAGCTTGCTTGTAAGTAATAGCTGCCTTTGCTTCCATCCCACTGAGCTTGTCTGGCAATTTTATTTTGGGGAGGGTAGTTCTCCAAATTAGCTGGGGGGGGTAATTTCAACCCACCACAGTTTTAAAATAGGAAAGATACTTTTCTTACTGCTTTTACTATGAACATGCCTAGTGAAGGATCATTTTTTATTCTAGTATTAACAATGAAGACTAAATGTTTATTCAAAAATCACTACTTTTGTGATAGTTCCAAATGCCCAGCAACTGAAGATATCTCAGTAATTCTTAGGTATATTTTTGAGCCTCTATCTGAAAAAAGAAAATCAAAATCTGCTTAGAGACTCACCTGATGGAATAAAGTACATTTCCATTTTTGAAGATTCGTAGCAGCTTATTATCTGTTGTAACTTCGTGAAAGTTGGCACCTTTTTCATTGGCAAAAAACAAATCAGGTTTCCAAATTGAATCCAGCATGGATGGATCTAAGTCTAAAGAGTCATCTGGATATTCACTGTACGCGAGGCGTGGATCGTTCCAATTCTGACGGAGAAAGATGTTCACTCGGTAATCCTGAATGAAAGAGAAAACAAACAAAGCTTTATCAAACACAGGGATTTAGCTTTTATTTCATTTCTTAACCATGTAATCCCCTGTCCATCTGTGGATGACAAAAGAATTACTTAGCTGAATGCCAGCATGATACCTATTTGTATTATCAGGAATACAACGGATAAGAAGAGAGATGCATTTTAGGGCAGTCTCATAGAAATCAAGCCTCCACTTATAGTGCATGTAATTCCAGGTAATTCTACCCTCACAGTAGCTTTGTTTTGAAATTAAAATGAGAGAAGCATAAAGAGACTTATTGTTACCTAGCTTCTGGTGGGGACATTTCCACTTTCCTCTCAAGCAGTGAGTTTTCCCTCTAATCCTTACATATTTTAGACCCACAACGTTTTTTGTGCCTCAGTTCCTGATTGAAAATTGTGTGAGCAGTAACTTGCCATACAGATGTCTGAGCAGGACAAGTTCATCCCCTGTTCAAATATGGCAACTATCATGTAAGTCCTTATGGAAAATTAGCTCAGGTACAAGATGAGTCACCTTAATTCCTACAGACAGTCCTGCCTTGATCAAGGGTGCTTTTATGAATAAGACAAGTGGAATGATTCAAGCTTCCGGAAGTCATTTTGGTGTCAGAAACAACGTTGTGTTTTATGACTGGACGCTTTCTTGAAACTTTACCAATCTCACTTTTAAATAAGTGAGTATTTGCACTTCATTACATGAAGAACTAAGACCATTAAGATACTAAGCATAAGCACATAAGTACTATACTTTTGGAAGATATAATATTGGGCTTGAGGTGAGGAGGAAGTTCTTCACAGAGAGTTGTTAGCCATTGGAATGGGCTCTCCAGTGAGGTGGTGGAGTCACCACCCCTTGGGGTGTTCAAAAAGGGATTGGATGTGGCACTTGGTGCCATGGTTTAGTAGTCATGAGGTCTTGGGTGACAGGTTGGATTTGATGTCCTTTGAGGTCTTTTCTAACCTTATTAATTCTATGATTCTGTGATATTCCTCATTTGCATTACTACATTAATGAAAGAAGATAAAAACAGAAACAAAGGCGTGTTAGGTGCAGAGGGGAAATGTAAGTTCATTGTTAGAGCTTACAGGACAATTTTGAATGTAATTGTTAAAATCAATGAAAACTAACTACAAAAAGAGAAAACTTTGAGTCAGAATGGGAAATGAAGTTTTCAAGGCTGAGCAATACAATTGGGTGGTATTTACTAGTGGTTAGAATATGTAGCTAGAGAGCCATTGGTGTAGAAATCAGTATCATATTAATATTTGGTCTTATGAAGCTTGAAACATGCAGTCATATGGTTGTGTGAATCATGCCAACATATATAATAAAGAACAAGAGCATCAGTATATAACATTTACTCATGAGAAGCAGAGGGTCTTTTTATATCTTCAGCATCATGCTGGTTTGATCAATTTAATTAGTCAGCTTGAATTAAGGTAGCCAAATGCTCTAAACATGCTTAACAAACATTTTTTGCTTGACAATCGGAAAATCCTGCATATCATATTAAGCCTCAGTTGAGATTTTATATTCATACAACCTTATAATTTTCCGGACAAAGCCAGTAAGTGGAAAACTACACCTAGAAAATCAAATTATTTCAGACATAAAAAGACTCTCTGGCCAAATGGAATAATATAATATTAAATAACAGGTGGCAGAAGCATAGGATTTGTTACCCATTTGCACTAAATAAAAAAGAAAAAGTTTATTTTGCTAATGTCCCTTTCAGAAAAGGACATCATGGCTAGTGACAATTTTGAGAGCCATACAAATTTTTTAAGAGAAGCTGCTGTTATTTTTCATAATTAGCACCATGGTGCGATGAAACCAGAGCCAGGGATTTGTACTTTACAGATGTAGAAACATACTTATTTTTATAAAATGAGACAAGACTCTTAGACAAGCTTGTGCTTCAGTGTTCACAGAACAGAGCTTTGGGTGTCTTTCAAGCATCAAGAAGACATAATCCCTCTTAAAATACCCTCATTTCTTTGCATTATATGGCAAATACCACGTAGTACCAGTACAGTTCCTGTATACAATCAAAACACCAGGAAGAAGCAGGATGTGGGAGCGGTGGCAGCTCTAATGCCTGCCTCAACATGTGGAATACTTGCACTGAAGGCAGCTATTGCTCCAAACCTGGGGCACTGGGTGTGAATGCTGCCGCTCTCAGGACTTCCTCTGCACTTCAGACAAATGCAATCTTTACCTTTTGATTTGTATAATGTGAAGTATGTCCACTTATTCTACTTTTCTCTACAGAATATGATGAGTTCAAGAATAGGACTACTTAGAAGGTAAAAGGCTTCTCAAGCCAGGTGAAATATGTGTAGTGAAAAGAGGAGACAAAAATAATGGAAGACAAATGAAGGAATATGTTACAGGTTATATGAAGTTATTTTGTATGTCAGTTTGCCTAAATTGTATTGGTTTATATTGTTTCTAACTTATAAGATGAAATCCTAGTTAATTTTTTCAGTGATGCAGCTGAAGCAATTTTTCATTGTTCTCTTCCCTGGAAAGTGACTTAATGTGCTTCTCGTTATGCATCCTTAGTCCTTAATCTATCAAAAGACACATTTGACTGCTGTTGTAAGACAGACAAGTATTCATCATCTCAGTTTATAATTACACATTGTGAGCATAAGGCTTAACTGCTTTAAGCAAGCAGGGTTGTCTGATGCAAACACAGAGACCATAATTAAACTGTGAGAATTGCTTTGTTTTCCTACAATAGGATTACTATTCTCATGTGCTACTTGTCTGGAAGAGTGACTCCCAACTCAAATAGCTCTGTGATGGGGAGGTTCCTTCAGGGGAGAAAGAAATCATCATTTAAGTTGTGGTGACTTCCACAGCCACTTGTGTAACCTCAAGGCTGACATATCTGAACAGCTGCTGTACACTGGTCCTACAAAATGAGGTCACTTTATGGGCCTGCAATTGCACTACTGTCCTTCAAAACCCTTAGCCACAGGGTGAACTTAAGGTGAGGATACTGCTCATCTACTTCATAGGCCTCAGTAATATAAAGTCTGGGAGATCAGCTAATTGGTCTTTGCTCTTCATGCCGAAACCATTGTGAACCCCAGTACCGACATTTGGATTTCCAATTTCCAGCACACAGTGAAACCTAAAATATGTGCAGAATGTTGATTTCTTCTTCATTATGCTGATACAGATAGAGCTATATTCCCATATCATACAGAAGCTAGACTACTTTACAGAAATTTTTGTACAAATCCTTGAGATATTAATTGCCTAACTCTCACTGGTTTCTTCAATGTGTTTTTAATATGCACTGTATGTGGAATCTGTTTGGATCCATGAGACATACAAAAGCAAATATCCAAAATGTGCCCTTTATTTGAACATTGCATACCACCTGCTTCATAATTTTTGAATGCTGTCACCTGAACCAAATAGTCAAATTTTCATGTAAAAATGAATAACCTTCCAGAACACTATCTATTGCACTTCTAAGTACTGTTATAATTTCAATGAATATATCTAAGTGAAATCTAGACTTGTCTCTTGCAAAACATAGTCAAGTGATTTATTTGTTTGATTGATTTATTTGTTCTAGCTCATTGTAAAATGTTAACATGGAAATCTTATGGACTTTCAAAGAATGATGCAAAGAGTGCATTTAAAAGTACTAGGGAAAAAATTCACTCTTGTCAAGAATTTTTTTTTTTAACCTGGTAACTATTGTCCTTTTCAATAAAAGCTGGATATGATCCTTCTTCCTAGGAAGATCTCACATACTGGAAACAGCTGTTCACATAAAGGTTGAAGGAATGAAAATCAGCAGGGTGTCCTGGAGTAAAAGTCAAGGCAGAACTAGAGGGAACTACTAGAATCATGAAGGCTACAGGAGGGTTTTTTTAATTAAGCAAATGTTCCAAGGTAGAGGAATATCTATCAGGAATAGTAAGATCCAAGGTAATTCTGGCCTAAAAATGTAACCAATGACTTTTAAGACATTACAAAGTAGAATTTTCTAACTATAGAGGGCTATTTGTTTTATTGAATTTGATTATTACCCCACAGGGAACAAGACTATTGGTCATACAGTTGTCCGAGTCTATTATCACTCTTCACTACTCTCACCCTCTCCAAAGAAACCAAAACACCAACCAACCAACCAACCAAAAAAACCCCACACCACCAAAACCACAAAAAAGCCCACAAAAAACCCCAACCCTTCCCCTCAAAAAACCCCCAACCGCTCCCCACCCCCCAAAACCCAGGTGCTGAGTTATCAGGTATCTAGTTGCTAGTGAAATGGCAACACCCACCATGCACCAACCTAAAAAGGATTGTTGTAGAGCATGTGTCACTTTAGTTTACATTTTGTTTCTTTGCTCTACAAAATATTATGGTTATCTTATGCATTTTATCTTCAATATACTTTGCCTACTTAACCTGGATGTAACTTGTTAAAGACGGTTATTAAAATCCTTGAACAATTTTACCTTTAATGTTTTATGTAATATTATGGGGGGGGGGGGGGAAGAGACCAAAAACCAAGCAGAAAATAGTTGTTCTCTGAATCAGATGAGTGCTGCATAATCCCGTATAGTACTAAACCTGCTATTGCTACTATTGCTATAGAATCATAGAAGGATAGTGTGGTAGGTTGAGAGAGGGCTTAGCTCTCTCTCCTCCACAGAGTAAGAAACCACAGCTAACCCAGTCGAAGTGCCAAGCTATATATTTACAAGCATATATGGAAAGCAGGTTATATATAACACAATATATACAGGTATTTACAATATATACACAGAAATATACAGCAAAGAGAAATAACACAGCAAAAATCCCTCCCCAGGGAGGGATCCCCTCCTTGGAACCCCCTCTCTCCCCCCCTACCTCCCTTTTTCCCCAAAAAGGGGATAGAGAGAAAGAAAGGCAAGTTACTAAGGAAAAGAGTTGTTAGTAAGCTTCAAAAGCCCATGCAGGATTACTGTTTGCTTATCTGAAGGCCAACTCCAGCAGTTCGCAGAGAGAGCAGGCAGGGAGAACAGGCTGAAACACCAAACTCCCCCAACTCCCAAACCGAACTGAACTGAGGAAAAAAAAAATTCCAACTGCTCCACAATCTAAAGTTGCATTTTGTCTATCCACCAGTGAAATTCATTTAGAATATCAGAATGTTTTGGTTCTAGTACTGAAAACATTTAGCCAGTGTGTTTCAGCACTGTTTGTTCTTAAAGGCACAGCCTCAAACGGTCACAGATAGAATGGTTCGAGTTGGAAATGACCTTTAAGATCATCTATTTCCAGCCCACCGGTGGGGGGTAGGGACACCTTCTAGTAGACCAGGCTGCTCAAGTGGAACAGCAGTAAAGACAATACTAACTTCTTCCCCCAACCCCCCACTTTCTAGGGTATGTTTTCCCCTTGTAACATACTTTCCTGGTTACCACAGCTAGAATTAATTGTGGTGTTTTTTTCTTCTTTAGGAAAACATCAGAGAAAATTTCTCAAAATGAAGAATCATTTGGAGTTTTGTTATATTAATACAAAGGTAGTATCATGCAGGGCTTTGATGATTACAAGCTGTCATAGTTGTCTTCTTTCTCAGGTTTGCTTCCTCATTCTCACTGCTGTGCCTGAAAAGCTATTCCTGCAATATATAACACATTAATTTTTACTGCTCAGGTTTTCTGAAGTTATCTCAGTCTCTGAAAAACCTGCAATTTGAGATACTTTTTTGGCAGTGGGTAAAACTAAGGATAATTTTACTGTTATCATGCTGGAATAAGAGTTCTGCCTTAAGTTAATTGGCTAAGCACTTCATTGGTGATTAGGATGTCTACATTTGAGCCTTTGCAAGCTGAGGATGAGCAGTAAGGCCTGTTTGGTTCCTGGATAAAAGTTCTAATCCTAGGCTAGTTTGAAAATGGGGGGTACTCTTACCCCCTCCATTAAGCAGAACAGGCCAGATGGTTTGGGGATTTGAGTGAGGGCTAACTTCCCTCTGATTTCAGCAAGCTTTAGGAAATTACTTGAGCTATTCAGAAAAGATCGATGGATTTTGGATGAAGAGCTCTCTTTGTCCATGGATGTATAAAATGCTTTTTAAAAAAATCAATATTTTTCATATTTCAGAGGTTATTTGGGTTTGTTTGCTTTTGTTTTCCTCATGCTTCTGAACTGCTAAGTGTCTGGGTGGGTGCCCTGTGAAGTTTTGTAAAAGCTGTACTTTTTGTCAATTTTGCCTAATTCTGTTGCAGTTTCAATCCAATGACTGCCTAGCAATACTCATTTGAAGTCAATGGAACTAGAACTTACTTGGCAAATTCAGCAAATAAGCATATACAATACTTTGTGCACCAAATGCTATTCCTAGGTGAGTAAACTGCTTTGGTGCCCTTGGATTCTGAAGTGATATGGCCTCTGTTAATGTTCTTCCTGGGACAGATGAACATCACTTGCCATCTTTTTCTCTAGGCTCAGTAACATTTCAGCATCACTGCTAAAGGTTTGGAGGAGGAGCACTTTTCTGTAACTATTCCAGTTCAATCTTTTCCATACTGAAAGTATAGAGTCACTTATAGGATGCTTATTAGTAAAGAAGTATCAGCCTTTGTCATTCAACCCATACCTAAAAGAAGAGGAACGCAGTCAGTAGTTTCTGTAAAGACTTCTTTATTTGTAACTTCTGACTTGCTTCTCTTTATTACAAAACATTCAAAATCAATCTACTTATTTTCCATAGGTTTCAGGATAGAAAGATTGCAAAATGAAAATGTTTAGTTAATTTTAGTGTGGAGGGGTTTTTTTTTGGTTGTTTTTATTTACTTATTTTCTTGTTTATTATCTGTAACGTCTGGATTTAATTTTCTATGCTCAGAAATAGTTGTCATATCAAAAGTCAAAGGTAGTGAATATATAGGCTGTTTGTTCTTAAAATAATAAAACATAGTACTGATATACTATTATACCGGTATAATAATGTTTGTTGCAGCTCTTAATGCATATTACAGAATATTTATTACTTGATGACTGAATATACTAATTCCATTCTTAATGGAAGCTATGTGTTCCCAACTCCTGATGCATCACACAAAAATGACACATTGCAACTTGTTCAATGTAATTGCTTTTTTTTGTTGTTGTTAAGCTTCAGATCAGGGGCTTTTAAAATGTTTGCACTTTCAAGCAGAGGTATAAGGGATTAGATGAAAATGGACATGAAAATTACATGCACAAACATCATCCACTAATCCTCTGTCTTCACTGATCTTTGCAATATTCTCAGCTGACAAAAGATTCTGTTCTTTTTTTCGGCAGGAAGATAATGTGTCCCTGAAGATGTTTTTGCTCTAACAGCAGAAGGCATTTCTTGCTAAGTGAAGAGCTGAGTTTCTCTGAGATTATTCATTTGTTCAGATGAATTTTTGGTGCTATATATTACATATTGCTATTAATACATTTTATTGGTTAGCACCTAGAATATGACTGGTTTCAGTGAGTGACTGGATGGGCTAATAGAGGAAATCTTTATTGAAAACATATTTGACATCATCTGTTTCATCTACTCAAGGGAATATAATGCAATTAGATCAAATAGGAATTTGGGAATTCCAGACTAACTTTTGCCTCAGATTTTCTTGTGTAGGTAGGTAAATACAACATTGTTTAGAATAGAGTAAATAGAGTAAAATAAAAAATAAGCCAGAATTAGCCCAAGTCCAGAAGCAGGGCCTGCTAACTCCAGCAGCTTAAGCAACTGCTAAAATGGGCTACGAAAAGGGATGAATGTCTAACTTTAAACAAACTTCACTAGGTATGAGTTGCTTTTAAATTTATTGATAGGTATGAAGCACACCGAGATGTCTGTCAGGAAAATTGTGTTGTTGTAGAGGTTGTACACTGATGCCATACCGACACAGAAAAGCTACTGTGCATTTGAACTGTTCCAGTACTAAGGAGAAAGGGAACAATCTATATGTCCACACAAAGATATCTAGTCACATTTTAAAAGCCTTATGATATTCTGCCTTTTGGCTGGTAGTTCAAAAAGATGCACATCTCCTTCAATCCTGTATGTCTACCAGCCTACAAAACTCATGGCTCAGGAATTATTAAATCAGTATCTAAATACACTAAATACACTTAGGCAACTAAAAACTTGAGCAGACACAAACTCCATTCAGTATCCACTTGCTAACCTGCTCCTTTCATGAAGAAATTAACTTTGTGAACCAATGCATGTGTACCTAGATGAGTAGCAAGACAGAAAGAAATGTCAAGTTAATGGGCTTCCACTAGGTAGATGATGAAGAGGGTGGAATTAGAGGGTACTCAGTGAAAAACCAATCCTAACCTTATTTTGGTAGAATAGAATAGAATAGACCAGGTTGGAAGAGACTTCCAAGATCATTGTTTCCAACCTATCATCCAACACCACCTAATCAACTAAACCATGCAACCAAGCATCCTGTCAAGCCTCGCCCTGAACACCCCCAGTGACGGTGACCCCACCACCTCCTCAGGTAGCCCATTCCAGTGGGCAATCACTCTCTCTGTGTAAAACTTCCTCCTAACCTCCAGCCTAAACCTCCCCTGACGCAGCCTGAGACTGTGTCCTCTAATACCCATCTCAAATACCCATAGTATGTAATATGACAGTGATACCAGAACAGTAGTCACAGGCACAGACATGAAACATTTTCTCTACATTTTGCTAAGCTGGAAAACAATCTTATTACACTATAAAGTCAGGATAAATATCTAAAAACTGCAGTAAAATTATCCAAAATGAATGAGACTTAATTGTGTAAAGTACAAACATATACTTTCAAAAGGAATGAGTTCATTTATTATATCTTATATAAAATATATATTCTTTTCAAGGCATGCAAATGATGTATTTTATATGTTCAGTTTTCTGAAACTATAGAGTAGCCAGTTTCATAACAATCACAACAACAAGGAAAAATATATTGCAAAACAGGGAACTAAGAAAGACTATGTAGCGACGTCAAACGTTTAATGTTCTATCTGTTCAACTATCCTTTCAATACTACTATGAATTAAGCAGCTAAACCTTCATTCAATTTAAATCTATAAAAGAAGACAGAGTAACTAAAAATGCTTGTGAGAGATCAGGCATTGTAACACAATGTTTATGAATGGAAAGAGACTAGAAATTTTCTTTAATCTTCTTATGCCAATAAATTAGCTTACATGTGTTCCTACACAGTTAGCTTTTGGAAACCTATTTACTGAAGAAGAAATCTAGTGACTAAATGATCAGACAGCATTAAAAAAAAAGGGGGGGGGGGCAATAAAAAGCTTATTTTTTCAAGCAAGGGAATAAATTCATATTCTTCATAAGTGCTTTTGAAGATTTTTCATTATTATTTATCATTAAAAATAGGTAAAGAAGAGATAATGAATGCACATTTTCTCAGTTACTTGTATTCAATGTATTTGGTTTTAGTTCACCTTCAATATCTTCCTAATTGTGATAAGACATGCCCTGAGCAAGTTTGGGGTTTGATTATTATTTTTTTTCTTTTCATAAAGGCCTACAAGCTGGGACCTTTCCAAACTGCAGAGAAGGCTGCAGGTAGAGGGAGTTGGTGTTTGTTGGCTTCACTGTGTCGATTGCCCTGCATGAAGCTCACGAATATCAAAAGGATGGGTGTCAAGAGGATGGAGCCAGTCTCTTCCCAGTGGTGCCCAGTGATAGGACAAGGGGCAATGGGCACAAACTGGAATGCAGTAAGTTCCACCTAAACATAAGGAAAAACTTCTTTACTTTGAGGGGGACAGAACACTGGAACAGGCTGCCCTGAAAGATGGTGGAGCCGCCTTCTCTCTAGATCTTCAAAGCCAGCCTGGATGTGATCCTGTGCAACCTGCTCTAAGTGAACCTGCTTTAGCAGGATGGAGTTGGACTAGATCTCCAGAAATCTGTTCTAAGCCCTAACATTCTGTGATTCTGTGTTGAGAAAATAAAAGCCTCTTCAAGCTGCTCTTGAGACAGAAGCAGAGAACTTGTGAGCTGGGTTTACCTGAAATTTGGAAAGAAGAGGGAGGATGACAATGTGTAGACCCCTGTCTAGAGGTACGTGTTCGGTAAATCCAGCATGTGGATCTCCCTGGGTAAGATGATGAATATAGATGAAGAAAGAAAAGTGCTTTGGCAGTGAACAAAGGTACAGAATCCATTTTCTGTGCTGTAGGAGATGACTGGGCCTGCTGAGAAAGTGAGGCAGATTCTGGAGTCAAAAGAGTTATTTTGTGCTGTTGAAGAAATCAAAGTGCCTCAGATATGGTGAGCTCTGATGTTGTATACATTTGTACTAAAATATAGAAGGATTTGGAGGGGAGTTGGGGAACATCTGGCACCATCTTTACAATGCCAGCAATGACACAGGGCGGGGCATGTTAGTAAAAACTACATTTTCAGCCCACACCTTCCTGTAACTGTATTGGCTTTTAAAGAAAACAAAAGGCTGAATTGTGGTCTCACCATACTTGTTCTACCAGCTCTTAATCACCGTATTTGATAGCACGCTGCATATTATCTTTGGAAAAGGAAAAATGCTGTGCAGTAAACAGCTCTTTTGATAAATGATATGATTTTACTTTAGAAAGTATTATAATATGGTTTCAACTTTTTTTTTTTTTAAATATGATTTAGGATATATCTTTGCAGTACAGGTGTGATGCATAAAAAGTCTGAGGACACAGCTCTTCATGCTGAATGATTACTTTGGCTATTGTAATTAAAAATGCACACCCAGAGTGCATGAAGCATTCAGAATAGAATGAAGACATGAGAGCACAACTGAATCGTTAAATGATGCCAAAATAAGTCAAACTGATTCAAGGAAAGAATTTAAAAATTAATGCCTTATTTAAAGTGTTCATACTGGAGAATTTTTTCAGCACATGTTTCCTGGATTCAAGAACATACAATGAAATAGTTATTTTATTCTAAGCTTCCATTTTTCTTTCTTTCTTTCTTTTTGTTTTTAATCTCCTGTTCTTCAAGATTTCTAAATCCTTACTTGGCTAGAAGATGAGTGTGAAATCCTTACTTTGTGAATGCTGTTGAAAGAGATACAAATCAGGTATTGCCATTCAGCTTAACAGTGTGTGAAGATTTGCAAGGCCTGACTTTAAGTCACGCTGCTGATGAAATTTTGTTTAAGGGAGGTTTTTATGTTGTGATTTACTTTTTCTCTACCTCCTCAGAGCATATATGATATACATTAGGTTCTTCATAGGATCACATAAAATTACTTAGGTTCAACTAGAATCACATATTCCATGCAAGAAGTAGCACAGCATTTCCTCACTGTGAACCATCTTGCTTGTCTTTTGAGACAAAGAAATTGAATATGAAATAACTGTAATAGGTTGAACGATGTGTGTTTAAAACAAAACACACACAAAAAAACCTCCACCAAAAAAATCCTGACCAAAGAAACACAACAAACAAAAAACCCCACCAAACCTCCAACCAAGCAAACACAATAAACCCAACCCAAAAACTTAACAATGAAAAAAAAAAAATTAAGCAGTTTACAGAGTTTCAAGCTGTAAACCAAATTAAGGTCCCTTTTTTATTTGGTTTGACCATCTCTCCTGATTGGTTAGACCAGGTGTATGAGTTTAAGAATCAGAGTCACAGAATGTTAAGGGTTGGAAGGGACCTCAAAAGATCATCTAGTCCAAATCCCCTGCTAGAGCAGGACCACCTAGAGCAGGTCACACAGGAATGCATCCAGGCGTATACGGGAATTAAGCATGTGCAAATTAGAACACACTTGCCTGAAAGCTACTTCCTGCTGCACACTTACTTCGCACTGCACGCTGAGCAACTCCTCTTTCTTACTGAGAACCCTGAAGTCCGGTAATGCAAAGTCGGCACTGGGCTACTTTGTAGCCATCCTGCTTGCTTTGTTTTTTGAACATATTTCTGTTTACTGCGTTATACAAAACCGAGGCAGCAGAGGGAGCTCAAAGATTTTAACAATCAGTGGAAGAATAGCGAAGGAGAGACCGGAAGGAGAGAAACTGACAGTGCTAGGTGCAATTGCAACGACAGGCAAGAACGTGTCTTCCTGCACTCAGACCCCTTTAGAGCTCATTATTCTGATTATTATTGGATATCAGCGAGACTTCAAGGCACTACTTAGTGGCCAGGTTTTATTCTGCACTAGCTGATTACTTAAGCTCTTTTGTTTACTGCTTGAAAACATAATTTATCAAGAATATAGAAAACCTTTTTGAGACTAATAAATTGTTCTAGTGAGTCATTCTATGCACAAAAAGAAACTGAATGTTAAGATATAACTACCTGAATTTTAAGGACTACATTAAATAAAATTGGTAAAATAATGATAACTGGACTACATTAAATAAAACTAGTAAAATAATGATAACTGGTAAAATGCTGAACTGCAGTAAATGAATTTGTTCCATAATGCAGAAATTCAGCTTGCAAAATAATGGAAGATTCTTTTGAATTAAATTACAATATAGAAAGATTTTAATGTTTTTTAAGAAGATGTTCATCTTCAGCATTCAGGAGAAGTAAAACTAATAAAATACACAATGAAAAGTCCTATCTACACAAAAGCATTTGTTCTTCTGCAAAGGAGGATTTGAGTCTCTGAGATGTCAACAGCTGCAGACCAGAAACAAAAGTCTGTTTTGGACTGTACCAATGAACAGATTATAAACACCATACCAGTATCACGAAGGCAGCACTTGTCCTAAGGCCACAGTTGTGCTTAATGATCCAGTTTGTGAATACATATAATTGACAGAACAAAAGCCCCTTTGGTTCTGACCAGATTTGGTCTTTTCTATAACATACTACGTGGAAACACTTGTTACAGATCAGGTTGTAGTCTGTCTCAACTATTTTAATTTGCTTTCAAGGCAACAAGGAACAGAATGTAACTTCACTATAAAATCAAAGTATTGAACTGGCTTACTAAATTGCACTGGAAGGAAACGTTTTTACTTCTCACACTTGAGATGTGAACCCAGACACCCTCTTTCTAAATTCAGGACTTTTTTTAAGTGGTAGCAACTTCAGTTTTCTAATATTCTTTTTATAGTGATCTAATTGCCCTTTACTCACCCTGTGGTCTGCCTTCTGCTTTGCACCAGATTCACAAAGCTTGCCATCAAAAAGTAGCTGTGGAGCACTATTCTAATCATGTGGGTATTGCTTAATCCTCTGATAGAACCTGAATAAATCCCCTGGGATGCCATGTCAATCTGTTTAGGATTTGCAATCTGGCAAAGCACCCAAATGCAAATGAAAGTAATTTTCTACCTGAAAAACAAATAATCTGCCTTTCTCAGTAACCTCTACCACTGTGTTCCAAGGTAGATGAGGCAGCTGTGAATATCAGTTTGGAGAGAGGGGTAATAAGTATTTGACTTTATGATTTTCCTAGCTACATCGCCTTGGCTATATTCAAAAGTCTGGCTTTAGCTCTTACCTGCAACTCAGAATGGTGACTTTTGCCTTCATCTTTCTTTATTTGCTATATTTTGACCTTATAACTCCCTTCATACCTCTGTATTTTCTCAGTTCTGCCTTTACCTATATGTTTTAACTTTCTCAGTCCCCAAATTACTGCATAACAGTTTCCAAAAGTGCTTATTTGCCTTATATAAAAATATGTAATGCACTTGTATGGAGAAAGAATGCCTGAAAACTATAGGCCAGTCTTATCACTGTGCCTGGCAAGATTATGGAGCAGATCCTTCTGAAGGCTTTGCTAAGGCATATGGAAAATGAAGATGAGGTGCTTGTTGGTAACCAACATGACATCATCAAGGGCAGACATGCCTGATGAACTTAGTGACTTTCTATGATGGAGTTACAGCATCAGTTGATACAGAAATAGCAAATGATGTCATCTACGTGACACTCTGCTGCATGACATCCTGGCCACCAAATTGGAAAAGTATGGATTTGAAGGGTAGACCACTCACTGGATAAGGAACTGGCTGGATGGCCACATTCAGAGAGTTGAGATCAATGGCGCAGCGTCCAAATGGAAACCAGTGACAAGTAGCATGGCTCAGGGGTTGGTACTGGGACCGCTTTGCAGCAGTATGGAACAGTGGGATTCAGGGCACCCTTAGCAAGTTTGCAGATGATTCCAAGCTCTATGGTCCAGCTGACACACTGGAGGGAAGGGATGCCATCCAGAGGGACTTGGACATGGCTGAGAGGTGGGCCCAAGCCAATTTAATGAAATTCTACAGGGTCAAGTGCAAGGTCCTACACCTGTGTTGGTACAATCCAAAGCACAAATACAGGCCGGTCAAGGAGTGGCTCAGGAGCAGCCTCAAGGAGAAGGACTTGGGGAATGTCAGTTGATGAAAAACTCAACATGAGCTGGCAATGTGCACTTGCAGCCCGGAGCGTCAATCATATTCTGGTCTGTATCAAAAGAAGTGTAACCAGTGTTCAGCCTGGAGAAAAGATGACTTCAAGGAGACCTTACAGTGGCCTTCCAGTACCTGAAGGGGGCCTACAAGAAAGCTAGGAAGGTACTTTTTGCAAGGCCTTGTAGTGATATACTGAGAGAGAATGCAATGAAGATCAAAGAGGGCAGATTTAGACTGGATATTAAGAAGAAATTCTTTACAGTGAGTATGGTGAGACACTGGAGGTTGTGGATGCCCCCTCCCTGTAGGTGTTCAAAGCCAGGATGGATGAGACCTTGAACAAGCCAGTCTAGTTCGAAGTGTCCCTGCCCATGGCAGAAGGGTTAGCACTAGATGCTCTTTAAGGTTCCTTCCAATGCAAACCTTTTTACGAATCTATGAATATCCTTTCTTTCCACAAATTTTAATGAGTAAACCTGTGCTCCAAGTTATTACTCTGTTTCACCTGTTAAATAAGATTACCCAAGTTATTTCCGTTCATTCACAGTTCAATATCTGGTTTTACTGTCTTTAGACTCTATCTGCTTATCTTCTTAAAATTTACAGCCTTTTTGTACTCAACCTTCTGCCTTTCTTTAACATACAAACTGTAAGTAGATATACAGAATGTATGTGATCGACTTGTTTACCCCACGTTAAGAATTTGTAATGAAATCTTACATACCAGATCACTGTTTTAGTTATTCTCTCTGTGCAATAGGTCTATGGAAGAAGGAATTTAAAAATAAAGCATACATCCCCATATGCACTGTATATACCAAAATTATAAAATAAATATTAACAAAATAACTTCATGAATTGAGATTTTTTAGGTTGGAAAGTTTGAACACCATAGAAACAAATTAATTAAAAATGAGTTCACTACAACTGTCAGATAAAACTTATGGAGATATTAAAAAAACAACCCAACCATTGGCTTTACTTTTACTTGTGCGATGGATGGTATAATGACAGATTTTCTGTTAGGAAAAAAAACCCAACCACAGAATCACAGAATCACCTAGGCTGGAAGAGACCTCAAAGATCATCAAGTCCAACCTGTCAACACAGACCTCATGACTAAACCATGGCACTAAGTGCCACATCCAATCCTCTCTTGAACACCTCCAGGGGTGGTGACTCCACCACCTCCCTGGGCAGCCCATTCCAATGGCTAACGACTATCTCAGTGAAGAACTTTCTCCTCACCTCGAGCCTAAACTTCCCCTGGAGCAGCTTGAGACTGTCCTCTTGTTCTGATGCTGGTTGCATGGGAGAAGAGACCAACCCCCTCCTGGCTACAACCACCATTCAGGTAGTTGTAGATGTCAATAAGGTCTCCCCTGAGCCTCTTCTTCTCCAGGCTAAACAGTCCCAGCTCCCTCAGCCTCTCCTCGTAGGGCTTGTGCTTGAGGCCTCTCCCCAGCCTCGTTGCCCTTCTCTGGACACGTTCAAGTGTCTCAATGTCCTTCTTAAACTGAGGGGCCCAGAACTGGACACAGTACTCAAGGTGTGGCCTAAACAGTGCAGAGTACAGGGGCACAATGACTTCCCTACTCCTGCTGGCCACACTATTCTTGATGCAGGCCAGGATGCCATTGGCCGCCTTGGCCACCTGGGCACACTGCTGGCTCATGTTTAGGCAGCTGTCAGTCAGCACTCCCAGGTCCCTCTCTGTTTGGCAGCTCTCCAGCCACTCTGACCCCAGCCTGTAGCTCTGCATGGGGTTGTTGTGGCTAACCAATCAACCAACCAACCAAAAAAAAACCACCAAGCAATTGCTAAAGTAAGTGTTCTCATTTTCTGTTCTCAGATGTAGGTTTCCTTCTTTAGCTTCCTGTGAAGAGAAGCCTCACTAGGATTTAAGCCCATTGATCATATTTAACTCAAACTTTAAACATTTTTTGAGGTAAAATATCTTACCATGGTTGTCTCTGCAATGGATCCAAAGCTGTTTATAAATATGTTGCATGTGACATTAACTGGAGGGCCTGCAAAAGAGAAAAAAAAAACCCAGTCCTTGTTCCAAAATCATTGCTTATGCAGTGACTATAAAATACAAACCATTATGAAACAATGTTTATTTATTTAAGAAGAAATAAGTCTACATTCACGTCTTATTTAATGCAAAATTAAATTGAAGGTTTTGTAATAATTTTCCTTTTGATTTTTCTCTAAGTTACACTGCTTGACTGGCCACTTCTTGCAATAAAAGAGAAAGTTTGGTATGAAACTGTGCAGATTATTCTATACAAAATAATCAAACTTCCATCTGAAATAAGTAGTAAAAAGCATTTTTATGTGTTTCAGTGAGAACTGTATGCCATTTGTTACAACACTTAGAGATGAAAGTCACCTTTTTCACTCTAAGCAGCTGCTCTCTTTCATGTTATCTGTCATCACTGGTTACAGAAAAATATTGCTGCTCTTATCGCCACTGCTTGCAGGAAAAATGTGGATAAGAAACAAATTACTTAGATTCTATTCTTATTTCTCTTAAATCCACAAAAAGGTTAAGGATCTATTTAAACTGAATTTTCTGTTACCACAGGCCTTCAATCAACTGTTGTTCTGTCTTATCTTGCAATTTTGAAGCATCAGTAGTGTCAGGGCAGTCATGATGATAACTGAACAATGATTTGTCTCTTCATGGAGAAGGTTTTAAATTATTTCTCTGAACGTTTCTGTAAAAATGACATTGTGATAGAGCATGTGAATTGCTCCATTATTTCTTATCAACTTTATTCTCTGTACAATGGAAAGAAGATTTATTTCCATCACAAGGTCTTTCTGTCACTCTCCCGCACCTTGATATTTTTGTATCAATAACCCAGTTCAGCACTGGAGGTCTTTTAGCAGTGCAAAGCAGTCACTAATAATGAAAGATCTATACAGGGAATTTGAGTGCTAGTCTTATGAACCCTTATGCAATTATTTCTTTTCTAGGATTGCTGAAGTTAGAAGTTGTCTGCTTCTGCTCATGCTTTGCAGCTAGCAAATCTAAAGTGACCAATGTACACAAAGAATCTGAACATCCATTAAAAAGCAGGATGCAACTTGGAACATCCAATTTTCTTTCCTCAAGGCAATCATTATTTTGATGTACTTTATGGCAATTTGGGGAAAAAATCACTGTGTGTTCTTCAATCATTAATAATACACAAGACTACACTTATGGAGCAGAATTCTCAGGTAAGGAGGCATCACTCTGCAGTTACTTTGACAGTGTTTTCACTTTGATACTTGGTTACTTATTTAGAGCTGTTGAGCATATCCAGTGTATCTGTACTTAGAATTCAGTAAATTTTGTCATTGACAACTCCTGAAAATGATCAAGAAAAAAAAAAACACAACAAAACAAAACCCCCAAAAAACAGAGTGACAAAAAAAAAGGCAGAGTCACTAAAAACTGTCCAAGAGAGTACTATGCTTCCTGGACATGTTAGATAATTTGTTTGCAAGGCAGCTTTCCTGACAAAAACTTCCCTGTTGTAATATTTGTCATCATTTCCACTTCGGTATGATGTTACCTTGTTGAACATAGTCCTACACTTCAAATTTTAAGTTCAATTTATCCAAAAACGTTAGCTGCTTTTATGAAGAAAAAGCTCTAAATCACCACAATGCTGATGCTTAATTTCAAAAGCAGCATTGCAGGAATATAGTTAACAGCTAGTTGAAAGGAACATAAAAGGAGAAGATAAAAGCAGATTGTAAATGGTGGAAAGATTACTTAAAGATAGTGTAAAGAGTAAAAATGAACTTTGCAAAACGTGGTCAAAAAGAAGCACACATGAACAGGAAACCACAGGGAATGCAAACCACAAGAACGCTGAACATACATTAAATACAGGAATAATAATAATTAAACAACAACAACCACCACACCAAACAAAAAAATCCCACAAACAAAAAACCCCAAACTGGAACTCACTAGAGACAGGAACACTAACAATGATAACTATCTGTAAGGTGTTAAGAACAGAATCTTGCCAAGATCTGGAAAGTGAAGGTAGGAGAAGATTATTAAGATATAAAAGTATCCATGAAAGATAAGAAGCTCAGAGCAGAAAAATTAAATGGAGGCTTTGTGTTTCTAGTTGCTAGCTGTGTCAAATACTGGAGCCATTCTGATGGAAGAATGTATGAGGACTTTAGAAGACATTTCAGGCAAAGCAAATAGGAGCAAACTGACGGACTGAGGTTCAATCAAGCCATACCTTATAAAAATCTTTGCAAAACTGTGGAAATAGGAATCACTGAGTCAGTTATCACATGTCAGTTTTGGTATCAGTGGAAATGGCTACCTTGTCCAGCAAGTATAAGTTTAATTAAAAAAAGAAAAACGGGCTTGAGGTACGATGGTGGATAATACTGATGATCAACTCTATCCCTGTGAACCTTACCTCTGTACCCACCAGACTGGTAGAAATTATAAGAATTGTTATGATTACAAGATATGGGTGAATATTATGGACCCTGATGGGATGAGCTAATGTGTTGAGGGAGCTGGTAGATGCTATTGCTAAGCCACTATCCATCATCTTCGACAGGTCATGGAAAACAGAATGGGTGCCTGAGGACTGGAGGAAAGCCAGTGTCACTTTAGTCTTCCAAAAGGGTAAGAAGGAGGACTCATAAAACTACAGGCCAGTCAGCCTCACATCTATCCCTGCAGGGGTCATGGAACAGCTCATTCTGGAGGCCATCTCTAAGCATGCAGAAAAGAAAGTTATCATGAGTGGGCAACATGGATTAACCACAGAGATAAATCATGCTTGACCAATTTGATAGCCTTCTATGATGGCATGAGTGGCTGGATAGATAAGAGGAGAGCAATGGATGATTTTTTTACCTCAGCTTCAGCACTGTCTCCCACATGATCCTCATAGGGAAGCTTAAGAAATGTGAGTTAGATGAGAGGACAGTGAGGTGGACTAATGAGAGGGTTGTGATCAATGGCAGAGAGTCTAGAACATCCCCAGTGTTCTCCATGGGTCAGTACTGGGTCCAGTCTTGTTGACTATAATCATCAATGACCTCAAAGAAGGAACAGAGTGTACCTTCAGAAAGTTTACTGATGATACAAAACTGGGTGGAGTGACTGTGCAGTGAGATTTGGACAGGACAGAGTATTGGGTGGGGAGATACCTAACGAAGATCAACAAGGGGAAGTGATTACTTTTGCTGAACATGTTTCAGATCTACTGCAGCTCTCTCTGAAAGAGCTGATGAGTATGTGGACAAAGGCAATCTATAACTTAAATATTAATTTAAATATATAATTAACTGAAATAGTTTATTTGGAGTCTCAAAAACTTTTCAACATGATCTTGTCAAAGGCTTTTTAAGGTTGTTAGAAGTGAGAGACAGTCCTTAAAGGCCTTTTGCTTTAAAGTTTTTTTAACATTAGGCATAAATAGCAAATTTTCAAAGTATGAGGTGATTGCTGGTAAGGCACTCCATGGATTTGCACTGAATCTTTGTAGTAGGAGAAGCACCTTGGTATACGCTTGATGTACTGAAAATAAAAATATTTTGTAACTGGAACAAAAATTTTTATAAGAGATCTTAATTTTATGCTTTATCCTATACCAAAAATATTACAGTCCATCTTCTCTATTATAATTTCTGTTGTACAAGAACAGACAGGCAGAATTCCTTATCCAAAAGCAGAGCACTTAGTCAAATTATGACTAAAATTGGTAGTTTAAAACCTTGTCTATACCAGAATTTTATTGGAAGAACAAATTATTTTAAAATATTGTTTGAGTTCTCGTAGTAGTTCTTGTTCTGATTCTGAAAACTATTGCCAGATTAAAAACTCAAAAAGGCATTAAGCCCCAGCACTTGAAGTAATAAAACTAACCAGAAAGTGGCAAAGTCACTTAAGGAGAAACTTATTCTTTGTGACAGATTTGAATCATTCTGGGCAGATTTGTTCAAACTGCATAGCTGTCTCAGAAGATTTAGAAAGTACACTTTTTGAAAAAGAACAATGTCAAATTAGGTTTTGTCTCTTTAAATTTCAATAGTTACAAAACAAGGCTGTAAATCTTTTGAATTATGCTTTCAAGAAGTACTGTATTGAATTTGCTAATCTCCATACCATCTGCCTATTCTTCATCATAGCCCCATCAGCAGATTGTGATTGTATGGTGTCCAAGACGCACTCCAAAACTCAATCTCCAAAACAACTGCTAAGTGATAAACTTCTCATTTTTAAATGCTTGCTTGCAGGACTTGAGAAGAGTTAAAGAAGAGGAAAAACTGCAGTGCTTTGTTTTTACCTGAGATCTTCTTTTGCCTACTACAGCTTTACCTTATGTTGAACCTGTGGTTTGCACAGTAATGAGTATACAATGGCAACAAGTCAAGGTAGCTTTAATGAGGAGCAGAAAATACAAGAGTTTCCATTCATATAAGATGACAATTTTAGAAATACAATGTTTTGGGTTGCTTTGAAAATATTATTTGACATGTTAACACTCCAGCAGGCCAGGCACTGGAATATTCTTCAAAATACCTCCAGAAAGGAAAGTCCAACTGTATGGTTGTCAGTGATACTGATCGCTGCTGTAAATCATTTATCGATGTATTTGAATTTCCAGTGCATCTTTATCATTTTCTAAGAAATATCAACATAATTAACTACTTAAAAGCAAAGCATTTCCAGCTGCAGTAAATCCTGGGCAATAAGTTTATATATGTAATACCAACTTTTTATGGTTTACTGACAAGGAAGTAATTTTACAAGCTACTTGGTTCTTATGAATCAGTCTGGGCAAATTCTGGCTAAACCAGGAAACAGCAATGGCTTTAGAGTCATAACCACTTAAGTTTCTGGGACCTGAAGATGTTGGAAAATGATAAAATCTAGTACTGAATAAGAATTAGGATGGAAAGGCAGTGTAACAGATGACTTAAAGGAGGTAGGCCTGTCTGCTTGAAGGACAATTTTTGTAGTAAACAGGGAGTAGAACTGCCTCATAGTGAAACGTTGTATGTAAAGAAGAAATCTCTTGAACTCAAGAAGTTAGGCACAAGAGGAAGCAGCTAAGGAAAAGAATAATGTATTTTTGATCACAATACATTTACTCTTTCAAAGGATTGATAACTCAATTTAACAATTCAGAAACACAGTGAAATATAGTTCCACTATATTCTTGTAACTCTTTGCATTTGAAAAAAATGAATAGATAAGTTTGCCTAAGCTTCCTAGGCTGTAAAAGTTAGAATGGGTGGTCTTTGTCTGTAAAATAGCATACATATTTGTATAACATTACAGTGTGCATAACCTTTCATTAAATATCCTATTTTTGAATGTCTGCATCTGGATAATATGGTTTGCAGGAAGACCTTCAGAAGATGTAATCATTGCATTTGCAAACCTTGGATTTTTTACTTCTTTGAATATCCTTTGTGATAAGTGCCTAAAAGGCACATGCTAAGAGACAATTCCAGGTATTTGAAACCAGCAGTTTCAGTGGAGTACTGAGAACAGGGAAAGCAACATGAAGAAAGATGGTCCCTTTCGCCTTTTAAAAGCACAGCTGCGACACTGGAGTGAGAAACAGGTTTGGTAATACACAACTAAGATAAAGTCTCTCAAATGTGATTGACATATCATTAACATGCACTTCCTTCTAGTTAGGAACAGGCAGGTATGAATATTTGGCCTCTCTTTCATGGAACTTGCTTTCTGGAGTGCTTCAGGCTCCAAGGTGGAAAGATGAATCCATTAACATGCATTTCAGGAAAGCAAAATAAAACCAAACTGTATTAGACAATTCAAATCTATTGATAATAGTGACAGTGATAGCATTCTGTGATAAGCTAAATTTCCAAAAGATCTGCATTTGGGTGGATGTGAAAATGGCAGGAGTAGAGCACATTAGAACTGACATGAACTGTCATAGGAATGAAAGGGAAAAAAACAAATACTTTTTAGTGCATACTTCATTTTCATATTTATTCCAGAAACAGCATTTGTGTGAGAAGACATACTGAAATACTTAAACCCTGAAAGTTTAGGTTTGAATTTACCTTTGAAATTTGGTCTGATCCTTGCATCGTAGCCTGACATCCTGCCCATTAGCTTATCCAGGAAATCGGATGGCGACATTGGCATGCTACGAGATCTTGCACTGTCTGTTTCCTTTGTGGCTACCAAGCTAGTAGCAAGGGAAAACAAAAAACCAGAACAGAACATTTTGTTAGAGATTTTGTTATGGAAACATGAATTTTACAGTCAATCACTTAGTTCATTCTTGTGTGAACAAGAAAATAGGAAAGCTGAGACTGACTTTCAAGCTAGTTTATGTTTCAAAAATAATAGTAGCAAAGAAACAGACATTTTATATGCAAATTGTATTTTGCTAAGCTGCATAGTTACAGGTTACTGTTACCTCTTCCTCAGGATTTTTGAAGATTAATAAAACTTTCAGTCAACCATCCATTGTAAAGTCATCTACACAAGAGTTGTGCATATGGAATGATGTAATATTGAGTTCAGTTAGGATTGGTCTGTCTAACTGGGTGTGGTGTAACAGAAGGCTACATCAGGAAAAAAGTAGTAAGCATAGTTCATAGGATAGTAATACTACCACCACTTTTGTTCAGCAAATAGTTTATGTTGGTGTTTAGACATAATACAAAATATCGAACACTCTGTTGGCAAATGGTATTCTTTAACAGTCATAGAGAGTCATTATCTGTTAAAACAAAAGTGCCTGCTGTGGTGGAAAAAGCCCAACAACTTACAGGAGGAACTATTTTAGGGCAAAATTTTTATCTCCGTGCCACATGGCAAATGTCATCTCCTATAGCCTCCTCTCCATACTCATGCAGAACTCTCACTGACATTCTAAAATGTGCACTACACACGCTAAGAGTGAGGGATATCAACACTGTGACCAGCCATGTGGACCCAATTGAAAGGTCTTTACTGTTTTCGAACTCTTACTTGAGTTACAGTAGTCAGTAAATATATATACAAATAAAATTGTGAGTAACATTGTGATATACAGTGTAACTATTTGTGGCTCTTGGAGTCTCAAAAATGTTGTCAAGCATTGTATAATAGTAATAGTGATTTGTTACGTAGGCTGAATTTACACCATCAAAAATTTGGGTAAAAGGTTTTGTTCCAAATAAACTTACACAAAACTAGAGGTGAAAAGAAAATCAGAATCACCAGGGCTATAATTACTTCTGTCTTTGATCTATTCTGGCTGTTAAATCAGTGTTCACCTAAAACTTCAGGAGAGATGAGCTGTGAATCAGGCCTTGAAGACTGAGAAATCAGAATTTAATGAACCGAGATAGGAAAACACCCTGAATCACAGGTCTCTGAGAGTGCATGACCTACTGAAACTGGTTTTTGAGTCAGAAACTGTTAGGTCAAGCTGAAGACATTTACCATGGAATATAAATGTTAGAGAGTAAGAAGCAGCCCAGAAAAGTCAAGGTGCAGCTTCTCTACATCAGCACACACATCCTAAATTCTAGAGAAGCAGCTACTGTGGGGAGTTATAGTAAGAATTATGTTCAGCACTGACATCTACCATCAGGAAAGAAAATAGAAAGTCACTGATGGTTTAAAACTAAGAATTAAAAGAAAAAAAAAAAAGAAAAGAAAAAAAAACCCAACACCATTGACACAGGTATAAATATTGATATTGATAAATTGGGAATGTGAGTCTAAGAAGGATTCAGAATTTATGCTGAACACCTGAGCACTGTTGTGGTACAGCTGTCACAGCACTACTGTGCTATCCAGCGGCGTGGAAAGATTTGAAAAAGTAGAAGCGCGAAGGTCACTTAAAATTTTGTATTAATGAGACCAGGTTGGGGACACTGTGTCAAATCCTGTGTCCAAGTTTTAAAATGATGTCAAAGCATTAAGAAAAGTAACAAAGAAATTAAGAGACTTCATGAGCGCAATGAGCTTAGTTTATCAAAAAGAATATTGCAAAATAGCACAACCAAACTCTGTAAATACATCAAAGGGGCAGAAAACACTGGACATTATTCAAAGAGAGGCAGAAGAAAAATCAGTGAGACAAATTCAAATGGAAATTTAGGCACACAGTTTAACAATAAAGATAACAGAGGATCCAAGTGTAGCAACCAAGACAGTTAAGCTTTCTGTAAGACACAGTTTAGCAAAATATAAGGCATTGTGCTCAATATATGGCTGGCTTGGTGAAAAGGAGTGACCTGTGATACATAGAAAAGCAGAATAAATTCAGAGTAGACATTGCAAGTCTCATGGAGAAATCTTCAGACTGCCAAAGGACACTGTGACCTTAAAGATCTTAAGGAAGAGAAGCAATAGGTATAGTTCAAAGTGAAAAATATTGTCATCTTGGAGTCCTTCTATGCAGAGTCTGGGTTGCAGGTTTACAGTTGCCTGTACTGTAACCTGTAATCTGGGTTGAAGGTTACATGTGGTCATGTTGGCCCATTTAGCTCAGTTCTTTTCACAGCTGGGTATTTGACTTACCCAGCAGTTGCAAGCATCATCTCCTTGCACAGTATGGAATTAAGCTCTACACTGGAAACTGCATTTGAGTTATCTGTAAACTACAGGCATCTTAATATCAGAGATGGAACACTGCTAGGAGAAAATGTGCTAGTGCTCTATCTCTGACATGCATCTGCAAGGAGGAAAGAATTTTAAGCTAAATGGTAACATTGTCATGAAAGAAACAGCATAAACTAAATGGCTTTCAGCTACTGAAAAACTTCAGTTCAGGAATAGTATAGCACTTTGAGTTGAGATTGAAAAGCCTTTGTGTGTCAAGATGGAGCTAGATATTAGGATATTGCAATGTGTATGACTATGATGGGATTCAGATCCTTTCTAATCCCTCTACTGAGGATATGTTTTGCATTATTATTCTTTTAGGGCTTTAAAATAACTGGTATTACAGAAGTCTGGAAGAAAAAAATTAATAGAAACAGCTAACACAGATATGCAGCTAGAGCACCAAAATCTACAGAATTTAAATGGGAGATCTCATCTACAAGCTGGCAATTTAGCTAGGAATAGAAAGCATGGCACATGAATCCATGCTCCTGAAATGTCTATTTAAAGTAGGCATGTTTGTGAGAAGAAATCTTACTCTCTTCTTGTTCTTCAAAGGGAAATGATTGAGAGCAACTTTTCAAAGGGAATTTTGCAATCTCCACAACTGTTTCCTTGTTTAAAACATTTAAACCTACAAAAATCAGATAGCATTCCCATAGGTTGGTTGGTTGGTTGGTTGGTTGGTTTTTTAAGAATCACTGTATTCCTACTCATAAATTACCTCTTTTCTATGTGCCTCAAATTTCTGCACATTTTTGCTACAGCACAAATTTTACAAATGAAAGTGCTTTATATATGCTTTATTTTTAAAGCTATCTTTTCAGAAGCATTTTCAGTTGTACAGCTTTGAAAGTCTTGTATCATTTGTGTGCTATAGTAAGTACTGTTTTTACTGGTTTCTCTTCTCAACCTTTTCAACATGGGTTCTTAAAAATTGTATTTGGTGTGATTTTTTAATTATAAAAGAATGTTTATTTGCAAATATTGAAGAAAAAAAAGTATGGGCTACTGTCAACATTTGTACAAGACAGATTGTAGTCCTCCAGAAGGACTTAATAAGAATAGTACAGGCAAAATGTGAAGGAAGGAATTACATCTTATAGCACTTGATGACACTCCCCAGTTTGCTGCTGCTACCTGTGAATGACAGAGATAAGAATATGCTGTGCTGTAGTGATACCTTCCACTAGAAACTTCCTGGAGAGAAAGAACATTTCTAAGCCCAGGTTAGAGCAGTCCCCTAATTTATCCAAGTCATTCTGAAAGCAGTCTCCAGAGTATCACTAAGTTACTTTTAAATACAATCAATACCAGTTAGCTTTGAATTAGATGGCATGTTCATTTTCTTCCTTCCATAATAAAACTGCATGTGTATTTAATCTAGAAACTCTTGTATCAACACCAGGTTACTGTCGTATTTGGCTTGCTGATTTTTCTCATCTGATCAGAAATTCTTTCTTTCATCTCAACCACAATCCATCTTAGCCATTTAAAGAAGCAGAAGTTTCATATTTCATCTTAGAATGCATACTATGGAACTGTTATACTTTGCATGTATTATGATGGTCTGATGGCTCTTTCATGTCATTAATTAGTCTAATCTTTTGGACAGAAAGTGTGATAAAACCCCATGAGCAACTGGATCCTGTGTTTGTGGACCATTGCCTCCAGCTGATGTCTGAATGACTTTAGTACACTTTACATTAAAAAGCTTTGTGGACAATCTCAAGAAATTGATTACACACTCATAAGGAAAGCTAAAAATGCAGCCAGTCGATACACACTCAGCTGCATCTCACAAACAATAATACCAAAAAGGATATCAGTAAATTTATCTGCATTGGTATTTATTCACTGGTTCACAAATAATGGTTAGATTAATTAATCTCATGACTAATTATCTTGATTCTGTAACTGTATGTAATGGTGTTAAAATTCATAAATTTTAAAGTAAAAATTATGCAGCGTAAACATGTAATTAACAAGGTCTGCTACAATGAAATGTTTCTCAAACTGGTGATGTCGATCATCCGACAGTACCTTGATAACTGCACTTTCAAAATTGTATCAATAAGATTTTGTGGTATGAAAACAGTCTTTAAAACCTCTTCTGCGTGATATAGATCTTTTCATAAAATATACTTGTTAGGATTAATGGAGTTGGTAGGATTAAAGTGAGTATTAAGTTTGATAAAATTAGAAGCACATGATTTTTATTTTTTGGGGTTTTTTTGGGTAAAGGGAATGTCTCTAATCTGATCTATTAATTTGCAAGAGTGAACATAAACCCGACAAAAATACCTTTTTGAAAGAAAAATGTTCCAGAATGTGACGGCTCATAATTACAGCCAAACATTAACAAGAATGACCACTGAAGGTCTCAAGCCCATCCAAATTAAAGTGTTTTCCTTGTTTGTAGAGAATTGATAAATACTGCCCTATCAGAATCATAAAAACTGCTTTCAATTTTAGGCCAAAAAAAAAAAAATCAATGTCAAGGTAAGGCATAAACAATACTAATTTCATTATTTTTTTGGTGTGGATAAAACTAAGGTTTTACTAGATTTGTGCACAGTTTTTCATTATAATTCATTTGTTCAGTCAAGTAGCATGACACAGATGTTCACGAGTTTAGACTGGGTGTCTGAGATAGCTGTGTCAGAAGAGAAATGCAGTTCTCTGTGTTTTATTTCAATGCACAACTTGAACTTTTAAAAGCCTTGCAGATGAGGCAGATATTGTGGAATGGCAGCTCAGAAGGGGAATGAATATGTTTAAGGCAAGTATTTTTTAAAATTGCAATGCAGTTTTAAAAACAACCTCTCCACTCTACTGGAAAGCAAAATCCTTAACAGAAAATAGAAAACAAATCGACTTCTCTTACTGAAAGCCATTCATCAGCAATATTGACTCACAAAAAGCCAGGGCTGTCCTAAAAAGCCAAGAGCTGTATCAGAGGGTCACAGCTGCACAAACCCAGTCCTGAAAGTGATATACAGCATCAGCTCTCACTGCTGCCCCATTCTAGCTCACACAGAAACTTGCTTCTGAGGAGGAAAACAAGACTCAAAATTCATCTCCTTCTCTGAATTACAATTTGGAGGACTCAGTCTCTTTACATTATCTACCTCATGAACCCAGAGTAAATGAACTTCTAGTTTAGATGCCTGAATTAGGTAGTATTACCTTCTTCTACTATTCAAGGTTAATGCAAGGAGGGAATTTTATCCTCTTATTTTGAATAAATTCAAATGGTCAGATTAATTTTTCAATATCATGCTGCAGAGATAAATAGTATCAGATCAAGACACATTTTTGTCTTAACAATATTTTTGTGCAACAAGCAATAGATTTCTATTAAGATGACAAATGATCCACTCTGTTAATTTAGTAGTTTAGAGAGGAAGACTGCATGCTAAATATATGGGATTGCATTTCAATGCAAGTATTTAAAATATCTTTTCAGATTTAGATTAAAAAAAAATGCATTTTTTCTCTTTCAGTGTCTGAAGTATCATTGCATTTAGTGCTCATTGTAGCTTAGGCAATGGTTACAAGCATTTTTTTTAAATGATATACCTGATATTTTTATCTTGTCATAGCTTTTCTCCATTATTGCTACAATTGAGAACGCCTTCCAGCCCTCCGGTCTTCCTCCAGTCTTGTTTGTTATTGAAGTAAAAATGGTATAATGTTTAGAGCTTAATCACTTCATGGGCTATAGCTTTAAAAAAAGCTTGTGGACTGTTTCAAATTTTCTTAACAGAGAGGGAATAATAACAGGATTTTAAGCCTTCCGATTAAGCCAATCTGACCTATCACCATTCTCCAGGTCAAAGGGCTTACATTCTAGGTGAGGATAAATTTGTATATATAATTATTTGTGACTCACTACATATACAGATATAAACACAATGCTTTGCAGCCCCCCTTTGGAAAGAAAAAAAATCTCTTGGGGTAAAGGAAGAAAACTAATTTGTCAGCATTCTTTGTAATCCTACAGGCATGGCTTTCTGTTTAATTAATGTATTCAATAAACCACAGGTCTAATTTTGCTTTCCCATTTAAGACAAGTTTACTGTTGCCAATTTCAGTCATGCAGCATGTGAATTTTCTTAAGATATTTTATGAATTTTAACTCTTCAATATTTGTATTTCCAGAAACCCCTACCTCCTTAGAAGTCTTTTGTGCCTGTTGTATAGCTTATTTTTATAAATGTTCTACAGTCAGATCTTAAGTCTCTTGCTGTTTCTTGATTTGTTCAATCAACAATCAAACACCTATACAAGGAGCAGGGAATATTTCAAATATTTAAATTCTGACAAATCTCTCACTCTTCCAAAGATCTACTGCATGGATGATATTCTGGCATCTTTGAATTAAAGATAGGCAGATCTTCACAAAATTCAATTAACTGTTTGGAAGGGGGTTTTTAATAGATAACCTTGGCTAAAAGGAATGGAATATCTTTGACAATAGAAACTGTAAATCACTAATTTATAGTAGTCTGAACTTGAATTAGTATCTCATTATAAAAATGAATTTGCATATCAATTGAATAATGGAGAGAATTCATTGGAGAAAAGGATAGATTGTAAAACGATCAAGTAAAATAATTTTAGAAGACTATCTTTTATAACACCACATATGCTTCTATAAAAGCATGTCAGAGCTAAACAGTTACACAGATTTTTGTGATTAATCAATGATTCCTCTAACCAATTGAACTTGTGCAGGAACTGAATAGTGGCTTTCTTTACCATAATGAATAATGGTTTAACTGATGTCAATGACTCAACATTAGATTGAAAGGAGAATTAATTGAAATTAAACTTTGACCTGACAGAAAAGAAGAAAAAAGAAAGAAAGAAAGAAAGGGAAAAACAAAACAAAACAAAAAAACACATCAAAAAACTACAATGCAAACTCTTCCCAAATCTAGGGGCAAGCTGCGAATACTGAAAATAGAATTCTACAGATTATAGATGCTTGGTTGATCATGTATTTTGAATGCATCCCAAAATGTACATTAAAATTGTAGAGATGCCTATTACTATGTTTTCTAGTAATTTACTCTCTAGATAGATATTTTACTACTATGGCATTGCTCCATCAATTTACTTTGCATATATTAGGTTGCTGTACTGTCACTCAATATAAACAGGAACAGTGTCCACTGAAGTGTAGATTTGCAGAAGAAACATATTTATTGTAATCATAATTAATGACCATTTAGAATGCCATGTCTTCTGTTCCCCCTTTATCTTGTTTTGCTTTTTAAATCCATTTTTAGGAGTTGAAAACCGTAGCTGAAATTGAGAAGTGGCGTTCTTTGATATGTTTCCTCTCAAACAATTATTTTACTATTCATAAAAATCTTCAGATAGAATGAAATTATTGAGGTTTAGCAAAACTCTGATTTTGAATTAAAACTGTAGGGCTTTTTAAGACTGAAGCACAATTCAATTAAACACTATTGCATTTGCTCTAGGGAAGCTCTACTTGTGTCATCAGTACAAGTGTTGTCCTGTATTTTCCATGAGCATGTCAGATGGCAGTTTAGAAGACAAGATATTTTCTCCAAAGTAAGCTTGGTAAGACATAAGTTTAGTTAGAGGAAAGTGGAAAATAGCCTGAAAATAGCCTCACCTTAAAATAAAGTATTTCAACAAGCAGGACTAGAGCCCAGAGAAGTCAAAACTTAGCAGTAAATAGAACTCAGTGCTGGATAAAGTTATTTCCCAAAATACTTCTCATTAAATTGTTTATTCTGATTAGTCAGCTAATTATAGTGCAGATACTGTGTTATTACTACTGACTAAGGATTTTCAATTAATAGAAAATGTTCTAGTTGGAAAAATAGTAATTTATTGAAATAAGATTTTTACAGAAACATATCCATTTCAATGTTGCTTTAATGAAATGCTGCCAGGCTGGGATGGAATATTGTCCAGTGCCCTTTCTATTCTGTCAGAGGCAATCAGTTTTCTAATGTTGATGTGAACTGAAGGTGGAGTCTCAGTTTCTAATTTTTAAAAACTTCTCTGACTATTTTCCCCACAGAAGTGACAGAGATTTTTCCTGCTTTCTGCAATTTAAACCTCCTTTTGTGTGTAGAAAAAGTAATGCAATCTTTACAGAGCTCTGGAATTTTCTGTGACAGGAGTGGTGATGTTCAACCAACTGTATCATTTACATGAGATACATGGATTAAGTAATTTTTTTTCTTTTTGATTAATTCTATCCAGAGTCAACACTATATAATTCAACATAAGATTTTCTTTAAGGAATAGCGTTGAGCTTCAGGGTGATGGTAAGAGTGGCAGTCTTCATGCCACATAATGACAGAAACCAGTATTTCTAATGTATGCACTGAAGCATATTCCTTACTGAGTAAGTCAGAGAAAATAATGGGAAGGTTAAAAGACAGTGCTCCTAGCTTTTCGTGTTTCCACCAAAATGATCCTGGTCCTCTACACACGTTCTCCTTCACATACAGAAAGTGATACTTAAGCTTCCTCTCAGATACATATTTTATTTGATCATGCCATGTATCCAACACCCTTAATTATCTGAGTCTTCTAAGCTTCATATAAACAAATGGAAATATGCTAGGTGAAGCAGAGATCATGACCTGCACCATTCTGCTGACACTTCCTGCACATCCTATCCTGGGCACCGGACTTCACAAGGTCCAGGTAGAGTATCCCTTCCTTGGAAGATTGTGAAGGCATTGAGAACCACCCCCAAAACAGAGTTCTGGTGTACAAGACACTTCCTCTTCTGAAGGAGTAAGCACAGTTCAAAAGGATGAAAAAAAAAAAAAAAATGCATTCTGGTAACTGTTAGGGAATCTAAACAACTCATTTGTGCTTAGGTTCTGATTACCGATGAAAATTTGAGTACTCTTGCATCCAAAGATCTGTGTTCAGGAACAAGGAAATTAGGTAAAGAGATATATAGATTGCACAGTGCTAGTATTTGGGATGAGGTTTGGAGGTAAAATTTTAACATGTATATGGAGAAACTGCTTGCAAATAGCATGTTTTATTCCAGTTCTCTACTGTATTGTACTTTCTGTAATCATGGCTTATTGTCTCAGGTGGGTGCACTTAATATTCACTTTATGTAGCAAAAAAATTCAGTATCATGTTCAAAACAATTCTGTATTCAATCCTTAGTGTGCAGGAACTGAAGCAAAACAGAAGATAGTTTATTTTACTTTAACTCTTGAAAATTAAGGGTTAAAGCAAACTGATAAATTTGCTTTTTAAAAACAAAAAACCAACCAAACAATAACAAACCCAGAAACTTTGCAAAAAGCTTTGAGAACATTTACTATTTATTTAAAAGAAATATTTTATAGGATGTGGTCCAGATGTGATGATGAAATCTGTCCACTTTGATTTTCATTCTAATACTGCTGCATCTGATGCTATAGTGTCAGGGAAAACATGACTCAGATGTTTAGGCACAGAATTAACATTTACCTTAGAATGCTTTAGTTCATCATAATTTAGCTGTGTGAAATCAGTGCTTCAGTCATGACTGATTTCAACATTTTTGGTATTCCCTTCAAAAAAAAAAGTTTTACCCTGCTTTTGCCAGCAAGTTACCATTTTGTGACATTTATTTTATCTATCTAGTAGGGCACCCTTAGCCAGCAGATATATTGCTCATAAAACTGGAAGTTTAGTTGGTCCCTGCAGATGAGTATGTCTTTGCCTACATATGCCCAGAGCATGGACACACTTGTGTACTACTGCATCTAACAGATAACAGTGCATTTTAGAAATGTTTTTGAAATTAAAAGCCTTAGCAGGACAAAAACTCAGGATGTTTTTACTAATCAAGTCTGACTGCATCCCAAAACTAAGCTCTGCAGTCACTCACTAGGACTTAAATTAGTAGCAATTTTAAAAACACCCCGATTTTCTGAAGAACTATGTCGAGTATAACTATATGTGCAAGGCTTTTCTCCTGAGTGGTTAGCTATGAAATTAAAGTTAATAGGTAAAAATTAATACAAATTTATAATCAAATAATTTTACAGAAAGTCATCTTGGAAATTATATATTCTGGTACTTGTGGATCTTCAGAGAAGCAATGAAGGATTACATTGGGCTCATATTTCACCTTTCAAAATTCTGAAGGGGAGAAAAAGAAACTGAAGATAAATTCTAGCCATAGTGAAGTCTCATGCAAAATGTACATATTATGTGAAGCCTTGGGCAAAGGTGAAATGGGTAGGTATTCAACTATCACATTTTTTAATATCAACTCTATTTTATATATATTTTATACCAAAGATGGAATGGAGAAAAGGGCAAAATATTAAGACAGGTAGTGTAGTTATAACTGCAGCTTGAATTTTAATCAAGATGAGTTAAAACGCTAGTTAGCTTTTTTCAGCATCATGGCTGCACTGATTTTGTTGATGATGACAGAATCACAGAATCCCCAGGATTGGAAGAGACCTCAAAGATCATCAAGTCCAACCCGTCACCACAACCAGTCACCTCATGACTAAACCAGGGCACCAAGTGCCACGTCCAATCCCTTCTTGAACACCTCCAGGGATGGTGACTCCACCACCTCCCTGGGCAGCCCATTCCAATGCCTAACAACTGTCTCAGTGAAGAACTTTCTCCTCACCTCGAGCCTAAACTTCCCCTGGTGCAGCTTCTGAATTAGTTTTTGCTATATGAATCACATACAGGTTAATAGCAATTAACTCAACCTTACATTTTTGAGATAATGCGGTACTCCTTTGTTTGCTATTGTTTCACTGGGACAGTCTCAGGCTAATCTGCTGGCTTACTTTTCCCTGTAGCCATTGATTTATATTGCTGTGCCAGTGGAGGTTTAGGCTGGATGTTAGGAAGAAGTTCTATACAGAGTGATTGCCCATTGGAATGGGCTGGCTGGGGAGGTGGTGGAGTCACCATCATTGGAGGTGTTCAGGAGGAGACTTGATGGGGTGCTTGATGCCATGGTTTAGTTGTTTAGGTGGGTTGGATTGGTTGATGGGTTGGACATGATGATCATGAAGGTCTCTTCCAACCTGGTCTATTCTATTCTATTCTATTCTATTCTATTCTATTCTATTCTATTCTATTCTATTCTATTCTATTCTATTCTACTCTACTCTACTCTACTCTACTCTACTCTATTCTATTCTATTTCCCCATTACCTGTGCAGCTCCACTATTTCAACAGCCCTAGACTACAGCCTTCTTGATTTTTTTCTATATTTTCTGTTCTCTCAAACTGTTCCCCCTGGAAACTGCATTTCACAAATGTTTCATGTCACCAAATAGAAACTTCAGTAATAACAATATTGAAGAGGACTGATCTTCCTTAGGGAAGTTCCTATGTAGAAATTGCCCTGACTCTACCCACTGTCCCTGCCTATTTTGTGCATCTATAGTAAGTCTAGAGGAATAATGGATTGGTATGTGGTATAGCAAAATTACACAGAAAGTGTTTGTTATATAGAAAGTCCACTGCAATGTAGACTAAGTATATTTACCCCATTTGCTGTTGAATAACACTGAAGGAATTCATTAGACAGACAGCTGGAAGAGCAATAACAAAATTCATTCTTTTATAATCATATGCTGTCTAGATTTGTACTTCTTTTCTTTCTTTTTGCTTTCAATACCTAGCATTTGTATTAATGCAGGATCTGAAAATCAGGATGGATCATACAGCTTCAAAACCCACAAAAAATGATGGTTTACAGTCTAAGCTAGAAAAAAGTGCAGTCTCAAAGGGTTTTGCCTTTTCTCTTGACTTTACATTGCAGACTGCTCTTCTCATTCTTCTGCTTTGGTCCTGCATTCTTGTTACATATAGTTTCTACTTGTGTCCTTTCCTGCTTGCTTGAGAGTTGATAGCTTCCAAAAGGTGCCTTTTACTCAATCTGTTCACAATGTCTACATATCGGTTACTAACTTCTTTTAATGACTCTCCCAACAAACATTATGGTGATCAGTGGGAAAAGCAATGAAAAGGAGAAGATGCAACTCTACACAGAAGGGCTGTTCATTGTTCATTGCTGAAAAGCTGATTTGTGGGAATAATTCCCCATAGGTATTATTACATAATACTCAGTAAGGTCATTTGAAGCTTGTATGCTAAATCTGTTAAAATAAGAAGCTCTAATCTTATAAAGATTTTCATTTTCTCTAATTGCCATGATTCCTAGTATATCTGGACAAGAGTAACCTGATAGAGGAGCTATTACATTTTTCATCATACAGAAGCATAGCACTTATCTCACAATATTACTTGCTTTCAGCTGTTGTTAACATCAATTGTCTAGAAACTAATTAGGAGAGGTTAAAAGTAAGAAAATGTCACTAGCACAGTAAAAACTGAAGGATTCAAGTTTCTAATTGGTGTGAGCTAATCTACTTAGTTTATAACATTATAAACTCAAAAATCTGCTTCTAATTCTTTCTACAAATTACAAAGATGGGAATAAAATAAATTTAAAAAAAACCAACAACTATTTTTTTTCATAGAAATAAAGAATGGATTGCAAAAGTTCTGACTAAATTTTTACTCATGACAAAGCCTGTATTTTATTCAAAGGGATTTCGGTATTTTCAATGGTATAGTTGAAATACAAGAGAATTTGAGTAACATACTCTTGCTCACAGGAAATCCCACCTCCTTTTTGTTTGGAATTTTGGAAAGTAAAATGCCTGTCTATGCTTTCCCCCCATCCCCTGCAAGGGAACTGGAATGCTCTCCTCCTAACATCTATAAGGACCCTGAGCATACATCCTTCATGCCAGGGGTACCAGCTCCAATAATACAGTAGCACAACTTTGAAAGAGAGCTGTTTGATAAGCTGTAAAAGCTTTAGCAGGGATTCACCCCTCTTCTCTCAGGAGCTGGGATTTTAATTTTTTTTTGTTATTGTTATTTTTAACCTCCAGAGTGCTGGTGAGATGCTTTTGGTCTCTGTGCAAGCTACTGTGGAAGTACAACTTTACCTGGCCTCCCACCTTCCTAATTCTGACCCGGAGCTTGATGTGATGTCCTGACTTTTGGGCATAACCTTGGACCTGCCTCATCACTACCAGCTTTGCTTGTAAATCTGAACTGGTTTTTGTACTGGATCTACTCTGCTTCTGCACAGGTGCTGCAGGACTGCAAACTTTGTTGATAGGCTCCTGTTCCTGCCTGCCTTTCTGTGAAGGTAAACTACCAGCTCACCTTCCCTTCCCTTGCCACTCCCTGAGATATAGGAAACCTTTTTCATTAGGACCTGGACTCTGTTGACTGATTTATCCTACAAAATCTTTTCAAACTGAGTCTGGGCTGATGAGGAAAGGTATTGTGCCTCAGTGCTCTCATCCTGAAATGTGACATTTTCTTTCACATACTATTTTTTTCCCATCCTGATTTTAATTGACACTTTTATTTCTTGGACAATATTGTAGGCATAACTCAGGTGACCAACCTGGTGGATGTGGGGCTGGCTATGGATGTGTTCTACCTGGACTTCATCAAGGCCTTTGACACCATGCCCCATAGCAAACTCCTGGCCAAGCTGGCAGTCTTCAGCTTGGACAGCAGCATTCTGTGCTCGGTTTGGAACTGGCTGGAGGGCTGGGCCCAGGGAGTGGTGGTGAATGGTGCCACATCCAGCTGGCAGCCATTCACTAGTGGTGTCCCCCAGGGATCAGTGTTGGGCCCTATCCTGTTCAATATCTTTATTGGTGATCTGGATGAGGGGATTGAGTCCATCATCAGTAAGTTTGCAGATGACACCAAGCTGGGGGCAGGTGTTGATCTGTGGGTGGGCACTGCAGAGGGAGCTTGAGAGGCTGGACAGATGGGCAGAGTCCAACACATCCATGTGCCAGGTTCTACACATTGGCCACAACAACTCCATGCAGTGCTACAGGCTGGGGTCAGAGTGGTTGGAGAGTGGCCAGGCAGAAAGGGACCTGGGGGTACTGGTTCACAGTAGGCTAAACATGAGCCAGCAGTGTGCCTAGGTGGCCAAGAAGGCCAATAGCACCCTAGCCTGCATCAGGAATAGTGTGGCCAGCAGGAGCAGGGAAGTCATTGTGCCCCTGTACTCAGCTCTGGTTAAGCCACACCTCGAGTACTGTGTCCAGTTCTGGGCCCCCTCAGTTTAGGAAAGATTCTGACTTGCTGGAACATATCCAGAGAAGGGCAACAAAGCTGGTGAGGGGTTTGGAGCACAAATCCTATGAGGAGAGGCTGAGGGAGCTGGGATTGTTTAGCCTGGAGAAGAGGAGGTTCAGGGGAGACCTTATTGCCATCTACAACTACCTGAAGGGTGATTGTAGCCAGGTGGGGGTTGGTCTCTTCTCCCAGACAGCCTGTGACAGAACAAGAGGACACAATCTCAAGCTGCACCAGGGGAAGTTTAGGCTGGATGTTAGGAAGAAGGTCTTTACAGAAAGAGTTACTGGCCATTGAAATGTGCTGCCCAGGGAGGTGGTGGAGTCACCATCACTGGAGGCATTTAAAAAGAGACTGGATGAGGCAACCAGCACCAGAACAAGAGGACACAGTCTCAAGCTGTGCCAGGGAAGGTTTAGGCTGGAGGTGAGGAAGAAATTCTTCCCAGCAAGAGAGATTGGCCATGGGAATGTACTGCCCAGGGAGGTGGTGGAGTCACCATCCCTGGAGGTGTTTAGGAAGAGCCTGGATGAGGCACTTGGTGCCATGGTTGAGTTGATTAGATGGTGTTGGGTGATAGGTTGGACTTGATGATCTCAAAGGTCTTTTCCAACCTGGTTAATTCTGTATTCTATATTATTAATAAGATGCTGAATTCCCATTAGAACATCTGAAAATATCGTCAAACATATTTGTGATAGTATATAATACTTAATATATTTTTAGCTGTTTTCTTTTTTCATTTTTCATTATTTGGGGAAACTAATGCTGACTTCCGCTTCTTAAAGCTATTCATCTGAAATAAATTTGCAATGTAATGCAGGAATAATTTCAAAAGCAGTTAACTGTGAGCTGAGATGTGCCCCAGAGTTAAATAGTGCGAAGATCTTTTCCACAAGAATCTGGTCTCTAAGTGCCATTATCTATCTCTGTGATACTCTTTTCTTCAAAATAAAGGCAATGGGGCAGTGAACAGAACAAGGAAAGAGGTAATAACCTAGTCATAGCCTGAAAATTGGTGTATGCTAATTTGCATAACTAAAGAAATATTATATAGGGAGAATCTATTTTGCATTTACACAGTGCCACCTACCTTTTCATTCTGTGCTTTCCCCATACACAGGTGTGCATATAAAATAGCTACATGCTTTAAGGAGAAAGCAGAGTCCCCAGAAAGAACTAACTGTGTAGTTCTAATAGATCTGTGCTGTTGTCCATGCAAGTTTGAGAGATGTCATGAAACGTGCTCATAAATATGATCTTCATGTTGACTCTACGAGTATGATCTTGCTCTCAGCATGACCTCTTGCCATGCAAATCTAGAGGAATTTTTGTTTATGCTATTACTTTAATGAAAATTCATAGGAATATTCAGTCTTAGAGATTATTACAGCTTCATTTTCCTTTTCTGGTAGTGAATTACAGTTATTTTTAGGCTCTATTAAATTATGTCCCCTAGCTTTCACCCTCATTTTTGCATTTCTACTCTCAGTATCACACTGGGACTTGGCCTGGAAGTCATTAATAAATACTTTATTTATTATTTTATTTTTTTTATTTAGGCCTGATTATAGCTTTTCTCCCAGTCCTCAAATACACCACTGACCCATATTGAAAACAAAACTAAACATCTGTCTTCACAGGCAAGCCTAAGATTTAAATGATCACTTTAAACAGCCTCGGGGCTGTTGGACAAGAAATAAGAGTTTTTACTGTCAGGTTCATTCAGTCTTTTCACACAGCCTTCAGTGTGTGTTAATGAAAAGCAGAAACATTTTGATGCTGTACAATGTAAGAGAAGATACATTCCTTTTTTCTACAGTGTTTGAGGAAGTAAAACGAGGTTTGCACCTAGGAATTTGCAGCACATTCATCGTTTCATTCAGAGTATTATATAGGTGCTAAGGTTGGGGGCTGTGTGTTGCACAGAGAGTGGAAGCTGAGTCTCGCTATTCCCTGTTCCATTTGCACTAATGGAAATAATTTCACAAGGCTTAAGTTGTAAAAGAACTAGAAGTAATTGCTCCAGGAATTTTACAGGTTTTATTATTTTTAACCTTGGGTTTTTTTCCTTCTTTCCCCCCACTTGTTACATTGTAAAGCACAGTGAAGACTGTAGTGTGTCTTGAATGGACTCTGATTTCTCAGGTATTATTGCTAGACCTAAAGTCACTAACAGTCCCTAATATGTGGTTTAATATCATTAAAATAGAGGATTAATCATGCAAGAGTAGGATGGCCTTTAAATAGCATGCAGAGAAAAAATAAGTCTGTAAGTATACTGAAGTAGAGCAATACTAACACCATGCTCCTTGTATTGCCTACACTACACAGGGGCTTGGTCATCTACTCTGAACATTAAAGACTCAGTGCAACTGGAAAATTTAAATGGTAATGTAAACACATTTACTCTTTTCTCCCAGTGTCATTTAATCCCACACCATTTGACCCAGTTTTAACTTTGTGCACCATTATTAAAACCCTTCCATGTAAAATCTCCAAACTCTTTTTGGAAAACCACTTTTCCAACATAAGTTTCCTTTTTTATCTTTGTCAAGTAACAATGTGATTCTTAAAACGGTCTGGCATTGTCATGTTATCTGGCATTGTCATGTTATCTGCCATAGTCTGTTCGTTGTGACACAGAGCTAGAATGTTAACAAACATGCCTCACTCTGCATTAGCAGTGAATACATGCTGACATTCATGCCTGCTTTGTTAGTTATCTGATTTTTCCTTTGAAAGTTTTCCCTCACCTTTAAATGGAGGAGTCAAGTTTATTTTAGCCTGCTATCACCACACTTTCAGAGCTATGTATTAAAAGAATGATTGCACTGATACCATAACATTACTTTAGACAGAAAAGGTGTGCTGCTGGGCAGAAAAAGCTGTATGAACCTCAGTCACATGAGTGTGAACTCAGGTCATAATTTGTAGATACGTTGCCATTTTTTACAAATGTCAGTGGCACAGCAGATGTTTTCCCTCTTAAGGGAAATTGCCTAGACCATATCCTCTGTTCACTCCGTGATCATTTCTTTGGTTTCTGTAAAAGACTTCTCTGCCTGAATGTAATCCCTCATTTTTCCCTTTACTGAAAATAACCAATAGCAATAAATCTGTATTTTACCAACTCAGATTATCTCCTGTAACTTTAAAATATTGACACGTGGCACCGTTAAGAATTTTTAAGATAACCACTGTTACATTTCCTGCTAAAAACAGGGATAAAATTCACTGATCAAATAGGGAAACCCTGAGTACAGACAGCTGAAGGAAATGCACAGTGTTCAGCTTGTAAAATGCAGAATCAAATTCGCGGTAATGAAAGGTTACAAACTCATTTACGGCGCAAACCCCACGCATTCCTTTTCCGTGCCCAGTCTGGCTGCCGAAGGTAGCCAGGCGTTAGCGGCGAGGAAAGGCAGCGACCACAGCCGCTCGCTGCGCGAGTCCCGGGCGTTTCGGCCGCCCGAGAAAACTGGCCAGTGTACCTTCTCTACCCCAAAGAGCAAAACTCACCTGAGCAGTACCGCGGCTTCCCACAGATAAAATCCCGAGACAGCAGCACGGAGGTACCTAATCCGGGCCATGCTGCTCGGCACCACCGTGGAGCCCTGGAGCGGTCGTGTTCGAGGCATCGGCGGGGCTCCGCTGCGCTGCGCGACTAGGCGCAGCTCGGGCGGTGGACGCAAGCGAAGCTCGGCTCCCCGCGGGAGGCCGGCGCCCCAGCACCCTGGAGAGCTCCGGCGGCTCCGTTCCGCGCCCTCCTAGCGCCCGGCGACAGCCCGCGCACTCCCGCTGGGCCCCGCCGCTCCCGCCCCGCCGCTCCGCATCGCCGCCGAGTGGGAGCTTAATCCCAGCCGCGGCGGCAGCGCTGAGCCTCGGCGGCGGCGGGACCCCACCTCTCTGCCTGCTCGCCCCCGGCTCCTGCCAGCAGCCAGCACCCCGCCGCCGGCCGCATCCTGGGCGACTTGAGGGGGGGGGGCGGCGGCCCCGGCGGCGGGGCGGGGGCTGGCCACGGCCGCCCCCTCGGAGTGCGCTGTAGCTGGTGAGGCCGGCGGGGCGGGACCGTGGACGGCGGCGGCGAGGGGGCGCCCTGGAAGGGCTGCCCCTGAAAGGGGAGACGGCCTCATCGGGAGCGTGGAATGGGGTTTGGCTGAGGCTCGTCAGAGCAGTCCCTGGTTGAGCAAAGCAGCCGCTGTCTGCGCATCCTGGCCCGGAGAGAAGGGCCCGGTGGGAACACCTGCGCGGGGCAAGCTGCGTTCAAAGGCTCGGGTGAAATCTCCGTGCCTTGGGTCTCTGAGAAAAGAGGGGTGAAAGTTTGTCTACTTTGCCTGTAGGCCTTACTGCTGTGCTTTTTTTTTTTTTCCCCCTTCAGAAATGGGGGAAAAAAGGAGTGTTGATGGACATAGGAAAAGTATATCCTGTTTTAGTCCACTAATTGGAAAAGAGAGCTGCTCTGGTGCCATGAGAGAAACCGAAAGAGTTGGCTAATTTCGCTGGGGAGGAGAATGGAAGGGACTGAGGGAACCAGAGAAGGAACATTGTAAGAAAACAGGAATGTTACTCACTAGAGAAAGGAGGAACAAGAAACAACGTTACGAATACAGGTGACAGCAGAAAAGTAAATGATTGTAGTTAGAGTTCCCAAATGGCGCTTCATGCAAGCCAGGAGCTGCTTGCATTAGAAAAGGGTAAGGATTTATTAGTTGATACTGGGAAGTATTGAGAGTCTTGCAGTAATCTGTGTGGTTTGTACATGAAGTAAAATGAAAGGTTTGTAAGGAAGGGCTTTACCTGGACAGAGTCAGAAGAGGAGAATACATCTGAAATTGTGAAGTAGAGATACCCTCTGTGAGTCTAAAAGGCAATACCTTTTGAACACCTACATGCTGAGACAGTTGGGATTGTTCAGCCTGGAGAAGAGAAGGCTCTGGGGATGCCTTATAGCAGCCATCCAGTATCTGAAAGGGGCCTACAAGAAAGCTGGAGAGGGACTGTTTATAAGGGTGTGTAGCAATAGGACAAGTGGTGAAGGTTTTAAACTAGTGAAGGGTAGATTTAGACTGGAAATTAGGAAGAAATTCTTTACTATGAGGGCAGTAGAACACTGGAACAGCTTGCCCAGGGAGGTCCCATTCCCAGAGACATTCAAACAAGGTTTGGGGGGGCTCTAGGCAACCTGATCTAGTTGGGGATGTCTCTCCTTACTGCAGGGAGGTTGGACTAGATAGATGACCTTTAAAGGGCTCTTCCAACTCAGTGCATTCTATGATTCTATCATGTCTGGGAGAGTCAATGGAAGGAGAAATCTGGGATCAGTTCAGGGACAGATCTCTGCTTATGTGAAATGTATCTGTCTGGTCATATCCCAGTATTTGCCTCAGTATAATTTCCTGACATGCTTTTTCCTGTAGCCACTAATTCATGTCAGACAGCCCCACTAGCTCTGCAGCTCCTCTAGTTGCACAGCCTACATCATTATCTCAGGCCAGAGTCTTATTTAAACTATTATGAAGCTGTAAGAGAGATCAAATGCTGAAGAAGGAAGCAGATGTGATAAAAGGCATGAAGCAGAGCAAAAGAAACTGAAATTTTAAGGAAGTATAATAAACAAATTACAGGGGGAAAGAACAGCAAAAACCCAGCAAAAACCCAAGAAGAAAGACAGAAATATACATCAACTTTTTCCACAGAATAGAAAACAACAGATTATCATTGTGCACAGTACATGCAGGAAAGAAACAAGAAACAGGGATTTTATGCAGTTCTTATTTCTAAGGATAAGGTATGTGTCAGAAATAGAGTATTTAATTAGAAATCTTTTAAAGCAATCCCACGTTCCAGCTGCAAGTCTGTTGTCCTTTTTGCTTCAAACTTACATTTTTGCGCCTTAACTCACATTTTCCATTTTTAGCATATCCTTATTAATGTTTTAGCTCTTCAAGGTTGTTCCAGCATGTATCACTAAGTAATGATACCTGCTACATATTTCAGATCCAGTTTAGATTTCTTTGTTGATACCCATCAAGTCCATAGCTGAAGAATATTGTATAATATCACTAACTTATTTCCTCTGTCCCTGAAGTTTTTTCCTTTAATAGTAGTGGTTCAAAGACTCTCTGTATTCAGTATTCAGAGTTTCTAGGTCCACTTTTCAAAACGTTTATCCTTTTGTTCTCCCTTTAGCCCTGGGTGGAAACGGTAATCATGAAAAGAACCTATTTAAATCCTTACCTGAAAACATAATAGCAAACAAACTAAATAAGCCCTCTATTTGCTAAGGACAGTCTGTCCGTGCTGGTGCTCCCCAGAACTGGTGTGGAATACTTCCTTTGTATATTAAGAACAATTGATTCTTATCTTTCCGCTCAAAATAACTAATGAATTTGCTTCTCCAGGTGGTGTTTATGTTTGTGCAGTTATGTGTGTCAACAGTGAACTGGTCTGACATTTCATTTATTTGGACTGAGGCAAGTGCATTTTTCTTATGATGCAATTAGTTAAAACTACCAGCACAAATTCTCCAGTTCTCCTATAGAAACAGTTCTATAAATTATAAGTACAGATTATACTTCAGATAAGCAGAGTTAGAACTTCCCCAAGTCCCCACTGGAAAAACTTACACTTGCTTGTGCTTTAAGCAAAAACTTTGCTATTGCATAATTTTATTCTGCTAAATACAAATGCTGTTTTCAAGTTTTTTAAAATTTTCATATGGGTACTGTTGAATATTAAAATACTCTTTTCTGAGTGGATTCAAACAATTTGCTTTGATTTACAAAAAGTTCCAGTCCAAGAAAGCACTGAAGCACTTACTCCTCAATTCAATGAGATTGGAGCCATAAGAGCACACTTGTTTTTTATTCTTTCTATGTCACTACAGGTAGAGTTACCTGCTGTTATACAAAGCTGAACAGATGGCTATGTTGAGTCTTTATGGTATCTCTAAGTGCTTCTTATTGATGCAGTAAACTGAAAGGTGAGATATGTTTAAACATCCATTTTAAAATTAAATCCATAGATAATAATGTTCTTCACAGAATCATAGAGTGGTAGGGGTTGGAAGGCACCTCTGGAGATCATCTAGTCCAAACCTCCTGCTAAAGCAGGTTCACCTAGAGCAGATTTCACAGGAATAAGTCCAGGCAGATTTTGAATCTCTCCAGAGAAAGACACTCCACAACCTCCGTGGAAGCCTGTACCAGTGCTCACCCTCAAAATATGTTTAGAATAGAATTAGAATAGGATAGGATAGAAAGGATAGGATAGGATAGAATAGGATAGGATAGGATAGGATAGGATAGAATAGAATAGAATAGAATAGAATAGAATATAATAGAATAGAATAGAATAGAATAGAATAGAATTAACCAGGTTGGAAAAGACCTTTGAGATCACCGAGTCCGGCCTGTCATCCAACACTATCTAATCAACTAAACCATGGCACCAACCACCCCATCCAGTCTCTTCCTAAACACCTCCAGTATATACCTGTTGTCCCTTGTTTTGTTTCTGGGCACTGCTGAAAAAAGTTCAGCCCCATCCTCTTCACACCCACCTTTTAGATATTTATAAGCATTGATAAGATCCCCTCTTCTCCAGGCTAAACAATGCTAGGTCTCTCTCAGCCTCTCCTTGTAAGAAGGATACTCTCCTTGTCTGTCTTGATCTGGGAAGACCAGAACTCAGAACTGGACACAGTTCTCCAAATGTGGCCTCACTAGGTCAAAGCAGACAGGGAATATAACTTCCCTCAATGTGCTGGTCACACTCTTCTCAAGGCACCCAAATGTAATAATCATTCTGGAAGAAAGCTGCTGACAAATTTGAAAGGTTTTTGGGAAAAGCTGCAAGAACAAGCATCCCCATTTTGGGGAATTAAAACAAAACAAAACAACAACAACAAAGTAATCTACTGTTATGACCCCCATCAGGAATGTTTCCCTCCTGAAAACTCAAAGGATTTTTGTACTCGGCAAGAGATAAGCGTAGGTCAGTATTTTAGAGCGGCTCACTTTAGCGACACACAATTTGTACAACTGAATGCAAGATCATGCAGCTGTGCAGCAGTATTCATATGGAGAAGCCAATGTGCAGCTATGGATTGAAGAATTACTGAATGTTCTTTTTGGTGTGACAGAGTCCTTGTGTAATATTAAGACAATCTAATCATAGCAGTAGTCAGGAGAAGTTATTGTCATTTTAAGTGTGTCAAATCCTTGAGTATGTTATGGTTTAATATGTTTAAATAATCATTCTGTAAGAAAGCTGCTGACAAATTTGAAAGGTTTCTGAAAAGAGCTACAAGAACATTATAGTTTGGAATACTTTTCCTAACATAAAATTAAAGCAGTTTAGCTTGAAAAAGGGGGCAAAAAGGTTTAGAAATGTCTTTAGACATGTTCATGATGAAAAAAAAAGGTTACAAAGTGAAGGTAATTTTTTTAATACGTAGAGGTAGTAAATTAGCAAGATTGAAAAGTGATAAAAGATTAATTCAGAACAGAAAAAAAAAATCCTACTTTGAAGCAATTTAAAGATTGAAACAACTAAAGAGGGAGCGGTACTGATCGCCATTTAAAGTCCTTAAATTTAGGTCAGCTGTATGTTCTGGGTTTGATCCAGAAGCCGCTGGGTAAAGTTTGATGAGCCTTGAGATTTAGAAGTTAAATTCAGCAATGGCTCCAGTGTTAAAACATGTGAATCTATAAACACACAATATTCAACTACAAAGTTAAAGTTATTTACATTTTTAGAAAAGCAGTAAATTGACCTTGCAAATACTGGTCAAGCCGACAGAATTGAAATGGTAAGGAATAAAGATCTCACATTTGTGCTCTTTACCACACTTGCATTGCCAGTTTGAACATTTCCAGCATTTTAAGAGGGTGTTGTGATGGGATATGACATCACTGTAGTTTTAGATCCCAGTTTTACTGAGACATGTTTGATTATGTTAATTAATCTGGCTTTCTCAGTACACAGGATTCCCCAGGATGTAATTCATTCAAGTGTGAAACCCCAGAGGCTTTGACCTATTACTAAAACAAAACTACAAATAGATTAGATGCTTTTTGATAAACACAGTCCTAAAATAGAAAGGCCAACTTTAAAATATGGAAGTAAAATCACTTTAAAAAAATAAATGTAGATGTTCAGTGTACTTCAATAAGCAACAAGAGGCTTAGCAACATATTTCAGTTTCTGAATATCAAGTGAGGAGCCTACATAAGAGCATTTGGCAAATTTCTCCATAAGAAATATGCATACTTATCACAAGGCTGTAACATAACATTCTTCAAAATGTATTACCTCAAAAGCAAGTTTTGGGGTAACTAAAATAAACAGACCTTTTAGTCTGTTTTTCTGAAGTGTTTGCTGTTGCCTTTGATTTCTGGATACATACAAAGAAATTGGTTCTACTTCATGGGTATTTAATTCATCAGTCCAAGCTGTGACCAACAGATTGGATGTGTTTTTCTTTGGATAATGTTTCCTCTCAAGAATCCTCTATCTTAAGCCTTAGCTCTCTTAATTCGGATAGGAGTTCCCCAGTTCCAGTGACAACTGATATTCTCCTGTCCATCATGTTCCTTCTGTCTGTACTAAACTATATGAGAAGCTAATCTTGGCGGGGGAGTGAGAGGATGAGGGGTGGGGGGGGTGTAGGTTGTAGTAATGGAAGAAATTAAAATGTCAATACATGGGCTGTATTTTACTCTACGTGCCAGAGCTTATCCAATGTTAATAAAATATGTATATTTCAGATTAATGTTTCATATGTATGTTAACAATAATACAACATTATTAAATATTAGTCGTTATGTTTACAAAACCTGTGCATATGTATTCATTTTATATTAAGACAAATAAGAATATAAATGCAGTGTAAATTTGTACTCTGTAAGTAATCATTGCTAGAAAAGAGTGCTGAGGTGTAGCTGATATGTTTATATTCACTGTAGTGTCTTGAGTGCCTCGGAGCAAAATATGGGCTTTTCTTTATGTGCATATAAACAGAAGTTTGTTAGATAAGGAGAGGCAATGGGAAGTTAGTATTTTCTTTTTGTTTTACAAAAAAGAACAGAACAAACAGTGGTCTAAAAAAAGGGGGGCTATGAACCATTATGCAGAGAGTCCAAGAAAGATTTTCAAACTCATTTCATACTTTGTTATTAGCTCCGTTTTTTAATCAAGGCTTTAATCCATTAAACACTGCTTAGCTCAAAGCAAGTGAGCTGTTCCACCAGAGTCAGCAGCCCTTTGAATATTTTGCTGTCTCGAGCCTCAAGGGAGGCAGCTCCTGCTGGTTAGTGAGCACTCCCCTTTTTAAATTTAATTACTCCTTGTAATCATTGCAGCACAATGCTTAAATATCTGGAGTAGCCTGCCATTTTCCAAGTGTGAAACTGTCTCTTCTATTTGAGTGTTTTGTTGGTTTGGGGGTTTTTTGTTTGTTTGATTTTTCTTCTTTGCTCTTGGGATAGTAATGGATTCAAAAAGTTAATTCTGAGAAACTGTACCTACATAAATTAACTCCCATGGATTTTGATGACAGAAATACAATTGCTTGCATGTGTAAAATGTAGTGTTGGCTGAGGCCATTTTAATGGTATAGCTGAAAATGTGTGGATCTTGTCATGAGTGGAATTATTACAGGCGCACTTCAGTGTTTTGTATTTTAGGCTGTATTGATGCTTGTGCTTAGAGACAGGGGTTCAGGTATGTTGGACTAAATTTATTTCCATCAGAGTATTTTACATTAAAATTTAAGCCCTTCGCCTCTTCTTCCATTCCTCCCCCCCGCCTTCTGAATAAGCACTTCTCAGTGCCATTGAACAGATGCAGCAAAGTTGTAGTGACAGCTGGTGTATGTGAAATGGAAGGAATCAAATCTGGAAGCCCAGATTTTCTCAGCCTGCTATGCTTTACACCAGTTTTCTCATTTGCCTTGAAGAGTATATAGATTTTGCAGCATGGTCTGGAAGTTAACAAACACAAGTATGAATTTAGAGAGAGGCTGAATACTGAAGATGTAGACCAAAGTGGAAAATCTCCCACTAACTGTCCTTTCTTTTTCTTGCCATGGTCTGGGCTCAGCTCCAATGTTTGTACTGACTGTACATACTACAGCTAGCATTACATCTAGCATAAGGGCAGAGAAAAGACATAAATCTAATAAGATGATTATGAGCTATATAAACTGTCAAAAACACTTTGAGTTCCTGTATGACTGACTTAACTTGCAGGGGGTCCTTTATAAAGATCTGGGAAGAGAGTCTGAAATGTAAAACTTGGAGTAGCTTAGTTTGGAGGTCTACTTTATAAGCACTGGTATTCAAAATTGGAAACCAAACTATTCTTCTACCAGATTCAGTGTAGTAGACTATAAAGATAGTTGAGCCAGCTTGAAATAACTTGGCAACACCAGTAGACATGCTATGGTGGTGCTCTGCCTTAGCCCAGTTATAGAATCATAGAGTGCACTGGATTGGAAGGGACCATTAAAGTTCATCTAGTCCAAACCCCCTGCAATAAGAAGAGACATTCTGAAATACGTCATGGTAGGAAAGTGGAGGGAAGGGAACAGGATATGAACTTCCTTGATGTCACTACTCACTCTACTTAATAAGATCCTGTGTTTCTCCAGCACAGTGGTTTTTCTGTGTGTGGAGTGAAGCTGAACATAGATCTGGAAATTGACTTCTGAGACATTAGTGTTAGTCCACAGCTATTTGGGTTAATAGCACCATGAAAAGTCTTCCACAATTTGGCAAATATAAGATACTTTGTAACAATATCTAACCCCTTTTCTGCTGCTGCTCCTACAGGGATAGTATCTCTCTCTTTCCATAATTAGAATTTAATTTTTTTTTCTAATTTCAGTCCCTGGTATGTTTAAATTCACATACAGTTTTATGTTTGGTTGTTGGTGGTTTTTTTGTGTTTGTTATTTTTTTCAACATTATTTTTTTCCTTCCTTTGATTTAACCTGAGCAAATACATTTACCAAATGAAGCAATCTCTTCCAGTCTCCTGAGCAGGTTTTCTCACCTTATTTTCCACTTTGAATTTCTCTTTCTCAAAAATAAATTATGAGAATAAAATGCAATATTCTGCATAAGGTCAGTTTTGGACTCTATAGAAAGGCACCAGTACTTCCTTGAAAAAAATAACTTTCTCAGTACGTGAGGAAATATCAAAACACTATTTGGGAAATATGTGGTATTCATTTAGAACATCTTGCCAATCTTAGTCCTTCATTTATGTTCTTCAGAGCTCATAGTGTGGTGTAGCTATTTTATTCAATTTGATGCCAATTTTATTGTCTGTGTAAGTCCTCTATTGATTTTCCAATGATAAATCCTAGTGGCCAAGGCTCCCTTGTCTGTCCCTGTTCTACCACAGCCATGTCTGGAAAAACATGCCTGATGTGCAGGACTGGAAGACACTCTTGCATTGCTTTAGCTACTAGCTGCTGTTTTAATCTACTGAAAACACTAACCCAAGTATGAATAGATGCTGCTACAGTTTGATAAGGCTGACAATAAAGTGAAAAAGTGGTCAGGATGTAAAAAAGAGTGTTTCTTTCAAAGCATATTCAAAACTGTAGCAAAGGCAGTTCAGATGTGTAACGGCCTTCAAGCTTTGGTGTTCCTATATGACCTTAATTTATTTGATGCATTTCAAATGACTGGGAATTATGAGTAGGCAAGGAATAAAATTTCAGGCCTCTCAAGTGCCCTGAATAGTGTGGTGTGATCCTGTATGTTCAGGTCATGGTTCTGAGTGTACTAGAGAGTATTAGTGACCCTGACATGTGGGGCCTCAAGCCACACTCAGCATCATGCGGGACATAAGATTACTACGACTTTTTCTGTTATTTCCACCTCTTACTTACTAAACCCATTAGCCAGCTTTAAGTGTCAGTGCCTTTCTCACTGAGATCCCAAAAGAACCAACACCTCCTTGATGCAGAACAACCCTTCATGTGGGCCCAAGAGCCCCATTTAAGTTTGACTGAGCCTTCAGTCCCAGAGTGAGCTATGTTGCAGATGTATCAGTCTCTGATTTTGTCTCTTGCTCCTTCAGGCTGCCCCTGTGCTATAGCACTTCCTTCAGTCTTCTCTTGGGTCCCCCCACTAGACATAGTTCACCCCCTTGCCATGTCTGGCACTGTTGATGGACCTTGTTACTACCATATGACTATGCCCATCCCGGTCAAGTGCTGTGGGACTGCAGAACATCAGAGAGGTCATGATTTGCACTGAGTATGCTCTTGGTCCTTGGCTCTCCAGGGTCAGCCAGCCCTCACAGCTCCATGATGTCTTTCTCTATGAGTTGCTGGAATCCTCTGAGCTTTTAGGAAATGAAAACTGTGAAAGTGCATTGAAAAGTGGGTATGAGAAGCTTCTGTTCTCACATGCTAGTGCTGTACACCTACTTTGATCCTACAAAAGGCCAGGCTGTGGATATTTGGCAACGCTGTATGCAGCTCATTTTACCCATATCCGTGCTTTGATGGCTTTGAAAATTATACTGGTGATGGCAGCTCTCAGAGAATATATTCTCCATTGGTTTATTCCTCTCCTGTCAGCTTCAATGGTATAGATTCGTGTCTAGTTTTCAGACTAGAAGTATTAAACAAATTGATATGCCTGACTGAATTAAATTCTTTTTTTTTTTTTCAATACTAATACATATTTATTAATGCAAAAATGTATAGTGCAAAAATGTGTGAGTTTATTAATATTATTCTTCTAATTTGAATGCTGACATGCTTCTCATACAGGCACCATACACAACCACAATCTATTGATGATGGATATTGCTTTTTAAACATTTTAATAAGCATCATGTCAAAGGAAGAACAAAATTCAAGATGTTTATACAAAACATGTCTAAGATTTTTGAACATCCTGAAGCAAAAACTTATCTCCTACAAAAGAGGTCTTGAGAAAAACTGCTAATAAAATATTACAAGGACCCTCACTTTTGGAGGAGGAAAGTGTCTCCAGATTATTTCTTCCTAAAAATACACTCTATCACTCTGCTCTAATTCACACTCCAGTTGCTAATGCAACTACAGGAAGAATCAGACATTCAGCAGGTGAATTAAATTAATGAGGTAACTAAAAACTCCTGCTCCCAGTTACTGCTCCTTTCATTGCTTTAGGTGCCATGGGTTAGTTGTTTAGGTGGTGGATAGGTTCATGGGTTGGACACGATGATCTTGAGGGTCTCTTCCAACCTGGTTTATTCTATGTGTTCTATATTCTATGTGTTAAAGGAAGAACAGATAAAGTGTGCTCTTCTGATGCTCTGACCTGCTGAAGTGGTACAGCCTCTCAAAAAGGTAATTAACAGATGGTTTTGTGGTTTGTTTGTGGCTTGGTTTGTTGTGGGTTTGTTTGTTTTGTTTCCTTTTGTGTTTTTGGTTTTGTTTGTTTGTTTGGTTGGTTTTTTGGGTGGTGGTGGGTTTTTTTGTTTGTTGGTTTTTGTTTGCTTGCTTTTAATGAAATGCTTCTTGTTGCTGAGCTGCTATTTGTTCTTTGGCTCTATGGTTTTCTGAAGGTCCCTTGGGACGAGGTAGCTTCCTGTGTATGCTTTGGTTTAGTTTTGTGAGTATCTTTGAAGTACAGAGATCTTCTATGTATAATGATTTTTAAGGTAAGGAAGCTTAATAGGATTGATGGCTTGTAATGTGCTTCTCTGACAAAGTTTAGTGATGTTTTGAAATCTTGAGAAATTCCATTCTAGTTTTGGATGTTGGGGCACTTGGTTAGCTGGGTTATAGTTGCAGCTGTTTCTTGAGTACAAAGAGTTTGGAGAAAGTCTCTTCTACCCTGTCATCTTTTCTTTCTATTCCAATTTGTGGCTTACTGTGCTGAGAAGGCAGTGCTAATGGGAGAGGAGGTTGTGCTGACAAGATTTAACTAGCTACTATGAAAAATGCACAGGTCTGCTCACACTGCTGTTATTTCTCTGCTTGCTTATTTAGTTATATTAATTCTCAAATTCACCTACCTCCTAACTTAAGCTTTCACTGTCTTACTCCTTAGGTTGTGTTTGCAATATCTGTAATTGATATCTGTGAAAAGAATTGTGTTTAATTATCTGTTTGGGTTATTTTAATTTTTTTTTTCCCCTGAAAAAAACTCATTGCTTGGTTTTTCTCTTATGTAATGCTCTCTACCAGACAGTGCTATTCATCACTGAAATACAGATGTGGAGAGAGGAAGAACATACTGGAAAAGGCTTATGACATGGCTGTTAGGAAATGCTGCATTAACACCAACTAAGTCTGCATTGGTTTTGCAACTATATTCTGATTATTTTTTTTTCTGGTAGGAGTTGCTGGTTGTTGCCTTTCCTCCCTTACCCTAAAAGAAGACTTTTAAAGTGGCTTCACTTCCAGCCTGAATGGAAACAATAGCAAAGTGGAATTAAGCAGAGGTCACTGAACTGATGTGAACAAACAGGAAAGTGGTACCAGAGTGCAGGCACTTTCCTATGACCAGGCACAATATGGTGTAAAACTCAGATGTGTAACTGAAGTGGTAGGCTGCGTATACATATGTGCTCCTATATGTCTGTCTTAACAGCAGCTTGCTAGTGGGAGAAGATTGTTTCAATAATTGACTACTAGGTGTTTGTAGAAGCTGTGCTACTCTCATTCCACTCACTGTTCGATTTCTATTTGTGTGTGGCAAATTGCTTTTTTGTGGAAGGTTCTAAGGAAGTCTTTGAAGATGCATTTCTGTGGCAATGCCAGCGACGAGCAGTGTGAGCAATCTGGCAGTGCAAGCCTAGAGCCTGACATGGTGGTAGGCCATGCTCAGCATAAGTGCAGAGCCAGGTAGCAGTGTAGCAAAACAGTGCTGTGCCTGCAGCATGTAACTAAAGCAGGACACTGATAGCTATAAACATAGAAAGTTATCTTGCGACAACAGGACATGCACCTGCATCAACAACCTTGCGTGTTGTTAATAGTTGGACCAATAATCTATAATAGTGCCATGTGTGGTCACTCACAGGGAACCAATGAAGCCATGCCAACAAGGCTGAGTTTATATAAGTTGTAGAAGTACTCCCTCCCCTCCCCACCCCCACCAATACTGGAACAATAAAGGAACAATACTCGATCATATTGGTCAGCTGTATTGACTCCAATCTCCATCGTCGATACATTTCTATATCGTTTCTCTTTGTTTGACTTAAGGACTGCCAAATAATTGTATTTTAATGGGATTTTTTTTATAGCTGTGCCTATCTGGGAAGGAGGGAGGGGTAGTGCATTGTGTAGTTGTGTCATGTAGGGGTATAATTCGAAAACATCCTGCAAATGTTGAAAGCTTAAACTTTCTGGAATGTTAAAGCTGTTGAAGGGTTTGTGCACAAAGAGTTTTTAATATTAGAAAATTGAAAGAACTGAGATTGACCTGCTACTCCAAGTGACTTGTTTCACTTGTGTTATAGAACAAGTCTGTCCACCTTGTAAGGCTCACTCCTCTAGGATTGAGACATGTGGCCTGTGGGACAGTTCTTCAGCTCTTGTGCATAAAAAAACAAAACATGTAGGATTTAGCTTTAAGTATTAAACACTAGATTGCACTGGTAGTGTGGCCAGCATGACTAGGGAAGTGGTCATCCTCCTCAGACTTGGCACTGGTGAGGCTGCACCTCAATTAATGTGTTCAGGTTTAGAGCCCTCACTGTAAGGAAGATCTCAAAGTGCTGGAGGGTTCTGAAAAAAAGGGTAATGAAGTTGATGAAGGGTCTAGAGAACAGGTGTTATAGGGGCAAGGGAGCAGCTGAGGGAACTGGGGTTGCTTAGTCTGGAGCAAAGTAGGCTGAGGGGAGACCTTCTCATTGTCTACAGCTACCTGAGTGGAGGTTATAGTGAGGTGGGTGTGGATGTCTAATCCCAAGTAACTAGTGATAGGACAAGAGGAGACGGCTTTGAGCTGCACCAAGAAAGGTTCAAATTGATTACTAGAAAAACCTTATTCATTGAAAGGGTTGTCTAGCATTGCAACAGGCTTCCCAGGGAATTGGTGGAATTGCCGTCCCTGTAGTTATTTAAGAGATGTGTAGATATGGTGCTTAGGTATGTGGTTTAATGGTGGACTTGGCAATGTTATATTTATGGTTGTACTTGATGATCTTAACCCAAACAATTTTATGAAATTGAAAACATTTCATAAACTGTTGAGCATGCATATTTAAAACATTTAATCAAATATGAAATGTGTTTTTAAAGTTCAGTTTGGAGCCCAAGTGGTCATGAACATGAAGTTGCTGAATCCAAAATCTTACTGATAAGAAACTGTATAGCTGGAAGTAATTCAAAGTCAATAGCTGTCTTCATAAAATTGTGAAGATTATAATCCTTTCCTGATTGGTGATTCTGATATGTCTGGATAAGTCCCTATCCAATAAATAATCTTATGTTCAGTCAGATGTGCAATTCATTGTAATATTTTAAGAGGAAGGACAGAGGAAAACTATTGTGCTTGCATATTTGGCATATTACTCTTACAGTGGCTTGGATTTGTGTGGGGTTTTCTTAAGATTGAAGCGAAGAAGTTTTTTCAGTAATGGCACTCTATCAGATGTTGATTACAGAGTAGCTCTTATTATTTATATCTTGTTTCATTCTTTAAAATGTGACTTCATAAGTATGCTTTCTGATACATTTACGGGTTAAAGATTACATTGTTAACAAGCAAGATAATGAAACTTTTTCTTTTCTTTTTCTTTTGTGTTTGTCTTAAAACGCACAGATCTAAAGGCTAACTGCTGTTCCTGTAACTTGTATGTGCTTGAAGATAAAGTGATGGAGAAACTGTTTTTTCCCTCCAAATGCACTGTAGCCAAAGGCTTTTCCCTTAGAATAGAAAAGAATTAACCAGGTTGGAAAAGACCTTTGAGATCATTGAGTCCAAAGTCCAACCTATCATCCAACACTATCTCATCAACTAAACCATGGCACCAAGCACCCCATCCAGTCTCTTCCTGAACACCTCCAGTGATGGTACTCGTCTCATTTCCCAACTACTATTCCTTGTTGTATAAAATAGATAATTGTATTGTTTTATGTATAGTAGTGTTGTGTTGTTGTTTTTTAAGTCTCTGTTCGCCAGTATTTCCTACATGTATGTGCTGGTAATGCTTGTGATGCATCCCACCTTTTAAAGCATCTAGAAACTGTGTCTCATTGAGTTGACTTTTAGGATAATATAAGTGAATAAAAATACTTACTTTCATGTCGCTATGCCTATTTTATGATCCAGTATAACAATTATTTTGATCTTGGATGATCCAGTTACTGAACTTGATGCTCCTAGATACTTCACCAGCAGGAGGTTTGAGTGACCCTCAGACAGTTAAGGGGAGGAGTCTGGGGCGGCTATGCAGCACTGGACTGTAGTCAGTAGACTGAAAGTGTAGGCAGAAGAGAGTTGGGATAGCTTGTACTACCTGTCTTAGTTACATGGCCTGAATTGTGTGTATTTGCGATTTGGATACATGTATGCTGTATGCTTAAGTGCGATGTAGCACCAAGTTCTATCTGAAATGCCATTAAACAAAGGGGGGGGGGGGGGGGGGGGGGGGGGGGGGGGGGGGGGAACACCTCATCTTGAATTAATGATTTTTCATGTTTGCAAGGAAGTACTTATTTTCTGTTGCTTCTATGTGATACTGAATGGAGATAATTTTAGAATTTGCACGTCCCTTTTTTGCCGTAATTGCAACATTAGTTCAAAGACTCTGTAGAAGCAGCAAATGACACATACAGACACATGCCCTTTCAGTAAATGACATATTTTATGTATTTCACACATTCTTGTTCCACATCAGCTTTCTAACTTATTAAGAAAGTAAGTGTGTGAACTGACTTTGCTGAATTTCAGAAACCAGCAGGCACTGCATGGAAAATTTACAGAAGTGCATTCTTTAATTTGTAGTAAGCTCATTAGGTAGTACAAAATTGCAGGGCAGCTGAGATTTCTTATTTCAATGCTTCATTTAAACAAATGTTTTCCTATGGTGAAGAATGGTAGTATCTTCATTGAGATTTTTACATTAATAGATAAAACTAAGTTGTGAACTTATTAATGTAACTACTTTAAAAGGATAAATGCTGGGAAGTGGACTCCCACTTACGCATTTTTTTCCTGTACTCAGAATATATCTGCTTTGCCATTGTGTAGGTACTTGCAAAGCAGAGGCATATGAAAGCCTCTGTGGTAGTGCCTCATGGAGAAGGAAGTGTGGTCTGCTCTGTGTGCAAACAGTTGCACAGTCATTGAGTGCTATTTCAGAGGATGTTTTCACATGGCATGTTTTGAACAGTGAGACTCCATGGGCTGCATTTTGCTGTGACTTTAATACTTCAGGTAATGGAGTTTGATTTAGTTGCTGCTATCATCAACTTAAGTATTTCTTTAGTCACTAAAACAAATTGCACAGCAAGATGGACACTTCTGATGGCTGTGCACAATGAAGAGGTATGATTAATGGGCTGGCACAAATTCTGTGACTCTTTTGCATTAACTCCCTTATATACACACCTCTTCCTTGCAAAAAAACTCATACTGCTTGTCACCTACTTATGAGATGTTTGTGATAGTTTGAAGGCAGAGGAGGGAACCATTCACTTGTGATGTGTTGTTTATATATTCAGTAGACTCAGTGATTGTCACAGAAGTCTCTTTTAATGCTTGACCACTTAACCATGTTTATTTTTCATTGTTTTTAAAAATAATATTTATGTGCTATTTGCTTGGCAAGTTGTTTTATTTTCTACAGAATAGAGAAGTCTTAATGTGCATCTTCACATGAGTCCAACTTTATCTCCCCAAAATTTCAGGTGTTGGAACAGACGAGACTATGATGGATTAGTTTCAAATCCTTTCATACCTGGTGATAGGGAGCTGTGATCTGTGTGCAGAAATGTTGTAAAGTGAGTCATACTTTCTGGAGATGTAAATGTACAGAGTTCAAATAGTCTGAGGCTGGTGAGTAATCCTGTAGTGGATTTTGTGACCTCTTCCTTGAAATAAAAGAAGCAGTATGAAAACATCAATACAAATGTAAATAGCTTTACATTATAGATGTAGCATGTCACTTTGGCACTTAAGCTGTGTAACAATACGAGGCTTATTTCCAAGGGAACAGGAGTGCAGTAATGGCAAAAAGTAAATTAGGCTGCTGTGCATTTCTTGGGCCTCAGTAGGGTTAGAATGTAATCTTCAGGAGTGCAGACTGAAACTGATGCTGTCAATAGTTTTATTCTTGTCTCTTTGGCACTGCTTCATGCCACTTGTAGGAAAATAGAATGAAATATGGAAGTTAGCAAAGGTGTAGTTTTTTATTTCTCAGAACCACCTAATTGTCTCCAAATCATTTGAACAGTAATGCTCTCTAATAACGAGAATCTGTATAGTTTTATTTAAAAATCTGTTATAATGCATTGTTATTTCATTTTTTCCATTCCAAAGTCTAAAATGGTACTAAAATTTATCTGCTTCCTGGCATAGCTGACTGAATATAGATGCAAGATCTATTCAGCTTTTTGAATACATCCCCAATGATGGATGAAAGAAATCCCTCTATGAGATATTACTAATACATAGGACTTCCAGGTAGGTCTGACCTGCTAGAAACACTACACATTTTTCATGAATGTCAAGATACTTATCCTAGAGAAGATGTTTTTGCTGTATAGAAACTGCTTGGGGGAAAAAAAAAAAATCACATTCATCAAAACTGTTGAAGCTTTCAAGACATCCTTGATAGCAGATAAGGCAAAACATTTAGGAAAAATGAATACTACCTCTACTTCATTGAACAGCATTTGGCAGTGGTAGTAACAGACAAATTTTCATGAGCTCTATTAGCACACACACACACACACAAAAAAGGGGGGGCGGGGGGGGGGGCAAAAAACCCCATGTGCTATGTTTGTAAGGAAGTGCTAATACAAAATACACATAAAACCAAATCCATCATAATTTGTACCAGATTTTTGAAAGCATCTCAATTCTTTACTTCCCCAGGCATTAGTAAATTGTTTACTTGTTTTGGAATCCATTTCAGTATCTCACAAAGGTTAGCAATGACTAGAGTAAATATAGGTGTTACTGAAATCTGTGAATATCACCAAAAAATGCTGTTCCAAATACCTGAGCAATAAAGAATTCCACTGTAATAATTATTTGTCTTTCAATATTAAAGCAGGATGCTAAATATTTTTTCCATAATGCTATAGTGGGTACAGAGAGAAGGAAAGCTTTAGAAGTCTGTCTGCTTAGCCTGGCTGTTATGTTTTTACTGTTATGTTTTATTTAAATGATTGTATTTAAAATTGATGGAAGGTGAGATCAAGCAGTGTGCTTTGAGGAAAAAAAACACCTTTCTATTCAATATAACCAGTTTGATTCTTGTCTCCCAGTACTCTTTCTTAAAGGTAGTACATTTTGGATTATTATTTAAGAACAATGTGTTCTAAGTATCATGTATGCCTAGGTACCTGTAGCAACCTGTTTTAAATAAGTGAAGGCTGTTAGGTGAAACAAATGTGAAGTGGAAGAATTGTTGGGTTACTAGAATCAATAGCAAAGGTACTCGGTGGCTATTTGGATTATTTAGCCATAATGTCTTATGGGAAGGATGAATGTCTGGATGCCATCCTCAGCTTACAGTGTGGACATCTCACAAAGTTTGTGAGAGGGAAATAAAGTTCTCTCTGAAATCAGTATACCTTTGGATCTTAACATTACAGGGAACTAGATTTTTCTAGCCTTAAGAAGGGCAAAATCAGCTCTTTGAAACTTTTTTTTTTTTGGTGAAAATAAGTTATTTGCAAGGAGCTCATCTTAACAGAAGTTTAGACTTGAGGTGAGGAGAAAGTCACCGAGAGAGTTGTTAGGCATTGGAATGGGCTGCCCAGGGAGGTGGTGGAGTCACCATCCCTGGAGGTGTTCAAGAGGGGATTGGACATGGTACTTTGTGCCGTGGTTTAGTCATGAGGTCTTGGGTGACAGGTTGGACTTGATGATCTTTGGGGTCTCTTCCAACCTTGGTGGTTCTGTGATACAATAAGGAAGATGGCTCAGTGCCCTACAGTTTTCTTTTATTCATCATAGTATTCAAAATGGTTTAAAGATACAACTATGGTATATAAATGTGTCAAACTATATAAAGGTTTTTTGTGGTGTTGTGTGTTGGTTGTTGCTTGTGTGTGTTGTTTTTTCCTTTCTCTCCTATACCTACTATTTATTGGAAGAAGGCAAATGGGAGGAATTTCAGAATTCTTGTGTGAATATCCCTATGATTCTAGGATCAACCTCTCCAGGAATGTGATGGTTCTCATCACTGATGATTTTTATGCTGTAACTGTACAGGACCTAGTTAATCTCATCTAGGCTTCCTTCTGCATAAAAGGCAAGACCAGATGATCTATCAAGGTCCCTTCCAACCTGAGCTTTTCTATGATTCCTGTGAAAAAAATAACCTTTACAAGATTTGTTCTGTATTGGGGTTCATGCTGACTATTTTTAGCTGTTGATCATTCCTGTTAGTGACTTCTGAAGGTTGGTTGTTTACTGCAGAGGCTAGAGAAAGCTTTTCTTAAGATAACAGTTTTGAAATCTGGTTTGGTTATTTTTGGTGTGTGGGGTTTGTTGTTTTTGTTGTGGGGTTGGTTTTTTTATTTGTGTTTTTTTTTTTGTAGGTTGCTTTGGGGTTGGACTTTTTTTTTTTTGTTTTGTTGTTGCTTTGTTTGTGTGGTTTTGTTGTGGTTTTTTTTTCCCACTGGTAACTTGTCACTCAACTATAATTGAAGACCAATTGAATACTTACCTGAGATCATTTGCTTTGCAGATAGTGAAACGAGCTACAAACTGCCCATTTTGTGTCAGCTCTATTTGTTCACAGAAATGCTTGTACTATTTCCCTTATCTAACTAGCTCTAAGATAGGACCATTCTGCCATGGCAATGCTGAATAGAACTCCTTGCCAGCTCATAAAAATAACTGAGAAACAAAAAACTTTAGGCAAGGTGAGTCCAGATAAAGTCTGAGAGTGGCTTTCCAAAGCAGCCTGTGAAATTAATTATGCATTTAAAATGAGGGACTCTAAGAGACTCATAGTTTACCTTTCAGTAGAAGATTATTTCCCAGATAATTTTTTTGCATCTCTTACTTTGTGAAAGCTAATTTATATTGTGTGGTTCTTACACCAAACTGCTGAGGACACTAAGTAGATACAAAGCAAGCATCTCTGCATTTAGCAAAGTGAACTGACTGGGAAAATAATGTGCTTTCTCTGTAGTTTTTCTTAGCAAAGTTGTTACTTTTTGTTTTCTCTAGTGGAAAACAGGAGCTGAAGAAGTAATGACTATTAAACATGAAGTTAGTCCATTGGGGAAACTTGTAAGCATTTGTACACATTTCCTCAGAAAGAAGAGATGTGAACTAGCTTTGAAAAATATATATTTGTCCTCTACTTAGCATCCAGCAGATGGTAGGACAAAGTCTAATGAAAAAGCTAAACAGCAGCTGAAAGGTGCTGAATGTACTTTATTTAATCTAGGAAAATTGATTGAGTTCTTTCTTTGATGTTATCCTCTTACAAATGAGATTTGTCACTATCCAAAAATCTGTCAGATTCACAAAGCTTCCCTTCCCAAAGAGAAAACATGTCTGCAATTTTCAATGGCTTATGAGGTCTGCGAAAAGAATTCCCAATGCTTGATTTTCAGCTGAGGGATAGAGAGAGAAAAATGCAAGCAAATCCTGAAATGTCTTCATGTCAGGTTTTTGGGTTGGTTGGTTTGTTTGTTTTTCTTTTCCTGGATAGTGTAAATGAGATTTAATGCAAAAATATTTCACCAAAGCCTTGGAGGAACTTCTTCAAATCCTGTAAAAATTAGTGTGTACTGATTCCCCATATACTCAGGAGTTTCTGCCTGTTGGAGACTGTAAGCACTTATCTGTTGTTATTGCTACTTCTAACTGGACTCTAATGTGGTGTTGCACTTGAGATTGCGGACACTGTTGCCTGACGGCCAATTTTCAAGTAGTATGTAACAGGGAAAGCTGTTAATGTGCTATGAGTTTATAAAATCCCTTTAAGAGGATGGGTTATTATCTGAAGTGATTTCTCCAGTGTGTTCAGTGAGATGCCTGTTCAAGCTTTTGGCTAAACAGCATCTATGCTGTCTGAGTAGAAACAGCAGCTTTGTACCAGTACATGTGGAAGAAGTCACAGCTTGCCTCTGACAGGCAAAAGGTTTCAAACTTGCAAAATAACCAAGACTGCCAGATCTCCACCTGCTGCAGGTGTTACTGCTATTCTCAATTCTAAGTATGTAACTAAGCAAATTCTCAGCTGGGTAACTGAAATCTTTGCTTTCCTGCTTCAGGAGTGCTGTACTGCAGTCTAATGCAGGCAAAACACAGATAATTCCCAGGGTGAGAAATATAATGGAATTCAGCAGGATTAAATATTATTGGAAGGGAATCTACTTATAACAGTTTAGTGGCTGTGGAGTGAAATACTGAGCTAGTTTATAACAATGTCCTTTGATTTCATGTGCTTATGCTTCCCATGAGCAATCTCTATGCACATAGCAACATGATACACAAAGACAGACTTTTATTTAGCTAAACAGGAAGAAGAAACTGGCTGATCTGCCTCAAGAATTAATACTAACACATTGGTCACACAGATACAGTTGCATTACAGCTTAGGATGTATTGAATGGATCTTCTACCAGACAAAACTTGAATAACTGTACTGAGGTGGTGTGGGGAGACAAATGCCAAATAAGTGCCTCTTTTCTCAGGTTTTGAGAGACATGCATTAAAGATTTACAATTGTGGTATCTATGTAGAAATAAATGTGCATATATAAAACAAATTTTGGAAAAGCAGTACACATCAGACTAGAAATACTAATAAGATAGTTCCCAGTACTTCACTTCAGAAGGGAAAATAATCCAGATACCGGAGTGTTATTTGATCATCATTAACTGTTGAATTTTAGTCTCAGGACCTCTGAAATTTGCCAGGTCCAGTAGATTGCCTAGGACCATATCCAGAAAGCTTTTGAATATTTCTAAGGATGGAGACTACCACTTCTCTGGGCAAACAACATAACAAAGAAATGCCTGCTAGGTATTCCTTTGCAGAACAAGTGCTGGAAGGCACACTGTTGTGGAGATTATGTCTGTGAGTTGCATAGAAAAGCATTTTATTAAAGATTCTAGCTGCTCAGCAACACCCCCTGGCTTGTATCAATTCAAAGAGGACTTGTTGTATATTCCTATATTGTTTCCTTAACCTGGCTCTGCTTTACAGTATATTGTAGAAGAATTCCCTGGGATAAGCCCCTCTCTAAAGGATATATAAGCAATGAAACAAAATAAGGGAAGCTGTCTCTCTCAAGATACAAAGTGCCTCAATTTACCTTAGGACACAAAAGACTGAGTTCAACTTATAAGATCTACTAAGTATACTTTTTTAATCACTATTTGATTTCTTCATGTGAATAGATCATCAAGTAACTGCTGAAAATACTAAGTTCTTCTCCAGCTTTATTTCTTTCCCTCCTCCAGCAGATATTGAAAAATACATGGTGAAAACAGATATATCAAGGAAGCAGGAATATACTGAACATCAAACAGTACAAAGGACTGAAATAATTACTTAGAACTCTGTCCAAAGAAGAGAATTGTCTCCAAGAGATAATCGAAATACAATTTTTTCCTTTGAAGTTAACAAGTGAATACATCCTTTAAATTAATTAAATTTTCTGTTACAATGAGCAGCTTTCTAAACAAACTTATTTTAAGGTTGCCAAGTAACTTTTTGCTTAACTTGATTATGTGCCCTCAAACTTTTTATTGTTTGTTGTTTGTTTGTTTGTTTGTTTTCAGTTTCTGGACATAGAGTATCTAAGATGCACGTAAAAATACCTTTTATAGAGTTTTATTTTTTTAAGTTGCATTTTGTGTTTTGTTGTATTTCTATTTTGATCTTGCACATTCAAGAAAGTAACAGGCTTGTATACAGTGGCGTGAATCTTAAACTTGTCATACTGACACTATTGATGCCCATGTTTGGGGGGGGGGTTGAAAATCTTTAACAAAATGTCTTTGAAAATATCATAGAGCACGCTATTGCAGCTCTGTGGAGTTGTTAATTTTAAAATCACCTGGCATAGCTGCAAGTTAAACAATCATCAAACGCTGAATTCTTGAAAGGTAAAGGTCTATAATCACAAATATTATCTGAGTTCTGGAAGAAAGTCCTTTTAATTGAATAGCTACTCTACCTTTTTCCTTACCATAAGTGCAAAATGGAATGGCTGCTTCTGTGTTCATGGACTCTTAAGAAAATGTTAAATACTTGAATATCCCTATACTCCCCCCCCCCCCTTTTTTTTATACATGCTTTGTTCTTGCCCATTTTTCTTTAGTCTCTTCTTTAGTGTGTTGGTGTGTTCCCTACAACCTTCTGTCTACCCTACAGCACTTCTAGTAGCAGATCTGTTTTCATAAATCACTTTGAGAGAAGCCAACACTCATAAAGAAAATATATGTTGATTTCTGCACTGTCCTGACATCTAACGGAAAGTTAAAATAAAGGCCACAATAAAATTCCACTGCAGCTCATAGGAGGCTTGTTTTGTGTTCTGTGGATGTGCAGTTTTTCCTTTAGACCAGAATATCATTCTGATTTTAATGGGATTTTTGTTTGTGAGGTAAGATGGTAATGAAATGAAACACAACTAGGTTTCAGTCCTGAAATCCATTCTCACTTTTTCATAAAGGCAAAGCTTTCACTGACGTCAATGACAGTTTTGCCTGAGTCAGAATTGTAGAACTGGGCTGATAGTGTCTGACTTAATGAATTTCAAAGAGATTTCATTTCATGACCAGACAGTTCATTTTGGAGTGTCTTTCACAGCCAGTGGAAATGCTTCTTGTGATCGTGTTTTTGTTTTCTATTTGTTTTCATGCTTCTTTAAAGCTTTTTTCTTTTTTTTTTCTTTCCCTTAGAGATTATACTCTAACAAATGAACAGAGTGTTTTAATTGAAAGGGTAGTAATGAGATTAATGTAAGAGCATTTTAAAATCATACTGAAAGATACATGCTGTTTTTTCTTTTTTTCTTGTTTGGTTGTTGATTATTTTTGTAGTAGGTCTGAAAAATCTTTTGCTGCAACTTTCTTTTGGTTGGTAACTAAGAGGCAAGGCTTATTTAATTAAAAAGAAGGAAAAAAACCCTACACATTTGAAACTTCTTAAGCTTCATTCAGAGAGACCAAACAAGGTGAAGGCACTGAAGAAAGAAGAGGGAATTTCAGAGTCCATACTAAAAAGACAATATAAAATGGAAGAAAAGGGAAGTGTCTAGGGAGAATTTGGTTGCATTTGGTATGGTGTTGGGGTTGTGGTGGTATTGTTTGTTTGGGGTTTTTTTGGTTGGCTTGTTTGAAGGTTTGGTTTTGGTGATGGTGTTTGTTTTTGTTGTTGTTTTATTTGTTTTGTTTCATTGTCAGGTTTTGTTTGTTTTTCATATTGTTGTTAGTTTGGATGGGGTTTTTTGGTTGCTTTTTTTTGTGTGTGTGTGTGTGTGTGGTTTTCTTCCCTATTCAGCCTGATCTGCACTACCCTGCAACTGTGGTCATTTTAGGAAACAGTAAATGCAACGAGTTCTAACCTGAAATCAGGCATTACCCTGTGGGAGTTGATGAAGGGAAAGTACTTATTTTCAGTAGACCTGCTACATAGAACTTGCTATGATACTTCTGTGTGTAGTCTGGGGACTTGACAAGCAGTCTTTGTGTATGAATCTCTTTACCCAGCTTTGCAAATGACCTTAACCTAAGGTTGACTTTTGCTGAAATGAGGCAACTGAATGTAGTATTTCAGCTGCAGGCGGTTATCATAGATCATACTGTCTACTAGTATGCAATCTATATCTCATCATGGTACCGAGGCTTGAATTGTAATGACCAGTACTACCTCTTGGCCACACACAGATCTATGTGAACACCACAATGCAAAAGAGACTATAGTTGTTATTCACATTGGTCTCTTTCTTAATTGCCATGGAAGCTGTGCTCCTTATTGGAAAATTGCACTGTTTCTGTGATAGCACCAGTGAAATACCCCAGGTCAATAGTGGTTTCCCTTTGCAGCAGTTATTCCTAGCTAGCAGAAACCCTTTCTATTGCTGCTCTTATACTGTTCCAGACTCCTAAGTCATTTAAGTGCACAATAGCAAATAAATTACCCAATTTGGGTATATTAAGAACTTAACTCATTAACTTTTTTATGCAACTGTCCTTCTGTATTATATTTTCGTTACTCCATACGGAATCCCCAGGAAGTCAACTGTGCATATCAGCTGTGGTCTTCAGTTAATGTTCCTCAGTGAATGTTCACTTTATTCTGAGTCCTCTGCCCTGGAGTAATTCTTGATTGCATCTTGATTTGCAAATGCATAGGTTGTCTTTGATAGCCTTATTTGTCAATGTTGTTGACATCTCTACTGCCAGGTAAATGTGACTCAGGTACCCTATCCAGAATTGAGTTAACAGGTACACTTGAACATGTGATGCTGGTAGGTTAAGTCCCAAAACCTGAAAAAAACAAAGGTTATTCCAACTGAGGATTTTAATACCTATCTTGGCTACAGGAGTTTACACACACACACAAAAAGTAAACTCTGTTAATTTTCAAATAAAAACTTGGTAGAGACTAAGATAAGGGTTTAGATGATCTAAAAATCTTTTAAACTTGTTATTCTGGGATACTACTATATCATGTTGGTAACTGACAGATTTAGACCAGCAAGTGTATCTGCAAGTGGACATGACATGAAACACTCTTAAAATGGTGATATTTAGGATCTTCCAAATGGTTCCTTCTACAAATTAATAATTTATAACAGCCTGGGTTTTTATAACACATTAAGTGTGTTTGTATTTGTGAAAAGCTAAATGATTTATAATAATTAATACATTTCTACAGTTACTTCTTATGCTGGTGGAAATTCTTGCATTGAACAGAAGTGATAGGAATAATAGGAATGTGCACAATGATAGGGGGAGAAATTTTCTTTCATTTCTTCTGCTTTAAGCTGATAGAGGAAAGGCAACTTAATTTCCACTATCTTTTTATGGCCCTCTGTTGTCTCACTAGAATACAAGTATTTTGAAATGGGAGAAAAGTTGTGCACACTGCTTTTTTTGAAATTATTCCTCTTTCCAGGCTTTCATATAGATTCTACTTTATTTGCACTTTCATATAAATGCTGTGATTGATATTTAAACTTACTCTTCTGAGTACTTCTGTACATTATCTTTTTTCCCAAGATAGTCCTGGTCATAGATAGGTCTGCAAGGTAGTGCTTTACCAAGCAAAATCTAGAAATACATTTAACCACCTATTATATATTATTCTGTGTAGTAGAACAGACAATGTTTGTTAATGAGTGGTTATTTTTTCCCCAACAGAGCCTTCAGGTATGCTCTTTAGGAACTGGAAATACTATAAAAACTTTTGGCAAAAAAACCTTTTTCCACTGTTACATGGTTTTGGGGTTACCAGTGATTCCTTGTAGGAAATGGTGATTGCTGGCCCCAGAATTATTTATGAAATGAGCGAGCTATGCCTTGTAGTAAAGGAAGAGAGCTATGAGTTTATTTGTATTTACTTTTATCCAGATTTACCAAAGTAATCTGAAGTGCTTAACAACAGCTCAGTGAATTTCACTGTTATTAAATGCACTTGTGTGTCAATCTGACAATCTCACGTTCTTTCTGTGTTCCCTCTGACCTGATTTTGCTAGGTCAAATCCCTTACTAGGGGAAAATAAAGAGTTTCATAGCTTGCTCCAGAGCAGATTAAAATGGAAATGTTTGCTGCTTAGGACTTCCTCCAACTTGTTGGTGTAGCTCTATAGTTACCAAAACAAGTGATATACAACTAGCTGTTGAAAAATATCCCTTACTATTAATCAAAATCCAGAAAGTTTTTCAAGGCTGCTAGCAAGTCAGTGTATAACCATATTGAAACCCTTCTATGCTATATAGTCCAGCAGAATAAATGAAGATGTCTATCTTTATAAAACATCACACAGCTGCCTCTTGGCCACATGCAGAATCTACTAAATCATGTTTTACATCAGAAAAACAGACTTCCTCCCCATTTACTTTGGGAAACCTCATGTAATCTCTAAGATACATTTTGTGGCAAGTCCTTGTTGAGCTTGGTCTTGCTTCTGACAAGTTTCAGTATGGCACAACTATAAGACAAAGATGTATTCCAGCAAGCTATTTCTGGTTTTGAGCCCTGAATCTTAACATCATGTATACAATCTTATAGCAATATAAAGCTCTGTGCTGAGCGGCTGTACCAGGCTGGAAGGCCGATCCTCTCTTGCCTCCCACCAGATAATTAAAAATGAGACTCACACAAACGAATTACAGAAGTGATGGAAAATTTAAATGGAAAAGCAGTGAATGTTTTACAGAGAGCTACAAGCACAGTGACAAAAGAGATCCCAAAGCATACAGAGTCCCTTACAGCACACCCAGAAATATCCCAGCATTTCCCTTCTCCCTATCTGAGGGTATACCCAAAACCCTCAGGGCTCTTTCTTCCCCACTCCCCGCTGTTAGGCTAATCTCAGCTGGCCAGGTCTGAGATTGCCAGGAGGAGAAGGGGGGGAATGGCATTAGGCTTAGCCAGGCCCAAGAGTCCTTGAGATAACTCCCCCTCCATTACCAGATAGGGAGCATCTCCCACAGGAGCCGCGAGGGAAGAAAGAAGAAGTGTAAGACCTTGCTGATAGATTTGTAGGGAGCAGGACATTATGGGAACGAAATATGCAGCTTCCTGTGTCCACCCACTGGGCTGGACACCCAGAGCACCGGAGGTGCACCCCATGTGGCAGCAGCAGGAGGCACCCAGCCCAAACTGCCACAGTAGCAAAATTTTGAAAGTAAATAAATTCTTAAACATTTTTTTTTTCTTTTCTGAAAAAATGTTTTTAGAAAGAATATGTGAAGGAAGTTTTTTTTTTTTATATGTGAAGAATGAAACCTTCCATCCAGTAGTTTGGCTTAGATTTGCTTTTAGTACATTTCAAATATCATGTAATACCTTTTTTTGAATAAATGTTGGAATAGGTGAATGATTAATGAGCCAGATTTAGCACTCCATTGCAAGGTCCAGGATCACAAACAGGTGAGATACAAAAAGAAAATTACTGCTCAGTAGCCACAAGGCAGGCACAACAAGAAATGAGTATAGGTCAGACTTGTTTATTGTTGCAATGATTCATGGCTTAATCACATCTTAATAGCTGATGCTAAATCAGTTGTCATTTATTTCACTGACATTTTAAAACTTTATTATGAAAAATTGAGGCTTAATATTTTTGTGGTCATGCAGTCAGTTCTGTGTTGGTCTTCTGAGTGCTCAGGGACTAGTGAACCATTTGGGAAATTTCAGTTCAGTTGGAAGTATAAGAGTTTTATGAGAGATTGTTCATGAGTGGTCTTAATATTAGCCAGGGAAAGAATTCTGTGTATAGACTTTGAGCAGGGAGGAAATTTTCTCCAGGCTAACATTTCTACCAATGGTATTATTTGGGTGTTATTAGCTCAAAGTAAAGCTGGAAACAAGCAAAGAAAGCCTCCCCTGACACACCAAGGATTTGAAGAAAAATTACTGAAATTGCTGCTTAGTGATAATTACAACCATAGGAATTTGTGATCGAGTTGATGAATATTTGGCTTTCTAAAGAGCACTCAGAGCTGAAGTCTGAAACATCTAGGACATCAGAAATCAAATTTCCCTTTCAAAAAAACCCAGAACATAGGAGGGTTAACTACAGTGGCCTAAATCTGGTTTTCCAGGCTAACGGTACACAGAAGTATCTAATAAGGCATACCCACATAAACCCTTTGTGAAACAACTGGCAGGGGAAAAAAAACAATGAAGAGATAAGACCATAACTTTCTTTTGTGAAGCTGTTTCACAGCTTAGTAGGATGAATATCATCTTGTTTCTTACTTATATTCTCACACATCTATTTATGAATATATTTCTTATCCACCTTCCCAAGTTGTTACAGTCTTTTTCTTCTCCTCTTCCTTAGATAGAAGCATCTGCATTTTGTACAAACACGGATGTTTTTGCTGACATAACCACTGCTTTCTATTATGAAGCACGGTCTTTTGCTTGGCTATTAGCAGCCTGCTACTTTCTGCAACTGAAATGTGGGTTTGAATATATTCCCAGTGCCAGGGACTACTAGTGTTTTAAAGAGATTGATAATATGTACACTGAGAACAGGCTGGAAAAACTTTCTGAAAAAACAACCAGTGTCAGTTTGGTAGTGTGAAGGTTTAATCCTCCCACCACATAAAAGGCGCAGCCTAAAACTGTCACAGTCTGGCTCCTGCACCTCTTGGAAGAGCAGAGGGCAGCCTCCTTGATGACACGCATACAAACTCTTCTTTTCTCATGGGTTGCCATTCATGTTTAGCCTTTCTCCCCTTAATCTCTTCTCACCTCTACACCAAGATTGTTCATCCCCTGTGTAAGAAATATCTGTTACTAAAGTTTCTAACATGAAACCTTTAATTTGATTTCTATCCATAATTTAACAATCATTATGGGGAAAAATGTCTCCTGTAGCATACTACTGACTTTTAAGGAGGCTGTAAGAGACTAAATCTTGTCTCTCTTGATGTGAATCAACAAAGATAAAATTACCTTTGCTCCTCACCCAGACAATAGCTGATGTGTAGTGGGCTGATGCCACTGGATAACAACTCTCTGGAATGTGCATAGACAAAAAAATCTCTACCCATCAGCTACCCCAGAAAGGGAGGGTGGTGAAAAGGGCAATGGACCTGGCATGATAAGCCCCTGATGTGTAACATGTGTATGGGCAGGTAAAATGTGAAGAACTAAACAACTGTATAAAAGACCTGAGCAATGCCTGGTCTGGAGAAGACCTCTTGCTGCCTGGAAACAGTCCAGGAACCCTCTCTTCACCACAACCAGCAAAGCCATGCCCTAAATTATGTCTGCTATAACTCATGGAGAAGGGAAAAGACATCTTTACTGAAGAGACTACATGTTGGAGGATGCTCAGAGAAGGACTTGGACTTTGGGATCTCTCCCTCCCATCCTCCAGGGTGGACAGCACAAGCCAACAAGGATGACATCTCCTCCAAGTCAAAGCGGCAGCACCCTTCCTCCACTAACCCAAATCATCTTGGGTCTGGGTTGGGGGTGGTGGTGGTAATGTAATTCCTTTCCTATTCTCTGTCTCTCTGTTTCCCCCTTTCTCCCTTCTTCTGTTCCACCCACTTTATTCTGTTAATGAACAGCCTCACTGTTGATATTTTGGGCTCATTTGTGCCTCTAATTTCATAACACGGGAACGTTCAAAAAGAACTGAGTCTCTTTTCCTCTTTGGACCGAGACAGAGGCCCAACATATATCAGCAGGATTTGATTTGAGATTACTCATAATCTCAAATGTAATTTCAAGAACTCATATGTTACATAAATTGAAAAGATTTAGGAGTTTTATTATGCTGGACAAGTGTTGAGTATGTTACGTAAGAGAAAGCAAAGCTAGATTCCAGTATCTGTACTTCAGTGTATGGGAAGGGTAACACCTGTTGTACTAGGAAAGGCGTATTTGTGAGTTTGTTTTGTGTGATTTGTATGTTGGCTTGTTTTTTTAATTGAGCTTGCTCAAATAAAACAATTTGCCATTTTAGGTCAATGCAATGCTTGTGTCCTCCTAATGAAAAATATTTTCAGCTAGCTGTAGATATTCTACAATTGTACTGAAATATATTGATGCAACTTAATTACACAGATCTGAAGATCTTAAATATTTGTCTCTGTTAGCTCCCAAATGACAAAAATATATGTCAAAGCTTAGGTTTGGGCCAGCCACTAGAGAAATGACAGATGCTCTCTATTAACCCCTCTCCCTTTGAAACGGGAAATAGGGAGAAAAATTTATGGACTGGAAAAAGAAAACTAAGTGAGCTTTAATGAAAAGAACAGCAATAAAATACATACCAAATTAATATCAACCCAAATCACTCAATGGAGATTACATCACTGTCACTACTGATCCAGGTAGAGTTTCAGCAGAGCATCAGAATTGCCTCTGTTAGCCAGCTGGCCTCAGTTCTTTTGGTGCAGCCCATGGTAGGGATGGCCTTTTGGGCTGTAAGCACATTGCCAGCTCATGTCCACCTGCTTATCCCCCAGTACTCCCACATCCTCTACAGGCTGAAACCTATTCTACAAGTCAGGAGTGGGCCCAGAGGAGGGCCACAGAAATTATTGAAGGAATGGCACACCTCTCCTATAGAGAAAGGATGGGAAAGTTAGGATTGTTCATCCTGGGGAAGGCTCTGAGAAGACCTTATTGAGGCCTTCAGTACTTCAAGATGGAGACAATCTTTATAGCAGGGCCTGTAATCTTTTTAAACTAAAGAAGCGTAGACTGATACTATGATACTTAAACTAGTTACAAGGAAGACATTTTTTTTACAATGAGGTTGGCAAAACACTGGAACATGTTGCTCACGAGGTGGTAGAAACCCCAAATACCTGGAAACATCGAAGGTCAGGTTGGATGGGGCTCTGATCAACCTCATCTAGTTAAAGATGTCCCTGCTCACTGTGAGGGTGTTGGACTACACTACCTTTTAAAGGAGGCTGATGGGAGATCTCATTGCTCTCCACAACTACCAGAAAGGAGGTTGTAGTGAAGTGGGGCCAACTGCTTCTCCCAGGTAACAAGTGATAAAATGAGAGGCAATTAATGCGAATTGCATCTAGGGAGGTTTAGTCTGAATGTTAGGAAAAATTTCATCACCAAAAGGGTCATCAGACCCTGGAAAAAGCTGCCCAGGATAGTGGTGGTGTCATCACTGGAGGCGTTTAAAAGACATTTGGATGAGGAGCTTATGGACGTAGTCTTACAGTTATGTACAGGGAGATGTTAGGTTATGGCTGGATTGGATGATAAGGTCTTTTCCAACCAGGCAATTCTATGATTCTGTATGACTTTGTGAACAATTTGAGATTTTAAAACTGATTTTTTATTAGTCTTCAAACACCATCCTCAAAAATCAAGTTTATGAGTAAATTATGTCTGATTTCCTAGCATAAAATGTTATCATAAAGACAAATCTTGCACTCACAGTGCAGAACAAAAGTGTATTTAATATCTGACGTATATTATGTGTGTGCCTGTTATATATAAAAATATAAGCAATAGTAGAAGGAAAGGAACCTATATAGGAGGTGTGGTCTTGCTTTTGCTAATCCTTCCACCTGGCAGTAATTTAGTGTGAACTTTTCCAGAATTTCTCTTCCACTGACACTTTCATGGCAGGCTGATGTGCATCATCTTAGGTGCAGGTTTTGTGTTTCTTTTTCCCATGAGATTTTCTAAGACTTCTGCTCTGGTTTTGCTACAGGTTATTTCCCACCCCCACCCCCACCCCTTTTTTTTTTTCCTTCATGTATAGAATGTTTTAGGAATGGGATGACTGCATGTGACAGCAATATTAATAACCTGAAATAAAGTTCATGAGAGGCCTTGTATCCTGGCAGCATATTAATACAAAATTATTAACTCTTTTTATTGATATGGGAATAGAGGGAATTTGGGAAAATATCAGTAAAAATGGTGAATAATTTGGCAGTCTTGGTGGTACCCTTTTTTTCTACATGCAAACACTGTAAAACAGTGAGTCCTAAGATGAGTGTAGCATAGAGAAAATGTTTCTCTTTGGGTAAGCTGAAACTGTAGGCAAATGCGGTTTTGATGTCTTTCTGTAGATCTTGAGGAACAAATTGGGGATTGTGAGGTGAAATCTCACTCCACTCCATACTCTCAAAGGAGCTGCTGGTACAATTAACAGCATACTTGTTTTTAATGTGTCCTGAAAATTATGAAGATGATGATGGTATGAAACGGAAAGAAAAGAAGTATGAAGATGTGAGAAGTGTTAACAAAGAGCAGCTGTAGGACTTATGTTTTCACGAAGCTAAGAAACCATCAGCAAAAAGCAGCTGAAAGACCGAGAGGTTATGAGGAGAATAACCTAGAAGAAACTTGTGGGCTTACAAAATGTTAAAATTATTGCAAACAGACATGGGTGCTGGCAGTTAAGGTAAGGAGGAACACCCAAAGGGTGTTGCCAGAGGATACTGCAAGGATAACAGCAGCAGAAGACAAAAGGAATTCTGCACACAGGCATTTACTTTGTGCCCAGTTCCTGTCACACAACCATTAAAATGTGTTTTATTTTGCTAACCTGCTCCAAGCAATGCCTAGGTTTTTGTCAGGAAAACACAGTAAGTGGTTCTCAAATGTTTTGCTTCAGCTCTGTAGCTTTCTAGCTATAGTGTCAGCAACACAGCCCCAGTTAGGGACAGATGTAAATTTTAGTCATTGACTCTATCTATATTGGTTTAATTGGTGCCTTAGATGTAATATTAATAAACAATATTAATACACAAGAATCAAATTTTGTAAGTTCCTTGGTTGCAGAATAATATCATGTGAACTAATACAATATATCTGACAATTTCACTAAATGATTTTCATCATCCCTAGAAATTGTTAGAAAACAGAATGAATTATTGACTTTTTTTTTTTTTCAAGCCTTCTGCAACATGAGGCTAGTGAATAAAAGTGGTATGACAGCAATGTTATTGAATTAGGTGGCTACTTTTTTCACTTGAGTCCACATGAATAGAATCTAATTTTATTTAATAGGACAAACTGAACGTAAAAATCATTAGCAATGATCTGAACTGGCATAGATGCATAGCGTGAAGAATGCAGATCCTCAGAAGTTGGTGGGGTAACATGACCTGGAGAGATAGCACAGACCTGTAGTATTTGCATGAGTGCTCAGAGCCTCAGTGGAGCAGAGGAAGCACTCTTGCTCTGTTGTCTGGGAAACTCATGCACATTATGAAGCTTTAAGAGAGAAATCTGGGCTCTTTGGACCATTTCAGACCTCAAGTCATTCATCATTAGTGGCATCACGACTGCCTCCATGCTCTCACTCTGCCTGTGTTTACAGTATTCAGGGGCTGCTATTTTTGCTTTCCCAAAGCAAGCAGCATTTTTTTTCCTAAAGCCAAGATACCTGTGAGAAATGTGAAGTCCTCTGTATTATAGCATCTGGTAGAAATGGTCTCTGCTTATGCTTCTCCATTTGGTAGCACTCTTAAATGAAAGATTTTCTATAAAGTTTTTATTCATGAAGACTTTTGGGTTTATTCAGGATTTAATGAGTTTTACTGTCTCTAAAGAACTTATTACTTGTACACCTTTCTTTCCTCTGCTCTCCTTTTTTTTTCCTTCCCCCCTCAAACCCAACCTATTTAGCTCTTTTCTTTGACTTTCCCTGTAATTCCTTCTAGACTGCTGCAGGTCCTGAACTTTTCAAAGCAAATGGCTTGCAGCTCTTGTTTATACAGTCTCATTGCAGAGTATTGCTCAAAAAGGTGTCACACATTTATCTTAATGCTACCACAAGATAATATATTCATATTACCTTAGGCAAGTATAGTCTTGCTCTATGTCATTCAAGTGGAAATAATGCTTTAAAATAGGTTGATGTGATAAAAGGAGAGTGTCCTAATATATTACAGCAGCTATTAAAGGAACATACTGTTACCTAATGTATATGTCACTGAGTCTTTTGATGAAACGGATCAGCCAGCCAAGCACCATCACAGTACTGCTCAGACAATCCCACAAAGGTTGTTTGAGGCAAGGTGACACTGATATTCATAGTACTAAACCTGAGGTCTGATAATGAACTCTCACATTTGGAAGAGGTCAGATTAAAACAGCTCTGTCTCATCTAGGATAGCCTTTACAAGTAAGGAACTACCTATTTTTACTGCTCATCACAAAGTCTGAGATTTTTAGCCTCTAAGAAAGGGAACTGTACTACAATATCAGCTAGAGGTAAATCAGTTTGACTTCTGTTTTTCTCATCTGGAAATGCAATGAAAGAGGAAAGCTTTCTTGCATCATGATTGGGACCACAGGCATGTAGTTAAATGGCAGTGCTGAAGACATTATATAATCAGGACAGTCTAACACATACCCAAGGCAAGCTCTGGTGCATTTTGAACCATATATCTGCAATTTCTAGTGTAGCTGAATGAAAGCTACCTTACAGGGACAAATGTCCAATAAATATTCCAGTATCTGAAGAATAGAATCACTTTTTCCTGCTGCAGCTTCTGATGCACAAAGCACCATTCACAAAAAGCTAAATGACTCAAATGTGGCTAGTGAATAAAAGTGGTGCTTTCATGCAGTATGGTTTTGTGTGGTGCAAAATTGATAAAGCTACATTTTACAAAGGAAAGGAGAGATTTTAACCTGGTGGTGCTGGTGTCTTCCTGGTGAGTTTTCAGCTAGTTACCAACTCTGGTGTGTGTAGATTCAGTTTTGTCCTTTTTGTGATGTTACAAAAGCAGTCACAATATTTGGATAAAAGCTAAAGATACAGTTTTAGTCATATTGGAGTCTGAAATGTATCAGATTTGTGGCAGTGTAATGGTTCATTTTTGCAGATACTGGCAGCAGGGGAGAAGAATGGCTACAAGATATAAAAGTGGGGAGGTTTAGTTTTGTGGGGTTTTATTTGAGTGGTTTCTTTTAATAGAAGTGCATCTCCTATGAACATAGGTGTCATCACATTGATTGGTCTTCTAACCAAACTAAGTATATGGTTATATTGAACAACAGTAATCAGTTTACCCTTACCTCAAGGCACACAAAAGAGTTGTTTTTTCACCTTTTTTTTCTTGTGGTGGTTGTTGTCAGTTTTATTTTCTGTTTTGTTTTTATCCTTTTATGCAGCCCAGCTAAATAAAAACTTCAAGGCTATGAATCATAGTTGGTAGAAGCTCTACCACTGCTAGAAAGGCTTTTCTTTTAAGACCTGCACTTGGGAAATCTAAAGGGAGCCAACTGCTGCTAAACTAAAAGAAATCTAATGTTATTTTTCCTTGGTAATCACTGCTTTTGAAGGTTGCTAAAGGACCTTTAGTCTCTTTTTCCCATTGTAGCACTCTACTATTTTGGTTTGTTCTACTGATAAAGCTTTATAAGAAATATTCTGGAAGCTAAGAAGATAAAAAGTCCAATTTATTGGTTCAATTGTTAATTTCACACCTCAGTGATTATGTCAAAAAATACACTGGCTGAGCTACATCTGTAGACAAATAGTGATTTGTATCAGTTTTGTAGTGGTTTGGGTGTTGTTTTTTTTTAATGCAAAGAATTAGTTCACCTAATTCTCTGATTTTCTTGTATGTGTGTATATATATGTGTGTGTGTGTATATTTGTAATTAAAAACCCAGTAAAATTATCTGCTTTAATTAATTAGATGGGCTATGTGAAACTTTGAGTTAAAGTATTATTAGTATTACTAAGGAGACAGTGAAGGCAGTTTTAATTTTATAAAATAGTCTACTTGCAAAACTTCTGCCTGGAACTGGGGACTCCAAAGCTCTTTCTGTTTAAACCAGTGGAGGCCTCTAGGTTTAAAAAGATACTGTTGGTATCTGCCAATAGCTGTTGCTAGTTCCTTGAGCCTCTGTTTAATGCCTCCGTTCAACAGAGCCATGACTTTCAAACACAACACAATGTTTTTGACTTCAGTAGGAATAGCCTACAGTATAGACATTCTGATGACTGTCCATTATGCTTCACTAGTGAAAACAGTTTATGGAGTTAAAAGTCACACAAACTCCAAACACCACAGTTCAGAAAAGTCAAAAGCACCACAAAATCTGTGGTGAAAGAAAACTTCTGTAGCCTATAATGTGAGAAGAACATTCTTTGTTGTCCTAAAACACGATGTGCTCTGTAAGCCTTTAGGGAATATTTGTGTTGTTTAATTTACAGACTTTTTGTGCTTAGGCATTGATTCTACATTCAGATTTGTGGTGTAGACGGATAAATAGAATCTTATAGAGAGATAAAATGTCAGCGTAAAAATTATCTGACTTACCTATACAATAATCCTATGCTTGAATAACTTCAATAGTCCACTTTGCAGATGTTTGTAAGGTCTTTTTTGGTGTTGCTTTCGGATACTATGTGTCTGAAAGGTCAGTTTCTTAAAATTTTCTTTTACTTCTACTTCATCAGAAAAGCTTATTCTAAACACTTATCATTACAGAGTGTAAGCAGCAAAATAGTACATAACAAGGCACCTGCAGTGGCTTTTTCATATTGTATGGCTTAAGCTATAGCTATGCCAACTTTGGAAGATGCTTTTTAACCCGTTACTGAACTTGCATTTGGTTTTCAAAGACAGTCTCTGTTCCTGGAGTAACTTCTGCTGATGAAGTTGCACCAATGAAGTTTTCTGGAATTTAGCTGGTTCAGTGAGGACCACAGACCACTTTATGTATCCTGCTTAAGTGAGGTTGATGCAAAAAGAATGCATTTGTAAAACATGTCCCTTGCCTGCAGACCATAGGTGAATGTATGATAATTGTAGGGGTGCTTAGACACATCTGACATCTATTTTTCCAGCTGCAACAAATTCAGTAAAATTACATACTGCATAAAGTACAGAAAACAGATATACTATGTCTGTAAAGATGTCCATTTCAGCTAATTAGGAAGGTTGTAGGTCTAAGATATAATGATGTGAAGAGAGAAAAAAGGGTAAAGGGGTGAAAATATATCTTTAAAGGTCAGTAATACTCATAATGGTACTTAGCTCTGCTTGAGGAAAATTCAGTGCCTTCTGTATTGCCATCACATTAAAAATGCCCCTCCAGGTACTCATGGATCCTGATGTCATGGTATTTAATAACCTAAAATTAGTATTGGAATCCATGGTACTCTTTTCTGAGTATATTGAAATAATAAGTGTAAAATTTAATATTATTTAAATAGTGTGAATATGAACTTGGTAACACAGCACAAACATAAAGCCAGATTTTTACTGCAGGATTAACATGAATGTAAACTAGAAGCTTTCTCTTTCAAAAGTTCCATTGTGAAAATAGAGCCATCATTGACCTTTCAAGCCAATTTTTGGGTTAAAAGAATGTTTCTCTCAATTCATAAATGCTCTCAATTTTAATTAGCTCACTCTTGTTCTATCTCGAACTCCTAGTGTTGAAGTCTTTTAAACAAAGTGCTTGGTAAATGCAACCTGTTAGTTCCTGCTAGACTTAGTGACCCCAACACATAAATGAGGCTCTGGGTACTGCTGTTAGAAGAGAATTTTCTTTACAGGCTTTAAAAGTGGGAACTTCATAGCCTAATGTTTGAAAGTCTGACTACCATGAAAAATCTGATTCTTCTGAAAAGTTTCTGGAGCTACAAATCGAAGAAGAAAGTAATCTGGTTTCTTCAAGATCCTATTTTAACAAAGCAGTTAACAAAGTGTGAGTATATATGTATATATATATGTTTTTTTTTTTTTTTTAAAGCATTGCTCTCAGAAAGTAGCTTTTAATATGGTTTGGGGGGAAAAAAATCAGATTTCTGATATCAGAAAGTAAAGCTTGCTAACAGATGTATTTTCTGCATCACTTTTCCCCATTTACTGTATATCAGAGTATCAGAGGTTAAAAGCAACATCAAATATCCTGTCAGGAAGAAAGCCACTATTCAGAAAAATCCTGAATGGTGTAGAGCTGTTGTCTTTTAATTTCTTCCTTCACAGCTGGTGATGATACCAAACAGTGCTAAGATTCACAACTGACAAATAATGAAAGCTGAACAAAAATCCACTTGTGTTCTGTTTACAAAAGAATTATCCACAATAGTGTGAGCTATCTAGTCTCATGTCCTTAAAGCTTCTAAGCATTTACAGTAGTAAATAGCCTGTACCAGGCTAGATACTTGAAAGCTATTTCAGGTAGAATAACTTGGAGCAACTGAATAATATTTGGACTCGATTCTATATCAGAAGGTAGAGCACTATTTTGCCTTTGATTAAACAACCTATAAAACAATGCTATTTAGACTCTATCTTTATAAGTGACTATGCTATTTTAAAACAGACAATGAACCCCTGTCCATTATTTGCTCTTGCTTTTGGCAAAGTCAGCTTACTTCACCAAACAGGCCTCCTTTTATTTGACAGTTGAATCAACAGTGACAACTGAACCTTATTTGGTTAAACCCCCTATAGTTCAGTTGTAGATAAAATGTCTCAGGGGGTTTTCCTGAATTTGACTTTGCTTGTCTGGTATCACAGAAGAGTTGCACTGAGGAATTGCAAGTATCTTAGTGAGGAACTGCAAATGTGTATGTACAACAGCGCATTCTGGAAGAGAGTCAGTCTGTGTGCCCCACACAGCATACAGGCTTCTCTTGAGGAAAACTGTTTTCACAGATCCAAAATACAACCTCTATATTTCCCCACCTTACTTGACAAGTGAGAGTCAATCTCTGTGCCATCTGCTCTACCTACTTTATTTCATTAAGATGACACAATCTTTTTATTTACACAACCAGTTCTGGTTGTGCTGCTATTCAATAACACTTAGGCTGGAGAGTTGGTGGGGAGAAATTTAATCAAATTCAACAAGGGCAAGTGTAGAGTCTTGCACCTGGGAAAGAACAATCCCATGGAGCAGTATAGGTTGGGGACTGACCTGCTGGAGAGCAGTGAAGGCAAAAAGGACATGGAGGTCCTAGTGGATGGAAGGTTGACCATGAGCCAGCAATGTGCTCTTGTGGCCATGAAGGGCAATGCCATTCTGGGGTGTATTAGAAGGGCTGTGGTTAGTAGGTCAAAAGAGGTTCTCCTCCCCCTCTGCTTTGCCCTGATGAGGCTGCATCTGGAATATTGTGTCCAGTTCTGGGCCCCTCAATTCAAGAAGGACAAGGAACTGCTTGAAAGAGTCCAGAGCAGAGCCACAAAAATGCTTAAGGGAGTGGAACCAAACCAGAAAAAAACCCAACCAAACAAAAGTAATGTTCTCTAAATTAATGCAAAACTAGTGTCCAGAATATAAATAGTACAATGAAGAATAAATACAGGAAATATCATGAATTATTTCTTCTAGCATCACAGAGGCTACTCTTCTGTTTGTTTGTGTTTGTGTTTTCATTGTAAGATAACACAACTCTGGAATCAGAATAACTTTTTATAGGAAAAAATAATTTCCTTTGTGAAGACTGATTTTAAGTCTGCAGCTTAACACTGTATGATTTATTTGCCAATTTTTATCTTTTCCAATTTATTTTCAGCATGATAATAGACTGCAAGTGGTTGAGATGATACAGAGGACCTAATGACTCTTCTTCAGGAAGAAGATACTTATAAATGAGATTTATAATTAACTGATAGGAAATCATGAACTGTGCAGTGTATTCCTTAGTGCCCCACTTGTGACAGTTGTTTTCTAATGCAAACAAGTGAAGATAACAGTTCTTGTGCTTTCTGATGTCTCTGGTTCCCTTCAGTTGATTTCAGTGGCTACCAGGAGCTGTGTAAAGGTAAAATAAAGGCTTTTGGTCTGTTTCTTTGTGCGAAGAGACTTATCTTTGGGAGGAAATTTTACCAAAGCTCACAAATAGATTCAGGGCAGTGAAACAAATAAAGATCTGTTAGTTTTTTGGTTTTTTGTTTTTTCCATTTCTCATCCTTTGGGTCAAAGTGCCATAGCAGTGTGAAGATGTAATTTAAAAAAAATTGATACATCAACAAATTGGGCATTATAGGTAGATCTTCAGGGACTCTATGACCTCGGAACTGTTCTCTTTAGTGTTGCCAACTAACCCTAGCACAGCAATAACAACTTGCAGAATAAAGCATTTATGTTTTCTGTCCTCACACACTTGTCCCAAATTATCTCATTCAACAAAATAAAAATTTATGTACTTTATTTTTTTAAATGAAGGTTTTTCAGCAGGTAATAGAGAAGACTTTATTTTGGTATTTAAAATTTTGCAACTGGGACTGAAAGTGAAGCTTTCTTACAATAGAATAATTAATAGTGCTTTAGGCAATTGTCAGATTTCTGTGGTACTATATTTAAACTGTCAAACTCATGCTCATATGCATGGACTATAATCTTGGAGAAACAAGCATCTTAAACCTAACATTACTGATCAATGTGAATAACTTGATCCACCTGGGCTTGGGTAGGCTATTCAAATATCTCAAATTATTTCATTTCCCTCTGCAGTTGTTTTTAGGAAAGGGGTGGTAGCCAGTGGTAGCCATTGCTAGCTATAATTACTGTAGATAGTAATTGTGTTTCTCTATATAAGAAGATTGGTTGGTACTAAAACCATAGCAGCTGCCAAACTCTAAAAATCACTTTGTAAAGAAAGTTTTCATGAGATAGGCATATTAAAGATTGGTGTTGGTAGATGCCAGTTGTGAACACTTCCCTGTGTGGGACTCATCAGAGAGTTATAGTTGTCTTGGTTTTGTATAAAAGTACTTGTAAGATGGTACCTATGTGTGTAATTTCTGCACTTGTTCCAAGTGACCAGGGAGTGTACAGTTTACTTTGCAGTACCCAAAACCATTTTTGCATCAGAGCAAGTAAAGTGCTTAATATTTTTTGTTTCTGTGTTTGCTGTTAGTTTTTCTCAAGTTTTGTTAGTATGTAGCCTTCATCCTCACACTAAAACACAGTTGAGAACCTATTCTGAGTCTGTGGTTTTCCTCTTGCACCCAAATTTGCCAAGCTGTCTTTGCATAGTTTTCTTCTCCCAGGGCCCATTTATCATGCTAAAAGTCCTTCCTGGTTTGTTCTGAGTCATGAGGATTTCAACAGTTGTCTTTGCCCTCTGTTAGGGCCCATGAATAATCCAGATAGGAACAGTACAAAATTGTGGACACAACTGAAGACTGGCTTGCTTCAAGGATGTAGGGAACTACATTTGGCAGATAGAATCTGGGAAGCATCCTGCCTATAGATGGTTGATGAGGTAAAAAGGCTATTTTTACACTTTATGCAAGATAAGTTTTTTTGGTATAAGTTGTGTCACTTAGTGGCTTGTTTGACCTTGTACTTGTCGTGTCCTGAAAAATGCACTCATTTGCAATCAATATGGATAATAGGAAATTTTACATTTGTGGATAAGTGTGATTGTGTGCTTAACATAGGACCTAAAAATACCTAAGGACCTGAGATAGCAAAGACTTTAAAAAAATTTAAAAATTATTCATCCTACCCATTAAAAAAAATTAAAATATGATTTACCTATGATAACTGCTCAAGGGGTAGTAACTGATTAACCCAATTGCAGTACTTTAGATTACATTAAAAGGAAACAGAAGTGTGTAGGTTTGCATAGCAAATCAGTTGTTCAAATCACTGGGAAAGCATGCTGTAGCATTTGAAATAAGCTGCAGCTACTGAGAGCTGCTGAGCTGTAAACCTTGTGAAGTGGGAGTTTGTTGCCCATTTTGACCACATGAGCACATACTGCTGTTGATAGTTGTTGCAGGATGAGGGTAGATATTGCATCTGCACAAGGGGACAAAATGATTTCATAGTGTGTCAGATATGTGAAGACCATGACACCAACACACAGTTTTATTAGCAGTGATGAGCATGAGTTGGGGCTCTCCACCCAACAAGCAATTGCTCTGAAGCCCAGAATTAATGACAAAGTCGTACACATATCCTGTAGAAAGGCAGCTACATCTTTTACTGGGTAATAAGATACCAAGACAAATTACAATGTAAACCTTAGAAAGTCTCCCTTCACTTAGGTGCAAGAGATAAATATAACTAAAAGAGGCAGATGTTTAAAAATCAGAGTGATATACCTTAAATCTATAAGCATAGTCATCAGAGATGTTGTCACTGCAGCATTTCTCCAGTTCTATGCCCTTACAAGTGATAGAATGAAAGGAAACAACCTCAGATTGTGCCAAGGCTTGTTTAGATTGGATATTGGGAAAAGTTACTGAAATAGTGGTCAGCCATTGGAATAGGATGCTCAGGGAGATGATAGAGTTACCATCCCTGGAGGTGTTAAAAAAAATGTGTAGACATGGTACTTAAGGACATGGTTTAATGGCCATGGTGGTCCTAGAGGTCTTTTGCAATTGAAGCAGTTCCATGCTTCTATAACCTATCACAGAACTATATAGAAGGGTTTTGCTCTGAGGCAGCAAGTTCAGTGTGATATTGAGAACAGTGGCTGTTCAGGAATGCCTGTGGTATTCTCACCAGTGTAAATGGCACTTTTGGGCCAGTTTCCTTTAATTAACCCTTTAAAACAAGGTTTCTGGAAATGATGTATATACTGTACATCCAATATTCAACACTGGAAATTTAAAATGTTTCCCTAAGAAGCTGTTGTGTTCTAGTGGGAAACACCAAATCTAAACAAGCAAATAAGAGTTGGAGTTTCTATATATATTACATGTTTACTTAGGTTTTCTTTGCTGGCCAAAAATCCTTGGGTTTGGGTATCTGCTATAGGAAAAAGTAATTACTATATTAATTACACTTATTTGCTTAGATTTGTTTCCACACATCTGTTATTGCTCCAAACATCTATGTCATCTTGAAAATGTCACTTTTTCCACTCAATAAAATATTGATGTGAATAGTTGCTCTAAGTACTGTACATAAGAATTATCTTCACTGACATAAAATGCTTAACATTTTTGCTAGTTTACCAAATCTCATGATTTAGGCTGTAATTGTGGAAGGAGGGAAAAGCACCTTCATAAAGTTAACTTACCATAGAGAATATATGGCTGTGAAAAATCAATGAACTGAGAAACTCCAGTCTTTTTCCACTATTTGACTAACTTACAGGGGGCACTCTATTTTTAAATCATTAAATTTTGATGAGATGTATCCAGTACATAAAGTTCAGTAACAGCAGACACTTAACATGATTTTCTGCTCAGTTAAGGGGATTCAATTGAAAGAGATGTATTCCAGCACAGAAGAGAATAATTCAAAGTGATTCAAAAGGGGGAGTTTTTAAAAAAACATAGATTCCTAGTCTTCAGAATAAAAAACTTTAAGCTATGCTTAAACTATGCTGATATTAGCTGTTGATTCTGATGTAAACTTTGAAGGCTTATGTTGAGTATAAGACTTATAAAGCAGCTAGTGGTGGCAAAGTAGTTGTGTGGCTCTTGGAGAAAGTGTATTATGAGCAATTATGCAAGTCTGTAGACAACTACTTGAAAAATCTTCTGAAATATCAGTTACAAAGTATAATGGGACACAGGACCTTGCAATGGAGACATCTTGTTACTTGATTTGACTTACATTTCCTGGGTCTTGGCTAAGATTTGGATATTACATGGCACATGTTTTTATTCAACATGACCTTTCATGTTCCTTTTTCTGTTTATGGGCATCAACCTCATTTTGACTGCCGGTGTGTCCAAAGCCTCTGTACTATTCAATGTAGTAAAAACTATGGGTATTCATGATGAAGTCTACTGGTTGACACTCATGACTTTATCAACTTAGTGTTAACAGTTGGGGTTTTTTGTGACAGTATCACCTCCAACAATGTCATCTGGGAACAGAATGAAAAAGATTGACTAAATTATTCTATGTTAGTTATAGTCATGGTGCTAAGCCCTGGTGTTTATGTATTCAGATTTTTGGTCACTGAAAGCAGTTTGAACAGCAACAGCAATGAAATAAAGCAGCCAACCAACCAAACCAAACCAAAAAACTTGTTTCCAGAATAGAGTTAGATAAGATACTGGCTTCCTTCTATAGAAGTAATGCTATGGAGCAGAAAGTGATGTATTGGTTGGAGTAAACAGGATTCTAATTTTCAGGTACTGCTGAGCCTTAAGTGTGTTCATCTGTATTGTCATGCATTGTCAGTTGAAAGGTTTGTTTTTGTTTAATTTGGTGTTTTGGTTCTTTTTGGTTGTTGTTTGATTTGGTTGTTTTGGGTTTATTTTTGTAAATGTTCTGTTTTGTTTTATTTGTGGGCTTGCTTTGGTGGGGTTTTGTGGTTGTGTTTTCGCGTGTGTGGTTTTTCATTGTTTAAAATCATTCCTCCAGGGCTGTACAGCAACAGGTTGTATCTGTTGTGTTTGTATTGAGGTTTGGTGGTGTTGATTTGTTGTGGGGTTCTGTTGGTTTTTAAATTTAGTTGTCAGAACTGATGGCCTGGCATATAATTTTTAAATAGCTCAGCAAGACATGATTACGTTTCTTCAGTCAATCTCTTATATTGATTTCTCTTTGTGCACTTGCTCTTAGTGAATGCTGGTAAGAAACTGAATTCATAATTGTTTTTCCTACTCTTTGCTGTCTATGTACTGAATAATATTTATTATGATTTAAGCTGCTTGCCCTGAGTCAATATTTTATCCCTATGAAACATATTCAGAACACTATTAAAGCTTAATAAATTTCATCTAACCCTACTGCTCTCCTTTTGTCGATTACTTTAGTGGTTGCTAAGGTGTTTTTACTTTTGCTGTATAGCTTCACAATGAAGCTTCATAATCAAAGAATGCATTTGACTAATAGTAAGTGCAAATTTATAACAAAGGGTGAAACCCATTCTGTTGGTATCTCACTTCTGTAAGGGAATATTAACTGTCTGTAGACCACCCATCTCACGTTTTTTGTTGGTGCTGTTTTTTCCCCCCCCAAGAGCTTTCTCTTGCACCAAACTGTCAATTTAGATTATATAACTTAAAATTTATTTTATTATTTGTAAACAATATAAATTTAATGTTAATTTCTAATACAGTGAATTAAAAGGCTGAAATGTAGGTATTCAACCTCAGCAAGCTAGGGAAGAGGTATTAATGGCTGTTGATGGACATTGACATAGAAAATAATGACAATGGGGGGTGGAAGGATAGCAGTTTTTCCACAAAAGAATAAGTTTAAGGAGAGATGTTTCTTAGATATTGAGCTACTCTCTGTCCCAGAATCTGCCACTTTAAATGTTCTGGGCATCCCACTTGCTCAGTGATTTTTATCAGTTAAGCACAGACTCGATTCATATTTACAAATGGCAAATAATGATTTTGTGTGCTTCACCAGTCTTGGACAATTTCTTTTTCATGTGTTTGTTTGTTAGCTCTTTACTTCATGAATTTTTATCGACAGTTCATTTACTTCTCAGTTATATTCCTTCTTCCTGTGTTTATTCTACTTTCTGACCCATGTTATTTACATCTAGTATGCTTTTAAGCTTTAGCTGGTTATATAGGAAAGTCATAAAGACTGATAAGTTGGTTATTGTTCAGGCTGTCACAGGCTTTCCTAACTTGTCTTAGCTGTTTCCAGCACTGTTGAAATAGGTGTGATTCACACCTTGCTCAGTGCCTGTGTCTATGAAAAGATCTCAATAGCTGTTGGAGAAACCAGAGAGCTGAAGCATACCTGCTTGGTCATTTTTGTTTATTTGTATAGATATTGAAGATTTTGCTTAGAATGTTGTTTTGCATTGAGATGTGTGGTAATGATCATTGCAGAAGTAAAATGTTTGCTTTTCCTTCAATCTTATTTTATATGGCTATCACTGAATAAGGAGTGGGAAGGCAGGCAAATTCTGACTGGCTAGTTCTCACAATTGCTTCCAGCTGTGCCTGCTTGCAACTTCCAATAAATCATCTTTAAGTTGTGATATTGTGCTGCAGGTGATTACAGTGGCTTCCACATGCACTGTTGTTTTAAAAGAAGCATGCATTTATAAATATATTCTGATGGGAATTTGTAATGTGATTAGTCAGCTTCTGAGCATTTCACTGTATAAATGAGTAGCCTGTTGAGATTAAAGCCAAGCATGTAGCTAGGTTTTTAAGACAAATTCATTGATGTTTTTTTTGTTTCTTTGGGCTTTTTGTACCAGGACTTAAGCATTTTAGGCCATCGGTCCTATTTCTCAGCAAGATATGTCTTCATGAACACTTAGCAGTAGCAGGCAATTTGCTCTATGAAAAACAGCAGGAAATGTGGACCAAGAGGTGTTGTTCCTCTTTATGTTGTGTATAATAATAGCTTCCTTTGTTGTTGAGTTTAGGTCAAGCAAGACTACGGACTTGCTAGAGTTTGTATGTTGAGGCAGCCATAGGAAGGAAAAGTCAGTCTGCAAACTGTTTGTTATAATCTGTTGGTGAAAGATTTTTATATTCTGGAAAATGTGTACAACTAAACAGAAATTGTATCTGTACTTGAGCACATGTGTTATAAGGTGTCTGCCATTACTTTTCAACGTGCATGTGTATGCATAACTATGTTTTGGAGCGCATCTTATTTGTAGTAATCAAATGTAAGTAAAGTACTTTTGGTTTGCGGTTGGGTTTTTTTGGTTGGTGGTTTGTTGTTGGTTGGTTTGGTTTTTTGTTTGTTTGTTTGTTTTCTGTTGTGTTTGTTTGATTGTTTTAAATAGAGATATCTGGTCAGAGAAAGTTCAGGCCAGACATTAGGTAAAGGCTCATCACTGAGATGATGATCAGTCACTAGAACAGGCTCCCCAGGGACATGGTTACAGCACTATTAACTTCTGCAAGGCCTCTGACATGGTCCCCCACAACATCCTACTCACCAAGTTGGAGAGATATGGATTTATGAGAGATATGGAGATATCTATGATTCTATAATCTTGTCAGAGTTCAACCAGTGTCTGGATGATGCTGAGTCATGTGAGAGAAACCTCTTTGATGACAGAGCGCTGGACCAGGCTGCCCTGGGAGGTTGTGGAGTCTTCTACAGAGACTTTCAAAACCTGCCTGGATACATTCCCATGCAGCCTGACCTAGTCCAGAGGTCTCTTCCAGCCCCTACCATTCTTTGATTCTGTGACTTAAATGCCTTTTAAGAAGCAGAAAGGGATTGATTTACAATATAGTAACATGTTCAATTTTTAGTACTTGTCATTTTTTAAATCTCAGCTGCTTGAAGACCCCAAATTTGGCTTCTACTCTAGAATAAATGACAATTATTTAATCTGAATCATTTCAGCTGTCTTTTCATCTCTGCCTGATTGTTGTCTAAAGAACAGAAGCATGAGTAGGCAGAAGAGAGAAATACTGGCTTCATGCATTAGAAGGCAGTTCTAATGCTGATTGTAAGACAAACCACTGAATGTTGACACAACAGCTTCTGGCCTTGACTGTTGAAGATCTCACTGCATTTCTGGTGAGAATCCAATTTATTGGACTTCTGTGTATGGAATAGTGAATTTCAGTCTTTATTATGAAATACATATGTTTTAATTTATCCTATGGACCAAAATACTGGCCTTGGAATGATTATTTGACTCAAATCCTGTTAGATAATAACATCTTTTCAACATTTTTTTTCACTTGCTGGAGATATGTGTTTTAGAGATAGCTTGATATGAAAGGACTATTCAGAAACTTATAAATTATATTTAAATTTAGTAACTTAAACTATATATACCGTTAAATTTTAATGAAAAACATAAAATTAACTGAGCTTTTTTGAGGTCGTATCTTGGATTTTTTAATTATTTTTCCTTCAGATAGCTGAAGGTTTCTTTGAAATGTATGATTCAGCATTGAGTTCTGCTGACACAAAGATAAAAATGGAAATATATTTATGCAAAATCATGTAGGCATAACTTTAAAAAATGTTTCGCATAAAATACCTCCTTAGAGTTTTTACCATCGTGATAGACTAAACAGTCTGAAACCTTGAGGCTCTGAAGGAGCAGCTTTTGCTCTTCTGTGACAGTTATTCAAAACATAGCTGGAGGAGGCCAGCTTTTGCAATTGGACATGTAGACCATGACAGTTCTTCCCCGAGGTTTAAATATGCTGTACTGACAGGAATACAAAATCCATTGTTATTGCTGACCTACTCTTATCCCTTAGATTAATGAACATCATCACAGCACTTATTTTATACCTGAAGTGATGATCTCTGGGGGCCAAGTTCTGTACATGTAAAACTACTACTGACCCGAATGGGAAGGAACAATATGTACTTTTTACAAGGCAGAAGAGATAATTAAAAACCAAGAGCAGTTAACTGAGACAAGGGCACCTAAATTTAATCTTGATCAGTACATCATCCTTTTCCATGCTGTTCTTTCCTTGATTGCCTTTCCAGCAAAGATTGTTAGAGGGAAAACTTAATGACAGTTGGAGTTCATTGTGCTTTCCTAAGCTAACTAACAAGGTCAGCCTTAATTACTACTGCTGGTGGTAGAGAGAGTAATCAAGTCTTGTTCAGATCTGATGCTTTTGAGGGTTGATGCTTCCTGTTTAATATTTACAGCACAATGGTTCTCAAAAACTACAGAAGGATTTGAGTCACTAGGGGAATTTTTAAATTGTGTCTAGTCTTTGCAATGGTTTGGGACATTTAATACTGAGGTGTTTAAATATTGCAATAGCATGCAGTTTATGCAATTTCCCCCCAATATTTTATCATGATTTTCATCGATTGGTTATATTTGAAATCATATCAAGGATATATTGCCCCACTAACATGGAAATGCAATTGTTTAAAGTGTTTTTTAAAAAGAGGTAAAATTACACTCCCTATTTCTGAAAATATGTATAGACTCTGAAGGATTCTTTAGAAGCTTGTCAACCAGTTTCTGGCTGGACACTGACCGAACTGAGATGCATTCTGCAAAAAATATCTAGAAAAATTTTCCAAAGGTAGACAACAAGATTTGAACTATTCTACTGGCCATGCTGGCTCCATTCTTTTGATGGGATGGGTTTTTTGACCACTCAGTCAGAGTCATTCACACTTGAAGTTCTCCTCAGCACATGAAATGCTTGAAATAGGTTCCTTGTTCAGCAGATTTGCTGATGTGTATTCATATCTCTCCCACTTAGTCACAGAGGCACTTGTAGTATATTGCAGCCTGTGGGAACATAGTTGGCAAAGGAATGATATTTTGTGCATCAAAATACAAATACCTCTCCTTAGCATGGGATTTCATGTTTTTATTGCTTCTGGCTGCCATCATGAGCTCCTAGCTTGCTTTCATAAGTGAGTGATGCATATTTAGTTTGGTACTATGCTATCTGCACAAACCCAGTCAATTCATCCAAAAAAACTTAGTACTTTTACAAACTGTATTGAAAAATCAGGAAAACCCTGCAATTGTCTGATGTATGATGATTTTAGATATTTCAATACTTCATAAGCATTACTTTTCTATATTTAGTTGTGAAGGTTTAGGCTTACTGTGCCAATTCATTAGTGGCAACCTACTTGAAACTGATAGCCAGCTTCTCAGTGTTCCAGAATTGGTCCTCAGGCTGGCTTGATTCTAAGATTTGGGTAAGCAAAAGGAAATGTGGCGAAGTTTTAATGGACAATGAAAAATTCTGAACTCATTGACAAAAAATAATAATAATTGAAAAAATATTCAAAACTGTTCTAATTACTTGACTTAATATTTTCACTAATAAGATTTTTCATGAAAAAGTGGTCTTATGTTAATCTCTTAAATTGTCTGTGAAGATCCTTAATATGTTAGTTTATTCTAGTGGGGGAAAAGATGTAGCTGTCTTTATTATATAGGAAGTATAATTTGGGGTTTTATGAGTTACAGGCCCCTTCACAAAATCAAATACTCTGATAACAAATGTAGGTATACTATGCTATGAAAAGAAATAATGTTTCTGAGGTATATTAAAATTCCTGTTTCGACACAGCAGCTTGGTAATAAATCATAGAATCATAAAGCTGTTGAGTTTGGAAAAGACCTTTGAGATGAAGTCCAACTGCTTACTTAGTGCTTGCAATCCCACCACTACTGCTAAGACACTAACTCTAAGCCACGTCACGAAGTACCATGTCCATATGTCTTTTAAATACCTCCAGGGATAGTGACTCCACCACTTCCCTGGGCAGCCTGTTCTGATGCTTGATAACCCTTCCTGTGAAGAAATTTTTCCTAATATCCAACCTGAATCTCCCCTAGTGCAATTTGAGGCCATAGTAGAACCTCTTGTTTGAATTTTGCCTTAATCTAGACATTTTGTATTTCTCTGAACAGATTTCATAAAAAAAGGTTTATCTATTTGAGAAAAAGCATTTTACTTTATGCAAAAAGTTCAGATACAGATGTCTAAATTGTTTATGTCAAATATTCACAAAAGAATGCAAGTGAATATGCCTTGATATGAAGCAGTGCCTTGATTTATTTGTTTATTTAGATAAATGTCAAGATTCTTTCAGTCTTCATTGTTGAGCTTCATTGTTCTGTCTGTGGGTGGTTAGGATTTGTGTTTGCTTTTTACACTTTATTCTAAATTTAGCTCCAGATTGCCTGTGCTATGAATTGACTTTTCTCAACAGAGCTTAATGGCTTCACAGGGAACTCAGTCATGTGGGAGCATCCCTCTTGTGACTGATTAATGCAAGCTGATGTTATTTTCAGGTTACTATATCTGATTTTTGTCATGGTGATATATGTAATCTATTTAACTGTTCCATCTGTACAGAGGCTAGAATAAATGAATATGCCTGTTTAGGGCTGACAAATATTTAGACAGTCTTTCTTTGTTACTTAGCTTGCCAAACTAAGCTTAGAAAATAATTTGATGTTGCCCTTTAAAAGTAATAGAAACACTGAACAAATCAGAACTAGTTATATACATATATAATTTATACACTTTATTAATAATTGCTAATAATGGCATATTTAATAGCAGTTTTGTGATGTTGAAAAGCAAGGACAGTAACAGCATGTCCCTTTATTTTCATAAATGTTTAGGCCTGGGATGCCTGGACGCATTGTTTAAAGAGCACTGATATATCTTGCTGTTTGACACCTACTCAAAATGAGTATAGATGATGCAGTACAGCATGGAAATAGGTGACTTTTAAATAGGTGATACTTATCCAGGTCTCAGATTGTTTTCAATAGTAGTATTCAAGTTTTAATTCTGTGGCTGTCTGTCTGAACGTATTACAGAATTTCAAAATAGGTGAGGTAGGAAGGGGTGTCTGAAAATAGTAGCCCAGTTCAACGCCTGTGCCCAAAGGCACCAGGAGAGGTTTGTTCAGGATTGTGCCCATCTGGCTTTTGAATATTTCCACAGATTCTATAACCTCTATGGACAACCTGTATCTGTTTCATCACCCTCACAGTAAGAAAGGTGTGGGGTTTTTTCCTAGTGTTTAGGTAGAATTTGCTGAATTCCATTTTGTACCAGTTGTCTCTTTTCGTTCTTGGGAGCCACTAAGAAGAGTCTGACATTTTTGCCTTTATACTCACCAATGCGATTCCACCTGAGCTTTCTCTTCTCCATGCTGAAAAGTCTCAGCTCTCTCAGCCTCTCATATCAAAGTTATATGAGCTGCTTAATCAAATTCTTGGCTCTTCATAGCACATATTCCAGTATATATTTGTTTCTGTTGCACTGAGGAGCCCAGAACTGGAACTAGTGTAGTGAATGCATCTCATCACGACTGAGCAGTGGGGAAGGATCATGTCCTGATGATGCTCTGCCTAATGCATCTCAGGTTTCTGCTGGCTTTTTTCACCACGAGGTCACATTGCTGGCTCATGTTAATTTTGCTGTCTATGAGGACTCTCAGGTATTCTGCTGCAGCAATGCTGACTCATTGTCAGTCCCTAGGCAGACACAGTTTTTTTGCTGCTGTTCCATGCTCAGGGAAACTCCCCTTCTTAGCTCTCCCAGTCTGTCCTCCCCAAAGAACTGGTATCCATCCTTGACAGCACCCTATGGTGGTGAGCCCACCATGTCTCTACCATCCATATGAGATTGGTAGCCCAGCAACTCAAGACTCTGGAATAGTCTAAATTTGGCAGAATAACAAAAGTCAAAATTCATAGGAATGTCCAGATATCTTAAATTGAAAACTTCTATACTGGTACTGGTTATTTTGGACAATTTCTGCCTACCTAAGCATGTTAAATTGCAATCTGTTTGATGCAGCTGGCAATGTGAATTAAAAACTATGAGTTAATTGTTATTCATGAATTATGTGACTTTAGAATTTTAGAATTAGTGAAAAGCAAGAGCCCATTCATGTTGTCATTTGATCCAGAAAGAAACTATTTTACTAAAAGTACATTTTTTTCAGAACTTAACTCTTAAATTTTTAAGTTCAATCTGGTATCTGACTGAAGAATTGCTTGGCTATAACTTTTCTGGCATAATAGTCATAATAGTTTTCTTTAGACTTTTTTTTGGCATTTAGTGATGACCAAAAAATGCTAGAAATAACACAATTTGCCCAATAATGTGGTTTGCTTCTTTAAATGAAAATAATTAATGTTACTATTTCAGACTGTTTGCCATTATTTAGTTGGAAACTTGTGTTAAGAAGTTACTAGTCATACTTGCAATAAGGTAATAGAATGAAAAATTGTAGAGGATTCTTTTGCCATTACTTCCCACATAATAATAGATATCTCTGTGTGAATGTGTGAGTTGTCTAAAAATAGAAGATGGAAGATGGGAAGTAACTGGAAATACTTAATACTTTTGGAGTATAATATGACAGTAAAATTTTATGTCCTTGTAGGCAAAATTTAATTTGAAGATGTGGCCTTGAAAGGCCTCAAAGTGCATCCAATGTGACATGTTTTCTGGAGATTTTGTGTGGATTTACATTCAGCCCTCCCAATCAATATGGCCTTTAGATGTGAGAAAGGAGATTAGTCTAACACTGGTAGCAGATTTTGCCTCCAGACATCTTAGAAATCACTTGAAAGAGAGTAACAATGGTAGTGAATTTTATACTCAGTCTGTTAAGCTGGTAACAAACTCTGGAAGTCAAAAAAATCCCAAAAATCCCAAACACCAAAACCAACCAAAAAACCAGACTGGAAACAGGCTGGTCTCCTACTGTACATAAGGATATCACTAGCACTTCAAGATTGAAGAGGCAAGCCAGCAGTGTCCAGCCTCCCAAACCTTTCTGTTGTTTTAGAGTAGGCAAAGGAGCTAGAACTGAATTCCAACCTAGATGCTTATTTCTGAAAAAATAGTTGGCATCAGTCATAAATAGTTCTGCCTCTCAAAGTTAATCTGACACTTGTTACTTGAAGTCAAGAATCAAGTCCGAAAGTCATTAATTACTTTGATGACTTTGCAGAATGGTTAATCTGTTACTTGAATTATTAACAGAATTTTTAATAGCTCCCTTTTACTCAAGAACATTTAATTCACTTTTGTTCTATATTTCTAAGCGCTAAATTAGAATATGAATTTCACAGTCATACATTATTGTGGTATGTAATGAAACAGCCTGAGCCTGATCTAAGTATTATTTGGCAACATCTAAGCTGAAACAAGTTGCTTGGAGGAAAAATTGTGTGTTGAGTTTGTTCAGGATTTTTTCCCTCTCTGCCACCTGACTTCTTTGGGCTTCTCTTAATTTTTCTTTCCTCGGTTTGGCTTTGGTTTTTTTGGTGGGTTTTATTTTGTTTGTTTGGTTTGGTTTCTTTGTTGTTGTTTTTTTTTTTTTTATTGGGGGGTGGTTGTTGTGTTTTCCTTTCATGTTCTTTGTGGATTTTACATATTGCATGGTATTCTGTAACTAGTATTTTAGGAATAGTTCAGCATTTGCATGAGTACAATTTAATAATAAAATTTAAAAGTACTCCATAATTTATCCTCATCATATATTATTCATATGATAAAATTGTCTTAATAGAGCTACCATAAATCACACCATATTAGCAGACTACATTTTTCACTGAAGACATTATTGATCATAGTGTCTGCGCAACAAGTTCTAGGATTAAGAATCTCATCCCATGTTTCATCTTCTTTTCTATGGGACTTTCCCTTTCCCTTCCTCTGTCTCACTTAATGTTTCAACCAGCATAAATTGTTTTGGGAACTTTTATTTGATTTTTGAGCACTTGAAATACTTTTAAACCAGTAGAATTTTCTTTCTACATCTTTATATCTTCTAGCTCTTGAGGGGAGATAAGGACAGATATTTTAGCTTTTAGTTATGAATGTAGGTTCATTTTTCAGACTGCATCCAAATCCATGTTAAAGCATGTTTGAATAAAACCCTAAGCAGCGCTGTTTTAGAAGATGATGGCTCTGCTGTCATGGCCTTGGTCTCTGCTTCAACAGCAGTGAGGCAGAATATGCCAGCTGAACAGTTATCTGCAAAGAAGCTTGAAAATCCCTCCTAGCATAAACATCTCATTTGTGTATCCAGCTGGACAGAGCCTGGATTGACCAGGTTGTGCACCACCTGGAATGGTTCTGCAGACTGGGGTATGGCAGATGGCTTGGCAGCAGCAAGGAAAACTTTATCTGCTTTCAGCACGCTTTCAGCACAGCCCTGGCTCTTTGATTTCAAAGTTGTTCTGTGGGAGTCAAGAAACCAAGAATACCTGTGTTTTACCAAGCTCTCCTCCTGCTTCATCTTCAGATTATTGGATAGCAAGGTCCAACCTAAGGATGGAGTGGATTAAAATTTTTTAAAAGAACCAAATCAAACAAAAAAAAACAACAACACAAACAACAAAAAATAAAGGGAAGATGCAATGTCTACTGTACAGAAAATTGTCATATGTATTCCTTCTGTTGTGAACTGCCTGGTGAACCTATAATGCTTTCCACTCTTTGCTTTTCTTTGGTGTTTGGTATTATTTTTTTCTTTCCATTTGTGGCTTGTAAGATTTATTTATAACTTTCATTTTTTTACTTTTTTTTTTAAAGATCTGTATTTCTCTAGAGACTAGCTTATGAAGTTTTGCTTCTCCCTCACCCTAGGAATCTTCTTTCAAGTTTTGACTTCACTTACTTCTTACAGTTTCACATTCTGCTGTAAGAATTCTATTCTGTTCATCTCAATCTTCCTCATCTTTTTCTTTTTCCTATCTTACTGCCCCTCATTAAATTCCAATATCACAAAGCATGTCGATGCCTTATGAGAATCACAATGAACCATTGTGTCTCTGAAATCAAGAGGAATTTCCTTATAATTGAAGTCAATTTAATGTAAAAACATGGAATGACAGAACAGATGCCATTTATGTCCTTTTACTGTGATGGTCCTGAAATCTGGAGTGATTGATTAATGAGCTGTACATAGACAGTAAAGTTGTTTGATGTTAGCATGATGGATGTTCCTTGATTTTTAGAGCAGTTGAAGCTGTGGAAGAATGGGAGTGTGACTGAATGTTATTAGCCAGGCAATACTTCCTGTAAAAATTAGCATCACCATAATTCCTATCTATGCTTTTGGACCTGTCCACAATATGACAGTGACACAGAAGGCAATGAGGTAACACAATAAATCCAATAGGAAGGTTGTTCCCTTTGGAGTAAGTGATGATCGTTGATGAATACAGAAGGGTTGTCCTTATGTGCAAATGCCTCAGTCCACAACAGAAAGTGAAATCTCTGAAACTTATCCATTCATCTCGAGTAATTTCTAATGCTGGCTGACCACAACTCTTGCTCAACCTTCAGGGAAACAAACCATGCATATTAAATCTCTCCTGATTATTCTGATGTTCAAGCACCATAGGCGCAGGTTACAAATAATGCTTTTAGATGCTTAATTCATATTGATTTAAGTAGGGCTATGTATCTAAGTGACTTTGACATTAAAAACATTCCCTTCTGCTGCTTATTGTAAACAAAATGACTAGTGTCTTGTATTCCAAGTGAGGTTGTATGAAGAAAGACATGAATCTCTGCTATTTTATTTCCTGCATCTTATAGAAGAATCATGTGCTATTCTATATATTTTTCCCCTTGTCCTTTTTGAGGAATTACTTTGGGTTCAATCACATTTATATACCATAATAATACTTCTGTTTCCAAAGGATGTGTGATGAGACTGGTTTCCTAGAAATGGCTAAATGTCTGTCTGCTGATGGGAAGTAGTGAATTATTTTCTGACTTTGGGAAGTAGTGAATTATTTTCTGACTTTGATGGAGGGTACAGCTTCTGTTTTACTTATTGAACTCTCTTTTTCATAATCCACAAGCTTTCTCACTTTTACTCTTTTCATTTTCTCCCCTATCCTTCCAAAGGGGTGGGGTTGAGCTGCCTGTGGGGGTTAAATCACAAATGACTGTGTATGACTGTGTGTAAAGACTTTAGGAATAGAAGAATATGGTAGCAATTTTGAAAGAGTGAGAAAACCATTACTTTTTTTTTTCCCCTTTGATTTTTAAAAGAAAAGTTTATGAAAAATGTTATTGAAGAGTACTCAGCACTTTCAGTCATGATTATACCTGCTTTTATTTTTTTCATGTAATTGTCCAATGCACTTCAAACTTTTTTGTTTTGCATAAATTTCTCATTATGGTCCAAACCCATTCATCCTGCCATAATACCTTCTGATTTAAAGCATCAACTCAATCTTGGAAAGAAAATACAATTCAAAATATGGAGGCATAAAATCAGGAAAGATCCATCAGATACTTATGTGAAATATCACTAATAGTCAGGAGAACAAGAAGCAAAGCTAATTGCAGATAGGGAAAACACACAACAGGCGAGTGAAAATGGAAACTACCTGGTTTTAACCCTTAGAAAAAGCCAAAGTCAATTCCAAGTTTGAAGTGGATCCTGAAACCATATTATGAAGTTGTATACTGAATGTTCATCAGAACTTGTTTTTCACTTTTTGCCAGTCTGCTCTGTGCCAAAGAGGAGTATCCATCTTTTCTCCTGTGCTTTCACAACATAGAATCAAAGAATGGTTTGAGTTTGAAGTGATCTTAAATATCATCTAGTTCCAATCCCCCTGTCATTGTCAGAGACACCTTCCACTAGACCAGGTTGCTCAAGACCTCAACCAACCACAGCCTCCCTGTGCAATCTGTTCCAGTGTCTCACCACCCTCACAGGTACGTCATAGGTAACACTGTAGTGTATAAAATCCTGGGCGTGCAATTGACTCCCACTTCTTGTTTTAATGACAAAAGTACTTTGTTTCAATTCTGAATTTTAATTTGATTTTTAATCAAGAAAAAGAAAGACAAAATCATATTTGCTGTTAGAATTATGGGAATGAACAGGTCTTAGATAAGGTCAGAAAAGCTACAGTCAGATCAAAGTTCCAAAAAGCTATGTGAACTGAATTTTTATCTTCCTGTGATTTGTTGGTTTACTTTTTCCAGTGCACACACATTTCTATATGTGGCGACAGTAGTAACCCAGGGAAAGAACAGAGGAAGGAAAAGGCAAAAATGGCAGTGCGGAGATAAGGTTAAAAGTTCAAGCTGCCAATGAAAAATAGAAACACTCCTAATATCTTAAAGAAAAGATCATCTTCATAACATTGCTGTTGTTCCAAGATCTATAAGCATGGGATGGGTTTGACATGGAAAAGAATTATGTTTTCTTTTAGAGCTGTAGTTCCTGTAGTGCTGGTGGATTTTTCTCTTCTCAAAAGGCTTGTTCAGTCTCAGCTAATTCCTTGTTTTACCTTCCAGATGGGTTGGAAGGCACACTCAGGCTAGGGGGCATGGGACAGAGGTGGTCTTGTTCCCATGTTTCACAGAACCAGGTTTATGGATGTCACTGGAAAGTATTTGCCTGTTTGTGGTAGTTTTTGTATTGCGTAGAAGGAAAAACTGAGCACTTTAGTTTGTACTTTGAAACAGAATAGATGCTTTTTTATGTTTAAGGCATTTGCATTTCAAATGCCACAGTGGTTGGAAAGAGGATAAACATTCATGATCTGTTAAAAAAAAAAAAAATTGTGCTAAGTTTTGATACACAAAGTTACGACATGCTTCGTGCAGAGAGAGAAAATTGGACACACTTGGTTTTGATGAGGCTCAGCAAGACTTTCAGGCACACAGTACCAACTGCCAGATGTGCTTTATCTGTGCAAGATGGAAGAAGAATATAAATGAGGTCAAACACTTGTGTATATAAACCGACATTTCAGACAGTTTTTTCACACTCTCTGTGTTTGTAGCATTTAGAAGTGCCACACATCATTAAAGAATGAGTTTGGGCCTAGAGAGTTTTGATTAATTATGCCACTTGTAAAATATCCCAAATTGTGCATCCTAGAACAAAGTATAGGATTTGTAGGACTTGACAGCTGAAAGATGACTTCTATTTCATGAATGTTGATGACAGCAGTAACAATGAATCTTTGGTACAACACACTCAGGCCTGCTTGTCCTCATTAAAAGCTATATCATTTCCAGCCCCCAAGCAAATGATCCATTATTTCTGCTTCATAGGAAGAGGTACTATGGATTCCTTTGTGATTGATTAAAGAAAATATGGCATATGTTGGAAAAGTGAAAAGTATCCCAGTAATTACTCTTTAAAACCTCATCTCCTATTACAGAGACTATTTCTATATTTTTCTTTAGGTAATGATTTTATTTAATTTATGAAGTATCAAAATGTATAGGCATAAGAATTTTAAAATTCCCATAAGTTACAATGAAATAAAAGTAAAGGCAGAAGAGAAGAAACTAAAACCTGCCACAGAGAAGTAGCTTTTCCTGTTTTCACTGATATCAGTAACATTTGGCAAGACTCGTGACAGGGAGCAAATACATACATTTTTGTACAATATTTTGCATATGTATGGGTATAGAAATATGATCCTGGGAAATATATGTGTGTGTATATATATAATCACAGAATACATCTGGTTGGAAGAGACCTCAAAGATCATCCAGACCAACTCTTGACCCAACACCGAAGGGTCAACACTAAACCATATACTTAAGCATCAGATCCACATGCTGCTTAAACACCTCCAGGGATGATGACAACACCACTGCCCTGGTCAGACCATTCCAATGTTTGATAACTCTCTCTGTAAAGAAATATTTCCTGTATTCAGTGGTTGCAAAGCATTAGGTAAAATGGCTATTTAGTGTCTCAGTTGATAAAGCTTTTCACTCATTTAGGAATTTACCATATAGGAATAATTGAATTTTTCTTTTTTTTTGAAAGACACATTGGCTTAGTTTTGAGTTTTTCAGCTAAGTGACAAAAAGAACATTTGAAAATGGTGATCAATAAACTGTACACCAGGCAGAGCCAAATCAGTAACTTCTACAAGGAGGAATGTTAATATATGTATGTGAGACCTCATGAAGCCCAGCAATATTGTGCTTCTAGTAATAAAGCCAACTACTGTCATTTTAACTTTAACACTCCTTCCAAGAAAATACCTTCTTGCAGGAAATACTGTAAAATTGCATTCTATGGGTGTAAGCAGAATACCAGTACAAAATACCAGAAACCAGTAGAGTGTTCTTGGTGGCTGCTTTAGGTCAGAATCCATGTGGTACTGCCCCTTAAAGCCTCTTGCACTGCACAAGGGCACCTCAAGGTCGAACTTCGAAGAAGTGTATTTCTATTAAGTCTATACTAGTGTAAATCAATTCTTCTATTGAAAAAGGAAGCATCTTCTGCCTCCTGAATGCAGCTGCTCTTTCTTAAAATAATATTTTTTGTTCATTTAGTGTACTATGGATCTTTTTCTACCTGTCTCATTTGTGCAGGTGCAGAGTTTTCCTTTTCTCCCAGCTATTCTTCCTTTTGATGAAACTTGATTTACTGAGATAAAGTGGGGGCAGGGGCAGAGAATTTGATATAGGTTTCCATGGGTACATAGATTTGTCCTTATTCTCTTAGAAAAAACCTAATCTTACAGGATGTGCCTTTACTGATAACATTCTTACATTTCTTACATACTCTTTAAAAGGGGGCTATCAAAGTGCAGAGTTGCATGAATAAGGGATTCCTCAGAACAGACAAATTGTTGCATACAGTTTGTGTGGCTTATTAAAGTTCTCTTCTTGCCATATTTAAGCTCTTCAGGGCCTGATTTTCATGTGGAGATCACTTGCATTTACAGATATTTGATCCAGTAGCAAACTTCTTGGTTCTGTGAATGAGCTGGGGTTGGAGTGTGAATTCATAGTGTTTGCTATGATGTCACTGAAAAGACAGTATTCTCAAAACATATCTATTTGTACATTATGTTAAAGCTGCAAAAAGGTCAATTTTCTACTTTTGGCCCTAGAAACTGTCTCTAAAGCTCATTCTAGATTTTTTCCTTTTTTTCTTTTTCTTTTTTCCCCCCTTTAAACCCTTTGAATTATGTAGGTACATTGGTAGGTATTAAATTAATTGTGATAACATAGAAAGGCATTGCCAACACTGGTAATTTAATGGGGTCTTTTAAATACTTCCAGGGACAGTGACATCACCACCTCCCTGTATAGCCTGTTCCACTGCTTTACATCCTTTTCAGTGAAGAAAATAACCTTAGTCAGAGATGAGCTAGTTTTACAAAGCAAAAAGGACTTGAAAATATGTTTGAATATTAACCGGTATTATAAAATGCACTCATGAAGGTTGAAGGCTTTTTCTGACCTATCACAGTGGTGCCTTTCCATGTGCACTGTCTTGGGTCTTTGTTGCTATCAGTCTTAATGGTCAAATGTATTCAGCATTGTTTTTTGTCTCGGTCCGGAGAGGGAAAGAGACTAGTTCTTTTGAATATTCCCATGTTGTGAAATTAATAGGCACAAACGAGGCCAAAATATCAACAGCTAGACTATTTATTACATAGAGAAAATGGAAATAAGAAGGGGAGAGGGAGAAGATAGAGAGGGAGAGAGAGAAGAGAGAGAGAGAAGAGGAAAGGAATCATATTACCACACCCCTCACCCACCCCAAGACAGTTTGAGTCTGTGGAGGAAAGATGCTGGGTCTGTAGAGAAAGGGTGCTGAGGCTTTGGCTGGAGAATAGATGAGGTCCCTCTGGGCAGCGTGGGTCAGCTCCATGAGTGGCAGCAAGCGGGACTTAGGACACGGAGAGAGGGTTCAGTCTGCTTCTTTCCTTCTCAGCGGCATGGTCCTCCTTCAGCGTTTTTCTCTCTGTGTTTTTCTTCCCCTGTGTTTTTCTTCCTACTGAGCCAGTAGTGGTCAAGTCTTTTATACAGTTTTTAGTCCTTAGGTATGTGTCCAAGCATTGTCCCTCAGGAATTCAGGAGCCAGGAAATCATAAGTATCCAGATATCATTCCCCAGGAAGTCTTTTTGTGTATTCATGTGAGTTTGGACAGTGGTCTGGATGGAGGGGGGGGGGCCTCTGCCTCCTTCCTCTCCATCTCCCTGCCTACCCACTTATCACACATCAGGAGACAGGTGGAGAGTCCATTGACTCATCACCTTCCCTTCCTGGGGGTATCTGATAGCTGTCTTGAAGGCGTGATGGCTGGGTCCTTGGGTCATTGTTACAGGCCAGCTGCAGTCCAGTGTTATCACGATGCAATCGAAAGGTGATTTGCATCCAGGATTGGTACTGTCTGGGCAAGCAGCAAGTGATTTTATCTTTGTTGAGTCACACCAGGAGTAGACTCTTACAGTTTTGTACCATCTTTGCTATGCAGGTGTAAGAATTTCCCAGTTGGCGGTTCAGCCTCACTCAAAACAGTTCTTGCTGAGAGAGGAAAAATGTGGGTCAGATGTTACAAGCAGTTATCTGAACCTTCAGTAAAGAGTAACCTTCCAATCAAGTAGTATCACATGTGTCTTGAATGTACTCTTAAAACACAAGCGTATTTGGAATGAAACAATTATGCTAGCTAATTTTGTAGTTTCTACTGAAGAACGACTATCAGTTAGAGAAGATAGTTTCCTTACGAAACTACAGACCATCATTCTCATGTGCTCCATCATAGAGGAAATGATACATGACTGTGTGAAATTTCAGGAGCAAACATTAATTAATATCAAAATATGGGTTTCAGATATTGTCCGAGTGCATCCAGTTCATGCTGTCTTATTCAGCAAATGAAAGACTTAAAGGTTGCCCTTTAAGTGTCTCTGCTACTTACTGTAGCTGCTAATGTTCTTCTACTGTTATTTTTAGACATGTTGTCATTATTCCAAACCTTGAAAAATCTTGACCAATATGACAAAAGGCTCCCCTGTAGCAATAAAAACAGAACACTTCAATGAAAATTTATTTCTTGACAGGACCCAATTACTACTGAATATGTAAACACCAGTAAAACTAGACAAAAATATAATGTTCATTATACTCTAGGTTGTGACTGCTCAAAGTAGCATAAAATTACAATATAAATTATTTTATTAATACATAACTCTTATTTATTGATGTAGACATTTAAATATTTTTTTTTTAACATAGTAAAACATTTTACAGTACTAGTATCATAGAAAAGTAATCTTCAAAGCTGCACAATCAGTGCCTACAGACTTGTGAATCAATGTGCTTTTATATTTTTGTTCTGAAAGAGCACTTGAATTGCGTCTTAAACAGCCTGAAGATTTTGACTGGCATATCATGCTCTACTTCCAGGGCTGATAAAAAACATGACTCTTAAAGCAGTAGTGATAGAGACTGGGTTTTATTTCTCACATTATGTCCATATCAAGGGAATTTTTTCTAATCTGTGACATGAAAAGGTATTTCAAAAGCTGATAAAATCACTGTGAGGTATTTCAAGTGTGACATTTGCTGCCAATTATTCCACTGCTTCTGACACCTGAGAGGGATCACTGCTGACTCTTTCTACAAGTATTCCATCTAGTTAGGTAATTGGCAAAAATGATCACCAAATTTGGTTTTATAACTAATGCTGTTGTTCAATCTAGACAGGTATGCCATTGAAAATATTTTGATTGTAATTACTTGCCTAGCCAAAAAGACATACACTGTGAACAGCTGAGTATGTCTATTCAGTGTTGGTGAGATGGTGAAGTATCTATATCATTTGGGAAAAAAAACCTAACAAAACAACAAAATCAAAAGTACTCACTGTATCCAAGAGGTCTGTTAACTTCAAAACAAATTGATATAAAGAATGTTGCCAAAGAGACAAACACAATGAAATTGTACCCTGGTTACAAAGCAGTCGTTGGAAATCAAGCTTGAAAAATCCATATCATATAATTTCTTTATTATTCAAAATAAAGACATAGCAGGATGATCTTGGATTAGGGCAATAGACCAGAAAATAGACAATTCTAGGTTTAATCATTGGCTCTGCCTTGCCCTCCATGTGTGATATAGACAAAATGAGTTCTCTTTTTTCTGAGCTACATAAATTCACAATTTATAATAAGCTCTAAGTCTTTCATGAACATAAGGTGCAACCAACTGATTTGAAATGTAAATTTTGACTAAGTAATAATAATAAGTTGAATTTTGATTGCCAGCTAAGGTACCATTAAGGTACCAAATAAGTTATCATGTCCTTTTTTTAGTATCATGGCCATCCCTATAGATGGCCTCCTCTGTTTTGGTAACCAAAGTGATTTTTTTAAAAAAGAAAATATTTACTGATTAAAAAATGTATACTTAAAAAATGTTATCGTTGTACTGAATAGATTACTAGGTGGAGTACATCTTATGCAGGAAGTCAAATAATATTGCTAACTCTAATTAAAAATCTGAAAAGTTAATCAAAACAAAGCAATATTGTTATTATTATTATTTTTTAAATCTGCTTACAATGGTGGTAATATTGACTCTCCAAATTGCATAATTAACATAAAGAACTTACTAACAGTACAATTCTATATCATAATTGAAAAGCTCTGTCTGGTGTCATGTTCTTCCTCCTTCTGATTCTCCAGGTTAGCCATTGGAACAGGCTGCCCAGGGAGGTGGTGGAGTCACCATCCCTGGAGGTGTTCAGTAGGGGATTGGATGTGGTACTTGGTGCCATGGTTTAGTCATGAGGTCTTGGGTGACAGGTTGGACTTGATCTTTGATGTCTCTTCCAACCTTGATGATTCTGTGTGATTCTGTGATCATGCCTGGTCATGTTGTCAGCATGTGTCTCCTCAAGAAGGCAGCATAGAATTGGTAGTGAGTTGTCTGTATCTTGAATTCTTTGCTAAATGCCTTGTAATCTTGATGGAAAGAGGATATGATTGTGTTTCATGCTCTTTATCAAGAGTGACCAGCCTTATTTGTATCTGACTTGACAAGTCTGACAGGTATAATCCGAATGCATGAAACAAAATTTTTGTGCTATGTGCTCAGAGTAAACCGGAATTGATTTAATGTATTTGCAATTATAGATCCTTAGCATTTTACAAATTTATTTCCAATTTAAGAGTTTCATGGGTAGAATTTTATGCCAGCTCCTGAATCAAAATCTTACCTGTGTTCAGTCTTCTTGGATGTAAATTTTACCTGGATTTGGAATTGAGAGTTTCATGTTTGTAATGAGAGTTTCCAGTGTCCCTCTCAGAGGTTAGGAGAGGTAGGGTCCAAACATACAGCTGTCTCTATGAACAAGATGATGTAGGTACAGATTTTTCTAACATGTCTAATTCCAATCCTCTGAGCTTATGTTCCTCTGCCACACCCAGAAATCAATTCAAAAGCATATGTACCTATTAGCCTTTACACATTATTGTTCAGTTTCTGCAGTCATTGTGCAAAAGGCTGAATGACTCATCAATAACGCGGAAAGCAGGGTAGAATGTTTGAGATAGAGTCTGAGGGAGCTGGGGTTGCTTAGCCTGGAGAATAGGAGACTCAGGGGTGACCTTATTACTCTCTACAACTACCTGAAGGGAGGTTGTAGACAGACGGATGTCGGTCTCTTCTCCCAGGCGGCCAGTACCAGAACAAGAGGACACAGTCTCAGGCTGCACCAGGGGAGGTTCAGGCTGGATGTTAGGAAAAAGTTCTATACAGAAAGAGTGATTGCCCATTGGAATGGGCTGCCTGGGGAGGTGGTAGAGTCGCCATCACTGGAGGTTTTCAGGAGAAGACTTGATGGGGTGCTTGGTGCCGTGGGTTAGTTGCTTGGGTGGTGTTGGATTGGTTGATGGGTTGGACGCAATGATCTTGGAGGTCTCTTCCAACCTGGTTTATTCTATGTATGTATGTATGTAAAGAACTCTATGTATGGTATTTGAAAGGGATGCTCCAAAGCTGGACAATATTGTTTCCTCACTTCAGTAGGTCATTTCATATTTAAAAGAAAAATCTAAAAAGCTCCAAATTTGTTCATGAACTCAGAGACTTGGAGTTAAGAGGATATTGAAACTGATTGTTGCCTTGCATGCATAAAATGCATGATGATTATTAACCTTTGGATATGTATTAGTTTTTCAGGACTGCAAACCAGCATGTTTTTCAAATAAAATTTGTTTCTTTTGAAAGTTTATTTTCTATGCATCTGCAGAGACAGAGCTGGCATCTGGGTTCCTAATAAGATAGTCATGTTGTAAATAATGTTTTTGAGATAAACATGACACGAATCTAAATCTTCTAAAACATTGTGGGAGCATGAAATTAATAAAACTCATCCACAGAACATAAATATTTTAAATTTATAATGCACTTTGATGTTATTGGAAATGGTGGCTGCTAAGTTGATAAACTTGCCCACAACAATAATAGCACTATGTCAGGTGCCTGTTTACCAGATGCTTTAACCCAGAAAGCTGTGCTCCCTGCTTCAGTTGTGTGGGAAATGATATAGCCTAATGACAGGAAATGGTACTAGTAAATGAGTTTTCATAGAAGACTCAGGAGGTAGGATAGAGTTAGCTAGTCACTAGAAAGTATCTTGACAAGACTTGATACACTTCAGGCAGTTCATAAGTACTATACATAGAATACATACATAGAATAAACCAGGTTGGAAGAGACCTTCAAGATCATCGCGTCCAACCCATCAACCAATCCAACACCACCTAAACAAGTCTTCTTTTTATTCATTATCCCATAATGTACAGTAGTGTGAATTCTTAGCAAATTCAGCTATTGCTTTTATAATTACTGTGGCTGTTGGTGATTCTGTTTGTCAGTTATGTATAGCAGCTTCAGCTTTTGTTCTGTTTCATATTCTATATGCATATGCAGTTGCTTTGTGACTGAAGGACTGGCTGGAAGATGAACAAAAGTTTTGATGTAGATAAAGCACCTCAACATTCAGTATCTGGGATGACAAGCTTTCTTCTGTTTTAATGGGGTTTTTTAATATTAAAATAAATGTTGAAGGTATGTTGGTGTTTAGGTTTACAGTGAAGCATACTTGCTGGTTTTATTCTTATGCTTTGAAAGTTGAGTGGGAGGAATGCTTGGATTTTCTCCTTAAATTCATAGGTTAGGTGGCTAGGTGAAAGATACCAAAGTTTTCTCAGTATTTGTGGTAATAGATCCACCATATACATCCCATTTAATGAGTTCCTAGTTCTTTACAATAGATATATTTTTAAATAGATTTAGGAAATTGTTATGCAGCTTTCTACTTTGCCAGGTGGTTTCCAGTATAACTAAAACAAACAAAAAAATGGTGACAAACAAGAAAATCTTGAGATAATCCTCCACAGAAATGTCTAAAAGGAAATTAAATTGTCTAATGAAGAATACGATTAAAAAAACAGAGTCAAGATTTCCAACACATTAAGGATTAATTTGTCCAAGGCAGGAAAAGGATCACAGGCTACATGTGTAGACAAAGTTTCTGATACACGTGCTTAGCACTTAAACGCAGATGAAAATTTGGCTGTTGTGATCAGTCTGGATTTTGTTCTGTTAATCACAAGAACTTCTGTATTTAACCACTACACCTCGCTGCCACTGCCTAACATGTTGAAACTCTCTTACAAGACTTTTGTGAAACATTGCTCTGTGAAAAATGGCTGAAAATAAAACTAAGATTTATTGCAGACATAGATTTAAAACTTGAAAATACTACATGCTGATACCTCTGTCTAGACCATGCTTCCTTCTGTGCAAACAAACTGTCTGTAACTCCCAAGCCTCAGGTGGTTCATGCTTATTCTTTTGTGAAGTAGACAGAGAAGATTTAAAGGAAGAGAATAGGCCTTTCAGTGAGGAATAATTTGTATGGGAGGAATCATGTATTGAGATACAAAAAATGTAGTAACCACTCCATGAGAGTTTGCAGTAAACTGTTTTGTAAATGGTTGTTTTGTTGTGAGAGGTTGCAGAAGTTTAGTGAGGTTAATGCATTTCTGACAAATTAGTTTGTTTGGAGGGAATGGGATTTTTTTGATAGAAAATATGTATACCCCTAAGTTCATATTAAGTGAAAAATATAAAGTAGGAAAATGTCATATGCATAACATAATTGTTGTGGGTTTTTCTAAATCACATTTTCTTAATTATGAATTTCAGATTTTCATAAGCTAAAAAGCAGCAATATTATATCAATATATAGAATTAACCAGGTTGGAAAAGACCTTTGAGATCATCAAGTCCAACCTATCATCCAACACTATCTAATCAACTAAACCATGGCACCAAGTGCCTCACCCTGTCTCTTCCTGAACACCTCCACCAGCTCCCTGGGCAGCTCATTCCAATGTGGGGGACGGTATCAAAGGCCTTGCTGAAGTCCAGGTAAACTACATCCACAGCCTTCCCTGCATCCACCAGGCAGGTCACCTGATCATAGAAGGAGATCAGGTTGGAGAGGCAGGACCTGCCCTTCCTAAATCCTTTTTGAGTTGAGGGATTTTGTTTGTTTGTTTTCTAAGTGTCCTAGACAACAAATTAATTTGTGTTACAATTACACAGATTTAAACTACCTTGAATGATCACAGTTGGAGATATTTGTCACATTCTGTACAATAGATAATTAGGTTATAAATATTACAAAATAAGGTGTGATAAAATAATTTCCACAGTGTGGGGCACTATGAATTTATTTTTTCATCCATAATAAAATTACATATGAAAAAGTATTATTTAGGTGCACAATCAATAGGTGCTAAGGAGGGATGAGGATGCAGGAGAAGCTGTCTTGTATTTTTTTCATGTGTGTTACTAGAAAAGACAGGAGGTTTTGAGCATGCCAGTGCTACAATGACACCTTCCTGGAACATGGGGTTTCGAAGTTTACCTAGAGGCACAGATTTCATTGTTTCTGAAAGCATGCCGCAAAGCAATTTCTATTCTGGGATAAGAAATAGCAGGTCTGTTATTACTATGCATACTCATCCCTGTACCTCTGTACACTGTATTTTTTATCTGAATCAAGAAAACTGTTTGTTTCTGAAGTCCATCTGTGGAAACATGTTCTAAGAGCTATCATATAATCATTTCCCGGTAATTAGCCTATTGCTTTCTCTTTCTAGAAAGTAAGGACCCATGTAAATCTAGTTATATCATGCTACAGAAAGCTGACAAAGTAGAAGCACTGCTGTTTAAAAATGAAACACATTTCATTAGAGTGAGTGCCTGGCAACCACTCTACAGATGACACAATGCATGATAAGCCACAATTGTGGTGTGAAGCAAGAAAATAGCATATGCTAGTGGATAAAGCATAAGGTAGTCATCACATTACAAGTAGGCCTGGTGTCACTGATGGTTGTATTAAACTTGGCTGTGTATAATGGAAAGTGAAATAACACATAATCATAAAAAAAAAAAATCATGTTTGACCAAATGACTGCATTTGCAGATGTATCCTTTGCTTTCTTCCTCAGAATTCTACTCCTATGTATTACAGACCTATATATTTTTTTCTGTACTTATCATAATTATGATATCAAAAAACCCCAACAAATATTTGTTTCCCTCTGAAGTCCTCTTTTCTGATGTAAGGTAAATTTATTTGTCTAATCTATTTCTGTTCTAATTTGCTTATTTTATTTCAGTGACTCAGTAGGAACTGTTAGATAACAAATAATATATTTGGCAGTTGCTGCTGAATACAAGAACTATTTTAATCTCATTTCTCAGAGAACCCACCAAACCTGTGATCACAGCTCTTGCTGTCTTTTGGAGGAAAAGGATGATGCAGAGAAAGAGCAACATGAATAAGTACACTGAAATAGATTTTCTTCCTTTGCTTTTTTCCCCCCATTGAATATAAATAGGCACAGAATATCTGCTTATCAACATTGCAAAGCAATAAAAACTTCTGAGAGAATCTTATAAATTTAGATTAATTGTAGTTGGCTGATGTAATTTGTTTAAACATGCTTTCATCTATTCTGGTACAACAACAAATGATCTTTTAATATTTTTTTTTTCCTTTTAAAAAATGATGCTATGCATAAGACTCCAGTTGAACACCTTCTTATTAAAAGTATGTTCTGGTTTGATGAATTTCTCATTAATTTTATTTAATGGTGTATTGGTTTAGGACTGCTGAGGTTTGCAGGATTTTGAAGTGCACCCATTGTTTAATGACTAGGTAGCACCCTCATGCTTTGTGTGTGAAAATAATACACAGAAAATATGTGTAAAGTTCCATTTTCCTTAAGCATAGATGCTAGTCTGAAATAATTCCATAAATTATGATAATTTAACTACTAATCTTTAAAGAAACTGTTGTCAGAAAAGACTGGGTTTATTCAGTGAAACACAGTTTTGAATTACAGGGTCTGTAAATAATATAAAACAGACAAACTCTAATGGCTTCATAAGAATTTACAGAACAGCATTGCTGATTTCTCTGTGTGCCTTATGCACTTAGAGAATTACATATGGCACTTTTTTCTTTTAGAAATAAGCTTGGTATCACTTAAAGTCCACTTACGAGAAAGATGAGGACAGTCTTAACAGGGCCTGTTGCAACAGGACAAGGCTAATGGTTTTAAACTAAAGGAGGGGGGTTTTAGATATAAAGAAGACATTTTTTACAATGAGGGTGGGAACAGGTTGCCCAGAGAGGTGGTAGGTGCCCAATCCCTGGAAATGTTCACGGTCAGGTTGGATGGGGCTCTGAGCAACCTGATCTAGTTTAAGATGTCCCTGCTCACTTCACAGAGGGTTGGACTAGATGACCTCCAAATGTTCCTTCTAACCCAAACCATTCTATGATTCTAAAAGATCTGGATGACATTCACATTAATGTTAATGGAAAGCAGTGCCCAGCTTTTCACGTTCAGCTTTGGACTGACATAAAATTTAATCATGAAACTGTTTTGTATCTCTTACTGCCTATGATTTTCCCACATGGTATTAAAGGAAACATCTTTATCTTGCATGTTGTAGAACTTTAGAACTATTACTATATACAGTTATTCAGAAAAGAGCCACTATATTCTGATATTTCCATCTTCATGAATTTTATTCTTTTCCTTTTATATTGTGAGGGACACATATAGTAAAAGAAATGCATTTAGGGTATTGGGTTTGCAAACATTTCCTCTTTTGCTTTTTAATGTCTACATTACTTTTGTCAGTTACTTTTTTTTTTACAAAGGATTGTTATCTGTTTGCCCTTGCAATTATTTTTCCCATTGACTTGATGTCTTGGTTGGCTGGAGACAGCAAAATGAACTTTTCAAAAACGTGCATGTACTTAGTTTCTGAACTGAGTCCACTGGAGTCAACAGGAAAACTATTCCTTAATTTGGTAGATCAGGTATTAAGGGATAAATTTATAAAACTGTTATGTTCAGACCCCATGACACTAGCTGTCTCGATGCCCACAGCAGGGTAGTCGCTGAGGGCACTACAGCTATTTCCAGAGGCAGGTGCTGCAGTAGGTGCTGACCTCATCCTCTTATCTGTCTTTCCCTCCGTTGATGCTATTGTCTTTGCCCTGGTGAATCAGGCAGGTTTCTTGTCCAGCCTCTCATGAAGAATCAGAAAAAGAAATAATTTTCTTATTGGTACACTGGGAAAAAAAATGCAACCATGGAATTGAAGACCAGAAGTGGAATGAATGAAGTGGGAAATCGTATCTGACTTAGTCAAAAGTTTTTTGATTAAAAATATGCAGAATCTTCTACTTTAGGCTGGAAGATGATTTCCATCTTCATTCCAAGTTTTCACCTGGCATCCTTATACACTTCTTCAGTATTTGACTAGCTTAAGGACAGAAATACAAAATCCCATTCCACTAAATAAGACCGTGAATGAAAGTGTCACTTCAACACAAAATTTTGATAGAATGTGAATCCTTGAAGAGTCACATGTGAGACCTTAATTCTGAATTTTTAAGTGTTTGCTGGAGTTCAGCTACAGAATCAAGTTGTTATGCTGAATAACCTCTAAAGTGCCCTTAATTTTTAGATTGTATTTTAAAGAATCTACCTCTACAGATATTCTGGGGTCCATTTTATTTTCCCTTTATTTTCTAGACATACAATGAGGGAGTTTTACCTAGTTTGACCTAAACATGAAAATAATTTGTATAACTCAGCTTTCTTTTTAAGAGAATTCCCACAGAATAAAATATTTCAGTTGGAAGAGGCCTAAAATGATTATCTAGTCCAGCTGCTAATACAGTCTGGGATCACACTCACAGTGTACAAACTGTGACTTCCTTTGGAGAACACCAAAATGGTAGGTAATTTACAGGTGTCAGATTATAATTTTCCAGGCAGTGGTTCTGTTAGCTCTGCAGTTTTGCCATGGGTGAAATTAAAATCCCCAAAGGCTCACTAGTCCTATATATTTTGGACTTAAACCAAGAAGTTGTCTAAGGCAACTCATATGCTGTCTTTAGTAGCCATATTGCCCTTGGGGAATGCAGATGCTTTCTAGACATTAAAATCCTGTTGGGATGAGAAACGATCTGAGCATCTTTGAATTGTTCAATATCCACTTCTGTGCCTGTGTGCAAAGGAAAGGTGCTGAAATGCTGTGATGTTCTAGCATTTTGTACTCTTCTTTCAGCCTTTCCAGGGATAAGTGCTTATACAGGGCTCAAAGCAGTATTTCGTGATGGGATGAGCAGCACCAACATCTGAGAGACATCATGAGAGCTCTTGCCTGCATTTTCAAACACTAGGAGTTCATACATTTCCACTAAGTTACATATAAGCATGCTTACTTTATGAGGCACTTTTGAGTCCAATACAAGTTCTGAGCTATTTAGAGCCGTTGTTTACTTTCATTTCTTGTTTCCTCTTTTTGGTCAGAGATAGAATATTTAATGAAAAGACACATCGACATTTACATAGAGGCAACAGTTGTTTTGCACTGCTGAGAAAAAATAGCATCTAAGAAAATGAAAGCAAGGAATCAGTTTTACAAAGTTAAATGGTTTTGCTTTATTTCAGCTTTCCATCTTTATTTATAATAACATTATTTGCATTGTATGAGCATGTCTAGATAGAGAAAGTATTCTGATATTCAGCTAATTAGAAATCATCAGAGTATGTAGGAAGTTTCTGGTTAAAACATTGGTATTTCTTCATCACTTTATGTTCTTTCTCTGATTCACAGAGCAACTTCTCATGCTATTTATTAACTAAATAAGCATCCACTTTCCTAGAACTACAACAATGGACAATTCTATTTATGAAATTTTGTACCTTTTTGTATCCTTTCCTCCTTGTTTTTTTTAAGCATTCCTACCTGCTGCAAGCTGACTCAATGTTTTGGTTTTTCCTTCTCCCCCCATATGTTCCCCCATTTTTGCCATGTTTAGATGTTTTTAAGCCCTCAGGCCTTTAATTTGAAATACAGAAACTGTAATCTCTGGACTACCTCTCTTATTTTTACAGTCTCTTCTGTCTTCTCCTATATTGATATATTTTTCATACTACATAAGAGTTTTCATTGAGATCATAATACATTTGATCACATCCATGAGGTCAGTGCTATCAAAAAAAAAAATTACAAAATAATGAAAATCTACAATTCTACTTTTCTCAATTTTGGTTGAAGCTAATTAGATATAGGTAATAATCTGTCCTACTGGGTAGAACAAGTACACTTCGTGTTTACCCTGCCAGTTAATCCCTAACAGTCCATCTGTATGTTCTGTAACAGACATTTAGCTGGTACCTGTATTAAAAATATAAGGGTTAATCATATAATGATCTTAATAATTTTCTTTCTGTTATTGCCACTTGTTTTACCACCAGTGTGGTACATTATACCTGGCCCAGGGCACTAAATTTTTCAACCACCAGTTATTCAAGTGCGTGCTCTGCTAACAGTCTTGGTCTGCTGTTACACGGGTTGCCCATTTTTCTCCTTACCTTGTGTTCTGTAATGGATATTGCTTGCTTTTAAAATGTTCTGTAATTGTGTTGCTTATGCTGGCAGGAGTCATATCTCTAGCTGCATCTGTTTGTGTTAAAAACAAAAGCAACTAATTTTAAAAGCCTACGTGAAACCGATACACATCACACAGAAAAATGTGTACTGTCCGGTTTTATTTTCTATGCCATTTGCACATAAAGATCCCAAGGAAACGAATGTGAGGTGTTTTTCTCTCTCTTCAGTTTATGCCTGGCAGACTTGTTATATTTATTCCAATGAGATTCTATAGCTCAACCTATTGCTAAAACATGCATATAATATTGTCAGGAACTGGTAGGACAGCACCTGTAATTGATACAAGTCTATTTCTTTCTTCGCTTATATGGTTGAACATGTGAGAAGGACATACTGAAAATACCTTCAGATAAGTCTATAAACTGATTTCTGATTACCAGAAAAGGCCTAATTTTCTTGACAGGAAAGGCTGCTAAGAGACTGAAGACAGTCTGCTCATCTCAATGCCTGACTTCATGAATTATTTTAGCTATGTTGTTCTCTTTAACCAAATTGTTTTGTCTAAAATATGTTCAGCTTATAAATGATTATATTCAGTATTTGCACATGGCCTGGAACAAAAGAAGTTAATTTTTATTGAAATGCCAACAGTAAGACTTATTTCTACAATATACTGAGCCAATACTTTTCATGTTTAATTCAAGTTTAAGTAAAAAATTCCAGGGAAATCATTTAGTTGGGAACATCAGAATAAAAGATTAATATAATTTCTGAAAGGTCTCCTGCTGTGCCATCTTTTGAGTTTATGGGGAACAAAATGAGGGGAAGACCAAATCAACTAGTACATGTTATACTTCATATGAGGTAGTAAGGTTTCTAATTAGATTATTTAATTCTAAAAATAGAAAACAAAAAAATATCATTCATAAATCTGTTTTCTGATGTAAATTCTGAATACTGCATCCTCTGACTTTCCTAACTCATACATTATTTTCTAATGACACTGAAAATCCTATGTTGTTTGTTTGTTTGTTTCCAAAACTACAAAATTCAGTGCTGTAATTATGGAGAAAGTGTTTGCCATTGAGCAAGTAACTGAAAGCAGGTGAAGCAATAACATACCCAATTTGGGAATGTAGAGGTATGGGCAGAGAAATTAGTTTTAAAAACCTGTAAAAACTGTTGAAGTTCATAGTAAAATGTCTAGCATGTGTCAGATTAAAATTAAATATGAGGCAGATAATTGGACAGCATAAATATTAATGGTTTCTGAAAGGAATCAGCAACAAAGAATTGACATGCAACTGAACAAATTTAATGAATATATGTGAGGACATCTGAGAAAGCCGTTATGTCTCCAAAGTGTGTGCATGTGTTCTGGCATGAGATACTAATGATGCTGAACTAGAATTTCATTTTCAGAAGCATTTCTCTCCATCACAGCAAATAACTGAAAATGACTTTTCCAGGTTATACTTTCTACATTTCTCTGTCCTGAGATGAGGATTGGCTATTGGCATTGCTTGTAAGCCTACACCAGAAGTACTACAGTGGCTTGTCATTGCAGTTTCATCATTGCCCTTTAAAAATCTGCTCAAATAGTCATTCTTACTGTAAGACACAAAACTTCCTGCTGGTAGTGTTCATGCTAAATACAGATACAATAGGTTGTAGTAAAGTAATTTTTAAATAATGTTTACATTTTACACTGATGCCAGTAGAAAAGAAAAGAATGTCCTGCCTGTGTCCATGCAGCAGCAACCCTCTTGTACTTATTCTACATTATGCTGTACAAGTCTTAGGTTTTTTGAGCCATGCTGTGGTAATACAAATGAGAAAGATCTTACAGTACAATACATTTTTTAAAGTGTTTAATTTACATATATATTCAAGACCCTACCAACATCTCTTCATTATATAATTTATTATGGGAAAAATTGCCTCACTTTCTGGAAAATTACTGTCAGACTTCTCCAGGACATATTTTCAAAGGACATCACAGAATGCTTGCGTAAAAATCCTGCTGTTCTCAATGACCACCCAGTATCCCTTATGATCACAGTAACTGACACGTTGACTGGAAAAAACTTTCTTAATGAACTATTGGTGGAAAAACTATAGCAAGTAAGGTAAGCAATAAGCAAAAGATCTGATATGGATAAATAAGGGAAGAATAAAAATGCAGTCAAAAAATAAATGAGACACAAATTATTGCAAATAAAATATCAGAACAAGAATATAGTAATATTTTCTGGTAATTCAACAACTGTTAGTTGGGTTACTGCTGCCCTGGGGTAAGCTGACATTTTCATATGCACTAATTAGCAAAGAGGTCAAATAAAGTTTCAAATAAATAGTTCATTTGTGATGGTTTGCCTTTATGGAGGAGCTAATCTTAAATAAACTCTGGAATAACTGGCAAAGTAAACACTAGGTGTTCCTGTTCTGTCTGCCAGGGCTGAGTATTATCTACATCTAATTAACTGCAAATGAAATTGACAAAAATGCTATGTAGATTTTTTTAATATTATTTTTATTTTCTAATGAAGGCTGAAAAGTAGCTGTATGCTAAAGTATGCAGTGTTGTTGCCATGCATACATGCACACACTTGCTTTTGGGTGTAATCAAATGTGAAGCATGTAACAGCAAAGCCAAGGCTGCCCTGGTGAACTAATAAATAGAGTAACATCTCTTCCACTCGTTAGGTGTCCCTGCAACACTCTGGTCTGGAGCTGATAACAGCAGTGAGCTCTTCTGCTAATTGGTGCATGTAGAAATACCCAATTACACAAGGAGAACTAGTAACTTGACAAGACACAGCTGAAGCACCAGAAGAAATTATAGTATTTCCAAGCCAGCCACAAACTCAAATCTTGTTTTAATCACATAATTCCTCAGTTAAAATTCCCAGCTGCTGCAGTCATAGTTTTATCTTTGTGGAAAAAAAAAAAATAGAACAAATGACTAAACACTTAGCAAAAGCATTGTTTGTGCTCAGAAACAGGGTCTACAGCATGAGTATTTACAGGATTATTTGATACTGCTATCTAAGCCAGAAAAACTGTTCTGTCTTACTTTCATGAAAAGCCAAATGGCTGGCTGAATTCCAATGCTGTATCTCAGTTTGCTGGTTTACGCTGCTCACCTCTCTTATCAATGAGTTGCCATGAACCCTCCATACTGTGGGCACGCTGCAGATTTTTGTTCCTTGCTTCTCTTACATATCTACTTTACCTGAACAGGAACGTGACAAGAAGGGGTTTTTAAGCCTCTCTATGAATATCTTTACCACAGAAGTGTGGTCACGGATCACTGTAGTACAGCAAGCACAAATGTAAGCCGTCCCCCTCAGCTGAAATGAACAGATGCAAGAGTCTGAGTGAGAATGCTTATTATCCACTCTAGCATTCAAATGTATCTATCTAAATACAGTCCCACACCTTCCAAATATGACAGTAAATCTGAATAAAAAGTATTTAATATATTCATAAACCAGTTTGGGTTGGAAGGGACCTTTAAAGGTCACCTAGTCCAATTCTCCTGCAGTGAGCAGGGACATCTTTAACTAGATCAGATTACTCAGTGCTTCTACGACAAACTCTTTCAAGATCATACACTTTTACACATGTAAGTAGTGCTACATTATTGCAACAGATCTAAATCCCAAAGATGCTGTTAAGATTAGCAAAGCTACTATTCAGTAAACAACAAATGTCAGTGGAATTAGTTTAGAAAAATAACATCTGCACCTCCTCAAAATACTTAAAAAAGGTACATTTCAAATGCTCTGTTAACAATTAGCTTCAGTTTTTAGTGCAATAAAATAATTTATCCATATTGGCTATATGATTTTCAATTTGGCTATATTGTTTGCAAATTCACCTATTTATAGAGTTTGGATTTACAAATTAAATGCCTTATTCCTCATTACTTTTCACTACTTAATTAATCCATTTATTTTAAGCAGAAGGATTTGCTTGTTACTGCATAATGAGGCATTGTTATATATTTATGCATCATGCATTATTACAGTGCACTGTTTCAAAGTATAAAGGTTTCATGAGGATGAACTTGGCAGGATCGTTTTCCACATGAAACTTAAAAGAGTCAGTTTTAAGTCTAAAGTCAGAAAGGAAGATATTTGTCAGTAAGACCTATTAAAATGTTTTATATACAGAGGTGGAGAAAACAATTTTTTAAATGCATAAATTTAAAATTATTATATTGTTATTTTTCATTTTATTATCAATCAAGAATCGATTTCCAGTAAAAATCAGTAATAAACATTAAAGTGTCACTTGATACATTTTGAAACACCCTGAAAATAAAGGCAAATCTTAGCTCCCTATTCAAAGCTCCATGAAAATGAAACCAGGTTCATCTTCTCCCCTTATGAATTTAGACAGCACTTCGTTAATAGGTGGATGCAAATATAAGTTATTGAGCATCATGAAGATGAATGAAACCTGATAATTACAATTTCTCCATCACTGGTGCCATGTGTTTATGGGCATGTGCTTATGACCTCTTTGTTTCAAAGCATATACAAGTATACATATACAATTTTTCAGTAGACAAAATAAAATATCAGAGATCTGTGACAATCTGTAGTATGCATAGTGCTGACAATGCACCCATTTTCTATTGATTTCTTTGGAGTGTTTTATCTCTTTCTGAAATCACAGAAAAGATTTTCTCAGTGTTAAAAGTTGAAGTATAAATGTACTTTGAAAATTCTGAGGTATTGGAAAAATTGTTTAAGCCAAGTCTATTTTAATTCTATTCAAATTTATTAGGAGCAAAAATGAATCCTTAAATGCCATGCTGTGCAATGTGCATGGAAAAAGAGGGACTTACTGTCCTTCAACTTTGTTCTTGCTTTCAACTCCTGTTGCTTTCTTTTAAGATCATTAATGCTTTATTAAGGATACACAAGACACTCTATATATAATTCATGCCCTTGTTTTTGGTTTGTGACTTCTAGAAGTTGGGAATTTTTTTTGGTATTTAAAAAAAAAGAAAGAAAGAAATAGCATTTAGTTTGTGTGTTACATAGAGAGCAAAGTTCACTGAAGTCTATGGAGAAATATCTGCTGGAACCAAGATTTCCTCAGAGAATCTTAAAAAGGACTGCTCTGAACACTTTAACAGTCATTCTTTTCTACAATGACCTACATATAGTTGCCAGGGAAAACACAAGCAAATCAGTCCTCTTTACATATTTTTAATTACACCTTCATGTCTGGGGTTTTTGGGGGGCGAGAGGAGTTGGTTCTGTTTGTGTTTTGGGCTTTTGTTGTTGTTGTTATTTGGATTAGTAGTTCTAAATGAATTTTTGACAGCTGAGTTTTTTTGTATTTACCATTTCCCATTATTACACTCACAGGGCTGCATTCAGGTTTCAAAATATAGAATTGCAATATGGATGGTAAACAGCTAATTTTTATCATTTGTTTGTTAATGACTGTGCTGACATTTATAGGTAAAAAGTTTGTGATCATGATACTTATATTGACATATCTCACTTTTTTAGCAAGTCAATTAAAAAGAAAAAAGCAAAAATTTAGCTCAGGAACTCCTAATGTACAGTCAAATATTACAGATATTGTAAGACGTTGAAACAATGAACTATGGATTAGTTTATTTTGTAGACCTGTAATATCTCCTGGGTACACTGAAAGCAAGATCTGGTTTTGAATAGAGGCAGTATTTGTTAACTGCAGTGTTACCAGCCCTTTTAATTTGTTTAACAATGCTTTCAACTTGCCTGATATTGCCAGTCTTGCATTGACTGGCAGACACCTGGCAGGTGGGACAGCATGAACGCTGCTTGGGGTGCCGCTGTCAGCATCTTTGCAGTGAGTTATAAACTATGAGCTCCTGAGTATCAACTCTTACTAAAGTACAGAAGACAAATGAGCTGTTCAGAGTTTGGAGATTTGTTTTTTTTGTTTTGTTTTGGGTTTTTTTTTGTTAAGAACAAAGTGATGCAAAGTTGGCTACTGAAGCATTGTGTCTGGCCATTAATTAGTTACTGCCTCAGAGGCAAGCTCATTTAATGAAATTTGAATTTGCTAGGCTTCTGAAGTACATTTTCACTTGTACGCGTTACACGATGAAATGATGACTCAGTCTATGAAGAGCAATAGAGAATCATCATTTATGAAAAATGAAATCTAGGCTGTGCAATGAGCAGGACTGTAAGGTGGCAAAATGCAGTGTCTTGCAAACAAGTATTTTGGGCAAGATCGATCTTGGGGAGGCACATCAACTTACAATCTTGTTCCTCTGGGATGTTACTTGTGTCACCACTGTTTTTCAAGTGTCTTCTATTTGCTGTAGTCTCTGAAAAACAACAGTAAAAAAACCAAAACCAACCCAAATCCCAGGAACAAAACAAAAACTTGTTTACTGATTCTTTCAATTGAAAGTGATAGAACAGTTGTGACAGTAAGCGGGTGGGGAATAGGTTTCAGGAGGAATAAGTTGGTAATATTGGAATCATTGACATAACGTGTCTTACCTAGGGTTGTCTGAAATATGTGATAAATCATACTGCAAAGTTACACACATATATAAAGAAATTGCACATGTAAGCTTTTCAGATTTTAGTCAATCATTGGTAGACTACTACACAATAGGACTCATAATAAAGATCTAAACACCATGAATATGTGTAATCTAACTGGCATTTATGTAAATTGAATCAAAATGTAGTTTTGGAGAGCTGATTTTAAAAATATAAGCATTGGTTTCACACTGCAGGTTAGGAAAAATCAAGGGCAATTATGAGAAAAAACTATGATACTTTTCAATAGTTGCCACTGAAGCTGGGAATTATTGTAAATATTGGTTTGATATCGGCAAATGGAAAAGTTGCTGTATGATCAGAAAGGAAGAATACTTGACAATCTAGTCAAAATTAATAGAAAACTGTGTTGTTCTTGTGTAATAGTGAAAATCAGCTCTCATGCACCCATACAGGAGGGCAGAAGATGTGTTATTTCCATAGTTTAGCCTTTGTGTTTCTGTAAGCTCAACATAAAAAAATGTTTTGTTGGTTTGTTTTGTTTGGGATTTTTTTTCCTGCATTCTTTACAGGGATTACGCAGTCCCCTGATCCTTAGAGGCAAGCATGTGTATTTATTAATGTGAAATGTAATAGTGTAAGACAAATTGCATGTGTCATCTAGGCTGAACTTGTTGAATGCAGTGGAAGATGTAGAAATTGCATACAAAGTTGGTTTTGCTAATCACAGGGGGCATTAAATCTCCTGGTGGGGAGCATGATTTGAGGATGGTGCACACTTCACAACTCAAATACTGTTACTTTGCCTTTACAGATTGGGGACCTAAACAACTTTGTGAGCTGCGTGCATGTTTTCATAGAGAGAATTCAGGACAAGAAAAGAGGAAAGAAGAATTTCTTCCTCATCCAGTCCAAGTATGAACAATGCTGTACTGTCTCTTACACCAAAAGAGGAGTTCTGAGAAAATGGGGTAAGAATGCGCAATTACCCAATCTTGAAAGCCTGTCTGGAGCATAATGAGATGTGAGTGAGAACTGGTGGCACTCTAAGTACAAAGACAACTTAATTGTGCATATATGACACAGAGTAGGCATGTTCAGGATGTTCCTTAGTAGTGAGCTGTGAAAGCAGCTTTGCCTTCGCTCAGCTGAGCAGATGGGACTGGACTGTTCAGCCTACTGCAGGTGACAGCAGCATTCCATGGGCCCTACACAGAATTGGACCCTCTTTACAGACCAAAATTAATAGAAAGTGGTTTAGTTAGTCATGAGGTGTTGTGTGATAGGTTGAACTTGAGGTCTTTTCCAACCTTATTGATTCTATGATAATAAGGCTGCCATTCAATGCAAATGTGCAGTCAATAACTTGAACAGAAAAGGGAAATAAACCAGATCTCTGTATGACTCTATGCTTAAATCATACTACTGGACACCATGTTCTATCAAATGGTGCTTAGTCTTTAATTATGACAAAAAAGTCTTTAAACTTCACAACTAGTTTTCTTTTTAAATGAAGTAATTGACACCTAGTTGTCCAGTATTTTTATGAAGAAACTTGAAACAACTTTTCATTGCTTATGTCACAGATTACCACTAAATGTTTCAATAGGTAACCCAATTTCAAATCAGAGACTCTCACATTATAAGAAAATACAACTTACCTTTATTTAAAAAAATAATACAATAAAAACTTCTTTGTTTTCTGTGTCAACCATTAAAAATGAGAATATTGCATATGAACTTGGCCATCTATATAATAGTTTCTAGATAAAATACTGAAGCTTTATTGCCTAGACAACACTTACTCCTCATCTGAAATCACATAACTATGAAAGGGTTAAAAGAAATCCTCCACTGTAGAGAAAGGATGTAAAAATGTACTAAAAATAAACCCTGTTTCAGCTTGTTGAGAGGGCAAGAAGAGCAGAAGACAGAGTTAGTCAATCCAAAAATAGCCTCCTTATATCTACAAATTTGCAGAAAAAGCATACTTCTTTTTAAGTGAAAGTAAAATGTTCAAAGCAAAATGAAGACAGAATTATCCATAACAACAGCAATTTTTCTCCAAAAAATATTTGGCTGTCAGAGGATCGTATGAACAGTAAAAAGCTGCTTTTCAATGTGTAGATATTTCTAAAATAGCCACAGGAGATTCTTCCTTTTTGCTATAATTTTACTGATAGTCTGCTTTCTGACGGAATTTGTATTGCAGATAACCTCCTGCTGTCTAGAGAAATTGCATTTAAGTGGTGTTACCTTCCAGAGTTGGGGGCATGTGTATGCAACATAATGTGTGGGTACAAAAATTATTTCATGATATTTTCATCTGCAAGATATTGGTGCTTGCAGTTATGTAGGATGTTTCCACTGTTACTGTGCAGTGACACATTAGGCTAGGCATGTAAACTAATGCAGTGTGACTGATACAAGCTGATGTTACACTTCACAGCACAATGCTTCATAATGTGTCATGTCAATGAGAGCATTAAAAAAAAAAAAAAGAGGAAACAATTCTCCAGAAAAACTATTAAAAGAATCCAAGAATAACTTTCTGCCTCTCTTCCTGCCACGTCTCTCAAAACACAAAATATACTGAGTGCAGAAGGCAATTTGTATTTGACACACAAAAATAACTTTTGGAGGATCCACAGCAGTAGGTTGCTGTATAACAGGGAGAATTAAGATGGACAAATAATCATTATTTTCAAAATCTGGTTGTATTTCTACACAGTGAAAATAATTTCACACTTGTGATCTTCAAGGTCTTTAAAATCATACTTTTTTATAGGAATAAGAGAAGGCTATTTCAAAGTACTTTGTCTACATAATATTATAAACATTCTCAGCTTGTAAGGCAATATGCTGTTTCAGTTACAAACAAACATACTGTTTTTACTGAATTTTCTTACATTTCAATCAATTGCATACTCCTTTTATGTATTTTGATTTAGAACTTCCATGTCTGAAGGTGCAAATTTAATTTGGTTTTAAACGTCATGCTTTTTTTGAAGATGACATGACTGTACAGAAACTGGCGTGGTGTTTTCCTCATGTTATTGTAGGGCTTCTTGCAATTACTATTTTTCTTGTTCTGTGAGTTCTCCTACAATTCAGAAATCTTTCTGTCTTGTTCTCAAAACTGGTCCTAATACCATTTGTTCTGACTCCTCATATTATTGATACTAGCTTAGAATTTAGGCACCATTTGCTGCTGGTAGTTGTTGTTTGTGGTTTTTTCCTGACAGTTGTTAAAGAGTTTTGCAATCTATCATCAGAGAAAGAGTACTGTCCTGTAGCTGCTGGAATACACAGAGAAGTTGATGGATACTTTGGACTTCTCTGTGCTGGTGCACTTTGCATTTCAATGTGTCTTCTCAGCACTTACAGACTGCATATATATTAAGTTAGTTGTATGATATTCAGGCCAGGAAACCTCCAGCTTTGATGGTGCATTACAGTAAACAGCAAGTTCTTTTTTAGAGATACCCACATCAGCTTCTTGTAGGCAACTTGGTGCTAAGGACAGACCGAAGCTGTTCGGACTTGTGAAGTTAGGGCAGGACCTGACTAAAGTGGAGGCTGGGCAGCATTGTGAGGAAGGCTAGAGTCAGTAATGGCTCCAGCCTGACACACTATGGTGTGCCCAGGGAAATACAATACAATACAGGCTTTGGGCTGCCCGCTCCACAAATGAAAAGCAAAGGAACATAATTGACTTCTATGTGAGGGAGGTGGAGAGTTAGAAGGGTGGAGAGAGTTCATGCCTTCGGTTACCTGGCAGACCCAGGAGGAGTTTCTCAAAGTCTAGATAGGTAACTTTTTGTTCTCTCAGGACAGATGGTAGATGTAAGAAACAGTTATTGAAAGCAACAGGTAATGAGAATGACTGTTAGGTTTAGACCACTGGATTATGGAATTGAGATTTTACTAGGAAATGTGCCTATGGGTTAAAACAAAACAAAGCAAAACAAAACAAGAACAAAACCCCCCATCCAACAGGAAAGCAAATTTCTTAAACATGTCAAACTTCTTTTGGCCTGAAGGTTGGAAAACTTTCTTGATACATCAGTTTTATGCTGCCTTTGACAAATGAGGCAAAAGGAAGTTCAGAAGTTGGTGAAACTTTAGCATTTAGAATAATGAAGAGAGGGGAGTGAAAAATGAGGAATAGTTTGCCCTTATTAATACAAGAGTTTTCTTTTACAGTCCAATCTTTTTTTTATTCCAGGAGAAAATGTATTTTAGTCTTCCACATTAGAGCCAGATCATTAATGGGTTAAAATTATTGTTTTATTATTCACTCAGTTTGATAGTAACAATAGGTTTTAATAAGGCTTCCTTTTTATCAGTGCATCACAACTATCCAGGGATTATTCACTCAGTCCAGATCATCTTTCAAGACAAATTGGTTTTACTCTTAGTCTCCATAAAATATTTCTCATCTGCTTATAGTTGCAGATATGACCTTCATATGAAAGCTAACCCATCAAAAAATGGGGAACACCTTTTTTTGTTTGTTTGTTTGTTTTTACTGTGCATCAAGAGCTCCAGCCTCATTATACTGTAATTTAAATAAGGCAAGAGAGTAAAAGAAGTTGCTAATCTGTATAATTATCAATTCTGAATAATCTGGATTGAATTGCCCATACTGGTTATGTGCTTGTTTGCAGCAGTTTAAATTTGTAAATTATCATTAAATTGCTGAGAGAGATGTTAAAATACAGAAGGCCTTCTAAAACCAACCTGCTATTTAGAGAGAAGGTTCTGAGTTTTAGAAGTGAACTTCAACAGCAAAGCCATTCAGGATCACCTGTAACATATTCTTATCTTTCCCAACACACTGATCTTACGAATCATATGTCATTATTAGTGTAAGATGTTATTGCAGACATGATCCAGTTTCAGCTACTTCACATAGTTAAGGATTATATTATCATGTTTGCATTACATTTTATAGCTATACAATGACAGTCTGAAAGGGGAAACTATAAGGAAGGATAAGTAAGTCTATCATATATGAACTGAAAAGTTCTCATTGTTTCCCTGGAATAGAATGAGATTTTCCTTTCCAATACTGAATCATCTCTTTTATCTATTGACAGGAAAAAAGTAATAGTTTTCATTAATGTATTAGTTTGTTTTAGTGTTCTTCCCCTAGGATGTTTTGGTGTTGCTTGGAACAATAACTCACAAGATAAATATTAGAGACAGCAAATGTGTTATAACAAAAAGCCACAATCCAATAGATAAGCTCAGGTGTTGAAAAACACTTTTAAATTTTGTTAAAAGTTCCCTCTCTGAAAAATAAGTAGTTTCTTTTCTATAAAGAAACTAATAATTCTTGCTGATATTAACTGATTGAGAGGCTGAAATATTAGTCATACAGTGAGAAAAATTCTACAGGTGAATCCTGTATTAACCATGTCAATGCTGATGTAACTGTATCATATAGTCTCTCTTTCTGTGCTATTTACATATACTTGCTTTACCTCCTGCTTGGAGACACTACCCAGAGATTATACTGACTCCTCAGAGAAGGCATCATGAGCAAATTTCTATATGTCTAAAATTTAACATTAGCTCCTTATTTTAGCACCTGCTCTCCTAGTCTCTGTTACTCCTTTTTGCAGCACCCCACAGGAACTCCAATTCCTGTCACTTCCTTTCCAAAGCAAAGAAACTGTTTTCTTGCCTTAACTTTCTTCACTTGGAGAGAGGAGAGCAACAGTCTGTGCTGCTATGCTGCAGGTGATGGAAAGTCCTCTAGCATTCTGTAGGATTCTGGTGACTAAAGTTCTAAGTTTGACCTCAGAGAGATCCAGACCAGGGAGAACTATGAATACGTAGATGCCACAAATGGCTGTCAGCGTGCAGCCTCCATTCACTATGGAAGGGGGCTGTAGGGGGAGATTTGCCTTTGCTTGAATTAGAGAAGGTCATGTCTGGTTTAGAAAAGAATGTAAGCCTCTTGTAACTGAAGGGAGAAATTTGGCAGAATTTGGTTGGATGTGTTGGAATATTGTTTTGTTATTTTAACCTATTGTATGCCTTAATTTCAAGCATACCAGTAGAAAATAACCAATTAAGATGTGACACATATGCTTTCTAAAAGAGTATATAACCTTGCTGCAAAACATAATAAACATCTTTGCCTGCTAACATCATGGCAGCTGTGTTTGTAGTACCTTCAGGGTGATCAAACACTGACACCCATATTAGTTTTTGCAATTAGATATCTGAACTGAACTGTTCACTGAAAAAATTCTTTTTTCTTTTTTTTTTTTTTTTAATCCACAATTTAAAAAGATAAGAGGAAAAGGTGCTGTCCCTTTGACTATGTGCACTAAAATGGGATTAAAATATTAGCTGCTTACTACTCTACTGAATGTGCTTCAGAAAAGGCAAGGGAAAATTAAACATAGTTTAATTAAATGTGGCAAAACAACTACTAGCTTTAATTAACTTGTTTGAATTTAAGTATAGTTTTCTTTTTTTGCTGTAGGCCAACAAACCTACTGTTGCTGTGGGCCAGCCACTATGACAGGGTCTCACACTGTCTAATTGCAGCTGGAGAGCTGCTGGGAATGGGAACATGCTGTGTTGCATGTGCCAGCTCAAATAGTTACATGCTGTAGTACAGAATGGTTCTCAGTTGGGCAAGTGATTTTGTGCATTTCACAGGAAATGTAGTTATTACTAGATGGTTACATTGAAACCAACATGAAAACTGACTAAAGGTTACATACAGCGTTTGAATTTACAAATCTTTTACAGTTAGCGTGTATTCCTCTTGGGGTGAGGGTGATGGAAGTAGGAGCAAGTGTTGTAACATGAAATTTGACATCACTTGATTTATTCATGTGCTTGAACAGTAGGTTATGTTATCCACTTGATTCACCATTTAAAAAGGAAATTATTATAACTGAACTTTAGCCACAGCTCTGAAAAAGAAGGATTCAGCTATGACTGGACTAGAGAAACAGCTCACTGGTATTTGAGTTTCTGCTGTGAGATCTGTTCTTTGGTTTTTGCATGTGGATGAATGTAATAAAAGATTATTATGTGAAAATAACTGAAGACCTCAGTTTTCTTTTCATGGAAGCAGAAGAGAAGGAAAAATTTATCTTGAGAAGATATGGAGTATATGGAAGGAATTTTAAGACTTCATTATAAGCCTTTCAGAGCTGGAAGGGGCATGTCCCACCAAGAAGCTGCTTCATCATCATAGCTTATTTTTATATCAACACCCCCAAATATTTAAGATTATTTAAGATTATTTAAACCACTAGTGATTTAAGACTGTTTCATTGGGAGACTACAGAGAGACTGTAGAAAACTGAGCTTTGAAAAATGAGGGTACTGTCCTATTCTGAAATCACTGAAGAGAAAATATCAGTATTTCCAAGCATTGAAGAATAGCAGTGTCATCCACTGCTCTTCATTTTAAAATTATAAGGCGTTCACAATTTACCCTTAGAGACAGGTGGTATTAAATGCTCCTAGGTATGGTCATGAAGAATGACTCAAGCACCATGCCTAGGTCAAATAGAAAGCTCATATATATATATATGTGTGTGTGTGTGTGTGTGTGTGTGTTTATAATATATATAAATATATTAATTGTGTAAAAATAATTTTATTTCATTTTAACCCTTGTTTACCTAAATGAATTTATTTGAGTATCTTTTCAGTAAACTAACTGACATAGGCTGGAATATCTCTGGTAGGGAAACCAATCACTTATCCATACAATCCTCTTGGTGACCTTATTTTGAGAAATTTTTGAAAGCCAGAATAATGCTGTTGAAGATTTTTGTCTGCTTATAGTAAAAGAATGCTTTTGGGGTGGGAGGAGAGATACCTATTATTGCACTTTCCATTTTAGGAAATGGGATTGCATTCAGAGTTTATTCATAGCCAGTCTGTAATAAACAAAATAATAACAGTTTTAATTAGAACAATATCCTTGCTAGCTAGAAAATTGAGCAATAATTCATAAAAATTCATAATCTATTTCTCTACTTACATATATCTAGTCTATAATTTTGCTATCACTCTTTTTCTGTTGTTTTCTTTTGGTTTTCTTCCCACCCACCTTCCCCCCCCCCCCCCATCCTTCTCCCCTCCCCCTGTAAGATTTAATTTAAAACTTGTGCTAGCAGTAGGACAAACTGAAAGGAATTGGAATTTATATGAAATCAAAAGTCTTTATTTCTTAGGAAAATTATTTTGAGTTGTTTTTTGTTTTGTTTTTATAGGATATTTCAGTATTTTGGGAAAAGTATGTGAAAATGGATAGAGAGAGAGCAAAAACTATTGAGGGAAGAGGAACAGAGACTAATAATGCTAATTTTCTGGCACTAAAGTAGCCTCAAATAATTTGCTTAAGGTAGTCTTCTAATTAGATTTTGGGGTTTATGGAAAACTAATGTCAAGATTTTGGCTGAAGAACTTCAAGAAAGTATCTTCTAAGGACATGAGGGATGTCAGCAATGAAGTGAAAGGATAAAGGAAAAGGTTATCTGTGTAACTGCAACTAGATATGATGTGCAAAACTAATCAGTAATGCCCACAGAAGAAGACTTGATAATTCACCAGCACCATCATCACACCCCTAGCATATTCCCTTCTCAGAACTCTTCTCTTGTCTTTGTTGAAAGCTGCAATGAGTAAGTTCAGTGAGGTCTTCTGGCAAGTGTATTTTAGCATATGAAGGAAGGCTGATGAAAACCCAAGTTCAGTGGTAGCAAGGCTCAGGAAGTTGCCTTAGGCTATGTAACAGCAATAGCAGCAGTGGGCCAGAATGCCTCAAGTGTGTTGCTACAGGAAGGTCAAGGAGCTACCTTGATCTTGAAAGAAAAGAGATGAAAAATGTCTGTGATGGGAGGAACGGAAAAATGTTTTCTAACATAGTGAATGTGGAGAGTGTTGTTAGTCTGTCTGTTTTCAAGCTAACCATAAAAATATGCTGGAGGAACTTTGTCATTTGTATTTTTATCTATATTATGATTTTAATTTGTACCTATAGACCCTCACAGGGAGCTAGAACTAGGTGCTTGCCAAGCCAGGAGCTTCAACTTTTATTTACAGCACACACAGTAAGGCTTCAGAAAGGGTTCTTGTACTCAGGAAGAATAAGGAGAGGGCTCATGATATGGGAGAAGGGACACAGATATCTGTTGCACTTTACAGACACTTCTCTCCTGCTTTGCCAGTTCCAGAATTACCTGTGGCAGGAAAGTAAGGACAGTGTAAAATCTCCCTTAAACCTCTTTATGCAGTGATACTGGGAACACCCCTGCCCTCTTACAGCAGCCCATAGATACTCCAGACCTCATGTTAGTCTTTCAGCATCTTTACATGTACTTTTGGGGAAGAAGGAAGCACAAAATGCAGCTTCCTCAACTGGTTTTCTTGCAGAAAGAAAGCACATTTTCTGAGTTTTGAACATGCTTTCAAAAATTAATGACAGTAGATATTTTAGTATGTTTTTGTAAGTGAACAAAAGTCCTCCTTGATGGGATTTATACATATCTGTTATCCTTCCATGCACCTATTCTGGAGCTGCAGATTACAACTGCACAAGAAAATCAGTGCAGTTTCCAGCCCCTACATCATGGGAATGAAAATAGTCTCAGCAGTAGCTCCTAATTACACAGATGTGTGCAATAGTAACTACTTTATTCTACTTTATCATTGTGTGGCCAAGTAGAAATCATGAATGAGTATCATGTCATGAGTGTGGTGAAGGAAGGAGTGTGTACTCTACTGGTGAAATAAAGTCTGAGAAGTACTCTAAAATAAAGTTATCCTAGTGTGGATAATGCTCTCAAATATAACAGAAAATAGAAGTAAGGAAGTGAATATTTTTTTTTATATCCAACAACACCAGCATCCTGTTGCACAATAACTGTTTAATTAAGATCTGTAGTCTTTGTTGTGCTATGACTCGGCTATATAGAACCAGCAAGAAGATATAGAATGGAACAACCTCCGAGTCTCTTGAAGATGTGGTACTAGAGTTGTACGCATCCAGAAGAATCCATTGTTCCAGAACTATATCAAGTCCATCTTATCTAGATGAACCTCCCTTGACCTGCTGTCCACACTCTTCTTAATGCACCGGAGAACCTCATAGGCCTTCTTGGCCATGAGAGCACATTGCTGGCTCATGGTGAACTTACTGCTCACCAGAACTCCCAGTCTTTCTCCACAGAGCTGCTTTCCATTGGGTCTCCCCAACTGCAGCACTCTACACTTGTTCTTGTTGAACTTTGTGATGTTTGCCTCTGCCCAACTCTCTAGCCTGTCCAGGTTGCTCTGGATGGCAGCACAGCCTTTTGGTGCGTCAGCCACTCCTCCCAGTTTTGTATCATCAGCAACCTTGCTACAGTACACTCTGTTCTCTTATCCAGGTCGCTGATGAATATGCTGAACAAGACTGGACCGAGTACTGACCCCTGGGGCCAAACTCTTTTGCTGGAGTAAGAGATTCAGCTTACTCATCAGCTGCAGCCCTTAAAATATTGGAGGAAGACATGGAACAATGTCACAAATAAATAAAACCAAACAGGGAAACCAAAACTTAGAACATGGCAAAGGACTTAGAGTGGGCAGATGTTAGTCTAAAATGTGGTTGCAGAGAAGTAAAATGCAGACAAAATATAACCGTCGAATTAATAGTGCCAACTTTTGTTTTGAGCTGATAAAATGACTGGCATCTTCAGGCTAGCCTGTTAATATCCAGTATGCATAATCACAGAGGTAAGTAGATACATGTAATCAAGAGTTGCAGCTACAGCAATTATTTTAGTAACTCTTTTACAGAAAACATGCATTTATGCTTAAGACTTAGGTTTTGAAAGATGTTCTACATGTTTTTCATCATCTTTGGCAAACAGGAAGATCTAAAATTCTATAAAAATTTATTAAATGTCAAAGGTCTACTCCAAATAGTCTAATATGTTTTGTCACAGTAGAACACCACAGGGCTAGTTCATATCAGAGCCACTGAATTAAAAATAATCAAACAAACAAACAACAAAACAAGACAAAATCCACAAACCACACACACAAAAAAAACCCCACCAACAATAAAGCCTCTCACTTTCTATAGGAAATGTTTTAAATGAGCAGGAAACATACTCTCATAACAAGGACCCATATTAAAATATTTCATTAGTTAGATGCTGCACTATACAGATTTTCATTTGAAGATTTTTAACCTTGCAATAGGTTATAAATCTATTTCCTGGTGAACTGGTAAGCAAGAAATACCAAGGCACAAAAATCTTGTAGTATCTGAATGAATTACTAGTGTATTCACCATTTTATTTCCTCTATAGGCTATAGATTGTTAGGATAACTGTTTCATTTTGTTTCATAAATCCAAAGAATTCAAAGAAATATTTCAACATATCATACATATCAGAACATATTAAGTCTATTTAACAGTCAATCAATGTCTTTTATGATTCAGTTTAAAATTGCTCTGTATCACATTATTCAACATGGAACAGCGTCAGCTGTGTTTTAAAAATAGGTTCATCATTTTACACTATGAACTTAAAAAAGCTGGGAAAACTAAAATTATTTGAGGAAATGTCTTGGTTTGAATTAGAACAGAACCAATTCTGTTCAGTGAGTTTGCTTTCCAGCTCAGTCTCTTTTGAGTAACTGCACTTTCTGAAGTTCACTGCATGTTTTCACAGACAGTGTCTGCTTCTAGTAGTGATAACACTCAATGTTTGTAGTTAGTACCAAGGATTGCTATGCTATCACCAATTGGTATTCCCCTCCATAATCCACCATATACAAGTAAGCTGAGGGATCACAAGGGTCAAGCTTTCTTACTTGATGGCCTGTGTCCAAGGAGGGCTCTGTCCATTTTGCCTTCAATTCCAGCTTGTGTGTTCCTGAATACAGTTCCCACCTGCCACTGAATCCAGTCTGCAATTTATTGGAATGGGCTGCCAGGGAAGGTGGTGGAGTCACCATCATTGGAGGTGTTCAGGAGGAGACTTGATGGGGTGCTTGGTGCCATGGTTTAGTTGTTTAGGTGGGTTGGATTCGCTGGTGGGTTGGATTCGCTGATGGTTTGGACACGATAATCTTGAAGGTCTCTTCCAACCTGGTTTTATTATTATTATTATGTGCATACCCACAGCATAAGTAGTGAAGGTGATGTAACTGCCACGAAGGGCATTTTGTTTGGTATTGGTATTGTGTATATTTGTAACTATTTCATTTTATTGTTATTATTTTTATTGAAGTTGTTTAAGTTTTATTTTCCAATCCATAAGGAGAGGGGTTAATAGGGAGCATCTGCCACACTAGTGGCTGAGACAGCCTTAACCCCCAACAGGGAAAGAAAAAGGTAGAGCTGTTTTTAACTGTCTTTTTATGCTTGTTATGTTAAAATACTTTCTGGAAAATGTGTTCTGTATGTATTTCTGTGAGGAAGAAAAGGAAATGTGTATTCTGAGTGAAGTCAAACAGAGGAGTGACATTTAATGATGGGTTTTAAAGGAAGGTAGACAAGTGTTGAGCCAGAGTTTCCAAATACATAAGTAGTTCTAGCAGTTGAAAGCAGAGCATTTAAATCCTTTCGACATTCTTAATTGGATGTTCCCTCGCTCTCTCGCCTGTCTTGCTGTTTGAATTTATTTCACTCTAAATTTTTCAGAATATTCAGAATGTTCACAACCTTGCAAAAATAATGCACTCAAGTATTTCTGATGTATATGAGGCCAAATTGTGTGCACAGCCCAGAACCATTAAAGTCAGTGGAGTTATACCTTGTGATATTTTACCCCCAACACACCACATTTAGCAGTCAAGAAAGATAAACTGATGTGTACTCTTCTTTAAAATCTTATTTTTGCCACAGGTTAGATATGTGAAGAATCAAACTGATAGAAATGGAAGTTTTGGTACAGAACGGGAGTAATATGAGCTCTGCAACCATACCTATGTGTATTTGTTGGAAAGCATGCATGGACTCCTGAGTTGTTGAAGCAGGAATCATTTAATGGTGTTGAACAAGCAGTTTATACAGGAACAATTGAGCAGGCTAAACAATTAACTCTATTCCAGCCAAAACCACCACAGGCATTTGTAAAAGTGTATCATGTATCATGTAGTTCTATGCTTTGTTTTCAAATCATTAATTTTAGCAGGCCAAAAATGAATACAACAGGAGCATTCTTAAGGCCAGAAGCTGAGAGGTATGCAATGTAATTTGACTGACTTAGTACAAAGTTTAAGCTATCACAAAGTAGCTATTTCCAGCATAAAGAAAACAGCAGGTGGGGTTTTTGAAATGTGTATCTTTTTTTCAACTGCCTCTACTTTTCATATTCTTCTGAACAATTAAGTGGATCTTTTTTTCAGCTTCTCTTGGGCTCATACTTTTTAAACTTCTGAAGACACAGTCACTGACCTTTCGAGTAAAGTGTGTACATCTTCACCCTCATTTCTTTATTACATGATGATTCAAACATTTCTGTTGTGCTGATAGCTCAGCATTACAAGAGGTCAATATAACTGAACTCTATGTTTTCAGGATTTTGTATTTTATTTTCTTTCCCCACCCCCTCAGTTATGTAACTGTGTTGTGGGGTTGAGTTTTTTTTTCCAAACTGCTTGATTCAAAACCTTTTTATCTATTTAGCACAGTACATATCAGCAAAGACAAAATGTGGCAGCCATAGCCTCAGGTAACTCACAAATGGGTTGTGTTCATAACTGAGAGTGTAGGGAAAAGCACAACTTGCTTTGTTCAGTGGTAACCGAGTTAATTTTTTGCTGACATTGATATTCCATGATAATTGCTGTATTTTATGGGATCCCACAGAAATTCATGTCACCAGGTTTCAAATGTGACAACCACCACATCCTGGGCTGCATCAAAAGAAGTATAGCCAGCAGGTTGAGGGAGGTGATTCTTCCCCTCTACTCCACTCTGGAGAGACCCCACCTGGAGTATTGTGTCCAGTTCTAGAGGCCCTATTACAGGAAGGATCTGGACATGCTGGAGCATGTCCAGAGAAGGGCCATAAGTATGATTAGAGGGATGGAGCACCTCTCCTATGAGGACAGACTGAGTGAGTTGGGGCTATTCAGTATGGAGAAGAGAAGCCTCTGAGGAGACCTAATTGTGACCTTCCAGTGTCTGAAGGGGGCCTACAAGAAAGCTGGTGAGGGACTTTTTAGGGTGTCAGGTAATGATAGGACTAGGGAGAATGGAAAAAAAACTAGAAATGGATAGATTCAGATTGGATGTTAGGAAGAAGTTCTTCACCATGAGGGTGGTGAGACACTGGGACAGGTTGCCCAAGGAGGTGGTGGGAAGCCCCATCCCTGGAGGTTTTTAAGGCCAGGCTGGATGTGGCTCTGAGCAACCTGATCTTGTGGAAGGTGTCCCTGCCCATGGCAGGCGGGCTGGAACTAGATGATCCTGGAGGTCCCTTCCAACCCTAGCAATTCTATGATTCTATAATTAAACTAAAAGAAAGAAAACGAAGAACGTCATGAAATGCTGATTGCTGGAAACAGTATGGCAGGAAGCACATCACTGCAAGATCGTGCTCCTCTTACAGGTACCTCAGGTACCTGATACTGACCTCAGACAGAGATGAGCAGCAGTCTTGGTGTGACTTTTTGGCCATCCACAGTGAACCTCAAACATAACTGTAACACTTTCACAATCTTCTGTGAAAGCAATGCATAAATGACTGTTGAGAACACAGTTAACTCACAGAGTGGGACTTTTTTATGGTTGTTAGTCTGGCTGAGATTCTGACCACCTGGAAATACTGGACTGATGAATGGCAAAAGTCCCTTTTATTTCCTGGAAAGAAGAGAGAAAGAGAAGTTCATCTGCCAAAGACCGGATGTGTTAGGAACTGAGAATCTTTGGTCAGCCACAGGTAGAGGACAACAGTTACTAAGAGCTGTGAGAAGCCAGGTTTTCAGAGTTAAATGAGCAGATGGCTTATATACGGAAGGAATGGCAGCTGCTGGAAAACAGGTAATGTAATAAGTTATTGATTCTGTGGAGGGTGAGACAACTACAGCTGTGATACATGAAGTCAAGATGCCTTTGCAAGGCACATAACAGAAATTAAATTATCTATGAGAGTGCTGAAATAGATCTGAGGAGCAAGGAGGGGCACTACTAGTAAAAGAAAGATGGTGAACATCTGCTTGGAACTGTGCACAGTCTGATCCAAAATCCTTATTTAGGAAAGAGACAGAAGCCAAAGTAGGTGAAAGAACAGTCCTTTACATTTCTATTAATATACATTCATAATGAGTATTAGGACATCAGAGTTTTCATTAGAAATACAAATTTTCATGTTTACTATCCACAGTTAAATATTTCAAAGCTTCCATGAGTGGGTTATGTTACACCTGTAGCCCTGCAAGCCATTACCCCATTGACTATTTTGTCTGACTTTCTCTTTGGCAGCAGAGTAGACAAGCAACAGGCATCCAGTGCTTTGTGGCATAATGGGATATTAGAATACAATCGTGGTGTTGCTCCTTTTGATACAACAAACATACACTTTCTTTCTACAGCAGAGCTGGGGGCAGGGGGAGGTGTGTGTGGAAAGCAGCATTATGATTATACACATAAATGCTTCTAAGATCTGAAAATTTGGTGATGGCTGCTTTTAGCCATAGGAAAGCTAAGGCTATTTTGAGGATTCTTGCATTCTCCATAGCATAGATGCAGGAGGAGAAATGGACTGGCTAATAGCTGCAAAATACCTTTATCTATGCCACAGAATTCTGATGATCTCAGGCAATTATTGGAAATAAGGAGAAACAGAGTCTTTTAAGGCACAGCTGGCTAGGAGTGAAGCAGGTTAAAAAAACATGATATGTGCAAAGCATGTTTTGTGTTTGAGGGCCTTTGTGTCTTGTCTTTTACCCTTTGGGTAAAACCACTTTTGTTTGTTTGTTTGTTTGTTTCCTTTTTGAAACAAGCAAATTGGAGGAAGTGTGTTAGACGTGATTTTAGTGTCTAAGCTGAAAACCTCCATCTCTCTGCAATGACTCAAAACTGGGTCTAGCATAATGACCTTTATTATTATTATTATTACTTCAGGATAGAAGTGAATTGTTTTCCAGAGCTTCTGAATACTGAACAGATTAATAAAGAAGAGGTAATTATTCAAAGTGCAGAATCTGGGGAGAGCTAATGGACAAGGAGATGAGGGTGGACATGGACAGGACTTCTACAGTGTTAGTCACAATCTTTGTTGGTAGAGAGTAAGAGTATTAAGTAAGAAAGGATTTGCTCAGCATGGTTTATAACCCGCAAGGTGAAAACAGCTTTCTGAATTTGGGTGTATGGATGCCTAGTCTTCTTTCATGCCTACAGAAGGAAAGAAAGAAGCCTTTAATTTTGACTGTGCTGTTGAGAGAACACTTGACAGCCCTCTCCTTGTAAGTGTCTGTGAGTAATTTCATTATTAATGCTTGCTGTGCAATACTTCAGGGATTGGGGAAAGAAGGGGCTCAAGCACTGTTTTTCAGTTTCTCACAGCTTTCTCCTCTGCCTTTAGTTACCTCTCATTAGTGCCAATATTCTTCAGTACTGTATTTTAAGCCTTTCCTTGCATAAAAATACAATAATAAAAGAAAACAAAGAAACAAACACACACCCCCAAATTCCCCCTACAATAAAAAAAACCCCACCCGAGTAAAACCTCCAATCTGGTGTTGAGCACTTACTGTTAAATTGTGACATCCCCCTGGAAATTAACTTGTTGTAGCTTTACTTTTCATTAAATATTAAATAATCTTATAATCAAAACAATATTACATCATTTGCATAGAAGATTACAGAAAGACTACGTGCTGCCCTTAGGACCCATAATCAAATATTTTTTCTACATATCCAAGAGTGGTTAAACAGATTAAAATCCTGAAGAAACAGGAGGAATTTCAAGATGCAAAGAAATGTAATTTGAACCAGTTTCTAAAAACAAGTACGTATAATTTTCTTTAATGTTAAGAGATAGTCATACAGGGAAAGTAAGACTGAAATGTGATTCTGGACATGAGAAAATTCAGAAACTGTATGTGTTATGTGTGAGGTGCATGCTTTTCAGCTATGAACACAAATCTCATAAGATAATTGTGTTCTTCCTTTGTATTAATCACAGTGAAAGCAAAGATTGCCCAGTGCTGAGAGGATTTCATTCTCTGAAGAAACTACCTCATAAAGGAGGCTGGCATGAAGATGAATGTAAGGAGAATTGGGAGAAGTATCATGTGATGGGTAAGTTTTATGTATTGGAAACACCCTGGTTATTCAGTAATTAGCACACAGTTTGATTCCTATCTGGTGTAATGCTGCAGAGTGCAATTAGAAACAGCAGATGTTCACTCTAGGGATGGTTGATCTTCATTCGTGAGTAAAGTGATTCCCACATATGTTATGATAAGGTACATTCTCTGTCATATCCTGAAACTCAAGCAAGTACAAGCAATGTAATACTGACTTGAGCTAATGAAACACAATTTGACCTATGTATTCTTACTATTAAGCTTTATAAAGCATTTATGACCCATACAGATGAAGACAACTGGTGTATATTAATGTAATGTTATTATTCTAATTATCTTTGCATATGGCAGAGTAAATATTGATACTATTAATAAAGTCAAAGCAAGATGGAATTGAATATTCATATTTTAATTCACAGTACATTACAGATGTTTTATGCTGAGAATTAATGCTGTGTGAAGTTATATATAGCTTGATGGGCTTTAATTTCACTGGTTGCATTATCTGCCATATGTCTGTTCTGTCCTTAATTATAACCCTCTGGCACAAAAAATAATTGTCATCTATGATGTTTTCAGTAACAAAAAAAAGCAACAAGAACTATAAATAAGGAAAATTTAAATTAGTCTGATTCTGAAGAGGTACCACATCAATCTCAAAGGCTTTTTGCTTGTCTCATCACTAGAATTAAAGAGAGAAAAAAAAGGGGGGTGTACATGTGGGTTTCTCCATCCCTATTACAGTTGATTTTTCTTCCTCCGTTATGTAGTATTAATTGAACATTGCAACTTGCTTGTGATACTTCATATTCTTCTCCTTCTCTCTATCTTGAGACTTCCTGATTTCTAGAATTTCAACTGAAAATTCCTGTTTAGAATGCCAAAGATTTGTTTCTACTCAAGTCCTTGTCAATTCAACATATATCTCTCAAATCCTGCTGGCATATGAGATTTAGTCTCTTAAATTAGAACGTTTAACTGCCTTCTTTCAAATTTCTCTTTACTGCCTTGATTCTTGAATTCTTGTAATTCCCAGGCTTGCATGTAAACTTCTGATCTATTTTGCCTCTCATCTTCACTCTGACAATTTAGATCTTGTCATCTTCATTTCAGCACATTGTCATTACTCTCCCTAATGCTTCTCTTTACTGAGCTAGTGAAAGATAAATCTAAGACTTGAAAATACTTCCAGAAAGAGGATTCACTTGTCTTAAAACTAAGTGTTCCACAGAACACAAGCAAGAAAGTCTCAGAAGGGTCCATGGGCCCCATTTCTACTTCGTGTGGCCCCATGCATTTATTGCAAGGTTAGCAGTCATTTTGTGTTCCCTTGAAGAAGTACTTTTATATAGAAAAAACAATATCTTAGCATAATCTGTTCTCTAGATATAAATGGCCTGTTGTAGGGTTGTTGGTTTTTTCCTTCTTGGTATTTATTTGTTCTCTTCCTGCACTAGACCAGACATCCTTGGAGACTTCATATTAATACAACTGCAATGGACTTTCAGTTCTTTTAAGCTCCTAATTAATTGTGCTTGCGAGAGCAACTACTAGCTGGTTTATATATTGTAAATATTTAAATGTTTGCATTAAAATTATATGTATTTAAAATTGTATATATATGTATAAATGCAAACTAAGTCAACAAAAAAATTGCTATTTGATTGCTAATGCTTTTCATTCCTCAGGCAGAGCTACCCTTCCACCAAATGAAGAATGGCAAGAGATTAAAATAGAAATTAAGAATTAAAAAGCATCTTTATGGAAATTCTCAAGTATCCCTTAAATCACATTGATTAAGACATATTTCATCAGATGCTTGAGATAAATAAATTAAGAATAAGTCTTAATTTAGCAGGGCATAAAGCTCATAGATATATGCTAAGAGTATATTTAACTAAAGTTGATCTCTAAGTGCTCTTCAGTATTGCACATCAGGCCCCCAGGATCATATTTTCTGGATGCCTGGTTGCATTATCTATGCCTAGCACAAAAGTACTGACCTGAAAGTCTTGTTTAAGTGACCATCTAAGAATCCCTTTTTAAAAATGAGTCACAAGCATGGATGGGATCCTTTTCTCCAGAGCAACAGAAATTATGCTGCCTTAATTACAAAATCTTAATTTTGAAACAGTTTCCTGCCACATATAGAACATATATTTAAAGAAATAATATAAAAATTCAACCAATTAATGCATAGATGTCCTTGAATCATCTGATGCAAAGGTATTCTGAACTGAATAAGACAATGGTTAGGAGGACATATGTGGAAGAGGGGTAACCCTAGCATGCAATTGTTTTCTTAAAGGCAATAATTTCTAATGTTCAGTTTTCTAATTCATCCAGTATAACCATAAAATCTTTTATTTAGTGAATTGAGGCCTAGCACTTTCTTAAAAAAAAAATTCACTAGTGTTCTCCCACTGCATCTGGCACTAACTAAAATATTTTTAAAACAACAACAAAATTAAAAGAAAACAAAGCGACAAACCAACCCACCAAAGAACCCCACACAAACAAACCAACCAAACCCAGGACTCCAACAATAAATTTTCAAAATCAACAGTAATAGCTGGATAGCACTGAGTTTAGAAAATTCTGTAATCAGATTATCAAACACATAATGTGGATAGTAAATGAATATTGACATACTAGCACTCTCAGAAATGTTATTTGAACTATCAGCAGTGATAGTGTTATGAGATAGTAAGCATTTGTTCTGGAACTCCACAGTGCTGCAGCTGAACTAGGAGAACCTTATCTAGTGGAAGATGTCTGCTCACTGCAGGGGGTTTGGACAAGATAGCCTTTGGAGGACCTGAATCATTCTATGATTCTATGATTCTTGAGGCATTTCCAGTGCCCAGGATGCTGATGATAGGTAATCCATGTATAATGTACAGTTTCTCTAAACATCTCAGATCACTAGATGTGATCTAAGACAGCTTATGGTACTCAAATATTCTTGAAAGCAAAATGTGTGGAACTCTCAAGCTTCATTGGAATTGTTATTTGTTTGCCTCTAATTAGAATCTGATTCCATTTCCAGCCATGGTCTCATCTCTTCAGGGACTGTGACAGCCCACTGACTTGGATTTGAAATGAAACATTTTGGATAATTTTTCATTTTGTGTTCTGAATTAAACCCTTTTTATTATTATTATTATTATTTATTTCTAAGCAACAAGTTTATGCTCTGCTAAATATTTTTTCTGCAAACTGAATCAACTATAAGGATCATTTAATATGAAGTCCTTCAAAAGAAACTATCTTTCAGCGAGAAAAATGCTTTCTTTGGCAAGAAATGCCTACGTTTATGACAGGGTTCTAGGCGGTGAATCTCCAGTGGAGAGAAAATTTTTTTCTGTATGGTTAATTTTGGCTAGATTAACCAGGCCTTGATCTTTCCTCTGATAGCTCCTGGCTACAAACACATATTCTATTCTACTTCCTTTTTCTTTCCTTTCTTTCAAACATATGAGGGACTGTGTGCACATTATTCACGCTACTCACACTACCTCACCCCCTGCCAGCTGCTAATATAAAATCCTACTGCTCTCTAGGGAGACTTGTTTTACATGTGTTTTTCTAAAGATCAGTATGAAATCTTCCCCTCTCTAGTCTCACACTTGTTCTGTATGCCAAACCACAGTTTATATTTACTTAGTTTATTCTGCCCTTCATGCATTTGCTTCTTTCGAAGTGGGCAACATAGAGACCTCCTAGCACCACCTTAATTGTTTGAATTTGAATGAACCATTTCTCATAAGGCTGCAGTACAGTTCTCCCTCAATACCCTTAATTTACATACAAAAGTTGATCAGCCCTGCTGCAGAATACACAAATGGTAGCAGCAGCCTTCTTTGCTGTTCAGTCACAGTTCCCTTGTAAAGCCCCATTTACAGTGTAATTATTCTCCTTCCTCCTGCTAAAACAGGACATGTACTGGTGAGATTATAAAATGATACAATAATGCAACACTAAACTGGATTCCACAATGAAAACCTCTGGAATATTCTTTCCATTCTAGTACCTTTCACTTCCTTTCTTTTAAGTGAAGTGGTAGTTTTTCTCCAGCCTTCTCTCTCTGTATATATGTATATATATGAGTGCCATATACACACAGTAATGTAAGGAAGCTTTGCAAATATGCAGATCCAAATCTGGCTTTTTAATTTATTGTATTTTGTATCAGCAATTGTTTAACTATTTTGTACAAAGAAATTTACTTACAACGGAGTAACACAGGAGAATGAAGATAAATTTCCTGTTTCAAACCGGGAAACCAGGCTTGAGAACCTGTTTTTAATGCTTCCCATCCAAAGATTTGGGGCTACAATAAAACATCACGTTCTGTGATGTTTTATTTAAAGGCCTTTCTGTTTTATTTGGTTTTCTTTAGTACTGTGCATGCAATGAAATCAGAGGGAGAAAACAGAAGCATAATATTACAGGAAAAAAAAAAGAAAAGAAAATTCAAAATCTAAATACATACACACACACACATATATATATGTATATGTGATTGTGCAGTCTGTGGGGATGTACTCATGAATGCAATTATAGCCTGGAAGTGGCAGAAAAGAAATACTGTAGCTAGCATTTGAAAAACTATATGCACTTCCAAAAAGATCTATGTGGAGAAATTAAAAAAAAAAAAAAAAAAATTGAAACTGTTAAATTTTTGTTTGAAATTAATTGGATTACCTCATTGAAAAATTATAGTCAGGTTATCAAGTATTTCAATCTCACTGAATCAGATTTTCTTCTTTGGGGTGATAGGGAAAGTTCACCTTGAAAACCAGAGAATTTTACAGCTCTTCCTTGCTGATAAGACAGCAGAGAGAACTGATGTGACAAGTCAGTCTAAAAGAAGCAAAATAGTTTATTCTTCTCTGTAACAGCTAGTAGCATGTCACGCAGTGTCTACTGATGAACTGAATCACTTTATCATGGTTCTTACATACTTCACTTACTAAGCAGCATGCACTGGATAGCAACTCTTCTCTGTGTTATAATATACAAAAAAAGGGAAGTAAAATACAACTTACTGTTGCATTCTTGCCTTACAAATATTTATCAGCCAGCAAAATGACCCACAAGTGCTTTTCTGGGTTTCATCCATCAAATGTCATGTCATCACATTCAGCCCTTTCATTACACTATGCATAACTAACACAATTTCTTCTTCACCAAAAATTAAATCTGCAGTTCTTACTCCCATTTTTATTGAAAGGATAATCTTGAAAATAAACATCACTAACAACAATGCAATACTTGTCAGAAATGATTCTTTAGTATGCTTCAACAGCTTAGTTGTGGAAAGAAAAGAGAAGCATTTAGATGGATTTTTAATACCATAGGTACTGTTGCAACATAGAATTAAAATTGTGAATAATGGCATCATATTTAATAACAGTAACCTATAAAGGCTGGTGAATTCATGGAGCTACAATTAGAGTGCTTTTCAAAATACACAATATAAAGGTGCACTTTCTCCCAGTAAAAATGACTCATTATTATCCAAGTTGTGAATGTTACTTGATTTTAATTTCAGAAGATGCCGGTGACTATCTCTTCTGACCTCCCAGCTTTTTGATGTTGATTCTACAAAGCTTTTCCAGTTATAAATTGGATACAGATGCTGCATAAAACACAAGTGCATTCGTTTCACTTCTCATATCCTTGAGAGTACTTTAGAAGTAGTTTTCCTTTATTTCATTAAAATATTAAAATATTAAAATACTTGATTTGCTCAAATATATTCTCTTCCTTACAAGCTGCCTTGTACACTGATGAAATTTATTTTATCCAGTCCCATGGGTACTTTTAGAATAATTCAATTAGAGAATGTAAATGAGGTCACTGTGTCTGAAGGGTTTCTATATAGGGAAGGGAGAAAAAATTGTGGTATTACTGGAACAATATAAGTTGACTAATTGAGCTTAGGAGTGGATACTTCTATACAAGGCCTTAAACCAAACAAGTTTTCTAGTAATAGCTTCATTATGTCACAATCCTAAAAGTGAAGATGTTTTACACTATTGTTAATTTTAAATTGTTGGGAATTTTGAAGCTACTGTATAGTTTTATGGAGTACTTATATCTGGACCTCAAACTCATTCTCAGTTTACTAGTGGTTTCCTTCTCATTGTACACCAAGTTGAAATAATGCATTCACCTACAATTTCCAAATTCTCTATACTCCAGCACAGAGAAGTGCTGCTTAGCTCATTAAGATCTGAGAGAGCCCAGTGCGGCTCTCATTCAGCAGATTATTTTGCTTTTGACACACAGGGTACATTTTTGTGTTTGAGTTTTGCTAATGTCAAATGATATTACAACAAATTGGCAGGCTGCTGTGGGAGAGTGGTTACTGATGGGGATCCAAAATATATTACACAATGCAACAATGTTGCACTTAAAGTAACATTTAGAAGACTAATTTAATTCTTGCTACAATTAACAATATTAGAGAAATTATTCCTTTGAATAGTTATGTTCTATGCTCCTTGTGGTTTGTACTGTACTGAGTTTCAAATCAGCATATTTGGTGTATATTTTATACCCCCAAAATTCAGAAATTCAACAACCTATTCAGTTCACAAATCACAGGTATTAGGTCTTCCAAAGTACACATTTATTATCAAGGTTACTCAGATGTTTTTCACAAATTGTTATAGCTTGCTCTGTACCTCTGAATTTTTTAGGTTGGCCTTTGCCAACCTAAAACTGGCAACAAGGAACAGGAAAGGATACCCTAAGTGCAGAAAGGCGAAATAAACTTTCTGATAAAAAGGAGTCTGGTTTAAAAAATGGGTATGTTGGATGGGGAAACAAATTTGGGATTAACACCACTAACCACATCCCACCAAGATTGTTTCTCAAAAGCTGAATGAACTGACAAGCGATTGGTTAATATGAATGTCTGCAGAACTACCAGCCTGCTTGGCATTAGTCAAGTGGCAACTGGTCCAGAATCATGTTCCTTAAAAAAAAGTTAAAAAAATAGAAGAGATGGGAAGAGTCCAAAAAAGAGCTAGATGAGATAAAAGACAGAAAATATGGCATATTCACAAATCTGGATAATCCCTATTGGGGAAAATGGAAAGAGGTGGTAGACACACTTTCATTGTAAGTGCTAAAAAAAGGTAAACTTCTGTTCCTGAGTCTGTTACAATTGTCTGTGGTGACATCATTCAACTTCACAACTTGGGAAGACTTTATTATCCCTTCTAGTTCTGTTTTGTATTATTCCTCTCTCATAAAACTATGTGTACATCCCAGCTGGGATCTCTGGATTCTATTGCCATGTAATTTAACATAAAACTCTTTTTCTTAATTCAGTAGAATGTATGATAAATTAATTTCACATCCTGTGCTGCTGGAACCAAAAAAAAAGTGAGAGCATAAGATATAATAATTATGCAAGAACCTAGAAGGAAATGTGTAGCATCATGTACCAATAAAGCTTAGAAAGTCAAAGCAACTGCTCTGGGAAATTGCATTTCTAGTCTTTTCACAACCATGCATATATTTCTCAAAGTTTCAACATCAGCATATGTAATAAGTTTCACAACAATTTGCATTTATTTAAATGGAAATTAACAAATAAAGCTATTTGACGTCTGATTGTTAGAATAAAACCCCATCCATCTGCTAAGTAAACAATTACAAGAGTTTTGGTTTTATTTTAAATCCAAGCTTTACAAAAGGTGAAAAACTGTTTTCTGGAGGTCAAAATTTTCTTGATACTGCAAGATACAGTCCTGTTCAGAATTCTAGACACTGGAGGAATACATATGAAATAAGTAAATCTACTTCTTGGGATAAACAGGATCTGATTTGGGTTTTTTTGAAGGTCAGTAGCTTTTGAACCTATGGGCAACATCAAATTCAGAAACTCCTTTCTAGACAAATTTAGAATGGCTTAACACAGCTCAAATGGCTTAATAGGGGTGAATATGTACTTTGTTCCAGAAGAAAGTGCCTTTGAATGATGAAAGCTGCTCATAAAAGAGATGGGTCGTGGGATGTCAAAAGGAATACTTTCAATCTATCCAGCCTTATAATTTCTTATCCTGTTGAGTGCTAGTCCATGAGACAGACCCACAGGAGTTGAACACTTTTAAAATACTTATATAAAGGCTTCGAACATGAGCTGGGAGGAAACTAGGAAGGCAGTGAATGAAAAATCAGCTTTTATGTGGTATCTGCCAGCATTAAAGTCAGAAAACCATAACACCTGTGTCCTAAAGACCAAATACAGACAAATATCAAGCTTTTCTTTACTCAGCATGCCATCTGTAACTGTTGTAGAAGAAAGGCGATCAATATGACACACGAACAAATGAGTTTCTGTTATGTTACCTACTACATACTATCTGACAGACATAAGACACTGATGTCAAAAGGACTACAAAGGGATCTCAGAAGATCACATGAAATTAAATTCAGGACACAGTTAATTCCACATAATACTTCAATATTTCAGCAAATTACAAAGATAAAACATTTGGATTTTTTTCCCCAGTTCCAAAACAAGCTTTATTTATTTTTTACCGTGGAATTATTTCTCTTCAACTTTTCATGTGGGCATGTTTGATTTCACACACGTTGCATACTTTATGATCATTTTATCTGTCATCTCTCCAATGTTTTTGTGAGTTTTGTGAGATACATTTGTGAGTTCATAGCCTACAATGTATCAATTCCTTTGCGACTGAAATCAGTTAGGCTGGAACTTTCAAAATGTGCAATAAGGGAAGGAAAGGGAGAGGATGAGGCTGTTTCAGTTGGAAGGGACCTATAACAATCATGTAGTCCAGCTGCTTGTCCACTTCAAGATTGACTATAAGTTAAAGCATGTTATTATGGACATTGTCCAAATGTCTCTTAAATACTGACAGACTTTGGGCATCTACCACCTCTCTAGGAAGTCTATTCTGGTGTTTGACCACCCTCTCGGTAAAGAAATGCTTCTCAATATGCAGCCCTAGGCTCTCCTGATAAAGCTTTGAACCATTCCCACTTGTCCTATCACCAGATCCCAAATAGTAGAGATCAGTATCTCCTTCTCCACTTCACCTCCTCAAGAAGATGTAGAGAGCGATGATATCACCTTTCAGCCTCCCTTTCTCCAAATTACAAGAAGAAACAGCAGCAGGGGTGAGTAGGAGAAAAAACAAGAAAAAAAATATGTAAGGTCTGAGATTGCTTTTAATAGTGCTTCCTTTCCCTTCCTCTCTCCCCCCTACCCCCGTCCCCTCCCCCAGTCACAATTTTTTCATGTCAAAATTCAGCAACAAATGTTTTCAGTACGTGGACAAAAAGCTGTTATCTTTGCAGACATTTTTGTTGTCATTCCATTTTTTGGTTTGGGTTTTGTTTTTTGGTGGTTTGTTTGTTTAACCAGAATACATACACTTACACATTCCTCTACCTTTGCTTTCTTTGGATTCCAAAGATACATCTTTACCTCCATTTTCAATTAAAATACTTTAAATGGTCTGATACACCACATAGGTTAAACTGTCCAACTACATACAAGCCATTAGTAATGCCTACTGTCTTGTAGAACTTGAAACATATTTGCTGCCATTAAACATTTCCTTTTTCAAAATAAGATGTTGAGGTAAATGGCAATCCTCTGTACTGTTTTGACTTCAGGGAAGCATTTATGAAACTTTCAAATTTGTAAGGAAAATAACAACTCTACCTCTTTACTCATGTGACTAACAGCTTTTAAAATACAGATTGTTTAAATTTATTCACTAGGGAATACTTTGAAATTGTACCTAGAAAGAAAAATATAAACACATTCATCATTTTATAAGCATTTTTATAGCATATATTCTTTTGTAATGTTCAATTCTGAAAAGTGAAACTTTGAATCCAGTTTGTTCTAGTTATTAGAACCCTTGAAGAGCGCCAAGGACACAATCATAACACTTTGCTATTTTTCTGAACAATTTTTTAATGAACATGATGGTCAAAGTAAAGAAATGGAACTATTCAGAGGCGATACTCCAAGTCAAAAATCTGAAAACCTAGAATTATCAGATTCCTTAGGGCAAATATAGATATTTCTGTATCACAGTACAGTTGAGTCTGGAAGAAACATCTGGACGCAATCTCGTCTACCTTTTCCCACCAAGGCATCAGACTTTATTACTTACTGGAAATACCTCAGCTCTACATAAGCGATGATGCAAATTTCAAATAAGATCTGCTTGCACAAGCATTAAGTAGGTTGGTGGGGGGGAAAAACCAAACAACACAACACCACCACCAACAACCAAATAAAATAAATACAACAAAACAAGCAAACAAAACCAAAACAACAAAACAAAACCAGAATTCAAAAGGCCATGCAGTCACATCTGCTATTCAATCAAGCTGACAATAGAACCACTGGCTATTTCTCCACAGCACATGTCTTTGGGAAATGTTTCTGCTCCTTCCTCCAGGCTAATTGAGGCTTCTCACATCTTAGATATTCCTGAAAGTTTCTCCTGTGACTCATCTTTCCTGTTCAAACTTTCTGTTGTGCACCTGTCTCTATACTGCGTGGCTATCTGGATATGATTTTTCCCACTGTAATACTTCTATCCTCTGTAACAAAGCTATTCATGTGGTAAAGAAATGCACATACTTCTTTTACTTGCTGTTAGGAAGATTATAGAGAGCCATGGTAATGAAGGCATACTTCAGCTTAACCATGCAAGGATTCAGGCTACTTTTGAAGTACTCATGTATACAGGTCACTAGAAACTAAATGGAACCACCACGTCTCAAGTAATCTATAGTCTCCAAGGATGTAATGTTAAAATATAACTTAGCATACAGAACAAGGAAAGGGTGAGAAGAAAACTTTCCAAGTAAATGTCATAAAAAATTCAAAACCGTAGGCACTTAAAAGTTTTAAGAAATTGAAAGCCATGAAGATAATCTTCCTACTACTGTTCACTAGAAACCCATTCTACTCAGTGTACAGTTCTATTCAGTGTACAGTTACTACTAACATTATGAATTAATCTGGAATTTGAAGGAGTTAAAGGCAGAATTTACATCTATGTGAACCCACTCTCAACAACAAGGTTTCTATCTGTCAAAATCTTTTAATATTCAAAACAGAAAAGTCAGTTCCGTTGCAGCTGGTTGTCTAAAATTTTCCACTTATTCTTGTTTAGATTCTGTACTTGAGAAAAATTTTCAGGGGTACTATCTTGTAAGAAATAAAATAAGCAATGTTTTTTATTTGCACAATGTGAATAATGAAATACATCTTTTAAGAGTTGGACACTGAAGTTTTCCTTTTATTAAAAGGTAGATAAAATATGACATCTGGCATGGCTTGACTGTGTCTTTAAGAAATAGTCTATTGTAATTTAATTTGCTGTATGGTTTTTTGCATGTATCAATTTTACCAATTTCCCATCAATATAAAAAGAGACTAAATGTGTTTTTTCTCTCAAAAAGCATAGCTTTACATTCTTTCATCTCCCATGTTAAAAATAAGACTTCCCTTCTTTTGCTATCTCTGTTTAGGGATATTTGGTCATTGAGGAATGAAAACACATCATTATTTTACCTATTCTATTTACCTATTCACATCATTATTTTACCTATTACCAATGTCACTTCTAAAATAGAGGTAGTACTTGTTAATGTTCATAAACAGACTCTTTGGAGTGGATGCCAACATACATCCCGTGTCTTTGAAAACCAAGTAGCAATTGAAACAATTTACAGTTGCTGTAAAATGCTGCTCTTAGTAATTTGATGAACTATCTATATAATAGAACAACCACTGACACATTAATTAGCTCAAAAGCCCACATCAATATATTTGCTGTTTTGTTAAGTTTCAGCTCTACAAAAATGCATACAAAAAGGATTACAAGTGGGATTTCCTATCCACTTTTTGATAATAATTATGTCTTGCTCCATACATTTATGCTTCTGATTCATTTAGAGTCAGTCTATATCAGTTCAACTCAGTTTTGATTTCATTAGGGATGAACATACGTCAAACATTGTTGCCTGAGTTGAGACTCAGATTTTCAAAGATCCAAAAAATCTAAACTACAGTGACCTGAAGTAACACTGATGCTTGTCACCTCAAATGAAGATCAGCAAAGGCATTGGTATGGCAGAGTTTATAAGGAAAGCAAAAAGTCTGTTGTTATGACTAGAGAAACCCAGAGGCATCCTGTTCTGGATTGGATTCAGGCTTTCTTTAGATTGATAATATTTAGTGAGGTGACTTCTGAATTTCCACTTGGATCATGAATGGCTGAGTCTTGACTACATTTTGACTTAGTGATGTTTCATGCTCCATATTCACTGTCTGTCTCAGTGATTCCATGGTCAGTGTAATGCTGTCTGAAAATTCAGAGTGTACAGCGTGTGCTTTATAAAGCCACAGCCATCTTTCACTGTATATTGTTAAATAAAGGCAATTCAACTTGATGATCAGTGTTTAATTTTTTTCTTGATGCTCAGGATATTCTTTCTCAGACCTAGTTTCACATACCTCTCTAACTATCTTTCCCCTCCCTCTCCAGAGACCACTCTGGTTTTCCTAACCTGAGGTAGCTCTCCCACTCAAAACTGTTCATCCTCATTGACTTCTCTCCTAAAGATCCTCTCTCTCTACCATCTTTCTCTCCTCAGTGCATTTTTCTATACCCGTATTACTTTGTTCATAAAGTATCTTTTGGAAAACAGTTAACTACCCTCTGAAACTGATTTTTTTTTTTTTTAATTAAATCTACCCACAACAGTAATCAAAAGGCCACAGAAGCCATCCTACAGATGAGATTAAAAACATATTATTTTGATTAATTTAGTTTACACTAGCATTACTTCACAGAAATCTCTTTTCATGACTCCTAGTCATACAGGCTGGGGTGTGTACATCTGTATCTGTGTAATTCCATTCTCTAGCCAGCAGCACTGGCTCAGCAGAATAGTGTTACAATTCCAGCCACAGGTGTTAGAATTTAAATACTGTATGGAAATCTTAAATAAAGAAATGTATGCTTGTACTTTGCTCCTGAGAAGACAGAAAAGCCAATCATTACATACCTTAATAACTTCTCAGTCCATTAATAACAGTATTCAGCTACAAATCCTGTACCAAGAAGCAGCAAATTTCAAGGTAACCTGAAAAAAAATAGTTAAGAAACAAAGTGTTTAAACCAGAAGAAACAAAGTGTTTAAACTAGAAACAGGGAGCTCAACCAATGAAGGAGTTTTGTCCATAAAACATGCTGTTTCCTGATAGTATCACTATATTGCAGAATGTTTTTTTCAGTAAAGTTTTCATTTATTATGCTGTGTAAATGTTCCTCTTCCAACATAAAGAGGAGTTGCTGGGAGTTTTGCCAACTCATGTCTGAACACAGTGTAAAGACTCTGCTCCTCTGGATGTAAGCAGTGGCAGAGATATGATAGCTCCTTCACAGATGACTTCATACAAATTTTTTAACAGAAGAACCAGAACACATTGCTTTTTTTTTAGCTTTGGTTTTAAACTAAGGGATTAGGGCAAACAAGCCGTTCTAGTTTCTTCACTAGAACATAAGGCCTGTGCATATTTCAGTAAGTTTAGTGAGTAGAAATGCTGTTAGGCTATGAGATGTACAGTAGATTTTTCTTTGTTTCCTGACAAACACAACAACAAGATGTACCACTGTATAAGTAAATGAATGTGCTTATGAAACTTTAACAACTAACTTGTGGACACCAGAGTAAAAGCAGGAGACATATGCCTGTGTCAACTAAGATTTAGTTGACATCCTGTTTAAAATATATTTATAGACCAGGCATTTTTTCCTCATGTTATCACTGAAAGCTAGGCTAGATCTTTAAGACGGACTCTGAAACCAAAAGGACACCACTGGAGTGACTTTAATGGAATAAAATAATCCAAGATGAAGGACAAACTGACTAAACTTCTTGACAGTGTCTTGGGTGCCAGCTGCAGTAACTTCACCTTGATCTATCACAGAATCACCAAGGTTGGAAGAGACCTCAAAGATCATCAAGAAGACTGAGAATAGTCAGGCTTCTAAACAATGCAAATTTTTCTGCACCAAGTACTGAAATGAACATCTAAACCTAATCCTAACCCTAACACTAACAATAATCCTAACTCAAACTGTAACACAAACCCAAATGGTTTCACCCTTACCTTAACCCCAACCCCAATGGCCTAAGCCTAATCTTACAGGCCTGAACCTAATCCTAAACGTGATGGTGTAATGCTAACCCAATGTCCTCACCCTAAAACTAATGGCCTAACTCTAACAATAACCCTAAACTTAATGGTGTAACCCTACCCCTAACAGTCTAAAACTAACCCTCACCCAACTGGCCTAACCCTAACCATAACACTAATACATAGAATACATAGAATAAACCAGGTTGGAAGAGACCTTCAAGATCGTCGCATCCAACCCATCAACCAATCCAACACCACCTAAACAACTAACCCATGGCACCAAACACCCCATAATGGCAAGGTAGACCCTGAAAAAAATAGAATTTAACATAAAAGTAGACATCAAAACTATATTCAGTCACTACAAGATTAGAGTTTTCCAAAGGTAGGTTTTGCTGAGATCAACCAAGAAATACAAACTACCTAAGGTAATAAATCCTTAGTTATATTTAAAATAATATTGAACATAATTGAAGATTCATAGCAAAATAGAGGACTTTTTCACAGTACTTTTGAAATAAATGCATAGTTAGGCTATCATTTCTCTTACAGGTAAAGCTAGTGGTATGATTTTATTTCAACCATCGTTTCTGAAATATGAATATGTGTTAGAGACACCTCTGCAATCAGACAGGTTAAACGATTTGGGGTACAGTCCTGGTAACTTCATATATGGTGGCATTGTTCCCCTTTCTGAGGCTGAAGGAGGGACACTGAAACTGAGAAAATTTAGGACATGGAGAATATATGAAATTATGAGCTGCTACTTCTTTTGCTGATTACTTCTCTCTTTTCTAGAACAAGCAAGCGCTAATCCAGCAACTCACTATCACCTGATGAGGATGCCCCAGCAGGCAGTCAAGATCCACAAACATGCTTTCTCACTCTCATCTTTGGGAGAGGAAGAGAATTGGAAGAACAAAAGTGTGAAAAATCATAAGGTGAATAAAGACAGTTTAATAGGTAAAGCAAAAGCTGTGCTCAAACAAAGCAAAATGAGGAACTCATTCACCACTTTCCATCAGTAGGCAGGTGTTTAGTCATCCACAGAAAAGCAGGGCTCCATCACACATAATGGTTACTTGGGAAAACAGATGCCATAACCCCAAATGCCCCCCATTCTTCCCCACAGATTTTATTGCTGAGCACAGTGTCATATGGTGTGGCACATCTCTTTGGTCAGTCAAGGTCAGCTGTTCCAACTGTGTCCCCTCCTAACTTCTCCTGCACCCCCAGACTGCTCACTCTGTAAGCACTGCTCGGCAACAGCTAAAACGTTGGTGTGTTATCATCACTCTTTTGGTTACAAATCCAAAATATAGAACCAGACCAGTTACTATGAAGAAAATTAACTCTACCCATTCCAAACCAATACATTGGAACAGCTACATTTTTATTAGGAGAGGAAATGTTTTTGTGGTTTGCTTTGGTTTGGTTTAAAATCATGGAAAGAATCTTTATGTAAATTTCAACTCAAAATATTTCAACAGCTGTTTCAGTAAAGATCTATCTGTGATATGAAAGCTTCAGAGAGGCAGTGGAGAGAGATACAGAAAACACCTGCTCCCTATCCTAGTAAAGTATCACATGAAAATGCTATAAAAATACATTTCTTAACACATTCAGATTCTTAGAATTTCTTAAATAAAACTGCAATATGTGGGTCAAAAAACCCAAAGTGAGAATATTCACAACACCGAGAAGTAAATTGTCAGAAAAGGGGAAAGATAATCGAATTGCTCAAGAGATTCCCTTCAGGGTAATACAAGGAGTCTTTCCCACATGGACTGAGTTTCTTTTCAGATTGGAGAGAGCTTTGAAAAGTGATGCCTAGCACATCCATATATAAATGCAGGTAGCATGGCAGATATTAAAGATATTCATGAAAAACTGTGGAAAAGGCCCTCTTGATGAGACATTTTAGAAAGTGCCACAATTAGGTGGCACAATCTTCCATAAGATGCAGCCCTGAAGACACTCACCAACTACTAATGGGGAGTATTTGGCATTAGATCCTCAGTGAAAAGAATATTTTCCTTTTGATCTGTTTCCTGGGCAAGACTGCTGCCTGTTAGGAGGAAAACAGTGGACAAAGTAAAAAATCCCAAAGTATTTGAAGAAACATAATGTATTACAGGCAACTGTTCAATTTCAACAATGAAGGATTTAATTACCCATGAAAATAAGAAATCTGAAGTATTATTTTAACACAGCTTTTCTAATCATTTATATGTTTAGCAGTCCCAAACAATACAGGCATTTCATAGGAATGGGATTGATTGAAAAGTGTAAGAGCAGAAAAAAAAGCTGTCATTGGTACTTGTACAACAAAGTGAGACCACTTGTATTTTAAATATTCAGGTGTGAGTAGTTCCACTGGTAGACTTAATTTCCTCTCCTTCAAAATAACAACAAAACAGCTCTTGTCACTGTGAGAAGAGGAGATTGCTTTAGAGACACCATTGGCAATAGATACCAAAATCATCAATTTAATAAAAGTGCAATGATTCTGTGGCTGGATGGAAAATTTAGATGTTAATTCCACGCTATAGATTTCCAAAGGGAGCAATAAATAATGTATGTGTATGTACAATTCATGTCTTTGCAGATTAATTCTTATCTTGTTAATTTTGCTTAATTTTACCATAAAAATATCCTGGGATATGTAATCAAAACTAAAAAACAGAACCTGTATATATATATTACACAAAGAAAGATAATGTATAAGGATGAACCTTCTGTGCTTTCAGTAGTAATGACTGAGGTTATTTAAAGTCTGCACTGAAGATAGGAGAATGGAGATTCAAGTGTCAAAAAGGAATTCCTTTCCCTCCTCAATAAAGGATGAATCTGATGCTAAGGTTCATTTAAAAGTCTGCAACTGGAAGCAATGCATGACATCAGATAATATAAAACAAAGTGCCTATGTAAAGATTAAAAAAAGAATAAAAACCGTGAGGCAGCAGACTGGGAATGAGACTGTGTCATGTTTTTTTCACAAGCAGCTACCTAGAAGTCACACTATGTGAAAATTCATTCACAGATTCTAACCAGACTCAAATACTATTTGCTCTAGCTAAGCACACTTTTCAAAGAAATATTACTGAGCAATCATTGCAAACAAGATGCCTTTGGAGATGCTGAAAAGGTGCTAAAGCAAATTTTCTGCTACATCAGACACAGTGGAGGAATAGACCAAAGTATCAAAGTATGAATTTATGGCCCTTATATAGAATGACAGTGGAAAAATTCACCATTCTTAATTTACATAGAATACATAGAATAAACCAGGTTGGAAGAGACCTTCAAGATCATCGCGTCCAACCCATTAACCAATCCAACACCGCCCAAGCAACTAACCCACAGCACCAAGTACCCCGTCAAGTCTTCTCCTAAAAACCTCCAGTGATGGCGACTCCACCACCTCCCCAGGCAGCCCATTCCAATGTGCAATCACTCTTTCTGTATAGAACTTTTTTCTAACATCCAGCCTGAATCTCCCCTGGCACAGCCTGAGACTGTGTCCTCTTGTTCTGGTACTGCTTGCCTGGGAGAAGAGACCAACATCCGTCTGTCTACAACCTCCCTTCAGGTAGTTGTAGAGAGTAATAAGGTCACCCCTGAGTCTCCTCTTCTCCAGGCTAAGCAACCCCAGCTCCCTCAGCCTCTCCTCGTAGGGCTTATGTTCCAAACCCCTCACCAACTTTGTTGCTCTTCTCTGGACTCGTTCCAGCAAGTCAACATCCTTCCTAAAATTTCACTTTGCAGCAAGTACCAAGATTAAGGAAATATATACCTTACACTTGCCTTCCAAGATCTTTTTTTTTTTTTTTTTTTCCCCTTCCTTGCCTTCTGCTTCAGGTTGATTTTTATCTCTGCTTTGTCTTTCTAGCTACATAAAACCAATCCCACATTATTTTGACAAATTATCATAGTGCCTGAATTTTCCCTATCTTGTGACATGTTTAGCCAGTCTGCTGTACTCTTAGGGCTACCCACCTTCTAATTTCAGAAATATTCATGTCATTTATGAGTGTACATTCATATAACTTAATTGTAGACAGTACTTTAAAAATCCCAGAAATTCAGTATTCATCATCTAGTCCCCTGGGAAAGTACTTTTGTTTTTTTGCTGTTTCATGGTCTATTTCACAGATACGCCCATGTGTTATACTTATGGGTATATCTGTCAGTAATTAATTTCTGACTGAACACTGAAATAGTGATGCTATTCAAAAATATGTGAACAGATTTTGTCTGGCTCATTTGGGCTTTGCTGTAATTGAATGCGATCCAAGTAAACTATTTGGATGGGATCCAGCAGAGTCTAATGGCATACTTCCATGCTGCTTTTAAGCTTGGACTTTTTGAAATGTGGAGAGGAACCAGAGTTTCATAGAGATTGCCTAAGCTTAATTATATTGGTTATTCTTTTAGCATAAGTAGCAAAAGTTACAGTATACTCTAATAATTTCTCAGTCATCACTAGTCAGCCTCTACCACCCATTCATTTAGTGCTGACTTCAAGAGAGAAGACACTGCAGTAGATCTAAACAATTCCCATTTAAGACCTTGTACACAAGATATGTTTGTTTCTACAACATCAGATTTTTTTTCCCAATTAATTCATCACTGATACATTCCAAAACTTAACTGTCATGATTTTCAACATGGTACATGAATAATAATGCATCTTTTATTTTATATATGTACTACCATGGGCCTTACAAACAGCATCACACTCCAAGAGTGACTGACCATTCACTGCATCTGCTTATCAGTAGTTATATGTTTTGAATATAATAAAATAATTATAGTAATTAAAAATACACTAAACTATTGTAAAAATAAAATCAAGGATCGCCTTGATTACATCTAGTTTATTATGTAAAGAAATTAAATAGACAGCACTGAAAGTTACAAACAATTACTCTATACCTTAATTCAGCAAATTCCCAAACTTAAAGAAAAACCTTCCTTGAATACTTGTCCTTTCATCACTTCAGGGGCTGCAGTGAATCTTATTTCTGTGGATAAAGATCAAATATTTTTGCACACTGCAGATGGTGTTTTGCTGCTTTCATTGGCAGGTCACTAAATAAATTCTGTTTGTGCTTGCAAAGGCGCAATACTTGCCAGATGTTATATTGATTTCTACAACTTTAAAAATATTTCTTTGTAAAAAGAAAAAAAAAAAGGAAACTAGAAAGATCTAATCATATCAACCTTGGTATCACAGAAAACACAACACTGCTTTAACTAGGTTAAGAAATACGCACAAAACATGAGAATGCTTAAACCCAACGTAAACTAAGTACTTGAAAAATATTTTCTATGCTAGAGTAGGGCAATAATTCTTGGAAACAACATAAGGTGTGAATTTTATTTCATTTCCAACTATCAAATTTGGGGTTGATAAATTTAGTGTATTTGTACATCAAATACAAATATGGAACCAGAAACTTCCTGTACAAAATATGCTAACTCTATCATAAGGTGAATAAAGACAGTTTAATAGGTAAAGCAAAAGATGTGCTCAAACAAAGCATAATGAGGAACTCATTCACCACTTTATGTTGGCAGGCAGGTGTTTAGCCATTCACAGAAAAGCAGGACTCCATCACATATAATGCTTACTTGGGAAGACAGGTGCCATAACCCCAAATGCCCCCCACTGAAAAAAAGATACCTACAGATCCATCATTCACCTGCAAATATATCTACAAGTTCAAGTTAGTAGCTGACAGATAGGATTATAGCTCAATGTTGGCATTTGTTTTCTTAACAAACTCATGATCAATTCCTTTTTACAGCAATTTAGAAATATAATAGCAACTGGAACAACACTTTGATACCCTCATGGAAAATATGAAAGACAAATCAAAATTTCACCTGCTCCTGACAAAAGAAAATAGTGTAATGAGGAAATTTACATACTTTTCTTGGTGCAATCAAGCATTGGCACATTTTATGAAGCTGTTAATCAACATATGTCCCACTGGACACTCAGAACATATGAACTTCAGAACTCTACATTATCAGCTGGGAATGTACAGAGGCTAGTTTATAATGGTCAGAAAATGAAAGCACTTGTGAGCAATATTTACAACATCAATTTAGTAAAATAGTGTATATTAAGATAAATTGATGTCTGTTTCTCATTCTCTACTGCTTTAGTTAATACAGCTGTACAAATCTTTCATACCCATCATGATCTTTTAAAATATACTGAGTTTACCACAATTCAACACTGTTTCAGCAGATGAGTTGGAGACCTGAATAGACAGGTGCCCATCACCAAAACTGCATTCCTAGGTCATCTAAAAATAGTACCCTCTTACTAAAATGCTCTTATCTTTGTCAATATGGTGAGTCATAGATGGTTACCTAAAAGAACACTTTTAAATGTTTTAGTACTTTTCAAAGTATCAAAACATGAACAAATAGTTGAAAGGTCCCTAAATGCTGCACTGCAGCAGATTTTCAATTTTGAGCCTAATTTGAGAGCCTGTTATACTCAGTGGTTGAAGAGTAAAAGAAAAAAAAAATCAGAGAAAAAAAAAAATCAGTTTTTTCTAGCAAGGCTAAAACCAGCATTGAGTGGCATATATCTTCCTGAAAAGAGACATAAGAGAAAAAGAGATGTTCAATACAGAATTGTATCTTCTTTCCAATTTATGTATAAAATTTCATAATATTGATACTAGACTATTCCATTACACATTATGAAAGCAGAACAGCAAATAACTGACAAGATTCTCACCTTCTGTCAGAAAAACTAATACTTTCTTTCTTGTACACTAGGACTGAACAGTAGAAGCTGACAAATAAGGAAAGAAAAATTGCTTCTTTACTTGTTTTTTCTCCTGTCCTAACTTCAGAGTTGCCAATGAGTAGTGACAAATACCAAAATTTACAGATTTGTCTCCCTCAGCAAGAGCATAAATTATTTTTATACTCTACTACTTGTATTCAAGCGGTAGTTTCCAAAGTTCTCGTATTATAAATCAAAATGCAGAAATGGAATTTGGTGTAGGATTTGCCACACTACTTGGAGCACATCTAAAACATCAGGTTTCATGACTAACTGCAGTTTGCAACATCATGCTAGACCTCAGAGAATTCTAAAACTAGTTCCAGCTTTGATGCACATAGGACCATAAAAAAACCCAACCAAACAAAAAATCATAGACATCGTCAGTGAGTTTGTAAGCTACTATTCTATAGTACATTTTAAGACTGTATGTCCTGCCAAGATCCTTTTATTCTCCTGGGAATGAGTTATCTACAGAAATGCAAAAATATTGAATCCCAGTTTGTCTTTTGATATAGGCCCCAAAACAATTAGTAATATTTATGATTTTTTTTTTTTCCCCCAGAATGGACATACTACAATTGCAAACACCTGAAAAGTTAGTCATTCAAGATAAAACCAAACCAAAAACAAAACAAGAAAAAATAAAACCACAAAAACACCCCCAAACCCCCCCAAACATTTAACTTTGGTTTTCAGGAATAAAAACTTTAAAAAATATTCTTCATTCTAGGAGTTTAATATTTTTTTCATGCTAATGTTAGAAAGAATTTAGTCATCATTTCTTACTTCACAGGAAATAGACTTCTGAGATTTTTGTCACCATAAGCAATCTGAAATATAACATCTGTATGTCACTTGGAATAGATTTAATATAAAAGGTTCTTAAGTAAAGAAATGACTGCCATTGGTCTATGTTAGTCCAGAATTTATTCCTAACAAATAGTTTTCAGGATGAATACTGAAGGTTAGAAATAAATAAAACTCTTCCATGTTTTTTTGGAGGGTATGAGCCAGCCACCTCAGCTTACCACTCACTGAAAATTTAAATTCTATTATACCTGGTCAGTGAAAACCTTGGTGTGTTTTATCTTATCTACAAATATACCTACAGATGTTTTGTCACCAATCAGAAGCATATTCTAAAACATCACTCTAATTTAAAGTAGTTCCTAACAAACCCAGGACAATTTCCACTCCTGAGCTGCTTTATGCACTTTCCTACTTCAAGCATTTAGAAAAATTATGTAAATTGGGTATTCTTCTAAAAAAACAACAAATCTATTTCATTTGTCTTAAATAAGATTTCTTTAATCGTACAATGGGTTTCAGTGCTTTAACTAATTTTCTCTAAAGGTAAAACATCTTTCATTTTAAATTATTGGAGTGGAAAATTGAACATGTTTAAAAATTTATGGAAAAAAAAATATGTAAGGGCTTGCGGTCTCATAAAATATGTATCACATAGCACCATATTTATTCTCTCTACTTGTTAAATTTGCTTAAAGTGCCCACTGTGATTTGTTTGGCAGAACACACTTTTTTTTTTTCCCCCCATAAAAGTCTTTTCAGTCTCTTATGCAGTGTTATCTATTGTTTGAACTGTGCCAGGGAAAGAGAAAGTATAATATTTCTGGTTATTTTTCCCTGTCCTTGTTAATAGAGTTTATCTGCTAGTGTGAATTTAAGACAGCACTTTTATGAAATCATTGAGGACAGTGTAAAACTGAAGAGGATCTGTTAAAGAATAAACAATAAACAATATCATTTTTGCTTTCAAATGAAATTTTGCTTCTGTGATCCTGCATGGAAAATAATAATTCTTTTTAGTAATGATGTTATTTTCAACAGCCTTCATTCCGTAGCAGGGTTAAATATCAGATGCCTGGCTTGTGGAAGAAAGTATATATCTTGTCAATGAAATATCAATATCAAAGGTATGGAAGGGAAAAATGTTACCTCTCACCCTTGAACAAATCAGGGGTTTTCTTCTCATGTTGCTTTAATAATTTCTAATCATTTCCCAATTAATTTGTTCAGTACTTATCAGACTAAAACCAATATTAATATTCATTGCTAAGAGCCTAAGAGCAGTTAAACAAAGGTAAAGAAATTTAAAAAATAAAACTAACAAACTAACTCATTAGATGAAATTACATCTACTTTCTAACTATTGCAGTAATCATTGGTTTTAGTTTACCATGTGTCCACTGCCATGTATAGCACAATACAATGGAATATATACAATGAATGAGCTGATGAAATACACATTTTTCTGTAAGGTGATATAATTAATTTTCTGAACATTACAGGTAAACTACAGGCGGAGAGTCAAAATTTTATATCCTATTAAAAGGATCCTTGTTTCTGAAAGCAGAAGAGATTAACATTTGTGCATTCAAGAAGCCATAAAAGAATAAACACATTGCATTTCAAACATTTACATCCCTCTAGGATAATGCCACAATAATTATTTTCTTGTTTAGAACTTCATGTATTTGGCCTTTCCTCTATAGTTTAGAGATTTATTCATAGATCATCTTGACTGCACTGCTGCAATTAGTGCTGCAACACAAACAGTTCAAACTCAAACTGAAAAAAGGGTGTGGCTGCTCAAATGGAAAGATCTGTGGACGGAGAAGGAGGTTTTATATCACAAATCCACTTGGGACAATCTAATCCCTTGAAGATTCCTAAGGAAGAACTTTTGCTGCCTATTCAGGATTTTCTGAAATTAAAACCGGTTAAAAGCGGCAGAGATTTTTTTTCTACAGCTTTGTTTTGCTTTTACCTGGGTCTTGGAGAAATTGCATGTAAAATGTCACAAGGACGAAAGAGAAGATTATTCCTTCAAATTCGAAGCCACCAGTGTCTGGGGAACAATATATCTCATTTTCCTAATATCCTTCTAATATACTAAACCATGATACAGGACATAGATATGAAATCCTATTATAAACTCTGCCATCAGAGATTACATTCAGTCCTATTTCAGAATCTGTGGAGGATATTTTAAAAGATCTCCAGACAACTTGTTTGTTAATAACATGTGTGTCTAGCACAGTAAAAAATCTGTATTGAATACCAACAGCTTAGCTTCAAGACAAGATTTCTTTGGCAACATTTTCTTCAGAAAAAATTGAATTTATTTATTCTAATAAATTCTACTTCATAATTCTAGTTCAATTTTTCCTGCATTTAAAACTCCATTGAATTTACAAAGTTCAACTTTCTCTCTGATTTTGAAATGTCACCACATCACATGATCTTGTAATTTTCTCATCCTCTGACAAAAACAAAAATAATGTTATAACAAGTCTTCAGAAGAGTTTCTTTTCATATAAGTTTTTATTATTTATTTTATATATATTTATCAGGAGAGAATACAGTGTACATGTGCATAGGAACTTGTCGGCCTGGACCTCAAAGCCTTTGATTTAACATTCAGTACTACTGTCAAGCATATGGTTAACTTACAAAAAACCCAGTAGTTATAGAATAGAATAGAATAGAATAGACCAGACCAGACCAGACCAGACCAGGCTGGAAGAGACCTTCAAGATCATCACATCAAACCCATCATCCAACACCATCTAGTCAACTAAACCATGGCACCAAGCACCCCATCAAGTCTCCTCCTAAACACCTCCAATTATGGCAACTCCACCACCTCCCCAGACAGCCCATCCAATGGGCAACCACTCTCTCTATGAAGAATTTCTTCTTAATATCCAGTCTAAATCTCCCCTGGTGGAGCTTGAGACTGTGTCCTCTTGAAAAGCAGAAATACTAATTGATATGAATAAAAATGCCTACCTTAGAAAAATATGTAATATTCACATTACACCCTTTGAATAAATCTATAAGTAGTTCACAAATTGTGTGGGTAACTTTTTGTGGCCTTCACAGAAATAAATTCTTTCAAATTTAATAAAATATTTATGTAGCTATACCACCAGACACATGACAGATGCAATTTGTTCCCTTTTCATGTCAAATAACTACAGAAATCTAGTGCCCACATCCCCCAGAACAAATGCATCTACCTGGCTGTACAACTCCATTCATGGACTGGGATTCTTTCCGCAGACTATCTCTACAGCTTTAAACTGTCTCATTCCACATCTTTTGCCTAGCATGAAAAACTTTGCTGGTTTCTGCCCGTTAACATGATTGCTAGAGGCTAAGGTTGGTTTCCTGCAGTGTTTTCTCCCAGGCAATCCCCCAAAGCTTCCCCAAAGCTTTTTCAAATCTTTTTAGGTCCAAAGGGTATTTTACAGTCCCTGATGCTTCAGGGTTCTTAAAAGGGTCTTTAAAAAATAATGCTTCCAAAATGTCTGTTTTCTTCCCACACCGCGAAGGACTGCAGGACAGTATGCATATAGGCCTGTACTCCAAAAGAAATCTCTCTGTCTATGCATCCAGTCTGTTTTTCAGTAAAAAGCACTTTCAGACAAATCCAAAACTGTAGCAGATTAAGCTCTGATTAACTAACAGTTCGGTGTGTTTTTTTAAACACTAACAATATAATTTCCTGTCTTTTGATGATTTAATTGCTCCACTGATTAGGCAGATTGATTATGTTGACTTTAACTATAGAGATACTAAAATATTAGAAAACTAAAGGTAGCATTAGTCTTTTAGAATTTGCTGATTATTTCACCTGTAGTTTTGAAGTCCAGCCAGGCTTTGGTAGATTTGCAGAAGGAAATAGTAACTAATGAATCTTAATGAAGAGTATTCCAGTTAGAGTAGAATTTTATACTAAAAATTCACATCCTGTATGTCCAAAGAAGGTCAAAATGTTCTTAATTACTACCAAGCACCTCAGTAACAAATTCAAAGGGTAATGTAAACAGAGTTCTAAAGAAAGGATATTCTCTTTTGACATGTTACTCTGGGAAACAGAAAAAAACCCCAACACCATTTCATCCCTGGTTTTTTTAATTTGGAAGTATATAGGAAGTATCTATCTATCTCCTTAGGCTGCTCTTCTTTCCTGACACTAGAGATAAACAAGGAAAAAAGCACAGATTGCATAAAACTGAGTCCCTCCAGAAAAAAAGACAGGCCAGCTAACTGTGACACAGAAGACATCCTTTTCTCCTTAGAGACATACTTCCCTATTTTTTTTTCCTTTTCCAACCAAAAATAAATAAATAAAATTTAAAATCTTGTTACCTTGAAAATTTCTTCACATTTTCTAGCCTAAGTACCTCGCACCTCGAGTACTGTGTCCAGTTCTGGGCCCCTCAGTTTAGGAAGGATGTTGACTTGCTGGAACGAGTTCAGAGAAGGGCAACAAAGTTGGTGAGGGGTTTGGAACACAAGCCCTATGAGGAGAGGCTGAGGGAGCTGGGGTTGCTTAGCCTGGAGAAGAGGAGACTCAGGGGTGACCTTATTACTCTCTACAACTACCTGAAGGGAGGTTGCAAACAGGCGGATGTTGGTCTCTTCTCCCAGGCAGCCAGTACCAGAACAAGAGGACACAGTCTCAGGCTGCGCCAGGGGAGGTTTAGGTTGGATGTTAGGAAGAAGTTCTATACAGAGAGAGCGACTGCCTATTGGAATGGGCTGCCGGGGAAGGTGGTGGAGTTGCCATCATTGAAAGTGTTCAGGAGGAGGCTTGATGGGGTGCTTGGTGCCATGGGTTAGTTGTTTGGGTGGGTTGGATTGGTTGGATGCGATGATCTTGAAGGTCTCTTCCAACCTGGTTTATTCTATGTAAATTCTATGTAAGTACAGAACCTGCTTGCATCTCCTTAAACATGGTGGTTGAACTCAAAACATATGCACATCAGAGGAACAACAGGAGAAAAAAGTAATGGACAGACAAGCAGGTTTTAAAATGTTTTTCCATGTGCACATGTTCCCCTGGTTCTCTCTCACTGATTTCTATACCAATGCTTTTATCATCCCACTGCAGAAACCATCAGCTCACAGCTGAATGGCATTTAAATCACTGACTTTCATAACTAACTCTCAAGGTACATTAGGTTCACTATGGTTGATCATTTCAACTAGAAGCAATTTTCCTCTGGTGAAGAGCCAGGAAGTCACATATGTCAGAAGCAGCAAACTGCAATACCTAAAATGTAATACGTGTTGGGTTTTTTTTCCCCTCCTGTGGAAAACAATGAAATCAAACATCCTAATCACATTTTCTTCCATGGCACAAGATTTCACACTGCAATAAATGAGGAAAAATAAAGATGTAAAGATTTAAAACTATATATCTTCAGAAAATGTTAGCAGCATTCTTGTTTACTCCTGTTTATAGGTGAGAACCTACTTTAACAATGTAATAGGAATATTTTTAATTGTATCTGAATATAAATGTAGTAATAATTCCTATAGTTATTTCACCCTGGTCTCTTTCATATATATTAGACTGTTTATCATTGAACAATGATTTTTAAAATTTTTTTAAAATAGATTCTTCCATACTATTATGTTCTTGCAAGAACAGCTAAAAATTTCTTAGATTACTGTAAAGCATCAATAGTTAAAGTCAATCTGGCAGTGTGGCACTGGCAAAAAGAAACTAGAGAAACGCCACTGTAGTTTCTATCTTTCCTAGTATATAAGTTAAAAGCCTGAATATGTTTCCATCCAAAATGGCATCCTGGCATGCCTCAAGAATAGTGTGGCCAGCAGGAGCAGGGAAGTCATTGTGCCCCTGTATTTACATAGAATACATAGAATAAACCAGGTTGGAAGAGACCTCCAAGATCATCACGTCCAACCCATCAACCAATCCAACACCACCTAAACAACTACCCCACGGCACCAAGCACCCCATCAAGTCTTCTCCTGAAAACCTCCAGTGATGGCGACTCCACCACCTCCCCAGGCAGCCCATTCCAATGGGCAATCACTCTCTCTGTGTAGAAGTTTTTCCTAACATCCAGCCTGAACCTCCCCTGGTGCAGCCTGAGACTGTGTCCTCTTGTTCTGGTACTGGCCGCCTGGGAGAAGAGACCAACATCCATCTATCTACAACCTCCCTTCAGGTAGGTTAGAGAGTAATAAGGTCACCCCTGAGTCTCCTCTTCTCCAGGCTAAGCAACCCCAGCTCCCTCAGCCTCTCCTCGTAGGGCTTATGTTCCAAACCCCTCACCAACTTTGTTGCTATTTATTTATTTATTTATTTATTTATTTATTTATTTATTTATTTAGCACTGGTTAGACCACACCTTGAGTACTGTGTCCAGGTCTCGGCCCCTCAGTTTAGGAAAGATGTTGAGTTGCTGGAACATGTCCAGAGAAGGGCAATGAGGCTTGTGAGAGGCCTCAAGTACAAGCCCTAAGAGGAGAGGCTGAGGGAGCTGGGATTGTTTAACCTGGAGAAGAGGAGGCTCAGGGGAGAACTTATTGCTGTCTGCAACTACCTGAAGGGTGGTTGTAGCCAGGAGGTGGTTGGTCTCTTCTCCAAGGCAACCAGCACCAGAAGAAGAGGACACAGTCTCAAGCTGCACCAGGGGAAGTTTAGGCTCAGAGTGAGGAGAAAGTTTGTCACTGAGAGAGTCATAGCCGTTGGAATGGGCTGCCCAGGGAGGTGGTGGAGTGACCATCCCTGGAAGTGTTCAAGAGGGGACTGGACATGGCACTTGGTGTCTTGGTTTAGTCATGAGGTCTATGGTGACAAGTTGGACTTGATGATCTTTGAGGTCTCTTCCAACCTTGGTGATTCTGTGATATCTATAAATTGAAAACAGTGCATGGAGCTAGCAGTTGAATTTACCAGTGTGTATGTATCTGGGTTCAAATTAACATTTCTGTCCTTTACGTTTCCATGAACTTGACATCATGGAAGTTCTACATCTTGAAGAACCCATCCTTTATCCTCTTTGCCCTCTGTAGGAAACCAAAGCATGTTTTTTTCCCCTCATATAATACTATTAAACTTCATCTCAAAAGAGGTTGGAACAAAACTAACAGAAAAGTATTCTAAGTGTGGAAGTTTGTGCATTAACCATTGCAAAATAGGAAGTGTTCTAGGTTTGATTTTAACCTTATCTGCAGAAAATGGGATTAATCAAGATACTAGAAAGTAGGATATAGCTTTTATTTCACTTATTTTGGAAAGAATTACACCCAGAATTTCAAAATTATAATCACACACCCCTGTACAAGGAATTCCACAGGACTTGGTCAGGAACAAAATTTTTTGGTAAACTAAAATTAAATTAGCTAGACTGCTGCTGGTCTGGATGTCTCACGTTTATAATGAAGAGCTGGCTGTAAAATGGATGCAGTGAGATTCCTTTTTCTTTCTTATCACAGTATAGGAACAGGAAGACAGAAAAACATAGGGGAGTATGTAGGATATATAAGAAAGTAAAAGAAGGGGGAAATATTTCAGTAAGGAGGAAACCTAAGCAATTCAGACAAGACATTCAGTGCTAATAACATTGAATGACTGAAGAATTGCTATGAGACAAATGAAATAAGAGCACAGCTACTGCTCCACAACCACCAGGACCTGAGGACAAAGCAAAACAAAACCAAACCAAACCCAAACCAATAAAAACTATACTAGGACCTGGAAGCACTATGAAATTACGCATTCCCAGAAGTTCTATGCAATATCACAGACACAGACTAACTCTGCCTTCTAGGGAAAGCATGCCCTAAATATTATTTTGTTGTTTTGTATTTTGCAGCTGAGAGAGGCTCACTGGCTTTTCCAATAGCAAGAGGAGTGATAACAGTGCATCTAAATGGCATGCTTGTAGAAAGATTAAATCATGACTAATGACCATGGGAGATTGGCATATATAAAACCATGAAATACTTAGTTCTTAGTAGTTTAAAATAAGTTTAAAAGTGCTTTTCCTGTGTCTAACCATTCTAATTACATCCCTGAAATGTAAATACTTAAACAAATATAACATTATGTTCAGATAGAAACAAAGGTGGCCCTTCAGAATGATTTATTTTAAAACTTTCTCATGAGCTTCTCAAAAGAAAGGGACAATGACATAGAGTAGGCAATTTCTACTTTTTTAAAAAATTAAGCCAAAGTTTTCTTTATCATAAAATAATCTGTTTCACTAGTTTAAAAAAAAAATGGGAAAAAAAAAAACCCACAGCAAATTAAGACCTATAAATATATCTTTTTAATGAATCCCCTTTTTTTAGTGTTGAAAATTCTCATCAAGATCTCATCATTCTGGAGCCACCTTTTTGCATTAAATAGCAGTTTCTCAAACACCATTTGAAAGCAATCTCCTCATACTTGTTGCAAAGTTTTAATTGAGATATTTAGTTAAAACAGCCGTTCTGCACTAGAATATCTGAGGCAACTAATGATTTCAAATTTTAATCTTTTTGCTCATGATAAATTGATTAATTTTTGAACATGGATTTCTGCCAGTTATTGAAAGCAAAATTCTTCTCAATGGAAAATACCTGTGCAATTCTGGAGATGCTTTCCATTTATCTACAGGTAATGTTAGTTTTATATTCTTTGGTGAAAAGGAAGAGAAAATTGCTTTGGCAGCTCTCAGTTGACATAAGGTAACAAATAAAATATAAATTTTAACAATTCTGTTAATGGCAATTCATTCTTCTGCTCAATTAGATGCACATTTCTAAAAAAGCACCTCTTTGCTGTAGATAAAATTGGTTCACTATCAGAATTCACCCACTGGCTCAGCTGCACACCCTCAAGCTCAACTTCTTATCTCCCATCTGTTAACATGACTAGATAGAAATGGGTGATTAAATGATCATGCATAAAATTATCCCAGAAGGAAGAATTTGCAACAATATAAAAAAACCCCAAGTTGCACATACATCCTTAGGGACGGAGTTTCTTCAGTCTAAATTCAGCTTAACCTGGACTAGATGCTGGAAGGTCAAAGAAGATCATCTAACGTCCTCTCAATTGGTTTCACTGAATCATATTTGAAAAACAGTTCTTCAGACAAAAAGTTCCTGATTTCCATTCTCTTTATCAAACCTAAGAGTAAGAGAAGTCCAGAAACCCCAGAGTTATTACTCCTCAGACATCATCATTTGGTTTCACAGGAATATTTCCTCTGACAGGAATATTCTCTCATTCAAGTCGTAAGAACCTTGATTTCGTGGCGTTATTTTCTTGACAGTCTCACAATGACATGATTATTATAATATGAAATGAAAGCAAAACAATGGAGCCTATGCACCTTGCTTTGCTACTCTTTTAGATATAACTTGCTAACTAGGATAGTTTTAAGAGAAGAGGTATGGTTTTACTTCCATCACAGTGAGAAACATGTATCACACTTTGTGTATCAATGTTCTAACCAATGTTCTGGATGTTCACAGAAAAGAACCATGTATGTTCAGTTCAAAGAAGATTGCTTCTTAATAACTGTATTCAGAGTACTTGTTCCAAATAGATAGAAATACTAATCTTTGGTCTCAAGTCAAAAGAATTTCTATTCTTGATAAGGTTTGATTTATTATTTGCTTAGCCAGCCTATTCCTTTATCCAAATTTTCTTCATCCCAGATTATTATTTTTTCTGCAGTACACCACAGACAAAAATTTCTCTAAGTTGAAACATATAGCTTTATTTACAGAAACCACACTTGGCTACCAAAACAAACCAATCAAACAAAAACCCCTCAACCCAAAACAAACAAACAAAAAACCAAAATCATTCACCAGATGTTCTTTATTTCTATAGGTAAAGTAAATCTTATTTTGATGACCTGATTTGCATTTCAAAAAATAAATTCTAACATATTTTAACATCTGTCTTAACAATTCAAACTGAATACCATTAGCAGATAGCAGCAGCCCTTAATATGTTTTTGCTGGACTTTGGCCAACAAGCTGAGCAAATTCTGTCAGAAATCCCAGTCATATAATACTACACCAGCAATTTTATGTCATCTTCTAACTCCTCAGTCTTTTATACTCTCACATCATCATTACTCCAAAAAAGCTAATCAGAAGCAGATTTTGAAGTCTGTAGAATCAGACTTGAGTACAGGAACCAGGTATGTACTTCAAAGGCTTCAAATTCAGGAGCTATAATCATTAAAAGTCGAGGTGGCAAATAATTTCAATGAATGGTGAAAATGAACACTATTTTTCCTATTTAGAGCTCAGTTCTGGGTTAGGATTTCATTGCAAGGTATGATAAGATTACAAGATTCATTTGTGCTTAAGTAATAACAAACGTATATTCTAAGAATGCAGCAGATATGATAATGTGCAGCATTCAGATTTAAGCACAACATAAAATTGCAATAGAATTTTAAATTATTTCTAACAGTTAAAAATAAGAAAAAGAACAATCAAAACAAATCAGGTTTATTTCACAAAAAGTACCAACATCCGAAAGCTTTGCCTACTGAAATGTTAATATTTTTTTAAACTTGAAAATATTCCTAAATTATGAAACAGCATCTTTCCAATGAAAAATAATTTTGACTGAAAAGCAAAGAGAAATTCTATCACTTTTGATAGCAAGAGAAATACTAATCAATTTAACAAAAGTAGTTCAGCTGTAACACAATGAAAGATGATTATGAAAGGGGAAATGTATGCAAGCTATAAGCAAAAACTTCCTGATACTAATATACATTATTCATAGCACTGATACGAACATTCAATCTAGCCTCACTTTTTGTATGACTCAGAATATTGATTTTCCACCAGTTATCTCATTATTGATTCCAATAACTTGTTTGTTTGAAACACATCTTTGAAAAGCCAGTCATCTACCCTGGTTCACAACGGACAGGAAGATCTTAATTTTCTTCTGTTGTTTTCCCAATAACTCACTGTTAAAATATATGCCTAATTTATTGTAATATAGATGTTCTATTCACCCTGAGCACAGCTTGCAGGATAAGATGTAAGCAGGTAAAGACCTTTATTATGTTATACAATAAAGTTATATAGTCTATCAGAAGAGGCATATGTGTCACATCTCAATTGGTCATTTTCTACTAGCATGCACGTAACTAATGCAATAGGTCAAAATAACAAAACAATATTTTAACACATCCAACCAAATTCTGCCTAGTTTCTCTCCTTCAGTTCCAAAGTGCTCACATTACTCTCAGAATCCAAGACAAAACATAGCTTTCTCTAATTCGAGTGAAGGCAAACGTTCCCTATAACCTACCAAAGCTCTCCGAAAACAACCTCTTCCTACACTAATTTATACCTAAGATTTAGGAGACTGCCTCTGTAGCATATAACATTTTTCCCTAATAAAAAGTATTCATTTAAGTTACCTTTTAGTTTTATTCTAATTAAACAATAACATGAATGTCTTTAAGAGCAAAATTTTATCACTTGGTAAGACACAGTAACAAAGGTACTAGAAAGCTCAAACTCCTCTACCTTCACCCAGCTCTCCAGCCTGTGCAGATCTCATCGGATGGCAGCAGAGCTTAACAGGGTGTTGGCCACCTTCCCCAGCCTTGTATCATCAGCAAACTTGTTGAGAGTACTCTCAATCCCTTCATCCAGGGCATTAATAAAGATATTGAACAAAACTGGACACAGTACGGATCTCTGAGGAACACCACTGGCTACAGGCCTCCAAATTGACTCTGTGCCACTGATTGCAACCCTCTGAACCATGTTGTCAAGCCAGTTTTCAATCCACTCCATGGACCAATCATTTATGCCACATTTCCTGAGCTTATCTATGAGGATGTTATGGGAGACAGTATCAAAAGCCTTACTGAAGTCAAGGTATATGACATCCACTGCTCTTCCTTCATCTATCCATTTGGTTATATTTTCATAGAAGGCTATCAGATTGGTCAAGCAAGATCTCCCCTTGGTAAAACCATGTTGGCTACCTGCTTGTCTTCCATGTGGTTAGAGGATGACCTCCAGGATGAGCTGCTCCATCATCTTTCCAGGGATGGAGGTGAGGCTGACTGGCCTGTGTCTTCCTCCTTGCCTCTTTTGAAGACTGGAGTAACGTTTGTTTTCTTCCAGTTGTCAGGCACCTCTCCTTTCTCCATGACTTTTCAAAAATGATGGGGAGGCTCAGCAACAGTATCTAGCCAGCTCTCTCAAAACACATGGATGCACCCCACTGGGGCCCATGGGTTTATGTCTCTTCAATTGGTACAAGCGATCTCTAACCTAGCCCTGACTGACCAGTGGTGTGTCCTCCTCCCTCCAATTCTGCTCCCTTGCTTCCTGAGACAGGGGCTCCTAAGGGCTGGTCTTAAGAGTAAAGTCTGAGGCAAAGAAGGCATTCAGCACCTCTGCCATCTCTGCATCCTCTATTACCATATCTCCCATACCAGTCAATAGTGGACCCATCTTTTCCCTACTCTTCCTTTTGTCATTGATATGTTTGTTTTCTTTCTTTTTCTTGTTTTCTTTCACCTCCCTGGCAAGACTTAGCTCCAAGAGGGCCTTGGCCTTTCTTGTCACATCTCTACCTTCTCTGGCAATATATCTATAATCCTCCCAAGTTACCAGACCTTTTATCCACATATTGTCAACCTTTTTATTTTTGATTTTTTTCCAAGACTTTCCTGCTTATCCATTTAAGTCTCCTGCCTCCTTGACTTGATTTTCTTTGGTTTTTTAAAGAAATGCATTTTCTGTGAAGACCATAATGTTTGCATTGGATGGCCCTTCCTTCTAGAGTCCTAGCCCATTGGATACCTCTAAGTAGAGTTTTGAAGAGGGCAAAGTTATCCCTCTTCAAGACCAGGGTTGAGATTTTACTTATCAGCCTGCTTCTTTGTCTAGTGATATTAAATTCTAACATGTTGTGGTCATTACAGCCAAGATTGCCCTCAATGTTAGCATCTACAACCAGTCCTTCTTTGTTTGTTAATACCAGGTCCAGCATTACACTACTCCTTGTTGGTTCTTCAACTACCTGCAGCAGAAAGTTTTCATTAATGCACTGCAGGAACTTTTTGGAGTGTTTATGCTTGACTGTGTGACCTTTCCAACTATCAGAGAGATTGAAGTTAGCCGTGAACACCAGGGCACTTGATCGTCAGGCTACTTCCAGCTGCCTGTAGGCGGCCTCATTGGCAGCTTCTTCCTGGTTTGGTGGCCTCTAGTAAACACCCACAACTGTATCACCCATGTTTGCATGTTCCTTGGCTCTCACCCCCAAACTTTTATCTTCACCTCCAGGTTAGGCTCAATGCATTCTACTTGCTTATTCACATAGAGAGCAACTCCACCACCTCGCCTTCTCAGTCTGTCCTTCCTGAAAGCTACATAACTGTCCATTACCACATTACAGTCATGGGAGCTGTCCCACCATGCCTCTGTAATTGTGGCAAGATCATAGCCCTCTGACTGCACCCAGATCACTGCTTATTTCCCATGCTTCTTGTGTTAATATACAGACACTTCAGAGACTTAGCAAAGGAGCTTCTGTTGCCATTGTGGGTGACACATAATCCACCAACCCCTACAGCCCTTGGGATAGGAGTAGAGTCAGTACCCTGCCTCACAATTCTCCCAGGTTTGTCTTGAGTGAGCCTGTTTTCTATCTCTTTCCCCTTTGAAGTCAGTTTAAAGACCTATCAACCAGCCCTGCTAGTTCTTGCCCCAGGAGTCTTTTTCTGCTTTGAGACAAGCATTTCCTATCTATAGTCAGCAGGCCTGGGGTCTTATAGAGTGGCCTGTGATCAAAGAATGCAAAGTCCTGCCATTGGCACCAGTCCCCTAGCCAGAAATTAATCTGCTGACTTTTCATGTTCATGCCCTCATCAGACATAGCTAATGGTGGGACAGAATCAAATGCTAATCACCAGTTTTGCTGCCGAGGCTGAAAAAAAATACCAAAAGTACTTATTCATGTGAACTGAAAAATCTATGAAGAAGGAAACTGATCTAGGCATCAGAGAAAATAGGATTTTCTTAAGATTGTCTTAAATTCTTAACCTAGGAATGCACTTGTCCAGGATGTTCTGAGCTAAAGAATACCTGGGTAGAGTAAAGAAAAAACAGGTAAATACCCTCATGCTGTGATGATGGGCAGTCACGAAACCTTATTAGGTAGAGCCTATACTTTTGATAGATGAGTCTAAACAACACACTTTAAACCATAATTGAAGCCATTGAAGAGTTTAAAGTCTGAGTACATGCTCCAAACAGGGCCTGCACATTTCATTATGGTAGGTAAAACTACCTTTAGGTTATGATATTTGTGCATTGTTTGGGTTGTCAGTCATTTGTGAGTAACACTCACTTCCACACATTCTTAGACAATGCATGGTCTACATAGAATACATAGAATAAACCAGGTTGGAAGAGACCTTCAAGATCATCGCGTCCAACCCATCAACCAATCAAACACCACCCAAACAACTAACCCACGGCACCAAGCACCCCATCAAGTCTCCTCAAAATCTCTTACATTCAGAAGAAAAGTGGAGTTAATTCATCTAAATATAGATGCATCAAATTCAATATCCATCAAAGAAGAATAAGTCAGTTTTGAAAAGGACATGAACCACTGTCATTTAGTGGGTCACCATCAGAATGCACATAAAACTGAGAAATATGCTGAGAAATTTGTGGTTTTCAAGTATGAGCCAGTCTTGGTTTGTATTTTTAATATACTGAAGTCCCTCTTGAAGACTGGCTTTTTTATTTCTGTTCTACTCTCTGTACTACAAGTGCTGTTGTCCTGGGGATATTTCAAAATAGAAATTTATAACTATTAACGGTGTCCTATGGATGATAGAGCAGTTACATGAAGTCATGATTGTATTGAATAACTATAAAACTTGTAAGAGAACTACCAACAATTCATGGAGTCATGGAGATGACTGCTTTTAGCAAAGTATCAGTAGATTTCATTTGTTTCTGGCCCACAGAGACATTCACCTTAAGGCACTGTCTCAGGCTTTTGGATTTCTTGAGTCTACCTCCCTGAGATTATTTACACTGCCTTTTACTTCCCACTAAGTAAATCTGTTTTAACAATACTTCAGCACTGAAGTGCAGTTCTGTGTTTTAAGTTCGGTAAATATGTTTCTATAAATAAAATTTATAGGAAAAAGTAGTAGTAATTTCCCATTTTTAAACCATACTGAGAAAAAATAATAAAAGGTTAGCAATCAGTTATGTTACTATACATCTCTTTACAAACAAAATTAAAGTCTATTCTAGTTAGAACAAAGGCATTAGTTACTCTACAAAGCTCTGCTCAGAGGAATACCTTTGCACCTTTCTGGTGTAACAATCATCAGTATTGTGGTTTTAACAGTCCTATGGGCAAAGTAGTGTCAAAAAAAAAAAAAAAAAAAAGAATAGAATAGAATTAACCAGGTTGGAAGAGACCTTCGAGATCATCATGTCCAACCCATCATCCAACACTACCCAATCAACTAAACCATACAACCAAGCATCCTGTCAAGCCTCGCCCTGAACACCCCCAGCGACGGCGACCCCACCACCTCCTCAGGCAGCCCATTCCAGTGGGCAATCACTCTCTCTGTGTAAAACTTCCTCCTAACCTCCAGCCTAAACCTCCCCTGACGCAGCCTGAGACTGCGTCCTCTTGTTCTGGTACTGGTTGCCTGGGAGAAGAGACCAACCTCCGCCTCACTACAACCCCCCTTCAGGTAGTTGTAGAGAGCAATAAGGTCACCCCTGAGCCTCCTCTTCTCCAGACTAAGCAACCCCAGCTCCCTCAATCTCTCCTCGTAGGGCTTGTGCTCCAAGCCCCTCACCAGTTTCTTGCTGAGTAATTTTATGATATGAAAGCAGAAAGAATTCCATCAGCAAATAGAGTGTTTTTACAAAGGGGCCTTGCCACTACAAATAGAGTAGCAGAAGTCTGAAGTGTCATAGACAGGAATCTCCAGGTAAAGTGCAATGTATTTTAAAGCTACAGGCCTCTTACACTGATTTATCTCCTGTCTTACTTCTACTGCTTTGACACATGCAAGCATTCAGATTTAAAAATACTCTAACACCTACAAAAAAAATATAATTTTGGCTGATAAATGTTAATCTGAACTAAAATCAATGATGGATTGAGAAATGTAGGGAGAAAAAAGTAGAGATGAATAAAAACAACAACAACCACCACCACCTGACCAACCAACAAACAAACCCACAAAAAAAAAAACCCAAGGGCCAAAAGGTAAATGGAGTTGCAGTCAAAGTTCAAGAAAGCTACTCCTTATACAATGCTTCTCAGTGTGGTCCTTTTTTTCTTTTTTAAAATAATTTCATTTTAGATTAATGAAGTCCCTGAATGTTACCTGTCTAGCTTAAGTTCTTAGAGTTCTCTCCCACTTTCCAATATGAAGGCTTTTAATTCTTTATTTTTACTCCCGATTTGCACAGAAATCTCCATCATAAACAGTGAAAGCCATTGAAAAAAAAATTGCTTAAATATATTACTAACACAATGCAAAAGTTCTTCACCTACAAGTTGAATTCCTGGTTACTCCTACCACTCCAAACCTCCACTCTTTCCAGTCCTTAAGCTAAATTCTAAATAATATTAATAATCAGAACATAGAATTTTTCTTTAAGCAAGTAAATGCCACCACATATAAATCTCAGTGCTCTAATTTCAGGAATATATTTGCCTGAAGAGCTTTAAAGATTCACTAAACTCATAGTTTTTTGTTTTTTAAAAAATTTTTCTGGTAGCACAACACTTTAACGTTACTGTAACAAACCAGGATATTAAATGAACAGAATGACAATCGAATTCACACTTGGGAATCTAATGAGGAGCACTAACTCACGGCTACTACAACACTGCTGAGGAGAAAAGCTCTAGTTCACTATACACATTTGATGTGCTACTCACAAAATATAGAAAAAAATATAAGAGCTCCATGAGCGTCCAAGAAATAGTATTTGACTACCAAACTTTTAATCCCAGAGAACATTTTGAGGTGTCCTGTCTGTGACCCAGGTAGGCAAACTCGTGAAAAGAAACCCTTAAATCCATCTGAGTGTTTCAAAGCCTTTCATTCTTGTGCTCATTTCAGCAGACCTCACTCCTCCAACATGAACCTGTAACCAGCATGATAAAAGCCAACACTAAAATACCTTGAGGGCAAGCACCTCTATTGTTAGGAATGTCAGAACAACCAGAGGCAGTCCTCTATTTATACAGCCTTTTCATAGAAGTTCTAGATTATACTATCACTTGATAAAAGTCTAGTCTGTCTCCCCAGCCAGAATCAGAACACGTTTTTCTTTCAAAGATAAACAGAAGTACCAGTTGAAACTGAATATCTAGTGCAGCTGTTTTTCTGACCTCAATGACACTGAAAGACACAATGCTCCCTCTTGTGGACTCTGTTCCAACATGACCCTCGAGACAAGCCCAGATTGATGTTCTTTTCACAGAATCACAATATTGTCAGGGTTGGAAAGGACCTCAAGGATCATCTAGTTCCCACCCCGCTGACATGGGCAGGGACACTTTCCACTAGATCAGATAACTGTTGTATGCCAGGAGTCAAGCAAACCAGGAATGAGCTCCAGTTTTCTTGGCAACCATTCAAATGGCATTGCAAATACTCCAGTCCATGGTTTGTAAGAACAATTGACAAAGTATTTACATACCAGTTTTCCACCCTATCCCTAATAATACACAGTAAGAAGTATGGCAAAGGGAGGCAGCCTGGAAGATACAGCTCTTCCTGGGTGAGAACCAGCGGCTAGAAAATACTCTTATCTAGATCTTTCACTACACACATTGAACAAGGCAAGACAGGAATCCCTTTTCATGGAGAAATAATAGAACAATATACCCTTTCACTGGCTGCAGGGACTATTAAAAAGACATCTCCTTATTCAATATCTTGATATATTTTCCACTGCAAAGCCTGTGTTCACCATTCCTATCCTTGCTTCTGCTATATGAAAACTTTTTCATACCAAGTTGATTTACAGACTAAGCACATCACAGATCATTTTTTCATCTTGGGAAATAAACAGAGGCAGTTTCAATTGTTAAGAAAATTTTCTGAATTAAAAAAAAAAAAAGGAGAAAGAGAGAGAATTTACTTTACCACCAATTCTACTACAATTAATCATGCAAGACATTCTGCTGGCAACTTGATACATTTTAATAGCTAATGCACCAGAGAATATAATACTGTGTAAGATTTTTAAAGCTCAGTTGGTGCCTGGTTTTCTAGTTATTGTCATTCCGTACCATACTCACTGAAATTTTTAACAAAACCTAAGTGAAGCCAGTCTGTATTCTCCTGATACCTCCAGCTTGACTCAATTAGTTTGCAAAGCTTGGCCAAAACTCATCCCTTGACATTCTGGAATCAAAATCTGCCTCCGACATCACTGTGTACATACTCAAGAAAGGCTGTTTTGAAAGACTCCAAACTGCTATGATTAGAAGTTGTCTGCCCATTTTTTCCCTCCATTAAGGAAACCAAAGACAACAAAGAGTTCAGTCGATGCAATTAACTTGTGATTAACTTGCTAGTTTATGGGTCTAGGGCTTATATAGATAAAACACAGCTCTATAAATCCTTAATATTTTCATTTATAGCCACTGAAAATTTTTGCATATTTAAAGGAAAAATACAGCTGTCCATCCAGTCTCAAATAGTAGAGAAATGGGATGACAGTTGTAAGAAAACAAACAAAAATTACAGCAGACCAGAACAAGAATTTGTGCAGAACAAGATCTCATTTTCTGAAAGTATTAATGAAACAGTGCAAGACTGCAAGCAAACATACCAGGTAAACACAATTTTCTTTTTACCACTACTTCATAAAACAATTAATTCCCACTTATGTCTTTCTTGGTATGTTCCATCTTTCTCCTAAAGCTTCCTATGATTTACATTATAGGAATTGTATTTTGTCAGAAGGTAGAAATACTGACATTACAGGTGTTAGTTTACTTCTTCAATGTCACAGAACACTGACAGAAAATGTTTAGAGTAGACAGAAAAACTGTCCCCACATGTTCTGTTGTAGTTGTTTTCAGCTATAGAATTTACCATTTAGGAAAGGGTTTTGAAGGAAATGACAGTCTGGTTAGACCTTGTCTCTAATATTTGATGGTTTTCACAGAATCACGCTAAGTTAGGGGTTGGAAGGACCTCAGAAGATCTAGTCCAACCTCCCACCAGAGCAGGATCACATAGAGTAGATCAGACAGGAACATGTTCAGGCAGGTTTTGAATATCTCCAGGGAAGGAGACTCCACAACCCCACCCCACCCCCATTCGTGGGCTCTCCCTTCTCCCTCTCCCCCCACTTTTTGAAGCTACATAGACATCTTATCAATAAGCAACAGCAGTTAAGAAATTGCTCAATGCATCCACTAATAAGTATTATATTTCTCACATTTCACAGAACTTGAGAAGAAGAGAACAGAAATTTCCTCGGTTCTGCTTGGCACAGACAGAAGAGAATCTATTAAGTCAACCTAAACAATGTCTGTTTAAAGCAATCAAGAGGTATCTCATAATAGTTAACTCTTATACAGAATCACAGAATGGTAGGGTTCAGAAGGGACCACTGGAGATCATCTAGTTCAATCCCCCTGCTAGCACAGATATACCGACATCAGGTTGCATAGGAATGCGTCCAGGAAGGTTTTGTTTATCTCCAGAGAACGAGACTCCGTAATCTCTCTTGCCAGCCTGTCCCAGTACTCTGTCACCCTCAAAGTAAAGGTGTTTTTTGCTTACATTTGAGTGAAATCTCCTGTATTCATAAAATGAGGACAAAGATTGCTTAACACACTGGAAACCAACATGACAGTTCCACATAATTTGAAAGAGGCAAGAATCAGTCCTCCACAAAAAATCCTAAACACATCAGGGAGGAATCTGCTGAGATGCCAGACAAATAAATCACCTCACCTCAGTAAATACAAGCTCACCTCAGTAAATCCACAGCAATACAGATTGCAGAGGAACATTTTTATAAACTACATCAAACAGTACAACTGCAAGTAACAGAATTAAACTCTGATTCTCCCCCGGCGTACCCACTTAAGCCATACTCACATTACTAAGAATGATATATGATTAGTCAGAAAAAGTTCCCTGTGGCACACAACTCCTGAAAAGCATTAACTTGGGAGATAAAACACACATTATTACTAAGAGAAGAGCCTTTTACTAAATGGTTTATGCCGGAGAATGACTGATTTGCAGGATTTCTTTTCTAAATATTACTGTGAGTTACAGGAGAAGCACTCCCTCTGCTTATCTGATATAGAATTATGCAGGATCATATCCTGAAAACAGGCAACAAGAACTCCTTAGCTCTGAATTAACCACCAGTGTGACTGAGGCTGTGCCTTTAAGAGAGAGACAGTGTTGGGAACACTCTGGCTGAATGTTTTTGTATCAAAATGAAAACATGATATTCTAAACAAATTTCATTGGTGGATCAGCAGAATGCAACTTTAAGTTGTAGGGCAGTTGGAATTTTTTCTCAGTTTGGGTTTCAGCCTGTTCTGCCAGGCCAGCCTGATCTGCTTCTCAACAAACTAAGCGGAGCTGACCTTGAGATAAGCAAACTAATTCCTGCATGGGCTTTTGAAGCTTAATAACAACTGTTTTCCTTAATAACTCCCTTTCTTTCTCTCTCTAACCTCTTTTTGGGAAAAAAAGGGAGGTAGGGGGGGACAGAGGGGGTTACAGGGAGGGAAACCCTCCTCCCTGAGGAAGGAATTTTGTTGTGTTATTTTTCTTTGCTGTATATTTCTGTATATATATTGTAAATACCTGTATATATTGTGTTATATATAACCTGCTTTCTATATATGCTTGTAAATATAGTTTTTGCTTCTCTGGCTGAGTTTAGCTGTGGTTTCTTTCTCTGTGGCGGGGGGAGAGCTAGGCCCTCTCTCAACCTACCATCTTCAGTGATGCTCAAAACAAAACACACATCCTTTCCTCACTCTTTAAGACTGAGAGTTTGTTTGGGCTGGACTGGGATGATGCTTTGCTTTTGTACATCCCACAACATGGGAATACTGTTTTTACCACCATCTAAGTCCTAAACCCAAATCTCTCTGCTAATACTTAGACAGGACCGGTTGGGATTTGCATAGCTACCGCGATTGAGAGATGGAGACGCAGCTTGATGCAAGCCAAGTGTCTACTTTATTGTACCAAGTCATTTCTTTATATAGGCTAACAGATCAGAAGGCTACTTGTAATTGGTAATTAGATGTGTCCGTGACAGTTACAGAATCGTGGTTGGCTGCCGAGGAAATGCAAGGGAACACATATTCCTAAGCAAGGCTCAGACAAATGTTAGACAAATGGCAAACTACCACGCGTCTCTTATCTAAGTTCAAAGAGGAGACAGAAGGCTCTCTTGCAATGCTAACTCGCACTCGTTAACAGGTAGTTGTGTGCTCCTTCCTGAGTCACAATGGCCGTTGATAATTAGCTAAATACTTTTTTCTCTTCTACATAATTGCAGTTTGCTCACAGGGTTTGTGGCCCACAAGAGCAAAAACTTTTGCTTCTATCAGCCGACCATTGCTTGAGATTATTCCCTAAAATCAGTGCAACACATAGCTTTCAGGGTCAAAGGGAGAATATAATCTAAAGACACTAGAGGTCACCCTGCAATAATCTCCCTCTCCATGTTATTTAAAGGCTTTTCACAATTTTCATAGAAGCATTTTTAATTTCCAAGCAACCAGGGCTGTGGAAGCAAAACAGTAGAGATCATTTGCTCTTGTGTTATTTTAAATAACATCAATTATTGTAAACAAATAATGTCACTTCCTACTAAAATTGTGAACCTGCTTAAACCCAGTTTAAAGTTAAAATACCAGAAATCCACTTCATTGAGCTCAATGAGTACAGCAAAATTGCCATTACTTATTTCTCTACTCCAGGTCTCTCTCTGAGTGCAGACTTGCAAAAAGTTAAGGGTTTTAAAAATTAGGCTAATGTATTGATACAGATACTGTAAATGTAACTAAGTATAGATTCTGCCCAAGTCTGAGAGCTTAGTATTCCTGATCAGAGTTAGAACAAAACTAACTCTGTTCAGTGATTTTACTTTTCAGTGAAGTCTCATCTAAGTAACTGCATTTCCTGTAGTTGACCACACGTGTTTGCAGACAGTGCCTGCTTCTAGCAGTGATAACACTCAAGGCTTATAGTCAATACCAAGGATTGCTATGCAAACCAATGCCACTGTTAAGTCTTATGTACTGCATGGGGGTGCAGAAAGCAAGAGGTTGCTCTTGTGAGGAGAAGCAGACAGGACAGGTGATCATAAACCGACTAGTTGCATTCAATATAAAGCTTCAGGCTTTATACAAACAGAAGCTATTGCTCTTAGATCATTCATTCATATATTCCTTTGAATCCCATAGAATCATATTAAATCACTGCTCTCCTTGTACTGGAATAAGAGGAGAAGAGTTAAAACTCCTAAAAGGTATTTCCTTCCACTCCCATCTTCCCAGCCACCTCTGAAGTCAAGTATAAAAGTGTCTATCAGTTTTGAAAGAAAATAAATACAAATGGTTTCCTTGCAACAGAATTGGTGATATTGGTCTCTGAGTAATCGCTCTTTGGTGTTTTCAAGGCTTTGCCCATTTACTAATATTAAAATAAAAGTACTCACATCATATTAGTGTGATTTGTCTAAACAAGCCTAAGCCTATATTGCTTATATTGCCACTGCAGATGTGGCAGTACTTGGTATTAAAAAACCTCACATTCCTGAAACAAACCCCAACATTTCAAGACTGTGAAGCAAACACCCACCATACCTTCAGCATGTGCAAATAATTTCATTTCATTCAGTCATACTCCATCTGCAAACCTACCGGGTTCTATTTCAAAACACAAACCTGCCTAGCAGTGTCTTGAAACTATATTCCAGAGGTATCAAAGCAGGCATAACATTTGAGTTACTTGGCAAAAAGGGGGCTGTCAGACTTGAAGTGTCTGATGGCTGACAACATCTAAAGTGAGAGAAGGGAAATGCATTCAATACTGGTATCTGACTTGTCTGAGATGCTTTAGAATGATCTTCTAAATACAACAAATCTAAACAGATTAGGGGGATATGCAATTCTTATTTTTGGAGAATAGTACTTTGTTGAGGAATTAACTACAAGGAGATACAAACAAAATTTAGTGCTTACTAATATTAAAATAATAAGATGAGAACATATACAGTTTTATTAATAAAAGTAATTAAAAGTGATATAGCCCTAGGTAACTTTTCATAATAGGTTGCAAAGGACATTTCAGAAATGGCCACTGCAAGACTTGGCTGCACATCCTATTGAAAAGCCTGTCAATTGTAGGAGCAGGTTAACAAACAATAGTGGCCATTAATTTGCTCCAGTATGGAAATAGCTGTGGATTTATTTACAAGAATTAACTTAGAGACTGAGAATAGTTGTATTATTTTGGGAAAGTAATTTCTTTGATTCTGGTTTTACTCCAAGAATGGCTTTTAATGTTAGCAAAAGAGTCACAAAGAAATGTAGTATGTAAACAAAGAAACTATACATCTGCATTTTAAAGCTGTCTTTTTTCCTCTGGGTTTGGATTATTTAATATCGAGACAAAGCAAACAAGTGCATAGCCTTCATATATGGGAGGCAACTGCTTTTATGATAATAACATTTCTGTTGTCTCTATGTGCAAAAAACCCAAGCACAAACTAAAAGTGACCTGTAAGAAAATGCATTACCAAAATGAAACAATTGTGCAAGTAAGTATGGCAGAAAAGAAGAAAAAGGCGATGCATGCTTCCTGATGGTGCAAATTAGTCTTAAGATAGTTGAAAATTAAATTGTGCAGGGATTAAATAACAAATAAAATGCAAATGGGGCAGATGGAGAAACCATAACAGCCTGTCTGCTCCACCCCCTTTCCGGAAGCTGCTGTTCTGGCTCATGTTAGAACAAAGGTTAGCCTGGCTGTGTTAGCAGAACAGATGAAACTTTGAAGAGGGGGAAGAGTTTGCTTTTCCCTGTCCCCTCTTTTGGAAAGTGTGGAGGGTGGGGGATCCAGTGAACTCAAAGGCACACTTACAAAAGGTGTGGGAACAAGGAACAGATACTGCTTGCTGCCAAATATATTTTTACTGTGATATTTTGTATAAGATACTAACCTATTTAGGAGAGATGCAAAAAAAAATCTGAGTTCCATTTTTCTTCAAACAAGCACATCTACCAACCATCCTGAGCACCTTTGCACATGGCAATAAAAGTATTCCAAGGAGACACAAATTCCCGAGTCTTGCCCAAACCAAAATGATACAAATCTGCCCCTGTTTCACACACAAAAGGGCAAAAAACCACTGTGTGGTACATCTATTTTGAGGAAAAGAGATTATCATTTCCTTTTAAAACCTGCCTAGATTTATATAAAGCCATTACTCTTAGTAGTAAAAGTGAAATGATGTATCAAAAAAGGATAGAGATACTACTTAGAAGGGTGATTGAATCTTTCTTCATTCTACATTTTCAAAGAGAAAGAAAGAAAAGAAAAGAGAGGGGAAAAAAAAGAGACAGTGATGTGTCCCTTTTAAGAAGTACGCTGTTTTATCCAGATATAGTGCTAGCTGGAGACCCTGAGGACTCTAACTCTTCTCCTTAAACCCATATCTAAATGTGCAGCTGAATAAACTGGTAGAGGTATTTCCTTCTGAAATTATGGAAGCTGATGGATGCAGCTGTATAATGCAGTGCATGTGCTGGATATTGGTGTCCTGAGTTAAAGTAATAATAGAAAAACTAAAAGGAAAATGGATCAAGAAACAATGGGGGGAAAAATGTTTTGCTACAGAAAGATAGTATTTGCCCAGTTTAATCACTTATTGTTGCCAAGAGCTCTAAGTAGAAGAAAATATGTGATATATGATGAGCATAATGAGACCAAAAGCTAACTACAGTTCCAAAATGGACATTGGGATTGGATGTGGCACTTGGTGCCATGGTTTAGTCATGAGGTCTGTGGTGAAAGGTTGGACTTGATGATCTTTGAGGTCTCTTCCAACCTTGGTGATACTGTGACACTGTGATCTTACTGCACATATGCAGTTGTGACTTATATGAAAGAAGTAATTCTGCACTGATGTAGATGCACTGAGTGCTGATGGGACTCTGGTTAAAGCATCATTGATATAGTAAAAAGAAGAGGGAAAAAGAAAATATACTTACACAGCTAGGAGACACTGATAGAAAAGCATGCTCATGTCTAGCATTCTAATAGGAAATACTAGATCATATTTAATCATTTAACAGGTCTGTAACTTTCTGAGGGGATGCATCAGTCCCGAGCTCCTATAAAACCACTTACACCATATGCAGTCCTGACACAGTTGTGGCTAAAAGAAAAAGTCCTTTGAAATCCAGGGCCACACAAATATGCTGCATAAGTGTTATATGTACTTCTATCAGTGAGAGAGAGACATTCAGTAGTACCACTGATTTTTTTTTTCCACCCACAGAAGCTGTCATATTACAGCTTTTATTTTTAAGAGCCTGCTTGCATTTCGCGGTATCTGACTCTGAGCTCAATATCATGGATTCAACACTACTGTGATACTCTGCACATGTAGAATTTTTTTATGATGCAGAAGTGTGTTACTTTACCAATAACACTGTTTAATTTAACAAAAAAGTCCAAATCCTAAAATTCTTTTAAGGATTAGAAAATACTGCAAAAAGTCTTAATATTTTGCTTGAAAATCTCCTGTAGTAACAAACTATGCAACAAACCATTTGTATTCTACAGCAACAGGAAATCTTGTGGGAGTAAGATAATGTGACATAATAGCTTCTTCTTATATAAACAAATAAACTGGAGAGGAATGCTTTCTGGTCTACATGCACCATTGAAAAGCTCCAATGATTTTGGATTTTATAAATAATACAAATAATTCAAATAAAAACAGTAGTTGTTAGTAACAAACTCCTATTATATTACTTGTTATTAGTAAAAATGTCAGCAGGAGCATAGAATTTGATTAAAGATCACCAATAATCACAATGATAACTATAAAATATGTTAATACTAACAGCGAGTAAGGTTTACCTTCCAACACAGACCACTTTAAGAAGACTAGGGAAATGACAGGCTGTGTATTTTATATGACAAGTTGGAAAGACTAGTTTTCCCCTCACATTAAAACTGAGGGCTGCAAAAGTGTTTTTCATAGTTCTTATCATTCACACCAGCTGGAAGGCTGTCCTGGGTACTCAGATGAAACCGAGCTATCAAGAGGCTCTGCTTACCTTATAAAATATGATCATCTGAGTCCCTTCTTCTCTGGACCAGTCTCTGAGTCATCCGTTAATCTTTCTTGACTTGCTCTACAACTGCCCTATATATCAGACAGCAGAATGTTACGGACTTTTACAATCTCAGTAAAAGTAGTTGTGACTGTGCTGGGATATCCCAAGCTAGTTTCAATTAGACGTTGTCAATTTGGAAGTCATTTACCCCAAATAAGCAGTGCCAGAAGTACTTATCAACCAGCTGTAGCTGAATGTAATAACAAATATGAAAACTGAAAAGGAAGAAATCTGACAGTATGATGCTTAGCCATTCCCACAATCAACTCATCTAGAGAAACAGTAAATAGAATAGAATAGAATAGAATAGAATAGAATAGAATAGAATAGAATAGAATAGAATAGAATTAACCAGGTTGGAAGAGACCTTTGAGATCATCGAGTCCAACCTATCATCCAACACTATCTAATCAACTAAACCATGGCACCAAGCACCCCATCAAGTCTCTTCCTAAACTACTGCTATAGTTTTGCATATAACTTTGCTACAGCTTTAATTACCCTGATCCAGCACACAAAGTGCTTTGAAACTAATATGCAGATCACAACTGCTTGGTAGCTTATCAATTAATTAATAAACTGTAAGTGGGAGGGAGGTCCCAGAGTTTTTGTCTTTGTTTTATGACTAAGGAACATGCCTGGCAAAGTCTAGTGTTTCATAAGACTGAGCCTGATCCAACACCTAAAAGCTTATTAGATAAAATTAAAAGGGGTTGCCACTGTTAGCTACACAAATCTGGCTGCTTTACTAGAAAATCACAGCACCATAAGCTGCCTTTAATTAGGTATTCACATGTCTTACCATTTCTTATACAGGGAAGAGCAGTTTCTTGTTGACCACAGCTGAAATGGCCATGAATTTTTATTCATGAGTCATAGAAATAAACAAAATTTTATCTAAAATGTTGCACATTAAGAATTCATGGTGCAAATATGGCACACTTATACAGTTAGCTACATCCCTGTTCAGTCATTCTGCTGTGTTTTTCAGTCAACAGCCAATTTCAGTTCCCATCATTACAACTCACTGGCTCAGCTGTCAGCAATGAAACAAAACCAGCTTTGTTTAAACAGTATTTAGTACCACATTGGCAAACTGACACCTGGCAAGAAGGGCGCTATGCAAAAAGCTGAGTGTTCATTTCACTGATCAAGTAGAAAATTGGCTCAAAATTAAGAGAATTGCTTTTTGACCTTCTTTTTTAAAAAAAGTCTATTAAACATAGATTGATTTCATATTTTTAAATTTGTAACAGAAAACAGATATATTTCATTTTTTAAATGTAAAATTGTTTCCTGAAGGAGGGGAGGAAGAGCTCACCCAAAAAACCCTCATCAATTTCAACTCAAATTTGCAAATATTTCTGACTGACATGAAAACAGAGGGTTTGGCTAATGTTTTGAACAAAATCATTTTACATGGTGTTGGGTGTCATCACTGTGGCAAATTCTTAGACCATGTCTGTTGGTTGTGTGACTGGTGTTTTCTGAATTTGCAGCAAAGATTTGAGCATCGTCATTCATAGTTACTTAACTTTAAAATAGTCTGATGTCATTTTCATGAAATAAGGAAATAGACTTATTTCTTAAAAAGTCAAGACTATTTTCTTTTTTTACTGTAACACATAGATACCCATGAGAAAATGGAGCCTCGTTAAGTCAGATGCAAGAGAGAGAAACAAGAGCAAATCTAAACAGGAAATACAGAGAATGGTTAAATAAGAAAGCCCATACGTCATCATTTTACAGAGAGCAAGCCGTGCCCCATAAGTTGAGAGACTTGAGACTCTGTGTCTGAGTTCTTGGCTGAATAAAATGCATGCAATAAAGGTCCAGACAGGTAAAATATATTATGACATTCTGAAAGCAAGACTAGTGATCTAGAATTATAAACCTTATGTTGTGCTGTTATGCATATTTTATACTTGCAATTTGATTGTTTAAAGCACCGTGGTTCACTGTTTTTCAATATCTTTTCCAAGAGCAGCAATCATTAATATTTCTTCAGAACACTATACATCAACAATATTGCTGTCTCTGGAGTCCTGAGTATTTGGTTTGCTTGCTAAATGGAATTTTTTAACTCAGAGGAACATGATATGAATGCTGATAGTAGTTCAGCTAATCAGTAGAAAAGAGTTGCTTCCACTCATACAAACTCCTGTAAATCTCTGATGTATTTGAGTTGAAAAAATATTTGCTACAGGTCCAAATGGTTGCATTGCAACTACTTTTATAATTACTACTGAGTCTGACTTTATGGTTAGAGCTGCTCTATTCAAGACCAGGTTTAAACTGGTAGACATTTTCAGATTTCTTATTGTACATTAATCAACATGTCATGAAAAGGCCATAGAAAGCTAGGAAAAATCCACAGCTGTTCTTAAACAAGAAACATCACAAATTGTTGCAAATGTAAAGCATGATGTTAAAACAGAAAGAGCATCAAATTACTCACTACAAATTTTGAAATTACCATTTTGAGTGGTTTAAAAATTAGACAAAAATGCATTCACTCCAGTATAAAAATTTCTGTAATGTATGTTTTCTGATAATACATTGTGTTTAGATTTTTAGGAATAGATAAAAGCTGAAAGAAGTAAACAGTAAAAAATTATATTTTTAAACTAAAGCACTTAGCATGGAACCTACTTCCCGCTGTACCTTATTCTTTGGCAGTAAAAGATAAAACAACATTTCAATGGACTTCAAAACAAAACAGTTTGGAGAAAAACTCTGGACAAGTATTTATACTGCTGAAAAAGCTGGCAATTATTAAAGATGTGGGGGGTTATTATCATGGCTTTTATTATTTTACTTTATAAATCAATAATTATTTATATATGCCCATTAATAAACTGTATATGTAGCTAAGAACATTAATTTGTTTACATCAGTTATAGCTTATTATCACTGATCACCAAAAATGATTCAACATTTATAAATGGGTTGCCTTGCAATAAGTCCCAGCAGTAATGTTCCCACTCACAGTATTTGGAACAAAGTAACTGCGTGACAGCAGCCCACACATTGTATGAGCAAATCTCCAGATCAATACTGCAGACAAATAGCTCTTTAATGCCTTTATATACGTTAAAGATGGCTGTAAAACAGCTTCTTTATTTTATTTCTGTACCTCATGGCTTTCCAGGATAATGAGTGCATAGTCCTTGCTAAAAGGGCTGAAAGAAAAGAGTAAGAGATCTTTCTGTGACACTGATTACTGTATGTAGCCTCATAATAAATATTAGTTAAAGTATTTATCAAAGTAGCTCCCATAGGAGTCATGATTTATAAATCAATTATTTATAGAAGATGGACTAAGAATAAAAAGGATGATACAGGATGGATAGTCCTGCAGCAGTAAGAAGGAGAAGATTGTTGGCTGTAAGGTAGCCCAGCCTAATGTGGCAACTATAAAATGTGAACATCAAATCTGGGATACAAATATGATTTACTATATCATTATTTTTTATTCCCATTTAAAAGGTGAGACAGAAACCATAAAAGGTACCCCCATGGACATGGTTTTGTGCTAGCACCTTGCTAGAGACACACACTTATAGCTTATCAAAAGAAGTACTTTATCAAGTCTTTGTCATGAAAAAAAGACTGTGATTATGCTTCATAAGGTGTAATTACTGCCAAAGCCTGGCAAGCACCAAGTTATCTGACATTACATCACTAATAACACTAATGGGTTTACTCTAACTTTAGAGAGAATTAAAATCTATCAGTTTCAGTGATTATTGAGAAAAGATGGAGCACCTCTGGGAAGCCTACCAACTCTTGGGTTGCAGATAATTCCAAAACACCACCTTTCCTGCCCTCCCATGGTTTGAGAGTAAATACACAGTTGTTAGCCTGTATTATACATCGCATTGCCACAGTGTGGTGGGTTGAAAATTCCCCCCAAAATTATGTTTTCCAGACCAGCCCAGTTGGAAGCAAATGAAGCTGTATTTACAAGCAAAACTACAATCTACAATGGAATGCATTTAATATGTACAAAATACACAGTATTTACAATATTTACAGGTATTTATGATTAATAAACAGCACAAGAACCCCCCTGGCTAAAAACCAAGGGAGTGGCTACAGGTTCTTCCCTGCGTTACCCCCCTTGGACACAAAAGGGTCAAGAGAAAGAGCAGAGAAGTTGTTGTACCAGTCACAACAAAAGCAATGCAGTCAAGGTCAGTAAAGCCAGGAGAAGCATCATCCAGAGCCGAAGAAGTTAAAAAAGAGATTGTTTTGTACAACTAGTTTATGTCCATTATCTCTCCAATGTTTAGAGTTAGACATTTAGAGTTATCATTATTTTCCTTTTTACACCCAATAGTGATTTGTTTACATTTTACCACTTTCTGTTCAATATCTGTGAAAAATTTTTAAAGGCATAGCCTAAAACTACCACACAGAGTCAGTAATTCAACTTGAAATTGCACCTCTGGGTGTTCAACTGATGTACCTATTTTAGAGATGACTAAGCTATACTTACCTGAAGAGGGTTATGTGAACTAAGTAACACATAATGATATAAGAGCAGGCCTACTGAAATACCCCTACTACAGACACAGTACCATGACAGTGAACAGTTCTGACTTTTGTATAGTAGCCTATCTGAAGAAAACATATTAAATCAAACAAAAAAGTGCAAGTTGAGGGCAAATATTTATACATCTGGTAAAATTAGTTACTCTTTAACAGCTACATTTTTCTAAATCATTCTTGTTGCATAGCCTTGATCTTGTGAATATTTAACTGTCCCATAAGATCAAGGGAAAAGAAGGAAGTTCACAGACTTAAGAGCTATGTTACCTGTTCATTTCAGAATTGCTCTATGCAACTTAATAATGCTTTTGCCTATATAAATCTTTAGAATTGGCATTTGTTTACATGAGCATTTAAAATGTATTCCTTTAGTGACTATTTGCAGTCTTTCAGAGAACAAGATTTCAAAGAATAACAATTTATCTCCAATGTTGTATATCTTTTTGCAATAAATATATTTGAGTTATATTGTGATGCTTTTCTTCATGTTGTTGAGAGTAATCACTTAATGAAGAGTTAACACATTCATGCACAGGCATGTGTACAGATATATATGCAGATATACATCTGTAATAAAAGTGTTTATTTTTATAGATTTTATAATTAATCTTTCCTGGTTGTGGTATCTTCAAACACCACTGTGACTCATGTACAAAATGTATTCACAGGTTCAATTATTCGGTTGTGGGTTTTACACTGCTCATATAAAGACAGTTAAATGATTTATGCACAGGTCTAACATTTCCAAAACAGCAATTCAAATTGGAAATACAGGTGCTGTGATCTGTGGTTTTCCCACAAATGGGATTCTGTGGCAGATTGGCTGGGTACCCATGACTTGCTCCTCTGTCTGGTGTCTTCCCTGATGCTGTGGCTATGATTCAAGCAGTCTTTGGATCAGAGAGGGCTATGGCGCATCTCTCTTCTTGTGCCCAGTTCATGGTCTGGAGCTTGCCCTTGGCGCAGAGAGGGCTAGGGGGGCTCTCTCTTGTGTGCTCTGTTGCTGGAATGCAGCCATTTCTGGGATTCAATTCCCTTGGAGCTTTTCCCCTTTCTGCCTTGGTCCAGGTGCAAGGCCTGGTTGAAGTTGTGGGTCTGCTAGAGCAGGTTCTCCAGCTGCTACTCGAGAAGCATTTGGGTCTTGTCTCTTCATGGTAAGCATGCCCTCAGCTGCTACTCCGGCAACATTTGGCACTAGTTGCTTGCTGGGTCAGAAAAAGGCAAGTTGCCTGACTTCTTGGTTGGTTTAAATACTGTCACAAGACAATTAACGCCCTTTGGTGACGCAGAACCCTGATAACTGGACCTATGGGATGGGGCATATCCAAACACAACCAGGGGCGCACACAGTTCACAGCTGTGTTACAAAATTAATTACACATGGTACATGTTTATGTGGACCCCAGGAAGTGTCCAGGTTTGCACACTCACAGGTGCTTACAATGCTAATCACATGTGCTATACATTTACCTTGACCATCTGGACCCCAGAAACTGTCCAGGCTAGCACATTTGCAGGTGCTTAGCCCATTGCCTGGGCTAGGGCATGTTTGGGAGTTTAACCCTTCAGGACAACATCTAAGTCATTATTTCACACATAGTCCATATAAATCACTTATGTAATCATAATAGTTTTGATGTTGTTATAGAAAGTTTATTATACTATTTATAGCAATATAATAGCAAAATTACATATGTTCAACCATCCAATACTAACTTTAAACTACTCATGAAATTTTCCTATGTCTTCTGTTGATCAATTAATCACTTACTAGACAACCACTTTGTTTTTTATGGCACATAAATTTCTTTAAGGAACTGTAGTTTAAATGTTATTCATGAAAAGAACACTTAATAAATTTCATCATGCAAGGAGAAAATATATGAAGCCAATGTATTATATAGTGCTGTGACTTAACCTCAGACATATTCCTGCTCTATAAGCAGATAAAATGAATAGGTTATTCAGCTATAAAGAAGACTATGTATGTCTTCCCAATGCTCTGTTCTTCCTTTGGCTATTTTTCAGTAAATGCAGGGAAATACATATTTCATTTTAACCCTCTATTTTAACCCCATGTATGCACAGATGGAGTAAATATGGTATCTCTATACTGCACACACAAAGAAATGTAAATAGCAAATGACTGGTTTAGCTTTTTCTAAATAACTACAGCTTCAAGAGCTCCCACTGAAGAGAAATTAATTTGCTCTTTCTTGATAAAAGACAGGTAAAACTGAGTTAAGATACCCATTTCTGAAAGCTCTGAATGTTTCTGAAGCAATCTGAACCACTTCCAGCATACATAGAAACTGATGCTTGAGTATTTCATTTTAGTTTGTTTCCTGTCCCTTCCTCCACCGCACTGAAATGTAGAGATGAAGACAAATGATTATAACTTCTAAGTCCTACTTTTCCTTTGATCATCATTTTCAGTACTCAGTACTTTGTGCAACAGACTAAGAAACTGTACTTCATATACTAGGTTAAGAAAATTAGTTAGAGAATAGCTGTTTGGGCTTTTTTTTTAATAAGGAGCAAAAGGGTAGTTTTCAAATTAAAAATTAGCGAACTTATTTGAATAGCTCTGCAATTGGAAGAGCAGATTCTGCCTGAAGCTGTTACTGAAGACTACAGATACATGCTGGAAGAGTCCTTTAATGTCATGGCAACAGAATCTTACAATCAATAAAATATGTCTTTGCTATCTGTTAATACATGTGGCTACTGTTGAATTAAAAATAGTGGGGTTTTCTAAATGATCATTTGAAAAATGTATTCCAACATTTACTATTGTTTTTCTGTACTTAAACTGTACTTAATTAAATACAATTAAGGAAAGATGGTAAGGCTGATTTTTGCACAGTTAAACTACATTTCACATAGAAATGATGATCAAGGAAATGCTTCTTTGTAAAGTAAGCAATAGATCTACTTGCCTGAATCCAAGATTCTGCAATAATATCGTAATCCCATCTATTATATGACTTCAAGGCTAACAAGCACTTGAAGTTGTGTAAGAACTGGACTTCATAGGCATTTTAGCACAGCCATTACTGTGGACAGAATATTCTGTGTGTTGACAAATCAAGCAATCACCAAATAGCATCAAATTAATAACTTTATAAAATGTGCAGATGTGGAGTGCAGGGACTGAGTTACAAAGCAGTGATTACTTTTTAAACCTTCGGAGAGGAAAGAGTACTTCGCAATGAAATAATCAGGATTGGTTTTTCCCCATCTCTTCATTCAAGTATTACAGATCTGACTCTAAGCTCATCCCCAACAATATCAGTGGATTTATTTGTGCTGTACCTTTATCCAACTGCTAAGAGAATCTGATCGCTCACAACAAGAAAAAGGACAAAGTATGGCTTTTGTGTATACAATGGTTTTGGTTTATCACTCATTTTGCTTAGATTTCTGATATGATTCCTAGGCATTGCGTGTTTGCTTCTTCTCACATAAGCAACAAAATCAAAACAAGACATACGGTTCTGCTAATTCAATCAGCATCAATATTTGTGTTGATCCCACACAAAGAGTCTGTTTTCTAGACCATTCAGTAATTATGCTATTTTCAGAAATCTTTACAGAATGATTGTTATTATTGATTGCCTTCCCTTCTGTACTGCTATATGGCATAAATATGCCATGAAGTCACTGAAGAGCCTTCAGCTCTTTACAAATGACTAAAACTCACATTAAACTCAAACATATTGAGACAAAATATATTGATTCTTCTTAATTCTACTTTCCTGGTACTGTTGGTTTGCCAGGAATATATGCTATTCATGAATTGTAGACAAAATTGCAGGTGTCAAATGCAACAGTAGATAGACTCAAGACTGACTTGAAAGTTAATGAAGAAAAAGAATACACAGGAATAAAATGCTCAAAATAAATATACTGTCTCTTGTATTAATGGTGGGTGACATACTGAAAATAACTTTAGTAGCCTATTATGACATCTTGTCATTCATCTTTTTATTTTCATTTAGAAAGAAAAAAGATATTGACCTAGTGAGGTGCAAACTGCTTTAATTTTGTCATAGGAAGTGTCATATTTTTAATGCAGCATCTTCAGAAAGGAAATGTGTTAAAATAAGTGGAAACTAATAATCTGCGTTTTCCTTTTGCTAGGGTTGATACTGTTTTGTTTCACAATAAAGTATCAGGCATTTTTTTTTTCTCTTCTTGGTTCACTTCAGACAGGTAAATTGTAACTCCCTTAAAAGTTTTCATTAGCCTATTATTCCCTTGAAAGAAATCATACTCTATCCATTATTCATTAGGGAGAGCAAATCTTCACAGCAGCCACATAGGCTGTAGTATCACAAAACTACTTAAAATTCTATGACTTCTCTTCTCCATTTCTGCTGAATTCAGTTCTGGTCTAATCTCCATGTATAATGTAATATCTCTGGCTAATTCAAATATTGCAGCACTGGAGGAAATATTCTTTACTTTCTTAGTGATGACTAAAATACCCTCTCTTCTATTTATCAAATGCTTGTAGCTCATTCTCTGTGTGATAGCTTTGTTTGTTTGTTTATACATGTACATAATTATGTGCAGTGGAACACTGTATAGAATATTTTATTGATACTCTTCACCTGTTTGCCTTCTAATTCCGCCACCCCCCCCCCCCCCCCACCCCCCCCCCCCGTCTGCTTTATATGCACCTTAATAGCTCTCTCTGTCATGAAAACTGTTACTTTGCTATTTGCTATTGCTTTCTTCAGCTTTCCACCAGCTGATGTATTATACTTTATCAGGGAAAATGACCAATCCTCCTTTCATATGCATCAGGGGATGCCCCTTTGACAAGCTGTATTGAAAAGGAGTATAGGTAGTGAACTAATAATTCAACTAATTTCTTGAGACTCTGATTTTCTCTCTCTATCCTTTACATGTTTCTTCTAAACAAGGTAATATAAGACAATTCAAACTGTGCCACTCAACAGAATGGCCTCTACATAGAAGCACAGAACTTCATCTCAGTCTTGACTGGGCTACTGACCTTCTATGCTTTATGCTTTCTGTTCCCCTCACCCCCTGCTTCACTCAATGCTTTTGCATGTCATTTCTGCTTAGCACATAACTAAGAACACTAGGGCTGTCATTTGCTATGTACATATTGAAACACTAGCAAAATTGTCATCACACTAGGGAAATCCAGAGACTATGCATTTTATTTTTTTATAAAACAACACAGGCTTTTTTAGTTAGTGATTTTTACCTCCTGTCACTTACCTGATATCAGCTTAGTTACTGATTTTGTTTGTGCTGGTACAACACAGTCTGCTTACCTCCAACAAAGAAGCGAGAGAAAGCAACACACAAAAGAAACCCCTCTGCATCGAGATGAAGAGTTGGATGAAAAGGGTTTACTATAAATGCACAATAGCAATTTCTTCTCACGTTTCCTGTGACTGTTTTTTTCTGACTATTTTTACTTCAGATCATTTTAAGTGTAGAACATTAGAAAAGAATTAGGCAGGGATTCTTGGTGCTACAGTCCTAACTTTGCTAATTTGCACTATTTCCACCTTTCAAATTATCTTTGCCACCTTCATTGCCGTTGGAGTACTGTGCATTCTTCCTGCCACTTTTGAAATCATATATACAGTCACTGATGTCTCAAATGACAAAAATTCCTCTTTAATCAGGACTAGTTTTTTGCTTCTTATGAGACTTAGATTTTCACAACATTCTGTTTTTAACACTTTTTTTATTTCTATCTGCAGCACTTATTTCATCTTTTTGATCTCTGAGTGAATACAAACTTTCCAAAAGAAGAAAAAAATCATATCTAAGAGGCCATCTGAACTGTTGTTATTGATTGAGTTGAACCTGCCGCTGATATTCAATACCATGCTGCCATCATGCCAGCTTCAAAATGAAAGTCTGGAGCCAAGTATTATGGGGCTTGAAGTTCAGATTGTAACAGAAAAGGCTTCCTGTTCCAGTGGCTGTTTCCAGGTTTGTGCTGTTGGTCTTTTCTGGTAGCCTGGATTCTGCGTACTTGGGTGGTGTAAAACCATTTTATTGCTGGTTTCCGCTGCTGCTTCTGCATTTTTGCTGTGTGTTTTCTGCAAATTGGCTAATTCACATTCTGACTAGTATGAGGATGTGTTACCAGAATCCAAGGCTTCCACTTAGCTATATTTTCTTCAGAGATAAAGGATTATCTATAGCTTTGAGTATGGGACTGGAAGAGAAGCTCTTGAACTGAGACGAAGTATTAGTATTCCTATTTTGCAGAAGATAAATTTTCATGTTAAACATACACAAAATAAATATACAGACACTCATGTATACTAAATGTCGCTAGGGATTAGCATAATATTTCTATCAATAATACTAACTTACCTAACTGAGTGACACAGCGGTGTCATAAGCAAAGCTCTGGAATGCTGAGAAACTAAAATTCTACCATCCAATCAATGAAAACTGAAATTGTTGCCTTGATACTTGACTAAAAAGAATAACCTTTGTGCATGCAAGTTAAACTTTTTTAATGTTATGTAAGCCCAAATAATAAATATATTATTTAATGCTATTACTATTTGCTAATGCTACTCTAATTCATCAATTAGGAAAAACAAAACCTCTCTTAAATTCTACAATATTAATTCCATACACACCTTTTCCACAGTTCTTATAAATATGATGTTTCTGCTCCACACAGTGGGATTTAACACAAGGTGTCTATGCTTTTTATGTAAATATGAATGCTATATGAACAGTGCAGGTTAAATTTACAAAAATGCCTCATAGGAGGAGGTAATCCCTGAAGTTCTCTCTGAGAAGAGAGTGTTCAGGAAGATGCTTTGACTTTGATAGAAACTACAAAGAACAGTGACAAGGTTTCTTTTGTAAGAAATGGGGTTTCTTTTGGAAAGGTTTTTCCACAGAGCAGGCCTGGCATTGCTTGCGTATTTTAAAATAAATCTACCAGGATGAAAATTTTGGGTTGAGCCAGTTATCATTCGTATTACAAAAGGACATTTATCTGAGAAAAGCTGACTGATCAGTTTAATACAGGAGGGAAAACAAAAGCAACAAAGCCAAGGAACTAGTACACAAACTGACTGATCTTTATAAAGTGGCTTCAAGGTGAAAAATCCTGTTTGAGCTTCAACTCAATTATTTGACTCAAATTTTATCATACAGAAAAAACCTTGTCTTTATACTGCTCTGACCTCCTAGCTGAAAACAGTTAAAGGAGAATGGAGAACAAGTACCACACAAGCTAAAACATAGAGAATAATAAATTCATTATTTTGCTATGTAACACATATGCATATATATAAAAAAACTATATCACTATAGATATATTTCTTGGATAAAGTTATTCGCTCATACAGGAAGGGAGGAAGGGGGAAGGGGGAGGGAGGAAGGGGGAGGGAGGAAGGGGAAGGGGGAGGGAGGAAGGGGAAGGGGGAGGGAGGAAGGGGAAGGGGAAAGGAGGAAGGGGGAAGGGAAAGGGGGGGAGGGAGGAAGGGGGAAGGGAAAGGGGGGGAGGGAGGAAGGGGGAAGGGACAGGGGGGGAGGGAGGAAGGGGGAAGGGGGAGGGAGAGGGAGAGGGAGAGGGAGAGGGAGAGGGAGAGGGAGAGGGAGAGGGAGAGGGAGAGGGAGAGGGAGAGGGAGAGGGAGAGGGAGAGGGAGAGGGAGAGGGAGAGGGAGAGGGAGAGGGAGAGGGAGAGGGAGAGGGAGAGGGAGAGGGAGAGGGAGAGGGAGAGGGAGAGGGAGAGGGAGAGGGAGAGGGAGAGAGAGACAGAGAGAGAGAGAGAGAGAGAGAGAGAGAGAGAGAGAGAGAGAGAGAGAGAGAGAGAGAGAGAGAGAGAGAGAGAGAGAGAGAGAGAGAGAAAGAGAGAGAGAAAGAGAGAGAGAAAGAGAGAGAGAAAGAGAGAGAGAAAGAGAGAGAGAAAGAGAGAGAAAGAGAGAGAAAGAGAGAGAAAGAGAAAGAGAGAGAAAGAGAAAGGCAGGCAGACACATTTTCTGCATAAAAGGAAAGAAGAGGGAACATACTAGGTTAAAATTAATTTCAGATGCATGTAATTAACTTAAATAATTACAAAGAAATCCAAACCATGATGATTTCACTATCAGCAGTACCCATGATAGTACATACTTACTAACAGAACATAATGCTTTGATTCAACATGTAGGTCCCATACACTCCCAACCCTATACAGGCTTTTGTGTCAGATCATATTGAATCAAATCAGAAAGAGGATGAACAGAAACATTTTTAAAAAGCATTCCCTCAAATTCTGTGAGCAATTCATTGACAGAGATTTAAATTGTTTTGCAAGTTCACTGCACCATAACGTACCCAAACTGGTCTTCCTTGCTCAAGCAGCAGTTTGTGATTAGAGCTGGCAGAATATCAGAATTTCCATTTTGTAGGAACTTGATGGGAAGGGGAGAGGGAAAAGTGTCCAATTTTGTAGCAGAAAAAAGCTGGACTATTTCTTACCATCAGGAATATAATTTTTTATGACTGAGACTCATTTTAAAATTTTTCAAGTAAAATTGAGCTTGAATATCCCTGGCCTTCTAGTTCCTTACATATTCATCGGACATGAGAAGGCAGAAGTCTAGCAGACAGAGCTTCCAAACTCCCTGCTCTGCAACAGGAAGTGTAAGGAGGATAACTGATCCAGGCAGTCAGTGCAAATATGTGTCATGGAAATGTCTGTGTCTGTCAAGGAACAGAAAATATCTTATTACCATGAGAAGGTTATTAAACACTTGCACTGAATCAGTGTTTTGTGTATAATCACAAGCTTGATCATGCCATGTCAGGTAATGATTTTTCTACCCTCTAGCTTCCTGTTTGCTGGTTACATTTATCATTTCATGAAGACCTTGTCTGGCAATTCCCTTTCCCCATTCCTTTATATGAATTATTAGTAAACAATCACTAGCCTTCACATTGAAATATAGTTCATATTGCCTTCACATTGAAATATAGTTCAAAAAACACTAGCTGCCTTTTTCATTCACAGCATGTTTTTGCTAGTGGAGAGGATTATGGTGAAGCAGCTTTTCATCACAACAATTTTCTCAACACTATTGCTTTAAACTTCTCAACTTGCACAAACAACATCAGTGTCTGCCACTATCCTGTGTCTCATCATCTTAGCCACAGGAGTTCCTGCCACAGCAACAGACCCTTTGAAGCTGTTATTTGAACATTCCTCCCCCTACAGTTTCCTCAGATATCTTTACTGAACAGTTTCCCTTAAAATTATTCTGATGCTGACTTCATTATTCTTGTATCTATTACATTCTGAGCCTTCATAGGTTTACAAATTCTTATCATCTAGCCCAAAACTTAACAAGGATTTGCCTAGAGACCCCAGCTGTGCTCCATTGAAGTACAAACTTGTGGACAAATTTAGAAATAGACATAGTAATAAAATAAAAGAACAAATTAGTTTTTTTCCTCTGGTGACCAAAAGATGTCTAGGCAAGAATTAATAAAAATATCCCGTGGCTACTTTCTGTTCCACATATCACAATAAAAATATAAATGTATTTTTCAGTCTAACTATATGACTATAGCTTTCATCTACATCCTTCCTTTTTTCTTCTCACAACAAAAGTGAGAAGTGCCATACTTTAGAATCTTTGGCTCTTGCAAAATATTTCTCCAACACGTACAAACCAACTTTTATATTGAAAGCATATTGCTCAATATATTGCCAAAATCCATTGTTACTCTCTGGGTATCATTTCTATGTTCAGGAAGGAACAATAACCCTATCTTAATCCTATCAATGCCAAGGGAATAATGTTAGTGCAAATAAGAAAAACATCATTTGTATTTTTCCTTTCACAATAATATTTCTTTTTTCACATGGCCAAAGTAATTCTGTTTAAAGTTCATAAAATATTTGAAGCAAGCTGAATAAAAGTGTAATTGCTTAATAAGGAAAAAAAATAAAGGCTTATGTTTAATAATAAGGATCCTCTTTGAATTTTTTCTTAATTATTGTACTGGGAATCAGATCACAGAATCTAAAGATTATTCAATTACTGCAAATATCTGTAAGACATAATGGAAGCCCCAGTCATTAATTAACAGAGTTCGGGCTGAATTAGGAAAAACACCCATGTCATGGAGAGTAATTAGATCAGAAATGTCTGTGACACCAGAACAAAAAGACAATGAAACACTGCATTTTTTTTTCCAGTGGAAAAGGTTGTATTTTCATTTTTGAGTAGAAAATTCTGATATGTAATTTCTTAAAGAATCAAAATTCTCAGAAGAGCAATACTGCAACCTTGTCAAAGAGCTGCTGTTTCCTCTCTTGACCCCAGCTGTGAATTTTGGGCACCAATCACTGCAGGTGTATGTGCTGTCCAGGTTCCTTTTCTAAATAAATATACCTGCTAAGATGCATTTCCGCCCCACCCCCCCAGCATTAACTACTTTGTACTTTTTAATAGCAAACCTCTTTATAATACCTTGAAGAATACTAACCCACACTGTGGGTTTGTGTGAGTTCCATGAGAATGAAGATACCTTTCTGAGTCATGGGACTGGGCACTTCATTCTCTGCAACATGCAGGATTAAGTCAGACTTTCTTATTGGCATTTCATGTATTTCAGTGGTTCATCATTTAGTGTGAATCCCTGAATCCCTGCATACCTCACATTCCCAAACACTGTATGAGGTCCTTGGGAATTTTCTAACTGACAAGACATCTAAATGTTAAATTTATATATTGTAACATCTAAATCATATAATGAGCTATTCAGTATCCATCAAAGAATCTAAGCTTCACTGCCAGTCTTTTGACTCATGATTAATGATCTTAGGAACTACACTAAAAGCAATGAGGTCTGAAAATTTTATTGCCCCAAAAGTAATCTTCATTGTAGTTCATACTCTGGGAGAATATCATACACCAGTCATTAAAAAAAAAATGTTTTTATTATATTCTGAGATTCATGGGGAACTCACCAGGAATGTAAATCTCTGCTTTCAAGAACTGTGTACAATATAAAACATATCCTAATTTTCTACTTGTGACAGTCATTCCAGAAGAAATAAATGAATTCAAGACTGCATGAAAACAGTATTTAAAACCTCCTAGGAATTCATAACATTTATTTTCTTATTATTTTTTTCCCCAAGTAAAACACATACGATTCTTCTCATCTGAAATAACTAGCAGTGAACGTCTTCCAAAAGACTGGCAGTGTTGAAGTGCTGATATAAAGAACCTGTGTATTGAAATTTTCTGTATTCCAAAGTGACCAGGTAAAAACTAGGGAAAGTGTTCAAAATATTTAAATATATTATAAAATAGTTCTTTGTATTTTTATCATAGATTACCTGATGAAATAGAAAATAAGCTGTGGTTTCTAATTTAAGTTATTTCTATTTTTAGTACCTGAACAGTGGTGATCTTGGTAGGCCCGCAATGACATCTTGTGGCTACTCTGGGCAGACAATCACTGATAGTTCAATGATTAACATGATGAAAATTTCTACTGAGTTTCTTGGAAATCTTTCTTGCATGAACAGAAAAGCTAGCTTGGATGAAGAGTTTGTATAAGACAACTGCCTGTGACAGTGGTGCCTGGTCTTTTTAACTCACAAACAATCCTTCTAGCGGTTCCACATTTCTGTCAGTGGAAGATTAACTGATTACATTTTCATACAAGCCATCTCCTGTCAAAGTGGCTACACTACATTGTAAGAGTGACAGCTGAAAGACTTGAAGCTTTCAAAACATGATAGATGAGTTTAAATTTTCCACATTAGGAAGATAGAAACTAAACCTAAGAGAGCAATTTACAAAGGTCCAGAATAAAACCTTTTGCACAATCTCCAGAAAGTTCTTATTCTATTTTGTTCTTCTGTTGTTTGGGATTGATGGTTGTTATTTCCTCTGGTACCTGCACTCTTTTGTTTTCCATTTCCAATCCTCAAAAATTCTGAGCAGGTATCCATTCTAACTCACCTCCATTTCTGCAAATATAAATTGCAACAAAATCTTGGGGGTCCTGGTTTGAGCTAGAACAGAAACAATTCTGTTCAGTGATTTGACCTTTTTTTTTTTTGACAGGTCTCTTCTAAGTAACTCCACCTTCTGAAGTTGATAAAATAATTAGCTTCTAGAAGTGTTAAAGATGCTTATAGTTACCACCAAGGATAGGTATGCAGAAAGGTTCATGTTTATATTTGTTCCTATGGAGACCAAGGCAAAACTGCTAAATCCTGTTGACTACTTTGGGGTCCAGTAAGCAAGAGGTTGTGCTTGGTGGGAGAAGCAGACAGGACAGGTCACCTTAAACTGACCAATGTCAGTAGCTGAGTTCCCCCCAAAAAAATATTGTGAGAGATTCATGCTTTAGTTCTAACATGGAATTTAACACCATTCATGGTAGGAAGTTACAATTTTTCTACTATTACTAGCATGCAGTTGATTGACTAGAAATTGACAGTGTCAGGAATGTCTGCTGCCATCATTGCAGTATACCAGTAGGCAGTGCAAGGTATAAAGTACAGGCTTGAAAACCCTTGGGAAAAATAAACTTTCTGGGTTTGTTATGAATAATCTAATTTCTATTAGCTGCTTACTTGAGCTGATCAAGTAGCACACTCATTGTGGTAGTTTTCAACCCACCACACACAACTTACCACAAATCATAGAAACAGAATCAAACATGTTGGAAGGGACCTCCGGAGGTCTTCTAGTTCAAGATTCTGCTCAAAGAAGGTAAAGTTGAAGCAGGTTGCTCAGAATATCTCCAATGATGAATATTCTACAGCCTCTCTGGATCATCTGTTTTGGGTTTTCTTTACACTGTTTTCTCAGGACAAAACAAACAGAAAAAAATCTCCTTACTGTGGAATTTAACTTAAGTTTCTCCATATATTCTATTTCTGCTAAAATTTAGAAGCTTATGAGTTAATGAATGAAAAGTCATATATGCTTTTCACCAACTTATGGCTACACTAGTTTTTGTTAATTTCCTTTAAACAGCATCCAAATGCAAATGCATATAGAGCAAATTTTGTCTAACTACATTTGGAGATGCCTCAGAAATCTGCTGGCAGTATTCACAAAAGTATATGCCAGAAGGTGCCACTCCTGGCAGAGGTATGAAACCAATCGCCTCAGGCAGTTCAAAATTCAGAAAATTAACACTGTTGTATCTTGGTTCCCTAGGGACACCAATCTGATATGCACCAGCAGATAAAAGGAATTCATTTGGAATTGCCTGATAAGGCAGAAAAAGGCCACCTTTAGCAGAACAGCCTTATGCAGGGATTTTTCAAACCGCCCGCATGTAGCCATCCTCTTGACATACACAAACAGGCACAAGCACAGCAGAGTCTTGTTTGATGGTAATTGTGCATATGTTGTTTTGGTTTTCCAGACAATACATTGCTACTGCCAGCTGACATCAATCAATTCTTTACAAGCTCCTGGCTTTCCCAAGTAAGCTACTTGCAAGGTCTGGTCAAATAACGCAGGCAGTCCTGAGCCTGCATTCCCCTCACAATACCAGAATGAGACCAAAGGAGTACCTTGTTGGTAAGGTGTTAGAAGTAAGATTTAGATGAAAGTATGGTTTCAGGTCCCATTGCAGTCGTGAATAACAGGAGTAAGGAGGCAGGAAATAGTAAGGAACTAGACTACTCTTCCTCTGAAAGAAGAGAACTAGCAGCATGCGCAGAAACTTCAAGGTAAACTGCATTTGAGTAAACCTCATCCAATCTTCTCCTCACTAATGAGTGAGTGAAAGGGCTAAATTCACTGACAACACATAACAAGAAAAAAGAATAAGGGGGGGAAAAAAGGAGGAAAAAGAAAGGAAGAATTAAAATCAAAAGGGGGTGGGGAAAAGGGAAGCATGGTATTTTCCCTAACACTAGGTAATATCTATAGCTTTCTACGGAGTAATACATTCTCCCTGTGCTTCCTGTTGAATCTAACCAAGAGTGTAGCCAAGATTATGAGCATTGTAGTCCTAGACATGATGCTATAAACTGCTACAGCACGACGCTGAAAAGGTAGAACCCATTTCTCACATTTGCTGGTTGTGGATGGATTTTTTGGTTTTGTTTACTAGTTAGTTAAATTAAAAAAGTATAATCTCAAGATTACAGAGTACAACTTCAAACCACCTCAATTTCTTCCCCAACCCTTGAGGAGGTGTTTTACAAAACACAAAACTTTAAAGAGATTTAAAAAATTACTACACCCTCCCCAGGAGGCTTTTCTATATTCTAGAATTTAAAGCTTCTCTTGAACCTTAAAACTGACAAATCCTTGGAAAGCAGTCCTGTACAGATTCACTGTAATGAAGGTCTTTATAATGACCTGCACTCTAATATTTTCTGAGATCTTGTTCATCACACGAATTTCCATAAGGACTGCAATGGCCAGGTGCAAAGCTGATGGGAACAGTGGGATTTTACAACCTCACTAAACTTTCTTGTGATAAGGGAATCTGTGCCAAGCCTAATACTAATGCACACAGAGGGAAGACAAAGCTGACTGCCCATCTTGGGTAAATCCACAATTTCTTTTTTTGGATCTTCTTCAGATAAACCTAAAAACCTAGCAGTGGGATCTCATGCTATAACAACAGTCAAAGTAAAACCTAGCTGAGGTTATTCTGGCTGATTCACAATCATGCTGAAGAATAGGTGTCAGGGGCTGAGTTTAAATCTCCTGCTATTCATACCATGCTGCTGTCATGCCAGCTTCAAAATGAAAGTGCTAGCTGGAGCAAAGTATTGTAGAGCTTGACGTTTAGACTGTAACGTGACAGACTGCCTGTTTTGGTTGGTGCTTTGGGGTTCCAGGTTTTGGGTATTAGCTCTTTTCTGCAGGGATGGTGGTGTGAGGGGGAGGAATCTAAGGATTTAGCTTACTGGCTTCTGCTTGTGGCTGCTTTCTACTATGCTTTTCTGCAAATAGGCTAAGGTAATTTTGCAGTATGCTATCTCTTTTATATTGATGTCTGTTTATTTCAACTCTTTATCTCAACACAGAGGGATTTTCTTGTGTGTGTTACTTTTCCCTCACTTATGTGTTGGGGAGGAGAGAGCTGGGGGGAGGAAACAGGCAGGTTAATCTGCTACAATGTGTTAACCTGCTACAATAGGTTACCTCTGAGACTCAAAACATTATCATCACAGAATCACATCTATGTCACTCATGGGAATCTGCTTATTTTCTACACCTTCATTCTAATATCTTAAATGCAAACTATAAATACTATATTAGGACAGAATGCCCCTTTCCTTATCCGCTTCACTTCCCAGATGTTTGATATCATAATCTAAACTCAACCTTTGAAAGAAAAGGTTGAACAATAGAATTCATTAGACTTTATTGCTATTGTAAATTTTCCTGTGGTGCACAAACTATCCTTTTATTACTTTCTTGATTACAACAAAATTGCACTTGTCTGTTGTAGCAAAGTTAATGACCCAATACTGTTAATGGAATTGCTAACAGCTAATAAAAGTGTTAAGTAATGTTTGCAATTAAATAGCTTCAGTTAATGTATTTATGTCTCACTGATAATAAAAGTATTCTGCCATCTAGAATGAAGTAAGAATTGCAGAAACTGTATACTACTGCAATTTTTTAGTAATAGAATTTTCCAGTGTAGACCATGACTCAGATGTTCAAGAGCAATGCTTTTAAAATCAAACATGTGAGATAAAGTAATGATCCACAGGCCTGAAAAATGTGAACACTAGCTACTAGAGACACATTATGGATTCAGTATTGGACAAGCAATTTAAAAGCAGCTTCAGAATAGAACACTGAAAAGGACATGTATGGGCTTAAAAGCCAACTAAAAACGTGCAGCAGGCATGTGCAGTGTTGTAAGGAAAAGAATATGAAAACAAATTAATATGTAATTCTATATGGCCTGAATTGAACATGTGGTGCTGCTTATAGATGGAACTTGAGTGTGTTCCTAGCAACTAGGTACAACAATAAAGTCAATAGAAATGGTATGATAAGGATGTAATATGTAATTAATATATGCAGGACAAACAGATGAGAAGTCACTGATTCAGGATCCACAGCTCATATCCAGACTGCTGTAACTCATTGTCACTTAATTGGTTACAAGTACTTATGGCCTACTCTATTATTCTAGTGCAAAATAGTGGCTGTTACTTCTGGTGTCAAGTAGAGTTTTGTTGAGGAACCACTCTAGAGGTGTGAATGTCTTCCTGAGCTATCCATACCCTCAGGAGAAACTGTATAGAGGCTCATCCCAACATAGAGTATAAAATCTGAGTAATTCCGTGTAGAGCCAAGCATCTTCAAATAAGTAAACTTTACATTAAAACATTACATTCTTCCTGTGTAGAATATCTAAAAGAATCTGTTCAGAGAGTATTGGACCCTGGCCTAACATGTCAGAGCTATTCACAGTCAACCTAATCTTGAAATTTGTGTGCACAGTTTGCAAACAGGCAAACGTGTGCAAGCCTCTTCTTGATTTGATTGTGGCATAGGTTTCTTCTTCATTTCAGACATTGTCTGCAATATTTCTTCCATTTCTAGACAGGGTGTAACAGAACACACAATTAGCATGATTAATTAGTGCACTGGTTCCAATACCAAGAGTTCTCTGCTTCCTGTAGCTCTTGATTATGCCAATGCTTAACTTTCTCAAAATGACTAAAAGCATTTAAAATCTTTCAAACAAGTGAGCAAGCTCTGAAATAATGAATGTCTCTTCTGGTGTAAGAGTACTAGCCAAATTAGGAAAAAATTCCAATATAAGAAATCATTAATGCCATGAAGGTATAAATCCTTTTATTTCTATTATACTTAGTTCATTATTTTCTGATCTGTTCTGTGTACTATAATTTTTTTTTTCATAATATTTTCTCATATTATGCTGTGGCAACCCTTCTTGTTTGGATTTAGCGTTACAAGATAAACTTCTACTTTCATAAGCCATCGTATGTTTCAATAATTATAAAGCTGGAGTGTTGAAATTTAAATATAGGATAATACAACAGTGGGCAAATGAAGCATAAGTTTAATTTAATGTTTTTCATTTCCTTTAAAATTAAACTTTCTCAGGACCAGTGCTTAATATCCCCTAGGGTTACACTGTCTAAGTTATTAAAACAAGTATCTATGCTATTGCGCATTATTCTGTGAAAAGCTGTTGAGGTTTTGTGAATATTTTATTTGAAACCTTGCTTGTAAAATGAAATTTTGCTTCCATAAGCTTTGTAAAGGACTACAGACTATAAACCGAGTCTGTACTTATCAAACCTCTTGATATGAAACATGACTTCATCCCCACCTTGTGGAAATTATCTGCATACACAGTTACTTATTTACAAAAAGTGAATTTGTTTGTATGATCTGAACAATTCCCATAATGTAGCTGTAGTATGTAATGTACCTGAAGAGATCCTTTTAAATTTACCTTGTCATAGAGTTTATAGCCCAAAATTCAGGTTTTCATTTAGATGAGCCTGAGAGGACTTTATCAGAAAAACCAGGAGAAAGAATGAAAGGGGAAGAGAGGAAATCACAGTAGCAGAGCAGGTAAAAATCCAGATTCAGGGATTTTTCCAAAGGTTATGAAATCCAAATTTGAATCTGATACAAAAATTAATCTGACAAAGGCCTGAGCTGAACAGTTACTGCATGATATTATAGAATACTACTATATTTCTGTGCTGTATTTCCTGCCAATCCTCAAAACAACTCACTGATGCACTGAATATTTCATTTATATAAAAAGAAGTCAGACATGTGGAAAAAATATAAAAAAAGAAATTATTACCTTGATCTGGTGGTAAGAATTCTACAATCCAAAACTTGTTTAACTGACAGCTCCCCTTCTTCCAGTTTTCTTCTGGCACTAAAACCCCATTTTCCTCTGGCATGTAATGGTTTTGAAATTCAGACAGAAATGCAGACCTGGGATCATTGCCTTTGGTTCTTTGCCATTACTGAACAAACAAACAAAAAACCCAACCCCACCCTGTAGTATTATTTCATTATCACTACTAGGGGCTGTTTAAAAATATAGTAATATTTTTGCTTCTATTTGTCCATTAAAAGGTTGTTAAAGAAAATCTTTACATTGAAAGTTTGGAATATATATATGTACATATATATATATGTGTATATTTTAATATAATTTCCAGCCTAAACCCATGACAGTTAGCTAACACTGGTAACAGAACAAATAGGTAAAAGTTAACAGATTGGATAACTATTTTCTCCTTCCCTAGTGTTCACTATTATACAAGTCTTTTTTTATAGACAAGAAGCATATCCCTACAGTTTTTGCTTTGCTTGGCTGAATAGGTCAGCCTCTTCACGCCCTCTTTTCCATTTATCTGGTCATCTTTGAAACATTTCCATGCACTCGTATTATGTTCAGTTTCTTTGAACTATACACTGAGAACTTGCACAAGGTGCTTATGACATCATATTAAAGATTTAATCTCAGCTAGCATAACAGTACCACATTTCATCAGAAACTCTGTCCATTCTGAATGCATCAAATGCAGGCAGCAGAGAAGATGTTTTTTTCTTGAATTATTTTGTATTCCTTTACTCTGTTGGCAAAGTGGTGGTTTGGGTTTTGTTTTGGTTGGTTTGGTTGTGGTTTTTAAGGGGACACAAACCAGCAGTAGAATAAAAGAAGGGGGTTTCATATTAATTTTCAGCTAATAAAATACCATACATTTTTTTCCTGTATCTTTATGGAAGAATGTAAAACCTTTCCAAAGCACTGTTTGGACTACTGGAACTATTATTGACACCATAAATGGTAACAAAGAGAAGATTATGTGAACAAATAAATAAATAGAACATGGCAAGGAGCCATTACCTCAGTGTGAACCTAAGTAGCATGAGCTGGCCATGTCCATACTGCGTAGCTCTTCACTGTGTCTCTCATCCACCCTGCACAGGATATCTTTAAAGCTCTGTAACATAATTGTTTATAAATAACTGAGGGGTGGGTATCAAGATGAAGGTGACAATCTCTTTTTGGTAGTGCTCAGTAACAGGGCAAGGCACAAAGGGTATAAGCTGGAACACAGAAGTCCTCACCTCAACATGAGGAGAAACTTCTTTATTCTTCAGGGTGATGGAGCACTGGAACTGGCTGCCCAGAGAGATTGTGGAGTCTCCTCTGGAGAATTTCAGAATCCACCTGGATATGTTCCTCTGTATCCCATGCTAGGTGATCCTGCTTTATCAGGGAGGTTGGACTAGATGATCTCTGGAGCTATGATCCTATGATAATTGTGTTCTTTAATTATTCAGAGTGAAAGAAGAATATATTTTAAACCATCATAATGTGTTTACATAGGAAACTGAGGATAGCTGATATAGAGTTTTTATGTAAGCAAGGAAAAATAATGCCAACAACTTACTGGGTTATAGGTAGGGGACTTTCTAAGGTGACAGTTGAAACCTGGCACAATCCTATCCATTTTTCAAAAATATATGTTGACAAACTGAATTAGTAATTAAGAAAAATTAATAATGAGACATTCAGTGTTTAAGTTCAGCTTTCACCTTAGTCACAATGTAACCTTAAGGGCAAAACACACAAACTGGTTTCCTGTGGGGCATTTTAATTCTATTTTTGTTGAAGCACTTCTATGATCTTGACAAAACACCTGGTTGCAGTGAAGAGCTGATGGCAGACAATATTAGAGGCTTGGGGCTCAGGATCTGATGCAATGAAGTATCAGTTTTTCTCCTCTCTTTTTCTGTGATAAACTTCTAAATACATATCTGCCTAAGTCTGCAGAAAATCTGAAAAGAGCTCTGAAAAGCCTTTCTTACACTACACATAACCACCAGGACAAGCAACCTGGAGGAATTCATATTTCAGTCACCAAGTGGTTGTTGCTTGGCAGACAAGAAAGTGCTGTTGCTGGTCTTCTCTCTCTTGCAGAATTAAACAAAAGCCTCTTGTTTTTATTCCTCAGTTACTAATTTTCCATTTATCCCGTGAGGAATTTGCAGCCTTCTGAAATCCTGCTAAGGAGAGGAAGAGATCTCAACTTCCATCTCTTCTTGTCTGAGGAAGTGTGCCACCTTCAGTCTGGTTAAAGAAGCATTTTGTCAGATGTCTTCTTTAATAGCACAGCTGTGTGCACGCTTTTATGGGGGTATGTAAGCAAGAGATTTGGGCACTGGCAGATATGTAAGTATATGTAGAACAGAGACCTAAACAGAGCTCCAGCTGACATTCTGTCATAGCATCTAAGCCTCTATTTTGAAATTTTTTTTCTTATATGAGTATTTGCACAAGTAAAAGGACAATGCAATTAGCATATAATTTCCATTTTCCATATCACTATTAAATGAGTCATAAAACTAGGGTTTGGCACCCTCGTTTAATCTCAAACAAAATTTCCTGTACTTGGAAACTGTATCAGATACTAAGGACTTTCTCCTTGTTTAAAGACTAACACAGTACTGTTGCTAACTATTCCTGTCACTCTGTGTGACAACAGGAGGTGGCAGCAAGAGATATGATTTTAGAAATAGACGGTAGTTACAAGCACGAAAAGAACTGCTTCCTATCCAAACTAGTATTCAGGAAAATGTTCCCAAAATGTTGATTGAAATTGAAATAAAATAGTTTGGTTTGGTGTAGTGCTACCTACCTGACATTTTTCATTTCATACTGATTTTGTAAGTCCTATGACATGAAGCTGTTTCATGAAGCTGTTTCCTTAGGGTAGCACTTTGGGGAAATGGTAAAATGTGGCTTCATAGTCTCCTCAGCTCTGAAAGCCATGTGAATATCCATGCTACGGGCCTAACCATCTTCGACATCTCAGTCAGCATTGCACTATCCCAATCCTTCAAGCTGGTCCTGGAAGGTTGGATTACAACTCATGTGAGGAAAAGCAAAATAAATTAATGGCCAAATAAAATATTTCCATTTTGGAAATTCTGAAATAGAATGCAATAAAGGTACAGTAGGCCATGTTCACACAATACAGAGGTCTATGCATTTTTAGAGTTTTCTCTTTTTGTGATTATTATTAGGTAAACATAGGACAAAAAAGATATTCCTGACAGCTGGAAAACCATATAGAAATGAAGATGCAGCAGATAAGAAAAGTAGGAGCTAACCTAGCAAATATGAAAGGCTCTGCGCACATCATCAGCTATCAAGAGCCAGACACCCCTCCTTTGAAAGAGACAGTCTACAGACAAGTAACACGGCAGACCATTCTAATTGTTCAAAGCAAAAGGGCAAAACAGAGGGGCTGATAAGGACACTGGGAAGATTGCATAACAAAATGAAAAGATATTAGAAGCAGCCTATTGTTGTTGCTTTGTCCTTCATGTCATATCAGAAAGACTGCAAAGACGGATCTAGGAGGCCTCAGCATGAGCGTCTACATTAGTTCCAGCTGAAAGCTGGAGAAGCTATGCACCTCCTGGGAGAACGATACTTTCCTCCTGCCTAGGCAGCAGTGTAGATAGATTTCCTTAAAGGCTATGTCATGCCACAAATATGAAGGTGTAGCACCTTCCGAATCTATAAGTAAATCTTTGCACTATATTTAATTGTCTCTGTTTTTTTAGGTTTATCTGTTTCATTACTATTGTTATCTTCATAATCTTAAAAAAAATCCCATGAGTTACTTGCAAGTGGTACCAGCCTAAACACACAGGCTAGAAAACCCTTTGTGGCTTTCAGTGGTATATTAACAGGTTTTGGAAATGTGAAGAGTGGGTCTCAATATAGTAAGACTTCTCCATTTCCAAAGCCATGAAGTAGAACATAGAAAAGCAAACTACGTAAGACAGGCTAAACAGCAGAATACAATACATCTACATTTTTATCACCAAAGTCTACCATCTGTCAGATGTTTAAAATTATTTTGCTGATTGCTTTAATTTTGATGGTACAAATAGATTCAAAAGGAAGTATTCCTATTTCATTCTGCTCTTTGCTCTCATGTGATCTTCTTCCTTGGTCTCAATGACTCACAAAATTACAGAGGAAGATCTTCCATCTTTCTTTTTCCTTTGTATTTCATCATTATTATGGGTGTTCCCAGATGTCTCACTATCAAGAGCATCTTACTATATGAGTGTCTCTTGACAGCTCTTCTTAATTATTATTATTTCAAGGCCCCACTGAGTTTGTAAATTGTCCACAATTACTTTCTCTTTGTACTCATGTCCAGCATCTCTATAAATACTGCTAAGGAGTTGTACTCTTTTGTCCTAACACCTATTTGCACTCCCTCCCTCCCCCCGCTTTTTTTTTTCTGCTCATCCAAATCTGAACCCTAGTCTTGTGTCATATTGATGGTTATCTGCTCCATTCAGTGGGTTTCCCATACTGTGGGCATGACTGTTCCCTGTTCTGTTCCAAGTCTCAAGGTTCCCTGCTACATCACATCAAGTGCTGATTCACTCCCTTGTCTCTCATTCTGTCTTGTCTCTTCTTTTTCTTATCACATCCTCCTTACCTTTATAGAAAGACCTATTTGGCCATTTCCCCATCAATTACTTTACATGTCCATTCATTTCACTGCTTGCACCAGTTCCTCAGGGTAGTTTCCTCTCCTCTCTCAGTACCAGCTCTGAGGCAAGCACACACAAATTAGCAAAAATTTCAACAGTGTATGTGTATTGCAGATGGTTATGAGGTGGTTAAGGAGAGATGCTCTCATCATAGGTGTTAGTACTAATGTGTGGAAAATGTCATTCATCAAATAAAATAAGTAGATAAGCATATTTTAAAATTACATCCTGACAATGTTTAGTGCCAGAAGCCAAGTTCTAAGACTCTGTCCAGGCTGCAGTGACTGCAGAAGGACAAGAGGAATGCAGGAAGATATTTCACACATTGGGGAGATGACATGGGGGAGTGACAGTGAAGTCAGGCTTTGGCAGCTAACATGTTTTTAAATTCTAAAACTCATAGAGAAGAAAGATGAAGAGTATTATAGGACACTTCCTTAAAGACAGAAGTACAGTATTCTAAATTCAAATAAAATTAGTCTGGATATCTATAAAGTCATAATGCATTTGGGTCCAGAAATTATAAATACATATTTATAACCAACAAGGAAGATCTTAATATTTGTCATTTTGGGGAGAAAACAAGTTTTTCTGAAGAATGTCTCCAATTTGTCTTAACAATTGGTTGGATACTGCGATACTGTAACTTTGAAGAGTAGGGTTCTGGGTTAGGCTTGGGGATGCTGAGGGTTTTTCCCAACCTGAATGTCCCTGTGATTTTGTGAACATAGCTACTATCTTATGTTTTGATTTCTATCTACAGTTAAAAAAAAAAAAAAAAAAAAAGCACCCTTAAAGATGCTTACTTGGTCTAATGGAAGGTGTCCCTGCCCACAACAAGGGGGCTGGAACTAGATCCTAGAATCACCAGACTTGGAATTGGCCTCTAAAGGTCATTCAGTTTAACCCCCATGCCTCCACCGTCATCCCCTCCCCTCCTGCTCCACCACCACCATTTCTGTTCCCATCCCAGAGCTGGGGAAAGACCCTCAGCCATCCAAGACACCACCCAGAGGAGCTCAGCCCCAGTGAGGAGGAACAGCCAGCACCCAGGGGTGATATCAGAGTGGTCATCAATGTTGGCCCTAACAACCGGGGGGCCAGCAGGCCCCCCGGCCTTTGTTGTCACCACCACCATCACCCAGTGTACACCATGGGCACTCACCAGGGATGAGAGGAGGATCTTCAGCCCATATGGGCTCAGCTTAGGGCTTCTGCTTCTCCTGAGTGGGATTAAATAGGGGAGTGGGTGGGGAGGGCAAAGTGACCACAGCTGGGATGGGAGGAGACTATGTTTGCCATGTTCTGTCTGCTCCTACCTGGTGGTTGCCTTGTTCTGCTTACTCTGCCTGGGAGTTGTAGCCAGGTGAGGGTTGGTCTCTTCTCCCAGGCAACCAGCACCAGAACAAGAGGACAGAGTCTCAAGCTGTGCCAGGGAAGGTTTAGGCTTGAGGTGAGGAAGAAATTCTTCCCAGCAAGAGAGATTGGCCATGGGAATGTGCTGCCCAGGGAGGTGGTGGAGTCACCATCCCTGGAGGTGTTTAGGAAGAGCCTGGATGAGGCACTTGGTGCCATGGTTGAGTTGATTAGATGGTGCTGGGTGATAGGTTGGATTTGATGATCTCAAAGGTCTTTTCCAACCAGGTCAATTCTGTATTCTGTATTCTCTTAGTGGTTCAATCAAACAAGAAATCAACATGATAATGTGCCAGCTATTGTCATCTAGATGATATATATATACAAATAAACTAAAGTGTCTCCTAAAATTAAGCAGTGGCAAAAGCATGTTTAAAAATATCACAATACTTTTTGACAGTCTTATTTAGAGCATTGTTTTTGTGCTATCCTGGAAATTTCTTCCTGGGAAAGGACTATTCATTGCTAAACTAAATAAGGAAGAACTAAAAAGATTACATTTGGCAAAGCATTTAGATTTTATTTTTCTCCCAAAAAATCTTGTTTTGATAATGACTTAATTCCTGATAAGCTTCCTCTCATTTGAAAAAAATTGCAGCTGAGTTGAATTAATGCATTAAAAAAATAGTTCTTACCATTAAATAATATTATTATTTCCATTTCAGTCACCAACAAAGTCTGCTTTAGGAAGGTACCAGAGCATGAAAGATTAAGGTTCTCACCTGCCCTAAGTTGCAATCCTTCCTATTTTTCTTATTAAATCAGATCTATATTATCTGGTTTGGGGAAATGCTACATCAAGAGCAGACTATATGTGATGTTATGTACATGCTGTTCCTCCATCTAGGATCTTGTGAGAGCCAGAAATGCCACAGATGGATTTGCCTGTGTTATCTTCTTGCCAAGGAGCTCAGACTGGAGGGCTGAGACAGAGACAGCAGCACCAGGGTTGTCTCTGGTGAGATCCCTGTGCTGAAAAGCCCCAGACACAACACTGGCTAGGGATGTAAGACATCAAGGGGTATAAGAATCATTTACCTCAGTCTGGTACCTTAGTGTCATTCTGCATATTTTAGCTTGTTTGATGCCCTTCACAAGGATAGCAGATGCAAGATATGTTGTGTTTGACATCCCTTCCAGACTACTTACTTATTACTCTCTACAACTACCTGAAGGGAGGTTGTAGACAGACGGATGTTGGTCTCTTCTCCCAGGCAGCCAGTACCGGGACAAGAGGACACAGTCTCAGGCTGCGCCAGGGGAGGTTTAAGTTGGATGTTAGGAAAAAGTTCTATACAGAGAGAGTGACTGCCCATTGGAATGGGCTGCCTGGGGAGGTGGTGGAGTCGCCATCATTGGAGGTTTTCAGGAGAAGACTTGATGGGGTGCTTGGTGCCATAGGTTAGTTGTTTAGGTGGTGTTGGATTGGTTGATGGGTTGGTCACGATGATCTTGAAGGTCTCTTCCAACCTGGTTTATTCTATGTATTCTATGTATTCTACTAGGTGAAAACCAGGAGAAACTAAGGCGTCTAAAACGGTCATAAGTGTCATCCAGTCTCTCCCTCTTTAAATTTTAGGCTATAGTGATAACACAAGTTGTTTGTGTTTGTGACCAGCTGCTTGGCTAGGTTAATATCAAGGCATCTTAACAAGCAACTTCTATGTCTACATAGGAAATACCACTTACCGCAATCCTTACCAAGTTGTTTTACGGTTGTCTCATGATCCCATGGCTTTTAGACTAAGCACAGAGCTGCTGCACATGAGTTTAGAACCATTATCATTGATTTAATGTCAAAGTTTACATAGAGATGGAACTATATCTATTGCTATTACCACTCATCAGTTTATTTAAATGGATGTATATTATAGAAAGCAATAAAGTATTAGAAAAATGTTAGCAGCCCTGTTTTGCCACTAGGTGAAGTAAGCATCATAAATAGCATTTTGATAAATTGCATCTGTAATATAAAAAAATACCCCAAACTATGCAAATAAGCAGCATTTTGGGGAATTGATTCAGAGTATTATCTTGCAACAATAATTGTATATAAATACCATCTCTAAAGTAGGTGGCAAAAGCAGCTAAAGAAAACAATACAAAATCCTTTCAGAATAATGAGTAATGCCAAGAAATGAGATTCACCCTTGCAATCCTTTAATTATTCACTGCCTGTCAAGTTATCAATTATGACTCTACCCATATATTTATATAAAGACAGAGTGTTCAGATGTCCTTAGGCTATGTTATAGAATAATTTCTAAATATAAAGAACTAGAAAAGAAACCAATTGGAATACTCCACTGAAAGTGATTATTTAAAATTACAGCCTCGCAAAGCAACTGAGTAGATGCATCTTTTGTTTTTAAGTAGTTCTACCTCCAGAGGTCAGTATTCTGCAAATTTCAGTATGAGATTTACCATGGTTTTCCCCTTCAACCATTTTCTTTACGTGGATAATCTCCTGTTCTGTGGTTTGGAGCGGGGTTTGATATGTAAAAATACCTAAATGTAATTAGAATAGAATAGAATAGAATAGAATAGAATAGAATAGAATAGACCAGAGAAATAAGCATGGAAACCAATATGCTTTCAATTTACCCCCAGTAGTGCTTTACACTGATATGATTAGAACACACAGATCTGTTACAGGGAGGGGAGAAGACAAAATGTATATCAAACATGTCTGATGGGTCTGGTCATGAAGAAAGTACCTGGATTCCCTAGGAAGATTGACCAGCACAACATTCTGCAGGCTATTTGCATGTAATTCAGGAGAGAAATCCAATTTCAGTGTCACCACAGCACAGTTCCTTGATTACATCATCATCTTTTTTTTTTTTTTTGGTGTGTGTGTGTGCATCATATCAAAGGTTCAGTTTGCAATTCAGAGGCATCTTGAAGTTTATAATGCTTTTTAATAAAAAAGAAAAAGGGATATGTACATTTAGTTAGTTTAGTTAGATTTTGTGGTCCAAATAAATTCCTGAGAAGAAATACAGTTGAGTTTATTGCATTTTCAAATTACATTTGCAAATAGTAATACAAACCCCAATGTATTTAAAATGATCAAAAATGTTTTAAAAATGCTAAAACCTTCAAAAGCAAACAAATATAATGCTATTGACAAAGTTTCTCTACTTAAAATGCAAGAAATTAAATGAGGTCAGTATAAAAAAATCAGAATTGTAGCCACCAAACTAAAAGTATAAAACAATTAAGGGTACCTTTCTGTAGACAAATGAGCATTTTGACACCAGATTTTCAGGTCAATACAGTCTGGTGTACTGGTTGACTATTCTTCACAATGGAGAGGAAATAATCTCCACAAAGCTTGTCAAATTGAAGTGTAACACTAGATTTTTGTATTGGTTGTCCCTGTCTAGAGTCAAACTGAAAACTTGCAATAACCAAAACAGCTGGGTTAAATACAGATTCTTTTTCATTCAGAATCATAGAATAGAATCATAGAATCAATAAGGTTGGAAAAGACCTCAGAGATCATCAAGTCCAACCGAACACCCCACACCTCATGGCAAACTAAGCCATGGCTTCAAGTGCCACATCCAATCCCCTCTTGACCACCTCCAGGGACGGGGACTCCACCACCTCCCTGGGCAGCACATTCCAATGGCAAATTACTCTCTCTGGGAAGAACTTTCTCCTCACCTCCAGCCTAAACTTCCCCTGGCACAGCTTGAGACTGAACCCTGTCTCATGATTTCTCAGTCTCAGAAGATTTGATATGATATTTGCTTCATTTTCCCCCCCAGTCAGATAAAGAGGCATAGATGTGGTACTAAGGGACATGGTTTATTACCAGACTTGGTGGTTAGATAATGGTTGGACTTAACGACCTTAAAGGTCATTTTCAACCAAAATGATTATATGGTTCCATGAAAAGAGACCAATGGCACTATTGAAAGGATTATAACTTTAAAAGGAGTCTCACATTATGTGGTCTTCCCAGTTAGCCTCCTGGAAAAACATGAGACATGGAGTTTAACCGTAATCTTCTGGAACATAGTCAAACTGTCTGCATGTCTATTCATAAATACATGTTCCACAGATCTGGCCTGTATACTGGTCCAGAAACTGAGTGGATTTTGTTCTAAAGAACTTAATCCAGTTAAAGAGATTAATGCAGATAAACTCTTACTGCTTCCCATGACACACGGGGAAACCTTTGCTACAAAATTACTTTCACAGTATCATGGCTACTTCAATCTATGTGGCTCTCTGTTATATTATAATGTAATTAAATGCCAATAAATGTATGAATCTGTGTATTTATTGTAACAATGCAAAAATATAATCTCATACACAAATTACCAAAACATAAAAATGCATGTCATTCCTGAATACTGTCAGCCAGCTTTGTATTTTAAATAAGGAGATATTTTTGACTCTTTAAAAGGAAAAATTATTACCCCCTCCCATCTTAAGTATATCATATAAGTGATGGTATAAACTTACTTTATTACTTTGAATTTTTTTTCAAGTTCTTAGTGGATTTGGATTTTTTTATCATCTGCTGCTTTATCTCAGATGAACACCCTTACACAGATTTATAAAACTATTCTTTTGCCTAATATCATTATTGATGATTCTGTTTTATTTTAATGAAGAACAATAACAAATTTTGAATATCAGTTGAGAAGTGGTACATAGCACAAAATTTGCATAGTGCTTCCAGTAACATCATATTATATGTATAAAGATTCACCTACTTCCTGGTTTTCCCTTATTTTTACATTAGGAATATTGAAGGAGGATAGAAATTTTTTTAAGGAGCTCAGATTTTTTTCCTTAGTTAACACCTTCCCCGGAGTCTTCACTTATTCCTCAAATTTGGATAGTCAGGCTGAGAACATGCTACGAGAAGCATGATGAGTAACTGTGGCAGGGATTTTACTGGGTACAGCTTCACGTTTGCTCAGTCAGGTAAAATTAATCCCAGTGCCATTCTCAGCCACTGGCAGTTAGAGCAGACCTGATTTGCAAAGATGAAGGCAGATGCTGGGCCCACCACTGGCTTACTCAGGGGTAGTGATGGGAGAACCTTCCCATGTTGGTGAAGGGGGTGTGAGGAAAAGTGTTAGAGGAAAGCAAGCATAAAGTTATAGCACCTGAGGTTACATTTCAGAGATTGTACAGAAAGACAGTATTTAGCTTGTTAAAAAAAAAAAAAAAGTGAAAAAAATCTGCTCACAAATGGACTTGCACATGGTAAATTCTGACAGAAATCCCAAGAGCTTCTGTCAGGCTGCTTGGATGATCCAAAGAGGGGGAAAAAAAAATAGCACCATGAATCCAGAGGCCTTCAGTTTCTATTTTTCAGTTTGCTTAATTTCTAACTGTTCAGTTCTATTAGCAGAAATAAAAGCATGTTGAATAGGCTCATAAAGAAGAGTCAAAGCTTCTATTATTTTAATAGATTATCTTATTATTTGCACAGGTATTTGTTTAATATCTAGAATAAAATAAATGCCATTTCCTGTCAGAAAAAAAAAATCACCTAATAATTAATTTCCTATTTTCCTTTAAGGGCAGCATTAATATTAGTGTACAGTGGAGGTTTATGCCCTGACTATACAGCTGTTAGAATCCTCTATGGTAAAGATGCATTGGAGGGGTGTTCCTGACAAAAGATTCCAACTAGGTAAAGGGAAATATTGGGGCAGCTCTTGTGAGAAAACTGATTGCTGCTTGCCACCTACAGCAGAAATAATTTCCTCTGGGTCAGGAATAACTATAATGAGATTAACTCAAACTAGGAACAAGGGAAAGAGCACTTTGTGCCTTAGAAGACAGAGAAGTTCAAAACAACCATCCTCATAAAACACAGAAATGACCAGATGATCTGCCTGAGAGTGGTGGAGGTGTCTGTACAGAATTAGGACCAACCATCCTTAAAGATAAGCTATTCTAGACACCAGAGCTCAAAATTACCTTTCTTCAGGGCAAGAATTGTCTTGCTATCTAGCTGGTAACCAATTATTTATCCATACAAGAACTTGGCTATAGTTTATTAATCTTAAAATACTTTGGCAAGAAACTATGCCAAAAGACTTTTGGATGTCTAAATAAATCGGAAATGAAAGTGACTGCTGATAAACACATGGCTGCTGATACCCTTAAAAGACTCCAGTAGGTTTGTTAATAGACTTCCATTCATAAAAGTCATCCTGTATCTTCTCAAGTGTGTTTGACTTATTCAGATGCCCACTAATTGTATTTTTCACTATAGGTTCTATAAAAACACACCTGTTGAATAAAGATAATGGGCTTACAGGACTACAGGACATCAGAATACTCTGAAAGTCTGCAGGATTCCAGCTGCCTCTTCTATAGCTGGAATAGTGTACTTTAGACAATAAAGCACTGATTAACTGTATATTTTAAAAAATACATGTTTTTTCTGTTTTATCAGATTTTCTATTGCCTGCATGTGTATATATTGACAATATATGAAAAATGCAATCACTTAATGCAAAAAAAATCCTAACATATCTCGCAAGGTTTTAAGCAGATGATACAAAACCAGATTTTCCAGACTGCTCAGTCCTATATCCTGACTTTATTCCTTTCTGTTACTGAAAAAACATTCTTTCTTCAGTGCTCCAGTATTATGTCTGCAGCCATAGTCCTCTTCAGCATCATCCCCTCAGCTGCCTGAAATGACACAAACTCTACCTGATTGTTCCATGCAGCCACATATGTGATACATCTGCTTTGCCATCATGTTACTCATGCAGGGAAAGGAAACTGAGAACACATGGCCAGACCACCAGAGACTTGGTCCTGCTGTGACAATTAAAGGTAACTTGCAACTATAGGATTCTCTCAACCATCTGCTCCTTTGAGGAGAAATATAGCATCAGACTGCCCCAAATCAGTACATTCCAGACAGTATTTGCCTTTTGGACCTTGTCAGAAACTCTCGCTACTGAAGTCCATGAGTCCTGTGAGGCACACGGGTATGTAATTCTTCAGTTGAGGTACAGGTCCTGATCCCAGTTTATTAGCTTGCAGGTAGGGCTTAATAAGAAGGGAAAATCTTACATTTCCTTGTTCCTGTCTTGTTTTTTTTCCACTATCCTCATCCCTGTCTCCAGCCACATGGTACACCTCTGTCCTGTTGGTGAGACCACCCCTTCTCAGTAGCAGCAAGTTACACAATACATTATGGCACAAGGAGCAGCATGTCAAGAAGAAAAGGTAAATTATGAAAGGAGAACACAGAAATCAATTAAATACTTTGTGAAACACTCCTGCTTACCCTTATTTCATGTTTCTAAAGATGGCATCAGTAATGAGGGGTTGAACACTGCCTTCTTGAGAAAGACTTCAGTCTGCTTGATCAGTTCAAACCAGCCAGCTAGAACCCGACAGTACACCTCTGTGTCTAACTTGATTTAGGTTATTATTCTAAAAGACTGAACTTGCAAGGGTGTGATTGCACATGCAAACCAGTCTGTCTGAGTTATAAAATTGCAAGAACTAATTTGCATGTTTTAACTGGACCATGAACTTGTTGAGCATAAATTTGTTCCCCAGTGGGATTCATTCTTAAATTAATATTTATCCCTACAAAGAAATACAGGTGATTAATCCTCTTCTGAAAATGCAGGACTTACAGTCTCAGAGACAAAAATATCCTCTATTAATTGTAGGAAAGTGACTCATGGATAAGTATAATTTTTCCTGGACAGCTGAGAAGAATAAATACACTCCGGAAAATCCAGCTCTTCAGGCCTACACAACATTTCTGGCTTGAATAACTCAACATGCTAGAGCCAAAGGATATTCATGCAAGCCTCTTGTTACTGCTTTCAAATCTGTGGGTGTTGGGGGTTTTTTGTTGTTGTTTGGTTGGTTTTTATTAGGATTGGGATCTAGTGTCAAAATTTCAGTTGTTGCTGTGTTAATGCTATAGATGTGGCAGCTGCTATGAAAAGACCTTCTGTTTGACATTACCTTACTACTTCTAGAGAAGATATACCTGTCCCTAAATCATCCCTTTCAGCTAAGGGAAGTTCAGCAATGCCAGTTCAAGGACCAACTGAAATGATCATTCCTGCAGCTAGCATTTAGCAGGGTGTGCTCCACCTGGCATGGGAAAAGAGTCCACAGCAGCTTGTACAACATGGGCAGAACAACTTTCTCAGGACAAATTTCTCCCTGCGGAATAATGACTGATGCTTAGAGTACTGTTAAGCCAAAGACCCACTTCTCTACTAGAAACCAGATCTGTCCCTGTATCAGCGGAATCACTTACCTGTCATTATCATTGATAATAACTGTTAAAAAGAGAAACAGTTCCAAAAGAAGTGTTGGAACCCTCCACAGATATCTAAAAGAAAAGAAACTGTAGTTGAAATCCTCAAAATTCAGAAAGTGTTGGAATTCCTTTCTTGCAGAAAATGCAAGTCAGACAATTCACGTGAGATAGAAATTGCTGCTAAATATATAAAGTGCTTTGAACTTGTTCTCTTCAATTTCCATCTATCCAAAATGGAGGCAGTGCTGAAATGTGATATCATCTGGAGGCATAAATTAGTTTGCTAACTAACAGTATCTCTTTGCAGGTTTTCTGTGCAACCCAATCGAAATACACAGTTGCTTGTTTTAAAGAGAGCTTGTATAACCACCTTTCCCTTCCTGGGATGATATAGATTATAGTTTGCTCTTTCATAGCTTAGCTGATTTGAGTTGCGTTCTTCAGAAACATTAATACTTGTATTAACCCAGAGCTGAATAATTGGAAAATGCATTGGTTCTTAATGATGGAAAAAACTCTAAAAAACGTTGGCATTGATTATTGTAGTAAGAACAGTACAAAAATGTTCAGTCCTAAAATATACTATGGCAACTGAAGGTGAATTACAACCATGATGACGTTCGATAAATAATTCTGATCAATGCATACACATTACAATTTAAATAACTCCATTAACTTGAGATTGGTAATTACATATATTATTAACACAATTAATTTTGAGATGTGTTGCCAGTTATAATAGAAAGCCTCTTGTTTTATCTTAGCAACTGTGACAAATAAAGTAGTATCATTAACTACCTGGAAACAGAAAATGAGGAAGTAATTTCAGTGCCTTGTTCTTTTAACTACATCACTCCTGGTATCAACACTCATCCCCACATCTGTGGTGCACGGGACTGTTGCCTAAATCATGCTGATTGAATGGCTGTGTGGTTGTGCTGAAAACAGGAATGCTGATATGATGCTGCTGAGGGACAAAATAACCTTGTGGGACAAAAAAAAAAAGGGGGATGAGGGTAGGGTCTTTTTAGCAATACGCTCTTAACACTATTGATAAGGCATAGTAAACTGGGAAGAAAATGCAAAACTGAGGAAAATCTTAAACTAGAATTTCCATTTAACTAGACTTTGAGGTAGCAAAAAACTGCACCAAAGACTGATTTACAATTAGTTTTCTTGTTTCTGAAAAGCACAATAGTTACAGGTTTAGATTAAGCACAGAAGAGACTGTAGAAATCAAGATCCATGCAACTTACTGCAGGAAAAATCATCTTGGGCTGTCAACAAAGAAATAGGCTCAAATAAACCAAATATGTGCAGACTTTGAAGTGAATCAATTATGACTGATGTGTTGTGCTGTGGGAAGCTCCTCTGCTCCCTTGGCTTGTGCTGATGCTGAAAAACTGTTTGCCATTATGGCATGCAATCTGATCAAGAACACACAAAGAGCTGTACAATAGCTAGTTAACTGAGAAACAAACACGTTGTGGAACTGCATTTAATTAATTTTCCTTAGTGATATCATATTAAATGGCACAGCCACAGATTTCTTGTAACCATTTAAATTACCATACATGCATATAATTAATGTAGCATTGTTAACAAGAAGTAACATCATCTTGCTTTAAAATATTAGATCCTGGAACACCTTGATATCAGGTATCCTCAGCAACATTCAAACTGGTGTCAGACCAGCTTCTGTTGAGCTGTTCCAAATTACACTGCAGTAATGAGAACCTTGCCCAGTTGCTCTCTCGACTGCTATGTTAAAAAAGGAACAAGTATGGCTCGTGCTACCTGACTCTTCCTAGACTATGAAATTATACTCTTAGGAATTATTTTACTCTCTTAATCCTGGTATACAGAATTTGTGACACTAAATGCTAAGAGACATATTTGAAGAAACCTGTGCATGGGCAATGAACAAGTTTTAATGGAGTGGAATAAATTATCCAACACTGAGGCACAATTTCCAACCATGGAAAGCCTGCACACTACAGTTTTACCTCTGATTTCTAAAGCTCCAGGTCAGAGGGAGCTATGTCATGAGAGATGAGTATGGATTGTTTTACTTTTTTAATGGTTCATCATGATAAGATTATTTTTTTTGGTCATAGATTTGACAAAAGCATGTTCTCCAATTGATGTAGCATCTCCAGAATATTTCTTTATCTATTTTTACTCTTTGTTCTCATAATTTCTGTTACAGGAGCTATCTTCTTGAACATCTGAAAGTAGGTTGATTGAAAAATACATAATATTGAGAACAGTGCTCCAATAGCAATGATAGTAGAAGAAACAAACTTCTTCCATTTCCGATTACAATGATTTGTCTAGTGTAGGCAAAGGAAAAAAAACTACGCTACACAAACACTTATTAATAAGTACACAAAGTACACAAGTGTGTTTATTACATTTTTGCAAGCACTTTGTTCTACATTTCAAAAACGCCACCATCAAGCTGTTGGCACATTTATGTACAAAACAGATTAATTGTAATGCCTGCTACAAAGCATTCTTTGTGAAAATACAAACTCTAATACCAGAGAAGAGCCAAAAGCATTAACATCATTACAGGAGTTTAAAAGACATAGTTTTAAAAATCAGCACAAACGTTTTAAGACACAAAACTGAAACACTACAATATAGAATCCAAAAGAGGTTCCTAATACTTTTTGCAGAACTGTAATACCGGTACTGCACATGATCAGAAAACTGTTGACCCTATAGGACAGCCTAAGTGTAAAAAAAAAAGAAAGAAAACCAGTCCAAAACCTCAAATCAAAAACACAACCAAAAACCCCCAAAACAGGCAAAAGAAAAGAAAAAGAAATAAAAGCCAATCAACTAATACTACTCAATGCATTATCATGCCACAAGTAACTATAGTTATTACCCTCTACTTACTACAAGAATTGTTAAAAATTACTGATGATGCATGACTAGTAATAGTACAAAGAAGAGTTTTACTCAAGAAGTTTTATTAGAAATGCACTTACACTGAGAGAATTCACAATGGTCCAATAAGTGCACAAAACTACCTAAGATTTTTAACACTGACAAAAATGTCTTGTCAGGCTACATCACTTTAAAAGACATTTTACAGCATTCTTGTAGCATTAGAAATAGGCAAAAGGAAAAAAAAAAAGGCAAAATAAAACAAACAAACAAAAACCTCCACCAAATTTGGTCCAATAATACTGACTTTTCTTAAATAGGGTTTTTTGTTTTGTTTTTGATACAGGTAAGTATTTCAAATTAAGATGATCTATCTTTCTGATAACATTTTCCTATCAAAATAAATGTTCAAATATATTACTACACTTTCAAATAATAAACTCTGTAGTGGTTTCTCACCTTACTTTAACGTAATACAGGTAAACCAGTATGTGTAGGAAAGCTATAAGCCAAGCTATAACATTTATGGAAGTCTCCTTTAATGTGTCTCATACAGCTCAGACAGGTGCAATCCATGTAAATTTTTTAAGCAGGTAAAAAGACATCTGATCCTACGGTCACTGTGGTTTTGACATATAACTTTCATAAATGTAGCTAAGCAGTAATTTCTTACATTATCACATGAACAGCTCCAATTTAGCATAGTCATCATTGAATTAAAGAGAGATCATTCTGTAAAAAACTATGGATAACTATATCACTTAATTAACAATTGTCTATATACCATAACTCTTTAACAGGTAGCCGTGGTATTAAATTCCTTCAAAAGGCAAGTGGCCATGCATTGTTAGCACCACGGTCTGCATGCTCACAATACAAACAGGAATTATCACCCATTGAACTTGGAACAAGAGAATATTCTTTAAAAACATCAAGAATAATACAATGTTAACAAAGATAAGAAGCACTTTTTTCTTTTTTTCTGTTTTTTTTTTAATCTTTTTTCTTTTTTTTTTCTCCCTTTTTTATTTTTTTTTTACCCACTATTACAAATTTAGAAATTGCACCTTTGATTGTTTAAAACTTTCTTAGGACCTTCACTCACATTGATCAGGGTCCATCTGGCAAGTTTTCCAAATATAAAGGAAAGTCATCTGAATGTTTTCTCTATGTATTGTACATCATGTACAATGGTCCCTTTGAAGTATACCTGTAGTTAAAGTAGTTATTGAACTCAAAACTAAAAAGTATAAAAAGCTACTTTTTTTTCCTCCAAAAACATATAAGAAACAATGCAAAAAGTGTTATGCATAACACATACAAAGTGATTAAAAAAATCAAACACATATTTGTATTTGACAATAGTTTAGTATCTTTGATCTAGCAGAACTAATTAGATTAAAAGAATTCAGGAAAGGCTATTTAGAAGCTTTGTGGTAGAGAATGGTCACACAGAGTAAGAACTAATTAAGAAACCAAGTGCTAGACAACCAAGAATTGTACAGGGGTGATATGTAAGTCACCCAAACTATCTTTTGTGAGAAGCACTTCCAATTGTTTTTAAAATGGTTGGATAGCCTTTAGTTAAACAACAAAGCATTCACATGTTAGAAAGTAAGACAGGGTTTCTTTTATGTGTAAGCATTGAGCCGCTCTTTAGAGCGAGTAGAATGAATATCATGAAGCTCCTGTTCCTCCTTTGATTTGATATCTTCATATTTCTGCATTCTGCATGCATCTTTCACATAGGCCCAGTTGGCAGACAAGACCATGAGATAATGGACCTGTAAGAGAGGTAATGCAGAGGTAAGAAACAAGAGACCTAATCAAATAGATTAAGTTCAGCCAAGAAAGCTCTAGGGTTGAGATTGGATTTTCATCTAAACATAACTAAATATTGTTAAACTAAGAAGCTACATGATGTGAGTTTCATTCATCTTGAGATTACTCAATTAACAGCTGTTGCTGTTACTGTGACTAGGAGTTGGTAGCAATGGTTATAAAAGAATTAAAATCTAAAAATTAAGCAAATCATCCCTGCTTTACTATTTCAGCCAGTCTGAAAACCTATGTGGAAAATGTCTTCTGGTTATTTCTTGCAGTCCTCTTCCCACTGAAACACTATTTGTTAAAGTAGTTCCTTAAGACAGAAATATGCTGTAGACACATCTGTTCTCCTATGATTACAATAGAGAAGAGTTGATCTTTTTCTTTCTTGTTAAAGTTAGCATTAGGAATCCTTTTAGCCATGACTTCTTTCTTTCAAATGTAACTTCTAGCTGTCTTGTCAAACCCAGTTAATGTAGGAAAAAATTGCCAAAAACCAAAGAATATTTTCAGCTATGCAAAATGTGACAAAATATAGTTAAAAGTAAACTTGAGTTCTTAAAAGGCACACATTTCTCACTATTTACTTGAGCAATTTTATTTCACTGCTCTATTAGTTATACCACAATTCATTTGTGTAATTCTTTATACTGTATAGAAAAATGAAGCCATCTGTATGATTTTTAAAAGGCTTCTGTTCATCCCAAATGATGCAGAAATTATATTAATGTTCTATGCAATTTTTTTAACATCTAAAAATACCTTTGTTTGTTTTAAGAAAATAAAACTTATTTGTTTTATTTGTTTATTTTAAGAAAATAAAATTTTATTTGGTTTAAGAAAATAAAATTCTATCTAAATAGAAGGGATCACTTGCAGCCAGTGCAAGTTACCAGGTGAATTACGATGACATATTCCCAAAAGCTTGGTTTATTTGTGTTAGTAAATGTGGACAGAATGTCTATGAATACATCTGAGGATTAAACACCAGTTAAAGGATATTGGCAGTACTGTCACATGAACGATTTTTTTCTCATGAGGCTTTGAGTAAGTTTAATCCAAAAGTTAGTGAAAGGTAACTTACCTGTACAAAAATTAGGTTCTGCCAATGTTTTACAATATAGGGGACGTAAAGCACCCTTGAGTTTGATATGGAGCTTAGTGGGTTATAAGAATGACATGGTATGGCTGCCAGTGACTGAGCTTAACAACCAGTTGGTCAAACAAAGTGACAAATTTTAATACAATGCCAATACAAGGAATGAAGCTGAGGTCTCCTGCTGCCAAAGCTACTTTATTCCAAATGCCTGAGTTTAATCTTCACACTTGTGGCCATATACTTTGACTACCTGTTAAAGCAACAAGCTGCTATCCTGTCCACTCCAACTTCCCAGGTCTAGGCCTTTCAGAATATCTGTAGACTGAAAACTTGCCTTTTGAAGATGGACCTCAGATTTCCCACTTTCAGTCTGCTGGATCTGCTTACAAGAAGCCTCTGACCTTCTCAAACTTGTCTCCCTCTCACCTAAGGATATGTTCTATTGGCTCTGTATTCAGCCAGAAAGTAAAAATGTTTAGTAGTAACATTCAACTAGTATATTCTAAGACTCTCTGGACATTTATTCTTCCCTTAACAGGTTTTCAGACACTTTCTGATGAAAGCATCTCTTAAATCTCTTAATCAACTGTCTCAGTAGCCACAAAAAAAATCTTGAAATCAAAAAAATTCCACTCCTCCCTAAGAAACTGAAAAAATAAACTATTACTGAAAAATTGAATAGAGTAATCATAAAAACACTGAGATTGTGCATATTATTGTGGCAGGTTTAGGCACAATTCTCCTGATTATATTGGACTGGTTTAGATATATGAGTATATTAGATTCCTAGTAAGTGGACAGAACCCCTTTAGTAAGTTTTTTTCTTTTATACATTTAGCAGTCCCATCATCTATGTTTGTTTGTTTGTTTGTTTTTTTAATTTAATACCAGGTTGCTAGATAACATTGCACACTAAGGAGGTCATCTTTAAGTGGCTGTCTAATTGCATTTTGCAGTTCCATGACCTGAACACCCTGAAGCCAGTGGGGAACTGTTAAGGCTTATTCAAATTGAAGCAGAGCAGCTTCCACAATCTGCCTCAGGATGTTTCACCTACGGACACATGCAAGACTGTACAGGGTCTTTATTTAGAATAGAATAGAATAGCATAGAATAGCATAGCATAGCACAGCATAGCTTAGCATCGCATAGAATTAGAATAGAATAGAATAGAATAGAATAGAATAGAATAGAATAGAATAGAATAGAATAGACCAGACCAGACCAGGTTGGAAGAGACCTTCAAGATCATCGTGTCCAACCTACCATCCAGCACCACCTACTCAACTAAACCATGCAACCAAGCACCCTATCAAGTCTCCTCCTGAACACCTCCAGTGATGGTGACTCCACCACCTCCTCGGGCAGCCCACTCCAATGGGCAATCACTCTCTCTGTGTAGAACTTCTTCCTAACCTCCTGTGTAAACCTCCCCTGGTGCAGCTCGAGACTGTGTCCTCTTTTTCTGGTGCTGGTTGCCTGGGAGAAGAGACCAACCTCTGCCTGTCTACAACTTCCCTTAAGGTAGTTGCAGAGAGCAATAAAGTCACCCCTGAGCCTCCTTTTCTCCAGGCTAAGCAACTCCAGCTGTCTCAGTCTCTCCTCATAGGGCTTGTGTTTCAAACCTCTCACCAACTTTGTTGCCCTTTGTTGCCCTTTACCTGTGAAACTTTCCTGTTTAATATTCTTCATAGGGTAAAAGTATACTTCAACCCTTTAAAACTGCAGAATTGCAGCTAAGCTAGGAAGGGGCTTTTGTGTTTGTTTGTTTTTCCTTTCCTTTTAGGACATGTCATCAGCCCAGCAGGGTAGAAGTCCAAATAACTGTTCTCCTCTCCTTACATGCATCTAATATTCTGCAGAGCACAATAATACTGGGGAAGAGGGACTAGACAACATATATTTCCCTTGTTCTTAGTCCTAGGAGCATTGATTACATCTCAGTCTTATAGGTCAGATCTTCTGTAGAAGTTCAGGTGGAGAGTACTGTTCACATGGTAACTGGGAAACTGGGAAACTGTGTATCTTATAATTGAGTTTTGATGTGGTGGTTTGGGGGAAACACCACAGGCAGAGTGCTTCCTAGCTTTACAATCAAACTTTTGGGACATTATAGTTTAAATTTAAACAACTTCATATCTTTTGTCTCAGACAACACTGACAACAGTAGAAGTGTTAAGCTATTAGGCATTACCTTAATGATCAATTCTGCATCCATTTATTATCCATTCAGACATAATAAAGAATAGTAATATTCAGAATCAGTAAAAATGATTCAATAGTCTATGCTCAAGACTCACAAAAAAGTCTACAACATAAATAATTCCATCAGTTTATTTTTCATCTTGGGCTGAAGTGTAAGAATGATAAATTTTTGAAACAAACTATTTGGCACTTTCCTTCTCTGCAAAATAAAGGTTTCCCTGACATATACTGTAAAAAATATGTTTTTCTGTACATCAGTCCTAACCTATAGTCTAATTCTCTTTTTGAACCCCAAACCATCACCCTTCTTTGAATATTAAAGAGACAGCTTGTGAACTGTGAAAAAATTCTAACATTCATATACAAATCTGAGACCAAGAGACAGAGTAAAGTAGAAGACACAGGAAAGTTGTGATTTGTGACCAAAAGGATTTACAAATATTAACAACATTGGTTTGTGCTTTTTTTGGTCATAAATTACTGCACTTTTTAAAATACATTTTTAAAATGCAGTTTCTAGAAAACTATCCGGTGACAGATGGTTTTAATACTTATGAACAAGCTTATTTCTTTGGTAAAGTTCATGACATATACTGACATTAAAAGAGTTAAGGAATTCCATACGTATTAATCTGGCTCTTGCAAATGTCCACAAATGAAGAAATGAGTATATAGTGGAGTGTATCAATGTCATGACTTCAAATGTCATTTAAAGACAGATTTTACCAATTCATTTAGGCATTAGTCTCACTGATGATGCACTACTACTACTGGCTGGTAATAAATACAAAATACTTTAGTCAGATGAGCTATACTAAAGAAACTATTTGCAAGAACTGTTTTAAATGTGCAATAAATTAATAAGATTTCTCTTTTGTAAAGGACTGTTATTATAATCTACTTTTTCCTGTTAACATGTTGAATTTCACAAACAGGGAAATATGCAGCTGTTGAGAATATAGCAAGACTGACTTCATTAAATCATATTTGTGATTATGCTTGCAACAGCACAGATAGGGAAGGGCATTCGTTCTCCAATATCTTAAATAGCTTCACCACATTTTATTCCTCATGCTAGCCCACTGCTAATACGTTAACACCTTCTACTAATCTGAGTGTAAGAACTGGGAAAAGATGTATTCTTCTTATGTGAGACAGAACTCAAAAATTCATTTTCGCTTCTCTAAATTCCTTCTACTGCAAAATTCCAATAAAGAGAACGTGCTACTATTTTAGTGTCCAGCCACAAAATTCTGAACTTCCTCTCATGTCTCTCATGTCAGTCTTAGTGCTACTATGTTAGCTGTGAAGAACACTTCTTAACCTATAACTGTGGTCTGATATACCACTTTTAGAAATTATCTCCATCAGAATAGAATGTGCTTGTCTTCAGCAGATCACAATGGAAGGTTAAAATCAAGAATTGAATCACAAAATAGAATGCAAACATTTACCAGCACTTGGAAATAAACAATTTACTAGAACTTAGTCTCTTAACATATATTTCTACTGAAGCAATGAGTGTTGTCACGCCTGTTCTGTGCAGCCATAGAACACAATAAAGCATAGTATATTCAAAAATATGCTAATAAATGTGAACCATCAAAGTGAATTTCTAGTGGATTACTGATTGGTGTAAAACATCTATGGCATCTGTGATATGGTATTGTGAGCTTTGGGGGTTTTAAGCTTAGTTGAAAATTGTACATATTTAAACTACATTGATCACTGTAACTACTGAATTTGCTTTCAATGATGTGTTTGTTTGCACTGAAAAACATTTGGTGGCTGTTCTGATTCAAACCTATCCTTTGAAATTCAGAATTGTTGTCTGAACAAATTACCATTTGATAATTACTACTGCAGAATGCCCAGAGAGGTGGTAGATGCCACATCCCTGGAGACATTCTGGGTTAGGCTTTATGGAGCTCTGAGCAACCTGATCTAGTTGGGAATATCCCTGTTTACTGCAGGGGTGGGGTTGGACTAGATGACCTGTAGAGGTCCCCTCCACCACAGTGCATTCTATGATTCTGTAAGTATATTTCAAAACAATAACAATGGTTCCATGGATATACTTTCCTAACACAAATATGTATTGTTATTATTATTACTATTATTGTCATCATCATTATTGGTTTTGCAACTACTAGTAGAAAAGTCTCCATTTGGAAAATCAAATTAATTATTAGTAGTACTTATAATCTATTAATATACTTCTTATTTGTGGTCTTGTGTGTAGAAAGTATATACTTTTCATTTAGCTGTCTCCATTGTGTTGGCAGGGTGTCATGTAAAACTGAGGAAATGGCAGAGAATGAAAAAAAAAACCACTAATGCAGCAGGAATACTAGCTTCATTGGATATTCTCTGACTGTTCCTTTTAATAAATGCAATTCTAAAGAGAATTTAAAATTTATGGCCCCAGGATTCAATGAAAAATTACTAGTAACAGTAGCAATAGTAATCACCATCACTAACACTTTCCTTATAAAATGTGTCAGGACTGTGTAACAGTCACTTTTCCTTTCGCATTTCACTCGTACAGAATCTCCATTCTAAAAATATCTTTAAGCAGACACGGCAGACAAGATGGAAGAGCAAGGCAGTATCTCATGCAATTTTCCTCTCAGTGGAACGTTCTCACTGGTAAAATGTCATCAAGGTAATATTTTTTACAAAACAGAAGGGAAAATTAGTCCTGACAGGAGATCTGACCATTCACATACACACATAGAATTGAGAGAGAGTCTGTTCCTAAAATAGCAACATAGCAGGCCTGTGAGTTTACAGAAGGTATAGCTCATAAAAGTATATCACTATGGTCATGGGACATGTAAGCTCAGACAGAACTAAACACAGCAAGAGAATGCTAAAAATTCTTAGAATGTGGATTTTTATTAAACAACAAAAAAAATTAAATTCTACTTCAAAGGGAATCCATCAATATATTAGAAACTAAAAAAGGGTAAGATAGAGTTTTGAATTACATGATTATATTTCAGTAATAGCATTGAGTGACAGTATGAAAATTGAACAACTGATACTAAGTAGCAAAGAGAATATATTTGAAACAAGGGTGGAACTACAGAGCATTGGGTAGCTTACCATAGCGATGACTGCTGCTCCAGCTCCAGCGAGTGCCACAATGAATAAGTGGAATGTCATGTTAAGCTGCAAAGTGGGACAAAGAAAAGGACTTTCATGGTGGTACACTAAACACAAACTGAACAAAAAGTCAGGATGGCAGAGCAAATAATTACCTTCCTAGTGCCACCATGCTACTTCTTCCAAAAGATTGACATCACTACATGACATTGTACTTGTGGTTGGTTTTTTTAATGATACTCATATAATGGAGAAAGCCTATTTTAAAATAGTGTATTTAAATCATAAATATTATGAAAAACAATCATTTAAAAAATAAACAGTCCAACACTGTGTGCTGACTGCACAGCAAGGGCCACATTTTCTTAAATGGTTTTGGTATAGAAACAGACTGTATACCTTAACTCTAAGAAGATTTATTCAGACACAGTGAGACCCAGAGAAACATTTAGCAAAGTAGCCTCTGCCTTCAGAAGGATCAAGATTTTAGCCCCATTTTCTGGTTTAGATAGGTGTAATTTTATTTGTCCTGTCTTCATTCCTGATTATTTAAAACCCAGAAACCTCACCTGCACTGAAATACAGGGCCTTTGCCTAAGGGAAAAGCTTAATAGGAAAATATAGGTCCTAGCAGACCACAAGATTTGGTCAAATCCATTTGAAATTTTTATTCTTCTGTCACAACAGCAATCATAAGGTCTTCAAACAGTGATTCATTATATAGACCTATTCACTGTGCAGCAAACGCATTAGCTTTCAGAAAGATCTCAGTAAAAAAAAACCCACATGACAATGGAATTCTTAAAAAAAACAAACCAACACAACAAATGTATTTAGAAAACAAATGCCTGGAGAACCTGCATAGACTAAATTTTGCAAGTGGTGAAAGACTAGGAAAAGTACTTGCTGGCTGTATTTTCCACTGGGATTTTGTTCCATCATTATAGTTAGAAGGAGAACATTAAGAGTAAGAAGAAAACACCACATCAGTTACTTCCCACAGTAACATATATTATAGATTTGCCGAAAGTATTATCACTTTTATTCACCTCATTAGAGTCACACATCTTGATGAAGCTTTCTGATGAAGTGCAAACCTTCTTTTCTTCTCCAATAGTTACAATACCTGGAGTGGGATAAATATCACAGTATTTAGTATTGCTAGTACATGGCAGATTACTTCATGTGAGCCTGAAAGCTAAGAAACAGAAAATCTTGACTGCTTTGCAGAACTTTTTTTAAGAACTGGAGCACCTTCCCTATGAGGGCAGGCTGAAAGCTGGGGCTGTCCAGCCTGGAGAAGACAAGGCACTGGGGGAACCTTATAGCAGCTTTCCAGTGCCTACAGGAAAGCTGGAAATGGACTTTTTACAGGGGCATGTATTGACAAGATGAGGGGTAATGGTTGCATACTGAAAGAGGGTACATTAGATTAGACATTAGGAAGAAATTCCTCACTGTGAGGGTAGTGAATCACTGGAACAGGTTGCTCAGAGAAGTTGTGGATGTTCCAGCCCTGGAGGTGTTCAAGGCTGGGTTGGGTGGGGCTTTGAGCAACCTAACTAGGTGAAGTTGTCCCTGCCTATGGTTGGGGTCTTGGAACTAGATCAATGTTTAAGGTCCCTTCTAACCCAAACCATTCTATGACAGTTTCAGCCATCACAAAATTAACACATCATCTATTTAATAAAAGCCCCAGTAGGAGATATGTAGGTAATATTTTTACTTTTTTTTTGTCATTCTGGTAAGTACCTTCATTCCAGATTTCGATCAGCACAATAATCAAAACACCAGAAAATTATTTGAGGTCAATATACACATTTACCATGCTGTTCACAAACATTCTCTACCCTCATGTTGATCTAGTACAAAGCTGCTTTCACAAGTTATTAGAAAGCATTATGCAAACATATATTTTATTGTGATAATAGTTTCTCTACCATGAAAAAAGATACTGTTCCTTCCTATTAGTGATCAGTGGGTTTTACACTGAATTTACAAGAAGCTTGTACCTTCACAGAACATACATTTTATATGTTATTGTTCAATGCATACTTTAAATAGAATTATTAATGCAAATAGGCATTATTAGTAGAAACATATAAGGTCATAGAAAGAACAATTAATACTCTTGATGAGATCTGTACAGAAAAAAATGCTTTCTCAACTCACCTGTCATGCTGTGGAGAACAAAACCCATCAAAACATTTTAATTTCCTCCCCCCATAAAAACAATAATGTGGAATATTTTGTTTCACCTTAAGTGAAATGTTTAATATGAACCAAGTTGTTTCATTCCTAAGCAATACAGCATTTGTTATATCTCAGCAGTTAAAAATTCACTGTGAAATATATATTCAGACTATGAGAATTGCTTTGAGAAGCCTCAACTCCTGGGGGCTGATTGAGTTTAACTCTCCGACATGTGCAAGAGCTTTTTTGGCAAAAACCTTGCCAAATTAATGAAAAGGACTTTAAACTTCTGGGGGAGGGATTCCTCAGTCCATCCCACCACTAGTACTTTGAGGTCCGTGCCAGCAACTCATGCCTAGAGCCTGGATAAGAATTTGAGGCCATTAGGAGAGCACTTGAAGTGCAGGACAAGTGCAGCCATTAAGTCAGTTTCTACAGGGGCCCAGCATAACTTCCTCTGTGCTAATGCATGTAGAATGATGAACAAACAAGAGGAGAGGGAGATATGCATGCCTTCAAGGGTACCGTATTACTGGCATCACTGAGACATGGTGGGATGGCTCCTATGACTACAATGTTCCAGACAGAGGATCACAAGCTCTTTAGAAAAGATATGCAGGGGAGGTGAGCAAATGTCACCCTCTAACTCTGCAACTAGCTCATGGAGCTCAACCTGGTGATGGATGAGGAGATGACTGAAAGCTTGTGGGTCAGAATCAAAGGCAGGGCAGGGACAGGTGATGTTATAATGGGGGTCTGCTACAGGCCACCCGGCTAAGAAGAGTAAGAGGATAAGGTCCTCTACAGACTGATAGGAGCATCATTTGTATTCACATGCCCTGGTCCTCATGGGGAACTTTGACCATTCTGATACCTGTTAGAGGGACAACACAGCAGAGCACAAGGATTCTTGTAAATTCCTAGAAGGTATTAATGACAATTTCTTTCTCCAAGTGGTTGAGAAGACAAGGAGGGAAAGTACTATTCTGGACTTTGTTCTCGCCAACAAGGAGGGCCTGGTGGAGAATGAGAAACTTAAGGGCAACCTTGGGTGCACTGACCACAAAATGGTGGGAGTTCAGGATCTTTAGGGTGACAATTCTGGGAATATGGACAACATTGATTCAAATTTGTCAGGCCTGGAAATGCAGTGCATCTCTAATATACCGCCTTGATTAGTAGGTAAAAGGATAGAAAGAGATGCTTAGTTACTTCAGAAACACTGAAACAGTTAGTTTCAGATACAGGGAAGCAAAGCAATGTGAAGCTTTCTTTTGTGAAATCTTGCTCTATTTAATGTTCTTCATTCACGTACCATACTGGCGAAGATCCAAGCAGAGATTAGCTCCATCCACTATGGTGGCATTTCGGCAAATGGTCCACAGATTGAAGTACATGTAAACAGGCAGAGAAGTGAAGGCTGTAACGCCAAGCCAGGCCAACATAAAGATGTATGTCAGCATAATAAACTGCAGTAAAAGAAGGGAAAAATAAAACCAGTGGTAAGTCATAAGTTTACTGATACTCCATTGCAAAAAAGAAACCCCAGAGAAGTAACAGACACATTTCAGACCGGTTTTGTCTGTTTCTGTGCTTATTTAAATTACATACTGATAATTAATTCAAGATCTAATCAAAGTGAGTGATGGAACACTAATATGAAATTTCTGAAGAGCAAGCTTACTCCATGTTACTGTCAGTCTTGGGCCTACGCACCACATCTGAAGTACAGACAGCTGCATGCATTGTGAAGCATGCCTCTCCCTCTCTCCCATCACTGCTACTCCATAGTTAAGGCAAGAAGTGGCACTGCTTTTTTCCACTCTGAATCATGATGCAAAGAAAATTAGAATGAAATGATCCAGGCTTTGCCTGCTTTTGCTTTCAAAATCTGTCTCAATAAAATTGAGTCATTACCCATGGCTGCCACAAAATACCACTGGCAAATCCATTCTGCAACAAACCAATGAGACAATATATTTATCATTTTATCACTGTATTTAGACATATTTGGAGTCTACATACAAGGGAATTCATCGTTCAGAACAAACAAGAGTGCTTACCTCTGTTAATAAGAAACACATTAATTTACATGCCTTGTAACATGTTCCCCAAAGCCTACACATTTTATTTTTTTTTAGCCATGAGCCTCCAGAGTATAGCAATCTGCTTGTAGGAGGCACTGAACTCTACTTCAGGGATGGTAGCTGCGCTGGTACACTCAGCTTGTGTAAATTTGTATGAATTCTACGTTACTACTCTGCTGTTTGAGATGACTAGCAGATACACTCATCGATAAAAAAAATTCCCTTTTATGCTGTGGGAAGGATGCTACAAGATGAAATGTGGAAGATAAGTCAGCCTCTAAAGGTTGAATCTAAAGCCCCAAGATTTGATGGTTCCATAAACGCTGCTGAATTTAAACACATTACTGAACAAAAAAACTTTCATCACACTAATATTTTCCTAGCTGCTTATCACAGAAAAATATTTACTCTGAGAATAAGAAATAAGAGCTATTTTGGAAAGCTGAATAATTTGCTCCACAATCTGCTAACATTAAGCTTTGAACAGAGAATAAGAGCAAACCAGAAGACATTTAATGTTTATTTTAAAATATGAGATCTATTACATCAGGAGATGAAGGAAAAAGCCTAATATAAATTCAGATGTTAGTTATGGAAAGTTCAGATTCAGAAGGGTTGTAAATGGTAGTAAAAATAACAGAGGGATGACTTGCCCATGTGGACCTGATCAGGAAAAGTGATGCAAAATAAAAAAAAAAATAAAAAAGCTTTGAATTTTAGATGAGGTGATTTCATTATTTTGAAGTTATGGGATGGACATTCTCAAGCAATATTAAAGAGACCTTAATTTTATTTACTTTAACTCGCTTTCAAAGAATATTAAAGAAAAGCCATTTTAATTCTGAGGAAGTGTGTTTACATAGAAATTTAATGTACTTTAATTAATTCACTTTAAAATTAAATTCAGATTAATTTTCCAAACTGTCCCTAGGCTTGAATAGCTGGTGAATTTATAGCACTAAAAAGAATTATGAGAAGGATGCAGGAAAGTGGCATAAAGAATAGAAGTATTCGGTTTAATACTTCAGATATCTACTTTCTATTAGTTTCTTCAGTTAGAATACAGAGAATACATAGAATAAACCAGGTTGGAAGAGACCTTCAAGATCATCACGCCCAACCCATCAACCAATCCAAACCACCTAAACAACTAACCCATGGCACCCAGCTTAGTACTTAACTTAGTACTCAACACTTCAGCTTTACCTGCAACTTCGTAAATTATGTACCATTGTAACCTTTCCCTTAACGCCAAACTAGTTTAAAAGGAAAATGGATGTATCTGATTGTGCTTAAAGACTTTGGATGTATCTGATTGTGCTTAAAGACTTTTGAAAATGCATTCATGCAGATAACAGTTGTGTTCCTCTCCGAAAAAACCCAACTGATGACACAGAGGAAAGGATAGCAAGGTCTATTGTTGAGGAATGGCTTGTAAAGACATGGTTCTATGGAACAATAGTTTGAACAAGAGCATGTAGGCCTGACTCCATCTTGTTATTTACTGCTCACAGTAAGCTAGTGTGTTGATGCAGCCAGGCCACCGTGGCCTTGTAGCTGTGCTTGCAGCTGCCTGCAAAGGATAACAGGATACCAAAGCAAGGTCACTGCGCCCTTACACGCGATAACAAGTAAAGAAGAATGTAAAACAGAATTCTTGTGATTATCTCATCAGGATGGGAAAGCAGGATGTTTAACCGCTGAAGGTGGGGTTGGCAGCTAGGCTACTGTATAAAAGAAGTGTCTGATGCTCAATAAAGTGGATTTCGTGGATCATATTGATCGGTGGCGACCCCTTTCTTGCGACAGTCTATAATAAATATGCACCCTTGAATGTTACAGTAGACTTTTCTGTGTGTTATTTGCCTTATATAATGGAAATTCTATTGCATCTATAGTGGAAAAAATAGTCAATACAACTAAATAGTGTTCTTTACACATTCCTATTTATTTTTCATTATTGCTCCTTTATTGTTTTCCTTTTTTTTATCTTTTATCTTTTTTTTTTTTTTTTTCCCCCTCTCTCCATTTTACAGTGTTAAAGCTAATGAGACAACATCTGGTACAACCCCGGGCACCCATTTACAAATAATTACTTGGAAAATTACTTGGAAATGTAGTTTCACTTCAGGGCTATGAATTCTCAACTAAATTGCTGTGTCTGGTCTTAATTTATTATCATGCTGAAGAGTTGTACTCAATTTTTCTAAAGCAGGAAGAAAGTAGGTTTTCTCTGTGTTCCCAGAACAGATTTTCTTAGTTTACTATAGTCTAGAAGTAGTTGAAAAGTAAGACCTCCTAGCTTATGAGTTTGCAAAAAAAGACCTCATTTTTCAGCTGCTGCCTTCTAGAATGACTGAACTTTATAAAAAAATCAGTATATCTCTCAGTGTTGTACATGCATGATAATTTAATGGATAAGTAAATCTTGGCTACTTGTTACATTACTGAACTATGCTAGCTGTTTTTAAGACTGGCCTCCACACAGATTCAGGAATCTTCCTGTTCTATGGTTAGGACCAAATGGAGGAAAAATATCAGCCTTACTATCAGAATTACATTTCCTATTTAATATCTTTTTATTTTCTGATCTGTAGTAGAAATTACACACTCTGTTTGCTTAAGAAGCTTGCTTAAAAATCTGTACTGTGAAAATACAAAGTATTGTTATAGCAAACAGGCAAAACCCCCAGATCTTATTAGGCTCTAAAAAAATTTGCCTTGGGCATAGAATAAGAGAAGAAATCTGTCACATGCTAGTTGCTGTGAGTCTCAAGAGCTGTCTGCTTAGAGAGAATTGCCTGCTTGTTTATGGAAAGATTCTCTTTTAAAAACATGAATCTATTGTGGAGCAAATCAAATGAGGATTTGAAAAGGAGGAACTTTATTTTTCCTCTTTCAGTCACTTCTGACTGAAGAGCCAATGATCAATGATGTGCCCAAATTCCTGTCATAAGAAGACGGTGGGAAGAGATTGAGAAATTGCTTTTGTTTAATGTAAGAATACCTAAAATGCAAACCTTCACATTAAATCACTTAGTAGCTATGAGTTATTCCTGGAAGCTGCTATCACTGATACACACCACAAAACCATGATCTGAGCAATAATACTCTTTCTGCTGTAGGAGCAGTAAGAGGCAAGATGTTAACCTTGCACAAGTCATTAATTTCTACCAACAGGAGGTAATAGCTTGTAAATTCTTGTTATAATGGCATGAATTTTTGAATTTATTTTTTTTAAACCACCATTGAAAGACTGAGGCATTTTTTAAGATAATTTTCTCTGCTATTCTTTGCTCTAGAGATCTTAAAATAAATGCTTAAAGAGCCTGTTTACTCCAAGAATTAAATTCAAATCTCAGTCTCCTGAGATTCAAAGGGATCTTGTTCCTTTGAAGTAGCACTCTTCTATGTGACAAGCCAAAGATCTGTGGAATAGTAGTACAGCATCTTAAAGAGGTATCACGGTTTGTTCTTCAGTACACTCTGTATTGTGTTGGTAGTGAAAATTACTTTCTCTGATCAGTTCAGTTTTCACTGTTAAAAGCCAAACATAAACCCAAATCAAACTAGAAGTGATAGTGAAATTCATCTACCAAATCATAAAGATAAAATTTGACTGATCAATAAGCAGTTTGCATCAGGAAAGAATAGCTGAAGTAAAGTTATTTCAACAAAACAAATCTTTAACCTTTGTAGTGGTTAATTTATTGTACCAAAATGATGGCTGGTAAAATGCTCTCACCAGATTTTATAAGCTTTTGATTGTCAGTAATAGCTTTCCTGAAACATAAATTATCAAAGTATTTGGATCATCAACTCTTCCAGAAATAATTTTTTCAGAAAAACTGTTTTCACAGAACAGTATCAGGAAGCAGCGATTTCAGAGCGTGTTCTGAAATCATATGCATACAGCACAACAGCTTTCATGGTGGTCATAGCTGCTTGAAATCTTGTTTCCACTGTAAACACCACCCAAATCCTATCCATTTTAGTAGGAACAAAATTTCAGATAAAAATGCATGGATACTTGCCCCATGAAAGCACATTCACTGAATTTCAAACACTGTTATGATTGCTTCAGTGACCCTAGGGATAGAGATCATGAAATCCTACCTAAAAGTTACTGTTACTGTAGAGAGATGGATTGAAACGGAAATAAACACAGAACACTGCTGCTTACTACAAAACAAAATATTGACACACAGCAACAAATTAGAAGTGCCTCGATACAACTTAACACCAAGAAATTCATGTTGCCATGTAGTTTTATTGGTTCCAAACCAATCACATTAACAATGCCTCTCAATTTATTCATATATTTATTTTATATTAACTCCCTACATGAGCTCTCAAACCAGAGTTTTCTAAGAGTTATACCTTGCTGTGTTTTTATCTCATTTACATTTATTATTCTATGACACACACACATTCAAACAGTTTGCTTGATGGTTCAAGAGGTTCCTTTGAAACCTCCTGACAGGCTCAGAAATTCTCTTTGACAGTTTTCACCATAGATCATAACTGCATCTACAGAGATTATATACCTCCATCCTGCCAAAAGTCTGTTAGCTTCACTGTGAAACCCTGTCAGTGCAGGTCATCACTTGAAGATAAGCTTAGGGTTAGCTTGGCTGTTACTAACTGGGCACCTGACCTATGCAGTGTGTTGTGTAGTCCCGGTTCCGGGTGCAGTTTCACAACTGCACATCAGAAAAAGGCCCTGCTTGCCATTTGATGTCAACTCAGAAGCATGAACAGGAAGATCTTTTTTTCTACAACTATCTGAAGGGAGGTTGTAGACAGACAGATGTTGGTCTCTTCTCCCAGGCAAGCAGTACCAGAACAAGAGGACACAGTCTCAGGCTGCGCCAGGGGAGGTTCAGGCTGGATGTTAGAAAAAAGTTCTATACAGAGAGAGTGATTGCACATTGGAATGGGCTGCCTGGGGAGGTGGTGGAGTCGCCATCACTGGAGGTTTTTAGGAGAAGACTTGACAGGGTGCTTGGTGCTGTGGGTTAGTTGCTTGGGCGGTGTTGGATTGGTGATGGGTTGGACGCGATGATCTTGAAGGTCTCTTCCAACCTGGTTTATTCTATGTATTCTATTCTATTCTATGTATTCTATTCTATTCTGTCTTGATTTGCACTGTCTTGCTAATATCATGTTCACTGTCAATCGATAGATTTTATTTCAAAACTAATATAAACATATTTAGCTTTAGCACTTTGCACAGCTTCAAATTCATAAATGACGTTTGACTTTCAGACTTTCTGCTTCAATCTTCTTCACTTTTCATAGGAGAAATTCCTCTGAGTTACTACTACTGTCTCTTTCACCTGTACATATTCTGCATAAACACATTTACCTAGTCTGTTTAAATTATTCATTGAAGCTGTCACATATTTTCTCAAATGCTGAACTTTGTCTTGATGAAGTTGTGCTGATAATTCTTGCATTTAGGAAGAAGTCAGACTTCAAAGTACTATGTGTTCCTACCTCAGACCTGTTTATTTGCATTCAATTTTCTATAATGCAGGGTTCTGCCTGTTACCCACAGATCTACAATCCAGACTCAGTAATTTACTTTGACAGCTTTTAACATAGATTAGTGTAAATTTAGATATGTTGTTCCTCTTCATAATCTGTATTCTTAAAATGCAGATGTCTGTTCTTTTTTTACTTTTGGGAGGTTCAGAATTCATCCCAAAACAATTTTGCAATTTTGTACTTTTAAAGAATCTACATAAATACTTCAACCTCTTCCCTACGTTTTTTGCAATAGCATCTTAAATGTATAGTTCCCTACGTGCAAATACGAGGAAGGGCAACTGGAAAATGTACTGGGTTGCTGTAGAAAGGATTGGGTTGCAGAAGCTAAAACAGCCTTTGTTGCTCAATTAAAAATGTTTGGTTATCTAGAACAAAAACATTCTTATTTATTTGTTTAAATACATTGAAATTTACTTAAATTTATGTAAATCTAAATAAACCAGAAATGTAAAAAAATTATACAGTTGTATAATTATGTTAAACTCATTGATATATCAATGCTTGATATGTCACAGATCATCCCCTGTGACCTTAGCCAACCTCTTTTGGTATTCACACTCCCTCTTCTTACACAGTATAAAATCTAAAAACCTTTAAGGAGGACTATTAAATAGCTCACAGTCAAAAAGCCTCCTCTAATGTTCTTGTCTCTGTGCTAACCAGCATTTCCTACGCTCACGCCTGATTCCTAATCAGAAGCAAAAAATGAAGTGAAACTATTTCAACATAATTAATTTCATATATAATGCTGCTGGAAGAAAGAGACTGAGGTCCTGATATTATCAATAAATGCACTAGAAATCATGTGAAACACAAACAAAGTCTTTTCTGCTCAAAGTATCACTGTCATTTCTGTCAGTCACTTGTTGGATATTCATTATTGTCTCTACAAAACATGTTCAGCCTATCTCTCTCTCTCTGACATGCTATATTCCTAGGCACAGCTCCAGGAGGCTTGAAACATGGATGTATTTCATGTTATGCTACTACTGTCATGAGGCTGATCCTCCTTGGCTTGTGTTCAACTGCTTCAAGATTTAAACTGCCTAATTGCAGTTCTTCCACATATTAGTTAATGTGGCATTCCTTAGATCGTTAAAATCTAGTACCAGAAAACTATTACATTTCTGAAATTTTTAATTTTGAAGTACCCATTTTATGTAACTGTTCTGTTTGGGTTTGTTTAAACATTTTTCTACTACAGATATTTTAAATGGTGGAAAGATCTGATTTTGACAAAACTAAAAGCACTTCTTGCTGCTACTTTCTGCTTTTCACTTGCACACAGAGTTTATCTATAATTTCCTTTAAATGTGTATTTCAAGGTTGAAACACTACACATAATGTCTATTGTTTTGTAACTATTTAGATGCCTATAAAAAGATAGTTTACTTTCTGATTTATTCTGAATTGATTTCCTGGAAGCATTGAAGAAGGTGGTTTCATAGCGGGGCATCAGAAATACAAAAAAGAAGGTTCTCTAACAAAGTGAAACTTTGCTTTGTTAACAAACCCACTGTCAGAACATACTCAGTCCAAAGAAGATAGCTTTGCATTGATGGAAGGCTAGGTTTTCCCAGAAAATTTCAGAATTTCTCTTTTTGATACTTCTTTATAAGCCACTTATGCTTCTCTTTTTAAATTTCTAAATCTTTAGAACATTGATGGGTTTGCAGCATTGTGTTGCTTGAAGTTCTTAGCAACAGTTATTTCACATGACCTTCAGGCAAGACTGATTCTTGTAGTTCAGGCTTCTGCTGTCCTACAGAGAATTGGATCTTATCTGTATTTAACAATAGCAGAATTTCCTATTTACTTTTACAACCTTTCAGATAGGAATTACTTTTCTTCAAAATATATATGTTTGTGGTTTTACTTTCCTAGTTTTCCACCTTCTTTTCTTTTTGGGGGTGTTTCTAACACTTCAAGGCATTCTCTGTTGGGTTTTTATTTACATGTGATTACAGATAATAACCTGTTCTTTAAAACTGCCTTTTTAAAGCAGTGGACTAGATCTTCATTAAATACTTCTGCTTCAAGGGTTCTTCAGATTAGATTCATGCTACATAACTATCCAATTCTAAAACCCCAAGTATGAAAAGCCATCAGTTCCATCATGACCCACTCCTTGTCACTATAGGCAGGTCCTAGTAGTAAATATTCCAGTTATTTTGCTTCCAAATTCCAGATAGCTGATTTGTAAACTCCTGATCCACACTCTAATGGTTTTCAGCGATGACAAATTTTCTATACAGAACAAAAAATAACACCCAGCTGAGAAAAGACTCTTCACATTTATCAAGTTGCCAAGACTGTGGTTTTTATTCAGGAAGTTTGCATGGTCTGTATTTAGAAACTAGACAGTGAAGCTTAAACTAGAAAGCAGAAATAATACTCTTATAACCTTTCTAAACAGTTGTCTCAACGTAAACGTGTGGCTGTCAAAAACAAGATCATAAAATCTTTCTTGATTTGCAGCTTGGAAAGACTACGAGAGTATCAAGGGGTATAGGCCTTCCTTTCTCATTTGCTGTCTTTCTAAGCAGTGAAAGTGAATAACATAGCTTTTAATCTGCCAGAAGATTCTAAACATGTGACTTTAAATGTTAAAGCTCTTCAGCTGTAAGAACTATTGGTAAAAGTACTCCAGTTTGAGTTTTCTGTGTATTTTGGTGACAGTAACTTTGAGTGGGAGAACTGAAAAACAAGCAGGCTAGAAACTGGTGTGAGTAGATATAGAATACGTCTTTGACCATAAAATTGTGAGCTTAAGATGTATAGATGCAGTGAAAAAGATGAAAGCAGAGAGGTGAGAACAAGACTCAGGGAAAACTGATCATCTGATAAAGTATTTAAGTTAAAACTGAGAAGAATTATCTGAACCAAAGGGAAATAAATCTATAATCTGAAAAAAAATTATGATGGTTCCTAATAGAAAGATAAAGCCAATGGAGAATGTGTAGCATCGCCCAGAGTCAAGCACACTTTGGAGAAAAGAAAACAACGACATTAAAAAAAACCTACTTATTGACTGAGTTTACACGCCAAGAAAAAACTATGTCCTCATGTGAAAGACACAGCACAATCTGAAGCAAAGACATTTTGTCCAGTTTATCACAAGCAATAAAAATTATGTCAGTGAGCAGCAAGGCCAAGAGAAGCTGAGAAGCTGCTGGCAAAGCATATTACAAAGTCTGGCACACTCCTCTATTAAAGAAAGCAATGAACACGGCAGTCAATAAAAGGGCTTTATATAAAGCACATGGTAAGTTATGTGAGAAGAGGAATGATTGGATGATTTTGCAAGTGTGATATCCCTGAGTGAGAAAATGCAGAAGCATAATATCAGGAAAACCAAAACAACCTGCCAGATCACAGAAATGATAGGCTTAAAAGTATAGTAAACATCTACAAATACGTATCAAAATAATTTCTAAGCTCACTGCAAAAGATTTCTGAAGTATAAGAAAATTTCTGAAGTATAAGAAACAGAAAAAGAAAAAAAAAAAAGACATAAATTGCATTCTTTCTTTTTAAGAAAAAGAGAGACACATTCAAGAGTCTCAATGTCCTTCTTAAATTGAGGGTCCCAGAACTGGACACAGTACTCAAGGTGTAGCCCAACCAGTGCTGAGTACAGGGGCACAATGACTTCCCTGCTCCTGCTGGCCACAATATTCTTGATGCAGGCCAGTTAGTTAGTTAGTTATTTACAGAACAGTCAATTACCAAAAACATTAGCTATGTACTTGATATTGACCAGGGATCTCAAAGTAATCTCAATTCAAATAGTCAGCAATTTTAATGTGAGTAACCTTCATTTAAGTCCCAGTGCAAACCAGAATTTTTTGAAACTAGGTTTTCTGGGGTCGTATGTGAATGGTGTCTGCAAACCAGAGAAAACAAAGGAGGAAATAATGGGTTGTTTGCCATTTAAAAACAAAAAACTAAACTTGGTGACGGATCTCTTCTTATCCCAAAGAGGAACAGGCACATTTTCTAAAATAACAGTGAACATATTAATGAGAAAAATAGTTCTTGTTGAGTATAGCTGAAGGCATTACACACTTTCAGTCCTGTCTCAAACAGCTTATGTTGCTGAGAAACTTTTTCACTAAACTCTTAAAAGTTCCTAAGTAACAAGAGTTATTTAGTGACTAACCAATATGGAGAACATTTCTGACAATCTAAAATGAAGTATCAGAAAATATTAAAGAAATCAATTAAAAGAAATAAACTTCACAAGGCACTACAAATACGAAAAACATGTTGAAATTGTCATAAGTACAAAAGCGTTCTTCACTACTTACCCAGGCACTGACACATCTGCCGCAAGTGGTGATTTTGAAGTCCCCATAGAGATCCTTGATGGCACCAGTTGTAAAGAATCCCTCCACCATCAGCAAAATGCCATATACAAAGAATGCAGCTGCTACACCATATATCACATATTTGAAGATGTCAATCCTGTATAGAAAGAGTAAAAATTATTTATCTGCAAAAATATCTAAAGCTGACTGAAATTTCAGGGTGAGATAATTAGACTCACTAAGCCTCAAAGCCTCCACACGTGAGTCAGTTTAAGTGCTGATGTGATATAATGATAGCTGGATCTGAGGACAGGAATGTACTTTGGAATAAAAGTGCATTGATAGAAGAAACACTGGACCTTTTAATTTAATAAGATGCAAAAAATGGATCCCTGTAGGTAAGACAGCCCAATTTGTCAGAATATTTTAAAAGTCAGTTCATTTTCATACTCTCTTTCTTCCAAATAAAGTGGAAAAGAAAAAAAAAAAAAAAAAGGAAACGTGAGTCTGACACATCTGGGAACACATTCCATACAGCACTTAGGTTATAGAAAAGATAATTTTGTCACAATCTTCAATAAACCTTTCTACATGTACAAGTAGCTCTCAAATCGCAATGCCAATATCTGCTACCTTCTCATTATTTTTCTACTTCCTCTCCAAAGGACAAAGTATCTGACACAAAATAATGAAGTCATCGAGACAAATCCCTAATTTAAAACCAGAAACATTATTCTGAATGTAATAAGGTCAGATCATCTGGCATTCTTCTACAATGGGGCTTTAAAAACAGTATTTCACAGACCCTAAGCTCATGAAATGGACAGTTTACAGTGTAGCATGTAGAGCCACAGAAGGCTCAATTTATTACAAGGAAGATTATCTGGGTTGTCATGTGGTTGTCCTGCCTAGCAATATCTTGAAGCTCAATAGTAGTTCAAGGAGACTGCCTTCTAAATATTCTTCATGATGAGAGCATGAGAAAAGATGATGGAAAGCACCTCTCTATTTTGTTTTGTCTAAAACTTCCAGTTGTCATTGCCTTGGATCAGCAAGCTTCAATGTTTGCTACTCGGACTTCTCTGAAAACCTGGGCACAATAAGCTTCCACTTTATCAATGTGACATGGCAGGAACTGTGCTGCTCTTCAGAAAGTGGTTACAAGCAGCATCTCATAACAAAGTAGCACAAAACCCAAGCTGAACTCAACAGGATCTGCAAGTTGAATTCTGCCAGGCACCAAACAACTGCCCAAAATGGACATTTCTCAAGACATAAAGGTTGATACTTCTATTGTTACAGAAAGAAATAATTAATGATAACATTTCTTTGGGATCACCCAAAGATAACTTTCAACATTATCACCCAAAGGTAACTCTCAACATGTTTAACATGTATAATATAATAATGAAGCTCAAAATCTCACTAAAGTGTCTTTGCATTTGGATGGTTTTAAGAGATTCAAAGTCAAATTGAAGCTTACAGTTTTCAGTTGTATGATTATGTTTGCAACTTCAGTGAACATATATTAAGCTTACATTAGTCTCATAAAAATACAGTTGAATGTATGACCTGGGAGTAGGAGAGCTATTATAAATTAATGGTTTTGCAATATGCTGTAGTATTAAATACATATAACTACAGATTACATTGTAAAAATCCCATTTCCCTAGTTTTGCAGTTATTCAGCCAGTGCAACTGTGTTTTAACAAGCAAACTGTATTTTGAGCCTATCTTGTCTTTACTGGTGACAATACATTTACAAGAAACAGGCAGCAACTCCCTGACTATTCCATAAGCCATCTTCCAATCTCCACACCTTATAAAGCTGTGATCAGCATATTAAGTGTGGGGGTTCTGCCAGCAGCAGCTCCTCACAGACCTTTGTATGTTCAGTGCTGTACAAATTACAAGCTATATTTACCCTAAAGAGGTTAAGACCTTTGGGAAGTCCAGAGACTATTTCAGCCATTGCAACACCCCTTTAAATCATTTGTGTTAGGTCTCCCACTGAGTTGCTTGTATTAAAATGCATACTAAAAGATCTCTGCTTTTTCTTCAGTCTTATGTTTAACTAAAGGAATACTTTTCACTTAAGTCTTCCTTTCACAAAGAAATAAAATATATATAACTATAGCCAAATATAGAAATTTCTTCCTCATAAACTCTCCAAACAGAGAAGTAGTAAAATCTCAGACTACAAGATGAAACAGACAGACTTAGTTGAACAAACAAAGGATATTGTAATAATGCAAAGAATAAAACTATGAACAAAGATTATGAAACAATCATACAACTACCTCTTTTAAAGCAAGATAGAATTGTATTGCAATACAGAATTATATTGCAATATAACTAAACTTAGTGCGTGTTACATTTAAAGAAAATTTATTGCAACAGTAACATTTTATATATGTAGTTTTGAAGACAAAGTTGACATTAAATTATTCTTCAGCATCTAATAAATTTCACATAAACTTTGATTTTCCAATGAAATTATAGCATATAATGAAATATAGGCCCTGTAAAATGCCTTTCTTTAATATAACATTTGATTCTTTGTGGATGAACTCAAGGATATTAATTGCCATCTGTGTTTCAGTGAAGTCTCAAATGCTGCAGACAGAATATGAGGGCAAACAGGGAGGTAGAAGGGAATGGCGGAAGGGATGATGAACATGAGCCAATGAGAGAGATGGGTAAGATAAAAAAAAAAAAGGACAAGACAAGCATGGATTACACTTGTGTAGGATGGAATAGATGGAATGAGGTAGGTAATCAGTAAAGGGAAAATATATATATATGTGTATATATCTGAGATGAATTCTGCACTGCTGATAGGCTTGCAAAGATACACATTAGAGGAAGGCTGTAGCCACAAGAAAAAGAAATCTTGAATAACTCTCTAAATGCCAGAGTTCTATGAATACTATATAATAATATAATTGAAGTCATGAAAAGGCAGTCAGTAAAGAATGCTAACAATTTTACGTTGATTATGCAATCTTCACATATTAACCTAGGCTGCTGGGTGGAATAAGATGAATGATTACCTAAGTTAATTGTGACAAAATCTTGACATTATTAAAAACTTTTATTTTTATAGAAAAATCTAAACCATATTTCACATACCATTTTAATCTTGTAGACACTCCATAGGTTCCTGATCTGCTGTCCCTCACAACAGTATGTTCAGAAATGTTAGAAACACAAACACCACTGTTTTCAAATCTGTGATTTAAATAAAGCTGATCTTCCAGTTTTTAGCTCTTTTTCAGGGTCATTACTCCATACTAAGTGGAATTCCTACTTCTTATTCTGAATGTGGATTCTATCTAATACAATGAATATGAATATAGATCCAGAGAAAACACTCTCTACCACTGACAGAATTTATTGATGGAAGTCATCAACATCAACATCTCAGAGAGCACACAGTAGCTGAATACAGAGCAGACACAATTTGGAGATGAGTGAAAAACATTGTCAGTTAGTCAGATCAGTGTTGCAGATTTCCTACTGTGTATATTAATTGTTCTTTTGCAAATTCAAGGATTAAAAAATAAATCAGCAAGCAATAAGACTAATTGTTGAATGATCATGACTATGTGCAGCAGGCTCTTGTTAAAAGTGTGCATAACAAATTACTTTGTTGTTATTGAGACTCCTTCAATCAACTGAGTTAATGATCGTTTCAAAGTATTTCAGTATTCATAACTGGCTTCCATTAAATATGTCTAGAAGTAATAATGTTTTGGGTTTGTGGAACAATTTGCTTCAGTGGAGTAGATCAGTACTGCACATAACAAATGGATTTACTACCCTCAACAGAGAAGCCAGGAAAAACTGTTAACATTGGCCTTTTATGTTTTACTCTGTCCTAACAGGAATTGCAAATTGTAGGAACCCTGAAAGATTTACACTATTCAATTTAATCATGGTACACTTTCTACCCTTGCTGTTGAGGTTTGGTACTCAATTAATGCACAGCAATACATCTTTTTCTATCAAAGTTACTTAATAATGTTTGCAAACAATCTACATACTAGTTAGAGATTTCTTTCTTTCTTTCTTTCTTTTTTTTAATACAGGAATGCATTAGAGACATTTATTTCACTTGGAATAGTTGATATTCACATTTGGAATGGCCAATAATTTCTGTTACTCTCTGAAACAGCAGTGCTGGCCTTAATGCTAACCTCTTTGACCCCTGACATACTGATCCTAAGAGACTGTTAAAAAACAGAGATAGCAGCCTGTTCCCTCGAGCTATCTCAAGCTGTAGAAAGAGTTTTGTAAATGTGGTATTTGAAAACAAGATATAAGGAAATGTCTGCAAGCAAGAAGTTTTGTTTAGGGTATGCAGAAGATATGCCTCATGGAAGTTTTTAAAAGAGGTGAACAAGTTCTCCTGCAAACCAGATGGGAAAAAAATTCTTGGCAATAATTTCTTGGTGTAAGTTCATGACATTACTAACTTTTATGGATGGTACCACAAAGCAAGGAGGAATTGTTAGCAAAAGGAAGAGACAAGCAAAGGCAGACTTCAGAAAGAAAACATACAGCCAGCAGAGAGTAAGGAAGATTTATTATTAATCATGTACTATCTGCAAATTAAGGCAAAAAAGCCCTCCGGGTGACAGCAACATGAAGTGAAAGAAACTGACATAGTCTCAGTGTGGATAAGGGAAAATAAAAATAGTACAAAGAGGCCCATAAGGGATTTTTTTCTGAGATTAGGTTAATATAGAGTCTAAACTTCTAAATTTCAGGTACAAAGAAAACAAATTCAGAGTACACAATGCTCAATTGAAGTCTATAAGAAAATGATAAAAGGAGTTCTGGAGTCCTCTTTCCCTGAAGAAGGCCAAAACAAAATCGAAATTACTGTGCAGTAACATGAAGACTTCTGGAAGAATTACATGACATTATTGTCAGGTACTGCATTTCCAGGTAACTTTCCCTAACAATATGGTAAAAAAAAAGGTGTGGATAAGCATATTACAAGATTTATGAGTATTTACAAATGTAAATTTTTATAGTATTACAGTTGTAAACTTGGAGTCACCTGCAGTAAATACTGATACTGCTGACTCCTCCACTTTAACTCTGGACTACATCTTCAGAGCTTCTATCTCAAACATACCAAAAGAGCAGATTCTCTGTGGATTTCAAAATAGGGTTTGAATAAGGCAGCCCACTTCTATCCATTTTTTCATAATGCATGATTGTCAGCCTGCCAATGTACACATATCAAGTTAAGATTTCTGCAATACTCGGGGGAAATAAGATTAATTGAAAATTATTTGCGGTCACTGATCAAACTATATATTACATGTATCAGTGTAATAATACTCAGGGATTTTAAGGATAAGTTGCAAATATTGGATTTGTAAAACTTTGGATTTGTGGTAACTTATTTTTGCTGATCTTTATAACTATTTTTTATTTTTCAGATATTATAGAGACATCAAATTGACCTCATTCAAAAATGAAATCTATTATCAAAACCAAACATACTTCTCAGAAGGTATAGCTTCAAAATAGTTATGTTAGATAACCCAATAATTTTACAAGAAGCTTTTCATGGTGTGGAGTTTTTTGTTTTGAACTGGTTTGGTTTTTTAATGGATATGGAGCTAAAAGCTTGGTATCAGTAGACACCTCCAAAAAGGCAGTATATGTCTCAAACAAATCTCTGCACAAATCTGGACTTCAGCCACAGGAGGTCATCCTACTAGTTTGGTATATGCAAACTGTGTACATTTCCACCTCTTTCCTGTCTCTTCCTATTCATAGACTCAGATACCTGAACTGGTGCTCCAGTGAATCTTCTCCTTACAGAACCAGGGGGCTCATCTGCCAAGGCTCTTGAGGATAGTTGCTGTTTTCAGAAATAGTAAGACTCAGCCCTGAGTAAGTTAGCAATTGCTTGCCCTAATGCAGAGCCTTACATCTTTTGCTTCCCATGACATAAATAATGCTTACAACATGATTTAAATTCAGATTTAAAGAATCTATAGCTTTTTTAACAGAACAAACATGTATAAGGAGAAGTAGATTAATAACACTGCATATTAAGTAGATGACTGAAGCAGATTTATTATATGGTATAATGCCAATATTTATAAATACCATAATTCATATCAGCCAACCTTTACTACAAGTCTCACTGTAATACCTTTTACAGTATTCCATTAATATTAGTGTAATAATATTAATTATAACAATAACATTTTAAGTGGTAGCAATATTTAACTTGTGATAGCTACAAAGCCAACAAAAATGGAACAGCAGAAGATCAGAATGATATCCATTTACCTACCTCTAAAACCTAGTTTCACCCTAAGCAAGAGGATATAAAAGTTTCTACACATGCCCTTTTGTTTTTCCTCAAAACAGCCACACATACATATATATGTTACTAAATAATATCTTTTTAATTAATAATGGCAATACTCTGATTAACAGAAGGGCTGTCAATGAGCAGCAAATTTGAACATAACAGAATCTGAAATACAGGCATTCACATTTTGAAAGGAAGGAAACTTCTGGCTGCAAAAACATAGGTAGCTCCAGTAGAGTGTACGTGACACTTTCAACAGATAGTGACAGCAGATTTACAGATTGCAACTTCATTTAGTTTACTATTTGGTTTCACACCTTTAAAAGGAAGTGAATTTACAACAACCTGAATTAACTCTGACTGTAGCTGGAAAATGTCAATGTTTCTATGAGGAAGATTACCTCCTTTTTCACTCTAAGAGCACAATTCCCTTGTTTCATGGCCTATATATCACAAAAGTGACAGATGGCACTGACTGGCCTTGCATACTGAAGAGAAAGAACTGTGGAGAGATGCTGTTGGGAAATATACCAAACCTACCTTGTGCTGTTGGTTTCCTAAAATATGTCATCTGCTCATCTAGCTCACAAAATACACATTTGATAATCATACATCTATTTCTGTTGATTTCAGAATCTTGTCAATATCAATGATTAAGTGAATCTAGTTACACCAGTACATCACAGAAATAGTGTTTACTGCAGTTTATTAAGTTATTATAAGAAAGACCACAACTGTCTCTAAGCAGATTACTCAGTTTCAGTGGAGCAGCCTACAGAGCTGTTAAACTGCCAGAGTATGCAACATAACCCAGTCTAGTTAAAATATCGGAATAATTTAGACCACCATAGTTATTTTCTTAGGATCTCTTTGAATCACAAGGAACTAAAATAACTACTCTACATCCACTGCAGGAATCCACATCCACTTCTATACATTAAGACACACAAAAATGTTATTTCTTCACTTGGGGAAGCAGCTACCATTGGAAGAGTGATAATGTTGCTAGTGAAGTCTAGGACTATGGGGAATGAAGTTTCATAAAAGTGATTCAGAAGGCAACATAATGAGAAGTTAGTCACACTGGAAAGGTCACATATTGATAATTCCAAGTTGGTTTGGGTTTTTTTATTTGTTGTTGTTGTTTATAACCATCTGTCCTGGTTTGAATTAGAACAGAACTAATTCTGTTCAGTGATTTTAATTTTCAGCTCAGCCTCTTCTAAATTCTCACACTTCCTGAAATGAACAAGATTTCTCAGAGTGTCTTCTTCTAGTAGTGATAATGCTCTTGATGTTTATACTTATCACCAAGGATTGGTACACAGCCCAAGGTTGCTGCTAAGTCTTGTGTATTCCATTCAGGGTGCAGAAGATAAAAGACTGCACCTCTGAAGAGTGGACAGGACAGGTGATCCTAAAATTGTCAACTAGCTAATGCATTCCATATGTTTCATATCCAGTATCAAGAAGGTCAAATTTCTTCTTCAAATGGCTGGCATCTGAGGGGGAGTCTGTACATTCTGCTTGTGATCCTAATCAGTATGTTCCAGAATCCAAGTACAGAATTCAGTTCCTGAATCCAGTCTGGACTTGCCCAGTGCCTGCCCACAGCATCAGTGGTGACAGTGATGTAATTGCTATCAGTGGAGGAGTGTGTGTGTGTGTGTGTGTGGGTGATACTGATTTTGTATATATTTGCATATATTATATTTTATAATTATTATTTTCATTAAAGCTCTCTTAGTTTTATTTTCCAGTCCACAATTCTCACTCCCTTGCTCCCTTTCTTTTGCCTTTGCAAAGGGAGAGGGGCTGGCAGAGAGTGTCCATCATCCATTTAGTGGCTGGTCCATCCCTAATTCTTGACACCATCCAATGTTTTCAAGGTTGATGACTTGAGAAATGACTGTGTAAATGGAGAAGAGACTACTTCATTCAGCTTGGAGATTTTTGAGGATATGCCCCCCTGTACCTGTCTGTGCAGTAGGTGTTCTCATGAATTTGAATGCATTTAATTTAGTCGAGTTTTCAAGAACTTAAATTACCTCTCCTACCTGGGCCACCCTGAAGAAATACAAGTTAGGCTATAACCCTTTTAAAAAATCCTCTGACTCCTTTTTAGAAAATACTGGCTTTAGCATCCTAGTACAGGCTAAATTTAGTTCTGTATTTCCCCCTTCAAAACAATCCAGAAAAAAAACTCATTATTTTATCTAAATTTTTGCCATAAACCCACTATTTCTACCTTACCCAGCATCTCTCCAGCATGTATGCCATACCTCACAATTATTAAAATGATCATTCCATATTTTAACTTGGCATTTAGTGAATGGTAAGACTAGCTACAAAACTATAAATATTTATTACTTACTATATTTTCTAAAGGGGATAGAACTGTAGCTAAGCTGGGGTTGCTTAGCCTGGAGAGAAGGAGACTCAGGGGTGACCTTATCACTCTCTACAACTACCTGAAGGGAGGTTGTAGACAGGCAGAGGTTGGTCTCTTCTCCCAGGCAGCCAGTACCAGAACAAGAGGACACAGTCTCAGGCTGCACCAGGGGAGGTTTAGGTTGGATGTGAGGAAGAAGTTCTATACAGAGAGAGTGATTGCCCATTGGAATGGGCTGCCTGGGGAGGTGGTGGAGTCACCATCATTGGAGGTTTTCAGGAAGAGACTTGATAGGGTGCTTGGTGCCATGGGTTAGTTGTTTAGGTGGGTTGGATTGGTTGATGGGTTGGACGTGATGATCTTGAAGGTCTCTTCTAACCCAGTCTATTCTATTCTATTCTATTCTATTCTATTCTATTCTATTCTATTCTATTCTATTCTATTCTATTCTATTCTATGTTATTGGACCTCAGATAAGAATCCAAGGAGATGGAATCAGGGACTACACCCACAGTGCACTTAAAATCCACTCTGCTAATAAAATTATAGACAGAAACCATACGCATGATTAAACAGAATCTAACACACTTTACTGCAGCATCTGCCTAGCACAGTCATGACAGAAGGACAGACTCTGCATCATTCTGAGATACTTCACAGCATTAGCAGCATTAAGAGCCAAAATTCCATAAATTATCCAAAATGTCATAAACTATCCTTAACTATAATTTAGTAGGGCACACTAGTAGGGAACACTACTTATTATTTTTAATCAGTACAATAAACATCTAGATTTTGTTTCCATTTCAAAATAGACAGTTTTATGAATGTAGACACTGCAGTGTCTCTTTCTACTTAGATATTTTATCTTCCTGTTTTTTGGCCTCTTAAAGCAATCCAATTGCCATAGGGCTTTTGTGCTGCCAACTGTTAATCAATAGTTCTGACAAAATATCAAACATTTCTTCTCCCTAAAAATTTACTTTACAAAGCAGAGTAATATGTATTCAAGCAAGTAGAAAACTAATGTGTGCAAATTCCTTTGAGATTCATACAGTTTATTCAGTTAAATGTAATGGCTCATCTGCTGTTAGTCAAAATATTTGTTCGCCCTCGCTTTAAGACATAACTTCAGAGACATCTTTCACAACTAAATAAACTGAAATTTCAATTTCAGTAGATCTGCCAAGGGAAAAATTTTCTTTAGTGTATCTTTAAGGAAATATCCCTCCAAACAAATAATAAAAGCTTCTGGCAAACCCAAACAATCAAATTCCAAGGAAGAAAAAATAAATCACCTTTACAGTTCTTTACTAATTTCATGTGAATTGTATGCATTTAAAATATGTCTCCTGCCTGATATTTATACTTAAGTATTTGACAGTGGGAAGCTTGCTCTAAAGAGAAAGCATCGATTTGTGGCTGTTCTGCACTAATAGCTTCCTAGGGACTAATAAAATAAGTTAGAGCTTAATAAAATGAGTGATCATTCATTCAGGATAACAATGAACCTTAGCCACCGAGCCAAGTCAGACCCATTATTCTCAATGACAAGCCAAAAAGGCAAAGCAGAAGCCACATACTTCCCATCAGCCCAATATATATATATAAAAGCAGATCACTTTGTCATAGAAGGAGATCAGGTTAGTCAAGCAGAACATGTTCTTCATGAACCCGTATTGGCTGGACTCGATCACCTTATTGTCCTGTAGGTGCCACGTGATTGCACTTAAGATGATTTGCTCCATAACCTTCCCTGGCACCAATGTCAGACTGACAGTCCTGTAGTTCCCTAGACCTTCCTTCCAGCCCTTCTAGTAGATGAGCCTCACATTTGCTAGTAGTCAGTCAGCTAGGACCTCCATGGTTAGGCAGGGGTGCTGGTAAATGATAGAAACGGCTTGGTGACCACAAACTTATGGAACTATCCATCATAAGAGGTCACTGTTTTCACAGATGGTCAAATCATTTCTCTGAAATAGCTTTCATGAAAGAAAAGGCAACTACCAACAGAACAATAGGACACAATCTCTAGCTGCACAAGGGGAAGTTTAGGCTTGATTTGAGAAAAAAATGGGCTGCCCAGGGAGGTGGTGGGGTCAATGTCCCTGGAAGTGTTTAAGAAATGACTAAATGAGGCACTTAGTGCCATGGTTTAGTTGGTTAGATAGGGTTAGGTGATCAGGGTTAGGTTTGATGATCTTGGAGGTCTCTTCCAACCTGGTTGATTCTGTGATTCTGATACTAAAAATTTGAGTGTAGGATTCTTCAGTTTTAGTTACAAACATTAGCAGCTTGATAGGAATCTGGCTTTCAAATATCTAAGAAAATCATGTTTTTAAGAGGAAATTTTAAAGTCCTTAGAAAACACAGAGTTTAATTTGAGGTTACAATAAACTACCTTGTTAGATGTAATTAATTTACCAAAAGGAAGGAGATGTTCAACAATGCAAAGGTCTTCCAGAAATAGTTTGGGCTTTTTTTCAGGAGTAGCAAAGTATGAAACCTTCAAAACTGATGAATTTAGAAAAAATCAGAGGCAACAAAGTTTTGCCATTTGAAGTCTCAGGCTTCTGCACAAATCTTCAATTACTTCTTTATTTTGTTTATTCACAGATCTAATCTGTTAATTGTTACACAATCCTGCTTTATCTAGAGTTTAGAGAAGTATTTTTGCACTTTTCAGAAAATAACATCACAGGATAAAAAAAGGATAAACACAAGCATGATTCATCAATATTATATGCAGTAATGTTTATTAATAAATTATATTATAACTATGGGATATTAAATAGTAATACAAATTGCTTGTAAATAGAACAAACAAATCAGCTCTGTCAAAAGTTCATCTTCTGATTCCATGAGGTTTAACAAGAGCAAGTGCAGGGTTCTGCACCTGGGCAGGAACAATCCTCACTATCAATACAGACTAGGGGATGAGGTGTTAGAAAGTAGCCCTGTGGAAAAGGACTTGGGGGTGTTGATGGATGAGAAGCTGGACTTGAGCAGGCAGAAGGCGAATCACATCCTGGGCTGCATCAAAAGATATGTTGCCAGCAGATTCAGAGACGTGATTCTGCCACTTTACTCTGCTCTGGTGAGTACCTGGAGTACTTCATCCAGGTCTGGAGTCCTCAATATAGGAAAGACATGAACCTGATGGAGCAGATCCAGAGGAGGGCCACGAAAATGATCAGGGGGTTGGAGCACCTCTGCTACAAGGACACACTGAGAGAGCTGTGGTTGTTCAGCTGGGAGAAGAGGAGGCTCCAGGGAGACCTAATAGTGGCCTTCCAGTACCTCAGGGTGGGGTCTGATGGAGAGAAGCTGGAAGCTGTTTACGAAGGTCTGTGGTGATAGGACAAGGGGCAATGGCTTCAAACTAGAGAAGAGCAGATTTAGATTGGATGTTAAAACCAGGTTCTTTACAATGAGGGTAGTGGAACACTGGAACATGTTGCCCAGGGAGGTAATTTTGGACCCATCCCTGGAGATATTCAAAGTGAGGCTTGACAGGGCTCTGGGCAGCCTGGTCTAGTTGAGGATGCCACTGCTTACTGCAGAGGGGGTTGGACCAGATGACTTTTGGAGGTTCCCTTCCAGCCCAGACCATTCTATGATTATACAGTCTCACCCAAATCTTTTTGCTATGCTTGTCCTTACAACACATTTTCTTCAGGCAAATTTATATTACCTGTGGAATTTTCCAGTAGTTTTAAAAGGACATACTTAAAAGAAACATACAACTTACATGGTAAAGACATCAATAACATCTCCTGCAGCTCTTGTCATCTCAAAGTAGGTTTGCAGAATGTTGACAGTTCCTGAAAGTGCTTCATGTCCGCAACCACAGAACAGCGCAACTCCAGCATACAGCAGGATGGTGGCAATCAAAGATGCATAGGGAATACCTCCCAGGCATTTGATGCAACACTCAAAGCACCCTACAAGAAAATGGAAGTGTGTTAGTATATTGTATTAAGAAAGCTAAAAGAAACCTTTTGCTTTTAAGGAATACTTTTGAAAATTGAATACTGCAGGCCTGAGATTAGGTCAAATACAACAGCCCATAATATCAGAAAATCTGTGAAAGGACACAGCAGGTTAATTCAACTTCTGAGTTTTCTCTGTTGCTACATATTATATGTACACATGTCATTCTATATTCACAGTTTCTATTGCTCACTGATCAGATTATTGAGGAGGATCCTCAATAACAGGAAAACCACAGACAGCAGATATTAAGTTCCATTATTTACATCAACATAGGTCCATTACGTTTTTTCTCCTGTATAGTACTGACAACAGAATTGCTCCAGCTCAATTCTTTGTGCATCATTGAAACATCTCACAAGAACAAATGAAAATTTTCACTAAAATGGCACAGAATAAGAAACAATTATAGAAGCTGAATATATTTTGCCCTGTGCCAGGTTTCTTAAGTGAAGGCAATTGGTTTTGTATCACGTAAGGCCAAGCTTCTTTCTAGTTATCAGATTGTCTGATCGAAAGCCCAGTTCCACAACAAACCCTTTCCCCAGCAAAGGTGCTCATGTTTCTGCAACTACTGCACCTTGTTTTTTGAGCAGTTTCATGAATGCAGCATCTCTGACTCCCAAATCTTACCACTCCCAAAGGAGTTTTACACCAGGTAAAGCCTTTCTTATTGCCTTCTGGAAGGCTGAGGGAAGACAACAGGCATTGAGTCAGTAACCAGAAGTTTTACTGTCTATGTTTACCAGTTGTTTATACACAAGATTCTCTAAGATAACAGTTTAAGCAATTTTTAAATATACACAAATTTTCACAGAATGTTAAGGGCTGGAAAGGACCTTAAACCACTATGTAGTCCAACCGCCCTGCCAGAACATGATTACCTATACCAGATCACACAGGAATGCATCCAGGCATTTATTTTAGTTAAATAGAAACTTCTATTGATATTTTGTAGACATGGGTGCTTCAAAACTGCTAGATAATTCCCCTAAGAAAAATATAAATAAATATACTAAATATAGAGAAGACAAAAGAACTTCAAAAACGAGGGTAATTGTCCAGTATATAGGCTAGTTGTATAAAAGAAATAACAATAGAGCTTGAAACTGTTTTTCTTTAACAACAAAGTCAATCACAGCCAGCTTTAAAATACAAAATGTAAAATGTTCAAATTCATTGACTTAAACTGCTGCCAAAGTCTTATTAAGTAACTTGTTGAGCAACTCACCCACTTCCAGCAGCCATTACACACCTGCACACTTTCCACCCTTCCAATACTATGCTAAAAATATTTTCTTTTTTACCCCCTCTCTGATCCCATATGACTCTGTTTGAAATATATATCTTTCTTGCAACTCATATCCTTTCCAGTGTACTGACGGTAGGTAGCTTTTCCATTCAGCAGCACAGGGCTTTAAATGTTCAGTGATGACTTTGTATTTTTCTCCAGTGATTGTTAGACTATGAGAATTTACATATCATGATTTTGGAGTAACTAATTCTGCATGCAGATAAATACAGAAAATCTCTTAAAATTCCTTCAATCCTGCTTTCCTTTAACAATATTGTAATTAAGGTCTCTCTATTTAAAAGCCTACACAATACTAGAAAAGGATCCTTCACTGGATAATCTACTGTCTAAAAGGCATAAAAATAAGAAATATGTATTGAAAATACATACCTTGATCAAGGACTACAGTGAAGTACATAGCTTGTACCCAAGCTATCACAAAATGCCCATTGCCACTTTGCCATTTTCATCACGGAATAGCACCAGAAAAAGCCTCAGAACAGGTATACAGTAATGATGCATACCTGTCAGCATTATATGAAAAAGCAAAAAGAGGAAAGATGATAGTAAAGTAATAATGGAAGTGATATTTGAGGGTGTTAGAGCACTGAAACAGGCTACTCAATGAGGTGGTGGACTCTCCACCTCTGGAGTCATTCAAAACCTGCTTGGATGCCATCCTGTGCAAACTGTTCTTGGTGAACCTGCTCTAGCAGGGGGCAGTTGGAATAGATGACCTCCAGAGTTCCCTTCCAGGCCCATCTTTCTGAGATTCTGTATGAGGGCCTGTAAAGTCAAAGATGAAGAAATAAGGCAGACCTAAATGCATACAGGGACTATAAGGATAGCCATTGTAATAGCTTCAGGAAGAGAGGTGGAAGAAAGATTTCTTTTTCACCTTCTGAGGCAGGCAAAGTGGAAGAGAGAAAGGTAAATGGCAACAGAGACAAAACCAAACAGCTAGAAGTCTGAACTAGAATAAATTTCAGTAAGTTCACACTCCCATATAACTGCTATATTTAATAGTGTGAGTGCTGTTACCTGGAAACAACTGGCTGTGTACTACCTCATGAAGAAGTAGCACCACACCCACAAAGCCCAGTGAGAGCTGACAACACACTCAGATACCACAAACTACTTTTCTAGTAATATTATCTTAGCTGCAATACAGAGAAACAGTGTAATACAATAAAACAGCCTAACAGAGTAAGAAAATAAGTACAATATAATAAAGTGATTAGAGACATAATAAGGTGAAATCCAAACAAACATTTCATCAGAAACAAATATCTTTTTTTTCCCTAATTGTTTTAAAATTTGAAAAAATAACTGAAACAGATCTATGGTTTATAAAGGGAAAGCGCTTCTTTTCCTCTCTCATATCAAAACTCTGCATGTTTATAAGCCTTTGAGAGAAGCTTTTAATAGTAGCATATTTCACCAATTCAAGACATTTTTACTCATAGAAACTTTGTTGAAAAAAAAAACCTCCTCCAATCACATGAAAATTTCAAAAATCAAGGCCTTGTTCATTTATTCAGCCTTTCCCTAGGCCTGCAACTTTTCTCACTGCTTCTACTTCTTTAGTAACTCTAGAGTTTTCAGTGCTGTCAAATCAACTGAAAACCAAAGAAAACCTGTGAGGCAGGACTAAGGTTTTAAAATGGGTGCACACCTCATTCATACACCACACAAGGTAATGTGCTGTAGGTATCATTTGCTCCAATACTTTTCTATCAGCTGCTCAGAATGTGAAAATAGCTGTTTAATAACAGAACAATAGAAATGCTATTTTGACTTGCACAATGATATTGAACCAACAGTTCAGAGTGTGACTCATAGGTGCCATGAGTGTCTACGTCTGTGTGAGACAGGCAGTCATTCACAACTCAACACCATCTTCACAAAGCATTTTAAATATACATCACAGAAATAATTACTAGGAAATTTTTTTTTTAATTGCATGCTCCCTTGAAGTTTGTTTCCATCTGCAAATACAGGTTTCAGTACTTTTCCAACAGTTCACTCTGCAAAATAAGCCTGCACAAAAATCTTATTCAATATAATTCAGAATTTATTGCTTTTGTTTTGCTTATGTTTACCAAGGTTTTCCCTCATGTACAAATGCAGACCTGCTTGGACCAGGTATTTTGCATAAACCATAGGAAGTAATCTAAACCACTGTTCTCTGTAGCTTTTAACGTAAAGAACTGCACTGTGGTGTTTGTGGGGTTTTTTATGTTATTATATTTTTTAACTGTTATTATATATAAATCCACAGAGAAAATCTAATAATGAAACATATACAGGATGACAACACAAGGAATTCTATTTTACAGTGATTAAATACATGGATATATGCATATTTTACATGGCTACATTCAGCTGTCAAAATAGTGCACATTAACATTGCCATATATATATCTCTATATATATATCTATCTCCACTTTCCAGTCAGAAACGACCTCATTGACAACCACCTCCACTTCTCTTAGTACAATTATTACTGTCTATATTAGAAATATTCTTTGTATAGATATATAAACTTTCACTTTGAAAGGCTTGCAAAGCATTCTTTATACAAGTAGATCTATGCATACCCCTTCTAGCTTGTGCTGGTCTTTTGGGTACAAGTTTTCTAATACACCTCCAAATGCCCCAGCCAAGCATAAATAGATCGTGTCTATTTAGATCTTGAGCAAAATGATAAATTGTCTAAAATTGCCTGACTTGCTAATTATTCAAACAAATCACACTACAATTATACTTTCTTGTTTGTGTGTTAGTGATATCTAGACTCTTTCTCCGCAGTGCAGATCAAGACACATAACTGACAAATAAAACACCCTATCTATTTGTAGCCAGTTCATAAAAAGCAAAAGATTTGAGTGTTCTTACAGCATAAATCTGTCAAAGTGAAATGCAAACCAATGATATCAGAACCAGTTTCAGAATGCTCTTGTGTTACTGTTTTACACATAAACTCTTGAGAAAACCCATTCACTTCAGATTTCTATGGAAGAATTAACACAGGAAAACCAAATATTTAAAATAAGAAAACCAAAATCAAACAGAGAACACAGAAGGATTTTCTAATTTTGCTTTTCTCCTCCTTTATAATGCATCTTTGAGTAGAACATCTAGGATGATTAATCACAGTAGAAACAAGTACCTCTGAACATTTTAATGGTCTCTTTTCTTACATTTCTGACAGATTTTTCTTTCTAATAGTAGGAGACAGGACACCACAGCCCAAGTAATATGTAAAAGAACTACATAAATTTGAAATGGAAAATAAAAAAATCTTATTTGCCTTCCATGCTTGGCTAGGCATGCATTTTTTTCATATCTAAATTTGTACCCCTTGTCACACAGCTTTCATGGCCAATCAACCCAAATACATTTTCACAGACCATCACGATTTAGTTCTGAATTTTATTAAGCTAGCATTAACTTCAAGAAGTCAAGCTACTGTCCACATGGTGTGACTTCCTGATCAGAAACTGTTCTTCAAAACATAACAGCAGGGGAACAGAAATAACCCAGGTCCTTTGATACTGCCCCAAGTACAGAACACGCAAGACATTTGCCATGTAGTTTAACAAAGCTGCAAATAAAGGTAAGCAACATTTGGGAATTAGTCAGTAAAGGTCATCTCTGTACTATGATCTGAAAAACCTGTTCAAGAAGTGCTGCACACATATCTGAATTAATCAGCACATACAATAATTTCATTTTATCTGGCATTAGTCATGCTTCAGCAATACTCAATGATGCATGTATAAAGAAAATCATATTCTGTCACACTGGACTGTACTATTTTATTAATGATCAAGTAGCTTTCTGACTTTCTCTGTGGCACCAAAGTAGCCTGCCAAAGTATTTGTTGAACTTGGATAACTGTAACAAATGACAAGAATTGCTAGACTTCATCAGTTAATTAGTACCTTTTGGCAGAATGCAGATCAGTGATACTGTGACAGCTGAAAATCAGTGACTTGGTAGTAAAGTCTCATCGTGAATCATGATCAAAAGTCTATATTTCACTTAAGCTTTGGCAGAGGCTGTAAAACATCCCAAAGAGCTACTACTCTGCAACTCTTTCCTACTCCATAACTCACCAACACAGGTTCCTTGAATTGACTAGAACTACTTTTTCAAAGAAAAATGCTTCATCATCTTTGTCAGTCAGGCAAACAGCTTTCTTCTTTTTCTTCTTTAACAGGCAAGTAAATGAACATCCTGTATTCTGTGTGCTTCCTTTGAGGTACTGGTGTCACCTTTCACAGTCCTGTCAATTGTAATTCTAACAAAGGACTAATTTAAGCAAAGACTCCTGACTGAACATCTCACAGCTTGTCAAATAAATTGACTCAGTTACTATTTAGGTAGCAACACAAGGCTCCATTTAGGAAGGTATTGAGCATGTGCTTGACTGTAAACACGTATCTTGTCTCATCAACTTATAATCAAATTAACACTGTAACTTCAGTAAGAATACAAGGCAAACAGCTAGAACTAGATAACATCATACCACAATTATTTCCAAGTAGTCTAGCCCCATCCTATACCTGAATTCATTGTTTTCTAGGGTAAACGTCTATGAAAACTTGCAGTAATTTCCTGAGGGGAAGCAGTGTCTTTCTGGTTTCACTTTTTTGTTGTTGTTGTTATTTAATTACTACTTAGTGTGCCCAGACCCTAACAAAAACACTTCATAACTTCTTGTACTTTCACACCTGACAGCCACCATCTTTTCTGTCATTATTCCTGTGTTGTAAAAGTACCTGCGAAACCTACTAAGAGTCAGACCCTAGCTGTCTGTGCTGTAAACGGAACAATATAAAAATGGACATTACCTGGCTTGGTCCTTTCTTAACAAATTTTAGACACCAGTACACATGACACATTTCATATTTGTAAAATAAATTTTACATGTGCAACACTTATAACTGCCCACAATGTTATCATTTATCCACGTGAAAATGGGTAATGCTTTCTGCTGAGAGAGGAACTGATTAAGAGAAAACATTGGAAGGAGCTTTTGTGTATACTTGAGAAGATTCACTGTTTCTACAGGCACTGTTATAGGGTTATAGCGTGAAGAGTCAATTAATGTAATTTTTCCAAAATGGTAATTAAAATATTTTATGTATATACACCTTTGAAATAAATTACAAACGCAAATGAACACTTAGGTTTATGGGACACTGATGATTATGACAATGTACAGAAAACTGTGTTGTGATTAGCCGTTATAGACTCTTCAGTACATTAGGTTTATTGCAGTTTAATGAGACAAATCTTAATCTTGCAGTTAATAAGTATTAAAGTTACTGACACAAAGCAGTCACTGCCTGAGATACAAATCAGTCAGGCATAACACAGTCAATCTTTGTAATCTGGCTGATTTAACACAGACAACATTTGTTAGCTTAAAAATCACTTTAAAGCTAAAAGGTCAAGAGTGAAACACAGGAGCTGCACAAATGCAATACAATTAATTCAGTTTGTCCAGTACATGTATTTATCATGTATCTAAGATCATTGCAATAAATTTACAATTCATTGTTGTTAACAAATAGATTGTTATCATTGTATCAATAATGCATAGATGATGACTGAAACTCTTACAGATGTTTATGGTTTTGATCTGCTGAAAACAGTAACAGTTTGCAAGAAAACTAATTCTATGCAATATTTAGTACTCTCATTAGAAATTCCAGTTTTGTATACTTAACACTCAAAAATAATATAAATACAACTGGAAGAAAGTAGTGAATACTTTGATCTCAGGAAATTTTCCAGCAGATGTGCAGGACTTAGTGCCAAGTGGTATATGAATAAATTACCAAATATTCAGCTTAAATGATCTCTTTTGTATTACAAATATTTCCATTAGTGAAGTAGATAGGGTGTGTAGGTTGTCCAGCTGTTAGCTGAAGGCAGTAGAATTCAAGAACTCGAAAATCCTGGGCTCTTCAATATGATAACAATTTGAAAATTCTTTTACTGGACATTACATAGATCTTGCTCTTCATTCAACAACAAATACATCTTCTGATCCTATGTCCTCCTGTTCCACAGCACTTTTATTTCAAAAGCCTCTCTCTGACTTCATCTGCTCTCTTCATCCTCAGACTGTCTTTATGACAGCTACTCTTATGCCATTGAACACCTCTTTTCCTGAGATAATGTTGCTTGTTCTCTTCAAAGCTGGGAGAAAGGTAGCTCATGTGCTTTGAGAGTTGACCAGTGAGAACACAGTATTGCTTCCCTCATCTCTCTCCATCCCTGTTCTAACTATCCAGTTCCAACACCCCTCTCCAAGTCACTGGATATATTCCTTCCACGAAAAAACCAAGTTGTCGTATGCATTTATTACTCAAAAGGGTAGAATAACATCAACTAAGGTAGCAAAAACCAACCAAACAAAAAACCCAAACAAACAAAAACAAAATGGAAAACAACAAAACAGTTATAGCAATCTTCAGTCTGAAATTTTGACTATTCTGAATATTTCCACCTGAAAAAAAATTGAAAAAGAATACCCCATAAAGAACATAAATACATAAACACACCATAAACCTCTAATGGAAACATTAGATTACTTAGTATGACTTGAACACCTCAGAAAGAAAAATAGATGAAGAAATAGATTATGATAAGGCAGAGAGCTGTCATTCTTCATGATGACCTGAACAACCCAGCCATGACTTAACTAGTTACGAGGAAGATTGTTCCATGGAACTACTGAATACTAGCTTGTGTATTTTTCAAACCCTTTAAAATGTGCTATTTAGACTTCACTCTACAGGAATTAATCCCTTAATCCCATTTAAAAAAAAACAAACAACAAAACAAAACAAACAAAAAAACCCACAAAACCCACCAAACCCGAGAATCTATCAATAGGCAGTTTTGCAGACACAAGATCATCCAGTCCAACCTATCACCCATCCCCATCCAATCAACTAGACCATGGCACTAAGTGCCTTATCCAGTCTTTCGTTGAAGATCTCCAAGGACGGTGCTAGTGAACTTAGAATAAACAGTTTAGTCCTTTCCTTAGTGTAAAGTTACACATCCACTTTTTTCATTGTAATAACTTTAAAGATGAAGCAAAATCTCTGTGAACCTACAATTGATAATGATATAAAACTGAGTCATTACCTTTCATTCCACCAAGATCTCAAGTTTTTTAAAATAAAAGAAATGTAGTATCCAACTTCTATAAGCTTCAGAAAGACAAATATTTAAAACTCCCATCAGAGTTAAACAGCTTTTATTACTGACTCCATCAGGAATAAAAATGTCAGCAACCATTCAGCGAAGAGACAATTTTTGGAGTACAGGAATGAACAACTCCATCAAGGAAAACCAGTCTCAACCAGACAGATTAGAATGTAGTGAAAGACCAATCTGCATTAGAATCATAGAATTATGGAATCAGCCAGGTTGGAAAAGACCTCCAAGATCACCCAGTCCAACCTATCACCCAGCCCTATCCAGTCAACGAGACCATGGCACTCAGTGCCTCACCCAGTCTTTTCTCGAAGATCTCCAAGGATGGTGACTCCACCATCTCCCTGGGCAGCATATTCCAATGGCAGATCACTCTCTCTGTGAAGAACTTCTTCCTAATATCCAGCCTGAACCTCCCCTGGCACAACTTGAGACTGTGTCCCCTCATTCTGGTGCTGGTTGCCTGGGAGAACAGACCAATCCCCACCTGGCTACAGCCTCCCTTCAGGTAGTTGTAGACAGCAATGAGGTCTCCCCCGAGCCTCCTCTTCTCCAGGCTAAACAACCCCAGCCTCTCCTCATAGAGCTTGTGTTCCAGGCCCCTCACCAGTTTTGTCACCCTGTGACTGGCTGCCAACTGGATGTGGCACCATTCACCACCACTCTCTGGGCCTGACCCTCCAACCAGTTCTTAACCCATTTCAGAGTGAATCTGCCCAAGCCACGAGCTGCCAGCTTTGCCAGGAGTTTGTTGTGGCAGACGGTGTCAAAAGCATGGTTTTCATTTTCACCGTATAGATAAAATGGGAAAACTATTTATTCTTATATATTAAAATATTAAAAGACATTTACAACTAATATATGAGAGGCAGACAGGAAAATTACATTTCAAGAACACAGACTCTGAAATCATATTTTCTATTACTCTTGCTCAACTATTGCTTTGCTATGATATAATGTTTTCTTTCTAGTTTCACAAAGGTTCATCTATAAGATATTTAGACATAATATTTTCATTAAAGTTTATAGTTTAGACAAAACTTCATCTGTATAGGATGCTTTCTGTTTCTTACTATCTGTTCCAATCCTTCACCTATTGGGTTTTTTCCTCACCACTAAGTGTTCAATTTGCTTTTTCTTAATGTTTCAGAAGGAAGACTGCTGCTTCACATTAGCAGAAGGTTCTACTAATTCTGTGCTTTCTTCAACCCTTTGAGCTAGAAGCAAAACTTATTTTCTTAGCTAGGATAAACTGAAAGACAATAAGGTAATAGGTAACATTGCAAAGAGTTTTTTAGAGCACAGAATGTGAAATACAATGACTATGCATCTCAGGCCCTTTTTCCTCCCAGAAATCTGTTAGGGAACTACGTTTAAAACAGGTAGTGAAAAGGCAAGAAAAGCTCCGTGAAAGGGCAAAGGCAATAAAAAGTGGGAAACATGCTAAACAATAAAAGTAAATCTGCTATTTAACATTTTTATCTTAATTCTGATAGACAACTACAATTTTATTTTTGTCCAGGGCCTCACCCAATCTGGCCTTAAGCACATCCAGAGTCTCACCACCCCAGTACTGAAGAACCTCTTCCTAAGATCTAGTCTAAACCTACTCTCCCTCTTTTTAAAACCTTTTCACCTAGTCCTGTTGCTAAACACCCTCATAAGAAGTCCCTCTCCAGCTTTCCTGTAGGCTCCCTTCAGGTATTGGAAGGCAGCTACAAGGTCCCCCTAGAGTCTTCTCTTCTCCAGGCTGTACAACCCCATCTCCTTCAGCCTATTATCATAGCAGAGGTGCTCCAGCCCTAAGTCACCTTTTTGCCCTGCTCTGGACTTGCTCTAACATTTGTATATCCTTATAATGGGGACACCAGAACTGGATGCAGTATTTGAGGTGGGGTTTCACAAGAGAGCAAAGGGGAAGAATCACCGTTTATGACCTGCTGGCCACACTCCTCTTGGTGCAGCCTAGGACACAGTTTGCCTTTTGGGCTGCATGAGCAGACTGCTGGCTCATGTTGAGCTTCTCATCAGTCAACACCCCAAGCCTGTCAATCCACTCTGCACACAGTCTGTGTTGGTGCCTGGGGTTGGCCTGACCCAGACGCAGGACATTGCACTTTGATTGCTGAACCTCATGCAATTTGTACTGATCCACTTCTCAAGCCTGTCAAGGTCCTTCTGGATGGCATCTCTTCCTTCAAGTGAATCCACCACTTCACACGGCTTGGTGTCGTCAGATGACTTGCTGAGGGTGTGCTCAGTGCCACTGTTCACATTGCGGACAAAAATGTTAAACATCACAGGACCCAGGACAGACCCCTAATGAACTCCACTTGTCACTGGTCTCCACCTGCACATCAAGCCATTCATAACAGCTCTTTAAATGTCATTGTGTAAACCAGCTCCTTATCCACTGAGTAATCCATCCATCAAGTCCATGCTGCTGGTCTGCTCTACAGTAGGAGGGCTCTGTAGGTCTTCACAGTATGCCACTGTGATGGCATGCTGCTTAATCTCACAATTTACAGCCAGAAATATTCACCTTCCTGTCAATTATTTCACTGAAGTCATTCCAGAAAAATAAATCAAAGAAAGCAAAAAGCAAGAGGCCAATACATCATATTTAGAAAGAAACCATAGACATAATTTTAAAAGTTCAAAAGAAAAATTTAACTAAAGTATTAGGACTTTCACAGTGACAACAGAGTCTTCTAAATTCTATTTACAATATGTAAGATTTATATTGCATATTCCTTACCTAAAAGACTTTTAATTATTTTATTATGATTAAACAAAGAATAATTTCAGGTAGTGTGCTAGTTGGTCTTCAAGATACAGGGTGTTTCTCTCATACTCTCAAAGAGTTCAAAGGCTCTTTAGTGTTATACATTATCTTATCAAATATATTGGTAGTTTAAAGGAAAGTCACTACAGAAAGTGAACAACTGTTTTAGGAACACATGGTTGTGATTACAGTACAAATAACAGACATTTGTCTTTCTATACAGCAATGACTTTTACCTAACATTGCTGCTATAGGAACTGAAGAGCTAACAGAGAACATGTAAATTTTTACACTTAAAGTCATAATAGTTGCAAACCAATATAATTTTTTAAAAACTTGAAGCTGTCAAAATTAATCCATTGCAGCCTTTGTACACTAATTTAATTAGGCTAGCACAGTGACCTCCAGAAGTAAGCCTTGTAGTATTTAAAAAAGGTCACAGTCTCAGGAAGCCTTATTGAGCTCCTGTACAGCCTCTTCACTGCAACACTGTGCTAAGAGCAATACAGTTCACTCCTAGGAAGGAGTAAAGGCCAACAGAGAGAAGAAAAATAATAATAATCAAAACTAAGACAAGAACAATTGGAAAAAAACCCCAACCCAACACCCAAACCCCCAATGTAAAAGACATGTATCTATTAGTACCTTTATCATGCTTACAGATAACTATTTATATAAATTCAGTTAGATTAAATTCTGGTTTGTTTTTTAAAAGTAACTGAATAATTTGTCTTTTCATGTGTATCAGGTTTTATGTCTATGGCAATTATGTTTCGGTTTGAGAATACAAAATGAGTCCTCCCATCTGAGTTCTCATGTACACCTTTGCAACTGTGACCTTGAGCTACTTGGTCTAGTAGAAGATGTTCTTTGCTCACGCCAGGGGTGTTAGAAGTAGATGGTCTTTAAGATCCCTTCCAATTCAAAACATCTGATTTATCCAGGCACACACGTTCACCATGTTTACATGAGAAACACCTTGCTTACATGTGAAAATAAAGCTATGTTGCAGCTGTGTCAACAGCTGCTGTGGCGAGGTAAGAAGCCACAGCCAGGACTCTCACAACAGAAACACAGATCAAATTTTGAAAATGGAAGAATCACTCTTGGGACCTAACAATGTTCCTACATCCCTACATTCTTTACCTGCATCTCTGCAAGTAAGGAATCCATTTATACTGCCTGCCACTGGAGTACTTTCTGAGGTAGTGGAGAAGCTGCACAGGCTGGCAAGAAGGAACTTTGACTACCTTTAGAGATATTTCGAATAGTGCTTTCACACCCTCACTTAACCACCCCAGAAAACACAGTTCATTAAAAACTTTCTGTTGGAAAGGAAATTACAACTTTCATAGATTTTTTTTTTCCTAATATTTTTCTTTTTTTAATGTTTCAGCATTTTCCAATGTATGTCTGAATGTAAGCTTTTTTCCTTCTACAGGTATTCTTTATATTATAGAAGGTTTAAATAAGGCCACAACTAAAACAAAATACACACAGAAGTTTTTTACAAAGGCAAGTAATTTCTCTGAGTTAACAATTTATAAAAAAGACTGAAATATCAAAACTTCATCTGTGTCAGGACACTGTTTTAAGACACTGAGAAAACAAGATGGGAACAGACTTTGGTTCATTGTATAATTAGTCATTGTGGGTTTTCTTCTGAAAAAAGTATAAAGATTAAGATAACCTTACCACCTTGCCTCTTGCATCACCTGTTCTGCCTGGAGGTGCCTAAAGAGTACTGAACATTTCATTTTAATTACCTTTATTATCAGCTAGATAACAGACAAGGTTATTCTGATTCACTTGTCAAATGTGTTGATTACCTCTTTGAATGTGAAACAAAGGAGAGTCCTAAATATTGTATAGGAAGGTACTCAAGGATTTGGAATACAGCTGTTCTCAATGTATGTGAAATGAAACAGATTAAACACTAAATTTTAAGTAAACTCTAGCTATTCTGATCAGATTTCAACAATTCTGAAACCATACTAACAAGCTGAAGACTGACCGATTGACTATGCCTCAGAGAAAAATGCAAGTTAACGGCATTCATATTTTGATGAGAGCTTCCACCAGATGTCACAGAAGAGAACAGAAACCAAGATATAAGTTTTCTACTTAAGTTTTAGATTTGAGAATGTCCATTTTATGAACATGATCTTATCCAACATGGAAACTTACAATTTTCACTTAGGTTGGACATGTGAAATGTAAACTGCAAACAGCTCAAACATAAAATGCTATGGTAAAAAGCTTTGAATTACAGATACTTTGCTGATAATACAGCAACACTGTTGGTTTGGATTTATAATGCTGTTTCCCTCATTTGCAAGACAAATCCTATACTATTTCTTCATTACACTTAGCCAAATCTAATAGTGCCTGTGTGCAGATAATGCATGAAAGTTCTCTCCAAAGCCTTTGAGCTTTTCCCTACATTAAGATTTCAGAGCTGTGCATACTGCAGGAAAACATCATCAGGAAACACTATGCGAACTGCTCTGCTACTGTAATAAACTATAATTGAGTTTAATTCCACATGCTGCTGATAAATCTGGGAAATTTCCAAAATTATGTTCAGATCACTGTTAGTCACCCCGCTGCATTCTTATAAAAAAATAGAATCTGATATTCGATTCCATTTTAATTCATGGCACATATCAGGCTGTTAACAAGAAATCTCAGATAGGTTTTTGCCAATTGGTTTTCAATCAACTAACAAAGGCAATGAAAATTCAGCTGCCTCCAGACCAGGTTGGAAGATACCTTCAAGATCATCGCACCCAACCCATCACCCAACACCATCTAATCAACTAAACCATAGCACCAAGCACCCCATCAGTCTCCTCCTAAACTCCTAAATTTCTCAGAATTCATTGAAAGAGATGATGGGGGAAAAAAAACAACCAACCAACCAAAACAAAACAAAACAAAACAAAACAATTTGCAGTAAATTATTCCCTTGTACAGTTTACAAACTCTCTACACTGCAAGTAGAGTTGCTTTTAAAACAGCTGGACAATTCCTGGTGGGCAAATCAGTGTTGCTGCATGATGCAAGGTCAAGGAGGTAGCTGTGCACTTAATGAGTTTATCAAAGGGTAAATATTTAGACTACCAGCAAGATTATTTTAAGTATAATACCCAAAAGAAAGATTCTAGGCATTACTGACTAGCTTCCATATTGAGCAGGCTGACACATCTCGAAACCAGAGACAACATCTTTCTTTTACAGTTACATAATTTCTCACATGATTTTGCTAATTCTTACTTCAAAATTACACACCAAGATAAGGTTTACATAGCCGAAGATAGACATTCAGGAGAAAAAAAACAAACTTGCTTTTCTGTATGGGAAACACTACCAAAATGTACTCATCAGACTGGAAATCTGAAAATTCAGGCCACTGCTATTGGACTCAGCTTTACAGTCTGGAAGAGTCTGAATGAAGTCAAAATTTCACAATATTTACACAGAATTTTGATTAGGATTTCAGTGCCCAAAACATAAATTGAAGGAGTCCTCAAACAAACCAGGTAATGCAAATGAAATAGACACTAAATTTTTTTCCTTTTTTTTTCCTATTTTTTTAATACATAATCTGCTATTAATTTTTGAGAGAACTGCCATACAGTAGAGTAACTTTATAAATATTTTAAAGGCTGAGAATCAAAATATAAAATTAACATTGTTGATTACTGTTTGTATAGAGAGACTCAGAGGAAGAATGATGTGTGCAACAGGACAAAGAACTCCATTCCTGAAATCTCAGAATTACATTCATGGAGTTTGGTGTCAACAAGAGAGGGTCAGCAAAATGGGGCCAAATCAGGATGATTTTTGTCAGACCCTCACACCAAATAAAACTTTTCTGCAGGTTAGGAAAGTAAAACCCATGAGGAATAGTAATGCATTTTCCCAACGAGCTCCAGAAAGTTAAGTAAAAAATATCCTAATGAATCTGCAAGTAAACCTTCTCAAAAGGCAAAAAACAGATCATGTCCACAAAGTACAAATGGCAAAAAATATTCATATGAGCTGAATGACTTTAAAAGACTTTCTTCTGTTTTCACAAATGGTATGTTCCAAGGAAAAAGACATGAAAAGGTCAATATAATACTATAGACAATGATGATAAGGAACCTAGGAATCTTTCTAAAACTTAGAGATGCCTTCAGACAGCAAGTATATATTTCACATCCCCTTGATTAATATTCAATAAATCAGTTAAAGACTTCAGAGGGTACCTAATGTGGTAGGACAAATAGAACAAATGAAAACTGCAAAACACACTGCAGGGTGCATGTTTAGTCAATCATACTGCATTCTAGTAAACATCCATCCTTTTGGAGAGCAGATGGTATTTCGGCATGGACCAATTTGCAGATCTGCTGATGGAAGGGTTTTTGTTGGGGATTTGGGGGGGGGATTTGTTTGTTTTGTTTTGTTTTGTTTTCATTTTATTTTAAACTACACCTCAGCTTCAAAGATTCTTACCAAGAGGCTTCTAAAGAAATGTGCTGGTTTAATGGGCTTCATAACTACACTAAAAAAAAAAAAAAAAAGAAAAAAAAAGGCAGCTCATTTTCTAGATGATGCCCATTCCCACATACCTAAAGTTAGGATACCAATGTATCACCAAAATATTTGTTCACTTTCCACTCACACGTTTGTCAGAGCAAACTGCCAGTTCATTGCCTAGGAGCTTAGTACAATATGTGTTTGTGGCGCAGCATTAAGGAATGCACTTATGAATGCAGAAGTTATGCTAAAATAAGACCATTAAAATAATGAGATCAGCTGGAGCAAACACAAAGCTAACTTGTCTAAAGTCATAGTCTGCAGTACAACAAGGTTCAAACTGCAGAATCTTGATATTTAAAATAGTATTTCGAGATCATGTCTGTCTTTAAGAGGTTCCAAACATTAAGCAAAGCAAATAGAAGCAGCTAGTGTGCTGTGAGATTCTTTGTGTGCTAAAAAAAAATAAAGAAAAAAATAAAAACAAGAAATTTTAAGAATCTTCTAGCAAAACCCACACATCATTGTCTCACTAAATCAAAACCAAACTGCCAGTGACATTGGCTGCAGAATATGAACTTACCACTTGTCAAAATCAGTTAAATGTTAGAACCTATTTCTATTCTGCAGTTTGAATTTCCAAATCTAGGCTATTGTCTTTCCCTGTGCTGTGTTTTAGCTGCAGGCATTTGTGTGACAATTGTAGGTAAGAAAGAAATGTATGGTACTGAAACGCTCTATGAACTGAATAATCTAGAATTTTCAGTTCTAAGTCTCCAGTAATGCTCAGTCTTATTCTGAAACTCTACTGCTTTCTACCACAGTAGGAAAATACTTGCAGGTATAATCCTAAAAATGATTTAAAAGGAGAAACAAAATAGGTAGGATATCACAATTTTGTGTATTAAAATGCAAATACATACATGCCTTCATGGTTTATTCTATGAAAAAAAATAATAATCACCAAAGTAGGGTTAACTTCTCCATGCTTCTCTTATGCACAGTAAAATAAGTATGTAATTCTGTCTTTCATTGATTATAGCCAGCTGTCAGAGCATAGTTAGTCTGTTCTTTGCCTCCTCCTAACCCAGATAGGATCCCTTCTTTACTCTCTAGAGCCCTCATAACTAGATTTGCTGTGCCTATCTTCTCCAATATTCCCAGTTTTCTTCCCTAGCTAGACAAGTGTTTTCCATAGATTAGATATATCCTAAGCCAATGTACCAGACGAAGAAAGTAAAAGGGCTATAATGAAAGTAAGAGGCTCTTACTTTGATTATAAAAAATTCTGAAGTCCTAAATCCTGAAGAGTAGAAAGATTCTTCACTTCTCAGATCTTCTAAAAAAAGTGTGAATTCAACATGTTCCACAGACTAAGGCCAATAAACTATATGCTGCTCAAGTTCACAGTTGGAAATTTCTGTATCACAGTAACTCCCAGAATTTTAAAGCATACAGATTTACACTGCAGTAACTTCAGGTATGATCAGGAAAGCAGTTGTGTTACCACATAGCAACACAAGCTCTGTGATCCACCTGAGGAACTCACTTAGTTCTTGGTCTACATTATTTCCAGCCTACACTAATGCAAATAGCTAAGGGCTTTATTTTTACACATAGAGAAAGACCAGAGATGTCTCCAAAAGCTGCAGTCATACTTTAACTTACCTCTTCCTCCCTTTAAAAGAAACATCAATTTACAATAGGTCCCCTGGGCAAATCTACTTCATATATTGTTGTAACAAGAAAATTCTGAATCACCACAGAAAGTCTTCAGTTCACAGAGCAGGTGGGTTAGTTGAGTGGTTCAGATTGGATTTAATTTTGTACACATACACTGTAGCTTTTATAGTCAGATTATTTTCTCTCTCAGCAGGTTTAATATGCTACAACTGTTTGGTTTTCTGACATAAAGCTGATAAACAGTTTTAAAACATTTACACTGGCTAAGGGATAAATAAAGATAAAAATCTTTACTGCAGTTGCTTTAATTGGAGATGGTCTATGCAAAGGTGAAAGAATACTTGTAAGATAAAATGCACCTACGATTTTGTAAGCAATGGAAGAGAGGTGGCAGCAATAAAACTGAATGGAAAATAGAGTTTACTACAATATGAAGCTCATCAAATATTTACCTCCCTCAAGTGTGCAATATGCATAGAACTGCACAGGCTGAGAATATTTTCCCTCTTGGTATAGGGGGGTTTAGTACATATTCAGTTCTCAAGCACAGTTTTCTATCAGACCTCATGCATGTAAACTGTTTTGCAGTAATGACAAATTTTTATGATTTATGTTACAAGTAATTAATGCTCATAAAGTCAAGATACTCAAAGTGAAAGAACAGAGACAGTAAGATTAATTTTAATAAAAACTTCTGCAACCAAATGGCAATTCCTTATTCCATGTTGCTTAAGAATAGAACAATGGCTGCAAGGTGAATTTTCTTAATACTTTAAGATTCCTATCTAGACAAACCCAATCAGTATATAATGAAGCAAAGTATTATCATGTTCCTTTGAAATGTGCAGCATGCAGCCAAGTCAATGAGGTAGTATGTTCAGATATAATTCAACATTATTCCTGATTCCCACCCAGCTACACTGCAACTTTATACTCTTCTGCTCTATGGATTTTCTGTTTCAAGCTCCAAGCATTAGGATTTTTTGCTATGGAGCTGGATCAAGATCTTTTTTTCACTAGTTCTGGATTTTATCTCATCTGCCAATGCTGCAGAATGATGTGGAATAAATGAACACCTGCTCTTGAAAAGGAAGCTGTCTGAAACGCCAGGCTTTGACAAGATCAGCATAGAATATTCATGTCACCCAGAAAATCTGTTACAGTGGCCAGTTGCCAAGTCATTTGTTCCCAGTGAAGCACAGGTTAAAACTGCTGGCCGTAATCTGTCTTTAAAAGACAAAGAATCAAGTGGAACACAGCCAAAGTAGAAAATAACCCCAACATTCATGAACCATATATTTAAACACACCAAAAAAAAAAAAAAAGAGAGAGAGAGAGAGAGAAAGAAAAAAAGGCAAATAAAAAGATTTGAGGTCCTTTTTTCCCCTACTACTTCTAAACAGCTAGAAATAGCTCATTTTCACTGATACACTGAGTAATGATTCAGCCAGAACTGAGTCATGAGTTCATTATTCTCCATGGGGAGAAAAACTTGGACAACATACTTCGAAACAAACCAACTTTGATGGAAAAAAATTTGGTACGAAACCTTGCTTAAAAACTTATATTTTGTAATGAAGTGGGGAAAAAAAATATATGTATGTATGCAAGGCATTTTTGTCTACTTAATTTTTTTGTTGTGTTTTGGTAATGAGACATAGAGATTTCTTGTATATTCTGATAGATTTACCTTATATGAGTAGCACATTAGTGGAGATTAGAAGTTTGAAAATTTTCATTCAGAAAAGTTGACTAAATAATCATATATTTTAAGTTGGGAAATTCTCAGAACCAGTCTTTAGGCGTGAAAGTATTAGGAGAATCAAACACAGAAAAGTATTAATACCCATTCCAATGCTTTTTAACCATTCAAAACATCTAGCTGGCCATAAACAACATTTATCCAGCATATATCCAACACAGAATCATTGTAAAAAAATTAATGTAGTTGAATTTCATCTTCTCAATGAGCTGTAAGTTACAAATAATATAAGGAAAGTTAAACGTTTTTGTTTAATCTGAATGTCAGGACTAACACCCAAATAATCAGCTTTAAATAAAGCATCCAGTGAAAACAAGTTCTTATGCATGGTCATTTCCTGATCGAGCACTGATAAATATCATTGAAAGTCAAAAAATTATATCTGCAATGAAAAATAGTGGCCTAATGACTCCATTAGAATAATATTTCTAAGTTATAATTTTGGCTGTCAGCAACAACTTAAGTTGTTTAATGGGAAAACATAAAGTAATTAATTCATAGTTCTCAAAATCTATGTTTATGAGTATATTGACTTCCAAAAGTCTGTGCAGTGTGTGTTTGGGCATTTTATTTTTAGAGGTTTGGATGCTTCAAGCAGATTCCATTAGTCAAGTAAACTGAAAATTTTACATAAGAACATCATTCCTTTTACTCAAACAATAAACATGTATCTCAGAACAACATTGGGTAAAATTATTTTTCTTTATCTCACAAAAAGAAAAATCAAATAACAACACATCTAAAAGAAAATCTAATGACTATAGCAAAAATAGGTATCTCTAAGGAACAATTTACTGAGCTACTTTTAAGGAGTGAAAATATGAATTCATAAGGTGAGTATAACAAAACTGTGCTAACAGGACCCTCTACTTCTATGAAATGATGTCCTTGCATGTCCAGTTCTGGGCCCCTCAGTTTAAGAAGGACATCAAGACACTTGAGTGTGTCCAGACAAAGGAAACGAGGCTAGTGAGAGGCCTCAAGCACAAGCCCTGTGAGGGGAGGCTGAAGGAGCTGGGATTGTTCAGCCTGGAGAAGAGGAAGCTCAGGGGAGACCTTATTGCTCTCTACAACTACCTGAAGGGTGCTTGTAGCCAGGAGGGGGTTGGTCTCTTCTCTGAAGCAACCAGCACCAGAACAAGAGGACACAGTCTCAAGCTGCACCAGGGGAAGTTTAGGCTCAAGGGGAGGAGAAAGTTCTTCACTGAGAGAGTCGTTCACCATTGGAATGGGCTGCCCAGGGAGGTGGTGGAGTCATCATCCCCGGAGGTGTTCAAGAGGGGACAGGACGTGGCACTTGGTGCCATGGTTTAGTCATGAGGTCTGTGGTGACAGGTTGGACTTGATGATCTTTGATGTCTCTTCCAACCTTGGCAATTCTGTGATTGACCTTGGTACTTGTTTAAAGATGGAGTCTTGTCTGTCAGCATCTTTCAGAAATCCAGCTGTCTTGGAAGTCTGCATTCTGGGACCTACATGGTGTCCATAAATGTGATACTCTTACATTTTATTTTCAATGCATCAAAAAGATAGGCATTATTCTTTTATGTTTAAAAAGGACAGTATTAAATAAAACAGTAGCTTTCTTCTAAAGATAGTAACATTTTTTGCTCTTCTGTAGCTGAACATGGAAGATGGTTAAGGGATGGGTTTTTTCTTGACAAACATCATGTGGCATATACAAGTTGAAGTGATGACTTTGCTTAGCTGAATATTTTGTCTTCAGCCAAAGGTCTGACACTAAAACTTTAACAAAATTCCACCAATTTTTCTCTTTTCTTAGTATTATCTCTGTGTATTGCTTTGAGTCTGAGACAGCTTCTTATAAGCTTTCTACTGATTTCTTCCATAAAATATCCATGTTGCAGAGTTCAGCTGAGTGTAAGATTTATTGTTACCACATAAATGTGGAATAACCTGTACAAGATTTTAAAAAGCACAAGGTCCTGCATAACTTAGTAAGAAAGGAACCTGAATGAGAATCTATCTCCATTAAGTGTGGGTTGTTGTTTCTTTGTGCCTTCTTTCTTCTTCTTCTTTTTTAAATCTTCTATGATTAACAGGGGTTTAGAAATGTAGAAATGCCAATGCCCTGAAGTGAAGCTACAAGTGAATGACTACCCCACCAAGGAGAAAGTTCTCAGGGGCAAGTAGGCAGCTTTACAAAATATTTTATTCTGACCTCAAAAGACATGGCCCTCTTAAATAACAACGTAGAGGCTGAGAGATATTCTTGATAACTTTGCAAGGAAATGCCAGAGGGTTTATTGATCATAAGGCTTCCCCTAGTCTGGTTAACATACCATTTGCTTTGGGGCAGTTAATTGCATATGTCCTCCATTTACAGAAGTAGAACACTAAATTTCTCAGTAACCATGAGAGATCAGTAAGGCAGAGGTCGATTTTAAAGATAATGGCCTAAAGACATTTTAAGGCTTACAACTGAGCAATTGGCTCAGATTTCAACTTGTATGGATTTTTAGATGTATCAACCTTGCCATTGCCTCATAAAGTTGTTTTTGTTTTAGTCTTTACATATTGATTTGATCAAACCGTAGATGTGAAGACTTTTTTTCTTGAATTTTCTTCTTTTCCAAAGGATTTAACATTGTACTGCTCGAAACAGGTCTATTGGTCATAACATGGCTTACATAGCTGCAGTTGTCTTGTGGTTGTTTTTATTGCTTTCCCAGTCATAGCAGTTATAACAGTGAGGAGGCTCCTGGCACTTTCCAAACTGTGAAGAGCAGATTGTGTGCTAACTTCTTCCTTCTTTTCATGCAATTAGAAGAAACATAAAAAAACCTACCAAGCTAGTACAGCTGATGACACTGAGTTGAAACGGTCTACTTGATGTCTTAAGTCAAGCATAGAGGTATGCTGAATTTCCTCTCCTCTTTCTGATTGTTAGATTTAACCCAGAAAAGGCAGCAGAGATGTCTGAAACATCTATACTGAGCATAGCATATTTGAGTTGTAGTGATCTTAATTTCTATCAGGTAATATAAAATGAGAAAGAAAACGCCTTTAAGAGCCATCTAGGCCACTTCCTACAATGACAGAGAAAGTTATCACACCCAACTTTTATCCTCTATCTACAATTCCTTCTTTTTAACAGGAATTTCTTTGAATTAGCTTTTCAATACATTCTCATCTAACAGCTATAATTTTTAGCTACTCATTAAACAGCCAATAAAGGTATGTCATGTCTTCTTATTTCAAATTCAAGAAGATGAAAGAAAAGAAGGAAAAGTCTCCAAAGGCAGAGGAGCTTTGTGGATTACTTGTGAAAACCACGTCTTCAAGAAAAAAAAATAAAACAAACAGTCAAGAGAAATGAAGACCCAAGAATTATATTTGTCCCCAGGTACTTAATTGGCTCAGTGTTTGGATCTGGATATTAGTCTATCACTATAATATAAATAATGTCTTATATTACTTATTATAATTCCTTATTTCTTAAGTATGAAGATTACTTTATAAGCCCTGGTTACAAACTCTGTCTTACCTCTTACTGCTGAAAAACAAACTCAGAATCATAGAATCAACAAGGTTGGAAAAGACCTCAAAGATCATCAAGTCCAACCTGTCACCCAAGACCTCATGACTACTAGACCATGGCACCAAGTGCCACGTCCAATCCCCTCTTGAACACCTAAGTTACATAATTTCACAACTTATATGTAATTTAAGACACATCTGACATACTTTGTAGCAAAAAAAAAGAAGTATGAAATTTGTGTAGCATCAAAAACATCAGGAAGAAAGAAAAAAAGCTCCGCAGACAATATATAGCTTTTTCTCCCATTTCACATGACATAATTTCATCAATAGCTATTTACCATGAGTAAATGAGTTGCTAAACAAGTTGTCAAGTTTAAAACATTCCTTTAAACATGCAAATAGTTGCCAGCATTTCTACATCCATTAACTGAGGACATTACTGGTATGAAAAATTTGCTATCTAAGCTCTTACAAAGCAACAATGAAAGATAATATTTGGATTAACTACCCTAATCCATATTCTCAGGAGTTCAGAAAAATAGCTTCAATATTAATATGTTCATAATTTCATGGATGCTTATAGACACACAGTCATTTAAATAACCCATTTTACAGCACAGTTGAACATAACAGCAATACACTTTCCTTGGTTTTAAAATGCTAAAAAATGTTCTGCAGAAATATAGTTTCTTCTAAGTTAAGCATGTATTAAACTAGTGCTTTTGGTCATTACTCTTCTGTTATTCATTATTTGTAAATCATTGCTACATTAAACAAATGCATTGTTTTCCTCAAAGGTTTCCCTACTATTAGTGGAGAATGGTATTTGAAGTGCTAAAACATTCCTCTGCATGGCTGGTGCAAAATATCTGAAAGCCATGAAAGTATTTTGAGAACAGTTAAAAGCTGTTTTTTCAGCTGAAGTAAGATAGCTTCCCAGTACCTGATTCTTGACATGTCAAAACTCTCTTTCCACTTCAGCTGCCCAATAAAACAAGATTAGAGGTATAAACTAAGAGAAGAAAGCGTCCATCTTCACTTCCAAAGTTTCGTTCTAATTTCTGCAGTCAATAACACCAGCATTAAACTATTTAACTCAGTGTGGTAACACAGATAAAAGCCAGGGTGTTTTCTGATCTTATCGGTAAATTTAGTTTATTCCAATGTACAAATCTTATCAATAATTTGCCTTATCATCCTAACTCTATTATCCAAAGGTAGGCATAGTCCAATACTGGATATCAAAGGTAAAATAGCCTCTAACATCTCCTGAAAGACTTTTGATGCAACAACTGAAATTTTAGCAATAGTGTTGTTTCAGAAAAACAAAACCAAACACACCACAATAAATGCAAACAGAACTTCCAACAATTTCCAGAGGAATTTTCAGGTCACAAAATCCTGAAAATTTCACTTGCATAGTCCAAGGAAATGATCCAATGGAAGAGCAGTTTTATTAAGCTACAGCTGCAACCTAGAAAAAGGCTTCAAAACAAAGAATTCTTTTCCAGCTCTACTCTCATTTTTACTGGGAAATCTGATGACAGAATAATGGGAAAATGTGTTTACAAATGCTGAATTAGAAGAAAAACAAAGTACCAATTGTTTTAATAAAAGAGGAAGAAACAGAACCCTTCAAGAGAAAGGAAAAGCATGGGTTGGATTTTGCAAGTTGGTAATACATCCAACTCAGGAACCTACTGATCTTTCTAGAAGGTTTAGAACTCTAGCCAAACCACAACAGTACATATGCAGTATGGATCAGTATAGGCTGATTTGTACTTTGGGGCATTAAAAAAATATATTTATTTATCAGGAGGTATACAAACTAGAAGACAGTTATCACATGTATGTTTCTTGAGGCTGAAGACATCAGGCTTCACTCTGTAAAATATAATAAACACAATACGACTTGCTCTATAGCAAAACCACAGCAGGACTTAAGAAAAGTAGCTTCTGAACAGTCATAAAATCCTTTATATATCTCCTCAGCTGTAGGAACACTTTAATATGTCAGACTCTTTTATTTTGAGGAATTTGAAACAATTTTTGCTCCTAAAGCCACTCGGTGTCAAATTCCTCCAGTTACTACCCCATTAAATTTTACCTAAACTCACATGATACAGATTGGTGTTACAACAGCCAATTTTGCCTGAACCTTTTTTATGACAAGAAAGGCTGATGAATGTGAAAATGCCCCTTCCATTAACAAAAAAATTGTAGTTGTGGCAAAGAACACCGTATTGCCACTTGACTCAGCATCATTTTCTTCTAGAAATTGTTCAGGTTAAAAAGAAACTTCAGGGCAATGATAGGATTAAGCTTTATCTAAATACTAAGAAACCAAAAATAAGAGTGTAACAAAACCAGAATGTTTTGCTGCTTGATGTCAGTTGCTTGAGTTTCATTCACAGCATCAATTCTTCATATATATGCACTATTATACTTCTGCAACAAGTTTGCTTTTTCATGAAAACAGAGTTTTAAAGATGCTTCAGAGAATATCAATTAATAATCCTAGGTAACACCACCACTACCAGTTACCCTGAATATGCTTGTGCTTTGCCTATGCCTGTATGATGTGATGTATCATGCAGTGAGACCCGTAGCAAAGCAAACTAAAATCCCTCACACCACAATAAACCTTCCACAGAGTTCATAACTATTTGTGTTCACTAGGACCACAGCAAATAGCAGCAATGAGGAAGAAGAAAATGGTAATCAACAACCTTGGGGATTATATCAGACTCTATTTTGCATTCAGGGATTTGCCTAGCAATGGTAGTGGTTTTGTTTTCCCACAAAACTAGGTATGAGCAGATATTAGAAATCACAGAAATTACTCATGATCGTATTTCTTAAACCGCAACTGCTTTTGCAAATGGCACACTATGACAGAAACTCTGAAAATCTAGAATCTGGTTTATATCTAGCATTGATGAAGAGAAAGAAATATCAGAAACCTTCCTGTACTATGCTAATTTAGAAATTAATTTATGAAATGGAAATTCCATGAAAAAATAAAAATAAAATCGAATCAGTAAAGATAGAACACAATACATGCTAAGCACCAGTCTTTCAGTCAGTAAATGCCAACCTAAGCATAATTTGAACAGATTCTGGATCATTATTTAATTTTTAAAAAAATTTACTGATTTTTCATGCTCATCTATTCAAATACATCATCCTCCACTGCTCAACATAAAAACTGCAAAACAAGAGTTACTACTCTTTATATACAATTTCTTAACGACTAAATTCATAGATGAGCTGCAACTAGCACAGCTTTATGTCTGAAATCATTTGACTGGGTTCATTCCAGCTGTCACTTGAGACATGAGCAGAATACTAATTCTCTGAAACACATCCTATTTGTACAAGCTCTTCCTGTAAGAGTATCTCTTCTTGAAATTCAGAATTCAGGAGTGTGTGGTAGTACAGTGGTTACAAAACCAAAACCAACAAACAAACAAACTGAAAACCAACCAACTCATGAAGGAATAAGAAAATGCCAATGAAGTACTAACTGCCAAAAATCCTGGCAAAGACCTTATACAGTCACTTGATATCAGTGGGCTCTTCTGCATATTCTTCAGATATTAGCTGTCTTTGTAATGTATCAATGCACCTATGAATGCACACTGTCAGACACATGAGCATGTGCAGTTATAAAAGTCACAAAGGATGTTCTGTACCATATAAAGACTGCATTTGAGGTTAATGAACATAGCTTACTCCAAGCCAATGAAAAATATTAACATACTACCAGTGTTTCATGAAATATTCCTATTTCTCACATAATATAAAAAAAAAGAAGCCCCAACTTTTTATTTACAAGCGTATTTTTGTATTTTTAAGAAACTAGAAAAAAAAGATGTTTGGTTGTTTTGAGTATTCTTACAAAACCCATAAAAGTTCCCTTGCTTCATCAGCTATAGCTTAATACAATGAAAGAAGGAAAACAAGATAAATATTGACATTATAGTCGGTAATGCTGTGAACTCGGTTGTATTTTCCAGGCCAGGGGTGTGTAAATGTTTGTATTTCTTCACCAAAGTGCTTCAGAGCTTCAAGATAAGAGACAGTTACCCAACATGTTACCTTTGAGATGGGAATCAATTTCTGCATAGTTTATTAATAAGGGTGAAAAAAAAAATCTTAATCCTATGCAGTTATTAAAATCTGATATTACCTACTTTTAAAACATCATTGCACCTCAAGGTCAAAGCTCAAAGGAACTTGAGTTCTCTTTCCCTTTACTGATTCTTCCCCTTTACGGACTCCACACATCATCCAGCTCTGGGAAACGGCAGAAAAGCCACAAAAACCACATGGGACAGGGTCAGCCTACAAGAGGTACAACTGCAGATATCTTAGGAGTATCAGCACCTGTCATCGGCAAAAAATACCTTCCAGCTTAAACTGAGAACACTAACAGGTGGCAGATAATTGGGTGTATGTGTGTAGGAGGGCTGAATGCCAGAAACTGAATTTTTGAACTGTCAAGCTGAAGTTTGCTATTTGCCAGCTGCAACAAGTACAGTCTGATTGCAAATTTTTATAACAGCTGGTACAAAAGTGCATGCCCCAAACATCTTGAAGTTTTAGAGACAGAAAACAGAAGCATAAATCAGGATGCTGATCACATATTGCGCTTCTGCATGCTAGCTTCCCGTATTAGGAAGTCTGGGGACTTGGGGTTCTGGAAGGAGGAGGTGAACAAAGAAGGGAGACTTGGGGGAAGAAGGTGGAGAAGATAGTGGCAGAAGGAATGATTCTAGAAGTGGGAGAAGATCCAAGACAGCTGGATGGAGACAAATATTATGGTCACCCAGGGTTATTGGCTAACAATGCCCAAGATGGGTAAGTACAAGCAACACAGGAACCAGTTCAATTTTCTGCCCAACAATGCTGGGTTAGCAGTAATCTGTGATATACTGAACATTGCGTTGGGTAGACAGAGACAAACAGGACAATGTGAACTGAGGGTGTGTAATACTCAAGTAGGGGAAATGCTCTAGTCTAGTCGGTTCTTAAACCCTGGCATACGAATCAACTATGGGCTGTTTTCAGTGCCTCACTCATGAGAGGACCTGAAAACTTAGGCATTATATATTTTTTACAATGATGGTACCATCACTATCTCTGCATATCACTTTCAAGTAAAATGAACGTGGGTTGTTTTTTTTCTTTGAAGCAAATAATTTCAATCACACAAAGCATATACTTTGATGTGAATTACAAATGGACATAGACAGAGTTTTTAAATGATGTAAAAGAAAAGTCCTGAGATTTTTCTGCCTTACAAACCAGAGAATCCTACTAAAGTAAATATTTAGCTGTATTGTACTGCCATACTGCAGCAATCATTTTCTCCTTACCAATTTTCCCTTCACATACACATTTCAATATGAAACAAGACAGTAACAACACAACTTTGGAGAAAAACTCAAACCTGAGTCTTACCAAGACTCTGCTCAAGTGCAATTTTTGCTCTGCCCTCCTGCTCCTGATCTGCAGATTTTCACAGCTGCAAGAGCTTGCAAGAGCATAAGAACCTGCAGTGCACTGCTAGAATATATTGAGAGCCTTTTGGAAAGAATAGGCACAGGCTTCCTGAGATCACAGTTAGGAAAAACATTTTTATTTCCAATTACTGTAGCTACTGGGAGGACAGGACTGTCTACTTTCTGGCACAACAATCAATCATCATCACTTCCAAGGCTGTCAGTTATGGGCACTTAAAAAAAAAAATCTCTTCCTAAATGACTTCTTCTGCACAATCTTCAGACATCTACATCTCAGATATCATTCTCACTTGCTACTGCATCCCTGAAGGCATTCAAAAAAATTCCCAAAGTAACATAAAACCTCATGCTAGTTTATATTATTACTGGATAAGTCTGGGAGCAAAATGTATGCCACCTAAGATCTAGCAGGTACAAGTCTGTTCATGTCACCTTTTATTCCAGTTAGTTACCACTCCCTCACACAGAAAAAACAGCAGCAAATTTAATAGGTAGACATGACCACAGATTGCAGGAGTCTGACAGGGTTTTGATCAGATTCACATGTAATTGACTATCTGTCCACCTGTGGATGCCTGCATAACTGACCCTCTGAAGTGTTCCTGGCAAAGCATAATGAACATCACATCCAAAACCGTAGAGAGAACCAGGTATTGCTCAAATACAGAACCTAAAGAACAAAAATGCAAGACTTAAATAAAGTTCTAAAGTTGCTTTGTGGCAATACTATTTATGACTATTGAAGTCACAAAAATCTCATTTCAACCCTAAAAAAAAGCATTCACTTTCAGTACAGATCACAATTTGTGAAGTCTAGGGTATACTGGATTTGAAATATAATTTGAGGGGCAGTCATGCTGCAATTAAAAATGAATTTCTCTTAGGTTTTAGAGATAGATTAACTTTTAAATTTAGATATAGATGGGACAAACATCTCATTTAAGGCTATGAAAGATTGCGATCATCTAAACCTACAGATAGATGTTTATAAAGTCTGATCTTAAATCCAGGACCAACATTAACATTACTTAGATTTGCCTGCATATACAAAATCCAAAGCCTTTGAGAAACTCTAACATGCTGTGAACCTCTACCAAAACATGGAAAAGTTCCTTTGCTCATTGGAAATCCTTTAGCCTCAGGCAATGGAGTGGCAAGATTTCAGAGGCAAAGGTTTCATATCTGGGACTCACATTGAGGTTTATTCCAATTAATAAGGTGATGTAGCAAATCATATCTGCCAGATCTTTCAAGAAACCGGTTGTGTTCTCTGTGTACCCCTGGGGCTGGCACTTGCTTTCAATCACATTCTGAGTAAGCTCAGAATGTCTACAAATCTCTTGGTTGATAGGCCAGACCTTTTGGGAAAGACCCAGGGCATCCCTTTTTCAATGTCATCCCCATGAGGCCAATGGCATAGATTTCCCATATGTATCTGCATGATGAAGAATGCACTCAATTCAATAAAACTGGACCTTTTTAGACAGAAGTTTCAATCAAGTTACCAGAGAGCAAATTTGCATGTATTTTCAAAGACAGATATTACAGAAAGGCAACTATTTTGTTCTTGAGGCTTCCCTGATGGCCTCCCTGCATGAAAACTGTATGTCAGCTGAGGAAGAATGTTGCATCCAGGAGAAATCACACTGTGTTGCAACTCCATGTTCTTGACAGATGACAGCCTTGTAATTAAGAGAGCCAACAGTGATGCATCATGGGTTGGAATAAACTGGAAATTCATTCTGCCTTACGTAAAGAATATATAAATGTAAGTTAAAAGATTTTTTTTCTGAAGGCCCCCTGAAAACATTAGCAGTCAGCAGTAGCATTTCAGTACATCTGAGTTTTAAGCTACACATGACAAAATCCACATCATCCATATACAGCCAATTAAAACATGGGTTTGTTCCTAACAAATGAATTCATGATAAATAATTGCAATTCAGCTCATCTTTAAGGTCAGCAGCGTATAACATGCAAAACATTACTGGAGCATCAGGAATACCTAGGCATCCTTGACTCCCCCATTCAGTAATTAAATATCTTTCAGAGATTGTTTTCTATAAATTACCAAGTGAATTTACAATGGGGGGCAGAAAAATATCTCATGATCTTTGTAGAGTTACATGGTAAGCAAGAAAGTAAGGTACAAAGACCCATTCTAGAGATGTCTTTTAATACTTCTAAAACAAATTTAAAAAGGAAATATTTTCCTGAAGCATCAATTATAAATATTTTTTGGGATCCAGATTTCTCTGACTACTGAGCAACCTAGAAAGTAACAGCATGGGTCTGTGACATTTTTAGTTTTACTACCTGAAGTTCTGCTGAAACTTTTTATCAGTACCCCTAGCAAACTATCATCCACACAAAAATAATAACTCTTTGTATACCTGGGGGGGCAATAATTAGTCTTATCAAAGTCATGTAATTATTGTAATTATTTTTATTAACTAAGCAGCAATACCTAAGGGTGTGTATGCTTACAAAGACTTGTGCCAAAAATACTTCTAGAATCTAAGATAGCAGAGATGAAGCTACCAAAACTAGAGATTTTACACCACTAGTCAATGGGGAGGACAAGGTTGTGCTATGCCACTGGAAAACCTGGTCCATTAAGGGGAAAAAAGAGATAATAGACAGACGAGATAGTGGTGCAAAATGTCAGCAGGATGTCTTACTGAGTACTAATGACCTTTCAAAATGGATATTAAGGTTTAACCCACGTCATCTTGTATTTTATGTTCCACATTAAAAAAAAATAAAAAATCATTGTATTGATATAATAATATAACATTTACGCATTCATACTGTCCTACAATATACAATTTCAAGATCTTATCTACCACATAATGCAATGTACACCCATGTGCCCAGGCACCATGAATTTCTCCTATCCAGCAAGATCACTTACTAATGGCTTTGGGCGCCCAGCCAGCTATGCACAGCACACATACATGACTTATATGCCCACAAGAATCTAAAGGCTGCTGGTGTTTTGTGGGGACATACCAAAACAGGGAGGGTATAGAGCAGAGGAAATTGAGTATGAAGGACTTTGAAAAATCCCAGCTATGACAATGCTACTGGCAGTAAGGTTTTCACTAAAGATGGATGGGTTTCAGAAAAGAAATAATTTGGGAAAAGTCATTCAAACTTATTGTCATGCCAAATGACAACTAGCCCTAAGAACACTTGAAAGAGCAGACTGACAAGACAATCAAAATACAAAACTAAAAGGCATCTCAAAAATACTGAAATAATTGTTACCATTTGGTCAAGAGGAAACAAAGTAAGATGACAAGAAGATCTTTATCATACTACAGTTACATTAATATAGTAAGAGCAGTTTTATATATAATTTTTTACCTAAGCATGTTGTGATAATTTTTGACCACACTCTCTGGTTTAAGTGCTACCAATAAATGTATATACTTGCACTTTTCTTTAATTTGGTTCAAGCTAAATATGACTTCAGGGAATATATAATAGCAAGGAACTCCTCACAAAAGAGTATAGAGAATTTATAATTTTTAGGCCTTGGAAAACCTTAGCAATATCCCCAGCACATCCTCCACTGGATCAAACATGTAACAAAACAGGTTCTCACCAGAGCTCCATAGGCCAGGCAAAAGTTGATACAGCAGAGGTAAGGAGAATCAAAAGTGACTTGTGTAAGGCTTGAGACGCTCTGGTATTCAGTAAAAGATTGGGATATCTCATTCACTCCAATTTCCATAGGGGCAGAATGCAGGTTAATGGAATACTAAGGAGTACTGCAGTGAGTTTAACCACACAAACTATGACAGGTTCTTCAGCAATAAATCAAAGACTATATGCTTTGTCCTTTGGAAGTCTGCGTGGCATTATAAAACCAACAATGAATAGACTAACTGTGCAATTGCGTTTCTGTAACACCTTGCCCTTTTCTGTTTCTACTGGTTTCCAGAGGTCTGGAAATGGAATATGAATTCTAGCATAATAAAGCAGAAACCATGACAATTTCTCACATTCATCCTTTTTTAAAAAAAAAAAAAGTCTAGTACACAAAGCTGAAGTAAGGTATCACACTTAAGAAAAGATGATCTTGAACTCATGCATGATACCAAACTTTTAGGGCCACTTTCCCAAACCACATCTTGGCGAAAGCTGTGGAAAATGAAACCTGCTCATTAAATCTTTTATGAGCTATCATCCTTGTAGTTGTTAGAGAAAAGAGAGAAATGGGGGGGGTGGGGGTGGGGGGGGTGGAAGAGGGGGATTCAAGACTTACTTTTGTTTCAACTTTCAAAAGGAGAAAGATAATTTAAAAAATTAAGTTATTAAAACCTTAATTTTTTGCACTCAGCCCTTTTTCTTAAAAAAAAAAATAAAGCATTAATTTTGTCTACCTTTCTTAATATTAGTTATACTTTCTCTTTATTCCCTCATACCTTCACAAAAGCTTTTCATATGTTCCCTTACCCTTTTACTAAAATGAATTCATTTTCCTTTTATTCACTCATATTTTTTCCTTTCAGTGTAGCTAATGCTGACATTACTTTTATTATTACTTAGTTGCTTCCCTTTTCTTCCAGGAGCTATTTTTTTTCTCAGCCTTCCATCTTTAATTATATTATGAAGGCACTTGGCTTTTTTCCTATTTCTTTCATTCTGCTCACTTGGAGATGTGATCACTCATGCCTTAACCAGTGTGCTTTTTAAGACTGCTCAACTGTGTTCCATTTTGGCAGAATTTTCTTTCTCTTTTTTCACCTCACTAACTGAATTTCTCAATGCCTTTCAAATCTGCTTTCCCAGATTCTAAAAGTCTTATGTAGCTATATGCTATTACATCTCTTGCTTCTAGGTTTTAACTAAGAAGGCTGCTAACACAGGTATTAAAAGTGTTAATATTGTAACTCTTTACAGCTTATTTTCTGATAATTTTCAATAACTTTTCTGTTATTTATGGGGGGGGTGATCAGCTTTTCCTATAGCATTTAAGCTCACCAAAGTATTGTAACGTAGGAAAAACAATGCTCAGTCATACTACAGCTACTCAATCATACTACATATGTTGACAACATGATATAAACTTATCATTCAGTGCAAAGGCATTTTGACAAAGACAAAAACTAAGAAAACATGCAAATAAAGGAGATTATAATAATTATATATTTATATACACATATACACCCACACAAGATTTTATAAACAATGCAGGAATTAGATTTCTATTTCACAAACTATTTTTTTAAGGTTTTTTGTTGTTTTTTTTTCCCCCTTCTCATTATTTAGATAGTACCACTATGATGCTTGGCACCTTTCTGATGTCTTTGAAAATGAGGTCACTGCCTTGAAGAGCTTGTAATTAAAACCCCTGTGAATTACATACAGAGTAAGTGAGGATAGTACATCTATCTGCCTGAGAGCTACGCAGCCAATCTTATTCAGTGTCACACGTTACATATTTATGTTACTTTGGGTCCCAGGTTGTATGTTATCTGGCATGAAAACAAAACCAAGCAAATGGTGGAAGGCTTAAGAAACGATTCTAGCCACATTACTATTTTCTCAGTTGCTTTTTCATAGATAAAAGAAAAATGAACGGGTTGCCAAGGCAACCATTTCATGAAATCAGATTGTCAAAATCTGTTAGGAAACAGTCTATAAAATGAGCCTTTGGCTAAATGAAGTCATCTGATATGGTATATCTCTGAAATTACAACAGAATTTCAATTAAAGCAAGTTGCACCCATTTGGTCTGTGAATGCTGACCATTATCACAATTGTCATTCTCAAATTATCATCATTGAAAATAAATAATCTAACATGCAGGCAACTCATAAGGGTCACAGCAGTTCCACTATACCTTTTCCTGTTCCCTGTTCTTCAGTACTCATTTTCATTGTGCTGACCACCACAACTGAAAGTATACTTTTGCAGAGCTAGCAGAAAAAAGGTTAACATTTTCCCAGGCAGAAAGCTGAACTGAGAGGACTGTTTAGTATTCATAATATCACACCTCCTTCCTTGACCTGTCTAGGCAGCTAGAGAGTTAGATCCTGTGTATATAAACCAAAACAGAAGCAAGAGGAATAAAGAGTTTGCAATTTCCATTTATTTTTATCACTTTGCTTCTCTTTTTCAAGTTCTTAAATCTATAATCAGCAGCTAATATTGTGAACTTGTAATGAGCTTTAATATCAAAGGCGTGATGTGCTGAGATCATCAACAATCTCCCAGGGAGTGTATACCATTTTATTTGCTCATTTTTATGTGTAATATATGCCTTTTACATGCATGTAAAGAGCATTATGCATATAAAACCACAGAAACACAGACAGATCTTTAAAATTTTATGCTCCTTATTTCACGACCTTCAAAGGAATGTTTCCTTTAAAAAATATTTAAGCTAAACTATAGGTTCTGAAGCATTCTGAAATTTCTTTTAGTAGAATTTCTGGAATCTCTGGAAAACACTAAGAGCTCCAGATGGAAGCATTTTTTTTTTTTTGAAAGCTTGATTCAAAAGACTTCTGAATTTTGGCAGATAAATGCTGCATATGTTGTGTGGAGGTGATCTCCTGTGGGGGACAGGAAGATGATCTCTCAATGCACATTCACCAACTGTCATAAGGCTGAAAAGAATATGCATGTATTGTGCAAAGATACATATCAAATTTTCAAAACCCTGCATTTCAGTGCAAAAGCTGAAAGAAATCCTAAAAGTGAACTGTCATGTTCTTCAGGGGATGAATTAAACATGCTGTTAAGTGTACACACCACTGGGGGGGAGGAGGGAATAAAAAAGTGGTCCTTTTTAACGCTCTTCAAAAAATATATTTTCAACAGCACATCATATTGGGGAAGAAAATCCCACCCTAAGCATCCCATGCAACAATCAACAAGTTTCAGCCTAAGTGAAGGCAAAATGCTAAACTAAATGTAAAATAACCAGACTAAACTAATTACTAGACAGTACGATAGCCCATCTACCTAAAATGTTTACTGATTTAGATACCTGTACCACTTAAAAGAAAACTTATAGGTCTATGACCTAAATATGTAAAAATCAGAGAAAGAAAATGAATTCTTCATCTCCTATGGGACTCTTCCTCTACAAAGAAACACAGCTCACACTGAGTCAAAACCAGGTTTCAAACACATTCAGTTGTGCTACTTGTTGATGACATAAAGTTCCCTCTTTACTCAGTGGGTCAAACCTCTATATCAGGATGCAGTAGCATAGAACATATACTGGTTTGGAGAATATTCCTAAATGTGATTTTCCTTAGAAGCCGAAGAATGCTCTTGCAGGATGCGGGAGAAGTAGGATTCCTGTGGCAAACAGGAATCTCAGTGCCCACAAGGAGATACTATTAGTCCCCAAATGGCCACCTAACTCATTGTGGTTCTGGAAACTGTTTCAGTACAGTAATCAAGTCATTTCCTGTTCTGCAGAACTACACCAAAAAGACTGGCAAATAGCTTCTGAAACACTAAAATCATTAACATTTAACAGAGACAACCCTACCATGCAAATGGCCTCAAAGAAATGGTTTATATGCCACAGAGACTCTAAACACTGGCACCTCCCTTTGGCCATTAAGTGAAGCGTGTACCACACCATTCATTTTTAGAGAAATGAATTATACTCACAACACAGAATCAAAACATAAAAAAACTGGAGAGTTCTTATAGAGCAACCAAGGTCCTATAAACCGATTCCCAGAGAAATACAGAATCTTATTAAGGCAAACAGCCCCAGTGTTTTTTTGCATATCACTGTTTTATGGAATGGAAAGCAGTCAGCAAAAGCAGCTTTTGTCATCAACTGCATCTGTAAAAAAGACTGTATTCTAAACTTCCAGATTACAAACAATCTAAGTGATTAATGAAAAAAACAGATATGATTTGTGCATATAGTGTATTTCCTATGAATGTGAAGAGCACAGAAAATGTAAAAATAGGCATCTGTCAGAAAAACTGCCTCTAAGTTTCTGTGAAGTTAATGTAGGGAAAAGAAGTCTTATGGAGGAAGATCCTTACTGTACGTTTTGAAAATTAATTATTGAAGTTTTAAATGATGTCTTAGACTATTTTTCACAGTTCACAAAGAAAATACTGTTGCAATAGGAAATTATTTAACAAAATATTCCCCAAATCAAAATAAGCATCTTTTTTCAGAAATTAATTTTATGTTTATATACGACAAATAGCATCTTGATGAAAGTGATTGAGATTTCACACCTTTGGTCTATTATTATGGAAGATGTATGGTCTTGAGGAAACATGAAACAAATCAGATTTTGAAAAAAGAATGTGCCCATAACTGACAATTGTACTAGAAGTGTGAAGTTATGGAGAAGATCCAATGGAACATATGAGCCATTTACTCTATAACAAAGCTAAAAGCTACATATTTAAAAGATTCCAGGAAATTTTTAAAAAAATAGGTCTTCTAAAACAGGCCTGTGTTGTCTTGGCTCACAAGAGGGCCAGGACAGCTCAGGGAGATCCATCATGGATCAAAATTTGTTACTGTTTGTAGTCTGTTCTCCCAAGTAATAAGCAATAGGAAAAGAGGAAATGGCCTCAGATTCCACCAGGGAATGTTTAGGTTGGATATTAAGAAAAATTTCTTCACAGAGGAGGCTCTAATGCACTTGCTAGGGAAGTGGTGGAATTGCCATACCTTGAGGCACATGGGTTTAGTGGTGACTTATCAGTGATGGCTTAATGGTTGGACTTGATCTTAAAGGTCTCTTCCAATCAAAAGGATTCTATGATTCTATAATTGAGGAAAAAAAAACATTTTTGAAAAGACAAAGCTTGGAAAACACTTTAATGGCTACATGGCAGTATAGAACCACACAATAAGGAGCTGTGTTGAACGAACGGTTTTACTACAAATCTCAATGTCATATTCTCTTGTCACCCAGTATAGGATAAGGACCTGCTATAAGGAAGATAAAAAAAATAAAATATCAAAGCAAGTAATTTATTCAAGATGATTTTTATGAATGTTTATACTTAGTTTCGACCAAAGACCATGGCATGGGCTATACAACATACTGTTTGGCACCTCAAACACACAAATATATGAGAAACAAGGTAAAAAACCTTTCCCTCTGTTTTGCATGCTGTATGCAAAGCTAATGAAGAAAATAATCGCTAGATCCACTACATTCTTTCTCTCTCTATTCTCCTTCTACTCTTCCCAGGCAAAATGCCTTTGCAAAAGCAGTTCAGAAAAAACTTACCTTTAATGAACTATATTTAAAGAATTATTAATTGGATGAGTAATCCTGCCTACACAATTTAGAATATTGCTAAATATAGAAGTAAAAGGCAACAGTATCAACACAGCTATGGATTGAGTATGTGTTGCAAATACCATTCATTTGATGACAAAGTAGAGCAGCATTCTCTGCTTAAGTACAACATAAGAAACAGCATCAAAAAGCCTTTGAAATTGTATTGGTTTTGACTATTGAAATTATAAATAGTGGGCTTGGAGTCTTACCTTTTGAGCTAGTGATTGTAATTTGCACTTATCACAAATTAAATCAAAGTATTTGAAAACCATTAATCCCTGAGAGTTGGATGAATTTTAGCACTGACCAAGGTGTCTATGCTTCAAATTGCAACCAAATTAATGGCCAAAGACTTTTAAAAATGCTTATGAGGAAGAATATGATTAGGAAAAAAAGCAAAACAAAGGAAAAAATAGCAAAGGAGAAAAAAAAAGCAAAGGAGAAAAAAAAAAGCAAAGGAGAAAAAAGCAAAGGAAAAAAAGCAGAGAAAAAAAAGCAAAGAAAAAAAGCAAAGAAAAAAAGGAAAGAAAAAAAGGAAAGAAAAAAAGGAAAGAAAAAAAGCAAAGAGAAAAAAAAGCAAAGAAAAAAGCAAAGGGAAAAAAAACAAAGGGAAAAAAAGCAAAGGGAAAAAAAGCAAAGGGAAAAAAAGCAAAGGGGAAAAAGCAAAGGGGAAAAAGCAAAGGGGAAAAAAGCAAAGGGGAAAAAAGCAAAGGGAAAAAAAGCAAAGGGGAAAAAAAGCAAAGGGGAAAAAAAGCAAAGGGAAAAAATAAAAAAAATAAAAGAAAAAAGAAAAAAAGAAAAAAAAAGAAAAAAAAAGGGTGGGAGGGGAAGAAAATACAGAACAAAGGGGGAATGAAGGACAAAAAGTCCAAAAATAAATCACAATCAAAGTAGGCATTAATAAGTATCAGATGGTTCTGAAGCATCTTCTAAAGTTGTGTTTATTTGCCACAGTTGTAGTTTTCGTCAGAAATTTGCATTTATGGTAACGAATTGGGGTTGCGTATATGAAGTAGCAAGACAAGCAAAACACATGTATCTGTACATGAATGCTGAGATATTAATAGCTTAGATTTGTATATCTAAGTTAGTTAATCATTCAGAAGTAATTTCCTTCAAAATTCAATTAAGTAGAAACATGAAAAAATAGTTTTCCATTAAAAAGCATTTCACTTGTTGCTATCTCAAAGCTTGCTGTCTCGGGCCTCTCTGAAGATGGACACAATATGAGCAAGATTTGCAATTTGCATTCTTCAAACAGAATCCAGAGGGAGGCACAGAGGAAGTTGCCTCCTGGTACTTCACCAAGCAGTAAGATACCATACCATCAACTATTGCATAACTTACACACTTATCAAATATAAAACCAAATAAAGTCTCTCATTCAAGACCTGATAGTTAAGCTTCACTAAAGCACTGAATAGAGTCACTTAAAAAACAGCAAAACCACCAATGCCTCAACTTAAATTTATATAAAGCTAACTTTGAAAGCAACACAAAGTGTATTTAAGTCTTTATTTTAAGACTAAAGATTTTTTTTTAAAATGTTATATGTTAGTCTTGTAACAGAAAAATAAATCTGGGAATCCTTGTATATACCTTGGTTCATTCATGCATTTTTATCTAAGGCATTAACATACTCATTCGTCATTGGAATGGGCTGCCCAGGGAGGTGGTGGAGTCGCCGTCCCTGGAGGTGTTCAAGGGGAGATTGGACGTGGCACTTGGTGCCATGGTCTAGCTGTGAGGTCTGTTGGAACAGGTTGGACTTGATGATCCTTGGGTTGTCTTCCAACCTTAGTTACTGTGATACTGTGATACTCCTTTTATTCTCTAAAGGTTTTTTTACTTTTTGTGGACAAACATTTATTTGCTTTAAGCAGTGCAAAAAACAGGTTTTTTTTTTTTTGTTAGCTATACCATACTGTGTAAGTTCATATGCAAAAGAAGTGAGAAAAGCATGTCATATGTCTTTTTCATAGAATTCATACAGAGTAGGTATTTGTCATGACACTTGGCATATAAACAGTAACTCTAGTTAGGAACACAAAGGAGATGAATGAAGATGGGGCTGAAAAAATTAGGTAGTTTTGACTTGGACTAATTAGCAGAATTAAAGAAACAAAAATTTGGATTAATTCCAAAAAAAAGGTCAAATGTGGAAAAATATGTCTGCAATGCTTTAATTTAGTTTGTATGGAACTAAATACAATACCTATGAACAGATACCTATGCTGGAAACATCACAAGGATAGGCTATCCTTGAATAAATCCTCTCTATTGTACTACAGACTATCCTTGAACGGTGAAGTACAAATAAGTAAACTATTCCTATTGGTTTTCATCTTGGAAACCTCTAAAACAGACATCAGAGTAGTACTACAAGAAGAGTAATACTAATATTTACTTTCATATAGCATTCCCACATGCAAATAAGAGCTCTATATATGCTGCGACGTCTAGAGTCCTGCTATGGCATGGAAATCACAGTTGAATGGTTACTGAAATGTACAGCTCTCACCTAGGAAGTTAAATGTAGGCTCTTATCCCTCTCACAGTATATTTAGACTTCTATTTTCCACATACAGATAATTAGTGCCAGAGATGTGAACCTTATCATATACTTTATTCTGATCACTCAGTTATCATTGTCACATCATCCAGTCAAGACACTACTGTGCTTTGCTGATATAAGTCATAAATCATAGAACCATACCCCAGCTGGACAAAAATGTGAATTAACTTTTTTTTTTTAATAGCAGCAAATGGTAGTATTTGCAGATAATATTATAATAATATTTACAAGTCTTTGTAGTATCACTGAAAGGATTCTTGACATGAAGGAAACATGAAGAGGTAGCTCTTAGAGAATAAGCCTTAAATGCAAATTGGTTTTGTCTTGAATGAGCTGCTGTCCATACAAAGCTGAAATGTATGCAAAACAGTAGATTTACCATATGCTAATGCAGATAGAATACCAGACATGCTAATACAGAAGACCACGCCATACTTGAATTTACTGTTCAAATTAAATAGACAGGATTTAAGTGGATTATATCACAAGTACTTTGTGCATACAGAATGCCTTCAAAGCCTTCCTTGTGTGAAACCACTTTCGTGTAAGAAGTAGCCTATTTTAATAATAAACCCACAAAAGTGAATCCAGATAAATATATTCAATAATTTATCCCATCAGGCATTTCAGCAAATTTAGCATGCACATGCTGAGCAGCTTTGTATTACTTACAAAGTTTTTACCGAGGGCAAAGGTGCCTATCTACAAATTCAATACAAAGGATTTTGAAAGTGATTACACCATCCCTGTCTACTGCACATAACTACTACATATATGCTAAACCACAACTCATGTAAACACACGCTTCAATAATGAAATCAGCCGGTGTTCACAAAACACCAGTAGTTGATCAATAGATTAAATGGTTGGCTGTCTCCCAATCAGAAGCTGAAATATGTATCTAACAATATGCATACATTGAATGTCTAACTGATCAAAAGGACGTGCTGATAGTCTCATCAAATGTCTCACACTACTGTGTTACTAGAAGATTGCTAGGCGGAAGACCATGGATAACAGAAGTTAATTATGAAAGTGTTAGGCACCTGTAACATTAATGTTTACATAGATGTTATTTTGTATCTATGAATCTCTTCTGACTCACATCCAGCATATGTGAACTCTTTGCCTTTATCAAATTATTTCCTCTAACTGATTTGTAAGACAAACACTTATCTTCCTTCTTTGATTGTAATGCTTGACTGGGCACACACAGTAGAGCATGGTACAACCGAAACAAATGACTCTGTGCTTGGTTACACAGCTTGCTGACACCTCAAGGTTCAGGTCTATATTCTTCAGTATGTGCAAATCAATAATGAAAATAAGGCTAAGAGATCTTTCACATCTCACTTTCCTAGAGTGATTAGTTTAGCTTTCACATTTAAAGCTATGGCAGAATGAAACTCTGCAGGTAGGAAGGATGCCTACAAGGGTCTCAGATGATTGCATTCAGTGCTTGAGTGCATTGGAGACTTCAGAGGGTTTCCCTAAGCCGTCATGAGAGAACAGAGAGAAGACTCACTAACCACACCTGATAGGCACCTTAAAGAACACTAGACAAACATTTTTACATATTTATTGATGCACTTTAAACTGTCTTTTTCAGAATTAAAAGTATATGTGAATTTATGTTGAATTTAGCAGATGATACTGATGAAATTTAGAACTCCAAAGTTTTCTGGGCCTAACTTCACTTAGGAATTTAAGCATGTCTTATAAGGCATGAATGCCTTAATTGTTAATCTATTAAGATTCTTTTTTCCTTTTCTCTTCCTGATGAAAACCAAGGCACCTTCTTTTGTTGGCCAATTTGATTCTGTGAAATTTTTTTTTACCAAGATTAACAGACCCAACTGTTGTATCTATAGGATTAAACTTGCAAATGAAACTGTTGCAATTGCCCAGAAACTGAACTGTGATGAAATGCAATGTGTTTCATATTCTATGCCATTATTAGATTATTCATGTAGTTCCATGATTTACTTAGGTTATCTATATTTAATGTGTTCTCAATAAGTGTATAGAGTGAATTTTGAGATATTTCAGTACAGAACTACATGAGCAATGACAATGCAAATGAAAATGACACTAAACCCTCTGCAAAACAAAGGAGTATGCTCCATTTTTTCTATCTGTCCCTTTGCACCACTGAACAGCCACTACATGTGGCTTATGAAAACAGTAAAATTTAACTAGACAGGTTTTTACTGACAAATGAATTGATGTCCAGAATAATTTTTAACCTAGAAGGAATCACCAACAGCTTAAATAATTGTGCAGGCAATTCTAGTGGTGAGACACTAGAACAGGTTGTCCAGGGAGGTGGTCTAAGCCCCATCCCTGAAGGTTTTTAAGGCCAGGCTGGATGTGGCTCTGGGCAATCTGTTTTAGTGTGAGAGGTCCCTGCCCATGGCAGGGGGGTTGAAACTAGATGATTCTTGAGGTCCTTTCCAGCCCTAACACTTCTTAGAAAAAAACAAAACATTCAAACCTAGAAGTCAGTATGACATCCCTCTACCAATCAGCATGCAATAACATCAGTTCAGATGTAAATTGCAAACATATCTACAAAAAATTAAATAAATTGGATCATACATAGGAATGAAAAGAACTGAACACCATGCTAAAAAGAAAATAAAAATTTAAAGTAAATATTTACAAAGAATAAAGTAGCATGAGAAAGAACTCCATGTACAGGTTTCAGAAGGACAAAAAGGTTGAGCTGAAGTATTTTTTAGTAGAAAACCAGTTTTACTGTTTCCAACCACACAGGCCAAATTAAAAGTTAATGGATTTAGCGTCGGCCTTACATATCCAGAAATTAAAGGAAACAAAATGGGGTTTTACCACATTTTTGTTGTATAATTTTGAAAACAAAATAAATGCAAAAGACTTCATTAAGCCACATGATGTTAGCTAAACTCTTCAAACAAATCAGTTACTACAACCTCTATTAGCCTGCTTCAGAGTCATTTAAGTCTGTCCACAGCTTCATAATATGACAAAGATTAAGGTTATTTGCCTGGTGACTCTTTTAATTCAATAGAAAGACAGAAAGCAAGGCTTCCTCATGGCATCCTCCTGACCAGACTAATGGACTGAGTTAAATAACAAGTATGAGACTTTGATTCTTTAATCCAGCAGAGATTAATTCAATTAAGAGTGTGCAAGGATGGGCTCTACGTGAAGTGAAAAGCAATTATACATTTCTTCATTAGCTTCTCCTATCAGTTAACACAGGTAAGTAAGCACTCTGAGTGTAAATGCAGTGGTATGCTTCAATAACGGAAAGCAAGAAAGCAAAACTCAGAAATTCATTTCCAGTGAGCAACACCCCTGCCCCCCCCCCATCACTGTGATAAGGTACTGAGAAATTTCCTTCGTTTTGCAGTTCTGCACAATAAATAAAACAGGAAAGTAAGTAAACCAGCATTGCAATACTAAAGCTACAACACAAATCTAACTGTAAAGGGCTTAAAATTACAAATTGCCTAGCAGTTTCTGAAAAGTAGCCCTATATTAGCATAATCTGAGTGCATCTAACTAAGCAAATATTACTCTGAATGATCTATTAAGTATCTCATATTCCTGTAAATTTTGGTGTAATAAGACATAAATATGAGATACATAATAATATAACCTCAGCCAGTTTTGATAGCTGATAGTATGGGGTTTTTTTGCTTAAAAGGCCAACTTTTCAGTAGACTTTATTGATCTCTATTTTATTTACACAGAGAATCTTCTGATAACAGCATCATACACAAACTAGAAACAAAATAAGTACATACATAGATAATTCTAGAACCAAGAGAGAAGTATAGACTAATGAAGGAATAAAATAGAGATGTAGCAGAAGTTAAATAATACATAAGGGCCAGTCACAACTACTGTTAATTATGCAACTTCATATGAGACACTACTTTTGCACAGCTTGTTTAAAAATTCAGAGTTTCTGGCCACTCACCCTGACAGCTACACAAGATACACAATCCCATTCAAGCATACACTATGCATTTATGATTCACGTTAGACAATTAAATATTAGGCAGACTGAGAATTGATTGCTATTACAACTCTATATAGTTTCTGCTGGGTTAGGCCATTTGCCTTCAACACATTAAGTCTTTCTACACTTGGAAAAACTGGGTTTGTGCCATCTTAATCATGCAATTCTTTTACTGGCAACTAAGAATCTTCAGTTTAATTAACTTAAAGCTAATTAAATGGACACTGTCAGTAAAATGAGGGTGTGATTTAAAAATTATAGGGTCAAATGATAATTTGGATCATTGTAGGTGAAGTACTCAAGTCAGGCAAGAAATTCATAAGCAGTAGTATGAACCCAGGTGATAAGGACCATACTAGAATGAAATGGGTAAACATCTATTGCATCAGAAAATTAGTAAGTGTAGACGCAATAGAAACAAAAAACCCCAACCAAAACAAAAACAACTGAACAAAAGCAACATTTAAACATTTAAAATAACATTTTAAATGACATTTCAAATATTCTATCTCTTCCATGTTGGTTTCTTTCTTCTGTAAGATCAGTATGAGTTATTATGTTTGTTAACTAAGTGATTTCCTTCTAGTCTCCTCATCCTACTTTAAGACCAGTCACTGGAAAAGTATCACAAAGAGATTTGGAATGCACTTACATAAAAAAAAAACAACTAGCTAGACAATGACAGAACAGACAAGAATAAAAGTCTATGGAACTTGTTACTTCATCACACTTAATAGACTAATTCAGGCCTTTTTTATAAATCCTCCATTTACTAATGAGATACAAATAAATCAGTTTCAAACACAGAAGATACCAGAACAAAGGTTTCCACTGTTTCATTTTGTATGTCTTCCCTACTATAAAAGCTTCATTTTCCCCAGAAGCACATTCATTCAAAATATCTTCCATTAACTACAATGAACCACTACTTTTATTTTTCTTTCAAATACCTCAGAGGAGAACACATAAAATTTTTAAATTAATAATATTTGCATGGGAAAGTGTCACATATGTACTTTATCTTCATCTTTCAGATTTCATTTACAACAACAGCTAAGATTTAAGCTGGTTAGGTAAGAGGCTCCTTTTTTTCTCTCCATATATATGGCTAGCACCTAAGTGCTAGCTAAGTGCTTTATTAATATGCACAAAGTGCACAGATTAAGATCTTGAATACTGTGTTCCATGTGTCCTAATGCTATAGAAGAGATTGAAAACATGCATATGTGCTAAATTGAAACACTCTTTGAAGATTGTAAAGGGCAAATAACCACAGAAGCTGGACATCTGAGAGTATCAGCTATATTTTTAGAGGATTTTGCATTCATTATATGTCATTTAAAAAAAGATAAAATCAGGACATCCTTATTGTGGTACACAGAGATTACTCTTCCTCTGTTAGGACTGAAGATTTTTTTCATTTGGAAATCTTAACCTGCACACTCTAAGGTGCAAGTTGAAAATTACCTTGATGGTGTATTCTTTTGCACCATACAAAAATTCTTTGTAAGATGCAGTTTCCCTAACCAGGAAGGGGTAAAAATTACACATATCAGAAAGGAAATCATAATAGCTCAGTGAAATACACATATATTCAAATTCTTATATTAATAATTTATGTAGCAACAGCATAATTAAAATATGCATACAAACATTAGGCTTCCTCACCATGCTCCCTTTACAGTTCCTGTTTCTTTTTTTCTTTGTTGTTGTTGTTGTTTTTCCCCTTCTCTCTGTTCTACTGAATTCATCTTTATTTTCAGAAAAATCCAACAGTTTCAGCAGGGATGGAACAGCTCTCATTTCAGCCTGATCTATATCTTGTTTGCTCAGGGACACAGGAAACAAGGGTGAGAAGGAAATTGATCTCAAGCATATGTTGCAACCATTAACTTAGCCCTCTCCATCTCTGATGCATTTTCAAATCATACTTTGCAAGATGAAACCTGTCAGTGAGCACAGGCAAAGCAATACTCTGCATGTAGATGTGCTGCACAAGTATGTGAAGCCTGCTAAGCCACTTACTGACATCTCTACTTCCATGATGTCGCTAGCACAACTCAGATATTTTGGCACATCAACATTTTAGAAGACACCAGGATTAAGCAAAACCTCATGAGGTTTTAGTGTCAGATTAAAGTGCATGTACCTAACTCTTAGCTCCCTTTTGAATGGGTCTTAAGTCTTCGGCTTATGTTGACAACTGCGAAGGTTCAAGGCTGGGAACCTGAAAAGTTAGTGCTACTGTCCATCCCAGCCTACAAGGAACCACAGACACAGACTTCAGGAAGCCACCCTGCCAGTTCAAATCCAAAACTGAGTTGTGGAAGGATCTCTGTGGACAAGCACCTAGGAACCTCTGGGAGCAGGGGGAAGAAAAAGAAACCAAACCAAAGAAAAAGCCACAAAAAAATCCCCCACAAAACTAAACATCAGGATGAGACATTTTAGATCTTGATGTATTAGATACTTTGTATTGTCGTGCTTGCTTTTGCCACGAGTATCTTAGAACATAGACATGCTTTAAAATAAGGCTCTTTGGAAGTTCACGCTGCAAACATTTACTGCAACTCCCTGAGCAGGATTGTTGAATATCTTGTGGCAGAAAATGTCAAAAATGTACAGCTAATATATCTGTGGCTTAAGGTTGCATACTTGTTTAAACAGAAAAAATGCATTAATATTTTCTTCATTTGAACTCAGGTCCCAACATTTCTACTGCAGACAGATATCACAAGAAGAACTGATTTTCCTCCCATTCCCTTCATTTGTCTTTCAGCTTCAGCTTTTATTCTGTCCCACTACAGAAGATAAAAAGATATCTTTGAGAAACTTACAATAAGAGACAACAGTGGGATATGTTACAATAACAATCTGTCTACTATGCAAATAGGAAATGTGAAGAGAGCGATGTCTTTGTGACATTCCATTAGCTCTGCAAGATCTTAAAATACAGAAAAAAAGTAAATAGTCTCTGTGATGTTTCAATCCATTAGGCTATGCACTATTTCCCCAAGAATGTGGTAGAAGTCAAAATATAATTGGAACAGACTCTGTAAGAAGCCCCACCTTGCCAGATCTCAGGCAAAAGAAATACCTTCCTCACACTTATTTACAGTACTTTAAATATCTCAGGTTTACCTTTCACTTCTAGTAAGCTATTTAAAGACATGACACTCAGACCAAGAAAAAAAAGCACACATTTCATCTTGACTTAAAGTAAAATATTTAATCAAAGCAATTTCAACATGAAAATTTGTTTCTGCTCTTTCTGAAAAGCTACTGTAATTTAATTGTGTAATAAATCACTTGTCTAAAAATTCTGCTGCTTTGATTTTTGACATTTAGTTCAGAGGACATGGGCATTTTTCATGTGGAAGAAAGTTATTTTATGTTAACCTCTTTATCCCTGACACACTTTGCTGATTGGGATTTGGCAACAGCTTCATGTATGCTCACTGCTGTCCATCTGTTAAAACAGATATCCAGTGAGTATTTGAGAGATGCCTTTCTACAGGTAGTCCAAATATGCTCTCTAAAGACAGATAGGACATCTCTGTGGGTGAACAAAATCAGATTCTCAAATCTTCTGACAGCCAAAAGTTAATTTAGGAAAATATGCAAACACATTAGAAATTGCAGTGCTCCAAAGAAAATAAAAGGGGAAGCTGTAAGATTTAAGACTGTAACCTATGTTCTCCACTGTCTTATGAAGCTAGTTGAAAATAGATGCCCTAAGAACAGTCTCTAGAAATCTGAGTCCCTCTTGCAAATTACTGGAATTGTGGCAGATTTTATTTACTGTCCCTGGCTGTTTTGCAGTTCTGTCCCTCACATTCATTATCATGTCTACTTGGGGATGTTCCTGCTGACTGCAGGGAGGTCAGACAAGATGACCTTTGAAGATCTTTTCCAGCCTGGACTATTCTATGTTCCAATGAAGTATCACATATTTTTTCCTGGACTTGAAGAAATTTAAAGCACTGCAGAGGTAGATAATATAAGATCTCACTATACAGCGGCGAACTTTGTGCAGTTTTTTCATTAATTTCTCTAAAAGCAGCACTGAGCCATAGCCACAAGGGCAAAAGAAGTAGAATCAGAGGATTACTTAGGTCAATCTGAACAGCAGTATGCCTAGCTGTTTTGCTGGAGAAACATACAACAATCATGTATTAAACAAAAAACAAACAAACAAAAACCAAAACAAACAAAAACCCAAGAAACTGAAAAGTTCATTTTAGAAAGAGGCAATCCTTTTCTGCTAATAGTAGTGAAAAGCTGAAAAATAATTTACACAAGATTACTTACCATTTATTCAAGGAACAAGTAATAGCTGTGGGTTTCTCTCCAAACTCAAGCCCAAAATGAATGAAATGGGGAATTTTCTCTGCTCATTTGACCACAAAAAAAATAGACTACCTAATGGAGGTATGTTGGCCTTTAAGAATGCTTCTGTGTTTGGTTTTAATTTCTTTCTTTTTAAAAACATAACTTTAATCACCTAGGTAAGTGCACACACTTAGAAGTATTTTTAAACCCTCTGAGATACCCAAGTAGCTTGCATTTTTGTTTATACATAACAAGGTTTCCAAATTGTGCTTCCTCTGCTACATCTGGAACATCTGCAGGCCCAGAACATGAACCATGCAAATTTACTCTTCATCAGAAATAATTGCCATTGAACAGTTGAGGATGGGAAGGGTATAAGTTGTGAAGGTGACAAGAGTTTTATGCTTGATAAGGGCCAGATAGATGCGCAGCATAATGACATTGGCATTTTTAGTTTTTTGGAATAGTTCAGGCCTACATGAAAATGTGTAGGGGGAGAACTGAACTTTTCTCACTACCACACGCATGAATGACGAAACAGAGCTGGCTGCCACTCCTGCAACTAGCTCTATGACAGCTGCTATTGGGAAACTAATTGTGGAGATTATACCTGAAAACATTTATTTTTCAAAAAACATCACAGCTACTGAATATGATGTGCTTCTCAGTTCTGTACAAGGATTTTCTTTTACTAAGATAGATGTTTTTACCAGTGCTTACCAAGATAAAAGTCCAATTGTTTCTTTTCCAGTCATCAGCTACTTGAAGCAAAGGAATGTGTAGTCTGTGGAGCAGTGTCACTAACAAAGATCAGTTTCCTCTGGATGCAAGACTTTCATTGATGCCTTGACTTGGCCAGGGGAAAGATTTTCTAATTGCAGAGACTGAATTTTTTTCCTTTTTCCTTCACAGCCCTTCTTCTGTAAAGTATGTTAGTGGTAGTATTCAGGCTTTAACATCAACCGTAGAAATCAGTTAATTCTACCAACAGCTATTACTATGAACTTGAGGATGTTCCAGTTCAAGTTTCCTTTTTAGAAACTGGTATGAATTTATCTATTAATTTATCACTGACATCTCTTGAATGTTGGATGCCTATTTTAAAGTAAACTATTAGTAAAGATCAAGATTAAATGTCAGTTCCTTCTACTCTGGATAAACAGAAAGTGCTAGCAATTTATATTACCTTGTCAAGGTTTGGAAACTTTTATCCATTTGAGCAGCTACTACAACAGCCATGACACTGTTAGTTATTTTCTTCACTTGCAAGGTAAGTTTCATCATGTATTTTGTCATAAGCATCTGCACTGTGAAGTATAAAAGCATTTGCCTTAAATTTTTACCTCTTCACATTTGAACAAACCTGGTTGAAGGGATTCTGATAATTATGATAAATCTGTAGTTTTAAAGAATGGAAACAGAAGTGGTTTATCAATTATATGTTTGAAACTTCCAACTAATTTCACATTATTTTTTTTTCCCTGTTCTTAAATATGTCAATGAGATGGAGCAGATTCTTTTTTCAATAAGACCCAAACAATTTCCACTTGTTTAAAAATTCTGTGTAAGCAAAAACTCCAAGTTTACTTCACTTCAGCATAAATATTACACAGCATCACTTGCATAGCACAACCCAAGGAAACAGAAAAAATTAAGAATACATTATGGACAATGAAACTTACAGTCTGTGGATTTTATCCCCCTTTTTGTGCCCCTAGAAATACCCCAGACAGAAAAGCAGTCAATGAAGAGTGTTAACTAGTACCACACATAAGAATTTCAACACACAGAATTCTGCTTATTTTTAGGTTAATGGAATACAGCACTTTATCAGTTGCTTCTATACAGGGAATTGTGGAAGAAGGGCGAAAGGAATGGCAAACCAGAGCAAGGTCTAAAGCAGTTATGAAATATTTATCTTCTTTCACATATTAGAATAACTAGATCCAAGTGACACATAATGTATTCAGTCTACCCAAACTAACATAATAACCAAGATTTAAGAACAGAGCCACAATACATAGTGCAAATTGCTGCGCAATGCTTCATTTTATTTGTAAGTTTAGATTTCTGTCTCCACTACCAGCATCACTGAAAGATAATACACAAACCAGAGAAGAATCTGCTGCCTATTTCATCATCCAAGTGATTTTTCCTTCCTGCCCTCCAGTGACACCATTTGAAAGCAGCAGACTGGAGCCCACTCTGCGCATGTTTCCTGGACCACTGTGGTTGCCTTGCCAACGAGCAGGGAGAACTCAGGGCTTACATCGGGCATTTCAATGCAATGACCCAATTACTGTCTGTCAACAAATTCACTGGGACAATAGCGAGTGTAACACATTACAGAGATTAAATCCCAAAGACTGAACTACAAAGATGTCTGCAGCAAAATCTTAGTCAGTTTGAAAGGCCAGAACATTGTAAACAGAGTTAGCTGCAGTACATACTAATCCTTTAATGTGTTTGTTGCTTTAAAGAAGACATTTCTTCCATAATAATCTGCATTCATTATTTGTGTATTTATTATATTAACTTCATTCACAAACCTGAGTTAATATTGCTGTCAGAGTAAAGGGAAGTAAATACATTTTATGTGTTGCATTCCTGGCTAGTACTGGGCAGAATTAAAACATTAAAATGTTGTTCTTCCAAGCTATCGTAGGAGCAAATCATTAAAACCCCCAGGGATTTCTGCAAGACAGTTACACCATGGCTTTGCATTTAGTAATGAACAATATGCAGGTTAGTTATAGGGCTCCCATGCTGTTCTGCCCTTTCACAATATTATCACAGGCATGCTCAAAAAGCTTCCCCTTCTTCATTTCCCATTTCCCTTCTGTTCTTTTCATCCTCTGCAAATACACTATTCCCATATAAATAATGTACTTGGAGAGACTAGCAACATTCAAGAGAACAAAATAAACATAATGGCATATTATCTGCTTAATATATAGTCACCTATATTTTTTAATTTCATAGTAATATCACTCTGTCACTTTAAATAAAAAGCAACATTTGTGGGTTTTTTTAAATGCATGTGTCACCAGTTACCAAATGGAATTATCTGGGGAACCATGCAGGGAGCAAAAAATAGCTGCAGCCTTATGCAGCATCTGTAGAACAGGCTATTTTTTAAACCACTGATGGTTTATTTATATGTTTATTCCTAATACTTTGTATATGTATATTAGTTGTCTGGCTGTAAGATGCCATACTGCAGCAATTTGATATACCAGAATTATAAGACTGTTTCTCTACTACCTGCCTCCATCAGAAATACCTTTCTGATTAACATCTAAGAGTGGGTATCACTTCACATCCTGAAACTGGTGTTTCCAAATCCAGCGAGGCTTGTGGGCACCCATAGCATCCATATAATATACACTTTTTTTTACAACTTATTATTGGGTCAGGCAGAATGTGTTTGTTATGCTTGCCTGAGATCACTGATACCACACAAACTTGAAAAAGAATTTACCTTTTTTTCCCCAGAAAATTCTGCATCAGTAAGTGGTAAAAAACTGTTATTCTAGATTATACATAATACCTCTGCAATGTTGTCTAATAGTGAAGCTATCTTACAGAGATGATGAACCACCCACAACCCTTTCACTTACAGCCACCTTTCTCATCACACTCTTTATATCCCACATGACTGAACTTTTGATCCCTCCTCTGGGCTCTTGTAGCATTGTTTTTTTTCCTAAAATTACACCCGAGATCTGTCATCATGTTCAAAGTGTTCCCTAGGTCTGTGCTACTATGCCATCCAAAAGTAAGACAGGGCCACTCTTTACTATCTCCCAGGAGGTTTATCTTTATTTATAGTCTTGCCTGTCCTCTACACAGCAAATTCATCTCCATAACTGTTGTTCAAAATATCAGAATATTATAAAACAACATATATTATTGATACTTCAGACAATATCTAATTTATTAAACCCATAATCCTCTCAGTCTATCACAGATATGACATATCAGTAATACAGACACACATCTATGTTGATTTGCTGTTTCCACTAATTCCCCCTGTTCCTTGCACTCAGCTTCTCTCAGATGTAGGGACTTCCATGGTTATGCCAATATTTTACAATGTAAAAGACTGGGTTTATTTACTAATTTTTCAAAATCATTTATTAAGGAGGAAATTGGCTGTGCATGATATGCATGGTCCCTCTAGGCTGCAGTCTTTAAAGTTACAGCCAAAAAACCTCCCACTATTCCAAAGAGTAAAGTTAATGAAAATACATTAACTAATTAAATTACGATGGGAAGTCTGGCTTACAAAACGCTCACCATGACTTCCAGCTTTCAGCAATTATGTAGGAATTTGCAGAGTCAGGTCTGCTTTCTTGATTGCAGGACATATGAAGCTTCCAGTTCCCACCCCCCACCTGCCCCCAACAAGACCATCTACTTTTCATCTGCCAGTGACCAAGAGGTGCTTAGATTTCTCCCCAACATATCATAAATTAAAATCATTGCAAGAGTGTTATTTCATAATATTTGCTTCCATGGAAGTGGAGCTTTCCAAATACCATTTGGCATCAATGTCCACAGGAACACTTCAAAAGGAAAGAAAGGATTCACTCAGCTTTCTCTCCACTTTTCAAACCACATCTGGAAGGGAAAAGTCAGACTCTGTCTGCCTTCACCATTAGGTAGCCCTCTTCTCTCCTGCACAAATGTGACCTCTCTTCCTAATTAACAGTTTGGGGAAAACTCCCAGCAGATTCCAGTTGAATGCCACCTATCCCCAAGAAAAATATCACCAAGATACTTTGAACAGTTACAAATACTTCCTTACACTGTGCTGCATTTCTCAAAGACAAAGATGAATTTAATAGAAATGAGATACATCACTCTTTTTTTCCCCTAGAAGAATGTTTTATGACTTACTGTACACACTGCACTCAGCTTTTGGCAACTAGCACCATAGAATAGCTCTGTCACTGGACTGTACTTATGAGTTATTGCTCAAAGCAATGCTTTATAAAAATTAACATGCATTTCTTATACAGCACTGCAAGGTAGCTAGTGACACAGTGCTAACTTCATGGGAACTTCAGCTAGAAGCAGACGTAGCATTTTCTGTTTTGTTTCTTTTTTTTCCCTGTTGCCTGAGGGGAATACTGAGGTCTTCAAGGCTTTCTCTCTGGCTAAAGTCCCAGTACCGATGCCACCCCTGCCACAGCTCTGCAGTCAGTGCAACTGCTACAAAAGCATCTAGCTAAAAAGTGGGTTTGGTTTTCATCTCTTAGTCTCTTCCTTCAACAGCAGGATTAAATAGCAGGAGTAAAATATCATGTAGCTATCATATCACATCCCCTAACAACTAAAAAACCCCAACTCCTAACAACTCTTTCAAAGCTTAACACTCCCAGTACATCCAGTAACCTCATGTGCCAGCCACTGGTGATTACTTGGCCTCCAGCTCCATGTAACACCATTAAGAGCCTCACACTTTTTGACCCTTCAGATGTTTCTTCATTATCCAGCTGCTGCAAGCAGAGGTCTTTACTGAACAGACATAACAATCTAACGTTATACACTCAGCCTCTATACACCTGCTGCATTTTACAACATCACTAGATACAGAAGTTCCAACTACATCCTCTCAATAGCTCTGTCATAAACTGCTTTAGGAGGCAAAGACCCATAATTCAAGTGAAAGGAACACTTAAAGGACAGATCTCACTCAAGCAGCAGCTGCAGTGGAGTCAGAAGCCTTCAACTATTTAAAGTTATGTTAATTGCCATAAACTGCAAAGACAGGAAAATCAGGCCCCCATATGGCCCTTAAAACAAGTCTGAGGGGATTTTTGGTGGTTTTGGTTGGCTGGTTGGTTTTGCCAGGGTTTTCATGTTTGCTTGTTTGTTTTTAAGATTCTGTTCTTTCAGAGGTTTTCTGGTTCCTGCACTTTCAAAATGCATCCACTTCACATCTTACTGGTCTGTTTCGTGACTCTGAAATTTTTTTTAAAATGAAGGACAGATATTATATAAAATACATTTTGTTTCCTCAAAATGTTTTCTTGAAACACTGTTCATCAGCATTTACAGAAATTTCTTTGTTCCACAGAACTAAGAAAACCAAACTGTTCTGCAAAACGTTCTACATGCCGCTTTTATGGCAGCTACAGGGTAGTCATATTCAGAAAGTACAATAGTTAACTGCACAAATAATGCAGCCTATCATGTACACATTAAAGTAATTTTCTGAGTACCTTTTATTACTATTTCACTTGCTTCAACTCAAGATTAAGAATAGTATTTTTCATTAAAACCAATCTGCCATATATTTACTGCCTCTTCCAGCAATATGTGTCTTCTAGAAACAGCAGTATTTGGTTATGGACAAATAGGTTTCTACACATGTCGCAATGTAAAGAAAGCATTGCACTTATGGGGGGGGGAGGGGAAGGGGAGGAAAGGGGGCAAAACCCAATGCAACTATCAGCCTGACCAAAAACCTCCCATAAAATCAGACAGAATTTTGAAACACTTTATCCAAAGTGTTATTAACAAATAATTGCAATGTCAAAGGTTTGTATCAAATCCATACCAAAAAAAATAATGCAAGCTTTCCTTTGAATATTATTTGCTTAAATAAATTAAAATAAATCAATAATTGGGAATATGCTGTATCCCATTTATTCCTTTTCCCACTCCTGTCACAGACACACTTTCACACACACTTGTTTCTAGCAGAATCAAATACTCAGTTGTACATTTAAGAATAGTCATATTGAAAAGCCATTGACCACTCTAAGAAAATGTTTATATTATGTCTATACTTTAAGATATGGAATATGTGACCAAAAAAATTAAAAAAGTCTATTGTTAAAAAAAAATGACAAACCAGAAGAGCTGACTTTCTAGAGCTAGACCTTGCTTTACAGGAAAACATTCCCAATAGAAACATAAAAAAAAAGACAGTAAAATATTCCTCCCTGAATAGTATATGTGACACTGGTAATATACCTGCTTGACCAATATTACTTCTTTACTGAAAGTCATCTAGCATGACCTGATAATTTACAGGTGGTGCACTGCAAGCAAAGAACCATTCCAAGCTGACAGCAACACCAACTTTTGTTTTATTTAGAATAGAATAGAATTAATCAGGTTGGAAAGGACCTTCAAGATTGAGTCCAACCTATCACGCAACACTATCCAATCAACTAAACCACGGTACCAAGCACCCCCATCCAGTCTCTTCCAAAATACCTCCAGTGATGGTGACTCCACCAACTCCCTGGGCAGCCCATTCCAATGGCAAATCACTCCTTCTGTGAAGAATTTCTTCCTAACATACAGCCTAAACTTCCCCTAGTGCAGCTTGAGACACTTGTCCTGGTGCAAGTTGCCTGGGAAAAGAGACCAACCCCCACCTGTCTACAACCTCCCTTCAGGTAGTTACAGAGAGCATGGTGTCATGGGTTAGTTGTTTAGGTAGTGTTGGATTGGTTGATGGGTTGGACGCGATGATCTTGAAGGTCTCTTCCAACCTGGTTTATTCTATGTATAAGGTCTCCCCTGAGCCTCCTCTCCTCCAGGCTAAGCAACCCCAGGTCCCTCAGCCTCTCCTCATATGGCTTGTGCTCCAAACCCCTCACCAGCTTTGTTGCCCTTCTCTGGACATGTTCCAGCAAATCAACATTTTTCCTAAACTGAGGGGCCCAGAACTGGACAAAGGACTCAAGATGTGGCCTATCCAGTGCTGAGTACAGGGGCACAATGACTTCCCTGCTCCTACCGGCCACACTATTCCTGATGCTGGCCAGGATGCCATTGGCCTTCTTGGCCACCTGGGCACACTGCTGGCTCATGTTCAGCATACTGTCAACCAGTACCCCCAGGTCCCTTTCTGCCTGGCCTCTCTCCAGACACTCTGACCCCAGCCTGTAGCACTGCACTGGGTTGTTGTGGCCAATGTGTAGAACCTGGCACTTAGATGTGTTAAATCTCATGCGTTTGGACTCTGCCCATCTGTCCAGCCTGTCAAGGTCCATCTGCAGAGATCTCCTACCCTCTAACAGATCAACACCTGCCCCCAGCTAGGTGTCATTTGCAAATTTACTGATGATGGACTCAATCCCCTCATCCACATAATCAATATTGTCTTTGGCAATCTACCTTTGACTCACAGCAATAGTTTAGCACTTTTTAGCTATATACAAGACTTAAACAGGACTGATCCACCTACAGTCACCTAGTGCTAATTCAAAGATCTCATCCAAATGTGACTGGATCACATTTCAGATAATTGTTACAAGCAGTGACAAAAGCACTGATATGACTACTCTGCATTTAAAAGCACTGATATGACTATTCTACAATTAAACATTAGACTAACAAAAACTGGGCCATTCAGGGCATTAAGGGTGAAGTTTGGGTTTTTTTGTTTTTACCCATCATGCAAGTAAACCAATGCTTACGGTTCAATTAAAAAAATAAAATAGACAAAGAAAATTTGCTGTCCTCATAACGCAGTGGTAGGACAGAAATTCTCATTCCTTCGTTGCAGCACTGGGGAAATAATTTCCCACAGACACTCTTTACAACAAAGGATTTAGCTTCAAAAAGCCCTGATACATCTTCTCAAGATGCATCTTTAAAAAGCATTTTTTTGTTCTCCAGAGATGTGACAGGACTCACATACACAATGTGAATAAGATGTTTCCTCAGGGATGCAGTAGATGGGTCGGTGCTTCAGTGGACTGGCTTCTTAGCATTATAATTAATCTTCTCAAGTGAGTTTACCCTGCAATTACAGTTCTTGACTGAATGTTGAAGATAAAGTTCCATCCACTTTTCCTCAACCCATAAACTAGACAACCTAACTTCAGATAACCTTATGTCATATACTTCATCTGTTTAATTAGTAATAAACCCTTCTTTCTTTTATATCTAGGGAAGTTTATAAGCGTTTACCATTGCTTTCCTTCATTCTAATCTTGACATTTGCTGTCTGCAGTCATATCCCAAGGAGGGCAGAACTGCTCTTCACTGTTATTTAACATTAGCGGCAAACGATAGGTCCATCATGTGTTTTAATTCTAAAACTAAAATATCAAAGCCTGAGGGTTACTCTTACTTACCACAGAAAAAGAAAAACATCCCTGAGCATTTCAAGTTATTTGAAAGCATGCAAACTGATAATAAAGCATACGCATGCTCAAAGTGTCACTGTCAGAGCTTCCATATAACTCTATGGACAGAATATATTAGACATGTAATGTTAAGAATACCTTTGATGCCAGGAAGACCAGAAATTTGCTTTTGTAATGCAGCTGCTGAGATTTTGTTCATATTACATCATTTCAGGAGCTGCTATTTAAGAGGACTTCAAACTTGCCAGAAAGTGAGGGGCATGCAGAAGGCTGCCTCTTTCAACAATTAATCTAAGTGTACATTTTGTTAGCAGATGGCAGTGCTGAAGATCTATAAACAACATTTAAACAAGAGAGTTTAAGTAGCAGAAATAAATTTTGCTTAACAGTGCAGAGCTCACCACAGTACACTCTTTCCACTAAAATAAATCAGATGGTGGTAGTGCTTGTTCCAGGTAGAGACTGGATATACTGTGACATGATGGGACCACATTCCATGTACTACTGGGGAAAATATTCAGTCTCTCTTTGTAGGGGCAGTACAGAAAACATATTTAGAGAAAGCAGATATGCTTAAGAAACAGTCTTTTGCATGTATTTCTATTAAGAGCTGGGACTGTTACTCTCCTTCCATATTCAGCCTGAGATTTTCTTTGTATTTGCAGTCATATTCCATCATGTGCTGTTAATACAAAATTCATGTTTTCTGCTGCCAAAGACAGAACAATGTTTTTCATTATTTCATTAGCTGAAAATATTGCAGTCAACTTCCTAAAGAAAAATAGCCATTCATCTCAAGAAAATTACCTTTAGGTTGGTTGGTTGTTTTTGGTTGGTTTTTTTGTTTGGGTTGTTGGGTTTTTTTGTCAGTAGACAAGCAAGCAAGTACAGGCCAATTTGTCACTGTTGGGTGTCACTTCTGTAAAGTGAGGAAAATGAGGCACTGACCCCTTGTAGAATCGTATTTGATGTGAACTTTTCATATCACAAACCTTCACTAAGAAATCCAGTTCTTTTTAAGTGGCTGAAGTTAACAATTTTCTGAACTGTTCCTTCCTTTGGCATACTGCACAGACATCTACCATATGTGTATCACAGCATTCTGTCTTAGATTATGTCACTGTTAGAAATCAAAGGTCTGTTACTCTTCATTTTAACAACACATATGCCATATGCATAATGATTGCAACTCTTTTAGTTTTGCTTATTTAAATAAAATATTTGGTTAGAAACTAAAGTGGGACAGACAGCATACTTCAGTTACCCTGTATTCCACCTTTAATAGTCAAGAACATTTAATGTCTGCCATTTATTTATTTTGAAGTCAGTTAATATTCCCTGGCATACTTCACCTTCCTTTAGTATCTCAAGGCCTCAGCTAAGATGATGTTCCCATTGTAGAAATGTGAAAAACTATTATCTACTAAAGCACTAAAGTCATAGAATGGGTGGAAGAAATTAAAAGTTATGCATGTCTCATATGGCATTTTGTTGATAGGAAATCAAGACAAAGAGTTAAAGCAAGATTTTTCAAGAGCACAAAGAGTTTTGTAGTAACCTCTGAAGGTCAGATTGAAAAATGTAAGCAATCTAGATAAACTGTTTCAAATCTTTCCTATCTCTGTCCAGAATCTTAAATTGTATCCTAATAATTTCTGCACAAGGTTATCCCTAAATCAGTAATTTATAAATTACTAGCTGAAAGAAAAGCTTTTTTTATAATCCAGTAATATGACTTTTGATACCTTCACTAGTTCATATAAACAATTTCATTCCTCAGAGTTACCAAGCATGAGGGAAATTATTACTGTAACATTAATTTTTTTTTCAACCATGTAGTCTTATTGAGAATTAATATATTCACCAAGGGTCTAGTACTTGTACCTATGGAACCTGTGCACTCTTGGAACTACTTTGGGAAGATCTTTGATAGGATGGTTTTGTTGGTTTTACCCTATTTGTTATTACAATAAATCAGTTGTTTTTATAATCAGCTTATCCAAGTAAGTGTTCTGCCTCAAAGAGCCAATGGTATTATCTCTGTTCATTAAGAAATTTATTTCATATTCCCTACAGGCTTACTTTCATCCACATTGACATTTGTATACTTCTGTTGCAGAAGTTTCATAACTCAGTTTCACAAACATAAAACTATCATTTCAGTACTGTTTAAGTGGTAAAACAGATTCAGATGAGATGGGATAGGATGGGATAGGATGGGATAGGATGGGATAGGATGGGATAGGATGGGATAGGATGGGATAGGATGGGATAGACCAGGTTGGAAAAGACCTGCAAGATCATCAAGTCCAATCTATCACCCAACACCATCTAATCAACTAAACCATGGCACCAAGTGCCTCATCCAGTCTCTTCCTAAACACTTCCAGTGATGGTGACTCCACCACCTCTCTGGGCAGCCCATTCCAAAGGCAAATCACTCCTTCTGTGAAGAATTTCTTCCTAACATACAGCCTAAACCTCCCCTGGCACAGCTTGAGACTGTGTCCTCTTGTCCTGGTGCTGGTTGCCTGGGAAAAGAGACCAACCCCCACCTGGCTACAACCTCCCTTCACATAATTGTAGAGGTCTCCTCTGAGCCTCCTCTTCTCCAGGCTAAGCAAACCCAGCTCCCTCAGCCTCTCCTCATAGGGCTCGTGCTCCAAAGCCCTCACCAGCTTTGTTGTTCTTCTCTGGACACATTCCATCAAATCAACATCTTTCCTAAACTGAGTGGCCCAGAACTGGACATAGTACTCAAGGTGTGGCCTAACCAATGCTGAGTACAGGGACACAATGACTTCCCTGCTCCTACTGGCCACACTATTCCTGATGCTGGCCAGGATGCTATTGGCCTTCTTGGCCACCTGGGCACACTGCTGGCTCATGTTCAGCATACTGTCGACCAGTACCCCCAGGTCCCTTTCTGCCTGGCCTCTCTCCAGCCACTCTGACTGCAGCCTGTTGCACTGCATGGGCAAGAGCTCACTACTTGATTATAATCTTATGAATTTTGGCTGCACATTCCACCTCTCACAAAAATTGAAGTGTCCCAAGTATGTAGTGAATACAAATCATCCAATTTCTTACTTTCATTATTATCATTACAGCTGCAAACCTTCTGGTTATCTATGCACCTCATTAGCTCATATATAAGAAACCACTGACAAAAGCACTTCATTCTGTGAGGAACACAGCTGTATGTTCCTCTTTTTCTGATATCCCTTTGAAAACATCTTTAAATTACTTTGTGTGAGTTTTGAAGTTTGCTTTCTCTCAAATCCAATTAAAAAGCTCCAAAGTAGCACAGTATTGTTGCTTACCTAACACCAACATTAGCTCTCATTGAAGCTGTATGACAGCAATTGGGAGATTTTGCCAGAGGCTTGTTGTATTAATAGATCCTGAAAGTTGGTGTACTTAACAAAAAGCCATTGAAATAGATAGCATTCCCAGTCTTCTCAGTCGTGATAGCAAATTATGTCTTGCAACTGGGCCAAATAGATTTATCATTTAGCTTTTTCATGGCAAAAAATTCTTCAGACAAACCAAATCAACTGTGGTCTTCAGGTCACAAATTGTATCAAAAAGGTGGCCACTATCAGGAAGACATGTTTATTATAAACTCAAAAGAAGGAAAATAAAGAGCAATTAAGCTTGCAGAATGATGCTCTGGACTAAAGAAACTGAGTTGATCAACCTCAAACCAGTGTCAGGAGCAGAGCCTACTAAAGTGTGTCACAGAATCACAGAATTATTAAGGCTGGAAAAGACCTCTGAGATCATCAAGTACAGCCTATGACCTACCTGAAAACACAACATCAGCTAAACCATGCCACCAAGTGCCACATCCAATCTTAAAGACCTCCAGTGATGGCAACTCCACCACCTCCCTGGGCAGTCCATTTCAGGGCGTTATCACCCTTTCTAAGAGGAAGTGCTTCTTAATATCTAACCTAAACCTCCCCTGGTGCAGCTTCATACCATGTTCTCTTGTCCTGTCACTAGCTGTCTGGGAGAAGAGCCCAACCCCCACCTGACTGTAACTTTTTGGTAGAGAGCAATAAGGTCTCCTCTAAGTCTCCTCCATGATGAACAACCCCAGCTCCCTCAGCCTTTCCTCATACACATTCAATGGCATTCTAGCCTGAAGAATGCTTTTCTCCTTCTACAGAGAAGCAGAGTGGATCCCATTCTATTCCAAGCTGTGCCGTCCAGCAGCATGGAAACATAGGACTGGAATGGAGATAAGCCAAAGACTTCACTAGCTAGTAGCTTGGCATAAATGAAAGCATAGTTGATAGCGATGAAATAAACAAGGCTAATGCTTCTGCACTACCCTGATACTGAGGGCTCCATGAAGTTTTTCATTTAAAAGTTGTTTGGTGCTTTTGGTTTGTTTTTGTTGTTTGTTTTTTTTTTTTTTTTGCATTTGTCCTTAAATAAGAATAGTATTGAAATAGCAGAAAGCAGTATTTTAAAGTTCAAAGAAAATGTCCCAAGGCATTGTATTTTTCCAGTATAAAAACCAGCTTTGAAACTACAGACTCCTAAGAGGTTTTCCTTAATAATGCAGTTATTACTATTTGGAATATTCATATCTATTTTAAACTTCCCTGCACTGATGATAAGCACGACCTGCTGAATACATTTGAAAGCTGAGTAACTAAGATATGTAGCACTTACTGCACAATTGCCACAGAGGATGCAAAAAGACTTAAATGTTAACATCTCCAAACACATACTGCATAACCATCTCCATAAGCTCTCTTTTAAAATGTCTAAAATGTCAGATAATAAAGCAGATATTTATCATCTACATATACACAAAAGTCCAATGCTGCCTCCATTAGACACCTTACACTTACAATGGCTTTGCTGGAGTGTACAAGAAATGCAGGACTGGATAACAAAAATATGAATTATTTTATTAGCTACAGTCATAAAATTGTAGACTGATATAAGTATTTGTCAAGCATTATGTCATAGAGAAATCTAGTTTCAGTTTTAAAAGCAAACAATTTCACATACTGAAATGAGAGCACCCTGAATTAGTCATTTCCATTAAAACTATGAAGTAGAATTGCCTAGCAACCAAGAAAATTAATTCAGAGATTAAAATAAACACTGTGACACTGGCAGAGCAAGTGCTATTCTACCCCAACAACCATAAAGACATAGAAGAGAGGATAGTATTTCCTTAATTTTTCTTAACAAAGGAAAAACAAACAGTTTCATAAATGAGTCATAATGGTCAAGGAATAAAAATAAACAGTAAAAGCAATTGCACGAAGCAAATGCAAATACTTGCCCTCTTTTTACATAACATTATTCAAGTGAAAAATATGAGAAGTTTTTCCACAAATTGTTGTGGAGGTTTCTAATATGCTTTCCACTTATAATGAAATGAATTTGCTCTTTATATTTATTCCATGCAAGCATTCTATATTTTAGTACTTCCTAGCTTAATTTATTACAGAATGTGTGGCCACACCTATCTGAAAACACTCTGCAATGTTATTACCCACTACTACCCCTAGTCAAATTATTCCTCATTACGTTTTGGTAAAAGCTTTAAAATTATATAGTTTATGATATTGAGGCTATTGGGGAGTTGGGGGGTGGGAACCACCACCAAAACTGTAACAGATTATGGACAGCAAGGATGACTGCAATAATTTGGTTTAACGACTGCTACACTACACTGCTTGTTACGTCTGAGCCACTGTGTAATTCATTGTCCCTGAAGGACTACAAAAAGCCCAGTAGAATTATCCCTTTAGAAATCAAACCAAATTCTGTAGCAACACTGAAGTATATCACCTTGTCAGGATATTAGATCAGAGGAATGATTACAGATTGGCAATTCCTGACTGGCAGTACTTTCAGCCCTCTAGTAGTCGACAGTCCATCTTTCCAGTTTGAACTAAAGAGTTTGTACTCATTCAAAAAAATATTAGTGATTACAAGGGCAACAACAGCCAAAGAAGAAAAATGAGATCCCAGAGGATATCACAAGATTTAGCAACTGCAGCAGCTACATAAATCTAATTGGATCTACATTAAATGATAATAATAAAAATAAACCAGTAAATCTAGACAGACAAGCAGGAATAAATGTCCATTAGAAGGCAATGTTCCAGGGGAGGACATACCTATACTGTAGTACAGGAAAGAAAAGTATATTTCAGCTCCTCATTTGTGTATAATATTCACAAAACGCATCCACACCTAGCTACAGGTACTTTAAAGTCTTGAAATCTGCATATTGCAATCACATTCAAGAAAGATTGAGGTGCCTGAACTGTATTTTAAAAGTTAAGGATGTAAATAGGTATTTAATAAAGTACAAGTTTTCATCTTCTAGAAGGGGATATGACAGGTAATAATAGAAAGATATCTACTGGAAGTACAGAGTACAGGCAATAGAGATGGTATGGGCAACAGATCGAAATGAAGAAAGAACTAACGGCAGAAGTCCCCCATATGTAAACACATTCATAAAGCTAATAAAAGACCCCAAATGTCCATAACAGGTTCCCCTGTGTCTTAAATATTTGATGACCGTAACAGATGGGGAGGGGAGAGAAAAATTTCTTGTCTAAACCATTAGCATAAAAACAGCTGACCTAAAGGATCTACTCAACTCTAGGTTATAATTACTCCAGTGTTTTCAGTAGAAAACAATGCTCATACATCTAGAATAATTTTGAAAGATGACATCTTGGAGAAATGGTAGCCTCCATATGCTGTTGAACAGATGAAATAAATTTACATTGGATTTTCTGGTCGGTGTGCCACATGTCATGGGTGTGGTTGTAGTATACACATTATACATCTTTTATTAAACTCTAGGAATGCCACAGGGATAAACACTATAAAAGTAGAAGATACTCTTGCAAACTACACAGAGCCAACACAAGGATCTCTTGTCCCTTTAAGATTTTAACAGCAAAAACATCTCAGAAACAAACTCATTTTCTATGTTCATTTCAGACATCCTTAAGAGTCCAGAACATGGCAATAAGGGAAATCCTTGTAACACACCCTGAGTTTGAAAAGTATCAAAGTATCTGCTCCACTCTATGCCACAAAATCTAGGCAACTAACCAAAAGGCTGCTTCAGACCTGCATTAAAAGACAAAATGTCTCATCTATAGTTTGTTACAAGAGGACAGTAAGAGCAGCCCTAGTGCTAGTTCTTGCACTAGCAGCTGAAATTTAATGAATTAAACTCCAGATAATCTTAGAAAGCAGATCATGACCATGTTGCAAAGAAAAGGCAAAAAGAAGGTCACTAGTAACCTGCCTTGAGGAAAATTCCATTTGCACAGCAACTGATCAGCTTCATAGTGTGAACAAGACACATTAACTAAATACTTCAATACCACTAGAAGGTCCAGTATACACTGCCCAAGAGTGAATCCCAATTCTATTAAGAAGAAACACAGACAAAAACTCTTAAAAATTAAAATAGCCAAGAAAAGAATAATAATTTCTTGAAACCTAAAGTCAGCCAGTGGAGACCTCAAAGTATATCAATCTGCTTGTAAAACAAACAAAAAAGCCGCAGTTGATAAACAAAGTCCATTCAATCTTCCTTCCAGTCTCCTTCCAGATCCTATTCAATTGCATCATTATTTTGTCGTCTCGCAGTTTGCCTCACAAAAACCTGTCATCTACATGAAAATTACTCCATGGTATTGAGACATCAAATATGTACCTATAAGTTACTTCAGGATCAGATCCTTGGTCACTGATTTTGATGTTACTTAGGTCTGTAACTTTGCAAGTATTATATTACCCAAAAATAAAAGGCAATCCTACTCACGTCTACAATATTGGTGGGTAGTGGCAATGAAGGTGGTCCTTAATACCTACTAGGACTATGAATTTTCCAACAACAGGGAAGTATTTTGTAGCAAATATAGTCAAGGCTAAATAGGAAAAAAAAAAAAGTTTTATGGCCCAGAGGAGTAGATACTAAGCTAATTATGAACTCCTGAAGAACAAAGTATTGTTTCTTTTCAGTCTAGTTAACATGGCAATAAGATGTTTTTGAAGAGCATGAGAACCAGAAAAAGAATCTGCAGGTGTCTATAATGAACTGCAACCTAATACTGAGGGGAAAGGCAGAGGCAAAAACATGGTTACACTTTAAACATTATAAATAAGCATATGTTGATCAAAATTAGCAGTCAATATCTCAGTAAGAAATTACTAGGCTGAGAAAGTCTCAGAAGACAATTGTACTGCTACTTTGAAGCATCATAACAAACAGGAAAAACATTTTGTATATCTAACATACCCCTCAGACCACATGATGAGAAAGTAAAACATTGGATTTGTGGCATTCAGCTTGAACTGTAATTATTTATCTATGTAGGATTGGTTTATCAACAAGTCACACAGGCAAACCATGTTAAGTGGGAAGCATTTCATGCTAAAGCTACTCAGTTCAAAAATCAATAATAAAAAAGTCAATAATACAATTGAATACCTTTATGAAAACACACTGGCTAGTAGTCAATGTTCTCTATTCCAAGGCAATTATAGACATTTACTTTCATCCTCAGTTATTTATGTTATATGCAATGACTTAGCAACCTACTACTCCTATAAATTCAAGTACTTGGTTTTTATTGCTATTCAACTTTTATAAACCTTTAAATAATGGGAGTTTTAAGTTCCTTTGTGCCATATGCATAATTCAAGGTGTTATTGATGTTACCTTTATCATTATCAATAAAACCAGAAATCAGTTCACAGATATCTGCTCAATTAAATTTTTTCACAATCCACCAGCCAGAAAGGTTGCATTTTTCTCATTGCACCCAGTAGCAGCTACTTCATTCCCTTTCTTCTACTGCAGCCACCTGACCTGTTCAAGATTGCATTTGGGTAGGGCACAGAAGCATTTATCTGCTCTAAATGACAGCAGTACCTTCTGCTCAGTTTTTCTCTGATTCTTACACTGGAAAAGTAAGAATCTCCAACACCAGGTCCAGTCTCCAAGGTGCACCATGAACATGTTAAATTATGAAGAAAAATGTAACTGGAAATACAATCTTCACCACAATGGTCACAGAACAAGCAGGCCAGTAATGATCAAGAAGTTGCTAAATATGTACATATGACATGAGGACACAAAATGGTATTTAACTGGTAAAATGCAAAGATTAATTTACTAGAAAAGTTAAGGTAACTTTCACTTGTCTCTTGCCATTCACTACTGTGGAATGACAATTCTCCATTGAAAGCCTTCACAGTTAGGTAACCCACAATCTCTCAAGTAAGTTTCTCCCTCTTACCTATCTAATAAGTATTAATTCTCCTGTACTTTGTAAGGAGGGTAGATGCTCTGTTTTCCATTATTCAAAAATCTGTATTTAATTCTCTTCATCCAATAGAAAAATCAGAATCTGTAGTTTCTGGTAGTATTACAAAAGACTTCTCACAAACAACAACATATGAAAATTATTCAGAGAGGGCTCTACCATTATTAGGCTATGCACAGGTGTCTTTTGCAGCACACCTAGAATGCCATGAAATTCATGGTGCTCCATAAATTCCCATATCATATTCTCAGGCCATTTGGGCTTCATGGGTTAAAATGTAGGACTTCAATTTTCTGAAAAGAGCACAGAGATGACCAGGTAAAACCTGAAATATGGCAGGTTCACTAATCTCTGCAGAGTATTTCTATAAGCTAACAAAGAGACTGCCTGCAAGTATTTGGGCCTTTACATACCACCATAACATCTAAAGTCTGGGAATTTTTATTAATTTTTTTTTTCCCCAGAAAGTGTCAAAAAAAACCCCACCTGAACAGCAAATGTTTGCTAATATGAAGTGTTAAAAAACAGTGTTATGATCTAGTACCTACTAACTGATAGAACAGGAACAACAGAAGTAGCAACAGTGTTAATTTTTCCATGGCCTTCCACCTCTAGTGCAAACTTGAGAATTCACCCTTGGCAGCCTGCACATCTTGCCCATGACAGTCCAGATTCTCCTTGTCATACTGAGAAACTTACCACAGCATCATCTAGCCTGCAAGTACTAAAAAGGTGCAAAACTTTCAAGGTACCGTTAGTAACTCGTACTATATTAAAGCACATCTTTGGAAGGACAAGGGCTGTTTAAGTGAGATGTAATAGAAGAGTGACAGAGATGGGGAGCAAACAAGTTGACAGCTGGTAGTAGAACACAAAAGGATGGTGCTTGGGATCTACTCCTGGCAAGCATAAGTTCTTTGCTATGGCCAAACATTTCTTCACTTGAGACTTGCAAAGATACATCCCAAGCTCTTCTCATGGCTGTTTCCTAAAGGCTTTTCAGTTGATTCAAAATTATGCGATCTGCTTATTATTACATATAGCTTAATAGAGTAAGAGAAGATTTGTTGGGAAATCAGGAGGTAGCAGACTTTGGTAAAATTACATGAAGCAAGCTAAGCTGATTCATCAGTAGTAGAGGGTGTCACTATGCTATTGAGCCTCCCACACTGGCTGCATCACCTTACTAGGCAAGGGTAAGCAGTACCAGATTCCTTCACTAGAAAAACTAGGCCAATGGGTCAACTGTGAGAACTTTTCCATGAATCTGAAGTAGATATACATGTCCAAATATGAGAATCTCTCCTATCTCTCATTAGGTTAATAAAACAAAACTTGCTCTACCTCTTTCCCTCAGCCAAGTTTCTAACTTCACCCTCAAGTTTCTAACTTCAAAATAGTTAGAAACAGCCCATAGTTACAATATTACCATAGTAGCCTTGCACTAACAGGCTGCTCTTTCACTTGGGGAGGAAAGGGTTTAAACCACAAATTCACTAGTTTGAAAAGATGATCTGAATTTATGCTCCTACTAACTTCCAATGTAAAACTTCTCAGATGTTTTATTTACTAACAGTAACCTACAAATATCAATCTAGTACTACTCTGCTCAGATTACACAGATTCACAGATTGCATTGGGTTGTGTTTTGGCTGGGTTTTTTTTAAAGTTACTGAACTTTATATCATTATATTAATACTATCAGAGATTTTGATTTTTTTCTTGAAAGACTAAAATGTAAATATTTGGAAGCCATTAAAACCACTCTACCTTCAAACACATGTTTTACTTCTAAGTGAAGGAATGCTTATGGGAACTACAAATACTATATTTCACTTGAGTCTTATTTGCACTGTGGCAGTACCACTTTCCTGCAAAGCAGCAAATCCACCTTTAGCTGAAGTCTACCTTTTATATCAGAACTGCAGCAAATGAACTGTTTCTCTCACATTGCTATGACAAGGACAGATTTTTGTCAAAGTTAATAGTAAGTTTACTGCAACATTAATTTGCTGTACAGTTGTGTTGTTATCACTCTTGGGGGAAAGAAAAAGATCACTGTGAACCAAATTAAAGACTCTTCAGAAATAGTCCAAGTGCAAATATCAGGGCTATTATACATGCAAAAAGAAGACTAATCCTTGCAAGAAGTTGGTGATATTTTAGCAATGTATTTGGAACAATGCTGTCTGAGATGGCTGCAGTGTAAATTTGGGAGGACTACATGATGGCTAATAAGAAGGGAATGAAAATACTAGAGGAGGGAAAAAACAATAGAAAATGTAGCCTTCTTGAGTCTAGTGTATCATGGTATGAGAACTGGGCATGGACAAACTAACTGAATACTTAAGCCATGTTTTGTGCCAGTGGTCTTCCTTCATAAGGGCCTAGCACATGTGTGCAAAAATTCCCAGTTCCAATAGTTAATCTCTATTTCGTGTTTGTCTTTGACCCTCAATTTTGATGCTCTGAGTTTGATCTCTGCAGCTGAGAAAATGACAAGACTTATTTCTCATTCTGTACATGATGGAACTGAGGTCTCTGCAAATCCTTCCTCTCCCCCAAGGAAAAAAAAAAAAAAAGAAGTGGGACTTGGTGGTATGTCTCAAAAACTGGCAGGAATTATGCATTTAACTTGCATGAATTGCCAGAACATTCTTCTAAAACAGAATTGTCAAATGAAATATTAACTGATGAAATATTCGATAGAAGATCAGTATTCACCTTTGCCACTTTTATATTCTGAGTTTCAATGACCATCAGGTGCTTGTGTTTTATGGTTTTTGTAGAATCATACACAGTGTCCTCAATCTGAAGCACAAGAGACAAAAAAAATTGTTGTTTTTTTTTTCTTTATTATTGTCTACTTATTCCTCCATATAAAACTATTAGGAGAAAAGAGAATATTCTCACCTGTTTATACAAGGAGAATTCACAACTCGAAACTGTTGTATCAAGAAAGCAAATGTTGTGTTTGCCATTCCATCCATTTTTCAATCTTAAATTTTAGGGTAGTGGAATGCAATTCAGACTGCTTAAAATTCACATTGCCAAAATTGTCTGAGCTGCTTATCAGAAATTAATGTATAGTCACTAAACAAAATTAATAATTTGCAGATATCAAGCATATTGATCCCTAAATCCTTCTCCCTAAGGAGGCTAAGCACTAAGATGAATCAAATTTAGTTTTGCTATATTACTTTATTTTTCTTTTCAGAGTAACTAGAAATCCAAAATGCAGCTTTTTGCCCAGAATGAACCTTTCACAAACTGTAGAAAAAGTTTTTGCAAATCTAGATAGCTGTTTTGATGCAGCATTTTAAAAAGAATTAATATACATTAATTGATTAAAATCTATTCAATATTAGTTTCTAAGCAATTACATAACTTTCTTACAAAATATCTTATTTCTAAGATAGCTTATTTATGAAATTGACACACAAGTGTCAAAATTACCATGAAGACTTAAATTCTCACACATTGAATTGAGGATTCCACTAGCCTTAGGGCAGTTTTATATATATATAAAACTATAATTTGATCCTATTAATTCTGGATTTTCATGCCTATGACTAGCATGATGTTAAGCCTGTAAGAAACACAAAGTTTTGTTTTCTTAACACACACATTTCAATGTTAAAGATTAAAGAAGCAAGCAAGGCTGCATTATCGGTGAATAAAAGTTCAATATTTTGAATAATAACTTATATTCAAATTACAGCTCTAGAACTCACTGCTCCTAATGTAAGAATGTTGAGTAAAGTAGTCTGTAGTTACTAAATAAAGGAGAATAAGTCTTATAACATCAGAACAATTAACTTTAAATGCATATTGAATGTTATTGCATTTTGCTTTAATAAACAAGCAGGAAATACAGTGAGATACTCTGCCAGATGCTAAAATCTATTTCCATAAATAATATTGGTTTGGAAGGAAAATTATTTACTCTGTTAGTGACTCCATGATTGGCAAGTATTTTAACTGACACAGTACAGACACAAACTCTTTTAAGAACAAGAAGCAAGAAACATGATGAAAGAGCATTCAATTCTGATGGATCTTGAAAAAAAATCCAACCTGAACACACACTTGGGAACTATGAATATAATTGAAAATATATTCCAAAAGAAAATTGCAATTGCCCTCTGCTCACCACATTGAGAATCAAGAAATGCAAACCTAGGCTTTGTATGAAGACTATCAGGCAGCAATTGTCTGCTATCTCATACTTAAAAGGATGAATTTAAAAAATGTTTCCAAATTACTCAAAAAACTGATAGAAATTCAGGTGTCCTATAAGGCTAGGCAGAGTACTAACAACATAAAAAAGGATGTAACTGAAGATACAAGATGGCATCCTAGACTAGTCATGATTTTCTAAAACTCTTCTTAAGGCTCTCCATTAGAGGCATGCTGTGGAAAAACAAAAAACTATTTTGTTAGCAGGCAGTAGATCCACTTAAATCAGTAGTGCAGACCAAATACTAATTAATTATTTATTTTGTATTATTCAAATATTTCTTGCCACAATAATATTATCAATTTTGTGCTATCTCCCAGTGGAACCTTATCTACGTTTATTAGGTATACTACAGCCAAGAGAGCTTAAGTAAAATTAGCTCTTCCTCATGTTCACTGCTGTACAAACACAGATGCTTCATCTATTCCCAAGAGTTTATTTAATAAAAGAAATTCAAACTACAAAACAAACTTATGGATGAATCACCAAAAAAAGGCACTCTTATCTTCAATTTAGTGCAAGTGGTATTAAGTGTGTTTTTTTGTTCTATAGATTGTTTTATTTTCTGAAATAATAGCGGCCTTCCAGCACCTGAAGGGGGCCTACGAGAAGGATGGAGAGAGACTGTTTATGAATGTATGTAGTGATATTATGAGGGGCAATGGCTTCAAACTAGAAAAGAGCAGATTTAAATTGGATGTTAGGAACAGGTTCTTTACTATGAGGGTGGTGGAGGGAGGAGAGGCTGAGGGAGCTGGGATTGTTTAGCCTGGAGAAGAGGAGGCTCAGGAGAGACCTTATTGCTGTCTACAGCTACCTGAAAGGTGGTTGTAGCCAGGAAGGTGTTGGTCTCTTCTCCCAGGCAACCAGCATCAGAATGAGAGGACACAGTCTCAAGCTGCACCAAGGGAAGTTTAGGCTCGAGGTGAGGAGAAAGTTCTTCAGAGAGAGTTGTTAGGCATTAGAATGGGCTGCCCAGGGAGGTGGTGGAGTCACTGTCCCTGGAGGTGTTCAAAAGGGGATTGGACATGGCACTTGGTGACTTGGTCTTGGGTGACAGGTTGGACTTGATGATCTTTGAGGTCTTTTCCAACCTTATTGATTCTATAAGTCTATGATCTTTTTTCCACATAGCAAAACTAGCAGTTTGTCATCATCATCTTTCAGAGACTGGCAGCTGGATCTACCGCTGACACATGCAAACTTATGTGTGATGTTTTCAAAACTGGTGTACAGCAGTGAAACTTCTAAGTGCAGCCGATCATTCTCGAAAAATAAGCCAGTCAAATAAATTACAGGCTTTAGTTATCCTGGGTTTTACAGACAGAACATTTATAATCAAATATCTTAGTATGTTACAGTTCAGTATTATAGAAATTGTGAATAAGTCGATATTTCTGAGATGTTATGACATTTTACTTTGTTAGAATATATTTTAGTGTTGACATACAGCTTACATTTGAGCCAGATTTTCTACACTTTCAGTTCTTGGACACCTACAGATAGCTGTGTAGCAAATACCTTAAAACATCCTCCCCAACCTGTTCTGTCTTGCAAGAAAAGGAAATGTGGTATCAAGATAAAAAGGCAGGGAGAGACAGAAAACCACAAGTCCTCTAGTAATTTAAAACAAAAATGAATTAATACAAGCTTTTCTTGGTTTCAATTTTCACAACTTTAGATTCAAAACAATAGCATTATCTCAAGTTACCACATTAAGGGTTCTAATACCAAGGATAAACTACATTTTGTGAGGCAAATAGAAAAAAGGAAAGGGGTGGGGGAGGTGGGAAAGAGGAGAGTGAAATGCACATTTCTGCTTTCCAATCATGACTTGAAACTATACGGTTTCTAGTAATTAATTATTTTTCTAGTCATTCATTCTATTTCCCAGTTAACAGTTTTCCACGATTCAGCTATAAACAAATCATGAGTGTTAAACACAGATTAAGGCAGAAGGGTCAGTATTTAGAACCACTATGATGGTAAGATTTGTGTTTGTACTGATCAACATCTTAATGCATACAATTCTCCAAAATAACAAGAATTACAAATCTGCAAGTCCCTCACCGGAGCTGTCAATATCCTATTTATGAAACGCATCTACATGAAACTATTCACTTCCATCATGGCTGCTAGGAAGACGTAATGCTTTTCAGTGGGAGGTTCAAAGCATCTGCTGCGAAGAGCACAGGAGTTGAAAAGCAGTGACAATTCATACTCCCATTGATTTTGTCGAATAAAAGAAAGAAACAGTTCCACTCAAGATGGAAGGAGGATGAAAACCAGAATATATGAATCATAATTAAATTTGCTGGGACACTACGGTTAAGAAAACTAGTTCAAATGACCTAGAACTATACTATGGATATCAGTTAAAGACATAATATATAGAGCATGCTAAATAAAAGGGGGGAAAAACCAAGCAACAAAAACACTATGAAAGAGAGATACCAATCATATGTATTACAGCCAATATTTTTCAAATGCAAAGTGCAAGCCTTGAAGGTATTCATGATTTCATAACCATCCCTATACTTCACAAGAATTCTAACATCTGTATGTAAACACCCCCCAAAATTGTCAAAACCCAAAGTGGGAACATGACTGGTTGACCTGACAGGTTCACAGGTATGGTCACAGCCACCAAGCAGCATCCTCTTCCACATCAATAAGAAAAAACAGATATAATTTGTGATCTCTCAACATTCTCCTGTCACTGTCTGTGATGACAGCTGGGTAACACTAAGGGGAAAAAAGGTTGAACACATGGCATTGTAAATGGGGGGTGGGAGGTAAGTAGTGTTAGCTGTTGTAATCACACTATTAATCACACCATTTTGAGTGGTTATTGGTCATTCAACTGCTTATCATATGAACAATGAGGATGCAGTTTATCAACAACAACTTGTTCTTTTAATATATAAAATGATTCACTTATTTCTAAGCTTATTTTTTTCCTCTCTAATAAGAATTCAGTGATTCTGAATTTCACACTGTTTCTTCAGGCAATATGATTTATTAACAATGAAGTATTTGATTCAGTGGCCAAGCAGTTTGATTCACTTGTTTTAAAACAACAAACAAAACAAATAACAAAAACCTCCAAAGCACTTCAGACTGCATTTCAGAAGCATGTCTTCAATTTCTGAATATAAAGCTCACTAAGTATTGTTAACCACGTAATGTAAGTATTGATTATACATCATTTAAAAGAAAAATAAATCTCAAACCCCACAAATTTGAACTGTCTTGTAGTTTCTGCCATTTGCAAATCATGAAACTCAGCTGAAGAAACTGCTGAAATCACCAAGCAGATACTGATCTATTTATGCAAAAACATAAGTATGTATGTACACAGAGGGGCACATACACCCTTCTTTAGTCTTCTAATAAATATCTACTGTGCATTTAGAACAAGTTAAGACCATAAACAATTCCAATTGCATTCTGTCAAAATGGGTCACTTATAATGAGAAAGCATGACATTTACATGTAGAAAGCAGACTGATCAGGGAGGAGAAAACCAGAATATGACATCAGCACAGAAAAATATGCCTTTACAGGCAACGGGTTGGTGAGTTCTTAAATCCTTGTCAATAAATAAATTGAATTAAAAATAGATGCAAAATTAAAAGTATACACGATTGAAAGTGGCAATTATTCACTAGGATTACCCTTTGTGCTTGCAGTAAAGCAGAATGAAAAAAACCTTAGCTCCTTTCACTAACGTAATGTTGCTCGTACAGAATAACAGCTAAGTGAAACCCCTACATTGCTCAGAGATTCACAAACTAATAAACAGTCTGCAATAATTTTAAATTGCACCTTTAAGTGCTAACACATTCCATAACATTCAGTTTTCAACTTGACCAGAAACAGTGGAACAGAAATGCTCTGGGTATGCTGTGTACATCTTGCTAATGCAATTGCAGCTGCAACACGCAAGATGAATTTCAGCAAAATGCAAATCGCTACAATGCAAATATTAGACTTCTAGCAAGGCTGCTTCAACATATCACAAAACAAAGGGGAAAAATATGCAGAGGGAAATTTCAATAATGTTTAAAGATATACAATATATGCCCCACATCTTTGTTCAGTCTGGACTCTCATTCAGTGTATAAATACTGGTTACATTGTTAGATATCCAACTGCAACCAGCTCCAAATATTGTGTGAGTAGCTTTCTCATAGTTCACACAAGACTCCCTTGAACCAGCTCGACAAGCGTGAAAACATGAAATAAATGAAGGTTAACAAAGACTAGTCTGGGAATCAGGCTGCATTAAATGCCAGCAAAAATGTTAGCATAGATGTAAAATTTGCTATTTAGATTCTTTTAATACCTGATATCAAATGACAGTCACTATATTAATGCTAGGTGCTACTGCAGAGACACAAATGAAGCAAATGGTATGACAAAAATATCTTTCCTCATCTGCCACATAAGGATATTCACTAACCTTACAGCATGCTGCTAAAGCAAATAAAGAACTGCAATATAATTACCATCCAGCAAAGAGAAAGCAATTTTGTCACAATACCTTTCTGTGTTTGTCCCTCTTCCATATTCTCTTCCATGGCTATCTTTCTTCACTAGAAACAGCTACAGAGAATTAATCAAAAGCTTCAGTCAGATGTAGGAAAAACTGTGGATTTTTTTTTCCCTGGGAAGCTCCAACGGCAGAGGCTTAGGCAAGTCCTCAGAGCTTAGCTAAGGCGCTCTCACTCTCCTTGTTTGCTTGGAGACAGGCTGTCAAGTGTAATTTCATTCAAATTACTCTTCCGTGAAGATTATCAATTTTTCTTCTCAAAGCTGCCCATTGTATACCACTGTAAGCAGGTATTCAAATGAAAAGCCTGTGAATTTTGGGGAGAAATTTGGTCTGTGCCCTTATGGCAATGACACTGATTCATAAGCCTCACTTTGCATATAAAATGGAGAAAAGAAATTGAGATTTGTATTGAAATCTATGTTTTAAATTGGAAACAGGCTGTACTGAAAACAGATGGAGGGGTGTCCTCCTAATGGGAAGCAGACCACCAACCCATAATTCCCCCTATTTGCTACTGAAGTGGGAAAGCCCAGATGCCTGTGGGTTCTTTATGCCGTATTACTTGCCTTTCTTTCTCTCTCCTCCCACCCTCCCCCTCTTTCCCCCCCCCCCCCCCCCCCATCACCACATTTAAGAATAATATGACTCTCCATTTCCCTCCTTCTCATGTATCTGTATCATCTGGAATTAACAACAAATATACACTATTACTCATATAATATTCTAGGATACATCTCTATAACAGTACTATTTTGCATGCAACTGTGTGTTTATACACATATAAAAGCACAATTTAATACACAACATTAATCAGTGAAAATTATATGCACCCTACATATTATCTGCCAGTGTCACAGTAAACAGGAATATAAGGGCAATTCAGAGATTTAAAACAGTATTGTATCAATTCCTTTTCTGATTGCTAAAATCCAAAATTAGCTGTACACTTCAAATCCCTATTAAGAAAACTGGACCTTCTTAAAATGGTGAAGCACCACGTGTGGGTCTGTATGTGAGGAAGCACATACAAATACACATACTGTTATGAATTTACTCAGAAAAAGCACCAGTTAAACACCCTGTGAGGGCACCTACTCATTTGGGGAGCTCTGCAGTCTGATTTGGAATGCAAATTGGATGCTGCAGTCTAGCAATAAATTAGCATTTTTGTACCTTAGTCTACAGAGTAATGTAATGTCATTTTAAGACTTTCATTATTTCACCAGAAGTGCAATTAGAACACAAGTACAATTTTTCTTTACAGTTTTTGGTTCTAATCCTTCTAGGAAAAGAGTGGTTACAACTTAACACAAAATAAAGACATGACTATAGCTGAAAAATCATATTTGCATATAAATCATAAATAGCTTATCTATTTACTTTATGCTATCTAATTAGATTGACCTAGTACTGCCTTCTAAGTCAAAGATAGCTGGGGTTTTTAATGTATATACATCTGTTCAAATATGATCCACATGAGAATAATTATTATATATGAAGTTAAATTTCTATATATAATTAAACAACTGAATGCATATATATTTAGTTACTCAATGCAGTTCCCAACCCTTTTTTAGTTTTTAATTCACCATTCCAAGGTTTTGGTTTTTTCAGGAATGCTTGAATTAACAATGATCAGTTGTTTCATTTGTAACTGATCATTTCAAAATCAACACACTGGGACTAACTATACACATGGAAGTGCTGCAATAGCATTTAAGTTTCTCTGAAACAGATCACCTGTGTAAGTCTCCCCTGCTATACTTCCCTTTCAAACTATTTTCTTACATGCACATTAATAAATGGTCATAGTTTAAAAAGTATCTAGTGAATATTTGACTTAGGGTGGCAATTGGTTCTTAGTTTTGTTCCTTGAGAGCACCAAACATTTGAAATAACTAACTTCTTTAACAGTGATGTTTGCAACAAAGGAATCTATAGGTTGCTTATGTAATCAAATTACTTTGTTCTTTTAAACAAAGATACAAACTTGAAGTACAAAAAGCATTAAGGAAAAAAAAAAAAGCTGAAAAGATGTAACTGGGAGAAGATACAATAAAGACTGTACAGTCATGAATGACATAGAAGAAGTGAGTAAGAAACAACTTGTTCTATGAAGGGAGAAGGCTGCAAAGAAAGCATGCTCTGAAAAAACAAAGGCATATTGCAGAACATGTAGTTAAGACAAGGAACTTGTTGCAGCAGGGACTTGCAGAGCAGGAAAAACCCAAAAGATCAAGGAGAATGTGAATCACAATGATTCATGGATATGAAGATGCACCTCAGGATCGGGAGGTTCCAGAGCTGCAAATTATTGAAGTATAGAGGAATCTTTTGTGGAAAAACTGTATCTTTTTCTTATACAAATTCCAAGATAGTCTGCTTTTGGACACAAACATTCAAGATGCTGGGCTGAGTGAATCCTTTATCTAGTGTCCATTATGGTCACTTTCACATCAAGTTCACACACATGACAGAATTTTAACTTCCTAAGAAGCCTACACTCGTATGTCAGAGGTTAAGATGAAATCACAGTAACTGGGGAAGCAAAGAATGGCATTGCCAAACAATGGCTTTCACTATTCCCCCAGCCCCTCACAGTAATCTGCTTTTCTTTGCAGATACTACCATATATGTCATTGTCACAAAGGTACTACAGCAGCTCCTTCTGTTAAATATCACCATCTCCAAACTATGCAGGTGCCAAAGCTCCTACTCAAGACGGCTCCAACGAGTTTCAGGTGCTATTGACTGACCATTCATTCACATCTTTTGTGTGAATGACTGTGAAGAGATTTTAGGGCAGTTTATTTCATATTTACCTACATTTTATTAACATATTACTGTTGAAACAGAAATCTGCCTCCTGGGTATTTCCTTAAAACCTGTTCCAAAGATTTTAAAGATGAAATTACAAATAAGTGTTAATCCTAAAATCAAATAACAGAAAAGGTCTGCAACAAAATGTAGCAAACAAAAATAGAAAATGCCAGCTTTATGTGATTTTCTAAGCAGCAAGCACAGAGGCTTTCTATCTTCAGTGATCAAGGAAATATGTTTACCACCACTGATATACAAGCTACTTTAATGTCATACCCAGAAATACTCAAGTGGGAACTACATTCCTACTTATCCTACTGTATCTGCTGTCTAAAATTCCCTCTTAACATGAAATGAGATTATTGGTGCAAGCAATCATTGGACAGCCATGCCAATTGTAAATGGCAAGGCAAGGCAGAACATCCAATTGTATAATGAGACTAAATAAACAGTTAATCAAGAGAATAATTGGAAGATGACGACATTAACAGATCCCCTGGTATCCATTATGACATTATGAAATTTACTTGAGCACTTAAAGCTTTAAGCAGCATGACAAGACATCTGACTTTTACTCTCATTTTTGTATGGCCTTCAAATCAGTTTATGACTCCATCCTTCAATCCCATTGATTTTCAATTACATAATAATGACAATGTTGTAGTGTGATAATGTCCTGATCAACACAAGAAAACATAGTTTAAAGGTACAATGTTATTTACATTGCTAATACTACTATCTCAATATCTGAGCAAGCAAAATCAAAAGCCAGCTGAAATATTTCAGCTATGTTGCAATGCTTTCCCCATGACTGTGTGAACAAGTGGTGATGGACCTGTGAAGTGAAGCAATATCTGTTATTTGTGTTTCAAGGGAATTCATTTTGGACTAATGTCAGTCAAGTCCCATGGACTAACTAACTGCCCTTAGGGATTAGGGTGACATAAATTGCATTTCTGGAAAGCATGTTCTGGTTTCATTATATATATAAATAAATAAATTATGTTCTGTGAAGCAAAGTACAGCAGGTGGGCAAAACTGGGACATTCACTTTAAAAGTTCACTCCTGAACTCACCGAAACATTAATGTAGATGCACATATAGTAATCATTTTATAAAAATTAGGCTGCAGATTATGGAAATCTGTGAAAGGCTCTCCACAAAATTAAAATGGATCATTAGATTTGACAGAGTGCTCCACAATTAACATTTATATCTCACATTCAAAATACAAAAATAATTATTAAATGAAGGCACAAGATATTTAATCTTTGGAACAACCCAAGAGAGTAAGGTTAGAGAAAGTATTGAGAAGCTTTAAGACTTCTGAAATGTGTTGAATTGCCTGTTCTGGAATGCATAATTCTAATTGATAGCTTCATGAGATACTTAGCAAAACAAACAACCAACACGTGGTCCATCCCAGAGTTTAAATCATTCCAGACACTCACACAAGTGTTCAGGGTAAGGAGAAATGCTTAATGAAATGAAAAATTATCAGAATTAGCAGAGAAATGGAATACTAAGAGATGAAGGAAGGAAGCAGAAGGCAAAATGTAAGATCTGCAGAATATTGTTGCTCATCCCAGCATCAGGATTGTGTATAGTCTAAATAATTCTTCTAGAGGGGAAAAAAAGGATGATATCAAATAAATGGCAGGATGGTCATATAACCTAAAGACATTTCAGAATAGGCCTTCACAAGTGAGTCTATTACTACTTAAAACCAAATAATTTCATGCTGACTAACAATATCAATTTTTGCTCTCTAAGCAGAATGGGGAAAAAGGTAATATAAAATCACTGAATAAGGAAAAAAAAGAGGTTTGAAAGGTTTTTACAGTCCTGTTTGTGCTTGTCCGGATGTCATATTTGATGGAAGTGACAGAAGGACATTCTTTTATAAAGACTTAAATTTATTCTCATTTCTTTCTACATCCTTCTATAATCTAACACTTCTACCAACACAGATTTTATTGAAAAGAAGAGTGTGAAGGGGACCACTTTGCATACAGCCTCATTATGTTCTGTACAGATAACCACTAACATCATTGCCATGCTTGGAAAATTAACCTCTTTGGGAAATTTGGATACTTAAAAGAACAACCACAGACATGGTTAAGGAAAACACTCTTTGAGTTTAAAAAGTCAGAATGCTTCTATATTACATCACTGTATCTACAAAAACAAAGCAAACCAAGAGCAAAACCTCAAACAACAAAACTAGATCTAATTGAAAACTGTTCAACTGAAGCTAATATTGCTGGAGTTTGAAAATAGATAAATTCATAACAGAAATTATATATTGAATATTTTCTTCAAAACACTAGAGAAAATTGACAAGATTGGATTCCTGAAGATACATGTACACACAAAATAAATCAAGATCTGATAGTATCCTAGTTATACTTTAATTAGGTCATAGGAATTCTCTGATTAATTCCTGAGTTGTGCAGGAATTTGGACTAGTTGACCATACCAGTCCCTTCTGTTTTTTTAATCACTTAATTAAAGTTGTAATTATATTTGCTGAGAGATTTCATATCTTAATGTGCTCTGAGATTCCCTTGACTTCTGTGGTCTTTGTACACCAAAGTGCTCATTCAAATCACAGAATGATAGGGATTGGAAGGGACCTCTGGAGGTCGTCTAGTCTAACCTGCCCTGACAGAACAAGTTCACCTAGAACAGTTTACACAGGAGAGCATCCAGGTGGGCTTTGAAAGTCTCTAGAGATGGAGACCTCACCACCTGGAGCAGTCTGTTTCAGTGCTCTACCACCCTTAACATAAAGAAGTTCCTCCTCATGTTTAAACAAAACTTCCTGTGTTCAAGTTTGGGCCTCTTACCTCTTGTCCTCTCATGGGGCACCACTGAAAGAAAACTAGCCCCATACTTTTGACACCCACCCTATAAGTATTTATAAGCACTGATACGATTCTCTCAGTCTTCTCCAGGCTAAAAAGTTCCAAGTCCCTCAACCTTCCTTCATAAGATGGATGTTCTAGTCTCCTAATCATCTTTGTAGCCTTTTGCTGTACCCTCTGAAACAGAGTAGAGAGGGAGAAGAGCCTCCCTTGACCTGCTTGCCATACTCTTCTTGATGAGCCCAAGGATATTCATTGGCCTTTTTGGCCACAACTGCACATTGCTGGCTCATGGTCATCCTGTTGTCCCCCAGAACTCTACCTGGTCTTTTTCAACAGAGCTGCTTTCCAGCAGGACAGCCCCCAACTTGTGCTGATCCATAGGCTTATTCCTCCCTAGCTGCAGTATCCTACACCTGCCCTTGTTGAGCTTCATAAGGTTACTCCTCCAGCATGTCCAGGTCATACTGGATGGCAACACAGCCTTCTGGTGTGTCAGACAACCCTTCTAGTTTTGTGTCATTGGCAAACTTGCTGAGGGTAGACTCCTCCTTCATCCAGGTCATTGATGAATATAGTGAATAGGACTGGACCCAGTACTGACCCCTGGGGAAATTGTTATGGACCTCCAAGTAGAATCTGTGTCAGTGACCACAACCCTCCAAACTCTATCTTTCAGCCAGTTCTCAATCCACTGCACTGCTCATTCATCTAATCCACACTTTCTAAGCTTGTCTGTGAGGATGCTGTGGGAGACAATGCCAAAAGCCTTGCTGAAGTCAAGTTAGACAATGTCCAATGCCCTCCCCTCATCTATCCATCCAGTCATGCCCTCATAGAAAGCTGTCAGATTAGCCAGACAAACCTGCCCATCGGTGAATCCATGCAGACTACTGATAATCTTTTCTTCCACATGCTGAGATGACACTCAGAACAAGATATTCCCTCATCATTCCAGAGATGAAGGTGAGGCTGGCAGTCCTGTAGTTTCCCAGGTCTTCCTTCTTGCCCTTTTTGAAGAATGGAGTGACATTGGCTTTCCTTAAGTCCTCAGGCACCTTGCCTGTTCTCCAAGACTTTTCAAAGACAATGGAGACTGACCCAGCAATGACTTCTGCCAACTCCCTCAGCATTTGCAGGTGCATCCAGTCAGGCCCCGTTGACTTGTGGGTATCCAAGTTACTTAACTGATCTCTAACTTGATCCTCCTCAATCAAAGGAAAGTTTTTCTTCCTCCAGACATCTAATGTTTGAAGCTATGTAAGCACCTTTGCTTTTTCTTTCTTTCACACTAGTTTGACACACTGTGATGCTACCTGCCCCACATAGATCAACAGTATGTGTAACCCCCTGTGCACCTTTATTAAAGCATTCAAGTTTTCTCTTTTTTGGTTCTGTAAACTGTAAAGTCTCTCTCTTATGTTCAAAGTCTGAGAAATTTCTGAAAGTATCTTTTGATGATTTCAAAAGGTTTCACTTTGTCTAAACCTTTGTCTTGACAAGGACTACATTTACCTCCAAATAAGGAGCTGACAAGGCAGATGGACACAGAAGAATATACAAGTCACAATATAAAATTAAAGCGACAAGAACAAATAAACATTAGAGTGTGGAAAGAAAGGAGAGGGATGAGACAAAAATGTACCTTTTTTTCAAAATGTTTTTCACTATTAGACATATCCTGCTTTCACTTATCAGAGAGAAAGAAGAGTTTGACCATTCCCATTTAAAAAAAGCAGCTTCCCATAGGAGATGATGCTTCACTGGAAAAAAAAAAAAAAGCATCACATTTTAACAATTAAACATATGCTCCTTCATTTCCATGACAGTTCAGTACATGCAAGTATAAGCAACAAAATTTGAGACAGCATTAAATGTGATTATCCTTTACATCTTACTTCAAGGTTCACTATTTGACACCTTGCCTACAAGATTCAGATGAAGGAGTTGATTTACATTTAGTGATAGGGCAGCTGTATAAAAACATCCTTTTCTTCTGCTTTCCACTTCAGGTTTTACAGATGAATTACAGCACAGAAGAAATAGCCAAGTTACTGCATGTGTACAGCACACAAACTACAAAACAGTAAGCTTCCCAGTAGAATACTTGCACTACCCAATTAGTTGATTTAAATTTTCTTTCCATTATTCTGCAAGTTGTAGTTCAGCCGTTGTCTTTGGTCACAGGCAACCAGCACCAGAACAAGGGGACACAGTCTCAAGCTGTGCCAGGGGAGGTTTAGACTCGAGGTGAGGAAAAAGTTCTTCACTGAGTGAGTCATTCGTCATTGGAATGGGCTGCCCAGGGAGGTGGTGGAGTCACCGTCCCTGGAGGTGTTCAAGGGGAGATTGGACGTGGCACTTGGTGCCATGGTCTAGTTGTGAGGTCTGTTGGGACAGGTTGGACTTGATGATCCTTGGGGTCTCTTCCAACCTTGGTTATACCGTGATACTGTGATATTGACGCAGAACAATCTTGCAGTTATGACTTTTGGACATCACAAGACCTAAGAACAACAATCAGGAATAGTAATTCCTAATACTACGCTATGGAGTAAAAAGCCATGTGAAATAAAACTAAAACAAAACATAATTGTATGAACAACATATGCTACATTTTAAAACAAAAGTCCATGGGAAAATGTCTAACTATCTTACATAGAGCTGAAGGTGTTATGTACTCTCAACAGAAACTCAGAAAACACAGATATGGAAAATGTTCTGATTGTTTTTCTGTTGCCTTTTTTAGAACAGCACATTATGTCTTCTCATTAACCTCATGGAAACATTTATAAAAAAATTGCATCTAAGACCATCCACACATCATTAAAGTGCATGACAGACACAGGCAGGGTGCTGAGAAAATAATTTGCTTTAGAGAATTTTCTTATCAGCTAAGGTAGAACATTATAGAAGATTCACCTGAGCTTTATGCAATATTTGAAACAGGGGGGTGGAGGGGTTGTGTGAAGAAAAAAGAATAGAGTAAACAAAATGCCCTTGCAATGGCAGTAAATATGTTCAGAGTTCAGATGCCTGTATGAAGACTCTACTTCAAGTTCTGGTAAGGGAGCGGCTAAATTTGATTTGTTGTGTAGATGCCAGGTGTATATTTGCTACCAGTGGATTTTTCTCTAACTGCATCCATTTCATCCAGGCTCTGAAGAGAATGAGGAAGGAAAAACAAGCCAAAAAATGGAGATTAGCAGTAGAGTGGAAAAGAGAAATTAAAAAAAGGCTGCTGGGTGAGTCCTCCCACTCACACAGGAAGCTCAAGGCAAAGAAAGATTGTGAAGCTGACAAAATCATAGATGTTTAATGCTTATTTTAAGGTCAAGTGTAGTCACCTGTGTTTATTTCATAAAACTGGAGAGATCACAAATATTCAATTTGTAAAATAATGAATATTAAACTCTGCTTATAAAAATTTACCAGCAAAATGTTTACTCCTTAGTATATCTCCTAATGAGCAACGCATGCAACAAATGCAAGGCATCAAAGACAGTCAGCATTGTTATTCTCTTGGAGTAACAGTCATGACAAAAAGCAAAAACAAACAATCTTTTTGGGAAAAAACAGAAAGAAACAGGAAAAAAATAGATTGCATACTTCTCATTCTGTAACAGCAGAGGATAGCTCTAGAGATGAGTGAACCAGTATATATGCATTTGTGCTTTATATATGTGTGTATATACATACATAGGTAGACATACACATAAAACCCACATGCACATAGATATGTATCTAGAGAGCTATGCAATTCTCTTCAGTTGTAAAAGACTCAACAAGTGAGACCTTTCTGCAACATACAGGTACAACAGCAAAAGGCACATAAGTCATGGCCTAACAGAACATATATTAAGTGCTGCACTGCATCCCTCATCATGCTCCATTATCATTCCTAGAAAATCAGGGGAAAAGATTTTAAAACCATAACTTAAATTGACTATTCAATTACAGGCTACAAAAGGACAGTTTATAAATACCTTCCATGAGCACTGGTTTAATGATGCCGGTTCAGCAAACTCCCTGGATCCCATAATCCCTTTTTTAATCTTAGTTACATACATAGAGCCTTTGCAAGGATAAAAGTAGCACAGAATATCCTTACTACACAGCAACATTATAACAGGACAAATTGAGGGAAATAAAGATTAACAAAACTTTTTTTTTTTTTTTTTTTTTTTTTTTTTAAGTAGCACATTTAGTGGTATTCAAGCTAAGATTCCCTTACAAACTCTAACTGCAATCTCTTAATGAATAGAGGATCTTCCTAATCTGGAAATCTAAATCACTTAAATGGATTGTAGACCAGTTTTCAGATGACCAAAAAAACCCAAAAACATTCCCACAAAGAGAGTAAAAGCTGTTGATTAAAACACAGCAAACCAAATCACATTTCATGAATTCTCACCTTTTCTCTACCATAAATTGATTTGTGTTTTAGATATCAGACACCTCTAAGCCTTCTTTGCACCTGTTAAAACCTAGTGTCTTAATAAAGGAGGAATTGCACTGTACACCCTAAAAATTCCACTAAATAAAAATACCACAAAATATTTTTTCTATGAATACATGGACAAATATAATAATTTTTAACATTACACTTACTCTGATGAGAGATTCTAGAGAGGTGTACTGATCTCTCAAACTATGGTCCAAAGCAAAATTACAATGAAAAATTCTGGCCAAAAAAAATGAAGACATTCTTTAGTATTATTATGCTCACACACCCTACTAGCACACATACTTTTTTTGGTTTACCATTAACAAGTCAGGAGTGGGTCACAGTAATCTGAACACTCTTTCATTAATTGTGTAATGTATTATAAATACAAAAATTGTTTATATGTTACTGAAACTATATGCTAACATTGTAGATCATACAAATTAATATCTACTTCAAAAGCTATTTTCTAACCATTTAAAAAAAATAATAATTGTACACTTATCATAAAACACCTAAAAAAAGTAACCTGAGATGTTCAGGAGTGAAGTAATCACCTGCATACTTTTTCAATGGACAAATTTAATAACATGCTAACTTACTAATGTGCTTTTAAAAACTCCTTTGCACTAAAAAGATATTTTTATTCATTTCTTAGAGAATTATTTATGAGACCTGTTAAATAATAGCAATCAAAATACCACAACTTTGCATGTTTTGTTTATTTTTAAAAAGAAAGAGTAGTTTGCAGTTTGCACATATCCAAAATAAACTTTTGCCCCAGGTGAAGACATTGATAGAGTGCAACAGTATGAAAGGAAAACAATCAATGAGGCACTGTAGTGTTAGGCTTCAAAATATACAGCAACACACAGGAAAAAAAAAAAAACTATGACAAGACAGAGAAAAAGCCTATCAACCATTGTTTTGCATAAGTGGGGAACTGTGTAAAAATAAGGAAATTAACAGGACAAAAAAAAAATATCCTCATAGAGGCATAAAGACTACTGCAATTCATTATACTCTAAGAACACCATGCACCTAATATGAAGATGTGAAAAGGGTGGAAGCCAGCACACATAAACATGGGATTTGCTATCACTAGCAGATTTTTCCTGATGTTTTTCATCCTCTAAACAGGCTACAATAACTTATGATTTCAGATTTGCATGATCTGTCTCTTAGGAACTCAGCTGCAGTTGTTATTCACTACATACATATTTCAATACAATATAAACTTTGAAAAGAAAGATAAAATATCACATCAGGGCAAAAAATATGGTTGATGAAATAGGAAGAGACTTCCATGAAAGAAGAGATACCCTAAGTTTATTTCTAAACTATGATCTCTTTCAACCTCTATCTCTTTTTCACAGAAACAAATAACATATGCCTTCAGAGCAGAGGCTCAAATTAGTCATGCTTTCTCTCTTGAATCATCACAAAAATGTTTATTTGCCCCCCCCTTTTTTTTTTTTAACTGATATCCCATGCTTAGAATGCTTCAGCTTATTTTAACATATATGTACAGAAAAACAGTTACAGTTGGAACTATGTCTGAAGACATAATGAGGGATTACTGATCTTGAAGAATATGCTGACCCCACTAAGTCTTCCTAGCAGGTACCCATATGTTAGCCTCACTGGCCATTGTATGACCCCACTCTATGTCCTGTCATGTTAGCTGGTAGGATGTACAGATGTTACAGGATGTTCTAATATGTATGATCTATCTTCTGTGGACATTTTACATTTTAGATGACAAATAAATGGGTTTACTGTGAGGGGAAAATTTATAATATATATAATTTATAATATATTTATATGCTAAATGTAGCAATGAGGAAGAAGACTATAAAAGCATGGCAGGTGATGTGGGATGTTGAACTTCTCATGGATAAAAACTTTGTCTAATGTCAGGGGCATCTTGAAGTGGCACACCTTGAGGGGCCCGGCATCAGAGGTGACATAGGATTAACCCATTATTCTCACTTTCTAATTATATAGTAAACAGCATTTTACCACATATATGCTGGAGTAATTTTTCTTATCAAGATACAGAAAAAACAGGTATGAAAGAACTTAAATGACTGGAAACTACCTTTTAAGCTCAAACTACCTTTTAAGCTCAAAACTTTTTTTAGCAGCAAATCTCCTGTTCAGTCAATGACAATAAGACAACAAGAACTGGATGCTACCATGGCCTCCATCAGTAGCTTAATTCTGCAGTTTACATGTATATGAAAAAGCAAGTGCTAACAATATCAATTTGGTCCACTGCAATTTTTAAGTTTAATACATGTTTCATTACAAATAGGCCTTTCTGCTGTCGTACCAATGCTGTTTCTATATGGTGAACTGCATCTCTAGCATCTTCATATCAGCCAATGTTTGTTTTTTAACTCAGCCTTTTGGCCATCAAATTCCAATGGACAAAGAAGCAGTAAAAGGCTGCTTTTCCATGAAGCACAACACTGCCAGTATGAAACTAAACTTTTGAAGGGAGGACTATAAAAAGCAGCAATACAACAAATAATACTTGGAGGGGGGAGAAAAATCCCCATTTCCATGACAACAGAAACATATCATTAAGGGCCAGTATACTTCAGAAAAACTTGTTCTCTCCAAGAGACAGTATTGAAGATTCATTTTTGTTATATTATTTTCTAAAAACAGAAAGAACTCATCAATTTGTTTATGGAAAGGCTCCAGATGAAAAGACAACACAAGGCCAATAGTTTCTTTTGATATGTAAGCAAGAAAACCTCACTACATGGTACTTCAAGGAAAGATACAACTACTATGAGCAATGTCAAATACATTTCTCTCAGAAGTAAGCCCATGGATTGGTTATAAAACTATAGAAATGCTATAAAATTTTTCTTATTAAGGGGTTGGTCTCTTCTCCCAGGCAACCAGCACCAGAACAAGGGGACACAGTCTCAAGCTGTGCCAGGGGAGGTTTAGACTCGAGGTGAGGAAAAAGTTCTTCACTGAGCGAGTCATTTGTCATTGGAATGGGCTGCCCAGGGAGGTGGTGGAGTCGCCGTCCCTGGAGGTGTTCAAGGGGAGATTGGACGTGGCACTTGGTGCCATGGTCTAGCTGTGAGGTCTGTTGGGACAGGTTGGACTTGATGATCCTTGGGGTCTCTTCCAACCTTGGTTATACTGTGATACTGTGATACTGTTCATTCTCCTTTGTTAGTTTTAGACACATAAATTTTCTTTCTCTGTGTTTATTATCCATAAGCAGCCATCATCTTCTTATGGCAGCTCCAATGTCTTACACTTTTACATAAGACAGAGAAACAGAATCAGTCTTTCCTACACACACATATAATTACTGCCTACTAAGAAGTCTATTTAACCTTTTCTGAGATATGATAAAGGCATGAAATACATCTCTAGACTACAGAATCTGTTTAAGCAGTAAGAAAACTTGTGGTTAGACATAGCTGGAGAAATACCAGGACCGAAGAGCAATTCAAGTGTTATTCAAATGAAATAATTAGAGGTGTGTAACTTTTGATGATTAGCAGCACATTCTGTCCATTCAGTGGTGAGATTTTCACCCTTTTGAGAGTGCACACATCCTTCTGAAACTACACAAAATAGATTTTATGAATTTGTTTATCAAGTATGCTAGTTCTAGTAATTCCATATAGGAAACTGGTCACTCAAATTCACTTATGTACGGCCTGACATAGATGTGTTTCATTCAAAATTCCTTCCAAGACTATATAAACCAACACACTCTTTACTGGAATAAAATGTTTAGGATGTGTGAATGCTTCAGATTGCTATATTTAACAAATAATAATTCCATGATATCTGACTTCAAGTAAGCGAACAACCTACTGGCTTAAATACTCTTAAGATGGAATTGAAACCCATTGTACTACCATTCCCTTTGCAGTCCTGTAGTACGCAGAATAATCTCTACTTCAGAGAAAACATGAGTGACATCTGCACTCAGTAAATGTAGTCAAAGTTCAAGGTACTCCTTGCTGTCATTTTATATTATATTATGTGTACTAGCAGTAGGAAAATACTTGAGTTGCACAGAAAGAATAAGATTTTTCTTCAATTGCAAAAGGGCAAAGTACAACTAAACAGGACCAGCAATGACATCAACTTAATGTGCAAGAGAATAGCATAAAAGCTTTCTTTGTCTACTAGGCAAAGTTACACACTTCATTGTAACAAGGTAAAGTCTTACATTCAAGGTTTCACCTCTTCATCTTCTCTTGCTTAAAGATTCACTTGATATTTGTACACAAGAAACTTATAAGCACAGATTTAAAGTATTTTTTCCAGTGAATGGAAGCACTTGAACAGTAAATTGAGGCACCCTTTTCACCGGGCAATAACATCAGCAAAATACCTCCTTAAACATCCTTTGTTCTCACGGAAAATATGCCTTGTATTTTGTCATACATTTCAGAATGTGTAAAAAAAAAAAATAAAAAAAAAATCACCAAACCAAAACCAACCAACCAAACAAACACAGAAAAGGCAAGACAGTAAATATAAATCAAACTTCTATCTTTTCTGTTATATTACTAAGTCTATTGAATAGTGTGGATACAGGCCAGTAACAACAGACAGTTCTGGAGTAAAAAATATGTCTTGAGTAATCTCTGATACACAACTTCAGAACACTCTTCTTTTTGGAAGAGTAAACAAAGATATATGTGAAATCATCTTGAAACCTGAAGTTGCAAGAGAATACCCTTGCACAGAGACCTGAAAGAACTGCACATTCACGTATTTGGGTGTAAATGTACAGAGGAAACAAATCATTAACATGCAAAGTACTGGGACCTGACCACTGCTGAGTTTCTTCTGTAATATCTTTGTTTACCCAGTTTCACCTCCAAGTACCATTGAAAACTATTCTCCATATGTAATGAAGAAGCAAAACACCTATCCAAGATTTGAAAATATGAACAATATATTAAGTTACTCATTGTAGGGTATTAGATTTGTATCATGTGTTATTTATCACTAACAAGTTATAGGTCTGCATTAAAAATTCAATAGATAATGTCAAAAATAATTTCATTCAGAGATTTGAACAGTATTGGGTGGGGGGGAATGTCATTTTTCTCTGAGAAAGGACAAACTCTGATCAGGCTCTATTAAAGCATCAATCATTAGCCAAATACTTTTTAACTGACTGCTTTTTTCTACCTAATTGGACAAAAGTCATACCTCATCTTTTTAAATAGACTGAGCAGAAGAGGATAAGCAATGCTACAGAAAAAGAATTGACTGAAAGCTTCCTAACTAAATTAAGAGCTTCACACAGAGAGAGTGGAAGAGGAAGTAGAATTGAAAGAGGAGAATGTTTGAAACTGATTAAGCCAAAACGGGTTTGGGATGTAATAAAAGAACATGTTCAAATCCACATACTATTCAATAAAGACAACCTGAAGATGTAGGGTTGCTGTGCAAATGGATCCTCAAACAGAAAAGCCATAGCATGCCAACTAGAGTTTACTGTACAAAAATTTCTTCTGGAGCTAATCCAACATACAGATAATTTGCAAGGCTTTTATAACTATTTAACTGTTATGATAAACTCTGAAAAGCTCTATATAGATTTTACTTTCTATAATTCTTATTTCTACCACAATCTTTTCTTTTGCATTTACATGGTTTATTTTTAACACATATGCAACTACACTAGTTACAATCAAGCCTAAAGAAGCTACAAACCTCCTTCTTTATTCTCCCTTATTTAAAGTGTGTGTGCAAGTGAATTATGAGAGTGTCTTTAGGGCATTTTTTCTGCTTCACATTTGTATAGAGAGTCCAATATCTGCTTCCTTTTTTTTATTTTTTCCAAAATGCAGTCCCAATTTTCTTAACAGACTAGCACAGTGCCCGCAGCTGTCTTTACTGAACAATTGTCAAAACAAGCTACAATCTGGTGAGTCTGAAAAGCCTCTTTCTAATGCAGACTTTTGTGAAATGTTCATAGCAGTATAATAGTGGTAAATTCCTCAGTCAGCTGTCCAGCCTGGCTTGACTTTTGAGCATTTGTATCCGGCGAAGGCAGCCTCTCTGATACATGCTCAGCACCCAGGTTTCTGCTGTTCCTAAACTCCTGTTCATTCCTAATAATTTCATCATATTCATGAAGCTTCTGTTTAAGACACCATTATGAACTGTGATGGAGAGCACCCTCTTCTTTTTTTTTTTTTCATTTGCCACTTACTATCTTAAAGCTGTATTTTGTGAATATGGCTAAGGTACAGAGGAAGGGCTATTTACCTTGCATTTGCTGCTGCTAATGGGGCCAAATGCAGATTTTGGGAGGGCAAAAAGATTGTTTGGAGAGCAAGTCCTCACCTTCATTGGACAAAGGCTTGTAGAAGGCAGGCAGGGAACCTGCAGGGGTGTACAGTGGGATTCTCTGAAAAGGAGAAAGGAGAATACCTCCAGACCTTGGAGGTGACTAGGGAGGAAACAAAAATAATAAAAAGGAAGACACCAAAATCATACAAACATTGCCCAAAGAACCCATTAAGGACTACTTAATGGCTTACTGCAATCAAGAATGCCAGCAAAAGCTGCTAGGTAGAAAGTGAAGAAGAAAAGAGGATTCATCACTTTAACACTAGAGAGATCTGAATTTCTACTTTGGAAACAATCATATTTTAACTTTTGTCCTAATACATAAGATCTTCAAATTTATAAAGTTCTTTGGTGTACATACTTTAAAGAAGTGATGTTCTGACACAGTCATGTTAAACTAATGAAACTGGAACAACTAATTCAAGGATGTCCCAATCTCCCATATTCACTTAATGCCTGAATTTGCATGTCTACCCACATGAAATAGGGAACTGGGGGGGAAGCAAAACAACAAACCAGCAAAGAATTGTGGAAGAAATATTTTCAAGTCAAATATTTCTCTTTGATTTTCTTACTAAGAACCAAACTAAATAGAAAAACAATCAACCAACCAAAATCTAAATAAAAAAAAAAAAATTTCAAACACATTGCATATGAATTATTTCAATTCTTAAATTATAATTATTTGCCATATTTGGAAACATAATACCTTAATATCACCTCTTTCTTCCCCTCTGCCTGTTACAAAAATAAAAGCAACAGAAAATCCAGCAGTTCTGTGAATTGCAATATGGTCAAAACCAAGACATATAGCTAGGACAGGATGGAAAAGATGTCCTTCCACAGTTGTTTTTCTTTAAGATGCCATTGAAAGGAATAGCAGATCACACATAAAAACCTGTGATTGAAAAAATAATAACATTAGAAATGAACTTCTGATTCTATCGACACTTTTTCCCCTATTTGGTCATCAGTTCTCCTAGAGTGGATGACTGCTTCCTGCAGTTTTGTCGTTGCTATTTTCTTTCAGTAATATCTTCCAGCATGACAGTCACATTTTCCGTTATACTTGACCATGAAGGGAAAAATGTCACTAAATAACAGTGTAACAGCTTGAAAATACACTGAGATAACTACTGAAGCTTTGTCAATTGTTACTTTAAAAAAAGAAATGCAACCCTGAAGACCTGTGCTTGGGAGAATTACTGTGAGAAATGAATAAACATCCTTTCACACCTACCCACTGACATGAAGCAGAAACGAGAAAGAGAAGTTGACAGAGGTCACATACTAATGTGAAAATCTCTATAAAAAATATCTCTAGATTCTAATCCAGACTGACAGCTATCCTATTCTTCACCAATGTTACATATAGTGGACATATAACTCTTGCTTTAAAGTCAAAATAACCCTCTTTCACTTGTTTAAAGACAGAATTATTAGGCCTTATTCCAGCCTCCTGAACCATTAGCACATCTATTATCTGTATGACCTTAAAGAAAATATTAATATTAACTTTAATGTATTCAGGTTGCTGTGGAACACAAAGAAAAGGAAAGTCACCTTCCACTAAGTGGAAAAATTCCTTTCCATAGATGTTTCATTGGCTTGGATATTTAACTGTGGTTAATAGAATCACCATTTCACTTCCACAGTATTAATTAGATGTGTGTGTGTGTGTTTCTTTCTACAGAAATCTGATCTTTTTACCATCTTTTCAGTTGTAAAATTGCACAGATACTAATTGTATTCACCTATACCTTTCTCCAGTTTAGCATACATCAGAGTGCAGGGAAATACTAGATAGAATCCAATGGAGGTCTATGAGGATGATTAAGGGACTGGAATATCTATCTTATGAGAAAAGGCTGAGAGACTCTGGACTGTTCAGTCTGCAAAAGAAAGGGGACTCTCAGACTGACAGGAGATCTTATTAATGATTTACAAATATCTGAAGGGTGGGTGTCAAGGAGTCAATTTCTGTTCAGTAGTGTCCTGCACTAGGATGAGGGACAACAGACAAAGTGGAACACCCGAAGTTCTGTCTCAATATCAGGTAAAACTGTGGGGATGATGGAGCACTGGAACAGGCTGCCCAGAGACGTTGCGAAGTCTCCTCTAGAGGCTTTCAAAACCTACCTGTATGTGTTCATGTGTAGCCTGGCCTAGGTGAACCTGCTATGGCAGGGGGCTTGGACTCAATCTTCAGAGGTCACTTTCAACCCCTACCATTCAAGGATTCTATCTCAAGGTTAATTCCTCCAACAGAAATTTATGCTTCATTTTTCATCTGGTATAATTTTTCAACATCAGCTTTTGGAGGAGAATATTTCCATTAATCCAGACAGCAAGAGGTAAGGTTTTTTAAAACACCATCCAGGCAACTCTCACACAATGCTGTGGAGACCTTATGATGAACAAAAAGATCTGTCTCAAGACCCTTCCTCACTACTGTTGAGGAAACGTGACAAAACTGGTTCTTCTGGAACAAAAGAGGCATGATCACTATTTTCTAGGGATTTCTAAACTATGTTTTCATGGTTTTCAATGGTGGTATAATTCTTGTACAATGAGGAGAGAGAGAATATCTAACAGATGAAGCAAGGCACAACTTACATTTGAGGAATATCCTTGAAACATTTTGAATACTCATGGAGTCTCTTTTTAATGGCTACTGAATATTCTCAGAATGATGCATCCAAACACTACTGTTCTTGCTAACACTAGGCTATTATTGCAGACAAAGCTATTGAAAAGGCAAAACTGAGATGATTGGGATTGCACAGAAGAACAGTGCTACAAAGGCTCACACAGTGGATAGTTTATGCCATAAAGCCCTACAGGTTTTACACCTCTTGAGTGTTCAGATTTTCAGCCACATATGCAGAGCACTCCATTCATCTCATGCAACTCACCTACATAATTTTTGGGTTGTCTTCTTTAGCCACAGTAATATTTCCAAAACTCATAGAGAAGATCGAATCTCAGATCAAAAATTCTTCAAAATTAGTTGCTCAATGCTCAACATAGTACACGTTCTTTAACTATATCCCACTTAAGTGTTAGTTACCTGGAAGGCAAACATCAGGCAAACCTTGAAGGAAAGAAAAAAATAAAGAATAAATAAAAACCAACAGCAACAATAGCTTGGGCTGAAGACGTCCAATTCATTCGATACAGTTTGTGTTATACACTTGTCTCTGTTATGGGTTTATCTGCCATGTACTTTTCCTGTATTTTTCTCCTACTAATTTCCAGTCTCTCTAGTGGAGACTGAAACTGATTTAAAGCAAGTGTGGAGAATAGATTGTTCCTGTCCAAAAACTGAAAAGAATAAAAATCACTTCCTTGAGTAGCAGGATTCATAATACCCTTGCTATCACTAATTAAATTCTGATAGCTCCTTCTCAGTGATACAATGATAACAATGGAGTAATAATCCCATCTTGCAGGATTTTGATTTCCCAAGTCTGAGTTCCATCAAGCATGGACAATGTGACAAACTACACAATATAACTGGAATTTATTTAACAGCAATTTACAGAATGAGAACATAGGCTTTTCATTATGTGACACTCAAAAAGATAAAACTGTTTAGGTAAGTGCATTCATGCACCTATTAGAAATGTGGTTAAAGAAGCAGAAGTCTTATTCTCTCTGTTGCGTTTGTATCTGGTAGGGATTTGGTAGTGGAGGACGGAGCTATGAGGTGGCCCCTGTGAAAAGCTTCTAGAAGCAACTCCAGTAACAAGTCAAATAAGATTCTGGACAAGGCTGAGCCAGTCACTGTCTCTGCAATAAACATGTTTAAGAGGGGGAAACACCAGTTAGGAAGGAGTGGGAAGAAGGATGGTACTATGGAGCAGAGAGTCACTTTGCAGCCTATGGTGAGATGGCAAGCTGAACCATGGAGGTTATTAATAGTGGAGCACATGGTCAGAATCATAGAATCACAGAATGTTAGAGGTTGGGAGGGACCTCAAGGGATCATCAAGCCCAACCCCCCAGCCAAAGCAGTATCACCTATGGCAGGCCACACAGGAATGCATCCTAGTGGGTTTTGAAAGCCTCCAGGAAAGGGGATTCCACAACCTCACTGGACAGCCTTTTCCAGTGCTCTGCCACCCTCACTGTAAAGTTTCCCCTCCTGCTGAGGTGAAACCCACTGTGTTCAAGTTTGTATCCATTGCTCCTTGCCCTATTACTGTGCACCACTAAAAAGAGTTTGCCCCCCTCTACTTGACACCCACCACTCAGATATTTACAGACATCAATCAGATCCCTTCTCAGTCTGCTCCTCTCAAGACCAAACAGTCCAGAATCACCAGCAGTCTGTGGAGGACCCCATACCAGAGCAGGTGGCTGCACCCAGAGAAGGTTGTGACTCTGAGGAAAAGCTGTGCTGGAGAAATCCATTCTTGGGAGGACTGCACCTGATGGAACAGTTTGTGTAGAGATGCAGTTCATGAGGACTTATGCTTGAGAAGGTCATGGAGAACTGTCTGTCATGGAGGGGATACCATGCTGGAGCAGGGAAAGACTGTGAGGTTTCCCCCTGAAGAGGAAAAAGCACAAAACAAAATGACAACTAACCACATTCCCTGCCCTGCCAGACTGCTGAAGGGGAGACGGCAGTGAAAATAGGGAACAGAGAAAGTGGTGGGGAGAGGGTGTCTTTAAAATCTGGTTGTATTCCCCAATACTCTACTATGATTTCATTGGCAAATTTGTGGTACTGTCTTTTTAAATTAAATTGATGGTGGTTTTCCCCAAAACTGACTCTCTTTTTTTACCTGTGACCGTAATTAGTGAGTGAGCCCTCCCTGCCCTTTGTCTCAACCCTCTAAATATACTTTTTCCTCCCCATCCCACCAGAATTTGGATAGGAGTGAGGCAGCAGATGCATAGCACTTTGTTGCTGGCTGAGCAACAGTAATCTTTTCCCAACATCTATATACTTAAAATTCAGAAGTAATTTACAAGTTCAATGGGTTCATATCATAACTGAACCCATAAAGTACATGTGATATAGAATTAAATGCATTTTCTAACTTTTCTCTCTTCTTCATAAGCAGTAGAGTGCCTTAAGTCTGCAGGGCATTAGACATCCATTAGTTCTGATCTATCAAGATGATGTTGCATGGCAACTTAGCCAAGTAAATTGAATGTTTGTTCCATACTCTGGAAATGTGAATCCTTGTTGAGGTAAATATTGTTTGTTCTCTGAAACGAATTCTTTCCATACACCAAAAATCTCAAACTAAAGCCTGGAAAATACTCAAAAAGTCATTTCTGAATACACACACTTTTTTTCCTCAACAGTTACAATAAAGTTTGGAATTCCTGCTCAATGGAGTACAGAAGGACAGCAGGGGGGTGGGGGAGGGAAGAGGACTATCAAGTTATCTAACATTAATATTTGGACTCAATGCATTCAGTAAACACTGCAAGTGCTGCTATGACTTACTTGGAAATTTATGTTCATAAGCACTTTAATTCTTTGTTCTTAGAAAGTTATGAGTTCATAGGCTGACAAAAGCAGTTTTCTTTGATAGTATTTTATGCTAGATTTTCAACTCACTTTAGGTCTACAGCATACACATAGAGAAAGCTAATAAAATGTCAACAAGCCTCAACTTTGAGATTTGAAAACATCAGATTTTCCTGTTGTGTAATCTCAGTTTCATCACTGCAAGCTCAGAGAACCAGGACAACCAGGAAGCTGTTCCAAGAGAAGACCTGTCTGCAGCATTAAAGTTCTAACGTTCTACCTATATTGCTCTGAAAAAACACTTTTTAACATTCAGCATTTGGGTCTATGTTTCAGTGACCAGACAAAATAGCTTTGTATTGTTTATTGTGTCATACTTCAGAATGTGACTAACTCAGAACCTCTTTTTAGCTAAATGGTGAAGTGCATTCTGAGTGTTTCATTATATTTTATATTTTGCCTCAGATCCCTGAAAAGGTAAAATTTATAATCACTCCCTTCATGATGCCGTTGAATATATAGCACAGAGATGCCTGTTCTGCCTTTAGAATTCATTTGGAAACTTTCACCCAACCTCTATTCTAAAGTGTGTAATTTTAAAATTGTATCATACCTATTTTTAATCAAAATTTCAAACATTAAAAATACTCAAGCAGATGGATTTCCAGCATCTCCTTCTGCTTTTAAATACATCAGTATATTAATGTTGCCAAGCAAGACCTACTTTCCATTAACCTCCACTGACTGCATAAATTTTATTATATTCCTTCAGTTTCTAGTTAAGTCTCACAAGAAATATTTAATCTTTAGCCTGGGGTCAGCATCACACTGATAAGAACAGATATACTTATTTCTTTCACCACTTATTTCTTTCACCCCATCCTTTTCCAATATTGGAACTGTTATGCCAGTTTTCAGGAACTACTACTTGTGTTTTACAAGTGGTTTTGAAGAAAACCCAGCAAAGCTGGTTCTTAAAACTACAAAGCTTTGGTTGACTGTGCTTTTATGTATTCAGCATAAGAGAGAAATATTAAAAGACATAAACAGGATGAGTGCTTTGACAGTTTGGAGGGCATATAGGTATTGTGTCTTAGAATGGGCTGCCCAGGGAGGTGGTGGAGTCACCATCCCTGGAGGTGTTTAATAGGGGACTGGACATAGCACTTGGTGCCATGGTTTAGTCATGAGGTCTTTGGGGTCTCTTCCAAGCTTGGTGATTCTGTGATTCTGAATATGGAGAATCTGAGAATGAACTCATAAAAGCTTAAGTTTATTAACAGGGCTTTTTAAAAAAATCTTTTGCTGAGACTACTCAAACATCAACTAAAAGACATGTGTTTGCTAGTATATAAAATAGTTTGAAGGCAAATTGTTAGCCATTTAGAGAGACTTGACTACATAAAATAGCAGAATCTGTGACACCAACCCTGCTGCCGTGCTAAATTGACAAATTTTTTTGAGTTTATATGCTGAATAGTCCATCATTAAGAAGTTGCATTATGTTTCATGATCAGTTTGCTCAGTGCAATTACTCAGTTTTTCTCACAACTTAAGTTCAATATGTCTTGAAACATCAAGGTATTTAAAGCATGTATTAATGTTCAAGTGTATGGTCAGGCCAATTATTTAATTGTTTCCAGTGGAGTCATTCTATTCACACCACCACATGATCTTACTGAGCTGGAGATACAAGGGAGAGAAATACTGACTCTGAACTTTGTACTTAATAATTTAGGAAAGAAAATAAAAGAAAAAACAAACAAAAAAACCCCCCACACCCTCACTTCCATTATTATCTAGAATAGTAAACTCTAATGAAAGGACACAGACATTAGAAATAATTTTTTTTATAGATAATTGCTCTTATAAACCTGAGAAGTTTTGGGGGTTTAGAATTAAATTTCAAAAGCACATATAGTACCATCTCGGATTTCTGCAAGTAAAATAACATAGTGAACCATGGAGTAGCAAAGACCTCTTTCTGAAGAAGGTCTGACAATATTATGTAGCTGACACAGTCTCAGAGAAGAGCAATTGAAAGCAATATTACCATGAGGAAAATTAAATTTTCAGCACTGAACACTGATATTTGACTCAGCAGGAATGGTGGGTGAAGATATCTGCTGATAATTCCAAAAATTCAGATGTTATGAATAGAAACACTATTTCATTTCCATTCCAGTTCTATTTCCTGAAGTGTTACAGTGTTATTTTATCTTAATAAATTAGCATGATATTAAAAGTGCCCATGTGATTAATATGCAATGTTCTGCTAACTGAGCCCTTCATTAGACTAATAATTTAGATGACACAGGAAATAAAGGAGTTAATTGAGGCAGTTTGTACATGAAGAGAATTCAAAGTTCATGCTAATCATGAACCAAATAAAAAATGAAGCCAGATGGCATAACCTGTGAAAAAAAAGACTGAAAATTTCATTTTCATGAAACTGTAATGTGAGCAGCATCTTTTCTACTAATTAGCAGAACTTGATGACCCCCCTTTCAGTATATGTAACATATGTACATATGTAACATACATACTCAAGCATATGTACAACTTCTTATAATAAATATTGCTAGAGATAACATTGATTTTCTTTTTCTGAAAGTCCTAACACAGCATTTAAAGTATAAAATATTGGTACATTCTTACTCAACCAGAAATGCTATTTACATGAAAAGTAGAAGTGAACCACAACATTTTTGTAGTAATATTGTGGTACTGCCATAAAATTCTGTGAAATAGCACAGACCTGCAGTGCTATGCACTGAGAAGAAAATCAGAGACATGGGCCATGCCCTAAAGAGTTTTCAATTATAAAATCCTCTATCACAACAAGAGATCAAAATAAAAAGCAATTTACGTATCTCCTGAAACAGAAAAAGTGGAGAGTAGCAGGGGCTTCAGTGCAAGAGAGGAATACAAAGGGCAGAAGCATCAGAAAAATGCCTGAAGATCAGGAGTAGAGGATTGATATTCATAATTTTAATATGATACTTAGCCACTTGGTGAGCTCTTAGACTTCACAACAAGTTAGCACTATAACACAAAGATCAGTGTAAGACCAAACCTCAGATTTAGTTACTTTAATTGAATCTCTTTGCATCGTGTTTTCAAGATAAATCACTGCACTTAAAAATTACTGCCTGTCCAAGTCCACACTTCTCATCTTCCACACCCTCTGTAAGCATGAAGTAAATTATCTGGACTTAAACACCTGCTGTGGTGTTAATTGGAGTTGTTACACTTCAAGCTAGACTCATTTGTGACTTCGTTACCAGCTAGGCTAGCTAGTGCAAAAATAACACTCAAATTACAGGCTCACAATACATACCTCCTCATAGTTCTATATTAAGTAGAACCCTCTGTAGAATTTCTCCTTGTAAATTATGTCAAGAATTATATGTCACTTGAATATGTTTATTATTCTATTGATGCTCAGAACTGATACATCTATAATACTGAATGTTTACATTGATGTATAGTAAAATGCACTAACAAGTTGCAGCAAAAAATATTTAAATTGGAATAAAAAAAAAAAAATCACACTCCAGTAACAGAGGTGACTGGACCGCAGCTGCAGGAAGGAGAAATTAGTTATAACTTCATGTTAATGAACGCAAGCCCCTTGCGCCATTACCAAAAAATTTACAGAGATTCAAACATTTGGACATTTCTCTCACCCTTCTACAGCTACATTTTCTGTAAGTAGCATAAGCCACGTTTTCAAAAACACGTAATTTTCCAGGAAATGCATGATTGGGTTTCAACATCACCACTTCTAAAAATCACAATCATTATGCAAAAAGATTTCTCATGCATCCAATTCTCTCCTTCAGCAACTGCAGGTTTTCCTATATTTCTCAAACCTGCAAAGACCGTCTATACTTGATCTGCAACATTACAACAGCCAAAGGATTAAACAAATTGGGCGGTAGAGATTTAACTACTGGAACTAAACTTCAGAATGAAAACAAACCCTCATGTTGAAGTTAGATGTCAGTGACCTACAGCATAGGAAGGAGCTGCCTTTAATCCACAATAATAGCCTTACTGTGTTTTAAGACTACATCATTAATGACTCCTATTTGCCAGTCCAGAGATTAGCAAGTGCACCTTCCTGGCAAATGGATGGCAATTTCTGGGATGTTAAGGCACACTCATTTTGGAGGTATTCAGTGATCTTAACATCTATAAGATTATTAGTTATATGAGAGAGAGGTTATATCATGATGTCAGTCTTAACTGCTACCTGAAATTATGACATTTACATATGCATCTGGATGCATTTTCAAGTCTTCAGTTTCTAACTGGGTAGCTATAGCACTTCCTAAATTTCTCCTGCAACCACCTCAGCAGGTTACAAAACCACTATCATTGAAATCTTACTAGCTTTGATGATGCAAAATAAAATCTAACCTAGCCATCTACCATGCTTTTGGGTCAAGGATAATACTGAAAAGTTTAAATAGCTATGTCTTTATCCATGTCATTAAATTAACATTATCAGTAGACATCAATACAAAAAGACACCAACCTCTAGGTCCAAAACAATCAATTGTGCTACTGTAATTACCTGTAAGTTAAGACACAGTAACTGGAAGAAAGTTCAAGCCCTCTGCCAAAGCAGGATCACCTAGGGCAGTCCACACAGGAAGGCATCCAGACGGATCTTGAAAGTCTGTAGACAAGACTCCACAACCTCTCTGGGCAGTCTGTTGCAGCACTTCATCACCCTTCCAGCAAAAATATTTTTCCTGATGTTGAGGTGTAACTTCCTGTGTTCTAGTTTGTATCTATTGTCCCTTGTCCTATCACAGGACATCACTGAGAAGAGACTAGCACCCTCTTCTTGATATCCACCTTTCATATATAGACATTAGGCTGGATGTTAGGAAGAAGTTCTTCACAGAAAGAGTGATTGGCCATTGGAATGGGCTGCCCAGGGAGGTGGTGGAGTCACCATCACTGGAGGTGTTTAGGAAGAGACTGGATGGGGTGCTTGGTGCCATGGTTTAGTTGATTACATAGTGTTGGATGATAGGTTGGACTCTATGATCTCAAAGGTCTTTTCCAACCTGGTTAATTCTATTCTATTCTATTAATAAGATCTTCTCTCATATTTCTCTTTCCCAGACTAAACAGCCCCAAGGATCTCCCTAAGAGTCTTTTCACATAAGACAGATATCCCAGTCCCTTAATGATCCTTCTTGGGCACTCCCGAGTATATTCCAGTTCTTCTTGAAGTGGGACCCCAGAACTGGATGCAATACTCCAGATGTGGTCTCACCAGGGTAGAGGGGGAGAAGAACCTCCCTTGACCCACTGGCCACATTCTTCTTAATGCACCCCAGGATACCACTGGCCTTCTTGGTCACAAGGGAAAATTGCTGTCCCATAGATAACTTAATTGTCCACCAGGACTTTATGGTCCTTCTCCATAGTGCTGCTTTCCAGCAGGTCAACCCCCAACTTATACTGGTGCATGGTGTTGTTCCTCCCCAGGTGCAGGACTCTACACTTATTCTTGTTGAACCTCATTAGTGACGGGTTTTATATACATCTTAATTATACATATTTATACAGACACATACACATATATAATCCAGATAGGCACACACAGAGCTAATGCCAGTTCTTATAATTCAGATATCACTTAAGTAAGCCTAGAAATCTAATATAGAGCAAATAGTAAAGCAGTTCTTGGAGCCACCAAAACAGCTTTCAGAATGCACTAAAGGAACTGAGTAAGAACACAAGCATACGCTTTATGATTTTAATTTTCATTAAGACGTTATCTGCCAAAGAAAATAGCTGAATGGTTCCAGAAGGCAGAAACATTTTGAAAGTCTATTAATAGTTAGATGAATGTTATTCATTTAACCAACGTTATCCAGCTAATTTTCATTCAATCCTTCACATAAATATATATTTTAAAAAGTACAAACCAAAAGAAAGAATTTTTTTTTTTTACAGTGAAGGTGGTAAAACACTGGAACAGGCTGCCTAGAGAGGTGATAGATGCTCCATCCCTGGAAACATGCGTGGTCAGGTTGGACAGGGCTCTGAGAAACCTGATCTTGTTAAAGATGCTCCTGCTCCTCCTCCTCCTCCTGTAGGAGGGTTGAATTAGATGACTTTCAGAAGTCCATTCCAACACAAAATATTCTATGATTCTATGAAAACTGCATGTGATAATTATTCAGATGAATGAATCTACAGTAAAGTATTCTATCTTACACAACAGGGCATGCCTAAGCATTGATAATGCAGCTAGTATATATCAGTTTTCTGAAAGCAAAAGTAATTATAATGCATTTCAGATTGTTTCATATAATAACATAAGGACTCGTATTTGCATAACAGATGTGAATTTTTTTTTTAGTGTTGAACTATGACACAGTGAAATAAAGCTAACTTAAATGTCCTAGGATGTTTAACTTTTAAGGTATTACAGGTCACTTTTGCTAGGGACAGTATTGGAAAGGCAGTGATATTTTATTTCTTCAGTTGTACAACATACACTTTTATATCTGGCATACACTGCACAATCAGTCTCTGTATTCAACTTCTGTGATGTTCCAAGAAGTTATAATACAGCTATAACTCAGAGTGAAGGTACATATTCTTATCTTGGCCAGATTCAAACTTGTAATAAAAGCAAAACTATTCTTAGGTCTCTAGAAGTCACTTAGCTTGCCCTTGTGCAATACAGCTGTGTGAACATACCTAGATGCTTATCACATCTTATCTCCTCAGCTGCACATGTACAGGGAGCAGCAATTCATCTTTTCTCCAGCTACAGTGGCAATCCAGACTGGTGCTGCTGTCCTCCATCAACAGTCTTCCACCCAACTGGATATGTATCAAAAGAAAACAGCACTACAGACGAATTTTGCATTTGTAGAATGATTTTTAAAAGATCCAAAAAAGAGCACTGGATTGTGCAGATGACATTGTCTTCTGTATTGTCATGAGAAAAAGGCCGTGAAAGTCACTGGCTTTTGGGGATCATCCCCTATACCTAGAAAGCCACTTACACTAAGGAAATTTAATGAAGTCCACAGGAAAAAAAACAAACAAACAAACAAAAACACACCAAAAAACCAACAACCCCAAAAACATTAAATATTAACCAGGTCAGTGCAGAGTGTCTTTGAAATTCCTAGTTTAATTAAATCTTTAAAATGCAAATCTCAGTCTCTCTCATCGAAAGACTGGCCTGGCTTCATCCCTGACTGTCATGCAAGGATTAAGGTCTAATCCTTATTCCACCGTTTGGCTAAATAACAGTTCCTTTAACTGTCTCTTTAGCCAAAGCAGACAGAACTGACTGCAGACTAAGTGCTAGGTACCTTATTAAAAGACATGAAAAGAAACAGTGGCTGCACAACTCAGACAAACTGAGGGTGTGAATGAGTGAGAAACACCCCAGAATATATCATACATCCTTCTCTGAAACAGCTTCAGGCCCTAATACCAGAAGAAAATCTCTTCTGTAATGTCCTCTTCTGTAAAAGAACTTGAAAAAAAAAAAAGGAGGGAAAAAAAAAGGGGGTAAGGGGGGGGGAAGTGGGAAAATAGAAGGAATCAGAGAAGAAAGTGAGAGGAGAAACAGCAAAACAGACTTAAAAGGAAACATAGAAAAGATGGCTTTCAGAAACAAAATTTCCCCACTCATATTACCCTCTAATGCCAGGGGGAAATAAATCTGGTCTGATGTTTTTGTTACATAACCAGATGTAGCTAGAATACCCATTCAGATTATTTCAGTTTGAGATCATCTTACTTCATAAAAGTTTAAACAACTTGAGTTTCATTATAGCTAAAAGGGTTTTCATGTCACTTGTTTTATTATGCTACAGTGATGTCCCTAAGGAGTCGAAATAGAAGGCTCTTACTTTCTTTACAGATATGATTCATATAATGGTCTTTTAAAAATATAGAAATTAAAATAATATGCTTATATGGAACAGGCAGCAGTTTACTGGTTTGCTCTTCATTTATGCTATGTTCCTTTAACAAATTATCTAGCTCAGGTAAGACCTCTTAGGGGAAAAAAAAAAAAGGGAATAGATGGCAGGGAAAGACTGCTCTTTCCTCAAGGAGCAGCTGAGCATGCTTATGGTGGAGGTACTTTGAGGAGGGAAGCAGGCAAAGGCAGAAGTAAGGGAGTGGCACCAAAGAGCTTCAAAATGCAGTTTAAGCAGAGAGAATAAGATTACTGCAGAGCAGCATGTGAAGCAGATAACCAAGTCTCAGAGAAAAAAAATCCCACATACCAGAGCAGAGCCCACAGAATTTCCTGTAGGTCAGAATGTCTCTGAACTAAGAAAGAGCCCACATATTAGGGGAGAGTGGGCAGATATTTACAATCTCACTTTTTTATTTCTGCTTTCCCTGACATAACCACTTTGAGTTTCCTAGATTTAAGAAGGTAATTATTCTAGTTTTATTCTTATAAATCCTTGGGGTTTGGGTTAGAAAACAACTTTACTTCTGTGGAGACCCACTACAGGAAATATTTTGATAAATGCACTTGATCCTTCTGGAAAACTCAGGTTCTTGTCATAACAGCATATCCAATACATGGTACCATGACAGCACCTCTGCATTATGTTGAACAAGTATTATAGCTAAGATCTGAAATGCATTCATAAACAATTGATGGGCATCTTACGAATGAAAACTTATGAATACTCTAACAACAGCAGATCTTCAAACATTCCTGTATATTCACTGTCAAACAGAAGTCTGATTCTGTTGATAATACATATTGAAATCAACTTAGGTAGTATAAACCTCTGTTCTTACACTCCATGCTGTGCTTATGCAAGTTTTCTTCCCACAGAATACTTAAGATGTTTATTCAAATAATTGCAAACAGGCTTGCATATAAAAAGTTGCACTTTTTCTGTCCACAGTGAAGTGCCTAGAACATATTTTCAAATAATAAATAGGAATACGGATTTATGATAATGTACATGTAACATATTTGATTAAATATTAGCAATAAGCTGAATAATTTCCTATGTTTTACTGGTTTTTTTCTTTTGTTATTACAAGCCTCAGATAATGTCATTTCTACTTTCCTTAAAAGAAAATCTCTTCACCCTGAAAATATTTATATCAACTACCCAAATTATACTTTGTGCAGAGCAGAAAATTTCAAATTATGTAGTAACAGGATATATGCAATTCTTTGTAAGATATTTGTCCTATATTCTGAAATTCTGCACCTTTCCACATAATATCACCTAACTGTGCATTGAGCATCCTGATGCAATGTGCAAATGTAGTTTCAAGGTAAATCCATTTTATAATGGAAATAATGTTTTAAATAGAGATCAAATTATTCATTTTCAGAGTTAAAGTGGTAATAGAGAATTGAATAAAAATATAATAAGCTCTTCTGATGCAAACTTAGTACAGTGGGAGAAAATCACATACAATTATAGCTTGAATAGACTTGACTGTTTAATGTAAATGTTTTTTCTAATTCTACAATGCATTGTATTTTCTGCATATTGTTCTTGCCTTCTGGGACTTGTGTTGGAAGTGATGAGGTGTGGATGTGGGGAAAACTTTATTCCAATGATTGTTCTAATAAACTATGTTTCATTTTTCCATTACTCTCATTTTTCTCTCTAACGAAAGAACAAGTTTTTCAAGTCTTTCTACATAAAGCCTCACCATTTTGTGTAAATCATTCCATCACAGTAATGGCCAAAATTTGACAGATCTAATCTAATACAATCCCTGCAACATTAGAAGGAAAATAAGCATATTCAGGATCTTCATGCAATGCTTTCTTCGCTAGCTCCCAGTGTTAGATTTGCCTTTTCTGTGATGTGTGTTCTGCTATTCTCATTTGCATCTGATTTCTCTTATGTGTGAAACCTCATATGTTTCGATACGGTGTTTCACCTTGTTGATTTCAGGTATCTTCTCCAATTTATCAGATCATTTTGCATACTGATTCTGCCTATTTTGAATGAAAGATTTCAAATATTTGTGTACATATCTTATGACTAGATTAAACTTTTTTCTCTCTCTCTACTTTGCTGATATATGCAAGAGTATCAAAGTGTTAATAAAGGATACATGACATCTAAAATCTTCATGTGCAGCAGTCAAGTTACCCTGACCAGTAAAATAAAATCTGTTCCACAAAGGAAAAATACAACTGGCAGACCTGACATTTCAAAAATGTATACTATGGTTTTCCTCTTGTGGGACTTCAGTCATCATCCTTCTCAAACTGTTCATTTGTTCAGAGAGTGCATCTGTTTGCACAGTAACTTTTTACTGCCCTGCAGACTTGAATGTCTTCCATCTCCAGCTTCCCTGTACTACACTTTCTTGCTAGTTGCTTTCAAACATAAGTAACCAAGAAATAACCTTGAGAAGGCTGAAACTTTAAGTGCCTTATCCAAATCAGTCAGATATTTCCCTTTAGTGTTATAAATACATCAAAAAGCTAAAATAAAATAAATTTTAAAAAAAAACAACAAAACAACCATATAATATTATGAAATGAGAAAATATAGACAGTTTAAATAGACTTTCATTGACTGAAAAGCCCTACATATATCTATTATACCTCAAAATAACAAGACTCAAGGTGGAAGTTTGAGTTGTGTGGGAAAAGAGGAAATATCAAGTCTCTGCAGATTTTAAGATTTTATGCATAACGAATCTGCAACACATACTCAAAATCTGAAGGCCTGATGTATTACTATCTGATCAAAATATCCTGCAATGAGGCAGTGACAGTATGGAATCTCTCTTGAAGCTACCAAGTTCCAGGTCCACAATTGGATATCCAAATGAGAATATGGAAAATGGTTTTTAGAAGAAACTAGTAAGAAGCTTAGTAGCAGTATGTATAACCTAAAGAATGCTTCTTTGTGACCAAAGTATATTATGGTGCATTTCACTTCTAGGTTTTCATGGTGCTTTTCTAAAGCATGAAAATTCCCCATTTGTTAAACCTATCATTAGTCTCACCATAAATCTTTCACTGATGTAGACTTCTATGTAGTCTATATTTCCCTCTAGCTTGAGCATCTAAATATGTCATTTCAAATCACCCTCTTGGTGACTAACTAGTCCAGCATTTCTCAGTATCAGTCCTTATATTTGAATACCAGGAAGTAGAATCAGTGCTGCAGTTCATTCTTCACTCAATATAACCAAAGGAATGGTTCATTAACTTTGAAAACACACTGTGGTCAAGTGCCATCTTACAACAGAAGTCGAAATCAAAAAGACAACAACAACCAGCAAACAAAAACCCAACAAACTCTTATGCTTAAAATAGAACTTGGTACAGTCAATTCCCATAACTGTGAACTGAAGTTTTATGCAAATTGAATGCATATTTAAGGATTTTACGGGAATACTTTAAACATGCGTAAAAGGAAAGTTCTACGTCTTCTTGTCAATGTCCCATACCATGCAGAGTAGTACTTCCTTCAGCACTGTAACAGCTTATTGTACTCATCATTTATTGCCGAAGCTTAATTAAAAAGATATTTTAGAAAAAAAATTATACAGCATAGTGGAATAATAATGAACTACAGTCCAGATGGCATCAAAATATGAGGCATTACAGGACACTCATTCATCAGAAGGTACTGTACATTAAGTTCTCTGTTTATTCTCAACTCAACTCTATCTAAAATCATGTTCCTATAGCAACTCCATGAATACACAGATATGCCTGGAAGTTATATACCAATAAGGAGTCTTGTCTCCAAAGCATACATAGCAATCTTTGGGCAGGAGCTTCCATTTAGAGATTGCTAGAAGACCCCTTTGTCCTTTGATTCAGTGGATTTACAATCCCCATCTTCTCCTAACATCCCAGGACCTTTACAAGCATCTCCATCTCTGTCTCACTAGGGCAACTTCATTATTTAAGCTCCAATCTCATCAATTTCAGTTGGAAACAATATCAGCTACTTGATTATATTAAAAATTAAAAACTGGTTTATGTTTCCAAAAGTCTTTAAAGACATTTGCTTTTCATGGAACATCTAAAATTTATTTTACCATGAAAACATTGTAATGGAAAATGTGACGCTCAAAGTCAGAAATTAAATATTTTTCTCATCTTTAATAATAACTTTTGCAAACTGAAGAAACTTCTTTCATACCCTTCTTCAAAGCATTAGGACATTTGTATTAGGAAAGATTTAGATACAATATGTAAAGAAACTAAGAATTTATGGAAGAGAAAAGCAATGGTATAAATACTAAGCCTAGACATTACCACAGACTCTGGAGTTCTCACATGTTCCTTGAGTTAATCTTGAGCTCATTCAGAATAGGTACACATGCTAACCCGCAATATCAGCTATTACACACAAACTTAGTCAGGATGGGGTGAATTTCAGTTTTCTCTAAAGACCACAGATACCCTGACAGATTTTCAAAAATCCAATCCCAAGAAAGAATTGGTTCTTTTAACATTCCAAATCCTCAAAGTACCTTTTCCATAGCATCTAGCAGATCTTTGAGTTGAATAAATGTTTTGCAAACGGGAAACTGGTCACAGGCTCTGAGAAAGTGAGTTCTTTTTCTTTGCTGAACAGGACAGTTGTATTCTAGAGCAGTACTAGATCCATGAACCTACAATCTCAAACAGCAGTCTCATAAATGCAGAAGATTCCTACAGACCCCTTGAAAATATTTTCTAGGTTGACACTTAATTTACCAGTGCAGGCCCCCTATAAAATCTTTGTGATCTCTAGGATCACAAGAAAATAAAGTATTCAAACCTGGTTGTGAACAACTTTCAAGAACATTTTAGTGCCTTTTGAGGTGATCTTACTGGCAACACAGCTGTTATGTGACAGTTCTTGTTTTAGAAATATTTATTGCCAAGGGGAAAAAAAAAAACTGAAGCAGCAGCACCACCACCTCTTATCTGCAGTTTCAGGGAAATTTCATCATATTTACAGCATTATGGAAATCTGAAACCATTAAAATAGTAACAAAATTATTTTAAATAAAAGTTAATAGCCTTGTCTTCATCATCCACACTAGATACAAGAAATTATGCTAGTTAAGAAAATGAAAAGGAAAAAAGTCTACTTCTGCAAACATTGCAGTAGGCAGACAGGGAAAAGGCAGGTTATTTATAGCTTTGGTTATAGCACACTGGGATAGGGTTTATGAACAAGGACTTCTGTCAACTACTTCTTCAAAATTATTTAGTATTTATAGAGGCAGAAAGCTCCTATAGAGGGCTTTGTAGAGATTACAGTGATGCTCCAGGTGACATAAAATACTAGGCCACAGAAAGAACACCAATAACATTCAGTTATAAATAGCACTGAACTTTACTCTGACACACTCAGCGCTGTTTTTATACTACTCTGATCTTATTGATTTCAGTAGGACAAGTCATGATTGACCTGGAGCAAATCAGATTTCATTTTACTCTCTGGACCACAAAGCAAAATACAGATATTCATTACCTTCAATTTAAAGTATAGAATTCAAATTTGAAAGCCAAGTGACCCTCAAAACAAAGTGAAATCAGCCACAATGAAAGTCCCTCACTTTCCGTTTCCCACAGAAGTCGTCTGTCACATACAAACTGCTGATCCAAGTACCACAGCCTTCAAATAAAATACCAATATTGTAGAGTGCACAAGTATTCTGAGGCAAATGTATCAGCAAATGCACAGATCTTAGAAGATGAGAAGCCAAGCATACTAAATGATAATTAGAAATAAGTATTACTATGTAGAAAACATCTTTTTCTCTATACAGTGCAGCACTGCATTTATCAGTCTTCCACTCACTCACCCTCTGAACTGATAACCTAGCAAGAAAATATTCCAGAGTGATATTTAAAAGTAAGAACAGACCAGAAGGCACAGGAATAAAACAGGAGATTATAATGAGAGGAAAAGTGAAAGTAAGAAAATGTTACCAGGTTAAAAAAATCTACAACTGTCATGGCTATAAGTAGAAAATAACCTGGGCCATTAGGAGAATTAACCTTTCAATCTAAGCAATTCATGCACTGCTACTTTAAAAATCTGCCTAATCAATTAAGCCTAAAGATCTTCAAGCTCATTTAAAGTAAGAGTTCTGTCCCTAAAGGATCAACAAAGCTGGGTCACCCCAAACTTGTAAACAGCTTCCTGAAATGATAAACCTCTGTGCCGAGTATCAACTTGCATGAGACACATGCTACATGAACAGCCTAGTAGGATTTTATTTGAAATCCACCACTTTGAACTCATCCACTAAGTCACGGCAGAACTGAAATAACATGTTGTTTAATCAGAAGTTGTTGATCTTTCTTTTTTCAGGCTTTCCTGGCTGTTAAGGGTGGGGAATTAAGAGTTTTACAATCCACAGCACATTTTTGTCTTCAGCAAGGATTTGGATAAGAAAATCACAAAAAACCCCTTCTGTTAAACAAGATGAGAAGCAGTAGAACATTTAGAATATTTCTATACATTTTTATATTCTCTTTTGCAACCAGCCATCTGTTTTCCCTTAATCCAGCTACATAAAGCAGGTACAGTCCAAAGACTGTTCCTGGAAAGGATAAGGCCTTCAGGCCAATGACACTGATGCTAGAAGTCTACTCAAGCACTGAAGACAGAAGGTTACCCTACCATATGCTAAAAAGCAGATTTTCCTAATAGAAGGGGTTTGGAGATGGGTCAGAATTTGCTTATGATTTTTAATGAATGTATGTAGATGATATTTAAAGTAGAATATAATTATATTAAGGGGGGGGGGGGGGGGGGCGGATAACAAAATAAACAAATGTAGTGATATGGTTGCCACTCTTTAAGAAAATCATTAGACACTCAAATTGAAGAAAGGAACAGGTTTTGTTTAACAGTATTGTCAAAACTCATAAGAGCATCTGTATTGAGAAGTCCCAGCAGATCGTGGTGCTTTACCAGTTCCCCTTTAACACCACCATCACTGTTTAGTGCCCATCAGCACCCAGAACCTTCATCATATCACTCTTGCAACAAAGTTTTATATGATTCAATGTAGTGTGTATCTTAAGCTGCCCTTATTGCATACAGTAAGTAATTACAGAGAACAGAGCATAATCTGAAAGCTTCACTTTCTGACAAAAGACTGTCAGGCCTTTTTATTCCAAATTGGCAAATCTGGGCATTTGACACTCAGAACACTCAACCAAGATTTCCAGTTCTCAGACTATCCATGTGAAAATTCAAAGCATAGATACAGTGTTAAAATGAAATAATAATTAAATCATAGTTCTGAATAGGTGCTATACATAAAAAAAAAAAAAATCTTCATCAAGGGTAAAAATAACTTAGCAAAACACACAAATAACTGAAATTTAGATTATACCTTTACAGAACTAGAACAGACCACAATGTGTTTGAAGGCCACAGAAAATTCCAGATGTCCATATACCTGACAAACTAATTCTGCTCTCATTTAGGTATATAAGAAATTGCAATTGCACCAGAAAAGGGCACACCAAGTTTTTGATATTTAACAACAACAAAAAAAAAACCAACTGGGACAATCACTGAAATGTAATTTGAGGTGTTTCTAGGAAACAAAGGTGCTATTCAAGGGAGAAGGAGGAAACATGCTTCTGTTAAACTTCAGAGTAGCAAAATCTTAAGAGTAATCATATTATGCGAATTAGTCACCACATCAGACTCCATGAGATATGACTGATAATGGAATACTTTATTCTTTCAGATATCCACTGAATCCAGTGAGTTTAAAATATCAGAATACAGTGGACTCTGCTTCTAACAATTCTATAGGCAGTGCAGTGATTGAAAGAAATACTTTAAAAATGTAACATTTAAACAAAACAGCTTTGCTAGCATGGATCAGATATAAATAACATACACAAGACTCTTAGTATTCACTAGATCTAAAACAAATGGAGAATAAACTTGTTAGTATCCATGTCAGCCTAACTGGTCCAAGGCATTTGCCCAGCTATGTATTTAAAAAGCAAATCATAGCTGTTACATATTTACAATCAAAACCAGACAAAACTATAACAGACATACAGACACCATAATAGGAACCACTGCATACTAAGCCCATTTCTTCTTCCTTCTTTGTAACAGCATAAATATGCATCAGTATTTTCAAATAGTAAATGAATTGGTCTTACGAGTAAATATCTTTGTAGATTTTCTTCAGATTCAGAATGCAGTGGTAGTGGCAATTCCAAAATAGATGTACTTGGGAGGAAGAAAATTATTTTAGTTTGCCTGGCAGGCAGCATATAGTACATTAATAAACAAAAAATTCCATTTTACTTTTTGAATAAACTTAGCTGACTGCGACTAGTTAAAATTAACATGCTTACATTCTTACAAGGCAAGTAGTTTCTGAAATAGATTTTCCACTAAAAATATAATTCCAACTTAACTCTTAGTGAATTTCACCAGAGAAAACAAATTATCTTTGCACTCTGGGGCAAAGTAAAATCTGCAAGCAAACATGCTAATTTTAAAGCTGTGTATTTTGACATATACTTACTCCTATTTATATAGTGTGGAAAAGTACATAACATTTAAAAACATCTGTGGTGGGTTGAAGTTTCCCCCCCAGCATTAACTTTGCCAGACCAACTCAGTTAGAAGCAAATGAAAGCTGTATTTACAAGCAAAAACTACACTCTACAATGGAATCCAATAAATATGTACAAATATATACACTATTTACAATATTATACAGATATTTACAATTAGCAAAAAAAACAAAACCCTCTTCCCCCAGGCAGAGACCAGGGAAGATGTTTCACTGCCCCCCTCCCCCCTGACCCACAAGAGAGAAAGGAGCAGAGAGAAAAGCAATGGGTTAGACTTAACTAAACAATGCAACCAAGGTCAGCCCAAATGCAGTTTAATCTCTCCCAAGCCAAGCAAGGAGAGATCAGAAAAGAAGAATTGTTTAGGTATGGCCCATGAATTTGTTTAGAATAATCTTTAGTTTTCATTTTTACACCCAATAGTGATTTATTTATATTTTTCTACTAAAAATCTGCAACTAAATTTTAAAGGCATAGCCTAAAACCACCATATTGCACAGTGCAAACACCACCAAAAGAACTCCAATTCCAAAAGCAACTCTTATATTTGCTGTCATTTGCCACTATGACGACTTTGCAGTACTGTTCTACTATTTTTCAAAAACCTGTTTAAAGAACTAAGAACTTAAGGTTCTAAAAAACTTCTAGTCTTTAAATAAAAGAAAAACCAGAAAGCATTCTTATTTTTAAAGTCACCTGAAAGCTGTTGTTATAGACGTTAACTGTTATATATTTAGAGTAATAAATATTGTCACCCTTAAAGTACCTAAGCAACTTTACAAAGGCATGAGAGAACTAGACACTCTGCAAAATATTCCTGTTAATGTGGGGAACACTTCAGAACTTGCCTACAAAGACAGGGAAGATGATCTACTACAGTAAAAAAAAACAAAACAGAAAAAACCAAAACACAAAAACCAAACAAACAAACAAACAAAATATCTGCCTCTGTAAGTCAAGACAGGCTTTGTAGCATAGAACTGTAATGATTTTGTATCTTTTGTGGCTCAGACTCACAGATTACCTACTGCATAAACAATAGCGAGATTATGCAGTCAAAAGCACAGGCACATGCAGCCAAGAAAATCACAGAATCAACAAGTGGTTGGGTTGGAAGGGACCTTTAAAGGTCATCCAGTCCAACCCTAACGCAGTTAGCAAGCACATCTTCAATTAGAATATGTGTGAAAACAAGCAAAGAGGGTAAGTTGTCCCTGCATATAAAATAAACCCACAGAAAATAGGTCTGGGAATAGAGTCTAAATCTCCCAGCATAAGCTAAGATAAACTTTGCTTTTTCTGCTCTTTTAAAGATCTTACTGCAATGTATGTCTCAAAAATATTTAAAGACCTGTGAGGTATGCTCCTATCTGTTGCAAGCATATCTTGTTTGTTCTAGGAAAAAAGAAAGCAAAACAGCAAGGTATGATTCAAGATAAATCATACATCAGAATTTTTAGTCACACGACTGGTGCATGTTCAGCATGGTAGTCTCTGCATACTCTGCACAGAAATTACTCAGGAGCAAGTTCCACATTTGTCAGTCCAAGCAAGGAATAAAAAAATAATTAAAATCTTTATCAATTGGTTGAGGATAGAATAGGATAGGCTAGAATAGGATAAACCAGGTTGGAAGAGACTTTTGAGATCATCAAGTCCAACCTACCACCCAACACCATCTAATCAACTAAACCATGGCACCAAGCACCCCATCCAGTCTCTTCCTAAACACCTCCAGTGATGGTGACTCCACCAACTCCCTGGGCAGCCCATTCCAATGGCCAATCACTCTTTCTGTGAAGAACTTCTTCCTAACATCCAGCCTAAACTTCCCCTGGCACAGCTTGAGACTGTGTCCTCTTGTTCTGGTGCTGGTTGTCTGGGAGAAGAGACCAACCCCCACCTGTCTACAACCTCCCTTCAGGTAGATGTAGACAGCAATAAGGTCTCCTCTAAGCCTCCTCTTCTCCAGGCTAAGCAACCCCAGCTGCCTCAGCCTCTCCTCATAGGGCATATGCTCCAAACCCCTCACCAACTTTGTTGCCCTTCTCTGGACACATTCCAGCAAATCAACATCTTTCCTAAACTGAGGGGCCCAGAACTGGACATAGTACTCAAGGTGTGGCCTAACCAATGCAGAGTACAGGGGCACAATGACTTCCCTGCTCCTGCTGGCCACACTATTCCTGATACAGGCCAGGATACCATTGACCTTCTTGGCCACCTGTGCACACAGCTGGCTCATGTTCAGCACACTATCAACCAGTACCCCCAGGTCCCTGTCTGCCTGGCCTCTCACCAGCCACTCTGACCCCAGCATGTAAAAAAAAAAAAAGAAAAAAAAAAAGAAAAAAAAAAAAGACAAACTAATCCACTGCCTCAAGAGAAAAAAGCCTGGGATTTGCACTCAATAAACAGGATGCCATATTTAATTGCCTGTTGAAATATTTCACCAACAGATGATGTTTGTTTGAGTGTTTGTTCTCTTGGAGTTGTTAAGGTATGCGGGCAGATGACCGGGCTCTGGCATGGGGTTTAGCTGTTTGAACACTACATAACTAAGGAACATGATATGAGAAATTGCCAGACATGTTGAATAACAGAGTGACAACCTGAGAAGAGCTGCAAATTGCACTGAAAAGAATGGCCAGATTTTAGGGAGATTTGGGCAGGAATGAATGAACCTCATGGATAATTAAAAGAGACAATAGGGATGTTTTGGTGAGCAGGCTTTGTACTTAGGTACAAATGGGATTCATCAGGTAGAAATAATTATATGCAAGCTGTTAATTTTAGGGGATACAAGTGAGGATAAGGTGAGATCAGGATGGATCAATGAGGAACAAGACTAGCTAAGTGTAGAGGAGTCAGGGAATAAAAGAAACTTGAAACATGTAAGCAAGCTACTGGCCAGTATGCTTGTCTGACTCATTTTCCTGTTTATGGGCACTGTATGTGTTTATGTAGGTGTCCACAAAGGCTGGCTGTGTCTATAATATGTGTGTGTTCACTGTGGATTAACATGGCTACAGACTGCCTGGAAACAGAAAAGCTGCCACCTTGCATCTAGCAAAGTTAATTGGATTCAGCCACCTTTAAAACACGTCATGTTATTTTAAGTCGGAACTGGCTAACATAAGGTCTTCATAGGCTCAATTCACACTTTCCTCATTACTAAGTGAAGGGGGGAAATAATCAAAATACAATCTCATACTACCCATCAATTTGTGGGTATCTAGTTTGATCATCTAGTGATGCTGGATGCCCATAAATCCTTGAGCCCTGACGGGATGCACCCATGAGTGTTGAAGGAGCTGCCTAATACTCTTGAGGACTGGAGGAAAGCCAATGACACATAGAAGAAAAGAAGAATATGAGGAGTAGTCAGCACAGATTCACAAAGAGAAAATCATGCTTGACCAATCCGATAGACTTCTTGCTGGGAAGATGAGGGAATAATCAGTGGATGTTGCCTACTTTAAAGTTAGCAAGGCTTTTGACACTCTTTCGCATAACATCCTCATAGGTAAGCTCAGGAAGTGTGGGTTAGATGAGTGGGCAGCAAGATGGATTGAGAACTGGCTGAATAGTAACACACTGAGGGTTATGATCAATACAAGACATATAAAGTTATACTCAGCCCAGCAAAAGTGCAGCAGTCAAAATATCCAGGAAGGCAGTCCTCAAAAGCATGAAAAGGAAAATGACCAGCACGAGAAGTAGCCCCAGCAAGAAGGCTGCCCTCTTTACATCATACTGATGTGTGGGAAACAGTCCTGGCTGACTCAGAACTGCTAATGGCCTGCAGCCTATGGCTTGCCTGGGATTCTTTTTCAGCAAAACTAGGAGGATTCCAGTTCATTCCAGCTCAAATCTCTACCATTATCCTTTATCTACCACTCAAGTTTGTCACTTCTTGGAAAATCCAGCCTATTTTTTCCCCCCTCCATTTGTGGGCTATCCTGCAGTCACTGCACTTTAGTAACTTCTCACTGAACCATGTCTGCTTCACCTGCAGTCAGTTGTATACCCCGAGTCCTGTATATTGCAAATTCTTCAGAACAGAAGATGTGTCTATTAATTCCCTTCAATTTGTAAGAAAAAAATACATTTGCTTGAGACTTCACATTGATAAAAGCTAAAGAACAAAACTGGATGGTGTATTCAGTATGACAAGTCTTCCCTACATTTAAGCCTTCCCTTACATTTAACAATGTAAATGTAGATCATTTACAATACTCTAAAATTTGAAATTAATGCCTCAACCTCAGGTACAATACATTCTTTCTTTGTCTTTCCTTTAACGCAGGTCTAAGCAGGTGTATATCTAAAGGTTTCTTTTCTTTCTAATAAAATTTAGGATTTGTGGTAATAAAATGCCAAAGAACAAACTGCAAACTGTTTGTTATTTAAGATACCCAAAGAATTAATTTTATGCTGGCATATACTGTAATTAGAAATAACTCTGCACATCATGATTAAACTAGTAGCTATGGAAACCAAAGCAGACTCGAATAAGTGTAAAAGGGGAATACTGAATAAGCCAATCATAAAACTCCTTTAATCTGTTTATTTTTAATCTTTTTCATAATGCAAATTAGAATACTAAGGGTAGATATTACTTTATTTTTATTAATCTTTGAATGTTTACAAGGGACAGTAATCTTTCCAAAGTGATTCCTAGCAAAGGTATCAGATTTTGTCTTTACATCATAACTTCTCAGTGCACACAATCTTAGGTGTTAAAAGCACAAAATTTTTAATAATCCATTTAATCTTAATTATATATATTTATCCCTCTATAAAATTAGAGTGCTGTGATTTCAAGAGTATACAATCTCTGTTGTGCTCCATCCCCTTAAGCCATCCTGATAGCCATCTGCTGAACATATTCCAGTTTAGAAATATCCTTGTGGGCAGGGGGGGAAGGGATGGACATATCTTCATGCAGTATTTGATACAATCTCACGTCCTTAATGAGTGGGAAGAATTGCTTCTCTTTCTATGCTGGCTATACATACTGTGGCCACCAAGCTGGCAGATAGCTTTCATGACACAGTGCTGACTCATATTTAAATTCTCATTCCCCTCAAGTCCTTTACTAAATCACAGAAACATTCAGGTTGGAAAAAACCCTCAGGATCACCAAGTCCAACCAATAACCTTATTCTACAACCCCCTAAACCATATTCCCAAGCACCATGTCTGATGTGGTTCATGGCCAGTCACCCACTAGCTTATGCTGTTGCATGAGGTTATGCCAGTCCAGCTGAAGGACTTCCTTCCAAATTTCACAAAGTACCTTCTGGTCCATTCTACAGCTAGTTGAGGTCCCTTTGAATGCTAGCCCCACTTATAGCCCTATGTATAGATTACCTCCCTCATTTCACCATCACACACAAATATAAGACAACCTTGAATCCCATCCTTCAGGCCAATGATGAAAATGTTAAACAACATTTGCACCAGTACTAGACTCTAAAGAGCATCAGTTGTAAGCAGACACAATTGGGCTTCAAGCTGTTCACCTCTGCTCTTTTGACACATACAACTTCTTTCCCACCCACATGATGGCCACCACTATATTATGCTGTGAGAAACTGTCAAAGACTTAAATCAAGGTAAATATCATCATTTACTTATTCTCCCTTTGTCCACAGAGCCAGCTGTGTCATTACAGAATGTAATCAGGTTAGTCAGACATTGTTTGTCCCTGCAAAAGCCATGCTGGCTGGTCTCAACTGCCTAAGTTACCTTCCTGTGCCCGGCAATGGCTAGTGACCAGAGGCCCACAAAGAGCACTTTAAGATTTTCAAATCTTAAAATGGAAAAATATTAGGTATATTCACCATACTAAAGTTTCACAAACTGTACCTGCTTTCACAATAGGACAATTTATGCCACTCTCTGCCAATATTTGTTACATTATTGGGTCATTAATGTAAGAGACCTGTTCAGAAAACACACTTATCTCAGAAGAAAACTATGGCAGGGGACCTGGTGCAAATATATGCCATTCTCTGGGATGCAGAAAACAATGACTAAATATTTCAGATATAATGTTTAATATCAGTACCTTCAGACAAACTGTTTTCCAGTATGAAAGGCCAGAAAAGATTTTGTTATTGATCAGGATCATGATTTCAAATGGGAAAAAACCAAACCAAACCAAACCAAACCAAACCAAAAAAACCCCACACCCACCAACATATAAACCAAATCACAATATTTTTTTTCCTGACTACAAAAAGTAATCAACACAACTAAATACTATACTTCCAAGCCCCTTTTAAAGAACGTACTCAGTCCAAAACGTTCAATTTCATGATTCTCAGTTAAGCCCTTTCCTGGTCTACTCCCTCTGCTGCCTCCCTCACCAGATGCAAGTATTCATGAAACAAAAGATGGAGAGGAACAGTTTTAAGGACAAAGACATTCCCCCCCAACCCTCCCCCTTGCTAATTTTGCCTGAGTATTTTACTTCAAGAAGTGTTTCCTACCATTGTATCCCCTCTCCTTCATAGAAGCTAACTGCTCTGTGTCTCCTTGCTAAACAAAAGAAATCCAAGAGAACCAGAGATATGGACAGGACCTTATCAACATTCACTTGAGTAAATAAAATTGTCATATTCACTTCTAAATTAAAAACCTGTGGCCTGTACAGTGACTACATTCAACTTTTTTATTTTCTTCTGCATTTTTAGTCACACCTTTATCAGTAGAAGTAGACAATAATTTCCTTCTAACTTCTGAGGAAAAAAAAAGGCGGGGGGAGGAAGTTACAAACATAAAACTGGGTCTGGGTTTGGTTTTTCAACTGTGTTTTTATGACTGAAAGAGAAAAGAATGTAGAAATCCATATCTAGATGAAACCATTCACAACCTATACAACTTTTGCACTAGAGCTGAGGAAAAATCTCTAATGAATCTCTTTACTATGCCATTGGAATGATCATAGCTTTAGACTTTAGTTGAAACTTTTTACCTTTCAGAGCAAAGGGCTGTTGCCAGTGAATTTAAGTGGTTTGGGGAAAAGATGGAAATGTAACAGCTCTGGTAGAATGAATTAGTACTCAGGATAAAGAAATCACGTCTGGCTAGGATACCTGTGAAATTTTACCTGACCTGTTAATGAAAATGCAAAGTCATAAACACACAAGTCAATAGCAAAATAGTCACTATTTTTTCTCACACTAGTAGCAGTCTCTCCAATCATTTATGCTATCATCATCCTCTCTTTCCCCATATTAATAAATTCAATGACTGCACTAGAATTCTTATGCAGTATCAAAGCATATCTGGCAATACCCTCACTGGCTTCACTATTGGCAACAGGATTCCCACCAAAAGTCAAAATTGCTTAAAAATATGTCACAAAAAGGAAGGGGGGTGAAGGGGGTGGTGTCACACTTGATAGTGTTTCTTTTTTCAAAGATCAGGAAAATTCTGCATAATTCAGAAGCAATATTTTGGAACCATACTTCTTCAATATGCTCCCTCCTACTCACTACTAGCAGTACATTTTACTTTCTTTAACAGAAAACTGATGACTGCAACTTTGTAGAACCTCTGTCTACCCACTCAACAACATCTGAAGCAACTTCTGGACTGCTTCATATGCCTAGAAAGACATAATCAATCATCTACCAGGACTAAATAAACATTTATCCCGGCAACAGTCCAGGTGAGCTAGTATGATGCCTCCACCACCTACTATCAGTATTACTATTTAACCTGCAGCCAGTTTTGGGCCACAATAGCCAGTATCACCAGTAATATTTGTATCACCTTTACCATGGCTTTGTTTTTACTATGAACAGCTCTATGAGAAAACAAATTGCTAAATAAAGGAGCAGTAGTATTACATAGATGGCAGTTTAAAAACCTGTGCTCCAACACACAATAAACATCCATCCTATATTCAGAGCATGATGATTGGCAATAGGTACATGGAACTGTGTTCAAGTTAAATGTGCCACACAAATCACTTCCACATTTTCAGATGTTTGTATGACATGAATACAGACCACATACTGGCATTTTGCAATTTTCAGTGCATTCTGGCTGGCAGTGGCACAAACAGATCTACACGAAAGAAACCAGTTCACAGGAGTCTAGTTTCAGAAGCTTTGCTTTTCCTACAATACAAGGAAAATATTTCAGAACAGGAAGAACTGTTATACAAGGTACTATTACATATTATTTTCTTTAGAAGAGCAGATTTTTGAGGGCTCTGACAGGGACAGATATTTTTCACTCTTTCCTTGTGCAAGTATATAAACTATAAAAGCCCTAGCTCACAATGCAACATTTCCAAATCAAACTGAAATCAGCAATACCTTGATTGGAAAATGAGGTTGCAACATTATAAGGAATCATCACTAATTTATCAAAACTCTGTATTTTTACCCAGGTTGATTACCAGTCATCACAGTCTACATCACAACCTCATGCTGTACCACAATTAAAGTCATTAGAAAAAAAAATCCCTACATTTCCCTCATATATTTCTATACCTTTTTATGCCAAGCATGACACCATAAAGCCTTCCTAAGCTTCTATCTGTGTCTAAGTGTGCTGACTGGGGGAGCAATGGAAAAGAACAGAGGAAAACCTCAGAGGGACTGAGAATGAGAATCTGAGATGCTTCAAAAGATTTGCTAGGAAATCAAGGAAGCTGAACAGAAGGACATAACAAGGACCCTCATAAGGCCTATCAAGAAACAATATCCCATTTCACAACATTGGGAGTATTTAGATAACCAAGCTGTGCTGCAAACCAGCAGGCACTTTAGCACACAATGATTCAGTTTGCAGACCTAATAAAATGAATTCGGGATAAAGACCAGCATAACTTTTCAAAAAGGGCAGAAAATTATATAGGAAGTCTCTCTTCGACAGCATGGATCTTATATCAATCCCTCCAGATCTTTGTCCCCTCTTGAAAAGCAGAAGGTAATGCAAAACAACTTGTAAAAACAAATGACAGACAGAACACATCTCTCAAGTTAAGAAATCCTTTGAAGATCTCTGCCTGTAAGTCGAAACAGTGCTAAGTGCCAGAGCCTTAGAAACTTCTGTTGGAGCCTAACTGGAAGAAGGATGAAAGTGATGAGTAGTAAATGTGATATGATATACTATTTTTGCTCTCCTCTCCCCAATATTCTCCCTTCTCTTTCCTCTCCTTCTCTACCTCTAAGCAGAGATAGATTATGCATACAGTCCCTGGATGATAGGGTTTACTTTCCCCCATTTTTGGGGTTATGAGCAAATTCTGTTAGTGTTTTATTAAAAGTCTCCTGTATTTTAACTGAATTTGTTGTAATTAACAAAGACCTGACAGAAAGGCTCTTTTAAAAAGCTTAGGCACAATTTTTCTTTCAGAGATGTTTTTTTTCAAGGTGTGTTTCTATAAAAAGAGGTCAGTCAACATAGTGCTCCTACCTCCCATATGCCTTCTGGATCCTTGCTTTACATTACTCACACTTACCTAGCACTAGCTTTATATGTATTGGCTTCAATAGCAACTGCAAGCCATTGTGAACAAAATCAGCTGTTATCAAGGAAAAAAAAAGAAAAAAAAAAGTGGCTAGTTCTATGATGTAACAGTGACTTGACAATTTTGACTTTGAGAAATTCCTAAGATGCTGGCTTCTGTATCCTCCCCCATGACATGCTCTCTGTCAGGCCTTAACTTATCCTTGAGTTCCCCACCTACAAGCAGGCAGGTGCATCCACTGGTGCACCCACAGGTGTGTCCTGCTGGGAGAAAAACACGATCCACCTGACTTCACTCTTTCAAAAAAAAAAAAAAAAAGGGGGGGGGGTGGGGGGTGGGATTTCCACTCACTCTAAAAACAGATGATGTAGTCATTGCTTTTTCTGTACAGAACAGAGCTAACTACCACAGGCTACTGAAAAGGGAAAGATAGCATTAAATATTGTAAAGAAAAAGCAGGATGCCAAGACTAAAGCAGGATGCCAAGACTATTCCAGGTCATGCTCTCAAATTCCATTCTGTTCAACTGTTTTAAAATGCTTTCTAGTTAAAAATAGTGCTCTGCTCTCGATGAATTCTCAGCGAAGGGAAGTTACAAGCAGCAGAGGATGGGAAACGGCGGCGCAGGGTTTACGGGAGCGCTCAGAATCCCGACCCGGAGCGCTCCTGCGCTGCCTCAGCCACCCGCGGCGGCAGCACACCGCCCCCTGCTGGGGTCCGGAGAGAGGCAGCCGGGACGCCCCGGGAAGCGGCGGGCTGAGCATCGGGAAGGGCTGGACACGGACTTGGTGTGGGCGACTTAAAATGTGCTGTCAGTTGCCGTCAGAGAAAGTTCGTGTCACTAATGAGAGGCTCCTCGGCAAAACTCTTTTTTGGCCAGATGCTGTTGTAAAAGGGGAGCTTGGCCTGAATTTGGTATTCATGCTTCCTAGCTGGTTCCTAGCTGCTCTGCAAAGTACAAAGTGCTTCGGAGCATGGCTCCACAGGCAGCGCTCTGAGTTCACTTCATACATGGACGAGTCTCAAAACTGTAGAGGGACATAGCAAATAGCAACATTGCCACATTCCTGTGTTGGCAGTGATGGCTTTTGATTTCAGCTTTGCACGGTGGTCATGGCAACAGAACCAGCTCCTAGCTACTAACTTTCATTAAAAAAAAAAAAAATCCAATAGGTTTTCACTCTGCTCTTTTCACAGTATGGCTTTGAAATAGCTGATAAATTGCATTATTAGTCATTATTATGCTACAGAACGTTACTCTCTACAACCTCATTGTTCTCTACAACTACCTGAAAGGAGGTTGTAGAGAGGCTGGTGCAGGTCTCTTCTCACAGGTAATTAGTGAGAGAACAAGAGGGAATAGCCTCAAGCTATGACTAGGTAGATTTAGACGGGACATCAGGAAAAAAAAAAAAAATCACAGAAAGAGTGGTCAGGCATTGGAATGTGCTGCCCAGGGTGGTGGTTGAGTCACCAGCCCTGGATGTATTTAAATGTCGTTTGGATGCGGTGCTTGGGGTTGTGCTTTAAGGGTGAACCTTGTAGAGTAGGGTTATAGGTTGGACATGGTGATCCTGAGGGTCTTTTCCAACCTGAATATTTCAGTGATTCTGTGATTGCAAGATTGTAAAGAAAGCCTTAAAGAAACACTGTCCTTTGGACAACCATCAAGTCACGTTATTCAGGAGTGGCAAATGGAAGATGTCACTAGTATAGGCTGAAATCCTAATGTGTGTTACCTCTGTGTTGTGCAATTAATGGACAAGCTTGAGTGAGGTACATAGCTGATCATACAGTCATAGTATCATAGTATCAGTCAGGGTTGGAAGGGACCACAAAATACTACCAGTCTCTAGTATTTTACAGGATCAAGTACCATTGCTCAGAAAAATGCAACGTTCTGTTATGCAGATAGCATAAGCAGCTTATTAAAAAAAAAAAACCACAAACAAACAAAAACCCACCAACAACCAAACACACACACACACACACAAAAACCAAAAACAAACCAAAAACAAAAACAACCCCCCCAAACTCCTAAGAGCCAAAAAGCAGAAAACAAATCTCCAAACGAACCTACATTTCTAATTGGTGCAGTGATTCCTCTGCAAACACCAAGTCTGTATCACCACAATTTCCCAGTTAAATACTCCTGAAACAAGCACATCCTCATCCACAAAGCCAACCTTACTATTTGCTACATTTCTCAGTGGTGTTGAATGAAACCACCATCCTTAACAAGCAGAGCTTGTAAAGTCAAGCTATGGGGGGTTTTCTCAGCAACAAAGTAGAAGCTTTGTGCCTTCTGGAGATTAGTATTCTGAAAGCTGGAAGGTTAGTGATCAGAGAAAAAAACTCACTTGGTTTATCATTTTCTAGAACTCTCAGTAAAAATAGTACAGAATAAAAAACAAAAAGGGGGAGTAAGATATAAAAAGAAATGAGCAAGGAATTGAAAACCATCATCAACTACTTCACGTGAAATAATGAAAATTTAAATATTGCCCTAATTTGCCTCTTTTTCTTCAGTTATACAGAAAAGAGGACATTATAATGATCTCAGAATTGACAAATCATCTGGTACAGAGTAAGTAGAAGATTTGACTTCTGTTGAAAGAAATGTAGTATTCTCTGACACTGCTTTATGAAATATTCAATACCATGATTTTTTTCAACACTTTGATAATCTGAGCCAGACCCAGCCACAGAACATAGAACACAAATTCAGAGCTATTTGGCTGCCACCTCTAAGGATTAGCAGTCTGTTTACAGCACAGAAGGCAAATCTATATACTATAGGCTACAGAAAACTACAGTCATCCTTGATCAGAAACACATGCTTTCTAATTGCTCCTAAAAGCAGATTTCCATTGGACTAGGTCATGGGTTCATCCAGTTGAACCTGCTGATGAGTATTTAATACCAGTCTGGAGCAAAGGATGATGGGACTTGGAGTTCAGACTGTAACCTGAGATGCTTTCTGTTTCTAGGGCTGCCATCTGGCTTCTAGTTTGGCATGTTGGTCTCTTCCACTTTGCTGGCTGTGGGATTAGATGATGTCATTTTCCATTTTCGTTTTTTGCTGGCTTGGCCTGTTTACTTGTTTGCTTGGCATTGTGCATTGCATTATTCCATTAAGCTCTCCTTATCTCAGCAGTGCTTTATGTGCTACTTTCACTCCCAGTCTGTGTGGGAGGCTTGCTTGTGTGAGCTGGCTGGGTTTGGAACTCAGACACTGGCTGGGTCAAAACCAGGACACACTAACATATTTAAGATGAAGAATTAGTATTCACCAGCATATTAAATTATTAACATTCTAGAATCACTTGTCCAAAAACTGATCGGGTACTCCAAAAATGCATGACACAAGCTAGTGCAAAAAAATTATTAATTTTCTACTAAATGGCAGCAATAGGTAGGTTTTATTCTTTAAGCATTCCAAGTAAACTATCAATATTTAACAATACAAATTGCACTAGTGAAAAAACAAGACAACATTTTCATATGAAGCTGCTTTAATTTAAGGAGCTATTTGCCTGTCAGATGTTCAGTTTCTGGTTTTGATTTGCATTTCAGCAAAAACAGCTGCTTGCATTTGTCAGTGCAGAAGATGGTAGAAACTTACACACAATGGGGCATCTACTTGGAAGTCATCTGATGAGAATTCACTGCCAAAGATCAATTCTTCTATTAACCCCCCTGACAGTACACAGAAAGCCCAAGAACAAAACAAACTGAACAAATTCTTAATGCTACCAGAGTTTTTCACTACAACAGTTACACACTATCAACTGCTGGCTCTGAAGCATTGATATATACCATCATTTAATCCTAGTAGAATTTCAAAATAGTTATTAATAGAAATTAGTATACTGCTGATTTTAGTAAATTATGAAAAGACAATAATTGTGTATTAACGCTAAAACTCACTGCTAAGTGACTGTGTATCACTTAATAGCTTGTACACATTCTATTTTGCTTCTGTTTATTTAGTTTCTGGGATGAATATATACAGGCCCATAGTTAGGACAATCACATCTGCAGCTTTCCCAGGGGCAAGAGGGGCAAAGCTTATTTGTCCTTGTTCCAATTAGGAGAGGAAATTAAAAGCAAATCAGTGCAGTTGTTCCTTTCAACCCACCATTTTATGCTGAAACTAGCTGTATATTTTGAAACATCCACATCCATCTGAGGCTGGGTTTTCCAAGTCATTAAGATAAATTCAGTTTATGTTTTATTTTTGAATGTGGTCATTCATCCTGGAAACATAATTGTACTGAAGGCTATAAATATTAGAAATTATTACTCAAAACAGAAACATACAGATGCTGAAGTTATGGGATGCAATAGAAATACACAGCTTAAAAGAAGTAAAATGAAAACTCACGCTTGATGAAGAATCATTTGCAGACTGAAAGAAATTCACATTCTTGGCCTAATATTAAATCCATGAAGTAATTATGATCTAATGTCAGTTAACTTTAATTAGTATCTCAAAATATTTTAAAACTTCCATCTATCCTCAGTAATATGTGAACTGTCATTTTCACTTGTACAGATGAATGACTTAAGACTGAGATTGTAGATGTGATTATGGAGACAGGGTACATAAATTCTATGATTAACTGACTTTTGTTTCCTCATTTAAATAAAATATTTCAGATGAAAGCAACATTTCACTGAAAACCATAGAAGTCTAGAAGAGACATTTTCTTTTCTTGCAAAAGTTTTACATAAAGGAATGAAGCCAGGCTTCCTATGCTTTTGAAGATTTCAGATTTTTTATAAGAGCCAGTGGGAAGTTAAAAGATGATCTTTAACAATGGTGATTAATGTGTCAGTCTGAACTGTCACCATGTATTTCTCTTTCACCTCTTACTTAAGTAATTTAGAATCACATTCTTCAATAGTTTAGCACTACAACTGAAAACCCAAGAACTTATGATGACTACATAAAGGAAATTAATATAGCTATATAATGCTCAGTATGTTTATACACAACTGAAACCATTCAAAAGATAGGAAATGAAACACACATTTACAGTAACTAGCTTGCATCAAACAAGTTCTGAAAAAAAATCACCTTTTCTTTCCTCCACTTTGATTAAGATACAGAAAATTACATGACAGATCAAAACAGTGATACCACCAGACATATTATCTAGATTATTAAAAATCTGAGCCACTGCAGCAGTTGTAAAAAATAGAGTTCATTAATTGGAGCTCAAAAATAGACAGCTGTTTCTCACAGTTTTGAAGTCAGAATGGAACAATACATTTATTTACCACAATAATTCTGCTGTACTTTCCTAACAGTAGGTTTGATGTTTTGGTAAATTCTGAACATTGACAGTACCTTCAAAACTGATCTGATCTCTCCGTTTCAAATATGTCCAAACAAAATCTTTCCCCCATGGAAATCAGTGGCAAAACTTTTGCTTGATAAAATGAAAGACAGGATTCATTACCCCTGGCTCTTACTACCATCAAGTTCTTTAAAAGGCAGGTTTTGTAAATGCATTGCTTCTATTAAAACAGTTACAGTACTCTTTTAATTTATGTAGATAGATAATTTTCCAGATTTGAAAACGAGATCTGTTCTGGAACTTGGTCCTGTTCCAGTTACATCCACTATGTTGCTTTCCTGGAAATCACTGATTTAGCCTCCGGAGATGAGTAAGCAAGCATGAAGAAATTATACCTGCATGAAAGCACCTGACAAGAAATATGATATCCCATTTTATTCAATGAGAACTGAAGGGTTTGAGTGGCACCGAGGTGGGGCCAAGGGCAAGGAAGAAAATGGAAAGAGCTGTGAATTGTGTAAAATTGTTCTTTAATCTTCCATTCTTTTCATATGAAGGATTGATACTCATAACATCTTACTACAGACAAGAAGAGTGTGAGAATTCTGACTTTTTTTAATTCTTCAGAATTAAAACCAGAACTGTCACAGCCTGACACCATGTTACTAGAGTATTGACTAATTTACCATCCCTCACTTGAAAGCTGTCAACTGTTAACTTGTGATCAAGAGATAATGGTAACAGAAGACGAAAGAAAAGCAGAGAGAACTTCTGACAAGAAACTACACTAAGGTAGATTTAAACATAGAGGAAAGCACAGTAAAGGAAGACAACTAGAAGCAAATAATTAGCTATGCAACTGGTCCCTGAAAGGCTACACAATGACAAAAGATGCAGATGAGGGACTGAAAGAAGAATGAACGCAGAAGAGGAGGGAAGGACAGAAGTTCATGGAACATGGTGAGAGCAGGAGAGATGATTTCACAGATTCACAAAGAAGAAATCAGACTGTAGCTCTACAGTCTAATGTACTACAAGTGGAAAGGATTACCTCAAAAACTAAGTTCCGTCATGAACAAAAAACCTGATTCCATACTATTTCCAGTCTCCTTCTCCCAAGGTAGTGAAGTATGCCCCTACATATGCCACACACTTTGTGGCATGCAGCACTATTGCATGGCCCCATCCCACAGCACACAGCCCCAACACACATCCCTGTCCTACTGCACACTCCAGGTAGTTCCATAGCCATCAGCACTGGACACAGCACTTTATTTGAACTCACACAATCTCACGGCATCTAGACCCACCCACAAACTGAGCATGACACAAAGACTTTCCTAGTCAAAGGGGTGATTTCAGCCTTTGTGTCTCAAAGATGGCAGACCTGGGCCTAACTAGTGCTGTGACATACAGCTGCTGGAGACATGACCAAGGGGCACTCTCTGCAAGCATGTCTCTCATTTCCCAATACCAAAACAATTCATTTTACCCTAGACAGTCAGTCCCTAGTAAACTGAGCTACACTCTGTAAGGCTGTGAAATATCTTGTGGGCATCCTGTGGGAAATTAATGGTAATAGCAGATTATATAGCTACTGGTCCAGCACTTCAGTGCAAGTGACTTAGTCTCAAAGTGAATCTCAGCCCCATGACAGATTTTGTAACCAGACTCTCTGCCAGACAGTTCAGAGTAGTGAGCATCCCATGTTGCTATAAAAAGATGGTTTTCAAAAACTTCTGGTGATCATAAGCCAGGGAGTCTGTCACCTTGTACTTCCACAGATTCCACAGAAGCTCTGTGTTCAAAATCTACCCTATGCAAGTTACTAAGGACCTTTCTGATTTAGTCTGATCTCATTTGCAAATGTTGGACCCTGGCAGATACTCCATTTGCCAAAATTAATTCTAGGCCGTGGTGGTGCTAAGTGGCAGTTCCTCCTCTGAAAATACCTTAGAAAAAGCTTTTTATTTTAATCATAGAAGATACTATATGCTTCTAATAAAACAGCTGCATGCTTCTAATAAAACAACTGCATGAACTAAGTGTAATGAATGAAACTTACACTGTTTTCTTTTGACACCTTTTAGCAAGCACTTCTCAGCAAGAATGATGAAAAATAAACAATAGCCTGATTCCTACATTAAATTCTTCACTAGATGTAATTTGACAGTTAACAAGAGGTAGAAAGGCATACAATCCCTGTCAGGCCGCAGGCTAATACTATTATGGGAACACTGGTAGAAAAAAAAACATTATTGGTGAGAAATTAAAATATTTGCTGACTCCCACCAGAGGTCAGTCACATTGTAAAAATAAATTGATTTTACATACGATAGAAACAGAAAGTCCATTTTGGACCCAATTTAAAGTTCTTTTTCTACTACTTTTATTGTATTATTCATAGTGATAAATATATACTGCTTTAATAACAGGAAAAAATACAGAGCTCTGGTAAGAAACAACTAGTTGAATAAACTTTCAGTTTACCTTTCAGGGAATTGAGAAAGAAGAAAACATTCTGTAGAAACCTAAGGCAATGAAAACTGTAACTAGTGGCCTAGATAGGACTGTATATGATGGGCATGGATGACAAGAAACTAACATATTTCAGCACAATACTCACATTTCTCAAGCTAAAAGTCACAGAGAAGTTAGATGTAGGATTTGTCCTTAGTAATGTGGTAGAGCTAGAGATGCTTGCATAGATGAGCTATTATGTATGCCTTAATCAAGAATTCTAGTAATTACTAAAAATTGTATTACTTTTCTAACTAGAAGAAAACACAACATAACAGAGACTGCAGTTCTAAATATAATCTCAGAATCCACAGAAAAATGCAACTTTATGGACTCAAATGTGAGTAGTCCTATCTAAAGAAAAGGTTTCTGTCCTTCACATGTGAATGAGTAAATACGAAAACATTTTTCTGTTTTACATATTTAACTTTTTTTCCCTCTACTTGGTACGTCTTAGACCACATCTCTAATACTGCATCCTGTTTTGGTCCCCCAACACAAGAATGGAATCAATGAAATGGAGTAAGTTTAGCACACAACCACCAAGAGAAGGCCATGAGCACCTTGGTCTGACCTCATAGCTCACCCTGCTTTGAACAGGATGTCTGACTAGATTGTCTCAAAAGGCCCCTTCTCATCTGAATAATCTTCTTGTACTCTCTTAAGACCCTATGAACCTGCCCTATGATCTACAGAGTTTCTCTTTTCCAGGAATAATCTTTAGGCATTCAAAAGAATGAAGCAGTATTACTAAAGAAAAAGGCAACAAGAATGATCATTTTAATTTATAGATTAGGTCTTAGAAAAAAAGACAAAGTAGGCTAGATGTCTTCAAGCTGGGAAAGGGATAGCTGAAAAGAAATGTGATAGCATGAATGACACACAAATATTGAATAAAAAATTGCTACTTCCTATCTATCATTAAAGAGAGAACACATGGGTTACCAGATGGATGTTTTTAAAGTAATGAATGCAGATGCTTTTGGAGAGCAAAAGCTTAGAGAGCTAGATAAATGTCAGGGGTACATATCAATTATGTGAATGTAACATTTAGTGGAAGACTGTCATAGTTTATAATTGCCAAAAGATATAACATCAAGAGGGAAAGAATACTTTTTTATTTCCTTATATCCTTTGCACCTACCTTTGCTAGAAGCTTTTGTTGGAGATGGAGTATAATGCTTGTGGACCTTTTTTATGACCAAGTCCATAATTCATGATTGTCAAAAGGCATAGCATAATGAGGGAAAAGCCATATGACTTCATTCTTTACTCGCTCTGCACATACTCCTTGTACTAACCAATGCTGGACATGGAATGCAGTGCTTGTACTGCTGGTATGGAGAGCGGCTTGGCCAGCTCATCTGCCAGCTCTCTCAGAACCCTAGGATGGATCCCATCTGGTCCCATGGACTTGTGAGTATCCAAGTGGCTCAGCAAGTCCCTGAGTACTTCCTCATGGATTTCAGGGGGATTATACTGCTCCCTGACCCCATCTACCAGTTCAGGAGGCCAGTTATCCTGAAATCCTCCTGCCTTACTGTTGAAAATGGAGGCAAAGAAGTTATTTAGTACCTCAGTCTTTTCCTCATCTTTAGTTACAATGTTCCCCTCCAGGTCAAATAAAGAGTGGAGGTTCTTGACCCTCTGTTTAGCATTAATATATTTATAAAAATGCTTTTTATTGTCTTTCACAGAAGTGGCCAGCTTAAGTTCTAACTGGGTTTTTGCCTCTAATTTTTCTCCTATATGATCTAACAACATCCTTAAATGTATCATGAGTTGCTTCCCCCCCTTGCCAAAGGCAATACATCCTTAATTCCTTCAAGAGGTGCTTGCCCATCCAGGTTGGTCGCCTTCCCCAGCGGCTCATCTTTCAGCACACGGGAACTGCCAGTTCCTGTGCCTTCAAAAGCTCGTTTGAAGTAGGTCCAACCATCCTGGACCCTTTTGTTCTTAAGGGCTGATACCCAGGGTACTCTCCAAATTAGTTGCTTATACAAGTTGAAGTTTGCCCTCTGGAAGTCCAAAGTAAGGGTTCTGTTATTGCTCCTCCTTATTTCCCTGCATAATGAAAAATCCACTATCTCATGGTCGCTGCACCCTAGACAACCTTTCACCATCACATCTCTTACCAGCCCTTCCCTATTTAAGAATAGCAGGTCAAGCAGAGCCTGACCCCTGGTAGGCTCACTTAACAGCTGCATCAAGCTGTCCTCCATACACTCCAAGAACCTTCTGGACTGCCTCCTCTCTGCTGAGTTAAGTTCCCAGCAGATGTCTGGCAGGTTAAAGTCATCCACAAGGACAAGATCTGATGATCCTGAGGCAGCCTTCAGTTTCTTATAGAATATTTCATCTGCCTCTTCATCCTGGTTGGGTGGTCTATAACAGACTCCAACCAGGATGTCAGTTTTGTTAGCCCTCCTTCCGATTTTAACCCACAGGCACTCAATCCTTTCATCCTCAACCTCATGTTCTGTGGTATCAAGAAATTCCCTAGTATAGAGGGCCACCACTCCTCCTCTTCTCCCTTTCCTGTCTCTCCTAAAGAGCTTGTAGCCATCCAGTGCAGTACTCAACTATGTGAATCATCCCACCATGTTTCTGCAATGGCAATTACATCACAGTTTTCCTGGTGAACCAAAACTTCCAATTCCTCTTGTTTGTTACCCATACTGCGTGCATTGGTGTATGTGCACTTCAGCTGGGCTGCTGATTTCTCATCTAACTCTAGTTTATGTCCCTCTCCTCTCCAGAGAGACTGTTTTTCTCACCCACCCCCTTCAGCCGTAGTTTAAAGCCCTCCCAATGAGCTCTGCCAACTCCAGTGCTAGAGCCCTCTTGCCCTTTCTATCTAGATTCACCCCACCTAGGTCCAGCAGGTCAGGGGTTGTAAAAGTTGCCCCTTGATCAAAGAACCCAAAATTCCACTGCTGGCACCATCCCCTGAGCCATTTGTTGATGGCATGGGTTCTCCTGTTCCTTTCAGTGTAAATGTAAAGGGCTTTGTGGAGATATTTATGAATATGTATGTTTGATGTCTATATAAGCTCGTGTTGTTATGGCGCGCCTCTAGCAATTCTGCTGCGCGCCCAGCGCTGTTTCGCCTTTATTTCACAATGAACTGCTTGCATTTAAAATTCAGCAGTGATCTCGTTTCTCACAGAAGGAAGCTTGGGATCTGTCGAAAACCTCCGCTCTGCCAACTGCGGTTAATGGGTCGAAACCCGCACAGAAGAACAGACTTGGAGTCGGGGTTTGCCCTCTCAGGGCTCCCCGGGGCTTCTGTAGGGCCCGCTCCGGCTGCCCCGTTGCCAAGGGATGCGATCCCCGATTCCGCCTGCAGGCCTCTCCCTCCAATGAGCGCGCGGTGGGGGCGGGCCCGCCGGGTTGCCCGGGAGACGGGGTTGGTTAGCGGCGGCGGTGGCGATCGCGCTGTCGACGCTGCGAGCTGACAGGTGAGGACTGGCGGCTGTCGCCACTGGCAAGCGGCCCTGCACTCGGCAGCCGGGCCGAGCCAAGCCGGGTAGGGCAAGAGGTGTGCGCTACGCCGTGTACTGCATCGCTGTGTGTCGAGGGGCGGCTCGGTTTGGGGGGTTGGTTGAACCTGGTGGGCGCCCGATTGGCCTGCGGGCGGCGATCCTGTGGGGTTCGGCCAGGCCGCGCCGCCCCGCCGCGGCCTGGGTACGGGGCGACTCGGGGGCTTTCGGGGCTTTGGGCGGTTATCTGAAGTATCCAGGAGCGGGCTGACGGCATTGTTGGGGTTTTGCACTGCTTTTGAGACTTTTCTACTGCGTTCGTATATGTACCTGCGTGCTTGTGTGGAAATGTAAACTTGAGTAAATACGTTGGCAGAAATATTTGGGAGAAGCCAACTGTGTGGAAAACGATTGCCTCCTTAGGAAGAGGGAAACCTCTGGGCTTATTTGTACTTCAGGTGCTTTTCCCAGCTGAGACAAGTGCGGGAAGGGTGAACGACTTATAGCTTAGAGAATGTAAAACAAACAAACAAAATTATGTACAAAAGCAAACTATAGGGTAAGTAAAGTGTATGAAAATAAATTTAAGACATCAAATCTCAAAATGATGGAATGAGTATTTAAAAAAAAATCTGTTAAATAAACTCTGAGCTCTTAAGAGATGTTGCTTTACATGAAAATGGTCATGCGCCAATTTGAGAATGTTCTGAAAATGACCGGTCTGAGATCTTTCAGTTACTTGGAATATTGTAGTAAAGATCATAATCCTGGGTTTTAAAATCAATAAAGACCATAGTGCTTTTAAAAATTGGCTTAACCACTGAATGATATCGAACGGAAATAGTTGGAAATTTCCTTTCAAGCACCAAAACTATTTGTTTCAAGAATATCTTTCTGATGGCCAAGTACTTGGTCTTTCAAAACCATCATGGGTTGGAAGTCCATTGTGTCTTTCTAACTAATTCTAGAGTTTAAATCCCTTCTATGTTAGGATTGCAGAACTTCCTGGTTTTATATCTCCTTATAAAATTTTATCATGACATGATGCAGTGTCCTGCTATTTGTAAGCATTTAAGGGGAAGAATTCTGTTAATAAACTCATAGAGTAAACAATGACATGCTTTTCAAAGTTTAGCAGTATTTTTCCTCTGAAGAGAATGGGGAGCCATATTTCCCATTGTTTTAAGACAAGTTCAAGTTGCTAACTGTTGTGCTTCCTAATCTTTTTAGTCCCAAAATAGGAGAAAATCACTTAGCTTATGTCACTTCTTTCCAGATTAAAGGCATAATGGTATAGTTTACTGATGCATTTTATGTTTTTTTTTATCAAGTAAGTGTCTTGCACAAGTTAGTCAAACTTTGTTTTATCATTACTTAAGTTTTGCCTGTCAGAACTGCTCAGAACCTTCAGGTAAGACTGTAGACATCTTTGGCTAATTGTAAGTCGTATGGAGGCATGGTGATCTAAAGAACTTGCAAAAGTAATATGGAGTATGAATGGAGAAATACAGATAACATCAAAATGTTAAAATACCATGGGAGCATTGTTTTACTTACTGATTTTTGATAGCTTATTAATTATTCTCCCTGACAAGGTATCTACTGTCTTCCATGTCTCTGTTTCAAAAGAAGTGTCATTCTGTGCATTCTATTGCACCAAATCTCAGACTCCTTAAATAGCTCTGACTGTTTAAAGAATCCATAACACAATGCTAAACATCTGACTTGGCCATATGCTGTGAGGAAAATTTCCATATATCAAGAACAACACACAAAAATCCTTGCTGAGTTTGACTAAGTCCATTTAGCTCAGTGAGCCAGTATTTTATTTCTAACAGTTCTCATCTACTGAAGATGAGAACTTAGGGAAAGCTGTATTTCTTCTTTCTGCAGTTTGTGAGTCAGAGCTCATGAGGAAAAGAAAAGTTACTTCAGCAAATCCTGGTGAAGCTATTGTGTTATAACTCATAGATTTTGTTATATATGCAGAAGATACACAAGAGGAGAAAGTAAATATCAATTTAACATTTGAATTATAGCAACTGGAGTTGAGAACTGAGAGTTTACTGTAGGGTATAGCCAGTTCAGTAACATAGTGTCTTTCAGCCTATTTAAGTTAGCCACTGAGCTGTATTCTGGGTGCTAGAGGACAGAAGTTTTGTACAGTATTTTTTCCCCCCAATTTAAGTTTCATAATAACCATTAATTCTTTTTTTGTTCGTTATTTATTCCTCTATTCCCCCTATTCTAGCACAGACTGGAGATTCTGGATTTGCTGGGATGGATGGAGATTTACTAGATTAGCAGTATCAGCTTGTGCAGTTTTGCTGACCTGTTTTTATGTTGTTGACAATATCACAGTCTAATTCTCAAGGCAGTTTCAAGTGTGAAAGCTCATCTCTTTCAGTTCTTTCTATCATTTGGCAGTGTTTTCATTTATGGTGATGACCTTGACTGCACCATTATCTCTGCTAAGGCTTCTCTGATTTTTTCATTTGGGCTGCTTTGGTCAGTTTTAGGTGTAAAGGTGTGTGTAAGCAGACAAGTTGATAATTTGTAATTTCAAAAATACTCCGCACTGATGAATCTTTCTATTCAGTGTCCAGAGTCTAATTTAGTGTTTAATGATGGAGGATGCTCTTGGAAGCAGTGGGAAATTATTAATGTAATTTTTTTTTCTTAGGCTGTACATTATAGGTCTTATACTGGTGAAGTTAATACTGCCTTTTCCCTAGTTAACGAAGCGGGGTTTTTTTAATGCTTCTACTGATGAGAAGTCTAGTTCAGGTACACAAACCTTTATCTACTTTCCAGCCTGTGTGGCTAATTTAAATTCAGCTTCTTAGCCTATACGATATCTGTAACACTTTTATATCTCTGGTAATTACTTTCTCCTTACTTTGTTTTTTAAAACACTGTATTTGAAATCTTTAAATCCATCTCTCTTGAATATGCTAAACAAACATAATGCCTGATATGATGGTGTTAAGCTTCTTCCTGTTTTGAAATAGCTTTCCTAACAGATGTCAGGAAAGAAAATTAAGATGTCTTCAAGTGTGAGGTTACTGTTGAGAAGAGATCTGTAATCATTTGTTACTAATGTACAGTGTGGGGTTTTTTATACTTAACCTGCTGTCTAGGAACATGCATGTGACTGTATCCCATTCAGTTTTTCAGAAAATGAAGTACAATCTTATTGTAGTTAAAGAGGCTTCTGGTTTTTGAGGTGCTTGTGGTGGGGTTTTCTTGGGGTTCTTCTTGCATTTGGCCCTCGAAGTGTCTGAACAGATCTATTAAATTGAATGTTTTGTAAAAATCCTTAGAACAGAAAATGTTTTAGAAAGCTGTCTTGTAGACAAACTTTTCAAGAGCTGATCTATTTTTCTAATAAAATCAACTCTAGCTTTCCTTTGTCCAGCTTTAGCTAGTTTTCCAAATTTTGAAAATTCTCATTAGCAGATGTGTGAGAGGGTACAGTTTGTATAAGATGATATACAGCTGGATGTCATCCACACTTCAGCTAGTCAACCTCTCTTATTACAAATGCACATGGATGATGAATGGCAAAAGGACATCACCAAGATGTGAGGGATTTTAGTTATTACCTTGAGCTTTACAGCTTTGCAGCTTTCAGAAAAAGAGGACACAGTCTCAAGCTGTGCCAGGGAAGGTTCAGACTGGATGTTAGGAAGAAATTCTTCACAGAGAGAGTGATTACCCATTGAAATGTGCTGTCCAGGGAGGTGGTGGAGTCACCAACATTGGAGGTGTTTAGGAGGAGACTTGATAGAGTGCTTGATTGCATGGTTTAGTTGATTAGGTGGCGTTGGATGATAGGTTGGATGCGATGATCTTGAAGGTCTCTTCCAACCTGGTTTATTCTGTTCTATTCTATTCTGTTCTGTTGTAGAGAGAATTATTACTTCTTTTTCCTTCTTTTCTTTTTTTACAATTCCCACCCCCCTACTTTCAATTTATTTTTTTTTAAGGTTTATTTGTGCTTCAGATGCAGATTTTAGTTTTCTGCATTGAGTGCATTGAGATAAATGTACTGAGGAAATGTTTTTGTTCTTATATCTGCCTTAGAAATGTACTTAAGTGTAAATTAAATATCAAGTACTATTAAACATCTAAATCATCAAAATATAGTTTTAAAAGTTATTATTATTAAACTATTTCTTTTCAAATGTGTTTGTTATCATTCCAGACTGGAATTTGCACTGTTACAATCTAAATTTACTATAATCTGTTTCTAAATAGCATGTTAGAATGCAATGACTGAGCTAGTCATAGATAAAAACAGTGAGCATGATACAAAAACCCCACGCAACATCTTTCTTGCCATATTAGCTGTTTGCTGACAGACTGAAAGATCTTTTTTTCTTTTTTTTCTGAGGCACTTCAGCTTTGAATATTTTTAAATTTTATAGCAGTTATGAAATTGAGACAAGCATTTATGTACAGAAATAGCTTTATGAATAAGACTATGATTTTTCTCTATGCACACATACATCCTGTGTGCCCCTTTTTGTCTCTTTTGACCAAGGAATTTATAAATGAAACATATTTGTCTTCTCTTTCTTGAATGTTATGTGTATTCTTCACAGAATATGAATAGAGGCATCTGTGAAGCTATAGAATTCTGGTACTGTATATATGCATATGCATATATGTATATGCATTTATGTTAATTTTTTTTTTTCAAAAATAAAAAGACTATAAAAAATTTCATTGATTTTTTTTTTTTCCAGATCCAATTATGAAACATCCTTAGGAAGATTGGTGATCAAGTCCTATCCACTGCTATTGTTGGCAGCTAGAGCCTAATCTCCTTCATAAACTGATAAAGCTCAATCTTAAAAATAGCCATGTTTTTGTCCTTGTACTCTTGTGTGAAGGTTGTTTTAAAGTCTCATCCCAGTGCAGATCTGGTGATGATGATGGTGTCCTGGTAAATCCATGCAGCTTGCTGGAAAAGAATAAATGAGGTGAAAACCAGAAAGGACAACCATTTAGAGTCCTGCTTCTGTTTGTGCCTTTAGTAGCTTTTGAGGGAGTAGGGGAGATCTTAATTCTTAAGTGACCACATATGACAGGATCATGGAGACACAGGTGTGCTCTGTCATTCTCATACAATTGCTTATTGCACAACCTTTCTTTAAACATTATATTTGAGGCTTTACTTAAGGATATTTAGGCTCATAACTCGCTTCATATTCTCAATGTAAATGCACTAATTAATAAATAAAATGAAAGACAGATGTTGTCTGAGTTGCAGATTTTTTTAAGAAACTGAGTGGGTTTTAGGTGTCCATAGTCGCTTTTGAGAATTTTATAGTTGTTGCAGTCATGCAGTCAGGGGGATTTTGTATGATGTCTCCAAAATACCACATTGATGAAGTGTGCTGCTGCAGTACTGAACTGTGTGAGGAATAGAACTTTTATTCCCTTTTTTACCTCTTGTTTTTGTTTGTATAATGCACTGTGAAATCTGATGTGAAACTTGGGAGCATACCAGAATAGGATAACTGGCTGGAGAAGGAATAATTACAGTCAGATACGTGAAACTCTCCCAAGGGAGAGAAAAAAGGAACAGATGCATTCCCATGAATTAGTGAAAATTAGGCTTTTAAAATTTCCCAGCCCTGTGCTGGTGGCTGTAGCTGAGCCCTTCAGGCTCTGCTGGTTGTGAACAATGGAGATGCAGATCTTTTCTCTCTCTTTTTTTCCCTCTTATTTAAAAATGTTAAACATAAGATGCTCAGCACTTGTGATAATTATGGCCCCTCCCACTGCGCCAGTTAAAACCACCCCCTACATAACCAAAACATATCGCTTCCCATGATTCTGAAGGTATTTTACATTTCTGTGCAAGTTTTTGTGCACACTTACTGCTTTTTGAGCCACATTTCTTGCAGACAGTACATTTGAAGAAAAAGGAAAGAATTTTTTAGGAGACACATAAGAATGACTCAAGCAGCATCTCATTTTCAGAGCTCGGAGGCACTGTAAAATCAAGCTTGAAGCACTAACCTGCTTCAATTTAAAATACTGGAATATATACTGTAGTAATTGTTTTAGTGACGATTTCTGTTTTCCAGTTCAGAATCCAATAGATACAGTAATTGCTGCTAAAATTATTGCCGATTATATATTAATGAATGTAAAGATTATTGTAGGATTGTATCACAGAGTTCAGATCTGATCTTCAGGTAGCTTGTGTTGAGAAAATTTTAGTACAGGGCTCATTGTATTTACGTGTCTTCAGGTTCTGTAATTTTTTATTACAACTGTGCCTTCTGTTATGGCTTGGATGACTTATATTTCCCACTGGTTTGATGAAGATGATTGGTATGAAGGACAACAAAGAGTAAGAATGGCTTAATATTTTCTCTTTTACTTCCTTTATATCTTTCTTCCTGATGATTATTCTATTACCAGTATTAAAAATACTATTCCCACAGTGGCACTTACAAGGGATTTTTAGTAGTTTTAATAAGCTTTTGAATCATAGATAAGCACATCTAAACTTTTTTTTTTTTTTAAATTAATGTTGCTGAATAAAAGATACTAGAAGGTTGGTGGCCACCTGCTTGCACATTCTCTAACATGTAATGAGATAGAAATCAAACATTTAATTTTATTGTATTGGGAGGAATTAATACACTGTGCATGGAGTAAATTAAAAGAATTATAAGCAGTAATTGAGTAAAACAAAACTATTTGGGAGTTATTAAATTCACCTGGAGTAATTTCCAAGTTGTACCTTCAGTATCTATGTATTTTTATTATTATTTTTTCAGGAGAAGAAGTCATTACTGTAGCAATGTTCATTAACTGCATGCCTTGGGGACGCTTGATCTGCTGCTGCTTTCATAGATTTATGATGGGAAGTGGATCTCTGTCACTTCTGTTTCACTGTATCAAGTTCCTTTATGTAATCATGTATTTCTGTTATTTTTGTCATTTTGACAGTATATTCTATGGTAAAGAATTGAAATGCAGGAGATGCTACTGAAACAGAAGGGCCAGCATCTGCCTTAATTACATTATTGCATCTAACTTGTTAATTCCATAAATATTAAGAACTAGCTGATTTTAATAATTTTCTACTGTTCTCATTTTACGTGTCACTCATGATATCAATGTTTCAGATGTGGAGTTATTTTTTAATAGCTGCTCATCAGGGATTCAAGTGCTAGATATGTCAAGAAGTAAACGTAGCTGAAATCAGAAGTGTCTTGGCAATTTGCCAGCTGAAAAGCAATTGGTGATTGTGGTAGCTCTGAGTTAGAGGATGAGAACAAAATTCTAATGGAAACTCTTACATGCTTTTTACTGAGATAGATACTGTTGTATATATTTCTTTGTATTACATACAGTACCCCAAAATTAGTTTTCTGGTACCATATCACTAGCCAGTACTCTGGAGATGATGCAAAATATGATTGTCTTAGATTGATTAGGTATGTAGTCCAACAATGCTGGTGATGTTAGAAATACCAGTGGTTCTCCATGCCCTGTTTCAAACCCTAGTATTGTTCTTTGGACTATCTTGTTAAAGTTGCACAATAAATGGTAATCTAGTTAACCTGTACAAGTGGTATAGTCAAGACAGTCAAAAAACATTCCTTTGTAAGACTTACCCAAGTTATGATTTTTAATTTTTTTTTAAGTTGTTAGCCTTAGGTTTTCTAAGCAGGATATCTACCTTGGATTAATTTACTTCCTTTTAATTTCAAGTAAGTGTTTCAAATCCACACTTTTTCCAAACCAGCAAGGGGTTTACAACTTCTTGTGAAGACAGAGATACTGTGGTTAAATCACAGAATCACCAAGGTTGGAAGAGACCTCAAAGATCATCAAGTCCAACCTGTCACCGCAGACCTCATGACTAAACTGTGGCACCAAGTGCCATGTCCAATCCCCACTTGAACACCTCCAGGGATGGTGACTCGAGCCTAAACTTCCCCTGAATTATAGCAGGAATTTGGCTCTCAGTTTATTGTAGAGGTTTAAAAGGCTGTGTTAGTAGTACACTTGTTCATTCAAAATGATTTTTTAAATAATAATATTATTTTCCTAGTCAGTGTCTGGATAATATACATAGAATACATAGAATAAACCAGGTTGGAAGAGACCTTCAAGATCATCGTATCCAACCCATCAACCAATCCAACACCACCTAAACAACTAAACCATGGCACCAAGCGCCCCATCAAGTCTCCTCCTGGACACCTCCAATGATGGTGACTCCACCACCTCCCCGGGCAGCCCATTCCAATGGGTAATCACTCTCTCTGTATAGAACTTCTTCCTAACATCCAACCTAAACCTCCCCTGGCACAGCCTGAGACTGTGTCCTCTTGTTCTGGTACTGGCTGCCTGGGAGAAGAGACCAACATCTGCCTGTCTACAACCTCCCTTCCGGTAGTTGTAGAGAGCAATAAGGTCACCCCTGAGTCTCCTTCTCTCCAGGCTAATGAATGCACTAATCTTGAACACTTGCTAGGTTATCATAAGTTAGGCAATGTAATCTGCAAATACTGGTTACAAGAGTCTTCTGATGATTTTGAAGAACCTTGCTGAAATTCAAAACCTAGTCTTTGGCACTCTTCCCTGCCTTTGGTCAATCTTCTGATACTCCAGGAGCCACAGATGGTCTCTGTGCCATTAATTGTAGACAGAAGGAGGAAAAAAGTTTTCACAACTTCACCAAAGAGCATACAAACTCTCTTGGTACTGCGCAGTGGTAAACTGGTAAACATCCTGTCACATTTAACAAGCAGTAAACTTCTGTTTAAAGGCAGTGCTTCAACTGATATTGAGATACCTGGTTCTTAAGAAATTAGAACTGAAATACCACACGCACTGCCATCTATTCTTTGTTTCTAAACATGTTTTTTCTTACGCATCTCTTAAAATCCATGACAACTGATCTTTGACAATACAAATACTGCCAAAGTTTTCATAGTGTAAGATTTCTTCTCATCTCTTGATGTATTTACTTTTGATATTCCCCAGATTCATAAAGTAATAGATAAAAATGCATTTAATGTAACAGGTGGCATAGAATAAAATTTAGAAAATGCTCATTCTAGAAACATTAATATTTTTGGAACTTTGCTCTGTTTAATCTTAATAAATTTAGTTTGTGTGTTGGCTTTTCAGCTGCATATGTACCAGAGTATGGATATAATGTGCTGAGTGTATTCCAGCCCCATTAGAAGAAGGCTAGTACTAATTCTGCTTATGTTCGTACATGACAGTCTGCTGTTGAAGCAGGCACAGTTGGTTTTCTCAATGTCATGCAGACATGCAGAGATTTCTTGGTGGGTTTGAAGACCTTCAATTTTTTTAGCAAGATAAATTCATTGCCTGTTATCTTTTGCTTCACACCGGTTCCATTGGATAGGGTAGTAAATTTGAAACTCTTTGGTTCAGTGGTCACATTTTCATCTGCAATGGATTTTTCCACAAAGGTGGGGAAAATATACCCAGTGTCTTTAGGGGAGGTGTTACTACTATATAATTAAAGAAGAATTTTAATTAATACATATTGACAGAAATACTGGTACCTGGGAACAATAGTCTGGATGAAACAGTTTCATGTGTGAAACATACAGGAGTGACATCAGGCTTTACACATAAGAAACTACATAAATCTATCTGGAAGGTAGTGACAGTAGAATGAACAGAACCAGAGTACACTAATACTTTACTGCATATAGCTGTTCAGAAACTAGGGGTTTGCACACAGAGAAGCATATTGATCAACACAAGGCTACTTTATTAATTTCTGTGTGCATGCCACACTGCATATGTGCTCATTTGGAAAGGTCAGACACCATCTGGACCACAATCACTAACAAGATAAGCCTATGTTACTGGTTGTGCTTGATGGTTATACATTTATGAATACTTAAAACATGCAAGCACACAGTTTGATAATTTGAGGGTGCTAAGTGATGGATTTAAAGAGCTATTATTATTCTATAAGCACTGTTGCAGTACAGTCAGGAAATACAAGAGCCATGAAATACACTGAGTAACTGAAGCAGAGGTTAAAATTAAAATGGTGCCTGTTAAGGAGCTGCAGTTGCCAGGTTACTGACACTGCCGTTTTGTGTGTGTATGCGACACAACGCTCAGTCATTTCTCCTGCATCCTTTAGTAACTGCATTATTCTCTGAACATCAAGGTTTAGTTCTTTCATCTGTTGAGTAAAGTGATTTCATTCTACAACCTGAGCAAGATTTTGCATTTTTGGGAGAAGCAAGGTACTGGAATGAACGTGGAAATTCCTAAGTGGTTTACAAAAAATGATGCCTATGCTAAGGTAGGGATTATTAGGCATTTATCTTTAAGTTACTGATATATAGCTATGTCTATGTATCTAGTCTGTTCAGTTGTTATTTTTAAATATCACTAACTTAATGGTATACAACATTTCAGTTTAATCCCTTCCCCCCAACCCCTATATTTAGCAACAAGAAAGGGCTTAGAGTGTTGTTGCTCATGTCAATAGAAAATAAAGGTTTTTGTTATCCTCCCTTATCTGTCCATCTCCTTGGAAACTGTGGGCTTCCTTTGGTAGCTTTCCCAGTGTGGTATACATTTTTACATGGGCAGTTGTTGTTTTTTTAGTGTAGATGTAAGAGTCCAATATGTTTACTTATACCTCACTTACTTTGAAATAAAATGCTTTTTTAACAAAGTAAGAGAAATCTCCATTGTATAAAATTATAACGTGTGAAATCATACCGATATTTATTCAGTTATACTGCATTTCTAGTTTTCTGCCATTTTACTCAGGTTATTCTGATAAATGCTGCTTTCTCCCTTGTTAGTATATTCAACAGAACATGATGTCTGAAAAGATCTGCAGAAAACTGCTTAAATGCATGGTACTTAGAATAACAGTATGCCACACAGTTGTAACTTCCTCTAGGTGTTATTTTATGAATTTACAAGAAGAGGAACTATTTGCAAGTTTAAAGTAACATATTAATAAATAAAGTGCATTCTTTTCTGTAATGCAATTCAGAATATTTTATGTTTGTTGTTCTTATTTTTTAGGTACACTTAAATAGAAAAAATCTATATGAAGAATCATCTTAATAATGCTTTTTAAGCATGTATTACTAATTCAGAGAAATAATGATATATTAAAAGGCAGCAGTTTTCTTCTAAATGTTGCTCCTCTGTAGGATACATTTCTATTTGAGTATCAGACTGAAAAATAGTACATTATTTAACAACAACAACAACAAAAAAGATTGTTTAAAATGGGGAATGCGATTTTTATTTGTAAATTTCTCTTCAAAACAGATTAAAGTTACCTTTTGTCTTTTATGTAAATGTAGAACAAAGAACAGAAAAATGTGTTCTTCTCTTTCAAATACAGTACTTAGTATGACATAGCCAGTAATGCTTACAGACATACGTTTAGAACTAGGCTGAAATAAGTTTATAGCCATTTGGTAACAATGATTTTTGGTCATGGTTAATCTAGTCTGAATTCTAATCAGTGACATATGCATTTGGAAACTATTAAAAATATCCAAAACTATGCAGGTGTCCTAATGACATGAAAAAGGAATAAGTTAAAGCCTTGTCATTGTAAGTCAGCTTCATGGAAAACATGAAAGTAGTAGTCCCAGTAGTGGAACTCTCTTCAAGACCAAAGCACTAATCTGTTTTGTGTAATCATAGTAATTGCAAAACCAGTGTAGAGGAGCTTTTTCTGTTCTAGATTTCAGCACTTAGGCTTGGAATCCTTATTCTCAGACACTTAGAACCAAGTTTTTTTCTAGATTTCATGTAGTCAGGAATAACTTCTTTCCTTCATAACAAAGCAAAAGGAAATATCTACTGAATAGATTAACAGGATTTTTTACATGCAGATTACTGCAGAATCCTACAAGACAATTCTGTTGTTCTGAAAGAACCATTTGGAATACTGTTTTGGCATCTGTAAGACATCATAACTTGTAATCAAGCCACAAATTTAAAACGTTTGAGGATAAATCTTCATTATAGACAATTGTCACATTTTGGTGTTGCTGCTGCTGATTCTTTAAATAATAAGATAAACTTTGTGTGGGATTCCTGTCCTTTGTAACATGAGATGGATTGCAGATGAGCTGCAATCTATAGAAGTATCCTTTCTGCAGAAGTTAAAAGTTGAGTATTGTTGCCAGAGACAGAAAGGAAGTCCAATAGCCAAAGCACTAGTATGCAGCAGAGCTGTATCTTGTAACTCATTTTTCCTGTATATTTCTGTTGTTATTCACTGGCTAAACATTTTATTTTCTTCACCCGTTTAGCACTCTGTCATAGTCTTTAAGCACAACAGTTTGAAGACCTTTTAAGACATATTGCATAACTTACTTATGTACAACATTATTAGCATATGGTTTATTTTGTCCAGCTGTCTTTATGGAGGATGGAAGGGAAAAGAGAGCACTGTAATATAGAAAGTGTTGAACCATGCTGCAGAAGAAAATGAAAGTGATGAACAGCTTCAGCTAGTATAAATTAAGAACTATCTTGAGTTTTCATGTGCTGTGCCTTTTTTTTTTCCTTTTTTTTTTCAAATTGATTCCTGTGAGTGATATTAAAATCCCTTTCCTGTATAGCACTGAGGCCTCTGAACATCTGCTTGACTTTATTTTGGATACATTCATTTGTACCTCATCAACACAAGACGTTGCTGTTAAATCATAAAGGCTGGCTATACTTTTAAGGCACATATGTATACATTATTTATGGGAGCAAAAATGTATTATTCTGTTCTTCAGCATTCTACTGCCTTGTTGTAGTCTAATAAATTTCTGTTTTAAAGGCAAAAATGTCACAGGTTAAACAAGTGGGACTTCTGGCTGCTGGATGCCAGCCATGGAACAAGGATGTATGTGCTGCTAGTGGGGACAGATTTGCCTACTGTGCTACCCTTGCTATTTATATTTATCAGGTAAGATTAGTTTTGCATTTTTACATTGTTGTCTGTTTCACTTTTAACCTTGTCAATAAGTGTTTCTACAATGTTTTTGGAAATATGATTGCTGCTGAGAAGATGTCTGTGTAAAGCTCAGTCTTCCATTCTAGATACCCCTTAGAAATTATTTTTCCTCCTTGTTACAGCTAGTGCAGAAGATTGATGTAAAATTTGTATTTGAAGTTATATATGTCAAATATTATTCTTAAAAGACAGGCTCTGAATCTAACAAACACTTGAGATGAATAAAGTGCAGCAACAGAAGAGAGGGTTCTAAGAAAGAAATGAATTCCACAGTTTCCTTTGAAGCTGCAGTGTGAGAATGGTCTTTTGAAGTAGTTTCATTCACTGTGCAAAGCTGTGGGTTCAGTGACCCACCTTTCTTTGATTTGGAACAAGTTACTGCTTTTTACATTTCTGGACTGCTTGGCACCAGGTCTTCTAAAGTTAGCAGATAGTATTCATCAACACCTAACCAAAAAGTAGAAATTACGTGGAATTTTCAGACTGAAATGTATGTCAGGAAACAAAGGATTTTCTTATTTTAAGTCCATGAGTTATACTGCTAGTAGGATTATAAGAAACAAGTCACTGTGTCAGGTTTGGGCTTTTTTTTTTTTTTTTCCATTGTGCTAAGTGATACAAGAAATGAGAAGAGATACAAAATGCTTTATTTATTATTATAAATAAAGCATTTTAGGATCATGTTTGACTGCTGTTACTAATATACAACAAGTTTTATATACAATTTACCATATATGTAATAGTTTACAAGTGGAACAAGGAAAGACTGTTAATAATGGCTGGGCTAATTGAGTATTTGACAACTTTTCAGTCTGAATCAAAATGCTTAAGAATGTAACATACTGAGATGTCAGGGACTTATAATTATTAAAGACACTATAAATTCATCTGTAAGTCTGATATGCTTGTATGAGCTTTCTCCAACCTAACAGTATGTAAAGTGGGTTTACAAAATACCTATCTTTTTTTAATGGATTTTACTTTTTGTTTAGCTGGATCACCGATACAATGAATTCAAGCTCCAAGCAATTATGTCTGAGCATAAGAAGACAATCACAGCCATATCTTGGTGTCCCCACAATCCTGACATTTTTGCAAGTGCCAGTGCAGATAGTTTAGTAATCATTTGGAATGTCACTGAACAGAAAGTTGTGGCCAAATTGGACAATACAAAAGGTATTTCAGACATGGAGATTTATTTGATCTATTTGATCCATACAGCTTTTTCATCCAATGGTATCAGAAATACTTGATAGAGAATAAACTCTAAGCAGTTAGTAATCCAGAGGTTTTACTATTGTATAATGCAATATTCTTGCCAGATTTGTTGCAGGTCATTTTAGAAAATAATGATAATGCGTTTGAGTTAATTGCTGAACTATTATAACTGATAAATTTAGGAATTTTCTTTGCCATTGTTTTCTTTTTGAGCAGGAAAATAATTTCTTTTTATTTTTTTACTGTGTAAAAGGATAACTAATAATGATTTAAACATTGTGTGTGTTCATGAAGACCTTACAGAAGTGAAATCAAGTAAAATGTAGCCTTCAGCAGATTCAAATCTAAATTACGAGTGAAAACCAGCTTTTGTTTAAACACCCTAATGCTTTTCTACCTGCATCTTGAAACTGGTGATTTGGCTTTTGTAATAGAAGTCTAGGGGGTTAAAAGTCTTTGCCTGACACTTTTCCTGGACAGCTTTTGATTCATACCCTTAACTCAAAACCAGCACCTGTATTTCTGTTCTTACAGTCTCTGTCAGGTGTCATAGAATAGAATCACAGAATCATAGATTGGTTTGGGTTGGAAGGAACCTACAAAGGTCATCTATTCCAACCCACTTGTAATGAGCAGGGACACCCTTCACTAGATCAGGTTGTCCAGAACCCTGTTGAGTGTGGCCTTGAAGATCTCCAAGGATGGGGCCTCCATGACTCCTACGTTTGCATTCTTGGAAAACAGATGCAACCCAAGAGCAGTCAATATTTGATGACATAGGGAGACATTTTGTGACCCCCTCCTCTGTTCTTTCCAGAGCACATAGGATATCTCTGAAAAACTTCTGTATCTTGCATTTTCTACAAAAGGAATAAGTAGGAGAAAACCCACGCTGATTTAATGGATTCTAAAAGGAGTATTGTCTTAGTTTATGCATTAATATAAAACCTTACACTTCTTTTTCGATACATTGCTTGTTTAAAAAACTACTTTAGCCAATGGCTACCAGTGAAAAAGTGTTATTATTATTTTAAACTTTTAAAAAGTTAGTTTCCTTTTAGAATAATATGTTTAAGCCTCCTATTAATGCTGCTTCTTACTCTCTTTGACATTTCCATATTAAAATGTCTAAATACAAACAGTTTTGAAATTGCAGCTTGATGAGTTTGTCATTTTTTCTTTCAGATACTTACTATTAAGTTAGGTCACTGAGAGTTGGAGAGCATAAGATGAAAATCCTTATACTACAATGCTTACAGTTAAGTGTTAGGCAACTGAATTTAAACTGTCATATATCCAGAAGGAAGCTACCAAGTGTTCCCTCTGATTACAGAGCTAGCTTTCCAATTTTGTCACAAATACCTACCTCTACTACATTTATCTCTAAATTAAATTCCATTTTGTTTTGTAAAATTAGACACTGTAAACTTTTTAGTATCAGATTAGTAGCAAATAGCTTACAGTAAAATGTTAACAGTGAATGAGTAAAGTATTGTGATTTGCTTTAGCATTAACAAAGTATAGGTATCATAAAATACACCCCATCAAAGTAGTAGTTAAATAATTTGGGAAACAGTCTACTTCCTATGTATAGATATATGTAGTTTAATTCTGCACTGTAAGATGTTCACACAGCTGTCTAATATTTTGTTGTTGAGTAATAATTTATATAGCTTTTAAAGACAATTACTGATACTGACTCAAGCAGTAATGCACTGAATTTCATATCCTGGTTCTTACAAGGTTTACCTATATGTTTCAGGAATTCCTGCATCACTTAGCTGGTGCTGGAATGCCGGTGATGCAGTTGCATTTGTGTCCCACAGAGGTCCATTGTACATCTGGACTATCTCAGGACCCGACAGTGGGGTAACTGTACACAGAGAAGCACATAGTTTTTTGTCAGATATCAGTCTATTTAGATGGCATCCAAAGAAAAAAGGAAAAGTAGTATTTGGCCATACTGACGGAAGCCTCTCTATTTTTCAGCCAGGTAAAAACTGCTATGGTAAAATATTTATTTTTATGTATATATATCTCTTGTCTCAGTATATGCATGTAATTCTGCACTTCTGTCATTTAGGTTTTATAGTATATGCACTTTGCAATTATCTTGTATACAAGCATAAATGGAGGTAGCAGTTTATGTTATTAATTGTTGTGCAGTCTTAAATTATTTCCCCCATGTCTGGTAATAGATTTATAAAATTAGTCTAAATATAATGTGCATTAAACAGCATTTTCCCTAGAAAATAATAATGAGAGTTATTTTCAGACTGTTCCCCAGTGACCAAAAACTTTTCAGCATTTTTTCAGTATGTATCACAATAGGCTTAGTTGTACATCAATCATTAAAGAATATAGGTGGGTCATGGAATTTATCGTAACAAGTTGATTGTATTCTTCATTACCAAAATTGAAAATTAGATCACAACTTCAGAACTATAGATCTAAGTTAATTACTCTTTTGGACTGTACACTTTCTTACAAAAATGAGAGCCAGCTCTTGATAATAAGAAAAAGTGAGGAAAAAACCATCTTCTTAGAAACTTTCAATAATACAGATCATCAAGTGAAATAATTCTTCTGTTTTGCAGGTGTCAAATTAGATATTTAATGGCTTGTTCTGGCTTCAAAATCTGTCACCATTTCATAATTGCACACCTGAGTTTGGGGGGGCACAAATCTAAAGGCAATTGTTCATAAAGAGTTTTTTGTCTGCCACAATTATTTTTTCCTAGGTCATGCTGCCTTTATTTTTGCCTGTATTTGCTGTGGTATGCAGATATTCTTAAATGACTGGATATTTTAGGCTGCGCTGCAAACCTTTACTTGTGGAAAATGTTATAACAATGTATATGATTTACTGTACTTTTCATTAATATGAACTTATGTTAATAGACCTGACAGCTGTTTTTGTTTTCTGCTGAGTTAAAAAGAAAGTTCTATCTGATAGAGCTGGAAATACTTTAAGTCAAATACTACTAAACCAGCTTCATGAATTTCACTGGTGCATACAGTAGAGCAGGCTACTAAAAAATCCAGGGAGAGACAAAATTGATATTTGCAAATCTTGTAACTATTGAAAGGATATACTTATTTTTACTTTGAAATTATCTGTTTTCTTGTGCCCCTAAAGGCTCTAAAAATCAGAAACATGTCTTAAGACCGGAGTCTCTTGAAGGAACAGATGAAGAGGATCCAGTTACAGCACTGGAGTGGGACCCTTTGTCAACCGACTACCTTCTTGTTGCTAATTTACATAATGGTATTCGATTAGTTGATTCTGAGTCTCTGTCCTGTATCACAACTTTTAATTTTCCCAGTGCGGCAGCATCCGTTCAGTGTTTAGCCTGGGTTTCCAGTGCGCCTGGAATGTTTATAACTGGAGGTAAGCCCTTTTATTTCCTGATTTATACAAAGGTGATAAATACAGGACTGAGTCTTCAAAATTGATACTTCAAATACTATCTGTGTCATAAAATTTCTGTATTTCTATAAACAAAAGCATACCTGCATTATACAAAATAATTACATGAAACTGTAGAAAAGAAAAAGAAACAGAAAACTACACTGAGGAGGTTTTGCTTACTTCATATTTGTTGTGTACATAAAGAAGTTACTTCAAACTATTTTTTATACTGAATATTTTCCTCATGCACACTTTAGCAACATATGACAGTTACTTTGGGGATGGGAAGGAAAATGTGTTGTACTGGTGGATGTCACTTCTTGAGCCCCTGCTTTTTTTCCCCTCTACTTTCCCTCTACTTTCCCTCCCTCTTTTTTCTGCCTCATTTCTACACCATAGATGTTACTGCTGAGGTTGAACTAATGAATAAGGAAAGAGGGACTGTGCGAATATTTCATAATAAAAGAGGTTCCATAGTTTATCTACTAAGGTTTAAATAACTAATGTTGTTAATAGTGGTATCACCCTGGAGATGACAGTGCCTGCTTATAAAATCCTTCCTAGGATTCTAAATTACATTAATTTTTTTATTTTTGCTTACATTAGTCCACAAATTGCATACCTCTGTGTACAGCAAAAAGAGAGTGATAAATGAAGTGGTTTTTTTTTTTATGTTTTCTTGAACCTCAGATTCTCAGGTTGGTGTGTTACGTGTTTGGAATGTTTCACGTACAACACCTATAGATAATTTTAAATTGAAGAAAACCGGTTTCCATGGTTTACATGTGCTAAGTTCTCCTCCAAAGAAAAAGTGTAAGTGTAACTTTGAGTGTTATTCATTGCAGTGTCTGCAAGCTAAGGAAATCTTGTTTGTGAACCTTGTTATATTCAAGTTGGTCTCTGTAAGTTTGTGTAGACTGTATTTCTAAAGTAAACAAAATACCCTCTGGTACCAGTGGACTAGAAAATGCATAAAGGATCAAGTACTTTATAAAGTCCTTCTGTAGCAGGTGATGCTTCATACAGTAGTTCTCCATTTCTTTTGTTTTTACTCTCATTGGAATACAAAGCATTTTACTCTTTGTTATTTATTACTAAATTTAAAACGTATAAAATAATCTTACCTATTTATATCTTTTGCTTTTATTTTGTTAAGCACATTCATCACAGTATCCTACTAAAAATCACCATACATCCTCAACAAGTGAGGCTGTTCCTCCTCCAACTTTAACCCAAAACCAAGCATTTTCTCTTCCTCCTGGTCATGCTGTCTGTTGCTTCATGGATGGTGGAGTGGGGCTGTATGACATGGGAGCCAAAAAGTGGGATTTCCTTAGAGATTTGGTATGTTTCATTTCTGTCTTTAGAATGAGAGTTTATTTGGCTTACATGCTTTCTTCTAACAGCAAAAAAATGAGAATGAAGTCTTCACAGCACTGCAAAACAGTTTCTGTGATTAAAAGGAGTCTAAATTTCTAGGAAACAAAATGACACTTCTGAAGTTAAAATTAACTCTTCATTTCAAAAGGCTGAATCTTGTTGGTTGTATTCTGTCAGTTTGGTTTTATCTAGAAATAAAGATATAAGGCCTTGGGTTTGTTAGCTGCTTTATTAGGGTTTGAACTGAAATTTTAGTTTGATGACCTTAGAAATGGTATAAAGAGAATTTACTATAAACCAGAATCAAAGTTCTAGTCAAATCACAGAGGAAAATATATGCAACTCAGATGATCAGGTCACTCGGTTTAAAATGACAAATACTGAATTAGTAAGTCTTTCTTGAAGCAGAAATTCAGAACTGGGTTTGTCAGATATTAGGTGAACCTCCTCTTCATTCTGCTTTTGGCTATTATTGAAGATTTTTCATTTTTCACTCTTCCCTTGTTATGAGAGAAACTTGAATCTGCCTCCATATGCATTTGAATAGAGACTGCTGGTTAGCATTCTTTTTCCATTTTTAATGGTTTTGGTCCTGCAAAGCTTCTGAGGCATAAAAAAATTGCATATTATGTTTCTCATGTGTCTACCAAATTAAATTCTACAAATGCATGTCTTAGAAAATGAGAAACTGATGCAAAAATTTTAATGGATTGAAGTTTAAACTGCAGTAGAGCATAGACTGTAGAAACATGTACAACTCAGTGGAATAGTAGAAAATTTGTAGAACATGATCAATATACTAAGCTTTATTTTTTTCAGTCAGAGAATTTTGCCCTTTAATTAAATAGGTTTTGGGGTTTTTTACAAATATTTTTCCCTTTTTTTTTTTTTTTAGGTTGACTCTTGTCATTCTACCTTTTATCAACTCAGTTCCAACAGGAAATACCAGCAAGTCCCTGGCACTGCATCACTTTGTTGTTTCAGGGTGGAATTTTGTTGTCATTAGCAATGATCTATGAAAGGGAGGAGTGTTGTAGTCCAAGCTATTTTACGCCTTTTAATTCTGACTGAGCCATAACATATAGAACATATTGAACTCAGACCTAACAGATTATAATACCATGTATTTTAGAGTATGATCTAGAGTTGGACTTTTGACAAAAAATCAAATTTAATAAAAATGGATTAAATATTTGTTTCATTTAAGGGACATGTTGAGACCATCTTTGATTGCAAATTCAAACCCGATAACCCTGATCTTCTTGCTACAGCTTCATTTGATGGCACAATAAAAGTTTGGGACATAAATACTTTAACAGCGGTTTACACATCTCCTGGTAATGAGGGGGTTATTTATTCCATTTCTTGGGCTCCAGGTGAGAATATTTTGCTTTAGGTCTAAATATTTTTTGAATTAGCATTGACTAGCGGAATTTGTGTTATTCAAGTGTGAGATAGGAGGGTATCTTGTAAGATTTAAACATAACTGAAGTGTTATCAGTGAAACTTACAGAACTCAATGCTTCAGACTTTGTTGATGACTACTCATACTTTTCCTGCTTCTTTCACATCCCTTACTCTTTGAGTTCCTCTCCACATTGTACTTTATTCCTAATGTATAACTGAATGGATACCACCATTTGTATTTAGTTTCAAAAGACCTTTGAACTTAGTGATTACTCTATTTTTACCCATCATTCTCCTGCCTGAATTTTCCCATCTTACATGTGTACCTCTCTAGACTCTTCCTGCATATATTGCCATTTCCACCTCTGAAGTGGGATATAAAATAAGTTACAACTTTCATATATTTGTGCCATCTAGATACTTGGAAAAGTGTAACTATATTGGGATAGAGGGTCATTATGGTAATGAATGTTCAGCTGCTTTTGGATTAGCCTTTAATTCAGTTTTCAGGGTCTCCCTGTGGAATCATATATACTAAGATTTTCCACCATGGAACATGTGGTTACAGATTGAGCTACATAATTGATGGGCTTAGGTTCTGCACTGGTGCAAGATTAAGAAAAAAATCCTGTTAGATGTTCTGTCACAGCCTTCCTGTCTTAGTATGTAGGAAACTTGAATATGCTCTAGCTGCTACAACTTTAAGCTTGAAGCATTAAGTTTATATCTCTTTCTTCAGTTTGAGACATATGTATTGTGGACATTATTTCATAGAGTCATAGAATGGTAGGGGATTGGAAGAGCCCTCCAAAGATCATCAAGTCCAATGCCCCTGCCAAAGCATGATCACCTAGGGATCTTTTTTTTTTTCTCTCTTGCCACCTTAACTTTGAGCAGACATTAAGAATACTTTTTACAATGACACTTTTATTTTGCCCTTTCCTCAAAATAAGAATGTAGAAAAGCAGGTTTTGGGGCTTTTGTTGAAATTAATGTTTGTGATTTAGTGTCAGATGCTGTCCTTAAACTCTGAAAAACTCTTGTTTATGTACCATTCATGACTTCTGTTTATATTACATTTCTTGAAGTTACAGTGCAAACTCATTAGTCAAATGATACTGTGATCTTATATTTATTGTGAGATCTTACAAATGTCTTTCTCTAAAGGAGATCTGAACTGCATAGCAGGTGCAACATCTAGAAATGGTGGTTTCATCTGGGATGTCAGAAAAGGCAAAATGATAACCAGATTCAGTGAGGTAAGCTGAAATTACTTCTTTTTTTTTGGTCTATACGAATGTATTTCAGGTGTTGCCTTTATTGTCTATAAATAAAATGGGTCAGAGTTCATATTTTTGTAAAAGGTTGCTGTTATATAAATATATAAAGATTATGCGGATGCCAGCTTATCTCTGAAGCAGGAGCATTTTCACCTCCTCAGACTGAGTTTGTGATGTGAGGATGATGAAGCACCAAATTATCTCGTTTCCTAAACCTGGTCCTGTAATGATGCACAGCAAAAGCATAGCAGATTCTATCTTAAACATGTAAATATAGATGGATGTATTGACTTGGTATCAAAATGTAAAATTCTGTTCTGTATTTTCATACATAAGACCCAGAAAAAAAATTCAGTTCCTGAAGTCTGGACCCATAAAGCTGTATTTTGCAGCACAGTGAACAATTGGCCTTATTTAGAATCTTGTCTTTTGTTACCTGAAATCTGTGCAAATCCTGAAACTGTAGCATAATTGTTAATGGCAGTAGAAGCTATCTAATACTATGTTGTGTATTAGTATACAGCTGTAATATTCAGATAATACAGACATAATGAACTGTAGCACCTGTTGCTAGGACATTTTTTAAGAAGACAAGGATGGTGTAGGGGGTATGGAGAACTGGGGAGGTGGGCATAAAACATTCAGGAGTTATTCAGTTTTAGCACCCACAAGATTAGCTCTTGTGCTACTAAGCTTCCTTTCTCAAACACTCATCCTAATATGCGTCCCACTAAAGTTTTCACATACCACAAGTATTCATGCCCAGTAACTTCATTATTCCAGCAAGCAGCTAACCCCTTTTTTTCAGTCTTCAGGTTTATATAGTTATGCGCTTCTTATTCTTCTACTTGACCCAGTTCTGTATCTTAGATCCTGAAGAATATGATATTTTTACTGTGTGTCTGTCCTCAGCCCAAATTTTTGGACTTGGATTCTCAAATGTTGTAGCTGTATTCGGGACTGATTACAATGTGATTTTGCATAGTATGCATTGCTGGGAGAAAAGGGCTGAAACACATAGGAGAATAAAACAAAAAGATGAGTCAATAGATGAGAGAAAAAGGGGTGAATTATTTCTTATTGATAGGTATTTTGCATTTTTTGAAGCATGGAAAGAATGGAATCTTCTGCATTGCCTGGAGTCATAAAGATTCCAAAAGAATAGCAACCTGCAGCAGTGATGGATTTTGGTAAGTTACTGGAAGAGAAAACCTAACTGCTAAGTGCACTTGTCAAGTCAGTAAACTTTGACAGTTCTATTGGTGATTAATTGTAATTTTTTTCTTAGAAAAATATTGATTAGTGTCATGTACGTGTTAGGATATATTTCTCATGATTTAAAAAAAGAAATAGTTGCAAAAAGAAGGGTATGCAAGACACTGATAGTGAAACTGAATATTGATTTTTATTTAACCAGGAATTTTCTAGATTTCTTCCCTTGTAGATATTAAGGCCACTTCCAAAGCTATTCCACTTGACTTGTCCTCATTAAAAAGACACGTTGTGTCTGTCGTTTGAATGACTTAGGAATCACTATTTTAGAAGAAAGTAATTGCAACTGTACTATTGCAGGAGTCTAATAGCTTATTTGTAAATAATTGCAAATGCCCATTGTGAACAACTTTGAATGCATTATGTTTCAGTAGATTTTTACATGTTCATTCTTTTCTTTTGCTACCCATGTTATTGCAGCTCAAACACAGTGAGCATGAATTTTAGAAAACAATCAGCTTCTTTTTAAAAAAAAAAAAACTCCCTAAAGATCGGCTTGTACCTTAAAGCTATAGCTACAGCTTGGATTTGGGGCTATGAAGATCCTTTCAGTGGACATCTTTACAGCACTTCTGAAAGAACAGTGACTCTGAAGTCAAGTTAAATCTTTTCTTGGGACATGTTGTCCAGGGAGGTGGCCCCGTTTAAGACCAGGCTGGATGAGGCTCTGGCCAGCCTGATCTAGTGTGGGGTGTCCCTGCCCATGGCAGGGGAGTTAGAACTAGATGATCCTTGTGGTCCCTTCCAACCCTGACTGATACTATGATACTAAGCTTGTAGTTGAGAGGCTGCTATAGGATTAAAAATTTCTCATTTTCTTTGCTACACATCTTGCTACCTGGCTTATTTGCACAGAATCAAACTTGATTTTTGGGTAGCCTACTCAGAATGCATTTTTCCTCACAATATTACATTGTAATTGGTTTCAGCATCATTCGAACCATCGATGGCAAGGTCCTTCACAAGTACAAACATCCAGCTGCAGTGTTTGGTTGTGACTGGAGTCAGAATAACAAGTAAGTAAAAATTAACCCAACAAATTGATACTATTTACTATTTAAATTGATTAACAATAAAGTAACACAAAGTTACTCATAGTGTGGTATTTATTGTGATATTAGAGCTCTGGAATATTTTCTTTTCCACGGTAGGATATGTCTGTAGCAGCTTTTTATTCCCAGTAGTGTATTTTATTGCCCTGCATGAACCTACTTAACTTTCAAAGGAGGATCTTTTCTGTTGATGAGAGAAAAAGGAAGAAAAGTTCTCTGGTTAAATATGTAATGGGGAACAGGAGGAATGGGGAAAGCATTCAATACCATTTACACTGATTTCCTTCTAATGACTGCTAAGCTGAAGATGCAGCAGGCCACTAAATACATCTTTGATATATGTTAATAGAACTTTTTGTCAAAAAAAAATTGTACAATAATTCAGTCTAAGAGTTTTGTGTTGGTGCTTGATCAGACTAGTGCAAATACTATTCTCTTTTGTAACTAATAGATCTTTGTAATTTTTTTTCTGATGTAGTATATTTAATTGGGTTATCAATAATTATAAAGAGGCAAAGGAGAAGCAAAAATGCTTCTTTAAAAAACACACTTTTAAAAAGTATATTGTGAAATACATACCATATTTATTTTAAACTAAAAAAGCATGAGTATTTTGGATGATCTCTGTGACCAAAGATTTTACCATTTTTATTTTGTAGAGATATGATTGCTACTGGTTGTGAGGATAAAAATGTTCGTGTTTACTACTTGGCAACGAGCTCTGATCAGCCATTGAAAGTTTTTTCAGGGCATACTGCAAAGGTGTTTCATGTACGATGGTCTCCTCTGAGAGAAGGAATCCTCTGCAGTGGCTCTGATGATGGGTGTGTATTTCTGATCTGTTACAAAAGTTAAAACCTCAAGCAAGACTATGAGAAAAATTTTGTATTTTAGTTATGCTGGTACTGGCACCTTTGAAAAGCCTGTCAATAATATAATAATCTAAACCTCTGCCTTGTTAAGTAAGATTCAGGCTGTAGATTTACTGTTAGCTTAATAGAGTATTTGGCAGCAGGATCATTATCTTCAATTGTCACAACTGCTGGAGCAGTACAACTTTAGAAATACTTTACCAAGAGTAGAGTTAGTGACTGATACTTGTTACTCCTGTTAATGATACAAGGGGGATACTACATGCATACATTATGTATTTAAGATGTTAGTGCAAGACCTGCTTTATTTGATGTCTTTCAAATGTATAATTAAGTTTAATCTGTGGAGATTTTTAGTAAGTGCTAGGTACTTCAGTTTGGTTTTGATGACATTTCCTGAGGGAGAGCACATTAGTCTATGGTATAAGCAGGAGGATTTTCCTATGACTTTCTGCAGAATATGCAAAACTTCGTTGTAAAGGATCACAGGTTTCGAATATTGTCTTCTCTTGCTTTCCCAAGTATCATTCATTAGATGTCTATGCTTGCAGCAAAATCTGTACTGGAATGACTCCTGAAAAAACCAAACCTGACTAAAAAATTCTTTTACATGTAAATCCTATTTCATGTGTCTATGAAGTGAATCCAAACTTTTGTCATAGTGTCATTATGAGATACTCTGATTTTATTACTTATCCTGGCTATGTAATACGACTTGATTACATAAAGATTTCCAGAATGCAGTCACACTTTCATTTTTGGGCCTAGTTCTTGACCCAGTGCACCATGAACCTGCTTATCCCACCATTGGAGAACTACTCTAAAAGGATGCTGTGAAGGCCAGTATCAAAGCCTTATTAAAATACACTCACTAGGCATGTAACCTTACCATAGAAGGATATCAAATTAGTTAAACAGGACATTCCTTTTGTGAACTCATGTTGATTGCCTGTGCCTGATGATTTCATTATTCTTTAAATGCATTTCAGTAGTACCCTGCATGATCATTATAGTTTTCCCAGGAACTGCAGGTTAGACTAGCAGATCTGTAGTTTCCAGTGTCTCTCAGAAAGCTCTTAGGAGAGATATATCTTACAGTTTTGCTTTTCTTTTCTCTCATTTTTTTTCCCTATTGACTGTTCCAACAAAATTTTATCATGTATGCAGGCATACAAGCAACTTGTCTCTCACTGACATGTAAAATAAGGAGCATGTGAGATTTTCAAAGACTATGGTAGATGGAATAGTTTCTTACTCTGGTGAAATGTCTTTGGTATATTTTGTACCCTGTCATAAACATTAAAGTCATTGGCTTCAAGCTCTCCAATTAAAACTTCTGTAAATATACTGCAAATAATTATTCTGATGAATTTGCTTACAATATTGATGAAGTAGAGAGAAAATGATATTTCAGTAGGTGATTTGATGGACATAGGTCTTTTTAATCCTGTTTCAGTACTGTTCGGATATGGGATTATACACAGGATGCTTGCATAAATATTCTTAGTGGACATACAGCTCCAGTACGGGGACTGATGTGGAACCCAGAAATTCCTTACCTTCTAATATCTGGCAGTTGGGACTATACAATTCGAGCCTGGGACACAAGAGATGGGACATGTTTGGACACAGTATATGATCATGGTGCAGATGTATATGGTAATACTTTAAAATTTTGTTTTATTTTGGTATTGAAATGCATCTTAAAATATTTTAAAATGCATAAAATAGCTTAAACTAGTTATTAGATAATTGTTTGACTACATTTTACAATGCCTCTCTCTACTAGGATTAACATGTCATCCTAGTCGTCCATTTACTATGGCATCTTGTTCTCGTGACTCCACTGTGAGACTCTGGTCATTGGCACCTCTTATAAACCCTCTACAAATAAGTATCTTAGTGGATAGATGTTGGGATGAGATAATAGGTAATACAGGTAAGTAAGTTGTGTATACTCTCATTTTAATTTTCTGCATGTTACTTTATTTCTTTTTTAGTTCTGATATATAAATCTTTGTGTATGTTAGATCGGGCTGTAGAATCTGGTGCTCCTCCTTTGCTGTGTGGTAAAGTTTCCAAGGACATTAAACAAGAAGTGGAAAAATTGACAGGAAATCCTCAAGACAAAAAACTAAGGTGGTTTTCAGAATGTTTTTCAGTAAGTATTCTGCAAACTTAAGGATGTTGTCACTGAACATGACTTTCTTTTCTGAAGTTAATCTTCAAAAATTAAATTTCTTCTCTACAATATTTTTGTCTTTCTAAAGGGAGCTCAGGAAATAGGCAGAAATCAATTCTGTCCCTTAGCAGTTCTGCATGTAAAAATTTCATGACTGAATTGTCAAATTGATGTGATAATTTAATTTTCCAAAGGAAAAGTGCTTTGACCAAAATTTTCTATTGAAGAAAATGCAAAAATGTGCTTTATGAAACTACATCAGAGTTTTTAATTTTAATTCATCAAAGGGACACTCTCATTACAGATGAGGTTTGAATCACTGAAGTGCCTGTGCCAAAACTGCTGTATTAGAATAGAATAGAATAGAATAGAATAGAATAGAATAGAATAGAATAGACCAGACCAGGTTGGAAGAGACCTTCGAGATCATTGTGTCCAAACTATCATCCAACACTATCTAATGAACTAAACCTTGGCACCAAGCACCCCATCAAGTCTCCTCCTAAACACCTCCTAGAAGCTGTAGATCTGGATGACCCATGCCTCAGTATCTGTTATTACCTTTGCTTCATTGCGCAGTAATAGTTCTTTTAAATCACTGCAGCCTTCCTATGCAGTTGAGTTAAAAACTCAACTGTGAGTCCCTGTGAGTGCTTACCTGCATAGAAGCTGAGCCCCAAGTACAAGAAGGATTTGCCCTTATATTACAGCTTGTGTCAAGCACTGCTGTAATATGTCAGTACAGCAGTCTACAGAGAGTTGGCTCACCCAAAGCATTGAGTTTTATTTCTAACTAAATTAAAATGTGTGATTTGTAAAATACGAAAAAAAAATCTTTCTCAGTTCTGTGAATTACAAATACTGACATTTTCTGTTTTATTTTTAATTTTTTTTAAATACAATTCCGTGATTTACAGAAGTTACATATGTTGACATCCTATGTTAATTCAAGAGTAAAACTATTATAAGAATTTTTAAATTTTCAGGAACAAAAGCTTTTTTTGATCATCTGTGTTCAGTGCTTTTTGAGTCCAGAAAATTGAAAGTATTGTGCTTTAAGTATGGGGAGTCAAGTATGAGCTCTAAGGGACTGAAAATACAGAGAACGGTCTCTCTTTTTATTTTTTAACTCCTTGTAGGATCTTCTGGTTTTTGTCTTTCAGAACTAATTTGTAATCCTTAGAAAAGGATTGTAATTCTTAGAGAAGTTTGTTTGGGTCAAAGGTTTAATGATTTTTCTTTTTAATGCTTTTTATTACATGCTCCTGCATCCCAGCAGCTGAATGCTGGTTTATGACAGCAGCAACCACCAGATAGCTTGTATACCTTTAGAGCAAAAGGCAAGCCCTCAACTATGTGCACATGTAACCAAATACTTGCATGGATCTTGCTGTATCTTCACAGCCTTCAAGACTGAAGGAGTTACACTGTTTTGAACTAGTTTATGTCTTCTTAGTATAGCTTATAATATTGAAATGGACTGAAATTATATTTCTTGGAATTGACTGACAAATGTTTTCCAATGGCTTATAAGTTCAAGTTTCTCTCTTAAACATTCCTTCTAATACAGCTCTTTTCTTCTGTAATAAATTTAGCCTCCTGGAGGCAGCCAAAATTTATGGGATTTGGTTGCTGTAATAAATGGACAGGATGACAGTTTGCTTCCACAAAACTATTCCAAAGGAATTATGCATATGAAACATCTCATTAGATTTAGAATGGTAAGTGAAGCATGAACAGTATATGAAAATGGTTGTTAATCCATATAGTATTTCATTCTTTAAAAATAACATTCAGTGCTATACAAAAGGGTTACTAATTCAATTGCAATTGTGCATTATCAGTTCTCTTTACATGATTAGTCTGCCAGAACAATAGCATCTAGTTAAGTGCATGCATACTCTCTTAAAATGCTAGGCTATAATTATTAATGAGGAAAGAGTTTTCAAAATAGAGAAAAGAAACTGCAAAGCAAGCATCACTGCAGCTTGGCTGATGAAGTGATTTTATCTGGCCCGTTATATATTCTGTACTTTTATATTCAATAAAGTCAGTCATATTTTATTGTATAAACAAGTTTGTAGTTATGTTCAGATGCAGGTACAGGGGAACTCTGAAAATGGAGGAGAGTCAGCAGAAATATGTTATCTAGGTGTCTGGAAGAAGGAATGAAAAAATGAGAACCCACCATTAATACAGATAATGCAGCTGAAGAGTGAGTCAGATGTAAATATGAAATTCAAGTACTAGGCCATAAATTTATAAATAAATATGCAACCAGACATATAATTTGGGCAGAATATGGGGAACTGTGGTTCTGTTGGGGAATTAGTGATACTAAAAAATCCCATATTCAAATGACTGAGTTGGAAATACAGGAATATTTGTATCTATTGGAATATCTATATCTATTGTATAGATCTGGAAATGCATCTATTGGTCATAAAGGTAATGGAGTATGACAGATCAGGACACAGGTTGAGCCTCTTGTCTTTATTCTTTCTTTTTGTGGGCATCATTATAATGGTAATAAGTGCAATTTCCAGCTCTGTGTTTTATGTTCACATACTCTTTTTAATTTCAAAAAGATCAAGATTTTGACAGTGAACATCTGGATGAATTACTATTACATATGAGAAAATGGGCTAAAAATGTATACATAAAAGATTAAAGGAAGATAGTCAAGGAAAATGTATGTCTGCAATAAAACACACAGTTACTTTAACAAGTTCACTTTAATCTCATTGTAAAGTCTTCTAATTAGTTCACTATACTCTCATAGTAACCTCTTGATTAGCCTCAAAAGGATTTTTTTTTTCTTAAATTATATCTTTTGTATTCCATTGTAATGTTTGGCACCAGTTCATTCTTAAGAAAACTTGTTTTCATCAGAGAAGATTGTACTTTCTTTTCTTTCTCTCTCAGTCCAAGGCACAAGAACTGACAACAGTAAAAATGTCCAAGTTTGGAGGTGGTATTGGTGCACCAAGCAAAGAAGAGAGGCTGAAAGAAGCTGCTGACATACATCTAAGATTAGGACAAATTCAGCGCTATTGTGAACTAATGGTAGAACTTGGAGAGGTATAATACCAGAGTGTTATTAAAGACCAATGAAATAGGAAAGATTTTTGAAAACCAGCTACCCTAGCAAAGATGGGGTAGCAACCAAATGGGTCCCAAATCCAGAAAAGAGTAATCTTGTTACGATTATTTTTAACATATGTAGTGTAGTGCATAGATCATTCCTTATTTTACCTCTTAGCAAATCTATTTTTAATGGCAGAAACATGAAGCTAGTTAGAAAATAGAGCTGCTTCGCAAAATAAAATAACCAGGCTAAATGTATTGCTGCTTTCTTCTAGTGGGACAAAGCTCTCTCAGTAGCACCTGGTGTATCAATGAAATACTGGAGGAAGTTAATGCAAAGGTAAAATAATAAAAATGTGCTGCATTGTAGCTTCTGTCCTTAAAAAGATACAGACAAGTAGGAAGGATGAACGTTAGTATCATTTGTACATGGCTTTTGTTACAGCAGTCTTTACTTTTTGTTCACTAAGCTTTGGAATGGAACTGTGGAGGATTTCAATAATTATTTTGTGTACAGGAATCAAAGGGTTAATCATAAATTGCAACTTTTACTGCAAACTCATTAGTACAGTATCCAGAGTATTCTGAAGCCTGGAAGGGCAGATGGGTTTCATTGAAATTTATGTGGTTGCATTTAGAACCTATGCTATAGAGGTAAGTTTATCGATCAATTACATATGTAAGTCTTTCTTGTTTGTTTATCAATTTGTTTAATTAGGAGAGCTGATCAGTTAATTCAGGAAGAAAATGATGATGTCATCCCATACTGTATAGCTGTTGGAGATGTTAAAAAAATAGTCTCTTTCTTTACTTCAAGAGGCCAGCTTAAAGATGCTCTTCTTATTGCACAGGTATTATATATAACAGTGTGGGGAATGTATTTAGCTATTTGTTTCCATCTCTGAAGATGACAAACATACTTGTCCTTTAGAAATGTCTGTCTGTATGTCATTTTCTAATAGTAGCTGGATAGGTATGTGTAAATTTGAGGTATGTTTAAATTTAACAAGCTCTAATGTTTGAATTCTAAAGCACCTTAATGCTTTAGAAAGATCTTCATTTTTCTTGTAGGAGACATAATGTAAGGGTTATTCTTATTGCAATTCATAGAATAGCCTTTGTCCCAAAGTTTTACTCAGATAATATTAAGCAATAAAATAGCAGGACTTTCTTTCCTTTTAACTGAGCCCAGAGTTTTAATGTTGTTTCTCGAGATACACCTTAAAGAACATGACAGAATTTCCTTTCAACCCACACTGATCTCATTTAATGTTAGAAATAATTTATTGCCAGACATGAAAAAGGTTCAGCTTATGCCACCTTTCCAGATTTGCTGGTATACCTACTGAGAAGTATCTATGGAGTTTATCCTTCACTCATAACCACTTGCTCCTTGGGGTGTAAAAATGAAGGTTGTAGCCATCACTGTCCATTTTCAGCATATTCAGATGCCAGAAAAATCCTGTACAAATGCATAGGAAGGAAGAGATCTCTTGCTTCTGTAGATTTCTTGTATGCTTGGATGAAACTAGGCTAAGATTCAGGTATGAATAACTTCATTGGTTTTAAACATTTCCTTTCTTATAAGTGAGCTTTAGAAGAAAATACGTAGATCTTTTTTGTTGTTGTTGTTGAAAAATCATATTTCATATCCAGTATCATTCATTCATCATTTTTTTATTCACTTCTAGGCAGCTTGTGAGGGAAATATACAGATGTCACCACTCTCCACAACAAGTGTGTCTTCAAATTCTGGTGGAAACAATACAGATTGTTACAATGAGTATGTTATTCTAGTTTATATCTAAAGCCTCACTTTAGTGGACAATGTAATGTCTTAAATAAACCTTAGTGACTTACTTTGACAATCAGCAATGTGGAATTTGACAACAAAACATTACATCTCCTATTACTTAGTTGACAGACTTACTAACTAATGCTCCACTGCCTAGTTCTGCCATTGTGCACCTTCTGATACCAAAAGAATTTTTCATATGTATATGTTATAAATATTCTTTTAATTTACTTGCTGTTTAAGGTACATTCATATATATGTAAATGTATTTAAATATCTGGAATACCAACTTAGAAATTTTGGTGAGCATAGTAATATTTAGCATTAACAAGTATCTGTAAGACTCTCTTTTATGCATCTTTTCCTTCTGAAGCCTCACTTTATTAGTGAAGTTTCTGACAATGTACACAAATAACCATATTTCCATTGTATGTGTCCATAAAAAAGCCTTCCTGTTGAGAACAGTGCTTAAAAACATAAATGAGATTATTAAGTTACATGTGTCATAACAAAAGCTTGGAGGCTGTGAAGTTACTTCATTTACATGTGCAATTTTTGAGCAATTAGAGATATTTATGCAGAGTTCACAGGTACAGAGTGAATACCCAAATACTTGAATTTTCTTCTGTCAGTCTGGAGAGACATTTCCAGACTGGCTCACCTGAATATGCATCAACCTAAGCAGTGGATTGCATTTTGAAATCTAATGGTGTTATTAAGTCACATACACAAATTTTAGGGTATAGAAGCAAATGTGGTGACTTGTACACAAATTAAGAGTCAAAGAACTCAGAATGACCTTGCAGAATTCATTTTTTGTTCCTGCAGGCTCCTGCACGAGGTCAGTAAAGAACTAGCAGAATGGTATTTCCAGAATGGCCATGCAGTGCTTGCAGCATGTTGCCATCTGGCTGTTGAAAATATAGAGGTAATTTTAAATTTTTTTTCCTCTTTAACTATGCAAAGGCCAACATTTACTTCCTTTTTACATCTCCACATGTTAAGTGGTTTTTAAAATCTGTGAGTCACATGCCAAAATATTTTAACATTTGCCTGTATATAACAATGTAGTTTGATCCTTACAGTAGTATTAAATGAGTAGCAAAACTCCTGATTCTATTAAATTCAAGATTTCTTTTGCACACAGAAGCTATTATGTTATGATTTATTAATATTTTACTATATCTTGTTATATTAAAAAATACAAAGTAGCTAAGTATCTTATATATACATATTCATATAAATACTACTTTTTACTGTTCATGGTGACTCAAGAGACCCATTCAGAACTGGAATTTTATTGTGCTACAAAAGACCAGATCTCTCCCTTGAGGAATTTGCAGTCTAAGTGATGAAGTAAATAAGAAAAAAACCACCCATAGACAGTAAGAACATGATTGGTTTGGAGTAAGATCATGATTGGTTTGGAGTTAAGTCTCCTTTTATTGAGAGAGGGGAAATGCATACTCTGAAAGCTAGTGTCCTTACTTAAGAGGGGAAGGAACCATTATACTTTTTAGCTATGATTTTTATATAATCTCTTTGGTTGAACAAAGGAAGATTATGCTAAAGGAAATCTGTTAGGTTATTTAAAAACTGGTTAACATGTGGTGCACAATTACATAGTTATTCAAGAGACCCAAATTATATATAAAGCTACTTTAATTAATAGATATTTTGTCCTGTGAAAAGCAGTCTCATAAATGAATGTCGTATGCTCAACATGGTGAATCCCCAAAAATGCTTGTGTCCCTTAATGATATAATTTTTTCATTGAGCAAGCTTGCGATGGCAAACCTGATTCGTGGAAATGAACTGGAGTTGGCAATCAGTGTGGGTACTGTCTTAGGAGAAAGTGCAGCACAAGCAACACATTATGCCCTAGAATTGCTAGCAAGAAAATGTATGACAGTAACAACATGGTAAGAATTTAATGAAAAGAATTAAATTTAAATTGGTGTACTGCATATTGCCCAAGTAAACATCTGGATTTGTCAGTGGGTTTCCTGTGCTATACCGAGCCCTGACTACAGTTGCACACTGTAATCTCAGATTCTGATTTGCAGCCATTACAGCACATTTCTTTTTATTCTGTAGGAAATGATCAGAGATTCCTGGATCTCTTCATATTTTGTTGTAAAGAAATACTGGCACAGCATAATACCCCTTGGCCCACTGCATGTTGTGGTGGGTTGAAGTATGTATAAGATCAAGTAGGGAGAATCTGATAGTCAAGGGGCTCTGATATTTGAAGGCTTCCCTTCTTGTTTTTACTGGGTGTTATGCTTTGGGATGTCCATCGATTGGAAGAGACACACTCAATTGTAGACACCTCAAGGAATACAGAAAGGACCTTGATGGGTTAAAAATGACATTATTTATTGGTGCAATGTTTTGGGGGGTTTGGTTATTTGCTTTTTGTTGTTTGTGTTTTTATAAAGTGTGCTAAAATATAAAAAGTCAAAACTAAATATTCATGCTCTTCCTCATCTTCTCAAATCTACAGCTTTGGGGAAATTTCCATTTTATTTGTGTTTAGCACCCAAATACTGTTAAAAGCAAACTTGTGCTATTGGAAAGGCTGGTGGTATTTCACTTGAGATACTCAATTCCACATATGCAGACTCAGCCACCAGATTTTGTTGTTTATACTGACAGTGTTTTAAAAACTGTTCCAGGTAGCATGATTTGTAGGCCATTTTATGAGGGCTTCTTTGGATTTTTTAAAATAAACATTTAATTTCACTTTTTTGACTGAGCCATTTCTAATCACTTTGAAAAAAATGTTTAAATTGCTTTTGAAGATGAGTATGTGTCAGTAACTGATCTTGAAAATAGTTGAAGAACTTGTGAAATGTCCTACATCCTGAAAGAGCCTTTCTGTAACTTGGAAAAGTGGTTATTGCATGGTAATAGTACAACAGATTTTCCAAGGACCTTCTTTAGGTTGTTAAAGGCTATTATTTTGTTGTTGAAATTGGTTACCTTGACCCTTAGATTTGCTGTTGTAGTTTAATAACTTTCTATTAGATTTTTCCTCTGTAAAGTAAGAACACAAACAAAAGTTTTGTTCATTACTGTTTCAATGTCTTCCTTATAGCCTTCCATCACTTGGATACAGGTATTTTGTTTGTTTATAGAAAGAGATTTGAAAAGCATGTGACTTCACTAATGCTAAAAATAAGCTTAAACTGAGCACTCTTAAAATTGTCATCAACATCTTAAAGCAGGATAGAAAGCAGTTGCAAATTTTGGACAGTAGCTTACTCCAAATGTTTGAAAGCCCAGGACTGCATTCTGAAAATGCAGGGGAACTCAGTAGGACTTTTTGCCATACACAGTGGCAAGTCAGTCTGTGGGTCACAGGAGAAATGGTTTCTGCATTAATCAAGAGTCACCAGACAGAATAATCAGTTATTAAAATCTTAATTGAATAATCATTTCAAAATAATTTCTTAATATGTGTCTGCTGCTTGTTGTGTTAAGGAGGGGGTAGCAAATGGTAAAAAGTTAGGAGTATTTCAGACACAGCAGATTGCTCAAACACCATTTTCCTTTCAGAAGGATGAAAATAGGTATTACATTCTTTTCTTGCACAGCTTCTCTTTTGTAATGCCACAGAAACACTAGCCATTCTGAATTACTGAGAAATGCTTTACGCTGATGTCATGGAGCTCAAGAAGACTGGAAGTTTGAGGATGATTTAGTGACACAGAGACACATTAACGTGTTTCAAATTGGATAGGTCCTACTGCTTCTCATACCTGCTCACTTATCTTCCATCTCACTTTGAGGTCATTCTGATGCTCTAGGATTGCACAGCTGTTTAACTCAACAAACTAAAGCAACAGAAAATTAACACAAAATTCCCCAAAAAGATTAATTAATAGCTTAAGCCTCATTTATTGTACCAAAATACTCTTAGAGACTGAAGCTGCTTGTTCTTCGGTGGATATAGTATTTTTTTTCAGTAAACTCTTCTTTATATAAGTAATGTAAAAGGGATAACAGTTTTCTTCTATTACAAACCATCAAGAGTAACTACGTGTCATCTTTTGTTTGTGCAGGGATTTAGCAGCTGATCTTCTTATGATGATTCCTGATAATAAACTGCATTTAGTAAAACTATGTGCATTTTATCCTGGATGTGTAGCAGAAATAAATGACCTGCATGAAAAGGTACAGTGAAAAAGAATTTACCCAAATGATTACAAGAGGTTATGTATTGATTTGTTTACTAGTTTCAAAAAAACTTCAGGCCACATAAATCTGTAGGATGAATTTGTCACTAACAGTCTTACATGTTACATATCCTTTTTGGCTCTTTTAGTCTTCATTGACTTTATTTTCCGTACTGCACAAAAATATTTCCTTGGCATGGGTTACTTCCTGAAGTAGCTTTTTATCTACAGAATTACCTGTCAGTGTGATTTATAACCTCCTCATAATGGAAGTGCAGCCTAATCATGTCTTCGCATATCAGCCTCCTTGTACTACCCTGAATTTTGTTTCACATTCTATGTGTGTAATCTCCCTAAATCCCTGCTTCTACCCTTCAGTAGCAGAAGGGTCTCCTCCAATAAATTCCTTAACATTTAACTCAGACTGCACATCTATTAAACAGTAGTAAAAGTCCACAACAACATTGACAATGGAAACTGATACTGCTTAAATCAAAAGTTAGGGATTTTTTTTTCTGCTGTGTTGTTCTCTGGTCTAGATGGCTTTCTTAATGTGCATTATATGCACGTATGTCCTTTCAAACAATGACTCATCTTTCTGAGAGAGTTTGAGATTTTTATGTAACTAGTGATAGAACAAGACGCAATGGCCTCAAGCAGCAGCCGGGAGGTTTAGACCGGACATTAGGGAACAGGCTGCCCAGGCAGGTGGTTGAGTCACCATCCTTGGATGTGTTTAAAACCTGTGTAGATGCAGTGCCTGGGAATATGGCTTAGTGGTGGACTTGGCAGAGTAAGGTTAATAGTTGGAGTCTGTGATCTTTTAGGTCTTTTCCAACCTAAAATGATTCCAATTGTACGACTCTATGTGCAAACTTCAGAATTTCTCTGCATCTTAGAGAACTGAACTTTACAATCATCCTTTGGCATAATCTTTGTTTTCCAGTGTAATCTTCCTGATGTAGAAGAGTGCATGCGGTTGGCAGAAACAATTCAGGCAGGTGGGGATATATTTGAAACTATAAAGTACTATCTTTTAAGCACAGAACCTGAAAAGGCTCTTCCGATCGGCATTCAGTATGTGAAAGGTAAACACTTGAATGAAAAAACATTTTAAAGCTTAAATGATTTCTGAAGCTTGCCTCTTGAGATAATTTTGTTTCTGATTTTCAACAGAGCAACTTTGTGGCTCAGATTGGACTCTAGATTCAGTGTGTCCGTACCTTGATCTTCTAAGTTACATACGCACCGAACGACTAGTGTTGCATAAATGTAGTGAGTGAGTATATTTTCCATTAAAATGGAATTTTAATGAAAGGAAACTTTTGGAATTTAAAATAAATAAATAACCCAGGTATTTTACTGCTTCTTTCTTTATGGGACGTTTACAATGGAACAATCACTGTTGAGCCCATTTGAAGAATCCCACTTTGATCAGCTCTGGTTTCAGTTTTCTGAAGGAAAAGATCAGTGGTGCTATGTGATATGGGTTTTTATATCAAAGTATTAAGGAAATTTGAGCTGAGAGTGATAGCTCTCAGAATTAACTCTAAAATAGTTGAATAGCTGTGGTTCACCTTTATCAGAGATGGCTGAGGCTAGGCCTGGATGCCTGCACAGGTGTACATGTGAAGAACTAAAAAGAGCAAAAAGCTTAACTTTTATCTGTGGCCTGTGGGAAAACTTGGTGAAATTCAAGTCCATGCTAATACAAGGGTCTTAGTGATGTTGGTTTTTTGTAATTCTGCATGATTGTGCTTCATAACTATGTGCTGTACATGCTATTTAAAATTTAATAATTGAGATCAATATAAAGTAGATGGAGTCTGTTTAACAATTACGTCACATGGAAAGTAAGCATAAGCAGTAAAAATTTATTCTCCACAGAAGATGGATGGCTAAATTAGGTTTTGAAATTGTAATTTGAAAATGAGTTTGTTAAACGTTTTTGCAAATGCTTGTAATTCTTCATGATTAATACTTGTCCATTTATAGATTTCGGAATGAGTTGTTGATTTTGTGTGGTTACATTGGAGCTTTACTTGCTATCAGAAGACAGTACAACAGCATTGTACCTGCACTTTATGAGTATACAAGGTAATATGCCTTCAGTAACACTGAGAAATCTCAGTCCCTATTATGACTTATGATGTACATTATCTGCACTTACCCCTGTACCCTCCCCTCCCCTTCTGCCCCCAGCCACCTGGAAAAAAAAAAGTAAATCTGAGCTCTCAGCTCTCTTTAAGGGTATGCCCATGCCTGCATATAGAGTTGGTAGCACATAAGACCCTTCATGGGAAGGTCATGAGTTCAAGCCTGCAGCGGGCAGTAGTGTCCTCCCTACTCTAGTCACGAGGTCTGTGGTGACAGGTTGGACTTGATGATCTTTGAGGTCTCTTCCAAACTTAATGATACGGATACTGAATACTGAACCTTTCTTACTTCATACAGAAGTTTCTGAGGTTATGCAACACATTGTGAATCCAGGATTTCAGTAAAACTCTTAATTCTGTAAGGGAAACAATTTTTAGAAGTAAATGAGTATTCAGCATTACCTCCATGCATGATTATATGTTGACAGTAAGAGTTTTAATTTTATATCTGTGTGTAGACCATTTGTCAAAACTTGCTTAGTAGCAACAAGGATGCTTTGAATTTTGAGTTCATGATTGGGCACTAGCTTGATTCCCACCCAGAAACCTGGCTTGATCTTCTGTTACTCAGAGAGCTAATATTCCATTAATACACTTGACCTGGCCCACTCGATCTGACCTGGTGTGGTCCTGCCCACATAACCTAGGTCAATCCCAAACAGTCACCTGACTTGACTTGACCTGACTACACCTTCCTGATTAGACTTGAGTGACTTGCACCAGCTCAACCATTGAGTCAGAATAGTTTGGGTTGGAAGGGACCTCCAAAGGTCATCTAGTCCAACCCACCTGGAGTGAGCAGGGACATCCTCCATTAGATCAGGCTGCCCAAAGCCTTGTCGAGCCTGACTTTTAATATCTCTAAGGATTAGACCTCAAATACTTCCCTGGGCAACCTGTTCCAGTGTTCCACTACCCTCCTGGTAGTACCATGGTACCCTCATGGTACCCTAATGTCCAACCTACAACTACACTTCTCTGATTTCAAACCATTGCCCCTTGTCCTATCACTACAGGCCGTTGTAAACAGTCCCTCTCCAGCCTTCTTGTAGGCCCCCCTCAGGTACTGGAACCCTTCTATTAGGTTTCCTCTGAGCTTTCTCTTCTCCAAGATGAACAACCTTATCTCCCTTAAACTGTCCTCATAGGAGAGCTGTTTCCAGTGCCCTGATCATTTTTGTGTCCCTCCTCTGGACCTGCTCCATCAGGTCCATGCCCTTTTTGGTGTTGAGGGCACCACTTCACCTCACTCACTTTATGTCACCTAATTTGGCCCCCTTGTCATGACTGGATTTGACTTGGTTTTACCCAACCCACTTGGATATGATCCAACTTGACCCACTTGCCTTGACCCGGCTCACTAGACCAGACTTGGCTTCACCCAATCCAGCTTGGCCCAACCCACTTCACCCTAGTCAATCTGATCCCACTTTGACTTGAACCAACCAACTTGGACTTGAAAGGAGAAACATAAAGATCAGTCTTTTTTTATCTAACCTGGTAAATAAAATAGGCTTCCATACAATACTTCAGTAGTCCTTCCTCAGAGTATAACCATGATTGTTTAATCTTCATGTCTGGTTTAGTAATGATACTACTACCTAGCTGACTGATTTCCATTTCTGCTTCACAATTTGAAACTCTCATATCCTTTTGGTTTTGTCACCCAACTTGCTGAGTAGCAAGGACAACTTCGAGATACAACTGCGAGACTTCATAGTGCAAGCTGTGTTGGCAATTTCAGCTCATTTATCTCCTCATCAAGAATAAATGTTGCATATATGTTGTCCAGTCCTTTCACATCTTACTACAACTGTGAGCTTTCTCTACACCTCCTGATACTTTATCAGAATTCCCTCCAAGGATAATTAAACAACATGAATTTAACATGCCTAGGAGCTGTGTGCTTCTCCTTTTTCTTTGACTTCTCTCCATCAGATGTTTCAATAGCACTCCTTTCCTTTTCTGCAACTTGCTGAGAGGATAGGAAAAAGGATTGTTTGGATTTGTTGGCTTTTTTTCAGTTCTCAGCCACTAGCTTTATGTTTGGAAAACAAGATTAAATATAAGCTTCTACAGAAGGGCTATTTTGACATGAAAATTAATAGACTAATAACAAGCAGTTTTTGAGACTCCATTTGTGATACTTTGGCTGTTAGGCTTTAAATTTCCTTGGGATTTAAAAAGCCACAGAACAATACTGTATTTTTTCCCCTTAGATTAATCAATATTTTTAGGATTCATAGATTTTTCAGATTCCAGCTCATATTAAATGGGGCACTTAAAAGCTTAAGATGGACATTTTTAAGGTATCCCACCACAAATGAGAGTTTGGTGAATTAGGTCAAGTAATAACTGTGCCTTGAATTATGATTTGATAAATAAAAATGCATCTACTGCAAGGCTTCTGAAATTGGTTTCTGCAAGAAATCAGGTGAAACAAGGCTGTCCTAGAGCATATAGTGAACCATGCTACTCTATTTTTCCCACACCTACTATGTATATAGGCAAAATGGGTCCTTACAAAATAAAAATGGGTCCTTACAAAATAAAAATGCATACAGCCCAGAAATCTAGAATGGCCTCAAAGGAAAAAATAAACAAAAAACCAGAGTGAATTAAAGGCAAGCTTAAATAAGAAAGTGTACATATGGATAATTAAGGCCAGACTTAAATTAAGAGCTTTACTTTTATATCTAGAAATTTAATATTTCTAAGGTTTAATATAGTGATTACTGTGAGGAATCAATTTATTTCCATAAAGTTATTTTCATATCTTGTCAAAAATAGTTTTATGTTATTACAGTCTGTCTTGTTTTAAGTACTTAATTGTTAGAATTAATTTGGACTTTAATTAATTGCATTCCTTTTCAGCCAGCTTTTAAAAAGACGGGAAGTGTCTGTACCTTTGAAAATTGAACAGCTTTCTGAGGAGCTAGATGCCTGGAGAGCTTGTACTCAATTAAACAAGTAGGTGGAAAACCACAAAATAACCATGAAGTATTTATGAACTAAACAGTATTTAACTGTTTAGTTTTACAAACAACATTTATTTTCTTTATAAAACCTGAGTATGAATGTGAGAGAAAAGACTACTTTGTGGCTCTTAATTTCTAACAGAAATGAAGATGTATGGTTGAAAACCAAGTGTCTTTTGTTTGTAGGCCCACCGATGACTTGCCATGCACTCCACCATCTGAGTCACAACGAACAGTGTATTCATTACTCATGTCCCGAATACAGGAGGAGCCGCTGAAAGGAATGGTTGGGCCAGATTATGTCACTGGATCAAATCTTCCTAGTCATTCAGATGCTCACATCTCTTGTTTGACAGGGCTAAGGATACAGGTATGGTTTCAGAGAGTTGATAATGTTCTATCTTGGTGATAGCATTGACTAGTTGTGAGATTGCCATAAATCTAAGGCCCCTCTCATCATTTGAGAGGAAAAACATTTTCCCTGTGCTTTGAGGTTTCTTCCAATCTTGGTGATTCTGTGTGTGATTCTGTGATAGTTGCAGAAGTTAAAAGAGCACAGGGACTGACTTCTGTTCTATAAGGCCTAGTTTCCTAATAGAAAACTTTTTCATTTCTGTGGGAAAGGCAGATTTCCATTGCCAAATGTTCTGTCTAAAGTGAGCACAACATTGCTACAGACTAAAATCATTCTATTGTTGGTACACATTTCCATGATGATAAATACCATAAAACTTGTAGTTTGTGATTGATTAAAGCCAGATATAGAAGACTAAATATTGAAATATATTTATTCATCACTCACATAAAGATTTATGATCAAAACATAACAGTCCTTTTATCACCTCTTTGGTATATGTTATGTCCATAAAGGGAAAATTGTCTGGCTCTGGAAACACTGCTCTTAGGCTCCTGTTTCCAGACAGTGCTTCAGTGAATTTACTCTTCTATCAGGCCAAATCTGTTTTCTCTGTCCAGTGCAAGATGGAAGCCCAAAAAGTATGAGGGATAGTTTTGCTTTGGAGTTGGCTGGTTGCAGAATGTTAGTAGGATTTTTGAGGAAAACAATTCACAACTGTACATCATCAAATTTAGAAGTAACTTGCTGCCAACACTTCCACATTAGATCAATGGTCTCTGGCTATGGATGTACTCTCAATATTGACTAACAGCCATGTAAAGCTGCCGTTGTCATTGGTTTAGGCATCCAGATCAGCTCACAAATCGCTCAGTTAATACTAAGGTAGAGTAGCCTAATTGCATGGGGTTTACAAGTTTTAAGTAGCAAATTCGGAGAGCTTGTCTTTAAGAATTCACTTGAAATGCAGCCTTGAGACCATGTGCTGTCAAATGAAGAAATAGCTCTTCTTCCATCAGATAAATTAATATTTTGTCTTTTTCATAGTGAACATTTGAAATTATTCTTTTGGCCTGCATGTAGACTGCATGTTTTCAAACAGTTCATGAAGGTATTACAATGTTTTTTTTGTAGATGGGAAAGCACTCAAGATCAGCACAGATAATGACAGACACAATTAAATCAGTAAGGTATTCTGAAGATAAAAAAACTTGGATTCCTCATTTTCTAATTCAGGCTAAATTTAACTCTAGAATAATTGCCAAACATATATAAAATACTGCAGTTATTAAAAATCAAATTAAAAGTTTAAGGATTATGAAATAACAGGTCTCCAGATTCTGGAGCATAACAAGTTCACTCAATTTATAGTGTGTAACTATTATTAAAGCTTTAAGGTGGCAAAGTACAGTTCTTGTGCAATCGTAGACAATAGTTGTAAACCAGGTTTGGATGTTCTTCTCCGATAACACTGCTTTCTGTTGTGGTAGCCTTTACCCTAATACCTGTGTACTTTTTCTTCCCCTTCTCGAATCATTTTTGGTGTACAGGGTCCAGTGTTTTTCCTTGAAGATGGAAAATCTGCTGTTTCACTGAATGATGCTTTGATGTGGGCCAAAGTGAATCCTTTTTCACCACTAGGAACAGGAATACGACTTAACCCATTTTGATGAAGTGTTTTCTTCTGTAAATTGTAGTGCTTAAAATAAAACTTTGGAGGTTAATACTGACTTAACTTTGATTATCAAATGACAGAAAGATGGCAGTTGACTCCTCCTGAAGGGCAGTTACTTGGACTTTTAAAATTGCAAAATGAGAACAAGATTACTATCCAAATGTTTGTTGATATTCCAAAGAAAAAATTATTTGAGAATCCAAAGAAAATAAAAGTCTTAACTTCATAGACAGCCATGGGTTTTTTTAAATAAGAATAGCATTGTCAGACAATATAGACATATTTGTCAACTCTGTGTAAATAGATGCCTTGCAAAGAAAGCAACTATCTGCACATTATCAAAATATGGATAACAAACTGTGAAATCCATAAACACACTTTCAGATACATAATAACAGAATGAATTTATTGCTCGCCACTCCAACCTGTTTTCTAGAATGACTGGAATCCTGCAGCTGTTCCATGTGCTGTGTCCCCCTTTTTAATTGTAACAAATTTTTACACACAGGATTCTATAGCAAAAGAAAGATTTTTAAAGTACTTAGATTATTTTCTTTTTGTTCATTAGTCATTGTACTTAAAAGCAGTACAAAGATGTTTATTAACATTTGATTATATAAGTAGATGACAGAATTCTGTTTTCTTCTAAGTTCATTTTTGGCAGCTGTTCCCCTTATAATTTCTCTGGAAGCTAAAATCTATTTATAAAATGTTTGGTTGTTTTGTTGGGTTCTTTTCCTTAAAATAACAAAGGGTTTGTAAGGAGCAAACAGCAAATGTATTAAATTTATTTAAATGCATTATGTACATTTTAAACACTTGTTTTCTTTTTACATTCTTTATTAGTTACAAATACACATATATTATGGGAGACCAGAAGCAAATACCTTTGCATATATTTTTATTTATTAAATCTGTGCTCGAATGGAAAGAAAATTGTAGCAATAGAATACTAAGAATACTTACATTTTAAAGCTGTGTATATTATGGAATTTAATCATAAGGCAAATCTTACTAATAATTCCCATCAGAATTGATGGCACACAAGCAGAAATCTGCTTCATCTGTTGTTACATTTTTTGCTGCTGGTTAAAAATCGATTGTACAGTCCCAATAGTTACCTAAAATGTACCGAAATTCTGGTTAAAAATTGGCAGAACTATTTCTGGAAAAATTGTTGTAGAACTGGAAATAACACAATGTCTGTTGTAGCAGACTATGGGACAAAATCCTTAATGCATAGATAAGCAATGCCTTCATTTAATGAGATGTAACAATGCCACCGCACCAGAGAGGTAGGATGGAGATTAAAAACAAATAAAACATCCCATGTTTTGTGTTCTGTTGGTTTTGTTGGGGTTATTTTCTCTTTAAAAAGTTTCACTCCTCCAGTGTATTACTACAAGGTTTCTGGTGCCAGAACATATTGGAGGTTTAAGCTAAACTGGTTTATAACCTGCACAAAAAAAGATTTGTACATACTTGGATGCTGGAACAGAATGTTTTCCTTTGTACATTTACTGTTTGGAACATGTTTTCCTTTGTTTAACCCTGTGGAGCTTGGGGAGCAAGAGCTGGAATTGAGAAATAAATTCATAGTTTTTGAAAGAATTTTCCAGGAGTCAGTGTCTGATGTGTTGCTTCTGACAAATGAAAGGCGATCTGTCTTAGCACGTAAATTACACAACCTTGTATTTAGCAGTTTTTAATATAAAGTTGGAGAGCAAAGTTAAGAACTGAACATGCAGACTTGTGATCTATGACTGAGATCTGAAGGATTGACTCAGCTGCCACTCTACTAGATTTTAAATCTTTTGCTGTGTCCTAAGGACTTTGACCAGTATTTCAGAGTTGCATAACTGCATCAATTTCTTGCACTTAAGTTGTGCCTAAACTTGGAACCTTAAACAAATCTACTCTCTCTTTAAATTACAGTGAGCATTACTCACTTTAAGGGACTCACAGCAATGAACTCTTTTGTTGCTGAAGCACAAAAATGGAGGCCAAGGGCTTTTTTTTATATTGGGAATCTATCAAGTAAAAGTCATTGTGAATCAAATGATGCTGAATTTTCTTTAAGGTGGTTGTACCCCATGAGGTAGTGAGGGGGACATGCAGAAAAGATTTTAAGGGTGTACTGCTACAACTACGATTGCAACTGTCAGACTACAGATTCATCATTTAAGAATCCTTTTGTCTTCAAATTATTGTTTGAATCTTCTGTAGAAGTCATATTTCTATTTGAATGAAGACATTTATCAAGCTCCATAGCTAATGCTTTCCAATTACTGTCAAATCTCAGTTAACTTCACTTTATCCCCACAAAATCAAATTCATTGTTGAAGAAATCTGATCAACATTACTGACATATTTATAAACTTCAGAGACTGCAGTCACATCTGAGACTTTCCTGGGTGAGTTCCACAACAACAATAATAACGACAAAAAATAATCTGTCGTGCTGTAAACTCCTCACATTTCAAGGACTGCCTTGAAAATGGGCTGACACTTTAAATCCACGTAGCTGAATTTCTTCATTGTTTAAAATTCATTTAAATCCAGAATTAAACCAATTTAAGATTAATGCAAGAAACTCCTTTCTTTATACAGAAAACTAAACTATTGAGTTTAGATACCTTTTTCAGAATAGGCATTAGGGTTTTTTAAGACTTGAAGATAAGCTGCAATATTTCTACCATAGGTATAATGATCCAGCTAAGAAGGGCTAAGGAATGCCACAGCTTCAATAATACGGAGTTATCAGAGGGGAGTATTGAACATGAATGGTGTAAGGGCTATTTATTAAGAGTAGATTGTATTCCAGCAGCATAACACTACCCAAGGAATGCTGAATGTAGCCACGCAGCAGCCATCAAATGTTAGGAAAAGCCAGGAAAAATTCAGAAGATTGTACGCTTAACCCAATTCCTGTTACCATCCACATGGTTCCAATGGCACTGCTCAACCATGTTCAGGCAAGCAAGACAAAGGCAACCAAAGGAGACCTGCTGCTTATTGCTTTCAGTTGTCATTTTGCCACATAGCACATTAGCTGTGGTAAAGCATGAGTGTACCAAGCTCTGGTCCTGCTCTTCTACTTTTAAAGAAAATAAACACCAACAACTAAAGCACTCATGTGGATCCTCTTTGCTCTCTTGCATTCTCATTCTCTTGTACACATTAATGATGACATTAATCTTCCATCTGTTCATGTTAATACAGGTCTCCACCATTATTTCTGGTAACCCAATGTTAACTCTTCAATAGCTTTGAAGCTGTTCTGGTAATCATGGATAATTGCCTGATATAGTAGTAAAAATCTGCTTCCCTGTCTTGAAGTTTTCGAAAGGAGAGATGTGCAGGGATTACATCGTTAAAAATCTCACTCGGTATTAGTAACTTAATTTTTACAGTTTTGCAACATACAATTACTTTCACTTTGAAAACAGAGAAATCAATAAATAAGCATCTTAACTAGTCTGACCAAAGCTAGTGGCCAAGCTGAAGGGAATCAAGCAGCAGTCAATATCCAGGTCCATGAGGTCAACAGCTAGTGTCATCAAGTTTCATTTCAAAACACATTTTGTACTTGTGACTGTGCTATTTCTTATCAAATCGGGATATAATAGATATTGAGTAATGATCAGGGAGTGGTGATGATCAGGCACTAAATCTCCTGTAGGCATTAGCGATTCGCTGTTTATGAGTTAAGATCACACAGATGTCCCACATCAGCGCTTCTAGTGGTTTGCAGTGCATTGTTCCCTCCACCCGGGTGAAGTTCAGCTTCTCTTCCACAAACAACAACAACAAAAAAAGCAGTAATAATAATTTTTAAAAAGGCAACAGGGGAAAAAAAGCTTTAGGCATGCGCAGGTGTCAGGAAGATGCCTGTATGAATCTGTTACCCAAATTGAGATTCCTTGTTGCTCCCAAAAGCCGTTTAATTCACCCAAAAAGGCTTTCAGCACCGAGATGTAATTTGCGCTGACACAAAAATAAGACAGATACTGCCAAAAGCAGCTGCGTTAGTCTGGTTTTTCCCGCTGGAACCACCTCGTTCTTGTGCAGGCAGAGCTCCAAATGACAGACCTTAAACCGGCACCTCCCCTGCTGCTGCCCCACGCAGCAGCGGCTTTGTAGTGGCTCTGGGCCTCGGTGGGCTGGCCGTCTGTGGGGATCTCCACCTCCAGGTGGTCATGTCCCTGCCGAGACAGCACACCGAGGTGCCCGCACCGGCGGCAGTGCCTGGGGAAGAGGAAGGGGTGGAGGCTCTGCAGCCAGCGGAGCACAGCGAGGAGCAGCCCTACCTGCGGAAAGCCCACGGCGGCACAGAGCTATCCTCCCAGCTGCCCGGCAGGCGCCGTGGCAAGGCCGCCGGCGGCTTGGCTCGGCTCGGCTCCTCCCCGCGGCCGGGCGTCAGTCCCGCCGCTCGGGTGCGCCTGTGCGTGGGCCGCTGTAAAGCACAGGGAGCCCCGTTCGTCGTACCGTATCCGAGGGAGCCAGTGTGGTGTCGCCCGTGTATGTCGACCGTTTCTATCTCGAGTGTTTCTTCAGCAAGCCTGCAGGATTTCACACCTGGATTTCTTTGCAGCACCGTGATGCCACACTACAGCGGTTTTTTTGGTAATACCTTGTGATGCTGTTGTGCAGATACAGTAATTCATATAATAAAAGATACCTCAGACAATAAAGAATCATAGCATCATAATATCATTAGGATTGGAAAAGACCTCCAAGATCATCAAGTTCAGTCGTCAACACTACCATGACTACTAAACCGTGTCCTGAAGTGGCATGTGTACACATTTTTTTAACACATCCAGGGATGGGGATGCCACCAGTTCCCTGGTCAGCCTGTTCCAATGCCTGACCACTAAGTAAGGAAATTTTTCATAATATCCAAACCAAACCTCCCCTGGATCAACTTGAGGTCATTTCCTCTCATCCTGTCACTAGCTGCTTGGGACAAGAGACCGCGGCACACCTTCCTACAACCTCCTTTCAGGTACTTGTAGAGAGCAATAAGGTCTCCCCTCAGCCTTCTCCAGACTAAACAATCCCAACTCCCTCAACCACTCCTCAATAAGACATGTTCTTCAGACCCCTCACCAGCTTCCTTGCCCTTTCCTGGATCTTTTTCAGCACCTCACTGTCTTATACTGTGGTGGCTCAAACTGGACACAGTAATCAAGCTGCAGCCTCACAAGTTCCAAGCACAGAGGCACTATCACTTCCTACTCCTGCAGGCCACACCATTTTTGATACAGGCCAAGATGCTCTTGGTCTTATTGGCTACCTGAGCACATCACTGGTTCATATTGCTCATACTGTGACTGAAGTGCAGGACCCAGCACTTGGCCTTGTTAAACCTCATACAATTGATCTCAGCCCATCAATTCCGTCTGTCCAGATCCTTCTGAAGTCTTCCTATCCTCAAGCAGATCAACAGTCCCTCCCAATTTAGTGTCATCTGCAAACTTACTGAGGGTGCAATCAATCCGCTCATGCAATGATTGATAAATATATTAAACATGGGTAGTCCCAAACTTGAGCACTGGGGAACATCACTTGTGACCAGCCACCAACCAGATTTAATGCCATCAAAACTACTCTCTGAGCTCAGCCATCCAGATGCTTTTTAACCCAGTGAAGAGTCCACCTGTCAAAGCCATGAATCACCAGCTTTTCAAGCAGAATGCCTTCTAAGCTTGAGTGTGCTGTGCTAGTCTTTAACAGTGCTCTAATACGGTTCAATGTTTGCATCAGATCCTGGTTCCAAATATGTTAATACACTGTTTAAAATTCATTTCATACTAAGAATCCAGACCATCAGAAACCCCTTTGTAATGGTACCCTACATAATGAGAACAAAACCATTTTCATTTCTGGATAAACAGGAGATCATTCTTTGGAAAGTACTTTACCAAACAGTAATGTCAGGTATTTCATTGCTACATATTTTTGGTATGTGGCATTAGCATGGTTTGATCTTCCAGAGACCTGTTCCAGCACACGTTGCCCTGGCAGGATTAACATCTATTCCCTATTTTGTTTGTTCCTGTTACATAGTAACAGATGGAATGCCCATCCAACTTGGTTCAGCTTGCCAAGTCACGCTATTTTCATATAGCTACCTCGAGCAAAAGATTAAAGATTATATTGAGAGCTGCATCTTGCATGAGATTGAAGTAAACTGTAAACTACTTCTGGATTACTCTTTGGGCTAATCTACCATTCTAGTGAATTAAAAATAAAGCAGTACCAGATACCTGTAAACTCATTTGCTCAATGGCCGCATGGTCTTTGGATGATGGCAATTATCAGTGGGAAAGGTGGGAACAGACATTGCAAATGCCACAAGAGCATGAGCACACCTATTTGAGATGAGATGGCTTGGACTCTGACATGACTCTCAGCGAAACCTCTAATTTAGTTTCAAACAGGTGTTTTGCAGAGTAGCCATGCTTGCTATTGTATAGAACATTATTGTATAGAACATGGGTGAGCTTTTTTTTCTATGACACTTTTCCTATGTCAAACTTGAAAAGTGCTGTGCACACTTGAAGGTGTGGGTCTAAATTATCTCATTCTACACAGAAAAGTTCAACAGTGCCATAGCTGGCTTGGCACTTCCTTGTTTCTTGAAGCAATACACAGTACATGTATTCTACATAAAATTACTAGTTTCTGGATCAAAACCAAAACCACCCAACTTGCTCCATTACAGAATATGTACTTTAGGGACTCCTAAGCAGTTCCTCTTTCTTGCATCTGGCTTGACTCAAGAAGAGGCCCTCACTAGAGTTTTTGCAAGCAACAAAGGCAAATCCAAGATGACTTTTAGCATGGGCAAGTGTCAGAGAGCTGCAGTTTTATTAAGTGGATACAATTTAGCAACTGAGTACGCATTCTTCTTTGTGAAAACTTCCCCTGTAGTTAGTTCCTTAGCATCTTGTTCCAGTAGGAACATAAATACTGAAAATAGTCACTGAGAAGGAATGGGTGAATCACCAAGGGCAAGTGGCAATTTTGCATGTCTCTCATGCTTTGGTTTGCAGGAACTGACTAACAGCAACTGGAGAAGTGATCTGTTCTCAAAGAATGACCAAATAAAAAGACTGAGAGAAGAAGCACTGTATTCCAATGAAGTAGTCAAATCACCTTTTTTTTGACATCATGGAAGGGCATGAGTGAGGCAGAAATCCTTTGGGGTTTCCACTGTTTCCTGGAGGTGTCAGCTTTCCTTCTCTGGCTAGAGAGCTGACCAATAAAATTCCAACCTGATCACAGAAATGTCTGCTAGTGCATTCTGGGATTCTGCAATGTGAGTTTGGGAGCTGGAAAACTGTTTATAAAACTAGTCTGCAAGAGAAACAATGTCTTTATTCAGGGAACATTAGTCTGGAGTCTTGCATCCACCTCCTGAACTTGAGGTTGAAGATACAGCATCCACATCACCAGGATATGCCTTCAAAAACCTCACAAATACTATACAATTATATATGCCTTTTTCTGAGGCAAATTATATAATATGCCCATGAGTTGTGATGCATCATTGTTAGGAAAAAATAAAGAGCCCAGATCATTCTGTTCTACAAGAGGAGATTAAAAGTATTTCAGTATTAAATTTTTTTTGGGAATACTCCTCTGAAATTTTAAAAGTTATGAATTGTACTAATCAACAGAGCAACTGTAACCTGGGCTGAAAAAAAATGAATACAATTGTGATTATGTTCACAGCAGCATAATTCCGATTCACAGCACTGGCAGTGGGGAATAACAAAGAGATCCTCTTGCTGTCATTAAATAAATTCTCTACATAAAGAAAAATGACATTTAGTTGTTTTATTTTTATCAATGTATATAGTGTACCTATCACCACATATTTTTAGGTACACCATAGAAATTGAAAAACACATAAAATAATGACCTGAAATGGACAAACTTAACAAAGAAACTCTTTGTGGTTCAGGTGTGTCAAACAGATTTTAGAAGTATAAATACAATTAACAGCACTAAAGCTATTTAGTAAGTGTTAAGCTAAAGCTATACAATCATTTTCCATTCTATTCAGCCTTATTAGCACCTTGGTACCAGTTGCTGAATGGCTCCCAATTATTAATATATATCAACACCAGGTGTCAAAAACTTAAGTAATATGCAAAAGGCTTTTTTTTTTAGTTTTCCGCCCAGCAGTTCTTTCGATAAAACATATAATAAACAGAAAGAAGAAAAAGTAGTTGCTATTCAAGTTTCTGAAGGTTAATTACTTTGTTATCTATACTGTAAGAAATTCTTCAGTATTGTTGGCAGCTGGAGTTGTGGGACAAGATGCAGCCTTGCTCTTCCTATGTAACTTCTGATACATAGTCGGCAGAGCTGACAAAGAGAAGATGGTGTGGCTGCAAACAAAAAAGAAAGGAGTTTAATTACACAACAATAAAAGCTAGTTAGTACTTTATTTTATAACAATCTTTCACAATTATGAGATTTTTAAAAAAATTAAAAATCACATTTTTGCAAATTTGTCCTTTTCCTTCCTTCTTTTTCTTTCCTTGTTTTTTTTTTCCCCCTCAAAGATAAAGGCTGGGGCTGCTGAAATCGAGGAAAAACTCAAAAAAGAGAATTCAGGCCAGCAGGTCATTTGTGTTTTGAAATTAAAACCCTACTCCCAGAAAATGTTTGATGTCCATGACATGACTTAAAACTACAGGTTGCTTTTTCTTTACTCATAGAAAAGGTGAAGACATGCTACAGCACCACAAGATCAGTGCATCACTGCAACAAGAATAAGCAGACAAAATACCGAAAGATCCTGGACCACATTGGTGGTTGGACTAGCTCATGAGAATGCCTTTGTCCCTCTATGTCCCTTCCGTCCCTCAAAACAAACACATTGCTGTTTCTCTGAGCAATAAAATCGTACAAGTTTCATACCAATTCTTATTTTCTTTATATCTTTGCTGTGACTTTTAGAAAAATCCTATTAACCTTAGCAATTTTGTGATAACCAACTGTTTTCAGAGGGGTTCAACAGCATTCTGACTACGGAGAAGTCTTCTGCAGCAGAACATTAATCAACGCTGTTTGTCAGTTCACCTCCAAAGAGATGCCAGTGGTTATTGCAGTAGTTTCTCTGTTTCTTTCCCACCCATGTCTAGTGGCTCATTTTAATACCATTTGTACAAACAAATCCTGTTCCCTTTGGGATATTCTCTCTCTGAGGCAAGAGACATTTAAGAGTTTTAAGGGACTCTGAAGTGTCGACTCCTATTTCTCAGGTTGTTATAATTCAGTAAAGAAAATTTAGAAAATTAAAGTTATCATAGTTTTTGCTTACAATCAAAATAAAGTGCTTTATATGCACTTAAAAAATATATTTTCTTAAAAATATTGGGACAGCTGGCCAAAACCAAACATATTTTTAATCTGAAATTGAAATGCTCTGTTTCTTTTTAATAAGGTCTCTAACAGCAAATAAAATGTAGCTTTAATGGCTAATGGTGTAAACACCCAATAAACATAAGATGATACTCTTTCAGCTTGTATAAATTCAGATGCTGCTTGGTCAACAGCCTTTGGCCTGAGACTAAATATTACTGGGTGTTTTTATAGTTAGAAAGGAATTTACCTGACTATTAATACACACATTTCACAAAACACAATGTTAGCTTATATAAGATGGGTTGTTTGGAATTCTTTTTGGGGGGTGGGGTGAGGTGTGGGGGGTTTTTTGAGAATACAAGTTATAGCTGCAAAAGCACTCATGTAAAACTTACCTTCATGGAGGAGCAGCAGCCTCTCTACTGAACTGCTTGGAGCAGCTAAATCAACAGGCCTCTCAAAATCTGTATTTTTGGCATTTATATCTGCCCCAAATTCAAGAAGTAAGTTTACAATCTCTGTACTAGAATGTTGAGCAGCAGCGTGGAGTGGAGTTTCTAAATACTTTCCTTTCTGCACGTTGGCACCTGGTAGGTAGATGCACATAAAGAGACATAAGAAAAGATTCATTAAAACTGTCATTGAATAAAGATGATGTTACAAAATGAACAGAAAGAAATACACTGTTCTAGAATGTGAATTTAGCCACTTTATTAATTTCATGGCATAGCACTATAGCAAATGATATCAGTGTTTCTTTTTGAACCCATACACTTATCCTAGGTTTTAATACCTAAGCACAGCTTTATAAAAAGGAAGAAAAGAAAAATAAAACTAGGTTATGTGAGCATCACCATTGCCCTAATTTATAAAGTACATTTGGTACATGTTTAAGATAATTTGCACTACTTTCCTTATATATAACCTCATTTTAACCATTAATTCTCCAAATCCAAAGTATTCTAATTATTACGCTTGTGTGTTAATAAGGAATTGCTAATTTACTTTCAATTTAAATGGACTAAGTAAATGTGCAATAATGCATTCATATTCAAGAAAAAAATATCCACACAAGAGCTAAACAAAACTAGTTAGTATGGAAGAATTCCCCTTATAAGTAAGCTGTTAGTCCCCCTAAAACTGAGTTTGCCTTAGTTTTCTAGAGTATTGAAGCAGAAGAAAACACAGACTTCTTAAGAGAGCTTTACTGATCTTGTGAGACCAAAAATTGGCTTTGGTACCAACTCTTGTCCCTGAATCAATTTTTGCATTTTGATTCCCAGTTGAGTAAAATAATTTAATAATTTCACAGGCCTAGCAATTAGATTTTAAGTCCAAATAACTTACTGTTCTGACTACTAACAATTTTAGAACACTTCCACAGTATCATCCTCTTGCCTATTTGATTGTTTATTTGCTTTTCAACTTCTAATACATTCTCATAAAGTGATAAAATATGAAAAAAGTTCAGACTGATAGAAGTAGTGACTTATATTCTCAATTTATATACCCTTTTCTACCTTTTCTACTTTAGGACATCAACAATAAAAATCATGACATAGGAGAGTGTGGTGGGTTAGAGGGAGACCCCCTCCCCACAACAACCATCCTCTGCTACCAAGAATGTGCTGGGTTGAGGCAGCCCCCTCTCCACACCACAGGCAGGAATAAACACTCAGACAAACGGATTGCAAAAGTGATGAAAGTTTAAATAGAGAACAGTGAGTGTGCACAAAAGGAAACATATTGACAAGGAAGAAACCAAAGTAAACCCAGAAAGACCCCAAACCCCACCTGAGGGTGCATCCAAAACCCCCAGGGCTCCTTCTTCCCCCCCCCTACTATTAGGCTGGTCTCAGCTGGCCAGATCTGAGACTGCCCATCCCCCAGTGGCCTTGGGCCCAATCAGGCCCATGGCCGGGAGATCTCTCCCCCAGTTACCAAGTCTCGGAGAGGGAAGGAAAGAGAAAGTGCTAGACCCTGCACTGGATCTTATAGTGGTGCAAAGAATCATGGTAGGAAATACACACAATTTCCTGTGTCCATCCCTCTGGGCTGGACTTCTGGACACAGGAAGTGAACACACGAGGGGGGCACCCAGCTCAAACTGCAACAGAGAGTTAATCACACAACGAGACTGACTCAACAAGAAACATAACTGGTTAAACTCCAAATAACCTGCAATTAACTAGAAAAACAATTCTGGTGCAATCATGACAGCAATTACTCATTTAAACATTTTCATTTACTGTGCTGCAGGATACTGAAGCCCTGTATGTCATTACCTGAAACAGAGTAAATAATTCTCTAAATCAGTTATGTCCCTGGACTTGTGCTGAAACAGACAGCATCCAACATCTCACGTTGATTAAATAAATAACATGAAATTTAGGTTCAAATGCCTTTTCCCTTACCTCTTCCTTTTGCAACTTAGCCTCTATACCTTGTAAAATATCAATCAGAACATGCTGAAGAATGAAAAAGGGTGGGACTACCTTGCTATAAATTCCTGTTGAAATAATTACTATATAATTCTTTTTCCTCAAGGTTGATTTTTTACCTTTGTTTTACCTACAGAAAATTAACATCTACAAAGCTGTAGTAAATACTAAACATTTTGAACGTCCATTTTTACTGGTCTTGCTTCCTTTTTACCCTCATATGCTTGCTATGCCACACAAAAATGAAAAGCATAGAAAATTCTTGTAAGAAAACAGGCATCACAAGTAGAGCCAAGCATGCAAGGCTTCTAGTTTCACTGATGGGGCACAGCTCACTTCAAAGATGAGAACGGTATGCTAGTTTCATACACTAGTAAATCTTTAAGTCATGACATACCTGCATAAAGAAGCTTTCGAATGCAATGGATCTGCTGTGAAACACATGCTACATACAGAGGCGTTCCTAAATGAGGAAGATCTTGGTCAACATCTATACCCCAAGATATCAGTACTTCCAGACATTCACTGTGACCTGCCAGTACAAAGCACAACAGAGTTTGCTTGACTTCAGTAGGCTGTCTCATAGAGAAAACTGGACACATTTCTTAACAGTATTATTGAGACATTTGTCGACTGCTCCATGTTTGTTCAGCAGGAAACTTTTTACCTCTGCTGGCTGCTTCATGAGTTGGTGAGGGAAGACAGGTCTCCCACTGAGCTTTGGCACCATACTCTAACAGGAGCTCAGCACATGCTGCACTGCCTCTCGAACAGGCGTTAAATAAAGGTGTGACTCCATCAATTGTTGTAGCATTCACCTAGAATATATAAAATCTATTTAAGAACAGAATTGAAAGGTCAATTTCTTAACAGGATATGGTTAGAATTTATATTAAAACACCAAAACATAGCTTAGGTGATCAGTCCCTGGCCTCTCACCACACTCCACAGCTGAAATTAGTTTAAAATTCTTGCTAAACTAAGTTGAATAAACCAAAATACATCTGGAATACTAAAAAGCACCCATTCACTTTTGGGCAGCAAATGATTTTCAGAAGTCACTGCACTTTGCTTATTTCATTGATAGAAAAAAACCCCTACATTTTGTGTAGTAATGGGATGCTAGGGATCTTCTTTCCACAGCACTGTCAAGACTGCAAAATCCATATTATATCTGATCGTTATTTGTCACTTTTTTTCTGTAGTTTTAATCTCCAGGTTGCAGTGATACTTCACAGGATGGAGACAAAGCTAACACTACAAGCTCACTGTTTTCAAACCAACTTCACCACATCACTGGTTAACAAAATACTCAGTATGAGAGAATGAGGAGAGAAACTAGGCAAATTTCTGAGGGCTAATACTACAGTGGCACAGGTATTAGGAGGGATCTCCTTCCAGGACTCTGGCCTGTCATCTTCCATGCACTCTCCCCACAAACCCATCAGAACAACTGAAATATTTCAGATGGAAAAATGAGATTTGTTCTTATGTTTATAGTACTACAGTTTTATATCTTCAGAATTCATGTGCTAGCTGATGTGGAGAGGAATTTGGTTTGGAAACTTTGTTGTTGGTAGTAACACAGACATATCCCACATGGTTCTCAAAACAGAACTGTAAGGACAATAAATATTTCCATCACAAAGATGAGAAATTTGGGAAACTATGCATTTTAACTCTGATGTCAACAGAAATGGTTGTGAAAGTGATCTGTAAGCTCCTATTTTTGAGTCCCAGCCTGTGTCAGGAGCAGACAAGAGCCAGTGCCTTTTTGTACTCAGACTGAAGAACCTTAAAAGCACACAGGTGCAGTGCATAAAGACATTATGGAGGTAAAATGAACAGGCTCCTGCAGGCCACTTAAAGCAAAATGAAACCAGTAGAGGGATGCATTCCATTATTTTGAAGAGAAATAATGTAATGAAATTTAGAGATAAGGCTGGTGACACACTGCAAGCAGATTCTCTGCAAGTCATTACTCTGTCCCAGTGGCTGCCCATCACTTTCCTTTCACAGCTTTCAATCGACAGCTTATTGTAATTAAATGAGACCAATGCAATTGCAAGCAACAGGGCAATAGAGAGAAATACCAATTAAAAAACCCCCAAACTAATAATTAAGCCATATATTCTTCTCAGTTAAACCAAGGTGAATGCTGTCATTCATATATATACACACACAAAAAAAAAATCCACAATCTCTTACATTTGCTCCTGCTTCAAGAAGAATTCTTGCACATCCTACGTGATCTCCCAGACAGGCTTCATGAAGTGGAGTTACTTGGTCAATTGTTAGTGTGTCTACATTGTACCCCTAAACAAGACATGAATTACACAAAGATCATACAAAAGCTGTTAAGAGTAATTTCCTCATACTACTGTTTGAATCACTTACAACACAATAAACAGGCTTTAAATTCTGCTTCAGTGAGTATAAAAAGAATCTTTCATTAATCAATGTATATAACAGTGGCCAGCTTTTGTTTTTAAATCAGGAAAAGAAATAGGATTTACAGACTATAAAGATGGAAACAGACTGATGAAATGCATGCTGATAGCACAACAGGCATAGAAACAAGTTGGAATATGGTGAATTCCAATTAGTTATATAGAAAAAGATTTTGTTGTGTGTATAGTGAAAACCTGGAACAGGCTCCAGAGAGGTTGGTACATCTGCAATCTTTGTGACTTTAGAACTTAGCAAGGCCCAAAGTCTGAACTGTCTTGTGATTCTATGATTCTCTAATTTAAGGTCTGAAATATCTAAATCCCTGAACTTTGAAAAGAAGAAAACACTTCTTAGATAGATAAAATCATCAAACTCTTGCATTTCCAATTTTCTGCAGTAGATGTTTGATGCCTAAGAAGTAATAATTGCATCTTTGGCTTTCATCAAATGTATTCTGTAGTAAAAATTTTCATCGTTGTAGTAGCCAATATGAAAATACTGTAATATTGAAATTTAGTGGTTTACAGTCTCTGTCCTTTGCTATTAACAAAATACATACTTTTTTAAAAGAAAAAAATTAAAATCACAATGATGTAAAACCTGGAATCTTTCCAGAATTCTTTCCCTCAGCAAGTATCTTCCTGACAGTTCTATTTACCTGAGGGTTAAAGCTACACTGACTTACACCATGCAAGATGGGAAGAGTCATACACATTTAGATACAAGTTTGGTAAAAATAATTTTTGAGGATGGAAGTTTTAAAATATACAGAGCAAGTAGTTTAATTATTAACTCATGTTGTATCATATAAATCAAAACTCCTAAATGTGTATTGCTCTGGAAAAAAATCAAGTGAAAAAAAGCATAGCAAAGCATACTAAATCTGCATTAATAATCTATGATGACAAATCAAGTAACATTAAAATTAAATGCAATTTTAAGAATACAGCCTTCACCTGTGACAATAAAGTCTTTAGAGAAAGAAGACGTCCTTGACTGGCTGCCTCATGCAGAGGTGAGCGATCTGCCCATGAACCTATATAATAACAACATTTATTGAGTAAACCATATGAATTACAAGGATTTTGGAATGCATAGAGCAAAGCAGAAAATACGATGCACAGAATGAAGTCAACTGTCCTATGAAATTAAGTTTTCCTCTTTAGAGACTGTATTTCAAGTTTCTAGACAATAAAAATGGGTCTATGATTACCTGTAAATATCTATAATAAATGATTACGTGGTACAGAGAATAAAATACTTATTTTAGTAATCTGGTTTCATGCATCCATCAATTGTCACAGTTCCCACTATTTTTTTTGTGTGTTGTACAATTACTTTGTAAAATTATATAACTTATTTTTGCAGCTGGCATATAGACATTTATAGACCTCAACACATTGGTATTTGAACTTAAACCAGACATTAATCTGCCTGAAAAAGCTGATGTATATGAAAACCAATATGGAAATCCTTATGCATCATGAGATTAATCTGCAGCTGGTACACAAGTGCAAGGAAAGAAATACAGTGAGAATCACACTTTAAAAATGGCTATAGCAAAATACAATCTTTAGTCCAAGTTCTCATTCGAATAGGCTATTAGGGCTAAAAATAGTTAGATCTGCTTATTGTAAAGGTTTGGCATTTGTTTTCATTTATCACCCCCAAAAATAGGGGGGAAGGGAAAAGAAAAAGAAAACCGTAACATCCACACCTTCACACACACAACTTCCCCATTCCTTAACTCCCAACCTAGGTTCCAGAGTCATCCTGTGTCTCCTGACGAAGAACTGGCCCTTTCCTCCAGAACTGGCCACTGGCTTGCCCTTCTAGCCAGACTTCCCCCTCCAGGCATAGCTGATACCAATTTTTAGTGTGCATTTTGCATATGGAATTTTGAGAGATTGTGCAAGCAAGAACCATCTTCAAAATGTGTTAGAAGAAAAACTTGTTAGAAGAAAATCACGATAACTGTAAAATGCTAATCACTCATGTGAGTTATATCCAGCCCTCCAAAATCCCTGAAGAAGTGTAGAGAGAAATAGCTAAGTATGATGAATTGTTAACAATGGTAGATGAATTTCCAATGTTTGACTTTGTCAGTTGCAACAAGCTAGGACTGCCTGCAAAACAAGTTACTGCATGTTTATTTTATGTATGTGCACACACTATTCCCTGTTGCTTTACTTAACCTTTTTACTTTAGGTTTATTGAACACAGTATTTTGCAATTCTTATTGCTAGTCAGAATAACAGTTAAAACAAACAAACAAACAACAAAACCACAAGAAAACAAAACAAAGTGATTGGGTTTTTAAGGGGCATTATACTACAAAAACTGAGCTGAGAAATATTAAAGTGCCCTGATTTAGATCAGTATTTTCTCTGTCATCTCAATAAGAATTATCCTATTGTAGGCTGGATGTGTACAATCACAATGAAGATTTTGACCACTGTTTTCCTTCTCTGATATCTGAACCAGAACTCAAGTCATTCTAATTCAAATTAATTAGATCACTTAAGTTCTCCTGGCAGCTGCAAAGTTCTTCAAAAATAAGGCTGCTTTTGAAGCATTTTTTCCCCCCACTGTCTCTACAGGTGACGATTCCCCTCTCTTGACAGTATCCTACTCCTAAATTAACAGGAAAAAAATATGTAATAGAATTGTTAAGTGTCATGAAGTTTTTAGGCTCATTAAATACTCTGGACATTTTTGTAGCTATGTATTGCTCTAAACAAAACTATTTCAATTCCCTCTTGTATTGTTCAGAAAAATATCTGTTAATATTATTATTCCAGTGACATTTGAGAACAAAATGATGTCGTGTCTGTTTCTGAGCTCTGTTTTACACCTAGACATACCTTTATGCCCCCATCTTCATGTAGAAACATCCAGCAGTAGTTTCTGCTCAATCCATTAAATACAAAATACTTGCATCATCTCTACTAGAAATTAAACCTGAATGTCAGATGCTGCAAAAATATTTTGTGCATACTGAGTTTGGGAAAAAACTTTCACATTCCAACTGATTTATCGGTAGGGACAGTAATTCATCGTAAGATACCGCAAGGATAAGAATATGTTCAAAATAAATACATATCATAAATAAACATCGAAGGTGTCTTAAAACAAATTCTGTCTAGATTGCTGCCTTCTGTTAATCTCCAAACTTGCTATGTCTTGCACCGAGCAAGCATTAACAAGAATCTAAATGAGGAATTTTTTTCATTCACTGTTGTGTGTAACAGCAGTATTAGCAAACAAGTCTGTTCCAAAACTGTTAATGCATTAATTCCCTACTAATGTTGTCTCTGACAGATGCTGAATACAAAGTATCTCTAAATATATTTAGAAGCCACATTAGTTCCAAGTTCCCTAGTGTATAGTTCGCCAGAAAGGGCAACCTACATTGCTTTGTAAACACTAACAAGAACGCAGAAATGTATTTGCTGTATTAACAGGCAAAGTTAAAACAAATTACAAAGTAGCATACAATACCTAAATCTCCATCTCCCCATGGCACTTCCAGCCAATTGCAATTATAAATTCTACTCATTTCTTTCACTCTGGAAAATAAAAATAAAAATATGTAAAAAAAAAAATAAGATCTGTTCTTGCTAGTTGGGCCTGTGCTTAATATAGACCAGCTGTGTTTGGAAGGGCATCAGCAGCTCACTGTAATATGAACTTTCATTCTTCAACAAACACAACTTTGAAGATGCAAGTATAAACAAATTGCCAGTAATTTTTCTTATGCTAAAGGACTGTAGGCCTTTTTATTAATGTTTCACAGTTCTTTTTTTAACATAAAATCTTCAAAGTGCCAGTATCTGTGCATTTACCTCCCAGGACAGATGAACTGGAATTTCAGCACATGAGAAACTTGGTGAAATCAAGAGTACCTCAAGCTGAATAAGAACGCAGGGCAAACTCCTTAATTTTTAACCTTGTGCAATGAGGCACATTATTTTTATCTTTGAAAATCATTATTAGTACATAGATTTGCAAGGAAAGCATTGCCAAATGTTCCTATGCTATTTTACTACTTACTCAAAATAGACTTAGAAAAGAAATATGCTTAGATATTTTGAACATATTTCAAATGTTATTTCATCCATATGCTGAACTGTGCTTTTCTTTTAGCAGTTCACTATTGCTTCAGTTACCTTCTAAACATTTCGGTGGTTGTTAAATCGGGGTTTTGACAATGATTCTCAAAAGTGAAAATCCCCCAAAATGGAGATTTTCAATTCTGACTTGGATCCATTTCTAAGTCATTCATATTTTAGAATACATAGAATACATAGAATAAACCAGGTTGGAAGAGACCTTCAAGATCATCGCGTCCAACCCATCAACCAATCCAACACCACCCAAACAACTAACCCACGGCACCAAGCACCCCATCAAGTCTTCTCCGAAAACCTCCAATGATGGCGACGCCACCACCTCCCCAGGCAGCTCATTCCAATTTTCTTCATATTTTACTACAGACTTCACTCCTTTACATCTATCTGCAATTACCTGCAAGTCATTCTTGCAGTTATGATGATAGCAGGCAACTACTAAGTAAAAATATTTTCTTGGAAGTCACTAATTCCAGCTATCCCATCCTTGTGTTTTTATTTCTAAAAATGTGTGTAGTCTTAGACAGCACCCCCCATCCCCACAAACAAACAAACAATCCACCAAACCAAACCAACCAACCAACCAACAACATAAAAGGTACATTAAGAAGTTGGATTTTCATAACAAGGAGGGCTGGAAATAAAGTCTTCTCACGCAGTTCACTAGGGGAAGATTTGTGCCAGTGATTAGCATTATAAAGGTACTGCTCTAAGAGTAAATAGATGACAGCGGCATCCTCAGAAGAAGCAGTATTATGAGACAAGAACTGAAAATAGAAGCCTGCCACAGTTCATTATTGGGAGATTACTTGGAAAGTGTTGTAGCTAATATTTCTGCAAAACTAACAAATGCTCTGTATTTAGCTCATTAGTGTTACCTTTTATTCCGTTAAGACATATTTTGAGTGGTAGCTGAAGCAGAAAAGCTGTGCTACATTATAGTCCCAAGATCACCAGACTCATTTCACTCCAGTTATTAAAACTTCATGATATTTTGTATATATAATTGAGCTCTAACAGATTTTTACTGTGGCACTATAAAATGACCCATTTGCCTAAAGCCCTTGCACTATAAATGTGTCATCTACTTAATTGATGTTTGATGTTAAAAACTATTGAAAAGAATCTTAAGGATTTAAAAGTTAAGAAATATGTATGTGGTATATATTAACATCTTAACAACAGATATGATTAGATATGACCAACAAAACAGAAGCCACTTCTTCTTCACAAGTGAAATCCCAAAGCAACAACACTGATGAACCCAAAAAATCAGAATTTAAGCTAGAAATCATTAACATTTCTAAGAGCAAAGATGTAGTTAAAGTGGCTTTAAAATAAATTTCTATACTTAAATAATCTTTAAAGAAAATTATATAATATATAAATATATACACACAAATATATAAACCTATGCATACAAAATATGAAACCTTGATTGGCTCAAACCAATCTTCCTTCCATGGTCTGTCATCATTAGACTTTCAAAATTTGGTGATTTAATTTCAAGTGCATATGTCAATGCCTTCCTAGACTTGAAAAGCATACAAAACAATTTATTTTACCACACAGCTCTGTTTACAGTGAACAATACATGACCACACATTAGTTTTTTCAGTCCAGTGTCATATTCTATGGAGTTAGCATTGAAATTATTTTCTGCCTGTGTATCTAGCACCATCTCTCACTCTTAGCTATACAAACTACAAACTCACTATGACACTGTTTAAATTCTTAATTTTTTTTTCTCCATGATATTCTCCCAGTATCAAAAGAGTGCTACAAACACTTTGCTGAGTCTATCTTCACAAAATAGTGTGGATAGATGCCACTATAACTAAGGAACCAAAAGACAAATAGTTTTAATGCTCAAATTGTAAACCCAATCTAATACCCTATTTTTTTCCAGGACACTCAAACATTTGAGTGTACACTGAAAGCTTAGTTTAATTATGGTTATGAGAGCTCTGAGCTTCTGAAATTTCAACCCCTAGGTAATAATAACCATGATGAGTCAAGGAAATTTTAAGTTAGGTGATAGGTCTTAAAACATGCAGGTGCCACAGCAAAGGCAAGAACTGAATTTTCCATTAGGGATGTTAAAACATCAACCCTTTTTCTCACTATCCACTAAAATGCATTCTAATCTTTGCAGCATACAAGAAAACATAGGATGTACTTTTTTCTAAGTATAAACAAAATGCATCATCAGAACAATTCTATCTTGTACATCAAAGGAAGAAAAGCATTTGTGAAAAGTACAGCATGTGGCTGTGTTGTCAAATACTGGGTCATAATCAGCATGGCGCAGGCAGAATTACTTTTAACAGTTCCTAAATGTTGAGTACTTTGGCATGGCAGTTTAACATACTTTTCTCACACAAACATGGTTATTAAATGGTATTAAAAAGCCTTTTATAAAGCCCATAACAGTAATATCCAAGTATAGCTTGCTTGGTTCCCAACAGAAGTAGCATTATGCTATGAGCAGGCAATGGTAATGATGATGGCAGTGGCAGCAGCAGTTGTTGCTGGCCCTGTGCCAAGCCTTGCACACACAGCAGTGTGTCAGACCCCTTCTCCCATCACATGAAAGCACAGCAACCACTCTCCTGTCTGTTGCTCATGCATGGTTCCATTTTTCCATCTTCTTGAAAGATCAACAACTGGCTGGATATTTTTCTATCTGAATGTAGGTTGCAAACTCTGTGTGCCATAGTTAGAGTGCCAAGGTCTAAAATCAGCCTCTAAATTCAGTAATCCATCAAACCCACATCAAATTTGATATGAGTACATGGAGCAGCTGGTAGTACTCTTAGGCTGTTATTTCCTTGGACAAGTCACTAGAAAAAGTAAAGGTTTTTCAGTGGCCTTCCCAACTAGGTGACAGAAAAGACATACAAACATTATTGGCTGGGTTCAGACTCCAGATGACATCTGCCTGGAATAATTTGTTTCTCAAATGCAGTCTCAACAAGCAATTTTCCTCAAGGTGTGCTCAGAAGTCTCACTATTTTCCCAGTCTGCCAAAGACTGAATGCATCACATGGCCTAATCCTTAGCTTTCAAAGCAAGACCCAGCTGGACAGCAAAGTTGGGCCTAGCATGCCTATCCTTGCCACATCCAGGAGATTCTGATCAAACAGCCCAGTTGAGGACTCTCAAGCCAGTAGGCTGAAGGCCTTTTCCTAGCCTGACTCTATCCTTTTGCCCTTCTACTAAAGCTTACCATGACATACTCCATCTCCAGCATCACTTTTAGGCCATTTTCCATTTCATTATATACTCATCACAGAACAACTTTCTCTCTGCTCTGTAAGGGCACCTACGTAGCAACCTCTGGTTTGGATACCTCCACAGCTGGGAATAGAGGGAAGATAGGAGCCTCCTTCCAATTGGATATTAGATATACCTGTTATTCAAGGGAACTGCAACAATCAGAAGCCTCAGCTGCAACAGAGATCTCTATCAATAAATACACATGCCCAATTTGGCAATCACAGTGAGGCCGTAAGTAGCAGGAGTGTGTTAAGATGGATTCTTCAGAAAATGTTACTTTCCATATTTTAATGTGATTTGGAAAGTTTAAAAGTCTAACTCTGGTTATTCCTTCGTAAGTGACAAAAGAGCACACTGAACCACATCAAGGGGTGGCTATTGTTAACATGGATAAAATTTCAGTATGGCTTAGAAAATCTTAGGCCAAAGAGTGAACAGTATGAGGGTAAAAGACACACCGTTTATTAAAGCTGATGAATAAATACAGCCTTACAATACTACTGCATTTAATTACTTGGGAAGCTATGCTAACTGTTGCTCAAATTATTAAACATTGCTTAATTCTAGAACTAGCAATACTGGAAATGAGCAAAGGTAATTGAAGAGTGACTCTGGTTCCCAGAACATATAGCTTCATTTCACACGGTAAATTCATAATTATTTTTATGCACAACATATTTAATCTCTCTTTCCTTTCTCCTCCATTCCTTGACTATGTTAACATTTCCAGCTTTAAATTTGATATTATATTATCCAGATTTTCAATTTTTACTTCCTTTTTAGTTTTTGGTTTCACATTGATGCCTTATGATGTGCAGTATTAATTGGCATAACCAAAAAAAAAAAGTAAAAATTATCAGACCCTTACAATTACTCAAAGCTCCTTTTTACACACTTGTATTATGAAAATAATTGGAAAACATAGCACAGACAAGAGCAGCCCAAAACATTTCTTTAATATAATAGAGTTTGTTCCTCATTGCTGAATATGCCAGTGTCCAGCAACTTAAATACCTCCTAAGTACTTCTCTATGCAATTACTTCTGTCTTCAGTATTTTAGTACAAGACAACAGTTCCATCGCCTGTAGTTTCTCCACTGCTTCCTGTTACAGTTACATATAAAATTTTCTTTACATACAAAGTTATATGTGAAGCTTACTCCCCCCTCCTTTCATTCCCTGTTGTAAACAATTAGCCTTCCGTATCCAGTTACTGTGTAATAGGAGAGAAAAAGTCAGGGAAGCCAAGCCTTAAACACTTGCATAAAACAAATAGGGCAGATAAACATGAAAAAGGCATTTCAGAACAGATGATAAGAGTGTATAAAGGACAAAAATAGCTTCAACACACTTATGTTAACCCATGCAATACAATAAAGTGCCACTAACATAGCCATGCTATGCTATAACCATTAGAGCTAGGAAAAAAAAACCAAAACCAAAAACAACCACCCACAAACACACGTAACAAAAACCAGTTCAGAGCTAGGACATTGTAAGCTGCATCGGTTTAGCATATTTCTGTACTCGGTTTCCGAAATGGCTGCTATACTAACCTTGGCTGGTCAGAATACCCCAGCTAGCTTTTCGTTTCACAGGACACTCCCCTATACTTTCTAGGCGTCTTTTGGGGAGATTCTGGCTTGGGTTTGTTGTCATTATTTCTTCATTTCTTGAAGAAAGCCTGTCTTTCATTGGTGCAGGTACTGTGCTCTGACGAACATCCACAAACTGATTGCTACCACCTTTTTTTTCCTCCTCTCGATTTTTCACAGAGAATCTTGCTGTACTTAGTGTAGGATGCCTATAACACTGAAATCCATTCAGTAACATTTACTAGCTTGGACTAGTGAGTACACAGTGGGGGAAGGGAAGAACTGCTCTAGCATTTTCTATTTTTAAAACAGAGAAAGAATCAGCTTAGCTACAGCATGAGTCTTAACTATTTACATGATTTAAATGGAAAAGTGTTGATTTTTTTAATCATTTATCAACAAAAAAAAAAACCCAGATTCTTAAAGTATAAGCATTCAATGCATTGTTACCTGAATAACAAGCAACCTAAAAAAAAAAAAAAAGAAAAATTAAAACTGCTTTATGAGAATGGAAATTATTTTATTAATAGAAAGGATAATTATTACTGCATCAAGCTTTACTCATAAGTAACTTGAAGTAAAGAGAGATTTTGGAATTCAGAAGAATCCATGAAACTATGAAATATTTCTGTGGGGTTTTTTTTGTTGTTGTTGTTTTTCATGATGGTGGTTGTTTCTTTGTTTTGGGGAAGGGGGTTGTGTGGGGGTTTTTTGTGTGTGCGTGTTGGGGTTTTTTATGGCTTTTTGGTTTGGGGTTGTTGTTGCTGTTTGTGGGTTTTGTATTTGTCTTCCTGTTTGTGGGGGTTTGTTTTGGTGGGTTTTTTCTTCATTGGCTGGTTAGTTGTTTTTTGGTGGGTTGTTTATTTTACATAGGGGACAATGTATTGTACAGCCACCAACTAGAAACTACATTTTCAATAAATAAAAGCATAGTTTGACTAACAAAACAAACTAACCAAACAAAAAAGATTAAAATATTTCACTGGTTACTTTGAAAGTCTGATCCAACTCTGCAAGTAAGGCTTTAGAGTCTTGTCAGAAAGAGGACAAGTAAGTTTGTTTTTTTCTGTATAATAGCAAAAAAGAAGGCAAAAGATTAGTATCAAAAAAATGTTCTTTGTTACTAAGTATTACACTGACACTACACAACAGAAGCATGCAGGGAGAAACAAGCCATGATAAAATTCCAGCATGAATTCCATAAAGAGGACAGTGATTTCTCTGTACCAGTGACATGTTAAGATGCCACTTTTACCTCCCTGCCACTTCTTTCTAGAATGTCCTCACTATCCTCTTCTACTGATACAAAAAGTATCTCTTGCAGTTTTTTAAAAAATGAAATTAACCTTTCTGGGTTTCATTAGTACTAGTCCTTTCAGATAGCTGTCAAAAATTAAACCCTAAGATACTGAAATAATACATAGTTAGTTAATTAAATGTTTTGCATCCTTCTTGTTTTTCATAAAGAGAAAAACCAGAGGCAAGAATATAGTCGAGTAGGATAAGGGGTGGAAAGAAGCATGAGCAGCTGCAAATTTCACCTTGAAATTACAGCACATGAGAACTGCCCTACTGGAATGGCAGTCTTTGCAGAACAGAAGCAGGTGGGCTACTGCTGCTCTCACAAAAGAGAACAAGATGGCACTCTCACAGACTCTCTGCTGCTTTCAGAAAACTGTTTTGCTCAGGCTTTATCTAGCTGAATGAAATAGAATATCTCAGAGACTGAAATAAACACTTCTACACATCCAGCAATCAGACTCTGAAACTAAGTCTTGAACAGAGCTTTTGAAAAAAGGGCTTTTATAAAAGGTCCATTATAAATGTATCACTTTATTGCTAGAATTCCTTGTTAAATTCTAGTGTTTTCTTCAAGTAAACAAATACTGGAAAATTAATTAACAGGAAAGCTTACCAACAATATGCATACATGTGTGTCAGGAAGACAAGAGCACTGTTCTCCAAGTGAGAAATAACTGATGACAACATGCCACCCTCAAAGTAAAGGTACTAGTGAAAGACTGTCTATTCCAGAGGCACTTGCCACTCACTATTATTAAGTTACTGTGAGTATTTTCAAGGACATCAGAATGCAATGTATAATAATGTGCACTTCCTCCTTCCCTCCCCCCCATGCTTTAAAGAAGCCAAAGACGATCCCATTCAGGACTCCACAAGCAACTTTTCACTAAATTCTGCTAGGCACAGCCATTCATCCACCAGGCAAAAGTCATTAAAAAAAAAAAAAAAATCTATTAAAACAGTACATAAGTAAAAACAAAACACTAAAACCCACAAACAACAAACCATAAAACCAAACCAAACCAAACAAAAATACCCAAATCAAACACAAACCAAAAAACCCCAGACAATAACCAAAAAACCCTCACCAACCAACCAAAACAAACAAACAAATCCATGAAGTCAACATCAGAAATCCTAAAATGTATTCAAAATATACTTGAGATGTGATAGGCAGTTAAAACTGTGGAATAATACTGAAAAACTTTCTGTTTCGCTTCCACCTCAAACGTGGAATTTCTGGATGATCCTCTGCAAGTCAGCCATCCATGCACTGGGTTACATCAACCACAAAAATAAAAATCGGTGTCTCTCAATCTCATTAGATAGTGAAGCTATTAATATTTGAAACTACCTGGGCTTGGTAGTCAGGTTCTGTTCTTCAGATTTTTCTCTACAGAACACACTGAAACATGCCCAAAATCCACCGTAAAAAACCTCTAACAGAAATATAAGTATCATAGTATGTAGAAAATACAGTAAGTCACTACTTTTTCTGTCTTGCCACACAAGCAATCAGGGACAGTATTTAGATTATAATTACTCATAGAAGCTGTGCAGATACCTGAAGGAAAGCAGGCAGAGGAAGGGCAGGATACTACAGTCTGAGACTTAAGGAAAACTGGAAGATTTTACTGAGGAGTTTGTAATTCTGAATTAATTTAGCAGACAAGCTTTAAATAAACCACTGTGTTGCATTTCAATTAATAATTAGTTCTATTCAACTTTTACAGCCTAGGGGAGAAATTATTAATGGAAACTTTCAAGTGATTTTCTTCACAATCTTTTTTTTCCCCAGATTTTTATTTTTAAAAATGTCAGTATAGTTTCAACATTTCCATGTCAGCAAATAGCTCTTAAGTTTACTCTACAGAGGCAGCAGTTCTTAACAGGTAGGAATGAAAATGGAAACAAATTTTTGTTCCTCCCTTTCAATGGGGAACTCATTCTATTTTGAAGACTGTTCTTAAGGCAGTAACAATGCAATTAAGGTAGCACCAAAAAAAGTCTTAATGAAAATAACAAAAAAAAACCCCAGACACCTTTCAATACATGATACAGCCCAAAGCACAACATTATGAACTCTAATAACAACCATTTATCTTAGGGAAAAATGGACACAATTGTACTGTTTTCAAATGTCTGAGTTCAGCATCTGTGTGCAACTTTCCTCAAGCCAACTAACTGGTGAGGTGACTGACTTCCCAAATTCTTCTGTACTTTCAGATTCACTCTACTTTAATGACCAGGATTATTATGAAGTCACAATGATTGCACAGAATCTGCCACACCAAATTCTGGGACAGGACTAGAAATCGCCTCTTCCTGCTGCTGTCATCCACAAACTAAAACCATTAAGCTGAAAAGGCCTCAGTCCCAGTCCCCAAGAGCTGCCTGTCATTTGACATTTCCAGAGAGAGATCTTTAACATTCCTCCCTGTTAAGAGAAGACAAGATAAAGCAAGTTTTAGACATAATTATAGAAATGTGGCTACTGACAACATCAGAGCACCCTAAAAGGCTACAGTAGCCACTATCAAACCCTGCAGTGCCAACTCGGTGACAAGGAACTTAAATGCACTACAAAAGCAAAGTGATAAAGCTCTAGCAGCAGGATAGAGAAAGGACAGGAACAACTTACTTTTCTTTTTTTCCCAAACATATTCATGCATAAAGACATATTTCATGGCCAATACAATGAAAAATCATCAGCAAACAGAAACTTGGGCATTAGCCAGGTGTCACCAGCCGAGAACTCAGTGCTCCACATCTTGACAAATGCCAGCAGATTATGTACACAATACTTAAAATGTAATTAGTTATTTAAGCATAAAATGATATTTCCCTATGTCACTATAAAGCACTAAAAAAGCCTAATACATACTCCTGCTCTTTATGCAGTATCATCACTGTCCTTTAGCTGGAAAGACAAATTATTATTACCAGTACTACTACTAAGGTAGCAACAGCATGAATATTTAGTACTTCCCCTGCCTCTTCACCTGAGATGTTTTACAGCTGCTGGGCCTTGTGTCTATGGATGCTAGGAATCAGAATGGAAAGTTAAGAAAACATTAAAATTTCTGATATGTTACAGGCTCTGCCAGCTCCCAGAGACGTCAAATACGGAACAATGACACATTTACTACATTTCTTGGCTTGTGGATTTGCAACGTGTGCCCGCCAAAACTCTTCATGCAGACAGGCAGTGGTAACAGTTATTTGCTGGTGGTGGACTAAAGTAAAACAAATCACAGCAGTCAAGCTGATGAATCCAACCAAATCAGTTACCAAGTATACCTGGGCTTCAGATATAGATAGAGAAGAAAAACACAAGGCATGAGACCAGAGGTCAGTATGGGAGTGGTACAGAGAACCATGGAGTGAATCTTCAGACAATTGTCATGAGACAACAGCTGTAAAGAGAGAGATCATATCTATTGCAAGAAAGACTAGACATAGCAAAGAGTAACATCCATTAGTGCAACAGATGCAGCATACCATAATGGATTTATGACCAACCAGCAAGCACTGCTGCAGTCATGAATAGAGTTCTGTACTTAGGCACGCAGTGCATTCCCCCGAAGCCATCATCACTGGCAGAAGTTCAGTCACGGCTTGCCTGCATTGCAAATGTTTGAGAACATTCCCTACAGGGAGTATGAATAGCAGAACCCTGGCCATAATAAATCTATGGCTGAGGGAAGGTACAGCACCTTCTGGGAGATGAGCTATTTTGGTCTTCCCCTGTTGCCTTATATCCCACTGCTGATAAAAACCCAAACAAACAAGCAAACAAACAAACCCAAACCAAACAACAAAAACCCAACCAAACCTCCCCCCCCCACCACCACCAAAACAGGGCAGATGGTATGTTTGAGCTTTCCCCAGTACTAGAGTTTCCCAAAAGGCTTTTCTTCAAGAACAGTTGTCTTTAAGACTTTGCAATCAGATTGCTGCAGGATTAGCTTTTAAATCTTATCACAATACATCTTTAAAAATCCGGTGTTTCATTTTGTGCTTGTTTGTAGTTCAAAAGTTTATTATTCATTTAATCCAGAAAAATAAAGACATCAATTGAAGGGGATTTCCGTGGTAGTAAACTTCAGAATGTGCACATTGAGCAAGCCAGTGGGACCTAGGTTGGTGACAAAGTCCATCTTCAGAAAAGGCACATTGTTCAAGAAGGCACACAGTACTGACTGTAAAATACAGCTTGTGGTAAATGGTCTTCTTAAGGAGCATCTGACATACAAGTACAGATATAAGTGAAAAAACAAGCAAACAAACAAAAAACCCCCAAACAAACAAAAACCCAAACCACAGAGAAATACACATGATAGGGTATCTCAGTTCCTTTCAAGTAACCAAGTACACAAACAGGCTTCATCAGATATATTCACTAGAAGTTCCTGTGTTCTCAGATTTTCTTTAAGTTAAGGGAAGATCCAGTGCTTGGGTTTTGTTGCTGGAAATAGGTCAGGGCTCTGGCCATGTCAGACTAGTTGCATCATATAACTCTCACCAAAATCCCCTTAAGATAGATTATGTTCTTCAGAGGAGAATGGTTCTGGTATCTTGTTAACATGTGGTGTCACCTGCTTCGTTCTAAGCAAGTGTTCTCATGAGATTTTGAAGTATAACTCTTCCTTGGCAGTTATTTGTCATACTAGGCAAAGTTAGCATAGAAGAGAAGGTGATGAGCTCCATCAAAAAACATCCCATCTGAACTTTCAAAAAGGAACGTTCAGACTATCTTAAGTATTTCTTCACTGTTAGCTTATGTGTTGCATATTAAAATAAATGCTAAATGTGGCGCCTTACACCAAGTGGTATGGTGAGTAAGTATGCCATACAATATTCCTGTCATTACTAAATGAATCTCCATTGTATCCAGGAAGCTAGTAAAGGTCTTATATGTTTTTTATTTATAGAACTGTGATCTCTGTGGAATGCAAGTTGAGAAAATGCCTCATGCCCTATCTTCTCTACCTAACAACTGTTGCTGAGTGACATTATCAATTGCAACTTGTTAGAATAAAATAATAGGAAAACCTTCCTCTAATTATTCACTACAGCTCAAAATGTAACCTAGCTTTCCAAACAGCAGATCTCTAAGACTGAAACATATATTATTTCTCATTTAGGAGCTACATTTAATGGACTGGTTTCTTGGGTTCACCATAGCAGTGTTCAGTGTACCTGAAAAAGAAGGCAACAGAAGGCATCAAGCTAGCTACAAGCCTTGCAATCCTGAGAGGACATGGGGACTCCAGTCTTGAACTACCACAACCCCATGAATGGCTTAATTTAGAGTAACAAGGAATAACTCATGTACTGAACATTCCTACCATGCCATAGAGCATAGGTGAGTAGCTTACAACTTGCTATGTTCTTTCAGAAATAGGCATTTTTATATATACACACACACTTAGAAGAAGTCAGGACATATTCATAGAATACATAGAATACATAGAATAAACCAGGTTGGAAGAGACCTTCAAGATCATCGCGTCCAACCCATCACCAATCCAACACCGCCCAAGCAACTAACCCACAGCACCAAGCACCCTGTCAAGTCTTCTCCTAAAAACCTCCAGTGATGGCGACTCCACCACCTCCCCAGGCAGCCCATTCCAATGTGCAATCACTCTTTCTGTATAGAACTTTTTTCTAACATCCAGCCTGAACCTCCCCTGGCGCAGCCTGAGACTGTGTCCTCTAGGATTCATCTCTCTGGTTCTGCAAAAAATAGAGTATAGTAAGTTTTGTGAAGCTGTACCTGGACACTATAAATACAAATTACAAATACACATTTTTGCCTTCAAATAACTTTCAAGCATTACTTTAAAATAGTAGTTATGCATAAAGTAGTATTCCATTAAAAAAATCTGCAAAGAGTTGACAAAATTGAAAACTAGGATATTAATCAAAAACACATGTTGTCAAAACTACCTAGCTTGCACATCAAATCCCAAGTACCCCTAGAAATACATGAGTAGTCATTTGTTATTTATGCTGCAGTAAGTTACGTAAAGTTATTCTTTCATAAGAAAGTTCCTCTATACCACCTTCTGCTTGTATCAAAAAGCATTTTGACAGTCAGGGACTATCAAATTTAATTTTTTGCATTATAAAAAGTATATGAACAAGAACTATACCTCCTTCTATAAAGTTGTCTGTATTATCAAAGTATGAACAAACCAAACTCTTAGCAGTATTTGTAAGCAGAGTTTATATTTTACAGACCCAAAACACCTGACAATGAATTAACTTTTAAGATTTGTTACACACACTTTTAAAGTCATTTCACACCACAGCACTACTACCTCATTCTAAAGCAACAGAACTATAAAACTCAGCTGAAGCTCCAACTCAGCACTTGTTTTTACAGAGCACTTTCATGATGTGACCAGCTAGGTGGTAAAGTAGGAACAGTCTAAAGGTTTCTTTGCTGGTTTGCAGCCAGCAAACCCTGTATAAAGGGCTGAATTAGTAACACTTCAGAAGTCTGGAAACACAGTGAAAAAAGAAATCTTACTGTGCGGATCACTGTCACTCCAGATAGCCTACTAAGGAGCTAATTATACCCAAAGATAATTTGCAATGGAGTTCATTTTTACAGGTCAGTTTGTAAGACACAGAATTTTAAAACTAAAGAAACATGTATGTGGTGTGACTTTTTCTATAAAGAGAGAAATTAATAGAATGTTGACTTTGAATTCTCTAGCATAATGAATAAATATATGCTCACTTCAACACAGTAAAAAAAGAAACGCTGGGCACTGTAACATTTTTAGAACACAGATATAGTCCCTGATTGCAAAGCACTTAGCTCTAAACAACTAATCAGTCGTCTTCAATTCAGTGGGGCAAGGATTCATAAACGTTTACAAAATCAGTGCCAAAGCTAAAAATAATCCTGTCAATAGTAGAATGACTGTATTTTTTCCCCCATTTATTTTATTGTAGTAATATCACTCACTTTACTGAAGAAATAATTCAATTGTGATAATTTATTAAGATATGGGTCTTTTAACCACTCTAAACAAATGTAAAAGGCCACTGAGTTCTGTCCTGCATTTGATGCTGTTCAGTTTTTTAATGCTGTGGATGACAGGTTGTCATGCTTATTTTCATAAAATCAGTAGATGACACTAAGCTGCAGGTGCTGCAACTGCTCAGAAGGAAATAATTCAATACAGACTTGAGTAAAATGGAGAAACTGTCCAATATAAAAAGCATTAAGATAGTTGAAGGCCTGTACAAAAATGGTTACACTTAGAAAGGAAAAAGCAATTGTGTAGTACAGTGATTCTGTTTTAACATGGTATTTACAGTAGGCTACAGACTGTATCCTTAGTAGTTTACCAATGGGAGGGGAAAGATACCAAAAAAGCATCATTCCAGAAGGTACTACATAGGGTATCATATATATGACATGACATAACTGTTCCACTTTTATACAACTAATGCTTCCACTAGTTGCACTAATGAAGTCTCAGCTGGAGCACTCTGTTTAATATAGGGAATTAGACATCCATAAAGATGTCTACAAACTGTATATGAGCTGGCACAAGTCCAAAGGAGAGCAACTACAGTAATTCCAGGTCTAGAAAATAAGATGTAGGAGGACAGACTAAGTTAAATCCTTCTTTCTTTATTCTAGAAAAGATAAGAACAGTAGTGTTAGGAAGATGCATGGTAATAGTCTTGAAATTGATTACATACATGGAAAAAAATGATAAATACCATAAGCATATCTTATATATTTAGTTTGCAGAAATAAAGATTTAGGTAGATCTTGGGGGGAGTGGGAAGCATTCCAGTGACAGAATAGAAAAAATTGCAACTGGTTGCACAAAGACACTGCAGAAATCACTATTACTAAGCACTTTAAAAACTGGTTGGATGCTGAACACTGATCTAGCTCTTATACTTCAATGCCATATACACAGTGTAGTAATTTCTAAATAATTTTTGGGATACTATCCCTATCCAGTTGTTCACATATATGAGAGATCTAAAGGAGAGATTTAACATGGCAGATTGGCGACTATCCATACCAGAGAGAAAATATTCCTGAAATAGTGAAGAACAAAATATGACCTGTTTCCTTACTAATACCTAGCAACAGGACCCCAGTAGGCAGGTAACACTGGTAAAGCCATCTCTTTGTAGTCAATGAAGAACAGTCATGAAACGCAGTCATGAAATGTGTGATCCTGGGCCTCAAATTTTGTACTGATCTATGTATGACAAAAGGAGTTCAGTATCACAGTATCACAGTATAACTAAGGTTGGAAGAGAGCTCGAGGATCATCGAGTCCAACCTGTCTCCACAGACCTCATGACTAGACCATGGCACCAAGTGCCATGTCCAATCTCCTCTTGAACACCTCCAGGGACAGTGACTCCACCACCTCCCTGGGCAGCCCATTCCAATGACGAATGACTCGCTCGGTGAAGAACTTTCTCCTCACCTCGAGTCTAAACCTCCCCTGGCACAGCTAGAGACTGTGTCCCCTTGTTCTGGTGTTCTACCAAGTACTGCTACTCAGTACCTAAAAGGTCCTCAGTTACACAAGACCATAGTCATATATACAGTCATAGAGGAAAGGCTTATTTTAACTCAAGTGCTCAGTTCAGTAAACATGAAATAATGCCTGTGTCTAATAGAACATTATTTCCAATAGCTCTTCTTCAAAATTACTCTATCCTTGCCAAGCCACTATAACAGCAAAAAGGTAATTTTGCAGTATTTCAAGCAAACTGAAACACCAGCACTAGCAGAATTTTAAGACATTGTAATCAGGTTAAAACTAAAAAAAGGAGCATTTCCTCTAAGTAGAATAGTTCTTGAAACACTACAAACTTCAATTAGGCAACGACAGGCTGTTCTCTTCTTTGCTGAGGCTTCTCTATTGCTTAATAAAAACACACAACAGGATCACTAAATAGGAGGACCCTCAGAGTTAATTTTGTCATCTAAAGTTACAAGCTGTAACTTCAGATTACTTATTGTACATCTTCTAGATACTACACTGCACAGGATTTTGTTACAGGGAAACTCTACTGAGGTATCTCTGTGCTGCATTTCACAAACCAATGAAATCCCTCAACATGGCATGAGTTGAGCCAGTATCTGGCTCCCTTACATAAACATAGAACAAAGATATAGAAAAGATGAGATAAAAGATTCATTTTAAGGACCCTTGTGTGCATCCCAAATAGCAAGGGCAGGTCCTGTTAATCATGCCAGCTGGCTGAATTTGCAGATAATGTCACATTAGCTGAACTTGTGCTTAAGCCTGTTCCAAGTCCAAACACTGAGCTGGGCAGTGAAAAAACTAAGACACATTGGTGCCGACTTGGAAGAAGCACAGTTTAAGCACAAAACAGTCGTATCAACTATTTTCTTTCAATAAACCAAGCAGAAAATCAGAAACTCTACCATATGTTTGAGTCTTTAAATCAATATACACCTCTACTAGCTGAGCAAAACAGTAATCTATAAAAGTGACTGTTTTTCAGATTTTGTATGGGCCAGCCACTGGAATGCTGAATATACCTTTATTCAGATGTAATAGTTCAGACATTTGAAAAGCGACCAAACTAAAGACTTCTGGATTCACCAACAGGTAACACTGTAGAAACTATTCTGCTTTCCAACCTGATTCATGTTATTCCCTTCCTTCTAGTTTTCCCTATTTTTTCCCCTTCCTTTCTCAGATTCTGTATCAGTCTCTCCACAACAAGCTGCCTAAGAGCTAACCAGTAGTTTTTGACCAAAAAAACCCCAACAATAAAAAAACAAAAAACCCAAACCCAACAAACTCTTGATTCCAAATGAGAGCTACCACATTCACTGCAAGTGTTTCTGCCTGTGGGACAGTCCATCCCATTGTACTGTGGTTGAATACAAACACAGTAAGAGACCCCTACATACGTACATATATATATATATATACACACACAATCTGTACACATACACACAAACACAGGTGAAGTATTTCAAATGATGTGATCAACATGTTCAGATGTAAAAATCCTGGGTTTGAGAACAATTATGCAGAGAACACATAATATAAATCCTGAAGCAGTTAATACCTGCTTCAGGATCTAAGCCTCTGTTTGATTTACAGATTAAAATACACACAAAATGTCTAATTTTTGTCTCAGCGTTGAACTGAAAAGATATTTACATTTGAAACTGGGTCTGTCTTGTTTCTACAGTTTTCCCTTAGTATTTATGTAAGGACAAGTGGTAGAAGTGGTGAAAGGCAAAACAAGTCTTCCTGTTCCTTCACCTAACTTGACGTTATCCCAGAATACAAGGAACATCAATCAAAGACATGAGAGGCAGCAAGGATCCCAAGCTGAGCAAAAACAGGCTCAGTCATGCACTAGTATACCATAACGGAGAAGACAAGAGTTTTCTGCATTCTGACCCAGAAAAAAGATTGAATGAAAATGGTACTGGTTCACCACAAATGAGATGGGGGAGCAGTCATGCCCAGCTCTGCCAAAGTTCTGCTTCAGCAAAAAGAAAAAGGAATTTTCACAGGAGCTTTCAACCTAGCAAAGTTTGATGGGTTTATTCTACACATGTCAATAGCTCACCCTGAAAAACAGCAAGCTTCCTGATATATACTGTCACACTAATTCAAAGTACATAAGGACTGTATCTTCTCTGATAAATTATTACACAAAAGCTTTAATTCAATTAAGAAATAATTCTCAGAAATATCTAGAAAAGTTTTGTAAAATAAACACATATAGTGTAGAAAATTTCAACTACAAATGTGCAGAAGCAATTTGGAAAACTGTCTAAGATTCAGAAGTACCAGCAATCTTAAATACAGCCATCTTAAGCATAAGCCTCTCTCTTAACAGGACATTGGCTGCAATATTTCAGTTGTATTTTGAGCTCAATAATCTATAAAGAACCCAAAAAGCCACAGCAATCAACCAAAAGAAAAACCCCAAAACCAAACAAAAAAACAAACCAACAAACTAACAAAAGCCCACACCACAGGAAAAAAATACTCACATATGTCATTTGATAAGCTGAATATAAATGATGCTAGCAGACAAATAATTACCTGGGGGAAAAAAAACAGTAACAACCAAAACCCCAAACAGTAGTGATAAGATAGTAAGTACAAACATACCTTGTCCTTGAGGAACCCCATAAAACTCAGCAGCTATCCTTGCTGCTTCCTTACGGTTTCCTTTCACAATGTAGAAATGACTAAGTATAGCAAGGCTGATTTTCACAAAAAGTTTAAAACAAAAAAGGCAAAGTATAGTAAAGTAGACATTGGATAGCTGCTGGGCAAAAGGGCGACTCTCTTCTATGACAGTCATTGCTGCAGCAAAATCTCTCTCAGTGTTTGGGCAGGGCTCTCAAATGTGTTGATAAGATCATATGGCTCCAGCCACGCACTCATGGGAACAACTGGTCCTGAGGAAAGAAAATATCAGCTGGTCATGATGCTAGCTGCTCAAAATATGACGATTATTTATACTGTACATAGTCTCGAGTTCACTACCACTCCTGCTAGCCTGGTGATATTCAAGTGAGACGGAATAGAACAGACACAGGCTCCTTGGTACTTGGTCCACTTAAAAGGTCTGTTTCATTCCAAATTCTGCATTTCTAATTCATTAATTTAAGCTATTGATGTATGTTTAAAAATACACTGTCAAAAGTATTAAGAACTAAACCACATACTAAACCAGGTAACTCTGATAATCAGATTTTTGGTAAGTTCTCCTGCTTCTTAAGTACAACTGGTCCTTTGTGTTACTTCATTTTATGTTAAACCACTATTTTTTTTTCTTACAAAACTAAACCCACATCAGTAAATACTTGAAATACATATTAACAAAGAAGCAGAGACTTAACATATATCAGCTTTGACAGTCTCACATCATTTTATTCAGGCTGAATGTGTACTACATTGTGGCTTATGGCATTGTACTAAAAACAGACTGTAACAATCAAACTTCTAGGTATTTTTATAAATAAGATCACAGAACTTCTAAAATTAAGTTAATTAAAATGTAATTAAAATAAATGCAATAGTAAATACAAAACACGGAAGCTTTATAATGTTTATGATACACATTTCGTTGCTGTATCATATTATTTTAAATCTATGACATGACAGGCTTTATTTCTTGGCCATTTTTAAAGAGGGGCAGTCTAAATTCCTGGGATTCTGTTTTCTTATTAATTTGCTTATGTACCATAAAGTTGTTATTCATAGTCAGGCAGAAATTGTTCCATTAGTGTAATTGCTGAGTAAATAACTGTGCCTGAAAGGTACAAACAGACATGCTGCAGGACAGAACTAGATTCCTAAGTAAGCTATAACCCTAAATAAATGATTCTGGCAGCACAGGAAGAAATCACTGGTTTTAATTACATTTTAAAATAGTCTACCCACAGTAATCTTGAACTGAAACATCCTTTCTATTCTACCCTGAATTCTTTTGTTTAATGGTCAGAAAAAAACATTTTAGAATGTTCACAACTGCCTATTGGAAACAGGGGGTATGACCCAAATGCCACTGCATCCACAGGGTCCCCTGACTTCAATGAACAGGATAGCAGACGTTAAGGATATGATACAAAAGCGTATTTCTTAAGGGAAAGTGGCAAAATAAAGAACATCTTATCATCTGGCTCCAGGAGTAATTTATTAGCGTAGGAAAGTATAACGTGCTCTGAAAACTGCCTTCAAATAAACTTATATAGATGAAAAAAATACATTGACAAAATGAAACGTGCTTGGAAATACCAAGATTTTTAACAGACAGAAATTGAACTGTGCTTAAGAGAAACAGATGTTCAGTCTTTTTCTTTGAAAAGTAAAAAAAAAAAAAATCCACATAAAAATCAGAAAATGCAATTGAAATGCAGTTTAAACTGTAAACTCCATTAGTCTATGAAAAACATATTCACATTTTCTGCTAAATTTCATTTATAGACATTTACTCATCCAGCCAGAATAGGAACTGCTCTCCTCATACCATCGTTAGAAACAAGAGTACTTAAAATACCAAATGAAAATCCCTTTTTATATTTGGCACATTGTTATCTGACACTGAATTGAGGTGTCATGCTTTCCGTAAGGATAAATAGGCATTATGTTCTCAGCCATCCCTGCCAATTTCCGTTTCAATCATTAATACAAATTGTATTTTCGTTAGTAACACATCCAGTGTTGGAATTTCTTCATCCACATTTCTACTAGTCTTATTAATTCAATCAGTCCAGAGAATTCCCCATATATCTTAAGTACCTGCTTTGCAAATTTACCATGCAGAATATGCAAGAATCATAATTATCTCATGGAAAACATTTTTCTTCTTAGAATGTTTTCCCTGACTGTTTTTCATTTCTGACCCCACACTCTGCCACCCAGTAACTGTGCTTTCTCATCTGGACTTCTCCCACATTTTGTTAATTAACAAAACAGTCTTTGTAAAAAAATCCAAACAGCAATTGCTATAACTAAGAGCTGGAGTTAGCAGCACTCAGAGTCAATCTTCCTCTTAAAAATACTGTTTCCTGCTTATAACTGCAGTAGATAAATCACTGAAATTTCTCAGTTGTTACATTGCCTTCTTCACATTGGCTTTTTCTCTAAAGGGTCAACAAAAATATCAGCAACCTGTTCAAAATTAAGGCTGTGGATGCATGTAATGTTTTGTACATGAGCTTTCAAATTTGTCATTGATCCATAAAAGTTCTACTTTTAGAAACAAGAAAACTGAGCAGGAGGTTATTCCTTTATATTAAAGTTTGCCCGCTGTCCTCTCAAAATTTTCCCTTCTTAGCTATAAATGACATACAAATGAAATAAATTATGAGTTTTGAGAATTTAATTTCACATATGCTCGTAAGAAGCTGGCAAAATTATGCCCTAATAATATTTTTACTTCTTTAAAGCTCTCCAATTTACATGTGCCAGCTCAGCTGTAAACTCCCAACTGCACAGAACAACCTAGTTTATCTTAATCCAAGGCTCTGCTGTACTAAAGCCCTGCCTATAATTGCCATTACAGAGTGTTGGCATACCCATGCTACCAGGCACCCAGTCATGGAAACAGAACTGTTCAGGTATTAACACTCACAGGGCATTTTGGAAGAATCAACAATGTGAATACTGAGACTTGCACACAAAATTGCTGAAGCAAGCCCATGCAGACTAGAACCAGGAACAGAAAGCTAAAGATGTTGCAAGAGAAATCAGAAAGTAGAAGCATAAGTAAATTATACTGATTTGAGAGTCAATGCGACACCATTAAAGAGTGTAAAAAAACTGGCATGATATGCATTGCAAATTTTCTATTGCATGGCAACATGAAGCAATTGGAGTCTGGTCTAGCAACAGCATAGAATACCAAGACCCTCCAAATAGAAATGTATTAGCAATATCTTACAACAGATAACATTAGAAAACTATCAGATCACTTGAAAAGAACAGTGGCTTAATCTGGACATTAATATTTTCTCTATAGTTTTGACTTTGGGAGATTAAATTCTCCATCTCATTTTCTCACTTGTAAAATGGGTTTGAGTAGACCATTCAAGAGGAGTATTCTGAGTATTTCATTACTATTAACAGAACACAATACTGAAACTAATTAGGTAGCTAAAAATTTTAATACAAAATTTGGATAAACCTAAACAAAATACTGACCATTCATTCAATGGCTCCAAAATGGACAGCATATAAAATTATTAAAACATTTCAGGCTTTATCATAGCACACAGCAAAATGGCATGAACCACACTGCAGAAAAACATTAGGGTTTTTTTGTTTTAAGAACACAGCAGTAATTGAACATAGTGAACACTAAGAGTACAGTAAGACAGCTTAATGTACTAGCATATTCCCTGCAAATAAAACAATACACTCATTTCTCTGGTATGCATTCCCCATTTCTGGCAATTAGCTATTTTAATGTTAAAACCGTTTTAAAAACTACAAATGCTGAAAATTTATGGTCTTGAATCCTGGTTTTGTGTAGCTTGGTCAGTTACCGTTCCTAAAGAACATAACCAGCACACTCCAGATAGAAATACTGTCATTTATAATTACTATAAAAGTGGTTCATTTCATTTCCAGTGCTCAAAGTAGCCTGCCTTTCAGTGTTTTACTGTGTAGTGGCCAAGTGCAGAAAGAAAGCATTCAGTGGTTGAATTTGCTAATTCAAAACCATTTACATATAACCTGAGTAACTTTAAAAAAAATAAATGCATTCTATCTTCTGTGATCAATTATATAACCACATTAATAAACTATTTTCTTCTGCCAGATTTCCCTCAACACTCTAGAACATCAGAATGCTTCATTTTAAGTAAGCCAAGAGACACAAGAAACATACCATAACAGATATATAGTCTTACTAAAGACTTTAAACCCCTTACAAATATTATTTCTTTATAGCATATACTGTGTTAAGTTCTGGAAAATATACTTCTAATTAAATCTTTTAAAGAAATATCCTTAAATTTACTTATATAGGTTGTAGAAGAGTAATTATACTCACAGCATAAATTCTGTTACACTTAGTCTTAATAATTTTCATCAGTATTTTGGAAATGCATTTACATGTCTGAAAGTAAAAATGCTTTTTTTGAAGACAAACTATGTAATGCTGTATAAGGAATTATTTGGATGGCATTTCATCTGCATGTCTTTCTCCACATATAAGAGATTTGGCTAAAAATACCAAGAAGTTAAGATAGTTGTCCTGGTTTTTAAACTTCCGCCTAATAACAAATATAACAGAAGATCATTTAAGAAAATGGGATGCCAGGCAGAGGAACTGGAAGAATTAGGTGCTCTGAAGAATAAATTATTTCATAAAACCTACCTAGAGAAACTTCTGGAAGAATGACTTCAAAACGGAGAGAGTTTAAAATAAAATCAGTAAGATGCCACTAGTTTTAGTACCTTATTTTCAATGTAAGCACATAGTGCTTGATGAAGGACTAAAAAATTCTGAGAAGCCTGAGCTACTAAAAAAGGCTTGTATTTTAATAGGTGGATGGGACACTAATCTTCAATACTTCAACTTTTACCTGCTTCATACACAGTTAGTGAATGCCATTTATGTTATTTCCTCCTCACGTATGTTCTTTAAGCAGGTTTTTCTACCACTTTCTAGCCAAAGCATTTAAACTGAATAAATCTCAACACAGAGCAACTATTTCAATACATTCAACTACAAGTCTAATAGAAAAGAGTCCCTGCTACCAGCAACACCATCGTAAGAGTATGCTTGATCTGCTTAGCCAGTCAATCTAATCACTGACATTGAAGTTCTACACAGAAGGAAAGCAGGTGTAACTGACCTGCTTACAAGTAAATTCAATCTGAGTTCTGCTAAGAAACACAGCAAGTCCGTCCTGCAGTATTGTTGCAGTCCTCTTTGGATATCTAGCACAACCCAATTATTAAGAGCACTATAGAAGGAGATTCCAAAATAAGTCATGTGCATACTTGGAGACAGGTCTAAAACCAGAAACATGTCAGACAGCAGGCACACACAGCCTGCTGACAGACAAACTCTAGCAAATCTTGCCCCCTTGTTAGTTTTAAAAGTTACCACCTCCAGTTGCCCATTCCATTCCCCAGCTAAAGGCTCCTGACCCTCTTTCTCCCTTCCTGGCAATCAAAAGAAAGGAATCTGTACTGATACTCAGCCACTTCACAATCTGGCAGTGTAAACTTTTGATGAGTTTAAACTAACCTGCTAGACTTTACAATGAAAAAAACCACTCACATCCCCTACTACTCATTCTATTACACAGATAGTAACCTCTTGTTAAAAAATAACAAACTATAAAAGGAGAGGTCAAGCTGCCTCTTAATAAGGGTATTTGTGTAATTTTTGATGGTTCAGTGTACTGGTATACGACTATATCTGTGAAACTTTGGAGTCTCCCCATTCTGCATCTCTTTGGATAGCTCCTTTCTTGGGTCCAAACAAATGTATTCATCACAAACCACATTTATAGAACTTAATAGATTCCTTTTCCATCAACTAACTCACCCTCTTCCTTAGGTATGTGGTATTACAGCTACTATGCTTTTGATATTTGAGCTAGCTTTACAGAACTGACTTTGCAATTTCTCATTCCTCTAGTACTGTGCAGCCATCTTTTTAATCAAAATTCTTGTAAATGAACTTGGTATTTTTGTATTAACCTTCTCTTGAATGAACTGTAAGTCAAGATGAGACATGTCAATTATTCTGAAGTGAAAAGATTGCTCAAAGTGATATCTGAGTTCTGAATATTTTCAGCCACCAATTTGAATTCCTTCCAAAATTGGTTTATTTTATTCTACATTACAGTCTGCCTTTTAATTTTTCTTTAATTGGTTTCATTTAATTGCAAACTCTTTCTAAAAACAGTTAAATCTTATCTGTTGCCTTCTACTTCATACCTCCTTTTTTCAGACTTTTGCCAGGTCTTCTGTTTGTCTTCTTATTCTCCATACTTTGTAGATCCAAACTGAAAAACTGGAGGTGAGAAGACGGTTAGAAAAAAACCCTTCAGTGCAGTTCAGAAAGATTATTTCTCTTAGCCACAGCCTTTCCACATAAGTAGTAAAAACTGACGACCCAGAAGAGCTGATAAAAAAATAGAAAAAAATTCTGCAAGATGCTCATGACCATATTTATTTTATTCATCTGCATACCCAGAGCTGTTTAAGAGGCTGTAAGTTGCCACTGTCTCTTTAAGAGTGAATATTTCAGTAATTACAGAGAAATTCAGTGAAGGATTTAGACATTTATGGTAAAATTTAGGAAGTATATAAATGGCCTTAGACCCAAAAAAAGTTATCCATATAGTAGTCATATAGCTAGGCAGGCATCACAGATGCCACAGGCACCTAAATTTTCACCTGTAAAATGGAAACTTAAGCCCCAAGAAGGCCAAAGGTGCTACCTCCTGGGCTGAATTTAACACTGTCCCTTTGCCTGGAATTCACAAACCATACCTCAAAACATCATCATCTCTGTTGATGGTCAGTGTCAACACTTGCGATTTTGTTTATAGATGAATAAAGGAATCGCTCAGTAACTTGAAGAATAGAGTAGAAACATCTCAACCAAAGCAAGCAGGCTACTCCTTCTCAGAAGACTACATCATCAGCTACTGACTGGTATCAATTCTGTTGAAGTGCTGACACTATAAAAAAGAACACATGATTAATATATCAAAGAGTGCACAAGACCACAAGTCCGAATTCGGGGAAGGATAGAAGGAAGAATTCTACCTTTCACACATGCTCTTAATCCCATGTCTGCATTTTGTTCAATGAGTTCATAATGAAAAAATACAACATTTCTTGAAGTAAGAACCAGCCTGAGCAGTGCCAAGCCTTAGGTGCTCTGCTGCTCTGGGCCTGAGAACATTGATAAGGAATAGTGACATTTACTTAGGGGTTATACCTCAATAAATTCAGAATTATGTGAGCAGAAGTCATATTTGCTTATTTTTCTTAAAAACACGTGCTAAACCTTTTAACTTTGATCTTCTTTAGGTACTTGACTGCTGCTTTATTCATACAAGTTCCACCTTAGTTAAGTTTTCCCCAACAGTAGAGCTGTTTAACATCCAATGAAAAAGTAAATAGCAACTTTAAGAGATAAAAGCAAGAGCAAAGGCAAATGAGCCTTTTGTTTGTAGGCATAAAAAAGAATAGCATTCAGAAGGGTGTGACCAGCAGGTCAATGGAGGTTCTCACACCCATCTATTCTGCCCTAGTGAGGCTGCATCTGGAGTATTATTCCAATTCTGGGTTCCCCAATTCAGAAGAGACAGGGAACAACTGTAGAGTCCCTGTCATGGGGTGAGTTGAATCTGCTGCTGATATTCAATACCATGATGCTGTCACGCCAGCTTCAAAATGAAAGTGCTGGTTGAAGCAAAGTACTATGGGGCTTGGCGTTCAGATTGTAACATGAGAGGCCTCTTGTTCTGATTGCTGCTTTCTGTTTCCAGGTTTGGGGTGTTGGTATTTTCCAGTGTGTGGGCTGAATGTTTTCTGCAAACAGGCCAAGGCAATTTTGCATCTTATCATATCACTAAACTCTTTTTATCTCAGCTCCAATGGGGTTTTTTTGGTTGGTGGGTTGGTGTTGTTTGTTTGTTTGGTTTTTTTTGGTGTTCCTGTCTGTATAGGGAAAGAGGTGGGGACTTGTGAGAGTGGGCTGTGTTAATGCAGGACAGTCCATATTTGGCACCAAACACTGGTCCTGAAAAACAGCTGTCTTAACTAAGACAGTCTATTTTGGCAGGAGACAAAAGGGTTGAGATAAGAAGATGATAATGAGAGGATTCAATTAAGTCTTGAGACTTGTTAAGAGAGTTTTATGTAAGTTTGGGTGTTGTTTTTTCCCGCCCTATGGTGTGTTTGCATATTGATGCATTTGTTTTCTGGGAGCAGCTGCAGGTGATGTGCTAGGGTCCTCTGTGTGCTCTCTGGTGCTGTTGTCACCTTGGGGAAATTGCTTAGACCTGTGCTGTTGCTGTGCTGGTTACTAGCAGGTTATTACATGGTTATTCCATTGGCCACTTAGTTTAGATGTAATCTCAGTTGATGGGCCAGATTTTGTCCAGAGCAATACAGAATACTACCTGGAGAGCTGCCCTGGGGCTAGATAACTAAGCGTGGCAGGATGTGTGGGAGTATGAGCAAGTGGAGCAGAGGTTCCCAGATGCAAGACCTGTTCCCATACACAACTTCACATCTTACATTTAACAATAGGGCTAAGCAGAAATGTACCACAGACACTCAAGCTGGGTGGAAATAAAGACCATTAGTATGATCTTTTTGCTCTTCCATTCCCTACCTTTACCTGTAAAGATTTTTCTTCCCTGAATTACAGACCTGATTCTCAGTTACAGGAGGAAAAAAAAAGCACCATCATTATAGAACATATGCCTTTCAGAATGGCCTGACAGTCCACACTTTCTTGTCCCTTTTCTTTCAGTTACCATAATTCCTTCGACATTTTTAGACCCCTCTGAGCTCCTGTTCCTACTTCCCATACTTACAGGACTGGAAACAAATATAACCGAACCACTACTGACACCTGTTGCCCACTCTGATAAATGTGTGCTAATCGGCCTGGTGTACTTGACACAGGGAAATACGGAGAAAACCACCACCATATAGGCTGTCTCTCACCCTGTTCTCAGACTCATAATGTTGCAGGTCCAGGGAGCAGGAACAGGAAGCAAGTAGGGGCCTAGAAAGAGGAGTTAGCAAGCCACTTAACTACATAAGCTATGGCTTGCTAGCCCAGATCTAAACTGAAATTTCAACCAATTTGGAGAAGATGAACGACTATCTCATTCTGCGGTGTGGGATCACAAACAGACCCCCCAGGAAACCCTTCATTGGGCACCACTCGCAGGGGGATACAGAAGTGTCTCCACCACGCACGGCTCAGAGGAGTCACAGGTGTCAGCATGCACCTTCTCACAGCCACGCAGGAAACCGACAAGCCGCTGCACATAGAAGGGAAACAAACCACCCACAGCTAAACACGGCGCAACCAAGCAGGTACATCTTCAGGCATTTTTTCTTCAATAAACCAGGCGGGCGCAGACTGTACAAGCTCTTTTTTGAGCGCAAATGACCTTTGCCATATGGCAGCCGAACAGGACAAGGCGGGTCTCAGTAAGCATCATGTCTTAAAGCTAACGACTAGCCAGTAACAGCAGGCACTTGGGACGGCAGAGGAACGGCGCGACAAGCAGTCGTGCGCTAGGACCACAGCGCCAAACCACAGCCACCGCCGGGCGGAAGCAGTAGGAACCCGAGCTCGCCGCGGGCGCAGGCGCGGTGCGGGCGGAGCGTGGCCCCGCCCCGGCTGGGCGGGCTCTCGCCATGCCCCGCCCCCCCTCCGGCCGCGCGCGCGCCCCTTCCGCCGCTTCCTGCCGTGCCCTAGCGCCGCCGGGCCCGCTGGAACCGCCGCCCCTCCGAGCGGCGGCTGGAGCCTGGGAGTCTGAGCGGCGCAGCGGCCGGACCGAGCGGGGAGATGAACACCGTGCTGTCCCGGGCCAACTCGCTCTTCGCCTTTTTTTTGAGCGTGATGGCGGCGCTCACCTTCGGTTGTTTCATCACCACCGCCTTCAAAGAGCGGAGCGTGCCCGTCAGCATCGCCGTGTCCCGGGTCACGCTGTGAGTGCGGCCGGGAGTAGGAAGGGAGTGGCGGAGGAGGGCCGGGCCGGGCGGGGCGGTGGCTGCCCGCTAGGGAGTGGAAGGGTTTGTCTGGGAGCTGCGGATCTTCCCCGGCTGCCTGCCGAGGAGTCGCTGCGGGGCGGGTAAGGGCCGAGGCGCCTGAGGGGACGCTAACGCCCGGCTGCGGAGCGGTGCTGACGCGAACAGAGGCCCACCGCCGCGCCGCCGGCTTGCTTCGGCTGAGGCCGCGGAGATCTCCCGTTTCCTGCCCGCTCCCTCGCCTGCCGCCTGGGCCAATGAGGGAGCCCCACGACGGCGCTCCGCAGCCACACGCCCCGGACGGGGGCGGTGCCTCCTGCCTTGGGCGTTTCGCTGCTGGGCAGCGTGTTAAGGGGCTGACCCGCTGCTGAAGGTGGCGGTGAGCGGCCGTGGCGTTAAGGCAGGCTTGTGTGCTAGCACCGGTCGCGTTCAGTGGTAAAGGTATAGTGAATTGCGAGGAAACAAGTGTGAACTGCTTTTAACAATTTTGGGGATGAAATTCTCTAAATGAACATACCGATTATTGCCCTAATGTTTTTTTATTTGTTGTTGTTTCAGTTATCATAGAATCATAGAATTGTTAGGGTTGGAAGGGACCTCAAGGATCATCTAGTTCCAACCCCCCTGCTATGGGGAGGGACACCTCACACTAGATCAGGCTGGCCAGAGCCTTGTCCAGCCTGGCCTTAAAAACCTCCAGGGATGGGGCCTCCACCACTTCCCTGGGCAACCTGCTCCTGTGTCTCACCATCCTGAAGAACTTCATCCTAACATCCAATGTGATGGATGGAACCCATTTCTATTTGTGTTCCATTCCCCCTAGTCCTATCACTGCCCAACACCCTTAAAAGTCCCTCATCAGCTATCTTTTAGGCCCCCTTAAGATACTGGGAGGCCACAATAAGGTCTCCTTGGAGCCTTCTCTTCACCAGACTGAATAGCCCCAACTCCCTCAGTCTGTCCTCATAGGAGAGGTGATCCAGCCCAATAATCATCCTCATGGCCCTCCTCTGGACACGTGCCAGCATCTCCGGATCCTGCCTGTAACAGGAGCTCCAGAACTGGACACAGTACTCCAGGTGGGGTCTCACCAGAGTGGAGTAGAGGGGGAGAATTGCCTCCCTTGACCTGCTGGCTGTGCTTGTCTTGATGCAGCCCAGGATGTGATTGGCTTTCTGGGCTGCAAATGCACACTGCTAGCTCATGTTGAGCTTCTCATCCACTGGCACTCCCAAATCCTTTTCTTCAGGGCTGCTCTCAAGCCAGTCACTGCCCACCCTATGACAGTGCTTGGGATTGCCCTGACCCAGATGCAGGACTTTGCATTTGGTCTTGTTGAACCTCATGAGGTTGTCATGGGCCCACCTATCCAACCTGTCAAAGTCCCTCAGGGTGGCATTCCTTCCCTCCAGCGTGTCTGGTGCACCACACAGCTTGGTGTCGTCAGCAAACTTGTTGAGGGTGCTCTCAATGCCACTGTCCATTTTTCTGCTGGTAGCATATTTTTCAGTCTTTTTTGCAAGCCCTATGACAGTGAGATGACCGGGATGTGAAACATACCAGGTGTAAATTAAGTAATACCACATCATGTTGCTCATAAGACACAATGTGCTGATGCAAATCTGTGCAGGGGGAGTGGACTTTTTCAGTTCTTACCCCCCCAGTCACCCTCCAAAAAGAAAAGTGTCACAGAAAAATTCCATCAAGTGAATTATGAATAATGTGGAGGGCTGTACTTTTCTGAACATTTGAGCAGTTGTGACTGCCACCAAAAAGTGGAGATGGTGGTTATACTGACATGGTCTTGCACTAGAACTGCATAGGTGACCCTGGCTCACAGGGTACTAAGCTGTTTTAAATCAACTAATGAGTTTGTTTAGTTTTATTTTGGCTGTGTTAGTGAGCTAAAGCATCTCATGGAGCTTTGGAGCCACCCTGAGGTAAGTGGATGGCTATCAGAAAGGTACAAAAGGGGAGATAACTCAAAGGGCAGAGGGCTTGGAACTAGATGATCCTTGAGGTCCCTTCCAACGCTGACAATTCTGTGAAATAAAGAGCAGAATCTGCAATTGCATTTTGGATTAGTTTAGTATCTTAGGAAAATAACCCCCACATTTTTCCTAGATTGAGGGTTGCAAACAGCATAAAAACAGTATAAGGGCATATCACAGGATTGCAGGATGTTTGAGGTTGGAAGGGACCTCTGGATATCTTCGAGTCCAATCCCCCACCAGAGCAGGACCATATAATCTAGCACAGGTCGCAAAGGAATGCATCCAATGGGTCTTGAAAGTCTCCAGAGAAGGAGACTTCACAGCCTCTCTGGAGATTCTGTGACCCTTACGGTAAAGAAGTTTTCCTCATGTTGAGGTGGAACTTCCTGTGCTGTAGTTTACATCCATTACTCCTTGTCCTGTCACAGGGCACAAGCAAGAAGAGGCTGTCCCTTCCTGCTTGACACCCAGCCCTTATATTTATATACATTTCATAGAATCAATAAGGTTGGAAAAGACCTCAAGGATCATCAAGTCCAACCTGTCACCTAAGACCTCATGACTACTAAACCATGGTGCCAAGTACCATGTCCAGTCCCCTCTTGAACACCTCCAGGGCCAGTGACTTAACCACCTCCTTGGGCAGCCCATTCCAACGGCTAACAACTCTGTGAAGAACTTTCTCCTCACCTCGACCCTTTACTTCCCCTGGTGCAGTTTGAGACTGTGTCCTCTTGTTCTGGTGCTGATTGCCTGGGGGAAGAGACCAACCCCCTCCTGGCTACAACCTCCCTTCAGGTAGTTGTAGACCCCATCTCAGTATTCTCCTCTCCAGTCAAAAAGCCCCAGATCTCTCGGACTTCCTTCGTAAGACACAAGCTCCAATCCCTTAATCATCCTTGTAGTCCTCCATTGGACTGTCTTTTGTAGATTTCTGTGCCTCTTGATCTGGGAAGCCCAGAACTGGATGCAATATTCCAGTTGGGGCTTCACTAGGATAGAATAGAGGGGGAGGAGAACCTCCCTCAATCTGCTGGACATCCTCTTTTTAATGCACCCCAGGATCCCATTGGTTTTCTTGGCCACAAGGGCACATTGGTGTCCCATGGATAAGTTCTTGTCCACCAGGACTCCCAGGTCCTCTATGGGGCTGCTGTCTAGCAGATCCCCTCCTAACCTATACTAACAATTCTACGATTCTATGATTATTCCTTCCCAGGTGCAGGACTCTGCACTTATCCTTGTTGAACCTCATTAGGTTCCTCTTCGCCCAGCTCTCCAGTCTGTCCAAGTCTTGCTGAATGGTTGCACAGCATTCAGGTGTATCAGCTAAGCCTCCCATTTTCATATTGTGAGCAAACTTGCTGAGCAGACACTGTCCTGTCATCAATGTCATTGATAAAGATGTTGAACAGGGCTGGACACAGCACTGATCCCTGGGGTACTCCACTGCTTACAGGTCTCCAGCTGGACTTGGCACCATTGATCACCATTCTTTGCACTCCATCGTTTTTCCAGAGAAGGAGGTGAGGCTGGCTGGTCATCTTTCTTGCCCTTTTTGAAGACTGGAGTGACACTGGCTTTCCTCCAGTCCCCAGGCACCTCTCCTGTGTGCCGCGATTTTGCAAAAAATGGAGAGTGGTAGAGCAACAGCATCTGCCAGGTCTCTGAACACTTTTGGGTACACCTCATCAGGCCTCATGGTTTTCTTAATCACTGTCTCCAAAAGTGCCTTTTCTTTTTTTCTTTTTCATGCTGCTGTTTTTCAGTTTCTAATGTAGTTTAGTGTGGCAACGTCAGCTATTTGTCCAGATATGGATCTGTAATAAATTCTTCCAGAGTGATACCGTTTTCCATCATGTAGGAGAAAAGAAGCATTTCTTCATACTGTTAATTAAATACATTCCAGAGAGAAATTTTGTAAGGCACTACAAACATAAACTATTTTATCAGACTGTCTGGAGTATCTTCTATGAGACTTGAGCACTAGAGGCTTTTTTAGTGGAAACTGAAAATGGTTGCCAGCAGACAACTGTGCTACAGATGTTCTAATCAGATTTATATATTTGGGGACGGCTAACACATTTTACTAAAATGAAATGTAATGCATTTTAAGTACAGACAGATGCAGATTTTTGTTAACAGGAAAAAAAATTATAGGCTGTTTGTGTAACTTGGACTATTGTGGTGACAAAGCCTGTCATTGAAAACTGAGACTCTCTTAATTTCTGGAAGGCGGGTTTTATTTTGTAATACTGATTATGCTTCAGCCAAAAGTATTTCAAAGAAAGCACAGAAAATGGATGAGGGAAATATGTAGTAAGACTAATAATTTATGTAATGCATGAAAAAGAAATAATAAGAAAGGATAATCATCTGTTTTGTTTTATTTTAGAAAAAATGTGGAAGATTTCACTGGACCCAGAGAAAGAAGTGATCTGGGATTCATCACATTTGACATCACTGCAGATATCCTTAATGAAAAAAGTTATTTGGAAACATTTTGAAATAGGAACATCTTGACATATGCTTTGTTACCTTATAATCTTCAGATGCTCAGGATTTGAGGGAGAACTAGCTATTTGTGTTAAAATACAAATTTAAAGCTGTAAAAAGTAGCATTTCACATATCTAGGGCAGTAAAATAGGCCTTGAAATAGCTGTTCTGTAGTAAATGACACAGGGCAAATCGTTTTCTCTTTCTTTGTAATACCTTTTTTAAAAATCAGGCTTCAATGAAAAGCACAGTATCTAATAATGGGAAGTAGATGATACTGCCATTAATGGGTGTTTTGAGGTATGAATTAATTACATGGGTTTTATAACATACTATTTTTACTGTTGCACTGAATCTGGAAACTGATACACCTTTCAGATGTGTTTTGTTGTGAGGCTCTCAAAGTTCTGGCCACGTGATTGTATACAAATACCTGTCTTTAAAAATAAAAATACATTATAACCCTTTACTTGTTTAAACCTATCAAACCTTTAACACTGAATGGTAAGAACTTCCTTGGGAAGCATATGAAGTACTGCACAATTTATGACATTTCTTTTTTGCCTGTTTTTCATTGCTGTTACCTTTTGGCAACTTCCATATTTTTCTACTTCCATCTTAGTCTGGTTTTTACTAGGGGAAGAGGGTTGTGGGTAGGTGTATTTTGTTTGGTTTTGGTTTGGGTAGGCTTTTTGACAGTAGAAAGCGATAGGATTTAGGATTTTGCTTAATACATTACTAGTGTACCAAATATGAGGCAGCAGGCATTACCTCAGGTGATTACAATAAGCCTTGCTTAGCAGCCAGGCTGAGATTCCTGGGACTTTCCCTGTGTGCTCTTTTTTTGTCGATGTTTGGAGAATAATACATTGTGCAAGCAAACCAAACAAAATACAATTCTTGAATTCATGTGACTGCTGGATAAACAGGTTAATCTGATTTTTTGCAGGTGTGTATTTCACAGGAATAAGAGGGATTTTTTTTTGTCAGATGGAAGCTGGAGAGCGGTAGTTTTAATTTTTAATTATTTTTTTTAAATATAGAAACTCTGACTTAACCTTTCATGCCTGGCAGAAATAAACCTTGCAGTATGTAGAGTTGTAAAATACAACTTTCTTGTAGGGTTGGGGTGTTTTTGAATACATTTGTAAAGAGTTACTGGTACATGGGCTGTCTTAACTAACAGAAACAAGTTATTAGTCCTAGAAAGAATTAAATAAAATGACATTCAGAAAACAAATAGGGAAGGAAAAGGGAAGGAGACAGTTTTCACAAACTCTTTAGCTTACTTAATTTGTGGCTAAAAAGGAGATTTTCAGAATCTAGTCTGTTCTTTTGAGTTAGATAACGAAAAATGGTCAAGTAAAATAGCTCCAGCTATTCTTGCAGCAGCAGTTAGTTATTCTTGAAATACTTGCCTTTTGAACTAAGGTCTTAAAAACATGATTTAGTCTTGAGTGGAACGTGACAAAGCAAACTTTGAGGCTGGTTGGGGAATCAGTTTAATTTATTCTTTGAGACAGTGGCAAATAGAATAAAAAAAGAGGACTGGGAATTAAAAGGTTACAGCTAATCTTTATTGTGAGTTGGGAGGTCTTTTCCTTATCAGTCACACATACTGCATTTTATTGCTAAATAAGCAGACAATAATTAGCATACATATCAGCTTTATTATACTAAGAGTCTCAAATGGCAGTCATCAGTTCCTTACGGTTGATCAGAAATCTGTGAGGAATTTTGTTTCAGTCTAACAAGTTGACTTTCTTAGTAGTAAGTAGGTAATTAAATATGCTAATCCCTGGTGTCCCGTCCAGTAGGAAATACTGACCATCCACTAACTTCTGTACTGTATCACAGACTCTGAACTCTCTATACTGTGCCAATTTTGTGTTTATGCCTTATTTAATGCTATTGAAACTGTGATCCACAATTCTATAACAGGGTTCTTTGACAGTATAAATAACCATTTTGAAAATATGTGCTGAAGGGTTCTGTCTTTCCTTTTGTTTAGGGTTTTATAATACATTGTGTAGCAGTGTATTACAGTTACTAGCTTGCAGTGTCAAAACGAGAAGAAATACCTGTTAGATTGCTTAAATAGTAAAGTTAAAAAACAAACAAACAGAAATACAAAAATACCCCAAACACAAAAACAAAAGGAAAAAACAACAACTTGTTGCTTTAATATGGTTAAAATACATGTTAGAACTCCTGGAATTACTCTGATTTATAAATGAGTTATTTTGAAAGGTAAAACAACCTCACTGTAGTTTGGCCTACTTAGATCTAGTAAAAATAAAGCAAGGTTATGTAAGTACAATATGGTATTTTTCTTAACTCACCTACATCTGCAGAGTATATTTGACTGGAATGTTAAACAATTGTTTCTATATTTGTCTGCAGAATATTCAACAAAAAACAATGTAAGTATCAAAAAGAAAGTTGAAGCAATTACCTATTTTGTATTGCAGTTATTTTTAACATTCTGAAGTTCTGCTGGGAAGAGTTAAGGCACCAACATTTCCTAGTTTGGACTGTTTTTACTGGCCTTTGTGATTGTTGTTTTCTTGACAGTTTTAACTGCAGGGTATGAAGTTCACCCTCATGAAGCCTAACTACATATGTTCCCAACAGAACAGAAGAAAAGTACCACATGCCTTGTTATTAACTCACAATAGTGGACTGTAAATCATTTTTTTCTACTTACTTGCTCTGTTTTACTTTTCCCTAATGTTCTGTGGTATTAGAAACAGGATATAGTGGCCTTGGGTCTCACCAGGTGTGATGTATCTTTATAGATCACAGGTGAACAGACTGTATGAACAATTCAAAAGATGCATCCCAAATTCTTGAATGTTCCAATCTTTATACTGTTCTTAGTAATAAGGTGTGCTAAGCAGTCTTATTTAGTACCTTACAGAGCAATTTAGGAAAAAATATTCTCAGTATTTGTGTGAAGAGTGGTTTATGTGGAGAGAAAAAAAACCAAACAAACAAATCTACAGGGTGAAGCAAGACAAAATTTTAGTACGAACACATTATCCAGCAGCATGTATAAAACAATCAGGATGCTTTAGGGGTTAAAAAAAAAAGTAGGGTGATAGCTTTGTGTAGCAAGTTAAGAAAAACCCCCAAGCATTCACTATATCCTTGCAATGTGACCAGTTAAATTTGCAGTTCAAGTAGAGGTTTTTTTCCCATTGGAATTGGAAAAATGCTACATACCTAGACAGTGACATTATAGCTCAGTTTATGTCCTTCATCTGAAATGAAGTCTAAATACTGTTTATAAGTGACTTAACCTTAATAGTTCAAGAGGAAAATCCATCATGCTTTGTAAGTCTTTGATAGCTTATGACTTTTCTGAATGGCTTTCTCGTGTCTTATTGAGCTGTTGTTTCCATTTATTCTGTGCCTCAGTGTATAGTAGTAGTCCTCCCTGTCGTAAAGGATTATTTTGTTAAATTAGTTACAAATTGCAAGCATGTTCTTCACTTCAGGGTTTTTAGATGAACAGTGCTATGAAATTTTGGTGACTGAATATGATCTTGTAAGGTAGCATGCTGACTTAATTACAATTACATTTGTAGGCTCTGAACCAGGTGGTTCTTTGGGACAAGATTATGTTGAGAGGAGATAACCCAAGATTATTCTTAAAAGACATGAAGTCAAAGTACTTTTTCTTTGATGATGGAAATGGTCTCAAGTAAGTAAATCCTTTTGTTGTATTATTCATGGTGTCTTGATTTACTTGCATACTTTGCATTTGATATGTGTTTTTATTGCTGTGGTTTAACATTCTGTGACACACATTTTATGTGACACTCTTTTCACTCTCCTGCATCTTTGCAGTTTGATTGTTAGAAGATACTTTGGGATACAAGATACCCTGTTTCTTCTGATAATATGAGCAATAGGCTTCTGGGTTTCTGCTTCCAGTATCCTTGTCTACATAGAATTTGTTCTGTGATGCATTCAACTCCAAAGTTGAGTAACTTAAAACAAGTTACATCTTGAAAATGGGTAAAATACTTCCTGAAGTAACTAGGTAAAATTAAAACATTGCTTCTGGATTGGGAAAACAATTTGTGTCTAATTTATTACTCTTAGCAATAATTAATTAAATTGGTTAACTTGAGAATTTGTACTAATACTCTTTGTTGCTTTTGCAGGGGGAACAGGAACATCACTTTGACTCTCTCCTGGAATGTTGTTCCAAATGCTGGCATTCTACCTCTTGTAACAGGATCAGGACATGTGTCTGTACCTTTCCCAGATACCTATGAAACAACGAAAAGTTATTAAATTATACTACTGAATCCTAAGCAAGATATTTTTATACTTGTATATTGTGAATAAGTTTTATTGCGGTTTCTTCTCACACCCCATGCAACCCTTCAGTGAAAGGTACTTCATTTTCTCAGGTCTGACAGCATAGGGAAAGGAAATGAAAGTTCATGAGTTGTTTGTTTGGGTTTTTTTTAATAAAACTTTAAAGCTGAAACTTAAGTGAAAGGCAAATTGCAGAGTAACGGTTTTGGAGGGAAGACTGAAGAATTTCATTTTTCCCCCCCCCGCTGGTCATCTAGGTATTCTTTTTCTTTTAAATAAACATTTTAAAACCAGAAGATAGTCTTTACTGGCTTTTGGGGGGGGTTGGGGGGTTTTGTTTGGTTGGTCGGGGCTTTTTTTGTGCCATCATAGTTACCTAATCTGTGTAAAGCTCAAATACACCCTCTGGAGTCAGTTTCTGTGAAGTTTCCTTTGTGCCTGAAGGAAGTTTGTTATAGGCATTTTGCTAAATGCATGCTTAGCATGCTGCAGTAAGGTAAGCTTGGTCCTTTCTAGAACTGCCAACAGCTACTGATAGGTTTCTGTTATAAAGCCTGCAGATCTTGTTTTGAGAGCCATTGATGTAGCCCACGTACAATTTTGTATGATCATATTTTAATAACTATTTATAATGCAGCTAACTGTAAGAATAAAAAAACCTTTTCAGTGTATTAAGTCAGTAAGGAAAGTAAAAGGTTTAGGTAAAGAAATGTTGTGTACAAAGCAACCACTTGATTTTTGTTGGGATCTGCTCAGTAGGATGAATTAACACACTTGTTCCAGAGGCGGCTGGGACAATTAATATTAGAGAGGCCCTTCCATAGCAAAGTATGGGACAGATGTTCTCCAAAACAGTCTGAGAAAATATTTAAGAAATAGAGGATTTCCCATGGGAACATAAAGGCATTTAGACAGATGTACTAGCTTGAAAATGAGTGAGTCTACCTTCAAGTCTTCCTGATTTGCATCAACTGGGAAAGGCAGCAAGCTGTGGGTGGCGGTTCTGCTGAAGTGGTCTCTCTGTCTGCATATCCTCTTTGTGTCCTATTTCACTCGGCTACAGTCTCAAACTCTTGTCATAGTTGGAAGAACAGAGAAAAGGAATGGTATCAAGATTGCCTCTTGATAACAATGGTTTATAGTAATTGTCTAGTTTCTTGCTTGTCATGCATCCAGAAGAGGAGGCACTTGCCACCTTCCTTACATAGTTCTTAATATACATGTATCTGTTCAAAGTATGGTAGAAGTTAGTTTATTTTCAGACTTCTGATGTCCTACATGTTCTGGGGACTTTCAAAAAGAGCAGTCATAGATTAAAATTAAAACTGTGAGCTTTTTAATATTGCAAATAAATAAAAAATAATTAAAAAAAAAACACACAAAAAAAACAAACAGGAAAAATGATGAGACTTCCAGTGTGACAAGCCTTTCACAAGAAGAGATGCAAAGGATTGGTTCAGAGTCTCCCTCTTTGTTGCAAGTTCACCTAAGAGCTGACAGATTTTTTAGGAAATTAACTTGCTTTTAAAAAAGGGATCTTTAGTATTTGTGAATTATCCCCTAAGTAACTAGTTAGGATCTGCTGTCAAAAAATGTCAGAGAAAAATCTACCTTCTTTCCTCCAAAATGGTATATTCCTCCCAGTAGAGAGTAGCAGAGATTTAAGACACTAGAATCGTCATTTCAAGCATGATGCTTGAAGCTTATAGCTTAGAATCATAGCTTTCACAGTGAAGAGAAATGTTAGAGGTGAGTCCTCTAGAGGGATGAGGAGGAAACCATCACTGTCTTTATGTTCAAATTCTTAGAGAGAACATGGTTCTATCTTGCAGGAAAGGCTAGGATAGAGAAGCACTTAAATCACAGAATCACAAAATGGTAGGAGAGTTGGAAGGGACCTCAAGAGACCATCTAGTCCAACCCCAACTGCTTAAAGTATGTTTGCCTACATCAGGTCACTCAGGAATGTGACCAGGCAGGTTTTGACTGTCTCCAAATAAGAAACCACAGCCTCTCTGGGCAGCCTCTTAGAGTGTTTCTATCTCCCTCCATGTATAGTTTTTCCATATATTTAGGTGGAACTTCTTGTGTTCCAGTTTGCACCCATTGCCACTTGTCCTATAATTGGACACCACTGAAAAAAGTCTGTCCCAAATCTCTTGATGCTCATCCTTTAGATATATATAAGCATTGATAAGGTCACTTCTCAGTCTTCTCCAAGCTTGAAAGCTCTAGGTCTCTCAGCCTGTCCTCATCAGAGGTGCTTCAGTCTCCTAATAACCTTTGTAGCTCATCCCAGGACTCTCCAGTAGTTCCCTCTCTCTTGAACTGGGGATCCCAGAATTCCAGACATAGCCTCACTAGGGCAGAGCAGAGAGGGAGAGGTCCTTTGAGCTAGCCACCCCAGAATACCATTAGCCTTCTTGGGCACAGGTATGCCTCCTGGTGATGTCCACCAGGACTCCCAGGTTTTTCTCTACAGAGCTGTTTTCCAGCAGATCAGCCCCTAACTTGTACTGGTGCATGATGTTAGTCCTCCCCAGATGCAGGACCCTACACTTGTCCATGTTGAGCTTCATTAGGTTCTCCTCTGTCCAGCTCTCCAGTCTATCTGGGTCTCATGGAATTGCAGCACAGCATTCTGGCGTGTCAGCCACTTTTCCCACTCTTCTGAGCTTCTGAGAGTACACTCTGTCCCACCATCTGGATCATGAATGAAGTTGTTGAAAAAAAAGTGGACCCACTACTTACTCCTGGGAGTACATTGCTAACTACAGGCCTACTCAGCTACTGAGCAGGACGGTATGCTCTCTGTTCTCTTCTTAGCTCTGGGAGCAAGAAGGCAGATGCCTCATTTGGGACTCTTCAAAGTGTTTCAGTTCTCAAACCACTGACAATGCACTTCTATGGAAACAACATTCACTTGTCTCTTCTGATACATCCTTTAAAAATAAGCATTGCTGGCAGCTGATTGTTTTCATGGGTGTGATGTTAACTAAATCATGGTTTATCTACTGATATGTACAAAAAATGTAATAACTAGAAACTGATTTACTTAATGGGAAAAGGCTTGAAATTCTTTTGTGGGAATTTTGAACTGCAAACACATCTGATGCATTTCAGATAGGTATTGATGCTCTGGAGTTCTTGTGTGAGGACTGAAAAATACATATTCTTAAGGTTTACTCTTCATTGAGAACATGCAGCATGACATGGAAAGCCCTATACAGGAAAGTTACTTTCCTTCCTTTAATCTGTATTTAAAACTCCGCTCCCCTGCACACACAGTTACTTATGGACTTGCACTACAGATCCTGAAAATAGACATTGAGGAAATAAATTGTTTTATAACTATTGGCTATTTATTGTTTTAATACATTTCTTCTGAACAACGAAATGACAGCTAGCTATTATGTTGCTTAACACCCAGATTCAAGTAGAGATACACAGAATCATAGAACACATCCAGTTGGAAGAGATTTCATAGATCACCCAGTCCAACATCGACCCAGCACTGGAGGGTCAACACTACACCATGTCTCTAAGCGCCAGGTCCACATGACGCTTAAATACCTCCAGAGATGGTTCCTGAGCTTTTTGGATTACAAATAATGGAAATATTATGCTTGTGAAAATTATTTCAAGGCAGATTTTGCAGCAAGAGTTCTGGAAAATGAAAATTATTTAAATGGAAAATTCTGGTATTGGAGCAATCTTGCTCCAAATTTCTGTCAGCAAAAATAGCGGAAATAAGTATTTGCAAATCTGGTATTTAAAGAATGTTCTGGTTTATTTGGCTTCTTTATTTTGGAAGAAAATGACTTTTCTCCATTAAAAACAGCTAAAACCTTTTTTTAAAAAAAAGTTTATTTATGCAAACAAGCAAACAGGCATATAGAGTTAGCATGAAAAGTCCTATTCTAAGCCCACATCTAGGTGCTTGTATTACAGTAGTCAGTCAGGTATATTTTTATTAAGCAAAATAAAATCCAAAGTTTAGCTTGAATATGCCAAACTGCTCCTGCTGGACCTTTTTCTGGCACCCTGCAACCACTATCCTGAGACCATTTTTCCTGAATGCACTTTCTTGAAGAAATATGGCACAGGTAAAGATAGACATTCCATTGTTAAAGTTTCCTTTCCCCTTAATATTGTCACAGTAATAAATCCTTTTATACAAGTCATTTAGTTTATGAACTAATAATTGTTCTTAATTAACAATTCTTCATTCCAATTTGTTTTACTTCAAATTTTTTTGCTCTCCCATCTTTTTACTATGAGCTCCAACAGAGGTGCATTTATGATTTTTCTCAAAACTTTAATGATCTAATAATGAAATTCTATATCTTCTATTCCTAAGATATTGAGAAAACAAAACAGAAAAAAAACCCACCCTATGAATTGATATAGATACATTATTTAGACTTATAAGCTTTTGATTGAAAAGAAATATAATGGAGTCATATATCTTTAAGACAACATTTCAAAACTCAGATATGGTCAAAAAGGAGTCTCTGACCTCCTAACTGCTTTCCCTCCCTCAGCTCAGTGAAAATGAAGGCCACCAAAGATTCTATCTTTCTATCCTCTGGTTTCCGGCGGTATCCCCTTGTGCTTGTTAGCCGTGCTCCAGACCATCAATTCTGAAGAAATAGTTGTCACTCCTCTAAAATCCTGGAACTGGCAGAAATTAATTGGAGAGAATATAGGCAGCTTTCCGGCACTGGTGAGCTATGGCAGTGAGCAAGCCTTTTTGTAATTTGAAGACACATTTTTAGTATATCTGTAACATTAGTAACAACAATTGTCATATATTCTGCAGTTGTAATCCAATGACATCCAAGTGCTTTACAAGAAACATCTGTATTTCCAAAAAGACAATGGCATTCTTAAACTATACTGGAAGAGCTTTTTGCAAGCAACTGCCAAAAACATCTGGTGGTAGCTAGAGGTACCCAGGACACTGCACTACCACCTGTGTGTGCTTGTGGTTTACAGGCAAAAGGGGTAATTGGAGATCCCCTTTATCAGAACTACCTTTGAATTTCACATGTGGGATATTGCTTCTGTGGTGCAACAAGCACCAGTCTGCTTTCTTGCTTACTGTTTCCTCAGACTATCAGGTAGGAACCTTTTTCCTTTGGAAGGGACATCCAAAGGTCATGTAGTCCAACCCCCCTTCAGTGAGCGAGGACATCCTTGTTTTACCAACTGATTGTGTTACACATTTGCTTCATAAAATCACAGATGTTTAGGTAGTGTAAAACCAAGTCCTACTTACTAGTTCTGATAAGTCAGCAATTTTTTTGAGAAAGAATTGAGCAGCTCACAAAAGAGTGAAACCCTCAGTTCATCAATTTTGGGGCAGTCCCCTCTTGCTATGTATTTTTTTTTGATTAAATATATATTTTTAAAATAATGCAATATCTTTTATTTTCTCCTAAGTCTTTGCTGGCTCCTGAGAAGTCTTCTTCAATAAAAACATATATGCTATCCTTCAGCACCGGGAGGATTTTTTTAAGTCAATATTTTAATGGACGTTTCTGCACTCACATTGTTTCTGTTAGCATGACTGATAACATTCTGGTAGCATGACTGATATATTCCAGAACAGCGTAGAAACAGCTTTCTAACAAATGTTCAGCCTAAAAAAAAAAAACAAACAAAGGGAAGGGGAAGTACAATAGCAGAATTACTTCTGCTACTTTATTAAGCATATTGGGGAAAAACTGGATTTAGCCAATTCGGCATTAAAATTTCATAGGAAGTTCTAAGACACTATTTTGCATCTAACAAAGGTCACATCGATGCAGTTTTGGTACAAAAATACAATGCATCATGATTGTAATAATTAAATCTTTTATTTAAAAAGTTTCTGTATTCTAAAGCATCTTCCTTAGTTTAAAACCTAAATTCAGGACAGTTTGTCTAATTACCAGCAGATGTCAGGCATTCACTTTACAAAGCAACTGCGCTTGAAAAGTGCCCATTTTCACAGTAGGATGGAAGAAGCTTCAGTTTTTAAATTTAAGTACATACCAGTATTGTGCAGCTTCTTACACATTAGAGTTGAGAGATGTTGATGTAATGAATTACTTTTAAGGGTATTTTGTGTGAGGTTAATCTAAATTGGATGTCTTTTGGGATATTTGACCTATTTCTGAATACCTTATTATATAAGATTAAAAAAAAAAAAAGAGTCAAAATTATGGACATGTGTATGTAAGTGACATCCTCATATTTGTCTTCTCTAGACACTACGTGTCTGGTGGCATTGAAGATAGTACTGTTTCATTTCCCTGGAATTTGACTGGCCATCTGTTAAAAGTGAAAGAATCCTTACAATTAAAGTCCTTGACAAAGTCAGGACTCTAAGATACTATTCCTGGCCCCTCTACAGACCTTTTATGGACCAAAGAAGAAGCTGCAGATGACAAAACTGTGTACAGAATTTTAAAGTGTGCAGGAGCAATGGTTGGTTCAATGTTTTGAAACCTAATTCATTGCGAATATAAATCATATTTTTCAGCTTTGAATTGTATGGGCAGGGGGTGTAGAGACTGACAAGACTGAACTTCTTTGTGATGCTCCACTGTTGTGAATATATTTAAGTCCATTTTCAGTGCATTTATTAGCTGCCTGTTAAATGTTTCCTGTGGGAAACAAAACAAAAATATTCTTCAACATTTGGGAAGTAGAGCACAAATAGCTGTCCTTTGAAGTGGGTGATATTCCTATACAGATAACCGCACTGACCTCATGCTTTAAGGTAAATGTCTGTGTTCTGAGTGTCTCCCCCAGCTAAGTGGGAACAGCTGCTTCTGAAGGAGTCAAGATACAAGTCAGTTGCTAGAGCTAGAGACACCACGAGTCTCAAAGTGGTCTTGGTTAAAAACAACAGAAAGGATTGAGCATGAAAGAATTGCTGTCTTGGTAGTTCCCATTGTATTGGAAACAAACCACTATTTTTATACTCTCCCTTCTCAAATTTAGCCCTTGCAAATAAAAAGGACCAAAACAGTTGGCATAAAAATTATTCTGTATATATGAAAAAGAGAGAGAACTACACCTACTGAGCTTTTCCATTTGTTTCAGAATGTTGAGGGGTTTTCCTTCACTCATGAGTATTAGGAAAGTCTTTTTGATCAAAATGAAAATGGAAATACAAACACTAGACCCCATACAAATGTGGATCAATAGTGTTCATAAGGCATGTTGAAACTGCCCAGATAAGAAATGACAGAGGATGACTTTGTATGAAAGTAGCTGACTTGAAAGAAAATCTTAAACACACACTCCATCTCTTACACTCTGGCTCAAGAGCTGATGCCTCTGTAGTACCTGCAGAGTTGATTAGTATCTACTTAAGACTGCACTTAGCAGTTTGTGGTGCTCAGTATTTCTTTCTTGCAAGATCAGCATGGTTAGGTTTCCATTCCTTTAATTTGGCCCTCCTTCACTCACTCGTGTCTGAACTTCAAAAAGTTCAGCCAGTTGGTCACTTCAATGGCTGGGTCCACAGCCAGTTCAGACGAGACATGCCACCCTGCCAAAAAGTGAGCAAAATAACTTCTGCTAAGTAGCAGTATTTCAAAGGTCCTTTGGAACAAATAATACATTAAGAGAAGGGTAATGGTAAACTTGTCAGCCAATTAATCTATGTAATCTACGACAGGCCCTTTGGAACTGTCCTCTACTTGTGGGACTGTTGGCTATAAAACTGTCATGAAAGTGGCCAGAGGCAGTGCAGTGAAGTCTCCACAGGGCTTGTAAAGCTGAAGTGAACATGCCAGGGTTTGACTGTGGCTTCCTAGAGCTTATATTGCTTTAGCAGGACTGCACTGGAGCAGCTTCTGCTGCTGTTCAGTTGCAGGGAATTTGCACTGTCTCAGTGAGCAGGTCTGTGACACTGTGGCTCAACTGGTCTGCTGGGACTAACTGCTAATCAAGAGAAGGCTGTAAGCCAGCAGTGGCTCTATGGTGCTGATCCTCACTGCAAAACTTTTCAGTTTTGGCTGAAAAGTCCACTTAAGAGTTCTATTATAGTGTTTCTGCTTTTGAAAATACCTTGTACTGATTAAGGTGATAGCATATAAGACATACATCAGAAAAAGGTTCAGCATTAAATGTAAAACAAGTAAAAGTGTACGTGAGTTTTCACAGTGCTAATGACAAGTTCTGCAACAAGATCTGCCCTACCTCTTCTTTCCAAAGGAGAAAATGCTACCTTCCATATCCTACTTATAAGGTCTTCTTCATTAGCAATATTAAAAGATACCACCCAGACTTCTGAAAAGCTAATCATGGAAATGCAAACACACAGTAAGAAATGTTCTAAAATCAAATAACAAAATTTCCTCTCTTGTTAAATCACGTTAATGGTTTGAATAACCTTGTAATTATATTAAACTAATACACTGAGGTAGGTTTCATTAGCTAAAAAAGTGATTGAGGATAGTTCACAGAAGCAAGCACCCTTGCAGTGTGTCACTAGATGGCAATGTTATACACAGCATCAGGGGCTTTTGGCTTAACTGATTTTAGTGTCAGGAAAAAGCAGCTTTTGGAGCCGCTTTTTATGCATCAAAGCACAGCTAATGAGAAGAGAGGTAATCTTGTCGCAAGGCTGTTATTTATAATTGTGAAAGGAGAGAAATGTTAGCAATGTTTGTGTTCAGTTGTGTTTGAGGACCGTCAGCAGTTACAGTGAAATAGAAACTGCACTTAGGTATCTATCTGGTCAGAGTTTCTGTCGTAGTGCTGCTGAAAGGGCAATTTGAAAGACTTTTGCATCTGCTGGCCTTCTTTGTAGCCAAGTAGCTAATTAACATTGTTCAAGGTTGCACATGTATAGTAAAACTAGACTATTTTCATGTTTTTCTGTTTGTTTGGTGGAGTTTTATGTGTTTGCTTTTTAACCACCACCCCAATATTAAAAGAGAAGAAATAACTAGAGGACCTCTGCAGGAAAATAGCACTTCATGGAGCCAGATGCGATGGTACTGCACTCTTGTCATGTTCAGAAATTCCAGTGATATCAAAGGGAGTTCCACAAGCATAACACATGAAGGGCCCACAACACAAAGATTGCATGCAATGAATTATAGAGGGCAAACTAAGCTTTTTGGTCTCCTTTGCTTATCCCAGTGTGCCTGGCTATTGCACAACAGATGGGGTCGACTGACCTCTTAATGTACGTACAGACTAGTGCCTATTAATCTTGAAGGGAGGTAAGATTTCATGGTATGCAAGGACGGTGTTTTTCCCCCTTGTGCTGAAGTACAGAGATGCTGTGGGGAAATTAAGTCTTGATGATGCATTGGCTTTACGCAAATGGCATATTATTTTAAGATTAAAATCATATCCCCTTTCTTTTTTACCGTAATGGATCATAAAACAATGTTGCTCAAGATGGGTGCATTTTATTTGATGTTGAGAAGTCACATGGCTGCAGAGTTTAAATAAGTTTGTATTCAACAAGGAAACACATATAATCCTAAAAGTTATCAGCTAGAATTAAATGTTAACTTTTTGTTGACAGGGCATTTTAGAATCCATCACAATAGGTTTCTCGGTTTTTCTTACCAGTGGATGTGTTTCCATTACTGTTGTTCATTCATGAGAACTAGGGAAGTGATGCAGGATGAGCTGGTGGGAAAATTTAAAGGAAACAATAGTAATGACTCACAGCTGAAGTCTGTGCTTTAGAAATTCCCACCTTTCAAAGAAGGTCTGCTAAAGAAAACTCAAAGCACTGTTCTCACCAAATCAAAATTATATTGAAGAAATACTATGACATGCACAGTATTGTTTTCAGAGAGACAACCCAATCCTGTACTTCTGTTTGGAACTTTTTTGTTAATGGCATGCTAAAAATTGCTTGCCTGATCCATTGTGTTCAGAGACTGGCCTTTCTTTGAAGACTCTTTTAAGGCTTACAGGAGTTGAAATCTGCAATAAACTGACTTTCTCTGGTGTTAAGTTTCTCTGCTCTTTGGAGCTGTCTTTCGAAGTCTTTAGCAGAATGTGTGTAATACTTCACAGGTTTCTGTCCTTAAAATGTTACAGTCAGTGTAACAATATTGTGAAAACTATCCCTTAAACAGAAACACGGTGACCATCATAGACTGTGATGGACATGTGTGTTTCAATTTTTTTATGCTCTGAGTGACATTTTCAGACACAACTTGCTCTCCTTTTCAAGTTCTTCTGCAAATGTGTTTTCCTAGCTAGTGTGTACAACTCTACTTGAGTTTCCCAAATGCTCCTTTTTAATTGCACTTAGGATCAAACTAAGTCACGTACCTGATTTTTTACCACATGAGAAGCATGTTCCTATGAATAGTGGTTCTTCTGTGTTGGAAAAGGGAACAGAAATGTATCTTGAGGAAATTGAGTGCAGTGTAGTAAGATTTTTATCTGCTGCTGGTATGTGTTTCTGCATATGGCTTCTGTTACATGACTGCTTAAGAGACTTATTTTCTTATGAATACTTGTAGCTGTCATGTTAAAAGAGTTGTTTATCTGGGAGTTGAAGTTAAAATTACAGAAGTTGTATTTTTAGTGGTCTGATGTGTGTATAGCACTGAGAACACTAATAGGTTACAGTTGTCTGTTAATCCACTAAACAGAAAACATACTGTGTCATATACAGTCATTTTCATGTTAATTTATCAGTGCTCCTTAACTGTGTTTGGCAGATGCTTTAAACTGTTATCTAAAAGAGTTGCTCCTTAATGTGTCTCTGTTCTGAATTTTTATTTTTATAGTGGAGAACACATTAAGCTTTTTTTTTTGTTTGCTTCTTTTGCTTCTGCTGTATGGGTACATTAATGTCACCAAGTTACTACACATTTTAGTGTTTGTCTGCTGAATACCTTTTCAATATCTTGGAGGATGTTACAGAGTAAGCAAGTTTATAAAATTAAATTTTTAATTTTATTCACCCCATGCACAGATGTAGTTAAATATGAAAGGCAAGATATTAAAATTTATGGAGCAATATTGCTGAAAACTATTGACATACCACAATATTTATTAGGTGTGCACTGGATCACTAAGATGAGATAACGTTTGAGAGAGTGGCTACATGGTTGACTTCTGTGGATGTTTTGCTTATTAGTACACTTCTGGGGATTTTTAGCTTTTGCTTTAATCATCCTGATATGTCCATTTCTTTACAAATTCTTTACCCTGCCCTTGACAGCTATTCCTATGAGCCAAGCTCCCATTGGACTAGTGCAATTTTTCAAAGGTGATGTAACCCTCAAAGAGGAACATCAATGTTTTCCATTGTCCCCACAAATGTCTATGGGCTACATACCTATTCTTGGAAATTTTGTCCATTACAGAACAAAGTTTTTGGGTTGTTGGGTTTGTTTGTTTGTTTGTTTTGTTGTTGGTTTTTTTTTTAAGGAAGATTCATTGCTTTGAATTGTCAGTTCAGTCTTGAAAAAATGTTTCCTATTAATGAGCTGTAAACAGAATTTCAAGTGGATAGCTATAAATGAATCAAGGTGCTATGTCATTCTTGAATTTCTAAACATTTTTCTAGTAGACAAATGCAGTACCAAGAACAAAACACTTCTTGGAAAGATGCCAATTTTAAGCAAATCTTCTGGAAAGTAAGTCTTACTGTAAACCAAACTCAAATGCTCTAAAACAGGACACTGTTGAATACAGGAGCAGTACTTTTCCTGCTTTGTGTGTTATGAGTTTTCATTTTGAATTTTCTGTTATAAGAGAGACATGGAATGTTGGAGGAGAGGATGACTGACTTTTCTTAATTCCACATTACACAAATGAAGTAAGAGAAAACCCTAATTTTCTGCCTCTCTGTGAAATAGAAGATTGGCCTTTTCCCTTTTCTCAGTTGCAGTGCCCTCGTCACCCAGTTTTTATTTTTAAAGATGATGTTCCTACCTTTCCCTTTCTATATGCCATACATTATAGCATGTAGCCATCCTTATCAAGCAGCCTCCCATGATTCCACCAAGATTTTTTGACTGGTCATGTCCTGCTGATAAAGAGCTTAATTGATCAGATTATTTTTCTTTCTGCTTGGCCATGAAGCAGGGAAACATTACACCCATCTATAAAAGGGGTAAAAAGGAGGACCCTGGAAACTACTGGCCTGTCAGCCTTACCTCTGTGCCTGGGTGGATCATGGAACAGATCCTCCTGGAAGCTATACTGGTACACATGGAGGAGAGGGAGGCGATTTGAGACAGCCAGCATGGCTTCATCAAGGGCAGGTCCTGCCTGACCAACCTGGTGGCTTTCTATGATAATATATCAGTTGACAAGGGAAGACCAACAGATGTCATCTATGTGGACTTTTGTCAAGCCTTTGACAAAGTCCCCCACAACATCCTTCTCTCAAACACCTCTCCTACAAGGACAGGCTGATGGAGTTGGACTGTTCAGACTGGAGAAGAGAAGGCTCAGGGGAGACCTAATAGCGGCCTCCCAGTACCTGAAGAGGGCCTACAAGAAGGCTGGAGAGGGACTGCTTGCAAAGGCCTGTAGCAATAGGACAAGAGGCAATGGTTTGAAGTTAGGGAAAAGTAGATTTAGGTTGGATGTTAGGAACAAGTTCCTTACCATGAGCGTGGTGAAATGCTGGTACAGGTTGCCCTGGGAGGTAGTTGAAGCCCCATAGAATCAATAAGGTTGGAAAAGACCTCAAAGATCATCAAGTCCAACCTGTCACCCAAGACGTCATGACTACTAGACCATGGCACCAAGTGCCACATCTCATCCCTGGAGATACTCAAGTTCAAGCTCGACAAGGCTCTGAGCAACCTGATCTAATGAAGGATACCCCTGCTTACTGAAGGGCGGTTGGACTACATGACCTTCGAATGTCCCTTCCAACTCAAACCATTGTATGAGTCTGTGATTTGCTCCTGACTGTTATACTCTTTCTCACATATATCATTTTTATGCTACCTTCTACAGTGCTACCTTCTACAGTCCTGCTGTTCTTTAATAACCTGGAATACAGAGCTATTTCATCTCTAGAGAAGTAATACTAAGATTTCCATTTCTAGATAGTAGTGCAGTGTGTAAACCCAGCCCGCTGTTACAGCATCTCAGTTAGTTGCTCTTTTCTGCTCTTTTCTGCTCCTCTCACATTGCTTCTTATTTTTTCAAAAAGATTAATCAGTAGTCATTCTGAAGCCTGTACTGAACTTCTGGTTCATATGGATGTAATTAAGCAGCATGAAAGCTCATCTATCAGACAATGTACTGCTACAGTTTAAATAACTAGGGCTGGAATTTCACAGTAGAAATAGGTGTTAAACTCCTAATGAAGTAAGTTACTTATTGCCTGTAGTGGATAGTGGAAAGATGCTTGTGTTGCAAATACAGAATAGAATACAGAAGACAGAATTATCCAGTTTGGAAAAGAGCTTTGAGATCATTGAGTTCAACCTATCACCCAACACTCAGATGAGATGGTTGATGCTGTCACAGCATAAAAACCTCTGCAAGAACAATTGTTTTGGGTCTTCTCTCTGCTAATAAATTGCTTTTTGCTGATGTGCTTGTCCTGTTGCTCAGGGATCCCTGTGTTGTATTATACTGTACAATGTCTGTTCCCCTGTGAGTTTTTTTTCTGTGAATTTGAGCTAAGTGTGCTAGCTGGAAGCACACAGACTGATCGTCAGTCTGAACCAAAAATCAGAGCAGGAAAGAAGCTCTTAAAAGGGAATACATAAATATGGGAAGGAGTATTCTGTTTCTGGACCTACTGAATTCTCTCTGTGGCTGTAAGCCATCTATTTATTTACTATCTTTATTTACTCATCTGTGAAAGAAGGATGATAATTATTTACCTCACTGGAAGTTTTAGTGGTTCATTAGTTTCTTTTCAAAGAGCTTCATGACAGCTGAAGCAGACCAGCATACACACACACACACAAATTCCCAGTGGCCAGGACCTAGCAGCTCAGTTATGTTGATCCTTGCCCAAACAGCTGTCTCCACTTCAACAGGGAAGCTAAGGCTGGCTTCAAGATGTGCTTTTTTTTTTTCTTGCCTCTCATGCTTGCCTCAGATTTTTATAATTATATACATTTTTTCTCCCTTGAATATGTTCCATGGTATCCTTTATGTGGGTTCTCAAAAACCTAACTAGCTAAACAAAACATGTACATAGTCTTCTGATCACTATGGGAGGGTGGTTCTGTGTCCAAACTACTTTTAAAACTGTTAAAGAACTGGCATTGTCAGGAGACTTATGATTCAGGTTTTGTAGGAAAAACAAGAGTTTGATCAAGTTTCAAGGAGATTACAAGTGATGGCAAAAAGAAGGTAAAAAGTGAACAGAATGAAAATAGCAGCGGCACATTCTGGCAAAAGTGAACAGAAAATCACAAAAAAGGGTAGATAGGTCTTGTTTCACTGCCTGTGTAAATGAAAATATAATCTGTGCTGTGTTAGCAAACTGGTCAGTGTTTGCGTGGCACTTGGAAATGAGGTTTTTGCAAGTAAGATATGTAAGTTCTATTGATGCCTTAAAAAGGCCTGCTCCTGGCTTGTCAGGGATTACCAACAAGCTTTGAGGCTACTAAATTAAATTTGCCTTTGATTATCAAATGTTGGACATGCATTGTATCTCAAAATGTACAAAGTTACACAAGATCTGAAATAACGCTTTGTGCATTTTTGTTTTTCCTGCTGAGTTTTTCCTCAGTACAAACAGGACTTCAGGCTATAAAACAAGAAAATAACCACTGATGGATATTTGTCCTGCTACAAACAAGTTAGCAATGCCAGAAAACTATTTTTGAAACTAAACATATTGAGTTTTGCCAGTAAATTGACAAAACACACCCCAGGGAATTAGATATCTCTATACATGGAAACATCAATTCTGAGAGTATGCAAGAAATTATGATATATACAGTATCGATTAAATTGTGGGATCAAAGTGAAGCTGACTTGAGATAAATAGGAGAAATTGCTACCCGTTTCTGATGTAATGAGCAAGACACTTGGTTGTCCCATGAAGATTATTTAATGAAATATTTGTGGTTGCAAACAAGCTAAACGCTGCTGAAACGTTTGTATACAACGGGCAATGTTTTAATTTAATTCTCCTATTCAATTTCCGCAGACATGAGAAAGTTATAAATCAGTGTTGCTAATTCTTGCAATCAGGACTGCTTCAGCTTTTCATAAAAAGCTAAAAATTATTCCCTTTAACTCAATTGTCTTTAACCCAGGTAATGTGACACAAGGTTTCATCCTGCTTCCTTACCCTTTATTTCCCCTTGGGTTTTAAGGTCTTACTATTAATTCCAAAACAGAATGGTAGAAATGTTCCTCAGGATCAGCTCTGTCATGCCGGACCTGATTCTTCTATGTGGTTTTTCACTTCTGAAGTATTTTGAAAGTATTTTTGTATTCTTGATAGCAGTATCAGGAAAAACAGGTAAAATATATATACGAATTATGGGGTTTGGTTTTTTAAAAGGGCTGTTTGGAAAGTAAGTTTTGTATAGAACCCAATTTTAAATTATTTTTAAATAGCAAGTTTCTGGGTGCCAATTCTGTATGGAATAGGTTTGGGATACTATCTGCAATTTACTCTGTGTGAAATTAATAGAAGAGCCTGTAGTGACAACACACATTTAAAATAATGAAAAATCTTCATACTGAGGCAAATGGTAACTGGTGGTTTTTTTTTTAACTGCAAGGCATTAATAATTATCTCTCTCCTCTCTAAGACCAAAGCTAAAATTTTAGCTTTTGTGCTCTGTGTATATGCAAATGTAGTTCTTTTAGCTTTCTTGCAAGCATATTCTATTCCCACCCCCCATCCCCCATATTCTGACTTTCAGAAATAATTCTGTCCCTGTTATGCAGTGATGGATTCTCCAGGTGTAAATTCAGAGCCAATAATGTTTTAGAGATGTTTCAGCTTGAGGCTGGTTCCAGAACTATTTGCAGAGCAAGGGTTATGTTCATGAATGATGCGAAAAATATTTGCTTGAGTTCAGGGGGCTCTAAGTACTTGAAAAAGAGATTTGTGTGTGGTTACTAAACAACAACAAAAAAAATCATCCTTGAAATAACCTTTGGGATTAAAATAATTTAGGGGTTTCTTGCTTGCTCATGTATACTTGCTCAGTCCTTACTTCTACTATTGTTGGTGATCAAAGTGCTTATCTCTATGGACCCTTGGTCTCAGCTATTATTGCTTTTATGGTTTTCTGTCTGTGTTCTTACTCGCCTTTTCATGTTTATTTCTGCAATTAATTAAGAATTCAGTTAACTGATAACACAAGAGAAATCCTTGAAACTATGGCAAAATCTGGGGCTACAAACTTTTCACATATGCATCACCTAATGATTGCTGGGAAATATGCAAAAATTGATTTTTATTCATTTAAATTATTATCCCCCTTACCCACCCCCAGAGGATCTAATGGAGGTCTACTGTCCAGGACTTCTTGGGATTTTTGGTGAGGGGTTTATTTTGTTTGTTTGGGTGGTTGGTTGGTTTTGTTTGTTTGTTTGTGGTTTCGGGGGCTTTTTTGGGGGGTTTGTTTTGTATTCTGAAGTGTTAGTCTGCCAAACATTTTGTAATATGTAATGCTGTAGACAAAGTGTCTGACATCTGAAATTCAGTGTCTACTCTTTGACACCTAAGATTCATACTCTTTGTAGCTTTAAATTCTCTGCTGAAATACTTCTTGCTTTCAGTCATGGCCTCCTTTCTCATTTGCAGCAGTGTTACATGTCTCTTTCCCCATGTACAAGCATCTTTCTTCCTTACAGTGCCAGGGAAGCAGTCATTGAGATTGCTTTCCTTGGAGCCACCCTAGAAAGGCAGCTGATGGTGGCTGGTGGTGCAGCCACAGAGGAAGCCACTTTTGCTGCCAGCTATGGTGTAGCAGTGTGTTTCTGAGAGATCACCAGACCATCTTGCATCTTGATAGTAATCAGAAATGAGCATGCTTCTCCTATTGCAGGTCAAGGGACTGCATGTGAAATGCAGCTTGGGTGTCATTGCTATTGGGATTTGTCTCAGATCTTAAGGCAATTAAATATTTTTAAACTTCTCTCTCTTCTTGGTGTTTTTGGTTTTTTTTTAAATTAAATTCAGCTGTATTCTGTTGAGTGAGAAACTACATATTGTTCAGTGAGAAACTACATATAATATCATCTGGATTTCAAGTCAGTTAGGTATGCAGAATACTTACATCTTCTTTTAAAAAGGAGAAATAACAGATGGTCTTATTTATTTGTTTTTATCATTTAAGTAAGTTAGGTCAGTACGCCTTCAGATGTACTTTCTGCAAGCTCCTTATCTGGTTCTGGCTTACAAACTGAGCCCTAAAAAACACTTTATCAGTGGAAAAAGCAGCAGCATTCAACTACATGCAAATGTATTGTTAAAATATCTCCTTTCCTCAGTCACTAGGAAAGTATTTTTAGAGGCTTCTCTGTCTAAAATATTTGTTGGTGTTAGGTTTGGCATTTGTTAGGATTCACAAGAAGTAAGTGGTTAGGACTTCTTTCTGTTTTGTTTTGTTATTTCCATTGGCCATGTCCTTTCCCTGCATTAGATTTGCTGAGTTTCATCACAGTAGATAAAATGATTTAACTCTGGTTTAATTTTTATGTCTGTGCATTACATTTTGGGACAAAAATTATGTTCAGTCACTTCCCGCATGCTTATTATAGAAGTCATAGTTCTGCCTTTTATATAACAGCTGAAGTTTAGTTGTAAAATGCAACCTATGGTTACAGAAATAATCATAGGAATCATATAGCACTTTTTTTTCATGGTCCACAGCTTTTCTCAGAGTGGTAGAACAGATTTTTTTCTTCTTTTGAATTCTAAGGCAACTTGCATTTCAGTGCTGAGGGGATCCCTGAAGGCCTTTTCATACTTAAAAGATTATATAAAAAATTTGCATGAAATGAAGTTGTCTTTCTTCTGGCCCTTGTTCCATCTGTGTAGATAGCCTCTGAATAAAAGTATTAATATTTAAAATTGACATAGATTAACAGAATACTGAGTAGTACTTGCATGACTCTCCTCTCCTCTCCTCTCCGAACCTCTCCTCTCCTCTCCGAACCTCTCCTCTCCGAACCTCTCCTCTCCTCTCCGAACCTCTCCTCTCCTCTCCTCTCCTCTCCGAACCTCTCCTCTCCGAACCTCTCCTCTCCGAACCTCTCCTCTCCTCTCCGAACCTCTCCTCTCCGAACCTCTCCGAACCTCTCCTCTCCGAACCTCTCCTCTCCGAACCTCTCCTCTCCTCTCCTCTTTTTTCCCCCCCAGCTGCAGCTAAGGATTTAAGCTTGCAGCTGTATTTTCTTATGGCTGAATTCTGTCATCACCTTTGTAGATCTTCACCTTCATAATTCAAAAGGAATATATTTCATAATAAATCAAATTTACCTATTGCTACACTTATTCCTAAAATATTCTGAACTATGCAATGGAGAAGAAAATTTCATAAGCTAAAGTTTCAATCTTTGTTGTTCAATGTTTGTATGAGTAACAAAGCTATATAACTAAATATTAAATTGCCATAATGATGAGGAGCAGCAGGTTTCCTTATCACATAATCACAGAATGCCAAGTTGGCAGGGACCCCAAGGATCATCTGGTCCAACCTTTCTAGGTGATAGTTTAGTTTAAATTAGATGGCCCAAACCACATCAAGCTGAGTTCTACAACTGACCAAGGTAAGGGAATCCACTATTTCTCTTAGGAGATTATTCCAATGTCTAACTGTTCTCATGCTGAAACATTTCCTTCTGGAATCAAATTGTAGTCTCCCCAGGAATAACTTGTACCTGTTACCCTTGTCTTTTCCATGTGACTCCTTGTGAAAAAAGGTAGCCACACTTTAGATACTGGTACACAGTAATATGGTTTCCCTTCTCTCAAGGCTGAACACACCAAGTTATCTCAGCCTTTCCTCATATGGCAGAGGACTTGGCACAGTATAAAACTGCTGCCAGGAAGATTTACAGTTACACCACTGGTCTGAGGGCTTGCTGAAACAGTACTAACCTCTTTCACTTCCAGCTGTTGACCATGGTCTTACCTCATACCTCCCTGGACAAGTCCAGTAAGGCATACCTAAGCACAACTGGCTGTGCAGGGGTACAGGTATGCTGATTAGGAACATCCACAGTCTTCCATCAAGAAAAAGGCCAACTGAATTACAGCAATTTCACAGGTGTGGACAGTGGAAACTGCAAATTGTTTGTAAATCTAAGATTTTATTCTTCTTTAGTTTGTGGTGTATGAAATGGGCTAATCTCTAGGGGCATTTACAGCACAACAGTGAACACTGAGCTCTCAAACCTGCATCTGTGGGTATGGTTTCCTTCTTTGCTATATAGCTTGAGGGAACAAAGCACAGTACCACACTGGTAACAGATTTTCATGTCTGGATTTTGGTGGATTGGTACAGGTAAATAATTTTGATACTTCAGTGTGTTAAATTGTACATAGAGGTGGGGACTAGGGACTGCAGGAAGGATACTTGTTCTGTCATTTTCTTACGGAAGATGTGTTTTACAGGCTTTTGAAATTGCCACGAAACCCATCTGTCTGACCACTAAAACTCCTGCACATCGTAATGTGGAAACATTTAATTCCACTTTGTTTCCTGAGGTGACCTCAATCTGCTCAACTACTGCCGAGAAGCATTTAGGAGATGGTTGGGAGTACAGAAATTTGCCTTGATATGACACTGAGGTTTTAGATGTGAAACTCGTTACGCAACCTTATCATAATTCTCAGTCACATGTTTTGATGATTAAAGAAAACAGAAGAATTTTCTGTTTATAATAATCCATTACTTCTGTGGAAGGCTCATACTGGTATGTATGTGCCATTAAGGGCAAGCAGAAGAAAATAAGACTACAGACGTATATTTCTGAGATTAAGTTGATCAAATACACATCAGTATTGGTAAATGTGCAGAGAAATGACAGTATCTGATTTGGCTTTTAGTTTTTACTTGGATTTTTGGGGCTGAAGTTCCTTGCTGTTCTGCTTGTAAACTTGCCTTGTTGAACGTATAAACATGTTGCATGAAGACTGGAACAAAGTTTCTGATTCACCCATACTTCTCATCACCATCTATGCCACAACGAGAAGTTCAGTTGTTAAAGACAATGCATTGAATACTAAACTCCAAAATATAGCACAGGAAAACTTTCATCAGATGCAGATAAATTAGATTTCTGCAATTGCAGCAGCAGCAGAAGTTTCCGTGGTAATTTTATGATAGCTGTTTTATCTCACTGCAGAAAAGAAGATTGCATCTAATCTACGTCTGTCATTTCTAAAACATACCAAAGGAAGTATTTTTTTACAGTATACTTGTAAAATTGTGTGAATGAGACCAAATAAACATGTAAAACTTGACAGAGTGAAAAAAACATGTGTGTTGAGGTAATTGCCCTAAACATACACACACAGAAACTGATTATCTTTAAATGAGTTTGTCTAGTTATCAGAAATAGTCACAATAGCAGATGTCAGAAATTGCCTGGTATTCATGTGAGTGAACCTTCCCTTACTAATTTTTCCTTGATGCCCCTTCATTTCAGCAGTACTTCCAACTTCTTTAATTCTTTCTTTACTTTCTCATGCTTTTCTTTTCATTCTTGTTTCCATGCACAGAAGTGAGTCCAGAATGACAAAAAAAGGAAAGACTTCAGGATCAAAAGGTCAGTCTCACAGTTCTAATGCAATTCCCAGTAGAGCATCTCTAACTTCTAACCCACATATTGATGGCACAAACAGGCTGCAAATGCAAGGTGCCCCTACTTTTATGGCAAATTAAAAGAGCTTTCATGGCTGTTTCTTTCATACAGGTCTGAAGAAACCTTTCTTTCATACAGGTCTGACACTCTGTCTCAAGTACTTGTCTAGAATATCACCACATTGTAATGCTGTTCTTCAGTACATTACTTTTAATATTATCAGAGATTTTTTTTTCTCTAATGAAATTGTGATATTACATCAAGCTATTTTATATGCTCCACCCAATATGTAAACTACAGTGATCATAGCAGTGTGTACACTTTCATGTGCTTGAGCTTTTTCAGTCATCCATTACTTCTAACAACCAGAAAGAACTGCTTCAAGGCATTCATCGATTGGAAAGCCTGTTGTTTTCTTTGGAATCAGATTCAAGACATCACTTGGCACATAACCCACAACAAGCACTGGCTAATCTGTCAATTTGACAACACAAATGAAACTCAAACCCTACTGTCCTCACCATTGCACTATGTAACCTTCAGGTTAGCACCAGATGATGTCCTATTACACTTTCTGTGTGTTCAGTTAAATATAATGAGAGGCTGCATCTGACTTAAGAAAAGATGAAATAAGTAGGCAGAGATCAAAGCATATTTCTAAACCTGGGGAAGCAACAGTTTTCTGCTAAACTCTGTTAAAACAAAAAGTCCATTAAAGGAAACCCACACACAGTTTTGTGGATACAAAATAATAAGGTTTTATATAGTCAGGTTTTGGATTACTTACCGTATTCTACTGGAGTCTGGTAGGAAAAATACAAGTGGAGATGTATGGTGTTAAATCACATATGACCACCAGGAAATCTTGTGAAATTCATGGAAGCAATTTGCAGTATGCCACTCATGCTTCACAATACAGTTTTTTGCACACTTTTAACCTCTGGTATAGGAAGACCTAGGGAAAAATATGTTAATTGGGGAAAATCCAGCAGCTTGTATTGATTTTTGTTAGTTTGGGGGTTTTGTTCTGGTTTTGGTTGGTTGGTTTGGGTTTGGTTTTTTTGTGTGTGTGTTTTGTTTTGTTTTGTTTTTATTAGGAAATCAAGTTAGTACCCAGTTAAGAAAACACACACATGGAAAGGAATAATATAATCAACAGAAAATAAATCAGTGTACAAACAGAGACATGAGAACAGATGAGTAATTTTTCAGTTTTTAATGACTTTCCTATAGTCCCTCAAGTATTACTTGAAGTAATGTAAGACTAGCACTCCTACATTTTTTATCTTTACAACAACGGAAAACTAAGGCGCAATTTTTTTTGTAGATGACATAAATTCACAAACTGAGTTTCATGTTCCAATAGCTGAACTGTAAATATCCCTCTGTGTTCCAGAATGTGTGACCTAAACTGAAAAGGGGGAAAAAAAAATAAAAGAAAAAAAGAATAAAATATTTAGCAGAGAAGAGGATGGAGGCCTTCTTTTGTTACATAGAAAATTCAACTTTACTATAATCTAGTTTTTTTATAGTTTGTATTCATTCACTCAATATCACCTCTCCCCCTGTTTTTCTGACATTATCCATATAACAGATATTTTTTTCGTTTTCATTTTTACAAGCTCACTTTTTCTATGAACCCCTGTAAGCTACTCAGAGAAACATAGACAAGAGCCCCACTAATCGGCTCTAGGTTTCTGGAATGTTTGGGTTTGTCTGTTTATTTTTAATGCCTCTCATTCTCACACATATATTTGCCATTTAATTTGCCCATCAGTCTTTTGTAATGTACTTTGTAATCTCCTCCAGTAGTAGTAGTAGTAGCAGCTACATTTGCAACAACCACCAAAATTAGTTGTTGACATTCAACTGCACCGTGCCTGATTTTACTTTAAAATATTTCACGCTTTAACCTGAATTCTTTGCAGCTTCCCCCAAAGTTATTACTTTTGCTTACATCTACAATGGCCCATTTTTCTTATGAAATGTCATTTTTCTCTGAGCCCTTCAGCAGAGAGACCATAAACCAAGAATTAATTTGAATTAGTATTTCACACACATCTCATTTAAGATTACATTGCTTCAAAGTTTGAAACTGTTTGACTGACTTAATATAATGGGAAAGCACCAGCACTATGACTAATTTCTGTGCCCATGTTTGTTTTACAATAAATCCAAACCAACTGACAGAATTAATCTTGGCTTAGATGTATGTATACTCCTTAATGAAGAAATAAAGTATACCCTGTGTATATTTCCGTTGGCAAATACTGTTCACTTAAACATTGTGATGTTTCTGGGGAGGTCTCCAGTTTGTTCAAAAAGGTTTCACTGTTTTTGCAGCTGACACTATTTCTTTCTACCCATATACAGAAATTTCCTATATCAAGGGATTTAAAATTTGGCAGAAGAAAAGAGGGTTTGAATGAGTTTCCACATTTGTGCTTTTTCTCCTTTTATACAAGGTCATTAATCTATAAATTTTAGGCTATGATGTAATGTCAAAATAACAGCAACCTCACAAAAACAGGAGGCACAACCTTTTAACTGACATATAGTACTGTGGTGGGTTAATCCCAGCTGGCAGAAAAACCTTCACCCAGTTGCTTGCTTACTCCTTCCCAGTGACATGTGGGAGAAAACTGGAAGGGCAAAAGGGAGAAAAAAAACTCCAGGGAGAAGAAAAAGGCAGTGTAAGAAGTGAAGAAAATAAAAAACAAACAAAACCAGATTGATGTAAAAAGCAGCCACTCACCACCTCCCTGCAGCACACCGATGACCAGACATTCTCCCAGCAAAATCTACCTTGGAAAAACTCTCTGATGCTAATCATATTGCTGAATGTGGTATTATATGGTATGGAATATCTCTTTGGTCCTCTCAGGCCAGCTGTCCCAGCACTGTCCCCTCCCAAACTATTGCCTACCCTTAACCTGCTTTCCAGGTGGACAGATTGAGAAAGAGATGCTGTGCAAGTGATAAGCAATAGCAAAAACATCAGTGCTGTCAACACTGTTCTGGTAAGAAATCTAAAACATAGCACCATATGGGCTGCTAAGACAGTTAATTCCATCCCATGAGACCCAGCACAGATACTAAAAGTGAACAAAAGGTACCCTTAACTGCAACAAGAAATGACAAAGTACAAATTTAGAAAATAGACCAACTCTCTGTTCTTTGTAGTATTGTTTAAAATTATGTTACAAGTCTCTTCAAAAAGTATTTCACTATTTATAGACATGCAAGAATAAGGGTCTGTATAAAGTCATTTAAGAAATACCTTCTAAAGTTAACACATTTAGTGGGCTCACCTCAGGCTTTTTCTGAAGGCTAACCTGGGTGCTATCATTTGGCTGTTTGTTTTTTTTTAATTAGGAAAATCAGTTAAAATGGAAGCTAGAGCTGGGATGTAAATGACTCAAATCTTAACATAAAGCTTCTCCTGCAGAACATTTAATCTAAATCAGTCATAGAATTAGCTCACTTTGTTTCAAGTGACATTTGTATACTCCATCAAAGGAAGTGCTTATAATGTATGATCATTTTTATTTTAACATTTAATGACTATAAAAAAAATAAATGACTGGCAGCAGGAAAAAGGGACACAATACAAACCTCTTGTCCTACCAGTGACCTCTATCATGAGTTACAGCTACTGCCTTCTGCAGATGTCAGAGAGACTTTATTATTCATGTTCCTTCATCCCAAAGCAGTGCCCAAATGCAGAATGAAGGAAGAAATCATGAGTGGCTGAAGTACTGGTGACAAAATCTGTAAACCCCTGAGCCAGCCTAAACCACACACAATCCCATTCTGTTAAGATCTAACTTCACTTCAACTTAAAACAGGTTGGGTGCAAGGATATTGCCTTTGTCAAATCAAGCTAAGCATAACCTCATCACAATTGAGAAAATTTAAAGTGAGGTTTTCTGGAAGGAAAAGAAATTAATTTGTCCATATAATTCACATTTGTCAGGGAAAAAAAACCCAAACATTTTGAAAGTAAACTGGTTTGGGCTACTAATGTCCTTGACATTACAAGCAACTATTTCTGATTGGCAGTGGATCAGGTTTCCTCTTGTTTCCTAAATATAACAGAGAACATGTGCAAGCACAGCTGGTTTCTGACAGAAAAGCTGAGCAGGTTCCGTATCAAACTGGGAAGGTAGACACCATCTTTAGAAAGCACATAACTTTATATCAGCCTTGAAAATTCTTAGTAATGAATACAGAACTGTGTTATATCTAGATGCTGATGCTCTTCTTTTATGTAGACTTGCTGTTTTCCTCCATGAGATGGTTATGAATTAGATAAATGTTATATGCTTAAAGTGGCAGTACAATGTACAAAAAATCTTGAAAATACTGAGAACTATTTCAGTGGCCAGTAGGTCGACCTGAGAAGAAAATTAACCTTGAAATTAAAATTGTAGGCAACCTTACTAGCAAAGTTATCTACTGAAGCATACACTGGAACAAATGTATCTGTATTTCCTTTCAGGCTTCTAAAAATAGAGAGCTGTAACAATTGACATACTGAGCCAGAGGTGCAAACAGGCCTTCTTTCCCAGGTGAACACAGATGCTTTAACTGTTCTTAAGCTTTTTCGGCCCTTAAGCAACTGCAGGTAGCTCCAGGGCCTCTCATGTAATGAAGACATGTCAAAAATTTTATGTATGTTTTTCTGCCTAAGGGCTTCATCTTGCCTCCTGTCACAGGGTGCAACCCACAGGAAGCAAAACTCTACAGAGGAGCAGTACCACAGTAAGCTGAAACAAAATCAGACTTCCACCATTTCATCCTTCTGATGTTCCAGAGGGCATGAAAAAAATAAAATAAATTAAGTCATTCATTGCTATCCTATAGGTTTTCCCACAAAATTATCAAGAAGTAATTTGCTAAAGCTAAATTCATAATTATTTTTTTTCCTATGAACTGGAATGCTGATGACAGAATTACACACAAATGGAAATCAGTAATACTAGACCTGGGTATACTGCATAACCAAAGCATTTTATTTTCAAAGTGGACTGTTTATTACATTTGGACAGGAAAATCTAAATCTCAGCAGTCTTTATGACACAATTTTATGGAGCCCTCTAAATAAACAAACCAAGTAATTAAATTATATTGTGGCAGCAAAATGCATGCTTCATTCATCTTCAACCAAAGGCAGCCAAATCTCCTTTCCCTCTCTATTCCCTTCCTGCTAGAAAAGGGGAAGCGATCATCTCAGTCTATTCCTTGGCACTGGGTTTCTTCCATCATTCTCTCATCTGTAGTTCTTATCAGTTCAGTCATTTGTATGCATTATTTTTCACTTCTTTGCAAAGATGATTGTTTATGTATTTAATTGTTGGTCATGTTAGTCCTGTCCAGTTTGTACCCTATGTTCTCCTTTTAGAAGAAAAAATTCACTAAACTGCTACAAAAGAAAATGGTGGGGGAAAATATCCATTCATACATGCAAACATACATATTCTAGACAAATACCTTTGGGAAAGGACTTTAGAATACTAGTACTGTAACATAACTGGCTTTTGTTTCATGCTTCTAATAGGTCTAGTAGCGTTGTCTTATGCATCTTCCAGAGTTGCTTGAAAACAATCTTACCTTCTCAGTTTCAGAGGGCAGACACTTGCAGCTAATGCCATCCCATTCAAATTATTAACTATATGAATGATGACTTTTTATTTACCAAGGTCAATATGGAGCAGGAAGGCACAAAATGAATGGTCTTAGTACTGCTGTCTGAAATAAATCAGGTATGTGCCCAATAGGCAGGCACTTTCACAAAGAGGCCATTATCATACAGGAATAACAGCTATGAAACACAACAGCTGATAATCTTCACTTAAAAGTAGTTCTGCCCCCAGCATGTTTTAGCTGGCATCTATGGGAAGAGGAAAATATTCGTTTAGACCAGGATATCCCAGGGCAAAGTGGTAAAGCAAAACAGTTTCTCTGAACACATCCGGGGCAAAAAAGTGAAAAGTTTTTGAAAGGGCTGCTATGAAAATCTGCAGAAATATTATTTTTAAAATGGGGAAATAAACTGGTCTGATTTTCTACAGAAACGATGTTCTAAATTAGTTTAGTTTTTCACTTTTTTTATTCTGTGTCACTCTGGCCAAGCACACCCACAGTGCTCTTTCCATTCTCTTGTATGAAAATGTTTTCAGAGGGATTTTGTGAGAAAAAGAGGAAGGAGAAAAGAAGACAAGGCCTTTACTGGAATAAAAAATAATCTGAGATTCAGTCCACAGTAACTGTCATCCAGGTGCTCTAATTTTGAATTATGCCACACCCAGCACTGATTTATTAAGACTAGATTTGCTGCAACTATTTAAGACTGTGTGTTATGTTTTCCATTTGCTTCAAATACAGCTCCAAGCATTTACAAGAACACATGGTCTATACAAATGTTTATTTATCTACTTTTTAAAACATGCCATAGTAAAAGGGTTCTATGGCAGTTTCCAGAGTCATAATATTTTTGGTTAGGCTTGCAAAAGCGGACAAATGCAGATTGTAGCCTGAAAAACCAGCAAAACTACTTCTTGTTGACATTTCTGTCCAGGTTCTTGAGACAAAAAGCTACAGGCTCAGGCCAAAGGATCATCTGGACATGCACTTTTTTCAGAGTGAACAAAATAATTGTGAAGAGTAATGAAATAAACAATAAATAATACAACAATAAAAAAACCAACTCTAGTGATATTTCCCCTGAATACTCTCCTAATATCCAGATAACTCGAAACTTAATGAATACATAGAATACATAGAATACATAGAATAAACCAGGTTGGAAGAGACCTTCAAGATCATCGCGTCCAACCCATCAACCAATCCAACACCGCCCAAGCAACTAACCCACAGCACCAAGCACCCTGTCAAGTCTTCTCCTAAAAACCTCCAGTGATGGCGACTCCACCACCTCCCCAGGCAGCCCATTCCAATGTGCAATCACTCTCTCTGTATAGAACTTTTTTCTAACATCCAGCCTGAACCTCCCCTGGCGCAGCCTGAGACTGTGTCCTCTTGTTCTGGTACTGCTTGCCTGGGAGAAGAGACCAACATCTGTCTGTCTACAACCTCCCTTCAGATAGTTGTAGAGAGCAATAAGGTCACCCCTGAGTCTCCTCTTCTCCAGGCTAAGCAACCCCAGCTCCCTCAGCCTCTCCTCGTAGGGCTTATGTTCCAAACCCCTCACCAACTTTGTTGCTCTTCTCTGGACTCGTTCCAGCAAGTCAACATCCTTCCTAAACTGAGGGGCCCAGAACTGGACACAGTACTCGAGGTGCGGCCTAACCAGTGCAGTGTACAGGGGCAGAATGACCTCCCTGCTCCTGCTGGCCACACTGTTCCTGATGCAGGCCAGGATGCCATTGGCCCTCTTAGCTGCCTGGGCACACTGCAGGCTCATGTTCAGTCTACCGTCAACCAGCACCCCCAGGTCCCTCTCAGCCTGACTGCTCTCCAGCCACTCTGACCCCAGCCTGTAGCTCTGCATGGGGTTGCTGTGGCCAATGTGCAGAACCCGGCACTTGGATGTGTTAAATCTCATGCCGTTGGACTCTGCCCAACTGCCCAGCCTGTCGAGGTCCCTCTGCAGAGCTTCTCTACCCTCCAGCAGATCAACTCCTGCGCCCAGCTTGGTGTCGTCAGCAAATTTACTGATGATGGACTCGATGCCCTCGTCCAGATCATCAATAAAGATGTTAAAGAGCATGGGGCCCAGCACTGATCCCTGGGGCACACCACTGGTGACTGGCTGCCAGCTGGATGTGGCACCATTCACTACCACTCTCTGGGCTCGGCCCTCCAGCCAGTTCCTAACCCATCGCAGTGTGGTCCCATCCAAGCCATGGGCTGACAGCTTGGCCAGGAGCTTGCTATGGGGAACGGTGTCAAAGGCCTTGCTGAGGTCCAGGTAGACTACATCCACAGGCCTCCCCACATCCACCAGGCGGGTCACCTGATCATAGAAGGAGATCAGGTTGGTCAGGCAGGACCTGCCCTTCCTAAACCCATGCTGGCTGGGCCTGATCCCTTGGCCATCCTCTAAGTGTTGTGTGATTGCACTCAGGATGACCTGCTCCATAATCTTTCCTGGTACTGAGGTCAGGCTGACAGGCCTGTAATTCCCTGGCTCATCCAACCGGCCCTTCTTGTGGATGGGTACCACGCTGGCCAGCTTCCAGTCAGCTGGGATCTCTCCAGTGAGCCAGGACTGATGAAAAATAATGGAGAGTGGTTTGGCCAGCTCATCTGCCAGCTCTCTCAGCACCCTAGGATGGATCCCATCTGGTCCCATGGACTTGTGGGGGTCCAAGCTGCTGAGGAGAGCTCCTATCACTTGCTCATGGAACAAAGGGAAACCATGCAGCTCCCTGGCTCCCTCTGCCAGTTCTGCAGGCCAGCTGTCTGGTAGACGTTCTTTCCAGGTAGTAAAAACTGAGGTAAAGAAGGTGTTAAGTACCTCTGCCTTTTCCTCATCCTGTGTTACAACATTTCCTTCTATGTCAACCAAGGAGTGGAGGTTGTCCCTGCCCTTCCTCTTGCTATTAATATATTTATAGAAGGACTTTTTGTTGTCCTTCACATCAGAGGCCAGTTTAAGTTCCAAATATGCTTTTGCCTCCCTAATTTTCCTCCTACATGCCCTAGCAACCTCTTTAAACATTCCATGGGTTGCCTCACCTTTCTTCCAAAGATGATACACCCTCTTTTTTTCCCTTAGTTCAATTAAAAGTTCATTACACAGCCAGGCTGGCCGTCTGCCCCGGCGGCTCCTCTTCCGGCACATTGGCACAGCCTGCTCCTGAGCCTTCATCAGCTCTTTCTTGAAGCAGGTCCAGCCCTCCTGGACCCCTTTATTTTTAAGGGCTTTCTCCCAAGGAACCCTCTGAATTGTTTCCTTGAGCAACCTGAAGTCCGCCCTCTGGAAGTCCAGAGTGGAGGTCTTCTTGCTGGCCCTCTTAGCTTGACTGAATACTGAAAATTCTATTATTTCATGGTCACTGGCCCCTAAACAGCCTCCGACCACCACATCACCCACCAGCCCTTCCCTGTTGATGAAGAGGAGGTCAAGCAAAGCCTTGCCCCTGGTAGGCTCACGCAGCACCTGGGATAAGAAGCTGTCCTCCATGCAGTCTAAGAACCTCCTAGACTGCCTCCTCTCTGCTGTGTTGAGATCCCAGCAGATGTCAGGCAGGTTGAAGTCGCCCATAAGGACAAGGTCAGGAGATCTTGAGACAGCCTTAAGCTGTCTATAGAATGCTTCATCGACATCATCCTCCTGGTTGGGTGGTCTATAACAGACTCCAACCAGGATGTCTGCCCTACCGGTCTTCCCTCTAATTCTTGCCCACAAGCATTCAACCTGATTGTCCCTAATCTCTAGCTCAATGGCATCTAGTGCCTCCCTGATGTACATGGCCACCCCTCCACCCCTTCTTCCTTGTCTATCTCTCCTGAAAAGCCTGTAGCCATCAATTGCAGCACTCCAGTCATGTGAGCTATCCCACCACGTCTCCGTGATGGCAACTACGTCATAACTTTCCTGCTGCAACAAGGCTTCCAGCTCCTCTTGTTTGTTTCCCATGCTTCGTGCATTAGTGTACATGCACCTCAGCTGGGCTGCTGGTTTGGCCTCTGACCCTAGCTTACTGCCCCCAGACTCTTGCCTGAGGGGACTAGTTTCAGCCCCTCCCCCCTTCGAAACTAGTTTAAAGCCCTGTCGATGAGAGCTGCCAGTTCCCTCCCCAGAATCTTTTTACCTTTGGGGGACAGGCCATTCTCATATACTGTGACCTTTCCCCTTCTTTGGGACAGATGTACTCCATCTGTTGCCAGGTGGCCTGGTGCAGTAGAAATTTTACCAAGATCAAAAAACCCAAAATTCTTTTGTCTGCACCAGCCTCTAAGCCACTTGTTGATTATGGCTGCTGTCCTGTTCCTTGTGGTATTCCCTCCTGCAACTAAGGGTATTGAGGAAAAAATTATTTGAGCACCTGTCCCCTCAACCAGATCTCCCAGGGCCCTGAAATCATTTTTGATAGCCCTGGGAGTTCTGACTACAACATCATCATTCCCTATCTGCATAAGTAGCAAAGGATAATAGTCAGAAGGCTGTACCAGCCTGGGTAGCCTTCTGGTAACATCATTAATTTGGGCTCCAGGGAGACAACAGAGTTCCCTATGAGATGGGTCTGGCCGACAAATGGGGCCCTCCATTCCCCTCAGAAGTGAGTCACCAATAACAATTACCCTCCTCTTTTTTTTGAGGGAGCAGGTCCTGATGCCAGGGGAGGGTTGTTTAACCTTAGGCTGTTTTGCCTTAGGCCGTTTAACCTTAGGTTGTTTACCCTTCCTGAACCAGTTGTCAGCTTTGTCTTTGACAGATTTTTCTTCAGTGAATTTAGTCAGTTATAGTATAGCAGTTCCAAGATAGTATCTCCTTTAAAATAAATATTATAATTACTATGTTGGGTTTATTGTGGTGCCTCCAACTTCTGTTCATCAAGATGCCTCTGACAAGAGTCCTTCCATGCCTTACCTTATTCACCTGCAAAATCTTTGGATGAAACCACCTCTACTTGAGATAAACTAATAACCCAAATAATTCAGCAGTAAAACCCATGTGTTCACTCCACAAACACACACACACACACACACACTAGTGTTTTGATACAGGACACAACACGTTGTAAATACTTTTCTCCTTTCTGTATTGCCTATTTTCTAGAATTATTGAATGGCATATACAACTTGTAAGCACATCTGGTGCATGGAAAACATCACTAATGAGCGCAAAGCATATTGTTTTGAACTGTGCCATATTGCACAAGTGAAAGAGATGGTGAGCTGCAATATGTAGGCTTGTATTTCGGGCTTTGATCAGTCAGACAACAAAGCACTTCTGTCAAAGAAATAGCCACCTGTCTGGAATGCTTTCACCTTTCTAGCCCCTATCTCCCCCGAGAAGAGGGGAGCTACAAGACACCATTCCACCAGCAATGGAAAACCTTTTGAAGACAAATCTATTGGCATCATTGAACTAGGCCTCACAGCTAGTCCCTGGAAAAAAACCCACCACATTCTTATTCTGTAAACTGGACAACATTTATTTCAGAGAACAAAGCACACCCATTGTGAGCAAGCGAAAGAAAGGGGCTGCTTTCACAGTCAAAACTTCTGAAAGGAAAACACAGCTGCACCTGCAAGTTTTCTTTACTGCAGCACAAGCATTGCCCTACGTTTACTTGAGGACTGCCTAGAAGCCAAAGGTGCAAAATAAGCTGAAGCCTTGTGCAAGGGGAAGTCCAATGCTGTCATTACTCAGCACACTTTATTTCACCGTCTTGGGTTGGGTTTTTTGGAGGACAAAACTGATGCAGGGAATCCTGGGTTCTATTGCTACTGCAACTTGTTTTGGTTCCACTCAGGCAAAAAAACCACAAGCCATTTACAAAACACAGGCAGCATAAAAGGATCCAGATTAGAGTAAATTTTTTATAAACTATTATAATGAAGGTACTGTTGCAGGAGAGTAAGAGGCTGAGTGAAATACAGGCATGCCCCCATGTGCTTATCTTAAAGTCATGCCTCCTCCAGCATGTGGCTAAATCCTGTACTTTTTGCCTAAAAGTTTATTGGCACACAATTTGAAGTTGGTTTAGATTACTGTGTCTCTGCAACCACAAAGGTGTAATAATGTAAAAGGCTTAAAACTCTGCCCACAAAAGAGAAGAACTTTAAAAAGCCAAGCTAGAGCTAGAGGGGGGAAAAATGAAAAAAAAAAAAATCAGACCAGAAGTTGTAGGTCAATTAATAATATACTGATACATTCAGAAACAAGTCCTAGTCAATCTAAGATGTAATGAGATTCTATTTTTTCCTGGCAGAATCACTAAGGAAAGAAATATTGCAGTTCCCACCTGCTCTCCTGAAATGCAGCAGGATCGTTCTAGTCTGAGCTTCTACACCAGGAAAGATTAACCAAGTCCAATAAATGTCATGTGTTCTAGATAAACATAAGTAAACACAGCTGACAGGATGCATTTGAAGTCTGGATAGCATGAAGTTTATACCTGCACTTGAGGCTGGTTAATACTTTTTGCTACAGCTGCTTTGTAGGATGCTGCATTTCAAAGGCAGGCAGAATTTTAAGAAAATGTTAGACTCACTTGTCCTCCCCATGGGTGGTCCTCTTCCTCTTCAGGCTGACACACAGAGCTAACATTCAGTAGATTGTGTGATTTCATTCTCCCTCCTCTCACCCTCCCTGGACTTTCTTATTTCTTTCCTTCTCCTCCTCCTTCCCCCCCCCATTCTGTCCTGCCCCAAAATCAGCTGTGTCCGGCTATAAACATTAATTCTTACAAACAGCGTACATTGCCTAGTGTACATGGTAAGCTCTACGTGTTCTTACAGGCTGCTATTTTAAATGCTATCCAAATAGCTTAATTTAAGAATTACAACATCTGCATTTGTATACTAAAGGACTTTTGAAAAAGATTAAAGCAGGAGGCCAAATTCTGATCTCACTTATGTTACTGAATAATTTCACTGACGCTAAAAAGAATTGCTACAGACTTTCCTCCAGGATCACTGAAATCAGGATTTGACAATTTGCTTTAGTTAATGTGCTGATATTTGCTTCAAACAGATCATGAGAAAAGGAAAATAATTGATGCTAGCATTCCAAATATTTGTTGTCTGTGAATGCTCAAGAGTGTAAATTCCATCTATAGTGCGCCTTAATTTCTATGAAAAACTGCATTTTATTGTTTCTCCATTCTAAAATCTACATCTTTAATAGATGGGAAGTTGCATGAATATCTCCCTACACTGGCCTTTTCAATTTACAAGAATAGTATTTACAATTCAAAAGAATAGCAGGAAATGTCTAATAGACTTAGCACTTGGTCTCTAGGAAACGAGAAATACCATGCTAATCACTGAAGGCTGCACCTTAACTATATTAGAAGTGTTTAAGCAAGCATAAGAAAGTGTACTTTCTGTGGGCAGTAGTACTCTGAACTGAAAAATATATAGATATTAAAAGAAAAATAGATCTGAAATCATTAATCTTATCAGCTGTAAACATGAGCTCATCCTATTATTCTGCTGTAGACTTAAAAAGAAGGATCAGTAAATGTAATTTGAACAAAAGTTCTAAACCTTGTCTTGGAAATTTTAAAAATGTTTATGACCATCTAATAAAAAAATAAATTTCCATATAAAATACATAGTTTACAAGTAAAATGCCCCCCCCAAAGAAAGTTAAACTTCATCCTTGCAAAACTGAGTAACATTAATCTTATTTCTTGGAAGTATCCTGGCAAATTATAATCCAGTGTTGTTTGTTTGCAAGATGAAGATTCTGGAAATAATTTTACAAATCCTAAAACCATCTAGGATTATTTTCTAAAAGGTTTTCATATCAAATATATAGTTTACAAGCAGAACAGCAAGGAACTTCAGCCCCAAAAATCCAAGTAAAAACTAAAAGCCAAATCAGATACTGTCATTTCTCTGCACATTTACCAATACTGATGTGTATTTGATCAACTTAATCTCAGAAATATACTTCTGTAGTCTTATTTTCTTCCGCTTGCCCTTAATGGCACATACATACCAGTATGAGCCTTCCACAGAAGTAATGGATTATTATAAACAGAAAATTCTTCTGTTTTCTTTAATCATCAAAACATGTGACTGAGAATTATGATAAGGTTGCATAACGAGTTTCACATCTAAAACCTCAGTGTCATGTCAAGGCAAATTTCTGTACTCCCAACCATCTCCTAAACGCTTCTCGGCAGTAGTTGAGCAGATTGAGGTCACCTCAGGAAACAAAGTGGAATTAAATGTTTCCACATTACGATGTGCAGGAGTTTTAGTGGTCAGACATATGGGTTTCGTGGCAATTTCAAAAGCCTGTAAAACACATCTTCCGTAAGAAAATGACAGAACAAGTATCCTTCCTGCAGTCCCTAGTCCCCACCTCTATGTACAATTTAACACACTGAAGTATCAAAATTATTTACCTGTACCAATCCACCAAAATCCAGACATGAAAATCTGTTACCAGTGTGGTACTGTGCTTTGTTCCCTCAAGCTATATAGCAAAGAAGGAAACCATACCCACAGATGCAGGTTTGAGAGCTCAGTGTTCACTGTTGTGCTGTAAATGCCCCTAGAGATTAGCCCATTTCATACACCACAAACTAAAGAAGAATAAAATCTTAGATTTACAAACAATTTGCAGTTTCCACTGTCCACACCTGTGAAATTGCTGTAATTCAGTTGGCCTTTTTCTTGATGGAAGACTGTGGATGTTCCTAATCAGCATACCTGCACCCCTGCACAGCCAGCCTAAACCGGCCCAGACTGCCCTAAACAGGCCCAGACTGGCCCAAACTGGACCAGACCGCCCTAAACTGGACCAGACAGGCTTAAACCGGAGCAGACCACCCTAAACAGGACCAGACCGGCCTAAAACGGACCAGACCAGCTTAAACCGGACCAGACCGGCCTAAACCAGACCAGACTGGCTTAAACCAGACCAGACCAGCCTAAACCGGACCAGACCGGCTTAAACCGGACCAGACCGGCCTAAACCGGACCAGTCCGGCTTAAACTGGACCACACCGGCCTGAACCGGACCACACCGGTTTAAACCGGACCAGACCGGCCTAAACCAGACCAGACCGGTTTAAACCGGACCAGACCGGACTAAACCGGACCTGACCGGTTTAAACCGGACCAAACGGGCCTAAACCAGACCAGACCAGATTAAACCCTACCAGACCGGCTCAAACCGGACCAGACCGGCTTAAAATGGACCAGACCAGCCTAAACGGGACCAGACCGCCCTAAACTGGACCAGACAGCCCTAAACCAGACCAGACCGGCTTAAACCGCACCAGACCGGCCTAAACCGCACCAGACTAGTTTAAACCAGACCAGACTGGCTTAAACCGGACCAGACCGGTTTAAACCGGACCAGACCGGCTTAAACCGGACCAGACCGGCCTGAACTGGACCAGACCGGTTTGAACCAGACCAAAACAGTTTAAACCGGACTAGACCAGTTTGAACCGGACCAAAACGGTTTAAACCGGACCAGACCGGTTTGAACCGGACCAGACCGGTTTAAACAGGACCGAACCGGTTTGAATCGGACCAGACCGGTTTAAACCGGACCAGACTGGTTTGAACCGGACCAAACCGGTTTGAACCAGACCAGACCGGTTTGAACCGGACCAGACCGGTTTAAACCGGACCAGACAGGTTTGAACCGGACCAAACCGGTTTGAACCGGACCAGACCAGTTTGAACCAGACCAAACCGGTTTAAACCGGACCAGACCGGTTTGAACCAGACCAAACCAGTTTGAACCGGACCAGACCGGTTTGAACCGGACCAGACCGGTTTGAACCAGACCAAACTGGTTTGAACCGGACCAGACCGGTTTGAAGCGGACTAGCCCGGTTTGAACCAGACCAAACCAGTTTGAACCGGACCAGACCGGTTTAAACCGGACCAGACCTGTTTAAACCGGACCAGACCGGTTTGAACCGGACCAGACCTGTTTAAACCAGACCAGAGCGGTTTGAACCGGACCAAACCGGTTTGAACCGGACCAGACCTGTTTAAACCGGATCAGACCGGTTAGATCCGGACCAAACCAGTTTAAACCGGACCAGACCGATTTGAACCAGACCAGACCAGTCCTGTTTAAACCGGACCAGACCGGTTTGAACCGGACCGAACCGGTTTGAACCGGACCAGACCGGTTTAAGCCGGACCAGACCGGTGTGAATCGTACCAGACCGGTTTGAACCGGACCAAACCGGTTTAAACCGGACCAGACCGGTTTGAACCGGACCAAACCGGTTTGAACTGGACCAGACCGGCCTAAACCGGACCAGACCAGCCTAAACAGGACCAGGCCGGTTTGATCTGGAGCAGACCGGCCTAAACCGGACCAGACCAATTTAAACCGGTCCAGACCGGTTTGAACCGGACCAGACCGGCCTAAACCGGACCAGACCAGCCCAAACTCTGTCAAGTTTTACATGTTTATTTGGTCTCATTCACACTATTTTAGAAGTATACGGTAAAAAATTACTTCCTTTGGTATGTTTTCGAAATGACAGACGTAGATTAGATGCAATCTTCTTTTCTGCAGTGAGATAAAACAGCTATCATAAAATTACCACAGAAACTTCTGCTGCTGCTGCAGTTGCAGAAATCTAATTAATCTGCATCTGATGAAATTTTTCCTGTGCTATATTTTGGAGCTTTGTATTCAATGCATTGTCTTTAACAACTGAACTTCTTGTTGTGGCATAGATGGTGATGAGAAGTATGGGTGAAGCAGAAACTTTGTTTCAGTCTTCATGCAACATGTTTATACGTTCAACAAGGCAAGGTGCAGGGTCCTGTACCTGGGATCAGGCAATCCCCAGTATCAATACAATCTGGAGGATGAAAGCATTGAAAGGAGCCCTGCAAAGGATTTTGTGGGTACTGGTGCATGAAAAGTTGGACATGAGCCAGCAATGTGTGCTTGCAATCCAGAAGTCTAACTCTATCCTGATCTGAATCAAAAGAAGTGTGGGCAGCATGTTGGGGATGCTGCTTCTGCCCCTCTACTCCACTCTCGTGAGACCCCACCTGGAGTACTGACTCCAGCTCTGGACTCCTCATAAGGGAAGGACATGGGCCTGTTGGAGTGGATCCAGAAGAGGGCCACAGAAGTGATCAGAGGGCTGGAACACCATTCCTATGAACACAGGCTGAGATAGTTTGGGTTGTTCAGCCTTGAGAAGAGAAGGTTCTAGGGAGGCCTTACAGTGGCTTTTCAGTACTTAAAAGGGGCTTATAAGAAAGCTGTAGACAAATATTTCAGTATCTTCTGTTGTGATAGAACAAAAGGGGAATGAATTTTAAACTAAAAGAGGTTAGATTTAAGACTCGATATACGGAAGTGGTGGTAGAAGTCTCATCCACAGAAATATTCAAGGTCAGGCTGCAAGGGGCTCTGAGCAACCTGATCTAGTAGAAGTTGTCCTTGTTCATTGCAAGGGGGTTGGACTAGATGACTTAGAAAGGTTCCTTCCTACTCAAACCATCCTATGATTCTGTTTTCACTTCCCTGTTCAGTTGCTTCATATTCTTGACAAATACCGAGACCTTCAAATACTAGTTTTCTACCATAAGCCATCACAAATCTGCATTTTGTTGTCTGACTTGTTAAAAACCATACTGTGACAGAAATGTCAGGCTGTTCATGATATTGTTGAGAAAGCTTGAGGGATCATTTTGATTTTGACATGTAACAACAAAATCAGCTTCCAAATGAGAAGCTGAATGCAAACTAGCTGTCAAAGTGATAGCCTAATATGACATTCTTGTTTCCAGGCATATTCCAAAATGTTTTGTGGCTTCATGTTGCCCAGTGTGTATCTTGTAATAATTTGTTTGTTTAATGTAGCAGACATTGTCATTTAGAAAGGATTCTATTTTTATCAGCGATAATAATTTTCTATGAAATTATTTAAACAGATTGTAGCAGTCTGGCTTGACTTTGTTTGATGCATTAACAGCATTTTTGCTTTTTCTATAAGAGGAAACACCATTATTTTTAGTTTGGAATGCATTCAAGTGTAACTATTCACAAGAAGAGTGCACAGTGTTCTATGGGCTCTAGGAGGTATCACAATGTGAAATCATGTTGGGAAAACACAGAAGTGGTCCACCGGTGCAAAATGAAACATCACTGCAGTATAGTACTTAAAGATCTGCAAATAATTGGTATTTATCAATGAACCTATTAACATTAATTTTATCAATGCTTTGAGGCACTTCCACTCTGAACTGTATGTTTCTTCCGTGTGTTTTATTCATTTTAAAAGTGAATGTCCAAAAAATTGGATTGGTTCCACCATTCAGTTATGGGGCTTACAGATCTGTAAATAAAATCATTTTAATCAAATCGAAGAGGCTTTGAGTTAGGCATATAGCTAGGCAGAAGATAAAAGGGCATAACAACATACTCCTGATTTATTCTATTTGATATCTGGACTCTTCTGTGCTGCCATGGTTAATTGAGCAGAAATTATATGGCAGTGAAGAGACGTAAAAATGGCTCACAGTGACATTTTCTTGTTTGGTATCTGGTGTCCTGGTGTACAACAGTGTATAGTTGTGCAAAGGTGGTTGCTTTCTAGGGTAGCCTGCCATTTGTGATGTTTATAGCCCTCCTTGCCTTTATGCAGGACTTGGCTTTTTCTTAATCAATGGTCTAATATTCAAAGCTAGACACTTCAAAGTAGAGTCTTAGCAGGATTCAGGATGATCAACTTTGAAAGGATCATAGAATCATAGAATTGTTAGGTTTGGAAGGGACCTCAAGGATCATCTAGTTCCAGCCCCCTTGCCATGGGCAGAAACCCCTCACACTAGATCAGGTTGCCCAGAGCCACATCAAGCCTGGCCTTGAAAACCTTCAGGGATGAGGCTTCTACCACCTCCCTGGGCAACCTGTTTCAGTGTCTCACCACCCTCATGGGGAAGAACTTCTTCCTAACATCCAATCTGAATCTACTCATTCCTATTTTTGTTCCATTTCCCCTGGTCCTATCACTCCCTGACACCCTAAAAAGTCCCTCACCAGCTTTCTTGTAGCCCCCCCTTCAGATACTGGAAGGCCACAATTAGGTCTCCTCAGAGCCTTCTCTTTCCAGACTGAATAGCCCCAACTCCCTCGGTCTGTCCTTATAGGAGAGGTGCTCCATCCCTCTAATCATCCTCGTACTGGCAGAGTTAACTCCTCAGAGTTAAATAGAAGTGGCATGGGATCCTTTTTTCATTCTCTACTGGATCATCAGACAAGTGATTTTTGCAGGTTTTGGTAGCCCATTGTATATTTATGGTACTGCTTTCTGCCCCTTATGGACAGCATAGGCAATTTTCAAATAAAAGCCAAGAAGTGAATTCGTTACAGAAATGGTAAAACAGTTGGATTAACACATGCACACACACAAGGTTGCTCCCTTATGAAACATCAAAAACGTTGGTAGCGCTGCTTTAGAAAGGGATGTGATGAGATTATAAAATTTCATACCCAGGTGAGTTAAAGGAGTTTAGATAAGCTTCTGCTTTTATGAGTTCAAGTGATAAAAATTATTGTATTTTTTCTTCTAACTTTTTTTGGCATAAAAGCCTTTATTCATAGTCCCAGATGAGTTCCAAGATGAGTTTGCAAATTTCAGTCTAAGAGCAGGTTGGGAGCAATTGTTCTAAGGTGAGTTATGGTAGTCAGGCAGACAAGCTAAGAAAAAAATAGTACTGGATATGTGTGACCATTCTTAAGAGGAAAGGGGCAGAGATTGTTTACCTTCAGTCTTGGGTGCAGGTAGTTTAATGTTTAGATTAGTAAGAAAATAAGGAGAAGTGATATGTGAGGACATTGGTATTGGACACTGTATTTTATCTATATAATCCCTGGTGACTGTGTAAGGTAATAATACTCAGAAACTTACTTTAATTAAGATTGAATTAGGATGAGTTTCATAAAAAGCATAAACTTGGTTTTTCTCAAAATCCTGATAGCATTATTCTATCAAACATAATCTAAAGTGAATGGTTATAACTTAAGGGTGATTTTGCTGCTGTCCTATGAGCTTTAGGTTCTTCTTTTGTCCTTATGAAAATTTGGACTTGGGTGGTGAAAGGAAGTTTCTTTTTGTGAGTAAAACCAATGTCACTCATATATTACCTTCAACAAGTGAAACTTTCTAGTGCTGTTGTTTGTAACATAGACTATGGTGCGAGCTTCTCTTCAGAATATCTAAATATAGGTCAAGTTTTTTAAAATGGCATCCTTTCCAGGTGAACTCTTAGATTTATATATATATATATATATGTATGTGTGTGTGTGTGTATGTATAATACCAAACGTTTATTTTAAAATTAATATAATTTGATATTGCCAGATTAATGTACTTTTAATTTTTCACAGTAAAAAAAAATGTTTTAAATTTTTGTAAGGTGGCCTTCTGTTAAAGCAGAGATTTCAGCTCAGTGCTGCTGTTAACTTTCAGAGTTAATTTGCCCCTCTTTTAATTAAACTATGCTCAAACAGTAAAATACCTGAAACAATTTAAGAAAGGAACTTGCCTGAAATACTTGATGAATGTGGTCCAATTTGGCAACCACAGCCAAAGAAAGAAATAGTTTTGTAACTGAGCTCCCCCCTTTTCTCCACTGACTGTGACATAGAGGGAGTGTTTCCTTCACAATAAGAGGAAATCTCATTTGTTACATGGCAACTTTAATGTTATCTCTGTAAGCACTGTTTAAAGACAAATTACAATACCAAACACATATTTAATGGAAAAAACATGAATCAAATATGGAAAAAAATGTATAGCTTGGTCCTAAGGGGAAAAAAGAATTATCTTTTTTAAGGATAACCTGATCTATATAAAACTTGAAGAAATTATTTTCTTTCTTTTTCTTTCATTTTCAACAGATGTTCCATGTTTCATCTTGTAAATGATACTTTAAAGTCATCAGTGGTGTAAAAGCTGAGGATAGTGACAGAAAATCAACGCATTAGTTTTAAATTTTGGAAGAGGACCTTGGAAGTAGTCATGATGTCTATAATGGTGATTCAAGAACTATTTGCCACCGAGTTTAATGAAACCTTGAGTCTCCAGTCAACACTTAGTTAACTATGGTAGTGTGAGGGAAATCAGGAGGTGTAACACTTTGGAATCTCAATATTTAACATATTTTTTATATCAAGTTTTCTTAAGAAGCAAGATATTGAGTGATATGGGAAATGGGAAACAACAAAGAAGTTTATTCTTGTAAATGACATATAATGATTGTTCTAATCTGAATTTCTGGTCGCATATAAACCTGTATAAATCCTTGAGTAGACTTTAAATGAAAAGATTATATAATATAAATCTTCATGACTTATAATAAAGATGCTTAACTAATCTACTTACAAAAGAAAACCAATAATTATTAGTAGAATCAGCTGATTTATATAAATTGTACATGAAAGTAAACTAGATGTAGGCAACTCCCTTCCTAATTCTGTTTTGCAGTTTTTGTGTGTTCTGCCACTAGGAAGTCATTTAGCCTGTGCATACCTCTGGTTCTTATTTTGGAATACAACATATGATTTTATAAAGATTAATCTATTAGCACTACTATTTGATATAGCTCTGTATGCAATTCAAATGCTGTTTTCAAACTGTGTTTTACTTTGTTAAATTGGTTTATTATATTTTCTGTCAAATGCTGGAACAGTTAGGATCTTTCCCTTTAATAGAGTAAAACAAAAAGAAGAAAACCACTAAAGAAAATAGAAACTGAAATAGAGGAACACTGTAATCTAAGCAACAGAGTAGAGCAGCTCTATGACCATGATCCGGAAGTTATTTTAGTGTTTAGTGTTTCCTTTGTGTATTTAGATTTATTTTCAGTGCAAATTTTACTTTGAATTTTATTCCTTTGCAATATAATGTTTTTAAAGTTATTTCACATCCATATAATATTTTTATTTTTCTTGTAACTGCTGATGCACACTCAAAATTAACATGCCTTCAGAAAACAGACCATGTCAACATACTGGAATAATAAGGAGATTTGTTGTATTGCTTTAACACTGTTTAAATTTTCAGTCAGCAGTTAATAGATAATTCAGTTGGAATCTTGCAGTTTTAGTCAGTGAAAATTTCTTTGATTGACTTAATTGAAGTAAATAGATTTAGAATAAGAGCAATGTTTCAAACCTCTCCTGGTCACTGAGAGAAAGACATGTACTAGCAACAGGAACCTATATAGAGAGCAGATATGATAATACTTTTAAATTATTATTGACAATATTCTCTGGGAGGTATGATAGGATAGACAAGCTGTGTATAAATATTGCCAGAGGCTTAGAGCTCCTCTCCAGAAATGGTATTGTTCTCTGGAATTTATGTGTTAGAAATGGTACACATGGACACGTGGTACACAAACCTGGAAAAACCCAAACCTGATAAATGGATATTGAGGATGAACTAGAGTAAGATCTACAGGAGTACAGGTGATTTATTGCTTTAGTGCAATGTCAATAGTTTGCCTAGTTTATTCTCTTATCACAAAACAGTGTCACTTATATACTTTGCTTCCTAAAGAATATTTAAGATTCCTCTGGACACAGAACTCCAGCATCCCTACAGAATTTGTGCCAGTGCTTTGTTGTTCTTACTTCTAGTCAACACCTTTGTGAAAATGAAGTCCTGGTGACTAATCTCTTCTTTACATCCTTTTGTAAAATAATTTATTTAGTCACCTTAGGATCATTCAGATTTTGTGACATCTCAAAGGCAGTTGCTTTTCTCTGTTTGAAGACTGCCATATTGGCTAAACATGGCTTCTTGTTCCAGCTTGTATCTACTCATTTCATTTATTTCAGCCTTAGTTCACAATGTTTTCACCTGATCACTCTTGCTGCTAGTGAGCAGAACACAGTCTGTAATTGTGCTTCTGTAAAACCTGCAAAAATTTGTTGTTGCTGTTCATTGCGCAACACAAGTCAGATACTTGAAAAACAATAATGCAGAGATTCTAGGGGGAAAATTATAACTTTTTCAAACAAACATTTGTTCCTGTCAGTAGTGCTGGAGACAGAAAAGTCATTTGCTGTGTGCTGACATTATGCTATTTAACTAAGCATGATGGCAATGTTTTTTAAGACTGGTAGGGCTTCAGAGATATTTGGAGATATATGGATATCATCAATAAGGATTTTTATGAAATCAGGAAAACAGGAAACATGCTATCAGGATGAGGTCCATTAAAGGTCTTAACGTTCTTAGGCAAGGATCTGTTTTCCAAAGAAAGTGGTCAAAATTATTTATTTTTTTAATAGAATGCCAGAAAGAAAGCATTATTTTTCCTGGATTCTCCTTTTGCATCAACAAACAGGTAGATTAGGAAGCATCTCTTGTGTACTTTATAGTAACACTTTCCATCATTTCATTTTGCAGTTGATTATTAGTGACGTTTCAGAAAATTCTGCCACTAAGACACTTGCTTTTGTGGATGGTTTCAAATATAATCTCAGTGTCACAGTCATATTCAGCACATCGATCTTAACATTTACTTGACCTAGCAGTGAAATGCTTCAGTGTCTTCCACTTGAGTAGATGCCAAAAATAACTTACTTTCTTTTACACCCAAACATGGGAGAGTACATTATTGTATAGTCTAAATTTGATGGTGGGGTGAGTTCAATCCAATAAATTTTCTCTACCCACTGGCAGTCCATTGTAACAAGCCACCAACATAATTGTGTAGAGAGCAGGTAAATCTCTAGACAGGGTCAGATTATTTCAGATCAGTTATTTGCTTCTGACCTTAACCTTTTTAAATGACTACTTTCTATAATGGACAGATCTCTGTTTACTCAAATTAAAATGTCATGAGATTTCTGAGGAATTTCTTTCTCTGAGGAACAGGTGGTATTTTATTCATGATGGGGAACAACTGACTGCTATTTTATAAAGAACTGACCACCACTTCACTATTAGTAATGAGAAGCTGTGTCATGTTTGTGTGGACACATACTAGGCCCATGCTGTCAGTAGTTACCAAAGAAACAACCTTGAAAAACTTTTGAAGCATAACATCATGTTGCAAACACCATGGCTCTTCAGCCTGCTGCTTGAAATTACCATTTATATTGTAGATTTTGAAGCAATTGGTAACAAAGCCAGAAACACAATGAATAGAACAGTATAGAATAGAATAGAATAAACCAGGTTGGAAGAGACCTTCAAGATCATCGCATCCAACCCATCAACCAATCCAACCCACCTAAACAATTAACCCATGGCACCAAGCACCCTAAATGCAATGAAATTTTATCATTTGTCCCTGAAGTTTCACTTGGAAATAATTGTTTCCTTTCTTTAGGGGAAATCTTTGCAACACAGCCAGCATAGGAATCGCTGATCTTAAATCAGATCAATTAATAATTGTTAGACTGACATAAGCATGTTAAATATTGGCAAATTCACATCAATTAATTTTCTCTCTTTTTTTTTTTTTTTTTAGAATTACATTTTCATAACTAAATCCCACTCTCTCTCACACACCCATACACAACCCTGGTTGGGGCGCCATCCCTGGAGGTGTTTAAGACCAGGCTGGATGAGGCTCTGGCCAGTCTGGTCTAGTGTGGGGTGTCCCTGCCCATGGCAGGGGGGTTGGAACTAGATGATCCTTGTGGTCCCTTCCAACCCTGACTGATACTATGATACTATGATAAGTACACTTTTCATTGCTTTATTGGATAATATTCTGTCTTTGAATATTGCAGGATAGCTTATAGAATGTGTTAGCCCATATCCTTAAACAATTCTTTGAATATTCAACAGTATTCTGGCTGCTATAGCATTCTAAATCCTTGATACAGTTTTCTAATATCAAAGTTTGCTTTAAAAAGAATTGTTTCACTTAGTATTTCTAAAAAAAAAAAAAAAAAAAGGCAAAAAAATGACCTTTTACAAATGCGTTAAAACACTTATTTGAGTTTGAAAGGAAACATGAAAAGGAGGTTAATTAACATCAATAAGTGTAAATCATACAACACTCTATTTGTTTAGGTAGGTAGGCAGAGTTATGTGGTAGGGTGGAGGCAGGATATCCTAGTCATCATAAATTTTTCCCCTATAACTAAGAGTGCTAATCAGCTTTTTGTGAGCACTTGAGGTTTTTGGGGTTTTGTTTTGGTTTTTTTACACTTGTGCAAGCAGCCAGATAAGTTGATCATAGTCTTTATGTAATTTCAAATCCCATAGTGGTTACTGCTAACGGTTACCTTTGCAGGTGTTGCAAAGGGCTAGGTATCTTGAAGAGGAGTATCATAATTCATGTGCATGAAGAGTTTTCTTAAATTTACTCATTTGAGCCTTGATGCAATGAAAAAATCTTCAGTGTTTTTTTTCTTTAAGTCCTGTTCTAGTTACTCCTATCTGCATAGAGAAATCTGGGTCTTGACCATCTGCTCTGAAACATACATTATGTAGCTGTGTTACTGCTTTTGTAACCTCTACTCAAGTAGATTTCCAGCATAACTGCTGACTGCCCATAACCTTAAACCCTTATTTATGGGATATGAGATTATGAAGTCCTTGTAGGTTTCTATGGTCCAAATCAGCTGGAGCTTCCTCTCTTTTGTGAAATGCATAGTAAGACAAAATGCTCAGAAATAGTGATGAAGCTTAATAAGGTCTTGGCACTCTCCATATTAGCACAGTGTCAGCCTAAAGGTGTTTGTCCTGTTTTCGTGTGTTTGGCAAAGCAGCAGCCATAAAGATGCCTTCCTGCAAGAATACTTCAATTAATTGTTTCTTCAGCTATCCTCTATACAGACATTAGTAACATCTGAGAGATTGTATTGTATTGATTCATATTGTCTTCTGTGGCTCAGCTGATTCTAGGTCCTGCATCATTGTGAGTGGGACAGAGAAGAGAATTGCTCATGTGCAAAGATGGGACTAAACTGAATGCAGGAGCTCCAGAACAGATCAATTTTAGGGAGAAGAAGTGGAACAGTTTCAGATTAGGAAAAAAACAAACCAATTCTGTGGTGGTAGAAGAATAAATCAATGTAGTAATACAATTGACTCACTTGCCCTGCTGGGCTTTCAAAGAAAGAAGTTAAATTAGCTGGGGTAATTAGCAAAATTAACTTAGCTAAACTTAGGTAAAGTCTAAGTAGCTCTGAAAAGGTGAATGGAGATAATACACTGCACTCTCAGAATGCAGAAACATTTCTTCTTTTCAAAAGCAATGAGGTAAAACTATTTGTCAGGTGCACCTTTTAAGGCAAGATTGTGAAGACAATTTCAAACCCAAAATTTGCATGAAAGTTCTTCATGTGTGCCTTACAAATACTTGCCATCTATAACAGCAATCAGACTACACTTATTTGGTACATTTTCACATCTATTTAGATATTTGGCTTTTACTGGGTTTTGCCCTTGACATTGAGATCCTTAACAGTGCTTAAGAAGAATATTATGAAACTAATAAAAGAAAAGTAACTGAATTTGTGAGAGGACCAGACCTGAGAGTTATTTTCTAGAAATTCTTTTTCTCAATGCATTACTATTGTTATTCCTGCACCTCCTCCTTTGCAAATTGCAGTCTTTTTCTTTGTGGAATGCTCTTTTGGGTTTGATTTTTTTCTATTCTTAATTTATTTTGGTTACTTTTTTCCATGTCATTTCCTTCTCCAGTTCATCTCTATCATTGTTGCTGAAGTTATGATTAAAGTAGAAATTACTAAAGAATTACTTCTTAAAAGCATACTGTCTTTTAGTAACTGTCATGCCATTGACAGCAAAGTAGTGGTTGGTACAGCTGGAAATGAAAGCAGGCAATGCTCATGAGCCTATTCCAGAAAGCTTACAGTAATAGGTTAAATACATTTGTGGCTTATCTTTTTACTGTAGATACCTTATTTCCTTTGAGAAGAAAACAGGTGGTATTCAGTTGGCAGAGCCAGTTGCTGCAGGCTCATCTTGTAGATTTCCATAGCAGAGAGACTGCCTTGTTTGGTCACTTCTTTGGTCAAGCAACAGCAAAAATTACTAGTTGGCTCAACAGTGGGAACATAAGATATATTCGAATGCCAGATGTATCCTTGAATATGTTTTCACATATTAATCATATAAAAATATGTTTAACTCAGGATTATTTTTAGAGAAATGGAGATTTATTTTTTTTCCAGAACAATATTTGTTACTCAGTACTGGTAATTTTCACAGAAATGTCACACATTTGTTTGAAACAATCAAACCAAACCAAACCAGCCCACACCTTCCTCCTGCCCCACTATGGTTTTTATAAAACAAATATTTCCTGACTGGATGATTCTGTTTTACAGCCAGATGTGAGTTGGCATTTATCAAGACTGAATTTACTACATGAAAATATGAAAGCAATAAGTTTCTACAGAGATTCAGTATAAATCCGGTTTGGTTTTGAATAATTACCTAATCAAAGCCAGCTGTGTCTTCTAATGCCTGATCAGCCAGACACTAAGAGATGAAAGCTTAAACTAGAATATAATTGAATGTGAATTTATAGAAAAATCAAATACTCTTAGAGTGCATGTCTGTTTGCAAGTGAATGTCAAATTACAATAAAACTCAGACTTGATGATTTTTCCAGAGGCAAAACATTATTTGATCAGTTACAGCTCCAAAATGGCATGCAATTAGTTACTTTTCCAGGTCAACAAAGAACAGTAGTCAGTTGTGTATAAGTGAAAATGAAAGAAAAGCGTATCAATAACGCAGATCTGAAATGGCAGATCACAATGAGATGAATTCAAAACCAAGAAAAATCAGCTGTAACTTATGTATGACAGAAATATCAGTATGTAACATTGACTTAGTGTTGATTTAGACTTCACTTACAATTTCATTTCTGTTAAATGAATAGGTGAGTTCAGATCAGTGCATTTGCATATGTTTCAAAGTCTTCCCAGCTTGCTTTTATTAGAAACGCTACAAAAGTAGGGCTTTTTATTATTTACTATGCTTTCTCTCTTTTTCTTTTGTGCACCCTTTCTGAAATTATTAACATAATGCATACACTATGTACAATGCATTATATGCATTACAACAGGAGTACTTCATTTTAACATGCATATGTACATTTATGTAGTGTGATAACTGATAAATTTATAGATTTTCACAGTATCACCAAGGTTGGAAGAGACCTCAAAGATCATCGAGTCCAACCTGTCACCACAGACCTCATTTTCTGCTTAGTACTTCCTTATCTTGCAAGTTTTCATAGGTTATTTAGAAACTAATAAACAGAAGTTAACTATAGTAACTAAATGTTAATTTCACTTCACATTCACGTTTACTTCATAAGGATCTTTCACCCTAATGGCTTCACAGTCCAGTGAAGGTGGTGAGGATAATGTTAGGGTTGTTCAGTTTCCTTGGTTTTAAAAATGTAAAAAGCAAGATATAGATATTGTCTTAAAGTAATACAAATTCATTGAAAAAATATATATGTAATATATAGATATATCTTATATGTAATTACACACATATAGTAAGTGTATGTATAGTATATACTAATACATGTAATATGATAATTAACATATAGATACATATTTCTATAGATATATTCTATATTTCTATAATATTTGTTTTGTCCCATCTCAAATATAGATATAATGGAATAGAATAGAATAGAATAGAATAGAATAGAATAGAATAGATAAACTCTATGCTGCTCTGGTATGTGTGATTTGTTAGATGTGAAAGTTCTTAGTCTCATCTTGTTTTGTTATCTTAATTTATGTTACATGCACTCTTATCATCACCTGAAAAAAAAAAATCTCAAAATTATTTTAATAATCACCACTGCTGTAGAAGCCATTCATTATACTTCACTGGCTTATGATCTTTCTTTGAATTACATAGTCTTAGAAAATATTCTTTGATTAGTATATCTGCAGATAACCAAGTGCCCTTCATTGCTTTCCTGGTTTTTTTTATAAGCAATTTATTGAAAGATAAATATTTTTTCTGAAGCTCTCTAGTCAATATCAGAGCAGCTTCTCAAAGTCAGTCTTTGTCAGTAAAGAGGGATAAGCTGGTCTGGTTGCTTTATGGCACTTAAAAGAGTGAAATAACAAGAGGTTTGTGATTTTTTATTTTTTTTTTTTTTAAAGGCTGTTTCTGAGCAAAGAATCACAAAGAATATCACAGTGGTTAACTACCTGTACAAAGAACAATTGTTAAGAAAACTAGGGTGTAGCAACTAAATTTGTTAAGATCTTGTTTAGTGCCAGACCTCGTGGTTAGATAATGATTTGACTTGATCTTAAAGGTCTTTTCCAACTGAAACATTTCTAAGATTCTATGAATTTCCTTTCTATTCTCGTAGACATCTACCCTCAGGAACTGAGCTGTGGGTTTTACTTGGGAGAGCAGAAAGAGACAGGATGTTGTATTCTCTTGTCCTCAAGACCCAAAGGGTGTTCATCTGCAAATTGTTTGGTCTAACATTTAAAATCCCATTGCAAGACATTACAAAGTGGGGAAAAAACCCTGTATATTGCGTGTCTTCCTTCCCTTACTTCCTGAGTACTTCATTAGCAGCCTTGTAAAATCCTGTGTTTTATCAGATTTAATTTATCTGCATTAAGGATGACCCCATCATGTTTGCCCATTGTCTGCTTGCTCATACATTAACTCACAGCTGTCAAACATGTAATAGGTGGAGGTCTAGTGGGCTGGTACTTCCTGCTCACTTCCAGATGTACTGATAAAAGAGTCTTTGCGTGGATGTCTCTAAGGGTTTGAGGGCTGTCAGTCTAAGGCTGAAAGGCTGTTTTTCCTCCCTCACCATATTTTAAACACATATACACATGTCTCAACATCAAGAGTATGAAAGCAAAACCCTAAAAGCCAGGAATAGAAGCTTGTTCAGTCACAGTTTCATGTTCTTTCTTGAATCTTGACAAAAAGTGCTAATAGTGTCTTCTAAACAGAGGCTATTAAAGTAATTCCAAGCGACAAAAGCAATACAGCTACTGCCTTCGAGTATTTTGTTACACAGAATCACATAATCATGGCAGAATAAGAAAAGTCAACAGAGCACTACCTATTCTACTAGGTTTTTCTCCTTGATAGTAATATAATGCTGAGATTTGGTGTGTGTCTTCATAAAATTTTGTCAACAGATTACTTAAGATTCAGAAGCAATTTAATAGACATAACTTGCCATTAATTAGAGAGGCAGCTGCATGATGATGGGGGAAAAACCCTGATACTTTTAAATATATTGACTTGATTCAAATCCTCAATTAGTTTAAAAGCTTCAGATTCAAAAAATGCTGTATCATTTTTGCCACTGAAATTGGATATATTTAGTATAATATCTGTCTATATATCTTGCACTGTAGTAGTAAATAGTTTTAAAATAATCTTGACTCTGGAATATTACACTAGAACTTGGAAGCTCTCTCACTCTATTGTGATGCTTGAATTGAGCCGCTCAATCCCTACTAGGGTGTTAACTAACTTTACCCATAAATAAATTGAGAAGTTATAGATAATTATAAATGCACACAGCTGGCTCCATATATCTGTAAAACTTGTACAGTGTTTGAAATCTATTGTCAAATGATTTTTCTGGGAATTATAGGGTGGAGTGTTTAGTGTTTCAAAAGTAAATAAGAAAGGGAAAGGGTGTGTTGTTCCTTGATCAATTCCAAGCCCAAGTTAGTAGGATGAGACTTTCATACATCTGGAGTTCTGTAGTGGATTGACTGAGAACAGTTACGGGGAAATGCTAAATAGTTAATGTTTAACTGGAAATTTTCCCCAAAGATACTGATCTTTCCTGGTGTGATGTGTCTTCTGCTTACATAGATGTGTATCAGTGGTAACAACATTTGGGAGAGTGTCTCATAAAATTCAGTGTGTAAGAGAGTAAAAAGATGTGAACTTCTTTTAACATTTTCACAGCACACCCATGACTGCATGTTTACATTTTGGAGAAGAACACAAGTTGAGAAACTAAAGGTTACTTGGTGCAAAGTGATGCTTTCCATTATTGATGCTAGTTACAACAATGAAGACATTCCACTCAACTCTCTTGGAATGTCAACGTTGTTGGTATCTCTATGTGAAATACAAAGATGTGGTTTGGCCTGGGGAGTCTGTTGCTGAAACTCATCTGAAGAGGGTAGAGAAAGAAAATGATGGTCCAGGAGGCAAAAGGCAAGGCAGGCAGGGAGTAGCTGGGTAGTTAGGCACAGATCAGAAGTAGGGATATGGTGTAACCCTAAAAATGAGAAAAATGATCATATAAAATAAAGACTTTATTGAACATAAAACTTTCTTGCTTGATACTGTGTTCAGTTTTGTGCCCCCTGCTAGAATCAAAACAAAGCTGATGAAGGGTCTAGAGCACAAGTCTTGTGACAAGCAGCTGGGGAATTGAGGTGTTTTAGTCTAGAAAAAAGAAGGCAGAGGGGAAACTGTTTCTCTCTATCTGAAAGGAAGTTGTAATGAGGTGGGTGTTGACCTCTTCTCTCAAGTAACAAGTTGGAACAAGATTAAGGGAGGTTGGAGCCAGGTGGGGGTTGGGCTCTTCTCCCAGGCACCCAGCAGCAGAACAAGAGGACACAGTCTCAAGCTGTGCCAGGGGAGGTTTAGGCTGGAGGTGAGGAGAAAGTTCTTCCCAGAGAGAGTTGTTAGCCATTGGGATGTGCTGCCCAGGGAGGTGGTGGAGTCCCCATCCCTGGAGGGGTTCAAGAGGGGATTGGATGTGGCACTTAGTGCCATGGTCTAGTCATGAGGTCTATCAAGACAGGTTGGACTCAATGATCCTTGGGGTCTCTTCCAACCTTAGTTATGCTGTGAGACTATGCTGCTGCTGCTGTGAGACTAAATGCTTCAAATTGTATGAGGAAACATTTAGATTGGTCATTATGAAAAACATCTTTACAAATGGGTTGACAAGCACTGGAACAAGATGGCCGGGGAAGAGATTAAGTCACTATCCCTGGAGGTATTTAAAAGCAGTATAGATGTGGTGTTTAGGGACCACTTACATTTAGTGGTGGACTTGACAGTCCTACGTTAATAGTTGGACTCATTCTTAAGGTCCTTTTCCAATCTAAAAGAGTCCATGATTCTAAAGAGAGTTGCTCTTTAACATTTCATAGGGAGAATTTGAAGGAAATTTGGAGACTCTTTTAAAGATGGGAAATAAAACAGGAAAGGCAAATGTTTTGCTTAATTTATTCTTAAGATAAACCAGTACGTTTTTCATTTTGAAATTACCATTTCCACTTTAGAAGTCAACTTAAAAAAAGAGAAAGGAATAAAAGGGGGAAAACTTTAAATTAATCTAAACAAACGTTGCGATGAAATGTTACATCTTGGATTAAGCTAAATAGACATGTTCATTTTAGAGATGAAGGATGTTTTTCATCAATGTTACTTTTCTGCCTTTCAAAATTCATGACATCAGAAACATTTGGAACAACAGATGTCATTTGTTTTCTTGTTTGTTTATTTGGGTTTATTTGTTTGTTTAGCCATTTCCTTTCAATTGCTATTGCATGGGTACTAATGGGTGGATACGGGTTACCTTCACCATGGGCTGTCATTAGTATTTCTAAAGTTTGTTTTGGTTTGGTTTATTTCCTCTTCAGGTAGAACTGTTGCCTTCCTTTGCATTTGACTGATTACAAGCCCTGGACTAAGGCCATCTGGCTTAGCTGCAACCCAGAAAAAGTTGGCAAAGAAGAATCTTTTGAGTAAATGTCAAAATCTGTATCTGCTCTCTCAGCTGAGTGTCTGGCTGTAAGCTGGTCAAACTGGCTTACAGTAGTTTAAATCTTTTCAGTGCCATTGTTAGTTGCAGAGAGAGACTTTAGGGAATAAACCACAAGTTCTGAATAGGGGAAAAGAAGAGATGGTTTTTGGAGAAGTAAGAAGAAAACCAAATGACATGTGTGAAATACAACTGAAGTTTCCTGAAGAGAAAGCTGTAACTGTTCTGGAGTTCAGTTGTAATGGGTTATCAAAGGGAACTTAAGCATTGCAAAATGTGTGAGATATTCAGGTAAAGTGATAAGTAACTAAATAGATCATTCAGTAAATAGCATGCTTGAGGGAATTAACTCAAGGTCTTGGGCAGAAAACTATGATCCTTACCTGACAGATGGCTAAGGGATCAGGTCCAGCCAACATGGATTTAGGAAGGGCAGGTCCTGCCTCACCAACCTGATCTCCTTCTATGATCAGGTGACTGCCTGGTAGATGTGGGGAAGGCTGTGGATGTAGCCTACCTAGACTTCAGCAAGGCCTTTGACAACATTCCCCACAGCAAACTCCTGGCTAAGCTGTCAGCTTGTGGCTTGGACAGCAGCACTCTGTGCTGGGTTAGGAACTGAGTGGAGGGTTGAGCCCAGAGAGTGGTGGTGAATGGTGCCACATCCAGCTGGCAGCCAATCACTAGTGGTATCCCCCAGGGATCAGTGCTGGGCCCCATCCTGTTCAATATCTTTACTGATGATCTGGATGAGGGGATTGAGTCAGTCATCAGTAAATTTGCAGATGACAGCAAGTTGGGACCAGATGTTGATGTGTTAGAGGATAGAAGGGCTCTCCAGAGGGACCTTGACTGGCTGGACAGATGGGCAGAGTCCAACATGATGACATTCAACAAGTCCAAGTGCCAGGTGCTGAACTTTGGCCACAACAACCCCATGCAGTGCTACAGGCTGGGGTCAGAGTGGCTGGAGAGCTGCCAAACAGAGAGGGACCTGGGGGTGCTGATTGACAGCCACCTAAACATGAGCCAGCATTGTGCCCAGGTGGCCAAGAAGGCCAATGGCATCCTGGCATGCATCAAGAATGGTATGGCCAGCAGGAGCAGGGAAGTCATTGTGCCTTGTACTCAGCACTGGTTAGGTCACACCTTGAGTCCTGTGTCCAGTTCTGAGCCCCTCAATTTAAGAAGGACATTGAGACCCTTGAACGTGTCCAGAGAAGGGCAACAAGGCTGGGGAGAGGCCTTGAGCACAAACCCTACAAGGAGAGGCTGAGGGAGCTGGGGTTGCTTAGCCTGGCAAAGAGGAGGCTCAGGGGAGACCTTATTGCTGTCTACAACTACCTGAAGGGTGGTTGTAGCCAGGAAGGAGTTGGTCTCTTCTCCCAGGCAACCAGCACCGGAACAAGAGGACACAGTCTGAAGCTGCACCAGGGGAAGTTTAGGCTCGAGGTGAGGAGGAAGTTCTTCACAGAGCTGTTAGCCATTGGAATGAGTTGCCCAGGGAGGTGGTGGAGTCACAATCCCTGGAGGTATTCAAGAGGGGATTGAACGTGGCACTTGGTGCCATGGTTTAGTACTCATGAGGTCTTGGGTTTCAGGTTGGATTTGATGATCTTTGAGGTCTCTTCCAACCTTATTGATTCTATGAGTCTATGATTTACGAGATTAGTATTTCATAAAAACCAGCCCTGTTTTGATTCAAGTTTGCATGGCCTTTTTAAAAAAAAAAAAAAATCATTTGTTGCTGCTTACTAATAAATTTTGGGTTTAGTAAGCTTGATTTAAGCTTTAAGCTTCATGTAGTATTTGATGGCAATCATACTTTTATTATTTTCTTGTTTTCTATGAAACTCTCATAAGCCACAGAGAAACTTTTTACCACAACATTCACATGCCCAGAAGGGCAATTACACTTCCCACTGGCATATTTTCAGACTTTATTTCCAAATTAATACTTAGCTTCTTTACACAATAATCATCATGCTGTGCATGTAAAAACATGTTTTAGCAGGTACTTAGTAAGTCTTTACAGATGATCCATCTTTTACCAATGCAGCCAAACACTTAAAAAAAATTACTTTAGGGGAGAAATAGGTTATGTAGTAAAGGCAGAGGAACAATAACGTCTTCAATTGCCAGCATATGTTTATACTGGGTGGGCTTTTGGCAAAAGGAATCCTGAACAAGAGGATGTGCATTTTCCTGTAGATTCCCTATAGAATGTTGTATTTCACTTGATACTGTACCTATCCTGTCTCTAAGGTAACTAGGCTTGCCTTTTAACTTCTGAGGGGGGAAAATCATAAGACCTACATATGGATATGCTAGAAAAAGAGACATCTGTAAGGAATTTAAATACTAACCACAAACTTTTCATTCCTATCCTGATTCTCCTTGTTTATATGTAGGATCCATTCCTATAGATCTGACCCAGATGAATATGCTAGTCTTTATTGAATGATAAAGGGCTTGCTTGCTTGCTTGCTTGCTTTTTCTTTCTTTCTTTTCTTTCTTTCTTTCTTTCTCTTTCTTTCTTTCTTTCTTTCTTTCTTTCTTTCTTTCTTTCTTTCTTTCTTTCTTTCTTTCTTTCTTTCTTTCTTTCTTTCTTTCTTTCTTTCTCTTTCTTTCTTGCTTTCTTTCTTTCTTTCTTTCTTTCTTTCTTTCTTTCTTTCTTTTTCTTTCTTTCTTTCTTTCTTTTTCTTTCTTTCTCTTTCTTTCTTTCTCTTTCTTTCTTTCTTTCTTTCTTTCTCTTTCTTTCTTTCTCTTTCTCTCTTTCTCTCTCTCTTTCTTTCTGTCTTTCTTTCTGTCTTTCTCTCTTTCTTTCTCTCTTTCTTTCTCTCTTTCATTCTCTCTTTCTCTCTTTCTCTCTTTCTTTTTCTCTCTTTCTTTCCTTCTTTCCTTCTTTCTTTCTTCTTTAAAAGACTAGACAAAACTTCTAATGGCTCATAGAAAGGTGATTAAAAAAATACGTTATGCTTAATTTATCTTGAATGAATACAACTGAAGAAAATTGGAGCCTTAGCTGTTCTTAAATATGCCACTGTAATACACTATGGATGAATATTGCCAAGTTTCTGAGCTGCCAAGTGGTCTTTGTGCTCATGGCTCCATGTGAAAAAAAATTGATTTCGTGCCATACAATGACATAGAAATAGGAAGGCCTGTTTCCTTGGAGGATATAATTTTCTTTTAACTTGAGAGAATATTTTATCATCACAATCTCACAAATAATTCTAAATGTTATCTTGCACTTCATGTCTGTTTCTTTGTTTTTGTCTTCTGTCTTTTTTGATTAATATGTTCTCCAGGGTTTATTGTGTGTATGCATTCCATTTATGCATGACAAAAACTGATGCTAGACTTCATTTTGATTGTGCAACTGCTTTCAGTCTTTAGTGTAGTTTCCTCTGATTGATTCATTGCTTTTATTTGGTGTCTAACCACACATCAGATATTTCTGTACCAGATATTTAAAAAAAAAAAAAGAAAGAAGGATATAAATAGGATATGGCCTTGTTCCACCCTTTTATATCACCACATTGTCTACAAACATATTAATTTAAAAAAGGATTTCCAAGTGGGTATATCTGTATTTTTTCTTAACATTCCATTCTTCCTATACCTCAGGAAGTCCTACTTCACATATCTCTCTACATCTACATCTCTACATCGCTCTATAACTACCTGAAGGGAGGTTGTAGACAGGCGGATGTTGGTCTCTTCTCCCAGGCAGCCAGCACCAGAACAAGAGGACACAGTCTCAAGCTGCTCCAGGGGAGGTTTATGATGGATGTTAGGAAGATCTTCACAGAAAGAGAGATTGGCCTTTGCAATGTGCTGTCCAAGGAGGTGGTGGAGTTGCCATCACTGGAAGTGTTTAAGAACAGCCTGGATGAGGCACTTGGTGCCATGTTGGTTGATGGGTTGGACTGGATGATCTCAAAGGTCTTTTCCAACCTGGTCTGGTCTATTCTATTCTATTCTATTCTATTCTATTCTATTCTATTCTATTTTCAATGAATTATGTTGTCTGATGATTTATAAATAATTGCCTATCAGTTTCTAAGCATCTGGCCTTGGATTTTTTTGTCTGTTTTGGTTTTTGTTTGTTTTCCTCTACAAATATTAATTAAATTAGAAGTTGGATAGTAACATAGATACAATAAAAATTATATCTTTAACTATTTAATACAATTTCTATCCCCTGATCTAGTTTTCTTAAGTATTGCCAAATTTAAAACAACATTGCTGTTCTGCACTTATATATTTGTCAGTTCAAAACTTAAGGATGATATTCATCCTATTTCCCAAAATGTGTTGACTTTTTTGTTGTTGGGTTTGTTTGTTTGTTTGTTTGTTTTCTCTTGTGAGAATTTGACCAGATATTGACATCCATAATACAGATACTCTCATCAGAATTAGTCGTCTGGTTTCCTTTATAGGCCGAAGAAAGAAACAGGTATTTCTATGGCATGAATATTCTCACCCCTTTCAGTGCTCTCCATTGTCATGTTACTGTCTAGAGAGTTGGGAGAGATCACCATTCAGCTACCCGTATGTACAGTGTGTAATTAAAGCCAGATGTAAGCATATAGCACTCTACATACAAATGCAGGGTCCTATTCTGCTACTAAAAGTAAAAATTAATTATATTTTGTTTTCATATTTTATTGCACTTTCTTGACCTGCTTGGCTAATAAAAAAACCCCAAGAATACCTCTTTATGAACTTTATTGCAGTTCTTCTATGCTCCCTCTAGGTTATGAAGTTAACTTACTAATATAAATTTTGGTAATGTATATAAAAATTTACACTAAAGCATCTAAGACCTTGGTGGAATATTGTTGCTCCAGAAATTTTTGATCAGTAATTGAAAATAAGTAATGTAGGTAAAGTTGATTGTGACAAATGCAATTATGGTCAGGTTTGCAATTTTCCCTGTTACATATTTTTGGTTGTCTTTGGTCTTTAAAACTTAAATTAAATAAATTAAATATATTTATTCTTGAAAAAGTTGAGGAACTTCAGCTTTATATTTTTATGATGAAGTAAATTCCACTGGACAAAGACGACTGCATCTCTGATTCCTCCATAAGCCACCCTTGAAGAAATTTGCTTAGAGGCATTGAAATTAAGCACACAAGGGACACAATGAATAAAAACAAGAGCTTTCCATGGAAAAGGCTCTCTCTTATGCATTCAATATTTGAATCTTTTCAGGACAGAGCCTCATTTACCACAGAGGAGACCAGCCCTGTTATAGCCCACTCATAGCTTATCAGTCAGGAGGATATGCTATTTCCTGAAGAAGCGCTCCACTCTGACGGTTATTGTACAATGATAGGTAGCTCCTACTATTTGCAGCTTTCTTGTCCTTCTTCAAGGTGTGTTTTCTGATTTAGAGACTTGACTGCCTCTCTCTTCAGTATTGAGTTTGAACAACAAACAGTAACAAAGTAAAGCTCTGCATAAAGACTGTAAGGGGAAATAATTTTTGAGCAGCATTTATGTTCAGCAATAAGCTCACTGCATGAGAGAGGAGGGTAATGAAGAGAAAGTCTCATGCAATCATCTGCATACTCCCCTTTGTAATGGAATAGCTTAGAAAACTTCAAATCTGTATTTACATACTAGATTTCATTGGGTTTTTCAATTACTGAAGTTTTTAATATACTTGCACAATTTCTATAGAATCAGAATGCTTGAAAGGACTGTGGGTTTTTTAGTCCAATCAGTCTCTCAAGGAGAGCAAAAAAAAAGCTACCAATGCATCCATTGGTGGTACAACTGAACTGTGACTTCAAAAATGTGTGAAAGTACAGAGGCTTGCTCAACCACTGTGTCTGTCCTTCCTTTTTAATCCTAGCACTGTTTTTCCTTCTTGATAAGTATGTAAATAAATAACCTACCTTCCCTATCCAGACCTTCCATTGTCCTCACCTGTGCTCAGAGAAAAAAAAAGATATGAAAAGTCATTTATCATTATCAAGTATCCATATAAAATTGTGCCCAGGGTTAACCAAGATTACACTGTTCTGCAGGGGAAGAAAAAACAAACAAACAAACAACAAAAACACACCACAATTTCTCAGTGTAGGATTTATTCCACAGTGTCAGAATGCTTGGGATAAATATAAAGAAGTGGATGTCCTTTCACTTCTTGAGAAGTCTGAAAACCTAGAGAGCTGTCTTTAGGTGGTTATGAGGGTAGCTGAACTTATTGCTGGGCTATCCTAGTTTCTCTAGATAGGTTTCTCCTTCCATGCATGAATAAATTATGGTAATTTCCTTAAAAAGAGAGTCAGAGGAAAAGAAGGTCTTGTAGATCCTTTCATTAGGTGATGGAGTAAGTTCTGTCTTGGCACCACAGTGGGAAATAGTGTAATAATACTTCCTTCAGTGTTGTTCTTCTGAATGATCCATGAATTTAATGAAATTCACACTGCAATTTTATAGTACAGATTGCAAGAATTCTGAAAACCAAAAAGAGTGTGACTTGATTGCAATTCCATAGGCAAAGATAAGTCAAGATTAAAGCCAGCTCTCTTAGGACCAGTTCCAGAATACACTAGATGGTGCTGTCATCTCAACAGCAATTGCTCATTATACTTGACAACTTCCCTGCTGTCAAGGTATAAGTTGTTGCTGTTAGCTTTTCATAATTTCGGGGTTTGTTTATTTCACATTGAATGCTTTAATTGAATGCTTTAATTTATATTGAATGCTTTAATTTTTCATATTTTGATTTTTGCTTCAGTGAAATAAAGTCCAATGTTTTTGATTCTCATTGTGTTTAGAACCCTTATTTTTGAATCATAGAATCATTTAACTTGGAAAACACCTTCCAGATTATTAACTTCAACTGTTATCTAACTCTGCCAAGTTTGATACTAAACCATGGCATTTAGCACCATATCTATGCATCCTTTAAACACCTCCTAGGATGGTGGTTCAACCACCTCCCTGGGGAGCCTGATCTTGTGTTTGAGAATCCTTTCAATGAAGAAGTTTCTTTTAATATCCAGTCTAAACATCCACTGGTGCAACTCCAGGTTTAAGAGCACCCCCAATCTTTCCTTACTGGGCAGCTTTCCAGTCACTCTTCCCCAAGCCTGTCGTGTTGTTGTGATGTAGGTACAGGACCTGGCATTGGTCTTGTTGAATCCCATACAATTGGTATCAGCTCATCAATTCAGCCTGCCCAGATTCCTCTGCAGAGGCTTCGTACCCTCAAGTGCTTCCTCCCAGTTTAGCATCATCTACAAATTGGCTGAGGGTGCACTCAATGCCTTTATGCAGACCATCAATCAAGATATTAAAGAGGACAGTCTCCAGTGCTGAGTCCTGGGAAACACCACTGGTGACTGGCCATCAATTGGTTTTAGCTCTATTCATCACGACCCTGGGCCTGGCTATCCAGCCAGTTTTTCACCCAGCAGAGCATCTACCCATCTAAGCCATTAACAGCCAGTTTCTCCAGGAGGATGCTCTGGGAGACAGTGTCAAATGTTTTATCTAAGTCCTGGCAAACAACATCCACAACCTTTCCTTCATCCACTAAGTGGGTCACCTTGCAGTAGGTTGGGATTTTAATTTTGCACAAGTTCCGTCTGTCATGCAAAAAACTTCTAACCATGAACGTACAATCTATGGGTGCTTCTGTACCACCACTTTACCAGCATTAGTGACATACTGCACATAGTCTGAAACAAGCATGTCAAAAGTGCAGGAGAACATATCTGATTTAGCTTCCTCTGATTTAGCTTCCCATCACCATTCATATTACAGTCACACAGCCTTGTAGCTTCGTACATAAAGTGCCATTGCTAGAAAAATGCCACAGCTCTTTGTGTTAAGTTAATAGCACAAGCCTCAGGTTTATCAGGCTCTGTCTGGACTTTCCCTCAGTCTTCCTGGAAGGCTGTTTTAGTTTCTTTAGCTGTTATGGCAATTACCTAACAGCAACATGACCATGAAACATGTGTTCTTTTTCTTATCTTGTGCAATTTGCAGTATGGTGCTTACTGTTTTGTATATATTTTAAGTATAGGTAATAATATCATGACATTATTCTGTGTAGAATGAACTATGTGTGACCCTGAAATAAAATGTAGAGTAGAGGGGACAGGATATGACAATGGAAGCATTTTAAATTATCCTGGAGACTCTGGTGTTATAAACTGCTCCATGTGGTTGGTCACTGGTCACCACAGAAATGCAGCTGTGGGACTGGTCAAAACCAGCATCAGAGATTGCAGAGAGAACAGAGTATCCAGTATGGCAAAACATGACCTATACTGCAGATTTGTTTGTGGTGTGGAACTGTAAACTACTGATATGAGCAATATATAGAATAAGTTAGAAAGCACAACAAAATACCTTGATTGGTCTGTTAAGATTTGAGATTTACAGAAACCAGTGGTAATTTTTAACCTGCAAGGTGTTTTTTTTTAACCTATGCAAACTGCACAAATTTACTGATGAGCAGCTAGGGTGCAACATCTCCAGCATTTTGGCAGCATTGCATTTTACTTTTCCTTCTTGGTGATCATTGCATGAGCAGGGGAAAGAACATAAAGAAAATATGTGGAAACGGCAGGATGAGAGAATGAGAGTACATACATACTATGTGTGTTTTCAGATGATGTGATGTTTAATAACTCTTCCATAGTACTTTCTCACTCTTCTGTAATTCAAGTGTGTAGGTTATCACTGGCATACACAATGGTTCAACTTTTATATTCATAGTAAGAAAAGTAAAAATTGACTACAGATTTAAAAAAAAAAAAAAAGGTCATTGCAGGACTGAATGAAATTCTTTGGAATATTACTCATTCTCTTTTTGATATGTACGGCTTACAAAACAGTGTGCATTCACAGTGGTCCTGTTAACATATAAGCAACAGCTGGAAATGCTCTAGTCATGTGAATAGGTAATGGTGTGGGAAGATGAGAGCACTGCAGTTCAGCATTTGTATGAACATTTTCAGACAGTTTGAACCCATATACTAAATCAAAAGGACTATATATTTTTATTCACTCTGCACAAGTCATGTATTACTTTACTATAGCAGGTTTTGTTTAGTTCATTTAGAGTTCTCTTTTCAGCTGTCCTCTATTAAACTCTAGCAACATGTTGACGTCCACCGAGAAGGAAATATTTCATCAGATGTTTACTATCATGTCAGAAGGACTTTGCCTCGAGTAAGCAAATATTGCAGAAATTAACTAATCTTAATTAAATCTAAAAATATTGAAGAATGAATAGAATCCTTTTAAAAGTACTTATCATGCTGACAGCACCACCTATTTTTAAATTCTCTAAGCTCCTACTTTTGCTTTTCCACTCTCCATCTGAAAAGTTGTTTTATTTAGGGTGGGAATTTAAAAATCTTATTATTTTTCCTGCTACCCTTATTAGTTGAAATTGTACCTCACCTTTCTAACAGTATCTTTATCATAGAATTTCTTTAATTTCAGAAATAACTCGGTTTTTAATGTTTTAAGTGAAAACTATACACAGCTAACTCAAAATGTCTACACAGAAAATTGAACCAAAATGGACACACAAATTCCATTTTATTAATATTTTTTCCATTCCAATTGGAAAGTAATGATACATTATACCTGGTTAATTCTATTCTATTCTATTCTATTCTATTCTATTCTATTCTATTCTATTCTATTCTATTCTATTCTATTCTCTGATACTTCAAACTCCATATTGAAACAATAAAAAGATGACCAGTTTCTGACAAACTTTGGTTTACTTTAACTGATTTTGAGAAAGCATTAGAAACATATAATTATAGAATGTTTTTTTGTTGGAAGGGACCTTTAGGATAATCTAATTCCAACACCATTGCCAGAGGCAGGGACACCTTCCACTAGACCAGGTTGCTCAAGATCTCTACAGAGTTCATACAAGTTCATGAAAATGAATCTCATGGACAGGTGATGCTTTCTGACTGAAATGCTGTAGTATGAGGTTAGCCAGAGAAATTCTGGGGGCTTCTGACTCGACCACCTGTGGGAGACGGCTCAACTCACTAGACACCTCAGCATCTAACCAAGAGACTCCTAATAATAAGAATCCAAACCTGAGCTCCACTGTTTTTGGGAGAATTACAGCAATGCATCAAGGCTTATTTTTCCCATTCTGTGGGAGCAAGGCAGGGGAATAAATAAAATTATGTATTAATAAATAGATAGTAACATTTTTTTTTCAGGCATGTGTTCTACCTGTGAAGCTGCTTCTGCTTGAAACTGTAAAATCTTTATATCATCATTGCTGAAACAAAATGTTTACTTCCAGTGTACTACAACACTGTCACTCTTTAGAACCAGTCTAAAATATGCTTCCTCAAGCTATTGTGGTGCTTCATGAGAGTTGAGGCCACCTTTTTTACATTGTTGTTATACGTTTACCACGGTCCACCTCTAGGCTATGTATTTCATGGCTCACCATGATCATGGTGAAGGTGCATCATTATAGTGCCTTGGGCGAAGGGACAATTTCAGCAGCATCAAGACCTGTAGTCTGTGAGGTAAACTTCTCCAGCACCTTTAGTTATGATACTGTATAAAATTCTTGTACACTCCTTTACTCTCATTTTGTGATGTAGAATTTATATAAGATTCCAGATTACAAAAACAAGTAATTAATATTTCCTCTTATTTCAATATCAGAAACAGAGAGCTCTTGTCTTCTCACTCTGTGGCTTCTGAAATAATTGCTTTACAGTTTTGAGTACTATCCAGTAACTATGAAAGTTTCTTTATCACATCTTCAGGCTAATTTCAGGGGAATAGGAAAATTAGCTAACTTGTAACTTGTGATCTGGATTGTTACCTCATGTAATACAGTGTGCCAGAGTAAGTAAATGCCATTTCCCCATAGGAAATTAAAACAATGAATAGCTATTCTGAGATGAGAAAGATGCTATCAGTTTATGTAGACAAAACGCCATCATATCTCATAATTTTTTGATTGCACAACAATTATAATTAAAGATAGGAAAGGATACTCTAGCTAGCACTTTCTACTGTACACTGCTAGCAGCATAATGAAGCAATGTTCAAAAAATCTCTAATTGGTTTGGAAAAGTTCATATTGCATTCTTTTTCCACAACTGATCTCTGCAAAATGTACTTTTTGCCAAAACCTTTTAAGCTTTAGTTTCATATGTTCTATTTACTTTTCTTTCAGTTTGTTCTGTTTGCTTAAGAAGTAAAGCACATCCATGCTTATGCTCCTCTGGAATCCAAAGAGAGGAGAAGAGTTGGACCACTATGGAGTTTTCCTCTATCATTTTAAAAAATCTTATTTCAAAACAAAGGCTGAATAGACATTTGCATAACCAGGTATCACTTCAGTTCAAAGGCTAAATCTGTATAGTCCTTCAGACTTCATGTCCTCTAGTGAATCTTCCTTTGATATTTCTTATGATACTAATATTCTGCTGGTAAAAATTAGCTGTTAATTAATAATCTGAGATTTGGGAAATCTTAATTTTTATAGGACTTTGACCAAAATTATGGTATTCTTCCTGCTGAAAAAGATGATGTCTGGCAATTGGCAGCCTTCAGTAGAAAACTGCCACACATGCTTTTGATTAGTTCCTTGGCAGACATGGAGAAAAACCTGCAAACCAGAGAAACTGTGTACAATCTGTCTTCCATTTCTGCCTGTCCCCTCTCCCCAGGATAAATAATGTAAACACAAAGACATAAAATGTTTGGAAAGCGCTCAGGTAAGTAGAAGTTTATATTAGTCATATTCCTCTAATGCCAGCTTTTAAAGCAAACATAAACTTTAGGCTATTATTATTTATAATTTAACAAATCAGTGTTAGCTTAGCTAATAAGAATGCAGATGTGCAAACAATATTAATTCTACCTGAGCATAGTCTTTAATGACCTAATCTGGTGGTTTTTTTGTCGAGTCTAGTGACAAAAGTTTAAGTCTGAGAACAAATACGTAATTTTAAGGAAATCTGCTGAATTTAGGTCTGGGAGCCTGTGCTCAGAATCCATGCTATAACAAAATTCCTGACATTTTTTGCATGCCTGTCACAGATATCAAGCCACCCTAAATATTGTTACCTTTATTCTCTAGCTTGCAGGTATTTGGAAGTTTTTACTTCCTCCTTTTATGTCCATACTTCACTGAAGTTACTGAGAATGTGGCATTAGTACTGCAGGATTGTGTTACATTTTAGCTTTTCTGTTTAAATATATTTAACTTCCTTCAGCATTTCTCAGGTCCTGGAAAATCATGATTTTTCTAAAAAAGAGGAGGATTTGGGAAACTAAACTCAGCATTGTACATTATCAAAAATAGTCATCATTACTGCAAAATAACAATGTGTAGTCAGACTATGTGATGTTTATTGCTCTTACAGCTGTAAGAACTAAAAAAGAACATTAAAAGTCCTTAGTGTGGAAGTCTACAATGTCAGTTTTATTTTATATCACTGAAACAGGGTATAAGGAATTAATTTCTGCAAAGAACATCCAATGTGCAGGAAACATGCAAATGTACTCACTTTGTTAACAATTATAATTTTTACATTACTTTTCAATCTAAAAGTGCTTGAGAGTTTTAAAAGTTTCACAGAGCAATCTGTAAGAGCAGGTTAGATATGCTCGTGGCACTTGGCTTTTCAGTAATTTAGTTTATTTTTAAGGTGCAATCAGAGAGATAAGATCAAAAGACTAAGTTGTTTAACTGAATTATATTCCTTTGAGAGTGATGGTGATATATTCACTTTATAAAGAAAAACAAGAAGTCTCATCAAAAGAGAATTTATTTGGATAAAGCATGCAATATTGCTTTGATTGAATACAAGTCTTAAGTCTTTTAAGCTGTGAAGGTCAAAGAAATCACTCACGGGATCAAATTAATTCCTTCTCAAAGTACGTTAATACCGGTAAGTGTAAAGGAGAAAGATGCAAGCAGGGAAGGTATTTCTGTCTCATGTTAACTCATTTTTTCTTATTCATAAGGATTAAGGAAGGATCTTGCATAAATTGGTCCATTAAGTTTTAGGAGAAGATCTACCGATTCCACCACACCCTCCCCTGCCCCCAGATTTATTCTGCCCTGCCAAGCTTTCAAATGGCATCACCAAATCAGAATAAGCTGCAGCTTATTCTTTCAGATGTTTTCGGGTTTGTGCAATCGACTGCAATGATAATAGCTGTGACTATTTGCTGGTTTAAAATGTAACCCTGTTAAATATCAACTAGAGGCTTCTGTAGAAGGCTGCTGTCTTCAGCTGGTGCGTGACTTGGCTGTTTACAGAAAACTGACTGGATGTTTCTGGGTGTTTACAAAGTGCCTCCAAAGGTTTACTTAGCAGTGGTCTGCTTCCAACAAAGTTGTGCATGCTATTTCCTACTGGGTTGGTTGGGTTCTTCACTTGTAAACTGGCTTTAGACCTTAGTTCAGAAGAAAGTGTTTCCCCTGCAGAGAGAACCTTTTCTAGAGGAATTCTGTTCTGGGGAGTTAGAAAGGGTTTAGATTTGTTGGAACCTATCTCAATTCTGGCTACCGAGGAAGACTTTAAATGAGATTTAGATGAGGTTTAGATTAACTTTTCATATTTTTTTTTTCTTTTAGTGAGATTTAGTATTGTTAGAAGGTTCTCAGTGAATAGGAAGGTAACAGCAGCAGACATTTCTTGCCCACTTTTGCCCCATCATTGATAAGAAGTTTGTCTTTCTTAAATTGTTCTCAATATAACTGTATACATATACCTATCTAATGATACATCTTGTCTTGTAAAGACAGTTCTCCACTTGGCTGTGCTACGTTTCTGTCTCATTTGTCCTGATACATTATCTTGTACGTTCCTGCAGGGAAATTCTCATCCCTAATGATAAATTTGTGATAGAACAGGTCTCTCCACCCTTAGGTTTATCATAAACAAAACGTCTGTACCTTCACCTGCAGGAACAAATAGAAGAAACTTGGACTTTGAGGAAAAGAACTGTTCCAAAACAAATATTTTGAATGATGGCACTGCATCATGGAAAATACATAATTCTTTTGTACTCCAGACTATTATTGTTGTTTTTTTTTTTTTTACTGGTATTCAGTGAACTGAAAGTTAGTCTTTCTATTAATTAAGGGAACAATCAAGTGAAAATTAAAAGCACACCTGCATTACTTGCAGGATTTTAATTATATGAACAATTGGTGGTGTACCTAACTCCTCTCTAAATCTCACTTATCACTTAAAGAGAAAGTATCCTTGATTCACTGAAACCAAGCTGCAGACCTCAGGAGCCCAAACAACCTACATACAGTTAGTGATTTAAATTACTCCTTGATTCTTTTGAACAACTTGGGATGTTCTTCATAAAATTTATAATTCAACCATGCATTGGAGCTGAAATAGATTTTTCTTAAAGAGTATGTGGAAATGCCAATTTGCAAAGATGTGGGTCTAGCTCAATACAGGAGGAAGGAAGTGATGAAGTTATATGTTGCGAAAAATAGATGTGCATGAAGCTGTACTATGAGGCTGGGAAAAATGGTCTGGACCTACTAAAATGCTGCATTAGGTTGCTGACCCTGGAAAACAAGCAATTTTTCTTCAGCACAGGTTTATACCCTCCATGTAACACACCATAAACCCACTTTCAAAGTCATATAAGAGCTTAATTCCTAGTTCTGAAGGTTACGTACTTGATCACTTTAGAATCTCAATGTCATTGGAAATAGAAGGTAAAACTCAAATTTGGGCACATTTGAAAACTATATTGTCAGCACAGTCCCTGAAGAACAATGCACATAGCTTTCAACAGACAATAGAAGGAAATGCCTTTAAGGCTATTAAAGAAAAGCCTACAAGAGCCACTTAGTCCTCTTCGACTTCTTTGCCTTTAGTTCTGCCACAAGATGACAGTATATCAGGATGTGACCCTTATGGTGATGTTGAGGGGTTTTGCATGTAGATGCTCAGCAAGACCATTGCATTAGATAAAGTTGTGACGTAAAGAGCAATTTGCAATAGCATACACAGAATTACTTCATAAAGTCATAGAGGTGAAGAGGGCAACTCTAGCCCATTTTCCTAAGAGTCTGACTAAAAGTGAAATAAAATGAGATATTTGTTGTGAGGTTTCATTTTCATGGAAGTCAGCTATGGGGCAAGAAATATTCCTAGACAAATGCAAACAGATGTAGTAGGTAACCGCTCCTGCTAACCTCATTATGCTGTTGACATAAAGCTATGTCATCTGCAGGTAACTTGTCCACATTTCTGTATAGTGACACTATCTTGATGTCATCACAGTGTTTCAGTATGTAACTGAAAACAATGTAGTTTGTAACGAAATAATTTGTGTAAGCTTTGAACAGTATCTTTGAATAAAATTACAAAATTAATAAGCTTTTGTCAGAATTGAACAGCATTTCTCATCAGTCTGTGTGTCACCAGTAGTGTCAAATACAACCTTTGGATGGGTTTTTTTTGTAACTCCTTCCTTTCCCCATAGAGGAGCTTTACTGGGAAAGAAAGAATCCTACAAACAAGACACCGCATAAAACCCTCTCCCCAACAAAAATCTTTCTATAATACATTAGAAAATACTTCACTGTTCACCAGGTAGAGCTTTTCATCCCTACAATCCACATGGTTATAGATGATTTTTCTCTCTCTGATGCAGACTGAAGTATGTGGATGTCATGCTTGGTATGGCTTCTACAAAAAGCAGGAGTGAATGAGGGAGGCTTTAAATTATTTCATTTACTGTCTTTAACAGGGCTGATGAAGCTCTCACTATTGTCTCCCAGCAGAATACATACAAGGAAGGATTTGAGAGATTTTTCCTGTTTAATTTCTCCCCACTGAATAGCTCTTTGAGATTTTCTTTGACCTCTGAAGAACAGATTGCTACAAGCCAAGAAAGGGAACCTGACCTGGGGAAAAAAAAATAAAATTGTTACCAATCAAATCTTTAGATTCTGTCCTGTAAAACTTGTTTCTAGACTTGCTTCTAGATAATAACTCAAAAGAATCCTTTACCTGAAAGAAATTAGCATCAGACAGTGTATAGCTTTGCTTATGATAGTATTTTTGATGTTTAATTTATCAAATTCTAAGACCATATTCCCTGTTTGGTGCTTCATCTGAAAGGATGATGGTGGTTCAGTCAGAAGGATAACTGTCTTCTCAGTTCCTTGTTTGAAATGCATATTGGAAGTCTTCTTGGCTAAATGTACTGCTCCTTTTTATTGCAATGACAGCATCCTTTCTCCCAGCTCTTCTCATTTTGTTCACTTGCAAAAACAAAAGGGCTACTGCTGAGATTTTTATATTCTTCTTGGGCCTTTTCCAACATCCATCACATAGTATGTATGAGGTGTATGGAAAAGCCAAGATGACACAGAATTTGGGGAAGTAGCAGCATAAAATACAGCTCTTATTTCCCTCTAAAAATATACTTCTATTCACTTTAAATATAAATGAAATTTTGAGGGCAAGATATTACCTCAGAAAAGATTTGTTTAAATATTTACATTAGTGATTTGCTTCTGTAGTTGTCTTCAGAAGATATTTAATTAAACAAATGTTTATTAGCTTATCCTTCCATTTTTAACAGCTGTCATAATATGTAATTTTAAAGGTCAGTGTTTAGGTAGTTACCTTCTAAATGTTGAGGAGGGGGGAGGAAAAAGAGGGACAAAGATCACTACTTGGGTACTCTGCCTTGCTTTGAATTGAAAGAAAAATCCAAACAAACCATAAAGTGTTAACAGTCACTTTGCTTTCATCATGTTTTAAAAGACTTGTGCAAAGCCTTTCTCCCTTACAAAGCCAAGTAGGATTTTTCCCTTTATGATAATTGTCTTAGAGCAGTTAAAATGCAGGAAAACGAGCTTAGCAGCTGTCAAAATTAGCGCAACTCCAGGGACTAATAAACAGAAAAACTGTAATCTTGACACGTCAGATAACATCCTTGAGCTGTGGGACAACACCTAATGTGCGTTTTGTCTGACCTACTACATGTGTGTGTGGCAGCCCTTGAGTATAATCATTAACTTGAAGAGAGACAGTATGCTTAGGTTTCAAATTGTATATACTACTTAAAGGAGAATAAACATCTTACTCTAAGTCTGGAGGATCAAAACACACTCTGAGTTTGTAGAGATGCTCTACAGATGCATCCTTAAATGCCCCTTGCAAGGTGTGTATGCTTTTGTTATTTCTTCAGTGTGTAAATATGTGTATGTCTAATAAAGCTTGTGTTTATAAAACATTTACTAGATCTATGAGTGGCAAAGGCCAATATATATGTAGATAGTATTCAACATACAGCCAGAAATGATAAGAATTAATAAGTATGTATTCTTTGAAACACTTCCATATGCTAAAATTAACAATAAAAACACTGGCAGAAAATAAAGCTATGAAAAAAGCAAAATGGTATTTTAAGAGAATTTTGTTTAAAAAGCAGTTTTAACTACCGTGAACTAAATAGGCCAGAGACTTGAATGCAGAAAAGAATTGCAAGTCAAAATACCCTCCCAAAAAAACCCAGTCCCAAAATATCACCCTTGTAGGGAAGGCCTCCAAGCCTGGATAAATAGGGACCTGAGAAAGAACCTCCGTCCTCTCACCTTAAAGACAGCATGAAAGAGCCATATCTTGTAGGTCACAGAAGGTAGGAAGAGCTTAGAATTGCCAAAAGTCAAGTTGAGGTGACCCTTGCAAGGAATTAAAACAAACAAAAAGATACATTATATATATATATATCTATATCTGTTTGCACAAGGGAACCTGTACTGGCCCCAAACAAGAGTGGTGTTTTGATTGCTTTTTAAGTAGTTATACAAAATACCTGCAACAGCCAGATACTAATGGTTATGAATACACAGCAGTGGAAATCACCTCCTTAGTGATGGTAACAAAGTTCAGAATGAAACATACAACAAATGGATTCTGACTGGGAATGGATAGGGGGTTTCAAGAGTTCTGACATTTCGGGTCTGGTAGCAACTCTTTAAAAAATGGCATGAGGAGTAAAAGAAAAGGGGAAAAGCAGAAGAAAACCAGAGCAAAGTAGAATTTAAGCTCATTAAAGATAAATCTTCCTAAACTAATGTAACTTTTGACAAGGCAACATCTAATTTTGGTAACACAGTTAGGTATTTTCAATCTCCTTAACTAAAGCTGTTCAAGCATAAGGCATACGTCTTCTGTGCTGATTGCAGTCACTGTGGTTTATGTTTTGTATGAAACACCCAAAATTTCTGTTGAGCAGTGGAGTGTTCTGTAACCTGTTTTCTCCTAAGGGAGCAAGATTGCTGTTCTGAGGACTCTCTCTTTTGACCATTTTTTTGCTGGGTCACATTGATTCTGGGGATGAAACCTGATACTGGGAGCTCCCCTCCAGGGAACATCTCTTCAATGTATATGGTGCTACATAAACTTACTAGAAAATCTGTTTGCTTTGTTATGACATAGTTATGAAATTACTTGCCCTGCAGCATTTAATATGAAATAGATGGCTTTTGAAATGACCAGAGCACATAACTCTCTAAACTCAGGTGCTTTCCTAGCTCATGCATCTTTAAAGTACATTCAGCATTAATGAAAGGCTGGTAAGCCTTTTGGATATAACATTGTTACTGTAAGTGCCTTGCACGACCTTGGTAAGTAAAAGCAACCAGTGGATGATAATTTAGAATATTTCCATTTTTAAAAGGGACCTGTGTTGATCCCATAATCACATGAAATATGCTGGTAGATTTTGCCACACTCTTCTTTGTAGATGTTTTCTGAACTGTTGTTTTCACTGCCACACAGGCTATACCATAAACTCTCTGAAAGAGATTATTTTCCAGCCTCTTGTAAATCTAATTGGAAAATGGGTGATGAGTGCAGACTCAGTGACTAGGTGAGAGCAGAGAACTTCAATGTTCACTTGTGCTGTAGCTGGGTAGAATGAGGTTTTTGTTAAACATCTAATTGTTGTGACGTTTTCATTAGAGGAGTTTGGTTTGGTTGCATTCAAACAACCACTGATAATCTCTAGATTGTGGCAACTGAGATGTCATTTTTCTGTCAATATGGAAGTACCACACAAGGAAGAGGTCACCCCCTGTATGTGATCAGCAGTCAGCTTCCCTAATATCACCCAAACTCATACTTCTTGTCATGGTTGAGGAATATATTTCGCTCCCCTCAAGTAACTTGGACACTGAATATGACCTTGAGGGGATTAACCCTTCCCATTGATGCCAATTCATATGTGTCCTAACGCTAAGAACTCCTGTGTATCCTACTGCATTCCCTGCCACAGCATTTCAGTACTAGGAAAAGATCGTACACTTCCTCTAAACTTCTCTTTGCTGCTTAAGATAGCTTTTCTTCTAAATTCTGCAAGAGTCACTTCAGGGCACTGCTTTGTGGAGGGCAGTGGATGCAGGAGGATTATGCCTGGTCTGCCATTTCAGATGTGACTCTCCAAAGCTCTCTACCTGCAGTGCCTACACAGAGAAAAGTTGGCTCTCATGACTTTATTAATGCCTATCTGTGGCAAGACCTTCCTAGTCCCTTTTACAGAGGAAGCTGAGCTTAGTTTAGAAGTAGTCCAGCACAGCTCTGGCTAGACAAAACAACACTGATGCATGAAGCAGTTGAGGCAGGGGAAGAGCTGGTTGGACTCCTGAAGGAAGGCCTGCAAAGACTTGAAATTCTTTAAAGCAGGTTTACTGTGTTCTGAATGCCTGTGTCTACAGACACACGGTAGTTGCATGTAAAAAGAGTATTATCTTTTCTCTCCAAAGTGAAACACTCCAAAATTACCCCTGATTTTATTAAACACAGCTGCAACATATGCTACAAAACCTAAAGCTTGATACACTCAAAAGTTAGTGCTAATAGAGAGTGCTGCTGCCTGCCCATTCACAAATGCAAGCTGTTAAGTGTGATGAACCTTTACCTCTGAGAATATTTTACTATATTCTGTCACATTTTCTGCTCTACTGATTGTTCTGAAGAACAGCATTTCTAACAGTGATGTTTAATTGTTGGGATATATTTATCTATATATTTTTCAACATCTGAAGACTAAGATTCAAGATAGAATCATAGAATCAGGGTTGGAAGGGACCACAAGGATGATCTAGTTCCAACCCCCCTACCATGGGCAGGGACACCTCACACTAGATCAGGCTAGCCAGATCCTCATCCGGCCTGGTCTTAAACACCTCCAGGGATGGGGCCCCAACCACCTCTCTGGACAAACCATTCCAGGGCTTCAACACTCTCATGGTGAAGAACTTCTTCCTCATGTCCAGTCTGAATCTCGCCACCTCCAGCTTCATTCCATTCCCCCTAGTCCTATCACTACCTCAAGGTCATCTTCTATTTGGCAGAAACTATGGCTTAAATATAAGTTTTGATTAGGAGGCAAAGCCTGTTTGGGTGGGTTTGGTCTCTATTGTGCTCACACTTGGATTAGATTATTTTTGTAGTCTGCCTGTAAATTTGTATTAGCTTTTATTTGACTACACGTTTGCTATTGACAGATTCTTGAATTGTGGTTATAGGTTATTTTTGCTTTAAGGATGTTTTAGTTTGGGTTGTACATTTAAAGAGAATTAAAAGAGAAAATTGCATTGTATTGGGTATTTTGATTCCAAATGTTATTTTAATTCCAGAAGAAAACGTTGTCTGTAACTTTTGCAAAGTAAAATAGCTACTGATACATGGAACATTTTCTGTGTTCATACACTCCTTACAGGTTCAAGAAATGAAATTTCATTAACGTTTGGCATATCATATGCATCATCCCATAGAGTTTGAAGTCCTGTTTCACACTTCAGCACTGGGAATCAGGATTTCCCAACACAATGAGGTCGTGAAAAATGAATTAGCACTGACGCTAATTCATGACCTCCTTGGCGCCAAGGGGCTACAGTTAGCCAATTTCCTGAAAGGATATGGTTCAAGGGAAGTTTCTCACCAATGCCTAATGTAATTTATATGATCACATTTACTTTTAAACCATTATAGGAGAGAGTTTTTTTAAAAAATCATTTTTAATAGTTTAATGCATTCCCTTGTTGAAAATAAGACTTAATTCCATTGCCTTTGTATACGACCTTTTTGAGAGTTAAGTCCAGGGTTTTGTTATTTCAGCAGACTTCAAACGTGTAATAAATAAATTTCCACTGGGTTGGCACTTCCTTTTTGCTTCCTGATGTAGGGATTGATTGTTCTTTGCAAGCCTCTGGGGACTTCATGAGCTTTCTCAGAATGACTGACTTGACCATAAATTCAACCATCATAACTTTCAGAAACCATTCACACAGAAAAGCCAATAGAGGCAAATTTTAGTACAAGAGTGGCTGCTGCATATTGTATGAGACGAAATGCCTTCTCAGGTGTGAAAGGAGAATTAACTGAAGTATTGTTAGTCATGGGGTTAGTCCGTTGCAGGGAAGGTTGTCAATATGAAAAGTTGTATAGGAGAATATTCTTAGAAGGATTTCTCGCAATGGGTGTCTATATATGCATAAAAACACTAATGTGATCACTTAGACTACTTAGCAATTTGGAAACTTAGCAAGTACTATGGAGATGAAACAACATTAAAAGTACTTACTGAACCCAGTTTAGGGCAAGAACGTAGTAAAACTTCAGTAAAGGCTACATTAGCTAAGAAATGTAATTGAAGAATAAAATATTTAAAACAAAAATGTTCTTTAAAAAAGAAACTAAACTAATAAAAGTGGTTAAGTAAGCAAGTAAAAGCCGAGGGTTAAATCCAGGAGATGAGAGAAAGATAGATTATATCTACTGGCAGTTTAGATATCCAAGTGAACCTTGGTCTTCTGTGTGCCTTGCACTTACACCTGACAGCCCTGAAGTGTCAGATATGCTTGGTGTCTAAAATAGCAAGACATAGCGACAACCTACAGCCTCCACAATCACCCAGTAGGTAGTGGAAGAGAGTGGTCCTTAGTATTTATTTGGGTAGAACAAATCTGTTTCCCTCAGCTTCTCCTTCTCTGCCTTGTGTACCACAAGCATCTCAGCAGCTTGACACTCAATCACCTGCAGTTTTGCTCAGGATATTGTTGAACTGGAAAATAATCTCTTCCATTTTACTTCTGACTGTATCTGTGAATTTCTTCACTCAGCCTTGCTTCTTTGCTGCAGGTACACTTTCCTGGATCATGTTCAACTTTCTGGTCACCTGGACCTTCAGAACTTTTTGTACAAAGCTGTTTTTTTCCCCCTTTTTCTGACTGTCTGCCCTTAGTTGTGTGAGCTTATTCTTATTCTGACCAAGATGTGGGGTTCTGAATTGAACTTTATAAGGCTTCAAACTTTGTCCTTCAGCTTGTCAAGATCCCTCTGAATGACAGCTCTACCTGCACAAGGTTGAAGTCATCTTTGACACTGTTCTGGACCTGTTGGCTTGGGGCATTGGAGAAATAGTTGTTCTCTCTTGCTTCTGCATTGCTTGCCAGGGTTTGGTTTATCTCAGCTCATCTGGGAATGTGGTGAGTTATGGCTCTTTGACATGCGAAGATTTGGGTATGGGATTCATGGTTTGAAAAATTAAGACATAGCCTTTCTTAGTTAAAATGTTTAAAAGATGCTGTTGTCAGTCATTCATTTGGGAATAAGTGGGTATTTGACTGCTGTGCAAATGTTGCACTACCGAGCAGAGTATAACACCATGTGATTTTGCTACATTCCTACCACAGCAAAAAGTGATGAGGGCTTTGATCCAAAGTAATCACATTTCCTGTTTTCATCCACCAGTTATACAGTTTTACCATGCTGTGTGGAAAGACAGCTGGAATTATATATCCTGTATAAGCAACTACTATACAAGTCTGTACTTGGTAAGTAAATGAGCTCAGAAATATTTGCAGACTGCCACATGCTAAAAAGAACTGAAACTACTTATTAATTTCTCAGTGTATTTATGCCCTATATAATCATGAAAAATCAACCACGTTTAATGAGAATTTCATGCCCAATGGCATAAATTTCAGTCTTCAGTTGTAACTAACAATGAGAAAGGTAAAACTACAATCAGCACAGCTCTTTCGTTCATCCACCTGCATGAATTTAGAAAATTGCTACTGAGAGGCCAGAATTGAGAGTTTGATTTCTCTTGGTCAATAGTATGAAGACTGATATTTTCATGATCACAGCTCTTCAAAGAGAAGGTGAGTCTGATTAAAGGACATACTAAGTATCAGTCCTGAAATGTAAATATCTGATGTTTGGAATTACTGAGCTCAATTTTGAGACTGTGTATAGATGTGGGGTTTTGAGATTACATATGAAAGGATGCATGAACCTCACTGAGCCAGAAAGGAGACTATTGCTAGGTTCTTGTGAAGATATTGGTGTCCCTCACAGAAAGAGTAGCTGTGGGAAAAGGACAGAAATGGATCCAAAAAAAGTTGACCAAAGGCTGTATTGTTAATGTTGTATGGGAGAAGACAATATACAAACTGTGTATTACCTATGAGCTATGTAAACTACATAGCAGGACAGCCTTACACATGCTCAATACCAGGTCTAAACACCTGGTTGTGCTGCACTTCAAGCAGTTTAAAATCCCATCCAAGTTTGCAGTGAAACAGAGGATATGTCTTGTTTGTATTTTGTGATGGGAATTAGTCCGCAGTTTATGGACTGTTTAGCAAACAGACTAATGTTGGCCTGAAAATGCTTATGCAACAGCAAGAAAGCCATGTTTGCTGTCTTTATTTTTCACTGCATGTCCTTAAATAATTTTTTTTTTTCATTTGTTGAAAAATCTATGAAACCACAGAACCATAATTTGATTGAGCTGTATTAAAACCTTGCAGTGTTCTCTATTTTGTTTGTCGTTAAGCATCTCTAGAGAACAAGCTTAACGTCACTTCTTAGACACTTGTTATGAGGACACTGCATCTCAGTTAGAAATGGAAACTATTCGTCACAATCTGTAAACAGAACAGGATTTATCAGAATTCCAGCTCAAAAGAAAAGCTAGTGCAGTATGAATTTTTTTTTTTAAATGCACTAGGGATGTATTTGTTCTTCTCATACATAGTGTGTTTCTGCAGATGGAAGGATCCACTTGCTTATGAAAATGTTTTCTATTCATCAGATGACTGTTTAGGTCAGAGAACCTTTTCTTGGGTGTAAAAACAAAATAAATGTATGAAACACAAGTAATAAATAAGCAAAAATTAATATTCTCAGAGGGAAGAACCCCCCCCTCATACTTTCAAGGCTTTAGAGGATTTGCTCTTATCAGTTCCAGAATATTGTTTTTGGCTTTTAAAGACAATTACATTTTTATTTCAGCTAAGATAAATCCAGACACATGAGTGCTAACACACATGTAGATTTTGAAGATAGGTGAGCAGAATGTTATCTGATTGCTGCAATGATAGATTTTTACTGCAAGATAAACATCAGATAGCTTAATCAGAAACAACGAAAATGAGGCTTAAAATAGATTCATGCGGCATGTGTAGATCTGTCATATCGTACACAAACTCAGGTTAAGCACTTTTGAAACCCACTACATGGATTGCTAGCTCTTGTGACTCCAACTCTGACCCCTTCCCTGAGACTCCTATACTTTCTTTAGTATCCAAAGTGTGTAGAGAAAAGCAAAAAGATGAAAAAGGATTTTCAACTATTTTGTAGCATCTGAGAAAAACAAGTTTAGCATTGATCACCTCAAAACATTCTACCAGAACGACTGGTGTGAGTTCTATGGTATTGCTGATAAGTACCATGAATCTGTGTGTTTATTTTATTTAGTGCTTGATGTGAAAGAATGAAAGTGTGCTCTATTTGTATGAGCTCATCTAAATCCTTGAGAAAGTTCTTCTCTAACCTTAGTGGTTGATACAGTGCTCACTATGCCGACAGGCCAAGATGTCCAGAAAATGGCAGCTGTATCTTTTGAGTTTTGCAGTGGCTGGCAGCAGTTTTACAGCATGGAGTGCAATAACAAGGACTCACGGGGTGGTTATCTCAATCAACCAAAGGCAAATACGTGTTTCTGTACTGACGTCAAAATGGAACTCACCCTGATCTTTGCCACAAGTTTATACTATGAAAGGACAATAATCTTGGGGGTGAAGGCTTGATATTTTGTCTTTTAGATCTTTGATTTTCCTGGATAGTTTGAAGGAAAAAAAATCAGACTTTTATTACTGACATAAAAGAAATTACTACAGCTTTATTCAAATCTTTAACAGATGTAAACCCACTGAAGTTTAAGTAAAGAGGCTCTGTTTTTCTCAAGAGGTTTTCCTTTTCTGAATTCTTTCAGTGGTTATACCTGACTACACATGAAGATGAGGGGAGGTTTAAGCTCTCTCTTCTATGCAGAGAGAGTGATTGCCCATTGGAATGGGCTGCCTGGGGAGGTGGTGGAGTCACCATCATTGGAGGTGTTCAGGAGGAGACTTGATGGGGTGCTTGGTGCCATGGGTTAGTTGATTAGGTGGGTTGGATTGGTTGATAGCTTGGACACGATGATCTTGAAGGTCTCTTCCAACCTGGTTTATGCTATTCTAACTCAGGAAATGGAAATTAATAGTTTTCAATGAAGTATATAAAGTATTTAATAATCATATCAACAGTTAACATTGAAAACCAAGAAACACTTCTAAAAGAATCAAGCACACAGCAGGCAAGGCTGAACAAGGCAGATGGAAATGTAAGTATAAACAAGTTCTAATTGTGCCAGTTTATCCTACAAATTAACAAAAGTGTAAAAGAAAAAGATGTGGAGGTAGAACAATTGCAACTCACAACAGTAAGATTTTCTTTGTCAAAGAAAACAAAACATGTTGTATCTTACATAAGAGAAGCATGGCAAAAGTGAGAAATAGGGATTAGTCACATGAACCAGAAGAAGATTTATTCCCATACTTGTCAAGTCTCCAGAACTACAAGCTAATAGCAAGTGATAATATACAGGACAGTTTACTCTCTTCTCCGACATCTCCTGGCATGTTACAAGAACATGATAGTCAGTTAAACAGTACTTGAATCCAGATCTTACATTTCAAAATCAACAATCGTGTACAATATTATAGTCTCCATTTCTGCTCCAAATTTTATTTACTTGTTTCAAACAACTCAAATGGATGGGAGTGACAGAAGCTTTTTCATGTGTTTTGGGCACAAAGATGTTAGTACTTTCTGAATATTTACTGGATTTTACTTCACAGGGTAAATAGAAGTGTCATTAGTTTGTGCATCTTGATGACATATTGTTATGGTGCACTACAGGCATTTGTAGAAGCTAGGGACACGAAGTTTGGAAGCTTGCCTCCTATGAATTTAGGATAAATGAAAGAGCATTTTTAGGGTCTAAATTTAGTATTTAGGTACCACTCATAGCAATTATACAAGAGATTAAATCCACAATTGATTTTGTATGTTTTCTTTCTGCACCCTTTGGTTTTCCTCTATAGACTTTTGGCAGTAAATAAGAAAATTTTAGGTGCCAATTCATCAGTACTTGTAGGACTTAATTAGTTTTTGATATGGCATTTCACCATATTGCAAACTCCCATGGCAGGAACAATATAGTTAAGAGACCACAATTTGGTCTAACTATCTGTTTTAAAACTTCCTAACCCTTACAGAAAACAGTTTTGCTGTCAGTTGGAGTTGTTTCAAATGCACTTAATCTTAATTAACACTTCACTAATGGTAGGATGTTTAGTTTCCACATAGTTTTTTTCAGTCCTTTTCCATGAGACATGCTTCGACCTTTGCAATGTTGCTCACTGTCTTGAAAAGCTAACAACAATTCTAGAAGACATCTGTCACTTCATTTTGTACAAAAAAAACTTACCTGGAAGTGTCTTCTCAAGCTAGAGTCATAGCAGCAATAGTTACCTAGCAGGTAAAGGTAAAGAGGTTTCAGGTACAGTATTCATGAGTATATATAGTTCTTCCCTCCAGCAATCAACCATGTTAGAGCAACCTGTGAAGAACAGGAATGCATGATGACATTTACCAGGACTTGCTACTCTGAACTACATCGTCTTACAGCGATGCCATTAAAATGAATAATACCATTTAAGCCAAAAGAAACAATCAGTGATGTCAGCAACAAGCTATCTCCTGCAGACATAATGGCTTTAACTTGCATTTAGCTAACATCTTCTTGATGTTATTCTTAGAAGCCAAGATAATAATTTAGTTTGTCATTTATTTATTAATTTTTGCTTTCCTGAGTATTTTTCTCTTTCTTCCTGGGAGTTTGAGAAGCTCTTAATACAGATGATCCTCAGTCCAAGCTAAAAGCAAGTCCAAGAAGCTGTCTTATGTGTGATAGAAGAAGCCAGGATCTTGGCAGCATCGATGGTTGCAGCTGCATGCCCAACCTGAAAGCACTCATGCTGATTTAGGAACCAATATGCTGGTTTAGGAACCCCCACATAGACAGTTCTGCAAGACCCTGGGTGGTAGTAGACTGAATAACTGAACCATGACTGTGGGTTGTGAAAGGTGAAGCTTTATTAAACTGTCTGGTTATTTATGGCCTTATTGTCATATCATTGTTAGAGATACTAACATAAGAAGTTATTTCAGGAGCACTTTTCAAAATAAACTACAGTGAAAGAGTATAAGGTGCACTTCCTGTATGTTTCAAACAACAATAGCAAACAATTAATTAAGGGAAACATTAACTGGTAGATCTTCAATAGCTAAAGACTTGAAATAGTAAAGATATGGGAAGTCCAGATGTTTGTAATGTACTGGAGTAATGCACTACTGTAATGAATGTATGGATGAACTTTTATCACTTGGATTCTCTGAAGGGTAACCTGTCCTGATCTTTCAAAGGAATTCTTTTTACACATATACTTGCCGCAATATTAAAGTGCCTAAGCACTTCACTGCCTGTTCTTCCAAATAAATGTATGAAAATGCTTTCAGTTTTATAGTTCCTTCACAGATGACAATATGTCCATAATACGTGTTTGAAAACTCACTCTCTTACTTTTGAAAATTACCTTTGATAAATGTTTTATCTTCCACAAAGCATGTACTTTCATAGTTTGGAAGTGAAAGTAAATGTTAGTGCTACACCTGCCTCTACTTGCTGTGACTGATTTGACCTAGTCTCAGAAAAATATTTCTCTGTTTCCTTGTTTTAGGCTTACTTTAATTTTACTTAGTTCCAGATAAGGTTACAAGCAGCATGTCTGCTCAAGTTCAGTATCTTTATTGATGATCTGGATGAGGGTATTGAGTCAGTCACCAGTAAATTTGCAGATGACAGCAAGTTGGGAGCAGATGTTGTAGAAGGGCTCTCCAGAGGGACCTTGACTGGCTGGACAGATGGGCAGAGTCCAACATGATGACATTCAACAAGTCCAAGTGCCAGGTGCTGCACTTTGGCCACAACAACCCCATGCAGCGCTACAGGCTGGGGTCAGAGTGGCTGGAGAGCTGCCAAACAGAGAGGGACCTGGGGGTACTGATTGACAACCAGGTGAACATCAGCCAGCAGTGTGCCCAGGTGGCCAAGAAGGCCAGTGGCATCCTGGTCTGCATCAAGAAGAGTGTGGCCAGCAGGAACAGGGAAGTCATTGTGCCCCTGTACTCTGCACAGGTGAGGCCACACCCTGAGTACTGTGTCCAGTTCTGGGCCCCTCAATTTAAGAAGGCTCTTGAACGCGTCCAGAGAAGGGCAACAAGGCTGGGGAGAGGCCTTGAGCACAAGCCCTACAAAGAGAGGCTGAGGGAGCTGGGGTTGTTTAGCCTGGAGAAGAGGAGGCTCAGGGGAGACCTTATTGCTGTCTACAACTACCTGAAGGGAGGTTGTAGCCAGGAGGGGGTTAGTCTCTTCTCCCAGGCAACCAGCACCAGAACAAGAGGACTCAAGTCTCAAGCTGCACCAGGGCAAGTTTAGGCTTGAGGTGAGGAGAAAGTTCTTCCCAGAGAGAGTTGTTAGCCATTGGAATGGGCTGCCCAGGGAGATGGTGGAGTCCCCATCCCTGGAGGTGTTCAAGAGGTGACTGGATGTGCTACTTGGTGCCATGGTTTAATAGTCATGAGGTCTTGGGTGTCAGGCTGGATTTGATGATCTTTGAGGTCTTTTCCAACTTTATTGATTCTATGCCAATAGTGTTTATTCACTCCTGAATTTCATGTAATAATTTTGTTTCTTATACCAAAATGCAGAAGACCTTGTTTTCAAAACAAGGTAGCTTCAAATCCAAGCCCTATCAGTTCATCACAGCTACCATGTTAGTTTTTGATTTCTATGTACAGTAAAAAAACCAACCAAACAAAAAACCCAAACCACCACCAAAAAACAGTGCTCTTAAAGACAGTGACTTGGCCTGGTGGAAGGTGTCCCTGCCCATGGCAAGGGGGTTGGAATTAGCTCATAGAGTCATAGAATGCTGGAATCACCAGAGCAAGAGGTGGCCTCTAAGGGTCATCTACTTCAACCCATCTTCATCTTCCCAAAGAAGCTCCTGCTCTCCTACTACCACTCCCCTTCACCTTCCCAAAGCAGCCCCTGCTTCACTCACCCCCACCTTCACTTGCCCAAAGCAGCTCCTACTCCCTCAACACCATCCTCCACCCTGCCTAAACAGCTCCTGCTCCACCACCACCATTTTTGCACCCATCCCAGAGCCAAGGGCAAGACCCTCACCAGCCAAGACACCACACAAAGGAGCTCAGCCCCAGTAAGGAGGCCCAGCCAGCATCCATGGATGATATTGGAGTAGCCATCAACAATAACCCTACCTGACCGGGGGGCCACCAGGCCCCCCGGCCTTTGTTGTCACCACCACCATCACCCAGTGTGCACCACAAGGACTCACCAGTGATGAGAGGAGGATCCCTCAGCCCAGATGGGCTCAGCTTAAGGCTTCTGCCTTTCCTAGGGGGGATTATAAAGGGGAGTGGGTGGGGTGGGCCAAGCAACCACACCTGGGGTGGGAGGAGACTCCAACAAAGTGCAGGTGCTCTGGGATTGGAGGGGAAAAAGGGAAATGGGGCAGGTGAGGTACTTTTAGGGTGTCAGGTAATGATAGGACTAGGGGGAATGGAAAAAAAAAATAGAAATGGGTAGATTCAGATTGGATGATAGGAAGAAATTCTTCACCATGAGACACTGGAACAGGCTGCCCAGGGAGGCATTTGAAGCCCAGGGAGTTTCTAATTCCAGGCTGGATGTGGCTCTGGGCAACCTGATCTAGTGTGAGGTGTCCCTGCCCATGGTAGGGTGGTTGGAACTGGATGATCCTTGTGGTCCCTTCCAACCCTAACAATTCTATGATTCTAAAACAATTTTGCAGTTTAGGCTGGATGTTAGGAAGAAATTCTTCACAGAAAGAATGATTGGCTGTTGGAATGGGCTGCCCAGGGAGGTGGTGGACTCACTGTCACTAGAATTGTTTAAAAAGAGACTGGATGAGTCACTTAGTGCCCTGGTTTAGTTGATTAGATGGTGTTCGGTGATAGGTTGGACTTGATGATCTTGAAGGTCTTTTCCAACCTGGTTAATTCTGCATTCTGTATTCTACATTCTGCATTCAGAACAAGTGGACACAGTCTCCAGCTGTGCCAGTGGAAGTTTAGGCTTGAGGTGAGGAGAAAGTTCTTCCCAGAGAGAGTTGTTAGCCATTGGAATGGGCTGCCCAGGGAGGTGGTGGAGTCCCCATCCCTGGAGGTGTTCAAGAGGGGACTGGATGTGGCACTTGGTGCCATGGTTTAATAGTCATGAGGTCTGTGGTGACAGGTTGGACTTGATGATCTTTGAGGTCTCTTCCAGCCTTACTGATTCTATGATTCTATTCTAAGTGTCCAGTTTTAATTTTTTTTTTCTGAAAACAATACAAGTCCATTACAGTGCTTCAGTAACAGGATATTTACTGTATTTTAAAGTGAGTATCTCTTAAATAGTTTATTAAAAGCTGGTCAGAGTAACTTGAAATATTAAACCAAGTACCTTGATGTTAACCCATGGACTACAGTGTTCTGCCACTTAATAGCTTTCTGCATCTGAATTACTGGACAGGGTGCAGGCTGGTGGAAAGCACATTCATCATGTGAAGGAAACATGAACTTACAAATACCATAGTATCCTTAAAAATGGCATTATCCATCTGGGAAGGATCCTGTGACCACATTTCATCTGTCTTCCCACTGATGTAAAGCATAGAGGTAAATACATCTCTGAAACAGTCCAGACCTTGGCTTTTTTTGTGTCATGTTTGGAAAGTCTTCTCACCTGCCATTGAGTCCTCAATTTTTTTCCACACAGTGTGAATGAGATGTGAACATACACACGGCTGAGTTTAGCTCCAAAATGCTGTGCTGGACGTTGTTGAGGACTGGATGGGTGCCCTGTTAGACTGCAGGGATAGTATCCAGCAGAATTAAAGCTTGTATTTAACAGAGAGGGTGATATCATAAATTGTCTTTTATGCTTCAAGTGTAATTTGCTAGGGTGATTTTTGTATCTGTTATTTTTATTTGCAAATTTGCTTTGGGAGGTTCTCAGATATAATGATTTTTATTATTTGTTTGGACAGATTGATCAGCACACTTGGAATGTGAAGTTTCAGACTTGTGTAGTTAAGACTGCCACTAGAAATCTAAACCAGATTAATCCCTATGTTGGCATAACTATTTAAAATAGAGAGGAAAGAGGTCTTAATGTCAGTAAAGAAGAAAGCCATGCCTTTTTTAGTGAGAGATTTGATATAAAAGGGAAATGCAAGGTTTGAATTAGTAGTGGTAGGTGAGAAAGGCTGAAACTGAAATACATAAATTCTTATGGAGAGACAGAGACTGAGATATGGTCCAGAAATGTAAAAGAAATAATTTGAGAAAGGCAGAAAAGCAGAAGAGTTCAATGACCACATACAACTAATTATAAATGTAGAAAATGGACAAAGAGTTTGATGGAAAACAGTTGGAAGGTCAGTGTCTGTCAGGAACCCTTGCCCAGGAAAAACATATGAATTCACTGCATTCTCAAGTTGAAGTAAGGCTCCCTGATTCACAGCTTCACACTGTAGATAAAATATGTTCAGATTCCAAAAGATATATATGAAATGAGTCCAGATATGTTATTCTATGAAAATGTTTTGACCTACCCATAGCTTCCAAGAACTCAATTGCAATCTGGAGCCTTAAACCTGCATTAAACTGCATTAATTTTATTAGTCTTTATTAGTCCATGGTATTTGTTACATTTAAAATAAAAATAAATACCTGGTCTATTTCATCTATTTCATCACTCAGTCAGAAAGTTGTCCTGGGTTCTTTCTCAGAAAGTTTGTCTGAAATAGCAAAAGAGAGAAAAAAGGATTCTATTAAATAAATTATCAAGTATTATTTTATTTTTTGTCACTAAAGTAAAAATCCTGTAACATTAAAAATTTCTGCTCTAACATGGACTAAAACACAAAAGTTCTGAAAATTCCAAGTTGAACACCTTTAAACTTTTCTACTTGAGAGCAAGCTTTTGTACCTCACAGTAATGCAAAATTAAAGAATCTTCAATAAATTAAATAATCTTTAAAGGACATCTCCTTAAATATAAATTTACTAATATTTAAAAGAAGACAGTCTATTCCTCAGGTTAATCTGTCAATGAGCTTACTGCCTGTATAAATTATTTCATTCCTAGCTTTTGGCATAGATGCGACAGTGAGTTACATTTTCAGAAAATCAGAGAGGGAGAGATGTTAATGGGCATCTGGAGTTGTTCACTGAGATCTGAAAACTGAAAGTGAGAATACTGAAAGCAACCCTAATACAAAGCCTTTCAAGACATTACGATACATGTGCTAGATTTCATGCTGGTCTGATTGACTATCCACTTACTGAACATGAATTAAGCAAACATGTCAGCAGGCTAACAGCAGTTATAGTGTAAATAGTATGTCCTTTGTTAATACTGGTAGCAAATGGTTGCTCTGTATAATTTAAGGTCTCCATACAGCATGTTATTGAAAGAGCACAGAAACTGTTGTACATTCATGATGAAATCATAGAATTGCCTGGTTGGAAAAGACTTTAAGATCATTGAGGTCAGCTCTAACCTAACATCTCCCTGTACACAACTGTTAGATCATGTCCATGTCATAAATCTGTTTACCATTAAATATGATTCCCTGCAGTTACAAGAGCTCTGTCTCCCCACCCTTGTATTATTTACAGAAGGTACAGGTGTTTTAGACAAATCACAATTTAAGCTCTTTATTCAGAGTTAGTGTAGAATAACTTGGACATACAATTAGCACCTATATTTTCAGATCTTCTTTTAAACTGTATTTTTATATGTGCTAAAAATACTAAACTAAGATTTGAAATGAAGATGCAAAAATGATCAAATAACACTTCAAAACTGAAAACTGTGTAAATCTGTCAGCTACTTTATATAACAGATGCAAAGACCTGCTATGAAAACTATGCCACCACTTTGTCTCCACAGTTTAAACACTTGCTTAAGAATCATCTTCTGACAGTACTGAGGTAAACACAATCACATTTTATCACACAGAATAGGTAATCTGTAGCCTATTCAAATAATTCTGATATTGATTGTGTTACAGTGCATAATGTGTTAAAAAAACCGCACGCTATTTTCATTTAAAGCAGATGTGGAGAGCCTGATTACCAGAAAATACTATCAACTGCTTGTATATATTGTTCTACTCATCTGGTTTTATTAGCTCTGTTTTCATTAATTTCTTTCAAACAGTTTAGACATGTAAAATAAACACAGCATTGTAACATGCATTTTTAAATAATCTACATAAAATTACTTGTTGGAATGCAGTTTTGCTTTGTCTTCACTTATGCCTGCCTCCTTTTTTAACCACAAGCTCATATTTTATCTGTTAGATACTGGCTTACTTAGCTATATTCCTAGTTTCAGATTTGACTTGTCCTTCCCCCACTGCCTTTCTTCTGTATTGGTCTTGGACAGAAAACAAAAAGCTTATTTTGGGCGTTTATCTTAAGAATATTTAGGCTTCCTTCAAGCAGCCGACATAGAAGTAGATGCCTGGACATTTACTACTACTGGAAATGAACTTCCGACTGTTAACCTCTTGTTCTTAGACTGACATTGCCATCTTAGACACTGAAGATTTGTGTGATCTGCTAATCCAACCAATAGGAATATTGAGGTTTTGTACTAAGTAAGTTGCATATCACAAATGTCACCCAGAGTTATATCTACATTTGATTGGAGAGGTAAAACAGTAATAAAGATACTCCTCAACATTTGTATGCCTAATCTTTGTCCTGTTTGGATAGCAAATAGCTGGCCTCTTAGAAACAACATTCAGGACACCAGACATACAATGGAAACTGTGAACTCTCAAAATGCCTCTCATCCTGGCTACCTGACAGCCTGTCTCAATCCACAGTGAGGACTCAGTAATCAAAAGTAGCTTTCCCTCCATTTTAGGAACTCTTATACCTAAATAGGCAAGAATTTTGAATAGATTGTTTGACTAGTTCTAAGCACACTGCTCTTGCCATGCAAATTAAAAATCTTACCTCTTCTTAGAGTTGCAGATCTTTGATTTTGCATTCTCTTTAATAAAGAGAAGTCATTGATGATTTTTAATGTAGAAATAATGTCATTCCATACCAGACTGGTAGAAGTCCTTTTGTGTTCCCACTGGAATAAGTGTTTTTTTTCTCCTTTGCACACGCATACATTGTTGATCAAAATATCTGATTGACTATATGAAAGAGTAAAGTGCATCAAAGTATTCTGAATTATTTAGTTGTAAATTTTACAGTATAGCATGTAATACTAAATAAAAAGCATAGTTGGCATTTCCACTTTCATACTGATAACCTTCAATAGATATTTTATATTACTCTTTAGTAGTGCTAAACAGAAATAAAAGAAAGTGAAAATATTGGAATGTGAATACTTGCTGGTGGCCCTTAAACACAGTCCTTATCCTTGGGCAATGTACAGGATCTCCAGTGTTTTAATTAGTTATTAATTCTATTTAGTTTGCTAATTTTGTTCTAGAGACAGAAATATCACTGGGTCATGAGACAGTATGTACAGCTCTTTCTATTTCAAATAACATATACAACAGGTATGAGAAAATGTCAGTAATTTTCCTTTCATAAGTGCTTTCTCTTGATTGCCTTTCATCCTTTTAAGAACCTCACTAATGTTGAATTGTAGTTCCTTTCTTCAGGCAGAGGATTAAACATTCTCACCATTATATAATACAATTTCCATTTTATTTTAAACATACTTTGCATGATATAAAAATATTGATCACAGTGAGCTTTAACAATTGTTACTGCTATAAACAGAAATGCTGCACAATAGTTTTAGTGGAAATAAATTATATAGTCATTATCTCTTAAAAACAAAAAAAATCACATGAAGGAGAACCTAGGCTGTTTGGTCATTGGCAGAAAATAAGTCCTTATTGAGTTCTTTACAAAACATGAACCTCAGTTATTTTCTACATTTGCTTTCCACATCTTGAGAAAAGCACAAGGAGTCTGTCTCTGAAAGCCCCACAGGGTCTCTGGTGAACATTTAATTCCAAATATTAGCACAGTTTCTGTTGTTCTTTTTTTTGTTGTTGTTGTTCTAATGGGAAAATATACCCCAAAATAGCAAGTAGTGCTCTCTTCACTAATTCACATGTGGTCTTTTCCAGTATGTGGGTACACAGCGGCACACTTCTTCACTGAAGTAAAATCCAGCGTCACAGCGTTTCGTTCGAACTGTACATGGCGGTCTGTAACAACTAAAGAAATGAAACAAGTGGCCATTAATATAACATGATCATTTATATTACCTTGGCATAGAAATCTCTGTGCATTTTGATTGCCATTTCTTTATGGGGTATTTCGTTCCTCCAAACTTCTGTTTATGTTCTTGCAAATAGTTTTAACTGGACTGTTCTTCACAAAAGACAGTGAAAGAATACTGAATGCTATTGAAGAGAACTTCTTCCAATGCAACAGCTACTCGTTAATATTTTTAACATACTGCCTGGTTGTAGTCTTACTTAGCATTTTTTAGCTTTAATTTTGACAACACAGTAATATCTTTCTGTACTCAAATTAGCTTGCTATGACCTACTGAACGCTGTCAGTTTGAGGTGGCAATCCAGAATCATGTGACAATCAAATCTACCATCTTCTTACCCAGGACTTTGTAACCTTATTCACTAATGCAATAAGCCTGAGAGAGATTTGTCTACTCATGTTACACTGTGACTCTGATCTTGAAAATGAGAACATACTTCCTTTCTAGTTGCAAACTCCTATAGCCACTCTCTGAGGCCAGTGGGAGTGTACCTACACTTCATATTGCACCTATGTGCACTTTTGAGTAAGATCAGAGACTGCATGTTTATGATAAATCTTAAAGAAAGAGAAAAGAAATAGTCCCTTTTGGAATAAACTAAGTTTAACAGACTACTAAACTGCAAGCCACATCTACCTAAGAAGCAGTAGGATTTTTCTTCAAAGATTGCTGACTGAAAAATAGAACTTCTACAAAGATAATATCTGTGATTGTCCCTGAACTCTTCCTTTTCCTATTTTATTTTTCTATTAAAACAAGAACTTGACCTAAAATAACCTTACAATAACAATGCTAAATACTTTCTGGTGTATAATGGAGACAAAGTACAAGTCTGGGTGGTTTTTTTTTCAGACACTGGCAAGGAGTCAAGAGACAAAAGTATATGTTTTGCATTTCAACATGCTTTTACTTAAAACTTGCATTTAAATAATGTGTGCTTGCTTGTGAAACACTGATATGATGATTTATTACCATACCTCATACGTCAAGGACAGCACAGTACACTGTATTAAGGCAATGTCGCTATCCTCTTCCCTGATTCATTCCTATTTCAAGCTTGTGGCTACCCTTATTATTGTTACAAGTCAGTCAGTAATAAGTTAATATGTCCTCTGCTATTTTGGGATACAAAGTAACTACTCTGCAATGATTTGTTTACAAGGTGAGGTCTAGATTACAGTTACATTAATTCACACCAGCTAGTTCAAACAGTGAACATGGAATGAGGAAGACTGCAAACATGACATTTATTAACTAGCCACATCTTGTTCAGTGTTTTCAATGTCATTAATCATAGATTAGTTCCCCAGTGTGTTCTCTGTAATTAAAGGAGTAACATTATTTTGTGACACTTAATACAGATATTTGAGATCACTGTAATACCCCATGGGAATCTCTCAAAGTCCTACTGATCTTCTGCACAATAAGGTTTGGAAATCACTGTAAAAGGTAACAATGCCAAAGGATCTCATGCTCTGAGCAAATGGGCAAACAGGAGGAGGTCTGTTCTGGGAAAAAGAGTGCAATGGATGAAACACTAAATTCACTTGGCTTTTCCCTGTCGCTGCCATAGAAGTTAGACTGTTTCATGTATTGAAGTATCACAAAATGAAATAAAAGAAAGATAAGAAAAAGACAAAGTCAAACTCTTATTTGTACAAAATTAAAAGCAGTCACATAATTATTAAATATGTGGAGTTCACTTTGTTTGGGATTTATATCTCCTTGTGAACTGTGAACTTCAACTTAAGTTACAGTTGAAAGCACTATTATAGAGCATCACTCCCTTGTGAGTTTATGTCTAGCAGCAGTCAAGGTCAGGTTACTGCAGTCTTATCCTTATTTGGGAGGTTTCAACAGAGCAAGAAACCCCCTCTGCTCCTCTAAAATACTTTGCAGCTGAGGTGCCTGGTTATCAGGCCCTGCCAAAACTGACCAAAATAAATTTTTGAGGTGATAGCACAGGGTGAATAGCAATGGAGGCATTGTAACTACATAAATGTGGTTTCCTTAGGAAACTCTGCTGAACAATAGACCAGGTCTTTCAAAAGATTTGGGCTGAATGTTGTTTACAGAGTGTTTTCATGTGACAGATGTCTGTTTCGATGAAGACAATCTGAGCAAGTTGGAGGGAAGATGGATGTTCAGTCAGTATATATAGTGCTGGGCAAGTCAGTGTCAGCTTTCTCTTTATGGTCAGTGCAAATTTTTGCTACTGAATGCCCAGGTTTGTAATTTTGGGTAGGTTAACAACTCTGTGGATGAAATTGAAGTAGAAATGCCACTTTCAGTGCTGGTAATAGCATGATCACCATAAAAGCCAGTATGCTTTATGGTGTTTGTTTTCTATCTTATTTGCTTCTTTCTTCCTGTCCTGTGCTTTGCAAATGACTTTGTATCGTTTTCCTCTGGAGCAGGGTAAATCATCAGAGTTAGAGGTATTTTAGATACAGTGCATAAAAACTTTGGTGATTCAATCCCAGAACCTACAGGGCTTGCTTCTCTGTTCAGGGAGCTGTCTAGGACGTGGCCACAAGAGTCTGTTCATGTCTAGGTATCGAGCACCTTGCACAAAGCTGCAGAGTCTTGCCTCCGTTTACGTGGTCTCATAAGAGTAAGGTATCTTTCTTTCAAAACCGGGGTGTTGCAGGTTTTTTACTCCTTTTTTGAGAAGGTTTGTGGCAGACAGACACAGAATGTAAGAAACCTGTTACTGGTTGTAGAGCTACAGAGTAACACCACAGACAAATCTTTTTCTCCAAAGAAAGATGAACTACTTAGAAACAGCTAGAAGCATCCTGTATAACACTGTCCTTGGAAGTAAGAAAGTGATCTGTATTTAACTACCATATCACACAGAAAAGCTGGGCTCAATTCTCTCTTTCAGATATTAAGTCTTTTTATCAATTGAGGTGGCATCAGATACTTAATATGGCATTTCTCAGCTTTTTAAATGCCTGACCTTTCCAGCTGTGACTGTTCTTTTGAAATACACATGATTTCTAGGGTAGCACTGCTGGAACTGCACACTGGAGTAGTACTAGTTAAGGCTCTGTAATGTGATAAAGCTCAAGTCATCAGGTTAGGTTTTTTTCACTCTGGAAACATGAAGTTGAAATAATTGAATCATACAGAAGAAATAATTTCTTATGGTTCTCATAGCTCTTCTGTTCCACCCAAAGACCAAACATAAGAAAACAGGCAATACAAATTATTATTAATCTTTCTCTCTATTTTAGAGACTTCAACATACATGTCATTTCTAATATTGGACATTTTTTCTTTATTTAAGAGAAACTAATGGCAATGCAATTACCTGCCATAAATATAGGTTACATTAAAAAAAATAAGTGTTTACTTTCCATAAGCAACTAATTACTACAAACATTTAAATGTCTCCATTTGCTATTTTCTATTTCCAGTGCCTGAACACTTCTGGAGTTGTTATTTGTCATTACCAAAACAGAAATATTTTCCATACAATTAAAAGTCATCTTGCTGCTCCAAATGGCACTGTTTCTATTTTAACAAATTCACTTCACAGGAAAATGTTCCTTACGAATTATACAAAGCAGAAATAATATTGCTCGTTTTTCAGAACCTGAAGTAATTTATATTATTATATATAGACTACTACTGCTATAGCTGTAGAAGTAGTGGAAGGAAAAGCTCCTGTGATATATAAAGTAATTACGGAGTTTTCTTCCTGACCAAATTCCATTTTAAATGATGAATGTGGGTGGTCTGGTTTACAGTTATATATGCCTACTTTTCACAGAAGTCACCCAGAGCTATGCACTCATAAATCCTTAGTATCAGATGAGTGATTTACTCTATGATCCTGCTCTAGTAGTGGGGTTGGACTGGATCATCATTAGGGGTTCCTTCCAATCCCTACCATTTTGTGATTCCGTGTGAGTAATGTGATGGATCATGAAAAAAAATGAGGAATTGAAGATTAATAACTAACCCCTGAAATCTAATTAGGAATATTTGAGTTATTTCAATTGAGCTACTTCAGCTCTTGGGGAAAAATAAAGTGAGATTTTAAACAGCATAAAAACCCACAGAGCTTAAATGTGCAGCTCATTTCATCAATGACAAAAAATATATCACTTGAAGTAGTAATAAGGGTACAGGAAACTAAACATGATTTCAAATATTCATTCTGCCTAGAAGTTTTCTCTTAGAGATGGTAAAAGTCATAGAAGGGAAACTGAATTGAAGACAGGGTCTTTACTTAAGATTACAAAGCATTTGTTCAACAAGACACAACCCAATTTTTTATACCATAAACACGAAAAGGCTAAAGACTGAGTTTTTACCTGCATGTCTGGTGGTGGAACCTCTTTCCCTTTAAGAAGCATTTATTAGGAGACTCTATACATTCACAGATACATTTTGCAGGATTTAGTGGCTGATGTTTAGGACAGGTCTTTTTGCACACACACTGGCACTTAGCTTCATCAAATTCCTTGTTGGGCCCACAGGAAGCAGGGAGGAGTTTGTTTTTGCACATGCACTGACATGAGGATCTGTCTAATTCTTTGTGAGGTCCACAGCTTGAGGGCCGCAAGCCTCCTTTGCAGACACATTGACAGGTTTCTTCATCCAGCTCTTTGTTTGGTCCACAAATATGGAATCCTTCAGATGTGTCTAAAATGCAGCAAAGAAGTTGCACAATTATCAGAATTTTGTGTCTACTCTTCACCTATTTTCAAGTGAAGAAATTACAGCAAATCCATAGCTTTTCAGATGTTTTAAGAGCAAGCATACATCAAAAGACAAGAAACAATCAGTAATGTTACTGATAAAGAAAACCATTCAACTATTTAATTTTCATGCTTTTAATGTCTCCTTTAGGAAAATCAAACCATGGAAGTGCATTCTTCAAGCAAAACTGCTTACCAGAATCTCCAAGGTGAGAAGAGAAACCAAAATCATGCTGTGACAAACATCTGCAAATTTGGTTATTCCAAACATGATTTTTTGGACAGGTCTTGTTTGCCACATGACACCTGAGGAATGAAATATACTGCTGATTTATCATAAGAACTCAAGAAAAAAAAGAAGAACAAATTTAGGTGCTGATAGCTTTTGCTTTGCTCCATTACAAAAACCTTTCTAAGAGCTTCACCTCATTCCTGATCTCATTTTCTAACTCCTATCAAATCCATTACTAATTAAGGTTCTCCTCACTACAAGAATTTTTAACCATGTACTGAAGTTTTAGCTCTGACTTCTAGAAGCTGATATTTGTACTTTCCTAATGTAGTTTGGAAACAGATCTAACCCTTGAATGTATGCTTCATATAGAAAATAGACCAGTATAAAAGATATTTACATGCCAAATATTGCACAGGTGGTAACAGGCATAAATTTTCATGTTGTTTTTGGATGTATAAAAAGATTTCCAAACATACATATATGTCAAAAGACAGTTAATAATAGTTTCTGAATGAAAGTTGTAAAGAGAAAGTGTAATCTCAAAGAATGAAATGAAATAATCTTATCAGATTCCTTTCTACCTTACATGGAGGTTATGTACCATTAACTGTCTCATTCTCATCAGCCACTCAAATTTTGGACAGCTTTCTTGAATTGAGAGATTTGGACTTCAGCAATGACACCTTTTGATGTCAAAAATGAAATACAATAAACAATGGAACAGTTAAGTGCTCTTTACCTCCAAGAGATTTGCAGCCAAGGTAGTGGTACCAAAGAAAGCAAAAAATCTTAAGAGCAGCTGGTGCCTTTTAAAAGAATGACTGAACTAAGCAAGCAGGTACACCATAGATGGAATATTCATTTAACATATTATATCATCTTCCTTGACTGCAATTTCTTTATCATGACAAGTGATACTATAACTTTTAACAAGTCATGCCTAACTTCATGTATCCAGACTGTGTCACTTACTGTTTCTGTAGTATTTCTACAATCCTCACCTATTAAGGCAGCACATACATTTACAATTTTAAGCACTTCTTATTTGCCTGAGCACCATTACTCATGCACTCAAAAATGCAAGTGCTGGGCCATTCTTCCGTGATCACCATACAAGTACACCACTCCCCTTCACCACATTAAACAACTCTTTGCTTGTAAAGACAGTTGTAGTTTGACATCACTCTGCATTGCCTCATGTTTTATCAAGCAAGCATTTCCTGATTTCATTCTAATGATTTCACACTTGCTCCCTTACTTGGCACATATGTCCTTTTGCCTGCCTCCATGAGAAACAGCACAGATAATTTACAGATACATTATTGTATTCTAGTTTCAAAAAAAGCTCACACCTGGAGCAGCCTGGCTCCAGCTGGGAGCATTTCAAACTAACCACAGAAGAAGTCAGAGTGAAAGTATGAAGAAAACGCCAAGCATGAGAAGACAATGTTGATACAAACCCCAAGTGACCAGAACCTAAAGAAAACACTATGTATTTCAGCATCAGGGTTGGAGATACCCAGCAAAAGAAAATAGAGCTGCGTCTTCACAAATTCTACTGTTTGCTAGTACAGAAAATTACCAGGGAATCTGGCTGAAATGTTAAAATTACTTACTGCAACATTTTAGTAAAGTTCAAGAAGGCTGACTGAGAGTTAAAAAACACTTTGCAGAAAATTTTACTAACTCTTTCCAAATCATTGCCAACTCAACTAATTAAAATAATAACAAAAAGTCGGCATACTAAATTGTTACCTGTCACTGTCAGGACAGATAATGCACAAGAGGGGGAAATACTTAATGTGTACAACATACATCCAAACCAGTATGCTTATCAGCTCTGTAAGTGCCTACCTATGAGCCACAGGGAAAAAATGTCATCTTAGAGACTTGATTCAAATTATGTATATTGAAGGCCCCTCTGCTCCTCACCTCATCACTAAATTTCTAAATGTAAGTCACAATTTTCTAACTCAGTTCAGTGTCTTGACATGCTGTATAAACAGAGTACAATTTAAGATACAAGTCTGATACTTACTGAGTTGGAGTTGCTGGTAAGGAACGTCTTATGATGGAATGAACTTGTCTGTAAACATCCAACTTTGACATGCATCGGCAGGACGTGTGATTGGCAAAACTGACCGTTACAGGTTTGGGGCCATGGGAGAGAGGCACTGTGATCTCAAACAACTATAAATGGGAAAACAAAACAAAGGACTTCTTTTATAGATCAGTAATACTACAAGTAAAAATAATATAAGGGCATATAAAAAAAGCTCTAAGGAATTACAAGTTTGAGTTGATGTTCTCTATCATAACTCAGTGGCACATTTAATTATACTGCTAAATAATTGTTAAGTGCAGAATGAATACGGTAGCTACAGAATGACATTTTAAATGTTAAACCCTATTCCATGCCTGTTAGCTTACTGTAACATTTAAACTGACACAAAAAGAAGAAAATTTACAAAGAACTCATTTTTCTTGAGGAAATCACTTCAAATTGGCAGCCTTTTAAAACATCTAAACTGTAACATTTGGAAGGTACATCAGGAAGTAGGAAAATAAGAATAATGTTAAAAAAAGTTTAAGCCACAACCCAATACATCAGTTGCAGAATTACAAGCCTTGTGAAAGACAGCAATATATTGGACTGAGATCAAAATGTTTTTAGATGAACAAGTTTTGAGCTGCCGCATACTATAGTTTTGATTTTCCAGTATTTGTATCAATGCAAATTATATGGCTGCTGTCCAGAATACATCTTGAACTATTAATGCTTTACAAGATATTAAGCAAAGTCCACTATTAATAAAATAATAATGTATGTCCTAAGTGTAGTTCAGCTGGTGTAAGAGGACAACTTCAGTGATACCTTGTGGAAAAAAACTGAACAGGTGATAACAGACAAACAGTGAAACTCATGTAGTTATTCCATTCAGGACATCTACTTTACCAAATTAATAAAGTTTCACTGCAAGATTCAAATCTCAATAGTCTCCTGAAATGTCAGTCAGACCCAATACTTTGAGGTCAAAGTCCACAATGTTGCCTTTTATACGTTTAGTCACTTTTCCAAATATATTTAACAATATTCCTAGATACTCCTACATTTTCTTGGGACTTTATAACCTTTAAAAACTCTTATGATGGCATGATTTTTTTTTCCCCCAAAGCTGAAGTAAAAGCCCACTATCCAAGACCAGGTACAATTTAGAAACTGAAGATAAGCATGGTTCTTTACATGAATCAAATTGCAAGCACACTCCAGTTTTGGCGCACATCGGTTTGCCAAGCTGCAAAGCACAGCAGACTCCAGGCTGCTGGAAGCAGGAGGTTGGGACCATTGCTACAATTGCAAACTACCTAAGAGAGGTGAGGTCCCTGTCAGACCAACCGGCCTCCTGTTCAGCTTCAGGAGTATACTGAGAGAAGTTTCACTAAAACACATGAGATGTACTAATTGTGAGTGGAAATGATGAACATAAATTACCTTAATCTACATTTATCTTAATAGCGAATGTTTATACGTAAAGTAAAAAAAGGGAAACACAAAACCCAATAAAACATAAACTATTTATGTTACAAGTTATATTATATTTGGTATTGCATTTCTAGCCTTCATTCTTGGAAAGTGCCTGAGGTGATACGTGAATTAGCATTTTGAAAATGAATATAAACCAGAACTATTTTCATTAATAGAAACGATGGAAGTGAAATAGCAGGTCTGGAATTATTGATTTGTTCTTTCTACACTTCTGTCATCTCCACATGCTGTTAGGATACCATATTCTGATGCATATTGAAAAAGGAGCTATTTATTCTTCTCTCCTCGTAATGAAAATACACGAAAAAGAGATTTCACAGGAAATAAATTCTTGAAAAATAGTCTGTTACAGAAGATGTGTTTTTATCCTCAGAATTGTTGCCTTTTTACAAGCTAATTGCTTGTGGTAGGAATAATTGATTTTTTATAATCTCCGGTATTTTAAAATACGATCAAATCTAAAGACAATCTCAATTCTATGAGACAATCTCATAGAAATAGAGAAATGCACCATAACATCTGTATATGGGGCTGGTTTTTAACTCCTTTCTTTTCTGGCAACATTTCTGGTTGTGGATGCTATTGCTGGTAGCCACACTGCCCAAATGAGTACTCTTGTTGAACATCAGATGGCTTCTATATCTGTCTGATCTCTCATTCAGTAAAGGATTGCTTTTCCAGTATTCTTAGAGCCTTTGACTTTCTCCTTCCCCATTGCAAGAACTTCCCACAGTAAGAACTTCAATAGGAAGAGGACATTTTCTAACAAAAAGAGACTGCAAAGAATCTACAACTACCTGTCTTTTTACAACTACCTTAAGAGGAGGTAGCAAGGTGGGGGTCAGTCTGATCTCCCAAGTAACAAGAAATAATACAACAGGAAATAGCATCAAGCTGTGCCAGAGGCAGTTTAGGTTGGATATTAAAACAAAAAAAATAATCATCACAGAAAGCAAGGCACTGAAACAGGCTGCCCAGGGAAGTGATGGAGTCACCATCCCTGGAATTATTTTAAAGATGTGTATGTCATGCTAAATGACACCATTTAGCAGTGATCTAGCAGTGTTGAGTTGATGGTTGGACTTGATGACCTTAAAGGTGTCTTCCAAGCAAAATGATTCAGTCCCCAGAAGAACACCTGATCTGACAGGAGCAGGGATTAAGGGCATTTTTTTCAAAGTGGAGAGATTTTATTGCTGAAGTTTTAAGAAAAATGCCAATAATTATAGCACATTAAACAGCAAATTGGAGTACATTAAACAAGTATTGCTAGATCCGGAGGCAGATACTCCAAACTTAAAAAAAAAAACATGAGACTTGACTTGTCCATGCTGTCCTGTATCTTTGTGTTACCCACACTGCATTTTCTAGAAACCAGTAGAAACCAGCAGCTGAAGCAATACATGATTGTATAAAGAGTATATAGAGTATTATATACAAAAAACCACAACCCTTACAGCACACAAAATCACAGTCAAAGCTCTGTCCTAACCTCTTCCACTGAAGCTAGTATCATAAACAAAAGTCGGTTAAATCCTGTTAATCTCACTTACTAATGGAAGATCTATGTAACTGAAGAACATTTGAAAGTCATACATAACCAGTCCATTTCATGACAACACATGCCATTCAGCCCGTCTGAGGCCATTTTGTCACAGAAAGCCAGATGGCAAGTGGTCCAGTCTTTCTCACTATTTCTAGTATTTCTCTTCAAAGTACTGTGTTCAGTCCTTGTCTCCCTGGGTCTTTGCCCAACATGACATTTCTCCATGCCAGCCTTCCCTCATTTCAACTAGTTTCCCTTTCAGCCAGCTCACAGCTTGGTTTCCCTTCCCTCTTTTTGGGCTCCTTCACAAAAGTTTTGGCATTCAGGCACACACACATCTTGTACCAGCTACTTTCAGATCAGCCAGGTTGCTTCCTTCCCAGCAAGATAAAGTTGGGTATATATGGATGACAGATTCTTCCTACAAGATGGAATTTAGGTGCCTAGGTCTAAAACTGCATTAGATTTTTATTCTGCTCCAAGTGTCTTAGCTACAAATAAATCCAAGTCTCCTATGTCTTTTAACACTTTAAAGTATGTAGATTGTCTCAAAGATCACAATACACATATTCCTAACAGAAACAAACAAGTATCATGTTTAACCTAAAATAAGGAAACATGATTTTTTTTCAAGTTAAAAATAAAATTGAAGTATCTGAAAGAAATTTGGTTTTAATGATGAAGCCATGTACACTTCTTTCTCACTCTGATCTAAGAAAAAGCAGAACCATCACTTCTGTTGATGTTTTAAAGCAAGACGAAGTTTTAAAGCCAAATCAACACATGAAGCTGAATCAGGTGTCTGGCAGAGAAAATTTAACCCCCTATTGTTAAAGAATATCTAGGTCAGTCTGAGAATGAGAGTAGAGTTTATAATGGAATATTCTGGATGATCTTAATATTAGACTACTTACATGAGAGTTGTTTACAATCTAACAAGATTATGTGTGAGCATAAATGTTTTTTTCTCCAGTCTTCTCTGTCATGAAAAAATTGAAGAGCCTCGTACAGCAAATGGCCTGTGTAAAAACTGTGCTAAAACCATGAGAGTCAGTGGTACTACATGGATTTTTTTAAAGTTTTGGTTGTAGGACCTTTTACTAAAATTATTTTTAAAGAATATTTGTTTCCTGTAGTTCCCACTGACCATTATCAAGGTGACTTTATAGCTGCCTGTCACCCTAACCAAACTTGAAATGTTCATCTGTGGAAATTACATCTGTAATAAGATGTATTTTAGGCTTAACAATTTCATTACACTGCATCAGCCAAAACTAAAGGGCAGCAAACCCCATAGACTCAAATGACAGTTTCTTGTATTTTCTGCCTCCCACTACAGACAGGTATATAATTAATCAACTTTTCAGACCAGTAGAAAGATAAGTAATTGGCTCACATTTACAATGATGTGTCCAACTATAAAAAAAAATATTTTCCTTGGATATTCATTCATTTACACAACAGTTTTCTAAATCCATGAAGATCAGTGCATATGGTCTGTACTGTGCTTCTCATCTTAGAAGCTTGGCAAGAGGACACTGGGCAAAGATGTCTCTGAATAGCTCTACTCAACAAGACTTGGCACTCCACAATCTGCAATTACTGTAATGCAAAGTGCACCAGTCCCCCTTCTTCCCAACCTTGTTATTTCTTCAGCCATTCTTGCAAGAGCTTCTAGGCCAGAGCTGCGTGGTTCCGCAGACCAACCTGTAGCGGCTCTTTTCAGTTCCCACACTGGCAGGGGCTCTTCCTTTATCCATTTATAGAGCTGAAGTGGAGAAGAGAAATAAGGGTGGGACCAGAGTGTGGTCTTGAACCTAAAGCTCAGCATGATTTTAACCTTAAAGCATACCAAAAAATCTAACAGCAATCTGAATGTTTGACCAAAAGTACTATCAGAATGCCTGTTAAAAAGTCTTCCCATATATTCCTCATCACTGACCCTTAAAAAGATGTATATTTTTGATTCACTGCATTGATAGTTCCTTGTTTCGACTAGGACTTCATGCCATACATTATGGAAAAAGAAAAGTGGGTTTCTATACAAAATTTTTCTTTGCTTCACTGTCTAAATGAATTTATTCAGAAGCACTATCATATGATGATCACCACATATAAGGTTATTTATTATATGATCACTTTCTAATATACAAAATTACCAAAACAGTTATTTTCATAGCAGAATGAGGGAAGCTTGTAATTCTAGATACTTTTCAAAGACAGGATTCATGCATGATTTTTTCCCCCTCAGATTTACATTAACTATACTATGTTATTCTGATGGACTGTGGTTTATTTTTGAACGTTTTACTTAAATTGATTGACTCTCAGTTTCCATAACTTGTGACCTTTGCAGTTCCTAAATTGCCTGTACGGCTGGCAAAATGTAACCAGTGTAACAGAGCACAATGTATCTAGAAAGATTTTTCAAGGTAAGGACAAAAGATTGATTTCAAAATTTAACCATTTCTGTAGTGGAAAGAATATAAACAAGCTATTTGAAAAATGGTACATCACTGTTATTTATTTCACTATCTAGCTTTGTTAAAACCTTCTCTATTTCAAGGCTTATGTGTGACACAAAAGGCAACTTATTTGACATAATGCATTTCATACCTTTTTAATATGTTCCTTATTCTGTCTCTCCATAATTGAATCACTTCCCTCTCTCCCCCTTAAAATTTTAACAAAAGACATTTTTATGTTTTACTGATATGTCTCCCACTATTAATAGTACCCCTACAATTACAATCATCAGTCTGAAGCAGAAGAATGCATTGAGAGGCAAAAGCGATAGAGTTCTAAACAACTGAAAATTCTTGTGGCATATGCATCTCCAAATTGTGCGAAGGAACAACATGTACATCTCAAATATGGCAAACAAATTCAAGCTGTTAACTCATTTTCTGTGAGAAAAGGTTCTCTAAATCCAATTTCAAATTGCTTGGAAAGTAATTTTACCTTGAGGGACTATTACTGTAACCATGAAACACTTTTACATCAAATGATCTGAAAGAAGCCAAAAAACTGTCCAACCTGTCAGCCAAGAGGAAGCAAGGAACGAGATGGCTCTTTGACATCTGCTCACTGCTTCCATTAAACCTATAAACAAAGCACCTATATGTGGGGTATAAAGAAGTACAGTGGAAGGACAGGCTGCTGCTGCACCAGGTAGTTGCAACCTTTGTAACTGCTGTTGAATCACTCACGTCAAGGAAACCAGGAACAGCTGGTTGGTTAATAAAAAATCAGAGGAAAAAACCTAACACAAACACACCACAAAACCTGACCAACCACCTTCCCCCTAGACCTTTGTTGCACAAGCCATCACTTACAAAGTTGGGCTACAACATTGTCAGGGATAAAAGAGAAGTAAAAGATCTACCACCTATGAATTAGCTTAATGGGCCCTCAAATATTTCCACACACCTTGTACCACATCTTAATTAAGAAATTCTCTCATGTCCCAGTCACAACTGTATAAACACTCCTCGGCAACTACAGAAACAGTTTTTGTGAAAAAATGGTATTCAAACCAAACCAGTATACTGTTCTGGTTTTGCTCTTGATAAAGTTATGCAGCTAGGAAAGAAGAACACAGCTCAAGCTACAGAACTATTGACCTCTCTCTGGACCACCAGTGTTTCACAAACCAATCTGGAAACATGTGACCTAGTCCATTCTGGCAATCCATGATTTGCTCCCCATAAAAACAACCTCTCGGATTAGCTCTTTTTAATTAAATTTTGATGAAAGATGATATCAACTTTATTTAGATTTTAATGTCTGGAACCAATGTAAAAGCTTGCCCTCTAGTAAGACCTCCAGATGAAAAGTTAATTTCCCATTAAGCATTTTTTCTGCAGGGTGAGCAGCATAAAGTTATCTTACAGTGTTTATGCAACAAATATAAAGCTACAAAAATGGTGGTCTACAAAAGGACAGAAGATGCCTGGTTACTAACCATTTGTTCTCATTTAATTAAAGACATAAAAGGAAAACACTAGTGAAAATAATTACTCAGAAGGGTCTTGAATCCAATATTCTTTTCATCCTAACTGTCATCTAAGGTAAGATCCTTCTCAAGAAGGCTCAAAGCATGAAGAAGTTTCATGAGAGATGAACAACATTTCCATGGGCTACAATTTTATAGAGGACTAGGTAGTTGTGTATTTTCATTATAAATATGCGCTGCATCTTCAGCTAGATCAATCTAGTTGAATAAGGAAGCAAGATTTACACTAAAATTAGTTTTCTTCAAAGTATCAGAAAGTTGAGGTAAAAAGCAAAAAAGCCCACAACCAACAAAAAACTTGCCAAATACTGTAGCAAATGCAAATTAGCAGTTTGAAGAATTACTATTTTACATGATTTTTGACAGAAATATTGTTGTAAGATAACTGTGATATAGCTGCTTAGCATAATGCATGTTTTTCCTTTAAAGATAGCTCACAGGCTCAATTTATAATCTCTGCACACTCCTGTATGATCACTAGCCTTCACTGAACTTGAAGAATAAACACGAGTGTACACTGAAGGAAGGTGCATTAAAACAAAACATATGGGCACATTATACTAATATCTCTTAATACAGTAAATTTCAGTTCCTAAAAGGCATTATTTGCAGCATGTATCCTGTCTGCACATGTCCTGTAACAGCCTCCATTAATAAAATCAAAGGATATTTTTCCAGAGCAATTGCCTCATACAGGAGACAAAAAAAAAAAAAAAGGAAAGGAAAAAAAAGGATAGAACCAAATTTCATGGAGAATCTCAAAACTAAGAATGGGGCATCATAGCTTTTATTACGTCTGGGGGAAACAAGTGTTAAACACTTTCTTCCGGGCACTAGTCTCTTCAAGATGTTACTTGTATGTATTCTAGAACTGATTTTTTTCCTTCTTCATAATAGGAATAAGAAGGTTTAAAATACACGTGATCATACATGGTTGTGCAAGGAGCACTTGGACTGTAATAAAAGTGGGAACTTACTGTCTTGCTGATGTAATTTGTGCTGATATTCATACACTGGAGTCCTTCACTATTGCAGCAACCTCCACATCTGTAGATGGATACACATGGGGGTTTAAAGAAGGTGTTTGTAGTTGCTCCAAACTCTTTTCCCACATCCACACACACTTCACGTGGCATGCACTGAGTTTTTCTCCATTCAGTATCAATACCTGCCAAGTTATAGGGAATTTCATGTGTTATAAAGTGACTGCTTAAAAACAATACTCTCCTGCAGTAAATCAGTAGGATATTTTTTTTCAAAGTTTAGAATCAGAATATACATTGCAAGAGTCCCATTCAGTGAAATACACATCTATCTGTGCTAAGTTTTGACTAATATTTCTTCTTCACAGGGGTGTGACATATTGTCATGGAGCAGAAGAAAAGTCACAGTGTAACTAAGGAATCTAACAAGGCTGGGCTGATCTTATGGAAAAGCAGTACAAAATGGTTTGCTTTGGAAAGGACCTTTAAAGATCACCAAGTCCAACTCATCTGCAATAAGCAAGGACATCTTCAGCTAGATCAAGCTGCTCAGAGCCCCCTCCAAACAGATCTTAAATGTTTACAGGGGTGTACCACCCCTCTTGGCAACTTGTTCCAGTGTTTCACTATCTTAATCATAAAATTTTTGTCTTATATCTAGTTTAAATCCACCGTCTTTTAGTTTAAAACCATTACCCCTTATCCTATTGCAACATACCCAGATAAAAAGTTTGTCCTGATCTTTCCTATAAGCCCCCTTTAAATATTGAAAGGCCACAATAAAGTCTCCTTGGATCTTTCTCTTCTCCAGGCTGAAAAACTTCAATTCCCTCAGTCTTTCATCATTGGAGAGTGGGTCCATCCCTCTGATCATTGTTGTGGCACTCCTCTGGTCTCACTCCAATAGGTCTATGACTTTCTTTTGCTGAAGACTCCAGAGCTGAACACAGCACTCCAGGTAGGGTTTCAGCAGAGCAAAGTACAGCAGCAGAATTTCCTCCCTCAACCTGCTGGCCAGCAACTAAACCTTGAGTGAACTCTAAAGAAGTACTGCCCATCTCCACAAAGTAATTTTAACCAGTTACACACAGTACTTGACTTCAACACTCTATATTAGAGATATTAAATTTGACACCTACACATTAAATGTGAAAACAATTGGATACATTTTTCTTTTGTTATCTACAAGAGACTAATTTGAAGCAAAATGTTATTATTTAGCAATTATGTGTACCACAGGATTTAATTTGAAAGGTGGTATTTACTTAAGACTATTCATGCAAATTTGGGCAAACATTTTATATAATGTTATGTAGCCTTTGGGCAAATACAATTTTAAACTAAACATATATGAGACTTGCAGTTGTATGGCACTCTTATTCCCCCTTGGCACCAGTTCTTGATAGACTATTCAGTGGAAATGGAAATTTCTCCTAATGTCAACCTTAAAATCTTCCATTAAGGTACATGATTTCCAGTATTATGTCACAAAACCCCACCTCTTGCTATAGATTCTGTGTTTCTCTACCTGCAAGCACTTGCAATTGTAAGCTAATGTATTTTTATCCAGGCCACCTAAAACACTAATCAGTATTGATATATTTGTTTGAAAGACTTTTTTTTTTTCCTGTTTTGAGCATAACATCATGCCAACTGCCCCTCTTGTTACAAGAAAAAGCCACAAGTAGACTATTTGTTGTTCAAAGACAGTAACGCATTAAGAGAAGAAAACATTACCCAGCCATGACATAATTGCAGAAAATTAGCAGGAACAATTCAAGGAATCCAATTTTTAGTGCCCCCTTTGCTTGCTGCAAAGTTATTGCGGCTTCTAGAAAGCAGAATTCCTTCTATCTAAAGACAAACACTTCATTTCCTATATCTGCTGAGCTGAGAAAGCAGTCTACACCTTTCTTACAATGGATGTACCAAAAATATGCCTGTGGAGCAACTTGTTTCGTTATGGAAGGTTGACTGTCAAAGATTTTATATTATAAACATGACATCAAATCAAACTGTTGAGGTTGGATTACTGACAATGCTTAGCTGTCAAAATAGTTCTGACATAACTGAGAAGCCTTTGGATTTTAGTATTTTGTGTGTTAGAAGGTGTTTTGTGTCCTCTACTTACTTTTCAGGATCTCTGCATTATAGTGTGCTGCGGCAAATTTCAGGGAATCGTCAGATCTTGTGTCAAAGCTGGAGTGTTCCCTGTTGTGTTGCCAACCTCCTTTCCTCAACTGACATTTGAACATTTTCCAGTATTCTGGGTAAAGTACTGTCATGAGTTCATCCACACTGGACACAGACCGCAACTGCTCTTCCAGATCTTTGCTTGCATGAGCCTGTCAAAGTAACATGCAAGATTAATTATTTTCTCTATTACACCAAGTTTGCTGGAAACTAGCCTGAAAAACAACTCATACATGGTAAAATAAAGTTGTGCTCAAAGGGGTCCTCATTATAAAATCTGCTTGTCAGTCAATGCCAATGTTACTATATTGACAAATACTGAAATGTTCTGCTTCCAAGTATGATACCTGTAGTACAAAACATTTGTGTGAGAAAAGAGCTACAGAATTAAGCCTATAGTTTGCAGTTTGCTTTTATTTTCTTTTGTTTTAAGAAAGGCATCTTCATCCTGGAAATAAAAGTTTTCATGACAAAATTCTGCATGCTTAAACCCCAACATATTTAAATGTTATTCATGTTATTTAGTATCACATACTTGCAAAGTAACATCACATTTTCCCCCCCCACTTTCCCCTAGTCCTGGAAAATCAAAACATCTAGAAATAAAGAGAATAATTTATCTTATTTTGTACCCTATAGGGAAAAACCTTAATAAGCAAATTCTATCATAAAGCACTAAGCCTTAAATCAGGACTCAAGGACTTTCTGAACTGCACACTCCTCACTGCTAAGAGTTTCAGCTGAAACTCTTCAGGACTCTAAGAACCACACTCCTTAGCTTCTTGTTTCAAGAGCAGCCTTAAATCCTGGAATCTCACTTTCCTATTTGCTGGCTCTTAGACAAACTCATTGCAACTGCATTTTCATAAATGACTACAACTCAGATTTACATTATAATTTCTCACTTATCTGGAAGATTCCTCTATACTCTTAGGTGAAACAACATATCACATGAAAGGATTGCTGTTATTTCCTGCCCACTCTTCTCATCCATGAATTGGGCAGCAAAGAGAAAGAGAAGTATTGAAGAACCTTTAGCCACCTTCTCAGACTACGTGGCCCTTAGATGGCAGTATGAGACAGAAAATACAGAGATACTCTGTAAAAAGTGTCTAGCAACTGTCTGCAAACTCTGTGCAGTTTACTACAAAGTTGTTGCTCTAAGTCCAAGAAACACCTGCAAGGGTAAAATGCATCCAAAACCAGAAATAATATTTAAGATTCCTTACCAAACTCCTCTATTAAAAAGAGAAATTCTTTCAATTCAGTGATTTTGAACATTATGTGAATGAAACAACCAGTTCTGAACGAGCTCACCTGAATACAATCTTCTCTTTGGCTCACAAACAACTGAAAGGGTACAAAATGACATATGCTGATGCATCCACTTCCTTATCAAGTGTCTAATGTACCTCCAGGTAAAGTAGATTCACAGAACTCATTTCCATAAATACAGTTACAGAAGACAAAGCTAACAGATTTCAAAGTGATTTTATATGTCAAAGTGTTACAAAGTTAAAGAAATTTTTTTCCACTAAAGCTTCACTGACCACAGTGTCATGAACATCTACTTTGTCCTGAAATATTTCAACAATCAAGCTATCAGTAGCAGAAACATGCTCATGCAGGACTTCCTCTTTTTCCTTGCCCCATATAAAGGGTCATCTCTAACCCAAGCCATCCAGCAAGCACTACCTTGGGGCCTTGCCCTCAAATTGCTTCTGCAGCACAGACCATCATGCTCCCTACCACCCTTTCTCTCCTTTACAGGATGCCACACAGGATTTTAATCAGTGGGTCACAGACAAAAATCCAAGCTGAACAAACAAATAATTCAGCAATTGCTTGCTTTCATCTCTCCTGAGAGGTGAAGAGAGCAGGGTTTGATTAGCCTCATTCCAACCAGACTGTTTCCTCAGAGTGCTGCACACATGTCCCTTGACTAAAGGAAAGCAGGCCACTGTAGCAGCACAGTAAATGCCAACACTGCAGACACTGTGTGTCTGACACACGATGGCATGTGCACAGCACAGGAGGCTATGGCAGAGGTGGCACAAGGCTAGATCCAGTCCATTATGTAAAAGGCACAGAAATGAAAACCGCATAGTCACCTAGTATCTGATCCTAGGAGGTCCTACCAGATCATGGAAATGACATCGAAAGGTTTGTCAACTTTTGATTAAAAGCTGTGCAGCCCATTGTGGAGAAGATGTTAATTAGGTTTTTGTTTCAAGGTACAGGCCTAGGTCATCAGAAAAATGAGTACTGAAACTCAAAATCACTTAGTTGGTAAGAAGCCAGGGTATGGAGCTGGTACTAGCTTATACTTGTTAAAAATAGCATGTGTTGGTGAAAACCTCTTTGGTCAGGAAATCAAGTCACACCTTTCCAGCTAGACAGAAAATTTGATATACACACATAAAATACATACAAATAAAAATCAAAACATGAAGAAATTAGTGGCTTTTAATAAAGCATTGTGTCAAATTGAGTAAACTATTGTTTTGAAGTGAATGTTTTTCCTGCATGTTCCATGGGCCAGAGTGCCATGTCCTCACAACATGAAGCAAACACTTAATATGAAAAAAAAAAGGTAACTAACTTCTGGAGTGGATAAATAAAATATTTTTTAAATGAATCATCATTATTGCATTTGAATTATTCTGTGTTTAGTTTAATAAAACCATTTGCTTGTAAAGATGTCTTCAATTCAAACTTACTTTCCACACTGCAAAAAACCAACTTGATCACCAGAGGGATTTTGTTCTCTCTCCTCTTTTGATTTAGTAAGAAAGGGGAGAAGAAAATACCTAACTGTATATTAAATTGAGTACATGCAGGGCCCTGAGGTGGGGGGAGGAAGTTAGTTTTTAGTGTGTTTCTAGTATTACCTTGACACATAGATCAATGATCTCTTCCTGGTACATTCAATGTAAGTCTATGTATTTTTTTAACTGCAGCAAATTACTCTTATCTGTGTCAAACTGTTTAAAAAAACATGTGTGTAAGGAGCTGGTGGAGTGATTTAATTTTCTACAACAGTCAAACTTGACTGCTGACATGAACATCAAACAAAATCTTAAATCTTATGGATTAGAAGAGTGTCCCCAGTATACAGCAGAAGCATCAGATCATTAAGAATTGTTGGAAAGTTTCTACATTTTTAAGAGAGAAACCGCTTCTGTAAATAAAACAGTTGTCTAACAACATCTGTTATTTTATCCAAATTTTAGTTAATTTCACAAAAATACACTGTCTCAGTCCCTACCTTTTATTCCAAATTCTCTGCCCTTTCTTAATTGTGCACTGCCTTTAGTATCGGACACTGGTTAAAAAAAAATAAAAACTCAAAATGATTCTGCAATGGAAAGGCAGACTTTTAATTAGAATTGATGACAAGATGCAAAGAAAGTAACATCAAAAATGTACTACAAATCAGAGGAGCTCTAATTTTTCATGAATCTTATGCAAGCCCAGATTAGTAAAGTTTAGAAAGAAATACTGTTTGTAGATACAGCTACTGTCACCAAGCTAGTTTTTTCCCAAATATAATTTTACTATATTGAAATAAAATAAAAATGGCTCTGTTGTCTGAAAGTAATGTAATGTTAGCAAAGTTTGTGATAAAAGAAATTCTGCAACTTTTAGGACCAAAGAAAACTTTTTGATAAATGTAACAGCACACTGGTTTTCATTTAATCAGTTGTAGTGGACTCTGCATGAAATCCCAGACCAACCACACAATGTTTAACAGGCAAGACACTCTGCTCTCTATATTCTACATTGAGAAGGAATCAGGAAATCATACCACCAGTGGCTGCAGATGCACTAATTTGTTTTTTTTTAAACACCCCCTGCTCTCAAAATAAATGTTTACCTCTGACCTTTGACTGGCCATACTAATGGTCTTGTCATTTTTTACATATTATCAATGTTGTCCTGGATGATCACCTAACAATTCTAGAAGCTGTATTCTGAAGAAAGACATTGAGCAAACCTTTGGCTAGCCAACCTCCACAAGATAACAGGTAATACTGAGAAAAATAACAACTTAAAAATACAAGAATTAAAGGAGAATACAGTGAAGACAAGCCTGCTTCATTTCACTTTCACATTACTTTTTGAGGAACAGGTGAAATGACAAATACACATATAAATGATGCTGTAAGGGTTGATGACAAGTGCCCTCTCACTATTACTTAGGAACATTTTATTCTACCAAAGTATGTTTTTCAGAATGTGGCTTCCCATTGCACAGAATCACAGAAAGTTAGGGGTTGAAAGGGACCTTGAAAGAGCATCTAGTCCAACCCCCATGCCAGGGAGGATCACCTAGAGCAGGACACACAAGAATGCATCTCGGTGGGTCTTGAATGCCTCCAGTAAGACTCCACAACCTCTCTGGGGAGCCTGTCCCAGTGTTCCATCACACTCACAATGAAAATCTTTTTCCTTATATATGTTTACATGGAACCTCCTATGCTCCAGCTTGCAACCGTTGCCCCTTTTTCTGTCATTGGGTACCTCTGAGAAGAGCCTGGCTCCATCCTCCTGACACTCATCCTTCACATATTTATAAACACTAATAAGGGTCTGCTCTCAGTCTCCTCCTCTTCAAGCTAAAGAGACCCAGCTCCCTCAGCCTTTCCTCATAAGGGAGATGGCTCCACTTCCTCAATGATCTTTGGGGCTCTGTGCTGGACACTTTCAAGCAGTTCCCTGTCCTTCTTGAAATGAGGGGCCCAGAACTGGACACAATATTCCATCACCAGTGGAGGTGGAAGAGAACCTCTCTTGACCTGCTGACCACATCCCTTCTAATACAGCCCAGGATGCCATTGGCCTTCTTATCACAAGGGCACATTGCTGGCTCATTGTCATCCCTCTGTCCACCAGGATGCCCAGGTTCCTTTCCCCTGTGCTGCTCCCCAACAGGTCAGCCCCCAGCCTACATTGGTACATGTGGCTGTACTTTTCCAGATGCAAGACTCTACACTTTTCCTTGTTGTATTTCATTAAATTTCTCCCCACACATCTAGGTCTTGCTGAATGGCATCACAGCCTTCTGGTGTACACCCAGTTTTGCAGAAAATTAAAGCTTGCAAGGGGAGAGAGGCAGGATACCAAATACACCCTACAGGCATTAACAAAATCAAGGCTGTGACAGGTTTTCCACGCATTACATTATTTGTCTTTCACTTGTCCCCAGTGTCTGCCTCTATTATTAATAACAAAGGTCACAACACTTAATATTTGGCAGCATGCTTGACACATAATTGATGGTGCAATGTGCTTTAACGATACTTTATGCATCTGCCAGACTACTGCTGTCAACTTATTTCATTTTCAAGGTTTTTGTTGAAAACTCCTAATAGGAATATGCTGTTTGTAAATACCTCCATTTTAATATGATTGAAATGTATTAAAAATTATTGACTGATTGCAAGGTATTAAAAATCAACTAGTTGAATGCAATCCTTGCAACAGTGTGCAAACAAATGGATACTGCAAAAGAACAGTATGTATGAACACTAGATTCGTATAAAACTTCATTGCAATTTTCATGTATTTCAGTGCTAGTCTTTTGGAAGTTGATGCCAGTAAAAAAAAGAGAGAAAAAGTCTTAATTAAATAGCTTAGCCACATTTTACATTGAACTCTTTTTTTTCATACTGGGATAGCCCTGATTTTGATCTCGTATGTACTAATTTGTCACCAGTAAAACTGAATAATGCAGTTTTGCATTTGCAACCTTTTAAGTTACCATTCAACACAGTAACAAAACAGTGCCTTACAGAAGGCACTTTTTGGGTAACAGTGAGCATAGCTTTTTATTTCAAGATATTGTAAGTAAGTAGCAAAAATACTGCAGTTAATTTGAACTAAATCGAAACATCATGAGAACAGCAGAGAGATTAGAATCAGTTTCTGTTCCAAAGACCTTACAAAGCATATTAGGCAAACATGAAAAGTAAGAAAGAAAGTATAAAAGAAATAAAATGGTCTGATCTATATTATGTGTTCTCTACACATTCTGGCATTTTAAATACCAATAATAACACCAGGCAAAGAAAATAAATTAAGGGGGGATGGGGAGCAAGTAAGGGAGAGAATGCACAAAGCTGATAGGCAAATTAAAACAAACAAGTTTGAGGAGAGATCTGAAAGAGAATTTGTTAAAAATGAAGAAAAAGACATTGGCTTTGAGGACAACCTTTAGGCTATGGAAGTTTCATTTCTATATTGTATGTCACCTTTTTTTCTCTTTCTGGAACATTTTTTGAGACAAAGATGCATAAACTGCTAGAAAATCATCCCAGGCTTGTATTATTTAATATTGCTTTCCTGTTTATGCTTTCCTGTATTTAAGCTGAGGTAGGCAGTGTAAAATTTCCATTTTAAGGGAAATTCAATTTTTATGCAAGTCAGCATTTTCCAGGTGGTATTTATTTAGATATTATTAGAAAATGCTGAAAAACATGTCTAGGATTATAGATTTGCACAAAGGCACTTAGGTTAGGTCCTTCAGTCAAACACTTTGCTGTTGCTGAGGTTCTGAAACACATTTCTTGGCTGGTGCTTATTCCTCAAGTACCTGCATTCCTGAATGGTTCTCAGCTTTCCTTAATAAAATGCCAGTACTTTTGTGCACTCAATGAGAATTATTTATGAAAATACCATTTTTTTTTTTTCCTTCATCTGAGTCTGATTTCCCTGGGAAGCAGCGAGGGAGAGAGAGAGAAGCTATTCTAGTCACTTTCTAGAGTAAGTGCCTGTTCTGCTGCCCATTTCTTTTTAGAAGCTCGTCTTAGATGGCTGGCTCTCCCAGGTTTCTACAAGCTTGGACAATTAAAAAAACTGCTGTAGGCAAGACAGCATCTTATACAATTCAAGGTGGCAATGCCACAGTGCCATGTGAGAAATTCATACTATCTAGACACACACTCGTGTGCACTCAAACGGGAAAAGAGAAGGTGTCAAATACCATTCCTGCCTATGATGGAAAGCAGATTTGAGAAAAAGAGTTGGTAGCACCTTAGCCAGACCCTGATTATCTGTGACCTTTTGGAAGCAATTTCACAACTTGCTTATAGCAACAGAAAAGGTTTTGTTCTCATGCACGTCAGCTTGATCTTTGAAATTTGCATTCTTCCACAGCAGTGGTCTTTAACTTGTGCTCATAAATCCCTGCAAACTATTTCTTAGAATACAGGAGGTCACAATTGCAAAATAAAATACAAAAATCAAGGGTGTTCTCAATAGACCTGATTCACTATTCAGGAACTTGCACTAGATGAGCCCACAAATTAAAGGTTAAAGGCCACACTGCAGCAACCATTTGCAAAGTGGAACTGTATCTAGATTATTTAATTCACTCAAAGACTCATACTGATGTTTCCAGCTAACACTACAAATAGACTGGGAATCAATAAGGATTTGGATTAATGCTGCCAAATGGCTTACATCTGATTAAATTTTGGAAACATCAGGCAGTGCAATCTGTACCAGATGAGACTGATTTTCTTGGTCATCCCCAAATACAGTGGTCAGTGGAGACACACACAAGGATCACCATGCATAACCAGAAGAAAGGGGAAACCATTTTTAATTGAAAACCATTTGTCTGAAAAAAAAAAAACCAAAAACAACCAAATATTTATAAAGTGAAAATACAACATTGTGATGATTGTTGGGTTATTAAGGTGATTAAAAGACTCAACAATCTGCTAGAAAGGAGACAGCTAGCAGCTTGGGAAGGCAAGTGCCCTCTGCAACACAACTACCGGTGTCAAATGCTTGAGCCCCAACTATGAAGCATCTGGGTTCATGCCATATGGCAGTTCTGCAGAATGCAACACATTATAAAACCAGTATGCTCATTTTGAAAAAATTTTAAGGAACTCTTAACAAACATTGAGGAAAATCAATCACATAATTCCAAAAAGAAAACTTAAGTACTTAGAAATTGAACTCCAACTACAAATTCTGGTTATAAGATCTTACTCTCTTAGCATAAAACAAAACACCAGTCAGGCAATTTTTACAAATTGTTTGGATATTTCTGGATTTTTAAAATACTCTGCAACTTTTTGTTTTCTTTCCAATAGTCAGATGTATTTCAGCAAAATACACAAGAACTACCAGGCCTTTATAAGAAGATTGTCTAGTTTCAGTCTTTACTGGGCTTTCATTGGTATTATCTTCACATTTATTAACAACTGACATTAGCTTTGTTGGTAAAAGCAAACAAATACAAAGGCAGTTTTTGAAGAAAACTATTAACATGGTAACATTGCAATTACTTCTCATCACTTCAGCAGATGTAATATAGGCAGTGAGAATTAAAACCCTTCTCTCTATGAAGTAGAGATTTACTAAGTGAGAAGGTAATGGTCAGGCCCTTCATGGTAATTTGAATACCAGCCCATTCTGAGATACTGCTTGAGCACAGTGCATGTGCTATGCAAAGACATCCTAGACTCTAATTAGTTAGTGAGAATAAGAGCTCTGGCCATGTATCAAGTTCTGGGCTTCAAAAACACAGTAGGTACAGTTTTAATGTAATGTTTTCTATTCAATGGGTCCATAGTACCTAAGAAAAGGTTTCACTAAGAGCTGGAATAAGAAATTGCACGCTCTTAAGAACATTTCTAAGTTATGCTGATCACATAGGCTACAGCAAATGGTGCATTTTCACTGTGATGACAGTGTTCAGTTTCCAATTTAACGTTCTTTTTGACAATGTGGTCACTTACAGGACAGAATACATCACCTCTTATCACTGTTGTATAGTTTCTCTCATTACTAATTAACTTTCCTTTTCAACAATTTTTTAAAATCTCTACTTGAAGCTCTGAGCAAATGTACTTAATCTGTGGTCTAAATATTTGCCAACAGGTCACAGAAATCTCTTGAATTAATGATACTTTAAAAACAGTTCTTAAATAATTTCACAGGCCATGAAACAAGATCAATTGCATTTCAAAGAAAAAGTCAAACTTTATTCCTAAACAAACGTCTTAATCTAATAGAACATGATTTCTGTATTATTAAACAAACCTTGCACAGTTTACAGATCTGTACAGAAATATTAATTAGAAGACCACCTACCTTGTCACATCGCCTATTTCAACAAACATTCCAGCTATAAACACAATACACTGCTTAGAACTCAACAAAAAGCAAGAAGAATAACAGGCATGTTCTAATACAGCAATTCCAGTTGCAAAAATCTTTGTTCTAAATTACCACAAGTTTTGTATATATGGAAAAGGAAACAAATCAAAGGCTTTTAGAAATCTGCACATTTTATTACATTTCAAAGTTTCTATATGTATGCTGCCAAAATTACATTATTAACTGATTATTTTATTTAACATCAAGTTTCTTCAGTTTATTTTACACAAGTCATTAAAAAAATATAGTCTGTTTGGTAAATCAAAGTAATACACCAGGCTAACCAGCCTTTGGTAACTGAAGTATGAAATTGTGAGCTTTCACTAATAAACAAAATACCAGCAGAAGCTTTTGTTTTTGTTGTGGAAGTTTATGGAAAGGTTCATTGCTATCATAGGTAAAAGAAAGAGATAATATGAATGTTGCTAGACTGAGGTAGGTACACAGTGCAAAGCACCTTTTACTCATCATACACTTGTGCCCACTCTGATAATTTGGGTTTGAAATCTGTTGCACTCTAAATTCTGTGTGGAACATCCTTTGGATCACCATTTGACATCTGTTACAGAGGAGTTATACATGAATAAAAACATTTGTTTAGATACTGAGCCTATAATACTTTTTTCCTTGCCTTTAGATGCTGCAGGGGAAAAAAATAGCCGGACGACAGAGAAAAGCACTATCCAACCTTAATCCCAAAATTCCAAATGGAAAGCACTATCCAACCTTAATCCCAAAATTCCAAGTGGATTAGAACAATACAAAGAGAAGAAGATTTATCTTCAAGCCTTTAAGTACAACATTACATTGAAAGCATTTTCAAAACAAAAGACAACGGTAAAATCCTTTATCTACGCACAAAGCCATAATGGTCTATTAGGAGAAAATTGTTTAAACTCAAGAAAAGACAGTACTTTAACACATCAGAATTTGAGAATAATGGAATAGTGTGGCATGGCAGAATGCCATTTAATTCATCCTGTATTTGAATAACCCATACCAGATGCACACTTTCAGGTACTGCAATCATCAACTGAGATGTTCCTCTCCACAGAAAGGGTAACATGATGTAAGGCATACCTTTGCTTCTCCTGATGTGCTTAACTTTATTACAAACTATGATAGAAAAGATCTGTGCACTTTCACATCCCTTCTGAACTACAGGAAGGAAACCCCACCTTCCCCCCCCCAAAAAACCCACCAAAAAAAGACCAACAACCAAGGGATTTTTGTTCACCAAAGAGAAGAAATGCTTGTGTATTGAAGAAGAAAGCCTACTATACCATATAAAACCTAACAGGTATGAACAGATTTGTCAGCAAGACATGAGCGATGGGGAAGGGCAATAGAATCCTTGAGAATGCCAAATCCAAAAAATAGATTAAGGCTTGGTCACAATTCCCTTTCATGCAACCAGATCAAGAGAAATATATGTTGCCCATTATTTTTGGCTTAAATTATTCTGAATAGTGTATTGTACTATAATGTTACTTAAAAAGGGTCAAGGAACATCAGCAGTATTAAACTAGATGCTAATTTTTACTGACAAGACACAAAGTAATCCAATGTTGAACATAATATGTTACAAAAAGACTTTTTGAAGAAGGCTTGACTGAAAGAATGCAGTTTTTGCAAGAACAGACTTTAAAAGTGTGTCCTAAACTATCAAATTCCACTGGAACACATATAATCTCTAATGAGAAGTATAAATTCGGGTCTTGAAATCCAGGACACTTGCTGTTAGTTGAAACTGGTCCTATACCACTTTGCTGAGTTGCCTGCACTCTTATCCAGGCCCAGAAACTAATGAAAAAGAAAATTTGGATTTATAGGGATTATATATATTAAAAGGAGGCATACAGAGAGCAAAAGAAGTGGGAACAGACGCTGTAGTTATTCAAAGTCTTTGGAAAGAGGTAAGGAAAAATGTTTGAAATTAAGCTAAGCATATGTTATATTGTTCTATTGAAATATTTTCTCATCATAAGCTTTTTATCCACTCTTAGAAGTAAATTACTTTATGAAAAATAATAGTTTTGTATCACAGCAGAGTCTTGAATGTACAAAAAAAATAAGTAAACAAACTAAGGTATCATGTTTGTGAGGTGAAAATGATGAGGGAGTAAAAATTGGTTCATACCAGGACAGTGAAGCATAACACACAGTCTCAGGCTCAGCACTCTGAGATTTTATTCTTCAGAAGTAAAGGTACACTTCTCGAGATGACAGATTCTAATACAAAAGGAAGAAGCAGTTAAGTCAGTAGGTTTCAGACTTTCTGAATAAAAAAATCCTGTCATATTAGTCAATTTCCTTAAAATAAAAGGTTACAGAGTTCTTTTGAGGTTTTTAGCAGAAGAAAGTGTGAAAGCAGGAGAATTTACGCAGAAGAGAATTTTCAAATTCTCCAGCACTACCAGCCCTTTTTCAAGCATATGAAGCCAAATTGTGATTTATAATGACTTGCATACAAAATCATGATGGGGTTACATGCACAACACTGTAATGTAGTAGAAAGTTTCTTTTGACTGTTTTTTTTCCCCCAGTAGCTCAGTGTGTGTACCATGAAGCACACACATTTTTCTAAGACTACAGTCCTGGAAATTATAATTTTGGACACACGCTTGTTAATACCAAGACTCCAGTGTAATCATTGAGGTTACCATTTACAGGACCAGATGATGAAACAACTTCTGTCTGTTCTTTTCTAGCCTGTTTCTAACATTTCTTTTACTAAGAACTGCAATTTCCTCAATACTCTGAGACAACAGCTCGTTTCAAACAAAGCAGATTCAGACACAGGGAACACATGTCCCATTAGAGTAACTGGCAGTGAGAATGACATTTCTGGTATGCTGAATTAAATTTTGTTTCAAATGAAAGTGTTTTGTTTATCTTCAGTTTTATTTGTACTAAGATCGCAAGAGAAAGAAAAAATGTAAATGAATGATCTTCAAGAACATTTTGTTTCATACTGGAAGTTTTAAAACAATTTGGAGAGCAATTATTAATGGCACTTTATAAACATGTATGGCAGATGCTGTTTTGTATTTTTATTCATTGACCTGGAGGTCATTTTTGACATCCCACACAATAATTGCCATCACTATCTTACATTTCTGAACATACAAAAAACAGTCATGATGCAGTATTAGGGACAAAACTAGAACAGTGTCTATTAAACTCCTATTTCCCTTGAGAAGGAAAGGAGCAAAGCATGCAGAATTTTGCTGTTCCAAAAGAGTCAGATTTTAAAAGTGTAGCCTTAACAGGTCTCTCTACAGTTACGTGTATTTGTCATTTGTATCGGTTAGAATTTTAAGTATGACATAATTTGGGGGATTTTTTTCCTGAGACGTCATTAAAATTGACTGTGCCTTTAAAAAACTATGCCCAGATGCTATGGGTACAGCTAATAAAAGGCACAAAGGCCCAGTCAAGGTCAAGCTGCAAGTTTGTCTCTAATTGCCCAGTTATACATTCCTTGCTCACGCAAATCTTCTACTGACTTCAATGGGATTTTTGTTTAGTGAGGATTACAGGATTTTGCATCCTAGCTTAAGTATTGCATCTATACATCACTGTGTATAGCACGTTTCTGTCCCTACAGACACAGTAGCTGTACTTTTACTAGCTCCAAATACCACATTAAGTTTTATGCTTTTTAAGTCTTTCACTATCCCAAAGCTTTACAACTTAGTTTTCTTACACTGAATTTATTTTTCTCTTCCATGATCAACATTATTGGACTTTGAAAATTAGTTACCTGGCAGCCAATGTTTGTCCCACTGCTGCTGTAGTTTTCAAACATGCTAATTTGCTTCTAAAACCTACTGACCTAACTACCATATTAGTCACTCTGCTAAAACACAATGACAGTATTTTTCCTACCCTAAAGTCCTTCTCTTAAATCCTTGGTTACACTTCAGCTCCTTATTAATGCCGTCTGGCAATTTCAAGAGGATCTTACCAATGCCCATAATAGATTTTTTGACTTCTCTAAACATTTTTGCCTGTCACAACATGTTTGTATGATTAATTCTTAAGTCCAGAGTTTTTTCAGATGTTTACATCAGGTTGCCTGCAGTCCTTCCTTAGGATACCGCCACAACATATGTTCATAAAACATTTTTTCATCATTATGCAAACATTACAATCCAGATGAAGTGTCTGCTATCATTTTTTATCAGAGCAGCTGTATGATTCAAAGGCAAGGGTGTTTCTATGTTGTCAGTTCAGGCCTGCTGGTCTCTTCCCCATCCAAACTGAACAGATGAGGAAAACCAGGCACAGCTGACAAGACAGGGCTTGCTTCTAATAGCGCAAACACAAAATGCCATGAGTTCATCTTCAGTGTATCCTAGCTGGTCCAGCACCAACAAAACCCTTCTACCACCTCCCAGAGCACACAACAGGGCACCTGCAGCATTACACTCCACAAACGCTCCTTCAAGGGGCTGAAACACAGTTGTTGACTATCAAAAAACCAAAATATACTAAAAAAACCCTAACAAACAACAACAAACAAACAACAAACCAAAAAAACCCAACAACAAAAAAATCCCTCTGAAGTATCTTCCAAAACCACAAAACAGTATTATGCCTCAGAGATGTTATATGGGAGCTGAGGGGACCCATATAAGCTGCTACACGAAGTATGTATGGTCAGCCTGCTTTGTGCAACATTGACATAGGTGAACCCATATCCATGAGCCCTGGGGGCTAGTTTGCTCTCTACTACAGTCCACAAAGACTAGATAGAGTCTTTGCTTCTTCCATAAAAAATACAATGTGCATGAGATATATATGGCAGAACCATTTCCCGTATCTTGATAACTCCAAATAGCTCCCAAAGTAACGTCTCACCTATGGACTCCCTTGTAAGCAAAAACTGATCAATGAAATAAGAAGGCATCACATAATTTACTACGTGGTAGCTCGCCATGTGGGTTGTATCACAGGGAATCCAAGCAGCTTCAGTTAAACTATAGTTATTTCCCATCCTCTGGTGTACATAAATGTCACTCTAATTTTATTGCCATTTAACAAGATTTTTTTAGTAGATGACAGAATGGGTTATATGAGCATCAGAAACACTAGCTAAAGTGACACACTCAGTGAAGTATCTTTATTTAGCTAAAAAGTCACCAGTTAGTTGCAAGCAACAGAAGACCTATAATCACTGCTCAAGTTCTGCAGTTTCTCTGGTATCACTACATGAGTGACCAGAATACAGTTTAATGGAATCCTCTTTCAAGGTTACATTATGTTCAATACAGTGTGAAACAATCACTGCCAATCCACATGCACACCAGTATTTTTCATGCTTGAAAAGCACAACATAAGCAGGAGATTTTATCATCAGCTATTTACTTGAAACACGAAAGAGCACTTAACTCCCGCTAATAAGTAAGGGATGCAAACTCAGTGCTGGGTTTGGGACATTGCTACAAGACTACAATCAACAGGCACTGTCTGATCTGGACCATATGCAGGTAACTTTTGGGGGCTCAGACACCAGCCTGACTGTCATACCTTTGTCTTGGCACATACAGTAGCAGCAGAGTGCACAACTAATTGCCAGATGATACACAGTTCAGTAGATGTTTGCCATGCAATGAGAACTGAGTCTCTTTCAGTCTTCAGTATCACAGGCCACACCTTGAGTACTGCGTCCAGTTCTGGACCCCTCAATTTAAGAAGACTCTTGAACATGTCCAGAGAAGGGCAATGAGGCTGGTGAGGGCCCTTGAGCACAAGCCCTACAAGAAGAGGCTGAGAGAGCTGGGATTGTTTAGCCTGGAGAAGAGGAGGCTCAGGGGAGACCTTATTGCTGTCTACAACTACCTGAAGGGTAGCCAGGAGGGGGTCGGTCTCTTCTCTGAGGCAACCAGCACCAGAACAAGAGGACAGAGTCTCAAGCTGTGCCAGGGGAAGTTTAGGCTCGAGGTGAGGAGAAATTCTTCCCAGAGAGAGTTGTTAGCCATTGGAATGGGCTGCCCAGGGAGGTGGTGGAGTCACCGTCCCTGGAGGTGTTCGGGAGGGGATTGGACGTGGCACTTAGTGCCATGGTTTAGTAGTCGTGAGGTCTTGGGTGTGTCGTGGTTTGGGAGACCAAATTCTCCCACCACAGGCAGAAATAACAACTCAGACAAACGGATTGCAAAATAATGGTGGAAAGTTTAAATGGGAAAACAAAAAAAAAACAATTAAAGTTTTACAGAGAACCACAGGCACCATGACAGAAGAGAGAGATATCCAAACAAACATAGCCAAGAACGCCCCATCCCCACCTGGGGGTACACCCAAACTCCCCGTGCCAGGGCTCTTTCTTCCCCCCCCCCAACCCAGCCTTGGGCCTGGGCAGGCCCAAGGGAGGCAACTCACACCATTTTACCTAGGCAGCAGCAGGGGACAAAAGAGAAAGTGAAGACCCCACGAGGATGTTTTATAGAGGAGCAGAGGATTGTTGGTGAAATACCTGGTTTGCTGTGACCACCTAGTGGGCTGGACCCTTTTGGGACCTCCCAGGTGTGGTCTGTGCAGTGGCATCCGGGCCAGCACCCAGCCTAAACCACCACAGGGTGATAGGTTGGACTTGATGATCTTTGAGGTCTCTTCCAACCTTACTGATTCTATGATATTGAGTCACATCCAATAACAGAGGTTGGATAACAAGAACTAGCAGATTGATTCCGTTCAAAAGCTAGACTGATGTAATTTAAACAACAGATGTGTTTTGTGTTGCTATTCTGTCCATAAGCAACATGGAACTCACATGGAGGGCATGAGTCAGAATTAGATAAATCCAATTTTTAGAAGGTATTTAGCTGTCCTGGTTTCAGCTAGGATAGAGTTAATTTTCTTCCTAGTAGTGGTAGTTCTGTGTTTTGGATTTAGTGTGAAAATAATGCTGATAACAGTCTGATGTTTCAGTTGCTGCTAAGTACTGCTTATCCTAAGTTAAGGATTTTTCAATTTCCCATGCTCTGCCAGTGAGTAGGTGCACAAGAAGCCAGGAGGGAGCATGGCCAGGACAGCTGACACAAACTAGCCAAAGCGATATCCCATACCACAGAACATCATGCTTAATATAGAAACTGGGGGAGTTAGCCAGGAGTGGCAGTTCTCTGCTCAAGCATTGGTCAGTGGGTGGTGAGCAATTGCATTGTGCATCACTCCTCTTATTTTTTTCTCTCATATATAATTTATTTTGGTTATATTCCTTTTCATTACAATTATTATTATATTTAACTTAGTTATTCAACGGTCCTGAACTCAACCCACAACTTTTACTTTTCAATTCTCCTTCCAGTCTATCTTTTCTGTGAACTAAAACTCTTGTGCGGCTTATTTTGACCTTCTTTTAGTAAAGCCTGCACTAAGCTGTGGTAGTCTGCATCCTGCAGACAGAACAGAAAATATTTCCCCTCTGAAGTGTCCAGATGTATTTTTTCCATTCTCAACTTTTTTTCAGAATTTAAGGACTGAATCCTGTTCTCTGCAACCACACATGGTTAGCTTCCTGAGCTTAATTCCAACATTTCCAACATTTCCTCAGAGCATCCCTCATATGAGATGCATAAAACTCCTTTCAACAGTCTTAAAACCAAATGACATATACATTAATAACTCTCAGCATGGACTGCCTATACAACAATGTTATTTGCACCTACCAATTCTGCCCCCAGACAAGACTCCAGCTCTTACATCACCCTTCTTAGGGCTAGACACACTTGAAAGTAGTTTTGCAGAGTACATGGACACTCCCTATGAACAGTACCATTTCATAATACTGTCCTTTACATAATTAGTGTTCAAACAGTAACTGCAAAAAAACCCCAGGGGTAAGGGAGCAATACTCCAGGACCAGATTCACTGGGTTTGCCCAGTGGCAATATGAAAGCCCACACACAGTGAAACCTTGCCCCAATTCTTTTAGAAAGCCACATCACTGGCAGGCAGAATTATACCTGTGTACTAATACATCCAAACTTGAAGTAATAGAATTTATGGGGAGAAAATCAAACAAAAAAACCCCAGGGGTAAGGGAGCAATACTCTAGGACCAGATTCATTGGGTTTGCCCAGTGGCAACATGAAAGCCCACACACAGTGAAACCTTGCCCCAATTCTTTTAGAAAGCCACATCACTGGCAGGCAGAATTATACCTGTGTACTAATACATCCAAACTTGAAGCAATAGAATTTATGGGGAGAAAATCAAACAAAAAGCACCATGTAAATGACTGTATACCAATATTCATGATAAAAGGCTTTACACCTGCTAATAAAAGTAAACTAGAAGGTGCCCTTGATATTAAGTCCTGAATCAGGCAGTACAGCATATTAAAAAGATGTAGACTTGCCACTGTATTTAAAGTGACTTCCTCAGGACTCATAAATGTCCCATAAAGCATGAGCTAAACTAGCTAGAAACAGATGTTAAAAGCATACATCCAGACAGAAAATACAACACATTATGCTAAATAAATAGTTTGCTGACAACTGTTGTCCAAACAGATATTAAATGGACAATGCAACCCAGTGAAATCCAACAACAGTATAAATGGCACAAATGAATATACATATGTATGTGCTCTGTCATACTTCCAGATGGGCAATGCGTGAGATGAGCTCAAGACCTGGGAAATAAAATGTCCATTAAAAATGTCCCCCAGGTGTAGCTAAAACAGGCAAATGTAGTCTGAAATTTGATTGACTGTTGCTTATATTTTTTGTTCATATACCTCACTGCCTTACAGAATTATATGTTTTGCAAATACAGTTAAGTATTTAGCTTAGTGAAAGCTTAGTGAATTCCTATGCCATAAAAACACACATCCCACTAAACTGTTACTTGAGTCTGGCAACAAGGTCTGAACGGAAGCAAGTTTTGGGGTTGTTCTTTGCTGTGTTTTTTTTGGTTGGTTGGTTGTTTTTAAAAATTATTATTGTTGTTTTCTTAGTTTGCTTCATGCAAGCAGCCAATGATAACTTTCTATTCCTCCTTGACTGACAGAATTATTTAGGTTGGAAAAGTCCTTCACTGGTCATATAGTCCAACCTCCTGATCAAAATCCAAAGACAAAATGTCTACAACCTTTCTGGAAAACTTGTTGAGATGTTTAATTATCCCTGTAGAAAACCTTTTTCCCTCCTTCTATCTTGTAGAAGCTTCTCCTATTTCAACTTATGATCATAACATCTTGTTTTAAGCCTCTGCACCTCAGTGAAGAGCCTATGTCCATCTTCTTAGTAACCATAAGTTTTGGAAGACCACTACAAGGTCCAGTCCTCTCAGACTTCTCATAGAATACATAGAATAGACCAGGTTGGAAGAGACCTTCAAGATCATCGCGTCCAACACATCAACCAATCCAACACCACCCAAACAACTAACCCATGGCACCAAGCACCCCATCAAGTCTTCTCCTGAAAACCTCCAATGATGGCGACTCCACCACCTCCCCAGGCAGCCCATTCCAATGGGCAATCACTCTCTCTGTGTAGAAGTTTTTCCTAACATCCAGCCTGAACCTCCCCTGGCACAGCCTGAGACTGTCCTCTTGTTCTGGTACTGGCTGCCTGGGAGAAGAGACCAACATCCCTCTGTCTACAACCTCCCTTCAGGTAGTTGTAGAGAGTAATAAGGTCACCCCTGAGTCTCCTCTTCTCCAGGGCACATGTTCAACCAAGTTTCTTAGCATCTTTCCAGTATTTTCCCCAAAACCAAGCACAGTATTTCACATGTTGTTTAACAAACATCAAACAGAGGAGGATATCCACATTGCTTAATTTACTGAGCCAGACAGAGCCCAAGATGGGGTCATCTTGCATTGCTAATAGGGTACAATACAGGTTCACACTCAGCTTACTGTCTACCAGGATGCCCAAGCCCTTTTCTGCAGAGCTGCTCCCCAAACAGTCAGTCTCAGGTTGTATCATTGCAAGGAGCTTTTCCATTCTAGGTTAAAGACTTCCCATGTGTATTTATTGAATTTCATGATATTCCTGTCAGTACATTTTTCCAGTGCACCTAGGTGTCTCTGAGTGACAAACATTACCTGAAGTCTAGCAGTTACACTGCCTCCACACCTTCAGTTTGGTGTCATCCAAATACCTTAAGAAGATTCACTCTGTCTCACTACAATATACCATCTCCTTCTCCTGGTACTGGCAAAGATATAAAACACAACAGATCCCAGGAGAGGCCACTGAGAAAAGGTATTTGTAACTACCCACCAAAAAGAGTATGAACCATTACCTACGTTCTAGAAAACAAGCTTCCAACCAGTCAACCAGACCCTAAGATTCTAACTTGAATATAAGAACACTGCAAAAGCATTGCTGAAATGAATGTAGTTGAAGTCCATTTCTTTGCCCTCACCCACGTATCTATGAATTTCCTCATAGATTGTGAACAAATTAGTCAAGCATGATTTACTGTTGGTGTAAACATGCTGCCTCCAAAAGGATCTAATTTACCAGTTCCCTAAATAAACCAAAGTTTGCTCTATCAAAGGCTAGGATGTATACTCTGCCACTTACCTTCCTCACTTTTCTCAGGATGTTGAGTTTCATAGTCACTACAAGTCAATGCTTGGCCATTTCTTTATTTGTGAGAACAGCATCAACCAGGTATATTGCATCTACGTTAGAGTCCCTTCACAGTCTCCTGAAACCTCCTGAGCTGCTTATATGTGCTGCCCTTTCAGCGCCTTAAGAACATAAATGTGACCCTGTATCCATCCATAACAGCTGTTACAACAATGCCTTGGTACCATGTCTGCATGCAGAGCTCTATCTCCATCTGCTCTACCTCTATCTAACTGAATCCTAGGTTGTGTGTATTTCTGTGCAGGAAGCTCTTCCCTGACAGTCTATAAACCGAAGAATTTATGTTTTTCTTCCTCCCATTTGGCCATCTGCTGATAGTATTCTCTGTCATCCAAATTTTCTCCCCACAATTTGTTATCTTCTCTCTAAAATCTATTTCTATCCCTCTCCATTCCAGTAACAAAACATTAATTAAAAAGTGTGTACAGACAATCTGACGAAGTAGCAGTGTGCCTGTCAATTATCATACTTTCAAATTAGCATTGCTACTTTGGGATAGCTGTAATGTGGTAAATTAAAATGATAAAAAAGCTGTAGCATTCTATACATTAGCATGTTTAATCAGTATCATATAAGCAGTGGAAGGAAAGGCTATTGCTCTGAAAACGGCTAAAGTCTCTTCTAACACAGGGGTTTGTAAGACTAACTTCAATCTTGGATTGAGGGAACAGCCATGTAAGGTGCAGATATCCTGCACCAGTACTCCAAACTCCTCATTTGAATGTTACCCTGGGGAGACCTACAGATTACAATACTGAGGTTACCTAGCTTTAGTGTTTTGCATGGGATACACAGGACCCCTAGCTGGGAGATACTGTTGAGCCTAGCAGTGGACAAGATGCCCTGCAGAGGGATCTAGACAGATTGGAGCACTGTGCAATGATTAATGGAATGAAGTTTACCAAGTCCAAATGCTGGATTCTGCACCTGGGACAGAGTAATGCCAGGAACAAGCACAAACTGGGAGAGATGGGGCTGGAGAGTTGCTCTGCAGAAAGGTGTGTGGGAGTCCTGTCAAAAGCAGGAAAAGTGAAGAGGGGTGTGCTGACCTCTTCTCCATGGGACCCAGTGGGAACAGCTCAAAGCTGTGTCAGGGGAGGTTTGGACTGGACATTAGGAAGGACAGTAGGTGGTCAAACACTGAAAGAGCCTTCCTAGAAATGTGGCCAATGCCTCAAGCCTGTCAGAGTTTAAAAGTCATTTTTTCAATCCCCTTAATAGCATGCTTTAACTTCTGGTTAGCCGTTAAGTGGTCGAGCAGCTGGTAAAGATGATCCTTGTAGGTTACTTCCAACTGAAATATTCTATTCTATTCCAGTACCTGCAAGAGAACAATGTTACTCCTTTAAACTTGTACTGCATGCTGAAAGGCAAGTCTAAAACCACGTTACAGTGAAGAGGTTTCTCAGGAATGGTGACTGCTGCATTGCCACAGAAAAGCAGAAAGAGCAGCTCCTTCAACACCTAAAGAGAGACCCAGAATAGACTGCAATACTTAAGCTACCGTAGTTCAAGGCTTTGATATATAGAACACAAAGCAACAGAACCCAAAATATGTCCCAAGCCAGAAAAATCAGCAGTGCCTCAGTTCTGCTGGGGATATTGCTCAACATGACACAGTAACACTGAGCAATAAGGAGGATCACCAGCCTCACATCTTGAGCTACAATTTCACTTCAGAAGACAGTGTAACTGCAGGCTACCATTTCCAAGAGGATATGCTGGTTTTCTTCTACCAAGTTAACTGATGGCAACTTAGTATTTGCTTAATGAATGGCGGTCACTAAAAATCCAAGATATTAGTGATATCTACAGTTAGCTCAGAGAATCTCTGAGAGGAGGAACAGACACAGGTGTCAATAAGCTGAAAAAATGTACAGTGCTAATGTTGACTACTATACTGAAAAACATAGCAATAGCCTGTAAATGGGAGTTTGATGTCAAAATTGCAGATCACTCATGGCTCCTCAGGAGAAAAATAGTCTCCATTCAGATTTCCACTTTTATCCAGACATAATACTGACCATATTTTTCCAATTAAACCAAGAAGATAATCCCCAAAGTGAAAGTAAAGCAATATACTTTGTATATATATATATACACACATGCATATAAATAAAACTATACATACATATAAATAACACCATATATCTATATCTCAATATATATCTGTAGAGCTGGAGTACAGATTAGACATTATTTTAAATTTATTTTTGAACAAATGTTGTCTGATAACTATTCTAATATTTACAGACTCTTAAGCAAGACTGTGTAACTGTTGACTGTAATTTCCTACATTTTGCTTGCTTAGAAAAACATTTTGTAGAAGGTAGATCACAGCACAAAAAAAGGCATAGAAAAACCAAAGACGCAGGATGGAAAGAAGCTATGTTACCCATCATTTCATGAAGCCTTTTTTCAAACTTCAGACAAAGGCTGTATAAACATTGTAACAGCACTAGAGTAAAATCAGACATTTCCATAAATAAGTTCTGCTCAGTTTTGAACTCTGGAAAGGCAGCCCTTTGCTACAAGTGCCCACAAATAAAAAAAACTCAGTCAAAATATACTTGGAGGAGCAATTCTGTCTTTACAGCTGTTGTGACCACAGCTACACTAATTTTAGTGGAGTTCAGACTATTTCCAGCAGCTGAAGATATGTCTTTCAATTTAAATTCTGTCTTGACTTTGAGTAATTCTGTTGAGGTCACCAGAACAGGGTTACTCAGGACATAAATTCGCCCCAAGGGCTTTTGTTGCCTAAGCTATATTTGTATTACATTAATGTATAAACAGAAAATGCCTAACAAGTTCCAGTAAAGCCGTTCATGTAATTAGTTTGTAACTTGTGGTTAGGTATCTCAAAGGTTACTGAGGGTCAAATTAGGGAAATGTATTTCTGAAAAGCACAAGTTGTGAAATAATAAAGCTTCAACTTAACATTTCAAAGAGATAAGACCTCTGTCTTCTAATAATCTTTTTAAAAAGTAAATAGATTAAATTGTTATAATGAAACACATCTAAAATGATGGAACATCATATGAAAAGGGAAATGGCCATGTTCTGTTACCATGACTAAAACTGCTTTAGTTAGTTTCTCTTTAAAATTCAAAACATAAGAAAGCCACAAATAACAGTACCACAAAAGTAAGACTTCCTCCCCTTCCCCACCACACATATATTCTCCAACAAACAAACAATTTAGATGCAAAAAAAAGTAACTACTCTCTGTTTTCTGTAACTTTAATGTATCCTAGTTTGGAGTTGAAAAGTCAAGTGAAACTTTCATCATACAGAGCACACACAAATTAGCAGGACTGGGGTCCAGAAATTAAAGTGGAACAGATCAAGCTGTTTAAGGGAACTGACAGCACTTGTCATACCCATGGACAGAGTAGTGGTGTCTTCTTTTACAAGCAGCACTGCCGTTTCCTTCTGTAGAAAAGGTAACAATTGTGTAACTTGAAGGTCACACAACAGTGTAAGACACGCATTATCTATGAGAATCCCAGTGAGGAGAATTGTTTTCTTATTCGGTAAACCTGTCTGAGAACCCTGAAGAGTCACTAAAATATAATTAAAATAAATTATCAAAGGTCACCATGCACCAGTTGTTCATTTGGATAACTATAAAGGCAGATACCAGTCGCTGATAATTCTCATTTATCGAATTTATTAGCAAGCTGCAGGAATGTGCTTGCTGCATTACATGACTATGCATACTGAACAAGTGTTTTATTTCAACTTTACTTCTGTATTTCAACTTAACTTTCTTCCATTGTACATAGTCCATAACCTCCTACACTGCACAAACATGCCACTTTTTTTCTTTCGGATTCTGTTACATCACATATGACATTTATCAACATACCTTTTAGTTAGAGAGAATTGAAAAGGAATAGCAAGGAAATGCAATCTCCTGAAAGCCTAAAGAGGACAGATAAATCATGTTTTTGAGAGTCATACTTGTAGCATGCAGTTCACTAGATTTGTATGCCGGTATGTCAAACCTCTGGATTTTTCCATGCTAAAGATGTAAATCCCTTATTTAACAGCTGCCGACAAAGCAGAAACTTTGCAAGTGGAGATCAAAAGGTATAAAATAGTCAAATCTGTTTGAGTCCAGTTAACAATACAAAAACATGATGTTTCCATATATAGCTAGAATACCAAGTGATGTGGGCAGCCACAAAGACATCAACTTTAATGGAGAAAGACAGAAACACGTATTTCTGAAACATAGGCAGAAATGGAAAAATGCTTCTGCCATAGTTCATCAATGACAGCAAACCCTGATAATACACAGGTTATTTGTGATGCTGCTTTCAGGTTGCATTGTAGTCTTAGATAACAATGTTTCTAATTTTTTTGTGTAGACAGATCTAATTTGTAACTAAATAAAAAGACCTTTGAATTCAAAAAGGAATTCAAGCTGGTCAGATAGTTCACACTGAAACAAAAGGAAATATTATTGTTTCTGATTTATAGGGGAGGAACAGCTGGCACTTATTATGTCTATGTACTACATCAATCACCAGCAACACATAAACTATGATAAATCTACCTTATGTCCCTATAAATACAAAGCTGTTTTCTCTTTCCTAGACCAGCTTGTTAGCCTATGTAAAGTGGCACAGCTTGAAATGCAGCCTTCTATCTTCTAATCAGTTTAAATGGTTTACCAGGCACAAATGTATCTTGTTTAGCTTTTAAGGATTTTATTTTTCTTTTTTTTTTAAACCCAGATATCCGAGTTCTGCATCTCATAGCACAAACAGCATATCAGCACAACAGTGTATGTGCAAGTGCTGCTGGTTTCGGTGCTGTAGTTAAAAGACATGCCAATTGGTGCATCATTACACCTACTTACAGCACATGCTGTTTATAAACAGACAATCTACTGCAATTGAACAGTGACATGAATGAAAAGAATAAAGGTGGTGGTAAGGATCTTAACTGCAGGAAAATGAGTAGGATGTGGCCTCTTATGATCCGACCACCCAATGCACTGGACATTACAACTGGGAAACAAACGTGCTTTAACTTTCCAATCTGCCAAAAAAAAGAATGAAGCAGAACAGATTGTTCAGCAAGCTTTTACTATATGCTTATCACAATTTTTAGTACGGAGGATACAGAAAATCACTAGAGAGAAGAAAGAGAGTTTTTGATTGAATAGCCCATTGGCCTTCAAAAGAAAGTTGATGTTCTACCTAACATCAGAGGAATCTACCTAACAGAGAGGAGCAGCTTATTGTCAGATTGTGCTGAGAAGACAGATTTATATTTTCTAGTCTTTTATTTTTAAAAAGTCAGCTGCACTCTGGCAGCTAACATGACTAACCCTGCAAAAAAGAGCTTCAGCTACAATGGGGTAAGTATTCTCCCATATTAATCTGGACACTGAAAATCAAATTACTACTTGGCCTCATTTTCCCTAAGATACTCCCAGTTTTGACCAAAAGAACCACAGAATTGTAAGTTGCTGTATCTTTGAGAAGGATAACCAGATTGGAGGACTGGTAGCTACAGGAGACTGGAAAACAAAACCAGAATTCCTATCCCAGGCTCAACTCCAATTGAGCAACTGAGCAAGCAGTAAATAAACAAGCTGCTTGGAAGTGCTTGGGAAGTGGGAAAAGAAGAAGAATCCTACCCCCTAAGAGACTGTAAACATCTGATACAGCCATGTACAAATCATGTCAAATGAGTATTGTTATCTTTTCCTGTTATGACAGGGAAACAGTCATTGTGATAAGAAAGAAGCCATAGGGATCAGATGTGTTAGGATAAGATGTCTACATGATAAGTAGCATTCTAACATTTTCACATGGTGAAGAGCCCCACACTTTCTCCCTGTATGCCCTCCTATGAGCCTTAGTGCTCTCAGCACTCTTCTCCCAACCTTGTACTGTCCTTGCATGCAAATGCAGGCACTAATCAGATCCAGACAGCCTCTGCTGCTAGACAGATCATACATACTCTTAAACTCACAATTCTTGCAGCATAATAAAAGTTTGCAGCCAAAACCTGCTATAGCTGCACACCAGATATTTCTGTAACACTTTTGTTCCCCCTCCCTTCCTCCCATGACCCTACCCCATGCAAGAGTTTGTGAGGGCCTGTGGTCAAAGACACCCATTGAAATATATTATGATAAGCAAATCTGGCCCTTTCTCAAATGTGTTCCACTGATTAAAGACTGCAAGAAACAGAAATAGTTGTCACAGAGCTGCAGTTCCTCATAAAATTATTCTTGAGAAAAAATCTGTCATTTTTCTACCAGCCAAGATGCCTGACCCTTGTCTTCTTGGAAAGCTTGTGACCTCACTGTGAATTACAAGCCTCATCTTGTCCACTCTGTAATTTATTTTGACTTCAGTAAGACTTTTTCCTTGATATTCTAAGATGCAGGAAATATGATCTAGAGGAAGTTACTACAAAGAGGGAAGCAAAACTGCTGGAAAACTGTACCCTACATTGTTTATCAGTGGCTCACTGTCAAAGTGAACACAGCTGTACACTTGGTGCTGCACTGTTGAACATACTTGTTCTGGATTCAGGTGGCAGAAGAGGGAGATGCAGCTGTCTACTTTGCAACAGGCTGTAAAAGCTTTAGAGGGCAGGATCAGAATTCAAAATAAATTTTGACAATAAGAGAAACTTTTACCCCTCAGGATCTCTTAAGTTTTGTGCTTCAAGCAGGAAAACTCAACTGCAAAAACACAAACTGAAGAAGTTACAGCTTTGTAGCAGCTTTCCAGAAAAGCCATCTAGGACTCACAAACTGAACACAAGTTAACAACTACAAAGAACGACTGAGGGAACCATTGTTTTGTCTAAAGAGGAGCTTGAGGGGAGTAAAGGCCTAAATACAGAGGAGGAGGAAATAAACCATCTTCCATATACATATTATCCAGGACAGATAATAAGGGACTTACATTTACAGCATACAATATTTTCATCAGATGTTAGCAAAAACAAATGCGCTGAATGATCTCCTTTTCTAGTGATCTGTACAGATAAGCCCACAAGAAAAGTTCCCTATTTGTCTCATAACAGCCTCCCATTTACTGTCCCATAAAGACCTACAATGGCTTTTTTATTTACTCATAATCTCAACAGTGTCTTACTTTTCTGCTAGTCTTGTGCTAAAACTGTACCATCACACATTAAGTCACAGAAGGCAGGCATGAAATATTCCAAAGCATATGTAACAAAATTCACAATTTCTTGATTCTGAGGCTTTGGCTAGATTCAGTGGTCCAAATACTGCTTCCAAACCCCCATGGACAGCTCTATATGGAAGTTTGATTCCACAAAAAAAAATGTGTTTCTGTGAAATTAATAATATATATTAGAAGAAAAGTACAATTACTTTAAAAATGCAGAACAAATAACGCCATAAACTGATGTTTCATTAAATGTGTTGGAAATAACCAGCCAACAAAATCTCTTTCTGAAAATATCTGAAGTATGTCTAAATTAGTGTTTTGTGGTGCAGTTACAAAATGGCCTAACAGATGTTGTTTGGACACCTGTTCCAAAATCAGGACTCCATATGTCCAGCATATTGCTGCCTAGTACTTTAAAGGAGGGGGGGAGAAGGAAGTGAATAAAAGGGAAATAGATCTTCTTGCAACTAACGCATCAATTCCAAATGCTTGCTCAAGGTGCAGCATCAACCTCACAAGGAATATAGATACTATTTAAAATGTAGGGAAAGTGCACATGAGAACAGGAAGAAATGCACTTAGACTTTAAGAAGATAAAATACAAGTGGAGCCACAGAAGTGAAGTGTAATCTTTCAGCAGAACACACATTGCTTTTTAGCTACTTTCACTACTCCTGAATTCAAATATAAGCCACCCATCCTTGCACTGGGTCTACATAAAAATGAGTCTATGGTTTAGCCACAAAATGACCCTCCATTCTAGCTTGCCTTATGTAGACATTCAGAGAAGCCAGTTCTTTGGCAAGAAACACTCATGTAGTTGCTTGATTTATTGACCCACTACAAAAATCATAAAGAATCTTTAGGAGGAGAAAATGTAGTCTTGAAACAATACATTCATAATGCACACACCTCAACACCAACATTTCTATTTAAGTCTCGTATACATAACACTGAGGAACACCCTTAAAGCTTTGCATTTAGAATGATAGCTTACTAAACAGAAGAAATTGTGGCATGATGAAAAAAATTATTTTACCATTTTGTTTTATAAAATATTTCCTGACAATGAAGCACCCTTAAAGTAATTAATGGATTTCATCAGTTTGGTGAAATACAAAGTAAATTGCAACACAAAGTAATACAAAATAGTATCTTGGATTGGCATAAAGTAAGATTGTTTAGGACACAGACAACATGAAATTATACCTTCTTCTCCTAAAAAACAAAACCCCCCAAAAGCTAGTATGTCACTCTAAACAATGCAGAAGTCCATAACTATGCTTAGATAAGGAAAGCTTCTTATTGAAAAGAGATTATCTTTCAAGGAAGACTTGGCTGTGGCAATGCAGAATCCTGGTCCAATTCCCACTGAAATCAATAATGAAATATCCACCAGTGGGCAATGAACCAAACATATACACAGGGTGCCTATGTCTATAAAAGTAGATTTGAGACATAGTAAGCAGTAGTACTGCCTTCATGACTTAACCACCCTCCAAAATTCTTTGGTCTGTTCATTATACAGAAAAGTGATCTGAAGTGGAAGATGTAAAAAGAGGAAATAACATAAGGGGTAATAACCAAGCCCATTCAAGCTTTGCTGCCGTTTGCAATAATTCATACAGCTGAGTCCACAGTTAGTCATCTCCTCAGGGAAGTTTACAGGACCACTTAAAGGAGCCTTTGCTATAGACCTTCTTTGTTTAAACAAGCCCATAATGCAATGATAATTGGTACTGACATTTAGCATGTGTGTGTGGCTACAATTTATCTTTCCTGCATATCATCACAGTAAGGAAAAAAAACATAAGCAAAACCTAATTAACCACCCCAAGTAAGACTGATGAGAATTCTTAAAAATGAATGATCAGTAATTTGAAAACAGACTGCTAATTTCAGATTGCTAATAAGCAGGAAGAAATCAGTCAGACCGCTAAAGCTGTCTTTCACTTTCATAATAGTGCTTTAAAGCAATTTAATATTTAACTGTATTCGTGTTTTAAACCATAACATCAGAAACAGTCCAGATGTATTAAGAGCTGAAAAGTGAATCAGACAGAAAACTAAATGTTGCATTTCCACAAGGCACTTTTCTAAAGCTATGATTTTCTGAACAAACGTGTTCTAAAGTTCTAAAATTTATATGAGTATGAAGTAAGTTCATCAAAACACACACAGTATCATTTATGGCTTTAATCTGTAGGAGAATTACTGCAATCAAATCATCACTGAGTTGTAGGCACTTGGTGCCATGGTCTAGTCATGAGGTCTGTGGTGACAGGTTGGACTCGATGATCTTTGAGGTCTCTTCCAACCTTGGTGATACTGTGATACTGTGCTGATTTAAAGTTAAAACAAGCATCTTTCATAACTAGTGCATCATTAAAAAATACAGTATTTTGCTTTTCAGAAAGAATTCTTCCCTATAGTAGAGGCATTATCACTACAGGTCTGGTTATTTAACTGATACCAAATAATTGGCTGGTTTAAACGCCTTAATTTTAGGGAGAACAAAAATGAAAAGTATTACTGGTCCCACTTTTACTACAATCCAAATTTAATGTAAATCATTTAGTAAAAATGAAAGAAAAAATAAAACACCTAAGCACATACTTTTACTTTCTCTTTTTGACAGCTCTATTTTAATTCTTAAGTCTAACTAAATTAAAAAATAATTAAAGTTCCAAACACTAACCTCATTTTCTGTGTGCAACAAATTTCACTGCAAAAGGTATCCCAGTATGTTTTTGGTCTAGACCAAAACCAATACATTTTTAAACCAACACATCAATGGGCTTAGTTTGTTCTTGATGACAGACCTCAAAATGTTTGGGCAAACAGGCTCACAGTGAAGCAGACAGCAATCCACACTGAACTGCTAAGAGGACATAAGAGCAACATTGCTTTTCTGTGTTTTTCACTTTGGAGCCCTTTGAGGCAGGATTCTACTCTTGCTGCTGTAAGATGTAGAGCAAGAAGAATCACACTGAAAGGACTAAACAGTACCTAGCAATGTTAAAACGGCTGCAATAATGCACTAGTTATTGCTAAGTGAGCATGAATGCATACAACAAAATTACACACATACCATGTTTTTCAAAGAGTCACTAACTTTCATAGTTTTTCAACCATGCCAGACACTATGTGGTGAGAAGAAAAATACACAAACAGAAACCTTTAACAGTAAAAAGCTTTATGATTTGCCAGGACACAGTGTTTATACATTCAAACTACTTTCCTTTGAAGGTGCAAACTCTAATAGCTGAGCAAGTTATGTTCCTTTCTATTCACTGCATTCATAAAAACCTAACTCAGCAAGTTTTGTCTGAGCAGACAAGAATTCTTGCTAGTAAGAAAACAGATGTGAATCAACTAAAATGCATGGCCTGCAGCACCTGTGTGTGGACATTTACTTGGTATACACAGTAATTTTAAAACTCACTCCAGATATTATTGTTTTGATTTTTAGAATAACTAGTAAATGGTTACATAAATCATCATACAGTTGTTACTGAGACTGTAGCTGTGATCAGCTCTCAGAAGACATAAACTTTTAAGGACAATTAAAATAATTATTTTGAGCCATAAATATTTTTTTAAGAGCACAAAATGCAGCTGGATCAGTCAGCTATCTACAGATAAATAAATTTTGAAGAAAGCTATACCCAACAAAACCAGCGATCAAAATCACAAGACCAAATCTATGGACAAAAATATGATAAAATACACTAACTAGAAGTGGTTTCATATGACACTATGGCTAAACAAAAGACTGTGCTAGATGTAGTACAATAGAGCTAGATAGAGTACACAGAGCTCTGTTGTATCCCAGCATACTCATTCACAGGATGTCGCTTACAGCTTTTTGTTTGTGCTACTATTTGAACAGCAACAGAATCACAGAATCAACCAGTTTGGAAGACACCTCCAAGACCATAAAGTCCAACCAATTGCCCAACCCTAACTAATCAACTAGACCATAGAACAAAACACAAAGATTGCAAATCGAAATAACTAATTTTCATGAAAAGTGGGAAACAGTTCCAAACTACCTGAATTCATAAAGTACAGAGGGAAACAAAGACACATGGAAAGAGGCTTCAGGACAGAGTGAAATCTGGAACAAAAAAGAGTAAGGCACATGTTTTCATACCAAAATAGTATCTTGAACTACTACAGTGCCAGCTGAGGAAGAAGGAACTTCCATTTCAATAGCTATTTGGAAGCAGAGAAATCTTAGTTGCTCTCCAAAAGAAAGCTTTCTAAATGGGCAGTGGTGAAGAACATGAGAGCATGGAGAGGCTCTGTAACAGTATCTCCAATTCCTTATCTTTTTTGGAACCCATAGGTCTTAGAAACCTTCTTCATTGACTCAACTATCTATAGTAACTGAAGTGAAGAAAACATAGGGTTAGAGTCTGTGAAAGGAGATGTTTAAGCTACTGGATTTCTGCAGTGACAGAAAATTCTGCTCTCAGAGATGAGAGCATCTCACCAAGGCAAGATGCAGTGTTCCAGCCTATCGTCATTAAAAGAAGTCTATGAATATTCATCATAGTGAGACCCAAGCACAGGAGACACGAAAAAGCAAACACATTCACAGAATCACAGAATTTCAGGGGCTGGAAGGGACCTCGAAAGAACCCCCCTGCCAGAGCAGGAACACCTACACCAGATTACACAGGAACACATCCAGAAGAGTTTAGAGTATCTCCAGAGAGGGGAAATTCCACTACTTCCCTGGGCAGCCTGTTCAACTTTAGGCAGTAAGTAATTTTAGATTTCCCAATTCCTTAGTTGGTGTAGACAGATAAGAACTTTCAGGGGCTCATTTAGAATTTTCATTTACTAAGTTATCCTCTGAAGCTGTTCCCTGTTCCTTATTCCTCTCAAGACAGCTCTGGGTAACCAAGTTTCTAATACAGCACACAATGATATGCTTATAGGTGCTGCATTATGTTCAAAGTGCAACTTACTTAACTAATACACTGAAGTTCTCAGATGGTAATAAATATACCTTTGCCCAGAGTCTTGCAAATCCCTCATTTTCTAAAGATTTCTGCACTTGTGGAAAGCTGACACCACATACTTGAAATTATCCTATATTGCCTTTTAAAATTAATGGATATTGAAAAGAAATTAAATTGCTTATTATATTTTAACATAGCCCAAAAAATAATTGCCTAAAAATATTACTGTACTTTAATCTTTAACTGACTCTTAAGAGTCAGGGAGAAAGAATTTCTTGGCAGTATCTTTTCCTTTTTATATGATGTTGAAATACACACTTTAGTCACAATAAAATACTATTTATACCCATGCTAGGACTAATTCAAGGCCTACCAAAACAATTGTTAGGTCTTTCACTAACTTCAGAAACTCTGAGTCAGGTCTTGACTCTCATAATTACCAACAGAGACTTCATGATCTTCACGTAAAGCATGATCACCTCAAGAAAATCCAACCACAGAAGCGCAGCTAGTCAACTCAGAGTGGGATGTCCATCTTGAAATTAAAGCTGCTCGTAGAAAGGGGTTGAAATTACCAGTTTGTAGTTTATGTATCCCACAGTACATACACAGAGATCAGAAGTATACTTCTGCATGCTGCACATTTATGCTTTTGTGGGGGGGAACTAGAATTCCAAGTGTATACTGCAGCTGTTGTAAAAAAACCCTAAAAATTCTAAGTAGACTTTCAAACCACTAGTGAGATGCCTGAATTAAGAAGTCTTAGCATTGTCTTCACTGTGCCTACCATGCATGATACATTTAATCATGTCATTTATTTCCCATTTGCACAGTGAGAGATTAGATCCTTGATGTTTTACTTGAATGTATAACCAAGAGTAAGGCTTGAGATTTGGACTTAGGATGTTGGCTATATATTTTGTTTCTTCCTACGTGTGGATCTGCATGTAAGTCTGCAGATTAGGACAAAAATATGAATCGTGTTCTGTTTTCACATTCGTGCAAGCCCAGAGTAACTACTGACTCAATACATTTATTTGGGATATACAACTAAGGAAGTAACAGAACATAAGCCAAAATAACTCTCAGAATTACAGATTTAACTTCTTCAGTTTATGGCTTTTTAAAGTCTTTGACAAATCACAACAGTTACATATTTTTAATTTGCAAAGTAGTTTCCAGGATGTTTAGGACACTTAGTTTAGGAAAAGTGGTGCACTTATATTTAATTATAAAATAAATTATATTTGTTGATTAAATACACTGCTTGAAAGCTTATTTTAATTTCTGTTAGCAATTTTGCCAAATGTCATTTTCTTCAAACAGAGCTTTTACTGTTTTAGTTAAAAGTCCTGGAGGCAATCACAATTCAAATGTTCACATATGCTTCTATACAAAACACAGCCATGACAAAAAACTCTTAAAAAAACCAAAAAATTAATACTTCTTTCAAAGCCAGAAAGGTCATTTGGACTGAGGTCCCCAAAATCACTTACTGGATTTGGCTCACTAGAATAATTCTTTCTGCATGCAGCTACAGCTTCCTTCCTCCTGTCCTCTTTTACAGATACTTCTAGATACAAATATGGCCAAGCTGAGGCTGCCTTAATTATTCACACATCTTGTTCCCTGCCATAATGTTTATGGGAAGATCGCAGCTCTTCTCTCTTCACTTAACTAGAAATGGGCATGTCACGATACCTGCTCTCTTGTCCCACATTAATTGGATCACCCCACCTCAAAATGAAAAGAGGAACTTATTAGCAGACATTCAAAGACAATAAGAAAAGCCTACAGTGCCAAACTGGTTCTGTATGTGGGCTGTAAAATAAAATGTAAAATTATTAATGCCAATATGCAATTGATTATACACTATTTCTTACAAAATAAGGACTGGTTGAAATCTAAAGAAACAACCAAATAACAGCTTTAAAATAAAGTGGAGTGAGGGAGAGTTCCACCGCCAAGACTCAATTACACAGTGCAGCTCAAACTCGCTGCCAAGGAAGACTGCAGAGGCAAGAGCTATGACCAGCTGTAACAAAGGAGTTCTGCAAACTTGGGGTGGATGAATATATAACTGGATAATAAACTTGGTGGGCTAGAGTTACTCTAGCTCAGCCCTAATTTCCTGCTTGATGAAAGCCAAAGGATAAAACTGAAAAAAAAAAAAAGTATCTATCCACTTCAAATGCAGTCCTCCAGTATTCACAAAACACCAGATGAAATACTAACCCATGTAAGATTTGAGTGTGGTACTCCTAATGCTTTTTCATACTTGTAGCCAGTCTGAAGAGAATTCTCGCACGCCACACCATACATGCCTCTACAAAGCTACACTGCTTGGAGAGTCACTTACACCAAAGGAAGAACATCTACCATCTACTCAACTTCCTGCTTGCAATGGCCATTTTCATCTATGAATCAAATGTCTTAGAAACATAAAGGCTCCTGCCTAACAGCATCCAGACTTGACAATCAGAACACATGCTTAAAGTCATCATTTCCCTTGACAGTTTTTTCCATAGATTAGTCACTCTCACAGTTCAGAAAACAAACAAAAAATCCAAGCCAAAAACTCTGCATCTGATTTAATTTTTTTATGTCTGCTGTGTATTTTGCCACGAGGCTGGTGAGAGCACAAGCCCTATAAGGAGAGGCTGAGGGAGCTGGGATTGTTTAACCTGGAGAAGAGGAGACTCAGGGGTGACCTCATTGCTCTCTACAGCTACCTGAAAGGTGGTTGTAGCCAGGAAGGGTTGGTCTCTTCTCTCTAGCAACCAGCACCAGAACAAGGGGACACAGTCTCAAGCTGCACCAGGGGAAGTTTAGGCTTGAGGTGAGGAGAAAGTTCTTCATGGAGAGAGTCATTTGTCATTGGAATGGGCTGCCCAGGGAGGTGGTGGAGTCACCATCCCTGGAGGTGTTCAAGACGGGATTGGACATGGCACTTGGTGCCATGGTCTAGTCATGAGGTCTGTGGTGACAGGTTGGACTCGATGATCTTGGAGGTCTCTTCCAATGTTGGTGATACTGTGATACTGTTTCCTCTTTTCCAAAGACTTCTACACACTTCCCAGTTATCTTTCAATCAGCAACTCTCTAACACTCCCACTAGAAGCTATTTTCCTCTCTCTTTTTATTGCTATGTCTCTCTTTCACTCAACCCAGTTTGCCAGTGCAGGTTCATCTGTAGATTTCAAAATTTGAGACAGAAATTCAATAGTTGTCTTACTAGCATCACAGGCAGAAGAGCAGAGGAAAATACATCGCTGCTGCAAATCACTGTTGTTCCCTTCTACATATGTGAAGTTCTTATGACCCTTCCTCAGTGACAACACTCTAATGAAATATCACATAGAAATGTATCTATTATGGTTCTTTAATCTTTCTTCTAATATCACTTCCCATTATTTAGACTTCTTTTTAACAAGTATATTAAATCTTAAATACTAGAAATCAAATCATAGTTCTGTTTCAAGTATCATGAGTTTAAAGTCTAATTATTTTGCTTTGCTGGGCTCATGATTCTTCACATTTAGGACCTGTAAGTAGGGTAAAAATTTTTATTGTGTATGTGATGTAGCAGATAACAGTGCCACAGGAAGTACTTCTGCAATATTAATGTATGCTTGTTTACCGCTCTCCTATCTTTATAGGTTGGAATTTTATACATCACATAAACCACTTCCAATTTATTATGACAGTTGAACTATTGTTTAAGTTTAAGCATCCAGGATTTCAGGAAGACATTTTTTTCTAATGCTTTGTTTCTGCTAGTGCTCGTTGCCCATCACAAATATGAGGCTTGGCAGGGTCAGGATTATCATGCTGAGAAATCAAGCTACACCACCATATTCGAAGTAAGGGTTTCAACTGATTCACTTCCTCTTTCCTTCCTCATGAAGGAAATCTTTGATACTGCTCCCCACAGCACCCTCATGAAAAAAATAGATGGTCTAGGCCTGGATCAAACAGTGCCTGGATGGCCAGGTCCAGAGAGAGTAGTGAATGGAATTAAATCCAGTTTTCAGCCATCACAAGGGGCACTCCCCAGGGCTCAGTGCTTGACAAGGAGATTGGAAGCACCCTCGGTAAGTTTGCAGACAACACCAAGATAGGTGGGAGTATTGATCTGCTGGACAGTAGCAAGGCTCTTAAAAGGGACCTGGATAGGCTGGATCAGAGTTGAGACCAACCATATGGACTTCAACAAGGCCAAGTGCCAAGTCCGGCATTTAGGGCACAATCCCAAGCAATGCTACAGGCTTGAGGCAGTGCGGCTGGAGAACTGCCTGGCACAAAAGCATCTGGGGGTGCTGATGGACAGCTAACTGAACACAAGCCAGCAGTGTGCTCAGGAAGCCAAGAACAGCAGCATCCTGGCTTGTATCAGGAATAGTGACCAGAAGGACTAGAGAGGTGATTGTCCCACTGTACTTAGCACTGGTGAGGCCACACCTTGAGTACTGTGCTCCGTTTGGGTCACCATAGTATAAGAGAGACAACAAGATGCTGGAGCAGGTCCAGACAAAGGCAATGAAGCTGGCGAAGGGCATTGAGAAGAAGTCTTACAAGGAGCAGCTGAGAGAGCTGTGGTTGTTTAGCCTGAAGAAAAGACGACTGTGGGGAGACATTATCTCTTCAAATTACCCGAAAGGATGTTGTGGAGAGGTGGGTGCCAATTTCTTCTTAAAAGTCACAACTCATAGGACAAGAGGAAACGACACCAAGTTATGCCAGGGAAGGTTTAAGTCAGACATTAGGAAAAAATGTTATACCAAAAGGGTTATCAAAGACAAGAACAGGCTGTCCAAGGAAGTGGTTGAATCATCATCCCTGGACATATTTAAAAGCCATCTAGATATGGTACTCAAGTATATGATGTAGTAGTGGCCTGGCCCTGGTAGAGTTAGGTAATTGTTGGACTCGATCTTAAAGGTCTTTTCCAATCACTGTGATTCTGTTTACAGCCTTTTGCTGTAAGAATATGAATGGGCAATACAGGGAGTTGCATTCCTCATTTGTCAGCTTCATAGCAAATCTATCAGTTACAGCACTGGGACAGAGAAATACACTTCCATGTCAGAGTACAATTTTTATAACCATGGTCTACTGAAAGAATCTTTATTTAAAGCAGAGAGCTACATCATATGAAGCACTTTTGCCTCAGATGAAATAAACTATATGACCTCAGGAAATTCCATACTAAAATTATTTGTCTTTTAATTGGATTGTATTAGCAGTGAGTGGGATTCAAGAGAACAGCCGATGTTGGGTATCAGATGCCTTGATCTAATGCAGTTTATTTAAAAAACAAAACCAAAAATACTTTAGATTCCCTCAACATAGAATATGTTATACCATTCTATTAATGACCCCACTAATGTTTATAAATATGTAAAGGGTGAGTACCAAGAGGATGGAGTCAGGCTCTTCTCAGTGATGCCCAATGACAGATTAAGGGGCAACGGGTGGAAGTTGAGACATAGGAAATTCCAATTAAACATGAGAGAAATTTTTTTCACTGTGAGGGTGATGGAACACTGGAACAGGCAGCCCAGGGAGGTTGTGGAATCTCCCTCTGGAGATGTTCAAGACGCGCCTGGATGAGTTCCTCTGTGATCTGGTATAGGTGATCCTGTTGTGGCAGGGGTGTTGGACTAGATGACCTTTTGTATTCCCTTCCAGCCCCTAACATTCAGTGATTCTGTGATTAACTTAGTTTCCAGCCCCATGTTGTCACAGCTGAAGAAATAACTGGACAGCAGTTCCCATGTCTTCCCTACTGCTGCTCTTTTTCTTTATCCCTCTTTGCCTTCTACTTGAGCTACTTGCTATTTATAACACAGCACCAACCAACAGAATTTAAAGATTAAGCAAGGCCTTAATACTTCAGCAAACTTTTAAGCTTGGTCAAAAAAAAACTTAACAAAAATCCCTCAGCAATTTCAGCAAAGCAGATATGGAAAACACTGAATGCAACTGGAAAGAGCTGCTGTACTTACACAAGATAAATGCACACAGACACACTTTTATTTCATTTAGTGCCTCACCCAATCAGTACATCCACAAAAGTTGTAACTTTTGAAACTTGAAATTTCTGAAGAAACCTTGAAACCATGGATGATGAGGGTCATGTCATGTATTCCTTGCAGGTGCCTGTCTCTGTCTTTCAGTTACAAGTCCAGACAGCATGACTCAGTTGCTTAACCTTTACGCAGATAAAATGAGGTAAAAAATAACCAATAATCACAGATGTTTTCCAAGAGTTACTGCCTCTTTCAAGACATTTTCAGCCCTAAAGCTATTTTTCCATAGAACATTGCAAAGTGAAAAGAAAACAGGCCCCTGCAGCTGAATTAACAGTACCACTGTGATCTGAAGTTATTGATTAACAAATGACATACTACCACCACAACCAATGCCCACCTCTACTCTTTCTACTCCCAAGTGCTTATTCCTCTTACAAGTCCTCATCTCCTGTGCAGACACAAGGATACATGAAGCCAAGAGGTAAACAAGACTGAAAAGGTGGTTGAACTGAGTACTTCTGAACTTTGACAACATATCCCCTGAAAGCTGTCATTCAGATCACATTCCTGACTCAGCTCCCCATGAAGATCCCCACATACTCCTACTGATGCTTTGAAAGGTACAGTGCAGGGGACAAATCAGTAAGGGGATGATGGGAACAGTGTCTGAGCCAGTGGCACCAACTATGTAGTTCTAAGTGGTTAACTTCAGCTGGAACAGCCCCAGTTTGTCAACTTTTAAGACCTTGTTTCTAGAGGCTTATTCCAAGGTTTTGCCAGACTGCAATCTCAAGCTTGATGTTTTCCCACAGAAGAACTGTCCTAATGCCTATTTCTTGTCCACATCAAACCAGTACAGCCTCCTCAGTGAAGATCTGTAGTGTCTTAAACTGACAGGGAAGCATGAGCTGGACTAATTGAGGAGTAAAAACCAGAGGGTATACTTTATAATCTTCAGCAAAATTTGCCCAACAAATAAGCATTACAGCAGATTGCTCTGCTGAAACACAAAAAGTCTTAAAGAACAATCTGTACATGTTCCCTGAAGCTACATGCTGTGCAGGTATAACTCTGGTCTGCAGCAGGTCATGAAGTGACACCAGTAAGGTTTTTCTTTTGTGTACACTCAGTGACTCCAGAGCAGACAGATAAAAAGGAGAAAATTGAGCATAAAGGGGGCCAGAACTGTGTCCAGTTCTGGGCCCCTCAGTTTAAGAAAGACATCGAGACACTTGAACCTGTCCAGAGAAGGGCAATGAGACTGGTGAGAGGCCTCAAACACAAGCTCTATGAGGAGGGGCTGAGGGAGCTGGGATTGTTTAGCCTGGAGAAGAGGAGACTCAGGGGTGACCTCATTGCTCTCTACAACTACCTGAAAGGTGGTTGTAGCCAGGAAGGGGTTGGTCTCTTCTCCCAGGCAACCAGCACCAGAACAAGGGGACACAGTCTCAAGCTGCACCAGGGGAGGTTTAGACTCGAGGTGAGGAGAAAGTTCTTCACTGAGAGAGTCGTTCGTCATTGGAATGTGCTGCCCAGGGAGGTGGTGGAGTCACCGTCCCTGGAGGTGTTCAAGAGGAGATTGGACGTGGCACTTGGTGCCATGGTCTAGTCATGAGGTCTGTGGAGACAGGTTGGACTCGATGATCCTCAAGGTCTCTTCCAACCTTAGTTATAGTGTGATAGAAAGCAGAATAAGGCTCAGTCTGACTTGAGAAGAAAATGAGAATGAAGGATACAGAAAGGGAAGAGAGTCAGTAGCTGATATCTGAATCTCAGAGAAGAATGTGGGAGAAGAAGGAAAAGTAATCCATGATCTGAAAACTAGTGAGGGAGAGAGACAATCAAGATGGAGCTTGGTTGGCACTGCATTTGCTATGCAAAGACAGAGCCAAAGAATCAAGAAACCATGATGGCCTGTTGTAGCTTTGATGTAATTTATTCATATGAGAAAGGACAAGGGAAGGGAGAGGTGAAATAATTTCATTTTGGTGAAGACAAGAAGCAAACAGTAGAGAAAACAGCAAGAAACTGGAGATGGATTTAAAACAGGAGTGCTGAAAGGTGAAATATAGAAGCCTAAAGGTAAAACCTATTGCCCCCCTCAGCTGTTTTAGTATTTACACAATACAGCCTTGAATGGACAGAAACCACCCCAGGTCTTAAGACACAGGCTGCCAGTCTCCTCAGATGGATCAGTTTCCTTACAAATTCACAATTCTGCTATTAGGTCCATCATGGCTCATACGTGCTGTGGTAAAATGGAAGCATGTAAGCTGTTGCTGCCTACTGCCTTCCTATGTCAAGGCCCATTCAGTCAGGCAGGGAAACAGGTTAAATAAGGAGGATGGAGCCAGATGGGACATAGGGTGGCAGTGAAGAGTGGATAAAGGAAATGGCATCACTCCCAATGATTTGGGAAACTGGTCACAGGCTTGGGCTTACTAAAGGTTGTCCTCTGGACACAGGACAATACAGCTATGGGCACTTATCTTATCAATGTCCCTGAACATCAGGCAATTCCAAAAAGTAGTAGAATAACATCACACACACAAAAAAGAAGACAGTTTTTAATTCTAACACTGTGTAACTTCTGAATACTTGATTTTTATTGAAGCAACAGTATGTAGTGTATACATTCATATACACACAATATCTGCCAATACTACTTGATTTATCTTGGCTTTAGGCTAGCCCATGTGGAATGACAGCAAAATACAATCTTCATATTGTAGCAAAATAAGTATCTCCAGACACCACATTAGTGCTACTGAAAGTAGAAAGTACAAAATAGAAAGTAAATTGTATCCTTCTATAAGTTACAATCACTTTAATTACAATACTTCTATAGAAATTATTTTAGACAACGACCTCCATTCAGCACACACCCACTACGGGATATATTATGAATTGTCAGCATAAGTTTAGCTGCTCATGAACTGCATGGATTTTGTTGCAAAATTAACCCTTTTACAAATATGTCTTTAGCCAGATCATCCTCTTGTTACACAGAGAACACCCACAGTACTATCTAATCACAAAGAAAGCTGAATTGCAGCTTAACAGTAGATTCCGTGCTACCTGGGCAGGAAGCATAGCTGACTAAATTAACAATGCAGTCCAGTGTCACTGGCCCTTCACTTTACTATTACTGAATTTTATGCACATGTAAGGAGAAAAAAAGAAGGAAAAAAAGTACAAAAAGGCAAAATTAGTTTAAGATTAAATGAGAAAGACACAGTTATTGGAGTAACCAGTTTACATTGGCAGTCACAGTCCATGAGGATGTGTTTGTGAGGAGGTAACGTACCCATGAAATAATCACTGCAACCTGGTATGTGACTAACCAAAATTAATTTCACTACACAGTAAAGAAAGATCAGTCACTACAAGTGATTTACTTAAAATGTTTTATTTAACATTTAAAAGTATTCTTAAGTGAACGGTCATTACAATCCATAATAAATCTCTGCTGATACCAAAAGGAGTTATTTTACCTCCCCCATACCAGCTTTTCCTACACCAGGAGAGAAGAACTGAGTGGAACAGGAACAGGTTTCTGGTTGGCGCATACTGTCTTCAAATTTATGTTGCAAGTGCAGCCTTATTTACTGTAGCTCAGATGCAATACAGTAACTTTTTACCTATACACTACTTCAGCTACTATGGTGGGACCCAGGAAAGTATGAAAAATTAGACTTCTATATTGTTGTTGCTTACAGCAGCACAATTACAGGAGAATTAATTTATTGCATAGCACTCAAGTAAAAATACTGCAATTCTCATAATAAAGGAATTAAATAAATTCATTTGTCCTTCCCAGGTACTGCTCTGTCAGAGTTTTGAATGAAATAAAGAGCCCTCAAAGAGAGTAGTAGAAATTTCTCAGGCTGTTGTGATCATCACAGAGTAGAGCCAGAGAGCATGTGGGGTTTTCTTTTTTGTTTTCTTCCAGTTTCCTAGAAGACTCTGAAGCTGGTATTGTGGTCCAACTAATGCATTTCCATTTCAGAGTACCTGCATTACTGTAAAGTAATTCCAATGTTTTGAAAGGACATGGGAAAATAATTAAGCAGTGGGTAAGATTAGTACTGCCTGAAATGCAGCCACTTAATGACTACCAAAATGAATGTTTACTTATTCCATTATTTTTCAAGATTGCTACTCAGCTATCAGTGCGAGGTTTTTAAGATAGGCAACTCATTCCACATTTTAGTAAGACTGCACTTACTTTAAATTCCTCAGTGCTGCACTAGCTCACAGAATGAAAAGGAAATTCCCAATCTAATGAAAGCAGTTAGCTAAGGAACACACCCTTCTCTGGTTCAGAATAAGCTTTCTTTTTAATAGCTTCCTCTTCAGGCATCCTCTTCAAAGGTAAGTCTTTATAACAGCACGTGTTAAACAAGTCTGTCAGTTTGGAGCTCTGTATGACAATGCAGGTAGCAGAGATTTTGAGTTCACCATGTATGTTATTTATGGAAGGAAAGAGAATAAAATCAAAGCTAAATACAGTCTTCAAAGTTGTAATAAAGAATATACAGAATAATAGCAGAATCCAATGGGATAGCACAAACAGAACAAATATTTGGGGGGGGGGGGGGAATAAAACCTTCAATTTTACTCAATATACCACTTGTTAGACAAGCTCTCTAAGGAAACAATAAGGAATTAAAGATATATGCCTCAGTAGGACCCCTTAGCAAGAAGCACAAATTCTTCAGAGAGCAGTACATGGTACTTCTCTAGTGAAGCAGATGTCCCAACACCACAAAGAAGTAAAAACAAATGCAAGGAGGAAAAAAAAAATAAAATCTGAATCCCAGATGACCATTTTCTTCAGGAGAAGACAGAAGCTTCTAAGGGCATAATACGGGATGTCTGCTAAAGCTCACATTATATAATCCTTATCTGAGGGGTTTTCCCTTAATTCTCTTATCTTCTCCCTCCTCCTGGAAGAGAATAGGAAATTAAAGGAAATTTATGACCCAACTACATCATCTTTCTCTAAATATTCCTGCAACTTTTCTCATACTTCTCCATGGAGTAGGGCACCAGGAGCAAGACAGGATCTCCTGGTTTACTGCTGTATCTGGCACTGCACTTGCATTCACCAAGTGATATTTGCAAGATGAAATTTCCTACAAACAAATCTGTAAGAGTTACAGACCCCATAAGCATAAAAAATAACCACAACCTTGATTCTGACCTATAGAGAAAATACTGCCCAAAGTTGTAAAAAACACAGGCATACAACATCTGAAGAGAGACATCATGCATGTAATAAAGGTCTAAAGATGAAAATAAAATTAGTCTCTTAACAAAGATGGTGGGGGAAATCTGACATTAAAGTCCAGTCCCTCAAAATATAAAGCCCACACTTATATTTTATTGAAATACAGTATGGAATAATTAAATGACACATTTATGTTTCTTCTTTAGATTGGTCTTTGAAAATTCCAGGATATATGTATCACAGATCTCAAACATCAAATTGTATTTTCTAAGTGCTGAAAATAATCTTTGTGTTTGTGTAATACACAAAACTCAAGGAAGAGAGAAGACTATTAACTGTAGAATAGGTCTTTACAGATATTGCAGGTTGCCAGAATCAAAGAAGCTCCACTGCACCCAAGCTGCCACCATCCTGCTATACAGTAGTTCAGGATCTAGTAACCACTCATGCCATCTTCAGTACAAAACTAGACAAATTCATGGACAAGATGTCCTTAAACAGCTACTAAATGGAAGAGGTGGTGGAGTGTCCTCCAATCTCTTCAGTCCAATTGTGGACCTTAGGAGCATATAAGAGGAGTGAACTGCAGAGAGCATCAAAGCCAGATGTTCTCAAACAGAACAGCATGTGGTTCTGAGACTGACAGAAACCAAACAGCTGTCAAGGTCTGCCCCAGTGGGATATTTCTTACATCCCTGTGCTTTAGGCTAGGCTTAACATTTGCAACTGTGGGTAGGTTCCTGATAAATCTGATTAGTTATACACACATGACTGAGCTCTCACAAAACTCGTCTGACAGTTACATCTTCTTGTTAACAGGTATAGACAACCTTTGCAAGATTGCTGCCTTATTTCTCATATTGCTGGCTTATTACTGACTGTTTTGAGAGATCATTTCTTCAAGTAAACAAACAAACAACAACAACAAAACCCAAAACAAACCCACAAATGAACAAATACAACATCCAAAACCATTAAATATGCAGCTCATAGTTTACAAACCAGAAGATAGATAATCCCACTAAACCTCTCACTGTGCACATATGGCAGGCAGAAAAACACATTCACAGCATAAACACAGGTGAAATAATTGTACATCATCTTGAAACAGGCACCTAATAACAGCTTTTATGTGAATTTTGAGGAACTGTGAAATGCCTTTGTCCATCCAGTTCTTCAGTATAAATACAAGTACTTCCTTCAAAGACATTTTAATCATACTTACATCTGACATGTTACAGAATACTCTCCAGTCAAGATACACTTGTTAAATAAGTGACATTATTAGGAAAGCAAATAAAATATCATTCTGTTCCTATACACATCTGTGGTGCCCCACACATCCAAAATCCTTTGTGTACTCCTGGTTCTCCCCTCTCCTCACTCTGCAGTCATAAAGAGAATTAAGAAAGGTATGCAGTCTGATGATTAAAGGTAAGGAACAGCTAAAGATCTTTAGCCTGAAAAGGAACAATGGAGAAAAGGACTGAATGAAACCACGAACAGTATGGACAGAATTTTTTCCTGACTGGTCCAGGACAGGGACTGGGGAAGTTCCATGCATAATTAAGAAGTGTCAGGCTCAAGAAAAGCCAAAGAAATTGTTCTTTCAGTTTGGGGCCTTTTAAAAAAATTACTATTATAGATATTAAACAGAACATTCACTCAAAGCCACACTGCTTGATACAGAAAGGTGTTGATGTCAGAAGCTTCTGGGGGGCTCAACAAACACCTGGATAACACGCAAGAGAATATTCAACAGAAAACTATTAAAATAAAACAAAATAATTTCCACACACACCTCATCACTTAAGGCAAGGAAGTACACAAGCTGTCCTGCTGCCAACAGTCTGTAACATGTAGTGCCACTTCTTTGTTGTGACATGTCTTTGCTCAGGAGGAGGTTGTCAAGTAGGTCCTGTAATTTGGCAGGGCCTTAGGTGGTAAGGGTATTAAAAAAAAAAAAAAAAAAAAAAAAAAAAGAAGTCCATCCAAAAAAAAAACAACTAAGTGGTTCTGGAAGAGCCAGAAGAGTGACCATAGCCAGATACATATTGCCATGGTTGCTTTTTCACTACAAAAATCATGATGCACATGGAGACCTTGTGAAAATCTCATGCCTGATCTTGGGTTTTACAGCTGAAATTCTCAGCTGGCCAAGGAACAAACAACAGGTACATGCTCACATACTGGGGTTTTGGGGCTTCTCCTGAACACAGTCTGTAGGACCAAAAGTGAAGAAATAAAGAAAGCAGAGTATGGATCTTCCAAGATGTTTCCATGAAATTGTTTGGGGACAAATCAGCTGAATGCTGCATGACAACCCCCCTCCCCAAGGGGAACTCAGCAGGGCAGCTTACAGGGCAGGGACTTCTTGCAGGAATAAACATGCCCATGGCCAAAGACTTGCCTTCACCTGGCAGCAGCTGGGGAGAAGGTGGTGTGAGGAGCAGGATGTGACAGATTGCTGTTATGTGCTGTGCATGATTTCCAACGCCACTCTCGAAGCCACCCTCTGCTACATCAGTGGGGCACACTGTGCATGTTTAGTGGCTGTGGAGCAGGGACTGTCCAACAAGACTGCCTGTGTTGGATACTGTTAAAAATGGCACACAGGACTAACCAGGAATTTTACCTGACCAGGTACAGTCATTCTACTTTTATGTGACTTCAATACTCACAATAAATACCATAAGCCAGCTGATCATGGAGTAAAGCAGCAACTTACAGGCTCAAGTGAAAAACACAGATCATAAATCTGTCATAAGAAATGGGAATCTGAAAGTTTCATAAATTTTCTGAAACCATTAGCATATTCAGAGTTTAATTGCAACAAAGAGCCTTTTTATCCTATTAATCCAGATTAGTAATAACTGTACAGTTTAGAATTTGCCTGATTCTTTAGTTCTACCTGATGCAATGAAACACTAGTTCTTGCTTCCTTTGAAGCATAGTTGCACCCCTCTGAAAATCCTTCACTGCTGCCTCCCCTACTTCCCGCTCCAAAGTCACAATTCAATGTGCCTTTACTGCCTTGTGAGCCTGTCTGCAGACATTTCAGAAGCAAAGAACTCAAAACTCCTCAGCAGCTTTAGCGATTCGATCACCTGCTGGCCCAGCCACCTGAAAACAAAAAGCAGGAGGGCTCTCATTAAAGATCTTCATCATTTCCACAGCTGATGATCAGAGAGAAATCTGCAGCTTTTCTTGGGTAAGAAAAACAAAAGTGCTTTATGCATCACCTTTCAGTTGTACAAGCTGTGTTTACTGTGACTTGAGCACCATGATCTTAGTGGGAATCCTAAGTGCAGAGACAACCAATTCAGCACTCAGTCAGGCTGGTCTGAGTCCAGACTGTTCTTCCAACCCACCTGCCTTAGCAGAGACACAGTGAATTCTCTCCTAAGAGGGGTCTGGACAATCTCACGTGCCCAGTACTACTAGCATGGCATTCCTGGCAGGCCAAAGAAATTCAGCTCAGGCAGACAGCAATTGCCCACCTGCTGGGCTCTGCTAAGCCACAAGCGAGCCCAGACCTTTCCAAACTTTGTGTTCAAAAAATGTACATTCTTAATGTTTCAAGGTACACCTGGGAAATCTAGGCAGAAGGCACAAACTTGGCAACAGTAACACTCCAGCAAGGAAACTCTCAGAGAAGAGAGCCTAAAGTCTTGGCTTCTGCTGTCTGGCAGTTTAGATGAAAACTCCATGAATGGCCATGAAACTTTACAAAGGAGACAGGCCAATACCCACCATACTCAGCAGGACATTTAGCAGCTGTTAATGTTCTCCAGAAAGCTGTGCCCTGTGGCTTGCACAACAAAGTTTTGGGTATTTTTAAACGAACTAATGTTTAGCTCTGCTCCAGCCGACCAGGAACACGCCCAACTGGAAAGATAAAATAATTGTCCATCGCTATCTTCTTTCCTGGAAGAGACACTTCTCTGTGTTTTCTGAATCTATCATGATTCAATACTACAAGCCTGCTGATTAGTAACAAGATTGCCATGTTTCCTCCAAATCACAGAGCATTTCAATACTAATGATAAAAAGGAAATAAAAAATAAAATTGGAAAAAAAAAAAATCCCTACAGCAAAAAGATCTTGAAACCTTAACACAAGTATCTTGATATACATGAATAAAATGAAATAAAGCAAATGGTCATGTTTGTACCACAGAAGCACTCTCCCTGTTATGTAAGATTTGCTGGGGAGTGGGCGGGGTGAAGAGGAAGTCAAAGGCTCAGTTTTAATTTGGAAACATCTGTGCCTAGGCAAGGGACAAACGTCAGTAAGGCGCTACCTTGCAAGTTTATTTCTTTGTTTCCTTAGTTAAATACACTGCTAATCTAACCATGAGTAGTGATTCTACAAAAAATATACAGATAGCTTCCATCAAGACTGTTGCTACTATTACAGGCAAAGTATGTTTCTGGCAAGTGTATCCAGTGCCAGTAATAACCGGAATGATTGAAGTTACATAATTTTCCTTTTCTGCATCATTTATAAGAAGAAACTGTAGAAGTGGTGTTCTCTAAGTATTGTGAGCATGGAAACAAGCAGAGATTTTATCCTTAGCAATACAACAAATTTTCTTGGGTAAGAAAAACAAAGGCACTTTTTGCTTTGCAAGCATCTTTAGGAATACAAACATTTTCTTTTGACTTCCAGCAAAACCGACTTAAATGGTATCCTCCTAGTCTCCAATTCACAGCAGCCACAAAGATGTTGCATAGTTCACAAGACTTTAAAATTGTAACTCAAGAAGAATAACCAGGTAAGACTATGGTGACTTCATAAGAGCTCCAAATGCAACACTTTCAAAGAAAAATATTTAGAAGTCCCCCTTACAATCAACCAAACAAACCAACAATGAAAACAAACAAATAAAAACCTCTTAAAATTACATCCAATACTTGTGATGAGAAATGTCCTCCCCCCACCCCCTTTTTTTTTCCCCTTAAGGAAAATAGCCATTCAAGCAATTTTTTATTTTCCTTATGGTTTTCTTCATTTATATTTTAAACTCCTTAGAAATTTTTTTTCCTCCCCGTTAAGTTTCTTTAATATGCATATAGGGCAAAGTGAGATCACCTACATGGACAGTTTCTGGAGCTCAACTTCATTTGAGCCCTTTTAAGTGCAAGTAAGTGTGAATCTGAGTTCATACATTCTGTTCTTGGTACTTAAGAGTTGGTTCACAGCATCACCCATTTGGGCTTGCTCTGAGTCATGGAAGGCCTAGAGAGGGGACCTCATGCATGCCACCCTCACATTGCTTCCTCACCAAGAATCCTTTAAGATAGAGAATCTAGTCAACAGAGCAGGAATATGGAATCCATCATCTCCAGACAGCACACCTCAACCAGCACATAGCAGCTTTTCTTCACCTGATTCTGAACACGGATACACACAAGGTAATGAGGACATGCCACCTGTTCGGAAAGAGGTGCACAATATAAGTCCTACTAAAATTAATGTTTGACCTGGAAATAACAAATACCTCAACCTCTAAAATGTCTTCTCTTTGTCTCTCTAATTAGACTGCTCCTTGAGCAGACTGCACATTTTGGGCAATTTGAAACAAAACCACCCATGAAACAAAGAAAGAAACCCCCCCAAACATTCCATTCTCCACACAGACCTAAGTAGACAGCAGCTAAGGTGTGAAGTTTCTTGTGGCTTTAAATACTGTGACTGATGCAGCAGGAGCAGTCCACTACAGATACATCTGAGAAGAATTCAAAGCAAGCTGAAGGGCAGCTATAGCAGTTTTGCTTCTTCCAAATGATCTCAAATAGAACATAATACTTCATTTGGAAACAATCTACAATGACTGCCCTGTCCATCTGCTTGACCAGTTCAGGGATGACTAAAAATTAAAGTATGTTGTCAAGGGCATTGACCAAATGCCTCTTAAAACATAGAGAGGTGGCTGATGCCCCCAAACTGTCAAAGAAGCCTGTTTCAGTGACTGACCACACTTGTGGTAACCAAATGCTTCTTCAGGTCCAGTCTAAACCTCCACTGATGCAGCTTTGAACCATTCCCACTGGATCCCAGGGACTGGGATCAGCATTTACCTCTCTGCTTCCCCTCCTCAGGAAGCAGTATAGAGCAATGAGGTTACTCCTTAATCTCCTTCTCTCCAAAGAAGACAAATCCAAGGTCCCCAGATGCTCCTCACAAGACAATCCTCCTAGCCCTTTCACCAGCTTTGTTGCCCTCCTGGACATACTCAAGGACAATCACATCCTTCTTAAACGGTGGGGACCAGAGCTGCACACAGTACCCCACCAATGCGGAATACAGCGGTACAGGGGTAACAGGGGATCTATCTTTTCTGACAATCTTCACAAGTCCTGGAAAATTTCACATGTGCACGTGGAGGGCAGGTTAGGAGGTTGTTATTGATGTCCTTTGGGAATAAAATGGGGAAATAGACAAATGCTGCATCTTTTGTCCAAAGGAATTCCTTCTGCTGAATTCCTCTCCTCTGTCTCTCAGCAGAACATGACTCTTGGGTAAGAAAACTAAAAAAAAATAAACTGTTTAATGGTGTACAGGACTCTGCTCTGGATGACAGCCAGTTCCTGAATTTGCTTATTTTGCAGCGCTGCCATAATCAGGAAGTAGTTAACACAGGGGCCGCCACACCTGTGACACCAGAGAGAAATGCCTGTAGCTCCAGCTCCCCAGCAGCCTTCTGGTGTCTTCCAAAATCATGCAATTCTTTGCCAGTATTTTACCTGAAAGAACTAAAATGGGATAAGAAGTCACAGAATCACCAAGGTTGGAAGAGACCTCAAAGATCATCAAGTCCAACCTGTCACCACAGACCTCATGACTAAAACATGGCACCAAGTGCCATGCCCAATCCCCTCCTGAATACCTCCAGGGATGGTGACTCCACCACCTCCCTGGGCAGCCCATTCCAGTGACGAATGACTCTCTCAGTGAAGAGCTTTCTCCTCACCTTGAGCCTAAACTTCCCCTGGCACAGCTTGAGACTGTGTCCTCTTGTTGTGGTGCTGGTTGCCTGGGAGAAGAGACCAACCCCCTCCTGGCTACCCTTCAGGTGGTTGTAGACAGCAATAAGGTCTCCTCTGAGCCTCCTCTTCTCCAGGCTAAACAATCCCAGCTCCCTCAGGCTCTCCTCATAGGGCTTGTGCTCGAGACCTCTCACCAGCCTCGTTGCCCTTCTCTGGACACGTTCAAGAGTCTCAATGTCCTCGGACTGGACACAATACTCAAGGTATGGACTTCCCTGCTCCTGCTGGCCACCCTCTTCTTGATGCATGCCTGGTCTATTCAGGGAGGAACAACAGGATGTGAAACACCTTCAACAATTTTTAAGCTGCATCCTAGAGGTCAAGCTATTTGAGAATTGTCACAAAATTGGTGAAGCCATTATATGAATAGTATGGGGCTTTGGCAGTATCAGAAAATAAATGCCATTAACTTCTCCATTGAAGTTAACCATAAATAACACATAAATATTAACCCATCAGAAAAAATTCTGGTGACAGATAAACACAAAACATGAAAATCAAGTTGACAAATTCATACATAATAGCAATTCAACAAAAAACTTCCCATTGCCTCCCTAAGGTATTTATGTTTTAAATTAAAATTCTTCTGCAATTTATGCAGTCATTAGTGCCTTTGAAGCAGACACATATATAAAAGGGGAACCTGGCATTACATATCACTCAGGTTAGAAACAAGGTGGAATTAGGAAAAAAAAAAGTATCAAATTTTTGTAATAGATAATTAAAGCATCGTGGTACCCTACACAGTAGATTAAATGCAGCACTTTACCAACCAAACTCTTAAGCAGCAACTTCAACTTTGAAAGAGCTTGCGTCTTTCAAGTGGCAACCTTGCTTGGAATTTCTTACAGTATATTCTACAAACAGATGTAGCACATTTTTTACATTAAACAGGGATACTAAACTTGGTAGGATACCAGCCTGACTTCAGTTGGATTCCCTTTATTCCAAGCATTTTGTTTTAATGAATCACTGACCACATTCAAAAAAGCAGCAGCTGAACATGAGGTTCTAGACAGATTTTCTATTCCAGTTGCAGCATATCAATAGAGAGAGGATTATTACCATTACACTCCACTACAACAGCCTGAAGAACAAGTCCTGCTTTGTTTTTGCTAAAATAAGCAGACAGGCACCCTTAAAGAGCGTGCAAGATTTTTAAACACAAATTGAATCTAACATTTTTGATGGGATGGTTCTGCACACCTCCAAACACTGCTGTTAAAGTGATCCCCAAAGCTTTTTTAGAACCTTCAGAAGTGCAGTTATTTGTCAGCAGTAATCCTGTAAAGTCCCTCAGAGGCACACAAGTGTGCTTACACAAGACACCCAGGAATGCACATACCTACACTGAGAACTAGAAAAGCCAGGAGCTCTTAGTGCTTAGTACTCCACTCCAGTCATACAAAAGGCTAGGCCAAGGTTTCATAATTATATTTGTTGCTTAGTCTTCACAATAGGTCCTATTATATTACTTATGGTTATCACTTTGTATCTAAAAAAACAGACAGCATCTTTCTGTGTGTGCATGTTCATCTGAAAAAAAGACCGTGGTTACACATATTAACAGGAAAGCTGCAGTAGACAAAACAACATTGTCCCTACTCACTCAGTTCAGTATTCTCCATGTGCTGGGTGTGAGGTTTATGCTTGTTTGCAGAACCTAGCCTCGTCGCTTACCAGTGAATGTAACACCACAATGTAGAGTACAGCACATGTAGAAACTCAGAGGCAACTAACAAATTTGATGAGTCTGAGATTACACTACCGAGTGATGAGAGGAAATCCTAGAATTTAACATACAGTGCACAAAACTGAACACAGTACTCAAAGTGTGTTTCCTTCAGTGGCGAGCAGAGAGGGATAATCACTTTGCTGGTCCTTGTGGTCACACTATCCCTGAATCAGGCCAGGATACCATTTGCCTTCTTGGCCATCTGAACACACTGCTGGTTCATATTCAGGCAGCTATCAACTAGCAACCCCAGATCCCTTTCTGCCAGGCAATGTTCCAGCCACTCTTCCCCAAGCCTGCAGAACTGCATGGGGTTGCTGTGATCCAAGTGCAGGACCTGGCACTTGGCTACATTGAAACTCTGACTCACTTATCCTGCCTGTCCAGGGCCCTCTGCAGAGCCTTCCTACCCTCGAGATGATCAACACTTCCTCCCATCTTAATGGAATCTGCAGACTTACTGAGCATGCACTCAATCCCCTTGTCCTGATCATTGGTAAAGATATTAAAGAGAACTGGCCCCAGTACTGAGCACTGGTAACCAGCCACCAACTGCATTTAGCTCCATTCACCACCCTCTCTGAGCTTGGCCATCCTACTAATGTTTTATCCAGCAAAGCATCTACTCATCTAAGCCATGAGCAGCCAGTTTTTCCAGCAGAATGCTATTGGAAACAATGTCAAAGGCTCTGCTAAAGTCCAGGTAAAAAACATGCAAAGCCTTTCCCTCATCCATTAAGCAGGTCGCATTGTCACAGGAGATCAAGTTCGTCAAGCAGAACCTGCCCTTCATGAACCCATGTTGACTGGGCCTGATCACCTGGCTGTCCTGCATGCATGGTATAATAGCATTCAAGAAGATCTGCTCCATGACTTTGCCCAGACTAATAAGCCTGTAGCTCCCCACATCCTTCTCTGGCCTTTTTTGTAGATGGGCATCACATATGCCAATCTCCAGTCATCCGTGACCTCCCCAGTTAGCCAGGACTGCTGGTAAATGATCCTAAAGGTTTGACTATGCAACAAAATGAAGGTGTAGCTATGACAAACCCTTCTAGCAGGGTGGCTTCTTTTCAGTAATTGACACCATACTACTGTTACCATAATAACCAGCATCTGCTACTGCTACCTTATTACCATTAGGTAATTTATTAGCAGTCCAAGCACATGCTACTGTCACGACTTCATTTCAATAACTTAAGTAGTCAATTCATGCCAACAACACCAGTGCAGTCTCTCCAGTTCACTTTGAAACTTTCAGCAATTAATAATAAATTATATTATTTCATTTATATCATAGATTCATAGAGTCATTTAAGTTGAAAATGACATTTAAGTTCTCTGAGTTACACCATTACTGCCAAATCCACTATTAAACCATGCCGTAAGCACCACATCTACACATCTTTTAAATACCTCCAGGTATGGTGACTCAACCACTTCATTGGGCAGCCTGTTCCAGTGCTTCACAACCTTCTCAATGATCAACATTTTCCTAATATCCAATCAAAAACTCCTCTGGTGCAACTTAAGGCCATTTCCGCTTGTCCTCTCCCTTGTTATCTGGAAGAGGAGACCATACTTTTCTTGCTACAACCCTCTTCCAGGTAGTTGTAGTGATAAGGTCTCACCTCAGCTTCCTTTTCTCCAGTTTCCTCAGCCACTCCTCATAAGACTTGTGCTCTAAAACCCTCACCAGTTTCGTTATCCTACTCCAGACATGCTCCAATGTCTTTCTTTTAGTGAGGGTCCAAAGCTCAACACAGTATTCAAGGTGGGGCTTCACCAGCACTGATCACAGGGGTACAATCACTTTTCTAATCCTGCTGGTGGTACTATTTCTAACAAAAGGTTGTCACTGGTTTTCTTAGCCACCTGGATACACTGACAGTTCATATTCAGACAGCTGTCAAACAAAGCTCCTCCACAAATGCCACCTTCTGCTGGGCAGCTTTCCAGCCACTCTCCCCCAAGCCTGTAGCTCTGCATGGGACTGTTGTGGACCCAGCACTTGGCCATATTGAATCTTAAACAACTGGCCTTGGCCCATCAATTCAGCCTGTTCAGGTCCCTCTGCAGAGCCTTCCCATTCTCAAACACAGTAATGCTCCCTCCCTGCTTAGGGTCATCTGCAAACTTGAGGCCAGGCTTGAGTTCCTCCAGATCACTGCTAAAGACATTAAAACACTTGGTCCTCCTGGGTGGACAGTACATACACACAGCACCTTCCTATTTCAAAACTACCTAAAGAGCAAGAGTCAGAGACTAAATGCATTATAGGAGTTATTAAAATATTCATAGAGTATGAGAAGGTAAAGTTTCAAGTCATCAATGTCACCCAACTGCTCACCCTCTCCTAGCTGCAAATGCTCCACACATCCCTGCAGGGTGGCAGACCCCTGCCAAAGTGCAGCAACCCCAGGAGCAGGAGAGTTGATTCCCCCAATCTCACCTTAAGCAGAGAGATAACTGAGGTATGAGGCCTTCTGCAGCGGGCCACCCAGAGAGAGGGAGCTGGGACAACACTACATCATGCCCTGCAGAAGAGAGGAGGGATGCAGCTTTGAGGAGGTCACCGTATTGGGGCAACCTTCCTGTGCCACAGGAAATCCAGATGAGGTAATCGACAGGCAGAAATTGTTCCCATCTCTCTCAGCAGACACTTCAAATGAAAAGTATTAATTTGGGCTCTGTAAGCTTGATAAATGATGAACTTTATCCCTATGCAGGGAAAAAAAAAAAAAAAAGAGGGAGGCAGTGTTGCACAAGCTTATCAGTGCCCACTTGCTGTAGAACATGCCCTTGCAAGAGCTGTGCATGAAAAATGACTGCTATTTATATCTGTAGTGTTTCCAAATTGCTGCAAATCACTAGGACAAGATTAACATGTAACACTTACCTGCATAAAAACACAATGTCTTTATTTTCTGTCCAGCTTTTCCTCCTGTGCTGGAGGACCCTCGCTTTCATCTACAACTTTACAAATGTTTCCAAAGCTGAAGTTTGTAAAAAAGGAGTAAAGATAAATAAATCTATTGTTTAAAGAGTTGATCCAAAAGGCTGTATGACCTGCACTTAGGCATCCATTTAATATGCAGCCGTATGGTATATGAATGGAAAGTTAGGGCAGACTGAAGTGAACACACACTTTTCATTGAAGTTAAGAAAGTTCAAGACTTTTTACTGACAATGTAATCGTTTTCCATGAAACAATTACTTGCAGTTTACTTATTTAATCCTTTCATAATTACTTCAGACATTTATTTCAACATCCTCTCATCACAGTAACAAATACACACAGTACTCACTCAAACAGTTCCAGCAAAAACAACAAACTCGGCAACTAAAGACTTCCAACATAACTAAGTCTGCTTGCACCCAGAGTAACCCTCTCCCTCTGCTACTCATTAGTAATCAGGTACAAAACCTTTTTTTTTTTCTGTTAATGTAATCTCTTAACACATGCTATCCCACTCACTTCCCAGTCTCTTGACCTTTCTTCCTTTGGTTTGCTATGAGTTCCCCTTTTTCCAGGGAGCACTTGCACTTCTACATCACACGCTACCATGGCAGTTTGACTGTGCATGGGAACATACAGCATCACTTAGTAGAATGTCTTTTCTATCAGCTGTTCTACCTCAGCAGTTTAAGTGTACAAAATACACACCATGCTCCGGTCTGGATTCTTTCCACCTTTTCAGTATAAGCTCTTCCAAGGCTTTACAACTCAAACACCAATTTCACCCAATAAGTAAATGATGTACAGTCATAGGCTGGAAAGACTTGAAGTATTTTTACCATTCACTATGTTCTGCATTTCTTTTATAAACAATCTAAGCAATAACAGTGACCAGCTGAATTAATTCTGTGTTCCTATTTTTAAATACCTATGTTTGAAAAATACCTGATAACCATTTAAGCAATATGATCATTGATAGCATATTAGAAATCACAACACTGCAATGCACGCATTCAGCTGTCATTAAAATTTAAAGAGATGCGACATATGAGTTAAAAAGCATGAATTCTGTGAATAACACACGGTCTATTCAAACAAATGCTTTGAATATCTGAATTCAGTGTAGCTAATGTATACTATCAAAACTGGACTTCCCCTGTAGTTAAGAGTAAAATCTCCCAAACTTCTCGTCAGTAAAGCAAATAGCATAAGAAAAAAAAACTAATAAGAATGTCATCATTTAATCCAAATGCCTTCCTCCCTGGCCCGTACTGAAATGAGTAATGAATGAGTTGGGTCATGACTGCTTTCAGTAAGTATGCCAAAAATCTTCAAAACAATGTAAGGAAGGTAAGAATTGTTACAAGTTCAGACATCAGAGATCTTCCCAATAACGCCACATGTTTATACAACCACATACTATGCATCACTTTCATGCATCAGCATAACGGGAACTGCAAAACTACGAGTGACAAAGATACTGAATTCCATGTTACGAAACCTCCTGTGCAACCCACAGTTAAGGCAGAATAGTAATTATTTGTGACTGAAATCTGAGAATTCGAGCTCAACCTTTGCCGTGCGCCTGGGCAGAATGAAAATTTTCAGATTCGAGTGTCACCTTACAGCTCCAATCAACTCTTGTCATGCAGCAGCAACTCATCCAAAATGTCAGTAACTCCAAGAGACTTTTCAACAAATGGAAAGTCTCGGGTTTTGTTCTCATAGCCCTCCCCTCCCTCCCACCCACCCCCCTTCGCCGCTCCGACTCCCTCACCGCTTCGTTCCTGCGCACAGCTGCTCCTCCGAGCCTTCCTCAGCCCCCTCTCCCCTGCTCTGCCCGCCCCAGTCACTGCAGGACCCCGCAGTTTCGCTCATTCCGAGGCAGCGACACCGCGACCGGTCGGCGGGAAGCGCCCCAGCTGCCAGCGCCAGGGCAAGCTGAAGCCCGCGGGTCGCTGTTCTGTCCGGGCTCCTCTGCAAACGGCGGGGCCACGGCGGGGCCCGCTCCCCGTCGGGCAACCCCAGCACCGCGGCAGGAGCAGAGCCCTGGGACTGCCTCAGCCCATCAGGTGTTGTGAGTTTCTCTGTACATATAGTTCCCCGTGCAACCTTTCTTCCAGCAACTTTGAAAACCCAAGCAATTTTTCTTCTTCTTAAATCCTTCCCCCACGTTTAAAGAAACCCCCAGATTAAGTTAAAAGTTACTACTCCCAAATGTTTTCCTCGGTCTGTTCAAACGGACTCAGAGCCACATGCTCAGAGGAGTGAGCTGGCATCTAGCGAGGGGGCATGGGCTTACCTTTGCCTCCCCCGCGTCGGGCTCCTCCTCGTAGTACCCCTGGCCGGACTCGTAGGCGGCGGCGGCCGGCTGCCGGGGTCCCAGGAGCACGGCGCCGGCAGCGAGGCAGCAACCCAGGGAGAGCACCTCCAGCAAGTGCATGGTGCAAAGATGGCAGAGCGCGCGCGGAGCGGGGCCGCCGGAGGAATGCAAGCGAAATTATGAGGCTCCTTGTCTTCCTTTCCCCCTTTTCTTTCGCTGTCCTCTCCCCCCTCCCTCCCCTCGCAATATCCAAGGCAGTAAATCCGTAGGATGGAGAAGACGCGGTAGCAGCAGCTCCTAGACGCCTGCAAGGGAGTTCCCAACTTTACCAGCCGCTTTGCAAATTCCCACCAAAGTTATCCGGAGTTTGCCAGGTAAAAAACCCACCAGGAAACCGGACATCCGAGGCTGCGCTCACTCGGGAGCAAGGGAGGTGGAAAGCACAGAGAGGAGGAGGGAAGGGCAGGAGGGAGGGAGAGAGCGGCAGAGCGGGAGCGAGCAGCTGGCCAGTCGCACCCGGGGAGTTCCGTTCGCCCTCCTGCACGAGCCAGGCCGGGCTGGGCCGAGGGGCTCCGCTCCTCTCGCCGCGGAGGTCTCTCCGGACGCCTGTCAGCGGCAGCGCGGCCAAGGGGTGCGCGGCGACGGCCGCGCATGGCGAAAGCGCCCTCTGCCTGCGCCTCTGTGCTGCGAGAGGGCCCGGCGGCAGCCTTCCTCCTCCTCTTCCTCCTGCTGCTGCTGCCGCCGCGGCGCCGCCTGCCGCTGGCGCGGCGCTGGCGGCCCGTGGAGCGGATCGTCCCGCACGGCGCGCGAAATGCCGCCCGGGGTGCGGCGCGGCTGTGCCGGGAAGGGGAGGCGAGCAGGCCCCAGCCCCTCCCCGCACCCCGGAGGGGCACAGGCGGGCCCGCAGCGCTGGGCTTGTCCCGCCCCGGGTCCCAGTCCCGAGAGTAAAGTAAAGTGGCTTGCTTGTTTTACTGGGCTTCTGAAACTAGCGGATGAAGTTTGGTAAAAGCACGCAGATATCACACAACAAAAATTCTGCTAATCCTAATCCATTACATGTTGAGCAGGGTTGGCAGCTTCACAGTTTTTAGTTGGTTGGTTGGTTGGTTTGTTGGGATTGGGTTTTTTCTTTTTTCTTTGTCAGTAAACGATTTTGCCGTGTTAGAAACCATGCCAGAGCACCATGTTACTGGTAAGTCTTCCTATCAATGACATCTCAGAGCCATCTTTGAACAGGAGTTACATCCCATTCAGAGCCCTAAATAAAGCAGAGTGTAGACTCTGTTTCCCGTCACTGTGATTAAAAAAGTCAAGCTGTAAAACCAAACCAGATTGGACATTGCTCACAGAGTAGTAACACACTACACCCTGCCCAGATATGCAAAAAGAAAAAATTGTGTTCCCTCTAATAGTATTTTTGCTTGATGTGAACAGCATTTCTGAACCTTGTGCAAATGCTTATATAGCTTTTCAGATTGATGTAACTATTCAGGGAATGACATTGTAGGTGTTATGAGTAAAGGCACCTCTAGCAAGCCTTTAGGTACCTCCTGTTCATTTTATTAGTTATAATTTTCAAAACAGTATTTCAGCTTTCTGCTACACAAAATATTTTAGTGCTAGGAAGTAACAAAGAATGAAATCCAAAATGTAAAAAGAGCTGTATTTTAAAAGTTTTTATAGTTACTAGAAAGTTATTAAAGCACTTACTTATTTATTAAAGATTATAACAGCAATGAAGCAAAGACAGTGGTAAAAGTTACGCAAAAGAGCTGTGAATATATAAAAGAGTGCATATGAATTAAGGTGGCTATTGTTTTTCTGTGGACTCTTACAGCACTACAGAGCAAAGCATAGGATTAAGCCTAAAGAGAGCATAGTTCGGGATGTAAAACCCATCTAAACAGAAGTTCAGTGTTACTGGTTTGAGTTTAAATATATTAAAATTTCCTGGTAGCATCACAGACTGGTGTAGGAAGCAAGTTCTTTTGCAGCACATTTACAAAACCTGCCTGCCAAATCACACACAGATATTCTTTCAATAATTGAGTGCCACGCAAGGAGTGCTTCCCCCTAACTACATCACAAATCTGAGTGGAACATACCACTCCTGCTCTGGTATCAATAGTATCAGCTGGCTTCATTATTTATGTTCCCAGTTTCCCAACATTTTCATTCTGTCCCTTTCCACACACACACACACACACACACACCCCTTCATAGAACATCCTTCATGGGATCAAAGGCTTTTATGCAAGAGAGTATTTCCATCAGCTACTGCTCTGTAGAGCAAGTTTAAAGTGTCATAATTGAAAGCTAGTAACCATAGTCATTGTGCCTTAATTCCAACTATAAGGTTTTTACAATGTAGTAGTAGAAAGCTCTGATACTTTGTATTTGCTGTTTCCAAATCACAGTTCTGTTGACTTTAGGACTCTTAAGACTTTTCTCAAGTCAGGGTGTATTTATTTCTATCCCATAAAAGATGTTTAATTTAAAGGTTTACTGATTTATAAATATTTTCTCCTTTCTCTACCATGTAAAGATTAATATATCTCCTCAAGCCTTCAAATTCAGCAGAAGTCAGCCAGCAGGACAATTTAAGTTCTATGTGGCACCTTTATAAACACAAATGACTAAAGAGATACCCCTAATAATCTAGTAATACAAGTCTAGGTCTTGCCCTGCTATGTTTCAATGGCAATGATAGTTACTATTGACAAAGGAAATTTTTTGTCAGATGCAAGATTCCTTCAAATGAATTCTCTTGATGTTGTTCTAAAATTCAATTTAAAAAAATTAAAAATATAGACCCCATTCTGTTGTCCAAGTTGGTGTAATATACATGCCAAGCAGATTCCTCTCCTGTGTCTAGACATAGCTGCTACAGTCTTTTCTGATACATTCTGCTTCCAAAACACGAATGTGTTTCAGTACTTGTTTCCTATCTCCATTCATTAGCAGTATAAAAGGTGAGAGAGGAACCACTAAAATAAAAGCGAGCTGAGACTGGGGAACAGAAAGGTATTAATAGCAGCAAGAAAAATCAGTATCGTGCAATTCTAATGTGGCAGATAGCATGGTTTGTTTTTTTCTGAACATTCATAATCCTTCTGGTGAGTTTCAGTGGAATTTAATGTAAATCTCAAAGGTAGGAAACATTGTTCACTGAGAGCAGTAATTCAGAAGACTGGGAGTGCCATTCTGGAGTAATTAAAAAAGCTGAAGTCTTTGTAATAACTTCTTGTCTCTAGCTCCTCTACAGATTGGACTCCCCTATATTCCCTTTGATTCTTAAAAACATAGGAGGAAAAAATTGCATATTGATCAGTGTCTTCAACATCGAAGTCCAATGTACATAATGTAGATGAGCCCGATATGTACAGGGGAAAAAAGAAAAGGAGGAGGCATTTTAAATTCAGTGCCAAACTACTGGAGCAGCTGCTTACTAATGCATTTTCTGCCAACTGAATCTTTCAATCTCAAGTTTTATTATACATTTATTTCAGAAAAAGTATAGTGCAAGTGGAGACCAGGTTGTAGTCCACTTCAAACCATCATATGTATGTAAGGTGTACATGACTTAGTGGAAACATTTAGGGGGACTGCAGTTTTACTGATTTTGTGCCTAATGGCCTTCCTTACAAGCAGATTTTTGAATGTATGTGGGTTGTTTTGGGGTTTTGTTTAGTTGGTTTGTTTCTTGGTTTGTACGAGCCCCCATTTGGCATTCCCCTATATAATCCCAGAAAAGGGATCTAAGCATGTTGGCTTGAAGATCATAAAAAGCAGATGTAATCTTTTCCTCAACTTTAATCAAGCATCCTCACCATAAAACTTAACCCATGGGAAACTGTTCTACACCAAATCTCCAGCCAGTGTTCTTGAAATGTAGCTTTATACATTCATGTCCCTTAAAAGTATTGCCAGGATGGATAACTTTAATTCAATGAAAAAGACATCACTGCTGCAAAATAACTTTCTACAATGCTTGACCCAGCAACCTGCACTTTGTTATTCATAAATTTCTCCTTCATTTAGTATAAAATTTGGTCTTTCTTGATAATTAACAAGGGAGGATTTCTTTCACATTGTCTGATAATCAGGGATTACAGCATTATTGGAATTTCTTTGTTCTCAATGATTCTTTTTTCTAACCTGTTAAAATAAAAACTATTGATTTCTAGCATTAGAATTTCTCTATGCCACAGATTGGACAGCTGCAATTGCATAAACCCCTTGCAACTCTTTCTGTAGTAAGGGGTTAGTAGGATGAAAAAATGGGCAGCACAAGGCAGCATCTCAGAAAAAAAGTGTTTTAATTATCCAAACCAAATTACATATTTCTAAAGCTGCCCTAAATTTAGAATGGAAAAAGCCCTAGCACACATTTTATTCAGCTGTCTTGCATTAGATTCTTTCTCTTTACCATAGTTTTTCTTCCCTCTTGGAAAGTAAGGTCTCACACAAGAACAGGTATGTAGAGAAGATTGATTTAATACCCTGTAAACTGATTGTTACAACCTCTGACTATAAACAAAGAAGTGATGGATTGTAAATTTATGCCACCTGAAAGCTGTGCACAATCTAAACGACATAACGAAAGCCATGTCACTATATAAACAAATTTGGATTCAACAAAACATATTAGGACTTAACAGCACATGACCACTGCATGTCCAAACACTTACCATGTTACATACCTTCCTACAGCAGTCTTCCAAGTGACAATCTATGAGATAAAGAATGTATTCAGAGTCTTTCTTTCCTAATGACATTTATAAAATCTTGGAATGTAACAGGATGAACTGATCCTAAGTCAGTTCAACAGACATTTTTATATAATTGCTAAAACAATGGCAGAAATAATTATTTCTATAAAGAGATCCAAATTTCCACTAACTTTTTTCCTGCATACCTTTTCTTCCCTCATACATGTATTTTCTACTGCATTTTCCTATGTACAGTTTTCCTCTGTGCTTCAAGCTGTCTGTTCAACATTTTGTCTGTTCTAGAAATTAAGAATGTACTGAATCCTTCAAATGCAAATTGCTGAGGTATAAGAGCCTCAAAAAGATTGTAAACCAGTATTGACACAAATTCATTTCCAAGCCTAGAATACTGTAATACAGTTACTGATTATGATCTTAATTTTTCCTTATTATTTAATAGGATTTCCTTACCAAATTAAGTAGTTTTCTTCTATGTAAAATAGCCCTTTAAACATTTGAACACTTAGTCGTCTTGCTTTAAGCTAGGTAAAATCAGGGTTTGCAATACTTGTGTACAGCTTTTCCTTTTCCAGATTTCTCCTTGGCCTTATGACTGTGATTGTAATAATCTTTACTTCTAGGAGTTCTCTGCAAGATGGTTCTCAACACTGAAAAAGGGAGCTTCAGAACTGACCTTCATTGTGTAGAACAATTGAGAGCAAAACAAAATACCCCAACCCATTTTTCTGCATGTACATTCATTCCTGTGTGGTATTTGGCTATAAGGCAGATTCATGTTCATCTTGCAATCAGATGGAACTCCTACGTATTTTTTGAGGATTTTCTATCCAGCCAGGTGTTCCTTTTCCTGTAGATTTGACTCTTCCAAGTTAAGTGGCTCACTCATCATTGAAATGGTGTCCATTATCTCCTGCTTTTTTCTAGCCATTTCTTGACTTTTTGGAAATAATTTCCAATTTTAAGCCTGTCTGTGCCATTCTGGCTGACTAGAGCTTGTCTGCACGTGTGAAAAAGTAAAGCTGTATGCTAGAATTTGTAGTCATGAGAAGCTGGAGGCAGACAACTGCAAGGTTTAATAATGGATCAGACAACTTAATGGAGATCAGAACCTTAAAAAAAAAAAAAGTAAGAGTAGAGAAGTGGGACATTGCATCTGCATACATAATTCAGTGAATGCAAGTGCTGGAGAAGTGTGAGGGAAATGGACTGCAGAAGCAGGCAGTCCTATATGTTCTCCTTAAATAGCATGTTCAATTGAAACCGTTGGAGACAGAATACTAGATAGACAGTCTAGACAGAAGGTCTGCCCGAGCCAGTAGGACATTTCATATAATTTGAGGGAAACGGAATCAATTTCTCATTGATTCAAGTCCAAACCACAAAGTAAATTTGTTCTTGTCATTTAGTCTCATATCCAGACCACGTACACTTAGTCATAACAAAAATACTTATTTTTACACATCATTATTACACCAGAAGTTGGTCCAACAAATAGGGTTGGAAGGAATTACATAGAAAATCCAATCTGTAAAATATTCTTTACAATCCATAGTGAAATAAATAAAGAGTGCTACTGCCATCAACATTAAAACTAGATTTAATAATTCTATCTTAAAAAGAGAAAAAAATCAATCCCATATATCTGCTTTTCTGGATACATGTCACAGAAAAACAAACAGTAAAGCAGCAGATTTATTTATTAAAAAAAAAAACCAAAACAATCACTAACAAAACAACAACCAAATAAGACAAAATAAACCAAGAAACCTACATGCCAAGTTTTGGTCAGGAAGTTTCTATTACTAATAGTTTGGATTGGCACCATGCTTAACTTCGTTACTGAGAAAGTTTTGTTCCCTTAATTGCTTAATAAATAAATAATAATAAAAAAGAACAAAAGTGTATTGATATGCAGATTGTATCAAGGGCCACAAGCAATTCCTTCCTTCATCATCACCTGGTCAGGAAATTTCATTTTCCTAAGCACCCAATCCTCGGTGGCACAAATCCTAGTTTCCTGTGATATTGTGAAACCTGTGCTGATCCCCCCCTTCTCCTTAATGAATTTATGTAATAAAATACATTCTTAGACCAGTTCTTCACTGTTTCTTCCTTTTAGTACAACTTGTTTATCTCTCTTCTTTGGCCAGTCTCTTGACTTTCTACAGTTCAGGCTAGACTAGGCAGCTGATGCACGCAACATGGAAGCAGATCATCACACGGCAAAGCAGCATTTAGCACATCCGTCGTCCTTCTGGTTGCCTTTCTCTTTGTAACTTGAATTTAAGCAGCCATGACTGATGTAAAAAAGCAGGTAGCATGCTGGGCTTAATCTATTTTTTAAATTCCTATCCCATCACAAACCTACAGCTATTCTCCACAGGGACACTTCAACTAATCTGTGCCAGCATAAAACTCTTAAGTGCAAAGGATAGAGCCTCAGACCATTTCCACAGGTTCCAGCTGTGGAACTCAAACTAATCTTCTCTATTGATAATGAATATAAGCCTAAGTGTATTCAAAACTAAAAACAAACCCAGCTTCTTAGTAAGACTACCTGCAGTGATGGCATCTTCCCAGGGTAACCAGCTCAGATCTGGAGAGAGGAGGAGGAGAAGGCAGAGACACAAGTAAAGACAGTGTTTAAAACCAACACACAACAATAACAACAAAACCCAACAAACCTCACACATAGCTAAAATGTATACGTTCTATTTTTTCCAAAATATGGATTATTATATTAAATAATTTTCAGAGATGCACAAATGTCACCTTTGCTTACCCCTTTTAAAAAATTTCAAGTAGTCAAATAGGCAGCTTTGTCATCACTGTTTCTTAAAGCCAGATTTTGGGTTTCATCCCTAGTAACTCCAGCAGGTTAGTCAGAATTGTTTTCTTGTCCCTTAGTATAACTATAGGGTCACTCAGGAGGAAAGTCCTGGTCATACTTTTGCTGTTCCCTTGAGATGTGGCCAGCGAGGAACAACCCCTACTGAGGAAAGGCTGTGGGGTGGGGGAATAGCTGTGGAGGTACAGAGGAGATTGGACTGTCTGAGAATCTAGTGAAATTCAGTTAAACCAGACTACATGGTACTGCTGCTGCCTGCTAGAAAGACAGGCACAAGAAAGGTGATACAAACCATAGTATAGTTTTAAAAGCTTTTTAATACTTACGAGGGATTGCATATAGCTGACAACTGCATTATACACTTTTTGCTCTTGGGTTACTCTTAGGAAGTCTTTAATCTCTTATAATGAAAATAGATATTTACTTGTAGACCTTTGGAGTTCTAGTGTTCTAGGTGGTAAAACACATAAAAATTTGAATAGTTAAAAGGGATATTTATTTTTACACTTCTGAAATGAGTGTTATATTCCCCTCATAGGCTAATGTTTATAGTCCACGGTTTTGCTCTGAAATCTTCAAAACAGCCAGAGGGAATTAGGAACAATTGATAATCATATCTTTTTACTAATAGGTTTCTTTCAAATCACATCTGATTTTTATAAGCAAAATTTCCTGCTTATGCTCTTATTCAATTATGTCAATGATCTATCCAAGAAGGATAAGAGTCTTTTTCACTTTTACAATAAAAGATAGATGTATTCATGTAGTGATATTAATAGCAGGGATGTTAATATCCATAGAAGGCCTTCAAAAATCATTTGGGTTTCATAAGTGTGTTCCCTTATTTTTACAAACAGAACTTCAAAGTCTGGACATGGCAGTACGGTAGTTTCAAGGGGGTTTCTGCATATTTATTGTGTGACCTATTGTTTAGTTAAACTGTGTAGCAGATGCCTTGTTAAGTTATAATGCTGAGTGCCAGTAAGAACAGAACAACATTTTGAGTTCAATCTACTCTCAGTCAAGGTCAAAAAGAGCGAGGACTAAACTCAGTGAATTTTCAAAAGCTTACCCTAAATATACAATATCAAAGTTCATAATTAAGAAGGCTCATTTCATCAGCCAGCTTCATGTTTGCACAGCAGTGGGAGTAATTATAACACTCTCATTCTTTCAGGTTGACTTGAACACTTGACCTTACAAACAAACTCCTTTTTTCCCCCTCTTAAGATGCAAAGCCAAACCATTTGATTTTAACAAAACAGAGCTGTCAGTTTGACATTTCAAAGCACATTTAACTGCTTGCTTTCATTAAAAAGATAGTTTATCTTTAAAATAGAAGTTTATAGACTGTATCTACTCATTTTTTTGCCATGCAAAGATTAAAAAAAAACCCAACCAACAGTAAGTTTCTGCTTTTTTGACCTTTTCCTCAGTTCATCAGCTGAACTATATTTATTCCAGTCTCCACAATACACAGAAATATCCAAATTCATGCCACTGCCAGGATGCCTCAAGGGCACCATTGCCTTGATAGTTCTCTTACATCATGCCAGTATTCATTGATTCACACAGGGCCAAGGAATGTGAAATCCAAAGTGAGAATAACAATTGTTCTCAGCAGTAGTCATGTGTGGGCAGATACTCAGCAAAACTAACCTCACCCAGGAAGAGTAAAACACATGGAAGAATATCCTGCCTCCTTTTTGTCATCTCAGGGTTGAGGTTCTAGTTGAAAGCCAAATTCTAGTCAAGGAAGAGTGATAGGCTCCTTCTAAAGGGGAACTCATTTTTTATTTCTTTAGCACATACTTTATAATGTACACTTAAATATGTTTTTTCTCTGTTGGTAATAGTGGGAGGTTATGTGCTAATTTTGAGTTCTCTAAAGTTACACAGGAGAAGTCTCATGCTGATAATTTACAATGGCAAATCTGTCCCTGGGAGTCCCAGTGCCATAAGGATGCAGAAATATAGAAGGGAAGGGGCTAGGAATTTAAGTGAGGCAAGTAATTAACCCATGAGATTAGTCACCAGTCTGGCAACCTAACTATGAAAATGGGGCAAAGTTAAAAGAGGCGCTCTGGATATGGAGGTTTCAGTTGTTGACCGACTGTCCTCATGCTTTTATTTTAGATTTTTGTCCTGCTCATGGTTTTTCAACTCTGTGTAGCAAAAATTGAAAGGTATGACAGATCTCAATTTTTAAACACATCAGTAGGTTTTACTGAAGAATTCTTAAATCATTAAATTTGAAAAAAAAAAATCACATTGCAACTGTCTGAAAGTCTGAACAGTTATAAAGTGAAGCTAAAAATTTTAGAACACAGTTAATGGATTTGCATAAAATCCTCTGGTAGTTGTTATCTCAGTTTTCCATTAAAAAAAACCCAAAACATTTGTAATACTTACCAATTGTATTTGAAACAGCTTGTGGTAACAGCTGTATGTGCTAATTCTGAGAAACTCAGGAACTAATTCTGAGCGTTTTTTGATAGTCAGTCACTATAAAGGCTGTTATTAACAGCAGTAAAAAAAAAAAAGACTTTTTATTTATTTATTTTTTAATTGAAAAGCATTACTCTTCATTACGGAGAGGTTTTCTTCTTCATATAACACAGTCAAAACATAATTTATCTAGATAAAAATTACCTCAAGAGAGCTAAATTACACTGCCAAATATACTATGTACTGGAGTCCTTTTCCATCTCATAGAATACATAGAATACATAGAATAAACCAGGTTGGAAGAGACCTTCAAGATCATCGCGTCCAACCCATCACCAATCCAACTCCGCCCAAGCAACTAACCCACAGCACCAAGCACCCTGTCAAGTCTTCTCCTAAAAACCTCCAGTGATGGCGACTCCACCACCTCCCCAGGCAGCCCATTCCAATGTGCAATCACTCTTTCTGTATAGAACTTTTTTCTAACATCCAGCCTGAACCTCCCTGAATCTCCATCATCTGTAATATACTATGATTCCTTCAGTTAGTATGAATAGTTTACAGTCACTTTAACTGTATGATTTCATTAGTAGCGGTACAATATTCACACTCTACTAGCAACCACAATACACTCAATAATTAGAAATTAAAATTATTGCTGCCCTTTGTCTGAATTATCCATAATTAGAGCTCATGTAGTCAGAGACAATATCCAGAGATCCACCAAGTCATGCTCAGAAGGGATACTCAGGTTTATTTTTTCTCTCTATGTATCTACAGTAATCTTCTTTTTCTCCAAATTTTCCATTTTCTGATGTTACCTTACTTCAGTCTGTTTCACAGATGAATAAGCAGTCAAAAGCTACCTCTCAAACTCAGTGAGCTCAGCTACACAGAGACAGAAGAAACAGAAGAAAACACAGACAATAATTTATTTCTTTTTTTTCTATGATCTGGCCACTCAGTATGGGCAGTTCTTTGGTTTACTACTGAGGGAGTTTTGCAGAACTGTCCGTGAAGGAGAAGGCAGATCCTAGAACTATCAAGTTTATTTTTTAGAGGTGGGATTTTATGTGTTCTTTCTGTACATCAAGCTGACAGTTGGAGAGGACAGTCCTTTTTGAGAAAATGAGAAACAAGGAGCATTTTACCCACATTTACGAAGTATTCTAAGCTGGAAATACAGATACTAAAGAAAAAGTGAAAATAAACCCAACTCATCCTTTGATTAAAACCAGCTCTGATCACCGCTGATCCTGGTCTAGTTATACAAGACCAATTATATATCCAGATCAGCTTTTTGAAGTCTCAGAATTTCACAAACTATTGGAGAAACAGTTTCCTTACTCACACAATGCTATGGTAGTCTTTATATTCTGCATATATTACAGGATGATAGCAGGCATGAAAACTCCTCACAAGCTGACCCCTTCCTTCTGTCGGAGCCAAAGTGATTGGTACAGTTTAAACAGCACTGCTCTTCCTTTATATAACTCACATATGATCGAAATAAATGGAAACAAGATAGCTATGCTCCAGCTATTTTTTCATTTATAGCTAAATATCAATTATTTCTTCTGAAACGAAGTGTCAAGTTTTATGAGAGCCACTAAGTTTAGTCTCTCTGACTGCAACACTTGGTTTCTCTAACACATGAGACAGCTTAGAAAATTCTGTCCAATATCTCTATACACATTCTCATTGCAAACAGTAAAAGTCTAACTGTGGACGAGGAGATTTCATACTTATCCACCCACACTTTCTTGTTCAATATATGCAAATTGCTGAAATGAATTAGTACCAGAGTAAAAAAAGAGAGTGCCAACTTACCACACGTGAGATCTATTCTTTGGAGGGACCGCACTTTTAATGTCTATTTAGAATGATGATTGTCTCTTACACAATTATGAACAGGTAATAATTCCACTGTGGTGTTGTTTTTTTTCTCCTGAATTTATGTTGTCTGCCATATATTAAATTTCACAGCTTTGTGAATTTTTTTTTTTTTTTAATGAGACTACATATGTGGCCTTCATCATTATATAATTAAGTAAGAAGTAGTATATAACCAACCTGCTTTTTGCATTAACTACAGAGGCTTATGCTTGATTTTTTATTAAAATAGGAGAGAAATGCTATTTGTATTTTTTGCCACCTACATGAGGTAGTAATTCTAGGAAGCTGCAAAGACTATGATTACATTAAAGCATTCATTACATATTCTTACTTCAAAGAAGAGAAAAAATTGCGTGAAGTAACATATCCTATTAATCACAGAGATTTGAATCCATCTAATATTCTTTATAATTTTGGCTTGAAATCTATTATAATGTCAAATACTATTAGTGACGCCTTAGCTACTCAATGGAGGCAACACAAGTTCTTGCATGAGAATTGACTCAAGAGAGTCATAAGACAATAAAAGGTTAGCAGGGCCCACAGCCTCTGCTCTCCAATTCAGTAGCATGAAGAAAAAGCAAATTCACTAGGAGCTGTCAACTCCGAAACATCTCAGTTCAATATAATTTCACCAAAGATCAAATGGAAAAAGATAATCTTGTTTTCTAGACACTTAAATCCCATTTTCCCAGGCAGATTTACCCCTTGGTTTGTCCAAATGTGTCTTAAACAGAATATCTTATTCTGAAATATCTTCCCCCCCACCCCCCAATACAAACAGGCACAATAGCACTGAATACATCAGTGTCACAGTTATTGTTTCTAAAGATTAGGCAGAAGGCCACAAGGCATCTATGGAAATTTGCTAATACTCTTACAGTACATTTATACTTTATGAAAATATTTATTGGTATATTAAGAATTTTCAGCTTGTTATCCTCCCATACTTGTAATTATCCTGCATTGGTAGAAAGCAATGCAAATGTTTATTAGATCTGCTGGGGCCTCTAAGCTCTTTTTACTTTTGTTCCAATAAAAAGATTGACAGGAGTGCAGTGTTATTAATATTTGTTGAGTGGTTTGTACATCAAAGACATCCTGCTGCTCAGTTATGTGCATGCTACCAGAATAGTTAAAATGACTAAAACGCTTAGCAAAATATTGCTTAAGACAGGTTACCTGCAGAAAAACTACAACTATTTGATTTAAATAATTATTTTCCTATTTTGGCATCTGAAAGTATTGTTTTGTTCTACCCTAAAGATTTGCTTTCTCCATTTCCACAATTTTAGCTATTAACCTTCAGTAAGATATTATTGTCAATTCAAAGACTCAAGTGTTGCACTTAGCAGAAAAGTTTTCATCTGTGAATCTGAGTCAAATGACAGTGTTATAAAAAGTTTCACTTTGGAGATAGTCTTGTGTTCATTATTCACTTAGGGGGGGAAAAATGATGAAAAAAAAGAGCATCTGATATTCCAATTGTAGTGAAATCAAAGGTTTGCTAAACACAAGTAACAACATTTTCCATCCTCCTCAATGAGAAAGTTTCACCCATAGTGTTTTGGGTTTTAGGCTGAACAGTACATGATTTAGAAATCTATAGATATTTTGGATTTCAATGCCCTGGGCTTGGCAAAATTTGTACCAACATAGCTCTAGTATTTTGTGTTGCAAAACTCTGATTATGTATCAAGTTCAGTCCTGTACTGAAAGCAAGAGAAGTGCTCCTTTTCCAACTTGGCATACTCTGCAATGTATCTTTCTATTTCTTCATTTTATAAGAATGGAAATGCAATTTAAGGACAAGATGAGGCTTATAGTACATTGATTCTGTCATTACAAAAATACATTCTTGTCCACTTCAAAATTACTACTTATTTTGAATAGAAGAAAGTAAGCCAAGAATCTAAGCAGGTAATACTATTTTAACACACAACTCTCATAAAAATACATCTTGTAAACTGTGGTGAGTTACAGGTGTGTGCATTCAGGAAAGGAGGACAAGATTTAACCAGTTGTTAACCTGTTGAAACAGGACTTTTTTATTACTTCCATCCTCCATCCTCCCCCTTCTAATGATAACTGATGGAGCAGGAAAACAAACTCATATACAATTATATGCCTCTGGAACTATGTATACTTAGTTCTGAAAACAAAATAATCCTCCACAATAACCAACAAAATATTCCCTCTCCTCCAAGTAAAATATTAGCATCACGTTTTGGTTTAGCTTGCAATACTGAACAAAAGGAACAGCAATAACAAATACAACAGGAAAAACTGGGTATAAACCCAGATTTCTCTCTCCTGATACCTAGCATTTACTAGATAAAAGTTGTTGGGGTTTTTTTGTTCTTTTGGGATTTGTTTCCCCTTTTAAAAGAAGTGTAATAATTCCTCTTTGAAACTATTACAATCACAAGTTTCTAAAGGTGATTTAGCAGGGCTTCTAAAGCCATAGAACTTTATCAGAAGCAAGGAATCCATACCAGCCTCTGTAAAATCTCAAACAATACAGCTGCAGATGACTACCAGAACACTACAACAAGTCATTATGGAGCATGACCCAAACCCACATATTACCAAGTTTCTTTTCTTTGGTATCAGGTAAAATGCCACAATTATCTGAAACATCAGTTCATGTATAATTGAGTCCTATCTTTCATGCTCATGTGAAAACATCACTCATTTCTATCAGTAGGCAAGTACTGTTACATGATAAAACACATACTAAGTACAAATCAAGAAAGATAAGAGTCTATTATTTTCAGGGGTAGTGGCCAGCATACCATGTTAGCCCACAAACTTAAGGGCCAGGGGTTTATAATACTGACTGTACATTTAGTTGTACAATTGCATATTAACTCATGAATGACATTGCTTGGACCACACAGAGGAAAAATGTGAAGTCCGTAATCTAGTGTGGTCAAGAAAATGTAATACTATGTGAGAATTCTTTTTGTGCTGATTTTTTTTAATGGAACAAAAACTTTCTGACTACAAAATAGAAAAAATGTCATGATCAGTCAGAATAAATTAAGGTAACAAAATTTATCTCAATTAATAAAAAACAACAAAACAAAACCCCAAACCCAACCGGTTGATAGCTGAAAAGCTCTATCCCCATTTAAGATCTGTCTTCCTCATTTAAAGGAAAAAAAAAAAGGGCAACTCTCTGCACAGCATTTTAACTCAAATTACTAAAGAATTAGAACTAAATAAGCATGAAAGCAAGGGAAGAGACAATAATAACATTAGTAATAACTCAAGCAGCATGTATCACATCAGTTATTTTGCTTTTATGTAACACACTATTAGTTGGTGTGGGGGTTTTTAAGTGAATATTAAATACATTGTTGTCCAAACAAGATAACTATGAAAACTATGTAGGATGTTAATGAAGTAAACCAGAAAGGATCTGAAAGAAATAGTAATTGCCTACCATTTTAATAGCCACCACGATACACAATAGTTTCCCAAAGAAAGAGGTTGATATTTTTTTGCAATAATAGCCTGTTTGAATCAGAAGCAATTGAGAAACAATAAACATCAAACCCATGAGATGTCTCTTCAAAGCAATGTTTCTTTTTCAGAGAGGCAAGACTTTATTTTTTCCCTCAGAAGTAAATTCTGACAATGTACAAAATGCTTTTATATTTTCTGTAAGATACTTTTAAGTAATTCTGAAATAGATGCACCTTCTAAAGAGTCTGTCTAGCCTGCTATCTTGACACTTACAGTGACCAACAGCAGGTGCCTGCTGAAGATCATAGTATCATAGAATCAATAAGGTTGGAAGAGACCTCAAAGATCATCAAGTCCAACCTGTCACCCAAGACCTCATGGCTACTAAACCATGGCACCAAGTTCCAGGTCCAATCCTCTCTTGAACACCTCCAGGGATGGTGACTCCACCACCTCCCTGGGCAGCCCATTCCAATGGCTAACAACTCTCTCTGTGAAGAACTTTCTCCTCACCTCGAGCCTAAACTTCCCCTGGTGCAGCTTGAGACTGTGTCCAAGCACACAGCTATACTTCTCCAGAACATTTTCTAGACCTTGGCAAGAAACAGCTCAAAATTTCTGAATCAGAAATATTATCCTTTTTTTTTTTTTTTTTTTTCTTTTTTAAAGTAACAGTTCTTAAGTTATTCTGTTCCAGGAATTTGAACTGTCACCTTTGGAGATCATGTGAATTTTCACTATCAGTGACACCATGTGGCAGCTTCATGGCATGCTGTGCGAAGAACCATCTTCCTTAGTTTGCTCTGAATACCACTGGTTTTATGTTATGCATCTCATTCTTATGGTGGAACTAAATTAAATCCCTATCCACCTTCTCCTCACCACTTCTGATTTTATAAACCTCCTTACATATACCCCTTTTTTTTAAATTTCACCCCCCCCCCAAGGTTCCTAGTCAGTTTGCTTTTTCTTCACACAGAAAATAGTTTTGTATATTTGATTACTTTTGTCATCCTTCTGTAGGAAGTAAAAAGGATTGCATAAAGTTTTGTTACATTTGATGCAGATTTAAATAACCTTTATTACATTCCTAGTAATTCTCAACATTTATTTCTTTCTTTAGTACTAAGGAATATTCCTTATACAAGAATTTGTACCTTAAAGAGAATTCTAAACACAACAATCAAAATCTAAACCCAAACAAAAATATGCTTTCACACTGCAAGCCATTCAGCTTTTTTATGCTAAGCCTAAGCTCACTGTGATGTTTTATGAAAAGTGCCTAATTTGCCAAAGTCACAAAACTTGCTCTTGCTAAGAGGTTTTCATGATACCATTTTAATGCTGCAATGACTCATTCTTCCTAAAATTTTATCTGACTCCTGCACACCATCCAAACACTTCTTCTGAGCATAAGCTTATAATGAAATAAAGTAATACTTCAGACCTTCACTCTATGGGTAAGACAAGATGCAAAAGCCTTTTGAGCCACTGGAGGTGGCTATCAGTACAATTGCTGCTAGAATAAAAGCAGGTACTGCTGTTCCCATCTCTTTTTCCCCTGTTACCCCACTGGACTTAATGCACAGTAACATATATTAAATGCCTGTTAGAACCAAGGTAAGAAAATTCACTTGCAGTAGCACATTGCCCTTCTGTAGCGGCTGAAGTGATAGCGTATCTAGCGCACTAGTCAGCACATCAGAAACAGTTTCACCTGTTGAGCAACAGATAATGACATATGTTAAAGTCATTCAATTGATGGTCATTACTAGAAAATTACATTCATAGGCAAAGATGTGTATATGTGAGATAAAATATTCCGTTGAGTTTGTGGTTAAGATGTCGTTTGCTGCTGCCAGCTCTCAAAAGATTTATAGTTTGCAGTTTGAGTCCTCTATTATAGCAGAAAATATAATTTTAAGTGCTACATACTTTGAATTTATGGTTAGTTAAAGGCAGAAAATATTAAATGACCAAGTGAGATGCAGTCTTGTTGCAAGCCCAGTGTTGCCTTTATTTCAAGTATTTGGCTTCAGAAAGATTAAAGCAAATAAGAATTCAATGGAAGCTTTTCTGCTTCTCTTTTTCAGCTCCCCAGTATGGAACATTTATGAAGATGCAATTTAAATTACATAAAGGGATCTGCATGCACTATTGAGTGAGCAAGCTAATTTGCTCAAGTGAGTAGTAACCAACAAGGAGGTAGAAAGCCTAATTTCTGCAACTCCTTACTTCTTGTTTAGTATTTGAAGTGCTTCTGAGGCCCTATCTCAATGAGAGGAATTCTGAAGTACTAAAAATTGTGAACTTTTTAGAAGTGGAACATAATAAAAAGGAACAGTCAAGAGCTTCTATTACCTTTCTGTAGTCCTATGGGGTAGGATACTAATACATTTAAATATATCTTATTTACATAATAGATATACAATATTATATATTACATAATATATTATACAATATTAATCAGCATGTAAAGTGTCTTGTGAAGGCAATAATATCTGTGGTTGTGGCTGAAATTCATGAAGTCTTTTATTCTAATGTAACCATTTAAGAGTAACTAACGTCAGCTACAGAATGAAAATGCTTTAGTAATGTGGCCTTCCAAAACCATGTTTCACAACTGACCCCTTTGGCTGAGGTTACTGAATGTTGTATTGTGCTCTGCCTGCACTTTGTAAGTGGTGGTGGTCCAGAGGAATGCATGCGCTGGTGAACGCAGTGCTCAAGGGGAGCTTGATGGGTGGGGTGCAGAGGAAAAGGAAGTATTCAGTTTTATCAGAAGTAAGCATTGTCAACTTATATTCAGGATATCATCAGGATTAATCTCTTCTGGAGCAGGATATGAAATTGTAGTACAAGTTTGTAATGGATAATGGACAGTGTTAATACAAAAGACAGTTTAGGAATTCTAAGAGAGGAAAGCAGCTGTCATGGTTGACTGTAGTAAAAAAGTGTTTTTATTTGTGTAATAACCACCATAACAGTTGGACAGTGTATGGCCTGTATTAAACAAAATGGGACAAGAGCAGACAAGACAAATTCAATGCCATAACTCCACAGGCAGTAATACGTTGGAACATACTGCAATCACCATCTAGCAGGATTTAAAAGACACTTCAAGATCTTCAAGTATGTATAAGAAAGAAGTTCTCAAATTCAACTTCAAAATCCTTTTTCTGGCAATGCATAAACCCCTGTTTCTCCTAATTTAGTGTCTAACCATATTTTCCAAATTCTAATGGAAAAGAAAGTGCAAAGTGAAACATGCTATCATACTGAGAAGAGTCATAATTTGTCATTTGAAGACAAGACAGAACATCTAGACAGAAGTCAGATGGTCACTGCAAGAGGTGGTAAATGCAATACAAATAAAAACATGATGAGAAAAAAGCAATTGGTGAAGTACAGACTTTCCCTCATCCCCTTCTGGCTGTTTTCACAGTATCACAGTATCACAGTATCACAGTAACTAAGGTTGGAAGAGACCCCAAGGATCATCAAGTCCAACCTGTTCCAACAGACCTCACAACTAGATCATAGCACCAAGCGCCACGTCCAATCTCCCCTTGAACACCTCCAGGGACGGCGACTCCACCACCTCCCTGGGCAGCCCATTCCAATGACGAATGACTCGCTCAGTGAAGAACTTTTTCCTCACCTCGAGTCTAAACCTCCCCTGACACAACTTGAGACTGTGTCCCCTTGTTCTGGTGCTGGTTGCCTAGGAGTCAGGAATAGTAGAAAGAATTTCAAATGGGAAGAAATATTTTCAAATCATTATCATGAGATGATTTACAGTGAATGAATCATTAATAAATATTTTTTTAAAAGAAAAAAAATAAAAAAGAGTGCTGGTAGCAGCATTAAGGAGCAGACCATAAGGAAAAGCACCAAAGTACAACACTCTTAGCTCAAGAGTTAACAAACTTCAGTTTACTGGATGTAGGCTCTAAAAGACAAAGAAAAGATGTTGTAGGGGGCTGTTGCACACTGCCTACCCAAAGATTAGAATGATTTATTGCTCTAGCTTCTATGGTCTATAGGGTAAAGGACTTATCAGGGTATTCAGTTTAGGTTATATATGTAGAATCCTGTATAGTAAATTATTGGAATTTCTACAAACTCCAGATAATTTGCTAATACAAACAGAATCAGGTCCAATGTATAATCTCTCCAGGAGACTGCAGATCAAACACCAAGCCAGAAACTGGTTACCTAGGGACCACTAAGTATGGTCTGTTTATATTATGGATGAACAGAGGACATTTCCAAGCAGCACCCACTCACTCATTCTCATATATCACATACACAGTACATCAAAAGGACTGAATGCACAGTGATCTGGGTATAATGAGACATTACTAGTAAGCTAGTAGTACTACTACTCCCAAGAGGCACAAGTGTTTATTTGTTATGTGGGACTTGGAACTCGGATCATATTCCTAGTCTTAAAGTGACAAATGGCATTACAATATGAGTAGCTTCCAAAGCAAAAAGCGGCCCACATGGTCAACAGACTATGTGACTTTCTTTGAAACTAAATGGTGATTTAAAGTCAGCACTGACCTGTAAGTCCCCATCCCTTCATGGAAAATGAATAGTTGGTTCTAATCTAGGAAAGACTAAGAGCCATGTATAAAGGAGATAAAATGTTGCCAGCTATAGCAATTAAAGTTAAACTGTGACAATCCATAAATGCAGGCTTGCCACATCTTTCTCAGAATTAAAATTAAACTGTTTATGTAACTTACTTTTCATCTTGTGTTTTCCCTCTAAGAGTACACTGGTATCTACTGCTAAAATGTATCATGCTATGCAATAAGATGCTGTTTGAAAAGCACATTATGTTCCAGTTTAAAGCAGTTTTCTGTATCAACGACAACTGAAACAAATAAAATAGCAATGGGAATAATTTACAAACCACACAGAGAAATGCACCCTAGTTTTTATGTACATCTAGGTTTGTCAGTTTTCATCCTACCTTTAGCCAGTTTGAATATAACAAAATCTTCAACTGGACAGAGATGTTGTAAAACACTATAGAAATATACACTCAACCCCACTTCTTGTTGTTTAACCATAGAAACATCTGTTCAACTGTGGGGCTTTACATAATAAGAAAAGGTACATAGCTTAGTGAAATTCATGAAAATAGTTTTCTGAAGTTTTCTTGAGAGAACTGGAACAAAAGTAAGAATTGAAATACATCATTTATGACAAGGTATAGTCATGAATTAAAGATATTTGATTTACATAAACTACTTCTAATAATTTACTGTCACACTCAAGAGTGATGCATTTTCTTTCTACCATTCAGAAGAAAATATAAAAACCTAAATATTGATTATATATACTTTTCTTTAGTCCCTCTCTCCATAAGAAAGGTTGCAAAACCCTAACCAACCAACCAAACCCACAAAAAAAGTGTGAAAAGTTTGAGAAGGAACTAGTTCAGACACTGGCCCTTCATAATAACTTAAGTCAAATGTCACCATTTAATTGGTGATATACTAAACCATCTAAATAGGCATATAACCAGAGCAATATGGACACTCAATTTGTTCAGAATATCAATTAGCCACCAGATCTGAATGACTTCTTCTAGAATAGCTCCAAGGTCCCAGGCATAAAGTCTTATCCTAATCTCACTTGACTGTGACTTGCATACTCCATGTCCTGTTTCAGCTGTGCATAGTGAAGGAGACCACCATAGTGTGCAAGAGAAGCTCTTTGCAAGGGTAATGTCAGAGAGATTTTCTTCTTAAAATTAGTGTAAGTTTGTATTGTGAATGACTGAGGGAAGAGCCTGCTCTCCCCATTAACTTACTGTTCCCTAGTTGCAGGACATGATAACATAATGCCTTTCCCCCCCCCCTGTCTTTTCTCTTTTAAGACTCTTTTTTTTTTTTGCTACCAGTCTCCATTAATTGGTAGTAAAAAGGAAGAAATATGTCAATTTGAGACCTAATGAGATTTGATTGACTGTCCTCAGAAGTATTTTACCTAGTATGGATTTACATTCTATATTCTAAAGGGCTTTTAGTAACATAGTAGTACCCTACCAAAATAGGAATGTTATCAGAACTGACAGAGCCCCAAGGCAAGGGAAAAATTCAATGCATCATAACCTCACTGCCAAGAACCTTAAGAGAGCATCACACAGTGGTTAATGTACTTTATATTTAAAGAGTTAAAATGTTGCTCAAATCACACTCAAAACTGGGAGACTGTACCAAAATTCCTGTTTGTGTTCAAATTTTTAGCATATTTTTGGATTAATTTCCCTTGCTGCCTGGTCCAGCAGCTGCAGTGATAAATCCCAGATCATTTGGCAAAATACTTTCTAGCTCTGAGTGATAACCTGGGTTTGCCCAAACCAAGTTCTTTTCTCAGGTAACATGCAGGTTATTTATATATATTGTGTTCTTGTATGCTGAGATGTTAGGGAATAGAAAACGAAAAAAAAAAACCCAAAACCAAAACAGCATGGCTAATTACCATTCCAAAAGTTGCACAGGTCATTAAAGCCATGATGGTAAATACTAACTTTGAAATCATAGTTTAGGCTGCTTTAACACAGTAACTGACAGCAACAAATTATTAGGGTGAGGGTCTGATTATGACAGTGAATGTGTTTTTTATTCACCCTCTGGGAGGCCAAGCAGTCCCTGCAAGGTATGCTCTTAAAAGAAATTTTTAACACAATGACTGTTGAGAGAAGAGTCGCATAAAACTGCAGAGGCACAGCACAGGCACATTCTAAAGGTTTTGAAGTGGCCAAACTTTATGTACACAGAAAGGCTAAACATTTCTTGTTTCTGGGTCACAGGCATTCAAGACCTTTGACCTTCAAGCTATAGATCTCTTACGCAGGCAAATTACTTACACTGCAATACTTCATAAACAACAGAAGCCCTAAGTGTCCCACCAGGCATTACAAATGGGGTGGGGTTACACTCGGGATAGATTTGATTTGGATGGAAATGAGCCTCCCTGGGAAGTCTACTTAAGCCTTTTAAATTATGCCTGAGCAATGACATGATGGTTGAGTTTTAGAATTGCATATAATGATGCTGCTTTGTCGTTTTAAGGAACTTAGCTGGCATAAACATTCAATTCCATTTTTTTAAAAATAGAAATATTATCCAGCAGATTAAAAGGAAAATGTATCAGCTCTCCATCTCTAATTTGGTAGAGTGATCCTTGGTTTAGCTGAATTTGTATTTCAGTGCTTTCTGTGATCATAAAGAAATCCTGAAAATCTCACGTGTAAACAGAATAAAAATAGAAATTAGAACAGCAGCTTGCCTAGATATGTCCAAAACATATTGACACAGAGTTCTGTAGCATCTTCTTAGTTTTATGTATTCAGTAGTCTAAACCAAGAAAACTTACATTAAGGGACAACCAGAAACCTGCACTTTCACTGGAAGAAAAGAGCAGTCACTCTATTTCACTTTTCTCCAGCTAACAACATAACCCTGTCATATTTCAATAGATAATGTTTCATCCCCTCTCAATTATTTCTCCACCAATTTAGTGTCTTTGGGAACCACCTTAAATTATCAGTAATTAATAGATATGTCAGTATTCAGTACTGTATATTCAGACAGATAAAAAGAAAGAAGCCATGAGACAACAGCCTATGATTCAGTAGCACTTCAATCAGAAAGAGCAAGCCAAGGTTAAAAAATAATAAAAAATAATCTTCCTTTCCTTCTTCTTAGTATGTGATTTAGGCTGCTAGAACACTAATAATAAACAAACACTGAAGTATGCTCCAGCTACATTTAGCACACCAAGATATGTAGAGTCATGGTCATTTGCCCCAGATGCAAAAGTCACAAGATTTATCTTTCCCCTCAAGAGAGTAATAAGTCACCAAATTCATCCTGTATTTTGAACTGCTTTTCTAGAGCTGAAAGAGCTCATGAAACAGCATTTAAAGATTTTGGAGGGGGGGTGGGGGGTGTTAGGTCAAAACCAAGAAGCAGAATTTTTTAAATCTAGTAAATAGGGAACTCTTCTGGGAGATGGGATACTGATGTCACATCCCTTTTTTCAAGGTTTAGTAACCATACTTCCTCCTTGGGTAGGTAATAGAGAGTTAGATACTTAATGATTTGACTCAACTTCACTCAACTTTTAGCACTGATTTTTTTGAAAAAAAAACCCTATCCTAAATATCTTAATATCATAATAGCACTGAAAACAGATTTAGCAAACATATGCATTCAAGACTGAGCTTTTCCTGTCCCTAATTTAAGCATCTGTATGTCAGATACTGAGATTTCTTTTTAAAACTGGCCACTCAGGTAACCAAATTCTAACAATAGTGGTGACAAGATAAAAATATGTATTTTATATAAACCCCAAAATGTTAGTATTTCTAAATCTAAATGATCACTGAAAATTATTAGATAATTTTTACAGTTATGTCTAATGTAGCATTTGTGCCTTGAGTGCCTGGTACTATACGGTTACTATTCCTCTACCCAACTAAGCTATTAAAATAGTGTATTATTTTGTTACTTACCTTCCCTTAAAGTAAATCCATGCAGCTAATTGGTCTACAACTTAATATTCATTCTAGATGTCTAACTAAAAGAGGAAGGGCTTGTCCATGTTTTCATGACATTTATCAAGCTCTGGGAAAACAGTAGAGCATTTAGCCTCAGACTTTTAGGTAATAAAACTTTCCCTCTTATTTCACACAAAGTTGTGTCATCAAGATCTTATGATGACTACCTTTAAGATTTGTGCTGGTCATAGTCTGCACTGTAAGTATGGCAAGTAACAGCTTCTTGACTGGCACCAAGTTTTTTAATTCAAAAGATGAGTACTTTTGAAACAGTATAAGATACTAATTTGAAAAAAACAACCATGATCAATACATAGGTTTCTACTAAATCATTTAACACTATTTTGAGCCTTGTAACATTCTAAACTTTTTAAACACTAATGTAGCTTTCTGACACTCAAAATAAAGAGTTTCTACTCTACTAGATTTCTTAGTGCTAAGCAATATCTGGTTTCTGAGTATCTCTTTTCATTGTATGTGTACATTAATGTAATTAGTGTACATGCCACAGGTGTGGTTGATCATGTCCAGGTGTTAAGGACTGTATTAACTGACCACAACCTTCTCAAGCTATATTGCCCAAAATAATTATAACCAGGAAATTATTATTTTTTCTAAAGAAAATGAACAAGATAAAATAATAATGAATGAAGGCTTAACATCTTATGTCTTTAAAATAATTGCTTTTTAAAATTCAATGTCAACATAAAAACACATCACAAGTATTGTAAAAAAAATAGTTTAACAGAATCTTTCAAAGGGATTTTAAAGGAAAAAAATATGTCAAGAAATGTATTAAAATTATCTAAATTTCCATAACATTGGCTACATGCCAGATTTCTTAAAAATCATCATAACTTTTGTTTCTTGTTTCCTTTGTGCACTGAGAATTCCTTTCAGAGACCAATGTTGCATACAATATTCTAGAAGTGTCGTTCAGAGTCTAGTGACAATAATACCTGTTTTTTTGTTGTAGAGTCTATTTTTTTCTGCAGTATGACACACAGCATTATTCTAGTTACTAAAGTATCCTGTAGCAGTGCTAGAAAACATCAAGTTTAATTATCCTTAAAAGTGATTTCAAGCTCTTTTAGGAGATGCCAGTTTAAAAATGCATTTCCTAACCCATTTGATTTTGCATCTGTTATCCAAGTTGTCTGAATTTATCTTTCCATGTTTTGCCTCTTCATTAAATACTGAGGGGACATGTGTCTAAGAGACTCTAATCTTAAGACTCGCTCCTTGATGAAGGGACTGCCTTTTCCTCACTGACTGCTTGGCAGTCACAGACCACATATAAACTGGGAAGAAAACTGGGTTTAAACAAAGTGAATGATCCTTGCTTGTTAATATCCCACTGCAATGACCACAAAAATTTAGCATAGCAATGATCTCTCTGTCTGTAAGCATCTGCTAAAGGCTTATGGCTCACACACCATACTTTGGCTTGTGAAAAGGGTAGCTCCCATGAACTTTTGAGGGCTAGGTAATTTATTTTAAAGTGGTAAAAAAGCATTAGGTTTCATTTACTCATTCCAAGGCTGAATATGAGCCACAAAACTCTATAGACCGGTCAATCTTACACTTTTCTTGAAAGTAAGACTTCTGATAGCTCTAAACTCTGTATAATTTCATAGTGCTATTACCTTAGTTATTGACTAAAAATTAAACAGAATTTAGTATTTTATTATGTGACAAACATAGGTATGTTTTACATGATATACTAGTACATGATGATATGGTAAGCACGGCACACATGAATATCAACAGGGTATTGGATAAATTGAATCTAAAGCTTTGGTCTTCTGCTTCTAGATTAATACTCTTTGAAGTGTCTTTAAATTAATAAAAGGAGTGCCTGCAGAAACAACACACAAAGGAAAAATTAAGGAGGCAGGAATATTATCCTCAGAGGCATTCTTTTATCCAGCTCAGCAGTGTTCCAAAATGAAGCAGGTATGTCTCTTTCACTGAAAAGTACTCAGATGATCAGTTACTCATTTTCCTTTCTAGCTTCCAGGTTTCCCACACATTCATCTAATTGTACAGCTCTATATATAAACTTCTGCAGAAGTTTTAGTACAAGAGTTCCTCTTAACTTGTAGTAAAGAAACATTAGGCTTTTTTTTAGCATTCATAACAGTTTACAGAGATAATAACATTTCAAGATTCAGAAATTAGATACCTTTTTGTTGTCTTTAATGTCATATCCCTCTGTCCTTACTACAAATGCAAATACATTTGGACCAGCTGTTTCCATATCTTTTCTGGCTAGTGTTTTTGCCAAAATTTTGCCTGTACATAAATGTTCCAGACTGTTGGCCTACATAGGATCTAATAATAATAGACTGGAGCCTCACAAATAAGACATTACATTTTGCTTTTTTGTGTGATCTCTTCCACTGAGCTTTTCCAGGAATCAAGAATAGTTACTTGTCAGAAATCTAATTAGATGGAAGAAAATTCAACACAAAGTCACTTATCAAAATAGCAAAAAAAATCCCAAATAACACAAAACCCCAAATGAACAAAAACAAATGAAACACATCTAATACACAAAAAATGCAATCACACAAAACCCCCAACAGCTCTAACCCCAAAAACCTCCACCACCACAACAAAAAAAAAACCCAAAACAGCACAAACCCCACCCACAGCTGTGTTCGTTAATTAGATGCTAACCAGGCAGATCTGCAGATGAGAATGGGGAAGGAAATTAAACTATCTTCTGACTAAACTTCAGCTGCTTGCCATGAGGAAGAATAAAGTCAAATTACAGATTACAAACTAGTATATTTTTTACGCATTTAAAGTTTTCTTTCTATAGTATGCTTGTATTAATTTGTGCAAATTCACTGAGCACGAAAGAATACAGGAATTACTTTGACATTCAAGTCCCTAATTTATAATGAGTAGAAAACATGATAACAACCCAAAAATAATTATCAATGCTACAATCTCAAAAAAGAAAAACACCTTTCTAATGACCATATTTCCACTCTGAGAAGACAAAGAGGACACTTTTCACAGGAAGATCACCTTTCATTTAATTTTTTTCTCTTCACTTACTCCTTTAGTTTTCCTCCAGTTACTGATTGTCAGCTGAGGTATGGTTTCTTTCATTTGCCCACCAAACTTCTGTCACTTAAAAAAAAGCCAACCCACTACCTAAAAGTAATTGGGGCACTCAAATTGCATTAGAAAACATCTGCTACACCTATTAAAAATTCTTTTAAAGGGTAGTGTATCAAAGTACTATGTTGCCTGCATTTTGACCCAATCACCAAATCCCAGAGGATGAACCTGACTTTTCACAGTTCCAGAAATTACCCTGGATCTCATTCCTAGCTACTCCTAATTCCAGAAATACCCTCATCAATTTAAAAGCTGTCACAAGGAACAGAAATATTGTCTTGAAAGTCTCTGAAACGCTCTAAAAGGTACCTATTTAAAATTGTTTTATACTTGTAAAATCATATTTCTGTAAGAATCAATCACCCTTAGTAAATTATGTAGTGTTAGACATCAGAAGATAGGAAGATTCATTCAGTGAGGTGAAGTGGTTTCAGTAACAACTGTCTAGCTGAAGCACTCATACAGAGCAAGGTAATAAGCTTGATTAATTTTGATGGTTTAGGAAAAGAAAGTCAAACTGTAAAATGGTTCATTTCTCTTAACATAAACAGAGCTATAGTGATTTTGCCTGCAAATTATCACTATATAATTAATGATATATTGACTCCTTTTGGTCTAGTTTCACATTACTCCTTCAGAAATACTTCATTTCTTTTTCACATAAGTGTATTTCTCCTTGAGATCTGTAGAAAAGATCTAAAATATCTTGCTATAAAATCTCAGAACTGTAGCTTCAACTGCTTCTTTGGATACCCAAGAAATCAATTTCTCTAAGGTACTGTTCAAGTTACTTTGTCTATGCCTTGTTTGTTGGAGTAGGCCTACTAGCCATAGCACAGGACCTCACAGTAGTTTACTTTCTATACTGACACACCTAGGAAAAGAGATGTATCAGTCGTATAGGACTGATATTAATCTCTTTCCTTTTTGTAGAGAACCGATATTAAACTCTTCCCATTTTCTCAGCCTTACCACAGGTCCCACAGCTTGTTCCAAAACTACTCGGTCTCCCTTGTTAAACATTACTGACTTCTGCAAAATCAAACATCGATGGTATTTTTATCCCTGAGAAACATCTTATGTGCTGAATGCAGCCCAACAGACAGCGTGAAGAAAAACTGACTCTAAAGAGGTGTTGAATGTACATAAACACATAGGCACCTGCTCAAATCCTGTGGCTGACGTGTCAAATGGTGAAACACATTCGACAGCATAACTCTTCAGTAATTCCTGCTTCTAAATTCTTAAGTAGTGGAAAAAATTCTTTGTCATGAATGCTTCTGCACCCATACAAGAGAAATGTTTATCATGCTTCTTTAAAGTGACCAGCAAGTAAGTGTGCATCTTTTCATGTGTTTTTTTCTATCCAATCTGTAATTTAAAAGTTAAAAAACTTATTCAACCTCTCTCATAGGTTGAAATAAGCTTTCCTGAGGGAAAAGACTCTCTTTAAAAACCTCATTCTAAATGTTTCCTGTCTTCTGTCTGAGCAACAAGTGCAGCTCCTTATGAAGCCATGAAAGAGGCATGGTATTAGTGTAAAAAAATGCATATTCCTGACCACTGTTCCTGCCTTCCCCAATAATAGAATTACTATTTTATAAAAATATTTTGTGGTAACTTCTACAGAAAAACAAATTCTTCCCTATTTTCATTCTTTCTTGTACTAGCTGTTCAAAAATGTGCTGACTCGTTTATTTTTATGTGAAGAAAAGTACAATGCAGATTTCTTTATGAACCTCTTTCTGCAGGAGGAGCCTATCAAATATCTTGGAAACATGATTTGATAAACAGAGTGCAAAAACTTATAATTGTTTACACTGAAGAGGAAAAAAGCAATGGCAGGCACGGAAATAGTACTTGGGCATGTAAAAGAGGAAGGGAGTTACACATTTTCCATATGCACAGAAAACAGGCAAGAAACCAAAAATTTGCATTTCCTGTTGGAAGACCCCAAGCATGGGTTATGATTAAGCACTGAAATACGTTGGAATATGAATGCATATGAACATAGAATCATAAAGGTTGTGAAAGACTTGAAGATCAAGTCCAATCACTAACCTAACACTGCATGTCTACCACTAAACCATGTCCTTAAGTGCCACATCTGCACATTTTTGAACACTTCCAGGGTCATGTATTCCACCACTCTCCTAGGCACCTTATTGCAATCTAAACCTCCCCTGGTACAGCTTAAGGCCATTTCTTCTCATCCTTGTTAACTGAGATAAGTGGCTGACACCCACCTTGCTACGATCTCCTTTCATGTAGTTGTAGAGTGTGATAAGGATTTTCCTCAGCTTCCTTTTCCCCAGGCTCAACATCTTCAGTTCCCTTGATTGCTTCTCATAAGACTTGTGCTCTAGACCCTTCACCAGCTTCATTTCTGATACAAGCCAGGACGCTGTTTGCCTTCTTGACCACCTGTGTGCACTGCTGGCTCATGTTCCGCTGACAACCAACACCCCCCAAGTCCTTTTCTGCTAAGCAGCTTTCCAGTCACTACACCCCAGGCCTGTAACGTTGCATGGGGATGTTGTGACCCAAGTGCTGGACCTAGCACTTTACATTGTTTAATGTCATAAAATTGGCCTCAGTCCATTGATCCAGCCTATGTCCTCTGTAGAGCATTCCTATCTTCAAACAGATCAACACTGTCACCCAACTTGGTGTTGTCTTCAAGCTTATCAGGGCACACTTAAGACCCTTGTCTAGATCATCAATGAACATATTAAAGAGAACTGTCCTCAGTACTGAGCCCTGGGGAACACCACTTGTGACCAGTTGTTAAGTGGATTTAAATCTGTTCACTCTGGGCTCAGCCATCCAGCCAGGTTTTTTGCCCAGCAAAGAGGACACTCATCCAAGCCATAAAGAGAGAAATTCTCCAGGAGGGTGCTGTGGGAGACAGTGTTGAAGGCTTTGCTAAAGTCTAGACAGACAACGTGCGTGGCCTTTCCCTGATTCACAAGGCAGGTCATAGAAGGAGATCAGGTTAGTCCAGTGGGATCTGCCCTTTGTGAGACCATTCTGGATGGACATGATCCCCATGTTGTCTGGCATGTGCTGTGTAAGCATCTAAGTTGGAGTAGCACGTTTCTAATTGTTTTCTCTTGGATTATGGGACCTTATTCTGCTCCTTGTCTTCTAGCTCAAATAGCTGAATACACTTAGGATAACTCATCTGACTACTAAAGACAGTGGTAAAGGCAATGTTAAGTACCTCAGCCTTTCCCTTGTCCTTTGTGTCAATGTTCCTCCCCCATCCAATAAAGGGAGGAGATTCTCCTTGGCCCTCCTTTTGTTGCTGATACATTTATAAAAATAGTTTCTTTTGTTACCTTTTATGGTGGTGGCCAGATTAATTTCTAGCTGGGCTTTCGCCTTTCTCATTTTCTCCCTCCATAGCATTACAATGTCCTTAAAGTCTTCCTGGGTTGCCTGGCCCTTCTTCCAAAGATGGTAAAATCTTTTTTCCCCTGAGTTCCAGTAAAATCTCCCTGTTCAGCCAGGCCATATGATATATCTGTCAGGGGATATTTAAGGCTAGACAAGCATCTGCCAGGAATTATGTAGATTTAGCTGACCCTGTTTATGGACTGGAGTTGAGTCTGGTGAGCTTTTAAGGTCTGTTGATTCCATGCTAGTTCCCTTCCTCTAACAGTTTTCAGTAAGTTGGATAAATACCTTAATGTTTTGTTTGTTTGTTTTTAAGAAGGGCAATTTCTGAATATTCCCCACATTCAGTAGAAGTTTCAGCTTTTTACTCTTTCTTTTTTTTTTTTTTCATTCAGAGGTTTTTCTTTAAGACTCATTTCCTCCTGTACCATACATTTTCACATTATATGTGATCTGAAGCACCTCATCTTTCAGGGAAAGAAGAAAGATGGGCAGAGAGATAATTGTAGAAGATTCAGTGAAAACCTTCACTCAGTGAATGCCAGCTATCAAACCCAAAGCACTAAAATAGTATATTCATAGCACTGTATTACTGTGTACTCTGAGTTAGACAATCATACTCTCTGCTGACCCTCCATGGAGGTGAGCTTTGCCTGCACATGACAAAAACTTAATGTCAGACTGACCTAACCACATAACTGCAAGCATTTTGAAGCAATCACACTATAGGAAGATTGCTTTTCATTCAGTGAAAGAGATTTGCCAAGGGAAATTAGTGTTGTTCCAATATGACAACAAAGTAAGTGTTTCATTAGCAATACATTAGACAGTATGGATCATTTTGTTGGTGGAATAAGGGCGCAAAGCAAGATCTGACGATTCTGTGGCTCACTTCAGATAGAGTAACTCCCTGACACTCAAACTGAAAAAAATAACATAAAAAAAGCATATAGTAAGTCACAGCCCATGAGAATGACTAGGAGCATGAAAAAAAACTATATTGTGAATTACACAGAGAGCTGATAGGAGGCATGAATGACAGATTTTTTTCTTTCCCATTCCCCATCTGAAATACAATTTTCTCATGATATGAAACATAAATGCTTAAATATTTAAGCTAGTAGCAATAAGGTAGAAGTCCTTATTTCTCAGGCATGTCTGAGAAAGGCAGGTAAATAATAAATACAGGGGTAATGTAAACCGTGTGAGAGAAGTGAGTTTAATCAAATTAAAATAATTCACTTACAACTAGCTTTTGGTCAATGAAAAACATGCTTCATAATGCTGATGAGAAAGAGCTCTTCATTATGTTTTAACATCACTTGTTTATTAAGAGTATTCGCTCTTGTTAAAATAAGGGGAAAATTATACCTAAATCCCCTGTGCTAACTTCAGTGTGCCTTGGGCAGCTTGTGAACTTTCATAATGCTTTCAAATGTTATATATTATACACATCAATAATGAGGCACATTTATAATGACATGGTTTAGTATTATTAACTCAGTGGCTAAATATATTCTATAATTCTCTGAAGAATGGTGGCAACATCAGTAGGCGTTCCTCCTTCTATTTACTCTATGGAATGAGGCAAATTTTCTCTTATTGAGAAGATGTTGATAGAAGCCCTGTAGGGCCTTATGTATCATAAAATCACTTTTAACCATGAGTCTGGATTTTCAAAAAAATGCCTTTTTTTTTGTTTGTTTGTTACACTGACTCAATCTCTGCCTAGCAAATCTAATTCAGGTATCCAGGTGGATATTTTTCTTTGCTCTCTTGTAAATCATAATTCATTTACATTCAAATACAATTTTATTTATCCCAAACCAGTTTCTGATTTGTAATTGGAATAGGTGAATACCTTACACCATAAAGATATTTCGGTGTGAACTGATATTCCTTGGGCTATAGGATGGACAATAGAATTCATGAACGACCTAAGAATCTGAAGGAATGCTAAAATGCTTTGTAAATTTTTCTCAATCTGTTCTGCTGAAATTCTTTCAATCTGAGAAAATAAATTAAAAAGCTGTAATGAAATGACTCAAGCTAATGCCTTTAGAGTAGGTTTTAGCACTGTAATTTAGTGATTTTACTTTAGGAAATCCCCACACCCATTTTGTCTCCGGCATCTATTTCTCTCCCTTGCTGTGTTCACTGCTTCCCTCAAATCATGGTGATGCACCTGTTCTGAAAGCCATGTAATAAACTATAACACTGGCAAAAATCCTGATTAGCAACATCAGTGAAAAACTATTAACTAGAGAAATAATAATAATGAAATATAATGCCACCCAGAATGTTATATATATTTTGAGCGATTCTACACTAATGCTGAAAAAAAAAGAAAGACCACTTAAAGTAGACAAACACATTTTCTTATAATGCCTTCTTTTAAAAAGGCAGCCTAGAGAGCTAGAATAGAAATGGCACTATGCTTTAACTCTCCATGTTTCTGACAGGGAGCTACTAATTATTTACATCAGGTAGTACTGAGAGTCATATAGTACATGGATATCAATGTAAACCATGGATTATTTTTTACCAGAAAGAAATCAAGTAGAAGAATGATTCAACATTAGCTGCTGGCTGATTTGTAAAGCTACAAAAATCAATGTCAGAGAAAAACAATAGGAGCCAAACATGCTAAGTTACAGTCCTCTTCAGTCTGGTTCTCTTGCTAGCTTTGCAGGGATGGAGAGCCTCAGAGTGAAGTATTGCAACACAGGAGAGAAAACACAGATTTATGACTTCGAGTGTTTCACAGTTCTCAATACTGGTGTGGATTTATTTCAGGTCTTCTGCGGTACAGTGATGTTTCTTCATAATGACTTGAATAACTGCAGAGCTCAATTCTGCTTTCTTTTGGGACTGTATGGCTCAGAAGGTCATGGGTGTTTTGTGCTTGGCTAAATCTTAAATTGCTAATGTCAGTGAGGATGAAGGGAATAACTGCAGCTGGTATGCCTTCCTTGTATATGTTTTCAGACAGGATCCTTCTATACATTCCATAAATGCTTTCAAAATCGCTCCCCATTAAACAAACCAGCATGTGCTTAGGGATTTCAGTAGCTGGCTAAAAGTAATTTTCTTCCAATCAAGTCAGTTTTAAAAGGGTATGTGTTTCCTCTATTATAAACATGCTGTTATGCTTTGGAAGACAAAGCCCACTGCTCCCTCCCCTTCTTGAGTATACCCCCTGCTCTGGAATGCAAGAGTTTTTATTCATGTCTTCTTTCATTCTGAAGTTTTCAGAGTCATGCCATGTTGGTGGGAACAGTGAAATTAGGCAGCGTATCATAACTTTCACTTAACAACCACAGCTCAAAGGACACAAATATAGAGAGTGCAGGACTTTATATCTTGAAGCCAGGGAGTATTAGAAAATAAAATCTTTCTCCCCAGTTCTTGTAAAATTAAAAAAAAAAAAAAAAAAAGTAGAACAGTTAACAGCATAATCTATAGGCCAAACCCATTTGTTAGACTGCCTAAACAGTTACATTTTATTTTGGTACAAATCAAATGATTGGAATGTAATGAGGTTCATTTTTTTTAAAATAAAACTTTACATGGATGTGAGGTCAACCTGCCATTTTAAAAAATACCTAAGGGGGACAAAAAAAAGAAGAAAAAAAAAAAATTAGGAACTGGGATGCCTTTGAGTTATTGAAGCCACAGAGGAAACCCCAGGAAGATTGAACTCTTTCTATTTTAATTTTTTTTCCTCTCTCATGACCTGTTTTTTCTCCTTCACAGGTTTCTGATTTGGATGAGAACCATGACACTCCCTGAATACGTACCTAATTTGGAGTGTAGGGCATGCCATAATATGTCCCAGCAGGAAGATGTAAACACTGCCACAGAGAGTAAGAGAGGGAGTGTTGAATAGAGGAAATGAAGTAACACTGTTTATTTATGTTCCAGATCACAGTAACTTAAATACTCTTCACATTTAGTAGCACTAATGATACCTCTTACTAATATTAGCGTGGTGCTCTGCCAACAGCTGGAGGCATTAGAGTTCAAGGACAAACTACAGAGGATGGTGCATTTAGGGACCTGCTTTATTGCCCATTAAATGGCTGTTAAACAGTACATTTTTTGCAAGGCAAAATTATTTAATTTTTATTTATGGCTTTGAGGCTGATCATTTTGAAATTCATAGGTTATTTTTATTTTGTTTAGAACAAAAAGCTGCATAAGCAAGAATCACTTGCAAAACCTCAGCAACAAAACATATATTGACAAATGCAACTAAAATTCAGACTTCTACAGGCATGTTTTAAGAAAAAAAATGTCCCTCTCTGTTCCATATACTACCTACAGATTGCCTCCCTGAATTGTTGAAAGTGGTGTCATTATGAAATAATACCACTTACCTGCTCTTTCTACTGCACTAGTTCAACCGGTGAAGGATTCTTTACATCCTGTTTTAAACCACTTTGCTCTATTAAGTTTAAGAGCCACTGTGGTCCTCTGGCAATAAAAGTAGCTATTCAAGTGCAAGGTCATTATGAAAACCTGGAATTTCCAAGTTAGTTATTATGCCTCCTATTAGGAAAGATATCTTTAAGAATCTGGTTTCAGAGCCATGGCATCTTATTTTACAGCCACCCAAACCAAAAATTGGCTGTAGTACTACTAATGGTGCAATGGAATCTCAGTTCCAGACTTAAAAGCAATATAGTAAAAGGAACATAGAATTTTAATATTTTTTTTACATTCATAAATTACAGGTTCATAAATTCATCTGTGAACTCTGTAACAGGTCATGATTCCCTTCTTACCAGATATACTTTCATATGCAAGTGATGATTACCTCCACTCTTAACTCTGCACAGAAAATGGGAACACCTCATCTAGATCCCAAAACAAACTGAGATTGGAAGGAAAACATTCATGAACCCTCCTTACTTATCAGGCTGTCCTAATCCTCACTCAAACAGTTACTAGTTTAAGGGATACCCTTATCTACCTCTTTCCAAACCCTGTGAGCGAGCTATTGTATTTTTTCCGTTCTGCAACCTAGACAAAGGTCTTTACCTAACACTTCTCTAAAGCACACAACAATGCAAGAAAGACAAACATTCTCCTTACTAGTAGATACAAAAATGGTGATAGAAAAAAACCCAATCTCTAGAAAATGACTCCAAAGTAATAGTAGCTTTATTTAGATCTCATGAATTGCTATAGCACCACTCTGAATAAACTTAGTATTCTTTGACTTTTGAAATTTATAGTCAGGTCTTACATCTACATATTCTTGATTCCTTTCTTAATCAGTAGAAGTCCTTGCCAGAATAAGTGCTATTTATACAGCAGAAAGTTTTATAAAACTAAGTAATCTAGCAGTTGAGTGAAGATACAGAATTCCACGCAGCCAAACCCTGAATTACCATATGCCAAGACCTGAACAGCATATTATTAGCAGCTACATGAGCATCTCACAGATGAATGGTTAAAAAATTGTATTATATTGCTAACACAAGAAGAAAAAACACACCTAGAAATAGTAATAAAATCTGTTATGTTATTAATAAAATAATAAGCTGTATTATTAGGAATAGACAGACACAAACAAACCTATTGCTTAAACTCAGTGACTCTCTTTTGTAATATATCACTTAGACCCTCAGTACTGATTGAAATAGAACTGTCCCCTTTTGGAGATGTGTTTAATCTAATCATCCTTCACTCTTAGGGAGTAAGAGGTATCATGATGGACAAGGGGTGTTTGTTTCAGTTTTAGTTCTGATAACCAAAATTGGATCCAACTGGCAGAATGTTCTTTCTGATATTTTGCATGAAATCTGGTCTGTCATTTACATGGCTGAGTTGGAGGTTATAAAGATTTGGTTGACAACACAAAAAGCAGACATAGTGTCTGCCTTGAAGATCTTATTATAGATAGCTCAGAAATACTGAACAATAAAGCAGGTCTCCTTTAGCAAAGAAATGTTTTATTGAAAGTGACCACCCACATAAGCCCCAGTTCAAATCAATAAAATAACATACAAAACACTTCTATGAAAGATAATTCTATTAATAGTAAGAGTTAAACCTATATGGATTATAATCCTATTATTCTTAAGTGTTTGTATTTCTATGACCCAGAGGAGAAACATTTACAAATCCATATGAAACTGTATGGATGAGATGGCCATTTCAAATATAGTGACATCATTGCCAGAGCCCTATGCTTTTCATGGAGTATGCGACAAAGGTATGGAAGATGAAAATTGGTTAAGGGAATGAGGATAACAACAAAGCACTGTTATGAACAAGACTGGAGTTACATGTAGTTGAAACTTGAACAGACCCTTAAAGATAAGGGCTAAGCGCTCAAAGAAGGAAACAAATCAATTCTGAAAGCTGATCAAGATGCAAGTGCTAAATGTGGACATTAATTCAAGCTGTTTCTTTCTCAGTGAACAAGAGATCAAGAAGAAATGGGGTAGGTTTGGTGACTAGTGCCTAAGTCACAGTCAACAAATATATAAAATACAACAGGGTTTTAACTTATATTCCTACATTATTATTTTCATATGTTCCTGACAGCTGGAGGAGCTACAGCTAATTTCTTCTTTGAAAGTTCATGCTGCATCCCTGCCCCACAAGATCACCTTTGATGTATCTGTATGAAACTCTGGCTATGCTGACCTCAAGAGTGTTGGCTGTACAGTGTTACTAGCGGTCACACTATGGATTTTTATCCACCATGTTGATATTTGACTCCAGCACTTTCCTGCTTCAGAAGATTTGGCTGCCTTGGTTGTTTAGTGACTAGAGATGTACTAATGAGCTATTACTAACACCCTAAATTAGACACTGATGAAAACCACATGCTGAGTTTGGCTACAGTTTATCTTTTTTTGCTAGTCTTGAAAGACAACAATAAGGGTTTTTTTTCTGTGGAGAAAACTACTGGTCTTATAGACCATATTATGAAGTCCATTAAAATGTTGTTATATCATAATGGCATGATGTGCAGTACATGTTTAGAATCTAAATGTTCCACAAATCAAGTGGAAGAAAACTGAACAAATGCAATTATGACAAAGCTAACTTTCTTCTGACTTCCTCCTGGTTATCATGAATACAGTTGTATCTTTAAAAGTCCAGTCAGCTGTGTCCAGCTGTTTTGTCAGGACACATCATTAGCAAATTCATTACATCAATGAAAAAAATGTGTCTGTTTTGTTTCATTATTTAAAAGAGTTTTGTACACAAAAATAGGTTAAAAAATGAATATTGTGAAATAATTTTTCTTCATGTTGTACAAATGTAGCTATAAAAATACACTATGTTCCTTAAAACTTACATACAAATACTCAAAAATATAAAAATCATTTGATGTGCTCTTAGAATCCTGCAAAAACCCCCAAGTTTTCTTTTTCTGATTTGTCCTCTGTATTCACACAGACTTAACAGGCATCTCCCTGAAAGTATTTTTGGCTAGATAAAAGACTTTTACAGCTCTGGGGAAAATAACCTTACTATTGCTCTTAACTATCCCCTTGATACTTTCATAAAAATGTTAGACCAAACAGAATCTCTCCAGGAAATTCCTAAACTCTAACCTTTCAGGGTCAGAGAATGCAGCAGACAGTTTGTTGTCTTGAACAGTGACCTCAGTGCAGTTCTACTCCAAACAAACTTTTAGATGCTATCTGTGAATTATCTCAGGGGAATTCAGTGCTAGCCCTTAGAGATCAACAGTAGCACTTTTTATACCACTTTCTTCACTTTCTACAAAGAATGAGGAAATGACTCTTGAATCCATTAAGTTTCAAGTATGTTGTAATCTTTGCTTCTCTTTGAATATCCCTAGTTATGCCAAAAACAAACAAACAAACAAACAATGTATTGGAGTCTTTTTTATTCTTGATTAACTAAAATATACATTAGTTCAGTATTTCTGATGTGAATAATTCTGAAGACTTTTGTGCATATTTAGGATGTTACAGGATCATTCTGGGTAACCAGTGGTTTTAACAGTCCCTTTCTCATTTCATATATTCCCTTAGCAGACAGAATTTACCTCAGTATTCTTAAATGAAACACAAATTAGAAATCCTTGCAGAAATCATTAGCTTTGATTATTTTATGGAAACAAATGTCTACTTTGACAGTTTTTGAGATTTCAAATTCTGTCCCCTAAAATGTATATATTATTTATCATTCTATTAACATTAAAACGATGTAAAAGCAAGTTCTGCCCATATAATTATCACCATTAAAAAAAAAAAAATCCTGAAAAAAAATGTGTATAAGGAGAAAATTATCCAGTGGGTTTGTCAAATACACTAAAGCCATCAAACTCACAACTATTGCTTGGATGAAATAGTAAACTAGAATAAACATAAAGTTCTGCAATAATAATACATTCCTTTTGATATAATTGAATTTTCAGTCACCAAAAAAGGTTTTTTTTTTAGAGAGCCTCCTGTGAATTCTTGGGGCTTCTCAGGACAGGACACATTCCAAACTTTGATCAGTCTCTCCTAGAGAAAATTACTCAGTGACATTTCTTGCTATTTTACCTACTGTTTTTTCCCAGAAGGCCAAAACTTAAGTATCTCTGTACTCCTCCAGCTGTAAAAGCACATCTGTCAGTTTAAATTAGATAGACAGCTTCCTATAGTCAAGGGCCAGACTAATGCCATTAACCTTCAAGCTTTACAAGAGATTTTCTGGTGTTCAGTTTTCAAATGCAATACACAACAACTTCATGTGAAGATGATAAATGCCCTAGAGAGTGAACAGGGTACATTATACTATTTGTGAGGGACTTCAGCTGAAACATTTCTTTTAGATTTTTCTAATTTTAATGTTGGTGGGTTTTTTTTTAAAGATTGCATCTCTCTTTAAGGAGAAATATGTTCTTGTGGTTTACTGCATAAACCATAGACTAGATGGGAGCAATATTCAGCTGGACAAGAGAAACCTGTCTTGAATCTCTAAATCCTTCACGGTTTGCTTACAGTAGTAGAAAATATATCTATATCTTCGCGGTATTCTTACATTGATAGCCAGATAGAAGAACCTTTTTTCCCCTCAGACCAACTATGTGCCTGAAACATTCTGAACATGACAGAAACAGCCTGAATTATCTGTGTAGCAGGGAAATTTGCAATGTGGTAACTGCTTCACAGTACTAGATAAGATTATTTTGCTTTCCTTCAACAGTTAAAGTTGCAGATCCTTTGTATCTGTCATTATGGATCTGCATATCCTCATTAACAGATCATCTCTTAAACAACCACATCACACAAGATGCTTATCACTGTCACATATAGCACAGATCTCATGACAAAAATGGCTTGTTGTCCTTTTTTTTTTTTAATTTGTTTTTGAGATACATGTGTGAGCTAATGCTGACTGGAGATGGAAATCTACAAATGAACTTGCTTTAAAGCATAGGTAAGTTTACTAAAGCTGGTGTTCATATAGGAGCTTATTCTGTGAAAAAGTATACTGAAGTAAAAAGTTCAATAAATTGAATGCTGCAGCCACCACTTCTCTAACCCAAAAGGAATATATGAAAGTTTAAAAATAAACTCACTCTTCTTTATTGCATTCCAATTTGCAGTTAAGTTGGATGCAATAAGTAATGAAAACAATGAGCTCAGTTTTAAAATTAGCAGATGAATCCTGTGAAGTGCAAAGAACACAATCCTCATCTCACCGATTCCTGTGGCGTCTAAGGACATCCAAGTATTTGACAGACTTAAATGAAAGAAGTGTGGCAGACAGCTTAGTGCAGAATGCCAGGAAAATGGTCCTCAGGGAAAAGACATTCACATAGTAATATAATCCTTTGATTTTATGAGCCAGACATATTGTCCAGTCCTGTAGCATGTCCTTCATTATTTGAAGCTGTCTTTTCAAATTAGATGTCTGATGGAAGAATTCAGATTCAATAAACAGTTGCCAAATTTTTTTTTTGGTACATAAATTTAAGACCATTGCCATACTGATAACAAAGTTGATTGCACTGTTTACCTGTCAGATTAGACCACTGATGCCAACAGCAAAGCTACACTCTACTGGAGATTATTAGTTATCAGCACAAGTTAAGCGAGCATTTGTTGAATAATTATCAGTACTGAAAGGAGAGGAGAAACACAGCAGTATAAACCCTCTGTCATGCTAAAGACACCATGAACCAAAATACTTTATTAAAAAACCCTTTTGCAGGCCTTTATGAAATACATAAGGAAAAACACCAAATGTTTCCAAGTCACAAAGATTTTAAGAGTAAACAACTCATGAAGTTCTTATCCTTTTATCTTAAGACTGCTGTCTGCACAGCTCTGTTTCTCTCTGCCCTTATGGTCTCATTGAAGAACACACCATACATTTTAGAGAATTAATTTAGGAGATCCATAACAATTTGATAAAGCATTTTCACTTGAAACTGAAGAGTTTTGATTAAGCAAGAGTCATGAATACTCACTTCTTTTCAAGATGCAATATAAATCCAATTTCTATCTGTAGTTTCTACCCATATTCGACACTGACTGCAAAACTTACATCTATGTTAACCAGTGTTAATCTGTACTGTGTAGTGCTCTAGCCTCTGTAGTTTCATTATTCATGGTAGAATTTCTTGTTAAAAATGGTCAGTTTAATGGAAGTGGGGAAAGAAAACTTTTCCACAGACAACTGAAATAGGAACAATGTTTTAGAAGAACGTCTTTTATCTTGTTGCATTTAGCTGAAGACTTTTACCACTAGGCTATGAGGTCTACTTGCTTTTGTGACATTGTCTCTGCCCTAAGTAATGTGTTTGTTTTTTCATAACAGAATAGTTTAAATAAGGGAGGCGGAAACTACTTATCTTTTAATGACCTACATGTTGGTCATTAGGACAGAGATTAAAAGGCTGAAAGAACTTGGGCTCAGTTTTCTCAGTCAAAATAGTGTATTGAATCTGGGTCTTATCTTAAGAGAGTGCCTTAGCAGTAAGGTACTGTATAAAAGCAAAAGTGAGAGGGCATCACTATCACTTCTCCTAGACAGGTTTTGAAAGAAAGGATACAGGCAGCTCTCTGAAGAGTAGGATTTCAACTGTGAAGTTTGAATAAGAGGCACCTCTCTGCAATACAGAGAAAAACACTTACATATAAGATAAAGATTTGAATTAAACCACATTCCTGTTTTCAGGATCATGTCAGGCCAGCAGGAAGCGATTCTCTGTGTTGTTGATCATGTCCTATGCACTGTATAGGAATTGGGGAGCAATGGAGTTAGGAAAAGAGCTACTCAGTATTGTATCATCAAGCTTGCTTGTTTGTTTAATCTAACCTTAAGATCCAATATTACATAGGAAAACTATGTCACAGTGCCCTGCCATAACCACAAGGCAAATGTTCCTTTGATGAGCTATAATAGCTCATATAATAGTGACATGAGTCACTGTGGTTGTGGTTCTTCCAAGTAACATTTTACCTCCTAATTGTCCTAATTATCATATTATACTTGTGTTAATTTGTACTTTTAAATAAAAGTTTTATTTGGCTTATGATTTTTCCCTTATATTATTGGTTTCAGGAAGACTTCTAGAAAAGTTTTATTTCAAAGGAAACCTATTTCTTATAAATTGTATATAGTACATCTAGAAATAAACAAAGGATTTTCTCACACTTCTTCTGTTAACAATTTAAATTCATTATTATTTCAAAAGTATTACCAGTATTACATAAAGTTTTCCACTGGAATAATATTTTCAAATCTTTACAAAATAGCCATTGAATGCTTTCGGCATGCATGCATTTCCATGAGATGAAGTGACTTATAAACACTGCATCTCACAATGAGTTATCAGTGACCTGACGTTTATATATGTTTTGTTGTTCATTTACTGATGCTGACATGCTCTATGCTTTGTAGATTTTCTTCTCACTTTAAAGTTCTTTTCAAATAAAAAACTCTTAAGAGAGTTTTCTTAGGTGCTCATCTATTAGTACCACATAAATATCACTAAAAGTTCCCATTAAAGTAGGAAAACAGAGCTGAATTTTTGATCACTTAAATATTTGGACAGCTCAGTTGAACACTAAAAGTCTGCGTTTACCAAGTCAGTACAAAGTGGTGTCTGAAATAATAAAAGGGTAAAAGGCATTATCTTAAATCCCACAATGTGGTAACTGTTGGGAAATGGGCTGTCTTGTTAAGTAAAGATAGTTGACCACTGGATACTTTTAGCACAATAGATACATAGCTGTGTTTAGTCCATACTGAAAATACATTCTGAGTTAACTGGGTTTGTCTGCAAGCAAACATTTCTAATTCTATTGTTAACCAAAGTGGGAATCTTAATGTGTTTCTTACGTATTATCGGTGATCTTCAATGGAATGTCTTTAGGGCTACATCATCTAACCAAAGCACCAGAGAAACCTGTCCTTTTGCCCTCCTATTTATACCTGACTCCTTTATAATTATTACTGACTAATGATGCTAAAAACTGTGGTAGATCAAACTGATGCAAGGATATTATTGTATCCCTTTAAAACCAGTTTACAAATTGTCCTCAAATCTCCTCATAATTTCTTCTAATATAGGCCACATTGGATCTCAGAAGAAATGAAACACAATCAATATGTTTAGCAGAGGTTAGAAATCCACCCAAGCATTTGCTAGCCAGTTGGTATTTCACACTACAAATACATGTCTGTTTTTCAAGGATGAAGTACTAAATGGTCCTTAAAGAGAAATATTTTCTGTATAGTTGGAACTACCCCCAGTAAAAAAAATTATCTTCATTTCAGAATTATTTTCCAATTCCAGTCTGAACAGTATTCTGATGTACCATGCAATCTGTAGAAATAAAGTGTATTTCCATTCTTAGGCTGAGTTGAAGAACACCAATACACTTAACAGAAGCCAAAACACTTCCATACCATACAAGTGGGTTTCCTGAAGTTCTGAATGTTCAGTACCTTTTCTTTTTGTTTTCTCTTCTCTCATGTTCATACCATTTGACTATGAAAGAGGTTATTTTTCTAACAAACTATAAAGATCTACTTAGGTACTGTTATGCTATTTAGATAGTGTTATACTAGGAAAAGTGGAAAAGAGGCAAACTCCTACTAACAGAATCCTAAAATATCCTGGAATACCACAAAGGCCACTACTGCACAAAAATAACTAACAACCCCACACATTCCAAGTGCTCTCAGATGCTTTTTCTTCTCTAGCAGGGATGCAAGCAAGTAATATAGTTCACAGTCCATTATGTTATCTGTTATATTCACTACATGCAGTAGTTATGCTGAACTGTGGTAACAGAACAGTAAATAACCAGTAGTGTGCTTCAATTTAAATTCAAGCTTCACCAAATATTATATAAATCAGCATATCTTGGCAGTAAACCAAACATGAAGCTATTTGTACCAGACCATTATTTTTTTAATTAATTGTGTTACCCAGCAACAGATCTCAAAGGTCTTTTCCAACCTGGTTAATTCTATTCTATTCTATTCTATTCTATTCTATTCTATTCTATTCTATTCTATTCTATTCTATTCTATTCTATTCTATATGTAAATTTGCATCTTTTCTTTTCATGTAATAAGATGATGTGTCATATAGTATAAAAATACCAGAATATGAGAAAGCACCACTTGGTACTATGTAATGTTCTAAACTTTACAGTTTCTTTCATAAATAGCAGGAAAAGATTTATTTTCTGTAGAACTCTAACTGTAGAGCTAGACTCTGTCAACCACAGCACTCCATAGAAGCATTTTGTATTCAAGATGATTCACATGCATTTATATAATAGATACATGATATACATAGATATTATATATAATACAAAAACATTGTTTCATTGGCTATTGTGTAAATAATTGACAGTCTATTTCTCTCTCTAAAATGAATTATAAAAGAACTATATGATATATTATATATAGACTACACTGGATAGTTTACGGTATATAGTATAGAGTATATATAAACATTACACAGGTTGATCCAGACCTGTTGAGGAGAATATTTCCTAAAAGAAGTCTCCTTAAATAATCTTTACTCAAGGTCTTAGATAAACAAGACATGAATGGTGATTAATAATTCCTAGGGTCAACATATGAAACAAAATAGGGATATCATGATCAGGAGTGTTGTTTCATATTGTCGTGGGCTTCAACCTGTTAATATCAGAATGTCTCAGTCATAACTAACAACTTCTGATCTCTATATATTATTAACTACTAGCCAACAAGGAAGACATGAAACAGAAGAGATGTATCTACACTTAACAAACAAACAAACAATCATCCATCAGAACTGGACAAGAAAAGTACTTTTCCTGCTTTCCTGGATACAAGATGAGTTCTATCAAATAGAATGTGAAACATAATCATCCAAAATATATTCATCCCTCCTAGTGCATTGCTGAATAATCAGGCTGTTCTGCTGACATAAAATTTCAGACTGAAGACATATTAAAACATCTTTCTATCTCAGGTCAGCCTGGCAAACTAAGTCAATCACAATAAAGCTTACTCTTGCATATGTTCAAAATAACATTATCAGTCCTCAGAGATGATACAGCACCTAATATAAGCAGTGAGATTTAGATGTGACGGGACAAATATGTAGAGTGTCTACAAACTCAATCAAATAGGCATTTCTGCCCCTACACTCCAGCACTTACTTGCTTTTTACTGTTGCTCTACAAATAAAACCCTGGGTGATTCTTGCTTGTTCACCAGTCAGGACTGCTTACAGGCCAACACTGAAAAGTACCCAGACTCATCCTCATGACACTCTCCATCTAGATATTTATAAGCATTGATAAGATCCCCTCTCAGTCTGCTTTTTTTCCAGGCTAAATAGTCCCAGATCTCTCAGCCTCTCCTCGTAAGAGAGATGTTCCAGGTCCCTAATCATCTCCAGTTATTCCCTGACCCTCTTGAACTGGGGAGCCCAGAACTGAGCACTATACTCCAGGCAAAGCCTCACTAGGGCAGAGTAGAGGGGAAGAAGAACTTCACTCAACCTGCCAGCCACAGTTTCTCACAGAGCTCCTACTAGCCGTCTCCTGGAATCAATTTTATGGCTGGTCTTGCTCTTGTCTCCTGAGTGCTGCACTGGAGTTGTGGGTAGAAACATGCAATACCACTGTCCCTGCCTTTACTCTCCTGGGAAGCATCAGGCATGCATGTTTCAATTTTGGTGCAGACCATCACAATCCATAGCTTTCCCCACTGCATCCTCTGCTATTGCTGTGAAAGGACTGACAACTACTAAGGCCAAGGCAGTCCTAAATTAATTTTCTTGAGGAAAACTAGTCATCCTGTACAGTCTAGTGAAAAGTAGTATGGGCAGGTGATTTACGTGTTCAGTTACAATTTAGTATCAAAGTACTAGTTCTACTTGTGTCTCTTGCTTGTAGTGTGGCTCAAGGAAAATCATTGTTGCCATGGTCAGTTGTTCTACAACCTGTACAACTGACACCTACCAGGGAGGTAGTTTGTGCTGTTTGGGTGGACAGTTATAGAGAAGGGCTTAATATTAATAAGGTAGTAAAGAGAAGCTTAGCAAATTGACTTTGCCATAATTATGAGATACTTGTGTCAGGGTGCAGACAAATGACTGGCAACCTAAAGACTAGGGAACAAATGGCTCAGTGCATGTTATGAATATTAAAGCAGCCATAGGATATTTCTGTTGGAATTATTATTTTGTTTTTTATTGGAAGCTTTACCTGAAGAGATCATCACACTGACTCAGTATGACCTCTGCTGGCCAGAGTCCTATGCTAGCAGAAAGCAAATGTGCAACTGATATGTAACCCTCTAAATGCCTGTTAAACTGGTCATACATTAGATTTGAGTAAGGGTTAATTAATGTCCTAGAAATCTGTAATAAAGACCTCAGCTGAAAATTTCTGGTACTTTAATTTTAGAGTATGATAAATCTTTTAGTAAAATAGAAAGCAAAACCTAACCTAAACATTTAATTGTTAAAAATAGAATATGTTCCACAAGTAAATGTAGGAGAGTATTTTAACACTACCTTCAAAATCACTAATCTGTTAAATCACCATAAGGATTGTAGCAAGTTGTGGTCATTCTGAATAAACAATTAAATGGAACCACTATATTTTTTTAATACAATTTTTAAAATATATTGAAATATTTAAATCTATATTTATATATTTTTATATATATCTTTTAATGTATGTTAAAATAAAAATATATGAATACAAATAAAGCTATCTTTTTAATATATATAAAATATACCTTTATATTTTGGTATCTTTTAAATATTTACTTTTTAAATAGAACTATTATATTTTTAATTGTCAGTACATAAAAAATATCTCTTTCACTTAGATGATGAACACTTTATGCTGTACTGAAGTATGTAGGGACGTGGTTTAGTGGTATGCAGTAGCCATGGGACTGCAAGCTCTAGGTGAGGGGCTGGGCATGATGATCTCAAAGGCCTCTTCCAATCTCAACAGTTCTATGATTCTGTGTATCTTCTGCTTTTGGTGCAGGTATTTTGTGCACAATAAATGATTGCTTGTTCCTTTACTGCTTCAAATCTCTGTAGTTTTAAGTTCGTAAGCTTTTTGGAGCTGTGAACAACAATGTCAAATCACTTCTTAGGGAAAGGAAATGTGTTGTTAAAATTTTATTGCTAGTAAATAACAGAAAAAAATAATGTAATTGTGCCTCCTTCAACGTAACTTGGTATTTAATATTTCAGTTAGTAAGTACTGAGCAGGTCCTGGCCAAAGCTAGAGGAATATTTCAACTATATATAATAAAGAAAATTGCTTTAACATCTACAACTGCAAATTAAACAGCCCATATAAGTGAAAGTTTATGGATTTTCAGTCCTCTCTTGACTGTATTGACAGAAATGAATGGGGGTGAGGTTATTTAGCTTCAGTCTCCTGAGGAGTTTTATTAGTTACTGAAAGATAAAATCTCATTTATGGGCTACATTCATAGAAAATCTTTCTGGAGAAAGATACCAAATCACCTGAGAATTTAATTTTTTTGTTGTTGAACTTTACTCCAAAAATTTGGAGTAAAAAATTCAGTCTCAAAGGTCTGACCCTCTCGGCTAGATTCCTAACTTCATTCAACTATTTCACCTAATTCTACATCATTAAGAAAGGGTGGATGTCTAAGTCAGATTACACAACAGATAGGTATTTTGGCAGTAAGTGATGTAACGCTTAAGCTTGGTGAATGTAGTCCTAGCTTCTGATGCACTGGTTGCATACTATTGAGTTTTCCGAGACACCTGTAAATCCAGTTGATATTCAGAAAAAAACCAGTCACTGGTTAGAGTCAAGAGTTGCCTGTTCTAAATACTTCTTGGTTACAGTTCTTTGTGTTTCATCAACTTGGCAAAAATAAGTATTTCATAAAAATACTGGAAAGAAATATTATATAAATCACTATGGATGTATTTTGTCAGTAAACAAATGCAACAATTACATTACAGAAATGAAAACATGAGCCTATATCTGACTGATGTTTGTGTAGCAGCTAATAGGGTTAAAATTTTGTAGTGGAATTGTAAAGAATGTGAGGGATAATCTTTCCCTTTAAAGTAATCTTGGAACATAGAGACACTAATCTCATACTTATGGTATCCAACAGCTTGGTCCTTGCTAGTAATTAATAAGACTTCATTTAAGTTGCTGCTAAAATTGGCTTAGTCATGGTTTACAACTAAATGTCTCAACTACAGGCCTGCATAATTATGTTGTTTGTTGTATTGTAAATTACAGCACTTATAAAAATAATTGCTCTTTGTAGCATGATATTGTCTTAATCAATGCAACCGTTCTTCCTAAGAGGAAAAAAATGCTGTATCATGGGTGAATAGGCTGGTGCTCAGAAAAATGACAATGCAAAATAGCACTGCATTCCACATCCAGGGGTGAGCAGCTTGCCATGGATGTTATGATAACGTAATGTTAGATACACAAATAAGAGTTGTTTGGTTCATCTGCTTAAAAAATCTTATGCTTTGTCTCATCCCTGTTTAGGACAGAGATATTTTTATCAGGGATAATAAAATAGCCACATAGGGTAAGCACCCTAAATAAGCAACACATCAGAGCCTGTGTTGAGCACACTGCAATATAAGATAATGAAACAGAAAATTTTGTACATCTAAATAATCCCCTAGCAAATATAAAATAAAACTTCTAACCTAGAGTATATTTAAGAGTGTATGCAACATTTTTGAATGAGGAATTCAAATATTTTGGGTTGGTATTAAAAATAGGATGATCTTATTGCTTTTAGAGATGTTTGACAGCCCTAAGAAAGACTAATCAAGCATCATTAATGCAGTTTATTATTTAAGAACATGATGACATCAAGTTTGTAATTCAGGCACTGCAGTGATATTGCGTGCTTTCTTACTACTAGGATTCCACTGGCATAATTTTGCCTATGATGCTTGAGTGTTATTCTATAAGTGCCCATTCCTCTACTGGTAGGACTCCCTTCCATTAAAAGCAAACACATCTCCATTAACAGCCTCTCTCTCTGTTACACACTTCCTTAAAAACTGGCAAAATGAATAGGATCAACTATGAAATCTCAGACTACATTTTACTTACACTTTTAAATACATGTTGTGATAAGCCTATTCTATAAATCACTGCCTTCATTGTCTCTGCTGCAAGACCACCACACTTTTATGAATAACATGACTGAACATTGAGAGAGGTGCTTAAAAAATATATTATCAGTACTCCTTTAGTTTCATTTTGGAACTGTCTGTAATACAGATTCTATCTGAACTACTGACCTTCTCCCATAACAATGAGAGCAATGTTTCATGTCAGTGTTACAAGAAGTTTGAATTCCTTCTAATAACAACAGCTCTGACTTTTATTTTCAAACATATTTCAGAATCTGAACTTCATGTTTCTACTTGAAAGCATAAATAATGTGAACAAATATCTTCCTATTCTGTGGGGACTGGGATTTATGATAAAAGAAAAACAGGCACTAGGAGCAATGTGTGCTCTATGCATAAAAAGGGAACAGTCAGCTAAATCAGCATAGTGATGGAAAACAGAGTGGCCTTTGATAGATGTGTAAGCATATATTTCTTCATCATGAGAAAAGGAAACATTCTGGACTTGTAGAAAGCTCTGTAAGCTCTAGGACTAAAATTCGTTTCAGCTCAATACACATCAGGAATGGAGTGTACTAATAAAATGTAAAAAGAGATGGCAGAATGAAAGGAAAAAACAAGGTCTAAGTTTACTTCCAAAGGATATGGACTAATTTTGTTTAAACTCTGACATATGTCTCAGTTTGTTAGTGTCTAAAAATGTCATAATATTTTGCCAAGACTCTGCAAAGCAGTATAAAGTTTATTAGTAATTTAATTAAATGTAATGGAATATTAATCTTTTCATTTACAACTTTTTGTGATTTCAGCCTTATGATTTATTTCCACAGAAGAACATCCAAATCCTTAGCATTACTTAGGTACTTAAATCCTATCTAGACACATAATTCCTTTTTTGACAATATCTTAGCTTTTTATTGAGGACACAGGCTTTAAAATGTTCCTGTATGTATTTCCATTGTTGATGAGTAATTCTTATGTGAAGTATTTTTAAGTTATGTGAAGATTCCAGGGGTTTTTAGCGCCTTTTTGTTAAGACTATTCAGAAAGTATTTCATAATAACTGTTTCAGAAAAGTAAACATTTTATTTCCACATCAATGAATAAAATGAAAAGCTAAAACAGTTAAAGCTAATCACTGTTTATCCTTTCCAAATACAGATACTTTAAGACAATGGCACTTAAACCCTTATGGCCACCAAATTAGTTTCTGGATGTAAGATCAAAGCATTGTTCAAACTTCATGCTGTTGAATTCAGATTGTTCTTCCAAATAATTCCTTATCTCAGATTTCTGTCATTTTGAACATTCCCATTTCATAAGCTTTGTTACCAATCTGTATTTTTGTCATTATTTAGTGGATATCATGGAAAAACAGCTACCCTGGCTATCGCTCTTTTGGCACTGAGTAAAAACTGTAAGAACTGTTCAGATGGTAAATTGTGATAGGGCCATTTTCCTTAAACTATAATTCAAAAGAATGATTCACACCAGTAGCTGATATTTGATTCCATATCTATTACAAGCCGATTTAAAGAATGTCTTGAGATCATCTAATGAGAATTTGCATCAGCCACACTACTATTTTACAGTTCTAGGGGTGAAGTATTTGCTACTCAAAATGTAAGTAGAAAGTAAGCATATTCTCCTGAATCTGACCTGTTTCCATTTTATATTTAGAGGCTGCTTTTTGATAAACTTTGCATAACTAACACAGATGTTTAACATCTTCAGCAATTTGATGACATATAATTTCTTGGACTGCTAGATCTCATTATAGTCTGTGTATTTTAGATAATGATGGTATATTATACTTACCATAATTTTTAAACTTTGTAGGAAGAGACCAATTTATCTGAATAAAAAATGATATGTGGACTAACAATAATTTAAAATACAGACTGAAGTGGCATGAGTAATGAAACTTCCCATGTTCCTATCTACATGCTTACTCCCTAGATTTTTTCTTGTTTATGAGAGACTAGCCAACATTTCAACAATGTAGGGAAAAAACCAAAACAAAACGAAACAGCTATGTAGGTCAAACTCTACTCTCAGTCATACCAAAGCAATCCAAATTTCACTAGATGGAATCTCAGATTAAAAAAATTTTTAAAAATTTTTAAAAAATTATTACTTCCAGATAAGAAAGTTTCTGAAAATGATCCCCTTAAATTTTGGAGCTGGAAATATGACCTCTTCCTATTCTAAGAATCACTATTTCTTAGAAACATTATCTGGCCTGGTTTAACACCAGCCATGTCAGGCACACCATTTCAGCTAAAAGGAAATTCTGTTGAGGGAGGACTCCAAAATGTAGTGATTCTTGAAGGAAATCAAGCATATTCTGTTATTTTAGGACATGTAATGAGCAAATCAAATTGAATATCCTTGAATGTTTCATAAGGTAAAATTACATCTCAGATTTTGTTTTCAATACTATGCTTTAACTTGGCAACCTGATACACCATCGGTTAAGTCAACTGAGAGATTTTTGGTAATGCTAATGGACATTTTATCAGACTCTGGATATGGTCAAAATTATTTTCCTGAAAGTGGAATGGGTATTTTTGAACAAGCAGCTATTACACTGTCAAATATCTGATCTTCACATTAGTTATATGATGGATATCCCACACAATTAGCCACAGGCCTGTTTGGAAATCACAGTCTGGTTAAGAAATTGGTTTAATCTCTTACCTGTGTTATTTACAAAGAGTTGTCCACTTTACATGGCATGTGTACACATATAAAATAAATCCTGTCTGAAAGTCAGACTCAGTAAACAAATAAAATTTCATATAGATGGAAAAGTGACGTGAACAAATGCTGTTGTTAATAAAGACTGACAAGATTTTTAATCACTTTTGAAAATACCAGCTTCAAAAAGTGGGATGGTTTTGCAGCTATTGAAAGCTATCAGAATCTTCAGTTATTTCCTTTATCTCCTAATCTTTGCTCTCAAAATATTTTAATGACTCAGTACATTGCCTTTCGGCTTTTATTCAGAAGCAAGAATAATCCAGAAGTTCATTTATAAAATTTGACAGCTGCACTCCTTATAACCCATGAAAAGACTGGATTTGGTGAAATGAAGCAACAAGGTACCCACCACCTAAGAAAATCCTCCTGGGAAGATGGATTTCCTTTAAGCAAACATTAGAATAATTCTGTTACAAGTAGTACATTATAATGACCCAGTCTAAGGTATTTGTTAAAACAGTAGCAAGTGCATACTCCTTTTTAGATGTCTTGGCACAGTATGGTGTCTGATGTCTAAAGGGGGGAAGAATAGAATAGAATAGAATAGAATAGAATAGAATAGAATAGAATAGAATAGAATAGAATAGAATAGAATAGAATAGAATAGACCAGGTTGGAAGAGACCTTCAAGATCATCGTGTCCAACCTATCATCCAGCACCACCTAATCAACTAAACCATGCAACCAAGCATCCTGTCAAGCCTCATCCTGAACACCCCCAGCGACGGCGACCCCACCACCTCCTCAGGCAGCCCATTCCAGTGGGCAATCACTCTCTCTGTGTAAAACTTCCTCCTGACCTCCAGCCTAAACCTCCCCTGGTGCACACTGAGACTGTGTCCTCTTGTTCTGGTACTGGTTGCCTAGGAGAAGAGACCAACCTCTGCCTGACTACAACCTCCCTTCAGGTAGTTGTAGACAGCAATAAGGTCACCCCTGAGCCTCCTCTTCTCCAGGCTAAGCAACCCCAGCTCCCTCAGTCTCTCCTCAGAGGGCTTGTGTTCCAAGCCCCTCAGCAACTTTGTTGCTCTTCTCTGGACTCGTTCCAGCAAGTCAACATCCTTCCTAAACTGAGGGGCCCAGAACTGGACACAGTACTCGAGGTGCAGCCTAACCAGTGCAGTGTACAGGGGCAGAATGACCTCCCTGCTCCTGCTGGCCACACTGTTCCTGATGCAGGCCAGGATGCCATTGGCCCTTCTGGCTGCCTGGGCACACTGCAGGCTCATGTTTAGCCTACCATCAACCAGCACCCCCAGGTTCCTCTCCACCTGGCTTTTCTCCAGCCACTCTGACCCCAGCCTGTAGCTCTGCATGGGATTGCTACGGCCAATGTGCAGAACCTGGCACTTGGACGTGTTCAATCTCATGCCGTTGGACTCTGCCCATCTGTCCAGCCTGTCGAGGTCCCTCTGCAGAGCCTCTCTACCCTCCAGCAGATCAACTCCTGCCCCCAGCTTGGTGTCATCTGCAAATTTACTGATGATGGACTCGATGCCCTCATCCAAATCATCAATAAAGATGTTAAATAAATACATTATAGATTGATATGTGCAAATGGTGTACTTGTAATTTTTGACAAAATATTTCCCAAAAGAAGAAACTTCTGAAAGCAACATATTTTAAGAAAACAAACACACACACACAAACCCAACTAGATATTTTGTAGAAGTGAATGCTTAAAATGATTGCATGAAGTTAACGATTAACTGCACTGGTAAATCCTGAACATTCTGCTAGTGATAGTTTTTTATGTATATAGTATATGTCAAAAAAATATGTTAAGACCATGAGAAAAAGCTAAGTGGTACTATAGTATATTTTACACTGCTCATAACTCCCTTGTATCAGTAAGCCAAAGCTGCTAATATAAGACAACATCCCAGTTTCCTCAAATTATGAATCTTCTATGACACGTCTATCAGAACACTTAGATATGAGGAATAATTTCCCATGTGTTAGGCATTCCAAGAGTACAGCGGTGCATTCAGTCAGACTAGTGTTCTTTTATATGATAAGAAGTATATAAGCTTAATATTATACTGAATTCATTTATGAAAACAAACACATTATATGCAACTTACTTTTAGAATAAAAGCTGTAGTGATTTTAAAGTGTATAAGAACTTCAGGTTAAATTTCACATCTTGTGACAATATCAGCATAGTGTGGTTAATTCTTAATGGTGTCAATATTGTTATTGCTTCAAAAAGAGTCTTTCAATATTAATACAGCATTAGTAATGCTTATCATTCCCAGAAAATTAAGACAGAATTGCTTTAATCCATGTATGAGTAAGTCCTAAATTCAACATTTATAATATATATATTAACAAACAAAACCCCACAAAAACACAAACAAACAAACAAAAGGATGGCAATTGACTCTTCTAAGCATTTCAAGTGTGCTCCATAAAGTCTTGAAAGTCTTTAAAGTGTCCTTATTCTGACCTATGAAAATACTGGATCTGGCAAGATGACCAATCAGAAGAATCAACTTTCTCTAGAAAGAAGATACCTACTACCTGAGAAAATTCTCTTGGGAAGATTGATTTTCTTTAAGCAAAAGTTAGAATTATTTGAGTCTAAGGTATCTGTTAAAACAGAAGCAAGTACACATTTCTAGTCTTTTCAAATTCTTGAATATGAAAGTATTAGTATGTCTAAACACATGCCTTTCAAAACTGATGCCAAGGGGTGGGTTTTTTTTTCATCTCATTTGTATTTTACCTTTTACTATTATCAGACAAAGATCAAGAGTCTTACTCTGAATTTGTAATCTGTCACTGAGAATTCTTGAGGTTCTATTATTTTGGGGATTTTGTTTTAGGTGTTTTGTTAGCTGTACGTTTTGAAAGCCCTAATGACATTGGCGGCTCTTGCCAAGCATTCAGTGGGAAGTTGGCATTTACTTTTTTTCCCAAGGCTGTATAAATGTCTGATTGTTTACATTGCTGTTATCTCAGGAAATAGGCTGGAGTGTCTTTCTGTACTGTAGTTCATGTGCCCTTATTTGTATTAGTAGAGATTACAATAACGAAGGACTACAACTTTTTTTTCCCCCTCATTTTATTTGTGAAATCTTTCTTTTTTTTTTTTTTTTCCCCTGTTAATTGCTTCATAATACTGTATTTTGCATTTATTCTGCCTAAAATGATATAAAATTAAGACTTAGTCTTAGCATGACATGCTGGGTATCTACAGTCAGACTCTAGAATGAATGCCTATTAATTAGGAATACACACCTGTCTGCAGAATTATATATTCTATATTTAAAATGCATAGTGCATATGTGTAAATAATACAATGTGACAGGGGATGTGCTACTACTCTTCACTTACTCACAGACAACTGATAAAGTTAGAAAAATTGAAAGCTGACTCTTCAGAAAGTACATATTTCTAATTTCCTATCTATTAAAAAAAAAAAAATTCATTTTGCTTTCACCCACCTTTATTTTAGAATAGAATAGAATAGAATAGAATTAACCAGGTTGGAAGAGACCTTCGAGATCATCATGTCCAAGCTATCATCCAACACTACCCAATCAACTAAACCATACAACCAAGCATCCTGTCAAGCCTCGCCCTGAACACCCCCAGCGACGGTGACCCCACCACCTCCTCAGGCAGCCCATTCCAATGGGCAATCACTCTCTCTGTGTAAAACTTCCTCCTAACCTCTAGCCTAAACCTCCCCTGACGCAGCCTGAGACTGCGTCCTCTTGTTCTGGTACTGGTTGCCTGGGAGAAGAGACCAACCTCCGCTACAACCCCCTCTCTACAACCCCCCTTCAGGTAGTTGTAGAGAGCAATAAGGTCACCCCTGAGCCTCCTCTTCCCCAGACTAAGCAACCCCAGCTCCCTCAATCTCTCCTCATAGGGCTTGTGCTCCAAGCCCCTCACCAACCTTGTTGCCCTTTTCTGGACACGCTCCAGCAAGTCAACATCCTTCCTAAACTGAGGGGCCCAGAACTGGACACAGTACTCGAGGTGCGGCCTAACCAGTGCAGTGTACAGGGGCACAATGACCTCCCTGCTCCTGCTGGCCACACTGTTCCTGATGCAGGCCAGGATGCCATTGGCCCTCCTGGCTGCCTGGGCGCACTGAAAGCTCATGTTCAGTCTACCGTCAACCAGCACCCCCAGGTCTCTCTCAGCCTGACTGCTCTCCAGCCACTCTGACCCCAGCCTGTAGCACTGCATGGGGTTGTTGTGGCCAATGTGCAGAACCCGGCACTTGGATGTGTTAAATCTCATGCCGTTGGACTCTGCCCATCTGCCCAGCCTGTGTGCCTCTTATTGTGATGAACAAAAAGGAGATGGCACATTCCTTAAGCATGAGGGATTCCTTGGGTGCACAATGTCACATTCTCCGGTTTTCAGGGGATTATACAACAAGCAGAGCTTTTGAATACTGGGCTTCTAAAACACAGTGAAGCCATTTTAATGCAAAAGAATATATAGAGAGGTGGTTTGTGGATAGTCGATACGAAAGAAACAGTGCAGAGTGATTTACTTTAAGTTATCTGCTGACCATACTAGATACTGAAATGCAGTAAAGGGTCAGAATGAAATGGGGCGGGGGAAGATAGAAGCTCTGGTTTACTTGTGTAATTATTGTAGACAAGGGTACTCCCAATTAACTACAGAAAAATCCTAAAGAAAAAAAAGGTGAATTACTGTGTTAATGGACCAGGTATTTTGTAACTTTATTTTCTTAGAGTCAAAAAAAATCTCATCTCTTAGAAGGATGTTCCAAAAATTACAAACAGAAAAAAAATTCCCAGGACTGCTAGTTCATTTTTCACTGTTCTTAGTTCTTTAACATTCTAAGGATGGGACTTCTGTCAATTTGCTCCAAGCCCACTTTATTATAATGATGAAGTTGAGATCTAGCAATGGCACAAAGCTTGTGCAATTAGTTGTAGCTAAAGGTTGTTTTTTTCTTGATACAAAATAACATTTTTTATCACAGAATCACCAAGGTTGGAAGAGACCTCAAAGTCCAACCTGTCACCACAGACCTCATGACTAAACCATGGCACCAAGTGCCAGATCCAATCCCCTCCCAAACACCTCCAGGGATGGTGGCTCCACCCCCTCCCTGGGCAGCCAATTCCAATGGCCAATCACTATTTCTATGAAGAACTTCTTCCTAACATCCAGCCTAAACCTCTCCTGGAGCAGCTTGAGACTGTGTCCTCTTGTTCTGGTGCTGGTTGCTTGAGAGAAGAGACCAACTCCCACCTGGCTACAACCTCCCTTCAGGTAGTTGTAGGCAGCAATAAGGTCTCTCTTGAGCCTCCTCTTCTCTAGGCTAAACAATCCCAGCACCCTCAGCCTCTCCTTGCAGGGCTTGTGCTCAAAGCCTCTCACTGTTATATTTCACACATGCTTAACTTTGGAGTAGAGAAGTAAAATTTGAAAAAGAAACTCTCTTCAGAACATGTTTTCCTTTGAATTTTATCATATGTTCAGATTTTATGGAGGAAAAAAAAAAGAGAAAAACCTAAATGAAGCATTAATTTTCAGAACATTTCTCATGGAACAACTGATGCTATTTCTAATGGAGAAAGCTGACAAATCACAATTAAATTTGGAATTTATATTTTTCTAAAACCAGCTTTATTTTTTTCCCCTTACAAGTCCTTATTCATGATGGTTTGCAGTCTAAATGTCACAAACAAAACTTGTGTTAGCACTTGGCATGTTTCAAAGGGCTTTAATCTCATTTCCTGCCTTTAATTTCAAACAAACTTCTGCAATAAGTAGTTTTTGGCATCATTTTTGCAGTGGCCAATTTGCTCCTACATATACTAATTGAGATGTTTTGTTGATAAAATCCACAGTAAACAGCTGATACTATCAACTAATGGAAAGCATTTGCTGTAAAATGGTTTGCAGAGAGATTTTTATGTCAACATATTTCTTCCTGGATATTTTGTTTTACCTGGATACTTTGGTTTTTTTTCTCTGATACAGAAGGCAAGCCTAAAAGAGAAAAGTCATGTATAGGTGTGTGCCTTTCAGTCATTGTGATAATCAATGAGTATTTTCTATGGAAAATAATACTTTCAGAGGAAATAGAACTAAGCTAAAAATGGAAAATAATTCTTCTTTCAAAGGTATCTGAATCTGGAACAGAGTTGTTCAGATTAGCAAATATATCTTCATTCTTTGTGGATTAGTAATAAAAACTGGTCTGAAAATGAGTTTTTCATTTATCTGTTAACATTGCTGAATCGTTGTAATGAGTAGCACAATATAAAGATATTATGTCTATGTTCTCTGTAACAATGTCATATATGAAATGTGTTGGCAAAATCACAGAATCACCAAGGTTAGAAGAGACCTCAAAGATCATCAAGTCCAACCTGTCACCACAGACCTCATGACTAAACCATGGCACCAAGTGCCACGTCCAATCCCCTCTTGAATACCTCCAGGGATGGTGACTCCACCACCTCCATGGGCAGCCCACTCCCATGGTTAGCGACACTCTCAGTGAAGAACTTTCTCCTCACCCCAAGCCCAAACCTCCCCTGGCGCAGCCCAAGACCATGTCCTTATGTTCTGGTGCTGGTTTTCTGGGAGAAGAGACCAATCCCCTCCTGGCTACAATCACCCCTCAAGCAGTTGTAAGGTCTCCCCTGAGCCTCCTCTTCTCCAGGCAAAACAATCCCAGCTCCCTCAGCCTCTCCTCATAGGGCTTGTGCTCAAGGCCTCTCCCCAGCCTCGCTGCCCTTCTCTGGACATGTTCTAGTGTCTCGATGTCCTTCTTAAACTGAGGGGCCCAGAACTGGACACAGTACTCAAGGTGTGGCCTAACCAGTGCTGAGTACAGGGGCACAATGACTTCCCTGCTCCTGCTGGCCACACTATTCTTGATGCATGCCAGGATGCCATTGTGTCCTACACAGTAACAAATTATATGTAAGGCTGAAACTGTGTCTTGCTGTTAATCCAGCAGCTAACAATGGCTTTCTTAAAAAAAAAAATAAAAATAAATCATTTTCAATGTTTCTTTGAATTGTAAATGTAGCAACACATGAAACTCTACCTGACTTATTTGATCTTCATACTGTCCTTCAGGCAATGCAAACACACATTTTGCATTTTTTAATTAAAGGATGGCTTTTCCATTCCACTTGGGAAACACTTGTAGGAGTGAGGCATCAGAATTCAGCAAATTATTTTAAACTAGGTAGTGCAGTCTTTAAACATAGCTTGACTTAGCGTGTCTAAATATCTGAATATTTCCTGATTTCAAATAAGACAAAAGCCCTTTCCTATAGTCTAGCCTGTTTCCATGCTCCTTCCAAAGCAGCAATTGTTTCTAAAAAAAGATCCTTTCAAAGACATCTAAATAATTCGCTGTCACATCCATATCTGACTCTTACCAGTACACCAGTATGGAATTCAGTTATCAGCTGGGAAATGCAGACATACTAAACTTCAGTCTGTGTTAGGAGGTATTCTGTGTGTTGTTAGAATGGGACAATACCAGAAATCACATAAATGTTAATGGCAGAAATATGAAGCACTTGAGTTATTTACTCAGCATGACATTTCCAATTAAATTTTTGCTTTCTGTCTCAGTAATAAATGCAAAGCCAGACTTTTTCATTTCTTCAGCCAGTGCTACAGGATACTCCCTTATAAAGTTTGGGAGCCATTGTAGCCGTAATTCTTTCCTAAACTGAAAAACCTGTAACGCTACAACTCTCTGGAGATATTTTGTATCTCCAGTGAGAGGGTGAGTTAAAGAGGGAAATAATCAGACAGTAAGAAGGTCATATATAGATTGAATTTAGATGGAAGTAAAATATCAGTGGACTCTGCCAGGTGCCAGGCAAATGTTGATGTTGGTACTGTGGTCTGCCCCTCCACAATCCTTGTTTAGATCATCTCCACAAACTTCTTAATGAAATTAGTTTTCAGTATTCAAGAAAATTTTATTATAGCACGGATTATGCCTGACAGCATTATGGGTATATGGCCTGGTTGCTTATTACTACTTTAACACAATACATATATGTGAATGAAAACTCCACTATGGAAGACTTGTTCTACAGCCTGATCTATACACTTGCTGTAAGATATGAATCTGAATATTTTCATGTAAATTTGTTCTGAGGCATCTATAGACTTTCCCATGAATTCTGATGCAGATATCTATCAACAAGTGACATTGGTAGCTGCTGCATTTCACAGAAGATGGTGCATTAAAAGGGCAATCAAAACTGTTTGAATGGGCAATCTTTTATACAGACTTACAAGACCTGCATACTTCTTTCCTCAGAGCAATGTGAAAAAATCCAGTTTTCCTTGTTTGTGTTTGTACAGGAAAAAGCTGAACACAGAACAGAAGGAATAAGCGGAAGCATACAACCCTGGCATAGCAAATGGCCCAATTAAAATACTCAGGACATAGCTTTAAATCCATTCTTGATGTAATTTGATGCAGGAATTTCAGCAGAGGTAATTTATCCTACGGAAAGTGTCTTTACTGTAGGACTTCTTAGGTATTCTGGACTGTGACTAAAAGTAAAAGTAGTTGATCAATACCTGGAGTAATTTTATTTATTTCTTTCATACTTGTGGTCAGAATATTGATGCAAAACAGTCTGCTAAGGAAGAAGGTTCTTAGACTGAGAGTCCTTCTTTGAGTTTGAGCTTCAGCTAAAATAACAGCTGGCTGGAATCAGAATTGATGCTGTGAACACAAAGTCATGGGCAGAAACTGAAATGCAGAGAGAATGTACCTGCCTTTGGAGAAAGGTGACAGACAGTGATATCAGTGTTGCCTAAACGGGCAGTTAAGTGTCTGAAGTGGTGTATATTATCACTAAAGTACTTTTGAGGAACCTGGCTGAGGGAAAATCCAGCTATACATCTATCTCTAGGTATCTTCTAATGGAAACACTGTTCCATGGCAGTTTTATTTTGGTCGTATTTTGACTTTATCTGTTCTTTTCTCAGGCACAGTATTTGTTCTAGTAAACTCTGATAAAAAGAGGTCAGCTGTGTTGTTTATGTAACTTCTATTTCTGTCTTATTCATGTTCCAACACTACCATTACACTTTGCAATACTTGAGCACAGGATTATGAATCCTTGGTTTCTGGCATTTCTCTTGAGCTTTTTGACAGTATGAAAAATACCAAGTAGAAAGTCTGGAGGAGGTCAACAGTTTACAACTTTTTATTATTTTAATAATAATAGCACTGCGGTTTTGCTCAGATTAACATGCCACTAGAGCCATCAATCTAAAATGCAACCCTTTCCAGGTATCCCTCACCAAGTAAGTCAGGAAATAATAATAAAAAATAATTATGTGTATGCATATGCATTTTTGCAGTCTTCAGCAAAGTAACAAAGATGGACTTCTATCTGCTCATTACACCTACTGAACTCTTTATCCTTAGCTGTTCTTTGCACTCATTTATAAAACACATCTGGTGCTAACTTGACTATAGCAAACATTTTAGAACAACCTGTACAAGTCAGGTTTACATATGGATCCCATGTATTACATTCACTCTTCTAACATAGCTTTGAAGTACATGTCATTATTAATCCACTTCTACAAAATAAAGAATCTGCAGATTACACACACAAAGCTGTAGATACTAAAACATTGGGTTTTAAAAATCCCATGCGAAAAACAGAGCCATTCGTTAGGGAAATCAAATGTATATCCTTACATATAGCCTAGAATGAAATTCAGAAAGGTTAAGGTGTTGAGCAGAGGTCATCTGAGTTATAGGTAAGTAAGCTTTACTCTTTGAATAACCTCTATTCCACTAGAAGTTGGGGTTTTGTTTGGTTTTGGTTTATCACCAGAACAAAATCTACCAATTGAAATGAGCTTCATAGTGAATGTTTCAGTAACGGGTATTTTCAGCCTCTGCTATAGGCCAAGCGTGGAAAAGTTTCTCCCTGTTCATCTTACCTATTCTGGCCTAAGTATCTCGCTCTGCTTGTGTACTGAAATTGATAGGCATCTTAGTTGAATGATTCCAGAAAATTAAAAGCCAAATATGTCAATAAATATTTTTTGCTGTAATCTGCTTTGCTCTACACTGCAGCTAATGGTGCCATCTGCATCTGAATTTTTCTGTATGAAGGCTTTTCTGGTGCTCTTAAGCATTTTAAGCGTTGCTGACAAATAGGTTTCTCATTTTTTCAAAATAATACATATACTTTTTGTATAGTAAATAAACATTATGAAGGGCCTTGGTTACATTTCATACTTGTACTGAAAAGGATTTTGCTTAGCAACTCACTTGACCATCTCACCTTAGCGATGGTAAATATTCAATTAATTCATGTCACCATTGTACTGTTTCTCTGATTATCAGAATAATACTTTCCATATTTGTTCCATTCTAGCTGGACTCTGAACAACTTTGTGTAGTTGGCTCTGACATGAACTATAAAACATAATAATTATATTTTCAGGGAAGGAACATGAATATCTCAGGACAAAAAGCCCTAAATCTGCAACTATGTAGAAAAAGGACTAGTTAATGCAGTAAAGAGCTAATCTAATCAGTAACTTCATTACAGTCATTTTTGTACAGCCCTATATATTTTATTCCATTAACTGCATTGAAAGGAGATATTTAATTAAAAAAATAATGTAGTGAACATATATTTAAAACTAATTATGCACAAATATCTCTACTGATAGAGATTCAGCTCTATCTTAATTTCTCCCCAAAGTCTTAGTCTGAAATTGGAAAAAATAAAAGTATGAATTTCAAAACCATTGTATTCTCTGGACCAGACAAAGTCTCACATCAAATCCTCAATAGTCATCTCCTCAATCTATGTGCTTAATCCCAGCCCAGCGCTTCAACAACAGCTTTGACAAGTTCATTGACTATCTTTCCTGCATTGCACAGTATGGAGTCAAATAGAGGCGGTGGCTTTTTAAACTTATCTAAACCAAATATACTTCTTATGTTTGCATCAAGTCCGAGAATGCATGGTCTTATTTACTAGATTTACTGGATTTTCAGCTTCTGAAGCTTATATGAAACTTTACTGAAATGAAACAGTGAAAATGTAAACCCACAGATTTCACAAATGTATTATGCACTGTAACATCAGAAATCCTAAAAAGAAGTTAGAAACATTTCTCAGCATTAGAACTGTGTCTCACTTCTGTAACAGATGCTTGGCAACAGTATGACTTGGTATGAACAGAAAGGAAAAACACAACATGTTGCTATTCTTTCCAGACAAGATGAAAGTCATAGAGCAAGACTGAAGGGAAAAGGTTGGCGAGAAGGATGTTGGCTTCAGTTTCTAAAACAGAACCCTTCTTCATCTTTACTTCATGTCTGAAGCTTTCTATTCACCCTTGGCTTTATTTCTACTTGGATGGGAAACAATTTTACAAAGCTATTTTCTCTCAAAACCAAATGAGATTCCATTAAGGGACAAAAAGGAAAAGAAATATTAATATGGCAATTTGCCTGATTGGCTGTGTGGAATACACTGCTCGTGTTATTCTTACATTTCTTTCCTGCCTACTTGAATTTTTGTATCTTTTACCGCATATGTTTCTTATCCTCATCTTTCCATTCTGTCAATGAAAAAAGGCTGCCACATCAAAAATATTTTTTAAAATTTATTTTACATGGAACTATTCACATATTTGTGCATTGCTTTTTTTATTTCCCACTGGAAAGTATCAACAATCCATTCTTTCACACTGCCAAGTGTTATCTATAATTATTCCTAAATTATGATTTGATAGCGGGAACTAGAGATACGCCAAGGATAAAATTTGACAGAAACCTTGATAAGAATACTAGTAGAAGCAAATTTACACAGAAGGGATTATAATTTATACAGATCATGTACTGATTGACTTCACAGACCTAATAAAACTTACAAAATAAGCCTGTTTGATTTTTGTCCCTCTTCACAGACACTGAAAACATTGGCAAATTTGTAGTTTATTGCTGGTCCTCTGCAGTGCATTACCTAGAGTCCACGTCCGTGAAAAGTTTCCTAGCATAAGCAGTGAAGTGGAATAGAAACACGGAAATTACTATTCTGGCTGAGAGAGAAGTTCTATGGGAATATGTTCCAAGTACATGAAAACAGTTTTCCTTGCTGTAGCAGCTGTGTATTTCAATGCAACTGGCATAAATATTTTATTTTTCATACAACTATTCAAATTTTAAGCAAGAAAGAAGTATTAAAGGCTGTATTAGATTTTCCTCATAATGATTTTCCAACCTGGTTGATTCTGTGATCTTTTGCATCATATGAGGACATTAGGCAGGATTGAGCAGGATTGAGTCCACGCGGAAAATTTCTGTTTAGCATAGAAAGTTTGTAATAGTTTAGTGAACTGAAAATTCTGATAGAATGCTCATACTGCATCTATACTGATCATCAGAACATATTTTTAAAGACAGAATCATGGAAAATAAAACATCAAGGAAATGACAAAAGCCCATGAAAAGTTACAGAAGAGTATCTAATACTTTATAAACAGAAAGAAGAAGAAGAAATAAAGACTGTTTATGTAGTAGGTTGAAATTCATTAATCTGTTAAATCTTGTGATATGGTGCACAGTTTTGATTCAAGGCTCCTATTTTTCATGTTTTCAAAATATACTTTTCAATGATAAAGGATTGCAATAGCTAGTGGGAGTACTTCAGTTTCATCTGGCATTAAATTTCAGTCTATTCTAGTGTTACTTTTTAGAAACAGGCTAAATTTAATATTTTTCTCAACATCATTTTTTGATGGAAAGCAGATTTCAACAACAGTAAATGATTTCCTAATGTGTCTTTTCTCCACGGAAACTTAAAGCTGCTGAAAACCAAAATCTTTATTTTATTAAAAAATGTATGGCAACATTTCAAAGTATTGTTGTGTATATGTGCTATTGTATAGCCTAATAAAAGATGTTGTTTAATTTCCTCTTTTCCCATTCTCCTTTATTTATCAGGAACCGCTCTCAGAAATCCTAACAAGAAGCTAGAAACATCATCTTCAAGTACATTACAAGAGAAAATCTTAGTGAATCAGAAGATTAAATAGTCTCACTAGGAAGATCAGCATTTAGAGGGGAAAAAAAAAAAGGAAACTCTATTTTCTATCAAATATGAAACAGAAATGACACAAGACATATTTGAGCTATTTCCCCCAGAAAGCTGAAATTTTGTTCTCATTAATATAAATGAGGTGTATTTTCCCACAAGTTTTAGTTAAGTCTAGTTTCGGTTAATGCACAAATGCATAATGAAAACTCAGGACTTTATATTTATAAACTGAAACACACATATTACTTCCAATACTGATAGTGTCTCTTTCTGGATATCCACATGGTGGATCACACCTACTGGGAATGTAGCTGGCACTGGTAATTCACAGAATCACAGAATGCTAGGGGGATTGGAAGAGACCTCTGAACAGCATCTCTTCCGACACCCCTGCTAGAGCAGCATCACCCTGAATGAATCACACAGGAATACTTCCAGGTAGCATTGGAAGGCCTCCAGATACATAGATTTCACAACCTCCCCGGGAAGCCTGTTCCAGTGAAGAACTTTTTCCTAATGTTTATATGGAACCTCCTGCATTCCAGTTTGTGTCCGTTGCCCCTTGTCCTCTCACTGGATACTGCTGAGTCTGTCCCCATACTCCTGACACTCACCATTTTGATATTTATTGAGCATTAATGAGATCCTGCCTTCTCCAGGCTAAACACCTCAGGTCTCTCAGCCTTTCCTCATAAGACAGATGCTCCAATCTGCTAAGTCATCTTAGTGGCTCCCGGCTGGATTCTCTCCAGTAAGTCCTCCAGTAAGTCAGAAAGCAGAAACAAATGCCTTGAGATTCAGATGATCAGTCACAACTACTAGGAAAAATGAGTAGCAAAAAGGTATATTTCAAAGCTCAGACAGTCCCAAATTTCCTGCAATGTTCACAAAATGCTTGGAAAGTTTATGAACCACTTACATACAAGAATGATACATTAAATTTTGTGTCTAAATGTGTTTAAGAATAATCCTCAGTGTATTTCTGAAACAGAATAGTGCAAGAAAATGGCATGAGGGGATATGACACTACATTTCACATAAATTAGCTCACCAATGAACCTCCTAGCCACTGCTTCATATTACTGCATGACTTTTGGCCAATAAAGGGTCAATTATTTACACTATGTGACAAGCATGACAAAACGGAGAAGACATTCCTCAATTATGGCAATCCTAGTGTTTGTGACATTTACTATAATGCAGGGACCTGCTGTTTTACCAAGCTCACTGGAATCTTATGGGCAATTAGGAAGTGTACACTAGGTCTCTTTTTCCATAGGTTTGGCTAGAAAGCATACTTTGCATCTAAGAAACACTTTTCCAGTGAAAATGTACTTCCAAAAAGGTTTTATTTTTGCCAAAATGACATTTTCTAAGGGGGAAAATAGGAACATGTTCCCAAAGAGTTTCAGACATGATTCATGGCAATAGGCAGCTGCACTTGAGCTGCAACACAAAGATGAGATCTTTAGCTAACTTGAATTTCTTAAGCAGCTGAAGTAATGAACTGAAGGTTGAAGAGTATTTTTAAAGAAATATTTAGAGACTGACACAATTTTTTTTACCATCATGAATCAATTTTGGGTGAAAGTCCTAATGAGACATCAAACTATCTTCCTTGTGGATGGTTCCACCATATACAGTCTATGAGCATGAACTGTTGGGAGTTTGACAAAGTACATAAAAATGAAAAAGGCCAGGACTATCCATGTAACTTCTACAACAACTGACAAGTGGTATGAGATAAAATGTTGAAAAAAACCCTTAACTTGGCCCCTAACTTTGCCAAGAACTCATTAACTCTAACAAATTGTTCATCAACCTTCTTACTGAGTGAAAGAAAACTTCTACATCATTGTGATAATACGTATCTAATCTTAGCTGTTTGCTACTGTATTTTTGTCTCACATTTCTACTACAAAGTTAAAGCATCAGAGGTGTGAGGGCATCATTTGACTTCCTTCTGTCCTGAGGGGCCATTAGATATGGTAGAGGAAAAAAAAAAAATAGAAAAAAATAGAAAGTATAATAAAGAGCTACAGATTCAGCACAGTGCCCAAGCAGACTCTGTAAGAGTTCAGTTTTTGCAGCAGTGTAACTAAACTTCCCCAGTGAAACGCCTAACCACAGAACTGGAATTAGATCAAACCTAGATTTCCTATTCAGTTAATATGCATTCTTTTATTAATGTGCATCTTTGGGTTTTGAATCTTCATAAACAGTGAAAAAGTGCCCTGGTGCCTGATGTCATAAATATTCCTTGATTTTGTCTTGGAATATATAGTGAATGATCTACCCTCTACTGATTTTCTAACTTTTGATTTTGTTTTTGTGATTGCTCCTGACCTTCAACCTGATGTTTTCATACAATCCTCTCATAAATTTATTTATTTGTTTCCTGGCAGTGAATATTACTTTTTTAAATGTATACTTACTTACATGTAACTATTTTGAATGTCATCTGCCTGTACTTAAGTACACTTGCTCAGACACTGTTATCTGTGGAATGATAAACTCTCAAGTTTTGATACATTTTTTTCTTTCTTTTTTTCAGTTTCATTCAATTAGTTGACTTCCAAAATGCTGTTCTGTCCAAAGTATTCAGTTTCCTTTTTCCTCACTTGTTTTTGTTTTGTTTAACCCTCAAAGCTGCATCAGGTCTACATAATCTGTTCATACTTGTCTTTACTGGGTGTTTTCAGCTGATCTTCACATTCTCTAGCTCCTAGGTCCTTTTTTTCATTGTCTTATTCCTACAGCCCTGTAAATATTTCCTTTTCTTTATATCTACTTGCTGTCATCTGAGCACTCTCTTGTCCTCTCTCTACCACCTTTTCTTCTACCACATTTTCCCCTCTTCTACCATGTTACTATGTACTAATTGTATCAGTTCAATTAATCTTACAGTGTTGCATTTTGGTTATTTTTTAAAGCAGTACCTAGCGGAAAAAAACATAAGAGATCTGAATGAGAGAGCAATTTAAAATATGCTACCAGCATCAGGAAAAAATAATCTAGAATATTACAAAAAACCTTGTTCCTTAAAAATGGTATGTGGCTGACACCACAGTTTTAGCCAATGGAAAGGAGTAAAAAAGGTAGCAACACATTAACTAAACTGTGTATTAGGGAATGAGAAAGTTAATGAAACAATCTGGGCCAGGAACTGATATTTCAGGGCTACCGAATAACATTCAAATAGATGCTAATGACCCTCAAACTCCTCTGAACTGTGCATAATTGCTTTATGTATTCTTAGCTTGGCTTTCATTAGCCTGAGGGTATGAACAAGATTACCTCATCATACATAAATAAATAGAATTTATTTAACATAGTCAGTTAATCATTCTTGAACAAACTCTAGGACTCTTTTAAACATATTAAAGCCTCCAAGGCATTTTATTCTGACACAGAGATATACTGCCAGGCATTCTGGTAAGTCTTTGATACTGGGGTAAAATCTGGGCATCACTCAAAGTAATGGCATACCTCCCACTGGTTTCTAATCCAGCTAATTATATATATATATAAAATAAATATAAATGTGTGCATATATACACAGAGAGAAACTGGTTTTTGTTTTACATAACTTTGAGTAAAAATAACAATTGCCTTTCTGTGATATTGTAACTGATTTCTTTGGTAGGAATACCATTCTGGGGTGCATTAGAAGGGGTGTGACCAGTAGGTCAAGAGGGGTTCTCCTCCCTCTCTACTCTGCACTGGTGAGGCTGCATCTGGAATATTGTGTCCAGTTCTGGGCCCCTCAGATCAAGAAAGACAGTGAGCTACTTGAAAGAGTCCAGCACAGAGCCACAAGGATGATTAAGGGAGTGGAACATCTTCTGCGTGAGGAGAGAATGAGGGAACTGGGGCTCTTTAGTTTAGGGAAGAGGAGACTGTTTATAACGTCTATAAATATGTAAAGGGTGAGTTCCAAGAGGATGGAGCCAGGCTCTTCTTGGTGGTGTGCAATGACAGGACAAGGGGCAATGGTGGAAGTTGAGGCATAGGAAGTTTCATGTAAATATAAGGAAAAATGTTTTCACTGTGAGGGTGATGGAACACTGGAACAGGCTGTACAAGGAGGTTGTGGAGCCTCCTCTCTGGAGGTATACCCTATATATATCCTATACCCACTGGAACATTACAGAATGTCATATATGTATTCTATATAACAAAAATTATGTGACCCTTAATAAGATTGCTCGCATATGTTATTTTGGCACATTGTTCCTAGCACAATACATAAGTTTCTAGATGAGTACTTATGACATGTTTTAAATTTCATTATGATGAACCCACTTTATAGTATTCATTATCAGAGCTTTCCTTGTGTTGATGGATTTTGCATTTACATGGTGTGAAATCTAAATTGAAAACTGAAATTTGAGAAAACTCCACTGAATTTCAGAATAGTGTAATCACAATAGAGCTGAAATTGGAGGAATGAGGTGAAATAAATGGTTTGAATTAGCCAGCTGTGATTTAGAATACTCAGTGAGGAGGCCAGCACTTCAGCTGGTATAAATCAGTGGAAAAACCATTGATGTAATCTGAACCACACTAATCTATATTAGACAAAGATTTGATTTCCATTTTCTTCTTCTGCATCATCCATCTCACTCAGAATGAATTTCAAACCACATTATTAAGCATTATTTTATTGTATATTTTATTTTCATTGTGCTTGGATAATTTACTGGATTTGGCTGTCATACAGACTTCTAATGATCAGAAAAGTGTATATGATTCAGTAGCATAAGGTGGGTTATGGTTAAAATCAACTTACATTTGCAGACAGAAATATTTAAATTTAGCTTATAGTATAATTATTTTATAATTATTTTAGTAATTATTTTCCTATTTGTCTAATGTTACCTGAAGTTGAATGTGAGAAAAGCAATGCCAGCTGTTAACACAAACGTTTAGATTATATGCTCTCTTCCAAGCCAGCATCAAATCCACTATAAAACACCCAGACAAATATCATCTGAGTAGTTCAAAGCACAATTGCACTTAGAAAAATGTTGGCCTATATTTTCAATAGAGGATGACCATTAAGGATAAAGAATTATTTATGTAATTTTCACAAAAGGGCTATTTTACCTTCCACTGCTCTTCCTCATACAAACATGATTAGCAGTATGCCTTTATCCACCTTACCAGTTATTCTAAGAGTTCCTGTGATCAGGAATGATGTAAGGCAATTAAAATACTATGTAAATAATACAAACTATACAACATACAAATGACAGGAGTGTTTATGAAACCTACATATGCAAACAAATATTAAAGACAAAATATAAAAGATATCTGAAGATAAAACACAATATGACAATTTACTATAACAAACAGACTGTCATCTGTTCTTTTTTTGTTCTATGTCAAATGACATAGTACAAAAAATTGCTACAGGTCAACCACTTCAGTCCACTTATGCATCTACTTAAGGAGCCATTGTTTTGCACTGCCTTGTTAAGCTACTATAAACAATGTCAGATAGACTGAAAGGGTGCCTAAAAAGCCTTAAACTCTCCAAAAGATCAGATGAATGTGGCTTATCCTCTACAGAAAACAAGTTCAAGCATAGTATTGATTTTGATTACTACAGTTTGCTCAATATTACATTTTTGAACTAAGAAGAGTAGGTAAAAGTCAATGTCGAATTTATGTCAGAATGTAAGTGTGGTGCTAGCTTCTTTAGGAGATTTGGGAGGCTGCTTTTAAATTATTTTTTTTTAAGTATCAGTTTGTGGCAATCATTTTTCCATCAATTACAGTACCTAATTGATATTTGAGTGGGTAAAATAAAACAACAAACAGACCACCATTTTAGAAACTATCTACACAAGTGAAGATCTTTTAGATTTACAGGGTTAGAAGCTTTTAATATATGTATGTGCGTATATATATGTTTATGAAGAATATATATATGTGTGAACAGGTTGATAATTTATATGAAACCCACTATTGTGACCTCATGGAAACAAACTGAGAAAAAATAATTTTAAGTATGATAAACCTGACTCTTAGCTCAATGTCTATGTGGTTTTCTTTTTTCCTTTGTTGCGTTTTGTTTGGGTTTTTTTAATGTTTGTACCTGGCTACCTTATTAGCTTCTTTTTTATAATATTTAAAATATTAATATTTAAAATATCAATATTTATAAGGGAGTAACAAATGTCAAACAGATATTGGAAACATATGCTGAAGTTATATGTGGTGGTTTTTTGGTTTGTTTGGGGTTTTGGTTGGGTTTTTTTGGTTGTTTTGTGTGTTTTGGATTTTTTTTGGTTTGGTTTTGGTTGGCTGTCTTTCTTGTTTGTTTGCTCTGTGTGTTATCATAGAATTACAGAATTGCCAGGGTTGGAAGGAACCTCAAAGTCCAACCCCTTTGCCATGGGCAGGGACACTTCAGACTAGGTCAGGGTGCTCAGAGCCCCATGAAACCTGACCTTAAAAATCTCCATTACATTTACACAGTCCACAATGATACCATAGAACTACCTCAATTACACTACAGCTTTTTGGAGCTTTTTTTTTTTCAGCCTTCCAGAACAAAAAGGAGGCCTTTAAACTGCTAACACTAGAGTATGAATCACTTACCTTCAGTTATAGACTATTTATGGAAGTTACAAGAAATAAAGTTTGAATTTCTTTATCCTATTTATTATTGAGATGTAACTGTATGTACAACAGAAGAATATTTTAGTAGTTTATGAGGTCAGTTAGATCTATAGCCATGGTCTGGGTGACCCTGATATGCAAATACACAAATTTTCTCAGTGGAATTCTTAAAATTATTAGCATGGGTGCAGTTTTTTCACAGCACAAATAGTTTGCTAGTCAGTGTTGATATGATGCTTATGCTGTGAGCCACTCCTTTGTCTCACACAGAGATCCTAAATTGCCTGATCCAGGAGTTCAGGTTTGTTTCAGCAAATGATAAAAAAAGATATATATCCTGGAAACTGTAGGAAGTTAATTTCATTTACTGTATCCAATAGGTGATTAAAATGTAAGATAGTGATAAAGAAAATAGATATATGTGGTTTTGTAAAGTTAAATAGGGAACGAGGAAAATAACTCTGCTCATGCCAATAAGTAAATACAGTGCTGCTTCAGGTAGTTCATAATTTTGATTTAAAAGCATTGGGATTTTTTTTTTTCTCAGTTGCCCAGAAACTATCATGTTATACTAAATTTATCAGCTCTGCACAAAAGTAGGAACATTTATACTAGACATAGGCTAAATCTCTGTATTTTCATAAAGTATTCTATGAAGGAAATAAGCTGGCTACAATTTATCCTTACAAAAGGTGACCAGACTTCAAAGGAAATAAAGTATTTATTAATAAAAAACATAACTCTTTTGACAAACTAGTCTACTGATTAGGAAAAAACCCAGACTTCATAGCTTACATAACTTTAAAGAAGATAATACAAACCATTAAGGATGCAGTTACAAAATTTATGGCTGCAGATGATTATCAGGAGAAGCCTTTATTTCAGCATGAATATAGCTTTTATTGTTTCATAGCAAATTTATTTATATTAATTAAAAAGAAATCTGCTTATGAAATAAGCTAAATTCTGATGTTTCTAGACATCTACCTGATTTCTGTATCTTAAATCATCAAAACACATAAATTAGCAGATAAATAAATAGGTGTATACAGATTTTCTGCCTTTTCTACCTTGACTCCTGCTGGCTCTGTGGCTCTCTATTACATATACACCACACAGGTTTTTCTGCTAAATACTCTGCTTCAGGAAGACGGCTTCTTATATTATCAGTTGCTTTCATTAGAATGAGCCCTTCATCAAGAATGGATAATTCCCAATGCTACTGAAATTTAAAAAAAGCATAGCAATGATTTTTATAAATTGAAATGTGTATGCCATATTCACAATAATTCATTTTTTTTCTGCTTGTTTATGAATGCTCTTTACATCCACACCAGGTTCTGTTCATACCTGTCTAGTTTTCCCCCATCTATAGTCACAAAAACTAAAGAAAAAATGAGGTAAGATTAGTGATTTATTAGATCTAAATAAGCAGAAGTGTGAAGTGACTGAGATACCAATCAAGATGATACTTTTATAAATCGGCTCTATTCCAGTATAACATTTGCCATCACATGAGTCCTCCTTCCGACTTACATATTCATGTGAAATTGGACAATTCTCCTGGAATACCATAGACTTAGCTATGGATTTATGTTAATACCTCAAATTAGATATTCAGACGATGTTCAGCCACAAGAAAAATCTTGTGTACAAGAATTGTAAAAGTCTTAAGAATTTACATGGAATAAGTTTTTAGTTTGCATTTCTTCTCTGAAAAGCATTAATTATTTTCCTCTTTTCGCTAAACTCTTTATTACCTTCTGAATCTGCCTTAAAACACATTTATAACATTTTGCGGGACAGAACATGCAGTGGAAATTGTCTATATTTGGAAGGTTCTTGTTACTATTGTAATCTCTTTTGCAGCATGGCAAGACTGGACAAAAATTTAGGAGAATTATGGAATATTCTTTTCTTCCAGGGTTATTTCTTTTTGTTCTTGGCTGCTGCTAAGACTCTCTGTTTCTGCAATCTGAATTTCTAACAAGAAGTGTATTTACTTTTTTTTCCATCTGAAGTGACCTTTGGCAGGCTTCCTCTAGCATTGAACCATATACATACGGGTCGTATTGGAGTGGAGGAAATAATTTCCTATAGGAAAGCTGTAAAATTGGAATATTGTCTTCCAGAAACATGTGAAAATATACCTATTTTGGCTTGTATTGGACTAGCTCTCATTCCTATGAGCTTGTCCAATACCACAATGTATTTTGCAAATTCTGATTTAAATTCTTTCCGTTGAAGAGGAAGCCATAGCCTTCCACTTCATCCAGCTGTTGCTTCACTTGGTTGAACCCTATCCAGAGAATGCTGCTGTGCTCCCATTTTCTATCAGAGAAGAACATGTCTAGTTGCTATGGTATAGTTAAAAAAAAAAGAGAATTTGTATAAAAATGTATAGGAAAGCCGTAAAACAAGATGTGATTACTTTAGTAGTAATACATATCTAAGTTTGGGAGGTTATTTCTGAGGACAGGTTTGCAGTTCATGAAAGGTACTCAAAAGGAAACAAGAGTACTGGGAATATACAGTGTTTTCTTCATACGAGACCAAAGCTGTCTGTGAAACATTGGAACGATTTTCTCAAAATCAGTTCCTATCAGAATTGTCACTCTGAATGTCCCCTCCTTCCAGCTCTTGATGCTGAGCATGATGCCATACAGTATGGGATAACCATTCAGTCAGGTGAGGTCAGCTGTCTCAGCTTCCCCCTCATCCCACTTGCAGATGGAGCAATGAGTAGCAGAAAAGGCCTTGACTGTGTAAGCACTGCCCAGCAATAGCTGAAACATCCCTATGTTACCAATATAGTACAAATAAAAAACATAGTCACACAATAGCCACTTTGAAGCAATTTATCCCTATCCTAGCCAAACCCAGCACATACACTAATTCCACATTACCAAACGCATGCCATGGGTACGTAGGTGAGCAGTTACAAGAGGAGTTGTGCAGAGAACTATTTCAGCTGAAGATCTTCAACTTGGTACTCACTAAAATTCTATTTTTTTTAATTTTTTTTTTACATTCAGAATTCCTATCTTTGTCTGAGATGAATAATCTTGTTCTCTAAAATAGTCTATGTTTCATAAGTTAAGAAACTTTCTAACTGCCTTCTCTCACACTCCAGCTTTAGTAAGTATACTCAAACTATGTCCAGCACTCAGTGGGAGTGCCCAAGTTGTTCTAACTGCCTGCATTCAAAAACACACTTCCAGATCCTCATGTTTTTTGATGGAGGAGGAATTCCTGACGACATGAGGTGTGCTTGAGTCCAAAGAGTTCAAATTTATTTTCCAGAGCACCTTCCACTAACCTATGCCTTCATAGGTACATTGCAAGACTCATGATGACTGCAAGGTGTACCTGAAAATGATAATGAGATTCCTATCTTTCCAAACAGATGATTTAAGGATGTCAGTCTAGGATGATGCCTCTGTCTCCAAATCCCAGTCTCAAAGTGATACCAAACTCAAGGACAGAGAGAAGCAATTCTAAATATAATAAACCCACAAGATTTTAAAAAGCCACCTTCCACCTCCTCCCCTATTTTGGGTCTTCCCCATGATCTTAAATAATCAAATATAACCCCCAAATTATCTCCCTGCCCTCTCTAAATTAACCACATTTTATTTCTACTATGCCACTAAGTTTCAAAAAAAGTTTTTTGTTTTTGTTTTTGTTTTTTCCCCCAGAAAATACATTATTTTCTCTCTCTCCAAGGAATTCGTCTATGATCTCAACTAAAGGGGGAATTAAGGAATTAATAAAATGCTTTTCAGTTTAGTACTGGCAGGATAGACTTAAACTTGTGACTAGAGGTGACATATTCCTTCCAAAACAACAGGGAGCAGAAGTAATGTGTTTTACTTGACTAGGGAGGAGAATAAGTAAGCCAGATGAACAGGTATATAACATACCTGGACCTAGACTAAGTGTTTCTTCTAAACTGTCATGGGAAACCCTGAGCTGAATGCAAAAATACCTTATTCCTCAATGATAACCAATTTCTTTAAGGCAAAATGAAAATGGTTACAATTTGAAATGTGTTTTCTATTGCCTCAGTATGATGCAGAGTTTACTTTTCCTCTCTTTGCATGCAGCTTTTAAACCCTTAATTCCATTCAAATGTTTGTTCCTTCTCTCCACAGAAATGACCTTTTTTCCCTCTTGAGATTCTTTTCAGAGAGATCAATAAGAGACATCAAGATGGACATCTTACTGGCAACAAGTGTTTGCCATGATGAATAAACAAACCAATTTAATACAAAAGTTTGGTTTTATTAGGATAAATGTTAGATTTTGAGTACAAAAGCTTACCACACAGAAGAGCTCAGCCCCAGTAAGAAGACCCAGCCAGCACCCATAAATTATATTGGAAGAGCAAGCAACCCTCTTCCTACCTAAGCGGGGGGCCACCAGGCCCCCCCGGCCTTTGTCCCCACCACCCCACTCACATGGTGTGAACCATGGGGACTCACCAGTGATGAGAAGACAACCCCTCAGATGGGCTTAGCTTAGAGTTTCTGCCTTTTCTGGGAGGGGATTAAAAAGGGGAATGGGTGGCAGGGCAAAGTGGCCACACATGGGGTAGAAGGAGACTCCAATAGAGCCCAGGTGCTCTGGGATTTGAGGTGAAAAAGGGGGAAAAAGGGTGGGGAAAGGGGCGGGTGGGGTGGAAAAGGGGCAGACTGTGAAACCAGTGTTATTGAGAAAATGGATAATAAACTAATAGTCCAATATGAATTATTGACTTCTAGTGATTGCTTGATGCTTAATATGGCTACTTTCAGGATGTTCCACTACTCTTGGATATTAGATAACTTATTGACAAACCCAAACATGATTTTAAGTTCAATAAACAAAAAACCCCACACAGCTTCTGCTAAGGCAATTGTATAGCATAATCATCTCAGTAAACTGTTTATCTCAACCTGGAGGGGTATTTTTTGGGGGTTGTTTTCAAGCTCCTCTGTGTGTGAAGGAAGGGGCTTGCTTCTGAAAGCAGGCTGTGTGAAGCCAGGACACTGCTATGCTGCAGATGAGCCAATGGCTTTAGCTAGCAGAGTTGAACTCTCCTACAGCTGAACAGGAACAGTACATGCCACAATGAACCCTGTGGTCTCTCCTGTGTGAGTACGGAGACAATATGAGTATGAGATGGAAACCCTACAGGCACAAGCACCTGAGTTACAAAGAAAAGTAAAGAGAAGAGAGAGTTCTTCCAGAAGGAGACCTGCACTAGTCTACATATCTCAGTGGCCTTTCACTGAACCATCCAGTATGTCCATGTTTCTCTTGTAATGGTAACCCACACCTGGATGCAGTACTCCAGATTTGGCCTCCCCAGGGTTGAGCAGAAGGAAAGGATCACTTTCCTTAACATGCTTCAAACTCTCTTACTAATGCAACCAAGAGGTCAGCCCTCAGCATGTACTGGTGCATTGGATTGTTCCTCCCCAGGTGCAGGACTTCACACTTCTCTTTGTTGAACTGCGTGAAGTTCCTATTAGCTCATTTCTCCACCCTGCCCAGGTCACTCTGGATGTCAGTACAACCTGTGGGTGCTTCAGTCCTTCCTTCCAGTTTTGCATCATTAATGAAGATGTTGAATAGTATTGGACCCTGCATTGACCTCAGGGGTATATAGTTAGTTACTGGCTTCAACTAGACTTCATATCACTGATCATTAGCTTCTAAACTCAGTCCTTCAGACAGTTTTCAGTGTACCTCACTGTCTGTTCATCCAGCAAACTTTGACAGCTTCTCTACAATTACTTTATGGGACATAATGCAAAATGCCTTACAGAAGTCAAGGTAGGCACCGGTGAGGCCACTCCTCAAATAGTTTTGGCCCCTAACTACAAGAAAGAGATGCTGGATTGTGTCCAGGGAAGGGCAATGAGCACATGTCTTACAAGTAGTAGCTGAAGGAGCTGGAGTTGTTTGGCCTGAAAAGAAGGAGGCTGTGACCATATTACTCCCTACAACAACCTGAATGGAGGTTGTAGTAACCTGGGTGTTAACCTCTTCTCCCAAGAAGTGATAGGACAAAAGGAAATTACCTCAGGGTGAGCCACGGGAGGTTTAGATTGGATATTATGAAAAATTTCATCACTGAAAGGCTTACCATACATTGGAAAAGGCTGTCCAGTGAAGTGTTTGAGTCACCATCCCTGGATATATATTGTGTAGGGATGTGGTTTAGTGGTGGACTTAGCAGTGTTCCTTATGGTTGGATTCTATGATTTTAAAGGTCTTTCCCAACCTTAATGACTCTATTATTCTTTCATTTAAAGCATATAAGAATTTATATTAAACACTGTTTAATATAACAAACTTTCCTTATTGAGTCTTGAAGTTACAAGTTCCTGTGCAAGCTGCGCTAGATTATATGGTCCTGCTCTGGCACAGGGGTTGGACCCAAGGAAGTCCAGAAGTCCCTTCCAACCCTTAACATCCTGAGATCCTGGGACATTGATTATTTCAATCCAGCATACTAAGACATAGTACCAGAACAAGAGGACACAGTCTTAGGCTGCGCCAGGGGAGGTTTAGGTTGGATGTTAGGAAGAAGTTCTATACAGAGAGAGTGATTGCCCATTGGAACGGGCTGCCCGGGGAGGTGGTGGAGTCACCATCATTGGAGGTGTTCAGGAGGAGACATGATGGGGTGCTTGGTGCCATGGGTTAGTTGTTTAGGTGGGTTGGATTGGTTGATGGGTTGGACGCGATGATCTTGAAGGTCTCTTCCAACCTGGTTTATTCTATGTATTCTATGTATTCTATACTTTACTTAAGAGTTGCCTTCAATGATTTAAAAATGACAGATTTTTTTGAAATAAAGCTACTGAAACTGGATTATATATTTCAGCAACCCAAATCATGTATCCAACAACAGAAGTCAGAATTCTGACTTCTACTACTTGATAAATTGCACAGGATGTAGAATAAAATTAGCATAGAATCGAATCGAATCGAATTGAATCGAATCGAATAGAATTAACCAGGTTGGAAGAGCCCTTAAGATCATTGAGTCTAACCTATCATCCAACACTATCTAATCAACTAAACCATGGCACCAAGTGCCTCATCCAGTCTCTTCCTAAATACCTCCAGTGACGGTGACTCCGTCACCTCCCTGGTCAGCCCATTCCAATGGCCGATCACTCTTTCCATGAAGAACTTCCTAACATCCAGCCTAAACCTCCCCTGGCACAGCTTGAGACTGTTTCCTCTTGTTCTCATGCTGGTTGCCTGGGCGAAGAGATCAATTCCCACCTGGCTACAACCTCCCTTCAGGTAGTTGTAGAGAGCAATAAGGTCTCCCCTGAGCCTCCTCTTTCTCTAGGCTAAGCAACCCCAGCTCCCTCAACCTCTCCTCACAGAGCTTGTACTAAAACCAAGAGATGAAAGTTTGACTTGTTATCATAGCAACAGTAGGTAAGATTAAATTTTCTTTAAAATAGTAGACAAACTGCTCAGAGTTTTGCAAGAACCAGACACCTAAACAACATAGTGTGAATGTTTTATGAAAAAATGACACTAAATGAATTCTATTTCATCTGCACAGACAAGTAGTATTTATGGTGGGAGGAAATCCAGCAGAAAAGTTTAAAGACAGTCTCAGTCAGAATGAGTGAACTACCAGGGAAAAGGGAGCTCTCTGTGTGTCCCTGCCTCCTCCAGGCCCTCTGGGTCATATTACCTAAATTCATTGCAGGAATGTTAAGCACATTGCTCTGGGGTACTGATTGCACAATGTTTGTATTCCACGAAAAGTAGAACAGAGGGACAACAGAATTATTTTGAATTCTTTCACAACTCTGAAAATGGAAACTTAAGTGAATTTGCTTTTCTTGTACAGTTACAGCAATTATTACTTAACTGAAGCAAGACAACGCATTTTACAGAGTCTGCTTGCATAGTTGAATTCTAAGTGAGATACCTGTGCTATGCCTCAGCCGATTAGCTGGAGTGCTACTAGCAGTGTAGCTACTGCAGCTCAACATACACTGTGCCTGAGCCAGATTACATTTGACCTGGTTTTGAAGCCTGCGTAGGATTCAGACTAGCTCACATATTGACTAACTCATCCCGACAGTGGTGGAGACTTAGAGGAAAAGCTAGCAATGATCTACTGGAAGACTGAAGTTTATTTTGAATAGCAGTGCAACTCATGGTTGATGGTGCCAGTCCAGCTCTGTTAAACTTGGTGCCAGAGCTAATGATTCATATCTGTTTTTTCAACAAATGTGAATCTATGAACATACAAAGATTACCTCAATGAATTTAAACTGAAACATGAAACACAAAATACAATTTAATCTAATTTATAACTTTGTATTTTTGTTACCATATATCATTATATCAACTCTTTTAACATGTCCATGAGGTTTAAGAAATCAAAGAGAACCTAAGCTTTGCTAGTAGAACTTTGGAGCCACTTTCAGGCAAAACTTTTTATATAGCTAGCCAAGAAAGGAGATAAAAGTATGACTAGCACATATGTGGCTACTGTCCTTTGTTAGCCATAATAAGGAAAATAAATAAATAAAACCTTTTCCCATATTAAGACCAGTAACTAAAAGAGTAAATCACACTTCAGGCTCACTTACTTACAGGCTTACTCAGTTTGAGTAAGTTCTATGACAGCATCCATGAGTAAGAATCCTAAATGTAATAAAAGAAAAATTACTTATAGTAATGTTAAATGGGTGCACAGCTCTCATTGGAGTAAATTCAGCATCTCTCACTGTAGTGTAGGACATCATAAACAGCATGAAAAAGTGAAAAGATGAGGGAGCCATCAAGGACTTTCAGACAATGCCTTTCATTTGTAGCCTAGGTGAGAGATGTTGAACATTGCTAGTAAATCTGCATGATTGTGACCGTCTCTTTTTCCCAATTTCCTGCCAGAACTCTGAGGGCAGCACTAAGGCCTAGTATTCCTGCCTGGCCCCTCCAGGGCCACCACTTTCTGCCCCAGTGATGCTGCAGCAGTAGGTCAAGTGCCCTGCTCCCCAGAGCTTTGCCCTGCCTGGCCAAGGACCCTCCCACGCTGGGCCCACATTCCCAGGGAGATGCCTGCTGCCCAGGATGGGGGCTGATTGCCATTGCCTCCTTGGCTGTCCTGCTCCCTAGCTAGGGCAGTAGGACAGGACCTGGCTGTCAGGCCCTGCCCTGCCCACCCCCATGGAGAGCCCCGAGCCAATGCAGTTCCCTTACAGTAACCAAGGGAGTACAGGCTCAGGGCTGAGCTGAAATGGGGGTCCTCCACTGGTGGGTCAGTATTTGGAATGCAGCTTCCCAAGACCAAGGCACTATTAGTGCACTCAGAATCTTGACACCTCCCTTTGGTAACAATCTAAGAATTGAAATCACAGCTTGACGCTCTTAAGCTAAATTAAATACTTCTAGACTATGCTACAAGCATATGGGAAGCAAATGGGAAGATCCCCAAAGTTAGTTCAGAAATATCAGAGTTTACTGAGATACCCAGTTTAATGTTGTATGTTTTCCAAAAGGATATAAATAGGTTACGAAATTTTCTGTTATTATTGGCAGCTCCAGTGAAAGTCAAAATGTATTGCAGGAGTATAGTTTCGCTTATTTTCACTTTCAGGATGAAGAATGGATTACAATTGGCATTGTATATTGAATCAATTTTGCCAGCTACCACATTTAAAAGCTTAAGGGACTCCTTCATATTTAAATATTTTTCTTCTTTTAGCTGTGTCAATGCTGCTATTACTTTTCTGCTGACCAACTGTATTGTGGCTGGACATTTAAAAATCATTACTATTTTGCCTTTTAAAATTATTATCATTATAGTGATGTTTCCTACAGAGGCATACTCTAATCACATAGAAAATCACTTCAAGAATATGTGGTTTATTAAAGATCCCTTCTCAACTCCAACAACTAAAGAGAGAGGGATACAAAGTAAATGTGTTCTCATCATTTTAATTTTGGTAGTATTTTATTATTTACCTTTTAAGAGTTCCTGACTATATATTAATTTCTACTACAGTGACAATAAATTTGCAGCCAGATGCTTAAGATTACTGAATAATCCAGGATTTTTCCAGAATGTGAGGCTGACTGTTTGGGTTTCTGGGCATTAGTTTAATCATCTCCAACAGCATGAATCCATGCCCAGTGAAAGCTTCTTGAGCTGGTACCAAAAAACTGCGGACATGTAAAATCATTAAATCTTTTGGAAAATAATTGTTTATGCCTACCTGCAGAACAAACAAAGCAATAACAATTAACAAACACTCACTGAACAACTTTAATACATGCAGTCCAAATGCTTTAGGCATAAATTAATCCACAGCACTTTCAAAGGCATTAACAACTTTAAAGACTGGGGAATAGAAGCATGTTTCAGAACTATGCAAGACTTTGAAAACCTAACATTATGATATAGGCTATGTTTAAGTAGTGTTTAGGGAAACTACCTGCACATCAAGAACTGGGTTAGAAGCAAATAGGACTAGTTTCAGGTAAACTGGTTTTGCTGTAATTTAACTAATCTATGTGTCACTCCTCTCCATGTTTTCCAGTAGAAAATAGTATCGTTGTGAGCATAATTCACTAGATTTTTGGCAGATACCCATAATTAGAAAGACTTTCATGGTTTTGTTGCACATCAAGAAGAATCAAGAAATGTGTGGATATTGTGAAGAATTATTTCTTCAATATTCTGTAAAAGATGCTTTTCAATAGTCTAATGAATATTGTGTACATGAATATAGTGTTCTTCACACAAATACATCTGTAAATACAATAGTGTCAGTCACTATTTGAAAGAAACTAGGCAGACTTTTAATTAATTTTAATTTGTCATGTGTTGAATACAGTGAGAGGCACAGAACTAGAAAATGAAAGAATTTGAACTTCAAAGATGTGCTGAAGAGCTAAAGAAATATTTACTGGCAGCTTTCATTCAGTAACAAATAGTTGAAAGCATTTAGCACAAGCAACAGAACTCTTCAGAATCCTCGACCCAGAGAAATCTGCAGGAAAGCTTCCGAGTCATTCAGTCTGGTCACTTTAGTTTAGGACCATAATTTATTTAGCTGTTTGATTGCCAGATGTGGTTGATTTCAATCACTATAGTTCAGGGGCTGTCTCTGCAAAAGGATATTGGTATCCAAACCCCATGTCTAAAAATGTAATCTAAAATACCACACTGACTGAGCATCTAGACACTTTTATTCCACTTGAGCTCCTCTGGGACACAGTGAGAAGGTGGAGTTTCTAGGGATGCCTGATCTGGTTCCCGTGAAAATGTAATCATGCATTTTTTATTGTGTAAATTGATCACAGAAGGAAACTTTGGTTATTAAGGTAACGGTCAGAGCGCTTACCTGGACAACAAGAAACTAGCACCAAGATATCTTGCCACTTCATTACCCTCAATAAGTATTTTTTCTTTAAGTATTTTGCTGGTAGAATGCACCTTTTTTTTTTTTGTTGTTTTTCCTTTGTAGTTTTTGTACACTTCAGTATTAGAGGAAGTGAAATGACAGAACCTCTTTGATGCTGACTTTGAATTATATTTTAATCAAGTTGACCTCAGAATGGATAGACAAATTTAGCCACTCACTTCTTTGTGTGTGTGTATAATCAATAAGCAAAGAAATATAAGCATGAAAAGGTTCTCTGCATAATAAATAAAATGTTTTAATATTGCAATTTAAGTACTCTACAGGCTTCCATTATAGAGTAATGTTAGCTAGGCTTTCACTACATTGTTGTGGGGAACCATCTTCTTTCTAGGTGGCAGGTTAATTTTTCACTTAATTTCTTTAGAAGATAGCTAGTGAAATAATTTGCCTCCTTTCAGGTTGCTTACCAGGGCCTAAAATACAACATAGTAATGCCGGAGCATGAATGACAAAAGACAGAAGCATCCAAGTCAGAGAAACAAACACAGTAAAATCACTGACTATTTTTTTCTTCATTTTTCATAAAATATTGATTTTATACTTAATAACCTGTTTTTCTACTTATTAAACTTTGATTATTTCTTAACTCATTTTAAGACTAGTATTACAGGGAATGGGCTGCTTGGCGGAAGTTTTCTCCTGTCAGAGTTTATTTCACACTTTTAGTAACAATTGTTTCTTGCCTAACTGAATATATGTTTCCTCACAGTTGAGAAAAATATCATGCAAGTTACAAAAAAATCAGCTCTGTGCTCTCCTGCTGTCTTGAAGATCTGTACGGTATTTTTCCCAGGAGCATGGAGTAATTTGTATCACACATTCATTTTAGACCACCACAGAGGGGAATAAATGTTATTCACCAGTATACACTGTTACGGTGTGCTCCAAACCCCTCTTCCTCCATCTCCATCAGCGGAGGTTTGAATGGGGAAAGACAAAGCCATGAAATTGCCTTCCAAGGTGCAAAATTGCCTTCCCCTTCACCTGGAGACAGGTAATTAGCTCCCATTCTTCCTATCAGGGCAGAGGTTCCTTCCCTGTGGGGGAAGTCCGCTGGGTTTGGGAGCTATGATTAGCAGTGTACTTCACGCCCATTATGCATTCGCCTTGGACACATTGTCTAGAAACGCCTTAAATAGAGTGGCCAGAAAACGGTTGGGGCTCCTGCTCTCGCTCTCGCATCCACCTTGCTTGCTCCACTTGGACCTGGCTTCTCCCCAGACCTGCCTGCCGTGGAGTGACCCTTCCAGTCTTGGGATGCTGCTCCCTGCCTGCCGTGGAGGGACTATGCCTACTGTGAAGCTGCGGCTTTCTGCAACCGTTCAGACAGTGCTGCTGCTCACGAGTCCTGCCCCATAGCAGCTGTGTCTTTGCTTCTGGCAGGTCGCTTTTCCTTTGCATTGTGCCACATTATCCACAAATTGGATTATAAAACCTACATATTCCTGGAGCCTGCCACTGACAAGAGACCTAAGGACCGTCGCCAAATTCCTGCTCTGTCCTCATGAGTACAACCTGGAGTCCTCGTCGACTTTCCCTAAGGTTCCTGGCTTGCCTCTGATTATAAGTGGGGTAAAGCTATTTTGTGGCTTAGCCTTTTTCATTTTCTGAATTCTCTAAATTGTACTAACGTTGTCCATAAGCATCCTGGTAGAATTTGCGACTGAACAGAACCTGTAAATAATTTAATAAGTTTTATACATACATTTGGGGCGGGGCTTTTGGGAAAAATAAAGATAATTATATATTTGTAATTCCCGCCTCATTAATTTAACCCAACCAAATCATACACTTAATGCTATCACTTCATAGTCCCCTATGTAAACAGCAAGTGATTTGTTCAAGTATTACTTTGAACTGACTGTGCAGTGGTCACATTAAACATTTTTCTTCACAAATTCTATAATTCACATCTGGTTCCTCAGCCTTGGGATCTCTGCCACGTACTGCTATATCACTGCTTTTTTGGCAGAAAACTTATCTTCTACCAGCTTTCAAACTTCAGTGCATACTTTTTACATGTTGTGATAAATATGCACATTAATTCTTGCCTTGTGCCAAGGTCAAAGTTAACTTGTTCTCGCTTTGACAACTCTTTATAAAGACTTAGTAATACAGTTCAGCATCAATAACATTTCTGTCCTTTGCAGGGCATCTACAAAAAATTGTGGAAAATCAATTTAATTTTTAATTTTTTTTTCTCCACTTAGAAATGTTACTAAATACAGCAATCTGTAGAAACTCACAACTCATGAGATGCGTTTCAATTTCTGAAAAACAATATAGTGAATCCATGGTATGTGAATGTTGAGAGGATTATAAGCAGAGTGTTTTAGCCCTATATTTACCCAGTACAATAATAATGGATCAGATTCTCTTTTACTTCACATATTTGTAATCCTTTGCTCTTGTCTGAACTGAATGATAAGCACTGCAATTCTGTGTTGCAGGTTGTTGGTAAAAATGCAAATAGCTGTGTAAAGTACTGGAGAATATTATCTACTCCTTTAGTGTAAATGATCACAATTTAATTGTTTCATACATCTTTATAAAAAATGTATCTAAATGCATATTTCTCAGTTAAGAGAAAATGTATTTTTTGGTGTTCAGTTTGACTCCTATTAAGCTCAATATTTCTCCTGTGACCACATTATGCATTTACTTATTTTTCTGGATCAGAATCTTGGCAGTAGTAAACTTGTTACACAGAGATTAAAATATGTTAGATAATTTTCTGTCAAAAGCTTTAGGAGATCAATGGCAGCTGTCAAAATATCCTGACCTTTTTTTCAAAGCATGAAACCAGTTTTGTGTGTTCATGCTTACTAAGGTTTTGCTCTGACAAACTGTAAATAGCAAAACTTCTCAGATCCAAATATCCAAAGATTATTATTTTGAAATTTTTCTGGTTTAGGGAAAAAAAAATAGCTAAATAAAGTTTGGCCAGTGGAAGCATTAGAGAAATTTTAAAGCTGAATGTTCAAATTGTCGGAATGAAGTATTTTAAAATGAAAAGCTTCTTTTTGACCAGTTCAGCAAAGTATGATGACTTTGAGTGGCCGTGGTATCCTGTGCCCCCTTAAAACTGCTTTATTTTTGAAACACAAACTATGTCAAGTTATCTTGTGTAGCTGTAGCAAGCAATCCATCATAAAATTTAATACCCAGAGAAAATTGTTAGCAACAGGTACAGACAGAATGACAGTTCCTACAGTTCATTCAGTAATTCTGGTAGATTAAAAAAGCTGGGTGGAAATAATACATTTTACTTTGCTTTATTAAACTGAAATATTTAGAAGTGTGTTTGCTTCCCTGACCAAAGAAATACTTCAGTTTATTTTCCGAATGAAAAAAAAATTAAAAGGGGGGGAGGGGAAGGGGAAGGGAGGAGACACTTAACTAAGACAAAGAAAGGAAAAAGCCTTGCAACTCCCCCCCCGAAAAAATTACTACTTTTGTTATATGTAATCTTTCAGGTACATAACTCCAATATTTTGAAATGAAAACTACAGCTTGACCATTATTTAGAAAAAAAACCCCACAAGTTCTATCTCAATACCTTAATGCAGTAAGAAAACTTTGATAGTTTTAGTAAACACTTACATTACTTTATCATCAAACAAAATCCACATGCTGTCAAAAGACTCAAATCAGTAAAAACATTTCTTTTTTTAAAAAATCCTCCTTTTAGTATAGAAGTATAAAAAATTCCATAATCTTTATTCAGAGAAATAAACAGTCCAAGTTCAGATCTATCTGCAGTGTCTATCAATTATACACAAAAGGAGTTTTGTTCTAATAAGAAGTTAGAGTGCTTGGATATTCATGTTTAAATCATTAACAGATTATTTATTCATTTCCATTTGGAAAACTTTGATCATCTTTCCCTGTGTTTTCTGTCTTGAACTGAGACAAATCCCTGTAAAATAAGAAACAGAGTTTGGAAAATAAACCCATGGGTGTTTGGAGGCTGCAAGACTTCATATTGAGAAGTTTAAGATATTACATTATTTCTAGTAAACTGAGAGATTGTATAATAGCAAATACAGTATGTTTTTAAAATTAAAACTTTTGGATCAAGTTACCACTCAGTTAGAGAGACAAAAAACATATTCAAACTGCTGGAGAAAATCCATTCTCTTTCCTTGCAATAGTTGGCATAGCTTCATTGGTTCCCCACAAGTGTCCACACATCATACTGTTATATATTATTGGTTAAACTACTAACATCACACGAGGTTGTTGATCGACATGTGCATCCTGTTATTCCAGGATAGTTCTCTGTGTTTATAGCTACCAGTACCTTGCTTTAGTTACATGCTGCTAGCACAGCACTATTTTGCTAAACTGATAGCTACTTCTACGCTTATGCTAAGCACAGTCTACCACTATGTCAAGCTCTAAGCTTATATTGCCAGACTGCTCATACCACTTATTGCTATAATTGCCACATCTTCTGGTTATGACAAAATTGTCTGTTCCTTTGTAACATCCCATTAATATGTTAGGTTCTGGTTTTATGCTTCATGGAGCTATTATTGCTGTTATTTAATTGCTAGTGTTTAGCAGACAGAATGAAAGATAATGCCATACATTTAATGTTTGGCTATCACCATGATCATTTAGTAAAAAAGTAAAGGGCCACAAATATTACAAAATGAGATAAAAACTGCCAGTGTATGCTTGCCTTTTTAAAAACAATGTTTAAAGCATAAATTTGGAACAGAATGCATTTCATATTCAGCTTTTTAAAGAGTAATTAGATTTTATTTTTTTTTACACAAAGTGCAATTTTTCAGTTCCAGTTGCAGAAAAACTTTCTGTGCAGATTCATAGGTATTCATGTGTTTACTTCAAACTATGTCTCAAGCATTTATGTTCCAACTAACACATACAGATCTCTTGAGAAAATGCTGTAAATAAAATAAGAACACACAAGCTAAATTCTAAATAGTTTCAGTGTATTAATGATGGATACGTACATCTTTCTAGTTACCAGAACTCTTCCTGTCATCTAGCTCACCTTTCAACAGCAGCTTTTACAAAAAAAAAACCCCAACCAATCAAACAAAAAAAATCCTCACAAAATTAAAATACAGTAATGCACTTGACTTTCTCAAGGATTGAAACCTTGCCTTCCCTTTAAAAAAACAGCAACACTTCCAGTAATTATCCTCATTTATTTTATTTTAGATTTTCCTTGTACTAGGGACTGTGGCCATATAACTGCTCTAATATGTCACTTTTCATACTAAATTTATAGAATCATAGAATTGTCAGGGTTGGAAGGGACCTCAAGGATTATCTAGTTCCAACCCCCTGCCATGGGCAGGGACACCTCACACTAGATCAGGTTGATCAGAGACACATCCAGCCTGGCCTTAAAAACCTCCAGAGATGGGACTTCTACCATTTTCCTGGGCAACCTGTTCCAGTGCCTCACCATCCTCATGGTGAAAAACTTCTTCCTAACATCCAATCTGAATCAATATCTCTTTTAAGTTAAATATAATATTGTATTCCCTTTAAACAGCATGAACATACTATTAAGATGCTAAGTTTATTTCACACTAATGGTAGAGGAAAACTAACACTTTCATAATAATAAAGTATATTTTCAGTGGATTTTAATACCATACATGGAATAATTGTAAAAGCTGTTGTACTTCAATCAAACTCAGCAAAGGGCTTTTGTGGTCTCTGAAGCTAATTATTTCTATTTCACAAACAGGTGCTAATCATAACATAACAGCATCAAGGGTACTGTAGTTATCTAATCTCAGATGTAAAGTGATGTTTATGACACTAATTGATCCATTATACAAACAGCAGTGATTCTTTGGCATTTCACTACAAGTAAGCCATAGTAATCCTTGTATTTAATTCTACAAAGCTCTGGAAAAATACTGCATCTGTACTAAGTCGTTTGAAAATTTAATTCATGGGGAAAAGGCTTGATATAATCTAACACATACCTCACATGGGTATTTGGAGTATTCAGTCAGCAGGAGATGATTATTCCTCTCAAACTGCTTGACAGAGGTGCTCCATATCTCTTCATGGCACTACACATACACACACCTTGACAGCTTTGCTGATGCCAGTACTTAAGAATTCTGCATTATTTTATTTTTATAGGGAACATGCAATTTCTAGGAAAATATCTCAGTACAAACCTCCTTATAAACTTTGTTACTGTTTCTTATGCTGTAGAGTGAATATTTTACTAATCTGTGAGAAGGCAGCTCTTTCTGAAGCATGAAAAAATTAATGAGTTTTATAAATAGCTCTTTATTGCAATCTTTGTCCTTTGCTACTGTTTGTAAAATCAAGAAAGTTTAGTACTTTACTCATCAGTGCCAACATGATACAGTCCAAAATTTGGGCACTTCATGCTAATATAATGATACCTATTTCCAGTTTCTATTGCAGTTTCTATTTAGCTCCACTTTGTATCAGCCCAAAGGTGAAAGTTTGAAATTTAGCATTCATAAAGTCACTTACTGGAAGTTATTAGAAAAACGTATGACAGATATTACAATTTATATTGGTAGATCAAGGAGCAGTTCCATCAACAAGAAGCAAGTGGTAAGCACGAATTATTACTACATAGAGTGAGATGCCCATCAAGCAAAGGTACACTGACATTATTTGAAAAAAATCCCAGATCCTGAGGGTCTTACTGACCAGCTCTCACTGCCCCTGCCTCACCTCTTCTAGGGCATCCCTCCACACTGCCTGCTGCCCACACAAATACAGTTTTGGAGAGAGTGAATGGTTGCACCTCATAATAATCAACCAGCACCAGAACAAGGGGACACAGTCTCAAGCTGTGCCAGGGGAGATTTAGACTTAAGGTGAGGAAAAAGTTCTTCACTGAGCGAGTCGTTCGTCATTGGAATGGGCTGCCCAGGGAGGTGGTGGAGTCACCATCCCTGGAGGTGTTCAAGGGGAGATTGGACATGGCACTTGGTGCCATGGTCTAGTTGTGAGGTCTGTTGGGACAGGTTGGACTTGATGATCCTTGGGGTCTCTTCCAACCTTGGTTATACTGTGATACTGTGATACTGTGATAATCAGTCTTGCAATTGAATTAGTTGTTGTGACTACCATCAATAATTTCACCAGGAAGTTACAAGCATAGTGCTTAAAGGATCTAACCAAATTTAGTTCAGACCCTCAACTTCCGTGATGCAAGAGTCATAGTTGGCTGCAGATAATATGAACACAAATCATCAGCATGTGTAAGAACTTTCAAACCATAAAAATATCATTATCTTTAAACATATTGTTTTCTTAATAATATATTTGACAAGCAAAGAAAATTTGGCTGTGGCATTTTTGCACTGAACTAAAAGTAAATTGCTATAGGTACATATGTTAGCTCAGGCATATGTATCCTTTATAAAAGTTCAAAACAAAGATGGTGTAGGCAATATTTTTTTCTCATATTCTGAAAGTATCCATTGTTATATTTTAATACCCCATTCACTTCTTCCTCCCAGAAATAATCTAAAAACTAATTAAAAATATTTTAACCTTTTCTAAATGATACAGTTCAAGAAACTGTGTTGTCATGGGGCTCTTTGAATAATCTGAAGCAAACTCATCACTCATCTATCCAGAAGAAAAACATATTTCTATCAGATTAAAAATTACAACCTTACCAAACATACAATGTATCATGTAAAATATCAATAGAAAATAAACATTGTTTTGGAATACCAAAACATTCTTAAAGTACAAAAATGAATAAAATAAAAGGTACACTGTCTTTTTCCCATATGTTTAACAGTATTTCCTATTCCCCTATTTCCCCTTCCACTGAGACCTTTCTTTTAATGGAGCTTATAATTGCTATATATTTCATCTTTACATATTCCTTTCCATTTCACTTTCCCATATTGTAAAAAGTGGAATTTAAGATAAAGCAGGACACTAGATACTTCAGAATATTCTAAAGTATTTCTACATTTTGGTTTTTTAAGTCTTTGTATAGATTATTTAAGCCAGAATTACTTCAGCCTTCATCCTGGGAAAAGCAAAAAGGGCATTTCAACATTTTATTTGACTGAAATTTATTTCTGATGTTTACCTTATTTTGTTCTTGAAATATTGATGGATATCATAGCAAACCTGTGACTTCTGGGCAATTCTTTTGGACCTGGTTTTTCACTATGTATATCCCTAAATGTACTACTTATACAAAAGCCATTGAACTTGTCATCAAAAATGAAGGGTTTTTTATTTCCCTTTTCTATGAGTGTTCTGAGATCATTATTTGACAAAAGGAAATGTCTTTTTCCAAACAGATAATTTTATGTGTGTATAAACAATTAAAGAGAATATCCACACATCATATGTAGACTGAACATAAATTACATGGACTGAGAATGCCCTGTTCTTATTTTCCAAAAGTCTCATTTTTCAGTAGACATAATATCCTCATTAATTCCAGCTGCTGGAGAAAAATACTCCAAACCAGATTTATGTAAAAGTTAATTCCAGACAGGCAATACTGGGTGTGGGAAGAGGTGTGTGTAGGAGTGTTGTCTGTGTTTGTGTGTGTATGTAGGGATATAAAAAAAGAAACTTGTGGAAAGAAAATGAGAAGAAGAATCTAAGACAATAAGCCTTAATAATGTACAGCAAACTGTATAAACTGAAACTTCCACATTATTGCAAAGAAAGCATACTGTAGACAAACAATGCAATAAACTATGCACATCACACAAAAAGTTAGTAGTAGATGGTTAAAATGTAGTGGCAGCACACAGGTTTTAAAAATTATCAGTGCTAGGGATATCAAAGATTCAGAAGTTAACCTGCCCCTGACATCAAATTACAAACCAGAAGGTCCTCAGTTTCTTTTGTGTAGACCTCAGGTTCCTTCTACCACTCCTGGTAAAGTGATGTTATGATACAACGTTTTAAACAAGTCAAAGTTGTTGTTATGTTGCTAAGTGTAGCAGAACTGGCTGTGTGGATTTCATTAATCATTTGACAAAAAGCAGGTTAATTTCTTACAGTATTTTGAAGCTGCCATTATTAACTTTTGAAATATTTATGTCCAGGGCACCTCACTGGGAAATAAACAGACTAGTAAAGATTACTTGTGACATTATTATAGGACATCTAAACTTTCATGCATCAAACAAAGCAGTATTTCATAAACTATCTGTTGGGTCATGTCTGGAGAGTGCAAAAAGTTGAGTTTCTCACATCTATTTTCAGGGCTAATATTCTTTGAGTTTGGACTTCTTCCAGAGCTTGCTTTTCTTTCTCCTCCCTGACACCCCAAAAGTGACTATGGTACTGTCCTATTCACCCTCATCTCTGTCAGCTTGGATTGAGCACTATATGTGGCTGGGGAAGTGATGCAAATGGTGCTGTATAATTACAGGAGTCTGTAAAAGGAAATACTGAATGTCATGCTTTCCAAATTAAATATTATTTTTGTTTATTTAACTAATCTCTTATTTAAATCTGGATTATTTGACTCAGCCTGTAAGTAGGTTTACCACAGGTTACGAATGAGCATTTTTCCTTGCATTCAGCAAATCATTGGTCAAAACAAATAAATTACTTCTGCAGCAAACTAAAATTCAGTCCCCTCAGAGGCAAATAAAAGCATTTGAATGAGGCTCTTTTTTATAGGTCTGATAAACAGGTAGTGGGTTTTTCATTGGGCTACATCTGGATCTAAACTGCTTCCATCTGCTTTGTGCATCGATTGCATTGCGTGTATCACTTGAAGGCAGCTACTGGAATACAGTACACTGATAAAAGACAGATTAACAGACAAATTAGCCCACATCCATAATCTATATTTCTACATAATTTGGAGTTGAAATAGAAATACGAGTGACTAAATAATTATTCACCCATTTAAAATGGGCTAAAGATAACCTAAAAAATGCCAGCCCTGTTAGATATGGAATGCACTTTTAAAAGTCTGGTATATTATCCTAAAGGCCATTGCATCATGAGTAAAAGTTAAAGCAGTCGATGCTTTAAAAATATGAGATGCAGATTAAATGTTTTGGATGAAGCCAGACATTAAATATTTCATCTGTTCCATAAAACAAAGAATATATGACAATCCTAAATAAGTATTTCCACTAATTGAATGAAAAAAATAATCTAAGAATTGTTCTTTGTATCATCATAAATACCACTGCACAGTTCCAATAACTGGCAGACATAGGTCACAGAGCAGGGTTGGGCAGTAAGACTTTTTTACCAATTCAGGGGCCTGTCCTTCCTATTTGAACCTACTAGAATCATCTCCCTGTATTGAAACACTAACTTGTCTTTTATTTTTTCTTTTCTTTTTTTTTTTTTTTTCTTCCTTTTATTTTATCTTTTTTTTTTTCTTTTCTTTTCTTCTTTTCTTTTCTTTTTTTCTTTTCCCTTTCCTTTCCTTTTCCCTTTCCTTTCCTTTTCCCTTTCCTTTCCTTTTCCCTTTCCTTTCCTTTCCTTTCCTTTCCTTTCCTTTCCTTTCCTTTCCTTTCCTTTCCTTTCCTTTCCTTTCCTTTCCTTTCCTTTCCTTTCCTTTCCTTTCCTTTCCTTTCCTTTCCTTTCCTTTCCTTTCCTTTCCTTTCCTTTCCTTTCCTTTCCTTTCCTTTCCTTTCCTTTCCTTTCCCTTTTCTTTCCCTTTTCTTTCCCTTTTCTTTTTCCCCCTTTCCCTTCTCTCTTCTCTCTTCTTTTTTCTTCTCCCTTTTTTCTTTTCCCCTGAAGCTTTGGAGATACTGTTGTTATTAGCTTTTGGCAAAAAGTCAATACAATGCATTCCAACCTCACATTTATTTTGTGAGGTAGCTCTGTTGCAATGCAAGGAACAAAAACCAATGATGGAATTTTTCATTTGGGCTTTGGAGAACTCTTCATACAGCAAAATTATTTCCACATTAAGGGCTTCCACTTCATGCCAATTGCTCCATTAGTCCAGTTAGGAGATCAGTTGGGAGTATTAAAACTGTATTGTGTAATATAATTTACCTGTAGGGGATGATATATGGCTCCTATTTACACAGTGCAGAAAACGCTGTCTACTTATCAGTAGTCAGGTCTGCCTTAATGATGAATTCTACTCAGAAGTCAAGGAGATGTTAAATATTTTTGACACTCATGAAGTTCCCTCTTCAGAGAGAACTGCTATTATTTCTGTCTTACATAATCGAAAGCTAAAGCTAACACACCTTTATAAAACATGGAATTTGCTTGCACATTGAAAAGAACTTGGAAGAGTTTGTGTTACATTGCCCCCTGGTGAACTTTTCTGTAATATTTCTATTTCAAAACTTTTAAAAATGCATTTTTACTTCTGCTATTGTTGTGTTGTATTCTTTTTGATGACTAAACACAATTCCTTTAATAATAATAATAATAAAATTGTATGCATTTAAAAGCAAAATGTCCAGATTCCATTAAACAGGAAAACTAAAATATTATAAAGTTACTTCTTATTAATCTCATCAGTGAGGTTTCCAGGGCAGAGTGGCAATAGCCCAGTGTTCTGAACACACTCTCACTTTAAGGTTGTATCAGAAAAAAATTTAAACAGATCCATATTTTTACATAATAGTATTGGACATGGCATAAAACTTTGTATTTAATTTACCAGACCACAATAAAATAATAGAATAAATACTCCAATACAAGAAAACATAATTACATAAGATAGTCTATGTAAGAGGTAAGCTGAATTTTGGAAGGTAGTGAAACAATGAAGCTATAATTCTGCATACAACAGTTAAGGTCATTTTAATGGCAAGGAGGAAGGTAATGCACTCATGCAAAATTACTCTGAACTCCATTCACTGCCTACAAAAGACTGCTGCTAGGCTTTTGATGACATTGATTCTATCAGAAACATTAGATAAGGGGTGGACATTTCAGAAGTGTTTGAAATCCAGTATCTCTTATTTGCTTACCTGTATTTTTCAAATAATTTTCTGGGTATAAAGAATTCATCTCTCCAGGCACTTAAATCTTCTCCCAGGTGTAACTGCTAAATGTTCTGAACTATCACTTCCCTATACTTATGTGACCTCTATGTGCCACTTCCCTGATTAATGATGAATTCTCAGTCCTCATGAAAATAAGTACCTGTATTCAGCTGTCACAAGAGGAAATAACAATGTGATTTTAGATATAAATGTGTGTGTGCATATATATATATATACAGACATGCATATATATAAAGCTATTACATCAGATTTCCTTGAAAGTAAACCAAGTTTTTTATTGGATTACATTAATTTTTCCATTGTAAAATGTTCTTATTTTGCTTTTTTACCTACAAATGGATTAGGAAAAAAATGCTACTGGTAAAAGTAATTTGGCACACAGGTGGCAGTACTGTCATAGAAGAGGCAGTGCCTATGTCACAAAGACCTTGCTTTAGATGCAGCTTCTGACTGGGCACCAAGCCAGTCTAACAGATGGGCATCAGTAATGGCATCACTGTGCCCTTGCATGTGCCTGTGCATCTACTGCATTTGCCTAGGGAAAGGCTTTCATCCAAGATTGTCCAAACAGCTGTTCATTCTGAGTTTTTATCTGTATTGTTAAGGAGGGATGTCAACACTAATCCATTTTTAAGCTAGATTAATTATTTTACAAAAGAAAAGTAAAGCAGCTTTTTGGCTGGTGAAGTGTGAGCAGAGAAAAGGCAGCATCTTAATACAAGCACATCAACTTCAAAACTGAAAAGCCATGGTTACTCAGGGTAAAACAGGGGAGTAAAGATGTGTCATCATGAGCAAACCCAAATACAGACGAGGCCTAATTTATCGTGATACTCCAGCTGGGTGCCAATACATTTTTGTTTCTGTGACCAAGTGGTGGCTGCTTGGACATACAGTAGTTCTTAGAGGGATCTTGCTCTCCTTCTAGTCCCAGTTTTTGGTGGTTTCTTTGTTCTCTTCTTTTCACAGTATCACAGTATAACTAAGGTTGGAAGAGACCCCAAGGATCATCAAGTCTTAAACACGTCACAATGTGACAGGTGAGAAGTAAAAAGAGGAGGCAATAGTCAAATGGTGACAAACCGTTATGTGCCTCACAGTGCTGTACCAAGCTTAATCCCACCTCCACTTCAGCAATGGGAAGAAAATTAACAAATTGGCATGAAGTTTTTGGGTAGTCCAGAGTATGCTTTCTATGTCCTTTCTCTCTGGCACTATATCAGGACCTGCTGTCCCATGGGGGAAAACTAAATGGACTTCTGGAAAATAACTATCAATAAAGACTTAAAAGATATGTTCCTTTCCCACTATATTACTTCACATAGCCTTCACTGAATTTTCATATCACATCACATTCCAGTTGGGACTGAGGAAAAGCAAGCAAACAAACAAATGGATCTTGACATGGCATTATTGCTTTAAAAAGCCTTTAATGTCTGTGGAAATGACCCAAGAAGTTAGCTGGAACTCATTTCAGAAAATGACTGTACTCCTTTCAGCATGGTGTTAAAATTGTCTTTGCCACTTATCTTCTTAATGTTCCTTGAAAACTCATTAAAACATTTAAAAATAAGCTTTCTACATCAAAACATGGGGTATCCATGAAGTGTTTTGTTCTATTGTGAAACCCACAGGAATTACAAATAAGTCTGGCTCCTATCCCTAATTTTTCCAAAGCAAACGTTTTCTATTGTAATTCACTATTATTTGTTTCCCTTACAGTCTTTCTCATCGAGCCTTCAGGGCACAAATGATGACTGGGCTTGGCAGCTCTAAAACATTTGTCATCAGAATTCTATTGAACATTTTGTTAGTTCTTTCTGTATTAATGTCAACATAGCAAATGGGGCAAAAAAGGCAGCAAGAAGAACTTACTACTCCTGTGTCTTGAGAAAAGGAAGTGCATATATATATATATATACATGAAAATATTCCTATGTATGTACACACCATAAATATTCTATGCTCTTATTTGGGCAGCACAGTGCCAGTACATTGCTTCCCCAACATCAGGGTTGTTGGCAAAAAAAACCTTTTTGGCTTCATCTAGATAATGGTGTGATAGTAGAAGATATTACTCTTAACATCAAACTTGAAATGAGTGGTTATTATTATAACAAATTATCAGAAAAACAACAAACAAACAAAACCAACCACAAAACCCCAGTAAATTTATTTCCAGTAGTCCTTTGTGTTTTTTTTTAAGTAAGAATCATGAAAATTGATTTGAACTACTCTCTAAGGTCTACTCAGAGACACTGACAATAAGTGCTGTAAACATTCAATTTACAGTATTTATTCTCCTTGGGATCCCTTTCTAGTTATATATACTACGTATTCTAGATAACAGAGGAAGAAGGTGTAATATAGCATTCACACATTACTTTCATGAAATAGAAAATCTGAAAACGTACCAAACTGATATTTTAATCACCACAGACAGATGATAACTGAAGCGCACTTCACTCAAAGCTTTCAAACATGTTTTACTTGGTGGCTCCTGAATATATCTTCATTACTGACTGCAAAGAATTAAAATATGGTGCAGTCTAAAATCTAATTCAAAATTCCTTCACAGTGTTTTAGCTCGATGGTCAGAGTGTCAATTGGAATTTGGAAAACCTGAAACTTAAATTTTTGTTTTGAATGTGGTAATAGAGTTTATCTGAATTCTTCTACTCATCTTGCTAGGGAATCTCTCTTTTTGACCATACAACTCCATATTCTGACCTTTTCAGCAACACACAAACCACCACATTAATTAAAAAATGGTTGGATTTTACTTTTTTTTTTTTAAGTTTTCACAAAATCACAGGGGTTGGAAGAGACCTCTGGAGATCATCTAGTCCAACCCACTTGCCAAAGCAGGTTCACCTAGGGCAGGCTGCACAGGAATGTATCTAGGCAGTTTTTGAAAGCGTGTAGAGGAGACTCCACAACCTGTCTTGGCAGCCTGTTCCAGTGCTCTGTCACCCTCATGTTGAGGAGGAACTTCCTCTGTATCCGTTTGTGCCCATTGCCCCTTGTCCTATCACTGGACATGAGTGAAAAGAAACTGTCCACATCTTCTTGACACCCACCATTAATGTATTTGTAAATAGCGATCAGATCCCCTCTCAGTCTTCTCTTTTTGTCGTAGTTTGGGCTGGGTGCCCTCTGCTACAGGGGTGTTTCCTGTGTCCAGAAGTCCATCCCAACCCATTACACTTTTCCAAGCTCCAGGTCCCTGAGCCTTTCCTCATAAGTGAGATGCTCTGTTCCCTAAATTATCCTCATTGCATTCTGACACACTGCCTCCAGTAGTTACCTGTCTCTCTTCAACTAGGGAGCCCAGAACTGGGCTATTAACATAACAGTGCCAAGTCCACTGTGATACCATGTCCTTAAGCACTACACTTACATGTCTTTTAAATATCTACAGGGATGATGATTCTACCACTTCCCTGACCAGCCTGTTCCAAGGCTTGCCAACTGTTGCTTCCCAGTGTCCAACCTGAATCTCCCCTGGTGCAATTTGAGGCTGTTTCCTCCTTTCTGTAAAGGAGATCTCTAGACATAACAAAAATCCACAAGTTGGTATCATTCAGTGTTTGGGTTTCTTAACATCACCCTGATGACGCTAAACAGCTGTGTTGATGAGAGTTAAAGTGAAGCATGTATATGAAAGGAACAAATTAGTATGAATGAGGACCAGTGCTGCAAAACTTGCATGCTAGTCCACATTACAGTTTCCAAAGATCTTGGATTTAACACAGGATGAGTGTGGAGCAGTACAGGTAGGTAGTAAACTGACAGACAAATTTGGTTTCCTCACAGAAATCCACATTTCCTCACTATTTATACTTTGTCTAGCAGTTGGCTTCATTGTCCTGTAAATTTGAATGTATTGTTCACCCAAAACAACTGTAACTAACATTGAGAAGGAAAATTTTTGACAGCTTGCTTATTTTTAATTAAAAAGACTTCCCAATAGTAGTCCCTTTTGTTATACTGAAAAAATACTATCTGCTACAAGCTATTTCATGCTGATGCTTGGCAGGACATAGCCATATCTCAAGATATATGGTGAATGCTGGCACACAAATTGCTCTTTAGCTTTTGTGAAGTTCTTTTTCATGTAGTATTGATTTCCCAAGGGCAAAAAGAAAAGACAACTTTGAGACATGCTGGGTATTGTACAGCAGGGAGGTAGCATACTCCCTTTATTTCTGTTGCCACTGCCCCAGTCTCATTTAAACAACTGCTCAGATAGATTCACTCATTTATGATTTCATAGATGAGACCCAGACAGTTTTTATTCCCAAGAGCTGACTCTGAGTACTATCACGTAATGGCAAGAATAGCTAATACCTTTTATCTTTATGAGAATTATAATCATATCCTCTACTTGTTTTGTATAGTCCACTTTTCACAAGAGAAAAGAGAACTCTGGAACACCTAAAATGCTTCCTGACTTCTGGAAGAAGACCTGTGTATGTTTTTTTTTCCCTCTGCATTCCCCCAGGACATACACATATTCTGGCTTCCCTCAGAAATTAGAGCTTGAGTATTCTAAAGATGTGGGGTGATTCAGTCACAGATAGAGCAACAGGTAAAAAGGACTCCCACATGCAGTGCAAATTCTTCCTGCTTGGCACACAAGGCACAGACAGAGAGGGTTGTCCCTAAAAATCCACAACATGTAATGCCTGGAGACGTGTTTGGATTGTCAATGACCTGCCCAGTGTGTCCAAACTTATAAATGATCTGAAGTAAAACCACATGTTTTATAGCTTTTCCAGGGCTGCAATTCTTTTCAGTCAGAACTTTCCATTTACTGACAATTATGCTTTCTTCATTCACATATTTAAATCAGACACAAAAATAATAATATATCACCTCCAAGTCTCTTTTGCTGAGGCCTATATGGTCTCTGAAAATAAACATCAATTTCTTGATAATTTCTATGTATTAGCCACTTAAATCCACTGAAGGCAGACAGAAGAATCACAGAATTATTGAGGCTGGAATAGACCTCTGAGATCATCAAGTCCAGCCTATGATCTGACACCACCACATCAACTAGACCATGTCACTGAATGCCACATCCTATCTTTCCTTAAAAAACCCCAGTGATGGCAACTCCACCACCTCCCTGGGCAGTCCATTACAGTGTCTAATTACCCTTTCTGCGAGGCAGTGCTTCCTAAAGTCCAACCTAAACCTCACTTGTCTTGTCACAAGCTGCCTGGGAGAAGAGCCCAACCCCCACCTTACTACAACTTCCCTTCAGGTAGTTGTAGAGTGTGATAAGGTCTCCAATAAGTCTCCTCTTCTCCAGGCTAAAAAACCCCAGCTCCTCCAGCCTCTCCTCATATGACTTTCCCTCCAGTCCCTTCACCAGTCTCATTGCTCTCCTCTGGATCCACTCCAGCACCTCAGTATCTTTCTTGAAGCAAGGGGCCCAGAACTGCACACAGTTCTCAAGGTGAGGCCTCACCAGTGCCAAGTACAGGGGCAGAATTTCATCCCTAGTCCTGCTGGACACACTATTCTTGATACCGACCAAGATGCCTTTGGCTTTCTGTGCCACCTGGGCACACTGCTAGCTCTTGTTCAGGTGGTTGTCAGGCCCTTCTCTCCAAGGCCACTCTCCAGCCACTCATCCCCTAGTCTGTAGCGCTTCATAGGGTTATTGTGGCCAAAGTGGAGGACTCTGCACTTGGCCTTGTTAAACATCATACCTTTGGCCTCAGCCCATCAACCCAGAGTGTCCAGGTCTCTGAATTGCCTTCCTACCTTCCAACAGATTGACACTCCCCGCACAATCTGGTGTCATCTGCAAATTTACTAATGGTAGACTTGATCCTCTCATCCAAGTCAACAATAATCTTTATTGATATGAGGCAATATGTGTGGTTTTAGAGTAATTTAAATTACAATACAAATACTTTATATATTTAATACAAAGGATTAATTGCAAACACTTATTTATCAAACATTATTTATAAGTGATCACTGCAAAGATATGGATAGGGTTTTTCAGTAATTTGGACTTTAATCAGAAGTGCTTTGTCTGCACTACTTGGATGCTTTATATGGATCCATGGATTTTTCTTACTGCATAGAGCATTTAAAGTTCTAAAAGTAAATTTGCTAATTATCAGGAAACTTATTTTTTCGTTTTTTTACCCTTTTTCTTCTTTTTCTGAAAGACAGGCTTTTCCTGTCTCACGTGATCTTTGCATAGCTTCTAACATGACGCACATAATCGTTTCTAGTAAGGATTGTAAATTCTATCTAAATGCTACTCTACTATTCCTTAGCATCACAGTTAAAATGAGAGTTTCATCCTGCTTGTATGGTCATTTACTTTTCAGATTAAGAGACTATTTTGTTGGTCCTCAATTAGTTTTCACACTGTAGAATTCAGACCTTAAAAGCTTCCACTTCTCCTGGTTGCAAATACTGATGATGCAGCACGTATTTGGCTCTTCAAGACAATATTTCTACTGCTAAATTTATACCCATAGTCTATATCTTATCGCACACGATGCCCAACCAGAAGGCCAGTGATTTTCTAATAATAACAACAATTTCATACCTGGTTGAGATGCCTTGTGTTTTATCAGGTCCAGCCAACTGTATTTTTTCTGCCAAGAAACGCCTAAAAGGTCTTCAAGGCTTTTCAGCTCCAGTGGTTCCTAAAATCAAAGTGAAAAATCATATTTGAGGACTTATGATGTCCTTTCAGTTGTTCTCTTCTGTTTCTTGTTATATGCACGCAATTATATTTATACAACATTATGAGAAATCACTGCTAGAAATTGGAGGGCAATTGAAACCTATATATTTGGTGTGCTAATTTTCAGGAAATGTATAGAACTAACATGAATCTGGATTTTCCCAGAATAATTATCTTTTGTGTAATCTTCCCTAATAAAAACTGTGGCTGCATGGGCATTTATCCAGGATGTCCAACAATTCAGGTGGTATAGCTTTTTTAGCATATCAAGAAACACCAGAGAAGTTTTCTATGCATTTGAAGACAAGCCAGCTGGGCTTTTTGCATGTTGCACCTCTTCAACCTTGACACGTGAAGTGGCAATAACCTGTGTACATGCTGCAAATCCCATGAGCTTGGTACGAGGTACTGAAAATGCCCAGATTGCTTGGACAGGACATATACCAGACATGAAAACCACAAATGTTTGTGGAATCTCTGCTGAGTTAACAGTCTGCACTTAACTTTTGAGTTACACACATAACTCAGATTCTCTGCACATATTGTCTTCCTGAAGTGTAGACATGTACAGCAGAGACAATATCTGTACTAAACATTCACATCTTGGTCTGTGTTCCATGGAGAGAAATAGGTATTTTTGAGGCATGATTCACCTAACTAAATATAGTTGCCAATTTAATGTGAAATAGACTCCAGATTCTGCTGACTGTGTTGACTATCAGACATTGAATATGGAAAGTGCTTCACATGACAGGCTAAGTAGCAGACATATACATGTAGGGAAGATCAGCTTAATCTTTATTTGTGTGACACAGAACTTGTTCTAGTGCATTAAAGATAATGTAATTAAGTAAAATTTGCAAATTAGAATTATCTATTTTTTAGCATATAACATATATGTTGTGAATATGAAGCACACTAATGTTTATTTTTCCAAGATTTAAGTAAACGTGAAAATCAAGAATTTTGGAACCATCAGTGTTTGCTAAGTTATATTTATGTATCCAGAGATAAGCACATGCTATTTCACACAATAGAATAGAACAGAATTAACCAGGTTGGAAGAGACCTTTGAGATCATTGAGACCAACCTATCATTCAACACTATCTAATCAACCAAGCACCCCATCCAGTCTCTTCCTAAACACCTCCAGGTGGTGACTCAACCACCTCCCTGGGCAGCCCATTCCAATGGCCAATTGTGCTTTCTATGAAGAACTTCTTCCTAACATCCAGCCTAAACCTCCTCTGGTGCAGCTTGAGACTGTGTCCTCTTGTTCTGGTACTGGTTGCCTGGCAGCAGAGACCAACTCCCACCTGGCTACAACCACCCTTCAGGTAGTTGTAGAGAACAATTAGGTCTCCCCTTAGCCTCCTCTTCCCCAGGCTAAGCAGCCCCAGCTCCCTCAGCCTCTCCTCGTAGGGCTTGTGCTCCAAACCCCTCACCAGCTTTGTTGCCCTTCTCTGGACACATTCCAGAAACTCAACATCTTTCCTAAACTGAGGGATCCAGAGCTGCACACAGAACTCAAGGTGTGGCCTAACCAGTGCTGAGTACAGGGGCACAATGACTTCGCTGCTCCTACTGGCCACACTATTCCTGATACAGGTCAGGATGCCATTGGCCTTCTTGGCCACCTGGCACTGCTGACTCATGTTCAGCCTAGTATTGACCAGTACTCCCAGGTCCCTTTCTGCCTGGCCACTCTCCAGCCACTCTGACCCCAGCCTGTAGCACTGCATGGGGTTGTTGTGGCCAATGGAGCTCAGTCACATGATTTCATGTGATGGAAAACATTCAACATAATAAATTCCATTCCAGGAACACCCTGGATGCTCCTTTATAGATATAACTTTTTTGAGCTCAATCTTGACATTTACAGGACTACATTAATGGTTAGACTCTGTTCATCTTAAAAGTATTTTCCAACCTAAAAAATTCTATGATTCTATGAATATTCAGACTTCTGACTTCTCTTGTTAAACTACTTCTTCTTCCTCTCAACAAGTAAGTACTTTACTTGTGATGTTTTAAATGTCTGCTGGAACAATTGGTCCCAAAACTTGGCATTTACTAAAAAGGTTGAGAAATACAAGGGCAAGAGAAGAGAGGTTGTTTAGCTAACCTATCATCACATAAAATCACATATGTGTTTCTCATACAAGGAAACATGGTATGCTGAAGAGCAAACAAAGCTCAGAAATGCACACATTAATTTGTGCCATCATTTCCAAAATACTGCATCAGGCTCTATTTTTTTACTGAGTATTAATTTTGTTGCACAATACCATATTTTGTTGCATAAGACAGCTTCTATAAATATGAAAAAGCAGAGAGATGTGATTAAATGATGGAAAACATGTAAAAAATAACAAAGTATTTAGTATTGCACAAACAATCTTGTGCCAATATTTAGGCATTTTTGCATACATGATATGTTTTAGTCATCCAGACTCATTACTTCAGTACAAAATACCAGCTGTAACAGGATTTTTCACGTTAGATTTCTTGTAATTGTATTCTGGAAATATTTGACTTGTCTGGTTTTGCCTGTTTACATGCCCACTTTTATAGATTTTGGATAAATGAATGCATAATAGCTGTGTCAGGACTCGGGGCAAAAGACAGCTCAGAGAGCGGCCTTCAGTGTACGCTTATTAGAGCAAACTCTAAGGTGTTCCAATCTGAAAAAAGAAATTAGAGCCCAAAGCAGATCCCAGCTAACTTCTTACACTGCTCTAACCTGCAAAAACTATCTGGTCTATTGACCCAAGCAGAGCACAGTGGCTTGCATTCTAAAGAGCAACTAGATATTGTTGTGCCTGATGCATGTTAAACTGCGTAAGAAAGAGGCAGAAAACTGCTGTCAGAGTGCCTTTACAAGGAATTAAATACTCAAATACTCCTATGTTGCATTATCAATAGAGACACAAAACAGAACTTCCTAAAATACAAGGAACAGATACTTATAAAAATAAATATGAGTCAAAAAAACCCAACAGGTTGCCAAAAATCAATAAGCTTCAGGAAATAAAAGCATAGCCACAAAAATTGTGTGTAGTTTGGAGATCAAGAAGCATGGCAGTGGGTGAAATGGAGAATAAACTGCAGAGGGAATTCAGCTGATTATTAGCCACCACTTGTGATAGCAGGTATAGACTAATCTGAGTAACAAATTTGTTTTATAAAGAAAGTAACATGACTTTGTAAAGGAAATAAAATTCCTATGTGAATGCAAAAAAGGGGAATGTTCAAACACAATTAACAACATGAGAGCTTCAGAAGAGGAGAGTATACAAATTATTTTTCCTAATGAAGGAGGGAGGATGGATGAGATCTCAAGAGAAAACCAAGCAGTTCACATTCTGTCACTGATGGTGATGGTACAGCATGCCTAAGGAGCTGAACAAAAGAGAGGTATATAGATTAAAGTCCAAAAAAGAGGCTCATATTCCAGAACTAGTGAGAGCAACTATATACAAAACAAAAACATGAAATATGAAGTGTCAAGTAAAGCTTAAGAGTTAGCCAAGAAATGTAGAAATAAATGATGTTACCATTGAATAAAGTCAAGATTTAACAATTGATTGGACAGAAACTCTTTGACTGAGAAAAGTTATCAGACTTTGGAAATGCATTTGGAAAGTCCAAAGGCTGTGAATAAAGACAGCACAAAAAGTTTTGTGTTTCTTTTCTGACATTTCTATCTAATATCTGACCAATTAAAATATTTAAAAGGAAGTTACAGGAAGTGAATGTACACAAAAGCAACTCTTGAAGGACCTTACATGATTTATTACTTGGAAATAGTATGGAAATTATGAGATAGATTGTGAAGTGCTCTTGATCAATTCAGTACGGTTCACTTCATGACTAAGATTTCAAACAAACGTGTAGATGATCAAAACGGGTATTAACCAAATCTCAAATAGGGTATTGATCTTCCTTACCTTATGAACTGTATCTGATTTATAAACCACATTCCAGAAGGTGATATGTGACATATGCCTGATCCCTCTTTTATGTTTGACATATCACTTTAAAATTTGTGTTCCATAAGTCAGGGTCTTCCCTTAGGTATGCAGTGTAATTCATGTTGTACTAGACACAGAATTAAGATATCTTGAAGGAGAAAAAGAAAGTCCAAACATAACAAATTGCTACACAGTTTGAAAGCCATTGACATGGGATAATGAAAGGAAAGGAAAATAACCTTAAATTCAATGTGGTGATCTTTCTCACTAGGACTGATTTAATTCCAGGCATTCAAAATGAGATGTGTAACTGTGCTTTATATGGTTTAAGTAAATATTCATTGCTGGAAAGGTGTTACAGGATTTTACAAGATAACTAATTGTGATGGAGCCACGAAATTGTGAATAGATTTAATTTTATACACCATGTCTGATGTGTCTTTTGTATACTTGATTCTTAATATCCATTCTTCAATACAATAATGAAAGCAATATCTGTACTTTGCTTAATGTAGGCAGGAGTTCAACAGCAGTTTAAATTGAACCTTTAGCTGTGATCCTCTATTAAGTGATTAAATGCTAATTTTACTGATAGCATGGCTCTAAGCACATTCTTCTTATTGAATAGTTCTAGATTTCATATTTAGTAAGGAAAAAAATTGCTACAGAACATTATTTCTATTATAAAATAATTCGCAAGCAACTGAAGATGAAGAAAATGCCTTTGAAGTACTGGAAGTTTTAATACAGAATCCAGGAACCAAAAAGTATAGTTCCTGTTACAAGCTTCTATTGTACTGAACAGGTCAGATGTTCTCCAGTTAGTATCTTGAAGAAATAATGCTTTTAGGTAACATGTTTCAAAATGCCAGCTTTGTTTTTGTAGATGGTTACAATCTACAAGTTTAGAACTCATGTTTTGTTTGTTTTCGTTTGTTTTGGTTTTATCTTGTTTTTCTTTTCCAAATTACCTGTTAATTCACTGAGTTGGAAAAAAGTTTTTACAAAACAAAAAATAGATCATTTATAACAAACAATAAATGTATTTTGATTTCTACTATCCAACAAGTCTTTACTCTGAAGTATTCAAAATAGAAGTATTAACAGTAAGCAGACGTTTAAAATTGTATACTCCACCAAAAGTAGCATTTGAAAGCACAAGCCCCATGAAATATCAATAAATGTAATAGAAATATAGAAATACTTTATTTACAAGTACATAAAGTTCAGTTCTTGGCTTTGCAACACTAATCCCTCTACTGCAATGTTTTTTCAAACCAGCAGATTAACTCCTACCCTCCCCCTTCCCGAGAAATTATCACATGATATTGTCCCTACATGGACTCCCATCAGAACTTTTCACTCTACGATACATGCTTTCTTTCCCTTCAGGGAGTAAGTACACAGAACATAACAATTATGCCAGGTGGAAAAGATGCCATGAAACATTTGCCATTGTACAAGCACTGTTCAAATACTCAAAGTAAGTTTTAGAGCAAATTTTTCTCTTAAATACATCAACACTGATAAAATACAAACCTATGTTAACAATAAGATATTTAATCTGAGATTTCATCTAATCAACTCCTCCTACTTGCACCTTTTCTCCCTCAAGAATTCATGTTTTAAGCTACTATCAGAGAGCAAATTCTTCCATGTGAAACAATTCTTATGTGTCCAGGAGATAAACTGCAGTAATTGGTATTTGTTTTTTGCAACCATAGTGATGAAATGTGTTTATTGGCTAAGGTCAAAAAAATTCAAAGCAAGTATCTGCATTCACTTAATTTTGGAAAATCTGAACAGTCCTTTAACACCAAATAATAGGGATTTGGGGAATAGAACTACAAAACAAGTTTTGTAACATTTTTTGAATACCAGTCTACCAAGCTGATTAATTAAAAAAAAAAAAAAATATGAAATGCTGTATTATGGATGAGTTTAATTTGATAATCCTCAAATTCTTATTATTGAAGACATAGCTTTTTTCTGCTAACAGCTTTCTACATCTCTAATTTTTATATCAGTCTTATTGAAGTTAACAGAGATCACCAGATAAAATGTTCTTGTTGTTAGTGTTGTGATCCACCAATTTCAACATAGCAAAATCACAGAATCACAAAATGTAAAGGGCTGGAAGGGACGTCAAAAGATCATCTAGTCCAACTTCCTGCCAGAGCAGAATCACCTATACCAGCTCACACAGGAATGCATTCAGGTGGGTTTTGAGTATCTCCAGAGAGGGAGACTCCACAACCCCCCTGGGTAGCCTGGTCCAGTGTTCCATCACCCTCAGAGTGAAAACATTTGTCCTCATGTTTACGCGGAACTTCCTATGCCTCAGCTTCCACCCACTGCCCCTTGTCTTGTCACTGGGCATCACCAAGAGCCTGACTCTATCCTCTTTGCATTCACCTTTTACATATATATAAACATGAATGAGGTCACCCCTTAGTCTCCTCTTCTCCAAGCTCAAGAAACCCATCTCCCTCAGTCTCTCCTTGTAGGGAAGATGTTCCACTCCCTTAATAATTTTTCTGTGCAATTTTCTAAATAATGCACTAGCACTTTTCCCTTCAGTGCATACGAAAAAGAAACAAACCAACCCTTCCTATTCTAGTACCATTTTACAAACAAACAAGTTCAAACTGCAATCATAGTATCAACTAGAACCTTTGTGGCATTGCAGTTTCATTAAGATTTTACATTTAGGTGATGTGTGTGATTTACATCCCTCAAAAATGCTAAGAGTTACCTCTTCTTGCAAAGTTATGGAAACAAACATTTTCCATAGTACACAGCATAATACAGCTTTCAAGACAAAATGAGACAAAACATAACTCTAAAGGCATACATTTAATCTATTCCTTCCACACGCTTTACAAAATGTCTGACAGACATGAAGCCACACAAAATAGCACTGTATGATTCAGAAGAAATTAAAAGTACACATTATGTTTTCTCACTGGATTAAACCCAGTTGACTAAAACAATGGAGTAGCTCTTGATTAAAAGAAATGTCACTGAAAATAGAACATACTTCTTGCATTATTAAAAGAATAATCCCCTTCAAAAAGAACAAATGGAAAACAATCCTTCTTTTCCCCAACTGATACAGAGAATCCAGTAAAATTCTCATGACAATTTTTTTCAGCTGAGCTGTTAGATAAAACTGTTTACATGTCTTTGCAATTCACATTTTCACATGGTTTTAGTGGAAGAGTTAGAAGTAAAGAGCTAGTGGAGGAGCTCCAAGCGACAAAATCTTTGGAGGAAGACTTGATATTTAAAGGGGCTACATTAGGCTATGAATTCCAGAAGTTGTAGTTCCTGGGGGGGGGGGCAAAATAAAAACATGAATTAAGGGAGTTAAGTGTCCAGATGATATTTCTCACATTTTGAAGCAATGCAAAATCATAAAAAGATCTGTCAGTATGATCAACTAACATTTCAATTTAACATATGAGAGGAGATACTCTATGTATTGTACAAACTATATAGTATGAAAACATTTCTAGGACATCTGCAATAATAGTATATTGTAGTGCAAAAAGCCACTAACTACTGTCAGTGGAAAAAAAAATACTTTTTACAACCACCTATTTCCAATTTGATCATTCTGCCTCACATTCTAGTTTCATACTTTTATAGTGGGCAAGAGTCCTCTGCTGATAAATTAAACGTGTATCACTGCATGGTTGTGAAGATATTCTCTCCTTCCAGGCCTACTTTCTGCTTCCATGAGAAGGCCAGCATATTCAGAGCTAGACTGTTGCTAATGGCTTCACCCTGTCAGTATGAGTTCCCAGCACAACTTCTATACAAAATAATGCTCAATTGCCTGTTTGTTTGAAATAATGACACATTTATATGTTTTAAATAGATGAATCTCTTCTAGCCAGAGATAAGCTAAACTGGCATTGCAGAAGGCTAATGATGTCAGATGAGAGTAAATATTATTTTTGAATGCTATAATAATTTCCTTTTAAGTAACTTTTGTTTTGAGCAGAGTGTTACAAATCACCCATCACCAAAATCAAAGAAACCTAAATTTTCAGAGAAAATGAAGCAACTGACCTCGATACCTCTGCTATGAAGACAGGCTGAGGGAGCTGGAGTTGTGCAGCCTGGAGAAGAGGAGGCTCCAGGGGGCCCTAATAGCAGCCTTCCAGTACCTGAAGGGGACCCACAAGAAGGATGGAGAGAGGCTGTTTACAAAAGCCTGCAGTGACAGGATGAGGGGCAATGGGTTCCAACTAGAGAAGAGCAGATTTAGATTAGAAATTGGGAACAGTTTCTTTACTATGAGGGTGGTGGAACACTGGAACAGGTTGCCCAGGGAGGTGGTTGGGGCCCCATTCCTGGAGATAGTCAAGGTGAGGCTCAACAGGGCCCTGGGCAGCCTGATCTAGTTGAGGATGCCACTGCTTACTGCAGAGGTGATTGGACTGGATGACCTTTGGAGGTCCCTTCCAATCCAAATCATTCTATGATAGCTAAGTGATAGTTTCAAATGAAATAGTTTTGCTTTTCAATAGTGCCCCTTTAGAACTAAAATATATATATGTAATCTGATTTAATAGTTCGTCCTTCATGTTTCTAAACACAGATTTATCTGCTGTGAAATCCTGGTGTAATCACAGAATTGCACTGTGACTCAGCAATTGAGTTTGGTTTGTCTACCAGTTTTCTGTTAAACATTTAATTTACTTTGTACTCTCAAATAAATGTGTGACCTGTTAGATTTGGCACTGGACTGCATGAGGTGAATATAAGTTCCTTTACATTTAAACACAATATGTAACATATTTTCAAAAGAATTCCTGAAAAAGCAGTAGGGATAACAGGTTTATCTATTCAGAAGCAATTCCAGTCATGTTTTCCTGGGATAAATCAGCTTTCTTATTATTGAAATTAAGTCTTAAAAGAATTCTGTACTCTGTCCCTGGTCCTTTTGGCTAAGAATAAAATGGGAAGCACTGCACTGTGTAACTTCATGATATGTTTTAACATATTCTCCAAAAGCAACTATCATTCTTAAGTATTTTTCCTCACGCTGATTTTTCTTCACTTTAATTTTAACTGAAAGTGTTTTGAGACAGGACATTTGTCTTTTTAATTACAGAGTTTTAAAGAAGTTTGATAATTTTATTACAAATCTATCTATAACCAGCAACAAGCAAAAAGAGAAAATCCCTCTTTTACAATCTAAATTGTTATTATTACATTGGTAAGCCACAGTTTTACAAAGGTAAAATTAATTATCAATAAAGAGCATATTAAAAAAAAATTAAATTAATTCATAGTTTTGGAAGTCTCAGCTTTGTTTTAATATTCTCAAAGATGGAAATTGTAAGCCAAGAGTGTCAAATATTAGCTCACCAATTACAAATCCAAAACCTGAATGCTTGGCTTTGGACGGATTATTCTTCCAAAAATCCCATTTCAGCATAGGGTAATTCTTAGCCAGAAAATATTTAAATGCCAGTTTTAAAGACCTGAAAATTTTCTTCATGGATATTGAAATGCTATGAAGAAAACTCTTCCTTTTTCTTCTAAAAACTTGCTCTGTGTATATTACCTTGCCATATACCTAAGAAAGCACTGTATAGAAAAGCATTAACTTTTGTGAAGGTTCTGGTTTGAATAAGTTCACAACTACTACATTTCTTTTATGTGTTTGAAACACTTTTTTGTTCTACCTATATTAATCGATGCAATTCCCTGAATGTGATGCACAGCCTGATTCTTTTTTTTACCAGTCAAAAAAAAAAAAAAGGATCCAATGAACATTTTAGGCAATTCCAGACTGATTAGTACTTGCATTTAAAACAGCTGTCCCAAATTAGCCCTATAAAACTATAAAGTGTTTTAGACTAATCTATCCAACATGACATAGATACACAAGGGCCTCTGTTTAACTTGTCTTCAGCTTTATGTAACTCAAACTTCAAAGTGATTTTCTTCTGGCTAATAAGTGTCTAGATTATGCATGTAATCCTTCCAAGACTTTACCTAATTGGGTCAGTATTTCTGACTTTACATTGACCCTGCAGAGAGCTATGGTGTAAAGCAAGTAAAGCATCAAGCTTTCCTGACATTAGCGGAATTTATAAGGCAACAGCATTAACTAAGTAGAATGAACTGCATAGAAATCAAGAATCTATCTTTGCGTAAGGTTCCCAGCCCCAGTTAAATGATTTTTTCAGTGATAAATAGCTTATATTTCTGGAAAAAAATAAACTTGTAATAGAAAACAACTATGAAGCATCTTTTCAATCATTAATTTGTAGAAAAGCAAAATATTAGGTCCAGTTAGTTAACCACAGAATAAATCAAATCACCTGAACATCCAGTGAGAGCTCAGAGGCATCCAGGAAAAATATTTGCAATGCTATTAATATGTCCCAGAGCTGATAGAGCAGATTAGTAAGATGCATACTGTGCTAGCACATACTGTAATCATAATTCCAGGAATCAGCTGCAGATATTTGTCATTAGGTCTTTACAACATATCTGTTTGAATGCAACTCCTAGTGAAAATACTAGGACCCCAGTATACTATACTTAATGCAAAAACTCTCATGGGAAAGTTATGGATTCTGTGGAGGTTGCTTCTAATTCAGAGAGCACAGCTAAATTATTTTCATTTATTTTGATCAGAAGTACAATGTATTTGTTAGAGAAGCTTTCCATTTTTCATTTTTTCATTGCTCATCAGAAAGGAATGAATGAAAAATTTCAGCAACTCAGCCCTTCTCTTGTGAAGGCTTTACCTGTACAACATTACATTAACAGCAAATACACATTTTCAAAGATGGAGGATATTATCTTTCAAAGATACAGAAGAGATTTCTACTGAGCAAAGATAGTCAAGAGTTACCTAGCCTGACTAGAAACAACTACTTCCCTTCAGCTGTGTTTTCCATCAAAAACTACCTGATGGTAGTCAGGCCATTGACAATTGCAAAATGCTGTAAAGACAGTCACTGCTGACTGCTCATAGTTGAAAGACATTAGCCCCAGTTTGCCACTACAGAAACAGAGACTGTCAATATTTTAATGATGTTTTCTGACCTACGACAAGCACTGCTTACTGAGGCAAGGCAGAGTAGGAGTGGGAATTTATTAATTTACTTTTCCAATTTGTTGAAAAAGATTTTCTTATACTACATTGATAGGCAAAAAAACCCCAAACCCACCCACTTATGTGTGATGTCTCACCTATGAGGAAATTAACTGAACAATTTCCTAACTAAAATGACCCACACACACAAGCAAAATCACACATTACAGGTAGGAAAACCACATCTCCCTATTACACCTCTCCAGCCTTGTGTTTTGGGTTTCTTTCATTGCTTTCTTTTCTTTGGTTTTCTGAATGACAGCTGATATGTGGTACATAAATACACTTCCAGTAATAATTTTTGAGCTTGAGGAATGTTATCTCAAGAATTGGTAAACTAGCATTATCCAGAGAGAACACAGAAATGGCATTCTTGGAAATGAAGGCAGAATTATTATGACAATCTTCTTTCAGAGAGCATTAAGAAACTATCTCATGTTGGACACAGAACTAAAACAGTCTTAGTTAAATTTCTCTTTAAAGCACATAGTTCCCAGGCCATGTCGTTTCATTAATCAGTGCTGCCTACCAACACTGTTTTATGCATAATCTGAGGAGTATATCAGCAAAATAAATTTCTGTTACCCTGAAAATACATAATTACCTTTAAAAGTATTAAATGTCAAATAAACACATTATGTTTTTAAAAGGCTGTACATGAGCTGTATGTACAAATCATTGCTACCAATGGAATTAGATAAAGCAGAGAAAGCAGCCTATTACTCCCAAACATTGACTAAGAAGAATATCACTGGCAAACCTGGGGCAAACATTCTGATTTTATACAGGTGGCTCGCACAAACAAATTGTGTATATCTTTCCATATCCAATTGCAGGTCACAAAGTATCTGAATCTTAACTGATTGCTTTGCCAGACAAAGATTGTGTTCTAAACACCACATGTTCCGTGTGTCTTAAAACGTGTTTGTTAGATGGTCGGATGTAAAGCGATCTCTTAACTACATACAGTTATAATTACAATAATAATACAATTAATTCATTATACTTTATCAAACAAGCTTATAAAACCAAAAATAACCCAACCAACCAACCAAAAAACCCCAACTAACCTAAACAACCACATGGTGGGTTTTCTTGATGATAAAATCTCAAACTGAGTGTCAAATATTTGTCTAACATGGGTTTATACCTTTTCTCAAATAGTGGCTAGACCAGAAATAAATTTGAATACAGAAACAGGTAAAGAGGCAGATTTAAACAGCAGAGCTGATAAAGGACCTCGCAATAACACAGACTCTTTGCCTAGCCCTTTCAGAGTGTCAGAATTTACAATAGTGTATTGCAGGGTATTTGAAAGAAAATTTCTAGCTGCTGGTATGTAGTGAAGACATAATTCAGTAGAAAGCAACTTGATTTAAATGTGGAGAGGACCTTAAAATACTCTTTATAACCCTTAAAATCATTACCAACCACGCATTAAACTTTTACAGAGTCTGTATGTAAATAATTCCTTCAGAACCAACGTTTCACCTGGTGTGTATGGTCAGTTCTTGCAAGACTTAAAACATTATGATGTTAATACACTGGTGAAGTTCACGTGCTCATGTCTCCCTCTAGTGCCTGTATCTGTTCTGCGTATTTTTAACTGGATTCTAGAAGTTCCATTCAATGCAGAAACTGAAGTTTGGTAAGGAAGGTAAAATATCTCAGGCAAGGAGAAACAGCTTTGAAGTAGGCTATTTGCTACATGTCTACAAATAGTTACAAGGTTTAGTTTGAATTTTTTTTGTTGGTTTTGTGGGGTTTTGTTTGTTTGTAGGGGTTTTTTTTTGTCTTTTTTGTTTGTTTTGGTTTGTTTGGTTGGTTTTGTTTTATTTTGTTTTTCAGGGGCAGGTAAGGTAAGAGAAAAATAAAGCAAATACAAGCCTCATTCTCAAAGAGAGAGTTTAGTCTTGGTGATTTCTTTGATCTCTCCTCGGTCTTTATTTTAGATTTATTAACTTCTTTCTTCAAAGGGAAAATATACTATTAAACTCTTTCATCTACTGTTTTTGAGTGTGCAAAAATACCAGTGAAAAGTTCATGTTTGGATTTAACTAGAATCACAAAAACTTAGGTTTGTAGGACTTACCAAGCAAGTGGCCTCCTACAAAGGAATGCATGTGAGGATGTGAAGAAGGCTTTATTTCCTATTCCCTTTTATTACTATTTAAAACAGGAAAATAGGTAACTATGTTTGCAGTACATCATATCAGTTACATGTAAGTCTACTGTTATCAGATATTACAGGTTCTAGTTACTGCTGCTTAATATTGCATTATAAGACAACAGGAACTGGATAAATGAATTTATTTGAATTAGAATGAAAAATTCTTTAAGTGTTCACCTTCCTCCAGCAAAATGCATTGTAACTACAAATGGAACTGGCTGCAGTTTCAGAACTTCTTGTGTTCACAGACGGAAACATAAAGAGTTCATGTCGTGTAGAGCTAGCATGCAATCACTGCTGTACTCTGACATCATCTGTATTGAAAAAGTTAGTATGCAGCTCATAATATTAAATCATTTTATCTCTGTGTCAGAGTAAACAAAAGTATATATAACTTCTGAATGTATGAATGTTCATTATCTTAAGTTGTTTATCTCACCTAATAAAAGCCATTTCTTACATACCCTTTTGAATTCTGCAGGACACTCTCTTCTAGGTTGCATGCACAGAAAACTATTCTGTTTAATAGGATCATTAATTTTATCATATATAATAGAGAACTTAAGTTGAAAAATGCTAAGTTCTTACCTGTCAAATATGAGGTAATACTTTTAAACCATATTTTCCTAGGTATATCTAAATCTGAAAAAGGCAGGATGCTCTTCTGCTAGCTAATACTTCTCCTATTATTACTTTGTTAGTCTGAATAATGTTACACTCTATACTCAGCCTATTTATATCCCATGAAATAACATTACTAGACAGTATATTAGAAACCTAGGTATGAATCTGACATGGAATATCTAGGAATTTAATGTCCTATCAGGTTTTACTGTCCAGAGAGATGGGCAAAGATATTTTATTTGGAAAGTATTTCTGCTGTGAATTTGTGACTAGGTTTTTTCCCATCAGTGTCTTGTGTTTTAGATGAATTTCGGTCAGCTATACTAAACCATTTTTTTTGTTTGTTTTCACGTGCAGAGAAGATTTGCATAAACAATCTCTTGAGTAGAAAGCAATTTCATGGAGCTATCACCACTATTTCTATCAGAAGATAGTCAATGAATATGCACAGTATCAATAGTGAGAATATCCCAGCATTTATCAAGAAAGGAAACCAAGCTACTTCCAATGTAGTGTGTTAATAATATCCAATATGTGGAGAGCTTCATGCTTTTTAACTAAATGGAATAAATCAACAGGAAAATACCTCAAGTTGTTTTTAAAAACAATACGATAAATAAGAGTTTACATTTCTATATATATATTTTTTTTTTTTTGCATATTTTCCATATATTTTGCATCCATATTGCAGTTTCATCTACATAGAAAGTTACTACCTTGGTTTTTACAGAACAGCTTCCCTTTTTTAACAGAAAGGTACATTTCAAATTGAACTATAAACATATGTTAATAGAAGCAACAGAAGTAATTTTATCAGGGCCATTACTCAAAGCCTCTGTTTGCTAGGAAATGGGCAAGAGAATCTGAAGATTTATTACCTTATTGTCTAAATGAAGGTGCCTGTGCACTATTAACAATCTCTGGGCCATTCAGTCTCCAAACAGTTTGAGTACATACGCTTACATGACTGGAATGCCAAAAGTCTGAGAACTTAGTACAAAATTTGCTATGGTAAGTAAATGAATATTCAAAGCTATTTCTGTCTAAAACAGTCTATCAGGATAAGAAAGTAACAGTCCTATGAAAAACATTTTTCTTCTGATGTTTCATAGCACCATACTTCATTGCTGCAAAAATGTGTGCAATAGCAAACCACTTTTTATCATACTTTTAAAAATGGAAATAGAAATATTTTTACATTACTACTATCTCCTTCTCGCCAGTCATTCTTTCACCCTTCTCTCCCCTTTCAGTCTAATGTCTTTTTTCCTCCTATGACCAACATCAATCACTCTTAGAAATCAGAGGCATCCTCTGGAAAATCCTGCCTCAGACTACATATCCAGTCAGTACATCTGTATACCAATGAGTCTCTAACATGAAAAATAGGGAGAGCGCTGTCACATTAGTGATTTGATTTCTCAACCACAAAGACAATTCTTTGAAGAAAACTCCATGGATGTTAACAAACTACTATGTACATTAATGTGACCCCATGAATGCAGCAAAACATTACTGGGCAAATTAAATTGGACTGTTAGTTTAAATGTTTTGTTTTGGTTTAATATAGTAAAATCTATTTTTCACAAAACAAAAATTATCTTTAGAAGAAACCTCCTCAGAAAAAGGGAGTTTTTATATAAGAATATTTCCACACTATCAAAAGGGAACAGTGGTACGTAAGCCCCCATGCAGGAAACCTTGTGCATTTACAGGCTCTCTGAAGAGCTGAAACAGAATCTGTTGTATACGCTGAGATCCTCTCCTACCCAGAATAACATGAAAAAAAATCAAACTAGTATCCCCTCTGTGGGAGTAGCTGCTCAGATGTCCGGTTATGTTCTCATTACCTACAACAATCAAGCTCACAGGAACCCTGGCAATCACATACTTCTCTGTATTTAATATTGGCCTCCTTTTGTTCAGTTAATTCAGTTCTCTTCTCCCATCTGAGCTTCAAACAAAGGTTTGGGAAAAAAGAGTGAAAGCCAAGAACAAACTGAGTCCAAAGATACAATAATCTCTCTTTCTTCATGCTAACTCTGATGGATGTAATAAAGTTCCTTTCTCAGCCCTCACACAGTCAATAGAAGATTCTGACTGACTAGATTCTACTGAGAAGAATCTTCTGAGAAGATTCTACTGACTACAACTAATTAGGCTTTACGAAAAATCAGCAGTTAATTAGACTCTGAGTTTTTCTTCTACTTCAGACTGGTTTTGCATTTTATTACAAAGTCAGAGGCTAATTGGTCTTAATCACTAAAAAAAAAGAAGAGGTTGATGCATCACTTTGTGTCAATATGTTTCTTTGTTACTGGGTAATTAAAAATCCTGAAATGTGGTATTATTACACATGATGCTTAGTTTATCAGCTCTTACACATGCAATGGGTAATCAGTCCTGAATTAATATTTCCTTGCAATTTTCATAAAATTATCTGGAAGTGGGTAGGCAGACTGTATATTCGAATGCATGCATGCTTCATAAAAATGATGTTGACCTTACTAACTCTGATGTAGATTTGGATTGATGTTAGTCATATAAAACAAGGCTTACTTACATTTTTGTTCCGTTAAAAGAAAAAAACAGCATCTTCCTCACATGGAAATCAATCAGCTTGCTTTCCCTTGCAAAGTAGCATACATAAGTCAGGATCTGAACAAAGATATAACAGATCTCTGTATATCTATGCCTAGACTTCTGTAGCATACACATTATTTCCTACAAGAATTAAACATATCTAGGAAAGCATATCTTACTATTGACCTTCTATTCTGTACTGTCTTATGACTAGAAAGGCCCAACCATGCCTATAAAATCATATAACTCATGCAGACTTCATCTGTAGCTGTGGCACACATTTTAGTAGAATGGAAAGTTTTCTACCTGTTCTGATGTATATTGTGCTAAATCTATAACCTTCTAGTAAGGGATTATTAGAAACAAAAAACATTAATGTGGGGACCTGGACAGCAAAGTTCCTCCCACTGGAAGAGATCAGGTTCAGGACCACTTGAGGAACCAGCAACTAAGTTTATGGGACCTGAAGAGATGCATCCCAGAGTCCTGAAGGAACTGGCTGCTGATGGCCAAGCCATTTTCCATGATAATTGAGAAATAATGTTAGTCAGGTGAAATCTTTGGTGACTGGGAAAAGAGAAACATAGCACCCATCTCTAGAAAGGATAAAAAGGAGGAACCTGTCAGGCTCACCTTTGTGTCTGGGAAGATCATGGAACAGATCTACCAGAAGCTATGCTAGGAGGATGGGACACGGAGAGGAGGACATGGAGGATAGAGAGATGATTTGAGACAGTCAGCGAGGGTTCACCAAGGGCAAGTGTTAGCTGATAAACCCAGCAGCTTTCTACGATGGAGTGACTACATCAGTGGACAAGGAACAAGCAATGGAGGTCATCTGAAAAGCCTCTGACACGGACCCCACAACATCCTTCACTCTGGAGAGATAGGATTTGATGAGTGGACTGTTTGGTGGATAAGGAACTGGTTGGATGGTCACATCCAAAGGATAGTGGTTATTGGCTTGGCGTCCGTCTTCAGAATTCTCCCCCGTTCATTGCAGCAGTTCTACATTCCAGCTGATGCTACAATTCTTTGCCAAATATTATCACATGATGACAATAGATGACAACCTAACCCAGCTTTGACTGAAAACTCTACTCATCATCTCCGGCGACAATCTTCCTACATGTCCATAGCTGTTTAAGTTTAAGGGTGTTTCAAAGGCCATGTTACTTTTTGACTAGTAGCTTGACTTGATGAATGCCCCTGCAGAGTAAAATCCAGTTCTTTGTAAACTGCATTAGCAGTTCTGATTCAGTACCGGATATCTGTACAATACACATAGTGCTTATATTCTAAAAAGAGAAGTCTGAAAACAAAGGAAGGCTGACAGATAGAAGATTAATGAAATATTTTTTTCCTGGCAACAGAATTCTTTGTTTTGCTAAAAATATTTTAAATTATTATTGTATTATTTTTACATACTCATATAATTTTCTATAGAGGAAGGAACAGAATCATCAGTGAACAAGAAGTAGTCATACTGAATGATTTTACCCTAAAAATAGAAGTCAGAAATCAGATGTATATATATATATATACTTGTGATACAGATCTGTCCACAAAAAGGAGTTTAAAAAAATATTAGTCCTAAAGCTTGTGTAGCAAGTCAGTTTAAACATGATTTTCAAATAAGAATTTGACAAAAAAGTCAGTATTTTCAATTTGTAAACAAATGTACAAAATTTAAAGGAAGCGTACAAAAGAGAAACAAACAAAAAGAGTAATTTCAAACTGAACAGTTTAAAGAACATAATTATTCTGATATGACAAAATCATAGGTTCAGTGAATAGAGCAACATTGAATTTGCTGAGCTATGAATGATATGGCATTCAGGAACAGAGCTGTTATGCTCAGTAACAATCCAGGTTTTACCTACCATAAGGTTTTCAGAGAAGAGTTTTACTTGTTTTCATTGTCTCTGAACACTCATGAGAAAGCAGAGAGCAAGCAGGCTGTCCCCACAGTTTACATGAGGAAAAGATTTCTGTTTATCTTAATGATCTCTTGAATCTTTTTAATCCTCTGTTAAAAAGAGCAAGACAGCTGCATTTGAAGCCCTTCTTCCAGCTGTTTATTTCTCAGTTGTTGCTTTTTCATGGAATTTGGGGATTGATGTAATTAGACTGAAGGGAGTTGGGTCATGCTTTACAATTAACTCTGCCAATATAGCTGATGTGTCCAAATGTTCCTTTTGAGTATCTCTATAAACATTTTCTCTTGATAATTCTCTACTCTCCACTTCTTGCAATAATGAACTGGCAGTTCCTTCCACTATCTACTACCCATGCTTATCAAGTTTTAAGCTAAATATATGAGAATGCAATTTCTTTAATACTAAACAGAGCCAATAACAATATTACAAGAGATGAAGAAGGTGACCTCACAAAGGTGACCACACAACTACATTAGTGCAGACTGGACATCAACAGTTATAATAATTAATCAGCAAAAATTGGAATTCTATACTGCTGCATGGCAACTTGATTGACTTCTCAGTGAAATCTAACTTGGTTATTACAGTCTTTAAGATGGATCATTTATGTCACAGTTACAAATGGTCCAATACTGGAAGGAGTTAACTAGAGTTAATTGACTTCACAGAATGGGGCCAGAAATAGCAATCTTTGTAGATGACAAGGAGGTAACGACAAGAAGGGCTAGAAGATATTAGAAGAATGAAGTATAGTTGAAAGCAAGTTACCTTGAAAAAAAAAAAAAGTAAGCCAACAATATAAACAGAAGTTATACAATTAAATGATGAATCATGTAACCATTACCATCACATAGCAGCAGTGAAGCAATGAGACTGGTGAGGGGGCTGTAGGGAAAGTCTTATGAGGAAAGTCTGATGGAGCTGGGGTTTTTCAGCCTGGAGAAGAGGAGACTTAGAGGGGACACTATCACTCTCTACAACTACCTAAAAGGAAGTTGTAGTCAGGTGAGGGTTGGACTCTTCTCCCAGGCAACTAGTGACAGGATAAGAGAGGATGGTATGAAGCTGTGCCAGGGGAGGTTTAGGTTAGATATTAAGAAGCACCTCCTCACAGAAAGGGTAATTATGCCCTAGAATGGACTGCCCAGGGAGGTGGTGGAGTTGCCATTACTGGAGGTCTTTAAGAAAAGACTGGATGTGGCACTTAGTGGCATGGTTTAGCTGATGTCATGGTGTTAGGTCATAGGCTGGACTTGATGATCTCAGAGGTCTTTTCTAGCCTCAATAATTCTGTGATTCTGTGAATACACCATATTAGGAAGCACAGTGACATAGACTGTAGTGCCATTAGACTAATGAGACAAATGTTCTTTTCTTTGTTCCACTACTGTAACAACAGAAGGAATTTCAACTGTTCTCTTTTTCTTCTGCCTTTCTGATATTATATTCTTCAAAGCTCTGTCTGTCATTATATTTTGTAAAGTGCTTAACAGGACAGCTCCTTAATCACAATTCTAATCACCAGGAATGGTTCTGACACAAAACTGTGGAATATACGTGTTAGTTATTAATTCTGTTCTTGAGAAAGACAAAACAGCACACAGAAATACATCTAAATTAGAAGTCACAATAAAAACGTGTTGCTGCCAAACCAGAAATATCTGACTGAGTACTGCCCTGCTCGAGCTGTGTGTAGCATTTCGGTAGCAAGCTCTCATTCAAATTCAGAACTAATATGCTTGGCACAGATTACCTCCTAACTTCTGTGTAAGCCTGATATCATTCAGAAAACAAGGACTATGTAAATCCAGAGTTCAGATCTAAGAGGCATTTTCAGGCCACACCTCGTATGCACTGACATGAGCAGCTGATTTCCAAAGCTACAGCTGTGACTGCTTTACGTCATAGTTTAGTACTCATGAGGTCTTGGGTGAAAGGTTGGACTTGATGGTCTTTGAGGTCTTTTCCAACCTTATTGATTCTATGATTCTATGTCTGTGGAAACACAGAATGCAGTCACAGCCTTCATATCATAGAATTATAGAATCCTAGAATTGTTAGGATTGGAGGGGAACTCAAAGATCATCTAGTTCCAACCCCCCTGCCATGGGCAGGGACACCTCACACTAGATCAGGTTGCTCAGACCCACATCCAGCCTGGCCTTAAAAACCTCCAGGGATGGGACTTCTACCACCTCCCTGGGCAACCTGATCCAGTGTCTCACCACCCTCATGGTGAAAAACTTCTTCCCAACATCCAATGTGAATCTACCCATTTCTATATTTGGGCTTGTTGAACCTCATGAGGGTGTCATGGGCTCACCTCTCCAGCCTGTCAAGGTCCCTCTGGATGGCCTCTCTTCCCTCCAGCATGTCTGCTTCACCACACAGCTTAGTGTCATCAGCAAACTTGCTGAGGGTGCACTCAATGCATGTCCATGTCACCAACAAAGATGTTAAACGAGACTGGTCCCAGTACTGATCCTTGAGGGACTCCACTTGTCACTGGGCTCCACTTGGACATGGACCCATTGACAGCCACCTTTTGGGTGCAGCTGTCAATCCAGTTCTTTATCCACTGAACGGTCCATCCATCAAACCTATTCTGCACCAGACTAGGATGTGGTGCGGGACAGTAGTGAAAGAGTGAGGAAACTAGAGACTGCAAGTTCAATTGTCCTTCATGATCTCTGAAATCTCTGCCTTCTCCCTGACCTGTGCTTTGGACTTTTGCCTTTCTCTGAATAGCCACCAAGCTATCCCTCATAGGGCATAGCTGTATTTAGTTTTTCATTTAGAACTGTAGTATATTGTTATATGATCTTCTCCATCAGCCCTCCTTACTGTGTTTTCAATCAGATCACAGAATTTCTTTCTTGTCAGGGCATCTCTAACTGGAAGATTCATTCCAGCTGTCATCAAATGTGTTTTATGGTAGGTTCTCATGGGAAGCAACTACCACCAGCAAGAGAATCATCACTCTTTTCCTTCCTGTTCCTTACCTCATTTTGTAAATTTTTATTAGTTCTGAAGAAAAACAAAACACTCCACAAAGATACAACAAAATTGATGGTAGTTACTTAAATATTAGGTAAATATTATTCAGTTGCATATCAACCAACAAGAGAGCAACATCTGATTAGCATCTATTTAGCATATTCAAATAATGGCATCAGAAACAAGTATAACTAGTAGGGAATTTGAGCAAATCCTCAGGAAAAGTATACACTACTGGATGAACAGCATGGTGTAAAATTGCCATTGTTATAATCTTCATCACCACCTACTGCACACTTGTGCTCCTGAATTAGCTTTCCTCATTAAAGTAAACAGCTACAGACCCTGCTATGGAACCATTTTGCCCGCCTCTAAGTTTGACTTAACATCCTCTTTACAACAGTGTCCTCTCTCCCTGACACCCTACCTTTCACATTGCTTTCTTTCCACCTACTAAGATACAGATGAGTGCTCTGGTTTAAAAGAACAAATTAACAAAAGGAAAAACAAACAGAAGAGGGTCTGTTATAGCAAAGTCTTACAATTAATCTCTGTCAATGAATGCATTTGCACATATTGCTTAAACACAAAAAATCTTTTCCTATTAGTTCATCATGAATGAGGCCTTGCTCATACACAATGTTCTCACAGTGCATGGGATACTCTTCAACTCTTGAATCTTTCTAGACACGCTGTGAATAGCTCTTTGTCTTTGTGAACTAGAGGACAGAACTGTGACACAAAGGGGAAGATAAGGCTCCTCTGGAATAGCTCAGATTCTGTCTGGCCCATAAAATTTTAGGAACATTTGTACTTCCTTTCCCATGGTCATAAACTCTGGAGAGAATGTGGAACTTATGTCAAAGGGGAAGACTACTTATTTAATGAGTTATGTTGCTTATCCTTATCCTCATTTAAGAATTTGTCTGAATCATACGATTGCTATCAGAAATATCCTCCTCTGCTAAGAACTTTGGGGGTATTTTTCTCTTGTAGGCCTTGTTTAAGATGGGGAAAATCCTAATTTAAGACTTCCTGGACTCTTTTACTTCTCTGTCTCCCATACACTATCTTGGCTCTTGGACAGTTGTGGTGGGGGCTCATATTTTAGTGCTCAAAAGGACCAAATTCAAACTGAGCTGTGTAATGATACTCCAAATAAGCTGATAAAGACCTGTAACTTATAGCGAGACCAAATGAACAATGAGAAACTCACTGCTGGGCAGAAAGGACAATATAAAAGCAAACAAGAAAGTAAGATAGCATAACAGATGAGCAGAGGGTCAACACTTGTTCCAACTAATTCTTCTTTCTCTAACTCTGAAAACTCAGTTAGCAATAGTCCTCTCTCTAGATCCACTGAACTACAATAAAATATGAAGAAAAAGCAATTCAACTTACCAAAGTTGGTTGTACAAACATTCTCTTCCCCTGTGTTCCTGGGAAAGTAGCTATTATGGATGGCAACCTACAGGTCACTACTCCCCTAGGGACAATGAATACCAGCAAGAGAGACTGGTTTTATATTGGCAGTGTACTGGCAGTATTTAGCACTTGTCTGCATTTGGATAGATTCCAGTCATTGTTCAGTTTTGAATTAATGTTAGGGCACTGGGTATGTAAGAAATTATTTTTATAATATGTTTTATGAATATGTGGCTATTTTTTAAAATTCATATAGAGAGTTTGGCTTTCTTTTTTTTACTGACTGTAAAAGTTGCATCAATTGAAAAAATGCACATCAATGAAACTTAGATGCATCATGTAAAACAAAATTATGCAGAGTATTACAACAGGTTCACTAAAAGCAAACATAGTGATGTTTTCTTGTGAATTCGTTAATTTGTTATTAGTTGTACATAAGTAGCTCAAATAATCACTCTTTCAATCTGCACCAAGTTTGCATGATGCAATTAATTGGCTATTCTGAATGAAGGGCATAAGAAATGCTTGCTTCATGCCATGAACTCTCATAAAAGTGTGATTTGACATCAGATACGTTGGACTTTTTTCAAGTGCAACTTGATCAACAATGATTACAAGTTATGCTTCAAAAGTGGCATTTCTCTAGCATGATCCTTTCTATCCCTTTTCTAGACCCAAGAACATTCTTAAGTTGCTACTCTCAGCATGAATTTCTCTTCCAAACCTCTTAGGCTTTGCCACTCTGAGGAATTTGTGTGCACCAAATATGACATAATTATGAAATTTGAAACAAAATCAAAGCAGTATCTTGGGATACTCAAATATCTCAATCCATTATTTGGTGTTTTATTCTTTAGGAAAACTGGTAAATTCTACAGAGAACAAACAAAAGCTGGAACAAAATCTATGTCAAGTCATAGTTAAGATTTATGGTACATACCAGTAATTCAACAACTACTGTAAACATCTCTAAAATAGGCACTGTAAATGCAAGCATTTTAATTGTTAATGCAGAAACACTGTAACATACATTTATAAGTATATGCACATATTGAAAATGTAATTACCAGTAATAATACATCAGAAAATACAATTTTCTCCAATCTAGGGCCAAACACTGTGGATTGCATGATTATAATATCATTACTATAGGACAGAGTTGCTTTTTTTTTAGCCAGGCAAATCAGTGACATTTTGTAAAGGAATATAATCTGTTGGATCTTCAAGTTCAAGAAAACATTCTGCTTCTTCCTCTGGGAATCATGTTGTTGTTAGCAGTAATATTCTCTACAAACTATTATTATTTTTCTTATAGTAACATATAAAGTAATACATAAAGGCTACACTCAGGGAAACTTTACAGTATACTGTAGCAAAAATGAAGGACGGACTATAAGCTAATAAATATGATATAAGCCGAAACCAACCTTGCATCTTTTTTCCAGAAGTAAAAGAATTTTAGTACTGACATTTTAGAAATTTATCCATGTTGATGACAAGTAGCTATGCATATTAGTGCAGGGCTGTAAAACATACCAGCTACAGTTCTTAAGGTTTTTTTCAGTGGTGACAAAGAGTGGGGTTTTATTTTGACAGATCGCCCAGACCACATTCATAAAAAAGCTTACTGCAAACGCATTGCAAAATGTAAAGACCCTTAGGAGAACAGCATATTTGTCTTTTGCTAAATGCAGAAATTTTGTAACATTGATTGAAATGTTGTTAAGCTTTTTACCAACTGGAAATCTCATCATGACAAAGAAGAAAAACTGTGAGAAAGCATTCAGGTCTCAAACTGACCCATGTCCTGCAGAGGTAAGGCATGCCAGAATGCCTCACGCACAAGGCTCTCTTCGTCATTGGACAGGATGTATAAGCCTGTGTCTTAAAGAGAATTTGCAACACTAACCTGGACTCCACAGGGCTTAACACCACAGGGGTATAGAGCAGGCCACCTTCAAGGAACAAATAGAAGATATCCTTCAGTTTATGTAAGAGGGAAAGAGCATTAGAATCTGGGATATGAGTCAGGAGACACATTTTATTCCTGCCAATACATCCTTCCTCAGAGCTTACAAAGAACAGGACCTTATAACCAGCCTGCAAAGAATTACATTCCAACAACATACTGCAGGCCTCAAAACCAAACAAACAAACAAGGAACTGGATGAGGTGACCCTGTCTCTACATCCTGGAATACTGTGAAAATAGGTAGCTCAGGAGTACTGGGCTCCTGTTCCCAAAGGATGAAGGCACTTTCTCAAACAAGCAACACCAAAAGGAACCTCTTCAGCAACTGTCTCTGCGAACAGCGTTTGACCTTCTACATTGATTCCTACCACTGACTCTGCTTTATTTATGCTGCTCAATCAGTTAAAGCTCCAGACTGTGTCTATTACAGTAAGCATGTACTTTCAGACCCACAAAATATTTTACAGAGATATGCAAGTGCAAACATTTTTATTGTAAACTTACATAAATATGTAGTGAATCTACATCTCAGGAGTTTTAAAACCATGAACTTGAAAAAAATTCTCCCCTCTAAAGTATTTTAAAAGAATTTGCAAGAGACTTTCACTTCTATGAACAAGAACTTGTTTATTCTAGAAATATGTTAAATCCTTCATGTTCTACAGTTTCATAGGAATAACTCAGGGAGAAGGACAATGTGAGAGAATGCACCTGCACCTCAAAACACAGCTAGCAGAACTAGAGCATCCTGTTTGAGCAGCCAGCTTATTTAACCCTTAATGAGTGACAGGTATAAACAATTATAGATTATCAAACAACAGAAAAAAGCACACTGAATTGTAAAGAATGTCAAATCTTGTAGATTTTATACAATAGTATTTCATAAGCTCTGTTGTATTTGGCAGGTGTCATTTTCTTTAAAAAAAAAAAAGATGGGTAACTAACAGCTTTTAAAAATACTTATTTGTCTTGCAGACAACTCTAAGTTGAATGCTGAATCACAGAATGGTAGCAGTTGAAAAGGACCTCTGGAGATCATCTAGTCCAAACCCTATGATAGACAGAAAATTGGTACATAAGAAAGCTGGGTCATGTTTAGAAAAAACACACCTGTAAAAGTATTTGTTTTGTTAGTACACAAGCCCTAAGATTCTAGTTCAAGTTTCTCTTTTCCTTGCACAGAACTCTGTTTGCTACCCTACGGGCCTCTGAAGCATGTTCTTCCCTCTGATTCCTTACAAAAGAAACTTCTTTCACATATCTGTGACAAAATGAATTTTAAAGTTCCCATATAAGTAACAGGAAAGGAAACCTTATTCTTTCTAGTGTTTGTTTAGCAGCTAGACTTCAAACATTCCCTGAAAAGCAAACAACTCCAGGAAAAGGAAAATTGAAACACAACAAGCACTGTGAACAGATGAAAGGTTTTGACCTACATTTGCAGATTAAATGACAGGTTAACAATGATGGGAACAAAATACAGAGCTACAAATCCAAGATAAAGGGAGGAACCAAACTACACAAGGTTCATGAAAAGTATTAATTCCTCCACAGATAATTTTGTAGAGTTACTCTTCTTATTTTAAACACCTTAGAATGAGAAATTTCTTGATCATGACACTTTAGCGTCACACAGAGTTTATTCTTTTAACTTCTGTATATGAAAAGAATAGCAGCTGAAAACATCTGCACTTTAAGGAAAAAGCAATTATTCTGTATCAGATAAATAATGAGGTCAGGAAATGCCACAATATTGTTGAGTAATATGGCTTTTGCCTATAGAAAATAATCCTCATGAAGACACAAAACGTGTCATTGCCCAGCAATACTTACTACATTACTGCATTGGAAAAACGAAGCAAGAGCTCCCTCTATGTAATTCTGAATGCAGTACTTTGCTGTACTGTCTTAAGAGACAGATTTTACAAGTTTTACTATTGTGAATCATGCATATAACAAATCCACAAAATAGTTCTCAGCACTATAACGAATTTTTTTTTTCAATAAAATTGCAGAGAATAATTACAGACTAGAAATGTTAGATTGTTATATTGAGCTAGTGATAAAGGCCCATTAAAGGTACAAGAGCAGAATTTCAGATGAGGCATGCTTACTTTCTGAAACAGAAAGCTTGAAAGGAAGTTGAACTAGACTAATAAGAAACATCTGAGGAGGCTCACTGTTACTGCTACCGTCAGATGACAGTAGAATTTACTATTCTCGGCTGTCTTCCCTGCTTCTCTGTTGAAAGCTTCTGTTCCCACAGCAGGAACAACTGAACCATCACAGATGGTTCACCATCTCACCCAGATCGCCATATCAAATTATATTGATGCTGCTTAGGGTTACTGTAATATCCTGGGTAGTAAATGGCAGTTGTTCAGAAATTGTTTCATTTATGATTGCTTCTGCTGCAGAAGAAATAATCTCCAAGAAAATGTCAGTATTGCTTCAGCCAAGTGAACTACAATCATCCATGTTTGTAAATTAAAATTCTGAACACAAAGGTGATTCTTTACTAATGCATTGTAGAAATGGGAACTGTTCACATTTCCAGCCTATCACTGCAAGGATACTTCTGCCTTATGTAAACAATTTCTAGAACTATATGTAATTTTTCACAGTCTGTTGGAGACAATTCCAAAATGAAAGGGGAAAATATGCCTTTCTTTGTGAAAAAGAATCAATAATGTATGATGGTAACTGTTAACATATAGTCACTGTGGATATTATTTACTGCCTTGAAGCTGCATAAAATTATTCCAAATTTCATTGCCATTTCTAGGCCATACCTTACCCACTCTTTCAGAATCAAAATTTTTGCCAGCACATTTCCAATTTAAGGCAGAAACCAACCTTTTACTTTGAAGCTTTTGCCTGTGTTAAATTGAACAAGCCCTGTGATTGATGTGGTTAGTGTTATATGTAACTAATATATTAACAGTATGAACGTCTTACTGTTTACTTTGAGGTCTCTTCCCCTCCTCCTCAGCGGCTAGGCTGACAAGCATTTTGCACAGATAGCAGAGAATGATGATTCTTGGTAGAACACTGGTTTCACAACTTCCTTCCTCATACCCTGAGGAAAGAACAACTTTTCCTTAACTTCAGAATCACTACCTGTCAGGCAGAAATACTTCTCATCTCTGCATCAAACTTTCATCAGAATGCATCACTTTGACCATGACATTGTTTTCATGTCAAACTGTTCTGTTGAGACAACTGCAACCGAATCGCCAAAGACATCCTTCAAGACTATTCTAAGGACTTTCAGATACTGGGCATCCTACGAAGGCTGCTTCAGGAGTCTTAGCATTTAATCATAAGAATGATGGTAACCAGTCTGAATCACCTGATAATAGTCTTTTGCCATGCTTGCATTTCATATGGTAGTATATCCCTTTCCCAAAAAACAGATTGTGAGAGGCTCGGTGCTCTAGAATTAACAAACATCTTATCCAGATCTTCACAGAAACAGTTTATTGCTGGGGTATCAATATGTCTCTGGTTTATACTCCAGCTTTGTGTAACATTTTGTGTTGACAATTCCCCAGTACTGAACGTTGGTTCAATAACTGCTCATCTGAATAACACATTGTTAAATACCAATGTAGTGGGTTTTCTGGACAATGAAAAACGTGTCATAAGAATTCAGACATTATGACATGGAAGATACTTCTTTAAACAATACTGACAACTCTGCAGTTGTAACACTAATAAATTAGATTCCTAATTTACAGTTGGAAGGCACGATCCACATGTGATTACAAGACAGGTGGGCATACTTCTGATAACTATAAACTGCCCACTATGTGTAATTTGCTGGCAATCAAAATATCAGACCTCTGGCAATTCTGTGCACATTTTCTGGCTGTTTGAGCCTGTGCAGTATTATGTTCACTGCCTTTGTGAGAGTAACTAATTACACTAAAATTTCCTGTGATGTGATCACATAGTTATTTGGGCTGACAGGCATAACAAAATTATATCAATCTTTCCAACCAATGGCAGAAGTGCTGTGAGGAGGGACAGCCAAAATAGTTGAATCTTACTTGGCTGCCAGAAAAGTGGGAGGTAGACCACTGGCACCTGCTGCCTGTTAGAGGAAGTAGCCTTTTATTTTGAGTAAAAGATGAGTATTTATTCCAAAAGTGTGCTCTGACAAATTCTATTGAAAAATGAAACTTTTAGAAGAAGTATATTGTGTTGGTCTGTCTCTACTGAAAAAAGGACATCTTAACACTGAATCCTATCTTTTGTTACTATTTAAATACCGGTCAGGCAACACCAGTGTGAATTTACATTCATAATTCCTTTCTGAAAAAATAATTTGACAGGATCTTCCTTTTCACTTTGCTGTGTATTCAGCTTTGGTTGCAAAGATCATTTACTGTGCTAATGCCTTTCCCCTTCAAAAATGTCTAAGCACGCCACGTCTCATGATGAATACCCATTTGTAAACAAAGTAGTGATTCATTATTATAGCTGAAGGGCATAGTTTTACCTGGATGTAAATTCATCATTTTTTAATGCCCCACAGCTTGATGCTTGAAATCTCATCAAGCAGTCTGAAAGCTTTGTTGACACAGATTGATGATCCAAACAATTAACTTAATAATGGCATCAGCAACTGGAGGTTAGTATCAACCAGAGAAAGGAACAACCAAGTCAATCCCTAGTATTTGCCTAATAAAGTCAAAGGACAGAAACTTCGGACCTATTTATTGTAGACAATATATTTGACCCTTTTTTCCCTTTTTTTGAGCTAATATAATGAGTCTAACTATACTGCATTGAGCACTCTGTGGACAATAAACTGACGTGCTCTTTTTAAAAACAGATTAGTTGCTGCTAAACATTTTAAACAACACTTCTTTCTCAGAATGATTTCAGAAAAGCTAATAATCTGTGAATATTCTGCTAGAGCATAATTGAAGATAGCCACTTTTCAGCTGTTAGTTACATCTCGTTGATCTCACGTGGTTACTGCCTGTGTACCCAAGTGCTTGGCTTAGGTTTTGCCTTGAAGCTAAGCTAGTTCATCCTTTCTTTAATAGCAATAAATAGGAGAAATTCCTAAGTCAGATTACTATAAAAGTACTCTAGATACAAAGATGACACCAGACAACACCTCTGCCTCTTTTTTTAAGTTGTCATTTTCATAATGTTGCTAGTTCCTACAGATTCATCACTCCCATCCTCCACCAGTTATTTAAACTCAGATTTGGAACAAATTCTTCAGATTTTTCACAGTAGCTGATAAGTCTTTAATGGTACAGTTAGAGTTCCCATGTTAACACTATCCCTTTCCACTTGTATAGCTGGATCCACAGAGTGCTTAGCTAAAAATGCAGGAACAACTACACACAGACAACTCTTAGTATTTGCCAGGTCTGTTGCATCAGTGACCATGCAATTGCAATTTAGTTGTTGGAGCAACAAAACCTTACATTTTAGATATGAAGATATTATTCACCATTTCAGCAATGCTGATTTTAGTACAGCTATTAACAAAGTAAGACAAGCACTGTGTAACTACTGAAGTTTCTTGTACTAAGATGCTAGGTATGTACAATATGGTATTGTTTTTAAGAGATGCAAAAGGCAGATTAAAGCAATTCTAAAGAAACAGACTGTGAGAGACAACACTGTACTCAAATAAAGATGAAGATACTCCATACATAGACAAAATATGCATTTGTTAGCTAAAGTTTAGTGCATAAAAAATAACTACTAAAGAATAGAGGATGGTGACCAGTAGAGAGCACAGACAAAAGGAAGAAGAAACATCAGGGAGTTACTGGAGGTCTAGTCATTCTCCTACAGTATGATAAAACTGTAGAGAAGATAAAAATGCAAAGACATGCATATATTTTAAATTAATTTATCTGAAATCTTGTACTTCTAGGTTAAATTCTTTGACATTGCTGTTAATTTCTGAAAAGAATGAATCTAAGCTGAATCTGATGGGGTAAATGCGAGCATTTATTTTTCCTCTTTTGTAATATGAGGCAAGGAAGCTATTCAGGAAAATAGACAATATGCTTGAAGTTAAAAGAGAATATTATTATGAAGCACATAATTAATGTGTTGAACTCTCCATTACAAGATAACATAAATGATGCATTAATACATTTTCTATGTTCTAAAGCCAGAGTTTTCTCAGTTTTCTAGCACTGATAATTTCAAAGAGATATCAGGCAATGTGAAAAGCCTCAGCCTAAGTGATTTTATTTTTTTTTTTAAATGCTGCCCTCACTATGCAATCTATTTCCATACTGCTGCAGTATTTGATGATGGCCATTATCAGTTAATTTAAAAGAACAGATAAATAGACTACTTACTTGGCTTGGCTTACAGATTCCTATGATGGGCCAGACTATTTTACCTCTAGCTTTCTCTTCTAAGATTAGTGTAGGTTGGATTATCAGGTTTTGTGCACAGAATACAGAAAAGCTAGTACAGGAGAAATTCTTTAACAGATGTTTCTTACATCAAGCAGTTACTTAGTCCTCTCTGATCTTGAGAATTTGTGACTTAACTCAGTGATCAACACTTCCTCAGTGATCCCATAAAAACAAGTTCTTGAACTAGGTTTTCCTTCTACACAGCAGCTGGTAAATACATATTTATGGCCTTGTGTCCCTTATGGTGAAGCTGTACTACAGCATTGTTGTGCTCATGCTGTAATTAGGGTTCTGTCAGCGTATCAGTCATAAGAATGCACATCTAATTTTCTTTCCCTTTTAAAAAAAGTTACCAGTGACTAGTGTACTACAAGCTGATGTGATCACTTACTTATTGATAATTTCAACTCCAGTACTCCAAGGCTGTTTATTATTATTTACTGCAAACTTACTTTATCAAGCTTCCTTTGACAGTCCCCTGACACACAACACACTGAATACTATTCCCTTGATAACTTCTTCCTTAGCTTCATCATTAAACATTGTTTAGGTACCTTCCAAGAAGAGGTATCAATCCTAGAGTAAGATGTCACCACATAAACTGAGAGCTTTAGCAAGTTGCCTAAAAAGTGTGATTACCAAGATAACATAGTTTGAGATACTAGATAAGCCTGGAAATACAGATGGTCAAATTAACATTGTTTTAACAGATCTATTTGTTTAATTTTAATTTCTTCAGAAGTCTTCAAATCTAGGTCATGCTAATAATATTTCTAGGTCATGCTAATAATATTTTATATCTGTAACGCAGGCTTCATCCTGACAATATATGCTCAGATCACAAAATACACATTGCACATATAACACCAATGAAGAATACTCATTACAAAAACCCAAAACACCAAAACCAACAACCTTGAAACAAACAGCATCAGACACCAAAAAGAAATTCTTCCCAAGCAAATGTGAGAAACTCCTTAATTTTGCAAATTATCTCAGAATTCTGTTGTATCTTTTTGTAAACGTTTATGCTTCAATTTTCTTTCACAAAAAGAAAATACCACAGTTCAATTTATTTTTTCCTGTTGCTTTTAATTTCCTTTAGTACTTATCCTGTTAATACCAGGTACCTGGAATGGCAGGGTGGGTTTTTTTTTTGCTCTCAAGCACATGTTAAATTTTCTTATGAGTGGGATGAAAAATAACAGGCATCCTGGGCAAGGATGAATGACTTATTTTTAAAAATAGACTTTTACAATAAGTATTTTTAATTCAGGTAAACATTTTTACTTTTAATGGAGTAATTCAGGACTAATAATTCCTTTTGAATTAGTAGACCTTTTTAAGCATACAACTAGTACAATAAAAACCAAACCTTTGATTCTAAATAAGCACCTCCTAATAGCAAGTGATCTCATTTGGTCTGAAACTCTAAAAGATAGCAAATCACTGAATAATTTGGTAAATCCAGAAACAGTTTTAATAATTACATCCTGAATAACAGTGAAATTGAACATCTGAACTTGGCCTAGGAGTTTTAAGCATATACGTCAAAAAATATCACCTTGCCTGCTTCTTGCACATAAATCACAGACTGCCACCTTGCCTTTGCAGCCCTTACCTTCTCAACTGCTAAAAATTGCTGGCATCATTAACTCGCTTCATATTATGCTATTTCTCTTTCTGCCCAGCCTGTCACCTCCTCATTTTCTCCTGCAACCCCCAGTTTGACAGATGCACTTGCAGTAATACTTTTCTAGTTATTGACTTATTCAGACTCTGCTATATTGCCAGCTTCCTCCTGAGAGCGCTGCTGTATCGGGAGCCTGCTTCCTGTGCCTGAAAGTAAAGCTAAGTAGATTTCTAAGCACCACAAGAACTGCAATATTGTGTCCTACAGATGCACAGCTTATTTCCAAATTAACCCATGCTGTAGAGATTTATCCATGATTTACAGAAACAACTGACATTTCCAAGTGAAATGCATGCAGCCCACATTACTGTAGGCTAGGCAGCTCTGTCTCAGTGACAAGGGTAGGGTATGTGTACATAGTCTACACAGAACATCACACATGAAATACATCCACAACCTCTGAAAAATCAAGCAGATTTACATTCTGTCCTGTTTGATTGTCTGTGCCTGATTTTTAGAGCTATTTTGTTGCATACCTCACAAGAAAAAAATTGATGTATAACAGATAACAAGTTCAATTTTTCTTGTAAAAATATATTTTAAAATGAAAACTAGACTATAGTGGTGACTGTGGCATGGACAGATTGACATGGAACCCTATCAAAATCATGAAACTGCTGAGACAACATTAACTCAGTAAGGAATTAAAGGAGAATTTAAAAAAAAAATCTAGTAAATCTTACAATCAAAAAAGTTTGGTGACATTATTAGGCCACATATGATTCTGATCAAAAGCAACTTGTAAAAATACAAAGTAAATTAACTCATCTGAAAGAGCTTAAGAAATTAAAAGTATGAAGTTGGGGTGTCTGCAGAGGGCTCTATCAGTGCTACTGTTAGCCCTGTTCAATGTTTTAGGAATGGACAAAAATGTCTCTATCGATAAAAAGTATATTGATACTGACAGGTAAACATGCAGGGTAGATAGGATCACTTTAATGCCATCTAAAGATATCTTGTAGTGCACTTTGTTGATCAAGTAAGAAACATTCTGTTTCTACTACCTTAACCTATCAACCCTGATAAAAACAAGGAAACCTTATATAGCTGTTAACTTCTCTCAAGCTGACAAGTGTTTAATTGTAAAACAAACTGGTTTAAAGTGCATCTGACACAAATGTACATGCAATCACAATCTGCAAAATGACCCAGATGTAGCTTCAGGCAAAGTGAAACTGTTTTCCCAAATTACTCTTATTTTCTTAATATTTGTCTGGTATCAGTCTGCCTTTGTTTCTAGTCTAGCTAGGATCTTAGAATTATTTGTGTGTAATATCTGCCAATTTAATTAATGGTCTGCTTACTCCTTTTTCCAGATCATTAATGAAGATGTTAAATAAGACCATTTCTAACAGTAATCCCATGGTGCCTTGGCAGACACCTCTCCTCACAACATAATTTATCATACTCTTTGTTTGGAGATTGTTTGGATGACATAGTTGATGTAAAAGGAGGTTGCCCACCTGCTTGGCTGTGTTAACCACAGGGAACATATTACACCAATTACTGAAAAACTTCACTGACTTTATTTTCTTCTTGCTGCAAGTCAGAAAATGAAGAGTGTTGATGTCAAGTTCTAGAGAAGAGCTCTAAACCTTTTGGTTCCTGACACCAGAAAGATATTTCAGCAATCAGATCATTGTAAATGCTCCAGACAAAATGCATTTCATAGCAGCATATCCCTACCTTTTGAAAAGAAGCCTTACAGAATTAACTGAGACCAAAAAACAACCAACTAACCACCTCAAACACTTCAATTCCTTGAGAAAACAACTTATTTTTAATTAAAGGGATCCCCAAACAGAGAATGTTAGGTTGCAATTGAGTTACAAGAAGCCAGCTTCCTCTCCTACTTTGAGGGGAAAACTTATTTAGAAGTAGGTAAACTGTATTTAAGTTACTTTAGACAGTGACTTCCACACATGCAGGATTCTCAGGATAACCCCCCCCCCCCCCCCCCCCCCCCATTATTATCTAGGTAATGTTCTCACCTGCATGGTATAACTAACTTTTGTTTAGTGGTTTGCCTCCTATCTTCTGTCATAGCTTGTTGATGTAGTTTTGCTTTCTGGTAAATTGGCCTACAGATGATCAAATGTTCTTCCCCACCTGAAAAGACAAATACAAATTTAGTGGTCACTGTGAATCTCAGTACTTTTTATTCTATTTGTGTCAAAATTTCATATAATCTCTTGTGAGCCGTAGTGGAAGCTTGCCACTATTACAAAAAGAGTCCTTGTGCCCTTCTTTTCAAGACAGCAGCCTGCTCAAACCCAAGATTCCTGTAGTATGACTTTGGGCAGCTACACAAACTAAAAAATGTGTACTTTAATGGCTTAGATATTATTCATATTGCTTGCAGATATAAATTGTACAAATCTTCACCCAGTGTGCTTCTGAAGTCCAGTCAAGAGGTCATCTTTGGCTTATGCTATGCAGTTGAGGATTTTTTTTTCCTTCACCATATTTTGCTTATTAGGAATCAACATTAATCTTTCCCTGATACTCCAGTGTCTAGAAGCTTTTATTGCCCTGACATTTTTATTTACTCTTTTACAGAACTTCTCTTTTCCTTAGATCTGACTTAAATGTGTAGTAGAACAGACATAGTTCACAACTACTTTCTCAACAAGCCTCCTTAGCCTGTTATGGACCATACTCTATTAATAAAAAATCCTCACCATTTATGAAGACTGCAATGAGGGAATGGAAGGCAAAAGTTGAAATACAGTAAAGAAAGTTCAATATATCCAAAGGCAGTGGGAACAAATAATTCCTAATAATGCAGTCTTGCCAACCCTTAAATTGAAAAACTGCATCCAAAGGCAAGGTTTTGTCCTTTTTGAACTTTCCAGTACTCCTGGCAAACATCTTCCTCAACAGCTTCTATCAGGTTATATCCTGCCAAATAACCTTACTGCCAAATGAACATTCTCCCCACTTCACAAATCACAAGAAACTTTCTTGCACAGAAGCCCACATCTTATTACTACGGCAGTTTAATCAGCAACACTTTATTGACAGTCCTGTGCCAACACCTCTTAGATATAGTATTTCATTATTAGAAGGTGAAAAAATAAATAAGGCCTGCAGCATGTGGAAAGTACACTTTGAAATTCATTTAAGTAACATGAAGAATTTCACACAGAATTAAAAACCACAGTGAGAAAAATCTGGCTGACAAACAGTGTGGACCTCAGACTTGCAAAAACATACAAACTGAAAGAGACTTCTGCTGTTCACCTAGTCCAACATCCACTCAAACCAAGGAAGTATTCAAAGTGAGACCAAGCTCTCCAAGGCAGAGATTTCACATGTACCCTGGACAGCCTACTCCTGCGTTCAACCACTCTCCATGAAATATTTTCTTATAATGTAAAAATTTCCTTTCCTGAATGTCTTGCACAACCTCTTGTCCTTTTGTACTCATGTGAAAATACTCTGCTTTCTCTTTCTTCAAGCAAGTGAAGACAACAACTGGAAGTGTAGAAAGACTTGCTCTTCTCTTTTGCTAAGCAAATACTGCTCACTTATGTTCCTGATGTGGAACAGGATGCCCAGGGAGGTGGCTGGGGCCCCATCCCTGGAGATAATCAAAGTGAGGCTCAACAGGGCTCTGGGCAGCCTAATCTGCTTGCAGATGCCCCTGCTGACTGCAGAGGGGATTGCACTAGATGACATTTGGAGGTCCTCCCCAACCTGGACCATTCTATGAGTCTATGATTCTACATGCTCCAACCCCCTAAACATGGAGTGGAGCTCAGCTGAACTCTCTCTAGTTTGTCAATGTGCTAAGTAATGTCCTGCGATAAGTAATCCAAAACCGCACACAGGAGTCTGGATGTAGCTTTGTATGTGCTAACTAAACACAAATAATTGCTTTCCTTGATCTAATGGCACTTAGCCTTCAAAACCACAAAGGCAATGCTGGCTCATTTTCCATTTGACCAACATGACATCTGTAATTTGGTATGCAGCCCTGCTTCTCTGCAACTCAGTGCCTACTCCAGCATTTCTTGCATGGGGTTATTCCACCTCAGTAGCTGAAAAAGAGGATTCTTCTCTTGCTTCTGTACAACCATGGGCTTGTTTCTGAGCTCCCTCATGTCTACAAAATACACTACATCTTGTACACTCTGAAACTTAGCAAGTAATTTACCAATTTTAGTCTTTGAAGACCTACATTTGTTTTCCTTTTTTGCTTCCTTTTGCTCCTTTGTACTTCTTACTCCCTGAGAAAAAAAAAATAATCTTAGCTGGTCCTTCTCCCCTTTCCAAAGCTCTCCCTCGCTTGAAAGCCAGGAATGAAATGAAAACTTCAGCTACAGTAATGCTACACTGCTTCCTTCCAGCCAAGAGGAAAATTCTCTTTCCACTCTCCACAAGGAAAAGCAGAAATTCATATAGAGCTAGAGCATTTTATCCTACTTCAAAATTATCTCAGTGTTTACCAAACTCAGCAAGGTCTATCCTTTCCTTCCAATCTGTTACCCTTGACTGAGGTTCATGAGTAAAGTTGTGATTGTAAGATATTTGGGCCAGTGCTTGTATAGCTTCATCATGAGATGTGACACCACCTTTGGACAAAATGAGTATTTTAGAAAACAAAAATAGAAATAAATTTCATAAAAAGTTACATTCCCATACTTTCATTAGACAGTTTGAGCTCTGTTACTGCATTCTTACATGAGCTGCTGATAGGGGCAAAAGTAATAAATTCATGTATGGAAGGAATCCAGTTTTGTTTAATTTACCGGCATTGTTTGAGGAGCTATGAATCATGTCAGAGATTTAAAGGGATTACTGATAGAGAAGAGTGTAACCTTTCTTCCAATACAGCAGCTGTTCCAAAAAATTTCCATAATAACAGTTGCTTTTAATTATATAAAGAACTGCAAAGCCTTTTTAGCTTCATATCAGTAATGCAGCTTTGATTCAAAAGTTACTAAAGAGATAATCCTCAGCCTTTTTTGTCAAGGCCAGCTTGTGAATAGCAATGATTTAAATCCCAATGTCTTTTTTTTTTTTTCCAGGGGAAAGAAAGAATAGTCTTTATTTTCCTGGAACTTGGAATGAAAATTTATAACCTGTGCTTGGAAAACATTATTCTTCTAAGAGCCTTCAAGAAATGCTACTGATGCCTAAACAAATACATTTCAAGTAAAAATATAAAAAATATGGCAGACATTAGAAAAAAATATCCTGAAATACCTAAGTCCAACACTGCTGCTAAGAAACAAAAAATCTCTGTGTCTAGAATTGGTTGTGTTTATTAAATTTAGTAATTTTCAAGGCCCAGAAAAAAAGTCAGTGAAAATTGCATTTCTTTATCTTTCACTCTTCTTGCTTTTTTCTGTGATTGATTGCTGGCCTCTGACTTCTTAGTCCTTGTTCATTCTTCATTTTCTGGGCAGATCACTAGTTTGTGGAGATAATTAGAGACCCCTGCTATTCCTTCTAAGTCTTCAATCTTCAGGCTAATTAAAATGGAGTGCTGCATATACATATGCAGCTAATAATGGCTTACAGCAAGGTACTAAGAATTATACTATTTGTGTAATAGAGAAGTAAAAACTAGTTGCATCTGCTAGGACAATTTTTGCTATGGCCCTGATTGCATTTTGCCCAGCAAATTTCACTTATTTCAGGCAGTTATTACAGCTTCCTGGATTTAAAAATATTATCCATGCTTCAACAAACATTATCCTAATGTTTATCAGGACAGCATTAAAATACATCTAAACATGAAGGAAAGATTGCAAGTTCTCCATCTTAAGATTGTATTTTCCTAAATTCCCTTTTTTTATTCAAGATAATTTTAAATGTAAAACATCCAGGGCAAGTGAATACAACTCAGAGGTCTGGATTTATAAATGCAGTATTGGGAAGGCGACAAAGAATGTTTCTGCCTCTCTCCAGGTACCAATTTTCTCCTTTTTCATCTGTTTTAGAGTGTAGATAGCCTAGAGGCACCACTGGACACTTTTTTCTTAAACATCTTCAAGGCTTTACCCCTTGAATAAACTCCTGCAAGTTTTAAATATATTCTTTTCTCCTCCAGATGAATGTCATACTTTTAACTTAATTTGGGAAGAACAAATATCCATCAGGAAAACAAGAAAAACTACTAGGACTGAACTGTGTCTCAAGATGCAGTACAGTTACAAGCACTACTCATAAGCTGCTAGGTTGGTTGTCTGTACATATTCCATGAATATCCAGCTTTAGTAAGATCTGCTTTCCTCACCCTTAAGCAGTTGCACATTGCTGTCAAACTTGTTTCTCCAAATGAAGTTAAAATATGACTGTAAATTAGCTTATGCTATTGTGAATGGGTAGAAGCACCTATTCTATGGATCCAAGCAGAGGATTTAAGTGAGAAAGAAATAAGAACCTTTAAGGAGCCTATGAGTTTCAGTACAAATTTATAAAATAACCTTTTTTTTCTTTTCCTTTTAACAGCTATTTTTTCAAACATTGTCTTTCTGAATTTAGGATGGGTCTTAGCAAATTCTTCTCTAACATTACTCTGTAATTTATGAATTAAGAATGCAAAAGATGTTTTTTTTTTTGGGCATAATATTTTGGGAAGAAATATTCAGCAAAGAAACTTGATATTGCTTAAATAGTTATAAAACTTTGAAATGCTGCAACTTGTGTACTACACTGAACATTTCTGAAGAAATCCATCTATTTTCATAGCTTTCTTTTTTCTCCAGTTTTCTCCAGTTTTGCTTTCTAACACACAAAAGAAATATATACTTAGTCTGTATTAGTTTAATTTCAGAGGTCTGATACTGAGACATAATTGAAAACTAGGACTTTCCACATGCAGGGTCTGTGCTACCTAGCGTTGAATACAGCTGTGCTATCAGGAAACTAAGCTTCTTCTGCAGCCATGTTTCTGCTCTTAGGATGTGCACAAGCATCAAAACTTGAAGATAATCACTTTATACCTCATATGTAAATGGAACTGACTATCTCTACACTTGCTCTCAGAGTCTGCTCCAGAAGATGCGGTTTCTTGTAGTTTACTAGGTTAATTTTTGAACAGAAACATGGTGAGAAGAATATTGTAGTGGTGTCCACAACTTTCTCTCCTGCTTGATTAAAATAGTCACATAAGAAACAATAAGGCTAAGTTCAACGCATTTGAGCTGATTTGGAGCAACATATGGACTGTTGAGCTCCAAAGGAACTGCCATTATCACTGGGTTATTAGGTACTCTGATGGAGAAAGGAAGAAGAATCTCTTTAGTAATAAAGCATTTCCCTGCTACTAAAAAAAGGAAAAGAAAAATTAATGGGTGTAGATGGATGCTTAATACTTCATAACTATATACCACATAACTCTAGATTTCTTAACTCAAGGGTAATCTAAATGACTTTGGCTCCAGTCATTGTTTTTAGTTAAAAAACAAAGTATGTTATGCAAAATAAAAGCACTGACAAGAGACTGACTTAGCCTCAGTTCAGAACACTGTCTATTCTAGTCTCCTGCATACCTTCTGAGAGGTTAGTAACTCTAGGATCAACTGCTCTCCATTTCCCAAGGTAATGACACAGCACTGATTATTCAGGTATCAATGGATTAGTTTAAAGATGCCACCCCAGTTTCTATTTTTTCTTTTGAAAAAATGGCTTTGCTTGGCTATCTAAGCAATGCAGTGGTTCACTGATAGGAATTCAGACTGTGGAGAGGCATCTAATGCAACTCCATGGAGTGTCCAGACAGTACTCAGCTCAGTGTATGAGTGAATCATATTCTTAGACATAACGCTCCCCTTACCCTGCACAAGGAAAGTATGTGATTGCTTGACGTTATGCAGCAGGGTATTCAGTAGCAGGAATTGGTGTTGTTCCTTGTGTGGCTAATGAAGAGAAAGACCTAAGGAGGCCTCTCCTCTAAATCACACTCTGATAGGATGCCTGGTTTTTGCTCTTGATTAAGATAGGGAGTTCAATTTCCATTACCTTACAAATATGGTACAGTCACATACTACAATTATTACTGAATTTTAGGGAATGTGAATAGCTTGCCTCTCTCCTTTTGAATCTAATTCCCTTTGAATGAACCACTTACTGTGAACAGAAGAAAAACTGAGATTTAAGATGGATTAACTTTTTTTTTTTTTTGGGTTCCCCAGCAAAGGCCAAGAGATTAACACAGTACAACTGTCTCTTAGGAAAGAAGCGTGATTTTCAGTGTTTGAAAGCAATCCAAATCTAATTCATGACTTAAAATGGCTGAAGTACTCTGCCAAAAATTAACATGTCAAACTAGCCCAAATTTGCAAGAATTATTATTTTTTTTCTCTGTGTAGGGAAACAAGAATTGATACAGACAGGAAACTATTTTTTACTAAAAGAAAAGCCAAACAGTCATTCACAGGTGAATCTGTTACACTGTTAACCGCCACTTGGGCAAATCCTGGCAATATTGTGACAATATCAAAATATTAGTAATTTAAAAAAAAATATAATTGCACACATAATGAAGTTTTAGAATAGAAGTTTTTTGGGGTTTGGTTTGCTTTGGTTTGGTTTAGTTTGGTTTGGTTTGGTTTGGTTGTATCCTCTGCCTGTCCTACTCTAACTTGTGTTGCTTTGGCAACATAAAGTACAACAAAATATGCTTTTATAAATATATTAATGGCAAGAGGAGGGGCAAGGGCAACCTCCACTCCTCAGTGGATATGGACGGGAATATTGTAACAAAAGATGAGGAAAAGGCAGAGGTACTTAACACCTTTGCCTCATTTTTCAATAGCAGGAGAGGTTGTCTTCCAGACAACTGACCTCCTGAGCTGGCAGATGGAGTCAGGGAGCAGTACAGTTCCCCTGTAGTCCAGGAGAAAGTAGTTAGAGACCTGCTGAGTCACTTGGATCCCCCCAAGTCCATGGGACTAGATGGGATCCATCCTAGGGTGCTGAGAGAGCTGGCAGATGAGCTGGCCAAGCTGCTCTCCATAATTTTTCAACAGTCCTGGCTCACTGGAGAGGTCCCTGATGACTGGAAACTGGCCAACATGATGCCCATCCACAAGAAGAGCCAAAGAGCCAGAAGTAAGAGCCAGGGAATTCCAGGCCTGTCAGCCTGACCTCAGTGCCAGGCAAGACTATGGAAAAGGTCATCTTACAGGATGGCCAAGGGATCAGGCCCAGTCAGCATGGATTTAGGAAGGGCAGGTCCTGCCTCACCAACCTGATCTCCTTCTATGATCAGGTGACTGCCTGGTGGATGTGGGGAAAGCTGCGGATGTAGCCTTTGGCACTGTTCCCCAGAGCAAACTCCTGGCCAAGCTGTCAGCCTGTGACTTGGACAGCAGCACTCTGTGCTGGGTTAAGAACTGGCTGCAGGGCTGAGCCCAGAGAGTGGTGGTGAATGGTGCCACATCCAGCTGGCAGCCAGGCACTAGTGGTGTCCCCCAGGGATCAGCGCTGGGTGCCATCCTGTTCAATATCTTTACTGATGATCTGGATGAGGGGATTAAGTGCATCATCAGTAAATTTGCAGATGACACCAAGCTGGGGACACATGATATGTTTTCTGTAATGGAAAGAAAGAACTTTCCACCAATAAGAGGACCCTGGCACTCATGGCATTATTTATTTTGAGATAACTGACAAAAACCAATTTAACTATGCATCTGTATCAACTATGTATGACCATCAAAAAACACTGGCAGACCAGGAATTCATAACCCGAACACATTCCCTGAACAGTGCAACTATTTGCATTAATTGCAGTAACAGACTTAATTTAGAAGGATTTGGGGATGTTTTTACAAGGTTTAGGAAGGATTTCATTAGGATTACATGATGAGCAATTTTGAGTGCGCTTAACTGTTCACATGATTCTCTCTCTAGGCAACCATGAAACATCAGTCAGCCATTGCTTATTAATTCTTATCCAAGATTTTGTCACCAGAAAGGGAATGTCTTTGTAGTTCACTGTATACTTCAACCAGCCAGAAGCAGAAAAGATATGCCTTTGTGAGAATCTGAATGATGACATTGTTCCTTGGACTGTTGGATTAGAACAACAGAGTGTGCTTGTATTCTGAATTGCTTCCAGAGAAATGTAACTTTACTATTTGGTCTAAAATGACAGTCCATTTCAATTAGTCTGTATTTGTCATATGATAGTATTCCTTGCCAACATCTTTTTCAAGGCTTTGTTAATTGCGAATTTAACTTATGTATTTAAACTGCACACCAATGTTCTAAGACTAACGCATTAATCCAAGGGGGAAAATGTGCATAAACCAAAGAGTTTGAGCAACTGGATGTTGGTAGCTCTACTTGCATATTAACCACTTTGATTTTATGACAAATGTCCTATGATAAGAGTTAGTACAAGGCAGGGAATCAAGGCTTCTGTATATGTTCTGGATGATGGAATTAAAACCAGGATTGCATACTTTTCATAATTCTGAGAAACATGACATTTGTTAAAGAATTTTTTTGGTTGATTGGTTGGGGTTTTTTTGTTGTTGTTGGTTGTTTGGGTGTTGTGTTTTGTTTGTTTGTTTGTTTGTTTGTTTTTTCATTCAATGAGATCACAAATGCAATAAAATACCAGCCATGTCAGCAAAAATACAAGTGTCCATTTCTGAGCACACTGTTCTACTGTGTACTATTATCTGAATATAAATACTGCAAATGCACAGCTCAAGAAATGGTGCCTCAGAACACCACTGAGAAAAGCAGCAGAGGCAGCTGTGTACACAGCACAGTAACAGCAGATAAATTTATATGTAGATTTACTCAAGTTCTCTTTTAAAAACAGATTTTATCTTTCGCTGTAGGTGACTTGCCATTATTTGCTATATCAATTATCATAGTACAGTAGAATGCTACAATTTTGTTGATGTAAGAGCAGACAGGAAGAAAAAAATAGTGAAATGTTAAACTTATACTTGAGACAGATTTATTTGTTTGCTTGCTCTTGAAATTTGCACATTTAATTACCTGTGGGAGAGATTATTTCTTGTGGACATATGATTTTTTCAAAGGCAAAATAAGGTGTGAACAACTATTGATTGAATTACCTGCCATGAAATGTTATATTCTAATAAAGAACTCTGAAATAAATTTAATGAAAGCTTTTATTTTGTAAGCAATCCATCAGTCTTCTTTTAAAACTTGCATCTTACAAAATGTGTTTCCTGATAGCCTGGGAACTGCAGTGTTGAAACTGAATGGCAGCAACTGAGATTTTTTGACTCAAGGAATTATTATAAAAGCAGATAAGATTACTCTACTTGGAATGCTGTAAACCACAACCAATTGTACATGTCTGTCTTGACTGTAATACCATGTCATTAAAAACTGCATCAGCAATAATTTTGCCCAACAACTGTTTGTCATTCGGTTTCCATAATTTAGATACTTATACTTAAAAACCACCCTCATTAGAGTTCATCATTGGGTATTTGTTTTAAACTATAAAACTGTCAGACTGGTACCTCTCATAGTGCTAACTCTCACTCCTTTGTTACAATTGTATTCATAAACACTTTTCTCAAAATGAAGAAACTCTCAGTTGTTGATCAACCACCTAACACTTCAATAGAAAGTTCACCAACGGTAGTTTGTATGTACTTGGAATTCCACTTCTAGTGGAATAAAAGTGCATGCAAAAGATAAGTTACTGTAGACTCTCTAGTTAAAAGTCATTGTTTACATGGGTGGAAAAAGGGGTAGAGAAGTTTAAAGAATAGCTAGTATTGCAGCATCTGATAAACCTGCCGAATTAGATGTGGAATTGAAAACCCTACCTGCTGTAACACAGAGAACAAACCATCTACTGAAAAATATCCAGTTATAAAATCCCTTATAATAAAAAATTACATTTGCTTGTCAAGTAACAGAAATTGTTATTATCTATACTTTTAAGGTGCCTGCATTTGAATACAGAAATCACAATTACATATTGGTTTCTAACTGCCTTGGAAAAAACAGCAAATAAGGAGTCAAAGGCAACAGAAAAATCACTTTGAGTTTCACATACCATTTTGGAACACTGGTGGGTTCTGCTCCCTGGCTAGCGAGCACTCCTATCTCAGCAGCATTTGCCTTATTGTTTTAATATAGAATGATGACAGCACAAAATGCAACAAAGAGTAGCGCACCCTAACTTGATTTCAGCAAATGTGCTTACACCTAATTTAGTTACTTTCTTTCAGGGGGAAAAAAACCCCAAACCTTATTCTTTCAGGAATAAAATGCTTTTTAATTGAACTCAGATACAATCCAGCATATGGACTGTTTATATATGAAATTATATTGAGAGATTTTGACCAGTGTGAGTATACTTCACAAGGTGGGCACATTAAATAGTGTTTAATGTTCTACCTTCAAATGCAAGTCTCCTCAATTTTCTTACAGCTAGTGGAGTTTCTTCCACCTATTCTTATTTGAAATGCAGCAGAGAAAGGATTATTTCCCTTGTGTAAACTTGGGCTGACTGCAAAAACCTATTTAATATTGACTTTTTAACGGCTGAAATTAACTTCCAGTTGCACATTAACCAACTCCTAAAAGAAGATGTACTTGCAAAGGTGTTTTAGACAGTATGTGGAAGTCCGCGACAACTAATTAGGTATTTGAGAACATTAGAAGTTCACACTTATGAACACAATAAACGGGATATGTTGTTTTCCCTGAAGGGTCTCACAGAACAGCAAAAGCTGGCCGGGGCTGGAAAAGATCCGAGCCTACCCGTGAGGCTTGTTTCCCTCTCTTGGCCGAAACTCCCCTAGAGGCCGTACGCCTCCCCCAACTGTCATAACCCCACAGCTCCAGTCTGCCGCTTACCAGGGCGGAGGCGGGGCTGCCCCGTCGCGGCAGCACCACCCCTAAGTGAGCGGCTGATTTGAACAAAGGCGGCAGCCATGGTTGAGGGTCCGGGCTGTAAGCTCCACGCAGAGAAGCTGCGGGCGCGGCTGCGGCGGAGCCAGGCGGTGCGGAGCGCGCGGGGCAGCGCCCTGCCAGCCACAGCCAGCAACGCGGTGAGGAACCAGGCTCGGGCCGGAGCTTAGCTCAGCTGGGCCGGGCCGGGCCGGGTCAGGTCAGGGGTGAGGAAACAGCCCTCCTCCGCTCAGAAACGGGGCCGGGCAGGGAGACGCAATGTCTGATGTCCTGAGTGTACGCGGCAGTAAACGCCGCCAGGCTAGGGGGAGAGCAAATTAATCTAGGAGTCACTGGAGCGCGGCGCTGTCAGGACCGAGCTCAGGGGAAAGAGAGACGTGAGCTGCCTGTGGCCTTCCAGCCCGCCCTGTGGGTGCGCAGGGATCCTGCGCCCTGACTACCGCCCCCTGGCGGTGGGGAGGAGTGTGTCCGTGGCTGCTGTTTGTTTCTTTAAACTGTTAAGATATTGCGATTAGCATAATAAATAAGCCATAGCAGGTCGGATATGTCAAAAGCAGCCGAAGCTATAGAAACATAAAAGCTTTGGGAAATAATGAGGGAAAACTTCTAGAGTCGCTCTTGTTCACTCGGGATAAATTTTAAAGTGTCGTTGAGTTTTCATAGTCTTGTAAGTTATTACCAAATCTGGACAAAACATGATGAGCAAAAGGTATAGTTGGCCTGCCAAAAAAGACGTTTTAGTTCTGTAACTAAAACAACAACACCCACACACAAATCCCACAAACCAATAACACCCCCCCCCAAAAAACTCTACAACAACAAAAACTAGACTAGCTATTTAAAGAAATAAGGAATGTGACATCTGCTCTCATTTTGCACACTATATAATTTATCTACTAGGTTTTATCCTTTCTGTTGGCAGCATAAAATAATTCGCTAGTGTGAAACTCTGCTGGGGCTGGTAAGACATGTATAAGTTCAAGGTGAAGTATTTTTTTGGGGAAAAAAAAAGAAGTTATTTTTCAGTCTCAGTTACTTCCTAGTCTGAACGAACCTGAGTGTCTCAAAATAAACCTTGTTGCATACTGACTTTAATATATTTATTGGAAAGGGTGACGCACTGCTTATGAGAGAGCAAACTTTTGCTTCCTTCATATTTTGATAAAAGGCAAAGTAAATGATGTTGATGTTATGCATTTTTTTTTAATTTTCTACTTGACAGAATAGTTTTATAGCTATTACTTAAATGTGGATCGTTTCAAGGTGATAATACGGTGAGAGATTGCAGAGTAGCTCTGAAATTTCACTAACTAGCTCATTTGTCAGTTCCTTTCATACGTATTTTCATGGCAATTGAATGTTGTGATTGAAGCACATATCTGTGCCTTGTGTCTGGGGCTCTGATAACAGTAAGTTTCAGCAGGTTCTGGGGTCCTTGGAGTACTGCTTTGGGGAACCTTGACAAGCTGAGAAAAATGGGATGGCAGAAATTGAAGTTCAGCATTTTCAAGACCTGCAGAGTCCTGCACTTGGAATACAGTAATGTCATGCAATGACACAGGCCTTGATGCTGGTCAGATGGAAAATGGCTCCACAGAATAAAAAAAGAGGACCTAGGGTCCTGTACCAGTTAATATCATATCCTTAGTGTGCTGTTTAAGGAATAGGGTCAGACCCATACTAGGCTGTGCTAGGGACAATGTAGGTAGCAAGCTGAGGAGAGTAATTCTTCCCTCAGATGTTTCAAGGTTACTTCTGGACTATTGTGTCCAGTTTTTGACTCCTCAGTAGGAAAAAGACAACTTACTAGAGTAAGTCCCCTGGTATTATTAGTAGGCTGAAGCACATGGTGCACAAGGAAAAGCTGATAGAACTGGGGTTTTATTGCTCTTCAACTACATAAAAGGGAGATATGTGGGAGGCAGAGCTAGACTCCCATCAGAGGTACACAGGAAGATGAGAGGTAGCAGATGCCAGCAACAGTAGGAGAAATTTTTAGTAGATATTAGGAAAATCTTTCCACCACAGTAGTCAAACCCTAGAACAATGACCCAGGTAGCTGCAAGTCTCCATCCCTGGAGCTACTCTGAAGTTGACCAAATGAGGCCCTGGGCTGCCTGACTTAAGTCAGTCCTTCTTTGAGCAGGTGTTTGAACCAGATAACCTGCAAATGTCTCTTCTTACAATTTCAGTGGTTTCCTGTGCGAAGCAAGGAAAGATTATTGCTTCAATTTCACGATTATCTTTTTATTGTTGTGTGGTAGTGTCCCACCTGCTGTTCAATATCTTCTGAGATTAGACTTCCAGCTAGCAGGCAGAGATATGTCTGTGGGCTCAGACTTTTCAGTAATACACAATGCCCCATGTGAAACACTGAAGCATTTTTTTAGCTTGGATAAAAATCCAGCAAGAGGCATTTGGAAAAGAGTGTAGGTCTATGACTGGCAGAACTGACACTGACTAGTATTTCATACTCAAATTATACCTGTATAGCGTACATAAGCCTGAAACTCTTGTGAATACATGACTTGAAGGAAAAAGCATAAAACACCCTTATAAAAAAGATGTATTGTTTTAATTTGGAAAAGAGTGGTCTAAGTTATGGTATCATTAGCAATAGTAACTGTCTGTTTCATGGGATCATAATCTCATTGATTTTGATAGAGCTGCTTAAGGAGAAAAGGTTTAATATTGTCCAGTTTGGAAAATTAATTAGTACAGCTACTTGCTGAATGTGTACTCATGCTATAATCACAGATTCACAGATTGCACTGAGTTGGAAAGGACCCTCAAAGGTCATCTTTTCCAACCCCCTCGCAGTGAGCAGGATCACCTCCAACTAGATCAGGCTGTCAGGGCCACACTGAGTCTGATCTTGAATGTATCCAGGGATGGGGCCTCAACTGCATCCCTGGGCAGCCTGTTCCAGTATTTTTCCTCCCTCGTTTTCTTCCTTATGTCCATCCTAAATCTACCCTGCTCCAGTTTTAAACCATTGCCCCTCATCCTATCACTACACGCCCTTCTAAACAGTCCTTCCCCAGGTACAAGGTCTTCCCCGAGCCTGCTCCTCTCCAGCTTGAGCAATCCCAATTTTTTCAGCCTTTCAGCCCTCCTCTGCACCTGCTCCAGCAGGTCCATGTCTCTCTTGTGCTGGGAGACCTGGAGATGGACAAAATACTCTAGGTGAGGTCTCACAAGAGCAGAGTGACAGAATCACCTCTTTCAACCTTCTGGCCAAGCTCTCTTGACCAAAGTAGGCTAATCAAAGTAGTATAAATTCTATTTTAATCTCTTTCTGTGTATTCATTTTCAGCAAACTGCTGCAAGTGAGGAGAGAACCTTGGGTCATGATTTCCTTGTTGGATGTGTTTACAGGGGAGTGCAGACATTGGGAAAGGAACTTTTTATGTATTTTGATCAGAAAGCTTTGAGGTAAGTGGCCAGAAAAAGGCTTCCTATGTGTTCAGACTGTATGTATGTGAAAGGGAGGGGTCAACTTGTTACCCTAGGCTTTAGAGATTTTAAAATTAATGTTACAAGAAATTTCTAAGCAGCTTCTCTTCCATGCTGGCAATACTGGATATAGTCACATTATCAGTTAATTTATCACTTTATTCTTAGTCTAAGATTCCATGTAAAGCTGTCTGGAAAAGACAGCTGTTCCTTGAAAAACTTAGTTTCAAACATGAAATTGCATTTTCTAGGGACAAAACCCAGAGAAGTGCATGAAGTTACAGTTAGATTACCCTTAAAAGAAAAAAAACAACATCAATTCTGCATTCAGTGTGGGCTTTGTTACTGAGTGACTGATCTTGAACAAAGGTGTAAAGTTGTAATTTTTGTTAATTTAGAACTGATAATATCTACAAATACCTCACAATTCTGTGACATAATATTTTGGCATTGTCACTGCTGTTACAGGAGAGAGATGGAACTGAAAATCCTTGGCTGCAATTATAAGAGTTTACAGTGGTTCCATACTGGATAAATAAAGGCTGTGATATATCAGTAATTACCTAGCATGATATGCAGACTGATCTTTGATATCAGGGGCCCGCTGTTTATCAGATATGGTGCTATATGCTTATGTCTCCTATTAGAGAAATGCAACGAATCTTAAAAGTACATGACAATCATACAAGTAACTAGTAGAACAGGACTGCATAGCTATTTAAAGGTATCCATATTAGTGAAGAGTAGGATTATGGTCCTAATCAGTTTCTCTCCTTTGTATTGTGCTTCATTTAACTGAACCACAGAAGAAAAAGCATTTTTTTTAAAAAGAAAAAGATAAGTCAGTTATAAAGGAAGATTAGAAAAAAGTAAGAAAAGGTAACAGATACAGATGTTAGCCTTTTCTAAGTGACTTACATGTGTTATATTATCAGAAGAAAGAAGCTATTACTAAAGGATTTGAGTAAGTGTCTTGCAAAATTTCTTTTCAGAAAGAAAGAAAACATGGCTAAGTTTCAGTCTGGAAAATACAATCCTTTGTACCCTGAAAGAACTTAAATAAGTCTTAAGCTTTCTAGCTACTGTAATAACTTACTGTACTTAATGAAAATAGTTTTAATTTGTCATTTGAAAAATCTTAAAAAGTCCATCAGTTATTATAACTTTAGAAACTGTATTTAAGAAATCTCTTATGTCAGTTATTTGACTGGAAATGTAGAAGTTATGTACAGAAAAAGCCTCCTCTACACAGAAGGCAGAAGTTACTAATCTGATAATGAAGATATTCATGCTCTTGCTTTAAAAATGTGCATCTTAAAGAGAGAAGGGGTAGAGGAAGGGTTCAGAAAATGCATCTTATAACAGTTAAGGATTACTATTGGAAGAGGAAATAAGGAATATGCTTTTAGAGGATGTATTATTTCTTTATTGACGTTAACTTTTAAATATAAGACATTTTGTCATGAGGAGGGTTACCAATATGTGGACTCTTTACGTAGCTTCTCAACATAACAAAACCAGCTTTTATCATGTCCTGAAATTACGAATAAAAAGCTGGTAGTCATGCTGGAATAATATTAGTCAGACAAGTCTTGTGAAAGACTATGCCATGAAGGGTAATTAACTGATTTTATGCTCCTGGATTTTCTCAAGTGGGGAATGACTGCCTGGTGGGAGATGATAACCTGGCCATGAAATTGTTTTATACAGTTTGGCTACTGTTTGCCTGAATTGCACATGAGGAGCATGCTTCTGAAGTGTTGCCATGTTGTAGACAGCAATTAGTAAATGATGTTCAGTGTATCTGCAATCCATGGTGGGCAGTGGAAGTGCCTTTTTTTATTTTTTCTTGACTATAAATGAGCCATGACACCCTAAAAATTGAGTACTTTTACTTTTTGATGTCCAGTTAAACAAGGGCATTAAAGCCACTGAAGAAAATTGAGGTTTTTAGAAAAATCTGGGTTTTGTTGTGTTTGGTTTTGGTTTTTTTGCCATAAATCAGAGAAGGATGAAAAAATCCTGATACTTGTGAGTTGTGCAGGAGAGACTTGTGTGGACTGCAAGTTTTGCCATAGAAATGATACAGCTATGTGAAAGAAGATGGCCAGATTTTAGTTTCTATGGTGTGCTGTTCATGTAATTATGAAGTGATAAATGGTTTGGAAAAGTTTCTGAAAACTAATAACGCACTTAATGGTTTTGCATAACTGAAAACAGACAAAAATATTCTTTGGAAAGAGATAACTGTTGGCTGCAAATCCCTTAAAGGAAAGACATCTACTCCATTGAGTGGGAATTACCTCTTGGCCCTTAAACCTTGATCATACAAATTGCCTGGTTTTTACATTTCCTTACAATAGTTTGAGAGTGTTGATATCAATATTTTATTTTTATTGGGGAAAAAATAAATAAGAGATCCTTACAATATTGTGTAGCACTAAATAATTCAAACCCCTCACCTTTTTACTTTGAAACAACAAAAAACCTTCAACTCCTTACTACTAGCTATCCTTGAATAACAGGTTCTAGATTTAATGTGGCTTTTCTATTTTAATTAAAATGAGAAGATATGTATTTTGCCCAATTTGGGGACATCAAAGATAATGAAAAACTGAAGTGAAATTCTGTCGATTTCTTGAAGTTTTTCAATTTAAATGCATAGCCATGACTGAATTATTTTTTCTAGTCATGAACTGATGAATCATTAAGTTAGCTAACAGTTGTGCTTCTTAATGCTCCTTTTAAATGGGATCTTAGTAAATGAAGCCATCAGTTGCTATTTCTTTAAAAATAACTTTCTGGAAGGAAGCATTTAGTGTATTACTAATTGGTAGCAAGAAGCAAGAGTTTAGTTTAAAAAGAAATTTGACTAGTTAAGCCTGTGCAGTTCTGCTGATGGTGCTTGAGAACTGGAAATAGCTACTGAACATCAAAGTGGCTAAAATAACTGTATCACCTGAAGTGACTTGTAAGAAGAGAGTTTTGGAAAGACACAGATTTTTAAAAAGTAAAAACAGTGAGTAAATGCTATGAGAAGGTTACATTAATCATGGTCTTAATGCCAGCTCCTGAAATGTAACCGACGGGCTGAAAGAAAATACATGAATGATGTAGTGTTTCTTTGGTCATTTGTGTAAATATTTTTTGCAGCTACAAAATAATCTAGCTTTTGTAATACACAATGTCTAGAAGTAGGATAGTCCCTGTGTCTCATGTGGGTTTGGGAGGTTTTGGGGGGTTTTGTGTCTGGTTGGTTGGTTTGTTTTGGGTTGTTTTGTTGTTTTTTTTATTAAGGACTTGAATGTGCTAGGTGAATTTATAATAAATAATATGTAAGAGACCATAGTCAAACATGTCCTTTGCTTAAGTATACTTGCTCACAGTAGAATATATTATAAAATGTAAGACCTCTTAAAGCACTTAAAGTAACTAGTAAAAGGAATGCTTTAAAGAGTCTGTTCTACTCCTTTACCATGTGTGCATTTTTCAGTTTCTTTCTTTTATTAATTTTTAATTGACTTGCAGGTTTTGCCTTGGTCATAGGCAAAGAAAATCAGAAAACAACATATGGCAGATGTTAGTTGTCATGGCGTTGCTGAAAGTGGCTTTGATATGATAATAATTTTGGAAATACAGGGATTGAAATATTTAGTTTCATACCAGGTGAATTCTGCCTGATTTAACAGAAAATTGCCTGGTAAAGTAGCCTCATTTCTTTCAGCCTCCCTGTGGACTTAAGGACCTATGCTGGAAGACCAACAAGTCAAGTGAGAAAGTTTCTCAGTGTGATACATCAAAAAAAATGTTACTTAATGATCAGATTTGGCTTTTGTATAATGAAGGCTGCAGGAGAACTGCTGTTTTGAAATGATTTTCACAGAGGAGGGTTCTTTGGGAGTTGAGCACTATGTAAGCAGGTAGTTCGTTGCCGTGGTACTGTTAATTACTGTTTATGTGCCAGTGAAATGATTTGGTTAGATAAGAATTCTTTGTAACATCAAAAAATAGCCTAGTTGGAAACCTTGTTGAAATACTCATAAGAACTCTTTTTCTCTGAGGGTTCACTTCGGTATGAATGGTTCCATGTGCATTAATCCTGATGGAAAAAAAGACAGAAATGGAGCACTACCAGTTTTGGAGATACAGCTCACTGAGGACACTGTCTGTTTTTTCGAGGTGACAGCAGAGTACAGGTAAAGCAGAAACTAGCCAAATTAAACACAGCATGTTTTTTTTCTTTATATAACATTATTTTAAGAGCATTGTGAAAACTCACACACAAACTAAGTGCTTGGATAGAAAGAAACAAAACATTCTAAAGGTATCACATTTATTGGTATGGTAATTTAATTTTGTTACTTTTGTGTCTGAGTTTTCATACAGTTAAAGTAGTTCCATGCCACAGACTTAGTGTAAACACTGGGAAGGAATGTTGTATTGATTCAGTTCTTAGTCTTGGATGCTGAAGCCCATTGCCTCTTAATTTCCATGCTAGTCTCACTTCCCTAAGAAGAATAAGACCTGTGATGGTTAGCGGTTTCATATAGTTATGATCTCAAGGTTCTGTTTTATTTTGTTTTCTTTTTGCATGCAAATTGGTATGATTGTTCTAATTTACTTTAAATGGATGATTTTGACCATCAGCATTGTACTTCTCACTCCTAATAATAAAAACATTGCAGTCTTTATTTTAAAGCACTTGAGGCTTGGGTGAAAAGGAATGTGTAAATTCAAGTAACAAATATATGCATATTTAACATTACAAGACATAGAAGCTTATGTAAACCTGACACTTCTTGTGCTGTTGTATTTTCAAATGATTATGCTTAAACTAATGAAATCAAGGTTTAAGAAAATACATCTTTGATTGTGGTGTAACTACAGGACCATGTATCCATACAATTAGCTGTGTTTGATGGCCCAGAACTGGGGGTTTTTGCATCTTGGAAGTAGTTCCAAAGCAAGGACCCAGCAATTATTTTTCAAACTAATATGAACAAAAAGAAGGTGATTTCTTGTATCTTGGACAATATATGTGTTCCATGTATGTATTATTGACCTGTTTTTGGAAGGGATGGTTAATGTAATTTCTATGCCTCTTCCTGTACTTTCAAGGTTCTGTTACTTGCATGTAACATTCCCTTATATTTTGATGTGTTGTTTTAAAAATCATACTTATATGTTAGCAGATAATTAAAAATAATCTATTTTTCTTTTCCAGAAGTGCAGCTGAGTGTGAGCAGAAAGTAAGAATGATGGAAAGCTTGGATGTCTGCTCTCCAAAGTTTAGCTTCTCCAGAGCAGAAACTGAGATTAAACAGCAGAAAAACCGTATGCTGTGTGATGTGTTACTGGATCAAGCAGTATTACCTGGAGTGGGAAATATCATAAAAAATGAAGTACTTTTTGACAGTGGTCTTTGTCCAGCTGTTGAGGTGGGTGACACCAAAATATCTACATATTTATATAATATTTTTCCATCTTCTTGCCTTTATTTTATAATCTGTTGTTTCTTAAGGTATTCTAAGACACCAATGTTTTATCATTATAGCTAATAATGTAACTTTCTTTGCCATAGCAGTAGTTGCTGTTATTCCTGCCTCACAGAGTGAGTACAACTTTATCTGGCATTCTTTTGTACTACCATTAAATTGTCAGCTTTTATAGGACATATATAAAGGACAGTGAAGAGTGCTCAGGTTTTCTTTGTTCAGTTACTACCCAAAAATAGCCTATGTGGTAGAGCTGATTATTTTTGCAGCTGCTTCAATTCCTTTCCTGCTAGTTGGCATTGTTTGCTTTTCTAGTATAGTTTACCATACCTTTTTTTTGGTTAAGATCCTCAACCATGCCTCTCCATACTGTGGTTGAAAAGAAGTCTGATGTTTGCAAAAGCAGTAACAGAGAGCAGTAGAAGCATAGTATTTCTGAAAGTTTTTCATAGGATCAGTCTGGATGTTAGTTGTATCTGCAGTGTCAGCTGGCAGAGGGTGGAAAAATGTGACTTAAGGTTTTGAGTTCTTAACAAAAATGTATTTGGGTTAATAAATCTCTCTAATTGTGGTGCCTTCAGCTCAAGTATTCTTCCTGAAGATCTTTCATAGGAAAGAGCCTCTGATGATGAATGGGTTTTATTACAGTCCATGAGGAAGTTAAAAGGAAATTAATGAGTTGTTATCTGCATGTGATTCCTGTGATCAGGAACTCTTAGGTCAATGCAGAAGATGACAGCTGAAGTTTTTACCTTATGTCTTGCACATATGAGGCAAAGTACATTGGTATTCACGCAGTGAGGTTGTGTAGTGTAAAATACAAAAACATACTGGTCTATTGAGATAATGTGAACAGTAAACAACGTGATTCTATATCAGTTGAAAGTGTTCCAAGTGCCCTTTCACTACAGGTCTTTCTGCTGTTGTGCCTTAGCATTGTAATAGTCTAAAAAGTATTTCTTGTCTTACAGGTTTGCCAACTGTCAGACGAGCATGTACGTCACTTGGTGAAAATGACACGCGATTTTACCCTGCTTTTTTATAAGGTATTGGCACATGTTTTGGAGAAACCACATACAGCATATTAGATGTATGTGATCATCTAGTGCAAACAGTAAAAAGAGGCAACAGGATGAGCATCTCCATGAACAGGAATGTTGGTTTGTATGTTCTTTGTTGATTGTGAATTGTTGAATGAAAGACATGGGGGAGTCTAGACTGTGAGAATGTGCACAGCTTGGCCCAGTTGCAGCAGGACAGCTTGACAGATGCTGCCTGAGGGCCAGAAGAGTTTTGCTGTGTGTGCACTGTAATATCACTCTGAACATGTCAGAATTGATGTAAGTTAAGCACGCTCATATGTATGATAACATAAAGGTCACTCTTCAAACTGGGAACTAGAGATTGCCCCAGGGAAGTATGAAGGTAATTCATGTGGCTTCCTTTATGAAACTTGAAATACCAAGTATATTTATTTGAAACTTCTTGTTTCAGTTAGAAAAAAGTTGTTACTTTTTTGGTTGATTGCAAGAAATATATTCCAGCTTCTCCCTACTGCCACAACATCAGAAGGATCATTTCTTCCTCTGTAAACTCTGCAATTCCTGGTTGCTCTCTAACTCTCCAAAACAGAAAAAAGAGAATTTGACCTAATTCTTGTATGTTTTCTTCTTTGAGCTACATGCAGAGAAACAAACAGCAGCAGTGAAATTCTTGTCTGTTTCCTTTGGTATTCGTGTAAGGCAAGGAACTAGTGCTGCTGAAAATTCTCTTTTTGGTAGTCTGGGAAAAGGACACCTAACTTTCCTAATACTGTCTTTCAGTCAGAAAGGCCAGACATGTAATTTGTTTAACTACCTGCTTTCCCCCAGCCCACTGAAGAGTAGTTTAATCTGTTGGTTAGGGAAATCTTTTCATTCTCCAAACTTCGTAGTCAAGTCTAGCAGTAAAGAGATAGCATCTAGTTCTGCAACAACTATAATACTAGGAGACTTAAACATGTCCCTGGTGTTTAGACTGACAAGTCTAAACTTTCTGTAGCTCAATTTAGCTGTTTTCAAAACTGTTGTAATCTATACTTAGCAAATATTCACCAATTAAGAGCTTTCAAAGGAGAGCAAGCCCTCCCTCCACCGTGTTTCTTTAAGGTAAAAATATAATGAAAACTATTAAGAAACAAACTGTAAAGCTTGAGAAAACAAACTGCTTGTGAATATTCAAAGAGATATACATTAGTAATTCTTTCTGATGGAATTACCAGATTGTACTGGCAAACACATTCTCATTCAGTGAGGCTGATGAATAAGAGCACAGCAAAAGCAAATGTGCTGTGCTCAAAGACACCTGTATTCTGGTAGAACTCCAAGAGTCTTCATGCATTATTAATCTAGAGCTATTGAACCCTGCCAGAAATGGGCTAGTGTTGCTGAGCCAGCTGTGATGTTGTTTGAACTGTGCCCAAGCAACTGTGATTTTAGTGCTGAAACTTGTGGCTCTGCAGAGTTGGCTGCATCTCTATGGGGTTTTTCTTGTTTGTTTTTCTGCCAGTTCTAGCTGGTGTATGTCTATATTTACTCTGTGTGGATTGTCTCATGAAATGTGCCTGCTTGTCAGTCCACTGGAGGCTCTTTAGGTCACTGTGCCCTTTGGGTTTGTACTGTACTTAATTTGATTTCCTGCTAGGATCTGGGGAGCTCACCATGTGACTTTTCATGAGCCAACTTGTCTGGCATGGCCAGTGCTGAGATGAAGCTGAGCATCTTTACTGGGTGCTATCTGACTCCTGCAGAATCTCTGGAATATTTCAATATTGCTTAGTTCTTTAGGTTTTGGGAAGGTTGATTAACTGAGATCAGGTCTAAGCTTCTCTGTGCTGTGGTTTTGGTTCTTTTTAGGAGAGAAGAAAGATGGTTTTGGTTATGTGGTTTATTTTTGTTTTATGTGCTGCATTGATTTCAGCTTATCAGCTGAAGAACTTTAAGAACACTCCTGCAGGTGCCAGGTCAAAGATTACTGGTGCTGAATCAGAGCTAACTGGTCCGGTTGAGCCCAGAGAAGTCCCTAGCATGCCTGTGCCATGCCAATATGTTGTGGTTTGGGTTTTTTTTTAGGTTGTCTTTCTTTTATTCCATTATGTGGAGAATTCCAGACACTGTTACATCTGATTTAAAGTAATTATTTTCATATAGTTATGTAGTCATTGAGCTGTCAGTTTATGTGATTCTTTTTTTCTCTAATATTAGCTTCAGTTGAATTGTAGAAGGGCTGGCATAAAATTTATACTGTATCTCTGATTTGAGTTCCAAACATGTTCTGTTTTAGTGCCGCAAAACTGGGTCTCCACTCTACAAACACTACAAAGTCTACAAGCGCTCAGCCTGTGCTCAGTGCAGTGGGAAGATCACTGTGTGTCGTTTAGGAGAGAACAACAGGATGACTTACTTCTGCCCTCAATGTCAAAAGGCAGATCCCCAGCTTATCAATGTTAGGTATGATGTGACTTTGTAACACTTAGAAGCACCAAACTTCTTAAGCACCTCAGAGTGCTGTTTTACAGTAAGAGGATGTCACTTCTCAAACAGAATGGATCCTTAGGCATTTTATATTTAAATTCACTTGACTGAATTTAGTATTAGTATTTAGAAATGGTTAAAAACTCTTTCTTTGATACTATTTCTTTCAAAGGTCCTGGCATTACTCTAATCACATGATAGGAATTACAGAACAATTCAGAGTACTCAGTATTGTTCCCAGCTTCACAAAAAATTTCACCTTGTTCTTGGTGTTATGAATAGAATAGGCTCAGATGTTTGCTCATAGCTGAGGTGAACTGCATAAGGCAGGTAGGAATCAGCACCTCATTCATAGGATAGCCCCTTCAGTTCTGGAATATCTAAATAGCTATGCATCTATGCAATTTTGTCCTGGCTGTACAGTTATACTGAGAATAATTAAAACTTCAATAAATTCAGAGTACAGTGAACACTGTAGGGTTTAGGTCTCTTGGACTTTTTTTTTTTTTTTCCCTTCCTCCTTAGTAGATTTAGAAAGCTTTTACTACAGGCACTTTCAGTTCCATGTGAATTGTGCTATGACCAGCTTCCTATTTATCTTAGGAAAGCACAAAATGCACAAAGGATCAAAAGGTAAACTGGAATGCTTTTGGAATAAAGCACCTTATTCAACAGTTCTCAAGTACAGCATTATTAATTGAAGTGCTTAAATTCTTAAAGTGAAAAAAAGAAAAATGTCCAACAAGTGCATTAGGAAAAATGCTGGATGAATTATCAACTATAGTTCTTAAAAAAATTATGTACATATCTTACCAACTGGGTAAGTTCATGTTACATTTAGCATGCTAACAATGTTCAGTCAGATACTACGATAAAATTAGTCCTTGGTGACATGTAGTGATAGTAAAATAGTAGCTATGATTCTAAACCAGCACATTAACATAGGAGATATTATAATTAACAGGAAAATAAATAAATCTATAAAAGTGTCTGGAGTATAGATTTTGCTTCTCAGTCACAGCCAGGACATTCCTGAATTTCTTCTGATGAGGAGATCAAAACCACTAGTTAAAAAACAAAGGAAAAGAGAGGGGAGGGGGTAAATGGTAGGGAGTCTGAAAGAGACTGGGGCATTGTGCTGGAGAGTGGATCAGTTATTTCTAATTATCGGTCTGTTTTCATGTAAATGTTTTTATTTGCATTACTTCTGCAGCATTGGGAAAGATTTGCCCTTGAGGTAAAAAAAACACATCAACCTCAAACCATGACATCGAGTCCTAGCTATGATAGGCATGCGTAACATTGTGTACTACTTGTTCTTTAGCCCTGTGCATCTCTGCACATAGTGGTGTAATTTGTAGAAGAAACATCACAAAAGACTAACCTGATTCTTTTATTTCACAGCAAACTTCCGAGTAGAAATAGCCTAATTGGCTGGGCTCATGGCAGGGGGTCATGTTCTAATGAACACATAGCAAAGAAATCTGAAGAGGAGTGGACGTGTGTGCGCTGTACCCTAATAAACAAACCTTCTGCTGAAATTTGTGATGCCTGTTTGACTTCAAGGCCTGAAGGTATTAAATTGTTGTCTGGAATCTCTACTGGGAAAGGGAGGAGGATTGTAGTTTTAATGCAGTTTTTAGAACTGTAGAAATGTCTCATTGTGAATCATATAACTTTAGTTAATGTCAGATTTTGGGGGAAATCTTGCATGGAAACTGCCTTGTCTCATCTTCTAGCTTTGTGTGTAGGTGGGATTCTGTAGACAAGCCTCTGCAGTGACCTTTGAGTTTACTTGGGCAAGGAATGAGTCAAAATGCCATTCTTTCAGCTCTCCCTAAAATCATTAGAAGTTTGCAGCATATGTCTGATGGAGAAATCACCAGGGGCCAAAAGAGTAATTATCATGGATGAGTAAGATGATTGTGGGTGACTGTGGGACTTGAACATCTCTCCTGTGAAGAAAGACTTGAGAGAACTGGAGCTGTTTAGTTCTTGAGAAGGATGAGAGAGGATCTTATCAACATCTATAAATATCTGAGCGGTGGGTGACAAGATTAAGGTGCTAGTCTCTTTTCGGTGGTGCACAGTGATAGGACAAGGAAAAAGAGGTACAAGCTAAAACACAAGGTTCCATCTCAACATGAAGAGATGTTTCTTTAAGGTGGGGGTGACAGAACAGGAACAGGCTGCCCAGAGGGATTGTGAAATCACCTTCTCTGGAAACTTTCAAGACCCACCTGGATGTTTTCCTGTGCAGCCTGCCCTAGTTGACCCTGTTTTGGGAAGGGGTTTGGACTCAATGATTTCTAGAGGTCCTTCCCACCCCTAAGATTCTTTGATTCTGTGATTCTTTCATATGAACAAAAGCAGTGTATTTTTGTACCCTTTTCAAAAGGATGTCAGATTTTTTGGGGGCTGGGTTATTTCCTCCAAGTTCAGAGTAAGGATGATTCTGGATTTCCTCCATGAATTTCTTTTTTGTCTCTTACTGGAGCTTTTAATGCTGCTGTCTAGTTCTGGTGGGCAGAAGCAGCTGTGAAATGAGACCTAAAAGGAAGATGGAATGAGTTACATACTAGTGTCTGCAGACTTTTGTATAAAAATTTAGATATTAAGAAGGGATGTGTGAGGTAATGGACAGACTCCACTAAGACTTGCTTTCTGCGTTAAGAGGAGTTTTGTATTCTTTTTTACTTTGTGTGGGAGAAAATGAGTAAATTACTCTGAGGACAGATTTACAGGAAGTTATTTGCACCAAGACTGTTGCTCCGAAACATTTTGAATTGCTACATATATTACAAGGAACAGTGAGGTGTGCATGTGAGTAGCTTTTTAGGGATAAATCTAATTTTATAATGATTCCATGCTTAAGCTTTTCTACCTCAAAAACTAATTCTCTGCTTACTTGACATTGTCTAGTGAATTATTCAATGAAGTGGCTGAAGCCTGCATACTACAGCTAATATTTAAAAATGTTTTTAGCTCTAGTGCTGCAAAACTGCAAGAGGTCATAGTAGAGGTCATAAATATATCACTCTACACAGATTATAACCAATAGCTTATTTTTCCTTAGTTCCAAAGACAGAGAATTTTGACGATTCTGCAGCCTTAAACTTAATGAAATACCCTTGTAATGAATTTGGAAAACCAAGCACAGAAATAAAGATCAATAGGAAAGCTGCATTTGGAACTACAACCCTTGTCTTAACAGACCTTGGTAACAAAGCTGTTTTGAGAAATGATACCCAAATGTCTGATGGACACTCTCCATGTGCTGCTCCAAAAAGTAATTTTAATCAAATCCAAAACAATGTCTGTGAGTCGGGGGTAAGCATAGACAAGGACTGCGCAACACACGTAACTGCTACAGCTTTGTCTTCCTGTCAGCAACCTCTCTCTTTCAAACACATACAGAAGAAACAGAAAGTTCATCACGTACCCTCAGTTCACCAATATAATACAGCAACCAGGTATGTATTCTAATATGTAACCAAGTCTCTTCATAATCTCATAAACCAGCTTTATCCCTGAAAATTAATGGAATACTGAGCTGTTGGTTTCACACACTGTTGTCTTTGGATTTCTGCCAGAGGTAACTTACTCTTGGGTAACTAAAATTACACTCAAATTTCAAAGGCACTGAATGGCCTAGGGTGTCACTGGAAAAATCTTGATTATGGCATCTGGCCAGTATGCTGTTAACTAAGCAGCTGTTCATAATTCAGCTGTTTCCATGGAATATGACAGTATGGCTCGAATAAGTCCACAAGCTCAACCTAAGGAGTTGGCTGGTCTTAGCACTGTAGATACAATGTCCTTAGAGAGATCTTTGAAGTTATTGTGAAAGGTGACAAAAGGAAGATAGCTGAATATTCTAAAGTTGTCATCCAGCTGTGTCTGTAAAGGTACCTTGATGAACCTCCCATGACTGTTTAATTTTAACTTTCCTCCCTACCCTGGTATGTAACTACTTAAACACACTACTCATCTTGAATTTTTATTTACACAGTCCCTTTCAGACACATCCATTCCTTAGCTAAGAGAAATGTGATAATCTGTTAAGAGTTGTCAAGGAAAAGTTGGGCAGGCCTACACAACAGTAATGGGAGTGCGAGACAGATACCGCTCAAAGCTAAATTATGTAGGAGAAATGTGACATATTCATGATATGCCACAAAATTCTTGGTCGTGTGTCTGTTCTGAAATACAGAACAGTATATACCAGGTCTGAAACAGGATTTCACTGGCTAGTCAGGTTAGGTTTCTTCTTACTGTCAGTAGAGACCTATAGAGACCAGAGGACATAGATAGGATACTTAAGAATTTGAGCAGTGTGAAGAAGAAATGAGACAGTATCAGTCATAACAGGTAGAGATAGCAAGTCACCAACTTAAACATTTGGTTTTTAAACAAAAGCCCCGAAACGTAAAACCAAAAAAAACAAACCCAAACACTTCATGACAAAAAACCAGCAAAAATAAAAAGTTTGGGTTTTTTTTTCCTTTTGTTTTAAAGAGGTGTTGAAAGAAAATGCTGATGTCTGCAGGACTACAATACTCCAGACATAAGAGAGCATAAAATTCCTAAGCTGATAACAAGAATGAATATTTTCTTTATTTTCAATAAGGTTTCATCACTGCTTTTCTGCTCTTTAAATATACTGGAAAGCTATACTTTGCAGTATCAATCTCTTTCACATTACTGTTTTTAAACAGAGCCCTTGTATATTGCATTCAGGTTCTCTGACTCATGAGGAAGAAACGTTATCCTATTCAGAGAACATTGTTCCACCCTGTCATCAAGGATCACTTTGTTCTGACTATGACACAGAGCATTACTGTGACTTTTTAGTAAAGTGACTTTTCAGTCTTTTCTGTGAGGCATACAAATACATTCAACCTGGAGTTATTAGTTGGTCTTTTTTGCCACTGAGAGAGCAGAATACTCTTAGAATATGTTGAAATTCGGGGTGGGCAGTTTAATAGCAGTGGTAACATTATATTTTATTTTGTTTTGTAGATTGACTACTTTGAAATAATTTAAGACATGGGCTAATGCTAGGGAAAAATGGTATAATACTTGCAAGAAGAGCACACACTCTTTGTCTATGTACTGCTAAGTCATTCAGCTTTAAAGGCACAGTAGGGTGCATTACAAAATGAGTTCTTTTGCTGTCCTTGTGTGTACAATGAGTAAGATGTTGTACTGGTAAGAGAGTTCTTTGGCTGTGTGGTGTTCATAATCCCTTTAACATTACACAGGAGTAATTTTGTAACCTGTCATTGCAGCACACCTCAAGCTAACGTGACAGGTGATCTTCGTATGTTGAACACGGGCCATCCCTGCTGCAGCAAACATAAACGTCTCTGCAGCCTCAGAGTTGTGAGAAAGCCTGGAGAGAACAAGGGCAGGCAGTTTTATACCTGTCCTCTCCCCAGAGAAACTCAATGTGACTACTTCCAAGTATGTATAAGACTTCAGGGCCGGCTTTCTAATAATTTCTTGTTCCTGTAGCTTCCTTGCCCCAGTAATCTATAACTGTGGGCAGATATAATCCGTTTAAAGTTTGCATACTGAACTGAAACAATGAGCAGAATAGTAGTTATAAACCTGCAGTTTTAGTTACTTTTACTGCTGAGAAAGCACCTGCATATGCTGATGCTCTTAATCTGTTTCTGTGTGGTGTAGAACAGATACATAGCAGAAACATTAGTTTGAAGGGACCTGTCCAAGAAAGCTGTCGAGGGACTTTTTAGGATGTTGGGTAGTCATAGGACTAGGGGGAATGGATCCAAGCTAGAGGAGGACAGATGTAGATTAGTTCTTCACCATAAGGATGGCAAGACAATGGAACAGGTTGCCCAAAGAAGTGGTGGAAGCCCCATCCCTGGAAGATTTTAAGGTCCGTCTGGATGTGGCTCTGGGCAACCTGATCTAGTGTAAAGTGTCTCTGCCCATGGCAGGGACGTTGGAATTAAAAGAGGTTCCTTGCAACCCTGACAATTCTGTGATTATGTTATTCTGCAACCTGTCTGGGCAACTGCTCTCACTGCTGCACTAATACCTAACCTGACCTTCCTAGCCAACTCATGGCTCTTGCTCTTAGCTATGAATGTATGTGACTGAGGAGAATTTGACTCTCTTGCCTGCTACCAGGTACTCAATAGATAAACTCAAGACCAAATTATTATAATGCATTCGTTTGAAGAAATGTTAACATGAATTAAAGTTAGTCAGTTTAAGTGTGCAGCTGCAATTAATGTTGCAGAAAAATCTAAAATCAGTGATCACAAAAGAGATAAAATTATCTTAACTGCTAGGAATAGTTTCTTCCTCTCTAGATCTGTCTCTATTCCTAATGTTAAAATAAGGAATTCATAACTATGACATGTGCTAAAATTGTGCCTAAAACTTGTTTCTTTTGGCAGTGGGCTGACCTGCATTTTCCATTTTGTAACCATGGCAAACGATGTGTTATGAAGACTGTGTTGAAGATTGGTCCCAATAATGGAAAACGGTTTTTTGTTTGTCCACTTGAGAAGGAAAAACAGTGTGGCTTTTTCAAGTGGGCAGAGAATGGGCCAGATTTGCAGGCTATTCCTTGATGGTGATATTCTATTATCTGTTCCTCAGAATGTCTTAAGCACACAACTTTCCTAGTCATTGCTCATTTGGTTTGGTTTTGTCTTTTTCCCTGTTCACAGGTTAATTACTAAAATACCTCCAACAGAACTGCAGATTTGGAAAGACTAATTGTCCATAGTCCTATTCACAATAACCACTGCTTTTACACTGCATAATATTTTGAAATAAACATCTTGTTTGCAATACTAGACATACTGTTACACTAGTAATTAAACAAACCTGTTTCTTTTTTCATATGAATGACACTGAAGTTTGACAGCACCATGTACTTCCAAGCCTATGTGATTTTTAGAATGAATAAAAAGCCTAAATCAGGATTTTAAGTTGGTAGATTTTCATCAATGTAAACATGTATTTAATAAAAGCAAATAAAGAGTCAGTAGAATTGCACAAGATGGATTAACTTTATTTTTAATCCATTGCTATATCAGTCCATAAAGCACATGAAAAAATTCAAGCACTTGAACTTTGTTACTTAAAACTCCAGACAGAGCCTGTCTTGCATATATCCAATTAGATGTATCTGTTTTAAAGTCTCTTCAGAATTACACAGTATGCAGGCCTGACAGCTTTGATGGTAATAAATACTGGAAAAGGCCATTCCTGGGATAGCTGAGTATAGCTTGATTAATAGTGCTATTTTGTCAAAAATACTAGTCATTGTGTTAATTGCAAGGTTTCAGGTGACAATCAGCTAGCAGGCTCTGCTGATTGAGATGAATCTTTTAATGATGGCTTATGTGATTATACTCAATCACAGATTTCTTAGGCTGCTTGATTGAAGAAATTGCTGATGGAAAACTTCTAACTGAGTTTGGGATTGTTTCCTGGGAACAAGAATGGCACTAAGGTAGAAAACAAGGTGCAGCACTACTGCAGGTTTAGCCACCAACTGGCAGCAGGCTGCAAGCCTGCTCGTAACCAGTGCTGAGTCAGCCTCCCCAGTTAACCACGACTGCTAAATGGCAAGTTCTTCATGTAGCTTCCTCAGTGTTCTCAGGCTGATCCCATCTGGCTCCATAGACTTGTGAGCATCTAAATAGAGTAGCTGGTTGCTGTTTAGTCTTGGATTATGGGGACTTTACTCTTCTTATCATTGCCTTCCAGCTCAGGAGGCTGAATACCCTGAGGATAACTAGTCTAACTAGTAAAGACTGAGGCAAAGAAGGCATTAAGTACCTCTGCCCTTTCCTCAGACTTGGTGGCAATGTTTCACCCCACATTAGGTAAAGTATTTATCTTGCATTATTAAGAGCATGAAAGTTAGAAGTACACTTCATATCCACTGAAACAATGTTCCCTAGATGTTACAAGTAGTAGAAAGCTTTTGTGTTGAAAGTAGGCAATAAAGTCAACAGGAATGACCTGTAAATGCCTTTGTGGCCATTCACACCTAATTTTTGCCAAAGTGATAAATACACTGTAGTAATGATAATTTATTCTATGATAATCTCTTTATAGGCTTACCAACTGCCCCTAATTCTCTACTCTGGCACATAAGCAACTAAAGCAAAAAAAAGTGTTAGCTTCTGTTGACCTTATATGAGATAAAACAGCACTTTTTCTAGAACTTTCAGAAGAGTCCCAAATAAGAGTTGAGTTTAGAGCAGTCAAGACTCAGGAAAATATTTACTCAGATTGCAGAAGAAAACAAACAAAAATCCTGCAATAAGAATGAATGAATGTAGCTATTATGGTTACAGTATAAAACAAGTATCTCATGTTCTTGGCCATATGATTAATGTACATGTCAATGAAAATCTCTCACCTAAACCAGTGCACAGTACATTACTTTTCAGCCTCCAACAGTGTTTTAGCAGGTAGTTTACTCTGAAGCATCACATCTGAACACAAATCCTGGTATCCCTTTTAGTTAAGTATAGTTGTTTAACAGTCTTTTCCCTACAACAAAAGACATGAGGGAAAACAACACACACACAAAACTCTGGGTTGAAATAAAACGTTTAGGTGAAAAGAATTTAATATGTATGTGGTAACATAATGCACCTTAGCCTGTTTGCAGAAAAAGCACAGCAGAAAGCAGCAGCAAGCAGAAGCCAGTGAGATCAAAACCCAAGCCAGGGAGCTACCACCCCATCCCTCCCCATCCGCCTGCCATTCCAGTGGGAGAGCCAACACCCAAAACCCCAGAACCCAAAAGCAGCAACAAGAACAGGAAACCTCTCATTTTACAGTCTGAACTTCAAGCCCCATAATACTTGGCTCCAGCCAGCACCTTGATTTTGAAGCTGGCATGAGGCAGGATGGCTAAAGTAAAGATGGCATGACACTAAGGCTAAAGTAAACATTCCTGGATGCAAAAAAAGATTTAGTTTGCTAATTACTTGTATTCCAATGATACCTGTTAAGACATTGAAAACATTGAAATTTGTCAACAGTGTAAAAGGAAGAGATTTGTATGATTCTCCACACAGGGGATGGCAGACCTGAAAATGTGATAAAGGGAAAGGCTGTACCCAGAGTGGCAAGCTCATCTATTTGGTTTAAGAATAAAACCAACTCAACTGCATTACATAGGTATGAGGGAAGAATGCTTAGCTCTGTGGTGCTTCAGCGTGAAATAGGTATGTTGTTAATCATAAAGTCATGAGCCCTTACAACATCCTTGGAACTGACACTTGCTACTACACTAGTAAATGGGAACTTAAGGAACCTCACTGGTTCTGACCCTCAGTGTCACAAATCTACATTCGTTCTTTACTTACCAGAAAGTTGCTCTTAATGTCATTAGTGAACTGCTCAAGAACTTGGACATTTTCTGAGCTCTGCTGGTATTCCAGGAATGCTTACCAGATGCATGGTACTGTGTACTACCTAACCAGTACTGGCAGTGGAGCAGACACATGTTAGGCTGTCTATCTGCATGGAATCTTGTTTCCATCTCCCTACAGAAGAGGATCTTTAAGCTCTATCTTCATAGAATACATAGAATAAACCAGGTTGGAAGAGACCTTCAAGATCATCGCGTCCAACCCATCAACCAATCCAACACCACCTAAACAACTAACCCATGGCACCAAGCACCCCATCAAGTCTTCTCCTGAAAACCTCCAATGATGGCGACTCCACCACCTCCCCAGGCAGCCCATTCCAATGGGCAATCACTCTTTCTGTATAGAACTTTTTCCTAACATCACCATCTCACATTTCTTACTGAAACTATTTCACATTGTATAAATGAACTGTTGTTTTTTATAGAATAAGGAGGAAAAGATTATCCTAGAACACAGAGGCTGAATAATCAGGCAGGTTACTATTTGAACATAGATTTTAGTATTTCACATTATAATAGCATAGCCATTAGAACAAGCAATTGCAACAAGCTACAGATACACAAATTTATTCTAGACATATGCTGAGCAGCATTTGGTGTTAGCATCCTCATCAGATTGGGCCCTGTGAACAGAAACACATACAGGAGAACTGGGATGTCTACAAAGTTAGAAAAGAGCACCTGAGATTAAGTACTGAGGTACCCTCACAAAGCTTAGAACATTGGACTAGGTCCCTTTTGGATCTTCCCAAGAAAGGGCAACTTTTCTAAGGGTGGCACACTTTGCATACCAAGACAAAAGGCTTCAGTAGTTCTGTATTGTTCAGTGATTTTTTATTCACTGTGAAAAATTCTTTAAAGGCACTTAGATGAGATGTTCTATTATATGACCAGATTGCCTAAACTTCCAGTATGCATTTAAAGTTCTTCCCAAATGCAAAGTCTGGAAAAATCACAACTACAAAGTAGAAGATAATGGTTAAATAGGACACTGATTGACATACTATGAATAGCTAAGACTGACCAAAGGTACATAAATGACAATTATAAATGACAGTGGAATACTTAGGTGGCATTAGCACTCTCATTTGCGATAGCGAGGCACTACATCATCATTATACAAGCATTACTTTATGCAAGATCAAACTTATATTCCCAGCTCTGAAAGAGTCTTGATTTTTCAAATTATGTTACAGGGTTATAGCTCTATTCTTGAATGTGACTGGGGACATTATCTGAGCTCCACTGAGCACACCAACACTTGTATCTTGTGATTCAGAAACCAGACATCCCCATGACAGAAACTCCTACGACTGGGCTGTCCGAAACAGTGGTGACACATGGCAACTTTCAATTGAATACCCAGTCAAGGAGACTGAATTCATGGTGCTCAGATTTTTATAAAGCATGGTAGTAACAGCAGTTGCTCTGAAGTATGACACCTAAGTTGTAAAGACTCCTCAGTCAGAAAAAAAAATTCAAATTCCCTTTTTTTAAGAAAGAGCATACAGAATGCAGAATACAGAATGCAGAATTAACCAGGATGGAAAAGACCTTAGAGATCATCAAGTCCAACCTATCACCCAACATCATCTAATCAACTAAACCAGGGCACTAAGTGACTCATCCAGTCTCTTTAAACAATTTTAGTGACAGTGAGTCCACCACCTCCCTGGGCAGCCCATTCCAATGGCCAATCACTCTTTCTGTGAAGAATTTCTTCCTAACATCCAGCCTAAACTGCAAAATTGTTTTAGAATCATAGAATTGTTAGGGTTGGAAGGGACCACAAGGATCATCCAGTTCCAACCACCCTACCGTGGGCAGGGACACCTCACACTAGATCAGGTTGCCCAGAGCCACATCCAGCCTGGATTTAGAAACTCCCTGGGCTTCAAATGCCTCCCTGGGCAGCCTGTTCCAGTGTCTCATGGTGAAGAATTTCTTCCTATCATCCAATCTGAATCTACCCATTTCTATTTTTTTTTCCATTCCCCCTAGTCCTATCATTACCTGACACCCTAAAAGTACCTCACCTGCCCCATTTCCCTTTTTCCCCTCCAATCCCAGAGCACCTGCACTTTGTTGGAGTCTCCTCCCACCCCAGGTGTGGTTGCTTGGCCCACCCCACCCACTCCCCTTTATAATCCCCCCTAGGAAAGGCAGAAGCCCTAAGCTGAGCCCATCTGGGCTGAGGGATCCTCCTCTCATCACTGGTGAGTCCTTGTGGTGCACACTGGGTGATGGTGGTGGTGACAACAAAGGCCGGGGGGCCTGGTGGCCCCCCGGTCAGGTAGGGTTATTGTTGATGGCTACTCCAATATCATCCATGGATGCTGGCTGGGCCTCCTTACTGGGGCTGAGCTCCTTTGTGTGGTGTCTTGGCTGGTGAGGGTCTTGCCCTTGGCTCTGGGATGGGTGCAAAAATGGTGGTGGTGGAGCAGGAGCTGTTTAGGCAGGGTGGAGGATGGTGTTGAGGGAGTAGGAGCTGCTTTGGGCAAGTGAAGGTGGGGGTGAGTGAAGCAGGGGCTTCTTTGGGAAGATGAAGATGGGTTGAAGTAGATGACCCTTAGAGGCCACCTCCTGCTCTGGTGATTCCAGGATTCTATGACTCTATGAACTAATTCTAACCCCCTTGCCATGGGCAGGGACACCTTCCACCAGGCCAAGTCACTGTCTTTAAGAGCACTGTGTTTTGGTGGTGGTTTGGGTTTTTTGTTTGTAGTGTTTTTTTTTTTACTGTACATAGCTACCATGGTATGTTTTGATTTCTATGATGAACTGATGGGGTTTGGATTTGAAGCTACCTTATTTTGAAAACAAGGTCTTCTGTATTTTGGCATAAGAAATTAAATGATTACATGAATCACAGAATCACCAAGGTTGGAAGAGACCTCAAAGATCATCGAGTCCAACCTGTCGCCACAGATCTCATGACTAAAACATGGCACCAAGTGCCATGTCCAATGCACCTCCAGGGATGGTGACTCCACCACCTCCCTGGGCAGCCCATTCCAATGGCTAACAACTCTCTCTGGGAAGAACTTTCTCCTCACCTTAAGCCTAAACCTCCCCAGGTGCAGCTTGAGACTGTGTCCTCTTGTTCTGGTGCTGGTTGCCTGGGAGAAGAGACCAACACCTTCCTGTCTACAACCACCCTTCAGGTAGTTGTAGACGGCAATAAGGTCTCCCCTGATCCTCCTCTTCTCTAGGCTAAACAATCCCAGCTCCCTCAGCCTCTCCTTGCAGGGCTTGAAGACCATCAGAAAAGGGTTGTATGGAGACTTTGTTTTCCCCATCCTGAAGATGGGAAACCTACAGTGCATAATTAAGTAGTTACATGACAGAAACATAATTCAGACAACATGTGGAAATAGCCTGTTGATGACAATGCTCCCTGATGTAGTGAGTCCTGGATTCAAATCCCAATTTCTCCTGTCTCTTACTAAATTGAGGAGAGAAACTGGGGGCGGGGGAAATACTAGGATGGGCATCTAGCTTCAGGGTTGAATCATAAAGCCTGTAGTGAGACAGGCACCTTCCTTCAGTCTATAGGAAAATTTTGAAGAGTCTGCTTTTGTCAATCTAAGTATGTGCAGTCACCATCTGGATAACTTGCTGTGCTCCTTAGCGCCCTACTATGTATTCATGCAGTCTGTCTTATGTTGGTATTAGTGGCTGGGTGGCCTTATGGTAAAATATAACAGCTTGCTTACTCATGCTGTGGAAGAAAATAATATGAAAAAATTACTAGCTTTTAGCTAGTCCAGCAAGTTGATCCATTTTGTGGAGCTGCACAATTGCCAAAACCAACTGCATACCTGAAGAGAGAATGCCTGCTGGAGGATGTAGGCAGTACCATCCCCTTAGGGGCAGAAAAGTCTTTTGTGCAGCTAAAATCATAGTTCAGAGACGGACAAAGCTTAAGACAACCTTCTCTTCAGCACTTCACTATTAGTTAATTGTTTTCTGTTCAGTACAGTTGCTTTTTGTGGATTTTATTACCACTACTCTGAGCCTAGGAGCTCAGTTCAAAGGAGTGAGAATGGCATCGTATACACACCTGAGGGCTTTTGTGCATACTCCCCCAGCTGTAGCCAAATTGTCAAGAGCTGTTCTTGATCAGATATTATACACTCTGCAGCAGAGTGAGCAGAATGGGGTACAGGTATCTGCTATTCTGATTGCAAAGAGCAGATGGAGGTCAGAGGTTAAACTGCTGGATCTGGTATGAAGCTGCTTGGGTGAAAACATACACCCTTGCCTACCAATCCTGCAAAGAGATACAGTAGGCATGGAGAAGTAGAACTAGAGAAATTAAGTAAAAGCCATTAACATCCTTAAGCACATGTGGCAAAGTGATGTTCCCTTCTAAAGATCCATTTTGTGAGGCTAGCACTAGCAAGCAATAATAGAGTAACAAAGGTTGTTGTAACTTTTGCTGAGAAATGAAATTGCAGGATTTCTCATATTGATAGGTTCATAAGAATGGGGACAGATTGAATTTAAATAGTTACAGTTCATTAACACTGCAGCTACTCCAATGTAAATTATTTTCTAGTATATAAGATACAAATTTGTGTTCAGTAACAACCAAATTTGCAGAACACCCCTGAGTGCATATGAATTAGACTTGTTTATAATACTTTTTTCATTCACCTCTTTAATTGATAATGCTTTATCTATTACTGTAATCCTTCAGGAAAAAAATCTTACATAGCTAAAGAATTAATTATGCAACAAAGTAGGAAACTACTGTGTTGCTATATATTCTGTGTTGCTCCTCAATGCCCAGGAAAAGCACTGTGGATAAAAAATACTAGTTTATTGGGATGTTTCAGTTCCTTTATAGTACTCTATGTATTAGCCTGCCAGGCCAACCTTCATCCTCACAGATGATCTATGAGAGTTTGCCTTGAAGCAGTATTAAGCTAGCAGCACAGCCATTTTTATTTTCAAATAGCTTGTCATGTTGTATTTAATAAATAACCACATATACTATCAAGCATCTACTTATGAACAATAAGCATTCATAACCTGTAGTACTGGAATATTGGAATCTGCTGTGATACTGCTTCTCACTTAAAGTAACTCAAAACTGCAGCTCCTCTAGCCAGCATTTAAATAATTAACTCACTATTAGTTAATTCAGGACCATGCAGTATTATCTATTTTTTGTATTTACAAACACATAAAAACCCTCTCCTCCCCAAAAAGGTTGATAATAGGTTTCTCAAATATCAATACAAGTAACTGCTTGAGAGGCCACATCACTGGAGATCCTCAAGGTGAGGCTCAACAGGGCTCTGGGCAACCTAATCCGGTTGAGCATGCCCCTGCTTACTGCAGAGGGGAGTTGGACTAGATGATTTTTGAAGGCCCCTTCCAACCCAGGCCATCCTGATACTCTGAATTTTGTCATCTTAACATCCAAATCTTAGATCCTCCCTACCAAACACTACTTGTCAAAGTAATAAAATACATGACAGTCTACATCATGCACAAATATGCTTCAGAAAAAAAATAAACAGTTGAACCTGGATGGTATAGTCAAAGTGTGTCATGAAAGCTGTTTTAATGACACAGATCAACTGATAGGAATGAGAAAGCAAATTAATATAGAGACAGCATTTGTAATAGCAAACTACACATTTGAAGAAAGTATAAAGTTCTACTAATGGCAGGAGAACAAGAATCCCACTAGTGTTGTTTTAATTTTCTAAGTGTCTATACATGAAAGAGGGCTTTAGACAGACCAGAGAATACTTTTAAGAATTGCTGTCATCTGTAGAGAGTATAAGTGCTATACCTCTTTGATTTGGAGATTTTGTGAGATGTTTGTGAAACAGTTTCAGCAGTATGTGATACTAATACTTAGCAGAAGTCATCCTGAAGTCTACTCAAGTCTCAGTTGAAATTGCTTTTCCTTGGGGCAGGAATGATGGGTGAGAAGGGCTGCAGGAGAATTTGGGTGACAAGAAAAATCAATTTGCCTAAACCCCTTGTTTATTCAGCAGAGCTAAACACAATCTAAGTTGTCAAGGTCCTGTGCAACCTATACAGCATTTTAAGTGAAGGCTATGAGTAAAATGAGTATGTTGAACTAAATTCAAGTTATTAAACCTTCAACAGAGAAGTACCTTAAACACTTTAACCTTGCAACTGTGAAAACAACAAAAAAAATTAGTGTTAGAGTATCACAGTGCCTTTTCACTATTCAGTTACACTGACATTCTGCAAATGGAGTCAGAAGATCAAACTTGGGCAGACATTCACAAAATGCCTTTGTCCTGGTTGGAAGGGTTAGGTCCTGTAACAATCATGTATGCTTGTGTGATGGTTTGGCCCACCAGCATTAACAAAAACTCATCTCACTCAGTCGGAAAAGCAAATGGAAGCTGTAGTTACAAGCAACAGCTGCACTCTATGATGGAATGCAATGAATATGTACAAATATACAGTATTTACAATCAGAAAACAGCATGGAAACCCCCCATAGCCCCTAATGGGATTCCCCAAAAGGAGTGGGGGGCAACTGCTCTGCTTCTCCCTGCTTTTCCTGTTTTATTAGAAGAAAAGAGATGATAGAGAGCTCTGTTAAGTCTTATGTGCAAGGTCAGCTAGTAGCAATAAAATCCTTCCAGCCGAAGCAGAAAGCAGCAACCAGAAGAAAAGAATGAAGTGGGATGTGAGATGTTGCTAGGGGTACACCTCACATCTGGCCAATGAAATTCATTATCAACAACAATCTGTTGTTTTCCTTATTACACCAGACTCTGGACTTGTTTATTTCTCCACTCTTCTGCCTGAAAATCTGCAGCTAATTTTTAAAGGCATAGCCTAAAACTGCCACAGCTTGTCTTGAAAAAGTAACAACCTCATGTTCTACTCCTATGTACATAAGAATATGAAAAATGAACCAAGGGCACTGGAATTCTTGCTAAACTGAATTTCTTATTCCTTAGGGTTTTTAAATTACAAATGCCAAGACAGTAGAAATAAAAGATGAAACTCCACAACTACTTTCAAGAGGCAGAGCTCACTGCTTTTTGTATTTTACACAACATCAGCAATCAAAATAATAATTTAGCTAAAACAGAATCAGAGCTGAAATGTATTTCAGCATCTGCCTGGAAAGCATGCAAAGGGTGGAAACAAGAAACTTCCTGTTCATCTAACATACGGACCTTGTTTTCATGCAGGGCTCTGAAATCGCCACTTCTAAGCAATAAAAAAGTAATGCTCCACATAGCAAAAACATGATCAAAAACTTCTCTTCAGAAGATTTTTCTCTATCCTACTAGAAAAAACAAACAAACCACCACAACAAAAGTCACCAGTAACAGGAATTCCCTGAAAAACTGGCACACTGTGAAGTTACTATTGCTTTTACTTTACAGACCACCACCTGTCATTGCAAATGGCTCAGGAAATCACACTAGTGTTTACCCACACTGATTCCAACTGTCAAGGGAAAAAAAGAAAAGAAAATGAAAACACAGGTGAGATTGTTAAATATAGAAACATCTAAAAATGTCTGCTGCCTGACTCAGCAGCTTATATAACAAAACTAGTCACAAAATCCTGAGACTGCCACATCTGTTCCATGGACATTTCAGTGATGCTCCTTTGCCATGCATGTAATGGAATTTATGTGGAGATGTGAACACAACTGCCCAAGTGAGAACATCTGTACTTCAGTGTTTCATGTACAAGTATCAGTTGTATATTAAACTCAAGTGCATCACTGTGATTCCTCAGATGGTGACTACAGATAATAGCACTGAAATCATACACATAATCCATTTCAACAAGGATGAACAGAGTTATTAATGAGTTACAACAGTCATGTGGTAACTAAACCCAAACAACAATTGGTAGTAGAAGAATTTGCAAGTTAAAAAGCAATCTGCACCACTGTTCGTTTTACCCTGTGAAAAGATAATAGATTCACTTCAGTTTACATAGTACTTGTAGATTCCATCTGAAAGACTAACCTTGAATTCTCTGAAAATCTGACTTATTCTTGACTGAGGTAGTTACAGATGAAAGGATGCATTTCAGTGGTAACCTACAAATGGTGGAGTGACAGGGAAAATTTCTTCAGTAAATGCACACAAAACATTGTCAGGCTTCATACAGATTGCATGGCACTGAATTGTTCTTTAATAAAGCAAAGACAGGGCACAGTTCACTTTTTTAGTCACAGCACTGAGCCAAGATTATTTTCCTGTCAACATTAGATGAAGTGATAATTTGGTAAGAAATTTTAGAAACAGAAAAAAACAGCCTAACTAGAAGCTATTGAGCTTAAAACTCAGTTGGTCCTAATGGCCCATAACTGAGACAGGATGTATTCAATTGTATCACTAACCTGGATATTCATATTGTGCATAGGGCTTTCCTGGGTTGTTGTAGTAAAAGTTGGAGAGAGAAACTTAAAAATACAAGAATTCTTGAAATCAGAAACAGTAAGATTTTGAGTTATTTGTGACCCCAACAGAAACCATCACAGAGGTTTTGTTTACTTTTGACAAGGGCTTGTACTTGTAAAAATCTTTCTTAAAAGGGATCATCTTTCTGCCAAGCATAAAGAGAAGAGCACTTACTATTAATGACCTTTAAAGAAATACTTCTAAGACAAAATATTAAGCACATTGGTTTTTATAATTAAGAATTCTGTCTCTAACATCTCAGTGGTACATTTATTAATATTCTATTATACTGTCAAATTAATAATTTAGCAAATTAACAATCATAATTATTTTGTAAAATAATTTACAAAAACTCATTTATGGTAACTAATTCAGCATTAAAGCCATCTATGTTATTGTGTTATGTGTATTAGTATGTATTCCTTATGGAAACAGGTAATTTTATTCTCACAGATGAGCTGGCTATGCAGTAAGCTAGAACTGGAACAGTGACTTTCAGTACACTGTTAAGAAAGCACTCATGATCTTTCAGCATGGGCACTCAATCTCCAGGGGTGTATGCTAGCTAGCACTGAGTGGCATAAGCACACTAGAAAAATTAATCCTTGTGGATTCACCTGCAGCAGTTTGAGACAGTACTACTTTGCCGCTAGTACTGAACCTTTTATATTCACAATCCACAATACTAGTTTCAAAGTAACAATCATTGGTACTTTGTTAATCTACTTGCACTTGACTGCCTGAGTTACCTGAAGATACAGCAGCCACAGAAGAAGCTGAAGAAGCTTTGTAGGTGGGTCAGGTTGAAAACTTATCTTAAACTATTACAGATATATTCAGTAAGAGTTCCTATGATGAAAGCTTCTTGTGGCACACGGAGAGTGTGCTATGAGATGCTCTAAAGATCAAATGACAGAAATGGATCCTCCAAACTTCTCAAAGTTCAACAGCAGGCCATGAAAGATGGCTATTCTAGTTTGAATGGCAATATTCATTCTAAAGCACAGTCCAGAAGCATCTAAACAATCTTACATATAAATGATAAAGCTGCTTTTATTACACAAAAATTTATTCAAGTAGACAAAAAAATTAAAAACATTTATGAGAAGTCATGCTAATTTTTCTTATCTTCCAACTTTTCCTAGCTGAAGTTTAGCAAAGAGTTCCATCATTTGATCAGCAAGCCATTAAAAAAGATCAAACAGTTCTAATACCTACACAACAATCCTCAAGGTGCTGAAGTTCTATTACAAATGAACCTTGTTATCTCTTGACACAGAAAAAAGACTGTGACAAAACCAGATTTGTTAAATGTATGTAACTGTCATGCTCCAGGTAGTGAACAGCTCCTTTGCAGGGGTAAATGTGCTGCAGAAAAGGGCAAGTGAACACTGTGACACTGACAAGGAAATCACTGTGATTAAGATTCATAACTTCTGCTACAGAATAAGGTGATGAGGTGATTTCCACCTGTCTTCACATCCAGTTAATCAACATGATACTCTGTGAAGGCCTGTACTACCAGGCATATTTGGGTCCCCTATCTATTCAAATGCATTCTTAGCTGTTGTGAAACAAACATCCACGAGGAGATGCTTCTTATCTCTTATTTAAAGCTTTGAAATCATTTCTCTTACTCTTCAACCCCCTTTTCCTTAATATTAACATTTATGTGCAATTTTCTTTCAAGAGAATAAAACCTGAACTAAATCTTAGGCAAAGTTTTTCAAAATAAGTTTCAGGTGCAGAAGGAAAGTCCTTCATGCTCACTGTTCTTTATTCAAGATTTCTGTCAAATATGCTTTGAAATGTTTACTATTCATCACTTTCAGCTACTTAGTTATTAAGAAAACAGGCTGATTAGAAAATGATTAGTCACTTGGTCTCTTTGCATGCATATGACCATGAGTGCATATGAGTTCCCTTTGGAAGTTTTTTTTCCCAGTGACCAAAGCTCTGCTTTCCCCAAAAAGAAGATAAAACTTGACATTATATGGAAGTAAATATACAACAGCTAATTTTTAGTGATATTTAGAACCATGGTTTTATTGTTAGCTTTGCAAAAGTTTAAGAATTGAGTTGGGATGCAAGGAAAATTCCTATTATATTCATGACTTGTGACCTCAGTGGTGAAGCATATCAGTATCAGCCTTTTCACTTAGATGTAAATTTTTGAAGTCATGAATTGTCTATGCTGTTAAAGTATAATAAAATATAACTGTAATTTTGCAACTATATTCACTAACCTGAAACTACACTGTTTAAGATCTAGATTATAATACCAGTTTGCAATCATTTAAAAATCAGTTACCAAGATAATTAGATTAGGATCTTATAGATTAAGTGTACTTTCACTTCACAAAGCCATACTACAGTAGAAGATATTAAAAATGGTGCACCATTAACCTTGCTCACATGATTATGCAACAGCGAAAATGAACAATCATTTGAGAAAAAGTAACATGTAGGAAACCTCAGCACTTTTCTCCTCTAAGTTTAGATGTTAACAGGACAAAATAAATTAAATGCAATCTACTACTTGCTCAGTTGGCTGACTTAGCAAAGGGCTAGAAACCATGAAGTGAAACTCAGTGAATCCTGGAATTTTATTGCATGCAGCCCCTAGGAAACAAAAGAAAAAAGAATATAATTTGCTACATCTAGTATTAGTGTCTTTGTCATTGTCCTTTATCAACTAAAGACCCAGTAACTAATACTACTACAATGACACAATTATTCTTTTACAATCTATTCAGCCCAAGACATCTTGAAAGTATTTAATTTTTAAGTAAAAATACAGTGCTACTGACTGTGCAATTAATGCCAATTTGAAACAGTCATGTAAGTTAGGAAAATATCTCTCTTCCAATCCTGATTACCTTAATGAGTTCCTCCAACACTAATCTCATAAACACAGAATTATGGGAAATAAGAGATCAAAGAACAGCAATAAGCAGGCTAACTAAATAAGCCATGATGATTAGCAAATTGTATTTCCTACTGATCTAAGAGTTTGCTAATGAGATGCTTGGTGCAGTGACTGATCTTGGACTGCTTTGAAGCTGTGTGTAAGAGTCACATTCTCCCTGCCTTATGCCGTATCTAGGGGAGGCATAAGCATTTTTTTTTTTTTTAAAGCCTTCAAATTAATCATACACAGTCCAGGAAAACACATGAAGGTTGTAAATATTTTTTATTTTTATGAAGACTTGCATAAACTTTGGGAAAGTCTAAGACATCAAAATATAGAGGAAAAACTGAAATATCTCAAGTCCCCACTAGGAAACAGTTGCCCTGATAAAAAGAATTTGATATTATGAATGGCCATTATTGCTGCAGTGCTCAAAGAGTAATTAAGGACTTCTGCTTCAAAATCCACCTTTAGTTTTGTACTCCTTTGACAAAATACATACCATAACTTCCAGTTGTATTGGCACATATAACAGCACCAAAGAACTTTGGAGCATACTTCTGGATTCTGGAAATAACTTTCTGACAGGCGACTGTTGGGTCTATTCCCATCCTCATATACTCCACAGCTTGGTAACTAAAAGAAACCAACCCCACACCCAGACAGTTAGGCATACTCAGGTTATATATTCTAAAATACTATTGAGACACATTGATTTCATTGAATAATGGAAACACATGAGAAATTAGTCACACTTCATATTGCTAGTTATTACTTAAGGTTAAGTTCTACACGGAAAGTAGATGCAAGATGTCATCTATGACACCTATGACTCTAAGGCAGGATCAAGCCTGAGATAAGTCTATGATCATTTGCAGTAGAAGAGACTAAACAACAGGGCAGCTAAAAAAGGAAGCAGTTAGAAGAGTTAGTGACTTTTCAAAACCTATTCATTTATTTCAAAACACTTTATTTCATTAATATGAAGGTGTGCTGGTTTTGGCTGGGAAAGAATTAATTTTCTTCATAGTAGCTGGTATAGGGTTGTGTTTTGGATTTGTGCTGGAAACACTGCTGATAATTGAGGGATGTTTTACCTCTGAGAAGTGCTTATAGAGTCAAGGCCTTTTCTGCACCTTATAGGACCTTACCCATGAGTAGGCTGGGGGTGCATAAGAAGTTAGGAGTGATTACAACCAAGACAACTGGTTCCATACCATGACATGTCCTCAGCATACTGTTTGTCTTCCCAAGGAATGTGAAGGACCCCTGCTTTTCCTGAACAACTGCCTGATGATGGAAAGCAGTGAATGAACTCTTTGTTTTGTTTTGCTTGCATGCATGGCTTTTGCTTTACTTATTGTCTTTATCTCAATCCAGGAGTTTTCTCACCTTTAGTCTTCTGATTCTCTCCTCCACCTCACTAGGGGAAGGAGAGTGTGTATATGTGAGAAAGAGCAGCTGGGTAGGTCTCAGTTGCCAGCTAGGGTTAAACCATGACAGAAGGTAAAATGTTTTGATCAAGACTTCGAGCCACTTTCAAATTTTCTGCCAGCCAATTAAAAAAAAAATAAAATCTTACTCTAAATGAAAGACTAACGAAAGTCAACTTCCTTTGTATCCACAGTATTAAATGAATGACTTCATGGCCATTGCTTGAGATGAATCAGTTGCATTTTCAAAATGTACTCCAAGGCAAAAGAACACAGCACTTTTGTTGTTGTTTGCTTTCAGAACTCAAAGATTAAAAGATAATGTGCAACATAAATGATAAGCAAACAATACTAGATTTTGTTTTGATTAAAGATACATATAACAAGGCCAACTTGTTACACTGACTCTTCCACAGACAGCATTAACTATAGATGTTATCAAAGTACCACAGACATTTCCTTGCATTTTGAGACTCCCTATTATGTTTGAGTTATTCTAACAACCAAATAGGTTCAAGTTATCTGAAGAAAACTATCTGAATATAAAGCTGCATTTCACTGGGGTCTCTTTGCTTATCAAAAATTCAGTAAGATGTATCTCAAAGGTGGACAGAAAGTATTAGCAAATTGATCCTTTATTTGGTACTTTCTTTACTTCTACTAGGTCAATTCTATTACTTGTTTTCATGTGGGAATACCTAAATAACATGGAAAGATCTGCATGTACAAGGAAACTGTGATTAATCATCTAGTACAAGTTGTTTACTAAAATCCATTTGTGCCAACACAAAATGTTTTAAGCATTACGGCCAAATCCTTCAGGCTGTTAAGCAGTAATGTAAGCTTTTATTGATTACCTTCGCAGTGGAGCTCAACTCACTATTACCGTTGGTATCTCATAGCTCAGGATAATTCATGAAGTTGTCAATTGCCTCTTATTTCAAGACTGGCTCAGAACAGCTTGAAACTCATTGAGGACATCTGTAAATACGCACCAGCCAGTAGGCCAGTGTTTCAGAAAAACTACCTGAGCAGTTTGAAGGCCACTGCTACATATTCCTTCAAGCATCATTGCCTATTATGTGCAGCATGGACCCATAATTTGTTCCTGCTGAGACTAACCCACAAGAATGACTATCAAGACTCAGTAATGAGAATAGCCGTATTTTCCCCAGGTTATGCAACCACAACAACAACACTAAAACATCGTTTCCAGTTTCAAATCAGATGCAATTACACAGGACTGTTACACTGACAGCTCCCCCACCTCCTGAGCAACTCAAGGCTTGCCTCTCATCCTTCTTATAACACTTCCCATGCAAAACACTTTGGAGAACAAAGCTAATTAGTTCTGTTAAAGTATACAGGCTAAGAATATACTCATTATCTGCTACATGTTTGCTCACAGCTTGGCAATATTAAATACATTGATGCCAGGTAATATCCCTTAAATCACCTGAGACAGGTCATAAGGGCGACTGGATTCTGCTACTGTTCTTTCCCTTTCCATTCTTTCCCTTACTCTCCCTTCAGCAGCCAGTCTTTTTAAACAGTTCCTTTATTTGCTGAGTTCACATTTTGCTAAAAAAAGCTAGCTAAGTCTGCTACAGGGACAGACCTGGGTAAGAAGCGCATCATGATGTCACCATCCCCAGTGGCTGCAGCTCCTCCTGCTGTACTATCTGCGTATGATCCTGCTCCAGCTATCGGAGAATCTCCTACACGGCTGTAAAGACCAACAGAGACATGGGGTTGGGAAAAAAGAATTAAAAAACAAACAAACAAAAAACCACCAATAAACCCCCTAAACTACAGAAAACTGCAACTTACTAATTTCAGTGGGATTGCATTAATGTAATAGCTCTTGGCCTGATATTGACAAGTTCTTAGGACTTGAGCTCACTTTTGCATTTGTCAGTCTAACTGTGTTTATCACTAACTTACTTGGGTTAGTGATAAACCCACAGGGGAACAGTACAGGTAAGAGGTTACTCTACTGCAGTTAGAAGTCTTGTCTTAAAATTCATGATAAAAGTGATCTGTCGCAACTTGACTGACCTAAGGCTTAATCCAGCTCCAATGCGCGACTGTATTACACTGTCTATAGCCAGGCCAGTAAGGTTTAGTCAGTGGTGCAACCATAAGCAGCTAGGGACATTAGTATGTTCAATAACTTTTTGCTCTATCTGTAAGTTGTCTGACATGGTTGACAGACAAGATTTCAAACTGGGTTAAGAAAAAAATAATCTCAAAGACAAAATACAGGCCTGGGGCTCTGATCCAATGAACATTGCTTTGGAGACTCTGCACCTCACCAGAACATGCCTCCTGCGCCTTGCTTTACTAGTTGCCTCACAACTGCACCAGTTATTTATGTCTCTGTATGGTGAATTAAACTACCTGAAAAACAAACATTCCCTCAAACACACACAATCTTCTTGCAAACAAATCCATCTCTTCAGTATTAGGGTTTATGGCAGTGCCCAGAAATAAGCAAGGTCATTTTGTGACCATCACAATATAAAACATGTAGCCATTAGATACACTTAATATAGGAAATGAGATGGGGGAAAAAATACTTTTTTTGTAAAACCAGAGATACTCACCCTGGAATTTTGTGGATTGCACCATTAGTAGATGTCCCAGAAACAACAGTTCCATTCCCACCAATTACAACCATACCTAGATTTTTCAATAGGGATGAAACACATTGAGAAACACTAACTAATATATTAAATGGGCACTATGGTTATCAAACAGAACCAGGCTACCCAGACTATCCAAATTACTGCTACCCTGAAAACACAGAGAATTTGTGCTCTTAAAGAAGACAAGTTCCTCGTAAAACATGTTTGAAAACTTCTTGACAAAAGGTCAAAATGCAATCTAAAACAGAGTGCCACACTGTTCAGACCTGTATGCTATTGCTACCCTAGCAGCCACTGTTAACACCTATGTTAATCTGTGGACAACAAGTAACATCAGAACAACAAAATCTTGAACTTATAAATGGTGCCTGAAAGAAGTTAAAAGTAACAAGGATGAGCTTAAATTTGGCAGAAGGTAAAATATTGCCTACTAAAATAACAAAAATTACATGAGAGGCAATTGAATGCATGGATGAGCCTACCCCTTGCTAATTTTGTGCTAAGGAATAAGGAAGCCACTGCCTCATTAAAGAAGCTTGGAATAGGATTTGGGATCAGTTTTTTCTCCATAAAGCAAGAGTTCACCTCTTTAAGAGAGAGCAGAAATTGCCCTCAGAAAGAAACTGGAAGCAAAGAAGGAAGATTCACATTTGAAATAATTTAATGCTTGGTATTGCAAACAGTGTCAGGGAAAATGTTCTGAATTACTAAATCAAGAAAAATGCAGACTAAATCTAGAAGTCTAAATTTCAAGACTCAAAATGTAAAAAGCTTTGAAAGACATGAAGCAGTCTGTAACTGCTTCAGACCTTTGTCTGATCTGCTCATTAATTGGCTTTATAGGTTTGGTAATTAATAGTCCTCAATCAGCAAGTTTTTACACATCGTTGGGGACTACTACTGCTAGCTTGTTTTAAGTATAGTAGTTCCTGTGGAAATTTATTTAGGAAAAAGACAGAATAATGAAAGTAAGCTTTAATCTATAAGTTGAAGGACTGTTTGACAAACATTGCTTTTGCTTGGTAACAAGAATGTTTACTCAGCTATTCCACGCCTGCAAAGCTTTTTAAGTTGGTCTGACAGTTACAGGGAAAAGTTGACCTAAGTTAACCATAATCAAGATAAAAATTATTACTTTCAACCTTGATCACTTTTCTAAGCACCCATAGCAGCCTAAGCAATTATACCAAGATAGTATCTGAGAGAAAAGCAGCAAGGCAATTAACATGTATCTGAGGGTAAAAAAAGTGAATCAAGTGGCTATGCAGCCAGTGCACTGGAAAAAAATCCCAAACCCAAATCCTACTTTTAGGCACTATATCCTAACACGTAAGTAACACAATCTTGAAACCGCCATAAATGAAATACTTTTCTTTAAACTCAATGGGGGAATGAGAGGAGAACACATCAAAAGTTACCAAAAGTTGTTACCAATGGTATCATGATTACGAATACTTCTTTGTAAGATGGTCTGTTCTTTGCAAGTTACTTCCTCAGGTCGTTTGTAAGGTCCACAGGATTTTGAAGAGTCTGGAACCACATTCTGTAATTATTTTGTCATGTGAGTGAATAATATATTATGCTTTATTACTGATAAACTTAGAAATTCTAAAAATCTTTATCTGTAATTTACTACACATATATCAGAGCCCCAACACTTAAATTACACAACTGTACTGAAATCCCTTAATTTGTTTTGCTTGAAGAATAAAGACTGACTTCTGCTATTAGATGGTAAAAGAATTTTCCCTACTAGAAAATTATATTGTTCAGCTGAGTAGTTAAAAAAAATAATAAAAATTCTCATGCTTGAGCAAAATGAAGAAAATATTCAATCTTGTTTTACCAATGTCAAGATATTATGTTACATCATAGACATTTTTCCAACTGAAAACCAGAATATGTATTTAATTAAAATAGTTCATTAATGCAGCATTTCATGTCCTGTAACAATGAAGACCATGTATAAACATGTAAAAATCTGCAACACCAACCCCTCCAGAAAACAACCTGACCACAACAGGCACAGCTGTGCTACTGTGATCTGTTAACAGCTCTTCATAAAGTCACTCTATTTAAGGACCTTAATTGCTACTCTGAGATTTTCTTTCAAAAATGTAGTGTATGCATTTTTTAATGCATATATACATTGTTTAATCTGAGAAGTTCTGACCCTGTTTAGAGTTAAAAAACATAATAATTCCTCCTACCAAAATCCAGCAACATTAACTCCATTAGGATCTAACAAATAGGAGACAGATACATACTCCTCCCAAGTCTGCCAAATGCTTGTTAATTGCAAGTCTGTTCTTTTATAAAAGCAGAACGTTTATTTTTTCCTTCACACAAAGTACAACTTCAACACAAGCTGAGAGGAAGCTGCAATGCTGCATTACTGATGCCCTAAACTCCTGCTTCATTATCATCACTGCACTTTACCTTCCAGTAGTTTGGCTGACAGCTTTCATTAAGCCACTTTGAATACATCGAAAGAGATTTTTGGGTAGTTAAATCTTCATATGGAAATCCCATTCTTACAGCAAACAGGGAGGCTTTAAAAGCAAAAACAACCCCAAAACTATTAATTTATTCACATTTTAGTATTTTTTCTGGTAAGACATACATGTAATGTTATCTAGAAATCAAGGGATTCTACATTCTCTATGGAGAAACATTTCTACAGAGAGACAGATTTGCCATTCTAGTGATATACAAATACAGTAACAAACTCTCACTGTCAATTCACTAACTATGCTAACACATGTAAAGTTTACTAAGGAAACTAATTTAACTCTGTTAATCAACTGGACACAAATAATCTGGAACAAGAGTGGCCTGGGTTCTTTATGCCACAGAGATACTTCAAAAAGTGATACAAATAATAGCCTATTTTCCTTGAAAAACTAGTCTTTGAAATGTAAGCTAGCCTGAAGATCAACTGTTCTTTCACCTTCTAGTTCCCTAATCATGACCAACTACACAAATCTGCAAATCTTCTTCTCTCTTTTCAGACCTTCTATCACCATCCTCATCTTCCTCTACTGTCTATTTTATTCCATCAAAAAACTGCTGTTGAACTTATTTATCATTCTGTACACCTTAATTCCTTCAAGAATCTTTTATTGTTTCTTTTTCAAAGTATTTGTCCCTTAATGCTCATATGTCAATTTCCACTCTTATCTCCACACTTTTTTCTGAGCAGGTGCATGTATTTTAAAAGCCTTAACTATGAGACATGCAACCTCCCACTCCCTACTCGTATGCCTCTCGGGACTGTACACCTCTTCAAACTGGTATTATTCATATTTTAAAAGCTCAGCTATTCCTTGAGTTTACTACTGCTCTTCTGTTGTGCCCTAGTGTAATTTTTCATATTCAAGTTCTCATTGAAACACAGTAACATAACTGTAGTGTCTATTAATGCTGTCATTCATTACAAAATGTTACTCAATGGTTTTAAGCAACATATTTACATCTAATATCTTCTACAGTGTCTTGCAACAAATATTCTTTGATATCAGTGATACTAGCAAAGCCTTGGAATTAATATTTGCAGTTACATTAGTGGAAACTATAAAATTCTATTTTCTTTTCTTGTGCCAATAAACTCATATACCCTAATTTATATATGTGTAATAAGAGAGAGAGTAAATGGTTCCAAACCATTTGATGAGATTCTCTCATTGGGGAATCTCTCCACCTGTATTACCAAGAGGGTAAGTTTTTCAGGAAGAGTTCTAGAAGAGGATACAACTTGGAAACAGTTAAAAGCATAATTACCTGACTCTCCCACTAATAACGTATGCTTAGTGTATTCAATGACTTTTCGTGCTACACCAATTGCATTTTTTATGTGCCTCAGATCTGCAACTGCCCCAACCTCCATAGTGTTGCTAGAAACAAGAAATATGTAAAACTTATTAAAAACACAAGAATAATTGTACATTTATTAAACTAGATAAAGCTATTCTCATCTAAGTTAGAAAGCTTGCTCCTTTAACATATTGCTTTAATTGTTCTATGCCATAGATGGACAGCATCACAGTAGTTAGGCAAAACCACACAGTTTTCTTTCACAGGGAGGTGATGTAGCTCAAGTAACAGTAACTCCATCAACAGTAATGTTTTCAGTAAAGTAACAATTTTGTTACTTAAACTCATAAAAGAAACCAAACACAATTACTTTTTAATCAGGGCAGCTTTAAACAGTAAATAAAGTATAGAAGGCAATTGCTCTAGAAGTGATGTATTTATGGAATGAATCCAAAGTAAAAGCTTATGATGCTACAAACCATGTGTTTTGCAACAGCTGTATCTAGAGCTGGATTACTGTATTGAGTGCAAAGGTTCAGTAACAAACAGTTACTCTCCAACCAATCAGATAAACATTTTTCATAGTTTCACAAGGCACCATATAAATTGTCCCATAGCAAACTGTGAATCAACACCCCTTACACTAAAGTGTGCTAAAAATTACAGGTATTGTTCTTTTTTTCTTTTTTTTTTTTTACATAGTTTCTTACCCATCCATAATCATTGCATCCAGTGTTGTTTCTCCACTTTCATCTGGGCTTCCTCCATATCCCACACTCCCATCACACTGGTCAATTTCACACTGACCACAGCCTCTCTCAACTGCATCCAGCTCTGAACCTCCCAATTGTAATACTCTCCAAGCTGCAATCAATAGAAATAATTAAATGTCACCAAACAGTCTCCATTACTGCTTTAGAGAATATCTTAAAGAAGGATGTGATGAAGATGCACTATGTAAATGGGTAAGAAAAATAAACTGAAAGTGAAATAAAGTCAAAATATATTCAGAAGAATGTAAATCATTACTTTTTTTAAATACTGTTTTTCTTGCACATCTGGTTAGTGTTTCTGAATGAGAAATTAAGCTCTTTTCTGACTGGCAAAGTATTATTTACTAACAATCTTCACAACTTCTGTGTAATAAAGAACTCCCATACCATTACTTTATTGTTTATTTAAGTCTTTATTGTACTTTATTGTTTATTTAAGTCTTTCGGGTTGTGGGAGAGAGGTAAGCAAAACTTTTATCACGAGGAAGAGAAAGGGCGCAAAGTTATAACAAGCAGCCCTCAATGTTTCATGAGAATACGTGTTCATCTGAAAAAAGAAATGTATAATTATATAAAAGACTGAAAACTACATTCAGTAACTATGTAACAAAGTGAAAACTTTATACAAGAAATTACCCTCCACCTTTTCCTATCTGACTCTTAGTCTTCCATTCCTTAGGATGTAGCTCATGGTGCAGCTATGTCAGACATTACAGACATGCCAAATGACAGGACTTAAATAAACGAGGCCTGAAGGCTTTACACGAATTACATTTCACTGCTTCCTCCTTCTTGTAGTGGCTCTGGCGTTCATCACCTGCCAGAGCCTGCCGAGGGAAGGCAGCACAAGCACACAGATCAGCTCTTTATTGTAGAGCTATTACACTGTCTCAGCTATCTCAAACCTCGTTTTCACAAATTGTGTGCACAACTGCCATGAAACCACCTGCAACAAGGAAAAGTAAGGCCCCGTGTTTGTTGTTGTGTAATTTGCTTTACAGGCTTCCAGGAAACATCAGGGCTCAGTGACAAAAGACCCATCAACGCAAACAGAAACCCAGGGCCCTGGGACTTCCCCACACGAAGGCACCCTGGCAGTCCGACGCGCGGCCCGGGGCCACGCTCCCCGGCAGGCCTTTTCCAAGCGCGCAGCAGCACTTCGCGGGCGCCCTGCCGGTCGTGGGGCTCGCTCTGGCCCGCGAGGCTCCGTTTAAAAGAAGCAGAGTCAAAGCCCACTTCTCCTTGCCACACGTAACCGCGGTCACGGCGAATAGCCTTATTTTGCTTCAAAGCCAACACCCTGAGCCCCCCCGCAAGCCCCTCAGCAAGAGGGTGCAGCAGCAGGAGCACCGAGCGACACTGCCCTATACCACCCGGCCCGGCCGCCCGCCGGGGCACCTGTCTCTGCGGCCTTCCTAAACGCCCAGGTGTTGATGACTATGGGCAGGGCGGCAGTCGAGGCGGCGCCTGACACCTGCAACACGACGAGCAAGACAGACGCGACCATCATCCACCGCCAGCCCCGTTCGCTTCTCGCCGCCGCCATCACTACCCTGCCCGGCCCCCACAGCGCCACCACGAACCAAACCACAGCAGCGGCGCAGGCGCACACGGCCCGGCCTCGAGCGGACGATACAGCAGCTGGAAGCTCGGAACCACGGCAGAGTGTGGCCGTGTCTGCCCCAGGCGAGGGGGGCGATGTATTTCGGCCTCCGCAGTGACCTCCCTGCAGAGGTCTTTGAGAAGCGATTTTGTAGCAAGGAAGCGGTCTACTCTCTGAGGAGACCTCCCCTGGAGTACTGTGTCCAGCTCTGGTGTTTACAGCACCTGTCGGAGTGGATTCAGAGGAGGGCTGCAAGAATGACCCTAGGGATGGAACCCTTCTATAAAGGAGGCTTGGGAGACTTGGGGTTGTTCACCCCAGCACAGAGGAGGCTCTGGAGAGACCATATTGTGTTTTTCAGTACTTAAAGAGGGCATATTAGGAAAAGAGAGACTGATAACTTTATCAAGGCTTGTTGTGATAGTATAAGGGGTAATAGTTACAAACTAAAAGGATAGATTTGAGCTACGTATAAGGAAGAAATGTTTTACACTGACAGTGGTGAGACACAAAACCAGGTTGCCCAGAGATATGGTAGGTGCCCCATCTCTGGAAACATTCAGGGTTGAGTTGGACAGGCCTGGGCAACCTGATGTATTTAAAAGATGCCTCTGCTCACTGCAGGGGAATTGGACTAGATGATCTTTAAAGGTCTCTTCCAACATAAACCATTCTATAATTCTATACTAAATTGCCCCCAGCAAAGACCAAGGCCCAGAGAAGATTAAAATACAACTTATATATATTGGGCATCTGGATGTCTGTCAAAGACTGTGTAGGTCACAATCTGCCAATTACAGCTCTGGTGCGGGAATGTCAGAAATGAGTTGCAGCAGTAGGGAGAGTTCAGTAGGTCCCAGTCAGAGACCCATAGCCAGGCCACCCGTACGGTAGCAGGGCTATGGGGTGAGGAAACAGGTAAAACATTTTCAAATACAGTCACCACGTATGAGATTGACATACACCATCTTTACATGTCACTTTGTTAACACATGTTTTTTGTCTAAAGTGGTGTAATGGTGCAGAAACATTTCTGCCAGCAGTGCATTTGGGGACCTGCAACCATGAGTAGCTTACAGAAGAATTTCTAAAAAGTCTTGCTTTACAGAAAACATAAACCAAGTAATTTCTTAATTCTGCCCCTTTCATTCAAGCTTTGCATTATAAACCGTTGCCAATAGTTTAAGGCCATTTGATACATTGCCATAGTAGTATGACTGCTTTCAGATCCGTAGGCTTACCTGCAGTCCGCATAAATCAGCAATTTGTGCTCAGGCCTGATTGCGTTCAAGCAGTTGCTGATCACCAACCAGCTATTATTTCTGAACAACATGAAGAAGGTGGCTTCTGCTTCGACCAGAGGGTGTGGAGATATATATATATATATATGTGCACATATTTAAATTTTTCAGCTCATTCTCATTACTCTTTTTCAATATGTGATGGCCAAACTCAATTACACTTTACCTTCAATGTCACTGGTCTTGTATTTGTAAGAGGAGATACTTGTTCCTCATGTGTGACAAGCTCAAACTTGTAGGTGTGCATGAATTGTAAATATACCCAAGCTGGTTTAAAAAGCCTGAAGCAATGTATTTTTATTATAGCAAAACAATCCACAGGCTATGGAATTAATTGGTTATTACAAAAGAAATGTATTATCCTTTATTACTGAAATCATGAAACAATAAAATACAATATTGGGAGTGACTTTAATAATAGCATGACCTCGGTTTCATCCAGTTCCCAAATGCAAAACTACAAACCTTTACTCAGGTAAATGCTGTTAGCTGATTTTTTTTCTGATGTAACTGTTCTTATTTCTGTCGCATGTTTCTGTTAGGGAAGAGAAAAGGGCCAAAATACTGATCTAAATTAACATAAACTGAAAAAAAAAGGGGGGGGGGGGGGAATTTTTAGGAAAGTAATTTAGTAATAAGTAAAAAGGAAAATATAGTCAAATATGTTCCTAAAATTGATACATTAATGATATTCTTGGAATACTGTTTTCTTTCAGCTAGATGAAATGGGCTATTATAAAAGAAAAACACTTTAATATGGGCATCATTCATATGAAAGTATTGACTGTGGTGGTTGCATCCGCAGGCTGAGCCTGCACAGCTGTGGAGAGAATATTTTGTACAAGTTGAAACAGAATAATGTGCTTTGAGGCCCATGTGAAAACTCAGTTGATTTGATTTCTGTGATATGCTTTCTAACTTGCATTTAAAGGTGAAGGACTTTTGCTAGAAATATATGCAATAATGAATCTGTGTTTTACTGTATACAATGTTGTTTAATGTAATATATTTTTATGCAAAGTGTGAAAAAGGTCACAAAACAAAACCTGCTCTCAGATGCACTGTGTAAAATCAACAGCAAGGTCAATAAAACTCTGACTTTATGTGCTGAAAGCTGGGAAGAATTGGAGTAGTATCTGTCCAAGACAAGACTTTGCATTTAAAACTTGTTTTGTATTCTCATGAAAATTGTTAGTTACCTTATCAATTCTTACATCACCAGCAAAAATACACCTAAATGTATTTATACCCTGATACTGTTATCATAGAGACCCATAGCAAAGATACATGATGCTACAGGTAGACTTTGTTCTCTCCAGCTAAAAGGCAACTAAATGTTTCCATGAACAGATTTATATTTTTCTTCAATTGCAAAATATTAAAAGAATATTCTAGAGAAAGACTTCTATGGACAAGGGATTATTAAGAGCATCTACAATAGACAACACTGTGTCTGAATGGCACTGAGTAATTAATGAAAAACACAGGAGGAAATTCACCTCTTTCACTGAGTGTCTGTTCTGACAGTGACCAAATCGTGACCTCAATTATAACTGTGTGACCTTATCTAGCACCATCTGTTAAAAAATGCATGCCCAGCTCCTTTTAACTGTCTCAATTTTCTGTAAGAGTGCTTTGAATTCTAATTAATTACTGTAGTTATATCAGTAATTTGTTTACATTTTAATCTTGATTTTACTTACTCTGTCTAATATTAACATACACAAATGCATGAAAAGCCAATCTGAGAAAAATTTTCCTGATAAAAATAATGAACTCTTTAGTTATCCATTTGCTATGGAAACTTACTTAAGTGTTTTTTTCAATACTTAGAATTTTGAATCCATCACACTTCCAAACAAAATATGTTTTAAAATGACCCTTAGTTGTGGTTTTCTGCTTTCAGTAGATTGATAGAGATCCTGTACTCTCAGTTTGAGATATTTTTTTGTTCTCTTTTGATCCTTTTCATGATTACGTACAATACATACATTCTCTCATTCACTGAATGACGCTGGAAAGGATGAAAATATTTATTCATAGTGAATATCTCCATCATCTACCCATTAAATCTTCTAGGAAAGACCCTTATGCCCTCTCTCATGCTTGAGAAGTGCTATCCATAAACATTTTCAAAGCTACTTAGCTATCTTCCACTGAATCCTCCATAATACTCAGCATCAATGTGATGTTTGCCAAAACATATGTTTAAATCATGATTATCCAAACCTCTGCTTCCCATACTGTTTATATGTGTTCCCCAACAAGCTTTTCCCATTTGTTATGTGTTCTCTTGTACTGTAATGTCTTCCAGATGTGAGTTATTTCAAATTTGTACAGCCTATAGCACCAGTTGACCCCATCTTATCACCTTGGTCCTTGACAATATGCTAACAAACATTGATATCCATAATGAGAAAACACACAAATGCTAATTATAATAATCATGCAGCCATCAATAACTAATAAATAAAAAATAGTTGTGTTTCCATTGCTAAATTTGCTTTTGTTACTAAATTTTTAAAATCAGATTGCTGAGTTACAGTAGCTTGCTTCCTTACTTTATAATCCTAAAATAATTAGTGCATCACAGAATAATATGCTCTTACAGTATTTTGGCCTATTGTATCATTCTGTCTCAAAATAAGTTTTCTGTAGTGTATTTCCTATTTATAATTGCTATACTGGTCCACTGCAGTAATAAAGTTGTCACATGGAACACGTAACAGACCACTTTACATTGTTGGAACTACCTTTTTTATTACAACTCCTTGTAACTTTATGATATCTTCATAAATGTGATCTATGGCAGTCATAAAGCTGTTGGATAAATACAGCGAGTTACTGATTGCTTCCCCCACATCTGAAAATCATCTTGACATTGTTAAATGAACATACTTAAAGTTTTCAGTGTTGAAAGACAGGTAACTAGGAACTTGTATTATACAAATATTATTTTAGAAATATGGCAACTTACAGTGCATCTGAGGCTTTTGAGAGATGTGCAGAAGAACCTGCAGCCCATACCTCTTTCACAGCAGTAAGATCCTCATGTAAATACTTTCAGGGTGCTCTGTCTTCTGGCACCCACCAGCGCCTGCACAGCTACAGAGCATCTCTAGAGAAGACATGAAGACTTGAGATTCAGTGTGGCTATGAGAGAGACTAAGGAAGAGCAGCAGACGTTAGAGAAGACAGAGAAAATGAACAGAGCTGTACAGAATGGAGCATAGATGAGTGACATATCTCCACCATGCTTGTTATGAGCCTCATATTCTTCATTTCTGCTTACCAAAGTAATCTTAAATGAACTTCTTTGATCTGTATTTTCTTTTATACGTTATCTTTCTTTTCTGTCTATTTTAAACAGTATGGTCTCAGTGAAAAAAAAATAAGTCAAACTATCTTTTGTATGCCACTAAATTGCATGCATTGATACTGAAATAGTGATAAAGATGGAAGGACATAATGAACTGATAAAGCATAGTTTCTTTAGAAAAGAGCCCACATGACCTGTTTTGGAAAAAGTACCTATTTAGTGTATTTTCATCTAATCACAAGTTACTGGACAAATGGAAGCAGGGAGGAGGAGCAGGGAAACCTGAGAAGTTGCCCTTTCTCTGTGTTATAACAAATTGAACAAAAAGTGGATAATTTTCCCACGTCATTAATTTTGTTAATCTGTTTCTCAAATTGTAAGAATTTCCCATAAAAAGTGAATTTGAAGTTTTTTCTTAATCCGTGATTGAATCACACAAAATTTAATGAAATTTTGCCCAAAAGGCCTATCCCAGCAAGTATTATGTAAGATGAAGCTACTTACAGACCTCTAGAGAAAATACATTTTATATAATTTATTGATAAATCTTTTCTAACAGTTGTTAATTTCAATAATCCTTGAATTGGGAAAACGATCATGGCTAAATAATGTACCACCTAGGAACTACTTTAATCAGTAAATCTATTCTGGTAACAAAGATGGTTGATGTTATCTGAGCTATGGCTGAAACTGTGCCATCACTTTTCTCTAGCTCACTTTCTAGAATTGTGTATTATGTTTTATTCATTGTTCTTGTCAGGCTTTGCTCTGATCAAACACACATTCTAATAGTGTTTAATTGCCTATCAGATGTATGACATGTGTTTACACAAAAAAAAGTACAGGATCAGGGACTATGTTATTTTCTATTACCAAAAATGCCACACTTTCTTAAAAAAACCCCTTTGTTAAAAATTGCTCCATCTACATACGATAGCAATGTGCCATTCTATTAGGTGCTTTTGTTAGCAAAGGATTCATTTCCTCTAAACAATGGGGAGTATCGGTTCAGTTTATGATGTTATCACCTCAGCAGCTTTGGTTTTCTTTCATGTTGTGTAGTCATTCAAAGTTAGCACTCCATGTTTTATATAATTTCCCCATAGTGATGTGTGTTCCGCTATGCTGTCCTGTGGTCTGTGACACACCTATTTCTATGTAAGTGTGTAAAAAGGCTAGGTTCATTCTGCAATTTGATATATAATCTGGAATAATAATCAGGTATTAAATAGATCAGATAATGTGTAATGTGTAATCTGTAGATTTAAAGGTTTGTTCGTGTGCTTTTCTCCAATTTATTTTTTGTTCAAGATATTTCAACAGAAGTGTCATTTTTGACCTTTATCTACTCCTAGAACTATACAAGTTAGTTATAAGCAAAGCCTCTGCCTGTGTTTTAAGAACTTACATTCATTAATTTTGCACATATTTGGCTTTGAAGTAGCAAATACAGATTCCTGCAAGTCTACTGACAGTATGAAATTATGATTTGATCTACAGTCTATAAGAACTAGCTGATGAAAACACATGTTATTTCAGTGTCTCAGTCATAAAACAAGATTTCAGTCAAGGAGAAAAACAGATTACAAATCAGGCCATGAAATAGAATAGAATAGAATAAACCAGGTTGGAAGAGACCTTCAAGATCATCGCGTCCAACCCATCAACCAATCCAACCAACCTAAACAACTAAGCCATGGTACCAAGCACCCCATCAAGTCTCCTCCTGAACACCTCCAATGATGGTGACTCCACCACCTCCCCAGGCAGCCCATTCCAATGGGCAATCACTCTCCCTGTATACAACTTCTTCCTAACGTCCAACCTAAACCTCCCCTGGCACAGCCTGAGACTGTGTCCTCTTGTTCTGGTACTGGCTGCCTGGGAGAAGAGAACAACCCCCACCTGTCTACAACCTCCCTTCAGGTAGTTGTAGAGAGCAATATGGTCACCCCTGAGTCTCCTCTTCTCCAGGCTAAGCAACCCCAGCTCCCTCAGCCTCTCCTCATAGGGCTTGTGTTCCAAACCCCTCACCAACTTTGCTGCCCTTCTCTGGACTCGTTCCAGCAAGTCAACATCCTTCCTAAATTGAGGGGCCCAGAACTGGACACAGTATAATAAACAGTATAATAAACATAGTACCCACAAACTGAAAAATGTATCTGAAAGATATAATAGAATTAATTTGAAAAATTAGCTTGGGATTTGGAACTTTCTCTTCAGTCAACATTGTGAGACACCTGTTGGACTTTCAAGAAGAATTTAAATTTTTTTTTTAACTTGTGAATCTAGTTCCATATGCTGTATATATCTAACTGCATTCTGATTATTTTATGCTAACAAGAATGTATGCAGCTGAGGAAGTATGCTGCTGAAAATGAGCCTTGATCAGCAAAGGACTTAGTAATTAGGTACGCATCCAGGTCAGCTGCATTGGTCTCTATTTTACCCTCTGTTTTAGAAGGTAAAGACTGTAAATATGTACAGGCATGAAAGCAAATAAACTCTGAAAGCAGAAAAAAAAAAAAAAAGATTCATTATAAGTTTCCACTTAATTGCATGCCTGTATCCATTTAAAATGAAGGACATCATTGCAAAGAACTTATTCCATTTCCAACTGCTAGTGAAGCGTAGTTTACATTTTACTACACCAGTAATATGAAATCCTGGTTAGAAACTCAGTAATACTAGAAAAAAAAAATAATGTGGGGTGCCATATATACCATTAATATGTTAATAATTTACATTTGTTTCATGTTTCTTAGGAATTGTATTTTTTAATGGATATATTCTACATAGACACACACAAAATATGGCAACAACTAAAGCATTAAATTAATCTATCTCTCTAATGACTGTTCAGTTTTCTGAACAGACAATCCCTGTCATGCAATTTATTTTTTCATCTTTTGCTTAGGAACTGTATGGTTCCTGCTGGAAAAAAAAGGAAAAAAAGAAAAGAAAAGAAAAAAGAAAATAAAAGAGAAAAAGAAAATAAAAGAAAAGAAGAAAAGAAAAAAAGATAAAAGAAAAAAAAAAGAAAAGAAAAGAGAAAAAAAAATAGAATCGAAAAGAAAAAGAAAAATGACAAACTGGTCCTTAATCCTTTCAAGTCATTACCTGTGCTATTTGGTGGAGAGTGGTGGTTAGGAAGATGTCATCTGAAACAGCTCTATTGACAGTAAGGGTGATTGAGGATATTCAAATTTTTCACTACTACCTTATACCTTCATAATATCTGATCAGCGCATTTTCATCTTGTATACTTGTTTGGCATTGCTCTCCTATGTAAGTCCTTAACAGCCTGCAGCATGTCATAAAAGCTTATATGGTGGTTGTCAAGATATCACTTGGAATTTGTCAGCCCACGAGCCCTACCACAGATCTTTTATCCACCCATTCTTTCTTGGAAACCACAGCAAATCTTCTGGTAGGCCAGCTTGTTGGTAGCAGAGTCCTAGGTTGGTAGCAAAGTCATAGTAAATCAGCATAGTCTGATCAGTGCTTCATTGTTGTCTAAGCAGAATTTGGACTGTCTCATTGCTCTGAACAGTTCAAATTTAATGTTACCTAGGCCAGGGTGGTTTGATGACAAGCATGACAGACCATACCACCTAAAGTTTCTCTACTTCCTTGGTGGCAGCATACATTTTACATGGTAAATCATACATCCATCAAAGTGGATGTATTGCAAATACACTTGTAATTATGTGCATTCATAGATTCATAGAACGGTTTGGGTTGGAAGGGACCTTAAAGATCATGGTTTTTAGGAGAAGACTTGACAGGGTGCTTGGTGCTGTGGGTTAGTTGCTTGGGCGGTGTTGGATTGGTGATGGGTTGGACGCGATGATCTTGAAGGTCTCTTCCAACCTGGTTTATTCTATGTATTCTATGTATTCTATGTATTTAGTACCAACTGCACCCACCATGGGTGGGGACACCTTCTGCTAGACCAGGTTGTTCAAGGCCTCATCCAACCTGGCCTCATCCATCTCCAGGGAGGAAGCAGCCACGACCTCCCTGGGCAACCGGTTCCAGTGTCACACCACCCTCACTGTAAAGAATGTCTTCCTAATATCCAGTCTAAATATACCCTCCTCAAGCCGAAGTCCATTCCCTTTTGTTTAGGCAGAGAAATATATACACGTGCACAAGCATACATACAGGCACAAGGATTAGGATACTCAGCAAACATCTGTTTACACATCACATAACTATCACAACGGAGCCAGAGATGTGAATTTTAAGGACAGCTGTATCATAAAAATGCTCCTGTATAGTCCATTTTACTGTAGTTGAATTTCCTTTTTTTTTTCACTAGGTGGCACTGTAGCCTGTAATTTGTTCTACTCAGAAATAGGGGCACTGGATAAAGGCTTTATGGTGGATTGAGATAAAGAAATGTTGATTGATTCAGTCCTACTTTTGATTTTAGACTGATAAGAATTCTTACTGTATCTACATCTTAAGTAGAAAATACATGATGTTGTGGTATATTGCAAGGCCAGCAAGAGTCATGAGAGATATCTAGAGGTAGCTCAGAAGACCCAACGGAGCCCATCTTCTCCAGTACTTATGCCCGAAGGATCAGGAATGGAATGTGTTGTAAAAAAGCAGCATATGCAGCTCAGTCACCTCAGTGGGAAGAACTAATTTCAGTCATTGAAAGAAGCCTAATTACAGCCAGACATGGGCTAGAGTTAGTAGGAGTGCCATCCTCCCACTGGAGATGGTGAGAGCTGGCAGTTCTGTCCTGAAGACCTGAAGCAGAGCTAAGTCTGCACTTTAGGACTAGAAGAAGACAATGCAAAAGTGGAGACCATTGACAGGATCAGCTGCAATTCCCCTTTAAAGATATGCTGCGCATGAAATGGTTAAGCTTAAATGATTTTATCACTTCAGTATTAAATCTGCTTTTTGCAGACATAAAATATGAGATGTTAAAATAGAGATATTATATTACATAGAATCAAGATGTTATTTTCCTTGTTTGCCAAATAAATTAATAAAATGCTTTATAACAAGCAAATTACTATTTTTTTTTTTTTTACAGAAAGAATATAATTTTCTCAAAGGTACTCCTGATCTGTCTTAAATGTTGTTGTTATTGTTGTTGTTGTGTTATTGTTGTTGCTATTGTGTTTTTTTTTTATTTTTGGCCCTCATTGTTGCCCTTTCCATCCCCCCCCCCCCAGTCCCTAATTTTTAATTAGAATGTTAATATGCCTGCTGGTAAGGTTACTGTCTTTTTTCAGCTTCTTTTGCATTCCTTCTGTACATGGATGAATTGGAGGTGCTAAGCTGTAGTTACTGTGACCCTGGATCTACAACAAGATTTTTTTTTTACTTAATTTACTTAAACTTTTACTTAATTTAAAGCCTATGCTACGACACCATCTATTATTATTGCATTGTGATTCTTGCAATATTTATTGTTGCTCTTAAAAGCTCACTTTGTGAACCATGTCATGAAGAAGGAATCTCAGCTTTCAGCTAGACAAAAATATAAATTTTAGTCATCCTAATAGGAGATGGAAGTGAAAATATGATTTGAATACATCAAAAGGCTTTTAAAGACAGCAGGTAGAAGAAAAAGATAAACTTATTTAAAATGATTATGATGTTTAAGAAAAAACCTGCTATTTTGGGTTGGGGGTGATTGCTGAATAATGGGTATTCAGGAGACAGACAAAAGAGCTTTTAGGCAGAGGGAAAACAGTAAAAATACTAGCAGGCAAGATTACACTGTGCATTGTTCATTTCAATGAAGCTGACTTTCCAAGCTGCTGATAAGAAAACAGCTGCTTGCTAGTAATCACAGTATCACACAGTATCACAGTAACTAAGGTTGGAAGAGACCCCAAGGATCATCAAGTCCAACCTGTTCCAACAGACCTCACAACTAGATCATAGCACCAAGCGCCACGTCCAATCTCCCCTTGAACACCTCCAGGGACGGCGACTCCACCACCTCCCTGGGCAGCCCATTCCAATGACGAATGACTCGCTCAGTGAAGAACTTTTTCCTCACCTCGAGTCTAAACCTCCCCTGACACAACTTGAGACTGTGTCCCCTTGTTCTGGTGCTGGTTGCCTGGGAGAAGAGACCAACCCCCACCTGGCTACAACCACCCTTCAGGTAGTTGTAGAGGGCAATGAGGTCGCCTCTGATCCTTCTCTTCTCCAGGCTAAACAATCCCAGCTCCCTCAGCCTCTCCTCATAGGGCTTGTGCTCAAGGCCTCTCACCAACCTTGTTGCCCTTCTCTGGACACGTTCAAGTGTCTCGATGTCCTTCCTAAACTGAGGGGCCCAGAACTGGACACAGTACTCAAGGTGTGGCCTAACCAATGCAGAGTACAGGGGCACAATGACCTCCCTGCTCCTGCTGGCCACACTATTCCTGATACAGGCCAGGATGCCATTGGCCTTCTTGGCCACCTGGGCACACTGCTGGCTCATGTTTAGGCGGGTGTCAATCAGCACCCCCAGGTCCCTCTCCGTTTGGCAGCTCTCCAGCCACTCTGACCCCAGCCTGTAGCTCTGCATGGGGTTGCCGTGGCCAAAGTGCAGCACCCGGCACTTAGACTTATTAAATGCCATCCCATTGGACTCTGCCCATCTGTCCAGTCGGTCAAGGTCCCTCTGCAGAGCCTTTCTACCCTCTAACTGACTAACATCTGTTCCCAACTTGGTGTCATCTGCAAACTTGCTGATGACTGACTCAACCCCCTCATCCAGATCATCAATGAAGATGTTAAAGAGGATGGGGCCCAGCACTGATCCCTGGGGGACGCCACTGGTGACTGGCCGCCAGCCGGATGTGGCACCATTCACCACCACTCTCTGGGCTCGGCCCTCCAGCCAGTTCCTAACCCAGCACAGAGTGTTGTGGTCCAAACCACGAGCTGACAGCTTAGCCAGCAGTTTACTGTGGGGGACGGTGTCAAAGGCCTTGCTGAAGTCCAGATAGACTACATCCACAGGCCTCCCCACATCCACCAGACGGGTCACCTGATCATAGAAGGAGATCAGGTTGGAGAGGCAGGACCTGCCCTTCCTAAATCCATGTTGGCTGGACCTGAGCCCTTGGCCATCCTTCAGGTGCGCAGTTATTGCCGCCAGGATAACCTGCTCCATCACTTTCCCTGGCACTGAGGTCAGGCTGACTGGTCTGTAGTTTCCAGGTTCCTCCATCCGTCCCTTCTTGTGGATGGGGACCACATTGGCCAGTTTCCAGTCACCTGGGACCTCCCCAGTGAGCCAGGACTGGAGGAAAATGATGGAGAGCGGCTTAATGATAGAATTAGTGCCCTGTGCAATCTGTGTTAACATAAGATACACCCCTAAGAACAGCTAGCACTCCTAGGATATAGCAGAAATTATATTTACATTATGCATCCTGGGGAATGAAACCAGTCAGAGACTACTGTCAAGATTCTCAGGGCTTTTGAGCATTGATAACAGGAGTTCTTGATGAAGTGTGTAACTGGTAATAACAAACAACAACTACTGCTTGGTTTTTTTATGTTTGAATCCATATTTATTGAGCTGAGCAGAGCTGTTGTTATGTTTTGCCAGCATTATGACTTTGCAGAGAAGATGAAGTAGAATGGAAAAAAAAAGCTGACTTAAGTCAAAGATACAAAATATAAAGGGAAGCTACAAATTAACAGTTCTCAATTTATCTTAACTGGTTCTGTCAGACAAAAATATAGCTGATAGCCTGAAGGAAGTGAGACTACTGCTGAGCATCCAGGAGCAGCAAATAGTGAGTCTGGAAATGTCTTCCTAGTATGCTCAAACACACCTGGATACACCACATACCTGCATATATACCTGACTCAGACCACAGACAGAAACACAGAACACTCACAGAAACACAGACAGCACCAATGGCTTCATCCTGCTACCTTCTGGCTGAGCAGAATAGAGGTCTATTTATGACAATACAAATATACTTTATATATTTATGTATATATGGGCAGCGTGGATCCAGTAGTGAGGCTCATAAATCTGGTCAGTAGCTGCTCCTGTATCCCAGTCAATCCAGTTGCAAGGACCTGGTCAGAGAAACTCCTGAGAGGCTGCAGCTTCTTGCTAGCTGACAGAATCAGAATGGTTGAGGTTGAGAGAGACCTCTGTAGGCCATTTTATCCGACATCCCTGCTGAAGAAGGGCCATTTAGAGGACCAAGCATTTAGGGCCCAGGACCATGTCTAGAAGGCTACTGAATATCTCCAGAGATGGAGACTCTACAACCTGTACACAAACTGTGTGTGTGCTTGAGTGAAAAAAATATTTTCCTGCTGTTCCTAGGGGACTTCTTGTATTCCAGTTGTGCCCTGTGCCCCTTGTCCTGTCATTGAGAACCATTGAATAGGGCCTGGCTCTTTACTATTTGCACCCTCACATCAGGTGTGAGATCCCCCTGAACCTTCTTCAGGCTGAACAGTACAAGCTCTCTTAATCTTTCCTCGTGGGAGAGATGCTCCAGTTCCTTAATTGTCATTGTTGCCCTTTGACTCTCTCCAGTATATCCATGTCTGTCTTATACCAGGGAGCCCAGAAATGGACATGTTGCTCCAGATGTGCTCCATCCCCACTAGAGGGAAAGGATCATCTCCTTTGACCTGTTGGCATCACTCCTCCTAATGCTGGATCTCAGCATGTACTGTTAGCCATTTTTACGTGTTTGGCTGATGTTCAGCTTGTTGCCCAGGGGAACCAAGCCTTTTCCTTCAAAGCTGCTTTCTAAAGTGTTCTCTGCATCACACAGTGTGCCCACTTTAATCTAAAAGATGATTCAGGAAGCTGCTTCCGATGGCCTGATTTGATGCATTTCACACCTGGACACTGGGGATGAGGATCTCCTGAGTGCGAGCACCCTCAACTCTTTTTCCTCGGGTATTCTGATGAAGAGAAATAAAAAGCATGCACTCTATTTTACTGTGTCAGGGAAGTCTGTTGATTGGTAGCTGTAGCTCTGAATATAAGATAATCTTTGATACTATAAGCATCCATAAGCTATTTTGAAAATATAGCCCTTTTAAAATGACAAGATGCATTAGAAATATTTTAGTATTAACTATGTGTTTCCTTTTGTGAAGCTAAAGCTTTTTATTATCTAATTGGCAAACTCAACATGCTATTATGTATCATATTGGTTTTATTGAGAGAACTGTTGGAAAATGCCCCCCAAAATGTAGGTACAGATCTGTAGCATTTTATAAAATTATGTAGACAGTACTTTGAGTGGGTGAAGATTAAAGGGAAGACAGCGTAAGGTGTTGTTACTGTAGGGGTCTGCTACAGGCCACCTGACCAGTAGAAGCAAGCAGATGAGGCCCTTCACAGGCAAATAGAAGTGGCTTCATGTTCACGTGCCCTGGTCCTCATGGGGGATTTCAACTACCCTGACATCTGCTGGAGGGACAACACAGCTAGGTACCAGCATTCCAGGATGTTCCTGGAATGCATAGATGACAACTTCCTCCTCCAAATGGTAGAGGAACCCATGAGAAAAGGTGCTATGCTGGACCTTGTTCTCACCAATAGGGAAGGGCTGGTGACCAATATGAGGCTCAGGGATAACCTTGGCTGCAGTGACCATGAAGTAATAGAATTTAAGATCCTCAGGGCAACTAGGAGGATGTATCCCAAGCTGACAACCCTGGACTTTAGGCATGCAGACTTTGATCGCTTCAGGGATCTGCTGACCAAAGTGTCGTGGGACAAAGCCCTAGAGGGAAGAGGGGCCCAGGACAGCTGGTCAGTGTTCAAGGGTTATCATCTCTGTGCCCAGGAGCAAAGTATACCCACAAAGAGGAAAGCAGGAAAGAATGCTAGGAGACCTGCCTGGATGAGCAAGGAGCTCCTGGACACACTGTCACACAAAAAGAAACTCTACAAGGAGTGAGAGAAAGGACAGCTAGAATGGGGGACATATAAGGAAGCTGCCTGAGCAGCAAGAGACCTGGTTAGAAAAGCTAAACCAAGAAGATCAAGGGGAAGAGTAAAAATTTCTATAGGTATATTAATGGTAAAAAGAAGACTAAGAAAGGTGTGGGCCCCCTCAGAAAGGAAACAGGTGAGCTAGTGACGAGTGACATGGAGAAGGCTGAGGTTCTCAATGACTTCTTTACCTCAGTCTTCATTGGCAAGGGCTCCAGCCGTACTCCTGGAATAATAGAAGATATTGGCAGGGTCTGGAAGAAGGAACTGCCCATGATGAGTGAAGTTCAGGTTCATAACCATCTGAAGAACCTGAAAGTGTTCAAGTCCATTGGACCCAAGGGCATACACCCATGGGTGCTGAGGGAACTGGTGGATGAAGTTGTTAGGCCACTCTCCACCATATTCCAAAAGTCATGACAGTCTGGTCCCCACTGACTAGAAAAGGGGAAACATAAACCCCATTTTCAAAAAAGGAAAGAGAGGTGACCCAGGAAACTATAGGCCTGTCAGTCTCACCTCTGTGCCCTGTAAGATCATGGAGCAGATCCTCCTGGAGGTACTGCTGAGGCAGAAGAATAATGAAGAGGTGGCAGGGTACAATCAGCATGGCTTCACTAAGGGCAAATCCTGTCTGACAAACCTGGTGGGTCTATGACAAGCTCGCAACATTAATAGATGAAGGCCCAGCAACTGACATCATTTACTTTGACCTGAGCAAATCCTTTGACACTGTTCCGCACCACATCCTGGTCTCCAAGATGGTGCAGCATGGGTTTGGTGGGTGGACCATTCAGTGGATAAAGAACTGGCTCAATGGCTTGAGAACAGACCTGAAGAAAAGGTCATAGGGGTGCTGGTGGATGAGAAGCTCAACATGAGCCAGCAGTGTGCACTTGCAGCCCAGAAAGCCAATCATATCCTGGGCTGCATCAAGAGAAGCACAGCAGGTCGAGGGAGGTGATTCTCCCCCTCTACTCTGCTCTGGTGAGACCCCTGGAGTCTGTGTCCAGTTCTGGAGCCCCTATTACAGGAGGGATCTGGAGGTGATGGAACATGTCCAGAGAAGGGCCACAAGGATGATCAGAGGGCTGGAGCACCTCTCCTATGAGGACAGACTGAGGGAGTTGGGGCTATTCAGTCTGGAGAAGAGAAGGCTCTGAGGAGATCTAATTGTGGCCTTCCAGTAACTGAAGGGGGCCTACAAAATAGCTGGTGTGGGACTTTTTAGGGTGTTGATCAGTGATAGGACTAGGAGGATAGGACTAGGGGGAATGGAAAAAAGTAGAAATGGATAGATTCAGATTGGATGTTAGGAAGAAGTTTTTCACCATGAGGGTGGTGAGACACTGGAACAGGTTGCCTAGGGAGGTGGTAGAAGCCCCATCCCTGGATTTTTTTTAAGCCCAGGCTTGATGTGGCTCTGGGCAATCTGATGTAGTGTGAGGTGTCTCTGACCATGGCAGGGGGGTTGGAACTAGATGATCCTTGAGGTCCCTTCCAACCCTAACAATTCAATGATTCCACTTTTACTCCTCTGAATGCTTTTGAAAATGTGGCCCAATGTGCTTGCAAAAAATTCCAGTAGAAGGTCAAAAAGGACCAAATCTTGAGGTCCCTGCTCTGCTTTTATTTGTGTTTGACTCTGATAAAGTTCATACTCCTGTGTGGATTTCATCTGAACAAGCACTGTGCAAGACTTACAGTGTCAGGACACAAAAATTATTAGTTCAGGTCACAGTCTAGGCTGTCTTATATAATTTATCCATCACTTACTTATGTTGTAAAAGTGCAGAGGTGATAAAGAAGTCATCTCTCAGGTCATAGTGCAGTTTAAACTGCTGTGTCTCTGATTAAGAATTGTAGACAAAAGGGGATAATAAGATCCAGGGGAAGATGAGAAAAGTAGAAGTAAAAAGCTTGCACAGCTATTGGAATGAAGACTTATATTATTTTGCTACACTCAATAGGAGCATCTGATCCCCATTTCTTGTGTAGTTCTGACTGCCCCAAAATTGCTTTAAACATGAAAAAGATGAGACCACTGTGCTTAATAATGCTGTTAGCAGTGTGTCTGAAGATTTCTTCCTTCACTGTACTGCACATAAATACTACTCAGTCTTCATCTGCGCAAAATGTAGAGGTAAACTTTAATTGAGGGCTTTTCTTTGGGGATCGTGTGCATTCAGGGGGAACAAAAAGTCCTATTATCAACCTAGAAATATAACAAGTTTGAGAGCATTGTCACATAGAGATACTGAAATGTTAATTCATGCTTCTGTGACATCTTGTCTGGATTACTGTAATTCCCTGCTTGCAGGTCTCACTCATCCTTCCTTTCACAAAACACGAACTTGTACAACAATACAACCACTGAGATTTTAAGCATGCACTGTAGCCAGTCATCATGTGTCTCTGTACTGAGATCTCAGTGCTGCCTACCATTAGGTACTGGATCGATTTGAAGATCCTGGTGATGTGTTTTAAACCACCACATGTATCCAAATGAGATTCTGGTTCCCTATTGTCCAGGCCCAATTTTAGTCAAGTGTAAAAATGTTGAGCTCTCATTTGTTCAGAGCAAGAATTATATATAACTGTGTCCCATAGCTTCTTCATGCAGCTATGGAACGCACTTTCACTGAACAGATTTGAAATGTCAGTCTTGTCATTGACTTGAGGTCATGACTACAGTGGGTTGCTTAACTTTTCTGACAACAGCATCTCTGTTTGTGTCAGGATGGATTTATTAGAACATTCTAAGGCTTCCTTTATTTGGTTAACTGTTTCAGAGTTGCAGTATCCTTGTACTTTACAAGAGAGCTTTTCAAATGCCAGCAATAGCGTTGACATTTCTGATTAAGTCGTAAGAAAAATTTTATGTAAAGAAATGTAACAAGATAGCAGAAGTGTTTCTAATACAGTTGTTGCTCTCTGTCAAAAGGATACATCTACCTTACCTATAGTTTTTCTGTATCACAGACAGACGTCTTTAGTCATGCATTCGTGCTCTTTATTCTTTCTATATTTTGGAATAGGACACAAAGCAATTTGTTTGTACTGTTTATGCACTTCACAGAAATGCTTACAGATATTGCTGTGTAAAAAAGGCCTTTTTATATAAAACAGTTTATAAAAATAATTTGCTTTAAAAAATTTTACATGGGTTTATTGACCACAATAGTTCTATCTTTTTTATGTCCCTATCCTTCCCCCTGTTGACCAGTATAGGGTGCTTGTGCTATGTATATATCTGTGTCTTTAGGACTGAGCTACATTTTGAAACAGAATGTTTCTATTGTTAAGCATCATTAGTGGAAAATATAAAAATATCATCTGCACATTTAGACTCCCTTTAAAAGGACACTATCAAACAAACAAAAAAGAAAAAAAAACCCCTCTTCACACTAGCTCACTGGCTTCTAGTTACTTTAGTTATTTCTCTTTAGTATCTTATTTTCCATTGAAATGAATGAATATGGGCAGGTTGATACTGAAATAACCTTACAGATTGGTCCCTGAGTGCTTTATCATTCTGTCATCCTCGTTCATAGCCAGGATACCGTGTATTACTCTTTGGTTGTTTTCTAACATTTAACTTTCAATACAATTATTCAATTATTCTGTAACAAGCATATGTGATATTCCCTTCAAAGCCAGGAAGACACATACCCTTTTTATTTAGCCTATCCTCTGGTTCCTTCTTGTCAGTTGCAGTTTTGATGATTGTAACAATACAAAGAAGTATTATCCTTCTGCATAGCATACATCATTTACAGTAGGTGAAGAAAGGCTAGAGCAATAAACTTTCACACAAGTTCAATATACTGCTATTAGCAGACCTGCTGAAGTTTGCAGCTTCCAAGACTAAAGCTTTTGGTTTCTCAGTTAAGAAACAAGAATGTCTTAAAAGGCTAGGCCATGTTTTATATCCTCAAAGAATAACAAATGTATATTTCTGTGGAAGTCTTTTTGATTAAAAATAAAAAATCTTATTACTGTGATAAATTTAAAGGTTACCTGTGCCATGTCACCTTCATGCATTGTTGTGCCTGATATCTCTACTGGTACTAAGCTGGGCTGTATTTCACAAGGTATTAAGTCTTGCTGTCATTTACTATTTGTAGGGTCTTAAGCAATTTGATGAAACTTTTCCACATAAAGTGTAATGTCTTTCTTTACTGATATTCTTGTTTGACCCTGAATATAAGGAGATGTATCATCTTCCTTGCTGGGCCTGTTCATTTCTGCATTGCCTACAGATATATTCAAAGTTTCTCCATCAGTGGTTAAATTTTCCTTTCTGTGTTTGGCTCTGTGGTTGCATTCAAGGCTGAATTCTGAAGTGGTGCATGCTACTTAGAACAATTCAAAAGGTCCCCTTGGACTCTGACAGATCTATTTATACCATCTCTATCAGTGTATAACATAATCTGAAATTTACATACCAAAGAACTGCAAGAGGATTTCAATTTAAATAACAGAGACTCTTCTTTCATTTACACCTACTCATGAGTTCTTATTATGAAAGCTGTAGCGAGTTAGATTGACATTTGATGAACAAAGGGCAATTGTCTTCAATAGAAAAGAACAATAGTATTCCAGTACTTTTCTGAAGAATATTTTCACTGTTATCATTGTCATTTTCATCTTCCTGGGTTTGGTGAATCCAATGTTTCATCCAGTGAATTGATATTGATCTCTGCCAGTCAGTATTTTGCAGCTGTGTGGAGGAAAAAGAAAAAAAACAGTCCTCTTATTATTATGTCTTTTACTCCTGTGGCATTGCCTGAATACATTTCTGTGTGGTTGGTGTGTGGATTTCAAATGGGGTTTAGATTGTGTCTAGTTTAGTCCATTCCAACTTTTCCTTTTGTTAATCTATTTTGCTTAGTCTAACACTGTGATAAATATAGAAATATCTCTGGTCAGGGAGACTCTGGGAGTGAAGGAGTTAATGCATGCTGACATCCAGCAATCATGGAGCCAGCTTGTTAGAATCATGAGCTGCATTTTTACTTTTTGTTTTAAAGGTATGATAAAACCTAGATAAATTCCTAAGTCTTTCCCTTTTGGTGAAGGCATAATTACAACGTGACAGTAGTTCAGTTTTGGGCTTAATTTCCTGTTTTCCATCAGCCAGTCCAAGCATATGAGATACTAGGCCATAGGTTTATGGGCTGAAGGTAATAGCATAAGGAAAGGAAGAGAAAACTCATCAATAAACTCATGTACATCTCTGGGAATCAGTAGGAATGTTACATTCTGTTCATTCCTCACCTTCCAAACTGCATGTGTATTTGAAGAGTTGTTTAAAGGGCAAGGTCATCTGGCATTCAGTTTTGTCAGAGAGGATTTCCAGTCATTAACACTTGGCTTTGTGGACTTCTGTCTTCTTGGTGTATGGTATACTGCATTGCCTCTGTAGATTAGGTGAGTTAGGAAAGTATTAGAGATTATAAGTTTTGTTCCACTCAAACTAGATGTTAACTGGAACTGTTCTTCTGATGTTTCACTTAGCAATCTGCAGCTCTGCTTCGCTGACTCTGGTAGTGACTTAAGAACAGATTTGTATTATGGGTTCTGGGACTATTAAGGCTTCTCAGTAATGCAGGCAGGCACTGACTAACCAGAATATTTCCTTCACATTTGCAGACTTTAGAATGTCTGTAAAGAAAATAATTCTCAATTGTATTTTTTTTTCTAGAATCCTTTGTGCAGCTTCAAACTCATTTTTTTCTCAGAAATATTAAAGTCCATTTTTGGTACTTTTTAAAAACAAATATCTCTCAAAAAATTGTTGATATTTTTTGTTTTGTTTCAGTTTAGTTTGGTTAGTTGTTTTGGTGGGCTTTGTTTGGGGTTTTGTTTGTATTTTTGTTTGTGTTTGTTCATTTTTTGTGGCAAAAAAAGTTGAATCCTGGATTTGAATTGTATACTTTGGCTCGTCTGCTGGCTGTGTGAATTTGCAGATAGCTATTTGCAATCTATGAACCCTCTATTATGCAAAACTGACAATTAAAGATTCTTATGAAATGCTGAATAAAGAGCCCTAGTCATAATAACAAACATCTGTATTCTTTCCAAACTTAGTATTGGATGCTGAAGCAAAGGAGAAATCTCAAACATCTGTATTTCAGATGTTAAAAACAATTGTGTTTCTTCAAGTTCAGGTTTACCTCTCCTTGCTCTATTTAACATGGTGCCACAATTAGCATCATTCCTTACCAGGCAGATTGAACGGGCTAGCACTGCAATGGCCATCTTGCTGCAGTAAACAATGTGTCTATTGAGTTTCTAAAATCTGTGGTTCCATATGCCACAGGAAAGAGGGTGAATGTCTGATTTGCCTTTCAATCATGTTGAAACAAGTTTCTTGTGGAAAAATGTGGTCTGAATGGAGCTTGAAAATACATACTCTCTTTTAAAAAGACTCAGCCCAAATTTGCATCCTGCTGAGTATCTTCTGCAGTACACAGAACAAATTAGCTTCCTGTTAGCTTCAAAGGGAGCTAAAAGCACTCATTACCATTCAGGATCAGGCTCTTTGTGTTTAGAAATTAAAATATCTATGTATATATCTTACCATTAAGGAATGCCTTTAAAAATAAAAGGGATGAATTCACCATGAATCTGCTCTCGTGTTCTTAATGACTGCATAAAAAAATCATCAGGAATAAAAAGAAAATTAAGTAAATGCAGCAGTACCTCACCACCTTTCAGATCAAATATCAAATCAATCATAAATTTTTGTAAAAATGAATGTCCAACTAATCCACAATTGAAAGAGCTCAGATAGCTGTTTAAAAATATAATGAATAGACCTGTTCATATTTGGATAATAAGCATTAAAGATTAGCTCTAATAATTAAGGGTTTGAGGTGTTGCTGTACACTTGGAAGTAAACCTTTTGAAATTATTTCCCAGTTTCCAGACCAATGAATCTTTGAAAAGATAATTTTTGTTATCTCCAAATACAGGAAGCTTAGCACAACAATGGCAGTTCAAAGCCTCCCAGGTAAAGAGCCTTCAAAGAGTAATTCGCAATACAAATTCATAAAAGTCAACAGTTTAGACTACTCAATTGCTTTTAAGATTTTCATCAAATGCATCTCAGCAGTTGAAACTTACCACTGATGCCTCCCAACTGAGTTGAAGTCAGAAAACGCTGACAACGTTGCCTTTATTTTTCTGTGGTTTTTAAGCAGGGATAGATAGCAACTGAACTTTCCCTCTATTTAGTTCATATCTTATCTTTACAAATCTGACTGAAAGTAAGTGCACAACTTACATAGTCTGTTTGGTGCAAATCCCCTTACACTTCATGCTATTATCAAGGTTTTAAAATATTAATTAATAGCAAGTGAATTGCTTAAATCACAATATATAATTGCTAGCTTCCCTGTGTAATTAAAATTCTTTCAAATACAGAAAGGTGCTCCTAAGGTTCTTTCCAATGTAATAAAGATCTATTCTCAGATCAAGAGATTCAGCATTTTTAGGACATTATAGGCTTTCAAGAAAAGACGAACAAGCTCCTCATCAATGTGACAATAATGCAATTTTTCCATTAACTGTTCTAGAAATTCTCCTTTAAATATTACAGAACTGCAACCCAGTTTTACTGCTTCATTGTGCAGTACCCTGGCAGAATCAGAAATTAACTGTATTACCAGAGAAGTGAAATGAACTATTCTGTGCCTGGGCTCCCTTTTCTATCTGTTGAGTAAGATTTTCAAAATAGAGGTTGGTGAATCAAGACATACTTTAAATCCATCTTTTATCTTATTTTGAAAAGTTAAAAATAGTATGATTCAACTCTGATGCAGTTACTCATCCCCACAATAGTGGTGTGCTCTGTTAGTTTAACAGCTTCTGTATCCAAATACTTTTTTATATGTGACTGTATCTCTTTATAGCATGTGTACATGTGACTAAAGAAACTTGTAGCTGTCTTTGGAATAAAAAGATTCTGTATTAATTTAAGGCCTTCATTATTATTGCTTTAACACTTTCTGGTGCTGCTGTTTCAAACAGATACAAATAACTCAGTAACTCATACAATAATATAATCTGTTTCTGTGAGACACATAGATCAGCTTAACAACTAGTAGGTCTGTGCCTTAGAATATCAGTATAATGATATGTATTAATGATAATATCATCAGGGTGGTCATGAAATGAAAACAAGGTAGCTTTTTAAGAAACTCTGATTACAAAAAGAGTAAAAAATGTCAATCTTTATCCAAATCTTTAATCCCCTTACAGAAAATCACAATATGAGAAGAGGCTTTCTCATGAGCTGGTAGATTGACTGGAAAAAGCTAACTTCACCATTTGGTGAAAACAGGGAGGTTTTTTTTTTTTTTTGTGGGTTGTTGCTTGGTTTTGTTTTTGGTTTGGTTTGGGTTTGGGTTTTTTAAAATTTTTTTTTGGTGTAAGGGTCAATAGAAAGAGCTTTCATTACTATGCTTCACTGGCTACTCTGGCATTTATCTTCCTGCTATACAACCAAGCCTTTCTCTTCCCTGCTTTCTGTAATTCCTTTGTCAAGTGAACTTTGTATCTGTTGATTCAACTCTTACAATATCCCAGCCATGTCCTGATGACTTTCCCTGCTCAGCCATTTCATCATGGGATTTATATGAGAAAGAAATAAATGTAGCTCTTGCAGATACATCAGTCAACCAGTCTACCAGTTAAAAACCAATATCTTTAATATTTCAATAATTTATCAATCAGAAATCCAATCCTGCAAAACCATCAAAGTGAATCTTTGCTGCTTGTATAGTTGGCCTCGTAAAACTCATCAGAGTACTTCTGTTAGTGTGGACAGGATGAGACCCAGAGCTGATCAAGTAGTCATTAAAAATAGAAATAGTAATGAAATCACTTGAGGTTTGAGGGAGAGAAAGAAAGGTTTAGAAAATAAATAAATAAGCATAAGATTTCAATTAGGATTTTAGCCATCAGGAATGAAAAGAACAATGTGCTAGGATATACTAGGGATTTGCTCTCAGGGATTCTTGCTGAACCTATATAACACTATAGTAATGAAAAGTTGTATATCAGAACATGAACTGACTTCCTGTCAGTCAAAGATTTCCTCTAGCTATCAGTGCAAATAAGAGAGGAATTTGGACTTCATATATGTTGTATTAAAATTCTTATCTAAAACTGTCTATGCAAAGTCAAAACCAATATTGTTTCTTCTGTGGCTTTTTAAACTTATTTTACTTTCTCCCCGACTCCTTCTTTTACTCAGTATACAGACAGCACATACTCAGTTTGACTTGGCCTCTGGCTTTAGCCTGATTAAGAACCAGAGTTTTATAAAATGTAAAACAAAAAAGGACTAAGCATCAGATGGGATTTTCTTGGAAAACAGGTGAAATTCCATTGCACCCTACTTTCAAACCTGTGGCACACAGATACCTTCACAGATATGCCCCTTTGTGAAGCTGCTGTTCAAAACTGACTCAGGAACAAACATACCTTTGAAAGGCAGTAGGAAAACAGTCTGGGCATACTGTATGTTGGGAAGGCAGTGAGGCGTAGTCAGCTACCTTGGGACTAAACACATGAAAGAAAAGAAAAACCCAAACTCAAACCCAGACCCAAACCCCTTCTTTATGTAATTTCTCTGCAGCTTGCCTTACTTTTGATATCAATGTTAAAAAACTTTCTCTCCCCTAAGGTTATTACTTAGGAGAAACAGATCTCTATTATTCCACACAATTACCTCTGAATGTACCTGGGCTTTTTTACTCCATTTCTGAGATTCACATCTCTGAAACAATTGCTCCATTTATCCTGAGTACTTCTTCCCTCATTTCTTCAAAGCTTGGTCCCATGCTACATCTGCCTCTGCTCCAGCCACCTGCCTCTCTGTTTCCTTGGAGTGCTGGCTAGCCAGGAAAAGGGGAAAAGAAGACAATTATTGCAATTATATTATAGATGCTACTATAAAATAAGTTCCACCTACATAAAATAATACTCTCAGTATGGGTATTTGAAATATGACAGTGCATAAATTCTCTGTGCTCCTTTATCTGTTGCTGGATTAATCCAGTGAAGCTGGACTCAAATTCTGCTCTAAAATTGTTGTAAACTGCTCTAATAGTAAGTTTGGAACTTACATTACAACTCAGAATAAATAATAATTAAAACCATAATTACTGAATTGGGAAGTGATTATGCAATCAGTTCAGAAGCTTCAGTTCAGCCACTACAATACTGCTTATTTTATGTATTTAACGATGTTCCACGTTTCCCATACTTTTTGGCTATCACTTATTGTTATCATCATGTTTCTATCAACAGACCCTTCATAAATACAACTGATAACATTTCACAGTACAAGTGCACTTATGCTGATGTAGTTTCTATCATTTGTTCCCCAATTCAAGCTTTCTTTTATAGCAATAAGGCCTAGAAATACTACAGACAGTTTTACTGAGAATTATTTCAATACTTTATCTGCAGAATCAGCTGTTCAGGAGACTATATGCATGTGCAAACCCACTAGTTTTAAAAGAAATTTGTGGATCAGGATGTGTTCTGTGAAGATGAAATAGATCAGGAAAAGAGGACTGCGCATTCTTGGTAGCAGCTAAATGGCAGGAGAACTTGAAAGTAAATGTCTTTGTGTGAAATTACAAGAAGGTAAAAAAATATATAATGAAAAAAGATTGTCAGTGGTCTTAGATGAATGAAATAGGATTTCAAAATAATTCTGTGAAAAATAATAGAAAATTAAAAAGTGGAAAAGACAGAGAATTCAGAATGCTGTTTTTCTATCCCATGTACCCGCAAAATTGTTTGGAGCGAGGCCCATGACATGAATTATAAATGGACATCTCATTAGAATTGAAAACGTGTCTTCAACACCAGGCTTAGATTGCCAGACTTCCATGAGAAAACCCCAGGTATAGCTTCTGTGTTTAATGCACACTTTATTTGAAAATATAGGTATCTGTATATGTAAGTGTATATCCCATATATATATATATATATAGACACACACACACTTATATATACATGTGTGTGCATTTATGTATACGGTATTTTTATTGGAAAATATATTTTCCAGGTAGCATGGCTGTTGCTATTCTAGATGGTCTCACTAAACAATGAATTTGGAGAAATTCAGTGCTCCCTGTCCTTGCAAGCCAAACATTTTGTGTGTTCTAGTCAAGTGCATCCTTCCAGGCCTGGCAAGGTCATGGACTTTGTTGGAAGCAGAGACGCAAAGCAAGGAATACAAGATTAAGGATAAGACAGTTTAAAATGATAGGAGAATACTTTCTTTAGCCTGAACAACGTTGTCACTTGCAATTAATTTTAACTCTGCTCAGAATTGTATGCCACGGATACTTTGAAAATGAAAAACTGAAGCACTGAGTAGGGGCTTTTTATAATTTTATATTCTATTACTACATTATATTATTATATTGGATTCTGAGTTTTCTCAGTACTGTACATAAAATGGAAATCTAGATAAATTAGAATGCTAGATTGGTGTTTCATAGATGTACATTAATAGCACCATTCCTTGTGACTTCACTTTCACAGTCATAAATATTTTCCTTCGGTATAAAGCAAAAATTATTATATGTGGTTCTTCAGCATTCATCTTTTTCTTAGCTTCTTTCTCTGAGTTCTTTGATTGGGAGGGATTTTCCTTACTATGTACTGCTAATATAAGAATCATGATATATTTTTCCTGAATCCCTCCTTTTAGACATCCCTACCTTCCCCAGTGGTTGTTCTCATTGAAGAATCTTCTCAACTGCCAATTTCTTGAAGGCCAAAAACTATAAAAATAGCCATTTTTATGTTTTCAGATGAACTGAAATCCTTAAGTGTATCTGACTCTTCTATATTCACATATATCCTTCAGAATAGTCTCCGTCTGTTGCATTAAGGGCAGATGGACACTTTTTTTTTTTTTTCTTCCTTTTCTTTTTTTTTTTTTTCTTTCCTATTACCACCTGGTAAGCAAAGGTTGGAGTTCAGCTTGTCCCAAATCAGCTTATCCTTCTACAGTGTAGTCAAAGCCCACTTACAAACACTCATCTGCAGTTTTACATTTTTGCCTCCCACTAGCATTCAAACCTGGGTAAATGTCTTTCTCTGTCAAAGCAGCAGTGGGAGGTGAAAATGAAAGTCCTTTTTTTTCTTTCCCTGAGAAATTGGACTGTAAAAAGCTGTCAGTTTAAAAATGACACAGTGGCACAGCATTTTTATAAGGTGGCTCCTTTCATTTTTGACTCCTGCTGTCTCTCTGACAGTTGAAGTTGCAGCAGGAGGTAAAAACTAAAATGAGCACTGCTGGCATTTGCCCTCAAGCACAAAATTAATAATGGAAGAAACAGGATGACATCCAAAACCACCTCATTTTAGATGTCAGCCAATGAGGTTTCAACAATTCCATAATAAGGTGACCAGAATGATGCCCATTATTCCAAATATGATCTTGTACTCTATTACTTGACTAGTGCTGGATTTTCTCCATTTTATATTTGATTCCCAGAATCATGGATTATAGAGTATTTTAAATTCTATTAAGTTGTATGCTATGACTTTATAAGTTTTTCCTCTCTGCACTGTATATTCGGTCAAAATTTTACAGATGTTGTCTTTTCTCAAGTTTTATACCTCTCAGCTTTTCTGTATGAAGGTTTCCCTTCCAAGTCACTGTTTGAATTATCCTACTATGTCTTATCTAGATATATGAATAAAACTCAGAACATATTAAATTGATAGTTTTTAGAGTAAACAGTCACAGGACCAAAACCTGAGATGGTTTTTATTACTGAAGACTCCAGAGGTGAACTTTCCCTGCCATCATCAAGAAAAAAAAAGAGTCATTATTAGGTGCCTGAGAGACAGAGTAGGAATCAAATCCTTCAAGCAGGATATGGGTCTTTCTTCTTTCTTAAAAGACTCAGTGGTGTGCACAAATCTTATAAAAATTAAAATCAGTAGGCACAAACCCACTGTTAGAAATGGGTTACAACTGTAGTTCCTTCTGAGATAATTCAGTCATCTGATTTTAGCAGCATTTTGGTGTTTGCTGTCTCACTTTTGACTGTTCAGGACAGCTAATAATTTAGGGTTGTGTGGTGGGTTGAGAGGAAAGGCTCTGCTTTCCCTCTCCCACTGAGAAAGAAACCGCGGCTAATTACTGCTGAATTACTGGAACATGACATTCCCATACCACTCAAAATCATGCTACATCATTTGATTCTTTTGCAGAGCTTAGCTTTGAAGGTAGATTGTGTTTGCAGCATGCCTGACTTTTCTTAAGATAAATTATTGACACTTTGTATTATATACTTTACCTGCTACCTTTTAAATTCCAGCTTTGCTACTGCCTTTATTGCTATACACTTTATTTTTTTTTTCTTGTTTTCAGAGACGGAGGGGGCAAACTATTGGTAAACCAGTGATGTGGATAATTCTCAAATGCTTATGAATAGACAAAATAAACACATTGTAAAGAAAGCATCTGATACTGCTTTCAGGCATTACACCAGCCACCTAGCCTGCAGCTTAAACAGCTTTCATCTGTTATTAGAGAATGACTCAGATGCTTCAGATGAACCTATTGATCTCATTGATTTCAACATCTGTTAATGATGGAGAAGCTGAACTGAATAAACACTTCTAGTATGTTACAGCTACCTTTAGTGGTTTGCTCTTGAATTCCAAAAAATCTCTTTTTTTTGTTGTTTTGTTTGTGCAATTCTGATCTTTTCCTGGATGCTTGTTTGCAAGCTTAACTCAATAATATTTCTTTTTTAAAATGTATTTCTTAGTTACTTTTTTTTTTTGTGTGCTCACTTGCTCATCAGTCCAGTCATTCATTCTGACAAGAGCCACAGAGCAGTGAGGCATGTATTAATTATTTTGTGTTCTTAAGTTTCGTCTTTGTACCTTTCTACTCTGTGGATCTATCCCTTCTAGTTCCTCATGTGTTTTCCATGTCCCTCCAAGATTTATTCTGATTAGTTGTAGTTATTATGCCCACCTGTGTATGTCCACCATCCCACTTACAAACATAAATTGTTTATGATTACTATTGTCTAACTACTCCTCCATCTTTGCGGTAATTCCCTATGCATGTCTGTGCTTTTCAAAATATAACCATGCATTGCTCCCTTCCCAATTTCCTCTTTCATGTTCTGTGTGTATTGTACTAGTTTTTCTGTATTTTATACTAGTTTGTTTTCCCTGATTTTTCCATTTGGTTAATATTCTCCATTTCATGATGTGAGTAGCTGCTTGAAGCCTACATTGTTTTCCCTTATAGCCACCCTTTGGCATGTATTTCATATTATCTTGTTACTTGTCTATTAGTATTTGGCTTCTTTTGTAAAACTGAATTTCAAACCATGATTTTGCACACAGATATGCTCTTTTTATCTCTTGCTCATTTGAATTACTCATGTCAGATCTCAACTTGCTTCTATTAGTGGGAGTCAAGAACTACTATCTTGGATCACATTGATCTGGTTTCCTTCATACAGTTTTACCTTGATATTGAGTAGATAAAGAAGTATTTGTTTCTCTGTCATGATGTACAATTTCCTTTTATCTAAAATGCTCATGAATTTCACAATAATTTTGTCTTTTTCCATGTTTTAATAGAATCATAGAATTATGATTGATATAATTGAGTCTAACTGTTAAACCCAACACTGCGAAGTCCACCACCAAACCATGCCCTTAAGCACCACATCTACATGTTGTTCTAACACTTCCAGGGATGGTGGTTCTGCTACTTCTGTGGGCAGCCTATTCCAATGATTAACTATTCTTTCAGTTATGATTTTTCCCCAGTAACGAATCTAAATCTCCCCTGGCACAACTGGAACCCATTTCCTGCCATGCTGTCTTTTGGGAGAACAGACGTGAAAAAGAGATCAACACACACCTCACTACAACTTCCATTCAGGGAGCTGTAGAAAGAGAAAAGATCTTCCCTGAGTTTTTTCTTCTCCAGGGTAAATCCCAGTTCCCTCAGCCACTCCTCGTAACACTTGTACACTAGACCCTTCACCAGCTTCACTGCCCTTCTTTGGATTCACTCCAGCAACTCAGTTTGAGCTAAAATCACTCCCTAAATATTCTGTTTTCACACACACATCCATAGTTCTAACTTTGAGATTTTCTTTTACACAGACCTTAAAATATCTCTTCTCTGGACTTATTCCATCTGAGGGGTTTGGATCTGTAGAAGTAGGAGATATTCTCAAAGTTTCTGCTATCAGCTATCATAGTTTGTAGCAATATTTCATCAGTATGTAAAGGAATGAATTTCCCTGTAAAAGAACAGGATAGTTAGATAAAACTTGACCCATTTATCTTTTCTCTTTGGACTTTCTCCTGACCTCCTTTCATTTTTCATAATTATTACAATATTCATGTGTACAGGGTGTTTTTTATATTCATTTTAGCAGTACTTTATGTAGCATGATAGGCACATGGAATGCAGTAAGGGGAGATTATCCCAAGTAAATTAAGATGGATGATAATACATCTGAGCCTCTTGGACCATGTTTTGTCAGGGGTCTGCTGCTCACAAATCTACTCTTTTCCTTGGTCTGCAGGGTTGGATTCCAGCACAAATTTTTACATCTCCCCCCCTCCCCCAAGTGTATTGCATAGGACAGAAAAAGAATTTGGTGCTCAGAAACCTGAGAGTTGAGCTTGTCCATATGATTTAAACCCCATGATTTCTTGAACATCATCTGCCCCTCTTCCCAACTGATATGTCACTGGTAGACTAAGCAGTTCCTCGCGGACAAGACTGTGATGCTCTGAAGAGCACAGAGCACTGTTCTCCAATTGGAACCTGATGGTCACCTCAAACTGCAGGTCCCTGACCTGTGTAATCCTAACTATCAGGGTCTTTCTGGACATCAAACGTCTTATTCTCAAGAACAAATAACAGCTCAGTGAAAGATGAGACAAAAAATCCCAACAATATTCAGAGACACTACATTCATAGGTCTGTTAATTTAAGAACATCTGTGGAAGGAGCTGACTTTCTTCCTCTTGGAAATATGTGTTTCCCTGACAACTCTGCAGAGGCACACATGTATTGAAATCATCTGGTTGCTTATTTCTCTGGAAAAGCAGTTCAAATCTAATGAGTTATTCTGCAGAGCCTGACACCTCAATACTCAACTTACAGGAGAGAAAAGAAAGCCAGTGCCCATCAATGGTGAAATATACTGATTTAATTTAATTGGATTTTAATGCTTGCCCTGCATTACCTTTCCCTATTGTGTCTTGTTTGCTTGCCTGTAACTCAAGTACCTACTTTAAAAATCCCTTATGTACAGTTACTCCTGCTCCCCTCAACAGGCATGAAACATGCAAACAGCAGGGTACCAGCTCTGTTTACAGCATATGACCAATTAGCTGAGGCTTTCTTTAAGTGATTAATAACACGTCTGAAGTGCCTGTCCCACAAGACTGTAAGAAATGCCTTTTTGAAAAAGAAATACACAAAATCCCCATCCTCTATCTTCATTGAATGCCTGCAAAAATGAAGTATCTTAAATCATAATGTATTTCTAAAAAATTGAGCCAAATTGCCCAAAATACACTGTAAACAGCAACTCTCTTTTTTTAACAAGAAATAGTAACATGATTACAATAAAGATGTGTTATTTGAGTAGATATTTCATGAAAGCAGTTTCTCTTAAACAATCTTATTAATATTAAAGGTTAAATAACTTGTAAATTTTTCTGTGTATATATATGTGTGTGTGTTTTTAGATACTATCATAGTCTAAAACAATAAAAATAAAAATAAGCACGTTAGAAGTCTTCTGTGGGGAGAGTAAGGTACTGCAGTACACCATAAAAACTGATACTCTGGCAGTTCCCCCTTACATGAGCAGACAACCATGCTTGAACTATCTTGCTGGACTGATGAGCCTGAGAATGCTAAAAGTTAAGTGTTAGTATTGTAATTCTGAATATATCAAAATACTGGTTAAATATCTCTCTTGCTAATCTCTTTCAACGCTACCATCATAAACCCCCAAATACTTCAATATTCCATAACCAATACTCTGTTTTGAGATTATTGTTATTCCTCATTAATAACATGTTTATTTTCCCCCAGGAATATACAGAGATTAACACGAGCTGAGCAAAATTAACATCTGACAAGCTTTACTAAGTTAACGTGCTTTAATAGCATACTGTATAGCTGTACTGAGTTTGGCTGAGATGGAATTAGTTCTACCCATGGCATCTTTCATAGTGCTGTGTTTTGTAGTGTTAGCTGGAAGGGTGTTGGAAACACACCAGTGTTTTGACTGCTGAGCAGTGGATGCATGGTTTAGTTGATTAGGTGGGTTGGATGATAGGTTGGACGAGATGATCTTGGAGGTCTCTTCCAACCTGGTCTGGTCTATTCTATTCTATTCTATTCTATTCTATTCTATTCTATTCTATTCTATTCTATTCTACAGCACCATGGCTGTGCTTTTCCAATCCCCCACCCCCACTCCCACCAATGGTAAACTGAGGGATGGGCAAGATCTTGGGAGGGAACACAGCCAGGCCAGCTGACCCAAACTGATCAAAGGGGTATTTTATACCACATGATGTCAGCTCAGATCTAAAAGCTAAGGGAAAGAAGAAAGGGTGGGTGGGGACATCTGTTGATGGTGGTTGTCCTCCAGAGCAATCAGTACACATATTGAAGCCCTACTTCCTGGGAATGACTGAACATTGTTGGGTAATGGGAAGAAGAGAGTAATATATTTGTTTGCTATTGCTTCAGCTCTTGCTTCAGCTCATGTCTTTTGTTTTAGCTTTTGATGCATTAAATTGCTTCTATCTTGACTCACGTGCTTCTTGTTATATTTTCCCTCTCCTCTGTCCATCTCAGAAGAGGAGCGATAGAATGGCTTTGGTGGGTATCTGGCCCCCAGCCAGGGCCAAGCCATCACAATTAATTGTATTTAGAAGTATAGATTATATTACCTATGTCAAATGAATATGGGTGTAGTTTCTGTAGTAGAAAATTATGGGAAGATAACTACAGGCTGGGGTCAGAGTGGCTGGAGAGCAGCCAGGCAGAAAGGGACCTGGCAGTACTGGTTGATAGTAGGCTGAACATGAAGCAGCAGTGTGCCCAGGTGGCCAAGAAAGCCAATGGCATCCTGGCCTGTGTCAGGAATAGTGTGGCCAGCAGGAGCAGGGAAGTCATTGTGCCCCTGTACTCAGCACTGGTTAGGCCACACTTTGAGTACTTTGTCCTGTTCTGGGCCCCTCAGTTTAGGAAAGATGTTGAGTTGCTGCAAGGTGTCCAGAGAAGGGCAACAAACCTTATGAGGGGTCTGGAGCACAGCCCTACGAGGAGAGGCTGAGGGAGCTGGGGTTGCTTAGCCTGGAGAAGAGGAAGCTCAGGGGAGACCTTATTGCTGTCTGCATCTACCTGCATTTTTACTTATTAAATCAGTCACTTTGCAGAGAAAAACCACCAATGCATTTACTGAAGGATTCATCATTGAAACATTGATGGGTATTGAAAGGTGTGCTTCACTGAAGCAAGCATACCTTAGAAAGTGGCTGTTACACTTCACCTTAAGGGAGGTATGCCTTTTGTTTTGTTTTGGTAATTATAATACATGTGTACAGGTGGTAACTCTTGTCCTTCCTATGCTGTTAAAGAGTATTTCAGGAATAAACCTCATATTGGACTGAACAGCTGGAGTCACTCTATTGAGGATTTTGCAAATACACTTCTTTTTTTCTGTCTTGTAATGAATTAAATTTTTTTTCCCCCAGACGTGCCAAATGGAAGATAAAGAATCTAATTTCTTTATAATATCATACCATAGATATTTCTTTCTTCTTTTCACTCTTTCTGTCTGTAGTCTGAAAGTATTTTCTTTTTTCCCACTCAGATTTTACAATGCTTGAAGTCCTTGGGGACAATTTAAGAACCGTGCCACTAGCTGAAATTTTAGCACCTTGTCACAAAACCCCACAGGTTCTGTAGGCAAGATAGAGCTTATAAGAAACACTTACCTGGTAAAGTCACAAGTGTTAGCCATGGCAAAGCTTTGCTAGGCCACCTTTTGCCTTTCTGCCAGAAGGCAGCATGGGCCAGTATTCCAGCTGTTCCTGTGCTGAATGGTTACTCGCCTTCACCTGAGATACTGAAATACACTTCAGGAAAGAGACAGTCATGGGAAGGAAAGTTGCCATGAAGAAGCTACATTTGCCTTTCAGAGTTACTTGGAAGACAGAAGCAAAGGGGCAAAGTGAAAAACCACAAGTGTGGTATAAGCAGAGGGAAAGGGGGTGAGCCACAATAATGTCTGGCAATCTCTCCATCTTTCTTCCTCGAATGGCTGAAACTAGAGTGTGGCCCAGGGCATAGGAGAGATTTTTGTCTTGTGACTTCCAATCTCCTGCATGGAGATGGAGAATCATATCAAATGGGCACTCAGCCTTCTGAGATGCATACTTTCAGACCCTGATATCTGGGGTTTAAACTCTGAATGAGCTTTTGAAGACACCCTGCTAGATGCTGCATGGTGCAGAACATAACCTGCAGTCTGATTTCACCCAGTCAAGCTATGGCAATAGCAGCTTTGATGAAGAAGGTCACTATGCACTCAGCAGCTGAGTTTGATATGCTGAGGACTAGGATGAAGATAGACACAAATATGACTACAGTTTGATTCTAGCTCCATTATGAAGAAATTGGAATGAGCCAGGAATATCTTGGGAATGCCAGATCCAGTCCTTAACAAGATGGGCAATCAGTTACTGCCTAGAATAATTCCATTCTTAGGATTGGTAACTTCATTTATTTAAAGAGGTCTTTCTCTTGATGTAAGAAGTGTTTGTGGTGTAGACAATACAGCTATGCAGAGCCTTAGTTGGATGGATTGAGGCTGCTGTGCCAGGCTGTCATAAGCTATGTAAAATGAACCTCACCATAAGCCTGGTTATGCTGGTAGTCAGATTCTGTGAGGTGTATGTTGGAAAAGAGTCTACTTGTTGGCATTGTCAGTAGTTGGTATTACAAATAGTGGAAATGAAAGAAGTTTGGCCAAGAACAATGCACCAAGAATATTTAACAAAAAACAAAGCAAACAACAACCAAAAAAACCCCCTGCATATGCCCTGGAACAATGAATTCTGTCATAATGTAGGAGTTACTTGGTGAAATTCTATATCTTGTGCAATAAAGGAGGTGACTGGCTGCTGATAATAGCCCTTTCTGATCTTAAACCTTCTGTGTTTAGGAAATATCTTTTACAAGCTGAGAACTATGTGTCTATATTTCAAAAAATAATCTGTGCTTGCCTTCTGAGAGCATCTTGCCACATTTCATTTTCTCCCTGTTAGAAAGGCTGATTGTCATTCCATTATAATTTCTTCTTTGTTGCTATTAGTGTTAAGAGTCAGATTTTGGTGTATTGGATACCTTCGTCTATTATGTTTTATATATAAGTATATGCCTGTCGAACACTGAATAAAACAGGCAGATGAGTCAAGTAAAGCAAAAATAATTTTCTTTCTTTTGCTATTCCTGTTAACACCAATGGATATTTTGAAGACTGAGAAAACGAAAATAGACCTTTAAAGATTGTGCTACCCACCTCCTTTCCTTGATTTTCTGAAATCTCAGTTCAGTAGGCTTTCTTCACAGCTCTTTGAGTCAGCCCTATACAGCATTTTATGACTGCCAGCTAAACAATGTTGGGATACACTGGGGTCCAAGAGAACAGTGACGTGTTAAGATAGATCTTACAAATGGGGTCAAAACAAATGAAGAGAGGTAAAAGCTTGCTTCAGAGAAGGAAGGCAGTAAGACTGCCTCCTTTTTGGGGATTAGTACCTACCAGTCTATAAATTGGATTGCATCAGCCAAGTACAGCACATAATGTACTGCACAGAAGAGCAGCTATTATGTACAGTAGCCACTTCACTGATTGCAATCAATGTCACAAATTAGAGTGATTTCTTGGCTTGAAACGTGTCAGAGCTAAAATCTGTGTCATGAGTCATGCTGTCTGGACAGCCAGCTTCTGGGCACTCCGTCTCACTTTTTGTATTTTATTTCCTTTGCAAATCTGTAGTCGTTTTTACTATGTAAGTGTGGACTGCTCATAATTGTGTCCAAGTGGTATTCAATATTAAAAAGAAATTCCCATCATTACTTTTATAGAATATATTGAAATACATCTTCTATTATTTTCTTCTTTTTTCTTTTCTCTCGCTTTTTTTTTTTCTCAGAGACAGAATTTCTATGCAGAAGTAGCTGAACTTTGTCAATGTTATTCAGAAGTTTGAGCTGAAGTTTTAGTACTTTCTTGTGCTTGCCTTTTGTTACCTTATTCCTTTTCCAAATGGCTGATAATGGCTTTTCCATTCCAGACAAATGTCTAATATTCACATTGTGCTCTGAACATCCTTTCAGCTGCATTCATGTGATTAACTCCAAATGTAAAAGCAATGTTTCTCACAACCTTTTTTTCTTATACTTTTTATATTATGCCAAGTGAAACTTCAGCATTCACACAAGGACAAACAGTTCTCTGCACTGAAGTAGTCTGTTGTAATTAGAATACTTGGTCTATACAGGGAGATTAGCAAGGAGCTGCTTTCTTGTACCTTGAAGCAATGCTCTGTTCTAGTGGATTAAGAACATCCACATGCATAACTGTAATGAAAAGTAACTGGTACACAATGATTTCAAGCTTCATCCTACCTGTTATTTAATAGTTTGTATAAGAGATCTTAATGGGGAAAATTAAATGAATGGTAACTAAATCTTCACACCAACAGGCAACAAAGGGAAGTTAAGCACAATTATTTCTATGAATCAAAGCATCAACACTTCGGTTTTGGGTTAACTGTTATCAAAGTGGAGATTGACAAGATAGTTAAACAGCATAATTAATTTCCTAATCATTTAGGAATCATTAGATGTGGGTCTGTCAGCACTGCAGAGTTAAGATGAATGCTTGCTTGCCTTAGCTTTTCTCCCCTTTCTTCCACTTTTATGGATGCTTCCAGTAGGTTGAGTTAATTTTCACTAGATCCCAAAGTGCCTACTTGGAATGAGGATGTATAAATCATTCTCCCAATGACTGATTTTCCACTACTGTTCCATAATAATTAATATATTTTGAAAATGGTGCAATTTACTTTGCAATGCACTGCAGGAGTTTCTAGACTAGTCACCTCATTACAAGAAGCAAAGAGCCACAGGGGACAGCCTAAACAGTGAGACATATGGAGAACAGTTGTACCAATAGGAAAAGTTTATGTCCTTGGTGTTATAGCAACTGTTGTTCTGAGGAGATGCATTTCTGTAATATGCAAAGGAAAGCTTCCCAGATTAGCTGCAGAACTGTTGTGCTGGTATATCTATACAATGGATGGCAGCACCTTCTCAAGATTGTAGCTGTTGCAGCCACTGTTCTGAGGGCAGCCGCTAGATGTGCGCAGAATGCATGATTCCTTAGTTGATAATTTCCTTAGCACAGAGCATAACAATAATATTCCATGGGTGCCAAGAACAACATCCTCATGTTGGCATCCTTTGGAACATGCTGCAGAAGCTACCTCCTGGACAAGCTGGCACCTCTTATTAGGAAAAGATTTTAGCTTATGTATGTGGTTGAATTTTACTGGTCAAGTGACTTATATCATAAAAAACAGCCACTGAGCAATAGACACTTCAGTTAAGGACTTAGGTTAGGGACCTTCGGTTAGGACTGCTAGGAACTTCTGCGTCTGTTAGTTTGCTACTTCGTCTGGCAAGGGCTTTGGCGCAGGGGTGCTGCGAGTGATATGCTTGGGACTCCTACATCTGTTAGCTTCTTTGTCTGCTAAGGGCAGCAATAGAGGACTTCTGGGAGGACTTCTGAGATTCTCTGCTCTCTGCATTTCTGGAGTCTTGTTGCTATACAGCAATGGGATTCATGCCTTCATTTGTCACCCAATGATGCCTGTATTGAGATAGAAAAAAAAACATTAGCCTGAGCAGGCTCCAGTAGGCTTTCACTTTCTACTCTGAAACTGTTTGGGCTGAACAGAGATGTGGTTGAGCACCCTCCCTGCTGCAGCAGAGCATGTGTTAAGCTGAGCTGAGCATTCAGTTGTGGTTGCTGCTACCTACTTACCTGCACTAATTATTCCATGAAGACCTAACTATATAATGCCATTGTCATGGATTGGAAGAAGATCTAGTCTCTTTACCTATCCACTGGACTTCATTGTGTTGTCAGTTTAATGACACTTTTTCTCCTATTACCTTTGCAGACGTTCATTGCCATTATAAATCTCCATCTCCCTTAGCTGTTTGTTGTTGGCTGTTTTTTTGTTGTTTTTGCTGTTTTCCAGTGTCATCAGCTCCAGTGTAACAGATATTACAGGTACATTTGATTAAACTATAAGATCTAAAAAAGTGATCCATTTACTAAGAATGTTGTATTTCGTACTAAGAGGAAATCACAGCATCATAGAACCCCATCATTTGGTCCAGACATAGCTTCTCATATTCCATAACCTCTGAATCAAAATTTTAGGAACATTTGGGACATAAACCATTTTCCCCAATACAAATTGAATCAAAGTTTAATAACAGCCTGTCATCAGCTGACTTTACCAACCCATACACTTTATCATGTAAGTGAGAAGACAGATTGAAAAGCAATGTATAAGAGAACCAGATCATTGCCCAGCATACAAGAATTTGAAAAGGAGCTCTTTATGCATACAGCTGTCACTGGCCACAGGAAAGAAAGATGCTGATGCTCTTTGCACATTTGCACTGCTATCTCTCTTGAGTTCTTGATTTCTTAAGGACCATGTGCATCTGGGAAACTACTAATGAGGATGAAAGAGGAGTGGGCTTGGAGAAATACTTTATATTGGCTTCTGAGAGAATGTGTAGATTAAAAGAAAAGATTAGCAGAACATAGCTCAGGGAATTTAAAGGTGTGGTGATGTGGATAAGATCCAGAAGACTGTTACCTCCACTTAAAAATAGTGTGAAATAAAATGAGGAATAGACCCCCCAGAAAAAAACTGTAACATGAAGTATGTGAGGACCATCTTCTCTGTTTCTTCCTCACAATGTTTCCAACTGTCTTCCTCACTAATAAGGAAGGCTTCTTTACCTTGTTACTGATGGATAATAGGTAGCAATAGTGCGATTCTTTAGCCTTACATGAATTTCATGGTAACTTTTATAAAATAAGTGTCCCTGGGGGAACATCCTCATCCTAGAAGCAATATCTAAATTCAGACCTGTGGCTTTATTAGATTGGTCCTGAGTGTTTGTTTCCTGGGTTGTGGGCTAGTGTAGCTAAGGAGAGGGCAAATGTTCTCCTCGAAATTGCTTCTAACCTCCTGCCAGGGCATGGTAGATCTTGGGGTGACCACACATGAAGGTGATGAAACAGTATTTTCCAGAGTTTGTCAGAGCCCCCAGCCTGAGCAAATTCATGTTGACCTGGTAGTGTTTAACAGGTGGTGGTTTTTGTTTTTTGTTTTTTTTTCATTCCAGAGGAGTTCAAATCCATTTTATTCCTGTTGCTGTGTTGTCACCATCCCTAGAGGCATTCAAAAAACCTGTGGACATGGCATTTTGGGACATGGTTTAATGTCTATGGTGGTGTTAGGGTTGAACTTAATCTTGGAAGTCTTTTCCAACTGAAAGAATTCTGGTTTTGTGATTGTTAGGTGACAAATAGATGTATTCAGAAGAGAACAAGTAAAAGAGTATCACTGCTGTTAAGCAGGTGCTTCCAAAGTTGTATGTAAATCTGTAATTGTATAACTAAATTTTCTTATGTTCTGTCATCCTTTTTGCCACACTAACTTACCAAGAACTGTAATCAAATATAATGAGAAGATACAATTAGTGTGTCTCCTAAGAGGTTGAATTACCAAGTCACTTTCCAGCTTGAATGCCATTAGGAAATCAGAGGCAGAACGGAAAAGACTATTTTGGTATAGGAGCAGCAGCCAAGCAGGAGAAAGTATTTAAACTAGGAGGATGAGTGCCCTGATTTCAAGGGCTATCACATGCTTTATGCAAAAAGATGGGAAACTTTGGTGAAATGGGAAAATATTTCTAAGTTTCTAACTTTCTGATGACAGATGAAAGCAATATTATATGACATAAGACCATAAAATAGCAAGATTTTGCACACCCTGTGGAGTTCATAGACAGTTCTGTGCCTTAAAACGTGTAGCTTGGGTCTGCCTATCTTATTTCTGACTGCAGTATGATAGCTTTGATCTCTTTTGTATTACCATTTTAGTTTGCTTTCCCTTTTTGTTTCAGTAATCCTGCAGCATATTGTCCCACCTGACCTTTTTCCCCATGTCCTGACATACACTACCTGGTATTTAAATTATTGCTGAAACATATTCTGTCATAAAATCTCAATTTATTTAGTTTGGACAGGCATATTTGTTTCTATAAAAAGTGTCAGTCCCACTTTAATTTTGATCTCTACCTCATTCCCTTTGAGATATATATATATATATATATATAACTGTGCTGTCTGAAAGATTACTGAATGTAATTATAAGTTAACAACTAAGATTACTGTAATTGAAAAATGTTAATGAAAAAATTCTCTAGTTCTTTGATGATTGGTTTGCTTTGTGTATTTGGCAGCTCTCTGTAATAATTATAATACTAGCCTCTTGTACATCACTTCTCATCAGCAGACCACAGCAGCTTTACAAAAATATGATCCGTTTCCCTCGATGTATATTTTGCTTTTTCCTCAGTCATTCAGTTTCTTCCAACCTGAAGGACTTTTATAAACATTAACTCAGAATCAAGAAAAATTCCAAGGCATTTTGTGAAATGACAGATGTGCTCTATAAAGACCACTATCAGGTGGGTTTAATTAGTCACATTATAAAGAAAATGTTGAAAATATCTCTGAGGTTGTAAAATTGGAACAAGAAGTTGGTCATCTGATATCTTCATAGTTTAGAATCTGTATCAGCTTTCTGACATTCTTAAGTTACTTTCTGAATTCCATTAAACTCATTTAGCATGTTTTTAGATATTCAAGAAGATAAGGTCATAAAGTACTACCAAAATGTCATACGTATGTTAGGAATTAATTGATGACATCTTTTATGTTTGTAAAGGCAAAGACACCTTGAGACAAAGGCTTTTGTTTCCTAGTCTCATGAGAACCAATGTTTTCTTTCTCCTTTATCTCCTTATTTCACACTTTATAATCCTGGCTTTTTAATTGTTTGCTGCTATTGTGTTCAAAACCCCGCATTTCCAACTTGCAGTGACAAAATGACTTGACTCTTGAAAGCAAAGTTTGTGAAGATTGTTGCCTTTGTGGAAGAATGAACATTAAATGCCTCTGGACAGGCCAAGTGTTGAACTAAATAAATGGAAAAATGTTTGGTACCTTTTCTTCTAAAAAAAAAATTTAAATCTTAAAAGCTTTTACCATACACACAACAGCATGTTCTACTTTGTTGTTGTTTTGTTTGTTTGTTAGATTCATCTTTTTGGCCTACTTTTCAAACTATATTTTAGCTGAAATTCAAACTCTTTTCCCTTTCTTTTTGTTTGCTGAAGCTAGCAATACCATGCTGAGTAAGTAATCTGTAGTCCACGATCTACTATCCTGTCAGCCTTGTTAACCTGGCTCCAAACCCCAAATGTTGGATATCTAACTGATAAGTATTCCCAGGAAAGCTTCCTAATGACCTTCCCCACTGGTTACTATCATCAGTGCTTATACACAGATAGAACTATTTTGTAATACACTGACTATATTTGGAAAAATTAATTGGAAGTTCTTATGGTGTTTTTGTTAGGAAAAGCGACATTTTTGAAGTTAAGAAAAATATCCCAATTCACTGTCTTTCATTAGCTATAACAAAACATTGCTAGAAAATATGTGTTCTCGGTTGTAATATTACTTCATTGTCTTGCAATAAAACCAGCTTGTGATCCAAATGAATCAGCAGTTGAGCATATTGCAGTCATTTGGCTGCCCTGCCATTTTAAAAATGTTTTTGACTACATTTGTAAAGCATTCAATATATGTGTAAGTGTAGAGCAAATATGCCATTACTTATTGATGTGTAAAATGTAATGAAAAGAAAAAGTTTATACATACATTAAATATCAGGAGAATGGAATAGGCTGTCTACAGCTGAAAAAAAGTGTTACCTCAGGTGAGCTGGAAAACCTGCATATAAAACTTATACCTTAGTAATGTAAATTAAAAGAAAATTGGGAAGTCCTGGAGGAGAAAAAAAAAAACCACAAAAACCCAAAAATGAACAACCCAAAAAATCCCAAACCATGAAAAAAACCCAAACAAAAATGAACAACCAAAAAAATCCCAAATCACCTTTATCTGGGCTAGGTAGAAGAGTTTATAATTTGGCCACTAAGGATTTTACAAAATGCCTTTCTTCAAGTATATGAATGCATGCTGCAGTTCTTTCAGCATTTTACATTGTCTCTGGATAAACATAGAGCCAATAAGACCTTTAATATGCAAGAGCACATGAAGAAACCCAAATCCTTCTACACTGATGACTGTCCAGGCATGCAGGTGCAATGTTCTTCCATCTGTATGTCTGTCAAATTGAACGCTCCAAAATGAGTGCACGCTTAGGTCTGGGTCATCTATAAAGCTAGAGATTAAGTGTGTCTTTAACGATGCACAGGATTTAGGTGTGGATTCTGGCTCCTGTTTTTTGACCTTTCTGAAGATAAAAATGTCAGTTTCCTCTATTGCTGTTTATCAGGCTCCTTGTTCCTATTAGTCACAAGACTAGAAAACACTAGAAAAGGCTTTTTATACATAAATTGCCTAGCTAATTATGCTGACAACTATGCAGCTATGGCAACTGATAGGTTGATTTTGCCTGAGAGTTATGAATTCCATGTTTAAATCTGGAAACTGTGATAGTTAAATAAGCTAAGGCAAGGTAAACATCACAGTATAATTTACTGAAATGAGTTCCCAAGGGGGCTACAGGAAAGGATTTCCCCTGTGCCAGAACCAAGGCTGAAGTGGCATACTGAGATGCCACCTGACACACTCCATTTACAATGTGGATGTGAGATCCTACAAGAGTGAGCTCTTTACATATGCATAACAGATGCCTCGGACCATGATCAGCAGCAAATGTAGTAGTGACAAAAATACAACGTGGATATGTGATTGTAGAATAATACTGTCACTGTAAATTAAATGGCTGCCTTTCTATCTTTGAACAGCCTTGTTCCATAACTCCTCATTCTCAGAGGGAAGAATGGCAAAAAATCCTGACCATAGCAACATCCATCCACATGACTCTTCCAGACATACATCATCTATGGAAGCAGAAAGCAATAAGAATCAAGTGTCTGGTAAAAGTGTAGAGACTTTCTCTGTGCAAAACAATTATGCTATAAGAACTCATTAGTCCCTTGTATATGGGAAAGCTGGTCAGGATCTGACTGCAAGCTTGACCTCATCAGCAAGAAGTACAGCACAGAGAACAATATATGAGAGTGAACAATCAGCTAGGTCAGAGTAGATCTGTAAGCATAAAATGTTATATTCAATAGGCAAATGTGTGGTGAGAAATTCTGTTTGTGTAATGCTGGGCTGAGATGAGCTGCAACTATTTTGGCAGAATGTTCAGAGAAATCTTTTCAAAGGAATAATTTGCTGATTTTTATTTTTTTCTAAAGAGACCTTTAAAGAGACCTTTTCAGATGTCTTTGTTTAGGATGTTGGGTGGTGACAGGACTAGGGAGAGTGGAGCAAAACTAGAAGTGGGTAGGAAAGTGGGCTGGATGTTAGGGAAAAATGTTCTTCACTGTTGCCCAGGGAGGTGGTGGAAGCTCCATCCCTGGAACTTTTTAAGGCCAGGCTGGAGGTGGCTCTGAGAAACCTGATCTAGTGTGAGGTGTCCCCACTCGTGGCGGTGGGGTTAGAACTGGGTGATCTTTGAGGTGCCTTCCAACCCTGACAATTCTGTGATTTCTGTGTTTTGGTTTTCTGTGTAACATGCTGTATAATTACTGAATTCGTTCAAAATTCAGTTGTTGGAAATTATTTCCTATACCAAGGACCTTACAATTGATATTGTAATGACATAAATCTAATCTAGTCAACTTGGATTCTCCGTGCTAAGTGAAGAGAGATCACACATTTTAAGTTATACAGCTGCTTGGCTGAGCTTTCATTTGTTCTGAATTAAGTACTCTTTAACTAGCAGTCATGTACTCAGGTTGTAAATATGTTTTGGAGTACTGTGCATTTTCAGGGCTAGTCTCCAAGGTTATGATCTCTTAGACTCCTTTTATTTAAAAATTCAAGGAACTGAGAATGATAATTTACAGAAAATTGCTAGCCTCTTCTGGAATAAAATATATGAGCTGGGGAAGGTAGTTACTTACTCTCAAAATGAAAATAATTGCAAAAATATAATTATGCTTAATGGAAGGGTTTCCAACAGTTCTTAAAAAAGTTATACCTGATCACACATTTCTTAGAGCTACTGCTATACTTATTATTTTAAAACTGAGAAAAATTATTTCCAAAGTAAGGTCAATGATAAAAGAGTTGGTGTCGCAGATGAGAACAAAACTCAGAGTGTGAAGACTCTACTGCCTTGCAGTTGCCAAGTGAGTACAAAAGGCAGATGAAATGCTGTAGCTCAGGCTGGTATCAATTCACAATCTCTTTGCACATGATTTTGTTATTTTACTGCCATAAAGGCATCAGAAAATCTGCTTTTCTCTTTCTCTCAGTGTTTTTATTCTTTGTATTTGTTTCATGAAGGTTTTTATTTTCAGCCCTGAATGCAAAAGCCAGATAGGGACTTTCGTTTTTTATGGGATTGCTTTCATTTGACAGAATATTAGTTCCAATTTATGATTTCCTTGGCAAAGAACCATGCTACAACATTTTTATCTTTCCAACATTCCACCTTCTCAATAAACACTCCGAATCTTGATTCTCAAAAGAGAGGATATGACTTTAATGTTATCTTTATATGTCTGAAGTGGACAGCAACAGATGATACTAAACTTGGATAAACACATATTTGGAAAATAAAAACATGAGCAATTTTTTTTTCACCTCAAATGCACTGCCAAATAGAAGACTTCATATTGATATGCACATTTCAGTTCTGCTCTATATTTAATCTTGCAAAGCCTTTAATAATGCTTAATCATTGTTTCATGTGTAAGATGTTACCAATAATATTGACTTAAATTTTCAAAGCATCTGGAAATGATAGCTCTCTATGAGATTGTCATTGTATGTAGGTAAAAATAAATTTCTAGTTGAAAAAATGATATTAATTTGATGCCATTCATTTGAAAACTATAAAAGCCTGATGTAAAAAAAAGAGAAAAGTATATAAAAATTAGATTAGCCTTTCCTGACATTCATTAAAAATTCCTAGTGTGAATTTGCACCTTCATGATATCTTTCAGAAAGAATGATGTCCTGAGTTTAGCTAGAATAGAGTTAATTTTCCTCCTAGTATCTGGTACAGTGCTGTATTTTGGATTGAGTGTGAAAATAATGTTGCTAACACTGATGTTTCACTTGCTACTATGTAGTGATTATCCTAAGTTAAGGATTTTTTGGGGTTTCCAATGCTATGCCAGCACACAGGTGCACAAGAAGCTGGGAGGAAGCATGGGCAGGACAGGTGACAAAAACTTGCCAAAGAGATATTCTATACCGTAGAACATCATGCTCAATATAGAAAATTGGGAAGTTGGCTGGGAGTGCAAATGACTACTTGGGCTTCAGTCTGTGGGTGGTGAGCAACTGCAGTTGTCTTTTCTTGTGTGGAGTCACCCTCATTGGAGGTGCTCAGGCGGAGACTTGATGGGGTGCTTGGTGCCATGGGTTAGTTGTTTAGGTGGGTTGGATTGGTTGATGGGTTGGATGCGATGATCTTGAAGGTCTCTTCCAACCTGGTCTGGTCTATTCTATTCTATTCTATTCTATTCTATTCTATTCTATTCTATTCTATTCTATTCTATTCTATTCTTTCTCTCTCATTATATTAATTTTTATTGCTATTATTGTTGTTATTATTAATTTTAATTTAGTTATTATATAATTTTTATATCAACCCACAAGTTTCATTTCCCCAGTTCTCCTCCCCATCCCACTGGGAGGGGGGAGTAGTAAGCAAGCAGTCACGTGGTTGGAACAGGTTAACCTGCTTGTTTCACCCCAACACAGAAGTACGGGAAAAGTAAGTTGAGGTAAAAAGAATCGAGTTTTTCTGAGCAAATGACATAGTAATACTACAATGCATGATTACCTTATCCTATTTGCAGAAAGATAGCACAGCATAAAGCACAAACACAGGGAACTAGCCAATTCCCAACTGTCTTGCGCCATCCCCACAGAAAAGTGCCAACACATGAAACCTGGAACCCAAAAGCAGCAACGAGAACATGAAGCCTTTCAGGTTACAATCTGAACTCTTCAAGCTCTACAATACATTGTTCCAGCCAGCACTTTCATTTTGAAGCCAGCAAACTTCTAAATTTGAAAGGGATGACTTGGAGCAATATTACAGCAGTCATCTACTGTACAACTTCCTACTTTATTTTCTTGCTTTCTAGGGTGTAAATCCCTCCAAGATATTCCTATCATTTAGCTTTCAGAAAGTAATGTTCTTATGAACATTATGTGAATTTATATGCAAGGAGAAAGTATGAAAACAGAGTGGTATGTGGGAGTTGCAAATTTGTATTAATTTAAGAAATAGTAGTTAGTAGTAAGGTTTTTCCTTTTTTTGTTTTTCACTATCTGTCAGAGAGGCAAGCAGACCTGCATGCAACGTATATAAAATGAAGTTCTATGGGAGTTCTGCCAGCATCAGTGTGTGTAAGCTGTCCATGTTCTCAGAATTAAGAAAGACAAATCAGTATAATAAATCAAAAGCAGTGGTTGGTGAATGATGACAGTGACTAATGTGTGAATGTTTTGATTAATAGAATCTTAGCCTATGTACACATGCTCTTACACACACTTATGTGCTTTTCTGGCATGAGAAATGTTTTTCCATCTCTTCTTTCAGCCTAAACCATTGTGCATATGTTATACAGTCATCTGTTTTTATGTCCTCATCTGTGGAGTTCATGGATATTGTGAATATGGGTAATAAAGTGAGGACTCCTTGTTTTAAGGTAAGAGTTGATCAGGTGTTTTAGCTATTCCTTATTGCATTCATCATGCAGATGGATATGTCCATTACAAATGCAGATAATCAAACCTTACAGTCAGAAATGCAAACAGTAGGTTGAAGATCAAAAAATGGTTTTACAAAGATTTTGTGTGTTGTTGTTGTTGCTTTTAATGGCTGGAATTTGGAATAAATACAACAGCTAGTATATGATCAGATAATTTAATACTTATGGAGAATAGTGAAATACATTGAAATTAAACTAAGGTATACAGTTGAAGCAGATACGATATTTTCAGCAAAGAAGATGACTGTAAAGAACAATGAAGTGTCAATTGCTTTCAACAAAAATGGTCTACTTTTGAGATATGTAGATATGTAGGTGATAATAATATTGGTGTTGTTCATACATAAGAAGTAAAAGATTAGTATCCATATTGAAAATTCTGCATGGTATTATTTTTGATAATGTCTTTTAAAATATTGCTGTAGTCTTTGCAAACTTGGGATTTAAGATTCACTTTTAGTAACTGGGATTAGTTACTGGTTTTAGTTTAGTTATATACAATTATAATTCAGATATTTGTAATGGTCTTATTCCTGATTTCTGTTAGTGTGGCAGGAGAATTGGGACAATTTAATTTAATTTAATTTAATTTAATTTAATTTCATTCATAGCTCATTTCATAAGTGATGTAGGGTGTTCCTTAGGTATTGGAACTGGCACATTTTTGGCAACATGGCCACTGGGGTCGCGTGCACCTTCAGCAAGCTGTGTGGTATGGTGAACACACTGGAGGGAAATGATCACATCCAGAAGGATGTTGACAGCCTTGAGAGGTGGGCCTGTGCAAATGTCATGAGGTTCAACAAGGCCAAGTGCAAGGTGCTGCACCTGCACTGGGGCAAACCCAGGCACAAAACCAGGCTAGGCAGTGAATGGATGGGGAGCAGCCCTGTGGCTCCTTAACATGACCCAGCAATGTGCATTTCTAGTATAAAAAGCTAACCATATCCTTGATTACATCAAAAGAAGTGTGATAAGCAGTCTGAAGGAGATGGTTCTTCCACTTTACTCTGCTCGTGTGAGACCCCACAATCTGCAGTCCTGCATTCAGGATCAAGGAGAACCTCTCTTGTGAGGACAGGCTTAGAGAACTGGAGAGCCAGGAGAAGGCACATGGTCAAATTCTTGCCATGTCATAGTTTTGTTGCTTCTTGCTTTCTCAATATTTATTAGGAAATTAACATTTTTTTTTCTCTGTAAGCAGCTGTGAGGCTGCAAGTCAAAAGAAATTGGAGGCTTTCATAAGAAATAGATTTTCTCTGGCAAAAGGCGACACATGATTCATGTTAGCATGTGGGAGAGCCAGGCAAGTACAATATCAGTGTATTTAAATGTAGATAATTTGTGGTAATTTATTAACAATATCAATTTCTTAGTGTAAAAACAGATGGGATTCTGTGCATTTCCTTTGTGTGGAGATGAGGCTCGCCCTAATCTACAGCTACAGCTCATTAGATCCTGCTGTATTCATACCTCCCATTCATACAGAGGCTTTTAGCTTAGGTCCCAGCAGTTTGCATGAGAACAACAGGCAGTTCTTTGTTGTCAGGGCTTGCAGGTCATGAGAATTGTGCCGAATTTTAAGGTACAGGCTGTTCACACTCCTTACTCCTTTGTGAGAAGGAAAAACTCCCTGCTGTAGTCAAGGTGCCTTTAGAAATATGTTTTGTGGAAATCACATTTGCTTCAGCCAAGACGTGGTGATGCTGGCATTAAAGAGTGAATACAAATTAAAACCAGCAGATAGATATCTTCAGCTCAGTCCCAAACAATAATCCACTGAGGATGGCCATGATAAAATTGAAGCCATTCACCAAAAGAGTGTGGTGAGACATCATTTTCCAACACGCTCAGTGCTGCAAAATCAGAGAAGAATAAAAACCCAAAAGCACAAGTTGTCACATAAATCCCATGAAGTATTTAATCACCTCCAGATCAGAAAACTGTGGATTTCCAACAAGTAAATTCTACTGAAACAGAGAAATACAAAAGTGAAATCTGAAATGAAAGTTCAAATAACAAGGTAGTGGCCTGAGGCCTTTTTGCTCAGGTTGAAGATAAATATAAGCTCTTTTATATTGTGGTTAACCTGTTTTTTGTTTTACTTTTCTAAACTTCCTTCTTACTCTTGACTCATAGAAAAAAAAAAAAATCTCCTTTAGTTCAGAAATATTGGAAAATCCAGGATAACTTCATTCCAAAAATATCCTGAAGATGGCACAATAGGCACATGTTGATGTTTGGTTTGCTTAAAGTCATACTGTAAGATGGGAGAAATTTCACTAAAATATGGATCCTTTGGAGGAGCTCTTTAAAAATAGAGACAAAAGAGAAATTTAAACCTTTTAAAGCACAGCCTATCAATAAAATTCTATTACAAGTGGAACACCAGCTGTTAATTTCATGCTGCCTAAAAGATTAATGTAAACAGGTAGTCAGACAGGGACTCATCATGGTCAGGCATTTGGCAAGAATCAGTTTAATTTGTGTTGTTTAGTTTTTATCAATACATTTCCTTTGTAATTGTAAAACAATGGATAACCTCAGCTGTTCTCTCCAGTGCAATGTGTAACAGCCATCTAAATGCCAATTTTCATGAGACCCATTTTGAGTTTGGGAGAGACAAGATTACTTGTACAATTTCTATTTTATTAAAATGTAAAAACTATGAGGGGACATTTTTATTAAAAAGGAAAGTACTGATTGTCAAGTTGTGTTAATGAATGGATAAATCTATGTTATAGAAGAATTAAACATAAATACACTCTCCACAACACTCTTAGGCAACCTGATATTATAGAGTTTATAAAACATGGGAGTGCAAAGTAAAAGCCAATACTACAGATTCTGAGGTAACTTAATCTTACTGTAAGCAAACCTGCCAAATATTTAAGGACAACTGCTTGAAAGAATTTCAATTACCACCTGAGAGAAGAGAAAACAAAATATTGGGAAAATGTATACAGACCTACAGCACTCTTCCTGAATCTACTTAAACTCTGCTAATCAATTTTTCTAATCGATCAAGTCTGTTAATAATGCTGTTAAAATTTACAATATAAATGGAGTGCAGGCCAAGTCTGGTAGCAGTGGGGCTCTTCTGAAAGTTTCCATGCAAATCCTGTGTGTGAATAATGAAATGTTTGCATTAATGTATCTACTATGCATATTCAATTTTATGCCTCTATAGGATAATCCTGTAACACCTTCATTTTTGCATATAATTCCACTGGAAAATAAATTCACATGCAGAATATAATTGTACTATAATGCATGTAACAGTCTGTTTCTGACAGTAATTTTATATAGGATCTTATGAAGCTATACCCTGCTACTACGATATAAATAGCGAGCCCTAGTCAGCTATGAAAACTGATTTGGTAGAAGGCAGTGTTCTGCACACCTGTACAGTGCACAAAATGTGAGGCTCTGGAGAATGAGAACAGCAGCATGCAAATTTATAAAGCATTTGGTGGAAACACTTCTGCCATGGTGAGATTGCTTATGGCATGTAGGGCAACTAGCAGTGCTAAGTGTGAAATAAGGCCCCTGATTTAGGGTCCTAAATATAGCTTTCATGATTTGCTTCAGGCTCTTAAATTTGACTATTTTGACTAAGCTGCTGGCAGATCCATAGTTTATAATTTCTGGTGCAATGTTCAGCCAACTTATGAGTTCATGCAAAAAGAGTTGTTTCAGAAATTCTGATAGACCCCAAACTGTCATGCACATACACTGTATAATAGCTAGCAGTATTATTATCAACATTCTCAAGAGAAATCATTATTACCTTGCCTGCTTTCACTGTCTGAAGTTTTTCATACAGTTATTCATAACTGCAGAAAACTCTGGTTCTTTTGAACTGAGTTTTGGTTGTAATGATTTTACATGTTGTGTTGCTATATGATAAAGTGAATTTGTTTGATAGATTCGGCACAGCAACATTACAAAAGGCTGAACAACTGATGTTTTCAAAATATCTTTTGTTGGTTCTTTTACATTTCAAAATATTTTTTAAATGGAACAGTAATAATAATTCATGTGCATGATTCCTTTCGGTTCTGAATCTCAGAGTACCTGCATTAATAAATTAAGCCTCACAGCAGCTGTGTAATTTGAGAGTATATTTATCCACATTTGACAGATGGAGAAACAGAGGTGGTGAGAATTAGAGATGCATTTGCAAAAGTGTGATTAGGCTCTACAGAAGAGAATATGCATACAGTATTTAGGGTACTCCAGAGCTGTGAAGAATTTTCAAGAATAGAAATGTTCTTTCGAAAATGTGATCCTCCTAATGGTATGCAGGCTGACAGTCTGAGCTGGCAAGTCAGCATGGCGTGGCACTACTCTTTCAAATACACTGATTTGATTCTGTGCTAGTTAAAAGATCACATCACTGCTGCTCCTTCCGTGTTATAGATTGGTATTCTAAAACCCCACTGAACAGCAGACTGGTATTTTGATGCTCCTCTGTAAACTTGTATTCATGTAAGATAATACTCTTCAAGATTATGAATAGTCTACACATTGCCAATAACACTGCAAACGTGCATACAGCAAATGACAATTGCTCATGTGCTTTCTTCATCCAGTCAGTGATTATAAAACAAAGTGAGGTGATTTGGGATACCAGTTCTGGAGACACAAGCAGCTCCAGGCAATATATACATGCCAGCTGAACCTTTGGGCTATGTTCATGTACAGTTGAAAGCATCTTGTGTGCTACTGAAGATGTGCACAGTGTGGACTGAACCTGCTCTGCCTAAGGTCAGGACTGACCCTGCTTATGGAAGTGAACACTGATAGCTATGACACCTTGCAAGTCTCCTGGGTCTGTGCAGGTCTGCCATGTGTCCCAGTGGGCAGCAACTCTGTTCGTCTTCATGCTCTGTATCTGTGCCAGCTCACTGACTCTTGGAAATTATCTAGGAGAGGTGAACACATTAACGTTAGGCCACCATTATGTACTATGACATCTTTCTGCTAAAATTCGTGGTGTCATTCCTCAAGGCAGATCAGAAGGCAGAAACCCCTTTTTTTTTGGCAGCAGAAGTGCTCTCTTGACTGTTTGAGGACAAAAAAAAATAATTATTCTTTATATATATATATTTTATTTTTCACTGCATAGCTAGAACACTGTTTAAAACCTTGAATAGTAGAATAAGCATCAACAACAAATTACTGCAGCGGCTCTTTGGTCTTTGACAAAATATTACCATCCAGCTGAGGTATATAGAAATGATTGAATACAACAGCACTTGTTACTTAGTGCTTGTCTTATTCTCAGGGTTAGGACTTTTTATTTTAATGCATCTGTAGAGAAAAGTAAGTTTAGGTGTACTAGAAATCCAGAGTTATTTTCTGCTGTTGTTCTGTGAATGATTAGATCAAAGACATCTTTTAAAAAATCACTCTTAAATGATTTACGTTTACTTCAGTGTTCATTTTGTTTTTAAGTTAAGAGTCTGTTGCAATAAACAGGGCAGAAAGTGCAGTTAATAAACTTCTATTCATGCTTTGCATGCAAATTTGAGTCCTAACAGGAAGAGTACTAAAATCCTTTTATAACGTGATATGATAATCAAAAATGAATGTTCTATAAATATTCTTAGAGGATAGCAGAGACTGTTCATGTTCTTATTGGATGTACTTTTGCTCATGTTTACTGTTTTGTTTAGTTTATTTTCCAACACTGGGAATTGGCAATTTATTGGAAAAAAAGGTGACTAAATCTCATCGGCCCAACCGACCTTAAAACAACTGTCGTGGCATTTCCTGAAGATACAAATGAAAACAGAAATTTGAGCATTGAATGTGTGAAAAAGATGACAAAATAATTATTTTTTGTATAAACCTAGGTGATTTCAAGTTAAATCTCACATTGTGGTGGGTTTTTTTTCCCCATAAAGGTAACAAGGGAAACTCATTCTTGTGTTTAGACTGTAAGATGAGTGAGACATTTGCCTTTTTGCTGAAGTTCCTGCTTTGCACTGAGTACATGTTTGCATCTGGTCACTTTGGAAAATGTGTCAATCTGAATCATCATGGAATTATGGGAAAAGATTTAGATGATAGAAAGTAGAACATTTTTTTTTCTATTCACTACCTCATTACTCAGTTGTGAGGTAGTAGGACTGTGACAGTGATTTCTATTCAGTTGGCTGGCGCTTTATCAGGTAAGCTACTGCAGTAAGAATAGCACAACAACCTCACCCCTCCCTGAGTCCTGGAGTGGGTTTCCTCCCTCTTCATTTTCCATATCCAAGAGTTTAAAGTAGAAAATATAAACTGGTTGCACTAGCTTTATGCTGTTCAAGGACTCCCCGCTCTGAGAAACTCTCAGCTGCTTGTTTAAAGCTTTGTTAAGTGCCCATTGTGCTACCGGAGTTAAAATGCATTTAATTAAGTCTGAGGCTCTTGCCCATTGTTTTTATTTAAAAAATATTTAGGCTATTGATTAACTGGATTGACTCTTCTCCATTTCCTTATTTAGAAGACCTCTGAGTTTCCCTGGTGTGCAGGAATTTTTTTTTTCTTATGTATGTGCTATGTATGTGCTGGCTGTGGTCTCCCTGGCAGCTCTCACTCATGTTAGCTCATCCTTCCCCTAGCCTTCCCTAGTGCTTCATTCATATAAATACTGCTTAAACTTAGCCCACTGTTGAAATTTTACACTTTGAACTCCATTTTTTTCTATTCTATTGCCCTTTTTTTTTGCATGTGTGTGTGTGTTTTGTTTTCATGTGAAGAACTGAAGGTATTAGATCCCTGCTCACTTTCCCTTGCATTCTGCACCATTGTTGTTTTCCCTCTCTTCTATTCTACCAGTGGTGCTTGCATTTTTTTTCAGTTTCATTTTGTATTTTTTTATTTTATTTTCCTAATATTCTCTTGGTTTGGACCATTCTTCTCTATCTCAGCTGTAAAGTATCTAGCCTTCTACTTCAAGTTTCTGCATAAGTTGTTAAATATCTAATTTCACAAAAGTTACAGTCCCATCAGAACTTTCAGATATTAGTCTTTGATGGGGAAATGGCAACAGTCAAATGCCATCCTTACTGCAGCATTGATTCACGGTTATGGTATAGCCAATAGGGATGTTTAGATTCTCTGGGGAAGAGTTCCCATTTTCTGCTTGTAAAAAAAAAAGAAGAAGATATATTTATATGTGCAAATGTCTTGAGGACAATTAATGAAGTGAAATTGGAGATAATTCATTGCAAGATTCTTTATAAACATATTTCCTATTCTAAAGCACCATTTGTTTAATTACAAACTTTGTATTTTCCTTAAAAACAATGCATGAAATCAAGCGCAAATGTCTTCTTGGTTGCTCAGAGCATGCTAGTATTTGAGATGGCATACAGTACTTTTTCTGTAGTTCTTTCATGATCACAGTCATGGAGTGTCAGGTAGCATGTATTTCAGTAAAGGCAGATGTAAAGAGTTAATTTCATTCTCTAATGGGCAGAGTTTCTCTAGTTTGTAGAACTACAGACCCTTCTCTTACTCATCTCAACCCTGTATTCCTCAACAGAGCAGAAACATAGCACAATTCATATGTATTCTTGAATACACTGTGACTGATTACAGGATATGTTTGTATATGTGTTTTATCCTAGCAGAAAATAAAGTGTGAGATTAAACTCAGACACTTAGCACTAGAGGTCACTAAACACAGTTTCAAAGGGTTTATAAAAAATACTTCAACTTTTTGTCTTCTTTTGTTAAGCTGAACACTTTTTTCACCTTACTACAGTTTAAACCCTCAAGAGATAGTAACAGGTGAGAGGCTGTCTGCTCCTATGTGTAAATGGGGAAGGCAGTGACAGTGCAATTGTTCAGCTGTGATGGTCCTTCATGGTGCAGGAGCCTATGTTTCACTGATGAGTGATAAGTAGAAGGAGGAAAAGATATACTGCTTTATTTTACCTTTGCTCCCGCTTGTCTTTGTAATCCAGGCATGAAATAAGGAAATTAGCTAGGTTTTCAGACAAGTAGATGATTATGCCCTTGTGAGAGAAGATGGCTTGGAAAACTTAAGTTCCTTTAGTAAAATAAGTTTTAATTCAGAGTCTAAGTAATAGGTTAAATTGCAGAAGAAAAGGTCAGATGTTAATGCATACTGATGGCCTGAATCTCAACAGATATATCTCTTTCAAAGACCTTATTTCTTATGTGAAATATTTCACAAGATGTATCAGTACAAACCCCCCCACCCAAAACAGCAACCTACCAAAAGGACAATTGTTACAAAGTTCTCAGCCAAGAGATGAAAAGAAATTAAATAACTTTTGGCTATCTATCTTCGGATCTGTTGGAAAAACTATTATGTGTTATTAAATTATGGTTCACTTAAATGGCTTTCCCTAAACAGTTTCATGGCTACCAGATGTTAACTTTTATGTCTATAACATGAAGTTCCTGCAAGACAGAGTGAGTATATCACATGATAAGGTGTGGAGAAAAGATTGGGTAGGGAGGTGTTTGAGTCATTCATACAAGGGAAGATTCAGGAAGACAAAAAAGGTCATCTTTCCCAAGGCCTTGCAAAATCTGCAGTGGAATTTAGGATTCCCACTTCATGCCTTTCAACTCATACCAGCAAACATCTACAAATTTCACTCAGTGTCCTGGTCCTTCCTGCACCTGCTTCACCCAAGAGGTGATGAATTACCACTGCTCTCAGCTCCTCCTTTCACTACAAGTAGCATCAAGGTTTCTCACCCTAATACAAACCCTTGTTGCTTAGTTTCATAGAATGTGATAGAACTGTTTTGGTTTGTGGTTTTTTTTGTTTGGTTGGTTTGTTGGTTTGGTTTTGGTTATTTATTTTTTTTAATTACAATTTCAGACAATGTCATGAAAAAGCTCCCTTATATCAATTTTATTAGCACCAAGAAGAAAAATCACTTCATTGTCAGGACATTTCAGAATTAATTTTACTTTTCCAATCTTAGTTTTTCCTTCAGAAAATGTACTGCGCCGTATGCTTTAATTGTAGATTTTAATAATGGATATAAGTCGTTGTACATGTAGAAAGAAATATACACTGAAGAAGTCTATTGTCTACAGACACCAAATTAGTAGACCTTCTTGACCTTAATTTCATTGCTTTTCTGTTCTCTATGATCTCACAGGAGTGTTGTGAACATTGGTTAATTAATATTTTTAATTGTTTAAGTACTGTGATGATGAGCACCAGAGAAACTCATGAGGAAATTAACAATTCTGTCTTGAGAAAGGGATTTGACTACTGTGCAGTAAATAAGGCCTCAGGTCACACGTTGAAAAATGAGGAGAAAACAAAATATTGAGTAGTTGTTCATTATATGAATATTTGTGCCCTGAATGAAGCAGAGGTCCTGTGGAAGAGGAAAGTGATCACATAATTAGATTTTGTCATGAAGCTTATGCATAAAGAAGGCTGAATGAAGGATGCACAGGGAAATTAAAGATAATAATTTTGTAACATTTGAAAGCTTTCCTTGATAGTCTTAGGCTGTTCTTTCAAAATAATTCAGAGTTTTACATGTGTATTTGCCCTATTTGTGTATGCATGAAAGAAGTTTTCCATTGCTATGGAATACACAAATGATTAAGAGCTGACATAATGAATCCTGAATAAACATTCAGTCTTATATCTGTTGTGTCTGGCCTTTTCAAGCAGAATTTTGAAAATAAATATTAAGATAAAAATAAATATAAGATAAAAAACATATTCTGTGTCTTTCAGCATATTTTGTGACTTTCCAAACTGGCAGCTAGACTTAATTTTTATAAAGCAATAAATGAAAACATAGTGAAGGAGTAAATATAGGTTTTTTTAGCTTTTGGTACACAATGGATATTTTAAAGGCACTTGGAAACTAACTGAGATGTGAAACATTTGCTTGTAGTTTAAGTTGAAACTCAAATTTTGGGACATGCATCTCTCTTCAAATTTTCAGATTAAAAAAAACATAAAGAAAAAGATGCCACTAAAATATATGATGCCACTAATAAATATGTAAAGAACTGAAGATAAAGGCTAAGAATAAATTTCTATAGATTTACAGAATGCTAAGTAAATAATAGGCAATACTTGATATGGCACATAACATGAGATACTTATCATGGAATCTTTTTTAATTGGTGGCAAACTGTAGTGTAACATCTTGTCCTTAACTGTTAGCCAGAATTCACACTTATAAACTATATATTTTGTTGGCTACTGCGAAGAAGAATTAAGACTATTCATTATTTTTCTGGAAAAGTGATGGTCGCAAAGAGCAAAAGACTAAGCTTATCTGTAGCAGCTCCAGCCATCAAACTGTGTTTCAAAAATGAATAGGTTTTATCCTTGCCTTCCTACAAAATATCTCTTTGCTTAGCTTTCACGACTAAGATTTTTGACCTTGATATTGTCCATTCAGCAATATATTTAAGTATCGTCACAGTATTTGTTGCCAATGAACTTACTCAAAAATTATTCATCAGACTTTCAACACAAAATTGTCCTACTCACTTTACATGTGATGTGTCAATCAACTTCACTGTTTTGTGTTGCAGAGAGCTACAGGGTTTCTACTTTATTCATAATGTATTTTCAAAAACAGGAATATTAGGTTTTGTGCATTGTGAATCAAATACAGGATCTATCCTAAAACCTGACCTTTTTTTTTTTTAAGCCACAGGGCATTTAAGCTACATGGAGCAGGAGACTACACCTTCAGTAATACTTTCCATTGTGTTTCAAGAGCAGATCTGAATGTGTGGAGATTTCTGCCACATATTATTACTGGGGAGCAACTGAATTTTCTAGATTGTTTTGACAGTAACTGTAACAATGGCTACATTTTTTTTTCCAGATAGTTTATTTTTATCTTGACATTTTGCCCATCCTGTGAATTTCATCATGGGGAAGAAACAGACGTTTGTCTCAGAGTAGTTCAATTTCAATCTCTAGGTGACAAGTTGATATTTCTTTCCTCTTGAAGAAGCTTTTAATATGATGTGTTAAATGTCAAGGAAACTCTTCAATATATATTGAACTTTACTAACCTTATTTCTCTTAATATTAATGACATATTGACAGTATATTTTGAAAAATGAACACATCTCACAGATGTCAGGATCCCATACTCACGTTATTCCTACAGGAATCCCACATTCCAGTTGTTATTGTTCAGAATTGTAGTAACTTTTACAATCACTTTTACAGACTTTTAACAGACTTTTACAAAGTGTGTTTCACAAGTTTTATTTCATTGTTGGATGTTGACATTGCTGATATAATGGATAAGAGATCACAAGTTTGTCAGTTATCTTTAAAAAATAAATTTAAATTGGCATCTGAGGCTTCCAGTGCAGCTCTGTTATGTTAGTTTACTGATCTTATAAATCCAAGTGACAAAGTGAGGGTGTCCCATAAGTGCTACTGTGTATAAGGAGAAAATGCAACATTTGGCTTGGAAAACAGCAAGTCTCTATTGGAGTCAGTGCCCCTGTTCATGATAAGCTGTGCTGAAGGTCCATAAGAGAAAATAGTTCTATGAAGATATTAAAAAAGGAGAGTTCATATTTTCTTAACCAAATCTCATAAAGTACACCCTAAACTGAGGCTTGAGTGTCTTGCCTAACTTTTGACTTCTGGAGCAATTTGCAGTGACTCAGGCTGGGACACCTGTATCGGATGGGCAAATGCAAGATCTGATAAAGGAAGACCTTTTGCAGCTGCATCTGGCGTATGGAAAGGATGCCCGTGGACGCTTGCAAGGTATCAGCTGCCTGTGTTTAAACTGAGATGAATCCCTAATGACAGCTGCATATTTTTCTGGGCCCCAGAGATGCTGTCTACTCCTCTGAGTGTAATGAAATTTTAGTTCCTTAGCTCATATGTCACTGCCTCTATGCAGACACACACATTTTCTTAATACACAACTGAAACCTAGTCATTATTTTTCCTTACAAAGCTGATAACATACAGTTTCTTCTAACTTCACAACCTCTTTCTGCTTGTTGCATGTTATTCATACACTACTGTATTCTTCCAGACATACTAAAAATAAAAATACACAGTATCATCCTATTAGGATAAAATTCAACTGAGCACATAGTCTAAATCATTAAACATATTAAATCCAAGTTGAGTATTTTGTTTTACTGAAAGTGAATATTTGCATGAATATTAACATCTTTTAGTATTGGCTTAAAATTAATTCATTTTGGGAAACTTCTCTGTTTGCATCCAAACATATTTGATAAGCAAGTTCCAAGAATTCAGACAGTAAAATTGATTAAAATTTGATTTTACCCTAAAATACCAGTTAGTTCTGGGAAGAAATGGTGGTGCTCAAATTTTGGTTTTTGATTTACCACAACAGTTCTGTCTCAATTATGTTTATAAAAACTGTCAAAATATGTGAATTGCAGAATTTAGCTATGGAGCTTAAAATACTGCCTTTTGTCAACCATATTTTCTCATTCCTTGTTTCTGCCTTTGCTGAATTTTCTGAATAAATGATCTGGGATTTTGCACCGACTTCATTTCATTGGAGGAATAGCCTAATTCTGAACTCTGCTGAATGGTTTTGTGTACATCTTACTTTAGGACCAGATTATATGATGTTAAATGCAGTTTATGTCCCATACAGACAAACACATAATCCGTATTACAAGGAAATATAATTTAATACAATTGTGGAGATTTAAAGATGTTTGTTAGGATGTTAAATTATACTAAAGCACAAACAACTACAAATAATTCAGTATGTAATTAAAAAAAATATTCTGGAGCATACAAGCAACGCATCCAGAGGTGCATTAATTTAGATTTGTTCATTACTAGGTTTCTTAATAATTTGTTTCATGTACATAAGAAAGCATTAGAAGAGAAATGCTTTTTTCATTCCCATGGGAACTCTAACTATTGTAAAAACATATTACATCTGTCTACAGAAAATATTCTATATTGCACTAGCTTAAAGCACTAAAAACATTTGTTTGGAAGGGAAGGGATTAAAGTTAGCAGCAAACAACACACAAAACCTATTTATTTATTTATTTTTAACTATTCAGAAAGATCTATCCTGTCACTGGGAGTCTTCATGAATATTAAAAGTTTAACATAAGGATAAATATTCTTAGTAGAAAAAGTCATGATTGCCCAAGGCCACGGCATTCTGTCAGTATCACAAGTCCCATAGCATAAAGAATAATGTTGAGTAATCAGATGTCTCAGGCTGCCTCTGAGAAAAATCCAATAAACTATTATTCATTACTATTCACAATTGTTATTCCAACAAAATCAAAGGGAATATACATTTATGGATAAGCATATATTAATGGATAGATAAGAAAGTGTCAGGGATGGTAAGAACATCACACCCTGAGGGCTGGACTTCTAGCCTGAAGAATGCTCAGAAGAATCTATGAGGTGTCCTTTCAGCACTGAGATTTCAAGAGCTGGGGGGACACCTTGCTTCCTGTGCCTGCCCATCACTGTCCTGTGTCTGCTGATCTTGAGAAATAGTGCGGAACACATGTGCTGAACAGATTACATATTGCCTCAGGAATGGAAAACCTACCTGCACAGTGGGTGAGAGGAATTAAAAAAGATTGTTGAATGCCAGCTCTTGGAGACTGGCATGGTAAACACCAGTCCTGGAGCTGGGCATGTTGCCTTTCACAGATGATGCTGCTACCATTGCCACTACAACTGCCACTGCTACTACCACTGCCATTTCATGTTGTACATAGAAAGGAGAGTTTTAAATTTCTGAGTATATTTCTGTTTCCTGATGAGTGTCTTACACTTCTAATGCCATAGTGCCATGTCCTCAGAGATATGCTGGATACATAGTTATGTGAACCAGAACTCTCCTATACCTCCATCACAATACAAAGACAGGGCTGGGGTTCTTCAGTTATGGAAGTCAATGCTTGGTATCAATAAGTTTTGAGGAGTCAGTATATTATTAATTGTAAAATTCTGATCTCAGTTACAAGCTGTAAGGTGGGGCAGCTCCACAAGAATTCACAAAAGATAGCGTGGATTTACACGAATCTATGCAGGGGCAGTATTTGGCTCCATATTTGTATGTAAATGTTTTGTTTGATTCAGCTTTCCAGAAATAAAGGTCTCACTTAGTGGCAATGCACACAATTGTTTGTTGTAGGCTTCTTTTCCCATTGAACTGTACCCTTTAAATATTCAGAAAACAATCTGTGGTTGCTCACTCTGGATCAAGTGTTCTCTTCCTCGGTGCTCCTTTTAATGTGACAATGATGAAGAGGGAGGCAATGTTAATTTAAATAAAATTAACTTTGCAGTGTTATTTCAATGCTTTATAAAAAGTTTAAATGATGCCCCAAGGGCAGTTCTGCTTATACTAAAGTATCTCAATCACAGTTTTGTTAGAGCAGAATCACTTGGCTTTATTTTCCTCTTTTTTAAATAGCCTGAACTCAAGCTGTTTTGTAGCTGCCCTGTGATACAAATAGATGCACTCTTGGGGAACTGATTAAAATGTGTATGTTTTAGAAATATGTTCCTAGAATCATGTTGACACAAGTGTACTTCTGAACCATTGATATCTGCTCCGTTTTCACATCAAGTTGCTAGCAGGAAATATTCGTTAGCACAGATAACTTATATTCTTCTCAAAATACTGTTTATGCATACTAATTGGTTGTAACCATGGGAAGCAGTATTCACAGTATACTTTTCATTTTAAAGCAAGCTCTCTTGTGCTCCACTTGATTAATTGTCACAGAGTGCAATTTTATCATAGTTAAAACTAATTCAAGCCCATTTCCCTGTAGTAATATATATTTTTTTGCTTTGGAGAAATTAATATTCCTCAAAAACTAATTAATGATCTCCAAAGAATCATTTGCATAAAGGATGTTAGAGTTTTACAGCAATTATGCATTGTATGTAACTCATTAAAAGGTCCATTTTCATTACTGGATTTAGCAATGAGGTGACAGGCGTAACCACTCCAAATGGTGAGGTAAAATGTAAAGTGAGGCTGGGAAATCCTTCCATCTAAAGACATTGAGGTAGCCAAATTATTTCCTCATCATGAAATTTTTAGAAAGGAAGTGGCTCTGAAATTAACAATAAGGTTGTTTGAAGGTTACCTCATCTGACAAAAATTTTTGGCACATTCCTTCCATTGAAAGAAGAATCATCTGATGATGTGCTGAGGGCCCCAGCTCACAGACTGAATTCTGCTACCTCTGATTCTCACTGCACAATATCACTGCTGTCACTTGACCGTCCTTGAGGCCTCCTGAACCACAAGATTTTATGCAGTGTGAGACAAGGTGGCTGGCAGCCACTGGTGGTCTGCAGAGCAGTGAAACTAGATTACAAGCACCAATTCTTCTTCAAGCCTGTGCCAATTACTCATTTCAATAAAGGAGAAATTAGAAGCAGCTTTCTTTTATATTTTTAAAGGCGTTGCATAAAATATTGGCTTACAAACGGATGCGTAGTTCTGTTACACTGAAAGTGCCTGTGCATAACAAACTTTAATGTGTTTCATTTGTCTGAGACATCATTAAAGCCCACCAGGCTAGCTGTGCACAAGGCAGCATAATTCATGGCAGAAGGAAGATCCATTCATTATTCCTGCCATAATTACAGCAAGAGCATTACTGATAAATCAGACAGAAATAATAATTCTTTTGAAAAAATGAAGTGTTTGTGGCTTTCTAACGAAACAGGAAGATACTATATGTAAAATCAGTCTTCCTGATCACATATTTATGGGGGTTTCTGAGACACAGAATAAAAACATTCTCACCTTTTCCCTGTATTTCAGGTATATATTTCATCTCAGACAATATAAAGAATCAGACATTACAGCTGGAAACATGCATTTTCTCTCTTTCTCCCCTGCCTCTACACTCCCCAATAAATCAGTGTTAATTATATCTGAGGTCCTAATCCAGCAAAACACTTAAGCACATACTTAACCTTAAACACATGAGTAGTCTCATTATAATCAGTAAGAATTCTCATGCTTTAAAGTTAAGCTCATATCTAAGTGCTTTGTTGAATCATAGCCAAAATGAAGCAGTACAAACCAATATGTTTTGTGCATTGAAATACAACTACAAAGATAGGACATTAACAGTGTGGTTTACACCGATGGAAAAAAGCACTCCTGGAAGTGTGAATTACAAGAGCACTATTAATTCACCCTCACAGGGCTTTAGACTAGCAATACCATGCTCCATGGATGGGATTTTCAAGGCTAAACACAAGCAAATAGAAAAACTGTTATCCTGGCAATAGTTCATGATTACTGTGTCCACTATGATTTCTAACGCATCCAATTATAGCTATCTTTATTGTCATCATGTCTTCAGTATTTTCCCATGTTTTAAATACCAGAGAGTGTGATTCTGCCAGGCAGGTAATACCACAGCATTATTTGTACAGTAGGTCCCTGATAATGTTCTGGCTTATAGCAACAAAAGAAATGCTAATTAACAACAATATTTTATCTGATACTGGAAAGAGGTTATCTGGATGACAGCTTTTACATGATCAGCCTTAAAAAAACCAAACCACAAAACTCCCACAAACAAACAAACAAACAAACAAAACCAAAACCACCTTTGTCTTCAGATTCCCTAAGAGTTGTGCAAATGGTGCAAATTTCCCTCAAGCACAAGGAAAGGAATATAAACATATTTCAAATATCTCAAAGAAAATAAGCAAATTCTACATTTTGCTTTTTATGTTTAAAAAGGTGCATCCAATGCACAGTCCAATTCAGAATACAAGTTAGCCCAATGGTAATCCCACTAGAATTTTAATATTTTACAAGCATGATCTAAGGCTAATTTGTATCTGCATATAAAATGAAGTCAATTAAAGGAGGAGGCATGAAGGAGGATCTGATGAAGGCTCTCTCCTATTATTCTTGATTAATCTGGATAACTTTTAAGGACTAATTATTTTCTCCACTAGGATATTTGAGGTAGCATTTAATCCTTCTGGGTATATTCAGTTGTACTTTAATTCTGCTTAAATGGGACTAGTGATTTCAGAGTTTGTATACTTCTTGCTTATGATCATGCAGTCATGCTTATTATTCTCTCAGGATGGTGATTTTTCAACTATTTCTGAAATAAGTTAAAATTAAAATAGAAGCATTACTATTAACTAAATTGTTAGCAGTCAAAAGTCTATAGTATACAAATGATATCACTCATCTCTGTGTAGAAGATGAACAAAGAGTGCTACTAGTGTCTGAGACTGCATTAACTCATTGTGGTAGGTTGAGAGAAGGGCTTAGCTCTCCCTCCTCCACAGAGTAAGAAACCACAGCTAACTCAGTCGAAGAGCAAAAGCTATATATTTACAAGCATATATGGAAAGCAGGTTATATATAACACAATATATACAGGTATTTACAATATATACACAGAAATACACAGCAAAGACAAATAACACAACAAAAATCCCTCCCTGAGGGAGGGATCCCCTCTTTGGAACCCCCTCTCTCCCCCCCTTACCCCCCTTTTTCCCCAAAAAGGGGTTAGAGAGAGAGAAAGGCAAGTTACTAAGGAAAAGAGTTGTTAGCAAGCTTCAAAAGCCCATGCAGGATTAGTGTTTGCTTATCTGAAGGCCAAGTCCAGCAGTTCGCAGAAGAAGCAGGCAGGGAGAACAGGCTGAAACACCCAACTCCCCCAACTCCCAAACCGAACTGAACTGAGGAAAAAAATTTTCCAACCGCTTCACAATCTAAAGCTGAATTTTTGTTTATCAACCAATGAAATTCGTTTAGAATATCAGAATGTTTTGGTTCTAGTACCAAAAACATTAGCCAGTGTGTTCCAGCAGTGTTTGTTCTTAAAGGCACAGCCTCAAACGACCACAGTCCACCCCTTTCTAAACAATTTCATTGGCTGTTCGTACTGTCCATCCAATCCAGAACAATATTTACAGTTCGTAAGTTAAGTTCATCGTCCATTCCGGCTATACTCAGATGTAGATGATTCAGAAGTCCAAGAAAATCCAAAATCAAGAAAATGGAAAACAGTTTGTCTCTTCGCAGACGAAGCGAAGAAAAAGGGAAACAGGGACTCAGGGACTCTCAGTTGACTCAGGGCTCTCAGGGTTCTCAGGGTTCGTGCACCGTAGATTCCTCAGGGACTCTTTCCTTTGGACGCGCTGTAGCTGTACAACATTCTGAAATTAAACTCTCTCAGCTAAAGTTAAATCTCTTTGTGGAATACACTGAATTTCACCATTCTCTTGCATTACCCAATAAGTGTGACCCGGACCTTCTGCTGAAACCACCCCTCGGACAGGTTTAGCCTCTCCTGAGGGCGAAAATACCCAAACAGTTTTACCTAACAGATTCTTTTCCCTAACAACAGGAACTCTATCACCTTCTACTTTCTGTAGCAGATCAGAATGTGCAGGTCCAGCTCGGTTCACTGAACCTCTACTGTTCACCAGCCAGGTTGCTTGTGCTAAATGTTTCTCCCAGTTTTTCAAAGATCCACCTCCCATGGCTTTGAGAGTGGTCTTCAACAAACCGTTGTAGCGTTCAATCTTCCCTGCAGCTGGTGCATAGTAAGGAATATGGAAAATCCACTCAATACCATGCTCTTTTGCCCAGCTCTTTACAAGGTTGTTCTTGAAGTGAGTTCCGTTGTCTGACTCAATCCTCTCTGGAGTTCCGTGTCTCCACAGGATCTGTCTCTCCAGACCGAGAATGGTGTTGCGTGCAGTTGCATGTGGGACTGCGTAAGTTTCCAGCCATCCAGTGTTTGCCTCTACCATAGTAAGCACGTACTGCTTACCAGAACGAGAACGTGGTAGAGTGATGTAGTCAATCTGCCAAGCTTCACCATACCTGTATTTGGACCATCTGTCACCATACCACAAGGGCTTAATTCTCTTTGCCTGCTTAATAGCAGCACAAATGTCACAGTCATGGATGACTTGTGTGATGGCATCCATGGAAATGTCTATGGATCTGTCACGAGCCCATTGGTATGTTGCATCTCTGCCTTGATGTCCTGACGAATCGTGAGCCCACCGAGCTAAGAATATCTCACCTCGGTGTTTCCAGTCGAGATCAAGTTCAGAGTCCTTGTCTACTTGAGAAACTCTTGCAGCTAGATCTGCCTGATGGTTGTGCTGCTGTTCCTCAGTAGCTTTGCTCTTGGGAATGTGAGCATCAATGTGTCTCACTTTCACTGGAATTCTCTCGATTCGATCAGCAATGTCTTGCCACAGTTCAGCTGCCCAGATGGGTTTTCCTTTCCTCTGCCAGCCATTCTTTTTCCAGTTCTTTAGCCAACCCCATAGAGCATTGGCTACCATCCATGAGTCGGTGTAGAGATAAAGCTTTGGCCATCTCTCACGTTCAGCCACGTCGAGAGCTAGCTGGACAGCTTTTACCTCTGCAAACTGACTGGATTCTCCTTCTCCATCCTTCGCCTCTGCAACTCGGCGTGTTGGACTCCACACGGCAGACTTCCACCTTCGCTTGTTCCCGACGAGACGACAGGAACCGTCTGTGAACAAAGCATATTTCTTTTCATCATCAGAAAGGTCATTGTAAGGAGGAGCTTCCTCAGCACGAGTTACTCTCTCCTCTGGAGGTTTAGCACAGTTGGTATCTTCAGGCCAACTTGAGATCACCTCCACCAGACCAGGTCTTTCAAGATTTCCCATTCGAGCTCTCTGTGTTATCAGGGCCATCCACTTAGACCAGGTGGAATCTGTGGCATGATGTGGTGTGGAACCTTTGCCTTTGAACATCCAATTTAAAACTGGCAATCTGGGAGCTAAGAGAAGTTGTGACTCAGTTCCAATTACTTCAGAAGCTGCTTTCACTCCTTCATAGGCAGCTAGAATCTCTTTCTCTGTTGGAGTGTAATTAGCCTCTGAACCTCTGTAACCTCGACTCCAGAAACCAAGAGGTCGTCCACGTGTCTCACCTGGAGCTTTTTGCCACAAGCACCAGGTTGGACCATTGTCACCTGCAGCCGTGTACAAAATGTTCTTAATGTCTGGACCATCTCGCACAGGTCCCAGACCCACTGCTTGGACTACTTCTTGCTTTATCTGGTCAAAGGCTGCTTGTTGTTCAGGTCCCCAGTGGAAACTGTTCCTCTTTCGAGTCACATCATACAGAGGTTTCACAATCTGACTGTATCCAGGAATGTGCAGTCTCCAAAATCCCACTATCCCCAAGAAACGTAGAGTTACTTGCTTGTTCGTGGGATTTGCCATGGTAGAGACTCTATTTACCACATCCACTGGAATGTGTCGGCGTCCATCCTGCCACTGCACTCCCAGAAACTGGATCTCTGTGGTAGGACCTTTCACTTTGTCTCTCTTGATGGCAAAACCTGCATTCAGGAGAATGTCCATGATTTTGTTACCTTTCTCGAAGACTTCCTCAGCAGTTTTACCCCAGACGATGATATCATCGATGAACTGGATGTGTTCTGGAGCACCACCTTCCTCCAGAGCATCATGGATTACTGCATGACAGATGCTGGAACTGTGGATCCAGCCCATTGGCAGTCTGTTGAAAGTGTACTGGATTCCTCTCCAGGTGAAAGCAAACTGAGGCCTGCATTCCTCTGCTATGGGAATAGAGAAGAAGGCATTAGCAATGTCTATGGTAGCATACCATTTGGCCTCTTTGGATTCCAGCTCATACTGGAGTTCCATCATGTCTGGTACTGCTGCACTCATAGGCGGAGTTACTTCATTCAGGGCTCGGTAGTCCACTGTCAGACGCCAGTCTCCATTCGGCTTTCGCACAGGCCACACTGGACTGTTGAAAGGTGAATGAGTTTTGCTGATGACTTTCTGACTCTCCAACTGACGAATCAGATTCTGAATGGGCAACAAAGAGTCACGGTTGGTTCTGTATTGTCTGTGATGCACAGTCCGAGAAGCAACCGGCAACTTAATGTCCTGAATCTTGTGTTGTCCCACAACTGCAGATTCATCAGAAAGCTCAGGTCTAGCAGACAGCTTCAGTTTTTGTCCATCAATTTCTACAGAAGCTACTCCAAAAGCCCATTTGTAACCTTTAGGGTCTTTGAAACGCCCTTCTCTCAGAAAATCAATTCCCAAAATACAAGGTGCATCAGGTCCGGTCACAACTGTATGCTTTTTCCATTGTTTACCAGTTAAGCTTATATTAACCTCCACTTTACTTAACTCTTGAGATCCACCAGTGACTCCCAGAATAGTTATGGACTCTGATCCCTGATAATTTGATGGCAATATGGTGCACTGAGCTCCTGTGTCAACCAAGGCCCTGTACTTCTGAAAGTGTGAAGTGCCAGGCCACTGGATGTACACATCCCAATAGATTCTGTTATCTGTATTACCCCTCTCCTCCCCCTGGCGGGAGGCAGGGCACCCCTAGTTATGGGGAACATGTCCACAGGTGCAACGAGCACACTGTGCAGTGTTAGAACTGGAGCCACTGTTGGAGCTACTAGAGTTGTCCTGGGGAACTGTAGAAGTAACAGCTACCCTTCTGGTATTGCTACCTCGGGTTCTGCCACTTTGCAGTTCTCTCAGTCTCCTGAAAAGATTAGAAGTTGGTTGACCATCCCACCTGTTCATGTTCTCACCAAACTGATCACGCAGGGTAATCCAAATAGTCCTACGTGACTGCCTTGGTGGTCTGTTTTGGTTTGATCTGTTTTGGAATGACCTCCTTGGAGGATGTCTATTCCTCACAGATGAAACCTGTACCCACCTGGAGGAAGAATTGGAATCATCTCTTTGTGCCAATTGGGAGATGGTGTTTTTAAATTCATCCTTCAGCTCTTTCATGCAATTCTCCAGTTTTCCAGACAGAGTTTCAATGGCTGAAACCAAAGAAACACGTGTCATGCTATCATCCAATTGTCTCAATTGATCAGTGAATTGGCCAACCGTAAGAGGAGCTCCACCATAATTTCTTGCTACAATTCTGCTTGCCAGAATGTTTGCATAATTAGAAGGAGCAAGCTTGATGAGCTTTTTAGTAAGACCATTTCCTACAGGAACATCATCAGGATTCAGAGATTCATGTTCACCATAGAGTACCTCTCTAACAGCAAATTCTCTCAGACGCTTAATTCCCTCATCTATGGTAGTCCAGGGCTTAGGATTCCATGGAAGATCATCTCGGGAAGGGTATCTCATGAGAACCGCCATTAGAAGGCGTATCCACAGATTAACCTTACCGAGAGCCTTGCCTAGATGTCTATCTATTCCATTATCCTTCGAGAGAGTTCCTAGCTGGGCTGCTGACTTGTCTCCAACCATTAGAGCTGGAGCACCTGTATCATAACATCTACCAAGCCAAGCGAGAACTGGCTCCTTATCTGCTCTGAGATAGTCTTTTCTTACATTTCTAAGCTCCTCCCGGGGTGAAGAGCAGTCGGTTATGTCATCTTGTTGCTCTTCTGCCTCCTCTTCCTCAACTTGTGGTCCAAACAACCTTTCTGTCACTCTCTCAAGGATCCCTTTAAGCTGAGAGGCACCACCACTAGCTGCTGTCCTACCAAGAGATGCATCTCGATCCTCTGATGATCTCAATAACTCAGCTATATTTTTAAGACAGATTTTCTCTTCCTCCCCAGCAGAAGAACCTTGCTGTGCATCCCCGTCAGCTCCTGAATCAGCCTTAGTCTTACCCTTCCTTGTTGTTAAAACTGCTACTTGCTTTACTGGAGCTGTGTTTGGGTTTCCAGCTGCCTTATTATCAGAAGCTGATAAGCTTTGAGACAGATTAGTTGCTTTGGAGGACGCTTCCGCTCCTGCCATGGAAGAAGGAGGGAATGACTTTGCCTCGTTAATGGTGGCTGCCTGGGACACAGGAGCCGCCATGTTTGGGGCTACTGTAGCCCCTGGCTGCTTGCCAGAATCATCACCATTGCTATTCAGAGCTGCCTTGCCGATTGACTTTTTAGCTTTATCTTTAACTGACACAGATTCTCCATTATCATCCTCACTGGATGTTCCTGAAACAGAGCTAGGGTGGCGTTTTCGTCTCTTTGTCCTCCGTCTAATAACAAAACATGCCTTATAAACTTTTCTCTCCCGGTACAGTGTCACTAGCAAATACACATTACTTATCACCAGCAGCAGGACTACACACATCAAGAAAATCAGCTTTGGATCCCAGCCATCACTTAAAATTACCCTTTCACCGAGCGGAATCTTAAACTCTTTTATCTCAATAGGGAGTGTGCTAGATGTAACATTCCTGTACTTTTTAACATAAAAGAATTCCAGGCACTGATCATACAGAAGCCGAATCTTGTACTTAAACCACAAATATAATTTTTGCATTATATATTTACCTATCTTATCGATAATCATACCCAGGCAATACTTGTAGATCAATACACCAAAGACCGAGAAGAACAGACGCTCAAAAAGCCAAAACACCTTCATGTTTGCTCGTTCGACTTAAGCAAGCAATAAATCAAACTAATTTGTCAGCAAGCCCCGAGTTGGGCAGCCAATAAATGTGGTAGGTTGAGAGAAGGGCTTAGCTCTCCCTCCTCCACAGAGTAAGAAACCACAGCTAACTCAGTCGAAGAGCAAAAGCTATATATTTACAAGCATATATGGAAAGCAGGTTATATATAACACAATATATACAGGTATTTACAATATATACACAGAAATACACAGCAAAGACAAATAACACAACAAAAATCCCTCCCTGAGGGAGGGATCCCCTCTTTGGAACCCCCTCTCTCCCCCCCTTACCCCCCTTTTTCCCCAAAAAGGGGTTAGAGAGAGAGAAAGGCAAGTTACTAAGGAAAAGAGTTGTTAGCAAGCTTCAAAAGCCCATGCAGGATTAGTGTTTGCTTATCTGAAGGCCAAGTCCAGCAGTTCGCAGAAGAAGCAGGCAGGGAGAACAGGCTGAAACACCAAACTCCCCCAACTCCCAAACCGAACTGAACTGAGGAAAAAAATTTTCCAACCGCTTCACAATCTAAAGCTGAATTTTTGTTTATCAACCAATGAAATTCGTTTAGAATATCAGAATGTTTTGGTTCTAGTACCAAAAACATTAGCCAGTGTGTTCCAGCAGTGTTTGTTCTTAAAGGCACAGCCTCAAACGACCACACTCATGAAGAAACTGATCCAGTGCTGAAGATCTCCAAAAGCTTAGGGGCTTTGCCTGTTTCTTGGTCTCATTTTGTGAGTGTGTGTACTCCAGTACTACTTGTTTTCACTAGTGGATTGGTTTTTAATTTTTTTTTTTTTTTTCAGAGCAGAAAGGAAGGAACTGTTCTGTTCTCAAACATATGCCACTGTAAGATATGGCTTTTGTATCAGAATGTTTGTTTAGAATTGTCACTTCAATTGCTAAGGTCAGAAGATGCCTGACATACAATCTCACACCTCCATGCACCTAAGATTCTGCTTACTTGGTGTGAAGGCAACGCAAACTCTTGTGGGCCTGAGGAAGCAAAGAACAAACAAGACTCTCTCGTACTATAGCTAAAGAGAAGGTCCAGAAGGATGGATCTTAAAAGATAAAAGGTTTTCGAAGAGCTACTAAACAGCATCATTCATATGAATGCACCTTGCTCCTCTTCAGTGGGAGACATACATATATACACTAGATTAAAGATTATACTTCTTCCATACATATATATATACTAGATTAAAGGTTGTATTCATGGCAGCTTGATCTGCAGAAATGAACTAGATGAAAGTCTTGATGTAGAGCTAGCTTTGCTTATAGCTATAAGCTGACAGTATTTTTAAGTAAAAATTCATCCAAGTTCTCAAAACATGTTTGAAAAAAGATATAAAGGAACAGATGTATTCCACTCCCTATCTCTGTGAGCAACAAGCAACAGCTGTTTCAGAGAAAGGTAAGACAATCTGCTAGCTGGCAACACTTTTTTACAGGCTCCCAATAGAGAGAAGTCATTGCATCGCTGAGATGTAAGGGTTTACATCCATTTTGCTTACTTTAGTTTCTGTCTTACATTTTTTTCTGTTCCTAAAACTTCCTAAATGCATTGCTTCAAATATATTTTGTGGCAATAAATCTCTTGGGATAGTTGTTCCTTTGCAGAAAAAAATTGTCTCATTGTTTATCCTGTGCTACCATCACAAGTTTCTTTTTCTGTGGATGAAAAATATCCCTATCTTTTGTCCAGCATTTTCTATATATTTACCTTATTTCCCTGTGGTTTTGTCTATTTTTCTTCTCATGTCCTTAACATGTCTTAGTCTTCCACCTTTCAGATGACAATTTTACTGAGATGGTAATCATTCTTGTCACCACCACATGCAGTTCCTCTGTTCACAAAGTAGATGAAGTGAAATGAGCAGATCTGCAGATAAATCTGTGGCACTACCATGTATGCAATGACATGAGAACATTTTCTACAGTACAGTCTTTTTCATTCTCTGTACATCCTGATGGTTTATTTGCTGTACTATGGCACACAGAGCTGAGGCCTTGTTAGTTATCTGTTCTCCTGAGCTGATGTTGCAAATTTATGATCTAGTCTTCATACGAGTCACTGAAGATTTCACAGGAAAATAAAACCACAATAAAATTAAACTTTCACCATTCTTTCTATTGATTCTTAAAGAGAAACTATAATTTTTGATTTCTCTTTTGCAACATATTTCCCAGCTTCTCTCTAATTCTTATTACAGCTTTTAAACTAATGAATTCTCAAGAGCTGGGGCATTATATAGATCAGGGAAAGATTTTTAGAGTTATGGACCCTCTTATTTGGAACTGTTGTGAGAAAGACAAATGCTATGCAGAAATACATCACACCCGAACTCCATAATTCAATGGAGATGCTTAAAGATCTAATTAGTTTAGGCTATCTCCAATGTCAGTGGGCTGCCAGGCATCTCCAGTAGGTGTTTCAGATCCTAGTTGAGTTGAATTGCTTTTAGAGGTGACTTTCAGAAAACAACCCATATAACTAGTTTCTAATTTGTCTCAGGTCAGTGCAATCAGGCCTGTAAGTGTTACAATCACCAAGTTAGAGCACTCTTTGGTGGAAAAACCTCCAACCAAACCAACACATCAAAACTTCAGTGGGATCGGTAAGGCCTGTGCTCTGTTTCCAGCAGAATCAGTCTAGAAGACCTTATATAGTCTCAGAAATTGGTCTAAAGCTTGTCTTAAGTCACTGAAGACATTCCTGTTGGTAGCAGTGTATGAGACCCTTATATGGTAATGAATACAAGTACCAGTTGTACAGTGTTAATTAAAAAAGAATACATTAATTAATTGAGAGGCTTTTATATTTAGTATGGTATATGCCATCAAGTCATGCGTCCTGAAAATTGGTGCAACATTCATATATGCAGATAATTCTTACTCCTAGGTATTCAGTAGTAGTTTTATCTTCAGTCATACTGTGGTGTTGGATGCATAACACACTTTCTTTTCATAGAATGGACACCTAAAAATTATTAATTTGAGGGAAAAAAAAACCCCAGGGATGAATAAATAACAAGGAATGAAACAAGCACAAATATGAGATTGCAAGTAGTTCTTTGACTATGACCTCTTATACCAGTATTTCTGAATGATTAATATTATAATGGTACAGAGAAAAGTTTAAAAAAAAAGACTGGTTTACAAGGGAAAAATACTTGCTAACATTTTACTCTGTGAGCTAGATAAATATGCATATGTATGGGTTTGTAGTATTTCTAACCTATGTTATTAACATGTATACGTATGTCTAAGTGTATAGGAAAAGTTTAAGAGAATATGAATGACATTAGGACTTTAAAAAAAGTATTTATTAATTACATATCTGACTAAGTGCATGTGCAGATTTTATTGAAATCACAGGGCTATTTGAATCCATTCTAGGGTGGTGCTTCAACCTTTTCAGAATCACAGAATGGTAAGGGTTGGAAGGGACCTCTGAAGCTCTAGTCCAACCCCCCTAGGCAGGTATACCTAGGTCAGATTGCACAAGAATGCATCTAGGTGGGTTTTGAAAGTCTCCACCTGGGAGTCTCTCCAGAGGAGACTTCACAACCTCTCTGGGCAGCCTGTTCTAGTACTCTGACACTGACACTGGCTATCTGTTGTTATGTGATGTTTTCACTTTTGAAAGCTCTGTTTAATTTATCTATTTTTTTTCTAGGAGTCTCGATTATGTGAAATAGGAGGTTAGAGTGTATTCTCTGGAAATGATTGAGGACTTCAATCTTTTAACTTGTTCGGACAGAAAGTCCATCCTGAAGCTTACCATTCTGTTTAGACCTGAATCAAAATGCCAAACTGATGTATAAAAAGATATAAGTTTGAAAATAGCACAGATAGTTCCCCAAGACAAAATAACATTATATATCCCCATAAATGATATACTGAGCTCATATAAAATTATGAAAGTTAGATTTTAGATCAAGCAGGAAGAAGGCTGGAAGTCAAATATTCTAACATCCTTGAATGTGTACAAATATAGAAATGCAAGGTGGGAAATCCTTCTTTTTTATGTGAACACTAGGATTTTAGAATATGATTCTCTCATCATGTAGACAGGGCTGAAGAATGGGGTATTTCAATTGGATGTCAAAATAGCAGCTAAGTTTTTAAACCTGTATTAGCAGGAACATTGAAGATTGAAATTAGTCATTTGAATAATACTAGTCTCTTCCCTATGGAGTAAAGTTTTTTTTGCATACCACTTATGAAACAGTGCAGTACATCTAACTCCATTTAGACATTAACATTAATTGCTAATGGTTTCCTTTTATAGATTCTAAATGGCGGGTTTATTGAATCATCCTAAATTTGCTCCTCTGAGGGTGTGTAAGAATAAGATTGTATATCCCCAGGAACAAACTGCAAATCATCAGTTTTAATGCTGCCTAAAATAATCTGTTGTGTTTTTTTGGTTTATTTGTTTGGGTGGGGTTTTTTGTTTTGTTTTATTTTGGGTTTTGTATGTGTGGTTTTTTTTAAATTACTAATATATATCAAGTTTACATTAATTATATGAAAACATAACAGATATTCAGTAGCATTTAAAAAACCTGCAAGTAGTTAACATATTCTGAGTTGCAAAATGGTAAAGACTCACCACATTAAAGTAGGTGGAAAAATATAATTAGACATTTGCTTTTACTGATATTCAGCTTTTAAGTGAAACTAAGCTTAACTTACTTTCCTAAATATGTTAGTGAAACCTCTTCATATATAATATTTACCTCCCCCCATCTTTCTCTTTTGCCTACATAGATTTCTTTCCCATCCTTGTGCAATCGTCTAAGAAGTCACCTTTGCTTAATTAGAAATGCCACTTGAATTTGTTTATGCTTCCTCAGGTGTACAAAGCAGAACATTTGTTTTCCAGTGTTGATGATGACTTTGTAAATTTTTATTCAGAACAAAACAATGAGGAACAAATGTATTTTCTGCAATAGAGAAAATAACCAGGTGGCCAGTTAACCTGAAACAATCAGTGCAAAATGATTTAGCGTACCACTCACCAGCATGCTCCCAAGAGTGATAACAGTAAAACTCTGCATTCTGTACAGCAGTGCACAAACTTACAAATAGAGAAGAAAAATATTACTTTGGTGTATTCATTTATGAGGGCAAATAGATATTGAGTACTACAAGCTAATGGTTACTCAATCTCCTAGACTTTTATGTATCAGTATACAGTATACAGAATTAACCAGGTTGGAAAAGACCTTTGAGATCATCCAGTCCAACCCATCACCCAACACCATCTAATCAACTCAACCAGGGCATCAAGTGCCTCATCCAGGCTCTTTTATTTATTCGGAGGGATGTAGGGGAGCTGCATTAGAGCATTTACACACCCAGGGATGGAAGGGGAGCTGGGCTGACATGTTCCTTCACTTTTCCCCTCTCCACCCTAGTCCACTCATACAGGGCTCTGTGTCCAGCCCAACTCTCCTTTAGTTTACTACTTCCTTTGAAAATCAAAATATGTGCATAACTCTAGTGTTCAAAATGGAGAAGTAGCTTATGTGTCTACAGCTGCTAGCTCTATGTTATTTCCAGGACTATCTATGGACATAGAGCTTATGAAACTGCAGTTTACCTTATGTTTCTCTGCAGACAAAGGTTGGATTTAGCTCATACGCATTTGTCATTAATAACATTCTTATTTTGAAATACCTTTAGTGTTATATAATGCTCTGCAATGTATTAATTTACAGGAACTTTAAAATGAATAGATTTATGTTTAAATTAAATGCATTCTGGTTATAAAAGCAAGCAAGCTTCTGTATTTCAGAAGATATTTGTGTGTGTTTCAAATTTATACCCAGGCATTACAGTCTGTATGGACTCAATAGATCTAACAAAAGGCTGCTCAGTTCCACAATTTGACAATGCTGAGATATTCTCATATTGCAAAAGGTGAGACAAGAAAAGTAAAATGAATCCACTAAATTATTTTAGGTGCTGCAGAATCGAGTTGTATTTTTCTGTTTCTGGAACTCTGGGGGGGGGGTGTGTTTTTTAATGAAAGCATTCCAAAAGAAGATGCATAGCTGTCAAGTTAGAAGTCTAGTTCTAAAAAGGCATAGAAAGTTACAATGCAAGCTTTTTCTTTTGCCTGTTAAGAGAAAAGAGACAGGGAATAAAAAAGATCAACACAAACTACCAGCCTTCCTATGAATACTTTCAATAAGAAGTGTCTCTAGTTTCTGCATTGCAAAACTGCTTGAGTACAAATGCAAAAGTCATGACAAATCATTTTTTTTCCTATAATGTAAAAGCATTATTTCCTCCTTAATTGGTCCTTGTGAAAAATTGGTGGGTTTGCTCAAAAAGTGATCTTTTTGTTTAATTTTAATGAATATGGGTGTTTCTGAATGGTCCTGTATTGACAACTGTGAAGACTTTTTTTTCTATGGAACTATATACCTGGGGCAGTGACATTGCTTGTATCACCAAGGTGCCATGCTTACACCTTTATCTCAAATAATGACAGGTTTGTTCTGTCTCCTTGACTTATAATTTCCTTAGCTCCCTGTTGTGAGAGAGACCCAGCTTATAGCCAATTAGTATCAGGTATGGCAGTGATGCTTCTGAGCATGCGTATGTTTGGCCTTCGGGAACCGAGTTGAATGCTCTGTACTCCTTACTGAAGACATGTTAGCACCTATGTGATAGCAACATGATTTGCTCACTCTTTCCTGTTTGACCTGACATCTGAGTGGAAAACACTAAATTCAAAGTACTTGTATTCCATTACATATCTATGGAGTCTTTCAGTTCTTTTAGAAATAGATTGTAAAAAGAATTATGGAAAAGGGTTAGGTGGCATAATTGTTGTTATCACCCACCATTACATGAGGTTAAATTTTAACAAACAATGAAAAGAGCTTTGTTACCTTCTTTTTGGCAGGTGCCACTCCTGTTATCAGAAACACAAAATTTATTGTAAAAGTGTGCAATCTCTTTCTAGAGTAAATAATCATTTTGAAACAAATGCTTGCTGTCTTCTTATTGCATAACAAAACCTAGCATGGTTGCTCTAGGAATTGCAGAAAGTAAGTATACTGTAGTAATTTCTACTGACTCATTTGGTAAAAACCCAAACTTTTCAGTTTTAGCTCTCAGCAGGTTTTTAAATGTAATCTTATACATTCAAAGCATAGTGTTTGCATCATCCCGATTATTATTAGATGGAATGCAAAATGATGATTCTGCAAAAATCTTGTAGTTTAATTTGCATTTAAAGTTCCTGCAAATGCATTTTAATTAACATTATGTTCCACATCACCACGTACTGACAAAATGGTTTTAGTCTGTAGGGTTTTTTTAGGAATAGTATTCAACTCTAGAATGTACAGTAGAATTTTGTAGAAAACCTCAAGTAATTATTTTCTTTTCAATGGCCTAGTAGTCTGTGGGAATACAATACCTGCGTCATGTCTTGGTAGTGGTTGTAATTAAGGCATGGAGAATAAAGTCCAGGCTCCTTCTAGCTGCCCTGTGAACACTCAAAGAAGAAAGAATGTAAACAGCATTCTGTGAGCAAAATTCCAGTCCCACTCTGGTCATGTGTTTACACATAAAGAGATGGAGAGCACTATTCACTTATTTTGCATCTATCCCACTACTGATATCTAGTAAAAATGTGTGTGAGAAGATGCAACCAGTGTGTCAGGAATTCACTTACACTGAAGGCAAAATGATTTCTAAATATATCAGTACTTTCAAAATCAGGACTCCCCTTAAATAAAACTCTCTATGGCACCAGTCTCCTTAAGGAGACTTATCTCTGCAAATTTTACGCAATCAGTATATTGGTGTGGAAATCCTTCCTTTCTGACTCTGAGATTTCTCAGATGATAAAAGGCATTTTTCTATCTTGTCTCAGAAGAGAAAGGACAAAACCAGTTTTGTAAGAATGTTCAGGTGAGGTTTTATAACCAGACAATGTTTCCAGGTACATTATATTTTATTGGGGTAATAGCAGCTTGAAAAGATCCTGATCTCCTTTATCTCTGGTCTTTTTTTACTTTTCTCCACTATTTTCTCTCAGCTTTGCCAAAAGATGTTTATGGGACTGCACTGTGAACAGAATGCAGTAAGTGACCTATGTTACAAATACACTTGCTGGTAAAATAATAGCAGGTTTCTTAAAGCCGGTTCACAAAAGGTTGTACATATGGTACAGTTAATGCCCTGGTAGGAATGGGTGTCTAAGAATGAAGTTGCAGAGTGAAACTCAGATAAGTTGCCACAGCTACTAAGAAAAGGACTCATGGAATTATTGAGTCCATACATGTGTCCTACTGGAGAAGCAAAGATTTTGTCAGGTGTTTTGTATTTAATTTTTTTTGTCTAAGTGAAACCTAAGCATCTTCTGAATGTTCTAAATTTCAGGTTTAGGTCTTTCTCCATGTATTTTGTTTCTTTCCCCTGTATGTGAGTGTGGTCCATTCAGTCAGGAAGATGAGTATGCAAAAAGGAAAACGAAGTTGCAACTTTATTCAGTCGTTTAGATCTCTATTACAACCTTCAAGGGTGTGCCTGTGATGCTTAACTTCAGGCAAGATATCTGTCTAGAGTGCATGGCTATGTAAGAAAGGGTTTATAGCTCTGTCTCTAGCAAAGCGCCTTTGGAGCAGGCATAGTAGTAGGTACTACACAGACTAAGTAGACATGAAAGTTAGAGCTTGTTTAACTTGTACCAAATACAGGCAAATCTCTTTGTAAACAGTAGATGCTAATAGTAATGGAAAATGCTTCCAATCCAGATACAGATAAGGTAACAAATAGAAATGAGCTGTTGTTTACATGATTTATAACTTTTATGAACAAGATTCTTTTCATTAACTTATGGAGGGGCCCCTTAAAAGTAACTGTAGACATAAAAGTCAGGCTAAATTGTCAGATTTTTTATGTATTCTCAACCTGGTGAGTGCCTTGAATGTGTCTGCTGTTAATTGATGGCTTTGCATGGAATTATGCTTTTGATTCAGATGAGAGTGATGCAGAGTACTGGCATGCAGTCAATACACATGGCCTTACTTGAGTTCTGTAAAGACTGACTTTGAGAGGAGCAAGTTGGAAATGCTACAGTCCTGACTCTATATTCCAGATTTCAGTTTTTGTATTCTAAATGTCAGAAATTGCATAGAGGTCTTCAAATGACTGATGTCTCTTATTACGATGAAAAGATGACATATATTAGGAAGCAGAGAAGAGTGGTAGGTTAAAGCCATCTGTGCAGATTCCTTAACTAAGAGGGGTGAGGGCTATTCCTGTATCATACTTGGTTACTTATGGCCATTATTGCCCACACTAGCATTTTTCATTGAGTAGAACATGCAACACGCTGGCTGTGCGTTAAAATATCAAATCTATTGTGGGAGTCTGCTAGATAACTATTTTATTACGAATAATCCCCTTCCAGGAATACTTCATAGAGATGTGCCATTAATGATGTGGGTTATCTGCCCTGTATCTCTTTCAAGTATTAATTTTGACACACATTTTTTGCGTAGTTCACTCAAGTAATTTCTGTGTCCTAAATAAAAGTTTCTGCATTGTTCATCCTATTCTACGCTGTCTGTGCTACCCTTTCACAAACAATCTCAATCTCCTCATGGTAGGTTTAATATTTTTAAAGGCTCCCTAAACCCACTGTGATAATCTAATCTAACCCTTTCATATCAAAGCTGTAGAACTTGTCTGTATTCATCCTTGTTCAAACCTAGACAGTTGCATTTGAACTACAGCACATCTTCTTTTTTTTCAAAAAATAAAAATCCCATGTTCAATAAAAGCCCTTTGATAATTCTTAGAAGCTTAATAATTAATTACTTTCATATGTTACCAACTTTCTAGGTTGAAAGTATCTGGTTTCAGTTTCCAGTCATTGAAGTGGGTTAACCTGCATCCGCTAGACTGAGGTGCTCTGTTCTCTGTGTATCCACGCACAGGTTGTGATCAACTTATCTCTTTGCTTCTCTTTGAGACAAATGAACTTCGCACTTGGAGACTTTTGGTCTGTACATATTTTTCATCCTCCAGTCATTCTCTGCTCCTTTGGTAACTGCTTTTCAACATTTTTCTTGATCTGAGGATATAAGACTAGACATGACAGCAATCAAACTTATGTTAGGTAGGTGTGCTCTTATTTGGTATTCACCTACTTTTACATCTAAAAGGTTGTGCTATTCTATTGGATAGAGCATCGTGTTAAAAGCTCGCATGCAGCCTATTAGTCACTGTAACTCTTTAATCTTTTAGAGTCACTATCTGGCAGAAGAGATTATAGTAGCATGGAGGATTTTTGCTGTTACCATGTCTGACTTTACATTTGTCCTTGTTGAAATGAACTGAAAGTTGAAATGAACCGAAAGTGGAAATGAAATGTTCATGTCTCCAGAACTCCATCAGATCCAGGTCTCTGCCTTCCAGGAGACTGATAATGATGTTAAATACCAGAGAACAAAGAATATACACCAAGAAAGGGTCTTAGAAACACAAAATAAAGCTGCTTAGAAAAATTTCCTGGTCTTAGTGACATTCTAAGAAATCTGTGCTCACATTTTATCATTTTAGTTGCCTAATTGTGATCTCCTATAGTAGTGAGTCAATCATCTGACTGACCCATATATATTGCAGCAACGTTATGGTCTATCATGTAGTTGCTACACTGACATTTTGTAGATTGTATGCTTAGGTATTTGATGCTGTATCCAAAAATATATGATGCACTTTCACCTTGGACTTCATTCCTGCTAACTTGAAGCATGGCTTATTTTGCATGGAAAGTCATGCCAAAGCAAGGCACCAGAATGTCAAAAGATAAAAATTGTGAATAGCAGAGCTGTTGGGCAGAAGAGGTTCCACTGTGCTGTTCCATCTATGCTATTCAGTCACAGAATTAGTCTTACTCCAAGTAAAATGTCAGCTTCTAAGACATTTTTCTCTTGAGCAGTCCAGTCTTACTCTGATTTTATCTTGAAGGTGATGTACAGCCACTCGTGTACTTGAAAGTAGAGCACAGACTACATAGTTAGCATCTGCTAGCTCTATCTGCTGCATTCATTTTGCAGCTCAAATGTTGAAAGAAACAACTTCAATTCATAATAGATTAGATCCAAACAACAACAACATTTTTTCCTGGTAAATACTGATTATGTCAAAGAAGGACCCTACTACAATGATTTTCAGTGCATTTTCCCCTCATTTTGTGTTCCCAGTTATTATTCACTGAGAGAGAAAAAAATGCAATATGAACTACTACTGGAAAGATGCTCCCAAAGATAATGTTTGGGTTGATTTGAGATCATCTGACAACAGAGATGATATTGACCATTTCTTTCCTCATGTGGAAGCTGGTATTTACTGCACACAGAAGATTTTCCTTGACCTCTGCTTGCTACCAAAGAAAGAAGTGTTGAAAATACGGTTACGCTTTCTAAAGTTTGAAGTCTGACTTTGCTATTAACCTTTAAGTGATACAACCAATATGCATGTCCTAATGGATTTGGTGTAGAATAATTGCTGGAACTGTGTTCACGTGAATGTAAAAAATTGGTCTATTTTCAAAAAATGGATTTTTGATCTGTACATACCTAGGTGAATATGACTACAGAACTGTGGCAATGCCAGCGACGAGCAGCGTGAGCAATCTGGCATTGCCTCACAGAACAGGATTCCAAATAAAAAGTAGGATTAATATAAAATTAATATGAAGAAGAATTATATCAGAAAGGGTATGAGTGAAAGCAGGAATGATTTATCTTTAACACAAGCACTGTCCTCATGGCAGTCACACCATTGTGAGAAATACTTCTTGAGGAATTGCTGATTTCATTAAGTGAAAAACCATCAGCTTAGAATCATAGAATTGTTAGGGTTGGAAGGGGCCTCAAGGATCATCTAGTTCCAATCCCCCTGCCATGAGCAGGGACATGTCACACTAGATCATGTTGCCTGGAGCCACAACCAGCCTGGCCTTAAAAACCTCCAGGGATGGGACCTCCACTACCTCCCTGGGCAACCTGTTCTAGTGTCTCACCACCCTCATGGTGAAGAATTTCTTCCTAACATCCTATCTCCACCTACCCATTTCTATTTCCCCCTAGTCCTATAATTACCTGACACCCTAAAAAGACCCTCATCAGCTTTCTTGTAGGCCCCCCTTAAGATACTGATCTTAAAATACTTAAGCTAGCTTGACTAGAAGGATGTTAGGAATATACTAAAATCAGGGACCCATTACTGGCATTATTTTAAGAGTGGGTATAACATCAGGGACAAATCCTTTGCACTAACCTTCAGCAGAAAAAGCATTAAATTTTGTATTTTGGTGACAAATGTTATCTATCTATGGAGAGTAGAGACTGAGAAATGGAGAGAAGTAAAAATGCAGGGTTGGCTATTCAGTGTTTGTTTTCATCAACTGCCTTGAATTTCTTTATTTTCCAACATATAATGCTCACCCCCAGCATACCTTATGGAAATGATGTACTGATGTTGGCTTTTTACTGAACTACAGTTGCACTTCTTGGTTTGATTTAGTTGCAGTTTTCTCTCTGATCCTGTTTTTTTCCCTGAATCAGACTGTCAGAGCCTTAGGGCTACTTGTCCAGCTGTGGGTCTGTTTCAGCAGGGTGGTCTGTTTCAGGGGTTAAGCACTCTTCCTCTGCCTAATTTTCTCTTTAAATGAACTTCTTCTTTGCTGCTGTTACTACCTTCTGCCTGTTGCACCAAACATGTGACTAATCCTACTAGAGGGCTTGCCATGCACAACAATTAGCTCCAAGTCAAAGGCTGGGGGCAGCATGCATTTGAACTTCTTACTGAAGAGGAACACAGATGATGTATGCCAAGGTTCACCATTCTGCAGGCATCCTCAAGCCTTTAAAATGCTTTTCACTGTGTGGCTGTCCATTTACATCGTGCCTGGGCCAGACTTCTCAATACACTTTCAAGCTGCTGAATTTCCCACAGTCATGTTTGCTGAACTCACAGCAATGCAGCTGTGATCTTTTGGAAAGGCAACGGTGCACTGAGGCAGATCTTTATATATGGTGAGGTGAAGACCATAAAAATTGAGTTGGCTGAATGAAATGATTAACCAGCTGTCTATGAATGCACAGGTGGCCTTCAGGGTATGGGAGCTCAGAGAATAAATGCTACACACAGAAAATTGAAACCTAAGGAATTGTGAAATGACACTGGAGAGGAAAATAAATGTAATATTTTTGTACTTACACTGTAAAAGAAATAGTTTAAAACCAGAATTTATTTTCTAAAATTAAGATAACAATATAAATTATATCCTTCTAAATATAGTTTAGATTCAGTAGGAGTATATATTTTGGGTTGTGTTTTGTAGAGAGAGATCGAGGAGGCCATATTATCAATGTGAATAATTAATCCATTTAGCATAGCAACTGTAAGGTCTCTGGACACAAGCTGCTTGTAATTCAGCAGCTACAATGACTTGGCTTGTCTTGGAATATATTTAGACATAGAAGTGCAGATTCTGGTTGCATTTTGTGCAGAAGGCCCTAACACTGCATTTATGCAAGATGCAAGGAAGCAGGGCTGAATCCTTCCATTTCCTGAAAAGGAATTTAAAACTTAATGTGTTTGTTCTTAGACCACTGATCCAATGGACTCTCTCATTGTATGTGGCATTGTTTTGGAAATAAATCCCTGATAGCGCAAATCATACAATATCCATTGGGAAGCTCTGGACTGGGTCAGCTAAGGTCATAAGCTGCTTTTTGAAAATTCAGTAACACTCGTAAAAATATGAAAATATATTCCAAGTGTTGGAAGCAGATGCTGCAGCTCTTACCAATATTACAGCTTTAGAGGGATCCAGTGTGCAATGACTTAATTTCAGAATAAAATTTTTGTAAGACTTAGAGTACTTTAGTTTAAATGACATGACCTGACTAGGGATGTAAAAGGATGTAAAAATAAAGAATAACTAAATTGATGTGGAGAATAATGCATTAGAGTAGTAAGACACAAACAACTTGTTAGTAAACGCTACTATCTTTGTATCTGTGTAGCCTCTGACACTGAGGACTTGTGTCCTTCCCAGTATAGGCCTAGTACTTTATATTCAAACCATGTGGGGCCAAGAGTAGTAATACTAGCTACAAGTATCCTGCTATTTTGGCTAAAGCAAGTCATGCCCTAACAGTTTATCTCACCATTGTATTTGTAAACTGCTCTATGTGTTCTTGAACAACCATTTTAATGTTATTAGTATTCTTTTTTTCATCTTCCATTAGTTTCTCCAAATTCTTCCAAATTCTCCAAATTGATTTGAAGAACTATTTTAAAAACATAGGGACTGTTATTGATACAGATGATTGACTAGTAGATATTTTTTGTGATTTTCTTATTTGCTTTACCAGGTATTGGTCTAAAGGATCTGTTGTTCTGAAGACCTATTTGTATGATGCTAATGACTACCCATAATTAAAGCTCTCTGCTTACAATCAAAACTTCCAGTTCTTATGCCAGCTGGTTGTATATGTTTTAAGTCTCGCTTTTATAAGTATCATTATTACACAAGAGGTTGAGAACTCCAACCTTTTATAACTGTATGTGTGTCTTTTATGATGCAAAGGAAAGCCTGAGGATGGCTCAGAGGCATCTCAAGAAACTATTTCACTCTTCCTACCACTTTTAAAAATTAAAACAGTATTCTCTTGATATCTTAAACCAGTCTTTTGTTATTTAAGGAGGGAAGGAGTTCTTAAGCCATGGGTCTGAACCTTTGGGGCCAGGTAAAGAAGCCTTTTCAGGCACACTTCTCCTTCTGTTCTGTGTCTGTAATAAGCTACTTAACATTCTTCTATGAGTTTAAAGGAGAAAGCTTTGTTCTCTCTTCTATCTATTTTCAAGTAAGTCACATAGAGCTTTCAGGAATAGCATCTTTCTCCCTTGTGTCAAAGTCTCTGTGGGATGAAAGTGAAGCCTTTCTAAAGAAGAGTTATTACTGAACTATCTTATAAGGATGTCAGAACAAAAGACAGCTTGTTCATTTCCCATTATTAGTTAGGCTTGCATTAAAATCCTTTCTACTTATTAGTGCCAGGAGTTTAGACTCACAATCATGATTATGTCTACAGTGAGTGTCTCTCTGCCCCACCACACTCACAAAACATGCCATTAGGTTTTTTCTCTTTTTAATTAAGAAATGCAACCCAAGAAACGCAACATTTGAATCAGAAAATGAACATGGGACTTCTCTCCTCATAAACCAAAAAAAAAAAAAAAAAAAAACGGGAAGCAGGAATGAATGACAAAATTTCTTTACAGAAGGGCAGGTAAAACTGAAGTTTCTGTTGTCTTTGTTTGCTCCTGTCACCCGTCTTCCTGGGACTCCATCATTCTCTAAAAAAGCAAATTATTCTGCCTGTCAGCTTTCATCAGAAAACATGAACACTTCAGAAACTAAGCTTAAAAAAATTGCTTGCCTGTGATTTGTTCATTTTCACACTAGATTTGAGCTACACCTTATTACTTTCTATACATGCTGTTTCCCCAATCAGCTTGGGATTTAAAAGTACATATATATTTTGAGTGTGAATGTCACTACATGCCCTGCAGTGCTGCAAATATGAAACCAAAGTAAGAGAAACTCAGGATTCTACACAAAAGTAATGAGAGCTAAGCCTACAAAGTCCCGATTTCTGTGTTTAATATGAACCCTTGCCACCTTGGTCTCCCAGAGGGACAGAAGCAGTTTTAAAAGCATCAGTTTACATACTTCTAAGTACAGCTGTGTTTACTTACTTTGCTGTAATTATGTCAGCACTTCCACTGCCAACTCTTTATTTCAATGGATATAACATTTGACTCTAGAAATTATTTTGGCTGAACCTTTTAATTTAATGTTGATCTCTACCTCATCCCACTGCAAGCTGAAGTTATTATACAGGAATTGAAAAAGGAGAGGAAGCAGGACTTAATGCTACATACTGTCAATTGCTGCTCCTATGATTAAAAAGAAACAGAACCCCAAAATCCAGTTGCATAAAAGCAGCTTCTTTTCTGTGGCTGTAGGAATGCCTGATGGTGGTACACAAGCTTAACTGCTGGGAAGCAGAGGTACAACCTGGCTCAGTGCAAACAATTTTATTGCCACAATTACTGAATATAATTTCTGCATCACAGAAGATCAATTTAGTCCTTCTTTATGTGTGGGACAGGATTTGTCATTTACCTGAAGTTACTGCGGCCTTTCCTAGCATTTTTAACTGCACTAACTAGCATGTCATTTCCTCAGACCCTCTCTTTGTGCTGTATGACCTTCAGCTATTATGTGAAGCCCTCTTTGTAGTTCTCACTTCTCTGTGTGCCAGCCTATGTTCCCCCAGATAAAATTGGGAATGGGGGGAAATTCAGAAAGTAGTGTTGGTGGTTTCTCTGCCTAAGGGGCCAGAATCTAGCTCTGCAGTTCTTTTATCTTCCCTGTGCCTGAGCAGGCATGCCTTAGTCCAGAATACTGAGGATTTACTTGGTGTTTCCTGAATGTGGGAGCAGAAGCCCTGCTAAGGTGGAAAACTGTTGTGTGTCTGATGCAGTGTAATAAATCACCTGTGGTGATTAATGAAGGAAGAAAAAAAAAAAAAAAAGGAAAAAAAGGCAAACAGCCAAAACCTTTAATTTGTCTGAACATTTGGGCATGAACTTCTTGCTCTCTACACAGCTTTTACTCTGAATTCTGGCTAAAACTCAACTGCTAAATAAATGCAATATTAAATAATAAATAGAAATGTACTGATTAGTTCATTAAATTGGGAATCCAGGTAGGTAATGAGTAGGTGTCACAGAGCTTATGTGTCTCCCACACTGCTATATGGGAAGGTTTCTAGCCAGAGAGAGTATTACTTATGGCAAGGAACTAAGTGATCAGATCTTCCAGCTTCTTCCTCCATGCCAAAGGACAGTATATTGGGTGCGTCATAGCAAAGTATATTTTGGGGAAGGTGAAGAGAATGGTTTGCTGGGATGTGTTTTTTCAAGCTTACAAAAGAGAAGGGGAAAAGCAGGGATGTTTGTAGGAGAGAAATTTAAAACCAATTTAATAGAGATAAATAGCACCTACCCCTGAGATCATTACGGAAATGTCCATTTAGGTCCAAAATAAATGTGGAAAAGAAACAAGTGCTCTAGATTCAAACCGATCCTCCTATTGATCAAGTTGATACTCCAATAAGGCAAGGAATCGGGAAAAAATACTTTAAAGGTTAAAGATGAAGAAAGCAAAGAGAACTGCTTTATTCTACTGAAAACTTCAGAGGTATTTTGAAATAGTAAAAATGAAACACTTGCTTGATCATCCAGATGAGGTGTCAGTCCACACACTGATTTAAATGTTAAAAGATAAACTTTTATCTAGATAAGTTATAACTGTTGTGATCTTTTCTACTCAAAATGCCCTTTTTAGAAGACCACGATTATAATGACTTCTGACACTTAAAAATAACACCAAAAGAGGCTGAATGTTAGGTTTTGACTATATTTTTTTTAAAAATCATCTTTATTTAAAAAGAATATTTAACTATTCCCTTTCCCCTAAAATAATGCAGGCAACTTTCTAATATAAGCAATATAAGTCTCTAATACAATATAAATTTCTAATACAAGGTGAAATAACATCATGATAGCTTAATCTAGGGTTACAGTGTACATCCTTATGTATTTACACTCATGAAATCCAAATGACTCAGAAATTAATGAGGCAATTATCAATACATTTATAAAGAATTACTATTAATAAACACTATGAGTCTGGAAGGCAGAATTAATAGTATTTACAGTGTACCAAGGTTATATATTTCACATTAAAAAAAATCTGTACATTTGGCATTTGTTTATAATTCTGAATGGATGCATTTCATACATTCCTATAGTGGGTAAAATAAATGAAAGAAAAAAGTCAGAAATAAAATCCAAGTGATGTAGACTTTTCATATATAAATTAGATGTCTTTTCTTAACTGCCTTGCTCTCATAACCTGAATATCAAGTATCTATAAATACCTGAGCTATAAACTCAACATCTTCACGCCCTTAGATGACATGTTTAGTAACAATATTCACAAGAAGATTAAACAGAAAACAATTCAGGAGCTCAGTAAATATGAGTTGGTTTATGTTCTTTTTCAATATGTATAATCTTCACTGAAATTTTATTCAAGGCCCACATATCCACTAGTATATAGCATGCAGTAGACAATGATTAGCAGAGAAATTTTGACAAGGGAAGCATTTCTTGCACTCTCTGAAAATGTGCGATAATTTAATTCCATTACAGTTTTGACAGAAAAAATACGAGGCCTTTGTATATCCTTTGTGTTAAACAGTGTAGGAGTCATATTCATTAGAAACTCTTAAATATTTATTGAAGAATAGATAGTTTCCTGTTCTTGGGGGATACCTTAATATGACAGCCCATCAGAGAGTTATTGTAATGATGATTGCAATAAGATTGTGTAGACTTTGATTAACAAGGTCACATGGTTTAACATGGTAGGTTATTGTTTGTACTAATTGCATTACAATTTAAAAAAAAAATAAAAATTGAGAAACATTGATGGTCTGAGAGACTATGTTTCAGATACATGTATTTTTTAGACTCGTTTAAGATTTGTGAACTTTGAGTTCAAGACTCAGATTCATTTAAGGATCTACAGCATTGTATTTATTTTCCGAATTTAATCTCTTTAGTCTTTGCACCCTCGTGTTTCCAGAAATAGTTATAATGAGGCTGAGGTACTGTTCCATTATCTACTCTGCCCTCATCATAATTTCCTTGGTCTGAAAGGCTGTAAAAGTACCTGTAAAAGTATCCACAACGGGACAGGGGAACTTGTTAAAAACAAATAAGGGAAATACCTAGGAATACAATGAATGCATATTGTCTTTGAGCACTGATGTTAACAAGACTCTGAAGTGATTCTTCTCCCAAGTAACTAGTGATAGAACAAGACAGCATAGCCTCAAGCTGCACCAGGACATGCTCTAGGCTAGACATGAGGAAAAATTTTTTCTCTGAAAAGGGTGTCAGGCATTGGAACAGGCTGCCCAGGGAGCTGGTTGTGTCACCATCCCTGGAGGCATTCAAAAGCTATGTAGACATTGTGACTGGTGAAATGGCTTAGTAGTGGAACTTCTAGAGTAGGTTTAAATGTTGGACTTGATGATCTTGAAAGCCTTACAACCTAAATGATCCTGTAATTCCATCTTAATTTCCTGTAATTCCATCTTAATTTTTTGAGTTTAACATGAGGTTCTGTTTCAGAAGAGAAGGTTTTTAAAGCACCTTCTTTGCCTCCCTGTAACCAGCATTCAATATTAAGACCTCTGACATAAAAACTTTCCTGGTGTTTTGATTTTTCTCAGGAGTCCTCCAGGGCATATAAACGTATGCCTTTGGGCCCATCCACAAACACATACGCTCTGTCAGCTTGTGAATCTGTGTAGACAATTTTTATGTCCATTTTGTGCTTGAGTTCCAGTTGTACAGGCAGACTTTGAGTGTGTTTAATGCACTGGGCCATGAAAAAGTGCAAGTAAAGGAATTTTTTTTTTTCTCCCTACCTTTTGATCAAGAAGCATCTTTTTTTCCCATCTTGTACTACTTCAACCAGAAGCCTATTTGCTCTAAACCATCTGTTATGGGGAAATCTCCAGATTTTACTTTTGAGAACACATTCCTTGTAAAAACAATTGAACATTCATTGGGTCATGACATGAGGCAAACATAGAAAGCAAACAAGAAAATTAAGTTATAGTTCAGCATTTCTAGACTTGCTGCTAATTAATATATAGGATACCAAGTGCAAGAAACTAGAACCAGAGTGTGCTCTTCCTTTACCTCTAGGCTTTACACAGAGCAGTAAGCCCGACTGCTGGGCAACTGAATAAAATCATGTATGATTGAACTGTTTGAGAAAGAGATTGGTTACTTACCTCCAGGAGAGTTTAGATATTCCTGTATTTCTCCTTCTACAGCCTGAGACAAGCAGAAGTTCATCTTTGTCAATCTATCTTTGTTACTATAGGGTGCTCCCAGGCTTCTGAGCTTTCTCCTTTCTTTTTCACATGGATTCCCCACATCATCAAGAGTGCAGAACATTAGCAGCGCTTTCAAGCTTGTCTGTTAATCTGTTTTCTATGGGATTTTCTAGGATAACTTAATGGATTTGTGTCCAAGCTATCAGGAGAGAAAGCACAAAAGAATTTGTCACATATTTAAGCAAGTACTTTGGGGAACAAACACAAGCTTTAAAGGCTACTGATTCCCGTTTTTCTCCAAAGGAAGCTCTAAATAGTTGCCCAAGTCTATGCTATTAAAAATGGCATGTCAGCTTCTTAGCTAGTGAAAAGCAATAATGCAGTTTTGATATACATAAGAACTTGGCAGACTGGATGAATAAGTTTTTTCCAAAGGCAGTGTGACTGCAGTCAGATTATGCTTTTTACTGTAAGATAATTCATAATAAAGATGCAAGATGACAAGGCAGATATTCAGTATTTTTCAAGGAGTGATTTGTCAAAACTGACCTTTCTGTGGAAATATCTGCAATTATTAGTCTATTCAGCTATCCAAGTCACATCAGGAAAGGAAAAAAAAAACACCCTATGCCCGTCAGTCAGTATGCTTTCGCTGTAACAGATACTTCAGACCTGTGAAAGTCCTTCTGGATGTAACATTGTGACTGGCAATGCACATAGGACTACAGAGTATACCAAGCATCTCTCCTGATCCAGTGACCAAAACAATGTCTCTATAACAGCATTTGCACAGCACCATGAAACAGGCTATTGTGGCTGATATAGGGAAAGATACCACTGGTGCTGGAGTTGCCCACTCTTCCACATTTCAGGGTGGGAGTCACACTTTGGAGCCCTGTTTCTTAATCTCTTGCTTGTACAGGAGAGGAAGGCTCTAACTCTCCTTCCTGCCACAACATTTTAATGAAAAAGGCTTTATACAATGGTTCTGCATTAATTCACTGTTGTGAATGCAAGTAATTACTCTGATATGCAGAAGATAATGCACTAAACATGAGATAAATCTGGAGGTAAAGAAATGACTTGGATTGTAGTGATTTCCTAACAACTAATTTTTTTTTTACTTGATTTCTTACAGTATAAACAAGCATGGGGAAGGGCCAGTGGTTGTATATATATATATATATATATATATATATATATATATACATATGTATATATATAAATAAATAAATTAATCCAAAATCAGAAGAGTGTGAATCACTGTGACTGGCAAAAAAGGGAGACAGAGGGTAATCAAATAAAAATGGGAAATTCTTAAAGAAAAGTTTATATATCTGATATCTATATGACTAGAGTAAAAAGGTGAAAAGGAGGATAGGTTGTTTTGAACACCTATGCTTGTTTCAGGGACCAATAATGACAGCAATTAGAAATAAATAAAACCCTAGACATTTTAAGGTAGGATGAAATAATGACTGTTACAAATAGAAAAATTCATAAGGAAAAAAACCCTTAAAGATATCTGGGAAAAACTGGTAGCTAGTGATGCTAAGGATAATATGAATCAGTTTTTACAGTGTATTAGATATAAAATGAATCTTAGCCTTGGTGTGAGCAAAGTAATAGGTGAAAATGGTAAAACTGTTAGCAGTGATGCAGAAAACACAGAAGTGCTGAATACATATTCCTTTCTGTCCTAGGAAGAATGGGAATAATACACTCTTTGCTACTTTTGGTCCATTAGTAACTGGAAAGAATAAAACGAACTACAGGCCAACCTTTTAAAATCTACAGGTCCCAATAACTCCCAATCAAGAGTCCCAAAACAGTGTGGCCTACAGGTGAAAATTAATCATATAAATTCTATGCTAGCTATAGCGTAGAAGGCCAAAAGAATGAGTACTCTCCCACAGTTCAAAGAAGCGAAGTACGCTATTATCATAGTACTAACAGGCAACATAAGCAAAAAGTGATACAGGATTTGATTTTGCAGTTTAAGAATGAAAGAATGCTTACACAGTCAGTGAGAAGGAATATGATTTATGGATATAATTAGCTATAGATAATCTGAGGTTTCTGTTGCACATTTGACACTGTTGAATAGCTGAAAAAATTAGATGATCTAAATTAAACATAAAACTTGAAGGCGATTGAGATCACGCTGCCATATCCTGGCACAGTTAAGTCAGTGATGAATCAACACTGAATTGCTGTGTTTGTAGTGGGGTTAATGATGCTAAATATCTTCAAAGATAATCTGTAGTATGTATTATGTTAAAATTTGAAGACTTAAATATACTTGTCAGTACTGTCAAGATAAGAATCAGTACTAAGCCAGATGCAAAACTGTTCTGTTTGTGGAAGGGTGGGCTAACAAATAACGACTCTGAAAGGATTTTGCCAGGGTAGTATACAAGTATTTTAATATGAGCTCCTGTGTGTTGTCACAACTCAAAAGCACTGGCAGGAACAGATACTGGGGAAATATTACAGTTTTATATGAGATTGAAGATCATTCTACCCTGCTATGTTGTCACTTCTAAAAGAATGTTGTACAATTGAAAAAAATATACCAAAAAACTAAGCAATAAATCAAGAGATACAAATGATGACTTAAAGAGTGTAATGACTGTGGAAAAAAAGTTGCAAGAACTTTTTAACAGGGGGAGAAAAGTCTGCCTATCATGGGTTGAGTTGAATCTGCTGCTGATATACCATGCTGCAGTCATTCCAGCTTCAAAATGAAAGTGCTGGCTGGTGCTTGAAGTTCAGGTTGTTACATGAGAGACTTCCTGTTCTGGTTGCTGCTTTCAGTTTCTAGGTTTGCGGTGTTGGTCTTTCTGCTGGGCTGGCTGTTGGACAGGGGGTGGGGTCGCTGTGTTCTGCTGCTGCTTCTGCTTTTTGCTGAGCTTTTCTGCAAACAGAATTGTGCACAGGCAATTGTGCATTGTATTATCTCATTACATTCTTTATCTCAAACGAGGGTTTTTTGGGTGTTATTTCCCCTGCCATCTCTGTGTGTGGAGGGCAGCTTGTGCTAACCCAGGACAGTGTCAACAATCAAAAGAGAGAGCAAAGAAACACATAGCAAAAACAAGGCTGAAAGATGAACAAGAATAAAACATAAAATTAGAAAGATGCTTTTTAATAGTGATAATATTTCACCCCTCCAGCAAGATTGATGGGTTATATATTTTGGCACGCCAGCAGAAAAGGATGTTACGTCTTTCCTGAAAAGATAACTCACCCAGATAAGACTCAGACTGAATGCTGATTTCAGTACATGGATTTCTAAATAGTAGAATAGTAGAACTGGTTTACTCCAGTTCCTAGATGTTGTACCAGTAGGTTACTTGTTTTTATAAATATTTTTACTGCCATAGGCATCAGTTTCCCAACGTGACTTTTGTGACAAAGATGACCCTTCAAAATATTGACCCTTTATGGCAGAACATTTTTAAAACACTTCAAGCAACAGAAAAAGTATTGGAAAAATATATGTGAAAGAGTATTCAAAAATGTAATGAACTAAAATCAGAGAAAATGGTCTAAAAAGTCAGTGCAAGATCACAGATATCTCAAGTACGAAAACAACCCAATATGCTGGAAGAATAAAATCATACACTGTGATAGGCCCCAAGCTTACTTTATAGCTAAGAACATCCCTGCAAAAAAGCTAATGTCCTGTGTAATGGCCATAACTGTATTAAAAGCTACAAGGAGAGCTAAAAATATTTCTTACCTTTGAATTGCTCTGTAGCATGGCAGATGTCACCTTGAAGGTAGGAAGAAAACAGCTATTTACTTTCTAGAAGAGTGGGGAATAGTCCCTGCTGGAGCTCTGCTGAATGGGCATTTCCCAATTAAGTCTGATGTACTGAAGGTATAAAGTCTTTGAATAGTTTCGCTACCAACAGTTCCAAGCAGCATTCTTCACTTTTATTTTTAATGATTTGCCAAACTGAATATCTGTTCTCAAGTGGGTAGTGTTTGTAACTAACAATGATTATAGCACAGGGTCAAGCTCAAGAGCAGCGGTGAAAAAATAAATCTGTAGATAAAACTCTTTTCTTGCCCTACAGTTGGTACTAACAACTCTTACAAGGGTTTTTCTTCCTTCATATATATGTATTCATGCCTCTTATAAAACCACTGCTGGTACCAGTTGTGTACAACTAGGACTCAGATGGGGATAAATGCTGGGAAATTGCCTTTGATAACTGAATATGGCACTGGAAATGGTTAGAAAGGAAAAGACACAACGGAAGATTCCCCCTCAGGGTTTCTTCCTCTTCTGAGACTTCATAGAAATTTCCAAGTATTAAGGAAATTAGAAAAGAAGTATTAGTCATATAATTGCCAGTTTGCTTTGATCTGTGCTAAATAATTCCCTTTTTTACAGTCTCAATATTTTGCATTTGCCTGTTTCTTGGTATTTTAGAATAACAGGACTTTCTCATTCGATTTCTGAAGTGACAGGTAATGAGTCTGACAGTGTCACTGGAGCTAAAATATATTTGCAGTATGTATAAATTTTGCTAGCTGTGCTTGAATTAAATTTTAATAAAAAGTAAATTTAGAAATAGTTTCCCTTTGGATATTATCACCAGTTGGAATAAGATAATTAAATTAAATGACCATGTACTCCCTTAAGGAAGCTGCAGTTTCCTTTCAATCAGTCTCTTAGAGAGCGTGCCTTTACTTTATAACAAAGCAGTTACTCCAACATCTAAAAATGGACTTATTTCCAGATAGCATTTAAGATAATATATTTCAATTCACATTTAAACTAATAGCAGAGAAATGTATCTGAAGAAGTTGAATTTAAGCAAGCATATCTCTGCTGTGGTTGTATTCACTTTAGCAACCTGAGGTTTTACTTAGAGAAATCTTTGTGTAGGAAGCTATTTGCTCAAGGTGAAATTTTCTTGCTCAGATACATGGCAGGTTTACTCATTTCCTGAAGGCTTACATTACTTACTATAGTTGTCTAATAAGCTAATGACCTTGCCACAAGCTTTCTCACTGAAAACTGACATTTATATTTGTGTGGTTAAAAAAAACATGTAATGAGGGAAAACTTGAACAAAAACTGAATATAATGCAAAGAAACATATCACAGATTTGATCATCTTTACTGACAGTCAGAACCCATGTGTAATGATGATGTCAACTACAATTTCTGTTAATTTGATCTCCTTTTATATTAGGCTAGATGATTCAGTACTGTTGCAATAAAATGAAATAACATATGAAGTACATATGTCAGAGTGCAAGATCAGAAACGTAACTGCACTTGGTTGTGTTATCAAATGGCAATGCTGACTGTTATAACTAGAGAATTCCTTGGTAGTGTATGTGTCTGAAGTAGATTGTAGACAATAATAACATAATACTGAATGTGGTATGGCACCCTTGGGCACCAATGTAAACATCTACTTTCAGTTAACCTGACTTTTTAAGATTCTACTCTTTTGGTACTGTAACATGTTTCTAAAAAATATATTGATAAACTTCCAAGTAGAGCATGCTAAAAATACTGGATAAAAAGGTTTTGCAGCATGGTTCATTCAGCTTTTGTTTTTAAATTAGCATGTGCTAGGCAAACAGCTGCTGAAAGTGTATACAGCAAAAGGAGAGGGAATTAGGAATGCACAGGGTGCCAAATCCCCAAACTGCTCTGCCTTCTCTGGGCAGTCTCCATCAAGCAGTAATGGATAAAAAAAATGAAATGTTATAGCTCTGTCTATCACTGTGAATCATACTCAACACATTTTGAAAGGTTCAGTCAATTTTTCAAGAAGCTTGTCCTTCCTCTTGGGATTTTACTGTCATTGCTAGTAGTAGGTTTCAGTCTTTGTACTGCTTTGTATGGCTTCAAAGATGAGAATTGTTAGACTTTGTCTAAACTTTCATTGCTCTGCTTGGAAGGGTTTTGTTTGTTTGTAATTTTGTTTTGCTTTTATTTAACTGAAGCACAATTTTGTTAATGGCCTGGGTGGTTTTTTTTTCCACTTTTGATCCTTTGGTACTATTCATGCCTACTTATATTCTGAAGAATGAACTTTTTATCACACCAATCTAATGAAAAGTGTATGGGAACAGGGATAGTAGTAGAGGCCATGAAAGTGGGGACCTTGGGTGCATTCTAGGGTGCAGTGTACAACTCACCAGGAGACATTTAAAGAGATGCAGATCTAGAAGGTGAGGAGAACTGCTTTTAGGTTAATAAAGATAAAACATCACAAGTATTCAACAGACATAAAATACATGATATACAGTGATTTTGGAAGCTTGGTCAGAGAAGAAGGAACAGATGTAAATTTTGTTAGTAGATTTGGAAAGAAAACAGGTGGGTTTTAGAGTGAGGAGGAAAAAATCATAAACATACTCCTGACCAGGAGGGTGAGTGTATCATCAGAGAGTGAGTGCACATCTATTTTAATTGTATTATAGATTATCAAAAGTTTTTCTGTAACAGGTGTTGTTTTTTTTTTAATTTTGTAAAAAATCTTTTAAAAAGTAATTGGATCTGAACTAACCTTTTATTAGACATTATAGGTTGTAGATGTCTACAATTTTAATAATTATTTCTTGACATTGCATTTAAGGTGTCTTTCCCATTCCAGTGATTGCCCATTGCAATGGGCTGCCTGGGGAGGTGGTGGAGTCGCCATCATTGAAGGTTTTCAGGAGAAGACTTGATGGGGTGCTTGGTGCCATGGGTTAGTTGTTTAGGTGGTGTTGGATTGGTTGATGGGTTGGACGTGATGATCTTGAGGGTCTCTTCCAACCTGGTTTATTCTATTCTATTCTATTCTATTCTATTCTATTCTATTCTATTCTATTCTATTCTATTCTATTCTATTCTATTCTATTTTTTTTCTCATTGCAATATTTTTGAGAATAGCAGTGTGTGTGCAATCTAGAGATCAGAAGTGCAATCTAGAGAGCAAAAGGGTGAGTTTCATATATCCACACAAATTTTAAAGTGTAATGCCACATTAAAGTCTGTATAGGTACAGTATGTATAGGTATAACTCTGGTTAAATTCTGGAGTGGGCATATCTACACTGTACTCTATCTCTTATGACTGTCTTCAGTATTAGTCTTGGAGAGACTTGCTTGGAGAGAAGCAAAGAACTGCAGGAAACCAGTTCTAAATACTCACTCCTGGGATTATGTCTACAAAAAGCCATATATGCATTGTATTACAACCATGAAAACTGTGAAATTGGTGGAGGTTTTCTCTACAGAACAGATTGCTGCCTTTTATCTGGTATCTCAGCTTAAAATGTAGCTCTAATGTGAAAGCCCATTGTGGGACCTGTAGCATAGTTCTCTCTTCTTGACATAGTTCTGACTTTTTGGGCTCCCCACTGAGATTGCCAGTGGTGGTAGAGTTTGTAATGGAAGCTCGGTTATCACAGCGTTTCATGTAGGCATACAAATATCAATGACAGGTAGACAGCCTAAGACAGGCAAATAGAAAATGTCATGTTCCAAATTAACACAGCATCTTGTGAAACAGTTCAGAAGAAAAGATCTAAGCTTTTGGTCCAGTGTGGTAGGGCATTTCACTCCAAATGAAAGCATAAAAGTACTTTTAAAAATATATATTTTATTTTAAAATCTCCTTTTACTGTTTCTAACACCCAATGTCAAGAAACAGGAGTTTAAATGAGTGACAGCTGGCAGTGTAGGAGAGCTGGAATTAAGGGACTGTGATTTCATTTGGGTTTGTGTCTTGTAGCCCAGTCCTACCTCTTCTCTGGAGGTTTTCTTGTAGAAGGAACCTAAGTGGTGAGCAAGACTTTGTCCACATATTCCCACACATTTTTCCACGTTTGGATAGGCTGTTTTGTGTAACTTAGTGATCATATAGCCCTCTTCCCTATTCATGCTTGCCTGAATTCAATCAGTGGAATAAAAAGTTAGTGCAATGTAACAGAAAGACAGAGAAAAATGCATATATGTGCAGGCATTATCTTCACACAAGCCTTGTTTTGCAAAGATACTCATTCTTCCAAAGGAGTAAACGTAGTAGTAGGTCAATAATATGAAAGCTTTAATAAATCTCTGCTGTTTGATTTATCAGTGAAAAGGTGGTGTTTGGTTTGTTTTTTTTTTGTGCAACCAAATATAGCATATATTTAGGGAAGAAAGTAGATTGCAGATGGGTTGCATCCCAAATGCATAAAGTGTTATTAAGAACAATTTGTATTTTCAAGCTGAGCTGTCCAGTCTCTCATTTGTAGTAGGACATGTAAGCCAGCAAGTGATGTAAGACTCTTACAGGACTAGTCTTGCAAGAGGTCTCCCATGTGACTAGTCTTGCAGGTACTAACAGCATATGAGTGCATATGCAAATCCACATCAAAAAGAAAGCTGTGTGATTGGCTGTGGTAATTCGACCACTCTTACCCAAAATTCTCCTTTTATTGATGCGTGATTTAAACCTTCTGTAACTTCACTAAGATATTCTCTCAAGGTTTTTTACATTTTAACAATTACCCTTGATATTTTATTTTTATTGGTGTATATCATTTTGTCTAGTATTTTTGCACAAATTCTTTACTTGCAAGTGACGAATCTGTTATTTGTATTGCTTCTCTAAGGGGAGGAAGAACTTGACTCTTTTATTACTATCTCTGAAACCTTAATATTTTCCTTTTTCCACAAGTTTGCTCAAAGTCAGAAGCCTGCTGTGGGTCAACTATATTCTGATAGATATCCAGAGCCTAAATATTCCTGTGCATATTGGAGCAATATGCAAGTTTCACATTTCTGTTTCACAATTGGAATTTTCTTTCATAAGAAAAACTTTTGGTTCTCCTGGTTTTATTGTTAGCCTTTATAAGTGGGCTGAACTTAACAGTGACTGTGCCTAAACCTGAAAAGAGACTGCAAATGAGATATGTATGTATGCATAGGTGTATCTCCAATGCCTTTATGAGGGTGGAAGAAAAGGGAGAAATACAGAACAAGGAATTTCATAAATTCTGGTGACCTCAATCTCTTAGATTCTCATAGATTTACAAGTTTCTAAAAGTAGGCTGAAATCCACATGCTCTATTCAGATTGTTCTAAGTGAGAGCTGTAAAAAGAAAACCAAATCAAAGCAACCCAAACCAACCCACCTTCTTATTCTAAAAAGTGAATTAAACTTTGTACATAACAAAGTATGCAAACAAATGCTGTTTACCCCCAGTGGAAGATGAGCTGCCTGCGTAACGCATGCCATTTGGGGTAAAAGGGTGATGTGCCACTCCTGAGTTTGTAGAAACTCCCAGTGAATACTTTTGTTCACTCAGTCAGATAAAGACCTCTATTTCACCCTTTTCACAAGGCAATATAAAGGCTAAGAGATTGTAAGAAGAGGAAGGAAATTCTCAAAAGAGCCCTCATCATTTTCTTTCTCCTGAAACTCAGGAAGTATCTTTTCACTGTTGAAGCTGTGGAAGGAAAATTATATAAATTAAGCAAAAAGTGGTGTGTAATATTACATAGGCACTTTCAATCTTTTAAAGTACTACCCATAATGACCTGAAATATTTTTGTTACTCTGTGTTCTGCTTTGTGACTGCTTTTAGTTGAGTCTGTGATAATATGCTGTCTCTAGCCCCATCATTACCATGTACTCTGTGCAATAAAGAACAATTTATCTGTCCACAGACTAAAAATATTAAACATTAATTAATTTGTTCTGCTTCTCAGATTTTTTTTCAATAGTATTGGCATTAATTTTACAGAGCTTTTAAATCATTCAAGAGCTCATTCTTAAATTTACAATATATACAAAAGCAAATGAATGTCACATCCCTTTATTCTCTGTTATGCAGTTTAATCTGACTGGGAAGTACTTTCTTATCAGTCATGAACTTTCTCCTTCCAAACAAATCATACTTTCTGGAAACACCATTTTGTTTAAGTGCCTTGAATCTAGTCTCCCACAATGTTCATGCTGGTTTTCACCATTCAGTTTCTGGCTGTGCAAAGTTATGTGCACAATCTCTAATGTTTAGGGACACCTGCCTAAATCATATTGTAATCGGAATTAGATGAGGGGCCAACAATGCAGGCACTTTGTATGCACAACTGTTATTTCTAGAAATTTGCAATCCAAACTCAAATGCTTCACCCATGGGCATTTATGAAAACAGTAAGGAAAAAATGGATTTTTTGGTGTTTTTTGTTTAGAGAGACAGAACTTAAGCACAGAAGATTTCACTCTATTTTGATAAAGTACTGAGAAAGGAACACTTTCCTTTAAGTAAACACTTGATCTAATTCCTTTTAAGCAAGCTTATACAAGTATGTTCTTGACATCTACACAAATGAAGGAATTGACAAGCTTTAATGCTTTTCAGAATTCCTTCAGAATTTCTATATACAAAAGAAATTAATTTATGAGCTTAATATATACTTATAACTGCACAGCTAAGCTTGGGCCCAAATGGTTTGTTTATAATCCATACCTGAGCCATGAAGTGAATTTAATAGCTATTTAATCTAGTATTCACCATAAAAAGCACTCTAATGATGAGTTTTCTTATGTGAAAACAACATAAATGAGTGAAATTCACATGTTAAAATTATCTTATTTTTTACAGAAAAGTAATACTGCATGAACAACAATCACACAAATGGAACCTAGAGGTCTGTAATTCAAGTTCTTCTGGACATTTCATATTTAGGATTTTGCCTTTGTTTATGCATCCAACTATGAATTTTGGTACATGAAACCATTTTGGCTGCACTGACTAGACTGCATATTAGTGGCTTTATAAGCATAGCTCTTTCAGGTATCTTCATGTCCTCAGTATTTCTCCTGTGGATATTAAGACTTTTACACTTCCTCTTCATCCCATTCCTCAACACTGTTGATCATTATGTGTCCTCCAGCCTTCTGGTACTCCATGCCTTTAGTGTGCTATTAAATTTTGCCAATAGTTTTCCAATTTTTCTACCTGCCTTCTGCAGAACTCTAAAATGTAATTCTTCTGAGCCTAGAGCTCTCACTGCTTTGTATAGCTCTAATTTCCTAATTGCCTGTTCAGTGGACAAAGGGGGAGAATTTTGACATTTTCCTTCTTCTGTTTGGGTGTCAGTTTCTATCTCTTTTTTACCTTTTTTTTTTTTTTTTTCCTGTCCTCCAGTAATGTTAACCTTCTTAGTTTCCAACCCCAGAATATCCCATTCCTCTGTTTTCTCTGTTTGCTTTCAATAACTGTGTAAATAGAAGAGCTTTTTTCTGTATATCTTAATTTATCCTGTTATTTTTATTTTATTAGCTACTTTTTGACAACTGCCCAAATGTCCTCACTAATTTTGTTCAGTTGAAATAATTTTCTATAGTCTAATTGTTATATTCTTTTCCTGGGCCTTTAGGTGTTTGATGAAGGTTATGCTTTTCTCCAAACATTCTTTGCTTAGTGTTACTTATGCCCACCCTCTTCTTTGTACCTCATATATTTTTACTAAGCACCATTATTATTCATGCATCATTTGTCTTCAATAAGTGTATCTTGTACCTATCAGGTTGGCTTAAGAAAGCTCTATTTTCATTCTGTTTTTATTTTTATTACATGTAGAGCATTATTGCCTCCTTTCACAAATTCAGTTTTACCTTTATGTCCTCAAACATACCCTTTGTGTTACTTCTTACCAAGAAAACCAGTTTATTGTTATTTATTTGCAGATTTGAATGTGACCACTCTGATATTATGTGTGTGCATTTACCCATTCTTCCAATCTCATTACCACACTTAATGTACTCTAGGCTTTACCTAGGTAATAAAAATCTCCCCTTTCTTATTAGTACTTTGGTCCTTTTATACTTTTATTTGCTCAGTCAGTTTATTGTTTACTTTCCCTTTCTTTGTTGAGGAATTATGAAAGGTTTCTGTAACTACAATAGTTTGCACATTGAAACATCTGCAACCTCAGTTCATAAATATTTAAGCTGATGTAGGTTTCACCAAATCCTAATAACAAATAGTGGTAAGTAGATCTAATAAAGACACAGTTAGCAGAATATATGTCTTCTAGTGTTTGCATTACACATTTGTGCCAAATAATACTTAGTGGTATAAATACTGTGGTAACCTTAGATAAACTTCACAATTCAGTGAAACCTAGCAGTTGCTATAGTGTAATGCATTCTGATGCCAAGGAGATAGGTACTGAACAACTCCTTGTTATTCTTTAGAAAATGCTTTACTAATCACTATAGATGGGGGTAAAAGAAAATTTATGCTGGAAATCCATCTGATGGAGATCCATCTAATGAGAAACAGGAAAGCTATCTGAAGAAGTAGTCTTATGTCAGAAAGACTTGATGTTTCAAAGAGCATTAAAGATTTGTGGAAATGCTCAGTATCATTCTTTGGTATTACACAGATGAAGTTTTAGTTCATGACACGAGTCTCATGTGAGCACTGTTGTTAATTCCAATACATGTTCAGTAATGATGCTGAAAAACTACTTTTTTTTTCATATTTCTGGTTAATTTATTTTGTACTACCTCTAGGACATGTATTCCATTGAGATTTTGTGTTATCTTTGCTGGAAAAAAAAAATGTCTTGCTATAAGAGTTACTGATTTCTAGATTGTAAGACTTTCTGCAGTAGTATTTCAAAACCCTTTTTACTGAAAATACAAAAATTTAAATTTCAACAGCATTTTCTTTTGGTGGGTGAAGTTCTTAGAAAATGTGAAACAAGCAAATGATAAGCAATATTCGATAGGAGCACACATAACATTCTGTCTTCTGAAAAACAAATGAAGAAAAATATTGGTCTTAGAAATATTTTCACCCCGCTCATTTTTCTCAAAATACAGGAAATTCAGGGACTTTTTCCTACTCTGTGTGGGAATGTATCTTAAACAATGGTTAACTATTTATTTTCTTTTTCCAGCATTATTTCTTAGACTAACCAATTATAGTAATCATCATTTGCTGTTTCCTGAGTGGTGTTTTAAGCTGTCACTTTAGAGACATTCAGTATTTTGTCCCTGAAACAATCCTGTTTCCATTTCACCCCTTTCAAAGTATACATACATTCATTGCCGATGCTTTGTTTGCTGTGGATCACTGTTTACACATCATTTATTTATGCCTCTAATATATTCCTACAGCAGTATTTCCCTCCCTCCCTCTGTTTCTCTTTCTTTAAGAAACAGGATAATCTTACTATACCGTCAATACTGTTTGTAACACCTTGTGAAAAATATTTGTCTTCAGCATGTCAGTATTGTGCCATGGTTTGATATCCCACTGTCTAATTTAAAGCTAGCTGAAGATTTAATTTATTTTTCTGTGCAATCTCTGACTGACAGTCTTTTCTATTTTACTTTTGACAAAAAGAAAGGTTATTCAATGTATTTTTTCAGGACATATTTGCTAGTCTTTAAACATTAAGATCGTTGGTTGTATTACGTTGTAGATTTTATGTGCCCTTAGTGGCAGTGAACCAAAACCTCTTTTTTAAATGTTAACTACTACTACTTGCAAGGTGTGCTTTTTGGTGTTAGTTGAGTTTGTAATGGTAGAACTAACCTTGCTTGCTGAAATGTTTCCTGATGTAGCAGACCATGCACCGTGCAGATGGTGTAATGAGGGAAACAGATAGTAATCTCAAGAGACACTAGAGTATGTCCATAAAGTGCAATGCACTGCTGTGAAGAATCCCAGAGCTCTAAATGAGATGGTTTTGGAGCTGGAAACATAATGTCATGTGTAAGGTAATTGAGCACCCAGGCTTGGCACTATTGGATATCATGTGGATATATTAGTACTCTTGGCAGTAATTCAGTCATCTCGAACAACAGCACTGCTATGAAACATCTGTTCTCAATTTCCTATCCATTTCTAATCTGTGGGATTAATGCTGTATGCTTGAAGAACTACTGTGCAGGCTGTGTTTCATATAATTGGGAGGGTAATCTGGATTTGTGCAAGTGGGTGTGTGTTTTCAAAGACTTTAAATGACAGTTATGGGAAATACATTTTCCTCCATGTAGAAATGCCACGTATAGCTGACATATCCTTGTTGTACTGCAGCCTCTCTTTGCAGCTGCTGGACAAGCCAAAACCCAGACCTTTGCCTGCAGGAAACCTTCTTTTGAGTTTCTGGCACTTGGCTCAGAGCCAAAACTAAGGCTTAAAATTTCCTTCTGTCAGTCCTGTAGACTCACCTCTAGTTGATCATTTTTCTTTCTTTGCTTTTAAACAATCACCATTACTAAATTGCTGGATTTGGAGGGCAGCTGACAATATAATATAGAATGGGCCAGTGTAATAGTTGTAAAAGCATTATCCAAGTAATTCTTTCCACAAATTGAAACAACCCTACTATTTCTGAGTATAAATAGTTAACCACAGTTAATATTAGTTAGGCATTTACTGGAGTGTTTATCTAAATACATGTTTAACCTGTGGCTCTGTGGACAGCACATTGCTCTCCTTTTTCATACTGTGTGTACTCAATTAAGTGAATGCTGTTGACTTGCATTCTAATTTTATCAAAATAATGTGATAATCATTAGTATGAGCATGTAGAGCAAGTAAGGATAGGACATTTTGTATTAGATGTGGTAACATTTTGAGTAGAATTTATTTTCAATAAACATGAACAAAAGTTTGACACCAGAAATAAAGTGAAGTAACCAGTACTTTTCACTATACTGTAAATGAATCATTGTATCTATATCTTCTAAAGTCAGTGGAGTGTCTTCATTTTATGCTACAGGAGGGTCTATCCTATAAGCTTTAGTTTTCTTTGAGATCAGCCTTCTGCTTCAAAGAGAAGATGTCAGAAACAATTATTATGCTATAGCAAAGTATTTTCTGAAGTACTCTGGATTTATTTTTGTTACAGCTAATCATAAAAAGAAATGTGGAGGAGTTAAGTCAAATAAAGGGGATTCACAGACTAAGTGTTTTAAATTGCTGGATAATATTGTGAAGTTGACATTCAGATTGTATGTTTGTGGGTGCCCACATATTGTAAACCATTACAATTTATACACGTACAAACTGCATGAGTTATAAAAGCATAACAGTATTTTTCTTTCATGGTTCTACTGACAAAAGAAATATACTTCAGATTCACTATCACAGCTTATAGTGTCATCCACCATTACTGTTATAAAACATGTCTCTGTGCCAAGCAATGGAATGTAATTTAGTTTATACTCTGCCTGACAACTTATTCCAGTATATGAAGAAATGCATGTTCTTAAGTCATTGGTAAGTAGACAAACAGGCATATCATAATAGATATTTGGCTTCAGATTCAGTCCTATGGATGCTGCCAATTTGTAGAGTGTTGCCTCTGGTTCCACTGCTGACTGAAGGGACTAAGGCTGGAATCTTCTGGAAATTGTTTTGTCCAGAAATATACAGAGTGTTTGGTATTCTATATAACAGAAATAAGTATAGCACAAACCAAGAGAAGAATGGTGGTGTTTCACTTTTTTATACTTTTACCCTCTAAAGGTGTTCACATTTACAGTACTGACCAGATATAATCTAAATCTACCCTTTTTCAGTTTAAAGCCATTACCCCTTTTCCTATCACTACATGGACTTGTGAAAAGTCACTTTCATCTTTCCTGTAGGCCACTTTAAATACTGGAAGTCTGCTGTAATGTCTTGCTAGAGCCTGCTTTTTTCCACACTAAGCAGTCTCAATTCTCTCAGCCTGTTCTCCTAAGAGAGGTGCTCCAGATGCTTGATCATGGCTCTCCTCTGGACCCACTCAAGCAGGTCCATGTCCTTATGTCGGGGGCCTCTGAGCTGGATGCAATACTCCAGATGGGTCCTTGCAAGAACAGAGTAAAGGGAAAATCAGCTCTTTTGAACTACTCACAACACTTCTTTTGATGTAGCCCACGATGTGACTGGCTTTCTGGGCCCTGAGCACACATTGCTGGCTCATATTCTTTTTCTTTTCAACTGTCAATACCTCCAAGTCCTTCTCCACAGGCCTGCTGTCAATCCAATTATCCTTCAGTCTGTATTTGTGCTTGATATTGCCTTGACCTTGGTGCTTCATGAAGTTTGCACAGGCTCACCTCTCAATACTGTCAAGGCCCCTCTGGATGGCATCCTTTCACTCCATCACCACATAACTTGATGTTCTTGGCAAACTTGCTGAGGGTGCAGTCAATCCCACTGTTCATGTTGCCAAAAAAGATGTTAAACAGTCCCAATGCCAGTCCCAGAGCCACTCATCACTGGTCTGCATTCAGAAATCAAGCCATTGACTGCAACTCTTTGAGTGTGACCATCCAGCCAATTCCTTGTCCATCAAGCAGTCCATCCATCAAATACCTGTCTCTCCAATTTGGAAACACGGATGTTGTGTGGGACATTGTCAAATACTTTGCACAAGTCCAGATAGATGATGTCAGTTGCTCTTCCCCTATCCACCAGTGCTGTAACCACTTTTTAGAAGGCCACCAAATTTGTCAGGCACAGTCTGTCCTTAGTGAAGCTGTGTTGACTGTCACCATCACTTCCTTATCTTCCATGGGTTCTAGAACAGTTTCCAGGAGGATTCACTTCATGATCTTGCTGGACACAGAGATGAGACTGGCTGGCCTGTAATTTCCCCAGTCTTCCTTTTTCCTTTTTTTAATAAAGGGAATTTTCTCTTTTTCCAGTCAGTGGGAACTTCACTGAACTGCTGTGATTTCTCAAATACGAGGATAGTTGCTTAGACACTTGATCTGCCAGTTCCCTCAGAACCCAGAGATACATCTCATCTGGTCCCATGGACTTGTGCACCTTCAGGTTCCTTAGACTTCAGCATTAAACAAAATTGTTATTTAATACAGGTAAGAAACTGTAAAGCTGAGCTGCTTTGTATGACTCATAGAAAAAGCGCTGCACAGTTTTTTTTACAGTGTTTGATTCTTCTACTGTTAATCTTCCTTGAAATGCTCAGACATAATTTTCTACCTCATCAAATTTTGTTTGGCAAAGTATGACTTTCTCTCTTTTCCAGAGGTCTGTCTACCCTCCCTCCCTGCCTCCCTCCTTTGCCTTTCCTCTCTTTGCATCTTCTTTGACTTGATATCTAAAACCAATTTTAGTTTCTGATAGGATTAATGGTCCTAAAATTTTTGAAAGGTAATCTCTCTCTCAGGATAGTTCCTTTAGATATAATAGTATTTTTTGCCTTTTTGTTTTGTTTTGTCTTGGTTTTCATGTATTCTCAAGCAAATCATCAAGATCTAATATAAACAGCTGACTGAGAGGTGGAAAAGATAAATCTGATTGATAGTCAGTGGTTCTCAAATCTTTTAAGCAAGGCTTCTGTGTCGTTTGGTCAAGTTCCAGATCTGCTTGAGTAAGTTCAGGAGAAGTCAGTTGTATCCACACTCATTTGTCTCAGAAGCATCTTGGATCTCTCTGCTCAAGTAGTACATACTGAACTTTTAAGATTAATTGTCTTTTTTTCTTAGTGTCTTTATTCACCTCTTCAATCATTTGATCTTCCTAAGATGTCTGGAAATCCATTCTGAGCCTCCATTTTTAAGATGGATGTGGTTATCTGGGAAATGCATCATTTGTGCATTTAGAAGACAGCTAAATAGCATGCATAGTTCAGCCTATATGAGCAAAAGTCCAGGGAGTCATAGCATAGTTGAAATTCAGATGTAGCATCCTGTCCTTTTCCCTTGATGCCCATATTAATTCCAGAACAACTTCCACCATGACAATGTAAGCATTTCAAAATGCTGTTAGGTTTCCATTATTGCTATCTCTAAGGAAAGTAAGGCACACTTTGAGTCTGTGTGTGTTTCATGAAAATGAGTAATTATAAAAGACTGCATCAAAATGACCTTGGCAGATGTCAACACCAGCATTGCCGATGCATTTAAGTGCCTTTTCTAAGTGGGAGTAATCAGCTATGCAATTATCCAGTAGTCAAGGAAGAAATTGTTTTCATGCTAAGTGAATGGTATAGGGCTTACAGAGCTTGTCTGTGTTGTTACAAGGGTACCTTTCCATTACTTCTCTGCTGCTGAAATCTATGTATGGTGTGTTGTGTTGTGTTGTGTTTTGTTTCATTTTGTTTTGTTTTGTTTTGTTTTTGCAAAACTTCATCATGGAATTTTCATCAAAAGTAAACAGAAAGTTAAAGACATTCTGTCATCCCCGCATTAAGCTTTTGAAATACAGTAAAAACAACCTATAGACAGTTTAGGCTGATTTACCATCACAAGAAGGTACAAATCTTTGTAACCTGAAGTGTTTTGGGTTTTTTTTAGTGGAACATGCACTATAGAAAATTGTTCAAGCTGGATTAAAAATTTCAAATTTCTTCTGCATTCTTTGAGGGTGCCTCCCATTTGTCTCAAGAAAATAAATACTTTTTCTTTCTTTGTCACAGTTAGAGATAGATTAACTTAAAAATATTTTGAAGTTGTGTTTCACAGGATAAAGGGTGAACAGCTATGCATTCTTCCCAATGCATCCAGGCCAATTTAATCCATAAATAATTCTCACAAGTCTCAGGTTTACATCTTGATTCCTCTGCAACAAAGATATTTTATGACTTTGTACACCCTTGACTGACACTCTACTTCTATAAAATATAAAAGCTGGAATATTTCATTTTAGTGTTTTCTTTTATCCTAGGTCTTGAACAGTTATTATTTTTATATGTACATGATTTATTTAAATCACACATCTTCTCCATAATTAAGAGTACCACAGAGGTATACAGTCAGACTTGTCTGAGATTGCTGATCCTTGTTACAAACAGTACAGTCAAGGAGTGTGCTCTGCTTTTATCCTTAGTCTGTTTTTGGTCACAATGATGTAGTCATAGCTTAATTTCAGCTATCACAGATATTTGTAGGACAGATATGTGCACGGTTTGTCACAAATGTCAGTGTTTGACCCCAAGACCAGAACAGACATGGGTCATGAGTCAGGTGAATTGTCAAGCTTGTGTCAAATCCCATTCAGCAGTACAAGTAGTTCCTCTCATGAACAGAAATATTAATTAATTGATGTCTTATCAGAAAATCACTCCCCAAACTGTTTTTTTCTGGATGTCTTCATGCAGTCATTTCAGAAGCCATGGCAGCAACATCACTAAACATATGGGAAGCATATCAATGGTGTTATGTAAAATTTAGAGGCTTTAAAGGAGCTTACTTCAAATATTTGCTTACTTCAAATGCTGTTTGGTGTCTGCCAGGATAAAGTGATAGACTGCACATGTTGGTGGTCAGAATATGTATGAACTAGATGTGGATTGGAGATGAGCAATGAGTAAGTAAAAAATTCTGTTCTTCAGTTTCAGAGTTGGTTGGGGTTTGTTTGTTTGATTTGGTTTTGGCTTTTTTTATCTGGTCTGTTTTGTTTTAATTTTTTTTTAATGAGCATGCTGATAAACTTTCTGTGCTTGTGTTGCAAATTACTTCTATCTTACAGACCAAAACTGCTCAGTAACAACTGCTTAATGTTGCAAAATTGGCATGGTTAATGTTATGTGACTAATACTGATAATTAGAATTAGATAAATACAAAGTGAATTACCTAATGTTACTTTAGCCAGTTTTCAAAAGAGGATTTTAGGTGTAGAACATGAAAGGAACTTGACTCATGAAATTGGAGTGATCCATATATTTTAAGTTCAGTTGACTGCAGTCAGTGTTACAGGTGAACCAAATGTCTTTGATGTCTAAAGTAAGATTAAGTGAACATACACACATTATACTCAACCTTGAAAGGTCTCTGAATATGTCCAAGAAAATTAGTGGAATCAATAAAAACCACACAAATTTAATGGATGTGCATATATTGCAATTACATAAATAAATATAACCTACTTGGATTGAGTCAGCATGGCTGTAAAGGGAAAATTTGCTTCTTGCAGATTTTGAAAATATCAACAAATTATCAATAGAATAGAATAGAATAGAATAGAATAGAATAGAATAAACTAGGTTGAAAGAGACCTTCAAGATCACCTGTAGAAGTATTCTCTTTGATAAAATGCATTGGATTTCTTCTACGCTTCTAGAAACATCCCTCAACAGACTAAATAATTACAGAAGAATTTTATGAAACTGAGTGACTGGCTAAGAAAATGGTATATAAAATTAATTGCAGGCATATATCAAATAATGCATGTGCAAAAAATAATCTTAATTCCTCATAAGAAATAATGAACTCTGAGCTGGCTGTTACCACTCACTATTGAGATTTTTGAGCACTACTTGTCTCATGACAGCATCAAGCCTGTGCTCAGTAACAGTAAAAAAAGTATGCTAAATACTATTAATTACTGAAGAAGAAATATAAAATCAATCAAAGCATCTTATTCTCCTGCTGCCCACACCATGAGTATTTCAGTTCATTATGGTCCCTCTCCTCAGATGGTTTTGCAGTTTGAAAGTCAGGAAAACAAGGACAAGACAAGAGAATGCCTTCCCTTTGAGGAACAAGAGCAAGGTGAACACGAGTGGTTTATTCATTCTCCCTTAACATGAGAATAAGAGGCCTCTGAAAGGCAGATTATATATAGAGAGAAGCAGGGACTTTTTTATTCAGTAGACAAGAAATCTGCAGAATTTCTTGTTGGAAGATACTGTGCATACAGGCAGTTTCAAATGAAGAGTGAAAAGGACTTGGAAGAGAAGTACATTGAGGGCTACTGAACAGGCATAGCCCAACAAGAAAAGTATTCAAGACAAACATATCTGGACTCTGGGAAGTGATTTTCAGTACAAGACTCACATATGCTTGTGTTTTTCATTCTTCCCTTAGTAAGATCTCAAGGCCAGAGAGAGACCAGCATGCTAACCAGTCCCTCGGTCAAAATCAATTTAGTCATCCTTGTTTTCTCATGCTGTGAACTGAACTCATTAGGTGCCATATTTTTTGATTGCAAGTTCCCTGCACTGCTTCTCAGAAGGTGCAAAAGTGTGTTGTAGTAGGAAAGAGCTGAATATGCTCATACATTTACCTTGAGATACTAGCAGTTTTTTGAAGGCATGTTCTATTCAGACTTTGTTCAGAAAATTCAACAGTGCCAATGCTTTCTTTTTAAATAGAGTTGATTGCATTCTCTTCTACAATTTCACTGATTGCACCATCAACTTAGAAGCAAGAAAGAGCAGGTCCATACTTAGTCTTCTTCCTGAAAGGATGTGTCTTGAGGACTTGCCATGTATAGGATGTAAAGGTGACGTTTAATTTTGCAGTACATGTCCTTATGAGATTTCTGTATTTCTGGAGGTTTAATCAGGACTACTGAAGAAAAGGACACTTGCAATATACTGGAAGAAGCTAGAAGTGCCATGGAAAAAAGGAGCATTTTATGAACTATTCTCCAAAGTTAAAACTCAGGTAGAATGCCTGACCACACTAATATGGTTATGAGTTCCTGTATTTAAGCAATCAAAAAATTGATTATTTGCTCTTTGTAAAGTTCCTGACTATTTTCACCAGATTTTAAGGGACTTTCACAATCTCTCCTTTGGTTAAGTTCTTTTTGCACGTCAGTTAGGCATTTCACTCCACATCTTCCCTCCCACCTGGCCTGTTTGTTTTATATTCTAACCTCATTAACTCCTAACAAATAAGTGGCAATAATAACAGAATGAATTGGGTGACTAATTCCTGGCTGTCTGGATCCTCAAGACAAATGTTTGCACACTCTCCATCAAGATATTCTCACTTAACAGGCTTGAAATATACATGAAGGTTTCAAATTTCAGTCCTTAAGCTGCTGATAGACTTCCTTTGAGACCAACAGCAGACAGATTTGCTCATCATCTTAACACTGGGAACCCAATTTTCTCCACTGTAAAAAAATAATCCTTCTTTCTCTTTATTACTGTATTGGCTATAAACAAATCACAATTAGCTCAGCTGCAAAATACCATGAGCAGACCAAATGATGCACAATAAATTTCCTGACCAAAAAATAAGGAACTGATAAATTTGCAAAAAGTCAGCATTAGGACAACATGTGAAGTAAAAACCTTGGATGATGTAGTATCTTGTGTGTGTTCTGCAAAACATGTGGAACATACTTAGACAGCAATGAAATACTAAAATAATGTAACCTTAAGCAGTGAAGAAGTACTGAAAAATATAACTGGAATAAAAAGAGACATGGGAATGTTTCCAGTAACAAGCGATTCCATTTTATTGGGTTGGTGTCATATTCTTAAGATAGCTAATCTCTCATATCTTTGATCTTTTCTTACATACTCACCAAACCATTTTAGCTACATCAGCTGAGCCATTCATAATGAAAACTTATAACTTACAAGTAGAGTCTCAAAATCCTCATGAATAAGTGGTACAACTCTGAGAATGACGTCTCAAAATACAAAGGGAGAGGCAACTTTGGCTATAGTTGACTATACTTTGAGGAGGAAACAAATCATCTAAACATAATAGCATCACACATTGCGTAAAATCTTGAAAAATTGAACACACAAAATTAAAGACTTGTCAATTGTGCAGTTAGACAGTTTGGAGATAGCCACCTAGCTTGCTGTCTGACAGGAATGCAAGTTGATTTACTATGCTTCAGGACCAAGGTCAATTTTAATATTAAATTTAATACCTCTTGGTTTGCTAATGAGCCAAACTGTGTACATGCTATACATATATGACTATGTTATTCAACTATCTGGCCAAGTCATGCTAAAGGTCACTTAGAAGGTAGAGATAGCCAGGGCTAGAGTATGAAACCTGTGAGTGGTACACTTCTAGGGGCACTGCTACCAGCACCAGCACTGGTGCAGTATGGGCCAGCAGCAAGAGGGTGCAGCAGCAGCAGGAAGAACATTTGGGATGGAAAGACAGAAATGAGGATGGTCGACAGGCTGTTCGCTTTTATCTCCAACCAAGACTGGGACAGCTTTCTTGGTGAGAATTGCTTGTTCCATATACATCTTAACTTTTGCTGCATTTCCATTACATACTGGGGCTAGTGCAAAGATTTATGTCTCTCACTGTACTGGATGTCACCCAGGATTTCTTGACCTGAATTCATCTTGCAGTTAGTGCATTTATCACTGGCAATCCTGAATCTGTTTTGTCTGCTGCATTCATAAATTAAACAATCCAACTGTTTTAACTCTCTGAACTTTTGTCAGTGGAAGTCCTCACGGGGGCACTGGAAAACAAGGCACTAATGTTAGTTTTGTCAAAAAGTTCCAGTAAGAGTCCTGGACTCTGAAACTAGCAGACTTCAGGGTCTTGCCTGTAAAGTGACAACACTGAAAAGCAGTCTTTAGTGAAATTTAAGAACAGTCAGAAGAGTACTGTGTCTAACATTGAAAAAGACACCTTAGGAAACTTCTAAAAACTGCATATTATGCTAACAGCTCAATATGATGGGTATTAATACATGCATTATCAGAATGTTTCATATTAATTTAATTAGAATTATTTATAATGTTGGCAATTCACATGATGTGCATAAAACTGAGATCACAGGCTACAACTGTTAAAAGAGTTTATAATGTTATCAGTTTTAATAATAATAAATAAATAAATGCATATGGAATTTGGAAAATATTTATTCTTAGATTTACACTGTACTTTGAAGTGATAGCTCAGGGCTGGTACCAGCTGTCTCTAGAGAATAAGCTATGTTGAAATATCCTATGAAAGGAACTCCAATCTCATGCTCTCTTATCAGTTACCAGACTTTGGTAATGCTTTTATGAAAGCTGTTGATTTCTTCTTATGAAGGTGTTTTTTATCATTACTACTGTAAGCACAAGCAAAATAGTAATAATTTGGGAACTTAGTCATAAATGCTATTATGATAATATTGAGAAATGTTTCTTGACCTTTGCAACAAACCAATTTTTAATCTGTTTCTTAGTGGTATGGATAAATACAGCATTTCTACACTACAATTTTTTTAACTATAATTTATAAATAACTATAAATTGATTATGAGTCTGGACCAATCTGGAAAGATGCAAGAAGTGATTTGTTCTATTTTTTTCACCTTTAGAACTATTCTATCTGAAGAGAAAATGAATAGTAGACCTTTGATATTTGAGAGAAAATGTTGTAGACCTCTGGGCAGTGATGCATTTGGCAGAATTTCCCAATGTAAATGTGATCAACTCACTCCATCACTGCAATCTCAGTTCTTTGTCTCCTGCTTCTCCTTCGTAAGTTTTGTAGCTCTAAGCTCTGGGGAAGAACTGCCATTCTTGACTGAGATAACCATATTCTCTTATAATGCAGACATCAATTTGTCTGGAATTTGAATTCCAGTGTGTGTCAGATTTGATTCTTGTAACCATCATAAAAACTTGATACCAAGTGGATAGCATGAATTTTACCCTAGTTGCTGCACTGCAGCTGTCTTTTGTACAGAAAGTATGATGTTAATTCTCGCTCCTTTCATCCACATAGTTTGACATTGAATAAGCAGCAAATTATTTGGTGTTAGAATCTTTCAGAACATGAGAGAAAGTTGGCTTAGCAATAGTTGAGAGGGATTGGGAAGAAGAATCAAACAGAGGCTATGAAAATATCACAAATGAAGGACAAAACTTCTGAGATACACTCCACCAATGCTACAGGCAATGCACCTTCTGCCTTATTCCACTGATCAAATTCCTCTCAACTCTTCTAATATTGCAAAGTGCAATATAGTATAAACAGTGATTTATTTCTACATGGCAATATTCTAGCTACTGATATACCAATTTAATTTCCTTGTTGCTATTATGGAGAGCCTTGTGAGTCCTGACTTACAGAGTTTAATTTTAATACTTCAGGTATTGGACATCTTTGCTCTTACTGCATATTCTTCACAAAATTATTACATTTGTTCTTTGTTCAAAGAACTGAAGTCATGGATTAATTTATGTTAATTACACTCTGGGTCCTTTAGACAATTTAGTATGTGTCTATTCTTTCTTTGTCAGTATGGATAATAGTAAAGCAAGAGAGAATCTTTCTATGTATCCATAGGGTTAAAATGGGTTTAAATGTCACCTAAATTCTGTCTACCTTGTAATCAAATTTGCTTATTAATATTTATATTATTTGCAATAATTGTATAGGCAACAGATATTATGAACAACTGCTGAGCAAATTGTGACAGCAGAAGTAAGACAAACAGCCACCTGACTGCCTTGTAGAAGCAGGCTGATCGCATAGGTGAGGCTTTCCTTCAGGCAGATTAAATACATTACTCCTGTGCTGGTTCCTAATGGTTCTGCTGCTTTGTACTATTGACCACTTACAGAAGTGTGGTATGGGATGTGGAAAGGAAGCCCAGCAAGTCCAGTACTTGGGTTTTTCATGTTTATGGCTTTAAACAGGGAAACAGAGCCTGACAAAGTTAGGAAATGGCTGGATTTACTTTGCTTGGGCATCCCACCTTATGCATCAGAGCAACCTGCTTGCTTTCAGCTGTCCAGTTACACTTGTGAATTTGTCCTTAAAATAAATGATAATAACAAAAATTACTTATTTTTAGTAATTTGTGTTTTCAATTATCTAGGGTTGACATACACTAACATTCATTCTCAGTTTCTTTCTGTTTCCTTGGGGAAGGAAAAGACTGCTAAGGTAGGATATGTATCAATAATTAAAAAAAAAATAAAAATCTTTACAAGAATGTTGAAATTACTTCTATAGTAAGGATTCAGGGCTTCCAAGTTAGTTAATCTACCTTCAAAAGAATTCTAATCACTTTAAAATCAGAAGTATGAGATTAAAGCCACCACATAGTCTTAATTTTGTCCAGCAGTCATTCCTAGTGAGAAAAAATTTATCTATGTAATAAAAAATGTGCCATTAAACCCCAGCTAAATCTAATCTGGGGTTTCAAACTTTAAAATGTATTTTTCATAACCATATGGTTATTACTGCATGTCACTATACAGCTGAGGTAAGGTTATTGCATGTAGCATCTTAATATGTATTTTATCTCAGAGTTATATACATAATTCATATTTATTAAAATAGTTTATTAATACGGCCAAGGTGAGTCAGTTGACCCTGAAAACCTCCATTTTGTGCTTTCAAACTGAAGCTAATAGAACTGCTCGTCTAGTGCCATTAATGCAGCCAGTGCTACAAAGATCAGAGCACATCAAGTGTGAACTGGGATTTTCTCTGTCCCTCTCTGTCTTACTGTCTCTCCTCTGTCAGTGCAGATGTGGATCACAGGATCACAGGATGCCAGGGGTAGGAGGGGACCTCTGGAGATCTTCAAGTCCAAACCCCTGTCAGAGCAGGACCATATAATCTACTGTAGGTCTCACAGGAATGCATCCAGAAAGTCTCCAGAGAAGGAGACTCCACATCCTCTATGGGGATCCTATTCCAGTGCTGTGTGATCCTTACTGTAAAGAAGTTCTTCATCATGTTGCTGTGGAACTTCCTGTGCTGTAGTTTACATCCATTGCCCCTTGTCCTGTCACAGGGCATAAATGAGAAGAGGCTGTCCCTTCCTGCTTGACACCCATCCTTCATATTTATATACATTTATTAGATCCCCTCTCAGTCTTCTGTTCTCCAGACTAAAAAGCCCCAGGTCCCTCAGCCTTTCCTCATAAGGCATGAGCTCCAATCCCTTAGTCATCCTTGTAGCCCTCTGTTGGACTCTGTCAAGTAGATCCCTGGCCTTCCTGAACTTTTGGAGGAGCCCAGAAGTGGATGCAGTGTTCCAGGTGAGGTCTCACTAGGGCAGAGTTGAGAGGGAAGAGAGCCTTCTTCAATCTCCTGGACACACTCTTCCTAATGCACCCCAGGATACCATTGGCTTTCTTGGCCACAAGGGCACATTTCTGTGCCAAAGGTAGGAAGGCCAGGCCAGGCCAATGACACCTATCAGGACAAGACAGCACTTAACTGTTGAGAAATGTAGTCTCTTTCTGTAATTCTCAATGTTCTCAATTTGGAGGAAGATGCCACTCTGGCAATTCTGTCATTGTCAACTTAGGCCAACTCACAGAAAGGAGTCTCCATTTTTTAATTTTTTTAAAAAAAATTTTTATTAAAAGTTCTTATTTCCATCTTGCTCTTTTATTTCTGAACTTTGGAGGGCATCCTAGAGTTCAGAGTTGATATTAATCCAATCTCTGCATTATTAAAGGGATAGATTATTTGACTGTTCACATTCATAATTAATGACAAAGGTGTCTAAGAGGGCACTATGCTTAATTAATGATTTCTGTAGTTTGAAAGAGAAAAAAAAAAAAAAGAAAAAAAGAAGAGCCTTTGAAAGGAAATGTGACATCAAAGCTGCTAATACCCATTGTTGAGAAGCCAGTAAGAACAGAAAGAAAATTATCAAAGGCTGGATGCAATGCTAAGTGGGGAGTGATGTGGCTAGGCTCTGGCTTCTGGCATGTGCTTAATGACCAGATTTGATACTGGCAATAGCCAATAGTCTCAACCAGAAAATGGCTTTAGGAAACTGCTCAGCTACCCTTTCCCCTTTTCCCTCATGTGTCCAGTCTTGCAGTCTCCAGACTCCCAAATATAAATAGTATTGGAAATGCAGAGAACATAACTGCTGTTATTAAATATGAGCATCAAAGTCTCTATGATGTTTTTCCAATTGGCTATGGATGCACTTGCTCATTGCTTTAGAGGACACAGTCTCAGGCTGCGCCAGGGGAGGTTTAGGTTGGATGTTAGGAAGAAGTTCTACACAGAGAGAGTGATTGCCCATTGGAATGGGCTGCTGGGGGAGGTGGTGGAGTCGCCATCATTGGAGGTGTTCAGGAGGAGACTTGATGGGGTGCTTGGTGCCATGGGTTAGTTGTTTAGGTGGGTTGGATTGGTTGATGGGTTGGACATGATGATCTTGAAGGTCTCTTCCGACCTGGTCTATTTAATTCTATTCTATTCTATTCTATAAAAGATGAAAACCCCGAAAGAATGGAGGAGATTAAGATTAGTTACCATAAACTAGATAAAAAGGAAAGAAGACATACTGCATCTACCCTAGTAGTTTTTACTGTCTCAGGTATTTTGGTTATTTCCTAGCTATTTTATGATATCAGAAAAAGCATTTCTTTGCAAATATAAATGTTTTAGTAAGAGGACAGTTTTAATAGCAGTAAAATTAAATCAACCAAATTCTGTAATGGCAACAAGTTTAGGTGCAGAGAACCCACCAGGAAAAATAAGTAGAGAGGAAGCTGAGGTGTGGAGAAGATGCAAAAGAATTACAGAATTACAGAATCACAGAATGTTTGGGGTTGGAAGGGACCTTTAAAGATCATCTAGGCCAGCCCCCTGCCAGAACAGGATTACCTAGAGTAGGTCACACAGGAATGCATCCAGGCAAGTTTTGAATGTCTCCAACGAAGGAGACTCCAAAACCTCTCAGGGCAGCCTGTTCCAGTGTTCTGTCACCCTCACAATGAATTTTTTTTTCCTTAAGTTTACATCGAACCTTCTGTGCTCCAGCTTGCACCTGATGCCTCTTGTCCTGTCACTGGACATCACTGAAAAGAGCCTGGCTCTGTTCTCCCAACACTCGCCCTTCACAGATCACAGGTCACCCCTCAGTCTCCTCCAGAGACCCAGCTCCCTCAGCCTTTCCTCATAAGGCAGATATTCTACTTCATTAATCATCTTTGTGGCTCTACCATGGACTCTTTCAAGCAGTTGCCTGTCCTTCTTGAACAGAAGGATCCAGAGCTGGACATAATATTCCACATGTGGCCTTACCAGAGCAGTAGTGGCTTGGTCTCTAGACCTATTAACCACACCCCTTCTACTACACCCCAGGACGCCATTGGCCTTATGGCCACAAGGGCACATTCCTGGCTCATGGTCATCCTGTTGTCCACTAGGACTTCCAGGTCCTTTTCCCCAGGGCTGTTCTCAAACAGATCATCTGTCAACCTGTAGTGGTACATGAGATTGTTTTTCCCCATTTGCAAAACTCTACACTTGTCCCTATATTTCATTAAATTTCTGTCTGCCCAACTCTCCAGCATCTCCAGGTCCTGCTGAATGGCAGCACAGCTTCAGGTGTGTCAGCCACTCCTCACAGTTTTGTATCGTCAGCAAACCTTCTGGCAGCGCATTATGTGCCCTCATCCAGGTCGCTGATGAATACATGGAATAGTACTGGTCCCAGGGACTCCACTAGATACAGGCCTCCAACTAGACTCTGCCCCATTGACCACAACTCTCTGACTTCTTTCCTTCAATCAGTTCTCAATCCACCTCACTACCTGATCATCCAGACCACGCTTCCTCAGTTTAGCTGCAAGAATGCTGTGGGAGACTGTGTCTGGATCTTGAGATCCAGGTAAACTACGTGCACTGCACTACCATCTATCCACCTGGTTATGTCCTCCTAAAAGGCTGTTGGGTTGGTCAAACATGACTTGCCCTTGGCTGGCTGCTCCCAATGACCTTCTTATCCTTGTTATGCTTAGAAACAGTGCTGAGAATAGGCTGCTCCGTCTCCTTCCCAGGGATGGAGGTGAGGCTGACCAGTCTGTAGTTACCTGGATCCTCCTCCTTGCCCTTTTTGAAGACTGGAGTGACATTTTCTTTCCTGTAGTCCTCAGGCACCTCTCCTGTCCCCCATGACTTACTAAAGAGGATGGAGAGTGGCCAAACAATGATTTTCACCAGCTTCCTCAGCACCCATGGTTGCATCTCATAAGGACCCACAGATTTATGGATGTCCAGATTGCTTAACTGATCCCTAACCCAGTCCTCAACAACCACTGAGTCACTCTGGGGCCTCTGGGGTCTGGGGCTCCTGAGGACAGTCTTCAGCAGTATAGACAGAGATGAAGGAGTTCAGGAGCTCTGCCTTCTTTTTATTCTCTGTTGCCAGAGCATGCACCTCATTCAGCAGTGGACCTATATTGCCTCTAGTGTTAGTTTTGTCTGCAGACAAGGAACTATTGTAGACGGTCCTTAACATATGGGGGTTTATCATTAACAGCTATTTCTTGTATTTAGAATAGCACATCGCAACATATCTGACAGAAAAACTAACCACACAAAAACTAAGACATTTTAAAAGTGTCAATGATATATTGAAAATATAAATTATACTTTGCTGTAGAAACTAAAAGTAGCTTTTGAGCAAAACAGGAAACTTCACTTTTATGCTGTGAATACCACAAAGCATCTAAACATTTCAAGCACACTGTAAGCTTGGCTTCCCTGTGTGGGCTATCTTTCTATAAACTAAATAGTGTATCTGAACAGGCAGCAGGTGGTGGGTTGTTTTCTTGGGTTTTGGGGTTTTTTTGGTGGTGGTGGTTTGGTTTTTCTTTCAAAGAAGGATCAGTTTTCCTTGTGGGATAGATTGATGTGAAATTCACTTTGATGTACTGTGACTCTTACACATTAAGTTCTCATATGTGATGTTATCTTCCTTCAGAAACTCCCAGACTCTACTTCTCCCCTTGAGTAAAGATCATCTCTCATTACTTTTTTACTCACTACAGTCTGATTACCAGATAGAACAAGGCATAAATAGTTGCCTATTGTAGAGAATTATACATAAACCACTCTTCATCTGAAGTAGCAAACATTTATATTTTTTTTGCTGCTGGATAAGAAGTTATAGGCATAGTGGTCTTTTCTGTATGTCTGTTCCACATAAGCCAGACTTCTGGGTTGACATCATTCAGTTCATTCATAATTCATACTTGGAAAAAAATCTTACTTTTTAAAGCTATAAAGTTAGTGATACTTTAATAAAAAATGGTATTTTTTGCTTTAAAAACATAATTATAGAAAATAGGAGTTCCTTCAGGATGAGCCTTGGTAATTCCATAAGGTCCTCTGCAACTTTTCCCAGGAGTTAACCTTTCATTTTTTTTTCATTCAAAGTAAATTTAGCAGGGACCCACTCAACAAAATCTTACCAATTTACGTGAAGCCCTAGAAGAAAGTCGTCCTGCTCAGGTGCCAGAACCAGGGAAAGGAGACTGAGGGAAGTTATTGGTGTCAGAAAGGCAGTGATATGGCCCTGAAAAATATCATGTGATGAAGGAGTGAGGTGGTAAAAGAAGTTTGAGGAGATGCATGAAGAACTTTTGACTGTTCCAGGTCTAAACAGACATGGCAACAGGTCAGTGTTACATCATTGCACAAGACAGGTATTAACTAATCTAACTTGATAGCTCTCAAGTTTTTGACACACAGCTTCCTTTTCAGTCCTTCTATACACATGATATATGGCTGTTGCTCACCGCTTTCAGTAATGAGAATGGGGCAGTAAACTAGGACTTGTAGGTGGAAAACTCATTTGCTTTCCTCTCACAAAGGTGCTTTTATCTCTTCCAATTCAGAAAAACAGTAGGCAGCATTTTGTATAGTGGTTTTGTCTCTCATGTATCTCCGGAAACAACAAACGATAACAAGAGAGTCAGACCAATTGCCACCTGGGGAAAATGAATATTTGTAAAACATACCGACCAAAAATACTCTTTATAAAGCCACTCCATATAAAAATTGTCTATAATGAACAAGAGGAGTTCCTTGCAGGTAAGATAGGTCTGGATAATTGAGATCTGACACATACTGTATATCTCCAAAAAGAATTTAATCACAGTCTGATCAAAGTTTCATAAAACAGATAGTGCTTTACATTTGCTCAAGGCTTATGGCAGTTAATTATAATTTTGATTATACCACAATGCTTTAGGCCTCTTTATATGTCAGAAAGATTGCTCCTCCTATTAGATAGAAGTGTACTGTAGTTTACTTGTATTTTGCTTTGATGAATTGCCACTAGAGGACAGGTACCTGGTGCCTCAGTTCAGCAAGGACTTTGGATGACAAACACGTCATCAATAATTTATTTTTTTGTTTTGTTGTTTTTTTAACTGCATCCCATCATTTATAGACTGATTATGCGTGTTTAGTCAAAATATGCACAAATAAGACAGATGTGTTATACTTTTGGTTAACCAAACCTAGCAGGTAGTTTATTTGCGATAAAGAAACTGAAGGGCCATCACAGTTGTATGCAACCATCTGGTTCTGAAATTGGTATCATATAAGGGATTTAAGCTTTGGCAATGCTTTTCTGTGCAGGTAACTGAAAATGTTTTAGTTTTTCAAGTATGCAGTTGAGTATTAAGTGTGTAGATTAGTGTTAATACCACTATCTTACTCCTGTCTCTCCTCATCTCACATTGTGACCAGTACCATGATCGCATAGATGTAGTTACAAGATGAAGACTTGAATGAGAAACAAATTGTGCTACTAATGCTTAGAAAAGTGCTGACTTCCTGATTGAATAATAAAGTCACTGCTGAGTGTAACACATAAGATGTGATAACAATAGCATAAATCACAATGATATTAAAGGCAGATAGATGAGAGATTAGTTGTTAGGAAAAGGCAATGGAGCCAACTATAGAATAGAATAGATTAGAATTAAACAGGTTGGAAAAGATCTTTGAGATCATCGAGTCCAACCTATCATCCAACACTATCTAATCAACTAAACCATGGCAACAACAACCCTATCCAGTCTCTTCCTAAATACCTCCAGTGATGGTGACTCCACCACCTCCCTGGGCAGCCCATTCCAATGGCCAGTCACTCTTTCTATGAAGAACTTCTTCCTAACATCCAGCCTAAACCTCCCCTGGTGCAGCTTGAAACTGTCCTCTTGTTCTGGTGCTGGCTTCTGGGCAGAAGAGACCAAGCCCCACCTGGCTACAGCCTTCTTTCAGGTAGTTGTAGACAGCAATAAGGTCTCCCCTGAGCCTCCTCTTCTCCAGGCTAAGCAATCTCAGCTTGCTCAGCCTCTCCTCGTAGGACTTGTGCTCCAAACCCCTCACCAGCTTTGTTGCCCTTCTCTGGACACGTTCCAGCAACTCAGCATCTTTCCTAAACTGAGGGGCCCTATGGTATTTGCTGTACTGAAATATTGCTACTGTGATACCAGCTCCAACTTGTTAAACCAGCAGGAATACCCATTAATGTCCCTTATATTAAAGCATTTGAGACCATGCTATGAAAGTAAAATGGGACTTAAATCAGGGCTGTTGAATTTGTTGTGAACAATATGATATTTGAAGACTGTGGACTACAGAGACGTATATTCTAAAGATGTCAGTTAGGCTGCTAAATCCACATTAAGCATCACTGGTATACAAAAAAAAAAATAATAAAAATCACATTTCAGCTGCTGAAATTCTTTTGTGGTGCCTAAAGTCCCTCAGCACTGAATTTTCTGCCAGGACACGTAGAGAGCTGCCTAAGTCTTTAATTGCCTGTTTTTTTTACTGTATCCTTAATCTATGAGGGATGAAAAATAAGGCATTTTTTGACTTTATCTATCTTGCACTGCATGAGCCAGGAGGTGATCAGAGTGTACTGTGTGCATAGTTGTGATTTTGTGCCTTGGAAGGCAGTGAATAAGAAACAGAAAAAGAACTGGAAATGCTGGGAGGGAAAAGTAAGAATTGCTTTAGCAATCACAAAAAGGCAGTGGCTCCTAGAAGCAAGACCAGGAATTAGGTAGTATGTGACATGTGGAAATGATAATGGCATATTTTAGGATCTGCAGGATTTGAAATTCTGTTTTATAGTTTCCAGAAATGATAAGAAGTGGAAGTTAGATATCAGACATGAATTTGTAAAAAACCCCAATAAATAACTAACTATGTAATCCTAAACAAAGTGCAGCAGTGGACAGGTTGTTTTTGTATGAAAACTGAGATTTTTTTTGTGCATTGTACATGAAAAATCAATAATGTGCAGTGAAAAGGAGGACACCAACTGTTATTCAAATTAAAAATAACATCAAAAATATTTCTAAAAATACTTCGACTGTATTCCAACTATAACCAACAGAGCTGACAGACACTGATCCCTATTCCTGGACAGAACAACTTCTGGTTCAACATCTGTTAAAACTTTCAAGGAAAATGATATTGAAGTTTTAGGTTTGTTTCCAGACTAGGATTTCCACATAAATGAGGGGTTTGGGGAAAGAGAATACACTGCTTATAGTTGTCCTGACATCAGCTAATGTCTGATGTGGCCTGAGAGAGTTGTAAATGTTTTCATTATTTTCTTGTTGTCCATTGATTTTGCCTTCCCAAACAACTCAGTGCAAATTTATTCTGTCATCTTGCAATATTGCTGAATTAGCTCTCAATGTGTTAAAAATAACTGGACTTTGGTTAGCTTCCAATTTCTCAGAGAAGCTCTATAGGTCCAACCGAACTATTCATACTATCAAATTATATTTGCTACAACATTTTCTACATTCTGAGTGTGTGGCAGGAGCAGAAATTTCCTTTCTCTTTCATAATCACATTACTGTGCATTTTAGTGTGTTTTTCAATGACCACAACGTCTGCAAGATCCTCCGGTGTTTTTACATTAGCACTCATTACAATTTTGTCTGAGCTTCCTCATACTTGATACCTTGCGGAGCAACCAGGACATGCTAAAGCTCGCTCCAACATGCACTAATTTATGCTCACTTCTGGACAATTCAGTACATCCAATTGCAATAAGACTAATTGTTGCTGGGGCTTGGCCACATGCTGTGCACTCCGGACTGACAACTTTGCTGCCATCTGTGTTTTTTATGAGAAGTTTTAGGATAATATTATTTTCCTGCACATCCATAAAACACTCAGTGTCTCTTCTCAGTTCTCTGACAGCCCACTTATAATTAGCTCTTTTTCTATCAATTTGTGCCCATGTACATCTATTTGCTATTTGTCTAATGACTTTCCTTAGTAGGACTATATTTCTCATTTAGTTTTGGAACTGAATCCAAAATTATGATTTTTCTATAATTACATACTTCTTTTTTTCACAGTATCTTCTTCCAAAGTATATTTTTCAGGCCACTTCTTTATACATCATTGTTCCTATCCTGCTGTCTATATATCTTGCCATAAATACCAGAGCTGGATAAGGATAGTGGGAACCTGAATTCAAGCACACATCGACTGAGTGAAGTCTACTTTCCTAGTTCAACTTTGCTTTCAACAGACTCTGTAAGTCCTAAAGCATTCTTTCTGGAGTCTTTACCTCCCTCATTATGAACTTTTTGCCTCTCAAGAACTCTAAAAAGCTTTCCATTTCCAAATCAATGTTCTATTACTCCTTTTTGTTCTTCTACTGCTGTAGCATTTGTACAGTTCCTTTAAGCATCCTAAGACAGGTACACGGCTAAAAAATAATATAAAATAAACATTGACCATTGAATTAAAATAAATAAACACTCTAAACACCCAGAAAAGAAAGGCAACAAATAATCAGGGTAATCTGGCACTTTACCATTATACACTAGTAAAGGTATACTTTAGCTGTTACATGTAAATATGACCAACATTCCATACATCTTCATTATTTCAGCCACTCTTAAATTCACTCACGACACACTAATACGTATCTATCCAAGATACACAAAAGGTTTTTCACTTTCTTCAAAAGAATTCACCATTTCCCACTCTCTGACAACCTTTAACTATTCTTGTCATAATTTCCAGTACTGAAAAAATGCCATTATATTAAAAAAAAAAAATCCAACTCACTGATGAATTCGATTTCTGGATCTTAAACTATTACCTTCCATTGTGTCTGTCCTCTGTCATTCTACTGAGCATTACTTCTTTCCCATTCACTTCCTGAAGCACTATAGAAGCTCTACTTTTACTTCAGTACTCACAAAAACTTGTTGCCATATTCTCAGACTTCTTTGTCAAATGGGCAGAAAAGTGTCCAAAGATTATTTCCAAATACTGCTGATTCACCATCTTTATTTTTTGCTGATCATCTCAATAGCTCCAACTCTATTTAACTTCAGTGATATTACAGTAGGAAGTTTAAATTTTTTCCTTGTTCTGATATGTTATTACTGACCTGCCACTTTCTCCTTTATTGTCTTTTATTGCAGCCACTGGATCTTCCCACTCATCTTTTTGATGACCGATTCATTTCTTTCCCATGACATTCTCTAATACTCCTTTATAATCAGGACTACCACCCTAGGCTGTCTTAATAATTTATTATCTTTTAGAATTCACTCTTTATGGTAATACATTAACAGCCTCAGTACTTGGCAACACACAAGAAAATGTCCTCCTGCTATTTTGCTTAGCATTCAAATATTTTCTTTAGCAAGTTGTGATCATTTCTTTTCCTCTTTCCTCTTATTGTTTTCATTCATAAGAATGATCACCTACATTTGCTTTGCAGGAGCTAGTTCTCTCAAAAAAATATTATGAGATGGCTGTCTCTTTACAGTCACCATCAGCTTTTGATGTTCCTGTAGTTACTTGATGATGAGCTAGTCCCACTTCAGTAGTACAATGAAACCCGCCAGGCTCTATATTCAAAACAACATCTTTATGAATTACTTTGCCATTTTAATTTTTTTCTACTTCACTATGTTGAGAACAATGTCTTAGGTGTGCAAGATTCTTGTTTCTAGATCCAAGATCCTTTGGCATTTTTGTTTTCTCTCTAACCTAAAACCAGAGTCTAATAGCAGATCGCAAATTTCATTCTTCTACAGAATGCAAAGAGCTAAATATCTCTGACTTCAACAGTTAAGAGTACAACTCTAAAACACAGATCTATGTCTGACAGGCAACTTCAGCAGGCTTCAGGATGAATCTACTGCTGACCAAGGCCAAGATATGGCGGTAGAACTTCTTTGGTAACATACTTAAGGGGGTGGGGTGGGTGGGAAACCTACTGTGCAGCTATAGCCAGAGAGAACAAGTGAGAAAAAGAACTCTGCAGATTAGAGAAGAAGGAGGATAAGGAGACACTATGCACCAGACCAGAAATTCCCCTGCAGATCATGTTGAAGACCATGGTGAGACACTGTTCCCCTTCAGCCCATGGAAGTTGACGGTGGAGGAGACATCTGCTTCCAGTCCATGAAGGACCCCACACTAGAGCAGGTGGATACCCACAGGAGGCTGTGACCCTGTGAGAAGCTTCAGCCAGAGCAGGCTCCTGGCAGGACTTGTGGATCTTTAGTGAGAGGAGCACATGCTGGGGAAGGTTTGCTGGCAGGACTTGTGGTGCCATGGGAGACCCATGCTGGAGCACTTCATGAAGAACTGTAACGCATGGGCAGGACTCATGGTAGAGAAGTTCATGGAGGACTGCCTTCCATGGGAGGAACTTCATGGTGGAAGCAAAGGAAGAGTGTGAAGAATCCCTGAGGATGAAGCTGATACATGGACCCCTGCCCCAAGTCACAGGCCAGGGCAGAGCCCAGGCCAGCACAATGCAGGATCTGATGCTGGTCAGTTTCTTGCAAGGGCATGTGAATCTGTGGCATTTGCATACAGGACATTTGAGCCATGAGCTGATACAAAATGGGTTTGCTAGAGAGCACTGAAGGCTCTTCCTGGGATTTTCTGCCCCCATGCATGTGGACCACATTCTACAGTTCAGAAGGATTCCTCGAGAAACAGAGACACTAGGAGGACTACCCACAACTGGAACCAGAGTTGTGAGTATATTTGCAACCTGCCTGAGTCTCCAGGGAATACCTTTTTCTGGTAGTAGGGGCAATATGCTGCTCTACAGAAAAATAACTGGTTAGACCACACCTTGAGTCCTGTGTCCAGTTCTGGGCCCCTCACTTTAGGAAAGATGCTGAGGGCAACAAAGCTGGTGAGGGGTTTGGAGCACAAGCCCTCTGAGGAGAGGCTAAGGGAGCTGGGGTTGTTTAGCCTGGAGAAGGGGAGGCTCAGGGGAGACCTTATTGCTCTCTACCTGAAGGGAGGTCATATGCAGGTGGGGGTTCACCTCTTCTCCCAGGCAGCCGGCACCAGAACAAGAAGACACAGTCTCAAACTGCGCCAGGGTAAGTTTAGGCTCAAGGTGAGGAGAAAGTTCTTCACAGAAAGAGTTGTTGGACATTGGAATGTGCTGCCCAGGGAGGTGATGGAGTCCCCGTCCCTGGAGGTGTTCAAGAGGGGATTGAACGTGGCACTTGGTGCCATGGTTTAGTAGCCATGAGGTCTTGGGTGACAGGTTGGACTTGATCTCTGAGGTCTTTTCCAACCTTATTGATTCTATGATTCTATTGCAACTCACAAGCACTTCATTGTATTTTTTCTCTCCTGTCCAGCTGAAGAGGAGGCATGATAGAGCAGCTTTGATGGGCATCTGGCATCCAGCCAAGGTCAACACACCACGCTGCTATACAGACTTTTATTGCATGTTGTGCATCTTTAAACCAACACCAAATATTTACTCTCTAATGTGTTTGCTCTCTCACCACCACTTAACTTTTTTTCCACAATTTCTAAAATCAATCCTCTTGTCTTATTTTATTGTGTGAGTCATCACAGTCTATGTCTGGCAATTTTAATTATAGGCTTAATTGTAAAATAATGAAGTTGCAACAATATAGAGTAAATTTGGGTACATCTGTGGAAAAAAAGGCAGTAGATATTCACAGAAACAAAGGCCAGTAAGCATGCTTTTTATTCTGAAGCTATGTGGAATACTATTACTTTTTCTGTGTCAGATGACACAGCAAAAGCAGGAGAGCAAAGTCAGATATTTTTAGGGCTAGATTTGAAAACCTTTACTTTTTGGCTACTGCTGTCCAATTTAAGAGTGCAAATAAGTAACCAATTAACAAAGAACTGAAGTCTCTAAGCTAGACATGTACACTAATTAAAACTTTTTGTCTGAGAAGATGTTTATTTGCACATGAACTTGACTCTAGCATCATGTACAAAATTTAATGTGTATGCAATTAATCCAGGAGATTGGCATTTCAAGTTCAGAACATAGGTTATCTTAGCTGATGATGATGAACCAGATGCCAAAGCTGTATCTAAGCCAGTAATTGCACTCTGGTGTTTTCACTGTTCTGTGAAAACTTTGGGTGTGTTATCTGTGTTTGTGCTGCTGTGAGTGGCCATTAAATATTTTCTGTTACCTTTGTGGAAAATAAAAGCCCCTGTGTATAACAGACACACCAGAAGAGATGATAGAAGACCAAGTCCTTTCCACTGTGGAGTGATGTAGCCTGCAGCTCCCCATTAAGCAAAGCTACTCTCTAAATGAAAGTGAAAACTGGGCTCAGACTTTATTTGTATTTGTGCCTTGTACGGTTCATTTGGGACAGATATTTTTGTTTAAGACTCAAGGCTGGTTAGGGACCTAGCTATTGACAAACTTGGCAACATAATCAAACCCATAGATAACTTTACAGAATAAGTTATATTCTCTAAAGAAGACTGAGTAGGAAGTAGTGTTCTTAGTTAAGTTTCATAACATTGTTTCAGTTTATTCTTTAAATATTTCTGACAAAATGTGCTTATTTATACATTAAATGTATTTTTATAGCACACTCTGTCCTGACAGGACCTAGGGAGCTGCTACTCAGACATTTTGATTTAGTCATTGTATGTTTGAATTCCATGTTGCAGGTTGTATTGGAATATTGCCTTATATTCCTTTCTATCCTGCTTCAAAATGATCCAGACCAATGTGGTATCTTTTCAAAGCAAAAATATTTTATGAGCATGGTGACTGTGGCAATAATCTAGGATGATTTCTGAGGTGCAGGGCTCTTTGGTCACATAAGGCCAGTCTGAGAAAGCTTTCATGTGTGAGAAGTGGGGAATGAAAAACAGGAAAGGCAGGCTAGCAGTAAATAGCAATAAGAGAGAGGAGTTCTGCAATATTTAAAATGAGAGTTTTTTCATTCAGCAAATGTTTTTTTCAGCAATGCATGAGACCTTCCTGACAGTTTGGACTTTATCCTATGAGGCCACAAAAACTGAGTTTCAAAAGTCTTCACAACAGTGAAATCATCAGTCTTTCCTCAGTTCTGCCATGATAGTTTATAAAATATTCTAAGAAGCTGCAAAAGCCACCTCATTGTTATTTTCCCTGGTGGAGCTGAGTTGGTGGAGCCAGTGCACCAGCTGGTGAACCTTTGTGGGGTTGGAAATCAGTACTTTTGAGGAGCTGGTTCTCTCAACAAATATTATGAGATGGCTGTCTCTTTACAGTCACCGTCAGCTTTGTGATAATTTTTGACCTCTCCTTTGTAAACTTTTGCAATATTTGACAGAGGGATGGACTGCAGAGCTTCTGACCAAACTACTGACTGGATACAGGGTAGTTTAAAATTAAAAGTTTATAGACAGATTAGAAAATACAACAGAAAGAGCCCACCTCTTTTCCCAACATTGAAAGAATGATGTTTACTTAAAAACTACAAGTATTATTTGGATTTTTGTATTCACTGAAAAGTTATTGGGAAAGCAGATTGAAAAATTAATATATGGGGGTTTTTTGGGTGGGAGGAGGTTGTTGTGTTGTGGGGTGGTGTTTTCCTTCCCCACCCTGACATGAAGAAACAATGTTATTTCTGGGAAAAAGCATTACTTCAGTGTAGTCTGTGGCTGCTTTAAGTAAAAAGGAAAAAGACTTTGTAAATAAAGGAATATTTACCATCCAAGCATTCTTGAAAAGGTATTGTCTTCCTTACCCAGTCTTAGAACCATCAAAATATGTAAGTAACTATCAAACATACATTTCATTCTTCCTTTTCCATGCCTATTGTTGAAGAGAAAACTAGCCACAATCCACATCCCGAAGAGTATTGAAGTCACAACCTGGAGATTCCACCTTAGTTAAATAGTAATGATTTTTAATTTGAATTATAGTACTGTTGGTGAATGAGTCTCTATATGAGCCTTGGCACCAGGTAGTAGTTAATTAACTGAATTGATTGTCCCTGAAAAGAAACTGCATTTTCTTAAACCAAAATTATCTTAAAGGGGAAGGTAAATTTAGAAAGTTTGAACAAATTGTAATTATCCACTGCTATGTACCTCTGGGTGTAAGGGAATGATTATTTTTAATGGCTTTTCTCCTTTTCAATGATTATTCAGATATTATTTAGTCATCTCTCCTCATAGCATATGCAAATTATGTTCTTTCACAATGATGACATTATAATTAAGAAAAGAAGTTACATTCATATCATCCTTTGCATATTTGGACAAAGCACAATTAAAAACTTTCTGTGGGGAACAATAAAACAAATGAAAGAAAATGTCCAACCAAATATTTCCCCTTTGGTATCCCCTGTTAATATTTTTATGAGCCTCTTAAGCTTATCTAAGAGATTTTTAATGCAGTAGGGTATGTTATTAGGTTTGTGGGTTTGTTTTGTGTTTTCATTTTTTTTTTCACAGTGTCATACATTTCAGTCTCTATCACAGTGGGAACAATAAAATAACAGACTGCAATGCATTAGCATCATAAAGAAAATGTAATAAATGGCTTTATAACTGTAGTAAAAGTTGCATGAGCACCAGCAGCTGCAACAGAGATGTTGCTACAGCAGCATTTTATGACCTAATAGCACTCAGTGGGCTGATAATATTATGTGTGTGTGTGTGTGTAACACCAGCAGTTTCCAAGGCCTAGATTTCAATTCAGATAAATAATTGAAAGCACTTTTAGACTTTTCCATAAAATGTTTAATAAGAGATCAAATCTTTTCTCCCTGTAGTGGAAAATTAAATAGTTTTTACAGGGATGATGAAACTAACTATTATCTGTAGGAAGAGAGCATATTGTTTTTATTTTTTTTTTTTTTTAAATGTGGTTGCTGGATATAGAATACATTTGAAGGAGCTCTTGTTGGTTTTGTTTCTGAGTACTAGTGGTAGAAACGTTCATTTTCCATTTCCTGGTACGTGAAGACAAGGGCTATAATAACAAGATTTACTAAAATACTTTGAATATGATAGTAATCATGACACAATGTCTCTGTATTTCTGGAATGAGAAAAGAACAGGAGCGCTGCAGAAGGGTCAATCTTCTGAAAGTGATGGGATTGATAATCATAGAGTATAAGTGTGCAATTCACCTGGGGCTTTCTAGCTTTTCTTTAAAAAAAAAAAAAAAAAAGGAAAAAAGAAAATAAAAGGTAACTATTAACTGTTTCCCTGTGTCCTCAGAAGTGATGAAATACAAAATGACTGAGGAATAAGTGGATGAAAAGAGCATACAATGTACAGTCTGCAAGTCCGTGTTACCATTTAAAGCACACCAACCCCACAATATTTTGTGGGTTTGGGATTTTTTAAATAGAATTTTGGAATGATTTCTCTTCCTCTGTCTCACAAAGGAATTACTTGTCTTCAAAGCAGTGACCGACAGAGAGGAGGAATCTATGTTTAACTACTTCAAGGAATGCTTTTGTTTGGCACATAGCCTGCTCTTTCTGTTCTCACTGTTTTGAACTCTTACATAATAACTAATACAAAATTACTTGTTAGTCAGATTGCTCCTTCTTTGCCCACCTTGCTTCCTTTCAAACTCATAGATGCTCTGAGCTCCCATTTGTTTCTCGCTTGGAAACTTCATCTTTATGCTTTAGCCACAGTTAAAAGCAGGTGGTGTAGAATGAAAAAGAAATTTTCCTCATATTATTAATTTTCCTTATCTTCCATCCTTTTAAAAAGAAAATTTAAAAAATCTTATGTTTTTTATGGTCATCAGCATAACATTATCAGGGTCACTTTAAAATAGTTTTACCTTTGGATTCTTGAAAGAATAGAATAGAATAGAATAGAATAGACCAGGTTGGAAGAGACCTTCAAGATCATTGCGTCCAACCCATCAACCAATCCAAGCCACCTAAACAACTAACCCATGGCACCAAGCACCCCATCAAGTCTCCTCTTGAACACCTCCAATGATGGTGACCCCACCACCTCCCTGGGCAGCCCATTCCAATGGGCAATCACTCTCTCTGTATAGAACGTCTTCCCAACATCCAGCCTAAACCTCCCATGGCGCAGCCTGAGACTGTGTCCTCTTGTTCTGCAAAGACTGCAAATACTTAGGTAAAGGATAATGCTTCATGAAGCAGAGAGTACAGAGAAAGAAGAACGAGAGGACATTCAGAGGTAAAAGAGGAGGGAATTGAAATTTACATGTTGAATTATTTTTGGAATGATTGCTTTAATATGCTTCTGAATTTTTATATTGTGAATGTTATAATAGATCAAATAGATCCTCTGAAAGGACTTCTTTATTATTTTAAACCTAAATGAATTAATATAGTAATAAAAGGGATGGAAATATAATTTTTTAAAATTCATACATATGCAATGAAAAATCCACAGAATTATTTTTGTAGGGGTCTAATACAGTTTTTGATGAGGTAGAGTAATTCCTTCATGATAACCAAATATAAGTATGTAGGACTTGATCTCATGCACATTCAATTCAGTTGAAAGTTTTTTGTCTTCAAACTGGGACAAAACTTAAGCCACATGTTTACCTTTTACTGTTTTCTCCTTGCAAAATTGAGGACCTAATTCAGTGAGAAAAAAATGGATGCTATAGCTGCTGGCCTTATTGTGTTTAATAACAACATTAAATGGACAATTAAGTTGTCATTTAGTATCAGTTACTTTTAACAGAAAAGCATCTTCTGTTGCTCACCGACTCTGCAAACAGTACTTGGTGAGAGCAATATTGCTGTTACTTTCATTTCTGTTGGAGTTTGTTTCAGCTACATCTTTGCAACAGCATAAACTACAATTGCTGTAGAATTGCCTGAAGAGCCAGAGGCAGAAAATCATTACTTTTCACAGGTCTACCACAAAGACTTTAACTATTTCCAGTATCATTTGTTCCTTATGTAATATGGAAGCTAACACAAATTATCAATTTTGTCTGACCGTATCACCTCTGCTGAGGAATATGACCCCTAATATAATTATTGCCTTTCAAAATCATGTATATGCTACATCATAAGTAAATGCAATACAAAATACAAACTTTTGCAATTGAAAAAGTGGAAGGTTCTGCTACAAGACAAAGGTTGTGAAGAGCTGTAATATTCCAAAGATTTCGTATGAGAAGCCCAGTGACAATTGTTTCGTGAAGATAAGTATAAACTCTGTAAAGTTAATAAGCAAACTCATGAACATCTCAAATTTGTTATTTAAAACCAATTAATAGGATTTTTTAATGAGTACACAACAGATGCAGGAAGAAGGGGCAAATAGCTATGTGGTTTCTAAGACAGGAAAGGAGGACTGGACTCCTAAATCAAAGAAATAGTTTGATAGCAGTTTGATAGCAGTTGGAAGGCATGTCTGGAGACCATCTGCTCCAATGCCCCTGCCAGACCAGGTTCACCCAGAGCAGATTCCACAGGACTGCATCCAGGTGGGTTTTGACTGACTACAACCTGTTCCCATGCTCCACCACCCTTAAAGTAAGGAAACTCTTTCTCATGGTCAGATAGAATTTCCTATCTCTGCCTTTGTGCTTGTTACCTCTTGTGCTGGGCATTACTGAGAAAAGACTGGTCTCATCCTCCTGACACCCAGCCTTTAAGTGTTTATAAGCATTGATAAGATTTCCCTTCAATCTTTTCTCTAAGCTAAAAGGCCCCTAGTCCCTCAGCCTTTCTAGTCCCTTAATCATCTGCAGAGCCCTTTGATGTGCCCTCTCAACCTGTTCCCTCTCCTTCTAGAACCAGAAAATGCAGAACTGGACACTGCACTCCAGATGAGGTCTCAACAAGGCAGAGTAGTGACAGAGCTTGCCACAGTCTTCTTGATGCACCCCAGGATGCCATTTGCCTTCTTGGCCACAAGAGCACATTGATGGCTCATTGTCATCCTATTTTCTGCCAGGTCTCCCAGGCCTTTTTCCACAGGGCTGCTTTGCAGTGCCTGGAAATAATTGTGCTCTTCTGTCGTGAGATACTTACTGTAAAACAGGGTAACACATAACTGCAATTTATGTTGATTGACCTGTAAGAACTCAGTACTAAATATTCATATTTCTCCAGCTAATTAAATTGGGTGAGCATAGGTTTCACAGTTGAAAGTAGGTATTTAGATTAAATTTTAGAACATTTTAATTATAATGGTTGAAAGGTTTCACAAAGGACATGGTAAGAGATAGTTTTCCAGATTAGGACTCTCAAGTTTTGTAATAAATACTATATCCTCATTAAAAAGTTTATCTTAGTTTAATGGTTAAATATGGAAATACTATCAATTCAGTTTACTAACTTAGCATTAAAGAACTATTCTTGTGTCTCATCAGAGAGAAGGAAGATCTAACATAGCTAAACTGTAAACTAAACAACATATAATGACTGAGGAAAAAACTCACATAATTAGGAGCTTGCTTCTATCCATTTCCCCCTACTTCCTGGCTTATTTTCAGTCTGATTCTAAGCACAATGTATGAAGGCAATGCTGTTAGGATACTTGGGGATTTTTTGTTTTGTTTTGTTTTGTCTGTTTGTTTGGTGTTTTCTTATAGATGTTTCCGGTGCTCCGTTTTCTTCAGCTGCGTGCAGCTTTCATACTGCTGACCACTGATAGCTTTATATAGGTCATTTCCTTGTAAGCACAATCTTAATGAAGTGGAAACGAATTTTGAATTTCCTCTGTAAGCTATCAGACAGTAGGCTTGGACAAATGATCTTTCTGTCCCTAGAGAAATTCTATTCCATCAGGGTGAAACTGCTACTTGGCTTCATCTATTCTGAAATTTGGTTCCTCTTTTCTGAGCTTGACTGTAAATACAGCTGTGTCTGCAGCAGCTCACACTTTGTGGGTCTGGTGACAGATAAAGTGGTTGGGAAGTCTCTGAAGAGATGCTTTTAAAGCTGGTTTACTCTATGAAAGAGAAGCAGAATAAGCAGATCCTAAGAGAATGAAGTATCGTAGTATCAGTCAGGGTTGGAAGGGACCACAAGGATCATCTAGTTCCAACCCCCCTGCCATGGGCAGGGACACCCCACACTAGATCAGGCTGGCCAGAGACTCATCCAGCCTGATCTTAAACACCTCCAGGGATGGGACCTCAACCACCTCCCTGGACAACCCATTCCAGGGCTTCACCACTCTCATGGTGAAGAACTTCCTCCCCACCTCCAGCTTCATTCCATTCCCCCTAGTCCTATCACTACCTGATATCCTGAGAAGTCCCTCCCCAGCCTTCTTGTAGGCCCCCTTCAGATACTGGAAGGCTACAATTAGGTCACTTTGGAGCCTTCTTTTCTCCAGACTGAATCGCCCCAACTCTTTCAGTCTGTCCTCGCAGGAGAAGTGCTCCAGCCCTCTGATCATCCTCGTGGCCTTTCTCTGGACACATGTCCACAGAAAATATTTTTTGTCCTAAAGAAAAAACTGTATTATTTCCTGTTACATGTGTCTCTCCCAACCTTTATCCCTGCTAACAAATACCAAAGAACCTTTAATTATCAGCATCATTGGAAGGAATACATACATTGACCATTTAGAATAGAATACATAGAATACCCAGTGCATGTTGCAAAGATTTTATTTTGTAAGGACCTGTATGGCTACCATCTTAGTTTCCTTAGAAACCACCTCAGGTTCGTTCTCCATTTGTGTTTTACAAAAACAGGTGTAATCACCTGGCATTTTTGACTGAAAGAGACTGGGTGAGGTCTCTGAAGGTACTGGTGACAGACCTGTCTTGACAGACATAAGGTATACTTTGTTGGTTTCTTTTTCTAAGAGGATTTATCTTAATGATGTTTGGAGCATGAATCATTGTAAAATTGTCCTCTATATTTGGATTTTACTGAATGCTTCTGTGGATGGAATAGGTGAAGCTCAATTTATTTGCCAATGGCTAGTGCAGTGTATATATGAGTATCAGCATATTTACCCCAAAATAACTAATATTTTCATCAATTGGACTGTTTTAGGTTACATCCCAATGTGTCTTCATATTTTATTTCTGTGTTATTGTTTCTTTTCACACAATGCAAGGGTATTTGAGAATTTTCTGTTGTCATTTCTTTTTTTATAAGACCTCTGCATGTTATCATGCTGATTACAAAGTAACTAATATCATTGAGAACAGAAAGCGTTTTCCCAAATTAAAAACAATGAACCACTTTTGAATGATTTTATATTGTCTTCTGTTTGTATGTATGCATATGATACATTTGCATTGTTTCCACTGTAATATAGCAATAGGAAGTACAGAATTAAGTTTATATTTCAAAATTTTCTTATCATCTCCTAATTCTTGTCTCACCCTTGGGACTATTTGTACTCTATACTTTTCAGCTAAATGAGGCAGAAAGCAGAGGTTCTTAAAATTCAAACCTCACTCAAGCAAAATATTTGAGCATTTGCTTACTTTTCCAGTGAAAAGTTAAAATTGAAATATGTGCATGCACATCTTTTTGTTGTTTAAATCAGAATTGATCATGTATTGTATATTTCTATACTAAAGCTCTATTTTATGATCAATCTCAAAGCCATTATATATATATGTATTTTGTGTTCCTCTGAGCAGAGAGGCTCAAGGTGGCCAGTAAGAGTATTGCAACTTTCATTCCTTGTTGCCTGGTTAAAGGATGATAAAACAAAGGAAGCAACTTCTTTCAAGGAAGATAGATGCTCACCAAAGAATCACATTGTCCAGTGTCTGGCTTCATGAATTTTGGTATATTTGTAAATTATTTAGAAAAAGAAAAGAAGTTGCCTACTCTGCCAGTGTTAACAAAATGTAACAAAAGACTGTGTGGAATTGTTGATGTATCCATAAAAGAGATTAGACAATAAATGACATTCAATGTCCATAGCTAGAAAAGAAATCTGTGGTAATAATTGTTCCAGTGATGGGGTTTGTCTGTTCTGTTGATTAATTTGGTGCTGGATATATAGTTAACAAAGCACAAGGTAGTATTTACTAGCAGTGGAATAGAATGCAATATTATGATCACAACACTGCCAGTCTTGGACTAATTAGTGTGCTGTTCTTGTACCATTAAAAATAAAATGACAGAACTAGAAAAAATGTAGAGGGATGTGATAGAGATGAAGTGGTTACTGTAGAGATATGGATAAAGATATGGAGTGGTTACTGTAGGGAAACTTTCAGGGATCTTCAGTTTCACAAATAAATTACTGAAGGCCAGAAATCTATAAAATTGCAAGCAATATAGAAAGAATGATTAAAAACAATTGATTCTTTTAATTTGAGAAATGAAGGTACAACATGAAACTATCAGATAGCAGAATCAAATGAAGTAAAAGGAAATATTCCACACAGTGCACAGATAAGCTGCAGTGACAGCCAAATTGCAAGAGTTCCAGCTCTGACTCAGGACACTGGAGATGCTGAAAAATAATGTGTATTCAAAAAAAAAACCAATGAGGTGAAGTCATGGAAGGAAAATAATTTAAGACTCTAAAAACGTGGGAGCCCTAGCACAGACTGCTGAAAGCTGAGAGGACATAGTGGGAGAGTATCCCTGGATAAGTGCCCTGTTTGTACAATTTCCTTAGAATTCTCTATCAGCCATCATCAGAGAAAGAATGCTGAAACTGCTGAATCTTTCATCTAAACATGATGCTCAATCTAATGGTCTCACACATTCATGTTACACTCTGTTATGTGTGACTTCAAGGCTATTCCTTCCTTCCTCAAAAAGTAAGCAATCCCCTAGAAATTACATAACATTCTTTTTTTTTTTTATTTCTATTTGTTTTGTCTCATGTGTGTTTCTTTCTTAGAGCAAATATTTTGATTTTAGTCTATTTTGTTTTCCTCTATGATTACTATTCTGACAGGTGCTAGTTTGCCCTTGCAGGAACAACAACAACAACAAAAATGTGTTAAATTTCATCTAAAATCTGCTAAATTAATTGAGCACTATGGTCACTGAAGCAGCAAATAAGGTTAGATTTGAGTAATGAATGATACCTGGCTAATAACGCTGAACACCATTAGAGCAAGAGACACACAGTTTTCTCCACATTGGCTCAGTGGAGAATAGCTTAGAGTTGGAAGAAGGCTGTGAGACTAGGTAAGAATAATATGTTATTCACTGCAGAGAACAATTAGTAAGTTCAAGAAATAAGTTAGAAAGGAAGAGAACCAAAAGGCTGGAAGAGGTAAAAAATGAAGAACAAACCAAGGTGAAAACTGAGATGATGACACAAATCACTAACACTAAAAAGAAAAGTTTTATGCTGCCTATGTTTCCTGTTTTCATATATATTTTATATGTTTTCAGTTTGCATATATTTAGCATGTAGGTTGACCACATGATCATGGCTAGAATCCAAGTCTACATAGAAGGACATCATCTGAAAGTTAATGCAAAACTCTCTTGTTTTACTTTCTCTTCATTCACTGGATAGTAGGAAAAGCTTGTATACAATTCTCACTGAAGGTTTAGAAATAAATGTAAAATAAACAGACTTATCTATCTAAGTCTAATGTTTACCTATAGTCAACTTGTCAATTGGAGACTACTCTCTCCTGTGATGACATGTAACCCATTTTAACTCTCCTATGTGATATGACTGAGGTGAAAAAACTAACTACTTTAGCTTGCTTAACTTCTATACACTACCCTTTTCCATTTTTACATTTTTGTGTCACTTGCTTCACTACTTCTCTGAATTGAAAAGGGTGATAAAAAGATCAAATGCATGTTAAAAATTTTAGCTCCCTTTAGAACATTATTTTTTCCTCTCTTGGTATTTTTTTTTTATTATTTCCTTTTTTTGTTTAAATTTTAAAGACTGGATTGTCTCTATTTTTTTCCCTTGTTTTTTTCTGAAGAGTCTCATATCTTTAAAAGTCAACTTTGAATTGCCATATCAAGAATGATGTGATCTAAAAGCTGTTGTGAAAAAAAAAAAGATTAATGAATGCCAGCAAAATGACCCAGGCTTTAAAGAATAGCATCTGTTACATATAACTCTAATCCTCCTGACCTCCTTCCCCAAAATGGTCATTGAAAACTGTGTGGGCTTTTATCATGTAAGACCAATTTGTTTTCAGTACTCTGTGTGTGTACAGTGCGATAGCATCACAGACATCTTTCATTTCAAACCTGATGCAGTCACAGCAAAGAAATCTTTGCTTCTTCTTTGGCTTAAACTTATGTGGCTGATTCTCAGTCTCATTAGTTAGGTTAGCTCTAGAGACACAGGCAACACTGCAAAAAGCCTACTTGATTGGCTGTAGCTGAGCTGACCTTGCCTTTACTCGTGTAGCGCTGCAGGGACAGAGCGCTCTGGGGACAGAGCTCATGGTCCATAGCACTCCAGCAGTGAGAGTTTCACAGGGCTCTTTTTCTGTGACCTATTGATTAGAGTCTGTTCATTTGGGTACAACATGTAGACTGTGGAACAGGATAGAGAGACTGAAGATCTGTGTTGATTTGATTTGTAACCTGTTCATACTAATAGGCCAGGCAGCTGCAGCACTATTATGTGAAGTCTGGAATTATGGTTATATTTCTGCAAAGGAACGGACATAAAATACTTGTTCTTTTCAGCTTCTGAGTGTTCCTGCTATGAGACAGCTAAATGTTTGAAATGGTGAAAACATCCTCAAAAATGCAAGTCGGTGGTTTTTTGTTTTGGTTTGTTTTTTAACTCTAGAGCTGTTTGTTCTCACTTCTATGGATTTTAATCTAGAATTATTAATGAAGCTACTATAGAAATTCTATTCTTTCTCTGTAAGAATAATGTTAGTATGATAACTGCCAGACATTTAACTGACATAAGGACTCAAGTGCTTGACCTGCACTCTGTATCCTTTTCCTCCTTTATCTATAAAATAGACAAAGACTATATAGCTACCTCATAAATAATATACTGCTTTCTAGACCTGCTAGGAAGCAAATAAAATAAATGTATGTTTGGCATTTTATTGAAGACTACTAAAGTAAAAATTACTTAAGGTTTGAGAATCATTAGCTGCCTACATAAGGATTGGAAGAAATTTAAGTAACCCAAATAGGCAAGACATAACTTAGCATGTATAGAGTGTCTTGACTTTCCAGGGTGATGAATCTAATTATTATTTTTTTCTGTATATGTTTTAATGTCATGATAATTCCCTTGCTAGTGAGTACCACAACATTATTAGATGTGCTTCTGTCTAATAATACCTTACTAATTTCATTTGGCATCAAAAAATGGGAAGCATCCTTGTGTGTTTCTCACTTTAGCTGACCATATTTTATTGCAACCAGGACAAGAGATGTTGAAAAACACTTGCATGACACTGATTTATGATTCACAATGAAAGTGTGTTACTGGCTTGGGAAAGCAATCTTGGATGACAGGCTGTCTACTCTCTTTAGATCCAAAATTAAGCTGATGTCAAAAACTTAATAAAAACCCCAAGAATTTGTGATAGGAATTGTTTATGCTTTGTAAAGCCCTCTATATACCAAATGCTTATTAGTAGGAAATGATAGCACCTGCGACTAGCTGAGCTTAATTTACATTTTTACTTGATACATTTATTGTTTAGTTTCAATTTTATCCTAATTAAAATATGGGCCAATATCCATGAGTATAGGCTAGGGGAACTAGTGATGCAGAGCAATGAGCTGGAGACCACTGATGCATGGCATGAAGCTGGAGGCACTGGTGTGAGACATAAGTAAGACAATTTTATGGAGTAGCATAAGAGGCTCCAGGGAACAATGATATGTTAGAAAATGTTACTAAAGTACCATAATCTGAGAATTACTAGAGGAAGACAGATGGATGGGACGACCAATAAAGGACAGAAATCTGTAAAATGACTGATTTGAGAGAACTAGTAGGATGAGCCTACCAGAAAAAAAACCAAAACCAAACACAACAAATGTGGAAGCCCACTAGAGCGAAAAGAAAGTGCTATGAATCACTGAAGTGTGGTACAGGTAAGCTTTCCAAAAGCTTGATTAGCAGAGTACAGCCTTTGGTGTGCCTGGGCAGGTCAGCCAAAGTAAACCGTGAAACCTAAATATCTCTCAGGGTAGCCAAGAGGTTAAAATACACATTCTATGTCAGTCAGAAAAGACAGACCAGGAAGAAAAAACTGCACACATATTTTTATAAGTGGTTGTAGCATGTTGAGCCACAGTGATCCTGGTCATTCAAGTGGCAGACCTCACTCTGTCACAGACAAGTCAGGGTGAACTAGAGGACTGGGAAGGAACTTGATAGGTATAGATTTAAGCTTGGTGTCTGAGTAGATTTGTACATCATATGATGCCCTACTCTTTTGGAGGTCACAAAGCAAGCAGCTCAGTGCTGCAGAGAACACTGTGCCAAGTGCCTGTCTGCGCTCAACTCAGTGTCTGTGCCAAGAAACTGAATAAATTATACTATAAGGAGAGCTGCATGGTGCTGCAGCTATTCTGCAGTGAGTGCCTGAACTATTTAACTTATATCTTCTCCTACATGCAGATACAACTACCTTACACCAAAGCCCATGATGTAGATTTGCTTATGAGAAAATAATAACTGCATTTTAGTTATAGCTTATATCTTTTTTTTTTGGACAGTCAAAAAGTGTATTCAGAACTCAGTGGAAAGATGTTAATATTCATTTTGGAATATCAGTACAGACAAGTTCCTAACTGAGTAGCTTAATGAGCTTTTTCTATTATCCCACCAATTTTCCTGCACTTGCCCCATTATTAGAATTGATGTCTGGAATTAGACTGTTATGTCTTAGGAAAATAGCCATCTGTATTTGTAAAACATTTCTCAGTTCTCAGTTCTGAATGTTTCTCTGAAACCAACCTTTAAGTCTTGTACTATCAGAAGATAATCATGTGAATTAAGAAAAAATATGCTATTAAACTGAGAATAGAGGATACTGCAGACAGCAGATTTTAGTACCTTCCTACAGCTGAAAGTGTTCTAAATATCTGCATTTTGTATAAAACTATTTTATATGTCACTTCATTTTCAGACACGCTAGGCACAAAGCTGAGAAACAAAAACATGAAGTTGTACTTTTAAATATTTTTTTTCCAGCAGCACCTGAACAGGAATATTCTTTTAACCTTAGAGCATTTTTTCCCCATGACTTGTAGCCTTTCAGCTTCAATCACTTCCGTCACTCTCATATCTATTTCACAAACCAGGATTTGCATAATGAACAATTTTGCAGAGATTCAAAATAGAAATTAATTTTTTTTCTGACAGTGCAGTGAAAGAAATTTGATAAGATTTGATCTTTGTGACTGTCAGAGTCAGCAGGGGTGAAAGTTAGGTTGAGTAGAAAGCATAGCAATCATGCTTTTCATTAGGACCTGCATATTTTCTCATTGATCATTCTCAGTGCATCATGCAGATGGAAGATCAATCTCAGACATGGCCCATTATAGTATTTGCCATATACAAGCACAATAATTCACTGCCTTTTCAGTTACAGCATAAGACCTTAACACTGAACTGCACTCAGTTCCTTAGTCAAATAAATCCAGTTACTAAAACACCTAGTAGTGATAATAAGCACTATAGGGAATTGTATTAGCACCTTTAACCACTAAGAACTCTTTCGTGCTCAACTGAAATTCTGGATTACAGAATTATTATTTGAAATAGGATGGAAGAGAAACTACTTTAAGGAAGGTGATAAGAAATTGCTGTTATTCAGAAAAGCAGATGAAATGGAAATTGTTCTACTTTGAATGCCAGTACCTGCCATTGGTCACAATAAAAGCACTTGCCCACTGTTCTGAATGCTTTTGCAGAAGGGTTTTCATATGTGAATATATGCATCTCTGAGGGCTGTGTCAAAAAGACAAGAGCTGCAAGATATACCAGGGGGTTAGTGAATATCTGTAGTGTGACTCTAAGGAAAGAGAACTTTTGAGTTTAATGCTAGATAAAAGGAAGCTGAAGCTTCAGGAAAAAAAAAAAATCCTCCATCCTATTGGATTCCTTTTACAATTAGGAAACTGTTTCAGGTTCTTTACAAATACATAGGAATGTCTAACAGATGCTTTCAATATTGGTTTTCCTTTTCCAAAGACACAAGTTTCAAGGTAAGAAAGGGATATCCTGACGGAGGAACTGTGCATTGATGAGCAAATTTGTCTAAGCAAAACTAACAGGGTGTAAAACAGCCATACCTATTCTGAACAACTTTTGGTGGTCCTAAACATCATGAGACCTATGAGGAGCAGCTGAGGGAATGGAGGCTGTTAAGCCTACAAAGAAAGAAGGCTGAGGGAAGAATTTATTGCTCTCTACAACTGCCTGAATGGAGGTTGTAGAAAGGTAGACTGGTCTCTTCTCACAAGTAAGTAATGACAGAATGAGAGGGAATGGCCTCAAGCTGCGCTTGGGAAGGTTTAGTCTAGACATTAGGAAATTTTTTTTCATGAAAAGAGTTGTCAGGCACTGGAACTGGCTGCCCAGGGATGTGGTTGAATTGCCATCCCTGGACATGTTTAAAAGCCATAATGATCTGGTGCTCGGAAACATGGTGTAGAGACAGACTTGATGGAGTGGGCAAAATGGCTGGAATTGATCTCAAAGGTCCTTTCCAGCCTGGATGATTCTATGATTCTATGATCCAGTGAAGCTTGTATAGCTTCTAAAAACTATTGTTATATAATATACAGTATAGATGTAAGATAGTATTGTTGGGAACTGGCAAAGTAAACTTCATTAGATTCAGCTATCAACCCTGGTTGTAGTAGGTTAGCCTTGCTATCATAGGTTAGAGTGCAAAAATAGGTAATTTGCCTATTTAACCTGTGACCATAATGAGTAGGTTTTCAAATGCCAACTCATGGCTGCATGTGCAAAAATATGGTAGAACTCAATATTTATTTATTTATTTGTTTGTTTGTTTTAGATTATTTTAAATATGTAGTCTTTACATGACATGAGGGATTAAAGTAACTATTACCTCTTGAAAGATGAGAGAGTCTGGGAAACTCTTTATCTTAGAAGAAACATGTGGTTCAGCCAGATTCTCTTACTAGCCCTAAGGAGAAAAAACAGAAAATTTGTGCTTCAACCAAGGGTGAAATTGCAATAGTGTTAGGACCAATCATTAATATACATTGCATGAAAAATGGTTATAAATGAAGATATGATACATGAACTCCAGATCAGGCTGTCACTGGATATAAATTCATCCGTCTGCCAGGTTCATAGTCCCTTTCACTGCTAGTGTGCAGATGGTGTACTTCATTTGTGCATGTTGAGTGTATGCAGTGCAGGCATAGGCAGAAAGAGGTTTCAAAAGAATGTTTCAGTATATGTTGAGATTGGGAGGCATTGGTGAACACAGAGGGTTTATTCTCACCACTTATGAAAACAAATGTGGTTCATAAGGTATAATTTTCACTGCAATAACAGCCTTGATAGATGATACCTATGTTGGTTGGACTGAACTCTTTCTAGCTATTCACTGATTTCTGGATAATGTAAATTACTGTGCATCTAACTACCCTGTCTTTTCAAGTTTTAAGATCTTTCTTTAACCTGTGGTCTTCAAAAAGGCACTTTTAAGAATATTTTTTCAAACTAGTACTAGTGGGGCTGCTTTGAATCTACAGTACTTCCTAATGACATGCAGATGGTCCTCAGGATGATAAATGTTTATGCTGCCTCTGTAGCTCAAGTACCAGGAGGCAGCATTTGCTGAGACTATAAGAAACTTCCAAAGGTTGGTGGTGGCCTTCTGCCAGGGCAGTTTGCTTTGTAATGAATATGCAAAAATGAACAAAACTGACCTCTTCTCTATACATTTATCATTGAATACCTATTTGAGAGTGGTGGCTTTCTTTGTTATTGTCAGAGAATTGTCTTTACTATGTAGATGGAAACGTGCAGCTGAAAGCCCATGTCTCTGCTCCAGTGCAAAGCTTCACATGCAATCTGTTTCAGCAATAATTAACAGAAATTACCTTTTGAAGATTCCATGGAACAAGCGGTCTTTTCCAGTCAATTTAAGTTTTTGATAGTCCTAATGGCTGTCACCCCATTTGCCAAACACCTAGTGGCCAGCAAACAGCACAAGTTAGACACAGCTTTTCTGTAACAAGAATTCCTCTAGATAACAGGATCCTAACTAATGTATTGCACAAAATTACTAGGAAAACTCAGCAAAAGTGTCAATTAATCCACACAAAACCATTTACTTACATCACACAGATGACAGACACGTTATGGTTTTAATCAGAACAAAACAGGTCAAACCAAACCAGTGGGTTAACCTGGGTATTTTCCCAACACAGAAGTGAGGGAAAAGTAGCACACAAGAACTTGGGATTGAGACAAAAAGAAAGTGAGATAAAAATAGAGTTTACTGATCAAAATCAGATGAACATGGTACAAAATGCATAATTACCTTAGCCTATTTGCAGAAAAAGCACAGTGCAAAGCAGGAGTGGGGAGAAGCAAGTGAGCCAAAAGCCCAAGCCAGAAAACTATTCCCCCATCCCTTCTTGTCCCACTGCTATCCCAGTGGAAAAGACAACACCCAAAATACCTGGAACCCAGAAGCAGCAACCAGAACAGGAAGCCTCCCATATTGCAATCTGAACTTTGAGCCCCATAATACTTTGCTCCAGTTAGCGCTTTCACTTTTTGAAGCTGGCACTACTGCAGCATGGCAGCGGGTTCAACACAATTCATGACAAGACAATATACAAGATGCGGATAGGTGAACTGAAAAACAATTAAGAAATGTATCTATTGTGCAGAATTCACATTTTTTGTCCTGCTAACAAAAGCAAAACTAAATTCTGCATATTGTACGCCACAAACTGGTGTGTTTTTAATGTTACCATGCTCATCCTCAATTAGATTGCATCCTCAGTTAGATCAGGTCAGCCAGAGCCCTGTTGAGCCTCATCTTGAATATAGACTGGACATTAGGAAAACAATTTTCATGGAAAGAGCGGTCAGGCTTTGGAATGAGCTGCCCAGGGAAGGGGTTGAGTTGCCAGTCCTGAATGTGTTTAAAGATCATTTGGATGTGTTGCTTGGGGATATGGTTTAAGGGTGAACCTTGTAGAGTAGGGTTTTTGGTTGGACTTGGTGATCCTGAGGGTCTTTTCCAATCTGAATGTTTCTGTGCATCTGTGAATCTCATCTCCAGTCTTTCTGAAAGTATCTTCTCCAAGTCTCTTGCAGATCCTTAGTTCTTAAAGACATTTTGAAAGAGAGAGAAGCATATTTTTGTATTAAATTTATGGGTTATGTTTAAAATGATGATCTGTTCCAAATAGCCTTTGCATAAAGTTATTTGAGTTTTTAGGAAGACTAATTGAAAACTAAAGTAATGCAGGAAACATAATGCTTAAAGAACAGTTCTGGAGAGGGTAGAAATCACTGTGAACTAGACTGAAAAGTGTAATTTGTAGACAGTAGTTGTTTTATGTGAAAGAAAAAAACACTTAGCATTTTAAAATGCACAAATTCTCCCTGTCCATGGAAAGAACTGAGCTAGCCTTCTGAATGTTTTCTGTTGTTTAAATAAATGTCAGATGTACTAGATTCAAGTTAAAGATCTGTCTGTAGTCAGCAGAAATTTTCTTCTCACTCTGAATAGATGTGTATGCTTGATAATGGATGAGTATCATTGATTAAGTTAGTTATGCAGTCAAAAGCAGTTCAAACTATCAATATTTTCAGTACTTGAATAAAATTTGAAGTACTATATAAAGTTATTTGCAATATCCTTCTATCACTTTTAACAGCTGATGTTTATGATAAGGTTATTAAAATGACTTGTAGGTGATAATTAATCATAACAGACCAACATAACACATTGGAATTTCTTGTGCTGTCTTGGAAGCTAAATATGTTAATTGATGCTTTGTTTATTAATAGAAACTGAAGCAAAAATAGAAAGTTGCACTGACTGTTTCATGTTTTTGAACACAGACCAAGAAAGTGTAAAATTACCCTAAAGAAAACAAGGCTTAACAAAAACAAAACAATTAAGCGTGCTCATTACTGATTTAGGGCCAGTAATTAAGATTATTTTTATCTGACTTGTAGCTTAGCATGCTCATAAATAGCTTTTACACCAGGGGTAATTGGATCAGGCTCTTTGAAAACATTAATAGCCCTGTCACACAGGTTGCTCAATGGCTAGGACCAAACCAAAAATTACTTGTTTTTTAAGAGAGGTTGAGCTCTCTTCAACCCTGCTATCCTGCATGGGGCTGTGAGAAATATCTCTGTGCAGCCATCCTGACCTCTCCACATCCCTTTCTGGTCTGTCTCAGGGCCTGCTTGTGCTCCTTCAGCTAAAACCCAGAAAGCCAGGCATAGATTCCAGCATGAATCTGGCCCTAAAAAATTCCAGCAAGTGCAAAGTTTTCAAAGGAGACTGTCCAAGAGAGCTAAATAGATAGCCTAGTTCCTCAAAATGCTGAAACACCCAGTATTCAGGTCTTTGGCTGAATACTCAAACTGCTCATAAATGGGCACTTACCCTATTTAAGTATCCACTGTAATCCCAGTTGCTCTAAGATTCCTTTTACCATCCAACGTCTGCCACTTAGATGCCCTTAGCTACTACAGCAGTGAGTGTATTGTAAACAAAAAGCCCAAATTATCCATTACATTTCTAACTATAACTGTTACATTCTCAGTCCTTCTACTTTGCCTCCAAGTGATGCTTGGAGACTTTTAAAAAATCATTTCATACAGCTAGTTTAATTATATAGGGGAAAAGCACTATGTCACCACTTCTGACATATACATAGAATAGTCATTTGTCCAGTAAAAAAACCCCACAACCACCATATTTTAAAGAACCTTACTGAGCATACTTTACCAAATATTTATTGCTGAAAAATGTAAATGTGTCACCCATGCTGTTTAGTCTTGTCACTTTACAATCTCTTTCAATTTGTATATATAATTCCTATTACATCTACTTTAATGAATTAAAATAACAAAAAAACCCCAAAACTGAAAAGTATTCATCTGGTCTCTCTTCTTCCCCCTCCCTTCTTTAGGAGGCCTGTTAACTTTAACCAGCAAATTCAAATGTACATTTTATGGCTTATAGCTGTGAGAACAGGGATGCTACTGATGACACTCCCAGGCGTATGCTCGCTTGGGGAGCATACAAGGAGAATGGATTTACAAAATGTTTGAGGCCTAATTAAATGGAAAGGAATTGTGAAACTTCTCAATTTCAGATACATCTAAGTAAGTATTAAATGGTATTCTCTGATTTTGGACAGAGTGACTTACATTGCAACGTCCATGAAATGCCAAATGCCATTCTACATGCCTAAGCACAGAATCTTCAAATATGAGACTCTGTGGAGTGAAAAAATAAGTGTAAATTCTGCAGTGCAAAAGTTAAGAGGCAGTATCATCCAGGATTGCATTGGGAAAGGCCTTTTCATCACTACACACCAAACTTGCCTTGTCCTTTACATCCTCAAGAGAAATGTGAAATCCCACTCCTTTTACCATCCCCTTCCTCCCTCCCCCACTCCAACTTTTTTAAGGGGATGCTTCATTGAAGAAAGTTTGTACTAACTTTGAAAATGAAGAGCATAGTCTAGAGGATCAAACAGCAGACTTGAAAAAACTGCAAATGCTCTTTCCTCTAATGCATGTACAGATATAAAGCAATCAAACAGAAATGAGATTGTGCAGATAATAGAATCAAGAAGACCAGGCTAGCTAGAGCCATTTACAGAATGCCATTGAGAGTTCCATATCACTTCTGAATGGCTACTGGCAAATATGTGCCAACACTTAATCTCTCTTGGGAAGCTATTTATCTGCAAAGTATCTGTCTAACACTGAGGTGGCTGTTTATCTTTTATCAGTATGTTTCTTTTATCACTAAAAGATTCCTCTCTTGTCTGACCAGTTTTTCCTGTGCTTGCCCTTTCTTTGCAGATTGCTTATCTCTGCTTCTCTCACTCTAGGGGAGTTTGTGCATACTTTATTTGTCAGTAATAACTAACGGACACATTTTATTATGTGTTACTAATGTTTCTGTGTATAAGAACAAAAGGGAAACTTTTATAAAAGTGCAAATGCACCAGATGTGCATAAATGTTAATGGCACATTTACTTTTTACTTTTTTCCCCATTTTATGCTTCCATATTTACTTTTTTTTTTTTTCCCTTAAAAATAAATATATATTCATATATATAATTCAGATCATAAATTACATATTGAGTGGTTTGATCTTTTTCTGTATAGAGACAAACCATTTCTGGTTATTTCAGAAAATCAAGAAATGGCTTAAAGTTTCCCCTTAACATCAAACCGCAGTCATTTGATACATTCTACCATTTTATTGTGTCCCTGACTCTCAATCTGAGAAAAAAGAAAAATTGTCTTATTCCCTCTCTTCATAAGTGCACTGACTATTTTCTGCTTTCTTCCCTTTAAAGTCTGAGTTTAGTAATGACTTAAGCTTGCCTAATCCACTTGTATTAAGTAATCTCAGAAGATCAAACCTTGTTTCCTGTGCTTTTCACCTGTGGTATAGATTTCACCTACAGTATAGATTATACTGTAACCCTGTGACTTATTGACAATTTTTTTTTCTACAGAGGTCCTGTAACACAGAGACTGGACAGGAGCATAAAGGGGCTTCTTCAGATAGGTCAGATAAGAGTGCAGCAAAATCAATAAGAGAAAGCAAGGCTGATATATTGACAAACAAAAGCAAAGATACCATTGACTATCCCCTGGGGTTTAGCACATAGGTTTTTGGTGCTGTGAAATAGCAAATGTAGTCATGGTGTGATTCTGCATTAGGGACAGGACAATGCTTCTGAAAATGTGCCTTGAATGTGTTAACCTCTGACCCTCTGACCCTCTGATTGCTTTGCAGGTTAAAAACCTGTGCTGATTTACGATATATGTACGCACAGGAATTTTATCCTTATTCACCCTTGTTTCATCACTGCCTTTATCTTTAATGCTAGCATTAGATGTTCTCTACTTGATGCATGAAGACGAATCAGTCATCTCCTTTTCATAGAATCAATAAGGTTGGAAAAGACCTCAAAGACCATCAAGTCCAACCTGTCACTCAAGACCTCATGACTGCTAAACCATGGAACCAAGTGCCACGTCCAATCCCCTCTTGAACACCTCTAGGGATGGTGACTCCACCACCTCCCTGGGCAGCCCATTCCAATGCCAAACAACTCTCTGTGATGAACTTTCTCTTCACCTCGAGCCTAAACTTCCCCTGGCACAGCTTGAGACTGTGTCCCCTTGTTCTGGTGCTGGTTGCCTGGGAGTAGAGACCAACCCCCTCCTGGCTACAACCACCCTTCAGGTAGTTATAGAGAGCAGTAAGGTCTCTCCTGAGCCTCCTTTTCTCGAGGCTAAACAACCCCAGCTCCTTCAGTCTCTCCTCTTCGGGCTTGTGCTTGAGGCCTCTCACCAGCCTCGTTGCCCTTCTCTGGACACGTTCAAGAGTCTCAATGTCCTTCTTAAATTGAGGGGCCCAGAACTGGACACAGTACTCAAGGTGAGGCATAACCAGCGCTGAGTGCAGAGGCACAATGACTCATTGTACATGTTAGACTGCTGGACAAATAGGCATAGTAAGCTGGCCATAGCAAGACAGGCCATACAGTACTTTCACGAACACTGCATTGATGAATTATATATGTAATGTGATCAAAACAAGCACCAATTTATTTTATTCAGTCACCTCAGTCCACTATTTACAGGCTTATTACAGGAATCAGCATTACTTTGTTCTCTCAGTGTAAGGCCTTGCATTCTGTATTATTTCAGTACTGTTCTATTCTGTTCTGTACCTTTCACACCACCTTTATTTCATCTTTAATATGATGGTTATGCTCTTCTTCTACAGTCTATCCTCAGTTTATAATACCTCTCTGCTTCATTCTATCAACAGATTTTGCTAGGACATATCTATATTTTGCAGGAAAAATCTGACTTCCCTCCTACACTTGTGATTTCAGTAGGCTCTTTCCTGATTATTTCCTTAAGAATTTAGCTTCATCTCTGAATAGAAAGTAATTACCAGTCAATGGCCTATGTGGTAGAAAACCATTGTTCCACTCAAGAATAACATTCCATTGAAGGGCTGCATTAATGATATTTTACAGTTAGGGATGGCAAAATGAGAAGGAGGGGCAATGATAACTGAGCTCTTCTATTTCATGTTTTGTTGAGAATTTTCTTAGGATCAAGTCATATGGCAAGTTAGAATAGAACAGAAATAGCCAGGTTGGAAGAGACCTTTGAGATCATCAAGTCCAACCCATCACTCACCACCATCCAATCAAACAAACTGTGTCACTGAGCATCCCATCCAGTCTCCTCCCAAACACCTCCAGTGATGGTGACTCCACCACCCCCCTGGGCAGCCCACTCCAATGGCCAATCACCCCCCCTATGAAGAACTTCCTCCTAACATCTAGCCCAAACCTCCCCTGGGATGCAGACCAAGACTGCATCTTCCTGTTCCAGTGCTGGTCACCTGGGAGAAGAGACCAGCCCCCACCTGGCCACATGCTCCCCCCAGGTAGTTGTAGACAGCAACAAGGTGTTTGCTTCATCCAGCATCTACCTTCCAAGCCATTTATAATGTGAATTTCTACCAATAGAAGAGCTGGGTCTGGCTGTTTTTTAAGCATCTTTGAAAGGGACAGCTGTCTATGATATGCAAACAGCCATTCTGCCATCTGGCTTTAGCACTTAAACCAGCAGCTGTGGATCATTCGTGTGGGTGGAGAATTAAGATCTGGTTCAATCATCTCCTTCTTTTAAACTGAGAGTTCTGTCTGGTGTAGTGCCTCTTCAGGACTCATACTTCTTCGAGTTCCTTCTTGTGTTGATGAAGACACCAATGGAAGATATTAGAACAAAGTTATTTTGGGCCATCTCTTCATTATGGATCAAAAGTCTTCTGTGATCTTTGGCAGAAATGCAATGTAATTATAATAATTTTAATTTATATGTCAAGGATTACATAAGAATAACTGCATCCTGTGAATGTGAGGAAGTGGGGAGGAAAATAAACTGTTCAATATTTGTGTGGTCACAGTGAATACAAATATATTTTAAATGGCTGGTCTGAGCCCAAGCTCTTTTGGTCTTTAAGACTGGTTGGACAGACGTAAGTGGTTGTGTATGTATGTTCCCATGATTGGTACTCAGAGAATGACATATGAGCCTTATAAAGAATATAAAGAGGCTGCAATAAAACATGTTAAAAGTAGAATAGTATGTCCAGGGTCTGTTTTTATGCTTTCTTCAGAGAAAGATACCTTGGGCAGGCCCTTCTACATGACATTAGATACAAGAAGTTAAGCCCATTAATACAATTTCATTCACTTGGCATCTTTCTCACCCAGGCCTCCTTGTGACTGTGTATAGAATGTGAAATGCTTAGGTGCCTTTAAAGAACATAAGTAGTGTGTATTTGGAAGTTAATTCTCTCTTATTGCTGAGAAAATGCTCTTAAAAATAAATCCATACATCTGTGTAAAAGCAGTATCAAAAGTCAAACTGATAGCTTAAACATGTACACCAGAAGTGCTGCTGCTTAACAAAGCATGATAGCTAATAAGGATTGTAAAAATTAAACAACGTATATGCATTGAAAGAGCGGGGATCTGACAGGCTTTTGCAAATTACAATATTGTTAATCCTTAATTATTTTCCAATGCCTACTTTAGAAATTCCTGTTTTCTGGTGCACTAAATTAACTCTTGAGCTAATTCTCAGGGATCAGTACTTTTCCACTCCCTTCTATTGGATCTTCTTCACCAGTTACAGACAAGGTCTGAATTACAATGTCCACTGGGTGTCACACGCAATAGCAGCCAGATCGTGGCCACAAAATTTTACATTTGTTAAACTCTTGTATATCCAGCCGTGGGATTGAAAATACATCTTCAGGCATGAGTTGTTCTTTGCTCAAAATCCAACACATTATGGTTTCTTAGTAGTGGTTTGTTTTCCTGCTCTGACAGTGTGAGTTCTATTAATAATCTGTGTTCATACAGCCACTGGCAAACCGGGAAAGTAAGTGATGTGGTGGCACAGCAGAAACAAGAGCTTTTAATCACACCAACAGTGTTGTCTGGAGGGAAAAGGAGAGAGCCAGTGCTAGATGTGCAGAGGAAGTAGAGAGAGACCAGAGCAAGCCCATGGAGGGTTTTATAATCAAGAAGTTCATTTTGCACTGGGTTCTGAAATTAATGAGGAGCCAGCAGAGTTGTCTGACAATGGGGGTGGTATGAGTTAGTGTCCAGGGATCACAGAAGTTATTCTGAGCCCAGACATATTGAATTGTTCATTGTTTTTTTTTCCGCTGAAGAGTCTTATGATTCAAGTACTTAATCATAAAGAATAATCAAGTTTTCTCTCTCTCTGACTTCAGCTTTTCTGCCTTTCTCAGATGGCTGATCATGTCTTAGATAATCAGTCTAATCTCATCTCTCAGGCATAATATATACATGATGATTCCACTCTCCTTCTGTGCCTGCTTTCTCCTTTGTACTGAAGTTCTCTTCACTTCTTCATATTCCCTAGCTGCTATTTGCTGACTTCTTGTGTAGTTTCGTTGTGATGACAGCCTGGTTCACAGAAATAACCTTAACCCCTCCTGCCCCTATATTCTATTACAATCTAAAACTGTTCTATTCTAATTTGTTTTCATTTTGTGATATGCCATTTCATTTGTGACTTGGTAGCTGGAGTTGAACATCTGTAGCTCAGGTATCAAGGTATTACAGATTTCACTAATTACACTTCTATTTATGGCTTTATGTCTTTTGCAGATTGCCTTTCCCAGCCACATCACTCATCATGGCAGTCCTATTGATTTGACTGAAATTCTACCTTGTGCTATCAAAGAGGATTTCCTTGCAGAACAATAACTGAGAGTTTGGAACTCCTTTACTTTTCCTGAGGTTCAACATTAAAAATGGAGTGCATAACAAGTACAGAATTGCATATATAAAGCTGGCAGTGCTGCCTGATTGCAAGTCTATTATGTAAAAGCATTTAACACTGACAATGGAAAGTGAGATGTAAGCAGGCAATAGCCATGATGGAGAACAAATAAAATTACCTTGGAACAAGAAACTTCAAATTTTACTTTTATGAGTCTAACTGCTCTTCAGAGCAAACAATAAAATGCACGATATTCAGACGTTTCTTGTTTCCTTTCCTTAAAAATGAAAGAAAAATGAGATAATCAGAAAAGTTTCAGAAGATGTAACAATGTACAAGTCAAGGGGATTCATCAATGGAAGAAGAATTGCACCTCTTTAAGAAAAAAAGTGTAAATTCTAGCCCCACTGGGCTTCAATAATGATAAATCTGTGGCAAAAGAATGGCTTCTAAAATTAAATTTTCTTTGCAACCTAAGGCTTTCTTGATTTATGCTGTCTAGCCCCAAGCAAGGGTCTTAATTATTTATGATTTGTTTCCTTTATACCTGAAAAATATCTTTCAGATTTTCTTTATTATTGTCATTTCAGGTTTTCTTTTTCTGTAAGCATATCTTACTTTTCTAGCTTTTCTTTTTACTGCAAAGCTTTCATATTTTCTTTCCTTTGAGGTGAAATACTCTAGTTAAAGCCTTCAGGTTTTACTCAAAAACCCCTCAGCTTGCTTTTGTAAATGTAAAGTAAGACTGAATTAATTTCCCTTTAATTTCAACTTGTTAATTTTTCCTATAACTTCTGCAGTGAGGTGTGTTGTCCCATCTTTTAAGGTGAAAGGTTTCTTGTGATGAATGTTCTCTTTTTCCTCTCAACTGTTATTTTGAGATAAAACATGCTACACAAGCTTAACAACATTTCCTCATAGTGATAAAATGGATGATTGACTGTTTTTTTCTTCTTTATGCAAAATAATTCTGTTTTACTTTTATTATTCATATCAACAGAAAAAAAAAAATAATCTCTCTTCTACCCTGACACTGTTTCAGGAAAATAGGAGGAAAACATCCCTGCCCAGCACAGCCTGGTAATTAACACAATTTCCAGGCTCCAAAACCCTTAATCAGAAAATAAATTGAACTTCTCTCTTTTTAGACTTAGTAAGCTGTTGCTTTATAAAAAGGAAAGGTTGCTGTGTTGTAGGATGTTTGTTTGTGCTTTTACAGTTCTACCCAGGTAGAGTGCTGGGAGATGGCATGCCTGCTAGGGGCTTTCTCTTGGGCTAAGGTGTGAGTGGCACCTGGGGCTGTTCAGCCCTAACAAGACCAGGCAGTTCTGCCAAAATACAGAGATGTGAAACTGAGTGCCTTGCAGGAAAAATAGAAAGCATGGGAGTGGGAGGGATGGAATTTAGAGACCTCTAGAGTTCACTGAGTATCTCCAGTGAACTTTTAGTTTCCTCATTAAGCTTTTAGCATCCTCATCTTGGGCTTCTCTTCTGCCTGAGTTCTGCTGAAAATGCCCAAGAACTTTTTTGTATTGCTGACCCTGTGCTAGTGAGCTGAAGAAAGAGACTTTTCTAGCAAATGAGTTTAAACGCATATCAGAGTTGGTCCTACTCTCAAGCAGATCAACACTCCCTTTCAGCTTATTGTCATCTGCAAACTTACTGAGGGTGCATTTGATCTGCTTATCCAGATCACTGATGAAGATATTAAAGTGAACTACCCCCAAACCTGATTTAACTGCATTCACCGCTACTCTTTGGGCCTGGCCATCCAGCCATAGAAGCCAGCTTCTCCAGGAGAATGCTGTGGGAAATGGTGTCAAAGGTTTTACTAAAGTCTAGGTGGACCACATCCACAGCCTTTCCCTCGTCTGGTAAGAGGGTCACCTTGTCATGGGCAGGGCCTGCCTTTTATAAACCAGTACTGACTGGGCCTAATCACCTGGTTATCATGCTGTAGTTTATCCTTAGATACAGGGTACACAAACAATAAATTAAAGGGATTATGTGAAGGTGGCATGGACTATGGCTATTCTAAATTTCTCACTGGTCTAGTTACTGGTGAAAATCTGGTTTAATTCTGCTGTTGGGATCCAGTGATGCAAAGGGCATATGGAGTACTGTTATTTGTCAAAAACAGGTATAAAATGGAAGGTAATAGAGAATAGGGTTTGCGTGATGTAAATGCTGTTTTCCTTGTTTCATTTCAGAACATGATATAATATAGCAAACAAAATTATATGTCTTGTCTGGAGAGGTAGAAATTTTATCTTCTTATTAATGACCATCAGAGCATATTCATCTGCATGATTCTAGGAACAGCACATATCCAGCATGTTCCAGCACATTCCCTTATTGTTATTTATGTAAAATTGCTTTTCAAGCTCTAAGTACAGAGCCTAGTAGAGTAGACATGGCTTGTTCACAATCACTAACACCTTGGATGTAGTAGGACACTATGATGTAATTAGTTGAATAACTGTTTTTGATTTGATATCATAATCTGATTGCATTGAAGCTTCACAGGCAGGAACTGGATGAAATGATGTTATGCTTGTTTTGAGGCTTGCATTAAGAACACTGAATTGAGTATTCTCAGATACAAAAGGAAGAAAAAGGGGAAAAATAACTCTGCCAATTCATTTTCTGCCATGTAGTTGCCTTTCCATATGGCTGTATTGGGAATCAGACTAAGAATCTCTAGAGAGCCAAGAAAAGTGTTATTCACCTTCTTGCTCAAGCTCAGAGATTGCATGGCCTAGTGAGTGACATATTATCCAGGTTATCATTAGCATAATGAATAAGTGAGTAGATTTTTCTCCCTTAATTGCTATATTTTCAGAAAGGGGAAAAAAAACCCCAAACCATAGCTGCTTCCAAAGCCATTTTGGTGGCCTAGCAGACTTTTGCTCCCTGAAAATCTAGATTGTGTTATATTAGAGTTTTGTGTAGTTTTCAGTGAAAAAATATTTCAATCCTACAAATGCTTTATTCCTTAAAACAAAGTAATAAATTTTTGCATATCAGAAATATAAAAAAGTATTTCTAGAGTAATTAATTTTAGTTTTGTATATATTCATTCTGCCCTGAAAGAAGGGAAGAAATGCAAAAGGTTTATATATTTATTTATTTTTTTAACCTTTAGATGTTACCTTTCTTGTCAATATTTATCTTATTTTGCCAAAGGCAGATTAAAAATCTGATTTCTTTATCTGCCTTTCTAGTATTTTGATTAGTTGGTTTCTTTTTTTTTTCACAGCCATGATAATTACTCCACTATCAGGTAATGGTAGGACATGTTCTTTTGTTAAAGTTATAATTAGCTCTGTAATTATTATTCTGATTTCTGACCTTTTTATTCTGCCTGAATTTTGTAAGGTAAATTCTGCCCATGGCTTTTACCACAAGGGAATTCTGCAGGAGCTAGAATTTAATTTGGCTAAACTTTTGGAGACAAAAAAGGTGGCAAAGAAGAATAAACCAGCAACAACCTTAGAAGCCTTCTTTTATATTGTATTCCGTTCTTGGACATTTGTATGGGAGTGTGCATGCAGACTTCTCACTATTGTAAAATCCCAGCACTTGAAATTTGAAGCAGACAAAGTTTCAGAGACTATCTGAAGTCCCAGACAGGGACCTATGAGGGTCTTATCCTATGGTAAATAGGATTTGATTGACTATAAATATCTCCATGTAAATGGAGCATAACATTTTCTCCAAATAATAACAAATTTTAACAATACTAAACACAAAATAACATTTAAGCTTGCAATGTTATTTAGTATTATAAAATACTAAATTCCCTCTTGTTGTTTTACTCAAAACAACTTATTAAAAAAAAAAAAGAAAAAAAAAAAGAAAAAGTCAAAGAATTGAGAATTCCATATTCCCCTCAAAATCACTAACTTCAAAATGTGTCTTTTAATTAACCTTTTACACTCAGCTGGCATAATGCCTCTTACTGTATGCTATGCCTACAAAATGTCAGTTCTCCCAAAAATCTCTATATACTATCTTCTAGACACTAACTTGACAGGGCATAGCAATAGATGCTCTCAATGCTAGATCAATCTGTCAAATATTAATCACTGGAAAAGTACTGACACCTCTTTTTTGTCTTTTTTTTTTTTCCCTTCTCCTACCTTACAGACATAGCCCTGTCTCTGTTCCACCATTCAGCCTATTTTCTCATTCATTCTTCAGTGCAAATAGTGTTTACAATGCCCAGCAATACTTACCCGATTCATCTGAGCCATCTGACACAACTCAGCTAGCTTACCAAAGAATTCAGCCTATGAATGCGTGAACTCTTGAAGGAATCAGAAACCATACTATATAGATAAGCATTATATACAAGTACTTGTTGTCATGGTTACACAGATATGCTCCCTTCTGACTTTTCCTGGTCTTTCTGAATAGATGATAGAGATCTAGAGAGACTTTCAAGCCTCATTCAATGACACTCCTATAATTTTAAATGTGAAGCCCAGCTAAAAGAAGAGTAGGTGGGCTGTAATCCACCTACTTCATCTTTTAAAATATTTATAGATAGCAGAGTATAAGTCAACATAAATAAAAGAAGCCGGTACAGGTTGCACTGCATTTTTCAGAGTCAGAATAGTGATTTGCTGTCAGGGAAATCAAAATAAAGTAGTTAAAGTATTGCAAAGCGAAAACAGAACTAAGAACCCGTCAATACATTATTTCAGCAGACATCTTAAGGAAGCATCTTTTTGAGATATTTGTATATGTGGCTGTATACAGCAACAATAAAGGATCTACAAGACATGTGTGGTATTTGTCCTTGACAAATGCACCCTGCAAAAGTCCATAACCCTAACTATTGTGTGCTTTAAGCCTTAAGTTTAAAAACAGATAGTGTAAGTTTTGAGTGAGAAATTACAGCCTAGAGATTGAGATGTGAAACAGATATTTAATGTGTGGTTATCTCCTTGTCAGACCACTAAGCTGTGATTGAATTGTTTGCCTGACATCCTAAGCTGCTGACAAATATTTAAATTAGTTCATTGTTTATGTGCTTGCAGGTTATTGATCTTAAATGGTCTTTAACTGGACCTGAGTGTCTGGTCTAAGAATTTACAGTTTATTTGGTCCATGCCTGTATTTCCCTTACAGTAGACTAGCGACTGTATCCCCTCTGTTGACTTGATTTGTCTCATCATATATTTGGTACTTTTAAGAACAAGTAGCTGAAAGTGAAGAAAATATCTTGCAATTTCATAAATGTAATAATCTTAAAGCTAGAACTAAACTGCATAATAAAACAAACAAACAAGTTAAATCTATATGCATGTCTGTCATATAGTGTGCTGAACACTCCATTTGGGAGGACCAATTAGTTTAGGTGCTGTAGACTCGGCTGGAGAAAGAAACTGCATCTTTCTACAGAAAACTTTCAGATATGGATAAACTTTTTGATCTTATTCCCCGTCTTGGCAAACACCACTCAAAACCTGAGAGTTGGAAGCTAATACCTTACATGTTGCATCTTTACAACCTGGACTTAGAAAATTGATTTTTGGAGCCAACACTGCTAGCGGTTTCCCAACTACATTCTTTTAGCCTCATACAAACTTCACAGGTATTTCCTCAAAAGCGATTCCTAACAGCATTTATTTTTCATTACAATCAACTCAGGATTCTGTCTTCCTGGCATCATGAAATCTTGGCTCTACTGAAATAAACATGAGGATTTCCACTCCTTTTGAACAAACCAGTATTTTTCTCCTTGTCTATCAACATGCTGAGAAACTTAGACCTGCTCCAGCAAAACATCTAAGCATGCAATAAAATGCAAGCAGACAAGGATACTTCTTTAAGCACAATGGTCTCTATTATGCAGAAATACAGGATCAAAGTTAACTATCTAGTTATCTGTTAGAGTAACTTGCATCTTTCATGACTTCATGTTTTATAATGTAATATGACAATATTTTTTTCTCTTATTGTCTAACTGATCTTTTTCTTGTTACTATGAATATAATGGACATTTGCTAATTTAATTCTGTTTCCAAGGAAGTTGTCTGGGACTTTATCCCATGATTTTAGGATTTTAATTAATTTTTTTTTTTTCTTGGTTAGGTCAAAATTTATATAGTTTTTTCCTCTTTTTTTTTTTTAATATACAAGTTCAGCTGCCCAGTTTCCTCTCCCTAACATAATAATAAAATATTTAGTGCTCAAATTACTTTGATATTAATTTCTTTTTACATCCTTTCTTAACTTCCTTAAATTGTTAAAAGCTAGTCAATTCTTTCTGGTCTTTTAGCTGTGTATAAGGTAGGTCTACAAAGTACTGAGATAACTTCTGTTAAGTCTCATAAACACACTGGAAATTGCAAAATTTCAAAAGCTAGCCAGATTTTTTTTGTAATGAGAAATTACTTAGCTCTCCATTACTTAGCTCTCCATTACTTAGCTCTCCATTTCAGCATAGATCACATAATCATGTTAAATAGTATAAACCTTGGAGGTTTGCTGTAAAACTAAGGATCCTCTGCCTTAAAACATTAGCAGGAATATGATGTTATCTAGTGGACTGATATGGGAGTATTTTACTCTGGTCCTCCAGGCTTTGGGCAGCAGATTATTACGGGTATGATGTCTGAGAAAAAGTTGAATGTTAGAGAATAGAAGGTCATAGTAGTACAGGGAACTCCAGAGCCTGTGCTTTCAAACTCAACTGCTTTTTTGTGAAATATGCCTTTTAGTTTGTTTTGAATGTTTATAGCAGCTTTTATGCACTGTCTGCAGGCTATTTTAAAATATATTATTGTAACCTCAGTGACCCTTCAAATGATTATTCTGCTTTGGTTTGCACACTTTTTACTCTGTCTTTTTGAACCCTTCCCTTGCCTATTCTTTTAATTTTTTCCTTTCTATTTCTTGAAATACTTTTCTCACTTTGTCAGTGAAGGGTTTCCATCTGATGCGTCTTGCTACACTATGCAGCTCTTCAGTGGCAATCTGTTCCCTATAGTCTGGAAGACAGGGTTTAATCTAAAATTGGTTGGATACTTGTAACTGATGGGTTTTTAGTTTCCTCGAGATTCTGCTTTCTCTGGAAAGAAAAATAAAACACAGAATAAATCCTCAGTTAAATATATTAAAAAATTAACCTTATATTTTTTGAGAGATTTACCTTCTTTGTTAGACCTAAAATTGCTAAAAATTCCTAGAGAATCATGAATCTGAGTATTTATTTCAGATGGATGCATTTCATATTAATTTAAAAAATGAAACAATTTCACGAAGAAACTGGGGGGAAATTTTCTTCCTTACTCTTCAAAAATTACATCCTTCTGGTATAGCAGTTTCCTGGGATCTAACATACAGATTCAGAACCTTTGAATAACTATTTTTACCTTGGTCATTGATATTCAATGAATATTGAAACCACAAAAAGTTAAAAGCAATGAACATGGTTATGTTCTTTCCTAGCCTCCTTTTGACAGAGGGAGCTCACTAGCTGTTCAGTTTTGAAAGCACTGGTAAACTGAGTGAGCAGTCTGGTTTATTAGTATTTGATTTTGTGTCATTTCTGTTTTGTGTGAAAGCATGTATTTTTAACATGAGGAAGTTAGAACACCTAAAACTAAGCTACTGAAACAGTGCGTGGAACTGCCTTTTGGTTTCTTGGGAGTCTAACCTATATTCTCACCTTCAAGCTTCTGGGACATGTCAGTGCGGTGTTCTACCAAACGTGTATCCAAAGCACTGTGGTTTTGTTAGCAGCACACTTCTCTCAGATCACTTCTGAACAAAATTAGGAAACAGTGAAGTGATATTTGGAGAGAGCTATCTAACGAGAGCTAGCTTTGACACCCCTTTGTTGAAATGTGGTAGGTGTAGGCAGATCATTGCATTATGCCCAGAACATTATGTTCATTTCTGGCTATCATTTTACCAGAATGCTGTTGACAAATTAGAGAAAAGAACAAATACATTAATTGAGGTTGCACAAATTGAAAGTAATTATTTATAGTGGTAAATGTTGTAATAATTATGAGAAATGAAAGGACATTAAGATACAAAATATTTTAACAGGATATTAGGAAGTGCTCTCTGACAGTGAGATGTATGAAGCTGCAGAACAGTTTCCAAACAGGGGTTGTAGGACTCTCATTGCCTGGAGCACTTGAAACTGAAGAAATGTTAAAAATCTTGGGAAGTGTCTGTGCCTGAACTGGCAGGAGAACTGAGTGACCTTTTCCTTATTTTATTCTGTGAATAATAAAAATGGTGCTTTTAAAAGACTTTATTATCCATGTCAAAAATTTTACTTACCTTTCCCTGTATTTTGAGGTCTTTTCTTTCTAATTTTAATCAGTATGGAAATGTCACTGAATACATTAAATGACACATTCTTTATCTCATTAAATTCCTGGACACTTCTCCTTGTTAATATTGTATCTGGCTTATAGTGACCATTAATTGATTTTTCTTAATCTTTCATTATTTTGCTTTCATGTGTGTTGCCAATAGTTCTTCCATCTTGGGATATTTTCAGTTTTGATGGTTGTTTAATATTTCATCTAATGGCAATTGCTCTGAGAATTTAATTACTCTGTGTAACAATCAGCGTGGATTTATGAAAGGCAGGTCCTGTCTGACTAATCTGATCTCCTTCTACAGTAACGTGACCCTCCTAGTACATGAAGGAAGGGCTGTGAACATTGTCTACCTGGACTTCAATAAATCCTTTAACACTGTCTCCCACAGCATTCTCCTTCAGAAATTCATGGCACAAGGCTTGGATAAATGCACTCTGCACTGGACAAAAAACTGTCTGAACACAAATACTAGTGGTGAATGGAGCTAAATCTGGCTGGCACACGGTCAGTAGTGGTGTCTGCCAGGATTCAGTACTGGGGCCTGTCCTCTGTATCTTTATTAATAATTTGGATGAGGAGTTTGAGTGCACCCTGAGTGAGTTTGCAGATTACACCAAGTTGGGTGTCTGTGTTGATCTGCTAGAGGCTAGGGATGCTTTACTGTGGGATCTGGATAGGTGAGACTGATGGATCAAGGCTAATTGTATGAAGTTCAACAAGACCAATTGCCAGGTTCTCTACCTGCATCACAACAAACCCATGGTAAATTACACAGTAAACTGGGGATGTGTAGTTGAAAATCTGCAACTTGGAGAGTGACCTGGAGATATTGGTTGATAGTTGACTAAAACATGAGTCAGCAGTGTGCTCAGGTGGCCAAGAAAGCAAACAGCATCTTGGCTTGTATTAGAAACACTGTGGCCAGCATGAACAGTTTGGTGATCATCCCCTTGTACTCAGAACTGGTGAGGCTACACCTCGAGTATTGTGTTCAGTTCTGAGATCCTCACTACAAGAAGGGTATTGAGGTGCTGGAACATGTCCAGAGAAGAGCAGCAAGCCTCACAAAGGGCTCCCTCATCTGAGGGAGCTGGAGTTGTTCATTCTGGAGGAGGCTGAGGGGAAACCTAATCACTCTCTATAACTACCTGAAGGGAGGCTGGAGCAAGGAGGGGGGCAGTCTCTTTTCACGGTGTTCAGTCTTCATGGCAACTTGTGCCATACTCCTAAAGACTTGTTTTGTGTCTTCCATTAGTGCCACTCTTAAGAGATTTTCCTTTATTGTACAAGCACCATCTGATTTTGTAATGAAGTATCTGTAACTTCTTCATTCCTATGTGCCACTTCATCATCATCATCATTAATATTCTTCTGTGGTCATCTTTTTTCAAAATACCATTGAATAAGAAAGCAAATTACCTTTATACTCCATTTTCACAGGGAGTGCAGCACTTTCCAGACCATTAACACAGAAGTTCATTCTTAATTTCCTCTGCCTGATTTAACTGAAAACTACTAAAACATTAAGATGCTTTGGAAGAGGCTTCTTGCAGAAAAATCTCACTTGTTTTTGGCAACGTATTCACCACAATTGCAGAATAAAGCACGGTAAAACGTTTTCCCAGTTGTTTTCCACATTTTATTGTTCTGGCTTTTACAAAGTGTTTCATGCCAATGAGATTGCTGAGATGGATATTTTAGCAGTTTTCTGCTCTTGTATTCTTGAGAAATCACAGGGTGCTAAAGACTAAAACGGAGGTCTGCTTCATTGGGGTGCTGAGTTATATGTGATAGGCATAAAGCCATGTGACCCCTGCTGACTGCATCATCAAGTCCCACACACCTCCTCAAAGTATATTTTTCTGTGTCCCCCATTCCTTGTAGGCACGCCTGATGACTTTGCATGCAAAGGTTCTTCCTTGGTGAAGAATGATCTACCTCTCCTTTCTCACTGCTTAGAGTAAAATACAACTGAATCTTTTCTTTCTCATCCTCTCCTTACTCATTCCTCTGCACTGAGATTTTACCTAATCTGCCTGCCTTCCCTTTGGAACCTGTGTTATTTAACACATAGTTGGAAACTACAACTGTGCTATGGATGAGAAGGGACAGGTTTTTATGAAATTGTAGCCATATTGATAATGATCTAATGAATATTTCTCACTCCTCAGAGGAGGAGGTTTGAAAAATATGTACGTTGCAACTTCAGACCAGTGTCCAGCCTCACAGAAGACCAAAAAGTCTGTTTCCAAGAATAAATATCATCACGAATTTTGTCTGGTGGTGCTAGAGGCAAATGAAAGAAAGCCGGCTTATCAAGATATTTATTAGGCAGATTCAGGAGACATAGAAGGAGAAAGGCAGTAGTAGTTCTCAAATATAACTGAACTTTATGGATGAGTAAAGTTCATCCAATCTTATGGTTTAAAGTCTACTGCACTTAGAATAAATCATAGAATCATGGAATAATTTCTATGGTTTGAGTTGGAAGGGATCTTTAGTGGTCATCTAGTGCAATCCCCGTGTAGCGATCAGGGACAAAATCAAGTTGCTCAAAGCCCTGCCCAGTCTGGCCTTCAAGGATGGGACACTTAGAACCTATCTGAGCAACCTGTTCCAGTATTTCACCATCTCTTACAGTATTGCAGTTTCCAACTGACTCCAGTTGTTTCTCTTTTGTTTTATTTTTCATTACCACTCAGAATGTATGTCTCGGTAAGGGAACGTATACTAATATTTAAGCAGCACTTAACAAAAATAATATTGTTTACTTGAACTTATGAGAAAATTCTTTTAGACTTTTTGAGAAGGGGAAGTTTTATATCTTGTGAAACTCATTATAAATGTCCAGTTGGCTGTGTTAGGTCTACATATATGTCTTTAAAATATGATTTTAAAATTTCAGTTAATTTTTTCCTTACCTTTCTGGAACAAAATTTTAACTTCAACTCTATTTAGCCAAGTGTATAAAAATGTATATTGGCTTGAGACCTTTCGTGTGCCACATACAGCATGCATTCTTGAATAAGATAAACACGATACCTTTGGTGGCAGTACCCATTATAATATTGATGGGATACACCAGATGAAGCAAAGTAAAGAAGTCAGAGTTAATATGACTATTTTTTGCACGTCTTGCACTAGCTGTTATTATTTTCTCTGTCAAATTAAGTGGAAGTAGATTCTAAAATCCTCTTGGACAAGTACAATGTTCATTGTGAAGCAGCAAACGAGAAAGAAGAGTATGGCACTTAAGTTATGTAACTTTTCTGCCTGACCAGTTTAACCTGAAATTCATGCTATGGCACAAACCAAAGTAAAATATCTGAACTGACTCTGGAGCACAAAGCACAAAGGAATTTGTCTTTACCGCTTTGGGCTCACGTGTGGCATATGCCCTAGCCCAGCCAAATACTGTTTCAAACTTCTTTGAAACATACAGGCACCTAGTGTCAGAGAAAGGTTTTGTAGCCTTCTGAGGAGCTGGGCATGAACTTTTTTTCCTCTTTTTTTCTTTTTTTTGTACTGACTGCAAAAAAAGTCCTGCTATGTATGCTACAAGACGTTTATGTTGTAGATAATAAAAAACCCATAAGGAATCGGTAGAGGCAAAACTTTTATCTTTTTCAGAATTTAGTGATTTTTTTTTTTTTCAGGCATTTGGATTCAGGATTTTTTTTTTATTTATATATATTTTTTAAGGAAACACACCCAACACTTGTTATCTGCTGAGTGCAACTTCTCAGGGTCACATAGCCCCATGTAAGTTTTCATACAAGACAGAGCTATGGTAGCAAGCACCTGGATAAACCCTATCAGTACTGGTTTTATTAGATCTGAACAGCTAGTGGCTGAGTAGTCACAAAACCTATGCACAAATGTCTTGTCCTATAATAGATTAATCAGTGGCAAATCTTGAGGTATTGGAATCTGAAACCTCTATAACTTGTTTAACCTCCCCAAGTTTCATACCAAATTCTATTTTGTTTTCCATGGAGATGAATAATACAGCCACTGAAAACAGACAGTAAGGCACTCAATCTGAATTTACTGTAGAGGATAGAAGTAATATAAACCAGCATTACCTTGTGTAACACAGTGACTGCCTTCTGCAAATTATGTTGCAGAAATAGAAGTTTCTGTATTGAAGACTGAAATATGAAATCATTAATAGAATAAAGAAGTGATATGATTTATTTTTAAAGGGTCTGTGATGTCATTATATCATACTGATTGTTTTCTTAGCACAGACTACATTGTGATGCTGTACTGATTTCTCAGAGTTAGTAGCATTCTTTCTCTCCCCATTTGTCTCAGCATCTTAGTAATATGAGTAATAGGTGCAAAAGATTCTGAAGAAACTGCATTCCTATTTCCTCTCTATTTGGTAGAAACCCTTCATTCCTTATTTCTCACAAACTCATTCCAAGCACATCAGTGAAGCGTGGCAGCAACACTTGAGTTTACAAGAAACCATTTACCTGCTAGAAGGGAAGAAAATTCTCATTCAAGATTTACAGCTCATGCCAGAATATTGAACTCCTTCTTAATACAAAGTCAAACTAGGCATGTTTTTAGCATTGATGGTGTGTTAACAAGAATCTCTTCATCCCTGCAGCTAAGGCTGGGAAAATCATCTGAAAATAGTATGCACGCATTGGATTTTCCATCCAATTGGATGTTAATTAGCAACTTTGAAAAATGCTGAGACTACCAAGAAGGTGGGAGGTGTTGGGGGGTGAGTGGGGTGGGGGCGGAAAGGCTTCTCAGTGTTAGAGCTATTTAAATACAATGCTGGGAAATGTCAAATTTCAGCCTTCCTCTTCTCCACAAACAATATGTGAATAGACAAAAATTTTAGAGAGTTTGTCTTGCTTAGTACTTTGAGAACACTTTCCCCCCTACAGATTCTTCAGCCAAGAGCTGAGATACTGCAACAGAAGGCATATTGTGGAATCATGGACTCAGTTTCCCTGACTTAATTTTGTAACCAGTAGAGCCAGGAATTCACTATTTGTGTTATGTAATTAGTCATACAATATTGGTTCAGCACCTAAACTTTTATGTACAGAGACGCAAAGACGCAGGAAAGAGTCCTTGATACTTATGCCGCTTAATGACTAGGAGCATTTCAGCATTCCAGAGAGAGCAGAAGTGAATTCCACTGTCTGCTTTTTTTATCTTTTCCTATTGTTTTGGGTTTTGTTGTTGTTCATTTGTTTGTGGTTTTTGTTATTGTTTCTTCAAGGATAAAAAAGTATTTGTTCATAAACGATGACTTGGGATGTAAAAAACTATATCCCTTTCCAATCTAGAGAGAAAGATGTAGAAACTGTCTTGTCCAAGCTGGCTGTTTACAAAATGTGTATTCCATTTTCCCTAGTCAGTCACATATAGTAATTGCATTTACATGAATGCAGCACTAATTGAGAAAGGTTTGGTCACTCATCTTTGTTTCTCTTTTTGTATTAATTGACTGAATCCCAGGGTTCTTAAAGAATTTATAGTGATCCTGTGTCTGTATGCTGAATAATGTTTCATTTGTTTACCTAACACACTGTCCCAGTTTGAAGGCAGATCCTCCCTTGCCTCCCACTGGGGCAGAAAAATGAGACCCAGACAAACAGATTGCAGAAGTGATGGAAAGTTTGAATGGAAAAGCAGTGAGTGTTTTACAGAGAAACTACAAGCACAGTGACAAAAGAAGATCCCAAAGCATACCCAGAAGCCTCCCAGCATTCCCCTTCTCCCTACCGAGGGTATACCCAAAACCCTCAGGGCTCTTTCTTCCCCCGCTCCACTGTTAGGCTAATCTCAGCTGGCCAGATCTGAGATTGCCCTTCTCCCTTCTTCTCCTGGCATTAGGCCTAGCCAGGCCTAAGAGGCCTTGAGATAACTCCCCTTCCATTAACAGATAGGGAGCATCTCCCATGGGAACAGTGAGGAAAGAAAGAGGAAGTGTGAGACCTTGCAGAGGGATTTATAGGGAGCAGGACATTATGGGAATGAAATACACTATTTCCTCTGTCCACCCACTGGGCTGGACACCCGAAGCACCAAAGGTGTATCTTATATAGTAGCAGCAGGAGGCACTCAGCCTAAACTAACATGTCACTCTGTGTCATGGTTATTAATATGAATTATTAAATATTAGCAATTATATTATTTATTTATATCAAAATGATAACTTTTAAGCAGTGTGTATATATATGTATATATGTATATATGTATATAGTATGTATATATGTATAGTATGTATATGTATATATGTATAGTATGTATATATGTACATAGTATATATATGCTGTTAGGCAGCTTCTTCCTACTGTGAGGACTGGGGTACAATGCTAAGCTGGCTGTAGTTTCAGTGAAGCTTTATGCAAAATACTCTTGGCTGGTTTCCAGGTAAACTGAGGCATGATGACACTTCCTGGGTAGCAGGCTTCTCTCCAGACTGCAGACAAAGCAGAACACATACGTGAGGGCAGAGCATGTGCAAGAAGCAAGTGCAATAACAAAAGAGCAGAAGAACAAAAAAGTGAGTTTTCAATTTGGGTAATGTTTATAATTTGCTGGAGGCTTGGATTTAGCCAATAGTCAAACTTGGTCAGTACCATTAGTCAATAGCAAAGCCTGTGGTCAGAATATACCCATACCTGGAAGAAGCATAAGCATAGCACAAGCATCTTACAAGGTGGGTGCATGCTCTTATTTACCCTAAACAATGCAGGTTGGGTTGTTTACCCTGGCTTGTTGGCGCCTGACCCTTGTTTTCTCATCTCTGGCTGAGTATCCACCCCTGAAAGAGGAGGAAGGGGTGTTTGAGCAAAACATGTAGGAACATGTTTTGGTGATATTTGGGACATAATTCGGAGTTTAATGCACCCTTTACCACACTGTTTTAGGCTGCTTTCCATCTTCATTCCTTTGATATGTGTTGCAGAGTGAATAATCCCATATAGTACAATGCAACATTCAAAACTATTTTTGCTTACTTGCCATTTGTTTTACTGCTGTATTTTTCTGCATAAACAGTGGAAGATGTCTTTTTATAAACACCCTGCAAATTTTGGACCTTCCTACAACTTATTGCAGGTAATTAACATATGATAGGCACGGGCAAAGTGTTAAGTTCTTGGTGAAGGATTTTGACATCTAAGGAAGAAACTCCAAAACTGAAATTCTAGGAGAGAGAACATTTTAGAAAACAGTAGTCTGGATAATCAAAAGGAGTTGTAAGTAGAACTGCATGCTAATGAAGGGAGATGAGTATGCCTAAGTATGTTCTGTAACTCCTCTTATTAGAACAGAACTTCACTGTCACATAGCTCCATCTATCTTTATGTTAAATGAGCATGTTAAGAGACTTTTCTCAGACTGCATTGGTAATGATTATTTCAAGTGTAGCTGAAGCAGGAAATGCTGAATGTGTTTTTTCTTCTTAAAAGGGGCCAAGTAAAATAAGCACAAAGTTGTTGACATAACAGAAATTAGGCCATGAACTCTGGCGTTAGAGCATTCCCCCAAATCAATCAATCTGGGTAAATTATCAGCATGTTTTCTGAGCTTCTCACATTGCAGCATTGAAGTCTAGAGGTATTTTCTGATAGGAAAAGACCTCCTTTATGAAATAGATATAACTATGACTGATATAACCCTAGTTATTCCCAAAAGATGTACCATATCCTGTTTACTTGAACACAGGAGGGATTCAGCAGCAAGGAACAGTTAACTTGCTTACAGTTCTAGACCTCTTTCTTAGTGATCCATTCAAAATAAATGCTTATCACAAGTTCTGTTACTACTGCCATTATAATTGGATAAATTGATACCTATGCCATCCTGAAGTCATGAATCCTCTGTTAATCTCATATGATTTGGCTCAATTCCTTAAAAGGTGGGTAGCTACGGCTACTGTTGACTTAAGATTTATGTCTGAAAACTGGAAAACTGGGACTCTTGAACTTCACAAAGGTGCAAAACACTGTTTAATTTTCAAAAAATCATTATCATGTAAGATTTGGGGCTATTCAGTCTAGAGAAGAGAAGGCTCTGAGGAGACCTTATTGTGGCCTTCCAGTATCTTAAGGGGGCCTACAAGAAAGCTGGTAAGGGGCTTTTTAGGGTGTCGGGTAATGACAGGACTAGGACGAATGGAAAAACAAAACAGAGAAATGGGTAGATTCAAATTGGATGTTAAGAAGTTTTTCACCATGAGGATGGTGAGATGCTGGAACAGATTGCCCAGGGAGGTGGTAGAAGCCCCATCCCAGGAGGTTTTTAGGCCAGGATGGATGTGGCTCTGAGCAACCTGATCTAGAGCGAGGAGTCCCTGCCCACCCTAACAGTTCTATGATTCCATGATTCTATGTCCTACCAAGTGAGTTCTTAGAAATATTATCAACCATTTTTTGTGAATGCAACAAAATGAAGATATATTACAAATAATCCTTGCTAGACATTGAGACTGAGTCACACATTCAGTAAATAAACCACACTTCTTGAGTCTGTCCCTATATAACGCAGTGCCCATTGCTTTTACTAATTTTATGACTCTTCTTTGAACATTTTCCATTTTTCAAGATTCTCTTGGAAGTACAAACTTCCAAGTAAGTGGTGGTACTGTTCTAAGCATGGTCCCAACACGCTGAAACAAGAGGAACAATAACTGCTTTACTCCTGCTGAGGATACTGCTTTGTAGGCATGTGTCCTTTTGGTTTGGAAATTGTGTACAACAGGCAATTCATCAGTGCCCTTCCATCATTGGCATAATTAACTGCCTGAGTGTGGAGACCCTGTATATTTTCATTCTTTCTTCATTCATGAAAACAGTATTGTTGGCCATATTAAAATGTAAATTGTGTTCTTAGCTTTTTGATAATACTTACACATATAGGCAGGAGCTAGTATTTTGGATCTACAAGATTTGAATCTGGGAGTCAGGTAATGGTGGCAACTTGTGATCTAGCTAGAATAAGCACAGGATGGATCATTGATCTATACAGATTCAAAGTTAATGACATCCAAACTGTCGATCACTTAGAAACCCCACCAAAAAAAGACCGTTTTGGGTGAAAGGGCCTTTATTCTATTTCTCATACTACCTTTTGCAATAGCATGTAACAACTGATTTTAATATTTCAGTCATTAACCCCCTAGGATTTTTGTAATTCTAATTAAGAGAAATGTATAATGACAAATGAGCAATTCTAAGTCATCTTATTTTCTATTTATTTCCATCTGTGACATATAAATAGTTAATTAGTATCATTCCCTTTTCTCCCCTTAGTGCCTTGGCTAATTTGGTAATCAATATCTCACATTTGAGCTAATTGCTGGATTCTTATTCCTTTTGTGCCCATCCAGCCTGTGAGGTTAGTGCTCTGCAGACTGAAGTCTCAGAACAATGCTTCTCTTTTTTTTAATCACATAAAGACAACCCAAAAATTTGTTCTCTTTCCTCACCATGGATTCCACAAGTTTCCAAATTCCTATATTGCATATCAAACAGTGGTTTGTTTCCTTGTGCTTTACCACATTTCCTTTCCTGTAGAAGCTGACTCACTGTGTTTGGTCTGTGTCTGGTGGGGTTTTGGTAGCAGGAGGGCTACAGGGGCAGCTCCTGTAAGAAGGTTCTAGAAGGTTCTTCAGCTCTAAGTCAGATCCACCTCTGCTAAGCCAATCAGCAAGAGTGGAATCACTTCTGCAATAACATATTTGAGAGGGGAAAAAACTTATTTTGAAGCAGAATAGGATGTGAGAGGAACAACTATGTGGACAGCAAGGTCACTGAGAAAGAAGGGAAGGAGGTGTGCTGAAATAGAGGTCCCCCTGTGGTGAGACGGTAGACTGACCTCCTGCAGCCCATAGAACAGATAGCCACCTGCAGCATGTGGAGGATCTTATACTGGTGGCTCTGCCCAAAGAAGGCCTTGACTCTGAGAGAGGTTTGCAATAGTGCATTCCATGTTGTTTAGATGGTGTTGGGTGATGGGTTGGACTTGATGATCTCAAGGTCTTTTCCAACCTGGTCTATTCTATTCTATTCTATTCTATTCTATTCTATTCTATTCTATTCTATTCTATTCTACAAAGATCAACTTTAGCCTTAGTCAAAACCAGATGAAGAGTTTGAGCATCCAGATCTCATTTCTTGAGAACTGATATAATTAATCATTTCTGCTCATATAAATAATCCACATGCTGAGCCTTGAAATGAATGGAGAGATCTGTAAAAGTAATTGCAGCTCATCAGGTACTAATGTATTTCTCCTTACTGCAGTGTAATTGATGTTATGAAAACATGTATACTTTCATTTCAAGGATGCTTAGTGGTTTACCTTATCTAGAAGCAGTGTGCCAGACTACATTCATTGTTTATTAATTTACTGCCTAACATGTAGTACCATCCAATCTTTCTTCAGCCAAAAAGTAAAGCTTCCCACTGTTATACCCTCCTTTATGATACATAGCACTAATTCTAAAATCTTTCAGATTTAACTGTTGCACTGAGTGGTTTCTGTGGCCTCCTGTCAGATTACAGAAGGTTGGATACCTAAAATTGCCTTCCCTTGAAGGGTTAAACTAGATAATGTAATTGTGGCTTATTCTAAAAAAGCTGCTCTCCCTGAGGTCAGGCAGAGCACTGAGCTGCAATCATTAGTAAGCCATTTTGTGTTTGCCTCTGTGATCAAAGAATTCTTGTCCGAAGTGCAGTAGCTTGTTTCCTTTGCATTTCAGCTTCAAATTTCGTTTCCAGAGAGAAGAGAGAATAAATCCTGACAATAACAATGGTGAATCTTTAATGGCACTCATTAAAGTCAGTGTTTGATTTTTCAACTGTGCTACCTGAAATTCAATTTTTAGACCAAAAATGCATTTAAAAGCTTTGGGGTCTTTTGTAACAAACACTCTTTCACAAGTTATACTGATCTGCTGTGTTGGATAGAAGACTATTTTATGTTATTTGTTCCATTAGTTCCTTTAATTTCTTTTATAATAGCTGAAACTTTATAGCAGTTAAAAAAAAAAAATCTAATAGCAGCTTTGATCTTCAGATATCAGCTAGAGGGTACTCCACACTTGGATTTTAAATAATGTGCTGTAGAAAGCTACCATCCAATGAAAAATCCTCAATTACTTTAAAAGCTACCCTTCACCATGCTTCGACATTTACAGGCCTTTCTCTCTCTCTTTTTTTTTTTTTCCCTAAATTTCAACCTCCATAATAACGAGGTACTTTAAGCAATTATTTATGATAGCATTACCTCATACTAATTTTCTACTCAGTGCATATAGCAGAGTTGCATCTTCTTTGTTAGATCAAGGAACATGATCTAGCTGATACATGTTCTCCCTCTTCCCTGGCTTAATCAATGAAAAACACTCCCCAGAGAGAGCAGTGTCTTTTTCTCCTTGCACAGGAGGCAGCATTTTTTAGTTATTGTTCAGTAAATACATTAATTAGAACAAAAATCCAAAACAGACCCCTTCATTATAAGGTGTTACAGTACATTTGGTTCTGTGCCTTCAGGAAGAAAAATCTCATAGGTAAAGACCTGGGTTTCATACACTGTATGAGTTCATGTAACTTGGTGTATGTAACTAATATGGACAATATTTGATACACGTGTTTGGCTATGTATATACATATGCATTCAACTTCATTTACTGTGTGCATGGCTGAACACAAAGTGCTAAACACAATATACTGTGTTTAAGCAAATATGCTCTTTATCTCTGGAGCAGAACTGATGGGGAAACATTCACTGAATTCACAGAGGGATATGGATGTGCTGTAACATGTCCAGAGAAGGGCCACGAGGATGATCAGAAGGCTGGAGAACCTCTCCTATGAGGACAGACTGAAGGAGTTGGGGCTGCTCAGTCTGGAGAAGAGAAGGCTCTGAGGTGACCTAATTGTTGTCTTCCAGTATCTAAAGGGGGCCTACAAGAAGGCTGGGGAGGGACTTCTCAGGATGTCAACTAGTGATAGGACTAGGGGGAATGGAATGAAGCTGGAGGTGGGGAGATTCAGGCTGGAGGTGAGGAGGAAGTTCTTCACCATGAGAGTGGTGAAGCCCTGGAATGGGTTGTCCAGGGAGGTGGTTGGAGCACCGTCCCTGGAGGTGTTTAAGACCAGGCTGGACGAGGCTCTGATCTAGTGTGGGGTGTCCCTGCCCATGGCAGGGGGGTTGGAACTAGGTGATCCTTGTGGTCCCTTCTAACCCTGACTGATACTATGATACTATGAAATTTCAATTTTGCTGGAAAAAGGTGATTGACTTCCGGACCAGTCAGAACTCTCTCAGGCTGCAAAGTCTGCCAGATTTACCTGATCACATATTATTGAAGGTTGGAGGTGCTAAAATGGGCACCTTCATGTGATTAAGTGCATCCATATTTTGTGCATAAAGTACCTGGTAAACTAGATTAGATTCAGAATGGGAGCCTCAATAACCTGCTCAGCACCTGAGAAATGTAAAGGAGAGATCTCAATTTTGAACAATTCCTTATGATTACAAGCCTCCTTCTGTCATTCAGTATCTATACCTACTTATATTCAGAGAAATAGCTTTTTCTGTCCTGCTGGATGAGAAATGTGGTTTGAGCATTGAAACCAAACTGCTGGATGGTCTCTCTGACTAATACTTTTCTGCTTTATATTAATAATGGAACAGTCTTGAAACTGTCTTGGCACAGCCTTGCTATACACAATGTCAGGTAAACCTGTTCTTCATTCTTCCATCCTTCAAAATATTTAATTTCTAGCATATCCATCTGAGATGATTGCTCAAAACCCTTGACTGTTGAACATATTCACATGTAACTACTGCTCTTCTCTGTCTTATCTCCCTTCACATTTTAACTCTGCTACCTATGTGCTAAGGGTGCTTCTTATCCTGATTCTTGAGATCAGAGTACTTCTCAACCTGCCAGTCCTGCTGATCTCTGTTAGGCAATTAAATTAGAGGCATGTCATAGCTGAGAGATGTGTTTAAAAGGCATTTGCTGACATTACTTATCAGATACTGACGCCTGCTTCCAAGAAATGGGAGACAAACGATCTCAGTCAACTCAGAAGTTTCTTTGTCCGTAACATTGCTTAGGGGGAATTCAGGTTCAGCTGAAAGGTGAACCAGGTGAATGGTGACAGGACTGTCACTATGCTGTTTCACTTTTGAATTACATTATTCCTAGTTTTCCTGAAAGAATAGGATTTTTTTCATACTCAAGATTAACAAGCATAACAATAGTTAGATTTTTAAATAATAGTTTCAAGAAGAAAAAAAAATCCTCACTTTTGTGCCAACTATATGCTTATGAGAATAAAACTTTGTAAATCTGGGCCCCACAGCTTCACAGTGTTTTAATAAAGTATTTCTAAGGACTAGGTAAATGTAACTGTAATTAGAGACACTGGTAACTTTTATATTATAGTCACAATTTACTGAACATACAGTTCAATCCTTGAAGATTGTCTGTAAGACAAAACTGGTGCAGACACAGTTGCCTATCTGTTTTCTGTCCTAAATCCAAATATCTGTAGAGAAGTAGCCTCACACTTTGGGGATTATAAAACTTATATATACTGAATCAGGGAGTAGAGAAAATTGGATAATGTAGAGTTTCTTCATGGGATTATTATAAAATCCTTAAAGATCTCCAAAACTCTGACTCACAATAAATCTAATGAAACATATAGCAAGCATAGAGTGCATCCAAGAAGTCCTTCCCTCAGGTCATTAAAGTACTTTGTGCAAGGTGCTCCTCAAATCCTTGGACTGAAGAAAACAGAGATTCGTACAGTGAGATTTACAGTGTAGTCATGTGAGATTTGCAATTCCTTCATCAAGCTCTGTGGAACTGGCATAGTGCTCAACAGACTTGCTTTTCTCCCTCACTTCAATTTCAACTAAACAGTAAATAAAATTACCAAAGGTAGATCAATACAATACTTTTCAATTTTGCCTCAGGAGATTTATATTGCTTTATGTTTGGTATTTCTTCCCATCCAGAGAACTAGATTTTACTCCTTTCTACTTCCTCTGAAACACAGTGAGTAATGGATGCCCAACATTAAAAATGAATGGAAAAAAATGGGTTTGCTCTTGGCACTCTAATTGTTTGCATTACAATAGTATCTTGGGGGCCAAGTTTGATTTCAAGGTCCCATTTTGCTATGTTTGGATTACATAGTAGAAAATAATCCTCACTTCAGAGCAGTTGCAATCTTGCTAGAAATGACAAATGGAAGGTAATGGAAAGAGTCATGACTTGTAGATGCTAGGTCTTGTAGGACAACATTTAGGCACATCCTGTATAAAAGGCATTTAGTATTGGTACTGTATGAATATTAGTAGGAAAGAGAAACCTAAAAGGCAGATATCAAGGCCAGAATAGTGATGCAAAAATATTATCAAATACTGAGGTGTTATATGTTTTTCTAAGTGTGACTAAATGGTACTGGCCTTATATGTAAAAGCAAGATTATACATCTAGGGGAATTACTACCCATCCAAAAATCACGTTCAGGTTAAAACACTCAACTCTCTGTTTCTTACCTCTTCTCGTCTTTCACTTCTGCACACATATTCCTCCACAATTAATGGTCATTTGGGATGATAACAGCATGTGATTACAAAAGCAGATTTGATGTATGCAATCACTCATCTAGCCATGGTGTTCTCTTACCACAGGCACTGAGAACAATAGCTATGACAAATACTGTTTGGTGTGGGGTTTTTTTTCAGGCAATGTAAATAAATTCTGCATAAAGGAAGTATGATATTATTCTACATTGAGGAAAGTTTGACTTTAGTCTGTTCTGTGATTTCTAATCAAGTGCCACTCCTCTTTTAGTATACATTTAAAAGAGTTGAGTTGGTTTGAAAATTTTCTCCATCAACTATAAACCAGCAGTGTTCTCTTATTTTGTATTACACAGAATCACAGAGTCACCAAGGTTGGAAGAGACCTCAAGGATCACCAAGTCCAACCTGTCACCACAGACCTCATGACTAAATCATGGCACCAAGTGCCACATCCAATCCCCTCTTGAACACCTCCAGGGATGGTCACTCCACCACATCCCTGGGCAGCCCATTCCAAATTAGTTGAGATCTTCCCTATCCCCTCCATTTCCTGGGTGTTATATGGTCTAGGTCAGTCTAATCAGGTGGTGGTTGGTCTCTTCTCCCAGGCAACCAGCAACAGAACAAGCTGTGCCAGGAAGTTTAGGCTCGAGGTGAGGAGAAAGTTCTTCACAGAAAGAGTAATTTGCCATTGGAATGGGCTGCCCAGGGAGGTGGTGGAGTCACTGTCCCTGGAGTGAATCCCTTCAAAAAAGGATTGGACATGGCACTTGAAGCCATGGTTTAGTTAGTCATGGGGTGTTAGGTATTAGGTAATAAGTTGGACTTGATGATCTATGAGGTATTTTCCAACCTGGTTGATTCTATAATTCTGTAATTCTAATTTATTAGTAAAGAGGGGTTGGTTTGGTTTGCTTTTTTTCTTTCTGGCCCTAGCACCTACTTAATTTTGTGCTCCATGATTAGGGACAAAGTATGAGGTAGGCCTCCAGTCCCTGCTTCATAGCTTCCACTGCCTGCAGCTTTGTCAGTCCACTGATTTTGGAGGTACTCTTACTCTTACTACTCCTTTCTGCAGAGGGCCTGACCACACATCTCTCTGCTGATAATAGCGTGAACTTTCTAGCATCTCTCCAGGTATGAAACTAACCACTCTCTTTAGCTTCATCTAGGGATTTCTGTGCTCAACTGGTAGTAATTACTCCAGTACAGTTACTTTGGCAATAGCTTCGTTACAGCCCATCTATCACACGTAAATGTACTCCAGCTTGGATATGGATTCAGATCAGGAGGATTTATGATCCCAGCTCCCTGAACACAGCTTTAGTAAGTGCTACTACAAATATTGCAATAATATAATACATTTTAATGTGTTGGAATGCAGTCCTTGGGGGTCTGCAAGCATTTAAAAAGCCTAGCCCAAATAACTAAAACCAATGTTTTAATAAAGCATCTAAAAACTCTTAGGCTGGGAGCATCTGTTAGCACTGAACTCAGCACTCATACAGGAATGGCTTGTTGATTAGGATACTAGAGCTGTTCACATGTAGACAGAGTTGTAGAGTTTGAAGTTGTTCCAGCTACGTGCAAGACAAAGGGATTTTAAAGTTTTGGCACAAACAATGTGGGTCTCCTATATAACTTTCTATATTTTGGTGTAAAGTTCTGTGAAGTGGGTTATAAGCAATTTGAGACTTCTGTTGCTATAAAGAGATGCAATTTGCTGGTGTTTTTAAAATCATCTGGGTAAACAGCATAAGTGTGAGAATTAGCAAAGACTGTATTTAAAAGTTGTGGAGTAATGGACCTCATGAGCTACCATGATGCCCATAGATGAGCACCACTCACTAGCCATGGAGCTTCAAATGCTTCTGGCTAAACCTGCCACACAGCTGGCAGTAGTGTTGCCTTATCTACATATCTGTGTGTCACTGAGTGGAAGCTTGGTGTACTAGGTTCATGTGGCAAGGTTTTGGTAACAGAGGAGGGCTGCAGCTGTGTCTTCTGTGAGAAGATTCATAGAATGGTTTGGGTTGGAAGGGACCTTAGAGATCATCTAGTTTCAACCTCTCCACCATGTGCAGGGACACCTTCCACTAGACAAGGCCGCTCAAGGCCTCATCCGGCTGTCAGAAGCTTCCCCCAAGTTGGATAGAGCTGCTTCCAGCCAACTCCAATACAGAGCAAACAGCATATGTGTGAGGCATGGCTTTTAGAATCCTTCTGTGTTTACCCAGTGCAGCTGGGTGAACACAGGACAGCAAACCCCCACATCCCTGACACTACTGAGGCTCAAAGACGAAGCCCTCAGACTGAAGCAGGACATGGTCTCCAACTAAATAGTTGCAAAGCTTCATTTCCCTGTGGAAGTTTTTGTTGATTCCCCCCTCCCTGACACCCCATATTAATTTTTATATATGGCTGAGCTGTTTCCCTTGGACAAACATACCAAACCACAAGAGACTGAGAACTACAGCACTTCAGAGAATGTCCATCTGGCCCAGTACTCCGTCTCCAAACTGGCCATCCATAAATCTATGAAGAAAAGCATATGAACAGTGCTAGTATACTCCTGCCAGGGTCCTGGAGCACTCATAAGTCTCACTATCTGCGACCAGCCTTCTCTGTGACTTATGCTCCCAGCATCTCCTGCCAAGGGCCCAGTGGACATGTCTCAGGTCAGCCTGGGGCCTCTCCAGTCCCTGTCAGAGCTATGTTGTAGGTATGCCTGTCCCTGCCTGTGTCTCCTGGATGAGGCTTGGATCTGCACTGCAGAGAGCTGCTCTCCTGGCTGGAGCCCTCAGCCCTGTGTCAGAGCTTGTGGTGCAGACCTCAGTGTCACACAGTAGAACTGCACTCTTCTGCTCTCTGCACTCACCACGGGTTGAGGAACCATGAGCTTGTTATTTATGACAGTATCACCATATCACCAAGGTTGGAAGAGACCTCAAAGATCATCAAATCCAACATGTCACCACAGACCTCATGACTAAACCATGGCACCGAGTGCCACATCCAATCCCCTCTTGAACCCTTCCAGGGACAGTGACTCCACCACCCCCTTGGGCAGCCCATTCCAATGGTGAATGGCTCTCAGTGAAGAACTTTCTCCTCACCTCGAGCCTAAAATGCCAGGGGGTTTCCAGGTCCAAAAACACTTTAAAGGACACAAATCAAAAGAATATAAGTGGAAACAGGACTTAATGTTATTTTAAAAACCTGTTTCAGAGCCAGTGGTCATAGAAGCACTAACACCGTACCCAGGCAAGGCCTGAGCAGAGCTCTTGGAGGTGCCTGAGCAGCAGCAAGAACCAAGCCAAAAGGGCCTGGAGAAATCCTGGCAAGGAGCTGTACTCAATGCTACAGAGCAAATAAACATTTCCTGGGAAAACCAAGACAGCTTCTCCATCCGGGGAGTCCAGAAAGCTTCCTCCTTCTGGAAGGGTAGCCCAAAGGCCACCTTGTGGAGTGTGGCCTGAAGGCCACCTGTGTGGGGCACAAGCGACAGTTGCCTTGTCCTGAGAGTGTAGAAAGCATCCCAAAAGCCATCTCTGTGGCTCTTCAGGAGATGAAGATGATGAGCTCTGCAGTGCTCTTCAAGAAGACATTCCTTTGGTCTTGATAGCCTTTGATCTTCATAGCCTTTGGGTGCCCCAGTAATTGGTGGTTCTAATCTTCAGCAAATGGTAATTCCACTGGCTACTCAAGGACTTCCTCTGGAATGTCTTTGAGCTACCCTACACTGGGACTAACAGCAGGCACAGGAGGAGTCTCCCTTTTATACTGTGACTGCTGTTGCCAGGTGGTGGCCCTGTGATGTCATGGTGATGAGGCACTTCATGTGCACTCCCTCCTCCCCCCCCCACCTCCTTCCACCCAGCATCCTTCAGAGAAAGGCCTTTGGGTTTTGATGAACTGGAGTTACATCCTTTGGAAGGCAGCTCTTGAGTGATGGGATTGTAAATCTTCACATTCCAACTTTCCCTCTTAGCTCCACCACACATTAGGAAATATGTGCTGTCAAAAAGGAGGACATACTAAGCTACTGTAAAGCACTTTACCAGGACTTTGATGAGACTCAGTTAGTGTTGTTCTACCCCTGACTTGAAAGGATGAATACCAGAAGTTGGTCAAACTGGTGGTAGCCTTTCTTCCTGCATCTGTATCCTAGGCTGCATCAAGAGGAGTGTGGCCAGCAGGTCAAGTGAGGGGATTTGTCCTCTTTACTCTGCTCTTGTGAGACCCCTCCTCAAATACTGTGTCCAGTTGTTGTGTCCCCATCATAAGGACATAGAACTGTTGGAGCAAGACTAGAGAAAGGTCACAGAAATGAGCCAAGGGCTGAAGCAGCTCTGCTGTGAGGATAGGTTGAGGTAGCTGGATTAGTTCAGCCTGGAGAAGACTTTGGGGGGACCTTATGGCTGCCTTCCAATACATGAAGGGAACCCACAGGGAGGTTGGAGAGGGATTTTTTTGTAAGGGTGTCTAACAATAGGATTAAGGGGAATGGTTTTAAGCTGAGGGAGAGTAGGTTTAGACTGGATCTTAGGAAGAAGTTCTTCAGTACAAGGTTGGTGAGACTCTGGAAGAGATTGCCAAGGGAGGAGGTGGAGAATGACCCCTTCTTGGAGGTGTTCAAGGCCAGGCTGGATGTGGCCTTGAGCAACCAAGTCTAGTTGAGAGGTATCCCAGCCTGTGGCAGGGAGGTTGGAGTAGCTGATCTCTAAGGTCCCTTCCAACCTAAGCCATTCTAGGATTGTAGGATTCTAAGTTCTTAATCTTTGATAGGCAGCTTAAAAGGGAAGCAATTCAATATAGGATTAGGTATATTTGTTATCTTCCTGAGTTCTTGATTGCTTTTCAAAGCTTCTGATTAAAATATATATATGTAATAAATTTAATTTCTATTTGGAGTAGAACTCCTCACATTTCTTCAATACAGTTTCATAATTAACCTTCTCAGCCCTGAATTAACTGAAAATTGTTGAAATATCAAAGCTTCAAAGCCACCTACTGTTAGAAATAGCTCCCTGTCTTCTTTTTCACTAGCACCTATTGCTAAATTGCCTTCCTTTTATTATCTTTCAGCTGTCATGTGGTTTTTAATGGCTTCATTCTTCAGGCTCTTTGCTTAATTTGCTGCAGTTCTCAGTTATCACTCAGAGTTGAGATCTGCTTCTCAGATTTTGACTGGTGGATCTGCAATCTTGTTCTCTGCCCAGCCACTAGATCCCACTGCTTCTGGTGTCAGACAGGGATGAGAAGAATATATCTGGAGAAAATAATGGCAGGCAATAGGTCTGCAAGGCACGGATGCCTGAGATCAGTTGTCGTTTTTGTTACCAGAAGCATGTCTCCAGAGATCCCCTTACTTTTTTAATATTTTTTTTAAACTCTATGTCAAATGACTAATCACAACATCAAAATACTGTACATTTGTATTACTCAGATAATGTTATCAGATGGCAAATTCTATCCAATTATTATTTGTAATACACATGATAGAAATTGGGGACTAATTATGGTATGGAAGCTGCGTAGAGGGGAGAGAGGTACTGAGGAAGAACAGGAGATAATCAGAAGTAGGGAATCTAGGGTATTTATGTCCCTCTATTTTCTCGGAGGTTTTGTGATTTTAAATCACAGACTTACCTTTTCCTGAAGATTGATTTGGATGACAGCTCCAAAGTAAAAAGTATTTTACCAGTTCAGACTTCCTATTGAAAGCTCAATTTCACACTCATTTACGCTGAGATCTGCTCAACTTAGGCTGGCACTCTTGGAGTTCTATATATTACTCTTGTTCTTTGCAATCAAGCCCAGTATTCCAGTTTTGACAAAGCAAAAAATTGCAGCAGCCTCAGTATAGGCAAACAGAGGGGAAAAAACTTCAAACTAAATATAAAAAATAAAGTGTTTTGAATTCCAAAGAGGGGGAATAAAAATGATTTGTATTAAAGGTTAAATATACCCTAAACTATAATGTTACAAGTTTTATAGGAACAATGTCTCTATATCCTTGTGCAATGCATCATCAATCCACAGCCAAATACCACTGACACCGTACATTTTTTATCTCTACAGGAAAATATTTGGATAACACTTACCTCTGAGGCAGTTCTTCTGGAAATTATAAATATATTTCTTTCTTGGGATCAAAATAAAGCATATCAAAATGAATGATGAAGCCTACAAACTGAATTTCCGTCTGGCTTATGTAAACTGTGAGAAAGTATAAAATGCCTTGTTCTAATTCACTCTACACAGAATTTTGATGATAGCAATCTGAAAATGTTACATTTGCAATACTACTTACCTAGCTGTAAGTAATTACCTAGCTCTTATCTAGCTGCATAAATGATGGTAAACAATCATTCTTCCTAATGTGAGGAAGGAGTACAGTACTACAAGCTTGAAGCAACATCGTGCAAAACAGTGGAGCTAAGTCTAACTGGACTGGTGAAACAGAGCAGTTTAAAAATGGCATTATTAAAGCAAGAGATCATCTTTAGTTGTAAATTTGCAACACTCGCTTTTTATCCTGTACTAAAGGTATTTTATTCCTCCTTCTGGTGATCCAGGACACCAACACTGGCTAGAAATTATGCTGATAGTTATCATAAGCTTGCATACTACTCCTCTTTTATGACTCTTGGGACTTTGGTAGGGAAGACATCCACAGTCAAGACAGCTCCCTGCTAGAATCTGGAGAAGAAATCATGGGTCCAAAATAACTGGAAGTATTTTTAAAGCTGAGTATGAAGAGATAACAATACTAAATCTAATAATTTTCAAACTGAATCCAGTGGGATAGCAAAGTCAGTATATAACATTTCTTGAATTTTCTTGTAACTGATACTTCTTGTAGATTCAAAGAATGGTTTTGTCACTACACCCACTATAAAATAATCATGATGATTTTACTTTTAAAAGATGTGGCTTAATTTCCTCCCTCCTATGATAAGCAATTTTTTTTTCATGGTGCCACTACCAGTACTATGGAAATGCTGTCATTGTGGATGTAGTTGGCTTGAAAGGGGAGAACTAGACAATAGTCTCATATGGCTGATTTGTAATATTTCCATCAGTATTCTATTGTCTGTATATGGTGACTGTCACTTCATTAGAATTTAAATCCGCTTATAAATATTTGATATTAAATTCTTTGTTAGAGAAACTTCAAGCCTTGTCTAGTCTAGTGATGTGTTTATTGTTTAAATTAAGCCTTAATATTTCACTTCCTCTAATGTTTTATGTGGCAATAGAATTTTACAAGGGCTTGATATGAATAGGCCTAGCTTGCTCTATTGTCATGAGAATATTTTTTTTTCTTGTACGCTTTCCACTTTCATTCCAGGACCTCTCACTGGTTCTGAGATTTAATGGCTCATATGTTCTCTTAGACATAGTCATCTACTACACTACACTGTGCTGTGACTATTTCATTATTCTGTTTCTTGACTTCATGCCCATGTCATCAATTCAGCCATTGGTTATTCAGTTTGTTAATGAGGGAAAAGTGCAATGACCATTCAGTCAAATTACAGAATATAGAAAAGGTCAAGGTACAGTAGTACATTATTCTAATTCATGGAATATTGTACATATGATGATATATTTTCTATTCTCTGATACTTCATTTCATAACAAAATTATGACAAGAACATAATATGGCATAAAATTAATCCACAGTAAGAACAATGCCTGCAATTAAAATGCTAAATGGCACAACTTGAATCCTTTCTTTTGACCATTACTGGAGTAAGAGTAAGAACTTAATCTTGTACAGCATGAAATCATAATTTTATAGTTACCATTTGCCACAGGATACTAAATATATTTTAAATCTACAGTAAGATACAAGTGCCGAAGTACTATGCAACTTCTCTCTCTGAGAAGCATCTCAGTGTAAGTTAAAATCCTGCTTAAATTCATCTAATTCTAGAAAAATGTGAAATCCCAGAGTTTTTGATCAAGGAAAAAACAGTGATAAAGAATACATCCAGAATTTTATAGCCTCACAGTTTCTAAACACATCCATGAAAGTCAAGATCACAGTGCCAGTCCTTGCTGAGCAACTAAGCAAATATTGTAAAAACTGCTTTAAAAGGAAGCTTCCTACATGGAGCAGAATCTGAAGTCCCATTTCCAGTCTCATTGATGGCAGCCAGAGGACAGAGGAATTCTGGTCATTTTCTCTGGTTTTCTTTGATTAATCATTTACTTTGTGTTATGCAAAATGGAAAAGCCTTGGGACAAAAGTTTTAGAAGTAGCTTTCCTCCTGTCTCAACAATGGTATGATTGCTGGGATACTTCCAGGAGATAAAGTCTTTGATGCAGAGGACAAATGAATTCCATCTCTTGCCTCTTAACAATTACTATTTTAACCACCACAGTTTCAAATAAAAACAAAAGGAAGAGCTAGATTTTAAATAAAATAATGTTAATTACTTCTTTTTAATCCTGTAGTCACACTTTTCTGGGTAGTTATTTTTTGTCAGAAAATGCTGAGGCCTCTAATTCAAGAGTCTTCATATCAATGAAGACAAGCATATCACTTTAAAGTACCTTTTCTAATGTCCTAATGGATAGCACAAGTTACTTGTGTTTTACCTGCAATTACAAAGCTTGTGAGATATTTTGTGACTTCCTAACTTTATTCTTCATGTAGATCATTATACATTTAAAGTTATATTTGTGCATGGAAACTCTTAGTGATATTTTTGTCCCATAATTTTGCTCTCTAAATTAATCCTGCATGCCTACCTACTTATTCCTCCCATTATCCAAACCTATTATTATTTTTATCCATACAAATCCATAGTCTCTCATGTTGGTCACATACATCTGCGTATTTCTGAAGCCTATAATTTCACTTCAATTCTCTCTCACTAAATGGGCTTACTGATGTTGTGATGAATTAAGTTACTGGACTACATGTATTTCAGTTCTTTCTTGCCATTTATTACACTCCATTCATTAATATGACAAATTGCAAAGTTTTCAGTTGTTATTTTTCAGTATTCTGGAAAATCAGTTTAATCTTAATCAATGAAAATTGGAGCCTAATAACAGACAAAAGGCAAGAAGTTGAAAGTCCAATGACAGGTTGGGTCAGGCCCCAGTCTGCATATGACCTATGCTCACAATAACACTGAATTATGAATCAAGATGCTTTTAGCTAGCTAAGGGCTTGTTTTACATTTAGTGCCCACTGTCACAAGTAGAATAGAATTGTCAGTGACCCATTAGTCTCTACAATTCCATTTTACATGCAAACAATGATTCCTTTAGAGCTTTTAACTGCTTTTTACCTGTTTCAAGTTTTCTTTATCAGTCATTTGAGAAAGTGGGTATGTTTGGGTAAAAATTATATGAAGCTAGCATTTACTTCAGATTCATGGAACACTTTGTTTAATTTACATTTGAAGAATGCATTGAGATGGAACCTATTTTAAAGGATTCCTAGATTTTTCCAGCATGCATGCTACTTGAACAATAACTGCACCTGAAAAACATCACCCTTTATAGCCAAATCTACTGTTACAGAGTTAGAAAACTGAAGGACATAATTCAGATAAATTTTGGAAGTTGTAAAAACACACACATTTCCACTGACACTTTCTACTGTATTTTTTTCAGTAGGGGATTTAATCATGTTGAACTACCAAAGGAGAAAAAAGTGACATCTTTACATAGAAAACAGATATAAATATAAGAAAGACCATTATTTCAATACTGGGAGGCATTTGACTGAGAGCTTTCAATATTTCTAGCAACCTTTCTCTTCTGCCTCCTCCGACCTCACAGTGTGGTCTCAACCTGTCTTCATGGTATTTTGCTGACTTTTACATTACTTCTTTTTTGTCCTATTTTTCTAAAGAAAATTAATTACAAATCCTAACATAGTGACTTAAACACCTCAGAATGGGAGTATGATATATATGTATAAATGTAAGTATTATCCAAATGTATTTATCAAAGGGATGAAGAAGTGTAGAGGACATGATCTCCAATAAACCAGTGACATTTTACAGCTAAAAATTCTGCTCCTTTTACCTTTGCTGCTGTGGAAGAAAAGGTTGATGATTCTCTGGAGATTCAGTGATAGCTGAAGACATGTCAATGACTCATCTGTAAATATCTATTCCCCTGAAGGTAACAAGGAAAACTCTACAGAATGTGCTTGATAATATAAATCTCATCATGAAGTAATATACATCTTGTAATTGCCACTTTAAGGGTGAAGGCCAGATTTCCTGACAGGTGTGAATTGGCATATCTCTGCTGAAATCACAGAACTGCTCTGTTACATTGGTTTGAGAGTCTGGACCTATTTCCTGAGCTATTTTTGTCATACCCCTGAAGTCAATTCCTAGAATGCTAAGGTGGTTCAACTCTAATATTGGGATCTTGACTACCACATAGGCTTTTGTCCAGCCCAAGACATTTGGGGTTTACCCTACCCTATATGTAAAAATGCAATCAATCTATATAATGTGGAAAATGTAGAAAATACAAAAAAGATAAAAATAATATATGACTTCTTGAAATTACAGTATTATGAATTCTCTTCTTCAGTTTGGACTATTCCATATAATCTGGAGGTGAGTGTTTAAAAATAAAATAAAATAAAATAAAATAAAATAAAATAAAATAAAATAAAATAAATAAAATAACCTAATGTTTACTTCTCAATTCTAGATTTCACAAGAGAGTCAAAATTAGACCCATAGAATCATAGAATTGTTAGGGTTGGAAGGGACCTCAAGAATCATCTAGTTCCTACCCCCATGCCATGGGCAGGGATTCCTCACACTAGATCAGGTTAATCAGAGCCTGGGACGGAGCTTCCACCACCTCCCTGGGAAAACTGTTTCAGTGTCTCACCACCCTTATGGTGGAAAGCTTCTTCCAATATGAATCTACCCATTTCTATGTTGGGTTTTTTTTTTTTCCATCCCCCCTAGTCCTATCATTACCTGACACCCTAAAAATGCCCCTAACCAACTTTTTTGTAGGCCCCCTTAAGATACGGGAGCCTTCTCTTCTCCAGACTGAATAGCCCCCAACTCTCTCTGCCTGTTCTCACAGGAGAAGTGCTCCAGCCCTCATCCTCGTGGCCCTTCTCTGGACACGCTCCAGCACATCCACACCAAGGAACAATGAGTTGCTAAAGGCTGCTGAATGACCACACTTGCCTAAATAATTGGAAATACTTTTGTTGTGGTATCTTGTGGATTCATGCTTATATACTGCCTTTTTATATTTAATAGCAGAAATGACCTCATATTTGCTATCACCTCTGAAAAATCAGAGAAATCAGTTTTATTTTCAATGTTTCCCACCAAAGTGATTACTTCTTCTCTCATCTAGATATCCTTTCTCTTCATTGTCAGTGATCTGAACTAAAATGCCAGTTTGCTTCACCTCACATGCTCTAATACCTGTCAGTTCATCCAGTTAGACTTCAGGATAAGACTACAGTGTCACAGTCCTTTATATGAAGCATGTTCATCTGGAAGGTTTATGGGGTTTATTTTGGAAACAACCTGTTTTCAAGCAGAGAAAAAGTAATTTTTCACTGATTACTGTTTATGTTAGGAATAGATTACTTGGTGAGTCTGTCACAGAAAAAGGACTTAAAATCTGTGTGCATAAACTATGCATAGGATTTTCAGCCTTGCCCCTACAAACATTTTGAGGAAGTTATTAACCCCATTCTTAGCCAGAAACCTGAGTAGGTCCAGCTGCATTAAGTAGTATGTCTAACTGGCACAATGCAGAAAGCCTGGTCTAAGTTGGGTGAGTACTTTGCTTCTTGGGTGTAAAAGGCAAGACATCAGCAGTGGGAGTGGCCTCTGTAAGAAGAGACCAGGGCCTGTCCTGTGCTGGACACATCTGAGAGCATCAACTAAGCTGGTGATGCCTCTGTGAAGACATATATAAATAGAGCAGAAGATGGCAGATGGGCAGCAGAGGAGGAAATAGTTAGTGAGAAATAACAAAGAAACACCAAGATGGAGATTGAGGAGAAGGAGATACTCCAGGAGCTGGAGCAGATATACACTCTGTTGCCTGTGGAGGATCCTATGGCAGAGGAGATGGGTATTTCTTAATAAGATGTGGCCTGGAAATCCCATGCTGGAGCAAGAATAAAAAAAAAAAAAACCAACATGAGGAGGAAGGATCTTCAGAAAGATACTGTAACCTGCTCCACCCTCCATCTCCTCTGCACCAATTCAGATAGAGCGGTAGAGGAGTCAGGAGTGAAAGTGTAAAACTGGGAATGATAAAGTGGAGAGGAAAGATGGTCTTTTAATGTGTGCCTTTGTTTTTCACTACTCAAATTAATTTTCATTGGCAATGAATGAAATTATTTTTTTCCCCAAATTAGTGTGTTTTGCCCATGACAGTGACTCATAAGGAACTTCCCTGTCTTTATCTCAAGCAATGAGAATTTTTTCATCCTATTTTGCCACCAAGGAGAAAGACTAAGTGAGCACATGGATGGATGTTTGGTGCGTAGCCAAGGTGAACCCACCACAGGTTCTTAGAAATGCACTAATTGTGTGTATATGCAATACTTTGGAATGAGTTATGATATCTGTGTTGAGTTCTGTGCTCCTATCCCAATTTTGTTTCCAGTATCTATTACTGTTGGGTTTTTTTTGGGGGGTATGAGTGCAAGGTATTGCCATAGACATAACTTCAGTTCCAGTTTCCTCACAGGTATTTTTGTGTTGCATGGGCTAACGCTTCATAAGATCCTGTAAGATCAATGTATGAAAACCAGCATATCTGAGCTATTAAAATTTGTTCTGTGTGATTATAGATCATAATAAAAGATGCCAGAAACTGACATGATAGTTGAGAATCTAATGGGGTATAGTTTCTTATTGATAGGCATATATATTTCCCATTAATGTTAACAGGATTTGTATGTGTGAAATAAGAGAACATACCACTCTGCATGTAAATTTCACATTATATTTTACAGAGGATATGTAACACTATTATCACCAGGATCTTAGTGCTGGCATGGAAATTTGTCTGAGTTTGGTTAGCTGTAATCAAACATTAAAATGATCTAGCTGAGCCTAATTTTATTTTACCTTCCCACTACTTTTTAATTAAAGTACGTTAATCCAAAGCATTTTCTGTGTCCTGTGGATGAATAAATAGCTTTTCCCCCCCTGAATTTAAGTTGTTTTTAAACTCTGTGAAACTACTTATTTCCATTTCCATCAGGCTTTCAAGCACAGTTAAATGTCTTACACAGTTTAGATTTGAAACATTTTTCAGGAAGAGAAACTAGTAAAAGATTATATCCTTGACTTTTGAATGTATATTCTAAAGCTGATACAGAATGCCAGCTTCTATGAACCCTGTATTTGATCTAGAAAGTGTGGGGGGTTTTTTGATACACAGTGATTTTCAAGATCAAGGTATGCAAGTCCTGTGTAAAATTTTGCAATGCAACTTAGGATAACATAGACCATGTCTTACCAATTGCATTAGTCATCTCTTATATTTATTTTCTTGCTTATTTGTATGAAATGTCCTTTTTCTTTTTTTTTCTTTTTTTTTTTTCTTTTTTTTTTTTTTTAATTTTTTCTTTCCTTTACTAACCTATCCAATTATTCCAGAAACAGTCACACCAAAATGCTGGAGGTACTTGCACACAGAAACATGTTTTTGTTGATGTTCTGGGAGAAAAAAGATCCTTAAAAAGGAAAAAAACCAAACATTTTTTCCATATTTCTCTTAGATAAAATGGGACAATATCATCTCAATATAGTTGAAGTGCTTTGCCTTGCTGAAAGCATACGAGTCTAATAAACCAGGCTTCATATTGAGTGTCTAGAGTCTCAGGATATTTGCTTCCTGGCAAGGAGATATCTGGAGATTTTTTCACATAAGCCAGGACTTTTCACTGCTGTCAAGATACATTTTCACAGCAAAGAAGCTTCTGAGAGATGTTTAAATAAAATCGAATGAGGATTTTTCAGTAAGACTTGAGCATGCTATATCCAACTGCAATTCAAATAGGCATCATGCTGGAGTAAAAAATGGTTAAATAATACTAGCTATGTCAACAAATGGCAAGGCTCAGATTTTTGCTTCCTGATCAATAGACTCATTGCATAGGTTAGAAAGGAGACTACAGCAATTTGGACAACATCCGGAGAAGATCCATGATCCTTTCTGTATAGAAGTAAGAACTGATGTTTCAGTTTTCATGTATATGTGGGAAAATCCATAAAAGTTCATTAAAAATCTCTAGAACTGCTTAGTATTTTATTCTCACATCAGTAAACTGAAGCCAAAGGGAGACATTGACAACCTAGGACCATTGACAACCTAGGAGCAAGGTAGGTTTTATAATGACACACATAGATACTACTTCACGCTATTTCCAGTTATTTTTTCTGTTTGACCTTTTTTTTTTTCTCTTGCAACTCCCTCATTGTGTTTCCTTCCTTTTTGCCTTATAATGGTTGTAGTTCTGAGTACTCAGAAATCAATGTCTGGGGTTATTCCAGCAGAACATCTGCTTTTGTTATACTTTCAGAGTAAATTGCAATTCTTTTGGAATCATGCTTAAGTCTTTACTGTCCTTTGAAAGTGTTTGTATACTTGAGAGTCTTGATATACAGAGTACTGCTACACAGATTTCTACTACCAGTAAGATATATTTTTTAAAAGGAGAAAGATTAATTTTAGCAAGGTTGTGTTATAATTTAGCTTATAAATCTCTTAACATTTACATTTCTTCACTCTGAATTTTGAAAACAGCATATACAAAATTCACCTTGGTACTTAGAAACTACAACAGGATTTCAGTTCAAGAATCATCATCACTACTCCCCCAAAAGTATTTGATTTAAAAAACAACCTTCACATCTCTTATGTTAAAGCATAGGAATAATATGTCTGACTGGTTGAAAAAGCCATAATTAGTCAGATTCTAAACCCTCTCTTCTCAAACAGGCATAAAAACACAGTGAAGAATGACAGACTTTCTGCAGAGATGTTAAACTGTAAAATTTTCTAGTGCATATTCAATATTAATAAATAATAATTCCATTATCTTTTAAAATAAAAAATTTAGACAATATAAAATTCTGTATTAGATTCTAAATACTTTCAAAGATATTCCTATAGATAGAGACGCAAAGGTTGGTCACAACAACTCTTTACAAGCATAGTCATAATTCATGTTTTATTCAGCTAATCTTAGGTGCACATTTTTGAATAATCTTGACCTTAGTTTCTGTAACATACCACAACTTTCCTTCTAAAAATCCTTTAGAAGCTTCACTCAAATTACTGATCTCAGTAGAGAAAAAAAAAAAAAAGGGCATTGAGCTAATTACCAAAGGATTCCTCTGTGCTGGATCTTCTGAGAATGTTCTGGAAAGATGACCACTGAGTTACAACCAGTCAACAGACTGCATCACTGAACAGAGCAAAGGAAGTAAAAATGGCGTAAAGGATCTATCAACGTACACAAAGAGATATTAGGTCATATTTATGGGAATATGCAAACATATGATATGCCTAAAAATGTTGCTGCTGAATCCTCTACCTCATTCTGGAAAAGAACTAAAGATAGACTTTCATAAGAATGCAAAGTTAGCTGTTTTACCAATGTCAATCTACTTCTTCTAATGAGATTTCTCATCTTGCTCTAGCAAACAGCCATGGTTTTTAGCTGTGGTTTACACCTACAGCTGGGATGACAACTTGCAAATGGGAATTGATGGATGTAAGCATCTGTGTACATAATTTTCTAGCACTGATTCTTTTAAACATATTTGGTGTCAAGTGTCGGGATTAGAGGAAATGGTTACAAGCTGCACCAGGGGGGATTCAGGCTGGTTATCAGGACATTCTTTTTCACTGAAAGGGATATCAAACATTGGAATGGTCTCCCCAGGGCAGTGGTGGAATCACTGTCTCTGGAGGTGTTCAAGTGATGTGTGGTCCCAGTGCTCAGGGACATGGTTTAGTGGTTTAGTTTTGGGTTGAGGGTTGGACTGGATGACCACTGAGGTCTCTTCCAAATGCATGTGATTCTGTGTGACTTGTTTCAGCTTTTTAATCAGACCTCACAACACCATGTTGTTTTTCCAATGTCAGTAAATAAGGCCATAGCTTTTGTATGGACATTTAAAAGACCAGGTAGCTCTTGCCCCAGGAAGTTGGGCAATTCCAACCATATTAATGCTGATGAATATTAGCTGATATCAAGCCCTTTATTTTGAAATATTTGTGTTTCCAGTGTTGGAGAATGTTTCTTTTAGCTACTGGAGGACTCCCTGTGTTAAATCCTTGGGATTTGTGGACAATTTAGAGCTCATTTTCTTGCAATTTCCAAAATGGTCTTAGGCCAAGTTCTTCTATCAGATAAGCATCACTAGAGAAAACATTTAAAAATATCAAGTCATATGAGAAGAGGCCTTGATAAAACTTTCACTGATTTAGTCCTTGACTGTATCTCACTATTCCAGTCCTTCTCCACAATGAACTTCTAAGCTGTTTGAGATTCATCCAAAATACCTTTTTATCCCTTTTAATAACATCTAAAGGAATCCTAGCACATTTACTGTGACACTAATATACCTCAGGGCCACCTTCTTACTGCACAATTTACCTACAGCATTCATTAATGGCTGAGAAAAACACACCCTGTCATGGCTTACTGCAACCTAACAGGCTTAAATTGCATGCAGAAAGCTGACAGGCCAGTGCATTATTAACTGAGCCACTGAGACCCTTTAAACTGCACTGTATGTAAGTTTATAGCACAGGGAGTATAGAATTTTAAGCTTGCACATTTTAATGTATTTAATTTGCTGCACTCGGCAGTTTGCTTTGTGAACTGTTAATCTTTTCAACCGATACAGCAAAATGTCACTGTATTCATTTGCAGAGTATAATAGGCTTATATCCTGAAACAATAAAGTTATAATAGCCCTGCCCGTTGCCTAGAGAAGCTATACAAATTCAGCATGTACAAGATGTTGCATGTCCTACTTACCCTCTAGGTTTTTTAAACTCATCTTCTCATATCAGTGCCTTGAAAATCAGTAGTGCACTTTGGTGAGATAAAGCCAAATAAATGTCATGGATCAAGCTCTGCTGAATGCTCTGTCTTTCTCTCTGGAATTGCTTTCATTATCTTTGATACTAATTTGTTCTTGCCATCTCCACCCATGACAAATGCAAGTTGAAGTCACAGACATCCAGATTTTTCCTTCATCCTTAGTACACATATCAGTCTGGATCAGATGAGTGATTTCTCCACTTACAGAGGTGGCAGGAAGGAGCAGCCAGGTAATCACAGATCTTAGAGAAGAAAAACTTCTACTAAGCACTTCTGCCTCTAGGAAAGAGTTCCTACATACTCACCTAAACTTTAATGTTTCTTGTATTTGCCCTTCATTCTGATTTTTTCTGATCATTCCTGCAAAAAAATGTCAATTCTCATTTTTGACAAGTATTATGATAAGGATTATGTGACCATGGCAGTATCATAGTGTTTTTATAGTAATGAGCCATTGCCTGGAACACAGAATCATGGTTGTGAATATGAAGATGATAACAGTAATAAAGAGAATACTGACATTACCAGTGCTAACTTATGGAGAACTGATTATTTTTTGTGTAAGTCTTCTATATTTTTCAAGGGAAACTTATTGGAGAACTGCATTGGTTATTTCTATCATGGGATTTCTGTTCTGAGGAGTGGAAATGTGACATCTTCTCACACTGAATTTCTGACAGGTTGCTGAATGACACTGCAGTTGTACTAGGGTAATCTTAGGTTCAGCCTGTGAAGTGTTTAGTTGACCTGCAGGGCATATTACAAAGTCTGTCTTTTTAAAAGAGGGTTATCTTTCTGCCTGAGGGGAAGGTTCATGGGGGTCCTTTGTCCAGAGCAAGAATGTTGTGGGGGTTAGTTGAACTTGCACGCTTAGATACTGTTAAATATTCTTTAGAAAAAAGATCTGAAAATAAACAAACCAAAATGCAATGTAAAAAGCCCACTTGTCAAATTAAGTCTTTGTTGTCTGGATCATTTCTACTCATAGTGATTAATTAAAATGTAGCCTGAAGCAAAATAAGGTCAAGCATCTCAGTCCACAACCATAAAACCAAAATCTTTAGGGAAGAATCAATAAAATGATTCCTAGCTGATTCTATTAAAAATATCAGGTAAAGAAAAAGAAGATTCTCTAAGCCGAGCATAATATATTCTTTAAAAAATAAAATGGACACATTGGTGATAGAACATAACTTTGTGAGTATCTTGGGCTTTAGCAGTTCTAAAGGGAAGAGAAATTCTGAAAGGTAAAGATGTTACGGGAAGGAGGTAAGAGAGCTACGCTGATTTTTCCTACACAATAATTGTCAAGAGCCTGCACAAACCTGTTTCTTGTATTCACTCAATCCCTTTAAAATTATAGCAACTCTGCATTTTTTCATTGAAGGCCTATTAGTAGTGTCTGCATTGTCTGAAAGAATTAACACAAACTGCCAATGTTTTAATCACAACTATTTCTTTCAGAAAAAGCAAACTTTGCTTCTCAAGCTATGCCCTGGGTCCAAAGTGAGTGTAACATGGAGAACTGAAAGAAAAATTAAAACTGGAGCTGTTAAATAAGGTTGTGATGTTTGTGTCACTTCTTTCTTAATGAAGAAATAAGATGCATTACAGCAATGGCTCAAGAATATTTCATTTGTAACAGCATCTATACTGAAGTGTTTTAGGCCATTACTCCAGACTATTTCCAAGTATTTTTTGTTTTCTCTTTTAATAGGTAAAAACTTCACAGATTATATCTGCATCTGGAAATAATGTTCAACAATAAGTGAAAGCATGGGTTTGCTTATTTCAAATGTGTTGCTTATATATAGTCTTTGAAGTTTCTTTAGATGTGCATAGAGTTTGGAGATTTCTATGGCAAATCTGAAGCACTCAATTTCACATTCGCTAACTGTTAGTGAATTAAATACTATTTGAAACTAGATTGTACATGTTCCTTTTTGGTCTAGTGAACCATAGGCACACTGGGTAACAAAACTTTCCAAGCTACTAATTTTGATTCATAGGAACATAATTATATCTTTAAGGTCTTAGACAGTGTAATCTCAGAAACATTAATTATTAGGAACTTAGTGCTACATCTTATATTTTTCTGTGTGCTGTAACCTCTTGATTTATGCCTTTGCTGTTATTTCAGATTCATCAATCAATATTGGTTTTGAGGTCCTGATCTTCTGAATGAATTTAGCAAACTACAAGACATAAAATTATTGTAAGTAAAATCTTTTTCACATTTTTGCTCTGGTTGAGGTCAGGGAGAGTTCTTAAATAAAATATTTAAGAAACATCTGAATATAACCCAACGACAGTGTGGGAAAATTATGTTATTTCTTAGAGTATTTTAACATCAAAGGTAGCTCTGGAGAGACAGACACTCATTAAAAGCTGAATTACTGAAAGTGTCTGGATAGTGTACTTAAAACTGTTTCAGTCAAGTGAAATAATTTAAAGTCTGAAGTGTGATCCAGAATCACATATGTCAATTATCATGTTGTCTGTGGTATTAAAAATGTGTGCAGTTGGAGCTTAATTACATGAAATCTCTCAGAGTTAGAAGCATTTCATCCTTTCCCCTTTTATCAGAAGTGTGGTCTTTTTAGATATTGAATGCAAATAAACCACAAAATGAAGGAAATGGTTCTTCTGTCAGTGCATATTACTGAAAAGCAGGAAAACACTAGAAATTCACAAAAATTAACTTTAAAAAATTGTGCTGATGGAATTTGATTAACTGTTGATGACGTTGATTGACTGAATGTAATGAATTTTTCAAGTGGAACAAAGACTTTTTCATGAAGAATTAGTTGAAAGACATGGTGTCTACTGCATTTATATGTTCTCATCCCTACCAAAGTAGTATTTTTTCCACCAAAATGACCAGCACAACGTTCCAAATTATGCTTTGGGGTTTTTTTGTTTGTTTGTTTGTGGATTTTTTTTCTTTTCAAAAAGATGATGCATTGGTGTTCTTTTCCCATCCTAAAACACAGGGAAAAAAACCCTTGAACCAATATTACTGCTCTGTTGTCTCAGTTGCCAGCTCCATATTAACTTTAATAAAGGAAGGACTGATCCCTGCTATTTATAACAGTAAAACACTGTGTCCTTCCTTAAATGATGATATGAGCTGATGTCAGAAGAAATGCTTTAGCAACTTGCCTATAAAGGATGGAACAGGAAAACTGTTTACTGGGCTTTCGAAGTCCAAGATGGACCTGTTGATTCTCACAGAATACCATGCAACCCCAAAACTTAGATGTTTTGGGAGTAAATATGCAAGTATGAAGAAAGAATTTTTAATTATTTTTTTAATGGGCACTTACTTCTGTATGGATCCCAGCTTTTAGTTACTTGCTGTAATAGTCTCCAAATGAGACTTCAGGGAGTGAAATGAAACTTCAGGATATGTGATTTGTACAGCAGATTAGAAGAGAGTCATCATTTCTTGTGGAAAGATGCCTCCTCAAAGTTTTATCTGCCAGATTCTGCTGAAGAAAGGTAAAGCTTCATGGAGGGGCATAAAGTGATGGTTGGTGATAGCAAAGATGATAGAGTGGAAACAATGCACAAGTTCCTATTTGCTGGGATCAGAAGGACAGCAAGAGAATTAAGTAAGTGTGGTGTACTCCTACCAAGAAGACTAAAACTGTTATGGCTGGATTTGATTGTTCAGCTTGCTTCAGGGGCTGAGAGCTGGACTGCCTGAACTCTGTAATAGTATGAACTGTCAGCATCAATTTTATAGCGATTCTTACAGGTATTAGTTAATGATATTTCACTATTCAATACCTGTAATTCACTTTTCAGGATTACATTATAATCAGTCACACAAATGATCCAATGGTTTGTTTTAATCAGCTGTCTGCTCAGATACAGTGTGATGGAAAAAAAATAACCCCAAGCTTGAGAAACAGCAGCCTTTATTTCAGCCAGAGATCAATACTGCTCACTCAGTTCTTTTTTAGCAGTGTTTTTTTAACAAAGGCTATTTTCTAAGAACAGAATCACAGTAAAAATACTAAATGCTTTAAGCAATACCTGTACTATTAATAGACATAGCAAGGAACGTTGCTTTCCAGCTGCTTTTGAAAGTAGGCTTTTTTCAAGGTTTTAATTACAGACAAAAGAGGGCCATGAGTTCTTGATTTCCTTTAAGTCAAACCCAACATTTAGACTAGCAAATCATCTAGAGCACTCAATGTCTCTGAGTCCTGTGTTGTGACTTAGGATGTGTCAGAGGCTGCTGGAAACTCTTGACTGATTAAAACTACAATTGAGAGAATTTAGCAAGTTCTTAAACAGTTTACTCATTTGCTTTAGTTTCTGTATTATTAAGTGAAGGTTTGAAGGCTTGCTTCTATTTGAAACTACAGGGAACAGTAATTCAAATGGAAACTAGTTCATACATCTACATGAATTGTAAATGTGCTTAGCAGACTCTTGCGATAGATTTCATGTGCCCTGTTATTACTGTTGTGGTTGCTGTTGTTTTTATTTTTCTTCTAGAAAAGGATATGTTATCAAAGCCCAGTAATCAAACATTCCTGGCTCACTTTACCACAAAACTGCACAGAAATTTTGATCATCTAGTTCAGGACTAAGAAAACATTTCATTCATGTGCTTTTCCATCCTTCTTCATCAACATCTCTCTCCGATGTCAGAAATCTGCTTAAGAAAATTTCATATGGAGATTTTCACCCTATTACTGTGAGTCTGTGCATGCTCTATTATTTGTGTTTATCTCAGGTAAAAATTAGCTGAGATGAGTGGTGGTTATTTTATTTAAAATTGATATTCTAGGTGGACCAGAAGACATACTACTGTGTTAGGCAATTTCAAACAGAGAGCCAATGACAGCTTCTGTCTCAAAGAATATAAAATTTGTTTGTGATTTGTGAGAATTTAGAGAACTGCCTGCAAAATAGCAAAATGAAAGGGCAATCAATAATGACAACACTTTTCCAGCAGAATTCAAAAGCAATTGAACAAAATCCTTCAACAAATTTAACTATGAAAGCAGAGTTTGGAGCTCCAGATTGCCAGAATATGATGTCTACAAAATGTTACTTTCTGACCACATTATTTCACTGTCCACCAAACCACATGTTCCACAGCACTTGGCAGAACACCTCTGTGCTACTGATCTGAACTAATTTTGGAACAGACAAGGACTCTGACACTGTGCAGCTGAAAGACAATTGCTGCATCCACAAAGGGCTCTCTTAAAATATGTTCAACTTTCTTTTAGAACCAGCAGTCACTGTTATGATGACAGGTGACCTAAGAAACCTGAATTTCTGCCAGCACATTCTTGACTCCCATTATAGCACCATACAGGTATTTTTCACCTGATGTAGGATCTCTGGTATGACCTTTTCTGAAACTTACTGACTTTATTTTAAGCGGTACCTTTCTAATGCTGGCAATACCTTCATACATTTCAATGAACTGCCCTGAAAATAATAGACTTTTGTCATCTAGTACAAAATATTTCAGCTCCAAAAGGAATATTTTGCATCAGCATCAGTTCTGAGACTCATATTCCCAGCTTCTCTGCCTTTACATCCTGGAGAAAAAAGACAGATTGTTCTCATTTTAATGTGTCAAGGGACATTGTTTTGTTGTTGATCTGTTTATCTTGACTTGTAATTTACTTGTATACTAAACTAACTCATTCTATTTTTAGTTATTTATTTTGTGTCGCAGCTATAGTCTAGATTAGTTTGCTTCTGTGCATGGCTCTGTTCCAAGTAAATCTGTTGAGCCAATGTAAGCACATGACAGTCTGATGAAGTGCTGGCACTTCCTTAGTAGTAGTTTTCCAGATGTCAGTGAGTTATTTCGAAGAACATGAGCTTTAAAAACTACAATAACAACACTGGCCCCAACAGATATTCCTATGCACTGATTTCTACCTCAACTTTTGTATGCATGAAAAGGAGACATCTGGTATTCTAAGCAGTGGCAAGAAGCTGTATAACAATGCTTGATTAGAGCAATGTCTTGCTAAATGCTGCCTTTTGCTTTCTCATTTTAAAAGTATAGTGCAGAACTAATAACATTACATAGTGAAGTATCATTGCCACTAAAAAATAAGTTATGTGAAATTTTCATTTTCCTTACCCTAGTTCTACTTAGTCAAGCAGACCTAGTACAGTCTTATCATGCTACTATACTACTGATCCACAATGAAATACAATTATTAAAAAAACCCAACTAAACATGTAATAAACCACAACAATTGCCTGAAGAAACCTTGAAAGATGGGAATTATTAATCTTTTTCAACACAAGATCATCAATTGCATCCACAAATTTCCTTAAGCACTGTTAATGCAGCAATAGAATTATGTATTTTACTATATTAAGGGAATAACGTATGAAAAATCTTATGGATTATATATGTGCAATTATCCTCATTTAGCAAAGCTATTACTATTAACTTAGAGTTAGCCATGTGGTAAAGTACTCTCAACAACTTCAAATAAACTGCCCATATTCATGAAGTCAGGCATTTATATATATGACCTACTGAACTGAGAAATTAATTATTTGTGGGTTTTGAGAGCACACTTAAAAACTTATTGACTTTAGGGGAGAATAAGCTGTTACAGAGAACATTGAAACATGCTCTAGAATATTTGCAGTAGGAATAAATTTTGTATTAAATTGCCTGGGACTTTTCCACAGATGAAAAGTTGAGTTCATATAATCCCATCTGGAAAAAAATAATCCAATAACGGAGCAAGCCCTCAGCTAGGGGATGCAGAAGTCAATAGCAATGACATTTTGTGAAACTTTACACATGCTGAAGACACACTGCTTTATGGGATTTTAATACAACACTCAATACTACCAGCATTAGACAAGGTGTCTGAGACAGCATTATCAGCACTAGAAAATCTCATATGCACATATATTGACATAATTGCATCTTTGTGGACGTTTTGTTCTGCCTTCTGTTTTGAAAATATTTGTTTCTGCTTTCAATGACTTTGAAATACATAAGAAATATTTTGTTTTGAAAAACAAAACCAAACAAGACAAAACAAACCAACCAACCAAACAAACAAAAAACCACCACAGAACAAACCCTCAAAAAAAGCGTTTTGAACTTTGGCCCCACATATTTTCAGGAAATAGGATTCATTGTAGCAAGAAATTCAGCATCTCATATTTACTTAATAAAACCATTTTCCAACAAGGCTCACACAGGCTGCCTCAGTTACTTATCAGCTGAAATCAGATGTGCTAGGAGGGTAACAAAAGTTGCTTTAATCTTCAGGTTAGTCAGCTGCATCAAAAATTCTCATAAGGATCTTGGACCAATAGAAATGAAAGTTTCCTTAACTGAAACTAAATGGCTAGCCTTTTTCCTGTTCTTCTTGCTGTGTTGTCATGATTTGAAGTTGTAGTGCAGAAGAAAGCATAGAATCATAGAATTGTTAGGGTTGGAAGGGACCTCAAGGATCATCTAGTTGCAACCCCCCTGCAAGGGGCAGGGACCCCTCACACTAGATCAGGTTGCTCAGAGCCACATGCAGCCTGGCCTTAAAAACCTGGGATGGGGCTTCTACCACCTCCCTGGGCAACCTGTTCCAGTGTCTCGCCACCCTCATGGTGGAAAACTTCGTCCTAACATCCAACCTGAACCTACCCATTTCTATTTTTGTTTCATTCCCCCTAGTCCTATCACTACCTAACACGCTAAAAAGTTCCTCACCAGCTTTCTTGTAGGCCCCCTTAAGATACTGGAAGGGCACAATAAGGTCCCCTTGGAGCCTTCTCTTCTCCAGACTGAATAGAATCACAGAATCACAGAATCACCAAGGTTGGAAAAGACCTCAAAGATCATCAAGTCCAACCTGTCACCACAGACCTCATAACTAAACCATGGCACCAAGTGCCATATCCAATCCCCTCTTGAACACATTCCAGGGATGGTGACTCCACCACCTCCCTGGGCAGCACATTCTAAAGGCAAACAACTCTATCAGTGAAGAACTTTCTCCTAACCTCAAGCCTAAACTTCCCCTGGCGCAGCTTGAGACTGTGTCCTCTTGTTCTGGTGCTGGTTGCTTGAGAGAAGAGACCAATTGCCTTCTGGCTACAACCACCTTTCAGGTAGTTGTAGACAGCAATAAGGTCTCCCCTGAGCCTCCTCTTCTCCAGGCTAAACAATCCCAGCCCCCTCAGCCTCTCCTCATAGGGATTGTGCTCAAGACCTCTCACCAGCCTCCTTGCCCTTCTCTGGACACATTCAAGTGTCTCAATGTCCTTAAACTGAGAGGCCCAGAGCTGGACACAGTACTCAAGGTGGGTTCTCACCAGACATCTCTAATACACAGCCAAAAATCCCCCATCACTGCGGTCCTACTCTCAGCGTGTTTTTGAAGTGCAGTGACCCAAACTTTCAGGCATCTGCAATAAATTAAAAATTTCAGTTCTGATTCTTTGCTGGTATAAACTAATGCAGCACCACCAGAGTCAGTAAAGCCTATTTACACCAGTGGAGAAATTAATTCTCTCTGTATAGAGACCTTATATTTCAGCTATTGTGGAAGACTGATTTCCTGTCAATAATAAATGTCCTCGGTATCCTGCACAAGTCTTCAGTTTATCGCCTCTGGACATTTTTTAATAGCTGCAAGTCTCAAGATGGAAGCATATTTTTATGCTTTATTTTGAAGGGTGAGGATTGTTCAGAAAAGATGCTTCCTGAGCTGTCCAGGGAAAAGACTATTATAACATCAGTGTGGTTCAACCTATCAGCCTCTAACTTGCGTAAGAAAAGAAACTTATTTCTTTATAACTTGTCTTTCATTTTCACATCCATTTGTTCAAAGACATCTGAAAGTCCCTGAGCATTGACCTGAATAAAATGAAGAAGGAGGCTAATAGAGTGTTCACCTACAGTATTGTTTCCTCTCTTGTTATTAGATGGATATGACCCTGTCTTTGATCTTCCTGCAGATGGTGCAGCCAAGGGTGCCTGGAATAAAGAGTGCTGCACTCCTCCTAGGAGGAAAGAAAGAAAGAGGAGTAGAGCAGGAATATGCACAAGGAAGAAAATGGCCACTCTGATAATTACAAGTGACAAAGATAAATGAGTAAGAATGTGTGAACATGTTCCTCCGTGGGTCCTTAAACAGGTAGAAAATGTAAAAATGCAGCATGGGAGTTGGTGAAGGCAAGGTGAAATGATACTGAAAACCAGGACTTTTTCTTTGATTCAGTAACCTTGTAAGTGAAATAATTAAAGAAATGCAATATTTTTTTGCTTATTTCTATCTCTTGGCAGTATTTTATCTACCAGCATACTGTTTATTTTTCAAGAGTATACCTCCTTATTTCTGACTGCTTGTCAAACATTGAACTTAAGTGTATTGTCAAACAACAGTGAAACAGTTGATGTTTAAACAAGAAACACAAACAAGAAATAAGATAAATTCTTTGCTGTTCAAGATGCCAACCCACCACACCTTAACAGAAGGAACATGCTACTTCTTTGATTGAATAGACTACAGGGGTCAAGAGTTAGGGCTGGGATATCCACTAAACAAGTGACACGTGCTCCCTACCAAGACCTTCTCCCTTCCCAAAGGGAAGAGAAAAGGAATAAAAGAAAGAATCTTATGGATTGGAAAAGCAATCAAAGGATAATACAGAAAGGAAAGTTGGAGATGCTCCTGTGATATCCTTCTGTGGCCTCCATTATTACCATGTAAAAGTACTCAAGAGTTACTCCATCACTTTATACTGAAAGCAATAGGACACTTTTCCCCAGTGCTCCCATGGTCCTGCTGCCACTGCAATGTTGCTGTGTACAAAATGCTCTCTCACTTGTGTGCTTTTGTGCTTGTGATGACAGGCTGTGACTGACACTGGTTTAGACTCGAGGTGAGGAGAAAGTTCTTCACTGAGCGAGTCATTCATCATAGGAATGGGCTGCCCAGGGAGGTGGTGGAGCCACCGTCCCTGGAGGTGTTCAAGAGGAGATTGGACATGGCACTTGGTGCCATGGTCTAGTCATGAGGTCTGTGGTGACAGGTTGGACTCGATGATCCTCGAGGTCTCTTCCAACCTTAGTTATACCAGAACAAGAGGACACAGTCTCAGGCTGCGCCAGGGGAGATACAGGCTGGATGTTAGAAAAAAGTTCCATACAGAAAGAGTGATTGCACATTGGAATGGGCTGCCTGGGGAGGTGGTGGAGTCACCATCACTGGAGGTTTTTAGGAGAAGACTTGACGGGGTACTTGGTGTTGTGGGTTAGTTGCTTGGGCGGAGTTGGATTGGTTGATGGGTTGGACGCGATGATCTTGAAGGTCTCTTCCAACCTGGTTTATTCTATGTATGTATGTATTCTATGTATTCTATGTATACTGTGATATGAAGAGAGAATGGCAGAAGTTTCATGTCTTGTCTTCAGATTTTGACTAAAATAGATTATTAAGAATCAGAATCCAATACTCAATCCATGTACTGTCCCTAGATCTGCTACTGACTTAGTTTGTGACATTGGTTGACACACTTAACCTCTCTGTACTTGTTCCCAGTCTCATTTAAGCTCTCTGTTTTAACAATAAAAGATTGAGTCTTCTATCCCCTCCAGCAGCTTGGTGGTGTTCAAAGTTTGTAAAATACTTTGAGGTCTTCAGGTAAAAATGACTTGCCATAAAATTCAGGAAAGTATTTCCACATGTGTTCACTGACACGTACTTGGGATTGCATTTACTTTTCACTTATAATTTACACTATTTCCTCATTATTTTTTTTAAGGTAAATATATAAAAGATCATATGTATCCAAGTAAGACCTCTGGTGCTGAGTGTGATTAAAAACTGAAATATGAGCCCATTCACTCATACCATCTGTTTTGTTAACCCACCAGAAGGGAACAACAGTTCTACATAGTGATTAAAATGTATGGCAGATAATTGTATCCTGCTCATTTCCTGACTGATTAAAAAGTAGGGAAATATATAGAGAAGTAGTCAGTAATTGTATTTGTTTCTAAAAATAAACTATCAGGACTATTGGAATTATTTTGGAATGGCATAGCAGAAAGTTTTGAAGCCTGAAATACCTTGATTGTCCCCCAGCATGTTGATTCTTACACTTGGAGATTGTGAAAGTGTGTCTTATAAAACATGTTCCTCTCATAAGAGAACCTTGAAAGCCTATCTTCCATACGTCAGGGACTGAGGGGGAAATGTCAATGCTCTTTCTTTATGCAAAAAATAATTATGGCACTAAATGAAACAAAGGTAACTTAGCAACAAGGTATTCATTTTCTCATCTAGCATCTTCTAAAGAATGCCTACTGAGGCCAATCCATGAGCCTTGTGCTATTTATCTGCTCACTTGCATCTGAGGCATTCCACTTCTTTTTAGCAGCGCTGTCCACAGAAATCCAACAAAAACATGAATGAAGATTATAGACTTGAAGTGCAAGGGAAAGACCTTGAAACAGTCTTATCTCCTGTATTTCTATACAATTTACAGATATACATTCTCTAAAGCTGGATGAATCATTTGTATCAATGAAGATTTTTCACCAAATCTAGTCCTTTACATGCTTATGAAGCGCCAGCGAACAAACTGCTCTTGAAACTAATGTGCACATTATTTTAAAATGTTCCATAAAGGCCTTATCCAAACTCCACAGAATTGATGGAAACACTCCTACTGACTTCTTGAGACAGAGGCCAGGTGTGTGTGCAAACATATTTTATTTGATGCAATTTTATTTACTGCAAGTATTGTTTAGGAATATAATTAATGCCATTCAATGTGGTTTTAGAGCAAATAAGTCTTGTCAAACAAATCTTTTACAAATTTCCTTCCAAAAGCTAACTATATAGCTGAATTATTGCTGAGACATTTAGCACATGTGAATGAGGCATGAATGCATGAACGTCTAATTTTAATGTATTTAATAACCAAAACTCTGACAAAAAGATTAATGCTGTGAGATACCAGTGAGAAACATGCAGCTAAATCAAAAATTAATTAACATGTTCATTAAAAAAAATAGCCCATAAATAGGAAACTGCTATTAAAGGGGTTTTGCTTGGGGAGTTTCTGCAGGCTTTTGGTATTGAATCCAAAGTTATTCAATACCTTTCTTAATAGCTTCTTGGTAAATTATATATATAGAGAGATATGTAGAACTGGAAGAATTTATGGAGGATATAAAAAAATGGCAGCATGCTTGAAAGATGAAGATTTGCCTCTCACTGACTGACCGAGCAGTTTAAATAGGTAATTAAAATAATGTAGTTAAAGTTTTGTATGTGGGGATTAAAACAGTAAGAAAGGTAGATCTCTAAAATGGGAAATTACTGAAGACAGCAATTGTAAGGGTAATATATGTTGACACAAAAGAGTGACCAAATCAAGCCAAGCCAAGCTGTGGCCAAAAGGTTTCTGTGGTCCTTGGATGTGCAGGTTGCAAGCAAGTAGAGGTAGCAGGGGGTTTGCCTGCATGACAAGTGCTGGTGAAATCAGTGCTATCCTACTCCACGCAGGACTGGGGCTCGCTTGTGAAACTGAAGAAGGTGCAGAACAGCCACAAATATTGTTTAAGTACTGTACAAAAATGGCTTGTTATGCAAGACTTCAGAATTGTCATCAATTTAAGATATCAGAAGTAAGACTGGAAGGTGACCCAAATAAAGCATGCTAGCAGTCCTACTGAATTGGTGGAATAAGTCATAACAAGAACCAGTGGCAAGACACTGAAGTAAGGTACATTTAACCATAAGTCACTCACCCTTTACAATATTTTACTTTTGCTTTCAACAATGCAAATGGTTAAACACTGAAAGTTGCAAGTACACCAGGGTAAGTACTGGCCAAACACAGCTGTTATCTCTGTGATGAAAAAGAAAGAAAAAAAGCAAGATGTGGTTTAGTTAGACAGCAGCTTCATTAAATCCACTCAACTGGGATCTATAAGCACCAAATCATACAACACAGCTCAGAGGTCTTTTTTCAGCTGTTTCTGCTTGCTTCTGTCTGTTTGATCCCCAAGGCAATGCTGGAGCCAGACTGCAGTTCTTCCAGAATGAGGAAGAATCTGGAACAATGAGTGCTGTTTTCTCTCTGCTCTGAACAGTAGATCTCCTTGAACCCAATTTCATGGAACACTGAAATAATATCATAAAGTATAGGATCACCTTTATGGGAGGCACTAGCAATTAGTTTGGTTGACTGGCCCCTGCTTGCAGTTAGTTGCCAAAGAGATAATACCATTTTTAGCAGAAGGTGAAACATTCTCACTCTCTGTCTCTGAGCTCATTACTGAGGTATATAAGTGAGATATAATTACTTGTCATATATTGGAGATCAGATTAGATGATCCAGTGGTTCCTCCTGCCCTTACATTTTATGAGTCCTTCACAATCCACTTTCTCGTTGGTCCCAGGAATCAGATGCCAGTGCTCCCATTCCCTAGTGTTTATGACTATGACCTTTATAAACAAGAGTTCTTGAATAATTTAATGGAAAGGGAGGGTGGGAACTGTGAAAGCAATCTAAAGTGAGGTAAATGAGCTAGAGATAAGAAAGCCTCAGAAATGTTAGGACATTTTAAGCCTATTTACAGAGCATAATAGTCTGCCTGCATATAGAGACACCAGATTTTAAACATCTGTTCCCTTTCCTGAAGGAAAGGAGGCAGAGGAATGGTGGTGTATCACTCATCATGCAGAGTCTTTCAGGACATGTTCAACATTTTCATTCTTGCTTTCCTGCTCTCATTCCAGGTCCATGTATAGGATTTCAGATGGCTCAATAAATGCTTAAACTATGTTTAACAGTTAGTATCTTTGACTAAACAGTGTCTTCTGTGCTTTGTTTCTTATAGGAAGTGATAGTGTATTCTCAGGATACTGCCTAGGGTTCTTTGGTTGTTCTGGGTGTGATATTTTTCACCAGGTACAATAAAATAACTCTGCTGGCTGATATGTTAGCTTTAGGAAAGTTCTGCTTTGTGAAGGATATCTCCATTTTACTTTCTAGAATTATTGGAGAATTGTATATTTTTCTTTTTTCTTCTGTTCTGATCAGAATATTTTTAACTGATGCTGTCTCTAAATGGCTACACTATCTGGTGAGTCTTTAATATTTGCTGAAAGTGAATCAGAGATGACTTATTTCCATGGAGAAGCCTTCTGTATCTTAGGAACTTTAAAAATCAGTTTCTGATACATTGTTGTGCTGTCCACATTTGAGTAAATTACAACAGGATTTTTTTTTTTCTTTCCTTTTAATTTTTTTTTCTTTGTGTGTGTATGTGAATACAGCAATTTTAGGATTGTGCAGAAAGATGAAATGGCAACTTCTACAAACCATTGCATCATAGCATCATAGTGCAAATGTCTCTATGGTAATAAGTCAAAAGAGATGTAAAGAATCCTAAGTACTTAACTGGTTTTGATTTCAGTGACACATAGATGCCTTAATGTTTTTGAAAGTATATGTTTTCATTACTTTGATTTCCCCCATTAAGCAGAATAACACATCAAGAATAATTTCTCCTTGTCTGAAAGACAGAATGCAAGAAAAGTTATTTGCTAATAAATATGCATTGGCTTTCTAATCTACAGACAGGAAGCATGATGAAAGCTTTCAAATATATTTTGTTAGGTTTGGCTGTAATGTAATAGTAATGTTATTTAGATAATAAAGTGGACTTACAAGGCTGTTATTGTTTCCTTTTATAATATCAGTAGTGGAAAGCTATGAAATATGTAAATATAGTTCAACAGCTTAAATGAAAACATGTATTTCCTTGTAGCTGTATTATGCAAGGGGCTAGGCTCACTAAATGTAGTTTGGCTTCACAGTGCTCCAAATACATTTGTAAAAAAAAAATTGTAATAAACATAAGCATATTTTTTATCTTCTGTGGGCTATATGTTGACTTAAGAAAGATTTGCTTCCAACCTGAGTTTTTTGACTCTCAATACACCCTGTTTAGCAAGATAAACTACAGCCCCTGTGGCATACAAGAGAAACTTCAGAGTTAGCAGTTTAAGCAAATACTTAACTTTCAGTGAAGGTAAAGTGGGTTAGGAGATGAATCAATATTTGTACCTTTGCTGTTCTTCCAAACCTTCCATGTGATAATTATTTAATTTCTAAATACATGCAATTTTGCCATGCAAAGATTAGAAAGAGAAAAAATAAATCCCTAGAGTTTCAAAAAGCAATGTGATTAACATTGAGTGTTAAAAACTTGACAAAAATGGCAGATTTTCTTATTCAGTGTGAGACAGATAATTGGCTCTGTCTGGGCTATTCTATTATGTTATTCTATTATGTACCCAAGAATACCTTTTATCAAAAAATAATAATCACCAAGAAATTGGGTTGAACCTTCACCTTCTACCCTATTACATAGAAAATAGATAGGCTCAATAAGGAGTTTATAAAATGAAGAGTGAAATTGAATAAGGGGTAAAAGAAAAGAAAGAAAGAAAGAAAAAGCTTAAAGAAAGAATCAGGTCCACATTTACTATACTTTGTGTAAGTGGCAACTGACCAATTAACCACTTTCTGAAGTTTGGGGTTTTTTATCATTTTGATGAAAAATAATTAAGTAAGGATTCCATTTACTTTCTTGTGCCACAATGGTGGTGGGCTTGGTTTCAAATGGTAGAACTTAGTGTGAGGTCTACCTTTGAAAAGTGAAGGATACCTATGAGAAAATCATTACATTAAGGAATAGACCTGTCATTTTAACAAGGTTCTTTAACACTCATGCTAAACATCCTGTCAAACTCCATTCTGCTCATCGCTTCTGCTGGGGACAAAATGATATTTTCCCCTATTTCTCTTTAATATTGCAGTAAACTGGACTGTGGCTTTAGATATAAAGATGTCAAACTACAGTGTATTAAGCTGAGCTGTAAATGAAGATAAACGTATGTCTCAGCAGAAGGGTCAGGCGCAGAAGACAAATTTGAGATTGTTTGTTTGTTTGTTTCTCATGGCAGGAGATCCTGCCCTTTGTTTTCACAAAAGACCTTATAGATAGAATTTGGTAACAAAACCAGAAAAATACATTAAATCAAGCCCATGGTGTGCCATCTCAATTGTACAGGGGAACTTTAATTGAGTTCATTATGGAAAGCACATTCTGGTCTTTAACATGTATGGATGTTTACTGTAGACATAGGAATCTATGTGTGACAAGGACAGGTTGTGCTATGGAGAACATCAGATCAATGGACAAATGGAACTCCTGTAAGTTTAAAACTCAATATGCTTGAAAAAATTGCAATGGGAAAATAATCTGTATCATCATGGCAGGGGAAAAGTGGGGCAGGAAAAGTTGAATATAGATTTTCCTGATTGGTGAAACATCATATTTTTCTCAAAAAGTTTTAGAAATTCCAGAGTAGGTTTTGACAATTATCCTCTCATTTCTCAGTAAGAGGGAGAATGCAGAAGACAGTAATTATATATTTAGCTTTCCTTCCACTTAAAAAATCTGGGTTTTGACACTAATGCATCATTTTTGCAGAGAACTTCATCTAAGTACCTGTTTTGAACTGCTTTTGTTATGGCAGAAAATTTTACTTAATGTTTGGAAGAAAAAAAAAATAATAAAAATGATACAAGAAGGAATTTTACCTTGCTTTTGTTAGAATGAAAGGTGCTTTGCATTTGGCTAAAGTCACAAAATTTTACTTTACTCAAGGTAAGGAGTGATTGAAGAACAGACATCTTTGTAAACTACTCCTGAGGTTCCCTCATCTCATGCTCTTTCATCCCCTGGAAACCTTTGAGAGTGCCTGCAATTGTGGTTTGAAGTCACGCCATCCATTGTACATAAAAATATTGGGTTATGTCTCATTCAGTACTAGTGATGGTGTTTACAATATTTTTTGAGCAAATAACGCTGAAGAATATATCAGGTACCAGCATTATAATAATTTTTATAGACTGAATATGTACGTGTGAAGTGAGAAGACACATTGTCCTAACACAGAAACAGACTCTTTTTTTGGTATATTCAGACCAGAAAATTAATAGGCATTTGTATTCATGTTACAGGAAAACTGTTTGTATATCTCTGCATTTGCCTGTTGTGTTTTGAGTTAAGTTGTAGGGACCAGTCTTTGGAGTATTTTATACATGGAAATAAAGCAAATTATTTCATGGCTGTATTAGAAATCTATTTCTTAATGATGTTGTAGTTTGAATAAACAAATTGTTATGCATTAAAATTATATAATACCTGGTATTTCATTGGCTGTTGGCCAAATATTAAAACAACAACACCTGATACTTCACGTTTATTAGAAGATATCCTAATTGGATAAAGTGTTTATGTTGTGAGGCATATGGCCTTTGATAACTAAACGTGGATGAGATTGACATATTAGTGTAGTTTGAAGAGTATTTTGTGTGTCATAACCCAAGTTTCTGCATTATTTATGCTACTGAGTATTGGATTGATTTATACAAATGTTACTGATGATTATTTAGACAATTGGCTAGTGAATTATTTATGTACCAAGATGTGAGTTGGCTTTAGTTTCCTAATTTTTGTGTTGAATAATTGAGAAGGTAATGAAATATGGGGTTTATTCAGAAATTAGGTAAACTGGACAAATTTTCTGTTTTGCTTGGTGCATACAATGTACCTGGTTGATATTTGCTGGGGAGGCTACTGGGCTTCCTTAGCTGAAGCCTGAAACAGACTTAAATCTCTGTACACAGACCAAGGGGAGAGGCAAGGACCTACACCTTTTTCACGTATCTCATGAAGTACAGGTGGAGAGAATGAGCTAATATTAGTAGTTATGAGAACATTTGAGAGTTTTAGGAGAGCCTGAGAAGTTATGAAGGACAATACAGTCATGGTTGCTTTTGACATAAGAGATGTCTCCTGGGGTTTTCCATTTTCTACTTGTAGCAAGGTTATAGACAAAATACAGTCAGAAGAACTGGGCACCAGAGAAGATAAAAGTGCAATTAAATATCATAATATTGTAAAATAAATGCGTGATTGTAATTTTTCACAGAGTAAGTGATCAATTTGGACAAGGTAGACAACATTCTCTTCAGTTCGTATTATTCCACTACAGTGGGAGTCTGGTTTGGCATAGCACACCTGTAATTGCCTTAAATAGCCACTAGATGTCACTAATGATCCACATAAATTCAGCTTAACCCTTTCAACGTTTTCTTGTAATGCCTAAACGTCAACAAAATGAGCACTCCCAGGACTTTGGGTATTTGAATTGTCTATCATCAGCATCTTCAACAACATAAAAGAAAGAAACAATCTTAAATACAATTCTCAAATTCTCATAAATAAGAACCTCTCAAAAGAAATAGAGATGGGATCAACAGCATGGCAGAGAATGAGTGAAGATACTTCAAAGTAGTATTTGAATGTGAGATGATGGCTACTTATGAATCCCATAAAAATTTCATATCAAGCCCTCCTATGTGAAAGAATATCCCTCTTTCTTTAATATTGGTCTGTGTTCTTTTTACAGTCTCTGCAAGATGGGTGGAAATTTGATAGTTCTTATTTAGATGTTTCAATAACTCCAGGCCATTTCTGAAAAGACTGCAGAAATTCCTTTCCTTTTCAGGCATTCTAAATTAGCTTAGCTGATTGATGAGAAATAAATAATTTTCCAGCATGTTCCTGCTGTGTGAAAGGTGAAACACCTGATGCCCATCCATAGGAGCAGATATCTGCCTAGAAGAGAATACCTTCCTACTACAACAAGAAGAGTAGCGGAACATGAGCAACACCAAACATAAAGCATTTATATTCCCCAACAAGAGTTGTTTCTTCTTAAAACTGCCAAATTCATGGTAGAGGTGAAACAATTCTTTCCATCCTTTACTAGTGAGTATGTTAGGAGGAGAGAAATCAGAAGTGCATTTGTGTATTGTAGAAACAAAACTGAAAAGAAGCTTTTTCAGTCTTCTGGTGCCATTGCTTTCTGTCTGGACTTAAATGGCTTACAAGTTTATTCTTCATGATGGAAGACTTTTTGCTTCTTTAAGCATCACCCATCTCCTTTTTTTTTTTTTTATGGATGACATAGGCTTTTAAGGATTCATTTACAGATAAAAAGAAACATCACAATAAGCTCTATTCACTGGTACAGTTTTAGCTATAAGCTGTGAAGCCAGTTGAGTCTTTAAAGAAAGTCATAGTATACTCTCCAGCTAAAACAGGGCTTAGATGTCCTTTTGTAACTGAAAAAATTATGTGAAAACAGACAAACTAAAAGCAATTTGTATAAGCAACCCAGAGGAGATAGTGGTCTGGGAAACAGAATGTTTCCTGTTTACTGAAACCTGTGCTCGAACATAACACCAGGTTACAGCAAGCCCATGAGGCATGTTTCAGTCCACTTTAAGGTCTTCTGGCCTCTGCAAAGATAACTGACCTTTGTGGAGACAATTATTCCTTAAAGTATATGATTTGACAATATTAGCATAATTTAACTAACAAACTAAAGTCCTACTACTGGTTATGAAACCAGCTTGCCTTTAAGAAAAAACCCCCACAAACTCCTTCTAAGGACTCCTTCTAAGCAGGCATTCTCTATTGCAATGCATTCTGCCAGATAACTACATGCAGTCTAATGAGAAGTGAAACCTCCATCTATCTTGACATGAATAATTGAATTGTTTGTTCATGAGTGAAATAGTGTGGAGTCACCTATTTTGAGAGGACTCTCATTTGTTAGTTCTTTTATCTAAATACTGCTTTCCATCTAGTGCTGTAAAATCTGATGTAGGTAGAGTGGATCTGCAAATGTTAGGAGATGCTCTTATGTCCCAGAGTCTTCTAGGTAACAAAGGAAGGGCTCTCTCAGAGGAGATTCTGAGGTTTGTAAAGTTGTGTTGTTCTATTACTGCAGCACAGTAAGGGTGTTAATAGTGGTCTTGTCCTGGCTTCTACACTGTATTTTTCAAACAGGGTTTTGTATCACTATGGTTTTGCATCACACCTGCCCTAGTTTTGGGTCCCACTGACTATTCAGTCCACTAGCAACTGGAGCACATAAAGTTTATGTTCTAGGGTACATGCTATAGCTCAGCTTCCTCTAACAGGAATTGAATTTGTGTGCTCAGAGTCATCTCCATGGTGCAAATCAAAGCACAGAAAATGAAGATTTTTCAGTCTGCACTCTTAATAATGTGTTCCAAAATGGAGCTAACATGATAATATGAACCACTGTAAGGGCACTATAAAACCCTAAAGAGATAGTCCACTTAGTGTAGCTGATGTCCATCCCTTTTAGTTTATCAGAGACAAATATTTCTATATATATTTGGAATAAAGTTTGAAAGACATATTCTATCTTGCATGCTTCCCTCCCCCCACCCCTTCCCCCTTCAAATTCAGTAGCTAGAGCAACAGATAAAGGAGCTAGGATCTCATTTACTTCCTGCCACTGACTTATTTAATGATGACAGGTAAAAGATTCTGAAGAGCAGAAACTGGAGATGAGAATTTTATTTTGTCTTCTGGGAAGCACTCCAAGAAAGCAAATCCTTTTCCCCTGTACTCTGCTTTGTGGGCTTTGATGTTGCCAGATAGAGTCAAACCCATGACATTACACTGAAAAGCAAATAGGATTTTGAAAAACTGTGAAAGGGTATTCCTATACTTAAAGAAAACATAAACATGAGGAAACCAACCTCAGCTTCTGAAAGGAAACATAAATTCTTTATCATTTTTTCCCAGAGCAAATATTTATAGATTAACTGCCAATGTGTGTGTGTCAAGAGATTACTCTATATGTGTGAAAAAGAATATGAATAAAGAAAATGAAACTACAGAAATAGAATGAGCACTTACAAACTGTGGTGACAGATTTATTAAACTGAGACCAGCAAAAGAAGAATGAGTCAGAGTCCATTTTAAAGCATCTGGGTGATCAGTGATTCTTTTTAGAGGCTGTTTAGTGCAAAACAGACAATATACAAAACCAGAAAATGTAAATGCCTCAGGAAGTGTAACTTGGGACTTGCCTTTGCAGGGAGGCCTTTACGCAGACAGGGGTGCTAGCCCTGTGCTCATACATTCCCAGCCTACCCCACCCTACTATGGAATATTTGTATATTCTTCCAAACAGAATCAAAATTATTTGAAATCATCTCCTTTGCATCAGGATAGCCTGAGCACTGATCTTTCTTTCGGGCCTGAGTATTCTCAGGCAGAGGAAAAGCATGAATTTAGTAATTGCTGACTTCGTGCATTAGCCACTAAGTGCAACAGGGAAGGATGGTGAAAGATCCATAGTCATCACCTTGTTAGAAGAAAGGATCACTTGTTCTAGGCTTTGGCACTAACCTTCAGGAGAAGATAGAAGGCTGTATAGCAAGTTCTTGTAGTAAAGTAATCAAAACTCCAAAGATGGGCTGAGTTTAAGACATAACCTTTCATCTGAGTTTCCTTTTCGGCTTAGAACTCTCCACACACTTATGCTGGTTATTGTGGATGTAATTTTGAGGGAACTGGCTCCTTTCATGCAATATGTGGGGAGCCTGGCTCTCTAAACCAGTGTAGTGAGTTCTATTACCAGTGTCAACCATCTTACCTGCTGTGTTGGCTTACTTAATTACATTAAATGCAGAAACTAAGTGAGAGCTATAAGGAAAATAAAATACATTTTTCTGTCAGCTCTGGTTTTGGCTATATTCATATAGCCAAAATATAGCCTTTTATAGAGTACTTAATTTTGCACGTAATGAACTCCACTAGACTTAACAGTGGGGTTTGAATCCAGTATATTATGAGGCAGAAGATCAGAATTCATAAAAGTTATCTGCTGTGATTTTAGTAGTAAAATTTCTACTGATTTCTCCTTTTACAGAATTAGGAGAGCACTAAGCCCCTTTGAAAATGTCACCCTGAGAGTAACAGAAGGCTTTGCAGTCTTTAATACTGAATGATGCACTGCTGGATCATCCAGCATTAGAAATTTGAATCAGCACAGGAATGAGCTCACAATTGTTTTGTCAGATTAGTCAAAAGATGTGAAACACAGCATATGCCAGTTTCATGCTTTTATATCAGATCTATGCTTGCTATGGGAAGGCAGAAATCTTATGATCTAGCAAAAAGCCTGCCAGTATGTACCCAAATGTTTTAAATGAATATGAGATGACAAAGTGAGTTTATACTCACATAGCAGAGTGAGGAAGAAGATTTTTCTGTCATGTGGCTGCAACATTTTTGATCTAGTACCAGCTAGCTTAAAGATGAGTTGGCTACATCACTCAGTCACAGCCTGAGTCTCTCAGGCTTTGCCAACATCATGTTCAGTAGGTGGATACAGGCTTTGTCTGTGTGAGCTCTGTGTGCGTCAGATGGGATCCAGCTGTAATCTTGCAACTGTGCAGCTCCTGCTGGTCTGGTGTTGGTCATGAACTATCAGATCCTGTTAGGAAGCTAGCTATGTTGTTTTAGGCTCAGACTCAGCTAACATTCTGCATGTCATATGAACAGATTATACTGTTGCAAAGTGGGCTTGTATTTACTCAGAATAGTAATAATAATTAATAATAATAATAAATAAGTAACAACAATAAAGAGTAAGCTGGCATATTACTGCAAAATACTGCTCTTGGACAAAACCCACAGCATGCTAAAAAGTATTTTTTGTGAGTCACCTGTTTGAGAGAAAGACAAAACCTGAGAGCTCCAGACCACTTTTCTATGTAAGTCTGGAGCATTGTCATCTGATTGTACTAAGAATAAAATATGTGTGCTAAAGCCCACCCAGATGATTAAAACTTAATTTATCAGCATATTTGTATGTGACATTTTGCACTTGCAGACAAAGGAAAACAGGACTGAGTTGTCTTTGAAACATTTGGTTGCAAGCCTGGGCTAAAATGCATGCATGAATCAATAGCCTTAGTATGTTAACTCAGGTATGCAACAAAGGTGGCTTTCCTTGATTTACAGTCAAGACCCCTGGTATCTCTGTTGTAGACTAATTTTTTCCCTACATATTCTGACTCTTCACAGCTACCTTACATGTTGCTCTGGGAACAACTTCTTAGTGATGGTGGTTCCTTTCTGTGCAATCCAAAAGCAATTTCTTTAAAAATGAGATGTGAAGAGTGGAATATTAAGCAAAAAATAACAGTATCAGAGTTTGTCCTTCAAATGACAGTTTGTTTATTCTGGAATTTTTAAAGGTGTTTGAGGACGTTGAACTGTTTTAGGCTTATTGAAAGTCAGCCGCCTTAGGGAATCTTTGAAAGTCCTAATTTTATGAAAAGTGTCACTCTCTATATTTGTTTGCATCTTGGTACAGTCAACTTGTGCATGCAACTAGCCAGTGTGGTTTCATATAGCACTTTACACTTCTCCTTCCCCTATATTATTAATTGCATTCAGTATTGTCCCATTTGCTTATAATATAGAACAATATTTTCCAATAAATTATTCCAGTAAAAACATAAGTTCCTTTCTCAAAATACTATTGCCAGGCAAAGATACACTGATTTTCTGAACAAAGACTTTTTTCATCAGGCATTGTCAGTTGTAAACAGAAATTTAGCATACTACAGAAAGCTGGCATTTGCCTCTAAGCCTTACCTTTGTCTTGAATGCTGACCAATACATATGTGCTTCTGCATATTCACTAACTTCATTGTGAAGCTCTTCATTTCAGAGAACTGGCATGAAAAACCCATTGACTGTATAAGTAGAGTCTGCTGAATGCTCTGCTGAATGCTCTGTCATTCCCTGAGAGATTGAGCATATCTTTCCTAATTTATCCATATAATTAAGGTCATTAGGCTGAAGTTAAACACTGTGAATATCCTCCATATCTCTCCATGTATTTTTATCTGTGCCTAATGTAACTATCTTGATCATAATGAAGGTTTCTGAAACTCTAAAAGGAATACCAGACATGTATCTTATCACTCATAGGTACCTTCTACTAAACAAGCTTGTTGCTGTTAGGGAAAGGAGCACCTGAGAAGAGAAGTCATTTACTGTCATGCAGTAGATCTCTCTCTGTATTCTCCTATTCCACACAGAGTTATGTTTTTAATAGCTCAGAGAGCAGCTGTATTTGAACTCTGGATTTTTTGTATAACTCTTTGTAAGGTTTCTTCATCCTTTTGTGTGTGTGCACAGATGCAATGAGCTCTCAATGAGACTATGCAGGTGAAAGAACAGTTTTACAGGATACATTTAAATTGCAAGTTGCAACTCTCTCTAAGCACACAGAGGAGCATTCAAAAGCCCAGGCATTTCAGAATGCTCTCTTGATAGTTACTGACACTTGCCACATGATCAAACTTAATGAAACACTTCAGAAAGACCCTCTAAATTCAACCTAGGTGAAGGGATGCAACTAAAGGAATGATTCGCATGGGTTGTTTATCCTTCAAGATTTAAAGTCCTTCTCTGCCTAAAAAAGTTTGTTGTGAGTTAGGTAACAATGTTAGCATTTTTAAAAAGAATAATTAAGAGTATTTGGACTCTACCTTGTCAGAAGTAAAATGTTCTGAAGGCAATTCTGCATAATATTAATTAGGGAAAAAAAAAAAAAAAGAGGTGAAATATTGGGGATGACACAAAATTATTTGGTTCCACATTATTTATTTATTTTTTCAAATCAGGAAAAGAATAATTTATTTTTTCTGAACAATTTTTATTTTTGCTTTACCAAAATAGTGTGCACATATGACCAGGAAACTGAAAATTAACTATTCTTGGAATTATAATTGTAGTTCTTCTGTTTAATTTGGGGCAATTACCATTTCCAATGTAATTTTCACAGCATGAGTAATATACTTACTATATCTTTACCATTAATAGGCACAGATGTACCATAAACTTATCCATGATATGTCACCAAACATCACAGCTTTGAATTGAAAGGGCTTCAGACAAGTCAGGCTCATCTAGTAGTAGCGCAGACATACATATAAGCAAGAAGGTCAATGGCATTCTGGCCTGCATCAAGAATAGTGTGGCCAGCAGGAGCAGGGAAGTCATTGTGCCCCTGCACTTAGCACTGGTTAGGCCACACCATGAGTACTGTGTCCAGTTCTGGGCCCCTCAGTTTAAGAAGGACATTGAGACTCTTGAACGTGTCCAGAGAAGGGCAACAAGGCTGGTGAGAGGCCTTGAGCACAAGCTCTATGAGGAGAGGCTGAGGGAGCTGGGATTGTTTAGCCTGGAGAAGAGGAGGCTCAGGGGAGACCTTATTGCTGTCTACAACTACCTGAAGGGAGGTTGTAGCCAGGTGGGGGTTGGTCTCTTCTCCCAGGCAACCAGCACCAGAACAAGAGGACACAGTCTCAAGCTGCACCAGGGGAAGTTTAGGCTTGAGATGAGGAGAAAGTTCTTCCCAGAGAGAGTTGTTAGGCATTCGAATGGGCTGCCCCTGGGAGGTGGTGGAGTCACCATCCCTGGAAGTGTTCAAGAGTTGATTGGACGTGGCACTTGTTGCCATGGTTTAGTAGTCATGAGGTGTTGGGTGACAGGTTGGACTTGATGATCTTTGAGGTCTTTTCCAACCTTATTGATTTTATGATTCTATGACTGGTAAATCTGCATCTGATTGTTTTTTTGTGTTTGTGCTTTCTTAATCATAAGTGAATTGTTATGAACACAATTTGTATCGCAGTGGTAAAACTGATTTGGAAGTTTTATAGTTTCACAGTCCTAAGATATGTTGAATCTTTCATGCTCTGCAGTTCCAAGGAAGACTTTTAACATCACTGTATTTCTAATAAAAACAGAACAATACTTGGGAAATACAATGGGAGAGTTCTGGAATGTTGATGTTTTTTGTCTTGTCAGTTGCTATTTCAGGTGAAATTGTCTGCAGGCATGCCTGTATGCCTTCCTAACTACATAAATAATTCTACTAACTGTAAGATTGTTTGGCTGGGAAACCAGATTGCTCTTAAACTTTTTACTGGATTAACCTGTGTATATTATTCTAAATATGCTGGATTTTTCTTTTTTATTTTTTTTTTTCTTTTTCCCACCTGATAGAAATTACACCTAACATTTATACCTTTTTATATCTCATACTCTCCTGTTTAGTCTTCTAACAATAATGATTCTAGAAATCACAAATTTGAATATTTTTTTCTTTTTGCTTCTTGAAAACTCTTGCCTCCTTGATATTTATAACTTTTCATTTCACAGGTTGTTCACTACTACACTTGGTTTGTAGCAGGACAAGGTAGCTTGGCTTCTCTTTTTTTTTTTCTCTCTGGGTAACACTCTGGGTAAAATATTCTCCAAGCAGATCTTAGTAATGTGTGATTTAAAAATAAATATGATCAATTCAGAACTCAGGGAAAGTGTATAAAAAGAGCCAAGCTGACAGCCCTTCAGACTCAGCTCTCTCTCTATTTGCAGGATAGCAACGGTAACGGAAAATTCCTGCCTAAAATTCCTTGAAAATTGTGTCTTATCCTAGTCTCAGGGCAACTTCCCACAGACTGATTAAATCTTTGGCATCTCAGCTAGGGTTTGTGACAGTTGTTGTTAGTGGTGGTGTTATTTGATGTAGAAACTTGTGCATCAGCAGTTTGACTGAGACCAACAACTTGTTGACACAGTACCCTTATATTTTTATTAATTAGTGTGCATTGTGTTTTCCTCAAGAGTTAAGAGGGAAAAGTGTAGTCTTTTAGTGGCTTTAACTCCATGACTACTGTGCAGTAAATATATGGCTGATAATAAAATTATTATGGCAAAAGATTACAGGCTGGGTAAAACACTAAGCTAGGAAATATTATAGTGAAACAGCATTTTGCTGCTGAAAAAAAACAAACCTCTTTGCATTTGTCACTCTCAGTAAAGAAGCTGATATCCAAACTTATCTTAAATGTTCAGACTTTGGGAATATACCCACACCTTCCATAATCACAACAGAATAATGATACAATAAATCACTTTTATGAGTCCTGTCTCCATTAAATCATGTGAACAGTAATTAAATTGTGCAATGAAGGAGCCACTGAATTCAATTTCAGTAAAAATCATCTTCCTGTCCTCTTTCAGGAAAAAGATGGTGTTTTAGAGGTGAGAAGTAAACGGAGTGAGATAAAAAGGAAAGGTGTTCCTCACACCATTTCTCAACTACATTTTTCAATGTTTGGCAAAGAAAGAAGTGCTGGAAGTGGACTATTTATGGGTACTTGAAGTTAGCATTTGTAATCTACAACGTGAAAAAATCTAAACATTGGTAATTACACTGGAGGGTAGTCACATTCATGACAGATAATTATTGCAGATGTCCATATGGGCTAACATGAACTGAGCTGCTCATGTTTAAAAGGGCACATTTTATCCCTGTATCCTTAGTAAACACATTCCTTCCACCTCAGCTCCCAGCCTGCCCAGTGGTGTGCAAGTCTCATGAAACCTCTTCCAAACCAGCATTAACTGGTGTCACAACTGACAGTCACAGACAACAGGCCAAGGAAGGAGACAGAAATACTTTCAGCCCAAAGACATATCTGGGCAAATGTGGGAAGCTCACAGGGCTCCTGCCTTTGGTTACATCTTTTCCAACAAAGTCAGGCCAAGGCTTTTAACGAACGTCATTTCTGATTAATTGTTTTAACAAGAAGTATCAAGTTTCTTCCCCTTGTGAGCTGTGGATGTAACTGAAGCTAGATTTTTTTACATGCATGCATGTGTATAAATGACACCACTGCTACATCTTGTGTTCAGTATAATGTCAAAAAATAGGCCTCTGTGAAAAATAACTAAAAAATGTTTTTCAGCAAACCTGAGCCTATGTGGGCATTGACCCTACTACCTTTGAAAGTTTGAGAAGATGAAATCTTCTTTGGAAGTAGTATTTCAGTTCCAAGCACAATTACCTTGTTACAAACAGACATTTCAAATGACTGTTGCCTAAGGGCTTTTGTTTCACTTGATGGGTGTATGTTCCTTATTATTCTATTGCCACTTCCTCACCTGTACCTACATGATTAGTTCATCTCAACACAGGGACACCGAGGAGAAGTTTGACCTGTTATTCAGTGGCAAGCAAGGGTTTTCTTTAGTCTGAAGACAACAATTTTTCTCATGATCTTGTGCCAGAGGTCTACATGTTAATTAGCATTTGGTTCTGAAACAAGATTTACTCTTTTTACAAGCTCACTTAGGACATTCCTAATGTTCTCTATAAACAATAGAAGGTAACTGTTTACGTAAGGAATGATTTTAACACCTCATCCTTGTGATCCAGTTTCAATAAAGTGACTTTAAAAAAAAAAAAAAGAGAAAAAGTCTCAAGTGTTGTATTACAAAAGCTCTGTCACAAAAGCAGTTTATTCTGAGCTTTTCTTTGTTTTGTCGTTTCTTTTTTTCCGGACTATGGGTTTTGGTTTTTGTTGTGGGGGTTTTGGGGGGGGTGTTGTTTGTTTGTTTTTTCAATATTACAATAATTTGACACTAAATCATCCTTCATGAGTCAGTGTGCTGAGTCTGGCTCAGATGGAGTTAATCTTTCCCATATCAGCCTTCTTATTCCTATTCCTATCCCTCATATTGGTAGCTAAAATGGTGCTGATAACACAACAGCATTTTGGCTACTGCTGTGCAGTGCTCACACAGTGTCAAGGCTCTCTCGTCAACATTTCTGCCTCACCAGTAGGTTGGGACTGGGTAAGACTGTGAGAGAGCACACAGCCAGGACAGCTGACCCAAACTGATCATCTGTGAGATGTTCCATGCCAAATAACATCTGCTCAGAGATAAAAGCTAAGAGAAAAGAGGAGGATGGGGGAGACTCTCTATTGCAATGCTAGGTTGAGGAGGGGACTGATAGAGCAGCTTGGTAGGCATCTTGCTTTCAGCCGAGGTTGACCCACCACAGCCCCACCATGCATCACCATGGGCTGCAGGGGAATTTCTGCTCTGGTACCTAGAATATCTCCTCCCCTTCTTTCTTTAGTGACCTTGACGTCTGCAATGTTGTTTCTCCCACATATTCTTACTCTGCTCTCCAGCTGCATTTGGTTTTGTGCAGCAACTTTTTGCCCTTCTTTTTATTAGAGAGGCACTACCATAGTCACCAACAGGCTTGGCCTTGGCCACAAGCAGGTCCTTCAGGGAGCTGGCTAGCATTGGCTCCAATTGACATAGGGGAAGCTCTTAGCAACTTCTCACAGATCCCTGCCACTACCAAAACCTTGCCACACAAATCAAATACAATCAACTGGCCTGTTTTCAGTAAGGGTTTGATTTTTTTTTGTTGTTTATTTGAGTTGGGTTTTGTTTGTTTGTTTGTTTGTTTTCTGTTCAGCTGCTAGGTTCAGAAACACATCCTCTTTCTCAGGACCAAAATGATATCCTGATACAACCCATTCTTGGTGGGTGATGTCCAGGGTATATACCATTTTCCTCCATTTTTTCTTCACAATTTAGGTATATTGACTGCACAGAATCACAGGAAGATTCAGGCTGGAAAAGTCCCTCAGGATCATTAAGTTCAATCAATAACCCTACTCTACACAGTTCACGCCTAACCCATATCCCCAAGAAACACATCTAAACAACCTTTAAAAACATCCAGGGCTGGTGACTCCGAACTCTCAGCTGAAAACTCCATGTCTTTAACTTTGATGCATCACTGCAGGCATCCACTTGACTTTATTCTAATGAACCATATATGAAGTACTTATTAAAATTTCTGCTAAATGTTTTGTCAAGTCAGATTCCAAATTCTACTTTCTTTGGTATTTAAAATCTTGTTCAAAATCAAAACATGAATATCCAAAAAAGATTTGTAACTTTATCATACTTTTACTGGTGCTTGGAGTCCAAAATTTTTTGGGTGTTTTCATACTGCATACTGCAACTGAAGTGAATAGCTATTATAGGTTTACCCAAAAATTTGTAGTGAGAAACACAGGCTCTAAGACCATCTCATTGCAGTGGGAGTGTTGAAGAGCAGAGGTATGGGTTCCTACAGAGGTTTCCACCCATTCTTTTCGAAGTGTGTGAATGGGGAGCTGCCTAGTTTAAGTTACAAATGTTAAAGTATCTGAACATTCATGTTAAAAGATTAGTGAAAAACACTGTTTGGATTAATTTCTGCATAAGTAACATTTATGAGAGAGAGGCTCAGAACTGTGCTTGAGATCAACCTCAGAATACTCTTACTTCTAAAACAATGGCTCCAAATTAAAGGGTTGCTACCTCAGCTAGCACCTCTGTGAAGATGAGATGGACCCAATCTCAGCTGCAGTGGTGAAGCTCCCAACTAGAACTGAGTCATGAGGTCATGAGGTGAAATGAGGGGAAGAATAGAATAGAATAGAATAGAATAGAATAGAATAGAATAGAATAGAATAGAATAGAATAGAATAGAATAGAATAGAATGGAATGGAATGGAATAGAATAGAATAGAATAGACCAGGTTGGAAGAGACCTTCAAGATCATTGCGTCCAACCTATCAACCAATCCAACCCACCTAAACAACTAACCCATGGCACCAAGCACCCCATCAAGTCTCCTCCTGAACACCTCCAATGATGGTGACTCCACCACCTCCCCGGGCAGCCCATTCCAACGTACAATCACTCTCTCTGTGTAGAACTTCTTCCTAACATCCAGCCTAAACCTCCCCTGGCGCAGCTTGAGACTGTGTCCTCTTGTTCTGGTGCTAGCTGCCTGGGAGAAGATTGCGTTATAAAATAAACTGGAAACTTAATGTTGTAACAGAAAAGAAAACTCAATTCCTTTAATTCCTTATTCACAGTGTTGAAGTGGAAAACGTACTAAAACTATGTGATCAAAAACTTGAAGTCACCTTCTTAGATTTTTTTGAAAATAGCTATCAGTATGTATTTGCTCTAGCAGCATGTTGAACTTACATTGCTTCTAGCAAATGATGTCATTGTATGATTGTGGAGATTATATCCTAGTTTAAACAGTCTGGATAGTTCCACTGTTTCACTTAATCAAACCCACATTATTAGAAAGTCTTTTGCTGGGACCAGCAGTTTCTTGTTTATTGCTTGAACCCTTTGTATGGGTGTCCTTTAGGAAACAGTGCCTATCAGAAATACTGCTCTGTGTCAATGGTTTCAAAATTATTTTGTCCATTTTCAAGAGAGAAAAGGAAAAGAAGTTAATACTAATCAGTCCTCTAAAGTGAAGAGTACAGATAGTCATTGGTACCTTCCAAGTACTCTGTAATAATATAATTTTTAAGGCCTTATATCGGTGTCTACCATGAAATTACAACTGGTGTGAATTAGACTGCATCATTATGCCATTAAGGTTCTATAAATAAAGCTATTACATACAAGTACAGAATGGCTGAAAATTGGATCTCTTCAGTGCAGCTTCCTCTGCTATTGATAAAATTGCAAGCCCTTTGGGTACAATTTGATCCTGAAATGGCTTTCTTAGGAAAGAAAAAAAAAAATTAAAAATTAATGTTTGGAGTCATTGTTAATCTATTTTTGTGGGAAATTCTTTTGATGCCTTTTTGCTTTATGAATACCCTATAACCTGTAAGATGTGTTAGGAGAAAGAGACAATATGAGGCTTAAGCTTTTAGTCTAGTGTCTTGAGTATAGAACTCTGCTTAATGATTTTTTTTCCAACAGGAGACAAAAGAAAAGCTTGTATATGGTGTAACGTAAGTGGTCTGTTTGCTTGTCATTAATGCAGCAATACAAGTCCATTTTCATTCCAAAAGGGGCAAGGAATGAGAATGGATCTTTCTTCCCACTGCTTCAGTTATACAGGGTAAAACTCTTTTTCTGTCTCCTCTAGCTCCAGTTTTCCAGCTTTTCACTTAAAATGTATCACCAAAGGAGACAGAGAATAGAATGGATTGTTAACCATGGTAATTATGGGACTCATTCATTCCTTCTTGCTTCAGTTCTGTCTCTCATTTATCCCAAATGGTGGGCACAGTTTTGCTTATCACTTGTCTTTCAGGAGTTGATGTAAAGTATGTCTCAGTCTCAGCTTTGCTTTATGAGCTACCCTGCTGCTCCGTTCTGGTTTAGCACTCACTTTGAACATGCCAATGAGTGACAAAAGAGAAGTGCTTTATTTACTCGACACCTTTGTGGTTTTTTTCCCTGCTTCAACCTTCTAATTCCTCATTCACTGAGAAGAAACAATGCATTTGACAAGTCACATAATACAAATAAGAAATAGTGAATGATGAATGGTAAATAGAGGTAGGACTTTACTGTCATTTACCTTAAGACCTCTTTTCACCACTCTGGCATTACAAAAGCATCTCAAAGTCAACAAAAGCATCTCAAAGTCATCAGAAGCACCTGTTTTGAGGCGCTTTCAGCTGACTGATGGATGGAGGTAGAAGGCAACTTATTATAAATAAGTGCAAGCAATAACAAACAAACAAAATACATCCAAGTAGAAATAATTCAAGCCATTTACAAGTATGTGTGAATAATATCTGATCATCTTGAGCTTGCTTTTGGGAAACAGATTAAGCAATTATGTTATATGGAACATTTGTCACTAGTAATTTCTCCCACACTTACAAAATGATTGAATTTAAGCCAAAGTTTGAAGGCTAAAAAGACCAAATTCTTGTGAAATGAATGAAGCTGGGCATTATTTGGAGATGCTACTTCTATAAGTGCTATGGATACTTATACTCAAAGTGCTTTCATGGGGACTGTATACATAGAAATAGAGACAATCAGTTATGCCCTTTATACTCACTCAGGAGTCAGAGACTGCAATGTGCTGTTTCTGTTTATTATGAGTCAGTGATGGTGCAAGTCTAAGGGAATTACTGAAGATTAGTTATAGATCTAGGCTTTAGTAAATGAGTTGGATGCTTTCTTAATTTGGGATTGATGAAAATGAACTTCAAGAATTACCTCTCATCTGAAGACTTCCACAGTACAGCAAACTTTGTCTTCATGTATTTGATAAGAAAGAAGTTATAGTTAACTGTTGTCCATCCAAAGTTGTGGGAAAACAAGAACCATTCCTCATCCTCAATACCAACTCACTGTCACTCCCTAGAAATATATAATGGTCTATTTTCTTATAAAACTTAGAGAACTCATCTCTAAGCTTAGCTTTATGTGCTCTGGGTCATCGACCCTACCATCCTTCACTTTAAAGCCCTCCACTTCTCTTCCCAATTGCTTTGATATTCCAACTTGTTTTATGAAAAAGCCAGAAAATGTGTAATACAGATTGTATCCTCAGTCAAGTACCATGTCCACACCAACTTGTTTAAAACACACATGAGCATTTTCTTTATTCATCTACTTTGTGCATAAGTCCGTAGTCATGAAGTGCTATAATGTAGCAAGTGAGAGTATGACCACCCAACTTTCAGCTCTGTTCAACAGCAGGGAAGGAGTAAGGAAGAGGGGAGGTGGGTCCAGCAACATGATGGTGTTAGGCTGTGAACTGAGCATGGGAAGGGAGTAAATCATTCTGCTGTCCTCTCACGCAATCAGGACAACCCTCTGGCCACCCAAATGACACATGCAAAAATGCCTGGGAAAGGCATTTCTTGGGATCTAGAGTTGGAAACAGAAAATAAGAGCTGTCCTTTTCTTCTGGCTTTACTTTGGCAGAAAACACAGCTCTAATATTCCCTAAGCCAGAGTAGCAAGTTTGATTTTGTTTACATTTTGAAATATAAACAATCATAAAATACAAACAATTGAACAATATAAACAATCAAACCACCTCATCAGTCATATTTCATCCCAGTGACCATGTTAGAAGTTAGCTCAGAGGTGATAAGAAGAGAGAAACCTTACTGCATTAAGAACAATTACGCTGTAAAGGTTGAATTACACTTTGAAAGTGGAATCTATCCATTAATATCTCAGGTCAGAGTTTTCTCCTACAGCTAAATCAATGGATTCTATTAAATTATTTCTTTTGTCTGTGTGGCTATTGTTTTCTTTTCCATAAAGGGAAAATGGGTATTTGGAATACCATTTGTAACACACCTGTCATTAAGAGTTCTGGGCAAGATAATGAGCCCCTAGCAAGCCATTGCTTGGGTTCAGTCTAGTCCTAAACCACCAGAGCACAAGTGAAAATCTCTGGTCTTGAAGAATCCACCATAGAAATGTGACACCATCATGGTGAGCTTGAGAAAATTGCCACATTGTTGTAATGATCTGGAGTCTTTTTACAACACCTGTAGTAAGAGTAGTGACCCTTGAAAGGTGGCATTTCCTCAGACAGGCCTTAGATGTAAATGGAAAAATATCTAGCATAAGAATGTAATAGCATTGTGAGATATTTTTGATGTCTTATCTTTCAGTTCACTCTTCATGTTTTCAGGATAAAGCTGTAAAGGAAGATGGTAATAAGAGTTCTGGTTGAGCAGTTTAATTACATTTTAGATGAGTCCCCTGTAGTGATAGCACTCCAGTTTCTTCTGTCTTTGACACAAGAATCATCTGGGGACTGAAGGAGGCTGGAGGAATGGGAAAAGAGGAAAATTAATCCTGGCAAATAATCCTAAACAGAGTAAAGAAATGCAATGTGTCTGCTTTCTCTCCCAGTTCATGCCACAGAAAACTTGTTTTTGTTTTGAGAGTGAAACATGCCAATTCAAATTGGTACTTATCATCCTTGGCAAGTTAAACATCATCAGTGGTAATGTTTTTAATTGAAACTGATTCATGTGGTGCCAGCAGAGTTCCTGTGGAAGTCAGCTTTGCAAAAGCAAGCAAGAAGGATGAGTTCAATGAAAAAAGGAACAAACCAATTACAGAGGTCAAACTGAACAATAAACTAAATTTAAACTGAATTCTTCTGAGTTAAAACATCTGCCATCCAGACCCTGCCAATGCAACATATTCTGCTTCTTATAGACACCTGCTGCTGGCCAGTGCTAGGGATATTGCGGTGGATTTTTGTTCTGACCCCATACAGCAGTTTTTGTGTTCTTAAAGATTAACCAGAATCAGAGCTCTATTGTCCTAATATCCTAAGTCAGACATGACTAAATTAGTTCTTCTCTACTTTTAGAAAGTTCTCTTTACTTTGTTTTGTAGTGCAGTGAAGCAAAAGCATCAAAACTGTTGCTTAAAAAAAAATCAAACGAGACCTACAGCTGAGGCAAGGACAAATTATTTCAATAGGCATGGGATTGTTTGAGCCTGTATTTCTGTTTTGAAATCTCAGTCCTTTTGCTTTAGATCTTGACATGCAGCCACGATATTTTCCAAAGGATTTGAACAGTCATACAATTACGCACACAGCCTGCATGTGTGCACACATCAGCCCCCCAGTGGTGATTTTCAGTTGGATTTTTTATTCTTTGTTCTTGTATTTTGAGTGTGAATTAAAACAAATTCTTATTTTGTGCTTTGTTTTCAAAAGCTTGCCTACAGTTTTCCTTGGCTTTTGTCTTCTCCTTTTATCATTTCAGCAATTGCACATGAAGTGAAGAAAAGAAAGATCAAGAATATGATAGAAGGTTTGAAAAGTAAGATCTGTGAGGGGAGAAAAAGGTTAATAAGATAAGTGGGATGTTCAATCTAAAGAAAAGAAGATTTAGGAAAAACATGATAGCTCTCTGCAGATATGTAAAGGGACAAGGGAAATTATTCTCGTTAGTCACCCAAGACAGAGTAATATGCTGTTGCAAGGAAAATGTAGGTTAAATATTATGAAAAAACTTCGAAACTATAAAAACAGATGACAATGAAACAGAGTACCAAAGGATGGTAGGGAGTCACTGTCTCCAGAGATATTCAATGTAAAATAGCTACTTATCTCTTAGAGAGAGTCTTGGACCAAACAAATTAAAAGAAGTAAGATGACACAGGAGAGAAAAATGGAGAGAAGGAATTTTAGAAGTTTCATTGTTTAATATTCAAATAAATGAAAGATTTAAATTTTTAATAATAATAATAATAATAATAATAGGCAACAGACATGCCTTGTCACCATCATTAAGCCTAAATATTGCCAACAGTTTTTGACACTTCCCAATATACATATCAAGAATAATCTTTGTGTACTCAGTTGCCTGTGAAAGTGCTGAGTGCAATCCAGAGCCTCTATAACCTTGCATCTTCCTATTTTGATATACACATCCCAGCAAAGGCTTTTTGATGGAGGAGTAGGGTGTTAATGATTTATTATAGGATGTTCTATACTTATCTAAGAACTGCGCCCCACTTTCACACTCATCAGGACCAAGTATGAGAGAGGTGGCTTTTTTGTGGCCCTGTGTGTGTTGGAATCCCTGTACCTCGTGTGTCAGATCTCCCTTTGCTTGAGATTAGACATTGAGAAGACAAGTGTGTTTTGCATTGTAGCACCACAGAGCAGGAGGAGATGATTTTCTTCAGGACATGTATTTACACAAGATGTATCCCATATTTTCAGGCTGCTCTGCAAAGCTATACTCATACATTCAGACTGATGATTTCAAGCACTTTTAAAACTTGAGGAGTTTTTGGTTTTGCTTACTTCTTAAATAAATGTAAAACAATTTCTCTGCTGTTTCTGTGGGTTTATGAAAACATATTCTCTGTTTTTCAGCCTGTCACAATATCTTTCTTTTCTATGATTTTTTCACAGAGACTATAGGGAGGATATAGGCATTGTGCCGCACATGAATGTTGACAAGGCAATAGTAGACTGTATGCAGTCCAGTAGTTATGACAGTGTCCCACAAAAATCATCTGTGACCAGCCTGGACTTTACCCAATACTGTGGTGAGTTAATTGAGGTGTAATGTTCCCCATAGCTCTCAGATAAATGGGTTTATATTTATGAACAGGACTGAAGAACAACCAAACAGGCCTTATTTAGCTCCTGTTGTGGTTTGGCTGATCACATAATTGCTTTCTCCACCTCTCCCCCCCAACAGGATTGGAAGAGAAATTGGAAGCAAAATGCAAAACCCTGCAGGTTGAAATAAGGACAGCTCTTTTGAATCAGACTGTGGTATTATATTATTTCACCTATTTTATTTCTGTTAACAATTACACCTTTTATTTTACTCTTTCTTTGACTCACTACATAGTTTGTCTCGTCTCTTGATTCTTTCAGTCAAGTATCATGCTAGTGTATTCATACAAGAAAAGCCTTGAAATGTTGATAAAGACAGTAAATGAGATATAATTAACTTTTATGTATCGCATATATGAATATTATTGAAACATTATTGAAGGAAAATCCAGCCAATATTATGCAGTTATCTATCATTTCTATTCAGGCAAATGCAACCATTGAAGCATAAATTCAGAAATTAGATGATTTCTGGGTATTTATGTGTCTAAAACCTATCAAGGCACTATCTTCTGTCTGAACTCTTTTATGCTTCTATTATGTGGAATTAAGTGGAATAGAAATTATTTTCTGTTGTTTTGACATTCTGTAAATTATTGGTTACTTTTCTGAAAATGTTGATTGTTATTTATTTACTACAAGATATTTTGTCCTTCCTCTTTGGTCTGGCTTTTCCTCAGTCAGATTTCACAAAATGAAGTTTAAACTCTTTAAAATGCTGATATTTTCCTGCAACAAGGTCATTGAGGCAGTGCTATTAGTCGATACCCAGAGGAAATAATTCATTAATTTCTGACTGACAATTTTTTCTTAATATTAATAAAGGTAATTTACAAATATTTTTTCCTAGACAAACATAATTGAGACATTTAATGTACTTTATACCTTTGAAATTTAGTCTTGAAATAATAAAACCAATTCCCACTTCTCGCTAAAGTAATGAAAATTAGACTTGAGGAATATGCTGTCAGGAGGGCAGGCTCGCATTCTTTTCAGCTGAGCAGATTTAAGAACCAAAACACTTCTATAATATGACCTAATATGTTTTTATATTTATACATATGCTTTTACATGTTAATATATTTCTTAACAGTTTTGCTTTGGAGATTCTAAGTACATCTATTAATACAACAGAAATGTAATATATTTAATATATTTCTTAACACTTTTTCTTTGGAGATTCTAAGTAAATCTATTAATACAACAGAAATTTACATTTGGAAAATTCAACTAATTGTGTTAACTCAATCCATAGCAAATCCTTTCTTTTCTTTTTGTGGTCATGTAAACTGCTAGTTTAGATACTAAGAATATATATATTTATTTCTTAGATTTAATTACTTCACTAGTTTAATAATTCTCTTGAGATTTGTTTTATGCAACCCTGTGTATCTGAAAATATACATAGCAGTCTTCTCAAAGAGTGAAGGCGACACAAGACCCCAAAGACATTGAACCAAGGACCTCCCAGAACTCAATTTACATAACCAAATCCTTTCCTCTCAAACTTAAATCCCTAAAATACTATTTACTTAATCTCTGCCATAGGCAAACACCCTGAGCGTGTGGAACAATACGTCAAAATCGTTAACACAAAACCTTAAAATAGTGTATTGAATTTGTATAAAACAATCAAATCTGTTGAGAGCTTAGGTGTCAGATCTAGATTTTTCTGAAGGAAACATTGTTTTAAAATACCAAAATGATATTTCTGGTTCTTGTGCCTGAGTCTTATAACGTAATGCTCTTCCAGTAATATTTATTCAAAATCATGAAGTGGAGACTAGAAGTGATACTGGAGTATATTGTGTTGTTTCTTTCTTTCTTTCTCTCTTTTTGTGTCTAAATTGTTGACCACACTGTAGCTGTAGATGTGAATTATACTTTTACAGTATATTTAAACTAATTCTAAACCATCTCAATTGCATGTTACATTGCAGCTGCAGGTCCAGCACTGCACGGAGTCCAGAGTTGTTTGCTGCATCTCTCCAAATATATTAAAATACTGGGAAGGCAGATGTAGTGGTTTGAGCCTTAACTGGGAGTTAAGAGCTCAGAGGGGGGCAAGGCTGAGAAACTCTCCCCTGCTCCCCGCTTCTCCCTCCCAACAGAGAGGGAAAAAAAATAAAAAAGGAAAGGGAAAGAGCAAATCCACCAAGCAATAATTTGTAGTCGGCCTGAAATTAGAGAGGTAAAGAGTTTTCTTTAAACAATATATATATAACAATAACAGGTAAGGTTCACAAGGGCAAGAAACAAGGATGGATGGGAGGGAAAAAAAACCCCAATAATACAAAACCAGTCTCTCTCTCTGAAGAGGCATAGAGGCAGCAGGGAGAAGGATCAGGCTCAACCATGTGGCAGAAGAGCAGGAAGGCAGCCGCAGTAGCTCTCATCCAGGAGAGGCAGGAGCCGAAAGAGGCCTAATGACTACAATGTCCTGCTTTTTATATCCTAGCTGGGCAGGGAGGGTGAAGTGGAACAGACTCAGTTTCCCAGGGAGGGGAAATGCTCTGCAGGGAGGGCAAAGCATCTGGAAGCTTCCATTCTGTTTTCTTTCTTTTCAGAATGGGTGTTAACCCACCACAGCTTTTGTGTGTCTAGCTCAAGGGTCTGCTGATTGTTTAAGTGCTTGAATGAAAGATGTGAAATGGAATGACATTTTTCAAGTTCAAGTCTTGAGGAAGAAACATCCATCTATTAAACCTCATAGTCATATGCATCACTCTGTGGTGGAGTGAGATAATACACGTTAATTTACACATGTAAACTAACCCCTTAAACTAATCTATTTGTGCTGTTATGGTGCCTGTTCTCTGAATTTCTGTCTCTAGGAGAGGAATCTTTTGTCCTAAGATAAAACTTTCTAGAACACTTCACTTTCGTTATCAGATAACTCACCGTTGCATAAGAGCCTAAATCCCAAAGGCTTAAGCTCTTGAATTGTTTGTGTGATCCTTGGAAATGGATTTGGAAGTCTATTTTTTCCTGGGATCCTTTGGTAAATGTTTTTTCTGACCTCTATCAGGATTGTTCACTTGGAATAATGCATTTTAAAAGTTATTTCTGACATTAAGAGTCTGGCCAAAAAAAAGGATGTGACAGTAGTTGTAACAGTAGTTAATGCAATTTAGCTTAGTGAAAGAGGTACTATGCTTTAAGTGTCTACACTCCATAATGCTTCAGTAACCATGAATCCATATTTAAACTGTACTGTTGATCCAGCTAATCTAAAGAAAGGGTGTTTTTGAGCAGGTTTGCATGCTGGGAAGGTTTACAGCTTGTTTCTTTGCTTGGACCTATTTTTGGTGGAAAGCTGAAGCTGATTCATCATTGCATTAGTCTAATATTATGCTGACATAAACCCATTTTCTGTAATAGAATTTCTCTGATATAAAGCAGTAGTGATACAGTAGTGAAGCAAAGGCTACATTTTTAAACTTGCAGTGTCAAACCCATCAAGCTTGATATGTTTTTCAGTAGCAATTTGTGGCTCAAGAGAAGCTATGTGCCAATATTAATGCTTATATGCTAAGTATTATGCAAGCTGTAGACCTTGTAACTCCCTCTTTCATTTTTAAAAACATATTTCCTTTTGACACAATGGATGCTTCCACCTTCCACCACACCTCTCTTCTTCCTCAGTAGTTTAACTTAGAACTTGGAAAGTGAGGTGACTAAAATTGCTGCTTCCCAGGACCATAATTTAATCCACCAGGTTAGTGCTTAGGAAGTAGGCAACACTATCATGATTTTCAAGGAACTGGTGCAAACCAGGGACACTTCAGATCTGAAATTGTAAATACTAAGAAGTTTTCCATAACCTAGACATGCCTTATGAATTTAAGTGGTTCCTGAAATCGTTGGATCACAACTTTTTATGTGGCAACCTCAAGACAGCCCAAGCTCTTATTTCAGATTCTGGTTCTGGCTATACAACTTCTGTATACTAGCTGGAGGTGGCTAACATCGTAACTGTGAGAAAGCATTTACTGCTTTTAGATGTGTATTTTGTCTATTTGCAGACTTATGGAAAAAAAGGAAAATAGTGAGTTTAACTGAGGCCAAATATTGTCTGAGTTACTTTTAGCAAGTGTAGTAACCAAGGTCTTTTTCATCATGTTTTCAGTCTCTAAAATAGTTAAATGACAAACACAAAGATACCACCTCACAGGACTCAGAGCTCAGGTTATTGATGCTAAGATAGGAACAAATAAAATTTTCATGATTACTGAAAAGTTTATAAAGCTTTGCATCTTGCATCATATGGACTAATTAGAAAATGATACATGCAGGTGCTGTTCAGATTGACTGTCATTCCCTCATTTACATGGAAAGGCAAGTAAAATCTGCTTTTAAGAAAACACAGTGTTTTCCTAGATTCACGTGGCAGCCACTCAACTTATTTCATTTCTTTGCGAAATAGGAACTTCAGCATTTCATTTTTTATCTTTTATCATTAGACTCCTACAGCTTTAAAATGATTTTCCCCCTAGAAAATGCAAATCTATTCCTTTGTAGTGAAAACTGTATTATACATGCAGCATGTAACTTTCAAAACTTTAGTTAGAAGCAGCAAAGCAAGCTGTCAGACATTTCAGTAATTGAATTTCCTTGAGAACTGCCGTGGTTTGTCAGCTCTGACTTTGCTGTCAAAAGAAAAGAAAATAGCCAGGGAATTAATCTAAGATAACACAGGGGGTATTTTGATAATGCCAAGACACAAACATTAAGTATTTTCTCTAGAGATGTTTTGAGGTAGGGTTCTCCACCCCAATCCAGGAAGGTTCATTTTAGCCTAGGGTCATTATTATCTTGTGCAGAGTTCTGAGAATTAACTAATGACCTATCAAACTGCAGTACAAAGGATCCTTTCTTCCTGTATTAAGATGCACAATATCATTGCTTAAAAGGACCAATATACCCTTTGTCAATTACTTCATAAGTGCAATTCATCTTTTACTGCTTCCGCACTTGGATTGCTTGTAAAATGTTTAGTGGTTAGTCAGCCTGGAAGGAAGTCCAGCTTATAAAAACCAAGCAGTGGGAAAAAATAACCATAAAATTAATGGCTTACTCACTGGTCCTTATTTTATAGGAAAATGTTAATCAGACTTTGTTGGAATTTATCTTTGACTAGCACTCAGCCTGCTTTATAATCAGTTTTCGAAATATTCATTTCTGGATTTTCCCCTTTGGACTGTGCTTTCCTCCAAAAGACTTGAATATATCAGGAAGAGATTGACAGCTCTCTTAACGATGGCATCCAGTCCTCTAGCTAAAGGGAAACATAGGGATAGTCATTTGTACTCTGTTTGAACCCACCCGGTATAAAACAGTTATTTAAAAGAATAAAAATTTTAAAAAACTAATAAAATATATACTTGCTTTGGTATCAATTGGAATATAGCTAATTCTCATCTTCTCAGTACCTTGCTTCTTTGTAGACAGAATAGTGCTCTGGTTTGGACTTACTATGAGATTTGGTATGAGAAGAATACTGATAATATGCTGATGCTTTTAGTTGTTGCTAGGAATCAAGGACTTTTTATCTTTCTTGCTAATAAAAGGGGCACAAGAAATTGGGAAGGACCATGGCCAGAGCAATGGATCCAAACTGTCCAATGGAACATTTCATATCATACAATATCATGCTAACTATATAAATGTGAGTTAGCTAAGAGGCTGAGTTTGTAATTTTCTCAGGTCTCTCCCAGGACTGCAGTTTCAGGCTTTTTTCTCCTGGGATCATTAGCTGGGAATGGGCTAGGTCTTGGTTGGTGGACTTTGAGCAATTGCAGTGCACATTGCTCACTTGTATAGTCTTGCTATTCTTATAATTATTATTTTAATGTCAATTTATTTCAATTATTAAATTGTTTTTATTTCAACAAACGAGTCTTCTTGCCCCTGTGTCTCCAATTCTCTAACTTGTTCCTTAGGATGGGGAAAAAATAAGCTAGTGACTGTATGGTGTTTGACTGCTAGCTGGGTTTAAACTATGACAATAGTACCGTAGATAAAAACTGAAAAATATAGAATTGTATAGGGAACAAATTATTGTATTTATAGGTATCTCTTTATACTGGCAAAGGATATTCCAAAATAATCATGCCCCAGGTACAACCTAGGCAAAGAACATATATTCCATTTTAAGTTGGTTATAAGAATGCTTAGGAGAAGCAAGCTTTCTTGCTGTTGAAATGGATAAAATCTTGTTTATGCAAATTCTTTCCATATTTTGGCAATTTGTCTGTTTGCAATTCTTAGACTGAAAGAAAAAATAGCATTTTATTATTTGTTTGGGTTTTTTTTCCCCCTTTTTAACAGGCAATTTGCCCTTCATTTCAGAGCGTATCACATGCAGAGCATCACTTTTTTGTATGTTGGAAACACTGTATGTCATGGCACTGTTGGTTAACCCTGTGCTGGGTCTGACAAAATGCTGTGATTAATTCAATCTAACGTTTTACTGTTGTACCTTCATTTAATCAAAAGATTAATAAAAAAAAAAAATCAGGAAAAAATGCCAGCTATTGTATTATACCTATATAAAGTGTTGGTTTTTTTTTTTCCCGTCCTGAAACCTGGCATGGCAATGTTTTTCCTTTCCGAAAATAAGTGTGATCATATAACTTTCCTCATATAGTTGTGTCATAATCATAATTCTGTGTGTTTTTCCTTGAGCATGTAACAGAAAAATAATTCACTCTGTGAACTGCTTCATCTCATTGGTACAAGTGCTCTTTAGGCTCATGCAACCATACTCCATATGTGTTCACAGGCTTTTCAGTTTCTCTTAGAAAAATACTGCATGTGGCTGAGAATGCCATGAGAATATATTGACTAAATATCCAGTGTTCTGGGTGTGAGTGAATGTCCTTTGAAAAAGAAGTTCCTCTTTAAGGTTTTATTCCTTGTTAGATTTCCTATATAGACATTTTACTCCACCAGCAATACCTTAGGGCATTACCTCTGGCCTCCAACTGCCATTTCAGAAGGACAAGAGTCTCATGTAAGTCCTGTATCATATCCATCACAGGGATCTTGGGTAAACCAGGGAACCTTAGGTGATGCTAGACTAAATATGTAATTGTGACAACAGATGTTATGTGTTAGAGGAGCTCAGCCCAATGATTCAATCTTGAACAGCGCATTCCCCTCCCAATACACAATATAAAAGCTCAGGCAGAATTAATATACCATGCAATTTATCCTATAAATAGTGGTCAGTTAGTTCTTGAAGGATTTCTCATTGGACCTGCAGAAATCGCTTGATGCACTGGCACTATTACCATAATATCACCATAAACATGCACTTATCCTGTTTGTTTCTGTTCCTGTTCCTGAGCCCCACTGTTTCGATGCTTGGTTCTTGCATAACATTTTTCAACTGAAGCAGCATCCCTCCCTTTGCACCCTTCTCGGTCATTTGTCTTTGATAAGTCTATATAGAATGAAAAATTCATATAAGAACTTTTGAGATGACTGCTGTATATGGCCATTGTTTCTCATCTAATGACTCCAACCTCATATTCTTTAGTGGTAGCAGCACCCATAAAATGCCTACTTTATCTATGACAGGATACTTTAGAAAGATACATCCTGACCTCAATTTCTAATACTGCCAGGATTCTTGTTTCTGTGTTTTGTTTCTGTATTTCCATTTACAAAAATGCTGGCAGATACAAAATCATATTCAGCCAATGCTCTCCTGGAATTTAACAGCAATAGAGGTGTATCAGACACATTCTATCCAGCTCTTTCTTGTGGGGACAATACTGTTTTTACATTGTTTCTTTCCAAGCTGTTGAACACAGATTATGGGAACTAGCTCCTCCGTGTCAAAACTATACTTAATTGTAAATGACTTGAAGCTCATATCCTAAGGTAGGTCCTACTGTCATATATTACTCTCTAAATTGTAATTTCTAGTAAAAATAGGATTTATACATCGTCTATATGTTCTTATCTGTTCTCATAAAAACTGCCTGCAGGAAGTGAGTCAAAAGAACTGGAATAGAATGATACTTTGGAAAAAAAAAATCTAAACTGAACTACACATTCACATAGTGCATTTTTGCTGTGATATCAGCAGGAGCCCTTCCTTGATGTGGCCTATATTTTTGAACATGTGACAAGCACTAAAATCTTTTGCTATATCACTGTTCATTCATGGCAACCTAACATGTAAATCAAGCTTACCTTATTTTTTGTACAGTCCCTAAAAGACCTTCAGATCTCTTTTTTTTCCTTCTTAGCTTATCATGCCAGAATGCATGAAGAGACATTGTTCTTTTTCTTTTTTATTTATAGCTGACTTCATACTGAATTTTCCTTGTGTAATCATTAGCAGAGGTGTCAAAGACACCTGTGCTTAATTACCAACTGCAGTGTCTCAATTTAAGCAATAGTTCTGGCAGATACAGATTAAATGTTTTTTTCCCAACTCCAAGCAGAATTATTAGGTTTATTAGGGGTTTCTTGGTTTGTGGAGGGTTTTTTGGTTTGCATATTTGTTTATTTTGTTTTGGTTTGTTTTTTCTCTGTTTGAGGGTGGAGGCTATGGTAATTTTTTAAAGTTGATAGTTATGTTTCAGGATGGACTTAAATTTGCTCTGTTATAGGTATCAGTGTTTGGAAATTTAGTCTTTCAATTTTTGTATCATATGTTTTTAGCTAAAAATTCTCACTTTGCTGTTTCCAAAGTATTTGTCAGGACCTTTTTGAAAATGGCACTAAATGGTTTGCACTCAAGTTATCTATTAGTGATTTATAAATAAAGACATGACTTTTTATTTTTCAAACCTAAAGCATTTGTGTTACATTTACACTGCTAGCATCCTACACTCAAATCCGAGGAGAAACCAATGTGAAATTGTTCTAAGCTGCCCATTGTCAAAACCTGTTTTCTTTCTATGGCCCCTTTCTTTCAGCTGTGCAATAAAATGGTCTTTGAATTTCTATTAGTCGTTTCCCACAATTATGACAGTCCATTCTCTGGGGAAGCTTTCAAATTCTTGGTGGTGGTTTTGTTTTGGTTTGGTTTTGTTTTGTGTTATTTTGTTTTGTTTTCCCTAAGGTGTTACTGTAGAATGCTTCAAGTATAGCAAAAGATTTGACAACAATTCAGGTGGCTGTCCTTAGTCAGCTGGTACTGCAAGCAGGGCAGCTGTCACAGCATGGACCTCATCATGGGCTAGGTGCCAGGATATATGGTATTCAAGCTTCTCGGAATAATCTGAGTTGTATTTAGATTTCAGAGAGCACTATATCACCCCGAGTGAAAATGTCAGCAGACAGCCTCTGTCATAGTTAACAGAAATTCAAATTCCTTAAATAATACTGTTTGACCAGAAGTAAGGAAATTACACCTTGAAGTTTGGGAGTATGCATGAATGAATTTTCAATTAATAAATAGCATTTAATTATTATGTTCATATACAAAACTTCACATGATGTCCTATTGAGTTCCTCTGTGGCTAATTGCAGTATTTTCTTTGAAATGTAAAAACTTGCATATGTACCAGCATATTAATTTTTATTTTCATGATACCCTAAGGAAATGTCTACAATATAGATGTGACAAAGTGACATCATCAACAAGAATTTTACAAGTCCATTTAACAAAAGATACATACAGAAACAATAGATAGGTAGACCTCAGAAGCTGTTTCATACACAAATTAAAGGACACAATAATAATAAAAAAAAAGGTAACACAACAAAACCAACAAACATCTACTTCCTTGCATTTCTAATTGTGATAATTCCTTACTGTATATTTTGCTTGCACCACAACATAATAGGCTATCAGTTAATAATCTCCGTACACTATGAAGCTTGCGTTATTACTGTCAGAATTTTTCTTGGTTGTAATATGCTTGTAATAAAATTCCACATTCTTTCTCAGAACAATCTCTAATAGCAAGGCTTTGTAGGTATAGCCTTTTCTTGAGAATAGTCTCTAAATGTACTGAACAATGTACAGGTATGATATAACTCTGTAATTAAGATGGGTTTCTGTTTTCACATAAAAATCCTGTGAATTTATACTGTCAAACCACTTGTCAGTATAGCTATGTGATGCAGAACACTTTTGCACTATGCTTATATGCTTTTCCTTCATGTTTTCCTGACTGAAAGAGCCTAACAGGAAAGAATGAAAGTTTAATTTACTTTGATAGAGTAACCATTGGCTTTGATGCTAGTTTTTGTTTTCTTCCATTTCTAATTGCAGATTCATAAAATATGGCAATCTGCAATGAAATTCCCAGCAGTACAAATTACAGAGACCTAGAATTGTTCAGACCTGAAAAGAAGTACAATATCTTTTTTCTGGAATTCCTAGGTTCATCCTTAGAGTCTTTCATGATGAAACTAAAAGGATTAAGCTGGTTTTTTGTTTTAATTCTTTCTCAGGATGAGTTTAAGATGTGCGTTTTACTAGGATGGCTACTCCCTACTCTGGCTTTCCCTGAGCTCTCATATGAAGACAGTCTGGCCCTTTTGATTGATTTCAACTGTAATTCTAAAGTTGTTCCATCAACTCCTTTTGATCCCTTTACCTCTGTAGTGTTTTATTCTCATTACCTGTAAAGGCTAATCTAAGGATAGTACCATCCTCTCTGGTACAGACTCATGCCAATAAATCATTTTGCTTTCCCTGCAGACTTTGATCCTGATTGCATCCTGGTGGTCTACAGGATCCACAGTCTTGCTTATGGGATTCTTTTGCTGTATTTGAAGAGTTTTTGGTATGTTTGGTCTGTTCTTAAATCTTCCTTAATTTTTTTAAACTGACATGTCAAAAATGATTGTTCAGAAACATTATAAAAGAAGGGATAAAATACATGGTTATTACTAAGTAATAAAGCAGCTCCTCTCCCCACTTTCACATTTTAGTATTTATTTCAAGTTTTCTCTACTTCTATTTTTTTTCCCTCTTTGTAGCCCTAGGAATAAATGTACATTTATGATTGTTTCAGACAACAGGAGAAATTCTTGTTTCTTTAGTATTGTGGAAAATGTTTTGAAAGAAAGACTTGCCCAAAGAAAACTCTAGAATAATTAGGTAAAACACTGAGTTTTGTGATGGGGCAGTGACTGGTACTGAAATTGCGATAGAAATGCCTGCAGATGAATATAGACTTGCTCTTTCTTAAGTGTATTTTTCTGGGAAAGATACAATATTCTGTTCCAAACCCCAAATCAGGATAAGGCGGGGGAATGAGATGAGAGGGATGGATTTCTCAAAGGATTGTGTATTGCCCTAGCAGGGTAGAGACAGGGAGCAAAAGGGAGACGCTTCATTTTAATCACAGACTACACTGAGGAGCTGAGAAGGCAGAATGCCCTGAATTATGGTTTCCAGGATGGAGTGGAAGAAATCCTGAAATGTGAGAACAGAATAAAATAGCCACTCCATGTTAAAGAAAAGTGAACCTGATGAGGAAATTTTTTGAATCACTCCCCCATTGGCAGGAAATCCACCCAGAAGGTTTGAAGCAAACCCCAGTCTAACCTATGTGTTGATTGGATGGTGTCGAATGGTGGGTCGGACTCAATGATCTTGGGGGTCTTTTCCAACCTGGTTGAGTCCTCTTCTCTTCTCTTCTCTTCTCTTCTCTTCTCTTCTCTTCTCTTCTCTTCTCTTCTCTTCTCTTCTCTTCTCTTCTCTTCTCTTCTCTTCTCTTCTCTTCTCTTCTCTTCTCTTCTCTTCTCTTCTCTTCTCTTCTCTTCTCTTCTCTTCTCTTCTCTTCTCTTCTCTTCTCTTCTCTTCTCTTCTTCTCTTCTCTTCTCTTCTCTTCTCTTCTCTTCTCTTCTCTTCTCAACATGTTAATTGGCTGTTATATAGTAGTAAATCAGGAAAATAACATTTGGTAGGATTTTTTGGTTGGTCTTTGTTTTGTTTGGCTTTTTTTGTTTGATTGTTTTGGTGTTGTTGTTTTTATGGTTGGTGGGTTAATTGGTTGGCTTTTTTTGAGAAAAGCTTAGAAATGAACGAGTATCACCTAGCATAAACATTGAAAACAAAACAGTGCAGGTCTTCATCCTGTAGAAATTTCTTTTCTATTATGACAGCTTTACCAAAGATTTAAGTTTGGAATTGATATAACAGTGTTATTCACATATCTATCAGGAACACAAAATATTCTCAATTTAGAATAGATGTAATTGTATGTGATAAATGAGTCCATGTAATTAGAGCCCAAACCCTTGGAGAATAATTATCTCTTAGTGGCACCTGCAAATGAATTTTAAGCAGCTGAAGAATTTTGAACAAAATTACAGAAAAATAATCAAACCTGAAGGTACATATTAAGAAGGTAGAAGGAACAGAATGACAAGTAGAATGAGTGGAAGAGTTTAAAAATAAAGAAACAAAACCTAAACCTGTAAGACTGTTAAGGTACAGCAAAAGAAGAAATACTGATTTTACTCTGTTGACCTATGAAACCTCAAATGAGGCAAGTTACCATAGTTCAGGTGTTTCCTGTGAAACTATGTTAATTTCTAGCACAAGAAACTTGGTCTCAAAGGCATACAAGAATATATTCTGGAAACATGTGAGTTAAATGAATACTTTAAAGAATGACATCTTTATTTCTGATGGGATTAAGTATTCTCCTCAATTGTTATTTTGTTGAATACTTCATGATAGAGATGACAAAATTTGCAAAATTTTGACAAAATTTAGAGCTGACAAAAAAAGCTTTTTTTTTTTTTTAATAATGCTACACTGCTTTTCAAAATTTAGTATTAATTGTTTTAACTCTTTCTACAGTTCTCAAATAGACAGCTTTATTGTCTCTTCTGACAGAGTAATCAAAGGAAAGCTCTTTTGATTTTGGAAATAACTTTTGGGTTTTTTTTAATCTCCAAAACCACTTTATCTAGAGTTTTCCTTTAGTAAATATTTCACTTCTCTTTTAGGGAAAAAAAGCAAAAAAAAGCCTGGTTTTAAACAAGTGTTTTAATTTGAATTTCCAATAATTTCCAATCAAATATATCTGTTTAACTTTATTTCACTAACAGAAACTACAGTATTTCAAAGAAGTATCATGGCCCTCCCATGGCAGGGGGTTTGGAACTAGATGATCCTTGTGATCCCTTCCTACCCTGACTGATACTACTATGATACTATGAAGTGCTCAAAATATATAATCACATTGAGTAAGCACTACTGTCAGTTTTAAACCTTTAGGTTTTGAGTATCTTTCATACCCTCATGCCAACACTCAGGTTATGCATGTATTGCATGTGTTTACAGAAATGGGGATGAATTATGATATGTTTCTTTTTATTGTGTACCTCATCTGACCTGAGTGACTACATAGCTGAATGTTAGGAAACAGTGGCTGAGTTTTGTAGTTTCAGAAATATGCTTCACAACAACATAAATCCTGTCTTGGGGAATGAGATTAATATATTATGCAGTGAGGTCTCAGCTCATGTGCTGGAAAAGGAATTATCTGGCCACACTGCTTGTTTCCTGTGTCACCCAAAATATGCTTTGAAGACACTGAGGTAATATTATTCTTTTTGTCCAGATTTCTTGATGCCTGCATTTTCTGGGGAGTCATTTGAAACAAAATAACATCTTGACCTCTCCCCAGTAACGTTATACTTCAATGAATTGCACAGCTGATATATGTAGTCAAAAGTCAATTGATTAATGCAGTTCTTCCCACACAAAACAACAAAGATAATCCTGTAAGTGTAAGATTGCATACTCTCTTCAAAAAATTAATCAGATGTAGATTGAAGTATAATATACATTTGCAATAATGGGAAGCAATCTACACATACCAGTAAAGCAGATAACATTACAGTCGTTTGTGTGAGAAGCATTTTGCAGACTGTACTGTTTTAATGTCTCACAGATAATATATAACATAGGAATTGTTAATTTTCCAATCACCTAATAGTAATATCTAGCAATCTTCATGAAATTTCACAGGGACAAAATGTGATACAAATGCACAAGCCCCTGTGTCTGAACCTGCTGGAATGCATTTTGATGCATAATTTCACAAAAAGTACCTGGGTTTATGAAGAGAACGGAAAAAATGGAAATCAAGTGAATGATCAATAAACATGAAAAGGGTTTAGCTGACTCTAAACATTACTTCCACAAACTCTGTACTTTTTCTTTAAAGTCAGCCTAGAATAATAATTCAATAAGTACATTTCCTTTGTCCAGTTAGTTTTTTTTATAACATAGAAATGTATTTTGAAAGCCCTATACAATGATTTCTCAGGACTAATCCCCTTCTGCACAAATTCCAGTAGAGATACTTAAATCATATAGGACCCTAATGAAGTGCAAGTATTCCCTGCTTAACATAGTCTGATATAAAAATTTTCATTTCTCACATTACTGGCAAGAAATCCTCGGCCAAAATACAGGGACTCAAGTGTTACACTCCAAAAAAATCATAATCATAGTCTGTACCTCACAGATAAGGAGAACAATTCCACACACACACAAACCCTTTAATGGAGCTGCATTGGTGCATTGCTTGTCTAGATTTTTCCTTTATATTTGACATAGGCTGGCTGAGTGGACAATGTTGACTATTTCATTCCACTTGATTTGATAATGTCTCTTTGAAAAACTATTTATAAACATGCTTCTGGAACATGTACCTTTGCTTCATTTTTATTTTTTTTTTCTCAAGAAAGCTTTTTGTCTATGGAATGTGAGAATAAGGATGTAGAGAGATATTCTAGAACTATTTATGTGATAAAACATATGTACATCTGTAACTTGCAAACCAAGTAGAAAATAAGTTACCTGGATGGAGATATTCAGGATGCTAAAGCTGAATGTGTCCCATTTGGTCTACTTATTTTTCTTGTTGTGAAGGGTACTATACAGGTTTTTTTGGGGGGCTTTTTTGTGTTGTTTTCATTTTGTTTGTTTGTTTGTTTGTTTTTCCTTCACAGGAAGATAAAGATCCCACCGAGACTAGTAGAAAACTGCATTGTCTTCTATGCATCTTGGATCAGCTCCTAAGTAGGTAGTCCTGATAGTGCCAGAAAGAGGCCTGTTTTCACATGACTTCATGCAACATTCTCAAGCAATGTACAGAAATATATCAGAACAATTCTGCCATTCTCGGCTGACTCCTGAAGAATACTTAGAAATATATTTTGTTGCAAAAGCTTACTGATTCAATGGATTTTTTTTTAAAGTAATTAAAATAATTGCTTTACAGAATAAATAAACTTTCAGGAAGCACTTAACTAGTGAGAAAAATAGGTGAACTAGTACTCTTCACATTAAAAGCATCTTTACGAGTTGCTTTGTGTGAGATTTGGGTGAATAGACTATCAAGACATCGTAAAGGAAAAAAACCTGCAAGTTCAATATAGAAAATACAAGATGATATTTTATTACTTTGGTTAACAGGAAATGAGTCTAAGTGATTTAAATAGCCATATCTACCTTTGCAGTCTATGATTTATATTTCAGCAAAAACATACCCTATTCAAAATGAGATGCTCAGTGGAGCGCATGAGTAAAAATGAGAAAGAAGTTACTAATTTCAAATTAATGGATGTAACCATGATAACCTGCAAGAATTAAATCTTTTTATTCCAGTTTTTGCTGACATAGAACTTGATCTTGTTTCTCATTAGTACTAGGGAGTCAAATGTTTGTGCATCCTTAGCGTTAGTAGGAAAGGTATGTTTTCTTTCCTCTGAATTGCAGTCACATCCTGCACTATAAGGTTCATGAGATTTTCTGTTTATGAATGGCACACTAGTGACGCATTAAGGAGCAGCTGCTGAAGCAAGAGTAGATGTAATATGCCCTTCTGACTGAGGCATGGCTGAGAAAACAGTTGAACCAGTAAATTCTACAGAATTCAAGCACAGAAAAGCGACTATATCAAATTTCCCCTTTTACTATTTTATCTTTTAAATTATATGTGAAAGCAGAGTTTGTCACAGACTGCCAGTCTTTTTCAGAGAACTCATGACTTGAGAACTCAGTGAAATATAAAACAAACAGAGGAAGAATGAATAGAGCCAAGGAAAGCTACAAACAGATAAATGGTTTACTTTTGTTTAATTGGCTATACTTCAAAACATTGCCAGGGAAAGCTGCACTAAGTGATATCCACATCTGCTAGGGCTGTGCTGGAATCAGTCATTACCTTTAAGGACTAAGTCATTTCATTCACTTAGTGACTGCCCAGTCAACCATTTTATGAAAGAACTAGAAGTTTCAAGGACTTTGTAAAAATATCACCTATGCTTTAAAACAGATATCTAATCAAAAAGGCTGAAAAGGGAATCAGGTAAAAGTAGTTTTGCTTTATGTTTTTCCCAAAGATAGCAAGTGTATATTACTTCACCCAAACTGACATGATCAGTGTCATTAGGTAAGATAATTGGAGGATAATACCCATATCAATAAGATCCTTGAAATACATTCTCTATTTGAGTTTTGCTTTGTTATGAAGACAAGGCCTCTTAAAACTAGAAACCAAAGGTGTGGCTGGGGGGGGGACAGAAATATGATTATTCTTCTTAGAGTCAATATTTCATACACTCAGTTCCATATGGATTGCTCTAGAATACTAAAAGCGATGGGTGACATATTAATCATCAAATACATCCAAAAGCTCAGTTCTTGTATTAATCTTCATGGCATAGTTCCAAAAGTGTTTCCATCACACACTCAGAGATAAAGAACCAATAAATTTGGACACATGGTGATCCTGAGTTAAAAGATCTACCAATTGCTGGTGGTTTACCTCTGGGATGAAATGAAAATTTCAGATATCAGGGACAATAGAAAATGCTCCCTGCATGGATAGAAAAATGGTTGGGTTGCAGTTAAGGAAAGGAAAAGAAAAAACAAGCCTATGCTATAGAAATGTGATATAAATGAAAAGGAGACATACAGAAGGCTTTATTTGAAGTAGGTAACAGGAGCTGAATTACTTGTGGCATTTACTATCCAACATAAGCAAAGTCTTAAGCAAAAGAAGATGACGAAAACTGCACACTTAGGCAATTCCATTAAAAGAACAACAAAATCATACTCACATACTCTTGCAGTGTTAACAAAGCTGTAGAAAAAGTACATATGGGCAAGCTTTCATAGGATTAGCATAACTGAAAATGTTATTTCTTCCATCATTTTACATTATAACATACATTCATTTTCATTTAAAAGTCTTTCATCATCTTCACCTGTATTCATGTGTTGCTAACTGTGATAGCCCAATCCTCTACTGTCGTAAAACAATGAATACGGCAGGGCAAGGCCCTTAAATATTCTGTCCTCTCAAACAAGGTGTGACAATACCTGGTCTTCAATAGACAGGGTGGTGGCCTCAACAGCTCTGGAAGAGAGCTGCTGGCTGGACAGATGGCTTGATAATGAAAAGAGATCATTTCTGCAGAATCAGGAGAGCTCTCTTTAAAACCACTGCAACAGTGTCCCTGGAAGGCCAACAGCACCCGACTGTGCAAACCCCACTCATGAATACCTCTGTGACTGGAAGAGACTGCGCCTCTTGCTGAAAGGGAATAAAAGGACCACAACTTTAGGGGCCCACATGTGGCATCTACCACAGAAGACCCTGCCAGAATATACACCCACCATCAAGAATCTGGTCTATTCCTGTGATAATCATCACTGGATCCAAGGAGTGTTGATATCTCTTTCTCTTACTTTGTAACTCTCTATCTATATATTTATTTTATCCTCTTCCCCCATCCCCTCCCCTCCCCATAGGCCTCCCCCCCCCATTTTCCTTCTACTCCAGTTTGTCACTGAGAGTTGTCACAGTTTCTAATAAAGCCAACTCTTCAACCATTTGGCATTGTTTAATTTACTCTAAGGGATTTTTTTTTAATCTGAGCACAACCTCCTTTAGTGCCCAGGGTTGGCTTGGGGTAATGGGTCATGATACTGCCTCTCCTCATAGGGCTTGTGCTCCAAACCCCTCACCAATTTTGTTGCCCTTCTCTGGACACGCTCCAGCAAGTCAACATCCTTCCTAAACTGAGTGGCCCAGAACTGGACACAGTACTCAAGGTGTGGCCTAACCAGTGCAGTGTACAGGGGGAGAATGACCTCCCTTAATTCCAGTTAGATGATTTAAGTAAAAATTCATTCTGCAATTTTAGACATATTAACATTTTTCAGAAGCTACTATACATTACTGAAGAGTGTCTGATAAAATCTATCCTTCACGGACAATATTACCACAGTTATAATAGTCTTCTATCAGTAATGAGAAGCATCTGACTCTTCTGACATTTTGCTTTGTTTTTGACATATTAGAATCATTAGGGTTGGAACAAAATTAGCATATGGAAAATATCAGCTGAAAACTTATTTTTAAATTATAACAAGCTTTTATCTGCAGTATTAAAATTGACTGCTGGACCTCAGTATGCTTTAAAAATGTTTCTTCTTCTTTGACATCTTTCAGTATGTGCACATCAAAAATGTTATACCTTTATCTTGTCTTCCATTTTTAGAAAGGCAGTATAATATGAAGACAATAGTGAAATGATGCACAGTGACTGGTTTCCTAGGGTTACCTCAGACAGATTGCCAACGTAATATAAATGTGAGACCATTTCACATCCTTGACAATGCAAACAGAAACATACCTGACAAACACACCCACTTTCTACATATGACAGAGTTTTACCTCGTCTCCATCCAAAACTCCCACAGCCAAGTTTGCATTTAATTAAGTGTGGATTGTATTTTATGTTTTTTTAACGTACAATCCACATAAGTCGACTCTGTCATTCTTCTGTTCTTGCTTTGGGTGCTATACCAAGGGATTCATTTTACCAAAAAATCTCAAGACATAATATCTTCCTCATAAAAAGGCATCACCTTTATACTTTGCTGCTACAAATTCTCATGGAATTTTGCATCTTTTGATATTAGCTAGATGTATTTAATATGGGATTAGGCTGTATGTAGGGAGTCTAATGGGTTTCTCTTTCTAATTTCCCCTCCTCTCTTTCTGTTTTCCCCTCTCTGATCTTCATTTCTACTAGCTTGGTTGTTTTTCTTTTTTTTCCCCACTCAGAAAATGGGCTTTAAGAAGCAAGGTGATGATGTAAAAATTGCTCATTCATAGCAAAAAAAAGAGACAGGATGAGGCACTTAGTACTATGGTTTAATTGATTACATGGTGTTGGGTGATAGGTTGGACTCAATGAGCTCAAGAGGGGATTGGGTGTGGCACTTGGTGCCATGGTTTAGTCATGAGGTCTCTGGTGATGGGTTGGACTTGATCTTTAAGGTCTCTTCCAACCTTGATAATTCTGTGACTCTGTGATTCTGTAATGGCAAGAGACAAGCTATGATTCAAACTGTTACATCCCTATTTATTTTTCCTTACCTTTCACTTCAAGCCAATATTTTTCATAGTCTTATTGTACATACCCACATGCCCTCTCATCCGTAACACGTATCACGTATATGGTGTGATTTTTTATTATAATTTAGTATAAATTATTAACTGTATTATAGATTCTGGAAATGTTTTGTGTATATCAAATGAATGATGTAACAGATTTCATTCAGAATTCATCAGAGCATTCTCAGTGAATGTTACATATATATAATACACTGCACATGAGTACATTTCAAAGCTTTTCTTCTGGCTGTCAATGGAAATAATGCCAACATTAGAAGTTACTTCAATGCGTTATGGAATACTTGTTTTTGTTGCCTGCAAGAACCAGAGTTGTGTAGCAGTCCTGTTACTGTTAGAAAGCAGATCATAGATCATATTGAGTGCAGCTGGCACTAATTGACAAACTTGGCAGTTTAATCAGAAAGGCTAAAAACTAAGTGGACAAAGGGATTGACCTCCTTTAAGTTAACACTGAAACACTCTGCTAAGCTAGTGCACAGAAATCTGTTGACTCTTTCCTTTGGAGAATTTTCTTTGCTAGGGCTGTCAATCGAGCATGCACTAAAAATACTAATAAATAAAAGTGTGTAGAAATGCATAGCAAAAGACACATTCCCAGAAGTTTCTAGAAGGTTCAATTCTAAATATACATTTGAAATTTATGTAATAGAATATTGTGATATAGTAATATGCTGGATCTGTCATGTATCTTTAGTAGTTTCACCCAGTATAGACTGTTCTGTGAAGACATTCGGGAAGGCAGGGATGGAAATGAGTGAAATTTTTCTTCAAAATTTCCTGTCATTTTGTGAGGGAACATCAGAGAGCATACTAAAAGTTTGAAAATAATGAGTCAATGTCTTGATATTGCTAAGCCTCCTCTAGGCTTTTTAAACATCCACAGGTAAGAAATTGCATTAATACTTTATTACTCCATCTTACTAGGAAAAAGACAGCTTCTGCCTCACAAAAGCCTTCTATCTACAGCAGCCCTTTCCTGGCTCTGGCTCAGACATGTCTCAGCAGAAAAATTTCAAAGATATGTACATGCATTAGATCTTAGTAAGTAAGTTTGCATCTTGTATCTTAGTACCTATTTTTAGGTCTGATATTTTTATTTACTAGTTAGTTTGCATATTTGGTTAGCCTTCAGTATTTCCAGATCACAGTCTTTCTAAGCTGTTATATTTATTCAATGTCTTTACAGTACCTCTGCTGAAAAGATGTAAGTACATTTGTAATACTTCACCTCTGCTTCTTTATTCTCCATAGATATTATTAGCCCTTCAATTGCTATGCTTTGCTGTTTGGGAAATCACCCTGGAAAAGCAAACACTGCTGATGAGTGACAGACTTTTACCACCTTATCCACCTCCTAACCTCTTGCTGGCTGTTTAAGAGACTCCAGAATTTCTGCTTCAATGGATGGCAGATACCTTTGCAGCACTTGAGCTCTGCCCTTGCTTGCACCATTGATTTAGGTGATATTTGAGAATATGTCTGTAATGTATTAACTGTCTTAATGTGTTAATGATGTATCTTTTCTTCCTCTGGTGAATAAAAAGAGGAAAAAAGGAAATTCTGAAAGTCTTTGTTTTGTGGAAGTCAGATCCTAAATCTAAGAAAACGTCCTATGCAAATTGGGGAGATTTAGGTCAAGTCCTTCCTGGCTCTGCAAAGAAAACCAACAAATATTCTTAAATAGCTAGGAGAGAAAAAGATGGATGCAATCCATATGTCTCTTATCAGGCAATGTGCTGTTCACAGCCTTTTGACCAGCCATGATAGGCATTTCTTTTTAAAGTTTATTGATTATTCATTTGTATTTTTCCAGGAAAATATGTTATTCTGGAAATGTAAGTGAGCAATTTTAGTTCATGATTTGCTAATATATTTATTCAGATTTATACACTGACTCTAAGCATTTCATAGGCCTTTGCTTGTGTCTGTGGTTTATGCTAATTCCTATTCTTTTTCATTTACATAATTTTTTCTACTAATGACTTGTAGAGCAAAACACCAAACTGCTTTGCCTCAGTATAAACTGGAATTCTCTTAGATAATAGTAGGTAGAGATCTGGTCCAAGAATTTAATGTCAAATAGTATAATGCATTTGGTTTTGGTGGGACTGCATGGTTTTAGAAGAAAGAGTAGGATTTTCTGCAGTAACTGTCACTATTCATGTTCTACATTCCAATATGTTATTTTGAGTTTCACTAAATGTTAACAGTCCCAGTAAACTTCCAGTCATTGACTTCAAAGACACAAGGCCTTCTATGTACCAACTACCTTTGTTGGGCTGCAAGAAGTCACAAGAATAATGAGAAGGCCATATTTCAAGATATTAGTACAACTTTTCTCTCTTTTAAAAAAATCCCTTGATTTTTCAGAAAACAGGTTGGTCACAACTTCAAGGAGCTGTGTCTGTCCATAGGAAGCATATAATATTGGAACTGTTGTTTTGCCTGTGAAGATGACATTTGGGGGTTTTATTTGCCTCAAGGCATCTGTTGGCCTTTTGCAACATTTTCTTTTTATTGAATCCAAGTGCATACTGAATAGATTGTTTTATTGCATCAACATTGCCTCCTTTATGTAGAGTAGCTAATTTATATATTTAATCTGTCACTCGTCTGTTTTGCTGCTCTGCAGAGCCTCATATTCTGACTTTCTGTATCTCTGCCTATCCATAAAAAACATCTTTGCACATCCTGATGATCATAATACTAAATTTTTTTGATAGTCAATTAATGATCAAGACTGTGATCAGAATTTTGAGGGAAGGGTGGAATTCAGAAAGAATTTGGAAGGAATTCAGGAGGAAGGAATATAGGAATTCAGGAGGAGGGAATGAAGGAATTCAGAAGGAAGGAATTTGGATGGAATGAAGTAAGAAAGAAAGGGAGGGAGGAAGAGAAGAAGGAAGGGAAGGAAGTTTACTCTGAGATACTTCAGATACTTGGAATCCCCCTTTTTTAATTTTTTTTTAAAATTTAATCTCCTGAATTATATTTGTCTGCTTACCTGCTTGCTTATCAAAATTCTTTATTAGAAAATGCAAACAGTTTCAGTTTGTCTTCCTCCATATTTCCCCAAATTCCCCTGAAGATTTTGCTGAGAAGTAATATAACTAGCAATATTTAAAATAATTCTGATGCATATTCCCGCTGATTTTTATTTCGTTACTTGTAAATGCGAAGCATACTTATTGCTGCATTTTTGGGGGTATGGAGTTAAGGAATATATTCTTTAATAGATTAATTTTTTTTAAAAAATTATTTAATTGTTTAGATTACAATTCATACTGAACAAATTAACATGGCTGTATAGGTTGAGCCTCCTGTAAGCTTTAAGTACACTGTTAACTGATGTTACTGAATTAATTACTTGAGAGGGTAGCAGTTTGGCAAGTGGAGTATGAGTAGGAATTCCATCAGGATTTGATCTACAAATCTACAAACTTTATCAGACTGTCACTATTTCTCAAATGTGGCTAGTGGCGTAGCCATGATGTTTGAGAAGTTGTGGCAGTTTGGACAGATTCCCACAGATTGGAAAATGGGAAACATAACATGCCTTTTTAAAAAGAGATGCCCAGGGATGTCATGGATACCTCCTCTCTGGGGATGTTCAAGGTCAAGATGGATGAGGCCTTGAGCATCTGAGTCTAGTTGTGAGGCAACCCTGCTGATGGTGGGAAGGTTGGAGTAAATAATCTCTAAGGTGTCCCCCCCCAACCTAAGCCCCATTCTATGATTCCATGATACATGAGTCAATAAAGTTATTTAAAAATATTTTCCATTATATAGTTATATATACTGTACCATAATACAGTCAACCTAAATTTTCACAAACCAGGTCACTTCTATCCTATAGCAGAATTTAAAATGATAAATAAATATGGTGAACCTAAAGCCTTGTAATCCATCTGTGGGCTGCCTTCATGTGTCTGTCTTGAACTCCTCTGAGTAATGTGATCTTTATGTAGAGTAGTATGGAATTCACAAAAGCAGGTAAGACGAATAAACATTATCACTTCTTTGGATACATACATCTTTTTTTTTTTTTGAGGCAACTTCAAACTAGAACTATTAAGTTTTGCTGTATAGAACATAGCAAAGCAAAACACATTATTTCAGTACTGCTATCAAAATTCTACTCATAAAATACATGAATTGTGTTAAAATAAGCTTTTCCTTGTTTGTTCTTGCTGCATATCTCTTAATGGTTTTGGCTAAATGAAACTGGCAGCAGTCAGGATGTACTTCATATACACCTAAGGAGACTAAGTATTTATTTTCAAGGTGCAGTGTTACAGTATGCCCTAGGAATATAGCAGTGCTCTTGTGGAACTTTGATGAAGGTTAGGCTATTTTCCTCTAAAATTATTTTTATATCTATTTTGAGGAAGTTTTAGGAAAGTCTTACTGAAGCTGATCCTTTGCATTTCTAACAGAATCATGATGATCATTAATAATTTTGCATTGTTTTAAAAATTATTGTCTTTGGTGAAAATGAAAATATATGAAAACAGCAAGGCTTCTAACAAAGCTGAATCTACAAAACACTGACAAGTGAGCTTTGTTAAAACTTCACAACTCCATAATACATGATCCTATAAAATTTTAATGCTCATAGATCTACTTTAGATAGTGATTTAAATGTAATCCAACAAAGAATCTTTAGAACATGCTTATCAGATGTTCAGGAGAATGCAGGAGGCTGCAAATTAGTGACGGTAACTGGATTCAAAGGCATGTGAAGGTAAGTTTTACTTGGTGAGAATGTGTCAATTGAAAAGGGTTTCTCAATGACTTTTTTTAATACTTCAGAACCTAAACATGATGAACACAGTCCAAAGAATCATTTACTCTTATTTAGAAAAATCTGAAATTGCTTGCTTTGTTGCCAGGTTTTTTAAATCAAAGAGAACTAGAAAATTGTTTACAAGTTGAACATAGCAAAATGGTGTTCTTTCATTAAATCTGGAAGTTCTGATAGAGTGTGGTCAGTGTTTTATGGACCAGAGCTGTACCCTGCCTTGTCCAAGAGGATGAACAGTTTAAAATATACATATACTTTCCTAGCCTAGCAAACACTTCCTTATACATTGGTCTAGTACTGATAACACAGGAACACAGAACTGAAAGGTATCATTTTGGCCAACTAATTTAGTCCTTGTTACTACAGTAACTATGTCTTCTCATCCCATTACAGACTAAGAAAGGTCTATCAGTTGAATTTTCCATTCAAGAAGTTCACGTGCTGCTTCAGAAATCCTGTTGTGATTTTAGCGAACTGTCCTTAATGCACTGAGGAAATGTATTCAGAATCCGTTCATAGTAATTCACCGACCATAGCACTTCATTTAAAAAATTTGGTTTCTTCTCTCTCATGTATTTCTATTATCTTCCTTTCTTTGCCTTTCTTTCTGTCTTCATCTTTATGTCTCTGTGACAGAGTTAAGAGTTACTTCTCTCTTTTATTTATATAACATTGGATCTCTTTTTCTTGGGCTAGTACCTCATGCCTCTACTCTTGCCATTAACGTCAGACCTTTTCTGTCTTTTTTTGTGGTATTGTTAATTACCTTGTTCTTTGCTCTCAAGCCCTACATGTCATCTATTTCTTTCTGTATTCTTTTATGCATCAACAAGATTTCTTAAATTTGGTCATCAGGGTTATTCTATTTTCTGTGTCAGTGTTTCCAAGGGAAATAAGATCTCCCAGATGACCTTTCAAAAAATCTGCTATTGCTCTTTCTTCAGTTTTACATTTTCCCTAAGAACAATACACATTTTCTTGAATTCCATTGTTAATTATTACCTTCCTTAACTGTAACTAATTCACTGGGGTTAGAGAAGGGCAATGAGGCTGGTGAGAGGCCTCGAGCACAAGCCCTATGAGGAGAGGCTGAGGGACATGGGATTGTTTAGCCTGGAGAAGAGGAGGTTCAGGGGAGACCTTATTGCTCTCTACAACTACCTGAAGGGAGGTTGTCGCCAGGAGGGGGCTGGTCTCTTTTCTCAGGCAATCAGCACCAGAACAAGAGGAGACAGTCTCAAGCTGCACCAGGGGAAGTTTAGGCTTGAGATGAGGAGAAAGTTCTTCACAGAGAGAGTTGTTAGCCATTGGAATGTGCTGCCCAGGGAGGTGGTGGAGTCACCATCCCTGGAAGTGTTCAAGAGGGCATTTGATCTGGCACTTGGCACCATGGTTTAGTAGTCATGAGGTGCTGGGTGACAGGTTGGACTTGATGATCTTTGAGGTCTCTTCCAACCTTATTGATTCTATGATTCTATGATTCTATATGTATGTAAAGTCCAGGCAGCCAAAGGCTTTTAATTAACCCACTGAATTCTATACATTTACTAAATAGTACTATATTTTTAAAAAAAAATCAGTAATTTGTAGTTTTCTTAATTTGATTGGTGTTTTTGTTTTGTTTTGTAAGTTTTTTTGCTGTTTTGGTTTTGGTTTTGTGGTTTTCTTTGGGAGAGTGTGTTTGTTTGGTTTGGTCAGGGTGTTTTTATTTGTTTTTGTTTTTTTTTTCTTTTACATCTGTGCTTAGATGAAGCACATCTTTAAAACAAGGTAGATAAATTCCTTCCCTGATATTAGAACCTTGTGGCTTATATTATTTTCAATTACAGGGGCTAGAGATCTGGGCTCAAATTATGAATTTATTGCAATCAATATCAACATTTCCAGTAATGTCAGTAGGTGAAGATTTTTCTTATTTTTCCTTATTTTTAATTTATTTCAGATGAAAACTGATTTTTGAAATATTTTATTAGGAACAAATGGATCAGTTGTTTTCTATACCATATTCTAGGAAGTTCCTGAGGGATTGATAGCATATAGGACATTAACATCGCTGTGGATCTGTATATTTTCCCAAGTTTAAAGTTTATTGATTCAAAATACCCAAGGCCAGAAGGCATCATTACATCATCTAATCCATTGTATTATTTACCACAGGTCATTACATTTCAGATAACCTTCACTGATCTTGATAATCTGCATTTGAGTAAGTAACATTGGCTAATGCTTGCTTTCCAGGAAATATAATCTTCACTACATGATAACCAAAGACAGACAATCTATAACTTTGTTGGGTTTTACCAAGGTTAGTAATCTCACTAATAAAATAAATTGTGCTTTAGTTTTAATTTGAATTTCTCTGACTTCAGCATTTGGGCATTGATTTTTGTAACACCTTTCTGTTCTAGGTTAAAGAGCCCTAAAATGGATGTATTTTTCCTCATGAAAATCAGGAACTCACATTTTCTTCATGATGAAGTCAAACTGAATACATCTGCCAAAATTAGATCAAAATACTGTTGTACTAAACTACTTTTCTCAGAAGAGATTTCATTTAAGTTGGATCTCTGAAAGGTCTGTAACTATTTTTTATGCTTTTTATGCTGTATGCTAGTTTCTAATAGGATGATGATAAAGCCATCTGATCTTATTCGCTCAATAATTTGGTGTGTTAACTACTCATTATGCCATCCCATTGCCGTGTTGTTGCAGAGCTGCTGTCCCAGAATCCTATAAATGTCCTTTACAAAGATTACAGCAGAATGATTGTTTGGTAGGAACATGACTTGATTTTGAAAGTGAATAGGGTATATTATAATAGAATTAACCAGGTTGGAAAAGACCTTCGAGATCATCATGTCCAACCATCTAATCAACTAAATCACGGCACTAAGTACCTCATACAGTAACCTCTTAATCACTGCCAGTGATGGTGACTCCACTGCCTCCCTGGCCAGCACATTCCAATGGCCAATCACTCCTTCTGTGAAAAACTTCCTCCTAATATCCAGCCCAAACCTCCCCTGGCACAACTTGAGACTGTGTCCTTTTGTTCTGTCACTGGTTGCCTGGGAGAAAAGACCAACTCCCACCTGGTTACAACCTCCTTTCATGTAGGTGTAGACAGCAATATGGTCTCCTCTGAGCCTCCTCTTCTCCAGGCTAAGCAACCCCAGCTCCCTCAGCCTCTCCTCATAGGGCTTGTGCTCCAAACCCCTCACCAGCTTTGTTGCTCTTCTCTGGACACATTCCAGCAAGTCAACATTTTTCCTAAACTGAGGGGCCCAGAACTGGACACAGTATTCAAAGTGTGGCCTAATCAGTGATGAGTACAGGGGCAGAATGTCTTCCCTGCTCTTGCTGGCCACACTATTCCTGATCCAGGCCAGTATGCCTTTTGCCTTCTTGGTCACCTGGGCACACTGCTGGCTCATATTCAGACTACTATCAACCAGTACCCCCAGGTCCCTTATTATTAAAGTCTCTTGAAGCCAGTAATGTTAGTGCCTTGAAATAACCAATAGAAATCTAGAATCAAAGAAGGAATGTACAGGCTTCTTCAGCAGGTACTTACACAAGAATAAATTGTTGAAAATGGTGGTCTGAAAGTCTGTTATATCAATTTTAGAGGTAGGAAGCTAAGTTCCACAACACATCTCCAATACTTCACTGTACAGACAGATGCATAAATCTGGGTGGGGGAACTATCCCTACCCATCAACTGCTATTCATATAGAACATTTGTTACAATTTTACTCAATCTGTTGCATTTTATGTGATTTTCATTTTTTGCGATATCTGCTAACATCAGAATCTTAAGAGTCAAAACAAAAATTAGAACTTCTAGGAAACTTATCTGCGCTCCAATATTTTTCTATTCTGTTGTATTTATCTGCATCTGTATTGCCATATTAATTAAGACCCACATGACAGGTCAGGTCTGAGGCCCATGCACAATACATTGTCTTCTAGACTGGCTTCTCAGCCAGAGCATTTTCTGTGCTGGAGTGAGCCAGCTGGTTGTCTGCACAGCAAACTTCATGTTCACACTCGGCATCTACAGATTGGCTAAACGAAGCTGCCCAGCTTTTACATCTTGAGGATGAACTCAAACATCTCTCTTCCCAAGGGCAGTGAAGATGTAAAAGACAAAAAAAGAAACAGAACTGCTGAGATTTTGGGACTAGTAGTTGCTCTCATGCCTGAATAAAGTATTTGAACCTAGGAGCATGGAATGTTGGATATATTTTATTTGGAAGATTTAACATTTATTTAAAATTTTACCTTAAATAACAAGCCAATGAATTCTAAAAGTCAATTGATGGCTAAAAATTTTACACACGTCTGCATGCTCAGATATTATGGGAACTTCAGATGCTGCAAGTCTGGAAATACCAGCAGAATATATTTGTCCCTTATAAATTAATTATAAGAACTTAATTATTACCAATCCAACAAAAATTATTTGAAGAAAGAAGAAATAAAACCAGAGTGAAATTCATTATCTGATAGTGACTGTTCAATTACCTTGATTCAGAATCAATGTGCTGTAATAGGTTAAGTTATCAGTACATTGTGGAACTGTTTAACAATTACAGTTCTGTATAGTCAATTTTTAAGAATCCAAATCTAATGTTGGGCCACACTGCTGATGAGGTTGTATAGAGTTTTTCTCTGTCATTGTTTTTTACAGTCTATTTGCCTACACACAGATGAAGTAGTTATTACTTCAAGTCCACGTCCTTTGGAAAGAATTTGTAAATTGCAGGATATGAAGACAAAGACACCTTGTGTGTGCTAACTTTCTCAAGATACATCCTGACATTTTCTCACCAACCTCAGCAACTTATTTTAGCAAAAATTGTCAATATTTCCCAGGCTAAATCATATGAGATAATTTTATGAGGTTAGATTTTTTTTCAGTTTCTTTTTTCATTATGAATGCATTATCTGAATGTGATGACTGAACCAATTCCTCACACTGAGAAGTCTAGCAGAAAAATATATTTAATGCTTTGAATGATAACATAGCAGTTATGTGGAAAACTAGCTTGATGTGACAGTCTGAGACACCATGACCCTTAGACAAGCATTGTTTGATTTATCATTAGCAAAAATGGTGAGATGGCAACAAAGCAATGGGGGAGAGATTTACCTTACAGATCCAACATCATATTCTGAATTTTAGAGATAGGGTAGTAGTCCCTTTGCTCTAACTTGTATTTCTGTACTGGAGGTAAGGCTTCTCATTATTTTGATATTTCTAGAGTAGAATAACAATTGTTTGTGTTCTAAGTGAGCTGATATTCTATGAAAAGCATACACATTCAATTAGAAAAGTAAATAATTCAATTAAGTAGGGCTTTAAGATGTAAAAGATAACATAAATGCCAGAAAAACATTTAAGCTATTCCTTCTGTTGTTTAGTAGTAGCACTGAACTGCTGTAAATTACTATAAATAAAATTATAGCATATAGAACAAATAAATATAATGAAGAATGTTAAAATATAAAAGAAATTCCAAACCAAAGTACTGCACAGAATACTTGAACTTTTAATGGCAAGCTTAATTTATAAAATGCTGGCATCTCAAGTTTTTCTCAGTTGACAATCTCACATTTACTAGCAGTGTACTGTAAAAACACTTCCCAATGGGAAGTATTCTGACAAATAGTTTGGGGCACCTTTTTTCCTACAATCTGTTATACTCAATTATAGATTCATGATTTAAATTGGACCGTAAACTTTTCATTGCAGAGACTGTCTACTAGTCTGTGCAAAACACTTCTGAGGTTCCCTCCTAATTGGAATCACTGGCAAGGCTGTGTCATATCGATATTGGTAACATCAACTTTACACAGCTCACATGTAGTTCATAGCTTTTTATAACTTGACTCTGTAAGATTACAATTGAAATGTTACTGTTATTTTAACAAAGACTGAAATTAAAGGATGCTACTCACTGGAAAAAAGCCCACTTGTTCCAAGTGCCAGTGTCTCTCATTTAGCATGGAATTTTCTCTCTGAGAATTTACATGATAAAAGCAAATGATGAATGGATATGGGACTGAGATGTTTGGGACAGGAGTCTGTGACAGTTTCTTTGAAGCTATAAGAGTTTATTACGTAAATATGTATTTTGGGGGATTATTAATATTCACATATTTTATTCCAAAGGCTTTCTGTAAGGTCAGCTGTTAAGCAGCTGAAGTATGTGGAAAGAATTGTAAAATGTATGTGTGAATATGTTCAAAGCCTTTAGAGCATCTGTGCTGCAGAATATTTTTATTTCTTTTTAATATTATATACTATACATCAAACTAATGTATATAGTTAGTCATTGCATCATTTAAATATAACACAGGCCTTGGGAGTTCTGGAATTTAAGGAATTCCGCACATGTATGTTAAAGTCCTTTTGTTTCCAGAATACCACAGGAAAAAAAATAAATAGGTGGGACTAAGAAAAAGATCTTTCAAATTAGCTTTAAAACCAAGCAAGGCACTATTTTGTTATGGTCACCAACAATAGTAACTTATTTCTCTAAAGTCTAGCCAAAAGGTCGGTGACTGAACTAGGATATTGACTCCAATGCAAATTGAAGTGCTAAACTAATACTGAAATAAAGACTACTTCATGAAACTCTTATTTAAAGCCTAACTGAAAATCAGTCTACTTCTTCACATGTCCAAATGCATTTTAGATCTCTTGAAGCACATATTTTTAAAGTCACAAGCTGAGGCAAATGAACAGTGGAACTCTAATTTCCACTTAAATTATTAATACTATGATATAAAAGCTTCACTACGTGTAATAGCTCTGTGAGGCTTACTGACTTTTTAATTTGTTGCATATATTATTAAATATATTGAAAAAAGCCTCTTGTTTTTTCTCAGCTAAGTACAAGTGATGTGGAAAATCTAAGCATTATATTTGAAGTAGAAATTAATTATGCCCATCATTTTTAATTTTTTTTTCCATACACCTGTGTTGACCTGAATTTTCATTTCACAGCAAGTAAGTACAGCTATTCAAAATACTTGGCAGATGTACTGGATTCCAGCTCTTCCTGCATCACTGCATTTTCATGAATGATGATGTAACCATTGCTTACATTATTATAACTTCAATCAGAATTTTCACTACCTGACAAGTATGGACGTCAACCCTAACTGATTAATTTGGTGGTATTATGTCCATTCATATATAACTGAATTACTCATACAGTATGCTGAAGCTACAGAAGCTGTCAAAAGGTGCTTGTCATCTGTAATCATAATTTGTTATTTCCCCTAGAAACCTATTCAATTACACCTGTCAAGAATAAATCAAGAATAACTTCTGAAAATGACTATTCCTTTGTTTCACTCGCTGTGCCTTGAGGAATCTTTATCTCTTTTTTTGTCTATATTTCTACAATTTACTTCATAAGGAGGAAATGACAAAGGGCATAGCAGGAAAGAAGGAAAAAAAAATGTTGGATAGCACTCCTTGAGAGAAGTCAGTTCAAAAAGCTGAATTATTCATACACCAATAAAGTCACACCTAGGGAAGTTCAAAGTTGCTTATCACAAGGAGAATGAAGGAAATAATTCGATCTGTTTACTAACATCTATAATGCAGCCATTCACTTAATTCTGCAAACATTTTCTTATCAAATTGCTTCTTGGAAAATGAGAAATAAATTGCTTGACTGTATTTATACATTGCTTATATTGCAATTTTCCTTAGTGTTTGTCAAACACTCCAAACAGCCATAAGTGCACTCTATCTGTCTCGGTTTTGAAGAAACAACAGCACCACAGTGATGCTGAATTCACATGGTTCCTCAGAGTTTTTAAACAATAAGGTTAGATATACAAGTCTTCATTTTTGTGCTAATCTGCTGTGTAGTCTCACCCAATTAAAATACAGTCTTGGAGATATGAAGAAAATTCTGAATTCAAAATGCCAATATTGTAATACAAAAACCCACCCAACCACCACCAACAAAACCAAACCAAACACCCCCCGCCCCCCCAAACCTATTGACATAGAAAAAAAAAATCAGTTTTAATTATCTAAAAACATAATCTCTCCAGGAAGCTGAAATTAGAAATTACTCTTGACCTACTATTTCTAAGACTCTTCTACCTTACTCATGAACCTCATGGTGACCACATCAGTGTTTATAAATATGTAAAGGGTGAGTCCCAAGAGGACGGAATCAGGCTTTTCTAGGTGCCCTAGAAGGGCACAAGGGGCAATGAGTGGAAGCTGAGGCATAGGAAGCTTCATGTAAATATGAGGGGAAAAAAATTTCACTGTGAGGGTGACAGAACAGGAATCAATATGGAACAGGCTGCCCGGGGTGGTTATGGAGTCTCCCTGCCTGGAAAAATTCAAAACTTGCCTGGATGCATTCCTGTGTAATCTGGTGTAGGTGATCCTGCTGTGGTGGGGGGGGTGAGGGGGTGTGGAGTAGATGATCTTTAGAGGTCCCTTCTTGCCCCTGAAATTCTGTGGTTCTGTGATTCTGTGAACTTTTATTTGAAAATACAAGGATATGAATAACTTTGTATAGTACACCTCATTTAAGCAAAAATGCTACAGTCAAGATATACAATTTTCTTCCGCTAAAGACATGGTTTTTTTCCAGATACTTAGAAAATATGCTGTTAGCAAAAGTGGAAAAAACACACCTTGAGTTCAAAGGATAGAACATCAGTCATATATGTTACTAAGAGCCGTCCATTCAAGGAGTTAATAATTGAATGTAGATTGTTATGATTGCACCATAGAAATATTTATACACAATTTTATACCAGTGCTCATTTCAACTAAGAAAAACTAGTGTTTCTTCTGTTTTTGAAAGTGCTTGAAATGATTTTAAATGAAGGAAAAAATATAACATAAAAAACCGAGGAACCCTCCTGCTTCTGGCTGAATGATTGAGTGTCATTCCAGTTGTCATTGCTTTACAGTAAAAAGCATAGATTTCCCAAAAACTCTGAGGAAGAGATAGCTTTGAGCTTCTCAGATGTCACTGGAAACCTGTCTTCAGGCAACCAAACAAAACAAGCCTCCATTTCTTATGATAGCTGAAACATCTTTGCACTGTTCTACAGGGGCTTGACTGGGTTGCCTCTACCCATGTGGATCATGATATTTGAGAAACATTATGAGATCGTGAATCTCCTGTAAATACCATGCCAGACCTGTGTGGCTGTCTTGGATACTCCGGCGTGTCTTAGGGAGCACTGACATCAGGCTGTGGGGCCATTTTGGGCAGTACACAACTATATGTTTAATATATATAGAATCTATAGATAAACTACTTACATAGATAAATATAAAAAAAGGAAGCCATAAATATAAATTAGGAGACCAGTGCCAAATGATGCTTCCCAGTGGCCGGTATTTGGATTGGTGCTGTTTAATATCTGTCAGTGACAGGATGGTGGGATCAAGTGCACCCTCAGCAAATTTGCCAATAACACCAAGTTGTGTGATGCAGTAGACACACTGAAGGGAAGGGATGCCATTCAGAGGGACTGAGATGTGGGCCTGTGAAAACTTCCTGAAGTTCAACAAAAGCCAAGTGCAAGTTCCTGCACCAGAGTTGAGGCAATCTCAAGCATGAATACATGCTAGGCAATGAGTGGATGAAGAGCAGCCCACTTGAGTGGGTCCAGAGGAGGGCCATGAAGATGATCAGGGTGCTGGAGCACCTTCCCTAGGAGGATGGGCTGAGAGAACAGGAGTTGGTCAGCCTGGAGAATGGAAAGCTTTAGGAGACCTTGTAGCAGCTGTCCAGTAGTCAAAGGGGCCATACAGTAAAGATGAGGAGGCACTATATCAGGGAGTGTAGTGATAATAAAAGGGGTAATAAAAAGGGTGAAACAGGGCAAGTTTAGATTAGATATTAGGAAGATATACTTCATTGGGAAAGTGTAGAGGCACTGGAGCAGGTTCCCCAGAGAAGTTGTGGATGCTCACTCCCTGGAACTGTTCAAGGTCAGATTGGACGTAGCTTTGAGCAGCCTGGTCTGGTAGAAGGTGTCTCTGCCCATGACAGAGGTGTTTGACCTAAATGATCTTTAAGGTGCCTTCCAATCCAAATCATTCTATGATATTTTTCTTGACATTAAATCTAGAACCCTAATTACAATCATGAAGGTTGAGGTTAATCCTTAAGTCAGCTATGTAGCACTTAGAAAGCAAAACACAAAGGACAGTATTTTTTAAAAACTATCCTATTACAACTCAGAATAACAATCTTAATTCAATCAGTTAATTTTCAAACTTAGAATTGACATAGATCACCAATTTGTTCTGGTGAAGAATTTGACTCACTCTGTCACCGCTAATTTACAGCACTTAGGGGAAAACCTTATCTTATGAAAGAGACATTTAATGCAGCTTTCAAATACTGGGCATAGCTCAGGGTTCAAACTAAATCATAAACTGAAACTGGAAAAATTATAACTGATAACTTCCTTAGAAATTGTTTGATTTGATACTGGGAAAATGTATTAGATCTCATCTTTGTATGATCATAAATCACAGAATATTTGAGGTTGGAAGGGACCTCTGAAGATCATCTTGTCTAACAACCTTGCTTAAGAAGAACTAAAACTGATTGCTCAAGTACATGTCCAGATGTTTTTTTGATATCTTCAGTGATAGAGACTCCACAAAACCTCTGAACAACCTGGTACCAGTGTTCAGTAATCCCTCAGTAAAAAAAGTATTTCCTGATGTCCACAGGGAACCTCTCATGTTTCAGTTCATGCTTGTTAACTCTTGCCCTGATAGTAGGCATGACTATCTACCTGGCTCTGACCTCTGCACCTTCCCTTCAGATATTTCTATACATTGATGAGATCCTCCCTGAGCCTTCTCCTCAGTCGCAGTCTGAACCTTTCCTCATAGGAGAAATGCTGCAGTCCCTTAACCATCTTTTTGGCCCTTCACCAGACTCTCTCTCTAGTATGACCATGTCACTCTAGCACTGGGGAACCCCAAACTAGACAGTAGAGGAGTAGGATCACCTCCCTTTACCTGCTGGCAACACACCATGCTGAATCCCACCATTTATTGTTAGCCACCTTTGCTGCAAGGACATGTTATCAGCTCATGTTAAGAATGAGTGGTGAAACTGGTCACAAACTACTAATAGTAATATTTGAAATGTAGTGGTCACTATGTAAATTATTATTTTCTTACTAAGCAGTAATGAAGTAATCTTCAATCTAACAATACCTGTATATTTGTACTTTAAAATTATTTGAAGAGCAGAAAGCAACGAGCAGAATGTAGAGGCCATGATATTTTTTTTACAGAAACAAATTAATAATACAGCAGTTGTTAAACTTGTTGAAAACATTATGGCACATGAAAACAATCATAATGTCTAAGCAAGAAATGCTCTGTTGCATTAAAAAATTTGCTCTAATTTGAGTTAAAGAGGAAATGAAATAATTAAGACAATAGTAAATTACAAATCAAAGAATACAGATCTACAATTAGGAATTTCAGAAAACTAATCAGAAAAACAGAAGTTCACATGGAGAAATTTAGCCAAGCTAAGCTTAAAAGCAGCATGTTGTGTCTATATCAGGAACAAAAGAAAGTCTAAGAGTAAATTTTATCCACTGATGATAACATTTTCATGTCTTTGTTCTATATTTCTGAAAACATTGCATGGTCTATTAAGATTATTTGAAGAACAAGAAATTCTTTCCTCCTTGAGGACTGGATTAATGTTGCCTGGCATACGTTAAAGTTTGGCATTTTTTAAACTAAGGATCTACTTAATTTGTTACAAAGTATCTGGCCAATGAGTATTCTGCAACATTAACACTGATTTTCTGTAAGTCTTGGGACACTGGGGCAGCTCTCAAGAGACTGAAAGAAAGATGATGTTGTGATAGTATTCAAGAAGGGTGAATTGGTTGACATGGGTGATGTGAGGCCTGTCAGTTGGACCTTGATCCTAGGCAAAGTAATGGAAAGAGGTTGATAGAACACTTGATTAATAAAGAAATAAAGGAGGCAAATATAATTAGTGCAAGTCAAAATTGCCTTATGGACAATAAATCTCATCACACTGACTCCATAACTTTTTCAACAACATTAACAGTTTGTTTGGAAATTAAAACAGGCTTGATGAAATACACCCTTTGCATGGGAAGATTTTGTCTTGATATTGTACCACACAATGTCTAATCAGGAAGGAAGATACAAAATCAGTGTCACACACAATAAATAGATGAAAAGTTGTCTAAGTGGAAGGTTACAAAATTTGGATTTCCTAGTTTTTGCATTTCACTGTTTGTTATCTGTGTCTGGTAAGAAAGCATTACTCGTCATTGAATATGCTGATATGAGAATGGCTGAAGTAATTGAATAAGACCATTTACTGATATTATGAAGTTTGCATTTTTAAAAATTAAATTGATTCAACTTAATAAAAAGTGTTAAATACATCTAGATATAAGGTCACAAATTTATGAATGAAAAATTGAGTTGTATTTGTAGTAGGGTGGAGAGAATCATATCTTGGAATAAATTGGATTCATTCAGAATCAACTTTTGCTATGAGGCTGTAACTCACTGGAATACTACAATCTGTGGACACATAATTGAAACAATTATTATCTGAAGTATTTGCAAAATCTCCACACTTTCTTAGCTCGGTTCTTAAACTGGTGTAATTTTAAGCCAGTATTGCCTAGTTTTGGAGTTCACATCAGATGTGGCTTAAATAGAACAGGTTAAAAGAACAGCATAAACATAGAGAAAAAACTAAAGAACTTTTCTGATACAGACAGAAATAATCTAAGAATCCTCCCAAAAGGTTAAGATATATTGTTAGTAGCTAAGTTTATAATTAAAGAGGACAGATTATTGGTAAGATGAGTTTCTTCAGTCTATCAGATAAAATACATAACAAAAGTACCTGATGGCTTGTAGATGAAGATAGATGTATTCAGATTATAAATAAGATAATGTTAAGAGGAGCATGAGATCCATTTTGAAGACATTATCAGCATCTGCTTTTCTAAAGTTCTTAAATGCTGTTCTCACTCAGGAAGAAATTAGTTTGAAGTCTTACATTATACACACACACACTGCCCCCAATGTTGGATGATTGAATGGCCTTTTCTGGCTTCAGCCCATGAGTCTTTAACAACAGGGAGAGGCAACTCCTTTGCTCTACTTGCCAATAAATGGAATTAAGTCCAATCTGTTTAGATAATGTTCACTAGCAGAATAATAATGTGATTTTTTATTAAATAATTATGCTAGTGTAAATTCAGCTGTATGCAGGGCAACTTAGTATGATTTCTAAACCAAATAAACACTGTTTTATACTTGAATTACTGGACTTTCAGTTAGACTTAAAGCGAGCTTAAAGTGAAAGAACTTTTACATTTACTCTGTGCTTTAAATTTATAAAAAATGATGCCTGACTTAAACATGATGAGTGGTTTTGATCAAATTCATGTGTTGACCAAGCTGAGAAACAATATTTTGACAAGTGTTATCAGAAAATATTCTATGCCAGGTTGTTCCTTTTACCCAAACCATCCTGTGTATCCGTGTATTAAGAGTGTAATAAAATGTAGTTTACATGGGAATGCTGTGGTAGTGGGAGGGCAACAGATGTGGACTCTGTGAGAAGTTGCAAGAATCTTCCCCTGTATCCAATAGAGCCAATGTCAGCTGGCTCTAAGAAAGCCCCATCACTGGCCAAAGGCAAGCCCATTGGTGATGGCGGTAACTTCTCTGTGATAACATATTATATTAAGAGGTAGTAAAAGACCCCAACAACCAAACACTGTGCAACAGTAGCCAGAGAATGGAGTGAGAAGGTGTGATAAAAACAACTCTGCAGACACATCAAGGTCACTGAAGAAGGAGGGGCAGGAGGTGTTCCAGGCACGAGAGCAAAGATTCCCCTGCAGACCATGAAGAAGATTGTAGTAAGGCAGGCTATGCCCCTGCAGCCTATGGAGGTCCACAGTGGAGCAGATATCCACCTATTGTCAAAAAAAGAATATATAATATTTCCTTTATTTGTAAATGATACAGCGATATTAATAAAAATATTAATAAACGTCATTAATATGAAAATTGCCAAAACATATCAAAAGGTTCAAGTACAGTTAGAATATATCTATAACGGGATGTACAATAATTGGGCAACTATAATAATTTAACTATTTTATGCAAACTGGAAGGAATATAACAGAAAGAGAATACCCTGGAAGCGAAATGGCACTCGACCACAGTGTGCGGGGGACTCAACAAGGACAGTTATGCCAAAGAGGCAGTTAGTTAATTTCTCACAGCTGTTTGTACCCAGGCAGGGAGTGCTGCTGCTGTGTATTAGAGGCTTTGGGGTGCTCTCATAAGCCAGGCACTTGGATTGCCAGCAGAGATGCCACGCGGTCTGTGATGGCTGTCTGGCTTCAGCAGATGGCAGGCTGTTAACAATGCTTCTCGCGACGGGCACTTGCTTTGTCCTGGGTGAATTGAGGCACAGCACAATCCTTGGTCACAAGAGGAGGCAGGCTTGGCTCCTAAGCTCTTGGCTCCTCTCATAATGTGCAGTATGTATGCTCGTAGCTATATCCCAGGTGCTGCACTGGGCAACTCGAACCTGTGTAACCTGAGGCAGTTTCAAGCCAGACAAAGTCCAATCAGGTTCAAGCATGCAAGGCTTGAGCAAGGCAAAGGCACAGCAAAAGCAAGGCTAAGCATGGCACAGGCAACTAGAAATCAGTCTGTATATAAATCTTGCCCAAGACTGGTAGGACCAATAGGGCATGAGTCCAGCACATAGTTACCCAATGGGAAGTAGTTCTGCCAGGCTGTAGCCAGAACGCATGCCCTTGCCATAGATACAGGGTTGTTTACCAGACATGCATGGCCCTGTCCCCTTTGTTCCTCTTCCCGCATTACCCTGGCTTTCTGCAGGAAGAATGAGGGAGAAGGGGACCATGTAGGGTGTGTGTCTTAGTGTGTGTCTGGGTTTGTGCTGGGGCCGTTTGGCCCTACCATGACACCTACAGGCCATGGAGAGCTGCATGCTAGTGGAGGTAGATGCCCAAAGGAGGCTGTGACCCAGTGGAGAACCTTCACTGGAGCACGCTTCTAGAAGGAATGGTGATCTTGTGAGATACTAACACAGGAGCAATATGTTCCTGAAGGACTGCTCCATGGAAAGGACCCATGCTGCAGCAGTTCATGAGGAACCATAGCCTGCAGGAAGGACTCACTTTGGAGAAGTTTATAGAGAACTGTCTCCCATGAGAGGGAGCAGAGGAACAGTTGTGAGGAGGAAGGAGTGGCAGAGACATGCGATAAATTGACCACAAACCCCATTCCTCCCATCCTATGGCAGGAGCCATCCAAGTGACAGAAATTGCCATCTTAAGATAAAGAACACGATAAATAAAAGGGACTGCAGGTAAGTAGAACATCCTGCCAAATATCCAGGAAGGATGACCATCAAAACCAAGATAAGAAGCATCTAAAGTAACATCTTAGATTCTGTATGGGTCAAGGCAGCAAGAGGCATAAAGTATCAATGATGAACATGAAAAAGAAGACAAGCTTACTCTAGTTCACATATTTGTCATCATAGAGCTCTCAAGCTGGTCTCCTATGGAGATCCAGGAGTGGAAGAGGCCCCACACTAAGTACCAAAACAGGACTGTCATAGTTCAATCCCAGCCAGCAACTAAACACCACACAGCTGTTCACTCATTTCCCTCCAGTAGGATCCTCCAGTGGGCTGGGGGAAGAACTGGAAAAGTGAGGAAACCTGTGACTTGAGCTAAAGACAGTTTAATAAGTCAAGCAAAACCCATACAAGCAAGCAAAATAAAACAAGCAATTGATTCACCACTTCCTATCAGTAAGCAGGTGCAGGAAAGCATGGCTGCGGCACATGTAGTGGTTACTTGGGAAGACAAATGCTATAGCTCCAAGTATAATGCCCTTTCTTCTTCTAACCCCAGCTTTATAAGCTGAATGGTGAGTTAGTGTCAGCTGTCCCAAGTGTGTCTCCTCCCAACATCTTGTGCATCCCAACATCTTGTACATCCAGATCCTACTTGCTGGTGGGGTGGTGTGAGAAGCAGAAAAGGCCTTGACTTTGTAAGCACTGCTTAGCAGTAACTGATACATTCTTGCATTATCAGCACTCTTTCCAGTACAAATCCAAAACATATCTCCATACTTGCTGCTCTGAAAAAAAAAATTATCTCTATCACAGCGAAAACCAGTGCATATATCTTACCCAGAAAGGCCCCTAGAAACATAACAGGGTAAACTGGACTAGAAAGAGCTTTGTCTTTCGTATATGAAACAAGTTGTGAAAATGTTTGTCTGAATCTGGTGACAGAAGCTGTAAGACAAGCAAGTAAGGAAATTATATAGATAATATACACCAGAGGAGTATCTGTATCATGAAATGTAGTCTGCATACACACACACACACATTTGCACATACTTAACTATGCACATATACTTATATAGAAGAGTGTGGAGTAGGAAATTCCCATTTGTATTTCTCCACTTAGGTCTGAAAAAAGATAAGAAACAATAATATAGCTTTAACATGTGAAGCAAATCTGGAGTGCATTAATGGTCTAGATGATACACACAAGCAGACATGATCTTTCCTTTCTTTCAGATTTGTTTCAAATAAAATTATGAAGCAAGCATTTTAGCACACAAACAAAGCATCAACTTTGACAAGAGACCCATAATTCAGGATATTACTCAGTAGCAAAAGTTCAGGAGACAGAAAAGATGTTAAACATGCTTCTCTGTTACATATCTCATAGTACTTATTTGAGGCATTTTATTCCACGCATACAGGGTGATGTGAATGCTATTTTGAGAATTTTACTTTTGTTCATTCATTAAAGAGGGAATTCAGACATTCATTCTAATAAGTCAAGTCTTACATGCAGACCTGATTATAATGCAAGTTAACTGCCTGTATTAGTTCAATATTATTTTTATTTGCTTGTTTGTTAATGGGCAATATGGATTTCTGTTTGTGGTTTTTTAGGGAGTTTTGGTGTTTGTTTGTTTTGTTGTTTGCTTGTTTGTTTTGGTTTGGTTTTAGTTTAGTTTAAAAACCTGATTTTGATTCAAAACTGATCCTAATATTAGAAAGAGATGCAGCAGGAAAAGAATTTCTGACTGAATCCCAGACACTAAGAACTTCTCCTAAATTCATCACTTTAGGAATCGGATATAGTACTGGTAGGTGCTATCTGCATGGAAACCTGGTAGAATAGTAGCATAATGCTCTGAAAGTCAATAGTTACTTCAGAAAAAAACCCACCACCAACAACAACAAAAAGCTGCAAACAAACTACATATATAATAAACATTTTGCATTGTAATAAAAGGTCTGGAAACTGAAGTGATTCACTGGTAGATATTTTTTTAGTCTTTTATTCTATCCAGAAGATTCAGAGGTACTAATTAATGAAAAGATTGCTGGTTCATTTTTTTCAGACTATATATAGCTACAGGTAGAGAGAGACAGAAGGGCCAGATAGAAAAGAAATGACATCCTGGAAAAAGAGCATACACTGAACAGTGTATCAACAGAGAAATGGAGCAGAGGATTCTGCCACTCCCCAGGAGACAGGCTCATAATTTTAAGGGACTGAAAACATGCAAGTTATTCTGAGATTGCTCTGCATGAATTTGCCTGGTAAAAAGTGTGGCTACCCAAATGGAATTTGGCAGACTCAGCTGAACTACTGTGTCATGCTAACTGTGATAGGTCAGTTTTGGTCATACAGGTAGATATTTGTGTTAGAAATACACTCTAACATTGGCCCTGTTGACATTATAAATTGGTTTAAGTAAGGCAGCTGTTATCAGTATTTCTTTTATAGACATTATTTTTTTCTAAGCCAAGTACAGTCCTGCAATCACTTTGAATATTTAGATCTGGAATCTAAATTGCCAAAATCTACAAAGAGCTGGGTAGGCTGTGGTGCCACACACAAGCATAGGTTAACCTTCTATTCTCCTTTCCCGTGGAATGGAATCAGAGGAAGTAGAGAGGAAAAAAACGAAGGAAAGTAAGAGATGGTTATACTACCAAAACCTCAGGAGGGAGAATGGGCAGTCAGATTTTTTTCCAGGTAAATCCAAACTTCTCAGCATGTAACTCTGATTTCTTGATATGATAAATGAAGATCTCTTTTCTATAGCTGTGCCTGCCCTTTTTATTCTGTTATTAATGAAATACTGATCCCTGTCAGAAAAATGAACCTGCAGGGGATCATAAGAAAAAAATACTAAAGGTATATAAAATCTGCTGTGAGGCAAAAATAAAATGATTGTAATGTTTAGCTAGACCCTATATAAGTAATAAAAACTGTAGGCATTCAATAAGGTCTAAGAAAGATTTTTGGTACTACTTAACCTCTCCTTATGGCTTTTCAAACAGAAAGGAAATAAAGTTTAAACAGTATACAACCCTTTTTAACAACACAACAAAAATCCTTGCAACTCATTGCTGTACATATAGCTAAGATATACTTTCTAAATCATGAAATCATTTGGAAAATGAGAACATATAATTCCTTGGCGACTGAATATCCGTATCTTATGGAAAGATGCATGCACATTTTTAATGAAACTCACAGTAATACCCAGAAGTTGGGAATGCTATTCTTTCTAATACATCAAACTGATCTGTAAGAGTGGGAGCTGGTAAGAGAAAACCTTAGCAGTGTCAGAAGTAATTTCCTAGGTGCACATGGTATGATGAATGCTTTGCATGAAACCTTAACTGTTCTTTTGTGAAACATTTACAGGGTAAAAATAAAATCCAAGGAAACAACAGTATTTAATTTGGACTGTTCATATGGCATTGCTTTCCTTTTCTTATGACAAATTAAATAAAGAAGGTTTTGGTGGCAGGTGAAATCTTAAATTAATTTTTTGCTGATTCTTTTCATTTTGAATTATTTCTCTCTAGAATATGATGCCCTCAGTTTTCTTTGAGATGCTTGTTTTTCTAAATATTAAACCTAAGCTATTTATTCACTACTGGCACCTTTAGGACTTTTAATGAAAAATGTCTGTGAAAAACACCATGTAATTGGTGCATAATTCTTTGGCAAATATATTTCTGTAGCTACAGATATATAAACCTATATTGTATATAATTATTGTCTGACTTCATATGTTTATTGGATAACATCCACAAAAGATAGTAAAGCTGCTGATAGGTAAGTTTAAAACCCAATGATAACTCAGAATACACATCTTAAAAATCAGTGAGCTTCAAAGACTGAAACTGAAATTTGGATTATCTGAGTACATTAGTTATGTATTACTGAAATTGATCCATTTTGAAAAGATAGTCAAGCAAAAAGCATACAACACAAATCTGCAGATTTTGTCATGCAAGGATGGAAATTCAGGAGCTTAACAGTACTAATTAAATATATGTTGGCTTCAATTGAAAACTATAATTTGTGTGAAATATCATTTGTGTGTGATTACATGCACAGTAGTGATAAAGGTATAAATTAGAACTCGCCCAGTTTATATCAAAATATATAAATTTCAGTTGTTTCTATTAGATGTTTCAAACTGATATAGCTTCTTCAAATCTAGCTGTTTGGTTTAATCATAGCCACATTTCCCTTTGAGATGTATTTTGAAAGTGATTATTGCATCTTGAAACACCCAAAGATCCCCATGTGTGCTGATGTTGATAAATATGCTTGACTTTAAGTTTGTGTTCTCTGAGCCAAAGTTTTTCAGTAGGAGTTCTGCTCCTCATTGCAATGTACATATGCTGACTCCACATCTTAGCAGGAAAGAGCTTGGACTTACCTAGCAGCCAAAAATCCCTTGCTTCTCACACTTACTAGTATGTGTGCTTGACCTTACTTATTAAGCCTGCCAGATATATGTGAAGCATGTTATATGGAAAGAGAAGTATTTTCTTTTGAGGATCCACACAGAAATGATGTCTGCTGTAGTTGTTGGAGAGGTGGATCAGTCCCCTTTTCAGTTAATTCAAGAAGTGGTCTCTGACTCCCTTCCCTGACCTATCTCACCCAACTACAGCCTGCAGGCAAACAGCCATGCAATGTCATAAATTCTGCAATTCAGGTTATTAACCAGTCTTCTTTGTCTGCTTCTCAAAAGAATGTTTCACACTTGAAAGAGCCTTCCCATGTGCTGTTTCTCCTCCTTGGCACAGAAGATGTCCTTCGTATCCTGGAATGCCACTTGCATTGCTTATAAAATCTCTCCATTCCTCTTCCTCTTGCAAGAAGCCACAGTAAACTGTCAGCTCTCATGAAAACATAAAGGCTCTTAGAAATGTCTAAATAGTACAAGATTTTCAAAAGGTGAGACACATCTAGTTTTTCATCAGCATTTGAATGTATGTCTGCTATTAAGCAATAAGGAAACATTCCACCAAATGCATTACATGCCAGAATGGAACTGAAAAAGCAGCAATATAAAGCTACTTTGAGGGTTACCGAAATAAGTGTTCTGGAGTCACTTTCATGCTAACATGTGGTCTTCTGTAGTCAAACAATTCAATGCTGTTTATCTAATTGAGAGGAACCATTCAACCTTTGAAAAGATTACACTTCAATAATATATAAGCAAGGATTTGAAACAGACGGCTTAAAAAATTAAGTTTCTCTTTGCCTTTCTGGATGAAGTGTTGTGACTAAAGTCTAAATAAACCGAAGAAGTAATATCCTCATCTGCATTCAGTACATTCATTAAAAAATATTGGTGTGGAGACTAGTGACATTAGTCAACCTATTTACACATCTGTCTGCAAACTCATCCCCAGCAGATGTGTTCCTTTGCCTTTTTGGCTTTCCCTACCTTCCTGAAATACTTCAGGTAAGTCAGCAGTAGAAGTTCATTTCTATATTCTGACCCTACCTTAAGGCTTGATTTTGTCTCTAGTTGCTTCTCTGGAAAAGCAGGGAAGAAATTCAGAAGAAATATGTCTACCTGAGACATCAGTAACAGGAATAAGTTTGATAAGTGATGGTTGTTGCTTATCCATTGATTTGGGCCTAGGGCTGGGAATCTCTCACAGGACTTATATGTCTGGCTTGATGTTCTCCTTCAGATGTGTCAGCAGAAAAAAAAAAAGAAAAGAAAGGAAGATGTATTAGTATCTCCTGGAATCTAAAGATATAAAATATGATTCACTTTTAGCCAGCTACAACATGCTGACACCCTAACTCATGGCCATATTTGTAATTCACGATCTGTATCCTTTGGTAGATTCATAACTCTGCAGATTTTTTTTCCCCCCTCAGGAAGACTGGTGAACAACCCTGGACTTAATGGCAAAGCACTCTAGCACAAATGCTAAGAGCATTCCTAGATATCCCTTGAAGATGCTAAAGATTAGCATTGTGTCTCTTCACAGATTTCAACATGGTCCAGATCCCTGTGTTCATAATGGGTCATAAGACAGGAACATAACCTTGCAAAACAGTGTATGATGGAAGTAATATGTTTTCATGTGAATTAAAAAATACCTTCCCACTCCGTTTTTACACAGAAATAACATTTAACTCTTAAATGTCTTGTTTGTCACTAGATTCAATTTTAGATTACACATTTGAATGTACTGTAATTGCATTTCAAGGCTATGGTCAGTCTCTGAGATCTTTCTAAGCAGAAGATTTTGAAAGAATGTCTACGTATCACCAAAATGTATGGCAGAACAAATGCATATTACCTTTAAGAACATTTTTAAGAGGTAGAACTTTCACAAAGTTTTATTTTGTTGTATAAAGCCTATTTGTTGTAGACAATTATGAATTTCCTGAGCAGTAGTTAAATAGGAAAGATCGAAATTTGTAAATGAATGTGAAATAAACACCTGAGGTATTTCTGATATTATTTTAAGAAGTCTTTTTTGTAATTACACAGTGATTAACAACTGTGTGTGTATTTTCTTATCTTGGTGTCATAAACATCCCCCTTTTCAGAGCTGGAATTAATAGGAGCTTTGAAACAGAACACTGATAGCTCTTTTGAATGTTGAACAGTATTTTCTTTGAGGATTATGCAAATTAGTTTTAAAGTCTCATTAAATGATAATTTTTAAACCAACTCTAAAACAAAACTGTACAGATTATTAGCTAAAATTCATATCGTTGGATCATGGAGTTGGTAGGTAACACCTTGCTAGATATGTTGCTCATACTGCTATATTCTGTAAATATTTTGCTTGCATTTGGTATTTTCAATGTACTAATTGTCTAATGCACCCTTAATTTCATAATATATTTGTGGACCAAATTAAATATTCCCAATACTAAATACAATTTTAACTTCTTTTAGGCAAATTAGACCATTCTCTAATAGGACCTTCAGTCTGAGAGCCAGATACTGACAGGAATATAAGTAATTGGTTTTTAAGATAGTGTAGTTGTGTTTAAAAGATAATTAACTATAAATTGGATTCTTTAATCATCTAATCACTGCTTGCAATCCTAGTCCTGCAATAACACTATGTTTTTCATACAAAGCAAAGTTTAAGCAGTTCATAAGCTTCTTTTCTTATCATGAGATGTGTTAAACACATGTGACAATTGAGTATGTTAAATTGTGTGTCAAATTAGACAGCCACTAAACAGATTTATTGTAAAACCATTTAAATTATCTTTTAAAGGAGCCAGGAGGGAACTGTGGAAATCCTTGATAAATCATAGTAATATTAAAGAATGTCAGAAGTAAGCTTCTGGGGATTGGAGCTTGGGTGTCTACTCACTTATTATCAAAACACATGAAATTTCCTGCCACATCTGAGAGGGAGAGAAATTGCACTAGTCAATGCATGTATTAAAGGAAATAAGAAAGCAGCAACCCCCGAAAGGCAAATAAAGCTGAGAAAGAAGTTGGGAGATGAAGATAACACACTATTCCCAGATGAATCTTGCAATATTTGTTTTCCATTCATTTGTATTTACTGAGAATTGGGTTCCTTCATAAATATAAAGACAAAATGACAAATAAATGAAGGAAAGAATAAAAAAAAAAGATAAATAACCTTGGACACTTTGTAGATTGTTTACAACAATCTGTTTCAACTGAGTGGTAAATCAAAAGCTGCTTTGTTTAATGTCAACAGATTTCAGGTTCTGAACTTGTGCTTCAGCCTAGAATTTATTAACTGTGTACATATAACTAATTGTAAATGTATTATTAACTAGAAACAATAAATAAAGCTTCCTATGTTCATATTGTATTCTTCTGTGAAGATCTTGATATTGTTTGTCAGGAACTACTTTTCTTCATCGCAACATTTCAATGATGAGCGACCCTTTCAAAGAGAACACCAGTGCTTTGATTTATTTTGAAGGCATTCTCATTAAACTGTGTACTTCTATACTGAAATACATGATTACTCTAAAAGTGCTGACACAACTATTTTTTCATATTACTCTTTTAAGTTGGTTGATTTTCTGTGAATGTTAAATCAAGGACATGAACATAAACTTTGTCATCTGCATAGGCATGAAGGTGCTTCGTATATTCATTATTTCTTCCTCTGTCATGAATTTTAGGCATTTTGAAGAAAATACATTAAGCAAGTGTTTAATAAAACTATCAGTTTTAAAACTCCTGCGGCAGTGTAATTTTTTTAAAAGTACAATTATAGGAATAAACATATCAGTAATAACTGTACCAATACACACTTCTATAAATATTTCAGCACAATTGAACAAACTAATATAAATATTTATTTGTTTGCATTTTTATAGCCTTGTTGTGGCTAAATTGTAGTTACAGTTGAGGAGCTGTTCTAATTTAACATCTGCTTAACACATTAATAATTTTCTATGAAATGTTTTGAACAAAGATTTTTAGTTTTTTTCTCAATACAAATGACTAACCTTTTTTTCCTACCAATGGTGTACTATTGCTTGTCAGAATTGTCTGACCTTTACAAAGGACTTTCTCTATTTTGGACATTGACTGGAAATGAGTTTAGAGCATGTTCAAAGCATGAAGATTGATTTTAACAGAGGTTTGTCTCTTACTGTTTCTGAATCCAAGTAGTTTATGTGCTTGTGGTTTGCATATCTGATTGCACTTAGATCTGATAGCATTTACTAAATAACATTTGTTTAACTGAAATACCTCATTCTGAGTATATGAATGAAATTGAACTTTATGATGAATAGTCTGTCAATGGGCTTGTTTCTAAACATTTGCCTGTTCACAAACTATAGAAAGAAAAGGGTGACTATTTCCACATATGATTATTTAACACTCTTTTTCTTTTAATATGTAACTTAAAAAAATATTGGTAAACATGGGTTTCAAAAAATTAAATATCCCATAGGAATCACATTTAGTATTATGATTTCTCCAGTATCCTGGGACTTGTTCGCATGCTGCAGAATATATAAGCTGAGAATTTGTTCAAAATATTCTTTGGTTTTGACATCTGAGTCATCCTTGGAGTCAGAGTGTCATGAAAATTTAGGTATTGTTTCAGATCCTCTAAATTTTTTTAGTCATCCATATCATAAGAGTAATTATCCAATTGCTTGTTAGCAGTTATTTAAAATAGTTTGGTGATGTTTTTTTCAAGTAAACTTACTTGCATTTCTTTCTTCAGCTGTCTTTACTGCTTGAAGCTCATCTGACATGCTGGGAGGAAAATTAGCATAGACCTCTGAATTATCAATGAAGAGAGTGTTAAAGAGCACTGAATTTGCTTTCTTATTAATTGGTATCGTGTTAATTATACATGCTCAATAACATCTTTTTTTATATTGAAAAGAAAACATTATTCTATTCATCTTCTAAGGACAACTCAGTCCTTTTCTAGCCACAACAATCCAGAAGATTTCATAGTACCACTGATGACTATTTCCAGCACATGTACCCACGTATAAGACTAATCTTCCTTCCAACTGTCTTCTACCATTGTGGCAGTTTTAGGCTATACTTTTAAAAATTAGCTGCAGATTTTGAGCAGAAAAGTAGAAAAATATAAATAATTCAGTATTGGGTGTAAAAAGGAAAACAAAATATTATTCTAAACGAATTTCATTGGTCAGAATGTCTGGCATAGAAGCAGTTCTATAAACATCTTGCCCATTTCACTTCCATTTTCTAACTGTAAATACCTGTATAATATTGTAAATACTGTATATTATAACTTGGCCGAATAATTTAGGAAATAAGTGACAATAACAGTATAAACTGCCAAGTCTGTACCTTAGAATTCTTTAAATTAATTGAAGATTTTTCTTGATTATTTTCTGTGCATCAATCTGAATCTTTACTACTTGAATAATAGAGCTTTGGAGAAAGAAATAATTTATACTTCAGCAAAGGAAGGCTCAGAAGTTCTACAGCTACAAGCACTAATAAATACTTCACTCACTATCTGCATATAATTCATCATGCCATCCACATGAACCTTTTTAGATACTATATTTGGAGGCTAGTAAAGCAGAAATTTGTAGATTACCACAAGGAAAAAAAAGTTGGGGGAACAATTAAGGAGAAAAGACAAGTGAGAACAGCTGTAAACAAACAAAGAAAAATAAAAAGGGAAAAGAAGCAGAGACAGAATTAGTGGAGAACTTGAGTTGTCACTTTGATTGGTCTATTCTCCCAGGTAGCCAGCGCCAGAACAAGAGAACACAGTCTTAAGCTGCACCAGGGGAGGTTTAGGCTGGATGCTAGGAAGAAGTTCTTCATAGAAAGAGTGATTAGCCATTGGAATGTGCTGCTCAGGGAGGTGGTGGAGTCACCATCACTGGAGGAGTTTAGGAAGAGACTTGATGGGGTGCTTGGTGCCACGGTTTGGTTGATTAGATAGTGCTGTATGATAGGTTGGACTTGATGATCTCAAAGGTCTTTTCCAACCTGGTCTATTCTATTCTATTCTATTCTATTCTATTAGAAAGAAGAAAGGTAATACCAGACACAGAAAGGGGGACATACAAGCAGTATATGCAACACAGGGTTATCTTTGAATGCAGTGTAGAACAAAAGTGTCCAATTTATCAAGTGGAATATCTTTTTTTTTAAAAACACAGAAAATACCTGGTTACTCCAAGTCTCTTTACTGATTATTGATTGAACCTTGTGGTATTGTTTCTGACCCCTAATCCTCAAGTCATATGGCTTCTATGTGAGTGAGACTCTTAGCATAACACTGCTAGAGCTTTTATGTATTTAACAACATTCAAGGCAATTAATTTCATATTGGAATGTGAACAAAACATTTATGAGTTTGAGAATCAGATTCAAGTCAGTCCTTCTGGTCAGAAGCAATCTGGCAAAATGTCAAAAATCTTGTTACAGAAATCTTCATAAAAATCAATAGATCACTGCAGAATGTCTTCACTGAGAAAAAACCTATTTTGACAGATTACATGTCATCAAAAATATTTTGACCATTTGAACCTGTCAGTCTAACATTTTCTGTGGGGTTGTGCAACTCACTCCTCCCTTTGTACTGTACTATAACATACCACACCTGTTCTTCATTATTATAGAACAAGATGGAGTTTCTGAGGGAAAGTGTTGGGGAAAAAAAAAAAGGTCTAGTTTCTGAATCCTAACTATGTTGGTACATGAGTTGGTTTAACTCTTAAAAATTTCAATGTGAGGAGATAATCAGAGCTCTAAAATCCTAAATTAAAGATTAAATGTCAAATCAAATGAACTAGTTTGATGTACACAATTTTAAAGCCTCCAGAAGGAAATCACCTGTAAGAACTTGTGACTGAAAGTGAAAATTCAGTTTTAAAAAACAAATATTTAAATTTCATTTTTTTGTAACCTGGAGAGGTCTTAGACAATAGGTTTTTGTGACTGAAACCTGAAGAAGAAATTATAGGAAAAGAATTGTGAAGTTATAGCAAAAGAAACAGAAATATTTGGGAAAAAAAATCCATTAATGAAATAGTGCTGTGAAAGATTTACAGAGTTTTCATAAAGTAATTATGTTTTAGCTTACTTCATCCAAATACAAGGGAATAAAATTTAGACCATAGGTATCTTTTAACCTAATACATAAGAATAATGAGTCTTTACCTTGCCTAAAATCTTTATGGAAAGAGAGGTAAGATGCACAGATATGCACACACATACACACACTCACATATTTTTTGTATATGCACACATATATATGTTTGTGTGTGTTCTTTTTATTATTTTCAGTGAATTTTTTTTATATCAAACTGTAGAGCTACTAATAATATATTGACGTTAGAATAGAATAGAATAGAATAGAATAGAATAGAATAGAATAGAATAGAATAGACCAGGTTGGAAAAGACCTTTGAGATCATTAAGTCTAACCTATCACCCAACACCATCTAATCAAATAAACTATGGCACTAAGTGCCTTATCCAGTCCCCTCTTAAACACTTCCAGTGATGGTGACTCCACTACCCCCCTGGGCAGCCCATATCAATGGCCAATCACTCTTTCCATGAAGAACTTCTAACATCCAGCCCATACCTCCCCTGGTGCAGCTTTAGACTGTGTCCTTTTGTTTGTCACAGGTTGCCTGGGAGAAGAGACCAACCCCACCTGGCTCCAACCTCTCTTCAGGTAGCTGTAGACAGCAATAAGGTCACCCCTGAGTGTCCTCCTCTCCAGGCTAAGCAACCCCAGCTCCCTCGACCTCTCCTCATAGGGCTTGTGCTCCAAACCCCTCACCAGCTTTGTTGCTCTTCTCTGGACACATTCCAGCAACTCAACATCTTTCTTAAACTGAGGAGCCCAGAACTGGACACAGGACTCAAGGTGTGGCCTAACCAGTGCTGAGTATAGGGGCAGAATAACTTCCCTGCTCTTGCTGGCCACACGATTCCTGATCCAGGCCAGTATGCCTTTTGCCTTCTTGGTCACCTGGGCAGACTGCTGGCTCATATTCAGACTACTATCAACCAGTACCCCCAGGTCCCTTATTATTAAAGTCTCTTGAAGCCAGTAATGTTACTTGCAGACATCATAGAAGCTTCCTTGAAGAGCATCAGTCTATCTATTTTAACTGGCAGATAATCACAGAATCACAGAATCCACTAGTTGGAGGGGACATCCAGAGGTTGTCTGGTACAACCCCCACAATATTGTGAAACTGTTTTGGAAAAGCCCTCAAATCATAAAAAACATGGGAGGAAAATATTGCAGAATCACAGAATCCCAGCATGGAAGTATCATAGTATCATAGTATCAGTCAGGGTTGGACGGGACCACAAGGGTCACCTAGTTCCAACCCCCAAGTTGGAACCCCCTCTGAAGTGACCTTCAGAGACCATCCAGCAGGGTCACCCACAGCAGGCTGCCCAGGAACACATCTGGGTAGACATGGACCCTCACCAGAGGAGCATACTCCACAGCCTTCACAATTAGCACACTCTAGAGCCTCACCACCCTTAAAGCAAAGAATTTCTTTCTCATGTTGATGAAACAAATATTATACTTTGAGACTTTTGATGGATAGTACAGTCTCTTTCAACATAACCTAACACCCAGACAAGCTAGAACTTATATTGTGGGACCAGAAATAGATTTTTGTGCTGAATGAACTTTTCATAGGAATTTCATTTACCAGTTCTTATAACTGGCATTCAGATGCTGCAAAAACCATTATAATACCCATCACAGTGAATGACTATTTATAGTACATGTACCCAAACATGATAGATGGACTGGAACAATATTTGCCAATGTAATATGTATACACATACGTTTATTTATCTACTGAATGCCAAAATCATGCCAAGAAATGTAGAAGGCATAAAATATATTGTTTCTTACTCCACAATCTTATAATTTAAATATAAAATTGAATTTATATATGCACACTTCTTAGCAGAAAAAAAACCCCCATGATTTAACATTTTATATATATATATATATATATATATATATATATATACATATCCAAGAAAAATTTCCACATTGTATTACCTCATTTTCTTTGGCTTTCAATATTACAGACATTTTTCTGATTCATTTTACTAGAAGAGAAATGAATCCTCGGGGTCAGTTACACAAAAGATTACAGAGGATTAGAAAGCAACCAATGGTGTTTGCATGAATTTAACAACAGAAATCAATTAGTGTTGCAAATATTTAGCATCAATTGTTATTTAATGGTATACAGTAATCTCATTAAAATAATTCTAGGAATGCACAAGCATTTTTATCTTGTGGATGTTTAATAAATCCAAAAAGCATATGTGAACCATCAGCTGCAATAAGATGCAAGATGATATTTTTCTTCATTTATGAAAAATTAGATTGAACTTCATTGCTATTAATACGTATCACTTGAAGTGATCACTCACAAAATCAGCCTGTTTACATCAGTACAAATGCAAACAGGTCATAATGAGACCTTAAAGGCTCTGTTGTCACTTTCTAATACATAAAATAGACACATCCATTTAAGTCTTCCATATTGCTTTGAATGTTTTATCACTTAAGAGTTATGCCTTTAGACTAAAGAACAGCCCTTTTATGTGATTGCTTACAAAAACCACTTCAGATATTAATTTTGATGTAAATGTATTAATATTTATATAAATTAAACTATGTTTTATGATGTACATAATTTACATAACTTATGAATAATGTATACACATTAGTAAATATTTTTTACAAATTGAGATTTATGTACTTTTTTTGTTTTAAGAAAAGAGACACAAGGTGTAAAGGATATCACAGAATTGCTCTTGGATTGCTTAATAAAACAGTGAAAAGTCCCAAGATGGGACTTGACAAAGAGCAAGGATTTCCTTGGACCCAGCACAGGAGTATGTTGAAGAAATGTCTATTTATCAATAGTCTTCTTCCTTACCTCAAATTTCTGTAAGATTTTTCTCCTTGACATTAACATTTTTTAACAGGCTAAGGTCCAAAGTTAGAACTCATCAAACCTTGATCTTTAGATGATGCCTTCTAACTGCAGAGTTACTCTTTGAAAGAATACAAAATATATTTTTGGTGATACTTATTTAATTCTATTTTCTTAGCGGTAAAAAGAACTCAATTCATAAATATTATTTCAAAACATAAAATTTAAGTAGCTAGTACACTGACATTATAGCTATATCTTAATCAAGAATAGAAAAGCTCTTTTTTGCTACTTTTATGGAACTCATAGTGTAAGATACAGCGAATGGCACTGGGGAATCATTTTATGCCAGGAGAAATGTGTTTCCAAGGGCATCTGATTTTAAAGGATTTCTCTAACTTCTTTTTCAAGGTCCATGTAGAAGTCTGTTGTATGAGCACATTAGTTTGTCCAACAGAAAAAAATGGCTTTGGTACGTAAATTTATCTTTTTTTGGTTTTTTTGCAGCCATCTTTGCCGTAGGAAGCCCCAAGGCCATGCAACTCAAATAATATCTGAGAGCGTCACTTGAGTTCCTTAAGTTTCAGCTGACAAGGTGCCCTTGGTGCAAAAAAAAGCTTAGGGCATCAAACTATAACGTAAAAATTCAGAAAACTGTGTCTTTGAGAAGACAGAAAGAAGGGATTTCTTCAGAAAAAAACACCAAGGCCATCAGACTTGAACTCCCATATTAAGTCAGGTAATTATATCAAACCCCTCAGCTGCAGTCAAAGAAATGTGCACTTTTGGATCTTAATCTGTGCCAAATAAAAATGCAGCTAAATGAACAAACAAACAAGGAAGCAAACTTCCCCAAAGATGCCTTAGGGCATCAGCTTTGTTCAGGTATTTTTTTTTTTCTGGAATACATCAACGGCATAAATGAATAATAAAATGCAGTAGATAGACCATATCCCAGGTAGATCACACAGACATGAAGTGGAAGATAAAGGAGTTCTGTTTTCTTTTTTTTTCTTCTTGTTTTTATTTGTGAGGTAAGAAAAATAAGAATTGAAAAAGAAATAGATGTTAATAAATAAAATACATCCTGAAATGGAAATGGGGAAGGCAGAATGCACAGCAGAAGATGAGAGTGAGAGAGACAATAGAGGAAGAAATGTTTAAAAAGAGGAAGGCAGATGGTTCAGCAGGGAGTGACATAAGGTTCTTCATGTGTTAGAATATTGCATGCTATAGTAGCTTAGTATTATTGTTAGATTCTATTTTATATGTTATAGCAACACTTTTACAGACAAACTTTTAACATAGGAAACACAGACCTGTTAAAGCAGAAAGTAAAAAGGTTTTATCTTCAAATACTTGTATTTTTGCTGAAACACAGGAAGAATATGTGACTATAGACTAACTATAACAAAAGAGTGGTAGATAGGAAAAAACAAACAGCAATAGTATCTTGCATTCGGCCTGGTCATATGTGTAAAATCAATATATAAAGTACTTTCAAAAGAGATTCCTATCTTTTATGGTTGTTGATTCTTGTAGGAGTCATGGCAAAAGTCTGTAATGAGTTATGAGATACAGGTGAAAGTAGAAGGAAGAAATAGGAAAGAGGGAAAAAAGTTACTAAGACAATAAAAGTATTAAATCATTGTTTCTAGTCTCCACCTTTAAATAGTGGTAATAAACTTTCTTCCTTTTTGTATTAAACTAAGTATTGATTCTTCAATGATTCATTTCAGCTTAAGCTAGGAGCTTTTCTAGCAAATGGTTCTAAATGTGCCAAGGATGCTGTAAAACTTTTGCTTTCTGGTGTAGTACACTTCTGCATTTCTAATATATGTGATTTAATGTAATCAATTTGTCTGAAGAAATTAATGAGGAGAATACCAGGTTTTCATGTCTAATATTCAGTCTCTGTCTTTATACAGAATACAGAATAGAGTAAGTAGGTTCCAGAACATCCAGAAGTAGTTTGTAGCAACTACAAAATTTGCTGTGTTAAACACACAACATTATCTGAGATATTTACAAGAGGGTTCTTGTGCACAAACAGTAAGAATATTTATTCCACAGATATTTACCTCCTCAGAGAAATGCCATGACAGCTTGAACTGGGAGGATGAAGGACAGCTCTGCACACTCTGCAGGGTCAAGCAAACTGTTAATGTTAAGCGCTTCTGATGCATAGGAATATACTGTAAGTCTCACTGATTTTAATCATGCTTATTGATTATGGAAATGCTCCATATAAAAATCCTTCTTCCGAAGTGAGGTACTTAAAATTTTTATGGAAAGCAGCTAGTATTACCCCAAGTGTCCCATGGCTTGCAGATTTTTCATTTAGCTATGAGTTAGTTGTTTTAAATTAGAATTTTTCATCTGTTGAGGAGAGATGAATGCAGAAAGCAAAAAAAGAAGGACGTGTGCAGTCTTAACTACTTTGATGAACACATAAGGAAATTAGCTCTTTTGAAGCGAATAGACTGCTCATATGCCGTTGCCATACAAGCTATTGACTCTTTATTTGGTGCAATGGAGGCAAGTTAAATGTTTTCTGAAGTGCTGAATTTTCCCTAGCTGCAGAAACCCTCAGAATGTTTGTTTTCTGAAAGAGTTCTGACATGTTTAGGGAAGTGATATGCTGTCATTCTTCTCAAAATCATCCATGTGATACATGATACATAATACTATTGCAGTAGAAATACTACTAATAAAAAAGGCAGTCTGAAGGAATTTGGGTGAATCTCACAGTAATTCTACCGTCCTTGTCAAATTGGTAAAGCTAAACCCATGCATTTAAAAACAGTGAATGCATGTGAAGAAATCTACTTAAAGGACATTAGAGTATTTGTAGAGCATAAAGAACATTTGTACAGTTTAAAACACATAGAGAAGATAACATTACAGTATTTACTGGTTTATAATACATGTTTAAAAACTAATCATAGAATTAAAAAAAATATATTTTTCACTAGTTCAAAGCTTTGTGTATGCATTAAATATTTAGTATCAACATAAATGGAAATATTAAAAATTGAGATTTTTATAGGTGTCTTTCACACATTTTTAAAAATATAGACTCATTCTTTTCAACTTTAAGGATATTTTTTGTCAACAAATGTTAATAGTACAAACACTTTTAAGGGCATATATTGAGTGCTAGAGGAAGAATGCACCAAGATTTTAGAGGGGAAAAAAGAAAACTTGGGGATGTTTAACTGTCATTTAACACTTCTAAAACTGCATTGACTTCAAGGAACACAGAGAACTCAGAAAAATTGAAGAGACCATTATGTTAAAAAAATGTATACATAGCATATCGATATTATTTCTGAAATTATGCATTACTTTAATTTTTAAAATACCTCTGATGCTTAAACTCTTTAACAAAATATTCTTGCCAGACGAATAATCAGTCCATCTTCTTTTGTGATCCTGTTGCTTATTTCTCTAACTCTTGGTTAGTAAGGCATCTAGAAATAGGAAGTGTCATTTTTTGTTTTAGTGTTACCAAACCCATATAAAGTATGCTGAAGGAAAAAGATGAATTTGTGAGATTATGGCAATTGGATAAAACATCTATATTCAGAGTAGCAAAGGGAATTTAAATTCTGGCACCATCTGTATAAGTGACACCTGAGTGAGACTGAGAAAGAAATTGTTGAAAAATTGTTAGATACATGAGAGATTAAAAGATTAAACCCTGGAAGACAGCACGAAAATTCAAGTATGCAGTGCAGGTCATAGAATCACAGCAACAGAGAATATCTCAAGTTTGAAGGGACCCACAAGGATTGTCAGGTTTAGCTCACTGCACCTCAGAGGAGGTTCATACAACTAAGAATGATGTCCATATGAACTCTGACGAACTTCATTCTGTGTCCATTTCTTTGGGAAGCCCGTGACTGACCACCTCTTACTATTGTCCCACCTGTACTTCCTTTTACACAGCTATGTATCATTTCCTCGTGTCCCATCTCTGGTCACTAGTGAAAAGAGATCAGCACCTCACTCTCCACTGCTGTCTTTGATGAAGCTGTAGACTGTGATGAGGTCATCCTTCAGCTCTCAGAGCACCTTGCACAGGTGTAACTTAATGGAAAAGGATTATTGGCAAAAGATAACCTCCAGTCACAAGACAGAAATTGGAAATTCTACTATTAAACTCAGAGGCAGAATACAGTTCTAAGATTTTCTTCTGGGCTTCTTCTGAGCTAGATTCATCTTTGGTAAGGAACTACAAGAGAAATCTTTTTCCAGGAAACTTGAGGCCAAGGATACACCTCATGGCTCTGTGAAGAAGGTAGACATGAAGTAGAGGAGGCACCTCACAGTGGTAATCTAACCCAGTGGACTGGCTGTGAGTGGTCAAGGCAGCAGTTATGGAGATTTAAAAGACATGCTGGGAGAGAAGTAGAGATGAAAGAGCTGGAGGGACATTCAGGCGCCTCAGACCATCTTGGGATGTCTGTACTTCCTCCCAGAGGGTGCCAGATGGAAGTTGTGAAATGCTTAAAATTGTGCATGTATGAGCAGTTGAAATGTTTTAGTATCTGATTCTATTTAGTTTCCTCCTTCTCAATTTGGTTTTGAACTGTGATACACACACTGAAACTAAAGTTTTTTATTGGTGTTATACTGAGATTTTAGGTCCACCTGTGTTTTCACACAAAATTGAGTTGAATCATGACAGAATCAGAGAACCATACAAATTAAAAAGCATGGGTGAATCTGCTGAGAACAATTGCCTAAACTGTAAAACCTCACCTTCAAAGATTTTAAGAAAACATCATGGACTCTGTTGTGCAAAAAGGACAAACACACAAAAACACTATCCAGACTAGTTTTGTGAGTGTGATTATTGCATGTCTTCAGAATACTTTTTTCCCCCCATCTTCCTGCAGCTTATTGATTTTTAGAAATAAATTATTGTAAATAGATTTAAAGGCAAAGCTCTCTTTAATCATTCTGAAGTCTGCAGATTTGATGAGACAGAAACAAAAATTAGTCTTGGATCTGGAGATCCTCAGCAACAGAATATCATACAAACTACTAAGCATACAACATTTCTTTCCTTATTTTCACTTTAAATCTGTTGGTAACCTATATCATAGAAAATGATAATTTCTATTTTTAATACACCCCAAGCAGTCAGATAAAATTTCATTATAACTTTTTCCTCCTGTTAATCTTGGTTTGGTTACATAGTACTTTCTCAAGTACTACCTATATCCACTAATTATGCTTCATAAAATCAGTCATAGAATAACTGCTTTTAGAATAACTCAGTTTTTGAATGTGGCTGTTTGCTAGTAAGCAGTTTTATCATTCCTGAAACCATAAAATAACATAATTTTTGCAGTCAGTAAATATAGACACCACTTGTTTATTTGTCTGACACAGCATATTATTTGTGGCTAAACTATTTGGGCAAGCATGTTTAGCATCATTTGAGAGTTTATTATGAAAGTATTCAAGTGTTATAAACCATGATTCTCCCTGCAGATCAAGATGATTTCCTTAGGAGAGCACAGCAGCTTTTTTGCTTTGTGTTACATAAAATGACACTTGTGTACATTAAAAAAAATAATTAAAATAATTGGAAATCTATTAGAGATGTTGAGCTTTGTAATATATTGTAGCTTTCATTTGGTAGATGTTTGACAAAGGATGACTTTAAAACATTTGTAACCGTAAAATTTTAAGGACAACAAAAACACAAAGGCAACTTTTTATATTTTTGCAATATTTCACTGACATTTAACTTGAGTACTAAAGACATACACAATCTTACTACTCACAGACAATAATATGTAAGTATACTCCTGCAAACCTTTATGTGTGTGCTTACTCAGGTCAATAAAAATTACTTATGAATTACAACCAATAGGTCTTCATTTTATAAGCACTGTTTGCAGGCATTATGCTCACTATTCACAGAATAATGGATTATTTGTTGCAACAAGCATATAACCTACTAATAAATGTTTCCAAGATAGGGCTTAAAAACATTTGGGGGATTCATATTGTCCATTTCTTAATTCTGCTTGCAAATAAAATGAAGTTTGTAACCAAAACCAAGTTGCACAGGTGTATTGTAATCAGTGGTTTTTAATAGCTTATCATTTTAACATTGCTTTAGTCTCTCTGGAAACCTTGGCTTCATTTCCAAGCAATGCCTAAGGCACTTTTGAAACCAGAAATGTGGGTGCTTTCCAAGTGCTGTCAGCAAAATAAAATTCAGCAAAAGTTGAAAGAAATGTTGAGTAAACATCATTGTCATGTTTAAATCAATTCACTTTGTGTCTTTTCAAATTTCTACATACACCATAGTGAATAAGCCTGATGTCAGAACAACTTCTCATTAGAATATCAAAAATTGAAGTAAAATCATAGGCAATGGGTGTAATTCACCAGAATACAGGTATTTTGCCTGGTAAGTATTGTTCCATGAACAAGAAAATCAGGAAAGTGAAACAAGATTTGTATTTACTTTGTTTTGGTAGTAGCAATGTTGTAGTTATAGATAGGTTTACAATTGGACTTGATGATCTTAAGTGTCTTTTCTAACCTAAATGATTGTATGGCTTTATGGTGGTCAGAATGTCTTTAAACAGGGCAAGGTTTGTAGAGAAAGGTTAAATCAATTTTTTATTTTTTTTAGACCAACTGATTGTTACATAAACTGAGAGTGCTTGAGAAAGATGAAGAGGAATTTTCAAAGACCTTCTTCAGAACTGTAATCAAAATCCTTTGATAATATTCTAGTTTGCTAGACCATCTATTAGCTTGTATTACTTAGCTTTTCAAACCACACTTCATGTATTCATTTCATTATGGCTGTACAGAGGATATGGAGTTGGTAAAACTGATTCTAGATCATTTATTTATATCTGGAAATACAAATCCATGTAGCAATGTACCATCTAGGTCCAAGCAGAATTTTGGAATCCTGACAAAGCACTGCAGTTTTTTCATCGACAATAAAAATCCATTTCTGAATAAAAAAATAAATTGTTATTTAATATAATCACAGCTAATTTCTGCAAAGAAAATAAAAAGACAGCATTCTTGTAGATTATTTGTTCAAAATTATTTTCACTATCCATGAAAAAGCAGCTCCTGTCACTGAGATCATTAGTGGAAAGAAAAGCCATGTGTCTCAGAAAAGTGTGCAGTAATGCAAGTTGCTTTCTACCATCTAAATTGATATCTTGAGTATCATCAAAAACAGAAGCCTGTGGAATGTACACAATTGAAGGTTTATCCCTTGTATTTCATTAAAATATTTTCTGGAGATACAGGCTTTCATTTTCTTTAATCAAGATTAAAAGGGTGTGTACAAAGGCCTAAAGAGCAGTCAAGAGACTCATGGCTCTGGTTCCCAAATTCAGAAATGGTTTAATCCTTTTTGAATGAAGTGAAGCACATTCCTATATTTTACCTTATCATTCTTCATGCTGAACAGAACTGACTGAAATACTGATACTGAAGAAGATAAATAGCATTACAAAGTTATGGCAGTATTCAATGGGAAAAATCGAGCATGTGAAAACACAGAAAACTATCAAAAGGATGAAGCCGTTAAGGATGTATCAAGCTGTGGGTGAGGAGACTAACCGAACTCACAAACACAAGCATCCTCTCTTACAAAGAAATTGCCAGGTGTACTGTGGCAATCAGAGAGATGCAGCCTAAAGGCATGGGGACTGTTGGTGATACCTAATCAAAGGGAGGAGCAGGTGCTGTGCTAGAATCCCCCTCGGGCTCTAAAGAGTAGTGCTAGGAATACTTGCAGCCATAGGGAGGAATTCATTGCAAATGTGTGTTTTGGGCAAGAGAGTGAGGATAATTTTCTTTATCATTCCCCTCTTTTTTTTTTTTTTCTTCCCCCTTTTTTTTCCTCTTTTTAAAATACATACACATAAGTAAATTACTAGCTATGCCAAGACATGATGCTGACAAAACTGAAGTCATAAGAGAATGTATTTGTAGGATGTAGGAGTTTACTCCATACCTTCATTTAGGGAGAGATGAATTATCCTTCCAATGTATTTTCAGACTTAGTTTTACATATTCAATTTTGAAAGTTACTCATCAAGTTCTTATGAAAATTCAATAGAAGTATATAACAGTATTCTCTGATGCATCCACAAGATAAACTGCATACATGTAAATACACATCTGGGGTTCATGAAAGCTTTAGGAATGTGTTTCACAGAATGCTGTTTGCAAAGCTATCATTATGTTTCCTCTTACTTTAAATTCAAATACCTTTTTCAATTAAAAATGGATTGGAAATTAAATGCAATGAAAGTTAGCATCAGGTGAACAAGGAAAACAGCCTCATGGTGGGTATATTCACAGAATGCCAGGTTGGAAGGGACCCCCAGAATCATCTGGTCCAACTTTTCTAGTTGATAGTGTAGTTCACAGAATCACTGAAGATATTCTCAACTTGATGTCACTGAACTCATCACCACTGAATATGATGTGGAGAAGCTCAACAGCTGCAGCAGGACCTTCCACAGAGTGGGTTTCCCTGGAAACACAGTTGAGGATAAACTCTTTGCTGGTCCACCTTAAAAGTGTAAAGCTAGTACCAGTAACAGAAATATATCGCAGCACCCACAAAACCTGCTTTAGTTTTCTAAAAATATATACAATTACACAAATGCCTTGAAAATATGTTTGAAAGCACAATGCCAGCACCATAAATGCACACAGATGCATGCTAAAAGCTACAGTGAATGCCATAAAAGCACAAATCAGGACATGCTCAGCAGCAGCATCATAAGAGTGCATTTCAGATCTTGCACAAGTCAGCATGAACATTACACATATTGATATGAGGATATGTTCAAAGCGATATCTTGGACCCTTACTGTTGTATCTAGCCCCTTTTTTTATGCCTCCTACCTTTCTTCATAATCTTTTGCAGTGTGCTAAATTTTGAGTTCCCATAAGAGAGAAATTGATCCTCATAACTGGTGTGTAAAGCCAGGCTATCCTATGGTGAAATCCGGATTGTAACAGATGTTCACATAATAATGCACACAAAATGTGTGTGAAATCCACATGAAAAATTTGTATTTGCCAGAACTCTAGCTACCCTGACAATGTGCATTTATAAAAAAACAACTTCTGCCTAAGAATTTTAGCACTCAAAAACTCATCATCAATATTTTGGTATTGAGGTTTCAAAATAAATGATGTTCTTGCTGGAAAAGCATATATACATGAAAAATGAGAAGGGAGATTTCTTTTCTGTCAGGGTTTCTAAAGTAAATATCTTAGTATACTAACATTTCTGTGACCACAAGAGGATTGCCAGCAACTTTATGCATATATGGTTTAAAACTTCAGTTTCTCAAAGCTGTTAAGCAGTTCTGGGTCGTTGGATTTTTTTCTTCTTCTTCTGTTTTATTTGTTTGTTTGTTAGGTTGTTGTTGTTGTTTCCCCCCCGCCAGTGGTTAAAGTTGTGGATCTTGCACTGTACGATTCAGATCTTGAGAAAGGATTAGATTTGGTCTAGTATATACAATTCATCATGTGAATGGCACACACATCTAGCATGTTGTTTTCATTGAAAGGAAGAAGATATATAAACTCAAATTCTTTCCTAATAATAGATTTTTTGGCATTTTGGCTAGCGAAAAGCCTCATCTAAACAGTATCTCACATAAAGAAGTGATGTTTTGCTCTTGGGATGAATGCTTCAGAATGGGGGAACAGTTCAAGAGGAAAGAATATCTTTCCAGTTTGTGCCCTTATTTCACGGACAGTTACATGTCTTAATAAATTTGCACCATCTGTGACAAAATTGTTGGTTGCAGGCAGACTCTGACAACCGTCAGCCAGGGGAATCAGTTTGTGGTCTCAGCTCCTCATAGAGACTTCTCAAAAGAACTACAGAAAACAAGAAGTATGGGTAAGGAATTGGATTTAAGAACACTTGAAATTTCAGTGTTTCTGAGGGTATTTTTGGAGACATATAACTGGATTCTGTGATCCTTGTAATGTCTGTGTAATCCAAAGTACTTTAGCATACAATATCACTGCACAGTGTTACATCACATATCTCAAGGTACAGCAAATGTTTTTAAAGACTTAAATCTGTTTTTCATGGCTATAGCTGAGTACTGGATATTAGAGACCGTAGTCTCTAGTGGATCATAGCCTCTTCAGTTCACAAGAAACTCCGCATTTTATATTATTTTTATGGCTGGTCACTCAATTTGACAGGCATACACCAAACTTTGGGGTTTTTTTTAATGGCAGAACTGGAAATGGAAAAAATAAGAAACAAACCCCCAAACAACACTGTGTACCAAGAGGATAATTGATTCCAAATAAAAAACAAAAAATCTGCCCTTAGTGCTGTATGTTGACTGATAAATCATAGATCAAAATCCCTCCTATAAAATATTGAAGCAAGCCTTATACTCCTCAGGCATAGATTGGTACTTTAATGATTTGTATATCCTAGAGACCATTTGAATCCAAAATAAATTCAGAATGTTGTACTGGTGTGTGATTTAATCTCAATTTTATAGCTATCTGCTTACAACTCCAATCATCATATTTTTGGAAAGGAGATGGTATGTATTTAAATATGCAAACCAAGGGAATATTCAATTTAACAGGATAGTTAAGTTTTTTTCTCTTATATACCTCCACATATATGCCAACATCTAATGGGCATGGTCAGCAGTTCATGTCTCACCTTTTCAGAACACCAATCATCTTTAATCTTAAGCAGAAGTGGTTTTTAAACTTTTAAGGAACAAGATACTTGTCTGTAGTTTTCTATAGAGAAAGATTTTATTTCTTCTAAAGACATGGTTTCTGTAAACAGGGTTTGTTCTTCTGTCTGTTCACAAATGACTTGCCTCATTTTTCCTAACAAAAAATGTGTGGATAGAATATATCAAGCAGATAATAGATTGCTGTCAGGATTGGCTTGCAACACTAAGAACTATAACTAAGGGTGTGAAAATTTTTCCTGGAGGCCTTAATTGTGTCCTCAGATAGAAAATCAAGACCTGTTTTTTTTTTTTTTTTTTTTTTTTTTTTTAATACAGGTGACATCTGCACAATATTTCGTTCTCTACTCTCTCAGTGAATTCTCTCCAGCCTCACAAAATACATATATTTTCTTTCTTTGTACACTTCATTATAAGAAGAATTAAACTACAATCAGGCTTTGAACTAACCACAGGTTCCTTTTTTCCCATTAAATAAAAGAAGTCGCAGACCATTAAGTACCAAATCTTTGCCCTTAAGTGTACTTTCACATTTTTAGGAGACCAACTATTCTGACATAGCTGGAACTGTGTGTGAAAATCCTGTGAAATGAAATAACACTTAACAAAACTTTGAAAAGCTTGGAGACCATATAGCAACATTTTTAAGCAATGGTACAAAGAGATTTTTCATGATTTAAATTTATAAGTTTTGTTCTACATAAGAATGTTTTGTTATTAAAAAAAAAACTAATTTTTTTTAGTACAGCAGAATAAGGCACTGATGTGTTTTCCTTTGAGCCCCAAAACATAGACATTATTAAAATTTCTACAGTGATTGTACAAAATTAGCATTGTTAAACTGTCATAGCTGCATCTCATACAACAGGATGTTTTGAGTTTAGTCTTAAATCCAGTTGCCCTGTGTTAACAATATTTGATTTCAGAATAATGGAAACATCTTCATAGCTTACTTATCTTTAGGTAAGGGATGGATAATTTCAACCATAACGTACTTCTCATGAGATTTTTGTCATGGAGGAAATTTGGGGCAGTGTTGTCTGATGGGATAAAATGTTCCACTGCAGGCTTCAGAAAAGCTGTATTCAAAAGTAGTGATAATACAGTTTGTATCTTGGTAGCTAAACTTTCCAAAGAATTTTTCAAGACTGAGCTGTACGAAGCAGTACTTGCTAGAAAGAGCCATTGTGAGCTGCCAAGACATTAAAGAATGTGCACTGGCAAAAAGAACTAGGATGTCCTGGAATTATCCACGAAGCACTGGTGCATTCCTTAGCTTCGTCTGAATCCTTCTGGAACTTAAGTCTAACAAGTTCAAAGAATTGCTTGATTCCCCACAGGCACATGTCTCTGTCTGAATCACTGTTCCTCCTGCTGTGCTCTTTGAAGAGCAATGTTATATGCCCAGTACTTGGATCATGTCCATTCTGGGTACAATCATGTGTCAGTCCTTTCTTTCACCGTTGGTTTTAATTTTCTCTCAGAAATAAACAATTCTGTCTTTAAATCTGTGGCCAGTTATATACTCTGAATATTGGACTCTTTTTTTTAGCTCCCCTAATCCCTAGCAGCACCCTCACTGTAACACAAGTCTATACCTTGTCAGCTTTGTTGTTTCAATTTCTTTTCCCAGCAGACAGATTAATTGATTTCCTCAGCTAATGTAATCATCTCTCTCTCAGAATCATCAAGTGACCTGAGGATGACCTGAGGGCGTCACACCAAGTCATTATTTCTATTCTCTCTAACAATATCAGGTATAGGCTGGCTGACAGTTTTAGATAGTGCTTGTAAATATGTGGTTCAAAGATGCTGTTTTGTCCACTAGCTCTTGTGTTTTGGAATCGGGCATTTTTCTGCATAAGACAACATCACAAAAGCTTTTCTTCTGTAAAGGTATGTCTGCATAGACAACTTTCTTCTTAAAAAAGAAAAAAAAAAATCTACTCACATCTGGCAAGTATGTGCTGTATTCAGCAGGCAAGGGAACAAAATCTTGTCATAGTTCTGCAGCTTACAATTCCCAGGGCTGTGCTAATGCTTTTCTTCCTCATATTGCTGAAAAGGTTATTTATTGCTAACACTGAGATGAGCTCTAAAGCCAGACTTTGCATCTCAGATCAGTATTTCTATTATTTATGTAGAATCAGATTCCAGATTATTCCTTTTTCCATCACAAAAAATAAGTATGGACAGACATGAAGGAAAGATACCTGTAAATTTAATGAGACTTTTTCCTCTTTTTCCACACCCACAGTATCTGATATCTGAAAGTCTATGACAGTATATGTGGGTGTGTCACCACATCTGCTAATGACATTAATACGAATTTCTAGAACTGTCATGGGTTTATTTTCTTAAACATCACATGCCTTGGAAATACTTCTGACAAGGAAAGTAGGTAAAGTAGGTAAATACTGTGAAGCCTGGAAAGTCCTAAAGGCATTTAAGATAGTTGCAGGTCTTGTTACCATTGCTTTAGTGAAAGGTAATCCTTGCTATCATGGTACTAGCAATGCTTTACAGTCTCTATCTTCACATCAAACTGCTTCAAGGCTGTAGTGTTACAGGGGTGGAGACATCACACATAAAGCTATCGGTGGATAGATTCAATGACAGGCTGAGATACCTCCTGTGATATTAGACTCTCAGTTGTAAAAGGCCTCAAAATCTTAATTCAGCTACAATCCAACTATAGGGATTTAATGCCCAAAGACAGGTCTATGTTAGACCTTCAGGTCTAACATAACCTTCAGGACCAATAATGTATTTCATTCCATATACATCATATTCAGGGTCAAGTTCTCTTCTTCAACAGCCAGCATCTAACGAGGACTCTGTTCTGCCTTCAATCTTAATTCATGTGTTCCTGAATCCATTTCCAGAATCAAACTCCTGAACCTCATTCCTGTCTGCTGCTGAGTCTAGTCTGAACTTCTTCCACAGCATCAGTATTGACAGTGACATAATTGCCATTGAGGGAGGTCAAGTTCAATATTGGTTTTGTATTTATTTGTGTATGTTTCATCTTATTGTTACTATTTTCATTAAAGTAATTTTATTTTTCTTTTCCAATCCAAAAGTGTGTTTCCTTTATTCCCTTTCTCTTCCCTTTGGGAAAGGAGAGTGTTTAATAGAGAGTATCTATCCCTTGTTTAGCGCCCTGGCCTAGCCAGAACACTTGACAGGGTGTGAAGAATCAGAATCAACTCTCTTCACCACCATTCCTTCCTACTTGAAAGAAATATAAGCCATATCACCTACCTTGTACATGAAGGTTATTCCAAGGTGTGCAGGGTGTTTGACATCTAAAAGTCTTCATACACAGAATCAAAGAATTACAGAATGTTAGGGACTGGAAGGGATCTTGGAAGATCATCTAATCCAGCCACCCTGCCAGAGCAGGATCACTTATGCCAGGTCACACAGGAATGAATCCAGGTGGATTTTGAATATCTCCACAAACTCCCTCGGCAGCCTGTTCCTGTCTTCTGTCACCCTCACAGTGAAAAACTCTTTCCTCACGTTTATGTAGAACTTCCTGAGCCTCAGCTTCCACCCATTGCCCTTTGTTCTGTCATTGGGCATCACCAAGAAGAGCCTGGCTCCATCCTTTTGGCACTCACCCTTAACATATTTATAAACATTAATGAGGTATTCCCTTAGTCTCCTTTTCTCCAAGCTCCTTTAGTCTCTCATCATAAGGGAGATGTTCCACTCCCCTAATAATTTTTTGTGGCTCTTCACTGAACTCTTTCAAGAAGTTCCCTGTCCTTTCTGAACTGAGGGACCCAGAACTGGACACAATATTCCAAATGTGGCCTCCCCAGGGCAGAATAGAGGGGGAGGAGAACATCTCTCAACCTACTAGCCACACCCCTTCTCATACGCCCCAGAAAGGCATTGATCTTCTTGGCCACAAGAGCACATTGCTGACTCATGGTCAGCCTCCCAACCACTAGGACCCCTAGGTCCTTTTCCCCTTCACTTCTCTCCAACAGGTCGGTCCCCAGCCCACACTGATACATAGGGTGCCTAATTCTACACTTGCCCTTGTTGAATTTCATTAAATACCAAAGTGTTTCTTCTTTCTATGGAATAGTTGAAGATTTCTGTGGAGTGAGAGAATGGCATAAGAATTGAAGTCTTTTATCTCTCAGGAAGGGCATCATTATTCCAATGTCAGCTCCAATAATCATTTATGTATCTCAATGTGTTTGCAGGGGATATATGAGATGCTTGGAGTACAAAATGGAATTCTGAAATTCTGTTTTCATGTGACTGTTCCGTTTACTAAATGACATTAGAAAATTATACTGAACACTGGTCTCCTCATCTTAAAAGGACTATTATACAATCAAAAGATTGAGGAAGGGATGTTGCAGCACAGATTTCCTGAAAGCAACACCTGTGTTTTAAAAAAAGAAAAGGGGCAGCTGAAGAGGAGCTAGACCTCTTTTCAGCATTTTCCTATCAACTTTCTTAGGTGAATCCCTGAGCACAGTGTCATTGCTGCTGTAATTCCTATTCTAAGAAGGCCGAGTCTCTACATTTCAGAGGGAGCTTCTATACCCACATTGGCACTGTGGCTTACACTGCACTGAAAATGAAGGAAGGAAGCATTCAGTAGAGACTAAGGTCATTGTGAATACCTTTCTTACAGTCCTTTATGCCAGCACCATTACAAAATACATTAACATCCTTTCACTACAATAATTCAAAAGAGGTTTCCATCCAGTTTTTATGCATTTTGCATGAAGTGGTCTGATAAGACAGATCCCCTGAAAAACTATGAACTAAATCTACTGTTCATGTAATAATCACAGTTTTTAACACCCTGTGCATGATTTTATTGCGTGCTATTCTAACATATTTCTCACGATAAAAACTGCAAATCAGACTTGTTATTCTAACATTTTAAACTAAGGTTTTCATGTTATTTAAAAATTGCATTCTATCACAAAAAAAGTGTTTTTTACAAAACATTACAGCTTCATCATCATCAATGTATCATTATTTCTTTTTCAGAATAAGTAGCGTTATTCCAAAAGTAGAGGTGTGAGAGCAAGACAACGTCTTTTCTATGATAGTTGTAAAAAACAAAACAAAACCAAAAACCAACAACAAAACCACCAAAACCCCCCAAACCTAAAACTTTTAAAGGAAAAAAATAACTTAACAACATAACCTATTTAAGAATTTTGCACAGAAAACCAGAGGCAAATATTCTTTGTGCTGTTGAAAGCTTTGCAAGGGGATTAACATTGCATTAGTAATTTCAAGAAGACTACAAAACTTGGTATCCAAGATCTATTATTGTTGGAGAACTGAATGTTGCCAATTTGAAGCCAATGTAATAATCAAGCATGATGTAAACCTTTCAGAATATATGCTTAGATGATTCATCTTGTTCAGTATCCTAAAGATGGATTGATAAGCAATTATATGATGAAAATTGTTGTCATCCTGCCTTAAAACTTCATAGAAAGATATGAAGCCAGGCTCGATAGCAGTTTACTTTGGCAGAGAATTTTGCTTGGTGTTTCTTAGAGATGTTTTAAAGGTGCAGTGAGACACCAGATGTACAGAAGACAGTAATTTGCACAGTTCTTAAGTGGGCATGAGCTCCAACACTACTTAAAGCTTACTGACACTAAAATGGCTGAATGAGAAATGATACTGAATGCCTCTGAGCTTTAAAGTTTGGCCTCAGAGTAATTATGCTTTCAGTTTCTGAGACAAACATCGTTGCTGTATTTCTTTTTATTTGTTCCCTGTACTGGCGCTCTCATATCTGACTATTCAGCATTCCACATGTACTTGTACCTGCTGGTAGCACGGTAGCTGCTGGATTGCAATGAAGCTGTAAGATGCTCCAGTTCAGAGCCTTGCTAATGCTGACAATTGATTTAGCATTGTAAGCTACCTCAACAGTGCTGGGCTGTTTTTGTTCAGAGATTTCAGTAGGGAGTTATTTTAAAAGATATATTTCCTTTGTTGGGGTAAAAAAGCACAGTTTGTCTTAATTATCCCTGACGTTTCAAACCTCATAACAGGCGCTTCCTCCAGGGACAGAAACAAACCAGTCTCCTCCAGAAACCAAGTGTGAAATGAATAAATAGGGCTCTGGATCCTCTAATGGCGTAGTGTGGTTACTATTTTTATTGTGGGGGGAGGATACTGTCTAGATTATCTCTTTTTATCTCTGAGGAAATTCAGGGTATTGATAGGTGAAATATTGCGGGCAATTAAGAAAGGAAAAAAGCTGGTCTAAAAAAGCAATATTTGGTAGGTACTTGGTTGCCTGGTATATTCATTCTGAGAGGTAAGTTTTTCTCAGAGGAAAGAGAAGGAACAGAGCAGCTATGAATCACGAACAGAGGCTGCTGGTTTTTTCCATCTGCATTTTGTTGAAGTCTTAATAATTAGAAGCTTCTCTGCATCATTTTATACCATTTTAAGTGCATTTTTTACATGCATTTTTTGTTTATATTTCATGTATACTTTTGATGAAATATCTACCTGGGGAACGGCTATTGCCATACCCCTGTGCAAAGATCCAAAATCTTCCACAGAATCTTAATGAGGTTATAAGCAATGATTCCAATAAAAGAGAATATTGAGGAAACTTTTTGTGTTTTGTTTTGTTTTGTTTTGTTTTTTTAAATGCTGGTAGATCAATAGGTAAGTCATAGAGATGTGTTTGTGAGATGAAAATAATTATTAGATTTGTATTAGAAAGGTCTTAGAGCTTTTCCACATGATTAAGAATTCCTGTGTTTCATGACAAATACTAAACTTCACCAAACTACAACGAGCCAGGAAAACAAAGAAAGAAAGAAATAAAAGATGCTGCTGTATTTTCAGCACGTTTTCATGAGCTTTATAAGGTGATGCTTTATCAGAAAGAATGCTGCATTGCTGCTGCTGCTTGCTGTGATTTTTAAATGAAGGCAGCTCTAAATTGAAACCTTAGCATTAAGGGCATTACTGACATGATTCTCAACAGCTCAGTGAGGAACTGGTTCCATGGCATAAAGGACAATCTGGCATCTTTCTTTTATTCAGTCTAAAATTGCTTGTGGTATCCATGTGAAAGCAATGCCTGCTTGTGGATAATCAGAGATGTTCTGTGAAATATTATTATTCATTAAATCAGTGTTATTGCACTTTATGACCACAAAAAATTTCAGAGAGTGGTCAGCTGAAGATTCAAGTGATGATCGCCAATTGCTTTTATGGAAAGACAATCTTCCAGTACAGAGAGTTGAAATGAAGAGCTCTGCCTAGACTTTATACAATTTATGACAAAATGTGGTATAATCCATTAAAGCAAATTGGTGAGAGGGGAGTGCTGCTGTGCTTCATATATCTGTAACTGTTGAAGAAGATGAGACTGTTCTCTGCTGAGAGCAAATCTTTAGATAATGCCAATTTGAGAAAATACCAAGTATGGAAAAGACGGATTTCAAGGCTTTTGGTTTGTTGTTTGCTATGATCATTAAATTCAGTTAGCTCCTTCTACATCCATAGTTTGCTGCTGTTTGTGTTTAATGAGGTTATCAAATTTGTAGTAAGGATTTACAAAGGGAAGTAGGAAAGCGTAATGCAGAAAAATCCATACCTTGCTCTGAACTTGCACATTGAAATTCACACCCTGAGGGGATTGTATGCAAACTTTATACCCAAACTCATGTACACACATCTGAATCTTAAACTTATAGGAGTATTCAAGCACTCCTAACCCCAAATAATAGAAAAGATTATGAGATGCATTTGGTGTGAAATGAACAAAATGCAAAGCAGCTTTGAAAGCTCCTTGCCTGAAGACAGAATTTGATTTGTTTGCTATCAGGATACATATAAGCCAAAAGTTCTCTAAGGATCAAATATTTTAAGGGTTGTTCAAAAATATTTATCTTGTATGCAACATTACTAACAAGGTTGCATAACTAATAATGTTGTAAAACTGGCAAAAAGACAGAAGAGGTTGTAAGAACTAGAGTCACTTCTGTTTGATGTTTTGTATGCAATATTTTATAAACCTCAGTTTACAAATAGTTGAATATAGTTATCTTATGACATCTGTTCAGAGGTATTATTCTTCTCCTCTTGGTACAGAAATCTTACATTCATAAGTGTTTTCCATACCTGTGGAAAAACTGCCTTCAGTAAGACTCAGTTGAATACACCAATTTTCATTTTGCTAATTTCATAATGATTTTGAGCTCCATATAAGATATACAGCAGAAGTGAAAATGAATTAATTTCTCACCAGCTACTCTCACTTAGAAACCAGGATAAAATTTAACCCAGAGGTCAATGCTTTAAAGTCTTGACCATCACCTCTATAAAAATACTGCCTACTAAAGTTACAATGCGATGCTTTAGACCTGAGGTGTGCTCACTTAACTGCACAAAAAAATACATTACATATCAGCCGATGTTAATATCACAGTCTATTAAAATAGCACAAAATGATAATATTACTCTGTGCTAAGAGATTATTAAAAGGTATTGTATAATTCTGTAGAATATAAAAAAATATTGATTATCTTCTCGGTGATTAAACTACTGGGAAAAATATTTTGCTTCTATTTGCAGTGATAACAATTAAGTTTTTTGTTTGTTTGTTATTTTGATCTTATCCATTATAGACAGAGGGATAAATTAAAGGAAAATTTCAAATTGCAAAATGACACCATAGCGAATTCTGGAGTCTGAAGTGGTGTGGAACAGGAAGTAAATTTTAGCCTTAAACTACATTAACTAAAATTATGCTAGAAAAAATATATATAGCCAAGTATGTTTATTTTATAGCAAAGCTTAAGATGCTTAGAAGAGATGTCTGAGACATCTACATTTCTTCACTTGCTTGTTCTTGTAAGTCACCTGTGGCACCAAACAAATTCAGCTATAATTCTTTGTTATGCATTCCAAGTTTGTTGGGGTTGTTTTGTTTTGTAATATTGTTTAGGACTTAATTTTATAATTTTTTATTAATGTTGATTAAAACCAGTGCAAAATGAATTCTAGTGTCTTCATTATTTGCATGTTTTTATGTTTGAATGCAATACATATGTATATATAAACTACATAGTGTATCGTCTTTCACACTCCAGCTTGTTCAAAATGATATAGTTGTGATTTTTTTATATGAAAAACTACATAAGAATTGTGTAATACACTCTTGAATTATGCTGACTCTTCCAGAGATGTTGACACTTTACAGATTTAATGTATTTGTTTTCAGCAGAATACTTTGATTCTCAGTAGCAGCAAATGCATATTTTTCCTGTGGTCACTAAGCCTGCACTCTTTCTGGGCACTCTCTCTGTTACCTCTGTTCTTATACCTGTTTGATTTTTAGGAAACATACCACAGCGTGCTTGTTGATTTCTTCCTGATCATTATTTACTAAGCTACAATACACAAAAAGTTACAACTGAAAGGCAGATTAATAATTCATATCTCTATTATAAAAATCCGTAAATTGTATTCCAAGCAATGAGCTGCATCTGTTACCTAAAAATAAGAAGACAGGCACAGCATGGTAACAATTTAGAATATGGAGCACTGCACGGCAGGAAAGTTCCCATTGAGATGACTTTGGCTTAGATGAAAGTCCTAGCTGTCTACCTTCTTTGATTGAACAGTTTCATTTTTTTTTTAAAGTAAACACTACTGTATATTCTGTGAATATTGCCAGTCTCCAAGAATGTCAATAATTCTTTCCGACAAAGCCAAGCTGAAAAGAAGAGGCTGAGGGTACTGAACACATCATCTTACATAAAACTAAGGGAAATTTCTTCAGGAAACTATTTTTGATATATAAGAAATATTTCCCTATAGATTTGATTCATTTGTAATTAATTTTATGCTGGAAAAAGTAATAATTTGCATGGACTTCTGACAGAACAAGAGGATGCGGTCTCAAGCTGAGCCAGGGGAGGTTTAGGCTGGATATTAGGAAGAAATTCTTCACAGAAAGAGTGATTTGCCATTGGAATGGGCTGACCAGGGAGGTGGTGGAGTCACTATCACTGGAGGTATTTAAGAGGGGGCTGGATGAGGCACTTAGTGCCATGGTTTAATTGATTAGATGGTGTTAGGTGATAGGTTGGTTAATTCTGTATTCTGTAAAAGAAGTGTATTAATAGACTTTGACATTCACTTTAGAGACTGAAGCTGTTACTGCAAGACAATCTTAATGCTTTCTGCAGTGTTGATAAAGAGGAACAATGTACCACATTAATAACATTCATAACTAGTGAAATCTAAAGGAATTTTCCCAAATTTCAGTGACACCTTTGTCACAGGAAAATAGAGGCAATCTCAAAGCCTACATGTAAAAGAAGTCTGCATCTCATGATATTTTATATACAAATCTATAGATTTCATCCTAGGAAGTTTAGTGACATTCTTTCCTGATATTGAGGGCAAAGCTCTCCATTTTGCTGGGAAGTCACATTCAAAATGCTTTGCCCTTTTCCTCAAACTGGATTTTTTAAAGCTATATTGAAATTTTTAATACCTTGCATTTACAATGCTGTGTACAACAACACAATAATAACATATTCTGTCTCAGCATTTGTAGTTTTTTTGTTTCCATCATTGCTTTTTTTTTCATCTTTTAAGTGCCAAACATGTTGATTAAGGTGACCTGAACCATACTGAAGAATCTGCCTATATGACCGTTTGAGGTCTACAGCCTACTTATATCATAAACTGAGTACTTCAAGTTAGTGAAAGGGCTTTTCAGTTGTTTTGTGTGGTTTGTTTTTTTTAAATTTTAAAATTAAATTGTTAAACATTTGTGACAACAATGACATCTCTTCACAGATTTTTTTAGAAATAGAAATCCACTAATACCTGCTACATGCCATGATGATATTGCATAACATAGTATTTCATGGCTTTTAAAAATAATGACAGAAAGTTCCCAGAAGCAGGTACCAGAACACATATCATTCAGGTAAAAGTTATGGTCCTGCTTGTTTTTAGGCTGGCTGTTCCCCAAATCTCTCTTCTGTATAGTGGAACTATATTCACAAGAAACACAGAGAAAGTAACATTGCAATTTTCTGTTTCCCTCCTAGCTTAAACTGTCTCTCTAGACACATTGAGTTTTTTGTTTGTTGGTTGTTGTTTGTTTGTTATTTGTTTGGTTTGGGTTGTTTCATTTGTTTTTATTCTTTCTTTTGAAATCTCAAATGCAGAAGATTTATTTTGAACTCTATCTTGCGAAAGGCAGAGAGAAAGGGAACTGGATGTTCTTCTGTTGAGACAACTTTTTGGTTAAATAAGCAGAAATATATAATGGAAAGATGCTTCTCCTTTTGTTCTGGAACAGAAAAAAAAAAAAAATGTGGTGGCCACTGAATGCTATATTATAGAGAGGTCAGATCCTGTGAGGATTGAAGTGTAAAAGTACGTTTGGGTTGAACTCCCAGAGAAAGTTATGCAGAGAAAAGTGATGTACTTGGAGCCTACTTGGCAATAGGGGTGGCTCAAAGTTACACAGCTCCTGACCTGAATTTCCAAAACTACAGCAGTTTCAATGTAAGCACCACCTGGAAAATTTTGATTCAACCACTGGAAGACACATAATATTTCTGTTTTACACTAAAGCAAGGCATAAGGTATTACATTTTTGTTTTCTAGAGGAAAAAATTCTGTTACTTTGAAGTTCTTGCTAAAATTAAGATATTAAGTAGAAACTAGTTTTCTCCAAAACTGTACTGATCAGTCATTGCCAAATGTAATAACCAAGAATCAGTTCAATTTTAATAGCATGATTAATTTGTACTAGACTTTTTCTGGTCTTTTTATAGAGATTTCCTTGCAAAGACATTTGCTCTTGATTTACTTTCCAGTAAGCCAAGACAGTCCAAAAAATTATCCACTTGGCCAGAATGGGTAAGGGCAATGCACTTTGTGTCAGTATCACACTGAATGTCTCAGTAACAAGAAAGATTGCACCTTAGACCTGCAACATTTTTCAGGTTACTTGTTCAGCAAGGCACACTGGCCAAGCCAATTCTGCTGATAATTTAAAGGCAATAATGAGAGGTCAAGTAGCTCTTTCTGCTTCAGTTACAGTGAAGATATTACAGTGTGTTGTGAGTTTCTTCAAAATACCCTTTTTGTACATATAAGAGCAGTCATGTAAGTGTTGCCTGCTGTTAATTTACAGTAATTGTTCATGTTTTCTGTGAAAACATGAGAAATTGTGTGATTCAGATCTTTTCTGAAGGCTATACACCAATTAAGAGAATAGATGCATTAATTTTACTTTTTTTTAGGTTTTTTTTCCCCTGCTAGAAATGAAAATGATGGTGGAGTTGAAGCATCCACCTTCAGCTTTAGAAGGGCATAGACTGTAAGAAGGGCAAAGTCTGTGTTTGTTTATAGAGTACAAGGCCTCTACATCTTCTGCATGAGAAACGTGGAAAACTGGCACTGGAGAGGTCAGGGAATGGCTCTTCCTACAGGTTGCCTCTCTTTTTATTCAGTGGATTCCTCTGCCTCCAAAGTCTGGAGATGTTAGATAGGGAAGAGGAAAAGTGATCAGAGTGATGCTTTTGGCTTCTCCTTCCAGTTTCTCCTTCCCTTGTAAATCAGGATCTGTAGACCAATAACAGCACTATTAGCGCAAAATGCCCAGACAGTGCCTCTGGAATTCTTAGAGTGGGCTCTCCTACAATTTACTCTGTATGGTTTCAACTAACTTCTCTAATTTATTCTCTTCATAAGAGATTAGACAATTAGTTCTTGCTGTGTATTAATCATGTGTGATAAAAATTCAATTAAAATTTAAGCTTGAAGGAAAATAATAGCAGACGGTTCTGAACCTAAATAGAACAATCACAGTTTATGCTGTTTTACCATAAAAAGAAACCCCTTCAAAGCCATGCATCTCCAAAAAAGAAAGAATGTTTATATTCTGTACTTCAGCTTGAAAAACATCTTAAAACTGGGTAACAAAATTCTAAAACTCTGGTTTTGTTCCATAGTGAAAATATATTGGAAATACATTAAACTCTTATTCTAAAGAAGGAAAAAAAAAGGTCCTGTCCTCCAACTTACTGCTTACATAAGCATTTATGTGTTTAAACAAACCTGTGACTTCCTGGGCCTGCCTAAGAATGTTACATACACCCACCTCAGGGCTGTAACTAGGGTGAAACAGGTAATACTGTTTGTCTCTCAAATGACTTGCTTCATAGTAGAGTACATTTTTAAGGCATTTGAAAGCAAACCTGCTGAAGCAAGAATGCTAACCTCATAACCTTTAGCTCTTTTTTGTGAATTATTTATTATGCTGATACTAAAAGAAGATATTTTTTCTTTTGACATCCTAATGCATTCTGACATCTTGTTGAAAATAAATGCTATTTGGCATCACTCCAAAGACTATTTAGCCACAAAGTAGCTACACAAATTTCTGAATAAAAGTAGTAGTAATGGACTTTGCAGTATGAAAAACCCAAGTTCTTTTGTGTTTCTGTCCTCTGCATGTGTATAGAAAGCAAAATTTTTTACATGTATGTAGTAAATTTTAGCACATCTATATAGAGCATGAATACATTGTCACAAACCAGGAGGCAGATGGGAGTGTTTAAAAAGCAGATGATGTTCTTTCTGTTTGGAAATCAATTTTTGTTTTTTTTTCTTTCTTATATATTCTTTAGCAGCTTACTTTTGGCATCATTCATACCTCTGGAGATTAATACAGTGGAGTTCAGAATCATATTTTAACAACTTCTTAGTTTAATTCCTATGACTCCAACAGTAAAATTGTTCAAATACTGTAATTGGACTGAAAATTGCTTTTCATTTGCTTTTAACCACATTTATATTTAAAGGTAGCTAACAAACTAAAAATATTGTATCAATTAGTTTTTAATTAAAATAAGTGAACGTTAAACATTTCTATTTCAATATCCATCACAAGAAAATGAGAAACTCCTGAATTATTGCTTCATTGAAGTAACTGGGGAAATGATTAGAGTTTTCAGTACAGTGAGAAACTCAGATGTATTATTTGCAGCAAATTATTTGTTTGTGGAACCAAGGGCAATTCTATTTTATTGTGCACAAACTGAGCATAACTTTCATTCATTTGCCCATTTAAAAAAAAAATAAATTATATACTGCTATTTAAACATACAGATTACTTGTTACAAGGCCAGCTGTCTATGTTTCCATGGAAATACTTATGCAGCTTATCAGAGGCCGTTCTCAAAATCTCAGCTGGGTTAGTTGGCATTTTCTCATATATGACTCACTTTGCATTGGTTTTAGCTTTAATTTCAGCATTGTTTTACTAAGCCAAACGAGGAGTCTCAGTCATTAAATATAATTAATTTTAAACACATTCATAAACAGGAATTAAAACAAAATGGTAAACTTAAGAGTACACAGGGAATAAAATAATCTGCTAGAGTTATCCACTACTGTACACAGTAGTGTACAGTACTTTGCACTCCACAACCTAAAGGAAAACTACCCCATACATTCTTATTATGTTGTTCTCAGCTGGTATGCTACACTTCAGTAGGAGGTGCAGGTGCCCAGTGACACTGAAAATTAGGCAATTAGTATCTCTGTTAAGATACTGAGGCCTGATTAGCCTCTGCCTTGTGAATATCCCCTTTGACCTGTGAGAATTATTTTCATGCAGTTTTTTGCTGTAGTCTAATTCCTAATTTCATCTGGGGAACTGTTTGGAGCTGCGGCTTTTTTTGTTGGTAGATGAGTTGATATTTTAAATAAGCCTCACATGTATTATTAATATGAGATCATAGTATAAAGGGAACATGGATTCTAAGTACAGAGATCTTTTTCTGCTCACTTTAAGTCAAAAAGGCATTTCTTTTAAACTGAAGTGAGACAGAAACGGTAGTTACCAACAGAATGTGAGTTGTACTCCATGGCACAGGAAGAGGGAAAAGGGAAATTAGGGGAAAAGGGAAATTAGGGGAAAAGGGAAATTAGGGGAAAAGGGAGAAATAAGGAAAAAGGTCAAGGAGTGCAACTGGCCAAGAAGAACATGAACCAGAAACTTTGCAATAGCTATTTGTCCAGAGAGAGAACAGATAAGCATGGCTTTATATGATTAGTACTGCCTAAGCAGCTACAGAAAATTCTGGAAGAATCAAAGGGTAAGATTCATTAAATTATTTTCAAAAGGGACGGAAGAGCAAATAGAGTTTTCATGGTTTTTCATTCACTCCTGCTTATATCAACACTTTGACTTCACCTGTGCTAGGTCAGCCCCTGAGAGCAGTATTTCTTTTTAAGCCTTAAACACAATCCCAATTTACACAGTAATTCTGCAACCGAGAATGGGTTTGCACTGCCATGTGGCCATGTCTCATTTGTTAAGTATAATACCTTAGATACTTCTGTATTCTTCTGCCTAACTATAGCTTGCTAATGCTGAAGGCTGCAGAAAGAGTCCTATTTCCTTTAGTGGGAGGTGAAATTTGTCAGTGCTTTGTGAAAACCATATGCTGAGTGAACAGCTAGCCATTAGCTTGTATTTGAAAATGTAAATTCTGGTTAAAAAGAGTTTCTAGCACTGTAGGAATTTTGCTTTTTGGCACACATAGTAGCCAAAACCACCATGCAACATTTTTTTCTCTCCAGGAAGTAATTTGAGCCTTAATTATAGAATAAACATGATTTATTTCAATTCACAGCAGTTTCTGAATGCAAGTAAAAACCTTAAAATTCCAGAGATACATTATGTGTCAGAAGTCAAGAAGCTCATGCATCATGCTCTAACCCACCAAGGTTTTCTTGAAATTTCTGATTATTAAAGAACAATAAAAAATATTTATCTTAACCTTTGAACTAGTGTTTTGTGTTAGTGTGCACTGTCACAACCTAATAGCAGTCTTTATAGCAACTATACCTCGACAATATTTTAGTGATACAGCAGCTTGGATGTTTATGCAACATGCATTCCCATGCTTAAATTCAAATTACGAAGACTCTATTACTACTGTGTACTGAAACCTACATGGATATATATTTGAGCAGCTACAGCCTGTACTTTCCCAGCTTTTCCATAGCTCACGTCCTTGATAGCCTCATCAGAAAAAAAGTCTTGTTGAGAACTATAAACTGCCTTGATAAAGCTAGAGGATGAAAATCCATGATCCTACATAGACACATTGTAAAATAGTCTATTTTATCCAGCTTGTTATATAGAAACTTAAGAGATAAACTCCATCTAGGGACTCCACTAGATTCCAGCATCCAACTAGACTCTGTTCCATTGACTACAATTCTCTGACTTCTTTCCTTCAACCAGTTCTCAATCCACCTCAATATCTGATCATCCAGACCACACTGCCTCAGTTTAGCTACAAGGATGTTGTGGGAGACAGCGTCAAATGCTCTACTGAAATCAAGATAAACATTCACTGCTCTGCCATCATCTATCCACCTGGTTATCCCCACATAAAAGGCTATCAGGTTGGTAAACCATGACTTCTTGGTAAAACCATGTTGATTGCTCCTAATAACCGTCTTGTCTTTGATATGCCTAAGGACAGAGCCAAGGATAAGTTGGCCCATTACTTTTCCAGGGATGGAGGTGAGGCTGACTGCTCTATAGTTAGCTGGGTACTCCTTGCTGCCCCTTTTGAAGACTGGAGTGACATTTGCCTTCCTCCTGTCCAGAATGTCTCAAGGGAGATGTATAAACTTCGAAACTAAAATTCATTATTCACTGTACATTAAAAAAACATAGACCTCAGTGGAAATTTCAGGTTTATAAGATAATGTAATTTTTCCCAGTCTGGAGAAAATCTCCCTAGCTTGCACAAGAACTGTTTTATCGCTTCTTCCTACCAGTCCAACAATACTTTATTTTCTAATTATCCCTGATTAACATGACCAACTTAATTCAGAGCTTTTGTTATCAAACTGAATTTATAAGATCTGCTGCTAAGGACTAATATGCTCTAAAATATGTTTTTTCACCAAATATATCAGCCCTGTAATAAAATATACTCTCTTTTTCCTACAAGTTTTGCCTTAAAGTAGAGCAAGTTGACCAGGTTCAGGTTCAAGTTGTGCAACATTAATCATATTAATCACTGATCACATATTTGGCTGAACTCCAGTTTGGATGGTAAGAGGATATATTGCCTCTTTTAGAACTTGGCTGTACCAAGGACCTGACTCCTGCTGACAGACATAAATACAGTTCTATTCAAAAAGGCTGGAGTAGATATTTTTTCATGTAATCTTTTTTTGAGGGATTCAAAAGACATAAGAGGGAAAAAAAAACCCTCAAAATGCTTGTCTTAAATAATAGAGAAAGGGTTTTTTTCCTGTTCGTTTTTGCTACATGGTCTCCATTCCTTTTGTATCAGTTTGACACAAAGACTGGTCAGTTGGCTTCATCTGAGGGGCTGCAGTCATAGATCATCTTTACCTGATGGGAGGTAAAACCAGTCTGTATAGATGTTCTATGAATGAGAGTCCCCCTTGCAATACTTTGAACAGCAGGTTTCAGAAGGGATTCACTTCTAGTCTTCTCCAACATGCAAGGCATGGATACCCTGTCTGTTACCTGTTCACTGAAGATGTAAACCCTAGCAGCAAGAATTAATGCTGACCATAGATTTGCCCTCATACACATTTAGGCAGATTTCTAGATCCAGGATTAACGCTTGATTTTAAGGGGTATTTGAGATGAACACTATAATATAAGCATGAAAACAAACTGTAAATTCATTCTTAATATGGTTGTATGGCAAGTTTTGCAAATGCAACACTATTTTGTTCCAGATTTCTTTTAACTCTGTTTCCTCGGGTGAGTCCTGGCTTATTTTCAGATATACAAGAATCTTCTCCTGAGTTTTCTGTTTTACATATTTTGATTAATTCTTAATTTACTTTTTCTGATCTTGGATGGCAATCATCTCTATTGTTGGGACAGACTCTGTATTTTTCTTATTTTCTTCCCAAACCTTCTTCTATGCCTTTCTGACCCTTCTCTAATACCTTTTTTCTAAGAACTGACTTAAGTAATTTTACACTATTCTAATCTTTTTATTGCAGGTGTAAGGGAAAAAAAAAAAAAACAGCCTTCAGCTATTACTTTCTCCTGCTCTATTCTCTCAGCAACAGAGAATGAGATCTTGCATCATTCAATTACACTTAAGACATTTTTATTAGATTGACATTAACAGGGAAGATAAAAAAATGTTTCATATAAAAACCCTACAACTCTCTAAAATCAAACAGAATTTTTGTATTATGAAAGCACAGAGTTCACAACCATTCAGTCACTGTCTTGAAAGAGACAAGATAGAAATTCAGTAGGGCAAGATAAGTGAAGAAGGGAAGAAACACCAGCTATACTGATGGTCACTTTAACTATTATTTGATGTGCATTATGTTTACATCTAAAAAGGCTTTACTTCTAAAAAGGCTCTGGGAGTTGGACCCAAAGATCTCCAGAGATCCCTTCCAATCCCTAACATCCTGTGATCCTGTAATACTAATACAAGGTCCCAGAAATCATCAAGCTAGTACAAAATCACCCCTTCTTATTCTGACTTTGCCCACTGTAAGTAAATATTAAGTACTCATTACAGTTTTCTTGTTGTTACAACTCAACAGAAGCAGGTAAAAATTAGGCATTTCCCACAGAACATCAAAGGGGTACAGCTTGATACTTTTCAACACTCATAACTGTAAGCATTCTCAGAAACAGCAGTCCCAGTGTTTTACGTTCTGACACAGGCATGAGAGAAATAGTAAAGACAACTATTAAATATGCTTTTCCCTCTACTCTTCTGAAAAGTCCCCAAGTAAATATCATATTGTGCTTGGTTTCCCCAAGGATGCTTGAAGAGGAAAGAGATATGAAACACTACTTCAACTCAATCCATGACACTTCCTTTTTTCATAGATCCCATTACCTCATCCCTGTTACTTCCAGTATCTAGAAACAGATAACATGTTATCTTTAGTGCAATTCAAAACATAAGCAGTAAGTTATAACAGATTTTTCAGAAAACAGATATTCAACAGGTGAATCGCTCTTTGCAATATTTTATCCATTTGAGAGGCATCTCTGCCCATGGCAGAGGTGTTGGACTAGATGATGCCTCAGGTCCCTTCCAACCCACCTTTTCATTATTAACACAAATAATTGGGTGAAATAAAACAAACTACATACCTGTCTTTAAGACAGATATTGTTGAGATATCCAAGTTCATTCCACATACTGAGCACTTTGAGGCATTTTGTATGTGTGATTTACAGTATCACAGTATCACAGTATCACTAAGGTTGGAAGAGACCTCAAGGATCATTGAGTCCAACCTGTCACCACAGACCTCAGACCAAGTGCTACATCCAATCTCTTCTTGAACACCTCCAGGGATGGTGACTCCACCACCTCCCTGGGCAGCCCATTCCAATGACAAATGACTTGCTTGTTGAAGAACTTTCTCCTCACCTCCAGCCTAAACTTCCCCTGGTGCAGCTTGAGACTGTGTCCCCTTGTTCTGGTGCTGGTTGCCTGGGAGAAGAGACCAAGCCCCTCCTGGCTACAACCACCTTTCGGGTAGTTGTAGAGGACAATGAGGTCACCCCGAGCTTCCTCTCCTCCAGGCTAAACAATCCCAGCTCCCTCCGCCTCTCCTCATAGGGCTTGTGCTCAAGGCCTCTCACCAGCCTTTTTGCCCTTCTCTGGACATGTTCAAGTGTCTCGATGTCCAGGGGGCCAGAACTGGACACAATACTCAAGGTGGGGCCTAACTAATGCAGAGTACAGGGGCATTTAGAATTTCTTTTCTGAAGAAAAAAATCAGTAAGTCAGGAATCAATACTTCAAATGTTGATGTCTAACTAAGAATTTGGTCCTGTGTTCTCAAGAGAACTTATTCTTAGATGAGTAAGATGGAAATGCAAATATTCAGATGATTTTTTTTTTTTATCATTCCCCTGAAATAGGGAAACAAACAGAATATGAGGAATTTTTTTCTCCATTGCATGTGTTAAGGAGCAAGCCCATAGAAGGATATACTGAAGCTTCATTAAAAATGCATTAAACTGGAAAGTCCTCCATTTTGTAAACAGAATTAAGTAGTTTTCTAATGTTATTAACAGAAGGTCAGTTTAAACCAGTATCAGCAGTTGCAACACACTGCAAAATTCTAAAGAAATACAAGAAATATTTTCCACTTTTTTTAAATTGAAAATAATAACATTTAATGTTATGGATCAAAACCATATTGCAGTGATTTCTCTAACAAATTTTTAATTCATTTATTTGCTAGTGATATTCAAATTGGTCACAAAAGGTGAAGACATTTCAGAAAAAGAAATCCAGTCATCCTACTGAGTTTCTGAGCCAGTAGAGTGCATGAAGCACTGTTCCTTTGACACTAACAGCGAAGTGCAGCAAGCTAAAACGAAAAGATTGGAGAATGAAGGATTAACTTGGTTTTTTTTCCCCAAAAAATAAATTAGAATTTTTTTCCAAAATGAAAGTATTGTTATTATGAAGATGGTTGCACTGGTAGAAACTATGGCTTCTCACATAAATCTTTGTCTTTGGTTTGTTTCTCCACTAAGACAGCAGCTGTAATTTCAGAGAGGCTTTTTTTTTTTTGTCTCAAAAATGTTCTTAAAAAATAGTGATACCTGAGTATCACTAGGTTTATAGAGTAAAAATAGATTTGTAATATAAACATTTCAGCTTGAGAAATAATTGACTTCTCAATTAGATTCTTCAATAAGGGTCTAATTTTCTGGGACGAAGGAAATGGATACTTCCCCATGAAGAAATTAATCTTTCTTAAGGAGCTCAGGCAAAGTATCAAATATTACTAGCAATTTTTTAAAAATCATTTGGCTGATTGTGCATTAATTTCAGTGGTATTAAACAAGTTAATATGTCAGATGCAAGTCACTTGGCATCTTATATGGCATATGCAGTTAATCAAGTAATAAAAAAAATAAAAAGACTGTCTCCCTTCCATACATTATGTCTTAGTGCATTCCAAATTTATAGGAGAATGTATCTTTCAGAGTCATGAGTTCAGTAGTAGATATGGGCCCCACACTGTAGCTGAGTTCTTGGCTGGTCACTTATATCTAGAAACTTTGTATTAGGTTCTTCTCTATAACATTAATTCTTTACACTTTGACTCTGGCTCTGAAAATTTTTCTCCATGTTACTCTAAATTGGCTTTCTGCTGGTATAGTCTGCACTCTGTATTGTTGATTTGTCCTTCTAAAGTGATAACAACTTTCAATTTAAAAAATTACGCAGTCTTTTGTACCTGTTGGCTTTTAAATAGTGTTTCCTTTTAGAGACAAAAGGAAAAAATATCTGAAAATATCCTGCTCAAGCTGGAAAGTATCAGTTTGTTTTGCAGATAAATGGGATTTTTTTTCATCTTTCAGGTAAACAACAGATATCTGTTTGCCTCCATTTGATTTCTTCTAAAGCAATATTTCTCTTGAACACTAACAATGAAGTGTCACAGAGGACTTGGCATCAGATCTAATATTTGAGAGCAAATATTTAAGATGTGTGTAGTAAAGGAGACCTTTGCATAAAAAGGCTCTTATCTACTCTAGTCATCTATTGTACTAAAAATATTTTCCAAAACCAACAGTTTTAGAAGGGCTACAGTTAGAGATTAAACCATTCTACAGTCAACACTTCATGACTGTCATGAGCCAAGTGCCTGGAATATGTTTGCAAATGATCAGACCAAACTGAATTTAAAGGCTTGCTAAACAAGCTCTGCTGGCATGTGCTATCAACCTTATGGAGAGCTGAAATAAGGCTGAGAAAAGGGCAGAAAAATTGAAGCAAATTTATTGCAACACAGCCCTGTGCTCCACCAACCTGTTATCTGTGATATGGGCAACACGGCCAAATCTTCATCAGATCCTTGACTTGGCCTGAATCAGCATCTGAAGGGGAAGGAAATCCACTCACAGTTCTTCAACAGCTGGTACAGCTGCTGCAACTAGGGTAAGGCTATGGCATTTCTAAGAAAGCAGTTCCTTTTCTGCCTCTTTAGCTATATGGTTTGAACTTCAAGGCCAAATCATGTACAATGTTCCTATATAACTCTACACTGACATTAATTTCTAGGATCACCCATCAGCTGCAGAGTTTAAGTCTTGCTATGAAAAATTACTCATAAAGGTCTCCAATAACAAGTACATTTGGTTTATCATCTTGAAGTTCATTCCATCTCTAACTCAGTCTCATGTAGTCACACAGAGAAGTTGAGCAAGGCTATTAAATACCTCTTTGTGCAAGCTTCAACTTCCTGTGTATTTTCTCTAGAAGTAACACCTTATTTCCACCTTCCAGGCCTGCCATTTTCCTTTTTCTTTTCATTCTTTAATTTCTCATATGAAAAAACACTGAAGATGCACTTCTGACCTTTTGCTTCACTGATGGCTCTGTATCAAGCCATTCATTCCAAGTATGGGATGTAGCTCAGTAATCAAACTGCCATTGCAGATGCTTTAAAGATGCTAAGGCATAATGCTGAATTAATATAAACCTTTGGAAGATTGAACTTCTGGGCTGAAAATTCTTCACTTTGAGAAAAGAAAAACAATCTTGGTGACAGAAATTTGCTGCTTTATTCCATGCATTGTGGTAAAGCATCTGTTATCAGAAGGTGCAATACAGCCCTAAACTCTTCTCCCCTTGTTCTCTGGCTTAAAATATATGCAAATAATTTGCACTTGCACTACCTTTTGGGTGGGGTGGTTTTTTGGTGGTTTTTTGTTTGCTTGTTTGTTTGTTTTGTTTTTAATGGGATTATCTTTCTTTCTTTACTTCTAGTTTTATGGTGATAATATTTGATTGCCCAGGGAGGCGGCGGAGGCCCTATCACTGGAGGTTTTTAAGGCCAAGATGGATATGGCTCTGGGCAACCTGATCTAGTGTGAGGTGTCCTTGCCCATGGCAGGGGGGTTGGAACTAGATGATCCTTGAGGTCCCTTCCAACCCTGACAATTCTATGATTCTATGATTCAATTGAACTAATGATTACATGTTTCTCTTTGCATTTCCCACAGTTAAACTATATTCCTGTGCAGTCTGTTAAGTAAAACCCAGTAAATTTACTGCAGTAAAAATAAGTAACATTTTAGTCTTTAAAAGTCATAATCCAAATAACTAAATCATGGCAATATTATTTGTTTATTTATCAGTATGACTGGTGAGGTTTGATTTCTGTTGTAAGAGAGGTGCATCTCAAAGCCCATTAAAGAAAAGAACGGCCTATTTTTGTTCCCTCTTGATGGAATTATCCAGCCATAAAAGATGAATTTCTGCAGTTTACCATTTTGTTCCACTGATTATCACCAGCACAGTGAAGTGGTAAATACAAATGCTAATTTCAACATACCTTCAAAGGAAATTTTTTAAGTTTGATAGGCTTTCATAGTATTCTAAATTAAAATGCAAGGTACTGTAAAATTGATTCTGTGTACGAACAAAAAAAAAATTACAATACAAATGCAAAATATGTTGAAATGTAAAGCTTATCTAACTACACTAAGAACAAAAACCTGATGGGAAAGAGGGTAAATACAGGGATAGCGCCAACCTAAAGCAGTGATAGGGAAATGGGAAACAAATACAGAAAAAAAAAATCTCACTAGCATTATGGAATAAAGAAAATATATTTTGAAACAATCAGTAATAATGACATTCACTTTAGAAGGCTATATTAATTTTTTATACCTTCTTTTGTTAACTGCTAGCTTCTTTTCCCATCCTATATTCAGTGTTTCTTTGGGTTATAATTTAATCCAACAATATATTTCTCTTACTGAGAGTCATAAAAAGTAACATAGTTGTAGAAAAAAATCACAAATTTGAAAGTTCTCAAAAGCCTGTTCCCTTTATTACTTAAGGCTTTGAGCTGCTTTCGTTTATACACAATTTTCTGCTTTGGCTGTCATTTTCTTCTTTCCTTTGCTATTTTTTTGCAACGGGTTTTGCATACACTTTTATGAAAAGATACAATTTAATGTATCTATGTGTGTAATCTCATCCAATATATGCACGTTGTAAAGCTATTAAAAAAAAACATTCTCATCTCGGTTTAGTTGAATGAAGTTATGCAGGGAAATACATTTAGCTTTTGGGATAATAGCCTTAGATGATGAGGATATCAAGATCAGGATTCTCTGATTCCTTCCAAGAAGAAGAACAACAACAAACCAAACAAACTAGCAACAAACAAATGAAACCCCACAAACCAACCAACCAACGAAAAAAAAAACCCCACCACCAGAAATATGTTCAGTTTCTATAAAACAAAAGACTCACATTTATAATATTGGTTAGAGTAAACAGAGAATTGTTAGTGTTTTGCTGTTTGTTGCAGAGTATAGCATAAAGCTACTTTAAGAACCTCCTGGAGAAATGTTATTCCATTATGACAGATCTGATGACAAACAAGACCAGAGGTTGCAAACTGTTACTATCTGCTGCCTTATGGAAGTCTTGCTGTAGGGCCAGAGACATAAACTTGTAGGAAACATGGGCAGTTCAGAAAAGCTGCCCTTTGAGAAATGTCTACCACTTTTTTGCTCACTTACAGCTTTGTTAGGGTGTTTTTGTGCAGTTGTTTCTGGGTAACTACCGAACTCAGGTTAAAGATTTTTTGTTGCTTTTTGCTTTTGACTTTTTTGAAATATACGCTGCCCAATGCACAGGTTTTCTCTATGGGGAAATATTCTAGGTACCACTAAGTGCCTGAAAAATATGAAGGAATCTTTCTTTTCATAGGAAAACTTCCATCTCAGGTTTTTTTCCTTAACATGTCATATCTCCTTTTCCTCACTAAACACAATAGGTGTCCTCAGCTGCGTCTGGTAAGGTAAGCAGGTTATTAAGAAAGGGTTGGGAAACAAAGAGTACCTTTTTCAACAGTGTGAGGCAGACAATATTTAGGCTATGTTGAGATTTTCCAGTTTGCCTGTTGCCCAGGAGAGAAACCAGTATCCAGGAATCAGAGGAACATAGCAACAGTCACAAGAATAGGGAGGTTACACATTCTTTATTCCAGAGGAATAGCCATCAAACCTCAAAGGATTTCCAGCTGTGCTCTGTCTAGAATAAAAGAGAGTTTAAACTTAACAAAGCTCATTTGATTTTGCTCATTGATTTTCATGTGTATTTTAGCATAATAAACTTCACAAACTCCAGTGTTTGCAAAAAATGAAAATTAAAATGTTCTGAAAATAGTGACATTCTTCTTGAAACTGAATTAATTCTCACAACTCTTTTTTCCCTTGCAGGGCAAAAACACCTGTGCACAGCAGCCTATGCACTACTTAAATCCCGTTTACTTTAAGCCCTCAGTGAATTTCACTGGTATACAAACTTAAGACCAGGGATTCGATTTGCCCTGGGCAGCAAAGCTTTTGCTGCCTCTCCATCAGATGCACTGAAAATAACACTGCAAAAATATAGGAGGTCTTTTAATACAAATTCACAAGGCAGTTCTGAAGGCAGACTGAGTAGCAGGATACTGAAGCCACTTACATCAGCCTTACTGCCAGGGGAAATAACATAGAGCAATAGTTCTGTGCTGATGGGGTGTGAAAAGCCTGGTAGGATTTTGAAAAAAAGCTTTGAAAAATACAGAGTAAACAACATACCTTCTTTAAATTTGGCCATTCGCCTGTGTGGAGGATGCTCAGGCCTAAGTGCAACAGACAACTCAAGTGGAAGGAAGGATTACAGTTTAAGGTATTCATTTATGGGAAATTGGCATGCTGTGAACACAGTGGACTAATACATCTGTTACACCCCAACCATTAGTAAAGATATTACAGTGATGATGGTATGTTGGAACAGATATGCCAACTCAGTCACCCAAGTCTCATTGTATATCAGTCTTTCAATCAACTTAGTAGAAGCTGGCACACTTTATATACTGAATAAACTTATAATTTTAAATTTCCAGTGGCATTAATCTGCCAGTTGTCACTAGGGTAAAATGAAAGCAAAATCTGCTTAAGCAAATGCCTTTGAAAAGTAGATATTTCTTCTCTCTCAGTATGTGCTTCCTGTGACATGAACCTCAGCTTATTCACTTCAACCCTGTCAGTTTTCATCACTATTAAATCTCAGCAGAAGCTATGGATTTAATCAAACACAAACAGTCTCCACATTTGGAAAAAAAATGTTTTTCAGTTTTGGTTTTGTTGTTGTTTTGTTTTGTTTGTTGTTTTTTTAATTTTTTTTTAAGAATGTCTTTATTTTCAAAGTGTTTGAAAACATTTTTAAAATGTAGTGTGCAATATCCTTCTTACATAACAATTCAATATGGCATTACAAATTAATGTGGAGTTCCAGAAGCACTTGTATTAGTTCAACAGTGAGTTCAGCATAATCACCATTATTACCATAAATACTAAAAGGAATTAAAACTGATTAGGGCAATATTTTCCACTGTTCTTCATTACCATGTGTATTGTTTGTAAAATTCCAGAATGGCAATAATTACTGCAAAGCTTCTCTTTGGGCAAGGTTTTCTTCCCTATGGGAGGATAGCCCAAAGCTAAATGCTCCTGAAGTCCCTCCAAAATCCTCAAAAATGGGCTTAGGATACTTTGTACATACATTAGCTTGGAGATTGCTTCCCCATAGGATACATTTCAACAGTTGGCCTGATATAAATATGCATTCAAGACAAACTTAATTTTTTCCTGAATCTCTGGATGGTAGCTAAAATAGTTCTTCAGTGTGCATTTTTGCTAGGTTTGTGATAGGTGAAGAAAGCTCAGGCATGCCATCATGAAATCTGTGCATGATTACTTGTTCAGTAATTAAAAGAAAAACAAGTCAAGTTGTATAGCAGAGAATCCTTTCAGCTGAAAACTCACTGGAATTTTTATTTTGTTTCATAAGAGGTGTACAACACCATCATGCTTAACTTTCTTTAGGGGAACAATTATGAAATACATTAAAAAAATGGCTTTTCAGTGTGTTCATGTTGACAGCATGGGCTGCCTTTCAACTACTTGATTTTAGACTTTTGCAGGGCTGAATTGACTTGCAGATATTATTCCTGATTTTTTTTCTCCCACAGTGAATTTCAACCACACAGGGTAACAAATCATATAACAGATATTGAGAAGAAAGATTTATAAACATTATTTACATCAAGATAAACCTTCTACATTTTTGGACAGTTAATATCTCTCAAATATTAGAATAGACAACTCTAGTTCAGACCAGAAAATTAAGCCAGCTGAGAAATTTTAGTCTGAACTTCAGTAATGCAATTACCACTTTTGTCCCCTATCCATCTTATTTCTAGTGCATAAAACGGGGCAGCCTGGGCAGTTCCACGCTCCTCATACCAACATGGGTCCATTCCCATGTGGTTAATGATCTGACAAAGGTTAAAACTAATAAAGCAATTAAGAAAAACAAAACAAAACAAAACAAAAACACCCAAACACTAATAAACAAAAAAAGAAGCAATTGAAGATCGGCTCCCAGTACACCAGCTCCCCGCTTGATTAAAGGATACAACCACTGGAGCTCAAGAGCTGAAATACGGGAATGGCCACAAACATGTGTCTGGGGAGAGAGGGGAACTAAGGGCTCACCAGCTTTGCTTCTAGTGATTTGCTCAGGACACAAAAAAATCACAAGTAAAGTAAAAGGTATAAAATGTATCAACCCATAGTAGTTTGTTCCCATGGAGAAGTCACTCTTGAAATTTTTCTGATATTGGAAATTTTCATTTTATTTGGCTTAATTGACTGTATTACAGAAAAGTAGAGGAGGACCATATGTGTGAAAAGGACTAAAATGACATTCATGACTAAATGGCATTTGAATTACTTGGTAGGACAGTAATAAAAGGTAGGGCAGGAACAAAGATAAACTATTAGAAAAGTGGCAGCCAGGGATGTTGAAAAATTATTTTTAGCAAAAGCAAAGAGAAGACTTGTAAAGGTTTCCTCATGTTACTGTGACTGGTGTAAGGTAAATTTATGGCACATTCAGAGGATGCATATGATTATATTTTGGCAACTTTCATTAAACTAATACTTCTTGGTAAGTCATCGAGAATTAGGTGAGTTGCAAAATGTCTGCTTTTCAGGATGACATAAATATTGCATTAATCAAATCTATTCAGAACATTGAAATGATATTTCATTAACTAATATCCCCTATTAGGATAATTATGACTAATTACAGTTATTAGACTAATGGCCTTAATACTCAAGCACAATGTGTTACAGAAGGTTAAGAGGCCTATAGCAAATTGGAAATCAAAAGTATGATTGAACTCTTCTTGTCAGTATTTTATACAGGACTGTCATATGGTGGTAGCCATGACAGCAACAGTTTCATTTTTTGACACTCACCTCGCAATGAGAAATATCACAATATTTTATGATATCCTAAAGATTTTAGGTGCCCAGCAGGAAGTGTGATAAGCCTCCTGATTTTCTGACCACAGGTGCTCCTGAGTATGAAAAATTAGCCTCTATGTAGTCTGCATATTTTTTCAAAAATTTCTGCAGAGAAGAGTGACATTTTAAAAAGGTGAAATTCCACTGATATTAAAAGTTTGGGGGTTATATGTGACTTCACTACATCATAGAAATATTGTTATGGGATGTATTTGCTGACATCTCCCAGAGAGAGTTGTGTACGGTTAGAGCACTCATATTAATATCTCAAAATCCCACAGCATAAACATAAATAAATGAGCTGCAGTGCATGACCCTTGAATTCTGCTTTGTGAGAAAGCCAAAACTTCACCAGGCAATAAGACTTCACCAGGCAATAAGAAAACCCCTCCCCATTATGTAGCTTGCAAAATAAGTTTATTTTCTTGGCGTTTGAGCTGCAAAAGTCTACAAGACTTCACACGAAACAGAATTGTCACATAACTAGAACAGGATTACCAGCAGCATTTTAAGAAAACTCACACTGAGTCTCTAGCTCTCAAATGAATGGTCATAAGGCATCATCTACATTCAGAAGATGTATCAGTTTTACATCTTGGGTAGATAGAGATGACCAGGTGTCAGAGAACAGAAAGGGAGAATACCAACCATATCTGATTTAGGCAACTCACTTTTAAATGGAAGCTCCAGAGAGAAATCTAAACCAGCTTTGAATATCTCCACAGTCCTTAAAGTTAGGTGCTCTAAAGCATGATCCATCTACCCTTCTTTGCTGATGCAGAACAGTGAAAAAGGGGGCAGATGGGGATATCGGCCCACTGTGCTGTTGAAATTAGACTATCATATCTCATAAAATATTATCATAGAATCATAGAATCAAGGAATGGTTTGGGTTGGAAGAGACCTTTAAATATCATCTAGTCCAATCTCCCTGCAATGAGCAGAAACATTTTTAACTAGATCAGGATGCTCAGAGTTCCATTCAACCTGGCCCTGAAGGTTCCCAGGGATAGGACAACTGCTACCTCTCTGACTAATGTGTTCCAATGTTTCACCATCCTCATGGCAAGTAATTTCTTCCTTATATCTAATTTAAATCTACTGCTACTTTAAAATCATTACCCTTTGTCCTGTTACAACAGGCTCTGCTAAAAAGACTGTCCCCATCATTTTTATAGGCTTCTATTACTGAAAGGCCCCAATAAGTCTCCCCATAGCCTTTTCTTCTCTGAGCTGATGAACCCCAAATCCCTCAGCCTTCACAGGGAGCTGTTCCAGTCCTCTAATCAGGAGGAGTCTGGACCCACGCCAACCTGTATACATCTTTCCTGTGCTGAAGGCTCCAGAACTAGTCACAGTACTCCAGGTGAGATCTCACCGAAGTGGAGCAGAGTAGCAGAATCACCCTCCTTGACCTGCTGGCTGCATTTCTTTTGATGCAGCCCAGAATGTGGTTTGCCTTCTGGGCTGCGAGCACACATTGTTGGCTCATGTTCAGATTTTCATCAAACAGCACTCCAAAGTCCTTCCACACAAGGCTTCTCTCAATTCCATCATATCCCACTGATGTCAAGGACTGCCCTGACTCAGGTGCAGTACCTTGCATTTGGGCTTGTTGAGCCTAACAAGGTTCACACAGGCTGACTTCTCAAACTTGTCCAAGTCCCTCCAGATGTCATCCCATCCCTCTGACATGTCAGCTGCACCGTTCAGTGTGGTGTCATCTGCAAACTTGCTGAGGATGCACTTGATACCATGGTTTCTGTCATTGATGAAGATATTAACCAGCACTAGTCCCAGTAGGGACCTCAAGCCATCATATTTCTCACTGTTTAAAAATGCTAAAACATTTGCATTTCAGAGAAAGTATTGCCATTTTCTTCACTGTTTCTGAAGATCTGAACGCAGCCAATAAGCACTAAGAGTATTCTGGACAATAACTACAGAGAGTGAAATATATATCTGAAAGTTATCAGTGGCATTTTGGAGTGCAGATGAAAATGGTTTTGTTTTTACAATGCTGTTGTCATGTTGCAAGATAAAGTATTTGTTACCTACTCAAGCCAAAACTACAGAGTAAAGAATTTTAGATATTTGATTAAAAAATCTAGTTTCTTATAATAACTGACCTTATTTCTCTGGAGGCTGGCAAATCTTTATTGATCTTTCTCTGTACAGTTGATTCAATAAGCTAAGTTCTCAATTTGTTTTTTTTCTCATTTTTGATATTGTGACATCTGCATTTCTTTGTTTATCTTGTTATCCCTTAAATATAACTTCTATTATTGTACAAACTATTTTTTAGTAGATTCTGTGATAATGCTACAGTTCTCCCTGAATTTTCACATCTCATTCCTATGCATTCTCTTAATGCACTGTGTGTGTTTCTTATATCATAACAACTACATGTAGCTGCCAAATCCTTTGCTTAGAGGCCTGGAAGGGAAATTGCATGTGTTATTAATCAAGAGCTGGCATGCTCTTTCACAGACAGTTAAGATACAGCTATTAGAGCTCAGAGTTTCCTTATCACTAGGTAATAAAGCAGAGTTTCTGCCTTAGATACATGGCACAGAGACAGGGAACATAGAGGCTGACATGTTGAATCAGACTAATGGTCTATCTAACATGGTATTCTTGTGCTAATACTGAACAGTACCACATAAAAGAGTTCAGAACTGGATATGAGGTTCCTGTAATGAAAGGGACTTCTCTTCCTAACCCCAGGCAATTGCTATGATAAGGACTTGTTTTGGTGAAGCATGAAGAATGACAACCCAAGCATGCTTTTTAATCCTTGACAAAGTAATTGTGATTCCTGTTTGTACACCATTTCTTATCCTTTTCTGAGCCCTACAGTTCTTTGTCTCAACCACAGTTCATGACAGCTACTTTGTCAGTAAAGATGGGCTTATAAAAATTGCACTAGCACAATATTAAGGATGTCCAATACTAGAAACTAAGAAATATCAGAAGGAACTTGCCGATACAATTTCCACTTCCTGCTCTTCCTTACCATACATTTTAACTGTATGACTTTGTGCTTTATAATATATTTTAACAGCACATTTTTTGTAGGTCTTCCATCTTGTTCAGTATTTAGGATGTAACCTGCCTTGGAGAGAACCTGCCTTGTCTATTATCTGATGGATCACTCATTGCTGTAGAAATAGGGAGAAACTTAATGAGTGGGCAGTGACCCTTCTGCAGCTCATCAAGCAGGCAGTCAGACACCCCTCAGTGTATGGCCTAGTTGGTTATGTAGGAACTAGTAATGTTAATTCATCTACAGCTCCTTCACTTGTCCCTGAGATATTAAGCAATGTTTGTGAGCTCCTGGTACCTGAGCAGTCATGTTTCTCCAAGTAACCTAACTGTCTGAAAACTTGAATTTGTATGGCAGAGAGGACTATGTTCAGCATCCACCGATTAAGCTGTAGGAAGTAACCACGTGAAAAGTAAGGAAACTAGAAGCCTGGAATTCATTGCACATTTCTAGACATAAACTTGCTTCTATGACATATTAATTGGAATCAGCTGGAAAAAATGATTAATATAAAGCTGTTGGCTTTTTTTTTCTCTAGCTAGATTTTTGCTTTTTTTATCAGTGAGACTATTTTCCTGCCTTTTCTCTTTCAGCATTTGCACTTCAGATTGTCTTTGAAGTCTGTTAACTTATGTTCTATCCAACATAATTTTATTTTCCTCTCTATTTCACCAATACTGGGTTTCTGTTTCTTCCTGGCTTGAATGATTACTTTGATTTGTCAGTAAATCAGGTTATTTTTATTTTCCTTTGTGCTTCATTTTAAAACACACCATTGTTTAAACAGCTAAGTCTGGTAATAATTTATCATCCTCATACATATAACTTCCACTGCTTTTACTGTCTGGAAAACAGACAGGCTCAATTCTCTTGGCTAACTCTAATGTTCTGTTGATTACAGTGTTGAGACTATTAGGAAACAGAGCTAAAGACTCTGAAGAAGTTGAAAGACTTTTCCTACATCATGCTCCTACTTGGAAGACCCATTTGACATCCAGCCATACTAATGAGGAGGCTGTTGCACGCTCCAACCTTATTCCCAGCAGAACGGTTTCTGGAATGTTAAATACTTGAGCATTTACTAGAAGAGAATAGCTATACCCAGTAGAATGGATAGTAATTTCAGCTGAAACTTTTATTAATTTCTTAGGCTTTCATGAAAAGAGGCAGTACAGTATCCCAGTTTATTGAATACTGTTCTCAAAGAAATTATTTTTTTAAATCAATAACATTTAGCCAGTCTCAGTGATAATCTAGGGCCAAGTTAATTAACTGAAATATCTCTTCTGTTGTTAGATAGCTTGCTGTTGTCTTCAAGTAAGCTTTAAATACTATCTGATTTTTAATTTCCCCTTAATCAATTAATACAACCATCTCACTGCATTTATTAGCAAATATTTGAACCAATATTTGAATATTACTGTTATTAATTAAAAATCTTTTAGGTAAATCTTCAGGAGTGTGCTAAGATTCTGGACCATTATTTGCTATTGATCTAGTAAGACTTGAAGTGGTTTCCTGAGTTCAGTAACACCCCATTTTAGGTTTCAAGTAAATCATCACTCGCTCTAGTGGCCTTCAGAAAGTCTGAAGAATGATACTTTCATATTTCCATTTATGTAAATCTGTTGATGATAATTTATTTGGTAGCTCACATTTCTAATGTAGCTTTTGAAATCTGTGGATGTTATTTTTATCTTCTGTGGGTTCATCCATAATATTGTCCATTAAGAAGTCTAGCTGCCTGAAAGCACCACAAATCAAGTAATTTGCCTTCTCAAGCTTCAGTCTTTCAGACATGTATGTGCTTAGTTTTTTGCCCTGCTTGAGTCAATGCAGGAGCCTAAGCAAACAGTAATAGCTTCTGCAATTACTAGAAGAAAGGTTAACTTCAAATCATGAATGGCAAGTGAGACATTTTGCATCTCACCATTTATATTATAATCTGAATAGTTATATTATTCCATGCTCTGTCTTCAGATGAGCATGAGGGTATTTGAATTACAAAGAGTCCTCTGTACTATGAGCCACTTCTTGTCAACTGTCCTTGTCATCCGTGGATGAGTATAGTACTTGTCTGCTTCCTGTGGTTCTAAACAGAAATTAAATAAGCCCAAGTTCACGAAGACATTTCTCCTATGTTGCTCAAACCTTTTCTCCATCAGAAGATGTAGAGGGACATCTAATGATTCACCAGGAATAGCTTCACATACCCTGTAAATCTTCCTGCTACCTTCTTCCACAGAATGTGTTTCTACTTCAGGAGTGAGTTTTATTGCTCTCCAAACAAAATAAGGGTAGCTGCTCTTATTTTGAAAAACAGCTGTAGCTTTTTTAGAACAGCTGTCACCTCCTGAATTTGAAATATCACTCAATTCTCTAACTAATAACTCGATTATCTAATTAATGATAACTCAATTCTCTAATTGATGATAGCGTTGTTCCTCAATTGGTGCAAACCAGCATATGCTGGCATCACTCTGGAAATGTAAGACCAACACCCGTTCACATCTACTCATCCTCAGCTTGGCATTGGCTTTCATTGGTGCTAACACAAATCTGATCTGCATGAGTGAATCAGCTCTGAGAGAGAGAACGAAGTTACGGCAAGTTGTGCCAAAATGGAATAGGCAGTGGCATAGGGATCGGGTGTTGCAGCCAGGGCTAGTGGGAGAGGGTAGAATGGGTGGTCCAGAACCAGTGCCAATTTATGCCTGCCTGAACTGAATGGGAAACTGTGGCAATAGTGTGCAGAAGTCAGTGTGAAGCAACTTTATTAGTTGAAGCATGTTTCATATCAATTCTTGCATTAACAGACTCAGAAATGTCTAGACAGGGTATATACACATATTACTGAGACAAGACACAGCAGTTATCTACCGGGGATATAGAAAGTTCTGGGATGATTTACTGTAACTTTGTTGCAGGAATAAAACCAAGTCTCCTTTGCTGTAGTTTAATTCTAAGACACTTCTCACTTTGGGTGCTTATGCAAGACTTTTAAGTTTCTGAGAAACAAATTTGATCTCTTCCTCTTACAAAATTTTAGTAACGGTGCATTTATGATACCGCAGAACTTTATGAAGTAATTTCCCATTGCATTTTCCAAACAAAAGTTCTGCTGAAGCATTCAGTTCTCATACAGTACTTACCTTTTTAACTGTGCATTTAATTCTTAGCTAATTGCCATCAATATTTATGCTGTTGAACTTTTATCTTGCTGCATATTGCATAACTGCTACCATTAGATCATCTCCCAATGGTTTTCCTTTCAGATTCATATAATGTATCCATGTCATTTTTTTGCAAAGCACAGATTTTTATAATATTGTCAAACTGTCTAATATTAATTTAACACTTTGGAGCATAACTGAATTTGATTACACATAACAAATTTAGTAACTTCCAATTCACTTTTTAATATAAAAAAAAGGCAATTATATGCCAGTAGTGTTATTGTCCACTGTTTTCTTTTGATTTATAACCTCCGAGTCTCTTGATAGTGGGTAACAAAATGCATGGAGATGTTTAAATTGAATTTTAATCCTCTCAGCCTCACCATTTTTTCTAGGTATTTTGCAAGAACAGGAGTGCAAAAAAACCCCCCAACAACATAACAAACAAACAAAAAAAGAAAATATCAGAATAAGCAAACAAACAAACAAACAACTAAGCAACCGAACATTTACAGATAAATGTTGACAAAAAAAAGAAGTGCCAGGAGCTTTCTTGCTTAAAGCATAAATGGGCCAGGTATGTAGTAAAATGTTGGCACATGATCATCCATACTGTTTAACATTAGGTCCATTCTCTTGCCTGTTATTTTGCCTGTGAAATGAACACTCTCATAAACTGCCTAGATCAGATTTGTCAGGGTAGCATGTCCAGTGACTATTTCCAATAAAGGCGAAGCTACTTAATTTTGAGGGCTTTAGCAAGCAAACTGGGACATGCAGCTTGGACGCAGAGATTTCATTTGATTTCTGTTCCTAGTGTGGTACAAATGCCAAATACAAACAAGAGAGAGCCAATAGCTAGGATTATCAGTACTCTTTTGCTATCCTTCCCAAACATATGAGGAAAATTTGTGTTGGTTAACTAATCTGGAAGAGGAATTTTTGTGTTTGTCATGTTTCAGTTAAGGACTGCACAAGCAGAATTCAGTGACAAAAATTTTTGGTGAGTTTATGAGGATAATCAGCTGAACATACAATTTCATCATATCATTAGGTTTAGAACACTTAAGCAGGGGTTTGAAATCATGCACCACAAAATCTCAAAGGTTGTGTTAGGCATGTCTGAAACAGCTATGGGATATTGAAACTGATTCTGGTAGCCACACATTAATACACCTCAGATCTTCAGCGTGGTACATGAACAGTTGCAATCATGATATAAAACTGATGAGAAAGGGAAAGTCAGAGATATAAGAACCTAAAATGTATTTATTTTATCATATTCTAGAAGAATGTACAGTATCTAGGAAAGATTTTATTCACAGAATTCTTCAACACACAGTGGAAATATGAAACTAAATGACTGGCAGTTATAATTTTATGGCTGACTCTACCAGTTCCCATAATGTTATCTCTGTGCTGCAAAGTTCATCAATGTTGTAGTAGAAGATTTAAGACAGTCCATAAAGCCAAAAGCACTGCCTGATATGTGTGGAAAGAATGGGACATTTACTTCATTGATTCAGTTGCAGGGCTTGCCTTGATTAAAGTATATTCCATAAAGACTAACTGGGTTTTAATTAAGATAATCAAAAGATACTTTTAAATAAGGAATTTCTAGTTATGCGTATTTGGGGAGCAGGGGACGGGGTGGGGGCAAAAGAAGGAGGCTTGAAAATATTCACCTTTTTAAAGAGTCTAGTGCTTTTGTACTTGGCAACCATATTATGGTGGTCCTCTCAGTATCAAAGGTAAGTATAAAAGAATGGAAATGCTACAGAGAAGGTTACAAAATCCTGTACAATGCACATAGTCAAAGTTTATTTCACTACCTTTCACCTTGCCTTGGATTTTAAAACACTCACAAATCTTTGGAAAGAGACACTAAGGAGCAGACAGTGTTCCATAAAGGCTTTTTCCTCTCAGTGGGCAAATGGATGTGTCAGTGATACAAAGTTTATTATTCAGGGATCACAACAACACACTAATTTTCTTTTATTTGCAAGCAAGTAATTCTTTTACAGTGATTTACAGAAGTGCAGATTGGTGCTGATAACAGCTGTGGGAATGAAAATATCCTCAGTTGTGGTTTTCCTTGATTATAAGAATCTCACTGTAAACCAGGGTTGTATCTCTTTTGACTGAATACCCCTTCATCTCACATTAAGCTTATGCTGAACTGTCTCTCATGGACAAATTCAAATTCTTTTGCCAATTGTCTCTTTTAGGCAACCGATGAATCAACTGGATTTCTTTTCCAAATGGTTGGAGGAGGGGTGAATATCTTTCCTGCTTTTTCTCTATTGCTAATTATTTCACAGTGTCTCCCTTGTCCTGAGTTTGTGTTTCTGTATATTTTGTTTCTCTTCTTTGTTCAGTTGCCCACAAGAGGACTGATAAAGAGCCATCAGCCTTTAGGGACACCCTTCTTAAACACTCTATACTGTATAACAGTAATTAAGAATACATTTGGAAGTTGTTACATGCTTAATCCTGGTATTTATGAGTGTTTATAAAATCAGCTAGTGTCTGGCTAGGAAGGGTTAAAGATTTTGTTTCTGTTGCAAGAAGATGGGAGAGAGCACAGCCATGACAGCCAGTTGAACCAGCCAACACCATGTTGATGCCATGCCAGCTATGTAAGGGAAGGGATGCCTGGGAGAAACAATGGGCTTTGAACTTGTGACTGTTTGGGTGGGTGGTTTTTTTTGTTTGTGGGTTTCTTTCCATTTTTTTTGTTTGTTTGTTTGGGGGTTTTTTGGGGGGTGGGTTTGTTATTGTTATTGTTGTGGTGTAGTTTTGTTTTGGTTTGTTTTGTCTTGTTTTTGTCTTTCTCTTCTGCAGCCAGGTGGTTCAGAGTATCTCTTTGTAATGTTAATACATCTCTTTAACTCAGCCCTTTGCTGTTTTTCCCTCCTGAGTCTCCTTCCCATCCCAAGTTGGGGGAGGGGGATGCTGAAGGGGCACTTGGCTTCAGGCAGGGTCTGAACAATGGCAGCTAGCCATTAGACTAATTTTGCAACAGTATATTTCATGGCTGGCTCTGAACACCTCACAAGCAGGTTGTGAAACAATAAATTTTTTATGTAGATAGCAATTGAAAGGCTAAAGTACTGCAACAGGAGTTTCCATTCCTGCACATCACTGAATGGTGTGCTTAGTCACACGTGACAGTCACAAAACTATCTAAACTCAGGGCCTGGTTTTAGACCAGGGTCACAAACCACTGCTGTGAAATAATTATCCAGGAGCCTTTATGTAGGCTTAATGATGGCAAAGAAGATCTTTGCTAGTTATCAAATCACTTGGATGGATACATTATCGCTTTAGACAAGTTGAACTGTCTTAAAAATTCCATCAACTGGAATTCTGCCCCTACTCAAACCCAGAGATTTAATAGTTCCAACAGCTTTCTTTGGCCTTTTATGGTGGCACTACGGTCACAAATGTACTTTTTGCCATAACTATAAAAATTCATGGTGGCTGCTAAGTATTTAGCATATATCTCACTGTTTCAGAGAAGTCTTTGTATTTTGAATTATGCAGTTACATGAACTTATGTTTAAGAAGAATCAAGCAGGTTTTCAATTATGAAACCTATGAATAAATGAGCTTTTCAGGTAAGATGCACATATGTGAAGGCCAGTTTCAAAAGCCAGAAAAAATGTCTCATGTGGCATTGAATCATTGTTGAAACTCCTTACTTGTAAGAGGATTGTGAGCTGCCATTGTATTATTCAAGTACAGAAACATGAAAAGTAAGTCCCACTTGATGTACAGGAGACCCAACTGTATCTTCATCATGATAGGTAAGCATGTAGGAAAAAAATTAGAGAGGCAAAAGCCCATTTAGAGCTTAGACTGGCCACTGCTGTGAAGGACAACAAAAAATCCTTTTACAAATATATTAATGGCAAGAGGAGGGGCAAGGACAACCTTCACTCCTTAGTGGACATGGAGGGGAATATTGTAACTAAAGATGAGGAAAAGGCAGAGGCACTTAACACCTTCTTTGCCTCAATTTTTAATAGCAAGATAGGTTCTCTTCTGGACAAGTGGCCTCCTAAGCTGGCAGATGGAGTCAGGGAGCAGTACAGATCCCCTGTGAACCAGGAGGAAGTACTTAGAGACCTCTTTAACCACTTGGATCCCCACAAGTCCATGGGACCGGATTCAATCCATCCCAGGGTGCTGAGAGAGCTGGTAGATGAGGAGAGGCTGAGGGAGCTGGGGATGTTTAGCCTGGAGGAGGCTCAGAGGGGACCTTACTGCTGTCTACAAGTACTGGAAGAGAGGTTGTAACCAGGTGGGGGTTGATCTCTTCTCCCAGGCAACCAGCACCAGAACAAGAGGACACAGTCTCAAGCTGCACCAGGGGAGGTTTAGGCTGGATGTTAGAAGGAAGTTCTTCACAGAAGGAGTGATTGCCCATTAGAATGGACTGCCCAGGCAGGTGGCAGAGTCACCATCACTGAAGGTGTTTAAGAAGAGACTGGATAAGGTACTTGGTGCCATGGTTTAGTTGATTAGATGGTGTTGTGTGATAGGTTGGACTTGATGATCTCAAAGGTCTTTTCCAACCTGGTTAATTCTATTCTATTCTATTCTATTCTATTCTATTCTATTCTATTCTACTCCATGAAAGTATGCTTAAATAAATAACTGATACAATCCTGCAAGAAAAAAAAAATCCCTACAAGAAACTGTAGTAAAAACCAAAATGTAAAATGTAAATATAGATATGCTTCTAAAGACATCCTTTTAAAAAGACAAAATAGTACACTATTGGAGAAACAAGTTGTTCCAATAAACAAATAGAAAATTCTCATAGTAAGGCAAAACATAAATTTTTCCCTCACATTGTAGTACAAACATGATATTTTACCTATAAATTCCAGTCACACAATTAACATTCTTGAAGTTGAAAATAAATCATCTGTAGGTAATTATTGAAAAGATGATTCACAGCAGCAGTGGGAGGGCAATGTTCACTCAGTCTGTTTGTGATGAAACAGTAACAGTTATCATGCTCATATATCTATTGAAAGAAAAAATAAAGAAGAGAAAATAAAAGCAAATACAGAATTGAACCAGACCAAAATTGTATTAAAAATGTGTCTAAGAAAAATGATGACAACTAGATTAATTAATGATTTCTGGAAAGAACCCATATCACAACCTTCAGTGGTTCAGTGGCTTCTGTAAGTTTGACATGTGAATGTCTTTGCAGAGATTTCAGAAACTTTGACACCCTCTTGGTGACAAAAAGGCAGGGTGTGGTGAGAGAAGTTTATCAATTAATGGGAATATGGTATGAACAAAAGCAGGGTCAGCTAGAGTAGGTCACACAAGAATGCATCCAAGCAGGTTCTGAATGTCTCCAGAGAATAAAACTCCACAAACTTTCTGGGCATCCTCACAGTGAAAAAGTTTTTCCTTACGTTTTTATGGAACCTCTTATGCTCCAGTTGCACCTATTGTCCCTTGTCCTGTCCTTGGATATCACCAAGAAGAGCCTTGCTTCATCCTCCCGACTCTTGCCCTTCACATGTTTATAAACATTAATGTGTTCACCCATCAGTATCTTCTTCTCCAAGCTAAAGAGACCCAGCTCTCTCAGCCTTTCCTCATAAGGCAGATGTTCCACTCCCTTTTTAATCTTTGCAACTCTTGCATTGGACTCTTTCAAGCAGTTCCCTGTCCTTCTTCAACTGAGGGGCCCAGAACTGAACACAATATTCAAGATGCTGCCTCACCAGGGCAGAGTAGAGGGGGAGGATAACCTGTACTGGTACATGGGGTTGTTCTTTCCCAGATGCAAGACTCTACACTTGTCTTTGTTTTATTTCATTAAATTTCTCCCTGTCCAGCTCTCTACCCTGTCCAGGTCTCTCTGAATGGCAGCACAGCCTTTGGATGCGTCAGACACTCCTTGCAGTTTTGTGTCACAAGCAAGCTTGCTGACAGTGCACTCTGTGCCTTCATCCAGGTCATTGATGAATATATTGAATAGTACTGGTCCCAGTACCTACTTCTGAGGTATAAATTGTTCATCATCCACACCCCCATTAGACTGGCTGCCTTCCATTTGAGCCTCATATCTATTTCTGAGAGGCACCTGGGTAGGTGAAGCAGGCAAGGAAGGTGCTCACCTTCTGCCACAGCCATTATCTTGCCTCCACTAACCCCTTTCATTTGGGCTTCTGTTTTCTACCTGACCATGGCAGGATACAGGGACCCTTTAATCCTGGGTCCTACCTGGCAGTTGCTTCTATTTCTGTTGCAGGGAGTGCAGAGCCTGGCTTCATCAGTTTATCTCCCACTCACACTCCCTTGTACTCCTCAGCCTTTCAACCTCCTCTTTCAGATCATTTACCTGCTCATAGTGAACACAGCTCTTGTCTCTACAGTCTACCATTGAAAGTAAAAGGCTTTGGCACTCCCTGTAGCCAGGGACCTGGACAGCTACCTGATTACATTGGACCACTGTCTGGGTCACCAGATTTCTTTTGTTAACAGCTTTTGACTGGGTTGAAACCATTGCTGTTCTGGCCCTTGTGCCTAACCCTGCAAAGCATTGCAGCACACCCAGATGACTTAGCACACCCACCTCCTATTCAACCTTGTTCAGTCAGTCTCCTGAGGTGTTTAAATAGCCTGCTGGGGCTGCATGTCCACCCATGCCTCACCCACCTCTCTTTCGAGAGAGTCCTTATGCACTTAGCATAGCTTTTCAGGTTTCAAACATAACCTTACTGTATATGAACAGCTCGGTAAAAAACATTGTGGATACAATGCAAAATAATTAGTGATCTTAAAAAAAAATCTGTAAGGGATTTCAGAAAATCTTTTCTTAGTTGAATAGGTAGCCTGGATATTTGCTGCTGGTAAACACATCAGAAGGAGTAACATTTGGAGGACACATATCTTGAATATCTTCACTCATAAACAGCCTTGTAAGAAATCTTGCAAGTCTGGGCTGCTTTGACTAAAAACCATTTACTCCATAAATGTGTTAAGTGCATATAAATATATTGACCTTTGCTTTGATCTGCTTCAAAGCCAGATTTCTTGCAATACGAAAACAGTTGGCAAACCGGAAGTTTTGAAAGTATGGCATGAAAAAAAGACTAAGAATTGCACTGATGATCTTCCTCAGCTTCACCATCTGCCTGCACTCGATTGCATTCAGCGGTTCCAAAAAAATCTCAGGGAAACAGAGATGTGATTTTCCAGCAGAGCTGGTAAATCAGCTAGTAGAGCTGATCAGAAAAAGCAGTTAAAGTTCACATTTGATATAAGTGCCTTTCCCCATGCAACACACAGGTTTTAGTTTTATTCTGTATCTATTACTTCCAAACAATGAAGTGTAGGTCTTTTTTTTTTTTTTTTTTTTTTTAAAAAGTGCTTTTCTTTTACTGCTGCTTTTACACATAAATCTGAGAGGAAAAAAATGCTCCTCTGCAACAGCTCTGACCACCCTCCATGACATTTCAGCAGATGGTGTCTTTAAGTGATGAATCTGACAACTTTTGGGGGTCAGTTGACTGAAAATGAAATATTGTGAAGGGAAAATGTGTACTGTTTTTCAGCTACAGTTTCCCAGTGCCATCGAACAATAGCATAAATGAGAACTCAGTGCTGGTCAGGAAAAATAATTTGCTAACTTGATTCGGAGGCCATTAATCTTGGTTGCCCATCCTCCAGTTTGAGTCTGAAAACATTTTAGCTCAGCAGGTGATGTTGTCAGTGACAAATGAACAAGATTAAAATAAAGTGATGTGGACAAAGCAAACTGTCTCAAAATTAATCTTCCTATATTTGAAAACTACTATGATTCTTGTGTTACTGGAAACAGTGCTAGTGGCTTCGTGAACTTAATCTAATAGAATTAAGAAATATTTTTTGTGGTACTGAACTTTGGGGGGAAAAAAAGAAAGAACATTCATGAGGAACAACTGGCATTATGTTCCTTTTAGGATTCAACTGAATCTTTCGAGCTTTGATTTCTCTCTGAGGACATTCTTTACATGGATGGTACAATACATTACACCTAAAGCTAAGAGTGCTGTTACTGAATATGAAATTTCCATACTGAATATGAGTCGCACATAAATGAGATAGCACAATGCAGTGTGCCCAGTCTGGCTGTAGGAACATGTGATAGTGTGAAGGAGAGGAGTGCATGTGCATAGGACAGCATTTGCACTGGTTGCTGTGAGCAGACTTTGAACATGGGATCACATCTACCGCCTCAGTTCCCAGTTCCTCTTCTGTCCCCCAAAAAGGAGATCCTACCCAGTGGAGGAGTTCAATCAGGTGTATGTCAAGGATCTCTCTATTCAGTGTATTTATAGCACAAAACTGTGAAGGTGTATTCTGTAAATATGAGAAAGAAAAAAGGAGAAGAGGGAGAGGGAAAGGGAGGGGGAGGGGAGGGAGGGGGGGGAGGGAAGGGGAGGGGGAGAGGGAGGGGGAGAGGGAGGGGGAGGGAAAGAAAAGGAAAAGAAAAGAAGCACAAGCATGGCTTCTAAGACACTGAAAGCAGTAACACAATTGAAATAGCATGGACTCATTTTTTTAAAGCTGGCTCTGAGTATCTACATGGAAAGGGAAGATATTTTAAGCAGATAAGGAAGAATATTCTACAGGGAGTGATCCAGTAGGTCCAGAACATAATAATAAAACATCAAACTCTTCATAGAGTAGGGAGAACAAACATTCTTCAACAAGTGTCTTAAAAGTAAGAAAGGTAACATTATAAAAAAAGAAAAAGTTGCATTAAAAAAAAAGAAGAAATGGACAGGACTGAAAACTAAACCCAAATAACTTCATTCATGTCTTTGAGAACTGAGGAAAAGCAGGGAGCATTTACACAGAAAAAAAGGAGAGTGAGCATTAGTTTTTACAAATGGAAAGTGGTTTGGGAGGTACTCTTTGCTATCCCAATTACCTAATATTCTGCAGTTGACAGTACACATCATAATCTAGAGCCACATTCACCTTTGATATACACGTGTGAAATACCTTGCTTCATGGGTGATAGGTGCTAAGACAGATACTTCTAGAGTATCTTCCTTTATGTGCAGCATGGTGGCTGGATTCTTTGCTCTGGTTAGAGGTGTCAACTTCCACTCAGAGCCATGCTTTGTAAAAACATGGGGAGGTGGCTTGCATGCCTGATCTTAATGGCAATGATTACTTAACCTGGTGATTCTTGGATTTTCAGGGAGAGAGGATATGTGAGGCACAGTAGCATCTATTTATCCTAAAGAAATCCTTTCCTGAAGGGGAATAAGATGATAGGGAACTGTACATTGGGGCTTAGTTCTAAAAATAATCATGTGGCAAAACATGTTGTCCAGTAGCTATTAATTTTTGGTTTACAATATTAATTTTCTTTGTGCATGCAAGACATCTTTTAAATGAATCCTCTGCAGGCATTTGTTAACTTTTGCAGTATGATTTTTCTACTTCCTTGTAAATCTACTGTGTGGTAAAGACTGAATTAAGCAGTGTAGTCATATTCAGAACAGTTTATCACTTAAAATATACATTCTGTATAAATGTTAAACTGAAAGTTGCAATAGTTTATTTTGTTCCTAATTAACACTTACGGACTATGAAACATATGGCACAAATCATAGACCAGTATTGTAAAATCAGCTTTTGCCCCACAATAGGAAGTAGATTTTATAGACAAATGGTAAATAAAATACCTTTTTAAGGTGGATCAGTGCCACAGGTGTTATATTGTATAATGAAGTTCTTTTTAATTAACTATGCAGTTATTGACTTATTTTAGAAAAGCACTACATTTACCTGATTAATCAAAAATTACAAATAAGAAATACTTGCTTCAGGGAAATAGCTTTAATGACAAACTCTCTGTCAGCTGGACACTGATCCATAATTAATGGAGATGTAGTAAATAGGGTTAATAGAATCTAAGGAGTTATTCATCTGTCCACCTGATAAACCCGGCACTTGTTTACCTAAAAATCACACAATGAGGGTGTATTTATGCAAACGAAACCCATCTCATGTGCCTGTGTCATAGCAAGATTAAGATCTCGATTGTAGTGATGACCAGATCAATTCAGTCATCTAAACACAGCTTTTATTATGTCCAAGATGGCCCAGGGTATTCAAGATATGATCCTACCATAAATCTGTACCTTTCTAGAGTAGAGGATGCCCTAATGAATCTCAATAAAATGGTTGTATTTAGCCAATTAAACAATGCTTTGCTCCAAGCCTAGCTTAGGAACCTGGCTCATAGGTAGATCTAAATGTAGCTGTCTCAACCTTGAAATTACTCCCTAACTGCATCTCTACTTATGACACTGCGCTGCTCTTAGAAGGATATGTTTTTATCTTCTTATTCTCTGAGTCTTCTTTTACAATAGACTAAGTGAAAGAAATAGCTGAGAAACTGAAATAATTATTGTATCAGGTTACCTGCAGCCAACCAGATTGTAGAACTGAAATGGAAAAAATGAACCAGTTTTAAAAAGCTAAGTAATGCCTGACAGCATGTTTGGTATGGAAATTCTGATATCAATGTAAGATGCTTCAGTGGTTCACTACAATTTCCCTGCAAGCATCATGAACTCTGGGAACTTACCCAAAGACTGGATTATACTTTTTCATGTGCTGGCTTCATTTCTACAAAGAATAAAACCAAGCCTTCAGGAACAAAGCATATTTACTTGAGTAATACAGCATCAGGTGTTTATTATACAACCATTATGCTTTACTAATTTTTAAATTTTTTTGTCTCCAGGTTTGTTTTAACATCTTGTTTACACTTGAAGGAACTGAAATTGTGGAGATTGGTGAAAACTGTGATACAGAAGCTGAAACCAGAATGGATCTGATAAACTGTCAACTGTATGGCTGTGAAATGCAAAGTGACAACCACTGGTATCTTGGGGTGGAGTGTGTGTGTATGTGTACGTATGTCTATATATACAGACATTAAAATCCACCTGAAGGATAGGATCAGGAGTGAAGAGAGTTGAAACTGACTTTTTTTCCCAGCCAAATACATTATGTTTAACCATCCATCTTTGTACACTAATTCAGAAGCAGATGTAGGGCTGTGCAAAAGCAGAGGGTTTATAGTACAAAAATGTTTCTATAACTAAGGATAATCAGAGGACCCAGCTGGTGCTCCTGATGTTGACTCTGTAAAGACAGTGTTTAGTTTGTTATTCCTCTTTTTTTTTTTTTTCCCACATAATAGCTTTGATGAGATGAGCATAGTTCACAAATCCACGTGGCCAATACAATGCAGAAGCTGCAGTCTGACTCAGTTTTATCATGTATTTACTATGGAAAATTTGTCACATTTAGAAACTACAGATTCAGTTCATTAATGTTCAAAGGAGTAGAATGCTGATTGCAGGTATGGATTTAAATTTGAACTACTTACATGGAATGAAAGAATAATGCATATTCTGGCAAGACAATCTGCTAATATTAACATAGGTATGACTGTGCAAAGATAGAAAATACAAGGAAAAACATGAAACAATTTGAGCGTCAGTAAAGTCCTTTGTGTAGAAATGGCAGTTAGCAATATGCACAAAGTCAGAAAAATACACTGCATGCTGCTACTTGCAACTGCTAAAGATGCATTTAATTCCATGATTTCCACTACCACATTTCAGTTTGAGAGTAGTGATGGTCGTTTAAGTGGTGGTACTTTTTGTCTTTATGTTTGTATGTTTTGTTGTTGTACCATGTGGGTGAACATCAGCATTTAATATAAAATCTTTCTACCACGAAGTGGCATCAGCAAAAAGAGAGAAGGCAGATAAATGAAGGTTACCTTTGGGGAATTAAATATGCTGGCACAAGATCTCATGCATACTTATTCTTCAAAACCTAAGAAAATTGCTTTTCCTTAGAGGGTAGAACTTCCACACACCTCTCTCTCCTCTGTATTCCCACTGATCCTTTTCATTGCACATATGCATACTGCAAGGCTATGCACAAAGGAGGACACTGGTCAGGTAAAAGGAACTTAAGAAAGGAGTTTATAAACATTACATGGTAAATTTTACTGTTAAAGGTTGCCTAATTCAATGAGCTTCACACTACATGTGGATTTATTCTGTCCCAGCCTCGTAGATGTGATGCTTCAACAGCTTTCTGTTCCCAGGTTCAGTCAATAGCAAGGCTTAGCACTTACCCCCAAAAGACAGGTGCCTATGCACATGTACACCATACTTTACACACATTCAGTCAGCCGCCGGCCAGTACAGAGATCAGTGCCTTCACTGGCACTCACATGAACACATACAATTCCACATTATCCCATGCTTTCTCCTCCTAGATCTGCCCTGATCTTTTTCGTGTCTCTGGTCCTTCCCATAAACTTACAGTAAGTTTGCTTAGGAACTAAGTGTTCATCCTGCACACAACCACTCCCTATAAGTGGTGTAGCTTTCAGAAGAGCCAGCTTCTTTTATGGACTCTTCCTGGTGAATTTCCCATCATGATTACTGGTCGAACTGTTCTCTTCCAATAACTTTAGGACAGTCAATTCTGCAGGTGACATTTTCACTAAAGTTTTCTAAGGTTCTTTCACTAATCTTTGTATTTATTATGACAAGCTTTTCATCCTCAGTGGACACAGTTCAACTCCACTATCCTCAGCTCAGTTTCTAAGTCAGTGATATTCTCACAGAGATGAGTACAAAAGGGAATTGAATGTAACTTAAAGCTCTCACTCTAGAGAAATAAACTATTTGACAGAAAAATCTTTGTCCCAGAGAATACTACATTCCAAAGTCAAATTTCCAATATAATGACTGTGACATACCTGGTGCCAGTAGAGCAACTGTGCAGGAATAACTGATTTATGAAAATGAAATTTTGTGTGGAAGCATTTTTCTTTCTTAGAAAAGAGTCAGAAGAGTTATTTTCCTCCTGAAGCATTTGGCCATGGGGCTTACATCATAGCAGCCTTTCCCAAAACATACAGAACATGATGAATTCCAGATTATGCATCTTTCTGTGTAGCAAACAATTTTTTCTTGTTGATTCAAGTATGGTTTATTTTCCACTTGCATAAAAAAAAAAAAAGATTGTTGGCTTTTAAGCTCTCTTCTGCAAACAATGTTTGGGAAATATCATTCACTTTTATTTAATTCTTTGAATTTTAATAAGGCATACTGAGCATTAATATTTAAACTCACAAAATTATTTTCTCCATTGTAGTATTTGTGCAGTTTTGTGAATTACTGAAGTGAAATGCATGATGATGTTACGCTCCTAAGGGTCATATTCTGATATCTATTTTCAAAATTACTTCTGTGAAATTACCAAAATGAGATCCTATCAATACATGCAAGGGTTTCAGAAACACAAGGAAGAAAATATTTTTTCATATTTCTGACTGCATGGAGTTGTAGTTTGGAAGACAGAGAAATTGCGTGACCCTGTGGCTCCTTCTTCTACTCCCAGGCATTGATGAAAATATCTTAGGTAGTCCCTGAGCTCAGAAATGGTTGTTTCTCACATATCATCTCTCAGAGATTTTCAAATGATGAAACAAGTTGCTTCATAAAGTATGTAGTCAGGTTGTCCATATAAATGCATTTATTCCTAATAGGAACAAGTATTAAGAAAAATATTCTACATATTAGGTTAGAAAGGGAGTAAATATTGGTCCTTTTATAATCATCACTGTCATCACTGCATTGCCTGTGGTAGAAAAATTAGAACCAGAGTTACTTCTGTGTCTGTAAAAATTACTGTTCTATATCATTGTGAACACATTATGTTGTGATGCTGTCATGTTAACATACCACAAATGATTGTGGAAAATGACCTTTGGAACTAATTTACAATAATACAGGAGCTACTAAGAGGTTCCTGGAGCTGCTAAGAAGTTCCCAGCTTTGGCACTTCAGAATTTCTTGACTCTTACAGCAAAACTGAATGTTAGGCCGCACCTTCAGTACTGTGTCCAGTTCTGGGCCCCTCAATTTAGGAAGGATGTTGACTTGCTGGAGCGAGTCCAGAGAAGGGCAACAAAGTTGGTGAGGGGTTTGAAACAGAAGCCCTATGAGGAGAGACTGAGGGAGCTGGGGTTGCTTAGCCTGGAGAAGAGGAGACTCAGGGGTGACCTTATTGCTCTCTACAACTACCTGAAGGGAGGTTGTAGACAGTGGATATTGCTCTCTTCTCCCAGGCAGCCAGCACCAGAACAAGAGGACACAGTCTCAGGCTGCACCAGGGGAGGTTTAGGTCGGATGTTAGGAAGAAGTTCTATACAGAGAGAGTGATTGCCCATTGGAATGAGCTGCCCGAGGAGGTGGTGGAGTCACCATCATTGGAGGTGTTCAGGAGGAGACTTGTTGGGGTGCTTGGTGCCATGGGTTAGTTGTTTAGGTGGGTTGGATTGGTTGATGGGTTGGACGCGATGATCTTGAAGGTCTCTTCCAACCTGGTTCTATGTATTCTATGCATTCTTTTGATTCAAGGTGAATGCGGAAACATATGTAGCTTTTGCTATGATACCCCTGACAGTGCAAACACAAGTGTCTACTTACTAAATCTTAAAAAAAAAAAAAAAAGCTTAAGTTCTGCCAGAAAACTGAAAAAGCATCCTGTGGAGGTTTTGCAGAAGCCTGTTTTAACTTTCAGAAGAGTTTTGCTATTGATACTTCATTCTTTCTGGTAAGAGCTAAGTAACATGGGTTAATGCACCAATGTTTAAAGTCAGAGTGCTGTTATTCCCACTGAAGTAAGGAAGTACATATTAACAAGTGGATTGACCTACTAACTTTTAAATTATCCTACTATCCTTAAAGTTGATCCATTTGTATGTTCACCTTTAGAGCTGTGGACCCAAGAGTAAGGCACTTGGGATATTCAAGCCCCAGTGCAGATTAATTTGAAATCCTTTTCATTTCAGCACTTCTATCATTTGCATGAAACTTGCCAAGTGTCTTTTCTCGTACTAGTTCCTATGGGTTACTGCAACACTTGGCATAACGCATGATATTGAAGGAAATTTGTAAGAGGTTTCTTCCCAGTTTGTGGTTTTACAATGGTGGGCGTTTCATTTTCCCATTTGTTTCTCTTATTGCAGTTTAGATTTCCCTCCTGCTATATTCCCATTTACCTCTTCTTTTAATCTTTGAATCCAGTTTACAGGATGAGATATTTACACTTGCCTTTTTTCATATAAGGTAAAAAAGCCCAACACCAAGTAATACCTCAATAACCAAAACAGAAACAGAAATGTTATATGATATTCAGTCATCTGGAAGCTAAAATCATAGAATGGGCTGGGCTGGAAGGGACCTCCAAAGGTCGCCTAGTCTGATTTCCCTGCAGTCAGCAGGGACATCCTCAACTAGACCAGGTTGCCCAGGGACTCATCAATCCTCACCTTGAATATCTCCAGGGAAGGGGATATGTTTACTTCTCTTAGGGACTACAGAGGACAGTAAGATCTAATATTCATGTTCATGTCTCTTAGTAAACTATATCATTCCAGTACATGTAAGCATGGGGCTGGATAATCTCAACAATAATGTCTATCTGAATTAAAGTTACTCCTTGGCTTAAAATTTCACATACACACAAGAAAATTTTAGAGGGACAAATTACTACATGGTTGAAGGAGATGAATCTATCTACATCAAATAAAATGAAAAGATTGAATCAATGCAAGAAGAATCAGTGGATTATGTCAGTTACTTATAAGATGGATGGAATTTGTCAGTAAGAGAGATAGCATCAGGGAATATAATGAGTTAACCAGAAAAATGGGAAATTAGCTAATAATCCCACAAATGCTGAAACTTAGTCATTACCATAAAGCCAGCAAAATCATGTATGGGAATAACAGCAGGCATGAATAGAAAGGTTAAGTCTTTGTGAGATTAATGTCAATGCTTTCCTGATTTTTGCCTTCCCTGCTTCTTCTCTGCCATTGAACTGCAAATGCCCAGAAATATGACTAATCCAGAATACATCTGATTTAAAACATGTTTCCAGATTGTTTTTGTGCCATGTGCATAGTGGATTTAACTGCATCCATACTGTAGATTTGATATATGTGTTCTCAGTTTTCATTTGTCCAAAATCTCCAGATATCTGTAGCAGTATCAGACTCCCGTCAGGTTGAAGGACATCTCAAAATGGTAGGTGAACAAAGTAGCCCAGTAATTTCCAGTCAAGAAATGAAGAAAAGCCTTTTGAAAACAAAACAAAACAAAACAAAACAAAACAAAACAAAACAAAACAGATGAATGTCTGCTGCTTCCTCTATACTATAAAACACGTTTTCAGTGAACTGATACTCTCTTTTCCTTGGTACACATTTTTGTTTCTAACCTCCACTTCTTAAAACTTAAAACAAATACTGCACTCTGACTAGGAGAAAGCCCATTCCAAGAAAAAAAGTCATGTATTGCTGTGTTCATGGTCCATACAAATGTCAACATTGTAAAGTGACAGGCATACAAACATCTGCTCTCTAGGGTTTAAATTCCTTTGTGCAACTTCTGTGTTTATTTAGACACAATACACCCTTTCTGTGTGATTACAGGGACACATCCTCTCTGCAAACAGCATACTGACCTTTGTATTTATAATGGGAATTCTTTTTGTAATACCTATTAATATCCAAGGAACAGAGAGCTGAACTTCTGCGACTGCCCAAAGATAAGGTAGAATTTTTCAGCTTTCAGCTATTGTTTGGAATTTATCTCAAGATTACCATTTAATGCTCTCTTTTCGGCTAAACCACTGATGTCCATGTGTTGTTCACCTCTCTAATTCTATTCCAAATTTCTCTCACACTTGTTCACTAAATAGGAGATTTTTTTTGGTCAAATTGCTAGGTATACTGGGAACTGATACATTTGTATTGATAAAGCTTTTTTTTTTTTTTTCTCTGACAGAGATGACAAGATTTATTTGTGATTTGCAAAAATAAAAATAATTCAAGGAAATACACAGAGAACTAACACTCACTGTTATTTACTTTATAATTCTTGTTAAGCATCTGACTGTTTTGTGATGTTTATTAAACCGGAATTGCAACGTCCAACCTACTTCTGAAAGTCATTGCCAGGGACAGAGATAGGCGTAATTTCAGAAGCACAACTATCGATTAGTGATGTTAATAAAGACAAGTGCTTCTTCATTTGTTCACCTATATTAATGGAGTGAACATAGTGAGATCATTTAAAACTTATTTAATGTTCTCTAGTCCATCTTTACTCTTATTCCTACCTTTACTTTCATTTGTTTCTGTCAATAATATGGTCTCTAAGCACAACCTAGCTCCATTATGACCTCCTCTCTGAACCTCTCCCTCTCACTCTTCCTGAGATGTAGAAATGCTGACTCTTAAAACAGTGTAACAAAGTGCACTACCTTACTGAATCTGAAGTGAGTAGCAGAGAGTGGAATGAACACCATCTCACCTCATCGTCTGAAAAAAGCTGTAATCAATTAAGCCAGCAATTCATTCAGGGGAGTAGTATAAAAGCTTACTGTTTTCACAACCAGCCCCAGCAAGGCAGCCATTCCTTTTCCTGACCAACAACTTGCTCTGGCTGTTGAACACACTCAGATAGCTGTGTTCTCCCAACAGATGCTGATAAATATTTATGTGATGCTGTTGAGGATTGCCACTCTTTGTGTTCAAATTTTTGTTGATTGTCACAACTTGTGTTTATATCTCTTCCTGTATATCTTCTTCACCTTTGCTGACTGGGCAGAGAACAGGACAGCTCTGTATAGCATATAGCTTGTTCCAAATCTTGCCTTTTGTTCAAGTCCCTTATGCAGCAAGGACTAAGCTAGCAGTGGAACTACTCAGCAGGCAGTATAGTCAGAGAGGAAAAGTCTGTGCAATACTGACATTTGATGAATAACACTGCTTATTTATGTACTTATCAAAGGAACAATGCTGATTAGCCGTCTCTTTTCCATGCCTTTTCTTGGTCAAATGAAGCTGACTTCATGTCAGCTACAGTGAGTGGAAAAGAAAAAGACTAACAGAATTTATGAGGAAATGCCTCAAACATGAAGAAGGATATCTGAACAGATTTTCCCTGTCACTGAAGATGTGTTCTAGATTGTTAGCCTACAACTTCTTTCCTTCCACAAGCACAGGAAAATGATTTTTTTAATATGTGAAGAAATAGAGGCTTCTTTGAAATTCAAATTAATAATTTATTTCTAATCTTATCAAATAATTAGGTTAAGAATGAATGTCTCACTTTTTAAGTTAAAATCTTGAGATTTATGAAAAGTAAAGCATAATTCAATGTTTAAGAAATATATCATTAAAAGGCAATTTTGCTGGTCTTATAATCTCTTCAATCTTAAAATAGTAGATTTCAGCTACTGAATAACTGTCAAGCCAGGGAAAAAAACCTAAAGAGATTCCAAGATTGTAATAGGTCATTTAGACAGTCTGGGGTGGGTTTTTTTGGCTTTTATAACTTTCAAGCTTATGAAGGAATTGTGGTTTTCTGTTGTTCATCTTGTTTTGGTTCAGTAGAAACAAGTGAAAGCAATTTTAATTACCTGATCACTTCAAAACTGAGAAGCTGCTTCTTTCAACAAATTATTTCCTTTACTTCATAGTTCTTATTTCACCTGTCTTTGCATTTGTTGTTTAAGAATGGACATGTTCTTTATGGAGTGACATAAGTATTCACAAGCTCCAAATCTCCAGTAGAATTCTGTGTCTTGCTCGTAGTGGGTTTGCTTGCAGGTAGGTTACTGGAACAGTAATTTGTGAACTGGTCCTTAGCATTCAAGTACATTCCAAAGTTTTAAAGTTTAATCCCTAAAATCATTAAAAGTTTAGAAGCACTTCTGTATTTAATCTTTAATGAGGACTTGTGTTCCTTAATTTCTTTGGTGTCCAAATTTTGCAGTTTGGGTTTCATTTTTGTTTACAGAGAAATAGCTCCATACTGATCATTGCAGCACTGCAGGGCTACTGCAAAGGATTATTTTTGTTCTATTCAGTCCTCTTAATCCCATTCATGAGTACAACTACTCCCCTAATCCTTACTTTCAAACAAAAATGTCATTATTTCAGTAGTCCTCATTCGGAATGCATGTTGTGGCATAAACAAAATTTCTTAAACATGGCTACCAAGAGGTGTTATTGCCCAGCTGCTGCCTCTGCTCTTCCCTGGTTTATATTTCCCAAAGTGCTAGGAACTAAGAGACTACTGAGAATCATCTGTGAGTTTTCTGTTTGGGTTTGGGTTCTATTTTTTTTAATTTTATTTATTTATGAGAAGACACTGGAAATACACAAGAAATTATAGCTTTGAAGAGAGATTTTTTATTCATGCAGAAAGGGACCTGAAAAAAAGTGCAACTGGAGAAGATGACAAAGAATAAAGCTTAGTTCTTAAAAGTGCCACATCTTCCTAAGACTCTCGTTTTCAACTATGCTTGTGGGTTTTTGAATCAATATGCAATTTTTGAACTTGCTTTTAGTTGAAAGTTACTTAAAAGTTCCTCTTTTCAATCAACACCCTACAAAGGCAGAAGTGTTTATTCTTAAATTGTTGTACTTTAAGAACAGAAGCCCAATTTTAAAACTTGAGTGAGACACAAATCCTTGCCATTTGGTAATAGTACATTAGATGCTTACTAAAAACTCAGAAAATGGACATTTTAATGCTAAAATATGAAATTGTCTGTGCTGAGACACACAGAAAAAGACATTCTGTATGGTTCTCACTGCATTGCTTGAATACTAGCAAGGATCTATTGTTTTTGGTTCTTGGAGAACCAAGACATTACTTTTGTGGGGTTTTCCCCCTACATATTTCATGTTGTGAACTGTCCCAAAGAACACTTAAATGAAGTTAATACTCTAATTTCTCGGAGATCTCAGGCCTAAGGAAGTTATGTTTCAATACAACTTGTCAACCAATTGATTGTTAATTATATCTGTTTGATTTGTTTTGTTCTCTTGTATGCTCCCCAGATGACAAGATGCAGGTAAATGAAGTAATGGTGACTTAAGACTAGAAAATATTTCCTTCCTTTCAAGTATATGTCATTACTGTGACATGTTCCTAACTGCTCTCAAAACTTCTCATATGGTTATTTTATTCTTAAAAGAAAAGCCCTCCAATACAATTAATAATTTGGTTTTGTTGATTGCTTTATTTTGGTCAAATAAACCAATCACCTGACAAAATTTCCATTCCTGTAAGATAAACATTTGTATGTAAACAATATTTCAAGGTGTTGCAATTTAAAAAACACATTGCAGAGAAAATCACACAGAATTACAGCATGGCAGGGTTTGAAAGCTAAAACTAAAGCTGATTCAGCTAGATCAGGTTGCATAGGAATCTATCCAGTCTCCAGAGAAAATATACATATGTCATGTTCAATACTTAAATGTGTGATTTCATAATAGCTTTATTGCAATACAGTAATATTTTCCCATATTTTTCTGTAACTAGATAAATATTACTATAAATATTATTACAGATAAGCAACCAATCAGTAAACCATTCTGCTTGAATCATGTATAAAACCTGTCCTTTAATTGTGCTGTTGCAGATCATGCACAATAGTTGACTAGTGTACCCCAGCAAAAACACACATTTAATAAAAGTGGCTTTTCAAGGACTCAAAAGTGTTATAGTAGGTCAAACAAATCCTGAGACAGCACCATAGTGTTACACTTGCACAGTGTAAGTAATAGAAGAGACAAATTCCAGGACTGAAGGATCCTTAGGAAGGAGTATGAAACTTTGGGCACACAAGAACCATACTCTTTTACAAGGTTTTCAAAAGTGAACAGATGGTCTGATCTTGGATTTGCATAGCTTAGCAAGTGCTGTGAAAATAACATATACTCTAAATGGGATGCCAGTTAACAGGGATGTAAACAGAAAAATCAGTAGGAAGGTAAATCTTTGGTAGAATCCTGTGTTCTGCTGGTAAAGCTCCTTGTAGCAAACTTGCGCCACTAGATTTATTTACCCCTGTTGCATTTCTGTTTAGCAACGCTTCATTCCACTACGTCAGTAAGTTTGTTCTGTCATTATAGTATCAAGCACTGAAGCAGTGAAAGTGTAGGACTGCTGCAAGATGCATTGCTTTCTGGTGATTTTTATAAAGGAGTCTTACAAGACTCTGTTATAGCATTTGCCTTTGCACCTTGAGCGTAAGACTAAAGAGATTTGATGCATTGTGTCTTGTTATGTCTGATTCTGTCAATGTGTGACTTTATATGGCTCAAAGTGATATGATGTGATGTGAGCTGTAATGCATCAAAGGGACTTAAAGTTTCTTTTGCATTCTGAGCGATGACAGAAACTTTTGCTACAAGACTAATGTTATGCAATGTTACATATGTAATAGAAAAGCATTTGTAGAAGAACTGCAGTGCCTGGATATGATAAGGATGCAGTGGGTGCAGGAGAAAGGGAAGAAATCTGTGCTGTTTCTTCGACACATACAACAGTTTAAAAGACATAAGATAATGAGCATCTTGCATATGAGATGATGAGCGTCTTGTATGAGATGATACTTCTAAAAGCACCTTATTGAGAGTTTGCATGTAAACAAGGAAAGAAAAATGACAATACTTTTTTGGAATTTTAGCTGTGAAAACTGCAAGCTTGTAAAGTAGGCATTTGTGGGTAAGAGAAAAGGAGTAGGCATTTGTAGACAGGGGAAACAGGCATTTGTGTGTGTGTTTGCATTTGAAAAAGAAAGAAATAGGGAAAGAGGTGAGACAGAGATGCTCAGTGAGGCAGACAACTGGATGGATAGTGAGTCAGACATCTGTGATTATAAGATGTCCTGCATGAGAAGCATACATCCAAGATAATTGAGGTACATACTAAACCTAGATGCCTGTCATGCACAGATGTTGCAGGAAATTTATTGAGATGATTCACGGGCAGCTAGCTTATTTAAAAAAAATTAGATGCCTGAATTAGAAGATATATTTTAGACTGTTTTTCCATTTTCCCATCTATGAAAGAAGCATAATAATACCTTACTACCTCACAGAGATGTGATGAGATGAACATTTGAAAGAAACCTGAGTATCACAGAAATTAAAGCCATATGGGTAACAAGATATGTCCATCATGCAAAATGTTTTTTAAAGATCAAAAGACAGAAGCTTTGTAAATCTTACACACAGATTAGATGGCTTATTTAAAAATCTTTACTATAAAAAGGTGGCTTATTGTGGGATACATTGAGAGCTGATGAAGGATGCTACCAAGGAAATCTTTGATTTAAAATCAGTCACAGTCTTCATTAATACCATCAGATTTTCCAGGTACTGTGTTTCAGCCATGGTGTAAGTATATGTTAAAACAGAGAAGGAACCAGCAAAGAGTTGGACATATGGTAGATTGGTAGTAAATAGAAGGATATCCGTATCAAAACTGGCATGTTAGGAGATGAAAGCAGGTATATGGAAGGAGTCATGAGAAAAAGAATTGAAATAGGATTTTAGGAAACTGAGATTAAGTGAGATGAGTTAATATTTTTTGTGATCTTTTCACATCTACTAAACAGAATAAATGCCTCTACTGTATATTTTCATCACAGGAAGAAGTAAATTTGATATGAAACACTGATTAATCCCAATACCAACTATCATTTTCTAAGCAAGATACCCACCTTTGACAAGTCTCTGGGTGTACAAATTAAAGAACATTTCATTAATCCATATTATTTGGATTTTAATCTAGAGAACACAACAAATAACAATTAATAATACTGGGAGTTATATTCTGACAAGCACAAAGAGAGGAAGAAATTATGGTATTTGTGAATCATGTATATAAAAAGGTATCACATTTTTATAAATTCTGAAAAATTGTAAGTCACCTCTATTTACTTGCCTTTGTGACAAAGTGAACTGTGTGAACAACCTGTCAGTTTTTCCATTGAAATGAAAGCTGAGTATCTTTTCTGATCCATAAAAAAAAATATCCTTGTATACCTTAGCTGGAAACTAAATTAAAAACCCAGTATGTCTTCCTTAGATGGGTGGAACAATTTCTTTACTCAGAAAGTATTATCATTTGTCACAGAAGAGGAATAAGTGAAAAAGATAACTGTGCATCCAAAGAACAATGCAATCTTTGAGTGAGATGTAGCACACAATAGTACCAGGGTCCATGTATTTCTTTCCTCGAACTTCTATATCACAAAACCTGACTGAGGTATAGAATTCCAACAAATGGTCTGTCATTTCTGATGTTACAGAGGAGTACAGAAACACAGTATTCAGGGAGAAAATATAAAACTTGCCCTTGTCAGAGGAATAAGAACACATACGCTGCCTTTCACAATGAAAACTAGCCTTTTGAAACTCAGGACAGAATGTTTTACCATGAGAAGTCAGTAAAATGATCCTACCAATCATGAATGACAAAGTTGACTGCTGACAGTCCTATCGATATCAACTGCATGTGCAACATGCATCAACTTGGTTTTGCTTTGACATTTGGACCTACATTTTCTGTTGTTTCAATTTAGTGAACCATTTGGGGCCTAGTATGGATCTGAACCTCAGGAAAATAAATACAATGATATATGGAACTTCTCAGCTTCAGTAGTGTTATCATTCTCCCACTCTTCCAGATATGAAGCATATCCACTATTTCCACTCATTATTTCAGTCTTGTAAAGAGTTTTGAGTGTCAGGTTGATGGAATAGCCTCTGCTTTCTTGGGTTTGTGTTCAGTGTTTCTCTAGGTGACTCTTTTTCTGGTCATTTCCTATTTCATTGGCCAAGATAGAAATTGCTCTTAAAGCATAATTTTTTTAAAGCTGTTTTGACCTGACATTTTAAAGTATGCCTCAAATGGGTCCAGTGTGATGCTCAACACAATTCCAATGTACTTAATAAATATCAGCTAGTTGGTTCACACAACACCTTTTTCTATGATTTGGGTAGGAAAGAGTAATTAATTCATGGGATTATAAATTATAAATGGAGAAAAATGGGAAGCCAATGCAAATACCGCCAGATGGCTACAGATGTGCTTGGTTTTAATTTCCATCTCTTTTTGCAGTTTAGGGTGCTTCACTGATTAATTCTTTAGAATTCTTCTTTCTATTATCTTCTCCAAAGTGTTATGCTTTCTGATATATTTTGTTGTTGTTGTTCTTTATCTTGGCAGCATTATATCAATCAGCTATGCTCAAGGCACTAACACTGGCATAAGGGAAGACAGAAGTGAACCTTTGGATTCACAGAAAATACACATTCTGTTTGTATTTCTTTACTGTTAAGAGGGTTAGACATTCCTATCAAAAGGGTTTACTATTCTGGTCATTGTGTATGTAAACAAAGACAAGACATGACATTTCATCACAGATACAGTATTGAGCTGAAATCAATTTAAGGAACAACAGCAGGTATATGTTTCCCACGGTGTCTAGGCAAACAGAAGCAGCACTCTTTTGTCAGGCTTTTTCTCCAAAATTTCATGTTCATTTTCACTACCCTCAGAACATCATTTATGACCACCATTGAGCAGAGTACTGCCAGAGTTATTTTATACACACTTCGTTTATGTTTGCCATGACTTTTATTTAAGGACATTCCTAAGAACATTTTTATAAACTCTGCACAGGTCATTATTCATCTTAGTTATATGGATGGTTAACTAGCTACTTAGTAGCCCATAGGTGATTTATCAGATGAAGGTTTTGATGCCTAGAGCATGAGTTCTTCAAACTTGTCTGAAGTGGAAGTGATTTTGAGGCTGTGATAGATATTGATTTGATTATTGTTTGCAAATATTTTCTTGATGAATAGAGAGAGAACAGTATGCCCCTCCTGCAGTGTAACTACTTGTGGGAAAGAGTTTGTGCTAACCATCAAAGAGGACATATAAATCAGTATTATTGTGGCTTGATAAAAAGGCTTTCTTTTTAAGCTGAGTATTTGGAGACTGAATGGATTTTTGTTTATTTTAAATTTTCAATCTATTTTTTATCTCTGAAACTTCTGATTTTTGCATATTTACATTCTTTTACTTTATGTAACAGAAGAACTATATGCATTGAGAGTTTTTTCTGATAAAAGCATAGTTATTAATGGGATATATGCTATGGTAGACATTACTGTTGCTGTAGTGTGCATTTGAAGTGAAGCTACATGCATCCATTTACCTATAATTGCTTTACTTCACTGTCTTTAAATAAACTTTATACTGGAAAATAATGAGAATAGACATAATTATCTCATATTAATACAAGATAATACCCTTTCTCGTACATCTAAATAGTAGGGTGTCCTTAATTATTTTTCTACTCCCTTCCCATAGTTTTGTAAACATGGATACAGTTCATCATAGGCTTTAGGTGTTCTTCTGTGAAGACATGTTCTGAAAAGTGACATGGCTGTCAGTATGCATCACAGGGTAACACACAAACTTCATAAAATGCAGAAAGGTGTGAAATAATTAGTATGAACCCAGGCTCTCATGCCTCTCTCACCAGCAAGGGTTTAGTATGACTTAGGAGCATTTTGAAAGGGACAAGCTAAAGTCAACATCAGATAGCGCTCCAAGGAATTTGTTTTAATTCCAAGGTATATGGACAAGTGATAGAAAAGGACAGATGCACTTCTTAAACCATAATATTCAGCATTTCCTAAAGGGAAAGATGGCAAGAATAATATGTAACGGTACTTGTGGCTTACTCAAAAGTACTATGTTGAGCTGTAGCTTGCTAGGATGCAAAAAAAAGAAGGGAAGTACTCTAATCTTTGTGACTATATTTTATACACAACTTTTTCTGGTTTTTCTTTAATGCTTAGGATTCCAGAAAAGATCAGTAGATTCTTTAGAGGACTGTTTTTCCTGTCTCATATAATGAATCAAAGTCACACAATAAGATCTCATCTCCTTAACCATCTTATATCTGAAGTCTGATATCAGATTTATTATCATGAAGGGGCTAAACGTGTGGCAAAAACCTTAGGGCTTTCTTTATCCAGAGCATTTTCTTAGATGCTTGCATGCAATATAGGAGAACCATCTGAATCAAAACACTTTCACTCCATCTGTTCCCTTACCCTCACAAAGGAATGCCCATGTCCTTTGGCCCCTAAGCTGGCAACATGCCACAGGTGTGGGATCATGAACAACCTGGATTTTCAATTTACTGACCCATGTTTGACCACTATATAAAAAGAAAAAAAAAATAATTACCATTTCATGTCAACACTCATGAACTCTATTGTCACTTTGCATTTTAGAATCCATGTGCATTTTATCTGCTCTGAACCACTGACTAGGACTAAATCATTTTCCTCGGAAGAGTGGCTGGCTAGGAAGAACTCTAAAGTTCTTCAGTAAAGATTCCAGATGTAAAAGCGTATACAAACTCAAATGGATGATGCTCCTTCAAAGGACTCCAAAATAAAGCAGTTAGGCTAAAGCTGGAACAGAATAATTTAAGAAAAATGAGTGCACAGACTCATTTTGCAAGTCATTAAGAGAAAGAGACACATAATTTAAAGTAAATTAGGCAAATGAGGGTGTGGTATGGAGATATCAGGCTGGGGTACTATCAGAAGAAACTATGTCTGAGCCAGTTTTTTTCCAGCCCTGGCTTACTCACCTTTTTTGCCCAATTCTAATCTCAGGTTTCCTCAGAAAAAGAGACATTTCATGCACACCAATGTGTATGGAAACTTACAGCTATTTTGGACATTCAGGGATTAGGGCTCAACTGTGACATGAGAACAAGACATTACAATAGCACAAGTACTGTGAAGGGCCTTTTGAATAAAGTCTGATTTAAAAATATGCTTGTGCACATTGTGAAAGCAGAGCTTTGGTGCGTAGGTCAAAGAACAGCACTTAAATGTTGGGGCACTTCTCTGAATTAAAACCACCTAGCTTTTCTCTGTATCCATTGCACCTCTGTTTTCCTCGTGATAACTCTAATGTTTGAATTATTTGGGTTGAACCATCTGGGAGCATAGAACATACGTGAATGCACATAGAAGTAGGCTCTAAAATAAAGGTTACAGCTTTTCCAAATACTTCGTAATTTTTGTCAAATGTGACATGATATTTCCAGGTAAAGAATGCTTTGAATATAGTGGAAATTGAAGGTGAACAGGGAGGGTGAGTTAAATGGATTGTAGATCAGCTCCTTAAAAAGAGAATAGTTTGCTTCTGATACCATGCTACCTAAATCAGATTGAGATTTTTAACAATAAAGGTATTGGGGTGTTTCACAGGGTGATGTAAATAGGCTTACTTTTCTTTATTTCAGTGTTGGTGTTTGGCTTTGTTGTTGTGGTTTTTTTTCCAGATATGTTGTTTCTATTTTTATTACCTTTTTTCTACTTGTAAGGGTTATTTTCCCTGGTAAGAACTGAAATGTTTCCTCAGGAAAAGAGTAAGACACGATGCACAATCTTCCACATATTAACTACCTTTCTACATTATTCACAGTATCACAGTATAACTAAGGCTGGAAGAGACCTCGAGGATCATCGAGTCCAACCTGTCACCACAGACCTCATGACTAGACCATGGCACCAAGTGCCACGTCCAATCTTCTCTTGACCACCTCCAGGGACAGTGACTCCACCGCCTCCCTGGGCAGCACATTCCAATGACGAATGACTCACTTAGTGAAGAACTTTCTCCTCACCTCGAGTCTAAACCTCCCCTGGTGCAGCTTGAGACTGTGTCCCCTTGTTCTGGTGCTGGTTGCCTGGGAGAAGAGACCAACCCCTTCCTGGCTACAACCACCTTTCAGGTAGTTGTAGAGGGCAATGAGGTCACCCCTGAGCCTCCTCTTCTCCAGGCTAAACAACCCCAGCTCCCTCAGCCTCTCCTCATAGGGCTCGTGCTCAAGGCCTCTCCCCAGCCTTGTTACCCTTCTCTGGACACGTTCAAGTGTCTCGATGTCCTTCTTAAACTGAGGGGCCCAGACCTGGAACTGAGGGGCCCAGAACTGGGGACTACTGTCTTGTGTGCTAGTCTTGGGGACAAGCCATCTGTGCTTGATGATTATTCTAGCAACATTAATAGAATGTTCACAGAGTGTTCTTGGTTACTGAACACACAAACCAATTATTGTCAGTTAGTTCTTGTGTTTAAAACATTCCAAGATAGTCTCTCCAGTTCCAAACGTAAAGTCAACCATTGATAATACAGGGTGATTTTATAAGATTATCATGATTTCTCCCTGCACATTGCTTGGAATGGAAGATTTCTACTGCACTTGTGCATAAGAGTTAACAAGTTTTGACTGTCATAATTTCCTTTCTTTATCCTCATTAATGACTAGGTTTTTACTTTCACTGACTTACCTTAAATTTCATAATGCTGATGTGGAGTAAGGAAACATAAGTGCAATAAGGCAACATAAAGAAGGCAGGAGCTGATATAAATATTTATAGAATGTTTAAGCTTTATTCTTTCCCTTTATTCTTTGTTTGTGAGTTTGTTTTTTTTTTCTTCCTACAAGCAGAGAGGTATTGTTCCTTTAATATTTTCCTATCAATAAGTACATACAAGTAACAGTACCTACTAAGATGTATTAAGTCCCATCTGCCCTGGGTTTGGCTATGATAGGCACAATTTTCTCCATAAGAAGCTGGGAAGGGCTTTGCCCAAGATAGACAACTGAACCAGCCAGCCAGGGGAAGATTTGAAGCCATAAATGTCATGACCATTATATAAAGGGTGGTCGTGCTGGTGTGGACAGTGGTGACAGTTGTCTGGTGGTGGGTTTTGGTGTGGGTGACAAAGCGTTGGCAATGTTGGGTGAGTGCATTGCATTATATATTACTCATTTTATCTATAACATTTTTTTTTTGCTGTTATTGTTATTCCTACTGCTCATTCATTCTTTTTTATTTTTTGTATTAAACTCTCCTTTATCTCAATCCATAGGATTTTGCATTTTGCTCCTAATTCCTCCTTCCCATCCTACAGGGGCCCAGAGTTGAGGGAGCAGTTTTTTGAGCAGCTGCCTGGGGCTTGGATGGAGCTGAGCCTGAAACTACAACGGCATCCTAACCTACTTTGCTACCCTTATTCTGCAACTTGAACTTGCTAGAAGTTCAGCCAAGATATGTGGATATTTATTCTATTTAGGTCTGGAAAATAAACTCTTCAATAAACCAAATATTTAGAGGAAGCAAATGATGACCATAGGATTATTATTTTAAATAAAGCTGTTGCAGTAAGCAAATTAATTGTTAATGAAGTTGATTATTAAGAAGGTAGCATTTTCCACAGCATGAATTGGGGGTAAAAGGCATAATTATCCAGTGTTTATTTATCAAGCATCTTTTTTTTTTTTTTTTTTTTTTTTAAGCTACAAAATAGTTTTACAGGTGAATTGGAAAATAATTAACACATTAGAACATGAAGTAAAGGATTTGCCTCAGCTGTAAAAAGTATACTACAAATTGCCATGAAGACCAGATCATCATTGAAGAATATTTTAATGAATGTAATCTCAACTCACCTTTACAAATGATTTTGCACATTGTTTCCAGGCCAGTGTTAGAGAACAGACATTTTTTTTTAAAGTATTGCTCAGATTTACAGTTCAATCACAATATTTCTGATAAAAAACAGTTCCTTATGTTGAAAGAAAAAAAAAAAAGACATTTAAAAAATACATTTAACGGAATTGCATCTCCTTATTTGGATTCAGTAACATTGTTTGGGTCAACTCCACAGCTTTTAAAAAATATATAAAATACTATTATTAAAACAGGGTGTTTTTTAAGCTGAAATATCTAAATCAACTTTCTGGTATAACTGGCTGAAATTAAATATGACTAGTTTTTAATGTCATGCAACTTGAACACAGATGCATCAGTTTGAGCCAACAACTTCCCTCTCATAGGCTGAGTTTTAATCTGCTGCTATTCATACAATCCTGCCTCATGACAGCTTCAAAATGAAAGTGCTGTCTGAAGCAAAGTATTATGGGGCTTGAAGTTCAGATTATAAAATGAGAGGCTTCCAGTTCTGCTTGCTGGTTTTGAGTTGTTGGCTCTCTTTTGTGGGATGACAGCCACAAAGGGAGGGATAGGACAGTAGCTCCCTAGCTTGGGTTTTAACTTGCTGGCTTTCTTCTTGCTTCTGCTTTCTGCTGTGCTTTTTCTGCAAATAGGCTATGGTAATTGTGCATTGTGTTATCTCATTTATATTAAATTCTTATCTCAACTCTTTATCTCAGTCCAGAGGGGTTTTTTGTATGTGTTACTTTCCCTCACTTCTGTGTTGTAGGGAAAAGCCTGTAGTAAACTAGCACATTCCCTTTCCCTGGCCACTAAATAAAAATAGAATATAACTCTTTCAATTTAGTTCTTAACTTTTGAAGGTTCAACAGAGTTCGAAACTGGGACAATATGAATGAGCTACTTCACATATCTGTAGCTGGAGTCTGAACAAAAATATGTGATAAACGTAGATTTTGATGGACACAGTGATAAATATCAGGCTGTCACTGAAATAAGTGGTAGTTCAGTTAGCATCAAAACCAACAAAAGTAACAATTTTCTTCATGAACTCAAAGTTAAGGAAGAGAGTGTTCTTGCAGAATACAGCTATTTTGAAATGAAGTATAGAAGTCATGAATTTCTTACTTTGCCGGTCTTTTTGCCTTTGTTCCCTCTACTGATTCTGTTTAATGAGTCTAAAAAGCAGTCAAAAGTTACAAATCAGAGAAGCAATTTACCATTGCTTTAGAAAACTGTCAGCAGGAAAATCTAGTAAATAGGGAGATTTTCTTATCTGTCTGATTTTGATGGATGGGTGAATCACTTAGGACATATGCTCTTACATAAGTATATAGATTTAATATATTTTAAAATTATTATCATTTAATGCCAAATTGACTATACTTATGCCATTTTTTCCACGTTTATGTCTGTTTGCATATTACACATACAAAATTTAACATAATCTTAATTTGAAGGTGCTAACCTTTTTCATCAAAGTTGTTTCTTTCCCCCCAAACTATAGAAAAGTATCCATAGAAAACTAATATGAACACTGTTTATTAGCATTGACAAAAGTATCCTCACTTTTCTTTTATACAGAATTATTCATTATATATTCTGTACGAAATCTCTGTTCTCTAACTGAGAAACTAAGTGCTTATGTCACATTTTCATGCACACCTTTAGCAGCGGGCTTTGTTTAAATTTGCTGTATCATCTGTATAATGTTGCTTTTGCGGCATTATAAGCTTCTCATGTGTGCTGCTAGAAGACATAAAATGGCCCAGTGGCATATGTTATGTTCTTGCATCTGCCTAATTTTCAACTTGAAATACCATGCAGCAACGTTTGTGATAAAAGACACACAAAACAAGGTCAAAGCAGGTGCCTGCTGGCATGAGTAATCATCTTTATTTCATCATCTCATATCAACAGGTATCGTGGAGACAAAGTAATAGCTTTTGTGAGAGGAGCTTCATATGTACCTCTGAAAAGTTATGAGACACAAGACATAATCAGCTAAGAGATAATGACTGTAGATTTGCTATAGAGTGCCCCGCAGTTCAATTTACATTGCATCCTGAAGGGTATTGTGTAGGAAGGCCAGATTTTTCAAAACAAATAGGCTTGAAAGTACTATTTAATCACTAACACTCACAACTGTGTATGCTACTTTTAGAGTTTCCTCTCTGTGGAAAAAAAAAAAAAAAAAAGGTCTATTAGTTCTGGTTTGTTTTGTTGTTTATTTTTACTGCAGTTTTACCTATCTCTTTATTCTCTCTGTTTATTAAATAGCAAATGTATGCATTCCCCTACATATGTTTCAAACTTGTGCAGCCTTAATTGTCATGTGAAAAGTGGAAGGTTTTTACAGTACCTATCCTGAAAATATTTTACCTCTGTCTAAAGGATGATCATATTAGAGACTTTGGAAACAGAAGGTCAAATCAGCAGGTAAAGGTAATCTTTTACAGAAATAAGCTATAAGAGCTTAAAAAGGCAAATTAATACATTTTTGCCTAAACTATTATGGAGTAAAATCTGGGGGGAAAAAAAGTAAGTGAAATAGTAAAAATTGTTGTAGACAAAATCTGAATATAAAACTCAAAGCTCAAGGGTCCTGTTTTCTGCAACCTTGTGCTTTGTGAAGCAAAATTACATGACCTTGGTTCAACTGTAATGAATAAAACTTACTGAGTTGTGTAAGTGCATGAATCACTTACAAAGCCATGTAAAACAACAACAAAAAAAGTAAAAACAAAATATGATTCTTTAAAAAAAATTGGTAATAGAAATTCAAAACATTCTGAAAAACATGAAAAGGTATAATACCTTATCAGATATGAAAGGCAACAACTACTTATGGAAATAAAAGATCAACCTAGTCCAAGGACTGACAGGTGTCAGAGGAAAATATATTGTGGAGGGTAGGACGGTTTGAGAGAGTAAAGACTGCTTCAGTGCCCCCAGGTGAAGCCAGTAGTGAGAGTGTACATTTATTTCCCATTGGCAGATGCACCCAAAACACATGCATATACTACATACATGCACACACAGCTGGTTATACTGAGCACAGACGGACACATGGAGCACTCACAAAAAACAACCAGCATCAATGGCATCATTCTGCTGTCCTTTCAAGCTGAGCAAGGTGAAGGTGATCCATCAGTAAGGAGATATACAGAGAGATAAGTGCTGATCCCTCCAGCAGCTGGGATCAGATATTCAGTCTGCCCCAGTAGCTGCTCCTGCATTTTAGTCTCATTTCCTGCCATGGGGATATACAAACCCCTCAAGCTGTAGCCCTGATCCAGCTGATGACATTGACCGTCCCATTCACACATACAGAACCCCCCTTACTAAGTTTGTGCCCCCCCTCCACAGACAACCCTTCTATGTTCTTTCCCTTATACACACACAATGTGTGCCAGCGGTGTCTCACCCTGAGAGATCAACAGCCCCCATGATTCCTTCAGCAGCTATCCAGGACTATTCTGGTCCCCCTGATATCTAGTCTATCCTGTGGTCTTGTCCATGGGAAAGAGAATGAAATTTAACAGATTAGAGAGACAAAGTGTTTTCTCACAGGAAAAGCACAAAGTAAATTAAAGAAATTATGATCAAGACAATTGCCTGCTCTTGTCTTCCAATCTACTAGAAAGAACTGTACCATATATACAACATAACAAGTGCATACTATACATATCTCAGAACTTATATTCAATAACAAATCCACTCAGATAATCAAAAAGGAAGGTTCTTAGTATCAATTGAAAAGGAGAATATGCTCTTGAACTCTGTTCCTGAACCATTTTGGAGTCTTTGTCTTAAATTGTGTCACATTTCATAGTGAGAAGATTCTTTTTCCAAAAGTAAATCATCACAAATATACAATGCTTTTGTATTTTAGTGGTGCAGATATTTTCATTACTGTGAGTTTGTGAAAAATCAGGGAGTTTTGCTATGCTTCTCTGATGAAACAAGTGAATTAAACCTCAGATGACTGAAAAAATTGCTGCTGCAGTTTTCCAGCTGTGGAAAGCTCACTGCAGATTCAGCAACCACATGTGACATTACACTTATTCTTCTTTGGGCAAGTAATTAAAATGCTCAGGTTTCATATATTTCCAGTCCACAATTTATCATAGTTAACAGGGGAAAAATTGTCTCAACACTCCAAAACGTCTTTAGCAATCAGTATAGGAATAGCAAACAATAATACATTTTACAAGTAGTTGCTTTTACATGCAAAAAAAAAGGAGACTATCCCTCTCCACCTGAATAACTTATTCAAGGTTATTTAAAATAACACATAAAATTTATCTGAAAGAGAAAATACAGTGAATCACTCTCTTACATTTGAACAAGAATGAAAACCAGCAGCTACATTTCTAGTGTCTGCAATAGATATGCACTCTTTTATATTAAAAAATGAGAGTACATCTAGCAGAGTGATACAATCTCTTGCAAGCTGAAAGTCAACTTACTGAATAATCCTTTTCTCTTTGCAAAGTAGCATGATAAGACAAAACTATTATTTTTTTGTTATAATAATTGTCCCCTAAATTTTATCCATATGTGGAATGTGTGAGTTCTTATGGTAAGCAGAGCATACAAAGTAAACAGGAAATGTGATGAAATAACAAGAATGGTGTAATAATTTATGATAAACTACCTGATAAGCATACAGAGAAGCCATTACAGATGATGTGTTGACAGTGGCAGATGCAAAGCTGTGTCAGTTTTTACCTCTGTAACTTTAAAGAAGTATTGCCACAACATGTACCAGCTTTGGGTGTGTAAAAGTTCCATGTACATTTCCTCTGTTTCTGTAAATATGAACTGACTTTAATAGACAGAAGTTTCTGGTAAATAGTCAGGAAATGTTTTAATATTTTTTGTTCATAAGAGTTGCTACATAGCTACCCATTCTCCCTCATGAGAGGAATCACTTCAACTTTAAAAATGCAATTTTGCTAGACAGTACCCTAGTAACCCTGGCTATAAATTGACAGGAGCAGTGATGAAAAGAATAGCAGTAGAGATAATATCAGCAGTCATATGTCACTCTGATAGATCTTTGTTTGATATTCCAGAAGTTGCAAGGCCTAAGGGCTAGATGCTGTTCTTGTTTACCTTTATTATAACTTCTTGCCGTTTCATATGCATTTTACATACAGGATATATGAATACATACAGACAGTGTATTTTACATAGTACTTTACACCTAGAAGAACCTCAGAGAAGAAATGACCCTAACAAAATAAGCAGATTTTAAAAAGCCTTCTGCAGTTCACAGTTTTATAATGTCACTGCTAACACAGCATGTTTGAAAGCATCAGTGATTGATGAAAGAGATTGTACAGAAATCAAGCAGGACTTTGAGGATTCTTGCTATTTACCTTTCTTTGTTGTATTCCTAATAAATACTTTCACATTTAGATTAGTTTTTGATTGTCAATTTCATATTCAAGCCCCAGGTTAGCACAGTATTTTGAAGGATGGTACTATTTATGTTAATTACAAAGGACTCCAAATGATTACAGTGAAAATTCCATGAGAAGGAACTGAAAGGATTTTTCCCACTCAGATCTTTCAGAAAAGCATAAACACACAACAGAATGGAAAAATACCCAGCCATGGGCACAGAATCAGCCAAGGCAGGGTCATGAAAGCAATCACTTAATATGCAGTTTTGGCAGACTTTTTCTGTGTTGTTCTGTCTCTTACTCCAGTATTTCCTTTCCTCATAGCTTCTTCATACCTGCTTAATTCCATCTTATATCTTCTCCCTGTCCTGTTACTCTGTTTACTTTCTAATTTTTTTTCTTCTGTTCATTCTCTCTGAAGTAAATCAGTAAAAAAGGGGGAATGAAAAAATATACTAAAATCATGCTTACTGCCACCCTTATTTGCCAACACTGGGAAAAACAAACAAACAAACAAAAATAACCCCCAAACAACTATATGAAAATAAGTTTACTTTTAAAAACTTAAAGCTTTATAACTTTATCTGAACATCAAACAAAAGAACAATTTCTCATGCAGTGTACTTTCTTTCTGAAAATCCTATCTATCCTATGAAGGTTGTGAGGATGGAGCTTGGCACGAACAAGCCAGAACACAGGAGGTTTCACATGAATTTAAGGAGAAAATTCTTTGAGGGTGCCAGAGCACTGGACCAGGCTGCCCAGAGAGGTTGTGGAGTCTCTTGCTCTGATGACTTTCAAAACTCACCTGGATGTGTCCCGGCACAACCTAAACTGGGAGAACCTGTTTTATCAGGGCGATTGGACTAGATGATCTGCAGAGGTCCCTTCCAACCCCTACCATTTTGTGATTAAATCAGATGAACATGGTCATTAAATAGCTATTTAAGATATCTATTTACCCAAGAATTAAGTCCTACAAAATCCAGAGGCAATGTGTGAAATGACTCTTTTTAGACATGTACAAAGCCTCCTGAAGCATCTTTTTTTGTCTTTCCCAGGCTTTTATGTGTTTAGGATTTGTTTGGGTTTTTTGCAACCTATCCACTGAAAGGCACTTTTTAAAAGCTGTCCCTTTCATCTTCTTGCTCAGCAAGGTAGCTTTTGGGACCTGCAAATTTTCTAAAATCTGTTCCATTAGTAATGCATGTGCAAATATCCATTCTGGGTAGCAGAGCTAAAAATATTATCCAAAGATACAGTCCTCTGACAGCTAAATACTAGCTTGGGGATTTTGATTTGTCTTAACAACAAAAATATGTTTGTGGAAATAATCTCCTGGTCATTACATTTGGTCCAATCATCTGCTTTTATACAAATCAAGAGTTGAAGGAAGCTTTAGAGGTTGCATAGTTATCTAGTCTTTCCTCATGTTGTATGGATCACAGTGCTCAAAAACATTTGTCTATCCTGTTCTTCACTGCTTGCAGTAAGTTTCCCTAAGCACCATATGCAATCTATTTTAGGGTTTAATGATTCTTACTGTCAGAAAGAAAGCATTCAACAGTCAATTTATAAGCAGTTATTGTGCTAACATTGTCCTTTAGTTAAACAGTTTTCTCTTTACTTTCCCTCCAGTATAGTTACAGAAAGTAATTTTGTTTCCTTCTAGCCTTCATTGTGCTATGATAAATAACTCAATTTACTTATTTTCAGAAAAATACTTTCCTATTCATTAAAATTGCTAATAATGTCTATTCTCTTGTCCAGCCTAATAGTTGCTTCAAATGTGAAATAGGAGGCTGAAGTGATACTCAGTATTCTGTTTAGGTAAGGTCATTCTGGAGCTAATTTTCAAAAAAAATTGCAAAATAACATCTACATTTTGAACAGTCGAAATCCAACTTTCAGAGGACAGCACCACGGAACAAATAGCTCTCAAATTTATCAGTAATAACAGTGAAAACATTTGTAGCTAAAAGTAGGAAAGGGTTAGCTCACTATAAGCAAAATATCTCATGGAAAAGTGTAATTTTAAAAAGAAAATATGTGCAGAAAAGGGAGGTTGAATTCCCATCAACTAAACATACTTTTCTGACAATGTTTTTTGGGTTTTTTTTGTCTCCTCTGTCTAAAGTTGGAAGAATGGTGATGACAGTTTGCAATTAGATCCTCACAGATCTCCACATATTGGCCATTAAATGAGGCATCTTTATTTGAAAGATGACTTTCATAATGTCTAGGATATTGTCATTTGAGAGCACACTGTCCTGATTGTACTGAATAAACAAGTCATAATAATCAACTATTTTAATTTTCCTGCAAGTTTACTCCTTTCCTCAATACTCTTCTCATTTTCTGCCTTCTTTCTTTTCCCTCCTACTTCTCCTCCCTTGAACAGAATGTTAAAAGACTGTGACCAAGAGCTGTTGTTGAGCCAACCTAGCAGAACTAATCTGCTGAATATAGCTGAATAGTGCATTATAGAAATGGAATTTTGCAGTGAATCACAGTAATAATAATTAGGTGGGAGAACAAGGTGGGTTTGAAGATCTGTTGTCATTCATGCCAAAAGATGTGGTCAAGTTACTATTTCTCTGACAAAAGCTTTGGTATCACAGTGTGACTGGCAATAAAAAAAGTGAAATATTACTGTGCCTTTGTTGTACTTCTCAATATTCTGCAGAAAAGCCACTTTTCCAATGAAATGTGTGAGATTTTTTAAAGGGAAGAAGATTGTAAATGCAAGAAGAAACACTTTGCTGAGCACAAAACCCCCACATATCTTTCTACAGTAGTTCAACCATCTCTGTGCTTCAAAGCTATGGCTGGAATTTCCCCTAGCTTACAATGCTGCAGAGAAATGAAGAGTGAAAAAAATCCCTGTATTTCAGGCTTTACAGTTCTGTGACCACTGAGAAGCTCAAGTGATCAAAACTTGGAAGTATGCACAAATTCTCTGAAAACCTCATTGGGTTTCTAAAAGAACCATCTGGAGGGATTCTGCAAAGCTTCTATGAAGGCAACTGATGGCAGTATGGCCAGGAGTTGTCTGAAAGTGCTAGACATCTTTTAAAGTCAACAATAGTTTCCTCTAGGATACTTCCAATTTTATGTTTTTGTCCTAGCTGCTCTTTATAAATTTGCTTCTGAAAACAAACAAAACCACAAAATCATGACTGGCAGCCCACAAGTTAATTGGGGAGTCTGCAATTTGTTTACTTCTCCTGCCATGTGATTATATGTTTATGGTTTACAGTAAAACATTTGAAATGAGAGGGAATCAGGTTTAGTACTAGTTTTAGGTAAAAAAAACAACAACCCAAAGTTACCGAAATTTCTTCATGCTTTGAGTACTTCCAGAGCTGAGAAATTCAATGTAGGTTTGGAAAGAGTCACTCCAAGCTGAAATGTTGGGGGTTTTTGTTTGTTTGGGTTTTATTTGTTTGTTTACACTGTTGGATTTTCTGTTGTCTCTTCTTTCTGTATTTATATATAAATACTGACAATTGTGAATAGTAGGTGCTGTTCAAGCCAGAGTTCTGTGAGTCATTAGAGTCTTTCTAAGTCAAGCATTCAATCTAAACTGCCAAAAGAGCACAATTTCCTACTAAAACTGCAAGGCTTGTTCTTGGATTTCATGTATACAAATAATGTAGTAGATATAACTCATGTACTCCTGCCTAAACTTAATTTTGAAAGCCCTGTTATTGATGCTATAACATGTTACTGTTCTATGAAGTGGAAATACAATGTATGTTATCCTCTGTAGTGGTTCTGTGCCTCATGCTATGCTTTCATTTGTTCTTTAAGACAATACCAGTCTAAACCAGGTACCAACAGTGCCTGAATTGTAAGTCCTATTAACTACTTACTATACAAGAATGGTAAACTTTTGACCTTGAATACAAGGTTATGCTTGAATAGTTCAGTTAGTTATGCAGATACCCAGCTGAGCTGAGTTTTAGAATTACCAGTTTTATTTTGAGTGGTCTGTGATTTACTTCTGCTTTCCTCTGCTTTTTTAGCCCTGCAAATACTGTAAGTGTTCAGAGATAATTTCTTTGTTCTGTACAGGGAGATAAACTGTGAAATTAAGCCTCATCAGCACAGCAAGTTAGTTTATTTAACACATTTTCCTGAGAAAAGAGTACAAAAAATAAAGAGCTGAAGTGAATAATTTTCCAGCGAATTGTTATCTGCGTTTCAGAAACGTGTCAGTCCACAAAATTTCCCACAAAACATTTTTTTTTTAAATATTTACATAACACAGCTAATTGCAGATAGTTATACATTCCTTCCTTGCATTGCTTAAAATATTGGCACAGAAATAACACTAGATCTATCTTGTGGCAAAATGCCATAGCACCGTCCAATTTCTGAGGAGCCATATGGCAATGGTACAGCCATCTGTTTATCTTGATATTCCCTTCCTGGCAAACCTTTTACCCATATGGATTATTGGTGCCCTCATCTGTGTCTATCATGAAGAGGTTCAAAATCAAAATCTATAATTTTCTCTGGTATAACTTTTAACAATTACATTGAACATAAAGATCACACTATCCTCATGTTTAGCCTCGTCCGTTTCTGTTTTGTACACACCTGCCTTCTGCTGTTAGATGCAGAAGCAATTTGATTTCCAGAATTTGTGAAAGCTGTCATCTCAAGCTGTCAGGTTCGAGGCATCATAATCATCTCAAAGGACTGATAGCTTGTGCTTTGTGGATTTGAAACTTCATCACTAAAGAGATTAAATGATCCGTCCTTTTACATGCTGACAGGGTAGCAATTTTGTGTCAGTGTAGAGATTCACGCATTCAGACAATAAGGCCGTGTCAAATATACGCAGAGTCCTTTTACATTTTCTGTGACAGCCATTTTCAATAATGTCTAAAATATTTGACATTCACTGGAATAATTTTAAGTAAGGGAGTGTGTCAACTTTCAGCTTGACGTATTAGCAAGCCTGAGTGAAATCATGTTTATATCCTATTTAGCAATCTGCTCTTTAATTTCCACTTTATATGAAAGAGTTGTTTCAAATTAGGTACAGCCAGTGTAAAATGCAGATATTTTTTAGTGCATAGATGTTTCAAATCACATCAGAATAAATAAACACATTCCTTTGTTTATTTGGGGATTTGTGGCCTTTTTTCTAAACAGTACAAACAATTCCATTACAGATACCAAGCACATACACAAGTACAAGGGACATAAACTATTACATTTATGCAGGGTACACTATAGATAATGAATTGTCTTGCAGATCTTAGTTGTTTGTTGACTAATGAAACATATTGATTTGTTGCATTCAACAAATTTGCAGTGCAGCCTATGAAATTTGTTGGTTTATTTGGCATCTTCATTGCTTTTTGTCTGAAATATGTTTTGTGTACATTATACTGGCTACAATTCTCATAATGTGCATCTATGAAAATTTAATTGGATTATCTCATTTTCTGAGAGGATTTTATGAAAAAAAAATAGAAGTGTGTTTGTTTGCATTTTAAGCATTTGGTATTTGCAACTGATTTTGGTTTACTGAAGTTTTAAGATAAAACTTTCTTTGGTCCCAAAATTTCTCTATGATGATCCCTTGTGATAGTTTAACACAGCCTGTATTTTTAAATTCTTTGCTTTACTAGTAAACGATTTGGAAATCACACATCCTGTCCATTTGTCTTCTGGATGAACTTCATCAGAGAGTTCAACATTTATTTCAGATCCAAGATTGCTCTCCAGCCTTTCAAAAGCTTCTAGAATAGAATAGAATAGAATTAACCAGGTTGGAAAAGACCTTCAAGATCAAGTCCAATCTATCACACATCACCATCTAATCAACTAAACCATGGCAACAAGTATCCTATCCAGTCCCCTCTTAAACACCTCTAGTGATGGTGAGTCCACCACCTCCCTGGGCAGCCCATTCCAATGGGCAATCACTCTTTCTATGAAGAACTTCTTCCTAACATCCAGCCCAAACCTCCCCTGGTGCAGCTTGAGACTGTGTCCTCTTGTTCTGGTGATGGTTGCCTAGGAGAAGAGACCAGTTCCCACCTGGCTACAACCTCTCTTCAGGTACTTGTAGACAGCAATAAGGTCTCTCCTGAGCCTCCTCTTCTCCAGGCTAAGCAATCCCAGCTCCCTCAGCCTCTCCTCATAGGGCTTGTGCTCCAAACCCCTCACCAGCTTTGTTGCCCTTCTCTGGACATATTCCAGCAACTCAACATCTTTCCTAAACTGAGGGGCCCAGAACTGGACACAGGACTCAAGGTGTGACCTAATCAGTGTTGAGTATAGGGACACAATGACTTCCCTGCTCCTGCTGGCCACACTATTCCTGATACAGACCAGGATGCCATTGGCCTCCTTGGCCACCTGGGCACACTGCTGGCTCATGTTCTGACTACTATCAACACCCAGGTCCCTTTCTGCCTGGTGCTCTCCAGCCACTCTGACCCCAGCCTGTAGCACTGCATGGGGTTGTTGTGGCCAGTGTGTAGAACCCGGCACTTGCATGTGTTAAATCTCATGCCATTGGGCTCTGCCCATCTGTGCAGCCTGTCAAGGTCCCTCTGCAGAGCTCTCCAACCCTCTAAGAGATCAACACCTGTCCCCAGCTTGGTGTCATCTGCAAATTTACTGATGATGGACTCAATCCCCTCATCTAGATCATCAGTAAAGATATTGAACAGGATTGGGCCCAGCACCCTGGGGGACATCACTAGTGACTGGCCTCCAGCTGGATGTGGCACCATTCAGCACCACTCTCTGGGCTCAGCCCTCCAGCCAGTTCCTAACCCAACACAGAGTGCTGCTGTCCAAGCCACAGGCTGACAGCTTGGCCAGGAGTTTGCTGTGGGGGACGGTGTCAAAGTCCAGGTAGACCACATCCACAGCCTTCCCCACATCCACCAGGCAGTCATCTGATCATAGAAGGAGATCAGGTTGGTCAGGCAGGACCTGCCTTTCCTGAATCCATGTTGACTGGGCCTGATCCCTTGGCCATCCTGTAAGTGCTGTGTGATTGCACTCAAGATAACCTGTTCCAGAATCTTGCCTGGCCCTGAGGTCAGGCTGTGATGGTTTAACCCACCTGCATTAACAAATATTTGACTAACCCAGCCGGGGAAGCAAATGGAAGCTGTATTTGCAAAGCAACACTACACTCTACAGTGGAATACAACTGAGACAGCCTCTAGCTGCCTATAAAATAATTCATCAACCTCTTCTTCCTGGTTGTGTGGTCTATAACAGACTCCAACCAGGATGTCAGTCTTGTTGGCCTTCCCTCTGATTCTCACCTACAGGCACTCGACTTGATCATCCTTCTACTATCCAAACAACTAACAAATCATCCTTTGGATTTGATAGTAGTAGGATTTTGTCCTGCACACAACAGACATGATCATAGACCCACAGAGTTGTCAAATGCTTTGGGTTGGGAGGGACCTTTAAAGATCATCTAGTCCAACCCCCTGGCAGTGAGCAGGGACATCTTCGGCTAGATTAGGTTGCTTTGTTGCCAGGGATGGGACATCTACAACTTTTCTGGGCAAGCAGTTCCAGTGTGCTGCTATCCTTATTGTACAAAATTCCTTCCCTATATCCTGTCTAAATCTACCCTCTAATTTAAAAACATTACCTGTTGTCCTGTCACAACAGACCCTGCTTAAAAGATAAAAATATTATGATACAAATTGAACTTCATATGTCATTATTTATAACATGCTAACATGCAGTTTTGTGTTTGCATCTTCATTGCTACTCTGTATGACATATCTATTGTCTACACACAAATGTTAGCAGCCTTTTCTTTCTGATCATCCTCCACTTTTGTTCACAACCCTCTCTCTGCTCTGTGGGATTGTATTATTCAGAGATAGACGGAATCAAAATTGGCAGTAAACTAGCTTTATTTCCATATAAAACCTTTCAGTGGAACAGAGAATAAAGTATTCACAAGGTTATTAGTACCTGGCTATACGAAAAGGGAAAGAATTTTAATGCCTAAGGATTTAATCAACCTTTGATTTTTTCAACAAGGTGTCCTAAATTTAACCTGTGAACTTTACTGTGGTGTTTCCTGCATCAGGTGCAAATATGCTGTACTCTTTTTTCTAAGACAGATGACTTGTCTCAGTCTCTGTGCCTGAGCAGTGCTTTTCCATTCCATGTGCAGACATAATACACATGACTGTGTTGACTGTGGATGTTTGCATTTGAAGACCTTCCTGCCTTTCTGAGGGGTCAAAGTTTCTGTTTCAGGACACTTTGAACATATCCTCTTGGTCCCAATTTAGTAAATATATCACTCTATAGCTGTTGTGATGGGAGCCTTTTTGGGGGTAAACAAGATCACAGGTCCACCTTGCGGGATGCTTGTGATTCTTCCAAGTTTGGGCATAATTCTAGCCACACGCTTTGTTATTGGTTAAAGGGGTCTGATTCTGCCATGAAAACAGGCACAGGACAGAAAGAATAAATAGTAACATACAGGGGTGCACTGGTTATCAAAGTAAAATAGAGGATATAGTTTCAATTATCCTACAGTTATAGTTTCCAAAGTCTGCACTACTCCTGCACCAATATCCACAAAAAGATGGCGATCAGAGCCAGTATACCTGCAGCATCATGTCACTTCACCCGAGCCAATACTAGCACTGATACTCCCTGCTAATCACTCTAAGGCATTTCAATGACAACGTATTTCTTTCAGATCCCAATATGGAATCTCTGCTTGCTCTTTCTCTATATTGAGCACCTCTACTAGTATTTAAAAGACTAGTCCTAGGGAAAATGGAAAAATAGATTTCAGTATTTAGAATCTAAGACTGCAGATGAACTATAGAATGAGATGTTCTTTGGTTCTTCCCAAAATCCTAATCCTTAACAGAACATCCTCGTGAGCCTGATCACATCACATCACATCACGTATTCCATCCAGGCCACAAGTCTGCCTTACTCTCTCTTGAAAAGAAGAGTTAGGAAGAATGAATAGTGTCTAAAGTTCAACTTGAGACAGAACGGACTGGCGGGTGAACAGTAAAACTGAGTTCATCACATAGACAAAACCCAGCCTCCTTGGAAACTGGACTTTTTAAGGGTGTGGGGACAGTGTGAAGTTGTGGAAACACCCTTTCATTACATTACATCTCTTCTAATAGCTCTTATTACTTTCCCCAAACTATGTTTTGTCACTATGAATGCACCATGTTAAGAAGTAACATGATCTCGAAGGTCATGCAACTTTAGAATTGAGATTGCAAAATCTCAGCTAAGTGTCTCTAAGTAACTTTGAAGCTGAGTGCTCAGGAATACCAAGCAATAATTTACAAATCATGAAGGGACAGAGAAAATACTGGTGTATAAGCGGCAGACTTTTAATGAAATCAGTGTAAAGTCAGCTAATAATGCATTAATCAATGGCTCAGTACAGATAGCAATAATTAGCTTAAATGGTCACAGCATACAACTTACTGCAGATAAAGAAATAGGTTTAGTGAAGGCTTTAATGGTTTTTTTTCCTCTCACTGACAGTAAGCTACATAAATCTTCAACTAATGAACTCATCAAGCATATCCTTGACTTTACCAGAAAATGCAAAGTTACCTCTTGAGCTACTGTATTTACCATATGAATAGCATTAATTGGTAGAACTGTCAGGAATAATTCCTTTAAGCAGAAGAGCAGTGTATATACCACTCTTACTTTGATCCTTGTGAAACAGATTCTGCTCCTGGACAGGTCTCACAAAACACTGCTATTTTGCAGCGAGAAGGACTGGATGCATGTGAAAGCATGGCTGGAAGGTTTCTGGCATTATATTCAGTGTTCTGTTCATGGACATGTTGTTTGACATTAGCACTGTTAACAAAACTGTTCGTTCCCTTTGGACACAATGTTCAGGATCACCAATTACTCAGGGCAAAATTCTCCATGGAGAATTTTTTATTAAGTACATGTTTTGGAAGAGATGGGAAATAACAATATTGGTATTGCTGTTGGGCAATCGACAGAGCCTTCAGGGTACTGGGACGACTGGTTAAGGGATCAGGAGCACAAGTAGTGTTCTCTTCTATCCCTCCAATTGCAGAGAATAATGAGGGAGGAAGCAGGAAGACTCATCAGATTAGTATCTGGCTGCCCAGGGAGGTGGTAGAGTCACCGTCCCTGGAGGTGTTTAAGAGGGGATTGGACATGGCACTTGGTGCCATGGTTTAGTAGTCATGAGGTCTTGGGTGACAGGTTGGACTTGATGATATTTGAGGTCTTTTCCAACCATATTGATTCTATGATTCTATGATTCTATGGCCCCAAACCTGGTGTCATGGCAGAACTTTGGGGTTTTCTGATCATGGGGTGATTTACGTCACACTAAGCCTTCTGGAAACAGGGGACACTTGTCTTAAATGTGGAGAAGGATTTTAACACAGGAGCCAGCAGAATTCATTGAAAGAAGCTTAAATTAGATTTTAAGGGAGGAAGGGTTAAAACAAGATGTGCTAGAGATTAGCAGCACATCAATGTTGAGGGGTGGTGTGCTAGTGAGGTCCTTTGGTCTACCATCCCAATGGAAGGAGGGGATGGAATGCCATATGATAGCAAAGACACAAGGGAAATCATAGAAGTGCTTGGGAGCAGTCAAGTAGGAATTGACTGTTTCCCCCCCACACCCCAAAGAATCAAAAGCCAAATTAAAATGCATCTACACCAATAAATGCAACAAACAGGAGGAGCTGGATGTCATTGTACAGCAGGAAAGCTATGATGCAGTTGCCATGACAGAAACACGGTGGTATCACTTGCACAACTGGAGTACTGCAATGGATGGCTAGAAACTGTTTGGACAAGATAGGCAAAGAGGCAGTGGAGCAGCCCTGTAAGTCAGGGAGCATTTTGATTTTCTAGAGTTTAATGATGGTGATTATAGGGTTGAGTGTTTATGGGTAAGAATCAGAAGGAAGGCCAACAAGGCAAATGTCACAACATAAGGAATAACTATAGGTGTTTCTTATTTTCTGGTTGCTTTGGGTTCTTTGTATTTTTTTTAATTTTTTTTTTTCAATTTATGTGGTTAAAAGTAACAGAGGATGGAAAAGAATGAAATGAAACCCAAGTAGTAATTATGTGTGAAAACAGAATTACACTATGCTAAACAGGTTTCAATTTAACAAAAAGTGAAACTTCAAAGAGAGTTGATAGTTATATAGCCTCTTGAATGGTAATTCTTATTATTTCTCCTTGTTAGTTAAGAAACAGAAAAAATTTGAGTGAAAAATTCCAGGCAGAAAAAATGTCATAAAATTCTTTATCAGTATTTGGAGTCTTAGGGAACATTTCAGAAAGACTAAAGGATACCTATGGGTTTTGACACATATAACGCTTACAGGCAATCAGGGTGATATCAGCCATTGTCTAATCTTTACTTCTTAGACAGTCTTCAAATGATAGATGTGTGACACCCTTCATGAAAGGAAATGTCACATTAAAAATTGAAAATATTAAGAAAAAGTTAAACAAATGCAGATGTGAAGTGTGAGTGGCTAAAACCAGAACAGACAAAAGAAACAGTGAATTAGCATACAGAAATGCTTAAAAATGCCATGACAACACAGAGACAGGCAGGCTGACTATTTCATATCATTTCATTTGACTTATTCTTGCCCTCTGCCTCTCAACTTTCAAACCAGGAGAATAAATCTTTTGTGCACCATTTTAATAAATTCTTTGCACGTTTACTGGCAGTTAAACCAATTTTTGCATTGATGATTATAACATTTCTCCTGTTAGAAAATAAATAAATGCCATCTTAATGGTGTCCAATTTTTGATTTCTCCCTCTGGAAGAAAACAGTATTATTGTTACAGTAGCATGTTTAGGATCCTTCAGTTAAGATTCTGTCAATATTTTCATTAACTAATAGTTTCAAGATTTCAGTGCTTACAAAAAGTATTCTCTGCACAACTAGACAGGGTCTGACAGAACCTAGGACCTAAGCCTGGGGCCAAAGTCAATACACCACTCTAAGAAGCATGACTGAGATAGGTAATTCCTATACATAAAAAGGACATCTGTTAAGTGATACAGAAAGATCTGTAACAAAAAGTTATATCTATCACAGAATCACAGTTATGCAGTCTTTGAATGTACAAATTAGTTACTGTTTTATATTAGGTGCTTTTTTTGTAAATCAGTAGATGACAGATAAACACTGATTTTCCCATGATAATCTGATTGCTTTTCTTGATCCAGTGGTGTATATCACTTTTATTTATTTAAAAAAGAAAAAAAAAGAAAAAAAGAAAAAAAAGACCGTTGTCTGTAATTTTATCAGCATTAATTTATATATTTCTGAGGAAGATGAGACTTCGTAAAGCAGAAACAATTTTCTTTAACATTATAAATCATGTAGAAATTGTTATGACATTATATTGATGGGTTGGACTTGATGATCTCTAAGGTCTTTTCCAACCTGGTTAATTCTATTCTATTCTACTGTATCAGTAAACTGTACAGTTCCAGCTCCTCTCTCCTCTCTGTTACCTATAGAGAGCCAAAACTAATTGTCTAGGATCAGGAAGGTTCTAAAGATAGGAAATGTCACTTCCAGGAGAAACATATACTGTATTGATCAGAGGGACAGTCACAGTAATTTGGTGTGCTTTGTGTTGGTGACTATTGATGTCACTTTCTTAAAGTTTGAAGTCAGCCCTTTTTACATCACTGTTATCCATTCTCTCTGTCACACTGTCTTAACAGAAACAAAGGCAGACACCATCTCTAAAGGAAGAAATTTGACTGACATTTTGAAAATGCAAGTAGGATGTTCTTCCAAGAAGCTTTTCCTTACACTTGGAGGCAAACCCAAATAATCCTTTTGAGAAATATTACCAACACCCTACCATCTATTGAAAGACTTCTGTAAACAAATTTCTTATTGAGTATGTGAAAAAATGCATAAATTAAATATTCACAAGGCAATATTAGTTTGTTTCTTTACATTTAAGCAGGCCATTAGCAACAACTTTTGCTTAACACCAATTTTCAAAACACATTCCTAAGTATTAGTTTATTTAACTTGCAATCCGGGTGTATGCATATTTTAGCTACAGTGAAGATTACAACCTTACTTAATGACAAATAGTAAAGATATTTTCATTAGGTCATATAAATATTATTGGCATTTTTGTGGAGAAGTGTGGATGTTAAATCATGCAGATTATATTTCTAGCAGTGTTAATATGTGCTGAGGACACTGGGAAAAGTATTTTGGATTGGGCAATGCTCCATAAGAATGGGAAAAGTGGAATTACTGTGGCCTTAGGAGAATCGGTTCAATTCTTGCACAGAAGCATATTAGAATTATTGAGATAATTTGACATTTAGAAATAAAACTACAGCAGTTCACCCTGCAAGTAGAGAATAACTGCAAAACAAATGTTCTTATTTATAAAACACATTAATAAAAGAGCTAACCACTAATAAGACCTTGTCAGTCTGTTGTTTTACCAGAAAGAAATCTTAAGCTGAAAAATGTCCCTCACCAAAACTTTGTTGCATATCACTGTGGTAAGAAATATTTCCCTAGAGGAAACAAAATTGATGTCCATATATATGACACAGTCCAAGGTGATACAGAAATAAGATTATGATATACTGCATAGTCAGAGTCATGAAAGCATATTATATGATAGTTTATTTCTAATTAGATGGGTACCTGTATACCTCCTTTAGTACTTGAATGCAGTGCTTCAAAATATGTTAGATCTTAATGGAAGGTATTTAAAGATTAATAATAATACTTAATGCAGAATAAAATTATGAAAACCCATTTATTTTTTTATTAGCATAGTAAATGTTTGTTTTATTTTTGCTTTCTTTGAAGTGAATAGCATAATTTGCATTATCTTGTTAATCTTGTGTTGTCTTTTTACTGAAAGGATAAGTTGTTCAGAGCTACTTGTGACTTAAGATGAAGTTTGCCAAAGAATATTGATTTGAAATCATTGCAGAGGTTTTAGTTCCTGTGGAAAAGTATCAGTTGTTTTCCATTACTATGGATAGACCCTTTGCCCAGATTAAAGTACTGGCTTTTGTTTTAGGTATTTGAGACTACATTTCTCACGTGTAAGCAAGGATCTATTTGCAAGATAATAATTTGTTTTAAGTGAAAAGAATCTCAATCTCTTGTTGATATTGCTCTACTCAGTATAAATTATTTTATTCTTAGAATATGGATGTTCCACTTTGTAAATGCAGTCTTTGTATGTGGAGCTTTTCAACTGCTAATAAAATACTTAAATAGTCACTCAGCCAAAAGAATAATGTGATTCTGTAGTCTTTGAAAAAAACCATTTGACTGATTTCTAGTTCCTGTTTCAGAATACGTTTAAATGATTCCTATAAATATCACTATGAGGTAACCAGAGCAACTTATTCCAGCATATTTGATAGAGCAGGTTGGATTGTTCTAAGAAAATCTCAATATGCTTTAGAGCTATGAAGGAAACTATAACTTGCCTTTTGATTTGCTGGGTGAATGCACTGGTCTTTTCTCATTAAGAAAGATAATTCTTTATTATTATTTTTAGGAGTCTTTGTTTTCTGTGTGTATGGATTGAAATATTTCACATAAAACTGAATGGAATACTTCTATTGAAACTGAAGGGGGAAAAAATACATGATTGTGATTTGTTCAGTGAATGGGATAATGTCAATTAGAAACTTTCTTTCCCAACTTACCTGGCAAGTTGAATACCTAAGAAGTAATTAAGAAGTTCTGTTCCTATGTTTTTGAATGGGAGATAAAAAAGCCCACTATAAAACAGTTTCAAGAAGACTCCAGAAGAACTACACTTGCATGAAACCATTCCTCCCAGCTCTCATTGCCCATGGATTTGCTTTAGCTGATGCAGAGATTTCACATTTCACATTGTTTTTGGTATTTATTAAGCCAGGGGTAAAATCACTGAAGTCTACCTTGTTTTGTAGAGAAATAATCAATGATTTCAAGTCGTAGTACAGATAATTAACAATAAACAAGTCAAAAGCTATTGAATAAAAAAAGAGAAATTACTGTTTTCTGTGGACTTAAAGACTGTCTACATTCAGTGTAATGGTAGTAAAATAATTTAATAGTTCTTACAGTGGTTTATACTTTTGTGGGATGTATTATCCCACAAAATACCATGAAGTCAAGTTTCCCAGTACATGGTACTATTTTCACTCTTTACTTTTCCTATATAAAAATGACTGTCTGTTCAAAATCTTAAGCAGAATGCTTTAGAGTCAGATCAATATTTTGTGAAATCTGGTTTGTCTGTAGATTGTCTGCTTGTGTGTGAGGAGATTTTGTTTGGAGAAGGAGATTCACATTTTTGAACAAACAAGAGAAGTCTTACTTCCTCAGAGCTATTTTCCCTAAATATTCACAATAGCACGATTCAAACATATGCTGCTTCTTTACAGTTCTCTGATGTTCAGAGGGCAAACATTGTATCAGACTTGGGGATTGTGGTATGGTGAACTATAAAAACCCAGTAAAGACTCAATCCTGTGATCACGCACTCTAAAATAGGCTAATGCTGCATTAATAGATAGCGAAATCCACAATGGGCCATATCTATGAAACATAATAGTAGCTTACATCCATTCCCTGAACATGTATTCCACACCTGCTGCATCTGGACCCTACCCATTACTAGCTGGGGAATATCAATTCAGTGTATCCCTGTGGAACCAGTTGTTGTTGGGCTTCACCCAAAGGGCAGTTATTGGAGGGAGTCAAGAAAAGTATGATAGGGGATGATGTGACTTCAGACACACACTGAAGTGCTTTTTTGTAACCATACCTCTCTCACAGGTCTTTGTCATTTTCCTATGAACCAAGTTCTCATTAAATCCCATCATAATGTATATTTTTGGTTAAATTAAATGTGAAGACAAACTTCCAGATACTGTTATTGCTACAATGACATTTTAGACATTTCAACTCCATGAGGAGGACAAGATTTATACATGCAATCAAGGAGGCATTTAAAAGGCACTATTTGAGCAAATAGTAGATCATAGCCACAAAAGAAAGAAAATATTTAAAATTATCAGTGTTTATTTTTCCCTACAATCACATAATGTGGCAGGCCACAAAGGGAAGGAAGGAAGGAAAGAAAGGAAATAAGGAGGTGTAATTTTATTTACTTTTGGGAAAAAAACCCAACAAAACAAACAAACAAACAAACCCCAAAACTTTTCTTTTCCAAAAGATACTGACACATTTCTGCAAACAAACCCCACACATTTCCTCTAATTATGAACATTTTTTTACTAAATACAAGCAAGAATGAGGGTAGGTTGCCCAGCAAGATGGTAGACATTCCATCCCTGGAAACATTGAAGGTCAAGTTGGATGGGGTTCTGATCTAGTTAAATATGCCCCTGTTCATTGCAGGCAGCATTGACTTAATGATGTTTAAAGGGTTATTCCAACCTAAAGCATTCTATAATCCTATGATTCTTAGTAAGTTGAAACTTGATCAAGATGCACATCTAAACTTGTTCCATGATAAAACTGTTTTCCATCACTCTAACTTTTACCCAGTTTCCCACAGGAACTCAAATGCATATTCCATCTAATTACAATGATGTCAACAGCCCATAGCACATCAAAATAAATAAATAATTTTCATTATAAAGAACAGGATAGGTTGAATCTGAAGGGTTTATCATGACAAATTCTACTTTTGTCCACTGTGATTGTCTGTGATGAATACATACTGTAAATGGAAAACATAATATTGGATCTCAGGAAGGGTAGAAAGCTGCTTCATATGTATAATTTAGCTTGTTGAAAATCTATGATTCATGCACTTCTGTTTGAAAATATTTCTGACATTGGATGTTTCTGTATTCATAAGAACATAAATGTTACTAAGATTAAATAAATTTCTAAACTGATGAAAGCTACGGGTAGGCAGCAACTTGTGCTTTTCAGTTCAGTACAGTGCCTGAAGATGTTTATATAGGGTCATGCTGGGAAAAAGTGTCTTCTGTTAAAAACAAAACAAAACCCCAACAAACAGAAAAGACTGACTCAACAGAGCATCATGGTCTCAAACTTAGTTATTTAACACATGGTGCTTTATCTTACTGTTCCTCCCAAGGAAGCCAAACTTGCCCATTAAAACAATTAACTAGGTTATTATTAATATATATTTAAAAATCCACATTATCTGTTCACCAAGTTTATTTGAAATATTTGTTTGTTCCTATGCCATTCATGCACAATTCTTTCCTTGGTATTATTAGTCTTAATCTTTTCTCCTTTCCTCAAACACTGTGACTGTAATACTGCACGTTAAGTTGTCCAATCCAGACAACTCATTAAAGACAATTCTCATTTAAGTCTCAGCCCATTTCTTTTACCAACACTTTCCAAGATACTATTAAATCTTCCTGTTCTTCCAACACCTTTTGTCATCCTTTCTACATCTGAGTTTTGTCCCTTTTAAAAAAGGTGGCAAAATTCAGTATCATATTCTGCTGCAAAATATTGTGTCACTCTGCTAAGGCACAAAACTCCTCATACTTAGAGGAATATAAAAAGTAGAAATATAAAAGTAGAACTATAAAAAATATAGAAAGTAGAACAAATATCCCTATTCTAAGTGTGATAGATAATCTATCATTAAAACAGCAGCCCCACAGACCACCTGAAGGTTATCTTAGAACTGCCAGGTTTCCACAGAGCCTAATTTGAAGACAGAGACTCCCTGTGTCATGAAAATAAATACAATTATCTGTATTAAAATGTGTTTTCCAAAGAATTTTAAGAGCACAGATGGAAGCAGATTTTTCAAAGAGTTATTGTTTCAGAAACTGTTGCAAACACATCTAAAAAAAACCCCAAAAAACCCCAAAAACCAAACAACAAACAACAAACACCAGGGGTAAAGAGGTCTGAGAATATAATTTAGAACACTGTGGGAGATGCTCTTCTTAGAGATATGCATTATTACAGTAATACAGAACTTACCACAACCTGTAGTTACAACAAAATAGGTCTGAGGATGTCTAATATTGTCATATCAACAAGGACCACCTCAATTTCATTTTGTGTAAGGGTCTTTCACATGTGTCCCACTTGGCTTCCCCTTTGTTACCAAACTTCACTTTCAAGTTAGAGCATTATTAGCAATCTTCCTTTGATTATATCAATGTGCATTTATCTTGAAGAATGAGTTTAAAGAAATATAGCTGAAAGGTTTGTGGCTAGGAGCTGAGTATTTTCTGCATCTATAGATGATGATCTCACACCTATTTGACTTTTTATTTCTTTCCAGCAACAATTAAAAAAGTTATGAAAGAATTTACAAAACACATTGCATAGACACTAGTATATGTACATTGGGGGAAAAGAAGGAATATTTTACGACTATGGTCAAATGAAATGAAGAAATTCTGAATTTGTTATGTACACCTATTTTAAGGAGGAGTGGCACAGAAGTGGCGTCAAGGAACAGTCTTAGAATCAAAGAAGTGAACAGAATGGGCAAAGAAAAATCCCCAAGTGTGGGAGCTTTTGGCTACACCTTTAAAATTTTTCACAGACCTTGAACAGAAAAGTAGTAAAATGTAAATAAGAAAAAAAAAAAAAGAGAGAAAAGAAAAATAGCAACAGTAGTTATTTAAAAAAAAAAATGTTTTTTAAAAAAAATTAAAAACATTTAAAAAAAAAATTAACGTCTACCTGTGCTCTACATGTACTGTGCAGACTGCTGCAAGGCAAAAGACACAAATTATTTCAAGTGAACAGAAGTGTAGTTCTGCTTTCCCTCTCCACTGGATCTTGTAACACAAAACACACTTAAGCAGTAAGAAGCAAAGTAATGCATTGCAATTGATGATGTTGTCATATGAATCCCATCTGACTGAGATGCCTGAGTGAGGAGCTGGGGCACCTTCTGCAGTCAGAGTTCCCCAGAGCATTCTAGAAAATCTGAGACTGGAAACAATAGCAGCACCTTGGTATTTTGCATCGTTCTTTAGAGACATAATTAGGTAGTTTAAATTCCCAGTTCAGGTAATTAGAAAATTTCAGTCTCTGTAATCTTCCATTTTCTTTATTCTGAGCATCTGGAAAATATCTGAATAGCCAATATTTAACCCCTGTTATTTGTATGGTACTCTGTGGTCACCAGACAGAATGACAGAAAACTAGACTGATTTGTACTGCACTGTTGCTTATTAGTCCTAAATGGGATAAACCTTAATGCACAGGAACTTGTGTACCACTGTAGGTTTTTTAAAAGTTGACTGTTAATATGTTACCTATTAGAAATATATTGCATTATTTGTTAGATGTAGATCTTCCAACATTTCTATGTTGGTTCCATCAACTGTATGATTATTGCAAAATCAATATGATACTGAAAGGAATATTGCTGAAAAGTCCTTAGGCAGCTCTCTTTTGGTGGCCTATAATTAATGAGCATGACTGGGAATTTTAAACCTTGCATTTCAGATGTATAAGTGTGTCTCAATTAACAGGCTAAGGGTGCTGAATAAGTTAACATGTCTGTCACCTTTGCACATGTTCAGCCATGCTATTGGTTTCCTTAATAATCACTTGCTTAAGAAGTTTGCAAGCATAGTCTGTAAACCACCAAACTGCTGCAGAAGAAGATAAATTAATAAAATGCTCATGCATAAAACTTCCTTCAGGTCTTCATCCAGTAATTGTTTGTGTGGAGATCTCCCACACATTGGAGCAATCTACCTGTGGTTGAACACTTGAAAATCTCAACGTGCATCGAAGAGCTTGACAGTTCCAGGTCTCATTTACAAGCGAGATCTAGGATCTGAATCCAATAGTGAGACATTCAAAGTGAGAATGGATGTGGTTAAAGTGGGCACAAATATCAAATTTGCAATTTGCCAAACTTCCTGCTCTCAGTGCTCTAAAATTATGTCTGGTATTTAAAAGAAAAATCTCAAAGGAGACGAGTTCATCAAAGCATAGATATCTAAATTGTACTGTAATCCAATGATAAAACATTTGCTATACAGGTACATGTTTTCCCTCCCTTACAATATGCAATGGTGAAAATTGATTGAAAATGCATACTATAGTTCTCTCAACTCTCTTTTGTAAATGTGTCTGTGTTTGCACACTGTGATGAAGATTACAGGCATATGGTGCCTTCACCACACACACCTAGCAAATTTCAGTAAAATTATGACATTAGGTGTCCAGAAATAGTCATGACATTATATGAACTGAATGTCTCACAGGAAGTGCTAAGAGTCAGGACACATATTTATGTAAATGACAGGAATATGCTCCTTAACAGGGCACAATAGGATCCTGAGCATCCAGGTTCTTCTACTACTTCCTAGACTATTGGTTTTGTTTGCTTGCTTGCTTTTTTCCCCCAAACAGTTATTTTCAACAAAATACTGCTAATCACCACTGGGGTGGTGGTGGTGTGCATGTCTCCATCACAGTAATTTACATAAACATTCTAGCTGTGTCCATTATGTGCATACTCAGTTAAATAATATCATGAAATATTCATTTTCAGAAAAGAGGATGATTCTCATGGAGGTCTTGTGTTTTCCATGTATGTATTCATGCAATGTACATAGTGTGGCAACATACAATTGATGAAGATTAAGAATATTCTTCAGGCACAAGAATACTTCTAATAACGGAAATGAATGACAATCCAGTTTCTGTGCAGGTTGGGGTGGGAGGGAGAAGAGGTGGATGAGATGCATTAAGTGCTCAGTGCAAATTCCCTAAAGCTTATGAATATGCAGAGGTGTCATTGAGAATGTGTGACTATAGGAACATTTTCAGATGTTAATTCTAGAGTTTTCTCAACAATCTGTATGTAGTTTGACATCTGCAAAGCCTCTTAAAGGAAATGAATATGGAGTAAGTGCAAAATGTAACCACAGCCTATTTACAGAATGAATTGGCAGATTTTATTTTGTTTGCTCTGGAGAGCTACTGCAAATATGTTCATTCAAAATTTTATTTAATTTATGCTAATAAAACAAGACAGATGAGTAATAGAGAAAAGGGCACAGTAAACCACTAATATGTAAGATCTGAAATGTCTACATTTTTGCAATTTTGATCAAGTACTATGTTTTATGATTATTTTTTTCTATATGATACTATATGACCATACCTAAGGCACTAGGAAACCAAAAGAGGTTATTGTAATTGGTTGGTAATTGCCCCAAATATGAGTAAATGTTCCAGAAATGTTGCCTGAAAGCTGACACATTTACAAAACCTTTTCATTTGACTTGATAATGTAAACAAAACACAAAAAAGGCAAATCACTTCTACTGTTCTGCTCAATCAAATATAATAAAAGGTTCACTGCCATTATCTTAAAAATACTTTAAAAAATTTGTTGCAATAATTTTTCAACAAAATAGAACACACTTTTTTTTTTTCTTTTTTCTTTTTTTTTTTTTCTCAGTGAGGGAGAGTTAAAAATACAATGAACATTGTTGAAAATGGAAGGTAAATTAAAGCACTATAAATTGTGAAGAGCAGGAACATTCCTGACTTTCTCTAGATGACACCTTGGTGAAAGTCCAGATGTGAGGGATCCTGTTCTAAAATACTGATGTAGCATCCTTAACCACACCCTTCCCGTGTCTCTGGGCAGCACACCAATGACCTGTACCTGACCTGGGAATAAAGACAGAAATTTATCATGTCCCATTGGAATTTGTCTGCGCTTACACTCACTTACTTACATTGGAGCTATATTAGGCATATTTTAAAGTATAGACTTTGTTTGCACTCTGCCTGTAGCAAACTGTGTTTGCAAGGAAGGGCAAATGGGTAAACAGTGAAAAGGGAGAAAAGACCAAATGTACCAAAACAGTCTCATAAGCATCTAATTTGATTTTCAGGCCCCAAAGGTTGCAAATTTCATTTAATCACCTGATACTCACTCATGTTAATGTTATATTCGTTCTGTTATAGGAAGGATTCTGACTACAGTCAATAAGTAGTAATTATTGCATTAGTAATAAAATGTACTCATTTATTGTTTAATCACTTGACTTTATTTACTTGAAGGAAGTGATGAGAGATTGCAGATCCTTTTGCTGAATAGACAGCAGAAAGCATCTGAAAGCCTTGAACTGGTTCCTCTCTTCTTGCTGTTTTCTAGCTGATTTGAAAACGCAGCTTCCAATGAGGTTTGCAGAGCAGCTAAGTCTCACAGTTGTTAGAAAGGAACAGACGCATGTTTTCTGTGCTACTAGATACATCACTCCAACTCTCACCAGTGCCTGCCAGACATCCCACAACTCAATTTGTCTAATTAATCCATATCTATCCTCTTTTTTATTTCCCCTGAGTTAGTGAGTAGAGAAGGCTCAATAAGGAATTTGTCAAGGACTGGAGTGAAACATGTGGCTGGCAGCAGGGAGACAGCAAGAGGGAGAGACCCCTTCTTTCAGCAGCAGTGTGCTTCTAGGATGGCTTGCTCATCTCTGGAAATTGTTGCTACAGGATTCCTAAGGAAAAAAGTAGTTTTGATCTTGGAGTTCTGGTAAGGCAACATTTCAGGCAAGCCTGTATAGTAGAGAGAAATGAAGAAAAAATCCCAACATTTTGGTCCCTCTTTCTCCATCTTCCTTCAGGTTTCCTAAAGCTTTTGTGAACCGTGTTCTTAGATCCCTACCAATGTTTCCCCTTTTAATATGCAACAGGGAAATTAACTACTTAATTAATTACTATTAATAACATTTCTACTGAAGTTCCAGCTACAACACTATACCTGAATGCCTTTTGAGATGTAATTTGAAGAGACTGCCCTCTGCCACATGACCTTAGTACTCCTTGCCTAGGTATGTGAAAGAGACTGTACACATCTGCAGCATGTACAGCACTGGAAAATGAGATGAATGACAGAATCAGGAGAAAGACTGCAACTCTGTGGGAAGAAGCAAAGGCAAGGGGAAGTTGAAGTTTATCCTCCTCCTCCATACAGATCTGTTGAGTTGCTGGAACATGTCAAGAGGAAGGCAACAAAGCTGGTGAGGAGTCTGGAGCACAAACCCTATGAGGACCAGCTGAGAGAGCTGGGGTTGCTTAGCCTGGAGAAGAGGAGGCTCAGGGGAGACCTTATTGACATCTACAACTACCTGAAGGGTGGTTGTAGCCAGGTGGGGGTTGGTCTTTTCTCCCAGGCAACCAGCAGCAGAACAAGAGGACACAGTCTCAAGCTGCGCCAGGGGAGGTTTAGGCATCGATGTTAGGAAGAAGTTCTTCACAGAAAGAGTAATTGGCCATTGGAATGTGCTGCCCAGGGAGGTGGTGGAGTCACCATCACTGGAAGTGTTTAAAAAGAGACTGGATGAGGCACTTGGTGCCGTGGTTTAGTTGATTAGATGGTGCTGGGTGATAGGTTAGATATGATGATCTCAAAGGTCTTTTCCAACCTGGTTAAGTCTGTGATTCTGTTATATGATAGGTCTGCACAATGTTGTGAAAAATGTGCACTGCTGTCTGCAAAGAATGATAGGTATTGCTTCCCATGTGTTTCTATCCCCCAGAATCTCTGTGCCTGCATCAGTGGGCTTATCATGTTTCTCTAGTTGTTAATTGTAGTAACTAAAATGACAAGTAAACAGGTTGCCTGGTAATGGTCAGAGCCCTCCATGAACATGTATTAGTTATTTCTGCCTTCAGAAAAAAACATGTTATTAGGGATTTCAAATCAACAGAAACCATTTACAGATCTTCAAGTGTATATGTGATGCAATACATAGAATGCATTCAAATAATTTATAGTTTTCAAGGCAATACACAGTGGTGATTATTGCACAACTGCATTAGAAAGATAAAAAGAGAGATCTCTGGAATAGGTAAGCTGTTTATGTTGGTAACATAGTGAATAATATGTCAGGATGCTAAAACATAGCCACAAAGCCAATAGATTTTATTAACATGGTTTGATCGATCTCCAGTGCTACATGATGTTTGGTTAGAAAGACTTCATAAGTGAGAAGTGTTACTTCTCTTGCGTTCATTCCTGTTAGTGATCAGATTTTATAGTGATATACAAAGATTTGTCACAAAGGGGCATACTAGGAATTCATAGTATCTGTATCTCACTTTGAAGATGTTCAAATATGGCTTGGACTTTGAGCCAATAGAGTTTCTGTTACAAGCAAATTAATATATTTTAAGATTGCATTTTGAACTAATTAATTTCAGATTAAGCACACATTAGGTATGTCAAAGGCTCACTAAATATGAGATAAAGACAAAAATGCCTTCTAACAGTAGTTCATTCTTGAAGTCTTTGAAATTAGTGCAGAAAGAGTACTTTTGGTCTGTGGGGTTTTTTTGGGGTTTTGTCAGGTGAGATGCAAAATAAAAGGTGACTATGCAGTTCTGAACCTAATTCAGGAATTTTGTTTTTCCAAAACAAAGTGCACCTCTTTAGGCAGTTGAAATTCAAACTGTAATGACTGACTTATTTTGCCAAGTAGCTTATTTTATGCTCAGAGTAATAAACAAAGATTGAAGATAAAAAGGAAAGGAAACTATGCAGCATCAGTTATATTGTAACTGGGACAGACACATCCAGTGATGAGTCCTGAAGTCCTCTTCCCTTGTCATTCAGCACAGGGCACATTATCTCTCTCCCTGCAAAGTGAGTCCAGGTTTGCTTCTGCAAGAAATCAGGGTGGATGTCCTGGATGCAACCAGAGCGTCTGAAAAAACACTGTAGGTTTTATAATAGACACAAATCCTACAGGTTAAATGTCTGGTTTAGCCAGACTATTTACTACAATTTAACATTCATTATACAGCAGGTTAAAGTATGTACTGAAAATGGGTAGGGGGAAAATTAGGACTCTATATCCAAAAGAGAACAAGTGGTAATAGGGTAACTGTGTGTTTGCTGTATTAGCACAGATTTTCCTTTTTTGGTTTAGACACAAAATTAATGTCTCTGCAAACTGAATGTACTGTTGTCATCAAAATAACAGGGGTGTTCTTCTTAGATTGAAACATTCTTAGCCATTTAAAATCTCCCTTGAACTCTGTCTTTTGGTCAAAGCATCATAAGATGCTTTCTGTTTTCTTAAATCATTTTAAATCAAATCACACTAAAACCTACCTGCTTCCAATATTTTTGCCATGAAGATACCATGAAGATAATCATTATTAGATGCTAGATCAACTAGAATTGAAATGACATATTTAAAGAATTGCACATAACTACTAGGAATCCCTTTGTGTAAGACGAATTAATTGTTTCTTAAGGGATAGTGCTACAGAATTTGCTGAATAGAGAGTATGTAAAATTTTAATCGTAACTGTAGAGCGGTTATTTAACAATATGAATAAACCCAGGAAAATACAGCTGGTTATGACTAGGATAATTTTAAAATTATTTTTAATTTTTGTTTGTTGGGATTTTTTGTTGGTAGCCAGGGCAGAGTTTTATCTAGCTTGTTTTAATTTTAAAATTGTATCATTTTCTAATGTTATGGTCGTGTGTGTGCATTGGGGGGTGGGGGTGGTTTAAGAGTTTCCCATTGTCTTATAATTGTGCTGAAAAATTGGTTCTTTTCATAATACTTATATGGTCTGAGGTATTCCTGCGAAGGATTTTTTTTTAATCCTCACTTGCAGAACACTTTCAAGTAGTAAAGGGTTTAATATGCCTCTTAAGCAATAAAAGATGCCCTACTCTAAGGAAGTATTTTATAGTGAAGCACAGAATAAAGAAAATAGCAACTGTTTAGTCTCTAGATCACAGGATCACAGAAAGGTTGAGTTTGGAAAGGACATCCTGGGATTATCTAGTCTGACCCACATGTTCAAGCTGGACTATCCAGGGCAGGTTGCCCAGACTGTGTCCACTGCAGCTTTTGCAGAAAAAAAAGGTAACTAAACACTTCTGTGTTAACACTGTTAAGCTAATAACATCATAGCACCTACTCAGACCTTCAGAGTAAAAAATGAGTCTATTTATTTCTAGATGGAATTTCATGGCCTAGTGTCTCTTGTCCTGTTGATGAGCACTACTAAGCAGACTGACTCACTTTTCTTCATTCTTTTCTACAAAATATTTTTAACACATTGATAATATTCCCCTGAATTTTCTGTTCTTCAGGCTGAACAGTCTCAGCTCCATCAACCTCTCCTCATACAAATGATTCTCCAGTACCTTAGTCATCTTAGTGGCTCATCACCACATTTGATCCAGTAAGTGCATGGAGTACTTGGGAGTCCAGAACTGAGCACAGCATTCCAGATACAATCTCAACCATGATGAGCAGAGATGAAGGAACAGCACACTGCTTCTAAAGCAGCTCAGGATTCTGTTAGTCTTGTCATGTGATCAGTCCTTCACTCAAAACGAATCGTTTCCCATCCAGAGGTGGGGTTTAAATAGTTGCTAATCTCTTTTGGATAATATGTGTAAATATTTGACTGGCCAATTCTATGAGCTTCTTTTCAGAAGCCACACTTTGAAATCTGTTTTCTTCTCTTGTGTCAAATCAAGCCAGAGCAGGAGCTGGTCTTTTATTTTGTTTGATATTACAGGAATAAATTGCATCATTTAAACTCTTCTGTGACAACAGCTGATATAACATACTGTACAAATAATTACACAGTGATATCTTCATGGTAAAGTAAAAATATTGGAAACAGATAGGTTTTAGTATGACTTGATTTAAAATGATTTAAGAAAAAAAAAGTGGCCTCCAAAGCTTAGACAAAAGTGTAATTTTCAGTACTCAAAAGAAAATTATTTATTATGTGAGTTTTCATTTAAAGTAAGAAGTTGTAAACCTTCTGTTATTCTGTCTTTGGATGATGTGCAGTTTGTGTTGAAGCCAGGAAAAATATGCACATTAAATACAAGGGCAGCTTTGTATCACTAATCTACAGTTGAGTTTCAATTTACAAACATGATCATGCTTAGGTAGGTAATAAATTATCTTAGTATTTACAAGCATAAAACCCTAAAAATTGAAAGTCCAATCAAGAAATTAAAAAAAACCCAACCCAGACAACAAAATAAAAACCCACACAAACGAACACCAAAAATGAGACTTGAAACGTACAGGATTTGACAGAATAAAATGCTCACCACTGGTTAGGCCACACCTTGAGTACTGTGTCCAGTTCTGGGCCCTTCAGTTTAAGAAGGACATTGAGACACTTGAACGTGTCCAGAGAAGGGCAATGAGGCTGGATGAGAGGTCTCGAGCACACAAGCCCTATGAGGAGAGGCTGAGGGAGCTGGGATTGTTTAGCCTGGCGAAGTGGAGGCTCGGGGGGGTGGGGGGAGACCTTATTGCTCTCTACAACTACCTGAAGGGTGATTGTAGCCAGGAGGTGGTTGGTCTCTTCTCCCAGGCAATCAGCACCAGAACAAGAGGACACAGTCCTCAAACTGCATCAGGGGAAGTTTAGGCTCGAGGTGAGGAGAAAGTTCTTCACTGAGAGAATTGTTAGCTGTTGGAATGGGCTGCCCAGGGAGGTGGTGGAGTCACCATCCCTGGAGGTGTTCAAGAGGGGACTGGATGTGGCACTTGGTGCCATGGTTTAGTAGTCATGAGTTGTTGGGTGACAGGTTAGACCTGATGATCCTTGAGGTCTCTTCCAACCTTATTGATTCTATGATTCTATGATTCTATGTAAAGATAAAAGATCTGACTGCAAGTACAAGAATACAGATTTGTCCATAAACCACTAAGAGTGGAAAAGGCATTGCCTCCATCTTCTTCCTGTACTAATAGCTTTCATGCAAGGGTCACTATAATCATACTGAAGATATGGACAAGGTAAATCACTGTAAATGGAATACAAAGCCAAATTCTAATTCTCTTGATGGAAAATTTTCATCTAAAAGATGAATATCTCAGAAACTGCATGCAGTAGAACCAAAGAATGTCATTTCAATTTTAGTTGAACTCTTTCTGTAATGCTATACATAATTGCTCATCATAATAAATAAACATTATCATGTTGTGTGCATATTTCAGCTGTCATCTGAGGAAAAGGTAAATATCATGGTACTTATTTACAAAACCCATTCTTGATCTTCCTAAATTACATACTGCTTTGAAAATAAGCAAGTAGTTACCAGGCAGATGTATATTGACAAACCTCCACTGAACTCAATCAAGCTCTACTTATTTGCCCCCTCAGGATAACACAGAAGTACACAATGGCTTAAGAAGATATTTTGAGTGCAAATGTGCTTTATCATTAGGGAATAATTTCATACAAGAACTTCAGAATTAGCTGAAATATACAGCTGTCTTAAGAATATAAAACCTAAATGTGTCCAGCTGCAGTATGCCTATAGAAGCCTGTGAAGTGCTTTTGTGATACTTCCACAGTATCTAACATATGCACGTTGCATGTTTGCATGCCCAGAAAGCAAGTCACATCCTGGGCTGCATCATGATAAGTGTAGACAGGTGATTCTCCCCCTTTACTCCGCTCTGGTGAGACCCCACCTGGAGTACTGCATCCAGTTCTTGAGCCCCTATTACAATAGGGTTATGGATGTGCTGGAAAGTGTCCAGAGAAGGACCGTGAGGATGAGTAGAGGGCTGCAGCACCTCTCCAAATTAATACAGACTGAGAGAGGTTTTATTCAGTCTGGAGAAGAGAAGGCTCTGAGGAGACCTTATTGTGACCTTCCAGTGTCTTAAGGGGGCCTAGAAGAAAGCTGGTGAGGGACTTTTTAGGGTGTCAGGTAATGATAGGGCTAGGGGTAATGGAACAAAAGTAGAAATGCATAGATTCAGATTGGATGTTAGGAAGAAATTATTCACCATGAGGGTGGTGAGACAGATGAAAAGGTTGCACAGGGAGGTGGTAGAAGCTCCATCCCTGGAGGTTTTTAAGGCCAGGCTGGATGTGGCTCTGAGAGCAACCCCATGGCAGGGGTGTTGGAACTAGATGATCCTTGAGGTCCCTTCCAACCTTGACCATTCTATGATTCTGTGCTACAGTACAGATTACTTACTTTTAACTTTTAACATCAAGATATTTGGAATTAGAATTCCTGTATAGCAAGTGAATAGTATATATCACATTTTCATCTAAATTTTTGTCAAAAACACTCTTCACTTATTTCATAACCTTCTGTCTAAAGTAAACAAGCTTCACAAAAAATGCAGAGTACTGAGATTTGCCAAAGTGACAGAGATTTTTCCCAGCCCACATGTTGGGCTAGAAGGAGTTAATCTTTTAGACAGTCCATCACAGTACACAGGGGTCAGGACAATTGCTTGGTAGGGATATTAAAATTCCAGCACTCTCATTTCTGGTGGGCTCTGGGGTGGGAGACACAACAATGGCTCTCAAGTGGCTGATTTAATGTTTGGCTTAACACACAGTTTTGGTGTATCAGATATTCCAAATAAAAAGCTTAACAGTGAACAACAATGTAAAAAAATAATATAAAAGTTTATCACTGAATAATGAAGTACAAGGAAGAGAAGAAATAGAAAAAAGAAGGAGAAAGCAAGAAAGGGAATGTGAATATCACCACCCTTGGATCCAGTGAAGTTGCCTGGATTCCTCCTGTGGAGGGTGCATACCCTGGGGCTGGCCTCGCCATCTTTTTAAAACCTTATCCCCACCCATGCCTTGTGGATTTTCTTGAAAGTTTCTGGTAGAGAGAGAGGATTTCTGGAGCCCCATAATGTATCTGGGTATGTCCCATAAACCTAGGTAACAACTGCAGAAAACTTAAGAGTTTGCTACCCCACCTCCACAGAGCACTCCCTGTTTCGGCTGCTGCTTGGTTGTTTGAGACAAGATGGTCAAAAGTTTTATTAGCTTCTCAGAGGGATTGTGTTAAAACGTTATTGTTGTTGTAACTTCTGTAACTCTAGAACTTGTGCATGTTGTGCATGGGAGTTCAAATATCTTTCGGCATCTTGCTGCTAAAACTTGAACTGCACTGACTTTCTTACAAGAAGTCTCATTCATTTTGAGGTATCTAGAGAAGAATCTGGTTCTTGAAGGGAAAAAAAAAAAAAAGAACAAACATATGACCTCAGTGATGATCTGTATATATTTAAAAATATGTAAAACTTCTGCTGAAGATCTGCCTTATGAAACACAGTCCAACCAAAAAACCCAACCCCCCAAAAAACCAAAAAAACCCCTCTGTTGATATGAACAAGGTCAGGATTTCCCTTTTTAAATTCATCACAGACTGATAAAATCAGGGTGATTCCAGTTCAAGTAGTTAATATCTTACAATCGTTTTAAAGCTAAAGTTAAGGAGAAAATTAAGGTGCATCTAACAAATGTGTATGCTTGCCTAATATCTGTATCTCAGTAATTTTGGACTAATACAGATTTTTATGTCAGCTAGAAAGTATTGGGGATTTCAGTTATGTGCTAAGACTTTGAAATACCGAGTTAAGTTCGATGTTTTTTTCTTGGTCAAAGCCTACCACAGTACATTATCACAGCATCACAGAAAATAGGATTGGAAGGAACTAGAAGGGATTATCTTGTCCATCTCTCATGCCTCAGGCAGGATCAGCTCTCCCAATGACATTTCTGACAGATGTTATTTTAACATAGTTCTCAAACCTTCCAAAAATAAATTCGACAAAGCTGTAATGAAAGTATTCTTGCTCCCAACTATACTAATGTACTGGTTAAACACTGACATGAAAAATAAAAAAGCAAAGCCCAACATTCACTGTTGAAAAAACAAACAAACACAAAAGACCTTTGGGCTTCCTGATCCTCATCTGCTTATTAGTAACAATGCTGAAACAAGAGAGTAAATAATATTGCTGATTATCAGCAAGGCTGGACAGATTTCATTTTGCTATTTACAAGATACAAACAAGGTATTGCTCTCATAGAGCAAAAACTTCATCTTACTGGGTGCAAACTGACGCTTGCAGAGACTGAGTCCATGTAAATTAGCAGGTAATTGTACTCATGAACCACAACTGCTGCGTGGGTAGGGCTTCTGCCCGTGTCAGGGTGCACATACAACTATGAGGACAGATAAGTGCTTGGATGCCACCTCTCTCTATTTGAAATTTTACTGTCTATGGTATATTGCAAAGCATAAATACGCTTGAAAGATTTTTCTCCCTGCTGATTCTTTGTTCTGTTTCTCTTTTTTTTTGTGTGGATAATTATGGGGGTAATTTGGCTACAACATTCTGAACTTCCGTGATTTTTAGTAAGGACTACATGGATTTGAATCTGTCAGCTAGTCATAATGCTTCCTCAATATTACCCATTTAATGTCAATTATAGACAAAAAATAGCCCACTTATTGTCTCATATTAGCATCCACATCAATAACTGTGCAGAACAAAAGGCATAAACTGCGACCATCTGCTCTCACTACAATAATCTACCTAAAAAAGCTTAGCCAGTAACTCACAGTAAAGATTCTGATGCATTTGTATGGGATCATGCTGTTTAAGTGTCTTCTGTGATTGAAATTATTACTGCTTTGTCCATCACCTATTAGGACATATATTTCCTAATTTTGAATAAAATATTGTCATTTACATTTTATCGGTGTATTAAACGGAGATGACTACTGCCAAATACCTATAAGGAAAACATTGTACCTTTTTTTTGGTACTCTATTGTCATTCTCTTTTCTGTTGATGCTACAATACTTAGACATTCTAAAAAAATTAATATGCTTCCTGGTTTTATTATTTTGACAAGTGCACATCTCTTGAGCTGTGCTAAATGCCAGGATAAAGCCATATCAAAATGCAAAATGTTAACCAAAAGTGCCATCATGACTTGAAAAGTAAAGAAAGGAATATTTAAAAGCCAACAATCACTAAAGATTATTAGTATTTAAAGAGAATATACTGTGACTTTTCTCAGCATTGGATATGTGAAATTTTTCCTGGCAGCTTGCAAGAACAGATAGGAGTTTAAGAAACATTCACATAAAAGTACAAAAGGCAGGCAAATCCCTGCTGTTTTATATCAGTGTCCCTATTCTATTCTCCAGCACATCAGCCCTGTCAAGACATCTCTGTTTTCTCTTTCTAACAAATGTATGTAAATGAAAATAATGCATTGCAAATGCCCAATGCATTTAGTACAATGTCTTAAATGTTTGGCTCCAATCAACTACAGATTCGTAAACGTCTGAGATTAGATGTTCTTTAATCCCCCAATGACAGCCACTGAGACTTGATTACAGGATGTCTTTGAATAGCAAAACATTTTTTTCCCCTCCAAAAACGATACATGGAGCTACACTTCTTTTGTCTGATTTTCTAATATGCTAAGCACCCATCTCTACCCTTGATTTCCAATGGACTCACAACATTAGTTGTAGGCATTTCTGTTTTAAACCTATTTATGCTATAAATTCAATAATAATTTGCTTCACAATATTGAAATAAAAGTCAAAGATAAATAATTCTTTTGGAAAACTGGTTTATAAATCATAATACTGGAAGTCCATGAACCAGCCCTATGACACTTGAAAACAAGATTCAAGGGAATACTCAAAAAATTCATGTTTGTTTCTAGGTATTCAGTCTTGGCTAACATGCAATTCTTAGGCTAGATGTTTTTTTAACATTTAGGCAAAGAAAAGAGGCTAATGTGTTTTTACTGATAATTAATCTGCCTTTTTATCAATCCCTGCCTACTAACAGGTGTTCAGCTTGCTGAATTTTAATTATGTTTGAGAATTAGAAGCCTCTTTGATCCCAGTTATGTCAAGTATCTGAGTTAGAAATCTCAATGCAAAGAAGGCACAGAGAATTATCCAGTATACACTGTCCAACGCTAGCCAGTATATATAGCACATATACATAGCCAGCTAATCAACACATGTAGAATAGAATAGAATAGAATAGAATAGAATAGAATAGAATAGAATAGAATAGAATAGAATAGAATAGAATAGAATAGAATAGAATAGAATAGAATAAACCAGGTTGGAAAAGACCTTTGAGATCATCGAGCCCAACCTATCCATCCAACGCTATCTAAGCAACTAAACCATGGCAACAAGTTCCCCATCGAGTCTATTCCTAAACACCTCCAGTGATGGCGACTCCACCACCTCCCTGGGCAGGCCATTCCAATGGCAAATCACTCCTTCTGTGAAGAACTCCTTCCTAACATCCAGCCTAAACCTCTCCTGGTGCAGCTTGAGACTGTGCCGTGTTCTGGTGATTGTTGCCTAGGAGAAGAGACCAATCCCCACCTGGATACAACCTCACTTCAGGTAGCTGTAGACAGCAATAAGGTCTCTCCTGAGCCTCCTCTCCAGGCTAAGCAACCCCAGCTCCCTCAGCCTGTATGTAGCTGAATGATTAGCTCCAATACATCAGTGAGAATCTGTGCTCTACTGACTGGCCAAGCTTCTCAAAATTGTCACCATCAAATGATCAGGAAGGATTAAGGAAAGAAGTGTGATTGTCATGCACTAGCACCAAAGCATGTTTAGCTTTGCTGCTAGTGCACCAACATGCTTTTCTTCTTCAGTCCTTCACACTGCACATTTGAGGTACCTTATGTACAGAAATGAGTCTCACACTTGACCTTCTCATCTTTATAGATAAGAGAATTCTAGTTTTGCATCTTGTATATTGGTAGCACGGTAGTTAAAGTGTGTATACATGAGAAAGCAGTGCAGTTTCAAACTATCCTGTCTTTTGTTTAGAGCAGGAATGTGATCTATTTCTTCAGTCTTAGCTCCACGTGGCTGAACATCAAACTACAAATTCAGCATCTCCTGCTGCTCCCCAAATTTGTAGATACTGCAGTAGTGAAAATGCACACATTTTTGCACTTCAACCTGTCATGTAGAAATACTTTCACATGCAAAAGTGAAAAAATATTTGAAACTAATAAAATTCTTTGTCCAGTGTTGATTTTTTTTTTTAAGTTCAAAGTGATTCTTTAGAATTCAGTCTTATCACAGCAACAAATAAAATAAAGTTTTTAAAATGGAAGCTGAACTCTCACAGTGTGGCAAATGCATGTTGGAATGCTGCTTTTAATGTTTTTGGAAGAAAAGTGATCATAAATATACATATACCAGCTCCAATTGGAAGGTCTTTCAAGATTTTCTGGATCATGCAACTCAGTTTTCTCAAAGTCTGCGCATCCACACAACTACAATATGGAGTAATGTGTAGGTTCAGAGCTATGGCTATCACCATGGCAGGTGTTCAGCAAGCTGACAACTCATTAGTTCAGCCTTCATCTGCCTAGCGGTATGGGAATGTGTGCTGTCTACGAGATCAGGCTCAAATTTACTGTGCACTTCCCCTGTTCCAAAAGTAATAAAGAACAGATAGCCATAATACAGGATAGCAATTTTGACTAGCTATGTAATTTAAGCATTTTACACTTATGTGTAGTTATTATTAATAACATATACAAAAGCTTTTCTTGAAAGTGGATAACGTGCAGTCAAAGGAAAACCTAAAATTTTTGTCATGTATCTGGAAATGGAATAAAAAAAACCAGTAATGGCAGGGATTCCTTTATATAACTTTCCATTATCATCAAGTCTGCAGACCTTACTAAACATCACCCAACTGCAGAAGGGACACTTCATGATAAATAAGAGAATCATGTCCAATCTTAACAACTGTTCCTATTTTTTTAAAAAGAATATATAATTCTCTAGACTGTTTATTCTTCAAATTAATCTTGTACTTATTTCTAACATTGAACATATTTAATTTAAAATTTTATTTCTTTGCATTCAGCTCTGTTAAAAAAAATCAATAAATTTCAGGTTGTCTCTTCTCAGTCAGAAAAACTTTTACTGCATTTTTTTTTCTCACAAGCTGCCCAGTATTTTCATATGCAAGAGCCCATTATCTAGGGACACAGAGATCAAGGAAGTTCTTAAAACAAAGCCTCAGACTACTCACCTTGTAAGCTTACTATTTCTGGGCAAAAACTGGAAGAGTTAGAACCATCCTCAGAGAACTGGATTAGCAAGACTCCCTTATCCAAATGGTTTGCTTGATTTTTCTCAGTCTTAGCTCCATTATTTCTTAGATAACACCAGCAAAAGCAATATGTAATAATTCTGATTTAGAAAATAGGGAGGGGGGAAAAAGTAATTTTAAAGGCACAAGTACAGTAATTTTAATGTGTGGGGAACTGTTGAACTGCAGAATATATCAGACCTGATTGACAGTTTCAACAAAAGCAGGTAACCAAACCAAGCAACAGCAGCAACAAAAACAATGGCGAAGGTCTGAAGAATTTAACACATAAACTGGACAATAAATTTTCATTAGGTGTGATTTTTAAGCTCTGAGCTGAAGTGACTTCTCTATGTGAAATTTCATCACTTGCTGAATAACATGTTTATATTTTGCAGAGTATTTTTCTCATAGTCTGATAAAAATTATTAATAAAAGTCAGAAGAATACCAAAATGTTTTCTGTGAGAGTCTCTAGTCACTATCATTCAAGCAATTTATTGCATCATTGCTGCCACAGAAATGGTCACCAGTGATGACAATTTCAGTTGAGTTGTACTCGATTCAGAAAGCAGTGTAAAATCAGAGGTAACTAATTATACTGCATCTGCTAAAAGATGCAATAGAAACTGCTCTAAGTGTGAGACAGTTCACCCACAAACTCCATTATTTCCATCATGGAAGTTTCTGCAGGATACAGCTAAATTATAACATGGATTTCAGTATAAGGAACCAAAATGTATTTAAGTTCTACTTAGAAAGGTTATAGCTCCTATGGAAAGCATTCCTAAAAGGAGAGATTTTTTTTCAGTCTTAGTCAAAAATTTGCCCAAAGTACTCATACAAAGCAGTTTTCTTCATGCGTGGCTTTGTTAGAAAGGAAATACTAAAGGAATTGCTCAGAGCTATGAGAAAAAAAAATGCTTACAGCTACTCATCTAACTGGAGATCAGCCTGGACTGAACTTCTGGTGCTACTGCTACAAGCATGTTGATTGTCTCATAAAAATTACTATCTATGCACAGAGTTAACAAGGTGAAAACAGTTGGTGAAAAGTTTCTCAGAAAGTATCCAGAACAACAAGAATAATATTTTGTTGCTTTCAATGAAAACCTTTTATAATTCTTTCACTTTAGACATGGGACATTTTTGACAAGATTTAAAAACTTGCACAATACCTTCTACACTTATATTTCATTTTAAGCACTAAATTACTGAGAATTGAAGTAAAACTAAATAATATATTAACAACTGATGTCTGATGGAGGCCTTTTGCTGTAATGAGCATTCTTAGTTTTTCCATTTAATAATTATGGTTTTGACACCTTCACCTTGAAATGAGAACCATCTGAATAACAAAAAAAGATAAAAAGTTTCTTTGGTTAAGACAGTTCTTGTTAGAAGACCACAACTGTTCCAGAGTAGTCTGGTTACTGCATTTTATAATATTTTCTAATTCAAATTGTTTTAAGCTAAAGTCAGGATTGCTCATCAAAGGACAATCACTTGAACAGAGTTATTCTGAAGTAGGAAGTTTTCTCACTCTCACTACTTGTACTTGAAACATTCTCTGCCAGGATCGTATTACCAGTGTTTCAGAACATTTCCTGGGTTCTTTTTCATCACATAGGTCCACTAAAATATGGCTAAAAGATGTTTGCACTCAAATGAATTCTGCTTAGAATCAAAAAGTTTGGAAAGACCTCAGAGATCATCAAGTCCAACCTGTCACCCAAAACCTCATGACTACTAAACCATGGTTTCAAGTGCCACATCCAATACTTTTTTGATCACCTCCAGTGATGGTGACTCCACTACCTCTCTGGACAGCCCATTCATATGCATAACAACTCTTTCTGTGAAGATCTTTCTCCTCACCTTGAGCCTAAACCTCCCCTGGTGCAGCTTGAGACTGCATCCTCTTGTTCTGCTGCTGGTAGCATGGGAGAAGAGACCAACCCCCATATGGCTACAACCACCCTTCAGGGAGTTGTAGAGAGCAGTAAGGTCACCCCTGAACCTCCTTTCTCTAGGCTAAACAACCCCAGCTCTCTCAGCTTCTCTTCATAAGGCTTGTGCTTGAGGCCTCTCCCCAGCCTAGTTGCCCTTCTCTGGACACATTCAAGAGTCTCGATGTCCTTCTTAAATTAAGGGGCCCAGAACTGGACACAGTACCTAAAGACTTAGAATAGAATAAACCAGGTTGGAAGAGACCTTCAAGATCATTGCATCCAACCTATCATCCAACACCACCTAATCAACTAAACCATGCAACCAAGCACCCTATCAAGTCTCCTCCTGAACACCTCCAATGATGGTGCCTCCACCACCTCCCCGGGCAGCCCATTCCAGCTTCTTCAGCTGCTTTTTAGATTTGGATCTAGTAATGCTTTGTGCTTAGTAATGAGTGGTCTTGTCTGTCACTATGTTTTCTCCATTTATTTTTGTAAATTCTTTATTTATATACATAAACATACATATATACATACATATACGCATATATGTATACATATATACATATGTATTCCTTACTATGTTTTATGCCAAGTTCTGGAAATATTTGGTATTCCAGAGCTTCTGTGGTAAGATGAATAGAAAGAATTATAGCAAAATCACTCTACTGAAAATCCCTGCATGCTTTGGCTTTAGAGCTCAAATCCTCATTTCCCAAGTTAAAAAAAAATAAATGTTGTTTTACTGTGAAAACAATGGAGAAGCTCCCCACACTAAATTGAAATTCTTCTGAACCCAGCTAGATGGCTCATTACTGGTCTGTACTGCAGGATTGTCTGTTCCCTAATCCCTTACACTGTTTACTCATTCACAAGTGTACTTTGCTGGAATTTTCTCCATTTTGTAAAATGTACTTTAGAAATTATATATATGCAGCCCAAATAAAACCAAGACTTACCAAGTGTGCTGTTTACTGTAGGCAAACATTATCACTAAAAGTCCATGTGCTTCTTACTCTGTTCTGAAATTCACTCTGTTAAAATTGGAAAGCTTTTTCTTTCTTTCAAGTGCTTCTCCAGCATGTGCTACCGGGATGTGTAAGCATGCAAAAGATAAATAGGCCACATCTTCAGATTAGAGCCAGTCTTCATTCAAACATGCATAAACCTAGAAGGAGATTTTGTAAAGTGGTAACAGGCATGGCTTTTGCAGTCAGTTCTCAAAGTCCAACAGGTAAGAGCTCTCTGGAACCACTTTTGTTCATGAAGCTACAAATCCAACTTTTACATTTATGTAGTTACAGCATTATTTCTGCAATGAAATGTGCAGATGATGTAGAGAGCTTAAGAGGTGAGAACATGTAAAATTCAGAAAGCAGAAGGTTTTTTTATGTCTGTCTAAGGAGATATTATTGCTGAAACAGGAAAGAGCATTGTTGAGTTTTTTTAATGAAGGCTTTTAACCAATGTTCAACTGTCCACAGCTGTGAACTGAGGACTGAGGTATTTTACACACATTGGATTTAAAGCCTCCACAGAAATTCTTGCCTCCTTGAAAGATGGCTCAAGTAATTATAAAAAATTATATAGATATCTTTCATGGATACATGGAGCTGTGAACATATACAAAATAATAATTACCCATCAGTGCTTTTTCATATGTTAAGTTAATGTCTCCAACTTTCATATTCTTACTGAATACTTATTATTTATTGCTTTTCTAATTCTGACTGCTTGGCTAGGTAACCAAGCTCATAATTGAATTAATATTTCTCTTGCTTGATTTAGTTTAATTTTTCTTGTTTCCTCTTATCTTAACTTCCTTGTCTTCTCAATTGTTTTTATTTCCTGACTATAACATTCTGTTCATTTCTGAATATTTAGACTTTCCTCTTCTCCTTTCAACTGTTTTTCCTTACTCTGACATGTTCTACAGTCTGCTGGGTTTTTTTGGTTGGTTGATTGGTGTTTGGGGTTTTTTGTTGTTTTGGGGGTTTTGTTTGGTTTGGTTGGGCTTTTTGTTTTGTTTTGTTGGGGGGGGGGGGTGGGGTGTTGTTGGGTTTGTTGTTACTGTTGTTTTAATTCTCCAAGCTTATATATAGTTCGTGGTGTTCGAAATTCCCTTGAAATTAGGGGCAAAGCAAGAATATCAAAATACATGCTTTATTTCAAGGGGTTTGGTTTTGAAGATAATAGAATCCTTCGGTTCAATGTAGCTTGTAGTCTCTGTATCTCTTTCTTTTACCTACATTTTTAGAGTAAATTAGTTCCCAGTAGTACCATGAAACTGCTGAAAAATCCTCTGCTCTACCTTTCCTGCAATACTTTCCTGCATCTGTATTCTGAATACTCTTTAGAATGGAGAGTATGGAAATATAGGGAGATGTCACCTAGAGTAAGTGGAGAAATTTTCAAGACTATGAAAAAATAACATCCAAAAAAGTATATTTTTCTTCTAGTATAATAAATGAGATGGTGACTGGTCCCACTTTATGAGATAATAAGCACTTCAATTGTATAAATTCTTAGCTGGCAGATTTAAGAATTCCTTTTCATGCTTTTCATTACTGCACCTATATGTACAAGGCAAGAATTGGGCCTTTAAGCTCTGCAAATTGTGTTTAAAAATAGAATCATAGAATTATTAAGGTGGAAAACGAACTCCAAGACTATCAAGTCCAACCATTAAACTGACACATCTATGGCCATTAAACCATTCCCTGAAATGCCACGTCTACACTTCTTTTTAACACCTCCACGGATGGTGACTCCATCACTTCCCTGGTTAGGATGTTCCAATCTCTGACCACTCTTTCAGTAATGAAATTTGTTCTAATATCCAATCTAAACTTTCTGTGGCACAACTTGAGACCATTTCCTCTTGTCCTATTGTTAGCTACCTGGGAGAAGATACCAACGCTCACCTCACTACAACCTTCTTCCAGATGGTCATAGAAAGCCACGAGGTCTCTCCTCAGCCTCCTCTTCTCCATACTAAACAATCCCAGCTCCCTCAGGCACTCATTGTAAGACATGCTCTTCAAATCCCTCACCAGCTTCATTGCCCTTCTCTGGACACACTCCAGCACCCTGATGTTTCTTTCTTACTCCAGTACCCAAAACTGAGCACAGCACTTGCTGCAGCCACATCAGTGCTATGTACAGTGGCATGATCACTTCTCTACTCCTTCAGGATGCACTGTGTTTGGTAAAGGCCACAATGCTACATAAGATGTGAATGGATAAGGTTCTATATAATAACTTCTGGCATTCCTTTCCTACAAGAGTCTGGACCAGATGATCTGGACCAGATAATTCATAAGACATGACAGGTCATTGTGCAAAGATTTCCATTCCTATTTTTATGGCATGCAGAAGAAAAAAAAACAACACAATGGGGCGTAGCTAAAATCATCACCAGATTTGCTGAATAACTGCAGTTTCTTCTGCAAAGTGCAATTTTCCTGAATGAAAATATGTTTCAATACATTTTTCCTTTAAAATTTTAGTTATTTTTTTGTATGATTTGGCAACAAAACCTACAAATGTAAGCATTTCATTTCTTTTATTTTTTTTTTTTAAAGTTTTCTGGAGGAGAGAATAGAATGAAAAGTATTTTGAAGTAAAAGTGGGGTTTTTTCCCATGTCTTTATGATGTCTAGTAGTGTGTAATAACACCTGACTGCCATCTTTGCTATGTTCTGTAGTAGAAACAGAATCGTGTAACAAGCTTCGAGTGAGTAGAGTCTAGGAAGTATGTAGCAAAGCACTCTGAGACAGTATAGCAGACACTATAGCAGATGGTTTCCATCTATCTATCTATCTGTCTGTCTATCTATTTATCATCACTTCTGCATTGTTGGAGGATTTTGCTCCCCTAGATTTAACAGGTGTTGCAGACTCCATATTCCAAGCACCCCGAGAGGATCATACCCATATACCTGCTAAAGCTAGGGGTTATTTCAAACAATAAAAAGTGAAAGCAAGAATGGAGAAGGCTATTATTTACAAGCCACAACTCAGTACACTGTATAATTGAATCCTTTGTCAGAGTATCCTGTCACATAATCGGATCTTGTGAATTGTCCAAGGCAATTTAATAACTATATATATTCATTTAAAGCCTCATTAAGCTTGTCATGGCATGAGTACATTTTTCTTCTATTTTTGTGCTTTTCCAGTTCTTTGTATGTGCAGTAATTGTATTGTCTTTCAACACTCTACAAGTACTCTTGCGTCTACAAAACCACCATTGTTAGACTGGGTAGTTGATTTAAAGTTGTTTGTTTTTTTCCCTTATATAATGTGTTTTTAAGGTTGTTAGGCTACTTACCACATCGTATAACAAGTAGCGTGATGAACAGCACAGAATTATGAGACCACACAAAGCATGGAAATCTTCCACAGTTGGATGTGTTTTAAGATGCCAGGTTCACTTCTGTCTCTGGCAGACTGCTAAACACCTTTGGAATTTTTGTTTGCCACAAGAAACAGGTTGCAAGAATTTTCATAAGGCTCATTTTGTTCATTAGAATTATAAAGTCCAAAGCCGGTCTGAAACACTATGAAGAGATTGGTTAATCCAGAGGGAAAAAAAGATACTAGACTAATGTTCATAGAGGGAAAAATTCATGAAAATTGCTGAAGGTATTGCAATAGATGATGTCATATACTGGAGATGTTAGGACAAGAGGGCATGGTATGAAGCTGCACCAGGGGAGGTTTAAGTTAGATATTAGGAAGCACTTCCTCACAGAAAGGGTGATTAGACACTGTAATGGACTGCCCAGGGAGGTGGTGGGGTTGCCATCACAGGAGGTCTTTAAGAAAAGATTGGATGTGGCACTTGGTGGCATGGTTTAGCTGATGTCATGGTGTTAGGTCATAGGCTGGACTTGATGATCTCAGAGGTCTTTTCCAGCCTCAATAATTCTGTGATTTTGTGAGTCTGTAATTCATGGTAATTTTGGGTGAAGGAAAAGAGGTGATATCATGTCCTGCAATTTGAGCCTGTTTTTAAACATTAGATGTGAACTCAGTGGATTTAGAATCTCAAATAAATACCTAAAATCTTCAAGGCACTATCCTATTTGTATATAATTTAGTATTTGTAGTCATATTGTCCCAAAGAAATATCCTATAAGTACTACAGAAAGCATTTTGTAGTTCTAACATAATAAATGCTATTTAGTGGCTGGTCTCCATACATGTTCATCAACTCTCCTCTAATGGGATGATGATGATGAGACATCTGCCAGACTGAAAAAAAATAAAAAGTAAAAATCAAGTACTATGTCAGCCAGAACAATAGTGAGAAAAAGAAACAAGAGGAAAGAAAAAATTAGTAGCAGTATCCCAATTAACAAGAACAACAAAAGAGCTGAAGTGCAGATGAATGTCAACTTTCTTCAGACAACACTGACAATGAGTGCTGTGCAAATTCACCTAAGATATGCTTGGAAAAGAGGTAACTATATAATGGAAAAAATAGACCTGAAATAAGTAATTGAATAATATTGCCAGAATTTGTCTGTAAGGCATCTAATGGTAGATTTTCTCAGATACATACACTATGTGAATTGCCAAAATAAGGGAGCAAAGGGTTAGATAAACAGTTACTCTTGAACACAATCAATTTATCCCTAGTTTTCCTTACAATGCTAATTACTGAATGTTGTGGTATGTTAATCTACTTTATACAAAGAAGAAAGAAACACCTAGAGAGGTCACAGTTCTATTTAATATATCTAATGTGATGTCGTATAAATAAGTGGTCCAATATTCATTATGAAATCTCAGGGTACTTGAATTTGACCTCTATTTCAGTAATTTTAGAGTGTGAATAGATGGAGTGTATAGTTTTCCTTTTTTTATTGTTGTTTCTAATAGCACAATTCAGTCAGGGCATGTGTAAATGAGAAATTTTGTTTAGATGCAGGGGGAGCTCAGGCACTTCTGGACATTTTTTCTACGTTGCAAAGGTCCTCAGGTACCTATTATTAAGGAAAAATACCAGGTCAGATTTGACAGCCCAAGGAAGGCAATGCTGCTGCATCTCCATTACCTAGGTTCAGCCAGTATAGAGGCTGAAGTTATGTTCCCATCAGGCACATACACATAAAGTACATGTGTGCAACACATAGATCAGCTGGCCACTGATCACAAATAAGCAGATTACTCACACGAACACTGAAAGCACCAGCAGCCTCTTCCCGCTCAAGCTGAGGAGGACAGAAATCTGCTAGTGGTTTTATATAAATATATACATGTAAATAAACAAACTAATATCTACATATACACAATGTGGACTCCTCCAGCATCTGGGCTCAAACACCCATTTTGCCCAGTAGCTTTGTGGATATCAGATTCCTGCCATGCTGGAACTTAGACTTGCAAGCCCTTGAAGTTAAACAGTAGTAAATAAATATGCAGCATATACTGTACTGTAGTATATCAGCAGTTACATACTTTCAATTTAGCAATACATAGAATACATAGAATAAACCAGGTTGGAAGAGACCTTCAAGATCATCACGTCCAACCCATCAACCAATCCAACCCACCTAAACAACTAAACCATGGCACCAAGCACCCCATCAAGTCTCTTCCTGAACACCTTCAATGATGGCGACTCCACCACCTCCCCAGGCAGCCCATTCCAATGGGCAATCACTCTTTCTGTATAGAACTTCTTCCTAACATCCAACCTAAACCTCCCCTAGCACAGCTTGAGACTGTGTCCTCTTGTTCTGGTGCTGGCTGCCTGGGAGAAGAGACCAACCTCTGCCTGTCTACAACCACCCTTCAGGTAGTTGTAGAGAGTATTAAGGTCACCCCTGAGTCTCCTCTTCTCCAGGCTAAGCAACCCCAGCCCTCAGCCTCTCCTCATAGGGCTTATGTTCCAAACCCCTCACCATCTTCGTTGCCCTTCTCTGGACTCATTCCCAGAACCGGACACAGCCTCTTTCCCATTTCTGGTACAGTCTTGCACACATACACACAAATGTATGTTCATGCATGCACAGGGGCCTAGCCAAGACCAAGCCCTCTGTGCTCATCTCTTAGAGATATACCTACTCACACAAAGACATGTGCAGTGCCAAACTGAGAGACCCAGATCCTTTGAACTCCCTCTGTCCTCAAAATAGCCAGCTCCTCGCATGGTCTTGTTTGTAGACTCTCTCACTACCCTGGCTCTGATGCTACTTCATGTCCTTACTGTCTCACCCAGCCTGATCCTGTCTGGCATCCTCACACACATTCACACCCCAGACCTGCTTCAGATGCTATGCCACAGACACAGGATTCTGGTCTTTTGTCCTACCTGCTTCTGGCTGGCACATTGTCAGTTGCTTGTGTCTCCCTGCTTGCTGGCAGTCAAGCATCCAAGCCCTCCAGCCTGTCTTCTCGGTCCAGTCACTGGCATTCAGACCTGCATTTGCTCCAAGTACTGGCACCATGGGTCCCTGTAACCCAAGGTACCATGTCTGTTGCTGGCACTCAGCTCCCTATACACACATGCAGAGATATTGACTAAATCTCCTCTTCCAAGAAAAGCACTAGAAAGGAATTTAACAAGACAGGATATACTCTGTTAGACAGAGGGTGTGGACAGACCAACATGTCAGCTTATTTAATCACCACTGACCCCTCTCATTCCCTTATTCTATGTTCCCATCCTTGTCCCAACTCAAATCACCTAGATGCCTTCCTTTCCCATCTTTGATTTATCCTGGTAACATCCCTTAATAAGACCCTTGCAATTACAAATTGGCCCTGCATGCCATAAGGTGTTTCACCTCCCTAGACTGTGACAGCCACAGTCCAAAAGGTGTTCCTCCAGCAATGGCTCATTTTTGTGTGTTTCACAAGTGTGCTTTCAGATGGAGACTTTACTGAGGCAGCCCTAGGAAGGTCTTGGCCAAAACATACCTTCCTCTGAATCCTCAGCGTGGGTTCTGCCATAGGTTGAGTTTTAGTCTGCTGTTATTCGTACCATCCTGCCTCATGCCAGCTTGAAAAAGGAAAGTGCTGGCTGCAGCAAAGTATGGGGACTGAAGTTCAGATTATGACATGTGAGGCTTCCAGTTCTGGCTGTGGCTTCTGGGTTTTGGGCTCTTGGGTATTGTATCTGTTCTGCTGAGATGGCAGTGGGGCATGAAGGGATGGGGGAGTAGTTTTCTGGCTTGTGGGTTTAGCTCTTTTGCTTCTGTTTGCTGCTGCTTTCTGCTGTGCTTTTTCTGCAAAAGGCTAAGGTAATTATGCATTCTGCACTATGGTTATCTGACTTGCTCAGTAAACTCATACCCCCTCTCTTTGTCTCAAGACATTGTGTGCTGTTTTTCTCTCACTTCTGTGTTGGGGAAAATAGACAGGTTAACCCTGTGGTTCTGTTTAGCCTGTTGGTTGTGCTTTTAGTCATTACAAGTTCCTATGCTCTTCTGAGTTTGTGGAGATGGGTGATGTTCCTTAGAGGAGCTGGGGCATGGTGTCAGTTGGGCTTTTCTCCTGCAATGGTCTCTCTGCCCTTTTCTGGGTATACAGATGACCTTTTATAACATACATGTATACCACAGGTCTCTTATGTGCCATTATGTTCACAGTTAAAAATATGTAGTTCAGGCTTGAGAACAGACATAAAATTATCAGTTGGATAGTGAATAAGCAAATCACTTATTTGAATTTAAGTGCCCAGAACTTACATGAAGTAATTTACAGTCCCAAGTGACTGGTTTGTCCATAGTTCTGTCTCACAGCACATAGCAAGATAAGAGGAGGTCATCTGGGAGGATCTTTCTTTACTATTCTAGAAGGATATATCCTTAAGTACTGCAGACACAAATCAATCCATTATATTTTGCTAAGAACTTGTCCCTATCTGTCTTTTATTTACCTTTATAGATATATCCACAAGAGTTAAAAAAAAAAAAAAAAAAGACACAATTAGACAGAAATCATTATTGAAAGTGTACTTAATTGCTCCCTCAGAATGGGGTTTTGTCAAATTGGAGACACTATTGCAAGGCTTTTTCCTGTTTTGGCACTATTGGGTATTTAATTACTTGTGTGATGTAGTGTGCAGTATACCTTGGTAAGCCTGCATGTGAAGGCACGCTGAGAAGGATGCTCTTCTGAAGGACAAGGTTAGAATGCAAAATGGTCATGATGAATTAAGATGCCTGTCTGAAATAAATAAAATGGTCATCAAGAAGGACAAGTTCAAAGTGCTATAGAGAGAATTAAACAGCTGAATAAAGATCAGCTGAGGAATGCCTGGCCAGGCAGTAGTTCTGCAGGTATGATCTAGGCTTATGCTGAGCCTTTACACATTCATGGAATCATGCAGTCATTGTGATGGTTGCAAGGACTTTTGGAAGGCACCAGCTACAGCTTATACAGGCTATCACCAGCACTAAATCAGGTTGGCCATGTTTTTTTTGTTGTATTTGGGGTTTTTTAGCAGCATGAACAGAGCGCATCTAGTGATCTGTGACATCTTTGTTCTCACTCCAAAGTGATTTCTTTGTGCCTGGGCAGCTGATTCATGGTCACTGTCTGTGCCTAGTCCCTTCCTGAACAGTCTGGAGCATAGCACTGAGTAACACTTGGAACTATTTTGGTCTAGTACCACTTTTGAGGCATTTGAATGCTTTCGGTTTCTCAGTCTGTAGGCCTTTCTGGATCAGTTATATATTCCAGTCAGCAGTTATCATGAAACTTAACCTAGAATCTCCCTACTAGATTTTTTTATAATAAAGGCCTTCTGACATAGTGTTGAACGCTCAGAATTACGAAAGCAGCTAGACAATGCAGACTGATGCATGTTGAGTCCTCAGCTCAGCCCAACTATGCAGTTAAACACAAAAAAATGGAAACAACACAAAAAAATATTCTGAGAGTCATATCATATGAGTACAGTGTAGATGGTTAAGAGGACCCTGAAGAAAACAAATCTATGATCCTATGATCCTATGAAATCCAAATGTGAAAATCTGAGCAAACCTTGTGGCGTGGCTCAACAAAACACTGTTGCAGAAAAAGACTGCTTGGAACTGCATGAAAGACACATGAAAGACCCATGAATCATGTCCTGTAGTCTGCTCAGTGCTAACACCTACTTGAGTTTCATATGCCACTGTAGGCATTATTCTTTCAGGAAAGATAAAATGGAATAAATACTGAGAGATCAGTGCAGAATAGTAAAAATGATAGGTGGTCTAGAAAGATGAGAGTATTCAGAATTCATTAATCTGGTGAAGAGAATGCTGAGAGTACCAAAATCAGATTGCTGAAAATGAGAAAGGCATAAGCTCACTGTTGTGGGATTAAGGCAAGGAATAGGTAAAAGTGAATCAAGGAAGGTATAGTACTAGAGATCAGAAAAAAGTTTTATCAACAATAAGGACGGTTAAGCACTGGTTTAAGTGAGGAGATGGTAGACTCCATAACCAGGGATTTTAAAAAATAAATTAGACAAACAGCTGTTAGGAATAATTTCACTGCTCTGGGGCAGTGAATGGATTAGACAAACTCTCAAGGGTTTTCAAGGCTTATTTTCTCTGAAACAGCTACAATGCAACCTTTCCAAGCATACTAATGCTACAAATTCTGTTGCCACGGAAGAGCACACTCAATATCTAGACAACACTACAAGAGGGGGGGAAAATATTTGCATTATAGAGTACTAAGAATAAAATGTATGTATTACTAGCTTTAGCAGACATATAATACAGATGGTAAAGCCATACTTTCCACTCTGAAGTCATTAAATCGATTACAACTAACTGTATTGAAGCTGGATTCAGCCTTTGCATTGTGTATGTCTTGATTTTTTTTCAGAAGTAATTTGTTACAATGATAGACACTGGAGAAAATCTTGAGGTCTGGTTTCTTAATCTGCCTGCTTAATACGATATGTATTGCAGAGAGTTAAAATTACATTTTCTTATTTTTGACCTACAACATGTCACTGTATCTGCTTACAATGACAAAGAATTGTATAATCTCATGAATTAAGAGCAAGAGGCAGTGGGCTAATTTTCTTATCAATAGCCACTACAGTGCTTTGATATAAATGAAAACTTTGGACATACAAGAATTGAAACTGATAAAATAGCATATATATACTGTTTCCTGCATTAAAATAGCTAATCTTGCAAAAGGGGGCTGTTGTCATCATGACCTTCAACTAATAAACATTAAAATACAGAGCTATTTAACTTAATTTTCTAGCTATTCCTGCAGTGCATGCAAATGGAATTTAATTAAAGATGAAAATAGTTACATCAGATAATGTTTTTGACCTCCTGCCCAATCACTGGCTATAAATATATTGACCTCTGCTTCTGGCAAGCATATTGCAAATGAAACCAAAAATACATTAAATAAATATATTTATTTAATAGAGTTTGTCAGTATGAGGAAGCCGTAGATGATCTCCAAACACACAGGAGAACTTTATTTGTCCCAAAGACCTTGCAGTCTCAAGTAGCAAAGATGAAAAATGTGGAAATGAACACAATATAAATGATCTGGTTGAAACTAAGCACTCACTATATTTGTGTGATTTTTTCCTGCTCTTTTTAAACTTGATTACACATTTTTTTTTTCACCTCCTGTTCTCAGTTCTCTTGAGCCATTTTATTTTTCTACAGTATGGAATATCAGTTTCAATCCCTGCACTTTTGCACAATTCTGTTTCATCTGAATGAGCTGTAATGTTGCATCCTTTTGAGACGGAGATGGTTGTCATTCTTTGCTAAGTAGACATGTACCTGACTGTAGGTGAACCTTGTAATGGGATTGTTTTGTTTCTTTGAATACTTGCAAAGAGCAATAAGATGGTGGATTTCCTAGTTTTCAAGATTGCCACAGCTATTCTGATGGAGGTCATTCGTATTCCATAATCCATTAACAGATCTTATTATGGGAAATTTTTGATCCTTGTCTTAAAAGTGGATACAACACACAGGAAATAACACTCTTGTAAGCTATCAACCTGAAGAATTCATTCTGAAGCACAGTTACCAAATATAACAAATACTATGCCTGGAAAGTCTGGCCTTCCTTCTTACTTCCCTAACAGATGTACCTAACACAGGTACAGAAAAAATAATTGACTTATTTCTTGGAATTTCCATTTCTCCGTAGTGACTCTATGATAATTTTCTTGATAGAGGAATTTTTTGCATCTAATGTATGCAATTAGGTCTTAATCCCAGTGCCAATGAAATGGCATGCCAGCACTTGAGGTCAGTCTTTCAGCTTTCACAATTAAAATATTTCAAAAACAAACAAACAAAAAAAATACACAGCTTGAAACTGTCACAGGCACAAAGTAAATGTTTATTTGTATGTCCTAGATTGTTGCTGCCATTCTCAGTAGAACTGAAACTAGTATTCACTAAGGAATCAACAAACAAACCAACCAAGAAACGAACAGAAAACCCCAGTTACAAAAAAAAAAAAAACAAAAAAAAAAAAAAAAAAAACACAAAAAGAAACATCAAAAATAATGAGAATCTCAGTCAAATGCAGGAATGGCTAAGCTATCATCAAAACAATAGGGGTTAAATGTAGTCAATTTATGTGAATAAACTTCCCCCCCACTGGTGATAGAAAGCAGTGATAAGGTCTTATTTAAAACAAAAAACGTATACACATTGTTAGTTTAACTGGCTTGAAAGATGAAGGCCTTGAAGTATTTGCCAGACTTAACTCAGAGGCACTAGTATGTACTGATGGTGATCTACTTTGTAAAGAATACCAAATTCTATACCTTTATGAACATTTTGAATTCTCAGAAAGGGAGTATTTTGTGGAAAAAAAGAACAACTGTTTCTGTTACTGCTTAAATCCTTTTGGAGGATAGAAATACTGCAACATGTATGTCTAGCTACATCAAATAGATAGGTCATTAATTCCTAGTAATCAGGTGTTCTAAAACTTCTAAAGAATAAACAAGTTGATTTTTCTGATCAAAAAATTCTGAGATGTCCAGATTCAGTTATGTTGAGGATTGTTCCTTCAAAACTGGGACTATAAACTGCATCTGATAATTCCTACTTCTCTGAATCACCTTTTAATATTCTTCAAAACAATCAGACTAAAGAAATCACTTTGTAACAGCAAACATATTCTATATATGTCAAGATCAAATGGATTAAGGTAGGCAATGACAACCTGATAAAGGAAGTAATCAGTTTCAAAAGAGGTGCCAAAACCTTTATATCTGACAAGCGACATCAAAGACACTGAAGAAATTCCTCAATATACCAAGCTTTTTCTGGTATTTTTAGCAGGTTTGCAAAGTTACATGTTGACAAATTCCCAGTAGTTTCTGGTGCCTATACTAAAGAAGAATTACACTACCCCATTCATTTTTAAAGATTAATTTTTGCCAAATCTCCTTTTTTTTTTGCCCCCAGGGTTCTGTGATATTTAGATAAGTTAGTCATCTTCTACAGTCCATGAAAAAGACTTAAAGAAATTAAAATCTTATTGAATCTTAAACCTTTCTGTGTACAGCAGATAGTGATGCAATCGTGTGAGTTTCTTCTGAAACTTAAGACGTTATGAGAAATATTAGCAAATTAAATTAACAAGATTAAAGCAGCTTTAACCTAGAAGTTCCTTAGTCATAAAGCTACTTATATGTACTTTAAAGTACATATTCTATAGGATACTGATAGCTACAGGAAGAAGACTACAACATAAATGCATGCTGTCCCAGTGGTACGTACGTAAATTACGAACGTAATTTGCAAGATTTAGAGTTTAGTGTCGCCTGAACTGTCTGCTACACCCCATAGGTGCAACTTTTTATTTTATATCACCCCTCTTATAGAAGATTTAACAGCAACCACAATCTTCATACCAGTCCTTGGTACCAACTAGGAACATTGAGCATTGTCACTGCTACAAGCAGACATTGTCCGTGAAAACATGATGTTAACTTCAGAAAGTGCAGTTACTTATAAGAGATTAGTCTGAAATTAAAATCACTGAACAGATTTAATTCTGTTTTGACTCAAACCAGAACTGTATGTTGGAGCAGGTCCAGAGAAGGGCCATGAAGATGACTAGAAGGGCTGGAGTACTTCTCATATGAGGACAGACTGAGACACCTGGGATTGTTCAGACTGGCAAAAAGAAGGCTCCAGGAAGATGGAGGACTTCCAGTACCTAAATAAGGGCATACAGTAAAGCTGAAGAGGGACTTTTTACAAGGGCGTGTAGTGACAGGACAAGGAGTAACAGCTTCAAAACAAAAGCTGATAGATTTAGATCAGATATGAGGAAGAACTCCTTCCCATGAGGGTGGTGAGGCCCTAAAAGAGGTTGCCCAATGAAGTTGTGTATGCCCCCTCCTTGGAAGTGTTCAAGGTGAAGTCGTGTGGGTCTTTAAGCAATGTAGTCTAGCAGAAGGTATCCCTGCCCATGATGGGGAGAATGGAACTAGATGATCTTTAAGGTCCCTTCCAAATCGTTCTATAGTTCTATGCTTCTATGATTCTGTGATACAACAAACTTTTTTTGTGGAATACGCAGCTTAAAAGGCAATGACACCTTTCAGAGGGAAAGAGTTCTCTGTCTCTTACCTTTCTCTGATTAATTCCAAAGTTCAGGATTTTATCCTCAGTGTCTTCCCATAGGGAAAACTATAAATAGGCTTGAGAATGTTAAGATTTTAGAGAGATGGAAAACGACTGGCATCCCATCTCACAAGCACATTCTGAAAGAAACATAATATGTAACTCACATATTAACAGAGGTGTTTTGAAAAATATACAAAACTTAGGCATATGAGTGAATAATAGTAATATTACCTTGTTCTGAATGTTCTGTGGGTTTATGTTATTTATATTGATTATTATCCTGGTGTTCAGAGATAAGTATTGTACATTCATACAGTAGAAAGCTAGCCATGAAGAACTTCAAGCCTCTGCTGAACTTACTGTCAGACTTTTCAGGAAGAATTTACACTTTAATATGTACTTTTCCTGCATTCTTAAATTTACCAAACAACTCTGTTGTTCAGAAATCACTGATTCTGGGTGAATGTTGTGTTAAGTGCTGTATGAGTTTTGAATTCTCTGTGGCCATTGAAGTATGCTAAAAAATTTCTGCATCACATATTTTGTGAAGGACGTTTGCTATTATTTTCTGCATTTTAAAACACTATGAGGTAAAAAACATTATGAGATAAAAAAACTACTCAGTGTGATGGTATCTTTAGCTACTCATGAAAATTTTCAGCAGGTAAATACCATTTTGCAACCTGCTGTCTGTATCATAAGCAAAATGCAGACAAGCCACCATACATCTAAGCTACCAGCCACATAAATAACTTTACAGACCTCAACCCCTTCTCTTTCCCATGCAGCCCTTGGTCAGCTTCTTGTTTCAACCATCCCAGCCCTCCCCACTTTTCTTGGAAAATGTTTCTCTTGTTTCATCAAACAGGCAAAACAAAGGCTTCCACATACTAACAATGTGTCTACCATTTTCTCTTCTACAGCTGTGTGTACCCTCTTACAGAAATGACAAGATCAAAGAAGCACTTATGTGTAGTTTTTCACACAATTTTATCAGGTGAAACATTTGATATGTATTTAGTGTCTCTGCTTAAAATGTAAGGGCACTTTCCACTTAACTTTTTTATTGCATGAAAATTTATCCTGAAACTATTACATTGTTAGTATATTCAAAGTTCTCTCTATATACATATGCTGGTTTTAAAAGATCTTAAATTTTTGTATATAGGTATGTGTTAAACCCAAACTTGTGTGTACCATTACAAGACCATTAAAAACTGGACTGGCTATGGTAACAATGTGCTTGAAATCACGCATTCACAGAATATAAGGCCAGAAGGCATAATTGTAATCATATGATTCTTTATGACTTTACCTGTACACAAGACTTGTCATCTCATTTTGTAGGTGAACTCTGCTGGGCAGCTAGACATTGCACAGGTGCTCAATCACTCCCCCACAGTGGGGTAAATCTATAAATCTCATAGGCTGAGATAAAGACAATTCAATTGGGAAAGCAAAAACTGCACAGCAAAATAAGGAATTAATTCATTACCTCCCAACAGTATGCAGATATTTATCCATTTCCCGGAAAGCAAGGCTCCATGACATAAGTTATTTGAGAAGGCAAACACTCTGCCTCCATTCTTCCCCTTTCTTCCCCAGTGGATTTATTGCGGAGTATGATGCCGCATGATGTGAGTTAACTGAGGTCAACTGTCCCAGCTGTGTCCCCTCACAAATTCTTGTGGATCCCCAGCATAATGACTGGTGGGGCAATGTGGGGAGCAGAAAAGACCTTGACTCTATGTGGTAGTTTTAGGCTATGACTTTAAAATTTTTTCACAGATCTTGAACAGAAAGTAGTAGAATGTAAATAAATCACTATTGGTGTAAAAAAGAAAATAATGATCATTCTAAACAGTCACATTGAAGAGATAATGGACTTAATCAAGTTGTATAAAACAATTTCTTTCTTTCTGCTTCTTTGACTCTGGATGATGTTTCTCCTGGCTTTACTGACCTTGGCTGCACTGCTTTGTTGTGACTGGTATTAACAACTTCTCTGCTATGTTTCTCTTGTCCCTTTTTCTGTGCAGCGGGGTAAGGAAAGAGGCAGGGAGGGAGAAGCTGTTGCAGCTCCCCTGGTCTTTGGCCAGGGGGGTCCTTGTGCTGTTTATTAATTGTAAATACCTGTAAATATTATAAACACTATATATTTTGCACACCACACTGTGTTAGGACTGCTCAGCAACAGCTGAAAAATCTCTGTGTTCTGAACACAGTTTTGATCACAACTTCAGAACAGAGCACCATACAAGCTACTAAGTAGAAAATTAGCTCTATCCCAGCCATAGCCAGTAGCTGTATATAACTTTTCTCTGAACTCCTGGTACTTTAATTTTTTTGCAACTGGGTGAAATAAATTCATCAACAAGATTGTCAGTTTTGCCTAGGTTACTGTAAATTGCCTACATCATTTGTTAAAACATTTTCCCAACTTTTATAAATTCAAAATAAGTAAGGCAGTTCTCAAAAGAAACCATTCAAGACATTGTCAAGAGAATGAAAAATGAATACAAGATGGGTATTTAATTCCGCTGTTTATTTTGACTCACTTAGTTCATATATGTTCTCCAGAAATGGGGTTTAAATGACTCTGTTTAAAGAAGCTTTTAGTGTTGTAACACATAAAAATAATCTAAATAGCCCATCCAAAATCCTTGAAAGAAATCTATTACTAAATAGCTGCCTACAACCCCATCACACTTTTTCTTGTTTGTTTGTTTTGTTTTGTTTTGTTTGCCTCTGTGAAATCATATGGTGAAAGTTTGTGCAGATTCAGGCAGAGGCCATGGAGAGAAAGGGTAGAGTTTTCCTTAGCTTTTGCCTTCTTATAGCAGTGAGAGTGATCTGGGAAGAGTGATCTGGGGTTGAGAAGAATGTCAGTAAAATGAGTTGTATCAGCCCCAAAGGTTTTTAAAGTATTCTTTATCTTTAAATACAGGAAAGTGTGAGGACTCTAATTCATATTTCTCTAGGTCCAGAACGAGCTGTTGTCATTTTCCAGCTGGCTTCATTCCTTCATGAGATATTTCATCACACATATTGGCTCATAAAAAGCCAGTCTGTTACTAATGCAATGGCTAATATTATTCCATCAACTTAATCTGTAGATAGTCTTCATTGTTGTGGTGGAAAATCCTCAAAAAAATATTCATCCACTTCTTTTTGTAATATATTCTTTCTGTTTTGTCAGTTTTAATAAGAGCCAAAATATTTGTTCTAATAAATCTAAACACTCAATATCATATAAATGCTTTTCAATTTTTAATTCTTTTGCTAAAATTGGATTATTACAAGTATCATTTTTTCTAATAGCTATTTGGTCACAATGTCATATTGAGAATAATTGTATTGTTTCATCTCAGTATTTTTAACGATGAAGGCCATTGACTATACAATGCATACATAAAAGAAGTTGTCTAACCATTGTCAGAAAATGAATTAGCTAATATATGAGGGGGTTTATGCTTATATGGCTTTTTTCTATTTGGTAGCCTAAATGATCTTGCTTTATTAAACATAGTTTCATTACTGCACAGTAAGAGAACCAGCAAATTATAACGTATCATTTCAAAAAGTTTTTCATCTCTAGCACATAAGGATCAACACATAGACTATTTGGAAGGAGATATTCTTATTTATCTTATTTATCTATATGCTTTACTTTGTATAATTTCAAACAGATTCATACTTAACAGGAAAAGGTAATTATTTTCTTCACTGTTATTTCATTTGGCACTTCCAAATAAGATGTACAATGCCTTAACACTTTCTGTTGATTTCACTCAAATAATTTTTTCCTTGTTTGAAAAGAAACAGTACAAGAAATTTACTCAAGAGCTTGAGAATGCAATAATCAGATTTATTCTAAACATACTAATTGCTTCAAGAGTTAGAATATTTACTACTACAAGCATATTTCCTCACTCAAGAAAATTTCTATTGACAGACATGCAAAGGATGATGAATGATATCTTGAAGAAAACACTGACCCTAGTTACTTTTATTCTTCAAAATTAAATTTGTGGCTAAATATCTGAATGACAAAACTGACTGACTTCTATGTTATAACTGTAGATTAGTTAGCATTTCTTAGGGAAAAAAAAAAAAAAAGAAAGAAAGCACATTGGAACTTCAGGTTCCTCAGTAAAATTATTTTGTTCAGATGTAAAACTGTTTCAGTAGGTAAATTCGTTGACATGCTGATGACAAATTACTCCATCAAGCAGCATGATCTCAGTAAAATATAGCAGAACTATCTTTTTAAACCATATCTTTTCAGCACCCATGGGACAATTCACATGATGAAACTTCTGCACAAGATTGCGTGTTTATCTGACCAGACCATTATCCAAAAAACCAGTGTAACTTTTATCCCTGCAGTGGGCAAGTTCAAAATGGGTAAATATGTCAAGAGGGAGAAATTATTTTCGATATTTTTCTATGAATTGGGAATTAAAAACTCTATTCTGCACTTTGATATGCATCCCATCTCATGAATGGGTAGTAATTTTTTTCTTCAGAGCTACCTCATTCTGTATTGATCACTGAGAATTGTTCGGATACCATTTAAGTGGAGAATCAAGAAACCTTAATGAGTTTATTTAACAGTTTCTTTTTCTTCTGTTAAGTCTCATTAATTCATGATCTATTAGTATAAAGAAGTATTTACTAACAATGCTGGGGAAAAAAAAGGTATAGAATCATAGACTCATAGAATCAATAAGGTTGGAAGAGACCTCAAAGATCATCAAGTCCAACAAGTTACCCAAGACCTCATGACTACTAAACCATGGCACCAAGTGCCATGTCCAATCCCCTCTTGAACACCTCCAGGGATGGTGACTCCACCACCTCCCTGGGCAGCCCATTCCAATGGTGAACGACTCAGTGAAGAACTTTCTCCTCACCTCGAGCCTAAACTTCCCCTGGTGCAGCTTGAGACTGTGTCCTCTTGTTCTGGTGTTGGTTGCTAGAGAGAAGAGACCAACCCCTTCCTGGCTGCAACCACCTTTCAGGTAGTTGTAGAGACCAATGAGATCACCCCTGAGTCTCCTCTTCTCCAGGCTAAACAATCCCAGCTCCCTCAGCCTCTCCTCATAGGGCTTGTGCTCGAGGCCCCTCACCAGCCTTGTTGCCCTTCTCTGGACACATTCAAGAGTCTCAGTGTAAGAGAAAACACTCAGTTTTCCCCTTCAGCAGAACTGTTACTGAAAATGCCCACAAAGCAGTTACCTGGAATATCTCAAGTTAGGGCTCAATGTAATGTCTTGTTGCTTTTCCCTGTATTGTATGTGACATAGAATTATGTTAGACAGGTGCTTGAATGCTTGCCTGGGATGCAAAATTCCAACTTGCATAGGAAGACAATTTTGTTTAGATGTTCTAAGAGGAAAAGCTTGTGGATGTTGACATTTTTCCCTTTTAGTGAGAGAATTAAATTATTCGCTGAGATCTCAAGGGAATTCTGAGCTGGAATTCCTTAAGCTGAAAGAGAAAATAAAGTACTGTGTTGGGTTATTGCTTACCTCTTGAATAGACTTGTGGATAGCAAATTTAGCTGTAGAAAGAAATAGCTTAAAAGCCCATTACTTACACGTGTCTAAGTTCTGTATTACTGGTTAATGTTAAATTAAATAATTCTAATGTAAGAGAATATTTCTTTTCAGATTTCATCCGTATAATAGGTCCTCCATTACTTCCAGTTTTTCTATTCATGCATATTTTGTATAAAATATTTCATAAGGAACAGGAACCACAAACTTAGAATCATTTTTCCTTTGGATCCTATAGGTAAGATATAGAAAGTTTTGAAACATAAAAACCCCAAGAAAGACAAATTTGAAAACATTGTTCTGAGTGACTGGAGGTGTGAGACCCAGGCAATCAAATATTCTAATTTGTACTTACTCTGTCTGGATACAGTGGGCATATTTCACTTCCCTGTCATGCTCTGATCCACTGTTGCTAGGGAGAGACAATATGATGGCAAAATGACTTTATGTAGTAAAATTGATTTGAATTACAACAGCCATTCTCACAATAACCTTTTTAATTGCTCCTAGGAATTATGAAATTAATTAAGAAATATCTTGTGACGTCCCCTCAATTTAAAAAATAAAATATTGACTCTTTGAATGATTAGTACATTGTGAAAAGTAATTATTTTGCATTTTTATGAAGAAAAATAAAGAGTACCAAAATTTAAATGAATGTTGAATGTGACTAACAAAGAAATATTTCTCATTTGAATCTATTTCACTGTCTCATGGTTACCCATATCAGATAAAACAGAGAAGATTAGTGTCTTGAGCCCCATTAAGAGGAAGAAAACCTTTGTTTTCACCTTGGTAGCATTCACATTCCTGTCATTTCCTTTTTTTCTAAGCCTTTGTGCATAGCTTAAACTGCTCAGAAAGTGCATTAACCTTTAAGAGGAAGTGGCAAAATAATAAATTATATGAAGTATAAAAAAATATTTCCTTCAGCTATAGTACTTACTTTACTAATTAAGTGTTTATGCAGTGTTTACACTTGCACATTATTAGCCAGATTTAGTTAGGTCACAGAGCCCCTGCACAGCTGAAGACATACAACAGGAATCAGTCGATGAAGGAAATTACAAGGATAGCACTAAACTCATATGTGCACTGCCCAGACCCTGGTTCCCTGAATTCTGGAGTTTCTCTACTTGTTCCTCCTCTTTATAGTACCCTCAGTCTAATTGTAAATCACACTGCTTTTCACTGACAATAAGGTGAGAAAAGATCTGAAATTCTTGTCCCTCCTCCCATTTCTTTATTCTTTGTTCAGAGCACTGGATAAAGTCCCTTATTCTGGAATTTAGATTTTCATATTGGCAAGGTTCCACCAGATGTGTGACACAAAATCAGTTATGCTGTACCTGTAATCCAAATTTGCAGTTTGGCTTAGTCCAAAACATACATTCTATTTGTCTGCAATTCTGGTATTAAAGACAATGCATTCTGCATTTATATTAAATGGAACTCTCTAATGAATCGAAATGAACACAGAAAGACTTAAAAACGTAGAAGTAGAGACAGCTGGGATGGGGGAGAAATTCAGTCTGTTCAGTTTAGGCAGGATTCTGTATAAGGGTCATGAATACTACTTAAGCAATGGGCCATTAGAGTGGTGTGGTTACCATGAAATAATCTCACCCTTGGAGATATAACTATGGACCAGATGCAGCCATGTGCTTCTAAGCACCCAAGAGTGTAGTTATCATGATAATCACACCTGCTGATTTTGCTTCATTGCAACTATAAAATTTCCTGGGTTTCATCTCAGAACAAATATAACACAGTTTTAAAGTACATTTTTCTGACCAGAGAAAATTGCCAATTAATGTGGGTTAAACAGTTTAAGCTACCACATTGCTGCAGAACCAAATAAAAATGTGGTGGAGCCAGTAGGAATACCTATATAGTAAACTTGAAGGAAATAGAACTTTGCTTGAAAGGAGGAAGGGTACAAGGACAGATGTTTAAGATATTTGAAGGGAAAGACCCTATGTTCCACTGCACCAGGACAAAGCCAGGACTCCTCTCTTCCCCACTTAACAAAAGTTTGATTTCTTGATGGTAAAAAAGACAGTCAAGGACTCACTAACAGTAGCAAAAAGCTTTAGGTAACATTTTCCCCCCAAAAACAGCCTTCATCAAACATCTTTGGTGCCTGCCACCTGAGACATCCCAAAGATTTGAATTCATGTGTATGCACCAAGGATCCTATTTTCTTTTGTGTGGAGACAATGGTTGGGATGGCTGTTGGCAAAATATTCACAATCCCCCCAGAGAGATGAGCTGTCAAGTAATAATAAGGCAGTAAGGAGCAGCAGGGAACAGGGTCTGGGCTTCTGTGAAAATACTGCTGAATCTGACTTGTTTTAAAAGCTAGGGACTCCATCTATAGAGTATATGGTCTTGTCTGTTCACTAAAGCACTGCAAGATGACACAAAAGAATATATTAGAAAAAATTACACATTAGGAGTTTCATCTTCGCTGCTTGAACTAAATGAAAGGGAACAAGGGGATTTTTTTATCATGATCAAGTCTGGTTCTTTTAAAATAAGCAAATTTCTCTTGTCTGGAGAGGCCAACCTAAAAAAACTAATTAAGCCTGGACTAAATGAAATTAAATGTTTTCAGATCACTGAGTTTTTATGACACAGGATGGTGCTTGAAATATGCCTGAAATTTAGCCAGCTTGATCAAACAACATGATCTGGTACAAATCAAGGAGGTAATTGGTGACAGCCAGCATGGCTTCACCAAGGGCAAATCATGCCTGACAAATCTGGCAACCTTTTTGAAAGGCAACAGCATTGGTGGACAAGAGAATAGCAGCTGATGTTGTCTACTTGGACTTGTGCAAAGCATTTGAGAATATTCCTCACATCATTGTGAGCTTTAAATTAGAAAGATATGGATTTGATGTGTTGGCCACTTGGTGGATGAGGAATTGGCTTGATGATTGCAAGAGTGGTCTCTGATGGGTCAATTTCTGTATTGGTGACAAATGACAAGTGGTCTTCCTCAAGGGTCAGTATTGAAACTGCTGTTTACGTTTTTGTCAGTGACACAGACAGTGGGAATGAGTGCACCCTCTGCAAGTTTTCAGATGACACTAGTGGTGTAATCACCACTTTTCGTCTAAGACAGGATTGTTAAGAATATGGTTTAAACCATTAGGTAACTCCACCTTAAGAACACAGTGATGTCCAAAGAAGAGCTTAGCAAAGCAATGAAGATGGTTTTCAGCCCAGTGTTATACCTGGAGGCATAAAATTGGAAAGTGATGGTAAAAGAGCAAACTCTTAATTTTCTGCCCTTGTACTATGATGCATTGTCCTCCTTAATCATGCCTGTAGCACCATGTAGTAAATCAAATCATGATGATGTTTTCGCTTACAGTATGCAAGTGCAGTTACATCCGAATACAAAGAAAACAACTTATAAAATAGGAATGTAGATTGAATGGATATAGTTCTGAGAAATACAAATATAGTAATGAAGAAAATACAAGCATTGCCCTCAGCTAGAAAGGAAGCCAAAGAGCTTTCAGTTGCAGACTATCTAAATCTCAGAGCAGTAAAAATAAAAAATACTTTTCTTTGTTGTTTGACTTCTGATATATTCATGGAATCAAAATTCTATTTGGAAAGAGTAGCGTGGTGCAGTCAACATTCTGGAGGGAAGGGAGGGACCTTGGCAGACTTGAGCAGTGGGGACAATGTCAACCTCATGAACTCAAACCAAGTGCAAGGTCCTGCACCTGGGCTGCAGCAATCCCAAGCACAAATCCAGGCTGGGCAGAGAATGGATAGAGAGCAGCTCTGAGGAGAAGGACTTGGGCATGCTAATTGGTGAGAACTTCAATATGAGACAGCAATGTACCCTTGAAGCCCAGAAAGCAAAGCATATCCTGGGCTGCATCAAAAAAAGTGTGATCAGCAGGTCAAGGGAGGTGAGTCTCACTCCATACTCTACTGTCATGAGACCCTACTTAGAGTATTGTTTCCAGCTCTGAAACCTCCAACTCAAGGACGTGGAACTTTCAGAATGCATCCAGAGGAGGCCCATGAAGATGACCTGAAGGTGTGAGCACCTCTTCTGTGAGAACAGGCTGGAAGAGTTTGGGTTGTTCAGCCTTCTGATATTTAAAGTGCTCCCACAAAATAGCTAGAGAGAGACTTTCTGCAAAAGTACATAGTGACTGGGCAAGGAGTGATGGCTTCAACATGGAAGAAGACAGATTTAGATTAGACATTAGGAAGAAATTCTTCACCATGAGGGTGGTGGATCAGGTTGCACAGGGAAATTGTGGAAGCTCCAGTCCTTGAAGTATTCAGAGCTAGGCTGGATAGGGCCTTGAGCAACCTGGTCTAGTGGGAGGCATCCTTACCCATGGCAGGGTGTTGGAATTAGATATCTTTAAGTTCCTTTCCAACCCAAACCATTCTATGGCTGTGATTCTGCAAAATTAAGGCTGTAAGCTTTTCATCAGAGGATCCTGTGATTCACCTAAATTTCAGTATAGATAAAAGCTAACACAGACAAAATTTAAGTGTAAATTTATGTGTAAATGTAATGATAAATGTTGATGAAAAGTTACTTTGTAAGAATATATTTCAATGGAGATAGCATGTAAATTAAAAAAAAAATTATTGTGTGTAGGTGGTCTTATTTTGTGGTTTTGAAGAAATACAAGCTTCTGTGACAAGCTTTCAAAGAGTAGGACTTTCAAGTCATATTTTATAGAAAGTACTGTCAACCACGTTGAAAATTGAATTTTAGGAAGATACTTGGCATGTGGAAAGCACCTATGAGAGGACAGTAATTTAAAATTACTCATGGATGCATAGAAGAAGATAACTCTTTAAAACATGAATAAAAGGCATGAAGCACTAGACAGAACTGAAGACAAAACCTAGCAACACAGTTAGACAGAATATCAGCTGAAATATTTTCAGTATATTGTTTTCATTGCTTGTTGGCTGTCAGCAGGTAATAAGGAGAACAATAGCAAAGAAAATCCAATCATTCTGAGAAATAAGCAAGCAAATGACACAGAAAAGAAAAAAATGTTATAAGGCAAAAGAGAATGGGAAGACATCAAAATAAAATTAAATTATTAAAGAAGAAAAAAGAAAGAAAATTATAAAAAATAGCTAATTAATGTTAACAAATAAATAAACTGATTAAATTATAGAAAAAATGTGATAAAAAAATCAACAGAAAAATCATACATAGTAGAAGTGGTAATTCTTATTTTCCTTTCATCTCAGTGAACTGGTGATGTTCGCATAGTTTTGCAACTCTGTCTGAAATGTCATTTAGTTTGGTTTGGATAACTAAAATTTATTTAAAAGCCATTGTGAAAAACAGAGCTCTCCTCACTTTTCCATATCTCTAGCTCTTACAGGAATTGCAGAAGTAAAGGCATAAATCACCTTGATCAATAAATGAAGTTATGGAGACAGAATTGCAAATACCCTGAGGAGTCATCAGTTTTGAGTAGACTGCATTAACCCCTGACTGCTTCTACACCTGAAATACAAACAATTCCAAAGAATGTTTATCTGAACATTTAATGACTCCTCATCCTTTTCCATATACAAGATTCTGTTTAAAGATATTATTATGTTCTTGTGTCATATGTCTTTTAACATTATTTCATATTTAGAGATTATGTGTTCTGAAAGAAAATTCATATGCTTACTGATTTGGAAGTCTATTAGTGTTTAAATATCTGGATTTGTGTGGGGTGTTTTAAGAACAACATGTGAAATATTTCCTTAGGAGAAGGAAGGAGGCAGAACTATTCTTCTTCGATATTATTAACATTATCCAAATATCATAAAGTTTTAATTCTTCTTAGAAGAATTTAGAATAAAATATCTGTATCTAGGGATGGGGGAAATAAAGTACCACATAAACCTAAAGCTAATTATTATATACAACTGTGTAAGGGATGGTCTTTGCCATGTAAGATATAATTCACAGTAAGCCATTGTAAAGGAGAATGGAAGAGGAAAAGGAAAGGCAGAACATAATTTGTCAAACTCTGACCAAGAGATCTAATCCTGTGGGCTTTAGCTCATGAGCTCATCCTCATTTGACCATTAAGTTTGAAATAAAAGACATGTGAATGGCTCCACCAGTGAGGTAGTAAACTGCTGGAAAATGAAAGTAGGTACCTCCACAGCACATAATTTTCAAAGTCCAACTCACAGTCCTTTTCTTTGTGAGCAGGGAAAGGGAGAAAGCATTCAAAAATTTTATGGCTGAACAGAGTTTAGGATTTTGTAATAGGAACAGGGACACTGGAAAGTGACATGCAGTTCTTTGTCTTCCTAGTCAGAAGGCAAAGTATAAAAGGTGAACAAATCATGCAGGCATAACCTATTTTATGGCTTTATTAGCATTGGTGAGTCATTTATTTAAGAATCACTCAGCAGCAGCTCCATTTAGCCTGAGTAGTTGTTTGGGGTTTTTTAAAGCATGCTTAGTGGCCAGGTAAGTTTCCAGCAATGCAAAAGTATTTAAGAGTTAATTTAGCGCCTGTCCTCCACATGTGTTCTCGGAGAGTTTCTGGGGGAAAAGGAAGCATCATCTACTAAGGCAATTTTCTTAAGAAAACAGGAAGAAATAAAATCTTCTAATTAGCTCCTCTTCTTTATTTTAGCTTATGCATATGTAATTTATCTAATTGCTACTTTATTGGCTTTGCATAGATTGGTTGTCTTTTAATGACATCTGTGTGTTTTTGCTTCACTGGCATTATAGGACCCATTGCTGTGATGTATATAGGAAAGCTATATTGCCTGAGTCTGAGACAGAAGAAAATTACACACTAAAAGCTCAACACAAAATCTTTTTCTTTTCCTTTTTTTTTTTTTTTCCCCCACAATTTAGTGTAAGAACTAGAATATGCAGAGAAACTGCATGTCTTATAACAGCCCAATTTACCTATCTGCTTAGATGAACAATGCCCATTCTGCAGGAACATATAATTGATTTCTTTTGTACTAAGAAATAATATGTGCAAATAGTCTGATGAATGCAAATATTCTTCACATCAGAACATTCTACTGCTTTGATCATGGCATTAGTCATTACCTTCCTCTTCTTTGTCTTATTTCAACCACTCCTCCTATTACAGTTCAAAATGGGAATACCATGAATAGCTTTCCCAGACGTACCTAGAAAACAATAACAGAGGACAGAAAAACACATGTGTGAAAAGGTGGAGATGAAATAGAGCTCTTAGCAAGAGAACAAAACAAAGTTAACACTGTTGTATGAAGGGGAGAACAGAGCTAAAGGTGAGGCATACAGCATTGTGAATATTATTAATCATGAGAAAATATTATGTTTCAGCAATTAAAAATGAAAAAAAAAAAAAGAAGGTATTTTCAGCTATTGGCAATATGGGAGATTAAATGCAATATTTGATATAGTATGAAGAATTTATGAGACTGAATTACCTGGGAAACTTGTAATGACAAGATAAGAAAAAGTAGTGCTGAACCATGGCCTTTTGAAACAGAGGCATCTTGATAGCCCCTTCCAGAAAGAGAAAAAAATATCAGTGTAGAGGTGGCCTACATGGGGAGACAGTGGAAATTTGGATAAAATAAGGAGGAATAAGTAGACACTTAGTGGCAGTAAAGAAGTAGATTTCAACAAATTGCTGCAAAAGTCACAATTAAGAGAATGGAAAGGTTCAAAAACACTAAGAATTAAAATAACAATGGAATAGCAAATACAGGGCTAAGTCCTGTGAACTTTATCTTAAAACACCTTCACATTAATTTATAAATAACAGAGCTTATTAGGGGTCAATAATAAAGGATGTTGAAATAGTATGATAAGTATGGGATCTAGAGGAAAAAAATCATCATTAGCTTTAAGTTTCACTGTGATTCATCCAAATTTTCTGTAATGTTTTTTGACTGATTGTCACTAAGGTCCTTGGGCAACTTGTCATTATTTACCATATGGGAAGAAGGACATCTGTACTTCCCACTAAATTGGTACTTAGAAATAGTTCTAGAAATTGCTGCTAGGATGTCTTGGTCATTCTCAGAGAGATAGAATCCGACATTTCCTGAGTTTGAGCATGTAAGAGAATCTAACCCTACATAAGAACTCCAATTGTTATTCATATATTCATTGTGTTGTACTTGTTCACTTTTGGCTGCTGTTGACTTTAGGATTGCATTGGTTTGTTTGTCATTAAAAAGGTTATATTTCCAATCAATAATAAATGTCATCTGGGAAAGAAACAAACAAAAGAACAAACAAACAAATACAGACCAGAACTCAGTTTCTAGGGAAATAGACATCTTTGCTTTTAAAAGCAAAGTTGGTATAAATAGATGAACCTCATGAATGTTCCCTTTGCATCCAACACCAAATAATTTTTGACTGTTAATTTTCCTAATTCTTTCTTTTCTGGCTGAAGTTTTTTACAAGTCTGTTTCTGAAGGCATAATATTCTTACCACTTTCTGAAATTCTGCCTCTTTTGCAGGCCTCAGACAGAGAGATGAAATAAATATAGGGTGAAGGGAGATATATTGTTGTGAACTGAGAGTGTGAAGTTGATGTGAAAAAAAACACCCTGTAGATATTGATCTGATCTTTCTTGTTTAGCATATTTTGAATAAAAACTCTATGGATCAGCACAGGAAGTAAAAATTGATGCAGTTTCTGCTTGTAGTTTTCTAAAATATGAACCCTTGAGGAGCCTTAATTTTGGAAATTAATGACCAAGACATGCACTTAATATTTCTTCTTTAGTTTAGCTTTGCTCTTAGAGATCATTGTTTAGTCATTCTCCTTTTTCATTGCTATAGACTGTTACACTGTTTAATATTTACTCATACTCTTTCCAATAAATGACTTATGAGAGTATATTCTTCTCAGTATAAGAATTTCTACTCTAACTTAATGTATCGGTACTTGCACACTGAGCAAGTTTTCCCTTAAGTGCTAATATTTCGTGTATGTCATCATGCCTATCTTTCTGTGGCTGACCCACAAAGCTTTAAGTCTGCTTCTCTTCCAGTGGTCTACTCAAGTTTTATCATTGCAGATGAGAGACACAACTGTGGAAGAAGATTTCATTTCAAAATTGACCTCCTCAGTAGGCTGTACCAAATCTGGAGACTTCAAGCATCAGAATTAGAAATTATTTAAACAGTTACCTATATTGCTGAGTGTGTTCCTAGCCCCAAAATTAGTTTTTAGTTATCAGCATAGGCTGTAATCACTGTTTAATGTTTTCCTAAGAACAATTTTGGATCATTCCTACAACAAAAAGATAAATCCAGGGTACATATTTCCTACTCAGAGACAGCATGAGAATCTATAGTATTTCACAGTAAATGCTGTCATCAGCTAAGTATACAAAAACCTCTGCTTAAAAATTACTGATAATGTTGCTAGAAAGTGGTTGTCCTCAGAACAGGGTGACAACATGTGTGTACAGTCAGGGGAGATTTTGAAGGTGAAAACAACACAATATTTGCCTTACACATCTTTCTGAATGATGGATGTTATTCTTCAATAATTTAAGCCCTTTTACATTCTGCTGTGGTTCTCACAATCCTGCATCTTCCTCCTATTTTTCTTTTCTATTCTATTCTATTCTATTCTATTCTATTCTATTCTATTCTATTCTATTCTATTCTATTCTATAAGACCATCTGTATGGCTCTTCAAATTGTTTTGGAGAAAAGTTGAATCAAAGTGGTTTTATATAGATGTCCAGGACAAGATGAGATCAAAGGCTAGAAGGTTCTTAAAGCAGTCACTGTGATTACTACTGTCTTAGAAGGAACTGAGATTTCATACAAAGTTGCACAAAGTTGCTGGCTATTACTTGTCCTTAGAAGGTATGAAGCATATTTGATTATGAATGGGTATTTGGGTTTTCTGCTATAACTTAAAAGAAATGTTCACATTGCATTTTTCAATTTTTAGGTCTTTTACATACTTAGAGACTTTTTACATGTGTCTGTCCTCACCTGGTCCTGTTTCCCAAAGCTCACTCTACTGACAATTAGTTTTAATGCCAGAAGTCTGGTTTTTTGGTTTATTATGTTAGTTTGACACAGCAAAGTTGTATCATAAGATAGATTTACAAAACCTTAAGTAGATCATAGCAGATGCTTTTGCTGCCAGGCATCAAATTTATTCTTGTTAATATGCAGCCAGTACATTGTTATAGGTAAAATTCATCCTCTCTTGAGTTATTAAAGAAGAATTAGAATGCTGTTTCCCGCACCTGCAAAATATCCTCCCCAAAATTTCCAATTTTGGGTTCCTTTATTTCAATATTATTGTTTTGGTCAAATTGCTAAATAATATAGCTACTCTTTTAAGGTATTGGGGGTTTGGTTTTGTTTTTTTTTAATATAAGTAGTTAAGACAGTACTTTTTCTTGATGATTTATTGATTGTGCCACACTTCCACCACTGGATACCATTCAGGTGGTACGCTAATGAGTAGAGATTATGGTCTGCTGCACAGTGCAAGTATATTCCCCATTTCCATTGAATATCAAGTTTGAAGTAGACATGAAGTAAGTATTGCTAATTTGTGTTGAGCTATGCAAAATCAAATAACCCCAAAAGCAGACAAAAATATATACTTTTTTAACTTAAAGATCTCCTATCTTCCAGTTTTCACTGGTTTTAAGAAAGCAATCCAAATTCTAACTGTTGTAGAGGGGAAATAGGTTTTGAAACTTTTACGATATAAATATTCCTTGAGTTAGTATTTTAACTAGGCATTTTTCTGTCTACTATACACTGTGAGCATGAAATAAACAGCTTTTTGGCCTATGGAGCCAGAGAAATCAGCAATGACAAGAAAAGGAATTGAAAAAAATGTATGAATGTTAGTGAATTATTGGAAGAGCAAGTGACCATGAAATGGATGAAGAAAGACAAAACAAATATGAAAAGCGAAAAGAAAATGCAGAGTAAAGGATAATGCAGAGTTTTATAATGCAGTGTTTTTCCCTAACCAATGAACAAAAGTCCCAGAAAAAACAACAAAATAAAAGAGAGCAATTCAGAGAGAACATGGGATAGAATTAATCAGTGTGTCCCAGCTGTAGCAAACTCTTTAACGGAATATTTAAGAAATGCTTCCTAGATTTTCCCAGAAAATTTGGGCCATTTCTGCAAACTCCAAATGACAATATTAATTAACTGTGGCTAAGTATCAGGACAGTTAGGTGATTTCTGGAACTAAATTAAATCTTTGCCTAGTTATTTTATTCTGTAACTAATTTTGACTGGCCTAGTATTTCTGACTTAGCAACAATGTACTTGATTACATTGAAGGACCTAGCTAATGAGAAATGGCAGAATGTTGGTCTCAAGGCAAGCCTCAAGAGATATCCATGGCTGTTGGTTTTACTTCATTTTGTAAAAATTGCTATTCCTGACTAAATACATCGCAATTTTTACTCCCTGTTATGCACTTGAATAATTCCTCATTGATCCTTCTTGCGTAACGCTTTGCAAGAGTCCTTCACAATTCTCTATAACCTTCTATTGTACTTTTCTTAGGATGTTCATCCAGCTCCTCAGTCCAGCTACCAATGTCAGATTTGTTTTTTACACTATCCCTCATTTTCAGTAATCACATTTTTGCCTCTTTCCATGCCAGAGATCATACTGTGTTTTCATCCCACAGCTCTTCCCTGAGGATCTACTGTGATGCCAAAAAGAAATCAGCTAGCTTATTATGAAAGGAGTTACAATTTTCTACAGGGCATTCTATACCTTTATCTTTTTTTCCAAGGTGGCTAGATTATAACTTTTCTTTTTTTCTTTCACATTTGTTACCTTTTACCTTACGTGTAAAAAATGCTGCTTACAAAAGCTGGCATCAGTTAAAACATACAATAGAAAGAGGGACTAGCATTCATGTATACTTTCAATGGAAGGTATAACTCACATCCTTGCCCATATAAATTTTCCTCAGACTCCTGAACTCTCATGTCTATCTCTTTCATACTTAACCAGAAATTACCTATAAATCTCTTAAAGCATTCTGAAACTCTTTTCTAACTACATATGTTACTTTCTGATCAAATCATCACCTTTATATTATGAGGTGCCATTCAGTTTTGTGTCGAATCATAAGGGATTAAAATGATTTCATGAGACAAAATTGGTAAAGCAGTTCTTAAGAATCTAAACAATCCTGATGAAAGTAGTTGCTTGCACAATGACACTGAGGCTGCTGTCCTAAAAGAAATGCCAACTATATAATTGTTTTTCCTTCCAGCTGGCAGGGGACCCACAAGGATATTGCCAGAACTAATTGCTGATTATTATAAACAAAGATACATTTTATATAAAAAAAAAACACACAAAAGCAACTGAACCTTTTGTTCTCTAGAAAATGATTGTCATCATTAGGGAGTATAAGTGTTTATTTCTATGTGGTAATATAATTCAACTAATATGGTATGCAATTGTTTTGAAAAAAGGAGAAAAATAATCTCAAATCAGCTTTGTAGGTGGGTGGGGAAATATAAACCCTGAACTGAACTTAATAGTTATTACAGATGAATGATTTGGGACTAATTTATATGTGATTTGTTTTCTTCTGTTAGTTTATGTCTTACCTCTGTGTTACACATTAAAACCCAGGTGTTATGACTAAACTTTTGTGTTGCCCATATCCTCTGCAACTAGTAAGTTCTAGATACAGAACTGGTTTAGATTTAATAATGATTCATTTTTTTTCTGGTTTTCTTTTTGGACAATCTACCCCAAGGCAGTGGTTCCATAACATGTATTTTAGGCACATCTCTCTTGAATACATCTTTAAAGGATATTGAATGCACAAAAGTCACTTTTTCTAACTTATTTTTAAGCAGTAACCTTTGACATTGCTGAGCCACTTCAGATTTAATAGAAATCAAGATCTGCATGAGCATTAAGATTTACTTATGGAAGATTAATTAACATTTTAGAGATTTTTGAATGCTGAATGCTGCAGAGGAAACAACCATACTGGAAAAGTTGGTTCCTAATAGACCTAATTAAATATATAATGAAGATTGAAATAGTCTTCCATGGATCTTGCATTTTGTGTGCAGAAGACTCTGCTGTTTGATTTTTGTTTTAGACTTTTCAGAACTGATAAGGGCTCAAGCACATTCATAGAATAATCTCTATGATTGAATATAGTCCATTGTGAGTTTATTTGCCTAAATCATTAGAATATACCCCAAGTAAAGTGTGCCTTCTGGGAGGATATATGCACACAGGAAAAAAAGCTTTTTTCTTGCATGTCATAGTTCCTGCAACAACTTCCTGGAGCTATGCAGTTCATCTGCAAATGAATTTTACTTTGAGCTTAAGTACAATATACACACTGAAGGGAACTGGAACAAATTGGCACTTCACTCCACAGTGGGAATAAAATATTTTTCCTGATTGTAGCTTTTCCCAAGAACTAAGCAAATTAAGGAAATAAAGGCCATTAAGTAAAATTAGATTTTACGCTATTTAACAGGTGTTTTGGTCTATTTTACCCTGAAGATAGATCACGATGCAGTGCAAAAAGTTAATTTTCTATAATTCTACAGTTTGCACATTTATTTCCAGCAGTTTAGCCTGCAGTATAGTTCTCTTAAACTTCTGCAATCTATCTTTGAACATGTTCTTTCTTTAATGCATTCAAGAATTATAAGAACAATAGCTTAACTTTATTTTGTGGGCATTTGCATCTGATACTGTCTGAAACATTGTATAAACCACTGGAGAACCAGAACTGGAATGAGGAGCTATCGTAACATATTTATATTCCTTAGGGCATTACTGAAAGATGAAAAAGAGTATTTCCTGCTCATTTTCAATACAATTTTTCCTGAAAGACTGAGAATCACAAACAGAATAAATTGTTTCCCGCTGCAAAATACAGCCCCTGAAGACCTTGCTCAAGAGAACCAGAAGATGGACCTGTTAGTGTAGTATTTGCTCAGCCCCCCAAAATATGCAGAAATTATTCACAGTGCAATTGTCTGATATGAAAAAAAGCCACAAAAAAATCTCAACCCAAAATCTCCTATTCCAAATGAAACGCAAAACCAAATGATGTATGAAGTACTGACATTTAATTTTCTTTAAAATCTGTAACAAAATCTCTATTATTTAGAACATTTTTTCAACTTTTTTCATGGGACTGTTCTGTTCTATAAAAATAGGTTTCATAAGAAAATTGACAGTTCAATTTTAATAAGTTACTCTGCAAACTAAGATGATTGCTCCAATATTATGTCTACATGCTATTATTGTTGTGGGAAATAGTATTCTTTGCTTTTAATTATTAAATAGAATAGAGTTACTCCAACTGGACAGAATTCTTTTCTGGTATTTAATTTTCATCATGTCTAATATTAGTATGTTGTGTAAAATGAGTTAAAAGAGCAATATAATGTGAAATGGGTTTATGTTAATAATAAATTTATGTGCATGAACTCTTATTCTACTTTGCAATATCATTTCAATGTTGTATGAAATTTCAAGTATACATTGCAGCTCTTAGGTGACTGAAGTCCCAAGATCTTTGACCTCAGCCTCAGAATGTGAGAGCCATTTGTAATCCCCAGAAATGCAGTATTCATCATTTTTCTGGCCTCAATGATAGTCATGCAGTACTTGGTCTTGCAGTCTGTATTTATGCTATAAAATCAACAAAATGTTCCCTGTCCTTTGTGGAACAGATGGGGCAATTGTCTCATTTTAGTAAATGCCTTTGAACTGCAATTATTGATATCATTAACTAATACAAAACTGCATGACAAGTGTATTAGATGTGACAGGTCTCTAATACTGGTAAGCGAGTTGTGTCCAACAGAATTTCTTTGTTATGTTCAATAAGGTGCAACTCAAGGTTAGTGGTTATGAATGCTTCAGGAGTTAAATATATTTTCATATTTGCTAATACATTTTTTTTCTTTCTACTGTGCCCATACTGTGCTGGGTTTTTAAGCAATGCCAATTTACACTGAGATTATTGGACTAAACATAAGATATCTGTAACACTTCTGTATTTAGTTTTTCCAATGAAAAACAAGCATTTACATTGAGAGAATGAAGTACTCCTTAAGGGTGAAAACAATATGCATACTATATATGCATGCAGTAGAAATAGAATAGATAGAGCTTTAACATAATCATAGAATCATTTAGGCTGGAAAAGACCATTAAGATCATCAAGACCAACTATTAATACTACCACTGTAGGCAGCATGTTTGGTGCAAGTGAAACTGGGGAAGAAAGAGCTCTGGGGGTTTTGGGTATATTCTCAGGTGGAAAAAGGGAAGCATTGGGAGGCTTTTGGGTATGTTGTAGGGGACTCTGTATGCTTTAGATTTCTTTTGTCACTATGCTTGTAGCTTTCTGTAAAACACTAATTGCTTTTCCATTTAAACTTTCCAACACTTCTCTAATCCATTTTGTGTAGGTGTCTTCTTTTTGCCCCTTTCAGGGGCAAGAAAGGACCTGCCTGGCCTCATGCCAGGACAGAAACTTCCCATGAACAGTTTTAAGTGCTTCTATCAAAAGGTAATCTAGCAATTTTATAAACCTCTCTTCACCTGCTATGAAATCCCATCTAATGGGGATTGATATATTTGGACTATATGATTTGAATCATGTGAGCAATCATTTATTTCACATGGCAAATTTTTTATTCTATTGTTGCATGTTTTAAGAGAGAATCAAGAAATTATTGGTATGTTGAATATCTTAGGAAATGCACAATGCATTTGAGGATCTAGAAAAATAAAATGAGGTAAAAAATTTTGCAGTCTATGAAGGCTTTGCTAAGCCTTATATATTTCTTCTTGTAACAAGTAAAAGAGACAGCTTCTGCAGAAGTCTTTATATTCACAGGACAAGACAAGCCCTTTGATTTAGTTTTTCCCTACATGTGTTTGTAGATGTTTTATTAAATCTTCCACTTGTTCTTTAAGTCTTTTCTTTCTCTTTTTTCAGAAGCATGTTTTCTGTTTGTACAGGTAAAGGCAGAAAAAATGTACTTTCAGTAGAGGCAGCACTATAGCAGATGAGCACACGGACTGTGTAGCAGAAAAGAACCTGTGCATGCTGACCACTCACACCTCATTTTGCCACCTCATTTTGCTGCCATCACACACTAATTTCACTTAGTGGAAGATATGAATCCATCCATCTATTAGACAAAATAGAGAAATCACTGTTCCTTGACTTCAGTAGCCCCAGAATGGCACCATCAGTTACATATATGCTTACTCTAGGCACACTTAGTGACTTCAGGCTCACAAAGGCAAGTTCCTGTTTCACCAGTTAATCTGATGAAGAAGACATATTCACCAAGTGAAGAATATCTACACTCTCCTCATTTCCTTGCACATTTGATGACAACATCTTTACTAGATTGGTCCACAACTGCAGGTCCTTTGTTCTGCAGGGAGCATGCTACATAACCATATATACCAGCATCATGTTCCTCTGTTGCTTGACACAAAAGGCATCAAGTCAGATTGTAAAGGGAAGTTTCATACATGATTTCCTTAGAACTAGCACCATTCTAGTCTAAGGCAGCCAGCAATTTCTATGGTATTTCCCAGTTCCCCTTTAGTTTACTCCTGAATGTGGGAAACCTTTAAATATGGCATATTCCGTTTCCATAAATCCAGCATTTGAGACTGGGGAGAGTGAATATTCAGAGAGAAAAGAAAGCATCAGAATGTACCAGATGTCTTTTGAAGTAAGGCAGGCAATATCTGGCCTTCCCCAAACCATCTCTGAGGAAATGTGTTGGATTTGCTGACCAGAATCTAATCACAGTTGTTTCTGTCCTATAAAAAAATAAATGCTGTGAAAATTTCAGTAATGCACACTGTGCTTTTTAGGCAGGCATTTAGAGACTCCAATTGCTCGTTGGCTTGTGATTTGTGTAATTGCTTTTACTTGGACAAATGAATTATGAAATACTACCAATTTAATTTTGCACTTTTTGCATAGCTACGTATGACAGCATGACATTTAAAAAAAAAAAAAAAGGTATTGAAATGTCAAGCATGCTTATGGAAAAAAACACACCAAACAAACAACAAACAAAATCCCAAAACAACAAACCCAGCCTGTAAGTGAGTTGCCTACAATAGCAACTATTCTTAGAGTACGTCAAGAAAAATACTTTTTAAACACAGTTTAAAATAAATAGTTTGCAGGTTTGACACATTTTGCTCTGTGCTTTTAAAATCTATGTGGCCTTAAAATCTTGACCTACCAATACATCATCTAAGATTTCATGGCTTTTCTTTTTAGAAATAAAAACATTTCCTTCATGAGATATTGGATTATTGGCAGTAGTTTAGAATCTACTTTATGTCAGCTACTGAATGAACATGGATTTCTAGCTATTTAGTAGATTGGTTATTTAAAATTAATGAATCACCACACTTTATTTAAAATACTGATTTCTGATAGAATCATTGGCTTGATCTCAGCACAAATATTAAATATACTGACAATGCAGACAAGTCAAATGTGTACATACTTCAGTATTCTACCCCTGCAAGCACGTGTCAAGTCTGCCATACTAGTGGTAATAATTAGCATCTTTATTGTTCATTCTGCTGCATTCTAGGACAATCTTTACAGTTGCAATATTTTTTCTGGACAAGAGACAGCTTTCACACACGGCAGTGCTTCTCTGAAGCCTATAATAATGCAGAAGACATGTAAATTCAATTCACTCATAAACAGATTAAACGTTGTATTTGGTTCAGGTCACTGTATTTAACACTTTTTCAAGAACCTTGTTGTTGAGCTGGGTTCATCAAATGAGACATAAGCACATCACAGCTGGGACTGACTGACTGAGCACAGATGTGTATCTACTATATTGCATGTGACAGTGACTGTAGTTAATTGTGATGGGTGACAGGTACATTGGAGGCCAGTCAACCTAATGAACTGTTGATGAGTGTGGTATGAGACATGGTATATATTAACAGCAAGTGGAAAATTTGTGTCATCCATGACTGAAAATTCAAATCAACTGCAGACAAGTAAAGCAGATTAGAGATGTTCACAGATGTTTTCCTCCCCTCTACTTTCTCACTATCCTTAACATTGGAACAAAGTATTTTGTATCATTTTGTTCAAGTGTAGGTTTGCAAATTTCCTTTGTCAGGAGAGAAGACAAATGATTAACAAATTGCCACGGTTTATTTTAGGATGAAAAGACATGAGAAAATTTTGTTTTGACATTTCCTGAAAGTGGTTTTAATCTGCTTTAAATGTTCTTTTCTTGTAATGGATTTATTTTTTTTTTTTTTAAATCTTAAAAGAATAACATTCCCATTTGGAGAAAGAGATATACTTTTTGCACTTTTTGTTTGGTTTGACTCACACAATTTCTTCCCAGGGTTTCATTTGTCCACTCAATCAACACAATAAGAATACATAAAATTGTCTATGTACTCTTTTATATCTACACTGTACCTTACTTGCTTATATTAAGCCTTTGCACCTTCTTTTTCTTCTTGCTACAAGTTCTACATTATTAATGTCCTAAAACATCAAATGAACTATCTCTTTCCTGTTATGAAGTAAAAATAGTGCAACAATCACATTTCATTTTTCAAAAACTGAAGCTGGAGACATTGAGATAGAATGGTAGTCATAGATGATTCAGTGAGAACCAGGTGTGATCAGTATAGAGAAACTCTGAAAGAAGCCCTGTTATACAACATTATCAACAACAGAAGCTCACTTTAACAGTGATTAAGACTTAGATGTGGAGTGAAGCAAGACTGTCAGTTGTATTTTAGGAAACAGAAATGTTTTGACTCAGTTCTCTTCTTTTGATATAGCTCCAAGTAGCACAGAAGTCACTTGGAGGTTTCTAAACTAACCGCAGAGTTAAAGAATTGTTCCAGTTGGAAAAGACATCTAAGATCATTGAGTCCAGTCATCCACCGAACACCACCATGGCCATTAAACCACCTCCCGAAGTACCATGTCTACATAGTTTTTAAAATCCTCCAGGGACAGCAACTCCACCACCTCCCTGGGCAGCCTATTCCAATGCCTGACCACCCTTTCAATAAAGATTTTTTTTTTCCTAGTATCCAATCTAAACCTGCCCTAGCACAATTTCAGGCCATTTTTTCTCATTCTATCACCTGACACTAGGGAGAAGAGATTGACCTCTACATCATTACAACCTCCTTTGTTTTAGGGAGCAATAAGGCCTCCCGTCAGCCTCCTCCAGACTAAATAATCTTAGTTCCTCCAGCTGGTTCTTTTAAGATGTGTTCTCTAGAGCCTTAACCGACTTTGATGCCTTTCTCTAGACAAGCTTCAGCAACTCAATGTCCTCCTTGTAGTGAGAGGCCCAAAACCGAACACAGTTGGAAGATTCCAGAACACTGTGAGCTTCCAGAAATTTGGCTGTCAGGAAAATACTAGGCACACTGTAAGAGGATAGAATGAGTGAAGCCAAAAATAACATTCTCCATCTACTAATTTTGACATCATTTCATTACAGAAGCAGGATTTGTCCTGAAAGTCCAATTAACATCTAAATCATATATGTTAGAATGATATTTACCTTCTACAAGACTAGAATGAAGTATAATTATCTTCATTCAACCCTATAGACCTGTATCTGTGTTGGTGTTCAAGTGAGAAATTCCAATAAAACGAGACTCAAAATGAAACATCGCAGATGGTTTACAGAATTGTATTATACATTTATTATCAGTGGCTGGAAAAGCAAGACCAAACTGCTCCCCTTTAGTCTGATGGATTAGTCGAGCTAAGAGGAGAGTTTTGTTGCTTCTATCTGATATGATGACAGCTCTCCATGTTTCCTTATCCTTTTGTCCAGGCAGAGCTATGCTTCCTTATCAGTCTGCATCTGGTCCAGGTGACACAGCTGCAGTGTGGTGATTGCAGAGAGGACCACCAGGATAGCAAAGATAAACATATTTGTACTGTGGAGCTTGCAAAGTGTCATGTCCTTCTGAGTACATTATATAGGAAGCACACTAGGGGATAATTAGGCATCAAATCTGTGTTTGTGGTGTGAAAACAAAGTAAAAGAGAACAGTGGCTGCACACAAAGCAGAATGAGTTTTTCTCCTTTTAAAGCCAGAGAGAGAACAAGACACAAATATTTTTGCATGAGCTTGAATTTTCAAGGAAAAGGGCAGGAGTGCCCTGTCGGGGCCAGGTTGCTGTCTGTTGTTATGGTAATGGAGAGAGCATCCTGTTTGCAGAAAAGAAAGAAGGAGAGTTGGAGGCTATAAAAGAAAATTGTTTTAAAGGAAGACAGAGACATACATGTTTGAATATGGAAAGAGGACAAAGCTAAGTGTCAATGGCCATGCTTAAAATGCTCTTACATTCCCTTTTTGAGGAGTCAGATTTATTGGAATCACTACCACAGTCACCAACTGTGTGTAAGAATATGACTGTGTTACCCTGTTCTCCTGCACCCACTTTAGCTGAAGGACTTACAACCACTTTTGTGCACTGCCTCAGTGTGCATAATACTTGTGAGAGTTCTTCCAGTATCAGTTACCCCTGCATCTGCTACCTTTCTAATAAATTGACTTGATCTCAATCAGTCTAGCATTAAACTTTGTTTTCTGCTTGGGGTACATTATGTGATGAAAGCTACTTCTTCGACATGGGAAGCTCCCTGAATCCCCTGAGGAGCAAACTTTCTAGTTAGACAGCTAGTCTCAAGATGCACACAGAAAATTCTGTCTCCTGGGGATTGAAAAGGTCTTTGTCAGAAGTAATGCTGTGATACATCATGGGTCCAGTACAGGAAGTTATTTTCAGCTGTAGCAAGGCAACCTGGTAGGACAGAAGAGTAGCCTGTACCAGGCAATTGGATAGCCAGGAATGCAACAAAATGCTTTGCTAAAAAGATTTAATGAAATCCCTGTGCCCCGCTCACCAGAAGGAAACATTATAAACCAGGAATAAGCAACACAAAACAAAGACTTTTCTTTTAGTCTTCTTAAAGAAAAATAGAAGGGAAAAAAAAAAAGGGAAAAAAAAAAAAAAAGGAAGGAAAAAGCAGACTACTGAATCTTGCCCAGTGATTTCTGTTCCCTTTGTCTTTCCACTTCTTCCTTCCTGAATAAAAAGTTCCTGCAAGTTAGGCTGTTCATGAGACAGTGTGAAAGCATGGCAGTCTCTCCTCCTCCAGCACTTTTTCACTGGCTGGCCAATGTCCATCAAATCTGACAGAGAGGTTTCAGATTTTAACGTTCTTACAACTTCTGCGAAAATAGATAGCTAGAGGCAGAATAGAGACTGTAGTGATACCTACACTGTGAAAAGCCAGAGTGTGAACTGAATACACACATTCTTGTGTTGAAGAATGTAGATAGGAGAGAGAGGTTATAAATTTTTTAATTCTTGGAAAAGATTCAATCAAAGTTTGAACTTTATTAGACATCATCTTACATTCATTCTCCTTCTCTCTTTCCCTCCCCTTATGAGTTCTCCGGTGTTTAATAAGGAAAGGAAACATGCTGCAGGCTTAGTTTACTTCATTTAAAAAGCCATTTGATGAAACACAAATCATTTGGAAACACAACTCTATTAGTTCCAGTATTTGTGGAACTATTTATTATTTAAAGCAAATGATAGTTCCATTACACTGTCACAAAAGAATGAGCCAGTGGTTATTGTCTTTCTATCTCTCTTCATTTCATCATCTACTCTCTCTTGTCTAAAATATTCTTAGTTTATGGATTCTTCCCTTAATTGTAGTTTCAAATCACTCCTTTCCCTGGAAGACAGTGTGAGCATTCTTCTCTTCTTCCCCCTAAATATTCAAGTTGAAAAGGCAATCTCAATACAAAACCTAGTAAAATTCTGAAGACAGTGTCTACAATATTATTGCACTAAAAGTCACGTGAAATTCTTTTAGTATAACAGAAAGTGTCATCCTCTCTTCTCCTATACCCCACAGGTATAGGACTCCACAAGATTCCTAATGTTTTGCAGTACCAGTTTAGCCTCCTGGTCTGTCACCATAACACCCTTTTTGGTTTGTTTTGTTTTGAATATTGGCAGAAAGCCTTTGGGGAAGTCTTAGAATTCAAAGAGTCCTCACATTACATTTTCCTCATTTTACTTTCCTAGAGCAAATTAATATTGATTTGATAGAGTTTTTAATTTCATCTGCAAATGTGCCCACCTGTGCTCCCTAATGTGTTTTACTTTCTTGTATTCTAAGATCCACATAAAGGTGATATAGTGTTTGGACCACTTGGAATAAAATGAAAACTTGAAAAGGCAGTTTGGAGGCTAACAACTGGCATGTCAAATGCTGACTGCTGAACCAGTTTAACACTAGATTGATGAAGACTGACTCTCACCTTCAGAAGAGATAACATGTCTCAAGACATAGTATCCCTGATGAACTGCAATCTATTATACTGTTAATTGGACAGAAAGAAATTAAGGTGAATTATTCAACAGAATACAGAGATATGAAATCAGTTAAGTCATTACACTGGAAAAAAATATTAAGTGCTCTAGATTAGGGAATGTTATTCAAAAGAACATCAGTTTTAATAAAATATTTGTTTTCTTGCTCAATGAAGTAATTCACACAGATTTTAGATTTGACTGGGTTAAGGTTTTTTTGGTTTTAATCAGAAAATCATTTTTAGTACAACCTACTAGAAGCAAATAACTGAGCAAGTACTGACTCTCATATGGATTTAGGACCAAGTTCAGAGCTATGTAACAGATGTCAAACCATGTGGATTTTCATCAGATTGCATAGGCACAAAAGGTGCAAGAAATGCTAAAACCTGGGGTTTTAAAACTCTTGTTCTCCCCTTATAATTTGCAGAGAGCAAATCCTTGAAGTCTAATTTTTGAACTCATTTTAGAAGCAGTCTAAATTTGGTGGTGGTGTAATATTTTACAAAGATACATATGTTTTCTAAACAGTATGCTGACTGTTTCTTACTCACTCTAATCACATTTATGTCCTGATGAAATTCCTCATTTACTCCATCCCTAGTTAGCTGGCCCAATAATTTTCACTCACTCTTCCAAACATTAGATATTTTTTCCTCTTTTGCTTGCAAGAAGTTTTTGGATATGAGAAACCACATGAACCTCCTTCTAGAAGCAGACTTTTGGAAAGAGAAACAGATCCATATTCTTTACTCAGTGACTAGGAAAACACAGAGAGGCAACTTTATAAACAACCCAAGTCTGTTTCAAGACCATAATGCATTGCTTAAGGACTGGTGAAAAAAGCCAAGTGTTCAGGTCTATTTTGTAGTGACACTTTCCCTGGTGACAATGACCAGGCATATTTGTCATATGACAGAATCTGAGGCTCAAAATCAACATGCAAATATGTGTCTCCTATAAAAATAATCATGCCACCTGTTAAGTAAATGTCTATGATGCCTTTTATTATCCTTGTAAAATCTATTTACATTTTGCTCATAATTTGACACATATAGCCCCCTACACACATATGTCTCTCTGTATAAAATTACTTACATAAAATATTAGTTTCTTAATAAAAAATATCTATAATGAACTTATTAATTCAACATAGCACTAATTCTTAGACTTTTATCATTGCTTTGTGTAAGTGGAAGTTTTAAATACACAGCCTACCTTTAGTACTTGGGAATAGCTCCTGGAAACATGACAGCTGCTTTCCTCTCCCTGCCCCACCAATTCAACTGAGAATCAAATCATTAATGTACTCAGGATCAGTAAGGTAATTACATGTTTTAGTAGCTTCATTAAGAAGTCATCAAATATATTTCATTATAATTTCTGTTCTCCTCAAACTGTCTAAAAGATGAGGGATTTTAGGTAAGAGAATGCTAAGGTGCTATGTTTCTTTACTTTAGACAACAACCTCTTACAAATCAGTAACAAATGATGCTCAAAAATCCCTCGGTATCTTAAAGAGGGAAAAATTACATAGGTAAACAGATAAATCTTTAGTGCATTTGTCTTTATGGGAGCAGCTCCTGCTGTTGGTCTGTAACCTGGAGGGCATTATTCTTTTCTAAATTGCCTGTAGTGTCCCACAGCACAGTGATAAATAGAAACCACTGAAAGAAATAACGTTCGTTCTAACACACAAGAACTTTCCAGACAGACATTGGCCTCTGAGAACAAACACTTAGATAAAATAGATTAGTTGCAATTGCAGAATATATCACTCTGAGTCCCTGTGAACAGACATTATCCCAGCTGTGCAAATAAGTGCCGTTATGCCAATCATTAAGTAATAAATACATTGAAGAGATAGCCTAAAACTTTAAGGAAAACAGAGGAAAAGGTCTCTCTAAATCAGCCATGTTTTATATGAAGCCAGTGATATATTCCCAAGTGCTACTTTAAAAACATCACTGATAGTGTAGGTGGTTCTACATTGTTTTGTGGCAGCAAATTCCCTTTACCAGACAATTAATAAAACAGGAAAGAAATGAGTGCTACAGAAATGCAATTAAAAGTACTCGTTCAATAATAGGACGTAAAACTCCCTGGCAATTTTATTTCTTATTTATTATTTCACCTAAAATACATATGCTAAGGCAGAATGTTGTCTATTTATGGTTACTCAGAGTAACATTTAGCTGGGCTGTTTACATATTTGCTTACTAGCTGTTTCAAAAGTCTGACCAAAATGTAAACTGCTTCAGAAAATGCTCTTATTCTGGTTTGACTGCTAGTTGTATGGCATGTAGATTGCTCTCATGAACTGATGTCTCTAATAAATTGAAGAGGTTTTAAATGCAGCCAGAACCATAAATAGGTACTGGGACACTACTAGCTGTTTTCTCTGCTTCCCTTACCCTGGTCACAAGACTTTAGGAATTCAAGTGCCTGGGATGAGCTGAGCTCTCTAGTGTAATTAACGCAACCTCACACTAATCATTCATCCTGTCAAAAAATATTCTTGCTTCTTACATTTAGACACTAGAGGCAGTTAAGCAGACAGTCTTCCTCAGTCCTGTGTGTCCTGCAGGAAAAGTTGGAGTTTGAGGCAGGAGGGCCAGAGAGCACAAAAGTGAGGCCAAGAATGGACAGAAAAGGAAGATGGAAAAAGATGTGGTGACGCCACCTGGAAAAGGAGTGGACACCAGATGTAAGAAGCAAGCAGCCTGCTTGCTAGGCAGTCTTTAGATGGGCACAAAAGTAGCTGAGAAAACTGCATCTGCATGCCACCCCCTTTCCTCTCACAAGATGCATTTTCTGTCAACCTTAGACTTTATTTGCAACCTGTCTGGCTTGTTTATTTATTTTTTATTCTTTTGATATAGGATTCAGTTCAAAAATTACTTCTATGAATATTTAGTTTGAATTAATGAGATAGATTTTATCTAAGACTACATGCTTGAAGGTTAATTGGGAACTGTACTTTTTAATTTGTGGATGCACTATTGTTCAGTAGAAGGAGGTGATGGAAATAGAAATGTCTGGTTTTTATGTGTCTTGATCTAGCTCAAGACTAACCCATCAGTAGTCTCCCAGAAAAATGATAAAAGGCATGGAAGAGGATTAAAGAGGGGCAGGAACAACTGGCTGTCAATGGAAAGGGAGGATACACCCTCCTCTCTGGAATTTTTGTTGGTGCCAATTTTAATTGGATGAAATGGACTCTTAAATGTGCATATGAGATCCAAGTCCATAATGCAGAACAAAGAAAATGTCTGCTTGAGTTCCATGGGGTTTTGAGGCAGCCTGCAACCTTTTCTGACCTAGTTACCTCGTTGCTTCTTCAAAAACAAAATCAAGTAAATATGATAATTGCTGGCTGGGACCTATCCATTTTCCAGAATGCTGCAGATTTCTTAAGCTTCTAGCTGTTCGGTCTTCATCTCTTTTGATCAAATTTTCTCCTTTTTTGCTTTACATTTTTTTTTTTGGTCCTGTTTTGTTTCCTGTCATTTAAATTTTCTTATCATCTTTTCCACCCATCTGCTCTGGACTAAGGAATCATAGCATTTTCTCTTATTACTGGTCTTTAGGAATATAATTCATCTCAAAGGCTAAAGTAAAAGTTTTATCATTCTCCCTCTCTATAAACATCTGTTAATCATACTTTCTAGTCCACAGGACACTTCTGCAGTAGACCTAATAGTACTGATTCATACTCCACATGTGATTGTAATTCATTTAGAAGTACATGAACTGACAATAAACTAACTAGTTTTAATACTGTATCTTCATAGGCTTACAAAAATGTCAGGAAATTATGGAGATAGTAAGGATGTTTCTTTCACTGAAGTCTGAGCCGTCATACTCATACTGCTGCATGTGTTACCTGACCACACTGTTATGAACATGCTAGCCTTTAACATTTGGCTACCACAGAAATGGACCCTTACTGATATGACTGAGGTGCATCTTTTGAATTTTGCCATGTTTGGGAATTTAAATCAGAAACATCACAGAATCGCAGAACTGTATTGATTGGAAAAGATCTCTAGGATCAGTGAGTCCAAACATCAACCTAGCACCACCATGATCATTAAACCATGTCCCAAAGCACCACGTCTACACATTTTTTGAACACCTCCAGGGATGGTGACTCCACCACCTCCCTGAGCTGCCTATTGCAATACCTGATCACCCTCTCAGTAAAGAAATGTCTTTCTTGTAGTGAAGGGCCCAAAACTGAACACTATTCAAGGCGCAGCCTCACCAATGCTGAGTACAGGGGTATGATCTCTTCCCTGTCCTGCTGGCCAGACTATTCCTGATACAGGCCAGGATTCTGTTGGTCTTCTTGGCCACCTGAGCAGACTGCTGGCTCATGTTCATATGGCTGTCAACCAACACCCCCAGGTCCTTTTCTGCCAGGTAGCTCTCCAGCCACTCTGCCCCAAGTCTCTAGCATTTTGTGGGCTTGATGTGAGCCAAATGCAGGACCCAGCACTTGGCTTTGTTAAACCTCATGCACCCAAAAATACTGAGGGAGCTGGCTGATGATAAAGCTAAGCCTCTCCTTCATTTTTTAAAAGATCACAGAGAACAGGAGGCAAATTTGAGGGCTGGAGGACAGCCAGTGTCACTCCAGTCTTCAAAAAGGGCAAGAAGGAGGACCCAGAAAAGGTGACAAAACAGCTCATTCTTAAGGTCATGTGAAGGAATAGAAGATTATCAAGAGTAGCCAGCATGAATTCACAATGGGGAAATCATGCTTTAGCAATTTGATAGCTGTGTATGATGGTCTGACCAGCTGGGTATATTAGAGGAGAGCAGTGGATGTTGTCTACCTAGACTTCAGCAAAGCTTTTGATAGTCTCTCATAACATTTTCAGAGGCAACCTTAGGAAGAGTGAGTTGGATGAGTGGACAGTGAAATTGATTGAGAACTGGCTGGAGGACAGAACATTGCAATTAGTGTTGCAGTCTCGTTGGAGGCCTGTAGCTAGTGGTGTTCCCTAGGGGTCAGTACTGGGTCCAGACTTGTTCAACATCTTCATCAATGACCTAGCAGAATGGATGGAGTGTACTCTCAGTAAGTTTACTGACAATAGAAAGCTGAAAGGACTGGCTGACACACCAGAAGGCTGTGCTGCAGTTAAGTGATACCTGGACAAGCTGGGTGGAGAGGAATCTAATGAAGTTAAAAAAGAGAAAGTGTAGAGTCCTGCACCTGGAGAGGAATAACACCAGTACAGATTAGGGATTAACTTGATGGAAAACAGATCTGCAGAGAAGAACTTGGGAGTCCTGGTGGACAGCAAGTTAACCATGAGCTAACAATGTGCTCTTGTGGTCAAGAAAGCCAATGGTATCTTAAGGGAGGTTCTCCTCTCCCTCTAGTCTGCCCTAGTGAGGTATGACCTCACCAGGGCAAACTAGAACGCAGGAAGTTCTGCCTAAACATAGAGAAAAACTTCTTTAATTTGAGCATGATTGGAGCACTGCAACAGACTGCCTAGAGAGACAGCGGAGCCTCCTCTGGAGACTTTCAAAACCCACGCGGATGCAACTGTGCAACCTGATCCAGGCAAAATTGGTTTTGTAAGGGGGGTTGGATTGGTGATCCCTAGAGGGTTCTTCCAACCCCCACCATTCTGCAGTTCTATGATTTATTAGTTCTTACTATGTTGAAACAATGTTTATAAGCAAAAATATTCTCAGAAACTCTGATAATTCAGATAATTTATACTGTAAAGTATAAAACCTGTTAAATTTAAATGCAGTACTTAAGTAAGGAATTAATGTATCCTGATGTAATAAAATTGAGTTTTAAACATAAAAATGCAATCTGAAAATGAAATTAACTTGCATATAGCAGAGTGGTTGGATGTTGACCATATGAAATAGAAAGATTTTTTCAAGAGCTAAGGGAAAAGAAATTTAAAAAGATAATTATTTCTGCTCAATTCATCTAACTTTAAAATACAAATCTAATGGATAAAGACAAATGGCTGAAAAATAAAATAACTGCTATGTTTGGGTAGTAGAGAGATTTTTACTAAATTTGAAAGAATCGTTAAATATACTGTGAATGCAAGAAATAGTGGAATTGCTAAAATTCAAAGACAAATAAGAAAATCTCTACCTCAATAAGTTTTATTGTGAATAAATCAATCCTAAATCAGATACAGCAAAGTATAAAAACTAAAGATTATTTTGTCTTTGTGAAGTACTGTCACCAGCTCCTCGAGCAAAGCAAAGCAAAGCAAATCAGTCTATCAAGCATAGAGCCAGGGAAACTGTCAGACTCTAAACCCAAGGGAGTACATGCTGACTAGATTATGCATGAAATCCATTCTTCAGGATAACCCATCATTTTAGGCATTTTCTTCCACATGTAAGCACCATTATGGACTGGAAAATGAGATAATTCAGTAGGTTTCAAAACAGGTGTATTAAAGATGTGATAGTAGCTCTTTTATTTCCCCTAAAACCCTGAAGAACCAAGGGAATATTCACATGACATAACTCAACAAAGACAAGTTTATTAAAGATGCATTAGTAGCTCTTCTGCATACACTAAAGCCCTGAAAACCAAAGGGTCCTGTTAAAATCACATTTCACCACAAAGTAATTTGGCATAAGTCTTTTCGTAATCCAATAAGGCAGAGAAAGAACAGGCCAGGAAACTGATTAGTGATTGAAAGTGGAGGAGGAGAAAAATAGTTTTGTGAGCCGTGCAAAGACAGAGAAGTTGCTCAATCTATTAAACATACCTGGCTTAAAAATCTGTTTTGTGTTGACTTCATGTAAGAGAAGATTGCCAGGAAATGGTAAAATTAAAGCAAGTAAAATGCAAATATTCTACCTTGTTCAGGTTTTCCTCAGGTTTTCATGTTAAATAAAGGACAAAAATAGAGTCCAACAGAGAAGAAAGATTTGGCCATGTAATTACTAAATCTGCTCACAGGGAACCAAACTGTGTCTTTTAACATGTTTATATTCAATTGAAGCCAACATGAAAATGGGCAGAATAAATGCAATTTATATTTGATGTTTTCAATTAAAATTTTATCTGTTCTTCCCAAGCCAAATAAATGAGTGACAGGGTGAAAAAAAAACAAAACCAAACAACAAAAAAACTGGGACTTGAGCAGCTGAGTCTAGCTGAGAGCTATCCACATCCATGGTGGGGAGTTTGGAGTAGATGATTTCTAAGGTCCTTTCTAACATAAGCCAAACTATGATTCTGTGATTCTATATTTTCTCACCACTTATGACATTGATAGAGCACACCACTAAAAGCAGTGTAATAACAGAACCAAGACCAAGATGTTTCGAACAAAAAATCTTGAAGAATGGGAAACCAAAAAAGCCTCTAGTGGAAACAGCAGAAATAAAAGAATAGATAAAAAAATAATAAAGAGACAGAATGAGAGAACAAAATTTAACAATTAGGTCCCTACAAGCTTCTGAGATATACAGGAGGATATTAATTTAGAAATAGTGTAGTATGTTTGATAGACAGCAATGTTCCAGCTATCTTTTATGTACACAAATACATTTTAATAAGGAACTTTTGATTATCACCTTCAGTATTAACAAGACTGAACTTATTAATTAAGCACTATTTTTTGAAATTAGGTTTTAAAGACTAAACTGCAGATTTTGTATGGATCTTCTGATGTCCTGCAATTTGGCATTCTCATTTAGTGCTCAAGAAAGTTCACTAAAATCTATTATCTAAAAAGCATCATGAAATTTTCATCAGCAAAAATATATGTTAAATCATAGTTATTAAAATAATATGACATCAAATTAGGGCTAGTCTGAAGTCAATAATAGTGCTTTTAAAAGTATATTGTCAAGTCTGCAATGTCTGAAATGTCTACCTGAAGACAAGAAATTTCAGTATAAGGGTAAATGAGGCACTACTGAATTGCTGTCATATTCAGCTATGCTGAGCTATGCGGCTTCATCAAAAGTGAAAGTGTATTTCAGCCACTTTAATTTGGTACAGAGAAACATTAAAACCAGCTTTTCTCATTTTCTTTGGAACACATGCAACACTTGACAAAAGTCAATTCTCACAAGATTTTAGATTGATTTACTAAAATACATTTCTGCATCTGAGTAGATGTGAAAGCAATGACTTTGTCTGTGTCCTGAGGAGAGGTGAGCTCAGCTTGCTTCCTTTTCATGCAAATTGGAAGTCGCAGACTAGTAAACCCTAGAGCACATCAGCACATCTCTCCAGCCTGCTTGCTCCTGTCCAATATGGAGGTGTTTCCATATGACTAAAATTGTAGGTAAAAGTGAAAGATCATCATCCCTTGAGTGTGAATATTAAACCAAGAACAGGCCTCTGGTAACTTGGTGAGATGGCTTTCACACCAAAGGTGGCATGCATGTCTACAACTACCTGTCTGGAATTGTAACCATATCTTACTTTTTACTTTTAGCATTTTCTGAATAGAAGATAATACTTTTTCTTCTGAAGTAACAAAGTAATTTCTTGTGTAGTCACTCAAACCATACAGGGGTCCTAAAAATATTTTCCTGTTTCTTTGAAGTGAGTTAGAAGGAAAAAGGAAATCCAAGGTAAAGCCTATACTATTCAAGGTGTAGGATAGATCAGTGACATCATGACCTGTGACCTGTTTTGTGAGTCACTACAAGCAATCTGACATATTAACATCATAGACAAGGTGCTATGAGTAATACGGTCATATCTGAGACACTGAAATTTAATAACAGACCTGTGAAACCTGAAGAATGTCTTTTCCTGAATTGGTGAGGTGGATTGAGCACTGGAGAATATATTTCAGGACTGTGATATTGTAATAGGTTTACAAAGCTGTAACTGACAGTTTTCTCAATGTTCATTCAAGTGTATGATAGCAACTAGATGAAAATATAAAAATAACGAAGCCACCAAAGCAGGAATAATTCAATGGACAATATTATTCAGGATGAAAATCAACAGCCTTCTGAATTTGAATATGGAACACAACTGCAACCTATATGACTTCTATATGATCTCCAAGGTGGAGTGAAAATGTAAAGAGGGAGGGTTGTGGAAACAAAATTAGGGTGTCAAGCCACACATATGACACCATCACCTTGTTACCAAAAAAGCCCACAGATCTTATCAGAACTTTATATTTTTATTTATTTTTCTTTTCATGGGACTAAAGGATTGTACTAGATAGAAAAGTAAAATTTCTACTATTAAGATGTTCCTTCACGTTTTAAAATTTTAGGCATAATGCTTTTCTTAAAAGGAGATGTTATTAGTCATAGCTGTCCAGAGTAAATTTCTGGTTTATACACTTAGTTAATACATAACAGAACTCTATTTCTTAGTGGCTTTCATGGCAATAGTCAATTTATATTGCTGTGTAAAACACTTCTTTACTTACTTCTTCATACACTATAATGATTTTTTTAAAGACCATTTTAAAGGAAAAGCTATATGGAGATGAAAATTATTTAGTAGCACAAGCCCAATTTTTATGTCACAAACCAAAACACACTTAGAATTTGCCACTAAATTCTGGGCCAGCTGTGGATTTAGGCAGCTGTACAATTCAGGAAAATGAACCCCCCATTATTTAAATTGGTATTCTAAACAGAATTCTGAGAACATTCCTCACAATCAGGTCTGGTATTATTTACATATTTCAATTACATTAATACCACTACACTAAGTTAAGAAGACCTCAGAGAACTAGAGTGGATGTAGTATCTCCATAATCAGATTTTCTAGAATAATGTCTTGACAATCTCTGTAGCTAGACCTAGAGACTTTTAAGTAGCCCTTTCTATTTTTAAACCCAGAATTTCTCTCCTGAAATGACATTCTATTATTCCTTCTTTTCTGTGTTGTTTAATAGATCCTCCCTAGATGGTACAATAAAAAAAATGATCAAACTGCCCTGTTCTGTATTTAAAACTAATTTGGTAGCCAAAAAAAACCCAAACCAAACCAGAACAAACCACAAACAATATTCATGACAAATTATTATTTGGAGAATGGCAATTTTAATAACCTTGGCTAATTTTTAGCTTTTTGAAATAGCAAGATAAATCATGAACCTCTTCAACTGTGCCTTTTTTACCTTGCACATGTAGATGGATCTTGGACCCTCCCTACTTTGATGTTCAAGATTAGTGTTGAAAATAACTGTTCAAAACTAGTAACGTACATAATATACAGTCATATGCAAAAAAATATTCTGACTAGAATCTTCTATTTGCTGTTCCATTCAATTTGATACATTATCTAGACTTCTTCAAGACTGAGGGCTTTTAATAATAATTTTAAATTACAGACCTTGAAGCTTGACATGGAAGAACCACAGTAAAAACAGTCAATAGCAATGCAGAAAGAAGACCATATATTTGTCCAGTTCCTTTTCAGAGACACAACTTGAAAGTATATTTAATTCCAGGCTTCCTAGTCACAAAGGCTGCTGATGCTCAGAGCTGACCATGCATATGCTAATAGCATTATTCAGAGATCATGAAGAAAAGGCAAGTTCTTTGTTTCATGCAGCAATACCCCTTTCAATCAACCTCATGCTGAGAACCATTTATTACCATAACATATGACACAGGAAATCTGAAGAGGCAGTAAGGGGTAAATTTTCAGATTATCACATGCCATTCTAGCTGTGACTTTCTTATTAACTTTTGAAGAGTCATGTGTCTTAGATCAGCTCCAAGCTCTGAAATGCATCCCTACACATGCCCTCAAATAAATCTTTACAGACCTCATAATTTTCCATATTTCCCTTAGTTTCTATAAAATAACAGACACTACTACCTAAGCAGACCATTCACAAATTTTCTTCAAACTTCAGGTAGTGTTTAAGGTGACCTTGTAGTATGCATGGGTACAAACCTCAGCTCTTCAGCAGTTTCAGGTCAATAAGGGAGATTAGCGAAGAGAAAATTCTAGTCATAATGCACCGGTAATGATCCTACACTATGCAGAGAATAGGATCTTATTATTCATTTCCTTTACCTCAAAGAAGCTTTGCAAAATAGTTAATAAGAAATTTATAAAGAAATATATATATACAGAAAGGAATTATGTTTTATTAGATAGACATCCTGAGGTGGTGTACAGGTTTATCCACTCAAAATGAGGATGTAACAAGGATATGCCAACTTTTTTATCCTGTCTTCTCAAGTGGAAAATTCTGTACGCTTGCCTACTCAAAGCTTGCTGTCTATTATATGCTCAAAGGCCATAATTATTTCAAAAATAGACTTTTGAGGAAACCACATAATTAGTCCATTGCAGCTGGTATAAAAATTACTGGCAGAAGTAGCAGTATCATTAAAAAATTGGAACTATACCATACCAGCTATACTCCAGGGCAAGTTAAACACACAGAACCCCTAGTAAATATTTTAGAATCCAGGATGGTATACACTGAGGACACTCAATTTCATTCTTCCTTATTTTTACACCACTGATCCAGACCCCACAGAAAAAAATCTCTACCAAGATGGAACAATAGTGGAGTCTGGTTTATATAAGTCTAGTAAAGCGGAAGAAGAAACTCAGGGGTTTGCATAATGACAGAATGTTATGCGTTTAAAGGGATGTCTGAAGATCACAAAATTTATTTCAACTGCCCTGCAGGATCACCTAGAATAAACCACACAGGAATGCATCCAGACAAGTTTTGAATGCCTCAAGGGACTGACTTCACAATTTTCTGCTTAGCCTGTTCCAGTGGGAGTGGGCAGTCTTGAAGGGATTCACAATTTTATCATAATACCCCAGCAAGAGCTCCTTAAATATAAGGTGGCTGGGATGCTGTGTTAAGTTTCTCTGAGGATTCAGTGTCAGGATTTGATGCAACAGCTCCTGAAATTTTCCAGTTGTCTCTTCTCTTTCCAGTTCTCTGCCACTCTCAAAGTGAAGAATTATTTTCTTTAAGTTTACATGGAACCTCCTGTGTTCCAATTTGTGTCTCCTCAGTCATGCAATGAACTGTAATGCAAACTAATCTGTAATATCTGTGATTCTGTAAGGAACCTGACAGAGTAGCTTTCTCAGATAAAAAATTTCCTCTTTAGTTGTGACTTTTTTACAATTATTCAGGAGCCTAGCACTGGCTGCTTTTAGAACTGAGATGCCTACACCCTAAATTATGCTTCTAGATACATCTTTTTAAATGCTCCAATGAAACTGCACTTATAGATACACCAGCATCTTATGTTTAGATTTTCCAAGTGCTTGAGGTGTGCTGTGGTGTAAGTACATCAATTTTTAAGGTCAAGTGGTTTTCAGCTTTGCTAGGGTCAATATGGGGTTTTTGCACCTTAAAGTTCTGAAGGATCCAATCTGGAAATTGCATTTCAAGCCTCTCTAATTCATCTAACACCAAAATCCCACAGATAGGAAAAGAGTCATCTTATACATTAGCCTAACTGCTACAAAAAAACCCCAAACCAAACCAAACCAAACCAAAACAAAAAAAACACACAACGAAAAAAGTTTGAGTTTGGATTCAGCAATCTTCATGGTCTCTAGATTTTTAGTCACACACCTCCACAGTGATGAGAAAGACTAAAGTGAAGGGAAATTGCTGACTGAAATTTTTGTATAGCACTACAAAGAGCTGGAGTTTTGCAGATGAGAGGGAAAGATAGTATTACTTTGGGTATCAGGAATCTTACAGGTTATATATGCAATTTGGCTTTCCCTGCTTTTTATTGTCCTAAATACCCCTAAATGAGGGAGCAACAGACAAGGAGAGGACTAGGAATCAGAGCAAGGAACAGCAGCTGGCCCCAGTGGTCAGTTAGGAGACAATGAATTAAGCAGACCTTGATTTCAACCACGTTATGAATGTGTTCCAGAAAGTATGCATATTGCAGTAGGCTCAAAATATCTCTTTCTTTAAAGCTGGATATTTTTTATAACAAACCAGAAAAATTGGAGCCTAAGCTATGTATTTGGAGATTTTTCTTCCTTTTTTCTCCCCTGCATTTATACTAATATAATATAGCTGCTTCATCTCTTCTGTCCCTTCATCCTGCTTGCTTCTGTTTTCTTCCTCTCCAACCTACCTTTTAATATATTCATCTGTGCTTTCTTCCTTCATTCAGATCTTTTCTGTGTGAATGTTATTATCATTGTCATTGCATTCTTACTGATCATGAAAGGTAAAAACCTGAGAAATAATCACTGCACAGTGACCAAACAGAAAGTAATCCTTCCTGTAAATACTACTTTTGTGTCATGGGCATGGTCAAATCAGCACTAGAAATGTAGTGAGATCAGTTCATCTACATCTTTTTTTTTTGCTCTACAAAAAGTTTGCTGTGGGCTTTTTCATACTTTAGAGTCCATGAGAATTAATCTTTTTTCTTTTTTTTTTCTTTTTTTTTTTTTAGCTCCTATTCTTTCATACTTTTGCTTTATGAAAAACAGACTTCTGTCATAATGACTGTCTCAAAGTCATCCTTCATCCATGTAGTAAGACTTGTCTGTGAGCTTTCTTTTTTTACATCAATGACAATTTTCTTTTGACTCCTGAACACTTTTTGTTCTTCCTATTTTATAATTCATGCACAGTTGTGTTATAAAGACTCATCAAAGTCACCACTGTTCTACACTTATCTGCATTGAACTGTCTTTGTCATTTATTAGTCTTTTAAATGTTCTTTATATTTTTTATCTTGTTACATTCTCCTTCATTATTTACTGTTCTTCTATCATCTTTTTCTAATTCACGCTACTCTCCTCTTTCTCTTTAATTTTCTGGGCTTCAAACACTTTCAAATTAATCTTCAAAGTCAAAAGTCTTAACAGCAATTTTATTGTAAGTTAATAATGTGACTTTTTATTAATTAATATTATTTGAATCAAGGCACCCTTTCCTATTTTGAAAAGTTGGAAGTAGTCTTGAAGTACTGTGGGAGGGTATGTCCATGAAATTCCCATTGGTTTTGATGGGAATTGTAGTGCAGAAACCCTATGACATGCTTTGGCACTTCAAACTAACGATCTAACAGAATTTTTATAAAATGACCACCCACTTTGTATCTCAACTGCTAAATTCTGTCCTTAAGCCAACATGCAGCTTCCAACAGTTCCGAGTGTGTGGCACGTCAAAACAAAGGGTAGACTTTTGTCCACAGAATATGTAATCACTTACAAGATCAGTCACTTTCCTTTAGTTTTATTTAAGTCACGGGCATGGATTTTCAACGATTCATACTTTTTATGTATCTCTTATGATGGTATCAAGCTCTGCTAAGTTTGCACATCTATTTCTTTACCATATAAATATAAAAATATTTCTGTCTCATTTGTTAGGTACTCTGTTATTTAGTCAGTTGAAGATGAACCTGGGTAAAGTAGTTCTACTGGTGAGGTGGACTGTGGGGAAGAGATGCAATATTACCCTCCAACAATATGAAACATTTCTATGGCAAGTACAGTTGAGAAGACTTCTTTCCATATGGGATTTTTCACTCAGTTGTGAAGTTTATTAGAAGTACTGTGCCAAAATCAGAGCTTTACACTCAAGGAATACTGAATATGCTATAGTTCAATAGCAAAACAACTTTCTTACAAGCCTTGCAGATGAGGCAGGCATTTGAGATTCTTGCTTTACAGTAATTGCTTCCATTTGTGTGTGTGTGTGTATGGGCTTACACAGAAATGCATACATTTTATTGCTACTTAATGCCTAATTTTTAGGCAGCAAACTGAGATACATCATCTGTTTTAAAAGAACTGAAAGCATCCATCCACTTTCCATCTTCTGGTGTTGTATACATGCATTGTAACCATCTCATAAACAGTAGAATCCATGCCTACTCTTATCCATGAAATTAAATATTGAAAATCTCATTTGTGAATTTCTTAGAATAGAATTTCTTAGAAGTTCATAGAACAGAATAGAAGGATATTTTCAGCAAAACATCTCTCCCCTTTAAGTTTAATAATTAATCTTCAGTAGTAAAGTTCCATCATAAAGCCTTACAGAAATCTTTCATATCTGAAGTTGGTCTCATTACAAAAGGAAATTACCTCTAAAAGCTAATATTTCAATACTAGGAACTATATTTCTAAACTATCAGAAGCATTACATCTAGTATTTGTTATAATGTGTGTATGGGCTAACACATAAATTTATAAATTTTATTCCTTTAACAAAAGTATGACTTTTTTTAGGTGTCTGTATCATTTGATACATCAAGAATCATTAAAAAATCCAAGAAATTAGAAACTATGTACCATGCAGCTGTACAGGACATGATTTGTACATAGGAATCAATATTCCTCTTGCATAGAATTCCATAGAAAATTTTTTCTAATCAAAGTTTTACCCCAAATTACTAGGTAGATTCAACATCCAATTATTGCAGTCCCTATCAGTTGAACAAAACAGCACAGTTTGAAAGTAAAAATATACCTGCTGCATGATTATAAAGGAACCAAGGGCAGTTTTTTTTAATGATATGCAATATATTTCCTTTGAAAATTAAGAAAATAAAATTAGTGCTCAAACAAGTTTTAAAGAACTTGATCACATTCATACTCCAACTGATATCAATACTAAAGAGTGATGATAAACATCACACCTTTTCTGAAAAATCTCTGGAGCAGTGAAAAGTGTCTCTAAGCCCAGAATATGCAAGGTGGGACTAATTCGTTGCCTATCCAGTTGTTGATCTGATATGGTCATATTCAGAACTTGCTTCCCCAAGACAATGGCAAAAAAACAGTATCATTTTTGTTAATACAAGGCAAAACAAGCTCAGCAGTTAGTGGTGCTTCCATTAGCAGTCTATGGTACTTCACAGATAATTATGTCTACCAGCTGATATGCTGGGTGGATATTTTTGACTTTCAGTAAACACCCGCACTTTGTCTAAGCTTTCTCTCCCAATATCAATGTTCATCAATAAACATTTACTTGTGACATTTAAAGTCATACCTACTTCTGATTTTACAAAGATGGAATCTATTAACAGACAGTTATTAAAGACATTTGTCTGACACCATTTCACTAAGACATCTAATTGCATGTTACTTTAAAGTTAAATGGAATGAACGATTTGAGCATGTCCCTAAAAATAAGCATGTTTAACTAGATTGTGAATGAGTACCATGAGAGATACCTTCTCACAGACAGAGAGCTTTAGGCTGATTAATGTAAATTTTTTTTTTTTTTACACAGTAATAAACAAAAAAGCTATCAATTAATTCGTATTAAGAGATAAGAACAGACATCTGTAACTGGTTTATTTTGTAAGTGATGCACATGTGCATGCATTCATGTATAGTGAGGAGTCACAAAAAACCCAAACCAAATCAAAACAAAAACCTGAAAAACCAAAACCCAAACCAAGTAAGTCTTTAATATATACCAATAATTTCCATGTAAAACAACAAAGAAGCACATGTAAGGACAATTAACATTTAGTGTGAATTGTCTTATTGCACTAAGTGATTGTGAAAAGGAGAAATGAAAGAAACATTTTTATGCTTCACAAGCTTCTTCCTAATTTCCCTCATAGAAATGCAGGAGCTACCTGGATCAGATGGCATTACGCCAGTTTTGCAACACAGCTGCTCAACCCAAGAGTGCTCCCTTGAAAGAAAATCAGGTGGATGGTGGGTGGTAGCCATGTAAGGTCTTTAAATTTTGTACCTATGCAAGAAGAAAATGTAAACTCCTTTTCATGACCACAGTAGCCTATTTCTTAGAATTGCCGTACTTGTTTTGGTAATTCACAAAAAGATTCACATAAATCCTTTTTATTGTACTTAAAACATGGTGAGTGAATTAATTTGTCAAAAAATTAATCAAAGGCCTGTATTGTCTTGTTGTGTTTTTGGTTTTTTTTTTCCCCATTGGAAGAACATTTATATTCTTACAGAGAACAAAAGATTGTTAACATTTCAGATACTGCAATTCCCTTGTCTCCCCCTAAGTTTCAGTAAATGTTCTCTATTGAAAGACTTTTCATTCTATTTCTGTTAGGCAAAGTCAGAGTCAATTACAGAGTCATTATGTCTACATTTTCTTCAGACATCCTTTGCATCTGACTGGCAAATAAAGATGGTTTTAATTTTTATTATTATGTGTCCCTAAGGGTTTTATATTAGAAGTATTTATAGTTTCTAGTTTCCAGACTTCTCAAGGTTTTAAGAAAAAAGAATAATCCAAAGGCGAAAGTAATAAATAAATAGATTTCTAATCCAGCCACAGAAAAAGTTATCTACACAAGAGTTCCAGTGTTCCATTACTGTCTAATATTTATTGCTACAGTATATACAAAATTCAGTATCACAGAATTGTCAGGGTTGGAAGGCACCTCAAGGATCATGTAGTTCCAGCCCCCACGCCATGGTCAGGGACACTTTCCACTGGATCAGGTTGCCCAGGGTCACATCAGCCTGGCCTTAAAAACAGAATAGAATACATAGAATACATAGAATAAACCAGGTTGGAAGAGACCTTCAAGATCATCGTGTCCAACCCATCAACCAATCCAACACCACCTAAACAACTAACCCATGGCACCAAGCAGCCCATCAAGTCTTCTCCAATGATGGCGACTCCACCACCTCCCCAGGCAGCTCATTCCAATGGGCAGTCACTCTTTCTGTATAGAACTTTTTCTTAACATCTAGCCTGAACCTCCCCTGGTGTCAGCCTGAGACTGTGTCCTCTTGTCCTGGTACTGGCCGCCTGGGAGAAGAGACCAACATCTGTCTGTCTACAACCTCCCTTCCAGTAGTTGTAGAGAGTAATAAGGTCACCCCCCTGAGTCTCCTCTTCTCCAGGCTAAGCAACCCCAGCTCCCTCAGCCTGTCCTCGTAGGGCTTATGTTCCAAACCCCTCACCAACTTTGTTGCTCTTCTCTGGACATCCAGGGATGGGGCTTCCACCACCTCCCTAGGCAACCTGTTCCATTGCCTCACCACCCTCACGGTGAAGATCTTCTTTCTGATGTCTAATCTAAATCTCTCCCTTCCTCTACCTTGGATCTGTTTCCCATAGGCCTATCTCAGCATCTTTCTTGTAGGCCCCCTTCAGATACTGAAAGGCCCCAATAAGGTGTCCTTGGAGCCTTCCTTTCTCCAAACTTAACAACAGGGAAACGACTGTCAGAATTTCTGTTACATGTGTCCCATAGTACAATATAGAAAACAAAGACTTTTCCGTCAGCTGGAGTTGTGACTTCTCAAATAATTCCTAGAGATAACATAGATTTTTAATGTTTTCACTCAGTTACATTTTATTTTCTTGACATTTCAGCATTAAAGGAAAGGAAAGAGTGTTCTTTATGCTAAACTAAATTTTGGAATCTTACATACATGTGTGTTATTGCAAGTGTATACACTACTAAAAAGTAGAAATCTGGGTCCAAGGTGTGGGTCATGTGAAATTCTGATATTGGTCAAAATAAATCAAATAAAATAAATTATGCTACATCAGTTTTAGCAAAAAAAAAAAAAAAAAATTTCTAGAATTTGCCAGTTTTCTTAAAGATGAGTTAGAGCTTAACTCCATTACATTTATTTTTGTTTATCTCATTTGAAGAAATGTATCATAGGTCTTGGTCAGACACCGCCTCATTATCGTTTATTCATCATAACACCATTTTAAGCAGCTAATAATTATTTAGAATGATTTACTGTAAGTGACTGTGTCTTATGTCAGTTTTCATTAATCAATGACAAAATGCAAAATTTACAGTTTTCACCCTGATTATTCGAGTACAGGTCTCTCCTCTTCATGTTTGATATAAGATGTGATTAATGAATATTTTGTTAATGATAAAAGCAATTATGTTTTTGTGACACATGATTTTTATTTTGCAGATCTTCTTTAACCAAAAATAGTGGATGTAAGCATTGCTTTAAGTTAGCAGGGAAAAAGTAAAATTATTTGAGTATGAGAAAGCAAGGAGAATAATATCCTAAAGGTAGAGTCCTTAAATGCCAAGTGCCCTTTCTGAGCCTCAACCATTCATTCTGAAAATAGCCTATCAAAAAGGCTTAGAGGGAGCACTTTAATTACTGTTCCTTTGACATATGTAATATATTTTCAGAAGCAGGCCCATACATTTATTTAAGGCCAAATGTTGTACAACAAAACTGTCCTCAGATGTATTTTATTCTACCATCCTGGGTTTTTTTTCCACCTGGGTTACACTGCTGTTTTTTCAATAACTATAGTATTTCAGGAGAAAATTTAAAATGAACCTTAAATCATGTTCTCTTTTAACAGCACATAAGCTACCTGACCAGGTGTGAGAAAAACAAAACATAGTGTAAATAATCACAGAGTTTTTACAATTTTCTCATAAGAAATCAAACACCACCACCCTATGTCACGCCCTACAAATACCCTTCATGAATACAGCTGAAAAATCCTGAAACCTGTCATGGATATGTACAAATAAAGAGTCCAACATATTTCCATGCAGACACTTCTTCCCTGCTCTGTCTCAGGAATTACCATATTCCATTGACTGCTGCATTACTTTTTTGAGGTTAAATGGAAACAAATAATAGGCTGGAAGGGAGTTTTGTCTAGAGGTCAGCTCAGACACAAGTCCTGGAGGTGAAGAGCATTTCCAAAAATCCAAGTGGCACAAGCCAATTTCATGAATAGATCTGTGTAGCTATGCAGTAGGAATAGGTCTGCAAAACCTTTCTGCTTTTGATACATACTGAGCAAGCAAGCTATTGTATGTTCAATTATCCCTGCACAACAAAGGAGTGGGGGCGCCTGTTGATTTGCAAAAATTATTGTGGCAAGATCAGAATAAAATGGGTATTTTGAAAGTTTATATAGAGACTAAATTTAAAAAGACATAAAAGATAGATATCTTACACACACACAAAAATGAACCTAGTAGCTATCACATAATCCTAAATAAATCCAGTGCATTGGCCCCAGTTGACATGCAGATGCTCCTATGACCCAATCCTCACATTAATTTCTGCAGAATTATTTTTTTTCACACTAATAGGTTCTATTTATCATATAGTGTTACAAACACATTTGTTTTGTCAGCTTCTGTATGAAGGTGAAATTCTTCAGTTAGTTTTTGAGCACCATAGAGCTGTCTCAGTACTCTGTTTGTGCACAAAAATAAATAAATAAACTAATTAAACTCTTTTCATTACAACTTATCCTCAGTAGCAAGAGAATCATGTCCCCAGTAATTAGAACTGCATTTGGCAATGCTTACATACTGTAATTGAAAAATCTGTGGGAAAAGAAAAAGGAAGGAAGGAAGGAAGGAAGGAAGGAAGGAAGGAAGGAAGGAAGGAAGGAAGGAAGGAAGGAAGGAAGGAAGGAAGGAAGGAAGGAAGGAAGGAAGGAAGGAAGGAAGGAAGGAAGGAAGGAAGGAAGGAAGGAGGGAAGGAAGGAAGGAAGAAAGAACATGGAGTAGTGCAGCTTTTTTCTATATTCAGATTTGATGAATTAAATTAAAGTGATTTCTTTGGTAAATTAAATGACTTTAAAATTGAAATTAATCTCTGAAAAAGAAACAGAATTTAAAAATGAGTAATGGAATTGTTTTCAAATAATGAAAAATAAAGCTAGCTGAAAGAGTTTTCCAGTTTGGTGCAAATGAGGGACAGTTAATCTCTATTTCATCTTTTCCTTCATCCAAGGAGAATATAAAATAATTTCCTTTCTTTCTAGACTATTTAGCCCAAGAAGGAAAAAACAAAACAAAACAAAAAAACCACCTGATTCTTGTGGCTTTCTTTTCTGGATATGCATGATCAGTCACTGCATGTGTCTTGACTCCATCATAATCTCAGTGCCTGTTTCTGTTTTTACATTCATCTTTGGTATCATAGGTTTAGTTTTAATATAGTCCGATTGATTTATCTGCAGCTACAAGACTGTTTTCATTCTGTTGCCCTCTGAAACATCTTTATAGCACAAATACAAACCTGTCCATACTCTCAAGCTGTGTAAAATTGATTTCTGAGAACAGATAGCAGAATTTAAGTGTATGGTAATATATAGCCCAGCTCTACAATGCCTGCACTAAAGATGGTAGAGTGGAGGTAAGAAGTATGTGATTTTTTTAGGACTTTTCAAAAATTCCAATCACCTTTACTCATTTTCATCCCAGCTCTCATGAAAGAAATGGGAATCAAAATATCTTTGTACAGTATAAATGGAAGTGTCTATGCCATTATGCACAACGGAACACCATTCCTTATAACATTTCTAGTTGTCTCAAGCTATTTATTATTCAAGGATTTAATGCTGTGTCCTTCCTAATCAGCATGAGCTCTGCCATGACTTTCAGAGGACTCAGCAGATAAGTAAAATCAACAAAATGAAGCATATGATCAAGCCTATGGGTAATTCTGGGAATGGCTCCTGGAATGCCTTTCATCTTCTACACATTTGAATGCAATTAATACCACTCTTGATTTAAAGCAGTTTGGCTATAATCAGTTCCTCACTTACGTTTACAGTACATCACTTACTCTTTTTAGCCATTCTTACATTGTTTTTTTGTAAGTTATAGGGATTATTTCATCTATTTATTTTTTCTAATGGATTTCAGAAATGCTGTCATACATTGAAAATTATTGTATTGTACCACACAGGACTGCAGGAAAACAGCACTAGAAATAAACAATCTATTCTTGAGATATTATGAGGAGAGTGGTCCTAACTAGGCTTAGGTATTTAGAACATGTTAACTAATATCTGAATTTATTATAGATATAATATCAGCAAGTAGAACCAAATATCTGAGCAACAGACCTGGAATAGTTTGATTGATGATGCTAGTAACAGTCATTAATTTGTGCTGGAAACTATTTTAAAAACTAGATGTTGTTATTAATAATTTTCTCAATGCATCAAATAAAAAAGAAGATGAAAGTTATCATTGCATAAAAATATTTTTTTCTTTCTCTAATTTCCTGAGTCATGAGTTTAAGTGCATGAGATAAAAATAAAATCTTGAGTTCTGCAGAATAAAAATACATGTATGACCAGTTGGACAGTGCTTTGGAAAGAAAGATCTATTCCACTAATTCTGTTGTGTTGGAAAGTTTTAGAACCTTCTGTTATTCCTAGAATCTCCGTGTGTGTAGAAGATCAGGTTCTGACAGCACAGAATGAAAGCACACGCTAAGTAAAAAATATGGTTAATAGACTAGAGGGCTCTGCTTATCATGTTTAAAACACAAGACATCTCACATTTATGCCACTGTAATAAAAGCCTTAAGGACTTGCATCATTTAGTTAATTTTTACAAAGCATTTTGAATAAATGTAGGATTATTTTTCTATTTAGAAATACAGAGAATGATATTCTACACATATTGATAATCCAAGGTAATTTTTCTTGAAGAATCAGAAGGCAAGCCCATATTCAGTAACTTGAATTATTGTGTGGGGTGGTAGTTACACTTTAAACTAAGAGACTGAAATAGGACATTGGAGTTCAGGAGTGTCAAAGAATTAGTTGCAGCAGTACAAGTTCTGAAGAAAGTCTAGAAATAAACTTATTCTCCTGAGACTAGAAAAAGTTCTGAAGTAACGAGTGTTATAAATTATGGAAGCTGCTAGAGCCTAATTGAATCAATCTCTAACAAAAAAAAAAAGGACATGGAGCAAAAAGTCAAAGTTTATTTCTATAATTTGTAGATGGAAGCATGTGAGACAATTAAGCAAACCTTCTCAGCCCGGCTAAGCTATAGAAATCGTAGCTGTACGACTTTCTTCACCATTCCATCCTCTCTTGGGAGGCCAAGCCTCTTTTTAACTGAGCCTCTTTTTTACTGAGAAAAACAGTGCAGAAAAATACTCTGGGTGGAGAGAGAGGTATACAGAGAAACATAATGATTTAGTAAAGATACAAATAGGATATGTTTTTTCAATTTTTTACCAAAATAGTTATGTTTCATTGTCATCACCCCCCACCCCCCAATTATATTCATAATGATAATGATTAATCACATCAATTCTACTACAGAGGAATGACAGGACAGTTTATGAAATGAGGGACTATGAGAAGATTTGTACTTTGTGACACCTATAAACCAAAAAATGGAAAATACAAGGAGTGTTTGTGAGGAAACTATGGTTATCAAAACATCTAAAACCCAAAAATATCGTAGCAAAAATATCCCAAAATCTCTCACATTTTCATTGTGTTGTTACAGATATCAAAGGGATTTGGAATTAACTTGTATCCTGACTGTTCTGTACCATTTCATATTGCCATAGCAGTTGTCATTTCTTTCTGAAGTACAGAAAAGAATTGATTCAAATGTTTTCTTCCATGCATTCAGTGTATTAAAGCATGGTAAACATGACAAATTCCTTGCAGGCTGGTAAATTATTTTAACCTGACTTATGTCGAAGTTTGGAAGTCATAAAAAGCAATCATTTGAAGACAAGTCAGGAGAGTAAATATTGCTTTAATGGAGGGATATGTCTGACTGCCTCTTCTCTGTCTTAGTTTCCATTGCTAACAGGTGGTTACACATCAGAGCTCTTGTGTAACCACATAGGAATAATGAATAATCACTGGTTGGTCAGTGGGCATCAAGTTAAGCATTGTACATCTCTCAGAACCAATGGAAGACAATCATACTTCCTATTCCTATCTATGACAGATTTGAAAACACAAACAAAAAAAGAATTATTCCTATATTTTTAAAAAAAATCATTATGTAGGAAACTATTTATTTGCAATACTGACAACTCTCACATGGTAATATTTAAATTCCTACAATTAAAATCAACAAGTACTCTCACTGTAATTCTTTCCACTACATGCTTACGGTTTTCACAAAATACACTTACTGAAAATTGTTTTTCATTTATTCATTGAGGCCAGTGCAATATACAAATTCAATTTAGTGTCCACTTTAACTAGAGGTCTTCAAAATACAGACTCTTTGACTTGATTTTATTCTAACCCAGCAGTTGAAATAAGCAGAGTGACTGTGTGAAATTGTATCCACTTGCAATTTCTGAAGTATTTTATTTTGCAGTGAAGTTTCTCAATGCTCTTTGTCTCAGGTGATATTTTTATCTACCTATGAAAGTGCTTAGTGGATTAGAATACATTTATCTGTAAAGAGCATGAAATCTGTCTTTTTCCAGATTATGTAAAACTAATACATGGAGGAACAAAAAACAATAGGATATTAGCCAAAAGAAAATGCTATCCAAACTAATGGTATCTCAATAAAGACAATTGCACTTTTGTTCTTCTGTCCCCTCAAAACCTATCTAGTATTGTTCGAAATGTTTCAATTCTGATACGTCTGTTTCAGTCTTTTGTATACTCTTCTAAATAAAAATCTTTGGTTTAAATATCAAACTGAAGATACTTTCTTGATTAAAAAAACAAAACCAGATCAAAACTGTTTAGTATGTCACAAAACTATTGGAGCTGGGGTTTCTCTTTTTTTTTGTTAAAAAAAAAATATACGTATATATATTTAACAAGAACAATTCATTACTGAGATGACTTGCAAATCAGTTTTATTTTAAGGGAAATTTGCATATTAGTGGAACATATTCGTATTGAACTGTCCTCAACCTTACCACCAATTCACAGTTCTTACAACTAAAGGAACAGGACCACTCTACATAGTGTTTGAATCATTCAGTTTCAGGAGATTTTTGTTCTTTCTCCTAAGCTTCACCTACCTGTCTGAATACAAACCATGGACATGCATGAGTACAGTGAATGCAGTGTGTTTCCTCATGCTCTAAAAACATTCAATTCTGCTGTTTGCTTACTTTGTGTGAGCAAGACACAAGTAGGATCACCAGTAACATCTTGTATGAGCGTAACCCATAGGAAAATACAATTATTTTTAAAATCTAACTATCTTTACACACAGCTTTACAAACTTTGGCTGAATAAATGTCTATTTATGCCACAGATCTCTCTCTTTCTCACAATAACTAGAGAGTTTATAAGGAAATTTATTATAAAGTTGACTTCCAAAGTGTTTCTTTTTTCCTTTGTTTTTTTGTGCTTTCCTTTCTTTAAAGGAATCAGAAGTATAATTTGATAATTAATAATATCAGCCTCACACTCACTATCATAGTAACAACTCTTTGTGACGCTTCCTTTCCTTCAGTGACTTCTTCAAAACATTATAGAATCATAGAATGCACTGGGTTGAAAGGACCTTTAAAGGTCATCTAATACAACCACCCTGCAGTTATCAGGGACATCCTCGACTCGTCATGTTGCTCAGAGCCCCATCAAGCCTGACCTTTAATGTCTCCAGGGATGGGGCTGCCACCACTTCCTTGGGCAACCTGTTCCTGTGTTTCGCCACCCTCATAGTATAGAATTTCCTCCTAACATCCAATCTAAATCTGCTTTGCTCTAGTTTTGCTATATGCCTTTGTAAATATTCCCTCCCTAGGTTCCTTGGAGGCCTCCTTCAGGCACCAAAAGGCTGCTAGAAGGTCTCCAGCAGGTCCACATCCCTCTTGTGTTGGGTATACCAGACCTCAACACAGTACTCCAGGTGAGGTCTCATCAGAGCAGAGGAGAGTGGCATAATCTTCTCTTTTGATCTGCTGGCTGTTCTGGAAGAGGCATTAACAAGCTAACTAAAACTGGCCACTGCCTTTTCTCCTCCCTCCCTGTTGCAGGGTCCAGGTTTGAGGTCGAGCCAATAGGCAGGTGCCGTTAAGGCTGCCTGGAGGGGGTGGAAGCTGGACCCATGCCTCAAGTTTCAGAGAGGCAACTGCATGTGTCAGATGCTATACGAGAAGGCATGCACAGTTTTGCCTGCCAGACAATATTTTGAACTGATTGGCAGCATTTGAATAGCTAATGGGCCATTGGGCCATTCAGTTTTCAAAAAGGGAATTTATAGGGGATGATTTCAAAGTCCACATCTCTGTCTCTCCTCTTCTTCTCCCCCGTTTGTTAATGGATTCCAGGCAGCATAGTGTTTGAGTCACAGATCTCCACCACAGCAGCATGCTCTCCTCTCTCTCACTTACACTAATTTTGGATTCTACCTTTCAGATTACTCCTGCCTTTGGGATTACAACTACAAACTCAGAGAATCGTTTCATTCAGCAAAGGTTTTAGTAGCTAACAGCTCAGCAGTTTGTGAGTAACTTACACTAATTTACCTGGCTGTTTCTAAGGTTTACGGTCTGTTTACCTGTTGCTTAATTCCATTGTGGTCGATCTCGCCACCAGAGGCAGCATTGTCGTTTGCTTTTGCATGCATAAGAGCTTTCCAGGACTGCTTCCAGGTTGCATGGTGTCTTCTTCTGCGTCTGTCTTTTTCTCTCTTTGTTTTCCCTCCTTCTGAGTAGGCATTACTCAGGTCTTTTATACAGTTTTTTTAGTTACAAAGTTTTTTAGGTATGTGTCCAGGTATTGTTCCAAGGGAATCTTCCTGTGTATTCCTTGTGTGCTTACAGGGGTCAGGCAGAGGGCAGGGACCTCTGCCTCCTCCTTCACCTTTTACCTGCCCATACACACAATAGACATCAGGGGCTTACCATGCCAGGTGGTGTATCCATTGTATAGTCCAGCCTTTTCAGCATCTTCCCTTTCTGAGAGGGATGTTGTGGAGGACCATGTCAAAGGCCTTTCAGAAGTCCAGATATATTACACCCTTGCATATTAGACACATGCATATTATCAGTAGTCACAAGGTGATGAGATATAATAATGCTTTCTTCCCTTATTCCAGTCAGGAAACTCTCTTTGTAACTGTGTGGTAGAAAACATTGATAACAATACCTGACCTCTTCACAGAAGAACTATAAATAAAAAATGTTATCATACTGAACTGATCTATCAGTGCTTGTTTAAACATTACTAAGATGATGCATACTCCACTACATTTATATTTAGAAGTAATAATTACCTTAAAGAACATATTGATGAAAGTAGAATTATCTCTTTCGGTAAGGATAATTTGTTTTTCAAGAGTTGAAAATGAGTGTAAAATATGTGCTAGTTTAATTTTGTAGACCTCCCTGTGTAGCTCATTAAACTACTTTGATATAAAGAGACAGTAATTTACTAGTGATGAGCAGATTATGGCCATAAATAAATAGTTACTGCAAATTTTCTAGGGAAACAATGTAAAAGTCAGTCTGAAAGACAAATCCTCTGAATATAATATTGTAGTAGCTTTTCAGTGTAGTCATAAAAGCTGGAATCAAACCAGTAGTTCAAACTACAAAAATTTAATCCTAAACAAACTACTCTATGTTCCAGCAGTAACATCAGAGGATGACAAGTTTCAAAAGCAATCACAGAAATCAAAAATACTTTAAAGGATTACTAGGTTTTCTATAATTCACAGTAACTACTTATGATCTTTCATATCACAGGAGCAACAAGCAGTTGTTTTCTAAAATCAAAAGTTCCAAAGAGTGTGAATATTTACAAGAAGGTGAAATTTATTAGCCAGTCAATATTTTTCTTGGGGTTTCATTCGAAACCTTTCCTGTTAGTATGGAATCAGCAATTTAGACACTTGAAAAGATCTGCAGAGTCAATCTAGTCTACCATCTTACAAGATAGTTTCACTTTACTGCACAAAAAAACCCAACCAAGTAAAGCAAACAAACTAAAAAAAAACCACAGGCAAAACAAAGCAAAAAATGTGAGGTCATTTTAGATTCTCAGACCAGGCCTGGTTATGTGCTAAGATGAAGGCCAAACAAAATCTCTAACACAGGATAAATACATAGGATAAAATTCTACACAGAGAGGTGTCCCAAAAAAAAGATATTTCAAGGATTATCAGAATTTGCTTTGGTTTTTTCTGCATATTCTTTTTGTGTTGCTGGTGCCCTGTTAATGCATAATGCAGTAGTAAAAATATTTTTTTTTAAAAAATAGCAGTGGTTCATGTGCTTTTCCTCTCATTAGAGCATGAATATCCATGGAAATACCATGTCATCAAATAATTCTGTTGTTTGGCTTCTGCCTTCAGGAAATACTTTGCATTATCGTCCAGGTGATTGTTTGCAAAGTTGTAATATGGATTTCATCTCAGTTTGATTGACTAAACCCCAGCTCATATGACACTATTTCCTAGAGCCAGGATTTAATCAGAGTGACTTGATAAATGTCTACTTCAGAGTTTCTCCCATGAGAAATATTTTTCACCGATAACAAGACCATTTCATACATATTTGCCCAATCAAATGAATTGTATTGGTTAGCAACGCTTAATACCTATTCAAGCAACCATCTCTCTAGATGTTTTAACTTTTAAAACTTCAAATCTTTTATATTTGAATATTCAAATCAATATTCAAACATTAGCAATGCACATTTATTTTTTGTCACTGCTTAGAATACTGAACTACTTAAAGAGGTGCTACCTCTTGGGATTGAGATTAGTATCACTGGCTTTCTAATAAATATTCAACTATGGATACAAAGCATTTTCTCAGTGCAGGGCACCTCTTGTGCTAGATGTTTCATATAAATATTGCTGAATGCACTAAAACTGTCATGCTGATTATGAAGGAATTCAATTTACATCTGAACTATATATTTTTCAATATGTTTTTCTATCTGCTTTCATTCATTTGTTCCATCAATTAACAAATATTTAACTATGTCAGTTTCAGTAATTTTAGCACGCAAATGTAAATCAAGTTAAGTATGACACAAAACCCAAGACTTCATTATCTCTGTCCACATAAGTGGTAACTCCAAAAGCAACCTATGAAAGGGTTTGTTTTATCATGGATGAAAACTAAACTGGTGTATCAAATGTAAGATGCTTCCACTGTCACGAAGCTAAACACTTTTTGCAACAATTTACTGCTTAGACTTACAAAACTTAAACAAATTTTGTTCATGCACACATAAAAAAAAAACAAAACACAACATAAAACACAACATACCCCTCACTACATTAGAAGGACTTCCACAACTTTCCATGGTTTTATGTAGTATTTGTCACATCTTGGAATAGGTACCAATTTCTGAACCCTTTCATGTTTGGGATGCGCTCAATTTCTCATTTAAAGTGATTCCAACTTGCTTCTGTTGTGCTATGTTCCATCCTAAACTGAAAGCTGCAGTGTCATTCTGCTGCCTTTTCTTATTATTCCTAAGAAAGCAGAAAAAGTTTAAACGTGGTAGGATGAGAGGGCATTGTCCCTGAATACTCAGGGACTCATATGAGCCAAAAATAGATTTTCTGAATTGATCGTAATGTATGTAAAATGTTTGGGGTTTGATTGTTTGTTTTGTTGTGGTTTGGGTTTTTTTTTTTAGTAAAACTCCAACACTGTCAACAAAGTTGTACTAAAGCTAATTTTGCAGTAATGTACAGCTACAGCAGCAGCAGCAGAATGCTTGTCTCATTCACTGGTAGGTAGTCATGGCAACATGGAGCTGACTCACACTAGGGACTACATAGAGCAGTAGTAACAAAGCTAATGTCACAGCCCTTGAGCACTGTAAGGCAGCTTCTGATTTGGACTCATGCAGGTTATGTAAATGGTGTACCACATGGTAGCAGTATGAATTGGATCTGTGACTTGGGATCTAGACATAAACATCATTGTTTGTACGTGGATTTTTCAAACGCAAAATAATTCTGTGTGCAAAAGGCAGTTCAGCAGCAGTCAGCATTCCTGTTGGCTGAAGAAAAAAAATCACAACTGTTCTCTTTTGCTTTTTTATTAGTCACAAAATCAAATTCTACAGCTGCATGAAAGTTGGTTATCCAGAATACTGTGGATGTCTAGGTTATATTAATTACCTTGTTTAATCATTCTCTATAAAACAGTCTGCATCAAAACTTTATCAGTGAGTTAACTTTTCTGTTAGATGAGTACTGCAATGCTGTAAGATGAGCATCCATCCTTCAGAATAGAACACCCATTTTAGGTGCCTGTGATCTTTTTACGTGTTGAGAGAAAGTGAAAAATGCATTCTGATCAGACAGGCAGGTACAATCAATACTTTTAGGATTCATCTGTGTTAGAACCTGGCTTCCTGAGCCAACTCTGGACATCAGGCAAGTCATGTTAAGATTCAAAAATTTCCTGTGGAGTAAATTAAAGTGAACTGGCATCAAATTGCTGATGAGTTAGGTTTACTAGATCAAATTAAAGCTCTCAGTCTCTTGCACATTAAGGATGCTTGGATGGACTGGAGAAGAGGAAAAATGGAAGAAAAAGAAGAGGAAAAAAGAGACAGAGTTAAGAAGAAAGAAAGAAAGAAAGAAAGAAAGAAAGAAAGAAAGAAAGAAAGAAAGAAAGAAAGAAAGAAAGAAAGAAAGAAAGAAAGAAAGAAAGAAAGAAAGAAAGAAAGAAAGAAAGAAAGAAAGAAAGAAAGAAAGAAAGAAAGAAAGAAAGAAAGAAAGAAAGAAAGAGAGAGAGAGAAAGAAAGAAAGAGAGAGAAAGAAAGAAAGAGAGAGAAAGAAAGAAAGAGAGAAGGAAGGAAAGAAAACTCTTCTGTGGTAGATGGAACATGGAATGTGGAAGTTGTAGTCTTTTTATACCCTTTTGGTGGTATGGGGAGCAGTCTCTCAAAATCACAGAGAGGTGTGCACTCCAGTGTCTGCCATTGACTTTTTCGTGACACTGTTGTAGTGGTTCTAAAATATTAAGCCATCTGTCAAGCCTATTCAGGATGTTGGGAAAGTCATTAAGGGTCATTGGTTAGACTCTGCCATGTTCATTGTATTGAGATGATAGAGTCATTAAGGCAATCCTATAGTTAGCAACTATGAAATGATGAAGGTAAAACTCTGTCTCAGGTCCTTTCTTTCACCTACCTTACTGAAAACTCCCCTGAACCAGCCCTAACCAATGATCCAAAGACTCTCTGAAAGTCAGACATCTTTGTCTTTGCTGTCAAAAATGGAGCAGAGCTCATTCTTCTCTTCCGAAATATAGCAGGTCATGGTGGCATCTTGTTACATAGTAATTACAGCCCTTAGAAAGAAGGTGATACTCAGTATCCTCCCTGGACATGCAGGATACAAACCTCAATCCTTCAGTCCTGGTAAACTATCAGACAGAAGCCACTGCAGGCTGTTCTGGATGCAGAAATAGAAGACAATTACCAGATCTTTTGTGGAAATTTTTCCACCATGCAGCAAAACAATGATTTCAGTCCCCATTAAAGATAACAATGAATAAGAAAAAAGAGGGAATGAGAAAGGCTATCAGATGGCTTTGCCCCTTACTGATTGGGGCACTTGAGCGGCATCAAGGAGATTTAGCATCTGTAACTATTTTTCTCTTTTGTACAAACCATGACTGCACATGGTGGCTGACATGTACTTTTGAAAGGAGCCCAGCACTTTCATTTAGTGTTTACTGAGCTTTATGGCTGCTTATCCAGTGTGAAACTGCCATAACTCTCTTCAGGGAACTTAAAGACAGGGACAGATCACTCCTGACTCAGTGCAGTGTTGGCTTGAGCTAGACACTTCACCTTCTGTATCCACCAGAATAGATTCTGCATGCACATGAATATAGGTCTGGGCTGTCTCTAGGGTGCAAAGAGTCCTGTTGTTGGCAATCCTATTTAAATAGGATTTTAATGTAACAGGATAATGTACACCATATGGAGCTTTACAAGAGCTCCCTCACTCCTTGTTCATTATGTGCATTGATATATTTTCAAACTAAAATACACTAAGGAGAAACACTCCACGTTCTTCTGTAATCCTGGAGTGAGGAAAGCCAAAATAATATTATCTTTATCTTGCAGGTAATTCAGTCAATTTAAATATCACGTGTTGCACCCAGCCTAAAGTAGCTCATTCTACCACCAAATAGCCATATTTCAATCCTGTGTTCTCTACCGAGGAGGCTTTACAGTAAATCAAAAGTTTCTAAAAGTAAAACAGGAAAATAAAACAAATAAACTAAAATGTTCAAAAAGCAAACAGAAAAAAGAACACAAGTAGTTTCTACCTGAGAGTATGAAGCCATTATTTCCTGCTGTTGGGCTACATCCCTTAAGTCACTTAAATTGTGTTGTATATAGTTACACAGCAGTTTAGTGTCTGTACCTTAGCAATAGCCTTTGTTGCATGATTCAGGTGATTATGTTGCCACTTTTGGAACTCATTATCATTTGGGCAATCTTTACCACTTCTATTTTGTTTTCATTTTCTCCATCATCATAAATAATTAAAAATCCCCTCTGTATCTTCATTAAATGGCTTCTATTCAAATTGGCCTCTATAGGTTAATGAAGGTTCTAAATATGCTTCAAATGCACTGAGAGTTCATAGGTTGTTGATTTATTATTTTCCTGTGACAGAACACTGCACTAAAAGCTATTTCCTTTCATTTATCTGATGTACTATGTTCACAGTTATTATGCAAAATACAGCAAGATGTAGCCTCTGAAATTAGAGATATTTCTTCATTTACAACTATGCATGAGTATGCACATGTATTAAGTACACTATAGGATTAATTTTGAATGTCTGATTCATGACATATAGTGGTGAAGCAGTCTGCAATCCCATAAGTTACTATTTCCATTGGAGACAGTGGCTTATGAATTTCCAGTTTGTTCCTCTGTATTCCAAGTTTCTGATTTTCCTAGACTCTTATTCCTCTGTTTATTAGCATCCTATCATGTGTAATCATCTTATCATTGACCAGGCAAATGAATCTGGATCAAAATAGCTCAGAAAAATAATTTCTGATAGCTAATAAATCATATCCATATTTTATCATATTTCTGGGTTATAAATTTGATCATAAACAATATCAGTTTGTCACACTATTCCTGATATAGGTTAAATGCCACTGGCCTTAGGCACCTGGACACACTGCTGGCTCATATTCAGGTAACTGTCTGTGAACATCTCCCCCAGGGCTTTCTCTGCTGGGCAGCTTTACAGCCCCTCTTCCTCAGGCTTGTAGCATTGCCTGGGGTGGTCGTGATCCAAGTGCAACTGACCGCAACCCATCAATCCAGCCTGTTCAGAATCCTTTGCAGAGCCTCCCTACCCTCAAGAAGATCAACTGTCCCTTCTAGCTTAGGTTCACCTGAAAACTTACTAAAGATGCACTCAATCCCTTCATCAAGATATTAAACAAGACTGCTCCAAATACTGAATGTGGGGAAGACCACATATGACCAATTGTCAACTGGATTTAATTCTATTGACCACCATTTTTTGGGCCTGCCATCCAGCCATTTTTTTACCCAACAAAGCGTCCACCATTCATGCTGTGAACAGCCAGTTTCTCCAGGAGAATGTTGTGGGATCTAGTGTTGAATGCTTTAATAAAGTTCAGGTAAACAACATCCAAAGCTTTTCTCTCTGTTAAATGTGTCACCTTGTTATACAAGGGGATCAGGTTCATCAAGCAGGATCTGCTCTTGGTGAACCCATGCTGGCTGGGTCTGATCACTTGGTTGACCTGCATATGCTGCATAAGGGCACTCGATATGACCTGCTCCATGACCTTCCCTGGCACAGAGATCAGACCTTCTTGTAGACGGGCAAAACCTTTGCCAGTCTTCAGTCAGCTGGAACCTTCCCACTTAGCCAGGACTCCAGGTAAATGATGAAAAGTGTCTTGGGAAACACTTGGCAAGTTCCCTTGGTGCCCTTGAGTGCATAACATCTGGCCCATAGACTTGTGTATGTCTAAATGATGCAGTAGTTTGCTAACTCCTCTTGGATCAGGGGGGCTTTGTTCTACCCCCATCACTATCTTCCAGCTCAGGGGGCTGGGTACTCTGGGAAAAAAAATCATTAAAAAAAAAAAAAAAAATCTCCTTTTCATGTGTATCTTGGTTATCTCACATGAACTTTTTGGCACAAATCACTCAAACAAATGTATTTTGTTCTACAGCTACAAGCTACATATTTGTGCTTATGTGTTTATTCATTTAAGCTTTCACATCACTTAAGAATCAGTAGGCTAAATACTCTCATAATGTCATAATTTCAAGTAAGTTTCTCTGAATATGCATTTTTTTGAGGGCTCAGTGGAAAGAAGTCCAACTTTAACAGAGTAGCATAATCCTGTATAGGATATCTAGATGGTTTTGGAGTAATAACAGCATACATGGCTTGAGATTTGCAAGCTATGAGCTTTACTGGGGGAGAATAACCTCCCTGTATAGAAAAAGTTTCTTTCTTTTTATCATTTTCTTGTTTGCTTCTTAATTTTCTTCTCAATTATCTTCTGTTCCTGGAGTAGCCACATATTCCCTCTGTGTCAATTTACATGCAAAAAACAAACAAACAAACAAAAACCCCACAAGCAACAACAACAAAAGAAAACAAACAAACAGAAATTACAAGCCATAAAATAAAAATGAAGAGAAGATGTCTCAAGGGAAATAAGACATTGATCAACAGAATTCCTGTGAAATACAATAATATGTTGATGCTAAATGAACATAACTATAGACAGGAACTGCCATTTCTAGTGTGATATATGGTTTAGTCATGAGGTCTGTGGTGACAGGTTGGATTTGATGATCTTTGAGGTCTCTTCCAACCTTGGTGACTCTATGATTCTGTGATTCTGTGATATTGAGTTGAACCTAAGAGGGAGATGATAAGGTGACAAGAAAGTTCTTTGCAGAAAGAGTAATTGACCAGTGGAATGGGCTGCCCAGGGAGGTTGTGGAGTCACCATCCTAGGAGATGTTCAAAAAAGGACTGGATGTGGCACTTAGAGCCATGGTTTAGTTATCAGGAGGTATTAAGCATTAGGTAACAGGTTGGACTTGATCTCTGAGGTCTTTTTTATCTGTTATTCTGTGGTAAATAAAATTATTGTAATCTTATGCATTGTACACCCAATACACAATAATGAGTTTCTACTTCCTTTCACATCATTTATACAGTAAAGAGTTTGTCTAAATCAAGCAAAAAAACCATGTATTTGATAAATAAAAGCCTTTTAGAATCATCTGTCTGAAGTATATTATATTACAATTCTTAATAATCTGTTATTGTTATTATTGTTGCTATTTATGTTGTCATTCCAGTAATACAATAACAATTTTAATTTCTTTTCATAACCCATACAGTAACAATACGTATGTGAAAAATACTTTGCCAGAATTTACCAGTTTTACACTCAATGCTGGATTTGTTTTAATCAGAAACAGAAAGAAAATGTGCATATGCTCAATTATATTCAGAGAGTTTGCAGAGCAAGAGGTTGTTTATTTTTGACCAGTATTAACTCATTTTCTTGAAACACAAATTGTAGCCGAAAAGTACCAACCTGCTTAATCCTGGTCTCATTACTAGATGAAAATTTGAAGAAGTCACTTTTTATTTGTAGTACTCTCACACAACAAATCCCCACAGTAAGTAATCATCAAGTGTTTGAGGCAACCCTTTAAAATGACCTTAAAAACAATGTCATTTTTAAAGATGCCATTTTATGCTGATGAAACTACTGACCAGTTGTCATGCAGAGTACAAAAGCCCAAATAAACATTGGAACATATAAATAATAGTAGCTTTTTTATTAAAAGCAGTTAATGAGATTCTTGGCTTTTGAGAAAGAATTGGTGAACATTTAAAAGACGAACAACAGAAGAATAGTTGAATCATGCACTGTTTGGTTGATCTGCAACTCTGAAGAAAGTCAAGGAGAAAAAGGCGTACTTGATCTAGTAAAAATACTAACATAAAAACTCTTACACCTAGACTGCAATTTTTTCCCCCCTTCTTATTTCTCTTTGTGAGGGTGTTTTTACTTTCAGCACTTTCCAACTATTTTTAAAGAAGAAATGCATTATATTCATAGCACTGTCTGTAAAGACAATCTTTCTATTGAATGATCTGTGTGCAACAGAACAAACTAATTTTTGCATGATGATGTTCAACACAGCTGGATTTCAGGTGCAAAGTTGTATGCATTTAATGGATTGGTTAGGGCTGGCAGGCAAGATGCTTAAGGAACAGTTCTGAGAAAAGGCTGTTTTGCTGGCAAAATTTGAGAACATGTTTTGAAACAGAAGCTCTGCTACACTTTGTTCAAGTGTATTGTGTATTCCTTGTTTATGGTGGACTAGAAGAGAAGTAGTAGCAAACTGTGTAGTATTTTACCAAAGATTTACTTCATGCAGTTATCTTCTCTCTAAATGACAATGGGTCAGAATACTGCATGGACATCCATAGCTATACTGTGTCTCAGGGCAACAAAGAAAAGTGATTGAAGAAATCCTGAATAGTACATAATGACCTAGAGCTGCCAGTTAGAAAACAATCTGCACTAATGAGATCTTGCTCATAAATCAGGGTTGCAGACAGATATCTCTGCACATTCAGCATTCAAGTCTGTGTCTAATAGTGACACTTCAGACCTGTGGTCTGCTTCTGTCTTAAATGTCTAACAAACTCATTTACAATCCAAATTATTGTTTAATGTCTATTTTCATTTAAGAGCACTACTGTGTCTTTTATATGAGGAATCCTGATAGGACTTTCTGGCAGGCCTTATGTGAGGCCTTCTTGCATATATACGAGCACCTTAGTATTTGAACCTGCTGCTCTATTTTTTTGTTTTCCACAAAAACTGTCAAAGCTGCAAGCATTTCTTTTAGATTAGCTGTGTTTTGCTTTAACATATCCAGATTCTCATGCTATTCTTGGAGATAAAGAATACCAACTCTGTGCATTGAGTTTCAGTCTGCTGGGTTTTGAAACAGAAAATGGTGAATGGTTTGGACTTTAACCATGAGCAGCAAGGACCAATATGTGTTACAGAGAGAGGTTAATTAGAGTAGAAAGCTGCCAAAAAGATATCAACAACGTACTTAGCTGAGCTAACTTTGGTGAAGCAGTGTACTTGGGAATATTTTTTACAACAGAAGTAACCTTGATAATATCAATAACAGCTTTTTGTTTGCTTGAATTTTCTGTTTGCTAAATATAGGTTCCCCAAACAGTTTTGATTAAATTTCAGATTTGTGTTTCTAGTTTGTGTGATTTTATAGAAAGAATCATTTTTATAGAAAGAATCTTAAAATGCACATAATACCTCATTATACTCACTTTTATTTTTGCCAGAAAAAAAAGCATTAACCAGGAAGGAAAGACTCCGGGAAACAGTGTTATAAATAAAGTCATACTTTGGATCACAGACAAAGGTATACCAGAGAGAAATTGAAAGAGTAATCTTTCAGCACATTAAAAAAAACCAAAAAAACCCAAAAACCTGAGGTTGGTGTGGACTCTTAATCTAGGACTCTTCATATCACATCATTTGATAAATTGTTCAGATTCCAGTAACTAAATGAATATTTGGTCAGCATGTTCTTCACTGAGGCAGATTTTAATAAGTTGTGTAAATAAGTATATAAATACAGATTTTTTTCTCATGGTGGTTCAGTGATTTAACCATCCCCTTGCATTTGAATCCATTTGATCTTCTGCAATAGCTTCTAGTTTCATTAATTGTCCTTTAATGATACAGAGATTTACAATGATGTTTAGTGAAACTGGCGGAGCAAAGACACTTGTCTGCTTACAGCACAGATGTGGCCCATAGCTTTCCTAACTACAATGATATGTAAATATGTTTCTTGTGTAGTTTGTTTTTGCCATCACTTTAGTTCTAATTTCTCTCCTTAATGTAGACAAAATTGTTTGGAAAACCCTAGGAGGACTCATTAGCCCCTGCATTACATATATTATTTGTTGACACTTTCTTCTGTGTCACAAGCCGCTACCTGCAAACGGTCAGTGAAATGTTACTAGCCTCCAGCAGAATCTGATCCAGTTGTTAGTCTCCTAATCTGTGTTTTGCTGATAATGAGATGCTAAAGATTTTGATTAGTTGGATTCAGCCCCTTACAGCTGATGATACAGCTCCCAGAACTACAGATTCATTGTAATCCATGTTAAAAAAATCCCTCTTTCTCCACAACTCAATTACCTGGTTACCTGTAGGAAAATGTGTTTTTGTTAATACACCCTGTATTTTGCTGGTTTTGAGAAATATTTGTGTTGTTTGAAGAGCTGTGTGCTTTCAACATTTCTAAGTTTCTGTATTCTTCCCTTATGTTGGAGTTGTTAGATCCTCTTACACTCAGAAACCTATTTATGGAGGGTGAAGTTCGTTTTATATATAAAAATTAGGCCAATAATTGTTAACATAGCGGAAATTTTAACAGCCTTTTTCAGGAATTATCACTAGTCTAGATCTAATTATTACAGAGAAATAATGGATAATGATGCAGTTAGAGTACTTACATACAGAAAAGGTTACCATAATATCAATAATACAATTGTGCCATGTAAACTTAGTTACTATCACTTTTCCTAGTGTTACGCTTACCCTTCCACTGCTGGTCTGGTTATGAAGAGCACTGTTTTCATGCTGATGTTGCTAGTAGAGTTATGACAAATCAGCAACCAGAGTCTTTTTCCAGGAGGAATATAATGTTCTTATCAATGATTTCTTCCCTTATTTTCTTTTCCTTTCCACCTCAGGCCATTTTTATGTGTTTGTTAGTATCCTTAAATGGTCCATGGTTCCAGGTTACATCTGAATTTACTATAAATGGCATATTTTATCAATGTGAGATCTTATTTCTTTTTCTCTTTCTCACCCCTAGAACCATTAATACCCAATTCCAGCTCTGTTTTTCTCATTGACCACTAGTGAGTCTACTGGACTCCAGTGTGAAGCCTGTGTCCTATCACTTATACCTCCCCATGCCTTTACCAGTTTACACAACACCCTGGGTCTTCTCAAGGCTCCCATCATTATACAACTCTACACTACATCGTCATGTAGTAAAACTCTCTACCTGCACCAACATTTCATAATTGCTATCTCTGTAAAACCGTGGGTGCACCACGCAAAGCTATACAAAGTAAAAGAAATTAAGCTTAGAGACCAGGTCAATCAGAGAAATTGTCACAACTAAGACAAGTAAAATGAAGCTGTGGGAAGGTTAAGAGAAGTTCAGACAGAACAAGCCTAAAGAAAAAGAGAAGTGTTTCCCTTGTTTATTATTGCTCATCCTGGTATCACAGTATCACAGTATCACAGTAACTAAGGTTGGAAGAGACCCCAAGGGTCTTCTCAAAAGAGTCATGGTAGGGTCAAACAGCCCCAGCACAAATCCAGACAGACCCTTGAGTGTCCAAGGGCTAAGAGAGTAGCTGGAGTGCAACATAATTATTTTGTTGAATTTATGGTTTAAAAATTAAAAACATCAGTCTTAATAAATGTAATGGAAATTAATCCATATGTCTAAAAAAGTAGTTTCTCATATCTTTTGTGCAAAAGCAACTTTCAGGAATAGAGACATGAAATTTTACAAATATCAAAATTGTGTGATTAAAAATCAGCATTACTAGTATGAAGTCAGGTTTCGGTTTCAAAATACAGGTTTTAAACTCAAAGTTCATGGCAATAGCTAGTCCAGGGAATGTTTACTAAGATCTATAAAAAACTAACTGGATTTTATTAGCTCTGCTTTCTTGGTTACAATAAAGATCAGGTAAATTGCATAAAGACATTTCTGTATTTGCAGTAGATAAAATGAGATTGTTATTAGGTGTTCAGCATTTTAATGTGAAGAAATGTAATACATAGGATTGTTTCTGTTAACATGTCAATTGCTAGCAGAAACTTTACTTGCTTGTTAAGATACCAGCAAAGTCAACAGGGCAGCCAACTTCTTTTACTTAAGCCTTCCAACTTGCATTAGGATCTCATATTTAATTTTCTTTTCAGTAGTTCAGCAACCAGATCAGTCTAGAATTAGAAAGATCATTCAGACAACTTCCATCTTACAGTAAGTTCATTAATCAAGTATTTCACAATGCTTTTGGGAGGCTTGCTACACTGCACTTGGACTGGTACGTAAGAGAGGCTACTTGGACAGATATTTTGTCACTTATCTAATTTACAGAACAAATTAGACCTTATCCTATAATAGTGGGGTCTGTAATTAAAAACATATTTCAATTTTTAAAATGTACAAACAAAAGTGAAATAAGTTTTAGGAAATCTGCTCTCAAAAAGAATTTGTTCTATTCATGATTCATGACAAAATCACTTGAAATTCTTCTAATCCTATTTTTCACTTGTCTTCAGGATACAAGATCATAATACCCCTCAGTAGTATGAAGTGGAAATGAAATATTGGTAATAGGAAATTGAGCACAGCATTATAAACTGCTCTTGTGGCAGATCAAAAAGATGATTTTTTTTTTTTAATTGCTACAGAGAAACAGAGAATACAGATTGGGTTTTAGATGCACAGATTTTTCTTTTTAATTCATGTTCTGTAAAATGAGTCTAGTGATAATGACTTATACAATTGACAGGTGTCTATAGAATATGCTGGGGTAAGAACAATCTACCTATATTATCTCACATTTCAGGCTGAGATGATACAAGTAAATGTCAAAGATTATTTCTATGGTTTTCAGCCCTGATTCCTAGTTCTATGAAACACCTGAGTGTAACTCCACTAAGTGTAACAGATGTGAGTGTTTTGTGAATGATTATCAACAACAAGATATTGTATGGGGTGGGTAGGATGATACTCAGCAACAAGAGGCTGGAAACACCTACCCAACCACCTGAAAATTCCTTCCCTATCTGATCTCTGTTCATTCTCCTCCCTGAAGGCCTCAATAGACACAAGAATCCTTACCTTACTGCTGTGTATATTTAATGCAGCTATGGCACACAATCAGTTATGCTTAAGTGAAAATCCATTGCAATGAAACATTTGTAAGTTACTTTCAACTTCAGAAATATTCAAAAGCAGCATTTGTAAAGTGCTTAGCTGGACTTGACAATATGAATATAGATTTCCTCCATGAATACTTTCTGTATCATTAATATTTTTTTTCCTGCATGGCTTTTATTTATATATATATATATATATATATATAATATTGTTTACATTACTTTTCACTGCAGTTTAATATTAGAATAATCACATTTTGTAGCCCCATAAACTTACAAAGGCTATACCTATTTCTAGCATAATATTTTTATGGAAATGACAAAGATTTTCCATGAAGTCAGCCTTCCAAAAAGGCCTGTGGTACTGCTCTACACAGATGGTGATAATAGCAATAATATTTATTTAGTACCTTTCATCAAAGAATGGGAAATTTTTGCATGAAGTTCTAGCTCTGTGTTTACTTTATATCATACCATTGCATTTTGTCTCAGCAGGAGTATGAAGATAAATAAGAATATTGATTTATGGATGCAATACTTATAATGAGAGTGTAAATGATACACTCTTTGCAGAGATATGACCATCAGCACTACCAGGCATCTTCCTTCTCTTGTTGGGCACTGAATACTGACACATCACCCTTTACCTACAGCTCTTTACTCCAGTTATTTGAGTCTCTATTGTGCTGCAAGGTAAAGAGCTATTTTTCTGCTTTTCTGACAGCAAATTTGAATGGCAAGAATTAAGATGATTGTGACAAGTTCATATCAGCAGTGGGATTGAGGTTATTTGCTCCAAATAAATAGTTCTTCATTTTAATGATTTGATCAGTACCTTTACAGTGTGAGTCATTTAACTTTGGTGCATATTGGAAAAGCATACATTCACCCAACTTGATAGCACTACGGAAAATGTAATATAAACTTTTTTTCTGCATACAGCAGGGAACTCGAACCTGATTATGACAAAAAATCAATGGACAAACCAAATATATGCTCCTTTTAGAATGGCTTCCTAAAATTATTTATTAATAATTTTTATTTTCTCATTGATCAAGTGATTTTTTTTTTAATTTACTCTTTTTGTTGTCAAAACAGATTACATTTTAATAGCTTTAATGGCGGAAAACTGAGATCATGTTCAGTTCTTTTAAGATATAGAACTGGTAAGAAATTTCAAGCCCTGTTTACAATTTCACTTCTTCCAGGTAGTCCAAATTTGTCATGAAAGTCTAAAGCTTTAAGTCTCTGGAATGCAATAAGAATTTTGTTGCTGACTTGGTTTTGCAAGAATTTAATCCTTTTGTAGTGTGGAAACAGGAATGCAGTGCAGAAATATCCAAAGGACACAACATGAAGTTGTTGCATTAGTAATATCAATTTATTACCATAGAAATGTCACTCTTCTAATCTTTAACTTTGAATATTGGAAATTATAGTCTGTTCTGTGAAAGAAAAAAATAATGGTTTTTTAAAAATTATTATTTTATATACTTAACATAAGAAAATGACCTTTAAACTCCAAACTGGTAAAATAATTGATGTTGTTCCAAGTACACATTTGAATTTCCCCTCCCACTTAGTGCTTTCTTCCAAATTTTACAGAAGGTCTCGGAAAAGCATTTTGAATTTTTTTTTCTTTTAAGAAAAATGCCTAAAAATATGACTTGGACTCTTGTCAGACTGTAAATGGTATAATCTCTTTATCAGTACTTCAGCTTTAGTCATAGCTGCCAAGATTATTTTCCACTTTACCTGAAATATTGCTGCCTCATATTTTAGGTTCTGTTTACTTGTTTTCCTTCTGCAGCCTAGTATCCCAGTAAGTATGGCATTACCATTATTTATAACAAGCTGCAGACTTTGTGCCAAGTTAACACCACAGACTTCCAGCCTGTCTGGACCTTCCTCAAGACTTTTAAGTTTTAATACCAGTTATTTAAGGACTTATTGTCTACTCTGGTTTCTATTTGCTTAATCTGACACACTTCTGCATGTATTGTTATGCATACTATAGCTAAGGCAGTAGTAAGAAGTTACTGGCCAGGATGAATTATGTATTTCCCCAGCAAAAAAAGCAGTGTAGAAGAGTACATGCATGGGAAGATAAAAGAAGCCTTCAAAATACTTGCACAGGATGATAGTAGAGGACATAGGGCTATAAAAAATTCAGGCATGGTGAGCTACTGGTCATAAAATGACCACAGCCTCAGGGGCTTGAGAGAATCACTAACAAAAAGAACAAAGTACAAGTACCCAACATCTGTGACATACATATCTTACACGATAAATTGAGACTTAATGTGGATTTGCAGCAAAAGGAGGAAAGGACAGTGTAAAGCTTACTAGAAAACATAACAAAATCATGGTAAAAGCATCCTAGACTCATGATGAAAAAAATGGTAAACATTAATACTTGCCTTTGCAATAGACTTTGTATGCTGAAGACTTTCTGTAAAACTCCCTGCTAATATTGATGGTGTTTACTTTAGTATCCAGAAGGCCAGTAGAAGACTGAACAATCCACCCAGGAAAAGGGCAGGTACTAAAAAGTTTGGGTGTACTTAGTTTTAACTGTATATAATGTGAACCCATAATAATTATTGCATTAGATTAATAAGATTTTAATTAGAGAAACATAAATTATTTTGGTAGTAGTCAGTAGTAAGATGCCACTTTTAAGACAGAAATGAGAACTAGAGCAACTTAATCTGCCACCTAAATGCAGTGAATTGGTAATACCCTTCAGTGCAGTATTTTTAACATTAACTCCATCTCTCCTTACTGTTTTTTCTCCTGTTTTCCTGTGTTGTCTTATGATTGTCACTCAACCAGCTTGTCATATTCATTTGCTATTCAGATTTTAGTTTGGTACACAAAACTTCTAAAAAGCACACTTTCAAGAATTTATTATAAACTCATTAATCTCTCTTCCTTAAAATCCTTCCTTATAAGCCATAGAAAAATATGAATTAATGGTGACTCTCTGACCTTTGATTTTTTTTTAACTGAAAAGAAAAAAAATCAGTTAAAAATATACTTTTAATGCCTTTCTAATTTCTGAATAGCCTGCTACTTAGTTAGAAGAAAGGATACTACATTTGTCAATAGATTCTTGTCAGAGTCTGCCATGAAACTGCAATAATTCAAATGTGATCCATCTACACGCCATTGGGCATATAGACTCAAGAGTTCTCCAAGTTCTTTTCGCCTGCAACCTGTGTTCTGCATTTCAGTGCTGTGCAAACTACTACACCTTTTGCATTTCTAGTCACAGTGGTATTTTTTCAGGAAGAACCTTCCAAATACATATTTAAATAAAGTGAGAAATAAATGTGTGTCCTTGAAAGTTTTTATAACATACACTTTTTAATAAAGGAGTAAATCTCCATTATCGTACAGTGACACGAGGACACAATCCTGACAGAAGCCTCTCATCTCAATAGCCATGATTCAAAGTTTAAAGAACCCTTTTGCACTGTTCTCTGTGTCTGGGTGATTGTTTGATTTTTCTGGTTTGTTTTTTGTTTGGTTTGGTGCTTGTTTGTTGCTTGTTTGTTTTGGGAATTCTTTGGCAGAGTGGTTTTGGGTTTTTTTGGATGGTTGTTTTATTGTATTATATGAATAATTAATTATGTTTCTAAAAGAGAAAAAAAAAAAAAAGGAAAAAAAGAAGAGGATTAATACTCCTCAGATCATGGGACAGAAACCAAATAAGAGCAAAATTTGATTTATGTCATCATTATACATCAGACTTTGGTGGCTAAATATTAGTTGAGAAACTTGCACATTTTCTATGTCTTTACTTTTTATTATACTTATTTGGTTTTGTCTAATGAATAGCTGTCAGTTGCATACAAAAAATAAGATTTAATAATATTTAATGATCCCACAATTTAAGTAGTCATGCTTATTTTCTGTGAGGCTGCAGGCTACTGGCTAGACTAGTCTGTAGACTAGCAGCCACATTTTTTTGTCTGTGCACTTCATTACCCAGCTATTACCTTTGATTTACGTTTTTTTCAGTCATGAAGTAGCTCCCATTACATCTCCTTATATCTCTGCAAAGTATTAGATTTCTGAAAATCCTGCCTCTATGTTGTAGTTTTATTGATTTAAGAAATGGCATCTGTTAATTCAAACCCAGAGGCTACAGCTGCTTGCCAAACTTTTGTAGAGATCTGGAGGAAAGCAGTAAGTCATAAATACTCTGAGTAGTTCATTGTCCATATGCTATGCCTTTCCAGGAGAATACTATATATGCACTTTAGAAAAAGAGTGATAGAAAGAGGATATTTGTGTTGCTGAGGCACAGGGCAGGCCACAGAGATTCTGCACCCACAATATAGGGTTCTTATGCAAACTCTACTGGACAAAAAACAAAACAAAACAAAACAAAAACAGAGAAGAAATATTGCTCTCAGGGACATCATGACAAGAGGACACAGTCCTAAGCTGCGCCAGGGGAAGTGTAGGCTCGAGGTGAGGAGAAAGTTCTTCACAGAGAGAGTTGTTAGCCCATTGGGATGTGCTGCCCAAGGAGGTGACGGAGTCACCATCCCTGGAGGTGTTCAAGAGGGGATTGGACATGGCACTTGGTGCCATGGTTTAGTAGTCATGAGGTCTTGGGTGACTGGTTGGACTTGATGGTCTTTGAGGTCTCTTCCAATCTCATTGATCCTATGATTGATTCTATGGGCACAGCTTTATAACTGACCATTGTCAGGCTTGTGCAGTCTGCAGTAGCCACAGCTGTGTTCTTATGGTCTTGTTACTGGTGAATAAAATGAAACAAGACTTCTATTCTGAAATTCCATGTGATCACCTGTAATGGAGACACCCTCTTCAAACTCCCATTGCTTGAGTACCTGAAAATACTCATGTAGCTACAGCCATTGCTTCAAAAAAGGCATTCTTACACAGCATATTTGAGCTCCAAAGAATCTAAGATATTCTTCATAACATTTAAACTTGCTATACCGTCCTTATAATTAGCCCTGTCTTTTGAATAGGTGAAACTAGATCTTATTTCTTCATATGAACGTGTTAGTCTCATGAGGAACAGAAGAGCTGAAAAACAAATTATGGAAAAAATAAATCATATCATGCCACAATGTCATTGTCCTTCTCCTCAGCCATTTTTCACTATCTTCTAGTGTCATTGTAACCTTCTGCACAAGGTTAAATGTCACAGTGTAGTTGTTTCAAAATAGCAACTTCCCTTACATGTGAAAAATACAGTACCATTGACTTATTTCCTGGAGAGAGATGTTACAAAGACATGCTAGCACACTAGAAAGAAAAGCTAGACTGATTTCTACATTTGAATTATGGTGTGTCAGTCATATGAAATTAAACAAATGTCACTATACATTCAGGTGAGAAATTAGCTCTGTCAGTGTTCCAGGTTTGTATACAAATTTGTTGTGTTTTAAATGCTATCAAATTTGTTTGGCAAGCTAAAAATTAAAATATTGGATGACCCCAAACCAGTATATATATAAACAGAATTACTACAGAGATGATTAGCGTGGAGAACAGAGGGCATGAGAAACTCCATGAACTGAAAATTGAAGAAAATTCTTGAAAAGCACAAGCAAATCAAATTATTCAAAATAGCTTACAATATTTACTAACAAACAAAAGAATATTAACACCAGCTAAAGCTAGGGCATGTCTCAGATATCGGTACAAGGTGCTCCTAAGCAGTCTTGTAAGGTATATCATGCCAGACAGCAAAACATAGGTAACAGTGTCCTATATAATACGAGTATATCACATATTTGTCCTATGTTATGTCTTCTCTTTCTGTCTTACAGGAAGCTGGGATTTGTTGTCACTCTTATCTGCCTGCTGTCTCTTCATAGTCCTTTGTAACTCAGTACAGAAACCTGTGGGCCTAGAAACATCTTGAGATTTTAATTTAATTTTCCTGGATAAGGTGTCCTTAATCCATGTACTTATGGATTTTTATTTTAATGAAAGTCTTCATTTTTTAATGATTTTTTTTTTCACATTTCTTTCCTTAGAAAACCTTATTAGAATTTGATGGCAGTATATACTTCCAGTTTAGAAACTTCCAGAATAGATTCATAAACAATAAAAAAGAGCTCAGTCTTTAACAAAAGTTATACTTATTTGATGCCTTTCTAGAAAGGGAGAGGTAAATAAATTTAAAAAAAAATCCATACCAAATTTTATATGCCAGGATAAGGAAGAGCTGTTCTTTGGAATCCCCTGTTCTCAGATGGGGATAGATTTCTTTTCACAAATGTTTTTTGTTCCTTCTCTTGGTCTTCCTACTACTGTGAGGAAGTGAACACAGCTTTTCTCCTTTACTATCTATCCACTGTGGTCTTTTCTGCATATATTTCTGGTTTCTGAGTACTCTATTCATCCATTCTGCTATTTTTGTCCTTCATATATCTATCCAGCTATTGATTTTAGCTAATACTTGCATGGATTGTTAAAACATGGAGCGTTGATTTATTTAGCCCTCTACAAAATGTTCCGTCAATGTAATCTGTACCGTATCTCCAGAGTATACTGGAAATGAGTTTTAGTCAGCAATCAGGGGGAAAACAAACAACAATACCCAATCATATTTTACTAGGAAATTCTAAACTGCATAATTAATACAATTGTAATACATTCATTTTCTGAATGTCCATTTTCATAGGAGTCTAACCACTAAATACAATGGTTTGCTGCTATTCAGTTTTCTGTGGGGTTTTTATGTTTGTTTTTGTTTGTTTTGCTTTAATTTATTTCCTGTTTAACCCTATTTATTCATTGTTACCATTTTCATAGAATCATAAAAACATCTATATTGGCAAAGTCCTTTACGATCCTCAAGTCTAACGATTAACCTGGCACTGCCAAGTCCACCACTAAACCATGCCTTTTGGCACCACATCTACCTGTCTTTCAAGTACCTCCAGCTTTGGTAACTCAACCATTTCTCTGGACACCTTGTTCCAATGCCTAACATCCCTTTTGGTGAAGAAATTTTTCCTAATGTCCAATCTAAACCTCCATTGGTACAACGTCAATATATTTCTTCTTGTCCTATCTCTTGTTACTTAGGAAGAGACCGTCCTCCACCTCACTGCAACTTTTAGGTAGTTGTACACAGTGATAAGATCCCCCCTGAGCTTCCTTTTCTCCAAGCTAAAAGCCAAAAAACAGTTCCCTCATCCACTTCTCCAGCCCCTCCAGACCTGCTCCAGCACCTCAATGTCTTTCTTGTAGTAAGGCTCCCAAAAACAAACACAACACTCCAGGTATGGCCTCACCACTCCTGCTGGGCACAATATTCCTAATATAGGCCAGGATGCCGTTGGCCTTCTTGGTCACCTGAGCACACTGCTGGCTCATATTCAGCTGGCTTGTAACCAACACTCCCAGGTCTTTTCTATCAGCCAGGCTTCCAGCCACTCTTCCCCAAGACTATAGTGTTGCATGGGGTCCTTGTGACCCAAGTATGGGACACTTGTTGCACCTCATACAAGCGACCTTCATAGAGCCTCCCTACCCTCAAGCAGATCAACACTCCCTCCCCAACTAGTGTAATCTGCAGGCTTACTGAGAGTGTCCTCAATCCATTAATCCATATAATTTGTGAAAATATTAAAGAGAATTAACTCTAATACCAGCCACCAACTGGATTTAATTCAATTCACCATCACTATTTGGGCCCAGTTATCCATCCATTTTTTTACAGAGTAGACCCTTCCAAGTCATGAACAACCAGTTTCTACTCGAGAATGCTGTCGGAAGTAGTGTGAAAAGCTTTACTGCGATTTAGGTAGACAATATTAAGAGCCTTTCATTCATTCACTAAATATGACACCTTGTCAGAGGAGGAGATCAGGTTAGTTCCTGTTTTGTTCCTTCCTAAATCCCTTTTCACCTTTGGAATTTGCAGCCCTTATACAGACACAATGTTCTCACATTTTTTTCTATTGTATATAGAGTAGCATTTGACTTTTACATCTTTTTATTCCTAAATGTTTTCCCTCCTCTTCTGTTCATTTTTACTGTTCTGCTCTGAAACGTATCTCATTTGCTCTTTTCCTTTTCTAATAAACCATTGTCCAGGACTGAATGAAATGTTCCAGGCTTAGTTGCACAAGTGTTATGCTATGAATGATTATTATTTCCTCACTCTTGGACACCTCTTTGTATGATATGCAAAAGCTCATTGGCCTCTCTTAATACCATATCACTCTATAGATTTATGTCTAGTTTTTCACCCATTACCACCTCCATGGCTCTTTAGCCATTATTGCTTTCCAGGTTTCTCTCTCCCATTCCATGGCTATGTTTTGGATTATTTTTCTTCAGATGCTATTAGATAGCTGTGCTCCAAATTTAATATCATTGTAGTGTCATGCCCATGTTTCTAATATTGCTTGGTCCCTTCCTATTATCCTTTTGCCATTGCTGGTGTTAGCAACACCTCCCAGTTTAGTACAATACGTGAATTTCATTAACTTGATGTTTACTTCCACTTTCAAATCATTGATGAAGATATAAAAAAACTCTGCAACTAACACTAGTCCCTTCACTGCTACTAGTCATTTCTCCCACAATGTAATACATTACAGTGTATCATTATCCCTTGTTAATGATGCTTCAGTCACTTTCCAGTCCATAAGGCAGCGTCCCTGTCCAAATGACTTTTAATTAATTTTGAGAGAGAGATTTTGACAGGTAATACAAAATCATTAGATTTTGTTGGGGCTTTCTGGGGGGTTTGATGTTGGTTTTGGTTTTTGGTTTGTTTGGGTTTTTTTCAGTTCCTGAATCAGGATTCAGGCAAAAACAGATTTTATCTATTTTTCCTTTTTTTTTTTATTTTTTAATTACTAAAATTAAAATTCTACCATTAACAACAAACTCATGTCTTCTTTTCCTGACAACATCATGCTGTTCCTTATGATGCCATGACCTGCCAGCTAGTCAATGGACAATTTCCTCCTGATATTTATTTCCTTGCTTCATTCATGCTAATAATCAAGCTTATGATCTGACAGATTCAGAACTATTCATAATTCCACTGCTTGTTTGCTTTTTTGCTAGTATTTCAGCAGCTCTCAAGCTGTCTTTAAATCTTACAGTAAAATAATTATCAGGCTTCCCTCCCTCCCACTATGGACTCCTCAAAATGTATGTCTGCTACAATTAAATTGCCTGTTACAGTATTTCCAAGGTTTCCCTTGCTGTTCCCCTTGTCAGTAACTTTGAGTATGAGTGGTTTTGAAATTGCCTAGCTTCTTTCCTTTCTTTCTTAACTGAAAAAAAATCCATCTGCAATTTGTGTCACAAATTTCCTCCATCTTTGTACTCAGAACTCTTATTAGGATGGATAGTGTGGGGTGCATTTTCACAATCATTTTTGATTGCTTTCACTGTAACCAGTGTTTTTAAGCAGATTTCTTAGCACTTACAATTCCCCAGGAGTATAGATTCATAGATTACAAAGCTACAAGGGACCATTATGATCATCTACTCTGACCTTCTGCACAGTACATAACAGCAGTGGTTACGAGAACCTTCAAACCACCTACTGTGAAAGCAAAATGATACGTAAAATGTTTAAAGTAAAAATCTGCTCATTCATCTCTATTCTATTCAGATTCCCCTATTACACTCATCACAGTAACAACTGCAAGATTCAAGGCAATATCTGGTGAAACATGTCTAATGTGATATACACCTCTCTTTGGAGATGTGATATATACCTCTTTTTGGATCAGTTTAGTGGGGCCAAGGTTTATTAGAACACTGCATCTATGCCCTTAGCTGTTAAAAAAACAAACACCACAAAAACTTAGCAAAAAACCCCTTGTGAGCTTACAGGAACATTTATAAAGATTAGGAAAACACTTCGCTCTGGGGATCAAGAGGCTAAAGAGTTCTTTCTTTTCTCCCCAGCACAGCAGCCATGTAGTAGATTGTGTGCTATTTAAGTGCTGAGTACACATTGAATTCTGTCACATATGTATAAAAATTCCTGAGTTCTTTTAGGATAAGCAATTATCACCTAATGACAGTTAGAGATAGGAATGATGAAAGATCCAATTAAATTACTGATGCACTGCAAGATCTCACATCAGATCCTAAATTATACATCCACTAGCAGTTTAGGTACTGGCTGTGGTGGCATGCCATAAAGCCAGCACATTATGTCCTGATAACAGCACCATAAAAGAGATTCACTACTACTCTTATCCCCACTATTCACCAGAGTACATTTATGGCAAGCTTCCAACAAGACTGCAAACTTTGCTGTTTCTTTTACAGTTTATGATGCTCATTTCTGGATTTTTTAAAAATCATTCTTATATAAATATATAAATACTACAGAATTATGGTATCTACAGCTAGCTGCTTCTGCAGCTATTCTATTTATATGGGAAATCTAGCAATTTACATTCACTGTGTTTTATTCCATCTGTCTTGGTATCTAAATGACTAAGAAATAACTACTGAAAGGTTTTTCGGTGCCTGTTTGTTTTGTTTTGATTTTTTTTTTTCAAAGAAGGTCTTGCTACAATGCATTCTCATACACTACTTGAGAAAACAAGGGGAAGAAGAAAAAATAGAGAATATCCACATCTTTTTTTTCATGACTTGCTGCAGTCAAAAGCAAGATATTTAGTAATTATTGAATCTGGACCATGATTTGCTGTGAAGTGATTTTTATTGCTTTTTCAGAAAAAAGCAACAAAAAACTATAAACTAATATCCCCAAAGTGTAGGCTTTTGAAGCTTTGAGAGAATGTTAAGGGACCTAGCTGCTTCCCAAAAGAGTTTGCCCTTCTCACTGCTTTTTTCAACTCAGGGAATTGTCACTTGTCACAGTACACCTTAGAGTATGCCTTCCAACAATGTTGCTTAAATTTAGAAATGCAAAAATGACAAAACTGCACATATCAAAACACTTAGCTATTCACCTGCAATGTTGTGGTATAATAAATAAATAATAAAAGAAACAGTGATTTCTTAGGTGTCCATAAATGGTCCATGATGTGTTATGTATTTTGTGGCTAACACGCGTTCAGTAAGACCACTATTGACTCAGCCATCCACATCTTTTTTATTTTGTTATAGAGATGTGTTGCATTTCCACAAGAGTATTAAAAATTATAGAACTGTTTTAAAATAAAATTCTTAAACAATTTCAAATCTAAAAAAACAAGTTAGACTGCTTGCACTATGGTGATCTTGGATGAATACAAGGTAAGTACCAATATATAACAAATGAGACAGTACAACTAGTTTTCCTCTTTTTATATCTTCTCCCCTTACTGAAAATATGAAACTGAAATACTCACATAACAGACATTTCAAGACTATCTATTGTCTCTAATTTGGGTTTAGAATACTGAATTCAAGATTAGAATAATAATATGGTTGCAGACAGAAACTTGAACAATATGTAGGAACCAATGAATAGTCACTTGGCACCAGACAATGTTTCTGCCAAACTCTATGTAGGAATGCCTAAGCCACAGGTCAGAAAATAAGTGCTGGCAAACTGAAATCAATCACAAAAAAACAAAACCAAAAAAACCCCTAACATTTAAACTGGAAATAAAAGGTTTGTATGCATATGTGGTGAGAAATCCAGTGATAAAAACAGATACAGAGCAATCCACAGTGAGACAAAAATCTCATGGTACCTTTTAGTTGTAACAACATCAAAATACTTATCACAGCATTTAAATTCACTTGGAACTACAAACATCCAAGGCCTAAAATTAGCCACTAAAAAGTGGAGCAGGAATAGCTAGTCCTTGGCAGGGGGAGGAGGCAGGAGGAAGAAAGAAAATTAAAAGAGGAAATCCATTTGTTTTTCACACTGGTGAAGATTCTGTTCACTTAGAATCCTGACTGACTTTTGTGTTTGTAGCACTTTGGAAAATACAAGATATTATCTGTTTATGTCAACCCCTCTACATTTAAGAGTAGGTAAATGTTTAAATACCACTGAAGGTGAGATACTGTAATTATTGGTATTCATACTCAACATTGCTTCTTCATAAATACCTAACATGAAGATTTGTATATGTCTGAACGTGGACACCCAAACCTTCCAGTGGCATCTAATCTTATCATCTTGAACTGGATTTTACTCTGGATTTAGAGAGAACAGAAAAGAATCACAAAATCTCACTTTAAAATAGGTTAATCTCTATCACAGGATGTCAATTTATTAAAATAATCTTATCTTTATCAAAATGTTTAATAATAAAACACAGCACATATTACCAGTGGTCTAAACTAAATCACAGTAGTGATTAAAAAAACAGTCGAAATATTCCATGATAAAGATATTTATGCTTCTTTCTTTGAACTGGTGAGGAAAAACTATTAAGAAATTACAGTTTTCCAGTCACATGTATTAACCAATACATGGGATTAAAATAAATAGAAGTGGGATTGGGAAGGCATTGCAAGGAAATAAGAGAGGAAGTAAATTGTAATCCCTTCATCAGAAACACACATTTCCTAGATTGCAGTCATTATTCATGAAGGGAATGTTAACACAGAACTTAGGTTGACTAGAACCTGGAAATTTAATAGGAATCTATAATGGATCTTTGTTTAGGGCAAATTGTCTTAGTAACCTAGAGTTTAGGGAGCTCTGTGTGTGTAGGGCTGCCATACATTGCCAGGGGGGTTGCAGAATCTACAGACTTCAAGGTTTTTAAAACTATTTTAAGACTATGGGGTTTTAAGGATAATTCCTGGCTGTTCTGATCTGGCATTAGTGATATCTGTACTTGAAGTAGGAGACTGAGGTGGTGATCTCTAGTGGTTCTGTCTGAGCAGCAGTTCTATGATTATGTGTCAAATTGAAGCATCTGACTTCATTACATTTTCTTACATTGTGTAAGTAGATATAACATGAGAGTTTTACAGTAACAAAGAGTAAAAAAGCCTTAGAATTTTGTTTAGACTAAGTAGAGCAAAGGCCAGCATCATCTCCAAAAGGCATGGGATTTTAATTATAGTCACATTCAAGATTCTCAGCAATAACACAGCCTTAACTATGCATTGTTTTCAATTTAGGCAGGACTCCAGGTGCACGTTGACTTAGGCAGACTCCATCCAGTTACAATCAGTCCAGTTTTAGATTTTCTTGATGCCTGTACATTCAAAAGACCTTCCAGTACCTGAAGGGGGCCTACGAGAAGGATGGAGGCAAAGGCATGTAGTGATAGGACAAGGGGCAATGGCTTCAAACTAGACAAAAGTGGATTTATATTGGATGTTAGGTACAAGTTGTTTATCATGAGGGTAGTGGAACAGGCTGCCCAGGGAGGTGATTGGGGCCTCATGCCAACCAAGGTGAGGATCAACAGGGCTCTGGCAACCTGATCTAGTTGAGGATGCCCCTGCTTACTGCAGAAGGGGTTGACCTAGATGACTTTTAGAAGTCAATTCCAACCCAGACTGTTCTGTGATTCTATAATTCTATGATAGTCATATTGCAGCATGCATGGCAGCATTCACTGAATATCAGTGAGCAAACCAGTGGGGTGTGTGTGCAATCCACCTGGATCCCTGCTGCACACATGAGACATCTTCACTTTCCCAACAACTGCTTTTCTAGACACCTCACAGCCCTAGAAAAATTATTTGGAAAACAAAGGAAATGTTCACTTTCCATAGAGCTGACTCATATGACACAGAAAAGCTCTTGTTTTATGGGAAAATGGTAACAACTTCAGTGACAGATCTTCTAAAACCTTTTGAACAGGGTTTGCCCTACAGGAAGCAAGAGGAGCAGTTACAGATTTAGAGACCATTAAGCATTCTGGACAAAACAGGCTAGAGGTGATAACATTTTTCATGTCAGCTTTTGGCATATCTAAATAACACTGGAGATGGCAGAGCAGCCAAGGATTAAGTGGGAGTGAAGGACAATTAAAGATGTTCTGGCTTCCCTGTCTCTGGACCACAAGTCTTGCCTCAGCTATTTCTCTCAAATGCAAGTCTTTAGAAACATGAAGCTGACAAGTGAGTTCTGAGATAAGCATATATAGCGGACACATATATGCATATGTATTATGGCACAGGCCATGGAACAACTTCTAAAGATCAGTACAAAATCATAATTGCCCCTTCATTTTCATTTAACTGCAAATACACATCTTGCACACAAAAGTCTCTGCTATGAAGGTTCAGTTATATTTCTCCATTTGCTGTGCATATTTTTCAGCTGTAATGTAGACATTCGTGTTTTACAAATGTGTCCTTTTGCCTTATTTCTCCCACCTTCATCTCTATTGCATCAGGCTTAATCAATCCAGTGTAAAAAAGAAGGAAAGCACGCCAAATACAGCACATTTGATATCTGAAGTGTACCTATTGACCTTTGACTGAGATGGATATTTTAATCCCACACTCGAAAATTACCCTTCAAAAGACTTGAATTCAAATTGCTAACATGATATGTCATCTTCTAATCTGATGTGACTGGAATGATAACATTTGCTTTGATATGCAATGTAATCCAGTGTGACTGATCAGATGCAACCTGCCATAACACTGCAAAGGGCAATACATCATGCTCAGAAATTAAAACCCTCCTATTTTCTGCAAGTTATAGTAAAAGTAATTCACCTGAATTTTGCATATTGCAGGATTTTTCAAGAGCTTTTTAACCCACAATGACAACTGCTTTTTAAAAATGAGTCTGTTTTTGTCTCTTGAGTCTGGCTCTAGTCACTACTACAGTATCTGCATTTTGGCTATTTTTCTGCTAAGAAATAGGAAAACCTCAAAACACTGCAGAACATCTAATGATTGCATTTGAACTGTATTATAGCATTCTGCTTGGAAAAAATGCAGTTTACAACTTTTAAACTCAGAAAATACTTCTTTGTGGTCTGAGCTGGCCATCCAAGTGCAGGAAAAAGTAGCATTCAGCAGCACCAGAAATCAGCAGCTGTTTATCTTTCCTCTCACATTATCTCAGATTACAGCAGTTTTGGGAAAGATTTCACAGAATTCAGTGTCTCCCCATGTGAACTTTTAAGTTACTTGCAATCTGAAAGGCCAGTCTCATACACACAATTGGAAGTAACTCTTTATAGTCCTCTGAGAATGTCAGAAAAGTTTAATTATAAAGCAATGGAGTGACAAGTAAAAGCATATGAGATAGAGGAGGTGGAGCAAAACAAGGAGGAGTCATCTTACTGTTCAGTAGGAAAGAAATTTGGAAAATCTGAAATAGAAATGGTAGGTTTTAAAAATAGTTGACAATCAGAGTCTTCTGTTTCCATTAAACAATTATATATTTAAATCTAATCCATTATTTTCTGGCCAAAGCGCTTCAGAGGACTCTGCTAGTCTTTTCCCTACAACACAGAAGTGAGGGAAAGTAACACACACACAAAAATGCCTCCAATTTGAGATAAAGACTTGAGATAAGAGTTTAATAGGAATGAGATAACATAATGCACAATTACCATAGCCTATAGCAGAAAGCCAGCAAACTGAAAAACCCAAACCAGGGAGCTACCTCTCTATCCCTCCCTGTCTGGCTGCCATGCCAGCAAAAGAGAGCCAACATCCAAAAACCCCGAGCCCAAAAGCAGCAAGCAGAACAGGAAGCCTTCTGTGTTACAATCTGAACTTCAAGCCCTGCAATACTTTGCTCCAGCCAGCACATTCATTTGAAGAAGGCATGAGGCAGGATGGTATGAATAGCAGCATATTAAAACTCAGCCTATGACAAGGACCTTGCCAGTAGTATTCCCAGGTACAATTTGCTTCTGCTCCACTAAAAATTCAGGAAGGGGAGGGTAGATATAATATGAACATGATGTCCCTGTTATTGCAGAAGCAAGAATTTTTTAAAGTAAATTATTACTTTGGCCTCTGGTGCAAAAGGAACAGCAATGTTTTTTTCTGATGGAGGCAGGATGCAAAAAGGTAGTGGAAATTACAGAGAAAATAATTTTCCAGTGTAAAGATTTTTCATCAAATCCCTGCATAAAAGCAGTAATTCATAAAAAAAAACAACAAAAAAACAAAACAAACCAAAACCAAAAACACAACCAAAACCAAAACCAAACAAAAACACACCCACAAACAAAGAAACAAACCTAAAAAATCTAACCTTCACTTGATAAAGATAGTCCTCTGATAGGCAAATAATTCTGCAACTCTTTTGGGTAAAAGGCATTATGCTGATATTAGACCACAGACCTGAAAAAACATTAAAAAGTCTGATTTGACAGCTCATTTCCTATTAATGTAATCTCTAAAAACAGTCCTTTTGATTCAAATTTCCAACATCATACATAATTTTTCAGCGTGAGGTGATTAGAATGATGCACACACACACACACATACGTGTGAAACATAATTTGGTGTGATTAGTCAGATGCAATGTGCCACAACACAGGGCGATGCTTTTCACTGGAAATTTTAACCCAAGCTCTTTTTTTTTTTTTTTTTCTTTTTTTCAGAAAACAGCAAAGAAGGAGAAAAGCTATACCACCTCACTGAATTCCTGAAGGTTGTAGGGTTATACTTTTCCTATTATCATTTTGGCAGACTTCCGATATGATAGGCACTTATCCACCCCATACATCTAAGGAGGAAGTGACATTCCTATTTCCTAACTTATACTGAAAAGCAAATTACAAGTCCTTTTCCCCAGGTGCCCTTCCCACAAAGTCATCCTTACATGTGTATCCTTGCTGGATGACACCCAAGCTGCCTTCCTTCTTCAATTCACTCTGATTCATCAATATTTATCCTGACCGTGATGTGATTGCAATTCCAAGTACAGTTATAACATTGTGATTGCCGCTGGACCAAACAGTAAGTAGATATTGCACTTGAGTGTATGCATTTGGAACGAGCTTATTCTCACTTCTGCATTGTACCCAGAATTTTGACCTGATACTTTTGTTACCCTTAATACTATTAGTGTTAATGGAAAAATGCCAAAATGTCAAGCCATTTTCTACAAACATGTATTAATACCAGATGTCTGGAAAGGGGGATTAAGAAGTTTATTCTGTATTACTTATTGAATTTCTGATAACTTAACCTTTCCATTTATATAAATCAGGGGAAAAAATTGAAAACCTACACACACTTGGAGTAGTCTCTGAAAGTCCAGTAAGATTTTGCTGAGAACATGTCTTCTATTTCTCATCATTTTTTCCTGTCTTTTCCACAGAAGGGCCCATGCCTTTTCATCTGCTCTTTTTATAGTGGGTAATTGAGAAAGCAGTTACATGTCATTCTTATAAAATCTAAGCACTCCTTCCAGAATTTTGCCCCCAAAATGTGTTTAGGATTTTTTCCTGTGAAAAGCCTTTAACAGATTCTAATTGTAATAACTTTGCAGGGGAACCTAGCTGTGAACAGTGCTATAAGTAGAGCAACTAGAGGATTTGACTCAATAGAGACTTTCTGATATAAAGAAAACACAGGAAAGATAGAGATAGGCGAAGTGTTCTGGAGCAGAAGAATCAGACCAAGTGTCCACATTTAGCCTGTATCCGGTACTAAATTTGAGCAGTGACTGTATCACCCAGTGACTCCTTCCAGCAAAGAAGGGATTTGCTGAGCTCTGAATTTAGAAAAGGTAAAATTCTGAATGAAAAAAAATATTCTATTTTAATTTAAAAACAATATGGCATTTTAAAATCTACCAGTTTAGATTAAAAAAAAAAATAAATTAAAAATCAAGTTGTTTTAATAGGAGAACAAAACTGAATCAAAATACATTGCAATCCAAAATGCTGTGTTTCATTTTTCATTTGACCAACAGACAAAAGTGGCTGTTACTTGCCCAACCTTGCTCCTAAACAATGAAACTGGGAAATATAAAGGACAGAAAAACAAATAGTTTTGCACTCTTTCTCAAACTTGTATTCAGACTTCAAAAGCATCACTGCCATCGAATAATTCGAAGAACTGTTACAGAACTGTTATAACTTTTCAGTCTGCTTAAAATTGCTCCCTCTTAATGGCAAGCCTCATTTATCCTTTTTTCTTTTTATTTTTACTGTGCAGATATTAAAGAATCTAAAAGAAGAAAGGCAAAGAAAGGGAAAGAAGGATAGACTGAGATAGAATGAAAATCTTGACAGCTGTATAATAAACAAGAACATAGTAGGAACAAATGCTGCATTGTTGCACTAAAGTTGAAAATTCTTTTTGAAAAATATAAAAAATATCAAGTAGCATATTACACAATGCAGAAAGATTTTTATTTGTTTGCCTGGCTTTTATTTTATGAACTACCTATTTTGAGAAGAATGGAGATGGAATTTAAATGCTAATAAAATCTTAGCTGAACTAACATAATCACAGCAAAATGTATCTGATATCAGTACATATAACTGGAAATATAAGAACTATAATGCTAACATAAGGCACCGTGGAGACAGGCGCATGAAATGAGCCTGTAGTGAATGAGGCTTTACATCACAGCAGTGACCTGTTGGCAGAGAAGATAGTAGGAAAAGGACTTGTCTCTTCTTGAACTTCTTCCTGATCCTAAAGGACCATGTCTTTTCTAAAGGAGTTTAAACATCAACTAACAGTGGATTGCATTAGAGTTTTCTCCAGCTTACTTTTCTGCAAGAGGGATTGTGTTCCAAAACAAGAGTCACAGTATCACCAAGGGTGGAAGAGACCTCAAAGATCATCAAGTCCAACCTGTCACCACAGACCTCATGACTAGACCATGGCACCAAGTGCCACGTCAAATCCCCTATTGAACACCTCCAGGGACAGTAATTCCACCACCTCCCCAGGCAGCCCATTCCAATGACAAATGACTCTTTCTGTGAAGAGCTTTCTACTCACCTCGAGCCTAAACCTGCCCTGATGCAGCCTGAGACTGTGTCCTCTCGTTCTGGTGCTGGTTGCTTGAGAGAAGAAACCAACTCCCACCTGGCTACAATCCCCGTTCAGGTAGTTGTAGACAGCCATGAGGTCTCCCCTGAGTCCATCCTGTCTAGTGGCATATAACAGTACTTACACACATTATCCACTATCTTTTAGAACATGAAGAGTTTTTTATCAAAATGTATTTCTTTACACTCTGATTATGGCATGAAATAATTTCAACCATTCGTGGTGGAGATGGAAGCATCCAAACAGACAGGAAGCATTCTTAATATTACACAGTTTCAATAGCTGGCAGGAGAAAATTCTGTCAGAAATAATCCTGCAAATACCTGTTGTATTAAAATCTTGCAGCAAAATAATTAAAAGTTTGTTTGTTATAAATGATATATTTTTAAAGCCCATAATTTTTTTATAATGCTACTTATTTTAAACTCTTACCATATGCTCTGCAAATGATGCTGGCATATGGTTCACATAACAATGCCATATGTCTGATAATATTTTGCTGTATATTACTGCAATAGCAAACATTTTTAATTTGTAGAGAAACTCAATTTAAATTATGTTTTCTCTTCATTTTTTTCCATATATAAACAATTCTGATGACATTTCTGAAGAAGCCTATAAATCTTCCAAACAGCTTTATATCTCAAACTACAGATTTAGGGCATATCATACGGCTAAAACCATCCATTCATCACTGTGAAAAAAGACTACTGTGCTTTGATAAAACATGGAGGGGGAAGGAAAAAAAAAAGAAACAAAAAAAGACGACATACACTTAAACTATAATGCATGTGAACAGCTCTTCCTTTTTTTCATACACATTTGCCACTGTCTCACCTCAAGTACCTAGTGTCTGAAGTCTTCAAGTTTGGGCTTTTTTCTTGTTTTCTATGATATTTAGTTGTGTATTGAATCAACAACTAAGTAAGAGATGAACCACAAGCAAACACTTCAAAGACTTCACAGGATCACAGGATGTTAGGGGTTGGAAGGGACCTCTGGAGATCATTAAGCCCAACCCCCCTGCCAGAGCAGGACCATAGAATCCAGCACAGATTGCACAGGAATGCATCCAGATGGATCTTGAAAGTCTCCAGAGAAGGAGACTTCACAACCTTTCTGGGGAGTTTGTTCCAGTGCCCTGCGACCCTCACAGTGAAGAAGTTCCTCCTCATGTTGAGGTGGAACTTCCTGTGCTGTAGTTTATATCCACTGCCCCTTGTCCTACCACAAGGTGCAACTGAGATTCTCCCTATCACAGGGTGCAACTTATCTTCCTTGATACAAAATTGCTTTTGAAGAGATGAAAGGAGAAAAAGGAGATTAGTTCTGTCTCCTTCAGTTTAGTGATGCTCTTGTTCATGGATCTTACCACAGCCAAGCACCATCGTGCTGGATATCCCTTCCTATGGAACATTAACCCCATAAGCAGAGGTGAAAGCAGGAAGAATAGTTTAGAATATGCCTCTCAATGCAAGCTCATGGGAGGAGACAAAATGCTATGGGTTTTTTTGTGTGTTCACACAGCCACCTCCCCTTTTCAGCAAATGACTTGATAGCCAGATACCTCAGAAAAAAAAGTGGAAGAATTTAATTTCAGGATTAAACAGAGAAGCCAGTGACTTTTGACAAGGACATAAGACATGATAAGAAATAAGAAAAAAAATCCATCTATTTCTGGAAGAGATTTTAATCATGGTAGATATAGGGACGTTAGTTTTCCAAGCCAGAATTGATGAAGTGTTTGCTAGGAATGTTACTGGCTTGTACTCATCTATAAGGTGATGAAGTAAGAATAATTCATAAATTTGGAGATAACTAGAATGCCCAGTCACTTCAACATTCAGAGAATAGAATAGAATAGAATAGAATAGAATAGAATAGAATAGAATAGAATAGAATAGAATAGAATAGAATAGGTTGGAAGAGACCTACAAGATCATTGTGTCCAACCTATCAATAAAAATAATACATTAAAGGATGGCAGTGACATGGACAGTCATGTGGCTGTCAGTGATGACAGCGGCCTGAGATACATGAAAAGATTAAAAAGGGAGGATCAATAATACCTTCTTTTGGGTTTAAGGTACTTACAAAATATCCAGAAGAAAAAAGTAAATAAATTGGTATGCAGAGAAAAGATGAACTAAAGCTTCTGTTCTTTCTTGTGGAAAATCTTACTCCCCTGCCTCTGGAGCTCAGATGCTCCAGTTGTCTCCTATGGGAAGATAACCTCTTGCTGTCTTCCACTGTGATGATGCAGCTCCTTACCATTTCCTACTGAGCACACTATTTACCAAGTGCCGTGAGCTTCCACCAAAGAAAAAGAACAATATAGCTGCTATGGAAGCAGTACAAACTAGATGGAAAAAAAAATAAAATCCCTTTCCCATAAATCTGCAACCTACTCTAACTTCCAGAAAGAAGTTACACAGAAAAAAAATAAAAATAAAAAAGCTAGCCATTTCATTTACATGGACAAATTAAAAATTCACAGCTAGGTGCATAGAGAAAATAAGTGTCATTCTACTTATAGCTGTTTAATTGCAGTCATAGCAATTTCATGCCCCACCATCAAAAGACAAGAGAATTTTATAGCAATGAAGAGGAAATTCCATCTCTGCATAACACCTACAGCTTATTCTGTAGGTCTTGCTCTTTCAACATCTTGTTAGTAGAGTGAAAACAATGGAAAGCAAAATGAGTCCTTAATTCCTTGATTGTTTACATTCACTGATAAAATAACATTTAATGCAACCAAGTATTCTAGGCTGGTGCTTAAAATGGTAATTGCTCCCAAGAAGCATCAACATGCATCAACATCAATTCTGATACACATCTGTGCCTGCAATCTGGATAACCAGTCAATTTGGTGACTGAAGAGTAGTGGAGATCTGCTTTCAAATCTCTTTGAGGTCACTGGTTTTCAGTGGATCTCGTATCCAAGAAATAAAGGAGGTAAAACTGAAATTTAGTGGCATAATCAAAATATCTGGTGAATTTCTGTGAGGGTAGGCTGGAAAGATATGACTGTTGTGTGGCAGAAAGATACAGGTAATATAACTGTGGGGAAACTGTGATGTAAAATGGTATTGTGGGAGAGTTATCAGTAATATCCTTTCAGCCAAAAAAAAAAAAAATTATTTATAATGATTATTAATGCACACACACACACCCCCTAGCATTTGCATTACCAATGTGATTAGCTATATTTAAGATATTGTTAAATGTGGGTACAGTAGATAAAATGTGGATAAAATGTGGAACAGGATTCCTGATCCAAATGACCTACACTTTAAGATTCAGAATCTGTTACCAGCAATGTGCACAGAATCCTTGATCTGAACAGATTTGAATGGTACTGGAGCTTAATATGTCTTTATTTTCATAGCACTGACTAATGCTATCTTAACATTTCTGTCCACAGAATTTTTGGGGTTTTACAACTCTACCAATTTCTGTTCACTATATCCTGAAGTCAATATAGTAATGAAAAGAAAATTTCCTGTCTTGGAAGAAGACAAGTGTGCATTACGGCAATGATGATAATCATAGCCAGGAAATCACCAAGCAAATAACAAGCCAAGGCAAAAGCCAATTCTTCCTTACAGACTTGTTATATGCATAGACAAATTAAAACACAGAGTGGAAGTTCACAGAAATACAGTAATCAGTGAAATGTTTCTGAAGGAAGAGGAATAATTTCACTCAGTTTAAAACTCATTTTAATTGGGTACACTATATCACAACTTTACTACTAATACAATAAACAAATACACTCTTTCATTTCCTTGAAAGACAGCTTAGATCATATTTCTCCCATTCCTAGGAAGTTTTTCTTCTTGGTCAGAAGTCAAAAGCTCATATCTTTCTCATGCAGTAGCTTTTGCATTGAGATAAGATGGTAAAGTTGATTTCCTAGCATTTCCTTGCATTTTTTTGTGAGCAGGACTTTTCTCATGGCCCTCTTGTTAAGGGAAAACAATTTTTCTTTACTTCAAAGCCTATCGCTTTCAGCAGACTTTATGGTCTGTACATAGGACTGAATTCATATTGGATCAGCACCTATCATGTTTCAAATAAATGGGAGCAATTATCTCTCTGAAATAGTCTAAGAAACATTGGAAACCCTTATGAGTTCTTTCCCATAATCTTACCTAAACTTTCAGGTTTACCTTACGCATGTTCTGGAGGGTAATTGAAGGCTTGTCCTTGTCAGGACTGAACATGAACATTATTCTAAATAATTGTCCTGAAATAGATGTTCGTGTGTCAGTCACACTGAAAGAAGTTTTGTCGTAAACTTACAAGTATGAACAACAGAACTCAGAAAGGTCTTTGAATTTCTGAAACACTCATGGTAGTTATACTACAGTAACCTGACTCAAAAACACATACAAAAATATTAATTATGTGGTGCTTGTTCTTATATGGTATTGGCAATGGTTGCAGAAGTCTATATGACTGCTATGCAATATAGTGGAATCAGTCAACTTGAATAGAATAGCATAGCATAGCATAGCATAGCATAGCATAGCATAGCATAGCATAGCATAGAATAGAATAGAATAGAATAGAATAGAATAGAATAGAATAGAATAGAATCAAATAGAATAGAATAGAACAGGCATCCCCCAGGGATCAGTGCTGGGCCCCATCCTCTTTAATATCTTCATTGATGATCTGGGTGAGGGGATTGAGACAGTCATCAGCAAATTTGCAGATGACACCAAGCTGGGAGCAGATGTTGGTCAGTTAGAGGGTTGAAGGGCTCTGCAGAGGGACCTCGACTGACTGGACAGATGGGCAGAGTGCAATGGGATGGCATTCAACAAGTCCAAGTGCCGGGTGCTGTACTTCGGCTACAGCAACCCCATGCAGAGCTACAGGCTGGGGTCAGAGTGGCTGGAGAGCTGCCAAACAGAGAGGGACCTACGGGTGCTGATTGACAGCTGCCTAAACATGAGCCAGCAGTGTGCCCAAGTGGCCAAGAGGGCCAATGGCATCCTGGTCTGCATTAGGAATACTGTGGTCAGCAGGAGCAGGGGAGTCATTGTGCCCCTGTACTCTGCATTGGTTAGGCCACACCTTGAGTACTGTGTCCAGTTCTGGGCCCCTCAGTTTAGCAAGGACATCGAGACACTTGAATGTGTCCAGAGAAGGGCAACGAGGCTGGTGAGAGGCCTTGAGCACAAGCCCTATGAGGAGAGGCTGAGGGAGCTGGGGTTGCTTAGCCTGGAGAAGAGGAGGCTCAGGGGTGACCTCATTGCTCTCTACAACTACCTGATAGGTGGCTGTAGCCAGGAAGGGGTCGGTCTCTTCTCTCTAGCAACCAGCACCAGAACAAGAGGACACAGTCTCAAGTTGCACCAGGGGAAGTTTAGGCTTGAGGTGAGGAGAAAGTTCTTCACTGAGTCATTCACCATTGGAATGGGCTGCCCAGGGAGGTGGTGGAGTCACTGTCCCTGGAGGGGTTCAGGAGGGGATTGGACATGGCACTTGATGCCATGGTTTAGTCATGAGGTCTGTGGTGACAGGTTGGACTCGATGACCTTTGAGGTCTCTTCCAACCTTGGTGACACTGTGATTGGAATGGAATGGAATGGAATGGAATGGAATGGAATGGAATGGAATGGAATGGAATGGAATGGAATGGAATAGAATAGAATAGAATAGAATAGAATAGAATAGACCAGACCAGGTTGGAAGAGACCTTCAAGACTGTTGAATCCAACCCATCATCCAACACCATCTAATCAACTAAACCATGGCACCAAGCACCCCATCAAGTCTCCTCCTAAACACCCCCAATGATGGTGACTCCACCACCTCCCCGGGCACGCCATTCCAATGGGCAATTACTCTCTCTATGAAGAATTTCTTCCTAACATCCAGTCTAAACCTTCCCTGGCACAGCTTGAGACTGTTTCCTCTTGTTCTGGTGCTGGTTGCCTGGGAGAAGAGACCAGCCACCACCTGTCTACAACCTCCCTTCAGGAAGTTGTAGAGAGCAACCTCAACTTACCTCAGAAAAAGGGTTCTACAACATAGTGGAGAGGAATAAATACATGTGGGGAAATCTATTTAATTCCTAGGTATCATAATTATTTACCAGCTTGTAGGTGAGATGTTATAAATTCTTTGACCTCTCAATAAATGTCATTTTTCTAAGCAACATCATAAAAATGAGTGGTAGAATTCTTACCTAGGTAATTTTTTTACTAAATTAATTTCCTTTTCCTTGAGTAACGAGCTCAGGCTGAAGACCAAGTAGTTCAGATTATGTTGTTAAAAGACAGCACTGATCTAGAGAGGCAGACTGTTTAGTCATTGTCTGATTCATTAGCAGCAGTATTTTCATTCTGATACCCTAATCCAATGTAGTATTAAATCTTGCAAGGTTAACTTTGAAGTGTTCAGTAATAGAGTCTCATCAGTTTTCAGTAACAGTCTAGAGCTCACATGTTTAGTAATGACTTTTGCCACTTCAGTATTAATTTTATGTATGTTTTCACAGATGAATAAGGCACCTGGTTACTAAACAGAACTCGCATAACTTTGCTGATCTTTAGCGATACAGCCTGCTTGTTTTCACATGCATTCATGTTGAAAACACTTGCAGTGGCAGGAGATGATTAATCATTAAGCTCAGGGTTTAAGGTATCAACAGTATATGGAAACTTTCTCTAAGGATGCAATTTTAAAAGCCAGAGAATCGATCCAAAGTCACTAAAAGGAACACAAACACTGCTCTGCTTGCTCTTCAGGTTCCTGCTGTGTTAGTGTCTCCAACAGAGGACAGACACGGCTTCCCCTAAGAGTGCTTCGGCTTGAATGATTGAACATCCCGAGCAACAGCATTCATATGCAGTGATCCACATTGAAGCCACTTGGCCTTGAACCAAATGTCCCAGAGAAATGTAACTATTTCACTGCAACTACAGAGACCGTGACATTATTTCCAGGATGCTTTGTAACAAGGCATTTGATTAGATCAGTTTGTTGTTGATATCCTTTCTGCAGCTTCTGTAGAAGTTCCTGGGTTTTTATTTTGTCATATGTAAAATGGAGCCTCCAGATAGGTATTTTATGCACAACCCTGCATTTTTGTTGCTTCAGGTGACTTTGCTGTTGGTCCTAAGTTCCATATTCTCTGACATTGCTGGTAGTCATTTTAAGAGTGGTAGGAAGCTTTTCTTTCAGCATAGACCTCCACAGCTCTCCAGAGTAACTTGCAATTCAAAAAGAACAATCTCTTGCACAGAATACAATGATGGCAGGAAGATCACTGATACTGTATTCCAGCCACTGCCCTTTACATTGCTATTTCCCCTCACACATGAATGCTGCAGTCATGTCTGGGGCAGATTTCCCCCCCAACTCCTTAACAATTACAAACTGTAAGTAAAGGACCAAATGTGGTTAGGGGATAGAACACATAGGTATGCTGAACTCCTTTCTTAAGCATGTGGGAATTCTACCCTTTAAGATGCATCAGCCTCACTGATATTTCTGCTGAGTATATCTGTATAATTACAATGAAAAGCATCCTTTTAACAAAAGATAAGTGCTACAAATGTTCATACATAGTTATCTTTCCTACAGTATAGTCTATTTTGTTGGTTGTTAGTGTTGTTTTTCTGTCATTGTTTTGATGTTGTTTGGTTGTTTTTGTTTGGTTGGTGTTTTGTTTGGTTTGATTTGGATTTTGTTGTTGTTGTTGGGTTTTGTGGGTTTGTTTATGGTTTTAAACTATTAGGAAGGATTGACTTTGGTTGTCTGCCAGGCATCCATGCAGTTGCTCTCTTATCACCATCTGTCCCCTCCAGGACAACTTCAAAACCGTTCTGGATAAAGACAGGATATTGGTTACCATTTCCCATCACAGGCAAATCACATTTGATTTGGGAAAAATTAATTTTTGATTGCCAATTAAAAATAGAGTAGGATGATGAGAAACAAAGAGAAAACTAAAAACACCTTACCCCAACCTCTCCCTTCTTCCCAAATCCAACTTAATTCCTTTGTTCCCAACTCTTTTACCTTCTCCTCATGCAGCCAAGGGAGAATAGAGAATTGAGGTTTGTGATCAGTTTATAACACTTTGGTTCTGCTACTCCTTTCTCCTCATACTTTTCCCATGCTCCAGTGTGCAGTTTCTCCCATGAGGCACAGTCCTTCACAAACAGCTCCACTATACAACTACCCGTGTATTGCAGTTCTTCAACAACAGCGTCAGTGTAGGTTCTCTCCACGGATCCAGTCCATCAAGAGTAGACTGCTTCAGCATGGATATCCTACAAACCACAGCTCCAGCCTACTTTAGTGTGGACTCTCCAAGGGCTACAGGGCAGAAACCTCAGTGCAAATTCACTTGTTCCATCGTCCTCCATCAGTGTAGGATCAGCTCCACTGGGGACATACTTGGGCTACAGTGGAACAACATTTTTCTTCATGATCTTCACATGTTGCAGAGAAGTATCTGCTCTAGTGTCTGGAGCACCTCCTTCCCCTCCTTTGTCACTGACTTTGATGGTTTTTAAAGTATTTTCTCTCATATTTTTCTCTCTGTCTCATAGCTGCTGCCTGGTGGTTTTTATCCTTTCTTAAACACACTGCCACAGAAGAACCTCATCTTTGCCCTGAAGTGGGATTCTTTTGGAGCTGCTTGAATGGGACATGGAGCAGCCTTTAATCTCTGTTCTTAAAACATCCACCACTGTAGCCTTCCCTTACTATGCAAATCTTGCCACATAAGCTCAATGCAACTATTTTTGGTGATCACACACATTTCAAAAATTACCACCTCATGATAACTCAAATTACAGAGAAATCCAGAATATGTATGGACAATAGACTTAACATGAGGTGGGGTGGGTTTTTTTTGTTTGTTTTTGGTGGTGTGGGTTTTTTTGTTGGTTGGTTGTTTGTTTTTTGATGTGGTTTGTTTTTTTTTTAATTTCTATCTTTTTAAAGCTTTTTTTTTCTGTTTTTTTTTGGTTTTTTTTTTCCCTACAACTCACCTCTGGAATAACCTTCATGAACACTTTCAACATTTAAACCATTCCTTCAGGGATTTCAATTATGCTCTGATTTTCAAAACAATTCAGTTAAACACAGAGTTTTAGTTTGAAACCAGTCTTATTATTTAGAGACATTGTCATTCAAAGGCAATATAACTGCTATATTTTTCATACTTTCAGCTGTTACACATAAATCCTTATAGGAAAACTACTCTATATCCTTCAATCTGTACACTTTGGAGCTGCTCCTCAGTTAAGGTCATGAGGAATTTTACATGTGACTCATCCTCTCAATTCCAAAAATAAATCTTCCTTTTTCCTGCAGTTTTGCGTAATTGGTCTCTGATAAGAGTACCAGAATTATGCAAATATTTGATATGCATTAAGGCAGCTGTTTGAGACATATGTGATTTTAGAAAGCGAGTCGCATTTCCCTTCTGAAAGAGTAGAGCAAATTTGTCATGACTCATTCTTGAGGAAAGGCTGAGCCGAGAAGCTCAGAACTTACTGTGCTTGAACAGAATTATGTACACTGCATGTCAAAAAAGACAGGAACATTCCATTGCATGAGTTTTGGTTTAAACTGTACCTAAGTAGAGTTACACTGGACTATGTCAATTGCACAGCTATAAGGTAGACGTAAAGTGTCCTCGGTCACACTGTTTAAAAAATGTAACTGCTAGGACAAACATACATTTCCACTAAAACAGAAATGAACATTTCCTTCAAAACTGTAAAGGTTTCCAGAGAAAATGAATTTCAGTGCCAGATCAAAATAAAAAATATCTTTTTTTAAGGGTTTATAATATTGCAGTGGGGGAAAATGCTTCATTTTGGAACTATTTTACTTGTAAAGTTCCTCCAATTTCATTTAAAAATGTTAAAAAACTCAAAAACATCAAGCAGTTTGTTTCCTTTGATCCATTGCATGTATTTATTCATTGTTTGGGCCAACAAACCAAAAAATCAATCTTTTGCACAGCTCTAGTTAATATAATATGCCTGCCCTGACCCTCCAAGGAAGCTGTTCATAAACAGGAAATACAAATTCAATTTATAACCACAATGATGAGATGAAACAAGGCAATTCTTTAAAATGAACCTAAATAATTGTCCCTTGACCTCCTCTCACACTTCAACACAACAGAGGTAGATAAAAAGCATCTTGTCTGATTACTTATTTCCGAACTGAGTGTGGCTACAGAAGCAATCAGTTAAAAGCCTCTCCTCAGTTTCAGCATTTTTGTAGTATCTGAATATAAACACATCTGAGTTTTCAGTAGCATATGTACTTGAACAATTAAAGATTTTGTGTCACATAAAGCACACTTTATTTAAGCTTCCCAGAAACATTAGGATCTTTTCTTAAAATTGTTGTCTTTCCCACATATATCTTATGACTCAGACAGACCACACTATTTATCAAATAAAACACATGAAGACAGATAAACTGCACTGTAGCAGTTTGAGGTTTAAGGAGATATGCATTTAGAAGGTAGGAAATGCCAGAATTAACATGCAACCTTAAGTGATCATGAGTACCCCTCCTATTCATTGTTGTATATTCTTTAGCTTCCTGATGACACAAAAATATTTTAAAATTCCTCTTTTATTTTGTGTATTGGGTAGATGGCTTTCTTTTAATATTTGATATGATGTTTTGTTTCTTTCAGCTTTTTGTAGTGTCTATCTCTAACATTTATTTACCTGAGCCAATACAAACACAGAAGACAGATTTACCAATTTCTGTGGGAAACTTCCTGTCCCAATCAGAAAAGTAGTACTAGAAGTCTTCACAAGTATTATTCAGTCATTGAATTTATGTTCACAATGCTCCCCTGAAATAAGAGAAATATTACTATGTGTGTTGTACAGATGCAGAAACTGTATTTAGTAGCCAGAAAGCATATCTATATGTCCTATTGTTAGAACCCGGTTTTCCAGTACAAATGTCACATTATGGTCAAATTGCAACCATGGTACCATGGAGTTTTGACATTTATACAGATGTGGCTATAGGGTTCTCAGAAAATCAAGGAAATAAAAAATCACTTTGTTGCATGATGTTAGCTTTCACTTTTATCACAGCAGAATTTTTCAGGAGTTAGTGAATATATGAGCCCAGCTGCAAACTGTAGATTAGGTTTTTTTCTTAACCCATAGCTTCCTAGAAAGCAAAATGTCATCACGTTTCTCTGTAATTTCAGGCAAATCTTTGCAATTTTACATGTTTCTTACTCTCTCTTGAAATAGCCACAATGTTAGGAAACAAAATCTGGATTTATTTATTTTAGCCATTCTTGCCTACCCTTTGAGCTGACAGAAATAATTGGTTGTCTTCTCCTATGATCTTCACTGGAGTCCCATAGGTTATTTTGTCACTTGTTTTCATAATAGTCTGATTGAAAAACAAAGGAGAGGTTCAGAAGCATTTCCATGTAGGAAAGTAAGAATGTAGTAAAATTGGACTTTTTACTATATTCCTCCAAATTACAATATCACTAACTCTGTCTCTTTATAACTGACTTTGTTGACTTCTGTTTCTTTGTACTATGCCAACTCTTCTTAGTTATGCATTCCCAGGCCCTCAGCCAAGATGTTCATCTCATGTACAGTACTAGCAGACACACATTTTTTCCCCAGAATTGCCTGTTCCTGTTCAACATTTTTCCCAGCCTCCATGTTTACAGGTTCTTCCTTTCAGTTTCTATAGCCTCAGTACCTGTCTTCCCATGCTCCTAATCACTTTGCTTCTTATATCTTGTCTGCACCTCCAGTTGTTCTCTCTCACCCATTCCTGTTTCCAGTTAACGCAGTGTCTGTGTCCCTCAAGCTCCTGGAAGTCTCATGTCACTGTTGAGGTGTAGGCTCCTCATCCAGTCAGGGAATACCCATTGGAGTTCAGCAATGGCCTTTCTAGCACCAGGACGAGGCAAGTTCAGTGTGAAAAAAACCCTCTATTAAATTTCAGTATACTGTGCTTTTATGTTTAATCTTAGCTCATAGACAAGTTCAGACAGAATTCACTATGACAGAAAAGGCACATATTGCAACACCTTGCCAGTTTTCAAGTTCAAAGCATGAGTTTACTTAAAAATCTCCAAAGAAAAGGTCACTTTTTAATTTTCTTTTTCTTTTGCTATGGTCTAGCCATAGCAATATTTTTACTGGTATCATTCCTGGAAAGAACTAAATTACTTTGGATGGCAAAATTTGAACAAATTCACTTTGTTCAGCATGAGAAATTTCAGTCTGACTAGTTAGCCTGGGAAAGTCTTAAGTGCATGGACACAAAATCTTGTAGTAGGAGTCTTTAACAACACACTATTACAGAGTGTGAAGGGGACAGACTCCCATCTCTTTGGTTTCATTCACTTTCCTTTTAGCCAAGTCTAAAGAAGAGAAAATGCTGAATATAGAGTGTAACATATGTTGAATTGGAATGATTTTATTTTTTTTTCATTTTCAAGACATTTTTCTCATACAGACTACTGAGCAGCTCATAGAAAGAAGCTTAGATTTCACTTACTGAAGCATAATTTGGGAAATATTTATAAATTCTGCTAGCATTTTCCTTTTGTTTATATTGAGAAAGGGAAATGCAACTTCCCCCTTCCTTCTCTCTTCCTCCATCTTGTGAAAAAGCCTTGCTATAAGTGCTCGAACTGATAAATATATACAACAGTGTTAAGTAAAAATCTGCTGTCTACTTTTCTACAATATGCCCTAGGTGTTGGAACTAAGCTAAATTTGTATCTCTAGTAAAATAAATTACTCTCCTGTGTATGAATATGCAATTCTTGAATTCTCAGATAATCCCTACTTCGTCCACTTCTGTCTTTCTAAAACCACATTTGCATTTGGCATCTAGACATAATTTATTATGTATAGTACAGTCACATGCCCTATTCCAACAAGATGAGGAGTTTAAATTTTGTGCATATGGTCAGATATAGACAGCAGAAGGATGCTTCCCCCATGTAGAAAGACTGTGACTCTCTTATGGAAGGGAAATCTGAACAATGTCCACTTCCTTCCCAGCTCAAATATCTACACTTCCAAAACACTTAAGATATCTGTTGTAATATCCTTCTTAATCTGTTCCAAAGCATATGGGCGGAAGCTTTTAATTGAGATAAAAAATTAATATGAAAAAGCTCAGAAAAGCATCACATTTTAATAAGAGGCCTGACAAATACCTAGAAAGGCAGCAGTTGGGCTGGAAAATACATTCCTTTTCTCATGAAGTCTAAAATAGACTTCTCTTCTGCTGAGCTTACCTACAGGATAATATGCGGAAGAATATATTTCTGTCATATCACCTCCCAGTCACACAACTTTTACAAGCAGCAAAAGCATCTTAGGAAATTTCTTTTAGGAGGTTCAACTTTCAAATATGTCATGGAAATAGAAATGAAAAAGTTCCTGCAAATTGGTAAGAATCAAGAGATCTCCCTGGTAATGGTCATAGGAAATCCTTGAAACAGTTCTTGGGGGCAAAACAATTGTCTTCACATCAAGCTAAAAAAAATAACGGCCAAAGGAAGTTTAAATCCCTTTAGAGTACACTTGAACATGCTGGAACACAACAGTGAGAGACTTGGCAAGAAGTTTGATAAAACCTCAAGAAAGGAAGACAGCTTCATTAATTAAAGTATTTGAAAAATGCAAAGTAGTAAAACTAAATGTTAACAAGTATCTGTCTAGAAAAACGAAAGCGTGTTTTCGGTTGAGAAAATATCAACTTGTGAAAACAACAGTAGCCTGTTTTTAGATCAACACACATATAAATAAAATAGAAATAAACCATATTGGCATATAATTTAACAGTAATTTAAAAATAAGATGAAAGAAACCAGATACTAATGACAGAACTACACTGATTCATTTCTTGTAGCTCTACCCTTTTTAAATATTTGTCTGTTTTTGTGGTGTCCTTGGAAGTAAAGGAATCCACAGGTGCTCTTAAATCCCTTAGAACAACCAAGATGCTTTAGTTTGATTAATCTAGCCATCAGTTTTGTTGATCCTCTTTAGAAATAAACATTTTGGAAATGTGTGTCCTAAACCAGGGGATTAGACACACAATAGTACACAATTGTGTACATATTCTGTATATAAGAAAAGACTGATGACAAAACGTATGACTTTTAGTACTCTTACAAGATCTTCTGTGTCCTAATTTAAACAAATTATACCTTGAAATATGTGCAGAACCTCATGATAAGTGCTCTCACCAAATGCATTGCTATAAGTTTGTTTATCCATTGTAACCTTATCTCAAATTTGCAATTTTTCTAGGAAAATGAATACATTATTTCTTCCATGTTCTATCTTTTCTCTCCTTTCTACATGTGCTCTAAGCACAGTCTTTAAGAAGAACTGTTCATTAATAATGATCTGTAAGTCACCATAAAGCAAAATCTGGTTTGAGTGTGGTTGAATTATCATAGCTCTCAAAGCTATCAGAGAGCTACCAGTTTAAAACTTGTCTTTTAGCCACAGAACATTTGGCAGTGGCAACATTAGATGAAGGTTGGCAGAGACAGATAAATTTTGAAAGCTTTTCTATGAAACAGATTAATAATGCAATTGACTTCATTGGAATAAAAAAAGGGTAATCAAGGAGAGTGTATTAGTATAAATCAATTAATATCATTAGTGTTTAAATATACAATAGGAGTGGTTATGTGCTGGAGCCATGTCAGAGTTTTGTGGCATATGCATGTTTACATCTGTAATGAGAGCTTGCAGGTATTTATTGCCAGATGAACCTTATTATCAAACTCAAACGAGACCCAGATGTCTTACATTTTCCTGAACACTTTTTAATTGACTTTTTTAGAAAAAGTTTAACCCTCTCTCAATTTTCCTCTAGCAGTTTTGTAAACAATTCATTGAGAAAAAATGAGTTTAACTGTTTTATAAAGGATAAACAGCTTGTTTCAGGAGTAGCAGTAATTAAAAAAAGCAATAGACAAAGAGCGGCAAATGCAAGAATCTGCTGGAGTGATATAGACAACGAATTCTCTGCAAGTCCCTGGCCAAGTTAGACACAGATAGTAATGAATGTGAATGTGAAAGCATTCTTGATGAGGTAGATAAAGAGAGGCAAGTGTCTATTTCAAGTGAAAAGGTCTTCATCAGGAGGATGTCAGCTGGAAGAGGAACAGAATCCATCAACGCTGAACCTGACGATCAAGATTGAGAAAGACACTTTTTGTTTGTTCAATTATACTCACCATTGGGCTTCTTTAGGATTTCTTTTGTACTGCTGAAAACACTGAAGGCCATACTAACCTTCATAGTGTAAGGTTTTGTCTAGAATAGCAAGATAGTCAAAGAAGCTACTTGATAATCTGTTGGTAGAAATAAATATTAGGAGAAATTTTTCAGGGACATCTACAACCACATTTGGTTCCTGACACGGTTTGAATGACAATTTTTGCCCACAGAGGGAGAGTCCCTCAGGGGTCTGTACTGGTACCAGTACTATTCAACATATTCATCAACAACTTGGATGAGGGCACAGAGTGCACTGTCAGCAAGTTTGCTGATGACACAAAACTGTGAGGAGTGGCTGACACACCAGAGGGTTGTGCTGCTATTCAGCAAGACCTGAACAGACTGGAGAGTTGGGCAGGCAGAATTTTAATGATATACAAGGACAAATATAGTCTTGCATCTCAGAAAGAACAATCCCACATAACAGTATAGGTTGGGGGCTGGTCTGTTAAAGACTAGTTCTGGGCACTCCTGGTGGACAACAGGAGGACCATGAGCCAGCAATGTGTCCTTGTGGCCAAGAAGGTCAATGGCATCCTGGGGTGTAATAGAAGGCTGTGGCCAGTAGATCAAGAGAGATTCTCCTCCCTCTCTACTCTGCCCTGGTGAGGCCACATCTGGAACATCGAGCCTAGTTCTGGGCCCCTCAGATCAAGAAGGACAAGGAGGTGCTTGAATGAATCCATCACAGAACCATAAAGATGGTGGAGTGGAACATCTCCCTTATTAGGAAAGGCTGAGTGAGCTACATCCCTTTATACTGGAGAAGAGGAGACCGAGAGGTGACCTCATTAAGGGTAAGTGTCAGGATGATGGAGCCAGGCTTTTCTCAGTGATGACCAGTGACAGGACAAGGGGCAATGGGTGCAAGCTGGAGCGCAAGAGGTTCCATGTAAACATAAGGAAAAACTTTTTCTCTATGATGGTGACAGAAAACTGCCCAGAGAGATTGTGGAGACATTCAAAACTGTTCCTGTGTGACCTACTCTAGGTGATCATGATCTGGCAGAGGGGTAGAACTACATGATCTTTCATGGTCCCTTCCAACCCTTAACATTCTGTGATGCTGAAAAAAAATGTATATGACTTTATTTTTAAAAGAGTTAAGTAATCCATTATTGCACAGCACAACTAGAAATAGATCTCAACTTCAGAAGAAACGTTTCAAAATAAAAGTAAGAGCTTGAAAATAGTGTGTTTACAAAATGCACTGAAAGATTTTCTTATTTCTGGTATAAAAAAAAAAAAAAAAGCTTCATTTTTGACTACTTACACTCTTTCCCTTGTTATCATACCTTGCTACTATACACTGGCATATTGCTACTTAGAAACAGTGGTTTTTAAATTTCCTTTATTCATCAAGTTTAAGTTTCGAGATTTATGAGCTCTAAGAAGCTGTCATGACCCTCTTAATCTATAGCAGAAGAAAAATTGCTTAATGAGTTTTGCTTTATCTGTCTGTGAGATAAAGTTTTCATCGTGTTTTCATTAAGTGTCTTTGTACATCACAGAGAAAATTCAGAGGATATGAAATTAGTGTTAATGTTTCTTTTCTAATTCTAAATCATGGGTAACTAGAATTCATTGTTTATTTAGAGGTGGTGCTCTCAAATATTGGGTGTCTAAGTTAAAGGGAAACAAAATCTTTTCCAGTTATTTTCTTATTCTGTATAATTCCACAGTTTTAATCACTTCACATGCCAACAATACAGTTTATAATCTCCAATTCCTTTTGCAGTATCAGATTCAAACATATCACCCCGCTGTGTGCACCATGTATGGGAAGAAAGGCAGTGTGGATATGTAGTGAGGGCAGCTATATGGAATTTTGACTAGGACCTGTACTGCAAAAAAACCAAACCAAAACCAAAACCAAACCCTGGGGTTCTAACTATTCCCTGCAACCTCAATAGGCAACTTTCTTCATTATCATGCAGATACTGCTTAGTCATCAAGTGTATTCTGGACAAGAAATGGAATTATCAAAGAAATGAACTTCCTTCTGTCAGAGCCTGAATCTTGAGCCCTACTCATTGCACTCTCAATCTGGTAGCACCAAGTTATGTATTCCTAGCTTCCAACACCCAGTTCTTCCAAAGTTGGAACCATGTTTTAATGATACATTGTGGAAAAGAACAAGGTATGTTCCCTTTCTGCTTCTCCTCATTCCACTCCATGATGTGAAGGCAAGATCAAGGACTGTAAGAAGTGTGATCCAGTCTTTAACCAACTCAAGTGTGGTTAGGAACAAAAAAAAAAAAAAGATGTTGCTTTAGATTTTTCATACTATTATATAATTGTCAAAAATACACAATATTAGAAATCTAGTTAATCTGTTAATATATTTGACATGATCCATTTCTGCATTTCATTCCGCAAGGACAAGCAGGCTTCTGCATAGAACCCCCTTGTTATTGTATGCATGCCACAATCTCACTACTGAGTATTTAAATGAACAGAAAAGTTTGGGTTTTTTTCTGTTCTCATGACTATACACTCTATTCTCTCTCTCTTTTTTTTTTTTTTTTTGAATGGCCACTTAATTTTTGTTTCATATTTTCAATAGCATATGCAAATATTTCATTATCAGCCTCATGTAGGAGCATTACCAGTCAACTCCCAGACCGTACTTCTTTGCAGTCAGAAGTCTCTGTGCTTCTTTTTTAAAAAGAAAAGCCTAAAATATCTCTATATACATTTTCCTTGTTCCTAAAAGGTGCTAACTTTCTCATTGCTTTTTAAGTCGAGCTTTTTGGAAGACTTTGTGATGTAAATGGTTTTATCAAATATTAAGGAACATCCATGCCCTACAGAACTGCTGAAATGGTGTCTGTCATAAAAGCAAGCACAAGGAGAGAACAAAAAAATGAAGACATTGTAGAGACATTGTAATGATATCAATCCAGTATGATAATACATTTGTGTGTAAAGATACATATTTATCTGCTTCTTGTGGATTGAACTAAGCTGTTTTTCCTAGGTCTGTGCCAGAGCCTGTGGTCTTCATTTATGCACTGCTTTTGTCACATAAATCAATCATTGCTATACATACTTTCTTGAGAGAAAAAGATCTTCAGACAGTATTCCAGGTATGACTAGGTATGGGCAAATGGTACAGGTTGAAGAAGAGTAGTAACAGTAAAACAGTAAAAACCAAATCAAAACAAAAGAAACAGGGGGAAAAAACTATACTTTTTTCAAGAAGAGAGCATTCATAATGCCTTTCCCAAACATATTTCCTCTATGTAGGGTCAATTTATATCTTGAAGTGCATTCACACAACTATCAGAGACTTGAAAAATTGTGATCCACACAGCTGAAAAGCATGGAGTTTTTTTCCAAATGAGGACTTTAAAACAATGGTATGTCTGAAGAAGAAAGACAGCTCAAATTAAGCATATTCAGAAAGGAAAGACGTGAGGATCTTATTAGTTATCTTCCTCAGAATTATTGTCAGTTAACAGGAAAGGCAGCATACAGCTCATAATCTTACAATTTCTTTGTTACAAATGAATTCCTGATGAAAACAATCACAGTTTCATTAATTAACAGTTTCCATTTAGGGAGAGATTAAATATTGCTGAAAGAACAAATTTCAGCATGTATTTCAGTCATGAAGATTACCTACCTATGACCATGTCTAAACTAAAAGGTATACTGGATAACAGTTTCACATTAGTCATATCCCAGTTTCTTTGTCTTTTTTTTTAGGTAATAGATTTTTACATTTAAATTAGAACTGTTCCCTCCTCCTTCACATTATTTCTTCTTTTCAATTCTCAGTTTTGATTGGAATGGCCTAAAAGTAGCACTTAAACTAATTGCAATTTTTGCTTTTGCTTTACCCACCCTTTTCACTTCACCACTTTGTTTCTTCACATAAAAGGAAGGGTAACCTGCTTCCTGTGAAGGTGATGCTAATGTAGTTCAATAAATGGCAGAAAGAACATAGTGACCTGAAGTGGTGCAAGTCATATCAGAAAGGCATTTCATTTTTTTCTATTATGAAAACGAGATTTTCCTTTGAGTGTGTTTATTGAGCTGCAGTAACACAATATAAAGTAACATAGACTTAAGCAAGATGACCTCATTCATCATCTTAGGGTCAGCTGAAGATGTTGGAAGCATTCTGAGCACTAGTTAAAGAAATACAATTTTTCATGGAAGAAACTTCTTAATCCCTTTGGGATTGACCCTTTAAACTACAGCACACTGCTAAAGTAAGAGCAGAGCCTTTGCGTTAGCTCTCAGCATTAAACATTTGCACAGCACCTGTGCAGAGAGACAGTTGTAACATGAAGAAATGTTAACCATATTCAGCAATAGGGATTGAAGCTCTACACCTGCTCCGCTTCATAACTGGCAAAGAGCAGAAAATGTGGGAATCACAGCAGGCAAAAGTGGTGTTTCACTAGCATTTGGTTCAGGTCCATAAATTTTAACCAGAGCACAGCTGCCCGTCTACAATTCACTACCTGCAAACAATTTGAATAGCTAGTATTTTTAGATTTTCAGTCACTTCTCCTGCTAGCCAAAATTGCTGAAGAAGTCTGTTTAGAAGGAACTGATAGTGAGGGTCATAGACAAGACAGCCAGCCGGTAACACAGAAATATGCCTACGGGTTCAGAGCAAACAGTACCTCTCACAACTACTCCATGCCTCTGACCATATGTTGTTCATCTGTTCATCTCCCCAAACATTCATTTGGACTAAGATGTTGAACTGTGCCAAATGAGCTTCTCAGGGAGTTTTTCCTCAAAGATACAGGGGAGAGGGCTGTACTATCTGAGATGAGCCAGTGTGACCTCTTCAGATATTTTTCAGTAAAAAACAAGATGAAAACTTCAGCAAACCTCCTGTCTCAGTCACCATCTTACCTGTTCCAATCCCTCATGCAGAGTTGTCTTCTATAGTCCCTTCAATTTTCTTTTCAAGGTTTAACTGCCCAGCCTCCCGAGTTCCCATTTCTGTTAGCAAATTTCAAGTTAGACAGTTTTCCTGGTTTCTTCTACTCCTGGAAAACTTGTTGATCTATGGCAGTCTGTTCACGGCTCTCTTCCATTCTATCAGTTTATATTGAATTTTGCAGTTGCTACTCAGACAAAGATATCATTTCTAACAATAGTTCATCATCAATTATTTTTGGGAAGTTTCCAGATGTTGCTTTAATTCATTTTGTGGAGTCTCCTGGCTCAGTTTTAAGTCGTGTTTTAATTCCTTTTGGTCTTATATCAATTCCTTTTTGCTATTTTTGTATCTATGAGCTTCTCCATTATTTATTGCATATTGATTTGACACAATCTGCTTTGTTGAAAAAAATGGATCTCACTGCTATCACCAGTTTCATTGCTTCCTGTCCCAAGAAACTCAGTATTTTTGATCTAATGGATTGTCTTTCTTAGCAGGGAAAATTGATTCTGCTAGCAAAACATGTCTTTAATGAAGACAAAGCCAAGAGTGAAAGGAGTTTTGTTCACTTAAACAGTGAAGGCACAAAAAGCCAGGAGGCATTTCTTCGACCACTTTCTTTTTTCTCTTAGTCCAGTATCCCAATGCAACTTTCAGTTTCCTACCTTCCTTCTGCCAAGGTCATCACTGACAGGTACAGCTCAAGGAAAGCTGGATCCTGGCTCCAATGCAGCCTGCTTATTCCCCAGCCACTGCCTCTCCACAATCTTTCTTCAGGCACTGGCTGCTGATCCAGAATCCAGAAAAAGGGATTTAAAATGTTGCCTCCTGAGGTGAGACAAAGGGAGGTTTTTTGGTTCATGACTCAGAATCTTTGATTTTCAGTCAGACTTAAAATGACATATCAGCTTTAATTTGGGCCTTTGCACCCCAGCATCTACCCTAATTTTACAACATTTTACTGAATGCCAAGTACGATTTTGTCTGCAGAAACAGTCCACTGTTTACCCTTACAGTTTGCCTCCAATTTGACTTTTAACACAGTCAGCTGGGGTAAGAAAATTAGTTCCTAATTGTCTTGGAGATATATCATATAGAAATTTGATCGAGTTTCTTTTAAAAGTATGTTCAATTTAAATACTACTGAAAGAATGCTTTCTTTAGAAGAACCTGTTTGCAGTAATATGAATCGGGAGACAGGAATAAATCTAACAATATCATATCCCCAGAAGAAAATTTCTTCATAACAATAGAAGATTAAAAAAATAAAGTAAAAAACAAGCAACCCCTTATTCACAAACCATTCCCCCAAATAAAAAAAAAAAGGGGGGGGGGGGGGAGGGCACAAAAATTAGTTGGGATCATCATAAAACATTTTCTATTTCTGATTTTCACTCATCTGCAGCTTTGCAAGAATCAGGAAGCAATGAAACTGGTGATAGCCCATGGTTCCTCACTCATTTCTGCTAGAGTGGCTGGTGCTCTTATTCAAGCCATATTCTCTTCCTTCCTGTTGAGGCTCTATTGTAAACACATTTAGAGAAACCTGCCAGGTTTTCCTGTCCAGTGAGCAGAAAGTGGTTTTATACTCTGAAAAGACATAACTACAATGCTATAAAATAATTTAAGTTCAGAATAATTTCCTTCAACACTAAAGAATCAGTGAAGCCTAACAACATCCAGCTTCAAATAGCAGGGTTTGTTTTTTATTCTCTTCCAGGTAGGAATAGCACTTTAAACACCTGCAATGGTGTAACCGCTGATTCTGTTTGCAAACTTCTGTCATCCTGACTTCATTATCTTTCACTGACATTCAGCTGATAGAAGAAGTGCAATGAAAGTACAAGAAAGTTCACCATTATTTTCTATTACCTTACACTATAGTAGGATATGAACTCACACAATCAAAGAAGCAGTTCTCTATGAAAATACATTTAAGGTATATAAGAAAACCATCTCTTTCTGAAATTTTAAATAGAAGAATTTTACACAGTTTGTCGAACTTCAACACTTTTTTTTCCCCAAAGGAATTTTGCTTTGTTTTGTTTTGTCCAGGAAGAGCTATAGTTAATCCCATGTTGTCTGAATGTGCAGTCTTAAAATCAAAGTTTCTTCTTATTTGTTTCAGGGCTCTGCAAAATCTATGAGAAGTACTTTCTCTCCAGACTTTCACTCCTGAACTACCTTCAGAGCCTAAGCCTTTGCATCTCTATGTCTCTCCTTGCCTATTTCTACCATATACATTGTATCACAAGACTAGTTACCACATATCAGTAAGCAAGCTTGATGTAGGGAATGAAACAAGTAAGATTAGAAGCTGTTCTCATTATAGCTTCACCCTATGCCTTTCATGCCTGCCTTCTTCCCACACCCCTGTCCTTTTACCTGTTGGCTTTACTGTTTCCTGCTGTTGTGTGACTGGGTTGCCAACAGAGACTGTCACAAGAAATACACTGCAGCAGATTTGTTGTCAAAACTATGTAAGCCTGTTACAATCAAATCCTTTTATTTTTCGTATTTAAACATAATAAGTCTTCTCTTTTTAAGCACAGTCTAACAACAAGTGGTTTCACTTAAGAATTGCAAGATATATTCTGCTCCAGATGCAAATGGTGTTGAATGAAATTATTCTGAACTTCAACTATTTTATAGCATTGTAGTTACATCTTTTCAGAGTATAAAACCACTTTCTGCTCACTGGACAGGAAAAAATGGCAGGTTTCTCTAAATGTGTTTTCAACAGAGGCTCAACAGGAAGGAAGAGAATACAGCTTGAATGAGAGCATCAGCCACTCTAGCAGAAATGAGTGAGGAACCATGGGCACAGAGTTTTTCAGCACTATCCCAAAGCTGTCTTTCACTATCCCCTCTCTTGTCGGACTCTCATCAGTCTAAAATAAGCCCAGATAACTTCCAGACGCTGTGGGAGATGAGTTTCCCAGACCACCTGCAACTACCTAGAAAGCACCTCCACTGTTTTTTGCCTTCTCTCACAGCCACACCCAAAATGTCAGCTGTTCTCAGTGTCCAGTCCTTTTTCAGTTGTCACTGACACAAAAGCCTATAGATCTCTCCTTCAATCACCTATTCTATATGCAGAGATCCCTTCTTATCAGAATAGGAGATTCAGGAAATATCCAAGATTTTCAGCACATAGTCAGATATTCCGTGTTCTCATTAACCTAAGCAACCTAATATAAAGCAAGTACAGGGGATTTTCCAGCAACTCCAAGTTATTTACCTCCCCTGAACAAAACCTGCCCCCGCATATGAGCAGCTTTTAATATTCTCAGTGCTACCCTTGACTCCACTTGAAGCAGACCATAAACAGAAGTTACATCAAATGATTTGCAGCTGTGCAAATTAGTTCCCTGCATAATTTGCATAAAGAATCGTCCATGACATTCATTGAATATCACAGTAATAGTCATGTGAAGGTGAACATCCATATGCTTGCAGGATATAGGCCTAAAAATATATGTCTTGAAGTATGGACTTTTCAGGACACTTGCAATCTAATTAGTACTGACAAAAGAATTCTGACCATAAAATCGAGTTTTGGTAAGATTTATTGAAAACTACATTTGAGAAGGTGGCAATATGTTTGCTTGTTTGGTTGTTTTTTATTGCCATATTTTTATATCTGTGTGTCATTTAAAAGCAAATAATTGTGACATGGCTGGCTTTGTCTTCTTCTTTGTGTCTGGAAGATCGTGTCACATCCTTATCATACTTCATACCACGTATATAGTACCATGCGTATCATAACATATCTGACTATCTGCTATTGCACAGCAAGACATCTCCATTTTTGAAGATTTATACCCTAAATTGACCCTTTTGTGACACTTCTTTGTTATTACTCTTTTTATGATTTAAATAGAGCTTCTTCATCTGTTCTTCAGAGATACATTGTATCCCTAGTTATAGAGCATCTTGTGAGATGGAAAACAAAACTCAGGAGCTCAGTGCATGAAGTTAGTAGTTATATTTTAAATCTCTGGATTGGTTTATCCCTTGAATGGCATAAACACAGCCTTTACTCTCTCTTTTTTTTTTTCTTTTCCCCTCTGAATATTTATGGTGAACATTTTCCAGCTTTATAATGTGTTCTCAGCTGCAGCTGATTTTAAATACCTCTAATTTTAAATATCTCTAAGAATTCAGCTGGATATTTTTTGGAAATAATACTTCTTTGATTTCTAGATACTGAAAGAAGACTGATGTCAGATACTTTTCACTTGAAGAACAGGAAAGAAATCCTCATATGACAGCTTTTGTTATGCAATGCATTCACAGGAAAATTATGTTTGTCCACCAGCCCACACACCCTCACAGTGTCAGCCTCCATGCTTAACTTTACCAAAATGTCATCGTACGGTGAGCAAATGTTCAATACACTTCAGATTTGAAAGAGAGTATGAAAAAGTTGTGGGACAAATAGAAGTATCAGAATGTAGAATAAATATTGCTAGATGTCACCAATCAGCTAGGTGAATGTACAGCATGAAATTTATGACAACAACCCTGAAAGGAAGAGAATTTGTTGCCCCAAAAAGAAATAAGTCATTCAACAATATGAAGAAATCAGTAAAATAAGAATGAGGAAGCTAGTGACAGCACAACTGAATTCATATCTACTGGGCAGTCTAAAAAGCAGAGCTCCCAAAAGCTCATGACAGCAGAAAGCAATGAGTATCGTGGCTCCTTACTTTACTAACAATACCTTTACTGAAATTTGCTTATTATGCATTCTTCCATAACAATAAATGAAAAGTAAGGGGGTTTTGTTTTAAAACTCACATGGGAATAATGCAGGTATAGCTGATCAATATGGCAATGCCTCAGTGCTTTATGTTTGTTCTTGTGGCAGAGGAATTAAGGTTGAACGGCCACAAGAACAGAACCATACCACTCACAGACACATCTCAAAATCGTTCACTAAGCAGGATGAGCTCAGTAGGTGACTTCAGTTGCAATTTTAATCCCTCTTTTAAACTGTGACACATACAGCACACTTTCACAGGTAACAAAATCCCTGTCACTCCACACCAACTCAGACAGGCACCATAAGCCAAGGGACTCAGATCAGAACCCAGCCAGTAGCAATACTCCAAAATCATATACTATCTGGCAGCCTGGTCCTAATGGCTTTCAGCTCCCTTTTGGGTCCAACATCTTGCATATTGTTGGATAACCACTTTTGGGTGGTCTACACACTTCTCTGGTCTAATAAAGAGGGCTACTCTCTTGTTTAGTACTTTTCTCATAAAACGTTAGACATCAACAGCAGTATTATTGCAAAATTAATATATTATTTCCTTTTTTTTTTTCATTATTAAATCAATTAGAGCTGGGAAGATGTAGTCAATATCTCAATTGCTTGGGCTGTGTTTTTGGATAGGCTTCACTTCCTGACAATTCTGTGAGCTTCATTCAAAGATTTCTAGGTTGCTCTTTTTTTTTTTTTTTTTTTTTTTCACATTCATGCAAATATAGCTGTGGGAACCATAAGGAGCATATTTAGCTAAATTTTTACAAATAAGTTAGTAATTTAGTTTGTTCTGGAGTGGGTTTTTTTTTTGTTTGGTTGGTTGGTTTGGTTTTGGTTGTGGTTTTTGGGTTTGGGTTTTTTTTGTTTGGTTGGTTGGGTTTGTGGGTTTTGGAGGCTTTTTTGTTTGCTTGTTTTGTTGTTGTTGTTGTTGTGGTGGTGTGTTTTACTTTCTCAGTCATATTATACAAAAGCTTGCCTATGGATTTCCCTTCCAATATAAAATTATAGCACTTCCTAGAATTCCTAGGAAGTGTAGCCAAGCTGCCTGAAAGCTTCAGCAAAGTGACATCTTAAGTATTTTGAATACACATTACCTGCCAATTTCCTAATACAAATGCACAGACTACATATATTTATATTTTATGCAACAAATAAAACCCTTGTGTATTACAAAATGTTCTGAGAATTCATGACAGAAGCAACAAATAGATAGCCCTCTTCATGGAGTTGTTAGCTATTTCGGTGCAACTGCTCTCACAAGAGAGATAGCTCAAGACATGGTTACAGCTCTTGGTCAGATCATTAGAATAAACTGGTGTAACTTCAGAGAAGTCATTGGAAGTATGCCAATTTATATTTGTTGTTGATTTGGCCTTCGGCTCATATTGTAAGATTATCTTTAAGTAATTTGTCTTCCATTTTTTATGCAAGACTAAACAAGGCCATCTTGGAGTAAACTCTGCCAAATTTTCCCTGAAGGTCTAGAGATATTGCAGTCAGCAGCTGGTAAACAGATACTTTTAAAAAGACTTTTATCTGGGTTATTAGGAAGTATGAGTACAAAAATTCATCTGGTTTAATTTCAAATCCCATTTCAAAAGGTTAACTGAAGCACAGAAGTTAACAGATTCATGTTGACTTAAGAAATCCTGAGAAGAAAGCATAAAAGGAGTAGAGGAAGGAAAAACAAGATAGATAAAACATAAAATTAAATGAAAATGTCATAGAAGCAGAGATCAAATCTAAAACTGTTTTTTGTATTTGAAATTTCTTTTCTTTTTTTTTTTAATATAGAATTCTCTTCAGAATCATGTGAAATCAAGCTATCGTCTGTCTTAAATACTTCTTTGTGTTGCTCTGATATTAAAGATATTCTGAATAGATATTTGAAAGGGGTTTTTAGTGAAAATGAGTTTCTGCAATATGCAGATAGATGTAAAGGTGATGGCAGTCCAGCCTATTTCTTTTTGGGCTGTTGTAGAAAGGAAAGAAAGATGTGATTTATAATTCTACTTATTCATTTTCAATGCTTTCTGTGAAAGGTCTGTATAGGGATCTAAAAACTCAAATTAATTTTTTATTATTGCTAAATAGTCACATATGTTTTTCCTAATTCCAGGCAAATGGATGTACACACTCCCTCTAGTAACAATTATTATTTTAAAGACTGAATAAAATGTAAAATCAAATGTTCTTTGTTATGGCTAGAGTTTGCATTTTCTTTCAGCTCAGAGAACTGTCATTTTCAGATTGTATTCTCAGAAGCTATTCCAATAATGCATTTTCTTCCTGGATTTTCTCTGTTTGTATTTTGTCCTCCGAGTTTCATAGGGTTTGTCCTTACCTTGGCTTTTGAACATCAAGTGGTTTACATTCTTGCACTTCTCAGGCTCCTCAACAAACAGGTCAGTAACATCCTCTCTCATTTTCTGCTCTTCAGTCGGGCTATCTGGTATTACCTGACTGCTTCCACTGCTTCATTGTTTCCTTTTTATCACCTCTGATCTTTTGGATATTGTGTTGCAAACCTTGACTATTCTATGCATACCCTCTTGGTGTGATTAAGTTCTCTTTTCAAAAGAAAGCTACATCAAACTGGTTTAGCTGCAACTGTGAATACTTTCACCTGGTGGTTACAAAGAGCCATTACTCAGAATACCGAAGTACTTTTTCTTAATTTGGCTCTTCATTTTAGTCCTAAAGCAACTGCTCCCAGTAATTACTCAAATCATATTTTAACAATGAATTCCCAGAGATTCTCCCTTAACCAGAAATTAAATCTATATCAAAATACGTATCAAGAAAACAAACAAAAACCACTACCACCACCAGAAAACCTTCTATGATAAAAAAACTAAAGCAAACAAAGTTTAGAAATCTGCCACACATGGTGCCATTGTAGAATTTGGCTTCTGAAGGATTTTTCACAGAAAGATTTTGCAGAAATATAGACAGGATGCTGAGCATGAATCACTCAGCTTAGCTACTATATTCAGGATCAAACTGATTGCCATATCTGAAGTAAAGAAAGAATCCAAGTCTTCCACACACATAATCACTGGGATAATAAATGCCATTTCCTTCCTTGGCAGTGTGATGAGACTAGTCTTGAGGATTTTGTTTGTTGATTTCATTGCCTTCACAGCTGAAGCTATTCAACAGAATCCACAGGAATTCATTACTGGATTTGGAAGACCAAAACACTATTTTTTAACAAATACATGATTCATATGAAAAAGAGAAAGATCAAATCCGGCTGCAAGGTTTACATTACAATTGACTGTCAGAACCCTTGATTACCCCAAAGTTATTTTTTCTTGTTAAACTATATGATAAGACCTACCATGTGGTAGGCATATATTTATAATGCTATGCTGTCTAAATTCTCATGTCTTCCAAAATATGCCAGAATTTTCAACAGAAATAAGTATCATGTATTTACAGACTATATACGTGTCTAAAGCTGAAAAACAGGCTGTTTATTACTTTTTTAGTTCTAAATTTTATTGGGCAGTGACAATTTTTGGGATGCCTTTCTCTGAGAAATCTTGTATATGTACAGGACAAAAATCAATATGGGTTATTTATATAGGCACTTAAGGACAGACAAAGTCCTTCATAGTTTTCAGGGCAAGTAAAAGAAGCCAGTTTCCCTTTCTATTCTGGAAGACGGAAGAAATGTCATCATTTCTTTAAATTTACTTGGTGTCAAAATCCTGGATCCTACATTTAGCTCAGATAAATCAGTTATTTAATTCAATAATTATGGGCCAAACACTGTTATCATTAAAGAATTGGACAACCTGACTTCACTATAGTATGATGTGGGAAATAATGGCATCACATATTCATTCTAATTACATGATTCAAAATAAGGTTTATTACTTTGTTGTTGTTTTTTTTTTAAATGAGAGTAACCACCTATATTTCTGCTAACAGCACAGTAAATCTAGATGTTGACACAACAGAAATTTGTGCAGAGATAAAGTTTAGTTAAGAGAGTTTTAAGGTGCCAAGTTCTCACAGAAACAACAATGACAAAAAAGTAAAAGCAATAGAGATGTTCTTTTTTTTTATCCTTAAGGATGAAAGGGGGATATTTAGGGAACCACATCATCTCAGAAGACTAAAAGGTCTAACGTTCTGTTTGTAACAATTACCTTGGTATCCAAAAAAAACCCAAAAACAACATAATACAAATCTTCAAGCTGCCATTCACTCTTTCTTTTTCTACTTTTATGCTACTTTCTGATAAAGAAATGCTAGAAAAAGAAATAGTCAAACATGCAGAAAATAACTAGATTTCTTTATTTAGTGATAATTAGTTGCACAGAAGATATTTTCAATGAGTAGTTTTTTGCTTGCATATTTATAAAATGCTTAGATAACACAGCTTGCACAGCAGAGGAATTTTTTTCCCCTGAATGCATTCATGACTCTGAGTATCACTGAGAATGAGAATCAATGGAAATATTACAGTGACAAGAAATGACTGAATAAAGCATCCATAAAAACTGTATATACAAAACAATTCCATCAGAAAACATAATCTCTATTTTGTGTCACACAAAATATCTAAAATAAATCAGTAAACTGAATGAAGATGAAGCCCTTACCACAAAGACAGACTCATGTCTTTGGCCAAATCACAGCAGGAAGGAATTTAACATAGAATCTGGACTGAAAAACTTTCCTAAATAGTCTTTTCCTAGCTCTGTATATTTACCTGAGTCATAGGCAGTAAAGAATGTACACATAGATATATCTCCGGAAGCACTAGTAGTTGTGTCCAAGTGGTACTACTGGTTATTCAGTGTTAAAGACAATGACAATTTAAAACAACAAACAAAAAGCACAAACATGACAAAACAAACAAACAACAATCAAGAATCCTGCAAATTAAACTAGATCAAAGAAACCTGGCAACAGCTGGCCTGGATTTATGGCTAGTATTACTTAATGTGTCTGTTCCAATTTACAGATGCTGAAACTGTCTGATATTAAATTTATTTATGAGTCAGTTCTGAGAGTGACCTAACATCTTGGTTTCTGAATGCTCAAGGTATGGTCAGATACAATTTTCAGCAAGGAAAATTCTTATTTAGCCCATGGATCTGGACCAGGGATATCAGAGGCTGCTACTAGTAAGTTTTCTCTAGCTTGTTACAGATGATATCACTCCCTAACTTTAAGTTTTATTTGTTTTTTTTGTAATCTTAACCACAAAGTGTATTGTTGCACAAATGAGAAATGTGGTATTAAACTTGCTCATTCTTTAAAAAGTCATTATCCTGATGGTCTTTGTCACAAATGAGAAATCTCACTGTGAAGTCTACCTATAAAATTTTAAAATACTGTGTATGAAAACTAACTTATTTATTAAAATTCCTTCCCCAATTCAGGAAGGTGGATTCATGAACTAATCCACTCAAAATCAATTGCATAAGAATAAGACAATATAAAATAAAAATGAGACTAGAGGGAAATATTTAAATATACATATATTTTACTCAAACCATGTCTTTACAGTTGATATAAATGATGATTCACCAAACCACTTTTTGATTATTCGGTGTATTATTTAGAGGCAACACAAACCAGATTAACAGATCTATTTAAAATAATGCATTAAAGAGAATTTCATGCTCTTGGATAAGAATGGAAAAATATTTATTGTCTTTTGGGTTATCATAGAATACATAGAATAAACCAGGTTGGAAGAGACCTTCAAGATCATCGCGTCCAACACATCAACCAATCCAACACCACCTAAACAACTAACCCATGGCACCAAGCACCCCATCAAGTCTTCTCCTGAAAACCTCCAATGATGGCGACTCCGCCACCTCCCCAGGCAGCCCATTCCAATGGGCAATCACTAGCAAAACAGGAGAGTTGCAGCACACAATAATATGTGACAGAAGCAGAGGAGTCAGAGGAGCAGATTTCTAAAGGATTAAAGGTTTTTATCATCTATGTATACTGAAAACAATTTATTAAAAAGACTTGTTGAAGAACAAAAGGGGGGGGGAAATACCAGTGCATTTTCCCTCACCTCCTTACAAACATAATTGTAAACCTGTACAATAAATAGGAAAGCTAAGCAAAGAAAAACATTAGTATGTGCACTTGCAGAAAAGAAAAGAAGTGCAAAAAAATAACTGGCCAGCTGGCAAAAGAAGTAGAATTAATGTGCCTTTGTGTATCGGATTTGCAAGAATGCAAATATTGCAGCTTTTGGTCAGCTGGTTTAAAGATTAATTTCAAACAAGTAACTTTTTTTCCTTAAGGAAATAGACTAATAATAGACAGGTCATAAGTATGCAAACAGGGCTGACTCTGCCATAAAAGCAGAGTACGTTGCCAAGTAGAGCAGCAAAATATTGAGGGCAGCAAAATTAATTGTGAACATGCTTTATGTGTCTTCAGGTCTTTTCTACTTTATCTTAAATTGCAATTCTTTTGGCCTTGTATGCAACTGGATGGGTCAGCTAGTAGATCCAATTAATTTTATTTAACTGATGTTTTAAAACTAGAGGCATATCTAAGAATCTTTGGCAATATTATAAAATATATTATGAGCAATGTAACTTTGATTTGAAATACATCCTTAGCTAACACACCACAAAATTTTATTCCACTTTTTTTTTTCATAAAATAGGAGTGTTAAATACAAAATTTTCTTTCTTCTTCTTTAAAAGAAGACCTTACAAGAATTGCAAACCAGATGAAAAGTAAACTTTAAAATATAGAATAGAATAGAATAGAATAGAATAGAATAGAATAGAATAGAATAGAATAGAATAGAATAGAATAGAATAAACCAGGTTGGAAGAGACCTTCAAGATCATCGTGTCCAACCTATCATCCAGCACCACCTAATCAACTAAACCATGGAACCAAGTCTCCTGTCAAGCCTCGCCCTGAACACCCCCAGCGACGGCAACCTCACCACCTCCTCGGGCAGCCCATTCCAGTGGGCAATCAAAAAAACCCAAACAACCAAAAAACAACGCAACAAACAAAGAAAGCAGATGATTTGGTAGTTTCATCTTTGGATGCCTGTCTTCAAACTTTCAAAAGGACTCAAGCCATCAGCATTTTGATTGACAATATGTTGCCTTGATATGAGTGCATCAGTTTTTGTCTGCTATTCACTGCTTAGTATTATGAGTTTATTCTGCAATTTTTTTCTAATTAATTCTGTTATTAATTATCTTGAATAATTCAGTATCCTCAATAAACATTCTTACACAAGACTTTGAGTAGGAAATACTGCCAGAAATGGAAAGAAGGAAGGAAGGAATTCAGAAGGAAGGAAGGAATTCAGAAGGAAGGAAAGAATTCCAAAGGAAGGAAGGAAAGGAATTTGATTTTTTTGTAGAAGGAGTAATTTCATATATGGGGTGAAAGACACAAAATGTCACCTAGGCTAAGAAATAAACATCCCCAGACAGAAATGCTGAGTGCTGCAGAAAGTAAGCAAAAGGAACTTTAGATGTATGTTTTTAAAATTCTAGTGTTTCCAGTTGTTACTGTAAGGTTTAAGTTTGTAATGACCTGATTTTGGCACATTGTCATTTTTACTTTCATTATGGTTAAGATTTAACAGGTTTTATATCAATGCTGCAAGGGGCTATGTTTATTAAAGGAACTTCAAGAGCACATTGTAGTGCTGCTGCATAATATAATTTATACATAATTTATAATTTACATTCATCAGTGTCATCTGGGGTTGCTACAAAACATGGGTTCTGGGATTTGGACGGTTTGGCACTGTACAGATATGATACAACAGTCTTGATACACCAACAGTAATTTTCTAATTAATTGTGCTGAGGAAATTTGTACTGACTTAAATAGCAGCTTTATCTGCTCTAGAATGTAATCACCTGTCCAGGCTATGTAGTTAAATGCACATTATATTCCGAATTTTACATGCAACTAAAATAAACAAACAAACCACATTATATTTAAAGGAGTTTTATTCCTGGCTTTGAGAAATTTGTGGCAGGAGTTCTGTAACTAACAACCAAGCAGTGAGTAAACTGAAGGGGTTTCTCTAGTGCAGAAGTGACTCTTATAATTTGGGAACTGACTATCCCAGTTTTTTTATAGTTTAATGTTCCAGATTAACTGCCAGAGACAAACGGTAATACTCTTGTGATATCTGAAATACATCTGAACTTATAGCTGACTTTCATTGATTTGAGTTTCAAAATTGTGTTAAGAACCTTGATGCCTGTGAGCTCACCTTCACTCTGTTGCTGAGAAGCTTACAAAAAACTAGCACATACGAAAAGGCAAGTAATAGAACTAGTTTTTTTCCTATCAGTGGGTGAAATAACCAATGGAAAAAAAGCTTTTCTTTTGTGTAAGATTGGCATGAAAATAATGCAAATCACATGATTATCAATCAGTGATGATGTACATGATGAGGTACATGGATGTACACAGATATTCAGTGATTAATTTGGTATAAATTTCATTGTGATCATTTATACCAAACATTTAAGAATAAAATGAAGCAACATTATAATAAAATGGAGCAACATCATAGATTCCGTGAGTTCTGCCCAGACTCTTCACAATGCTGCTCCTTTGATTATTCAAACTAGAATACATTTGTTCTCCTTTTCATGAGGAGCACAATTATTTTTTCTGAGTGAGAAAAGTGGAAAAAGATGCAGGACAGAAGGTGAGTCTAAGATATATAACAAAACAAGTCACAAGCCCCGGACTGGAAAGCATGTCTATGTCCCACAGATTAGATACAGTAAAAATCTTTCTGAATACTGGTTGCTTCCTCCTTCATTGTAACTGGACAGACTTCAAAACCAGTTCAACCACTGGAGAACTTTAGCAATTTTTTAAACATGAGCAATGATTAACAAGAAAGTGGTCAGATCTGCAGGTCGCAAACACTAAATAAATGCAAGGTTTTAAACGACAGAACTACATGCAAGTCAAACCAAGCCAAAACTCTTCATGTGACTAAAATTAGAACATACTTTAAAAAAACACAAATGTGTAAAGGTAGAATGCAGTTATATCAGAGATAACAACATCTGCTGATTAGCAGTTTTCTTGTCTTTAAAATTCTATTACATATGGTGTTACACAGCAATAATCTCAAGTGAGACACCTGGCTGGCACACACCATTCTCTAAACTTCTCACCTCTGAATGGGCAGCTGTCACTTCAACTTTCTACGGCTTGCTTTGCAGTTTGCTGCAGTGTTCAGGAGAGGCTGGAGGAGCAGAGAAGTTCTGCTGCCTTATTGATGCCCTATCAAAGGAGGATTTACACACGCTGGACCTTCACAGCACTTATATTGGCATTATAAGTGTTTTTTTGACCCTGCCTAAGAGCATACCTCTACCTAGTCCTTTCTACAATCACTTGCACTTGCATCACTGCCTGCATGAACTCAGTATTCTCCAATCCTGATCCTCCCAGGGAGAAAGATTTTAGTACACTATATCTAGATGCTGTAAATACTCTTTTTGCACCTTTCTATTAATTTGGGGCATATGTGGGAGGTTGAGGAGAAATTTGATCTGCAATGGTGTTCTTTACATACTACAAAAGACTCTCCCAGTTATAGACTGTAATCTTTCTTCAGGTGTAAGGCACTGGTCTTCTGACTGACTTTTCAACAATATGTAAAGACAGACTTGTCTATTCCACAAATGTGAAAAAGTAAATTATAGAAGTGTTGTCTGGAAAGCTCCTGTGGAACAGACTGATTAATCTGTTCATAAACTGGTACTCACCAATGAGATTTGTTTATCTCAGGAGCTTTCACTGGATTTAATAAGTACAGGCATTTAGGTTTTCAGTAACTTCCCATATTAGCAGACGTCAGACAGCAGAACAGCCCAGACGATCTGTAGATGAATAAATAATCTCATTTTACTTAAATGTTTCATATAATTTTCTAATTCAATGATTACATGGATTGCAAAAAAAATGTATATGGAAAAAATATTTCAGTTTAGTGTAATTGAGAGATTGGTAGGATTATCTGCCAATCAAGATTGAAAAGGAAATCTTTAACGATGTTCATTCAATGAATCTGAGATGCATAAAATATTTTCAATATACCTGTTAGCTGGTGACTTTTAGTCAAGAATGTTCCATGAGTAAGAGGGTAAGGAAGAGGTCAGTGTGAGCATCTTAAGCTGAAGTAATATTGAGAGGCAAAACGCTAGTATCATTCTCCATACTTTTCCCAAAGGAGCAAGTCTGAGCTGCCCTCTCTATAAATTGTTTCACACATAACAATCACTTTAAATGACTCCTCTCTACACTCTGTCCTCGTGTTTCTCCACTTCTCTACCTGTCAAATTGAGCTAACCACTTCAGTAAAGCTGTTTGAATTCCCCCAATAAAAACTAACGTGCATCATGAATGCCTTGGTGGAATTCAAGTGTGTCCCATTCAATATTCCCTCTGTCTGTTGCCAGTAAAATGGAAAGACAAGGGAAGAGAACTATGAACAATTTCTCCTTAATCATAACTTATGACACATTTGTTTTTAATTTTACCATTATATTACATATTTTTTCATTACTTTTGTTCTTCTTTTGCCTCTCTGCTTCCTTGTTGTCTTTATCTACAGCACCTCAACAATAAAATTCTCATACCTGCCTAATTTGGAAGTGCTACCTACAAAATAGTGGTTCAAGCACAGCAGAAATTGGCACACTCACTTCTTTACTCCTCAATGGAAAAAAAGAAATAGGAACCAATGGGAAATTCACACCAGGTTTGCTATTTCCAAAATATCTTCCTCTTTTTTAACCATCTATAGAAATAATAATGTCTCTCTAGGAAGATCTGATGGTAGGTTTTAAAGTTTCTTTCAAATCATCTTGCTGTAGGAAAAAGAATGATGAGATTAAAAAGAGAAGCTCCACACAGGAGATCTTTGGTGCTTCCACTGTTCTTGTTATGTCAGAGCAGATTCATCTCAGGAATTGCTCTAATCTGTCCCTTTTGTATATATACCACATTAAAAATATGTTGTTCTTTCTAAAGGGTTTTTTATTATTATTATTACTTTTTCTCATTATTATATCATCCATTCAATCACAATAGGTTATCTTATTGATGTCCTGGATGTGTGGTGAGAAAATTCTTATAAAGAAATAAAATACTAATTTTTAACTACACTTGAGAGCTTTCAGATACAACAGATGAATAAATGAAGTGATTCGGGATGAATTCATCTTACCATAGTTTGCTGCTTTTTGGATTACCACAAATAGATACGTCTATGTATATTACAAAACACCCCCAAAACATATAACATGATATGATCTATGTGCATGGAATAAAACTGATCCAATTGCATTTATCTATGTAGACAGTTATGAAAATGTTTGATTTTTGCTGGTTTACACATACAAGAAAATCTGAAACTGCAATGACTCAGAACTACTTTTGTCTTCCTGTCTATAGAAAAGCAGAAAAGTTTTCATGTTGAAAAGCTAGGGGGGATAAAATCAATCACAAGTGTTATAATTGTACCATTTTGGGGATATGAATGCTTATAAACTCACAGGAACGTAACATACTGTGAATGAAATGACACCATGTTGTCTCTCTTCCTGAGCCACACTTAGGAACTTAGTGTGAGGAATTTGGATTTTTGGTGTGGTTTGGGGTCTTGTTTTGGTTTGTTTTGTGGTTGTTTTGGTTTTGTTGTTGTTGTTTTGTTGTTTTCTCTTTTTTTTTTTTAATTCTCTGAAGTTACATGTTTTTTAATTATAATGACAAATGGAAATACTGTTTTTATACTAAATTCCACCATATCCCATGCTTCAAAAATTAAAATAAGAACAACATGTAGTTACTCTTATGGGACATTCATTACTTCTATTGAGTTTATTGAGGGAAAAGAGTGAAAGCTCTACAGGTGAAGAATTCAAGGGGGGGGGGGGGGGGGGGTGTACAGGAAACAGCATTATATATGATAAATACATCTTGATCAAACCAGGGTGACCAGAAAAGTCTTCCTTCTTTTTCACGTGTTTAAGGTGTCAAAGAAACATATGGTAAAGGAGGTCATAGAGCAGTTAAGTATTCTTGATACTAAAGCCATATTTTAAGCAGTATTTTCATACATTACACTGTAAAATAAAGAATTCAGATAACATTAATCTAGGAAAAAACTTTGTTGGTTTACATTTTTTTAAACAAACTTGTCACAAGATTGCCAGCTTGTCATGAATTGTAAGGACAGTGGTAAAACTCAGAAACCTGCAATGATTGAATGCGTGTTGCACTTATTTGGGGGCTGGTAAAGAAGGTTTTTGTGGTTTGAAGAAAAACATAGGGGACAGAAATTTGGGGAAAATATAGAAGTGGTTCTAAAATGAAAGAGTGAGAGCATAGGTCTCTGCAAATACCTGCAGTCTGTCATCCATTTCTGCTTTATTCTATATTTCCCTATTTTCAGTTTGTAGATACTTGAAAGACAGTATACTTCAAACAGAAATACTAAAAAAATACGTAACATATATAAAAAAAAACAAAACCAAACCCAAACCAATCCCAAACCCCAAAATAATTACTTATATTGAAACATCACAAACCATCAACATGTTAGCATTTTTCTCAGCTTTGCATAGCTTTCATATAAATCTATGAAGCATTATGTATTGATGTTTTTCTTGGCCAAATAGTTAGAGGCATCATTTGTATTTGATTTTGGCAAGAAAGTAATAAATAGTGTTTCTGCTAATGCATCAGAGCACCAGGACTCAACCTTCCTTGACAACTCCTCTTTTAGCAATATTTTACTCTCTCCCCCAGTTCTTCCTTTCTTTGGCCTCCCTGAAATCCTTAAATACCTTAAATCTCTACATTCCTACTTCATAACTTTAACAACAGAAATACATTGACCTTACCTTCTTCCCTACCCACCTAAAAAAGAGAGATAAGGAACCTCCACATACATACACAGAAAATCATTTAATTATACCCTTTCCTAGATCCTGAAGGTTCACAACCACACACATCCACACAAACCTCTGAACTCTATATTTCAGCAAGCACTCCTTCCATGTCAGTGCTCATTTGCCTTTTTGGTAGGGCTGGCTCAGTGGAGTCCCCATTTCACTAGATGCCCTCATCCATCCCCCAGTCTTTCCCAGCTCTGCTTATGTGCCCTGTCCCAGACTACACAGCTGGGTTCTTCACACTGTCTCAAAGACTCAGCTTAGATAGCCACCCTGACACGCCAGCCTTTTGCAGCACATCTTGCTTTGCAGAGGTAAGGGAAAGTATGAGGAAATGGTAGACCTGTCCTCAACATTTTGTACGCGTGCAGCAGCCCTCAGCAGTTTGTGCCTTTGGCCCCTTTGCCTCTGTTCATGACAGGCTTCAGAAATTACTTCAGAACTGCTAGAAATGTTGAAGCTTTTGGCGATTGGAAATGAGAGAAACAGAGAGGAAAAGTTGGGAGGGAGAAGGCAAAGGCATTACCTGATTTTCTTTCACTCTTTCAAGATTTATTCTGCGTTTCCAAGAGGGCTCAAATTTAGTCTGAAAATTGCCACAGAATGACCATACGGTACCATTCTGTTTTCTAACCAAAATTGTTTGCCAAAATTTGGGGCCATGTAAATAAAATATATTCCAAAATATTAGTTTCCTCAAAAGAGGAATTGAAGAGCAAAAAATAAAAAAGTTTTCATCCACTCACAGGTCCATTACCTATTAGGGGGAAAAAAAAAATCAATCCCCATACAGTGAAAATCTCTTCTTTCTTTTTAACTAGTATGCTGCCAGTGGTTGCTCATATTATACCTGGTGCCCTTTTTCTTCAGTTTTAGTGTACTGTACAGTTTACAGTTTCACAGCATTTCCCCACAAGAACTAGTGAAATCATATTCTCCATACATGCCTTGCCTGTATTTCAGACCTGCTTTTTTTTTTTTTTTTTTTCAAACCAGGGCCTTCAGGGGCTTCAACTGATTGGTATCTGAAGGAAGTTAATAAATTTTTCTTAGGTTTAAATGGAACTTTAGGCAGGGTTTCACTGAAAACACTTCACTGAACCCCAGATTTCTCGGTTTCGACAACATTTTCACAGCCAGAAAGTTAATCTGATACTTAGTCTCCCTCCTCTTTTATCTCAGGCATGGGTTTTCCATGATGTCACAGTTTCAAAGCAAGCCCAATAGCCTACCACAGTTTCATGAACCTCAGGATAATTGATGGGCCATCAGATTCAGACTCCCGACATCACGCATTTAGCAAAGCTGCTCAAGAACTCCAAGTCCCAGAGCTGCCACAATTGCTTCGTACAACTATCATAAAGAATTTCATCAGTGATTCCCCCTTCCTGCTACCCTATTTATGTCTCTGTGACTATCAGAAAGTTTTCATCCAGTCTAATAGTACACCCTTCAAATAAAAACAGGTTGACCCAAATATTGCACCTGCACATGCTGGTGTAAATCCAAATGTTATTATGTCAGTAGCTTTCTTTTATGTTCACTTCTGTGTTAGTGAAGATTAGGTTTGAATTCTCTCTACCAAAGACAATTCATTTGTGTTTTTGAACATTTTAATTTCTAAATTCTTGATATATTGCCTATATCTAATTCCTCTGTAGACACGCATGTTGCACTTCTGCCATCCAGCTTTGATTGCAATTTTTCTTATCATTTGCCAAGTACAGCTCTGGTTTCTGCTTGCAGCCTTGCTTGGTCAGGATATTCAAGACTGTTATTTCCATTTCAAAGCATCTTCAGCAAAGTAACAGCAGCAGCAGCAATTCATCTCTTCACAGGATGCCATCTCTGTCTATAATGACTGTTTCATCAATGTCCAGGACAGAACATCTATAACCCTGATCAGTGTTTTTCTTTCTTTCTTTCTTCTGGTCTTGAAATGTACTTCTCATTTGAATTTATATTAAACATATGAGTAATTTTAATTCTGCTTTCAATCCTACTATAATGTTTTATACCAGTATGATTTTTTTGTTGTTGTTAAATGACCCCACAAATGCTAATGTTTATAGAATATTTTTTTCCCTAGAAATGGTATGAACACTGATTCCTCAAGATAGGAATAACACTAACCAGGTATAAAGTATAATTTGAGTTCACTGATTTTATTTTTTTGGGTTTTTTTTTAGTAGCTTGGTAACTTTCCTTGTAATTCACTTTATTAAAATATTATTATATTGTGTTGATGTTGTGATGTTGTGTTCATACCATGTTGTGATTGTACACATTAATCATTAGAGCTTTATGTGTATAAATTTACACATAACACTTCTAATTTAATCAATAGAGGTTTTGCATAATATGCATATACTCTAGATTATTAGTTTAAATGCTGTCATCACCATTCACATCTACTTATTTGGGGAAAGAATTGCATTCACTGTCTTTGCAAAAGTGATGTAACGGAATATTTTTAAAGGTACTCCACTGAATATTAATATCTAAAATTAAAAGTACAATTACTAGGAAAATATCCAATGATATAGTGAACACAGTAGTAAGAATGAGACCAGTAAATTCTATTTTATATTCTAAATTGCTACTACAGGAAGATTCTTTATCAGCTTCTTAAGTTTAGTGATGTAAACACATAAACAACAATACCATAACAATGTCAAGGGTTAATTCTATGCTTATTTTCTTTCCTGAAACAATAATATTCTCTAGTTCTTTGTTGTAGAGTGGGGCATTTTAGGGGGCTAGAGGGGATAAATATTGCATTTCCTACATTTGTAAGGATTTACAAAGTGTTCCACTGAAAATAATAGGAAAGCAAGGTGTAAGCATATAAAATAGGAGGGTCTCAGTGTTGTGAAAACTCAAAATATGTTCACACAAATCTGTTCATGGCAGGTATTTGATGCTAAATCTCCTACTTATAAGTCATTTTCCTCATCAAATTGTCAGGCCTCCATTTGCAGATGTCACTTTGTGAGAATGTAGATTTCTTGTAAGCTAATTAATCAATCAACACATTTCAATGTAATTAGTCATTGCAATATGACATAGAATTATGCATTGGGATGGAAGGGACCTTTATCAATGTATATTTATGATTTAAGTACTTGAACTACTGTCAGGCCTATACATGCCATCTCCTATTTTTCAAAGTATTCATAAATCTCAACATGAACATAGAAAAATGTTACCGTGCAGCAGAAATATTATGATACTCAAGAAACTTTGTTAAGATCAAAAATGAAAAGCATAATATAATGTGATTTTTTTCAGGCTTTAAAACTAGTCAGCATCAGTTATAACTATTCATTGTCACTAATGTAATTAAAGTTCCAAATAAAAATAACCATTAGTTTGTTCCAGTCATTGCTGAGGAGAATACCGTAACTAAGAATCAATGTGTGTGGTATTTTAACATGATCAGTGTACAAGTCACTAATAAAATGTCAACATTTGCCAAGTTTTCACAGTTGCCAAAGATACAAAGCTATTTGTCATGTCAAATATTTTTTTTAAAGTCTTGTAATTGTTAGTAAATATTTACATATTTATTTATGACTATGGACAAAATCTTGCCCTTCTGGAGTGCAATAGAAATTACTTCTGCTAAGTTCAGTGAGACCAGATTTTCATTCTATGTGACATTTTGCGCAACACACAAACTAAATTACTTCAGACTATAAATTCCCAAACCTGAACAATATTTGTGGGTGTGTGTGTTGAAGAAAACATATAACAAATTACACAGAAAAATGTTGACTAAAAAAGTTACCAGTTTTCATGTAGTCCAACTAAAAGGGAAGATTAGTAAATTGTGAGTAATGTAAATTCACCATTAAACAACCTCCTGGCAAATAACTGAGAAATGTGTTTCATGATTGCAAAACCAAAAGAAATCTTACTAGAATCACATGTTTGGGAATGAGAAAGTTAGTCATATCATTTTGTGGACTTGTGTCTCTTGCTCAAAATGCTATTTATATCTTTGTAATAATTCACAGTAAATAATAAAAGAATAATTCACAGTAAAACTAAAATAATTATAATAAATACATAATTATATCACATATATTATATGCATATTTATATATAATTATATATTATATTTATAATTATATATCTATATAATTATACTATATATTTATATAACATACAGAAGTACTGTAATCTGTCCCTCAGAAAAGAAAAACAAAACAAAACAAAAAGCAGTATTAGTACCACACAATTCTCTCTTAAAGCTGGGGACTTGCATTACTTATTTGGCAGCAAAGCTGTAGCAGATGCCATCTGTAAGGTCTTGAACCTCAAATTTTGGAATTTATGCCTTTCCAAAACAATAAAACGTTTGGTTTGCCACTACTGTTTCATACAAAAAATTCTTTTTAGCCAGCTTTTCAAGCGATAAACTAGATATTGTTTTTTAATTCTGACATCCATCATCTTCATGTAAATCCTCTATAGTCTGTTCTTAATGAGATCCATGATGTAAATTTGAATACACTTCAGGTTTGTATTGATCTTTTTGTTCTCAGGAACAATATTGGAATTCATGTTGGAACTTCATGTTACGGTTTGAAAGGCCTCAAATCTCCTATGAATTCTTTGTTTTAAAGTGTGTATTTTACTAACCTGCATTATAGTGTTTTTCCTACTTTATGTGAACCTTGGAAATAATCCACAGCACAAACTGAAACTGCAGTTTTACCATCTGGGCCTGATTTGTTCAGAAGCCTAGGTAAAATTAAACTGTTAAGAATATTAGAGACAAGATCAGAAGTTAATCTGTGTCAAGCAGCAGAAGTTTGTCAAATAACTCATCAGCTGAGGCTGCCACTTTCTTACCTATTCCATCCCTTCAAGACCTAGTCTCAAATTCATTCAGAAGTAGGAATTTACGCAAAGCTAAAATGCTCCTTTCACAACTCCTTCCCTTTGTCTCCAGTTAGCGGTATTGAACACAGGTGTCAACTGCATGGTCAGGTTTTACTCTGAAGTCTTCTGCCCTTATTAAATTATTTCTATAGGAGCTTAAACTGCTTTTTACCTGATTCCTAATGTGCCTGTATACAGCTCAGGTTATGGTTACATAACTCAAAAGAAACCCTATTAGACATTTGTAAACCTGGCATTCAGTTTTTATTCTGTAAATGCTGTACTCTAAGCACAAACTTATCTGTCAGGACTCCCAAATAATGGTAAGATTCCTCTAATTATGTTGAACTGGAACAGCTCAGCAAGCAGATGGTGGAGTCAGTAATGAAATGCTCATTGACCTCAGTGGTGCAAGTAATGTACTAAACTGACTTTTAAAATCTATACATCCCTTGTAAGATTCTGTATCTTATGCAACAAAGTGCTTTCAGTTTTGATGTTCAGTACTGACTATAGAACTGAATTGTATTCTGATAGCCAAGAGGTTGCTATAAAGTGTATTCAAAAGTACCACACAGCTTGTGAAGCTTATCTGTGTCTGTAATTTTCAGAAGAGATGACAAATCTTTTCAATGTGGAAGAATAATGGTTGTTACCCTGTGTAGTAGGTCACTCTTAAATACTTCTTAGTCTGCATCTAAGTGAAGTACGTTTCCCTAAAGTGACAAATGGCATACTTTCTCTCATGACTTCTGCACCTACTCTTACCATAGTGCTTTTATTTTCACTTTTAAAAAATTCTTTTAAATGGAAAATATCTAACAGCTATCTGGCAAGACAGGTGTAATATAACAATTCACTCTCAGGGGAATAGCTCCAGTAGAGATATCATAATAGCCAAAGTCTTGGCAGAAAGTGTAACTTTGTGAGTAATATTAAGAAAACCACTGCTACGCATAGTTTATTTGTTCTTTGCCTGTTACTCATCACGTGTTTCTGCTGTTTCAGCATCTAGTCTCAAACGTATTGCAAACAGAGAATTGGATATATTTGCTTGAAGACAAGTTTTGCCAGCTCATTTTCATACTGCAGCTGGGTCAAAATGTTTTGGCTTTCAAATAAGGGGTGAAGTATCCACAGATTCTCCAAACCACATCCAACACAAAGTGACAGCTGCTGGGTTTATCTAGAAAACCATGGAGCAAGTGGCAATTAAACCACCAAATTCCAGCCATTCAGCTGGGAAGTTAATACACCAAAACTGTTAGTATTCAAGCAAAAGAGAATTATACTGGAGATGACATTGATAACTTTGTCATGTTGAGTTTATTTGAAACAAAGAAAAATCACGAGAGCCTTCATATTTCAACAAGGGTGGTTTTACAAATAGGAAACACTGGTTGTTCATGATTCTGCATATTTTTTTTTGCTACATTATTCCCTTTATTATTCTCAATCTCTACTATTTTTAAAAGAGCGCAGTATTAATATTCTCTGCCAGAATTTCCCTGGGATTGACCTCCCACTTTCAGCATCAGAATAATCAGTCTGTTTTCATCAAGCTTCAGCAGATTGGATATCTGGCAGCTTTGACAAATCAGATCACAAAAATCTAGCTTCTAATAGCACAATGTAATTTTGAAGTATTTTCCCACAGGATTACTCCAAGCAATTGAAAATTTGCACCAACAATTTCAGAAGCCACTTATAAATATCTGGTGCTGACTTCTAGCATTACACTTCTATAATTAGGGTAAGAGCTCAGCAGAGGTGGACAGTGAAAATCTTTGGTGAACAACCTGTTTAGCTAACTATTTTCTTTAGTTGGAGAAAAATAAGACTGGGAATAAAGATCTTTAAAGTTTGCCACATAGTTATTGAAGATGAGATCCGTATCACTTAATTTAAATATACCTATCTAGCTCCAGCTTAACATACACAGAATCACACAGAATCAACCATGTTGGAAAAGACCTCAGAGATCATCAAGTCCAACCTATCACCCAACACCACCTGACAAATAAACCGTGGCTCCAAGTGCCACATCCAATCTTTTTTTTTTTAACACCTCCAGGGATGGAAACTCCACCAGCTCCCTGGGCAGCCCATTCCACTGGCCAATTACTCTTTCTGTGAAGAGCTTTCTCCTCACCTCGATGTTAAACTTCCCCTGGTGCAGTTTGAGACTGTGTCCTCTTGTCTGCCACTGGCTGGCTGCCTGGGAGAAGAAAGTAATCCCCACCTGTCTACCCCCTCTTTTCAGGAAGCTGTAGAGAGCAATAAGGTCTCCCTTGAGCCTCTTCCTCTCCAGGCTAAACAACCCCAGCTCCCTCAGCCTCTCCTCATAGGGCTTGTGCCTGAGACTCGTTGCCTCGTTGCCGTTTTCTGGACACATTCAAGTATCTCAATAACCTTCTTAAACTGAGGGGCCCAGAACTGGACACAGCACTCAAGTTGTGGCCTAACCATTGCTGAGCACAGGGGCAGAATGACTTCCCTGCTCCTGCTGGCCACACTATTTCTGATACAGGTTAGGATGCCATTGGCCTTCTTGGCCACCTTGGGCACACTGCTGGCTCACATTCAGCTGGCTGTCAATCAGTACCAGCAGGTCTCTTTCTGCCTGGCTGCTCTCCAGCCACTCTGACCCCAGCCTGTAGCACTTCATGGGGTTGTTGTGGCCAAAGTGCAGAACCTGGCACTTGGACTTGTTAAATTCCACCCTGTTGGACTCCACCCATCTGTCCAGTATTATTATACTAAATTTACATTGGTATAATTTGAACCCCATGTAACATAACAGAACTGAGTTGCTGAGAAAGAGTCACTGGATAGGGGATACTGCAATGTGTGATAATAGACAGAGCTAAAAGACAAACACCCAACTACATTCTGCAGGTGTGTTTGTCCTCTGCAAAGTGAGATGGCTTTCTGCACAACTGGTTTTTCCTACTATGTTCTTTCATAGGACCTACTTGCATACATACAAGCTGTAATGTAAAATGGTTCCATTTCTGTTACTCTCTTTTCCTAATCCTTATTTGACAAATTCAGAGTCCCTCCATTAATGTTTCTCCGAAAGCTCAAACACAGTGAAAAAATTATGGAAATAGCAGTATTTGAACAGAATAGGTTCTAGTGGTGGTTAACACAGGATAATGTAGAAATGTAAGGAAAACTCTACTTTTATATTCAATTTCTGAATTTCTCTACTGACCTAAAATATCCTTTTTGACTTGCATCTGCTTCTTCTTAAGTCACTGTGCTTTGAAAATAGCGTTACTTTCACATCATTCTAACACCTCCACAGTCATAACTTAAAACATTAAAAATGAAATGGAAGAGAAAAAATGGAAGAACATGAAAGGAATGTACTCTATATATTCCCATTTCTCTTAGGGAAAAATCTTAGCTAAGCCTTTTCCGAAAATCACACCCTTTTCTTAAAACGAAGAACTTTTCTATGCAGAGTAGTCATTCTGCCAGAGAGAGATGTGCAATATTATACAACCTTTCATTTGCTGTGGTCAGCTGAAACTAAAGACTGCAAAAAGATAAAGCGCTCCATTAAATCCCTGTTTTATTGTATAAGTGCCCTTATGAAACTGTATGACTACACAATAGTATTACACTAGGCTAGGATTAAGGCTTACAACAGACGTTAAACCACAGCGCTACAGTGACCAGATGTAAGGCTTATTTAAACCGGATTTTAGAGTGAAATATTTATGAACTGATTTAAATACTAATGAACAGACACTTCTACAGCTGTCACAGTAGCAGAATGATAAATGCGTTGCATAGGAATCTCTATGTCATATAGCTGGCCATTTTTCAATAGTCATGGACACATTTCTTAATAATACAAGTAGAAGATGGGCAATGAACAAGGCAAGCAGACAGACAGTTAAACAGTTGGAAAAGTTTCTTTCCCTTTTCCTCAGTGACCTTATTGACTCTCTGAGTATTTTTCCACTGCTTCTTGATTCCTCTCCCCCTTTTTTGCCTCTATCATAAATTCATCATTTCACTTGTAGAGGCATCAATGCTAGTTCTGCTCAAGGTTGCAACTTCCTTATTCACACTGCATGAATGTTAGTTCACCTACAATCTCCACTGGGACTTCTTCCCTCCAAGAGGAAACTGGCACTGGACATGAGAGCTGTCCACTAATTGCTAAGGTCAACCTTCACTGATTCTCAGGACAGTCCTCCAAACTCCCAGAAAATCTCGCACCTCTTCAGCTTTCTCATAACCTTTCATAATGTGCACCACACTTCTCTGTACACATCTGATATATCACCTTAAAATTATGTCTCTGGCACACCTCAATACTGCCTTACTGGTTTTGCTGTCACTGAGACCTTCAAGACACAGTAATTATGCCTCATAGTCAAAAGCAAGTCCTGGGATACACAAGTCTCAAGGTACTTTTTATAAAGTTTTCAGGCAGCTACTTTACACGACAGTGTTAGGAAATGAGACAGCCTGCCACAGTTTTTTCTCAGATGCAATGCACAAAGACAATATTGACATAGCAATAGACCAGCAAAAGCAACAGAAACTTTAGTACAACAGATCCAGTAGCTCTACTGTAAATTTCATCTTTGATTACGTTCCACCGTGGAAGAAGTAGGTCAATAATGTCACACCTTCTCTCCGTCCTTTACTGTTTTTAATCTTAACCTTGCTACTTCAAGTAAATATGAATTATTTCTGTATTTTTTTCAGTTGCAAAAGTATGTAGATACATAAAATGTAACACAAAGGATCACCTGCATATGCAAAATGATTTTGAGAAAATTTGTAATTAAATGTACAATTATATTCTGCCACTACGTTTTAAACATTTCCTAGATTTTAACTAAAGATCACAATTCTTGAGCTGTAAAATGAATGGGTTCTGATTCAAGGTAATCGAATGTAATTAAGAAGTAAGCGAAATATTGCAGCTATTAAGTGTTTCCTCAACTCCAGAATGCATCTTAGGAACGGAAACAAATTAATTGGTAAAAAGAGTAAACAAAGTTTACAAAGTGTGTGCATGATCTGTCAAAAGTACTAGCAGACTAATTTAAAAATTTTAACTCACACTTGGTGTCATGACAATATACTTACGATTCTGAATAATTTATTTGTCATGTCCAGATCATTTCCATCATAAAAATAGCTGCTTTATTAAATTATGAATATATATAGTTAAGAACATCATCGTGAGGATAATTCTTAGTGATAGATATACTGGGTAAAGACTGATAAGGAGCCCAAGTGCCTTCCTAAGGGGAAAGTAATATCCTTCCTTGAAGTGGGGTATAAAAATGTTTTAATTACTGAATTTGAAATATTGAGCAAGGAATTTTTATATTGATCGTACAGAGATTTTGAAATAGATTTTCATGTTGCGTACAGACTGTGTGCAGACTGAAAGCACAGTGGCCTTTGAGCAGATATAGTGCTAAAAGCAAAACTACCAACAGGATGGTATGTCTTCCGCACTCAGTTTTTAATCTCATCAAATTAATTAGTTTTCTTGTTTAATAGAAGAAAGTGGCCTACGATCAATAAATTGCTGGTTTCAGCTTAATTATTGATCCTTACTCATTAATATAGACTTCCAGGTTCCTTTTAACTCTGCTAACAATCTTGAAATAAGTTTGACATGTGTTAAAACTCTGCTAGTTTCATAGATTGCATGAGTATCCTGAGCACATTCTTCATTTAGACATTGTGGGCATGCCGCATTCTGTTGTCCAGTATACAGTATGAAAGCAAATTCTTTACACTAAATTTTTGCCTTTAGCAGTTCTTTATCAGTTGGTAATTGCACACATCTTTGTGCAAAATTCAAATTTTATTATGCAAACACCTTCATGCCACTGTGCAACAATATATATGTTTGCAAAATGGATGTGGAATAATGTTTAATATTATTTTGGCTAATCCATTTACAGGTGTGAATGAGTATGTAAAGGGCTAAGTAGTGGAAATATATCAGGCTCAGAAACTCACAGACACAGAAATGGCTATTTTATAAATCTTAACTTTGCAAACCAAGTTTATTCAGTCTTTCTGATATCTGCATATTTAGTGAGTCCTTATTAATTTCAAATTAACTTCTTTGATTTTAGGAAGTGTTCTTGTAACCCATTTCAAATCAAAACTGCCTGCAGGCTTTTCTGAGCAAGCTGGTCACCACCTCCTCCACTGTCTGGTGGTTAAAGTAAATGTAGTATGGGGAAAGACACTTTTGAGTATCTATTGGTTTAGGGAGAATTGTGGTGATTTCTGACTCTCTGTTGTAGGTGAAGGAGATTGTACATTGCACAATCTGTACAATCTGTAGATGAAGTACATTGTACTTGTTTGAAATTAGTCCAGCTGAACAACAAAGATGAAAGGATACATCAGGAAGCTGAACAGCTGAGCTAAAGGGCTATGGAAAGAAGGAACTAGCTTTAAGAATGGAAGCATTTGAAGATTGCAAGAGGACTGAAGGTAGAGAAATATGAGAAAAATTAGAGGTAACTACTGAAGAACTAATTGACAGAACGCTTAAGAAGCATGACAAAAAGAAATGATACATACAGTTCCTGAAAGATTAAGGGATGTTTCTGTGGCAACCATTCATGTCGAAGTACTCTGTTGTTCTTATATTGATTTATCTGCAAATATCCCAAAGCTATTTATAGTACATGCTGAACAGGGTGTGTTTTGGTATGACCACCATCACAAATACTCATTTAGTGCCCTCAAGGAAACCACTTCATCATATACAGAGGGCATTCGCACTCCTGCTTCAATATGAGTCTCTGAGAAGAGCTGAATGCCATCACCCACTTTGTCCCAAAGTGAATGTCAAGTTCATGTATGTGGTTGTGGTACAGCAAGAGAGACTTCAAGGAGCTTTCAACAGAGGAATGGGAAAACCTGTCACCACTGAAACAGGGTCTTCATGCTCACAGCAAAACTGTCAGATTATCTTACATCTTTTACTGTAATCAGCTTCATGACAGTCAACAGCATGCTGTGAGTAAAGCTGAATTGTAGGTACAATCCTTTCTAAGATCAGGCACACCCTGTCATAGTGGATTCATATCACCATCCAGTGGTCGAATTGCATCATCATTGCACATAGAGTAGCCAACAGTTGTCCTGTTGATTTTGTTTCAGAAATGGCTATTTTTAGTTATGTGAGACCTGTGTGGAACATGGGCAGATACTTCAGACAACCAGAGAAATCTAGCAAGTTTTTCCATTAGCAAATCTGTGTTAGCCACTGCCTGTGAGAAGACATGAAGGGATACACATTAGTTGGCTCGCTTCCATCTGGTTGTCACCTAAAATATCCTGAACAACTTTCAATGCTTTCAACAGAAATATTACACTAAGCTGGACTGAAATTATAAAACTCCACAGATGGTGTCCACTAAAGAGGTTCATAACAGCTACAGGTTAAAGGGTCATATAACTTATTAGCAGTTACTAAATGGACAGTTTATGTAGAGCAGCACAAACCCTGTGGCTTTTTGAAAGGTAGGTTCTGAAAATTTATGCAATTCCTCATGAGCTATGCTGTCACCTAATTCTGATTCAGTGATAGATGGCTGTCAAGGCAATTCCGTGGAAATGAATCTAGTAAAGGAACTGTCATATGTAAGGCCATACTGTTAGTATCACCTCCCTCTCCAGATCCAAAACTATTTTCAACTATTCATGCTTATTACTGTGAATCTCAAATCTTCTTTACCACCTTTTTTACATCTCTTTCCTTCCTGTTTCCATATTCCTGGGTTTTTTTTTATCTTCTTTTTCTTTCTAAATTTATTCTGCTTCCATAATTGTATGTCAGAGCTTGGCCATCACAACTCATTTTGGCTGTCCTAGAATCCTAATATACACTGTGTGTCTTATGTCTATGCCTGCTGTATAATCAAGTTCTACTGCCATTTAACCTACACACACACACACACTCCCTCTCCCAGGTTTTGGTTGTATGTTTAATTGTTATTTTCTCTTCTGTGGGGACTATGATTTCAGATTTAGCAGATGCTCCTTATTTAGGGGGGAAAGACCTAGATAAATGAAAACTTGCATTCCAAAACAAAACATTGCTTTCAAAACAAAAGCTGCTTTCCAGCAAGTCAACCCCTAACTTGGACTGGCACATGAGATTATTCTTCCCCAGATACAGGATGTGATATTTGCAGTAATGATTAGGTGCATTACCTTGATGCATTTTACCTTTGCTGTATTGTTGTTATTATTTTGCTTCTTTCAGTGCTCTATTCATAAGATAAGTCTACTTGTTTAATTTGGTGTCTGTGTCCCTTTTGCTAACCCCGTCAATTAGCAATACACAAAATTGAGTCACAGGATTCAAAAGATAAATGTATTGTGTGAAGGCTGGGATTGGTGCTAGCAGAGGTAGAACCCCTTGATATTTAGCTGAGATAAAAATCTCTTAAAAATCCTGACCAAGAATTTTTTGTGTGTTTCTGCTTGGAATCCCACCATTCAGCAATGCAACTTATCATTTATGAAGTGGACATTATCAGGAAAATCTAGTGACAGGTTTAGTTCTGCAGATTAAGATTTCAAAGATTATTGCAATGCTGAGATCTCAATCAGTCACTTGATTTTATCTTTAATTTCAAATGCATTCCTTAATTCTATTCTATTCTAAAATCATTTGTTCACTGAATGAATATATCTCAAACATTCATGAGTGTATAAGGCCTTTGGAAATATGTCACACACTATTTAATTTTCAATCCCCCCCTCCGTGATATATTCCCACATACCACTTTCATAATACTAACATCATTTCATTGTTGACAGCTCCATTGGCTAGTACACTGCAGTCCAGGTAGATGGACTATCCTATTTTCTCTATATTTTTGACTCCAAGTGGGATATTGATGCTTAACCTGCAAGCTGCAACTTTTTTTATATATATATTTTTTTAACTTAACTGATTTAGCACTTGCTTGGTCTGTTACTCCTGTCAGATTTTCTTTGTTTAAAACTTTTCAGGGATGACACTTACTGGCTTAATGTCCTCTAGGCACTTGCCTCTGGCTCTCCCTTTCTTTTTTTTTTTCCATTCATTTCTATTTTTTAAAGTCCACACACATCATTAGTCAGTCTGACAATTAAAGGTGACTTAGTTCTATCAAAGCTTTCTTTCTAAACAGTTTTACTAATGTGTTTCTTTGCTCTTACATAGACTTCAGTTCTAAGCATTTGTTTTCAGTTTTACAGTTCTAGTAGTTTGATACACAATTTCCAGCACTGAAAATACATTCAGTTTTAATTGCTAAGACCACAATGTTGCTTTTTTTTTCTTCATTGTGCAGTTAACACTTCAGAGTATTCCTTTTAGAGAAGTTATTCCTCAGATTTTGCACATTTTTAACTCAGCCTGTTCTATGCTGTTTTTTTCTGCAGCCTGACTCACACTGGGAAAAGTGTTCAAAGTTATGTGCATAATGACAAGATAGTTACTGACTTTTCCTTAGCACCTACTTCACTCCAGAAATCATTCACTCATCTAATTATGAAATTAACTAGTGGACAGGCACAAAACAGGATCTCTAAATAGTTTTCTGACCAGAGTATACTTTTGAGTATAGATGGAGTTAGATATCACTCTGAGTAAGGCTGGGTCACTGAGGAGTGCTCTGCCCTGGGATACCTTTTCTAGTTTCTAATCAAATCTCACATTCCTTGCTAAATAAAATCAGAAAACAAACAAAGAAACAAAAAAGCAACAGCAAAAAAGCCACAAACATCAAAACACCCACACATACAAACAAAACCCAAACCAACAAAAACCACAAAACCATGAAAGCTTACCATATATTTTCAATAAAAGTACTGCAGTAAGTTGCTTAAAAGGTTTACTGTGACTGCAGACTATTACATGATTGGCAGTAGAGAATGGAAAAAAATCATGTAAAATGCACTTTGGATCTTATGGCAGACTGTGTAAAATTCTACTGACTTGTCAAGAAGCTAAGGAACTACACAATAAAAATGAGTACAATGTCCAGTTAAGAAGAAATTCAATGCAACTTAACACTCTTCTAAATTCAGTTATGTAACGTATCTGTGTTAGAGCTGTGGACGTTTCTTAAATTGTATTCTGTTAGTGCTATGTACATAATAATATCAGAAATATCAGTTACCAAATGGAAGTAACCAAAACCAAAAATTGTTCAAAACAACCCATAAAACTGTAATAGAAGAATTCAACAGGTGAAGTGTGTTTCATGTAGAAGAAATAACATTAATGAGCTTCTAACCCTTACTATGTAGCCTCACAAAAATACCTGAAATATTAATTTTTTTCTGTTAAAAACACTTAGATGAGTATATGCTTGTCCTTAAGCAGCAAATTTTGTGAGTGACTTGTTAAAAGCTGGAAAAAAATAAAAACTAAAGAACTTGGGACACTTCAAAACATTTTATTGCTTTTTCTTTCTTAGTGCTTTGCAAAGTGAACCTGATTAATTTGAATTTGTACAGGTAGTTAAAAATAAAAATGAAATTTAAATTGCTGTCAGTCAGTCATATTTTCATAATATAAAACAGCATTTATAGAGCATACTAGGAGATTATATTGACTTCTTAACTGAAAACAACGCATCCTTAGAATTTGGCCTTTAAGTATGGTTGCAAATTGTCAATGCATACTTATGAATTTTATTAATGCACTTTCTTTAAAAGTCTCTGATGTGCACATAGATTATTTGTGAGCTTTCTGCTGTGTTAGTTTATTTAAATGTTCATGATGTTGAGTGATTTTTGGTTGGTTTTGGTTTTTTGCTTTGGTCATTTATAAATGTCATTTGTTGTTGCCATTTATTATTGTTGAATGATGTTACACTTCAATCTGTATTTTGGAGGACTCAGAATCTAATTAAATCAAACCATAAATTCATCATAACTTCAATGGAATCAGTTACCTTCTCTGATGTTTTGTCATTTGTTTTAAAATTAAAAATAATATAACTGCTTTACTACATATGACTTATTTTTTGACAGTGAAAGGATACCAGTATAAAAATACTGTAACTACAGTCGAAGTCAAGATGCCAAAGAACTGCAGTCTTTTTTCTTTCACAGAATCACAGAATCACAGAATTGTCAAGGTTGGAAGAGACCTCAAAGATCATCAAGTCCAACCTGTCACCACAGACCTCATGACTAGACCATGGCACCAAGTGCCACTTCCAATCCCCTCTTGAACACCTCCAGGGGTGGTGACTCCACCACCTCCCTGGGCAGCCCATTCCAATGGCGAACGACTCTCCCAGTTTCATAAGAAGGTAAGTAATATAAAGAGAGAGCACTAAGGTGTTCAAAGGTACACACAGAAGAAAAAAATAAAATCTCCAAACCCACAGCAATTAGATTTTTTGGTACATTTGCCATTATCTTTTAGCAGTTTGGAAATTTTAGTCTGGCAGAAAGGGAAAACACGTGTATATGTCTCATCTGTTTGGTTGGGTTTTTTTCTATGAAACTTTTCAATTTCTCTGAAAGAGTCATACAGATTAACACTACTTAGGTGGCACTACCTTTTGCAACAGTCATTCATCACATACAGCTAAACCCTTGCTGCCTGCAAAGGCTCTACTTTTCTAGCTTTGTCAATTCCTCTTTTGTGTCATACCACCCGCAAACAAGGAACCGGAAGTTTGCTGTGCTATGTTAAGCAGTGAACAAACAAAAGGATTTCATACATTAAGCATTCACTAAATTTATGAAACTTTCAGCTTGTCATGATTCTCTGTGGTTTTAGTCAGTTGTAAGTTCTAGAAACACTGTTAGTCCTTGTTATTGTTGGTCCTAACAAAGTAATTTTTAACAGACTTTCATAGGAGCATGTTCAATAATTATTAACATATTTACTGACATGGTATACTCATGATAGAGTTTGTCTCATTAAGTGCTGAAGTTTCCAGGTTGATAAGAAATTTCTGATAAATGTCACATGTGACATAGGTCACCTCTAGGAACAGCGTATCTTAAACTGAATAAAAATCCAGTATCAAAACCTCCAGCCCCACGTCAGAACCTCCTTCTGACCTCTTGAAAGTGACTAATACTGCCTAAAAAAAAATGCTGTGCAAAATAAATAATGTGTATGTTTCTCAAAATCAATAATTACCAGAATATACAATACACCTACCATGAAAGGAAAAAAAAAATATTTTCAACTCTTTTACTAGTTCTACTAACTCAATACAAAATTACCAACCACAAACATACTGCTGTGTTTAAGTGTACTTTCCACCACATATGAAGCTGAATCAGGAACCATCCTCAGACTCTCCCTCAAGTACACACCCCTGCTTCTCAAAATGCCTGTGTCCAGGCATCTCAGCCAGCTGAAACACTGTTAGCAGCTGAAGGAAATAGAAAACACTGACCTCAAAATCAGACCAGAAGGAGCTCTAGGAGAGTCTGTAGCTCATACACCCTTGCCCACTGCCCTTCCCACAACCCTGGGAAAGGGGTGTGTGGAATCAGCAGAAGGTATAACGGGTACTGGAGAAGCAGCAGTAAATTCTCTATTGTGAGTTAGGTTTAACATTTGCAAAGCACTAAAGCAGGTGAGTGACCCTTGCTGGGAACAAGACCTTCCCTTTTACTGCAACTGTATCTGTTGCGATGGCAATGTGATGAGTAGATAATTACATTTTCTGGAGCATAGCTAGAAAAAGAGACCTGTTGTGCTAATCTACACAGGAAATCAGTTCAATAAACATAGTAAAAACAATGTTATAAAAACTTATGTGCTCAAGTTTCCTGTTAAAAACACAAAACTATATGGGGTTGCACTTCATTTCTAGAAACAGAGTATCAGTCATTATTATGTTGAATTCTCAAAATGAGGGCTTTGTCTGTTGGTCTTTTTGTTCTGTAGGAACATTGCATTTATCCCACAACTACCCTTTTCTCTTTGGGAATTCTAGTTTTCAGGCTTATTCACAATGCAGATACTCATTTGCTGGTGGCTCATATACATTGTCCTTCTATTGTTTGGATTTACCATTGGAAGTCAATGGAAGAAAGAGTAGTATAAAAAAAGCTGTATTCATTTATTCCCTAGATCAACACAATCAAGACTGTGCTGCTTTGTCAATACTGTAGATATTTATGCTTGTTTATATAATATTGCAGCTAACTACATAATATTTTAAAAATTCAGACCAAAACTGAGTACAGAATAAATCCCAGTAAAAACTATGAGCTATTTAGTCTATACATTTGGTCTGGTCACTGTAGAGGAATAGGTCCTTCCAGAGATGGCAATATAATTTCAACATATACGTCTGTGATACTGATTGAATGAGCACTCTCTCTCTTCCATCGTAAGTACATGGCTGAATTTAGGTGAGATATACCACATACATAGGACTTTGTGTGAACTTTCATTATAGTATACTATAGCTATTGCAATTTACTTCTGTCTGGCCTCTATGACAAATGTGTAGTCTCCACACTTTCTGTGCAGTACACTACTGTGCCAATGGGTAAAGACAGCTATGTACCCTCCATGGTTACAACTGCTGAACTCTATAAAGAAGTGAATGATATTTCCCAGCCATTGATATATGACCATCTTTAAATTTCTGCTGCTGCTGGGATGTTTACTAGAGTTTTTTCTTTACTGATGTTTCTTACAGACACCCTGCATGGGTAACATTCAAACACAAATTGGATCATTTAAGTAAGAAATAGCTTCTCAAAACCTGTTATTGGCTCCTTTGCATTCTTTATTTTGTTTGCTGTTTTGTTGGTTGGGCTTTTTCTTTTTAACCCATACTTCAGATCTTTAATACAGAATAATAAATACATTTGGGTTTAAAACTGTAGTCTCAAAACCCTTGTTATACCTAAAATGATAAACATCCAGATCAGACCAGTCACATCTAATTTTCATTGTAGTTGTTCATTGCTTTAGTTTTCATTGCTTTTGTTAATTGCAAAAAAAAAAGGAAAAAATTCCACTGAAGCAGTATTAATTCACTGACAATTTTGGCTTTTTAAACAAACAATATTACCACTTGAATGTTCGCTGTTAAGGAAAATCTTTGAGTTCCTTGCCTTCACAGTATTTAGAACTTAGAATCAATAATACCTTTTCATGTGGCCTGAAGAAAATTTATTGGAACCTTTTAAAACTCTCAGTGGTTTTTCAATGCAAATAAATAATTCAGTGTGGTAGAAAGGAAGTGACTGAAATATTTCTGGCCAAAGGCTTCCAATTCTCCTTGGGCAGACTTGAAAACTGGACTTGTGTGTACCACTTTATCAATGAACCTTTAAACACAGAGAAGGATGATGTATATTAAAGCACCTTAGTTCCTCATGATTTTGCTTATTTCATTGTGCTAAATAAGGTAGGAGATCTCCAGCAGTACAAAAATGATGTCATAGTGACTCTGTCATGGTGTTTTGCAAAAGCCTACTCCTTCCCCATCACACATTTTTTTTTGCACACCATTATTAGAAGTTTTTGCAATGCTACATTGTATACTTATACTTTAAACAAACATGAGCATATTTCTTACTTTGCCAAACTATTTTTCTACCCTTGTATTTGATGATTCTGAGCCAGTCTACTTCTGATATCTGCTGGAAACCCCGGAGGATCTCTAAAAGATGATGTGACAGAACTCTGAGTATCTGAGCAATTTGAAGTTTTGCTTTCTCTTGTTTTTCTTGCCTTTCCAAGAACTTTTAAAAACAATGAAGTTGTCCAAAGGCCTCACAGATAGTGCTGCATCTCAGAAGACTCCTACTGTGCTTTATGGCTTACAATTTTCATGATGATGTCTACAGTGAGTGAATGCAATCTGAAATTATTATTCCATACAACCAGATGATATGTGTACATATAAATATGTTTTACAAAATAGCCTCTGATCTGTGAAAATCGTGTTGCACTCCTATGTGACACACACTGTATGTTTAAGTCCTTCAATACACTTTTACATGGAGTATTTTAACATGGGTGTTATGGGTGTTTCCATCACTAAAAACAAAACAAAAAACTTTCTTTGCATGTTTGACAATTATTGCTTACATTTATGAGATGTTTTATATAAGTAATGAGACTCTGATGTACCAATATCAGAATAATATAGTCCAAATGGCATGGCCAAGTATTACCAATCTACCAGGATTTTTTACCTGTAATACCTTTGCTATAAAATAAAAATTAATTCAATAACCTCTTTTAATAAGAATTTGTTTTCTTCCTACCATAATTTTATTATAAGGCTAGAACTCCACCACTTCCAGATTTACTCAAAATGGTGTATAGATGCTATATGAACAGAAAATCCATTGCCACAATATGAAGAGATCCTTTGGCCTAAAAGAGTACTCCTAGAGTCACAATAATCTTTTGTGTTTGAACACTGACCAGAACCCTTATATAGTCAACTATACTCAGTGAATCAGAGTTCAATTTCATAAGTGACCTTAAAATAATAATCAAAAGATAAGTTATTCTACCAAGGGAATCTAAATAAGGAGCCTTGTTTTTGTTGTTGTTGTCTTCCCTAGTCTTGTTTCTTTCAAAGGTTTCTTTGTAAATGTGAACACAACAGTGTGGGGAAAAAAAATGTGTCAAAGTACCTTTAATTGGCTGCCTTGAAAATCTCTTGTGTGGTGATAAACTGTCCCAAGATAAGAGCAAAATAGCCTGATGTAGTCAATCATCTTTCACTCCCAGCTTCCATTTTAACTTACGGAGGCATTGTGAAAGTCCTCTGTACTCCAGTGTAGTGAAATGTTGAGCATTTTCATTATTTCAGAAGGAATTCTACATGTAGAGTGCCTGTAGAGTCAGATTAACATTTGTCTTTTGTAGCAAGTAATGCACCAATTGTCAGTCTGACCATCAGAACTACAACAGGCAAACTTGAAATAACTAAGAAAGACTGCCACAGTTTCCTGATATGTCAGTGTATGGCTGTAACACAACAGGATTTTCCCACAAGAAAGTACCTGGGTGATGGTAATTCGGGTTTGTTTGTTTGTGGTTGTTTTTTTTTTTCAAATACTGGAAGGAATCCCATGAAATCTTCTGTGGTCTTAAGTTTTTCCTATTTGGCTCTTCTGAGAGACAGTCAGTATCTGAAGGCCACAATACAATATCCAGTACTAGAAACAAAGACGCAGACTGGCAGTGGGAAATTTCAGTGGTTTTGCCACCAGCTGTCAATAGAGCAAGCATTAATGTTTTCCTATTTGAGTCCTCTCATGGCTCAGAATTTCACCTTAAATTGCTCTGCTGCTTTTGCCAACATTCTCTTTGTTTCAGAGTATTTTGAATAGCCAGTTTGTTTTGGGTTGGTTTTTTTTTTCCCAATGTATTTGCAGAGTTTCATTTCACATCATGTTCAATTTCAGATACTACATCAAGTACAGATATTTTCCCGGTTTATGCTATTCATGTAGTTTGAGATGGTGCTCTCTTGTATGACCTTACTGCATGTCCTGACTCAATACTGTCTTAAAAGCAGTTACAGGAATTTTCATTTAGTGAAGAAGTGCAGACTGCATTTCTTTTATTTGACTAAGCTGTTTCCTATTACTTAGTGTACTCTCTTGAAAGTAATAAATTTCATAATGGTTGCTAGATTTCAAATCAGCTATTATACTATCTAAATGGAACAGTAAATCAATAATGGATGATATACAAATTGTATCTAATAGCTAGAATGGGGGGATAGAGTAGTTGCCTTAAGGTGTCACATTCAGTAATCACTGTAATATTTATTGAAAAAAATAGCAAAATGCTATAAAAATGGGAGGAGAAAATGTGCTGTTAATATGAATACACCTACGGATCATTGTTTTTGAAAACCTGATCAATTAGTGTGGTTTATCACATACCTCATTTTCTATATTTCTTTTAAAACCAGATAAAACTGGATTACAGCTTGGTGGAATACTCAAACAATAGATGTTTGCAATTGCATTTCAACAGATCTCAGTGCTTCATAGTTTTGCTTAGAAGAAGTTTCTAATCACAAAATCACAGAATGTTAGGGTCTGGAATGGGACCTTGAAAGATCATCTAGTCCAACCCCTCTGCCAGAGCAGGATCAACTATAACAGACCACACAGGAATGAATCCAGGTAGGTCTTGAATGTCTCCAGAGAGGGAAACTCCACACCCCGCCCTTGACAGCCTATTCTACTGTTCCATCACCCATCCATCACAGTGAATTTTTTTTTCTCATGTTTACACAGAACTTCCCATGCCTCAACTCCCACCCATTACTCCTTGTCCTATAATTATAGGGGCATTTCCCAGGTATTTTCCTTCTCCTGAGCCAGTAGTTGCTCAGATCTTTTATACAGTTTTTAGGTATGTGTCGAGGTGGTGAATATGCATGTTCCAGAGAGTATCAATAGCAGTGGCCTCTGCTCATTATTTCCAGGGCAGCTGCAGTCTGGTGAGCAATCTCTATCTATGTACATTCCAGAGCGTCATTATCCAGTGGCCTCTACCCAATACACATCAGCTATTGTCTGGGCCAGCAGCAAAGGTGATTTTATCTTTGTTGAGTCACATCAAGAGAGACAAGATTTAGTCTCTCATAGGTACTCAAAAAGAAACATAACAGTAAACATTGGCATTGTGGTTAACATTGCTAGAAAATATAAGACTGGTATAGAAACAATAAAAATTAATGTTCAAGTCTGTTTCTGTGTTTCATGCTGCAATTCTTTTTCTCCTTTAGTAAACAGAATATGGGAATTTACAAGTACTGCACAATTAAGCCCTAGATGGCTTATTGGAAAATTATAACTAAGTATAACCCACTTTTCACAAGTTCACGTGTAGCCCAAGCTTGAATTTTCTTGAAAGCTGAAAATATAACTCTGTATTTAATTGAAGCTTATTAGTCAAATGTGTATGTTTTTCTACCTCCCTTTCCCCATCTTACCTGGCAAAGAGGTTTGAAATGCTTAAGTATACATTTCTGTCCTACAATCGTCATGAAAAGAATATGCTTTTACAAGTAGTTTGGTTCATGATATAATGCACCAAATAGATTGCTGAAAAAATTGGACGAATTCCAGTTGAACAGCCACTATTCAAATTGATAGCGACAGCTTATTCTGAAAAAAAATGTTATTTTCAAATGATTGATATGAACTCAAAAGGGTGTGAAGAACTGTAGTGTTCATACTGCTCATGAGCTGTTGACAGTTTGGCACATCTCTAATGCTGATTAGGAACAAGGCAGGACACTCAGGACACTGCAGTTTGTATTCACAGCTTATAGCCCACATTAAATTATTTGATTCACACTCAATACACTAAAATATGCCAAAGATTTTGGAATCGAGTGACCTTTGTATTGAGTATCTCGGTATCTATGAGGACAGTATTGAGTGACAAAAAGATAGCAGGAGAATATTAACAGATAATAATTAAACTGAACAAGTGACCTTGGTGATACTCAGTTCTCTGTTGAACTACAGATATTTTTAGAGACATGATACAATGAAAAAAATGTTTGAAAATGGAACTCTTGTGTGCATTCTTCACATTTGACCTGTAAAGAGAGGAGCTGGCACTTCAGAATGCTTATACAGTGCTTATTTATATATTCCATGTTTCACCTGTGCAAATATTAATGCTACTAAGATTATATTTTAAAAGCCCTTTGTCCAACATCCTTTCTCTGTGGCATTGCTACTAGAAGTAACTAAAAAAAAAAAAAAAAAAAGGTTTTCCTCAGCCAGCCATTATTTCTCTGTTGGGCTCTGCAAAATATCAGCATCAGGAAAAGCAGAATTCACATCCACCCTACAAACATTGGTAAGATTTCTGTCGATGGAGACCACTGTGATGTATTTCTTTTGTAAGATACTTCCTATTTATTAATTAATCACTACTGTCATTTCACATTGCCCCCATGCACCCCAAAATATGATGGTCACCTGCATTTGAATTCCAGGATATCCCACTCCTAACTCTATACCAGTGAGACTCAATCATCTTTTTTCCTAATTCTCAGTCATATAGGAAACAAAACAGAGAAAATGAGCTATTTCACAAGACTGAAGAAAATTCTTTTCCCTCTCTAAGAAACCTGCGGACAGAAACCAGTCCCCAGGAATCAGATGATGTGCACAGGACCCTGTCACCAATATTGGCAGAGAAGAAAACCATCACCTCATCTTCTTAGATTCCAAGTGGTGAAGGCAGCGGTCTTTCTAGTTGTCAAACCTTAAAAAAAAAAACACAAACAAACAAGCAAACAACCCCTCAAAAGAAACCACCACCACCACCAAACCTCCAAACAAACAAAACAACCACCACAACATAAGTGTACTTCTATATTCAGAGATGCAATAAATGGGTGCTAGGCTACAGTATCCTAAGGGTGCACACTTCCTATAGGGAAAAAAATTCTTCTAGTGGAGGAAAGTGGTAGTTATCCCCTCTGCTTAAACAGAACAAGCCATTATCATAACCATGTTTTGAATGGTCCCAGTAAAAAATGTGCACTTGTGTACATGGGGAACATCAAGAAGTTAAACCATCACAGCACTGTATTCATGATCAGCTTCACATTCACCACTACCGTAAAGTTTATGGATTTTTTGTGTTTGAAATTTTTATGGAGTACTGAACATGGACTGATCTCCATGCTACATGACAATGTACAAACTGAAACTGACCTGCAGATTCAGCAAAAATGGAAAATGGTAGACAATTGGAATGCTCATTCATAGATCAAATTCAGCTAACATAAAAAGGGTAGTAGGTAAGTTAGAATGACACAGGAGAAAATTTGACTTGCATATCTAGTATTTATGCAGCAGGTAGCTCAAGTTCTCACTGACCTTGGTAGAATTTTATGTGTAACATGGTCACTAGAGTGAACTGCCTGAGAGTATTGTTCAATGTACAGTATTGTGTTTTCCTTTTCTATAGTAGCTGGTTTATTACTTCCCTGGATATTGTATAATTGAATGAATTTATACTTTTTGCTACTGTATACACAATGCGTGTGCACAAAATCTGATCTTGGCTGAATTCCTTGCCATAATGTCTCTCAGGTAGAATATAACAGCAGGGGTGAGATACAGCAATCCAATTTCTTAGTAGTTCTCCTCCATCCTCTACTACCAAAGAGGAGCTTTGAGTATATAGTGACCTTCTACACCAATGCTTATTTCTTGAGTGAATCAAACTGACTTTATTAACTATTACATTAAGATTCAAAGTACATAGCTCTCTCTGTCACTTCTCTCTGAGCAGTAGATCCTTCTTCAAAGGATATGAGTAGCAGTACAGCTCTTATAAATTTATGGTGCAATATCACAAAAGGCAGCAGGAACAAACTGTTGGAACAGGAGCAAAGAAATGGTAAGGCCGGATTGTGCCTATTTGATTCATTGCCAACAATAATAAAGTCTGTCAGAAATGTATTATAGTAAGTATTACAAAATCATGGATCTGTTCAGGAAATGTTAGCACTTCCCCAGAAGATGAGATCTAAATACCAGAGGAATAATGAAAGCCATTCTAAACTCCTCTATTTTTCTTCATTTAGTAATTAGATCTGTTTATGACAATGGAAGACAAGTAGTGGTAACAGGCATGTTAATTCTCTGAGAATGCCTTCATGTTCAGTCTAGATGCCTACATAAATGTCTGGATCACTTGGATCTCACTGGACATATGGCTTAATATCTGACGTGCACTTGATAACATTCTGTGTCTATTGTCCACCTAGGCTTACCAATTAAAGGCACCACTACACAATGTGTATAGTGATCCTAAGTCTGCTATTGATGGCAGTTGTTACTACAGCTCAGTCAGATTTATGAGAATAAATTAAAACATGAATTTGTATAAGGCTTCTTATGTATACAGAGTCTAATCATACATGCATTGTGCAATTTTTTTTCAGCCTAATGCATCTTTTAAGACTGTTTACAATAAGGTGTGTTTATTTCAAAAACAGCTCAGTTAACTTGCACTTTGTAGATATGGATTTTTTTTTTTGCCTTCTTTAGTTTTTCCCATTCTTCAGTAAGAAGCAACTGTACAGCTCTTTTCCAAAACTGAACAAAATCCACAAAAGATGAAACTAAGCATAGAAGGTTACAAGAATGACTGATAGCTAAATATACCACAGGTGCATTTATTCATTGCTAAAAGAAATAGCAACAACAAGTCTTGTGGCTGCCTTGAAGATATATGATGTCCAAAAAAGCAAAATAGGTAATAAAAATGTCAGGTTTGTATTTTGTATTTTTTTCCTCCTCTTACACAGGTAGCAGGAATCTTTTCCACAATATTTTCCCTTGAAGAGCCTTCAGATAATATTTTATAGCCTCATTTTTCTCTTACTTCCATTATTATTTTTGCAATTATTTTTACTTAGTATCAGAGTAATTTTAGCATGGGTGGGAAGCTAAGTGTGGGGAAGTGTGTATCCACAATTCTTAATGTTTTTCAAGTTTTGCTAACAAATGCATTAAGAAAATTTGGTATAACTTTTCCTTACCTTTGTTATTTACACTCTGACTTCCAGAGGATAAAAAAACGAACTAACCAACCAATAGTCTCCCAAACTTTTTCCCTTAAGTAATAAGAATGATACTTAAAAACAAAATAAATTGTAATTACTTTATCATGTTTTCTGATGGGGATTTTTGCTGCTTCTTTTGTTTGCTTGTGGTTGCAAAGTAGTTTCTTCTCAATAGCAAAACAAAAAAGGGTGGTGGTGGTGGTGTTTATGTTTAGATACATTTCTATAGACCTTTTAAAATAGAAAAAAAAAGAAATTAATTTCCCCTGACAAAAAGAAAGAAGTTTTGTTGGAGACAACCGTTTGAAGAGAATTACTTCAATTGACAGTTTTCTCAAGCTGAGAGGTTAAGATTGTTTCTGTTTGATTACACAGAGTACATGGCAACAAATATTCCTTTAAATGTTCACAACCTATTTATTTTATTATACGTGCTATTGTGCTCTACTTCATCTAGATTTGTCACAACTAAGCACACTAATTGCATGTTTGTTTGGCAAGTTACAATAAAAGAGCCTATAAAGAATATGGCATGTTCTGGTTTCAAGAGATAATTTTTTGAATATACCTATCAGTTTCACAACTGATAAGATACTAATTTCTTCTTCTATGACAATATGCAATTTCATAAAAAGTTATTGAAAGATAACCAACCATATGGTGACTCTTCTGTGATATGGCATTTCATAGGAAAAAGAGGTGTTGCTGTTTGAAGGCAATACAAAATACTTCCTTCTTGTAATGTATGCAATTTTTATGTATTACCTAGCTCTTCACCCAATAACTGCTCTACAGTGGGAGCCTTGCATAGACTTGGAAATTAATAGGTAAAGTGAGGCTAGTTCTAATTCCTTCTCTTTATGTTCTTTGCTGTTGGCTTTATGTCATGAAGTTTGTCTTTAACAGCTAGACAGACATAGGGGATATAAGCACTTTCATTAACAATTAAAAGCCCAAATAAATTTATAAATATATTGTTACTCTTTTGAATTTACTATACTTAAGAGTGTTTTATGCTTCAGATTTTTGTGTGTGTGAATTTACTATACTTAAGAGTGTTTTATGCTTCAGATTTTTTTGTGTGTGATTTCAGATACCTTTATTTTGAGCATTCCATCTGTAAGAGCTTACCAATACATGAATAAGAAACATTCAAAATAGCAAGTTTCTTACTATGAATTAATATTTTAGGGCCATAGTATGCCTAGAGGTACCTGATCCAAAGTCTGGTCTTGAAATAATTGTAGTGGGATTTTTTTGGAATACAGAAAGGTTCTCTTTTGTTGACTGACAGAGTCAAATCTGAGCAAGTTAATATCTCAGACATTGTGTGAAGCAGCAGCCTTGCTGTTAGGCCAAGTATGTGCTTTGCAGTTAAGACAAAGAACAAAATATGCCAGCTCAGTAGAGTTTGGAATGCATTGGAGGATGGATGGCCAAGTTTGCTTATGTTCCACTGAGATAAGTAAGTTTACTGCTCACTGTGCAAAGGGTAATAAAATACAAGGTCTCCAATGAGCCCTGACTCAGTTGGCGGAAACAGTAAATGCAGCCCTTCCTCCTTCCTGTGCATCCATGCATTGGTAAGCACTGCTTTCCAGTGCTTCCCATGCATATTAGGGGATATCTCACAAAGCCATAAAGCAACACTCCTCTTGGCAGGGAATAAAAAGGACTTGAACACACCAGCAGGTGAGCACCAAAGACACAAGGAATGAACCAGGCGAGACGTTGCTGGAGCCCTGGATGGTGTTCCAGATCATTAGTTACTCTCACTCTCTTTAATCCCTTTACCCCTTTTGTCTAGATACATCATATATGTTAAAGTATGCATAATTTCAGTCAGGCAGTTAATAATTATATATCTTTTTCTGAGGACCTATAGTGTAAGCCTTCTTCATTTAAACCAAACAAATCATTGAAGCTGAGTCACTCCCTTTCTAGGAGGAACTATGTGGGTATCTTCTTCTTTTCTTCAAAAAACGTTCTGGTCAGAAAATTTGACCTGGTAGAAGACAGCCTAGATTGACTGTTTTACTCACCTTTAGACATACAAACACACATCTCTCCAGCTACAATATCCTGCAGGGACCATAGCTAACCTGCTTTAGACTAGAAGGAAGGTCCTTAGCCTCATTGTAAGAGTCACAGTTTTTGATTCTTCAAACAAGTACATTTCAGTATTTTATTAAATGTTTATTTGATGGAAAATCACAAGAACTAGCTTTGAGGAGAAATCCAAATCCAAGCATATCCTTCTCTCAGGTAAGTGCCCTACTCCCTGAGCTAGAAAGCTATGGTCTGATGAGTCTTAAATTATTTCTGCACAGTGGCACATCTCTGAGAGGAAAATCGCCTTAAGCCTAATCATTAGGTATTCTCCCAGGAAATGGATGGGTTTTTAGCATTCTAACACAAAGAAGGGCACTGAAGTGTGTGTGAGAACCAGCTTGCTGTGCAAGAGGGTAAGTTGCTTTTCCTTCCCTCAAAATCTTTAAAAGAAAACTGACTTTCTACTTTCTCATGGGAGGAACAGATTTACACCAAGCACCATGAAGCTGTGTGAATTCCAAGCTAACGCAACAGCTCCTTAGAAGGTCTTTTAGGTCTAACTGTGCTTTACAAAATCTTGCAAGGCAATGATAAGAAAGTGAAATTAAAAGCCTACTCTACCTAACACCTGTTCCTGTTTCCAGATAAGGCATCTTAAACATTTAATGCACTGGTTATGAATAAAAATTGTATTGGGAGGTTTCACAGCTTTCTCTATGAATAGCCCAGGACATTTGGAAACCTAAGTTGGATATAGAGATTCCTGTTTGGCAAATGGATGACAGAGTCAGCTGATGCAATGCTGAACTTCACACAGACAAGTGAATATTTTAAAAAATTCCTAGATAATAAATTACTTTCTCCCTCCCTCCCCCCCATAATCTGCTTATTCATTCCCTTAGAAGTATTTCAAGTAACACTTGTTTTTTGACTTCTTCAAAATGGGTTGGGACACAGTATTTACTTAAGCTAAAAATATTTTACAGATAGTTAATGTATCAGTAGTTTCAATTTCCTCAGACTGTAAAGTACCAGGATGACATTCAAGACAGGAAGAGACAAAGTTTTTGATCTAGTAATGATGTAAGTGCTGTAATTAAAAACCACAATGTAACTTTTGTCCCTTTCTTCAAATATTACTGTTCATTTTATATCTTCTTAAACTACCGTTTCAAGGGAATCAGAATATGAGTTAAAAACGTGTTGTGGGGAGAAAAACATGAAGATCATGAACTACTATATGGTTTGTTCTGTCATCTTTCCAGAATCTATTGCAACTAGAGAATAAATTTCCAGGACAAAAACCTGTAAGAGTGTTACCACACTACTGAGCTCTTGAAAATTCTGCAGTTTGCCTTTTTGTTAGAAGTTACATATTAATGATCCTGACTATATGCATATACATGCAAAGACACACAGACATAGAAAGAGACTGATTCCTTTGGTATTTATGGTCTTTGCATTTGATTTTCTATTAAGTAACTTTCCTGGCTAAAGCTGGCAAAAATGCGCTTTCTTACATGCCTGATTTTGTTGACTCTGAGTTTCAGAAAACTCCCCAGAATCCTCCCTTGATCTTAGTGACTTTTCCTCCCATTGTAACTGAGGCCTGTCTTTCTGCTGCATTCTTTTATCAGCAAGGATTCTGCATAAGCTTCAGGCTCCCATCTCAGTACTGGGCTGCACTTGCACCTCTCAGCATTTCAAATCTTTTCTTTCCAAACATATGTAATTGCTCTCAGGTGGAATTTCTTCCTCTTTCTAACTGACCCAATCCCTCTTTTTACATTTTTTATTCTATGTTCCTATAAGAAAAGCAAATAAATTAAAAAAAAAACAACAAAAACAAACAAACAAACAAACACCAAAACCCCAAAAACAACTGGTAGCAACTATTGCAAGAACACAGGGATACAGAAAAAATGCTGAATTGGAAATTGAATCTGTTGTTAGACCCATGTACCTGTGACTAAGAAAATTCTGTATTGCATTGCAGTAATTGAAAGCAAAAAAAATATAAATTAATGTATTCTCTGCTAAACCAGTATTTTTTCTGCCTTTTGTAGCTCACATGAAATTATGCATTGCTTAGAAAATATATATATATATATATTAGGAAGTGTGACATATTTTTATTTTGTTAACAAACTCTGCCCTAATATGATTCAGAGAATGCGTCAGTAGCACTTGCAGAAGCAGAAGTAACAGATCCTGCGGTACAGAGGAGGTAATTCAAGGAGTTTTTGGAACCAGATAATTTTGGCATTGCCAAAATAATGAATGTAGGCTGCCTTGTGAAAGAATCCCCATGAAAGCATGCATTCCACTAGAAATAAAGTGCTATATCAATTCTGCATTCTAACACGGGGACATGATATGTATTGCTCTTTGAAACACCTATTCATCTTTGTAATTCCTTCTTACAACAGTCTTAAGTACATTTTATATACTCAAAATAGAAAAGGGAAAAAGGGTATAAAAAGCATTTATCTTTTCTGTGGTTAATGTTCAATCTGTACTGTCACCCACTGTGTACATTCATTGATAATTTAATGCGTTATTATTTGTAACAATGTGGTAGCACAACACCCCTCAAAGTTTTTCAGCTAGTAGAACATACTTAAAAGAAAAGGCAAAACTTACTTGAAGAATTCTTTTTTGTGTTTAGAATTCCATATTCTATACCATACCAAAGTTTTACGTGTGTTCATTTTCAGAGATACATCTCCTGTGAACTTATAACTGAGAGAAGTTACTGTGTATTCATCCTTAAACTCCTGACAGGCTTTCCTTAAAGGGCACACAACTATAGGAGTTTGATAGATCTAGACAATATAAACCTGAGTTTTGAAGACATTTTGTGCATGTGTAGCTGTGTTGTAATGGCAGCTAATGTATAGCTCATATACAGTGACAAAATGTCATTGATAACCTCTTCCAGTAATGTCTGTTCCTAAGTGACTGGAAATCCCAAATGTTGCCTCTATTTATATATAAAGATAACATAGGAACTGTTTCAGTGATTATCTGAACATAATTTCGTAGCATTTTTAGTCATAGTTAGAGTGGGAAGTTAGGAAGCACAAATATATGTATTTGCATGAATAAATTCTGAAATACATCAACAGATGTATTCTGTTTTGGTCTGACAGGAACTATTTAAACTAACAAGCAAACTATTTTGTATGTCTTACTAATCTAGTAAATGAAAATCCAAGACTTAAACAGTTCTATCGTGGTAGATTCAATGTGCCTTGTATCCTCTAGACTACTGAAGTTAGATTGCTTTCTCTTTTAGATTTTTGTCCCTCTATCTTCAAAGCAACCAAAGCACTAACATCTGTGTGTGTGTCAGGGTTAGAAGCTTTTCCTGAAAGCCTGTCCTTGCAATCATGGTTTAGAATAAACAAATTCTCTTTTTCTGCTTCCTTCGTCTTGGGCTCTATTCTGTCTTGAAGCAATTTTTATTTTGAAACATGTACTGAATTGCCAGATTAAGCTTTTCTGAAACCCATGAAGATAGGTATATTTCACATTTACAGTGTAGAAGTTTTCAGATACAAATTACTGTAGGTTGCCTGCTATTAAACAGTTAGTTTAAAAAAAAATCAAATAGTACTTATTAAATTAATGTAAAAGAAACAAAGTTTATTAAGAGACATGTTGATAAAATTAGGAAATGCTGGGATACTGTAAAAAGAAGCACAAGTCATGGTTGATGCCTCCTTCTAATACATCCCAATATTTGAATCCTAAGGCCATACTGACTGAGCAAGCTGATCACTGACAGAGGAAAAGAAAACAAGTACACTAAGTCATGTTCTGTAATAGCTGTCCACATGACACTGTATACCTACAGCAAAAAAAAAAAAATCCTTGAAGGAGAATAAAAAACCTTTTAAAACTTACATTTATTCCCTAATGACCTCTCCTTTGTTCACAAATTTCAGTATTTAGGAACATATACAAAGAAGTGTTTATAAAAGATGTAAAATACAGAGTTACTGGGTCTAGGAAGAATAATAAATATAAAAGATGTTGACAGAATAAGTGTACAATAGTAAGGAACTCAAGACGCAGTGAGCTCAGCTAGGATTGACTTTTTTGAAAAGCTTTTCCATCTGAAATATCAACTCCTTTTTAATAGAAGCATGCCAGATGGTTTAACAGAACATCCATTAGTCAATCTGATAGCAGACTGTGTAATTTACTGCCTGTGATGCTAATGATAGTGCCTAGATGTATGAAAAAGGTCTGAATCATTTTTATATAGAAGCTTGGTGGGCACTGAATTCCTATACAAGGAGAGGAGAGGAAGAACTCTTAAGATTGATGGTGTGTATCATTCTGTTCTTTCATGAGATTCTATGGCCAATGTTGCTTCTTTGTACTAGATTCAGTCAACTAATTTATGGATTAACAGGTTGTGATGTGAAAAAGAAGTTACCAGCATGTGTCAATCAATGATTTAAGAAAACATTTGTGCATGTGTAGAGTTACATTCATAAAGAGCAAGTTGCTGAGGCTCAATTAGCTGAAAGAAGAATTCAGTATCTTTGTTTACATCAGGCTCCTGAGCACTGTCACTTGGTATTTGCTTAGTCCCATGTCTGTTTTACAGATGAACAACAGCAGTGATAAAAATACTTGTGGAGAAAGAAATAGAGTAATTGAGCAATTCCAAGAGTGGGAGATATGCACATATGAACAATTATCTTCTGCTACTCTCTAGAAAATGGAAGAATCTACCCTGCTTTAAACACTGCAAATAATAAAATAAAACTAAAGCTAAACTGTGCTTTAAAATATTGTAGCGCTTTTCAAAGTTGGCAAATCATTGCAAAATAACACATTTTCTTCTACACATCAGTGTTAAGTTAAAGCATCGTTCTTTCACAAAAGTTTAATTCCACATAAAAAGATAAACATACAATCAAAAATCAAAGTAAAAACCTGTTCCTGCATATGTGACTTCTGTTGACATGAATAAACATTGTACCTACATAGCTGTTGACATAATTAAGATCCTGATTTACTTTTTGTTTCCTTTCATTGCTGGTAAACTCTAAGATTAATATTCAGTTTAATGTTGAACTTCACACAATATTTCACAATCACACGATAGAGAAATTTTTATTCATACTACATACTACCAGTACAAAGGAGTTTACTTAATGAAAGAAGAGTTCAAATTTTTACTGTCATAGAATTCAGTTTAAGGTAAATGTTAACTTGGGACAATCCTTGTCATTTCTATTAAAAAAAAAATAATAAAATTTAAGACTAGATTGGGTAATGGGAAATGACTTTAAAGAAATACATGTAAAACCTTAGATGTGAAGGCTAATACATTTCTGTGAGAAAAGCAGGAAAAAGAGAGAGGAATGGAAGGATTACAGCTACAGGCAAGCTCTCCTGCTAAACATCAAATCCGGAAAAGACTGTCATGAGTAGTGCTTACTGCAATCAATAACTTATAAAGAACCAAGCCCTAGCAGAGTAAATGATTACTTCAATTAAGGTTAAATAGTACTTTAGGGAGAATAGACTAGATCCTTCATATTATTCCTCCAAGTTGGAACCCAGTTGAAAGTCTGTGCTTTGATAGTACTGCTTTCTCTGAACTCTCCTAAAACTGCTTCCTCAAATTTTGTCATAAATATATTTATTTTTCTAACTCCTGAAAAGAATAATACAAAGTATCATGAAGAAAAGAGGGTAAAGACAGAAACTACTCATTAATAAATGGGAAGATTGTTCAAGGAGAAAAGAGTTCCAAAAAGGTTACTGCCAAACAAATACCTGAAAGGCGAAAAAGTTGTCTGATGGTGGGGATGGACACAAAACCTCTTTTGGTATGGAAATTATCATCTGCTAAAAATCTAGACAAAATTATCCATAGGGAAGTATTGATTGTCTATGGAAGGGGAATTCTTTCCACAGGAAATAGTGCACATACTTAGCAAAACCAAAATTAAGACTAGAAGGGGAGAGCTCATAGGAGGGTGTTATCACAGTATCACAGTATAACTAAGGTTGGAAGAGACCTCAAGGATCATCGAGTCCAACCCGTCACCACAGACCTCATGACTAGACCATGGCACCAAGTGCCATGTCCAATCTCCTCTCAAACACCCCCAGGGACGGTGACTCCACCACCTCCCTGGGCAGCCCATTCCAATGATGAACGACTTGCTCACCTTGAGTCCAAACCTCCCCTGGCACAGCTTGAGTCTGTGTTCTATCAGTAGGAGGCAAAACCTTATCATTTTACTACTTCAGAGGACTCAGATTTACCATGCACCTTACAAATGCTACAACATTTCTCTTCCAAAGCTCAACTCTTTACTGACTTCTGTGTTCAAAATCCAAGGAGTTGTAGTAATAGTTATCATTTAATCTAATTCAAGTATATGTAAGGAAAACAAAATGTTGTTTTAGTTAAAACTGTTAGGTAGCTGGATATTCTTAATGAAGATGACCTTCAACAACTATATACATGAAGAGATTCCTTCAATGCTTTTTTGCTAGTCTTCACCTATTAAGCAATTATAAACCCCGTGTTAGACCATGAGCTTCATCATAGCCTGATATTCTAATTTATTGACTACTGATTTCATACAAGGTACCATAATGAATGGATTAAAATTATACTATATGTTTTTTAGTATAAGCAAGTTTAACAACCTTTTTCTTCACCTTGCTCCCCTCCTGTTAAGACAGTAGTAGTCAATCTAAAATTGCAATTGATTTTTCAGTTAACAGGAATTACGTTACCTGAGCTTCAACAAGGGATTAATTTGGTACCAACAGCGCATGTGATACTCAGTCTGTGATTCCTTTCACTCTTTATTTGTGCTTGCCTTTAAAAGAAAAGTGAATGTATAATAGTGTTTTGCTCTCAGAGGAATGGCTGTAACATTCTCCATATTACATAACAGCTGACATCATGCATCCTGAGCTACATTACAGATTTAATAATAAAACCCAGTACTGCCAATTGTATGCATGAAAGGCTTGGTTATAGTCAATACAATTATTTAGACTGAATTTATACAGAAGTATTTGGAGAATGAGAGCCATAGACTGCAAATCTTATTGACCAGAAAGCTCACAAAGCTCTGTACTTTTGTTGCTGCCTTAATTGACCACTATCAGCTTAAAAGTCACCTTTCAAAAAAATAAACATAATGTAGGCAAGGCTATGGCATTTCTATTTCACCTCCAGGAGTGAAATTCTAAGAGGACTTCTGTCATAAGCCCATTTTTCACTCAAAAAGAAAGAAAATATTTGAAGTCAGCGTGAAGGTCACGTTTGTAAACTGATGCAGATCTTTAAAGTCCTGGAGCAAATTGTCTATGCAGAGCTTCTTGTGATTGAATGCTTATCTTTCTTCCTCAGTGCTGATGTGACATATCTAATTATTTTCTGTTGGTTCTGTGAAATACTGTATCATTGTATGGAGATGCTGGAGATCATAGTCTGATATCAACCTAATAAAGGTCCATAAGCTGCTTTTTACCCACTCTGCTAAGTAAGAGAATTACTACTCTGATGAGATCCATGTGTGTTCTCATAGCCTATCGCCTACAGGACCTTGATGGAGTAGCAAAGATAGTGGGTATTAAACAAAGAGACAACAAAATTAAAGGTACGGTCACAGAGTCCCTTTAGAGTATCTGTTGGTAGCAAGTAGAAGCAAGGGGACAATTTATGACCATCAGATAAGAAAAGGTGCCTTCCTTTATATTTAAGCCTTTATCTTATTGTAATATTTTAGATGTTTGGTTGGGTTTTTTTTCCCATAGAAAGAATTTTGTCTTAAGATGGCAATATAACTTCACACTGTGATGAATATTTAGAACCTTTTTCATAGTGATCGGACTGGAATTGCAGATAGACTCCGAGCAAAATAATCTAGGATCCATGGTACCCCCTTGCAAAATAAAATGCTTCAGAATTTTACTCCATAACCTTATGAAATACGAGAGAAAGAATCTACCTGTTCACTTGGATCTTCATTTTTTTATTATTTACATTAATTCATTTCCTTTGCAAAAGCCATCTTTTAATATCAAGGCATCTTTAACTGGCTTTGAAAGTGTATTCTAAATGGAATTTTCTCAGATAACCTTTAACAGTTTAAACAGGTTAAATTTTAATGTCATTTATGCTGGAAAGGTGTTCAAAATATTATACTATTAAATATTTAATGACATCATTATGGAAAATTTAGCTATTTCCACACAAGACTCGGGAGGCCAGAGGTATCATTACACACTAGTTCTTGAATTGTTAAACAGGTCTTCTGAGATTTGCACTCTTTTCCAATTTTTAATAATATGGTTTAGTTTGCTGCTAACTTTGCAAAATACAGTATTTTTGCACAGATGTGATTGTTAATTAAAAAGTCTCTTGTGCATGTGAATGGCTTTCACAGTGATGTGGGTATCATTTAGGAATAGCTGGAGTGTTCAAGTATTTGTGTATTCATAAAACCAATGTGCATCAATGTCTACAGTCAGTCCTAACTATTGCATAGAACTATAAGAAAATCTTATTTACACGTAAGTGCCTTCAGTATATCTATAGTACTGCTGTCACTAAAAGAATTGATCTATGATTCCTGTCAATCAAACCATTCAGTAATAATACTTTAACTCCAGTGAAGTACTTTTTTTTGAACAGACTGTGAGTATTTTTTGAGTAGATTGCGTTTATCAAGGATCCCAAAAGGGGAAAACAAACCAAAACAAAACACCATCGAGAATACTTTAAATAAACCTTCCCATTTTCAGCAGAGGGTGGAAATTGGCAGGCTGTTGGCAGAAATCTAAATAACAACACAGCTATGTTATAAGATACTCTCCATTTCCTTTGAATTGAAGGAATATTAAAACACTTATAGGAATGTGAGTTAAAAATGCATTCTCACTGAAGTAGTTAACAATAGCACGGTAAGAAACAGAAGGCTTATACATTTCAGTGATTATTAGTGAAGAAGGGAAACCTCCTCACAATGAGGGTATGCCTCATGACAATGCATCCTTTTAAAACTGAATTTTCTTCAAAATATAGTTCAAAAGAGCAATTAATTCTCTAGGTTCTATATAATTATGTTTGAGCAGAGCTCAAATGTAATATTTGTAAGAAGTATGATAGTTGACTCCATTCAAATTGTCACATTCTAAATTTATAAACACAATAATAATATTCTGTGTAGATTTATTTTTAGTTAAGTACTCCTGTTTATTGATTCCTTTAGATTAATCCATTGATGAAAGATGTAATTTTTTTTCCACAACCTTAAAAACATCCCATAACCAACAACACCCTACACTATTTCAATCATTACTGAGGAATCATTACAGTAACATAATGAAAAATATACAGAAGAAACTATATATCATAGGACTAGGGAAATTCTAATTGTTCACCAACAGTATTTTCCCCTTTCTGTATTTCATTCTCTGAGAAGTGAATTTTATTGACATGCAAACAAAGTTTGCATGCTTAAATAAATAAATAACGTAAAATAACTTAGATGTGCTTAGATGTGCCAAGTAGTACATGATAAATAATAATATAGTATCAACTGCAAATACAAACAGAGGCCTTAACAGTATCCAAAATAACCAATTTCTGTCTGAGAAATAGTGGAATAAGTGACATGAAATTTTTGGGGGGGGTACATTTTACATCAAGAACCCAACTGTTTACATTGCTTATACTCTTGCATAACATCAAGGATTTTAAAAAGAATTCTGTTACTTTTCCTCATATAACCTTTGTGAGTTCAGAAATGAAACAACTTAATCTCCTTGAAAGAAAATGTAAATGAGAATGTACTTTGCTAATCACCAGTGTGTCTGCATGTGTGGGAATATGTATGATTCAGAAACAGATGGCATGGGCAAAAGTGTATATACTTGTCTGTAAACTTAGTGCACCGTTTCCAGTGCTGGAAATCTGATAACCTCATACAAATGGTCAAGATCATAGAAAGTAATATGTGGTATATAGAAGGATGAAATCTATCATCAAAACCAATTGCTTTATCAAGTGTATACCTCTGCTAAAGCAGCACTCCTGTGTTGTAGAAGAGATAAGATGATGACAATCTTCAGAATTTTGTTATCGTTTTAGATTCCCTTGAAAGAATTCAATCTGAACCATGGCTCTCTCTTCCTTCCTTCAGGACAGTGCTGTGCAGATGAGAATTTTTGCCTGAAAGGTTTGGTATAAAGCCAAAAATGATAAAGCATTAGATCTCTTACTACAGCAGCTGGATATGAAATTTTGTCTCTGTTGGAATGTGTTAGCACTGGCAGAAGTATATTTACTCTTGTAAATATGTAACATATTCAGCAAATTAATAGAAATTTCCCAACTGGAATAATTTACAAATAAAACATGCAGTCACTCCTTCTTCAGGGACAAAGATTTAATAAATACAATATTCCTATGATTTTGTTAGTAATTAGGGTGTGTTTATTTGGGGACCTGTTGCTTTTCATTATATAAGTAACCAATACATATGTCCATGTTAACTTCTGTATTTTAAGACAAAACTATCAGAGAGTACATGAGAAATTTGAGGATTAACAAAGAAAGAAAATGTAGTTTAGAAGCCTCAGTATCTTTTATTAATTCAGGTTTCAGTTGTATAGCTTCACTAAGAGGTCCATAAAATATATTGAAATGCCACAATAAACAATATGCTGTCTAAAGATAAAGCAGTCTTGTTTGCTGCAATGATTCAGTGGTGGGATTGTGAGCTCTAGGTGAGCAGTTCGACTTGATGAGCTTAAAGGGTTCTTCCAACCTCAGTAGTTCTGTTTCATCTTGGGTCATTAGACTCTTTTGGAGCATATGAAAACAGTAAAAAGACCAAAAAATATTCTTTGTTTTGATGTATGTTCATAGAATATTTTGCAGTGGAAATTTCAGTGCTGATGTATGTCTCTTCCAAAAAGTTTTGCCCATCCATGCAACTACAAACGTGCACAAGAACAAAATGATGGCATTGTTGAAGTGGAAAACAGAAACACGGCCTATGATTTGCAGTGCTTACAAAGGAAATTAAATGCTAAATGAGTGATCAAGGTTATGCTTCCAAAATGTGAGGACAGACATTAGATTATTAGTTACTCTGGGAAAAAAGCACTTGTTAGGCTTGAGCATGTAGCAAAACCAGAAATATATAGGATTCCAGTTCATGTATTGCATTGAAAGCTGGTGGGGAAACAAAGCCTTAGAATCTCCTGACAATGAACATAAAAGTATTAGTGAACTGGGAAAACCTGAGAAGAAGTCTAAGACTGGGCAGGAGACTAGCTTCAGATGAAATTCTCTCTTTTCTTTGTTTGCCCTACTGCCCAAAGAAGCACAGAAATATAAGATCTTTTGCAGAGCAGTGTAAACAGACTATGTTAGACTGAGCCCGCTGTACAATAATATTAAATTTTCAGTACTCTGCTACAGTTTTTGCTTTATTTATAAAAATATTTCTGAGTTTTAAATTATTGAAAGCAGTAGAAACCTATTCAAAGGTATTTCCTTTTGACATTTTGGATAGATAGGAAAATTCTGCAGATGTAAAGAAAGGTAATACAGGTTTTTTGGGTAGTGATTTTCAATTTTTCACCAAGTCCACAGGGAAAACTGCAATTGCTCCCAGCCTGTTCTTCAGATGTTGATATACATCTGAAGTGTTGTAAAAAGCTATTTCATCAGAACCCTTAAGCAAAGAGTTTCACCAAGCTTTTGCAATAACACTACCCAGTCCCAAAAAAAGCTACCGAATAAATCTGTGTGTTCATTTAGACATATTTTTAGTTTGGTGGACTAGAAAATTCCATTTTCTATAAGTTACAGTCAAATAAAAGAGCATAAATTCAATATTTTTCCAAATGTGTGAGATGGTTTTAGCCATGGCGTGCTCAGTTACTGAGGGTGAGTGACAGCAATAAGAGTTCTAATTTCAGTTCTTTTTCTTCCAATATTGATCTTTCTGTTGTCATCAAGGTTATGAGGCTACGCTGCAAATCCACACCAAGTCTAAAACTGGTAGCAAATACAACTAACATGTTAAGCAGCTTCATACTCCAACATACTTATTTCTTAAATTGCCACTGATTTTTGTGACTAGTGAGTACTCATTGTAGATGTAGAATACTGTTTGGATCTGCACAAGTGTATATGGTTTGAGAGCTGCCTTTCTGAGACCTGTGTCTCTACCAGCATGATGCATTTGGAGCTAACATCAGCAGAGTTCTCTTGGTATCTTGCTATGAAAGGAAAGTCTTACCATTGGATCATTCTATAGTAAAATTTCCATCCATAGTACCATAAAATAAGTTTAGCAAGTGAATTTTGGGGACTACATGTTACAGATTTCAAGTACCAGCATCACTGCTAAAATAGTTTCTGCTGCCCTGTCCTCACAATCCTCCGGGATGGTTGGATAAACTCCAGTTTCCTAGCTTCAAATTCTACTATGTTGCTTTGCTTCAGCCCTGCCAAGAACTGACAAATAACAAACATAAATAACGTAAAACAAAGACAGCTTCCAGAATGCAACACTGTCTCCCAGCCAACCAGAACTGATAGAAAGCATTCTTTGGAATGTTGTTCTGCCTTATGTAAACCTTAAACTAAATTAATGAGCTGTTTTTTTTGTTCTTTCCATACAGGGTATTACACCATTCCTGCAATTTATCTTTCCTCTGTCTTCTAGTACAATTACTGTCTTTCTAGTGTAGTGCTTGTCTGCCATTCTTCATCAAGAACAGCCTTTCAGGCACTTTTAACTATTCTTGTGATACTGGCAGTCTTGTGTGAGATAAAGACAAAGCAGAGCTATATGTTATCATTATAATGTGGGCACTTGACTGAATGCCACTTGAACAGTTCTTCTACTCCCTGCATGTAGACATTCAATACGACAGCCTAAAATCATAGATCTCACTTCAGAGTCCTACAGAATGGTCTAGTGGTAGAAATGCAATTTCTCACACCCGTAATCTCCCCCTCTAGAGAAGCAAGGCTCACACTGCATTTTAATATTTCCTAGGGTCTTTGACATATCTTTCAGACAAGTCATACGTACATCTTGAACAAAATTGTAAAGCATAGGTCATCTGTGATCATCTAGAACTGTCATAATGTGTTTTATGCTCTTATAGAAGTATGTTATACAATAAAAAAAGACTATTTTGTTGCAATTAGACAAAAGTAAACAGCATGTTCTGGTTGTGTATATTAGATTGTACTGGAAAGAAGGGACAGAAGAAGAGAAAAAACACCATTCTTTTTTTGGGTTTGAAGAGATTGGCAGTTTAGGGAACTGAAATAACTGTCTGAGAAATCTTCTCCATCCTGCTCAGTGAAGACAAGCTCTGAAGATTCAGTCAGACCAAAACCTGGCAGAACAGTTTAATTCGATAAGTTCAGTGGCAGGTTTACTGAATGACAAGGGAAAGATCTTTCAAGGTCTTAAGTTAGAGCCAAAGAATAGAGAATTCTTCATGTTTCACTAGCAACATTCACCAGCAATGAGGCTGGTGAGAGGCCTTGAGCACAAGTGCTACGAGGAGAGGCTGAGGGAGCTGGGATTGTTTAGCCTGGAGAAGAGGAGGCTCAGGGGAGACCTTATTGCTGTCTACAACTACCTGAAGGGAAATTGTAGCCAGGAGGCAGCTGGTCTCTTCTCCCAGGCAACCAGCACCAGAACAAGAGGACACAGTATCAAGCTGCACCAGGGGAAGTTTAGGCTTGAGATGAGGAGAAAGTCCTTTACAGAGAGAGTTGTTAGCCATTGGAATGGTCTGCCTAGGGAGGTGGTGGAGTCACCATCCCTGGATGTGTTCAAGAGGGGCTTGGACGTGGCACTCAGTGCCATGGTTTAGTAGTCATGAGGTGTTGAGTGACAGGTTGGACTTAATGATCTTTGAGGTCTCTTCCAACCTCATTGATTCTATGATTCTATATGTCTGTACAAACCTTTTTTCTCATCAGCTTGAATCCACACAATATAATTCTTTGTTTCAGAAGGCATAGCCCCATAGGGGACTTTAAACCCCAACTAGTATTTAAATTCTTTAATATTTTACTGGAAATGTGTATATTTACAAATTACTCAACAAAAGATACTAAACATGTGTTTAACACATATCATACAGACCCTTTGCCAGTTTAAGGTTTGAAGCTAATTTGAAACATGTAATCAATTTATATCTGGGGTACGAAATAGATATTTAAAGTGACATCCTGAGGCACAGTTAATGAGATTGTGTTGTGTAAGGCTATCTGGTAGTATGATCATCTCTAATGAGATTACTCTAAAGTAATCCCTTCACAAATTAAGTTATTGAAAGATTTACATTCTTGATGGAAGAATATAGAACTAAAATGTGCTCAAAACATTTTAAGGTTAATATCAAAGGATTTCTCTCTCTCTCTTAGGGCAAGTTAATATGTATATAATAATGTATTGCATTAGATCAGAGGAGGGACTCAAAGGAAATAAAATGTTGCCAAGAATAGTTTAGGATAGTTGTGAGTATCACATGTCTTTTGAAAATAATAACCAATTAAACAGAAAGCAGTTCCTGCCTAGAGGCCAGTACTGGATACTGCATTATGAGAATCAAAAAGAATACTCAAGAATACTCAAAGTAAGCATTGAATCTCCTGAGCTGAAGAGGAAGCACAAGGGAAAATGATTTCCCAGCCTGCTGAAAGTAAGACTTGTAATGGGGAGAAAAAAATAACACAAATAATAACTATCTAAAAAGTACATTGCAAAGAGAGGTTCGTCTCTGTCAATCACAAATGGAGGTAGATGTGAGGTTTGGTATGGAAGAATAATTTGGAAGTAAGGGGGGAACAGATAAAGATCATCACTAGTTTATACCTTTTATCTATATGCTGTTGGCTATCATGAAAAACAAACCTGGTTATAAGTAGCTTCTTTCATCAACTGATTGTTGTGCTACTAGGAACTGTAGAGGGTATCAGGCATGCTGTGGTAGGGATTTTTTGAATACCTTGTGTGTTGATAAGCCCAAACCTTCATTAGGAGACATAGCACAAACTGTACCTCTTGTAAATTTTCTGTAATGGTATCCATTGATGGACTTAATTATCATAAATGCAGAAGCCAGCGTAATGTGGATATGCTGACTTGCCTCCAGTTTTGCCTCACTGGGAAATGTTTAGTAGCATTACTCCACAAGAGCATTTGTGTTTTGTTCAGTAACGCTTATTTTTCTCACTTTTTCTCTCAGACTGATCCAGAAGGGTTTGCTACTAAAGGCTTTTTTGCCCATCAGTAGAGACATTTACCCAGAAAGTGAATTAATATAACCTTCCCATGAAGCATCTGAACTATCATTTCATCTGGCTTTGAAGAACTTCAGTCTAAGCATTGATCCATATCATGTAGCCATATGATATCTGTCAGACATCTGACAAGAGTATTTTGGTTCCTAGAGTGCATATTCCCTTTTCCTTATTTTCCTCTCAGCTACCACAGAACCCATGTTCTTCCCTGTGCAGGCAGAAGAGCCAGTGGCAGGTGGGATCTGTTCTCTGACAACATGTTCAGGAGTGTGTAGGTGTCATCATTCCATCTTTGCAATAGCTTTGTTTTAGGTCCTCTGGTGACTGCTTGATAAGAGAGCATTGTTTGGTACTACATAGAAGATCTTAAAAATTCCAAAGCAAAAGAAAAACTAGTGAATAAAAGCAGCAGAGAATGTCAGTAGAAAAGAATATCTAGAAGACAGAAGCTTTTTCATATGCCAATTTCCATAGAATTCAGTCATTCCAAAGGGCAAGCAGAAAAGGTAATGACAATACTACATCTTGGGAAGCTGAGGATACTGTTCTCCCCATGAAGTGGAAGATTACATAGAAATAAAGCTGTGAAATCTGATGGTGTCTCTGAGATTTGACTTTCCGAGTGGACAAGGGAATTCAAATGTTTCAGAATCATGAAATACTACCTTAAACAATGCAGAAGTCAAAGGACACTGCATTCACACTTTGGCATTTGCTAATAGGATGCCAAAAGCATACTGAACAACAGTTTTTAACATGTAACAATGACACCAGAGAGGAAATATCGAAGTCAGTGAAACGGAATAAAGTTTAATCACTTCAGACTAATGCCAGCCTGGTCCTGTGAACTGAGTGCTTGTTGAAGCACATTAGATTTGTTCCTGGATTGTTTCTATCAGTTTAGGTTTTTTCCCCAGATGAACCCACTGCATGTGCTCTGTGACTACTGGGTTATGCAAGACAAAGCACAGTTAAATGGAATGGTGAGGACATTTGCTTCAAAACTGCACTGCTGACCTGAGTTAAACATTAATGTAGACACGTCCCTATTACTGACAAAGAATGACCAGTTAGCTAAGTTCCTCTTCTGATTTTAATGCATTAGTAGAAAAGGGGGGAGAGGGGGGGAACCACAGCATTACTTCTAGTACAGGGACATGAGTGACTCTATCCTCCTCTGCAATTACAGGACTATTCTGAAATTAGTTTTGCCTAAATGGTACATTAAGCAATTTTTAGATCTCTAAAACTAATTTGTAAGCTAATTTTATATATGATTTTTTGAAGAGAATCAGTCAACAATATTAATTTCAATTAAAGCAAATAGATTTAAGAACCAAGGCAAAAATTTCCATGTCTGTAAAAAGATGTTTTATGTGACAGGACTACACACATACTCTGTACTTCTAAACTATGACATTAATAGTACTTGTCATTCATGACTCCCTAGAAAGTATTTATATCAAGTGAACTCAGTAGTCATAGAATAGAATAGAATAGAATAGAATAGAATAGAATAGAATAGAATAGAATAGAATAGGTCTTCAAATCATGTACTTATTCAGTCCTAGGCAATAGGCAACTGAAGTAGTGGATTCTTACAGTAAGAGCCCTCTGCTCAGCTTCTGTATTTACTGTATTCTATGAGAGTGCAGTCACAGCAGGCATGGTAAGTAATAACAAGACTTCTTAACTGAGTGCTTTCTCTATTCAAACTAATTCAGTTTGTCACAAAGTAAAGCAGTTGACTAAATCAGTTACATTTTGCCTTAATTTCTGTTCCCTTCCAATTACTCAAAAATCTAATAAAAGTGACCATAAAACATAAAATAAATCTGTGAATGGCAAAACCATACAAAAATGTCTTTAAATATTTATCAAGAATCATCCTCTACTTGTCTGAGAACATCCAAATCCAACCTACATCATTTGGAAACCCCAGAAATGTGATCCATCCTGGTATCATACTGGGTCAAATATTTACAGATACTTTTATTCATGTTTGTAGCTCCTAATCATTGCTTTAAGAGTTCCTGCATTTTCAAAGTGGCCAGACACAGGACTACATTTCAGTTGTCACTGACTGTCTCTGAAAGCCTTGAATGTTAGATTTCTGTATCAGAGAATCACAAAACTGTCAGGGTTGGAAGGGACCTCATCTAGTTCCAACCCCTTTGCCGTGGGCAGGGACACTTTTCACTAGATCAGGTTGCCCAAAGACCCATCCACCCTGGCCTTAAAAACTTCCAGGGATGAGTCTTCCACCACCTCTTTGGGCAACTTGTTCTAGTGTCTCACCAACTTTATAGTGAAGATCTTCCTAATATCTAATCTAAATCTACCCTCCTCTAGCTTGGATCCATTCTCCCTAGTCCTATCACTACGTGACAGACTAAAAAGTCCCTCACCGCCTTCAGATATTGAAATGCCACAATAAGGTCTCCTCGGAGCTGCCTTCTCTCCAGATTGACTAACCCCGCTCTCTCAGCCTGTCCTCACAGGAGAGGTGCTCCAGCCCTCTGATCACCCTTGTGGCCTTTCTCTGGACATGTTCCATCATGCTCATATCTTTCTTGTAATAGGGGCTCCAGAAGTGGACACAGTACTCCAGGTGGGGTCTCACAAGAGTGGTGTGGAGAGGGAGAATCACCTTCCTTGACCTACTGACCACACTTTTCTTGATGCAACCCAGGATACAATTCACTAATGAAAATTTCCATTATTGTGAATACCATATATTCATGTCGGGAAGAGAAATCCATCGGCGAGGGGGGTGAGGGAAAGACTCGCAGCAATCAATATGATTGATAAGTTTCAACTTTATTGTTCCACACTTCCTTATTTATAGTCTTATCTTATACATAGTTAATTCTATTCTAATTTAACACACACTATTGGTTGCTTTCTAAAAGGTTACATCATTGTTTTCACTACTCTGTGGAATTTCCTAATTGCTCTTTTTCCCAGATCTTCACCTACTTCTTATCTTGTTTGCCTTCCTTCTCAAGGGCAGCTTGACTTCATCATACCAAGCATCAGAACTTTTCCACAACTCCTACTCCATTGCTATATTAATAACAGAAAATCCTTCAAGCCCTAATTTGCACAGATGTTCAAACCATTTCCCAACATATTCACACTTGTGGTTCTATCCAAAATGCCATTTACTGATAACATGGAAATTGTGTACCATGAGTGTGCCAAAAAAAATTAGATGGTAAATGCAAAATGAAATAATGTTGTTTTCTACTATAGTTGCAGGCAGCATTCAGGCTTTTAATATATGATTAGCTAGATGTTCACCATTGCAGGATGACTTTTGTCTTATTCTTGTGCCCACCTCTTTGTACAGGAACTTGCAAGATGGTTTTGAGTTGCTGCTCCTACAAAGTGTCTGGGAATTCCATCAGACAAAACTAAAACAGAAAGACCACCAGCACACTCCGTAGAACAGAGGGTGCCAAGCATTTTTCCAGGATGTTGGTCATGCAGTGTGTTACCTAAAGAGGTCACACCACTACAATCCTTCTTACTCTATGAATTTCAAAAACATTTCAATGCTGGATTATTCACTTCATCACTCTTGGGGAAGACTCTGCCTCCTGCTGTAACAAGATTAAGCTCATTCCATAACTGTCTGGACACTACCTTCAGATCTTGGCTGGCTTCCTGCCATCCTGCTATCAAGATGAAACGTCTGCTGTGCCATTATTTAGTCTTGGCATATGCATGCCTTAAGAAAGGATATTGTGACATAACCAGTGGAGCACAAAAGCCCTTACTGACTTGAGGACCCACAGGGCTATTGCCATCTGTTTATTAATTAGGTGAACCAGGTCCTGATTGTTACATATGGAAGGAACCAAGCTGTTGGTGTGTAAGTCCACCAGAATGCTGTAGTTATAAGGAAAATGCTTTTTTTTAAATAGGAAACAAGTGTCCTTGTCTGAATTTCACAGTAAAACGTCTCCCAGTGCTTTAAATTAAAATTATTCTGCTCTTCTACTAAATGTGTTGGATCAGTCCTCTCTCTCTGTCTTGCTGTAAAACCTCTATTTCATAAGGGAACACCGCTATAGTGTATATTGATAGTTTCCGTTCTCTTCCTTATATTTTCATGGTTTTATTCACTATGATGCAACAGTGGGTTTTGTTTGTTTTTTAATCAGTCAAGGTCCAACCATTCAGCAAGTAAAAAGTAAAAACTCCCTAAGAGCATCTTTGGATATGTCTATGTATTATTATATATTCTTTGTTTGTTTGAGAGACATGCCTAGCAGAGCTACAAACAAGCTGTGTCCCCCCCCCCCCAGAGTGTTCACTAGCAGTGTGATTTTTGTTAGATCGATTATTATTAAATTTAAAATCCTTGTATAAACATATAATTCCCATGATTCAGGATATACCCAGTTTGTATCTTACATCTGTTGCCCCTTGGAAGAGAGGATCTTCTACTGAAGAAGATGTATCTTGACTCTTCAGTCTTTTTTGGAGCACTCTTTAGTGTAAAAGGACAGTGAGAAATTCCAGTTGGCTCTTCCTCTCTGTGTCCCTCCAAGTCAGGCAAAATTTCCATGAGCCCATATGGTGGGTTAGAGGATAATCTAGTCTAATCACTCTGCCATGGGTAGGGACATGTTTTGCTAGTTACTGAGTATATCTCTATTCAACAGTAAGAGGCTAACAGTTACCACTATATATATATTAATACATTAAATAGTAAAGTAGATCCCTACAGCACCTCACTAGATAAACAGATAAGATCCTGCATTGCAGCAGTAAAATTCCCAAGCATCAGCCCTTCCAATAAAAATATTTCTACATCTGACAAAATATCATTAATACAACAAATGCTGCAGAAAACACATATTACTGTAGAAACCCCTAGACAATTCCTTCAGAATGAAGGTAGTTTTCTTTTCAACATAAATGTATTTGGACCTCTAAAAATGGATTGGTTTAAGATTCTTATAGGTGTTAACTATCACACTGTACTGTTGCAGGTAAAACAGATTATTGAACAAACTGATCCATACTGCTACCAACAGAGTATTTGTATTTTCATGATCTAAAACAGTTCAAAAGGCCCTGGAGCAAAACAGAAGGAATCTTGCAATGCAGAGAGTTTGAACTTTAAACCTCGATGGAAATGAATTATGCATATGGATTGTATGTATATTTTTTTAAGCTTTACAAATACTCTTGTATAATGCTGTTTATGATAACAGGCATTGCAGCAGAGCACTAATGTGAGTTAGCATTGGTCTGTGGGAGTTAATATTGCTAAGGAAAAAGATGAGACAAATAAAGGAGTAAAAGGTAATAGCTAAGCAGAGGGTTTTTTCCCTTGTAACTGGAATAGCAGATATCTGGAAATAAGGAACTTTAAACAAGGGGATAAAAAGAAAAAAATAAAAGAAAAAGAAAAAAGATATGCACTCAGATTTTGAAGTTTCTTACCAATAATAAAATATAGAGTGGTTTGGTTTTGTTTGGTTTTGTTTTCTGGAGATTCTTGCAATGAAGGAGATAAATAAAATAAATATCTCCAGCAGATGTGAGCAATGTCTTTTGATGTAAAATGGATGGAACAGAAATGCTTGCTTGTGTATTGTTGTCAATACATTGACAACATGAGGAGTAATAAGTCCTTTCAGGATTAACCCTCAACTTCTCATTGCTCTATTTAGCAGGTGAAAAGGATTTTTTTGCAATGCTTGCTATACAAACTGCTTGTTCAACAGTTTCTTTGTTCTGGTATACATTTAATAAAACATACTTTTTTTTATTTACATTAATGTGAATCAGTGACTCTTTTAATCAACATGAGACTCTTTTTTTGGTAAAATAACCTTTGTTTAGGCATCATAAATCATTGTTTACAAGGAATAATGGCAGAAGTGCCCACAGTGTATGAAAGCTTTTTTTTTCAGGATTGCATTTCAGTAAGAACATGACACTGATTCCTTTTCTTATGGTGAAGTTATCTACCTGCAGATGATGATTTCTCTTGTCATATTTGATCATCTGTAACACAGCTACAACACATCCATTAGTGCTCAAGATTTATCCCCTGCCTTAGACTATTCAACTGCTGACTGAAGGTAGTTCTGTGTCAAATGGTCACATTTTCCAGTCTTTAAATTGCTGAAAGAAACATCCTTAATATCCAGTGATGTTAAAGACTAGTTAAACAAAAGACCTTTATATGGACCTACCATGAAAGCTTTGACAATATTGTTGTAAATTCAAAGTCATATTCTACATCAGAGCATGCTTTAGGCAAACTTAAATTATTCATTTTACTCATGACTACTTATGTATTTATACATATAAACCCTTTATAGTTTTAAAATAGATTATTTACAAAACATTCTCACCTTATAGCAAACTAATGATTCCAGAAAAGTACATTTGCAAACCTTCTGAATAAGGAAAGCAATTTTTTAAAGTGTATTGATTTGTCTGGAGTGTTAAATGACATAATAGCCGTACACTAAAGCATTGAATAATTTAAGCAAATCAATGTTTTCTAAATTTCATACAAGTACAAAGTGTCTTGGCAATAAAAGAAATCAATATCATAATAATAATAAAAAATGAGTATGTAATAAATACATGGGATGATAATAACCAAAGGTAAAAACTCATTCTATCATTGTAATAAATAACTTCCAGTCATCTTTTCATTATTCACTGGAACAGGCTGCCTGGAGAGGTTGTGGAGACCCCTTCTCTGGAGACTGCTGTAGGCAAATCTGCTTTAGAAGGGGGGCATTGGACTGGAAGATCTTCCAATGTCTACCATTCTATGATTCTGTGTTGTTCAGTAGTTATTCCTATCTGAAAACATGATACTCTAAAGAAAATTGATTTTATACCTTGAATAAGTTTTCATTTGAAAGACATCTCACTGAAGTATAACCTTTTCAAATGATCATCCTGGATATGGAACAGATATGCAGATTTACTGCTATAAAGATTATTTCCTACAGTTTATGGTCATCAACAGCATGTTCTATAGACCTCAGGGAAACCTCACTGCCATTCTTGAATGAGTGTCATGACGTTTTCTTTAATTAATGTCTGCGGGGCAGAAGGACATTATTTCAGGGGTTAGAACTTTTAAAAATACATCTTTACTTTTTCTTTCTTTTTACTAGCTGTAATCTAGAATGTTAAAAGTTGAAACCAAAGAAGAAATGCTACATTTAAAAAATCTTCATAATGTTTGGCATAAAGACATCTTGCAATTCATTTCAAGAGCCAAAAGACAAAGCATATCAGTGCGAGGCAGTTACTGATGTTTCTTATGACTGTATTTCTGAAATATTGCTCAAAGGAAGCTTCTAATTATAAATTACATAATACTGTTTTCATTCAGAGCTTTATAGATTCAAAGGTCTTCCAGAAGTATTACGATGTACTTTGTATTCCTCTTAATACAAGTGGACACGGTACCAAAATAATCAGAGTATTTTGCTTTTCTGACTCACCTATAAAACCATGAGAAAATCTGAATAGCTTATTCTAGAATCCCATAGGAAGAACTTTTGTTCGATTGTTTGTTTGTTATTTTGTTCATTTGTTTTTAAGAAGCAAATGAACAAACCTTTAATATTAATACTCGAAGGAAATAAAGCTACATTGGTCATATTTTACATATTTGCAGCCTGAGTTGTAGCCAACATGTAAAAAGATTTGAAACTTTTCTTTTTTTCCAGCAAATTTTCTTATTACAAAAATTGAACTCAAATTTTATTTTACAGAAATCTAATTAATTCATAATAATTGAGTGGTACTTCTAAATGTGAATCACACTTTCTACATCATCTTACTGTTGTTCTTGTAGGATTCATCAATAGTTAGTCATGTCAGTTTGAGGGAAGAGAGCTCCAGTTTGGGTTTGTTTGAAGGGAAGGAAAAGAACATTCTATAAATATGAAATATTTATGATTTTTTTTCTAATTCAGTGTTCTTTCATACAAGCAGTTCTGAGTAAATTCACATCAGTGAAGAAGTTATACAAAAGATGAGATTATGATTCACCTTGAAGGTGCATGGAGTTTGTATTCTACAAATTGGACTATATATAAAAAACATAGTATCTGTATCTACTGTATTTCAATAAAATATCAAGAAAGATGATGTTAGCCTACTAAAGTACTAATATTCCTTCAGTCTTCAGCTATATTTTGTTTATCTATCAATGTTATACATTTTTGAAGCAGTACATTGAATTTGAATTCTTTAAGCAGGGAAAACATAAGTGGGGAAACTCTGTATTAAAAGTTTTGCTTACTTCAGTTTACCAAGTCATTAATAAAAATGTGTATTAATTTCTGATTAGGTTATAAAATAATCATGATGATAAAACTTCCAAATATTTTAAAATTTTTTATTTGCTCAGCTTTTCCCAATTTCCAGATCCTGTACTGACTTATAGTAATGAATTTTGTGTGGAAGAAGCCTTTTGTTTATTATATTCATTTATTGCATGTTCAGGTGTTTAGTAGAGATGGTCTATGAAACTGTGTTCACGTAGTTGGGAACTCATCTAGGGAGTAATTAGGTCAACTTTTCAGAGTCATTGGTGACATTGGGGACTCACAATAAAAGAATACTAAGTAGAAGCTCTGAATATTCTAGTAGTTATTATAGAGATGAACTATCAAAATATGCAGAATAGAGGAAACATTGTAAGCCAAATAGAATTAAGCATGATGTACTATGGTATGGACTATCTCTGGCTAGTTTGTGTTCTGGCTATCCTCCCTCCCAGCTTCTTGTGCACCTGCTCACTGGCAGAGCAGGGGAAACTGAAAAATCCTTGATTTAGGATAAGCATCACTTGGCAACAACTAAAACATCAGACATTGTTCTTAGGCAAATTCAAAACACAGCACTGCACCACAGAGCTGGAAGAAAGTTAAATCATCAAAAAAAAATATTCCTTTTGCAATACATATAATTAATAGTTCTTTTATAGAAAAATCTATCAGCACATTTAGCATACGTTAAATATTTGGCAAAAAACTACATTATAATAAAAATATATTCAATACTTTCCTGCGCTGCCACAAAAAAAAAACCCAACCTAAAACACCAAAACAAACAACAAACAAACAAACATTGTTTACAATATGATTGCTAAATTGTGCATAAGATGTAAAACCAAAATGATTCTCAGTTGTCTGTCCAAAGCTTTACTGGAAAATAGAGGTTAGATTTTGTTCAACTTCTGTTTTGGAAATACTGAGAAGATTTTAAGTTATATTTAGTTTGCCACTCCAGTTTTGACCTTTAAGAACATTTGTCAACAATTCTTCAGTGAATATGTTCTGAAAATATTAACTTATTCAAAGTGTGTTGTATAATAAAATTAATGCTATTAATAATATATTAATAATACTCTTTCTATTTTTTCTACTTTTTCATATAGCACATGTATTCTAAAGAGTTCTGTAGATAGCACTGACTTTGTTGTATGAGCTCTACACTTACTTGATTCTTCAAATACCAAATTACAGTGTTCCTTTATCTATAGCCCATGAACTTGATAGCAATTCTGCTAGAAAATACTGCTTTCAAATCCAAACATCATGTGACTTTGAAACTTTTTTGGGCAGTACTCATGGTTCCTGATCTAGTTCACTGAGAGGTAGGAAATGATCAATTTTTGGTAAAAAAAACTACAGTTACAAATTTCACTGAGCAATGTGAACAGCAGTGTAACATTTCCCATACAAATAAGAGGAAATATTTATGAGATTAATATACACACCTATAATGAATCCACTATTGCCTTTTAAAGACTTTGTCATTTATCTTTTACAATCCCTTTCATTTATTATACAAAACCATTCATCAACTGATTTGACTTCTGTATTATTATCTTGGGTTTACAATTCAGTTGCACATTCCAATATATTATTCTAGCTTGTTTTTTTCTTTAACAGAAATTGAAATACAAATACTCTCAAAAGCTGTTTGGTTTGTTTTTTAATAATATCCCCTTAAATGCCTATTGTGTCTTGTGTACGTCTAAATTACTCTGCAGGTAAACATGGAAACAAAAAAGACTCCATGTTGCCAGCATTAAAACCTTCTGGCTTGCTTTTTGTTTCTTTGCACCTCCCATACCTACTCCTTGTCTCTTTACTGAAGTATCTAATGACTTAATATTATGAATATTTATTATGGGATAGAAACATATTTGTAAATTATGTTAATTTGCTTAATACTTTTTCAATTCTTAGTTTTGGCCATCAACAAAATTGAATCTGTCCCTTACATCCTTCTTTTTAAAGATATTATTATTAAAAGGATAAACAGGCAAGTACATACCTAGGTGCTTTTCAGTTGCCTTTAAGTTTATAGATTCCTATCTGTTGGTAGTCAAATGATAAAGACAAGCTAAGTGATTAATTTTTCCACTGTGGTAATCACATTGATTTAGTTCATATTCATGACATTTCATACTGTTAACAGTCAATGACCCCAAATTAATATAGGAACACTTATAGGAAACCAAAGCACAATCTGACAATGCATTTACAACTGTGATTGTGTTTTTACTGTGGTGAGACTGAAATGTCAATCATATTGGGAATAGTACAAGTATATATACAGATATGTACATATGTGATTATGTTTGAAAGTTCAAATATTATTACTGAAAATCAGCCTTCTAATAGTAGTGCATACAACCACTGAGAAGAACAAATAAATACTAAATAGATATTTAAGAAATATGAAAGTGCATAAGACAAGCGCAGAAACAAGACAAAAGCCATAAAATGACCCTTAAAGAATTAATGGAGTGCTTATATGTATCTGATGATTTGCAATCATAAATCACTCTAATGATGATGATAATTCTATTTCATAGGAACAAAGTGTCTAACTGAGCTTTGGAAGTTGAAAACTGACACATTCACTTTGGAAATTTGGTTGTAGAGCAATGAGTCAACCCCGTTGCAGCCAGCATCTGTAGACTAGCTATACCTGATTTTTGTACATTTCACTGCGGCTGCTGGTTTTGAGCTGAGATCATGTACTTAGATTTTGAGTGCATTACATATCCATCTGTTCCCCCGTCTGGCAAAGACCGGGGGGGGGGGGGGGTGGGGGGGGTGGGGGTGGGGCGGGGAGCAGGGGGAAAGGTAAAAAAAGAAAAGGAAAGCACAGGAGTATTTTATAAACTCTTTCCACCAATACACCAGTTGTTAGCTTCCTGCTGTTAGCCCTGGTATAGGATTCATTGGCTAATTATTTCAAGCAGGAAACAACCAACCCACATGTTCAAAAGTAATTACTAGTTCAATTAGCTATCCTGAAGCAGGTATTTTATTTTTTTCATTTCTTTTTTTTCTTAGGCTGTAAAACCAGAAGTATTATAAGAGCAGTATATCTTTAATTCAAGCATTTAGAAAGCATTTGTGCAATGTTTACTCACATTTTTTTAAGTGAAACAATAATGTAACACTAAAAGAAATGCTCTATAATAAATCATGAATGGTCACATGAAATTTCATGGGTAATTTTTGTGTCAGATAAAATAGCAAGTCTGTTACTATATAGCAGAACTAAATTCACATATAGTATTAAATTGGGAAGGACAATAGCAGAGAGAGAAGCATGATGAGAAACACAGACAGGAAATAACAACATAGACATAAAAATCCACAAGCTAATACACCTGGGGAAAAATAAACTGAAACCAGGACAGGATGACTGGGAAAGCTGGTATGAGAAAGAGATTTAGGTCTACTAGTGGACAGCAAACATGAAAACAAATCTCAGTCAGAGAAAGAAATAGTCAATATGCACCTTATCAAGATATGCTTTGCTTCTTTGAGCAGTTAATTCCCAGCAGATACCATGTTTCTCTCCATCATTTTTTTACTATTACTTTGAGAGATAAACATTATTATCAGTATATATGCCCCCACATAGTCTTGTTTTGTCTGATTCTTAAAGTTTTAAATGATGTAAGCTTCATATTGTGGATCTACCCTGACTAACAGGACAATGCTAGACAATTCACTATGAGATACAACATGGTATCAATAGAGAGATGGCCTATTAAACTGTGAAATCTACAGTTCCTCATTCAGCATTTCCCAACTTCAGAAGCTTAAAAATACTGTTGTGTTACAATTGTTTTGCTCATGTTTAAAACCTCTTCCAGATTCTTAGTCTCAGAATAACTTTTCTACTTTCTAATATTTTATTTGGTTTGCATAAATATAGAAAGACAATCTGTCACAGTGTTACATAAAGCAAAAAAAAAATGAAGAAAGCTTTGATTCTTGAAAGAATTTCCATTTTCAAAGTCATTACATATATATTTCTACATGTTAGTAATTTTTTTGATAAATTGATTTCTGAGTGATTATATATAATAAATTGCCCTTGTTTTCCTAATACTATGTAAGGTAGAAGTTAAGTCCTCCAAATATATAATATCTTTATTGTGCAGCAATAAAAAACAATAAATTATTCTTTTCAATCCTATCAGGTAATCAAATTCAACAGCTGATACACACCAAAGCAAACACTATCACATATAACAAACGGGGTTTGGGGTTGTTTCAACAGATGAGACAAAATATAGCTACAGGACACAAATTCAGTGGGATTTGGTCTACAACATTAGGTGAAGGGATTCTCTTCATCCACTTGTCACTAAAAGAAAAAGATAAATGTCTCAATAATAAATCCATGGCAAGCTGTCACAATCATCCTATACATTCTATACTATCCATCTAAGCAACTTCTCATCCAGAACATTAGATATAAAGTATGTAACTCTGTCCATAATGGTAAGTCACATCGATCTATAAAAGATGAGAGAAATCTTACAATGAACTAAAATTAGATTCCTAGACATTTATAACACTTGATTCAGATCTATCTAGTGTGACCCAAGAATATGATAGACAATAATACTACTGTTTCTCCGAGCTGAACAAGTATCTGAAATCTCAGTGCAAACATGTTTGGCTGCAACATAGAGTAGGAAAGTCCAAGTGTCTGCTAAAGAAGCAGTTAAACTGAATAATTTGGCTACTAGATGATGGTTAGCTATGGGACTGCACAGATTCATGTGAGATACTCCAGTGAGAAAGAAGTTTCAGGTGAAAGTGAAAATTTCTTCTCCTTCAGTTAAAAAAGATTCATAGTAGAATGAGAAGAGATTGTAATTGTTATTTGATTGGAATTTTAAAATTACTTTTGACTCACACATAAAATCTGAGATTGAGCTTCTAGGCTAATATAGAACCTGAATTAAAAAAAAACCTATAATTTACTGATGGACCCTTCTTACTTTCAGAATCTTTCCAGAATGTGTGAGTATGTGCATGCATGTGCTTTTGTAATTTTATTTACACCATACATTCATCTCCCTATGTCCATGTACTTCTTATTAAAAGAAAAAAAAAATAAAAAGAAAGGTAGGTGACAAATAACAGACTTCTGTCAGATAATCAAAAGGATTTGGGGAAGGTAGACTTGGAGATGACACATTTGGAAACCAGAAGTAGTCAGTTGAGAGGCGTCCTGTTCCAAGACCCTCTCTGGTTTTGCAGATTCATTTGTATTTCCAGAAATGCTTCCTTTCTCATCATAAAAGCTTTCTTCAGAAATGTAATCCTCTGACCACAGCACAGAAGTGTTTTTGTTTGGTTGTTTGTTTTGTTAATCAAACATCTAATATCGCTATATTAACTGTCCATATCTTGGCAAGATTTCACTATGGAGTGGTCTTTCCTAATAAAAAAATAAAATTGTGAAGGTCTTGTCTCAAGAGCCACAATCTTGTACGGATATTTTCAGCCAACAAAGTCAAATTTAGATCTAAATTACCATCTGATGCTTTTACATGTTTTAATAATCTGTATCTATAGCCTTGCTTTTACCCCGTTGTTCCAGTGCATCTGGAGTCATACCTACTGGTATTTCCAAAGTAGCATAGAATGTCTGTGTGTGTGTGTCCATGAGAATGACAAAAAGAGTGTGCATGTATAATTTCAGTTTCATCTATTCATTTGTTGTTATTTTGCAGAAATAAAGAAGGTAAAGCTAGAGAAACAATTTTCATTGTGATTTTCCCCAGAACAGGCAATAAGGATAGTAATTCTATCCTGCTAATCTGTTCAATTAATCTAGACTTATCTTTAGTTATTGTGTAATACAAAGAACATCCATGTTTTAGTGGGCTGCTTCTGGTACGGTCCATGTTGGGAACTCAAATGAACAGGCTGTTTTAACTCTGTTTCTTCTGAACTGTGTGGTGGATTTCTCTGATCCGTTTTGTCTGAGTCACCTTTTACCTTGCAGTAGCACAGAGAGAATATAGCTGTGCCCTGGAAGGAATTTGCTATGACTGGAATGAATACTATCTCCTGTCAGAAAATAGTTAGCTCTTGCTTGAGCATGAACTCTTCCTTTCCTGCCCATGCCTTCCAATCATACTCAATGGGTTGTCAAATTGTGGACTGATGATCAGATGCAACATGAACTGGTGGGCAAGTTCCAATCTTCTTACATAGTATTCGCAGGTGAAAATCTGTAGCTTTTTAGAAGAATCTAAATTAGACCTCTGTGAGCAATCTCAAAGGAAAGGACCAAGGCCACTTGGACTCAAAAATTATTCTCTTCTCTGCAGACAAATTTGTCTCAGCTCTGTCTTTTTTGAAAAGAAGGTAGTTTTTGTTGTTAGTGCCTACTAGACTCTGTTTCTTAGACTGCCCATCTTCTGATTTCAATGAGTTGATTTTAAGCTCATAATGCCTTTTCAGAGTCTAGATTCTATGCACGGATTAAAACATGAAGTGTTTTAAAGTACAAAATACCAACAATATGAGGAAGAGAAAGAAATTTGCCACATATCTTCAGTTTCCTTTAATTTCACAGGGAAGTATAGGTCCCTGAGATATTTAAGCAAGAAAGCTGTGTGGCTTTGGTGCAGGAGATAACTATTCAGAGTAGGCAATAATTATAAATTTAAAGAAAAAAGAAAGCAAACATTTCCTATTAGCTGATGTGAATAACTGATCGATACTTGTGCTGTCACGCTCTTCACTTTGCCAAAAGCTACACATTTTATAGTCTACCCCAGTGAGGTTGAAACTGAGAATAATAATAAAAAAAGTTTATAACACATTAGTAAAAAAAAAAATGCATAATTGTCTAATTGCTTATAAATTTAATTGTAAATTTGAGCAATCGAACCCTTTTCTGTGACAAATTTCAAAGCATGAGTAGTGAAGTAACACATTTACACTTCTTTGGCTTTTTATAAGGAAATTTGTCTTGTTGCTATACATGCTTTGCTGTGATGCCTGAAGTGTTAAATACTGATAATGTCAAGAACAGAATGCTTAAGGCAGCATTTTGAGAAAAATAACTGCATTTAAAATACCATTTTTAACCTGACAGTACTAGAAACATGGCTTCACTGAAATAATATTTTTTTCCCCTCCACTTTACAAAGCATTTTAAAAATTCCATTTAATTGTCCTGCTTTGTGTCAATCTTGCACAGAAAGATTATATTCTTTCTCACAGGCTTACAATTATTAGTGATATGTGAGTGAATTGCCAACCTGGTGCATATTGTAAAGGACACAGTTCGTGTTCCAAAGGACAAAAAGCCTCAACACTGTATTGTGCCTTTTAAAATAAGCTTTCCATGGAAAATTGTCTGACTGTATATAGAAGCGAAGCAAACTACCAATGAAATGACAATGAGGTTCTGTGAAAGCAGCTCAGTTGGACCAGTGTCCCTCAGCTGGAAAGATCATGCTTAGAATTTCTTCAGATCTTGTGGAATGCTTCAAATGAACTGCTGGGGAGAATACTGCAGGATGTTCTTCCACTGTTAAGGCTAATTTAAATAAGCTCCATAGTACAGTGCACAGTAAAACAATACATATTGGCGTCTGCAGTTTAGGAGTCATTCCTGCTGTTGCCTTGATCCTTACTCAACATTAGGAAAGTACTTTTCACCTCAGAGTATTACAACAATGCCCAGGCTGCCCAGAGAGTCTGTAAAATCTCCACTCTTGGAGTTTTTCAACACACATGCACAAAGCTTCAACTGACCTGCCTGCTGCTGATAGTGCTCCTGCTTCAGGAATTAGAGTGCAACAGGAGACCCTTCGATGTCCCTTCCAAGCATTTATGGGATTCCATATTCTTAAATAATTACTTGCCTGAAGGGAGTCACCACTGTAGGCATGCTGTTCCAAGAAGACTGAAATACATAAATCTGCTTTTTTGCTTTTTACTCTTAAATAAGTAAAAATAATGATTTTAAAAACATATGTATTTCTTTTACATCAATGGCTTGAGGAAAGTCCAAAAAGGTATCTAAGGCAGAATTATGACAAAAAACCCCCACTGAATCAAAACAATATTTAGTTTGCAATCACAGCACAGATAACACTTTCATTAGTGATAGTGATGCTTTATGGTTTTATTACTCTGGAAACGATACCCATTTTAATAATATTTTCTCTTTTTAACAACAATATTGTAAGATTAAAAATTAATCATTCTCTTTCTGCCTACAAAGATGTTTTTCTGAACACACATAAATGCAGTGTCTCCCTGACTGGACACATGAACATAATGAAACCATAGTTCAAATGACTCTTTGAACTATCTGAAAGGATTATCAGCTCTATTACTCTGGACTTTTGGACATAGTCACCTTGAACTCACACTGACTGAAGTACATTTAATTGCAGAGAAAACAGGTGCGTAATGTCACCGTTCTAACTATGTGATCCATCCACTCGCTACTTTATGGAAAGGAAAAATATATTCTGACAACAAAGATTAAAGCTACAACTGTAGTTTCATTCTAGATCAAAAGAGTAGCCTTGAGGCCAGATAATTCCACCCACTTGCATACACAAAATAAATAAATGCATGCTTAATGGTGTGCAGAAAGATCTGTATCTTGATTACACTTTTTATATCATTATGTTAATGACAGCTTTAAGCAACATTCCAAAAAGTAACTGTCAGATATCTTATTTAAAAAAGGGGGGGGGGAAAAGGTATTTCTCTTTCTTGGTGTTTTGTTGTTGTTGTTGTTATTGTTGTTTTGGTTTGGTTTTTTGTTGTTTGTTTAGGGTTTTTTAATTGACGAATCAATCAGTCTGGGTACATTAGGATTTTACTGGACAAATTAAAGAAACTTTTTTGAAACAAGATGGAAGTTTTGCATCAAGTTATGAATTTCCTTCATAATGTGCAAGTTAGGTAAATAATGACCTCTAGCCTACTCTAGCAAAAAAAAATAAAATTATTTGTTAATAGTGTATTAATTTGATTTTATCTAATTAACCAAATTGAATATGGAATTTGAACTAGCACATTAGCATTCACATACATGATCTACTGTCAAAAATCATGCTAGAAAAATTTCACTTTGCTTTTTAATATTCAACAATAACAGACTGAATAAATACCTTTTCATTTATAATTCTCATAAGGCAGCATTTAAAACTAGTATAATGTTTAAAAGTGTAAATTACAAATTGACAATACCTGGCAAATTAATACAGGTTTATATAACACATAATAAAATTATGGTTATAGATTTGGACATAAATCCACTGCTGAGGATTATATTAACAATATTAAAAAATTACTATTTTTCAATCCATGACTAAAACTTAAGAGTGTCTTAATGCCTTTTTGAACTTTACAAGAAGACTACCATGGGACATCGATGACTTTGGAAAGATTTATGCCAAAATTGCCATAACATTGCTGACATAATAATTTATCATGTATTATTTTAACTTGTCTTTATATGTAGACACAGTTCAAACTCTAAAAAAAGAGCAAATTGGTCTTCTCCAATTTTACCCAGAATTATTGAAATTCCTAATATGACTACCTAGTAAATTCAATTTATTATGATCTAATTATATTAGCATTTGGCATACACTAGTAAACTTTATAAATAACACTTCAGATTTAGCAGGAAAAGATTAGTAATTAATTCTCAGACCTCATTTTTTATGCTAAGAAAGAGCTTGTATTTGACTGATATAAGATCAAAACCCAGAGTTGTATAACAGTACAAGTGACTACTTTATGATTATATTTCAGTGGTAAAGGAGAAGAAAACAAACACTTAATTTCCACCTGCTGGTATTAATGTTTACTGAACAAAAAACAACCATAGCCAAAAATAACAACCTACATTTTCACAGCTGTGATATTTTTAAAGTTTAATTTTCGTGGAAAAGAAAAATAAATTCAATATGTACAAATATATTCAGCTGTGCTTATTAGGTTTATGCTGTCACTTTTTGAGCAAACTGCTCAATAGGAAGTCCCTTCTTCCTGAGATCATTATCAGCATGAACTACATGTTTTTAGCATTGTTAGTGTAAGGTTAAAATAATCCTTAACCTTTCTGGCTATGTAAGTAAATGTAACCATTGAATAAACTCCCTCAGATTTCCATTTAAAAAAAAAGTACATGAACATACTTGTACCAAATCTGCCACTCTGCTAAAATGCTCTCCATCTGCTTAAAAATACTTAGGTTTCAATATTTTCAATGTGTTCTTATGAGTAATGGTAGAGCATATGATTTTTAAATGATTTAGTAGGAATCCAGAGAGACAGAAAAAAAAACACAAAGGATGCAATTAGAGGTGGCAAGTATTGATTAAAAATCCTTATCCAGTTCACTTGATGAATGGAAAATGATAAATGACATGATTTTATCATTGGACAGAATGTAAAAAAAAATAAAATGTTGTTCCTCATATATCTCTAGTGTGAAGTTCTCTGGAGAACTTTAGCTGGCTTTATGGTGTTTGAGAAAGAAAAAAAATAATGTTATTAGTCTTTCACAATAGATGTGTGGCACAGGTACAACAGGTATGAAAAGAGAAAAAAACTAAAACCAGAAGTTAAAATCCATATAATTCTATATCCCTCTCTATAATATTTTAAAGAAACAGAGTGGTGAGAAGATGGACTTGGCAAAGTTATTGCTAAGTCTTCATAATTTTATTCTATTTTACAGTTTTACTAAGATAAGTATATCATTCCAAGAATACAAATCTTAATAATTTATTTTCATTGCTAAAACAAGGACTCAGGAGACTAAATAATGTCTGGCGCAGCACTAATGAATACAGTGAAATCACACAAGGGGTGATTTTAATTCATAATATTTGATAGGTTTCAAATTTTGGCAAGATAATTTATCCCAAGCTTCATTATTTAAAATGCAGTGTGGGAATAAAACAAATCTCAAAACAAAAACAAAACAAAGGCAAAAAAGCCAAACCCCACAAACCCAAAAACAACCAGCCAACAATAAAAAAAACCCCATAACACAAAACAAAACCAAACAAAACCAACGAAAGCAAAACCAAACTACCCACATAAAAACAAGACAATTAGGAAACTAATGAGTTTGGGAATTTTTTTTAAAGGAAAAAAAAAAACCAAACCCATGAATAAAACTCCTCAATCCCAATGTCTTAAAATCAACAAAATGGCAAATGAGAAGAAGCCAAAATAAGACAAGTATTTCAGATAACATAAATAGAAATCTGAAAATAGTTATCCTCTACTCTAGACTACTGTTAATCACTAGTGACTGTTTTGTAGCCAAGCAATAAAACAAGTGCAGTGGGCCAATAATCCATAGAAGAGGTGAACTGTAGATCTCTCATGCATAAAAGAGTCAGTTCCAGAATAAATGGCTGTCAAAATATTTTTCCATGCTTACCTTACTAATAGTGAAACAAGCTTTTGGTTTGATTTTTTTTTTTTACACAATATAATAATCTCTGCATAACAAGAAGCAATGCCAGGCCAGATCATAGCCTGCTCTTAATTTCCACTTCATCTTATGCCAAAAAATGGGCAGTCACTGGAATGTCCAAGGATAATCCTCTCTTCCTTGAAATCTGACCTTTCTTAAAAAAAAATAAAAAATAGTTAAGATTTATGAGGGATTAAATGAGATTTTTGAGAAGATCAGCAATGGTATTGGAACTTCTGATCTGTATTTGCAGCTGAGCAGAGGAAGTAGTTAGTTCCTACATACTGTGAATCAAATGTGTCATGCTTTACATAGCTTATACCTTTTTTTTTTTTCCTTTCAGATCCTGATATTGATTCTGAGACAATGTAACCTGACACCACAATCAGTGCGACTCAGCATACTGATTTGAAAAATAGTTGCTAGTGTCACTAAAGAAACTAATGGGGGATTCAAAAGATCTAATTTTGTTTCACATTCTGGCAGAGCTTTATGCATAATTTCAGTAAAGAGTCAGTATTTCTTTTACCCAGTTGTAAAATTGAGATAATAGTACTCCTCTGCACGTTTAGAGCATTATGTGCTGCTCTGAATTTCTACCATGCAAGGGAAAAATACTTTAAATAGATTTCTATTACTGTTTTTAACTGGTATTGCTCTTAAGCAAATAGTTTGGGAGTTTGGATATTACCTTCCTTCAGTCAGCATTCAGAAAAAAGCAGAGTTCTTGAGTTTCACTTGGTTTATTATAGCTCTTCAGAGATACACACATTTTTAAATCCAAACCAGCTAGAATAACCTCCTGCCATATTTATCTAAAATCAAGGCTTTAGTGTCCATGAACTACCAGTGACCACCAGAATATATGACTGAAACTTAGAAATTCTTTCACATGTATCATGTCCAAATGTTTTCATTCTGTAGTGGGTTGAAGCTTCCTCCTTTCCCCAGCATTAACTTTGCCAGACCAACTCAGTTAGAAGAAAACAAAGCTGTATTTACAAGCAAAAACTGCACTCTACAATGGAATGCAATTAATATGTACAAAATATACAGTGTATTTACAGTTTATACAGATATTTACAATTAGCAAACAACATGAAAATTCCCCACCACCCTGGCCCACAAAAGAGAGAGAAGTAGAGAGAAAGCAGTGGATTAGACTTAACTAAACAGCTCAGCCAAGGTCAGCCGAAAACCAGGTTAATCTCTCCCGAGAGAAGCAAAACAGCAGAAATCAGAAAAGAAGAGAGCGAGTTGCTTTGGTACAACTCATCTTATACTAGATATTTATCCAATGAATTTGTGAAGAATAATCTTTTGTTTTTCTTTTTACACCCAATAGTGATTTTTTTATATTTTTCTGCTTTTCTGCTCCAAATCTGTAACTGAATTTTAAAGGCATAGCCTAAAACCATCACACATTCCTTCAAAGCCATGCTTAAACTACTTCTTTCCCTACTGGCAGGGATTAGAAAATCATATCATAGAATCACAGAATCACCAAGGTTGGAAGAGGCCTCAAAGATCATCAAGTCCAACCCGTCACTGCAGACCATCATCATTCAGGGAGAAATTATTATGGTACTGTAGCAGGTACTAGAAAGAGATCCTGCTAGGAACCAGCTCTTTGTACTTCTCAACAAAGATTTTCAACATGATCTAGCTAGTATTTTAAAACGCATGTAAGTTGTTTTAAGTGCATATAGGGAAAATGGTACAACGAAAGCTATTGGCTTAATCTTGCTTTTTCCAAACTTAGAAGTTTTCACAGTGCTTTTCAAGGGAAATCTCCATAGTCTCCATCAAGAAATAGGAAGAAAAAAGAAGGAAAAAAAAAAAGAGGCAAATATTCAAACATTTCAAAAAGGAATAAGTTATCTTGAAATCTTGCAAAATACTTCCTCATCATTACCTCTAGTACTTAAGAAGGATCAGGAAGTGTTGTCAGTGACTTAGAACAGACTAAAATTAAACAATTTTTAATACAAATAGAAAAAAAAGAATGCTAAGGAACAATGTTTCACAATTTCTGTTATTTTTTATTAGTGTTTTTTTTTTTAAGTGCTAGATTATGTTTTAAAGTCATTTATAAAAATGTGTCATATATGATCACAGAATCTCAGAACATTAGAGATTGGAAGGGACCTGGAGATCATCAAGTCCACCCCCCTCTGCCAAAAGCAGGCTCACCTGGGGCGGTGCGCACAGGAATGCACTCAGATGGGTCTTGAAAGTCTCCAACTCCCCTGGGCAGCCTGTTCCAGTGCTTTGTCACCCTCACTGTAAAGACGTTCTTCCTCATGTTGAGATGAAACAGTTTATGTTTGTATCCATTGTTCCTTGTTTTATTAGTGCACACCACCAAAAAGAGATTTAGCCCTATCCACTTGACACTCACCCCTCAGATACTGATCAGATCCCCTCTCAGTTTTCTCAAGACTAAACAGCCCCAGGTCTTTCAGTCTCTCTTCACAGGGGAGATTCTCAAGTCCCCTATGACTATGTGACTATAACATGATGTAATCATATAGTTATAACTCATATAGTTATAACATTACATGAGTTCTGCTGCTCACTATGATTTACAGGATCGGAACTTCAGAGCAATAGTCAAGTTCAAAATGTTGTTTGTGGGAAAAGAAGCAGCGATGTAGTAGAAGTAAACAATTTATTGTTAGAACAACTGAAATATTAAGAGTCTAGTCATATTAATCCAAATGTAATGGAAAAAAGAAAGAGTAACAATGCAACCTAAAATTAGCTTTTCCCTCTTTCTTCACATACTTTTTTTTAATCATTAATTCATTAGAAGTAATCATATTTAATAACTATTTTATATGTGGGATCTTTATACCTTCTTATGTCACACAAATGTTTCTCTATTGTAATTTGATATACTATCCTATGTCCCTCCTAATCAGAACTCTTTTTTATGTGCTCATTCTTCTTCAAGTCTAGAAGTACAAGCAGACCATTGAAAGTAATCCTTTTTTCCTGCCTATAAAAGTTCTCCTTTAATCTCCTTCAACAAAATCTTCTTCAACACCTAATACATTTTATTTTGAGCACCTTCCTCTTTCCCACTCTGTCATCTGATTACCACTTCTAACTGTTGAGAGCAGTGTTTCAGAAATGAAATATATCCAAAAAGGAAATACAGGCTACCAGATTGAATATAGTTTCAGATCTCAAAATATATACACAAGGTAATCTCAATATATGATTTCCTTTGTTCAAGGACAAGAAGCAAAAAACTTCTTGGGACAAGGAAATTAGCCTGGGAATATGTGTCAATTATTATATGTCTTAATTATTTCTAGTCACTCAGAAGTGCACTGCCTCATTTAGATAGGAAAAAAAAGGAAAAAGTGGCAGACCTCTGTCATTTGGATCTCACACTCTAAATAAAACACAGCAAGTTCATCCTGTGTACTTGTGTTGAGAGACTCTATGGGAGGAAAGAGCATGAAGTTTAAAGCAGTGAGAAATGATGAGATAAGAACTTAGAATCATTCTCATGAATATAGGGGGGAAAGTTAGGTGAAAAGAGAAATCCATCTTACTCATACCACAATATAGTAAAATGTCCTAGGCATTAAAAAAGAGTAGAGGTTTCAAAGGACATAATGGAAACATGGCACTGATACCTTTTTAGTAGCTGAGGAAAAGGTTAGCGAAACTGAGTGGGCTTGGGTACAGCTGGCTGAAAGTAAAGTATGCAGTGTCATGACACGTTCTGTGTTTCTGATAATCTTTCTCAACTCAAAATAATTTTTAGCATGAATGCTCCTTTCAGTCTGTACAAAGTGTCTAAAGAACAGAAATCCAGAACAGCATGCACAGTGTCTGTAATGCTGCAGTGACGATTAAAATGAGCAGCCTATTTATAGTGGGTATCATGGCAGTATAATAGGATCTCCTATAACAGGGCATCATTAAAAACTATAAATTGGTATCTGCAACATTTGACTGCCTTTTTAGAGGTCTACAAGTAATTAGTAAGATTTCAATTTAATTAATGTGGTTCTGTGTTAACAATTTACGTGTTTGCATTAGGAATGTTCTGAGATAATATATTAATGGACTAAATTATCTTCTCAGGAGTGTGTGCAGTTATGTTGGCATAAACCTGGAAGACCTCAATTGACCTGTCAATTAAATAACTAATACTTGCTAAAGTATATTATGTGCAGTTATGATTTTTGTTAATGTTTTTCCTGTGTCTACTTAGAGAATTCTCATGCATTCAATTGTACTTGTCATCCACATAAAAATTTTGTTCCATAAATAAGGACTTTCAAGACTTTATAATTGTTCTTTCCCGTAGCCTTCTCTGATCTGCACCTTTTACAAACATAAGATTTCTTTCATTGTAATGGCTTTGAGAAATAATAACAGAGTTCTTCACAAGAATGCTCTATGCATATTCTAACTCAAGCCAGGGCAACATCTCATTTTTAATTTCAAGATTTGGCATTATATTAATTTGTGTCTAATGTTACAATGAAAGATAAATATTATGTTTATCTTTACGGATAGAAATTACTTTGGCCCACATTATTTTCAGGAAGATTCAAGTACCAAATATAAGTTCTTCTGTCTCACTCAGCAGATAACAATAACAGATAATAATACTTAGCAAGCATCATATAAACAGTCCTTCATCTGTATTGATTGTAAACTAAACAAGTTTATTAACTAAATAGAACACAGCAGAATTTTAAAAAGACATTAGTGCCACAGTAGTATCTGGAACCCATTTGATAAGCAGCTTCATAAACAAAATTTTCAGCTGTATTGATCTGAAACTCAGAAGTGGGGATAAAGGTGGTGAAGTTATTCAAGATTTCCAGTAAAAAGATGAAAGCAAGAGGCTGGCTATCTATTGGAGACACATTAGTTGAATACAAACAGCCCGAGCCTTCCCACATTCAGAATTTTAACCTTTTCCAACCTCAAATGTAACAGGAGAGGAATAGAGCACTAGATCATATGCAAAACAATGTACTATCTCTGGAAATGGATCACCTATTTTTTCAGTTTTAGTAATACCTCCAGTACAAACTCTTCTACTTTTCAAAAGCTCTTTAAACCTGACTAGCTTGACTTCCTCTATGAGATTTCCATCCAGTTTGAAATCAACAGTTTGAAAATGAAATGATAATTTTAATAAATTCAGAGTATAAAAATTATTTTGCATAAATCACTTTATCACAAAAAGAAAAGTATTTAAATGCTTCTGACTCCTATGTGTAAGGAAAAGGGGGGAAAATAAAAAGGAAAAAATTTGTCTTGCCATTGTTTGTTTTTAATTTTTCAAAAATCTTTAACTGGAAAGCCAATGTGTTTTGATAAAATAAAATTAAAATGTAAAATGAATTAATAATTATATAAATAAAAAATAAAACAGCATGAAAATCTAAAATTAAAATGATGGAATGAATATAGAAAAAAACTAAAAAATTGTCTAATTACCCAAAAAGTTAAAACCTGAATTACATTAAATATTTCCTTCAATTTAAAATAGATTGTTTTACTAAAAAGCAAAAAAACCCAAACCAAACCAAACAGACAAAAGAACCAACCAAAAAAACCAAACTATGAGTTAGTGTGGCAGGCTGAAAATTTCCCCAATATAAAATTGCCAGACCAGCTCAGTTAGAAAGTAAATAAGTTCCACAAAACCGACTAATACAAACCTATCTATGTGAGAAGTACTGTTCTCATTTGAAAGAGATAAGCTGTAGAGGTACACTCATGTACACTAAAAGAGAATCAGCCATACTCTCAATTAAATTCTATATTTGTGTTTGAATTTGTGTGAATTCATCTTCCTGACAGCTGTCTTTATTATGCTCTTTCTGCTAAATTAATGAATCTTTTCTTTTCACCCTGTGAAAATATTTATGGCCTGCAATCATATCACCTCTTCATTTTGACAAGAAAAATAGATCTCTCCAAATCCATCAAACTAATGTCTGTATGTCTCCTTATTTACCCTATTCATTCTTTTAACAATAATCATCACAAACAGATTTCAATGTTGACCTGAGCTATACTATATATGTATAGTAAGCCAATATATATGCTAACTATTATGAGTAAATATTTAGAGATAAAACCAGGTAATTTCCTTCATAGTGCTTCCCCTGTCTATACCCATAGATTGCATTAGACCATTCCCATGCAATGTGGCACCCAAGTGCTTGGTGTCCTCACTGATCTATAATTTCAGTTTATATAAGCTGCCTTCCTCTTTGAAAGCAGGACCATCGTTTCTGACATAGTTTTGTCTTCAGGTACTTTGTAATTGCATTAAACGTGTGTCTCATGAAGTGGCCATTGACATTGCTGGGAATATGGTATTCCCAAAAAGGTCTTGGTCAGTAGGTAGCCGCTCTCCAAAAATGTCAAACTGAAAACTTTATAAACTGCTTCCCAAGCAGTTCTCAGATTCTAAAAACAGTGTGTGAATCCCTAGGATGCCATAATAATCCAAAGGATTTACAGGCAAATGCTTATGCATCTCTCAATTAGTAGGAATCTCACGATTATTAATGCAAACTCTCATCTGAAGTCTTCTTACTAACATATTTTGCTGAACTTTGAAATTGTCACTTTTTTTCCACAAAAATATTTACAAGAGAAAATGCAAAAGGAGGAAGAGTAGACTTTCAGTAGGGAGAAATAATATGTGCTGCAATGCCTTGGAACAACAGAACTCAGTCTCAATAAGAAATCTTTATTTAGAATCTTCTCCCTCTTGTATGACATTACTTCAAAAAGTTATTCAGATGTTTTTCTACAAAGGAAAAGAAAAAAGTTAAAAATGCTAGATCATGCCTAAAGCTATTTATGCTATTCACACAAATAGACTTGCTCCTCTGGTAACTGGTAAAACTTCTCAGATAGAAAGTCCAAGGAAATGTGGTCAATAATTAACTATTTTCCAGGGTCACCTCCGTTTGTAAAGACATATGTTTTGGATTAAAAAAAATAATTAAAATTCAGTGTTGTTGCTTACTTTGCTGTAAATGTAGAAAGTATACTGCAGTCAAGGATCTGCAATTTAATCAGGGTAGATTTGGTAGTGTAACTGGCCTACCATTTGCAAACATGTATGGTGGGACATGGAAAGCATTAATATTAGAAACAGAGAGGAAAGAAACAGAACAAGTAAACTTTAACTAGTAAGTTGACATCACAGGAAAATCTGCCTTTCATCACCAGGACATATAAAAGCTTGAAATTTCAAAATACCTTCAATGTTTTTATAGTGTAGGGAATTGCTAATGGCTGTGAAGTATCAGCTAAGTGATATGTACCTAGGTAGCAGAGTAACACACTGTTACCTGGAAATTATTGGCAGAACAAAACTTTCAGCCTATGTGTCTAAAGCTTGCTTTGCCTCCAAGATTACCGAACCATCGATTCTGAATGAAGAAGCAGAAATACAAGTACTGTGATACTGCGATACTGTTACTGGGAGCTGTAGCATTTGTTTTTACAGAAACAATCTTTACCTCAAAATATTTCAAACTGTAGTGATTAACCTACTGAAATATGTAACTTCAGGAGGCCCTTCTGCATTCTTTGTTCAGATTCCTCTTCTTAATTTTTCTCTTTTCATGAAAATAAAACCACATGGTAACAAAATTTTCTGATGCACTTTGATATGTTTCTGGGGTTTTTCACCATTATTTTGTTCCTTTCTTCAAAAGGATTTGCTTGTTTCTTTGGGAGAAATACAGAAAGAAGTCATGATGAAGGGGAGGCATGAGACCGAATCTTATGACTGTTTGGCTGGAGAGAAACTTTCTTAATCCCAGTAAATGGACTATAATTGGGAAAACAATGTAATATGTCAAAAGGTTCACATTATTTTGGCTGTCTTTAAATAAAACTAGAAAGGAGCAAACATGTTCTGAAGCTCATAATCCAACTCCCCTGTCAGAGCATGATCACCTAAATCAGATCACACAGGAACATATCCAGGTGAGCCTTGAAATTCTCCAGAGAGAGACTCCACCACCTCTCTGAGGAGCCAAGTACAGTACTCTGCCAAAAGCTCATTGTCTGACTTTTCTTTTTGAAGACCTTGTCAAAATTTTTATCACAGACTGATCTGCACAGCAAACAGCATACAGTAAATATTTCAGCAAGTGGTACTTTTATCTCTGTTCAGTAGATCCTGTAAATATAAGACAGGAAGGCCTACATCAGGCTAGAAGTTTATATGGTCCACAATAGTATGTCAGTTAATGGGTAATGTCTAGGAAAAAGTATAACAGGACAAGCATGTAATGATATATCTGCAAAACATTCTCTCAGCCTCGAGTACTTTGCAGTTTGGTGATTCAGAACATGTCATGCTTTTTTCTTTTAACTTTTTTTTTAATCTTGACAGATATTAAGATCTGTGCACTGCTAGCATCCACATGAAGCAACTTTATGGTTCAATCACATATTGTGTGAAGTCTCCCCTGTTACTTATTTTGAATGTATCCCTTGTTAACTGTATTGAGTACCACCTAGCAGTGAAGAGTCAGTAAGCAGTACATTCCTGTTCTATTTCTCCAATGCTTTCATGAGTTTCTAGATTTCCAACATACCCTCCCATGAAGTCATATCTTTTTCCATATTGACGGGTCAAAACCCTTAAGTCTTCACAGAAAGCTCTCTACAGTTTATAATTTTTCTCTTTTTCTGTATTTTTCTCTTTTCTTATTATTATAATGTCTGCTTCAGCTTTCAATATAGCACATATTACGCACGATGCAAATGTCCTAGCTTTTTTTTTTTCAGTGACATAATCATGTTTCCTGTTCTGCTTTCTATTTTCTTCAGTCCTTAGTATCACATTAGCTTTTTGGCAACTATTAAAAACCATGCCTATGTCAGTTCTTGACTGACAAATTATTCTGTGAGGTATGACTGAAAAAGTTAACATATATAATTTTAATAAACTATTTTTTTAAATACACAAAAGAACTAATTAAATCTTTAAATAGAATAGAATAGAATAGAATAGAATAGAATAGAATAAGCTAGGTTGGAAGAGACCTTCAAGATCATCGCGTCCAACCCATCAACCAATCCAACACCACCTAAAGAACTAACCCATGGCACCAAGCACCCCATCAAGTCTCCTCCTGAACACATCCAATGATGGTGACTCCACCACCTCCATGGGCAGCCCATTCCAATTGGCAATCACTCTCTCTATATAGAACTTCTTCCTAACATCCAGCCTAAACCTCCCCTGGTGCAGCCTGAGACTGTGTCCTCTTGTTCTGGTACTGGCTGCCTGGGAGAAGAGACCAACATCCACCTGTCTACAACCTCCCTTCAGGTAGTTGTAGAGAGCAGTAAGGTCTCCCCTGAGTCTCCTCTTCTCCAGGCTAAGCAACACCAGCTCCTTGCAGCCTCTCTTCATAGGGCTTGTGTTCCAAACCCCTCACCAACTTTGTTGCCCTTCTCTGGACAAGTTCCAGCAAGTCAACATCCTTCCTAAACTGAGGGGCCCAGAACTGGACACAGTACTCAAGGTGTGGTCTAACTAGTGCAGCGTACGGGGGAGAATGACTTCCCTGCAGTATATCTTTCTTCTGTCTTGAAGCAAGCACTTGGTATTTTCTCACTTTTCTAACATTTATTCTTTTTTATCTGTAATATATTTGAATTAATCTCAAAACAATACAGGTCAAAATTTACCTAAATGAAATTGCAATACTCTGTTGTCTCTTATTGACACTGAAAAAAATTTGAAATCAATATATAGTACTTACCTTGCCAGTGCTACTTTAAAATTCTGCATTTGTATTATTAAAATACAAAACAAAACAAAACAAAATTTCTTCTTCAGATTATTCTCAGACAGAAATTCTTAGAAGTTACACAAATGGTTATTTGTCCAAGATACTTTGTACAAACTTAACTGAAAACACTTTTTAAAAGTCTTTTATTTTTTTCAAAATTAATCATTGCAAAAAAAATAAATAAAGGTAAATTATTGTCTTTTTTATTTGATATGACATTTATGGCACCTTAACTTGAAATTGTTCATTTATTCCCAAGTGTGATCATTGAAAGGAAGGCCAGAAGAAAATCCCACAAAGAGAATAAACCACGAGCAAAATGTTTAATCCGATACTGCTGGCTTCATTGTTAATTACCTCTCAAGGGGCTAGGATGTCAATAGATAGTGATCTGGTGTCTCGGACTCTTTGCTGTTAAATGCATGATCGATACTAAATAGAATTTTAACTGGCCATGATTTAATTAGGAGTGGTTCCTTTTATCCTCCATGCAATACCAGAATCTCATTCAATAAAATACAAAGGAAGATTGCCATATTGTTTTGTATCCACTACAATCTGGGATTTGTAAAGAAATTGTGTTGTTAAGAATCTGCAAGTGGCCTGTAACAATCTTCCCTTCATTCTAAATTAGTCTACATTTTTTCAAGTACAAAAGATTGAGAACTACAGATCTATATCTTTAACATTCTGCAGCTCCAAGAAGGAAGATTCAGATGGTATTTTAAATGGAGGTGATGAATTTTAAATGGAGGCTAGATGTATTTTCATCTGGAAAGAACAGATTGTTTGAATATTCACCCTGTTCCTTTGCCCAAATGTTCATTGGAAAATAAATCATATTACTAGCTGTGGAACATCAGGTTTTTTACAACGTGTAATACAAATACATCTAAACAAGACATCTTGCTTATCCTGCAATATGACTTATCTAAATACTTAGCCCATTTCTGTAGAAAGTAAGCATGACAACTAAGTAAACATACAAGACTTCAGAAATTTAATTAAAGGAGCACACGCTATGAAAAAAATGCACAGACTGCTGGACAAAAGAAGACAGAGATAAGTCTGTGAAGAGTATGACAGCAAAAACATACTAACAAAGACTAATTACTAGAATATGATGGTAATGCAGTTAATGATGGAAGAAAATAGAAGAATCCAATATATATTTCTATTCTTGACTGAGAAGGAAACAGCATGATGAATTCTCTTATCACATAAGGAAGATAAAGCACTTTCCAGTCCATTAGCAAGCAAAGAGGTATAAAACAACAACTACATGTTATAAACATTTAATGTTGTTATAAATTTTTAATAAATCCTGGAATACCATGGAATTTTCATCAGTCTCAAGATTGATGGGATTACGCAACATCTTAAAAAGGAAACTAAATGACCCAAGTAACTGCAGACTTGCTACTCTTTCATCAAGTCTGAGGTAAAATGATGAAAATTGGATCTGAAATTCAATTAACAAAGATTTAAGAACAGAAACATACTTATTCAACAAAGGTTTTTTTAAAAATACTTGATGTGACACAAAGCTAAACATGTAATATACTGGGAATTCCACCATGGATGCAACCACATTCTGGTTTAAAAACAAGCACTGTACTGCATTTGCAGAACATTATAAACACGCAATTTGTTAAGACCTGCTAAGTGACAAATCTGAAAAATCATTGCTGGTTACCTCCATGCATTCATATGCTAAATCTTTTCACATACAACATAAAAAACTTGAACTGACACAACCTGGAAGTGTTCTTTCAAAAAAGTATCCACCATGTACTTTGTTTTGAGGCAAACAAAGAAAGAAAGAATTAAGAATCTAACTTCCAGGTTTGGAAGTTATTCTAAAGCTTTAAAAATTTCAAAAATTGCACTTTTCTGTATAGTGTTTATTTTTGCAATTTTGTCTTTTAAAATAATTGACAAGTATCTGTTTTAGAGCTCTCTGTGGCTTTGTATGTACTGCCCCTGTACACTGCACTGGTTAGACCACACCCTGTGTACTGTGTCCAGTTCTGGGCCCCTCAGTTTAGGAAAGATGTTGACTTGCTGGAACGTGTCCAGAGAAGAGCAACAAAGTTGGTGAGGGGTTTGGAACACAAGCCCTATGAAGAGAGGCTGAGGGAGCTGGGGTTGCTTAGCCTGGAGAAGAGGAAACTCAGGGGTGACCTTATTGCTCTCTACAACTACTTGAAGGGAGCTTGTAGACAGGCGGGGACTGATCTCTTCTCTCAGGCAACCAGCACCAGAACAAGAGGACACAGTCTCAAGCTGCACCAGAGTGGGTTCAGGCTGGAGGTTAGGAAGAAATTCTACACAGAGAGAGTGATTGCCTATTGGAATGTCCTGCCCGGGGAGGTGGTGGAGTCACCATCATTGGATGTGTTTAGGAGGAGACTTGATGGGGTGCTTGGTTGCATGGTTTAGTTGATTGGGTGGGTTGGATTGGTTGATAGGTTGGATGCGATGATCTTGAAGGTCTCTTCCAACCTATTCTATTCAAGAAACAAAGATGTTTTAATAAACATTATGACAGATGTCAAAGTATTTTATTCTGTTACCAAGATGATTTGATCCAGAAAAAGATGTCTGTCATGTCCAAGTAGCAATTGTCCCTTAGTCCTGAAAGAGTAAAATGTTCAGTCATTATGCCTCATCAGCACTTCCCTAGCTATAACAAGAAATGTAAGATTCACACATTTCTCAAATTAATGTTCCATAGAACATTTTTTTAAATTTAATGTCATCTGAATAAACATAAAATAAAGATATAGAATAGAATAGAATAGAATAGAATAGAATAGAATAGAATAGAATAGAATAGAATAGAATAGACCAGACCAGGTTGGAAGAGACCTTTTGCATGGAAAGAAATTTATATAGCTGTTATTCAATTGCTTCCTGTTTTTAAAGTACTCCTTCCATTTTTAACACAACCATTTCATATTTCTTTACCAAAATTAAAGAAGTGAGCATCAAGCTAACAGTTTGGTATTATGTTACTCAATACTACATTTATGAAATTTATTTTTTTTCCTTTGCATGAATATTTGGGATTTCAACTCTCTGATAATAAGGTCTATAAAGAACAATTGGCCATGATAGAAGGTCACAGAACTGGAATTATGAAGCGCATATTCTTAATTAAGAAATATAACAACCTGTCAGACAAAATGGGGAATTTCTTCCTCTTTTCATACTAGAACAGAGTTTCTCTCTGAAAGTTTGGTTATGAACAACTATATGTGCTTTTTTCCGATGCACACATTTAATACAGGTGTAGGTACAAGAGTAACTATGATTTAGGCCCCTGTAAGTTGCTAACACACATGGCATAATTGCTTTGATGACTTTACTTGGTAAAAGCATGCATCTGAATTTTCTATGTGTAATGTGATTTATATTTCCTTCCCCTTATCAAAATTAAAAAAAAAAAAAAAAAAAAAAAAAAAGCCACAACACCACCACTCTCCCTTCCCCCCAGAAAAAAACACACCAAATAACCAAAACCACAAAGCCAGCTTTCAAGGTTAAATTTCTTTAATGGTACTGACCATTTTTGAGTTATATTTCCAGGGCCCCTGACACTGCTTTGTGCTTGCAGTTCAATTTGTGCTATCATTTCATGTTTATAGTTTCTGAGACCCTACTTAAAATATTGTGCAAGAAGAAACTGTGATTTGTCATTTTTTGTTATTGAAAGTTTAGATAACAGCTTCTGAGCACCAGATCACCGGATCCTGGATGTAGCACTGGGAAAAGACAAAGGAGAAACTTGGAAGTATGTTTAGGTTCCTATTTTTCTGAGCAGAAAAAAAAAAAAAAATCTAGGTTTGAATGCTGAGTGAGTTTATCAGAGGAAAATTATGTTAAGACTCAAGTAAAATAGAGCTGGATTAAGAGAGAAGTGCAAATTAAACCATTACTGATGATGTTTATGTGACTGTTTTTATGCTAACAAAACTCTAAGTGCTCTGTAATAACTCTCAATACACCTTTAAAAAATACATTTTAAATTATGCTAAAACTGTGAGTGGTTTTCACATTAAATTTAAAAGACTTTGGTGTTCTGAAAGTCATTCACAGTACTTGATGAAAATGACTCATCCTGTACACAGTATTGCATAATACTGTTATGCAGTAACCTCATTACAACTTTGTTGGAAAAAAATGACTATTAATTAGGTAAGAGAAGCTGGATGTCTAAAGTGGAAGCTATGGAGTATTTAATAAGCTAGAGCTATTTGGGGATTCCATTGCAACAGAAGAAGAAATTTTCTGAAAGTCTTCACCTAACCAAACCTGATGAGGAAGTAGAAGTCAATATATGACAATACAGGGCAACTTGAGAAACCGATACTCATCATGGCAACTAACATCGCTTTTCTTTACCACTTCTCAACATTTTCTTGAAATGTCTGTTATTAATACTTCATTAGAATGGATAAACACATAAACCTATATATGCCTGTCTCCCAATATTCAGACTGCTGATATTCCAAAATTTTCCCTTGGCTCTTTTTTCTTAAGAACTAATTATGACTTTTATCTATTTAATTAGTTTCCATTTTTATTACAAAATGAAATATCCACTTGAATTAATTTGTTCCACTCTCAATATATTATCCAGTTCATGATGTTATAACTTCACTTTGCAATTTTTTTTATTAATAAAAAGTCTAACAAGCCAAAATTTCAGCTTCAGGAAAATATCCTGGGTTTCATTACCAGTCAGCAGGAAAGGTAATAATTTTCCACGATAATGGACTCGTATTTCAGTCTACCAACAAGTGAATTCACTTAGCTCAAAGAAACTTTTTAGAAACACAAGCAGTGTAATGTAAATGTTCAAAGTTAGCAGAACTAAGTAGAATCTAAATTTATTAACAATATTTATGCCACTATCATAGAATCATAGAATGACCTGGTTGGAAAAGACCTTAAGATCATCAAGTCCAACCATAGCTTAACATCTTCCTGTACACAATTGTTTGGCCATGGCATTAAGCACCTCATCCAGACATCTTTTGAACACCTCCAGGGATGGTGACTCCACCACTTCCCTGGGCAACCTATTCCAAGTGCCAGATGACCATTTCAGAAAAGAAAGTTTTCCTATTATCCAGTCTAAACCTCCCCTGGTGCAATTTGAGGCTATTTACTCAAATCCTATCAGTTGTTACTCAGGAGAAGAGGCTGGCCCCCACCTTGCTACAACCTCTTTTGAGGTAGTTGTAGAAAGCAGGGAGTTTTCCCCTCAGCTTCCTCTCCTCCAGGACAAGCAACCCTAGCTCCCTCAGCTGCTTCCTATAGAATCTGGTATCAAAACCCCTCATCAGTATTGTTACTCTTCTCTGGACACACTCCAACATCTCAATGTCCTTCCTGCAGTGAGGGGCCCAACACTGAACACAGTACTCAAGGTGTGGCCTTGAGTGGTTCCATTTTTCAGTACATCTTGTTCTGTTGGCAAAAAACATAGTATTTCAAACACTGATGATATTTAGGAAATACTTCTTCCACTTGAAAATACATGCTAAGGCAGCATTCAGTACCTTAGGTTTTAGTTAGAAATAAAACTCTTAAGTGCAGCTGGGTTTGAGAAACACTGATAATAAAAGCTTGGTTTACTTTTAATGGACTCTGCATCTGGTTTGTTTTTCAGTCCTTTGATTCTTTAACACAGAAGTAGCTTCAGTTTTTCCTCTAATTAGAATTTTTTTTGCATTTTCCTTGTTTTTCATGCAATGGTAGTGGAAAAAAATGCAAAAAACCCCTTTGAAATACAATGTATCCTGGTGTAATCTCTATAATTCTAAGAATATATTTCATCCAGTACTGAACTGTAACAAATTACCAGATGTTTAAGAATGCTACTATGAAATAAACCCAAGGTATAGTTAAAGTCTGAACATTTTTTTTGTCAAGTTACAGCCATATCTAAAGTGTATCTTGTTCATACCAACAAATAATCCACTTTTTAATGAATTATGTACAAGTAACTACTTGCTCTTATATTGCAAAAGTAAATAAGCCTGAAAACCCACTTTTGTGCATGGTTTATAAAAGGAATAGAAACAGGTGGACAAGGCAAATGTTAAGAGGGGCCATCATTAAACAGTGTATTTAAGAAGTATGCATTACTTCAAAATATGCCACTCAGTGCTTCATCTGACTGCTCCTTTATTTTTTAACACAGGCCAGTGTTTGTGTAATCACACAAGTTAAAAAATTTGTGAAATAAAAAAAAAAGAATTTACAGTGAGCTTAAGTGACAGACTTCAAGTACAGAGCTGTACATAATGCTACTGAGAGAGGAATGCCTAAAAAAAAATTAGAAAGCATATGATTTCAAGACATCAAAAATACCAACTTCATGTAAAAGATTTGTTCAGCTATTCTGTATCTTTCCTCATGATTGCTTTTTTTTTTTTGGTCAGTATACATTTTGCAAGACAAGTGCTTCCTACATCACTGAGCATAGTGATGTTATAGGGATGAGAAAATTGCAGTGTAATGACAGAACACATTCTAAAAAGTGGTTTTCTTCAAAGACTGTATTCATCACATATAGATACATATATAGTATCATGATATATAGTAAGATCTTTCATTAATAAGGAGAGACAGAAAAAATTGAAACACCTAAATTGTTTTATTTTCACATTTGAATACAAACCCTACAAAAGAAGTCATTTACACAACTACATCAAAATATACCAAAGTCTAAAAGATAAAGATACAGAAAGTATTATTGTTCTTCAGTCAATGATTTTTAGGGATGTCAGTAATTCAAGGCAGGCCATTGCAAGTATTAAATCATAGATAAAAATTGTTGGTGGAAGACATAAAACTAATTCTCAGGAAACCTGATTTTTTTCAAGACAGAAGGACAGCTATTTAAGGAAAACATGAAAAATTAGTCTGAATGAGAAAGCAAATGAGGCTATGCTACTCTAACATACAAAAAATGAGCTCAACAAACGTTGAAAATATAGAGAAAAACTGAACTCAGCAAAGAGCTGTATTAACAGAATTGTAAACTGAAAGATTCAAACTTCAAGAGAACAGTCTGGGAAATGTGGACATTTAAGGGAATGAGCTAATTCACTTCATATTAGTTTAAATCTAGGAGACATTGCAAAATACATAAAAAACATATGAAACCCCTAAATAGATTTCTCTGATGTTATGCTCAGCCTTCCATTTTCTCTTGCTGTTAAAGTCAGTAGTTTGACAAGGGGTGTATAGTCAGCTGTGAATATCCAAGTCTGTCACCAGCACAGAATCACATCAATGTTACCTTCCTCCTTGTTTTAGGATTGCTTGTAGTCACATTCCTGAGTTTTCTAACATGTTCTATGATTCACTCTTTTTCAGTTTTGCAACTCCATGTTCTATCAGAATTCACTATGTGTGGTGTACTTCACCTGTTTGGATAGGTTGTGGGTGTTGGGGTTGGGTTTGGTTGGTGGGTTTTTTGTGTGTGGTTTTTTTTTTCCTTTTCTTTTCTTTTTTAATCTCTGTGACTTTAAACTCATTTTACATAGCTCCTAACCTTGCATTTCTTTGACTACTAGCATACATTGGTGAGGCCATAGGGCTTGCAGTATCAACAGGTGCCTGTACTTTCAAGGTTCCTGAAATCACCCCATGCCTATACTTCTCAATATTGTATTGTATTCAAGAGTCAGAGAGAGTTGCTACAGAAATATTTTCTATCACCATCTGTTGGTTATAAAATATATATAACAAGGCAAAATTTTACTAAAGTAAGCAAAAGCTAAAACCACATCTGCAGTTATCACCCGGTCATTAGATCATTGCAATTACAAGCTAAAATACAGCTCAAAACTGGTCAAGATCAGTCCTGATGAATTTGAAGCCTTTGTTGTTGGCTTAACACAAATCCTATAAGCTTGTTACAACTGCACCTTAATATTCCCTGGGTTACAAAGCTACGCTTGTGCACTTGTCAAAATAACAAAGGTCACTAACAGTGAAGGAGATAACAGGAAAAAGAAGAGAAGCACCAGCAGCCTGCTCTCCTCAGGAAATGTCTCTCAGCACTGAAAATCTCAACTAATGCTACATTTCATTACACTCAGAAATGTGACTGCAACTGAATGTGAAATAAATTATTTCAAAAAATTTAAAAAGTGAATAATTATGATAAAGTGGTTTCTCAGGCCAACAAAACCTATAAACCATCAGAAAATAGTTTTGAAATTAAATGCACTGGCACACAGTTATATTACAGACAATTATAACAGATGAGTGATTGGTAATAATGCTGCTGCTATATATATGTGTGTGATTTTAATATGATGGACTTCAAGATACCATCACAGTAGACCTATCAAACTGACTTTTCAGCTGAAGTCATTTAAAACTTACTCCAATTAAAAGTGGTTAAAAATTGCAGTGGAGGTGAATAAAGCCTTAAAAGTTGCAACAGAAGGACTTGGCCACAATCACTTTACTTCTTAGCATCTAGTTGAGTTTTGTGAACTCCGAGATAATTAGTCGAATGGCAAAGAATGTATTATAATCTTAATCTTACAAAGATCATTTGTCTTTTACTTTCATTACATCACCTAAAGACTATTTACTCCTCAAGATGTTTATATTTTATATATGATAATTTCAAAGCTGGCTCTTCTATTCATAGAGAAAGGATTTCCCACATATACACTTAGAATTTATTCCATTCTGAACATACTTTCATTTAGCTGGCTCACTAATCAACTCTTTTTAGTGTTAGATTTCATTTCATAATAACAAATACAACCCTTTGCAACTTTAATACTAATATTTGCTAACCACAAATCCTTTCAGGGCTATCGTCTTAGTGAAGAACTGCTAACTTGACATGTGAGTTTACCAAGTTTTAAGATGATTGGGTGTACTCATTGAAAACCAACTAAACAACAAAGAAAACAACCACAAAACCAAACCAAAACATCTCTGAACTAAAAGCATACTCTCCAAACCTTGCAGTGAAGTGCCTGGGTGCCAGTAACTTTCCCTGCTTATGTCATCTTCTGACTCTTTATGTCAGAGTTGTGGGCAATGCATTGGTGCTCCAGATACCTGTAAAATCTGTTCAGTGTTCATAAACATGAAACAAGTCCTCACTGTGAAATGACATAGTAGAAGTTTTTTTCCATCTTTTACCTATGTGGTTCATTGATTTTCTGTCTTTTGTTGCTGTCTAAAGTCTGGTTTTATTTTCTGCTTCATCTCAAGCCTCCTGAGTCCTTATTGTTTTTCAACTTATATTCTTAAATTCCTTGATTTGTTAAGACTTTGATAAACTTGTATATCAGTTTATCAATTATTCAAAGGACTATATGAGATCAGATTATCAAACTCAAGAACATACAATGCCATCATCTTCCCGAACTCCATAATACCATACAATTACTTCAAATGCATGTGCAATAACTTTCCTCCTATGCCAAGAACTTAGTTGTTCATACAATGCCACGCAAGGTGACTGCATTTGTTGTGAATAGTTTATGAATCCAAATTTAAGCCAGAGTTGCAACACGATACATATGAATGTTATCTCTGTTTACAAAAGCCTCAAGAAATACATATATGCAAGAAACACCAAACTGACATCACAAATAGAATAGACCAGACCAGACCAGGTTGGAAGAGACCTTCAAGATCATCGTGTCCAACCTATTATCCAGCACCACCTAATCAACTAAACCATGGCACGAAGGACCCCATCAAGTCTACTCCTAAACACCTCCAGTGATGGCGACTCCACCACCTTCCCAGGCAGCCCATTCCAATGGGCAATCACTCTCTCTATGAAGAATTTCTTCATAACATCCAGTCTAAACCTCCGCTGGCACAGCTTGAGACTGTGTCCTCTGACACAGTATGGTACTAAATAACATAGGGTTTCTGCAACATTAATTGTCAGCTTGTCAGAGCTGCCAACAGTTTAGTTCCAAAGTTATGACTTCTCTGATAGCAACAAATTTTCTCCAAAACTTTTATCTGTGTGATTGGAGTGATGGTTAAAGTGCAGTTAGACCTAAGTTAAAGACTACAGCAATAATAATTTTAAAATACTGACATAGTTGAGAGTAACTTTTTAATAATAAAGATTAAAACCCCCCAACAATAGGAAAGCTGAGCTAAATGTTGGGTACAAACAAAGTTTTATTTAACTCTAGTTAAACAGAATGCTTTACTTTTAGTGGCATTTTTTACTGAAGCACCATTGCATGATTTCATGAAAATATGTTCTAATGTAGAATTGTATCAGGAGGAACAGAGAGGTATTCTTATCACCAAAATCAGTTATCTTGTATCTGAAGGTGATGAAGTACATTACAAGAACAGGAGGATTATACAATGCTAGAAATTAAATTCACAAGTACTATACAATTTAAATTTAATAGCAGAGGATGAGTGTGTATTGCCCCATATTGCTTCATTGGATTTTACTAAAATGCAATAATAATTTGAAAGACCTGTGTTGTATCTATGTTTAGCATGGAGATCATCAGGAATTACATTGCTTGAAGGGCAACATCATGATTTACACCACTGTTACAAAGGGCAAAAATTCCTAGGTCATAGAAAACTATCTTACATTAGTGAGTTTCCTGCTCTTTCATAATGACAGCTTCTTCTTAATGACAGCTAGGTCAGTACTTATCAATATCCTTATTTCTAATTTCTAAAACATTACTATGGAAGTACACATTGCAACATGTCTGGTTTGATTTTTTTTTCTTCTTCAATAATCCCATTCTTCTTATCCCTCCACCTTCAAATTAGTTGCAGCTTTTTTCTGTGGACAGATGGAACTCCAAGTATTTTGAAAAATATCTGGAGCTCTGGTTTGCACACGCAGATGCATATACACATGAATACATGAATTGCGCTAAGAAGCAATAAAGAATTTTCCCTATGTTATATTCACAAAATAAGGAAAAAAATGGAGGGTGCTTAAAAGCAAGGAGATTTGAAAATAGAAGTTTCTATTAGAATGTATGCTATTACCAGTGGTGCATGTTACATTACTTCAGTGATAAGCAAATGGATGTAATTCAATATAATTGAATAACTTCTACAAATCTGGATTAAAGCTTTGACAAGTAACATGCAGTGTGGCACTTCACGTCCTACAAAAAGTTAGTCCCACAAACACAGTGGATTCTCCTTTGGCAAAACCCTTTTCTGAGGAAGAACAACAGAATTTGTACATGAAGAAACAAGGAACTGTCAAGCTGGGTCTGTCAAATATTACTTTCCTGTAGTCTACCTACAAATGAAAATAAATGCTGATGGGGCTTTCTTTTTTCACTTTGTTTTGTGGTTAAACCAGTCAGAACTCAACATTTGCTTTATAAAAGATTTCTGATAGATAATAATTTGATCTCAAAAGTACACGAGAAAACAGAATAACAAAGAATCCTAAAGTGGTTTGGGTACTGAAAAGTAATGCTTTTTTTTATGGTGTTCAGTGACAATTCATTTTTGTATTAAATAATTGATCATAGCTCCTAGGGTTTGGATATTTTATTTTATGTTCATAATGGTACATTTTATGTGACATTAATAACATGATTTGTCGTGGATAAACAAGCTAAAATGAACCAAGATGCTAAAATGCCTGGTAAATGAAAGTAAACAATGAATGAAAGGGAGACTTTTCAGGAGTTTCAAACACACAATGTGAAAGTCTTCGGAAAGCGATGTAGCTCATGCTTAGCAACATGGAAAAACATTTGATTAAAAAGACCAGCACTGAGATATAGGATCTGTTATTAGCTGTTCAAAACTTGTTTCAGTCAGAAAATTTAACATTCTGCCTATCCTTTGCTGGCATATCTTCCTTCTTCATGAGAAAATGTCTTTAGTCATCGGCATGCTGTTATCTCAAGTACCTAGAAAACACAGAACACAGTACAACTCAGACACACATCCTGCACATGTGTTTGTACTGGAGTTCCACTTTAGTAAACAGGACTGGTTCCATGATTTAGACCACATGTCAATAAAGAGAGAGCTCAAAGCAAAGGAACATGATTCCTGAGTATCTACATAGTATACATTATGGAAGTTTGGAAAATATTTATCAGGATACTTATTTATAAGGGGGAAAAAAAGACATTTTGGGTGCTGTGCCTTATCATATAATTTAGACAGTCATCATTCTGACATTATGCATAACAATGTCAGAAACACACCAAAGAAATTTATACAGAACATGATATTGGATATAATCAAGACAAAATCGTTTTACTTGTTTATTTTAGAACACAATAAATTCTGCTCTATTTCATTTTAGGAGAAAACAGACTAGTGGGAGCAAAGAAAAACCTACAGAGGACAATGTCAGTAGATCTTGACTTACAATACTAACAATGAATTTTGATTATTACAGAAAATACAAGCATGTGAGATAAGAAACATATCTAATGTGAAAACTAACTTAAGTCTTTCAAGCTACCTACAGAAATGTTAATCATAGATGTCTCAAAATACTTTTCAGAAATGCCATAATTTTTCATTGATTCTACAGCCATCATTTTTCCCCAAGGTCAGTTGTTCCTACGTTAATTTACTGACAACCTCTAACTGTGGAAACCAGAATTCATGTTAATTAGTTATTTTTTTGTCAAGAAGGTAAAATAATAATGAGAAGAATGGCCATTTGCTTTCAGGATAAGCCAGGACTCAAATATGAGTTTCTGAAAAAGGAAGTGAATGTGCAATAAGCAATATGATGCCTATAAACTATTTATGAAAAGAAATTTAACCCACAAATTAAGAACTAATGGGTTAAATATTGCTAAACTTAGTCAGGTGAGTAATGTCATCTATTTCAGTACAATTCATAGAAGCAGAGCTATACAATTTAACTAAAATGAAACCTTAAGCAACATCCATAACAGCACTAATGTGTGATAGATGATCACCACAGCAGCAATTAAATACTCTGTAGATCATCTACTATTCTGAAGATCCACTTTATGACTAGAAAGCAAATATGTTCATTTTTGTGGACCATGTACTTCCCCTCCCCCCCCCACCCCCAGTTGTCAATTCAATTGTATGAGCTTCACTGGTGAGGCTAATTTCAGTATAAGTAATTTTCCCACCCTCTTCACCTCTATAATTAGTTGGCAGGATAGAAAGCTTTTTCTGTGGATCTAACATCACTCCCAAGTGGTTACATGTTTGCCGTCTTGTCCATGTTTGATGTGAGGCGTTAATTAGAGAGAGTTACCTGTAGCACACTCCTAGATATAAATCAAATGACATTTTTGCCTCAAAACAACCAGGTGTTTTATCCTTTGCTCTTTTCAAATTAATCTCCTAGAGATTTGGCTGTGATTTAGTCATTTACTGCCATTATAATTTCATTGTATTGTTTGATTAAAAATTAGGATCAAGCCTGTGACCAAAAAACCTGTAGTCAAGCTTTTTGCTCTGTCATCCTCTGCTACAAAGGTTTTAACTTTTGTTGCCAGTATCACACTTACTGCTGAATTAGACTCACTTTCCTGCAGAGATACTCATCTAATGGTTCTATTACATTTAATTTCCTTCTTGCTTATGTACAGTCCTGAAGTGTTTCGAGCAACACCACACTGTTTTAATTTCAAGGAAATATGTGTCGAGGAGTTTGAAAGCCTAACTTATGAATTATGAATTCATGTTAAGTAACGGGTAGTTTCAAGTTTACTAATTTAGGAATGTTCAGGACTGCGTACAATAAATTTTAAGGCTGCCATCACACTCCTCAGGAGATATCCAGATGAATCCACAAGAATTGTTTTTCTCAGTTTCAGATGCATTTTTTTTTTTTGTAGGTGAGAGATCTAGGTGTGCTTGCAGGGGCATTATATCATTGCCATTACAGAGACATGGTGGGATAAATCATATGACTGGAATGCTGTCACAGACCACACAGGAAAGACAGACCAGCAAGACGGGGTGGAGGAGTTGCTCTTTACACAAAAGAGAAACTGGAATGTATCAAGCCCTGCCTAGGGGGGAGAGAACAATGAGTTGAAAGCTTGCAGGCAAGAATTAGAGGGCAGGTTAAAAGGAGTAGGAATCAAGAGATGGGTCCAGTTTCTTCTCAGTGGTGCCCAGTGATAAGACAAGGAACAATAGACACAAACTAGAACACAGGAAGTTCCACCTAAGCATCAAAGTAAAAAAGTTTTTGCTTTTGTTAACTGAGCACTGGACCAGGGTGCCTAGACAGATTATGAACTTCCCTTCTCTTGAAATTTTCAAACCCTTCTGCATTAACAGAAGAGTTGGACTAGACGATGTCCAGAGGTCCCTTCCAATCCCTACAATTCCATGACTACAATGATATTCTGATATGACAATTATCTTCGATACATGTTGAGTTTAAAGCAGTTGCTCCCATATAAAAAAATGTAAAAGCACACTGGAACTTCAGGTACTGTGCACTAGATTTCACAACTTGCTCATATTGGAGCAAGCTGAATCAGTTTTCTAGAGGTCGGATTGATGCATTTACATGGTCATTTCTTCCCTTTTGGGATCAATATTGGAAAAAACAGTCTTGGTGTTGGGCAAGCACTGCTCAGCAGTAGCCAACACACCGGTGTGTTAACTACAGCCATGCAGCTACCACAACAACACACAGCACTACTAAAGATGCTGTGGAAAGAATTAACTCTATTTCAGCCAAACCCAAAAAAATACCAACCACAAAACCAAAACAAAGTAAACAAAGCCAACAGAACAAACCAACCAACCAAAAAAACCACAAAACCCCCCAAACACAAAGAAAAAACCCAGAACAAAAATAAGCAAGCAAACAATACAGAAACAAGATAGCAGAACCTACTACTTTCTAATATACCTAGAGAACCAGCACTCCAGGTCATATTTAACTGGTAATTGACCTTAGTGGCTCAAATATAACAGCACCTATTTTATTTTCCCCATGACTTTTATCAAGGCTGTCCATTACTGTAATACAAACCAGAAAGCTATGTATATTAGTAGGAAGTCAAATTCTCATCAATTCAATGTAAAGATTTCAAGTGATCTCGCCTGTGAATTTCTTAGGACAAACAATGTCTGTATTTCCCTGCCCCCCCGTCCCCATTTTTGGTACTCCACTGCAGATTATACCTTCCACCTACAAGAGAACACATGCATTTGTTCATAGAGCAAGACTTTAAAAGATTAGGTTTTCTGCAACTAGCACGGATAGTCATCTTTCTAAGAAAAGCTGTGATCTCTGGAATATGAACATAAGTTCTATGAAACAATTATTTTCTGACACCTCAGCCTGGGTATTTTCAGTTCTCCCTTAAGCCTGCATGTTTGTCTGTGCCAAGGTATCTGTTGCAAAAGAAGCTAAAAATATGAGGTTTGTTGAGTTTCAAACTATATTACCCTCTCAAAGATACCAACATCTTTAAATATTTTAAAATGAAAATAAGGCAGCATAGTCTTAACAGGTACAACATTTTAGCCAGTATCTGATACACATTATCTAATACTTACACATTCTGTGAATTTTGATATCTGTATTTCCTTAATTAATACTGGAATCAAAGACATGAAATGTTTTACAATTAATTTTCTGTTATTAGAATGAAAGAATTCTGTTGTGAATTCAAAATATTGCCATTGCAATCAGTCTGCATTTTGTTTACCCATGCATGACAGTTTTTGATAAGTTGTCTGTATCAAGTTGACAGGTGCATTCATCTCAGTGCTGATTGAGACCTCTCAGAGCATTTGAGAGGCAGCTTGCCCCTGGTTCATACAGTAAGAAATCTGGAAACACAGACCATGGCTGGAAGAGGATTCAGAGTTCCCTTTGCGCTTATGTCTCAGACTTGTTCATCACTGGCATACAAGGTTTGCACTCAGCTAAGCCTTTGTGGCCTGAAGGCACAATTACCCGTCACACATCACACAAAGACATGATGCCCAAATGTTTCAATTTAATGGGCTTTAACAAACTATTCAGAAATAATTTCATCAAGTAAGAAGTTATAGAAACTGCTTTGAGTTGAATTTCCCCTCTCCCTACCTCAGGGCTCCAATACTTTTGTTTAATAATGCATTAAGAGCATTTGTGATCAAAGAATGTCTAACTGCAACGAACCAAAAGGATGTCAGTCTGATAATACTGAAAGAGTCATGTAAGTTTGGTATTCTGTGGGAACAGGAACTTAAAGTCTGAACCAAGATTTCTGAGAAAACAGGCAACTCATGTGTCATGAGGATTCTTAACACTGCATTTTATAAAACTAAGAAGTAACTTTAAGTGTTGGCTTACAATGATATTTATATTAAATAAGACTTCCAAGATGATGTTGTATTTTAATTTGCAGAGGAACAAGCAATTAGTACAACCATGGTAACCTAGCCACTAGACAAATGACAGATACTTTATTAACTCCTCTCCCTTCCTAGAAGGAAAAGAAAAAGAGAATAAGGAAAGAACTTATGGACTGGAAAAGAAAACAAAGCAGATTTAATGAAAATTAGGACAATAAAATGAAATATATACAAACCCGGTATTGAAACCAACCCTCCTGGTTACAATTACATCACCATGGGTGCTTTGGCCAGGCACTGGGCGAGTTCCAGTCCTTCAGCTTCATACAGAACACAACACAAATGGCCTCAAATACCTTGTTTGTCAGTTTGGGTCACCTGTCCTGTCCGCTTCTTCCTACAGGTGTGACCTTTTACTTTGCAGCATCCCAGTGTGGGACACAAGATTTAGTAGTGACCTTGGTCTCCATAGGAGCATAAGCAAGACACTTTCTGCATACTAACCCTTAATAGTAACAATAAATATCAAGTGACATCACCACTAGAAGCAGACACTGCCTACACAAATATGCCATTAACTTCAGAAAGTGCAGTCACTTAGAAAAGACTTCACTGAAAAGTTAAAAATAAGTAATAATAAACAAATATCACTGAAAAGAATTAGTTTTGTCCTAGCTCAATCTAGGACACCTGGTTAGGTGAACATAACTGATTTTTCCAAGACCAGAACATGCACTAAGCATGGAATTATTCAGAGATGTTAAGATAGGATTCTTTTAAAAGAATGAGTAACTACCAAAAAGGATTAAAACTAGCAAGATAAAAAACTTCCTCCATTAACTGGAATGATCTCCTTACATGTCAACTGCTGCATCTTGTGTAATTCAGCAGAAAAGCATTTCCTTACTCTATGTCCTATAAACAAAAAGATGAGAAATAAACAACTGGCAGTCATGGATAGGGGGAAGCTTTGGGCAAAGTACAAACAGATTCTAGTGGGAACATAGGAAAAAAAAAAAAAAAAAGAGAAACCTGTATTATTCTGAGTACAAAAAACCCTCTACTGCTATGAAGTTCCTGTAACAGAGCAATAACTCTGTGTAATCCTCTATAGATCCATATGAACATTATGTATTTATCTCATACCTACACATCTGCAAGGAGGAAATAAATTTTTTTGGAGTTGCTGAGCTGCTGCTCTCCATGATGTATAATTGGGCTAATAAATATATTCATTCATGAATGATTAGTCACTAGCTGAAGTCAAAGAGCTGAAATCCAGCTCCACAGTCACCCATTAAAACATCCTTATGCTACTACTTACAGACAAAGAATTCAAAAGCTGTCAGATGGTTATAAATTCCGGTTTTATACATACATATCTTATCATACATTAATTTTATTTTTCCTCTTGTAAAAGATCCCACCACCTTAAGAAAAGATTCATATAGATACAATTCACAGGAAAATATAATCCCTTTCATGCTAAATTTTGTATATTGGAGTTCTTTCTGTTTCACAGTCAACCACCAGGTCTTACTTCCTCTTCTCCTTCTGGAGCAGAGGGGGTACCCATGGGAACAGAAGGGGAAACTTTGTCACTGGGAGGTTGACAGAGCCCTGGTGCAGGCTGCCCAGAGAGATTGTGGAGTCTCCTGCTCTGGAGAGCTTCCAAACCCATCTGGATGCATTCCTGTATGGCCCATCCTAGGTGACCCTGCTCTGGCAGGGGGCTTGGACTGGATGATTTTTCAAGGTTCCTTCCAAACCCTACCATTCTGTGATTCTGTGTAATGGAGATCCATTAGCCTTGAACAAACTTTGTGTTCAAATTTGTTGGCCAAGTGCTTTTTTTGGTGTTCTTTAAAGTTTATTGGTTTTATTTGCTTTGAAATAATTTGCATGTTCACCTTTGTTGCAATAATGCTGCCTTCCATCTGATTTTCATTTAGTGGCAGGGAAGGGAAAGGACAGACTCTTTGAGCATTTATCCCTGCTGTTTGAAAGTGCTCTGCAAAAGAAATCACTCTGGCAGGACCCATTTGATGGGAGTTTTGATGAAGTTAACATAGTAGGGAAATCCTTGGGAAGTCCCCAGCTAGTGGACTCTGATGTGTCAAGCATTCAAACAATTCCATCTGTAGATCAAGCTGCTACTGGACGCATTTATCAACCTCCCGGTTGTTTAATTGGGGATTCTGCTGCTCCCACACTCAATTTGGATTTTGTCATTTACTAGAGCAGCACCCTGGTTGGGTTTAGGAAGGAAAGTAAAAGCATCCAAGTGTCTCAGCTGCTTTCAGATGCCTTCTTCAGAAACCAGGAATAGTTCCAAAGTCTCAATCTCATTAGAACTTTCATCATACACTCGGAATTATTATTTTTTTTTAAGTTCAATGATGGAATTTGGAGTGAAGGATTCTTTGAACACTAACTCCATTCTAATCCTAGATCTGTACTGGAGGGACTCAAAGCAACGGGAGTCTGCCTCCCTTGAACTTGCAAAATTCCAAGTCTCATGTTTACAGCCTCAGCCACCTTCTCCAGCTTCAGTTCAGTCCAGCTGCCTCAGTCAGCTTATTTAACAAGCATGCCCCTCTTCCTCAGCTCCTCCAGCAGATTTCTTCCAGCTTCACTGTGGACCTGCCGTAGCTCTCAAAGCACCCTGAGAATTTCTCTTCCCAGACCATTTCATAGCATCACCTGGATGGAAAATGCCTTCAGATCATCAGTTTCAACCCTCACCTAACATTTCCCTGTACACAGTTCTTAGATTACATCCTTGAGCACCTCATCAAAACATATTTTAAATGCCTCCAGGGATGGTGACTCCACCAGCTCCCTGGTCAAACATTGATGACCCCTCCAGAGAGGAAATTTTTCCTAATATCCAACCCAAACTTCACCAGGTGCAACTCAAAGCCATTTCCTCTTCTCCTGTCACTTAATCTCAGGCACAATAACTTACCTTCTTGTCAGATATGTTTTCTACATCTCTCCCATTCAAAGCATTATAAAAGAAAAAAAGAAAGAAAGAATAAAAGCTGAAACATATATAGTGGAAATGATAATAAAACACCCAGATTTAGAACCAGAGAATTGTTTGGGCTGGAAAAGCCCTCTAAGATCACCCAGTCCAACACCACCATGGCAAATAAATCATGTTTCTGGAACACCTCCATGAATGGGGACTCCACCCACTCCCTAGGCAGCCTGTTCCAATCCCTGACCACTCTTGCAGCAAAGAAGTGTTTCCTGATGTTCAGTCTAACCTTTCCCTGGCACCCCTTCAGGCCATTTCAAGGGGTCAGCTTTATTCACATTCAACAAAGACAGACATCCCCTCAAAAGAGGACAATGCCATGCTTTAGTCTTGCTAAGGGGAAACAGGACCTCCAAGGACCGGGACCATCCTACACCCTGCCTCAACACCTCCTGCTCCACCACCACCCTTTCTGCACCCATCCCAGAGCCAGGAGCAAGGCCCTCAGCCAGCCAAGACACCACACAGAGGAGCTCAGCCCCAGTAAGGAAGCCCAGCCAGCACCTATAGAGAATATTATAGGAACAAGCAACCCTCTTCCTACCTAACCGGGGGGCCACCAGGCCCCCCGGCCTTTGTCCCTCCCCCCCAGTCACATGGTGTGCACCATGGGGACTCACCAGTGATGAGAAGAGGATCCCTCAGCCCAAATGGGCTCAGCTTAGAGCTTCTGCCTTTCCTGGGGGGGATTAAAAAGGGGAATGGGTGGGGAAGGCAAAGTGGCCACACCTGGGGTAGGAGGAGTCTCCAACAGAGCCCAGGTGCTCCAGAATTGAAGGGAAAAAAAGAGGAAAAAAAGGGGGGAAAAGGGGCAGACTGTGAAGTCAGTGTTATTGAGGAAGAGTGGATATTAAAACAGTATTTGAATATGAATGATTGACTTTTAGTGATTGCTAGATGCTTAATTTGGCTACTTTCAAGGTGTTCCTTTACCCTTGGATATTAGATGATTTATTGACCAGGGGCAGGGATTTGCTTGACCTTTGGAAAGCAGGCGGGGCGGGTAACTTGAGGTACATTTAATGATGTTGTTGTAACATGTAGGAAAAAAAATAGAGAGGCAAAAGCCCAGTTAGAACTTAAGTTGGCCACTTCTGTGAAAGATAATAAAAAGCATTTTTATATATATGTTAATGTTAAAAAGAGGAACAAGAAGAACCTCTACTCTTTATTGGACTTGGAGAAGAATTTTGTAACTAAAGATGAAGAAAAGGCAGAAGTACTAAATACCTTCTTTGCCTCCGTTTTCAACAGTAATGCAGGAGGACTTCAGGACAAGTGGCCTCCTGAACTGGTAGATGGGGTCAGTGAGTAGTACAGTGCCCCTGAAATCCATGAGGGAGCAGTTAGGGACTTATGAGCCATCTGGATACTCACAAGACCGTGGGACCAGATGGGATCCATCCTAGGGTACTGAGAGACCTGGCAGCTGAGTTGGCCAAGCCACCATCCATCATTTACCACCAGTCCTGACTCACTGGAGAGGTCCCAGATGACTGGAAACTGGCCAATGTGGTGCCCATCCACAAGAGGGCTGGATGGAAGAACCTGGAAACTACAGGCCTGTCAGCCTGACCTCAGTGCCAGGAAAAATTATGGAGCAGATCATCTTGGAGGCAATCACAGCACACCTGCAGAATGGCCAAGGGCTCAGGTCCAGCCAACATGGATTTAGGAAGGGCAGGTCCTGCCTGACCAACCTGACCTCCTTCTATGATCAGGTGATTGCCTGGTGGATGTGGGGAAGGCTGTGGATGTAGTCTACTTGGAATTCAACAAGACCTTTGACACCATCCCCCCACATCAAACTCCTGGCCAAGCTGTCAGCCTGTGGCTTGGACAGCAGCACTCTGTGCTGGGTTAGGAACTGGCTGGAGGGCTGAGCCCAGAGTGTGGTGGTGAATGGTGCCACATCTGGCGGCCAGTCACTAGTGGCGTCCCCCAGCGATCAGTTCTGGGCTTCATTCTGTTCAATATCTTTACTGATGATCTGGATGAGGAGATAGAGTCTATCATTAGTAAGTTTTCAGATGATACCAAGCTGGGGGCAGGTGTTGGTCTGTTAGAGGGTAGGAAAGACCCTGCAGAGTGACCTTGGCAGGCTGGGCAGATGAGTGGAGTCCAACAAATTGAGATAAAGAGTTTACTGAGACGATAATGCTATACAATTACCTTAGTAGAAGCCATGTGGAGGTTTTTTATTTATTGAACTTGATATTGGACTATCAGAATTGTGTTTGGGTTTGTCAATAAATCATCTAATATCCAAGGGTAGAGGAACACCTTGAAAGTAGCCAAATTAAGCATCTAGCAATCACTAAAAGTCAATCATTCATATTCAAATACTGTTTTAATATCCACTCTTCCTCAATAACACTGACTTCACAGTCTGCTCCTTTCCCCCCCTTTTTGTCCTCTTTTTTTCCCTTCAATTCTGGAGCACCTGGGCTCTGTTGGAGACTCCTCCTACCCCAGGTGTGGCCACTTTGCCTTCCCCACCCATTCCCCTTTTTAATCCCCCCCAGGAAAGGCAGAAGCTCTAAGCTGAGCCCATTTGGGCTGAGGGATCCTCTTCTCATCACTGGTGAGTCCCCATGGTGCACACCATGTGACTGGGGGGGAGGAACAAAGGCCGGGGGGCCTGGTGGCCCCCCGGTTAGGTAGGAAGAGGGTTGCTTGTTCCTATAATATTCTCTATAGGTGCTGGCTGGGCTTCCTTACTGGGGCTGAGCTCCTCTGTGTGGTGTCTTGGCTGGCTGAGGGCCTTGCTCCTGGCTCTGGGATGGGTGCAGAAAGGGTGGTGGTGGAGCAGGAGGTGTTGAGGCAGGGTGTAGGATGGTCCCGGTCCTTGGAGGTCCTGTTTCCCCTTAGCAAGACTAAAGCATGGCATTGTCCTCTTTTGAGGGGATGTCTGTCTTTGTTGAATGTGAATAAAGCTGACCCCTTGAAATGGCCTGAAGGGGTGCCAGGGAAAGGTTAGACTGAACATCAGGAAACACTTCTTTGCTGCAAGAGTGGTCAGGGATTGGAACAGGCTGCCTAGGGAGTGGGTGGAGTCCCCATTCATGGAGGTGTTCCAGAAAGGAAGGACAGAAAGTGAGAAAAATCAGGCAATCAACAAGTGTTCTATGAACTATATTGTAGGAAGGCATTCTTCCTTCTTCTTTGCAAAGCCTTTTCTTATTAATTGAATGTTAATTTTACAATATATAACTCGATTGTGTTAAGTAGAACCCCCTGTTCTTGTCAACTGTCTAAAAATAACAGTAAAATAATCACAGAAACAAAAGGGAAAGGCTTCAAAAAGGAAACTAATAAATCTGGCATTGTCATTTTTCAAAATAACTTGTGGAGCTATTTCCTCACTTTCTCAGCCCATGAAACATCCCTAAATGCCTGATGTACATTCAGATCAGTGAGAACTGGGTGCACAGATTTTTGCCAAGGGCTGAAATGGAAATCTGTGCAGATTATTGTGACAGAATTGCTATAAGTTCCAGAGTAAAACCTATGTCAGTCTGGTTTATTTTCAGATTTAAATAAAAACTTTAGTTGGAAGTTTGGTCCTCACTGAAAACAAATAAGCATATGTAATCACTGTCTGACACATGCTAAATCCCACTAAAGGACTATGTCATAGATCTGTATTTTTATTTCAGAGGAAAAAAATATAGTCTGAAGCCAATGACCTAAGTCCAACATTTTGAAGTGATATGAATACAGCTTTTCTGTTTCTGCAAAGTAGCATGTTCTCATTGCACAAACTTGCTGTTGCTGTTCTAGAGCTGTGTCCTAGTTCAGAGTGGGACAGGTCGCTCTGTTGTGCCAAAAGAGGCAAAAGAATAATGCTCTCACAAATGGATTGAATAATAATGGAAAGTTTAAATGGAAAAGGAATTCTTGTACTATGAAAGCTACAAAGCATAGTGGTGAGCAGAGCATATAAAGTTCAAAGAAATCCCCAATTTCACCTTAACGCACCACTTCCTTTACAGCAGACTGAAACCCCAACGCTCGCCTTCTCCCCACCTGCGGTTCACCAAAAACTCCAGGGCTCTTTCTCCCCTCCTCTCCCCCCTGCTATTGCTAGGCTATTTTCAGGCTGTCCAGGCCTAAACTGACCCCCTCCCAGATAAGAGAGAGGCTCTCTCTCCCATGTGAGCAGAGAGGGAAGAAAGAGAGAGGCACAAACTTTGCAGCCAGGTTTATAAGGGTGCAGGATTTGTGGACAGTAACATGAATTTCATGTGTCCACCTGCTAGACTGGACACTCTGCACACTGAAGGTCTGAAGTCTGTGGCTTCTCCTTGGAGGCACCCAGCTGCCTTTCACACTTTATCTAAAGATGATCTCTTTCTCTGTTTTACTTTGCACTCTTCAGTATTTGCTACTGCCCTAGCTCAAATCACCTTTCAAGTTCCAAAACTCAGATGTCTTCTGCTGACTATAGTTTCTCTTAGGGTTCTGCTTTTTATACCTATCCACTGACCTCAAAAGTATATACAGAGAAATTTGCCATTATGGCTAGTAATTAATTAATTAGTAATTGCATGGTTTAGTTGGTTGGGTGGTGTTGGATGATAGGTTGGACATGATGATCTTGAAGGTCTCTTCCAACCTGGTTTATTCTATTCTAATATTAGGAGAAGTAAGTATTTTTAAGAACTGCAACATACTTATTTTATCTTTCTACCTGCCTCAACAGAACTCAATATGGTGAGGAAATGCAGCAATTGTACTGTAGTGCGACACCGCACAATCATAAAACACACTTTGACTGCGTTACTGGCATGTCATTATTTGTCGATGTATCTAAGGAAAATACTGGAAGCATCTGAATCCCTTTTCCAAAATATGAAGCTGCATGTTTTCAAAGAAAGAATTGTAGAACTAAACAAACAAGTACATACATATTCCAGACATCATAAGGGTTTCCTCTACCTCTTTCTCGAAGATGCAATAATCATTCAGTACTATATCATGTAAATAAAATTTCTTATCCTATCTGATAAAGGCTACAGAATGGAATATTTACATAACTTTTAATTTACAACTGCTAATTTATAAGCTACATAAAATGTAGCAATAACACAAGCAGTTAGATAACTTACATTACAGGTAGAGCATAACCTAGAGTCCCTGAGTTGAGCTCCCTGACCCCAGGGCCACGTTGGTATAGCACAGCTAGATGACCTTGGCTCAGTCCTACAGAGAATGTTGTTAAGTTTTGAGAATACGTGAAGGGGAACCACATGGAATAAGCAATAACACAGGAGGAAGAGAAATTGTTGCAATGGCAATAGTTGGCAGCTCAGGGAATCACTAGGAGAGAAGCCAGACATGGAAAATATAACACCTTAAGGAAAAAGCAAGTAACTAGAACATAACAGATCAATGGTCAGAGCATTCAGGAGTCCCAGAACTGGTAAGTACATTAATGCGTACACTGGTACCATGCCTATGCACTTTATGTATTAGGCAGATATGCAATTTGCTATGTGTTTTAAAGCAGTGTATGCTCTCCTTGCACAGGATGTCTTTGTGTGCATAAGACAAAAGTGTATGCCTAGAAAGAAGTGTCTCAGCAGGAAGGTCTACAGAACTGGTAGAGAAATATTACAGCCTAGATTCTTTGGGCTGAAAGCTAGACAATTCCTGCATTCCTTTGGTACTATAAGGTGATATAATGGTGACATTACCAATCCTTGTAGCCAGATGCCCACCAAAGATGCTTTATCACTCCCCTTCTTAGATGGACAGGAGAGATGGAAAATATGACAAAAAGCACAGGAGTCAAGATAGAAACTATTTACTAAACCACAAAGCAAAAGCTGCATGTGAAAGCAAGAGAAAGGAAAGATGTTATACTCTACTTCCCATCAAGCGGGGCAATGTATGGTCCCTCCTGGGAAGCTGGGCTTCAATACATATAGCAGTTCTTCTGGAGAAGAAGAGCCATTAATTAATGTCCCCACACATCCTTCTTTCACTTAGCTTATATTTCTGAGCTGATGTCACATGGCATGGAATACCCCTTTGGTTAGTTTGGGTCAGCTGGCCTGGATGTGTCCTCTCCCAACATCTTGCACACCCCTTGGGGCAGGGGAATGTTGGAAATACCCAAAACACAGCACTGGGAAGATGCTCTGGGGAGAATAAACTCCTGCTCAACCAAACCAAATACAATCAAGACTTACTGGAGAAAGGATACAAAGAAGAAAAATCAATGCAAATACAAATTAAGCAGATTAAAGTATGGCTGCTAGGTGCTATAAGGAGCTTGCTGAAAAGTAAAAGTAATATAATCATCCTGTGTTGAGTCAAGCATGACTTAAATTCTTGAACTTTGAGTGTCCTGTATTGCACTCATTGATGCGAGTCCCTGTAGATGTAGAGTCCCTTAGGTATCACTCATTCAATTTAGGCTCAGAAAATATTGAATTCAATTTATGACAGTTCTTCTCAATCTTAATAAATATTTTCTTGAAGTACTGTATTCTGTTCCAAGCTCATTTGCTGAGGCTCTTAGCTTAGATATAGCCTCTTGTTAATAAGTGTTAATGGTTTCATCTCAAGATTCTACCATTTTCTAAATGACTAATGATTTCTGAAGCATTAAAATAGTTAGGGTGGGTTGGTGGGTTTGGGTTTGGTTTTGTTGCTTTTATTGAATTGTGGGGGTTTTTTGAGCATCTAACTGGAAACTAGGCAGTTCTATTGTTATGGAAACATAATTCTGCCAAACAGAATACACAGATCCTTAACATTTTGTCGTTTCCACATAATGTTTTACCAACTAGTAAAATTAAAATATGCACAAATGTTTGTTTCTGTATTAAACAAAATAAAGCTTTAAGAAAATTAGTTTCTGGCTTTACTAAACAAGAAGCCATTTACTTTAGGGTTGTATAGAAGAGGGAGTAGTGTGGAGTACAGAGAATTTCTGGACACCCCTACTCCGAATATTTTTTTTTTTTAATATTTCCATTAGAAGATTTGGTACTCTAAAAGACATATTCAGCCCAGAAGCATGTTGGTAGTGCTTCTTTCTGAAGAAAGTTGCAGTGCTATTAACAGGTGAATAATAAATGCTCCCAATAATTAGTGGAAAACAATTAGGGATGCACTTAAGATGAATGCTTACCTGACCTCTCTCTCCTCTTTCTGAATTTGGCTTTCTACCAGAACTAATGTGTTTGACAAACATGGAGTAATTACTTAAATGGGGAAGTCCCCTACATAATGTCCCCTTTGGAAGCCAATTTAATTAATGCCAATTAAAACTTCTAACTGAAAGCTGTAATAGTCTGCTCATTTTATTCTTACCAAAGCTTATGACAGAAAATAAGCTAACACTAGAGTAGCTGCCTAATGCCTTTTTGCAGGTGTAGAAGAACAGAAGGGTCACAAGATCATTTCAGTATGTATATATCTGTATGTTTGTGTGGCTGCACACATGTATAGACACAACAGTCTTTAATTTCAAAGGGGGAGGAGGACAAAACCAGGCTCACTGAAGACAATTCTGGGACAATTGTGAGGCAGGGCACCATCTCCACTGCTGTCCCAGGGGCTGTAGGGGATGGTGGATTCAGTGACACCCACAATGGCAATAGAAGCTCCTCTACTAAGTCTCTGAAGTGTCTATATACCAACACAAGAATCATAGGAAATAAATAAGATGAACTAGAAATCTAGTTCTAGAAACTAGACAATGCCTCTGGGTGCATTGTCAGGGCTATGATTTTTGTCACAATTACAGAGACATGGTGGAACAGCCCCCATGACTGGAATGTGGTTATGGATTGCTATGTACTTTTCAGGAAGGACAGACTGACAAGGTGAGGTGGTGCAGTTGATCTTAAGTGCAAATAGAATGTGTTGAGCTTAACCCAGGGGGAAATGATGAAAACATTGAAAGCTTATGGGCGGGAGTCAAGGAACATGCAGACATAGGTGATACGTTTGTGGGTGTTTACTACAGACCACCAAACCAGGAAGAAGCGGCCAATGAGGCCTTCTACAGGCAGCTGGAAGCAGCCTCAAGATCAAGTGCCCTGATGCTCATGAGTGACTTCAACCATGTTGATATTAGTTGGAAAGATCCCACAGACAAGCATAAACAGTCCAAAAGGTTCCTGCAGTGCATTGACAACCTTCTCCTGCAGGTAGATAAAGAACCAAGAAGGAGGACCTGGTATTAACAAACAAAGTACTGGTGGTAGATGTTAAGGTTGGGGGTAATCTTGACTATAGTGACCATGACATTTTAAAGTTTAATATCAACAGACAAAGAAGCAGAATGATAAGGAGAATTTCAACCCTGGACTTTAAGAGTGCTAGCTTTGCCCTTTCTGATAATCTGTCTGGAAGTGGGGAGAGTGGAAATCTATATTCATGGAAAAAAAAAAAAATATATTGCCCTTCCAAAGAGTTTTAGAGACCCTTCAAATAAGTATCAAAGCTCATCCAATGGAAGTATTAGAAAATTCATCCATGAGCTTAAGTAGTATTCACCAATGGTTGTAAATCATTAAGTTTTTTGCAAGATGTAGTAACTATGTGGTGAGCATATCCACTGGGAGGTACACATTCAGGTCTATCTTTCTGCTTGTCTTGAAAGTAAAGGAGTGACTGAGTCAATCTACTCAGACAATTATCTGTGACATCTAAATTAGGAAGCAAAGACACCACCAGCATCCTCTCTCTCTTTATTGGAAATAGATAAATACCTCTAACAGTTCATAAAGATCTTAAATGTGCCTCATTGTGTATGTATTCCAGCCTCTTTCTATTAATTATACAAGAAGTAGGCGCTTGATTCAGGTTAGCTATACCAATGTCCTACAAGTGAATTTGTTGCATCAGGGCCTTTCTTTACAAGGAGAGAGTGAGGGAGCTGGGTTTCTTTAGTTTGGAGAAGAGACCTCATTAATGATTATAAATGTGTAAAGGGTGAGTGCCAAGAAAATAGAATTAGGCTCTTCTCAGTGGTGCCCAATGACAGGACAAGGGGCAATGGATGGAGGCATAGGGAATTCCATGGAAACGTGAGGAAAAAATTTTTTTCCCTTCACTAGAATGGAAAGAGTGATAAGCACTTTCTTGGAAAAAAAAAAAAAAAGCAATGTTGTCAAATACTGAAAACCAAACATGGTCTTTCTCAGTTCTGCTTTCTTCCAGTGCCTTATATATTTTGACATAGCAAGGCTTATATGTATACATAACAATGTATATATTATGTATCAAGCTATTAAACCCAAAGAAAATATATAAAGGTAAAAATATACTTATTTCTTGTCCTAATTGGGGTGTTCTGCTGTTGTTTGTTGTGGTTTTGTTTGGTTTTTGAATGTTACTTTCTCTCAAATAACCAAAATTTGACAAGTAAGAATATTGAAGTTTTCTTCTCTACTTGGCATAAACATTAGTGAGCTCCTGAACATTAGTCAGCTTCTAAATAGCAGGTAATTTTTTCTGCAACAATAATGTCTACTACATTTTGGTTTGTAACCATAATAAGAAAAATGCAAGAAATTGGGGAAAAATCGAAATAAAAGCAGATACATGGATGTACCCTGCTGTCAAACTTACATTACTAGTCTTGGTACAACTTACATTTAGCAGGACCTGATAAATTTCATAAATATTGATTTTGTTCATCCTGCTCATTTTGCAATGGTAGTCACTTTCCTTTTAATTCTTCTGGCATTTCATTCTTGAAAGTATGGTCTTTCAAGCCTCTCATTCTCACATGCTTTCACCATTTCTCTGCTCCTTCATCCAGTGTAGGTCATAACCAAAACTCAGAGCAGTGCTGAAAGGAAGGCCTCAAAATAATCATGATGGCCTGGAGGTCACTGACTTCTCCTTTGCCTTCAAATTTTAAGGCTTGCTTAAACATAATTTAACGTATGTTTAAACAACTAACAAAAATTAAATCACCATTTGCTATCTTTAAAATGTTTCTGAAGTAGAATATTTCAAACTGGAATGCCAGTAGAATCATAAAAACATAAATATATCTTAGAATCATAAACATATGATAATGAAAAGAAATACTTTACCAATCTTTTTAAATGCAATGATCAGTTGATATTTTCCTTCCTAGGATTTCTGTCCAACACAGAAAGGAGCATAAAGTTTTTCCTAATGCGGTTGATGGGGTTTTCATTTTGGTTTGGTGTTAATTCAAAACCAAATTTTTAGAAGATGTGATGGGGCATTCAAAGAATACTATTATTTCATAAATTAGCTAAATAATTAAAAATCTAATTTTATTACTTCATTAAAATAATTACTTAAGGAAAGCATGATATAAAACAAAGCACTTTAACTTCAGCTTTTTCTAGATTCTGACACAAAAGGAAAACATGAAAAAGAAAAAACACAACTTAAGTGATGGATTTCTTTTCATATGCACACTTCTGCAACACAACTATTACATTTCTTGACACTATGCCCTATATTCTCTTATAAAAGCATTTGTCACAGGCTTTGCTGCTCGCCTATCTTTTTTTTTCCCTTGACCTTCAAGCTGCACAAGCATTGTTGTCATTTCTTTGTTATTATCTGCTCCTGTCTTTATCCCCTTGGCCAAGCCTTGGCCAGCTTGCTCATTTTTATCATTGCTTTGTTTTCTTTCTTGGATTTGGACATTTAAAAATGGTGACAAAACCCTATAGATTCAACTATAGTTAGTTAATTTTCTCATTTCCTTTCTTGTCCTTCAAAACATATGGGTAAGAAACAAAAGAAATTTACATCAGCTGGTAACAATGCCTGAATTTCAAACATCTTCTGTAAAAATCAAGCCTGTGGTAAAAATAAAACTGGGAATCAAACAATCAGAATTCCATTCTAAATCCTGCTACATCTTTCTTGAGCAGTATTGAACAAAGAGCTACCAGCATTCATATTCCTCTCTAAAACTGATATGACTTTGTTCCTGGATATTGGGGCTTATTCACATAAATTAGTTCATCAGGCAGAAATGTATCCATATATAGTATGGGAAAGGGTTTAGAAGTGCTTAAACCAAAGCTTGTGAAAAACTCAAACCGAGGTACTGGAGCATGATAGGTAAACCTCACTGGAAAGAACAATAGAAAGTGAACATTGTATTTCATTTGAAGGCAACAGAAAGAGCATAACAGATGATGGATTTTTCTGGCTGGTTTCCAAGCATGAGGAGGAAAAGGACCGTTTAGATCTAGCTGAAGGAAGAGAGTAACATCCTGAAGACTGACCTTACTTGGTATATTTCCTAGAGCAATACCATGATTGTTTTGTGATTTATTTATTTTTTTCCTGAACTTTAGCTTTTCTTTTTTATTTATTTTTTGGCTGGTGAATGTGAACTGTTAATGACAGCAGTATAGTTTCTCTTAAATAATATAATCTTTTAAATTTATTTTTAGTAGTAGAAGAAAAGCTTGACCCCAGGTTGTAGTCATCAGGTATGCAAAGTTTGGCATAATGAAGCAGCAGTCCTCTTTAACATCTCTGTTTTTACCACCCTACAGATGTGAATAGTAATGACAAGTTATTTGACTTATTTCCATTGTAGGAAACAATTTTTGTATTATAAGTGATCATCTCTGCAATGGATACTACACTCTAGGAAATTTCAGAAATTACAGGCTATGAAAATTCTTTATTCATACCATTAAAGGATCAAGGTAAATGAAGGTCAGCAAAATTTAGGAATCTCACTGAAAAATTACTGTTGCTTTTTTTTTTCCCTAATTCCTTTTCATCATATATAGACTTATCTTTGCATAGCAGCATTTTTGATGTCTCCACGTAAGAGTGTTTTCTTGTTTTGGAGAAGGCAGACTTGTATCCAGCCATATACTAAACTTCCTGTGAAGCACACTCCCTGAAACAGTGACCCGGGTGGATCTCCTCATCAATGTGATCTTTAGTTCACAAGCACCTGAAATTACCAACATATTCCCTTCCTTACTGCCTTTCTGCATGCTTCAGTATGATGCTACTGTGATAGACTGTTTTGTGCACAGCACCCAGCAATGCTTTCTTGCTACTCCAGTTGTGGCCAACGGTGTAAGTTTTGAGAGTCTCATTTTGCAAAAGTACCATAACAGTAGCTTTTCTGAGAATGCTACAACTGAAATTTTAGTGCAACAATACACAGATTTTGATTCCAAGTGTATTGCTTGCCAAAATCTGGGGCTTCTCAAACACTGCTGCTTTTTTTTTTTTTTTTTTTTTTAGTATACAATAGATATTCACTTTCAGGTAAGAAATTATGTTTCTATTTGCAATGTTTTAGAAAACTCTTGGACAACTGGTTCAGCAAGCTGCAACAGCACAAAGTCCTGCTGGCTATTGTTTGTCAATTCTACTGCTTCTGTTCATTTTTAAACAGGCTTTTACTAGTTTTCTACATATTCCTTCTGATGATGGGGCTGAAGACTGGAAGCTGGCCAGCTCTGTGCCCATCCACAAGAAGGGCCGGTTGGATGAGCTAGGGAATTATAGGCCTGTCAGCCTGACCTCAGTGCCAGGAAAGATTATGGAACAGGTCATCTTCAGTGCAGTCACACAGCACTTAGAGGATGGCCAAGGGATCAGACCCAGCCAGCATGGATTTGGGAAGGGCAGGTCCTGCCTGACCAACCTGATCTTCTATGATCAGGTGACCCGCCTGGTGGATGTGGGGCAGGCTGTGGATGTAGTCTACCTGGAGCTCAGCAAGGCCTTTGACACCATTCCCCATAGCAAACTCCTGGCCAAGCTGTCAGCCCATGGCTTAGATGGGAACACACTGCGATGGGTTAGGAACTGGCTGGAGGGCCGAGCCCAGAGAGTGGTGGTGAATGGTGCCACATCCAGCTGGCAGCCAGTCACTAGTGGTGTGCCCCAAGGATCAGTGCTGGGCCCCATGCTTTTTAACATCTTTATTGATGATCTGGATGAGGGCATCGAGTCCATCATCAGTAAATTTGCTGATGACACCAAACTGGGGGCAGGAGTTGATCTGCTGGAGGGTAGGAGAGGCTCTGCAGAGGGACCTCGACAGGCTGGACAGATGGACAGAGTCCAACGGCATGAGATTTAACGCATCCAAGTGCCAGGTTCTGCACATTGGCCACAACAACGCCATGCAGAGCTACAGGCTGGGGTCAGAGTGGCTGGAGAGCAGCCAGGTAGCGAGGGACCTGGGGGTACTGGTCAATGGTAGGCTGAACATGAGCCTGCAATGTGCCCAGGCAGCTAAGAGGGCCAATGGCATCCTGGCCTGCATCAGGAACAGTGTGGCCAGCAGGAGCAGGGAGGTCATTCTGCCCCTGCACACTGCACTGGTTAAGCCGCACCTTGAGTACTGTGTCCAGTTCTGGGCTTCTCAGTTTAGGAAGGATGTTGACTTGCTGGAACAAGTCCAGAGAAGGGCAATGAAGTTGGTGAGGGGCTTGGAACACAAGCACTATGAGGAGAGGCTGAGGGAGCTGGGGTTGCTTAGCCTGGAGAAGAGGAGACTCAGGGGTGACCTTATTGCTCTCTACAACTACCTGAAGGGGGGTTGTAGACAGGCAGAGGTTGGTCTCTTCTCCCAGGCAGCCAGTACCAGAACAAGAGGACACAGTCTCAGGCTGCACCAGGGTAGGTTTAGGCTGGAGTTTAGGAAGAAGCTTTACACAGAGAGAGTGATTGCCCATTGGAATGGGCTGCCTGGGGAGGTGGTGGAGTCACCATCATTGGAGGTGTTCAGGAGGAGATTTGATGGGGTGCTTGGTGCCATGGTTTAGTTGATTAGGTGGTTTGGATTGGCTGATAGGTTGGACGTGATGATCTTGAAGGTCTCTTCCAACCTGGTTTATTCTATGTATTCTATGTTCAGTAAAGCAAGCTAAAGAAGAATGATGCTGCCAAAAAAAAAACAAAAAACAAAAACCCAACAATTCGCATCTCTATTTTTCATAGTACACAGAAACTTTGTGTGAAATGGCCAGTTTTCATTGTACACTAAAGCACAACTTTCATTTTTAAAAAAATTAAACTAATTAAGAGCAAAATTAGCTGAAATTTAATGAGCATGCCCTTTTGTGACCTATTGTTTTCTGCTAGAACTTGAGTTAGAATTAGTTGGAATTCATTTTGCCTTTATTTTACATGTCATTATTTAGGTTCCCACCGTCTACAGCAACAATAACCTCTGGAGCACTGTGCTTACCTTTGTTTCCTTTCAGTTAATCAGAGATAGCTGATTAACCAAGGTTCTGGAAGTACTTATTTCTTAAGTTTCCACTTACTTTGAGCTTAAGTAACATAGCTGTGTCTAAAACCTGCACTAGCTAAATAGACTCAACAAATATATTTCTATAGGAATTAAGTTATCAATTATAAATCCTAAGCTATTCCTTCAAGGTGACTTAAATCTGTTCTTGTCAGTTTAAATCAAATTAACATAGTGCTACTTCAGCCCTGAATTAGAGCATATGGGCTAACTTCAGCAATGATTTAAATAAACAGTTTTCTTTCAAGGCTTTTTGGAAATAGATGCAAATATTCTCAGTCTTTAAGACAACTCAACAGATAAAACTTCCAGAAGTTCAGGGCTCTCTAACAGCAGTTGTAAGGAACAGAAGATTAAAAATCTCTGCTTTATATAGTCCATAAATTTACTTCTTCATATATTCTCTCATGTATTACCCAAGATAAAGGATTAGTACACAGTTCTTAAACTGCCAGCAAGTCCTCTGCCTTCTTCCTTTACCCCTATTTTTTTAATTGATCTATTTAATATGCCTAATAAATATCTAACCACAATTAGACATTAAATTGTAGAATAGTCCCCAGGCCCAGTGATGTAGTCAGTCTATGCCCTTATATTCCACCTATTTGAGCTATTTCCCCAGTTAAGGCTACTGGAGTTCTATTCACTATCTTGCTAAACTCAAAATAAACAACATCCAGTGCTCTGTCTTTGTTTACAGAACCAGTGATCTCTGGGACTGAAAGTTACAAAGCCTGTAGTTCTCTAGATACTCCTTTTTCTGAATCAGTTTTTGCCTCCTTCCACTCTGCCTCCACTTTTGCCAGGTACTGCAAACTAAGTATTGGCATATTTCTGCACTGTGAATATGTAAACATTTTCCTGAAAGGAAATTTTGTATCAAGAAAAGTATCAGCCAAGATTATTCTGTATATAGGAATATTGTTGCTTTAAAATTGAATCAGGGACAATGTGTAGATGAAAGAGGGCAATTGAATATTAAATATGCACAAATGTTGATAACACATTACTAAGTTTTCACCTTCAACATATATTTTACTAGAGTATATTTGTTTTCAAATATTTAAGGAAACTTTACAATGTAATCTACTTAAAAGCAAATGAAAATTCTATCTGTGGACACCATTCGGTGCTCCACATGATTAGTCACTATATTGATTGATGGAAATGGACACAGCATGTTAGCCTTCAGTTTTCTTCCCTAAGAGCAGTTTATTCAGACTTAGGTTGCAGTAATGCACTATTGATAATTGTTGTCTGATCCAGTTTTTCTTCTACGTTTCCTTTTAGCCAACAATTTTCATGATGTTTGGGAGTTCAGTACATTTATCTTCACATGCAATCTTATTAACTGAAGTGTTGGAACTAATCATCATTTACATTTGCAGATCTCATTATAAATCTGTTTTGAACTTTTCAGCACCATTTCAGCCTGCTGCTACATCAGCGATGTTTCAGATCACAGCTTCCCCACTTCAAAGTAAACATTTGTAAGAGTAGGAAAAAATCCTCTGAGGGCACAAAGATTGTTCTTTAGAAGATCATCATCACTTGGCAAATTATCAGCAGGTAAATGGAAAAAAAAAAAACAGAAGATGGAAAGCTAGGACACCGCTAACACTGAATAGAAGATGAAAAGTGAGAAGGATAACAAAAAGTAGTGTTTGGTAAAAGATGTCAGCAACAAGCTTCAACATAGTAAAACCACAACTGTTGTGTCCACGGGAAAGCACACACTCTCTAGATACACTAGATCTAGATCTTCTTTGCCTAAACCCCACCATATTGTGGTCACTGTAGCCAAGGCTGCCCTAGGTTGTCACAGGCAGCAATTGAGTTTCACCAATGAAAGATGTTAACTTACTGTTGAAACAGTCATCATATCATGAAACAAATGAGATGAATCATATATTTTAAAATGCCATGACAGAAAGAAACACTGTAAAATATGAAAAGGAAAGAAATCAAGCTTTATAGGCTATCTACAGAAATAGGAGCACATGTAGAAACCCTAAAGATAGAAGTGTTGCCAATAGTATTCTGCAAGAGAAGAAAATGCTGTTTCTTGTGGCTTACAATTAAATTAATATATTTACAAGTTTTCAGCATCACTTAAAGTAGCAAAGTGCATAATTGTGCATGAAGCACATAATTACACATAAAATTTGGTGCTAGGAAAGGATAAGTAGGTTTAGAAGAAGGCAGAAACGGTTTAAGGGTAGCATCCATGAAATGAGAAGACAGCATGAGCAGAATTTGAATTTTGACACTTAGCAGGCCCTTGTCCCATCATAGTATTTGTAAACAGTAACTTAAGACTGAGCCACACCTCAAAATCAATAGAAGCTACTTAATTTTTTCCCCTGTGGATTATTTTATACCTGGACTTTTCTATGTTGAAGCTATTAATACTAACTTTCCTAAAATTCCCTTGAAACTGGGAGTGTCACAGTGGGTCTGTCAGGTAGTCTTGAATAGAAGTTTTGCCCTGTAACAACTTCAGCAGGAGGTAGTGAGTTCAGATAAGGTCGTCTTGATAGTCCTGTTGATTATCAGCGAAATCTGAACCTCCACTGTGTAAATTCCTGTAAGATGTATAAAAATACAGGTGTGGAACACAGGAAACAATACAATTCTATATACTGTGGTATCTTTTCAGTATTTTTTCAGCTTTTCTGCTATCAGTTCTTGGACATGAAAGGTTCCTGAAAGCAGTACACAAAGAATTTCTTCCAAAACTGAACACTGAATAAGCTTTTTAGACTTTTTTTTATATTATTCCTGTTGCACTTCTTTATTTTCTTTCCTCAATTTCTTCCCATTTTGTTAGGCAGCCTAACATTTAAGCCTTTGTACATTGTAATAGAATTGAGAGGATAATGTTCCTTAACCTGAATGCTAGCCCTCTTATTTTTTCTTATTGTACTTTAATAGAGAACAGTTTTACAGACTGAATCTGGAGTCATTTGTTACTTTATATGTCAAAATCCACTAGGGGTACTTCTCAACTTCGAATCACTAACTTCCTTTTTCTTCTATTCCTGTTGGGGGGGTGGGGTGTGTGCTTGGTTGTTTTGTGTTTGCTTGCTTGCTTGGTTTTGTGGAATCCTTTTTATTATATCTACTAAAATTCTTGCGATTAAAAGCAGATAAGATTTGTTATGCATTTTCCTTACTGTTCCTACATGCCTAAATTTTGTAAATACTCACTATTTATGCTAAACTGTAATAACTGTGGGAGTTAAATAATGGAATATAACAAGGTTGTGCAGACTGCCCACTGCAATCAGAAAAAAACACCAAGATACTAGAGAGACAAAGATTCACTTTGTGTGATATCTCAGGACATCTCAGCAGTTTAAAGACTAAATTATTGTTATGGAAAGAAATCTATAAGACTCAAGTGTATTATGCCATACTTCTAAAGAAGATATATATATGCTATCAAAAATTAATTCTCTAACAATACCTCATGAAAAGAAATCAAGCTCTAGCTTTTGCAAAGGTTTAGTTCGTATTCTAAGGCTATACCGATCTGCTGGTGTGTGGTCTTTCCATTTTTTTGTCAATTTATGCAAGTTTAAGAATTACTGATTAGTTGCATATCTTGCTACTTTGAAAGAATAAGCAACAAACCAATATGAATTTGAAAGTAGCCAGAGAGAAAGATGAAAACAAAATCTGTTGACTAAGAAAGAAGATAAAGGCAATATACAGTCATATGGAGCATCTAAAAAAGTCCAAATATCTGTAACCAAGATAAATCTAGTTACAAATACGATGATACTTTCAGAACCATTGAATATTAGCTATAGAAATGTAATTGAGTTTTAGAGCTGTAAAAATAAATTGAAGTGAACTGACACTCGAAGCAATCTGCTTAGTGAAATATATTTTGAAATATACATTTGCTTTTTTCTCTTAACATATGCAGTTTTCTTGTCAAATAGTCATCTGAAGATATTGTTGCTTAAAGAGATGCAAGGAACATACCTAGCTGAGAATTTATAGTGCCAGAAATCTATACCAAAAACCAATACTAAACAAAACCAACCCAACATGCATCCCATGATTTACCAAAACAAAGGGACTAGGTTTCACAGATAGGTTGATGGAACTCCTGATGGAATTATTTTTTTTTTATAGTATTTGATAAAGGTAGTGTGTGCTAATTAATTGGTGTCACAGTCATGGATGACTTGTGTGATAGCATCCATGGAAATGCTCATCTGAGTTTTCACTCAATTTCTGATACTCAGGTCTGTTGCATATGCATTTCCCTTCCAAGACTACAAAAACAAAAATATTGTTTATTTGCAGCTTTGTTTTTCCTCCAGAGTTTCATTATTCAATCTTGTCCATAAGCTCATTCAGTGAAAACATCCTTCCCATGCACGCTACGTCTTCACCACCTTTTTACAAATCCTGTGCCTCTGTTGGCCTTTATACACATAACTTTCCATTCATCCAACTGCTATATATGACATTTTATAAAACTTATCATCAAGGCAGTGGCTTCCTTTGAGCTACAGCTTGAAAATTTGCTTGAAGAAATGCTGAGCTATTTGATGTGTATTTGATCATGGGCTCAAGGACAAAGAATTTCCAGGCTTACATCCAAACTACGTCCTGTTTGCAAGTAAAATGAATTTTGTTTTATATTCTGTCATGGTCAATCAGAATTAATAGTCCATCACTGATGCAGATACCTTCAGCTTCTCAAACTGCTACTTGATATATTCAGTAAGATGGTTTTCTTACACACTAGGCAGATGATTGTATGGTTAAAACGATACAAAAAGTATATAGATGGCATTGAAATACCTCACATGGAAATTTTATTGTGCCTCAAAATACTGATAAGCATATCATTCTCCTGAAAGCTACTCCAGTTCATTTATTAATTTGTGTATGTATCTTACTTTTTTTTTTTGCCTCAAAATGTAGTGATTTGCACTGCCAGTTAAAATGTCATGTGTTATACCAAAGATATGTTTGAGGGGTGGGGGGGGGAGGTGGGGTGGTGTTTGTTGTTGTTTGTTTTGGGGTGTTTGGTGTTTTTTTTTCTTAATTTATTAAATCATGAAATTACACAGGCAGAATAATGAATGTATTCCTGAACAAAGCTCAGTGACATGTTTGAATACTTCCTCAATGCTTTGACTAGGATTTGTGATCAATAGCAGCTATTGCCTTGGGATGAGTATTACCATGTAGATTACTGAATAATTGATTGTTAATCTACTGTCCTTATACAAAAAGGAGATCAATAGGAAAATATCTGCAGAAGATTATCTATTCCTCCTATTATGCAGGATCAAACATAGCTGCCATAGATGTCTGTTAAATTTCCGTAAAAAATAGTTTTTGAAAGACATTCTTCTGCCTCTCTATAAAATACCATCATGAATTAATTTCTTTTCTTATCAAACCTTATAGAAAACCAAACCAAACAAAAAGACCCTCTTTCCAAAAAAGCAACAAACAGATTTCCTCGTATTCAGTTTGTAAGAAAACCAGTTAATCAGCCTTCCAGCACACTGGAAGAGTTATGACATATCACAGTATAACTAAGGTTGGAAGAGACCTCGAGGATCATCGAGTCCAACCTGTCTCCACAGACCTCATGACTAGACCATGGCACCAAGTGCCACATCCAGTCTCTATCCCCAGACCTAGCCTTCATGGGGGGAGTGAATAAAAAAAAAAATCTGTCCTTTCTTTGTGTCTCATATTTTAAACTATTAAATTTATTGGCACCCTTCTTTGGTAAATTCCTTGTGGCTTGTCTGCCTCTCATCTCCAAACCAGGCAGTAGTCCAGTAAAGGCTAACTCCAAACAGCATGGAATTCCCTCTGTCTTCTACATTAAAATGTTTCAGTGTGAAATATCTCTCTCTCTTACAACCATAAAATATTATTGACTCAAATTATACAGCCTTCTACATTACCTAGTCAGTTGCCTTTATAATTGTTACCCATTTTATATCTGTGATTTTCATTATGTATGCTTTTGGTGGATGCAGCATTTTGTGGTTATCCTTGATGTTTCTCCTCTTTTTTTTTTCTTTTTTTTTTTTTTTTTTTTTTTAGGAAGTTCTCCAGATTCATTAAAATCACTGAAGTAGAAATAACCTAATATTTGGTTGTGTAGTGTTTTCCATTCATCCTTCTTCCATTCATCCCCTTCAGTCACAACAACCCTATGCAGTGTTACAGGCTGGGATCAAAGTGGCTGGAGAGCAGCCAGGCAGAAAGGGACCTGGGAGTAGTGGTTGGCAGCCATCTGAATGTGAGCCAGCAAAGTGCCCAGGTGGCCAAGAGGGCCAATGGCGTCCTGGCTGGCATCAAAAATAGTAAAGGCCAGCAGGAGCGGGGAGGTCATTGTGCCCCTGTACTCAGCACTGGTTAGGCTATACCTTCAGTACTGTGTCCAGTTCTGAGCTCCTCAATTTAAGAAGGATATTGAGACACTTGAACACGTCCAGAGAAGGACAATGAGGCTGGTGAGAGGTCTCAAGCACAAGCCCTATGAGGGGGGCTGAGGGAGCTGGGATTGTTTAGCCTGGAGAAGAAGAGACCCAGGGGAGACCTTATTGTTCTCAACAACTACCTGAAGGGTGGTCATCGCCAGGTAGGGGTTGGTATCTTCTCCCAGGCAACCAGCAACAGAACAAGAGGACACAGTCTCAAGCTGTGCCAGGGGAGGTTTAGGCTTGATCTTAGAGAGAAGTTCTTCACAGCAAGAGTGGTGATTGCCCTTTGGAATGGGCTGCCTAGGAAGGTGGTGAGGTTGATGTCTCTGGAGGTGTTTTCTAAGAAAAGACTCTATGAGGCACTTAGTGCCATGGTCTAATTGATTAGTTAGGGTTGGGTGATCATTTGGACTTGATGATCTTGGAGGTCTCTTCCAACCTGGCTGATTCTGTGATTCTGTAATCCCTTGTCATAATTCACTACCAAGGTAGAAGCTGCCAGTCTTCTACCTTACCTCAGTAAATCAGGATGCATTCATTTTCAGTGGGTGAATTAGAATTCTATTTTTACTTCTACTTAAGACAATTTTAATACATATCTCAAATCCACAGGGACTGCCATAGGGGCAAAATAATTGGGGAAATACTTGGCATGATTTAGATATGAGAGCTAGAGCTCCTGATCACCTAGAGCACTCTGAGGTGCATTGAAGGAAGTATCATCAGAATATCAAGAATATTTAACATGGAACTCCAGACATCCATGAACATAAAGTGCAGCCACATAGGAATGGCAATCTGAACTATGTCTCTTAAGAGCCCCAGGTTCTGCCGTGAGCTGTTGACACTCACATATTCAGGTACCTACTGCTGGGATCCAAAGTGTATTTACAGTTCTGTGTTAGATAACCAACTAATGTTATAGGTTTCTGTGATCATTCTGTGATCATGCCCACTAAATCATGTCTTGTACAAAACACAACGGGAATCCAAACTTCCAAGCACTGATTATGTGTCTTATTAAGTCAGTTGTCAATATTAGAGGAAAGGAAACACGCTAGCAGGTTGCAATCCTTTCTAATCAGCTTTGAGTCTAGGCTGCTAAGAAATCTTTTACCTATTTGTGGCAAAAATAATTCAATACATTTTATAGGCTTTTGCCATCTTACAGTAAACATTTTTTGGCTTGCTCTTATTAAAAAGCAAGAGTTCTTTAGAATGGGTGAGTCATGTTTTGAGTTACTTTAAAAACAAACAAAAACACCAAATCAGGAGCTATCTGCATTCATTCAAATACAAAACAGCAGTTTCTGTGAAATTAAAGATCAGCCTAAGTGATCTTAAGTGAAGATCACTGCCATTCTGAAATGTTTCTCTTCTCAGGTGACAGTGTTCTTTTATAGGTAAATCAAAACTTCCACACTTAAAATAAGAAAGATAATGATAATAATAAATCTTATCACTAGAATACAAGTAAAACTGTGAAATGTTAAGCAGACAACTAGTGTACAGAGAAAAGAGAAATCTATACATCTTAGTCAGAATGGAAAACAAATCATCCTCGCAACCCTCTCTACAGATTATTTTCCTTGCATCTTCAAAATGATGGAATAAGATGTATGAGACTACAATGCAAAATAAATTATATGTCATATAGTCCTTAGGCATATATGGCCCTTCAAGGGGAAAAGATATTTCCATATATCATCTAAAATGAAGAGATTGCCATGCTGCAAGTATAATAAAGGAAAGGGATGTTGATGCAATACAATAAACTACTACATTTTCTTTTTCCTGGAATCTCAGCTTACTTTTTGCCTAATACAAGAATTCTGACTTTGAAAAAACTGTATAAACACAAGTTTCACTGTTTGCCATGGCCAAATATGATAGGCTTAGGGTTCTTGGTAAGAGAATGTAGCACCATTTATCATCTAAGCAATAACATTTAATACATATAGACCACTGGAAAGTAGTGATTGACATGCTACAAGGAAGACTAAAAAGAAAAGCTGTTAACCTGGAAGTTTGCTTACAGTGACAAACCAATCTCCAACTTTATTGTTGCTACTTAAAGCTCACAAAGCACACCAAAATATAACATAAGCCACTAAGTTATGACACTTTTGAACACACAGATACTTCCCCTCTTGCTCACCTCTAGCAATTTTTGTTCAGTGATAGGAGCTCAGCCTTTATGATGTTACACTTCAAAACTGTATGCCATTTAGCATCTGAATTTCAGAAAAATATGAACAAGAAGGAGGAATGGTTTCTGTTTACATGCCCCAAAAAATATTGTTCACCTGCTTGTCTGGGGTTTTTTTTGCTACATTATGTCAGACACTTTGAATTAAACATTATCAAAACAGATGAGGTAAGGTAAATTTGAAGAGAGTGCAAGATATTTTTAATTCCATTTACAGTTCATAAAATTTATATATTCTTATGTCTTTGATGTCAATGTTTTGATCAACTGAAATTCTGGTGTGGTTTGGTTTTTTTAATGCATTTTTTAATTGATGTTGGGGGTTTTTATGTTTTATAGGCTGAACTACAGATGTAGAGGGTATTTGCCTTCAAAATTTCAGTTTTATACAATGTTATGCTCACAGAAACCAAATCATTTGGAATCATTTTCTTATTTTTTAATGTAGTGCAAGTCACATTTCATAAGGATGCATATAGTGGCAATTCCATTGATTCTCACTAGAGCAGAAAATTTGGGCCCAACCTTTTTCTGTTCTTTCTTGTAATATGCAGAGAATACACAAAAAGGAAAATAACAATGAATTCTGGAAAAGAGGCTCCAAACCTGCAGGTTGAGAAGTTAATAAAGAAATCTGAAATAGTGAAGAGGAGCAAAGATGGAAAATAGTTCTAAAAAAGGTTCAAAACCACAGGATAGTGATTTACCATTTGGCTCCATTAAATTTGTTGAGACTAATTAATTCTCTAAGTGTTAGGGGAATTAAATTAAGGGACTAGTTCATCTCAACATTTTAAATTAGGTGAAAACATCTAAAGTGATGCTAAATAGTGTGTGTATATATACCTATATATATATAGGTCTTGATAGTATCCACTAAAACAAAAGATAGCTCTATTCTTGCAAAAATAGTAAGTATGTGTTTAAGCAACAAACTAATTAGTGTAGGAAAGAACCGGTTTTCATCTTGTAATTTTAAATTACTCATAAAAATGGTAAAACCTGATTCACATTTCAAAGTTTTAAACATAAGCATTTTCTACTTTAAATGTAATTAAGTATCTCAAGGGTTGAGTTCAAAATTGTTACAAATTTAATGAAATTGTACGAGAAGAATATTGAGTGCAACTCTTACTGCAACTATTGCAATCACCTGTAAATGTGGGGGATTTATCACAGGTCTTTTAGGCACCAGTACATTATGGACCCAAAGTATGGGAGTTCTATGCAGTGCAGTTTGCTATGCCACTCCAGCTCATCAGCAGAGACTAAGCACTGACAGAAGATTAAGGTTTTAATTGAGTTTTATTCTTACTGTATGAAGTCGTTATATTTTTATTACTATATATGTTATGAAAAGGATGTGTGATGTTCACTGCTCCACTACTGGCCATTTTATTTCCTGAATTCTTCCCAATATAAAAATAGAATAGCCAAATTAAAAAGCAGTAGTTTTTGAAACTTTTGAAATGTGTTTCTTGCAATCACAACATTTTCATTTTAGCTTCCTTCCTGTTTATTCATGTGACTCTTATGTAAATCAAAGCTATCACCAAAAAATACTGCAGTGGGGAATTCAGTAGGCTGCTGTAGCAAAAGGACAATTTAACTGTGGCTTGTCATTTGCAAGCAAGTTACCTTTATCATGGTATACTTTTTCATTTTTATTCCACAAAGGTGCTCTAAAAAGAAAAAAATCCAATGCCAATTCCAAACCCTCCACTGTCATCCAACCTTCCATATAAAGTTTTCTCAGGTGGTCAGTTGTGTTCCTTAAACTACTGTGGAGAGAGTTTAAGTATAGTCTGATAAAAAAATTAAAAGACTATAAAGAAAGAATATAAAACAGATGGGTGACAGAAGGAAAATAAAGCAAACCAATTTGATTACTTCACTATATCATATAACTGTGTGAAACAGAAGCTTTTATTTATGGAAATGTCAACTTCAGCTTTTATTATTTCTAACCTTTCTAATATGGTTAATAGAGGCATTTGAAGTTATGCTATTTGTTTAACAATCAGAAGGCTTTGAAAATGATATCTCTAGTTTCTATGTAAGTTCATTTTGAATTGGAATTGTTATTTGTGATGAGAATAATGAGGAAAGGTCAAAATGCTTACTTCGAACCAGGGACAATTCTGTTCTTACAGACAGAAAAGACTGAAGAAAAGAAATGCAGTGGAAAAATTAAATAAGTTATTGAATACTTGATTATTTATCTTTATCCACATTTTTGTCTGAACATATTGTTTAATCAGGAACTTTTCTTCTAGAAATGCAGTTTTCCTGCTATGTAGTGTGTGCCACTTTAACAGAGCTCGTTCTATTTATAAATATATGTCTGAAAGTGAAGATAAGTATGCAGAATTCCAAAAGTCTAAAGTGATTGATTTATTTGTTTTTCAAATTACTGTGCTAAAAATAACTATTTGGGGATGATGCAATTAATGGTCTTTGAAGAAATGAAGTATTTATTGATATTTGTACCCACTAACACTGTATTTTTTTCTTCCTTTTATTTACAATTTCATATTCAGACAGGATAATTTACTCCCAAAGAATTATGAGATTATCTTAAAAACCGATGAGGCATAGATGACTTTGCCCAGAGAGTGGTGGTGAATGGAATTAAATCCAGTTGGCAGCTAATCCCTAGTGACATTCCCAATTGCTCAGTATTGTGACCAGTTCTCTTTAATATCTTTACCAATGATCTGGATGAGGATCAGGAGAGAACCAGTTCTATAGTTTCCCAAAGCTAACACTAGTGTTGGAGCCAGGCTGCTTTACTCACAGATGAGTGAGTCTCATTTACTTACTTCTAAAATCAGACATCAAATAGAAAGCCATACACACGGAAAGTTCTGAATCAAAAGAATTTTCAAAGATCAAAAGAGAAATCAGTGGAATGAATGACTACTATGAGGTACTTATTAAATAAATAGATAGCCAAGATGATAAATATTTAGACAGTTATAGCTGTGTGAGAGTAATTTAGCTCCTGGACATCTGCAGAATTATTGTCAGTCTTTAAAATGGAGCAGATTTCCAGTTATATGGATGCTGCTAGGGACCATACATCTCCATTTCACTTTCCAGTATGGAAAAAATCACTTAGTCTTTGTGTGTCTCCTTTCCTAACCTGCAGAATGGAGATAATGACACTACCCCTCTTCAAAAGAGTTGAAAAATATTCAATACTGTGATCATGGGATTTGTAAAATTGATAAAAGTAATATAAAACTCATTAAAAATCTGTATTAATATTTTTCTCCATTATCTTTCAAATAATTTATGTATTAAGAAAAGTACTTCAGTATTTCACTCTAAATCAGACCTGGAAAATTGCTTGATGGGAAATGATGTATAGAATTAAACTCTTTGTCAGATCAATTTGTCTCTGCTCTGCATTCTTTTTTTCAAATGCTTTGTTTTTATATTTCCAAATACTTTTAAAACATCTGATCCCTGTTGATTTCCAGCAGGAGAAGTAGGGATTTTTGGTTAAGAAGAACTGAAACAATTTTCATCAGAAAAAGCCTGCAGTTTGCCTTGAAGTCTGTTCTAAGGTTTGTCTTTTGGTCTTCATTTGAAATTCAAATTACTGTCAAAATGACCTCATGTTCTTACTTAGTGAGATCGTTTGTGCTAGCAAAGTGTTTCTTTTGCTTTGCCATAGGTCCCCAAGGTGACCGTTTCACAAGGTACAGCAAAACCTTATTGTGGTAAATGGATGAGTATTTGGATGTGACTGTTTATTTCCTTTTCTAAAAAAAATATTTTCTTATTGAAATTCTGTCATGTCTAGTAAATTTCCCATATTCCTGAGCACGGAAAAGTTTGTGCTAACTAGTTTTCATAGGTAAGAATCTTGGGTCTAAATTGTTCTATGTGACACACAGGGAAGAATGAGGCAGAGGAGGCAAATGTCCTTGACCACTAGGAGCCTTATAAAGCTAACTGACTAGAAGAGAGTTTGCTGGAGCACAGAAGAGTTCCCTGTGATACACAACTATGTTTTGAGTCAAAAAATCTCTGTTCACCACTTGTATATCTACAGTGGTGCAAAAAAAAACTGAAGCAAGGAGCAGGACACATCACACATATCTTAACCTGTTCAGGTAGCCTATAATGTTCCTCAGAATGCTAGTATATCTGAGACCTTTAACATGTAGCCCATCAAAATAGCTTTTCTGATTATACATGTTTAAACCAAAATGTTCTATGCATTCTATATGGGCTAACTTTATTATTCATTAGAGTAAACAAGGAAATGAATCAGCTGCTAATGACCCCTAGTCAACTTTTAATGATCTCCACAGCCACTACCATGAAATTTCTGTTATGCTGGACAAAAGCCAGAGTTAACTTGCCCACTAGACAGGACTTAAAGATCCTGAATATATTTAGCAAAAGGCCCAGCTTCACAACAGCATAATTGTTACTTAAATAAAAAGCAAAGCACATTAGGATAATACATGGCAATAAAAATCTTCACCCACTTTGTGTATCAGACAGCCTCTACTTCAGTCTTTCAGATTGTTGGAATCTTTCTCTAGCAATTTAAGAAGCATCTTCCTGCACTGGTTCTATTGGCTAACATGGTCACTGCCTTTCCTTTTCCCACTTTTTGTAATAGTAAAAAGTCAGACAAAAAATTTAAGAGTTTTCCTGTGTCAGGAAAACTTCCTGGTGTGAAGACATTCACCTGGTCTGTGAGGCATCTTGGACTTTCAGGGAATCATATTTTACCTTTACCTACTGCTGTTATGGCATAACCTAGCATACTTCTGATTTTGAACAGCTTACACCATTGCATTATCCCTGCTATCCCTACTGTCAGTACAGATATATTGATAAAACATTGTATTTGGCTTCCTGGATTGTTTTTCTCTGCTCAGCAAATAGAGGAAAAACATGATACACTGAAACCAGGAATAAGATAATAGCTATTTCCTGGTGTAACTCTGGTGTAAATCTGATGCTAAAAAATCAAGTCCTTAAATGCATGAGAAACTACATTTTCAACATCTTTATGTTAAACAAAAACACCCTGCTTCCAACTTTTTTTTTTAACTCAGTATCACATTTAGAATATTTAAAAGTATTAAAGCCATAAGAAAAAAGAAACAGAAGTCCAGAAAATGTCTAGCAGCAGAACTGTGTACAAATATAAAGTTCCATTAACAGGGGAAAAAAATAAAAACTGAAAGTCCTTGTTTCACTTAATAGGTATCACTGTAACTAAACAGTAAATCCAACAGACAGGCACAAGGTTGACACTGATACATCTCTCTCCATAATATAAATTCTCCCTATCTCAAAGTGCAAGAAAAATGTAGCATTCAAGTGCACAATTCCAAAGAAATTACGGATTTGTGATCATAATTTCTAATGACTTATTGGCATTGAAGGCTGTTGAGGCAAAGAAATATGAATTAAAAAAAAAAAAAATTAGGATACTTAGTCAGCATATCCAGGATAGTCAGACATATGACAATTCCTATAACTTTTTTCAAACAGATATTAAACTACAAAGGCAATTGGAAGATTAATATATGAACATCTAATTCTGCCTGTTAATTTTTACCCAAGTTGCTGTCTGTAATCATAGAATCATAGAATCATTTTGATTGGAAATGATCTTTAACACCATTGAGTCAACCATTCTCTAACTTTACCAAGCCTGGTGCTAAACCATGTCCCTTATCACATCTATGCATCTTTCAAGCAACCCCAAGGATAGTGATTCAACTACCTCCCTGAAGAACCTGTTCCAGTGTTTGAGAACCCTTTTAGTCAAGAATTTTCCTCTAATATCCAATCTAAACCTCCCCTGATGCAACCTGAGCCTGTTTTCTCTCATCCTGTCACTCGCTACTGTGGAGAAGAGACTGGCACTCACCTAGCTCCAACCTTCTCATCAGCTTCTGGTCGTCAGAGATGTGTGACCAGACAAGCATCTAGCCTGTTCAGTCATGGCACTAGTTGTGTTCTTTTGTCTCTTGACTTAAACATGGTGTAGGAGTCAAAAGAACTATTTGAGAAAGCTTTTTAAACTACTCGCTCAAGTTAAACTTTATAAAATTCTGTTGAGTATTACTCTCTCATATTAAGTAATAATGACGTCAGTTTAGTTACATCTTCAAAGCCTGTGCTTGCCTCTCTACATTTTTTTCTCTTTTCAGGGGCTTTCTTCTTTTAAGAGATATATCATATGAAGTTCTGTCAATGCATCAAATAGAATAAGTCTATGAAGGAAAATGTGTTTCAGCGTTAGTTCTCTCTGGTCTACATTGTTTATAAGGAAAGACAGCTCATATATTGCTTGTTATTAATATCCAAGTGTGCTGAATAGCAAAGAAGGAAACTTTTCACTCACAGAAACCTTTTATCTTGACTCAGCTGAAAGTTAATATACTATAGTCCCAGTTAATAGATGATCAAAGACATAACCTAGTGTGAGGATTAAAGAGAGTTCTGCTGTGACCATCTTCATATATTCTGCACAGCAAGGTATTAATGCGAGCAAAGATAAATCCAAAAAGCCAATATTGATTTAAAAAATGAAACTGTCTTTTCATCTAAAATAGGTGAATATGACAAAATGTCACCATGCACTTGAGAAATAACAATGAAAAGATAACACCAGGAAATTAATTAGTTTACTAAAAAAGTTAGAATTTACTATATCATATTCTGATCTAGAAAGCTGTTCCTAGTCAGCAAAACATTTAAAAGTATATTTAACTACAAAAATATTCATAAGTTCCATGAAATTTGATAGGCTATTACACATCCTTAAAGTCTAATATCAAAGCAATGTTTAATGCCTAATATTGTTCTTGCTAAACTTCATAGATTTTGCCATGAGCTTCAAAGGAAGAACTGTTTGATTCTTCCTTCTAACTTCTCATATAAAACTAGTGTGCTTCTACTGTTTAAGCTTAGTTTTATTATTGTTATTTTTGCTATCTGAATAGGAATATTTTGCTCTCTTTATTTTAAGTTTCAAAAACTAAAGGCTGAGAAGTATATACTATTTAATGTAGACTATATATATTGGCTTACTAGAACTTTTTAAATAAAAGCCTCAAAGATTTTCTGTGCTAAGAATTATTTCCTTCTTTAGGTACTTTATAAAGATTTCTGAGCATTTTTTAAATAAAAACTGGAGATTTTTTTTTTTTTTTAGTAAACAAGACTATCAAATACTTCCTTTTGCTGCATATATCAAGGACAGATAATTGAATATGTATATTTTAAAGGAACTGCACTCTAGAAATACTTATTGTAAAGAAATATTGCTGTGTATGGAAAGCAGAGAAGCCAGATTAGAATCTCAAGGGGATGATGCTATGAAGAAGTTAACATGAGGCAGTTAGGCTGTGGGTGGATTTACAAGCAGCACTGACTGTGCGTGCTCTTATATCATGGCAAATGAGACAATATATGAGGCAGCGAACTCCTCACTGCAAATGTGATATGCTGCCTTTCATTACTGAAGAAGACAAGCACATAGACAGACAAAAATTTTGTAGTAGCCAGCACAATGGAAATACTTACAAAACTTAATTTTGTTTTCAATTACTTGGTCACAAAATCATCTTCTAAGTATTAAAAGTCAACAATTTATACTCTAAAGAATTCAGGTCTTCCAGTCATATTCGACTGACTAACAAAAATGTTCTAGAACAAGCAGATCTTAATAAATTTTTAATTTTACTTTTTAAATTTGTGCATATTGCAAATAAATATGTGCAACATTTTTATGGCTTATGCTGTATTATAATATTATAATCAATGAGATTAAGCAAGTAGGAAAATAATAACTGTAGAGGAACTTCTATTTATGAATATCCATGTAATGGGTATCTCAGCATCAGTTCAGCATTTCAGTGTCAGCTGGCAGGAGTGAACACACCTGTGGGAGGTGTCCCCAGGCAGAGGAGCTTGTCTGATTAGTGATGGAGCTCCAAGATGTGGTAAGTAGGTTGAGTACCATCAGGGAATGTATGAGAGAGAGAGACTCTTGGAGTCCCACCCTGCTTTCCTTAAAACAAACCCAAGAGGCAGACAGTGTTCATAATATGGAGAACTCCCTGTCCTCTCTCTGCCCAACTGAATGTGGTGACTTAGAGGATAGGTAGCAATGGCAGCAAGTTCCAGCTTGGCTCAACAGACTTCACAGGAGTCTTTGCAGTTACTATCCTGCCTTCCCAGGTGCCCTTGATGAATAGTTACAATGCTCTACAAGAGGAAATGAACAATGATAAGGATGATGGTTCTGCCAGCTTGGGTGTGTTGCTGTGGTTTAATCAGTCTACACCCCATGTCAAAACAGGACAAACCAGCAGATGAGTGCCTGACACTGACCTTGGTGTCTCTGGCAGGACTTCGGGTTCTTTAGTCATGCGTCAACTTACAGGATACCAGACCTGCAGGATACGCCTGCATCAAAGGTCACTGAAAGAGCTATAAAACAAATTTGAAGTGGCAATGCACAAGAAATGAACTCTAGGGCAGGACACCAATATTTGAAGGATGATGTGCTAGTGAGAACTTTTGCAATGCCACTTCAGTGGAAGCAGGGAATAGAAACTCACATGGCAACAAAGATGCAAGGGTTATTGATGGGTTAGTAATGACCTGAGAACTGCCAGGTAGAAATTAGGACTTCTACCAGCAAAAAGGTGGTAGTATCATTAGCCCAACTGAAGTGCATTTACACCAGCACACACACATGGGTAGCAAACAGGAGTTGGTAGCCATTGTAGATCAGGAGAACTATGATATAGTGGCCATCATAAAAAGTAGTGGGATGTCTCATGTGATGTAAGTACCACAATCAATGGCTACAAAGTCTGTGAAATGGATAAGACAAGAAGGAGAGAAAGTGGGGTGGCCCTGTATGTAGGCACTGTGAAAGTTGTGAACTTCAGGATAGTGGCCATAGAGTAAGAATCAGGGAGAAGGCAAACAAGGAAGATATCATGGTAGAAGTCTGCTATAGACTGCCCCACCAGGATGAAGAGGCAGGTAAAATATACTTTAGGCATCTGGGACAAGTCTTATGATCACTTGCCCTTGTCCTTGTGGGGAATTTCAGCTTCCCTGATATCTGTTGAAAATAAAAACAACAAAGAAGCAACAGCCCCAGAGGTTCCTAGAGTGTGGAGGATAACTTTCTGACACAACTGATGAGTTCTGCAAACAGAGAAGGCATGCTGTTGGACCTGCTGTTTGATAAGAGAAAAAGACTTGTGGTGTTTGGTGGCCATCTTGGGTATAGCCATCACAAAATGATAGTGTTCTTGGTTGTTGGAGAAGTAAAGAGGAAGGTCATCAGAACTGCTACCTTGGAGTTCCAGCAAGCAGACTTTGGCCTGTTTTGGACAGACTTGATAGAGTTACATAGTTGGACTCAGTGATCTTAAAGTGACATTAAAGTGATCTTTTCCAACCAAAATGACTCCATGTTTCTATGATTCTAACATTCAGCAGCGATAGATGCAATACCCTAGTCAAATAGGCAAAGCTAATAGCAGTTGAGTATATCAAAGAACATGCCACAACCCAGACTGCTATATCTCAGACCACCTTTGTGATACAGCAGAACTTCAGAAAAGTGTAAATGTTACTCGAGTTACACCAGTGAAAAACTGTTGGAACAAGTTTCACGTATGTTTGAATTCCTTTCTTCATAAGAGGATACAGTTGTTAGGGACCACCAAGGGAAAACAGTGTATGGAATATGCTTATGCTTTGTATGCCAGGCTGCTGAAATAAGACACCTGCTGACAGGAAAAGCAGGGTATCTTTCAGTTCAATAGGTGTCCCTGTTGCTTTTGAATAAAAGATGCCCAGTTCCATTTTTTGTAAAAAAATCATTCCTAACAAATAAGACTAATTTTTCATTTTATATTGCCCCAGTTGGTTACTATATTGTAGCATCCACTTTCTGCATCAAGCTTTGTGATTTCTATTTGTTATTTCTTTTCAGTTTTTCATTTCCCTTCTCTTTTTTACCAACATTCACAGAAATCATAAGATGACTCAAAAGGCTTAGGTAATCAGAGCAGAAAAATGAAGTACCTAGAAGTGTTTTATTGCCATTGTTTTCTCTTTGGATAAAGGTTTTAGGCTGTAGAATGCTGGGCCTCTTATGTCTTTAATCTTTTGTTCTGTTTTGTTTGGAGACATGTGGATTAAAATAATGAAAAATTATAATAGATCTGACATGGGGCACACATGTTGACTGAGACTTCCTATGCTACTTTTGTCACAGAATTCACATCATTCAGAACCCCTGGTATATGGTGTAACAAGCCTATTATATTATAAGACATATTGAATATATTATATATAATTTTATCATTTTAAGAAAAACTTATGGTTTAAATCAGTTACTCTATTTTGAATCGATTTCTAAGAAACAAGAATACACAAGCATCTGCTCCAGGTTTAAATGGGACAGCTTAACAAGGGGGGAAACTTAGTATTAACCTGCAGAAAGCCCAAATGTGGTTAAATTTTGCATGGAAATAGATAGAGATCATTCACTTCATTGGTTACTGTGGCTCAGCTGCTGAGAAAGAAATCTTCTATTTAAGCCATTACAATGATAACCAAAGATTGTCAATGTCATATATTAAACTTACATCACTACACATTGAACACATTTGATTTTTTTATTTTTCTTCTAATCAAAAGTAATTAAACAGACAGGTTTTGTTCCTGTACACATGTATGTACACACACACACTTATATATACACATATATACATGTGCTACCTGATTTTTCACTTGAAACTGATGTTTGTAATTCCCTAATAATTGTATCTCTGAATAATTAGATCCTTTCTGCATCAGAAAAATATATTCAACTTATCACAGAATCACCAAGGTTGGAAGCGACCTCAAAGATCATCAAGTCCAACTTGTCACCACAGACCCCATGACTAAACCATGGCACCAAGTGCCACATCCAATCCCCTCTGGAACACCTCCAGGGATGGTGACTCCACCACCTCCCTGGGCAGCTCATTCCAATGGTGAATGACTCTCTCTGTGAAGAACTTTCTCCTCACCTCAAGCCTAAACTTCCCCTGGTGCAGCTTGAGACTGTGTCCCCTTGTTCTGCAGGCTCATGTTTAGGCAGCTGTCATTCAGCACCCCCAGGTCCCTTTCTGTCATGGATTCACAGAATGGTAGGGTTTGGAAGAGAATTCTGAACATCATCTTGTCCAACCTCCACTGCTACAGCAGGATCACCTGAAACAGTACTTCTGTCTAACTTCCTAAAGTGGGATGATTTTTCAACCATGATGAGAAAATCTTCAGAATTTCGGAACTTAAATCCAAGCAATAAGCATAAAAGAACTTTGATTAAATTACACATTTGGAAAATTTCCTATATTGTGCTTGAGATTAAACAACTGCACCAATGCTTTTATTAAATAAAATACATGATAATAAATACAGGAGATAAAAAAGACTGAATAAATATCAAAAACTGGTTGAAGAAATGAAATGAAAGTGTTATTGGAGTAAGTTGGGTTTTTTTTAAGGCTGTTATACACAATCCTAGTCTTGCAGTATGTCTTCCTAACTACTGCACATCATAGTAAATACAGGCATTTTATTTCAATTTTAATAATCTTACATGCAAATATCAATATTGTTGAAAAATCTGTGCATAACTGTTTGACAGGTTTTCTGTCATGCTTTGTTTATTTAATTATTTATTATGAGAGCAATTATTTGTGGCCAGCTAGTCAAATATCACCTCATTCAGCCCCAGTCTTCTCCAGGAGATCTTTGAGATTATTTATTTCAAATTAATACTGCATTTTAAAAATGGTAATTATTTTATTTTAACTCACACGGCAAAAGTCTTTAGTAAAAGCTCTTAAAATTAGAATCCCCAGCTTAAAATGTTACAAAACATCCTTCCAATGCAGTGGAAAAATTAGGAGTTCAATTTGAAAAAAAAAAAAATCAATTTAAAATACCTAATATCTTTATTTGCTATCTATGTTCTGTTGCAGTATGATAGTATGATATTGCTGAATAGCAAACATGAACATGTTTTCATAACCTATTGACTGCTAATGCAATATTATCACATCTTACAATACTATGAACCAATAATTTTGCAGATATGGGTTTAAAAAAAGGAAGAAATCATTCTGGTACATACTCAACAAATATCCCTCTGTAAAAGTGGTCACAAAAATTAAGTAACATAATTTTGTCTCACATTCAAAGCTGTAATTTATATATTTTTTATATATTTATATATCTTTTAAATCTTAAGTGCAGGGATACTAACTGTTTACTAAAGACAATAAATTTTGTTGCTAGGAGTTGAATGATTTGTAATATTTCGGAAGCAATGTATCTTGCCCATTGCAAAGATATTGACTCTGGTCTATATTACCAGGATACAACTGACTACCTTGGAATACTATTCAAAAGTCTTCTGCATAACTGTAGATGCTGATCATTTAGTGAGGAGTCTGCTGTATTTTCTTAACTCTGATTGAAGGAATTTCACTGAAGCAGGCATGGTATGATAAAAACAATTCCTATTTTCTAGACACTTATTAAATAAAGATGTATTCCATGTAATAGTGAAGTTAAATCTAGTGATGAAATTAGAATTCAGACTACTGGCTTGCATTATCAATATAATTCCAAGATCATTGGGAGTATAGAGTGGAGTTACACTGACATGTGACTGATGAGGTGGAAGTATGAGTGTGAAAGCCATGAATTTTCATAATATATCATCATTATGTAACACCTGTGCTGAAGGACATTGTGCTGATAAACAGAAAAACTCCTTTCTGTAGTTGACAGAATTTCATTTTGCCCTGCAGTGGTTAGAAAGGAGGGCAGTACCATCTACTAGATAGAGTATTTGTAGAAGGCATAAAATCCTTCAAGTCACTGAACTGAAAAAGAACCACTTCAGAAGACATTTTTTAATGACTTTGCAGTTTTAATCTTCTGCCTGTCTGAAAGATTAAAGGACTGAAGGTATCAAAAAGAAGTTCTTAATGATATAGATAGGACAAAGTGCATCCTCACAAATTTTGCAGATGATATAAAGTTGCTAGGGCTGGTTGATACACCACATGATTGTGCTGTAGATTGGAGAGATGGGCCACAAGGAGTTTCAGAAACTTTAAGAAAGGGAAATTTGAAGCCTTGCACCAAGACAGTATTACTGTCATATGCCCATACAAATTGGTGGCCACCTGGCTGTAAAGCAGCTTTGTAGAGAAAGACTCAATGGTCCTGATGGACACTGAATTTAACATGAGCCAGAAATATGCCCTTGCAGCAAAGTCAGCAGGCCCCTCGACTGCATTAATTAGAGAATTATCCTCAAGTTGATCCTTCCCATCTACACAGCCCTAGTGAGCCCAAATCTGAAATGTTGTGTCTGCTTCTAGGCTCCCCAGTGTATGAGAGGCATAGACACACTGGATCAAGTCCAGCAAAGGCCTAAAAACATGATTTAAGGGACCACAGCAACCTTCACACCAAGACAAGCTGAGAGCTGGTGCTGTCCAGCCTGGAGCAAAAAGGCTCTGTTAGGAGTCTGTCAGTATGTATAAATGTTGGGGGAACAAATAATTGGGCTCTGAGCAACCTGATGCAGTTGCAGATGTCCTTGCTTACTGCAGGGGTGTTGAACTAGATGACCTTTAGAAGTCCCTTCCAACACTGTGTGTTTTATGCTTCTATGAAATTCCTGATGAGAGGAGCAAAGAAGACAGAGTCAAATTCTGGCAGTAGACCAAATATTTTGAAAAAAAGCTTTTCTACTGTCAGGTTTGTTGCACATGGAAACATGTTACCTGCAGAAGTTGTGGGTGCCCTTTCCCTGGAAGCATTCAATGTCAGGCTCTGACGAGCATTCAATGGGGCTCTGAGCAACCTCATTCAGCTGAAGGTGTGCTGCTCCCTGCAGATTGGAACTATATGATCTTTAAGGTCCCTTCCAGCACACCCATTCTATATTTCTATGATTCTATGAACCACTAGAACAATTTGCCTAGAATGAATATGGACTCTACCACTGAAGATATTCAAAACCCAAGTGTATGTGGTCAAAAGCCAGCTGCACATGGTCCTTGTCAATCTTTTGTACTTGGTCCTGATTTGAGCAGGTATTTAGAGCTAGACAATCTCCAGAGGTCCCATCCAGCCTCAGTTCTTTCATGATGGTAAGAAAAATATCCTGACATCTCAATACTGCCTGACTCCATTGTCCTGTTTGCAATTTATACAGTATTTATGTCGACTTAAATATTGTCTGCCACTGTACCTGTTGGAAAGAATGAAGTATAGTACTCTATTTTCCCTGAAGTACACTCCACAAAGTAAGAAACCAAGAAAAAAAAAATCTTACAATATAAACAAACATGTCCATCCTTCAAAGATTTTTATAGCTGGATGTGCAATACCCTATTTGTGTATTGTTGCAATGAAGAAACTACACGGCATCTTAAATATTATGAGATTAGTTGTCCAGTATCAGTAGAGAGTCTTGTAGTGAATCACATAATGTTAGGGGCTGGAAGGGACCTCAAGAGATCATCTAGTCCAACTGCCCCTCCCAGAGCAGGATCACCTATAAAGAAACTCATGTGGGTCTTGAATATCTCCAGAGCAGGAGACTCCACAGCTCCCCTGGGAGCTGTTCTGTCACTGGTGGATATTTCTATGTGTTAAGTTAAAATATTGTCCTCTAGACTGAAAAAAAGTGGTGCCCTTGCTTCATAGATAGAATCCCCCTGACCAGACATCAGTAAAAATTACATATAAATTACTTTAAAGATGTTCAGCTTCTTTCACACAGTGAAAAACAGATATAGAACACCCTTTCTAGGATACCAGAATGTTGTAGTTCACAAACAAGGCACACCCAGTTACAGTACAAGAAGGACACTGGTTCAGTTGCTGTTTTGTGTACTCCCTATATTCAAGTAGTTTTGATTGATGAGCTGATCAGGAAACCACTGAAGAGTTATAGCTGTAAGGGCGCAGAACAAAAGTCCCCAAAACATTTCATAATTCATCACCTATAGTATTTAGCTTTTAAGGATAACTATAATGTTGGACAATGGAGAACAAAAAGATTGCCTTGCTTAGCACTGTGTATATATTCAGAAAGCACGACAGTAATTGTATATGAGATTAAAATGTTGCAAGTACTTATCAAAAATATTAAATATTATAAACCTTTGCAGTCTAGAATTCAAATGACATCAATTAACATGGAAAGAGATGATTATAAATATCCACCATATTCTAGTACTTAATCAGTAACAGATTTTCCTGTTTCATTTGTTGTTTGTAATGACTATCACTATTTCCATGAACAAGTATATTATAATTTTGCTTCTTTATGTTCAAGTTATAGTCCTACCATAATGACAGGTATCTGAATTGTTTGTTTGTTTGTTTGTTTTGTTATTTAATTTGTTATGGAGGAAGAATTATTCACTTTTCATAGATTTTTAAGATGTCCATTTTCAAAGAACACACTATTTCTCAAACTTCCTACCATCTTGTGAGCTAATAATATAAAATTAACCCACAAATGTATTGAGGTTGTCTTTCAAATAGAAGCAGGGTCCTAATGTGGATGTAATTTTTTTAATACTTAGCTCTTCAGTTTTCATATTTGCATTGTAAGATGGAAGAGTGGTATACTTTGACTATTTCTGTTGTGCTCAGTGTCAGAAAAGTAATTAATTCCAGTTTCCTGCTAAGAATCAGTAGAAAGGTGTGAAGCTGTCCGTGTTCAGCTTGCCCAGTAGTTTGGTAAACCAGAATACAAAACTCCTCCAGAAAGTCTGCCAGATGTGTTTTAACTCCTTGCAGGTTAAAGTGGTCCTAGGAACTAGGTCTTTCTGGAAGGGATGTGCTCTAATGACTAAATATTTATTAAAAGACTCAAGATTGTAGGATCCAGTGTCCTGAGCAAATAGAAATGCCCACCATTTAGAATAGAATACATAGAATAAACCAGGTTGGAAGAGACCTTCAAGATCATCGCGTCCAACCCATCAACCAATCCAACACCGCCCAAGCAACTAACCCACGGCACCAAGCACCCCGTCAAGTCTTCTCCTAAAAACCTCCAGTGACGGCGACTCCACCACCTCCCCAGGCAGCCCATTCCAATGTGCAATCACTCTTTCTGTATAGAACTTTTTTCTAACATCCAGCCTGAACCTCCCCTGGCGCAGCCTGAGACTGTGTCCTCTTGTTCTGGTACTGCTTGCCTGGGAGAAGAGACCAACTGAGAGAAACGTTGTTCTTCCAGGGAGCGGCAGCAGGCCACATGTACTTCTAGATAGCTGCCAAATCACTGTGGATTTCTGAGGATTCTTCTGATTTTAAACAGATCCTTTCTGTTTAAATTACTTTCTGGATCACTTTCTTCCCAGTTTGACTGGGAGGGAAACTTCCCATCTTTCCTTCATTTGTTCTACTCCCATAAGTCATTTGTGCAATTTGTGCAACTGTACTGCCTGGAACTTCTCTGAAATCATTATTCTGCTAAAGTAGAAGCCATTGCTTTAGGGGTTAAAAAAAAAAAAAAAAAAGTATCATACTTCTTGAAATTATGGTCAGGAGTGATTTTAATTTTTTGAAATATATTTAAAAAAAAAAAAATCTAGTTAACTGCATTTGCTGCTATCTCTTTTGCAGAAAGCCTGTTGATTGATAGTTTCCTGATTGTGATTTTTACAGCTTAAACACCTCATTCACTCAGAATAGGTTTACAGGCTTCACTGAAATTACTTTTTGTTTTTTTTTGCTGTGGCAGAGATCCAGCATATTTTACAACTGATTCTCAATAAAAGCTCAGAACACAGCTCATCCACATGTCACATTTCACAGTGTTTACCTCATTAGTAGCAGGGGAGAAGACCCAAGAGCCAAGGAATTTTCAATGTACTGCTTTTCAATAACTTCACACAAACAGATTTTTTACTAGTATAACATGTAGAATTAATGTATGTTGATAGCTAAAATATATCATTATATGCTTTCCTCACTATTCCTTCTTTATTATTCTAATGAGCTAACTTCTAGGTGACTTTCCTTGCCATCACACAAACAATTCTAACATCACAGCTTTATATGACTCTCTAGCATGACAAGCTGATTCTACTGACGGCAAGAGAGAAGAAAGATTAATCATGCACCAAAAGATGTTGACAGAATCATTCCCACTTGGTATGAAGGTTATTTGAAAAACAATTCTTATCTCTTGGCTGAGTCAACCCACTGAGATTCAGGTTATATCTGTAACAGCCAAGACCAGTCCTGCTTAACATGTGGTCTGCTTCTGCTGACTTCAATGATCAGCATTTTTCAGGATCAAAAAGTAAGATAACAGAATTAAAGATTTGATCCCACACAGAACGCATTTCCTTCTGTTCCCACCTCCCTCTCCTCCCCTCCCTTTTTTTTTTTTTTTTTTTTTTTTTTTATCTCTGCATTTGGTTTCTTGGTTTGGCTTTTTTCTTTGGTTGGTTTGTTTGTTTGTTTTTCTTTTCCTTTTTTTTTTCTTTTTCTGTCTTCCAACAAGGATTAAATATGCTTGAACCCATTATTCATGTCATATTTTTATATTTATGCATAAAAATTAACCCAAGTGACATTTCCTATACAAGCACAGATAACATTGTAGGTAAATCCTTGCTGAATAATACACTAAAATTACACTGGTTCAGTAGACTGAGGAAGAACACAATTCACTTCTGATTTAGACAAATAAACAGTCATTCAGACAAGCTTTTCATTGAAAAGGACTGTAATCTTCAAAATCATATCCTTTGTGATATTTCAACACAGTGTCCTCCTTTCAGATTTTTCAGCCTTTTCAGCCTTGCCAGCTGACTGAAATAAGACTGTCTTCAGCTAATTTGCAATAATGCCAATTTTTAAAAAAATGGATAAAATTGTTAAAAACACAAATAAATATTTGTCTTTTTCTGCCTGGCATAATTTAACACCTGTCCTTAACATATTAGCTCTCACAGATGATCAAGTTTCCTTAGATCTCAGCTTTCTTAACTGATGACTGGAAATATAAAGAATTAACATATTAATACAAAAGCACATGTTTTCTTTTAAAATTAAACTGCAAATGATTTTTAGCTATTACCTCTTACATTTTAAGGCTTAATGGGAATTAGCGTGATATGTAATAGAAGCACATTTAGGTGGTCTCTGGTTCTGATGTTACTTCAGTAAAAGAAAGAAAACAGAAAAGATCATCCAAACATCTTTGCAATAGTTGTTGTCAGCTATGGAAAAATTATAAAGATTCAACCCTGTTCTGAAGAAAAATGAAAGAAAAAACAGTGAAGAGCATTTAGGGCTGTTCTACTTTAAATCACACATGAATACTCATGTCTAGTCAACAAAACTAGCACCCTATCTCAGAGCTTATAAAGTGATTGAAAAAAAAACAAAAACAAAAACAAAAAAGTCCTTAAACATTTTTCATGATTGAGGAGAACCAGAATTACTGTGTCTGTTTTATCCTTTTCACCTCATATCCTCAGGTTTAAATATTTCCCAAACACCATTGTTTTCTCTTTCTTCAGTCTTCTCCTAGGTTTTGCAAAGAAGTAAGAACTATTTGAATATGGTTGCAGTTTGTTGAGAAAGTCTTTGAATTTCCTCTTCAAAGGGCAAATTTTCAAATAAGGGACACTGGCTAGAGAGAATATTTAATTCCACCAGGTCTATGTCTCATATCAAAAGACAATGATGAAGAGTAGGGGCAAAGTTCTCCCATGAGCAAGCAAAATGTTTTCAGAAGACTTCATTCAGAAATATCTATTGTAGCCATGGCCAAATTTCATACATCACCAATCTGAGTCAATTTAGAATTTTTCTCAAGGCCATCCTAAGTCAAATATTAAAAGGTATATAATTTGTAGCTTGTACTAAGTTTTTGCTGAAACTAATTCAAGGCTACATGTAGCACTCTGAATTATTGAAAGTCACTATTTGGCTGCACAATACCATGATAATTTAGGTAATTTTGAAATTATGTAGAATAAAAAAATGGCTTATTATAGTAGGAAAATTTTAACAACTTAAATATTAATTTTTCTGTTATAGAACTCTGAAGAGACTTTTTTTCAAAGCAGTAATTTTCCTAATAACATAGATCAGTCATCAATTTATTTCAATTTTTATTGCCATTTCTAACATCACTTAAATATCAGTTACTTCTAAGGATGCATAAAGAATCATCTTTTTTTCCCTCTTTGTTTCTCATAAGAACAGCAGCCAAATAGCAGTCATTCAGAGAATTTACGAACCAACGTGGTTTAAATTAAAAAATTAAACAAACAGATTGTTTGTGTGTGCTGTTCAGGCAACTTTTGAACCCTATAATCAAGATGCATCCTGTCTGCAAAGGTAGTGAAACTGTGTCACATGGCTCCGAGGATTTCTCCACACAGCTAATTACATGGAGATGAGGAACTTTTAGGAAGGAGTTAAAAATATAAGCTGCATTCTTGTGAAGTGATCATTGCTGTATTTACTGTATCACTGAATTGAGAAAAATTGCTATTAAAAACCAGAATATATATTTTCTAACAAAGATTACAACCATGAGACAGTTTATTCTTTTATCTTTTTGTTCAAATCGTTCTTTCTCTCTAGTTTATATTGCTAATGAAATACACTCTTCTATTTCAAATGCAAGGTACTATAGCAATCCTTAAAAATGTAATACTCCAAAGTAAATAATCCTTGGAATTTTCCAAATACCCTACTAACAGCATAAATGTTGAAAGAAATCTAGAAAATGTGATTTAAAAATAAAACAACAACCTTTTTTTCTCTTAATACTTATTCTTCTGAAATCTTTCTTCTTTGTATAAGCAAATATGTAGTATTTTTCTTTTTGTAGAATCCTTTTTAAGCCTATAAATCTAATTTGTTGCCTTTTTTGTCCCTAATAGTTTGCTATGGATACTGAAGATAATCTAGGAGGAAATTAATTTTGCTTCAGAATTTGTATTGTTCCTAACACAGGCACTGTACACATAAAGGAAAGGATCTCAAAGATCATCAAGTTCCAACCCCCACTTCAATGGGCAGGAACACCTCCTACTAGACCAAGTTACTCAAAGCCTCACTGGCAACAACTCTGGGCAACCTGCTGCAGTGTCTAACCACCCTCACAGTAAAGAGCTTAAAACCATTTCCCCTTGTCCTGTCAACACATGCCCTTATAAAATGTGCCTCTCCAGCTTTCCTGTAGGTACTGGAAGGTAAGGTCTCCCTGGAGCCTTCTTTTCTCCATGATGAAAAGACCCAGCTCCTCCAGCCTGTCCTTGTAGGAAAAGTGCTCCAGTCCTGTGACAATCTCTGTGGCCCTCCTCTGGACCCTCTCCAACAGGCTCCCATCATCCCCATATCTACCCATCTGGTTAGCACTCTTGTGGGAAATTATTTCTAGCTTTTTTTTTTAAGTATTAAAAATTGCCTGTATTTGGATTTAAATGGTGGCATTATAATATACCTATTATATTCTGCTTGAAATCCCTCAGGCATCTGAGCATGGACTGTCAAGAGGAAAAGCCTATCTGCATCTGTGAAATTATTACACTCTTCTATGGAGAGTGCAGTCTGCATGTTCCAAAATGTCCTAATCTTTGAGACTATACCAAATATAGGAACAGTTAGTCAGGGATGCAGGTGAACTGGGAGAAACCACTACAAGCATAGGCTAGCGAGGAAATGTAATGGTGCAAGTAAAAGAGATTTCAGGACAGTGTTTCTAGCCTTGCAATATCTGAAAAACAAACTGATAGTTTGTTGACACTAACTGGCATATGAGTAGATAAAATGCTAGAGAAATTCTATTGATGGAGGCAAACACCATTGCTATCACTGTGCAAGGCTTTAAACCATGTCCAGATTTTCATCAGTTATAGTGCTTTACTTTCCAATGTTACAAAATGTCTATTAAACTTAGAATTATTAACAAAACCCAGCAGAAAATGCTGTTGTTTAAAACTCAGGGTAAATGCCCCCACACACCAACTTTGCATTTTAGAAGATGTGAAAGTTTTGGAAGGAAGGGTAGTGAAATAAAAAAATGAAAGGTAAATATAAACAGCAAAATTTTATCTATTACTTCATTAAAAATGAAAAATTATTCTGATGTGATTGGGGTTTTGCAGAACCAGGAGTTAGAAAAGGATTATGTTATGATCAATAAAAATTTGAAATGGTTTGCATATCAGCACCTCATTAAAGTCAGGAATCCTCATGCATGTTTTGTTGGTATCATTATTTTTTGGAGAATTAAGATTCAGTGGCATCACAATTGCACTGTACCAAAGTTCTGCTGCCTTTTCTGTGGGACTGGTGAATGAAACATTATGTTCATTTGCTATAATAGTCTTGTTAGGTAAAGTTCAATGGCATTTCAGTAAATCACATTACAAACAAATTTTGCTGGAATATTTGTAAACACTCCATTGAATAAATGTTTGCACTGAAAGTAGAGTAGCAGTAAGTTACTAGTCTGACAACAGACACACATTATTTTTGTTATCTTAATGGTGCTGGTTATGGCTGAAACTTAATTCTATGCGAACACCACTTTAGTATCTAGTATATCACTAGTAAAATAAAGAAAAAATACTGAGAGCCATAACAAAAAGCATAGCTTTAAGTAATGGGTTTGTAGTTGTGTATTAAGCTACACATTAAAACTGCAGTTTTTTACTTCTCTAAGTGACAAATAAAAACATAAATAGTAAAAAGACCTCAATCATATTTGGTTTGTATTATATTATACTTTTTCTGAAAGCTGGGCAGGCTTGACAGATTTGTTCTCTGGTCCCAATGGCTGATTGTATGGAATAATTTTAGCTGTTGGCTTTGCCTCAGGAAAAATACTTTGACAGATAAGTCTGAAAATTCATAGTTTTTAGTTACCACTGACTATGTATTTTAACAGTCATATAGGCAAGATCAAAATAGGGTCAGACTTGTAGTGGTTAAAAGTTATTTTTCAAGTTATTTTACAGCAGGAAGGTTCTTAAATAGTCTTCACCTTGATAGAGCTCCTGAAAAAGTTGTATTATGATTCTTGTTCAAGAGAAATAAACACTGGCTTCTAACTACACAGACTTAGTATGATTCCTAAGTATAAAAGTTCATGTTATAATTAAACAAAATCAACTTGGAAGTTTCCTTATATTTTACATGTATTTTTTAAATTAAAAACAAATATTACATTTTCAATGAGGACCATTTTCAAGTATTCAGTTTTCCCTGGTGGTTTGTTTCTTTCTTTGCTTTTTTTGCCCAATGTGGTGGGTTTAGAGGCAGACCCCCTCCCCACAACAACCATCCTCTGCTACCAAGAATCTTTTCCATATAAGTAAAATACAAATTGGTCTAACCATATTAGACGTACCCAGTGATTCATGATTCACTAAAGAGATGCTATCAGTTTTAAATTTTTTTGCATCTTCCTTAAGATCTGCACCATCTGCTGCCCTACATTTAACCTCAAGTCATATGAAATTGCCTATTAAGTTGTAAAAAATTTAGTAGAATTAGAAGCAGAAATTTAAGATTACAAAAACATTCAATATTATTCTTCTTGGAAAAAAAAATAATCTAAAAGAGGACAAAAAATTTAAGATCCAAGTCATGTAACTGCAGTTTCATTTCTTCACTTCATTTTGTTTAGGCCATATAAAGCCAGTTTTCCTTTCTAAAAGCCTCCAGGATGCTCTAGTGTGCTACAATACCTATTAACCACTTTACAATGCTAAGATGACGAGCACACCAAACCTTATTGAGAATTACTTTTTTTTTTCATTTTGCATTAATCCTCTCAAAATTTCTTCTCCACATTCTTAGCACTCACTATGTGTTTAGATACAAGCTCACTTACATACAGTTAATCTTTATGTTTAAATCTACATAACCTGTATCCAAGTTCCACCAACTGAAACAATTGGATAACACAAACACATAAAATCAATGATCATTCACAGTATCACAGTATAAGTAAGGTTGGAAGAGACCCCAAAGATCATCAAGTCCAACCTGTCTCCACAGACCTCATGACTAGACCATGGCACCAAGTGCCATGTCCAATCTCCTCTTGAACACCTCCAGGGATGGTGACTCCACCACCTCCCTGGGCAGCACATTCCAATGAGGAACGACTCGCTCAATGAAGAACTTTCTCCTCACTTCGGTCTAAACTTCCCCTGGCGCAGCTTGAGACTGCGTCCTCTTGTTCTGGTGCTGGTTGCCTGGGAGAAGAGACCAACCCCTTCCTGGCTGCAACCACCTTTCAGGTAGTTGTAGAGGGCAATGAGGTCTCCCCTGATCCTTCTCTTCTCCAGGCTAAACAATCCCAGCTACCTCAGCCTCTCCTCATAGGGCTTGTGCTTGAGGCCTCTCACCAGCCTTGTTGCCCTTCTCTGGACAAGTTCAAGTGTCTCAATGTCCTTCTTAAACTGAGGGGCCCAGAACTGGACACAGTACTCAAGGTGTAGCCTAACCAATGCAGAGTACAGGGGCACAATGACCTCCCTGCTCCTGCTGGCCACACTATTCCTAATACAGGCCAGGATGCCATTGGCCCTCTTGGCCACCTGGGCACACTGCTGGCTCATGTTTAGGCAGCTGTCAATCAGTACCCCCAGGTCCCTCTATGGGAGCTCTCCAGCCACTTCAACCCCAGCCTGTAGCTCTGCATGGGGTTGCCGTGGCCAAAGTGCAGCACCCGGCACTTGGACTTGTTAAATGCCATCCCATTGGACTCTGCCCATCTGTCCAGTCGGTCGAGGTCCCTCTGGAGAGCCCTTCTGCCCTCTAACTGACCAACATCTGCTCCCAACTTGGTGTCATCTGCAAACTTGCTGATGACTGACTCAACCCCCTCATCCAGATCGTCAATGAAGATGTTAAAGAGGACGGGGCCCAGCACTGATCCCTGGGGGATGGCACTGGTGACTAGCCGCCAGCTGGATGTGGCACCATTCACCACCACTCTCTGGGCTCAGCTCTCCAGCCAGCTTTCCTTGCTGGTCAGTTGATTACTTTCTCATTTGATGGAAAGTCATCTTCAGTCTATAAGAGGTTTGTAATCATGTCCTTATTATTTTAATGGCAACTATTATATTGTACTTAAATAACTGAAAATTATAGAAAATGAAACTTTTCCCGTGAACTGAGATTCCTGAGTTTCTTTCTACATTAATTTTTGATTACCACACTGTTTTTCACTGTTAAGACTGCCAACAAATACACCACTGAATTTGGCACAGAATCCCAGGGACTGTTTTACCACATTTTTATCTTTGCTGGAGAGAAATCTTCCATCTCTTGCCTGATACAGCAATATCAAAGCAATGATGAAAGTCAGTGGCCATGTCACTAAACACAACAAGTCTGCTCTCACAGACTCAAAATTTTTTTCTGCTCATTCCACCAGTACTGGTCCTGTAGCTGGTCAGGCAGCTCAAAAGTAATTATAACTATCTAACTTGGAAATGTATCTCCATGCATGTGGTACTGTGGGGCTCTGTGTTCTACAAGATTTGAACAAACAAACAAATGTTTAAAACGGGTTTGAGTTTTACTGCAGCTGCAGGACACACTGAATAGTATTCACAAAACTTTTACTTATCTCAGGGCATCTAAACTTCTGCTGCTTGAGAAGTGCCTTGAGGTCAACATTAGTATTTCCTAAACCTGCAATGCAAACATTTTTCCTCATTCTTAAAAGGAATGTGGAGGAATTGTCCTCCACCTCCTTCATATTCTTTCCATTCAGCTTTTCAAATAGGTCTTACAATAACATTTATTCTCTGATTCTGAGTCACAGCTAGCTTCCTCACTTTTTTTGCTGTTATATACGGCACAGAGAGACATGGGATTAGACATAGACAGGTACCTCTAGGCTCCTCTATAGATGACATTTACCTTTTCTTCACGAGATGAATAGAGAATCAAAGTTCAGAAGGATGTGAACATCTTACCAGAGCTCTACTTTCTCTTCAAAGAGGATTTGTACTAGGTTTGGTACTCTTCTAACTCTCTTTTGAAACTGTACCTTTATTTATTTATTTATTTTTGGTTTGCACTTTTTTCCTTCTTCCTTTTTTTTTTTTTTTTGTTCTGGTATGCTTTATTATAGACCAATAGCCTATGGAAGAAAATGCAAAACTGGAAACTCATTGAGCTATGACAGCTGTGTAAGTAAAACAATACTAAGGCTTTGATAAATGTTTGCATTCACCTGCATTTTGTCACGATATGAAACGATTCAAAAAGAAAAAAATAGCTTATCAATAACTTTATGTTGAAAACCAGATCAAAATAATAAAATTAAAATAAACTTACAACTAGAAACAGTTTTAAAACATAAAATTTAAATTAAAAAAAAAAATTGCCTAGATCATTAATACCTTTAATCCACTGTAATTTCAATAACTTCAAGGGGACTATACTTAAATAAACACATGAGATAAAACTCTATGTAAGAAGAAGAGATCCATTTCTTCTTAAAGTGAGCACAAGTTTTAGATGTCTTTATTTCATTACAATATAAGGATCCAGGTGCCAAGTCATGGAAATACTCTCACAAAAGCAACACACAGCTTTTTGGAAAGGTTATTTAGAAATTGTAGCGATGATTCTCCTTGGGTGCACATGTTCTTGACTGATATGATTTACATAGTTGGAATTTTAGTTTGATGAACATATTTTCTTTGGACAGTATAACTCTGGTTCCAAGAAAATCCTCTATCACACAAAATTCTCTTAATGTGGCAATATTCCAAAGGTTCCCAGTCTATGGCCAGAGGGTACAGTTGGCAGTCCTACAATTCAGCAAAGAACAATAATGGTTTATTCAGTTGTCCTTCCGGAGAACATTTCCAAATGTGTAACTTTGATCAATTTCAGAAAAATTATCATAGAATCACAGAACAGTTTGAGTTGAAAGGGAGTTTTAAAAATCATCTAGACCAATTCCCAAGTTACTAGTTTTATCTTTGTAAACAAGAATAACATTCTGCTCCAGATTATAATAGCATATACTAAAAACAGTACTGCAATCTTGTCATTCCACCTGTAATAAAATTTAGACACTCCTATACTACATCTATAGATGAATATATTTCAGTGCAACAGTTTAGAAATCCAAACAAGAAAGGTATTTAGAGTTATGGGGCTTTTTAAAGTAATGTAATATCCCTTGACAAAGATAAAAATTCTGTTTGTATCATTATGGGATAAATTGTCCTGTTTGCAGCATAGCTGACTAGGAAAGAGAGATGCTTTATAGGTGTCAAAACATTTGGGTTAACATAGGAGAAGATAAGAAATTATTTGTAAAATAAAAATATGCATTAAAAATACAGGAAGATAATTTTTATGCCCTCAGGCTACCTTCTGCATTGAGAGAGAGAGAGAGAAATAACCACAACTGAAAACAAAAAGTATTAGGGAATGAACAAAAGAGAGAAAAGATGAAAGAAGAGGTGAGAACAGAGTCTGAAAAGTGAAGAAATTAAGCAGTTAGTGTGATCAAAAAGGAAAACCTTAACTGACTGAAAGCCAGAAGTGGTGCATGAAACAGAAAACACTTTTAAATATATCTGCTTAGATATCTCACCAGACAAAAGTGCAGGATGATTAAAATACTATTTCCCAAGCAGATGTCTTCCAAGACATATCTCATTCTCTCTTTTCTCCCTCTTATCTGTCTACAAGCTTATCAATCTATTCATGCCTATACAGCATTTTTCAAATTACTACGGGAAGATTTGTTGTTTGCTTGACTCTTCAAGCTGGGGTAATTAAACCATAGAGACCACAGCTTTACTCCTTGGTATTCAGGAAGGGCAGAATTTGGTGCTATTTCTAAGTTAAAGGACACTATGCCATTGTTAGGAAGGTGGATGAAAGGCATAGAATAGTTGCAAAATTGCACTAAAGAAAACCAAAAAATAAAAGAAAGGGAAAGGAAAAGAAAGGGAAAGGTAAAGAAAAGGAAAAGACTGTGGCAGACAGAGACTAAGCCTTCTAGTCAAAATAAATAATAACTGTCTCCGCTTTTATTTAGAACATATTTCTTGTTAAATCCTATGCTATTATTCCTGATTAGAGTTAGAATTTATGAGGAGTATTTTGTGGATGCTAAGCAAAACAGAATTATCACATCTGTGTATCAAAATTGAAAATTTTGCAACCACTTTCTTACAATCAGATAAATCCTACTCTAACATAACATGCTTTCCTGATGTATAGTGTAGCTCAGTATAATCTCTTTTTGATATAATACGTGCTATTTTTGGAGTTAATTATGTCAGAAGAAAACAGAATTAGAGGGAGTGAATTTCACTATCACAGGACACTATCACAGCCCTGACAGAGAACAGGAAATCTAAAAACTAGGTACATCTCATCTGGTCTTGTTTTCTCACTAAAATCCAGCTATGTTCCTTGCAAGAGTATATAATACAGTAACACACAATTGTTATACCCTTTTCAAACAACGCTCTCTCAAGAAGTCCAAGGAATGAGATTTGAAGTACTAATAACTTAGAAATCTAGAAGATTACAGACTACAAGGGATTGCATCACAGTGAAGAGCCCTCCTGAGAGCACTCTGCTATCATTCATTTCTCATTTAAAGAGATGAAGTAAATGACTTGAAGCTGCCTCATGAAATTTAGAAGCATCTAGAGGAATTTTTTTCATACTTAGTTTAAATAACAGAAAGCAAAAACAAACCCAAAACCAACAACAAAATACACAAACAATAAAAGCCCCCACAAACAACCAAAATAATATAACAAAACAACAACAGAACACCTAAAAACAAAGAAATAAAACCAAAAGCAAACAAAAAACCCCCCAAACAAACACATACACACACACACAAACAAACAAATCCAACCAACAAAAAAGCTCATCTATTTGAAATCTCTAATACAGAACAACAAAAACAGATAATCTGTGCTACCTGAATAAATATTCCACATGTCAGTGGAAACAATGATACACAAAATTCAAACTTTCTAGAGCACAATGTAAAAGCCATTTCTGACTTCCTATTCTGCCTCAGTAAGAGTCTCACCTATCACAGACCAAAAATTGTGGACCTCCCATAGGTCTTGGTGAACACAGTGTCTCAGGGCATATATACTCTGTCATATCCTAGGCTAACTCATACAATCCACAAGTTGCCAGAGAAGCAATAATTTTGAAAGACATGTGTTGGTGAATTTCACCTACGTTTTGTTGAGAACTCCTGTAAAAATACTACAAAGGTCTACTCAACATCTTTTTAGTAAGCTGTACATGAGAATGCAAACCTGCTTTGACATTAATTTTTGTGACCAATCTTGATGGAAAATGGAACTGAAAATCATTGTATTTCTATGTCATATAAGAAAATTCGCTGTATGGTATGTACTCCCATGGCTTCGAGTACCTCAGTGTGGTGTGCACTATGCAAAGATGTTATCGTCACATCTTGAAAATAGTAAAATCAAATTCATTTGTAGAGAAGAAGACTTTCTTCATGTCAAAAGCCTATTAAAAACAACATCAAAAGGTAAATATCACAAAGGATGGCATTGTTTCATAGAAGTAGGAAGGAACAGGTTTATTCTGATGTTTATTAATTTTAACTTGCATTGGTTCCCTAAAATGGAAGAAGGCTCAGTCGAGATGAGCAAGGCTGATGTGCCTATGGACTTCAGAAAATAATGTAGTATGACTTAGTACAGCTGTTGTGAAGAATACTGACCTTACTACAAAAAGAATAAGAGGGTGGTCTTTTTTTCAGATTTCACAACTGAGTGGATCAGCTGGTAGTGTTAATGTTTCTCCCTCAGTTAGACAGACTAGCTTATAGGATTGGGGGTAGTGAATATATGTCTCTGTTGAGCACAGCATATACATACTAAACAAATAAAATACAATAACAATAACAATAATAATCAAACAACTATTTTTAAGACAGTAATGGGCTTAAGATGACTTCGACCCACTCATTCTTTCTTGGCAGCTGAGGACTCCCAGTGTCAGGGTGGTGAGCATGTAAAAGAGACCTGTAATGGGAATCACATTGATATTGTAACTCAACTGCATATCTCAACTGCTATATTTCACCAAGTGTAACTTGTATTAAATTGTGTTTTAAGTATATTTTATATCACTCTGCTAAATTCAAAAGTTCAAATAAATCAATATGATATGAAATACTTCACCCTCCACCTATGACATATCTAAAAGAAGCTGGTCACAGTATTGGATTCTGACAGAGGCATAAATGTATAGGCTTCTTTCAGTAGAAAATACATCTATTGGCTACCTCAAACCATTTGAAAACTGTAATGTGAAATTCCACAATATGTATATCATTCCTTAACATATCCTGGAGTTCATGTATTAACCAGATAGGGGAATGCCTATACTTTATCACATTGTACTATCTATTCTATTCTATTCTATTCTATCCTATTCTATTCTATTCTATTCTATTCTATTCTATTCTATTCTATTCTATTCTATAATCATGTTATAAAATAACACTTCTTGATTTCCCTGCAAGAACAGGTTGTTACAGTAGCATGTGTGCTTAGTGCTTTTTCATGGCTTGTTCCTATAAAATACTCTTCTTCTAAGAGGATAGTAGGGAGATATATGAAGCTCTGCACAGCTTGGTTTTGTATTTTGAAACTAGAAGAGTAAAGCAAGAGCTACATCACAAAGCTACAAATGGAGCTTCAGAATGATAAAGCTCTCAAAATATTTCATAGTCATGTTTATTTGAAACAAATATATAATGAAAAGGGGCATTGATATTAAGAAATAGCTATCGTTAGACATACATGCACATATTCTCAGACAAATATCATCCTGTTTGTTCACTTTATGATATAATATTTTGTTTTCTTTTTTTTTTTTTCCTCCTTTCTACTTTAATTATGGCAGAGCATCAGGAATAATATAATATTTATGCTTGGAATATTTATGCACAGTAGAGGGTGCCAGACATTATGCAAAAACACTTTCTATGCTAATAATTTCTACAATTAATGATTTAAAGTGATGCAGAATGGATGTTAATGTAAAAATGTTTCTTGGTTACAGCTGTTTCCAAAGGAAAGCAAACAAAACAAAATCATGTCCTCATTTAGCTGTTTTAAGCTCTTACAGCTAGCAAGTAGTAAAGCTGACAGATTTCTAAGGCATATATCTGAGATATTTTTGTTGGCTGCATCAATATACATTTTTCAGACATGTTAAAGCATGACTGCTTTCTCCATCATATCATAACACCACATACAGGAGTTAGAGGGACATTTCATAATCTTACAACAGTGGTCTGTTTCTGTATGGGAAATACTGGATTCAAGGAGATCTGCACTTCAGACCCTTTGAGACTAATTATCTTCTTTTTCTTCCTGGGGATTTTTAATTCACTGTGAGGCCACTGAACTTTGTCAGGCCACTTTCATAGGGATAATTGTATTGAATGCTTGGAATTAGCAACAAAACCTGCTACACACATCTTAAATATTATTATTACTATTATATCTTTATTAGTGTGTCTTAACTGCAAACCTACTTTATACTTAGATGATTGTGGATTTCTTCACAGTCAAGGCAATCCACTGATAAAAATAACTTCAATGCAGAGTTCAAGTAGTGCACGGTACCAATTCTTCTGGAATTTTTAGTCATGCTGAGATCTCAAGGAACCAAGAAACAGAAACTTCTATGTATTCTGAACACAAAAATTTTCAGACAGTGTATTTTCCAGCTATCCTAGGTGCAATGATGCAGGCCCTTCTAACTACACATCTATAGCACATTCTAAATTTTTAAGCAGTTAATATTATTCAGGAGAAGAATTTCAAGTCAATTTGTAAAACTATGGCCAACATTTTTCTTATTTACCAACTTGCAATATCTTTCTCTTTCCTACAATTATTCCTATGTACTTAGTGAATGTATTTTTAGCAGACCTCCTCTACCTCAACTCTTTACTTAAAATTTTTGCATGAAAGGAATAATATTTGTGAATCCACATAAGATGTAATGGATCCCTCTGTGCTGTTACATCACATATGGAATGAAAAAAACAACCTCCAAATCTCTTTATTTTATAACTGCATCTCTGTCCTCCTTCTTTTACCTTTCAGTATGTTTGTACTTTACGTGGAAGGTACAAGTGTGATGTAGTAAATGGCTGGTGACTGATCCTGGCTTGAAATGGGTGAAAGAAGGTGACAAGGTTAATTTTGGGTTGCTGTTTTTCTTATCTTTATTCTATTATATATGAGGCTCTCCAAATATTTATGCAAATTAAGTAAAATCTAATTCAAATATTTGGAACATCAATTTATTTTGAATTGTTCTTTTTTATTATTTTCTTTGTGTCTCAAATATTTGTGGCTGTGTACTGTTCCTACTGCTAACATGAACTGATGTAATTTACCTGGACCTGAGCAAATCCTTTGACACTGTCCCATACCACATCCTGGTCTCCAAGCTGGTGCAAAATGGGTTTGGTGGATAGACCATTCAGTGGATAAAGAACAGGCTTGAGGGACACACCCAAAGGGTGGATGTCAATGGGTCCATATCCAGGTGGAGGCCAGTGACAAGTGGAGTCCCTCAGGGATCAGTACGGGGGCCAGGCTTGCTTAACATCTTTTTTGAGGACATGGACCGTGGCATTGAGTGCACCCTCAGCAAGTTTGCTGATGACGCCAAGCTGTGTGGTGCTGCAGACACGCTGGAGAGAAGGGATCCATCAAGAGGGACCTTGACAAGCTGGAGCGGTAAGCCCATGACAACCTTATGCTGTTCAACAAGACCAAATGCAAGGTCCTGCATCTGGGTCAGGGCAATCCCAAGCACCAATATAGGCTGGGCAGTGACTGGCTTGAGAGCATCCCTGAAGAAAAGGACTTGGGGGTGCTGGTGCATGAGAAGCTCAACATGATCCAGCAGTGTGCACTTGCAGCCCAGAAAGCCAATCACATCCTGGGCTGCATCAAGAGAAGCATAGCCAGCAGGTCGAGGGAGGTGGTTCTCCCCCTCTGGGAGAGGGGGAAACTCTGCTCTGGTGAGACCCCACCTGGAGTACTGTGCCCAGTTCTGGAGCCTCTATTGCAGGAAGGATCTGGAGGTGCTGGAATGTGTCCAGAGAAGGGCCATGAGGATGATTAGAGGGCTTGGAACACCTCTCCTCTGAGGACAAACTGAGGGAGTTGGGGCTATTCAGTCTGGAAAAAAGGCTTCAATGAGACCTAATTGTGGCCTTCCAGTATCTGAACAGGGCCTACAAGATAGCTGGGGAGGGACTTTTTAGGGTGCCAGGGAGTGACTAGACTAGGGTGAATGGAAAAAAATAGAAATGGGTAGATTCAGACTGGATGTCAGGAAGAAGTTTTTCACCATGAGGGTGGTGAGACACTGGAACAAGTTGCCCAGGGAGCAGGCAGAACCCCATCCCAGTGGTTTTTAAGGTTAGGTTGGGTGTGGCTCTGGGCAACGTGATGTAGTGTGAGGTGTCCCTGCCCATGGCAGAGGGGTTAGAACTAGATGATCCTTGAGGTCCCTTCCAACTCTGACAATTCTATGATTCTGTGATGATGACTCCACAAAATGTCGTAGATCATTGTGTTTTCCTAAAAAAATACACTTACAGTGTTTAAAATAATTGTAAATGTTTCCAGTTCTGTGTTATTTGTCATACTGGAAATGTTGAGAATTAACATTTTCACTCTTATTATTTGAACATACTCTATCTACTATGATGGCAAAAGCACATTAAAAATCCTGAGGAACACAGAAAGTATGCATATTTTTGCTGCATAATTGGCAGACACAATATCATCCTAACATCTATTTTGTACTTGCAGATTAGTCATATACTCTTCTTCACTGCAGACATACAACTATGCTACCAGTTACTAAAAGATCAGGGCAAAAGTCAGGGCAAAGGTACATTACTTCTAACATGTTCTTTTGATTGCCATGCAGCCAGTCAGTCATTACTTGTTTGAAGCTTGTTATCCAATGTTCATTCACACACACGCAGCCATTCTCCCAAATGTTAGGAAAACGTGCTGTAACAAACCTGTTCTTATATTGATTCTCATTCTTTCCAAGCATTCACCTTTGTGTAAAACTCTTCTTCCCCCTATGTTTTTAGACAAGTAAAGGGCTTAAAGGTAGAGAGAAAGTTCTCACAGCACATACTGAAATGTATATATGCTCACAGAAAAGTGTAAAATGAAAGGATTTTCAAGCCAGGCAGTTCTGCAGGAAGTTGTTTCTTCTTAAGGTAATGCATAGTCCATAATACTAAAAGGAATTGCATATATGCACTCATGAGTCTCAAATGAACCAAATTATGCAAGGTAATAACACTCAGAAAAAAAAAATATTATTTTCTTTTTCTTTCCCCCCTCAGAATTTCGGAAATAATTGGTAAGCACTACAATAAATATTTGACAGATGTGCTAGAGGTATCTGAGACTAGAAAGAGAGTTTTACAAACAGGTTTTGTTTTATTTTGTTATATTTAGTCTGTGCCTTAATGGAAAAATTAAAAAAAAAAAAAATAATGTCAAGAAATCCAAAGTTTTCTCCATAAAATTCAAGTAGCTAAATTAAACTTCAAAGTGTCAGCCTGTGGACTATTCCAGTTGCAAATGAAGCTTGAAACCAGAAGTAAGCATTCAACCTGGTTCTCTGGCAAGTCCCTAAAGAACATACCTATGAGAGCAATGAAAAATGTGATGTGCAATGACACCCTCTCTAGCACTCCTGGAAAATCTCATGGAAGGCTTTCTTTTCTGAATGGAGAGAAAGACATTGAATTATGCAAAAGTATTAGATATTTATGTGATGAAATAATGAAAAAAAAAAGGGTGACAATTTCCGTTGTCTATTCTTACTTACCAACTTGAGAGTAACTGCTTTTTGCAATGTCTTTAATGAAGCCATGTTCTTTGATCATTTCTACAGATAGAAATACTTGAAAAATGATGACATTTATTGAAATTATTAGAGCTACGGTGTGAGAACAATTTGAATCAGTGCAAGAGCAGTGCAAGAGCTCGTACCATTTAAACTCATAATTACCCTTTGCACAATATTATGAATTGAATACTACATTCAGGTAATAATGACAGACTTGTTACTACTCTGGTAAGCATTTTATCTGAGAGAGCTTGCCTCCTCAGGGTTCACACCATGCAGGAGTGCTGCCCATATTTAGCAATTAACTGGACTAATATGCACATCAGTGAATAACTGAAGTAAGTTTGATAAACTAAATCAGTGAAGAGAGAAAGGGGGCCTACAAGAAAGCCGGTGAGGGACTTTTTAGGGTTTCAGGGAGTGATAGGACATGGGGAAATGGAAAAAAAAAATAGAAATGGGTAGAAATGGTTGTTATTTGAGCCATAAAATATTTATTATTAGTCTTATTTAGATGGACACTGCAAGAGTTTGAGCTAAAAATTCAGATTCAAAGTCAGATTTGTTTCAGTCCATTAATGCAGTAGCTGAGCCAAAGGTTTTGGGCTTGAACCATATTTGCACACAAAACCAAACAAACCAAACCAACAACAAAGAAACAGAAAACCCTCCCCACAATATTCTTCAGATTGGGTTGCTTTATTGGCAAATATTGTTCCTCTATCTTATACAGCACCCCTGCAACAATGAGTTACGCCTTAAAATGAGTGGAAACCTGTTTACTGAAATATCAACCAATGAACATCAATTTGTGAGGAAGAAAGATCTGACAACTGTGTCAGTTGAGGCATTGAAAGGTCCTGTTTAAAAATTACGTCTGAAGATTGAAGCATTACCCATCAAAAAGAGCATGTTTAAAAGTAATGCTCATGGCATTAGAAAAAGCTGTCGAATAAAGCTTTTCTATATATTAACAGTAATCTGAAGTCTCATGTATAGGACAGGGAGAAAAAAAAGCTCCATTCTAACAATGTTTCATCAGCTTCAAGCTTTAAACTGGACAATCCCAGCATCTTCACTGTCATTTGCTGAAGGTGTGAAAGAGAAAAGGGTTTTGGAGGGGTCGCTTCTGTTTTGGATACAAAGTAGCATTAAAAGCTACCTCCATCCACTCAACTGCTTTGATTTCTGTCACCACCTCCCTGAGCAGCCCATTCCAATGGACAATCACTCTTTCTGTGAAGAATTTCTTCCCTACATCCAGCCTAAACCTCTCCTAGCGCAGCTCGAGACTGTGTCCTGTTGTTCTATTGCTGGCTGCCTGGGAGAAGAGACCAACTCCCACCTGGCTACAGCCTCCCTTCAGGTAGTTGTAGACAGCAGTAAGGTCTTCTCTGAGCCTCTTCTTCTCCAGACTAAGCAACCCCAGCTCCCTCAGCCTCTCCTCATAGGGCTTGTGCTCCAAAGCCCACACCAGCTTTGTTGCCCGTCTCTGGACACATTCCAGCAACTCAACATCTTTCCTAAACGGATGTTGCAAATTACAAAGGGAGAAAATAAAATTAGAAGTTTCCTGTACTGACACATGTTTTTTAAAAAAAAAATAAATCCTAGGCAAACCTTCATCAGTAGTAGAAATACCTTTTTGCTCCATTTGAGTGTATACAAAGTCACAGTATTCATATAGCTTTTCCAGAACAGTCTTACTTTTTATGGTACACTGAGATCTACTCATCACCTAATCATGCATGCAATTTGTGTAAATACTGAAATTTTTTAGGCTTTAGCCACTGCTCAACTCCTTTTTGAACTGCTTTGCTGAAAGTAAGTTTATCTTGCTTTATATTCCTCATTCTTTCGTGTTTGTGTATCACATGACATTTTTTTTACTGACATAACCACAAACTTTTTTCCTTAGGGGGTTTCTACTTCATGAAGTCTGTAGTGTGAAACTGGTTCCTGTGCACTCCAGCATGGCAGGTGCCTAATCTTCTATACTACCTGCAACATGTGTAGCTAATACTAGATACTGATTTCCTGTTCTCTATATGTTTTGAATTTCTGTTTGATTCCAAAATAGCCACAAAATGTTAAAAACCTGTTCAGTCCTTGCTTGGAGTAAACTATTTGTTAGTTTTACATCTTCAAAGCAGTAGAGTTCAGGAACTCTATTAAATAGAATAATCTGACGAAAGAGACAAACTGCAAAACACACATCCTTGGCAGAGGCATTTAATTTGTATTCAGTCACTGAAAGTCAGTTTTCAGAGCCTTAATTCATAGTATGATGGCAGCAGTGTCTTTTAGCAAAATGATTGCAAGGATCAAGACCCTGTTCTCTCACCAAACTGATACTGAGAAATTAATATTTTGATCAAACTTTGATAAAATAAATCTATAAAAATGATTAAACAGTTTCAAATGCAAAAGCTGTTTCCTATAATTGAAGCTATCAGACAAAATTTGTTACAGGCTTTATAGAATAGTTTATACCTTGAACTGACAGACATATCATCGAGTGTCCTTGCTTCACAGACACTATAATCAGACAATTAAAAATAGAATAATCAGATGCTTATTTGTGCTTTTATTGATTGACTTTGTCACAATAACTTGACGAAGGCTAGGCTCTAGCCTCTTTGTTCTGTCATGTCAAAGTAAGTAACATCTAAAGAAGTAAGTGCACAACAGTACAGCTCTGTCACCATGTACGAAATATACACCTTTTTTGCAACAATATTTACTGTATTGTAATGGGAGAAATTGCATCTCTCCTACATATTTGTGATAAATTCGAATGCTTGTTTAAATCATGCAGGTTTTTTTGGTATGCTTTTATTTTTATTTATTATTTACATTCTTCTCTTGGGAACTTGCTTTGTCCTGAAATAGAACTTATAATTCACATATTCTTTTTAAATTGCTAATTCCATTTCATTGAATAGTACATAAGAAAAAAAAGAGTACGGCTCTGTTAGAGAACAGCATTGAGATAAACACATTAAAAGCTGGATTTATTTGAGCTCATCTTCTAGGGTAATTGTTCTCTTGAAGTCATAGCCAGAGAAGAGAGATCTGTTGCTTCATAAATCACTGATGAAATGCCAGCAAGACATATGACATGCTGTATTAATATTACAGTATTAATCAACTTGCTAGAGTCAAATATTTTTGAGTGTAATATGAATAAGAGTTCTGTATCTGACACACAAATGGATAGTAAAACTGAAAAAAAAAATCATAAAAATTATCAGTACTTCTGAAAACAATTTTGAGATTTGCTTTAGGTGCCCCACAAGCAAGTTTTAATATAACAGCCACTCATTCCCTAACATTCTGTGTGTCAACATTCTGTTATCTATCAGAAATCCACTCTTCAATTATATTGATTGAATGTAATCATATTAAAAAGTAAGAATCTGAATACAGAGGTTGTGGAAGTCATCTTAATTTATCTTTTGATGAGTTTTGAAAGTTCTAAAAGGGTAAAAATTGGATATTTACATAAGAACAAATGTACCCTTACTCATCCCAGGAACAGTGATACTCTCACTGATGTTTGGCTGTATCTTTCTTTAATTTGTAATGCTTCAGTGAATCCCTTATTTCTGTAGGAAAAAAGGAAGTAGATTAGCATGGCAGCCAGCAACTTTAATCTTCAAAACAGCTGAAGGAAGTATCCTTGAGTTCTTTAAATGATCACTTTCTGAAATCACTTCACTTTTTGGCTTGATTGGTTGAGTATTGCTGAAAGAAGTTTTAAACTGAAGATCTGATTATCACATTTGTGGTTTGCCATCATGCTGGGTTGGTTAGTTACCATGAGTCACATGATACTTGCATTTTGATTGCCTGGCATACCTTGCTAACACCTATTACAATCAAACACAGTTGGAAATTCAAACTGAATTGCTTAAGTTAGTCGGATGCATGTGTTACTGCACAGAAGTTGGAACATAAACTGATTGTAATATTCATAATTCAGAATTAAAATGACGCACCAAGAATTATTTGCTAAAAGAACTACTGAATCCCTCTGAATAATGAAGAAAATTGAGAAAGTAATCACTCTCAAAGAGAGAATGGTGAAATTCATCAAATTATTTTTCCTGAATTACTGTTAATCTTCAATATTAAAACTTCACAATAATGACATAGGCCAATCAAAGAGTAAAGAATTTGCTATACGGTGTGAAGATAATTCTCTGAATACTCTGAAGTGCAAGAGCAGAAGGCAGAGATTGACAGCAGAACAACAGAAAATCATAAACATTCCTTGCCCTAGGCTACAATGTAGATGTTTTAGTAATTATTTACCCTGTAGAATTAATTTTATTTGGGGATGGAGGACATTTTGTAATCTTGTATGTTTCCAAACATTTTTATTTGATGTATAATTGGTTCAAAATATTGGCATTATTCAATCTTGCTTGATATCCTCCAGCGTGAATGTAACTATTCCTTTCCCAGAACTGTTTGTTGTGTAATATAGACTAAAAGTATGGTGAATATAGTTATTAACTACTTGTCACTCATGTAATACACTAAGTATTCATAATGTATTACATACTTTCTACCATACAAATATGTTTGAAAAGTATATGATAGAGGATATTAGGAGGGATGTTGACTTGCTGGAGTGTGTCCAGAGAAGGGCAACAAAGTTGGTGAGGGCCTTGGAACACAAGCCCTATGGGGAGAGACTGAGGGAGGTGGGGTTGCTTAGCCTGGAGAAGAGGAGACTCAGGGGTGACCTTATTGCTCTCTACAACTACCTGAAGGGTGGTTGTTGTCACGCAGAGGTTAGGCTCTTCTCCCAGGCAACCAGTACCAGAACAAGAGGACACAGTCTCAGGCTGCACCAGGGGAGGTTTAGGCTGGAGGTTAGGAAGAAATTCTACACAGAGAGAGTGATTGCCGATTGGAATGGGCTGCCCGAGGAGGTGGTGGGGTCGCCGTCGCTGGTGGTGTTCAGGACGAGGCTTGACAGGATGCTTGGTTTAGAGGACACAGTCTCAGGCTGCACCAGGGGAGATTCAGGCTGGATGTTAGAAAAAAGTTCTATACAGAAAGAGTGATTGCCCATTGGAATGGGCTGCCTGGGGAGGTGGTGGAGTCGCCATCACTGGAGGTTTTTAGGAGAAGACTTGACGGGGTACTTGGTGCTGTGGGTTAGTTGCTTGGGCGGTGTTGGATTGGTTGATGGGTTGGACGCGATGATCTTGAAGGTCTCTTCCAACCTGGTTTATTCTATGTATTCTATGTATTCTATGGTTTAGTTGATTAGGTGGTGTTGAACGATAGGTTGGACACGATGATCTTGAAGGTCTCTTCCAACCTGGTCTATTCTATTCTATTCTATTCTATTCTATTCTATTCTATTCTATTCTATTCTATCAGTTATTCATTGCATCATTTTTAATAAACATTTTCCCCAGGTCAAGCAGATTACCTTAAATCAGACGGGTTCCCTCCACTGTCTACTAGTTGGCTACTGAATTTAAAAAAACAAACAAACAAATAATAAATCTGCCATTGCAGATTCAGCAAAACATGCCAAACTTTTAGGGTGGCAAAAATATTTGGCAGTCTGGCTAGGATCCATAGACAACTACAGCACTGCCTTTACAATGTATTGATAGAGCCACGAGGAAAAAAGAAGAAACAAACAACAACACACACACAAACAAACAAACAAAAAACCCACCACAAAATAACCCCCCCAAAAAGGCCAATACAAAACAGAGCTTGAATCAAACTAAATTTTCACTGACAGTTTGATGGTCAATCAAAAACATAATGCTTTAAAGCAATCAGTGCCCATTCAACTTTATACTGAGGCTACTGAGATAACAACTTCCTCATCAGTAAAAATGACATACAGCATCCTGTGGAATTATTAAATCAACAGTTACTGGAGATCGTGTTTCCTGCAGAATATGAAAGATCTGGGAAACCTTTTTTATAATGTTAGGTTTTGTGGAGCTGCACCAGCACACTTGCAAGTACTTGACATGAAAATAGTATTCCTTCAAACACATCAAGGAGCATTTTCAGCGCAAAACACTAAGATTTAGCTGCTTGATTCTTATTAATGTTAATAGGATTTGCATGGCTGCATCCCAGTGGGATTAACTAGAATGTTGCCTCTTCCAGTTCACATCTGCATACCACATGCCTATTCAGTGCAGTCTGACTATTGGACTAGTTTTTCACAGAAGATACAATACCAGGAGATTGTATTGCATTAAGTAACTGCATTGAGGTAGAGATTTCATGAAATGAAACTTTTAAAAAGTCATTGAGAAATATAAGCCAAGAATAATGGAATGTAACAGAGAAGTCTCCAATAAATGTGGATAGTTGTACTTTAAATAAAAGTCATTATCCAAGGCAGTGATAATAAATGGTATCTTGTCCACTGTGTACAGCAATAGGCTAGAGCTGGGGTGACCTGCTCTCTATTGTTAACTCTCTGTGACTCCAGATAAATTGTTTCATTTGCTTTTCCCTGGTTTCCATAGCAGTGAAAGAGGAAGAGCAAAACTCACATCTTTATTGTATCACTCATCAGAGAACCCTATAAAGGAAGTATTATTTATCCCCGTTTCAGCTAAATTTATGCATTTGCCAATGAGGTAACCTAAGAGAAAATATTAGATATATTTAACATCAAATATACAGAATCATTGAAACAAAACTACTCCCAAGTAAAATTCAAACATAGTAGACAGAGTTAGGTCTAAGAAGATTCAGCTTTTATCATGATATCTAACAATTTCATTTCTTTAACAGAAAAAATGTAAAGATCAGGGAATGTTAGAATGCTGTTAAATATATATAATACATACTGAAATTTTAGTTGGGTTAGCAATATTATATCAAGAATGAGTGCAAATGAACTTTGGAGGACTTCATGATGTAACTTGAGACTGTTCTGCAAAATCACAGCTTTTCTTACTTGATATCCATTTGTTTTAATTCAGAAAATGTCCATTCTGTTGAGATGCCAGACTTTAAGCTGCAGGGTTTTCTAACTCCTATTGTCTGTAATAAGTGCCAAGCACCATGTGTAGTCAGATTCTTGAATATTACTAGTTTTTCAACTTGATTTATTTATTTCAGGGAAAACATTCCCACATTCAGCAGTTCAGAATTACATCTATGATCTCACAGCAAGTCTTTCTGCAGTAAGGACTGATCATTAAAACACAGGTCTATCAAATGAACAAACCATTCATCATCAATTAAATTGATAATTCTGGGAAATACATTCTCCCTTCCCCCCATTTTCTTTGATCACATAGGAAATTATGCATCTTCTGACTTAGATTAATTCTGAATTAGTCACAGCATACCATAAAAACAAGACCATTGCACCATTGCTCAGTTCATTGGAACATCAAGAAGAAAACACACACTTTTTAACACTTATGTTGCCAAGCTTCTTAAATCCTGAGGGATTTAATAGTTCAACTTGAAAAGGTACACAATGAACAAACTGTGTGAGCCAGGTATACTTCTAATTAATGAATACAGTTACAGAATACTGCCCCAAGACTTTTTATGCAATGCTATAAATCTATGATAAAAAAAACTTTGTGGATTGAATAGGACTTAGACCTTTCAGCATTCATTGTGCCTCCTCAGTTAAACTAGTTTGACTTCTAAATTAATTTGCATAGATTTTTAACTGCTTTTGAACCTGAGCTGACAGCCATATCTGTTGTTCACATGAGAGCCTCACAATAATATGGCAACTATACCCAAATTGTTATCATAGAGCCACATGCTTGTCAAAGCTGCTGCTTTTTTTTTTTTTTAATTGGATAGATACAGAAATATTTTATATTATGCAGTGTTACTGATTCTTAAAGGAACAGAACTAAAGCTGTGTAGATTTGGGATATAGAAGATCATCAAAGTATACAGATAGTTTGACACGTTCACCAATGAAGCTAGGTACCAGTGAACTTTCTTTTAGGAACAGATTCAATCCTATCCAACTGTAGAAAAAGCTTATCTTTCTCATATATCCCTGATCTCCTTACACATGCCAGTTTTTCATTAGTTAAATAACAAGAGTCTTTGTCCAACATGTGGTAGATCTCCATTCAGTTTCTTCCACTGTGTGGGTTAATAGCATCCCTAGCAAATATAATCCTCCCCCAAACTAGCTTTAAGTTGCTTTTTGTAGGGGAAACAGCTGTAACATTCTTTCTTTCTCCTTGTCTTCCACTCAAATTCCACTTCTATTCATTGCATTTTGCATATGTTCCCAAAATATCCATTAGTGAAAGCCTTCCACTTTTCTGATCAAACTTTGACCTGAATTTGAAATAAAACTGCTCAGCTCATCGGTGTCATGTCAGGATTGAAATGATTCTGGCTTCTCACTAAAAAGAACACTAGATTCCTGTAGAATTCTAAATTTCAAAAACCACTGAATTACATCTCATATTGTTGCCTATATTCCAATTTCTGCTTTTTAATCTGGAATTATTTACCAGAGTAAAATCTCATTAGGATATTTAGGGTACGTTTAACCTTTCCTATTCCTTTTTGAAATCTCCTTGCAAGGAAACATACTTTATTTAATACCTTACGTGGTATTTAGTGTGAAGTTTAGTTCATGATGTTCATCCCTTCTATTGTATGCTGAATGTATATGCTTTATGAAGTGAAAGATGAATCTTGAAAAGATGATATATACATTAATCCACCTATCACAGCCACCTTAAAACAATAATGTATTATATTCTGCACTTTTTAAAATAAACATTTGGACATCTCATTGTCACACCAGCCCAAAATCCCAATAAAGATTACTTGAACTTAAAAACTGACATAGAAAATCATTTGTCATATAAACAGATACTTATTTTCTTTAATACGCTAAACTATTGCCAAAATAAAAGTTTATTTTCTAAATCATTTGTTTTAGAATAGTGTAGCTGTTTGATAACATTCAGGCCAACCAAGATATAATACAAAGTCTTCAAAGGATAGATGAAGGATATCCAAATATCCATATTCTATGAACACTAGTTCTAGAAGCAAATATGTTGGCAAACAGTGAAGTATTTTGGCCTTGAGCATGTACATCCCATGCTCTGATGTCTGTGCAGCCTTTTCCAGCCTCATTTTCCACCCAGTTTAAAGATGTGATTACATTTTGAAGTACTGTCTTCATTTAAGGTCAAAAAAAGTCTTTACCACGTTAATCAAAGTGAACACTTATTGTCATCTCTAGATTCTGACATTTAAAAGAAACTTCATGAAAATGAGAGATGTGACTGAACTGCTAGAAAAGCCTATCAAATGCTGAACACAGAAACACAATGAACCCCACTATTTTGACTGAAGTCCTTCATGTGTCTCCTCTAAAGTGCAAATTAGACTTGGATATCTGAATTTTGAAGTTTAGGAATCCTTGGTTGTATGTTCTTTACTGCATACTGATGTCTATATCAAATCAAAATTAAAAATATACCATTACAAAAAATAATTTTGCTCTTGTGTTTCCTGTGCTTGTAGATTCAGAACTGAAGAGCTGATAAATTGAACAAGTTCTCTGATAACCCTGAAGATTGAAGTAAAAAAACATTATTTTGTGATGGTTTTCATTACAGTATTTGGGTTTACTACTTTAATCTGATTTTCTTAAGGGTTATATATTCTTTAACTCATAGGCCACTTCTTTCTATTATTGAAATACAGGTGTTATCAAATATGTAAGCTAGCTGTCTTCTTTCTGGAAATAACATGTACTGAAAATGTAAAGATATTTATAGTAGCCAACAAAGGGCAGCATTATTGAAAAGGTATAATTCTCTACATTAATTAAATAACTTTATATGTTTTTCTCATTTTTGAACTCCAAGAAGTTTAAGAGGTTATTCTAAAGAGATGGAACTTTATTTAAATCCCATAGGAGTTTTCCATTTATACAGATCCAATCAATCAGTAGACAAAGGGAGAGCAGTGGTTGTTGTTTACTTTGATTTCAGTAAGACTTTTGATGCTGTCTTCCACAGATCTTCATGGAGAAGCTGAAAATGTATGGGCTAGATAAGCAAGGAAGTAGATTGAAAATTGACAGAATGAATGGGCCCAAAGAGTTATGATCAATAGCGCAAAGTCTAGTTGGAAGCCAAAAAGGGGCTAGCTACCTCAGGGATCAATACTGGGTCTAATCCTGTTCAAAATCTTCATTAATGATGAAGTAGACTGTATCCTTAGCAAGTCTGCAGAAAGACACATAACTGAGAGGAGTAGCTAATAGACCAGAGAGTCATGCTGCCATCCATAGAGGCTGAAGAAATGGTCTGACAGGAACCTTGTGAATTTCAAGACTAAATGCAAAGTTCTGCATTTCAGTAGGTTTAGACTGGATCTTACAAAGAAGTTCTTCAGTAGGAGGGTAGTGGGTTTCTGGAATATGTTGCCCAGGGAAGTTGTGGATGCCTCTTCAATGGGGGTGTTCAAGGACAGGCTGGATGAGGCCTTGAACAGCCTAGTCTAGTTGAGAGGTGTCCCTGCACATAGCAAAGAGGTTGGAGCAGATGATCTCTACAGTCCTTTCCAACCTAAGCCATTCTATGATTCTGTGATTCAGAAATAATCCCATACATCTGTGCATGCCAAGGGCGAACCACTTGGAAAGTAGCTATGCGAAAAAGGACCTGGGGCTCCTGGCACACACAAAGTTTAACACTAGCCATAAATGTTCTCTTGGGGCAGAGGCCTAATGGTATCTGAGCTGCATTAGAAGGAATGGTACCATTAGTTTGAGAAATGAGATCCTTCTGCTCTTCTCAGCACTGGTGAGGCCACACCTGGACATGGAGCTGCTAGACAGCGTCCAGTGAAAGATCACTAAAATGATTAAAGGATTAAAGTATCTCTCAGATTAGGAAAGACAAGAAGGCTTGAGGTCATCTTATGAAGACCTGAAGGTACAGTGTGAAAAAAGTGAAACCAGGGCTCTTTTTAGTGGTGTGCACTGACAGGCTATGGACACAAAGGGAGGTTCCATAGATAAGTACTTTTTTACTGTTTTACTTGGGACTGGAACAGTCTGCCTAGAAATTTTGTGGAAGGTCGATGCTTATTATATTATTATTATATTCAATAGCCTGTTCATCTGCTCTAATTGGCCCTGCTTAAACAGGGGGTTACACCATACTAGCTTCAGAGGTACCATCAAACCTCATCCAATCTATGACTCTGTGACTTTGTTCTATTCTGTAATTCTGATCTGTAATTCTGTTTTACACCACAATAAACAAAAGTAGAAGCAAGTAAAAACTACCTCAACATGAGCTGAGTAAAACATATTAAAGTTTGAGACTTGATTAGAGAATTTTATGTCAAATCCACACACAGATTTGGTTCCAGATCAGGAAGCAGAGAAATCTAAATCTTCGTTCTGCGAGACCTACTTCTTTGCTTTCTGGATTTAGGGTAAAAAGGCATTAGTAACATTGTCTATGTTGGGTAAAAAGGTAACTATGATTGTATTACCAGTAGTAAATTAATTACAACTAGATGTTTGGTAATATTTCATCATATTTACAAAAAGCAGGAATTATCTGATAAAATTAGCATCATTTACTTAAGAGCATTTATTATAAAAATGTTTTTCATTTTCCTTGAGGAATCATAGCTTCTGAATAGAAGAATTATACTCTTTTGGGAGTATGCAACATTATTTATTACAATATGGTTGTGACAGCTGGAATTAGAACTAACACACAAAGAAAAGCTGACAGAAGCTACAAACCTGTAGACTAACACAGGATTTCAGCCCAAGAAAGTTATCCACATTTAAATCCAATATTAATGCTAGACCAAAGGACTTGCTTCTCTCAAGATTTACAAAAAAGGACTATCTTGTAAACTAAAACCCCTATGTTATCATTAAACACTTGAATCTCAGCACAAAATAAATTAGTATGACTAGGATGAAAAGTAGTGCTCAGTGAGGTTTTTGGAAAGGCATTGCACTGAACATATAGACAAAGGAAATCATCAGAAACAGAGCTCCGGAATCATTAGTAATACATCATTCTTTTCATAATTTTAAAAAAATTATATTAAAAGATCACAAAACCAATCTATATTTTACCAGTGTTACAGAGACTAAGAGCAAGAATTCTAAAGGAAGAAAGATTTTTATAAGATGAGAGATAAAGGCTATAACAAAATCCATCCAAAGAAACAAGCCAACCAAAATGCAAATAAACAAAAATCCCTACCACAAAATGCCAAAACAAATGAAAAAAGTGAGAACATTCCCAGGAGTCACATCTTCTGCTTTTTTTGGTACAAATTTTATTAGTCAATATAAAAATACTTCCTATAAATTCATTACAATATGGCTAGCAAATTCCAAGTGTGATTTTGCTTTTCCCCACTCTTTTCAGCCAATAGTCTTTAACAACAGATAAAAGCATTGCAGAGGTGCTGGAGGAATTTAGTTTAGAAGACAATCACTGACAGAGACAGAGACTTTAAGGCAATATTACACAGATGGCTGAACATTGCACTAGTATAGACATGTTCTCACCAACTCTGCAAATTGATAAACATGTTCATCATATAAAGATGATAGAAAACTGGGTCAATATCCCTATTCTACTCAGTATCTAGAATGACATAAAATCCTGGCTTTAATTAAATATCTGAAACATTCTTTTACTAGCAGCCTTTTTCTTTTGGTGACAGAAGCTTCACATAACTAGTCATCATGATTTACAATTCTAAAAGCTAATTTTGTAGACAGATCATCATTCTGTGTTCTGAGAAATTTCTGCCTATCTACAAACAACATCACAATATTTCTTAGAGTAAAAGCAAAAAATAATCTAGTGGTTTTATCTGAATGTACTGCTTTTGGCTGGGATAGGGTTAATTTTCCTCATAGTAGCTGGTATGGGCCTACGTTTTGGATTTGTGTTGAAAAAATTGTGGATCATGCAGAGATGTTATAGGTATTGCTGAGAGGTGCTCACACAGAGTCAAGATCTTTTTGACTTCTCACACCATCCTACCTTGGGGGTTCACAAGAAATTGGGAGGAGACAAAGCTGGAACAGCTGACCCTACTGAACAAAGGGATATTTGAAACCATATAACATCATATTCTGCAATAAAAGCTGTGGGAATACAAGGAGGAAGAGAGTAGGGATACTTGGTGTTATGGAAGTTGTTGTCCCAATAAACTATTACATGTGATTAAGCCCCGCTTTCCTGGAGATGGCTGAACACCTCCCCTAGAAATAGCGAATTAATTCATTTTGGTTTACCTACTAAACCTTCTTTATCTTACCCTATGAATTTTCTGCACTTTTATCCTTCTGGCTCCCTCCTCCATCCCACTGTCAGGGAGTAAGTGAGCAGCTGTGTAGTCCTTATTTGCTGGCTGAGGTTAATCAGTACATGAGAATTTGTGGGTTACATATGCTTGGATTTTAATGTACCAATGGTAACAATGAGCTACATTGGTGATAGCCATAAATATTAAAAGCCTACAAAATAGAAGAAGGAAGATCAGATGTGGCTCTACCAACCAGAAAAAAATTTCAAAGAATAATCATTTTAGTCTAGTTTTTTTCTTTTTTTCAGTACTAAGTAGCAGTTGCCCTTCATTAACAAAAAAAAAAAGTAAAAATGACAGACTTTATTAGATTTAATTAGTTGTGCACCATTGCTACTGTCATGTCGTAACACAGTTTTTGACAATTTATACTATTACATGACAGTGAAAGAACACCATCATCTAGAACAAATGTACTGCACAGAAAAATTAAGACAAAAGAGCATTACAAAATTCTTTACATTTGTAAGACAAAGCATTCTAGAAAGAAAAAAAAAAACTATTTAAAAATAAATGTTTTCTACACAAGTTTCAAAAGCAAAAGTAAAATTTACATGTTGGCTATTTTAATGAAAACAGATTTTTTTCACAGGGAAAATTTCTAGTTGATGGCCAAAAAACAAAGAAAAATTTAAAAAAAAAAATAAAAATCAGGCTCTTCCATTGAGAACCAGTTTAGGGCTGACTCTGCAATCCAGAGTGTATGTTGTTTTACACACAAGGTAACATGCATTAATTAGTTGATGTAATATGATGACTAACAGATGGGATGCATAAAACGGTGCCAACAACACTTCAGCAGTTCTTATTTAATACATTCACCTTTTGGAAAGTCACGAAGATTCAAGGATAATGTCATTACCTTTTGCTTTTATGTCTTCAAATGCCCTGCTTTGATATTGATGTTTAACTGTGAATATGATTTTATTCAGGACATTGCCTTTTTTATTTTTTTTTTTTCTTTTTTCCATCTAGTTGGTAAAATATGCTTCCAGTACCATAACCTTGGTTATTCAGAGCAAAAATACTTGTGAGAATATAATATACTAATTTAAATTTATATCTTTCTAAGAACATTGCTTTCCTCTTCATTACAATCATAAATGTCGGTGTACACTTCTAATGTAGAAGGAGGGCTGAGCTGTGAAACTTTAAAAGATGTCTATGCCTAGTTTACTGTTCCTTGATGAAGTTTCTAATATTTTTGAAACAAGAATGCCATGTTTCTACTGTCATCTTCTGTTGCATTACAGATGGTCAAGGCCATATGTGAATACAAAAATGAAGTGAATTAACATAAATGGACTAAAAGCTGCAAATAACTACCTTTCTCAAAACTTCTAGATAACAAGTAAACTCCAGGGGTGATTTCCAAACATGTTTATTGCACTAAAATGTTTATTAAAATGATTCATGCAAACACTTGAATTTTAGAAAAGTAGAACTCTGAGAAAAGGATGGAAAAGCCTTGCATACTATGATCTTACTCAGTGACTACTAGGAAAATTAAACACACAAAATAAAGCCTGGGAGTGGAATTCAGCTTTTCCTTCTCCAAACTGTAGCCCACGTTCTTACTAAGCTCCATGTTCCAATCCCAGTTTGCAAATTGATCAAGTGAGGTGAATGGAGGACTTCTGTCTCTGCTTTTTGCTATCTATGATATTGTCACTAATCTCTTCACTCAAATTACAGAATAGGCTGACATGTTACATGAAATCTTCTAATCAACAAATGGAATACACTGTATATGAAAAGGCAGGAATTTACTGTTAAATTCCTTGCAGTCATCATATGAATCTTATTATTTCCCTTGCAACAACACTAACATTAATATTTTAAATTATATGAGGTTAAAATGGTACAAGCACCAGCTACCTTGTGTCTACCCCTTCCTCTGATAGTTATTCCCCCTTCACTGTTCCATTGGATTTTAAGATAAATGACCAGTCTAGGGGAAAAGGGTGTACAATTTGTGGTCTGGTGCCATGAGATTATGTTATGAAAGATGGAACAATTCTTATTTCTTCCAAATGGATGGTTTTCTGTATCTCCATATTTTTGTTTCAGGAACATTCTCAGGTTTAGGTTTGAGCCAGGCACCTATAACAGCTGTGGATATGCAAAACAACAAAATTGTGTCCCAGGACACACAGAAGTCCAGTTTCAAAGAAGTATGAGGACATTTTCAGCATATTTAGCAATCATCTAGTTTTGACTATTCTTTAAATCTTTTTTTTAGCAACTCTGCTTTTCTTGTCCCTACAAATAGATTCTTGCCCAAGATACAGGTGTTAGATTCTGAATAAATGTGTGTTCAAGCTATAATAAATTGTAAAGATTTTCTCAGAATGATAAAGAAGTAGTAGTAGTACTATTATTATTATTATCATTATTATTACCATTATTATTAATAATAATGATTTGTACTGCATTCATTTCCCTGGATTACTGCAATCCACAACTAACATCATTCTACAAAATTGTGTATATTTTACTGTGATTGCCCTTTAACATGACAAAGCAATGTTGATTTAAAGATTAATGTGATTTAGAAAATGGTTTCTATGTACTCAGAACTGGGTACACAGAATAAGTTAGTTCTATTAAGCTGACTTTCTTTTCATTGTTTTTTGAAAGTAAAAATATTAACTTTTCAGGTGATCACTGTAGTGCCCATGAAATGCTTGGCCTTTTGTAAATCAGCTTTTTGAGTGATTCATTTTGTGTTTCAACTTGGAGAAGAGAAGCCTCCGAGGAGACCTAATTGTGGCCCTCCATTATCTGAAGGGGGCCTATGAGATAACTGGTGAGGGACTTTTTAGGGCGTCAGGTAGTGATAGGACTGGGGGGAATGGGAAAACAAATTAGTAATGGGGAGATTCAGATTGGATGTTAGGAAGAAGTTTTTCACCATGAGGGTGCTGAGGCATTAGAACAGGTTGCCCAGGGAGATGGTAGAACCCCATTCCTGGAGGTTTTTTAAGACAGGCTGGATGTGGCTCTGGGCAACCTGATCTAGTGTGAGGTGTCCCTGTGCATGGCAGGAAGGTTGGAACTAGGTGATCCTTGAGGTCTCTTCCAACCCTCACTATTCTATGATTCTAGAATGGAAGGCAATACAGATCAATAGCTGTCATACATTTAACAAAAGCCCTGATTAAATTTTTCTGTTATAACCTGAATATTTATTTTAAAGGCCTGAGGTCACAGATCATTCCAGTTAAACAGAATGTGCAGGAGATTTCCCAGTTCTGGCTAAAATTTGCTTCTATTTGTGCAATTTAGAATTTCAGCACTACTTCTATGTAAGGGCAGAATTTGGCAAGATTTTCACAATTTCATCGATTTCTATGTGAATAACAAATCTGCACATTGTATATGCATTGGATGATGAGAGGTTCAAATAGACCAAACCAATGGGCTTTACAATATAAACTTATTAACAACAGTCAGTGTCCCATGCCAGTGAATACTTAACTGCCAGGCACAACAGGTGGCACAGGTTTAGCTCTGAGGGAGGTGAAAAGAGCTGGTGTGACTGCAGCTTAGGGCCCCCTTGTTGATTCAAACTGGATTAAAACACATCCCAGTAATCTCACCCAAGTACCTTCACAGCACCAACCCACAGGTCTCTAGCCTAGACACTGAATTTTGATGCTGATTCTGTATGAACAGGCTGCCTGCTGTACCTTGCTCTCTGTGAACCACCAGCATTCCTACTATTGCACAATCAAATACGCACAAAATAGAAAAGTCTATTTACAAGATTCACAAATGCTTCACAATTTATTAAGCAATACCATAGAGTTAATTTCCCAAGTGTGCAGATGCAGAACTAGTTAGTTCCCTTTGCTAATGGCCACACAAGTATGCACTTCCTCTTTGTAGGAATGATTCAAGGATTCAGTTCTGCAATGAAAACTAACATCACATGAAAGACTTTTTTTTTTTTTTTTCTCCAGATGTCTAAGTCTTGGAACTGTCCAGGCAGAGTAGCTGGGCAGGACATCAGGGTCAGCATGAGTGGTGCTGCTTTTCAGGGAGGGTAGCCGTGAGGCAGTCAGGCTGTCACCTCACCCATAGACAGCATCCCCCAGATGGAGGCAGAGTTGATGGCAGCAAGATCATAGAATCATAGAATCAATAAGGTTGGAAAAGACCTCGGAGATCAACAAATCCAATCTATTACATAATACCTAACACCTCATGACTAACTAAATGGGAAGTATAGGAATAAACCATGTCTGAGACTGGAGAAGAAAATCAAACTGCTCAATAACAGGGCTAGGAGCTGGGCAGGCCCGAGGCACTGCTTGGGCAGGAACCAAAGGCCCCAGCTGAGCTGAAATGGCATCTTGGGTCTGTGTGGCATGACACAGGCCCTGAGGGGGGCCAGTCTGTGCCAGGAAGGCTCATTAATGCACTAAGAGCCCCAAGGGAGAAAAAAAAAAATCTTGAATGTATGTCTCTGCTGGTCCTAATAGAGAATTTGTAAGAAGATATCAGGTTGCAGTATTGCGGATCCCATTTATTCAGGTGGCAGGACTTGTCTTCCAGGAATACATCTTTCTGACATACATGTTAGTCAGACAATCCAAATTTTCTTTGTTGTCATTCAGAGACAATTTGCTGAAACAGGTGCTTGCCTTATTTGCAAACAAAAATCTTAATTGTTTTAAGAGAATTTTTTGTTAAAACTACAATATATTTCCATCAAAATAGATTTTTTAACTGCATGCATTGCTTACATAAACAAAGTTTAACAAGCCTTGAAATATCAATTTCCCAGAAAGTGGCTCTAAACTACAAAGAAAATGTTGTAGGAACATGTATTTTATGTAGTTTGTACTGTTTATATTAGCAAAATGTGCTATTACATGCTCCTTTTGATTTTCATAATGCTTCAGTGTCAAACAGTTGGTACGGTGCAATAGGGATCTGTTAGGGTTTGAGCCTTAAGTGGAATTTAAGAGCTCAGATGGTGGCAAGACTGAGAACTCCTCCCCTGCTCCCCCTTCCTCTTTCCCAACAGAAAAAAAAAAAAGGGGGGGGGGGGGAGGGGGGAATAGGGAAAATAGGGGAAGAAAAAGGGAAAGAAAGGGGGGGTAAGGAAAAAGGGAAGGAGGTAAATCTACTGAGAAATAATTTGGAGTTGGTTTGGAAGTAAGGAAGTAAATTTTTTCTTAAAAAAAAAAATAATATACACACACCTATATAACAGTAACAGGAAGGGTTCACAAGAGTAAGGAACAAGGATGAATAGGAAAATATACAAAACCAGATTCAGATGGTCTTGTATTTCCTCTGATGTATGTGGATTGCAGTCCTTTGGAGGAATGTGGATGTGGCAGGGAGAAGACCAGGCCTGACCACGTGGCAGAACCAGGAAGCCAGCAGCAGCTCTTGGTCCTTTTGCACAAGCAAGGCAGGAGCAAAAGAGGAAAAATGGTTGCCATGCCCTCCTCTTTATAGTCTTGCTGGACCGGAAGGGGGAGTGGAACACACTTACTCAGATTCAGGGTGTGGGAGGAGGGGAGAGATGGGGGAAGGGAAGAAACCCCCTCCAGGGGCAGGGGAAGGAACCAAGTCCACCTGGATCAGGTTTCCTTCATCCCCAGGAGAGCAAGGCTCTCACAACTCTTCCCCCTCCCACGGTGGGTGCAACCCAGAACAGGATCATGTTAAATAATTAGTAGAGCTGGAGAACTAACTGTATATTTTACCTTCCAAAGGTGCAGAATATTTCTTGCATAGCTGAGATTAAGAAAAATTTTAAATTATAATTCTCTGTGAATTATTTGTCATGCATATTATATGTGTGTGTGCTGATAACTACTTGTTAAAATCTTAATTGTCAAGTCCTAGTGGTTTATTCTATATTTACATCAGTGTGGAAAAACTTGTGAAAACAGATAGTTGCTTATCTGAAGGTATATCATCCAACTGCTTTTAAATAGAACAATTAATTTTCAAACATTCAAGGAAACCAGTAAATGCATTAGATAAAAATGAACATAATTAGCATTCTCCATCAAAGGAATATAAAACCTCGTGAGGCCTGAAAAGTCTGGGTTTCTTTTCTATTTTCTATCTTTTTAGCAAAATTCAGACTGAAAGGGGCTATGACTGCTTTTTTAAATACATCATTGGGCAACCACTTAAGAGGAAAAGGAGCTATAGAAGACAAAGCATATTGTTGGCAGGAAAACAAATGTGTAAGCACTAGCTAAGAATAAATTTATGCTAGAAATAGGGAAAAAAATTCTCTAGTCATCAAGGAAGTGATTCTCTTGAACATTCCAAGAACAATACCTGGTGACCCAGCAGATCATTCCTCATTCTTAGTCTTTGGCTTTCATATGTTTAAAACATTGCAGGCTGTGAGCTCCCAAACAGCTGTGTCTTCTTGCTACATTAGCTAAATGTCACTTTTAAAATGTACAGAGGAATACAAACAGAAAAGAATTCATGCAATACAAAAGGAAAATTCACTTTTAGAATAACACTAAAGCTGAAAACTTCATTTTTATGGATTTCCAACTACAGTTTTTCAAGCTTTTTAAGTATTTTGCTAGTTTGTCAAAGGTAATGTTGTCCTTGAGGATTTGCCCTGCAGTTTTATAGCTACTAGTTTTTCTTATTTACAACTGCATTAAGCAGGTCACCTGATAGTAGCATAAATGGGCATGAAGCAGTGGTGATATTTAGTCATTCCTAATAAGAATGCCAGCTAGGAAATATGTGTTCCAAGGGGCCAAGAGAATATAGATTAATTACATTATGGAATACAGAGCATGGAAAGCCCAAGCTATCAAGTAAATCCTTACTATTTCAGTGGAAAGAATTATGGATTATCAACAAGATTAATTATTCCGAAATTATAATGTTGAAACCTCTGGTAGACTATTAGGTGGTGTCTTTTTCACAGACAAGTTTTCTGGGACACGGAATATGTTTGTGGGAAAGGGAGAGGTTGTCCTGAAAGGGACAAGCCCCAAAGAATGCCCTAACCCAGACCATGGCTTAAGCGCCTGTGAATGTGCAAACCTGGACACTTCCTGGGCTCCAGATAAACATGTACCATGTGTAATTAACCTTGTAACCCACCTGTGAACTGTGTGTGCTCCTAGCCATGTTTGGTTATGCCCCATTCTGTAGCTTCAGCTATCAGGTTTCTCTGTTACCAGAGGGCATTACTTGTCTTTGGACAGTATTTACACCAGCTGAGATGGTAGGCAATTTGCTTTGTTATAGAAATCATAGAATTGTCAGGGTTGGAAGGGACCTCAAGGATCATCTAGTTCCAACCCCCCTGCCATGGGCAGGGACACTTCACACTAGATTAGGTTGCCCAGAGACCCATCCGGCCTGACTTTGAAAACCTCCAGGGATGGGGCTTCCACCACCTCCCTGGGCAACCTGTTCCAGTGCCTCACCACCCTCATGGTGAAGAACGTCCTCCTAACATCCAATCTGAATCTACTCACTTCTAGTTTTGTTCCATTCCCCTTAGTCTTATCAATCCCTGACCTTATCACTCCCTGACACCCTAAAACGTCCCTCACCAGCTTTCTTGTAGGCCCCTTTAAGATACTGGAAGGCCACAATTAGATCTCCTCTTAGCCTTCTTTTCTCAAGACTGAATAGACCCAACTCCCTCAGTCTGCCCTCACAGGAGAGGTGCTCCAGCCCTCCAATCATCCTTGTGGCCCTTCTCTGGACACATTCCAGCACATCCAGATCCTTTCTGTTCTCACCGAGTAAGCAACAAGAGCCATGTGCTTCCAGTTGCAGCTGAAGAGGCTATCATAACAGGTAAACTTCACCTGGGCCTTGCACCTGGACCAAGGCAACCAGCACTCTAAGAGTCCTGCACTGGAGGCAGAATGGGGAAAACACCCAAGAGAACTGAATCCCAGAAGAGCGATGGAAAGGCTACAGCCTGGAAATGGAGCACAGGAGAGACTGAGGCCCCTTAGCCCTCTCTGAGCCAAGGAAAGGCTACAGCCCAGTGACAGAGCACACAAGAGAGAGAGGCTCCTCAGCCCTCTCTGAGCCAAGGAAAAGCTCCAGACTGTGGACACAAGAAGAGCCCCTCATAGCTTTTGATAGGGCTGCATAGCTGTTGTAGTTGACACACCAGTCTCCTCTTTATAAGACACACGTTACTTTTATTGTAAGCACCACTACTCATCTTTGGTTGGTTGCATATTTCTACATAAGTAGACACCTGGGCTCCAAGAGAAGGCTGAGAAGCAAAAAACCTGGAGAATATCTGAGTTAAGGCAGCTGCACTGTTAAGGGCTCTACAGTATCTCAGTCAATCATCTTTCTAAGAAAGCCTCATGAATGACAGGACAACTCCACATAAAGCTGCAACATTTTTCAATTCTTCATATAAAGCAGGAACGACAAAGGCTGTGTGAAAACATCTTTATGTTTCATCCACACACATTTCTGCATCACTAGCTTCTTCTAATGTACATCATCTGCAAATTTCACTCCCCAGGGTCATGGTCTTAAAGAATAGTTTCTCCACCCCCCCACCAGCTACTTGTATTTTCAGATCTTGAAATGTACAGTAAGTACTGAAGTTGCAATTCTTAACTTAATTGGCAGTCTTTCAAGTGCAATTATATCTAGAAGGTTGGCCTTTAATCTTGCTACACTGCTACTTATAATGCCTGATTTTTTTTTAATACACTGACCGTATTCACTCATTTTAAATACCACTCTGACAGCTCTATACAACAAAAATCACTAGGTTTGTGAAGTTCATTCAATAAATGACTTTAACATTTAGAGTAATACAAAGTAGATACTTTCTCTATAAAAAAAATGAATTATTTGCTTCTTTCAGCTAACCAGCATGAAGTCCACAAAAATTAAAATATGAAAATACACTTTATCCTTTATCTAACTCACTTTTGAAAATAGTTGTTTTCTGTATTTTAAACTAACTGATTTACTCTAGCAAGATTATTATTTCAGAGAACACAGTTCCTAAGAAGGCGTCTCCTGTTTGTTTTTCATTCCAATTGAGAGAAAGACAGATAAAATATGGCTACTATTAATGGTCTTTCAGTTGCTGGCCATCTCTGTACCCCAGCATAAATACACTATCTCGATGTTTCTTGAGTCATGTTTGCATCAGACATTTAGTTGTCTTTAAAAGAAAACAGAAGGATGCTTGCAGCCCAGTGTAGGAGAAGGGCTGTTTTCAGATAGCTTTGGAAGGCTATGGTGAAGATCTGCCTTTGCTTGAATTAGAGAAGGTTATGTTTGGTCACTGACTTGGATAAGAATGTAAACATCTTGTGATTGAGGAGAAGAAATAGGGCAAGATTTGGTTGGATGTGTTAAAATATTGTTTTGTTATTTTGACCTATTATATGCCTTAACTGCATGCATGCATGCCAGTAGAAAATAACCAATTAAGATGTGACACATGTGCCTTCTGATAGACTGTATAATCTTGCTCTGTAACATAATAGACATCTTTGCCTCCTTACATCTTGTCCTGGAAGCTGTGCTCAGGGTGGCTGAACACCTATACTACAACAGACCTGAGTGTGAAGATTTTTTTTCCCACCCTAGAGAATGTATTCCATTGAAACAGATAATTTGAACTGCAAGACAATAGCTGTAATGAGAAAAAAAGTATTTGATTGCAATATTTAAAAAATCTAAGACTATTAATTGGGGGGAAAAAAAGGCCCTTTAAAGGTCCTTTAAATATTTTTCAAGTTAGAAATAGTCTTATTTATTTTTATCTATGAAAGTATGAACAATGAAAACATTTCTGAAATTTCTAAAAAATACAATTTAAATATTCTTTAACAGTTCAAAATAATTTGTATGGCTAATAGTCACACTAGCTGCCTAGAGAAAGTCAAACCTCAACTGCTCTGAAAAGTGTAAGTGGACACATCTCATGAGTATGCTAATTATTCAGCATATTAGAATTCCTCAACTCATTAACAGCATATTACAAGTCTACACTGAAAGTCCAATAAACAAAAAGAATACAGCCAGGATGACTAGTCTCTTAAAACAGCATGCTGATACCTCTCTGCCTTTGCAGGGTAGAGGTACACCAACAGTTGAGAAGAAAACTCAAAGTTCTTCAGATACACAGATGGCATCCGTGCAGGTGGTATGGTAAGTTTAACATTTCCAAATCTTCAGAAATGGAAAGAGAATTTATCTATTATCCAGAGTTGTTGTAGCTGTTTCACCACCTTATGTTCATTTTCTCTTTTCAAAGAGGCTTAATTCTGCCATTTTTGTCACACTATGCCCAGAGAAAAATTATTGTGATGGCTGTGTTCCTTTTAAGTATAAGACAGTACACAACACATAAGGGATTTGCTTTGGTTTTATGCAGGTTATTCTGCCTGATCCAGCAAGCACTAAGAAATTCATATTTCAAATGAAGTGAAGCATCTTGAAGGGAGAGATGACCAAAAAAAACCCACATAAAAACAAACAAACAAAAAAACAACAAGAAAGAAAAGGAAAATACTCCTATTTTGTTGAAGGTGATTTATGAAGTATTCTGAGGATAATATCATCCTTCTAACATACTAGTTTTGCCTTACAAATAACTTATACAAGGATGAGCAAGAGATGTGGAACCACTGGTTTTATTCCACATATTACTATTCTTTGTCTTCCTAAATTGTTTAGGAATGTAATGAAACTGGGCTAATAGAGTGTCACAATTAAAGATCAAAATAGCATTTGCAATTCCATTTCATGGACTATGTTTGCTATGAAAGTATTAAATTCTTTCTCTTTGCAATCTTATTTTTCTGTATTGCTTAAAGGAATTTGTCCCAAAGCAGTCTCTAGTCTGTTTCAAACAGCCTACTGTTTTTGAGATTGACAGTAAAGTGGGAAGATGTAAGAAATAATAAGCATCATTAAGTTTATCTGTTCCTTTATCTGAGAACTGGCAATACATGATTTTCTGTGATCCAGTTATACTTGCTGTGAGGAATTGTCTCTTTTGAAGCCATAGTCTTTCTTGAAAGTATCAATTGCACTGGATTCTACAACTGGACATATTTAGCCATGTTTCATATGTATAGGAATATTTCCTTGTGGTTCCAAACGTAATACCATGTAATCCCATTATGAAATCTTTATGGTCAAAGAATGAACCAGCCAAGAACACAGGTTGACTTCATTCTAAATATCTCCAGCTAAAGTTAATATAAAAACTGTTCTTCAATAATTTCACCAAAAGTATCAAAAAGGCCTTGCCTAGTCTAACACTTTTTTTTTTTTAATAGTCTTTCATTGGTTGATGTTCTTCTTGACATGTCAGTAAGAACAAAACACATCCTAGATAACATGGAAGTAGTATGACAATGTCTTAAAGGTTTTCAGTAAGCTTAGACTTCATAAACTCAGAAACAGCAACTCAAATGGTGAACTGGGCTCCTCAGTTTAAGAAGGACATCGAGACACTTCAAAGTGTCCAGAGAAGGGCAACAAGGCTGAGGAGACACCTCAAGCACAAGCCCTATGAGGAGAGGCTGAGGGAGCTGGGATTGTTTAGCCTGGAGAAGAGGAGGCTCAGGGGTGACCTCATTGCTCTCTACAACTACCTGAAAGGTTGTTGTAGCCAGGAAGGGGTTGGTCTCTTCTCCCAGGCAACCAGCACCAGAACAAGAGGACACAGTCTCAAGCTGCACCAGGGGAAGTTTAGGCTGGAGGTGAGGAGAAAGTTCTTCACAAAGAGAGTCATTCATCATTGGAATGGGCTGCCCAGGGAGGTGGTGGAGTCACCGTCCCTGGAGGTGTTCAAGAGGGGATTGGATGTGGCACTTGGTGCCATGGTCTAGTCATGAGGTCTGTGGTGACAGGTTGGACTTGATGATCTTTGAGGTCTCTTCCAAACTTAGTGATACTGTGATACTGTAACTGTTTCGGTTTTATTTATCTGTGGTACAAAGAGTAAGATATGAAGTGTAGGAACTTCCCTTACTATGTTAAGCACCAACTCAGTGATGTAAATGTCTTGCTAAGGACGTCTCACAGTCAGATAGGTTTGAAGTTCTGTTGAGCTTTTAGGAAAGGAAGACATCCTAAATACATGGTCCTTCATAGCGTCTCCCACCTCATCCTGGAGCTGCCTGGTCCAATATTTAGATTTTCCTCTTTTCCTCTTCCTCAGGAGCTGGATTCAGTAGATCAAGCAAAAATTCAGATGATGAGGCTCTGCATAGTTTTTTTTCCAGTCCTTTTCTGTTTCATGAAACTTCTGAATGCAACAGCATCTAAATGAGCTACTGAATAATTACAAGATATAAAAGTTGACTGTGCTGAAGTGAAGATGTCAGCAAAAAAGTGATCACTTACTGCAGCAGGGTCAGAAGTAATTTCTCCTTGTTTTGCAATTACAAAGTTAGAAAATTTATATTTCACAAATCAAAAGATACTGTGATCACTCCATGTATTATATTTTCCTGGCTAGTAGTGATGTTGCTGATCATAAAATTACTTTACAATAGATCTTGTTTAGTATTATTTAGGGAACACATTATTTAAAGAGTATTGCAATTTATGATAGAAATTCATGTTGGCTTATAATTAAAAAATAAGTGATCATCTGGGAAACTGAGCACTTTTGATATACTGGTGTAAATGAGAACAAAAAAAATATGCATCACTGGCTTTTTTATTGTCAAAATATTCAACCTGTCATATTTAAAAACATTCAGACTTCAGAGAGCATTTTACATATGCCATAACTGCTGTTGTTGCTTCTGTTACTATTTAATTGTTTTATCAATAGGCTTACATAATATTTAGCTAAAATGTCAGTCCAAAGGTTACCCATGAAGAAATACAAGATTTGCATAGTAATTACTCATCAATTCAACAGAATAGAAGAAACAATGAATGTTTTAAAAACCTGAGCATTTCAGTAAGGTTATAAATCCAAGCCCAAGGCCATCCCAAAATTCTTGTAGAAGTCACAGTACAGTATACCTTAAAAAATAAATCGCCTGATCACAATCATGCCTTTCTTTTCCTGGGAGATTCTGTTAATTAATTAGTAATGATAATAATCCATGCTTCTATATTACTTTCTCTCTATGATTAATGAAGCTTTTCATAGCCATTATTAAATTAAATCTCCTAATACCCTGAGAGATTAGTAAATACTATTATTTCAGATACAACATACAGAAGTGAAGTTAGGTAAGGAAAGGTTAAATAACTTGCCTGGCACAGTGTGAATAAGGACAAGTATTAAGAGATGGGAAGTATTTCCCACCTCTATAATTTTGAAATGGGTTTAAAATAATATAGTTTACATTTTCAATGCTATTTTTTTGTTTGCTTTTACTCCCATAGATTTTTTGCCTTCAGTTGTTTTTCTAATAGTTCTTTTTAAATGTTCCTCTCTACCACCATGAAGTCTTGAGATGTTACTTTTTTTTTTTTCTTAAACTAAATAGAAAAAAAGATAGATAAAGTTTCCACCTGAAAACTTATCCCCATAAGCTTAGACTTAAAGCACTGCAAAAATAATTTGAGACTGGGAAAAAAAAAAAAAAAAGGGTGGGGGGGGAAGCAGAACTGAAAATCTTGGTTAGATCATTAAGGTGAACTTTTACATCCATACTTGGGTGTCTACAAAAGCAGCTTGACTTCTGCCAGGTAATTATACACATTGTTTTTCCTTGAATTAACTGGGCCTTTTTTTTTCTTCACCTGGGCCATTTTTTATATGTGTAATTAAGGAATTCTAGGCTGAAATTGAGGTTGCAAATTTGAAAAATCTTAACCTGCATCTCCTTAATTTTACTCTTGGCTTACTGCAGCATTTTTCTTCTTCACATTTTTATTTATATTGCACTTGTCACCATAGCAGATTAGGGCAAATTAAATTTCACAATAATTCACCTAAAGCTATGAGTTCTGTTTTAAGATTAAGAGCAGTTGGTTCATTATAGTAAAATAACTGCATAGTCTAGGAAATGATAAAACTGTTTTTACAACAAAATTAACACTTTTGACACATATAGCACAGAAACCATAAGTAAAGTAGAAGTTAGCTTTAAAATGTTCTTCCTGAAGCTATAGATGCTTTGTGAGACCTTTGTTTAAACAACCCTTAGTGGATTTTTTTTTCCCCCAGAATGTTCTTGGTCTAATTAAACTCACTTTCCTCTTCTGCATTGTAAACAAAACACGTGTAAATTCAGCACGTTCATGATAACACCTTTGACAGAACTGCTCAGCATGATGATTTCCCTTAGCCTCAGTATTCCCTGCAGTCCTTCTATTCTAAGTTCCTGTGAAACAAGGAGCAGATATCTTAATATTTCTGACCTCCAGCAAAAGTTTGAATGGAAACTACATGAGCTCAAGCACAATTAAATGCTAATATAATTGTCTTTGTATAGCAGAAATAAATTGTCCTTTCATTGTAATACTTCTGTTTTATACTTGAGAGAAAGGCCAAAAAAGGGATAAGGAATGATTGCTTCAATGACCATATAGATCAAATATGAACTTTAGCATGTAAGCAAGCACATACCTAAAGGATTGCGCTCTTTGATTTACTCCTGGGCCTAACACTGTCATAAATATAAGGTCAGTCTCTTTTTCAGTGTCTGAACCAGCTATTACTTTTTATTTTATGAACTGCACACTCCATCTCCGTACTGTACATGACTAAACCTCATTTTTCTCTGTTACCTAAATAATTGATGCAGAGCCATTATCACAACAGAACTCTTTCACAAAAGTGGTTTCCAATGCAGGTTCTCCATAAGCAATTTGACCTGCATTTGCAAAATAGTGAAGTAATTAATAATCCATTGGGGTAATTTCCCCTTTTAAAGTAAAATTATTTAAAGACAATATAAGCCAGATGAAAGCACCAACATATGATGGATAAAACCCCAAATCTCTGTGTAAAAATAGATAATTATAACCTCTTGAAATGTGTGATTTCAACTTGATTTCGCTTGGAAAAATATGTTGAACATACTGACAGTGCAAAGCAGAGTTCAATTTCTTTAATCAATATTTAAACAGACTTTATTTAGAGATCTTATGGTTATCGTCCACTCGTTTGGAGTAGGGTTTGGGGATTTTTTTTCTTGGCATTTCAAGAACTTTTTGCAACTGCATAATATTCCCAAGCCATCTATTTGTTTCTTGTATGTACTTCCCAGTGGGGTTTGAACATTTTTAAAAGTATTTTGATTTTTTTTGTAAGAACTAAGCGGCAGTGAATAGCAAGCTGTATATGGATGTCATGGGTTTAGGCCCAGATTCAATCAAGCCTCATGCAGATGTTCACAAATCTGGTGCCTTCACCTCCTCCCCTCCAGCTCCTAATAGCTGAGTTACAGAACTGCAGAGACAGGAAGTAGGTCATGTCTTCTTTGAACTGCTAGAACTTGCAGGACAAAATAAAGGCCCACAAGGATGAAGAGAGACTTCCCTTGTATTGCTGGAGTTGGCCAGCCAGTTCACCCATCATTTGCCTCTGACCATCTTTCCAGGACACTATTGCCAATAAGTTGACACATGGTGGTTCACTTCATAGGAACTACTGCCATACAGGTGGTGTGCTTTGGACTTCACCTGGAGCTGCCTGTCATTCAGGTCATTATAGATCACTTCCACCACAGCTGCCTCCCTCAGGGACTGGATACCACTCTTCATGGTGGTCCACTTGCTTAGGTGAAATGTAATATCTTCCTTAAGGGGGTACCTTTCCTTCATGCTTGATAGCAGCCACCTCCAGAGGCTGAGGGCCTTCATCAGTTTTCCAATTGGCCTGTCCATGCCATCTTCCTTATATAGGAATCCCAGCTACTTGGCTTCCTTATCTTCTAATTACAAACTTTTGGTCCTGATAATGTGGAATTATCTGAAATCCTCCCACATGTCTCATAGCTCATTCAGAGATAGGGGGTGGGTGATCTGTCTCTTCCTCCTGTTCTCTTGATGGCCCTGGTTCATCACCTTCTCTTGTAAGTTGAACTGATTTTCTTCTCAATTTCTTTTTCTGTACAGGGCTAACTGATACCAACAGCACAGGTCAGTTCTCTGGTGCAGCTTCAGCACCTGCTGCTAGAGTTTAAGTAGCCACAGTGTCTATCAGCCTGTCTTCAGGCCCAGAGATCTTCATCTTCCCCTTGAAGTCTTTAAATGGTGTTGAAAAAGACTCAGTAGGTGTGGGTCAGGCCCCAGCACATTGCAGTGATTTGTCTGTCTCTGGAATTTCCAGGTCAACAACATAGTTTTTCCCAAATATTTTACTAGATTATCAGGATTCTGCCCTTGTTCAGCTGTGAAATTTCAAAACATTGGAGGTGACCACTGTCCTGGACTCTTCCCTTCTTCATTGCTGTTGTTATATTTGGCATGTATTTCTTCTTCTGCATGATTCTATGCTCTGTTCTCACATCCTACCTACATTTGCAGAATTGGCTGCTTCCTGAAAGCTTGGTGACTTTGCAAAAGGGATAGAAAAACATCATTATATCTCCATTTCACAAATTATTGTAATTTTGCATCACAGGGCTCAAATAGGCCTTCCTATAGCTGTAATATCGCCATACAACTTGCAAAATCACCTACTCTACACAGGCAGGTATATGTAAGTGCAAAAGGTGTTTCCAAGATATGCAGAAAGGAACTCTGCTTAATTATCTCAGGCAACAGGATTGTACTGTTGCCTGTAATTCTACAGCACTGTTAATTGTAACCTCTGTGAGTAGTATCACAAGGAAAATTTTCAAACTGAAGTATTTAAGTCTCTTTAAAAATGCCTAAGCCACATTCTTACTATCCATGCTGATAAGAACTGAAATAAGATTTTAGCTTTTAGCTATATATACATATATTTGGTTTTCTCATTTCTATTAAAGGTTCTGCTGTAAAAATCAATGTGTGGAAGTGTAATACATGTAACAGCATCAATAACAATAATTCTTATATTCTGCTAAAGGGCAAGCCACTGTCAAAATGGGATTTCATATTATACTTCTATCTTCTTTCAGATAAAACACTATCCATTTCATTTCTGTAGCACATTTATTGTCATTTGTTACAGCTGTGCTGCATGTGATACTGATGCTGTTTAAGCATTGTCTGTTACAAGAGTAATCTCATCAGCTAGAATTGGATATATGCTGATTATCTATTTTTATTGTGATTTAGCTACAATTTATATCACTCAGCACAAAAGGAAAAGGTAAAATATAGGACAGTCTTACAGATATAATAAGAGCTGAACTAGATTTGCCCAAAGCTTATATATTTCTAAGTGTTTTTCCTTAAAACAGACAAGAAACAACAAACAAACTTAATATATAGCTATATATATAGGCCTATTTTCCCTAGGGAAGGTAATATTTGTTATTAACTGCCAATGTTTTTAGCATGGAGTTATGCACAGATGACTTAAATTTTAAAATGTCCCTGCCTTGGATACTATACAAACACAGAAGAGAGACATATGCGAGTTCCATATAACTTAAAATCTGAAAAAGCCTAGAAACAGAGGCTAGAGAACAGAGATTTTAGTCAAGCAAAATAGTTAGAATATAAGGAATGCACCTGTGATATAATTAACATTTTTCCATCTTGTTTGTTTTTTTCTTTTTCTTTGTATCACATAGCCTTTCCTTTTGCTAATCTTTGATCAGAACAAATAGGGGAAAGATGGCAATGTTAATATCTGGAGACATGGCAATAACAGATATAGTGAAGAGAGAGTGGAGAGAACAAAATAGTCTGGTGTTCAGAACCGTACTTTTGGTGCAATTCAGTCCAGCTGCACACACAGCATTTTTCTATTCCTGTTACTATTACTCTCAGTGTTCCTAGAACTCAAATTCTTCGAGCTTCTGTTTTAGTAATGTGGACAAATACAGAACATAATCTCAGTCTACCAGCTTTTACCTTTCCCACAATCTTTGTACACAAAGTTACCTCCCAAAGTGTCTACACAGCAAGGAAATGTTATAATTTCATGACTAAATATTGCCAGTAAGGAAGAAATCTGAGATAGTTAAGACTTCATACAAACTACAAAGAATGGTTTCAACACGATTTTTGTGGACAATCCAATTATTTCTTATTCTCATCTTCTGTTGACATTATGAGGAACAACCTTATCCTCTTCCACGTCTAAAAGTATTATTACTTCTCTCTTTCTATGACCTATGGCAGATGTTTCTTACTCTGAAAACTTAATTAAGCTTCTCTCCAGTGTCAAAGTGAGAGAAAAAAAAAAAAAAAAAAAGCCATTTGTATAGATCTTCTTATAGTACACCCAGACAATGATCTTGAAGGTCTCTTCCAACCTGGTTTATTCTATGTATTCTATGTATTATCTCAGAAGTGCAAAAAAACAGTAGTACCAGTCAGTTTAAGTCAAATTTTTCATAAGCATATGAAGACAGAAATTATTTGTAGTCTGATTGGTCCTTCTGGATTATATGAATTGTTTAAATTGAGAGGGAAAAAAGGACCTCAAACTGAGGTCAAGCTATCCACAAATGAAAGCCAAAATTCTGTGATGTGCATGTATGGTATACAGATGGGTAGAATAGAATAGAATAGAATAGAATGGAATAGAATAGAATAGAATAGAATAGACCAGGTTGGAAGAGACCTTCAAGATCATCGTGTCCAACCTATCATCCAACACCATCTAATCAACTAAACCATGGCACGAAGGACCCCATCAAGTCTCCTCCTAAACACCTCCAATGATGCCAACTCCACCACCTCCCTGGGCACGCCATTCCGATGGGCAACCACTCTCTCTATGAAGAATTTCTTCCTAACATCCAGTCTAAACCTCCCCTGGCACAGCTTGAGACTGTGTCCTCTTCTTCTGGTGCTGGTGGCCTGGGAGAAGAGACCAGCCCCCGCCTGTCTACAATCTCCCTTCAGGTAGTTGTAGAGAGCAATAACGTCTCCCCTAAGCATCCTCTTCTCTTTTACTTTAAAAATATTCTCAGTTTCACAGTGATACCTCTATCAGCAGTTCTACGTCACAGAAGACAAGAAAGGCTAGGGAATCAAAGACCACATTTCATTAGTAAAGCATGAACTATTTTTAAATAGGTTAATTAGAATGTCTGCTTTAACACATTGACTTTTATGTAGTGATTATCTTGGAAGCCTTTTGGAAGGATACTAATAAGTGAGATTGAAGGGAGCAAATTGCATAACAGAAGATACCACAGGACTGTTAGACTAACACTCTTCATTAATGATTTTTCCAAATTATTCCAATACAGCATTTCTCAGTCATGCAGAGCTACAAGACTGCCTGGTTGAAAAGTGATCTACAACCAAGAAAACTATGTCAGTCTTGTCATTTTCAACCACAGCATTTTCAGAATATCTATCATGTTCACAAAAAAACCCCAAACTTGTATCTCTGGACAAGAGTCAGGTTTTCCAATACATGATGGATGTCCTGCAAAAATTTTATAACATGTCAACACCCTCTGTCAATGTGAACAATATAATTGGCATATTATTATCCCATGTCATGGCATTATCATTACCTGTCTGAAAGAGCTACGAAAGTAAGTCCAAACTTCAGATTTTCCATCAAAACATACTCAAGCCAATACTTCTCTGAGTTAACTTACAATTGTGCCATTAGCAAGCAATATTTTATCTAAACAAAGGACCACAGCTGTGAATGTGAGGATGGATTGTGTGTGAGTGTGGCAATATCTTCATGAGTTCCCTGAATAATTCCATATACCCGAGTATCAAAATTGTTCTGTAAGACATATAGATGAATTTTCATTATCTGAATTTGAAACTGAGACTTTCTCAATGTAATAGAAATCCAGTGATTATGATTTTGTCTATGGAACTGTCTCTGGAAGAGTCCTAAAATATTGTGACCTTTCAAAATATCCTAAATATATGACAAAATTGTCAAATCAACAGATAACTTGCAAGATTAATAATGTCAGGAAAAAGAGTACTTCACAGAGAAAACGTACAGCAGGATTGACTTTATAGTAGCCCTTGTGACGGTGACAACATATTTTCAAATCACTCTGGATGGTTCTTTGAAAATATCATCTAAATACTTAGCAGCATTAGCATACTTAGGAGTAAACAATAAATGAAGAAATTAATAGAGGACAAGAAAGAGGATGCTACTGTGCTGTGAGGTAAATCCATAGTAGTGCCACATCTGCGATTTTGAACACTACAGTTATGATAATTCTACTTTAAAGGAATATAGAAAAATTTGAAAAATATCTAGGTTGGTACAACAAAAATTATCAGAATGGCTAGTCAAAAAGAATTTTGACTCATCTATAAACACACACAGACCTCTCACTGACTGATTGGAGTTTGTGGGATCACTTTGAGCTTAGAGTTTCCTTATTTAATTTTTCCATAGGCAGCCACAGCTGACCACTCTCAGTGGGATATCAGTTCATAGACAGTTTAGATCTATGCTCATGTTTTCCCTTCTTTCCTCATTGTTAATTAGTATTTCAAATTGGAGGGTAAACTTCAGTTTGAAGTGGTTATAAAATGACTTTTGTTTGTTTATATAGCAGATAAGACTAAAAAAATTCTCATGATGTGGGAGCTCGAAGCTGTGCCCTCTACAAATAATTAAAAGGAGTTTAGGAAGTTTCATCCAATATATATGATCAGCTATTAATTGCAGAATCTTACAGTCTATTCTTACAAACCTTCAAAACTTTTTTACAAAAGGACAAAGGCATATCACTAAAAAATATGAAAGGTAACACATTTTTTACTTGTGAAAATTCTTCTGTATACAGTGATCCTTAAGATCATTAGCATCTAGTATTTTTGTACCTAAGCATTGTTTGTGTAGCTATAAAAATTATCAAAAGGTACTCAGATTTTCTGATGATGCAGTTTCTGAGCATATGCAGTAGTTGGGGCAGAACAGTACGACAACCACTTACTAAGCTAAAACTTCCACAGCTCAGACCAGGACACTGGGAAAATATTTGATGGACTTCTCTTCAGCCCTGTCCTTGGTCCTGTCTCCTTTTCCTCAAGGCTGACCTTCTTGAACATCAGCACTCAGTCCACTGCTTGAGGTTTCAGAGTCTGGGTCAACCTCAACTTCTAGCTCACCTTCCTTAGATAGCAGTCGGTCTTCACTGCCCTCTGGCAGTGTCAGAAGATTATCAAAGGGCTTGAATGCATACGTTGCCAGAATTCTTTTCATAGGTGTAGACCTCAGGTATTGAAAAAGGAATTAACCTAGTTTAAGAAGTATATTTACAATCTCAGTTTTGTTCTAGGTCACCTTTTAAACCCAATCTGAAGTTTATTTAACTTCCCTTTTGATCTCAGTTTGAAAAAAATAAATCACTATAAGATAAAGGGTCATTGAATTAGGAGCAGATTTATGTTCACATGTATTTGTTTATTTTCAGTACAAATTCTCCAGAATCTGGTACGTTGACCTGAACATATGCACTACTCAAATGTCCCTCACAATGCAAGATATACATGGACTAAAAATATGTACCCTTATGCGTAAATACAAATCTGAAATTCTTATGGAGTTTCTTTGTGGACCATATTACACCTAGAAAACTAGATTAGTGTGCTCATTTCCCAGAAAATCCTAATACCAGCATTTTGCATTTTTGCCTAGAAAATGGCTTTTAAATTCCTACTGCATTTTTTTATCCTCTCCTGAAAGACTTTTTCCCAAGATCCTTCATCTATCCTGCAGTTGATAATTACCCTTATAATTCTACACAAAATAATAAGCAATAGAAAACTCTTTTATGCAAAGCCGTATCTGAATGTACACAGTTAGATCTGTACACAGTTAGACAAGGTGAGAGCAGGGAGGAAGGAAAAGAGCTCTTCCATCATGGGTTTTAGTTATTTCATGTCTTTCTCAAAAACAATATACATTTCTATGTTTTCAAAGCCAAATGTAAGCATAGCTGCTTTTACAATTTGTAGTCTCTGTTGCTAGGCAGGTAAGCTAGTTTCCACAACCTTTGCCTGCTCTAATCCAACGGTAACAGTATAATATTTTGCTTCAACATATTCATTACACATATTCTGATTTTAGTCCATTGCTCATCATATTAGCCTTTGTATATAACATGCTTATCCCCATTCCTATAACCAGAAAGATTTCCTGTGCTTACAAAACATAAATTGAGCAAAGATGTCTCCATCTTTCAGATAATGTCAGGAATGCAATTAACCCTCGATGCAAAAAGAAGGGGGAAAAAAATCTACCTGAATATTAAACATTATTCAAGTTCATTTCTGACTGAACACATAATTGTCATTAGTTTTTAGCAGGAAGACTTTGTTTAATCTTAATCGTGTAGATATCCAGCTCCACTAACAAGTACTGTAGGACTGCTAATAAAAAAAATCAGTACTTTCATTTCATACTTTTATAAGTATTCCACTAATTCTCTTTTTAGGAGAATGATTCAGATTGTACCTTTCTCTAACAATGAGGCTTTTTTCCTTTCAAACTGCTTTTCTAACAATCAGTAAGGTGTCGTGCAATCTACTGTCAGGGTCTGAAAAAAACATAAAAAAATTAAGTGGGACAAATTTGTGTTTGAATCATACTGGGAAATCTTTATGAATACAGACAAATGTAATCAATAACACAGACACCGGGGTCAAGTACACACTCTTCAAGGCTGCAGATGACACCCAGCTGAGTGGTGTGGCTGATATGCCAGAGGGACAGGATGCTGTCCAGAGGGACCTGGACAAGCTTAAGAAGTTGACGTGTGTGAATCTCATGAGGTTCAACAGAGCAAAATGCAAGGCCCTTCACCTGGGTCAGAGCAACCCCTGGCATCAATACAGGCAGGAGGATGATGTCATTGAGAACAGCCCTGCAGAGAAGGACTTGGGGTTCTTTTGGATGAAGAGCTTGACATGAGCCAGCAATCTGCAGTCACACAGCCCAACTGTGTACCGTGGGCTGCACCAGAAGAAGTGTGGCCAGCAGGTCAAGGGAGATGGTTCCCTCCCTCTATTCTTCAGTATAAGACATGGATCTGGTGAAGCAGGCACAGAGGAGGTCATAAAAATGATCATAAGGCTGGACTACCTTTCCCATGAAGAATGGCTGAGAGAGTGTAGTTGTTCAGCTTGGGTAAGAGAAGGCTCTGGGAAGACCTTTCTGTGAGCTTTCAGCAATTACAGGGGGCTTATAAGAAAGATGAGGACAGTCTTTCAGGCAAGGCTTGATGTGACTGGAGAAGCATAGACATAAGGAAGAAATTGTTTATCATGAGAATGGTGCAATATTGCAGCAAGTTGCCCAGAGAGGTAGTAGAAGCTCCAGCCTTGGAGACATTTGAGGTTAGGCTTAATGAGGCTCTGAGCAACCCAGTCTAGTTGGAGATGTCCCTGCTCACTGCAAGGGGGTTGGACTAAATGACCTTTAAAGGTCCCTACCAACCGAAAGTATTCTATGATTCTACATATTAGAGATGACTTCAAATGAATTGCCATCAAACATACCCAGAAGCTAGCATATCCAGCAGAATTCATATTTAAGTGGAATTACTTGCCTGAGTGCATAAGAACCTGGGTTTATTTGCATAAATGGGCAGAAGAATTTAAGATTCTTTAAAACCCTGGGCTCTTCTGTTTGTAAAAATGTATTGTGTAATTATCAGTAATTCAGAACCCATGAATAATAGCCACTTTATTTCAATGGAATCATTAACTGTGCTTTTAAATTTGAAAGAGTTTCATGGATTTGAACGATCTTGTGCTTTACCTCAAGCTTTAAGCATTTGTAAAGTTAAGCCAGAAGAGTACAAAATCGCTCAAAGTCAAGCAAGCAAGCAACATTAAAAAAAAAATTTATGTACTTAGTACCAATTTCTAACTTTGTGTGCAACATTTCAGCTCTGAAAAAAACATCACTCCCCTTAAAATCAAATTCGCTTTCAAACAATACTGAAACTGAGAACCGGTGACATTTCAGAAGAAGATATATTTGGCACTTTTTCTGAGTTCACTCTCTTTTGACAGGTTTTTGGTGTAATTTCTTCACTAATTTTCACTTCAATATACTGTATCAAATAAACGGGAGGTTTTGGTAGAGAGATCATCAGTATACTCCCACTATAATTGTGTAGGAACCGCTGCTGCTCAAATATTCATAAATTACCTAGGAAAGCAGATGAATTGCAAAGTAAGTTTGCCAATGCTAGGAAGTTATTCTGGGTAGTGAGCATGAAACCTGAGTGAAACACCGTGGAGTATCTCATGCTACTGAGTGATCAAACAGGAAATTCAAAGTTGGCAAGTGGTGGGAATATGGAAGAATCTGAGCTCCCAGTACTACATGCAGATAATCATAGAATTGTTCAGGTTGTAAGGCACCTTAGGAGGCACGCAGTTCTACCTCCCACACAGATCCAGCTCAGAGCAAGGTCTGATGTAAAACCAGAGATCAGTCGTGAGACTGGTCACTCAGAATCACTACCCAGACCACCCAATCACTTTTCTTGCCTGTTAGATATTCATGACAGAATTCAGTCCTCTGGGGATTCCAGGACTATGCTTCTTTTGTCAAACAATATTGTATTATTCAAAACAATTGTGTACATTCTGTTGTCAAAATGGTCTGACACAATATTGTGCTTTTAAAGCAGGTATACTGAAACTTTTCCAAATCTTCTATAAATCATACAGGACTTCATGCCACTATTTTCACATTTCCATTTTGATGTGTGGGGTTGGTTTTTTGTTTGGGTTTTTTGTTTGTTTGTTTTGTTTGTTGTTTTTAATTTCCTCAAAGCACAAAGCATATTTGCTTTTTGCTTGCTTACTGGTTTAATGCAGTGAAACATTGGCTATAAGTGCAAGCACTTTCTTCAAAAGCACATTTGAACTCAATATACATAATGCCTAACTTCCTGTCAAGTCTAATTTTAGAAAATCTAACCAGCTGATGTGTCTGTAAGTTAAGATTCATAAAAATGGAAAAGCTTACAAGGAGTTCTAATATAACACAAAGTGCAACTTCACTTGTGATGTTTCTGCTTCCACCAAATATATTGACTTTCCAGCATCTTCAATACCATCCATGCCAGTCAATGCCATTGATAATCAGTTACACTAAAAATATAAAAATGAAGGTGATCTCAGTCTGTATATGACAATAAGTGAGTGATGTATATCAAATTAAACAAATACTTCAACATGTTGTTTGGTAGCTGAATGCTTGGCTAATGCTGGGGTGTTATGAGACTTAATGCAGATGTTGAAACAATGCTACTTAAAAGCAGGAGGGGAAGCCTGGTAATAATGGTAATGAACAACTTCCGTAATCATTACTTAAACATCCCATACCTATCCAGTTGCCCTACAATACCAAGGTGCCTGTGTAGAACTACTAAAATTAGAATAGTTCTAGAATGTATAATCTGAATTTCTCTCCCTAATAGTGAGTTTGTGTATTTCTAGCTACCTTTCTTGAAAGAACTAAATACAATCCAATATCCTAAGCTAGGAACATGCTGAACAATTTCCCTCTTTAGTGTATTTTAATTTGTGTTTTTAAAAAATGAAGTTGCTTTAGAAATGAAATTGAGTGTGACTTTAGAGTAATGTTCTATGGAGTTGGAAAATATATCAAAAGATAATGTGTTCCTATAGATGGTAAAAATCTGCTTTGAAAACCATGACGTAAATTTCAGAAGGGTTATACTTGTATACTGTCACTGTTAATGGAGCAATGATTGGTATCAAAAATTACCTCTTTAAGTATATTTAAGGAAATTTGTTTTGCACTTCTTACTATTCCTTCAGTTTTTCCTCATACTTGTTTTTGTGTATGCTTTAACTAAGAAAAGAAAAGCATTTAGATGCATTTCTGGAGAACTTTTAGCAATTCAGGGCTGAAATAGAAAAATCATTCCTATCTAACACTACATCATAAACTCTTCTAGAGTGATACTTGAGGTAAGGTATTGCAATACCTAGACATAATAAGTTCACTAAAAACTGAAATTTTGATAAGAGTTTTGAACTTCCTTCCTGTTATAGGTTTATATGAGCGAGTGTTCACTATTATTATGATGTATAGTAGGTATTTTTGATGCTTCAGTTGTTAAGTGACCATATGTAAGTGTATGTATATACAGTAGAACTATCCAGTCACAGATTACACACATCAGTCACTCCAAAAGCTTCACTTCTAGCATCAGTAGGTAGATGAAAACATCAGAGGGAAAAGCAATAATCTGAGGTTACAGCAAATGCTTTACTCTAAATACAGAAATTTCTTGTCGTGTACCCTAATCTCTCCTTTCACAGGAAGAGGAACCTTTTGCCTAGGTGTGTTACCCTTTTTCTTGGGTCCTTTTTCAATCGTTTCTAGTTCTGCACAAAGAGTATCTGCCGGCAAGATAATATCTCTTAGATGCATAAGGCAGCTATTTATTGGGTAGTGCACACAGAGATATCTATGATTTAACAAGCTACTAGACTAAGTACCAACATGCACTCTGGCATGATAAGATAGCCAGAGTCTCCACAGGCCAGGCAGGCACCATCCCGGAGGGGAAAGGCCAGCTTCCACTGCCCCTGAAACAGATCATTTTTCACTGACTTTGTTGTTTTCATTCAGGATTTAATACAATTTCATGCTGATGTTCTTCCTCTTGAAACCTTTAGCTGTTAATGATCCAGTTCCAACAACTACACTGTCTGCAGTTTTATCTTTTTTATCTTGCATACCTCTGGTCTGCAGACTTTGTCTCAACTTAGCAGTGTTCTTGAAGGTCTGAGCCAAGGTTATGAAGCTGAGTGATACCCAGGCTAGGTCTTCACAGACAGCTGCACCCTGTGGAGAATGAGAAGGTGGTTACAGGAGGGATCACAGGAGATGGCTACAAGTGCACTTCAGTTCATGACCAAAGGCAGCAGCAAAAGTGAGCCTGACCTCAAAAAGCTGTTAAAACTTCATGGCTTTCCAAACTCCACTGACTCCCTTTTACACCTTCCCAGTCCTCAAAACAATCAATGCTATACAGCACTTCCCACCTCAGTGTCATCTACCCCTACACACCCACACTTTCAAATGCAAGGAAACACCTTGCTCACGGTCCCAAACCCTAGGTTTCAGCATAATTGATCCATTATTGGCTTCTAGCATTTCTGTTTAAAATGGTGCCATGTGAACTACAGTACCAGAGACTAAAGTCTGTATGGGAAAACATGGTTTCATTCTTTTCACTTCAGAGAAGAGAAAGATAAAATATTTTCGTTCTCTACCATCCATATTGCAATGAAAGATAGTTTGGTGGTAATGAGATCTTTCATGCTTTCACCTCTTTCACCTCTAACAGGAGCCAGGGATAGAAAGAAATGGAAATTCTTTTCTTTTGGCAGAGGTTCAGTCATCTCTGAGATGACTACATGTCTGGAGTTGCTGCAAGCAGCATAAACACATCACTGTATTTCTGATTAAAAATCTTCTACCTACTGAAGGTCCAGCAGTTTATATTCTAGGTAGTTCTACAGTGCTCACCCTTGAAAATTTATGAAAGCTTGACTGTAAGGAGTTTAGCAAAGGGGAAGCAAGTGGATCACATTCCCCAAAATACAAAATTCAAAACAATTAGGTTAATTACATCAGGAAATTTTCACGCTGACTCACTGTAGCAAATAGAGGTGAAAAATTAATGCAATGTCCCACACACATGTGCCTGAGAGTCTGCATGCAGCCCAGAGTCTGATGGAACTTTATGCAGCCTGTTGTGCACAGGTATCTTCATTAGATAAGAAGCAATTTTTCTTGTTTGCAGAAGCATCTGAGATCTAAATGAAGTACAACAGCAAACCAATTAATTTCCCACACCTTATCCCTTCCCAGTTTTAGCAAATGCCAGGCACTTCAGACAGACAATTGCATAGACTACTTTCCCAGAGGAAGACAACTTCAGTTCATGTGTTTATCTCTTCTCATAGGCAATCAAATAATTATTGTATTACACTTTATTTTATGTCCATCCAATTAGGGTTGGTCTGAACATGAATAAGTGTTCATTGACTAAATCAGTAGCCTTAGCTATGTTACAGTGCACATAAAATAGTCACGAGAATAAAATCAGTTATTATATTAACCATTTAGAAAGAATGGTCAGACTAAGCTTTGAACTAATACTGCCTCATTAGGTTATATTCAGATTAGCAGCAGACATGAACAATAACAGGTTGTTGGGGTTTTTTTCATATTAGTCTTCTGTTTCCTTCCCACACTTTAGATTAATTAGAATTTACCGCTAAAAGAGCCAGACAGTACAATTAAGTTTTACAGCAACCATATTAAAGTTTTTAAAAATTGAGGTTCAACTTCCCCATAAATCCCAGGGGTACTTACAATTGAATTAGGTTTTGTCATCAGAAATAACAAAATGAGACACATAATATGCCACACACTCTCTGGCGCAGGAACCCAGCTAATCAAGAGAGTGACCTAGCATATTGCTATTTCAAATATACAGCAGCAACACAGCACTACTCATATATCTAGAAATACCTCTATAAAGAGAATGCATGCATGTAAGAGCTATTTCATGTTCCTTCTTCCTGCCATTAATGCTGAGCTAAAATAAAATGAACAGTGTATGACAAATAAGTTATAGAATGGATTTTTCCTCTTGTCCCTTTCCAGTTGTGACATGCCAATGAAATGGTCAAGTTCCTTTCACAGGTATTGAGTGTTAAACAGAATGTAAATAATTCTGATTTGCTATTCTGAACTCAATGGCAAAAGCCTGCCTTGAAATTTTAGTAGACAGCTCTTGTCATGAACACAACTGTTCAAACGGACATATTTCATAGACATTTTCCAAATCAATAGCTGGTGAACAGAATTATTCTAGAAATTTGGTAGGTGATTTGACCCAACTATGTTTTCTGAGAGTCTTCTGGGATGGTGCAGCCCTAAACAGCATTCATCATTTCCAGTGGTGAAAGCTAGGGCCATTTCTTTTCCTGATGATCTCATCATACCTCACAGGAGAGTAATCTACCTTTCAGGCTAAATTATTCAGAAGTAGAGAGGTCCAAGATGAATACTCTCCTGTTATTCAAATAATCTTCTATTGATTAAGACATTCAGTTAATATTAACTTAGACACAGAGAGATGTGAATGACAGTGGGGCATGATATACCTGTGCTGACCTGTTCGTTATAAGGAAGTCTGAGGTGTGTCTCAGTGTGGCCAGATATAAATCTTTATGCTTCTGGACAAATGTACAGATATTGCACACTGAATTCTACAAACTGGAAAAAAAGAAACAGTTCTGTATTGTAAAAAAAGTAAATAGGCCTTAGGAAAGAAAACCTCTATCTTGAACAATCTCCAAGAAAGCAGTCAGGTATTGTAAATGCTATCTAGGTATTATTTAAATATTTGTGTTCCTGGTCTGGATGCTTAATTGCGGATTGTCTTCGGTGGAGAGGGGGAAGTGTTGTTTGTTAGTTTGTTGTTTTTTTCTGAATCACTAAGACATTAGGCATAGAATGCCTCAAGTCATAGTATCCTAGTATCAGTCAGGGTTGGAAGGGACCACAAGGATCATCTAGTTCCAACCCCCACTAGGGACACCCCACACTAGATCAGGCTGGCCAGAGCCTCATCCAGCCTGGTCTTAAACACCTCCAGGGACAGGGCCTCAACCACCTCCCTGGACAACCCCTCCCAGAGCTTCACCACTCTCATGGTGAAGAACTTCCTCCTCACGTCCAGCCTGAATCTCCCCACCTCCAGCTTCATTCCATTCCCTCTAGTCCTATCACTACCTGATATCCTGAGAAGTCCCTCCCCAGCCTTCTTGTAGGCCTCCTTCAGATACTGGAAGGCCACAATTAGGTCACCTCGGAGCCTTCTCTTCTGCAGACTGAACAGCCCCAACTCTTTCAGCCTGTCCTCATAGAAGAGGTGCTCCAGCCCTTTGATCATCCTTGTGGCCCTTCTCTGGAGATGCTCCAGCACATCCATATCCCTCTTGTAATAGGGGCTCCAGAACTGGAGGCAGTACTCCAGGTGGAGTCAATAATTTCCAAACTTTTGGCACTACGAATTTGAATGTGTCCTGTGCTCATGTCCACAACCCCAACTCAGATGCCTTTGTAGGCACTTTCCCTTCATCTTCAGCATATCAGAAAAGAAGTACACTAGTCCTTCATTCCTTCAACATCATTTTTCTATGTATACTTGAGAGAAAAACTGTTTCTTGAAGTTGCCTTTCCTGCTAATGCAAAATAAATAATACCAGGACACAGCAAAGGTAAGCTACTTGCCTAAGAGCTGTAAATGCAAATTCCTCTGAGGTTCATAGGAAAGCACATTTGTTTGCAATTTAGATGTTAAATATTTTATCTTTTTAAAGAAAGATAAAGTTTCCCAGATTTGACAGTGGGTGAGTTAAATGATAGCTAAACACAGCAGAGTTCCTCACAATGACACTACAGTCCAGGCAGATGATTTCTGAATGTCACAGGTGGAAAATCAGAGACAAATTTTACTCCTTTGTTATGTATTGGTCCACTCCCATACTTTTGAGGACAGACAGATGAATCTAGGCAGTTCTCATTCTAACAAAATATAAGGAGAAAACATTGCTACCCTTTTTTTGTTTGCTTTTTTCTTTGTTTTTAATATATTGTAAATCCTGCTTTGACAAGAAAAATATATAATATATGCATCTTTGTTTTAATTCATCTTAGTATGACTACTTGACACTTCACATATTACGGATTTTTTAAAACAGTTAATATCTATCACCCCTGAAATTATATTTATTTTGTGGCATCTGACACATTTCTCATGCTTTGCAGTAGCAGTTTTCATTTCTGTAGTCTCTGCAATGGAAGGCAATATATGATCAGCAATACAGCACCTTCAAAAGAACCATAAACAGGCACTTAGGAATGCAGTGAAAGATTATACCATTTTCTAGTGGACAGAGTGCTTAACACCATTACTGTCACAGTTTGATTAAATCATCCTACATCACATTTCAAAAGCACTGCAACCAATTAAGTCAGCCTCTTGTAACTCAATATATTATCTTTACATTTCTGTTGTCATAAAGATGTTAAGAAAAAATTTCTAAGATAGCCTGTAAGTAAAATGACTTACTGTGCCACAGTTATTCCTAACACAGCTTTGTGGAAATAAGAGTGATTAAAACATCTCCAGTCAGATGGGGTTTGTTTCCAAAATAACAGAAATACTCTTAATTGTATACTTCAGAGATATTGGCTGAATTACAGCGGGAAAATAAAGGACTATGTGAACCAACTGACTGGAACAGAGAAAGAAATAAGCTACATTCATTTTTAGTCAAATCCCTACTGTGGCAACATCTTCTTGTAACTTTTATATTTTACTGGAATGATAATATCACCAGAAGACACTATAAAGGATGAATTTGATCCCTAGTGTAACATCCATCTAGATCCATCTAGCCAGCACATTTCAAAAACATTTCCAATTTGGTTGCTTGGTTTATTTCCATGTTCCTAATGCCACACACATGCTACACTAGTATCAGAGAAATTACTGAATGCTTTTAGCAGTATCTCCAGGATTCATCATCTGCTCACATTGAATGTTATTTATCACAGGCTCCTGATTTAAATAAAAAAAGCAGGTCACATCTTTACACACCAAACAGCTAAGATAAAAAGTTTAGCACTAAGTAATGTTAAATTTTCTGAACAATAAATAGTTCTTACATTTAATACTTGAATTTTTATGAGGAATAGAAATGTTCAGTCTCTTCCCTGCAAGCATCACTGAAGGATAAACTTCTAAGACATATCAGGACACTACACCTATCCTGCTCAAAACAGAAACAGAAGGAATCCTCTGTCATTCTCAGACTGACTTGCATTTTATAATCAGTCTTCAATCATTATTCCACTAGTTTTTGAGATCTTATCAGTAGGGGCACTAGAATATATTGTTTGCAGGCTTTCATTCACAACGGACTTTAATCTCATTTTGACAGGTTCTGCATGCAGTGTTGGTTAAAATGCCATTGCTTGATTAACACACTTTTGGGTTTTGTAAATGCCAAATGTACTGGGTCTGGCCAGGATGGAGTTCTTAACTATTACTGAACAGTGCTCACACAGTCTCAAGGCTGTTTCTCATTATGCCCCCATAGCAAGTAGGCTGATGGTGGGGAAGAGATTGGGTGAGGACAGAGCTGGGAGGGCTGAGCTGAACTGACCAAAGATATCTCAAAGATCTCACCCAGCAAGAAAACAGAGGGAATGAGGGAGTCGTTTATGGATATTTAGATGTTGACTGGATTGAAACTCGCCATAAAAAGCCTTAATCTTTGCACCATATTACATAGTTCTTCATTTCAGCAGAGATGTTTACTAGAAAGATCTTATCCTTGGGTTACATTATACCCTACCCGAAACTGTGAAATTCTCGATTATGTAGTGGTAGACATATAATTTTTGTGCCTTAGGAACAGAAAAGAAAAGGAAATATACAGGAAGGTGAAATATGCATGGATTAGATACCTAATACTGCCAAAGCGAAATCCTACTATCCTTCAAGTTAATGACAACTTTCAAATGGATCTGAATGAAGCCAATATATCAGCTATGAAATTTCCCATCATTCTTATAATTCTATTCAAATATTATTAGAAGCAGACAAATGGGGGGGGGGGGGGGAAGTCATGTGTACGGATGCTAATTCCTCTATGCTGGAAGAGTAAGAGAAAGTAAATGTCTCAGTTTTCAAGACACATATTAGCCTTGGCAACATTAAGATTTAGGAATATGGTATTGTCCGATGTATGAGAGGACACAGAAAAGTACTGGATCAAGGTATCGGTGGGCAAAGGAGAGCTAACATCAAAAGAAGGACATTTTCATGTTGCATTTAAGTAGCATTTCGTAAGTAGTGTGTAAGGAGGTCCTGGTGGCAGTGGAGAATGCTGTGAAGTATTTTCTTCAGTCAGGGAGGAAGGGCTTAATTCAGCCTGATCATTTTTCCCCATGATTTTTCTGGTTTTACAACTGGAGGTGCACAAATTAATGCGCTCCAAAGGCAGAGAGGGTTACAGGGCAAGACTTCTTTAGTTTATTATTTATAGTTTGCACTGTGGGCCAGGAGAGAGAAGGAAAAAGAGAACTTGCATACTAAAATCAATACAAATAATAATAGCCTCTTACAAGAAAAGCCTCAGGGGCTGAATATCTCTGGGTCCCTTTTTTGACATAAATGATCTCAGTGGATTATTGTTTCAATGTTTTGTGCTGTCAGTCACAGTCAGCTACCAGTTCACTCTTTGTCCCATGGAAATCTTCTCACTTTTCTGTACCAAAATAAAACAAAATTACATAGCAGTAGGTAGCCCATGATAGCTTTCCTGAATGTCTTCAGGAGAACAGTATTACAATAGAAGAAGTAATCCATGCTTTTCATAGGCTTTGTCAGGCACATCCTGTCAGTCAATGCTGAAGTAGCCAAACATGCCCCTACATTATATCAGAACTTTCTCAATCCAGAGAAACTTGGGGCTCTGACTCAGTTATTTGTCTTATTTTCACTTATTTTTAGAAAGTAAAACAGTGAAAACAAAGCAAAACAATAATTTGGGGCACAAGAGCCCTCATATTTAATGACATTACTGCTAATTTAATAGGAAACTGCAATAGGATTCTGCAGGATTCTAAATACCTCGATATTAGGTAAACCAAAGACATCTAGATATATCTGCATTTTTAATGTGCACATAAAATCAGTAGTTAGTGCCTATATTTTTTCATAGTTGCCTTTTTTCCCCCCCTGAGCAACCCACTTCTGTTGTACTACTTACTATTGCACTATGTACAGAAAAGAAATAACAATTTGTCTTTTGGAATCATCATAATAGGTTTTTTCTTATTAGTCATCGTTATCTACATGAATATTCAATGAAAATACAGTCAATTTATTTTCAAATGTTTATATTTTTATAATTGTATAATTATATTCACAGGGTACAAAATCCTGCATAAAATAAATTACATCTCTATTTTAAAAATAAAGTGTCATCATACTGTTTACTGAATTATTCAGTGCTTCTAAAGAACAAATTACAGACTCTGCATTTTTGCATTTTTGTTTTACTATTTTACTAAAACAATAGCATTCTTTTGCAACCAGAGGCATATTTTGATTGAATTCCTTTTGATTTTTATTTTTTTTTTGTTCCCTTTCATACTCAGATAATTCAGAAACACAGGAGGGAAATTAATTAAGACGTTTGCATTTTCTGGTCTTAGAAAGAAGTTGAGCAGTTGGCGTTTTGATTCATTTTTGACAACTGAAAGTGTGTTTTCTCCCCAGGGATCTTTTCATGCTAAATATTCAACTTATTGCAGAAGTTGTGGGTCATATGTTACAGTGGCAGGCTTACAAACCTCAAAAGAAAATGGACAGAAATAATAGAGGTTTCAACCAAAAGCAGAAATGTTGACAGCAAAAAAAACCCAAACCAGTCTTACTGTATCACCCCACCTCTGCATACTCACACAGTGTTGTTTGTTTAAGATTATACTTCCTGGAGAAATGGAGGAATTTACTGTCAGAAGCTACATGGTGAAACGAAAAAGTAGGAATAGACTAATATATCAGAAACATCTGGGTACTTTTGCCTAGTTCCTCAAACCCTTAATGCCTAACTTCTATTGCAAGCAGTACCTTAAAAACAAAACCAAACATCTTAAGACAACAGAGGCCCTTAACATGTTTCATGCACAAAAGGTAGGGAAATGAGAGTTGTAGTGTTAAAAGATCAGTAGGTTGCTTTCTTCCTTACTTAGTTCTAGGAAAAGAAAAAATAAAAAAGAGCTTCTTATTGTTCTGTGACAGACTGTGCTGATTGGTGTTTACCTTAAGTGTCTGCTTCAGCAGAAGTGTACATGACTTTTGAAATACATGATGCTTTTTCTGTCTATAATTATTGTCATAATTACACAGCTATTTTCCCTTGATATTTCATGTCTCTTCCATTCACTGAAATCTTTCTCTTGTGCAGTCTATTCCATGCTATGTTTATAAGTCATGTCAGATTTTCCATATTGTTTATACTAATCACAATTACTATTGCTGACACAAACCTTTTATCTGGAGCAGAGTTTGTACTTCATGGTTATATACTATGCAGAATTATTGATAGCTATATATTTCTTTCCACTGATAAGAAATCGAGTTTATCATGCTCTGTACAATAGTATGTAAGTTGCATGTATGAAGGGGGGGGGGGGAACAAAACCAAAACCAAAACCAAGCCAACCTTGAGCTGCAAGGATAGGATGGTATAGATCATATGAAAACACAGAGTCTTCATCCACTGCAAGGGCAAGTCTCAGCACCTGTATCCCGTGTAACTCTAGCTTTAATTTTACTCATTTCACATGATGAGTCTTTTCATAAAGAGAAATCTTCTCATGAAATCGTCTCATGAAATCCTCTCATAAAAGGCATATCAGCTGACTTTAGTTTATCTTGTATTACTAGTTTTCAAGTATGCTCTTTTCTTGATAAAATTCTGTTTCAAGAAGTATTTAATCTTTGCTTTAAGGATTTAACACAACAAAGAAAACATTCAAACATGCAACAAGCTCCAAAGTAAAAGACAGCAGCTGCCTGTTCAGGATAACAATGTTTCAAATTTTAGAAGGAAAATAAACAAAAAGTACTCAAATGACAAACAACAACATTTTTGTGTAGAGAACACTAATGAGCATAATGCAAAAATATTACACAAGTCAAATACAGCCTAAAAAAAGAAAAAAGGTGATATTTCAAATGTAATATTAATTAGTATTTTATGGTTAGAACCATCCTATTCTTATTAAATGTTTCAAGTACTGTTACGGTAAGAGGCCATGTTGCTTTCAGATGGATAATCAAGCAGAAGCCATCTTTAAAATTTCTTTTGTTCTGATAGCATGCAAGAATAGTAATTCAGAAATGTTAGTTTCTCACTGAAATTTCTTTTCTTGAACCATTGTTTTCTTCCATTTTCCCCTCTTGTTTCCTTGTATTCTATAAGCATCAATTTGTATTTCCTTCAATCAGTTTCTAGTTTGCAGAACAAAAGCTATTGCCAACACCGGACTCTTCCATGCATTGCCCCATTTCTGTCTACTACTTGGATAAGCAAAACAAAGATAAACGGTCCCCATCTCAACACATCTTGAGATATTTGGAAATTAGCTTCTGATCATTTATAAACAACATTCTGTAAACATTCTAAAAATTATAAATGTGGTCAATAAAACTTTACAGGTATTTCAAGAGAAGAGGTGACCCATATGAGCATAAAACTTTAGGAGAAAAGTTGTTGGCAAAGGTAGCACAGAAGCCAAGGAGGACAAAGTGATTTAGTTTGGAGTGATGATAAAAGATTATTTTCTACAGTATTTTTACTAAAAAGTTACTGCATTAAAAGTTTATGGCAACAAAGATTGCTTAGCATATGAGGATATTGTACACCCTTAATACATTCATGGAGGCTACTTGAAGGGCACTCAGTGCATGGACCTGTATACATAATACAGCTTTTTATTGTTGACAGAGTCTAGAGCCCTGTGAGTATTTTTGCAGTACATTATTTTTTAGAACCAATAAATTACTCATTGGAACTATCCAAGTATAAACATGATGACTTTTTGTCAGGCTTGACTATCATACTATTACAATGAATTATGGATTTTAGTGGTTATCTGCTTTTGATGTGGTGCAATAAATCATGATCATTTATGATTGGTTCTGAACTCTGTATCGGTTTTTCATCCAGTCTGCCCTGCATTTGTAAGCTTCCTCAGAGTTATACTTTTAAAGATAATCAGACAATTGCAAGATAGCATTAGACTAATTTAAAATTCTTTGAAAAGCATAAGTAAGATGAATAAAAAGAAGTGTAAACAGATGCAGACCTCATTTGTGTTCTATATACAATTCTAAAATCAACACAAATAAACAGTGAAATCAAAATTCATAAATTTATGTTAAAGAACAGGAAAACAAATTGATTGAAAATAAATAAATATATAGATAAATGGCAGATATGCTTCAGTTACATGGTGTAGCTATTGGCAGATGATTCATCTTTAGGCCATATGTGAGTGCAGCTACACTCCGTATCACAAATATACCCCAGAGGAAAAAAAAAGAATAAGAAAAAAGCTTCTCTTAATCTCACCTTCTTTAAGTCCAGTCTGTCATCTTTTCCTGCATCCTCTGTATTATCCAGAAATGGCATCACTGGATTACAGTAAAGACAGTTCCCCAGCATAACCAAGATTTTACCCTAATTCTCTTTTATCCTGATTAATTATTCTCCTGTACTATTACCTACCTCTGAATTCCCTTTTTTTTTCCTCTCCTGATCTTTTATATTGCTTCTGTTTGGCAGCATGTATCTTTCTCTCTTTTCATTTTGTCTTCCTTATTTGTCTGGCTTCTCCTATACTATATTGCATTGTTTTAAAATTACTGTAATAGTTAAGTATTCATCATACAAAGTGTCAACTGATTTTTAATTTATTTTTTTTCCCAGAACCAAATTAAAAGGATTCTAGCCCTCCCACACCTCTATTGAGAAAGTTCATGTGTGTGTCTGAAGTTATGGAGGATATTTAGGAGTCACTTTTTTTTAGGAAGATATAAGGAGTCTTTTTTTTTTCCTCAGGAAACATTAGTGCAGGGGAAAAAAAGAAGATAGTTACCTCTTTTTCTGTCATCTCAAAATTTGCAAGAAAATTCACCTTTTTAAAGTAGTTTTGATGCCCTTTATTTCAGAGAGTATGAGGTGACTGTCACCATGACAGTCTTGTTGCACGCATCTGTGTACAGCACAGGTAAGTGCCTTGAATGCAGATTAGCAGTTTCTCAATTACAGTTTACCTCTGCTTTAATTCCACTATATATTAGCATAAACTGTCCATGGAAACATGCTACCTACAAGTTCTGCAAAGCAGAATTCATTAAGGAACAAAAATGGTGGGCCTTTTCTAGGCTTCCTTCATTCCTAACTTAGTGAATAAGCCTCTTTCTGATTTCCTTTAGATCATTGCCCAAATAACCATAGATTCAGAGTCTGGAGAATGTCTCCATTGTAGATACGTCTGGATCCTATATCAAAGAGAGAGGAGGGGGGGAACATTTTCCTAAAAATTTCTAAAACACTGCTACTAAGTTTGGTTACACAATTATACACTGGTATCCTTTTAAAATTTAAATCACATTGCAATTTAAAGTTGCATTTCATGCACTTTGTTTCACAGCAATTACAGACCCACATTTTTCACCTCTCTTTAGTCCTTCTGTCTTTCAGTCATTCATTAACCCTTACAAAAGAAGAGTTTCTTTTATTAAAGACCCTCTTTCAACAAGGCATTATATTAAAGTTCACTCCAAGGATTCAACTAGGTCAGAAATAGAATCATAGAATCAATAAGGTTGGAAAAGACCTCAGAGATCAAGGCTAACCTATCACCCAGCGTCTCATGACTAACTAAACCATGGCTTCAAATGCCATGTCCAATCCTTTTTTGAGCACCTCCAGGGACAGTGAATCCACCACCTCCCTGGGCAGCCCATTCCAATGGCAAATTACTCTTTCTGTGAAGAACTCGCTCTTCATCTCAAGCTTAAACTTCCCCTGGTGCAGCTCAAGACTCTGTCCTCTTCTTCTATTGCTGGTTGCCTGGGAGAAAAGACCAACCTCCACCTGTCTACAGCCCCCTGTCAGGTAGTTATAGACAGAAATAAGGTCTCTCTTGAGCGTCCTCTTCTCCAGGCTAAACAACCCAACTCCCTCAGCCTCTCCTCATAGGGCTTGTGCTCCAGACCTCTCACCAGCCTTATGCCCTTCTCTGGACACATTCAAGTGTCTCAACATCTTTCTTAAATTGAGGGGCCCAGAACTGGACAGAGGACTCAAGGTGTGGCCTAACCAGTGTTGAGTACAGGGACACAATGACTTTCCTGCTCGTGCTGGCCACACTATTTCTGATACAGGCCAGGATGCCATTGGCCTTCTTGGCCAACTGGGCACACTGCCGGCTCACGTTCAGCCAGCTGTCAACTAGCACCTCCAACTCCCTTTCTGCCTGGCTGCTCTCCAGCCACTCCGACCCCAGCTTGTAGCACTGCATGGGGTTGTCATGACCACAGAGCAGAACCTGCCACTTGGACTTGTTAAATGCCATCATGTTGTACTCCACCCATGTGTCCAGCCTGTCAAGATCCCTCTGGAGAGCCCTTCTGCCCTCTAACAAACCAACACCTGCTCCCAACTTGGCATCATCTACAAACTTACTAATGGTGGACTCAATCCCCTCATCCTGATCATCAGTAAAGATGAATAGGATTGGGGCCTGGCACTGATCCCTGGGGGACACCACTAGTGACTGGCTGCCAGCTGGATGTGGCACCATTCACCACCACTCTCTGGGCACATCCCTCCAGTCAGTTCCTAACCCAGCACAGAGTGCGGCTGTCCAAGCCACGGGGTTAAAGCCTGGCCAGGAGTTTGATGTAGGGGACAGTGTCAAAGGCCTTGCTGAAGTCCAGGTAGACTACATCCACAGCCTTCCCCACATCTACCAGGCAGTCACCTGATCATACAAGCAGATCAGGTTGGTCAGGCAGGACCTGCCCTTCCTAAATCCATGCTGGCTGGGCCTGATCCCTTGGCCATCCTGCAGGTACGCTGTGATTACACTCAAGATGATCTGCTCCATAATCTTGCCTGGCACTAAGGTCAGGCTGACAGGCCTGTAGTTTGCATGTTCCTTCATCCGGCCCTTTTTGTGGATGGGCAACACATTGGCCAGTTTCCAGTCATCTGGGACCTCTCTGGTGAGACATGGACTTGTGAGTATCCAAGTGGCTCAGCGAGTTGGTGACTCTCCTGAGGGGAACAGAGGGACCTATATGTTGTCCTAACCCATCCCACAGGGAAATCTGCTGCCTACCTGGGGCCAGGGTAAGGGACATCACCAGGAGACTCCCAAAGTTAATCCAGCCTTCTGACAATTACCCATTGCTGGTAATCCAAGCTGGAAGTGATGAGATTGATAAGAAGAGCACCAGGACAATCAAAAAGGAATTCAAGGCCCTCAGACGATTGATTGATGGGGCAGGAGTGCAAGTGGTGTTCTGCTCAGTTCCCTCAGTGGCAGGGGTGTACACTGAAAGGAACAGGAGAACCCATGCCATCAAGAAATGGTTCAAGGGATGGTGCCAGCAGCGGAATTTTGGGTTCTTTGATCAAGGGGCAACTTTTACTGCACCTGATCTGCTAGACCTAGATGGGGTGAATCTGTCTAGAAAGGGCAAGAAGGCTCTAGCACTAGAGTTGGCAGGGCTCATTGGGAGGGCTTTAAACTAAGTTTGAAGGGGGTGGGTGATGAAACCAGCCTATCTGGAGAGGAGAGAGAGGGACATAAACTAGAGTTAGTTGAGAAATCAGCAGCCCAGCTGAAGTGCATGTACACCAATGCACACAGTATGGGGAACAAACAAGAGGAACTGGAAGTCTTAGGGAGCTGGGGTTGCTTAGCCTGGAGAAGAGGAGACTCAGGGGTGACCTTATTACTCTCTACAACTACCTGAAGGGAGGTTGTAGACAGACGGATGTTGGTCTCTTCTCCCAGGCAAGCAGTACCAGAACAAGAGGACACAGTCTCAGGCTGCACCAGGGGAGGTTCAGGCTGGATGTTAGAAAAAAGTTCTATACAGAAAGAGTGATTGCACATTGGAATGGGCTGCCTGGGGAGGTGGTGGAGTCGCCATCACTGGAGGTTTTTAGGAGAAGACTTGACGGGGTGCTTGGTGCCGTGGGTTAGTTTCTTGGGCGGTGTTGGATTGGTTGATGGGTTGGACGCGATGATCTTGAAGGTCTCTTCCAACCTGGTTATTCTATGTATTCTATGTATTCTATGTATTCTATGTCTTGGTTCATCAGGAAAACTATGATGTAGTTGCCATTGCAGAAACATGGTGGGATGATTCACACAGTTGGAGTACTGCACTGGATGGTTACAAGCTCTTTAGGTGAGACAGGCAAGGGAGAAGAGGAGAGGTAGCCCTGTATATTAGGGAATCTCTTGATGCCACAGAATTTGAGGTAGAAGATGGAAGGATTGAGTGCCTGTGGGTTAAAATCAGAGGGAGGGCTAACAAAACTGACATCCTGGTTGGAGTCTGTTATAGACCACCCAATCAGGATGAAGAGGTAGTTGAAATATTCTATAAGCAACTGGAAGCTATCTCAAGATCATCAGACCTTGTCCTTGTGGGTGGCTTTAACCTGCCAGGCATCTGCTAGGAACTTAACTCACAGGGAGGAGGCAGTCCAGAAGGATCTTAGAGTGTATGGAGGACAGCTTCTTGATGCAGCTGTTAAAGTGAGCCTACCAGGGGTCAGGCTCTGCTTGACCTGCTATTCTCAAATAGAGAAGGGGTCACCTCCCTCAACAGGGGAGGTCTGTAAAGCCTGCTCCCACATGTCTAACTCCCTTTTGCATTCCCTTATAGTCCTGAGCCTTGATACTTCATCCTTTAGCTCATCCACCAGATTGAGAAGATAATTCACTTGGTCACACCTCACACAGGTGTTGTCTCCTTCACCCTCCATTCCAAGGGCCAGGCTCCAGCACTCTCTGCAGCTAGTAGCCTGAACACCTGCATGCTTGTGCACCAGCTCTGTTTGGGTAACTACCATTTTCCTAGTAGCCTTTGGCCAAGTCATTACCATGGCTGGATGTCTTCAGGCAGGTGAAATTAAGTTTGGGGGGTTTTATCATTTGTTTTTAAATATATATATTCCACCTGACTACTATATTTTGCCCAAGCTACCACAGAGGCTTCTGCACTCTGTCGGATGACCTGGCAGACACCGCTCACTGCAGTCCAGCCAGAAGGCTTTCTTGTCAAATGGCGTCACGCAGCTCAGCTCTCCCACGTTAAATTTGCTGCGTCTGACATCACCCTCCCTAGCAGGCACACGAGAAGATGACCCTGCCGGTCCTCACTGTCTGCTGAGGTCCTCCTGCCGTGGAAAGCCCCAGAAAGAAACCAAAATAGAGCGCCTCGCAGCTCAAGCACACAGGTCCTGGTGCTGGTCTCAAACAACTCTCTTGCCAAATGGCAGTGGCATGGCTTTGTTCTGCCTCATTAGATGTCAAACAGCAAATGTCTAGTCTCCTCAGTTACACATTAACCCTTATTTGTTAATATTCCACCATGACAGTAAGAATAGTGATACTGATTACTGATTACTGAATAGTCCTCTGTGTTGTCTATTACCTTAACTTTCCTTAATTTTGTAAAGTGGTAGCACTGTTTGACCACTGCCCTCTCTGAAATGAAGCAAAGTACTACTCTTTAAAACAAGGAGAGTAATACCACTGGTACTGCTATGTACCATTCTCAGCCAGGAGATTCACAAGGAGAATAAGCATTTGTAGAGCTCACATACCTTTTAGTGCAAAGTAGCAACTTAAAAGACTGTTTTCTGCCTGGACCCTCTCTCCTGGCAGTATCAAGAATAGGGAAAGCATCAGCACAATTAAGCATATTCCCCATTCTAACCCATTCCACTACTGAATACCTAGCACAAAAGCACTGAGAAAACAAAACAAACTGAAAGGAAAACTCATCCAAGCACACCCCAGTCTCCACAGAAAGCCAGTCAATATGACCGTGGCCTCCAACCTGCAAATGGTGCCCTACTGCACTGTTTGTTAAACTAAACCATCTGGCTGCAAGGAATAATCTCTCCTGAGATATAGTTGAGTCTGAGAGCTTTTGCTTCCTGGTGTTTGCTCCTTCTCAGCTGGAACGTGAGCCTCACTGGAGACCCAGCTGCTGTGTGTCAGACATAGGCTAAGAAGTGAAGTCAAACACTCAGTGGGAGTGAATGGGTCTACTGTAATTATTGGCAATCTATTCAACCTCTCGCCTGTGTAGGCTTGAAGTGTGTTAGCAGTTCAACACCTCCAGGTTCAAGCCGGAGGAATGTAATATTTCTTTTAAAGTAGGAAGTGCCTGAACTGTTATTGAGCAGTTTGGTTGTGGTTTAGATTATTCTACAGTATTTTCTCACACAGAGTCTGCAAATCTTATTTTACTAGCTTGAATGGAACCTAACAGGACCATTCTTTAACTGTTAGCCCTTCGCACTGTTTCCTTAATATGACTTAACTCTATTTATTTTAAGTCTCCAGGATTTAACTGTGCATTGTCAGGCAGATATACCAACTAGATGATTAGAAATGGATGTGATATTTATGAAGCAGGATAAGCACTTTTTTTTATTCTCTTCATGATGCCATCAGACATGGCAGTTTCTTGCAGCAAACATACTTCACAAAATCCTGAAGCTAGAAAGGTACCTGAACTCCAAATTTAATTTTAAAAATCCTGTAAAACAGCTTACAGTGCCACTCTCTCTTTAACCATATACAATAAAAACTGCAACAATCCCCACAAAGCAGCACTAAAACATGTGACTTAATTTGGCTCATGGTTTTATTAGATTAAATATTTAAAGCTGACAATAAGCTACTGTCAATAATTCCTTAGAAAGATGAGATTTTATATGATTGTTTGTATTGCCAGGACCTGTGATTCCCAACCTGAGCCATCCTGATGCATATTGCCAAATACACAGCATCTGTACCTCTAATGGCCTCCAACAAACATTACCATCAAAAATTGCTTGCAGCTTACATCTGAGATCCAGTGCGGTTTAAGAAAAGAGCTGAAAGAGATTTTCTAGCATTCTGTTGGCACTTGCAAAATATAACACATCTAGATCATGATGTTCCCTTTGGAAGAAAACATGTAGGTTACTTCACAGCTTTCAGCAGCTATTGTAATAGCTCAAATTAGAGTTTGGAACCAGAAGAGCTTATGGCCATGGGCATCCTCACTTCACACAGAGCTAAAAGATGTTTACTACCTCCAAAATAAATACAGATAATGAGATTTGTATAATACACAACTTTTGTATGCTGCTCTGAATTTTGTTCTTGTTTGCTAGCAGGTAGCCTAAGGAATGTCAGTGTGCCAAATCTACTTCATCACCAGCTGTTGGATGCTTTTACCAGCTTTTCAGTTTTTCTTTTTCTCTGTAAATTATATTATAAAAAAACCCCAACATATGAGGGTACATGATGATTACCTGGTTATAGCACACATGAAAGGAAATTAAATAATCCATGACTAAATTAGTTATGGGGTCAACACATATTAAAGCTTGTATGGGCCCTCTGTGATGCTACAGACTGCCATTAAGAGCCTGGGACAAGATTGTAGCTCCTTTGTGTGCCTGTAAATCTAATACATGTGTGAAATGTTGTTTTCACTCCCCTTAAAAAACAGCTGATCTTGCTTTTTGAAAAATGTCGAGACCTGAAAGCACACCTAAGCAGAGAAACATAAAAATGAGTCAGAACAGCAGCAGCTGCCTTGCCTTCGAAGGATCTATTAGATGTGAATTTAATTCTGTAATGTGTGGCCAGCTCTTCAATGGGCCTTGCTGATTTCAGATATGTGTATACATTCAGAATCATGCCTGATGTGGAAAGTTAATTTTTTCTGACTGCTGCCTGAAGTTAAACTCATTTTGTGTGTCATAAGAAGCTTATATCAGACACACCCTGGAAATCATAAGATGGAAATTAAGCAATGTGATACAGATAATATAATCTACTATTTCATATTTCTTTTATAGATACAAGAAAAGCATAAGTGATGTTATTTTTATATATACATATGCACATGCATAAAAGCTTAACAAATAAACAAGTTCTAAACAATATGTAAGAACTGTAGATATAACAAACAAACTTTATTAAAATTCTATCAGGTGCTCCAAAGAAGTTTGAAAACTCAAATAGATTGGAGAATACATTAATGTAAGTTGTCAAAGTCATAGCCATGAGTTCCCTGGCAAAGTCTTTCCAACTCACTAGTCAACACCTGTCACTATACAGACAAACAGCTTCTTGATGCTAAATTCAGCAGTGCTAAAGCTAAGAATAGAGAGACAATGTTTTTTTTTAAGCCATCAGTGCTGAGAGGTTCTTGCTCAGTTTGTACTTATCACATTTCATAGTGGCTTTCATGGAAATTAGTTCAAAGCAGGGTGAGTTGTTGGTAACGATTTCAGAATAATTAACATCTCTTAATACTGAATGTTAATGATACATTATGAACAAGAGGACATGCTCTTTGTCCATGAGTCCTTCAGGGACCTAAGAAATAGAAAATGCCTTGAAAATGCGCAGAGAAAAAGAAGCGGCGCAAACAGAGGTTGCAATATGAAACAACTACTGAATTAGAGAGTTAGGGACAGGTTGCAGCATGCCACCAGCACAGCAAGTGAAGTTACAGTAATTCTGCTTATTTTATGTTACCAATACCATGTTCTATCAGAACAAGATTCCACTTCCAAGCTATTCTTCAAAAAACATTACAAGACTTTTAATGTCACCAGTGAGGGCCAGAATCCTCAAGATATTGGGGACTGAACTCTCAGGGGTCACGTTATTTGCCTGTCTAGGAATTTCCTACCTTCCATACTATGCATCCAAGGTCATACAAGCAAAAAATAATTCCAAATTAGTTCAGCCTGAAAAGCAGAAAATTGGGGGGGGGGGGGGATGGGGGGGGGGGGGGGTGGAAACCTGTTGGAAGCTGTCTTGTAATACTGAAAGGGATCTTACAGGAAGGCTGAAGAGGGACTTCTCATAAGGGTGTCTAGAGACACGACATGGGGAATGGTTTTAAACTGAGGGAGAGTAGGTTCAGACTAGATTTTAGGAAGAAGTTCTTCAGCACAAGGGTAGTAGAACTCTGGAATAGGTTGCCCAGAGAAGCTGTGGATGCCCCCTCCCTGGGGGTGTTCAAGGCAAGGTTGGATGAGGCCTTGAGCAACCAAATCCAGTTGAGAGGCTCCCCTTCCCATGGCAGGGTGCTTGGAGCAGATTATCTCTAAGGTCTCTTCCAGACTAAGCCATTCTATGACTCTGTGATGAAATTCATGGCCATTTTCCTGCATTTTAGATATATATATATATATATATATATATATATATATATATATAAATAAATCTGTTAATTTGTTTATTTTTAATCTCATGGAATAAGTAGGCAAATAAGATAGTACACTAACCACCAGGCATTTGATGGATTTTTTTTTTTCAAACTTCTCTTTTGCTTCCATACCACAAATCCACGGTGTGCTGATAACCATATATTTTAGCTGACAGCTGTTATATTTAGTAAAACTTGGTTGATGATTCATTATTCATGTTCTCAGACACCCTCAGAGATAAATCCCAATAAAGCTCAACGATTCACCTGAATGGCTGCTGAAATGACATTTGATAGTATAGGAGCGTGCTGAACATGTCTAGATAAATCTGAGGTTATGTTATTATAATGCTCTTACAACACTTGTATGATATTCTAATGCTAGTAAGATGTATGTTATGCAAGACTGTCATCAAACATAATTATCTTCAGAGGAAAAGTTAAAGGCCAAAGTATGACAAAGCAAACTGATTTGTTGCAAAATCTGGCTAAAAATTATTACCCATAGAGGGCTTGCAAGATGTTCTAGAGCCCAAAGTCACAGGAAGATGCCTTACCAATCAGAATTAGTACATGATAGGGAGGGAAGCAATTCACAGGAAACAAAATAAGCCATTTATATTCAGTGCTTACATTGCGAAGTGGTGTGAAAAAGTTAATGCAATTTGTTTTTTTGGTTTGTATTTTTCAAGGCTTTTCACTCTTTCTATGAAATGTTTGTCTCTAAGTAGTAACTTCTACAGGTAGGTTCTGTAAGAATGTCATAAATGCACAGAGTAGTATCTAACCTTTCTGTCAATGGAAGCCTTTAGAGGAGTATAATTGTGTTCACGATTCCATGTTTATCATACTTACAGGGCAGGAATTTAATCTCTTTAAAGGACTGCAGAAATTTTTTCAACATTTGTAGGCCTCAGGTTTATAAAATATCCAGTGATTTCTTCAGTACCCAGGATGAAGTCTGCATGTGGTATTCTTCCAAATATGCATGTCTAACCTTCATTATACCTATAAAGGCCTTGTTTTCTGTCACCATAAATATGGAAAAGCATATGACTCAGTCAAATCTTTGGACAAATATTCTCATTATTACTTCCTGCATCTGTGGATGAATCATGGCCCTTGCTAGTCCTTCCATAGAACAGTGAAGATGGGAATAGCTTTTAGCACAGTTAATGGTCTAAGAATATGGAAAGAAGACAGAACATCTGCAGAATCATGGATTTCTTCCTAACAGAATATAATTGCCTTTTTCTGATGAGAGTAATGTGTCTTTTAATCTTTGCATGAAACTCAGTCTAAGCATGAGATTACAAACCTAGTTGCATCTGATTTATTGTGTAGATGAAGTTTAAGGAATTATAATGTCTTACATAAATGCCCAGATGGGAAAATTTAAACATAGGCAGAAGTCTTCAGAGGTAGTAGATTTTGGGCAGGGCCTTTTTATGTTCTTGAGAAGTTCTTGAGGTAAAAAACAGTTTTCTAAAAGTCAGGCTGAAAAGGCCAAGATATATTCCATTAAGAATATAAAATTAAAATATAGTTTCAAAATGGGATAACCCCTGACCCTGTCCCATAAAATGCTGTTTCAATTAATTGAATCTCAATGTAAAAATTCTGGTCAGTTACCACAAAATAGAGAATGAACTGTAAAACTTAAAACACAACTTGCCTCTAGGGCATTTTCTTAGAAAATATATTTGGATTTACTTTGAACTTACATTTCAGTCACCAATAATAGAAGCAAAAAGTAATGGTAACCACATGACTTATTCCAGAAGGGGAATGATCTCTCTTGTTCTGAAAATGCTGTTGCCTAAATGAGATCTGTTGTTCAGGGAATCACAGAACGGTTGATGCTGGGAAGGAATCTCATCCAACATCCTCATTCAAGCAGAGCTGCCTAGAACTTCTTGCTCAGGAACATGTCCAGAGGCTTTTTTATCTCCAAGGATGGAGACTACACAATTCCTCTGGCATCTCTCCAAATCAGTTACTTCAGAAATGTACCTCTGGAAGATAATTATAGAAAGATTTTCAGCTTCTTTGCCATTAGTTTTTATTGTTGTTTACTCCTAAAGAAAATCACACAAAATCACAAAATGATGAGGTCAGAAGTGCCCTCTGGAGATCGTCTAGTCCAATTCCCCTACGTGTTCAACCAGAGCAGGTTCCACAGGACAGCGTCCAGATGGAGACTTCACCACCTCTCTGGGCAGCTCATTCCAGTGTTGCACCACCCTCAATAGAGAGAAGTTCTTCCTTATAGATTTTCTCAGAGTTCCTTAACTTAAAGAATTGTGTCATCTGCAGTGAACTATAAGACATACTCTTGTTCACTCAATTTCCTTTGTGAATCTAGTTTCACTCTATTAGACTCTTCATATACTTTCTTTCTTACCATCCTAGCAGCATTTATTGCAATATGAACTCATCTTTCTTGAACATCAGTGATCACAATTTGTACAGAATTTGATATTGTAATTATCAGAAAGAGATAGGCCTTAAACTAGAATGCTTGAATAAGAAATCCTGAATTAAGCTTTTAATGTAGATACACGAATGTATTAATTATTCTGAAGAAAAAATCTGAAGCTTTACAGCCAGTGGATTGCATTAGTAGTTGCTCTCTCTTCAGCTATAGACAGCACATGGAGAAACTAAGACCTTAGCAATTAGTGAGAGACAAGTTAGATGGCAGAATGTTATCAAAGAAAGATTATGGCTGCAATAAAATCACCTTCCATAGGTTTAATAGTGCATAAATGCATCACATGATGATAAGAATGGTGGGGGCATTGGCAAAGGATGACACAAAATCCGTCAATAGCCCTAATGAGCTCAGCACAGGTGCCGTTAAGTTGCATATTGTTAAATTTTAAAAAAAGATAGTTAAAACTATTTAACTTCTTGACATTCAAGCTGTTAAAGATGATTAAATGTAATGTAACAGTAGCTATAGGGCATGTAAAGATGATAAAAAGATGAAAGATACATGGCATGATAACCCAACAGTGCATCAGCAGTAATGGCAGAACGGTAATAGTCTACATATTCTTCATACAGCTCCCATGCTGCTCAAAACCCTTTCTGTCATGGGCTAGATTAATGAAACTGAGAAGAACTTTACAAAGGTAGCACTTCGCTGCTAAAAAAACGTTAACTACCTAATCTTTCCTTGACACTAATGCTCCCTTTTTACACTGTAAATTATTTCCTAGAAGAATTCTTCATTTTCTGTGTGCCTAGAGACCTTGATTGTTACAAATTACTTGTGCTGTATACCTGGTAATTTTGTTTAATCCTGGGTACTTATTCATCTGTCAGTTGAGATGAAGGAAAAAAACCCACAAAACACCCCAAAACCAAACCAAAAGAAAACCGTGCAAAGGAAAAGACACACACATCTGGCTTCTGACAGCGTTTCCCTCTCCAGTCAGAAAGCTGCAGCCTGTTTCTGTGAACTCATTTGAATTTTCTGAGTATCTATTTCTTCTTTAGTATCTATATTTAAATGAAAACAATATATTCCTTTTGGATTCCTTTACAATAGTCCTGATCCCCTGCTGCCCCATATTTTTTTCAAAAACTTTGCTAGAAGATAATTTGTTCACAAAAGTTTAGTGAATAGTGTATATGAATTTCATAGATTTGTCAAAAAATTATCAGATCTTCTTTAAACATTATTAATTCTAATATGCCACTGTGGTACACAAGAAACATTTTATGATCTGTAAAAAGTCATGTAGTACTTCCTCAAAATCTATACATTGTTACAGAGACTCTGATGTGTGGTCCTGTCAAGAACAGTGGAATTGCTAACTAGTATAAAGATGCTCAAGAATACAAGGTTTGCAGTACCAGACTTAGGTTCTTGTACTATTAAATCTCACTGAAAGCAGACAACCAGCATTGTCTGCCATGAAGAACCTGAATTTTCACCTTTTGTTTTCACTCAATTTGCTCGTGGAATCAGCATCTTCTCTGCTATATCTGTTAGAAGCTTCTTCAACTCATACACTCTGTGCAACCTTCTCTACCCCAGTATTTGACTTTTCCATAAGTGTGCATACTTATTATTTTCTCAGGGAAGTAAGTCTTTTGGTTCCTTGTTAGGACTCAGCTGTATTGTAAGTCATTGCCAGCTTCATCAAGACGTACAGAAAACACTGTGACTCAGAGAGGTGAACTACTGAAGTCCTGAAGGGACTGCAGTCTTCCACTGACTTGTCTGGAGCCCTTGCCACATCGATTCTCCTCCATAAATTATTTTTTCATCATCTAATGGTGCTATCCATGAAAGTGCTTTATTTTATCCAGTAAGTCTAAGCACTTCACTACATCAGTGCTATTGGAGCAAGAGAGACTGTCTTGTAGTTTCCAAGTTATCGTTCTATACAGCTTAGCATAGTAAACATAAATTATTGAATGTTTCATTCACTTTTCAGATACAATAAATATTTTAAGTTCAGAAATACATAGTAAGTACATTCCCAAAACGTTCTCAGAATTTCTTCTCAAAGGCAAGGGCCGCTAAGACAAATTCTTCGCTGCAGCAAATAGCAGACACTCTGAAGAATAATGTGTTGCAACTTAATTTGAAAATCAAGATTTGTCAAGCTGTCAATTGTACCGATTAACCAAATGACTGCACCATATCACTTTTTAACTTTCCTTTTGTAGAAATTATTTTAAGTAGCATTTTAAACCAACACTCAATGTTAAAGAGAGTTCACTGATGCAAATGGAAAAAAAAAACCACAAGCAAAACAACAAACCACAACCAAACAAAACAGCCCAGATATTATTAAAGATCTATTTAAATTTATTTCTTGATATTATTGTTATTTTTCTTCAGCATTAAGAACTGTTTCCATTTGCACTTAAACTGCAGAAAGTACACTCAGGCTGGCATACTGCACAATTTAATTATGAGATATAGGAAAATACAGAAAGTTGGTGTTTTAAAAATGGAAAACAAATAATGCAGAGCTTATTTATACTAAGTAGTTAGGCTTCTTACTACCTTTTCTCTTTGGTGTGAGTTTGGCTCTTACTCCACGGAGAATATAGTTAAGCACTGTAATTTCAGAATTGCTAGTTTGTCAGCAGGCTTAATGTCAACATACATAGAGTCTGAGCAAGGAGTGCTATAATTCGGTGCTCAATAAATGAAATATTTTATCCCCATTAGACCTCAACACATTTATGCAAAAAAAGTAGCTCTCTATTCCATTTCTGTGGTTCCTGTCAGTTACCTCAGTGTTTAAGACTGTAGGAAAATTACACTTGCAATGAGCCAGCGGCTACCCAGAAGCTGACAGATATGTTAATGCCTGTACTAACTAGTCATTCCACAGACCCAGCTTAGTGCCCTTTTTAAGAATTTCTAATACCTATTTTTAGAGACATAGCAGCGACAGACAATATAGGTCATTTCAGAATCCAAGTCTAAAGTCATCTTGCTAGCATTTTAAAATTTGGTCACCTCAAAGGTGATGGATCTTTCTGAACTAAACTCGGCCCTTCTTTTCCTTCTGGCCTTGCTTTTGCGCTGATACACAGACACATCTCCTGCAGGCTGGGAAATCTGCTCTGATACAAATCTTATAAATCTGTATTTGGGGTCATCACAATTGTTACAGCTGTACTGCGCAGCCACCCTTTGGTACCTCACACAAACACACACAGCCTGTCAATTACAGCAGTAATTATAAAAATAAACAGAAAGGATTCACCTTCCTAAAGCCTCAGAAGTTTTTCCTTCCAGTGTCATCAAATGGCTTAAAACCAGGAAATGTTCCATAAAATAGAAACTCCAGGTCAGAAGCATCTAACTAGTACACAGGCATATGACCAGGATGATTTTCTAATTGAATCAGTTGCCTGCTGTATTTTACAAGTAAATGTGAAAATTAGTTTCTTACTGTTGTAAGCTACTCGATCTATGCTAGTTTATGAAGAGCGACTCTTGAGAGGCACGTAAGAGCTGTGGATGTGGAGAAATGAGAATTAAAACAATTTTAGTCAGCTCCAGTTTACCCCATCTCAAACTTATTCAAAGTTTTAAGAATACATTCTTATCAAGCACACCTAGAGAAGAAAACAATCATATAATTACTTAGAAGATTACAGCTTTAAGGAGACTCTCAGCCTCAAGGCCCTTTTGTGTCAGAGGCAACAGAATGCTTTCTAGTAAATATTTTACTAGCACACTATGTGCAGTGTCTTTTTTTTTATCATGAAAAAAAACACAACTGTAATTTCTCAAAAGGAATCATAATTCTCTTGTTTACATTTCTGTCACTCAAAGAAAAAAGTTTTGTCTTCCTGCTCTATTTTGTATAAAGAACAAATTATAATAACAAATACAATTCCCCACTGATTTTTTCCCTTGCTGGTTTCTCAATTCTTTCTTGCTTAAAATGCCTGTCAGTACTTTTAACAGTTCCTTGTATCTCCAACAAGACTGGCCTTAGGCTGTAGCTTGACAAAGACACCCAGGATACCTCCATCACTTCATAGGTGGCAGCTGTCACCTTCCCAGTACTCCTTTTGTTAGGAAATGTGTGTTGCTACTTGGTCTTCCTCTAGCTGTTGTAAAGTTGTATAACCAGGATGCTTCAACATGGTAGTATTAAGTGATGCAGCTTTTTCACAGCTTAGTAATAACATCAAGAGTTGGTCTTACAAATACACCAACTTTATTACTGAGGATTCTGGTACTTTTAATAAAAAGGCTGCATTTTAACTGTGCAATCATTAACATGGCATAAGGTATAAAATAAGATATAAAATAAAGCAGAGTTTAAAAGGAAATGGGAAATGCCATTTATACCAATACAACCTCATTTTGCTCAAAGCCACTCTTACATGTAAATCTACATTGTTGGAATGATTCAGTATGTCATCAAACTTAAAACAAAACCAAAAACTTGCAAGGATTGCTTGAAGATAACTTAGTCTAGCCACTTAATCCAGCATTATAAATTGAAAAAAAATCCATCCTAAATTCTGGAAATTTCTCTATCTGAAGCAAAGGTCAGTAATATCCCATCAATGTTTTAAGCAAGGAGCCTCAAAAAAGTAAAAAATTATAGAAAATAGAATTATCCTTTGTAAAACATTTATCCAGACCAAAATGAGGGAAATAATCGGGAAGAAAGACAGCACTGATAAACCTTCGATTTTATTCATGCCCCATTGTATCAGATCAGATCAAATCAACAAGTTTGTCATTATGCTTACCTGGATATTCAGGCACAAGACACAGTAGCTGCCGTCACTGTTTCTTTGTTCAGTTACATGAGATACTACTCAAGAGTCAATAAAATCCACAACAAGAAATCCATATTTGTCCATCTGTGCATTTGGTAAGCATAATGACAAACTTGTTAATTTGATACAATGGGGCATGAGTAAAATCAAAGATTTGCCAGTGCTGTCTTTTGTACATAACAGATTATACTAATTATCTTGTAGGTTCAGATTTAAATTCTAAGTATTGACGCTTTCTCATCCCAAATGGGAAAGATAAAATCTTTCTATAAAGAAAAAAAGATTGGGTAGGTTCCAGAGAGAAGTGCTGGATTTGTAACAATTAGTATATGCTTACAGCTCTGCATCCTCAAAGGGCTGGTGTCTTCATGTAACTGAAAAAATTGTTCAGTGCCATCACTCTATAGGTAGTGCTTTTCAATAGACATGCTGTACTTCTGTGGAGGTTGTTATGGTATGATGCCATCAATACTGTGTGTAGCTGTGAAACCATCCCCTTGGTTGTAATAAAAGCCTTAGAGAGCCACTATCTAGCACAGATTCAGGGTCTTTTTCTTTCCCCCTTTTCAAACCATAATGAGTTATATGATACATGCAGGCTAAAAAATTTAATTTCTCTTATTCTAGGGGCATAGAGTCTCTCCCACTGTATGGGAACACTTGAGGAACCTGAACATACGTAAATCTATAGGGCCTGATTAGATGCATCCCAGAGTCCTGAAGGAATTGGCTGATGTAGACACAAAGCCATTCTCCATGATGTCTGAAAAGTCCTAGCAGTCAGGTGAAGTCCTTGGTGAGTGGAAGAAGGGAAACAGTGTGCCCATTTTTAAAAAGGGTAGAAAAGAGAACCCTGGAAATTACCAACCTATCAGTCTCACCTCTGTGCCCAGGAAGATCATGGAACAGATCCTCCTAGAAGCTGTGCTAAAGCACATTGAGGACAGGGACATGATTCAAGACAGCCAGCATGGCTTCACCAAGGGCAAGTTCTGCCTCATCAACCTAATGACTTTCGACAATGGAGTGACTACATCAGCGGACAAGAGAAAACCAACAGATCCCTTCCAACTTGGCATTCTATGATTCTGTCTGGACTTCTGTAAAGCCCTTGACACAGTCCCCCACAACATCCTTCTCTCTAAACTGAAGAGATATGGATCTGATATACAGACTGTTCAGCGAATGGTGAATGGATTGTATACAAAGGGTAGTGGTCAATGGCTCAATGTCCAGATGGATACAAGTGACAAGTGGTATCCCTTAAGGGTCCGTAATGGGACCACTGCTGCTCAATATCTTCATCACTGATATAGACAGAGAGATTGAGATCAGTAACTTTGCTGATGATACCAAACTTGAGTGGTGTGATTGATAAGACTGAGGGACAAGATGCCATCCAGAAGGACCTGGACAGGGTGGAGAAATGGGCTCAGGAGAAAATCATGAGGTTCAATAAGGCAAAGCGCAAGACCCTGCACCTGGGTTGGGACAGTCCTCATTATCAATACAGGCTGGGGGATGCTGAGATTATGAGCAGTCCTGCAGAAAAGGATTTGGGGGTACTAGTGGATGAGAAGCTGGACATGAGCCAACAATGTACACTTCAGCCCAGAAGGAAATGCACCCTGGGCCGCATCAAAAGAAGTGTGGCCAGCAGACTAAGAGAGGTGATTCTGCCTCTCTGCTGGTGAGACCTCACTGGAGTACTATGACCAGTTATGGGGCCCACAACACAAGAAGGACATGGACCCGCTTGAGGAGGGCCACAAAGATGATCAGAATGCTGGAGCACCTCTCCTTGAAAGAAAGGATGTGAGATGTGGGGTGTGGTTGTTCAGCCTGGAGAAGAAAAGGCTCTGGGGAGACCTTATAGCAGCATTTCAATATCTGAATCAGAGTATCTTTGGTTGGAGGAGACCTTCAAGAGCATCTAGTCCAACCTTCAGCCTAGCACTGCATGGTCACCACTAAACCATGCCCTTAAGCACCAGGTCCACACACTATTTAAATAGTTCCAGGGATGGTGACTTCACCACTGCCCTGGGCAGACCATTCCAATGTTTGATAACCCTTTCAGTGAAGAAGTATTTCCAAATATCCAGCCTAAACCTCCCCTGAGGCAACTTGCATCCATTTCCTCTAGTCCTGTTGCTGTCCTCCTCCTTGCTCCAATGTCCTTTCAGATAGTTGTGGAGAGTGATGATGTCTCCCCCCTAATCTCCTTTTCTCCAGACTGAACAACCCCAGCTCCCTCAGCCAATCCTCACAGGACTTGCACTCTACCGCAGGACTTGTGCTCTAAAGGGCAACCTACAGGAAGGCTGAGGAGGGGACTGTTTAGAAGGGCACATAGTGACAGGATGAGGGACAATGTTTTAAACTAGAGCAAGGTACATATAGGTTAGACATAAGGAAGAAGTTCTTGACAATGAGGGTAGCAAAATTCTGCAGCAAGTTGCCCACTGATGCAGTTGAGGTACCTGATCTAGTTGGAGATGTTCCTGCTCACTGAAAGGTAGTTGCACAAAATGACCTTTCAGGGCCACTTCCAACCTGATGCATTCTACGATTCCAAAAAACATAAGGCCTGAGCTACCATGCTACTAGGATTTACATACATAAATCAGCAGAAGATAGCAAGCACAATCTCTGGACCAGATCTTTGGCCTTCAGCTATACAGGAGAGTTATTAAACTCACAGCAGTTTAGAGCAGCTCACACTTTGGCTCTTTGCCATTTTCACAGTCAGAAGACAAAACATTATGCCTTGTGGCTTCTGTCTTCTTTCTCCAGATCCTGTGTTTGCCAAAGACTTGGATCATTTTAATTTACTATCTTGTTTCTGTGAGCTTCTTTAAGCCTTTGCCTTGGTTTAGGCCAGAACAAAGTTAGTTTTCTTCCCTGCAGCAGGCACAATGCTGAGTTTTTGATTTAGGATGAGAATAATGTTGATAACACAGGGATGTTTCAGTTGTAGCTAGGCTGTGTTTATACTGTCAAGGACTTTGCAGCTTCTCCTGTGGCTCTGCCAGCAGAGGCCAGGAGTGCACAAAAAGCTGGGAGGGGACACAGCAAGGACAGTGGATACAAATGAGTCAAAACGGGTGCTCCATACCAAGCGACATCGAGCCCAGTACATAAAGCGTGGGGAGTGTGCCAGGAGGGGTGGATCATTGTTTGAGGATGGTCTGGGCATTGATAGGCAAGTGATGAGCAATAGCTTTGTATTTTCTTGGGTTTTATTTCTCTCTTTTTGCTATATTCAATTGCATCACTAAGTTACTGCATTTTATTTGACAGATCCATAGACATTTCCATGGATGCTATCACACAAGTCATCCATGACTGTGACACTGTCATTATACTGTTCTTATCTCAACCCACATTTCTTAAAATTATTTTTTATTTTTATTTTTTAATTCTTTTCCCCACCCTTCTGCAGGGGGAGGAATGAGCAAGTAGCTGCATGGTGCTTAGTTGTTGGCTGGGATTAAACCATGACACCTTTCAATTGTTTTTGGTCTTGAAATTTTGAAAAGCTCTTTAAAATCTGTTGGGTGAGCCCTCTTTTTAGGTGTTTGGTGGAAAAAAAGGGGAAAAAAAGAAGAAAGGCTTAGTTTGGTAGGCTCACAAAGTGGCCTGAGGGAGTGAATGTAGCTTTGTTTGCGGCAATACCTGTAGAACGGATAGAAAAAAAGAGAACAAGGAGAGCAAGAAAAAGGAGGTTAAGAAATCAAGAGGAAAGACAACAATGAAGACAATGTTATAGTTATAAGGATGAAGAATTTTACAGCATGTGGAAAAAGGGGACCAGCAATATTGCACATCTATACACTCATTTACAAAACTACTCCTTTCAGCTGGCTTTGCTGACATGCCCTATGGCTTTCATTTCACTTGCCATCTGTATACTTTAATATCTTTAATTAGATACATGGAGGCCAAGGGCTTAGGCTTTTAAAGGATTAGAAATTTATACAGACAGTGGTAACAACTGTAGTTGCATTAGGTAAGATTAAACACTTTCTAAAGAGCATAAGCTTCATATTGTATGGAGAAAGAGAAGTTAAACTGACAGAAGGAAGAAAATTTCCCAAAAGGCAAATTATTTCATAATTGTTCACTAAGGAATTCCTGTCCCTTCTTTTAAGTATAATGTTAGACTGTATCACAGATAAAAGATCAGACTCTGAGGATCCATCTAAGTGCTTGATCCTATATTCCAAACATGAACAAGGACTATTTTAAATAACACTACGTTATTTCAGTACTTGATCTCTCAAAACTTTATGACTTTTTTTTTTCTGCACTACAGCTAATTAAGGCTGTAAGATCCATTGCCTGAAGCCTATTACTAGTTCATTGCCTAACAGTGTTATGCTGGCTGCAATAATTAAAGAGTATAATGATGATATTAAAGCCAATAGATGGCAATACTACCTATAAACACAGGTGTATAATTTCAGTTTTAAAATATATTTAGTGCAATAAAAGGTATTAGTAGTAATTGTAGCACATTTACAGTGGGATTAATGTCGATGTTAACTGTGTTAGTCATGTTGATTTTTGAAGAAAAAGGAAAGGTCACTTCACATTTCTCCTTTCACCTCCTCTTGAAAACTTCCTTTTGCCAGTGTGTCAGCTGCTAGGTAGTTACTGCATTGTTTGGATTTTGTTGTTAAATAGTACTCACCCTTGTGGTTTTCTCCAATAATATGCTTGGGCTGGATTGATATTATAAAGCATAGAAGGAGAAAAAAAGGGTTTATGGATCTGTAATCTGTATTCATCACAGTCTCAGTACAGATTTTTCTTCAAAATCTCAATTACATGATCATAAAAATGAGGTAAAGTGATACTAGGATCTGCATTTGAACTGAGAAGCCACTTTGCATGCAAGGAAAATTGTGCATTTCTTATCTTCAACAAAGGCAAATACATACATGTCAACAAGTAAGCAAGCACTGGTTAACTGGACTATTCAATTTCTTTTTATTTTGAAAAGTTCTGAATTCAAGGAAGAAAATATATCTTGATGGAAATTTTTTGCTTTCCAGAAAGACAGCTGTAGGAGGTTTCATCATCCTTAAAAGACCAGTTTAGCAAAATTTATGTGGAAATATGCTCACTGATAACATGTTACATTGGGTTCATCATGCATTTTCTTGTACCATATTGTCTACATTTAGCCTGTATCTGGGACTAAGCTATAGCCATTGATCTATCACCTAGTGATCCCCCTCCAGCAGAGAAGGATGAGGAACAGTGGTGTGCTTTGAAATGAAAACAGATTTAATGAAATAACAAAACTGATACCAATGTCAATACAAAGTACATGTATTTATACTCAGCCTAGCACAGGTACAGCAGTAGCACTAAATGGAAAAGTATACTCAAGAGCAGGGGAAGGAAGAGAAGCATAAGCAGACACCCAAGAAGGAACAGGAAGCCAGACACAGAAAAATACCTCAGCAAACTTCTCCATTTATACTGAGCATGATATTTGTGTTCTGGGATACGTCTGTGAGGCAACTCAGTAAGGTGCACTGCCTGACTCAAAACTTCTAATGGTCTGCAGTTCATGGCTGGCCCAGGAGTCTGTCCTAGTGAAATCTGGACATGTTACATTCTGGAGCAGACCTAGTGCTCAGGGAGGTCTAAGGATGGAAAAGATCTCTCTAAGTTTTATTCAAGGGGTGCAGCTGAGTTTAATTACTGATGATAGGAGGGTAGCCCTTTTTTTCACACAGGCCTAAGAGAGAGGGAGCACTATAAGGATATCTGGGCTTTCACAAGATTGACTATTTTAAAAGAATAGATTTAAATCAAGGTCTATAGGAATATGGTTGTTTTCAGCTTAATTACAGTATAACTGTGTTATCTTAATTATATATATTAATCATTTGTTGGCAAGAGGAGCATGATGATGTTATTGGTTTCTTCCCCCAGATATTGGAATAATTATTGCACATTTTCTAACAGGCAGTGTACCTTACTGTTTCTTCAGTGGTTTCTTCAGCTGTTTCTTCAGCTGCAGGTGTTGGAGGACCTGTTACAATGTCCTGTTACTTCTTCACTAGCCTTCAAGTCATGGTTTCCTGATAACATAGCTAGTGCTTAAATACCACATCACATCCACACGTACATCCTCGTTTGTCATGGGTTAAGTTGAATATTTGCTGCTATTCATGCTATTCATACCATGCTGCTCTCATGTCAGCTTCAAAATGAAAGCAATAGCTGGAGCGAAGTACTATAAGGTTTGAAGTTCAGATTGTAACATGAGAGGCTTCCTGTTTTGCTTGCTGGTTCTGGGTTTCGAATGTTGGCTTTTTTCCCCCTTTTTTTGTTGTTTGTTTTTTTTCTGAGATGGCAGCAGGACAGCAAGGGATAGGCGAGTAGCTCCCTGGCTCTGGTTTTAGCTTGCTTGCTTCTGCTTGCCACTGCTTTGTGCTGTGTCTATTCTGCAAATGGGGTAAGGTAATTGTGCATTTGTATTATTATTACCTCATTTATTTGGTAAACTCTTATTTCACTCTGTCTCAAACCAGAGGGTTTTTCTGTGTGTTGCTTTTCCCTCAATTCTGTGTTGGGGAAAACAGACAGATTAAGCCATTGGTTCCCTTCAACCTGTTACATTGTTCTAGGTCATTTAAATGTCAATCTACAAACCAAATAATCTGTCAAGGCAACATCTAGTCACCAGTATGTAGTAGCTAAGAAACCACTTTGAAGAAGCACAAAAATCTCAGTGTCAGGGCCCTGACAACACTTCTGAATTACTGGGTAAGTTTGGCTGGCAAATCTCAGGCCCAACATGGAGACAGCACAGCTGGTACCCTTTGAAGAAGCTTCAGTGAAGGCTCCTCGTGAACTCTGCTAACATCTGCTTTTAGCTTAGGCTTTTTTGCTTGCTACTTGCCTGAATGATATTGCACAGCAACCATGCCTGTGCCTGGCCATTTATTTACCCTGTTGATTCAAACCCTGACCCAACCCTTGCACTTGATTCCCCAGATTGACCACAGACTTGCCTTAACACTATGAACTTACCCAGAAATCTGGTCTTTTGGCTGAGCTTGATTACTGTATCTTGCATCTGTTCTTCTTGTTTTGCTCACCTTTCCTAGTAAAGTCACTGCCTCTGCCTACCTTGTTATGCTCAGCTTTCAGTGCCCTTTCCCTTTGGAGTAGTCTGTCCTTACTGCACCTTGGCAGCTAAGTGAAAAAAAAAAAATAAATACACAAGATTGAGTAGTCTGAGGTGGTTTTGGCACCTACTTAATAAAGGAAATTGCAGATTCTTCTCCCAGCCTGAGATAATGCTTAACCTAAAACTGGCAAACCTTAACAGAAGAAGGAATAAAAGATAGGTTCCCTTGCTATGCAACTGCACTTCCCATAGGCTAGCAAGAAAGTTTAGCTTTCCCCCCCCTTTTCTTTTTAATTATTCTCTGTAAAGTAAAAAGGTTTCAGTGAGCAAGGTTAAGAAAGTCCTATAACCTTGTTATTATAGAATTGGCATACAAGATAGCATTGGTATATTCAGATCACTTCAGGCAAGTATAAGAAGCTACAAGTGAATTATCTAACTACTTTTAGCTAAAATGGGAAGGCTTTTATTCCATCTCTTGGGATTAGTCTATTAGATGTTCTTTTGAGTTTGCAGTAAGAAGCCCAAAGCTCTACTTCTACCTTCTTATATTCCTAGTAAGATGTATTTTAATAAAGACAGACAATGTGTCAGGCTTACATAGTTATAGGCATGCATAGGGCCAGCATTTCCCTGGTTGGGCAATTTTATCAGTGAAAAAAATATACAATAATGGTCTTATAGCATCCCCAGGGTTAGATAGTAACTGAAGAGGAAGATATTTCAGATGCAGACATTTCTAGGTGTTATGGTTTTGACTTAGTCAGCAGATGAGTTCCAAAACAGCTGGTTTCACAAACTCCCATACACCCCTCCCCGGTGGAACAGGAAGGAGGATAGGAAGCAAAAGAGGCAGGGGGGAAACCAAAACCAAAACCAAACCAAACCAAACCCCAAACAAACGGAAAACAAACCAAAACAAAACAACAACAACACAATAAAACCCTGTAGGGTGAGGTTTAATGGACTAATACACAACACACTGGAATTTTTGAGAGAGACACAGAGAGAGCAAGCAAGCCAGCCAGCAAGTAATAGGGCAAGCAGAAAGAAGGGGGCAAAGCCTGGAAGCAGAAGAGCAAAAAAGCACTGGAAACAAGACGTCTCACAAAGTCACAGTCCAAACTCAAGTCCCATTCTCCTTTGTCCTGGCCAGCCCTTCCTGTATACAGTAGGCATGATGTCAGCATGTCATTGAATAGCTATTAGTTGGTTCAGTTGGCTCTCTTAGTTGGTGATACCTCCCCAGCCAAAACCTGGACACGTCTGTTTCTGATACATTTAATGAAATTCCACAGGTGACTGCTGAGACTTAAGAGACATCTGCACAAAGTAACTTTTTATCTTTAGAACTATGTCAGGGTTTACAAATTTTCATGCTGTTACCAACCATTGATACAATATCAAGTGATGTCCCCAAAATCCCAAGTTTAAATTAATATAGTCAAATACATATTTGTATTATGGTATACATATATACATATATATATATGTATACCATACCATACCATTAACTATTATAATGATAATTCCTTTATTTCTTTTCTACTGCCTTAAAACTTTTCTGTGCATTCTGGACAAAAATTCACTTAAAAAAAATGAAATAACATTTTAAGAAGTAGCAAACTAACAATGCAAAAGTTCTGATTTGAAAAATAACCCAAAGGGCTGGAGACACAAAACTACTCATAAAAAATTAATCTCATTTCTAAAATGGAGGATGTAAAATTATTTGGTTTTGGTGACTAAGATGAGAGGTAACACTACTGACAGAAATTGCCAGGAGATGTTTTATATAGTGAAAATGCTATTATTGAAGTTGAGGTTTTGCCAATTAAGCATATTTAGTGCTAGTGCAACTGCTAGTTGCATAATGCAGCATGGCTTCTTATTCAATTATGTTGCAATACAGAACCCTACTTGTTCCTGCCAGAAAATTTCTGGTCCTGCAGAGCACGTGCTTCAAACAGCACAAACTAGGTGTTTTCATTCACAGTGGGAAAAAGAAGTTCTACGATTTTCTTAACAAAAGAAAAATAGAAGGATCTCTCTACATATGCCCTTTCCAGCCCATGAGAACTCTGTAGTGCTTTGAAAGGTTGAGTTTTTTGTTTGCATAGTATATTATTCCTACCCCTTTTCCCTTTCTTGTGGCCTATAATCCTTCATACTCAGGCCAGCAAGAAACATAGGCTAACTAGTAATGTCGAGTTTCTATTAGGAAGCGAAATTGCGCTGAGGAGGAAGGTGCTTAACTGCATTGAGTTTTGCTGAACACTGGGCTTGCTTCAGCGCAAATGGCTAGGCTTGAAGTTTGAAGAGATTACATACAATCAATCTCAAATTAAGGCCATAAGGGTACCAGGCAGTGAGCTGGAAGAAAGATTGGCAGGCTGAATGAAAGAGGGAATTAAATCTGCTTCTCAGTAAAAGTGAATTGATACATTGTGTTGAATAGTTAAGTAAAATAAAAGTGTGAAAGGAGAAAAGAAAAAGGTGAGTCCAGAGTTCAAAGATCATCCAGAGCTAGGGTCTCTCTTTCTCTCAGCGGATAGAAATACATTGTCTCTGGTAAGTAGACTTCAGGCTCCTACTGGTCATGAATACAGTCAGAATTGGGAAACAAAAGTTGACTTTTCTCACAGGGGAAAGATCACGGCTCTATGAGAGACAGGTCTCCTATTTTCTAAAGAACTGTCTTCCCCAGAAGATTAAGTAAAGGGAGACTAGAAATTGAAAACAACATATCAGATTCCCAGGCAAATAATTTTAATCCCTTCCTGCTCCATACCATACAATATCCTACAGTTTCCCTGTGAAAAGAGGAGCTGCTCATGCTTTACACTTCTCCCAGCACAAATCTTTTTATGCTCAATACAATATTTTTATGATTATACTTCTGCCTTTCATAGTGTTCACAACACAGTAAATAGAGAACAAGTTTCCACTGGCAACATCACATAAACACAGAGACACATCTTTTGTGGCAGGATCCAGCCTGTCCTTCAAAAACATTGATAAAGCCAAATTTCAGAGGAGTCTAATGTCTCTAAGTGTCTGTTTAGAATTTAATGCAAATCCAAAGCTTTTAGCAAGTCTTTGCATGTTGGTCTATCAAGGGACCTGGTTTACAGTACTTTCAGAATGATTTGCATCTATCAAGTCAGTAGCATTTTCTTCAGCTGCAAGAAGTGCCTCAGAGGTTCCCTATCCAACTAGCAATCAGATCTGCATATTCAGTATGCTTGAAATGGCAAAGTAGTTCATATCAGCAAACAGTTCTACTCTCTTAACTAACAGATAACCAATTTTAGCTAACCAACTTTTTACAGTCTACCTTTCTGAAGCTAGATACTGTGTGATCAGTCATCCTCTATTGACTGACTACAAGCAATGCTCCATTTTATTTACGGAAGCTCACTGAAGAAAACTGAGTTGCACAGAGGTAAATAGGGAAGTCTTTACAGATAAGTGTGGATTCCAGAATGACTTTATAGTTGAAACAGTGGGAAAAAATGAGGGTGAACAAAAACAGCAACCCACAGATCATAACTTTTCAAGTCATATTTGACAGACAGTCTTCAATAAATGCTATGTATGCACATTAGAAACACAAGGGTACTGCACTGGTGCTAAATTCAGTGTTACAATTAGCTGCAGGTGAGTGTTTGGCTGTGATACATTTATTTTTAAATATCTGCAGACACATATACAAAACCAATAAATGTAAATAAAAATGAGACGGAATCCTCTTTTAATCACTTACTGGAGAAAAGGAAAAAAATCTAACTCTGTTTTAGTATTTATTGAAACAATTGTGCCTTTTAATTTCCATCTGCTTTTCAAAAGTGAGATCTGTCTTGAAAAAAAAAAAAACCACAAAAAACACAACAAACAAGATTTCTGCTTTTTACATGAACTCGCCAAAATACCTAACAAATTAAGATCAGTGCTATTCAAAGGTGACTGCAATAATGAATTTCAATCTTAAAAATCAGGAGTAATACTCATAAAATTCTGCATTTTATTTCAGTCTGTCTTTGAATTTGTGTGCACTGGCGAGTTACTAAGGTGGTGCTGTGAGAGACCCTACTGTTTAAGGAAACCTTTCTGAGATGAACACAGAGGATTCAATTGTCTTTTACATAACATACATATTAATACATTCAGAAAAGAACAATTGTGACAAAATAATAGGAACTCTGGAGAGTCAATTCACAGTATTTATGCAGCATCAGAATACAGCTTTTGGTTGAAGCCATGTTTATTCCTACTCCACGTATGCAGTGTGATAGGGTTTTATGTTCACACATGGGCTATTCTGAACTTTCACAGTGATTGTGGGATATGAACCCCAGATAGAAACACAGCAACATGACATAGCCTATATGTAACCATATTTGTGTGGGGTTTTTTCCCCCACAGTGTAATTTGAGTCATTGCAGGCACTTTTTTTTCCACCCTGCTCTTTCCCTTGTTTTCCCTTGTCTTACTTATTTTAATACCTAGGTCATGTATAACCTGTCCTTTACTGTTCTAAGTGTTGCCTTCACCCTCTCCTCCTGTCATGCCCACATTTTTGCCCTACTTGTTTTTCTCTTTTAGCCATCTATACTCTTAGTTTCCACTCCTCACCACCCCCATTTCACCTAGCAGGAAAGGCTTTATAAATACAACTTGAATCATCCACCTTATTTTGTTCTCAATGTTGGTGATGAAACGGTATCCCAGAAGCCAGCAGGAGTGTTGTTTGCCTCTTTCCTTTTCTGTTCTCTGCTCCTTCCATATATTTCATACAGAGAGAATCCTAATTGAATTTGGCGTGTCAGAGTCCTATGACTCTTTTTTGATGCACTGAGATTGAGGCAAGGCCATGTTTTCACAAGGGTTGGCAAAAGACACCAAATATGATTCAAAACTTGTAAATAATGGATATGGCAAAGTTTCATGACAAAACAGTCTTCAGATTTCATTACTCCTTGATATCTAGTCAAAGCAATATTTCCCTTTGGACTCTGAAAGCATGAGTTATTTTGGCAAATGAGGGTGGTCTGTATAGATGACTTTCCACGTAATTTCACCTTCACAGACTTTGGTTTTCACCTTCTGAATGTTTCAGATTAAATGTGTCAGGTGTTGCAGAGAAACAACAAACTGAAAACGTATTCTTATAAGGGTACATCAACAAACAACCTTGAAAGTAATCAATAACACTTCCTCAGTCACCTTTAGTATCCCCCATGTGCAGAGAATTGCCATGCAGAAGACAGCCTGGACTCTCTCTCCTGATCTCCTTCTCTAATCCGTCATAACTTTGACACTTATGTATAGTTTACAATATTAATTTCACACCAATAAAATCTGTAGACCACATCATAAAGCTTTATTTTCTGTGTATCAATACAGAGACTGACAGCAATTGGCAGGCTCAAGCATTTTCACTACAACAATCCTTATTTTAGTCATAAACTTTTTACAGGTTTTTTTCATCCACTTGTCCCTGTGTAAACTAATAATGCTGAACAATTCTCTCTACTTTATACTATTCATGAAAGAAGCTGAAATAGCACGTCCCTTCACCCCAGAGGAAATCAACTGTCATCACCATGCAGAAGACCACCAAACGAGACTTCATCTTGAAAAAAATATATTTTTCTGCTTAGATAAAAACAGCTACATCTGTAAACAGAAGAGCTGAAATAAAAGTAATGTTTAATTGTAACCAGACAACAACTGACCTTACACAGTATTTGATCTTCAGAATAATAATAAAACCTGACCTTACACAGTATTTGATCTTCAGAATAATAATAAAAAGCAACTCTTCAATAGCAGAGAAAATATCTATTAAAACCCCCATATATTGAAAACTGCTTGCCTGAACAACATTTTCAAATTCCTACTGATAGAATAAAAAGCTAACCTAATTACTATATTACTCACTTTGATCACATACTTCCACATTTTTGGGTAGTAATCTTCACTTTCACAGCTACTAGAACAATGCAAGAACAAAGAAAACCAAAAATAAATTATATATATATATATATATAAATCAACTAGAAGTCTTATTCTTTATGTTTAACTCTCAGTATTTGTCCAATAATGAATCAATTAAATGTTATGCAGTAGGGATTTTCATATTGATTGGTACATTCTACATAAATCCTTGAAGTAAGACTTCACTGGTAGTACTGGAAACAGTCTTCAGAAGTCAATGGCAAAACTTTTGTTGATTTTGATGGGAGCAGAACTGATACTTAGCAACTTGCATCAGAAAATTATCAAGATTGTACCACAACACTGCTACCTTGTGGCATGACATAGAGCAAAATGATTATTGCTTTTGTGACATGCTTCTTACTTCAGTAACAGGGGTGCCATATGTCACAAAATGCTAACGCCTCCACTTATACTTGCAAGTATGATTCCCTTTCCATTTTAAGTGTTTACACGATAATTAATGGAAAGCTATGACCATTTTAGTTATGTTGAAACTACAGATTTTTAAAAGATTATGTTAAATTACATCTGCACTATAGTTCCAATTTGTAATGTATTCATTCTTAAAAATGCTAATTATCTTGCAAAATTCTGTAATGCTGATGTTAGGAAAATGGATATAGTTTTCCATTAATGACTTGAACAAGTTTGGAACTAGTTTGTATATTACAGATAAAAATACCCTTTCCTACTCCACTATATTTATGTCTCATTAGTTTATGGACCTAAAGCCCTCCAGGGATTGTCACTCACAAATCCACCTAAGGTTTATGAGCTCTAGATTTTGCATTTGGATCTCTAATTTAGCCAACAGATATGGAAAATCATAAAGATAGAAAACTCCCTAGTGACTACAAAGCTCTAGGTTTTAATAGAGAGGGCAGAAATAGTATAAGCATAATGTGTAATATAAGCATAATGCTTAGCACATTAGTGGTAAGCTAAGTGTATCACCTAGGAGGAAAGACATTCACTGTATTTCAGATAAGTGTAATACTATTCATTCCAGGACTGTTTGCTTCCAATGAGACAGAGTTTAATATGGTTATGTGTTAATGCCATCCAGTTCCTGTTGAAGAAGGGGTTTAATTGGAACATTTTTAACACAAGCAAGTGAGGATCAGCTATTTTCTTAACCGGTAGGCTTAAATATTGGTGACCAGTGGGCCACTTTCATTTCCCCAAACTCTCATAGGCCACCACACATTCTGTACCAATCCTTGTAATTTATAAACCCTACACAAACAGCCCTACAACAAATGTACAGTAATGGCAGGAGTCATGCACATTTTTCCAAAATTCAAAGCTGCATAGGAGAATGAAAATGCTGAATAGTTATTACTATTCTATTATCTGAAATTTCTATTAAACATATATAAATCTAACTGTTCTTTCAGTTTTTCATCGAATAACATATGGTGGAATTGATAGATCCAAACACACAGAGAATTGTTCTAGTAGACATATAGCAGCAAAGCAACTATTGAGGTATCTATGAAGCAAATTATAAAATGGATGTTTTGATCCAAGAAGAGAGCCATGTCCTAAGAGAATGTACATAGCTACAACATAAAGTTTGGGAAACTGAACAAAGATATATGGTATTTTCCTAAAAGAAAAGATTTAGGAATGGATGAGAAGGTATAAGCAAGATATAAGATATTTAACAAGACTTTTCAAAAAGGTGGATTGTCATCAGGAGTGTCTTAACAGGGAATGCTAAATAAAAACTCCCAATAGACACTACAATTCTGAAATATGGCTAAACTAATGATGCAGTTTTATACTTAAATCAACCTGTCCTGGCCAGAGGATTTAGTGATGTATTACTGTCTCTATCTCCTGATTAGTTTGGCATTAACTGTATAAGAAACTTTTTTCATATCAAACAGAAAAATAAAAATAAATGGGGGGACATAATAAAAACTTTTTTTTTTTACTGTTTTGTACTATAATGGTGATATGTGTTATGTATGTATTCAGTAGTATGTAAAGATATTTTCTCAGCTAAAACCTCCTTTACATTTAAGACCATAATGTTTTATTACACTCTCTTTAGCCCCAAGATATAACTGAATACATATTTCCTGGATGATTAAAGTTCATTTTTTCACAGGGACTGAGTTTTTACAAGGATTATTTTATTCACCTAGAAATTTTGAGGTGAAAATGATATGTATGGTAAACTGCAATGTATCACTTATACTCTCAGTTCAGCCCTGTGAACCAGAAGATAGATACTTACATTATTGTTCTGCCTGCTCTGTGTTAAGATGAATTCAAATACAACATTACTGCCCTGACAAATATATTCTGAGTTGCATAATATACACATCTATACCATAATTCTTTGAACTAATACCAAAGGTAGTGGATTAGGTATTTTATGAAAGTAATATTTGTAATAAAACTTGCCGGCACTAGCAACCTAACAGCAGATGGGGTTTTACAGAGTGCATAATGATGATTCATTGCAGGAAGTACACATGGATCCCTCAGATCTTCTTTCAGTTTAGTTCTCTCTTTGTGATTACCTGGCTACATAATTATTTCAAAAAGTAAGCAAAAGCGATGTCAGCCATCTGCTAAATTATTAGTAGACATAAGCAAGCTTTATCTTTCAGAAATAGGTTCTTTCCTGTAATGCCACTTACTGATGTGAAATTAAATACCCATAGTTAAAACGGTTCACTTGATATGCTCTCTGTTGCTAAGTCCACAAGTGATCCTTGACTGATAATATACATGTAAGAAATGAATCAGTAAGGAAGACAGGAAGATGATTTAATGATTAAAATACTAAACTGAGTTCGAAAAATCTGAGACTGGTATTCAAAAATTCCCCGTGTGTCTCTAAGCGTGCATCTTTCTGTCTCTGTTGTTCTTACACAGAAATAAGGGCCATACTTCTCAATGTCACAGAAGTACTGCTAAGGGAAAAAAAAATAAATCTCAAAATAGATAATTTAACCTTCATAAAGTTATACTTTAGTATGTTGGTCCACTCTATAAATAAGTAAACTGGTTCCCTCTAACTGTCATTACTTATGCAGAAGGGAACTTTTTGAGTATTTGAAAGCTTTACTCTAAGATCTGATATGAGTTCCACATCCAGATGCCCCAATTCTTGAGACTTGCTTTTAACTTCGAAGGAATGGACAGTTTCTGTTGACCTTCTGCTCTATCGGTTCTGCTATGGATGCTCTTCCAGCCTGCTCCTCATTCTGCTGGCCTACAGGACTAAAAGTAAAAAAGTAAATGGAATGAAGGACAGCATAGGGAATGTATGATATAAAGAATACAGTCCTGAGTTTTAACTACTTCAGTGTTGATCAGTTTTCAGCTCAGTAATTCTGGCATTTTACCAAAGTGGCTTATACATCCCCAACATAAAAGTGGAAGTCACCCCTACATGGCAAGCTACAAAGGAAAGAAATATCTGAAGCATAAACTGATAACTTTTGTTTTTTTCTGAAAGAAGTAGAATATTCTAAATGTGGGGGTTTGCAGCTGTTTGTTTCACTTCAACACAGATTTGTCTTCTCTAGTGGGATAGCATTCATGTTGTCTGTTCCAAGAAGGAAAGAATTCATGAGCCTTTTTTTTTTTTCCAGATTAAACAGCAATAAATTATTTCCCTACTTTGTTTTTGCGAGCAATTTTAAAAACAGGCTTTAATTTATTAGACAGATCTTCACAACTGAGCTTGTTTCCTGTGTGAAAATACACAATGACAAGTATGAATATCACTTACCATTTTTCAGATTTTATACACAAGGCATTAATCAAATTAAATGAATAGCATTAAACTCACTGCTATCTTAATAACAGAAAGTTTGCACCCACATTACCAGAGTGGTATAATTCTCTGTTTCTGATTGATTTCCTGTATTTCAGTCTATTTATCTCAATGTAGGAGCATATCACTGAATTAGAAGTTAAGTCAATCACAGATGAGAGATTTTATCTGAAGATACAAAGGATGCTTGACTTTGCTGTGAGAGTAATGTGTAAGGAGGAATACATCTATACTAAGTCAAATGCAAGAGGTTTACATAACTTTGCACAAAATCATGATAGACATCATCCATATAATATTATTGAAGTTACAAATTAATATCTGACTAGGGAAAGATTTTTAGGAATTATATTTTAACATCAAAGAAGTGTAATAAGCTTGGGAAATAATATTTTATTAATAACAAGCATCCTGTACAGGTCAATAGGACCATCCATCTGAGGCATATGAAGCAACAGATAGGACAACTGGAGTTGTATCAGGTGTGATGGTTTAACATGCTATTTTTATCATTTAATTATTTTAAATCTGCAGAAACTCACACATAAAAATAATTAAATATCTTTTACTGCTATGATATCTCAAAAAGGTTTTGAAACACAACTCAAATCCCTTGTAGGGAAGTTCTTATTAAGAAGCAAGATTGTGAAAAAAAGCATATTAAAATTCTATCTATGCCAACAGTTCCTTTCCAAGTATTCTAGCTACAGCTGGTAGCATTTCTGATTTTGAATCATATTTTTGCATCCTGGCTGATAAACAAACACATTGTGATCACTTGCTCCTGTTACCAAAGCTTTTGCTACAAAAATTGCACCAATACCCCTACTTCATTTAATCCTTGACCTCAAAATATATCCCCTATTATTATAGCATAATGAGCCCACTTTAACTGGAAGTCTTGACAACTTTCCAAAGTGAAATAATCAAAGATCTGCACATAATATCTACGCTAAATTACTTGAAATTGGATACACAGGATGCCTATAAAGTAATGCAGCACAAATACCAACTAAAAGACTGTTCCTTTGCACATAGTAACTTCACAATCAAAACCACACATAAAGCTAAGATAAAAACAAAGTTTGTGAAGTTTCATCATGATGGCTGAATCATCATGATAACACCATATTAAAATATTTGTATGCTTGGTTTTGCATGAGTCCGTTTCAGGAGGAACAGGAAAAAAAGTTAAGCAGAGGAGGGATGAGAATAAATAATGAAGGTAGAGGACAAAACTGAAGTCAGTTTTCTGTGTGGAGTGGAACTGAAGGCAATGGCTGTGAGAAAGCAACATCAAGTGACACAACGCATAGAAAAATCTACTTAAAGCTGTTAAGAACTCTGAGTGAATCCTTCACAGTGTCCTCAGAGATACTGCCTCCAGCTGACAGTCCAGTTTCTGTTCAGAAGACTAAGTAATGGCTGGCTCTAAAGCTCTTAAAGCTTTTCTGATATATCTCTGGATCTATGAAGACTGTGAATACAAAAGCTGTGGTATATACAGAATATCAGAACTATTAGCTGCTGGTCACTGCAGCAAGTCTTAGACACAGTTCTTCATAATCATCTCTTGCTTACCTACCAGTATGGAGAAAATCTGGTACTATGACTTAACTTGTATAGGAAAAATACAGAGTTAAATGTTAATTCTATAAATAAAGAGACAAAATGCCAAAATAGCACTAAACTAAAAGGGTGCAACTGGTGCTCCACATTAGAAAAAAAGAAGAATATCAACCAAGCTTGATTAACATGCACAATAATCTTCCAGAGTCAGCTTTAAAACTCCTCTGCCTCATGGACTGAGTATTAGGCCACATGAGGCTAAAAAAATATACAGCCATACTGCCAGAATGCCAAGTATTCAAACAACTAAAATTCTGACAATTACTTTAAAAATTGTTGGAATTAGCTGTTTTTGTGGAATGGGATTTATTTTACCATTTTATTAAAGAAGTATCTCACCTTCCTGAAAAAAAGTCACACTAACTTTATTAGTTGATTGATTTAAATATCTCGCAGCCTCAAGGCCACAGAAAACTCAGTGAAAGAGCAGGAGTTCCATTCTTCCATGGATACAAACCAACTCCTACATAGGGTTGTGAGTAGTTGTCTATAAAAAGTGTTTCCTTTTTGTCATTAAAACATGCATAAATTAATTTTTCTTCCACATAAAGGATCATAGAATCATACATTGATACAGGTTGGAAAAAATCTCCTGAGGTCATCAATTCCAACCCACTTGCCAAAGCAGGATGACCTAGGGCAGGCCAGACAAAGGAATTTCCACCGGGTTTCCAACGTTTCTAGCAGAGGAGTCTCTACAACCTCTCTGGGCAGCCTGTCCCAGTGCTCCATCACCCTTACAGTAATGAAGTTTTTCCTCATGTTGAGGTAGAACTTCCTACGTTCCAGTTTGTGTCCACTGAATGGGTAAAATTTCTTGTAAATCAAAGCAAAAGGTTTAATATTTTCAAATTCTCCAGGGGGATTTGGAACAAAGCACATTTATGCTTCCTGAAATTGCTATGACTCCCATAACATAGCTTGCAGATGATGCCTATTACATTGTTTTTATCTTCACTGTCCTTGAACTAGAAGTTTTGCTAAAACTAAGCTCTCATTCTAACAAAGTTTAATTTACAAAACATGAAATAAGATTTAAAAAAATGTACCTATGGACAATAAGAAGCAAAGGGATTTCCCCATAAATGCACGGTATCAACTTTGTAACTAGTGTGCAAATACGTTTGTTTCAGCAACTCAGTATGTGCCAGCAAAATAATGGCTAATGATTCAAAGTCTGCGTCACACCAACTGAATGCATATTTAAAGTTATATCTTGTAAAGTTTGGCTTTGTTGTGTGTGGGCTTCATGCTGTGTTTTCCTGTAAGGTATTTCTATGAGGTAAGCCTACGACAGTCTAGCTGTACTCTACTATTTGTAGGAGCATTCCATTATACCTTTTATCCTAGAAAAAGATAAGCTTAGACTTTATGGAATTTTATAATGAAATAATAAACCCACACATTTCTTTAATATTACAAATATGCATAATTGCTTTTTATCAATCACTGGTTTATTTCCAGACTAAGAATACAAAATGTAGTGTACACAACATTTAATTTAATTAAAATAATAAAAACTACCGAAACTACTTCAAGATTCTGCTTTCAGAGGAATGTCTCTTTTGCAGTAATAAATTTAAACCCCCTCTTTGTTGAGGTGGCTTTGACTGTTTTTAGTAGTTGTCTTTTGTATTTACTAACAAGAAAATTTCTATAAAAAGCACCAGTAGAGCTGATCCCAATGAAACACAGATGAAAAGCTGTACATTTAGGTATTTCAGGGTGCAGTAACACCTTCTTTAAAACTTTCTCTGTATTCGGAAGTGATAAAAATGCTTCCATTTCCAGTTCTGCTGTGCTTCATGGTATGAAACTGGTGATACATTCTCATTCATGTGTACTAAGCACAATGCATCCTTGCAGAGGTCTACAAGAGCTTTTATATCCCTTTCATATACTGGATTCTGTTCTCTACCAATTGCATTACTCTGCTTGGCTAATAGAGATGTGTTCTCTGTGGTACATAACAGCCAAATTTAGAAATTGAAATATGAAATTTCAGTTTATGAGGAGATACGTTACAATTTCAGGAAGAAAATTCAGCAGTAGCAAAAAGATACCATCCTACTTCTAAAGATTGTAGCTATGGTGCATAGAAGTCCACTAGAATGTTTGATTTCTCCTTTTTTCTTTTCCCTTTTGAGAGATGCAATTCCCACCACGAAAATGATCACCTAAAGAGATGGAGATTAATCCAGTGATTCAGGAACATTTAGGAAATGTCTTGTGCAATGGGAGTAATTCACATAGATAGGTCCTTAAGGAAAAATCCTTAGAAACATCCATATGTTTAGAAAGACATTACAAACACCTGTTATAAATATAGCTGGAAATACAGGATTGTAATTTTTTTTCAAGTTACAATTTATTTTGTCACTCCTGTCGTCTATTGCCACATGTTTAATGTTCACTCTTGGCCAGGCTATATAAATAGGGAAATCTCTTTCTGCAGTTAAAAGAGAAAGCCTGATCTCCACAGAAGGGAATACTAGTGCACATGAGTTTGGTGCTGTCCTCCCTCCATCTTAATTTGTACCTTAGTTCCAGTTCATTAAGCTGTGAGGCATTCTAGATCATTCCCCTTGTGAATATAGATGCACCATTGTACATTTTTCAAAGCATTAGTAGCTGAGATATAGAAGTGAGAAATATAGTATCTACTTGCATGGAGCCTATCATTCAGGAGGAGTCTAACTCCCACAGAGACCAATAAAAGTGAAGAATTTAAGTACCTTTGCCTGAAGTCCTAAGAGTTAAATCACTACTTCTGTGAAATCTTAGTGAATTTCACCAAAATTCTACTCCATCTAAATAAAAGATAACCACTAAATTATCCACTAAAAGATAACTATCTCTGTTCTCAACTGCAGTAGCTTTTCTTCCTAGAGTCATTCTATATTGTTTTTTTTTTAGTATCTGATTTTAAACAGAACATGAAATCAGAAATCAGTTATACAGCTGAAGTGGGCACGCAGATGTTTCTTCAGCACACTATGATTTTAACTTTTATTCTTATTTTGCTCTTATTCTGTTAAGGAAGTACTAGAGTACACTGTAAAGCACAGAGAATTTCAAGCACTGTATTTAAAAAGAAAACAAAACAAAACAACAGGTAAGGCAAACATCTGCCAGGGACAAATCAAGTTACTGGTTAAGCCACACCTTGAGTACTGTGTCCAGTTCTGGGCCCCTCAGTTTAGGAAGGATGTTGACTTGCTGGAACGAGTCCAGAGAAGGGCAACAAAGTTGGTGAGGGGTTTGGAACACAAGCACTATGAGGAGAGGCTGAGGGAGCTGGGGTTGTTTAGCCTGGAGAAGAGGAGACTCAGGGGTGACCTTATTGCTCTCTGCAACTACCTGAAGGGAGGTTGTAGACAGGCAGAGGTTGGTCTCTTCTCCCAGGCAGCCAGCACCAGAACAAGAGGACACAGTCTCAGGCTGCGCCAGGGGAGGTTTAGGCTGGATGTTAGAAAGAAGTTCTACACAGAGAGAGTGATTGCCCTTTGGAATGGGCTGCCTGGGGAGGTGGTGGAGTCACCATCATTTGGAGGTGTTCAGGAGGAGACTTGATGGGGTGCTTGGTGCCATGGTTTAGTTGTTTAAGTGGGTTGGATTGGTTGATAGGTTGGACGTGATGATCTTGAAGGTCTCTTCCAACCTGGTCTATTCTATTCTATTCTATTCTATTCTAAGTATGAGTCACCTTGATTTGGAGAAGGATGAGATGAATTGGCTAATAGCTACTTGCTGTCTCTACTCACTGTGGTTTTTTTATAATTTCTATGAGAAAGAAAAAAAGTTAAGCAAAATTAAAGCAACTGTTTGCAGTCATAGTAATACTTCTCTACATCTTCTGAAAAGCAGCTGTTCTAGTATTTGAATTGCCATCATAAGGCACATGTTTTCAAGAAAAGGTAATTAAAAAGTCATGAAAAGTCACCCATAACACAAACGTATTCTCTGGGAAAACCTGTTCCCATTACTTTAGATATATTACTCTTTAATGTGTGTATATTAAGGTGTTTATATTCACCGAATGTGAAATCTTTTCTAATTCTGTGCCCAAAATACATTAAGAGAATGCTAAGATTGCTAATACAGCACAAACCTTGCTTTCTTGAATAGTTGCACACAAATATAGGACAAACTTTGAATTTCTTATAAAGGGACATTCTAATTTCCACAGAGGAGGCCACTCAAGAAGAGGCAACAGTTGTTGCATCCTTTATTATATGCCATGTAGGGATGAATAAAGGAATAGATAACTACCTATTATCTCTTGAAATATTTTTAATGATTATTCCCTTATAACAGCTTACTCACTGGAATGCTCTGTTCTGTTTAAATAAGATATTAATAATGTGATTAATCCCATTATAGAATGAGTTTTCTTAACCAAAACCAAAATTAAGCAGTCAGTGGTAGCTTTGTTGGACTGAAAGGTTGTGTTTGAAAAGTACTACTAATGTTGGACTGCTATATTCAAAGATCTTTACCTAGTAGTGAGGGATATTCAGCTGTTGAAATCAGTATTAGCTTTTCCAGCCACTCCATTGATGGAGGTAGGTAGCGTAGAAGTTGACATAAAATTCCAGTAAATGCTCAGAATTCCTACAGAACAGAGGCTCTTTGGAGGAAATAACCTGTGTTCACAGTACCAATTTGTGTCTCTAGGTGATTCATAGGAAATAAAGGAGAAAGTTCTCACCAGTTTTGCTCCATGTCCCAACAACTCTCCATGTAGAGTTAAATGGTAAGAAAATCCACTTTCTCTCTGATTTCAAACTTTTTCTTTTTTTTTTCCAGAATTCATAGTTGCCTGAGAGGATCTCAAAATAGAAAATCGGATGGCATAGAGGACAGGTAGGCACAACAGGGAAAAGGGAAGGAGGAAGCAGGAAAAGAGAAGGGGGAAGGGTGAAATGTTACCAACCAGTTCTGTTAATTGTACTTCATGATTCTTCTTCCAAGGCCCTTGACATTTCAGACCTTCTGTTCATTCCAGTGACTCTTAAATACTCAATATGCTTCTAAGCAGGCACAAAAGCAAACTCTGCAGATCTCTAGACAAGTTTTTGTTACCACTACCCTTTAAGATCATATAAAAATAATAAGGCTGAGATCTCTCGACAGACATTTATATCACTCTGTGAACATCATTAGTAATTTTCGTTACAGCTTAAGTTAAATGTGCAATTAGAAAATAATTGCCTGCTTTTAGTACACAGAGTGTAACTTTTGGTACCTTACAAAAGCATTAAAAACTTAGTGAGGCTTACTATCTCACACATACCAGCCTTCTACTTGATGTTCTTTTTAATAATAATAATAACAACAACAACAACAACATAAACAAAAAACCACAAACAAAACCCAAAAAGCTGTGTCACACAGTGAAAATTCTTTTCCTTCACTTAAATGGAGCTGGAAAATGTCTGAATGTTGTTATGGGAAATGAAACCATGTGAAATGACACCAGGACAACAAACATCTTAATTTCTGACTAATTGTGAGACATAACCAAAAATATTCCAGATACTGAAAAACGTGAGTACAACCCGAAACTTCAAAGTATGCTCTCTAGCAATGGTATGTTTTCAAATCTAATTTACAGTACACCATTTTAATTACATACTACATTTTTGCTGAATGAAATTAGGCACTGCAGAGTACTGCATTACAGTGAAAGTGATATACTTTATATATGTTATATGAATGGAGATCTGGTTTTGTAAGAAAGAATGAGCTCCGTTCAGTTATGTAATATTTCAGGCTAATCTTTAGAAGCAGTGATTAAGTAATTGCATTGTAAAAGAACCCATGTTCTGCTTCTGATGCTAAATGAAATTTTCTTCCTAGAATGACAGAAAGTTTTTCCAAGACCCTGAAACCTCTCCTAATGATTTTTTTTTTTTTTTTCCTTAGAGGTCACTTGAAAAGTTTTTGTCCTTGAAAAGTAACTAAGCCAATATATTAAAAGGAAAAAATTAAATTGATTGTGCTCTCCAGCACTTTAGCTATCAGTGATTTTTGCGTCACGTTAAGAGGCTCTCGTGGAAGTTCTAGTCCACCCAGTAAAATATCACATACAAATCGTGTATAATCTATTATTTTCTGCCAAAGGGTATTTTCATTTTACTGAATGATGATGGTAGTAGTCTTTTAAACATTTAGCATCTTTCTGGATATATTTTGCCACAAAGCGTAGATGACAATTATAGATAGACTTAAAAAGAGCACATAAAGAAATTGGCAAAAAACCCCCGACATTAAATTCCGTGTATGATTTTGAGGATAATGGGGAAAGCTAAAAGCTAGAGCAGCGTTCACATTTTTCATACAGCAACAGGAAATGGCATAAAGTCACACAGCCTCACTGGCGATTCAGAATAAAAGTGTCAAAATGGGGAGAAAGAAAAAAGAGGAAATAATTTTGAAAGGCAAAACACTCTGGATAACAATCATAGTAAAGTCAGACAAGTGCGAACCCCAGTTTCAGGTGTTAAAATAGCTGCAACCAACTATTGTTGCACCTGCAATAAAGGCACTTCCATATACAGGCTCTTGATGCTTAATGGCTATTATTAGGATGGTAGGTAGAGGAAGAGAAAAAAAGTCATCAGTCCTTCAGCTACCTGACCCTTAACAAGCAACAGGTTCTTCAGTGTGCTGAGAATTGGAATGACATTGCAGGGAGATATTCCAACACAACAGAGCAGTTCACAAGAATAAAAGTAATCAGAAACTGATTTCACTCAATTTTTCCCTGACGTTACTTCAAACCACTGGCTTTTTCAAAAGAACTCCATACACTATAAATGCATGTTCCTTCAGTCAAGTGAATGCAGCCTACTTGCAGAAAAATTTTCAAAGGCTTAACTCAAAAACAACAAAGTGCAAACCTCATACCAAAATAGTAGAGTTTTGCTTTACCACAACAGAATTTTAGATTACTTCCTCTTTCTAGATCAAAGCATAAGATGTGGGAAGGGGAGGGAGGCAAACCAGCAGGTTTACAAATGGTGTAATGAAAGTAACATGAATTCTCTAAACCCAGACTAGAACCTTCAATAATCTAACTAGGCACTAACTAGGAACTAATACTGGAGCAAGAGTAATTTTTCAGATACTAGATGTAAGTTACAGTGCTTCAATTTGGGATAGACAGAACACTCGCTCACATGTGAGCTAATGCCTTAGTGTCAACTGAGATATTATGAAGTGCTATATGTTTACTGGAAGTTAACCCCGGTGCTATAATTCTGTGTGGGAAACAATCAATCCAAGCACTGTCAGATACTGCTAATGTTTTGCAATATATCAAAAGTCTTCGGCTTTATTTACAAAATATAAACAAAAGCCAGTGCAATAAGAAAGCAGCATGGCTTATCACAGGATATTAAATACATACAACAAACCATAAAGGCAGTTCCAGGTATTTCCCAAGACAAGGAAGGAAAGAGTTCTTTTAGATAAACAGATAAAATACTCAACATTTTTCAGGATTGTCCCATATATCTTAAAAAGCTTAAATATATTTGTTAATACTTTATTAACTTGGTTATATATTTAAAGCATATTTCTTTTTCTCTGCAAAATACAAATGTAAACATCTACACCTTTGTATGTGAACACATATAAATGCATATGTATATATGTATAGCAATTTGACTGTACATATTTATATACAACTTCAGTGTGAATCCTCTGATTTTTTTAACAGGTTTTTGCTCCTTATTTCCTCTTAGACTTAATTCTTCCTTAATTTTAAAACTAGTTTAACCACTTCTGAAGGGTAGTGGTTGGAGAATTTGAAACTGAAGATTTTTCCATTAATGAGTGATCTGCTCACAATGAATACGGAATGAAGTCAAAAGCAATGCATTAGTATGAAATACATATGCAAACACTGTAATTTTTTAAAATGATGAATCAAACCTCATTTAAAATCACTGACATATATCAGGATATTGTTCTGAATAAAAATTATTTAATACAACGTTCAACCTAAGACAGGAAAATGCTTGTGTGGTCATAATCACCATCATACAGGAAATCACTCATAAAGCAGTGACCATAAATAATATGAACATATTAAAAAAAAAATCTTGTCATTCTCTGTATTTATGAACATAAAAGATTCTAACAGATCTACTATAAAAAATATTCTGCATACAGCATACACATCGTGTGGGGAAATATATTCAAGCTATTTACAAAAATTAGAGATTGATTTAGGCCATTGTGATTTACTGATGAAAATGTCTTCATTTAAATAGATATATGAATAGTAGATTGCACAACTGAATAATTCAGTCAAGTATTAATATTCAGAGACAAATTCAGAGCTCTCTCAATGGTCTATACTTTCTGCTGGCTGCTGGTTCTTTATGTTTCCCATCCACAAGGCAACTTTGCTTTTTAAAGTTAAATAATTTGTTAAACTTATGGGTATTAAACTTTTAAAATATTTTTTAAAGACTCTTTATTCTACAATATACCATGGAAAGATAAATTTTTAATACAATATACATTAAAACAAAACAAAAAACCAAAGACACTACATTTTTCTATAATCTTCCAGGCAATTTAAGGAGTTTTCCAAATGCTACAAATAGACGTAATAAATATTTAGCTTCTGTCTTGCACTTCCCTTGTAAAGTTCTAAGCAGAAAACATTTGAATGATGGTGTCCTGTTTTCAGCTGGAACAGAGTTAATTTTATTCCTAGTACCCAGTACAGTGTTTCACCTGCTGCTTTTCCTAAATCAAGGATTTTTCAGTTTCTCATGCTCTGCCAGCAGGCAGGTGCACAAGAAGCTGGAAAAGAGCATGACCAGGACAGATGACCCAAACAGGCCAAAGGAATATTCCATACTGTAGAACATCATGCTCAGTATAGAAGCTGGAGGAAACTGGCCAGCAGGTGCAGATCACTGTTTGGGACCTGTCGGGGTATTAGTCAGTAGGTGCTGAGCAATTGCATTGTGCATCACGTATGGTTTCTCAGGGTTTTATTTCTTGCTCTCTCTTTGTTAAGTTCCTTCTCATTGCTACTATTATTGTTGTTGTTGTTAATATTTTAATTTATGTTAGTTTTTAAACTGTTGTTATCTCAACCTACGTGGTTTACTTTTTTTCCCCCTGTGATTCTCCTTAGCCCACTCATGGTGCAGGGAGAGGGCCAGGGAGTGATCTTTAGGATTTTATGAAATCCAGTTATAGTGAATTACTCATACCGATCTTTGCTGTCTTTTACAAGAGGATGATCTTTCCCTTCATCAGCCTTTGCAGGCAAATCATCCGAGGCTGACCTGAGAGGTGTGCCAGCTCAGGGAGAGGTTCTGAGAGAGTGCGCTGCAATCCTGAATCCTGCTGGAGAGCTCCAAGGAGCCCCACTTAGAATCAGTATTTACAGAGTTGCAAGATGATTGATTTCAGTCAGTACTTTTCCATTGTGGCTTTTTTGTTTTTAGTCAGGCAATTTTGGCAGTCTTCAAAGCGAGCTATAATCCTGGCAGGAGGATTTGCGGGTGCATTTCCCAGGCAACAGGAGCTTCAGGTGTGGTTAACAAGTGCCTAGTTGTTCCAGCTCATAGTACTTGTACACAGGATGAGACAAACCACTGTATTTTATAATTAAACATTACAGCTGGTGCTGACACTGTAATGCAGCCTAGGGGTGGTCTGCACCACCACATGTATCTTTAGGGGGATGGGGAATTAAAAAATGACTAAGCAAGTGTGATAAATAAGTCTTACTCTTTTCTTGACTGAAAAAATAGAAAAAAAAAAAAAATCCTTTCCCAGCCCTTTACTACATGTGAGCATGCTTAGGGATTTTAGTCACAGTTGAAAAATTTACTTTATTTTATTTTCAAGACCTCTCTCTTGGGGCAGACAAACTGTGTAGCCTCTTTACTTTCTCAAGGTATGGTAGTCTAGGCTTGAAATAGTTAACCCTGTCAAACGATAAGCTTGCCACTCCTTGTCAGGTAGCTATAATATTATGGTAGCTATAATGTCATGGCTAGATACTAAAATAAATGTTTCATCTTTCTGTGTTTATTTAAAAGTAATGCTGATTTTAATTCCATTTTCAGAACTTAGGTTACTAGTAAGAGAAAATTTATTTTATGGCTCTGCCCAAAGTTATTCTTAATGATTTGGTTTTGATCTTTACTCCTAAGAACTGCCATGCGTGAGTTGTATTTAACAGTCTGGTTCCTTGTTGATCAATTCCCTCCACTATGAATTATTTTCTGCCTCTTCTGAGTGTTTTCACCACTCAGAACCATTTACAATCCAAGGTTTTACTGTGGTCTGGTTGGTTAACTATTCATCATTCTTGGTTTGTGACTGGTCATGTAAGGTGTAGGGATTTTATCTCCTTTCAGAATGAGTGAAGGAGACTAATGAAAAGGAAATTAAAAAAATCAAATGTTCACATTTACATGGGCATATTCTACTTTAAGATCACTTGGTTGTATAAGAAAAGAAATGTCACTGGTACCAAAGGTCACCAGAAAGCTCAGTATCAATACGTTTTTCTTACCCTCATATTTTCCCCTAGACACTGTCAGAAACAAGAGCCTGGACTGAATGGGTTTGTATTTTCACATTACATGTATTTATGTGAACAAACATCTATGAGATAAAATCTCTAAGAATTTTTGGATGGCAAGAAATGAGCCAACATAGTACAACTGAGTAACAGTTAAAAAAATGAGTAATTAATACCATTCAGCAAAATATGTCAATGATCTTAAATAGTTTTATCTCCTCCTTTGAATTCAAATTATTGAGGTCCAAATGAAATAATAATATAATAAACCAAACCCTGGAATCTTCATATTTCAAGGAGTTTTATCTTCTAGTTAGATAAAAATGCAACTTATTATACTCTAGGTGGTATTTCTGTAGCTTTTGTTTTGATATTAAGGTTATTCAGCTTGCTTTTCTGTTCTCATTACCAGAATATTTTATGGATAAATCCACTTAAGGAAGCTATTGTGCTTCCTGATCAAAGTGGAAAATGAAGCTAGGTTATAATAAGCAATTTAATTTTTAATGATCTGATTGAAGCCCAAGGTCATAACAAAGGGCACAACTTCCCCCCTGCCCCACACCCCAAATTATGAGCAACAAAATTTCTAGCACAGAACACTGCACCCTACATGTGACCTGTGCAAAATAGTATTTGTCAGAGTATATCTAAAAGCTATCCCAGTTGTGGGTTTTATTTTCCTTCAAAACTCTGACCATGTCTAAGTAAGGTGTAGCATATTAAATAATACAGAAGCACATAAAAATTCATGAGACTTGTTTTCTGAAAAGAACTTAGCTAGGATGTTTATTGAATTTAAATTTCCCAAGCTCAAGTTTAAATGCTACAACCACAAGCTGAGTGTTTAACCCTCTAATATTTTTTATAAGAGCTTAGAAGATAGTTAACTACTATTCTGGAGTGTAATTCTGCCAGAATCATGCATGTCACTTCCACTGAAGTCCTGGGGATCTAGCCTTTCAGTCTTCAGAAATAAATCATATGTAAGTAGAATCTTAACATAAACATGGTGCCCTTGCTTTCTTTGCAGTTTGGAAATTAAGGCATCAAACTTTATTATTTTTGAATGCAGACATGTTTAAGATCTTATTTAGCATATTCTTCAATTTTTAGTGGTGGACTTTCTTATAGCTTTCTCTAGTAGTAGAAATATTTATCTCCGTAAGCCCTCTAGGAAGCGCTTTATGTCCAAGACACACATCATTTTACCCTGCCAAAACTGCTACACGTATTGCAAGTAATGTCCTCATGAAACACACTCTGTCTCATTAAAGGAATATAAAATTTAAAATTAAATTAGATATACCTATACATCTAGCAGAATATAAGCAATAGAGAAGATGCTAATGAGTTCTACAGATTCTACAGGTAGTCCATGGATCAAGTCCAGTCCACAGCAATTGCTTTACTAGCTTTTCACTAGAGAACAGAAGCAACTGTTGGAGCATCTAATTGCTACTGGCACAACTAAACACTTCGTCATGGTACTGTCACTGCTCTCCCAATGAGAGCAGAGAGGAAAGAAGGAGAGGACAGACACATCTTTTTTGTTCTGCCAATCAAAAATGGTTGGCAGAACAGAAAGGTGCCTCCATTCAAAGAGAAGGAGCTCCAAAACAACTATTCCTCTTAAGCGACAGCAACATGAAACACAGAAGTAGGCATATGCCTATGGTAGCAGCACCCAGTAGAACCACGAACTGTAACTTTCATGACAAAGAGTCTGAGGTAAAACCTGAAGTCCAGTGGCTATGCTTGCTGTGGTTACACTGACTCTCCTTAGAAAGTTTACACACTTCCTCAAAACACTTTTTTCTTAATAAAAAATCCCTCCTTTTCTTCCTATTACTCACAATGGATGTCAACGCACTACCGCCAAGAGTCGGAAAATGTGACAAATCCTGGTATCCTGCTATAAGGAATAGCATTCTGTGATTCTATGATCAGCAATAGTGTGACCAGCAGGACCAGGGTAGTGACTGTTCCCCTATACAAAGCACTGGTGAGGCCACACTTTGAGTACTGTGTTCAGTTTTGGGGCCCTCGCTACAAGAAAAAGTTTGAAAACCACTAAATTCTGTGATCACTTATCAGTCATTTAAACATATTCTAATATGAGAAGCATCAGAATGAATGTCACATCCTGTTTGTTGTTATGTCATCATCCATTTCAGGTGTGCTGCAGAAGTGTAATCCTACTTATTAGCTATACAGAAACTACATGTGGTCCTTATCTCTCCTGATAAGAACAGCTTGTCATAATGTGTATACTCTGAATTTTATCAAAGGACGCTGGTTTCTATTCCTTTGGAAACCTTTTTTCCCAGTTTCCTTTAAAAAAGCTTTCAGGTCAGTGTTTCTATGAATTTGTCTATAGAATTTTTGTTTTACACTAAAAGGTAAGGAGAAGGAGAAAGAGAAGGAGGAGAGAGAAGGAGGAGGAGGAGAAGGAGGAGGAGGAGAAGGAAGAAGAGAAGGGAGAAAGGAGAAAGAGAAGAAGAGGGACATTTTCTCAGTGAGGATGTTTGGTTTGTAGAAAAAAAGTCTTAGAGAATGGGGTAGTGGAAATGATGGAAAATATAAAGAGTAGGCAACAGAGTAATACAACTGAGGACTCAAGAGCATCTAGAGATAGTAACATTTTAACCCGTGCCTTTAATTCATTGTTTCAATAAAAAAAGGATATTGTGCAAAGAGGTGTTAGGATATTATTTAAACATGACACACATACCTAGGTCAAGGCAATCCCAAGCACAAATACAGGCTGAGTGATATGTGCGTTCAGAGCAGCCCAATGGATGTCTTGCAGATTTTTGTGGATGAAAAACTGAATATGAACCAGGAATATGTGCTTCACAACCCAGAAAGACAATTGTGTCTTGGGCTGCATCAAGGTAAGTGTGGCCAGCAGGTTGAGGGAGGTGATTCTTCCCCTCTACGCTTCTCAGGTGAGACCCCACCCGGAATACTGCATTTTGCTCTGGGAGCCCTCAGCATAAGACAAACATGGACCTGCTCAAGCTGGCCCAGAGGAGGGCTGTGAACATGATCAGAGGGCTGGAGCACCTCACTTATAAGGACATGCTAAGAGAGTTGGCATTCAGTCTGATGAAGAGAAACATTATAGCAGCCTTCATGTACTTAAACAGGGCCTGTAGAACAGGAATGGTCTTTTCATCAGGGACCATAGCAATGAGGGGTAACAGTTTTAAACTAAAAGAGCGTAGATTTAGATTAGATATTAGGAAGAAATTATTTACTGTGAGAATGGTGAGACACTAGTATAGGTTGCCCAGAGAAGTGGTAGATGCCTCCTCCCTGGAAGTGCTCAAGGATGGGTTAGCCAGGGCTTGATTGAGCAATCTGACCTAGTGGAAAGTGTCTCTGGCCATTGCAGTGGGGGTTGAAATTAGATGATCTTTATGGTCCCTTTCAACAAGAACCACTCTATGATACTAAGACTGCTTCAATTTCCTACTGAAGGTACAAAGATGGACACATTGCTTTGCACATTTTTGAGGAAAACAACACAGATCAGACAACTGACATATTGCATAAATGCATTTGTTCTTGATAAACTGCTCTTAGTAAAGTTTTACAAAAGCTTTTCAATTGCTGTTGTAAAAGCTTTAAGGAAACTTGGAGAAAAATCACTTAGTTTTGAATTGATTGATACTGCATTCAGCATAAATGGATGAGACATATTTTTATTTACTTTTAAGGTACACTAGATATACTCTTGATCTTTTATTTGTTTCAGGCTGAATTACAATTAAATTTTGCTTCATTTTGGGCGACTTCAGCAGAACTCTCTGAATTTGTTCAGATACTTATGTTATTGCAGTAAATATCCCATACTGTCTCATCAGTCTAAAAAGCAGTACACTGCTTGTGTTACCTTTCCCTCTAATTCAATTCTTCTAACTTATCCCAAGCTCTGTCAACTTTCAGGAGCTATACCTGTGTCTTCAAGCCTTGTCATGAATTTTGGATCATCAGCTGAAACGGAAAAACAGCAGCTGCATACCCAAGGCAGTACTGGACATGATGGAAGCAGGTGTCCATTAGCCTTGAATGTAGGGACAAACATGGTATAAACACACTTTAAATTAACATAAAACCAACATCACTCCTGAAAGAACTCTGAAGAAATCAATACCATTTACTAGAGAAAAGAAGCTCCAAAATCAGCCTGTACTTGTCATAAGTCTACTCACAGTATCACAGTATCAACAAGGTTGGAAGAGACCTCAAAGATCATCAAGTCCAACCTGTCACCACAGACCTCATGACTAGACCATGGCACCAAGTGCCATGTCCAATCCCCTCTTGAACACCTCCAGGGATGGTGACTCCACTACCTCCCCAGGCAGCCCATTCCAATGACGAATGACTCTCTCTGTGAAGAACTTTCTCCTCACCTCAAGCCTAAACTTCCTCTGGTGCAGCCTGAGACTGTGTCCCCTTGTTCTGGTGCTGGTTGCCTGGGAGAGGAGACCAACCCCTTCCTGGCTACAACCACCTTTCAGGTAGTTGTAGAAGGCAATGAAGTCACCCCTGAGCCTCCTCTTCTCCAGGCTAAGCAACCCCAGCTCCCTCAGCCTCTCCTCATAGAGCTTGTGCTCAAGGCCTCTCACCAGCCTCATTGCCCTTCTCTGGACACGTTCAAGTGTCTCGATGTCCTTCCTAAACTGAGGGGCCCAGAACTGGACACAGTACTCAAGGTGTGGCCCAACCAATGCAGAGTACAGGGGCACAATGACTTCCCTGCTCCTCAATGCAATCTCTGTACCAGTATTATATACTTATTGCATAGGCAAGAGAGGGACAGTGTGCAGACTTCTCCACCTATTATAGCACGTAAACACAATAAACGCAATACAAGAATTTGACAAGAGAAGTGCAGAGAAAAAAATCTCTAAGTCACAGGAGTGACAGAAATTTGTCAGCCTGAAATTTCTAGTATCCCATGTTCAAAGTGCAAAAATGACTTGTTTAAGTTTTCTATCTAGAATGTTCATTCTTTCAAAGTCTTCGCATTGAACCAGTGCACTCAGTGATGTACTGCTTTTGTAGAATAAAGATATGGAAAAGACCTGATGTAAAATTACATTTTAAAAGCAACACAAAGACCATGTGTTTTTTTTCACTTTGTCTCAAAGCAAAAGTCAATTTTACAGCAATTCAAAGACACCAATAATATCTATTTAAAATAACCATGATTCAAACTGTGATAATTATTATAGCATTTCTCTTCCCTGATGCTGAGAAATTCTGTCATACCTAAACTCAGCTCAGCTTCTGTTTTGTGTAATCTGTCTTCCTAAAATTTCAGCGTGGAGTTATTAAGAAAGTAACACTACACACATGACCCTTTGCAAATAGTATTAAGTCAAATTACAGTTTTTACTTGCTGATCATTGACATAAGTGAAGATTTTGACAATGTAAATTATAAGGGACTCTTGAAGCTTTTGCAGACCTATGAATGCTCTGCAAATTTTATTTCTGCTATATTTAAGTCTTCTGTAATAAGATGATGGTTAGAGAGGAGGAAAATGGCAAAATCTCTTTAATATTATGGTTTCAATTCTCTTTTCCATCCTGTCTCTGTTGTGCCGATGGAAGCACTTCGTGCCATGAGCACAGCTATATTTATTCAGTTTCTTACTGATCCAAGTGTTCAGTCTGCAGACACATGTGGCTGATTTCCTCATTAGTGAGCTTCTTTTTGCTGATGACTGTTAGTTGGCAGCTCACTCAGTCAATAACATTCAATGTACTATTGATGACTTTCCTTGTGCACACTATCCCTTTACTTTTTTTGTGAACTTAAGACAAAAGAAGCACCAAACTAACCAACAATAGTGACATGAGCACATGCACTCACATTGTCACATGTAGCAAGCCCATGGAAAGCTTTTCTGAAAAGTTAGACATTATTCAGACACAGACACATTGCAAAACCACTTCTGTATTGCCAGTTTTAACTCTTAAGTATTAGCATACTGACCATGTAGCCATGAGGTCAGTTCCCAAACTTGTACTGGGCACTTGTCCACAGAACATTCCATTATGTTCATGAGACATAGAAAATTTATTCTCTCTCTCTCTGGAAAACTTGGTTTCATAGGCAGAGCCTCTAGCATATCTGGAAAACTGAACGACTATATGCTTCTAACAGCAGACTATTTAAGTAACGATAAATACGGAAACTGATATCCTGATCCCCCAAACTTGGCTATGATGATTAGACAACATGGTCCAACTCTCAGATAGTTGTAGTTATCTATTAGGGTTATGAGTAGTAATACAATGAGAGGGAAAGCCTTTAAGCTTGGGGAGGGTAGATTTAGACTAGATATTGGGAAGAAACTCTTTACAGTGAGAGTGGTGAGACACCAGAACAGGTTGCCCAGGTAGGTCATGGGTGATCCCCCCAAGAGGTGCTGAAGACCAGGTTGGATGAAGCCTTGAGCAACCTGGTCTAATGGAAGGTTGGAACGAGATAATCTTCAAGATCCCTTCCAACCTAAACTATTCTATGAATCCATGAGTCCTGTGGATCTATCAGTCAATGCAAACTGCAATATCCTTTGAAACATAATGAGAGTATTCTATACACATTTGAGTATAAGAATGCAGTTTACAGAGCATCAGATTCAGTATAATCCATCTGATTCTAATTATCTTAAAATGCCTTTCTAAAGTTTCATAATAATACTTTGCAATTCCATAGGTTTTCCTTTTCCTCAAATGGAACTGAATGTTTTCTGCACTCACTGACGTAACCAGATCAAGAAAAAACTACTGGCCTTTCAAGAAGCCTGCAGTAAAGTCCAGCAGTTCTTCCAGAGGAAAAGAACTGCACAGAAACCTGGACTGTGCCCTATGCCTGCAAGTACTGTCTTCTGCTACAAAATCTTCCTGTGATGTCAAGGTGACTTACTAAGAGCTAGGAATTTTGTTGAACCTGATAGAATAACCCAAGGGCTCCTAGTGACCACCAGCTACATGCCAAATCATATGTGAAAGAAGCTCCAAGCCATACAGAAGTATCACAGTATCACAGTATCACCAAGGTTGGAAGAGACCTCAAAGATCATCAAGTCCAACCTGTCTCCACAGACCTCATGACTAGACCATGACACCAAGTGCCACATCCAATCCCCTCTTGAACACCTCCAGGGATGGTGACTTCACCACCTCCCTGGGCAGCCCATTCCAATGACGAATGACTCTCCATGAAGAACTTTCTCCTCACCTCGAGTCTAAACCTCCCCTGGCACAGCTTGAGACTGTGTCCCCTTGTTCTGGTGCTGGTTGCCTGGGAGAAGAGACCAATCCCTTCCTGGCTACAACCACCTTTCAGGTAGTTGTAGAGAGCAATGAGGTCACCCCTGAGCTTCCTCTTCTCCAGGCTAGTAATGATCCTTCCGCAGGATATAACACTATGTTTAGCAATTTTCTTACAACTTTTCTCTCTCCAAAGTTCAGACCCTAAGTAACAAACTGTTCTGCTGTGGACAACAGAGCTAGTAAGCTTTGCTACACCACACATCCATGAGGTAGTCCAAAACTACTTCCCCTGCCTCATTACATTAGTGGCTACAAGGTAAGAAGGAAGACGATAATAATGTAAAAAGTTAAAGATTTAATTTCCCCTGGATTAATTCAGTTAAAATCCATACACAGTCTTCTGAGATCAGTAAGAAAACTTGCAGAGTCTAAAGAAGTAATTCTTTTCTAAGATTAGACAACTCTCACCTCATGACAAAGATTTTTATCCAAGCTTATTTTCTAACTTTGTTGGAGTGATGCAACAATATCCATGTCTAATGGCTCTCCTTTTAAAAATTGTAATCTATTTCCATTTTATTGTATGAGTTGTAACACCCATTTTGTGACTAAATGAAAACATAGTTTTTTCTTGCAAGGAATCAAAGTTCGCATAGCAGTACTTTAACTATAATTTGACACGTTATTTTCAGTGGAGTCAAACCACTCAGGAAAGCAGTATTCCTATATATGCAAAATGTCAGGTGCCTGAGAAATTCTGAACATTAATATTGCTACATTTAGTCATCAATACCTATTTGTTCAGGCTTTGAGATCCAGTACTTGCTGAATATTTCTTAAGAGTCATCATGATGCCCTTAAGTATTATTTTACAGCACTTGACAATTTGCAAAACATTACATAAAAGGAAATACAATAGGTGACAGAAGTTTTACAAGTCCTCCAGCTTTCAAAAGTTAGGGTGACTACAGCTTTCATCTCACAGTCAACATAACCAAGTGAGGAACACGTAAGGAGCAGCACTGCATTCATTACAGAATAGAAGCATTATTCATGCAAAAACATTCAGGAAGTCAGTAGAAAATCCAGAAACAGAATTCTTATTTCCTACCTTCAAGTCAGTGTAAAACATATTTTTGCAATATTTTGTATAAAAGAAATTTGTTCTGTTCATTAGTCTGTATTGACTAGAGTTGACTAGCCGAAGCAGTGGATCATGAAAACCTGTCAACTGATGAAAAAACCATTTATAAACATGTTTTGTGCTATTAAGTAATTCTTAAATTACACAATGAAGATATGTCATTTAAGTTGCAATTTATGACACTTATTGTTTTAGGAAATAAATTTTGCATTTTATTATCTCAGACTGGTGAATAATTCTTGCCTGATCAGATTTATGACAGATCTTACTGAAAAGCACCAATTCGAGAGTGTATTGTTTGTGATGTGATTTGTAAGACTAGGAAGTTATTTGGAAGTATATAAAATAATACATATTTAGTTATTTCCTGATTTTAAAAGGAGATACTATTCTGACTACAAATCTAGGGAGAAAATGCTTTCTAAATTGGAAGCTACGCTTTGTGAAAAATTACCTTTTTTAAGTTGAAAGTGCTGGGTTTTAACTATAAGTGATCATCAGAGGCAACTTTGTATTGTTGGTTTTTTTTTCTATACTAGCATCACACAAAGACAATGCATGTTTGTAAAATATTTACCAAAAAGGAGACCTCTAAGGAGATGTTTTAGAAAAAGTTTTGGAAATAGCTTTAACTTTTTTCAGTTCTACTGTAATAAATGATTCCTGCATCTTTTCAAAAGCAAACCCTAATGTTTTCTCTACTCTTTCAGAATACATTCCCACCTGGAAACAGAGGGAATTCCTTACTATGATATCATTTCATAAACAGACATTAAAATCAGCAAGAGACTCTTAAAAATTCTTCAGTTTGAGCTCAGACACACAGTAGATGAAAACTCTAAATTCAAACAGATTTCACAGTATCACAGTATCACTAAGGTTGGAAGAGATCATCGAGTCCAACCTGTCTCCACAGACCTCATGACTAGACCATGGCACCAAGTGCCACGTCCAATCCCTTCTTGAACACCTCCAGGGATGGTGACTCCACCACCTCCCTGGGCAGCCCATTCCAATGACGAATGACTCTCCATGAAGAACTTTCTCCTCACCTCGAGCCTAAACTTCCCCTGGCGCAGCTTGAGACTGTGTCCCCTTGTTCTGGTGCTGGTTGCCTGGGAGAAGAGACCAACCCCTTCCTGGCTACAACCACCTTTCAGGTAGTTGTAGAGAACAATGAGGTCACCCCTGATCCTTCTCTTCTCCAGGCTAACCAATCCCAGCTCCCTCAGCCTCTCCTCATAGGGCTTGTGCTCAAGGCCTCTCACCAGCCTTGTTGCCCTTCTCTGGACATGTTCCAGCAAGTCAACATCTTTCCTGTACTGAGGGGCCCAGAACTGGACACAGTACTCAAGGTGCAGCCTAACCAATGCAGAGTACAGGGGCACAATGACCTCCCTGCTCCTGCTAGCCACACTTTTCCTAATGCAGCCCAGGATGCTGTTGGCCTTCTTGGCCACCTGGGCACACTGCCGGCTCATGTTTAGGTGGCTGTCAATCAGCAGTCGCCTAAACATTTATTTCAAAAATATATCTTTTGTTTGGAATTGGGATTGGAGGAAATATTTTCTTTTGCAAAAACACTTGATTTTTTTCTAATTATTCTTGCAGTCAAAAGGCAATACTTTACTAAAGGAAGAATCGGATGGAAAAAATAAATAAATAATGGGAAATCAGGGAAGAACCCATCCCAAAGGTAAGTTTCCTTGTGCCCTTTAACATTATTAACAGCAGTTTCATTACAGTGGAACAGGCAATAGATGTTTCTTTCTGGAAGTTTACTAGCAGCAGCCAGATTCTCTGGACATTTTTGAGATTTCATTTAAGTTAACAGCTGTCTGTAAATTTCTGTGAAGATCTCTTTTTATAAGGTAAGAAAGGAGGTGTGGGTTAAGAAAACTCAAGTTCAACAGGTAGTGTTTGGGAATGTTGTGCTGCTACCTAGGGATGTTAGGAGAAAAAAACAACCAACATTCTTCTGATTCTTTAACATTTTCTAATAAGGAAGAAAGAGAATTAAATTGCCAGTGCAAGGGAGTTTTAAAAGAGGAGTTTGATACCTAGGGACTAACAGACCCCATGACATAAAAAACCCAACCAAACAAGAAAACATTAAAAAAGAGCAGTACTAAACCAGAAAAATAGAATCTAATACAATCTTCTTATAATCTGCAAAGCAATGACATCAGGAAGCAGATAAGCAATTAAACAGAATCCTCCACATTGTGAAGTAATGATCTAAACTGAACAGAGGGTCTACAAATATCTGCCTCTAAAGATACCTGCTTCTAAAATATATACAAATATAATTACTTCATCTTTAAAATCTTTCAAATCTAAGTATGATGGTCTATTATGTTTTCTTTTCCAAGCTACTCTACAACCTCTTTAATATTCTTCTTTACTTTCTCTAGGTGCACCAAAATCTTACCCAGAAATGTTAAATGAGGCTTCTAAATTCTTGAATGTTCTTAATAAGAAGAAAAATAAGTGCTGCAAAATTTGGTCTAAAATCTTATTCTAAAGTAAATCTAAAGGGTTTCAGTCACTAGAACATTATATATTGATTTTTATTTTTATATGACTCTGCCCTTTAGCAACTTTTAAAGTGGAAAATATAATATGTAAAATATATACACTGGTTTTGACATAAAGATAAATTATCTAATTTCTGTAATCTATCTCAGCCTTGGACAGACGCAGGAAAATTCCTGGGAGGCAGACACTGGGTCTTTGAGGCAGCATGCAACATTTTGAAAGTCAGAACACAAATAACCTTGATATGAGAAACAATAATGGTCTCTGCCAATTTATTAAATTGCTTCTCTTTTCTAGTCACATAACTTCTTTGGTCTGGGTTAAGCTTGAAGAGGCTCTTCCCTCAAGTGCTCATTTCTTTAGAACACTTAGTCAACTAGTGACAGCTTTGTCTCTTCTTTACAAGAAACACAGAGTTGGGTATCAATATTCAGATTTAACATGAACACCTTTTTTTTTTTTTGGTATCTCAGAGATGTCTAACACCTATTTTGAACTGGAAAGCAGACAGGTTCAATCAACACATGGCAGGTTTTGAAAGGACTCACACATCCTTAATAGTATCTTTAAAACAAACAAACACACATAAACAAACACACAAATAAACACAAAAACAAACACACAAACAAACACACAAACAAAGAGCAGATAATAAAAAGGCATATGAAATATACTGAAAAGTATTCCGTTGAAGATCAGTGTGTAGGACCATAACCAACAGCTACTGAATGTGGTAGCCTGAAAATATATATACACATGATGATTTGGAAAAAAAATAGGGTAAGCAAGTTTGTTTCATTATTTTGCATGATTATCTTAATAGTACATTGCTTTTTAACTTTTGATTTTTAATACGTTTAAGAATTGGCTTAACAATATGCCATACAGTACTCAGCACTGCAATGCACCCATTGACTCAGAATACATCTAAACCTTTCAATTTTAATGTTTTGTTCCTTTCATTCATGACAAATTTTTTTCAGACTCTTAACGCATTGGAAAGGTCACAAGGACAAAAGGGGATAAAAGCAATTAACTTACTGAAATAAAACAATCAACTTAACACCAAACAGCAAGGGGCTTCTTATGCAGCTGCATCATTAAAAGTACATGTAATGGTGATTCTGAGTGAGACTTATCTGTTGCCACATCACCAAAATACTGATTGTGTTAATGATGTATCCCAGAGGCCTTGCACTCCACTGACACAAAGCAGTCACATGGAACAGCAGTGTACAGCATCTGAGACACCTGAAATGAAATCCTAATGTTGTAATAGTACTAGGTGTAGACCAATCACAGCCATCATAACTATTCCTAAATCTGAACCAGCTCTTTTATTTCCACTATTACTCTGATTTCTTTATAACCTCTCTCACCACACTATACATAGTAAGTATTACCACAGATCCTGCTTCTGCAAAACAACGGAACTGGCAGGAGTATCTCTCTGCAACTTTCAACTAGTTTATCTCGATAGCTTCAAAAGAATATATTAGGTCCTATATATTTCTTAAGGTCTATCCAGGCATAATCCTTAAGTATGGACTGTAATAAGTTGATATTTTCGTAATAATTTTAATCTAACTGGTAGACATTATTAGGTTTTGTTCTTCTGAAGACATCCACAATTTTTTAAATGGCAGTCCATGTGATCTATGGACAATTGTGGAAGGATCAGATTTGCATACAGGCTCTTAAAGTGCCTTACAAATTTTAGCATAATAGTATTATATGGATAATACTATGTTCTTAATGCAAGTAAAGATGAATTTACAATACTTTTATACTTCTCCCTGGAGGTGAATCTCAAATTTGTAACAAAAATTCCTGTGATGTCATCTGGAAAAGTTGTATTAAGAAGGATGTTCCTCAGTCAGATCCCCTCCTGCCCACACTTAATGTACAGTTCAGAAAATTATTGAATTTTTGGTAAGAATGCCTTAGTACAAAGCATCAATGAATATATATACACTGATCCATATGCCATAAGGTATAAATATACTATTTTCCCCTGTCAGTGGCAGATACACTCTACCTTTTGTATTATTCAATCCTTCTTTTCTAGAAAAGAGTAAAGTTTCTGTCAGGTTAAAAATGTAAGATGTAAATTAGAACAACTCCAAAGTAGACCATGAAGAGTAAGCAATCAAAGACATAAACAATTCTTGAAAGCATAAATAAAGGAGGAAGGAAAGTTAAGAAAGAATTTATGGTATGACAGGATTTTAAAAGACAATAACACTACAAAAAAAGCAACAATATGCTTTATTTTGTCACTTTACTCCAGCAGATGTACAGAGTTTCTGAACGTTAGGGGTAAGAAAATATTGGAACAAACAGATAAATTGAAAAGCTGTACTTCATTAGGCCTAGATACAGATATTCACAACTTCTGCTAGAGCCTTGGAGTCATCTGGCTGAACTGTGAACTCTAAGGCAGTAGTTAATGGAAAATGAAAAGGCTGCTGGGTAGCAAATCTACTTATCCTACGCTAGCTATGACTCCAAAATCATGGATACTAGCAGTTAAAAATGATTTCTCTAAAAGGCCTTGGTTAATTGGAAAGAGACAGAAAAGAGAAACTAAATCATAAGTTATCATTAACTGCAGTGGTTAGTGAATTAACAAGTTATGATACTGAAATTTGTGCAGGACTTAGCATTGCATAAGCTGTAATGTCAAAGTGGTAGGTTAGTGGAGAAAACAAATGAATATTCATGTTAAGGTATGAACTAATATATAATAGGAGCAGTATTTTAAGTAGTTCACAATGGATGCTAATAAGGTTTATAATTATCTGTAGGAACTCAACAGGGAAAAAAAAATAAAGTTACATTTCTTGCTACCAGTATGCAAAGCTTTGCAACGTCCTGCAGCATTAAAACACCAAAAAAAACCCCAAAACAAACAAAAAACCCAACACAAAACAAACCCCAAAGAACAAAAGAACAAATATCTCTAGAGAAGTAATGTCATCTATATAGACACATACATATAAATATATGCAGGAAACCCCCCAACAACTTACCAGGTTTTTCAATGTAATTTCTCCCCCAGTATGTGGACTTCAGTACTGATCATCCCATCTCGAAAGAGACAGTACACAAACAGGGCGGAATTAGAGCCAAAGGTTTCACACTGAAGCATTTTTATTTAAGGGTACACAATAACAATTGTGAGTTCCAGGGCACACAATGAAATCGTACAGAAATCAGGTATCACACAGGCAGAGCAGCACTTCCACATAGCCCTATGTGACTTTTACCTTTTAAGTCTAATTTTCAACTGCAAGGGGAATTTTAAATGCAAGATTTAAGACATCTAATTTCCTTTAGGTCTTCTGTCAAATTATACAAAAGAAATCAGGTGTTCTTTTCTGGAAAGAACATAGGTAGACTCATTGATACTGAAAAGCAACAAAATGAAAACATCAGAACATTTATAGAACTATTTCTACATTTACATATGTGTATGTCTAATCAAAATGCATAATTGACTTAGGTAATTCAGTACATTAACATTTTGCAGCAGAAGAGTAGGAACACACAAAAGAACAGGATAAACCCAGTAACTATGGATAATGACATTTATTGCAATTACTGTAAAAAAGGAAAAAATGTTGTGTGTCAACCTCATAATCTATTTAGCAGTGAGTTTGCACAAAAAATCCTCTGGCAAGTCACACAGGCAGAAACTCTGCAGATGACAAAATTGTGTATATTCAGAGAAGGAAAAGCACCCTCCTTCTTCCTCAGTGAACCAGCTTGTTTTCCCTCAGAAGTCACTACAAGTTCCTTCTCCCAACTGATCCATTATTTCACTTGGAACAAACTGGTTAAGACGCATGTTATCATGTGGCCATCACTATATAACATTAAACTTGAGGATTTCTTTTTGGTAGCAAGATGTGAATTAGTAAGACTCATGGAAAATACAACTAGAAAATTAATGTTTAAGGCTTTGAAATGGATTGATTGATTGATTGATTATGTTAGATTAGAAAATAAAATGCAAAAATCTGAAACCTTACAAATTAGCCATAAGGGCTGGATGTCAGAGCTCATTCAGCTTAGGCTAGAAGTCTGTGTAGGTAGAAACCTGGATTTCACTGCTTATCTCACACTGAATATGACAGGTACACTGTTCAGTTGGGTTGTACAGAGAATAGAAATTCAGAAAATGAAGGGCAAAGATAACTTGATAAGAATAAGAAAGAAATACAAATCAGGTAAAGCAAAACATGATTTTACATGTGGCTATTTGGCACCCTTGGCTTTTTATTAGAGAGGGTGGAGTATCAACAGAATAAATGCCATTCATTATGGGAATCTTCTTATTCAGCATGATACTTCATAGTGATGGAAAATGAGAGTGGAAAAAATTGTATGATTTTGATCTTACCTAATACCATCATTTTACTTTCATATTTTTAATAGGGAAATTGTTACTCTCTTCCTATACATTTTCAAAATGTACTAACACATCTCTGAATTTAAAACTTTAACATGTCTATAAAATAATTTATTATCTATTCTAGCATAGTATGAGAATATTTAGTACCTATTTTAATATATTAGAATATTTAGTGCCTATTTTAGTGTAGTATTAGAATATAAGGACATAAACTATGACCAGTTTTATACATATCAAAGGTTTATAATCTACTACAAACTTTAACAACTAGTTAAGGGAATATTAGATGGTAAAAGGGGAGCATGAGGGGGAAAATACTAGTGTCATGCATATCAGTACAGGAAAAGTGTGTTATATGACAATTTGGTGTTAAAAAATATGTTAATGTTTCCCACAAACCCAGCTCACCCAGACTTATTTTAAAACAATTGACATTGTATACTAAAAAAACACATAAATCAGAGCACTCAAGGACCCTATTTGCTTCAGATTTAAATGTAAATGTTTTATTTGGTTAATACATAGCTTGCACCTGATTAAAAGACAGATTCAGATTTTATTTAAGTACCTAAAGGAATGCAGAATATTTCATTGTTTTGGGAAGTTTGTTCTTATCGTTGATCTTACCATGAAAAAATACATACTGTTATTTGCATTAAAAGAGTTCTGGTGGCAATCTGAACAGATTATGAAGTCTTTCTCCATTAGACTGAAAATTTCACTAGTATCTGGTATTTTCCTTGGTATTAGACATTTCCACCAGTTTCCAAGCCCTTAGGGCTCTTTTCTGTAAGTTTTCTACTTTTCAGCTCCATCTTGCTGTCTTCTGGGCATTAGGTGTTGACACAACATTCTTCTCTATATATTATTTATGTAAACAATCTCTATTCTCCTAACCACCACTTATTTATCTATGTAACAAACAAAGAGAAAAACTCTTTTAAGATGCAACATGGTATAGTCTGTGTGTGCATATGATAGTGACTATTTTCAGGATAATTATTTTCAAGAGTAGAATCCCAATTTTGAAAGTGTCACATATGTATCTAATTTCAAAGCATACAACTGACCAGGCAGTTGTAAAGAATCTCTTGCTTTTATCAGACAAACTTTTAACATTCTCAAAGGAAAAATTCACATACATTTGACAATACTTTATCTTCCAAAAAACTTCTGCCTGGAATTCTAGTAATAATGTTCTATACTGAAAGCTTTTGAAGCGTTCCGTATAGAAACCCACCTCACCATTCTATTAACTTGTCTTTAACAGCATGGGTCACATTGCTTGGCTTTCTGGTTTTGGTTTGGTTTGGTTTGGTTTTGAGCTTTAGTATAACATTCACTGATTACAGCAGTTTCTAGAGTATTCCAAGATTCCTCTAAAATGAGTACAACATTTATCTACTTCTGAATCCAGTTCACCTGAATAGGCTGCCTTCACATATTCATCATAAAAACACTGCCTAATGCTGTCCTTAGAAACTAATTGCTTGGGAAATACTTCACCTCATTATGGAATATGAGTGCACTCTCCTACTTCTTTCCAGAAACAGAAAAGAAATAGATACTGAACACTTTCATTTCTTCTGTCATTACTAGCAATTAGATTTTCTTGAACATTAAATGGTATAATTTATATATATCTAAGGAGATATTCCTTTCTTCCCCTATATAACACAACATATATTCTATTGTCCTTAGCTAATCCAAGGACTATTCCTTACTCTCATTTCCACTATACTCACAGAATCACAGAACATTAGGGGTTGGAAGGGACCTTGTAAGATCATCTAGTCCAAGTCCCCTGCCAGAGCAGGATCACCTAAAGCAGATCACACAGGAACGCATCCAGCTGAGTTTTGAATGTTTCGAGCAAAGCAGACTCCACAACTTCTCTGGGCAGCCTGCTCCAGTGTTCTGTCACCCTCACAGTGAAAAAATCTTTTCCTTACGTTTAGGTGGAACCTCCTATGCTCCAGCTTGCACCCATTGTTCCTTGTCCTATTATTGGACATCACTGAGAAGAACCTGGCTCAGTCCTCCTGACATTTGCCTTTCACATATGTACAAACAATAATGAGGACACCTCTCGGTCTCCTCCAAGCTGAGGAGACCCAGCCCCCTCAGCCTTTCCTCACGAGGGAGATGTTCCAATGCCTCCATCACCTTTGCGGTTCTGCACTGGACTCTTTCAAGCAGTTCCCTATACTCCAACCTATACTGGTACCTAGGGTTCTAATTCATATCAAATTATATTTGCCTTCCCACTTTTTACACTGTGGTATTATATACATATTTTTGTCTAATTGATGGTCTCATGCTGTCACCAAACAAATTTGAGTTTTTAAAGGTTGCTTTTCTCAATCATGATACACTGGCTATTTAGGAAGCTACTAAGCTTCCTCTTTTTTAATTCATCTTTCAGCCGCAATCTCATATCTACTTACACTTTTAGCTCCAAAGACCATCACTCAGAACATGTTTAACTTTGAGAAATTTGTCTCATTGAAATACCAGTTCTTCTCATTATTGCTAATGACTTTCGTCTGTTTACTAACAGTAAGTATGAGCAACTTAAAACCACCAGTCCCTAGACAACTGTAAACTTCCATTACAATGATTAATTCATCTTTATCTAGCCCAGTGAATTCCAAAGCTGAACAAGTGCATGCAGGGTATCCAGCTATACATCTCCTAAACTGAATTCCTAAATAGTAGTTCCATGTTTCTCAACAAGGAAAGATATTAAGGAAAAACAAAAGAAAACAATCCATCTATTTTATGTTTTCTCATAGCTACAAACAAATTGTCCAAATACCAAATTTCAGGGTAAAAAATTGAGCATGTGTATGTATGCTTGCAGACTAGAAAGCGCATGAGCAAGGAGAGGATTACCAGGAATTGAAAACCAAAGTGTTTTTTTAAAGATCAACATTATGAAGATTACAGAGTGTAGTTCCTCTCTGTGGCAATCTAGTTTTTAAAATTTCTCTATATACATGGGTCATATATATATATAATTCTACAAACAATTAATTTTAGCACCTATTTGGCAGCATACACTGGAACAACACAGACCACAAGCTTGCAAAATGTATTCAGTTTCAGATCAAGAGTGCAGAATATTAAAAAGTATAACAAGTAGTTTGATTCCTTGCTAGGAAGCCAATGGTAAACCATTGGCAAGTCAGAAGGTAAGCCAAAACAAACTTATATGAATATCATAGCATACTCAGACAAGTAATTCTAACAGTTAAGCTCTCTTTAAGACATCTCTATTACATATGAGCTTTCATCTTTAAATTTCACTTGCTGACATCAGTTCTAACTATTACAGTGACAGATAGTTTTCATTGCAACTTTTTGACTCCATAAGTTCATAATCTTGTGAAACCTTTCTCTAAATGTGGTTTCCTTCTTAAGTGTGTATACTGTTATAAAACACTCAGTAGGAACGTTACAATGAATCTCATAATTTATTCCAATATGAGTTTTAGAAGAGGTTCCAAAATGATGTAACAGCAGACAGAGTGAACCAAATCAAAGACCCCTCTCACCCAATGCCCCTCCTTATTAAAAAGCTATTTGCCTTGTAAGGGGATATCTAGGCATAGACAAGTATACAGTGATGACTTCCTTGAAAACTCTCCCAATATCTGGCACTACACAACTCAAAACAGAGCTTGAGCCAGAGGTGTTGTCTATGTTTTTATACCCTTCACTGTATTCTTCTTCCTGAGAACATTTAAATACAACAGTCAGCATTCACCATGTCTTATTGTATTGTGTTGATTAAGCTGGAAATTTTAGTAAATACCTCTCACTTTTGGTTATTTACCTATTCCAAGGAATTAGAAAGGTTATCTACATATTCTTTTAGAACTTTTTATCAACAAATCTTTCCAGGTACAAGATGTGCCTTGCTTAACGATGTGTATACCTCTATGCCAATATTTACATGACCAGCAGGATGTATGCTAGTGCCTAATAAAAAGAACAATTAAGAGAAGATTATGGACACTTATAGTACCAAATATTTTTAAAAGACAACCTATGGCGGGAAAGGCTGAAGTGGCAGGAAACACAATAAATATCTGCCCATTATGCATGACTGCCCAGTCAGAGGCATATCACAACAGAAACTGCTTAATACTCAGGGAGACTCAGGGGGAGACCAGGGGGAGACCATATTGCTCTCTACAACTACCTGAAGGGAGGTTGTAGACAGGTGGAGGTTGGTCTCTTCTCCCAGGCAACCAGCACCAGAGCAAGCGGGCACAGTCTCAGGCTGCACCAGGGGAGGTTTAGGCTGGAGGTTAGGAAGAAATTCTACACAGAGAGAGTGATTGTCCATTGGAATGTGCTGCCTGGGGAGGTGGTGGAGTCACCATCATTGGAGGTGTTTAGGAGGAGACTTGATAGGGTGCTTGGTTGCATGGTTTAGTTGATTAGGTGGTGTTGGATAATAGGTTGGATGCAATGATCTTGAAGGTCTCTTCCAACCTGGTTTATTCTATTCTATTCTATTCTATTCTATTCTATTCTATTCTATTCTATTCTATTCTATTCTATTCTATTCTATTCTATTCTATTCTATTCTATTCCTACCCAAATGTGTCTCTAAAAGCCAGCCAAACAAAACCAAAACCAACCAACCACACCAAACCAAAAACAAACAAGAGAAAAAAACACCATGTTCTATTATATAGAGGATTATCATCACTGATTCACTCCAAATCAGGAAAAGAATGCTGCTCAGGGTCAGCAGAACTTTTCTAGTCCACCTCAGATGAGTTTCAGTCAGCAATTCAGACACATTTTACAGCAGCAGACCACCTACCAACATGCTTATTAACACATCACTTTGGAAGCTTTCTGATATACCTCTACACTTCTGATCAGTGCAGGGCTTTTCTCTGGACAAATGCCAGAGAATCATGACATTTGCAAAATATCACCACAGTGAATAGTATTCAATCATCCCCAAAATATACCAGATGTAGGAAGAAGGTTTGACACAGATGAAGGAGCCCTTTCTGGCTGCTGAGGGCAACAGGTGACGTGACCATATGCAAATGTTATATAGTTACAGTAATGATAGTGGACCATGAGACAACCTTATCTTTCATAGAAGAGTATCATAGAATATCTAAGTTAGAAGGGACCCAAAAGGATCATCAAGTTCAACTCCTTTCTCCTTGCAGGACTACCTAAAGCTAAATCATACAAGTATGAGCATTGTCCATATGCTCCTTGAACTCTGACAAATTTGGTGCTCTGACCACTTCCTAGGGGAGCCTATTCCAGTGGCCGACCCCCCTGTGTGAAGAACATTTTCCTAACATCCAAACTGAACTTTCCCTGATGCCACTTCATTCCATTTCCTCATATCACCAGAGTGCTATCAGCACCTCCCGCTCTGCTGCCCCTCATTACTAAGTTTTAGACTGTGATGCGGTCAGAAGATGTAGATCTTCTTAGTTACCAGAATAGATGGTGACTTCCACTAATGTAGACAAGTGCTCATTCTCTTTTATCCAGAACCTCATCTGTGGTTGTATGTTGTATGCTTCCTTAGAAGAAACTAATTTCGCCTAACCAAAGAGGAAAAGTAAGCAGTGCTCAGACCCAGAACTTATTCAAATGTGTTCATATCACCTCAACTTGAAGATTTAATTTATATGGAAGAAAATAATCTTCCTCCAACACAATAGCCTTAGAGCATCAACATTTTCTTAAAAGGCTATGGTTTTTCTTTTTTTTGGTCTTTATAATGGTTTTTCCCTCTTCTAGATCTGTTTATTGATATGCATGTCCTTTTATGCAGGCAACACTACCATGTTTCTCCTAATCAGTTGCATATATTCATCTTTGTCTACAGGAACTGGAGAACAGGTCAAAGACTGAATTCTCTAGTAGCCCTTGAACAGGGCAAAGTAAATGCAACACTTACTTGGTCTGAAAAAGGGGAGAATTCCTACCTTGTCCTGCCATTGAAATGCCCATAGTAGTAAAATAATCCAAATCTGATTAGCTGAAAACCCTGCTCATTATATCTTTGTAAGACTGCAATATTTAGGTAAGATTTCATAATATAGTAAATGTTATTCCCCCCCCCCATAATTTTAACATGCACTTGTGTAGAACTTGAGTCCTTATAAAATACACCAGGATTTTTGACACAATTTTAAACATCAAACCATCCTATATATTCTTGCCAGCTTACTCACAGCTTTGCCTGACATATTTATAAATTGTGATCAAAAGCATTCCAGCTACCTGAAAAGAAATTGAAAAAGGAGTGGAAACTTGCCTGTTCAGCTGTGGAAGAAAAAAAATCCATCTGTTTTGTACAAAAGCCTCCTGCACAGATAAAACGGCTAGGGGTAGAAAACAGTGTTTGTTTAAGAGGAACTTCTTACTGATAAACCGCTTTTCCTGATATTTAAATAGAACTTGCTCATATTTGGCTGATTTGACTATTTGAAAATATTAACACGTTTAATTTTCTGCTGAGATCACTAGATGTGTTTCTGAAGCGCAACCCACCACACATGATGTGTATCAGCAGTTACTTGCAATATTATCAGCTCTTTAGGACCTTAGAAGTAGGATTTTTAGAGTCCATCCAGAAAACAGACCGCTGTATTAGAATAAATAAAACTAGTTTTAAGGTTGTTTCAGTGTTGGTGGGTGGCAGTAGGGGGTCCTTTTTCTTTTTTTTTTTCTGTTTAGCAATCTCAATTTGAAACACTTTAAAACACCAAAATGCCAAGGGTGAGATCATAAGGATTTAAATGATGAAAGAAGCCAAAAGACAGTAAGTAAACAACACAAGATGGAGATTTTTTAAACATAGCTTTGCTTTCTCTTTTTCTTTCTGTTCTATGCCTTTTTTGCTCTGTCTTAAGTTTAGGTATTTATTCCTAGCCTTCTTGTATATTTCTCAGCTATGACTCCTGAACACTGAATAATATTCTGCTTGCCTAACTCAGGTGAACAGCCAATATATTAAGTAGCCACTAAATTAGTTACCAGCTTGACTTAGGCTTGTTGAGGTGGGTCCACCTGCCTAAGAAATTCACTTTGATGGAAGAAGATACAGCAGGCTAGTACATGATAGATCTTGTTAGGGGCTTGGCTGCTTTTACATAGTGCTTCCTTTTCTTAGAATCCATATAAAAATAAGAGACTCTCATTTTGCTCATAAATTGCTTTTTAAGATCTCTGAAACAGCTGTGATATCAAATTATGTATTGCAGCATACCTCTCAAAGGGAGTCTAACTGAAATCACTGAGGGTCTTTCCACGGACTTCAACAAGTGTTGTTATAGGCCCTTCATTACTAAAGTAGTGTCTTCATTAATCTCCCATATTTTGAAAACATAGCCATTTATTCCAGCAGAAAACACTCACTGCTGTTCTAAACAAATACTTGCTGAATTCTGAGAGTTTAAAGTACCAGTCAGGCAGTCAACTTTTAAAAATTGCTCACTACATGTTATCTTAAGTTGGTGCCATTCTTTCAGGCACAGAACACATCTATCATTTGCATTTCACTGACCTTGAATCTTACTGGTTACAGATGAAATTTCACCTATTCAAAGCAAACTGTTTAACCATTCAAACAGATATTTTTTTAAAGTGCATTTCAGGTTTTGATTTCCTACTCCTCTTCTTCCATTGAGAAAGCACTGCCTGAATCCAAAGGGATTTCCACATCTAGCTTTCATGCTTTTTGTAGCTACATGGCAGTGACCACTAGATTGGCAAATAGAATAATTGCCTTTGAGAGGTTTCTTTAAGGATGTTAAGAGCGTGAACTTCATTCTTTTAAAGTAGCTTAACTAAACGTTTCAAAACAAAGTCAACTATTGATCCAATTCTTTGACTAAAAAGTTTTCCCCATCTGACAATAGGATTTTCTACTGAAGACAAAATGTACATTAATCTTTCTAGTTTATTGTCTCTGGTTGACAAAGGTAGAATTACAGAGTTGCTGCACAAAGATTTATACCCTCTGTTTGAAATGACAAATCTACATACATTCATTGACTGATCCTTACAAGCAATCCTTACATCACTACTTGTCACCTGAGGAAAAATAGGGTTGTAATCTATGCTTTATTCCCTAGTAATATTGTTGAATAACTGTTTATTCTATAAGCACATTTGAGATTTCCTTGTTTGTTTACTGTAGTGATATAGACACATTTTTCCCCCTTGGAAGTGAAAAAGAACATCCAGACTGTCTATTTACTGACAAGGGAGAAGGGTGCCAATTTTATCCAGGAAAAAACCCTAACCAATTAACACTCTCCATCAAAATATCTGGAAAAGTTTGTACTAACTTTACAGGTTTTACACTTCTGTTTTCTACCACTGGGACATCTAATTTGAACTCTGATTTCTAAAGAGGGAGAAAGAGAAGAATGTCAATATTCTGTTTGTCACGTGTGTGTACAGCGGGATAAAACCAGCCACTGTGGGACACCAACGGGTTTTTTTCCACTGACAGCTGCAATGAGAAGCCGAGCTAGGACGGACACTGCAGAAGCAGTGAAGGGAATCCTTCATGGCAGTCTCTCTCACCTCCGCAGCTTTTAATTTACCGTCCCTTTCCTTAGGATAATCGTAGTCGTGTGCTTGGCCCTAAAGAATGTACAGGTGAGATCCACTGTGTTGTTCGAGTTGCATGCGGATTTGGGGGACGAGGGAGGAAAAGGGCAATAAAAACGACAAGCAAAGGTTCATCAGCCGATGAGACAGAGGTGAAATAAAGCTTGCTCTACACTGGTCACGCATAGGCTATAGCAAAAGATAAAAGCAAGGTATACAAGTACACTGCAGCTGGCGAGTCTGCAGTCTCCCTGCTTCATGCAACGTTACCGGAGACACAAGTACGTAAACACACACAGAGGCACTGCACACACGATTGTGCCCGTTTGCGCACAGGGCGACAGCCATACCCTCCTGTGCACGCACACCCGCTCCCGCCGCTGCCGCACCACGGCGGAGCCCGCTCCCACCGCATCGCGGGGGCCGCAAAACGCCGCCGAGGGGCCACCCGGGCTCCTCGCACCATCCGCCTGGTACGCGCCGGCCGTCCTCCTTCCCGGCTCCGCTCATCAAGCGTCCCCCTGGCCGGCTGCCCGGTCCCTGCCGTGGCCAGAGGCAAAGCGGGGGGGAATCATCCTCCCACAACCTGGTGCGGCAGACCGGCCATCCGAGGGGCACCTCTTGCCCGCTTTCTGCTCTCTCCCGGCACCGGCGCCGCGACTGCTCCGCTCCCGCCCGCCTCCGCTCCCGCCTCCCCGCGGCGCGCCCGCCCCTCGCTTGGCACCCGGCGCTGCCGCTGGCCGCAGAGCAGCCGCGACCACGCTGCGCGGCGCGGAGGGACCAGGGCTGGCTGGGAGGCGTGCGGGAGGGGAGGGAAAGGCAGGGGAGGGGGGAGGGAAGGGAAAATGAAAGGGAAGGGGGGGAGGTGTGTGTGGAGGGGGAGAGGGGGGGAGAAATCAAATAAATAAATAACCTCCGCGCCAATAAGAGAGGCAGTGGCTGCCGAGCAGGCTAGGATCGGATGGGAGAGGTCCTTCCCGGGCTGTATTTGTTTGTTTGTGACTGGAGCTGCAAAGTTCAGAGCCAAACGTGTTGCTTTCCGGCGGCAGCGACCGCCCCAGTTCACCTGCTCCACTGACGGGGCGCCTGCCCGGCCCCGGGCGGCCCCGCCACTGTGCGGGCCCTCAGCCCAGCGCTCTCCCTGCCACTGGTGCTGGAGGACGGGAGAGGAGCGCGGAGCTACGTCTCTCGCCTGCCCGCCTTCCCCTCCACGGCTACCGGAAGGGCAACGGACAGGTGAGTACCTCTGTACCGCACTTCTGCCCATCAGGGCGCGTAGGGTACCTCCGCTCCGTAGTTACCTGTCACTGCAGGAGCTGCTCATTTATCAAACTTTGCCTCCTGTTGGCTCCCGCACCCCCCGCCTTGACTCCCTCACCCCAGGCGAATGCTCGGGGTTAATTGGTTTTGCGCAGACGGAAGCCGGGTGGGGAGGCGGGGGGGTCCCGCTCTGCAGAGAGCAGTTCAGCCCTTGTCAGAAGCCGGGGCTGGCCGGAGCTCTGCGCTCCCGGCTGCCGCTCGGGGTTGCCGCCTAGACACCTTCGCCCCTGTTGCGCGGATGCAGAGGTGGAGTGGGTGCCCGGCAGAGTCAAGTACTTTTTTTTCCTGCCCGCGGGGCCCGTGCAACAGGCACCGTCCTGCGCAAGGAGGGAGGGCGGGCAGCGGAGCGGCGCCTCGCCCGCCGGCGTGGCGCTCCCGGTGTCCCCGAGCGGACCTCTGCCTTTTCAGGTAATTTCGCTTTGTTTCCCCACACATTCAGGAATCTGTCTCTACCGGGAGCTGGTGCCGCGCGGCTGCCTGCGAGTACCTAGCACCAGCCCTCGGAGGCACGCCTCCTCTTGAGAAGGAGCAAAACTTGCCGACCCGCTGAGGGGCGGAGGGGGTGTTGTCACCCGGCTGCGCGGAAGATGCGCTCTGGGGTGCCGAGCGGCTCTGTGCTCCCCGCCGAGGTTCCCCCCTGGCGATAGCGGGAGGGGGCTGAGCGGCGGGGCGCGGGCGCCCGGCAGGTGGAGCCGTGTGGAGCGGCGGCGACTCGGCTTGCTAAAGCAGCGTTACAAGCAGAGCCCCGTAGGCGCAGCGTGAACTGGCCGGTGTCCCTGAGACCGCGCCTCCGCAGCCCGAATGGGTCTTTAAGTTGGCTGCGGCGGGCGGTGAGCGAGGTTGCGGCGCGCGGGTGCGCGCCTCCCGCGAGGGATACGGGGGGCAGGCGGAGGCAGCGTGCTGCGGCCGTAACGGTACCGTGGCCACACGCTTGTGCTTCTGCGAGAGATTCTTTCTGCTTGAAGAAGATGAGGTTCTGGGGGTAGGATGTCTTAATTATCACAGAATGTATAAAAGTGTAATTGCTAAAATTATTCAATAGCGGTTAACAATTAAAAGATTATCCCACTAGTCTGCAGCTAGCAAGAAGCAACGGTACTAATTGGATAGTTAATGACATTTAAATAGGCAGGCTTTCTTGAAATAGTAAGCGCCTCTCTTGCAAGGAACCGAACAGGGCGTTAGAATCTTTAGTAATTATATTGCAATGATGGTAACACTTCTGAAAGGGCTGTGGTAATTAAGTTGTTAGCTTGGCCAGCAGCAGTGGGACAGACTTCTCACAGTTTTAGAGCATTAGCTAAGAGAAGGTGGGATTTGAATCACTTTTTCTTTGGAAGGTAAATATAGCTAAAACACCTTAGAAATCTGAGTGAAGCCAAATCGAAAGCAATGGAGTATTTGCATACTGTCGAGTGACATCTTCTTTCATCTTTCACTAACATTATTTGACTGAATTGATAATTGAACTTGAGATTTATGTCACTTACCTCTTACTACCTGGAGTTTCTTGTCACTTTATGGAACTTACACTGTTTTGAAATAGTTACTGTTTAATATTGTGAAGGCTGGATCAAGGATAGTGTAACAACACTCCTCTTGTCATCCTTTAAAAACTAAATGGCTAAGATAGCACCATCATTTTGGTAGTACCAACATGCCAGTTTAAACACTGTACTTCAATAACAAAGTCATAAATAAATCAGCTTCTGAATGGTTGCACTTCATTTTCTAAGCTCATTGTTCTCCACATCTCTCATGTTTCTTGCATAACTTTAAAATGTTCTATGAGAAACTCATACAGTAACTGCATAAACTTGTTGCATTCTGTTTTAAAAGTTTTCTCAGTGTAAGCAACACAGATGGGGTTTTTGGTGGTGTTTTGTTGTTTTCTTTTTTTGACAAAGAAAATGTTTCTCACTAGCTTCATCAAAAACATAAAGAAGGTGCCAGAAATGGAATTAGATATTAAATTTAACAAATTAAATGGGATAATCTATTTTAAGAACTACAGTGAATAATAGAACATAAAATTGCAAAGTATGTATGGGCTCTTTTATATCTATCTTTCATTCAGTCGATCTCTAAGTTTTGTATCAACAAAGTTGCGTCTTCCTTTGAGGTAAAAACATTACATAAATCAGTATAGTGCTGAAATGAAGGGCTAAAGCTGAAAGGATTCTGAATGTGTATCTCCCAAGTAAGTGAAAATGCTGAGCTTCAGAGAAGTTGAATTCACAGTCATAAAAGTAGTACATTTGCTTGTGTTAGATGCTGCATTTATCACTTGAGAGTCGTCCTCTTGTCGTAACCTAACTTTGTTCATCCTACTATTATAAGTACATTTCTTAAACACTTTCTTTGTTCTTGCATTCCAGAGTATTAAAACATTTCTTTTGATCATTACTCTGACTGACTTCTGAACCCCAATTCCATTCTATGCTCTCCTAGGTGAGCATTTCTAAAAATCAGAATAATGGAGCTCTTTTCCCCCTCATTTTTTTGTAAAAATGTTAGCTTAAATAAAGATGAGATTTAATGTTAAGACTTCATTTCCTCAAACCAGAGTATTGCTTTTCACAGAGCTAATAAATCGATAGCTGAATATGTATCAAAAATTTACAAAATGCTGATGTCTGACATCTGGATTTGTGGAGTGTCTTTGATAAAACATGGAGTGGGAGAAAATGCCATGGAGGAATTTTTGAACCCCAAAATAGAAGGAATGTTAAAAAATGTTTCCATGACATAAAGCTGTTTTGGGGAGTTGTGTTTAGATAATTTTCATAGATTTTATAAACATACCAGCACAAGTTTTACAAGGAAATGAACTCTGCTTGAAAAATCCTTCTAATGAAACATGGATAACTTTCTTCTGTAACATCTACATATTTTTTCCCCTGATCTTTCTCATCTCTTCATTGGTAAATTTATGCAAGAAGATTCCCCAGCACTATTACGCATATTCTTCTGTATTGCTTCCAAATTGTACCACTTGAGATCTTTCATCTTAATAGTCACAATATTGATGTCCTTGCTAGGTAGAAAGTACGTTTCTGCACTTTTGGCACTTCCAGTAGATACACACGAATGTTTCAGAAGTGGTATATCTAGAAGCATCGTATTTACAATCCTCACAGCTCAATACGGATGAACCCCAAAACTTTAATCTTGAAAAATGCAGTTTTAAAACTGAGGGTAGGGGAGAAGTTCTTAAATCTTACCATACCCATGCTTGTTAAATGGAGGAATGTCAACTTGTGGACACATGCCTGTGTCATAACAGTAAGTATCCTATGGTTGACTTTGAAGCTACAGTGTACATTGCAAATCATTCCAGGTGAAATGAATATTTGACAAACACACAAAATATTTGTTACTGCATTGAAGTGAAGGGGCTCAGTGTCTGAAAATATATTTCTAGTGTAGCTGATAATTATTACCTGTGATTGATACTAGAATATGACTTCTGGAAGGCAGTACTTCTGTTTTGTGTCTTTAAAATATGTTGGCTTCATGGATGCTCGGATTTATTTATTTATTTATTTATTAATGTTGTTGTAGTAGTTTAATAAAGATAGCAATTGAAGTTATAAACTATTAAATTCTATAGGCTTAGCAGAGTCATGGTCTGCAAATTATCAGAATGACTAAAACTTTAAATTACACTCTTATTTGTGCAATAATTTTGTACGAGACTACTTGCAGCTCTGTTATGAATATAATTTTGCTTCAGAAATTACATTCTTTTGTTCATATCTTTAAGAAAATGGAGGTTTTACATGTGGACCTGTTACTTCTGGACTATTAGTTTAGCAATTTAATGATGGATATTCTAGGACCAGGTTTTTTTTGTTGACTAGCATTTTGCCAGAGAAGACCGTTCTTGGTTTAGAATGCACACATGTACTGCTAAATATCTAAATATGTGCCTATATATGCTTTCTGTGTGAAAACTGATCTTTTGTTTAATAAATCTCAGCGGGAGGTAATCATTCTGCCTTAAAAATTGCTTTAGCAATTTTACTTACCTAGTATCTTGTACCCCAAACAATATATCTATTATAAAAACAGATTTTGCAAAGTTTCTCCTAAACATAGGAATCATTTTAACTGTAGCAGAGAGAAAGATCAGCACAAAGACTTTGCAAATACTTTTCCTCTAGAAACACCAATGAGTCAAAGATGATACTAGTTTTGTAATTCAAATCGCATCTCTAATCTTAAACTATTGCACTAAAGGCAGTCTGCCTGTGACATCCCCTTAAATCTACAACTCTTGAGAATGTCTCTTCCCTTTAATAGCTGCTAAATGTTCCAGTGTTAATTAAGAGGTAATGTAAGTGGAATCTAATGTTATGACAGCATAGTGGTCTCCTGTTGAATATAAGTTCCATGGCTAAGGAGATGCACTTCCAGAAAACAAGCATATTTCAGTGTTGCCTATACAATAGGAAGTGTTTCTGCACAAGCCTTAAATAATCCTCCCTAGAGAAATATGTTGATCGTGTTACTGTTGTGGCAGACTAATGAGAGAAACATCACTTTCCCTTCGTTAATTGAATGAAGGGACAGTTTACAGAAATCTGTAGAGTCACGCACGTGGTGGTTCTCTGCTCCAGTCTGTGTCTGCACCAATATGTGATATTTGTGCTAGCTGAAGCAGTTTCTTCCTCCAAGGGGAAAGGAAATTAGGAAGAGTTAGCTGTATTCCAGGATATGCCATCATGACTATTTGACAGTGGAGAACTGCAGTGGGCAGACTTACAGCCATCCCACTGTGCATGATTTTGACCCATATGGAGTATTTGGAGTAGGAGCATTTTGAACGTAAAAAAGGAAGCAGTCAAGCTGTTCATCTTTTCTGATAGACACCCAGTTTATCTGTTTATAAACAGTTTATCTGTTTAATCAGGAGTGATTCCATCATTTAAATAATGTTAAAAATCACATTGATTTAGCTCTGAGAAATCTGTGACAATATGTGAAGTACTGTTCCCACCCTGATCTGTACCTTTTTGTTGTAAACCTGTTTTCCCTTGGGAGAGCGTAACATTGGGATGTAGCTATAATGATGTTCAAATGAACACCAACCATTTCCAGAGGCAGGGAACAAACTGGGGAAGGCAGTCAACCAGCAAGGACTGAGCTTGTATTTATCCACTTTCAGAGCAAGTGGTACAAGGAAGAAAAAATTATGTGCTAATTGACAAGAGGACAGTGCCCCTAGGTCACAGCAGGAGTGAAGCTTGTTGAAGTTTGGACTGAAACACCTCCAACTCAGCTCTGAAAGATGTTGTCTGGGCAGCTAATTCCTTTTTTTGGTAGACTGACCATTAGATACACGATTTGAGATGAAGGCATTTGAACTATTAACAACATTATCTAAAATTGCACTGATGTATGCAGTGACAACCATCTAACATTATGAGTGACAAACCCCATTTAAGTGGATACTACAGTCCATGTTCAATATGATGACGAGTCCTGCTTGTATTTTTAGGACTACAACTTGGTATAGCAAGATATATGAAGCATAATCTTTAAATGGGAGCAAAGTCTGTTTAATACTTTTCTTTTTGGAAATGAAAAGCTTATATTTTAATTTTGATGTATCTCTGGCAATGAATCATATCTCAGCAACTGCATATAGTACAGTTCAGTTATATGCTAACCTCTGTAAATCACTGTATAACTTGTTCTGATATATTGTATAATTTGTTCTTGGAGATCAGAGATTACTAAACCCAATTTTATGTTACACTGAAATAAAAAAAAATCACATTCAAGGAACATACAACTCTTGTCAAGGTAATTTAAAAATATTTCTAACTATTTGCTACAGTGAAGGGGATAAAATACAGAGGTGAGAATCAAAATGGACTAGCTAATGGTCTAAGGGGAAATCAAGCTTTGGAGGGAGGAGGTGATAGTTAATAGAGATTCATCTTCGTCTTTCTTTTTTTCTCCTTCATTTCATTGCTGCTGATTTAGGCTGTAGGCAAAGGGTAGCCTGTGAATTAGGTACTGCAACTAAGAAGATACTGGCCATTCACTTAAAAGCTACTGTTAATTTAATTGGATTTTCAGGAGCCTTTCAGACCAAACTGCACGTGTATTCCTAGTCCCCTGCAGTAGGAAGCAAAATATGTTCATTTGCCACTGCAAGACTAATTAATTTTACTTCACTTTGCAAAAGATTTATTGTGGCTTATATGTCCCTGGGAAAAGGAATTGTAGATTGTTGTAAATTGCTCCAGAATTAAGGATGTTTTGGTTTTATCCATTAAATAAGAGTTGACTGGTTAGGGTTTACTTCAGCAGGAGCTAGGATTAGCAACACTGTAAGACAGACAGATTAAGAGTTAGATTTTGCATGCCTTTGTTAGATTCATTAGTAAATACTTGTAACTTAGTGAGTATGTGCTCACGTGTGCTTTTCGGTTTCTCATGCAAAAAATGGGGAAGAAGCTACACAAAAAGAATGGGAAGAGATTGCATGGGACTGATTGGCAAACCAGCAACAGCTGTTACAACAATCAAGGGGGATGACAAGTAGTTATTCTTTAGTAGGTACTGAAGGAATGAGGATTGGATTTAACATGAAGAAGAAAAAGGAAGAGTGATGAGAGTGGAGAACAGCTAAAGAAGGTTTTAAAACACTACCTTCTCAGAACTTCTTGGGACAAAGAGCTTAGTCAACAAGAGAGAAAAATTGTATTTTTTAAAAAATGAAAATAAGACTCCTCCTTTTTTTTTTTTTTGAGTAAGAAATATTAAGCTGGGCATAAAGTTTGTCTCTTGACGGACTTGTGATGTGCGGCAGAGGATATGGAGTGAGTGAATTTCAAATAGTACATGGATTCTTCAGGTTTAAACCAGGTGGAGGAGAGCTACTCTTTATATGCACAGTTTGCTTCATGCTGTATAGACCTGTGTTCTTGGAGGAGCTTTTAGCAATTTCTAAAATTCTCAGCCCTTATTTCCTTTTCACAGAACTTTATCCTACTGTCTTTTTCTCTGTTTTCTTCTGTGATTCAAGAGCATGAGGATCTGAAGATAAAATTGACCTAAATTGAAAACTCCTTGAACCAGTAGAATTGACTGGGGCTGTGATCACACTCAATTTCACACTGCTGCTAGTGTCATGTAGAGTAATACTGTGAAGGATTCTGTCAATTTTTGGTTCAGCTGCTAGTTGTCATAATGGTAAAGAATCGCAGGGAGAGTCACTATCCTCAATCAGGGAATGAGAAACTTTATTAGAGAAAGGAAAACTGGTATTTTCTCTGAAGCTTTCTTTTTTCCCCCTCATTATAAAGCTTTCACATAGAATCTTTTCATTTCCTGATGGAATATCAGCAGCTGATTTGTAAAAACTATGTGACATTTGAAGTCTTGGTTCCGTGCATACTTTACTTGATGGAAAAGCTGAATTGTTCCAACTCTTTGGCTGTTCATTTCTACTCTCTAACAACCTTCTCAGGATGGTTGTATACAGGACTATACACACAACGAATCTAAAGCAAGTAATTATATGGTGGAAAAAACAAATGGAACCAAGACTTTTTTAAACAATATTGAATCACCTCAGTTTTCTCCAAATGATTTTATTGGCGTAAATGAGAGTGCAGAGTAATGGTAGGATTCCCTTCTGTGAAGGAAGAGAATGTGGGGTCTGCTTTGGCTACCCTTGCCACCAATTGAAAGATTTGTAGCATTTCTACATTGTGTTTGGTATCATCTGTACTGTGTAATCAGGAAGTTTTGCAATTGTTTCATTAATATCTTCAATCTTCGGTGATCTGCTTTAAAAGCTAGAGACTAGGTACTAGGTCTGCCCCTGTACACTGCACTGGTTAGGCCGCACCTCAAGTACTGTGTCCAGTTCTGGGCCCCTCAGTTTAGGAAGGATGTTGACTTGCTGGAGCGTGTCCAGAGAAGGGCAACAAAATTGGTGAGGGGTTTGGAGCATAAACCCTATGAGGAGAGGCTGAGAGAGCTGGGGTTGCTTAGCCTGGAGAAGAGGAGGCTCAGGGGAGACCATATTGCTCTCTCCAACTACCTGAAGCGAGGTTGTAGACAGGTGGAGGTTGGTGTCTTCTCCCAGGCAACCAGCACCAGAACAAGAGGACACAGTCTCAAACTGTGCCAGGGGAGGTTTAGACTGGATGTTAGGAAGAAATTCTTCACAGAGAGAGTGATTGCCCATTGGAATGGGCTGCCCAGGGAGGTGGTGGAGTTGCCATCATTGGGGGTATTTAGGAGGAGCCTTGATGGGGTGCTTGGTGCCATGGTTTAGTTGATTAGACGATGTTGGATCGTGGGTTGGGTGTGATGATCTTGAAGGTCTCTTCCAACCTGGTCTAGTCTATTCTATTCTAGATAGGGAACAGGACAGGACTGTCTTGTTTTAGGTGGCAAGTGCACTTAATGAGTACAGGATGTGTTTTATCCTTGTAATGGACATAAGATCCCATTGTCTTGTCAAGATGTAATCACTTGTATATGCAGCAAATCTAAATATTTGTTCCCATTTTGAACATAAAAAATAAATTAGTTTAAGTTTAAGATTACTCATTTTTCTGTTTTTGTTTGTTTGTTTTCTACCATCTATTCATTACAGGGAATTTCATGAGTTTCAGATCACATACTGAAGATCCTATTTTATATTTAGGGTAGTAATAACTCTTAGCATAGCATAAGTAGTGTGCATCTGTTATAAATAATTCTTTGCTAAGAAGATTTTACATTCCTCTTTTGTTCACTCAATTACAATGACTTTTTCCACCCAGCAAGTTTTCCCTCTTATTTTTTGGTATCATCTGCTTCTCAGGCATGGCTGTATTTTTGCTATTACTATAGTTACCTGTATTTATGAGTTGTGATTGAATTCACAGTGGTCAGCCCTGACTGCTGTATCCTGAGCTTTGTAGGCAGCCTACAGGAAGGCTGGAAAGGGGCTGTTTACAAAGGCCTGTAGTGATAGGACAAGGGGCAATGGCTTTAGGGAAGAGTAGATGTAGGTTGGACGTTAGAAGTAAATTCTTTACCATGAGGGTAGTGGAACACTGGAACAGGTTGCCCAGGGAGATAGTTGAGGCCCCATCTGTGGAGATAGTGTCAGGCTCAATGGGGCTCTGGGCAACCTGATCTAATGGAAGATATCTTTGCTCACTGCAGGGGAGTTAGACTAGATGACCTTTGGAGGTCCCTTCCAGCTCAAACTATTCTATGATTTTATAATTCTGTGATTCTATGATATCCTTTTCTTTGAATCATTGCCCGACTATGTCTCATTGCCCTTCACCTTCCCACAGAAATGCTCTTAAGCTGATATTTTTTGAGCCAGATGTGACTCTCAGACAATCCTTGTGAATAACCTGTAAGCCTGGAAAAAGATCGACTGTGAAATCTGTGTATCAGCCACTCATGCTAATCATAGAAAGAGGAAAGGATGGGGTAACTAGATTAAAGTGCAATCTATTACCCCAAATAATTTCTTCATTAGTGCACAAATTATGATCTGCTTAACAGTTGTGCTCAGTGGTCACACTTGCTCAGAATAACACAAGAAGCATATTGATTGGGGTATTTCTGAAAGTTGTTTTGAAGCCAGTGAAAGAGAAGTGTTAGCTGCATGAAAAGCTTGTTGACTTATCCAGGGAAAAGATACATACTGGTTACATAGGTATAAGGCTTTATTTCAGCACTGTCATTATAATCCATCTCAGTCTTACTTTTAGGAGACCACTTCTAAGTTTAATGTCAATTTAAATTGCAGTGAATACCTTGTTCATATTTCTTCACTGCAGTGAAGATATCCTTGCTTATTCCAAAACAGCATTTTAGAAATGCCCATCATATTGGTAAAGTATCTGCAGTGACAAAAAGTACACAGTAAAATGTAGGGTGTAGAAAATAATATTGCACACTGAACTGCAGTAATTTCAGCCTAGTAAAACAAAAACCACTCCTGAAGCTATCCTGCATTTCCTTAACACTCCCTCACTATTCTTAAGATGATGAATGAATGTCTTCAACATGTTTAAAGTCTGCTGAGTCTGGACTCTTAGAGCATCCACAATACAAGTTTAAATGCCAGTAGGAAATGTTTTGTTTAAATGCCCTCAATAACTACAGTAGAAATACTGCTTCAGGGGGAGAAAAATGCATGTCATAAGCAACATAGTTCTGGAATTATGCATTCAAGCCTTCATCACAAACTTTCATCTTTACAAAACAAAAGCTATCATCATTCATACTTTGTGCCATCTTCAGAGAACGATGCCAAACCTGTCTGGCTAAATTCTGCATTAACTATCTTTTAAATGTTAAAAGGTGTTATGCTATGTAATGTACAGAAATAAATATTGTAGCTGCAGTTCTTTGAAATCAAGGATCAGTCTGCTATCCAATGTAATAATTTTTGCAAGGAAATTCAAGGACAGTGTGTAGCGCTCTGCAAAGTAAAAATTGTACATACTTTGCTTTCTGCGATTTTGCTACTGCAGCTTGCTCTTTCTTCCTCATAACTTTGGCAGTGCTACAAAATATACTACATATTGTAAATATTACAGTGATAAACCTTACATATTTAATATTTTAATGTCACTGCTGTGAAAACGGCTAAATACAAGTGGCTTTAAATGAGAAACTAATTTTAACTCACTGACAACTTAAGGGTTTACATGATTTGAGAGTTGTCACTATGTTCAATATAAGTACTTTGGCTATACCCACTGGTGAAAAACTGTTGAAAACATCCTTTTCTTCATGTTTGACATAATTATCATATGCCTTGCTCTTTCCACTTTCTTTCTCAATTTTAAGGGAATGCTTCTACTCTAAATATGTAATGTTTCTCTTTTAATAGTATCTCATAATTAAACCAAATCAAACCCAGAAAACAAAATGGTCCTTTTGTCTCTTTTAAAAAAGGACCTAAAGTCCACTGTGAAAATGCTTAATGCTAAACTACATCAGCCTGGAAGCTAAAGTTCTAGTTTTTTGCTGAACTAGTAGTTTTTTTTTTCTTGGTTACTTTAATCTTGTGAACTTCATATGTTTCCATTCAAATCTAAATAAATAAAAGATTTAAACATGTGCTTTCAGTGGACGGTTGCTAAATACTTTCCTGTTGAAATGTGCATGAAACTTTTCTGTAATTTTTGTTGTTAATGGTAATCTTTTTGTAAACTCAGTTCCCAGCTGAAAGAACTGTATTAATGTAAAGATTAGCAACTGTGTGTAAAAAACCTCAAACCAAACCCACACTCTATGCTTTTGAAAGAAAAATGGTGCTATTTCTGTTTTTACATTGTGGTTTATAAAATAGAAAACCCTCAGTTATATGTATTTATTTTGTATCACTTGTCAGTATTATGCTGGTTTCAAAATCATTAAATCCTGAATTCAGTTTTCCTAATATTCATGCATGTTCAAGCCAGAGTTAAAAGCATGGCAATGAGAGCATGCATAGAATAACTTTCAGTACTGTAGCTCCAGCATCCGTCTAAAGATACATCACTTTCAGAGGTCTGAAAAATCAGATGTTTGGAAAAAATGGCATGATGCTAATACTTGTTTTCTTTTACATCAGTTCTTTCTCACCTCTTTTGATAGTACCCATGATTTTGCTCTTAAAACAAAGATTCTGTTGTGATTCTGTTCCAGTGCAAAATAATTTTTACCACACATCTGAATAAATTTCATTTAAGAGCATTCATAATTATTTCTGGCTTTGAGTGTTATCTTGGCTGTGCAGATATTATAACCTGCTCTGTGCAAACAAATGACAGAGATATTTTGCAAAGAACTAGCTGACAGATCAATAAGAGTGACAATCATTTGCTACTTGAAGATGCTTTGTATTAAAGAGCAACTTTGAGAATGGTAACACTCTAGTTTTCTGTTGAGATGCTGCTCCTAGGTGTGCACCACTAAGTGCATAATTTAAGCCACTGAATACTGAGGAGTTTTATCTGCATTCTTTGCAACCTATTCTTGCAAGAATGATAACATTTATTTGAGAACTTAAAATGAATGAAGTGCTGGTAAAAAGTGAACGTTGCTCAGCTTAACTGAATATCCTCATTTGTTAGCATGTATGTACCTAAATGCTGAAGAATTCACTATTCTTATAAGAGGACATTAACACCTTACTCATATTCTGGTTTTGTGGAGTATATCTATGGTTTCCTGCTTATTGGTCCAATTTGGATTTAAATTCAAAACTTTCCAATAGTTTCAAGCTGATTAGTACCTGGTTTTTCAATTCAGTTGTCTGATTGCCTTATTGTCCTATTTATCCTCCATATTTTAATTTACTGTAATAAAGGTGGTAAAAAATTCAAGTAAATAATTTATGATGATCTTCAAATTAATGAAGGGATATTATTATATTAATAAGTGAATTCTGCACCTTCTCTGGTATTAAATCTTCATGCTTTAAAGTGTAGCTGATGAGAAAATTAATAGCTGTCAGTGAATTTCAGATGAAACTACTTCTATTTCCAGTGCACTTTTAAATTTATTTTTTATTTAGCTTTTGGACAGAATGAAAGACTATGGAAAAAGTTTTATCGTTGCTTTATTTTCTTTCCATTGTTTGATTTGATATGCCTCATTCTCTTTTATTCTGTGATAAAAGAGCTAAATGCAACCTTTGTCATTGGCTCTGGAGAGGTCCTAGACAAAATAATTTTCTACTAAACTGAAAGATTCTCATAGTCAATAATCACTTTATGTAATAGACATATATCTTGTAGCTGAGTTATCATATCAAGGTGTTTTGTTGTGAGGAATTTCTGTAGGTAGGCCACATCCACACGTTTCTTGAATACCTGCAGGGACGGTGACTTCACCACCACCTTGAGCAACCTTATGCCAATGCCTGAGCACTCTTTCCATAAAGAAATTTTTCCTAATGTCCAGCGTAAACTTCCCCTGGCATATTTTCAGGACATTTCCTCTCACACTGTCACCTGATACTAGAGAGAAGAGACTGACTCCTACCTCACTACAGCCTCCTTTCAGGTAGTTGTAGAGAGCAATGAGGTTGCACCTCATCCTTCTCCAGGCTAAACAATCCCAGTTCCCTCAATCACTCCTTGCAGGCCCTTCACCAGCTTTGTTGCTCTTCTCTTAGACACACTGCAGCAACTCAGTGTCTTTCTTGTGAGGGCCCCAAACCTGAACACAGTATTCGAGGTGTGGTCTCACTAGTGCTGAGTACAGGGGCATGATCAGTTCCCTACTGCTGCTGGTCACACTATTCCTGATACAGGACAGGATGTTGTTTGGCCTTATTTGCTGCTTGAGCACCCTGCTGGGCTCATGTTTGGACTGGTGTCAACCAACACTCTCAGGTCTTTATCTGCCAGGCAGCTTTCCAGCCACTCATCCGCAATCCTATAGCATTCCATAGGGCTGGTGTAACAAATGCAGGTCTTTTCCTAATATAGATGTTATTGGCTGCCTCTGCTGTGTATGGTCTGGATTTTCTGGATATATGGTCAGGCACACATTAATTCAGGGTGGTCTAGTCTGCCTAGTTAGGGTTCAGGTCTCTGCTTCATGGAGAAATTGTTTACTCATGGAGAGACTGCAGTGAGTTGGTCAATAGAAAATGCCAGGTTTACTGTGTTTTGTCTGAAAACTCACATCTCTAGGTCTTGGAAGACTGGCTCAGGTCTGTACATTAGAACCATCTCTTCATCCAGGTACCAGAAATCTGGCAATTTTTCAGTAGGAATATTACCTAAGTGAGAGGAGCTTATTCTCTTTAAAATGCAGGGTATACTGATTGCAAACAACTCTTAGTACTTAGGGCACAGACAGTGGAAATGCCAATCTTTCAGTCTACCATCTTTTGAAGGAATTAAATTAGTAACAGAAACATCAGGTAAATTTATTACTGTGCAACAAGTAATTTTGTGAGAGAAGTAGAAATAACCAAAGAGCATTACTTTGAGATGCAGTGTATATGAGAGATCTTGGATGCACCACTGGATTGCTTTTGCTTTGTTTTCCATTACATAGTTGTTGGGTAAACAGATTAAATCCTATGAGCAGGAACTAGAATCAGTGTCTAAACTCAGTATGGTTTGAAACTGTTGATCGCTAAGGTCGTAGACACACAAGCATTCAAGGTCAGAGCTGGATATAAAAGAATTGGCATTTAGGCATTGTTAGCAAATGTCAGCTATTGTACCTGAAGAGTGAATAGCTTTAGAAATAAGTTTACTGAAGTATATAAGGCATCTTTCTATCGTCACAATATCCTTATATGCTTTACAAAACCAAAATGTCTTTTTTTATTTAATGTGTCAGAGTGTCACTGTTACAATTTTGACTAGCGGAGAACTTTGGCAGAGAACTTGAATGGAATTCTAGGGTTCAAACAACCATGTAGATCAAACAACTGTCTTATTAGGAGAAACATCAGGGGAAAATTTCTGTACTGTTTTATTGTCAAATGATAATGTTTAGCAACTTGCTAATAAAAAGGAAGAAAGTTAAGACTGTTTAGAAGCTTGTATAGTGGCAGTCCCGTCAAAAGCTTTGAAGTAATCAAAGCAATTGCTTAAAAACAAAAAAAAGGAAAAGGTGTAAATCTAAATTCCATGGTGATAATGTGTGTCCCCCTTAAAAAAAAAAAGAATGCCTTCTGTATTTCAGAAAGATCCATGTGGGGGTGAAAATTTATCTCCAGTAAATTCTCAGTCATGGCACATACAGTAGAGTATCTTACCCAATTTAATACTATCATTTGCTCTGTTTACCCCTAATATATATTTTTATTAGTCTTAAAAGCTCCTTGACTTTTTCCATCTGTGTGTACAATTTTTCTCTTGGTGCCAACCAGTAATGAAGGGTGTATGTTAACTGGACAGCTGTCTTTCCCTGTACATCTTCCTGTATTTAATATTCTTATGAATACTCATAGAACTCCTAGATTTGTTCTTTATCCAACTGTTTAACCTGAAACTACAGAACTTTTCAGTTCACTGAAAACTTGTGTTTGTAATTTTAAGAGAGTGGTGGTATGGCAAAAGATCGGAATGCTAATTGTGCTGCATTTCTTTTTACTATAAAAATCCAGGCATTTGTATGTGCTTAAGCTTCAAATATAAAGCAAGATGATTTTGTCTAATTACCAAAACAAGAAAGAGGTTCAGCTCATAAACCATAACAGAAGTGCTAAGTACTGTTTATTTCTCTTTATAACAATAAAGAACTGAACTATGCTTTTAAGATGAATGAGCATAATTTTCATAAAATTCATCTATCTCACTACAGCTAAATGTGTGTAAAATAAAATGATGACTTGCATTTGTGTAGCCAGCAGGTCTTAAAGAAGGGCTTTGAGGCTTCTCTATGCCTTAAATGTAATTTTAACTATTCATAAGAACAGTGTAAAGGAATTTTAAAGAATCAAATTTGGAAGTCTAGAAAAGGGTTTCTTCTTAGTGTTTCAGATTATGCATGGTTCTTACATGAACATTACTCTTTGTAGAAAGGTTTAGTTAATTGAGGAAAAAATGTAGAGAGACTTAAAATGTTACCACCAGAAGTGTGCCAGCCACTTTACTAGAAGCTAGTGTACATTTCACAAATGGTGAGAGAGAACTGAAGTTATAGTGATTATTGCTTACAGTCAATAAAAGGATCAACTATGAGTTTTCCTGAATGTTAAGGCTGGTTCCCACTCAATGCTCCATGCTTCACTTAGTCTGACATGTGACTTCCAAGAGTATGTACACTGCACTGGTTAGGCCACATCTTGAGTACTGTGTCCAGTTCTGGGCCCCTCAGTTTAGGAAAGATGTTGACTTGCTGGAGCGTGTCCAGAGAAGGGCAACGAAGTTGGTGAGGGGTTTGGAACACAAGCCCTATGAGGAGAGGCTGAGGGAGCTGGGGTTGCTTAGCCTGGAGAAGAGGAGACTCGGGGGGGACCTTATTGCTCTCTACAACTACCTGAAGGGAGGTTGCAGACAGGCAGAGGTTGGTCTCTTCTCCCAGGCAGCCATCACCAGAACAAGAGGACACAGTCTCAAGCTGCACCAGGGGACGTTTAGGCTGGATGTTAGGAAGAAGTTCTATACAGAAAAAGTGATTGCCCATTGGAATAGGCTGCCTGGGGAGGTGGTGGAGTCACCATCATTGGAGGTGTTCAGGAGGAGCCTTGATGGGGTGCTTGGTGCCATGGTTTAGTTGTTTAGGTGGGTTGGATTGGTTGATGGGTTGGACGCGATGGTCTTGAAGGTCTCTTCCAACCTGGTCTGGTCTATTCTATTCTATTCTATTCTATTCTATTTCATAAGCAGTCCTACAGTACTCCTGCCCCTATCACAGTTTAATTGTGAGACTTAATAAACAGAAAATGTAAGTGACATTGTTACATTGTTTGAGGAAAGCACTGAGGCCACTGTAGGGTAGAATCCAAGTAATGGACGTACAACAATGGGGAATTCTGAGGTAGGCACCTACCTTGAAATAGCCAGAGAGTGTGAGTGGAAAATCCACTGTTCTATTATTAGGTTAATTTTTTACATAAAAGTTGTGTGTTGTATGACAGTATTTGTAGTGAACAACGCTGAGAACATGATGATTTACAGCAGCAAAGTTCATTGTTTCAGTTGCATATAAAAACTACTTTACAATACCACTTCCATGTCTGTTGTTTAAGTACCTAAATATAATACTAAATAATAGTTATTCTTTATAACACATAGTATTTTTGTGTATTAAGGAATTGACATTCTGCACTTAAAATCCATGAAGTGAGTTTATTGGAAATCATACCATCCTAAACATGGGCAGAGTTTTTTCTGAAAGGGTCGGGATTACCACATTACCCTTAAACCTCAACCTATTTTGTTGCTTTGTGCAAGTATCTCAATGGCATTTATTGTGGATTGCTAAGTTACTAGCAGAATACACAGTGATTTTGTTTTGTGCACATAATTTTACTGCTACATTTTACTAACTAGGTCTGCTAGTTGGTCTATCGCATATACTTGTCTCATCTAGCATCATTTGGGGATGCTACTCAATATACAGCTCAACAGTTCTCAAGGAAATTACAGACTGGGAGCAAAATAAGAAAAGACTACAGTTTCACTTATCTTTCATGGTTCTAGGGCAGTTTATCTACATTTCACTTTGTCCATCAGTGGTGAGCTTGAGTGCATGCTGCAGAACTGGAAGACAAGACAAGCTTGTATTAAAAATGTGCACTAACTTGCTAACACAGATAGCAAGCTCTGTCCTTACAAAGCTTGCAGAGAAAACTGTATATGTTTATTATAGCCTATGTCTGGAAGAATTAAGCAATTGCATATAGTGTCTTGGAATCAGTATATATACTTTTGGGTCAAGACTGATTGGTAACTCTCAGTTTACAAGGAATATATTCTGTGTAGCTTTGAAGACCACTGTTTACACTGTGAAGTACCCTAAGGAAAGATCAAGTTCCCCAAGCAGTTTGGTGTGCACTCACATTCCTGTGACATAGGAATAACATGAGGGTTAGTGTGAGGCAGTCTGATTTGAGTAGCTCTGGGGTGTGGTTTTATGAGTGGACAGTGGGGTTTTGGGGAGCTTTGTTTGGTTTTGTGAACAAGTAAGTTTGAAGGTGAAAAGACTTCAGAGACTGCTAGGATTCTATGTTGCTTGGGCAATCTAGGATGCTGCATGCTACGCTTAGTGTGTATTGATGCAGACTTTGGAGGACCCTTGGTAATGGTGCCTAGATTTCCTCTTAGAAAAGGCTAGAATATTTACCCTACAAATGAACTCTGCATGAATATGAAGGTCATTCTACCACAACATACCATCTTTGACATTCTAAATTTCAAACATACTGAAGAATGTTACAGGTGCATGTTACATACTTTGGGAAGTAAACTTGAATTGTGTTGAGGTCCAAGTGGTGTGCAGCTACACGCAAACATCTGAAGAATCAGAACAAGTCTGACGAGCTATTCATGATGGTTTTTGAAAAGAAACAGTATGTGTCTTCTCAAGCAGTTCAAAATTAATGCACTGATGAAACAGGCAAAAGATACTTTCAGAATTCTCACTGGAATTATCAAAGATCTCAAGATGAGTACATTCATTTTTTGGGGGGGTCAGACGATCAACAATTCAGTTTTTCTTTGATCTAGTCTTTCTTTTGATGCATGGTTCTTCTGAATTGAGAAACTTGCTGGTTTTTGTTTTCAGACTGGAGAACCAGTGAAGGTCTGATTTATCCACTGTTTCTTGAATAGGCTAGCTGAGAATGTAATTATGCATGACAGCATTCGGATATGTTATACAGCAAGGTATGGTCTTTTCAGTTTTTTGCAATGGAATTATTACTGAGTGGTTGGCTGAAATTACTCATTCATCTGCTGGTTATTTCTTAAGGAAGGATTCTAGGTCATATTATAATGAAAAAGACTTAAATATTTCCTAGCCATGTTAATCTTACTGTCTAGTAGAACAGTTTCAGATTGTCTAGTAGAACAGTTTCAGATTGTCTAGTAAAATACTAATTAACTATGACTATAGAATGTAATGGCATAGTCGTTATACAGTGTTCCTGTAATGCATTACTTATATGCATGCATATATATATATACACACTGTTATGTATAGAATCATATAGTTGTTTTGCTTGAAAAAGACCTTTACATTTATTGAGTCCATCTATTATCTAACTCTACCAAGTCTGGTGTTAAACTGTGTCCCTTAGCACCACATGTATGCATCTTTGAAACCTCTCTAGGTCTCCAGGAGTGGTGATACAATCACCTCCCTGGGGAGATTATTCCCTGTTTGATAACCCTGCCAGGGAAGAATTTTATTCAAATACACAATTTCAGCCTCCCCTGGTGCAACTTGAGGCTATTTTCTCTCATCCTGTCACTTGTTACTAGGGAAGAGACCAATGCTCACCTCACCACAACCTTCTCTCAGGTTGTAGAAAGCAATAAAGGCTCCTCTCAGCCTCCTTTTCTCCAGACTAAACAATCCCAGTTCCTTCAGCCTTTCTTCATAAGACCTGTTCTTCAGACCTGTTTTGTTCCCCTTCTTTGGACATGCTCCGATGCCTCAATGTCTTTCTGGTAGTGAGAGCCCCCAAACTGAATAGAGTAGTCAAGGTGTGACCTCACTGGTGCTAAATATGGCTTTTCTGGTTCTGCTGGTCCCACTGGTCTCATATTCAGGCAGCTGTTGATCAACACTCCCAGGTCTTCCTCTGCCAGGCATCTTCCAGGCACTCTCCCCAGGCTCACAGTGTTGCATGGGTTGTTGGGACCAAAGGGCACAGCACAGCACATGTGTTTGCTTGTGGTGCATGTAGTTGTATACTTAAACTAAAACTGCTGTATACACTTCAATATTATTTGTAATCATTCTGAAAAGATGTCAACAGTTTCTGCAAGCAGTCAAAACTAGGAAAATCATGCCATATGCTTTCACCAGCCTGTTTATAAATTCTGCCACTGAGACCCTTTAATCAGTAACAAGTTTTGTACTTGGTAATCAATGGGCACTGAGTGATCCTTGCCTAAAGCCAACTCAAGTGATTCCCATGTGCCTCTATGAGAAGTCAGTTTTCTTTTGTTGTCTCCAATTTATTATTGTAAATCTGTAAAGCAGAGGGGAGTGATCCAGTGCCTTTTGTCTGATATCACACAGCTTTGCTGGCCAAGTCTGGGACAAAAATACAATAATTTCTTTCTGACAGAAACATCCTGAGAGTACACACTTAATTCACTGCAATGAGAAATTGGAGTAACAGTTTCCTGAGAGATTGTGATCAGTAGGGACTGCATTATTGTTCCTTAGTTCCTCCTTTTTCTGTCTCTTCAGGAACCCAGATGTCAGATTTTTGACAGATCTGTGTGTTATGGTCATTGGAGGAATGCCTGAAAAAGATAGGCTGCTCATCCAGTTCTGATAGACTTAGAAAAAAACTGTTCTTGAATAACTGAGGTAAATGCGTAGCCATGATGAGATCCAACTGACTAGCAATAGCTAGTTATTGAAAGGAATGCGGTTGTGAAAGTTCTGCTGTTTAGTGTCTGTTTCTCTTACAACCTGCAGAGGAAGTTGGTTTATAGGAAAGGTTGCTTATGTTGGGCAAGATAGAAAAACAATTATGCTTGCAAATATTATTTTTTAAAAGAAAGAACCCTGAAATCCCAGCAAACAGCTTGAAAATATGCTTTTGAAGATAGAGATTTTACATTTTGGAAGAAGGAAGTATCAGATGAAAAGGGAAAGGAATTTGACCCAGTTAAATATAGACATGCATTGATTTATTTAGAGATGGAAAATAATTGAAAATTTTGTTTCAACAGTACTGTTTGGAATACAGAATAAGAACACAGCTTGGCAAACGTGCATGTGACTTGCCTCAGTAATTTTATTGATTTTAGTTGGAATTCTGAAAGGCTTATCTGCTTGGTTATCATTTCCTTTTAAAGGCAGAAATTAGAAAAAGTGTGGTGTTCTTTTTGCAGGTGGTTGTTGCTGGTCTTATTTTTTTAAGCAAACATGAGAAATTCTATAAATACATCAGGAGCAAGCTAAACTGGCAGGCAGATTTGAAGGGCTACTTAAGAGCTGATTGGAACGCTACATTCTCTGAAGAGTAAAAGATAGTTATCTGTCTATGACTTCTGAGGGCTTGAAATGAAAAACTAGTGACACTTTTACATAATTCTGTATTTATGTATAAGGAAGTTACATAAATAACTCACAAAAGTATTTGCAACAATACTGAAGGGAATACACAATAAATCAGTAAATACAATAATTCTTGAGAATTGCTAACCTGATGTTTTCAGATAACTTTCTAGAACTTTCTACTGCTTGATGAATTAACTAACTGTAGTTAGGATTTAGCTCTTGTAGTTTGTCCCACTGAATATAGTTGTGGCATCTAGCATCACAGATAAAAGCAGGACATGAGTAATTAGAGAACAATCAGGCACTTGTGCAAAAGCTGTTTGATTATTTGCTTGCTCTTACAGGAGGAAGCTCTCTGAGAAATCTAAAACTTGCACTCCAGTTAAATTACTCAGATGTCTGGTAGCCTGCACTCAAAAAAAAAAGTTTGAACTTTTCAGCCTATGCTCTAAGTGATTGTGCTTCACTGGCTCAGAAATTACCAAGCGTGTGACTGTGCTGACCTGATCCTTGTTATTTGTGCTCCTAATGCCGTGGGCCAGGATTTCAGGAAAAATTTTGAAGAAAAGCATGTGGGCAAAATTATAGCTCCACTGAAGTCTACAGGAAAAGTCATAGTAACTTTGTTGAAGTTAGGCTCCTCTACTAACAGTTTTCTCATATGTGTTGTGCCCTAACAAAGAATTATTAAACTATGAAATAGAAAATACTGTACGATTACATAATAGGCTTAATATGGAGCACAGCTGGACTTTTTTGATATTTTCATATTAAAGTTACAGCAGACTGCTAAATTGAAGGATGTTTGATTGCAGTAAGTGAAGTGGCAGTTTCAGTGAGTAATATGCCTCTCTCTCCTCCAACATGCCTGTTTTCCTTCATCCTCTGCAGTTCCTTCCTTCCTTCCGAATTAATTTCTTCCCTCCCTCCTTCCTTCCCTCCCTCCTTCCCTTTCTCCTTATCTCCTCTTTCTTTACCAGAAGATTGACTTGCTCAAACAAATAACAATAAATTTAGGATAAATCAAAGGAAATAATATTATCTGTTTGTTAAATAATGTCAGTTCAGACATCTGGGATTATTTTTCATGCATTCAGGCAGAAAGATCAATCAGCAATTGCTAGTTTTTGCTGTTTCATTTCCCCTCCAGATTCTATTCTCCTAATAGCTCAAATGCATATTCTTTTCCTTATTTTGTTTGTAGGAAAAATACTGTTTGGAATGCTACTATAAGTATCCTGAGAAGTTGGAAGGTTGGTTGTTTTTTTTCATTTATAACAGAAGAGTTCTTTTGCCTAATTTTATTTTATATTATTTTTGTTTCTTTTTTTTTTTTACAAGTAACTACGTAGGAGGAGGTCTTACAGTTTATCCATTAAAGGAGAAGAGATGACACTTATGACAAATGATGGATATTTTTTTCTAATAAAAGAGTTTAGGAAGCATACTGAAGTGTTGGGGTTTTTTGTGTTGGTTTTTGGATGGGTTTTTTTTATATATACATTATAGAAATAACACTTGTCTCATTGAAGGAGAAAGACAGGTGACAAATTTGATCAGTTTTTTTTTTTTAGCTTTTTATTCTGTAGAAAAGAATGGGAGATGCCTATTGTTTCAGGTTTTGATCCAATAGGAGATGTTTGAGTTGTGAATTGACATCACTCTTGCAAGTATTTATCCTAGAACTGCCTGATACAAGATCAAGATTCAAATCCTATGAAAGGCCAAAGAACAATGACCAAAGCATGCAAAAACGTATAGTAGAAGAAACAACTGGAAAAGCAAATTTGGTTTTGCAAAAAAATATTCTAGAAAGCAAAATGCTTAATTGCATATGTGTACAGTCTGTCCCAATGTCTGTATCATTGTAGGTAAAGCCAGAGTTGCTGAGTGAATGGAATCTTAATCATCATGTACCAGTAGCACTCCCACTTTTTTCCTACATTCTCATGATTTTTTACACCTTTCCTGTACTCCTCCTCCCCACCCACATCCATTCTGGTACCGAATTTGAGAAACAGGAAGGAAAAGTAGAATTGAATTGTGTGGTTAATATGATATTTTGTTCTGCTAGGAGGATTTTTTTTTTTAGTATTTTTTTTTGGTTTTATACTCCAAGGTCGAATTATTTTGGGGTAGCTTTGGTTTTGTACCTGTTTTGTCTTGAATGTATTGCCCATAATTTTGATATAGTTCTTAGTGGGTTGGGTTTCTTTACCTGTTAATTGTATGCATGGGAACTTTGCTTAGTATTCATTCTAATATAAAACACAAGGTAGTGTTGCTAATAAATGCAACATTTTCTTTATAGGTTTTGGGGTTTTTTAAAATATGTGCTATGTGGTTTTGAAAGCTTTGTTTTTATGCCTTTGGGAGTAAATTGGAAAGTTCATCCAGCAGTGCTTCTCTCTCAGAGGATATAACAGGCATTGATAATGTACTCTAAACAGTAATTCTGTAGTGACATCAGACTGCACACTGACAGCAATCTGTTGGGTGCAAGTGCCAAGGTTATAATGCTTTCTGGGAAAGTGACTGATGTCTTTAGAAGGTGTGTTGGATTTCAAAAGATATTTTACTTTTCTTTAAAGATGAAAGCATTTTTAATTTCTCTAATGCAAAGTTCTGACTCTGTAATACAACAAATAAATTACTACTTTCATGAGAGATTTACTGTTTGAATGTAGTTAAGTCCATCTTCATTTCAACATAATTACTAGACAGTTAAATGGGGTTTTGGTAAATATAACAGTCTGTTTTCTACTTTTATGAATTGAAAGCAAAATTACAAAGTTGTGCGATAGAATATTCTGTCTTTATTGTTTGGTTTTTTTAGTATGCTTAAGTTGTCCTATGGGCACCATTTATTAAGAATTGCAAGACAAGTGGAAATTTCAGTTAATGTTTCATTATTAGTTAGGGTTAGGTGATTGGTTGGACTTTGATGATCTTGGAGGTCTCTTCCAAGCTGGTTGATTCTGTGATTATTATCTTAATTATTCTCTAAATGAAAGGGATCTTAGATGTGGTAAACATAACAAAACTTTTTTTTAGTCACAAATACTGTTCTTCTTAGTTAAAAGACACATTATTAACTATGTAATCCATTTCATAAATACTTTCAAATGTTTTTATATATATATGTTTTCATTTTTTTTTAAAATTAAAAACAATTTTCTATTGACTGACACATGGTTAGACCCTTAAAAATGACATGGTCAAATCTTGTATGTGAGAAGCCAAGGAGCCAAGACACTCATTCACCTTTTTTTACTGTAGCTGAGACAAAGCAAGGTATAAATCAGTTTTACATAACATTTTCCAGTACTTCTTTGACCTTTAGTGCTGTAGTTTGTGTTAGTGCACTACAGCTGCGTTCCCTGTTTACAGAATGTTTATTTTCAGGAGGGAAAAAAACCCCTCCCAAAATCTAGATTTTTTTACTGCTTTTTCTTAAATTATTTTCTTTGTTATTTGACACTTAATTTTTCATCATACTTGTTTTAAGTAACACGACAGCATTGCCAGTTTTGTCTCAGCTGTGTTAGGCTTTATACCAAGTCTTTAGCAAATTAGTTAGGTTTTACTTATTTTAAGCAAATATTTGTTAAGACATTTTAGAGACTTGGGGTGTTCTTTTTTTCTTCAGTCTTGCTTTTAATTTCCATAGCTATTCCTCTCTGTGAAGCTAAACCACTTAAAAATGGAGGTCTGCTGCAATACATCAATACCAGTGCTCTATAACCTTTCTCAAGTATTTTTTGACACTTGGCATCAAGCTAAAGACAAAGCTTCCACGTATCCTGGTTATATTTTCATTTCATATAAGCTGTTTCAGACCTATGTAGCCTCCTGGCTTTTTGCTATTTCTCTTTTGGTCTTTTTAAAACGTTCAACTAAATGAAGAAAAAGTGTGTTCTGGCTTGATTTGTCCAAACTTGGTCATAAACTTGCAGTATTTACTGTTAATTTCTGATTGGCAACTGCTCAAAAAATGACCAGCAAAGCATCAGAGGAAAGTAGATGAAATGAATAAATGAAATATTTATTGAATAAGCTTTCATTAAGAGATCAGTGAATGTAGACTAGTGAGTACTGGTTGCAATCTAAACATCTAGAATGTAATATATTCAACTCTGAAGATGGAAATCTATTTTCTGATATTTAAAACACTTGCTCTAATTTTCCACCTAGTCAATTAGAACCACATAGTCAATTAGTGTTGTTTTTGTTCTTTTTGCTGCTCTGGAAATCAAAAGTTCCTTGTTACAACTACATTGATCTCATATTGTATGTAAAAATCTTACATAGAGCTTATAGGGACACCAGTGCTTGCTCTCTGTAAAATATTTAATCTCATTTTAAACTAGAGATTTTTCTGAAACCAGAGAAGAAATTGAAAGATCTCATCACTCTCTAGGTTTAATGTCCTTTGTCCTTTTTTGTTTGGTTTTGTTTTAAAGAAATATATTTTTCTTCACACTTAGACAAGCAGGAATGTATCCTATTTCCTCAGTGAGAAGAAAGTATTAGAGTCTTAATTTAAATATGAAAACATGGGGGGGAAACAGTGTGTTCAACACATTTAAGCTGACTGATTTTCACGGTACAAATTGCTTTGATATGCCAGGAAAAGTGTGAAGCTTACCCACTCACCAGCATAATCATTAATTACTTGGTCTTTAATTAAGTTGATATATTTTTGTTCCTATTACTTGTCTCTAAGTTTACTACTCATAAGAATAGAAGATCCTACTTAGGGCTTTAATCTTCAAGTTGACTGATTTTTAGTTTCTTTGGCTGATTTGCAGTCTATCCCTTAAAGTTGTCTGCTTTCAAGTAAAATGCCACTCTTCCTTGAGAAATTATAGAGGCAGTATTAAAAACTGTCTGAAGTTCTGACGGGGCTGCTTTTCATATGTGAGTGGTTATAATGCTGGTGTAAACTATTGCTGTAGAAGTATGAGCAAGACAGGCAGTTTTGGAAAGCTGAAACAGTGGGATATCTGCACTAATGGTAAATAGTGTACTCTGGCAAGATTATCTGTGTCTTCTGTCCCAGTCAAGTGTCCTTCTGTTTTTGCCCAAGAAATGACTTAAAGGCAAAAGTTTCAGTAGTGCAGAAGTAAATCATAACAAGTTAATGGAAAAGCATTCACTGGTATTTCTGTGCAACAGCACTTGTAATAAATCTGTATCAGTGTACTAGTGAGTAACTTTTCTTTTGCATGTCTCAATTCTTCATGCACTCTTGTGTTCTGCAGTCATAAAGAAGTTGGAATAATTTTTCTTTTATTCACAAAGGGTTTTTTTGTTGTTTTCTCTAGGCATTCATGTTGAGATATAATCATCCTCTACTTACACAGCCCCTGAACAATATTCCATATGCTTAGATTTTCAGATATACAAAGGCCCTTTTTCTGCTTCACTTTTCATTTATTTCACTGACCCGCAATTAGCTTTCTTTCAAAGTTTATACAGACCACGTAAGCAGTAGTAATTTCCAGGAGGTTTGTAGTGCATCACAATAAATACCTGAAAGTACTATCATCTTCATATGATTTCTTGAACATGGTGCTTTATAACTTTAGTTACTATATTCAGAACTGTATTTTCACTCAATATATTTAAGATGTTTTTCAGGGAGGAGGAAAAATGAAAGTCCCTGACTACTTGAAACTAAATATCATTACTGAATTGCAATCATGCACTTCAAGAAAGGAGCTTAACATTTTTAAAAGTAGAAAGCTATGAAACAGAAACCTATACTGGAGAGGATATAGGAAATGCTCTTAAAAAGTAGGGAAGTATCTGTAGAGCTTGTGGGAATCATGTTTTCAAGGTTCAAGAACTTCTACATTTGATGATATGGTATATGGAATGTACAGGCATATTAAGTACACAGGATATTAAGTACACTTATAATGTATTAATGGTCTATTGTATTAGTGGGGGGGGAAAGAGTTGTTTGTTAATATTTTTTTCTTGGTGGTTTTGGTGATTTTTAGTTTGGGTTGTTTTGGGGTTTGTGTGTGTTTTGTTTTGTTGTTTGGTTGTTTTGGTTTTTTTTTCTAATTCAGGTAAATGAGAGATGAGTTAAAATTTGTTCTATTATTCCATAAAAGACTAATCTATTAAGTCAACACTGGGGCAAATGGAACCTGAAATATCAGAGATAATGAATCAATAAATATACCAAGTAATAAAATCGTTGTCATGCCAGTATTTTCATTGTGGTATGATTTCTCCCTGGCAAGTGGCCACTGTCATTCTGGGTCCCTTCCTGTTAATGTGATAGAGAGTAATAAAAGTATCTCTTAGAGGTATTAATGTGACAAATCCCAATACTGGATAAATAATGAAAGACCCATATTAATCCTTTATAACCTTTTGTAATAAAGCTTCAGTATATATCAATTTACATTTTAAGATCTTTTCTCAGAGGATAAAGATCTTTTTCACTGTCACATTTTACAGAGATGGAAGTATCCAACCCATTCAACACAGAAATGAACATGAGTAATAGTGTTTACATTATTGGAGCATTGATACCAATTTTATCAGCATGTACTGGATTGAAACATTTGCACATAACTTCCAAGAGAATTGATAGGCTTGTACTAGTTTCATCTATATAACAGAGATCTCACAAAAACCAGGGAATACTTAACATACCTGGTTTTAGGGGTTATCTAAAATAATTGTAAGACCACAGGGATATGACAGCAACCACTTCTTGCTCATTTGCTGACTCCGTAAATCAGCCTTTACACAAGCCTGGGGGAGATACCAGTCATTGAACTAGAAAAAAATTAGCTTGTGACTGAGGGAAATTGAGCAAGGTTCTCTCCTGCCATGACTTGCTCTTCTGAAGCACAGAAAAGGAAGTCTGTCTGCGTTACATTCCTGTCTGCAGGTGAGCCGTTTGCTATTATATGTTGCTTATATTTGGTGAGTCATATTTAGTCTGGATCTCTCCCTGCCCTCCTCTCCCACTGTGCTTAAGAAGTGATGAAAATGGAAAGTGATATTTTTGAGCATATAAATATACTGGTGGACATGGTGACATGCCTCAAGATTCCAAATCTTACTGATTCTGTAGATTGTATTGATTGCCTCGTTTAAACATTTGTCATCATTAAATGCGCTGGGTCAAAGAAGATGACACCAGTGACAGAACTGTTAGTCACAGAAGAATGTAGTGACAATTATTGACTGTGTGATAGTGATCAAAATTGTCAAAGTAATTTTCTTCATTCAGAACTGAGATCTGAAATGTTTTTCTGGCATGATACTGCTCGTAGTACACATCCTTGGTACACTTATGCAGGGAAATATTCATTCACCGACATTTAAAACCATCATGGAATGATATAAGCAGTAAAAATCAGTTTGGGGAGTTTCTGGAAGCTGTTGAGTTCCTCTATATTTAAAAAAATAAATAATTAGTTTTGTGTATTGGCATTGAGATAATAAAATAGTTAGTGAAGCAGCTGCTGGGCTGCAAGCACACATTGCTGGCTCATGTAAAGCTTTTCATCTACCAGTATTCTCAAGTGCTTCTCTGAGGGGCTGCATTCAATTCCTTCATCCCCTAGCCTGTATTAATACTGGGAGTTGTCCCAAGTCAGTTGTAGGACCTTGCATTTGGCCTTGTTGAACATGACAAGGTTCACATGGGCACATTTCTCAAGGTTGTCTAGATCACTCTATATGACATTCTGTCCCTCAAGTGTGTCAACCACATCACAGCTTCATGTCATCTGCAGGTTTGCTGAGAGTACACTTGATCCCACTGTCTATGTCATTGATGAAGACTAATCCTACACAGTACTGGGCCCAGGATGGACCCCAGGGGGACACCACTCACTACTGATATCCCTCTCAGATGACTAGAAGCTGGGCAACGTGGTGCCCATCCACAAGAAGGGCCAGTTGGAAGAGTCAGGGTATTACAGACCTATCAGCCTGACCTCAGTGCCAGGCAAGATTCTAGAACAGGTCATCTTGAGAGCAATCACACAGCACTTACAGAATGGCCAAGGGATCAGGCCCAGCCAGCATGGATTTAGGAAAGGCAGGTCCTGCCTGACCAACCTGATCTCCTTCTATGATCAGGTGACCCGCATGGTGGATGTGGGGAAGGCTGTGGATGTAGTCTACCTGGACTTCAGCAAGGCCTTTGGCACTGTCCCCCACAGCAAACTCTTGGCCAAGCTCATGGCTTGGAGAACAGCACTCTGTTAGGAACTGGCTGGAGGGTCGAGCCCAGAGAGTGGTGGTGAATGGTGCCACATCCAGCTGGCAGCCAGGCACTAGTGGTGTCCCCCAGGGATCAGTGCTGGGCCCCATGCTCTTTAACATCTTTATTGATGATCTGGATGAGGGCATTGAGTCCATCATCAGTAAATTTGCAGATGACACCAAGCTGGGGGCAGGTGTTGTTTTGTTAGAGGGTAAAGAGCTCTGCAGAGGGACCTTGACAGGCTGGACAGATGGGCATAGTCCAAGGGCATGAGATTTAACACATCTAAGTGCCAGGTTCTACACATTGGCCACAACAACCCCATGCAGTGCCACAGGCTGGACTCAGAGTGGCTGGAGAGTGGCTGGGCAGAAAGGGACCTGGAGATAGTGGTTGATAGTAGGCTGAACATGAGCCAGCAGTGTGCCCAGGTGGCCAAGAGGGCCAATGTCATCCTGGCTTGTATCATGAATAGTGTGGCCAACAAGAGCAGGGAAGTCATTTTGCCCCTGTACTCAGCAATGTTTAGCCCACACTTTGAGTATAGTTCTGGGCCCCCTCAGTTTAGGAAGGATGTTGAGTTTCTGGAATGTGTCCAGAGGAGGGCAACAAAGCTGGTGAGGGGTTTGGAGCATAAGCCCTATGAGGAGAGGCTGAGGGAGCTGGGGTTGCTCAGCTAGGAGAGGAGGAGGCTCAGGGGAGACCTTATTGCTTGTCTACAACTACCTGAAGGGAGGTTGTAGCCAGGTGGGGGTTGTTCTCTTCTCCCAGGCAACCAGCACCAGAACAAGAGGATGCAGTCTTAAACTGTGCCAGGAGAGGTTTAGGCTGGATCTTAGGAAGAAGATTTTCATAGAAAGAGTGATTGCCCATTGGAATGGGCTGCCCAGGGAGGTGGTGGAGTCGCCATCACTAGAAGTGTTTAAGAGGAGAGTGGATGGGTTGCTTGGTGCCATGGTTTAGTTGATCAGATAGTGTTGGATGATAGGTTGGACTTGATGATCTCAAAGGTCTTTTCTAATCTGGTTAATTCTATTCTATTCTATTCTATTCTGTTCTATTCTGACATTGAACCATTGACTACCACTGTCTGGATATGACCAGGCAGACAATTCCATCCATCAACTCCATCTGTCTGGTTTAGAGGGAGCAGTATTTTGGGGGACAATATGAAAGGCTATACAGGACTGCAGATAGGTAACTTCTGTACATCTTCCCTTGTCCACCACAATATGGTTTTGTTTGCTTTCATTCAAGCAACTCAACAAATCTCAGATAATGTATTGTATATAATACCTTAGAGAAGTAAAATGAGGCAGTGGCAGGGGGTGTTGGGAGGGAGATTGGGGTGTGGGGGCTTTAAGGGGGGTGGGTAATGGTGGTGGTGATGCTGTCTAGGTAAGTCTGTACTTAATATTCAGAAGAAAATTAGATAGAAAATATGCCTAAAAAATATAAGACTTTCTGATGTTTACTTTAGTAGATGGAATGATTCCAAAGGCTTTGTAGTAACATTGAAACCTTCCTGACCTTTTGCATATTAAGGTTTTATAACAGCTAAACAATAATGATCAAGACAGAACAGAGATAGTGACCTGTAAATGAGCAAAGGGGACCCACACAGCAGTAGGGGATGAAACACAAATATCTTCCTTTGCATGCTTAATATTGCTGCAGTTGCCAAGACTTGGTGTAATTCTGTAATAGTCTCAGCTGTGTCCTACTGCAGGTTCTACCCATGTAGTAAAATCTGTAGGAGAGGGGAACAGTTTGAGTCAGACTCTTATCCTAGCCTCCTTAAAGATATTAATGTGGGGAAAGATAATATCTGCCACACAAGTTGGTGTTTCATACATCTCAGAAATTCAGAAATTCAGTAGCAAAAGTATACTTCTTACTCAAACCAAACATCCGACAGACCAGTGAGATCTTGGAACTCTACCAAGACATCAATCTTTAGCAAAACTGGCACCTAAGGTAATACAAAATTAAGTGAATAACCCCACAACACTCATTCTGCTGTCTATGTAGGAGATTTACTGCACCTAAACCACATTTCTATTTGTCTTTAGCCTCTACAGAATAAAAGCAATGCATAAATTATGTATTTTCAAATTATAGGCTGCTAAAATTCATAACTATTATGTTGTGTAATGTTTACAATCTTCTATACATTTTGAATCATCCCATATTATTCCTTATTTGACTGGTGATAATCCACAGGGTAAGCTGCATCTCGCTAATGACGTAGACAATGCAGTGCTGAAAGAAGATGAGAGCACTTCGGTATTCTTGAACAGTTGGATTTATTCTGTGACCAGACTTGTAGGAATCTGGTGAAAGAGTTGAATCAATTTAAACTGTCTGATCTGTTCTGGATTTCTAGTATGTCATGAAGTTGCTTGAGCTAGTCTTCTATTGTGCACACTATGTTTTCTGGTTTTACGTGCTTTCTGTGGTATTTTAAAAGCCTGGGTTGATGGAATTGGAGCTTGAATTTCTTCATATTTTTGGTTTTCATAGATCTGAAACCAGATTGAAATTTTTATTTCAAAAGTTAACTGAAGTTTTAGAAAACTTAACATTGTCAGAAGGGCATAATACACTACAGTGAAAATGCAACCCTGCATTTTGCCTTTTTTTTAAGGTTTGGTGGTGGCAGAGAGTTTTACTTTTGAGTACTTTTGTCTTTGGACTTCTGTCCACTGCTACATACATCTATTAAATATGTTTGGTACTTACAAATAATATAAGCCAAACAGGAAACAGAAAAGTCCATATGAACTAATAACAGTATCTATGAATCTTTGATCATCCAAGACCTCTAATAAAATGTATTAATGGCGATGAAAAGACTGCTATTGATCCCAGCAGGTTTTTATTATTTGGATTACAGAGTTTTCAAAATTCTATGATTTTGTAAACAATGACTGTGGTTTTATATGTTGTAATATAATTCTAGGACACAGAGTAACTGTTAATACTACAGAGAATTTGTGTATTTTCATAGCCTGCTTGCTCATCTTTAATGAAATATACTTGTGCTTTCAACCTAAGTTTTTATTCAAACAGTTGTACATAATTATAAGTGAAGAACAAACATCTGCATTTTGTCATTTTCTGATCCCTTTAGTTCCTTCAGATATAAGCTTTCTCTTACATTTAATTGAGCAAGTTCTGATTTTAGTATAGAAGGACATTAAAGTTTATTCACTTTAGAGTGCTTGTACTTTTGGTGTAATTAACATTAAATAGTGTTCCTTGAATTTTGTAAGAGCCAAATTATAACATCAACAGCAACTTTGGTTATTGCTTCTTGCCTAGACACCCCTCCACTCACCCCCCACCCCAGTTTATCCAATATATAGGATACATAGACCCATTGCAATATATTAAATGAAACACAGTATTGGATATATGTTCTGCTGTGTACCACCTTGAAAAAACCAAGCCCAACCTGAACCTCTATAATATCCCTATCATCTACTGATAAAATTGACCAATTAATCTAATATATTTCATTGTAGTTGCAGAAAGATCTCAAAGAATGAAGTAGGAAAATAATTAGTGGGAAAAGATGTATTTTGGACAGAATATGTAAAACTCTATAATGATTTTTGGGCCTAGGGGAGTGATCAGGAGTCCAGGAAAGTAGATCAGTGTAAAAAGAAAAACTGTTAGGGCATGGAAAGCAATTAGGAACTTGGATACAAATGTTGCAGCCCCAGGAAGAACATTTGTCTTTCATGGTGGATTAAAACAGCTTCAGCTATTCTCATACTTCCATGTTGTGTTTGTGAGTGTGGAAACTTGTGGCAATTACAAGCAAAATACACTGCATTGCTGAAATTAAATATTTATGGTACTTAGAAATAATAATATATGACTGTATAATATAAAATGTGAGGTTTCTTATAGTTGTTTTCAAATCTAATTTTTTTTTTCTCCTGTGTCTGCAAGATATACCCTCTGCAAGAGTACGTTCGCCTTTGTTACATTGTTCTTCAGGTAACATAAGTCTCCCTCTTATGGCATTATCTATCAGTAATCATGGAAGGAAAAATGAAATGTGTATTATCGTCTTGCTTGATTTTAATTTTTTTCTTTCTGGAAGGACTAACTGTACAGTGCTTTATAAATCCCATCATGTGAATTGTTGGTATCTGTGACTGCCAGTTGGCCTTCTTTGCAGAGTTTATTCAACCCTTTAAAGGAATTTTAAAATTATTTTTTAAAAATTAATCTGCATAAGCTGTGTCCTGAAATTGAAAAGGAAGCTTTTAAGTCGTATTCCTAAATATCCAGTCTTATTCTGAGGGTTTGTCTCAACAAACAAAACATACTTCAAAATATGTTTCCTGATTTGTTGGACAGTGAATATAAAAGTGCAGATGAAAGAACCCACATAATGGTCTTACTTTATTCCTAAGTATCATGACCAAGAGTCTAAAAAAACCCCTAAAAATAAAATAGCCAGTAATACAAAATTATGGCATCCTAAACTGATTTGCAGTGCAGAATTCTTACAGTCTGCTTCCTGAAAATTTGGTCTGTGTTATTTCAGCTCTAGCACCAAAATCAATAATGATTTTTATAATCCATGGCAAGGCCTAAAATGAAGAAAATAGCCAACAGACTTGAAGGTTCACAATACAGTTGGGGTTTAGGCAGAATTTTTTATTAACTTTTGTCTTGTGTAATGCTTCTGAAATTTAGAATTAAATATCTGTTCTAAATCAAACTGAGAAAAGTCTCTTAAAGTGTTAATAAAGCCTTAATTTATTATGACATTTTGAGTCTAGCAGAACCTAAACATAGCTGAAGTTATTTACTAGTGATAGTACTAGTTCACTAGTAACTATTTCACAGAAACTGCAGACTGATCAGGGAATTATGGAGTCATAGAATGGTCTGGGTTGGAAGGGACCTCTGAAGGTCATCTAGTCCAACCCCCTCTGCAGTCAGCAGAGACATCCTGAAGTAGACCAGGCTGCCCTGTTGAGCCTCACCTTGAATATCTTCAGGGATGAAGCCCCAGCCACCTCCCTGGGCAACCTGTTCCAGTGTTCCATCACTCTCATAGTAAAGACCCTATTTCTAACATCCAATCTCAACCTACTATTTCCTCGTTTGAAGACATTGCCCCTTGTCATATCACCACAGGCCTTTGAAAATAGTCTCTCTCTCCATAGTTCTTGTAGGCCCCTTTCCGGCACTGGAAGGCTGTTATTAGGTCTTCCCAGAGCCTCCTCTTCTCCATGCTGAACAACTCCAGCTCCATCAGCCTGTTCTTGTAGCAGAGGTGCTCCAACCCCCTAGTCATTTTTGTGGTCCTCCTCTGGACCCGCTCCATCAGGTTCATGTCCTTCCTGTATTGAGGGCTCCAGACCAGGATGCAGTACTCAAGGTGAGATTGCACCAGAGCAGAGTAAAGTGGCAGAATCACCTCTCTGGATCTGCTGGCCACTCATTTTTTGATGCAGCCCAGGATGTCATTTGCTTTCTGGGCTGCATGCACATACCATCTGCTCATGTCCAGGTTCTCATCCATCAGCACCCCTAAGTCTTTTCCCACAGGGCTTCTTTCTATCACCTCATCCCCCAGTCTGTATTGATAGCAAGGATTGTTCCAGCCCAGTCATCACTTCTTATATTTTGTTGTGTCATTTTTACTTCTACCATTAGAGCATGCTAATGTACAATAAATTGAGAAGACTGCATTTGGTATTTGGTGACCCTTTCTCCAGATCTAGGAGTAATAGGAGCCTTTAAGATCCTTAACCAAGACAGTGAGACTTTTTCTACAATATTTCTTAGTATTTTTGTGTCTGGAGTAGAGAATATATTTAAAAATATGAAGCTTTAGAACTACTGTAATATTTGGCTAATACAAACACTTTCCTTTTGAAAAGCAAAGTTAAAATGTACTGATGCATCAGTATCTAGATACTACATGGATTACAATTAATTTCAGATGCCTTTAGTCATGTAAAGCTTGAAGATCTAACCCATTTTTCAATGGAAAGTAGCAGACGCTTCTGAAAAGGTTATTTTTCTCACCTTGAAAGATACATGAAGGAATTCCGGAGCACATTTGATGTTGGAGCTGTTGTCAGGACTCCCAGTTCCTTCCCCATGTTCTGCACTCTCCAGCCCATATGCCCCAAGGTCCGGTGGCCAGACTCTGACCAGCTCCAGCTGCCTATGAGCTGGCACAGCTGTCGTGGATTAGGCAGTGTGAAACTGCAGTGTTGTGAGACAGACAGATCTGTGAGCTCAGATCCTTGCCCTTGGTTGTTTCCTAAGACGTGTTATAGGCAGGATTATGTGTAAATCCTCACTTTGCTGATCCTCACCTTCACTTTGCCCTCACCTTTCTGACTCTTGCTGTTAGATATGCCTTATCACTGTTAACTGGTATAGTTAACACAGGGCTGTGATTTTTACCCTGAATCATTGCAATTTAGGAACATGATATGCAAATGTCTATTTGAAGAAACTCTTATCAATGGATACGAAAATAATGATTTCTATTCAAGTTCATTTTGGCTTCCTGTCTTTATTACAAAGCTTTATGATTGTGCACTATAACACTGTTTTGGGGTTTTAATACTAAAAGACCAATGCTAGTGTAGAAAAAACTCCTGGGATTTGCAACATAGAGATCTTTAGTTCAAATTCACCAGTATTTTTCAGGTTCTTAAAGGAGCAAATAAATGTTAATGTGCCTTCTGGAACTTAAGCACTGCCATACAACTCTATGGACCTGTGGAAAGCTAGCAGTCACATAATCCTTAATATCTTTTCTTTCCTTCAATGGGATTGTTCTCTCTTACACTGCAGGACAAAGGATGGATGTCTAGTATGGTTATCTTCCCTTATGAGGGCGCTGTGTAGCAGGGTGCCTTCTGTTCTCTCTATTGTATATTTATCTAAGGGAGGAGGAGGCCTGTTCCTGCTAATTAGCAAGAACAGACAATGCTTTCTATACACTAACGAGAACAGAAAGAGTCCATTTCATGTGAATGCTTTTTTCCTTCTTTTTTTTTTCTTTCTTTTTTTTTTACCTTCTTTCTTTCTTTCTTTCTTTTTTTTTTTAAGTGTTTCAGCTACTTTCAGCTATGTCAGGGTCTCTGCCAAAGTTGCTATAGAGGACAAGGCTTTGAAATGCTCTAAGGATTCTGGTACTGCTTTTAATAAATGAAAATAGCTATCAGTAATGTATTAGTGCATTATGGGACTTTGAAATCATTGCACCCAGACTGTGATGAATCACAGTATGAAGGGAGGATAGATGTACTAAAAAACACAGTGAGAGTCTGTTTGCTCCTGCCATGTTAACTTTGGCTGAAAATAGTGTTTTAGAAACATGGAATTTTCAACACATGCTATTGAAAGGTTGTTGTAAGTCTCCCAATCTAAAGCTTCATTGTAATGAGCAAATGTATCCTCTGATACTTTTCATAAATTGATCAATTTTGCTTTATATAGTGCCTTTTTTATTGTTATTTAATATATATAGCTGTAGTCCTGAGGCCTTTCTATTATGTATACGTGTTTAAAGTATTTTTTGATCTATAGATTAACTGTATGTACTACATATCTTTGTGGTCACAGTATAGCAAAGAGAGTGTTAGGAATTAATTCCTTAGGTAGCAATAGAAATTAACAGAGAGAAAATATGGATGAGGAAGATGCTTCCCTGTTCATGCTGGAATTCGATTACCTTTCAATTTCATGGTAAACTCTATAGAAACTGAACTGTGATTTATTGTCTCCTTCATTTAAAGTCATTCATGAAAAGAAAGTTGACTGATGCTGATTTGTGTGCGTTGAAACCAGTTCTTATACAGACAGCACACTTTATTGTGGACGTGTGTGAAAATGTTTGACTGCAGAAAACAACGCACAAAATCTTTTACAAGGAGATGATTTTTCTCTGATGTCAGGAGCCTGGTTAAACATTTAAAGTAGTAATTGTGATTGGTAAATGACTGTTAGCTTTGTATCACCTATTGATATTGCATACTACAGTACAGAATTATATGCATATTGATCTCACTATGTAATGTTAGCAAACAGACCCTATAAAAATATAAAAGTATGTATCCACAATAACTAATAATAATGATAATAAAGTTTACAGATTCATGGTGTAATCTATTTCCTGCATCCTTGAGTATAAGCAATTGTCTTCCTATATCTGATTATTTAGCAAAGGAATGCCATTTACTGAATTTGTCAAAGTAATTTATTAAAAGTAGCCAAACTGCCTTTTTGCAGGAATGCTGTCTCAGTAATAATGTGGAGAGATCTGTAATACCACTATATCTGTGCACATGAAACAAAATATTCCACAGTGAGCATGTAAAACTGACTCGATCTTACAGCTTAACTTAGACAAGTTTATTATTTTGGGACCAAATTTTTCTAAACACAGAAAGTTAATATATTGAATTGATTCTTGGGTGACTTTAAAGGTAGTTCTGTGGTTCTTGGCTTAACCATTGTTGGTTATAGAAAAAAAAACAAATGAGAAGAAAGAAAATCAGTTTAGAAACTGCTGAACTTTAGATTATAAAAAAACGATGATAACACAAATACATCCATCTCAAACCACATGAAAAAAGAAAAACAGTAAAAAAATGGAAGGGTATTAAGTATAGAAGACCAGTGAAAGGAATATTAATGTTCCATATTATTCAGGGCTATACCATGCAGTAACATTGATTTTCATCTCCCAAAATCCTATCTGCAAGGATTAAAAAAAAAAAAAAAAAAAAAAAAAAAAAGTCCTGAAAAGACTCTAGAGAAGACTCTAGAGTTGTTTCTTTACCCTGAAGAATATAAAAATCCCTCAGATGGAGCAGTACTTTCCTTTTCTCAGACCCATACATTATACTTTCATCAGAAAAGTTAGATATTTAGTGTGCAAAATGTTGTTTCTTATTTAACCCACGAACAGGGATAAATACTGTAGAAATTACTTGATTATGATGCAAAATTTGATGTAAAAAACATTGAAATTGTGGTCTCCTTTTTCATTTTAAAAGATGGCCTGCCAGCTCTCGGACAAAAAAAAAAAAAAGCCTCTTTCAAAAAGATTTGCTAATACTAGAAATATGAAATATTGTAGTAACACATTTTCTCTGTTAATGCAAATCCAATCTCTTCCCAGGATATTTATGGTGCCATTCATAGCTCAACGTCAGTCTGACCAGAAGTGCCTGCACTATTTTAGGTGCTGAAAGAGGGAAGAGATATTTATTGCAGGTTCAAAGGTAGAAGCCCAAGAAATTACTTCAGAATAGATGAGATACGTATTAAGTACAGGAAGTTCTCTTGTTTCAAGTATCAATTAAAGATTTAATGTATTCCCTAGAGATTCAGGTTGTTTGAGTGCATTGATATACTGCAACTGTATACAATTAAATAACATTTGACGGGTAACCAATTAAATGTAGGTATCTTTTATAATTTGCTCTATTTTCAGCAAGTAAGTAGGAAACATAGGCAAACGTGACCTGTTAATTTAATATTTAGTTCAATAAATATAAATTCAAGTCATATTAAGGTTTAAATGTTTAGTATTTAGATTTCTAGTTTTCCTTATTTAGTCAAGGAGAAATAATTATGGTAGGAAAAAAAATACATAAAAAATATGGTCTGAAGCTGCTTTTGTAAAATTGTGGCAAATGTTTCTAATGTATATGTTTAAAGGTTATAGAATATGAAACTTCACTACACAAAATCGTAATTTTTACTGTGTGTGGGTCTTCTGTTTCTCAGCATAGAAATAAAATTCACACAGGTATCATTGAGCATTTTAGAATCAAATGAAAAATATAGTATTCAGTATCACTAAGGTTGGAAGAGACCTCAAAGATCGAGTCCAACCTGTCACCACAGACCTCATGACTAGAGAGGACACTAGTGCCCCACTGCAGGCTTGAACTTACAACCTTCCCATGAAGGGTCTTACGTGCTACCAACAGAGCCACCTATGTCAGGCCATTGTATCTCTTCAGCCACTTATGATTGTAGCTAAGAATTTTATATGTTTAGGGTTTCATATGAAAGATTTGTAGTAAATGTGTTGTGGTTTTTTTTTAATTTGATACTGCTTTGTCACTATGTTAATACAACATTAATGTTTTGGGGCTTTATTTGTTTATTGTAAGTGAAGTTGTGCAATAAAATACATGTGTGAATGCATGCGCTCTGAACTATTCTAAAAAATATAGGCAAATTACAGCTTGTTTACTCTGGCCTCTTAATTTTGCATTGCTAAGAAGAAAGCCATTATAATCCAAATTTCTGGGCTATATATTCATGCTGTTTTAGTCAGCTCATATATGTAAGTGGATGATTGATCCTAAATAGGAAATTATTATATAGAGAGATTAAAAAGATACAAGAAACACACCTCAACTTCTTGTCTTCAAATGTTTCTTAAATAAACATTAAGTATATATTATCACGAATTGCTGATTTTGCAAATACAATGATGTTAAGAATGTACTTTCACTAAAGCTTAATTTGATTTTAAATCTGCAAAATAATTTCAGTCTGCAATTTTCATTGTGCTATGCCTATACCATTGTCTTTACATGCATTGATTTACTGTGCAGTTTCATTGCTGATGCTGTATATTGAGATGTGGATTTAGATTAATCTTTTCGTAACAAGCTATTCTATGAAGATTTCTTTCCACAGCTTCTCACAACAGTTTATTCTGTTCTGACCTAGAAGCAGTGTGTTGAAGTAGTGGGGTTTTTTGACCAATGTTTTGAAGATTTCTCTCCTGTAGAAACTAATTTGAACACTGAGTTACTATCACAAGGAAGAGGAGAACTCAGGACACTGTAATATTCAAGAAAACAGTTTATAGTAATGCTGTTTGCCATAGTACAAAAAATGCTTGAAGGACTTCAAACAATTTTTAAACAAATCTGGTTTAGTGCTCATCTTTCTGGTATTATGGACTGAAAAAGTACTCTTACATGGCTGAATAGTGGCTGAGAAAGAAAAACCCTTACTTGCATATGAAAGTCTAATTGAGAGGAAATTCCAGTATATTTACTCAAGAAACAACATGAGTAGAGACAAATCTGTTTCAGGTCAGGCAGAGGAGTCCCATTTTAGTAGATGGCATATACATCCTGGAAGAATATAACATCTGTCCCACCTTACCTTTTCTATTAATGCATGTTAATAGGATAGTTAGGTACTACCTGAAAACAAACAAACAAACAAACCCATTAATTTTCAACGTGCAGAGTTATGCTTTCTCTAACTATTTATGGCCTTTTTATCACATCCATTGTTTTACACTGTGGAAGAGTAAGACATAAAAGTGACATTAGGATATATTCTGTGTAACATTTCGTGTCATTCTTCATGCATTCTAATATGCTTGCTACTTTGTTATTCAAATTAAAAAAACAAAACAGAACAATATATGTTATTTTTCAGCTCTCTGGTCAGTTAATTTAGATGCTTTTGAAGTGTGTTAGAAGTCTGAACTTTCCCTCCATTAATTTTCAACAAATTACATCAGCATCTGTGATTTTATCACAAAATACAGTGAGCTGACATTCCAAAATCAGCATGTTGGCTTCTCTCACCTGTGTGTGCTGTGAAGCCGTATGTCAGACTACAGGCATTTAAAATAATTTAAATGGAAAGCAATTTCCCAGTGAAAAAGGATAAGTTGAGGAGCCTTTTATTATAAAATGTATTCTATGTATGCTGCCAAGTACACTCTTGTTTTTCATATCCCATAATAAAATTCATGTAGGCTTTTAGGTTTTACAGTAAAGAACATCCCTGTTTAAAAAGTATTGATATTCTTTCTTTGAATAATGAATATGTCTTGAGATCATAATTGGTAAAATAATGCAGTACCAAATGTAGCTTACCTGTCTAAAATGCATATAGGTATTTTGTAATTTAGAAAAAATCACAGCTGTCTGCCTTCTGAGGACCCATATGTGATATGCTTTAAGATGTTAGTGCTAGGATACTTAGGATCCATGCCATTAATAAACACAAATTGTTACATGTAGGTCTATCACAGTATCAAAGTATCACTAAGGTTGGAAGAGACCTCGAGGATCATCGAGTCCAACCTGTCTCCACAGACCTCATGACTAGACCATGGCACCAAGTGCCACGTCCAATCTCCTCTTGAACACCTCCAGGGATGGCGACTCCACCACCTCCCTGTGCAGCCCATTCCAATGACGAATGACTTGCCCGGTGAAGAACTTTCTCCTCACCTCTAGGGGAAGCCTAAACTTCCCCTGGCGCAGCTTGAGACTGTGTCCCCTTGTTCTGGTGCTGGTTGCCTGGGAGAAGAGACCAACCCCTTCCTGTCTACAACCACCTTTCAGGTAGTTGTAGAGGGCAATGAAGTCACCCCTGAGCCTCCTCTTCTCCAGGCTAAACAATCCCAGCTCCCAGTCTATTGGACTGTTTATTTTCCTTGGTCTTTCTCTTCTTTTTCCTCCCTCCAAGTATTCAGAGTTAGCTGCCTTTGAAAACAGGATACTTAGTACACAGTTTTTACTAAAGTATTTCCACAATCAGTGTTCTTGCAGACTTCCTGTATACAAGCCAATTGAGTCTCTAGTGTGGAATTAATTGAATTGGATACATCCACTTGGTTTTGGCAGTGAAAACATAAAAAGGAAAAAAAACCCACAAAACACAGAGAACTCTTAGTTATTTCAGCATTCCTTGCCGAAGAATTCTGTTTTACCGTGATTTCTGATTTCTTTTCAGTATTTATGTACATGTATTCTTCCTCAGATTGAAGTCAAGATATTAATAAAAAAATCATGAGCTTATGACTCAACAAACATTTTAGGCAAGAATATAATACTTTGTGTAAAGACAGGGATTTTCCCATAATCTCCATGCTAATTGTCAAAATATATTTAATTTTAGATTGATTGTGCTTACTCAGACTTTCCTTGTGGATATATATAGGCCAGTATACATATGTTCCCTACAGAATCCTGACTAAGCAAGTATATTTTAAAGGCAAAAATTGCCTATCCTTAAAGAAGATTCTACTTGTCACTGAGGCAACCAATTTTGCAGCTAATGTGGGAACTTGTTAGGGGTAGGTTATAAAAAGAACAAAGATCCTTGTGGTGACAGAGCATTGCACTAATATATCACAGCTGAAACTAATGATTAACTCCATACTTTATTGGATAATTTTAATGAATTTTAGTATAGCTTCAAGACATAACACATACAGTCACTTTGAGATTTCTCATTTTTATAGCCATCAGTAGACTCTATCTTAATGGCATTTTGAAAAAGAATGATAAAGGAGTTATAAGAGTGGCTAAAATGGATTTTCTCACTGTGGTATATGTGATTCTAAAAAATGTATGAAGTACAAACCAAAATAGGAGTCAAATGTACATGAATTAGCAATGCCTTGCATAATAAAAGAAGACATATGATAAGTTGGAGTGTTGCACAGATACAGGTTTGCCTACATAATGCAGTTTAGCCTCAATAGTTTTTATTAGCTTAAGCAGATTATGCTGAGTATTAAAACATCAGCAAACTTGAATGTTATGCTTCTCGTTACCGATCTAACATGGAAGTTCAAAGCATGTGCATGTGACACCCACATTCCATTAACCAGCCTTTCTTAGGTTTTCCACTTCTCACCATAATAGCTCCTAATCAAGATGTTTGAGATTTTCATCACCTAATCTTTTCCTCTTATCACAATTTCAATTCTGAGAACAATGAATCTGTGGGGGCTTTTTGTTTGGTTTTGGTTTATTTTCTTCCCCAACAATTGGATTCTAGATTTTGGGGCAAAATAACAACTGCCTTCTTTCTCATTCATAATGATACAGATTTATATTTCTTATTTGTCACAATGACAAATTTCAGTTTGGTATGTTTCAATCATGTTTCCCCAAAGCTTTATATGTGTCCACTGAGCTATTAACATTAAGATAAATATCTAGGATGAACAGTCATCTAAACCCCATCAAAACACTCATCTAGTTCCCCCAAAATTCTCTATCTTATAATCTTTAAATTATCTATGTTATAATCTTGAAGTAATGTTATTTATCACTTAGGAGCATCAGATAGATATAATCTGCCTTGGCTTCATTCTCTAGATGCAGTTTATGCAAGGGTGCTCAAGGAGGTTATGTCAACACAAACACAGCACTGTAACTCTTTCAAAATTTGGCTAGAATGGTGTCTTGTGTTTTAATAAAAACTTTATTTCATATACTGGTATTGGTATATTATGGAGAAATATACCTATAATTAGGAGAACATCTGCTAGATTACTGTTGATGGGTTCCTGAAACAAAATAGACAAATCAGTGGGAAACAGTTCATATCAAGTTCATGTTGTGAATGCTAAAGTGTTATTAAATGAATCAATGCTGCACTTTTAAATAAAGTTGCAACAAAAGATTTTATAGTCAGGTGGCTATAGACCTACCTATTTATGTTATTCAAATAGTGAAAGACTGCTAATTAAATTTCTTCCTGTTTTCACCTTCCTAACCTTTTTAAATTCAAAGAAAATATGCCTGAGATTTGCTCTTGAACAGCTGCAGTCATATCGAACCATTCTAGCTTGCTTTAATATATTGGTCCATAAAAAATCATATTTTTGAAATAACCTCTGTGTTTTGTCAGCTACCATTGACAGCAACCTTGACTTGATTACATTCTAAATTGGACAGTGTTTAGGAAAATCCCCTTTAACTGTGTAACTTATGTGTCCATCAAGGGAATAGCTTGCCTTAGAGCTACTCTTGAAGATGGAAAGGTGAGAATCAGAACTGCTCTCCTACCCCTATTAAAAATGTATAAGCACAAATCTGGTTGAAACTGGAAACTGAACAGGGAGTCCCTGTTCTCTTCCCAGGCTGAGATCAACTTAGTGGGCACAGGGATGTCTTTCCACAACATGAGGAGGAGGTTATTCTTATGTTCTCCTTGTTAAAGGGAACAGAATGTCTTCATGAGCTGGATTCAGAAACTAACCATTGCTGCCAAAAAAAGCTTGAGCATGGGCATTTTGCCATTCCTTGTGAGACAACTGTCCTCAAGGAAATATTTATTTCTTCTTAATTCAAATTTTAAAGTTAGTAGAGAAATGAAATTGCATAAAAGTTTAGGAAAACTTAGAAAAATGATATTATGAATTCCCCTATACTTAATATATTGGCCATTACTTTTATTAAAATTAGAATTCAATTTAGCAATTGTGATTTACTTGTGTTGATGTAGAATACTTGAAAAATTAATTTCAGAAGGATCTAATTATTACATATATGTATAGTACATATATGGCAGTCGGGGTGTAAAAAAACCCAAACTATTCAAGTGGAGGAAAAAGTGCAAGTTCAGATACATAATAAATAGGCTTTAAAGGTACTCCTTCTTAGGAAGGTATCTTATAGTCTTTGTGAATAGAGTTGTGACAATACTGATTTAATAGTTAAGGTAGTTGTACTTAGGCAAATTAAAAGTTCTGACTCATGGGAAAATGAGAACTATTGTTAACTGTGTGTAATATTTGCATGGAAAATAAATGTGTGTGTCATCTTGATAAAACAAGTGCACTGATGATTTTAAAAACAAAACAACAACAAAAAAAAGAAGTTTCTTTGAAGTCCAAAATAGGCCCATCTGGGGGGAAAAAAAAAAAAAAAAAGAAGGAAAGAAAAAAAAAAGGAAAAAAAATATATATAAAAAGAAGAGACAGCAGGAAACCCCTCTTCCTGGCATTCCTTTTGTTTCTCTTGTCTAAAGGGAGAGTTTTACTGTGGATCTTTTTTTGTAACTTCAAAGTGGGTACATTCAACTGATGAAAAAATATAATTACTGTCCTTAAGATAATTTATCACCAAACTACATTTGTGACATCAGTCATTATGAGGTCTAATGCATGTAATTGGCAAATGTGTTTGTATCTCATACTTTATTCTAATTGACATCTACCATATTGCTGCTGACAGCTTTTCAGCCCAGATGAATGCTGTTTGCCAAGAGCTATTACTACTTTGCTGAGGTAGTCATACATGGATATATTAGAGTGAAGATAGAGAGTGAAAATTCACCATGTTTTACTGCTCAAGTGTCTAGGTTCACTAGTTCTGAATAGCAAGGCTTTGACATGCATTGAGTAGATTCTTGACAGTTTGATGATTTGTCACTTATGAGGGTTCGTACAGTACACCAAAAGATGACCGTTGAAATACTGGAAGGTTACTATGTGCTTTGAAGCACTGAATGTTATTCATGAATGATGAAACTTTATCAATTAAATTACTGAAAAAAAATGTTTTACTAAAGAAACTATCATTAGACATTTTCTCTTTTGTAATAAGATTACATTTTGTCATCAGTACTCATACAAAAGGACAATGAAAGTTAATTTTATCAGTCAGTGAAGACCATAAGAGACCTTCTTGAGACATGAAATAGTCAGCATATCTACTACAGTGACATGCTGTCAAATCATAAATAGTGGCCTGTAAGTCCCAGTGGACTAAATCATCATGTGCTGTTGCTGATATGTAAATGCCTTGGGTAATAAGATAAATTAATTGTAGGTCTAGTATGATCAGTATCCTGGCTATAGATCATTCACCCAAAATCTTTAGAGGAAAAGAAAGGTTAGTGAAACTTAGTATATTAAATTGGTTGCACAGTTCAGATATAGTAAATATATTTAATGAGTAAATCACATTAGAGTGTTACATTGCAATGAATATTAAAACATGAAAGCTACACATTCAATATAGTTTTTGACCTTGAAAAAAGTCCTCTGCAGTACTTATTTTTTCATGCTACCAGAGCTCCTTGAATATTAAAGTCTACACATAGTAAAAGTCACACCAAATTTTAAAGTTCTTTTCAAACAAAGTCTTACTTTTGAATGTTAAGGTGCTATTAAAGTGTATTTTAAGTTGCTGTTTACAATGTCTGTCTTTGCAATTTCCAGTAATCAAGAACTTCACTTTTAAAAGATAAAATATAATTTCATTTAAATACACTTTCTAGGTTTGGTAGCCAAAAGCTTGCCAAGAGCTCTGTACTTGAAATATGTGATCCACAGTAGACAGACTAATCTGGGTTCATTTGATCATATTTGAATTGTATCAAAACCCTGCTGTTTACAAGGGAAAGAAAAAAGAAGAATTAATTTAAAGAAACATTTTTAGCTTTAATAAGCTCTTAAGTATTGGTGTAGCAAGCCACCTTCTCATGTTCTTTTCTTGTACTATGTTTATAATAAGGTATTGATTAAATTGCTATTTAACTAACTCCCTTCTTAGGCAGCATGAATTAGATCATGAACTTTTTATGGCTTCATGACAACTTACAACACACATATTATTTAAAGAATTACCTTCATAATACTTTAATAGTATTCAACTTTGAGGTATGTGGGCTTCCCCAGACCATATCTTACACATTAATAATGAAAGTATGAAATATGGTGCAATTTTTGTTCTGTTTGGCAATTTAAGGGTCAAGTTTTCGACCTTTCTAAAAAAGCTACATTCTCAGAAAATATGACATTTAGTAATGCAGTGGTAAAAACTTACTGTATTCTTCAGAAATAAAGTCAATTGGTATTTTTAAACAGAAAGCTTATACACTTTCATTGTAAGTTTCATGCTTCTTCACATTTTCTGAGAGATCTTATTGCAAATTAGTGCCCAATTTTTAGACAGCAAATGGACATAATATTTCCTAAGAAGTCCATGTTTTCCATAGCATACACTGTGCCAGATAGCTGTTTTTATACTTGCAGAAAATTAAATCACACGTTCCATATTTTGTGTTGCTTACACTGTAAATGATACATACATAACTAAACAGATGCATCTGAAGGTTATCTTAATTATCTGCATGGAAAATACTTGAAAAAAAATTGTGAGAAACTGTCAAAGTAGACATTTCTAAGAAATCTAAGCATTTTTTTTAAAGCATTGCACTAGGCAATATCTAACAACCATTCTCAAACTCTGAATGACACTGGATTTCTTATACTTTGCATCTGCTTTTTGCAAAATGTGATTCATTCATGTCCTGTATGTGTCTGTTTCAGATAGCAATACCTATTTGAAAAGACATTTAACTCTCCATATGTGTTTAAAATACTTGAAAAATAGCTGTGTTATATAATTTATTTTTTAACTTTTTTTTTTTTTTTTAAACTCTCACACTAAACAGTCACTATAAATTTAGGTTTTGTGACAGAATTATTATTAGGTCAGAACAGACATCAAAAGGCCATCTAGTCCAACATCCTACTCAAAAGAGGTGTAATGACATCAGGATGGTTGTGGATGTGAGTCAAACATACCCAGAAGGGCTTCCAGCACCTCTCTGGGCAACCCACTGCTGTATTTAGCCAACATTATGGTAGTTTCATATGCCCCCTCCCTCCCTGAATATCTAATTGAGATTTTTCATGTTTTCATTTACATCTGTTGCCCGTTGTTCTATCACTGTGCATCTCTGAAAGGAGTCCGGTGTCATTTTCTGTGTTTCTTCCAAACAAGTAGTTGTACATAGCAAGAAGCTTTCTTTCCTCAGAGCTTTCTTTTCTCAAGCTCCATTGGTGGCTGTTTGCTGAAATCACTCACTATGTTAATATCATTTATGTACTAGGGAGCCAAAACTGGGCATAGTACTGCAGATGTGGTCTTAGAAGTCACAAGCAGAGGGGAAGAATCACTTTTCTGGATATGATGTCTACACTCTTAGTAATAAGTACTAGGATGCAGTTGGCATATGTAATACAAGCAGAACTTCTGGCTCATGTTGAACTGTTCACCCGGACTCCCAGGGCCTTCTTTGCAGCGCTGCTTGCCAGACAGATGACCACAAGATATGCTCCCTTTGCTTCATGGAGTGTTTCCATTCCAGACGCAAGGCCTTGCACTTGCTTTTGTAGCACTCCATGAACTTTTCAGCCCATTTCTCTGGCCTGTTCACCTTCCTCCAACTAGAAGCCTTGCCATACAGTGTATTGACTTCCTCCTCCAGTTCAGTGTCTTCTGCAGGTTTGCTGAGAGTGTCTTCTGTCTTCCAAGATGGTAATGAAGACAAAAAGCTATTATTTACCAGATGGACTTTGCATCACTGATCACAACTCTCTGAGGAGTGGCAGTCCGGACAATTCTTCATCCAATTAATCCACTTGTCCAGACTATTTCTCAACAGGAGATTATAGTAGATTGTGCCATACTAAAATGAAGATGCACAGCATTGTCTGCCTCCCCACATCCTTAGCTGCCAGTCATCTCACCGCAGAGAGCAATGAGGTTGGTCTGGTGTGATCTGCTCAGGCAAGAAATGATTTCTAAGATCTAGTCCACAACATTTCTTACGTAAGGCTGACCAGCCTGTACTTTCCCAGATCTTGCGTTAAGCTTGTTTTGAAGAGAAGTGTGACAGCAGCTGCCTTCAATAGGACAGGCAGCAGCCTCACAGTGACATCTGCCAGCTCCAAGAACATCTCTGGTGACGCCTCCCACCTGGGCTCATGAACGTTTGTCCAAGTGGGTTAAGAGATCCACACTTTCTTCCACACCTGTTAATGCTTCTTCAGGCCCACAGATTCCCTTAGGAGGCTCAGGGACCCTGGAAACTTGAGCAGAGGACTTACCAGTAAAAACTAGGGGAAGAAAAGGCATGGAATACTTCAGCTTTTTGTTCGTTCTTGTCACTAGGCCTCTGGGCCCACAGAGCAGTGGCTGGGAAAGACCTTTTTTCTACTCTTAGGTTGTGTAGGTTAAGAGAAGCATCCCATGGTTAGGCATAAATTGTGCATAAGGTTTGAGATGTTTATGAGGGCTGTGTGGAGGCAGCTGCCAGTGTGAACAGGAAGAGTAGCTAGGCTGAGGGAGGCAGTGGAACAAAATTCACCTGTTGTGAGAGGCGAGCCTTCAGCGTTGTAGGGAATGTTAAAGGTTTCTAGGCAGGTTACCATTTTGTCATGGAAAGAGAATTGAAGGAGAGTTTTAAAAAGCAGAGCCTTGGAAAAGGAAAAGAGGTGAGGTTTTTCAGGTGGGACTTTTGGAGGGGGTTGCAGGGTTTTAAGTTTATTTATTTATTTTATCTATCCATGAACTTTGTGAGGGAAGTTGGGTAGAGGCCCAGGCATGTGCTGGAAGAGAAGAAAAATAAAGCATAAAAGGATCCTGAATAAACAGATAATTTTCTGACACTATTTTGATAGATGTTCCTTATCTGGGATTCTATTATCATGGAAGTGGTAGAATTACAAGGTCATTTTTATGTTATACAGGGTCATTTTGTATGTCAATATATGCTTAGTTACACGGTATTAAAGAATAGAGAAGCAAAAGAAAATCTAATGGAAAAAAATAATCTAGTACTTAAAATGAGATACAGATGTTAACATTGTCTTCTTGCAGGGGCAGATGATAGTTCTCAAGGTTTTTATCTGCCAAAGAGTTGACTCTCCCAAGGCCTTGTTTAAACAGAAGGCTACCTGCAGGGAAGGGGGAGAAGGTGGTTTTCAGTGCTTTATATATATATATATATATATTAGGTTCATCTTCTAGTTAACAGTAATTTTGCTCATAATCCTGCAATAGAATGATATGGTATAAGTCAGGAAGGAATATGGGGACAATATATTTACCATTCCACACTGCTACTGCTGTCTCAAGACTTTCTGCTTTCTTAACACTCTTCCTATCAGCATCAGCAGAGCTCAAGAAGTGCTAAAATGCCTGACAGATGTTCTTTGGCAAATGTGAAAACATTTCATGCCTCTATCACCCTTTATGAATTTGAGGTGTAGCATACTAATTTCTACCTACCTGTTTACTGGATTGATAAGTTTGTGGCAGAGGTACAGGACAGAATACCTTAAATTGCTATCACAAGATACACCAAGTTGTTCATAACATGTAAGCATTCAAGGAAGCAACCTGTATGTTCCAGTTGTCTAAGTTTTCAGAAAGGACAAACAATGTCATGTACCTAGTTATTGATGGTTCATTAAATGATTAAAGGCATCAAAAGAAGACTTAGAGCCATGTTTATTTAACGTAGGAAATGAGAAGTATGAGGACAGGTGTATGTAATATTATTGCAAAAGCAGATCAGTGTAAGCTGTTTGCTCTCGCCAGTTTAGATATGACAAGAAGTAGTGGGATTTAATTTGCAGCAGAGCCTAAATGCAAGAGATAAGAAAAAGGTCTTTGAAAAGTAAGAATGGTTAACTCCCAGGGTAGATTTTTTTTACCTGGAGGATAGTCCAGCTTTGACTTCAGCTATTTAAAAAGAGATTAAACTGGTACTTGTCAATACTGGTTTAAGTGTGATGCAAGATACAGCTGAAATCTGCTTCCTATAAGAAATATCAAGACATGTAAACAAGCTCTGCTTATTCCTTTTCCTATCATTTCTTAAATCACTTTCTGTAGAATTCTGCCAAGTGTCAAAATAAGAACCAGAAGAAAGAATAGAAGCTGGTTCTGTTTCTACTGAAAGACCAAATAAAAAGTATTAATTAACTCTATGGTTAAAATAAATATGGCTATTTATTTCATGTCTTCTACATGAAATACTGCAATTATTTTACATGCCAAATGGAAACTTGGTTGTGCTGTTTTTGACGGCTGGACAAATTCCCTCTGTGGTCATTATGTTCCTTCTCTCAGGCCATCAGATGGCTGTTTATGTGTAATGATAACAGCTGTTTGATATTACTTGCCAGCCTTGAGATTGAAGAACTCTGGAATCACATGGGTACTACAGGATTAAATGAAGACAAAATGTAAACTTTTGTTTTCTATAATGTGGTCATTGCATACTGATGAATAATAGTATGGACTTTGCAAATAAATTATCACTCAGTGTATTCTCTATTTTATTTCTAATAATGTAGTTTATGTTATTTTCTATATTAATTTTTACTTGCTCTCTATTGTTTATTTCCTAGGTGTTTCTAGAGAAAGGCAAGAAATCAATCACAGGAACAGAACACACACTGGATTTTCTTCCAATGTGCAGACTACACTGATAGAAGTACTGAATCCACCTTCCTGTAAGTAGGCTCAATCAATGTGAAATGCATTGTGTAAAATTTTGTTCGGTTCCTGGGTGATTCAGTACTCTACAAAGAAAATGGCTAATTTAGTGTTCTACCAGGGAAATGCTACCATATATTAATGTGCATGTGTAAGAAAGAACAAAGTAAAGACTTAAAGCATCTTCTGGCAGATATTCCTCCACTGTCTTTTCTGAAACTCAGATTGAGAAATCACAATCAAGAGTCACAGACACTATTAGTCTTTTTTTTTTTGGAAGTGGCAACTGTGTATGCTAGGATATGTAACAATGAAGTTATAAGGCAAGAAAAGCAAGAAATGGAGTTGTTACATGAAAGGGCTGCATGGGTAGCTGTATTCACTTTGTTCTTACCACGTTCTCTCTATATCGTTAAGAATAACAATCATAATCTCTTCTAGCTTCTAAAGTAGTATTATAGTTCCTCCTAGTTATATGCCTCACAGTTATATCAAGGGCCATAGAAAGATAATTCTGAGATGGTCAGAATTACAGTCTTAAGAATCTGTTGTGATTAACAAACAGTGAAATATTTACTAATACTGGTATATTTACCAATACTGAAATATTTACTAATAGTAAGTATGTAAATTGGATTTTATTGCTCTGCTACAAGGCGAAATACAAATATTCTTATTGAACTGAATGTTTGTTTTGTGATGTTCTGAGTATCCAGGTGTATAAATCTGGGTCTTCAGTTATTTGTAACAGGTATTTGTGTTGCCGTACTATGTTTATGGATTCAGAGTTATAAATTTCACATACAAAATAATGTCATGGAGGCTTTATAATTTATTAACTGGAGAGAAAACAAAAAAGAATCTTGTAAATGTTATACTGGATTATTTAATAGGCTGTCATTTTATATGGTTGAAATGTGCAGATGTGCAAATTTTCCTAGATGATAAAAACAGTGGGCTGATTAGAAGATAATAGCTAGAAGTCTGACTCCTTGGAATCACTGAAATTCAGACAATGTTAACTGAGCTGTTTGGTGGAAGGAAACTAAAACTTGGGTTCAAAATGATGAAATGAGAATTTTTACTGTATTGAGCATGTAACACTTCCAGGGTCAAACATATCAGTGTCATTTCTGCAATTTTTAATCATAATATATACAACTGCAGAAAAGGCTCTTATATATGCAACAGTTTAATTGTTTTTATGACTTTTTTGCTTAGAGTTGACTTTTTGTAGGAATCTAGGGATTGTAACTTGCCATCTGTTGCTTAAATCTCTGTATATTTGTACTTCGTTGGATGGATCATCTCTTTAGCCTGGCTTCATAATTTGGAAATAGGATGTGATGCTCATGAGATCAGGCAGTGTAAAGTTATACTAGTGGTCATTTGTTTTTATCAGCACTCATTACGTTTGTACCTTCTGGAAGATGTGGTGTTTTGAAAGAGGGAAAGATTTGAATACTGGTTTTCTAAAACTTACATAGAAAATGAATGCCTGAGTAGAGGAGAGTGAGTCATGTACTGACTGTCTGTAGTGCAAGTTCAAATTATATTGGACAAAGAAGCAAAAAGATACTGCATTTCTTAAGGGAGAAACTTCAGGTAGAGCTTAACACTTTCTTACACACTAAAAGCATTCAATTACAAGTTGTAAATTTGTCTGAAACAAAGTATCATGTATTTTTTCCCCTACTTAGTGACAATTCCTACTTCCAATGGCTACAGTGAGCACTGTTTGGAAACCTTTTCAACTTGGATAGTCAAACCTCAATGCCCTCAGTGGAATATTGAAATTATTTATGAACACATAGAGATGTAGCTAGAATAACTGAACTCTGTGTAATCCCTGAGTGCAGTCAAGTGAATGAAGCATTTGCCTGTTCTCAGCTTTCTGTTCAGTGTTTATTTGTAATATTTCACCATGCTTTTAATGGCAGGGCTGTTTTTCACTGGTAACCATTTGTGTATGAAATAATTGAAGTTCATACAATAAAACATAGTTCAATTTACTTGAACATGTAAATTGGCTCATTTATGAGTCACTTGTGCATGACTAGTACGGCAGTATTCCACATGATAAGTTAGGAAGTATACAGTAATTGACATATAATAATATTGAAACAGATTGTCCAATACATTTATTTCTTTGACAAAAACTGATAAATTTTAATTTGTCAAAATCTGTACAGCTCTCTCATTGAAGAGAAACTTTATTTATTAAAACAGCAATGTCTGTGAGCAGTCTACTGTGTTAAAATTTGATAATTTCTTTTGTCAAAGAAACAAATAACGAGATTAACTCAAGACTCATTGTTAAATTTAAAGTGCAAGGTAGTGGGAACACGAAAAATGCTTTATGATGAGTTTTTGTCAATCTGTATAATTTTCCAGTTAAACAGTCATAAATCAAGGAATATTGTATTTTTTGAGGCTCATTAAAGAGACATTATACATTAGAATAGTGAGTCAGTCAGCATAATGAAATGATGAATGCCTATAACTGTATGTAAATGATGTGAGACAGATTTGCTGGTGCTACAGAGGAGAATAACAATCTATTTGACAGTTCCCTGTAGGTGCTAGTTCTGCATACAAGTGACAGATGTTAAATGTAAACCTCTTCAACAGCAAGCACTTATTAGCACTCAGTGGGGAAAAAATGGCAATATAGAATAAGACAAACAGCAGGTAATGCCATTTGAATAACTTTGTTCTTACAAAGCTTTATTGCCAACGTGTTAGAAGTCTGGGAGGTTGGTCTTTTTGTTTGTTTTGATTGACAAAGAATGCATAGGTAAGAAAATATTCACCAGTCTCGGTAGTTAAGTAATGGTTGGACTCAATCTTAAAGTTCTTTTCAACTGAAATGTTTATATGATTGTTTGATTTTGTAATTTAGAAGATGTAGTTTGACACATTCAGGTGGTGTTTCCATTTTATTTGTTCCCCCTCATGATAGAATGGAAAACTGGTCTTTCAGATCTGTAACTGTAATGGAAAAAAAGTGCAAAAATAATTAATGAAACCTGGTTAGTAATAGCAAATACTTTTTAGGACATGTTATGATTTTATTTCCAGATAACTTGTCTCAATCCAAGCCTGGAATGCTGCTCCTAAAAGTACAGAATATTAATCTGTGTGAGATTCCCATTTCAATAATAATCTAGCTCTTCAACAGAGATCAGCATTAAAGTAGTTCAGGAGCCTATCAAAATAATTTGATTCTTTTTCTTATCTCACTTTGTAATAGAGTAAGTTAGGAATTTATATTTCTCTAAAGTATGAATCTAGACACATAAATTGATTTTACAAAATTTCAAAGCTTTCTTTAAAGGTTTCCCCTCCCTCCTTCCCCCTTTTTTTTCAGTCTGTCCTTGATGACTTTTTTCCCTAGCTGCTAGCAGAACTACTGTTTGCATGGGTAGAGATTAAGCCAATGCTGAGAGTCACGCAATGTATACATGTTTAGATTCTGTATGGTCTTATGTCTTTTAGTATTATGAAATCTGTGACACTATTTGTGCTTTTTCTTTGTTATCTTTTGACAAGTGTTAAAGCTACCTTGTGTTGCTTGCACTAAGTCTCTTTGCAACTTGGTCTTTCACTGCACTCCTGCAGATTTGTAATCCCCTTTCATGGTGTTAAATTATCAGCCGCAAATGCACTGTGTCTGACTTACTGGGTGTATTTATTGTTTCCCTGGCTACTGTGCTTGCTAATTTCTTTTGCTATTGCTTTGCCTTGGGTTAGGGAATATTTGCTTTCTGGCCTCTGAATTCTTAAAAGAATAGCTAAAGTTCATTCCTACGTACTTGTTGCTATTGGTTCTTGCTCTTGCCATTCAAATCTAGCTGATTTTCTTTACATGGCTCCTGATCTATACTCTTGTTGGCAATTCAAGAATGTAGAATGTGAATATCATCGCAGAGGGGTAGGGCAATAAAGACAGATTTTATGAGAGAATTTAACCAATAATCTGTGACTCTAACAAACTTCTCACACAGCCAAATGTTGGAATTAAGGAGGAGTTCATAAGTCCAGGAAATGTATTTTGATCTTATTAACCTAGCATCCTTAAATGATGGCAGGGCTTTAAACTATTACTAAGTTTTATCTCCTTCTCTTTGCAACACAATAGAGGTGCAAGCAAGATACTTTGTTACATTACTGGTTCAAAATTTGCTTCTTTTGATTCTTCGTTCAAAGCTGAAAAAAAACCCAAAAAACCCTTGTATTGTCTATCTGGTTGAGCAGACCAGAAGTGGAAAAAAATTTAACATTCACCTTTATATGACAGATCAACAAATCACCATTGTGTGTTGTACAAACCTCCTAAAATTATGGCTGTTTTGAACATTCTTGTACCCTAAAATGGAGGAACCAAGTCAGCCTTTTATATTCGACCACTTACAGCTTTCATGATGTGAAGCACAGTAACTGGTATTGAAGATTACTGAATCTGAAGTTAAATTTTCTCTCCCTCTCTTGTTGGTCCTATATGATCTTGTGTGGCCATGTAAATCACTATATAAGAATCCATTAACTGATATTTCTGGTGACCAAATTTGTTTTATGAATCAATGCTTACAAGCTGTCAGTTCTAAGTAATACACCTTACACACATGCAATTATAGACTGTGTAGACTGTGTAAATATATTGCCTAAATATACACCAAGAACACAGAGTATATGCATGCCTGTGAATGTCGACTAAATGTACATTATATAAATATTTAGTAATGTTCTGGTTTTAGGAAAACAACTAAAGGTTAATAATTTACACTTAATTAATAATTATTTCCAATACTTTGAAAAACCTGCTTTGAGATGACTTATAAAGCTTTTTTAACTAATCAGAAAGCCTACTGGAACATTACCTGTGATATCCATGTAAACTGCTGAAAAATTACGTGGTTTTTACTACTATAAGTCAATTCACTAAAGAGAACACATATTGAAGAAAATAGAACCCAAAATGCACATATGGGGTAGGTTGAGAGTTCTTCAGTCTTTGCATTTAAAAATTAATTTACTCCTCATTTGTGCTAAAGTGCTTGAGTAATCATTACATTAGGTGAATATCAGCATTGTTTATCAGTTAAATCTGACTGGTAATATACAAATAGAATTATACTTTCAAGTATAATGCCTTTGTGAGTTATAGTTATCTCAATTTATGACTTTATTAATTGCAAAAAAGAATTTCAAATAGCTTTGATATTGTTTCTCTTTTAATTAAAGAAATCCCTTTGCAGGATGTATTAAAGAAGAATGATGCTCATCCAATTATTTCAGCTGCCTTTTATTTTTTTCCCCAAGAGCTGAATAATATGTTTAGATGCTATTGAATGATAGTTGTATGAGCTGAGTTCTGCTGTGTAAATGTGGCAGGAGACTACAAAATTGAAATATGAAATTGAGATATAATAAAGTTTCATTGATGCTTACTTCAAGTAGTCAAATAGTTAAAACAGTTGTAATTCTGTGAATTATTCTAGTGGCAGTATTTTTACACAATTAATATTTTGAATTAACTAAACTGCTACAAGTAAAATGTTTGTGGATATGTCAAACATAAAAATGAAAAAGTTTATGAGCCCATTGCAAGAGGCTTGGTCTCTCTTCAGCTTTTAGAGAAAACATTTAGAATTCTGCTTGTATAGGGGCATTCTGGCTGAACCAAAAACCTCAATCTTCAAAGAATTATTATCTTGTAAAAAGGATGAGAAAAGGGAGGGCATGTATTAGGGCAACCTCTTGAACATTTGTACTGGGTAACTTTTGTTCATTTCATTCTTTATATTAAATATTACTACAATTCATAAATAAGGAACTCTGGATATGCTCATACACAGTGTCTGGGTTTTAAAATGTAGGTTTTAGATCAAAATTTAAAAAAAAAAAAAAATTTGTTTGTATTGCACAAAATGTCCCAGTCCTGCAGTCCTATCCAGATGAAGGGGGCCTAAATTTTGCTCATTAATCTCTTTGAATAGAGTTGAAAAGTGTTCTCTAGTCCTTCAAATGGACAGACAATTTTACAATAACGAAGGGAGACTCATAAGGATTAGTTTCTTCACAAATGCTCCCAAAATTTGATAGCAAAGCAGGAGAAGCCACTGCAAGTTGTCATTTTCTCCCATTTGTCATCAGTCTATGCTTAGTCTTTTTCATAAGCAGGATACCTTCCTCCCACCCCTCTCTTCCTACAGGGATCAGCTCTATTCCAAATTTCTCAACCTCCTCCCTGCCAATGGCACTGGGTGGGGACAGGGAATAGGGGTTGCACATATTATTTTCTGCATCTCCTTCCACAGTCCTCTCCTGCTCCAGCAGGAGTCCTTTAGGGGCTGCAGGTGGGTATCTGCTCCACTATTAACCTTGATGGTCAGTCTGCCATCTCACCACAGGCTGCAGGGGAATCTCAAGGTGTGTCCTGTCATCCCTTCTGTTCATCCCCACCCTTTAGTGTCCATGTATCTGTTCCTTTCATACTCCAAAACAAAAGAGTCCACTAGGTTTTGCCCTTCTGAAATATGTTATTCCACCTTTGCTTACTGACTCGGGCTTGGCCATTCCAAGTTTGAGCTGAAGGAGATTCTAGAGGCTTGTCACAGGAGCCAGCCCTATAGGCATCCCACTAGCAAACCCATGCCAGACACAAACTCAATAGAGTTACATGGTTTTAGAACTTAATTGCCAAGAGAGGAGAATGAAGGCACAACTATGAAAAATACAGAAATGAGTGGTTGTTTTATCTTAAGACTTTTTGAGATTTCAAGAATATGGCATATATTTAGTAGTCTCAAAATAGTCCTTTGTTTTTCTGTTTTGAGATATAGAAGACTGCTGTAGTAGCTTTTTTGTGAAAAGAAAATAAAAAGACAAAAAGATTTATGACTAGTATTGAGAATGCCATTGACTGAGCAGTTGGATTGCAACATATTCTAGGTTTCCTCCTTAGTCACTGTATGATTTTGACATTCAGAACTGAAGCTGAAGGTGAAGGATTGTGGGGAAGACAAGGACTAAAACTGTACCTAAATGCAAGAAAACAGCAGAAAAGAATAAACAATGGGGAAAGTATGACTTTGGACACCATTGAAGAGGGTGAGATGAAAGGGTGCTTGAAAGGGAGAAAGATAATGAGACCTTTTTTTTACCATCTTAATTTTAGAGACTACCATAACCTGAGGCAAACTATTTGACATTGCAAAGCAGAAGCAATTATGTATTTTACTGAAGCGATTTCCAGCTGAAAGGGATGGAAATTAGAAAATGAATTAAAAAGAAAAAAAGGTGTGGGAATACTGTACTACAGAGTATATATTTAAAGTCTAGTAAATCCAGAGATGCATAATTTGTAACCAATAGTAGCAAGACTAACTTAAATATTTTTTTTCTTTCTGAAAAAGTCTTCAACTATAATTGCATATATACCTGTGCATGCATCCATTTTTATAGATTGGTATGTACACATCACTAGTAACCGGGTTTCATTACCTGCATTTATTTTCTGCTGCATTTTCTCTGCCAAAACGTTAAGAAAGATTTTATATTCTAAATTGCATTTATTACTACATTTCAGTGATAAATCTGTAAGAGTCCCCTTGCAGCACAAGTACAGTACACTTGCACAGTAGCTAGAATACCTCACATTTTTACCCTCTTATCTACAACGCCAGACAAAGCTAGGTTGAATAAATCCATAGAATTTTAGGTTTTTAGAAATTAATTTGTGATCTCAACAAGAAGGACATGAAAAAATAGCTTAGAATAAAATGGAAAATACAACCATTTAATTTCTGAAATGAATAAAATTAGCTGTTTCTACTTGTCATAACATGAAAGAGTTTGCATAAATTCTTTTAAAACGAGTAGTTTTAGAATCACTAAGATTCTGAAGTGAGTTATTTTACTTGATCTCCCTTATAGCCATTGTTTATTTTGGGAAACTATTTCTATAGTAATTGATTGAAAAAAACAGGCTCTGCTTCTCTGTTATGTGTGTGAGGATTTGATTCTCCTTTTTACACAAAAGTAACCATGAGGCTGCACTTTTTTTCTGGAAAGGAAAGGGTAGTCAATTTTTACCTAAATCCTGTGGTTTTCTACTGTACATATGAAACTATTTTTTAACAGAATATAAACAGTAATTAAATATTAATAGTATGAGTTCATTTCCATGTAGTATATATCTCTAAAGTTAATAACTATCCATTTTTTGAAGGTGAAGACAAAAACCTGGGAATGAAAAAGCTCTGACATAACTTTCTTATGGTTGCCACTGCTTTAAAATTAAGGGTTCATTTTTTACTCTTCCTGGATTGTGTCCTAGTGGGGACAGAAGAATTGATAGGTTCTTTTCCCTCTGATGTGAAAAACAAAACAAGGAAAAACACTATCCTTTTAATTCCTTTAAATCTCTTGAACTCCACCTCAGTCTTTCAAGATCTTGAAAAATAACTTACTAGGGTAGTGATAGTCTTCCAAGGATGACAATAATCCTAGATAAAATTTCTGTCAGTGCAATTCTGTATCTTTATCAGATCACTGTAATGTCACATTTTTATTACTGAGCTGAAAATACAGAAATATTTGAACTGCCTGCTCATATCTGCTGATGGGAAACTCGGAGCTGAATACTTCTAGCTGTGACAAATGTTCTTTAGTTTCTTCTCTGGTTTCCTTGCAGACAGGTTATAAGCATTATTACTTTTCTGATTTCATGAGTTTGCTTTCTTAAATTCTCATTTCCTTCTAAATACATTTCCTTAAAGGAAAACTAGTAAAAAATAGTGAGGTATCTGTCAGAAATTGCTAGGATTGACAGTCTGCTATATAAAGATTCTAATGAAGAATTTGCTGTAATAAAAATGTATGGCAGGTCTGATGATATCTGTCACCTGGGTTCCAATTAAGACTTTACACTATTAAAAATTTACAAGAGGGGAGGGGAAAAGGCAGTTATTATGACTAGCATTTTTATAACAGATATTCAGAGCAGACTTACTTTTCTGCTGAGTTGGGAATGTAATTTATGTAAAAGAGGCAAGATCATAATAAGGAATAGAAATGTTCTTAAATAAACATACAAGAGCAGCACAACGGACTTTTGTGGATGTTAAGATTGAGAAGGTATTTAAGGTATTTATAAATTAATGCTATACCAAAATATATTCATGTAAAACTCTGATTTCATAATTCTTTTTCATGACATATAAAGGATTCAGTTTCATCAAAAATAGCTACAGTGTGTGTGGAATCAAGATCTTAAAAATTAGTAGCCAGATAAGATATTTTAGTATACAAAACTAAAAGCATGATAGTGGTAGTTGTTGACCTATTGTTTTTTGTTTACTTGCAGGTCATAAGAGTAAAATCAGATTGCATTGAACAGATAGAGATTTTTACTTTTTCATGGAAGTTGAAATATGTTTTAATTTTCAGTTTTTAATTCCATCTTCAAATACTCATTTTCTATTTTCCATTTTCTTCCTAAAATAAAATTTTATTTGAAATAAGAGTTTAATTTTTTAAAAATTCTAAATGTTGTTTGACATTCTGTAAGTATTTTATTACTGGACATAAGATTTCAGCTACTTTATGAGAGGGACTACAGTATTATCACTTTTTAAAAAAAATGTATTTATTTTCTTTATCCTTCTGTAACAAGCCCTATGAGGAGAGACTGAGGGAGCTGGGGTTGCTTAGCCTGGAGAAGAGGAGACTCAGGGGTCACCTTATTGCTCTCTACAACTACCTGAAGGGAGGTTGTAGACAGGCAGAGGTTGGTCTCTTCTCCCAGGCAGCCAGGACCAGAACAAGAGGACATAGACTCAGGCTGCACCAGGGGAGGTTTAGGCTGGATGTTAGGAAGAAGTTCTACAGAGAGAGAGTGATTGCCCATTGGAATGGGCTGCCTGGGGAGGTGGTGGAGTCACCATCACTGGAGGTGTTCAGGAGGAGACTTGATGGGGTGCTTGGTGCCATGGTTTAGTTGTTTAGGTGGGTTGGATTGGTTGATGGGTTGGATGCGATGATCTTGAAGGTCTCTTCCAACCTGGTTTATTCTATTCTATTCTATTCTATTCTATTCTATTCTATTCTATTCTATTCTATTCTATTCTATTCTATTGTAACACTCACCTTGATGGCCTGCTGGACTGCAATATGTTTTGCTTTCTCACCTGTTATGATTAAAGCATGGAGGCCAGTTTCTGGGGAAAATTAGAAGTCAAGAATTAAGCAAGGGAAAAACAGCTCCAAGTACTTGCTATAGACCAAGATATTTGTCCTTTTCAAGCCCCTGGCAAACACCTTTTTTAAAATGCAAGCAACATGCTTTAAAATATTTGTGCCATTCCAGTGATGCTGCAGGTTTTCTTGGTAGAACAAGAAATAGTTGGAAAAAGAACTAGTTAAAATCAGTCTTAACCACTGTTACTTCTTTCAAAAAAATTCATACATCTCTAATTTTAAAATCATGATGATTTTGGACCAGTATGATCGTGATACTAAAGTTGGCATTACCTACCACAGTGGTAGAATTTATAGACTTTCCTCCAACTGGTGTTTTATTTTGTATGACAGTGATACATGAGTCAAGTTCTGGGACCTATGCATAATGGGTACTGATACAGCAAATAAAAGACATTGAAATGAAGGCATTGAGAAAGACAAATTGAACCTTGCCTGTCTTCCAAAAGGAGCTCCTGTTGCCTGATTGGTCAGACTCCATTTTCTAGTTGAAATGCATCACATATCTTTATATGTGTACATAAGGTTAGGTAGCTGTCTCTTGTGATCTGCTTAAAGGGAGCCTGATGAGGAAATGCAGATTTAATGACAAGCAATTGCATCTTTGGACTGTTCTTCATTATCTGTCACTTCCTCATCACTTCATATTAAAGATGACAGTTTAGGTGCAATGTTATTTTATTTTTGAAGGAGTTTCTTGGAGAGCATGTTTGATATTTGAATAATAAAAGAAGTATACTGCAGCGTATCTTCTCTTATGAGATGTGTGATTTCCATGTGGTGACCCAGTCTTCAATACTCTGTTAGATCAAAATATGTAATTCTTTTGATTTTTAAGATAAGAAAGGGAATCCTGTTTTGAACTTATTCTGTATTTATCTAATATCTTAAGTAAACATTGATTATGGTTATTTACAGGCTGATAGTCCTGAGAGGAGAAATAAAATATGAGATGTTTATAACTTTTTACACTATTTGAGGGTAATTAAATGAGCGGCTAAACCCCAGAATCTTAACACCTTAAAACTAGTCCTACGATTTTGTGTATACCATTTTAATCATGAAAAGCACATCATCATTTCATATGATTTGTACATACATATGCAATTTGTATAATTGGATGTGCCTACCTGTTTTTCACAGGCAGGATTAGAAATAAAATTTTGCAGTCTAGACACTGTTCCTTAAAATGCAGAACTGTAGTTGACCTGACTGTATGTAACTCATTGGGAGATTAGCTGGTGAAAGATCTTTTAGATGTGGTTTCTGGCTGCAGTTCATCTTCACTTTACCTCTCTTGCTTGGTCAGTGGGATCAAACTCTTATATTGTCTTTAAAGAAGTATATGTTTCTTCTTATTCTTGAAATTGCAGCTTTTAGTTTAAATAGTTTTTCATATATATTTTATCAGGATAATGCAGCTTTGTATTTTCCACCACTGTGATTCTATAATTTAAAATCAAATGTATCTAGACAAGATAACATAACCTGATGTCAATGCCATCATCATACTATTGAATAAGAAGCACATCTGGCCAAGATAGAATGGGCTGTTATTCCAGTTGGTGTCTAATTGGAATAATAAGTGTTGAGGAGTGAGAAGTAAAATTCCTGTTGTTGACTATCAGCCCTTAAATTAGAGGCATAAGGACCATATTGAAGAGAAAAAATGTCTGGCTCCTCTCAGTGGTTCTAGGGTTTTTTCTGCATCCTGCTCACACTACATTCATGTACAATGTTTTAAATATCAGTGTCATATTTCTTCTTGCAGTGACTATCACTACTTCAAGTATGGAAAGATGAAAAAACCCAATCAAACAAACAAAAAAAAAAAAAAAAAAAAAGAAAGAGATGAAAACATACCAACTAAGCAACATAAAAGTATAATACTTGCTCTGGTATACCCTTCCAATCACACTACATGCTTCATTGTTAAAGGAATGGAATCTGATTCCAGGACAAAATGAAATTTAAAACTGCAGTAAGTTCTGGGCTGTGTAGCCAGCGTATTTGTGTTTGGGGTCCTTCAGCACATTGTCAGAATTAATTTTATTTTTTTCTTACATCTTTTTTGTTTGTTATATTTCATCATGACTTGTAGTTTTTTAGAGAAAATATGCCACTGTAGAAAACAACAGGCCTGTGGGAGGATTTACTCAATAATTATTGACTATCAAATACATTAGGTGTTTTTTTCTTTAATTGAACTGTCCTAAAAATGAATGCAATAATTTAATAGTAGGCTGATATCAGAATAATTATGAAAGTTTCTTTTATTCTAATATGCTTCCTAAGTAACTGAAAAATTATCTTCTGCTTGATGTGGCCCACTTGCTCAGAACTGTTATGGTACAAGTGGGTAAAAGAATTATGTATAGAATTTGAAGCCTTTGATATTAAGCAAATAAAACTTTCCAACTGTTTTCCTTAGTGTTAGTTACAATACTCTGTGTATATTGATATACAGACACGTTGATCTATATATTCAGATATTAAGTTTTTATTGGTATTTCCAATTAAGTAAGCTTTCCAACAGTTTCTTTTATTAGTATTTCAAAAAGCCCCATATTTGTCTCTGTAGAGAGGAGGATTACTGTCTTTTTGTATATTAATGCTTAGGTGTTTTTCCATTAATGAAGTCTTTTACATGTTCTAGTGTCTATACTCAGAATCATGCTTTTGGGCCCATATGCCATAAAAATTTCAGTGCATCTGTAGTCAGAGAGAACCCGACAGTGCTCAGGTTCTAGTTATACTAGGTCTGAACAGTAACCAGCTTCACTGATCATGTATCTGTAGAGCTTTCCTGCTCATTCTCAGGAATAATGTACACTCCCCCTGATGTTTAGAATCAGAGTAGTATTTTATATTTCATGGTTCAGCACGTAGCAGTTACACTTTGGCTATTGAGGCAACAGTGACCCTCTTGAGAATCAAGACTGCAATTCAATCCCTACTTTTGTCTATCAGAGAATGTGTTTCAAATGTACCATTAGCCCAGTGAACTATATCCAAAAGATACTCAGATGAAATTCAAGAAATAGAGAGAGCCCAGCAAAAGCATCCACTGCTGCAGTGCCGTTTTAAGAGCATTTCAGAGTTTGTTTAGTTGGTTATTAATTGTAGTATCATGAGAGTAGATTACCCTGGTTATTTCTTTGTGCCACAAACTGTACTGGCCATCATATTCAAATTTGAAGGTGGCTGAAATTCTTTCATACTACGTCTGGAGTATACATATGCACATATGCTATTAAGTTACCTGAAATAATTAGAAGGGTTAAGAATGCCATGAAAGTTAGGGTTACTACTGTGCAAAATTTTAATAAGTGCACCAAATATTATGGATATTCTAAATGTATGTATTCTACAGAAGGATAACAATGCTGCATTGTAAACAGCTGCAGGGTATTAAATAATTACTTCAACAATAGAAAAAATATAAATATTGTTATTGTATATTTAAAGATTCCACTGAAGGAAAACATTCAAATGTCTTAGTAATCTGGAAATATCCAAGAGACAGTCATAAATGCTAGAAAAAAATACAGGGCATAAAGGGACATAGAAAGATCCCAGGACAGTTGCAATAAAAATGTGTGGGTTTATATATTTTGTAATTAATCTTTCCTGGTTGTGGTATCTTCAAACACCACCGTGACTCATTTACAAAATGTATTCACAGGTTCAATTATTTGGTTGTGGGTTTTACGCTGCACATATAAAGACAGTTAAATGATTTAAGCACAGATCTAACATTTCCAAAGCAGCAATTCCAATTAGAAATACAAGTGCTGTGATCTGTGGTTTTCCCACAAATGGGATTCTCTGGCAGATTGGCTGGGTACCCATGACTTGCTCCTCTCTCTGGTGTCTTCCCAGATGCTGTAGCTATGATTCGAGCGGTCCTTGGATCAGAGGCAGCCATGGGGCATCTCTCTTGTGCCCAATTCATGGTCTAGAGCTTGCCCTTGGCTCAGAGAGGGCTAGGGGGCCTCTCTCATGTGCTCTGTCGCTGGGCTGTAGCCTCTTCTGGGATTCAGTTCCCTTGGAGCTTTTCCCCTTTATGCCTTGGTCCAGGTGCAAGGCCTGGGTGAAGTTGTTGGTCTGCTAGAGCAGGTTCTCCAGCTGCAACTTGAGCAGCATTTGGCTCTTGTCTCTTTGTGGTAAGAAGGCCCTCAAATGCTACTCTGGCAGCATTTGGCCCTAGTTGCTTGCTGAGCAAGGCAAGTTGCCTGACTTCTTGGCTGGTTTAAATACTGTTCCAAGACAATTAATGCCCTTTGGTAACACAGAACCCTGATAACTGGACCTATGGGATGGGGCATATCCAAACATGGCCAGGGGCACACACAGTTCACAGCTGTGTTACAAAGTTAATTACACATGGTACATGTTTATCTGGACCCCAGGAACTGTTCAGGTTAGCACATTTGCAGGTGCTTAGCACATTGCCTGGGCTGATGCATGTTTGGGGCTTTGACCCTTCAGGACAACAGTTAACAGATTATAGCATATACCAGTTATATACCTGGACAGCTCTATAACCCTCTAATGTTAAAAATATAGATTATATATTTTAAAAAATCACTTACATACAAAGAAAACCTGAAATTTTCTTCATGATCCAGACTTTTGCCTGTAGCAATTCCAGTCCAGTCAAGAATATCTTTTGCCTTTGTCTGTATCAGAACTACACTGTATTTTGTGGTTATTACTAATGGTAAAGAGTACAGAAAACCTCTAGCTCCAAGGATAAGCATCAAATAATAACAATCATGAGATAATTTGATGATGAGGTGGGTAATAATCTGTTGTCAGAGATGTTTACATTATGTATCTATCATCCTTAAATATTAATATGAACTAATCTATTGAAAATGTCAGTGGACATTCATGTGTGGTCTTAATTTTCTGGAGTTTGGCATCTCACAGTATTTTAGGGTATTTTTAATTGGTTTGAGTGCAATAATTAGACCAATGTAACTCCTTATGTCATTGTGTGTATGTCATGGTTTTTTTCCAAATATCAAGTCCTAAACAAATACTTGCATTAGCCACATAGAAGCATAATAAGTATAATCTTTCTCAGTTGGGAGTATTTCCCTTGATCACAGAATGGATGAGTTTGAAAGGGACCTCTGGTGATCTTCTGGTCAAGCAGAACCCCACAGAGCCAGTTGCCCAGGGCTGTGTCCAGATGGCTTTTGAGTATCTCTATGGATGGAGACTCCACACCCTCTCTGGGCAGCCTGTGCCACTGCTCAATCACCCTCAAAGCATAGAAATGTTTCCTCATGTTCAGAGGGAACCTCATATCTTTCAGTTTGTGCCCATTGCCTCTCATGCTGTCACTGACCATCACTGAGAAATGCCTGGCTTCATTATTAAAGACAGATACAGTTTACCAATGTTCTTTGTGATGGCAAGGTTCTTCATGTAATTTGGCAGTATATTCTTTAATACATAGCACTGTACAAGGTAAAGGAAAGACTAGAAGATTCAACTTACATAAATGTCTAAAGGGAAGCTTCATAGAGGACAGAGCCAGGCATAACTGTTTATTCATTGATACCAGTGAATACTCCCACTGAGTTAAAGAACAGCTTTAGGGTACATGAATGCTAGGTGAATGCTTCATTTTTTCACAGGTATTGAATTATTGTCAAGATCCAATACTAAAGTCATGTTCTTTTGCAGGTGTGGTGACTTATATCTTATTGTAATGTATCACATCACATGGTATGTTTTTTAAACTGATGTTATTCCCTTTCTCTTTTCTTTCCCATGGGAGTTGTGAATAGATTTGGAAACAAATTCAGCGTAGATTTTCCTGGCTTTTTAATTCATGCAAATATGTTTCCATGGAGACAACACTGGGGTTCATTTCCACTGCAGTTCTAGACAGTCAGTTACCTGTAGGTCAGTAACACAACTCTTCTGCATGTTGTGATAGTCCGAAGGTGATTAGTTCACATGCTGTATGTGAAGTTTGTTTCTGTGTTTGCATTTACACACATAAGTTATGCTTCTCCTTGAATAGCACAAACCCACCATTTACTTCTTTTGGATTTAGAGAGATGATTTCGATGCAGTTGCAGATAAATCAATATTAAGGAATATTGGAGTACTTCTGGTGAATAATCCTGTCCCATGTTTGCACAGAGACCAAAGGGCATACTATGTTCTTGCAATTCCTTCCTGCTTCCCTGACATCACAGCAAAAAGAAAACTGCAGCACTCTCAGCAGCTACCATGCTGTGGAACAATATTCTGAAGTTTGCTGCAGAAAGAATGTAGCCTCTGTCTGTAAGTACATTGTTTAATAGATTTTCAGCATAGATGAAGGATATAAGGCCTGCCAAAGTAATATTGGTGTACTGTACAGAATGTTAAGAATGGGTGACTACTGACCTGTAAAATGATCTGACAGGTACCCTCTTATAGCTTATGTTAGGAACCTAAGATTCCTTTGTGTTCAGAATAGTTCATTAAACTGCATGGAGGGATTTAGGTCCCTTGTATTATCAGTATATTTGAATATAGTTAGAGTATTTTAACTAAAATTTTATAACTGTGGTTGCAAACTTGAACATAGGAAGATGCTTCTATACATGAGGAGGAACTTTACTTTGAGGGTGGAAGATCAGTGGAGCAGGTTGCCTAGAGAGGTGGTGGAGTCTCCATCCGTGGAGTCATTTAAGATCCACCTGGACACCATCCTGTGCAACCTGCTCTAGGTTAACCTGTACTGACAGGAAAGTTGGATCTCCAGATTCTCTTCCAACCCCTATCATTCTGTGATTCTATGATTCTGTAACTGTGGCTGTAGTTTTGATTGAAGTAGGTGGGAAAAAAAAATTAGTTGAAGTTCAGCAGAGATTAAAATGTTACTTCTAGTGAAAGCCAGGAAGGTGGCTAGAGCAATCACACTCTCAAGATTCCCTAAGAAATAAACTAAAAGAAAACAAATTTGCTGGACTTATTAACAAATATTTTGCAGAATGAAGGTATTTACCAAAACAAGTATCATAGAAACCTAGATAGTAAATGAAACATCATGACAATACAGCGGTACCAGATGGATGTGTTATACATTATGGAAAGTTAGCATACAGCTTTAGGAATAATAATTTTATTAGCTTGCACTGTTTATAAATAAAATGTGCACATCTCTAGTAAATCAACAAGCTAGAAGAATGAAGCAGTATCTTTATGCTTGCATTGGCTGTTCATGTCTTGAATGGGTGGAGTCTTTGCTGGGTAAAAACTGTCCGGGCCTAAAGAGTGGTGGTGAATGGAGTTAAATCCAATTGGTAGGTGTTCCCCTGGGCTCAGTTTTGGGGCCAGTTTTTAATGTCTTTATCAATGATCTGGACAAGGGGATTGAGTATACCCTCACTAAGTTTGGAGAGGATGTTAAGCTGGGAGGCAGTGTTGGTCTGCTTGAGGGTAGGAAGGCTTTGCAAAGGGATCTGGACAAATATGGCACTAAAAGGCTATAGACCCATTGTTTTGTGGAAGATGGCAATGATCCATCAAATCTGTCGTCTATTGGGATATATGAAATCAGTCAAAATATTGAGGTCAGGTTGCCAAGATAAATTATAAATGTTTAATTCTCTTTAAGACTTTTCTTTCTTGATATTCTTTTTCATGAAGTTCCTTATGAAGCTAAATATGTAGTTTTTTCATATTCATGGACTTAAACTGTACTAGATTGCTGAAAGCTCATAAAGGTAAATGCTATGATGTAAAAAATTAGACTAGTATGCAAGATTAAGATAGCTGATGTGAGTGTTGTAAATGCTATGGCAGGTGACTAGAAGGTTCTAGTGACAAGACAGCATTTTGTCATGTTTTCATTTTCTGTGTCTTCTTCAGACAAGCCAAAAGATGCAGGTAAGATTTCACTGTCCCAAAGCTGTGCTGAGAGTCTACTCAGTATTGAATTTATGTATTTAAGAAAATCCTGAAATACAGTTACTTTTTTATTCCTTAAGGAATATTATTTAGCTACAAATATATATTTAGCAGAGGTTTTTATAGATTGCCCTCCATGGCACTAGATTGGCCAGTAATACAGATGGGTATTGCACCTGTGGCAACAAAGTGAATATTATAACCTCACATGTTATTGAAAAAAATTTACTGAATCTCATAGTCACTTACTGGCTTTCATTTCCTATGTGTATCACATGGCAACATATTGTATCAAAAGGTTAAACCAAGGGAAACATTTGGGTTTTGGTGATCTGTTTTGGAATCTTATTAATGTAGGTTTTTGGGGAAGTAGAAAAAAAACCCACCACATTGTTTTGAGGTTGGAGGCAAACTCGTAGTTTATCTGTCAGAGATGGTAAATTATTATTATCAATTGGATGATACAGTTCTGCTCTGTTATCTGTTTTTTTTTGAGCTACTGTGAATCTGTAGAGCTACTGGTCACCCGGGAATACCGAGGGCCTTGAGATTAACAGAAAGGGATAAGGTTTTGATGTCATTGTTGCTGGTCAGTAGTATGGAACAATGCTCATTTGTAAGCACTGGGCTCCATGGATCGTTCCTGATACAAGGAGAATCCTTGAATAGGAAGCCAAGCCATCCTCAGAATTGCCTGTAAAGTCAAAATAGTTCAAGACACTTAAATGCAAGGCTTATAGTTTATGTTTTGTTACCTAAGCTGTAAATTGCTGGTGTTACAGTGTTAGTGATGGCCATGTATGGATTGGTCAGTGTCTTAAATGGGATCAACTAGTTGACCCAATAAAGAATGCAAATCACATTTCTACTTTATCTTGTAGCATATTGAAAATAGGTGGTTACTCTGATCAACATTCCCTCTATCTGTCAGTTTCAGGCTATTAATTCTATTCAATTTAATTGTGAAAGGAAAGACAAATTATCCCATTACTAAACACATACTTCCAGGCAGCACACAGGAACATGCTAATTAATCTAACTCTGTAAGGAGAAATACTTGTTTTTTTAACTTGGAGAGATCCGTTGCAACAGGCATCATGGACATAAGCATAGAAGTGAGCTAAATGAATGGGAATGTTTAACTTGAGTACTTATTGAGTGGATAAGATGGGTATTTCACTAGAAGAAGTTCTAAATCTACCAAATAAAATTCCTAAACTTTTTTACTTTAAATGTACTTCTCTGTGGTCATATTTCTTCTGTTCATTAATTCCCTGCTCAAATCCTTTTGGCCAAGGCCTTGTTTATCAGTATTCCTTTGATCAATACTCCTCAGTAAGACCACAAATTCAGACACTTGTGTAATTAAAGGTTTGAAAGATTTTTCTTTTTTGTGAGTTTTCAGAAAGATGATTGAACCCCAGTCTAAGCCACAGTTTTCTTAAGCTAGCAATAAAACAATCATGAAAAGAAAGTTACTATACACTCCACTAGCTATCATACATTCACTTTTAGTGTAGTATTGTGGTGCGTTGAAGTTTCCCCCTAGCATTAACTTTGCCAGTCCAACTGACTTAGAAGCAAATGGAAGCTGTATTTACAAGCACAAACTACACTCTACAATGGAATGCAATGAATATGTACAAAATATACAGTGTATTTACAATTTATACAGACATTTACAATTAGCAAACAACATGAAAACTCCCCTGGTCAGAGACCAGCACTGCCCTCCCCTCCCGCCCTGTCCCAAGAGAGAAGAGGAGCAGAGAGAAAGGAATGGGTTAGACTTAACTGAACAACGCAACCAAGGTCATCAAAAAAGCAGGTTCATCTCTCCCAAGCAAAGCAAGCAGAAAGATCAGAAAAGAGAGAGAACTGTTTTGGTACAACCAACCTTACAGCTGATATTCCTCCGATGAATTTGTTTGGAAAAATCTTTAGCTTTCCTTTTTACATCCAGTAGCGAGTTATTTATAGTTTTCTACTTTTCTGCTCAAAATCTGTAATTGATTTTAAAGGCATAGCCTAAAACCACCACAAGTATATGTATATATAAAAACCCTCTTTTAAAAAGCAATTTTTAAAACAACTTTCTTATTTTTTTGAAATGATTGTTATGAGTGTATACAGAAGATTGATACACAGAAGGAAAGGAATTATGTTGTGCAAAAATATATTGGTATCTGTCAGTAGAAGCAAACTTTGTAGCTTCAGGACCACACTCTATTGGTTTCAAAAGTTCACATTGACTGTGAAAGGTACCCAGTGAGTAGTAAAAGACAAATGTTATGCCCATCTTCATGAAGGGCAGGAAGAAGTATTGGAGAGCTCAGGCTGGCCAGCCTGACATTGGTTCCTAAGATGATAATGAAGGGCTCCCAAGATGATTGCAAATTCTCTTGGATGACATTTCCAGATATGTCAAAGACAAGAAGTTGGCTGGAAAAAAACCAACAAAGAGTTCAACAATAGCAAAGTGGCACAGTGAATGATGAGGGAGGAATGGATGACATCTGTCTTGACCTAATGGGATGTTTGACGTGGTGTGTGTAGTGTGCAACTAGGAAAGAAAGGGTGTGGTTGGGTAAAATACAGAAGGTGTTAGCACAAGGCATGTGGCATAGGCTACTTTCTAGTGGCATTGTTCAGAGCTCTCTACTGCAGTGTTATTTAACATACTCATCTACAACCAGGAAGATGGGATGGACTGAAACCAGAACAACTTTGAGAGATGATATCAAAAAGCAGGGGGAGGGGGGGGGAAGGGAGGGGGGGAAGGGGGAGGTGCTGTGCAAAGCAATCTCGCTGGATAAATAAGTTGCTAGAAACATTGCCAAGTCTGGTAGGGATAACTGGGTAATGATGAGTTACAGGGAATTAAATAACTTTCTGCAATGGCACAGGCTGGAGTTGGACTCTGCAGAAAGAGATTTTAATATCTTGATGGACAAAGAGTTGTGAGTCAGCAGAGCACCTTTATGGTTATCTGCATACTTGTCTTCTTTGGTGTAGCCAACGCCTCAAGGGAAGTGATTTTTCTCCTTTATTTTGCACTCATGAGGCTGCATCTGGATAAGTGTGCCCAGGTTTGGACTACCAAATGCCGAAAGGTGAGTCCTAATGCACTCAACAGCAACCAGTGGGAGATAATGACATTCCAAATAGACTGTATTGATAATTGAAGCTTATAGTGTTAAAATGTAACAGATTAGCATAATATTGACATAATACATGAAATAGAACACTTACATCTTTGGTACTTTTTTGATGTATCTGTGACTTAGATTTGAAGTGCAGGAAGTTACGCCCAGCTTTTTTAAACAGTTACATGATTTTTGTCTGAGTCTTGTGATAATGTTCTTTTAGAAAAAGTAACATAATTAAATAGACTCAATTAAGTACACTCAATTATATAGAAATACGTAATTTCTTAACTGAAAACATTAATAGGTCAGTTTGGAATTGTTCTGGCTTTGGATTTAATAGGTTTTAATTTTCTCACAAGAACCTGGGAGAGATTGCATACAGGATAGCCAGCCGAAGCAGCCAGTGGGGTATTTGATACCATACTAAGGTCATGCCCGCTGTATAAGGGGAGGGCTGCCCTGGGCAGGAGCAGTGGCTTTTTGATGTGTGCAGCATCAGGTGAGATCATTGCATTTTATATCACTCACTCAATATATAACTTCCTTACTAGTAGTGTTATTTCTGTTGCTTCTTCATTCCTTATACTGCTGTATTAAACTCTCCTTATCTCCACCTATGGAGTTTTGCATTTTGCTCCCCATTTTCCTTCCCATCCCACAAGGGGGAAGGGGTGGGCAGGCATCTGTGTGAGGGTTGAGATAACAAAACATATAATGAAAGCCTGTTTAAACAATTGTGCTGTAAGCATGTCTTACATTAGTTAAGTAGTGCATGTTCACAATGTTGGTCTATCTATTTGCATGGTTGTGTTATGTAAATCCTTATGTACTCTGTGTATTCCCTGTGGTGATGTTTATCATCTCAGGGAAATGGATCATGAATAGTTCCCAAGGTACTGAATATTGTTGACTTGCGATTATGGCACGTGCCACGGGGTTAAGTTGCTATTTGTATGTGGCATGATCATTTATTAGTAATCTTGTCCATTTTGTGGATGAGACAGAGGACTAGACATTTTCACCTGTTGAGAACGCTGTCAACAAGCCAGCATCCTCTTGTTGCTGTGTCTCCTGAATGCATCTCTGGTCTTGTTTAAGGTTAGGCAAAATTTCTTTTCCAGTTTTTTCCATAATTGTTTTTGTGTGACTAGCACTGGAAAGCAATTAGGCTTTTTCAGGGGTGGTGCATCATGGACTGCAATGGACTCTGTCATTATTAGGTAGCCTCAGCTCAAGAAATGGAGAGGAATGCCACAGGCAAGCAGAGGATATGGTCAGGAAACATGATGGGCTAGTCCTCCTGAACTCAGCCCAGAGGTCCAAAGCTGTACAGAACCCAAAAATTCAGGCACAAAATGTAGCTGTGTCTACTAATAAAGAAGCTTACATTGTCTGAAACTCAGTTACATTTAACCATGTAATCTACCCCTCAGGTAGTTGCAGACAGCAATATGGTCTCCCCTGAGCCTCCTTTTCTCCAGGCTAAGCAACCCCAGCTCTCTCAGCCTCTCCTCATAGGGCTTGCGCTCCAAATCCCTCATCAGCTTTGTTGCCCTTGAGTTTAACAAGAGTAAGTGTAGAGGCTGGCATCAGTACAGGTTAGGGGTTGAAATGCTGAAAAGATGTTCTGTGGAGAAGGACCATGGAGTCCTGGTGGCCAAGTTCACCATAAGCCAGCAGTGTGTTCTTGTGGCCAAGAAGGCCAGTGATATTCAGGAGTCCATTAAGAAGGGTGTGGCCAGCAGGTAGAGGGAGGTTTTTCTACCCCTCTACTCTGCCTTACTTAGGACACAGCTAGACTGTTTCCAACTCTGGGCTCCCCAGTGCAAGATAGAGAGGGAACTACCAGAGAGAGTGCAATGGAGTGCCACAAAAATGATTAGGGGACTGGATCATAGAATCATAGAGTCATAGAATCAGTGCGATTGGAAGAGATCTCAAAGATCATCAGGTCCAACCTGTCACCCATGACCCAAGACCTCATGACACCAAGTGCCATGTCCAATCCCATCATCTCTCTGACAAGGAGAGGCTGAAGGACCTGGAACTCTTTAGCCTGTAGAAGACTGAAAGGGGATCTTATCAATGCTTACAAATATATGGATGTCAACAGAAAAGGGTTGGCTCCTTTCAGTGGAGGCTGTGGAGTCTTGTCTGGAAACTTTCAAAACCCACCGGAACACATTCCTGTGCAACCTGACCTAGGCATACCTGTCTTGGTGGGGAGGTGGGACTGGATGATGTCTGGAGGTCCCTTCCAACCCCAATCATTCTGTGATTTTGTGTCAGACATCACAAGTGTTTTTAATGTTTTCAAAGGAATCAGACTTCTGTTTTTAATAATTTCTATTTTTTCATCTTTATTTAGTCACTCTTTCTAATTGTGAGAGTGTGAAGATGGACACTACAATTTACTGTGTAGCAGATAATTTCTGTTCTCTCCTCAAAGATACCTCTGCTTATAGCATTTTCTTAGAACAGATTCCAAAATACATGTATAGTTTTTACATTTCAAGAAATGAGGGATTAAAATATTTATTATGAAAAAGACATCATGGGAAATAGTCCAGAACTGGGAGAACACCATTTCAACAGTGCACTGAATATATATGTTTAGAAAAAAATATAGAATATATAGCAGAGACTAGCTATTTCAAAAGAGGTTATACTGAAGATTATATTTTTTGGAATGGTTTGATGATGAAGCAGCATTTTTTTAATATCTACATATGCACTAAGATGTGTGACAGGAACATTAAATGCTTATTCATGCTAACTGGGATATTTAATCTGGGGATATTGCCTTTCTCCATTGTTATTAGTGACCTTTAGTGTGGTGTTGCCATTTGGTTATCATTTCATCTTATTCCTGCTTTTGGTCAGTGAGAGCTGGACTCTTTCCCTATGCAGTATCATCATATCCTTTGTATGACCTTTGGTAAAAGGGTTTGCAGCTCAGCTAGATAAAATAACAAAAACTACAAAGATAAACAGAAAAAATAGGTAATAATATTATATCACTCCTTAAACCAATAACCATTACTGTACTTCCTCTGACTCACTTTCTTGAATGTAGTTATCAATAAATTGATGAAGCAAGGATTTGTATAAGTTAGGTACAAGTATTTTCAAGTGCACAATATACATTGATGCTTCCATAATAATAAAATATACCTCAAACACTTCAATGTTTTTGTGTCAATATCCAGAAAGAACACAAACATTTTTATGCATGCATATTAATCAGTATATTTATAAAATAAAATTATATATTAAATACATGTAGATACAGTCAGGTTTATACCTCGTGCATTTAGATCTATTTACATCCCTGTATGGAAGATGTTGCACAAAATTTATCATTATAGTAAGCACAAAATTGCAGTGAAAGAGAACAGGATGGTGCCCTGGTTATCAAGGAAAATTCTTTACCCAGACAAGAGCTCTAGCTCCACTGCCATAGAGAAATACATACCAGTTTTGTGCCATATGTCTATTCCAATTATTTATTAATTCGAAATGTAGTGTCTTGTTTCACTTGGAAAATACTCAAGCTGGTGTTTCTGTGATATGGAAGTTTTAGAAATTGTTTCTCACTTAGGATTTTGGAGAGATTTGTTCCTTGTTTAACTGTTGAATTCTAAACAACATAAATGTTAGCATTATTGATGAAAGTAACAGAGAACAAACCACAAGTCATTGCCAGATTTATTAGACTTTGCTTGGGCTTTTAAACCTTTTCCTCGAATAAATAGTTCAGAGGTCTTTTGAGCAATGGTGCCTCACACTGCACTGCCTGTATAGACACTATAATAGTTATTCACTCCTTTCTATCAGATTTGAGATTGAAGAGTATCAGGAAAAGACATCCATGACACTTCTGTGGTAATTGTCACTGAAGTAAGTACTGTTCAAGAGAGGATAAATGATCTTGTGACATCTTTAATGTTGAAAGTAATTTAAAGAGGGGGGGAAAAAAAAAAGCACAGAAACCTTAATTGTTTAGAGCAAATTATTGCTACTTAGCTAAGAAGAGAAAAAAAAACCACACCCTGTAATGAATGATAATAGCCTCAGTTGGGTGCAAACAGTGGTGTGCTAAAGTCTGTCACTTTCATCAATCTATGAAGCAATTTATTTCCAAGAGCATTAAGTGTAGCATGCATAAGGCATAACAAGTACTATAAACTATTTCAGCATATTATGAGATTCCATTTGTTTCAACAGAAGCAGGCCTCGAATAAGGCAGCAGTCACTCAAGTGACATTAGGATACCTAATACGTTACAGAAAATCCAATGCAAAAGTCTTCTGCTGTAAAAAAAAAAAAAATATAAAAATTTTGGTGACAAGTTAAAATTATTTCATGAAACATTTCTTGAAGTGGTGGGTTTGCTCCATGATCCCAAATGGTGTCATCCTGTTATTTTGAAATAAATTAAATGGTGTGGAAGGGCCACCAAATATCTGAACTTCTGGTTATGCAATATTTTTATTTGAAATTGACATTCTGTCTTTAAAATCACACCACATTTCAAGCCAGCACAGTCTGAACTGTTTCTATTCATAAAATAGTAAATGTGTTTGTTGTGGGAAAAATCCTCATATACTGAGTACAGCTCTGAAATTTTTGAAGATATTATGCAATAGTGAATATTTGGTACTTTATGAACTAGTTAGGTATACTGTATTATATATCAAGAATAATGTGCTTTTGAAATTGTATTCAATTATAGTTTTTTATATATGCAAATTATTCCAACTTGGTGCTCTAGGAAGACGAAAGTCTCTGTAGTCCTTTGGAATTTGAAATAACAGAATTCTTCTTTCTTGCCATTGCAACACCTTAGGAGAGAAACCTGAAACTTTTCTGAGAGAAACTTGAAACCTTTTTGCTCCTTTGCATTGTTATTTAAAGGAATTATCAGCTTAGTAGGAATACTAGAATTGGCAAACAACATAAAGAATTCAGGAAATTAGTCTTTTATATAGCAAAGAATATTGTTCCCTGTGATCACATTTGTTCCATGTATGTTTTTACTTCATGCTACATTCATTCCAGCACAAACTGAAACTCTATGTATGTTGCAAAAATGTAATACGGTCACTGTAGAGGATTTTTCCCTTCTCTTGGATGTATACTAATTCACTTTGGCCATCCAAATCATGTGTCATGCTCAAAGAGCTTAGAGGTTGTACAATTAGACAGGAAAAACAAACTGTGGAATCAACAGTGTATATCTACGGCACAAACCACAAAATGTCATAGCCCTGGGTGATATCTGGTAAGGAGCTGTAATCCAGAATAGAAAATATCGATGTGCCATTGTTGCTGATCTGTACAAATTGTTTTGTGCATGTATGTACTTCATACATCAATGCAAATCTTGTTTGGTTTTGAAAATCTGTATAAATACTTATTATGTGGATTTTAAAAAAGAAAAAAATCATCCTAGCCTTCATGTTTTGAATGTAAGTAACATTATAAAATAATGCATTCATTTGATATTACAATTGAATATGAAAACAGTGTACTGAAACTGAAAATTATGCTGGTACATAATTTACTCCTCTAATTTACATAGAATTCTAGTTGTATATACCGATCATTATACTAAGAAATTTGGTAAAGATAGTAAGGCTAAAATTCCTTTGCATGCAACAGGTAATCTTGTAAGACAGAAGAGATTTTAACTTGGGAAAACTCAGCAGTGCTTTCAATAGACTTTCAATGTTATTTCCTTTTAGCTCTTCTGTGTTTATTGTCTGAGTTCATTGTAGACATTGCATTTGAGAGACTGATAATTCAATGCAACATTTGCATTTGACTCCCCGTTGCATTGATCTTCACTAACTACTGGTATTGCACTTGCATGATTCATAATGTACCTTCAGCAGAATCCTTTGACTGAAATAACAGACATTAATGCAACTGAGGTCATTTATGATCTTATATATGCATTTTCCTTTATTTGCTGAAGATTATCAAGGTAAAATCAATATTAATTGCAAATAAAACAATCAGAATTACCCTATATAACAAATACATTTATATGTAGGAAATTAAAATTCTGCGTAGTCTTAATATCTGGTGAGGTTTTTCCGTACTTCAAAAGTTTTCCATACTTCAAAAGTATTTATTTTTTTTTAATATCAGTAATGTTTCACATTCAAGTTTTTACATACCCAAACTCTTAAGACAAACTTGATTTGATTGTTTAGGGCTTCATCCAAGTTGCATTGTAGTAACACTGTTTGTTGAGAGCAGAGTTAATTGAGGAATTTGTAACTAAATAAGACAAATAATACTTTGGATTTTTTTTTTTTTTTCAACATAATGAGTGCATTTTCAGAATAGAAAGATGTTAATACATGCATCATCTGATAAATTTAAATGTTAACAATATTTGCAGTTTAACCAAATTCAACGTAGAGAACTGCAGTGTGCATATTTAGGTAGCTAAATAAAAAGAAAACCAGCGTAAAACCCAGCCTAAGTTTATTTTACATATGTCGTAATGAATTAGTTGGGGTTTTCTCATAGGCTTTAGGTTTTTGTGGAGGCTGATATGACTGGTATGTCTTGTTTTGAAGTTTTGCTGTACAATGTAATTTGTTAAGGAAAAAAGTTATCTACTAATGTGCAGTTGCTTAACAGAGGACAAAATTTCACATTGAAATATGAAGATTTGATATATGTGTTGTGATATAGTATTCGAATAGAATAGAATAGAATAGAATAGAATAGAATACACCAGGTTGGAAGAGACCTCCAAGATCATTGCGTCCAACCTATTAACCAACACAGTCTAATCAACTAAACCATGCAACCAAGCACCCTCCTAAACACCTCCAATGATGGTAACTCCACCACTTCCCTGGGCAGCCCATTCCAATGGTCAATCACTCTCTCTGTGTAGAACTTCTTCCTAACATCCAGTCTGAACCTCCCCTGGTGCAGCTTGAGACTGTGTCCTCTTGTTCTGGTGGTGGTTGCCTGGGAGAAGAGGCCAAAATCAGGCACTGATCTTTCTTGTTGTGTATTTCTCTATGATAATAATAATAAAACATGTATTAGCTGAAAATGCAAAATCAGTAACAAGTTCAAGATGTATGATAAAATTACATGCATGCTCTACTTCCTTTCTTAAGTTTGTTTTGGAAAATATTCATCCACAGGCATTGTATCTAGTTAGTACATTCTGTGCCGCTGAACTGAAATTGCCTTTAATAAATGCTCAGGCAATTTAATATCCTTACCTTACTTTCCACAATGAAGAATGTGCCTGTATCTTTTGGTTAGTTACTTAAGCTGCAATGCATATTATGCAGATCTTTTTATTGTGTACATATATATAGATAGATAGATAGATATAGATACAGATATAGATAATTTTGCATTTTGTACATCCATGAAGTTCAAAAATGCAGACTGACCCTTTGAGTTGTGGATTTTCAGGGTTCTCCTTCTACTTTGTGTTTTTAATTTTCATTCCAGATGCTGACTCAATATTTTCTTTATGTAATTTTCATAAAATGTATCTTGTGGCTAAAAGCTTGTTTTCAATTAGCTTTAGAACTACTGTTCTCAAAGGGCATAGTAGAATATGTAATATAAATGGTTTTTTTGTGATAAAGTAACTATTACTATTATTATACTGTATTTAAACTTCTTAAAACCATAGCTGTATTTTGTTTCCCTAGGCTGCTATCAGATCTAGCATATAGGATGATTTAACCAAAAATCTGTTCTCATTGTTATTTCTATTGGGTGTGGGTGTGGGTGGGAAAGAAGCATGCATCCTGGTTTCTCTTCTAGAAGCTGGCTGTTGCACTATGATGATTCATCATTTATTCTAAGTAGTTACAGAATGTTATATTGCTATATCTTGCACTCAAAGGATGTGAAACCGAATAACTCACTGTATGTAAAGGCACAGGATGTGTAAAGTCTAGTAAGACTATTGGAGCACGGATATATGATTTTAAAACCTTGGAAATTACATTTCCTCTCTCTGACAATGCCAAAGTTTAGGAACCTGCTAGATACTAGATCTTACATGCTCATGCTTACATGCTTCTTTCTAATTTGGTTTTGTTTCTGTTTACACATGCATTGTCCGCTCCTAAATTTTAGAGAGAAATCCTGTAGTATGTGGAGCATACTGTGGGTTTCCATCATTGTTTATTATTGTTAATTCCTTATTTCAGTTTGCAGAATAAAAAATGTAGGCTATTGTGCAGTCAGCACTGAAGTACATCCCAATGCATCTGATTTCGTAGGTGTTCCTCTCAGTACCTCAGGAGATGAATGAAAATACAACTTTGGATTTGTCTTCTTGGATTGGAATACTTCTTGACACAAAATCTCAGTAGTAAAAGGAATTTTTCTGTTTAAGAAATCAACCTATTTTCTGCAAAGCCTCTTTTTGCAGTAGGTCTCAAAGTACAGAGGATTTTGATGACACAGAGCTCAAGGACACATAGAAAAAGTATGCTTTCTGGACAAATGTTCAGTATATGCCCTTCTATGCATTGTTCTTTTATTAGTAGTATATAACACTTCAATTTAAAATAATTTCTTCTTCTCTTTTTTTTTTTTCCCTATTTTCAAAGTAAACTGCAATCTGTATTAAAACCAGACTTTTAAAACTGTTACATGTGGTGCATTTAAAAAATTTAGTTTATGATAAATATAAATAGCAACCATATTCATATTCAGCATTGTGAAAGAGTCTTTCCTTCTAACACCTGAATACCGACACTTAAGAGTTCTGTATTAAAAAATATGCTACAGGGCTACACAAAATTTGCTGACTTGAAAGCCTGCATGGAAGGAAGAACAGTAATTATGTATGCTATCCTTCAGAGAAAGTTAAGAGGTAAGATGTGTGTAATCCTTCTATTGTATGTGAAACGGAGAAACATGGGCTTAAAGGAGATTAGAGACTGAATGATGAGTGAATGGAATAACTAAAAGCAATGAGTACTGTACTGTAAGTGATAATTTCTGTGCAAAAAATCAAATACATTTGCATTTTGAAGTTGAGACTCAAATTCTTCTGGCATGACATTGTTTTTTTAAAGCATGCAGATAGATGAACACTAAAAATTGTATGTTTATACTACTGTGTAGAAAGGCATGTTTCCATATTTTTACTGTATTTATATACCTGTTGATTCATCCTGATATTAATATTATTATAAAGTCATGTCTTGACTGTGAGATTTTGAATCACAGTAAATGATGTTTGATTTTTTTCTATTGATAATCATAGTTTATCCTCTTTGCAAATGAGCTTGTCACTACCAACAAAGGGAAAACCCTTTGGTTTTATTTATAAACCAAAGTATCTTCTATAGCATTAGAGCTTAATCTTTAAACTATTCACCTTTATATCTGAACAAAAATGAGGAAAATAGTATCAGATTTGACAAGAAGTATTTTATATAGTGAAGAATATTGATAGTTATTTCTTATTAGAAAATTTCAAAGTTAGTGTATCACATTACTTACAAATACTTTCTTGAAATATAAATACATTTAATACTTTTTTTGAATGCTGTATTTCTCTCCTTCGTGGAAATTATATCCTCCTTATCCTGAAGTTTTTTAGTTCGAATTTCAGTAAGTATTGTTGTATATTGTATGCTAGTCTTCTCCTTGACTACTGTCTCCAATTGCATAGTTAATTGCTTCATAATTTATTTAATTTCCTATTTACCCATGTAACATAATTGCATAAAGTGGTTTCCTTATTGTGCTTCATACAGATCTTTCCCAATGTTTAACTAATGCTGAAGTATCAGCGTTACCACTGATTTGCATGGCACAAACATTTTTGACCCTTTCTCCATCTCTTTCTGCCTTTTCTGTGTGCAAATATGCAATATCCTCTCTTTAATACTTTTACCTCCCGTATGTCATTCTTTGTTTCCACCTACTTCCTTTCAAATGGATTTGTTAGATCCCCACAATTTTTGGTTGTTTTACAAGGTGAATACTGCTACTAAAAACATCCATTTGTACCTCAGTACTCTTTGGCTAGTGTATTTCCCCCTCGCCCCCCCTCTCCCCCCGTTTGTGTATCATAAGTAATGTATTTCTTTTGTTTGGTCCCTTAAGAATGCATTCCTTAGCATGGACCCTCATTGGTCAGTTACTTACTGTTCGTTTTGGACATGTTCTCCCCTTGTCAAGTGCTATTTAAGCTCTTAGTTTTTCTTGCTACAACTTTTTTCAAGTCTCATCTCTGAATAGAAAACAGCACTAACTTGCCAACCTGCAAAAAGACAGTTCCTAGTTTTGATGTCAGAAATTTCTTTTCCAACAAGCATTTTGCTACTCTTCAGAAAGCAAGATTGTTTCCAAATTGAAGGTTATGTACATCACTCAGCTTAATCAAATTTTCTGCTTGTTTTATCCAGAATCGATTGGCATTGTATTCCTTGTATTTTTTGCCCAAATGCCTCATACTTCATTTATCTTGCTTGATATTACTTTGGGATTGATTTCAGTTGTTTAAAGGAACAGAGACCCAAGTAAAACAGTCGGTTAACCAGGCTTAGGTCTTCGGACTTCTAAAATACACTTGATTCTCAGTAATTCAGCTCAGTAAACATACCTGAATGTACCCAGAGAAAGCAAAAATGAAATTTATGTTCCTGAATTACTCTCAGTATCTCTGTTAGAAAACCAAAGAGCAAATTACATGGTTGCATCATTTAATGTAATGCAAAGCCCGACGTGACCTGAAGTTAACAGAACGACTGAGTGGAAAGAATGTTTTCTTAGAAGAGGATAGATGGAAATCTTTTTTCCCTTGAACTCATCATTCTAGGTTGCAGGTGGTGTGTAAGATAGAGTGAGAGCATTTGGAAGGCAATGAGCAACAATAAAAAACTAGTTTTATGTTGCAAATCTATTAATAAGGGAGGGAGTGTCTAGCCAAGGTCAGGGCATAGCAAAGAGACCAGGTAGAAATATGGACAGAAGAAGCTGTCATATTTAGATGCTACAGGAGACTGTGAATGCAATGACTATTTTACACACAGTTTTCTTAATTTGTGTTCATTTTGGTGTTCAGAATCATTTTAATACATTGTTTTGTTTTACTGTTGTTGTTTTTCCATAACAGGAAAATATAAGTTAATGCATATTATTAACATTATTTGAAGACCTGTAGGTACAGATTTGTGGTCTTTATTCAGAAAAAAAAAAACCAAAAAAGAAATCAATGGATTTTAGAGTTATGCTGAAAACTAATTCTGAAATTAGTGCAATTTTTCTTTTGTACTATAATTTATGTGGATAATAAGATTAGATTTGCAAATTTGGAAGAAAAATCACATTGAGGAATAATTTAAAATTCCTTTCCAGTCATAGATTGATGATTATTTTAATGTATTTATTTAAGTCAATAATTTTGCACATGTTTCTGTATACAAAAATACACAATTTCAAGGGTCTTGATAACTTCCTAGATTTGAAAAATCAAGTCTTCTGGAAAAATACTGCTGTCAAACTATAATGCCTCCAAAAATAATTGATGTGATGGAAGTCTTCTTACATAGGAATGCAGCTGAATTCTGTTTCTACTGATGTAAAATCTTAATTCTACTGTGATAAAATCTCAGATGTATAAATTTTTTTAATATAAAATCTTGACTTATTGTTAGCATATATATAGGGTATGTAAACAAATACAGATTTTATGGAGATAGTAGTACATAAATGCAGTGGTTTATAAAGTAAAAGCTTGTATTTTTTTCTAGTATAGAGTTTACATAACTTAAATATTCATGAAGGACAATAATTTCACAACAAATCAATTTTAATTAAATGATGCATTTTCACCACTTACAAAAGGTTTATTAAAGGTTTATTTGTTTGTGGAAATTAAAATGTTAGAGTAAAAATCCACATGAAAATTGGCACTAACAATTAAAAAAATTAAAAGGAAGATTTCTCGCCTCATAGCAGTATCTTGCCATGTTTAAACTGCTCAGCTTGTCATTTAGAATCTTTAATGAAACCAGGGAGGAGGCTATTTATTTGCATAATAGGACATAATTTACTGTGGTGAGGTTTTAATTATTTATAGGCTGTCTGAAATATTTAAAATGGCATCACTACGGAGCATGAAATGTTGGATAATGCCTTCATTTCAGGTTTCCTGCTGATTCTTTTATGGGTCAAGCATTTTATTTATAATTAGCACATAAGCATAGTAGCTTTAGAAACACAAGGAAAAGAAACCTGCTTCAGTATGTTCTCAACCTCAGCAATTCAAAACTGGCAAAGGTCGTTGAGCGCAATCAAAGGTACAGAACGTGCCAGTGAGATGAATCAGAAGCAAAAAGATTGATTAGATGTGTGAAATAGTCCTAATGCATAGCTTACTCAAGTATGTCTTTATCACTAATTGTTTACCTCTCCTCCTTCCTTTGTGTATATTTTTCTACAGTATTTTCCTGTACTGTCTCATTATTCAGATACATTATTCCTGTAATGCATCTAGCAAATACCTATTTGTTTTGAAAAATATTTATTTAATTATTTATTATTCCTATTTGTAGTTGGTTTTAAATAGCTTCAAATTATTGATACATTTTGAGGGATTTCACTCATGATACAGAAGACTACTTGCTGTTAGGAGTCTTCATTATAAAGTGTTAAGACAAATAGTAATTCTTATTTTCATGGATATTAAGTGATAGTTGACTGTCCTTGTGGTTTGAATATTCTCTGGATGGTAGCTTTATCCTGAAGTATATTGGGTACTCTCCCACTTTGGTGTTACCCACAACCTTTTGAGCAGGCTCTCAATTGACGTCTTCATTAATAAAGATGTTAAGCAGAACAAGTCCTACAATAATGACTGCAATATATGACTTTTTTCGTCCTTCGAGTATGACTCAGAAAGTGCCATTGGAGCCTGATCATCCAACTAGCATCCAGATTATAATATTATAACTTGGATACATCCAGATTATAGTATTTTAACTTGAATACATGAATTAACTTAATCCTCCTTAATTTAACCTAACTGGATATGTAGGGAATCTTGACTATGATTGAAACATTAATAATAATTGCAAAAACATAAGCACTTTCTTCAGAGAACTAGTTCAGAAAAAACTGCTCAGTCCTTCTAATCCACTGTATAGTAATATGAGAAAACAGTGAAAAGAAACACTCATTTTATAGAACTCCTGAGTACATGACATAATCCAAGAAAAACAAAATAATTCAAATTTATGAAAGCATCATACATGTCATATTATTAAATATTTGTTTTTGAAACAATTGTCTTATGTTCTTCCACTACTGTAGTCTTTAAGCATCGACCTAAATATCACAAATGATTTTTCATTGTTCTAATTGGGACTATTTTTTTCTGATTCTGGATTACCTTCTTCAGTTGATTAATGATTTAAATTAGATCAATGCAGTATTCAGTAGTTCAATATTCTTTTTTTTCCTTTTTTTTTAATTTTAGCTGCAAGTGGAAGTCTTGAAACATAGGTTTTCTTTCTTTGTTTTCTCCTCTTACACTTCCCAGTCCAGCTATCAGCTACCAGCTTCAAATGATTTTCTAATGGTTTTCTGCAATCTTATTTATCAAAGCAGAACCAGAAGAACATCCTTGGAGTGTCAGTTAGCATCAATTTTATGTGAAGCTTTTTCAAGGTTCAGTTAAGGTTGTTACATATTTAACAGCCACCTCAGCAATTTTTGTAAGAGCTTCTGGGCTTTCTTGAATTGCAGACTTGTCCTCAAAATTCCAGTTGTTTTATATCTTTAAGTACCTAAAGTTTTGATAGCATTACTCTAGGCACATCTCTGCTGTAGAAAAACATCAAGGTATTTTCATACAGGGATTTTTGTATGCCATTACCTCTTAAAAGTGAGGCTAATGTCTAATTTGCTCAGTGTCCATTTTCACCTTTTTTTTTTTAAGAGGATGTCATTACCTGAAGGAAGATGAGTTACTTACATGAAAATTATGCCTCTTCATCTACAATTTCTCAAGTTGCCCAGAAAAGTTCATAATGTCACCTCCCTGGAAATGTTCAAGGTCATATTGGAAGGAGCTTTGAGGAACTTGATCTCCCTGCCCATAGCTGGGGTGTGGGACTAGATGATCTTTAAAGGTCCCTTCCAACTCAAACCATTTTATGATTTTGAGTCTATGACTCATCTCATTGTGAGGTTCCTAGAAACACACGTAAGCAATTCTTTTTATTTTCATTATAAAGCCTTAAAATTCCATCTTGATAACAATCTTTTTAAAGGAATTTTAGGCCTTCAGTTTTCTTCCTAATACCTGCTTCCTTCAAAGCCAGAGCTGAGAATCACAGTGGCCACAGATATGAACCAAAAGTCATAATGGGTAGTCTTGATTTCATGCTATTTTTTCCTATATAGTAACAAATTTTGCCCAGAGGAGGTATATAAATAAAAATGACATATAAATAAATTGCTTAGTTTGATAAGTAGAAATAGGTTTAAATCCACAAGTGCTGGAAACAGGGGGGTCTGTCACTTCTTCCTAATATGAAGTGATAGGGTGAGAGAAAATGGCCTCAGATTGTGTCAGGGGGTGGTTTAGATTGGATATTAGGAAAAAATTCTTTACTGAGATGTTGGTCAGGTATTAGAACAGGCTGGCCAGGGAAGTGGTGGAGTCACCATCTCTGGAAGTGTTCAAAAACTGTGCAGACATGGTTTAACGGCCATGGTGGTCTTAGGTTGATGGTTGGATTCGAGGATTTTAGACATCTTTTCTAACTGAAACGATTCTATGATTATATATTTCTGGAATCTGTAACATTAGTGTGTAAAATTTATCTCTCTGATTTCCCCTTTTCCTTCTTGTCCAGTGAAGATATAAACCTGTTTTCACCAGATCTTGTGGGGGAAAAAGCATACTTCTTTAAAATAAGTATTTCAGTAAATAACTGGTTCTGGCCAGATAACTTTTGCAAAGGGGTGCAAAGACTTATCCTAGTAGTAATTCACTCAGCATTTACAGTTGTGTTAATCAATAAAAGTATTTCTTGATCAAAATGTTTTGGATTTTTTTACTTCTATACTTTGGCAAAGTTTTACATTTCTCATAAAGGACGTTAGCCTTGTGTCATTCACTTTTTCAGTTATCATGCAAATACCTTGAGTACTTTTGACCAGCAGTGTTACTGAATTTATGCACTGTAGAATGGGTTGAATAACTTACAGCATACAGGAATAACAGACTTCTATGCAATTTATTTTGTATTGCAGAAGTTGGCAGTTGTTCCATATTTGAAAAGGAGAATGCTAACACACAATTTAGCTCTGTTAATGCAAAGATGATGACCAGCATGGATGTTTAAAAATACAAAAATTTCTAAGTTTAGTTCCAAAATTAGTTGGCCTTACTTGACCAAAGAGATCTTGTCAAGTTACATGGGAAACAGACCAAGAATTTCAAATGTGCTTTCATGCGATTTGCTTGAAATCAGAAAGACAGGATGTTAAACTGATACTTATTAACATATTCATTGTGAATGTAGTGAATGTTTGCTTGCCTGGATTATTATGCCAACATTTCTCATTTAAATTCTTGATTCATCTGATTTTTCTTTGTTCTTTATAGATTTAGAGATTTATTATTTTAAAGTAAAGTAGGCGAAGGTAGGTGATGAGGTGAATGTAAATCAGACAATTACAGTGTTCCTAAACCTTGGAGCATATGTCATAAACCAGATCATGATGACACAAACTGAAACTATGATTGTTTAGAAAAGCTTTCAGACACCAGAACTGGATAGTTACAAAGTTATAATTAAGATAAATTGTAGAGGGGTTTATTGTTTAATTAAATAGAAGACAAGAGGCAGATTTTTACTTCACAGATTGTTGTTTGCAGGACTGTTAAGACTATTGTTTATTTATTTGAGGTACATAGTTCAATTTTTTATTAAAAAATTAACTTGTACTTTCATTCTGTTTTCACTTTGATTCGTCAGAAATGTTATACTGCTTTTCATTTGAGCCATTGCAATGAGCTTCATTGTATTGTCCTTCCTAGCTTCATTTATATCAGTTACTTCTCCTAAATAAGTGAAAAAAGGACATTGCATTCCTTTAGCTTTTCAGTTTGTTTCAAAGATAAAACACTGTTCCTCCTTAAAATCTGTCTGGAAAAAAAATCCTTCAAACAAATAGCTCAAAATTTTTGTATTAAAACTGTGTTTGTTCTAATCACATTCTGAGGTTGCAAAATCTTTGGCAAATAGAGAATTTTCTGTTTTATCTGAGCAAAACCATTAGGAAATCTGTTCTGTGTGAAAGTCCAGAAGCAGGGATGGTTTTGAATAACAGCAGCAAATTAAAATTTAACCCAAGACAACTCTCTCTCTCTCCCCCTCTCTCTCTCTCTCTCTCTCTCTCTCTCTCTATCTCTCTATCTATCTCTCTATCTATCTATCTATATTTGCATGGCTGTGTGTGTAAGATGGAGTATCGTCTCACAGAATCACAGAAGTTTCATGGTTGGAAGGGACCCCAAGGATCATCTGGTTCCAGTCCCCCTGCCATGGGCAGGGACACTTTCTACTGTATCAGGTTGCCAGACCACATCCAGCCTGGCCTTAAAAACATCCAGGGATATGGCTTCCAGAACCTCCCTGACAACCTGTTCCAGCATCTCACCACCCTTATGGTGAAGAACTTCTTCCTGATGTCTAACCTAAGTCTACCTCCTCTAGCTTGGATCCATTCCCCTTAGTCCTATCACTACCCAACACCCTAAAAAGGCCTTCACCAGCTTTTTTGTAGGCTTCTGTTTATATAAATTTTAATTTGCCTTCTGCTATTGAGAGAGGTACACTTGAACTATGCTAGCAGGTATTTTAAAGAACTTACTTTTATATTATATAACTCCAAGAGTTTAGTCTTAACATAAATATTGTTTAGCAATAATGCTATCACTGTTGCATTAATGAGAGGTTATTTTTCTCAGCTCTGTGAAGATGAGAGTTTATTTGTATGGTCTTCTGCAAAATATGTACTGTGTATATATACTGTGTTTCCTAGGCAGGGGAAACACCAATTTATAAGCTTATTTCTGGAAGCTGAATTCGTGCACCTGTGATCCAGCAGTACACGGGAAGAACAATTTAAGTGCCCTGCAACAGGAAGGTTTATAGATCTTGGAGAAATTCCTGTTCAGGGAAGGTGGCTTATGGAGTTGGAGAAAGACTAGCATTCATTTCAGCCAGAGTCCGAACAGCTACTCCTGGTTGTAGAGTGTGCATAATGAATATAGTCATTGACATATCTTGTAGCCATCTTGTCAGGTTCTCCTAACAGCCAGCGTGTTGCTCTCTGCAGTCAATAAGTCTCTGTGTGCTATTTATAGAAAATTTGTAGCATCCTTCTGTTGCTGTGGCTTTCACATGCATCCTGATTGTAGAAAACTGCATCATGGGTATAGACAGGCATCAACTAACTGTGAGCAAAGAAAGTAGATGAAGAAAGCTGTGTATCTCTAGCAGGACATGCATGACAGAGGTTCCTTGTACTATTGTGTGTCTACTGCCCTTAATTAATACCATTGCTGAGCCTGGCCCTGTGTATGGAAGCTTAGTTCCTTTAATATACCCTTGCAGCTAGTTGTAGTTACCCATGCTTCGGTGGTTTATATCTACAGTTGTACATACTATTGTCTACTGGTGTGATCCATGCTATTAACTTACCCACTCGGAAGGCATAATTTTGCAGCCGTAGTGTCACGGTCCATTTGAATCCCTCAAATGTACAGTACTCTGTGGATTTAGCTTTGTTTTATGAGCTTATTAAGAAGAATAACAAGCAAACAAGAACCAGGAAGGGCTCAATTCCCTTTGTCCTGACCAGTTTCTCATGTGAATTCACTTACTGCTCAATTCATAAGGTTTCATAACTTATAACCTGTAACTTTTAATTCATGCACCTCTGTTGAAAAAAAAAAATAGCTGCCAAGTCATGGGTGCTCATCCTTTCTTCTCTGTCGTCATGCAGGCATGGAGAGCCTCAGCAGTGCAGCTGCTGTAGGTTCTGCTTCAAAATTATATTTGAGTAAGTTGTTATTTTATAACTTCTGCCTTAGAAGTTTGGCCTATACCATATCTGTAAGTTAGCACATATGTGGGAACTGACAGACAATCAGTATGTGAAGATGATGGTTGTAGGAGACAGCAACCTTCAGGTAATAATGGCTGTGTAATAACATTTTAGCTCTTTCTGGCCATGTGTCCTGCTTTGACCTAATGGCATTGCTTCCAGAATACTTCAGACCATAGCATAAGCTATGTTAGCCAAAAGCTGAGGAGGGTTGAGTAAACAGTCACTGAGTTGTGGTTCCTTTATTACTGATTTCAGTGAAACAAAGAAATCCTTTGTCTTCAGCTGTTTGAATTTAGGCATCTAGTCGTGTCAGACACACCAGAACACCAAGAAGCCCTACAGGACCAGCAGAATTAATGCTATTTCAGGGCATTAAAGTCTTGCTTCTTAAAATGTGCTTTTAATTTTCCTTTGCCTTCAGTTTCACTAAAACACTTAAAAATGAGCCTATACTTAAGCATACATTTAAGTACTGCAGAAAATTAATACATGTTTCAGAAAACTACTAAATGTTGTGCTAACAATAGAAGTCATCAAAACACATAAATGAGAATTCCAGATGTGAATTTATTGTTAATCAGTTGTCCCTGTCAAATCTCTTCGGTGGTATTTGGGTACCTGAACTTCACTCCTGTGTCTTAGATAATGTGTCTTGGACATATCACAGTCATAAAAACAATATATAGCTGATTTGATATGCAGTTTTTACATATTCATGTTAATAAACTCAATATCTGTAAAACTGTAAAGAAGTGTGCGTGATAATACTATGAGAAAGATCAAATTATCTTCATGTATAAGTGATTAAGATACTTTTATTTTGCAATTATTCATTTTGTATTTTCTGTATCTTTTTAGCCATTCTTGTTCTCAGTATTAGCTGATAATATTCTTGCACTGTCCTTAGAGGGTAATTATTCAAGGAAGTGTTTACAGAGGTCACTGATGGATATGTCAGAGAATTGTGGCTTATGTGCTGTTCTGTTACAGTGGTTTTGAGGTACTTACCTAAGCAAATTGTAACTGTTTCGTAGTGCTCATTTGAAATAAACCTCCTTACCAGTGTAACTACTGCTAAGATCTTAATGTGATCATAGCTAAGAGAAAAGGAAGAAAATGTGTTTTAAAAATAATTAAAAGAAGAGGCAGAGTTACATTCTCTAGTATTCACTGGGACATAGTTAAAATGGTATTTATTTTTTCAAGTTTGTATATACTTAACAACCTTGTTATTTAGTAGTGGTGGTAACATAGAGTCCTAATAAAACAATATTTTGACATAAACCCCTATTTTGATTTTCACTGTGAAATATGCAGGTTGTCCATAAGTATTAAAAATTCTTCAAAAAAAGAAATGACAAATATTTTTGTGAGAAGATTGCTAAAAAAAAGAAATACAGATAAATATGAGTATTTATGCCTTCTCAGGTATTATATATGATGCTTTTGAATAAGGATTTTTTTTTTTTTCAATTACACATCGTTTTTAAGCAGTGCAAATTACATGCTGGCTGAATATTCACCCTGTGAACCTTTATATCTCAGTCCTTCAAGATCAGCTCACACAGGTTGAAGTCTGAGAAAATGGGGCTCTGAAATAAAACCAGTAGGTAGACCTTAGGCGATACTAAATTTTTCATCTTCATTTCAGAACCTGAGAGGATCAATGCCCTTAAATGATTTTACTGATCTGAAAAACCAAAATGTTCATCATACTCCAGGCTAGGTTTTTCTCTGTTCTTACTTTTTTCCCACAAATACAATTTTGACTATAATGCTTAAAAAAATTAAAATAGAATGTAGAAAAACCACTGATAGTGACAAAATAGAGTGTGAGGAACAATGAACGGGTAACATTATAATTCATTAACTGAGGAAAGAAAATCTGTTTTCTGTTCTTTCCCCTTCAAGAATTCCTTGTTTCTCTACCTTTTATCTCTGAAGACTACAACATCTATGTAAGAGAGAGATCTGTTCCATTCTAAAAGTGAAAATAGATTTTCCTTTAGGCTTTACAAGAGACCACTCCCCCTACAGGTTTTTTGGTTGACATTTTTAGTAATACTCATACCGCTCCTCTTAATGATCATTGTGAAGAAAATCAGTCTTTATTAATGCTTCCCATTATGCAATACCTCCTCTTTAAACATTGAAAGAAGCTACTGGTGTTACTAAATGACTGCCATGATGATACAGTTAGCAGAAAGACTTTTAAAGACATTCATTCCTTCCAATATTGTACATAAATAACATGACATAAAGCATTGTTAGTGTTAACATAATCTGAGAGTTATATGAGGTTTACTAATGATTATTCTGACAGAATGTGTAACCCCCTCTTATCAAAGTTGCCTTCAGAAATATTACTATCCTCTGTATAAATAGTTTTATTATAATAAATCTAGCTAGGCTGGGAAATTGCTAAAATTAAAGTTACAAGTACACTGATTTTGACTCCCCTGTGCATATGCATTAGGACAGTTTTTGAATGCAAACTCTTTTATTTTAAATCAGGTACCAAACTTTATGTATAAAATTACAGTGTTTACTTCAGGAAGAAGTATTCATTATTCAGTTTTTGCTATTCTTCATTGCTTACTCTGTGTCAACACGTTATATTTATTGTACATTATGTAATGACTGCTCTGAATATAAAATGGTTAATTCCTTAATAGGATAAGTATGGCAGTTATCATGCAAGTGCTGGAATACTTTATGAACATTAATAACTCTAATAAACATAAGCATTAATAAACATTACTTATGAGGCTAAGGGATAGTCTGTTTTACAAATAAAGTACAGTGAAACGGGAAAATTAAATGCAAAAACATTCTCACATTTAGGTAATGAATTTGAACTCTACACAATTTGCTTTTTTTATATTACTTTTCATTTGTTCATAGTGAAGCTTCTGTTGATTCTGCTTGCTCTCTGGTTGCATTGCAATTTCTCAGAAATCAAAATCCCAAGTATCACATGCACTGTCTGTGTCATGAAGACCAAAAAAAACCGAAACAAAACAAAAAGGCAAAAAAACCCCAAATATTAAATCCACACTGGTCTAAATTGCCAGTGATGCAATGACCATGAGAGTTTGTTCATAATCATTTTCCCAGTCACAGGCAGCTTTTGATAACAACATCTCATTGCTCATTCATGTAGTCAGGTAGCTAATGCTGTGAAGGAGTTGAAATGTTGGGAATTACTTATTTATTTCTTTGTTGGCAAAGGTTTGGAAATGCTCACTAGCATGGGGGAAACAGCGCATTGTTATATATGGCTTATTTGGTGTCATTTGTGTCTGTCAAATGATTTAGGCTACCATGAAATTCAGATAATTACAGTTCTCAAAAGCCACTAGCTCAATGCTTCTACTTGAAGACCCTCTCAAAATTTAATACAGTTGACAGTTATGACTATCAAAGGAATTTCTATATTCTCTCTGAAAACCACAGAAATTTTCTCAAGATTCTTAGGAAAGTCCAGAAGCTCAGGTTTAATCTCGCCAGTCTTGAAATTATCATAAACAGTCTTGGAATTCTCACTTTGAGCAAGGTATTAAAAAATTACGTTTTCCTACACCTGTGTTGCATTGTTTGTACTGGAAAGTGACTTTAGCTTTTGCTAAGCATGAGCCTTATCTGTAGATCAAATTCTGAACTAAGAATATGATTTGAATTAAAATTTTGAACTACATTTTATTTCTTTGCTTAAAATTGAAATTTTCCCTTTTAACCATGAATGAGAGGCTGCATTAAACACACAGTGATTGCTGGACTATGCATTATCATGTAGGTGACTTTATCACTATATTGCTTTAATGCAAACATAGCACTCTGATGAGTTTTCTTATGCTTATTTATTTTTTAGCATGTTTTTAGAAAATATAAATTATCAATAGAATGTTACAGGATATAATGATCTATCATAGGCAAAAAATAAAATCAATGATGAAATTAAAAATTAAAAGAAATGTATGTACTGTATGTATTTTAGCAAGGATATTACATATTTTGGTCAGTAGAGAACTTTGGGAGCATTTAAAATTAATTTTCTTTATTGACACAAATTTTGATACAACTTTTATTGTGTTATAAGTTCTTCAGTCTTTTTGTTGTGAGAGAACTGAAATACAAGACTACCGCTTAATGTTGTGTAATTTTTATCATGCTTCTAATGTTGCAGATTCCTTAGCTGCATTGCTCTGAAAGTGTATATTAATGCTAGTATTTATAAAGTGTAGATATTATAATGCAAAATATCATAGTGATGCATACCTATGACATTTGTAGTAACTCAACTTCAATCCGAGTTACATGGGATAAAGGAAAGCAGAATTTACTTGCATTGCAGTTAAGGTTATCATTTTTCATGCTACCGCATTGGCCTCCACACAGAATTATTTCAGATATTGTGTGAAAAACATATGATATATGGCAAATACAAATATTATTTTTGTATTAAAAGAAAAATTGATGAGTGTTATGTGTCCAAAACTAGTAAAAGTGTTCTTGTTCATATGTAACAAATGGATTTTTAAATAGTTTACTTAGCCAAATGTACCAGCTTCACGTTTAAGTTCGCTTTTGTCTTAATGGTTTCCTGAAGAGCTACAGTATCAAGATAAATTGTGCATTAGTCATGTAAGTCACTTATAATACCGTATTTATCATTTGCTGTGTAACATAATGCAAATCCTTACAAAAAATCTGATGGCTAATTTATGGTTAGCATTTTGGTCCTTGTGGCATAAAGAGGTTATTATGTGAAAAATAATTAAAATAACATCAGCCCCCCCAAGCACTACAAAATGAGAAAATACTAGAACAGGAGTTGTTTTAGCAACTGTCGTTCAGCATAATTATGTGCTACTTTGTTAGGAAGGATCTATTGCTTCAAAAATTCTCTATTTAGTGAAGAATGAGGGGTGGTAGAGAGAGAGGTAAAAGTGAAAGCTGCCAGCCAAGGATGTGCTTCTTTGGTAAGTGTAACAGACCACTGAAGAATCGTTCATAGCCTTGGGGGATGTGCCCCTATCTTGTACACTGTTTTTTTGGTTGTTTTTTTTTTTTTTCCCTAGCATCATGGAGTATTAATTCAATGCAGAATAGCTGCTTCATATTACTTTGTATTTATTGGAATACAGATATATAAGAATCAGCATGGTCACATAAATATACTTCATTGTAGGTAATTGCGGTAACAGGTGAACAAGCTAAAACAACACTATAGATGGGGCAAGCCAAGTCTAAAATTCTTGAAGCCTGAGGCTTGTTGAAAGTGATGGTAACACCATATTGATTACAAGAGTACATAGTATCAAGAAACTGACTAGAGAGCCTACACCCTGTCTTGTGTGTTTCTTTTGAGATCAATTTGTGAAACTGAATTGGAACTTCAAAAAGTACTGTTATCTTACGTGTCCAAACTTCTAAACTGTATGTGTAGTGGTTTTGTGCTCTGGCAGAAGGTTTATCAATGCAGAAGTTGTTTAACATTTAATTTTTTTTTTTCCCCTTCTTTCTTCATGGTGCCTTAAGAGATTCCTGATAGTGGTAGGATCAGCATTAATGAAGACATAGTTTGATAGCCTGATTCTAAGCTATTTCAAGAAATGGTGCTTTCATTTTTAAATGTCTTGTCTTGTAACTTAATACTGGCAAATAGGGATGTAAATTTAATCATTGAAACTTTTCAGCATTGATTAAATAATTCTAATTCTATTTCCAGAGACTATTAGATTGAAACATAAAATTAAATTACACTTTCTTGAAAGACAGTAAATTCATAAAAGTTGTGGTGCAGTCATATCACTAACATATGCAATGAAAAACAACTTTTTTTTTTCTTATACAGTAGCCACCTAATCTATTCTGAAAATACTGTGTTTGGTTAGTCAGAATAATAATCAATAGCTATCTGGTTCTTCTGAGGATAAACAAGTAGAACTATGCCAATATCAATCTATGCATGCAATTGTTCTTTGAGAGCTGACTTCTTTCTATCTGAGGCAGTTTGGGCTGGGTGCCTCCTGCTGCTGCTGTATGGGGTACACCTCTGGTGGCCTGGTTGTCCAGCCTAGTGGGTGGACACAGGAAATAGTGTATTTCATACCCATAATGTCCTGCTCCCTATAAATCCATCTGCAAGGTCTCAACACCTCCTCTTTCTTCCCTTGCTGCTCCCTTGGGAGATGCTCCCTATCTGGTAATGGAAGGGGAGTTATCTCAAGGCCTCTTAGGCCTGGCTGGGCCTAATGCCAGGAGGAGAAGGGGAAGGGTAATCTCAGATCTGGCCACCTGAGATTAGCCTAACAGTGGAGGTGGGGGGAAGAAAGAGCCCTGGGGGTTTTGGGTATTACCCTCAGGTAGGGAGAAGGGAAATGCTGGGATGCTTCTGGGTGTGCTGTGAGGGATTCTGTATGATTTGGGATTTCTTTTGTCACTGTTCTTGTAGCTTCTGTAAAACATTCACTGCTTTTCCATTTAAACTTTCCATCACTTCTGCAATCCATTTGTCTGAGTCTCATTTTTTCTGCCCTGGGGGGAGGTAAGGGAGGATCTGCCTCAACCTGGGACACTAGCTTTTGTGTTTGTGTGTGGTACTGTGGCACCTTTCAAGATTTATAGTATTTATAGGATTTTTTTTTGTTGTTGTGTTTTGGTTTGTCTACTTATCTTTCACTTAGTTGTTGACTATCAAACTACTTTATTATGCATGATTTAGCAATTTTAAGTAAAATATAGCTATGTATTTTCAAATTCTTTGTCCAGCAGTTGCACTTTCCTTCATTGAAAAAATAAAAACTTTGACCATTTTCAAACAGGTATTATAGTTTCAGAGGGTTTGGGCAGTGTCAATTCTTCAGCAGTTCTCATGCTCTCTACCTTACTACCTATTCCTATGTTCCTTCTTTAGGCATAATCCTAGTTTTACTTCAGCATCTGGTATTGGGAGTATTTTGGGCGATATTTAATGATAAATCTAGGATGAAAGGTACATCAAAGTTGAATTTTTATCATGATTTAACCCAGCATGCAACTAAACACCACACAGCCTCTCACTTAACTCCCCCCCCCCCCTAGTTGAGTAGGGAAGAGAGTCAGAGGAAAAAAAAGTCAAATCTGTGAGTTGAGATAATGGCAGTTTAGTAGGACAGAAAAGGAAGACATAATAATGATAAAATAATTGGAATATACGAAACAAGTGATACACAATGCAGTTGCCCTCCATCCACTGACTGATGCCCAGGCAGTTCCCAAGCAGTGAACTCTGGCCAACTGTTCCCTTCTAGTTTTCATGCTGAGCATAATGTCATATGCTATGGAATATCCCTTTGTCCTGTTTGCATCATCTTTCCTGTCTGTCTCTTTCCAACTTCTTGTTCCATTCAGCCTAGTCACTAACAGGTCAGTATGGGAAGCTGAAGAGTCCTTGACCACTACTTAGCAATAACTAAAACATCAGTGTGTTATTGACATTTTCTCGTCCTAAATCCAAAACGCAGCTCAGCTAAGAAGTTCTCAGGAAAAGTTAATCTACAAAGCTAAACTGGAATTCAAGGCCACTGCAATAAATTACTTACAAATCCCATTTTCACAGAATGTGAGAATCCATTCTCCCAGAAACCCATCTAACAAAGAGAATCTTGGAATATTTGATAATAAATATATTTTCTTGTCATCTACTAGGCTGGTACAGGGGTTTTGTTGGTGTTTCTTTTTTTTTTTTAATTGTGTCTAACATTACAATAGATTTGTAATAACATTAGACACATGACTTGCAAAACCAAAGTATTGAACATAAAAGTATACTGATAGGTTGTTAGACCCATCTTGCAGGTAATTCCATCATCATTCACTTCATTTTATAGTCCTTAAAAGGGAAATATTTTATGGAGTCTCTGATTTCTTTTAACTCAAGTTACTCAAAACAAGAAATGTATGAAAATAATGTATAAAACTGTGTGCCTCTCTTGATTTTTGCTGAACACACTGGTAAAGAATGATATTACATTTCTGGCCTTCAAATTTCTTTCAAGAAAATAACAGTTCTGATGCATAGATTCACAAGGGAAAAGAATTAAGTGGTATTTCCTGGACTCACTCAGCAAACCTCTTGTTATTGTTGAATATTAAATCTTTTTGAGAAGCCATTGCACCATTTAATGCTCTTATTATTTCCTACTTAAGAACTACTAAACTAAAAAAATTCTTCAAGCACCAATAAAGCTGTAATAGAAAATGTGTTATGTATTTATTTATGAGAAAGATAAATTTGCATTTTGTGTAACCTGAAAGTGCAGCCAGTTCCTCTGTTTCTAAAAACTGAGGAAGCTAGCAACAATTACCAGAACTAATAGACAAATCAAGTGGCATACAGAGCATGAATGGAAGAGGTAGATTATTAGTTTTATTAATTAAATATAGTACTGGAAGTAACAAATTTTCAAAATCTAACAGTTAGATTACATCTTTGGCTTTCTGTTGGCATTCTTCTTCAATGTGATATTCACACATCGTTTAATCTGAGGACATGTGAGCAGTAGCTGTCTGAAGTACTTTAAATATTCTTTTTCTAAAATAAATACTGATTATTGATTCCCTATCTATATGCAACTCATGTGGTTCAAAAATTTTGGAATAACTGCCTAGTCAGTTGGGATTTTTTAACTTCACTTTAGAGCTGTTGTCAGTACCCTATAACTTAGGTAATTCTCATCTCATATCATGTTTCTATTCTGATTAGTGTACTCTTGATAGACTATAATTTGTCATCAACATAGTGTCTAATTTGTCATCAACATAGTGTCAGAACAAAGTCTGATATATATTCACCTTTCATATTTTGACATCATCTAGATTTAATTACATCTTTTTTTTCCAGAGAAAGGTTGACAGTAACAGCAGAAATACTTACCCACTTAAACTGGACAGAGATAGTCATCAGGTGTATTTAGGTATTTTTTTTAATTCAAATGTGATGATAATGGATTTGAGTGCTTGTAAGTTGCACAACCTTCTTTGTCTTAACTGTCACTACACTTGTTTTCCTGTATTTCACTCTTTTGTTTGAGGTTACATGGAGAGAATCTTCTACTCTCTGGATTATGCCTACATAGATATCATCAAGTTCACTTGTCTAATACCTCAGGTGTAGAGAAGTTTTTCTTCTTGTGCACTGATGCATGAAACCACTTGGCTGTAATTAACCTGGCAATGAAATGAAGTATGATATCTTGTGCTCTGCGATGTGATATCCATTGGCTCAGAGTATGGTCAGAATACACTGAAAGAACTGTAAAAACTGTTCGCTTAGGTGAATTGTATGGTGTAAAGTACTTAATTCTCCTACATCTGCTGGCCATGCAGAACTCAGAAGTTCACTGAAAGGGGAATAAAAAGGCTGTGTGTATCTCCATGACTGAAAATTTACCTAGACATTCTGGAAGCCCATCAGACTGAACTGAACTAAAGAAAAAAGGAGGAACAACTTGTCTAGATGCCTATGATCTACCTGCTTGTAGGAAAGAAGTGAATGATAAAGCAGATAAATTTCCTTTGAACTTGCCAGCACCACACTCTCTACTTTTCTCCTTGTTCCTGGTATTCAGGGTTTTGCTGCTCCCTATTGAAGACAGTAATCTTTCAGAGTCTGATTATTTTTAGAAGCTCTCCTAACATTTTGTATGACATTTATATGATTATATGGTTTGTTTTTTTTTTTTTTTTGCTTTCAATTTAAACTGAACTTTAATTAATTTTATGATAAAAATGTTTTTTATCAGTAAGTAAATAAGGATAAACGTTCATTGTGAAATATGTACCTCCTCTGTGCCCCCTTTTGGCAGCAGAAATTGCTGTCCTGAAAGCAATTTAAGATTCAAGAAAGCATCTCGTATTTAGGTTTTAACTACCAATCAGAAAAAATACCTGATAAAAGTATAACCCACAGAAAACTATCTTTGCCAGCTACAGTACTGAGGTGTTTACTAAACAGCTTTTGTCAAACAGATAAATGTGAGATGGAGGGTCCATTGAGGTGTCTTTTTACCTATCCAGTTTCACATTCTTAAGACTTCATACACAATGAAACTTCTTGGTCTTGTTTTATGTAAGAGATTAACTAAAGCCACAGTTGATTACAATTCATAAATTGACCACACACCAATTATACTGCAGGTTTACAAAAGGTAATGAATTGTTCATTGCCTGTATCTGTTTACATGCACTCTGCATTGATTTCTGTTTTTTCTAACATTCCATGCATCAACATTGGATCTACTAGTCATAACATTCTCTGAGGAACACCGGAGTGCAATAGGTCAATAACCGAACCATCTACCATGTATACTCAGTTAAAATTAATCACTCTAGACCAGTTTCAATCCTAGCATAAGTGGATAGAGGAGCAGGATTTGATTTTGGATACAGCTTTATTGACACAGTAGGATATCTTTTTAGAAATTTTCATCATATTGCTGTTTGAGCCTCTGAAAAATAGGAAGGTTTGGGGTTTTTTTTTGTTCCTTTCACTTTGCTGTCAGATAGGTCCTTCATTTAAATTGATAATTGGTGATTTCAGGTTTACTTTTGGTTTAGAGTGTCAAAATGTTGATGTACTGGAGGCTTCTGTACCTGAAAGGACAAAAAAATCTTGCTGTTAAAAGTGGGACAGATAAACACTGACATGACTGGACCCAAGTGGAACGTGACAAAACAAAATGTTATCTTCATACTTTTGGTATGAGTTAATTCCTTGAAATATTCAGGCAAGATTTCTTAATAATAAGCCTCAGCTTCTTTGGTCATATTATCCTCATGTCATACTGTTTAAGATATCTCTCTCATTCACACCTTTGTACACTGTTACAGCTGTTTGATGTCTTTTAGAAAAATTGTATGGTCTGCTCTTCCTACTTACTGACCAAACTATTTTGTCATTACATTTGTACATTATCGACAGTGAATATAGTATTCTAGGAAAGGTCTTGAAAAAGGCTATTACATGGCTACGGTGTAAAATGTTTTTCCACCTGTGAAAGTAGTAACTTTTATAATAAATATTGAGGTAAAAGAACCTGAGCATTTGTACAGGAATTAACTGTGTAATAGACAAGAGAAGATAGTGCAAGAATGAAAGACCTATGTAATGCTCAGGTTTGTTTTAGCTTTGTCCTGTACTTTTTGTCTCCGATGGTGACCAAAAGCACAGCTACTTAATGAATATTTCATGAAGAATAGAATGATTTTTTCCAATTTGTGGTGTCCCCTTCTGCCTTTCAGCCAACAGAATTGAGAGAGTTACAGAGCTTGAACTTTAACCTACATCATACGTATTAGTTTGTAACTTCCAACTGGGATGTCAAGATTTTTAGTTTCAGGAGATTGCCCATGAAAAGGGCTGATGGAAATAAAAAAGGCACATTACCAGGACCAAGGCAGCCTAAAAATTGCTCCATGGAAACTATATTCACTTGTCTTTAATGGCTCCTCCATACTCAAGTGACAAGATGTTCAGTGATTTTCGTGTACAGTTTACTTCTTGCAGTGGATCTAAATTCTCCTACTATATTTGATTTGCAACATTTACTGTTTTGTAAAGTATATGCACTAACCATTAATTCAATATCCATCTCTCATTAATTTTCCACTTGCTACCTTGACTTTTCTTGTGACATCTACTTAATATATGCTAAACCACATCAATCTAATTATATAAAACAAATACTAAGACTTTTAATAGTCAAATGTTCATAATAAGCATCAACCTTACTTTATTTACATCCAGGTTTTTTCCCCCATAGATATTTTGAACACCGGTGTAATCCCTGGCTGGTGCAGATACTCTGCAAGATAAGGTTTAGACTTCAAAGCCATGGAGTTCCCTACTGTCTACGCTTTTAAAGTTGTTTATATTGCTCATCTCTATTACATACTGTTGCAGTTTTCTGAAAAGTCTTGCTTGCTTTTACCATTTCTCAATTTCATGCTGTTCTGTTGTATTATTACATGATAATTTCCTATTCCTCTTTCTGTCCATAGTATTTATTTACCTCTTATGTTTCTTCCCCTGGGAGTATTTAGTCTAGAGAAGGGATTGCTCTGAGAGGGATCACATTGATGTATACAAATACCTGAAGGGAGGGCGCAGAGAAGATGAAGGTAGGCTTTTTTTATTGGTGGCCACTGGCAGGACAAAAAGCAACTGAAACTTCCTTCCATTGGAAGGCATGTTTCTTTTTAAGGCATATAACCTTGAAAGTTAAAAGAAAAATATGGATAAAAATAATGACATGCAGCTCTACAACTTACAGAAATACCTACAAATACCTTGGAAAGTATAACAACAGAGAAAAAAACTTCTCAGAATACCTGAAATAAAAAAGAAATATTTTTTTTTAAAATATGTGTGAAGAAAACCAGATAAGCTGGTAGGTAACAGACCTCATGCAGGATAATCAAGTGTATGCTGTAAGAAAGCCACAGCAGTTACACAGTTTATAAACATGATGTAGAGCCCCAAACCATAGTAGACTCTGAAAACACAGTGAAATAAAGTTTATAAACATGATGTAGAACCCCAAACCATAGTAGACTCTGAAAACACAGTGAAATAGATTTATGAGAAGTGTTCAAATTATCCAGAAGCCCCATACAAAGAATGATCAAAAAAAGCTCTGTCATACTATTATAGAAACCCATGTAAGAGAGAGAGATACAGATGCTACTTTTTCTGAAAAATTGCAGCTGACATTTTGTTGGTCCCTTACTCTTTCTAATGAATGGCTGTTAGTATGGTGTTTAGTTCCTTTGAGACTTTGTAGTATCTAGAAATCATCCAATTATTAGATTGTCTGAAATCTTACAATTATTAGGAATACACCTGTATCCATTCTTCCTCACTGGATATATTGACAATATAGTCAGCATGTTGTATTTTTGTTATAAATTTAGTAAGCAGAGATGCTATGCTTTATAATCATAATTTAGTCACTTATCTATTTGTTCAGGGAATAATTTACTAATGTGAGATAAGAGATTTTTGCTTACTTTCCCTCTGTGTGTGACATCTTCCTATTCAGGTAAGAACTGCATCTGTCTTGCTCACCGGTAGACTTTTGACTGCTTTCTTAAAAGTGCTCTTTTTGTGCATGCCTGCCATGTGTATGTGTAAAAAAGTCTTTTACTGAATTCTCTTTATAATCTTTAAATGTGATCATTGTATATTCCTCATACAGATAGGAAACCAAGCAACAAAGTGATACAATTTGCAGTATTCTGGTTTTGTGTTGAAAATGTCTGCAACCTTTTTGGCTTTGCCATTTGATTTTTGTAAGGCACATTAGTTTTTATTCATTCATTTCAGAGTTTACTTCTTTTAGCATGTAGAGTTATTTAAGTTAGCATTTTGGTTTGGATTTGTTTGTTTGTTTGTATAAATGCAGTATGGCAAATTCCAATCAGTTTTTTTGTCAGGTGGGGAGGGCCAGTGGTCCTCACTAGTGACAGGGGGAGTTATTTCTAGTGACTCACCAGTTGCTCTTTGAGGAAGGCAAGGGAATCCTGAGGGCAAATAGCCTTCTTGGATTACCATAGTAGTACAAAGGAGTACAGAATGAGATGTCATGCTACAGGAAAAGAGACTGTAACACGAATTAATTCTAGGACTTTAACAAAAAAGGCAGAACTATTGTTAGTAAGATTTAAACAGACTATATGTAAATCTATGGGAGAGTCCTTCACATTTCATATGGTAGTCCTTGTGATACTCCTTGATTTTGTGCTGTTCCCTTATGTAGGTCAGGACACTCTTTTCATTATATTTTACTTCTCTTGAATTTCTTGTTCTTTCTGTCACTCTTAAAATCATAGTTACACTGCAGAAATAATTTCTTATGTGTAATATGGTTCTTTGTTACATCCATCACAGACAAATCTTCATTTTTCATTCCCTTCTACTTGTTGTCTTCAACTGCCAAAATCTAGTTCTGTTTTTTGCTGAAGGGAGACCTTATTGCTGTCTACAACTACCTGAAGGGTGGTTGTAGCCAGGAGGGAGTTGGTCTCTTCTCTCAAGCAGCCACCACCAGAACAAGAGGACACAGTCTCAAGCTGCGCCAGGGGAAGTTTAGGCTCGAGGTGAGGAGAAAGTTCTTCACTGAGAGAGTTGTTCGCCATTGAAATGGGCTGCCCAGGAAGGTAGTGGAGTCACCATCCCTGGAGATGTTCAAGAGGGCATTGGATTAAACCCCATGGTTTAGTCATGGGGGCTGTGGTGACAGGTTAGACTTGATGATCTTTGAGATCTCTTCCAAACTTGGTGATTCTGTGATTCTGTAATTCTGTGGAATTAATGCCAATAACATATTTTCAGTGACCACTTTTCTTAGTTTCTCCTTTTCCAGGTTATTTCAGGAAATGTGAGTTGAGGGTTATACTACTACCTGAATAACACTGTCTCCCATTGAGTATGCAAAATGGATTTGCAATTTATGATGTGCTGCAAAAAAAAAAGGTTAAGGACTCTGTACCTACAAAACAGTGGTATTGTAGTTAGTAATTTGGATTACATCTTCAATGTTTTATTGGATGTTGATTTTACCTATAAATTAAGACTGACAGTATGGAATGTACAGAAAAAAAAACTCTGGAAGATCTTCCAGGAATTGGAACTGAGGATTTTCTAACTCTTAGGCATAGTCTGGAAAATATGCATGAAACAGGAGTTTTCACTGCTTTTTTGCATGAGTCTGCTTGACTGACTTTTAGAGATTTTTTTCATGAGAGATTTTTCTTGCTTGCCATTTCTCACTCCTAGTGCGTCACATCCATGTTGTAGCAGGCAACACATTCTACAGAAATGAAAACTGAGATGCATAATGGACAAGTATTTCACTATGTATGCAGACAAGCAAGTAGACTAAGTAGACTTTAAATACTTTGTCTTGATTTAAGATCATATAATTTCTGTTTCAGCTTGTTATCATGTTTGTAGGCATTAAAGGCTTGTAATGTGTCCCTTCTTTCCCTCATTAGTCAGAGATTTTATTTCAGGATCTTGATCTCTTTATTTTTGTGTAGATGAAAGCTTAAATTTATAGGCAGCACTTTGGACAATACTGTTCCAAATTAATCAGAGAGAGTTACATCTAGTTTTGTCAGCTTCTCTTAAGAGGTAATTCTTCAAGGCACAAACTATATGGAAGTGGGAAGAACACTGAGATAATCCTACCTGGCTGGCTGGCTCATTCTATCATTCCAGGAACAGCTCAGTGAAGATGTGGATGCAGTTCTTCCCTGTAGCCACTCCTTCGAAGAAATAGTTTTCAATTATTAGATAGGAGCCAAAAAACTTAGTTTAATGGAGTGATAATATTAGCATTAATTTTTTTAACTACATAATTTCCCTTTAAAAAGAAATCTTTGCATGACATCCCCATATCACTTGGCACTAGAAGAAAAGTTTTCTAATATGACAAATATGGAAAATATCCCATTAAGAAATCTGATCTCTTCGATTACCAGTGAATGTTACTACAACTGTTTTCTAGACCGAAATTTATGAGGAAATCTAAGTGCATTTTCACTGAATCATGCAATAAAATTAGGTAGTGCAGTACAAAAATTAAACTTTGCTCATTAATTGGGCAGTTCTCTTACAGTGAAGCCATTCTCATTTGTTGAAATGCCAGTTGTTAATGTATCTCATAATGTCTGCTGGAGGATGAAATTACTCACAAGAGAAGGCCCTTTGAGAAGGATCAATGTATTTATATTAATGTAAATTATCACTGATTAATGAGTGGTGTAACCAATAAGGAATTAAATTCTTTTTTTGTAACCTGCCCTTCCTGTCAATATTGGGATTTAGTAGTGAGAATAATTTATCAAGTACAGAAAATAGGAATAGTGAATGCCTAATCAGTAGTCTTTCTTCCATTAGAATAAATGTTATTTTGGAGCTGAAAGAAAATAGAAATTAAGGAATATACTTATTTTTTACAAAATAATTCCTATAGTACTGCTTCTCCATATCACTGGAACATGTTTGCATTTGTGTTTGGTTTATACTGCATATAATATTTTTGTTGGTACCTGTATATAATACGTTTGCTGTGATATTAGAACAGTTTGAGTTTGTGGAAGTAGTCATACTATTTACCTGCTATGTTTATAATTTAGGACCATGTAAAATTGCAATCTTCTGGCCACTGGGTGGGGGGAAAGAAAAAAGTTAAAACCATAGAATCAACAAGGTTGGAAATTACCTCAGAGATCATCAAGTCCAACCTGTTACCTAACACCTCATGACTAACTAAACCATGTCTTCAAGTGCCACGGCCAATCATTTTTTGAACACCTCCAGGGACAGTGACTCCACCACCTCCCTGGGCAGACCATTCCAATGGCCAATTACTCTCTCTGTGAAAATCTGTCTCCTCACCTCGAGCCTAAACTTCCCCTGGTGCAGCTTGAGACTGTGTCCTCTTGTTCTGCCACTGGTTGCCTGGGAGAAGAGACCAACCCTCACCTGTTGTGGTAGGTGTAAGTAGCCAATGTCCCAGTACTGTCCCTTTTCTTAAAGGCACAGCCTCAAACGGTCACACCTGTCTACAACCTCCTTCCAGGTAGTTGTAGAGAGCAGTAAGGTCTCCCCTAAGCCTCCTCTTCTCCAGGCTAAACAACCCCAGCTCCTTTAGCCTCTCCTCATAGGGCTTGTTGTCCAAACCCCTCACCAGCCTCGTTGCCTTTCTCTGCACAAGTTCAAGTATCTCAATGTCCTTCTTAAAGTGAGGGGCCCAGAACTGGACACATTACCCAAGGTGTGGCCTAACCAATGCAGAGTACAGGGGCAGAATGAGAGCTCCTGCTGTCCCCAGATCATGTCTCTGTGTACCTGTGTGTCAGTTTGGTTTTTCACTGAATTCTTCACGACCTAAACAAAGAAATAGCACGCTGTTAATGGTGTGAGCATATGTCGTTGGATTGAAAACAGGTGGATATTGTACAAGAATGTGTACTTTGGGAGGAACAAAGACTAAAGAAGCAAATTTTGGGACTATGAGAAAGCAGCGGAAAATAAATAATTAGTATCTGAGGTGAAGGAGGTAGTTTTGACAACCACATTTTAGCCATCAGACTAGGAACCATGTCCCAAGGTTCCAGACTGGAAGTACTCTTACTCATACCATGGGTTTGACAGAAAAGAGAATGCACAATACATACTCCTTAGGGTATATTTCTGGCCTAAATGGAATGTAACTCTGAAATTCTCAAAGTAATCCAGATAACGTTCTCCTTATCTGATGATTTTTTCTTGATTAAAGTAGAGGGAAAGAGCTGAGGTCAATAGCATTGAAAGCATGATTATGTGAGTGAAATTCTGCATTTGAAGGCTCCAAAAACCCATATACTTCGAGGGTCAGGCAGGTGTTCTGTAGCACATGCTCATCCATCATTTTCACTAACAAATAATTTTTGTCAGAATATGAGTCATAAGACACAGATAGGTAAAGCTTACTTAATCATGCTGAATAATATGGCATATGTCAAGTGCCTTGGCAAAACAGATTGCTTAATTCATCAGTGGGCAAGCTTTTAAGTCTATCAGTTTGGGAAGTTCATAAATGCTCTGAGAAGATTCTTTTGTATATAGCTTTTTAACATTTTCACTAGTTTTTATTTCAAAAGGGAATTTCACGCATTCCTTTCTGAATTCTTCTGTGTCATGTGTGGAGGAAAACAATGCAAGTGCTGAGAAGTAGGAGCTTAGACTGAAATTGGTCGGTATATTTGATTTTAGTTAACCTCAAAGTTATTTTCATGCAACTCTGCAGACTGTAGGTGCATAACCATATTACTGTTTTTTACTGACAGTGGGTGAATAGACACACTCATAAAGCTAAAAACTATAGAAACAAAGGCAATTATTTTAACTCTTGAGCTTGTTACATTATTTTACACTATTAATATTCTCTGCATAAGATTGAGAGAGCACAGAAACTGGGCTCATGACATGCCTAAGCGAAGCCACAAAAAACTCTTGGTCTTTTCTAGGTATCCTTGTCTCAGTTTTGCAGTTGAATATATGATGTTTACTTTTTACATACATTTTATACTATAGTTAATACATCTAATGATGGAAATAAAAAATTCCTCTTTTTTAAGGTGAAGGCATAACTCTATCTTGCTTACACAACATTTTGTCTTCTAGCCATTGAGCATCTAACGAAAACATTCAAAACAGTTACATATGAGGAAACATTAAAAGGTCATTTATCTTAGTATGTGAATGAAAACCAAAGCGACGCTTACTACTTATTACTTATTACTTATTACTTATTACTTATTACTTATTACTTATTACTTATTACTTATTACTTATTACTTATTACTTATTACTTTAGTGATCAAATTGCTACAATTTGTGTCTAATAATTTATTTAGTAAAATTAGTAAAAGGCCAGCACACATCTAGATAGCTGAAGGGCATTAGTTCATACACATATGTGTAGACATCTTGCTAATTATGTGAAATAAGAAATGCAAATAAAGACGCCTGCCAAGGTTTTTAGATGCCTTTCAATTGTATTAGGAGTCTGTAAGGAAGAAGTCCCCATATCCTCTTATGCAGGGACAAAGAAACCATCTGACAAGGGAACTGGTGAGCTGTACATTTTCATTTAGATAGTTACATTGCTTGACAAAATGTCATGAATATTTTGTTAAATAATCCTTTGAATTGGCAGATGAACTGAATTCTTGTGTCTTCAAGTTGATTGGATTGTAGAAGGGTGCAAAGGTAATAGGGTAAAAATCTTTTTTCCCATTTTATTTTTCAGTTGACTTCCCAATAAAGGTCAGAGAAAAGCATTTTGAACCTTCTACTTCTTTTTGACACCTAACATCTACTTGTTTTTTTTCCTGGTATTTATGAATGTATTTATTAGTAGTATTGTCTGTGTCATTTAAACCTGTTCCAGTCCCAGTTTAGTAATCACCAAAGCAATACTTTCATTGAAGACACAATTGTATTTTCTTTCTTTTTTTTTTTCTTTTAATGTGAGCACATTTCTTTTTAGTAGCCCACAGTTTGTATTTAAAACTTGCTTTATATTTGTTGAAACATTGCAAGATACTTAGACTGTTTTCTGATAAACTTTGGGAAGTCTGAATACTAGCCCTACCCTGTTCCCTTAGAAGCAGTGGTTGTTACTGAAAATTTCTTCAGCTGTATTCCATAAACTTGATAACTGCAGCAGCAAAGCATAAGACATTAGCTTCTGGTGATAAGAGTGGTAAATGTAGCTTCAGTTTCTGTTTACATTAGACTCTCAACCTTCATGACATTTTCACACCATGCTTTGTATAAAGGGAAATGTACACATTGCGGAGTATGAAGTTGGAAGGGACTTCAAGGATCATCTGGTCCAAACTTTCTTGTCAAAAATATGGTCTAGATAAGACTGCCCTATCCAGCCTGTATAGCCCTATCCAGCCAAATCCTGAACATATCCAGTGCTGGGGACTCCACCACTTCCCTGTGGAAGTGGTTTCAATGGCTTATTGTCCTTTTGAAAGACTGTCTTCCTGTGTTTACCTGGAATGTCCCTACAACTAACTTGTACCCATTACCATACCTTTTCCCTGTGACTCCTGGTAAAAGGGAGTCTCCATCCTCTTTGTAGTCACAAAGTCTATATGCATTAAAATTATTCATGAATCGAGGAGAAAAGTTTTGGTCTGTTGATTCTTTGTGTGCCCATCTCACAGTTGTAACTGACTCAGAATTAATTTTTCATGCAATGTCCACTACTGCACCATTTGACTTAAAACTTTCACCTACTGAAGGAACATAATTTCTCATGTCTTATATTATGTGTAATTAATGTTTACAGAGGTTTTTTGTCGGACTTTCTTAAAGTAAAATCCTAGGAATTGAGGAAGTTTTCATAATAAGAAAGGAGAGGAAAACAAAACCATTTTGACTCTTAATGAACCTTCCATTTCTTTCTTTAACTGCATAATGATAAGTATGAATGATATATGTAATTTGTAATGCCAGGGATGCCAAATGGAAATAATCGCTTTGAGACACATTAATCAGTAAGCAGTGATTATTTCTCATAATGGGGAAAACATCAAACACACCTAAATACATGCATTATGCATTGTAATAGCACCCAAGAAAAAAGACACAGTTATAGCTGTTTTCCATGAAAGGAATATAACAAGCACCTTTTGTACTGCCAATTTTGAACCTTTGTGTCTTATTGTAAAAACATTTCTTTTCTTAACAATGTTGGATTTGGTTCATGTAGAATGAATTACTGAAAGCTGTAGCTCATGTGCCAAGTAACCTATCAAAACTAAACAGCAAAATCAGTGGACCAAGACAGTAGAAAGAAGTTCAGGTTAGTTTCATGACTGAAATTAATGCCTCTTAGATATGAAAAATGCCACTATATTTCATATGTCATTTTGACTAGAAGTCCAAACTCCTGGAGTCACAAGTGCTGTGCATTTGTAACTTAAACTGCATAATTAAATATGCAAATACCTAATTTAATGATGATCAGTCTTTCTGTCTATCTGTTGAATTTTGGTTCTTCAGATACTTGAAGGATTATTTTAGTTGTAGATAAAATCACAAGTAGAATAGAATAGAATAGAATAAACCAGGTTGGAAGAGACCTTCAAGATCATTGCGTCCAACCCATCAACCAATCCAACCCACCTAAACAACTAAACCATGGCACCAAGCACCCCATCAAGTCTCCTCCTGAACACCTCCAGTGATGGTGACTCCACCACCTCCCCAGGCAGCCCATTCCAATGGGCAATCACTTTCTCTGTATAGAACTTCTTCCTAACATCCAGCCTAAACCTCCCCTGGTGCAGCCTGAGACTGTGTCCTCTTGTTCTGGTGCTGGCTGCCTGGGAGAAGAGACCAACCTCTGCCTGTCTACAACCTCCCTTCAGGTAGTTGTAGAGAGCAATAAGGTCTCCCCTGAGCCTCCTCTTCTCCAGGCTAAGCAACCCCAGCTCCCTCAGCCTCTCCTCATAGGGCTTGTGCTCCAAACCCCTCACCAACTGTGTTGCCCTTCTCTGGACACGTTCCAGCAAGTCAACATCCTTCCTAAACTGAGGGGCCCAGAACTGGACACAGTACTCAAGGTGTGGCTTAAGTAGTGCAGCGTACAGGGGCAGAATGACCTCCCTGCTCCTGCTGGCCACACTGTTCCTGATGCAGGCCAGGATGCCATTGGCCCTCTTGACTGCCTGGGCACACCACAGGCTCATGTTCAGCCTACCATCGACCATCACCCCCAGGTCCCTCTCTGTGACTGCCCTTTGTTTTCTAATCCATTTCAGAACCTGAATTGATGTAGTTTCACAGGCCATACCAAGATTTTTGCTCTGATAAACAGATCTCTCAAAAGCCAATAAATTGTGCAAATCTACATGCAGATCTAAAATGAGTTGCCCAGAAAAGTGGTGAAATCTCCATCACTGGAGACAGTCAAAAGTGGCCTGGACAGTCCTGGGCAACCTTGTTTAGCTGTCTCTCACTCAGCAGGGGAGTTGGACACTAAGGACTTTCAGAGGTCTGTGCTAGTCTCAGCTATTCTATGATTCTGAGGTTTGTGTCTGTATCTGGGTAGCACTAATTTTTTTCCACCACATAGTGAGGGTGAATTTACACTTCTATTATGTTACTATTTGATTTCAGAAACTTTTTTGTTGTTGTTGTATCCTTCACTTAGCACAGTCTTAATGTGCTTTGTTTCACTGCCCCTTCTTCAGGTTCACAGTCATAGAGCTTTCCTTACAGTGTGAAAGAAAGTTTTAGAAAAAAGCTGAGAATTTCTGTCACTGCAGGAATTTGTGAGCATTGCTGTGCTGCTCTACTATTTGCTGTTTTAAGCACTAAGCTTCAGTTGTGAGGCTGCAGGCTAATCAAGAAGTTTTCACAGTCCTGATATTACAATAAAAATATATATGATCTGCTTCACAAATGGCTTAAAAGTTGCCAGGAATAAGTAAAGGAATTGGGTAAAATAAAATTATGTAGAAAAGGTATTTTTGAAGCAGTATTAGAAAACATTCTATTTGTGCCAAATGTACGATCTAAATCTGGGCACTGTTCACAGAGGAAGTCCACTGCATCAGCTCATGAACATAAGTTTGCAAGCAAGCAGACTTGCTGATTTTGTAAGGAACACATCTCTGTTTCTCCCCTACATCTGCAAGTTTCTCAGGTTGTAAAAGTCTGGTTTCTCATGTGCAAGACCATATTAAAAAAGCAAGAAAAGTTGACACACCTCTTCAGTCAAAAATGAAGTCACTCTGCTACTGGCGTAGCTGGTGTGAGCTACCTTCTGCTATGAAATAGTTACTGCTACACAACAATGTGTCAATATATATTTTCGCTATTATTTTTTAATGCCTGTAGACATATTTGGAGACACCTTAAGCAGTGTGTACATATTAAAAATACTTGCAATTTGAGGTTCTGCTGCAACATTTTAAAAGAAACATTTGTGGGACCAAGTGGAGATACATATATAGGTCTTTTGGTAGTGTGAGGATGTATACATGGTCTTATTTTCAATGTTAAATACAATTTAAGGGATTAAGAGTGACCCCAGTGCAGCTGCATGCTCCTGGGAAAACAAACAATACAGACAGCAGTTTCAATTGTGGCCTGAGATTTTCCCACAGACTTTGAGACAGTTATGAGGCTTGAGTACTGGACACTACATCCCACTGTAGAATGGAGGCACACAAAAGCACAGTTTTGTATGTTCCATTCAGCTTTCATGTAACTTTTATATACGGTGATGTAATTTTATTTTGCACAAAGTAATTTTGCCTTACATTCATCACTGTAATAAAAAAAATGTCATTATCATGTAGTAAAAGTCTAAAAGATGACTAACATACTTGTTCTAGGAAACTGAGCATGCAAATATAATTTTACTAGGTTGTATTTGTTATCCTGGCAAGTTGTTAGGCTGGCATGAGGAGTGACAACAGTAAAATCATGACTGAGCTCTCTCTACATGTAACCTGTTATTTCAGGGTATTGAAGCTGTCATTAGTGTTTTTGTGTATAATCTATGAAGGGTTTTCAGATACTATCAAATAAGTCTGTTCTATCTTGTAAGGTAGTATATCATTTTCTCCTGTTGCTCCTGCAGTTAATGAAGAAATCTGTCTTTCCTCTGTTGAAAGTAATTTATTTTTTGTGCATCCTAGTATAATTCATTTTGCTCATAGCAGTCTTTGTTAAGGATTCCAGACTCATTGGCATTGTGTCTCATAGATACTTTACATATTTGTTTTGGTTTGTGTTACTACTTTCTGACTTTGTTTTCCAGGTTAAGGTCAGTATGTGCATCAGATCCTAATTATTTCCTCCTCTACTCAAATTACTGGATAAAATGTACTAACTTTTCAGTGTATAGTCATAGACAAGAAAACGAGTAACAGCACAAAAGACAGTCTGTTTCCACCAGTTTTGTAAATTTTATGTAACTTTATAGCATAGAAATCTACCTTTCCTATAGGGCAAGCAGTTAATGGGCAGTAAATATTGAAGATTAAAAGAAAATGTCTGACATTATTATTTAATAAGTTACTGGAATGGTCAAATTCTATAAGTAGCTAATGTTGTATTTATAGAATAGAGGTTTAAGCTGGGCTGTTAATTATATTGCTATGTGTAATGGTATGCATTCATTCTTACAGAATTACCAAGTAGGAGAATTTATTTTATTATTCACAAAAAATTAGATTCAATTTTCCAGAAGAAATGTTGAGTATCACCATGTTACCAATGGACATGCTATCAATGTGAAACTCTCAATTACCTGTCATGGACATAAATCTCTTTCCTTAGGCAAATGTTGAAGACTTGGAATGACTAAACAGTGAGCATAAGGTGTCTAAAACATGGAATTCTTTGTGCCAAAGGACACTTTGTCACTTTTCTAAGTACATATAGCTGATTAACATTGCATTTCTGAATTATTTCTCTAGGCCACATTTCCGGCACACTAATTAAAATACCTGTTAATACCTGCCTTAGAAAGAATAAATTATGATGATAAAGTCAGCTACATAAATCCATCCAGATACCTCCTGTTTTCAGAGCTGAATTCAAAAATACTTTTCATTTTGTGTAGATTTATAAAAATGTCTTCCTCTCAAATAGAACATATTTTTTATGTGTCTCTGCTAAAGCACAGCTTTAATTACTATGCACAAGTTAATAAACAAACCCACCATATGCTGCCAAATTAGTCAAATGCCAGGAAAAGCTAAATAAAAAGCAGGGAGACAAACTTTTAATTACACTCTCTGCAAACCTTTGACAGCAAGTAATATTCTTTACTTGACATTCTGCTTCAGTATGAAAGGGCAGAAAATAGGACCAAGCTGATATATCAAAAGGCAATTGGAGAACTTTCTGCAAAAGAGGAAAGAAAACATTGAGGGAGAGGGAAATGTGGAGCACAGAATGTTATTTTTATTTATCCTCATTTAAAGATCTCCATAATATAAAGCAAATGGTTGGACTTTGACTGTTGTTCGCTGAGATGTTAATTCAGAACCTAAGTGTAATGAGATCCCTGCTTTATATACAATTCCTCTATGTAACAAATTACCATACAATGAAGCTGCTGTCAAAATAATAAAATCATTTGAATAAGAACTTGGAGAATCCCCAAATTATGGATTAATAATGCACTGAAAAATAGTAATAATCATTAAAAAAAATCAAAGCAAACAAGAAATGTATTGCTTAGACCCAAGCAGTCCTGGAAAATAAGATACAATATTATTATTATTATTGGACTGTACACAGTGTCAGTACTTTCAACCAAAAAGCAAATGACAAAAGCCCCACAAGCAAAAAAAAAAGCCTACTACCCACCCAAAACAAAACAACAAAAAAGCCAAAAGCAAGCAAGCAACCAAAAAACCAACAACAAAACCAACCCCAAAGAAAACAGCAACAAAAAATAATCAAACACTTTGAAAGAATAATTAATTTTCTTCTTTTATAGCAACAGAGGAAACTCCCATCCAATAAACAGAGCCAGTGAGCTGGAGGTCTGGCTTAAGCCCACTGCTACCTTCCTACTGAATTCAATTCCACAGCAAACATGGATTATATACCTATTATGCAGGTTCTCTAGACCAGTAGCTAGAATGGTCTTAGTGGTGACAAGAACCAAGATCGTTTAAGTAAATTAAGTAAATGAAAGATTTCTCAAGCTGCACCAGGGGAGGTTTAGGCTTTAGCTTAGGAGTAGGTTCTACACAGAGAGAGTGATTGCCCATTGGAATGGGCTGCCTGGGGAGGTGGTAGAGTCACCATCATTGGAGGTGTTCAGGAGGAGACTTGATGGGGTGCTTGGTTGCATGGTTTAGTTGATTAGGTGGGTTGGATGATAGGTTGGATGTGATGAACTTGAAGGTCTCTTCCAACCTGGTCTATTCTATTCCTATTCTATTCTATTCTATTCTATTCTATTTCCCACAGTTGCCATATATATGGACGACTACTTCATTGTGTTACAGAGAACAGTGTGTCACTTCCTTGTCTTCTTCAGCACAGCTAAATGTATAAATCAGACATCACTGCTCTGCTTAGTAGCCTACGCCCTTTTTTCTTTTTACAGTTTTTCTTTTTTTCATTTTTCTTTTATTTTTCTTTTTTCTTTTTCCTTCCCCCCCCTTTTGTCTTTATTTCATGGAAATGTGCTCTAAATGTAAGTGACATCACAAATAATTAAATGTTTTATGTTGCATCACATTCTATATCTACTGCACTTTTCACTGGGTAGTGCACCCTTTTAAAATTTTAAAGACTGCTTTGGCAATGAGAACAGAGGGGAACAACAGCTTATATAATACTATTAGAAGCTAGGTGCAGACAAACTGCTTGTTGGGAATGCTTTCAAACATACGTGACCCTGAACCATTCCAAGGAATTGCTAGAAGGGTAGCTCTGGTTGATACAGAGTTTCAGTGCCTATGAAAATATACAGATCACGGAATGCCAGGTCAGAAGAGATTCCAAGGATCCTCTGGTCCAGCCTTTCTAGGTGATAGCATAGTTTAAATGAGATGGCTCTGCAGAGTCTTAAAACTGTCCAATGTCAGGGTGATCTAATACTTTTGGGAGATTATTCCAACATCTAATTGCTCTCATTGTAAGCCTATGTGTTCATGGTTATAAGTGTTGCTTATTATGCTACAGTTAGAATAAAAATTACATTCTTTTACATTGATGATGTAACTCCACTTGGCATCAATAATGAAAATACTTAGTAGCTGAAAAAAATGTCTTCTGGCATAACATGCTAATACAATTGCATGTGTTATCTTAGAAGTGTTTGTTGTACAGATATGAAACATACCTGTCAACACAGTACTTAAAGGCTTAACACCTTTGGAATTTTCTTGCTTGTAGAAATAACACCAGTCTCTTTAAATACTTGGATCCAAATTCTACAAACCTCTGTTTAAAAGTGGTTTTAATACACCAAGGACAAGTCACCTCAACAGAAGTTTGCGTAGTTTGATAGCTGATTTTTTTCCCTGGAGAGAATGTTATGTCCAAAATACTGCGATTCGTCCAAATTACTCCTTGTTTATGTAGGCAGATTCTCAGTGAAAGAAACACTTCAGTCCTGACTACATTAATTCAGTGGAAACAATGACGGTAAAAGTTGAGTAATTCTTAAAGTAGTACCCAGTAAAAGTGATGTGGTTATTCCATACAGATGTAAATTTAATCTCTCAAATAATGGAGAAACTCTATTGTAGGCCAGCAAACATCTCTAGAAAAGTTAACTCTTAAGATTGTGGGTTTAGTATTTTTGAAACAAATGTACTGTAATCATTGCACTCCAAGTGATTAAAAAAAAGTAAAATAAAAGAATTGTAGTTTCCTTGAATGCCCTTTCGTTGTTTCAGTGCTACATTGTTTGAAATGGAACAAAATTATTGCTCCTTCATTGCTTTCTAAAAACCATTAAGATTATAAACAATACTGCAGCTGACTGGGCTGTTATCTTAATAGGGTATTCATCAAAGTCTTCACAGATTCACAGTGTAATGTTTCTCAAACTGAAATTAGGCTATTATTATGTAAAAATTGTATTTAATTCCTGTGTTATAAAAAACTATATTGAAAGAAAAGAGTGTTACTGTGATTATTTTTTTTAATTGCTTTTTCAGGGTGATGACTTGGAAACACACCATATGTGTGTTATATCCTTTTCCTGTCAATAATGTTACCTACAGATGATAATTATTGAGTATTTGTTCAACCAAGGGAAGATATCTCATATAACTTTAATATCCACAAGTTGATAGAGAGAACTCTGGATGTATAGCAACTATACAATGATAATTAAATAAATATTACTAAAACTCCAAATTTTGGGTAGTCTTTGTACAAATATCTGTCCTGCTCATCAGGACCACTAGCTAATCACAAGAATTAGAATCAATCACACATTTCTAGCAAGGCATCATAAATTCATTGCAGGTGTTGCAGTTAACATCCATTGACTGTATCTGCATGTCATACTATATGCAGGAGTATTAGATGGAACTAGTGAGACAGGACCATAAACCCAAATATTCTGCACTGATATTGACACTTTTTGCAAAACTTTACCAAACTCATTATGACTGTGTGTTTTCTTAGTATGTTAATATAAAACACTGTTTTCAATTTAAACAGCAACTTTATGTTGTAGTGATTAACAATTCTCACATCACTTTTTGAAAACATATAACAGAAGCTTGAACCTAAAAAATCCTATTCTAAAATTTCACTTGGATTTTTCTTACTCCTATATAAGCAAATCTTACATACATAGTTAGATTATCAGTTACACTACAAGAAATAACAGTGTCCCATGATGCTTATATCATGCTCTAAGGAATGTGTTTTAATATGCTGTATTGAAAATCTACACAACCTCCTGCTTGTAACTTAGCCATTACTTAAAAGTAAGTAAACAGCATTTTAGGATGGAAAGCATATTGGTTCCATTCATTCATAATTATTCTCCAGTTTAAACTGAAATTCAAAGTAAATGGAGAGACAAAAAAGAATGCTATGTGTGCTTTCAAAGCGGCTAGGCAGAGAAGGACCTGGGGGTGCTGGTTGATGGTAGGCTGAACATGAGCCTGCAGTGTGCCCAGGCAGTCAAGAGGGCCAATGGCATCCTGGCCTGCATCAGGAACAGTGTGGCCAGCAGGAGCAGGGAGGTCATTCTGCCCCTGTACGCTGCACTAGTTAGGCCACACCTTGAGGACTGTGTCCAGTTCTGGGCCCCTCAGTTTAGGAAGGATGTTGACTTGCTGGAACTAGTCCAGAGAAGGGCAACACAGTTGGTGAGGGGTTTGGAACACAAGCCTTATGAGGAGAGACTGAGGGAGCTGGGGTTGCTTAGCCTGGAGAAGAGGAGGCTCAGGGGAGACCTTATTGCTCTCTACAACTACCTGAAGGGAGGTTGTAGACAGGCGGAGGTTGGTTTCTTTTCCCAGGCAGCCAGCACCAGAACAAGAGGACACAGTCTCAAGCTGCACCAGGGGAGGTTTAGGCTGGATGTTAGGAAGAAGTTCTATACAGAGAGAGTGATTGCCCATTGGAATGGGCTGCCCGGGGAGGTGGTGGAGTCACCACCATTGGAGGTGTTCAGGAGGAGACTTGATGGGGTGCTTGGTGCCATGTTTTACTTGATTAGGCGGGTTGGATTGGTTGAAGGGTTGGACGCGATGATCTTGAAGGTCTCTTCCAACCTGGTCTATTCGATTTGATTCGATTCTTTTTTTTTTTTTTTTTTTAAATTGAAACAGGAAAATTCAGTATGAGTATTTGGTAAAGAGAAGGAATGCTTTGAAGGGTGAAAACAGCTGTGTGTATTTCAGGCCAGCTGCTTTATTCATATTGTTGGAATTTCTTGTGTTGCGTTCCCGAGATGAACGTAGCTTTGAAAAATTCTCCTTCAGATGGCTTTTCTCAAATAAATAAAAAAAAATGTGTTTTTTTTAAATCCTTCTCTGTGATAAAGGATCACTTTTCCCCATGAAGTCATAGGAATCAAGCTCACAATAGCATATATGCATTTGTGTAAAAGAACCCATAGTTCAAGTGAGATAGTAATACTAGAGTTTGGCATATATTTTTTAAGGCTATTCTACTGTTCCTCTACCAGTATTAAAGTTTTGATTCATGTAGCAATGGTAAGACTTTCTTTTTTATTATTCTTGGAGACTGGGAGTTGTAATATAAATGAGATTTTAAATATGTACTGTAAATTGAATAATCAATATTTTCTTGTCAGAAATCACTTATCACACTTTGCAGCAGGTATGGACATTTTTATTTATTTTTTTTTTCTCAGAGGGGATATATTTTAAGTCTTACCAAAGATTCTTATGAGTCAGGTAGATTCATTTTGCTTTTATTTCCTACCTCTTAGGGAAAGAAAGTTGGATTGCTTTTTCCTGTGATCCTTAAAGTAAGATTACTTTCTGTACATGCAATCATGAGGAAAAAAAAAATCAAATCAAATTTTCTCATTTATCATTTTGTTCATATTTTTTATCACAGCACATCACTGAAATTTAATACAAAATACATTAACATTTTATTTAAGTAACCAGTGTCGAAATGGGTCAATGACAACAATTATACATTACAGAATATCCAATTATTACTTGTTTCAGTAGTAATGAAATTCCAAAATAAACTGATCTCATTAGCAGTTGTTTAATGCAAAATAAGGTCAGTGTGCCTCTCTTAACCCTGAAAACAGCTTGTCAAGAATCATGTGGTGAAAAAAAAAAGAAAGAAAAAAGAAAGCCCAAACAAACAAAAAACAAACTGAAAAAAAAAACCCCAACCCAAACCCCAACCCATTCAATAGCTTCTCTGACTTGTGGTTGCTGGGAGAGATTGATTTGAAGCTGCTAAATAAATCCATTATTTACTCATCAGCATTCTCTATGTCTGTGTTGAGATGAATTTTGAAAGCTTCCCTCATCAGGAGACTGGGGTGAAAATTAATATTACTGTATTTATTTCTCTGCATTCCTTATTTTTTTTTTCTTTATTTAACACCATGATACTGGATTAGGCATAGACTTTTTTAATTTTAGATAGTAAGAATCAGACTTCCTAACAGAGATACGCTGAACAGGTCCAATATCCGTTTACTTCTTCTTAATTGTGTTGCTCTAATACTGTATATTTTGCATGATTTTTACAATAGGTCACAAGATCAGACCAAAGGACTTCCATGTTTTCTGTCATGTCTCCTCTTACTTAATTTTATCCTCCTATATTTTGATTTTATTTTTTTTTTCATGTTTAACTTCTACAAAATACAAATGTCACTATATTCCACTTTTTGTCTTGTTTTCTTACCAGATACCCTGATTGTGCTCATCACTTATTCCCATACAGTGTGGTCTGGAACAGTGCAGCAAAACCTGTTTTTTTAGGAGGATACTGAAAGGCAAATAGTGTCCCTTAGAAAGATGGTAGCATTGATAGCTTGATTCAAGAGCAATGGGATATCTAGCTGCAGCCGGCCTTTTGATATAGGAGCATGAAGAGGGCAATTGCTAAGCATTTTATTTTACTTATTTTACTTTAGTTTACTTTATTTTACTTATTTTATTTTATTATTTTATTTACACTTGATTGTTTCTAAAGATGATGTACAGATCCTGTGATATTTTGACTTCTCTCTAGAATTTTCTGGTTTTCATCTGATATTCATGTTTCTTCATGTTGGACAGTGTGACTAACATTGTAACAAAATTTGTGGCTGGATTACAATTTACCAGTTGTGTATCACTCAAAGTTTTTGCTATGCTTTTGGTGAGAAGATACATGAAAAACAATTTGTCTGTCAGGGATTTTGTAGTAACTTTATAGTAGCTTGAGGATGGAGTACTGAACATACTCAGAACAGTTTAAAGCCTTTTGACAACAATATTTCCATCTGTTTTTGTTTCCTTTTTCTTGAGATATAAATTATTATTATGACCATTAGTCAGAATAACTTTGCAAGACAAAATAACAGTTTCATTGTATTTTTTTTCACTAACAAAGTTGGTGAGGGGCTTGGAACACAAGCCTATGAGGAGAGGCTGAGGGAGCTGGGGTTGCTTAGCCTGGAGAGGAGGAGACTCAGGGGTGACCTTATTGCTCTCTACAACTACCTGAAGGGAGGTTGTAGACAGGTGGATGTTGGTCTCTTCTCCCAGGCAGCCAGCACCAGAACAAGAGGACACAGTCTCAAGCTGCACCAGGGGAGGTTTAGGCTGGATGTTAGGAAGAAGTTCTCTGCAGAGAGAGTGGTTACCTATTGGAATGGGCTGCCTGGGGAGGTGGTGGAGTCACCATCATTGGAGGTGTTCAGGAGGAGACTTGATGGGGTGCTTGGTGCCATGGTTTAGTTGATTAGGTGGTGTTGGATTGGTTGATGGGTTCGACGTGATGATCTTGAATGTCTCTTCCCACCTGGTCTGGTCTATTCTATTCTATTCTATTCTATCCTATCCTATCCTATCCTATCCTATCCTATCCTATCCTATCCTATCCTATCCTATCCTATCCTATTCTATTCTATTCTCATTTCAGCAGTACACAAAGTGGTTATATTTCCATTCTGTAGACCATTGCAGAAATATGTCATCTCTCCTTAATAAACCAGGAGATAAAAATTACTATTGGGTGTTCTCGGCTTCTGAATTACATCAATTTTAAATGCCATAAACTCTTTTCAAGATCAGTCTGAACTGATTTTGGCAATGAAACTACTTTTACTTTCTCTCTTTTCTGGCAGAAAAGTTAGACAAGCAGCAGCTATCTTAAATGAGAAAGAATTAAGTATACTTTCTTCTCTGTATGTTGTGATCTCTTCGAACTTACAAAAATCATTTCTGTGGTTAAGCAGTTCACACAGAATATGATTGTCACTGTAAGCTTTAAATATTCTCTCTTGAATAGATATCTATTTTAAGCAGAATTGGACTGACAAAATATGTCAGTTTTGAAGAGCAGATATCAAAGTTCTTTTACTTTGGAACACTTAACAGTTAAAACCTGTAAAAGTAATTTCAAGTAAAAAGCAAGTACTGTTGCAATAATGTTTTAGTATTTTGTGGTGGTAGAACATTTGTTCTTGTCTGTGTTCCAGACAAGAAACTTAGCTGGCTCTCAGAGTCAGAATCAAGCAGTAATGCATGAAGCAGCAATGTCAGACCACTATAATATTATGACTCTATTTCATTATTTTGGGCTTGGTTTGACTTTGAAGTATTAAGACCTCTGCATGAACATGGCATTCTAGTTATTAATTTATTTCCTTCACCTTCACATTTATGGTTGCTTGCTGAATGCAAGTTCATTTGAAGAATATTACTTATGTAGCATTATCTTAAAGCAATGAAGTCTGCAAACTGGTTGCTTTGTATTGCATGTTAATATCTCGTCCATTCCAAGATCTGATTCACTTGCTATGCTAGTCAGTGAGCTTCAGCAACATATCAATTATTTGCATTCCGCTCCACTTATCTTAAAAACAAAACTGGAATATCATTGGAATAAATACTCAGTTTTCCAATTTAAATGTAGTCATTAGAAAGATAATGTTTAAATCAGGGAAAAATAATGTTGTAAAAATACAATTAATTTTATGTCGAGTCTGGGAAGTATACCATCTGTCTACAATTTTAAAATAATAATAGTTTTGATTACTTTGCAATTTTATGACTTGACAAGATTTTTTAAGATTTTCACTTTAATCTCACTTTATTTGTGAGCTGTATATTAATATTTGCTTATTTTCCAAAAGAAACAAGATTCTATTGAAAGGTACGTGAAAATGTGAAAGAATTAAATTGTTCCATGTTCCTGTCATAGTCTGAGATACAGCTGCTACTTTTATACTCATATTAAAAGTTTATCCATTGCCTGTGTGTTACCTGAGAATTTATTTTTCATCAACTTCATACCTCTTGTTATTTTGCCTTAGGTTTAAGGTGGATAATATCTGAGGGGCACTAACAAAGAAAGAAAATTGAGGGACAAGTGGCAAGTCAGTGAACAGTTACCAGGAAATAATTTGGAGTTGTATATGAATGAAAGAAATGTGAAAAAAAATCAATGGACTGGAACAAGTGAAAGGCATAAAATACCATTAACTGAAAAAACCCAGAGAAAATAAGAAAGCATCATACACACAGAGAATACATCACCAACAGTTTACAGTCTAAAGCAGAGAAATTAATTCAAACTGACATTGCTCAAATTGTAACTTCTTTCACTACAGAAATAGGAAAGGGTGAGAAGGTTGTCAGTGAAATAGAGAACCAATTTCATGTGAGTAGCACCTGCAATTTTTCCAGCAGGTTAAGAACTATCAAGAACACTAAAAATTAGAAGGTGGAGTTTGTTGAATCTCTATATACCTCTGTAAGTCTATGCTAGACAAGTCTAATTATTTGAATTAATCTTGAATTTGCTCTTCTTCTCCAAAGCCTGCTCAAATTCTTTTCTTTTCCTCAGATGTCAGAATTAAACTCTGCACAAAAATTGCCCCTCACCTTTTCTCCAGACACTCCTTGAAAGTGTTTTCTCAAGAGTTGGTAATTTTGTACCTTTTAAAAAAATGTTATTCTTGCCTTTTTTCCCCCTGTGCTTTAATTGAACTATGTCAAAAATAATCTAGTAACCAGTGCTTGAGACGCATAAATTTTAGAACAAGTAAAAGCCTTCATTTAAAAGAAGGTGCTACATCCTTACAAAGTAAACCTTTATCCTAGTATTTAATCACTGAGCTGAAGGAGAAATTTTTCAAAGCTATGTCTGAAGTTCGTGAATCACTTTTTTCTAGGTTCAGCTTTTCAAAGCAATCAAACATGTACAATTGTAACTGATTCAACATCAATTTCGAGAAAATTATGTTGCTTTCTTACCAAAGCTGGAATCCCCAAAGCAGATTGCACACAAATATATACTGAACTGTTCCTTTAAATACCTTGAGTAATACTACAAAATGTTCATGTATTTATATTTGAATGAACTGCATACATTTTTTTACAATTGCAATTGTTTATTGTAATTCTGTGATCATATATTGAGTCTGGAAAAGCTATTTTACTTGTGATAGAAGTAAGGCAAGAGCCTGATCAGTTCTGAGCTATTCTTTGAAGATTTATGTTTTAATAAACCTTCTGCCCAACAATTTGTACCCTAACAGTGGGAAACCACTTGTGGACAAGTCCCATCCTTATTAACTGGATTGCTGAAGAAATGTCCTGTGGTTGTAATGTACACTAGCTGATTTTGAGTCAGCTATATGAAATGCAGTCCCTTTCTTGATGTTCTGCTGCAAGTAATTTTCCTTCTTTTCAGCATTGCCTTAATTTGACCTGGTGCACTTTGATATTTAGAAGATGTTCTTTTGGACTTACTGTGATATCTTGAAAACTACAGCGATTACATCTCCTGAGAAGAAAAAGTCAGTCACTGAGAAAACAGCTATGTTTCCTACCGATGTAGTTTAGTGATACAGTAGCCAGTTGCATCAAAAGATACAGAAAGCAGCACTGGATTCTTAAGTCTTGAATAACCTTATCTAATTCATACTAGGAATTCCAGTGCTTGAAATAGTAGAGCAACAGAAAAAAATCTTTTTCTTTATAACTTTCTTCAGCTAATCTTTGTGAAGATTTAAGGATAGTTTGTTGTGATCAGTTGTATGGAGATTACTGAAAAGCCAGACTGAGCTTTGCTTTCTGACCATAACAATAAAGCCATCATGGAAGGTCATCAAAAGATGACACTTCTGAAATTCATATTCTAGGTTCTTGTAAGTTGGTAACAAGCCTAACAGCCCAGGACTGGGGCTTTGCAAAGTGTAAGACACAGTTCGTATAATGTATTTGGCCTTTCTGTACTAACAATGGCAGCGCAATGGCAATGGTTTTACTGGGCCACAAGGTATTTTGAGCTTCAGAACACTCGACACTGCTTAGTCTGCATCATCTTCTATGAATGCAAAAGTCTGTTGCATAAAAGTTCAAATTTGAAAGTACTGCCACAGGGAGTGACGTGGAAAATTCTGTCAGAAGTGAAATGGAGATAAGAAAAGTGAATGTTTTCTCCAAAACAGATATGAAAATTCTGCTGGGGTGGATATTTACTACACCCACAATATCTTGCAGTCAGCAACATGATGTCACAGTTACGCATCAATGGCACGGATTGTGTTAGAGTTTATTGCTGTGCAGGAGTGTGGTCAGACACTGTTGGTTTTGTTGAAACTAGATTTTTGGGGTTTTTGGTTTTTTGGTTGTGAGCATTATAGAGATGCAACCAACATACTGATCTGAACACAGATAAGACCCTAAAAGATGCATTTGAATAAGAAGGCAGTTTGATAACCATCTTCATTTTATAAACACTGACTTTACAGGGTGTACCACGGTGACATTCTGAGGTTTGGACTGAGGGAAACATGGCACACTGGAGGAGAGCAGTGGAGCCAGATGTGAGATAGGCTGTGCCCCTACTTTGCATTTTGGTTTAATTTATTCCTTGGTTATATGCAAAAGACTTTATTTTTGCTCACTCCAGAGAAAATTCCTCATCATACTCCTCTGTGTTTCTAGTTGTGTCATTAGGATTCTGGTGAGAGCCAGGAGACAGAGAAACAAGGTGCACCTAATGTTTTATCCCTCCTAAATTAATTTCTGGCTATTTATGGTTACTGAATACATTCATTTTTCCAAAAGCAGGAGCTAGCAGCTGGAAAAAGATGTGTACTATCTATATATATACTGGCATTTACTATAGAAGTCCAGTTTACAGATACCACTTTAATATTAGCAGGATGTACACATTTCTAAAAAAGCCTTTTTAAAATTGGAGTCCTTGGAAATATGTTTCTAAGGTGTCATTGTTAAACAGCTCTGCAGGAGGTGATGGTGCATGTCATTTCAGAGGAAATTTCAGTGATTACCATCTTAATCATTAAGAAAAAGAAAAATGTTTATGAATGTTTAGTTACTGCAATTTGCGTGCAGTGTAACATTCTAAGTAGTTCCCTGTTGTAAATAAGTAATAAATAGCATTACAATTTAAAGGACAATATTAGACAGAAGCAATTACTACTGAAATATCTACTTTCTCACCTTAATATATAGCTTTTTGTTATATGACATTTAAAATTTCTGTAACTTGACTCTGAAGTATAATACACTATGACCATTCTCATTAAAACCAGCTTTTCTCATAGCACTTACAATGTTGGACTCCTACAGATAACATAATGAGGGTAGACTGTGTTTTGATTGAGTTACCAGTAGGGAGAAATTTAATCTAATTAAACTGGTCTTCATTAAAGTATTACATTGAAATAAAGTAGTTATAAAGGCATGTACAGTATTCAAGAAGACCTGTTGTTTAAAAGACAGAGAAGGCTCATATTAGAATCATCATAATTGCTTAAAAAAGCTTTGTTCCAGCAATTATCTCAAGACTTCTAAAACATTTATACCTTGTACAACCTGGTGATACATATATGTCATTTAAAGCTAATGCTATTCCATCTACTTGCAATTTCTGCCAATCTGTCAGTGAAAATAAACTTCTGTAGCATCATTCTGGTTTTTATAAACATCTACTAAAACTCCAACATAAAAATGGGGATGTTGAATGCATTTAATTTTTTTAAATAGGTGAAAGGACAAGTTTCAGATTTTTGAAGGTGAATTATTTTAGCATTTGAAAATATACTGCAACACAAGTTCTTATGGGACCCATTTTTTCTTATGCTTTCCTTTTCCGTAAATACAATACTCCTATGCAGTTGTCACCCAACTAATGCATGCTCAAAGTAGACAGCACAGCACATTTTTTGCAAGAAGTCTATGAGAAGGTTAGGAGATTTTCTGATAAAGTGCAATGACATTCATGCTCTTTTGTGACTTTTTTGTTCTTTTTTTTTTTGTTCCCCCCTCAAAGACATTCACCACTGTTGCTTTTTGTTTCTGGATTAATTTTCTCATTTGGTTGATTTTATTTTGCTTTGGTATTGTGGATGTCAGTTTTCTTGAGCAACAGTATACACTGGATTTTGGATGGAGAATTTCCTCTGAGAGATACCAGTGACTTTCCCAAGCAGCTGGCTTAGCTCCTCATCATTATGAAGGCAATATGAAAATTGTGGGAAATAGTTCTGGTTGTTGAGACAAACAAATTTATCTACCAGCCCAGGAATATCAACTCTCCTTTGCTTCAGCCCAGAATCTAGGTGTGCTAGACATCAGTCCCATATTTCAATGGTTACTTTTGCAAGAAAAAAGCGGTGAATATCATCCCCAGGAGTTAACTTGGAAAGAATTAACTCTGGCCTTGCTATACTACCTGTCTTTGTGACCTATTGGAATTGATTGCTTTGATTTGCCTCTTCTGCATGTGACTACAATACAGCCTTTAAATTCTTCTTCACCTGATGATGTTGTTATATTTAAATTGAGCCTCTCCAATTTGCTTCTGTATATAGAAAATTAATAGAAATTCTTGTCCATTTTCCTGAAGCCTTTATCTTATTCAGCCAACTAGATGCTCGACAGAATCAGCCTTCAGTAACTTAAAATGAAAAATAAAGAAGAAGAATGAGTTTCTTTGGTATGTTTCCATTTCCATTTTAAAATTTTTCCTGTTAATGACTTTTTTCATTTATTTTTGTCTTACAATAACATATATTACATTTACTGGTTAGGCCACACCTTGAGTACTGTGTCCAGTTCTGGGCCCCTCAATTTAAGAAGGACATTGAGACACCTGAACGTGTCCAGAGAAGGCTGGGGAGAGGCCTCGAGCAGAAGACCTGTGAGGAGAGGCTGAGGGAGCTGGGATTGTTTAGCCTGGAGAAGAGGAGGCTCAGGGGAGACCTTCTTGCTCTCTACAACTACCTGAAAGGAGGTTGTAGCCAGGAGGGAATTGGTCTCTTCTCCCAGGCAACCAGAACAAGAGGACAGAGTCTCAAGCTGCACCAGAGGAAGTTTAGTCTGGAGGTTAGGAAGAAGTTCTTCGCAGAGTTGTTAGCCATTGGAATGGTCTGCCCAGGGAGGTGGTGGAGTCACCATCCCTGGAGGTGTTCAAGAGGGGATTGGCCATGGCACTTGGTGCCATGGTTTAGTAGTCATGAGGTCTATGTTGACAGGTATTGATGATATTTGAGGTCTTTTTCAACCTTATTGATTTTATGATTCTATGATTTACTTTTTTTTTTTTTCCCATCACCTTGAGATACAGAACTTTGAACACCACAAATCCCATAAAGAGTGGGGTGGCTGGTGACTTCTCAACAAATAAATTAACATAACATGAATGATGCATATCTGATTTTTTTCCTACCTTACAAGTTAAAGAAAATGTATTTTAGTGTATTACTTGTCTGTATTCAGTTAAATGACTCAGACTAACTAACATCACTTTTTTTTTCCCCCTTAACATTTGAGGCAGTTTTGCTTGTTAGAAAAGCGCTGGGTTTGCAGCCTATTTTCAGAGAGAGATGAAATCTGTTTCTTGCCACAGTGGCATTTTCAACAAAATTAGAAAGTAAGTGTCAAGATGATTACAAGTTTAAAAAATCTTCAGTGTGATCTACAGGGGCTTTGAGGAAAGCTGAGGTTTTTGTTTATAAATTCCCCAAAGAGAAGAACCATAGCAGTACTAAAACACAGATTTGAAATGATGATTTGAAAGTTCATGAAACAGTCTCTCATTCTCCTGTTTCTGTTGTCACCGTGTATGTCTCCTTCTGCATGTATTTTTGCACGTGTTTTAAGAACTAGGGCTTTTCCTTGATTTCCACCACTCTGAAATGTTTGCTCTTTGCTGAGTTTCTCATGCTGATACTTCTTTTAAAAGATGTTTTTCCCCATTCTTCTCTACATTTGAGAACATGAAAATTCAGAGCAATTTGCAAAGATAACCAAACAAAAACCCACCTGAAAAAAATGCTACTGAGAAAAATTTAACAGTATGTCTATACTCATTCATGTTTCTTCAATGCTAACATTGACTCTGAGGTGTGTAAATTTATCTTTTCAGTCAAATCTGGATTCATATAGTTAATTTTCCCCAGAAAATGCGAACCCAAATGTAGACAGTCATGATTCTTTTATTTAATTATCAATAATTGAAGTAACCTCTTTCGCTTATCTCATAGTACACACAGATCTTAGACTCATTTCTCAAGCACATTAAATCCCTCTTTTATCTATTTTAGAGGACCAGAGGCATAGAGAAGGCACCTCAGGGCATTATGGGTATGCTCTTAAGTGCATTGTGGTTTCTTCTTGACAGGCCTGGGAAGCACAGCCAAAGGTAGAAAGCCTTGAGTGAGCTTGCCAGAATACTGGGAATACAGAAATCCCTTAAAAGTGTAATGTGTCTCCTTTCTTTTCCATTCAAACCCACAATGCAGGACCAAGCATGATGGTTGAGTTAATCTCTTCTCTTTCCTTGTGTTATAATATAGACCTGACCTGGTTTATATTCTTTCATAATATGGCCTTTAAATAAAAATATATGTTGAAGTATGTGACCATGAGCCTTTCCCTTGAGATTTTAAAATACAAATACTCATTTGTTGCCTCAGGTCTTCAATGCAGCATATTATCTTTATTCTAAGCTGGTCAGAAAAATTTGTTGTGTCATATTTCTCTCTTGTAACAGTTTCTGCTTTTTGTACAACTTAGATATACTCCAAACTTCACAAAACTAAACACAGAACTGGTACTACTGATCCATTTGCTAACTGCATCATGTCAATCCAATTTCTGTCACATATTCGACCTTCCTGCTTAGTCTAATAGAATAGAGCTGGAAATTTTATTATACTCTCATCAAGTAGCAATCATTCAAAATAACACATTTTGTCCTTTTGCCGGATTCAATACCTTGAAACCCATTCCCTGTGTTTTATATTCTACATAACTCTCAAATTGCCTAAAGGATTTACTGCATTCCCTAAATAAGGTGCTTTAAAAATGTTTCCTTATTATGGATTTAGAGTTTGATTCTTCATTGTCTTACAGTCTCTATAGTAATATTACAGATCCTGCATAATTTTGTAAAGAAAGACTTGGTATACAGAGTTTCACATCAAAATATGATCATAAGGCTTGGGCACCAAGGACATGCCCATTAATACAATTGCTAAATTCTGACTACAGAAGGCTATTGCTGATCTGATACCAGGGTTCCTCACAGTGACCACTGCTTCGTCTTTGAAATTTCTTGTGTGAGTACATCTTTGTTAGTAAATTAGAAACTTCCAAGGAACATTCCTGGGCTCTGAAACTTTTTATATCACATACACTGATGAATTGTTATGATGGCCTTGAATGTTTTTGGATTGTACTCTTTGGCACTTGGTCCAGGAGCTGAACCACAGGCAGAACCCAAGATTTAGCACTTGGTGCCGTCTGCTCTGGTCTGCCTGATTACTGGCACTCAGGCCCTTGTGCTTCTGTTCTCTGAACTTGGAGAAAGGCCTTTGATAGAGCAGTGGCTCCTGTGCTGGGCCTGGGAGAAGCCCATCAGGGCTTCAGTCTGCAATTATCGTCCTGGGCTCCTTTAGGGGTATGTGGATGATGTTTTACCACATGATGACATTCCTGACCAGTTCATAGCTTTTGTTTCAAGAATTGCTTTGGAGAAATTTGTTTGCAGTATATTACAGGATGGAGGGACATACAAATTAATATGAGCATATAATAAATATGATATATGACAACATAATTTAAATTTGAATCAAACATGATCAAACATCAATTTATTTTATCATATTAATAGCTTATGGCTTCGCTAGATTCAAGAGATAAATTGTTGCATGCGTGCATGAACTTTTCTACTGAAAGTAGAAAATCACTTTTGAAACCCAGAGTTCTACAATTGGCTTTCACACAGGCTAAAAAACCTTATGTTACACTTCTGCTAATGCCATATTCACAGTGGGGATTTGCTGTTTTAAGGTCCTGCTGTGATCACATAGTGTATGAACTCCATAGCTGAAAAAAAAGTTAGCTCCCGATAGAAGAATTGTTCATACAAGCTAACCTAATATGGGTGATAATATGACATACTCTGGAGAGCAGTGCAAGCTTTTCTAGTCTGAGATACCTAAGGGTCCTTGTTTAGTACATTATTCCTCCTTCAGAGATTTCTGACAGGTCATGTTCCTATCTGCAATTGTAGGCATTCCTGAGAATTGTCTTTTCTTTTACACTACAAATTGCATATTTTTCCTTTTTTCCTCGGGTACTTACATCATGTGTTTTTTGTGCTCAAATTAAATCTTACTGGGAACATACAGAAACATGAGCTGGAAAGAATACAGTGGTGTCATTTTACTAATAGATAAAAAATTACTGCCATCAGAGAGCTGCTGATGCTTTGAATGGTTTCATTTAATGAACATTTTCAGAGAAGTATATCATAGTTCCAGTGGAAGAAACACTGTGTGACTTATTGCTGCTCTTGTTATGTTCTTTTGGTTTTTTTACCCCTATTTTGTTGAAATAAAATAGGATTCTGCTTACAGACATGCATATTTGCTGACAGTTTAGATCTGATTTACTGGGAACTTCTAAAATGATCAAAGTCTAGTTAAAAGCCCACAAACCACAGCTAAACATAGAATAGAATAGAATAGAATAGAATAGAATAGAATAGAATAGAATAGAATAGACCAGGTTGGAAGAGACCTTCAAGATCATCGCATCCAACCTATCATCCAACCCACCTAATCAACTAAACCATGCAACCAGGTACCCTGTCAAGTCTGCTCCTGAACACTTCCAGTGATGGTGACTCCACCACCTCCCCGGGCAGCCCATTCCAATGGGCAATCACTGTCTCTGTGTAGAACTTCTTCCTAACATCCAGCCTAAACCTCCCCTGGCACAACTTGAGACTGTGTCCTCTTGTTCTGGTGCTGGCTGCCTGGGAGAAGAGACCAACCTCCACCTGTCTACAACCTCCTTTAAGGTAGTTGTAGAGAGCAATAAGGTCTCCCCTGAGCCTCCTCTTCTCCAGGCTAAGCAACCCCAGCTCCCTCAGCCTCTCCTCACAGGGCTTGTGTTCCAAACCCCTCACCAACTTTGTTGCCCTTCTCTGGACACGCTCCAGCAAGTCAATATCCTTCCTAAACTGAGGGGCCCAGAACTGGACACAGTATTTAAGGTGTGGCCTAACCAGTGCAGTGTACAGGGGCAGAATGACCTCCCTGCTCCCGCTGGCCACGCTGTTCACAAGTTCACATAACTTAAATGGTGCAAAATTAAGAAAAAAATCTTTTTAATAATAATGCAAATTATATTCTGTCTTTGAGATGCACAAACAAAAGTTTAAAAACAAATAAAAAATAAAACAAAAACCAAACCACACCCCCCAAAAAAATCACAAAAAATCCCACCAAAACCCAAACAAAACCAAAACCCACTATCTGTATGGATTTGTCCAGGAGCCAGCAGGAGTCTGATATCCTACAAACATTTCACTTACTTTGTAGACATATTCCTACAATTTTGTACATAATTGAAAATGATAATTTAGCTTTAAAGAAGACTTTTTTATGCCTTTGTGCTTAATTTTTATGTAAAGAACCTGGAGACAATTGCCATCCCTTGAAATACAATGGTGAAGTAACAGTGAAATGATTACTTTAATTAGATCAAATTAAATTCCAGGGGGAAAAAAAAATCAAGAGTATTACACTGCCATCGAGTTCTTAGTTGTTACTCATGCCTGCCTGTCCTCCAGACAAAACAGAGCCATGTATCTTCTTTCTTCCTGTTTCCAGTAAAGATCTCCTCATGACATACTGTTGTCTTTCATGCTAGCAAATATTCATCCTTGTTTTAAGACTTCTGAAGATGTCTTAAAACAAATAAAAAACAAACAGAAGAGTCAAAATGCAAAATAAAAACTGAAGCAATATATTCTAAAAAAGGTATTGCCATAGCGCTTGGATCTAGCATATTAAGCCTACACAGGAGATGTCTTAAATTTAGTCTGATCTCAAGTGTTTTAAACTATTGTTTCACCTGATTTCAGGATACTGACGGGTACTGACCCTTTGTCCTTTTGCAATAGACTCTGGCAACCTCCTATTATTTGGCTGGTTTTGGTTTTGTGAAGTCACATTTCTCTGTGAAATCACATTTTTCCCTAGTTGTTTCAGTGACTGCTTGTTTTCTCCTCTATGTTGATGCAATCCCCCTTCCATGTCCCTCAGCTTGTAGCTTCAATTAATTTCTCAATGGACCCCCTGGCAACTTGCATTGTCTCCCACTGCTGTTTCCTATCTCCCTGCTGTTTTTTATCACTTTGCTTGTATTTTGGTGATCACTAACCGGCTGTTTAGACTATTGTTTGGCGCACTAGTGATTCCCTGCTGTTTTTATCACTTTTCCCCTACAGATCTTTTCTTAAACTTGTGTTTTGTTCTCTATCCAATTTTTGGTATTGGATTTCTGGCTGTGGAACTCTATAAAGCATTCAAGGTACCTTTCCCAGAAACATTCCATCTATTTAAAAGACACTTACTTTTTCAGCAAATTACTGGCAATTACTTTTATAATCTCTGACTGTATTTCTCCTCTGCTCTTTTTTTATATTTTTATTTTATTTTATTGCCACTTACTTGTAAATGCTATGAAATAAACTAGTAAATAGCACTGTCACTTGTTTCCTATTCTAGATATATTAAGTATCTATCCCTGCTTGCAAACTGAACCCCTGTTCACAGAATCCTATTTTTTATAGTATTTATTATCTTCAAAACTTTACAAGACACTTCTAGTCTTACCAAAAAGTCAGAATTGTATAATGCATAAGTCAGAAATCACAAATTAATTGTACATACGACAAATATTTTAAGGTTATTTATTTGAAAAAAATATTGTAATTACTTTTTTTCTAACCAATTTCAGTCATTCTTCATCATGATGTAGGCATTTTGGAAGCAGCTTCTTAGTTCCAACAAGAATTATTCTAGTAATCAAAATCCTACCTGGAAAAATCTGTTATTTTAGCCACTGGAGGTGTTTTTTGATCATGTTTTTAATAAGATGCAGCTTTCAGATAGTATCTGCTGGTTTTTGTTATTTGTTCATTCATGTTCAAGAATTTATCCAGTCTGTTATTTATCCTCAGCTTAGTATAAATTTAATTTCTAGTTAGTGTGGTTTTGGAATCTTTGGGTGTGACAAAAATAATGTTTTACAAAGACATTTATACCCAGTTTTATTATTAATTACTGTTATGAATGTTACTCTATTTTAAATAATAATAATGATTTAATTTAGCCTAGAGTTTGTGTAGCTGGTGTTAAACAAGTTATACCAGTACTGAATGAGAAGAATATGGAATCATTCACACTTTGCTTTCTTGTACATTGAATTATCCTGCAAACTTTATGGACTGAGAAGCTTCATGTTGTCATAATTTTCTGCTGTTCACTATATTCTTAATTTTAATTAATAATATGCATAATGCATATATGGGGGGATATAGAATGCAGTTTCTTTTGCTGTATATCACAGCCATCAGCAGATGTTCACTCAGAGACAAAAATCTATCTCTGTGTGTTACAACAGTATCAAGACTTTTATTATCTGTGTTACTAGTTGTCATGATTTCTGTGCTAATCACTGGTTGCTTGTTTTTTTTAATCATTTGAAGCTACTGAGGTGAATTTCTAAGGTATCAAGTAAGGGTATTAAATAATGCTGTCTAATTTTCTCAGAACGATCTGTGGTTTCATTTCAGATGTCACCTTATTTTTGAAATCTAAGTCTGAAGTTTTAAAAACAATATATTTTTTTCCCTTTTATTTGTTGCACAGAAAAGAAACTTCTCCAAATGCACCCCGAATGCTTGATTCTGGATGAGGCATAAATGTATTTAAGGCATTAAATGTATTCCATTAAAATCTTTATTTACTTTTGTTGAACTCTGTAAGTAAACTTTGAATAGAGTCTTGTAGTACCTATTTTGTGCACGTATGGATTCACTAGATTGTTAGTTGATTACTCAGTGAGATCATAAGAAAATAAAGCTAGTATCTTATTTTTTAGCACTTTTGAATGATTTATACTACCAGCAGGAATGACATTAGTTGTGTAACAAAGAAGATATTATGTAAATTTCCCTAGAGTTTAGTGGTAACCCTTGTATTAAATAATTCCCTTTCAGAGGAGGAAAGCCCTGTATCAAAATGCATGGTAACTTTTAACTATGGGTGTATGGTAATACATGCAGAAACAAGGTATATGTAAGAGCCCAACCTCATTTTTCTGGTAAATTAGTCTGAGAACTAACATTCTTTATAGCTCAGTGATTAAAGGATGTTCCATAATTCCATCACAAATTACTCTCTCCCTTTTTTCAGAAACAAAACAACAACAACTTGAAAATATAAATACATAAAAGCCACAGAAATATGTATAGTGAATAACAATTAACTACTTATTCTGCGCAGTACACCAGTCAATGGAAATTTCATATTTACACAGACATATGGCACTATACAAGGCTCCTTTAACAATCATTGCAAGAAAGAAAAGCAAATTAAGGACAGTTTTTCTTCAGTACGTGATAGCACATGCTAAACAAAAGCCTACCAAAGGTTAGAATCCTCACTGAACAAATGCAGTCTCACAGGAAATAGTTCATAGAACTATGAACCTCAATATTAAATCTCAAGATACTTTAAAGACTTTGTCTGGCAATTTGTTCATAATGCATTAGAAATGTGTAATGCTACCATATTTTTATTGCTGAGGAATTAGGTACTTGCTGAGGCAGTGTTTTGTCAACTGTACAAGTCTAAGTTGTCAAATCAGATTTAAATAAACAGCAGGTGATGGTTATAGAGTTTTATCCTGTGGATTAACTTTGTGTCAATGCCAATACTAAGATTCTTTACAACATTAAGCTTCTGTCAGAGGAGAAGTAAGTTCTTTACTGTACTTCATTGTAAAAATCAAAATTGAGAATGAAATATTGAATCAGTCAGAAGAAAAATACATAATCATTTGTGTACTATCCATGCTCCACATGCATCTGCAATGACTGTAGTTCAAGTCTGAAAATCTTCGGTGAATTCAAATCGAAGAGATATGGAAAAAGAGTACCGGATTCCTTGAAGATTTTTCTGTCCTACCTGTTGAAGATGCTCAGAAAATGCTAGCTAGGCAATCCTGCAGTTTTATAGTATAGATCTAATTTCATGGAATCATGGAATCAATAAGGTTGGAAAAGACCTCAAAGATTATGAAGTCCAACCTGTCACCCAAGACCTCATGACTACTAAACTATTTGGTAAACTGTTTGAAATTTCAGCTACGTGTTGATTGTCAGCCAGTATTTACAGAAATGCTTTTAGATTATGATTATTATATGAGAGGCTGACAGAATTTTCTTACTCAAAAGGAAGAAAAGATGGACGCTGTCACTAAGGAAGGACAAAACTATGGAATGGATGAAGAGCAAACAAATTCTGTTTACAATGAAGATGAGAAAGAATTTTGTATGAATATCAAAGGGAATAAAAAAGTTATAGTAAACACTAATCACTTCCTGCCTCAGTTTTCTAATGCAGAAAACTGAAATAATGAATCTGCTGTAAACCATATGTCTTCATGTCTTAATGGACTTAAAACTGATGTTGGAGCAGGGTCTGAAAGTTAGTGGCATACAATTTGTTCTGTATTTTGAGTTTACTTGTCAAAAATAAAATAGAGCACACACAAATTTTTCTGTGAAGTTAGTATATGTTTGATAGAAACAATTACCACTGTTTTCAGTATTATGAATGGTAACAGATACAAAATGATTTTGATTCAAGCCAGAAGGTTTTTCACAGAATCAGATGGGATCTTAAGTTTGTTTTGTGCAAGAATAAATATTTTTGCATCATCAAAACTACAAAATGACAATATTTTGCTGATCTATTTCATAAATGTCTTGGAAACACTAATAATATAAGAAATTCAATATGATATTAGTCTTGGGGCTATTTATTTCAAGGTCAGCTAAATAAATTATTATGCACATATTAAGAAAAACTGAGTTGCTACATCAAGCAGGATTCACTTATTTACATATGCAGTTATGAAACCTAGTGCTCCAGTAGAAGTTCTGAGTCTTAGCTACCATTGCTGTTCTTAATTGATCTTAGATAATGAAAGTAAAGAAATTACTCAGAGCTAGTAGAAACATGAGTTACATAGAAATTTAGCTACAAATGTTGCGGTAGTACCACCCACATTAGTAACTTAGGTTTGGATACAGCCATAGCAGTAGAACATTGAGGCTAAGGATGTACTTCCCCTATAATCTAACAATAGATTAATGAAACTGGTTTGCATCTAAATCTATAACAGATTGTGTATGAAGTTGTTCTCAGCTAAACAGATTTACTGTCATCTTAGGTTTCCAGTAGTGCATTTCTGTGAAGATACTGAAACATCAGTAATGGTCTCTAATCTAAAACAAGCAAACGTTAATGTATTTCAGACCGTATTTTTAATCATAGTCCCATTAGTTATTTCTCTTGTTGCTTACTTGTTATATTTAATTTTACATTTGTTTGAGCAAAATGGATTCTATAGTGGACTATGCATATCTCCCTGTGCAGCCCATTCCAATGGGCAATCAGTCTCTCTGTGTAGAACTTCTTCCTAACCTCCAGCCTAATCCTCCCCTGGTGCAGTTTGAGACTGTGTCCTCTTGTTCTGGTGATGGCTGCCTAGGAGAAGAGACCAACTTCTGCCTGTCTACAACCTCCGTTCAGGTAGTTGTAGATGGCAATAAGGTCTCCCCTGAGACTCCTCTTCTCCAGGCTAAGCAACTCAGCTCCAGCTCCCTCAGCCTCTCCTCACAGGGCTTGTGTTCCAAACCCCTCACCAACTTTGTTGCCATTCTCTGGACATGTTCCAGCAAGTCAGCATCCTTCCTATGTGTATTAGAGATTTGGAATTGACAGATATTCATAAATGAGTCTTTAATAAGAACTTCAGAAGAACGAGTGTCATTATCTTCTTTCTTACACAGAAGTATAGGAAATAGTTGAAAACCGTATTGATCACACATAAACTTTGCTCTCTAGGCATGACAGTGTAACTTGAAAACTGTATCTTTATGTATTAAGGGTAGTTAATACTATGGATTAGTTTTGAAATGGCTATAATTGCTGAAATAAATTTGCAGTTAAATTAAAATAGTAAAGTTGTAATTTGGAAGAAATAGAGATGCAATTCTGTCTTTAAATGTTGCTATTATTGTAGAAATGTTGCAGAACTGCTGCTACAATTGATAAGGTACAGACTTTTTTACCATGGCTATTCAGTCTTGTCCTAGAAAATATGGTTTTGTCCAATAATAGTCACTGACTCCAGAATGGCAGAGTTTCCCCTGCAGTTGTAAAATAAAAAGTAAGATTCTTATGCTGGTTTTCCAGAATAAGCATTTTGCTGGTTTTCTAGCAAAAGTACAGCTTTTGCTGCTGGAAGACAAACAGCATGTGCAGGCAGGTATCACTTCTGTCAAGGAAAATTGACCCAAGTCCTCCAGTATCAAGTAAAATTATAAAAAGCAGAAGTAACTTTCTTTCTTTCTCTTTCTTTCTTTCTTTCTTTCTTTCTTTCTTTCTTTCTTTCTTTCTTTCTTTCTTTCTTTCTTTCTTTCTTTCTTTCTTTCTTTCTTTCTTTCTTTCTTTCTTTCTTTCTTTCTTCCTTCCTTCCTTCCTTCCTTCCTTCCTTCCTTCCTTCCTTCCTTTCTTCCTTCCTTTCTTTCTTTCTTTCTTTCCTTCCTTCCTTCCTTCCTTCCTTCCTTCCTTCCTTCCTTCCTTCCTTCCTTCCTTCCTTCCTTCCTTCCTTCCTTCCTTCCTTCCTCCCTCCCTTCCTTCCTCCCTCCCTTCCTTCCTTCCTTCCTTCCTTCCTCCCTCCCTTCCTTCCTTCCTTCCTTCCTCCCTCCCTTCCTTCCTCCCTCCCTTCCTTCCTTCCTTCCTTCCTTCCTTCCTTCCTTCCTCCCTCCCTTCCTTCCTCCCTTCCTTCCTTCCTTCCTCCCTTCCTTCTTTCTTTCTTTCTTCCCCCCCCTCCCCCCCCCCCCCCCCCCCCCCCCCCGCCTTGTGGAATAAGTGCAAATATAGAAACCTGCAGAATGAAGGTAAGAAATTCAAGTTGTTATTTTGTTATAGTGAGAACAGATGTTCAGATAACCTTAAGGAAAGATCATACTTATAATTATTTTGTTTGTGAAAGAACATGCAGAGAGGTTTCTGGTTCTCTCCTTGAACTTCTACTTCTGTGAGTGTATTTGCCTGCATACTCTGAGATAAAACTTGGCACTCAACCAAGTAAGAAACTTACCTAACTTAACAGTTAAGATTCCTCCCCTGGTTTTTCGTTTGTTTGTTTTGGATTTTTTAAAAAGTATTTTCATGATCACCCTCAGATTGTCTCACACCGTGGGAAAAGACTCACCACTGAAGCTGGTACAAATGCCTCATTTGGACCAAGCTGAATAGAAGATGCATACAGCCTACACTGGCCAAGTTCTTTGTACTTAAAAAGCAACAGCCATTTGAAACCAACTATTTTTTGAAGATTGGTGCATCACCAGCTCAGAAACATGTATCTAGCTGTCTCAGTCTGAAGAGAGGGAGAGACTCAGTTCTTTTTTTGAACCTTCCTGTATTGCAAAATTAAAGGCACAAATGAGGACAAATATCAAAACCAAGGCTATTTATTGACAGAATAAAGTTGGCAGAACAGAAGAAGGGGAAGAGAGAGAGGAAAAGAATATATTACCAAACCCTCTTTCCCCCGCCATGATAATTTAGGTCTGAGGAAGGGTGCTGCCTCTTTGGCATAGAGGACATGTCATCCTTGTTGGCTTGTGCTGTCCTCCTTGGAGGAGGGGAGGGAGAGATCCCAAAGTCTAAGTCCTTCTCTGAGCAGCCTCCAATATGTGATATGTTCAGTAAAGATGTCATTTTGCTTCTCCAGGAGTTCTTCATTTCTTTTTACAGCAGGCAAAATTTAGGGCACAGCTTTGCTGGTGGTGGGGTTGGAGAGAGGGTTTCTGGACTACTTTCAGGCTGGATGTTCATGGTGATGGTTTTTCTCTCTGTCTTTTTCTCTCCCTCTGAACTGCTGAGGCTCAGTGTCTTTCATTCAGTTAATTGCAGCTTCCCCTGGCCCGCGCCCTAGTCACATTAATGCATATGTGACTGCCAGGTGTGCTATCAGTACACAGAGCTGACCCATCAGGCAGGTCATTCACAACAATCTTATCTTTTTTATGGACATTCCAGAGAGTCTTTTCACCATCTCTGGACAGCTGTGGCCTGGACGAGGAGTAACAGTAATTTTGTCTTTGTTGATTCACATCAAGAGAGACAAAATTTAGTCACTTACAGTAGCAAAGAAAATGTAAGGAAATAAGCATCAAATTAAATATTTTCAGAGATTCATGCAGTGCTTTGATGGATGCTATGGAAATGCCTTTGGGTTTTACCTGAACAAAGTTAAGCTAATGTATTACATCTACACAAATTTAATGATCAGCATTCTCTGGATCTGCATCATTCTTTTTGGTATAAGGTTGCACATTTACTTTCAATATAAAGAGTACACAACACATAGTTAAATGATTTTTATAGAATGTCTTTTCCTTCTCTCTTTTTGAAAAGAATTAATCACTTCAATGTTTTGTTTCACAGACATAGGGATAGCATAAGCTTCAATTCTTTTCGCTTTTTTTTCATTCAAGTCACTGTCAAAACATGCTTCTCATTCCTGCAGCTTGTTGATCAACAAAAATAATCATATGATTCTAAACCCTTAATAACATATGGAATATAACTGATACTTTCTAAATCTCCAGTTTTAATGGTTGAAATTACTAAGGGCAAATCTAATAGAAGATTGCAGCTGCTATTACAGACAGTATTGCATTATCAACAAGTTCACCACTTCTAGTAGCAGGAGAAAGAATTGAGAGACTATTTCAGTGATGGGCCAGCCTGCCATCTAGATCTGGTGCCTGTTTTTACAGTTTTGGTAGGTAAAAGAACATATTAGCATCCTCCCTCTGTGGCACTAGTTCTGGAAGATAATGAAAGGATATAAGAGGAAGCAGAAACTCAGACATGGATTTTTATGCTCATATTTAATTTGCTCTGAGAGTGTATTTTACTTGAGTGGCTTCAGATTTGTCTTTTGCTATTGACTGCTCTATTTGTCCTCCAATATTTTTTTTTGTTCTCTTATCAAAAGCTTTTGTTTCTGATCCCTAGCTAGTACATAGAGAGGCTAATATAGCCAAAGAAGGTGTTCATACATTTAGGAACTGTAAATTTAATGTAAAAATCCTTATAGATCATCGCTGAGACAACTAGTGTGTTTTACCCAAACGTATTTAAGAACAGAGTAGCAAATTGTAGTATCGCAGTAGGTGGGATAAAAAAGAGTTTCAGATTCACCATGATTCACCAAGTCTGTGTTAAACAAAGCCATTTTTCTAGATTTTTGCCTTTTAAATCTTTGGTCTATATGAAATGCATTGCTATTATCATCATACTTCCATTGGAATCACCACTTTTAAGTACTGAATATGTGACTCATTTTTTACTGTCATTAATTAACTATCAGTAGTAAGTTGTACAAGAACCTGTGAATGATTAACAGCCTGACTTAAGACCATAACAAAGACAACCTGTACATTTGACCCATGAATATTATTCCACAGGTAGTTCTAAACTGGCTAATGTGAAAGATTAAATGCAAAGCCGAAAGGTGTTTTAAAGCTCAGAGTGAGAGTATAAATGATGTAGAATAATACGAGCAACAGGTGTTGGATGATAGGTTGGACACGATGATCTTGAGGGTCTCTTCCAACCTGGTCTATTCTATTCTATTCTATTCTATTCTATTCTATTCTAATTACAATTCTGTACGTCTACTGTTTCTTTTACTACATTCTTATGACTGTGTTAAAGTGGATAATCTGATTTTCTAGCCATCTCATTGAGGTCCTGTGGCTGGATGATTCCAAATCCTAGAAGCAAATCATGATAAAGTTAAAAGTTAAGTTCGTTTTAAGAAAAGAAAGAGTGGGAGAGGGAATTCTGCATCAGAATTGTTAGGAGCAGTATTGAGGTCCCTGCTCACTTGTAAAAGAATGACTCAGTTTATTTCCGGTAATTTTATCTTGGGGAAAATGTTTAGTCCCCATAGAAGACCTTCTCTCTTTTCTTTTTTTTTCCTTGTTTTTTTCCTGAGTCTTAGTGGACCCAGTAAACAGAAATCATACTTAGTATCTTTGTGTGTGAAAAAACAGAGTCATCGAGTCCACAACTCAGTAGAGTTGAACAAAATTTTGATTTGATACATACCATAAAACTGTTCCTGTCCTACTGTATTGAGAAAATGACATACTTGCTGATAGTGAACTCAGTTTTTAAAAGTTGTGAAAAATGTTACGAGTATGCAGATGTAATAGAAGAGAAATACTCTAGAAGATAATCAAAAGGTCGCTAAATGGAATCTGTCACCTGGCCATTATTATTGTATAGTTAACATCAGGTAAACCCTTTTACAGTTTTGTGAACAAAGTATAATCCCAGTTATTAGCTGAATATATCCTGTGAAACTTCTGGTAGGGCCTTGCTTTTATGAGCAAAATCACAAGTCATCTTTAACCACCCAGTAGTAATAAGAAATTGTATTAGTATTTATCACACATAGATATGTTTGTCATTAGATAGCCTTAAAATCATTGCAAATGTTATACATACCTCATGGCAACCTACTGATGTTATTACAAACCCATTTGGCTTGTAGGTCTTTCCTGTAGTTCTTAATACAAATCCGGTGTATATTTTATTAGGATCTTTGGAGAATTAATGAATGAGAATGAGACCATACTGTAATGCCCACTGTTAGCAATAGCAGGTTATGAACCTTCAGGAACAAAAAATATGAGAGGCCTGCTGTATCCCTGAGTTCAAATATGAGTTAAAATATTTCAAGCACTTTGAATTTGGTGGAAGGATTTTTATTTTTACCATCTATAGGGACAGAGAGAAAACTTGATAATCCATTATTTGTTACAGAAAAAAAAGTAGCCAGCTGCTTAGGGAGATGAGAAGAAAGAAACGTCTCATCCAGGGACTGATCTACTTGCACAGATCTCTGCTTTCTTTGAGAAAGGCAGTCACTGTTTCCTGCTGCCAGATTCACCTCCAGTGGCAGGACTGGATCATCCTTCCCATTGGGTCATTCAGTCCAATTTTCTATCCAAGCTCTGCCCCCTTCCAGTTTGCAGATATGGCTGAAGTAGTAGCCTGACAGTAGGAGCGTACTGAGTGTCGATGGGAAGAGTGGAAAGCTGAAGAGGTGTGACCTTACTAATCCTGAAATACTGAGTTTTGACTGCATGGGGCATGACCACAGAGATCAACTCTGAGGCATTTCTGGATCTGTTGGAGTGAGTCCAGAGTAGGGCCATGAAGATAATCAGAGATTTAGAGCACCCTTCCTTTGAAGACATGCTGAGGGGGTTAAGAGTTGTTCAGCCTCAAGAAGAGAGGGCTGTGGGTTGACCTTATAGCAGCCTACCAGTACCTATCGGGAGCCTGCAAGAAGGCTGGAGGAGGACTTCAATATGTAGTGACAGGATAAGGGGGAATAGTTTTAAACTGAAAGAGAGCAGGTATAAGTTAGAGGTAAGGAAGAAGTTGTTCACTGTGAGGCAGGTGGAGCACACGCTGACTTGCCCAGAGAGGCTGTGAATGCCGCATCCCTGGAAGTGTTCAAGGCTAGGTTGTATGGGACTTTGAGCAACCTGATCTAGTGGAAAGTATTCCTTGTGCATGGCAGGGCAGGGTTAGAACTGGATGATATTCATGCTGCCCTCCAACACAAGCCACTTTATGATCTGCCTAGCTTCTAAGTGCAGTTTCGGAAAAAGATACTGAAAGCACTGTGACCTGTTTTGGACAGAATATGGTATTTCTTTCATATTCAGCAAGATGAATACTATATAGCTAAATGTGATTAAGGAACTTAATCTAAGCAATTATGTAATTATATTATTTATACCGGTGATAAGAGGTAGGCAGGAAACAAATGTACGTGTTTTGAGGAAGGAACACATGTTGCTGCAATTCTTGGTCTACTTGGGTTTTAAAGTAGTTGATAACGTCCTTATGTTACTGCAGTTTATATGTTGAAAGTATCTTCGTACTTTGAGTCAGTCACCTGAATTGGAAAATGCTTTTTCTACTTCGAAATTCTGCTCATAAATTTTTCTTTTGCTTTTATTTCTGGTCTTATGCTTAACTTTTGAAGCTACATAACCCACTCCTGGTGTCAGTGCTCTTATTTGCTGAATCCACAAGTTTTTCTGGAATTACATTTAAGTCTTTGAAGAATAATAATGGTTCCCTCTGTTTGTAAAGAACACTGATTCTCCCTGTGCTTGAAATGCTATTTCCTAGATTCATGTTTCTTCAAACCTTTCCTATGCCGTCATGTTTTCTAGTTTTATGCCTTCAGTTGCCATTTGTCTTGCACAATTTACCTTCAAATATGTTACTGAGACAACCACATGCAGTGTTAGTTGTATGTTGCTAACAGTAAAAATGTATTTACTCTTGTATCTGTGTATATAATACTGTGGATATTAGTATAATTTTCTTAGAGTGTAGAAACCCCTGTCATTTCCCTGAACAGTGAAGTGAGGGACAGATTCCCTACTTCACACAGGAACCATGGCAACTGCATTATCCCACTGATATTCATACTGTTATTGGTAACTGAAGATTTTATTAAACTGGAAAGGGCTGATATAAAAGTCAAGAGACACTAAATGTGCAAGAAGGATTTAAAATTGTCACTGGATAACCTGATGAATTTTAGAGCTTGAAAAAAAAACTGTTACAAAAAAAAATTGAAAACATGTATACATTGATAGGGTACAAGAAACTGATTATTGTATTTAGATGATGTATGTTCTGAAATAGTTTTTTTGTGAGCAGAATTAGAATCTTGGTTGTGTATAAGCTATTGTAGTAACTATGATAGTGAAATGTCAAATACATTAAACACATGAGGATGATTCCTATCATCCATATATCCCTTCTACTCTATGCAGACATTATCAGATGCTTTATCAGATCCATTTAGTTTGAATTGAAATATGAATCAGCAGGTTTTATCAGTATGTCAAGCTTTATTATCAAGTGCTGGTAATTATATCTTGCCAATATCTGTCATGTCACCTACTAATAGTCTCATGAAGTCATCTCTGAGATTCCTTAATTTCTCTCTTCAATGTGTTTTTTTTTTCTTTCCCACTGTTAGTAGTCCAATTAATTATCCTACTGTGTTATATGAAAGCATACCCTTCATATTTTTTCTTTGCCTACAAAATTGTGTCCAGTAGGAATATACTTAAAAATCTGTATGGATCGTCTGTGACACTGTGCATGCTGTAAAACTAGATGCAAATACTACAGAGATTATTTTCAGAAGCACTTGAGTATTTCAAGTTTAGAGAACATTTATTTCTTGGCTGAGGATACATGGAGTTACAGGTACTTTCATTGAAGAGAATTTTAGGTGAACAATGTACACTGAGGGCTTAGGTTTTATTTCTCTTTGTTTTTGTGTTTTCTATTTTCTTAAGCGTGCTTCTTTCTTTCCAGTAATTTCATCCCTCTTTGTGTGTTACATACTTGGCAAAGTATAAAATAAACACTACAAGTTGTGAAAACAACAAAAATGGATCTCATCCAACTCTGATGTGTTTAACATGCTATTCTTTTCTAAATTAAATCTTTTTTTCAAGTCTTTGCTGAACAGCATAGTTATGTATCATTTCCAGGCCATTGACTCAACATACAGTTGACAATTGTCAAGACTGAAAAAATGTACTTTGATTTTCAATAATGCTCTTACATCCAATAAGGGTACATGCTGTGGCAAAAACAATAGGGAAAGCAGATGTTTCATGGAGTTTGACACCTTCTCTATTGGATTTTGCTTTGCTAAATTCTGTGTACAAACCAACAATACAGTAAACATATTAGTCAGAAATAAAAATTGGCTTCTTCCTTTTCTTCCCAGACAATTCAGACATAGTAGTAAATCATGGAAGTACAAAGTCAAAGTGGAAAGAATTAGCTCATTAGCTTTGGGATAGTATTTCTCAGGGAGTAACATCTTGTTTTCAAAAATGCTCTTAATGAGGCTGTTTTTACAAATACATATTTATAAAATTATTTCTTGTTGGAAATTTGATTTACTCCTGTTTTCTTTTTTGGCAATGTCTCATGTATTTACTACAGACTTTTAGGTTTGGGTTTTGTCAAGGGGAATTTTGAGTAGAGGATAAATTAATTCTCCATTGCTTAAACACAGTATTTTTCACCTTTTTTCTTTTTAAATGATGTCGTGTAGACTGAATGTTGGTGCAAATACACTGCAATAATGGAAAAGAAAGCATGCATGGACATGCAACAAGCACTTTTTAAAAATTTTTATCTTTTTAATTATTTAAATCATGGTAGTGAGATCTGTAACCCTTTGCCCACTTAGAGGTCAGGCCTAGTTTTTCAGAGAAAAAGAAATAATTTTTATGATCTTCACAGTATACTTTTAGAGAAAAACTATAAAATCTCTGGTGGTAATATAAAGCTAAACTTTTTAAAGGATGTTTGTGATTAAGATAATTTGTTTACACTATTATCCAGCACCAGAAGAAGAGGATACAGTCTCAAGCTGCACCAGGGGAGGTTCACACTGGATGTTAGGAAGAAGTTCTACACAGAGAGAGTGATTGCCCATTGGAATGGGCTGCCTGGGGAGGTGGTGGAGTCACCATCACTGGAGGTGTTCAGGAGGAGACTTGGTAGGGTGCTTGGTTGCATGGTTTAGTTGATTAGGTGGGTTGGATGATAGGTTGGATGCGATGATCTTGAAGGTCTCTTCCAACCTGGTCTATTCTATTCTATTCTATTCTATTCTATTCTATTCTATTCTATTCTATTTTATCTCCATTCATTCACCCATTCATTGTTCATTCTGTATCTTAAAAGCATGGTAAGCATCTTGTAAGTTACTACTTCACTAATTAAAATGTAGCCTTTTGTTCATAGAGTTCATAATAGTGTTGCTGGAATAGGAGTTTTCTTATTAGTATTAACAACCTGGATTTACACTGGTGAGTAAAATTCCAGAGCTCTACTTTCTTCTAACTATATGTAGATTAAAAAAAAAATAAAATCATGGATATTTCATTTTTGAAAAATGCAGCTCTTCTGAAATCTACCTACCACATTTTCAAATCAACTTCAAAAAATGTTCACAAAACATTTTTTGCAAGAGAATTGCAGGGCACAAATTACAAGTGAGCACTGAATTCCTAATCCAGCAATTCTTCAGAAGCTCAGTGCAATACTTTTATCCATTAGTCTTTTTGTGGATCTGGTCTTTAGTTGTGCTGAGAAATTTCACAATAATTCCTGCAGTTATGACCTTTGCATTTCAAAGCTTTGATAAAATGTTTTTTTTTGCTTTATTCTTTGTCTGATACTTGTAGTTTTCTGCTCCTTAACACCAGCATTGTGCTGGTGGGTCCATATATATTCACAGAGTAAACAAGCCAAAGTAATTTCCTTTTACAGAATTTTGCTAAAGCAGTGGTTGTTGCCCTCTCAAAATCCTATGTTTATGTATGAATTTTTCTAACTTCAATAATGTGAATAGACTTGATGATGATATTTTGTATTTATTATGAATTCTAAAGACCGAGTGAGAGAAATCAATTTGGCAAGACATTTCAAATGCTTAATCTATATTTATTCCTCCTGAACACTCTCTGTAGAGGTGTTTTTTTAGACATAGTTCTGAGTTTTCTGCAAAGAATTGAAATACATAGGAAGATGTTTGGTATCTAATGTTTTCTTAATGCCTATTTAGAGATTTCAATTTGCATTCAGTTTGTGGCTATGAACAAGGAAGTTGTCTTTTGTATATTTATCTGTCATACCACCATCAAACCTAAACTCTCCTCATGAGTAATTTCCACAGAACAACTTCAGCTTTATAAATAGTTAAGGCTCAGTGTGTGTCAGCAGGGAAGTGATGACGGAAGTCTCATTTTTAGCAAATACAGCCTTTACTTGTCAGCATGTGAAAGGTGAAGGAAGTTTCTTCTTCATCTTCATAAATGTCTGTGCATTCCTTCAAACAATCAAAACCAAGAGCAAATAATTACAGGTGTGTATAAATTGACATAATTTGATTAAACTGGGAAATAAATCTATTGTGCCCCAAACAACTTCCTGATAATTTATTACAAAATGAGATTAATAGACACAGAAGGCATTTTAAAAGTCAACTAGAGGCTGATACTGTCTGCAAATGTCCATTAATTCTTAGGCCACCTTGATGAAATGACAATTATATTTTTCTTCTGATGTATCTGATATTGGAATGCCTTATGACAGCAAAAGTTTTGTATTAGCAGCGTCGCCATATATGAGTTGCAGATACGGTTTTACCCAAAGAAGAAATAATGTAACAGGAAATAAACTGGATTTTCTTTTTTCACTACTAGTCTGTGGAGCAGCTATCATGCTGTGAAGCTAAGAGGGAATAGTAAAACTGTCATTTGGAAGTGAAGCTTCTTTTAAATAGTAAAGTTGCAATAATTGCAATTCTGGTCCTGCAATAAACCACTTAGAGTAACTGCATTCAAAACATACTTACAGTGAACTGTTCATTGAGTTGGGGCTTCATTAAGGGTAGTTCAGTAGAAAATTTTATGTTTTGAACCTTCATTTTCATTCAGTGAAAACAGATTCAATGCAGATTCTTAGCAGATGAAGGTGGCAGAGCACCAGTGATTAGGGCTGTGACACAGGACCAACTGGCTAATGGTCTCTGTGGTGTTTGTTTGGAAACTGGTTGACTTCCATATTTTAAAAAGTACTGAATCTTGTATTTCCCTCATTCTGAAGCAGCATTCTCTTTTAGTGATAAGGAGAAAAAAGAAGAAGGGAGGAAAAAAGGCATTAAGGCATTTTAAAAAAAAGAAAGTAATTGCTCTTAATTTACAGAATATGCTACTGTTGGGTTTTCTATTTAAAATACCATTAAGCCCCAAAAGATGGGGTGTTCTCCTGGAATTACTGTTATAGCTACTACCTTTTTTTTTTTTTAATTTCCAAATCATACTCATTTGTAATAGCTACATCTTTTAATATGTGTACATACTGTATGCCCATCTATGTGCCTTTCTTTTTATATATATATGTGTGTGTGTACTGAAATTTTCAAAATTGATGAGACACTGTTGAAGGAAAAGTGTATCTTGGGATGCAGGAAAGAAGTATGAGCAGCAGGATGAGTAAGGTGATTCTCCCCCTCTGCTCTTGTGAGACCCCACCTAGAGTACTGTGTCCAATTCTGCAGCACGCAGCATAACAGAGACGTGGAGCTGCTTGCGAGGGTCCAGAGGACAGCTATGAAAATGATCAGAGGACTGGAGTACCTCCCCTATGGGGACCGGCTGCAAAAGTTGGGGCTGTTCAGCCTGGACAAAAGAAGGCTCTGGGGAGACACTTTAGCAGCCTTTCATTACCTGAATGGAGCCTACGAGAAAGATGGGAATGGAGTTTTCACAAGGAGAGGGAATGGATTTAAGCTTGAGGAGGGCAGGTTTAGATTAGATATTAGAAAGAAATTCTTCACAGTGAGGGTGGTGAGATACTGGCACAGGTTGCCCAGGGAGGTCATGGATGCCCCCTGCCTGGAAGTGTTCAAGGCCAGGTTAGATGAGGCCTTGAGCAATCTAGTCTAGTGGAAGGTGTGCCTGCCCATGGCTGGGGGTTGGAACCAGATGATCTTCAAGATCCCTTCCTACCTAAACTGTTCTATGAATCTATGAATATCCAACCTGCCCTCAACTGTAAAAAAATAATAAATGAAATTGTAAAAGTTCACTGAGACATAACAAAATAGCATTTTCTTCATTGCAAGGCTGTGATAGTTCTTATTTTTCCCAAATAAATGTAAACCACCGGTTCTCACGTGTGCTATTGCACTTCCTGTGCTTGTGCATCTCTTTATAATAATAGTCTCTGCATATGTTTAATAACTTGTCTGAAGAGGAAGATTAACATATATTTCTTCATTTGAGTTAACACAACATGGATCAAAATAGAGGCATTTAGTATATCGACCTAACACCGAGATTTTTCAAGAGTGTTTTCCAAGCCAGTAATTGCAATTTCTTTGTAAAGTTGTTACAAATAAAGGGGTGCAGGCAGGGGAATTAATAAAAATGTAAATGATTTTATTAATTCTGAAATCTCGCCACCCGCGTATCTTGTATGCAGATTCAGAAAAAATATTATTTACAGCTTCATTGCTCAGTTGCACAATATCTCTCCAGAGTACAGGAATGGGTACAAATTGTTAAAGATCACTATTTGGAAAATGACAGAACCCAAGAGCAGTGTATTGCCCCTATTCACAAAAGAAGGTACTCCCTGGAGACTCAGGCAGGTTACAAATATACTCACAATGCTGGTTCCACTTGTGGGTAGTCCTCCTAACGTCTCTGTTTCTCAAGTAATCTTCTGGACTGCGTTGCGTGGTCCACACGTGTGGGGGAGAAAATCGCCGGAAGAGCCTCTAGTGCTGTCTGCCAGACTCATTTTATATCAGCTCATGGCCCAAACCTCCTGCATCGAAAACGCCACAGATCATATTCCAGATGCCAAAAAAGGGCAAGAAACTGGTCAGTATCAGGTTCTGCATTGTCCGGTCTTGTGCTGGCCTAGGGGTCTGCCCCTGACATGTGACTTGGGGGAAGGGGTCCAGGTGTCAGCTGACATGGCCTTGAAAGGGGGGGAAGTGCCTTCCTCCTTACCCCTCTTCCCACACTTTCTGATCCTCACCCCCATCCCGACTCCACGGGGCAGGGGGAAGGATTTTGGATGTGTTGCCACAAATGTATATGGCACTGTATTGATTCAGGGCCAATCACTTGCATCTAGTCAAGGATCTGAGACTGCTGAGGCTCTGCTTGATCATTACTATAGTTATGTGCATTTCTATATGGTGTTTGGACACTGAGGAATATTTCTTTTGCAAAGTAGTTTGTGAAGATGTGCTTACTTTGTTAGACTGAAGTGATGTTAAATACAAAAGTTCTTTTGTTTATAATACACTGCAGAGAATGACTCTAGAATAGTATTTGCTTGAAATCCAGTATTATAGCATAAAAAGTGATACGGGCAAATCATATTCTAAGGATTTTATACATACCCAACTCAGCTTTGCAATTAATTATATTAGGTGAAATATGCAGATCCATTAGTGTCTAAAAGAGCTTTTCATCATTTTTATTACTTCCTGAGCACAATTAGATTAATGTTATCATTCTCACATGAATTTATATTTTAACTGTATACAGTATGCATTATGATAGTGTTCAATGGCTCTTTGGGAACAGATTGCCTGCTTACAGCTCTGTAAAATATTCTTATATGCCATATTTTGTATAGTGACAAATAATTTTAAAGAAATTGTCTTTTTGTATTTGTGCCAGTGAATCTAGAACATTCTGATAGAGGATAGAAGTTGAAGGGGAAAAATTAAAAACTGAAGAATTTTTACAGAACTTTTAAGAAGCCTGCAGACACACTCCTGGTTTTCAGTTTATTATCAGATGTCTTATGGTCAGGTTCCAGTTCACTAGGTGTTCTTATAGTACTTGATAAGAAGCCTTTCAATGCATTTAAAAAATGTCTCAGAACAGTTTGCAATGTAATCTTGCCTGTGTTGATCTGTGCAAATCCTATCATGTTACTTTTCTCTTTTTCCTGAATTTCACTTACTATAGTCAAATCAACAGTGAAATAAATTAATAATTTAGAATATATTTTAGAGGTTGATATGGTACTACAGCTGAAATTCAAAGTATGGGTAAAACATTCTCCATAATATTAAAATCAACCCAAATAACAGAAGGTTGAATATAGATTTGTGTGTTTACAGTGTCTGTTGAAGTATGTCTTAAAATTAGCATGTGGATATTTTTCTTCATAGTTGGGTCTTTAGCCCAAGGTTGTCTTGTCATAAGCTCATTCATAAAATTCCATCTATATATTTATATCCATTAATTGTATCAGCTTAAAAGCTTATGTGAACTCTGGTTCAGTGAACAGAGATACTTCATACTGAAATGTATACAGAAGGAAATTGTACTGTTCACAGAGCCAAGGAATCATTAACAGCTTAGTACAGTGAATTGCATGTAGTCTTCCACACTTACACCTCCAGAGAGATGAGGGTTATCTGCAGTTAAGTTCAAAGAGTGCCAGAACTACCTCTAAGTGTCTAAGAAAGAAATAAGGTTTCAGGAGACTACATGAATCTAACTGCCTCAGGTTTGATGGAAACAAAAAGGAGTCTAAGAAAGAGTTGGCTGCTTTAGCTAATCTTGTCCAAGAAATGTAACCAGAAACAGGACACATACTGGAAAGGACAATCTTTGAGAGTGTGGATTAGGAATTCAGCAGGTTGGCCAAATACTTGAACAAGAGATACCTGACCCTAAACTATGTGTTGTAAAGTGTGACCTTGTTTCAACACTGTAAACATTTGCGGCCAGCACCAGAACAAGACGACACAGTCTCATGCTGCGCCAGGGAAGGTTTAGGCTGGGTGTTAGGAAGAAGTTCTTCATAGAGTGATCAGCCATTGGAATGGGCTGCCCAGGGAGGTGGTGGAGGCACCATCACTGGAGGTGTTTAGGAAGAGACTGAATGGGACACTTGGGGCCATGGTTTAGTTGATTAGATAGTGTTGGATGATAGGTTGGACTCCATGATCTCCAAAGGTCTTTTCCAAACTGGTTAATGTATTGAAGTAGCTTTTAATGTTTTGTTTGTTTGTTTGATTAAGAAATGTTGTTTTAACATGAAATCCATTTTGAGGAAAACTAAATAATTCATTTGGGGCAAAGAATACGATAGTGTACATGTACAATGTTTAGGTATATATTTACTGCAGTAAGAATTTGTGTTGTCACTCACAGAATGTAAATGAGGATCATGACCTTAGAACTCATTAACTGCTATAAATAAACATGCTAATATCAGTAGTTGCATCTTTTAAGGATGCAACTACTTTCATGTGCTTAAGGACAGAGACCTACCATCAGAAACCACTTTCCCTCCCTTCTAATATAATTTGCTTCCAGTCCTCTGCTATATAATTTGAATATAAGTTTCTTGAAATAATAATAGCATTGAAACAACTTGTTTCCCCACAAACCTAACTTGCTTTGATTTAGGTCAGTACTATTGTTATTGCTCCCTATATATATAAAAAAACTTCATGAGTTATTTCCATGCAGATAATTAAAGAAAACTCAACAGGAAGCACACTCAAAACTTTAGAGCACAGTTTCTGTGCTCTACTTTATTGTTTCATGAAGGATACAGAAGAGTAATATATCTTCAGCCCTGGTAGATTTCCCCCTTAGCTGTCCTTATCTTAGGTGGTGGAAAACAGGCAAAATATTTTCCTCTGAGCTATCCGTGTCCTTGCCATTGTTTGATATTCTTCTTCTAAATCATGTTCTTTGGAAGGACTTTTGGAGCAAATAGGTTTTCTATCCTCTGTAAGAAATCCATTAAACCTGCTGTACTGGAAAGATTTTATGAGATTTCTCTTGGGTCTTGATAGTTCTTAAACTTTGAAGTGTGACATATGGAGCTGACTGTCTATTCACTACCCTTTCACCTGTGTCTGGAATAGAGCTGAAGTATGGATAATTGAGGAGTCAAAGTGGGAGCAAATGGGAAGGAGAGAATTTTTGTCTCAACTACCCTCCATAGTCTTCTGCTGCCCCTCTAACATTCACCACATCAACTGTCTCCTCCCTTCCTAAGTACCTAAATCTGTCCATTTTTTCTGGTCTTCCTTTTATAATACCCTTTTAAAAAATACTACTCCTGTCTAATGGCTATCACCTGAAAAGTCACTTCTCAAGGATTATCTGCAGGAGGCTAAGCGTGTATCTTTATTGAGTTGACTTTATGCTAATACTGTTTTGCAAGCTAGCTTGTCCTACAGTCTTAGCAGTATTGGGAAGTAGTATTAACCCACAGTCCACTGCACAAGGAAATGTGACTCATTTCCTGAGTAAATTTTGTACACTTTTTTTTAAAATAAATAATATGAAGATCCAGTAAAGTCAGTCCTCTATCCAGGTGATGTAAAAATCATGGCCACTTAATATAAAGGAATATTTAGGATACTGTATTTTGCATGCTATCAAACCCAACTATTTTATGTACTATTTTTTGTTAAAGCATTGTACACTTACTATAATTTAAAATAAACTGTATTTAAAGAAACATCCAAATTTAAACTGGAGAAAGTGCTTTGCTATAAAACTTACTTACGCAGTAAATGTGTATTTTAGAATATCTTTTTTAAAGTAACTTTTATTGCTAACTTTAGTAGCTAACTTTCCCAATAGCATAGCAATTAGATTAGATTCATGACTGACCCACATATTACTCGTATTTAATTTTGCTGAGAGATTAAAACAACATCATAGCATCTTTTTGTTCCTGATACCTCTGTATCAAGCACAAGATAATGCCTTGGTAAATCAGTACTTAATATTCTACTGGACAACAGAAGGAGAACTAAATGCAAAAGACATAACAGTTGTGTTTATCAAATGCACAACATTAATCTGAAAATAGAGTTGTTTTTTTACTTTCATGTAATAACACTTACTTGAATTAATCAAAAGGGAATGGATAGTGTTTTAAAAATACTTCATATGTAATAGTAGCCTGCTCTTTTCGAAAGTATGAGTTGCTGTTTCTGTTACAGAGTTTGTAAAACACACATACATTATAAATATATTTGCAGTGCTTTGCTGTGTGCCCTTCAGTGTCCTTAGAGAGAAGGTTATGACATACATCACAGTGAACAATGAAGAGTGCATGAAACACATACTTTTAAGGTCAGTGGTTTTATGTTAGTCCATTTAGAGTATAAAACTGAAGTTAAAGAATAAACGTGGAGTCCTGCCCTCTCCAGAAAATCAACACAGCTTTTCAGATGACATTACAAGATAAGTAGAAATGAATGCTTTCAGGGAAGAGCAACAGCTAATGTTAATAAAAGTGACAGCACTGAAATTGCCAACGTAAATTCAAATGAAGATGAAAAAGTCTTTCATAAGCCTAAATGATAAACAGCTTTTATACATAGAAACACAAAATTCTCATTGTCTAATGCAAAGGTATTTGTCAATGTTTCATCATTTACACAAGAATTTTTTAATTGCCTTGGGAATTAGCACCATCACTTCCATTACTTGGAAATTATCTGCAGCAGTTTAAATCAGTAGCACATCTGTCCATTAAAACTGTTATTCCTTTGATTCCTTTAGACTATGCATAAGAGACGGATTTGCCCTCTGCACACATACCCCCTCACATTTAACTGATTTATTAAGTAGGAAAGGTATAAAAGGAATAGAGACGTGGGATCAAATTAATGAGTCACATCTTTGGTAACACTAGTGTGCTTCTGCATTCTTCATATGCTTTGGAGGCGATGGTAAAGTCTGTTACACGATTCCTGTCATATCACCAAACCAAGAACTGATGCCATGTACTACTGCTCAAATTCAGTTCACTGGTAAAACTTTGAGAAGCACCAAGAATGTATACAGAATGTATACACCAAAAAAACCAAACCAAAACAAAAAAAGGCAACATAACTTGTAAACATTCTTCTCTCATTCTTCAAGCTTTAGTGGGTATTGGCAAAGGGAGTTTTCTTCACTCTCAACTGGTAGAAAACTGACAAGTTATTCCCAGCTTTCTTCGTAGCCTCCTCTTTACTCCATTTGTAATTCTGTTATTAGGGAACTGGTTTCTGTGGGGAAAATACTAGAAATGAACACCTGCCAAAAGGATAATCTCAAATTACCTTGTTAGATTGCAGTATCAACCTAAAATTAATTTAGATACTAGACACTTAATAAATCTTTCAAACCATCTGTTTGTTGCTTACAAACAACTAGGTGTATGCCTACACTGCAAAAACAGAGGTCCCAAACTGTTTAACCAAGCACAGCTTAAGAGAAGAAGGTTTAGACAGAGCTATTTAGTTCTTTTCTTCAAAAGGTAGAAGAGGGATGCGCTGAAAACTTTGGCTCACTACTACCAGCCCTGGAAACAGTTAAAATAAGGATAGAAGAATTACTTGTATTTTCAAATACTAAAGTTCAAATAATTCCTGCTTCTCCTTCCTTCTCCACTACCCCACATCACTGAGGACTAGCCCAGTTTTAGACACCACCATTATAGATTGCAGCTGGTGGGCAAACTTTCCCTTCTAATACTGATTTTAAAAAGGTTATGCTAGTTGTAATCCCCAGTAGTTTTGCAAACTGTTACCTTTGTCCATTTCAAAATCACACTGTGAAGTGACTTAAGCTGTCACTCTTAGGTCAGTATCTCAAGAATCACATTCCTTAACCCTGCCATTGACAAGAATAGTCCATAGATTATTTCCCATACAGGCAGGCATTAACTCAAACCCAACACTCATACTGAGCAACTGTACTGATGCTTTGTATGGGTGCACTTCACCAAAACAAATACATTTACTGGTTTACACAGCTGAGTTTTGTTTCTTTTTTCACTGCTACTAAGTAGTGATTAGGAAGAACTCATCTAGGAACTAATTCATGAATATCAGGTTGGGAGCAAAGCTGAAATGGAAGTTGTTTCTTTAACTACTACTTTGAAAATGCCCACATGTTCCAGTAATCACAAAGCTTTGTTCTAATACTGTTTTATAATAAAGGTGCCAGCAAATTGTAGCCGAATTATTTGCTGTTGTTATTAGAACAAAGGCTGAGATATTAAAAGTTGTCATTAAAAAGTGACATCTACCCTTTATAAAAGCAGTCTATTACATAATTATTTTGTTGAGTTCTGATAACAGCTGAGATCAAAAGTCAAGATATGTCCCTGCTTGCTCTTGGCCTGGTAGTTCATGATACCAGTTTCATATGAAATTGAGTGGTTTCAAACTAAATAATAGTTTCAGCTCTGGCCTAGGGGAGCTCAGGTAAAGACCTAAATATTCTAACATCTTTTTTCAGCAAGAAATGACTGCTTTCACTACATCTTACTATGAAAATAAGTAAGTTAGTATTGATAGAAAGCTTATTTCAAAAAGGTTGTTGGTAAACATTGCATAAAGATTTTTTCCCTGCAAACAAGAGGCAATTGTTAGTTTATACTAGATAAACAGTTTACATTTTATCATTAATGTGATTGTTTTATAAACCACTAAGTAATTTCAATTATAGATTATTTCAAAGGAATGTTTTAAGCAATAAAAACATTAAATGCAATCTTAATGCAATTTCCTTCAGCCTAACCAGCATTTCAGATTAGATTGCACTTTCTTGGACCAATCCCATATACAAAATTTGGTTTTGGTTTTGTCAAATTTATATAAAAGTAAAGATATTTTCAATATTTGCATCCTCAGTCAGCATGACTATTTGATGTTGGAAATCACATGCTGGGATAAGCCCCCAAAATATTTTATGACTGGGACAAACTAGCTTTCAGCCATGTCTGTTTTGGAATAGAGGTTTATTTTCACAAAGGTTACCTAGGAGGAACTTTAATTTCAAGTTGACAGTGCTTCTAGTCTACTTCATTCCACTTTGCACTTTAATCAACATGTGAATCCTCTATCTAGAATACAGCAACAAATTGTGAAATTATATAAATATTGAAGAAAGCATTTTTTTAATACTGTGTCCTCTGATTGATAGTTGCAAAGAGTTTTTAAGCAGTACATAGAGTACATAGGTGAAATGGATTTCAATGGATTATTTCCCAAATCATTTTGAATGGGGAGTACATTTGGGAATTCCAGACATTTCATACACACTTGGTAAGGCAAAGAAACACATTCTAACAATTTTGATTTACTTTCAGAGGCTGGTGTTGGTCTCTTCCAACAGGTAATTAGTGATAGTATCATAGTATCATAGTATCAGTCAGGGTTGGAAGGGACCACAAGGATCATCTAGTTCCATCCCCCCTGCCATGGGCAGGGACACCCCACATTAGATCAGGCTGGCCAGAGCCTTGTCCAGCCTGGTCTTAAACACCTCCTAGGATGGCGCCCCAACCACCTCCCTGGACAACCCGTTCCAGGGCTTCACCACTCTCATGGTGAAGACCTTCCTCCTCACATCCAGCCTGATAGAGTCAGAGGGAACAGCCTTGAGCCATGACTGGGTAGATTTAGACTGGACATTTGCAAAATTTTTTTTCACAGAAAGAGTTGTGAGGCATTGGAATGTGCTGCCCAGGGAGGTGGTTGAGTCACCAGCCCTGGATGTGTTTAAAAGTTGTTTGTATGTGGTGCTTAGGAATATGGTTTAAGGGTGAACCTTGTAGAGTTGGATTTGGTGATGCTAGGGTCTTTTCCAACCTGAATGTTTCGGTGATTCTGTGAAATTTTGAGATATTAAAAAAAAATAAAAATGTTTGGCATGTTTGTGGACAAAGTATCTTCTAAATATGAAAATCTAATGTTAAGTGTTAAAACATGCTTGTCTATTATACAGAACTGTTATTACTTAGGCTTTTTCTTAAAGTAGAATTTGCTAGCCTTTCTACAGCAGTACTTATACACCATTCATTGCGTACATTCACCACGTTTGTATGTTGTTTCTGTTCCACTGGCTCTTTTTGACAGCTTGAAAATTTTTGCCAATACCTTGGAGTTTCATTAGGAAATGTCTGCAGGCTACAGACTGATAGTCATAAAAAAGAGGAACCATATCATTCTGACCTTATCAGGCTGCTGTGAACAAATTTCCCTCTACCAGCAGTGTCTGATACTTTTAATCTGATGCCTTTTATATTAAAATTTACAATATCTGCTGGAAGAAGCTAAGCTGTCTTGAAATAAGAAATGTTAAACTAAATAAAAATTTCCTTTTATTGTATAGCATGTGTTTAAGGGTTAGCAAGATAATAATTGAGATATCCTGGGCTGCCTTGTGGGTAGTCTTAAAAATGTTAAGTTACTGCTGTGCCTTTTTACTCCAATAAACAATCATAACATCTGCCATAGAAAGTGAGTCCTTACCACAGAGTTGTATGAAACACATAAGACACAGCCCAAGTCCTTGAATAGAAGGAAAACTTTGTGGCAACTACTGTTACCTGAGGGGTACAGCTGCAAAAGAATATTCTCAAAGTAGTGATTTTGTTTTATTTAAATACCTGAAATAACCGTGCAACTTTTTTTCTTTTCAGTTTAAGTTAAAAATCCTCACATCTAAGACCATTTACACTTATTTAAATCAAACAGTAATACATGAGGGGTCTTTTAGGCTCATAATTCACAATTATTTCCATTAAATTCACTATAATAAAAATTAATTCTAAGGTGGTTTGGGTTTGTTTTGGTGGGGTTATTTTTGTTTGTCATTTGGGGTGGTTTGTTTTGTTTTGTGGGTTTTTTTGGTTGGTTGGGGTTTTTTTGGCAGAGGTGCTGTTGTTGCCATTTGTGGTTTTGGTTGGTTGGTTGGTTTCGTTTGGGATTTTTGTGGGGTTTTTTTGGCAATTCAGATTTCTTCACACAACAAATAATTTGGAGGCAACACTGTTTTATTCCAGTAACCATTTTGGCAACAGTTACCTGTGTTGAGGATGTGCAAATTTCAGATTTAATTTGAAACATGGACACATCTAAAACACATTCTTCCACTTCCATGTTCATTAGAAGAAATTGCCAATAAACATTGTCATTGCATAAACTAGGACTAGAATAAAGGAAATAAAATATCATGTTCCTATTGCTTGCTGCAGTTTTCAATGTCTAATTGTAGTCAAAAGCTAAAATGACTGAGTTGTACATTACCGTTGCCCATTTGACTGGGCAAAATTCTGTGCATGTGAAAAGCTTTAAAATGCATTTTATTGTACTGATTGTACGTATTATGCTGTACTGATTGTACATTTTATGTACATTTATAGCTACTGCTATTGTACATTTTATGCTACTGATTTCAGAAATACAGTACAAGTATGAAAGACTGTTCTAAGAAATTTCTTCCAAAAATTAGTATTAACCTCTGATTAGCTTTGGTGATAATGTAAAGATTGCTTTTTCATGACCAGTCCCAAATATTACATGTTATAAAATATACACAGTCTATATATTTCCATCTGGTTGAATCAAGTTCAACTAAACCCCTGAAATACACAAGTGGAAGTATACAAACTTTATAAAAATCAGATTCAATAGTTTGGGGGACTTAGGCTGTGGTTTCCTAGGACAGTAAAAAAACCCAGTTATTTAGCACTGCAAAACCAACAATGCACATAGTCTAATTTGTCTGAATACTATGGATTCCTTTATCCATATCTGTAGTGATTACACAGGGCATCACTATTACTTGGTGAAATGAAAATATCTTTAATATCAAAGGCTACTATATTCCTTATGGGGATTTGATTTCCTTTGCCATTTAAATGTGCTCAGGATTGTACACAGTCAATAGAAAACCAAATAAAAAATCCAAAAATGCCCTTCTACAAATGTAATATGTAAATACATCTTTACCAGAGAAGAAACCATTATGTTTATATCACGATGAATAGAATAGTGTTTTGATATAAAAAATATAAAATGAATGTAGACTTACTTTGTGTACTATTAAACAAACATGAGAACATATAGGGCAGCATTAATTCAGAAACATTAATTCAAAATATCCATCAGAACAGGCTGATACTGTACAAAAAGTAATGCAGTGTGACAGAAAATACTTTTTTTTGTTTCTCCTGTACTGAACAAAATCAAATCATTGATTCCTTTATACTTTTTATGAGCCTTTCACTCTTCTTTTCTTTGGGCCTGCTACCTGTGGGTAACCACATAACACTTTATTTCTTTTTCCACTAACAGCCTCAAAGACTTTTTTAGGGTTTTTTTGGTGGTATTCTGAAAATTATGTTGTTGTAATAACCTATGGCACAGCAGAATGTACTATAAAAGTATTACCTGAAGTACTTCATTAATCCTTCAGTTTAGTTCAGGAGATTTCTGCTTGTAAGTTAGCTCAGCCCTGAATGTTTATGCTCCCAGTTTTATAAATTTCTTACTAGACAATATTTACTCACACAAAACTGAATGTTAGTAGGAGACATAGCTTGACTTCATTAACATTAAAAGGCATTTTCCCATTGGATTCGCCATTTTAAAAGCATTTTTTATCTTAAACTTCTTTAGATTAAAAGAAAGGGAACTCTTGTGCTGTGTTGCTGATGTAATTGTATATGTATATAATGTGTATGTGAAACGATTTGTAAAGCATGTCAGTGTAAATGATGCATTTTGTCCAGTACAGCTGATCCATGTTGTATAACTACATTTAGAAAAGAAGGGTGGGTGGTGAAAACCATAAAAATCATGCTAAAGTTAATTTTTAAACACAGGTTAGCAATTTTTAAATTGAGGAATACCCATGTTAGTAAGGAAAAAACTATGATCCTCTTAAAGGTAATTATAATAACCTGAGTTATATTATGATCTCTTAAATATATGTGTCTGTTATGTAATTTATCTTCCTGAGTATTTTTTTCCCTTTATTATCATAATTATTACCTTAGCATACTATTAATGAGGTAGCAAAGCATTCTGAATTCAGTAGCTTACAGGAACAGTGTTGCAATTATATATACAAAGCACAGAAAACAATCACAAACAAACTGAATAAATCACAAGGAATACCATGCTTACCTTAGTATATCATATATTATCTTAAATTGACCTGTTTATCTTAAACTGCTCAGGATACAGTGTATCAGAAATGATGAATGAAATTACATTACAGCAATTACTCCAGTCTTCTGTAGGATGGTGTTATCTTGAAAAATGAACCCACTTCGTACCTACCCTTTATCAGTAGACTCCTTGTTTTTCAGTATAAGGCTTTGAAATTAAATATTTAGGCATTTTCTCTAAAATTTCTCAGTGGCAGAGTGTTAGTTTTCTACTTAGTTTCAACACTAATGGCAGGGAGAAATTTAATGAAATTCAGCAAGGGCAAGTGTAGAGTCTTGCACCTGGGAAAGAACAACCCCATATATCAGTATAGGTTGGGTACTGACCAATTAGAGAGCAGTGAAGGGGAAAAGGACCTGGAGTAGAGGGTTGACCATGAGCTAGCAATGTGCTCTTGTGGCCAAGAAGGTCAATGCCATTCTGGGGTGTATTAGAAGGGGTGTGGTTAGTAGGTTGAAAGAGGTTCTCCTCCCCCTCTACTCTGCCCTGGTGCGGCCGCATCTGGAATATCGTGTCCAGTTCTGAGCCCCTGAGTTCAAGAAGGACAGGGAACTGCTTGAAAGTGTCCAGAACAGAGCTACAAAAATGGTTAAGGGAGTGGAACATCTTCCTTATGAAGAGAGACTGAGGGAGCTGGGTCTCTAGCTTGGCGAAGAGCAGACGAAAGGGTGACCTCATTAATATTTATGAATATGTAAAGGATGAGTGCCAAGAGGATGGAGCCAGGCTCTTCTCAGTGACAGGACAATGACAGGACAAGGGCCAGTGGGTGGAAGTTGAGACATACAAAGTTCCATGGAAACAAGAGAGTGACAGTACACTTGAACAGGCTGTGCATGGGAGTTGTGCAGTCTCCCTCTCTGGAGATATTCAAAATCCACCTGGATTTCTTCATGTGTGATCTGGTATAGATGATCCCGCTCTGGGGTTGGACTCGATGATCTTTCAAGGTCCCTTCCAGCCCCTAACATTCTCTGATTCTGTGATTTCTCCACCCCCCACGCCCCCCACCCCCGTTTCATGCAACACACTGTATCTTCCTATTTCAACAGCTTTTTTGTGAGTACAAATTCTTAATTTAGGTTAGACTCATTCAGCTGCAGTACTGAAGATTTAAGTTCAAGACTTAATATTGGTCTAACTTTACATTAATATTTCTAATAATATTTCTGTCATTCAGAAATATCTCAGGTCACCATTATCTGCTGCAACACAAATGTATTTCACATATTTCACATAAACGTTATAAAACACTAAGTTAGGGAAGGGTCATTCTGTTGTGTGGAACTGTAACAATACACTCAGTGTGCTATGTGAACTAACAAATAATGGGATTTTTCATAATAATAAAAGAAAAATAAAATTTTAAAGGGATGAAATTCTAAGGCATTAAGATTGCATAACATACTTTTCGTGTCTTATGTTTGTGTAGTTCTTTCCAAATAACACAATAAAAACATGTAGGAATATGTACAGGAGATAACAGAAGAAAATGGTTCCACTAAATGCATCTGTTGCTGTCATTATTTTGGTCTGTCACTATACACAGAAGTGTAAGAAGCATGGTTAGCTCCAGTAATAAATCCTCATCTCTTACCTCACTATCTTCCCTATATGCATTATAAATCTTACCATCTGTCTGTGTTTTGTGTTGATTTTTTCCTCCAGTCTTTCTATACTACAGTTAGCTTAGAGTGAAGCTGAAGAGCAACTCAGACAAGTGATCCCTAGGGATGGCATGTGTTGCTGTGTTTCTGTGGGCAGTGCTTTCCTACGCAGGTGTCTTTCACAGAATCACAGAAACATTCCGTTTGGAAAAGATCCTCAGGATCACCAAGTCCAACCAATAACCCTCATCTACAGTTAACAGCAGTAAAAGAAGGCATAAAGAATGCAGACAGCCCTATAGAAACTGTAACTACCAGTCCTACCCTAAAATTAGCAGCTATTCCCATAGATTTCCCAATAGAAATTGATTTCCCATAGATTAATTTTCAAAAGGTCTGTGTTTGCAAAAAAAAAACAACCCCAAAACCTGCTACATTTAAGATTTTTAGAAAAGCTCATCCCTGGAGAAAAACACAGACTTCATTTTTCATGAAATTAATAATATATCTTGTCAGGTTTATTCTTTTTGAGCACTCTTTATCAGTCACCACCCGATTCCACTGATTCAGCCAGATCAACACTGAAAATGGGAATGCATTTGTATTATCAGGAGACAAAGAACATTTATAGGGTAGAAACTGTAATTCTGGATCATCTGCTTAATGCTAGACAGCCTCAGGTGCAGTATTGCCTATTTTTATGTACTTTTTATGATATTTGAAAATATGCAGAAAAATTTACACTAGAGCATCCATAGATATTTTCCCATGTTGTTGCTTTTGGGGTAGATTTAATCAGTTTCATAGGGTACTTTAAGACTTATGCATAGAATAACTGCACAAAATTGGAAACAGCAATTTAATAGCAATGAGGTTATGACTACAAATGTGGTGCTTAGAATAATAGACTACTCTTTTTATCAATTATGAATGAAATGTTGAGACCGTCATTGTTCGCATCATCTACCTGCATAGCATCCTTCAAGCCAAACCTTATGGTTAGGGAATTCCTGCTGGTGATTATGACAGTGGCAATATTATTTCATAACTCGGGGGGTGAGTAAGAATATATATGGGCACTCCAATGACAGCACAAGTTGTTCATTCTGAAAATGTCCTTTCAGAAAGAAGCACTCCAAACAACCAAGCTAACTGGTGGCTGAAGGGTTTGAGGGTGGTTTTTTTTGCTCTTGTTGTTTATTCAAACAGTAGGTTAATTTCCTAATGTTTTTCTGAAATGTGCAATTTAAGCTAAAAGGTGAAACTTTACTATTGTGAAGTTCTGAGGTGTTGACCTTGGCCTGCAACTGAGCATTCACCAGCTGCTCATTCACTTCATCAGTTCTGGGGAGAGAATTGGGAGGACCAAAGTGATTGAAACTTGAGAATCAACATAAGTACAATTTAGTAAGAGAGGGTAAAAAAGAATTCAAGCAAATAAAAAAGTAATGCAAAGGCAATTGCTTACCTCTTCTGCTGACCAGCAGACTGAATGACAGTCATTACTCTGTATCCTCTGCAAAGAGTATAATATTCTGTTAATCAATATGGCATGTTTCAGGAATGGCACTTTAGAAATAAAATCTCAGTGCCAACTATCTCATTGTATTTTAAGCTAGTTTTGTGAGCCTCATCTCATGATATAACAAGAATTTAATACAAAGAATACATAGAATAAACCAGGTTGGAAGAGACCTTCAAGATCATCACGTCCAACCCATCAACCAATCCAACACCGCCCAAGCAACTAACCCACGGCACCAAGCACCCCATCAAGTCTTCTCCTGAAAACCTCCAATGACGGCGACTCCACCACCTCCCCAGGCAGCCCATTCCAATGGGCAATCACTCTTTCTGTATAGAACTTTTTCCTAACATCTAGCCTGAACCTCCCCTGGCGCAGACTGAGACTGTGTCCTCTTGTCCTGGTACTGGCCGCCAGCTCCAGAGAATTACAAGGTGTTTGTGATGGTCATGTTGCTTCTGGCTGAGGTACTCAGACCAGTCACTTCTAAATACCTAGTCTATACCAGATAAAATCCATAGTAGATACAGAGTAGTCTATATTAGATGCAGTATAGATTTCTATGCTGCCTTTGTAGTCTCTCCTACATATTTTACTACTTGGTAGATTTCTCATTTAAGGTATCAGTAAATTTCCTTCATTATATTAGGCCTTTTTTCAGTGTAAGATGAATAAGGAGACAGATTTTACAGTTTTATTTCTACATACTAATTTTACCGGGTTTTTTCCTTCTTTTAGAGAAATCTTGCAAAATGCAAAATGAATTAATGAGTACCTGCATAGCATTTATTGAATTTTCTGTGCAGCTCTGGCTATCACCCTTTTATTTTAACATGTAATGACCAATGTGAAATAGATAGAAAATAGGTGTTAGATGCTTTTCCACTTAGTCTGCTTTGCCTTCTACAGCCTTTCAAACAATGTCAGAAAACACTGTGAAGATTACGTGGAGCCATAAGAAAGAGTGTGAAATCACATTGGCTCAAATTAGTCTAAGCATTAATAGGGTGAGAATAATTAGCTTTGTACCCCAGCTGTATTTTGAGAATAATATTAAAGCTGATTTGTACTATCACACTAAATCTTTCCAGTAAAGAACTGCACTGTGCAAGAAAATTTCTCAGTAGAATAGCACACGGTACTGCCTCCTAAATCTCCTGAATCCATGCGTGTAAAGAAGAGTCTTGAATTAAGTTATTCCAGTAGTTCAAAATATTAAGGATGCTAGATTGCCTACTTAAGGTTGAGAGCGTTGCAAAAGATATTTCCAAAACTACTTTACTAGCCAGTTAAAGTCTCTCATATTTATTTAGAATCCCATACAACAGGCTGAAGATAATCAATTTCACCGTGTGAAGTCAATCACTGGCAAAGAATCTGACTTTGTTGTCTTGCTTCAAAGTGGAGCCTGAGAATCATTTACTGACCTCAGTATCTCTATATACTAATTGACAGAGAAATGGAAGAGGATTTCCTGATTTTTTTTTAATATCAGTAAGAATATTGAAAACAAGTATGTGACATATATCTACATGCAGAACAGTTGTTTAGGTTGCAGTATTTTGCAATGATAGAATTCCTTCTGCTTGAATAAGAACTTTCCATTGACAAATGCTGTAAAAAACCCCAACAAACTATTTAACTTTGGCCTGTTTAGTTTTTTTCAAGAATTATTTCATGCAGCCTGGCAAATAGTGAAAACCATGTTCTACTACTTTCTGAGAATAAGTATGCAGTGTGATATATATTATTTTTAAATTGTTAAAACAAAAGTCCAGCTTCAGATATCCATATCAACAGAAGTCTGAAAATATCCATTCTTAAAATCCTGCAGAAAAATACAATATTTAGAAAGCTAATCTCAACCTAAAACCTCATTTGGTGCTAGTAAAGCAGGTGGTTGCCCAGTGTAACTAGAAAGAAGTGAGGTGATCTCTACACCCAGATGGTTAATGGATCTATAAATCTCCCAAGATTCTCTTCAGCTTTTAAGACTCGGTGGACTTGGCATTCTATACTCCGAACCTCAGGAATTCTCCTTTTCCTGGGCACATTCCTACTGGTAATTCCTGGCCTAATGCCCTATTTTGCACGGGAAGGAAACTCTAGAATGTGATACTCATGAAAACCACACCACCAATGTCAGGTTCTTGAAGCCCATAGGCAGGGTTCTGGGCTTTAGATGCAGCTCGTGAATCCAATATTTCTGGAAACTGAGAAGTGTTAACTTCTCTGATGCTGTAGAAATACCTTTTACAATTTCTCAGTACCAAATAAGGAAATAGAAGTTATTCTACCCTTCATACTTTCAGTGTGAGACAATGAATTTTAGACTTCATTCTTATTTTTTCCCCAGATTCCACTAGAAGCAAACACCTTTTTCTCACTCTTTTCATGACTTGAGAGTCCTGTTAGTTGATACCTATAACTCCTAAGCATAAGTATGTGCTCCAGCTTTCATTTTCTGTTCAAACTGATTATCTGTAACAGTCAAACCGCATGATCTTTTTGTGTCCCAGCATGAACAATAAGGATGGAATAACCGTAAAATATTTTTAGCAAGGTGTTTGTTTTGCTTTTCCTTTGGTTTTGTTTTTATTTTGTTCTTGTTGTTTTGGTTTTGTTTTGTTTGGGGTTTTTTTTGTTGGGTGGGGTTGTTTTAATTTTATTTAAATTTGGAGACTCCCATTTAGTGCTTATATTGCCAAGATGTTCCAGTTATCAAAGTTGTTTATGAAGCCTTTACGGTAAACAGATCAACTGTGGTGAATCCTCGCTAAATAAAAATGAGTTCCTGTGCTTAAAAAATAAAATCTTTTCTTGTAAAACAGGAAAAAAAAAATAAGGATCATAAATTTGTAGGTTAGATGCTTTAATTTTATTTGTTAGGAGGAACCAGGCGTTGGCAAATTGCGAGCTATAATTATATTGGGTTTCCATGGCACAGTTTGTGGTATCAAGGGAGCTATAGGGATGGTTTCTGTGAGAAGCTGCTAAAAAACTTCCCCTGTGTCCAATAGAGCCAATGCTGAACAGCTTCAAGACAGCCCCACCACTGGCCCGGGCTGAGCTAATCAGCAACAGTGTTAGCACCTCTGTGATAACATATTTAAGAAGGCGGGGGGGGGGGGGGGGGGGGGGGGAGGGGAACCCTGTACAACTGCAGCTGAAGAGAGACACTAAACAGCTCTGCAGACACCAAGGAGTATGAGGAGGTGCTCTGGGCACTGAAGCAGAGATTACCTTGCAGCCTGTGATGAAGACCATGGTGAGCTGGCAAGCTATGCCCTGCAGCCCATGTAAATTGAGCGTGGAGCAGATAATCACCTGCAGCCCATGGAGGATGCCACAGTGGAACAAGTGGATTCATGAGGGAGACTGCAACATTGTGGGAAGGCCATGCTGGAGCAGGTTCCTGGCATGACCTGTGGACCTGTGAAGAGCGAGTAGCTCATGCTGGAGCATATTTGCTGGTACCATTTGTAATCCCAGAGGGAACCCACGTTGGAGCAGTCAATTCCTGAATGACTACACCATGTGGAAAGGACCTATGCTGGAGCAGTTTGTGAAGCATGTGGGAAGAACTCATGTTGGAAAAGTTTATGGAGGACTGTCTCCTGTGGGAAGAAATCTTCCCCGTGAGGAAGGAGTAGGCGTAACAATATGGGATGAGCTGCCTGCAAGCCCTCTCCCCTGCCCCCCTGTGCTACTCTTGGGGGTGGAGGTAGAGAAAATCAGGATTAAAGTTAAGCCCAGGGAGAGTGGAGGGTTTAGGGAAAGGTGTTTTAAGATGCGATATTATTTCTCATTATCCTACTCTGATTTAATTAGCAATAAATTAAACTAATTTCTCCCAGTCAAATATGTTTTGCCTGTGATGGTAATTGGTGAATGATCTCTCCCTGTACCCACAAGCTACATTTTCTCTCCCCTGTCCAATTGAGGAGTGATAGAGCTTTGATGGACATCTGGTATCTAGCAGCAGATAACACACCACAATAATAATTGTTTTTTTTATTTAAACAATGCTGTTTAAACAATTTTCACCTAAACCACTTTCATCTCATAGGTACATTTTTAATCTTCCTGATGTTTACAATTAAGCAAGTCTTAAAAATAGAATTTTATTTTTATTAATAAATTAGCACCAGTATTAGCATACTGGAAAACTTTACTGCAAAAATGCTATACCCTCATCAAGGTAAGGTTAACACTGTTTACTAGATTAGGAATATCCATCAGTGAATTATTTAAGATGAAGAATTAAAAAATGGCTAAAATGTGTGTCTTATAAAGCAGAAACCACATTTTAGTAACAAGATATGTAACTAACTGGCGTTGTTCCAAAGAGTGCTTCCTCAACTTATTAAACTTACACCAAAGCCATTGAAATTTTGACTCCATTTCCGAAGCAATCACCAGCCAGAAGATTACAACTGTAAATTCTGCTCTGTCACAATAAGAGGTATACCAAAGTTGGAAAGATTCTATTTAAATGAACCCAAAGAACATCATTGCAACATTCACAGAAGCTGATGCTTGAAATGTTTAGAGAGGACTGGATTCGTGGCTACTTCTTTCATGCAAAATCTTGAACTCAGTTTCTTTTTGCTGGATTTTCCAGATGTTTTGCCTGGAATAACTTTATGAGGTAAGAATTATAAAAATATAGTTATCTTTATTTTTCCCGAAAGCCCCGCCCCAAAACTATGTACAAACTAGTTACATTTTATTTACGGGTTCTATTCAGTCGGAAATTCCACAAGGATGCTTATAGGCAATTTTGGTTCAGTTTAGAGAATTCGGAAAATGGAAAAGGCTGCACCACAAAATAGCTTCACCTCATTCAGAAAATCAGAGGCAAGCCCAGGACCCTAGGGAAAAGCTGAGAGTGCTGGATTTTACTCAGGAGGGTGAAGTAGCAATTTGGAGATGGTCCCTGGATCTCTCCTTGCTGGCAGTCTCTGGAACTGCAAGTTTATAATCCAATTTGTGGATCACGTGTCATCGATCCGAAGAAAATGGAACCTGCCAAAATTAAAGTGTCTCCAGACATGGCTCCCATGAGGCAAACCTTGTGGAGCAGCACTGCCTTAGCAGCGCAAAAGAAGCCATAATGCTGGCATGTTTTCAGCAAACAGAGGCAGGGTTACTCCAGCACAAGGTAGGGATCAGGAACCCAGGGTGCTCAGGTCTGGGGAGAAACCAGGTCCAGATGCTTCAGGCAAATCTCTCCTATCTCAAATCATACACTGCAAATCTAGTGAATCCCAGAACGAGTCAGAGTCCTCTTTCTGGTCATTCTGTTTAAGCTCTTCACTAGACGATGTGTCCAGTGCCAATATATACTGGGCACAAAGAACTCAGCCAATCAAAATTCCAGCTCCCAGCATGGGCTTTCCCATGAGTGAATACACGTGTGGGACTTTAGCTCCCAGTGGGAGGAAAGAGTGTCTTTTTACCTTGTCCCACTCAAGCTCACAGGGGAAGAGGGAAAGAAATTTAATGCCTTTGTCGTCCCTCATTCAAATCTCCACAGATAGAAGTGGGGGAAGGGGAGTTTTGGAGCACCCTATGATACTCCACTCTGATGGCAATGGACAGATCTGTCTAGAAATTTAGAGTGATGTGTAAATACCCCTTGCAGTTCAGTGAGGTGTGTGTGCTATTTGTGGGTTAGCATTTCCCATATGCAATACCATAACAATAATAATAATAACAATATTTAACAGTATGTAGTGAAGGATGCTTATGGTCAGGATTGTGCCCCAAACATTTCTGGAACATAGTCTTCTGAGTGTTAACCCTCTTTGGTTCCCCCTCCTTTCTGGGGGCAACAGGGGGGATCCCGGCGCCACTGAGTCCAGATAAACAGCCTGGGCATAGCATATACTTGCACCATATTTGGTAGGTGTTAGTCCATTGGTTAATCTTGCGTTAGCAACAGAATGCTCATTGGGCCAGTATTCACTGGGGCAAATGGTAAATAGGGGTCGTTTGGTAAATGAGCCCCCACACATCGTGTTGGAGCCTGTGAGTGTGTGCGTGCCAGTGCTGCCGTAGTCCACCTTGCCCAAGACTCAAGCCAGTGCCCCAAGAGACCTCACGCTCCTTTGCCACCGTCACCCAGCTGCGTGCGGTGCTGTGGACAGTATCCCGTGGGATCGACCACTGCGCGATCCATTGCTGCAGGAGAAATGCCAGTAGTCCGTGTGAACCAGCATCGCTGACCTGCCACAGCCCCCCTCGAGCGGGAGACCTTTGTGTCCTGGGAGAAGCAGCAGCCACGCGGTGCAGCCACGCGGCCAGCGCCATTTCCTGTCTCCGTCTTACGGCACATCCGTGCCATGTTTCTGGGCTATAAATGTTATTTAGATTGCCCTGAGTGGAGGGTTGCCTGTCACTGACCAACCCTCCCCCCACCCCCCGCCGCTTTCTGAATTCGTTTCGATTCTAAGTTCTGTGAATTGTTTGATTCAATTGCCCATATCTAAACGTTCTGTAAAGATTGTTTCACTAACCGGATATTGATACCTGTGAAGGGTGACTGTAAATACCCCGTTACAGAGTTTGTAAATAAATTTAACATACATTTTTGTTGGTATATCTGCCGCTCATTTTCTGAGGGCATATTCACAACACAGTATTTAACAGTCAGGTAAGCAACTGATTGCTCTGTATGTAGAGTCCATGGCAGAACATTAGTAAAGTTCATGGTAGAGCCTTAGCTGATCTGAGTCCATGGCTGGAGGTTAGACAGTTGGGATTTCAGCAAGTTTCCTGTTTAGCTGGTATGTACTTCATGCAATTAAAATTTGAATTACAAGGGATGTAGAAGTATATTTTATGCTAGAGTATTGGGCCACATCTACCTGATTGTGGCTGGAATATCCTGAGCTCTTTGTCCTTCCCCTGTGTTTAACCTGCTAGTCCAGGGGAATGGATTTTTCCACTGCTTCTAAAGTGGCTTTCTGTTCAACCTGTGGTGGTTTGGTCCTGGCTGGGGGCCAGATGCCCACCAAAGCCACTCTAGCACTCCCCCTCTTAGGTGGACAAGGGAAAGGGAAAAGATACAAGAGGCTCATGGGTCAAGATAAGAGCAGTTTAGTACAGCAAATGCAAAAGCAAAGGCTGCACATGGAAGCAAAGGACAACAAAAATAATATTCTCTACTTTTTATGAGCAGATGATGTCTGGCCACTTCCTGGAAAGCAGGGCTTCAATACACATAGTGGTTGCTCTGGAGGACACCACCATCAACAAATGCCTGCCCCTTCCCCCCCTTCCTTCTTTCACTCAGCTTTCATGTATGAACTGACATCATATGGTTCAGAATACCACTTTGGTCAGCTTGGGTCAGATGGCCAACCCGTGTTGCCTCCCAAGATCTTGCCCACCCCTCAGCCTACCATTAGAGGAGGAATGTTGGAAAAGCACAGTCTTGGTGCTGTGTGAGCACTGCTCAGCAGCAGCCAAAACACTGGTGTGTTAACACACATCCAGCTACCACTAAAAAACACAGCACTACAAAAGATGGTATGGGGGAGAAATTGCATTGGCATTATAGCTTTTTCTCTGTGTTAAGGAAGACACCTTCTGGCAATGAAGCTTAACTGAAATCAGGCATGCCCCTGTTGAGAAGCCCTGAAGGGTGTTTGTTTAAAACTGGTTTTGGTGTTATCTTTTGACAAAGGTTAAGCAGCTCCCTGCTAAGACCATTGGCTGTTACAGACCACTTTGTTCAGGAATGATATTCTTCTTTTACTAATGCAACAGCTAATGCACCTAGCTGCCCAACTTGGACATAAGCATTCTGCCAGAGACACAACAGAAATACTCTTCCTAGACAATCAGTGAACAGGAATGAAATACAAAGTTTGAAGTTTTTAAAAAGCAGATATTTTTCAGCATACTTTGAAAGCTGTTTTCTGGTAATTCCTGACTGACATTTTAATTAACTTTATGCATATTTTTTTATTTTTTAAATAGCACATGATGTTTAAACTATACAATTAGAGGAATGCTGCTTACTTTATAAAGAACCTTTGTGTTTGAAAAGCATTAAAAATAACACTGATTTTGGATGCATCCCTAATGAGTTAATTAAAATGACAGTAATGTTTCAATTTTGAGAATTCAGTTACGTTGAGAAGGATTTGGGCTGAGTTTTAGCATTTTACCTCGGGTGCCCAGTGGACGTAACAACAGAAATTAAGCCTAAAGTAATTAATACTAACATAAAAAAAGTATTAAAAGTGATAATTGCCATCTGTTCTTGTCAGTATTATTAATGTGCATAGAATGGCCTTTATTGCAAAATAGCTTACAAATGTAGTGTTGACAAAATTTCTTTCAAAGTAGCTGGACTTGCATTAAAGAAGTTAAGGTGGGAAAACAAATTCAAAATGTTAACACAGCCTAATAGCATTGGTGGATCAGCCAATTTATAATTAGTTGCAGTTTGCAAGGAATGCAGATCTGACAGGGGGGAAAAAAATAATCACAATACCTAATACATACAGCTAAGGTTCTGAACCATTCATGTGTTAAACTCTTGGTAGCCTTTAATTGATATACGTGGGATGGTAATGTTTATTTGAGTTCTTCTTTTCTGAGCGAAAATTAGGCCTTGTTTCAGTTTCCATCGCTACTATGATTCAATTAACTTAGTTGCTCTGCAAAGTGAGGTTTTTTATCAGTTTTGCAAATTTACTTTATGCTATACTGCAAGATTTTGGACTCATTTTTCTAAGCCTAGAAGGAACAATTCAATGTTGTTTACCAAAACAATGTTTTAGAACTAGTTATTGTCAGACTCTTTTCTAACATAGTTTCCTAAGGCTTATTTGTGTTCTCATGTTATCACCAGGTCCCTACATTCTCCTGAGTTGCTTTCAAATCTGGTAGCTAATTTCTGCAAACTTGACAAAGTAGAAGTCTGAAAAATACTGCATTCCTAAAAGTTGAATGAAAATGGGTCTTTAGGTAAAAGAAGGGGGATTTTATTCACTATTCTCTGTGATACAGAGGAAGGATGGTCTGCGATCTGAGAGAGTGTTTGTGTTTTGCAGCAGAGCAAGACAGTTATGGATGGCCAAAGCTTGTAGCTCACAGAACAGACTAGCCATAGAAAAACAAATGATGTTAGTTCTGTTGATCACCAAAGAACATGTGCTGGAACGTTTTTATTAGCACATGATTCAAATTAGAGTTACTTCTAGTTTGTGGAGAAATTAAATATATGTCCCTATTCAGTGTAGCATTTAAGCAAAAGACTAGCTTTAGGCAAATGTTTAGACTGAGATTTTCCCTTGCTAAACATTTTTGGAGTATTTTCTGAGTTGGGGCAACAGAAATTTGCCTCTCCAGGCAGTGAGCTCTGCAACTTACAAACTCAGGAGCCCATAAAGCTATCAGTTTAGACAATGAAATTGGGAGCCTTGATGCTAGCTCTGAACAATAAGAACATCTGTTTCATTTGCAAGGGAGTTTGCTGTGATTTGTACTTTTATTGTGTGACACTACAGTTACTTCTGTATACCTGATTTATTATCCTGGTCATACATTACAGACATGACTATTTTTAATTATTTCAGTTTTATTTTAGTGCTAACAGCTCAAAAGAAATGCTTTTAGACAGTTGGATCTGTGACAGAACTTCAAGTGTATCTTGAAAGAAACCCCTCTTAAACTCTCTCATTTCCCTATCTCAGAGTTCTGATTGTTTTCTCACCGTATATTCAAGACTTTATCCTTCAGGTTGTTCAGCATTGGTATATTACCATCCATTTCAATACATGGGCAAGAGATAATGCATTTTTTTCCTTATGATGATTTTAATAGGGCTATTCAATTGCAGTTCCTAAGGCGTAGCTTGATGAAGATTAAGTGGAACTGTGGCATGTTCGTAGATTTAAGTAATCTCAAAGTGATTTCAGATTTTAAAATGTACTGTTCCATATACAGATGCTGATGAGCGCAGATGCTCAATGCTTCTATAAATACTTTATATACTAATTTCAGCCAATGAGATGGAATGGCAAATTTCACAAGCAAAATAGTGACAGAAATTTCTGAGTTCAGTATTCACAATCAGTGGACATAAATATTTTCCTGATGATGACAAAGGATTTATATGTACATATATATCTATATATGTACACACACACACACATATATATATAGTATTTGCCATCTTGAAAGGCAACAGTAATCACTTACAGTAAAATTTTATAATTCTTATAATTCACTAAGTCTCTAGTCTTAAAACTCTAATCAAGAACTTTTCTGTGAATAAAGATCTTAGAAAAAACAGCTGATTATACTGGTTTTGAGATGTCTCCTTGCACCAGTATAAGAGGCTTTTCTCTATTTGCAGTACTGAAATAGTAACTTAAGTTCTTTGATGTGGCTTTGTTGTGTCTCTTTTGTAATTCCCATCTCACAGGGTTTTTTAAGTAACTAAGGTGCATATTGGTCCTATTTATGACCAGTTAACTGCATACATTTGCCAGTCATGGGTTTTCATTGTTTTTGTTTGACAGGATTCACTTCCAGAAGGATTCCAAGACTTAAAGGACTTTCTTTGAACCCTGTGAAATTTTTGCATTTTGGTACAGCTAAAATTAGAGTACAGTTTACTTTCTGTGGGATGTTAATACTCTCACTGTCATCCTTTGTATACAAGTGTGCACAGCTGCTGACAAAGATGTTTCCATCACTTTTATATTTGAGTAGTGCTATTAAAGTGCATATCAAGTTTTAAATTTTGCTACCTCATCACAATTAAGTGCCAGGAAACCAAGGAACAAGATGCACATAATAATGCTCTTTTACACCTCAATAGTATCTAATATTTAATCTATCACAAGTGAATGATTTTATATTATTTTCAAGTATAGAAGGGCAATCATTTATGACGAATACAAATACTTGCTGTGCCATCTTCAGGAGATTCATTTACATTTTCTTCTGACAGTGTGCTCAGATAGCCCATAGTCCTTACCTTGTTAATACTGATAAGAACCTGGAATAATGAAGCTGTATTTTTAAGGAAGTAATTCTAAGAACATAATACTTAGAATGTAGGAGCATAATAAGTGCAATATAATCCTGATTTATTAATAAACTATGAAAAAGATGCTGCATTTTACATCTACTCATATTAACTGTAAAATCATAGGAGAAATGTGATAGTCCTTGCCTGTAATAGCTGACCAGCTAGTCATCATATTCACTTAAAAAATTAATAACAAAATGAAAAAACCACCCATACTCTAATCATGGAATAGGGCTATTTCTGACAAAGTTAACACAGAGCATAGTTGTCAGTCTAGACTGGATGGTCTTACAGATCCGAATAATAATACTGTGCACACAGGTTGTGCCCTCTACCATGGATAAGGGTTACACCCCCAGTTATGTGCAGTAATTTCATACTATGGTGCTATATGATTTTCTTAAAACATATGGCACTCCTAAATAGCCTTATAAGTTCCTAAATCCATGTGCTAAAACAAGCACAACAAAGAAGTCATGTGAGTTTGAGGCATACTCTGGCTAGAGCTTTCCAAAAAGCCAAAGACTTCTTTAATGGGAAATGCCGAGGCTTGCACCTTAGAATTCTATTATAAAGTTTGTTCCCTAAATCTTTGTTCACATCGATAGTGGTTCTTAAGAGCAATTATCCGCTTCTGTCTTGAAGACAAGGAGTATCACTAGATGATCTTACAAAATCATCTTGATTTCGGTGGTCTTAGAAGTTCAACTGTGGTGTGTTTTTTTTCTGGAAAGCAGTATGTCTGTAGATTAAGATTTTATCATTGGGTCTAATTCATAATAAAGAGATAATTCTTGAATGTTTAACGTTTTAAAGAATAACAAATGCTAGATTAGAATTGTAAAATGTATTATGCCATTCCTTATCAGACAATATAGTTTGTTTCTTATACTTAATGTAGCTACAAAAAGAATAAAAATACTTTCGTTTTGCAACCTAAGTGGTCTCTAGTTTTCTCCAGGAAGCTGTCTGGATCCTGGATGTCACTGATAAAACTGAAGGAAAAATGATAAACGTTTTTCTATTTAATAGAACATTATATCTGATTAGAAGTTTCTGTTTAGGCTCTTTTGCTTCTGCTATGCAGAACTGATGATGGGGAAAACACCCAGGTGGAGTCGTGTTTGAAGACCACAGCAATCTTATGTGTTGTGAAGTCATGCAACTGTCAATTCTACATTAATTTTCTGTGTTATTCAAGCAGTTTTCAAAATGTGTAACCAGTAACTTTGATAACTGTTAAAAAATTAAGCAAGTAGGTGAGTGGAATGCTAAATCTAGCATCTGTATTTGATACCTATTTATCTATTGATGTTTATCAAACTACAATTTTTTCTCAAATGGTTAGCACTAAGAGAGAAATGTAAAATTTATTAACCAAATATTGGAGAACTAGATGTGTTTCAAATAAATCAATATTAATTTCATTTTCTAACTTTCTCTTAATTTCTCCCTATATACAAATTTATTCCCTTGTTGTTAGCTGATGCAAGCATCCCTTGATCATCATTTTCTATGTAGTGTACAACAAATTTTTGCAGGTGCTGGACTTCAAATTATCATTTCGGCTACCATTCAAATGTACACAGGAATGAATTTCATCAACATTATAAACCCTTATGCTTCCATTGTCTTTATCCAGCTGTCTTGAGAACCATATGTACATGTAATTGTAAATCTGAATTATACATAAGAAGTAGAGCTTGAAACAATTCTTCCTGTTTTCTTTGTTTTCTTCGAGTGTTGGCACTTATGTTGCAATCAATTTCTTCCTTTTTGTTTTTTTTTTTCTTTTTAATGACAGCTCTTTATACAAAGTAAAATCAAAGAATATGACTTTTAGACAGAGATGTGGATGGAGGCAAGATATGATATTAAGCCAAGACTGAAATACTAGTTAATGGGGGGGGGGAGGGAATAGTTACTTGTACAATTGGATTTTTGTCACTAAAATTTTCTTGTCTTACATTGCTATCATACAAGGAACAGTTTAAAAAACTTCAGAAGGATACAGAGAATTGTACCACTATTTTTGCAGCATAGTGAATGAGTCAAATTAAAGTTATGGTGAGCAGCAGCATATCTGGCTCCCTATGAGATTTTGCTTTTACCCATCATTCCTCATCTCTAACATGTTTTTGAACAGATTAAGTCTTCCATGCATTTTGACTAGGTTATAATATTTATCACTGAATTATAATATTTATGCTAGCAGTAAACTATAGATAGATGTTCTCCTGTAAGTCTGATCCTCATGATCAGCATAAATGCTGTTATATTCTAGTTCACTGTGTGTCGTTAAAAAAACTCCAACAACCTAACAACAAACCCTAACATAGAAAAACAGCATAATGTCCAGAAGGCTTATTTTTCATTGTTCTGAATCATGTTTTAGTTTCTCTTGTTTTCACTGAAGATAGGTGACTTAAGTTTTATGACATTAAAAATTAGGAGATGGGAAAACCAGCAAGAACAACTTCGTCTTAAATCTTTTCAGTTTACTGATAATCTTGTGGTAGTGGTAGTGTAAGGGGGTTGAATTTTTTGTGCTTGTTCTGAGAATTCAAATAGAAAGAGAATTTTAGTTACTACTTTAGTTAATTGAAGCAACTGCAAGTGTTATAATTGTAAGGGTTTTTCTCTGAACAGCTAAACATTTTTTTCTACTTCATAGGTGCAGCAATATAGAAATTGCTTCCCATTCTCTGAAGTTTTTCAGTAATCTAGACGGGTTCAGAAAGATTCCCTGATGTTTGTATGATAGTATTTACATGTAGGCTTCGTGTACTTTTGTAAGGAAAAGCATTCTTAAATTCTGTTTTCCATTTAATATGTGAATCATTTTTCAGGGGGAATTATCATTTAATTTTGCTTTCTCCTTACTACTTTATTTCAGTTGTAAATCATCAGTGCATTTGGCAAATCTACAGCTAGTTTCTCAGTCTTGGTAATTTATGTAGATTAGAAGCAATAAAGATCTGAGAACTGACTCCCCTGTGACCCTTTTCAACACTTTACTTTCTAATCACTTCACTTTAATCAGTTCTTTATCTGTTCCCATGTTTAACCTGAATCTTTCTTGCTTTCAGTTTAAGATGAAGACTATCATTTGAGATACTATCAAAGGCTTTATGTAAATCCAAATTATGGTGCTTGTACTATTATTATCAATTTTATATCTGATCTTCTAAAAAATAAAAAGTGGATGCTTGTCAAGATACTAATTCCTTCTAATGTCCTGTGATGGTGAATTGTATTTGTTTTAAATTATTGACAATTATTTTCAAATGTGTTGTATTCTATTGTGTAAGCCATGAATTTTTCAGGTCAGTTCTCTCTGCTTGTTTCCTTTCCATGCTATGATGTGTCAGTCTGCTGCAACTCACGCACATATATTGGCTGTATTGGGGCAGGCAGAGCGATGAGTAGCAGCAATCCATTTGCAGTTTCAGTATGTACAAAGCAAATTAACAGAGAAATGTTAGGGATTGCAAGGGAGTTATGTGCCTTTGGTCCTAATGGATTGGATAAGACTGATAATTTAGTAAATTAAAGCAAAGAACTATGAAGCTTTTCTTCTCTGCTCACTGTAATTTAGGAAGTGCATTTAAGGGGAAAAAAAAAAAAATCAGGCTTAAAAGAAATAATCTGTCTGCAGAAACTGAGGAAGTCCAAGAATTAAAAAAAATGTTTTGGGTAGACTGATGGTATAGCAGGATTCTGTAAGAGCAGAAAAATATGATAGCTCTGGAGAGTAACCGAATGATTTACTCTTTACTCCTGATTAAAACATATGCTTCTTCTTGTTGTTGTTTGTTGTTTTTCTCTAGGAAGACAATATCTGCAACTACCACTGTATTTGTTTGCCTCTCTTCATTTTAGGCAGATAGTAAGCACATTCCAGATGTTCAGTTTTTTGCCTTATTGAACTTTGAATGTAAGAGCCTAAAACTGTTGCCCAAAGGTATTAATATAATAATCACTATTCACTATATTTTTCATTTCCAAAACATGACAGAATACCTCTCAGAAAATTTACGTCAGAAATATTAGAAAACTTAGGTGAAAACAGAGGAAACCCTATGAGCTAACATTAAATACATATTCAAACTTTTCATTCTATTGGCTAGTATCTGATCTATCAAAAAGGGATCCTTCTGTTGGCAGCTGTTACAACAGGTTGATTGCAGTTATTTCTGAGTTGAGTCACTTAGATTTGCCTACTTAATCTCACTGTAAGTATAAAAGAACTAGAAATAGCATTGAACAAAATTATAAAGGTTTCTTTGATAAGCTATGGATAAAATTGAAGATAGGGGTTCTGGGTTTTTTTATTTTAATTACATGTAAAATGAAATGCAAGAATAGATATGTGTTAGGTATTCAGGATAGGTGTAAATGTCAGGATGTGGTGCCATTAATTTTAATTATTCTGGTAAATTCAAAGTTAAAATGTAAAATGCAATAAAATGAACTCAAATTTGTTCAAGCTGTAGAAATTACTAAGACACTGTTAGAATGGAGGTATATACAATGAAAAGACCCATTCAGGCAAATGCATGCTGAATTAAGGATCACTGCCAGCATTCAGCTTTTACTGTCTCACAGTCACCTACCTAGACAGCCCCTGTGATGCACTCAGGAATAACAAAAACAGCAAAACACTGAACTACATATGTAATAAATCTGTATTTCAAAAACTGTCATTAAACAAAAGATTATCTTTCACCTGTAGAGATACCTGAGTTCATTGATGTTTAGTGAGGCATGATAGAAAATCTGCATTCTAAAATACATTAGGCTTTGCATTTCACACTAAGTAGAATTTGAGAAGAGCAATATGAATTAGGAGATTCCAAGATAACACTTGAACAATTCATCAGAATTCCTAAAAACTTCTAGAATAACTGGGTAGTGTTTTGCAAATGTCTTTTTGTCAACTCTGCTCTGATACAGTTTACAGTGAGCAGCTGCCATGGTAACATGGTAGCAATCTTCAGATCTACACTGGCCCTCAATTCTATGAATATCTTTTTCAAAAGAGCAATGTTAGAATGTTTGTCACCCATAATTTGAGCTGCTAATCACTTTAGATAATTTAGCTGTGTCAAGTTACATTCTGTTTGTGTCACAACATGTGTTTATAATACATGTGCTTAGGTTTGGAACAGTCATATTTCCTTACAGTGAGAATGACAAAAGATTAGTCAATACTTATGAAATGAATCCTTTCTGTTTGCTATAAATTAAATCCAAATACCCCCAAATGGAAAAAACCATCAATGGCAGTACTAAACAATCAGTAAAAGACACGGCAGGCAAAAAGTTTAAAAAATAAATGGAATTTATAGTGCTTTCAGCATGCCATTGAGCAACAAGAGAAGGTAGCTTTTATTGAAAATACATTCTTCCTTTTTATTTGGAAAATAGCCCAAAAATGTGAGTTTCCCAGGTCATCTCTTTTTCACCATATGCTTACATGATTTTCTATTTATTATCCTTCAGATTTTAATGCATTATTTTAGCACTCTCTGGAGACAAGGTCTTTATTTCCAACTGAGAATACACATGGCTATCTACAGTCCCATAAATAAGCAATTATCTACTCAGAAGCCATTTCAAATGATCTTTGCTTACAGAAGAATTTGTAAGGCTAAAGGCTGACTGATTCTGATCAATAAAATCAATGGTGGTTTTAACAGCAAAATTTTAAACTTCATGAAAAATACATAGCCTGTGAATTCCCACATTTCTCTTTCTCTTTCCATGCATTTTTGAAGGCTTACAGTACTTGCATGGCTGACTATTTGTTGTTGCTTGATTCACTTGGGATAACTATAGGAATCCTCAAAATTATGCTTCTGCACCAAACTGAAACAGTCAGCTTTATTGTTTATAAATATTTGAAGATTCAGTATAGTATTTCTTTTTATTTGAGTACTAAGTAGCAAGTCAGTATGTTATTGCATTAAAAATGGTTAAAAAAAAAAAAATCTCTAAATAATGAACAGAGATAGGCAACAAAAGTCATTTTAGTTAATGAACAGGTTGTAATGATGAATGTCCTTCTGGTGAAATATGCTTTTCAAGATTTCTGAACAGAAGTGGGAATTTGGAGCATAACTTTTCATGAAAAGGGCCATGAGAATGATTGGAAGGCTGGAGCACCTTTCCTATGAGGACAGACTGAAGGAGTTGGGGCTGTTCAGTCTGGAGAAGAGAAAGCTCTGAGGTGACCTAATTGTGGCCTTCCAGTATCTGAAGGGGGCCCCCAAGAAGGCTGGGGAGGGACTTCTCAGGAAATCAGGTAGTGATAGGACTAGGGGGAATGGAATGAAGCTGGAGGTGGGGAGATTCAGGCTGGATGTGAGGAGGAAGTTCTTCACCATGAGAGTGGTGAAGCCCTGGAATGGGTTGTCCAGGAAGGTGGTTGGGGCGCCATCCCTGGAGGTGTTTAAGACCAGGCTGGATGAGGCTCTGATCTAGTGTGGGGTGTCCCTGCCCCTGGCAGGGGGGTTGGAACTAGATGATCCTTGTGGTCCCTTCCAACCCTGACTGATACTATGATACTGATACTATGAAAAGTAATACAGTATTTTATGTGAAACAAAAACATTTTTCCTCCTCATATTTTTCCTGTGTTTCTTAGTGTTTCACATTATCAAGGCTGACATACTGACACAGAGCAGTTTTATGAATCTATACTTATATAAACCCCAATTTTACTACAGTATACATTTTTAAATAAGTGGGTACTGGTTTATTTCTTAAAATCAGGTTTTGACATAAATTGTATTTTCAACTGCAATTTCATTTGTTTTATTGCATATTTCCAAAGGCATGATGGCTTTCACAAGTAGTTTTAATTAGTGTGGGCATCCTGGTTTTGGCAGGACAGAATCCCAGGCCAGTGATGGGCTGCAGGCCACTCTGAGTGAGCCAGGACATCTGACTCACAGCTGTATCCCATACCTTGAGCATCACACTCAGTATAAAGGAGGAATTTTTACTTTTTTTTTCTTTGCCCTTCCTTGTGTTTTATGTCTCAAGTACTTAGTATTTTTCTACAGTGAAACTCTGGGAGCACTGTGAGTAAAAATTCTGTTAGTGGCAGCAATGAAACAAGCACCCTTTTTACCGACAGGATCCTGAAAATGATGCTTTCAGGACAGAGTACGACATTACTATCATACACATATGCAATTTTGGGAGTATTAGTTCATGTTTGCCCATGGAAGATAAAAGGAGATTTTCAGCTACAAGTCCTGTGGTTTTGCAGTGATGAAAATAAATGAAAAACTGAAGTGAGACAGTAAATTTGATGTGCTCTTATCAAAAAGCTGCATTTATGAGACTTCCTCTCTATCGGGATATACATCCAAATACTACAACCTAACAGGAAATAAAGTGAGATTTCTAAGAAATATGTGTTCTGTGATTATTTGAGTCATGAAAAGAATGAGAAATAAATTGAATTTATCTTTCCAGAACTTTTTTCCTGTTTCCTGAGTTTGTAAGCTAAGATTAAAGTGTTTGATGCAGAAAATCTTAACATTTTTATAACACTAAATATCAAATATGAATGATTAGTAAATATGTGTCTTAAGTCTTCCTTTATATGCACCATATGCTAAGTGTGTATTTTTTTTGCTATTTATTGTCATAAGACCCTTGAGTCAGAAAGCAGTTCTGCAAGATACTGTTCAATCAGAGAAATTAAAGCTGGTCTTTATCTTCCAGAACTTGAAACATAGGAACTAAGTAGGATTAACAGAGAAGGAAATTGGTGGACAATGAAACTTTCTGTAGGTACGGCATAAAACAAGTACTGAAATATGCTTAGACTAATAAAGATGTTTTGCCTATAAATACAAAAGGGTAAGTGGGAGATCAGCACTTAGGAGCTACATAATCACACTGAGTGTAATTTCTTTTAATGTTTTCTGCAATTCGAAGAGCATGTCATATCTCTTAAACCCTGCTGTTTCCTTGATGAGAATCATAGAGATACACTGAGGGGAACATAATTAATATTAATCTATATATATTTAATGCAAGTGATCTACTTTTGCTTTGCGTTCTGAGATATCACTAAAAATGCCTAATCTTCTTTATAACAGGTAAATATTGCATTTCAATAGACTGACAAAAGGAACTGTAAAATACTTCAAAGGTAAGGACCTCCTTAAAAAGAATACTTCAAACACTTCTGGTTTATCAGAAAAGAAAATGGAGAATGTTCTGACTGGCTGGCTGGTAGTGGAGAATTACGGATGATGTTACTCAACATAAGCTTCCTGTTTGAGAAGTTGTGTTTACATATAAAAGACAATTTTTTGTGTTTCTCTTCTTAGAAAAGATTCCTTTAAGTTAATAACTGCAGAATAAAAGCTTCATGTGTGGAAATGTTAAAATCCCTTTATATATATATATAATTTTGTGCAAGATTAAAAGAATAATGTTAAAATGCTGGAAAATTTTAAATGGTTGGGACAGGATACTTTTTTCAATATGAGAACTTTCTGCACTTATTTTTTACTGATACAACTTTCATTCTTTTAAGGAATAGAGGTTTAACTTCAGTTTCAAACATTTAACTAAATTCTGATAGCTCTTTAGTTCTACAATACATTATTTTTTACTTTCAGTTAGGGGAATTACACAGTGTTGTACTGTGCCTAGACTCTTGTGGTACTCCATAGTCCTTCAGCTACTTCTCTTGTAGCAATAGTTCACTGTGGATGTTGTTGTGTGCCCTGAACTTGGATTTGGTATCCAAAGAGAAATCAAGAGGAATAATTTATCATTCAAGTAAGTGTGTATGTTCCTAGTTTCTTTTTGTAGCACTGAGAACTTAAAAATCCTACCTCATGTTATTTAGGCATATGCTTTAATGCATACACTGAAAGAAATGGGAGATCCTATATTAATATTTAAACCTACATTTCACCATTGTCTCTTAAAGAATTCCATAATTACCTCAACTTCCCAAAACATGGCTTCTGAATATTTTTTAATATAGTTTTTTCTTCCTTTGTGTGCATGAAGGAGAGGGAAGTTCTGAAAAACTATCACAAGCTTCTGGAGATTGTGCCAGATGTGGTGTGAGTATTGGACTTCTTATGGAATAAAAACATGTAGCTGGAGATTTTCTCTAGAGAAAATCCTAGTGATCACAGTGGAGTATCTACTCTGAATGGAAAAAACTCAAGGCCAACCTCAGAACTTTCTGTATTCCCATAAAGGGGCTTGATAGACCAAGAGCTGCAAGCCTGGTCTTTTCATAGTAGTATCATAGTACCAGTCAGGGTTGGAAGGGACCACAAGGATCATGTAGTTCCAACCCTCCTGCCATGGGGAGGGACACCCCACACTAGATCAGGCTGGCCAGAGCCTTGTCCAGCCTGGTCTTAAACACCTCCAGGGACGGCACCCCAACCACCTTCCTGGACAACCCATTCCAGGGCTTCACCACTCTCATGGTGAAGAACTTCCTCCTCACATCCAGCCTGAATCTCCCCACCTCCAGCTTCATTCCATTCCCCCTAGTCCTATCACTACTTGGCATCCTGAGAAGTCCCTCCCCAGCCATCTTTTAGGCCCCCTTCAGATACTGGAAGGCCACAATTAGGTCACCTGGGAGCCTTCTCTTCTCCAGACTGAACAGCCCCAACTCCTTCAGTCTGTCCTCATAGGAGAGGTGCTCCAGCCCTCTGATCATCCTCGTGGCCCTTCTCTGGACACCTTCCAGCATGTCCATATCCCTCTTGTAATCGGGGCTCCAGAACTAGATGCAGTACTCCAGGTGGGGTCCCAGAATGTCTGAAATACTCAGCTTTCAGCTATTATGGCTCTGGTACTCTTACTGCTTTTTTTGATGTTTGGTTATCTTAGACTTCCTTTAAAAAATATTTTCAATTTGTTTTTCCTTGATTGAAATCCCAGAGTCTTGTAAGACATGGGAAACCAATCTCACTATAACTCAGCCTACTACCTAACCCTTTCTGTGTTCTTCCATGTACACCTGCAATGCTTTGATTCACCAGGAAATTCCCAATTTTCATTAGTCTTTTATACTTCAGAAATTCTGAAGGAAATCATACTGTTATAAAAAGGCTGACTTTTTTTTTATTGTGTCTACATGCATTGCTAGGGTTGTTCCATTTTTCACTTTTTCTTTTCAGGTTTTGTCTTTACATAGTAACAAATTACCTCAGTTATATTTCTTTCTCAAGTACCCCAGCCTTTAATCATGTAAAGATTTAAAAAGTGAAAACACTTCTGTGGAAGCAGGAAAAAAAAACAACTTAGAATTGAGAAATACGGGACAATTAAAAAAAAAAAAAAGTATTAAAATAGAGAATAGCGAGGAGGGGAAAGAGAGGATGCCATCCTCCAAGGTCTTATTTGAATGCCACTGAGGATGCCCAGGAGAAACATCACTAAAGGACATAAAGTATCAGAATGAGAAACTACATGCCACATTTCTGACAGGTACAGCTAACTATGGAACAGAAAAAAGCCCTATTCAGCATAGAAGGTGAAGGGAAGAATAAAACTAATGACATTACAATCCTCTTGAGAAACCTTGTTTTGTTTATTAAATAAGGCACTCTAGTAAGATAAGTAAGAAGAACTGCTTAGTCTGGCAGTGTTAATTGATGCTGTCCTGGGAGTTTATTGTTATGTATTACTCTTTTTGTCCTTTCATGTAAAGATGTCAGCACATTGTACCTGACAGGATGTATTGTATATTATAAATTATTCTAATTGGGATAGAAAAATTGCCATCAATTCTTGCAACCCTGTATATCCAAGGCATGAATGTAATTTATGCATAATATTCATTCTGATGTATCAGGCTTATTTTATCACTGTTTCTTGAAGTCCTCAGATGAAAAGCAGTTTTTGTCCATCCAGTTAAGTTTTGACACCCCATACAAATACAATGAACATGTGTATGCAACATTGTATGTGATAGGAAATGTGGATAAGTTAAAAGGAATTGAAGTTTTTAGGACTGACACTAGGTGCTTAAAAGAGTTAAACAGAATCTTGCTCTCCTCCTTGAGCAAGGCTAGTATTGACAGCAGCGCTATAAACCTAGGTCAGGGTCAGGAAAGAGCAAGTATCACTTTATTCTCTCTTTCATCTCTTTTATCTCATGAGTGCATGGAATGCAAACATGGGCATGCTGTTGCCTTGTAAAGGTGGTTATAGCAACTTGTTTTCTTTCCACTTTCTTCTGTAGTTCTGGAGCATACAGTTTTGCAGAAGTTCTAAAGCAAAATTAGTAAGTTTCATTGCACTGCTGCTATTTGAATCCTATGAGCATTGCTTAAAAGAAGGTAACTCCCTGTCTTTATGAATTCCTTCAGTCATAGTGAGGCAGCTTGTAGTCCTTTCGATATATAAAACAGTTTGAAGGAGAAATAGAATAATTTAAAAAAAAAGTAGTGGAGATTTTTCTGAATTTCTATAAAGTGGAAAATAAGTGCTAACTTAAGTCTGTAACACTACTGAGCAGTCAACTGTATTCTGTTTTGGGTCAAAACTCCCTATGCTGAACACTTCAAGTATTTCTCTTTCAGCTAAAATTTGATAGAAGTGTATTGAGAGCAAATACTCTAAATATTTACTTGTGACAAAGCTTATTGCCTAAGTCTTTTCTGCCTAAAAGCATATATATTAACTACCAGAGCATTTCAATTACTTGTTATTTACTGCATATGCTTTCAGAAGAATTATGCATTCAAGCATATACCATCCATTTTGTTTAAAACCTCATTTGCCAAGCAGCCGTGTTTGAGGTAGGGAAAAAAGTATGATTCCCACCACTGCCATTTTTAATTGAATGACTTTGAAACAGAAATAGCTATTGTGTTGGGAAAGAGATAAAGGATCTCTGATTTACCAAATAAGCAAACTTAGGTCGTGGTTTTCAAAAGACTGAAGTGACTTGGGAGCCTAGTTTCAAGAAAAATCAATGTGACTTAGGAGATTATATCATTTAGCAGACAAAATGACTAAACCTTTTTCTTGTTTCTTTAGGAAGCAGAGCTGAGGTTACCATTTTTTAAAATGTAAGAGATGATTTCTCCCTCAAGGGCACAACTGAAATGCATCCTACTTACTGTACTACATAATCCTGTAACTGACTGTATCAGGACCCTTGCAAGTTATAGTAGTAACTATAGGATGTTTTTAAAATATTACAAGAGAAGATCTCCTTATATATATATATATCTTTTGTGAGTGAGGACTCAAGTTTAATTCCCTTTCTGTGAACAAGAGAATATGCATTCATGAGGAGCATAATCAGTGAGTTATACTGAGCAACGGTAATTTCTTCCTGTCTGTTGGATGTGACTTCTAGAATTGTTAAACAAAAGAGAAATAATATTTTGGGGTTCAGTGATTAAATTTGAAGAAGAGAATATAGGTGTGCTGCCATGGGTATGGATTTAATGTGTAGTTCATGTAAAATGTGCACTAAATTGCACATAGACACTCCTTAGAAGAGCAATGTGGGATTTCCCTCTACCTCTCTTTGACCATTCAGTCCTATTGTGTCTAGATTTATGAAAAATCATTTGCTTCCTTTTCATGCTCTCCTCACATGTAGACATTACTTGATTTAGTGTCATCAATCTATCAGCTGAATTTTTTATCCTGCATCAACAGAAGGATGACAAAGTTGGTGAGGGGTTTGGAACACAAGCCCTATGAGGAGAGGCTGAGGGAGCTGGGGTTGCTTAGCCTGGAGAAGAGGAGGCTCAGGGGAGACCTTATTGCTCTCTACAACTACCTGAAGGGAGGTTGTAGACAGGTGGGGGTTGGTCTCTTCTCTCAGGCAACCAGCACCAGAAGAAGAGGACACAGTCTCAAGCTGTACCAGGGGAGGTTCAGACTGCATGTTAGGAAGAAATTCTACACAGAGAGAGTGATTGCCCATTGGAATGTGCTGCCTGGGGAGGTGGTGGAGTTACCATCATTGGAGATGTTTAGGAGGAGACTTGTTAGGGTGCTTGGTTGCATGGTTTAGTTGATTAGCTGGTATTGGATGATAGGTTGGATGCGATGATCTTGAAGGTCTCTTCCAACCTGGTCTATTCTGTTCTGTTCTATTCTATTCTATTCTATTCTATTCTATTCTATTCTATTCTATTCTATCATGGAGAGAGGAGAAATATTTGGGGTTTATTTGCTCTTGTTTTCTGAACTTCAGTCAGTCTAGCATCATACTAACACTGAAAACTGTACGAAAATTTGTAAATATCTCATTCCTTCTATATGAAACAAGGCTGATTAGTATGAATATTTCTTTTGAATATTTTCAAAACAGGAATATATATCAAATCTTCTGCTGCTTTTTCTTCTGGGGGATTTTGGAACTTCTGAGGGACTTTGAGCATCTGCTTCTGGCAAGTTAGTCTCATCATCTCAATTTATATAAATACTCTAATAAGATTCAGATAAAAAAAACTGTGGGTACTGTTCTTGTGACCTCAGATGCCTAACAGGAAGAAAAGACAGGAATCTATCCTGACGTTTAATGTTGGCATTTGCCATGCCAGTGGAAAGATTAAATTAAATTAAATTTCTGCAATGCACTGGGAAAGAACAAGTAGCAGGTTGTGTCAGTACACAACACAGTACAGAACTTGTCTTCTGTTCTTGGGCTTTTGCTTACTTCATATCTTTCTCTGAGTCCAGAGAAGAGCAACGAAGTTGTTGAGGGGTTTGGAACACAAGCACTATGAGGAGAGGCTGAGGGAGCTGGGGTTGTTTAGCCTGGAGAAGAGGAGGCTCAGGGGTGACCTTATTACTCTCTACAACTACCTGAAAGGAGGTTGTAGACAGGCGGATGTTGGTCTCTTCTCCCAGGCAGCCAGTACCAGAACAAGAAGACACAGTCTCAGGCTGCGCCAGGGGAGGTTTAGGTTGGATGTTAGGAAGAAGTTCTATACAGAGAGAGTGATTGCCCATTGGAATGGGCTGCCCGGGGAGGTGTTGGAGTCGCCGTCATTGGAGGTGTTCAGGAGGAGGCTTGATGGGGTGCTTGGTGCCACGGTTTAGTTGTTTAGGTGGTGTTGGATTGGTTGATGGGTTGGATGTGATAATCTTGAAGGTCTCTTCCGACCTGGTTTATTCTATGTATTCTATGTATTCTATGTATATTTACAACCACTGTCCTCCTGTCTTTGGAATTCAGGATGTATATGTATTTTGAGGTAGTCTTGTCTGAATCTTGTTGTGCACCTGAGTTCTAGCAAGCATTATGGAACAGGCTAGTTTGGGAATGGCTGCATATTCCAGGGAGAAAAAAAAAAAAAGCATAAAATCTCCTGGCCCTTTAATCATTTTTTTTCATTAGAAAGGGTTGCTGTCACGTTTGGAACAAGCTGCCCATGGAGATATTGAAAAGATATGTAGACATGGAACGTGGTGATATGGTTTAGTGGTGGAATTGGCAGTGTTAGGTTTGCAAATAGGCTATATAATCTCAAGCATCTTTTCTAACATAATTAATACTGGGATTCCTATTGAATCCCACTGAATCAGGAAACTCAGAGTGAGACAGAAACCTCTAGTCTCTCACAGAGGAACTGTATGTTGACCTCCTTTCAGACCCTTCCCAACTCTTCTGTCTTCCCCAGCTGGAGGTGTACAAGATATCAAAATTCTCAGTACAAGTTTCCTACCTTGGCTGTTCCTGTACAGAGAGGGTTCCTGTTTGAAATGCTTTACTCTGCTCAGCTGCAGTTGTGTCTTAGAGCTTTCTACTGTTTCACAATTCCACCTTGTGGTACACAGTTTTATGATGTTGTATAATTGTTAGCACATAAGTCCGGAGAAATATTACTATCATATGTTTTGAATTGGTCTACAATTTGTGGACTGTAGCTATCAGTAACCTAAACACACTCAACGATACATCAAGAATATATGGCAAGCTATGCTTATTTTATGGCACATAATTTAACAGTTTAACTGTGGACTCATTTAATGGCATTGCATTATTCTACCTGGAAAAAAGAAAAATATCTATATTATTCTTGGCAAGTGCTGTGATCCAGTCCAAGTGATTTAATGGGATAGAATAATGTACACAACTGACAATATTTATTTCTGGCGCTCTCAAAAATGGAGATGAGAGTTGTTATTTCTAAAGCAGCACTGTAGGTAACTAGATACTGCTTGCTAACATACGCAATGAAGCATCTGAAATTTGCTTAGCTGCATTTCAAAACCTCTACATTTTCCAATTTATTTCTTTTAACGTCTTTTCTTTTTCCTTGCAACCTCAGGTTTGAATAGAAGAATTGGCCAAGGGAGGGTTAATATGTATGCCTGAGATTTATTGTTATGAGTTTTTGACATTTCATTTGAACCATGTATTTCAATTGAGTAAAACAAATTGAAGCTGAAAACAAGCTAGCTTTTCTCTCTCTTGTGGTCAGTACCTGGAGGTCTTTTTCTAGAGTTGAGTGTCAGTTTCTGAAACTGTGCATCTCTCATTCACTGATTGTAGTGAGATTTTGCATAGACGCTACATAAGCTGTCAGGAGCCTCTGTCAGGACAAAACCGAGCCATAAAGCATATTTAAACAGGAAAAAAAAAAGCAAAGAAAAACTTTAGTCTTTCTCTCTGAAGGGATTTGCTTATTCTATGTGCAGGGCGAAGTCCTCAACATATTGTCTAAATATGAAGTTCAGTCTAGCATTTTCCTGTTGTTTTTTTCTCTCTACTTTCCCCACCTCACAAGATTCTAACTCTATAACACACACACACACACACACACAGAGACTGACTATATCAATCATTCTTGCTTCTGAAGCAGTCTTTCATACATCCTGGTATCCCAGACATATTGCTTTGAAACCAGTATTGATGTTTGAGATTTGGTCATCAAGGTTTACTTCTGCCCTTGCAAAGAACTAATCTCTCTTGATGTATGGCATGGTGTTTCCTTCTAATAATTAATGGAAAAATGTTGTACATAGCATCACAGTTTTGCAATCTTGATATTTTAATTAATATATTTTGATCTTGTGATCTTCAGGCTCTGCTAGCTTTCTATTAGTTTTTATAAAAATCTGTTCTTATTGATAAAATCCTATTATCACATTCATAGCCTGTAAATAGTGAAGGTATAGCTCATCCTCTTTTGTCATTGGCTTCCTCCAGATTTATGTTCCTTTTATGATCTTCAGCATTAGAAGCATGAGCCTTTCACAGCTGACACATCTTTTCAGTCAAATGGACAGTTCCCCACTTCTACACCCAGGCTCTGCCCAGAAGCTGATACTTCTTTCCTTACCAAAGTTTTCTCTGACATCACCACCAGTCTCCTAAGAATAGGTTGTGGGAGTTCTCCATCAGACTCCTGTTCTAAACCTGTTGCAGGTTGTGTAAGGCCACAGCCTATGCAAAGGAGAGAATTTATTCCCTATTCAAGTCTTAAAAATGTGTTCAAGTCATTATTTAGACTACTAAAGAACGTTTACATTACCTGTCTCTCTCTCCAGTGCTATGTTCACCATTTCAGGGCTACTCTGGCTCCTGAGGCCAGGGAGTTCAGCCTGAGAGTAAGGGCTTATAATAAGCTGTCCCCATCCCAGGTCCTCCAGCAGGAGAAGACTGATGTTCTTATAAGAGAGGTTACTTCCCTCAAGCATGTTTATGGCTATGATTTTTTTTTTCTTCTCATTTTCCGAGTCTGCTTGGAGGCGTTGTCTTTTTGTTAGCATATGCTGCACCTTGTTCTTTGGGCATCAGTTTGCAATGTTCTCTTTATGTGCACGATGTGTTCACATGTGCTGTTGCTCTCTGTGTTAGCCTTGAAACTGTTTTTCCTTTCTCCCAAAGCTTTATTTCCTTAAGCAGTAATTTACTATATTTGAGTTGCCTGTAACCCTCTGGTATCAGTCTTTACCTCTACATCAAGGCTTCTGCTATCATCCTGTGTCTGTATTTCTTAAGCCAGTATATTGATTGAGGGCCTGTTGCAGAATCATGCAGTTCTATTGTGGCTAAATTTGGTAGGCTGAACTTCTTAAAACTGGCTTATTCTCTGACCCTTCAGTTATGTGAGTTTTGACTTTCACTGACTATTTTACACATTTCTGAATTATCACTTCTTTGAAACATGCCCCTGTGAAATGCAGTTAAATAAAATCTGGTCATGCTTTTTTGGAAAGTTCATGTCATCACAGGGCATTTAAGTTCCATGGTAACAAAGGAATACTCTTCCCAGTTAAAAGTACATGGCCGTTTATTATGGAAGCACATCTGGGAGGGAAATGTGCTGCATTTTGCACTGTGGTAATGGCAATATGTAATTTGGATTATATAGGATTATTTTCAAGAAGGATGTTTAAAACTGAATTCCTGCATTTATATTTTTGCACCAAAACAACTGCATTTGCATTTTAGACATTAAGCACTTAGCTTTTCCTGCTGAAATCAGTGAAAGTTGCTGAGTGTATTCTAATCATAGCAGTACTGTTATGATATGAAGAGTAACACAGCATAGTGGTCTGGGCTTTAATCATTATTCAGTCAGCTACTTGGTTCTGAGAATTATATAAATCACTGGGTTTTTTACCAATATCCTATTTTAAAAATAGAAGCAATGTTTACTACTCCCAGCTTTATATAGAAAGTCTGAAGGAAAAATACTTGGGTGTTAGGTGATAGGTTGGACTTGATGATCTTGAAAGTCTTTTCCAACCTGGTCCTATTCTATTCTATTCTATTCTATTCTATTCTATTCTATTCTATTCTATTCTATTCTATTCTACTTGATGATTAAAAAAGAATAAATAAAAGGACATTTTATCACAGGAACTTACACTGCACTTTTTGCATTGGTACTTAATGGAACTCAGTGGAATGGAATAAGTTCTGGTTTTCTCAGATATTAATTGAATTTTACTTCTGTTCAGGTTAGTTGGGTTTTGTTTATTGTTATTCTTTCCTTTCTCTTCCTTACTCTCCTCCACTCATATCTATAATATCCTTAAATGGACCACAGTTTTATTACCCAGGAAGTTCAGCTAATTATCATGAGGTGGTTTTTTTTTTTCATTCTGTTTACAGGAATTTTAATGATCTTCATAAAGTGTTTTTTAAAGTCTGAAGTGTCCATAAATGAAAGTGGTGGTACAGAAAAGTAACTTTGGTTTGTGTGAATTTTAAAAGTAAACTTGCCTCTAAAATTCAGTGTAGAATATTGATTCTCTGACATTTGTCAATGTTCTGTAGTTCATGAGTCTTTATCAGCATCATTTACCATTATCATCTGCAGCACAGATTTTACTTTTAACCCTGTCTCCACTATCATGCTTTTACAAGCTTTCCTGTTATTCACTCCTTGAAAGAAATATTTTGGGGTTTAAATTATTTTTCAATATACAGAAACACATAAAAATATGCATAAAGTCTAAAGTGTAGCATTTTAAATTTAACAACAGGCACTGGCATCCATTACAGTAGATGTTGAAAGTACTGTAATTGGAACATGGGCCAGGAACTTCTTCTGGTTAGTTGAGAATCATGTTGAATAATACCCTAAGTGTTCTCTTTCTGGCCTACAGTAAGTTGAACAATGCCAACTGCAGAAGTATAGGTATGCAAAATAAGCCCTTAAAATGCCTCTTACAGTGATTCAGGAGAGATTGTTTTCTGGACTTGCATAACATATCTGCATGTGTTAAACTCCAGCCTCCTAAGAAAATTTGGCATTTCTATTGAATAATGTGTTTAAAGAACTGTGACATTAAACAGAAGAGCACTGTGGGGTTGTTTGAAAACTGAACCGTGATTTTTCACACTTAGCAACAAACATTGTTAAAGCACTGTGGGATTCTTATTTGGCTTTGGCCCTTACTTTCTTCTTTTAGTCTTCATCCCAATTGCTTTATTTTAGTAGGAAGCATTTGGTAAAATAAAAAATGGTATTCTAAGATATAAAATTGATTTGTTAATGGTTTTGGATTTTCAGCGGACAGATGTTGTAGAAGGTTTGAGATGTTGAGAAGGTTTAAGCGAAAGAAATATCATCCCATTTTTGCTTTTAAATTTCTGACCTGCCATACTCTTTCCCCCCCCCTGCTCTTTCAAGTATCATAGTGAGCTAAAATGATGTTTAAAAATTATTACATCACTGTATGGGGTATAAGGATCCTATCTACAGATGGAACTGACTCCTCTCTGATGAGAGAAGGGTCAGGGCCATAGGAACAAATAAAAAGCCTGGCATAAATGTACTTTCTATGGTGTTCTGAAGTGTGGTGGTTTGAGCCTTAACTGGGATTTAAGAGCTCAGATGGGGGCAAGGCTGAGAATGCCTCCCCTGCTCCCCCTCCTCCTCCTTCCCAATAGAGAGGAAAAGAACAGGAAGGAGCAAATCCACCAAGAAATAATTTGGAGTCAGCTTGGAAGTAGAGAGGTAAAGAATTTTCTTTAAACAACATATATATATATATATATATATGTATGTATGTATGTATGTATAAAACAATAACAGGAAGGATTCATAAGGGTGAGGAACAAGGATAGATGGGGGGGAAAATAAGAATACAGAACCAGTCTCTTTGAAGAGGAGTAGATGTAGCAGGGAGAAGAATCAGGCCTGATCGTGTGGCAGAGCAGCAGGGAGCCAGCAGCAGTCCTCATCCAGGCAAAGGCAAGGGCCAAGAAAGCTAATGGCTGCAGTGTCCTCCTTTTTCTAGGCCTGCTGGAGAGGGAGGGGGAGTGGAACAGACTAACTCAGTTTCCCAGGGGGAAAACCCCCTCCAGGGAGGGCAATGCCCTCACAAGCCCTCCCCACCCTACTTTTAGGATGGGCATAACCCATGGCATGAAGTAACTTTATTTTTTCTTCTTTGTGTGAATTTTATCAAGCAATAGATAAGGATTAAGATGCATTTATTATAACAGTGGGAATAACAAAAAAATAGTTAAAAATAAAAAAAACATATTTCTTGGCATTTTAATTTCAGGTTTGTAACAGTGGGGCTTTTGAAGTCTTTTTAACCAAGTTTAACTTAAGCATTTTCAGGAATAAAAAAGTTATTCAATAGTCTAATACTTTCAAATTGCTGTAGACTACTTGGAAATAGGTAAATTAACTTTATTTATAGACAAAGACAAGCAAAATATGTAATGTCTGCATTCTATATTTTCACTGTACTTTTTAAAACATACAATATATAAAATTGTACTCATTTCACATAATGTACTATAATGATCTCTTAGGGGTCTGAAAAATCTAAAAACACTAGGGATCCATGCATGTGTATCAGCCATGGCCAGGACAAAATTCAACTCTCCTTGTAATTTTTATTCTTTTCACTGGCGTATTACAATGACTGCTAATTCCTTTACGCTGCCTTTTATAGTTATCCATATTTTTTCAGTATATTATATTTCAAATCACTTCCTTCCTGATACTGAATGGCAGAGATATATTTTCCTTAGATGTGAAATACTATTTTTATGTAGGATCATCACACCATAAAGTACAATGGGGTTTATCACAGTACTTCTCAGGAAGTATTTTTCAATGACTGAGGATGTGAACAAAAATTTATTTTAAAGCTATGAAGTTTAATACTTTAGAAAAACAAAGGATCTGGAATTTGCCCAGCTATTTGTCTTAAATTTACTGGATTAACACATTACAGAGACTAAAATTTGCTAGAAAGCCTGAATTTATACCTCATTACTGTAATGTTCTTCATTGTGTTGTCAGCTTGGGGCACAAGGTTGATAATCACAATGTCTACTTCCTGCAGGGGTTGCAAATGCAATTACAGATTCTCAATGAACTGATTCACCCTGTTTATGCCCAGTGACAACTTATTATGTAGGGCAGCAAGTGATACGATTCTAGGCCTCTTGATGAACAGAAATATTCTGGATAGGGCTTAGTAAGATTCGGGCAAGTAATTTCTTGTTGTCGCCGCTGACTAAAGTAAAAGACTATGGAAACTGTCAAGCAAAGAAGTGAACAATGCTTAATTTTCCCAGATAAATGAAAATCAACCTGGAAATAGATTAATTTTAAATAAAATTAAGTCAAAATTTCAGTATGAGAAAAATACCCATAGTGAGATACTAAATATTCAGAGCAACTTAATCACTTTTTGTTTGATTTGTGTAATTTTTTTATTCTTTTGGGTAAATGCCTTTTGTGGAACATATTAATGGAAATGAAAAGGCCATAGAGCTGTAACTCCAAAGTAGAGACCAAAAAATGGACTTGGGAAAATTAGGAGATTTGAGTGTAATATTCATGTATAGATAGCTATGACTGTTAGCAATTAATCATAAAATCATATAAAGTAGATATGTATCTGAAAAATAAATAAATTAATGCACTCAATAAAATTGAATGTGGTGATTTTGAAGTAAACCAAAACCTTTTTTTTGCATTGCCTTACCTGTGTATCATTTTCTTTTAAAGTGATGGATAGTATTATAAATTAAACTTGTTCTTTTGTTATGGTAGAAATCTGCCAAATTATATACTTACCTTTTTAAAAAAATCTGTCACTCCATCTCCAATTTTCTTCAGAGCCACAGGTTTCTCAGACACTAATAATATACGCAGTGCTTGGCATTCCTTGTGTCAGCTTTGCAGCAGCAGTTAATTAACAAACGCAATTCCCATAGCTATTTTGTTATGTTTGAACTCCATGTACGAAGATACTTGACAAGATAGGTGCTATACCTAGCTTGAATTTTTTTTTTTAATCAAAAACATCAATTCTAGTGTCATTTTACTCAAAACACATGAGTGGAGGAGAATGAAATATTTGCTAAGTGGAAAAAGACAAAGATGGTATTGGGAATTATTATTTTCAAGCTTACAGTTGGATACTACAATCAGTGGAGGCTTGAAAATAAACAAACAAGAGAGCAGCAAGACATCTGTGTTGAAATACACTAATGCTTCAAGCTACTATGAATTTCACTGGGAAAAACCCTAAAACTATTTCATATTCCAGCTATAATTAGTAAACAAGATCTATTCCTAGCCCTTTCCAAACCAAAACCTAAAATATTCACTGGTGTGAGAGAATGAAAGGAAAATATATCCATGTATTTCCTGTTTCCATATTTACAATTTATTTGTGTTCTAATCTGTGGAAATTATTTAAATATTGATTGGTACATAGGTGCTATCGGTTTTCATGGTATGACTGATCAGTATTTAAGATAGACTAAACCAGACATATTTAAAGGAAATAGCTTTCTTCTTTATATTTGAATTCTGATGTCTTCAAGCAAGACATTTAGAGGTTTTAGAAATTTTGTCATAATCTTTTACAGTAGTAGGAAACATAGATAAGGCTACTATCCCTCAGCTTAACTTTGATATTTGCACTTAATATGATGGGAAGGATAACAGCTGTTGCAAGAAGTCTCTTCCGTTAGCAGAATCCACAGTTGTAACAACAAATTATGGACTTGGAAATGGCCTAAAAAGTGAGTGTATTGACATTGTTTATGAATCCCCAGTTCATGCTCCATTCTTTGCTTTTATGAGTATAAATTATGGATCTTTATTTCCTCCTATTTAGAGTAAGAAGAAATACAGGAAGAAGTAGTACTGCTTGCATCTGTATGTAATTTCAGAACTGCATATCTAGGATTTGGGAATATTTTCAGTTGCCCTGAGATTGGTTTGTTGGTTTTGGGGTTTGTTTGGGATTTTTTGGTTTGTTAGTTGGTTTTGGGTGGATTTTTTGTTTGTTTGTTTTCTTTTTCTTTTTAACTCCAGTACTTTAACTACAACTCTTAGGAGTAGTATTCCTCAGACTTTATTTATGTGAGGTATTTATTATGTGAATCTAGATAGAAATACATGGGTTGTTTAAATTTACAATTATTTTGCAGATCTCTTTACAGATAGAAAGCTGTCATGGGCACAATCAGAATAAAAACATCAGAGAGGTAATTCAAAGTCATCTGATGTACAATATCCAAAATGAGTCATTTACATCATCAAAAGTGCACACTGCCATTCTTTTGCCCTGGTCATCATTACACACACACGCCCCCATGCTTTATCTGCAAGACAAAACTGAGTTCTTCCTTTTCTGTAAGACGTACCCTGAAACAGGTCTACAGGAATACAGGAATTACAGGAATATCTTCCTGCAAAATGTAGATGAGCAGAATACATAGGAACTGATTCAAACTGAAAAAATACTAAAACAGATGTTTCTCTGTATGCTTATGTGTTCAGAAATAAAGGAATATTTCTGGGAAATAAATGGTGTGCACATTGCATTTTAAGTAGTGTTGTTCAACAAATGCACAATGTGTCACACAGAACAGCATATTGCCAAGACCTTTTATCAGTCTGTTTTCCTAATGGAATGCCCTGACTATATTGATTCAGCCAAACCCAAATGAATTGAAGTCTGCCAAACTTCCCATTTAACATTGCACTCTTCTACATAATGAACAGCAAAATAGAGTAAATATCAAAGAGAGTGACCTAGTCTCTTTGAATTAGAAATTTAAATGGCTCTGCAGGCTTGTCAGCCTTTCAACAGTTATGTGGGATCTTAATGCCATATCTGAGGAAGTGTCTCATATCTATGTGATCTTTTGAATGGGATACTGCAGTAAAAGCAATTGGGACTGTGAGTGTTCTTCACCTGTGAGTTTCACTTTCTATTTAAATACTTATGAATTTACTGAGAACCCTATTTGTCTACAACTGTTATGTGGGAACAGTTCTAACTATCAGATAATGGGTACAAATTATTTTTAGTTAACACCTGTTTTGATCTAGATTATTCACCAGGTAGCCATATTCTGAGTAAATCACATTCTTATTTTTGTGTTTTTACTGACCAAATAATGTGTATGTAAAGAATCTGGCTTGGGAAGTGTCTGTAGTGTGTTAGCATGACAGGTAATTAGGCAATTTGACAGAATGTCAGAAACTAATTGAGCTCAGATCACATCAATGAAGCTTTTTCAGCTGAGGCTGTGTCTTCTAAAATGCACAGTAGAATTACATAAGACAATATGACATGTACAATTTTAACTGGAATCTCTAATTTAAAATATTTAAAGCATGTTTAGAATAATTTGTGAATCTATACAGACATATTTTTATCCCATTAATTAAGTCTCTTCAGTGGGTTGTATAATGACTTTCTGTCAAAGATATAAATTGCAAAAGTCTCTGCACATATAAATATTCAAGCAACTTTTACAAAGAGGTTTAGCTTTATTAGAATGAATGTGATTTGATGAACTCTTATTCTTAGAGTTGTAGTAATTTTGATGTGATTTCACAATTTTAACCAAAGTATTTTCACTAGATAATTTCACTCATACTGTAAATGCTTGTAAAGTTGTAGACTAGTTGTAGACTAGACTTGCAGATTAATGTTAGTTTGTAATATGAAGGCACTGGTTTTGCAGCTAAGTAATTTTATGTTAGAAACCATAAAGTGTGTCCAGTGAAAGATGATTTGTGTCAGCTGAAACGGTAGCCTGAAGAAACACTTGGTAGGTTATTACTTTAGTTACTGCAACCTTGAAGTGTATGTTAGTAAGCTGAGAGTAAAGATGTCAAGAGCACAGCTGAGACTGATCACTAATACTTTCTAGGATCAACAGGAATCCGTTCCATGTGTCTTTCTTCTGAAGTTCATCTGAAATTGAAGTCATAGTGACTGTGGGTTATTTCAAGATACTAGTAATTTCTAGGAAAAACCCCTTTGTTTTTCTTATGTGTAACATCCATAACTAGGAATTTGCATTCAAAGTTTATTGTCCTTCAAAGAACTGAAGCTATACAAAGTTAAATTTGCCAATGCAATCTCTGTGAAAATTGGATGTCAGTGTACCATGTTCACACACTGGTAGCACAGCATATTGTTAATTCTTTAGTACATTAGTGTTATATTAAATAATATTTAGCAGAAAAAAACTATATTTTTTTTTTTTCAAAACAGGTAATCACATCTCTAATTACTAATACCTGCACTGAAGTGCAGCTTCCAAACTATGGTTGCAGGCTGAAGCACAGAATTTCAGAGGGTTGATGTTGGGTAGGACTTCTGCACCTGCTCATGTAGAATCACATAGAGCTAGTTGCCCAGGACCATGTCCAGGTAGCCTTTGAGTATCTGCAAGGATGGAGATACTCCCTGCACTGCCTGTGCTAACACTCAGTCACCTTCACAGTCAAAAGTGTTTTCTCATGTTCAGACAAAACCACACGTGTTTCTAATCTGTACCCATTGCTACTTTTCCAGTCACTGAACACCACTGAAAAGAGCCTGGTTCCATCTTTGCTCCCTCCCTTCAGATACTTATATACATTGAGACCCCCACTGAACTTTCCATTTTCCAGGCTTAGCCTTTCCTTGTAGAAGAGATGATCCTGTCTCTTATTCATCCTTGTGACAGCTCACTGGATTCTGTCCAGAATGTTCAGGTTAGTCTCACACTGAAGAGCCCCTGACTGGACATGGTACTCCAGGTGTGGTCTCACTAATGCAGAATAGGACATCCATTCCTGGGGACAGGGATAGCAAATGACTGTCTCCAGCACCACAGATGGGGATGTACAATTTCTAAATGAATGGAACGGATACAAAAATGTTCAACTTTTTTTTCAATGTTTTCAACTCTTTTTTTTTTCCCCAGAAACACAATGTTATGTATATAGTTCAAATTATGTTGATGGTTTGTGTCATAAATATGTGCATTGTTGACATGTGGGTTTATTCTATGCATGCAAGTAATTATTCTAGATAAATTGGAAAACTGTAGCTGTGCTCAAGGTTTGCAACTATGCCCACTAAATTACTCTATGTAATTACTCTCTTTTAAAGGTATTTGCAGCAGTTTTCATGTCTATATACAGCACTAGTGGAAAAGGATTATGTGTTTACTTTGAACTGTCAGTGGCTTTTTTCTCCCACTCCACATTTGAAATCTTCACCCGTGTTTTACTGCATTTGACAGGTGAAGAACATTCTGTTGTGCTCAAAGAAATTATGCTTACCTAATCTAAAACTCCTACTGCTAAACATTGTGAGGGTAAAGTGGAATCTGGAAAAGATTATATTGACCTGTTAGTACTGCTAGTGATACACTTTTAAAATTATATTCTTTCTGCAGTGTAGTTCTTTAAAAGCATGAAGGTGGAATAATGAATCCATTACATTTTCTGATAACTCCCTGTTAATTGCCATGGGAGTCATTGTGCTATACAATTCACTGAACTTACTGAATAAGGACGCAAGCTTCTGAAACAGAACCTGGAAAGTACAAGCAGCAAATTGCAACGACCACAATGTTTTTTATTAACTTGGTTTTGTGCTGAAAACCAGCACACACCACTGTAGCTTCTTTTCCAACGCTGAACACGCTTCTTAATTTCAGACATAATTGTACAATATACTTACTTACTTATATCATTCTTGCATATGCTGTGAGATAGCTTGTCTAGAAATCTAGAAGGTGTTGTTTGATATTGAATGTAGTGTAGACAAGAAAAGTGACACTCCTGGCTTCAGGCCAGAACTGCTTAAAAGTAGTTACACTGGCATAATAATAAGACTTTTGTTTTACAAGTTTAAATTTGACAAGCAGAGCATGTACACAAGGGTGAATAATCCTGCCGTGATGCTTCCAAAAAAAACCCCAAACAAACTTGATTCTCATAGTTTTAAACAACTTGCTTATATACAGATTCATGTTTTCATGTACATACAGGGTTTTAAATTATTGTTTATACTATCCATAAGCATCTTCTAGTGTTTTGTATGTTCTAAAACAGAAATAGGAACTTTAAAGTATGTGGTGTCGTGCTCCTTTTAAAATTTGTAAACTTTTTTATCACATTCATAGTGATACTACAAGTTCATGGTGTTACAACTTCCTTCATGCTCCAGTTACTAGTCCTTTTTAGATTCAATAATTTTATAGAAACATGAAATGTGATATGTCACCTTCTGGCCAGGATTTCTGAATCTGCTATAAATTTATATAACTTGCAGAAATTATAGTTAAGCTTTAGAAACTACTGTGAGATCAAATGAAAATAAAGACTGAAGCTCAGGAAGGCTATATGAAAAGCTGAATGTAATAAAAGAAAGAAGGCTCCAAAATCCAGAGAATTAAACTGAAAGATTTGTATTGGTTTCTTGGGATTTTGGATTAGGATTCCTCTTCATCTTTATCAAGATTGCCTTTACATATTTCTGCTGTTACAATTCCTAAATCTAATCCCTTTATATATCATACACATGTAACCAGTGGAGTCTCACCAGAACAGCTGCATTATATACTCAGTGTTTCAATTATGTCATTACAGGCACAGGCAATTTTCTCTGCTTATCCTATAGTTCTGTTTTCCCCAGGAGAAAAGAGTATCAGCTATTTTCATGTGTTATCCTTCTTCCCTCAGCCAAAATCTGTATAATCCTACAGCATTTCCACTCTTGATGACTAAAAGAAAAGGTGAACCCTAGTATGTGGACATTTCAGGTCCACAGTAGAGATAGAACAATTTCGGCTTTAACCATTATTCAATGCTTAAGACATTGAGTTATGTGAGGAAAGATATAGATAGATGATAGATTGATAGGTAGATAGATGGATGGATAGATAGAGTGTTGTTGGTGGTTGTTTTTTTTTAAAGACAGATGAGATGGCATTTTGAGGACAAGAAATGGACACAGTTGAAAATTAACTTTTATTTATTATTTTTAGCACATTGGAACTGTGTAGATTTGACATGTTTTGATAATGGCCTGGAACTAAACAATTCAGCATTTCAGTTGCCAAAATTTGGAAACAGACTAGGATCCAGGTGGTATGGTTCAAGCCAACTTCATCTATGATATATTTTCAACTGGGAAAGATTCTTGCTACAAAATAATGGTAGGAAGCATTTTTGGTAAAGCATAAATAAAGGGCAAATAAACAAAAGAATTGCATATACTTCACAATGACACTCTTTAGCTTTTAGTAGAAGAATTTGGTTATGAGCAGTAATGCATGGTAAGATACAAGAGAAATATCCCTACTATAATATGACCAAGATTATATGACAGTAACCCATGAATGAAAAAACAAACCAACACCACCACAATTTAATGAAATGCAGTAGAAACTAGCTATAACATTATTAACTAGCTATAACATTATTAACTGCAGCAAAACAAATTAGATAATTTAACATCTCTCTAATATTCTAGTAACTAATTTTTGTGATTTGAGTGTTGCATTTACCCATCTTCTTTTCATCTACCTCCATAAAATCTCATCATGCCAGTTACTGCTCAACTGGGAGTTTCCAATTCCAGATGAAAAGCAGATAAAGAATCCTGAACATGGATGTTTCTTCCTCTTAAATAAGTTTCACAGTTCATTCTGCAGCTTGAGCATAAACAACCTCATTTTGCCACATTAATTATGTCATTAGAAACAAGCAACATTGACGTTAAGATGCTGTACCTATAGACTATGAAACAAAATAAAATGGTCAAGTTTTCTCTTAAATCATATAATCATAGAATTGTCAGGGTTGGAAGGGACCTCAAGGATCATCTAGTTCCAACCCCCCTGCCATGGGCAGGGACTCCTCACACTACAGCAGGTTGCCCAGTGCCACATCCAGCCTGGCCTTAAAAACCTCCAGGGATGAGGCCTCCACCACCTCCCTGGGCAACCTGTTCCAGTGCCTCACCATCCTCATGGTGAAGAACTTCTTCCTAACATCCAATCTGAATCTACCCATTTCTATTTTTGTTTTCCATTCCCCCTAGTCCAATCACTCCCTGACACCCTAAACAGTTCCTCACCCCCTTTCTTGTAGGCCTCGTTCAGATACTGGAAGGCCACAATAAGGTCTCCTCGGAGCCTTCTCTTCTCCAGAGTGAATAGCCCCAACTCCCTCAGTCTGCCCTCACAGGAGAGGTGCTCCAGCCCTCTGATCATCCTCGTGGCCCTTCTCTGGACACCTTCCAGCATTTCCAGATCCTTGCTCTAATAGGGGCTCCAGAACTGGATGCAGTACTCCAGGTGGGGTCTCACCAGAGCAGAGTAGAGTAGAACCACCTCCCTCGACCTGCTGGCTGTGCTTCTCTTGATGCAGGCCAGGATGTGATTGGCTTTCTGGGCTGCAAGGGCACACTGAGAGCTCATGCTGAGCTTCTCATCCACCAGCATCCCCAAGTCCTTTTCTTCAGGGCTGCTCTCAAGCCAGTCACTGCCCAGCCTATACTGGTGCCTGGGATTGCCTCGACCCAGATGCAGGACCTTGCACTTGGCCTTGTTGAACCTCATGAGGTTGTCATGGGCTCACCTCTCCAGCCTGTCCAGGTCCCTCTGGATGGATCCCTTCCCTCCAGCGTGTCTGCTGCACCACACAGCTTGGTGTTGTCAGCAAACTTGCTGAGGGTGCTCTCAATGCCACAGCCCACGTCACCAACAAAGATGTTAAACAAGCCTGGCCCCCGTACTGATCCCTGAAGGACTCCACTTGCCACTGGCCTCCACTTGGACATGGACCCATTGATGGTGCAGCCATCAAGCCAATTCTTTATCCAAATCAGTATGATACTCATAGCTCTGAAGTAAACTCCACAGTATCATGCCTAACTGAAGGCTGCAGAGGGAGCCATCTGGGCCATGTAGGCAGCATGGAGCAGAGCGCAGTGAGAGCTTGGGGGAATGGACTGTGTTGAGCTGGCAGTCAGTGTGGGCAGTGCAGAGCGGAGGGAGCAGCGCAACAGGGCCAGCAGAGCAGAACCGTTGGGCACACTGCTAAAATGAGCCTGCCAAGAAGTTGTAGTTCCCCCATCACTTCTTGTGGGGAAGGGGCAGTGCCCCCAGAGCTGTGCAGGGTGCAGTGTGCACATTGGCCTTTCAGTAGTGCTGTTGCAGTGCTTTTAAGCCCTGCAGTCAGGCCATGTCACACCCTGCTCGAGACAATAAGGCAATTGGGATTTCACAGGTGGTTACCCTGTCAGCACCCATGCCTCATCAGTGCCACCTGGGAGAGCTCCTGGCTAGTCTCTGCTGTCCTGGCATTTCCTTGCCTCAGGGAAATCTGCTGTGTCCTGCGATCTGCCACTGCACTGCAGGTGGAACAGCTGGAGCAACTGTTCAGTCGCTGACCAGCCTTGAAAACAACATGCAACAGTCTCAGCTGTAGAATATTTAGGTAAGTCTCTTGAGGAGAAGTTTATTACCCTTCACAGTATGATATATTTTCAAAAGGGAGACAAAGTTTTTCCTGAAGCACAGAAATCACTAACTTACGTAAACAACTTACATGTTCCCTACATTTTGCATGCTACCTTGTTGATGTTTATGAATAACTAGGATCTCAAAGACATTTGTGACTCCTTCAGTATATTCTCCTTGATCCTTATGTCTACTTTTGGTATTTTCTTTCAATTTCACAATTGAGTCCACAGCAAAATGTTTCCTTCTGTGACAGATGGTTTCGGTATTAGTGATAAAATCAGTATAATTAATGTTTCACAAGAATGTAGTAATAGAATGTTGTTAATATTGATAGTGTTAAACAGATGGGGTGGAGTAAAATATTTAACTGTTCATCCTTTGTGGCATAGTGAGCATTAAAGCTTAATAGTTGGTTTGTGAGAACATTCAGAGTCTTTAGATGTGTGCTGATAATCATCTTCTGACAGTCATCTTCTTCAGTATTCTTGTGAGTTACTTTTCTTTTTCAGACTGAAGTCTAAAAACTATCAGTGATGACAACTGTTATGGGTCAACACATATTATTCATTACTTTTCCTAAATATATAGAAATGAGAAAAAGAAAAAAATAATAGAGCATGGTAGTGTGAGGAGTGGTAATAGCTGGCTTTGAATGATAATTACGGCAGCCTGAGTCAGATAAGTTTGAAGGATTCCACCCCTTCTGTCCCTGTTTGTAATGAAGCAGAAACAGTCCCAAAGCACAGCACCTGAGCCCTTCTTCAAAGCCAAGTAGAAGCAGCCCTCTATGGTACATGGAGAGCACTAGAACCACAATGGCAGTAGTTGAGTCCAAGGCACATTTTGGGGTTTCGTGAACTATTTATGAAAGAATACTGACAATTGCTATGCAAAATCCAAAAGCCCCCCAATACCTGAAATATTTATTGAATGAGTGGCAGTCAAAGGCAGAATGACACATTTTATAACTGTAGCATGCATTCAGCCAAATTACATTTGCAAATGTGTGTTTGGAAGCTATAGACCTAAGAATAAAATAACTTAATGGGTTGAAATTGGTTTTGCTAAGGAAAAACGTATCTATGCCAGCAGCTTGTATATGAAGTTACAGCCTGTTTCAGCCCAATGCATTTCAAAATGACCAAGATATTAAACTCTCAAACAAGGTTGTCAGACAACAAATCAAGCCACAAATTAGCCTTCTAATCTGGTTACAGCTGCCAAAGTGCAACTGACAATTGATTTGCTGTTTGCCGTCCAGCACAAAAGGTCATATATTCTCTTTGATGAGAGTCAATGAGTGCATTAAGTATAGAGAAGCCTGTGTTCCATTACAAATAGCCCTAAATTACTAGGGTCATTATTTGTATGGATAAATATACGACTAGCAAAGTGCAAAACAGAATGTATATGTAACTCTTCTGTGTTTATTCACTTGCAGGAAATGTGTATTTTTTTTTTTCATCAGGTATATGGCATTTGAGGTCATTCAATGTGCTAGCAATCATAACTGTTATAGGAGTAAATATTTTCAGGAAGTATAGAGTACTGTGTTTATTTCTTGTAGTTAGTTATTTATTGTCCAGTATTTCTGATATGAATTCAATAACTTTTCTGAGCTTGGTGGAGTTAGGTAATAGTTTGACTTGATGATCTTAGAGGTCTTTTTCAACCCAAACAGTTCTATTACTCTGTGTATGATTTTTCACTTGTTATGGACTGATTGTAATATTCTTGCTTAGAAGATTCAGGATGTTACTTGTGTGGTTTGGAGCATTTGAGCAGAGCAAGGAGTTAAAAAAGAAAACCTTAGCAACTCTTCAATTAATGAAAATAATATTGTGTGAGGGGGTAATTTGTGTTACTTGTCTTGGAAAAACAATATTAGGAAAATATTTTTGTGGAGGACTATGGTTAACCTGTGTCCTGCTCATGAAAGGAATGCTCTCAGGTGATGACAGAACAAATATAGGAAAAGTTTTTTGTTGGTGGTGGGTTTTGTTTGGGTTTATGTTTGTTGGTTTGTTTGCTGTGATTGTTTGTTTGTTTGGTGGTGGTGGTTTTTTGTGTTTTTGTACTCTATGGGAACAACATTGGAAAATCAGCTGTAGGGAGACTAGGTAGAAACTTGTGAAATTCTGTTAACAGAAACCTAATTAGAAAACAAAAAAATAAAGGCACAGTCAAAAAGTTTGGTCTATTAAAATAAGAAATAGAAGATTATAAAGAAATGTTGCCAGGATAAATCACATATAAAGCAATAAATTGTTTTCTTTGACGTATTCTAAGAATAAATTAATGCTTCCAGACTAAGTTACTAGACTCTGTGTAGTAGCAACTTGCTTGCTTGGTTGGTTTTGTTTTAAAGACAAGTTACTTAATCTCAAAGGCAATACCTTATAAAAGAAATGCTGACCATTGTAGCTACTATAGTATAAATGCTATCATTATATTAATGGACTGCAGAACAACCAGCTGTCTGAACAAGGAGATTTAGACTGGATGTTAGGAAGAAATTATTCATAGAGAGAGTGATTGCCCATTGGAATGGGCTGCCTGGGGAGGTGGTGGAGTCGCCATCATTGGAGGTGTTTAGGAGGAGACTTGATGGGGTGCTTGGTTGCATGGTTTAGTTGATTAGCTGGTGTTGGATGATAGGTTGGATGCGATGATCTTGAAGGTGTCTTCCAACCTGGTCTGGTTTATTCTATTCTATAGGAATGATACGCTATTTAATATAAAACAGGAAGAAAAACACGTGCTGGTGTGCACAGAAGTATTTACCTATTCTTTTTACACTGCTTTTTCAGTGTTAATTTATATAAATAGTTAATTTCAGGGGAAAGAAAGTAGAGCATTCTTCAAAATGTGCTTCCTTGTTACTATATTGCTTTTCAGCCAATGCTCACAAGGAATAAATATGTTCTGTTCTCCTTTATACTTACCTGTATCACTCCTTGGCCATACAGGCTTCAAGAAAAGGGAAATACCTGTTACTTTCAAAATAATTAGAGCATAGGTGAAAGCATGGATTCTTTGGCAGACAATACTGTGATAATAAGAGAACAAAAATATGATTGCTAGCAAAGTGAACATCTGAAATTTCCTATGTCCTCCTATGAAGATGTACCTCAAGAAAAAATTGAGAAAACCTGGGAGAAAAGCTTCCAAAGGACTACACGATAATGCAGTTGTGAGATAAGAAACTGTGGAGAGAATATGAAAAGCAAATAGTTAGACTCTAGTAGAGTAACAGAGACTGTGACAGTGAAATTCAAAAGAAATAGTAATGTTAGGTCACAGTAAGTGGTAAAAAAGTTATTTTCATATGAGTAACAGCAATAGCCTGCTGCTTCAGCTAGCTCTAAACAACAGATCACAGGATAAGGAAATTAATATTTGCCCTTGAAATAAACAGCTCAGGCGTATCTTTAACTAATATTCACCACTGTTAATGTTAGGTTAACATCAGGTCCCTATATATTGCATGATAGGTACCACAGCATGTATGGTAAAAGCTCATGAACTATTAGAAAAGTTTTAAACTATTAACAACAGTTAACAGTGGTTCTGAAGTGTGTTACTAGCTGGTTTTGCTTGTCGAGTGGCGTATAGAGAGTATTTTATCAAAGCTTGTGTGAAGTCTAGAGTTCCTTGTGAATCTATGTTCACAGGAAACATTCCCTCTACATTCATCTTTCCCTCAACAGGTTTCTGATACTTGATACTGACATGGAAAGCTCAGTGTGTTCCTGTCTCCCTGCAGTTCTTTCCAGAGCTAACTTGTTACTCTGATCTATTGTATTTCGGAACACTACATTGTTTAGAAAGTCATGTTCATTTTTAAAATGTTTTTCTCCTCCTATTCATAACATTGAATGTACAATAGAAACAATTGTTCATTGTTTTGAATTCTGTTTCAGTCATTAATTTAGTCCCTGGTTCAGCAAGATGCTCTGCATGAGCACAGGCATTTTGCCTGCATATAGAAATTATATGATCTTGGGCATATAGAAAGTGGTATTTTCTATATTATTTTGCTTCTATTTCCTGAAACTATGGTATCATATTATCCTTTTTCTCTCTTTCTACCTCCCTCTTTGTCTTTCATGCTCTCTCTCTCTCCATCAAGTTATTACTCAAGTACCACAGCTGAAAATAGTGGCATATGTTTAGTAAGTAAATCTACCTAACACCATGAAAATAAAATGAGATAAGGACCTTCTGTACTGATGGAGCAAAATGGGTGTTTAATTGTATATGGTGTATGAAGTCAGTGGTGGAAGTGATGACAGTGTATTGACTTGCAGGCAGAATTTCACTGAATAGCATGACATTGCTTTGATATGAAACCATCCTCTGGTTACTAAATATTCAATATAAATAAGACCTTTTTTATGATTATTATTATTTCTGATGAGTAGGAACATTTATATAGAACTTCTTGTATTCACAATGAAAGATTTAAATTGACAATATGCCCTCAATAATAGGGCCAAATGTAAAATACAGGGGAAAAAAATCATTCTGCAGTAGTTTTGAGTGGCATATTAACTTATACAATCAAGACTTTTGTTGTGAAGTAGACCTCATTTGATTCAGTTATAACTGTCTAAAGGAAAAATTATTATAGTCTTGTGTCCCTCATGTCATAGTGTGAAATCAAATACATTTCACATTCATACATATATTCTAGGATAATGAGGTGAATTGCCCATGGAACTCAAGGTCTAAACACCTATACATTCATATATTTTCACTATAAACAATACATATTTTAAGGAACCATTCAGTAGTTTCCATGAGAGGTTTACATTAAAGTTATTCTTAAGCAACTACCTTTCACATACTATCAGCAAAGGTTTTTTTTAAATATGAGGCCAGTGAGGGCCAAATCTCTGTTTTCTTAAAGGAAAGAAAAAGGAGGAAAGACTGTTTCAGAGGTACCAACCTGGTTTTCTCATTGTTCTCCATCTTTTGCATTTCTCAGTAGGAATATGTATTTCCAGACAAAAGGAGAACTCTGATTCTATAGCAAGTTTCAAAGACTTCAAAAGTTCTGGAATATAATGCTCATTTAAATAAAAATGAAGGATTAAAAAAGATTTTTAAAAGTAAAGAACAATGAGCTAGAACATAATTCTTTTTGCTTTTGTTTCTTTTTTTTCTAAAGAATCAAGTTTCTTTGACTGTTTTTGGGGGGAAAATGGACAAAAATTATTATTATTGTGGTTTTCATTTGGAGCTTTTAATCAGATTTACATTGTGTAATTTATGACAGAATGTTTTCCAAGGAGTTAGTATATTCCCTCAAAAAATATTTTCAGTTGTTTCAACCAAACGAATGAGAAGGGTTTCAGTCTCCATAGCATGTCAAGCTCTGACTGTGTCCTGGGTTAACACAGCCCACTCTCACAAGCCCTCCTCCCTCCCACACAGATGGAAGGGAAAATGGGCTGAGATAAGGAATTTAATGAGGTGATAAGATGCATAATTAACTTAGCCTATTTGCTAAGATAAAGAACAACACCCCAAAACCAGAAACCAAAAGCAGCAACCAGAACAGGAAGCCTGTCATGTTACAATCTGAACTCCAAGCTGCCTGAGACTTTGTTCTAGCCAGCATTTTAATTGTAAAGCTGGCTTGATGGCAGCATGGTATGGAATATCAGCAGCAGATTCAACTCCACCAACTGATAATTTTCTACTGATTTTAAAAGTTGATAATGATCCATGATGATTACTTTATAAAGATCCTGTGTAGTCTATATAATGTCATTTTTAATTTTATTGGTGTACATATGCAAACAAAACCAATACTGGCAAAACTGTAGTCAGTTTCACTTAGTGTCTTACAGATACAGTGCTTTCTCCAATTTGTTATATATGAATAATTAAAACTAGTCCAGTGTGTGAATACTTAATTTGAGAAATTTGTGGTACCTTATGAACAATGCCATTACTTCTGTGCCATGGTAGATTCCCTGGTTTTGCTATCACTTGCTTGCAGTTTATCATATGACTGCAAATTTTGTACTGAAGGAACAAAGCAGAAGCCGGGGCTCAGGAAGAGGCAAAAGTAAGCACTGTCACTAGGAAGGATGCTTCTTTCTATAAAGTGTTATTAAAAGGGGAGAAAAAATAGAGTTTCAAAATGTCTATCAATGATCAGTAGATTCTTTAGATTCTGGCTACAAAGATATGTTTTATGAATACAAAAATTAAGTAACCATACCCAGTATTCCATTTCTGGTTAAATATTTCTCAGGATACGTAAGTAGTTTTGAGGGTACCAAATCTACTTTTAAAACATGTTCTTGTTTTCAACAGTATTTCTAAAAACCTGCTGGTCCTTCTCAAAAGTTTTATCATATCCACTCTTCAAAATCTCTAGGAATATCCCTACTGGAGGACAATCAGCTTAGTTTGTTCTATTCAGTTGGAAGTAGCTAGCTAAAATACCTATCTTAGCATCCTTTTCTTCCTCCTAACTGTGCGTATTTATCTGCAACAATAATTATTTAGACTATATAGCAAAACCATTCACGTAAATATTTATTAGCTGAACAAGCAGTCAAACTAGTTGTCTACTGTGTTTCTTATTTCTACTTGTTTTCAGCCTATGCCTAAGACTAAGGAGGTAGAATATTAGTGTCGTATCACAGGTAAATGTTAATGAGAATATCAGTAGTTCTTGTCCACTTTATCAAATAATGGGGTAATTATTCTTGTCCAAGACACTTTCTTGCACTGTGATGTTGTTTTCCTTTACCTTTCTGTGATCATTTCCAGACACATTCACCCTGCAGATCTGTGAGCATCATAACCATTTTAGTTTTCAGTTTAAATTTGGCTAGCTCTTCTTACTGTTATATGACAGATAAAAGGCATTTTGTCAAACAATCCATTTTCTAAGATAGACAATCTCTTAGTTACTTTCCAGAGTAAATATTGAGTTTATTCCTAGCTGACTAGAATCACATTTTTTTTCCTGCTATGAGCAGACCAAGACAGAAGCTCTCTTATACACAAGAAGGCTCTTATCTTTACATCGATTTCTATCCAAAGTGTATGTCTGTCTATTGAACTCTTCATCTTTTTTGTCTTGCCATGTTTGAGGGAAATCTGAAGGAAAGCAAGAAAACAAATATATTAACATCCATCCCACAGTATCAAAAGAATGGAGTGTGGGACTTAATTTGCAATGTTTTTGCAAACAACTTCATGGAAATAATAGTTGCAGTTAAATAATTCACCAAAACATATCTCCATTTACAGTTCTGCCAATGGGCTTTGCATAATGAATTTTGCAGGACTTTATCTCCACTATTCCATCTATAATACCAGATAATGATGTTCATCTTTGTATATTTCTTCAGTGGCTTAAAGTATGAATTATATAAATCCTTGAACATCATTATTTTGGTTTGTATCGTTATGCCTTGCATGGATTTTAAACTGAAGTCCAAATTTTCTTCAGCAAATGCAGTTTTCTCTTATCACTGGAAAGCCATACCTCCTTAAATGCCAATTTTGTGGAATCACACTTCCAATCATTGTAATTTTTGATGCTTATGCTAAACTGTCTAACGTGAAACAAGAATAATTTAATTCATCTTGGAATCATAGAATCAATAAGTTGGAAGAGACCTCAAAGATCATCAAGTCCAATCTGTCACCACAGACCTCATGCCTACTATGCCATGGTACCAAGTGCCACGTCCAATCCCCTCTTGAGCACCTCCAGGGACGGTGACTCCACCACCTCCTTGGGCAAGACATTCCAATGGATAGCAACTCTGTCTGGGAAGAACTTTCTCCTCAACTCAAGCCTAAACTTGCCCTGACACAGCTTGAGACTGTGTCCTCTTGTTCTGGTGCTGGTTGCCTGGGAGAAGAGGCCAACCCCCTCCTGGCTACAACCACCCTTCAGGTAGTTGTAGACAGCAATAAGGTCTCCCCTGAGCCTCCTCTTCTCCAGGCTAAACAATCCCAGCTCCCTCAGCCTCTCCTCGTAGGGCTTGTGCTCAAGGGCTTTCACCAGCCTCGTTGCCTTTCTCTGGACATGTTCAAGAGTCTCAATATGCTTCTTAAATTGAGGGGCCCAGAACTGAACGCAGTACTCAAAGAGTGGCCTTGAAACAGCTTTATAGCACTGAAAGTTTTCCAGAACTACTGCTGGAATTTTATTGCTTTCATTTCTAAGTGCTTGGTGGTTTGTCTTTGTTTTGCTTTGTTTTTCAGATAACATGCCTATTTCACATTTACTGACATGTCATAAGAAGGAAATTTGATTTCAAGTCAGTTCTAGTGGAAGCCTCTATAAAAGTTGGACACTTTATGTTAGGTTTTGGTGCCCTTCTGTAGTTTCCTATTAGCAAATTCTAATAGCACAAAATTAAAAACAAGCAAAGAAGTTATTTTAAATTAAGCTTGTTTGGGGATTTTTGGTTTGGCTGGTTTGGTTTGGTTTGGTTTTGTTGGTGAAATAACCAAAACACTTTTAACACAATCTGTGTATCTGTATTATGTTTTCATGCTGTATTCCAGTGTTTTACTTCTTTAGCATCACCTCTGTTTTATGACACTTCATTCCGCACACCACTGAATGATAACAATAGCCCTTAGAAGCACTGCATTTGTGTTCTCTACATCTTACTATTACTTTTGATCTTATGGTGGCCACTTTGGTAACACTATTGCCAGGAACAGAGTAGAGCAGTAACAGCAATCAGGTGAATCTCAGCAATACTGTGATCCAGACGAACCTGCACTTTGACACTGTGATAACAAGCTGGACTAGCAAATGGAAAGATAAGGTATCTATTTCTGTTGCATGGCAGTCTTTCAGATTACATTTTTAAATGCAGGAAGTTATTTAGCAACTAAATTATGTATCTGTTATTCAATATTGAGTAACTATTTTTTCCTTACGACATCACAAGCCATAGCTAATAAACTGTGGATTTTTTGTGTGTGTTTTTGTTTTCAGATTGCGTCACTGCTATTTGCCTTCACTATGTTCTTCTCAATATTCAAGTGTCTCTTTTTAATGGAAATCATTGCTTGTTAATTATTTTTGCTAATGATAGAAGCACAATGGTTTACTTTGAGAAGTATTTTACTGATGAATAAGGACACTTTTCTTTTTTTCCCCTTTCTTATAACTGAACCCTAACCCTTATGCAGTTTAAGGTGGATGTTTCCTAAGTCTTCAAGTGCAAAATTGTCACACCAGAAGACTGTATGTATGTGTAAAAAGTGATGATGAGGGAGATCTATGCAACATTGCAGCACCTGATTAGTTTTATAATACTATTTTAATGCTCTTTTAAGGATGGGTTAATAGATTAAGATATTGCAAAACCAGAAATCAGAATTTTGGTAGAAGTCAACAACATTCAATGGAATCAGCATTTTATTTGTCTGTTCAAAACAATCTACAGTCCACTCGTGTGTGTGTGTGTGTGTGTATATATATATATATATATATGAGCAGAAATACACATCAGAAAATCCCTTTCTGTGGCTTTTAAGTGAATACAGAGGGTTGGAAAGCACAGTGTGGGAGTTACTTCTAGCTCTACTGCTGACTTGGTTATTTTCCATGTTTCCATCCTGCTCTGAGTGGCCCTGCTTTAGCAGGGGTTTTGGACTAGATGATCTCTGGAGGTGACTTCCAAACCCCATCATGCTGGGATCCTTCGATTATATGAAATTACTTTGCAGGCAGAAGTCAGATTCACACCCATACACAGTTCTAATTTGACTGGAGAGCCTCACTGGGGAGCTCATAAGCCTATGACATAAGAAAGAATGGGGTTGGTGGCAATTAAGTGCAGTTAATAATTACTTACATTTGATTTCTAATGTTAAATGGCCAGGTAGTGTAACTGCTTTCATAGATTTCATGACAAACACTGAATGGAGCATAATAACTTTTTTTTTCATGGAAATATAACTAGTTTGGTCAAATGTATTTTCCAGACAGGGACACATCCAGACTTGTTTAGTGTCCTTGAAGAGGCAGAGAATCCTATTTTTCAGTAATTTGATCAATGGTCACACAGTCTTATTTTCAAGTTCCTGCCATACATTCAGCTTTCAGCTGGCTGTAGCTAGATGTCTTGGTTAGAATTTTTCCTGCTCACACCTGGAAAGCTTTCTTGTTGCGGGTCAGATAATCACAATTTTGTTGTTTCTGAAGTCAACTATTATCACTGAATTTCATTCAGTGAGCTGGGATTAGTGGCCAGCACTGTACAGCAACACATCACCAGTTCCTGAGGGAGTCCTGTGGACTCCTGTCTGACATGAAGACCTCCAGCTGATGTTTCTAGAAGACATCACCTCTGCACCCCTTCCTCTTCTTCCAGTGAAGTCAGAACAGGACACCAATAAGATTCCAATCTAAAAATTATTCCCTTAAGAGCATTTGGAAGTGTATCACTGGCACTATGTCTTGCAGAAATTTTGTTTCTGGTCACAGTGATATTAAAGTGAGCTGCATCTATGCTTTCTGTGCAGGGTTCTCTTAAGTGATTTGAAGCTCTGCATTACCAAGGCTTCTGTTTCCAAGAAGACAATTTTACCTTAATTAGGTTAAAATGCTCTTTGACATACAGGCAGCATTTGTTTGTTTATGACAGAAAAACACCTCTGTTTTTAAAGCTGAATAAGTTAACCCTTTATGTTTCCTTTCTGTTGTTCTAAAGCTTTTATTATGTTTGGTTGGTTTTTTACATCCTTCAATTCCTTCTGTGTATTTTTTTCTGGTATATAGATTTAAAAATCTGAATTTCAAAAATCACTGCTTTCCAGGGCATAAACACTTATATTTAATATGCATTCTTTTCTAATTGTTTCATTCCCATCATTCATTTTCATCAATCATTCTTTCCTTGTCTGCCTGAATCATTCTGTTTGATAACAGAATGTTGATGAATAACACATATTACATTGCCTAGATCTTATGGTTTAATTGTGATTTAATCCCACAAAACTGTGCTAAAGATGTTGCTTTCATTGATGACAATTCTGATTTGACATCTGTCAGTGTTGAATTCATTTCATGTTTATACTGCTCAGGATTGGTTTCTTTTTAGAATAGAATAGAATAAATCAGATTGGAAGAATCCTTCAAGATCATCACGTCCAACCCATCATTCAACATCACCTAATCAACTAAACCATGCAACCAAGCACCCTATCAAGTCTCCTCCTAAACACCTCCACTGATTAATATTATTAAGCTCTATCTTCAGAAACAGGTGGCTTCATCAGGCAATCTGTAATTTTATTTAAAAAAAACCAAAACAACACCTTTTAGTATAGTTATCTCATTAGGGATTCTCTGTAGAAATCTTCTGCAGGCCATGTCAGGACTTCTTATAATGAGGATACTATTTTTGAAATACATCTTAGAATCACATAGAATCACCAAGGTTGGAAGAGACCTCAAAGATCATCAAGTCCAACCTGCCACCACAGGCCTCACGACTAGACCATGGCACCAAGTGCCACGTCCAATCTCCTCTTGAACACCACCAGGGATGGGGACTCCACCACCTCCCTGGGCAGCCCATTCCAATGGCTAACGACTCGCTTGATGAAGAACTTTCTTGTAACCACGAGTCTAAACCTCCCCTGGCACAGCTTGAGACTGTGTACCCTTGTTCTGGTGCTGGTTGTCTGGGAGAAGAGACCAACCCCTTCCTGGCCACAACCACCTTTCAGGTAGTTGTAGAAGGCAATGAGGTCACCCCTGATCCTCCTCTTCTCCAGGCTAAACAATCCCAGCTCCCTCAGCCTCTCCTCGTAGGGCTTGTGCTTACAGGGCTATGAGACTAGGTGTGTTTTATCTGCTTTTAATTTTGGTTTTGTCTGTTTTGTTTTTAAAAAAACACATCACAACTTTAAAGAAAGTACATGCAATTCAGATGTTGGCATTTCATTTGATGCTGGTACTGACGTTTTGCTCTTTTCTGCAGTATAGAGTGAACCATTGATTTTCTTCGAAAATACAAAGTTCACAAAAGGTGAGCTAGAGTGTTATTTCTGTAAAAAATATGTACAGAACATAAAAATGCTTTTTTTTCTAGAAATGCATAGGCAGTCATCCATTAAATGAAGAAGATTTACTCTATGAGCTGTCTCACAAGAAAACCTCTCCGATGTGTAGGGCTTGAAGAGATCCCTTCACAATCATTATTCATTTACAAGTATCACGTACAAGAATTTGGCAAACGGTTCCAGGTAATGAGCAAATGAGAGAAAACCTTGATCCGCTTGTCTGTTTTGTGAATGTTGAAAAATCGCCTCGATTTGCTCACTAAATTATTCATTGGAAGTTACTCATTCATTTCTAACAGAAATGCTGTCTGCAAACTTTTCATCTGTTTGCTGTTTCACATTCGAGAGAAAGCTGATTTTACAATCTCTGCCCTTCCTTCAGCTGTCCTGGAGAAAGGATCTTAAAGAAAAATCTCTCACTGGAAAAGGAAGCCTTCGCTCTTCCATTCCACAAATAAAGGGAATGTTCCAAATCCAATATACTCCCAATTCTAAGGGGGGAAAGGGGGAACAAAAGTGAAGAATCTGTCAATACAAGACTAGAAACCAGAAAAGTACTTGGTAGCACATAGAAAACAACACGGTGAGCACATTATCTCTTCTCAGTGTTTTAGCTTATTTGTTCTCATTTACTAACTCTTCAAAAATAGAGTTAGCTCTAGGGAAAAGATTTTGGAGTGATTAACATATCTTCATTACTCAGTGTATTTTCCCATCGTGGCTTTGAACAATATTAGAAGAACAGTAGCAGGGAGAATTAGCAATTAAATAACTGTCAGTGCCATCAGAGGCATTTGAATGTTTGGAGCAGAGTGATGATAAGAGTGACTTAATTATATAAGAAGAGAACTTCCAGGCTTGCAAAGTATGGATCTACTCCAAAGGGATCAAATATGACTAAAAAGTGTTTGACAGGAGCTGGTATATGTTATGTGTGCCACAGTCTGCTAGTGATTTCCTAAGACAAAAAAAAAAAAACAAGAAAAAAGAAAAAAACCCAAACAAACCCCAAACCAGAATAAAGTAGGGAGAAATATATTCATCTTTGGAGTATTTCACACATCTAAACTGGGAAACTGAGCTGTTAGAGAAAATTATCATGATGGACAAGAAGTCAGACAATGTTGAGGTATTTTCTTCTCTGCCTTTAGAAATAATCCTGAAACATTGACGTAAACAGAGTTAACACCTGAAATGCAGAGCTACAGTATCTGTAAATAAACTATCAATGCTGCATAAATTAATTTTCCAAATTCCAAGTAGTACATATATTTTAATGCTATCATCATGAAGCTTCCTTTGTTCATTTTATCTCAAACTAATGCTAAATTGGTAACAATTTTATGTGCCTCAATAAAAAGGGATATTTATTTACTTAAAATAGACCACATTTCTAATTAAGATGATGCTTAAATAAGGCAATGCAATGCATTAAAACATATCTTACTTCTCACTTGATATAATCATGTATCCAAGAAATTTTTCAATGTATTCAACATTTGAGTATACCAATGGTAAATTTTACCACTACCTGTTTTGCTAAGCCAATACAATGATTCTATACCATCTATTTGCTTATATAGAGGTTTCTAGGTCATTCTGCCCCTGTACACCACACTGGTTAGGCCACACCTTGAGTACTGTGTCCAGTTCTGGGCCCCTCAGTTTAGGAAGTATGTTGACTTGCTGGAATGTGTCCAGAGAAGGGCAACAAAGTTGTTGAGAGGTTTGGAACTCAAGCCCTGTGAGAACAGACTGAGGGAGCTGGGCTTGCTTAGCCTGGAGAAGAGGAGACTCAGGGGTGCCCTTATTGCTCTCTACAACTACCTGAAGTGAGGTTGTAGACAGGCGGAGGTTGGTCTCTTCTCCCAGGCAACCAGCACCAGAACAAGAGGACACAGTCTCAAGCTGCACCAGGGGAGCTTTGGGCTAGATGTTAGGAAGAAGTTCTATACAAAGAGAGTGATTGTCCATTGGAATGGGCTGCCCAGGGAGGTGGTGGAGTCACCATCATTGGAGGTGTTCAGAAGAAGACTTGATGGGGTGCTTGGTTGCATGGTTTAGTTGATTAGGTGGTGTTGGATGATAGGTTGGACACGATGATCTTGAAGGTCTCTTCCAACCTGGTCTATTCTATTCTATTCTAAGCAAACAAATAAGGTAGGATATTTGATAAGCATGTACTCGTAGTTTTTATTTTACATTTTGGACATGCGGTGGTCTACTAAAATCTTAACACCAACAGGGAATTAGATTTCACAAGGTATGTAAGTAATTTGAAACTAAGAATGTCTTCATTTTATTCTCATGGCTTCCCATTAACTGTTTAGAAAAATAATAGACACAAAGTGCCCTGCCAATTCTTACTTGGACTGAAAAAATGTAAAATACATTTATTTTCATAGTGGAACATTTACTTGAAGTAAGCAGGTCCAAAGTTCCATATGATTTGCCTACTAGTTTTAGACAAAGTCTAGAGAGAAGAGAGAAAAATGATAGAGAATAAGAAGCCCATACCTCATATGCTTATGTACACTATGTTATTACTTTATGGAAAAGTTTTAATCTCTTTTTACAATGAATTAAAAATGCTTCCATCATGTTAACTTTCATACATTTATGCTTTTTCATAAGATAAAAGATTGACTGATAGGTGAACTCTTTTATGCATTATTTTTAAGTCTGAAGGTCAAACTGAAGCAGTTAAGCTGAAATAAAAAGTGGAAAGTTAACTAGTAATAACTTTCAGGAACCAGTCTATTATAGCAGAAGAGGATGGGACTGGTTATGAGATACTAATAGTAGTAACTGAAAGGCGCCAACTGAAGCCTCATAAAACGGTATTTACGAGATCAGAATCTGGAAATTTAGAAGATATTCCTTCTCCACAGAAGGAGAATAGTAATATTCCATGATTACAAGTCTTTCCTAAGTTAACATAGAGCATAAATTATTCTGGAATGTGACCAGTCCACCAATGCCCAATCATAGCAATCACTGTCAAGAAGTAATTTACTTAGGATGGCTTCTCCTCTTTCTTTCTGTCATATATGTAGATGTTGTTATGCTAAAACTTTATTAATTTAAGATTTACTTGAAAAGAGAAGCTAAAATTGGAGTGTATATAAGCTCATGAAAAGGTAGTAACTAATGCTTTCTGATACATTTTTCTGGTGATATCTGGTAACAATGTGTTACAAAAATTCATATAAAGTGTGTATCAATTTATCCTTTCATTGACTATTTGGGAATTTTTTTTTTGCTGAATATCTGTAAGGTTTTTAGATTACTGTTTTGATATGTAATGAATGGAGTTCATTTTGATGATCCAGTAGTAATGATTTAAGCATAGCATTCTGCTATGCTTAATCAGGGTTTGAGCAGGGAAGTTGGGCTAGGCAATCTCTAGATTCAGCTGGTTTTTTACACTGTTTTCAAATGTAGTTCAGTTTCCATACTGACAGAATATTTTACTTTTTTTTTAATAAAAATCTATAAAGCACTTTTCCCCTACAGAAAGCTGCTGACAATGAGGCTGAGGACTACTTTAAAGAAAAGCTATTTCCCAGATTTATAATCAAATCAATGCAATGGTAATAATTAATGTGGTAATAATAGCATGCTAATACAAACTTACACAAAATGTGTGCTTACAGTCTCCTGGCTGAGGTTAAAAAAGTCTACTTTTAATGACTATATTTTTGTGTAAAGTGTAAAATATTGGGAACATGCTTAGTTATGGCAGATTAAGAAGAAATAATTTTTCACATCTGTGACTTCCCCCAATTACCATTGATCATTTCAAATATTTGCTATTGCTGTATATATAGACTTTCTTTCAGAATAACACTATAAATGCAAATCATATTAACATATAATATTAAATGATTATTAATATGTAGTCACAGAAAAGCAATGGTCCTGTGCTGTGTGATAAAGTGTGTAACTACAAATAGTTTCAATCACCCAAAAGCAGCTGGGGAAAAGTACATTAGGATCCTGAATAAAAAAGCTGTTTGCAATCAGTTACAGCTGAGTGCAACAAAAATTACTTTCTAGGGATCAAAGGAAATTAATGATTGACCAGTGTAACCAGAACATCCCACAGCATGTTAAATATTTAATACCTTGCTACTTCTGCCCAAAACAATCTGAGGTTTGGCGTATATCCACCAAAATAGCTAATGGCTAATTAATTTGCCATGTCATTTTGCATAGTATTAGTAATTAGTACAAGTCACCATGTCCTATAGCAATTTTTTTTGTTGTTGTTAAAGATTCAATCTCAGTAGTTTCAAAAGCTTGATGAAGTGGTTGCTTTTTATTATTTTTAGAAGGGAACTTGAACATTGAAAAAGGTATTGCACTGAGAAGGAAGTATATATCAAAGTTTATGGACCAAAGGTATTTGAGGTTGTTCAAGGTCAATGATTTTTTTTTCCCTCCAGTTGCTTGAAATTACAAGTAATAGAATATGAATAACTGGAACTCCAGCTGAAATGAACTATGGTGATGTGTAATGCTGTACTTTGCTGTCTTTTAAACTGTTAGCCTAGTTTAACAGGCTCTAAATTGAAAGTGTGTTCTCTACCATTTTATAGGCATTATTTACCCTATGGTTTTGCAAATAGATTTGAAGAATCTCCAGTAATTATTACTCTGTTGTGGTTAAAGCCCATCAAGCAACTTATACCATGCAGCCCCTCGCTTACTCCCCTCCTTACCCCAATAAAATGGGGAGAAGAATTGGGGGGGGAAAAAAGTAAACCTTGTCGGTTGAGATAAGAATGGTTTAACAACTAACATACAATACAGTAATAATAGTGATGAAAATAAATATAGCTAAAAGAGAGAAAAACAAACCCAAGAAAAGACAAGTGATGTGCAATGCATCATGCCCTGTGCACCTGCTCACTGGCAGAGCATGGAAAAATGAAAAATCCATAACTTACTATAAGCACTACTTAGCAGTAACTTAAACATCAGTGTGTTATCAACATTATTCTCACACTAAATCCAACACACAGCAGCGGAGCAGCTACTAGGAGGAAAATTAACTCTACCCTAGTGAAACCAGGACATACTGAAAATGAGCAAAAGTGCAGTCTTTGACCATTTAGAGTAACTAATTAACAATAATTAACAACAAAACAAAAACCCTCAAACACACAAACACAAACAACAACAAAGCTTGCAGGTTGCTTTGCAGGGGGGAAGTTGTATGGAAAAGTGTATTCTTGGAGTAATTTTCCTAATCTATATATCCTCCCAAACTGAAGTTTACTGTAGTAAAATACAATTTATTCTGAGTGATGGTGTAATGCAAAACCCCAGGCACTGAAATCCTATAGTTAAAAGGCCCAAAGAGTCTGTGAAGGTTTGCAATGAGCAGGAGCATCCCTGTAGCAGAGAAGTCAGTGGATCACTAGTAATTAAATTAATAGCAGTGAGCCCAAGGCCATATTTCTTCATCTTCTGTTTCTCGTATTGCCTCCCATTTTTCCTGTGACACTCTTTTCATCTTTCCTATTCCTAATTAACACTTGTTAACACTTTTTTTTTTCCCCCTTTGGCTTTTTTTTCCTTTTCTTAATGCTTTCGTATAGTTTTGTGTTCATTCCTCTTTATATGCTTGATTTCCCTGTTGACTTAGGTCTCTGTTCAATGTCTCTGATTTCTTATTCTGTTACCTTCCTCCCTTCACTCTTACCTTCTCTTGCTTTATGCTTCCTTTTATTCATTGTGCCATGTGTCTAACTTTTCCTTCCTTAACTATATCAGTTTTCTGTCAAAAATGACTCCTCCAGCACTCCTAGTTTCATGTGAATCATTTCAGCCCTGTTACTCAAAAGAGTGGTTTTTTTTTGGCTATTCTACCAAAAAAAAATCTATATCCTTTTCAAAACTATGTAGTTCAGTCTGCTCTAAGCACACATTGTAGGTTTGTAGCTGCAGTAAAATGTCATGACAGCATCTTAAGTGATGAGAATAGTACCACATAAAGCATGAATGCTGAAACATACAGTGTATCTAAACCTCTCAGCATAATTTAGGATCTTTTTGGCAATGAGTGATCCACATGTACATTCATTATACTGAATTTTTCCTCTTTAGAGGGGTGGTACAATGTAGTATAGTGATATGCAACAGTTCTACCCATTTAAACGTATGTTACCATTCAAGCTCCCAATCTAATTTACATTTTAGAGGTGGAGTTGCTTTTTCTTCCATGTTATCCTTTAAGACAGGCAGTACAAGTCAATATAGTTGAAAACTGTGACTCCTCACACAGAATGAGTTTCCAGGACAAAGTTATCTCAAGACTGATGCACACAGCATGAGTGTGCCTTCAGATAATTCCTTCATAAACAAAACTAAGCAGTCTCAACCTTTTAAGGTTTCCCTCCTTACCATCCAGGGAATTACTGGCATGGCTGTCAGTATGTCTCAATGTATAAATAGTGGCTGTAGGAGGAAGTTTTTCTCTGAGAAATTGCCTTGTAAATCTTTTTGTCTGGGTGACTGGTTTGATTCTTGCGTCTTGAAGTTTTTCAGTAAGCAGGATAGTCTGGAGTGAAATACATGAGATAACAAAAGTTCTGTTAAAGCTCTAGCTTTACACAGAATTTTTTGTAACAGAAAGTAAACTATGATGCTCTAAGCTTTCATATCAAAATTTGGACAGCAGGCAATAGTGGGAACACTTATTGTTTCTCTACGGTGTTGTCAGAATGTTTTGCGCAGGAACTTGATACTATGAAGTTCAATGTTAGACATTGAAGGACGAAGGAGTTTCTGTTAGAACTGGTTGTGAGCCTTATATTTTGGGAATATGAAAGAAGAAAAGGCCCATCTTTATGAGTGAGAGAAGCTAGCAAGAAACAAAATACAGTCACTGTGTGAATTGAAAAGGTCTTTCCACAAGCAACAGAGAGAAATCCGTTCTTTTAGGAAGAATGCTTTTTAAAATAATTTTCATTTCTAAATAAGAGTAAGCTTCTGATCTCTTGAGATGGATTAGATTTAGGAAGTAGGGTAGCTAGAGATCAAGATGTTTGACTTTATCGTAGGCAATGACCTAGTGATTTCTTCAGTACTTTCTAAGGAACATATATACAGGGGACCATTTAATAAGAATTGTTCGTGTTTTCATCTTTATTATTCCCTGTTGCACACATTTTAGCTTACTAATTATGTTTCACTTTTAGACAGGGTCTCAGCTCTCTCCATTTTCTTAAAGGCTCACACACATAATATCAATGGATATACATTCACAGTATCACAGTATAACTAAGGTTGGAAGAGAGCTCGAGGATCATCGAGTCCAACCTGTCTCCACAGACCTCATGACTAGACCATGGCACCAAGTGCCACGTCCAATCTCCTCTTGAACACCTCCAGGGACGGTGACTCCACCACCTCCCTGGGGAGCCCATTCCAATGACGAATGACTTGCTTGGTGAAGAACTTTCTCCTCACCTCAAGTCTAAACCTCCCCTGGTGCAGCTTGAGACTGTGTCCCCTTGTTCTGGTGCTTGGTTGCCTGGGAGAAGAGACCAACCCCTTCCTGTCTACAACCACCTTTCAGGTAGTTGTAGAGGGCAGTGTGGTCACCCCTGATCCTCCTCTTCTCCAGGCTAAACAATCCCAGCTCTCTCAGCCTCTCCTCACAGGGCTGTGCTCAAGGCCTCTCACCAGCCTTGTTGCCCTTCTCTGAACACGTTCGCTCTAAAACTAACACTCTTTACCACTTGGGTATGGTTAGTGTGAAGCAATTTATTTTGTCTTGCTGCATTGCTGAATGGTTTGCAATATTGCTTCCTGGTTCCTGATAGTGCAGGAAAATAGAAAGCCAAATTGTGATTTCTCTGTAATATAGAGTTCACTCTGCTACAGGTTGAATTGCCATGACATATTTTAATTTGCAAAAGGAGGCTTTTTTTCCCCCCTTGAACTCTGAGTGATTAATTATATCTTAATGCATTAAGAGAGTGCTTTGTTCCTGACTAAGCTACATTCTCACCAGGGCTTTGTGATATATGGACAAGCTTTCCTTGACATGAAGCATGATTTAGATACTATGACAATGTAACTACTTGGGGTGAGGGGAGGGGGAATGTTTTCTGTAGCCTAAAAGTGAGTTTATGAAAATTTGTAAAGAAAGAAACGTTGAAGTCAACTTTGCAAGTCAGTAAGTGCAGTTAAGAGTTTGTGCTGAGCTAATAGAACAGTTGGTGATTTGGGATTAATCTAAATACTAGCACTAAATGTGTTTCTTTTGTCCAAAGGAATAAGCTGAAACAAATCTGCTAATACAGTTGTCACATACACTTGTTAATGAGAAGATATCAAAAAATTACTTTCTTTGTTATTCAAACACAAGCAGCTTTGTAGAATCACAAAATCATTTAAGTTGGAAAAGGCCTTCAATATTGAGTCAAATGATCAACCTACCACTGCTAAGTCCACCGCGAAATACATCCCTACACATCTTTTAAATATCTCCCGGAATGGTGACTCAACCAGTTACCTGGGCAGCCTGTACCAGTAATTTACAAATGTTTTGGTGAAGAAATTTTTCTGAATATCCAACCTAAACCTTACTTCACACTCTCCCCTCTCCCCCCCCCCCCCCCCCCCCCCCCCCCTTTCCAAAATTAAAGTAGTTTCCTCTTGTGTTTTTGCTTATTACTTGGGAGAAAAGACCAACAACTACCTCACTGCAACCTCCTTTCCAGCAGTGAGGGACCCCAAAACTGAAGCCAGTATTTGAGGTGCAGCCTCATCAGTTTCAAATATAGAGGGACAGTCACTTCCCTAGTCCTGCTGGCCACACTATTTCTGAAACAAGCCAGCATGCTGTTTGCCTTTTTGTCCACCTGGGCACACTGCTGTCTTACAGTACACCTAGGGCCTTTTCCACAGTACATCTTCCAGCCATGCTTCTTTAAGCCCCTAGCTTAAACATGTGTTGTTGGAGAGAAGTGCTGGGCCTGATACTTAGCCTTTTTGAGCCTCGTAAGGCTTTGCCTTAGCCCATCAATCCATCAATCCAGCCTGTCCAGATCCCTCTGCAGAGCCTTCCTACCCTAGAGTAGATCCACACTCCTGCCCAACTTGGTGTAATTTTCAAACTTACTGAGGGTGGACTCAATCACCTTGTCCATATGACTAGCCCCAATACTGAGCCTTGGGGAACACCACTTTTGGCAGGATTTGACTTTACTAGTATAACTGGTGAATTTCCTACAATCACTCATACAGATTCAAGGTTTATTGAAAATACAGTGGTTACAGAAACTGTGTGTGGTTTCAGGTTATGGCATAGTACTTTGAATTTGAAAATGGTAAGCAGATCTTTGAGAATCTATGAGAAATTTGATTTGATAGTTGGAGAGCAGCATGTACATGCAGTAGCACTCTCACTTCTAGCATCACATGGGACTGTTTCAAGACAACTTCTGTATATCGAATAGCAAAAATGTTTCTAATTTGGGAGAGTTTGGGGGTTTATGCATTTGCTGTCTTTGCTTCCTTGAGATGAAAAAAATCACATAGGATACAGCTCAATCCTTTGACTAATCACACAGGACTTAATATCTTTTCTTGGGAAAAGTCAAGCACCATAAAGAAGTCATCTCTGTCACTTGATATGCAAATGTGTAAGGAAAGGTACTGGTGATGGCAGAAGAGATAGTTTTCAGGTCTAGGAAAGAAAAAACAACAATGCTATGGTGTGACTGATAAAAGATCAAGATAGTATTCCAACAATGTTCAAAAAATGGATGTATAGAAAATTTCCCATAGAAAGTGCCATCTTTAATTTCACCCTATAGAAGCTATAGATAGTATTGTTAAAATATATTCTTTTGGCCTTAAATATTAATTGTAACAAAAGTTTTAGAGTCCTTCTCCAATGCAGTAAAGTGCTAGGTGAAAAACATTTCTTACATTGCTCCATCTGCTACTTCCACCAAGAAATGGTTGTTCAGAAGAATTAAGCATTAGGAAAAAGATAATTTGGCTCCTAATTTTGCTAACCCTTTCATAAATATCTTATTCTGTTAAATTTTGAGTATAAGATAATTTATAGACATTAACTTAGTATCTGCCTCCGTGTGCAGCCAACACATGGCCTCACTGAATGCTCAGTATTAAACTTGAAATATATAAATAAATTATACACACAAGCACTATATTTATTTTATAACAGAAGGACATTAATGGGTACATTCACAGATACTGAAAGTTTCATTCATGACTAGTTTTCAGCAAAAGAATATAGATCAATTCACAAGCTTTTATTTCAATAAGGAAGTCACATTGAAATAAAGCCACCAAAGCATGAAATAGGATTAATCATAGCAAGCTAAGCATAGAGGTCAAAACCCAAATAAAACCATAAACTCCACTGGTCTCTAGGGACAGCCATAGAGAAATTACTATAGGAGCAGATTATAGGCATTATAAAAAGGTGTAAATGTTGTGTATCTATGTTTATATGTATATATCTTTAAAGGTGTATATCTACGCATATAGATATACCAGTCTTTAAGTCTTCTTAAAAGTATGACCTATTTAAGAGTGGATTTATAACCAAGCTTGCACATTGGAAGAAAGGGAGTATCTTGTCCTTAGTAGTCTTCAGCACTGACAGTTCTGGAAGAAGTACCATGATTGTGCAAAATAGTCTCCAAGGTACTTACAGATCTCCAGTGGCCTTGGCTTATGCAGATGGCTTGTTGCTTCACCTCCTTTATATGTTTAATAGCACAGTTTAAAAGCATGGTTTCCAAGACAACTATCTTAGAGAGTGTGTTGTGCTGAACATTTTTACCTGAGGCTAATGGAGAGCTAAAGGGATGTCATAGTCTTTGCATGATTCTATCATGTCAGCTTTCAGAACAGTCTAGCGTGTGTTGCTCTTTGCTTGTCACTACTCCAAATCCATGTTGGTAGATTAATATTAACTTCTCTCAAAAACTAATTTTCCCCCTTTTACGGAAGGAAAACACAAATCAGATGCCAAATAATGACTTTTATTTGTTTGGTATATACCGTGCACAAAGTAGAAGGAAAAAATGAGGGAAAATGCTCCTATCAATAACCACAGGTAAACAGAAGTAAGGGTCTTGCTGAGCTCAGTAGGATTGCTAAGATGGAACTCCTACTTCACACCTACCATTTAGTTCTGAAACTTTCCATCACCTAAGAGGCAGCAGTTTCTTCTCATCGCTGCAAGTTTTCACTTATAAGCTCAGCAATATCTTGCTGTCATGACAGGGAAGACCTCTTAGTTTCCACAGTTTGCTGAATTGTGTGAGTTGGATGACACTGGGAGATCAATCTTTCCTGAATGGCATGACCTCCAGGCTCCCCATGAGCTCAGAACTCAGGCAGATCTTGTATTGTGCAATATTTTGCACTGGTAGTGGCAGCTGGATCACAGGTCAAGGAGGAAGGCTTCCTCTTCTGCTCTTTTTCTTCTTGGATTATGTATGCAGTATTAGCACAAAATAGCTGATTTGAAGTAGCTTTTTCTTCTGCAATAAGCTTGGAAGCCATCCATGGTGCTTAGAGTAGTTAAATGGAAGCAGAAATGGGGGAGCACAAAGGGAGATAGCACCTCTGTTTTCAGTGGAACTAGTGTACTATAGTGGTACAGTACAAAATAAGCAAGTTATTTCCTAATTTTAACAGTATATATATGTCTAATAAATTTCTCATTTTCCACAGTGGTTAAGACTTAAATCTGAATTACAGTGCTAGTGTCTCTAGTCTAAATTTTGTATAAAAGTGATGGTAAATCTTTAGCAAAGTGTTCATGGGATCTTGACCATATCAGATTTGATAACAATCTCATTCTTAGCATTGTTCAACTGCAAGTCCTCTTTTACAGCTGAGTGGTGATTCTGTCTTAATCAAATATTAAAACCTTAGTGTAAGAATTTAAAAGTTTCTGCAAGGTACTGAACATAATTCTGTTTAATTACAAAATTCTTGTGCAAAAAGTGATGCATGCATTTAGTGCTTTTGGCTTTAAATGAATGAGTTTCAATAACTTGAATCAAACACATTAACACTGTGAAGCAATGGACATGTTGCAGACATACCTTATGTCTAACTTAAAACTCATTACCATTATTAGAATGCAGTGAAAACAACACAGCATAAGCAAAACTCAGAGCACAGCAAAATGTAGAGATGAATAATCATCTGGAATGCATCTATAACTACTATGATACAAAATATAAATGTATTTTTATAAACAAATATTGATAATTTATTCAGAAGGAAAAAAGTCTGTTCTTTATTTACATTTTACCACAACAATTCATTAAAACTCATTTTAATTTCTATATGCTTGCTACAGGAAACAAAAATGAAAACATTCCTTCAAAATAATAAGTTCTTAATTAAACCCCATGTTTTATCTTGAAACAAAACCCTCAGGTTAAATGCTTGAGTTTTCTAGTGTGCATCTTTCCTCTTTTTCATATTTTCTTTAAAGTATTTTGTATGTTGATGCTTTGTACAACATCAGAATTACCTAACTAGGCTCAAGAAATTGCACAAGACACTGCTCAAATTGCTCTTTAGGAAATACCTTTCAGGAAGTAGCCATCTCTTGTCATTTTCTTTTCTTTATGTTTCAGTCCTTTTTTTGGAAACTGTGTTGCTGAATAAGTCTGCTTTCAGCTGAAATCAATGCATGTGTATGACTGTTCATTAAACGATTAAATATTTCAAGCTCAATATGAGAAATTCCATACTTGGTTGCTATTATTAATAATGCAAATGAGCCTCCCAATTAATTGCTATTTGTGAAATTGGGTTTTTTTTCCCCTCCTTAAACATACAGTGTTGTAACACAAAAGTAATAGCTTATAATTAATCTAAAATTCTAATATGCTTTATGCAACTAAAAAGTTACTTTTAAAAATTGTCTGTTAGTTTTAAGTGTTTTAAAGTCAATTGCACTTCTGTGAGACTTTGTGTCTGTGTGTGTCTATGCTTAGACTTTTCACAAGGTCAAGACTTTCAGCTCAGAGATCTGTGTTTCTTACTTATTTTGCCATGTTGCTCCACAGGAATGAGTACAAATAGCAGGGCTAAAAGCCTGAAATCATGACAGAGTTTTTCAAATACCTTTTTCTCCACTTCAGACATCCTCATTTATTTATTTATTCTCCACTTCAGATGTCCTAATTTATTTTTTTCCTTTAAAGTCTTGTAGGACTACAAATAGCAATCTAGAGTTAGTTCATCAATTCTAGAAAGATAAGGAAAGAATTTAATTCTAACTGAAACCTTTTGGGTATAACAATGACCTAAATTAATTTGTTTGTCATAGAAGGCTTTTCATAGTTGCTCTGTAACTTGTGTGTATTTGTATTTTCAATGAAAATCAAATTTTCTGCTTACAAGCACAGTCCACAGATATATATGAGAACTTTTCTCATATATATGTATCAGTAAATACTCATCTGAACATCTCATAGCATCCTATGTTGAATTGCCTATTGATTGCAAATATAATCTACATTCTGTTTTTTTTTATGAAAGCTGTAAATTTTGTTTCAGAATAAAATAATATATCTCAGCCAGGATATTGCAAATGAAAACTCTCAACAAAACCATGTGGAACCCCACTGGCTTCAGACAATGTAGCTACTGTTTGTTAAAGTTCGTAGAATTCAGGATTTCTATCTTAGGTATATGTCAGGCCTCCTATAGGCCTATGGCATTTAGAAGAAGTGTCTTGATGTAGGTTGTAATGACTGCTAAAATAGAACCTGCAAGTGATAAATGAACAGATTGCTACTGTGAAAGTGTTTAAAGGTTTAGGACTCCTACTGGTAAAACCACTGGAGAGAGTTTGTAGAAAATTACTCTTTTCTCACCTCTAATTGCATTATTTAAGTTGAATGTTTTCTCCACTGAATGGAGTGAAAATAGTAAAACCTTTTCATTTATTATGCAAAGTCCTCTACAAATAAAGCATAGTAACTATAGGAGTAAGGATTACTTTATTGAATTAATTAACTGACTGTCTGCAATCAAGTGGAAAGGAAAATTGAATTTAACTAAACCAATGATGTTTTAGGATTTGATCAAATAGAGATGTTGCAGATGTTGTAGAGATCTTCAGGAGGCTATTTTGTAAAAAAAATCTTTGTAATGCAAAAATAAACATTTCCAGTGGAGATACAGAAGTCTGTCTTACAGGATGAACTGTCCAGAAGTAGTAGAAGAGAGTTCTGTTAAGGAACTATCATGATATGTAGAATTGTAGAATCACAGAATTGTCAGGGTTGGAAGAGACCTCAAGGATCATCTAGTTCCAACTCCCCTGCCGTGGGCAGGGACACTTCCCACTAGATCAGAGTGCCCAGAGCAACATCCAGCCTGGCCTTAACAAATTTCAGGGATGGGGCTTCCACCACCTCTTTGGGCAAAGCATTCCAGTGTCTCACCACCCTTATGGTGAAGAACTTCGTAACATCTAAGCTAAATCTAACCTCTTCTAGCTTGGATCCATTCCCACTAATCCTATCACTACTCAACATCCCAAAGTCCCTCACCAGATTTCTTGTAGCCCCACTTCAGATACTGGAAGGCCACAATAAGGTCTTGTCAGAGCCTTCTCTTCTCTAAAGTGAACAATCCCAACTCTCTCAGCCCCAAAGTCCAAGTCCAAGCCCTTCTCCAAGCAGCCTCTTCAGCTCCATGAGTTGCAGCAGGTGGAACTTAGGACACAGAGAGAGGGTTCCTCTTGGTCTGCTGCCTTCAGGCTACATGGTGATGTCTTTTTCTCCTGTGTCTGTCCTTTTCTCTCTTGGTATTCTCTTTGTGTATTTTTTAGAGCAGCATTGCCCCAATCTTTTCCTTCTCCTGAGCCAGTAGTTGTGCAGATCTTTTATACAGTTTTTTAGGTATGTGTTCAGGTGGTGAATATGCATGTTCCAGAGAGTATCAATAGCAGTGGCCTCTGCCCATTATTTCCAGGGTATCTGCAGTCTGGTGAGCAGATCTTTATCTCTGTACATTCCAGAGTTGTTATCCAGTGGCGTCTGCCCAGTACACGTCAGCTATTGTCTGGGCAAGCAGCAAAGGTGATTTTATCTTTGTTGAGTCACATCAAGAGAGACAAGATTTAGTCCCACACCTTGGTAATGTAATGTCCTCCCCACCAATTTTTTTAAAGATCATTTTTTTGACTTATGGAAAGTACTTCTGACAGGAAAGACTGATTGTGTAAAAGTATAAAATATTGTCAAGAAAAACCACATAGCAAAAGAAAAATGTATTTCCCATATGCTTATAAATCTTATTTGTATGTTTTACGTTATTGATAATAGATATAAGCTGCAGAATATAAAGTAGGTGGAGAAAATAAAAATAAATAATAAAAAGATTCAATCATGACACTTAAAGCTAGTGGAAACATACAATTAGCTTGAAGGTACATTGCATTTTTCAGGTTTACTCACACGTGATTCTTGTTCCATTAAGAATACTTGGGTATAAGGGAATGAGGTACAGTAGAAAGCTGTGGATAGAAGAATGAAGGATACTTTCCATGTGCAAATGCAGAAGTTCCTCTGAAACAAGGTGTATGAAAACAACATACATGCAGACAAATTAACATTGCACATAATTCAGGAACAGTGCCAGTACCAGAACAAGAAGACAGAGTCTCAGGCTGCGCCAGGGGAGGTTTAGGCTGGAGGTTAGGAGGGAGTTTTACACAGAGAGAGTGAGTGCCCATTGGAATGGGTTGCCCGAGGAGGTGGTGGAGTCACCATCACTGGAGGTGTTCAGGAGGAGACTTGTTAGGGTTCTTGGTTGCATGGTTTAGTTGATTACCTGGTGTTGGATGATAGGTTGGATGCGATGATCTTGAAGGTCTCTTCCAAACTGGTCTGGTCTGGTCTGGTCTGGTCTATTCTATTCTATTCTATTCTATTGTTTATGGTCATTTCAGTTTGTTTTTTAATTTTTATTTAATGCCTATTTAAGCTTCAGGGGGCAAAATGCAGGGAAAAACATTTATTTGGTGGGGTGGCATTGTTTGGTTTTGGTTTGGGGTTTTTTTTACATTTTCTCAATACTGCTTTTGGAATCTTGAAAGAGAAACTGGCAGGAAATGACTTGATGAGGAGACAGAAATTCTTATTGGTCACAGAGGAGTGAAAATGATTGTGAATTGTAACAATATATAGAAAATTCTCCATAAATTGATTCGTCGTACTTTTCACATGCCATAGCCTGCACAGCACAGATTCAATGTCATTGATTTTTCTGTAATTGACATAAAATGGTACACTTATTCTTTCAAGTTATTGCCTTTCAATGTCACCATTTTTTCCCATTATGTGACGTACAATGAGTTCTGTTTCATGACCAGAAATTCTCTTTCTGATCATAAAAATAGCCAGAGGTTGTATTTTTGGAGTGAGATATGTTTTGCCATCTAGATAAATGACAGCAGCTATCTCTACAGCTAATAGAAAATGCTGCAGAATTAAATGCAGAGAAATGTCGCAGCAATCTCTTCTTATTTGAAGAAAACCAGAGAAGACCAATAATCTCTCAAAGAGAGAAACAGGCAAGGTCATGTAACTGAAGTTTAAGAATTCTGTGTCTGATTTGGAAAATAGGTGAACATGGATATTCCTGTCATGCACTTATTTTATTCAGTTAAAACCTCAGTGCTTCCACTCTGCAGCTTCTACTAGCCAAGATCCTATGGTGCTACAAGTGCTTGAAGTTACTAGCCTTTTTTAGAATTGAAAGTGAGCCAAAGAGAAAGACACTGCTTATTTTCAAATTGTGCAAGAAATCTGTCATCTAACAGATTAGATATGATTTAATTATATTCTATTGTGCTATACAATTTCACAACTTGGTATATACAATCCATGAATCAGTTAGCCATACTGAGACAGAAAAAAGCTAAATTACCCATTTTCTGTAACTGTGTCAGATACAAGCTGTAACAGGTTAACGCACTGTAAATGGGTTAACCTACCTGTCTCCCCCAAACACAGAAGTGTGACACACACAAAAATCCTCTGGATTGAGGTAAAGAATTGAGCTCAAGGTGCACCAGGGGAAGTTTAGGCTCAAGGTGAGGAGAAAGTTCTTCACCGAGCGAGTCGTTCACCATTGGAATGTGCTGCCCAGGGAGGTGGTGGAGTTGCCGTCCCTGGAGGGGTTCAAGAGGGGATTGGATGTGGCACTTGGTGCCATGGTTTAGTCATGATGTCTGTGGTGGCAGGTTGGACTTGATGATCTTTGAGGTCTCTTCCAACCTTGGTGATACTGTAATACTGTGATAAGAGTTTACCAAGCAGATCAGGTAACAATACAATACCTCAGCCTATTTGCACAAAAAAGCACAGCAGAAAAACAGCAGCAAGCAGAAGCAAACAAGCTAAAAACCCAAGCTAGGGAGCTACTCCACTATCCCTCCCTGTCCCACGGCCAATTCAGCAGAACACACAACACCCAAAACCCCAGAACCCAAAAGCAGCAATTGGAACAGGAAACCTCTCATTTTACAATCTGAACTTTGATCCCCTTAATACTTTGCTCCGGCCAGCACTTTCATTTTGAAGCTGGCATGAAGCAGGATGGTTTTGAATAACAGCAGCAAGTATTCAATTTAACATATGGCACAAGTAGAAAAGGAATTATTTGGTAATAAGCAGATAAAGGGATGAGAAGAATTGTAAGATTTGAAAGTTTGTGTGTTTGAACAGTTTTTGGGTTTTAAGACACAAAGATCTGTGGTTTACAATCATTGAGAAAGGTGGTGTTTTCTTTATGGGGGCCATTACATTCTAGCATGCTGACGCTAATCTTGCTATATCTCTTTGTTAGTTAAACAGACACAGCAAACAGGCACAGCATTGGGGCAGTCCGGTGCATTACTTGTAACAGCAGGGGAATGTTATTTTAGTCTTTAGAAAGTTTATTCTGAAAACAGCTTGGCTCATGAGCCAAGATCCCAGACAAATTTACAAGTCTGGTAATAAAGCATGTGCCCTCTTCCCCCTGACTCCATCACCAGCTGATGAGTCTGCTCACATTGCAGTCTATGAAGCTGTATTGGTAGAAGCCTTCACTAAGTGTGAGGCTTTTTAATGAGGGCACAATGCACATAAATTGCTAGCTGTAGTTGAGGGGAGGGTAGGTGTCCAAATGTGCTGGTGAAACCTAATAGGTTTTAATTTAATTTTAATGGAATATTTTAATCTTTTAATGAGTTAATAAAGCAACTGATATAGTTATTCTATTTTTCCCTCCCTGCAAAGTCAGAACACTGATTATACTAGTAATAATTATGGAGTACCCGGAGCTATGAACAACAGTGTCTTCTGTTTCAGGCTTCTCTGTGTGTTTACAGAGTAAATAGATATGTTTATCATTGAATGTTCCTGACAGATCAACTATTTTTGAGAGGTTGAAAATTAGTGTACAATGTGTGAGGAGAGTAACCTTGTAAATGCATACATTCTTTAAAAGAAATACCCATTTATTTTATTCAGTAGTCTATTTTCAAAGAAGGCTATTTAATCTAATTATTGTACAACTAGAAGCTAAAGACTGGAAATGGACTCTAAATCTTCTCTAGTCCCACAACCATGGATTTGTCCTACACAGAGAATATGTGGGCACTACAAAGATGTTAGGCTTCTCTCCATACAGCCTTTAACAACGTTTCCATGTATTGTGGGTGTAGTAGATCTGCTGCCCACCTTGAAAGCCATTAGTATTTCTGAACTATTGCAACTTGTGTCACACCCAAACAACATAACTGGTCACCAGAAGCCAGGATTTGAAACCACTAATACTTTAATGTGCAAGAATTCACTGATTGGTCATATCTTTCCAGGATCTGCATTTACTTTTTGGAGGTCTTAGTAGGATTGTGAGTGGAGATAATAAATCCTCCAGTCAGTGAAGAAGAAAACTTATCTTTAAGTTGTTCTAGTCCTTTACAGTATGAAATTGTCTTTCATGAGGGAACCAGAAGGAATACAAGACCGTTTTGTGGTTGCTGATTTTGTCACTTGCAGGGGCTGTAACAAATCATCTGATTTTTATAACTGAATATTTCTGTATGACTCAGTGCAATTGACAATGCCAGAAACTAGCCCTAAGCAAATGAAATGCAACACAAATTCTACTGTAATCAAATTAATCACAGTCTAAGTGATAGAAAATTTTCACTTCATTTCTTTTCCAGGATACAGTTGTAATGGAAAAATCATTCTCTTTTCTCTCAGAAGACGAAGGGAAGCTGTCAGGCAGTCTGGGACAATGGAAACAAGTAGCTTGTGCTTCCTTGTAAATAAACATATGAAATGTTGGTATTTGTGAACAAAGGCCAAAGTAACCTTAGAAATTTGACATTCTAGGCTTTGACTCATGAGCTTAAACCACTGACAAATGGGACACTGCCCCAGCTGTCTGTCCCTGCACTTCTCATTCAGGCACTCACCTTAATATTTTGTGCTGTAATTTAAGGCTACCACACTATTACTGTTTTTGAGGACATATCCTTAAAAGATTGTTCTGTTCTTATTGCCTGAAGCATCTGTTTAATTATTTCTGTTTCTCAAGATTTTTATGAAGAATGAAGGTTTTTAGACTTTGTACAACAGCACGATTAGGCTTGCCATTCTTGAAGGGTTCAGACATGTGGTGTTTTCTTTTTTTCATATTTCACTATCATTTGTCTAGATATTTCATATTCTCACCAGGCCTTATATATTCTTCAGTCTGCGATCTTCTGCAGTCTCCTTCTAAAGCATTCCACAAAAATACAATTATCTTACCTAATTTTGCAGAAAAAGCACAGCAAAAGCAGTAGCAGCAGAAGGCAGCAATAAAATGACTCCCTCACCCCCTTCTTCATCTCCCCCAAGCTTGCAGCCAGCCCAGTGGAAAAGTCCCAACACCCCAAATCTGGAAGCAGCAACTGGAAACAGGAAGCCTCACATGTTACAGTATGAACTACAAGCCCTGTAATGCTTTGCTCCAGCCAGCAATTTCATTTTAAAGCTGGCATAACGTTGGCTTGGTACTGAATGCTCATCCACAGATTCAGCTGGCTAAACCCATGACAATACCATTACTGAATTTGTTCACCATTGCCCTTTAAAATTACCTTAATCTTAAAACATAATTTGACATCCTGATTACCAGAAATGAAACTATTGTGGTGGGTTGAAAATTGCCCCCAACATTAAATTTGCCAGACCAGCTCAGTTGGAAGCAAATGGAGCTGTATTTACAAGCAAAACTACAATCTACAGCAGAATGCAATGGATGCATACAAAATACATAGTATTTATACTATTTGCAGGTATTAACCATTGAAAAACAGCACAAGGACCAGGGGAGCAGTGACAGCTTCTCTCTTCCCTGTCCCCTTCCCTATGCCTCTGTACACAAAAGGGACAAGATAAAATAGCAGAGAAGTTGCTGTTAATACCAGTCACAACAAAGCAGAGCAGCCAAGATCAGTAAAGCCAGAAGCATCAGCTAGAGCTGAAGAAACAAAAAGAGAGAAAGATTGTTTTGCAAACTAAATCTTATGGTAGATGCCTCTCCAATGGGGTTGTTTAGAACTATCACTATTTTCCTTTTTACACCCAACAGTGATTTATTTACATTCTACTACTTTCTGTTCAAGATCTGTGGAAAATTTTAAACGTACAGCCTAAAACTACCACAAGCTATCAATGGAATTCTATATTCATTTTATATATGCATATTTGTATCTATATATATCCATGACTGAAAAGAAATTTCATGATTAATGAAATAATAGTGATGCAATGGTAAACAAAATTAATAGCTTAGACTTCAAATGTGATGTTGCAGCTGATATCTCCTTGCTGTTATCCGATTTCTCTGACTAGCTATTCATTGCTCATAGAACATAGTATCAAAATACTTGAAATCTCTTGATGGTATCTTGAATTAGGGAGGTGGAAGAAAGGAGTGGTGGGGACATGTATCCCGTAAGGAAATCCAATATGATTAGATTTCTGAAAGCTTAACAGTTGCTAACTTTCACTGGGCTGATGGCTGACATTAGTTCCTTTTGATACAATATTTTCTATATCCTGGAATATTAATGTCATAAAAACTCCATGAAAATACACACAGAAGACTGTATACAGGAAGTTGTAAGTGTAAATTTTAATTTCCTTCACTGTACGTAAAGGTGCATATTATAGAAATTCACAGCTTAAAGAACTGAATCATAGCTAGAGTTGGCTCAGAGAGTAAATCATTGCAGTTATCATTTCTTATTAAACTTGAAGAAGATTTGATCTCTTTAAGAACTGTTACAGTTATTTAATCCTGCCTATAAGAACCACAATTATTTGTCTATAGAAAGAGCATAGACAAGAAAGAAGCTAAATATCACTGACTAATCTGGCAGCATGTAATTCAATCTGTTACACTCTTAAGGCTTAAATCAATGACAGTCATGGCAGCCATACAAAGTCAAGGTTAGCATATGTAGAAAGCTGTTAATATACTGTGCTTCAGTGTGTTTGCAAAATCTTCACTTCCCTTCTGGCATCATGTAATAACAACATAGGAATTATACATTTCTCATTCTCTTAATATTTAACAACTTACACATATTGCACTCACATTTCAGAGCTATCTTTCCACCCACATGAGTTAGAGAAGTACAATCCTCTCCTATTTATTACTAGCTTAGAGAAATGTGTGTTCTCCATTCAGGGATACCCTCAAAGTAGTTATACTTGGTCCCAAATAGCCTATTCTAGACACCTTCTAAGCTCTGTCTGGTGGGCACTGAGACATATACATATCCATATACGTGTACATATACTATCCAAAGATGCGGAAGGCTCCTTTCTACAAACAGAGCAGTATGCACATGTGAGAGAGTGGGAAAATACCAGCGGGTAGTCCTTATGGGCATCTGTAACTAGGAGACAAGTGTGGTCATACAAATGAGCTTGTGAAGATAAGGAAATACTCGCTCCCCTCTCCTAATACTTGGCTGTTGAGTAACATGGAAGGAATTTATTAAATGGTGGAAGGTGAACTCTGCCAAAGCAAGAGACAAAGTAACTTTCAGGGTGAATGGGAAGCAGAGAAAGAGTTGTAAATTAGCCATGGTTTAACTGGTTCCTGGGGAAATGAGTTTACATTCAGTATCTTATCCTGGGCAGGCCAAATAATCTGTGTAGTCATTGGCAGGAGACAATACTATAATGGTAGACATTGCAGTAAGCTCTGCCTGAAAATTTGAAAGTATCTGCTATTGAGGACATGAATCTAAAGTAGCTATCTTTCTTTTCTAATGCCTTAGGTCTAAATATATTCTGTTTTCCATAGAGAGCATCTATAATTTAAATGATTTACTCTGTGCATAAAGAGTTTCAATTCTCCAAATGTTCCTGCTTTTATTTCTCAAATAATAATAAAAAAAAAGCCTTTGGTAAAGAACCCTAAGTATACAATCATTCAAGATGTGGTTAGATCTCTGAAGTACTGCTTCAACTTAAAACTATCAACAGAGAAAAACATTTGGAAAACAACAAAGTGACTGTTGAGTACATGAAAAATATTGAGATGGCACTATAAGATCAGTCACTTTTCCCAGATCTTTAATATCTAACCAAAGACAGAGTTTGACTCAGAGTAAAGTTACAACAAATAACATGATACAAACGTTTGTATTTTCAAATGGTGACTAAAATCACTGTGTAGGGGTTATATTTTATATCCACACTATGTTAGAGGAGTATTTCCTTCTGGCATTGTGCTGCACATATTTTTCTTGTGACACAGGTTTTTTATGGTCTGTGCAAATGTCTTCCATTATCTATAACAGAACCACACTAATTGATGCAACAAATACAGATGCTATAAATTACTGACTTCCAGCTATAAATTTGCTAGTTATTGGGAGAGCAGAGCTCTACTAAATGCTTCTTATGGTATTTTGTTTGCTTTTGTTTGTGTGGCTATTGAGCTTTCCCCTTCTGTTTTCCCTTTTTAAAATGGAACTGCATGGGCATCTGGAATTTTCTCAACATTAATTACAACACTCCCACAAAAGGAAGATTGTTGCATGATTATTTATATACTAGGATGACTTACTTTACAAACTATTTTTTGTTGCTATTTCTCCCATTATTTTGACTACACTTTCAAATCTTATTTGAAAAGAGCATTCTGAGAATAAGTAGCTAAATATTTCAAATCATTTCAGAAATGTCCTGAGGATACTGAATTAAAGTGAACAGTGGCAATAGTGATACTGTTAGGGCTTGCAGCAAAAGCAAAGATTAACTCCTCTCCTGCTGCGAGGCTCAAATATAATCCAATGTGATTCAGTCAAAACCTTCCCTAAACTGAGGACAGATTAAGTCTAACATAAATTAACCAAAATATTAGATCTATCTGAAGAGCCTTAGAGAGTCACCATGTGAAAATAAGCAGTTAGAGTGGATTCTGTATTGTTTCTAAGTATTTTTTCATGTGTGTATCTGCTGCTTTGCAAGAATTCCCTAGCATTTGGGGAACTTCTGTTAACCAAGACATAACTGCTGCAATTCCTGTTTCTCTTCTTACACTTCCCAAGATTTAGTTAGATTACTGTATATACAGTCTATAGTGGATGTTTTTGCTTGTTTTCTTCATCCCCTGTGGAACTGATGTGTGCAGAAAATCATTTCCTACTAAACCAAATTGCAACAAATTTCATAAAAATCTGTGAATAGAAAAAATTATAAAATTTTGTACATGAGAAATGGTCTTTTACGCTAAAACAAATACATTCAGCGTGGAATGGAATTTCACCTTTTGTCTCATTTCTTTTCTGATGGTACCCATGCAGGTGCTTTTGACAGATTTATTCTCTTTCTTACACATGCAGTACATCAATCTGAACAAAAGTGATAAAAATTTTTCAGTTGCTTTTCCCCAAGCAGGGGCTATAATTGTCTTTCTTACAGGAGTAAAGTATTCAAGGCACACATTTGAAATGTATGTAGAAACTTTACTATTAAATATGTAAACCAGAACATTGCTCAGGACAGTATGGGAGCAACCAGTGGCCTCAAGTATTTGAATTAATTACCTCCTGGTTTACTTCTATTTTTAACGGACTAGGATAATTTTTTTTTTTGTGTTGTTATCTTTTAATTAAAATAATCTGCTTTTATTTTGTGGTTTTGCCATGAGGTGATCTGTTAGAGTTATTTAAATAAAAATGGAGGCAATTGAATCATACCCTAATGACTTCCACATAATTCAGAGCCAGACTTTCAGGTAAATGAGAGTCATTCCTCACAGTTTAGGTCTTATGTGTAAAGCTGTGTCAAAGATCTTACTCTTTATTCAGTGTTTGTCAGTTTCATTCATCCTTAAAATTAATTTGCCTAAGTTTTTAGATTTTGTATATTCTGCTTCATATTTCATCAGTGCTTTTACTTTCCAAGTTATGAAGTAAAAACTTCTTAGGCACTTTTATCTGTTAAAGGCTTTTTTTCTGTTGTGGGTTTTGTGTGTGTGTGGTTTGTTTGGGTTTTTGTTGGTTGGTTGGTTTGTTTTAATGTAATTATGCTTTTCTATGACTAATAGGGTCCAACCAGGTTTCTTTTAATAATATGATGAAACTTTCCTCTGCCACGGTAGTCATGTGAGATGAAGCATTCTAAGTTAAAATTTCACTTGCTACTCATTCATATTCAGCTGTTGACATTTAAAGTCCAAATGGTTGACTTCCTCACTATCCATGCCTATTTGTCATGTATTTTCTCCAGTTGTAAAGACTTTCTTATTTACGTGAATTCACAGAACACATACCTAGGTCATTCAATAGGATCTGAAAACCTGACTGAATTATATACTTCTTCCCCCTTGTTTATTTACTTTATATTTGAAATGGCTTCATTACAGTCTGATGAAAGCATGCAGGGTCTTAATGACAATGCTATTGGTACTAGTGTATTTGAGTTTTAAACAGAACTTACATGCCAGAGGAGATTAAAGGAAGACTATAACCATAGTGTTTAGATGCAATAATAGCATATCCATTATTACTATTAGCTTGTGAGTAGTTCCATCATAAGCTTACTGGTGGTTTTTTTTTGTTGTTGTTGTTTGTTTGTTTTTTTTGTTTTGGATATTTTGCCATTTACATGATGCTATGCCTTTTACTTCACTACCTCCATAAAGAGCTCTAAGTAGACCTTTAGTATGTAATGTGCTGTATATCTAAAGCCATTACTAGCTGTCATGATTAAACAGAGTATTCCTTCTTGGCGCTGAAAGGCTGAGAGGAGTGTGACAGTACAAAAATCTAACTTATGACAGTAAATGTCTAATACTGTCAATCACAGCATTTTCATTTCATTGGTGAAAAACTTGATATTGTTTTTAAGGTAATTTAGCTTAAGTGCTAAATCATAGTGAACATGTTTACATAAGCTACTTCAATGAAAAAATCAGAATTTATTCTGTGTTCTTTAATATGCTTCAGACTTTCTCACAGTAACTGTGCAGCTGAGTGGGATTTCATTTTTGGGATCCTGCATCTGGGAACACTACATAAAAAGATAATTGCGAGTAAGAGGAACATTTTTTGAGCTACCAAAGATTGTGAGAATGAGGAAGAATGAAGAGATATTCTATGTTTAGTTTCTTCAAATGAATAATCAGTTCTAGAAAGTAAAATGATGCTTTGAATGTATTGCTTTAAAATTAGTTTGAAAATGTCCTTAAGTACGAATTCTGATTTTAGTCAAAATTTCATTGGCAAAAAGAAGTATCTTCATATATTTAAATTGTAATATAAATATTATATATATTTATATTATATAAAGATATCACTTCTAATTGTTACACTTTAAAATCTATTTTATAGTTGTCAAGTTTGAATTCTGTGAAATAGTAAACTTTGACAGTCATAATGCATGAAAACATTCATCACACAACTCAACCTTGGGAGAAGAATAAAAACACCCAACACAACAAAACCCCTAATTTGTTCTTACTCTTCACTTTGTTTTGCATGAGAATTCTGAAGTGTTTTTTTTGTGGCTGCCACAAAGCTATGATGTCAAAGTCTCCAGATATGTTGTCCATCTTGAATTGACATTTCTAGCTGTCAAAACACAACTGAAAAGGCCAGTTTATTCTCATGTTCCATTTTTATGTAACTATTAATTTTTAACAAAACCAAAACAATAACAACAAGCAAAAAGTATTTATGACATATGTTAATAGTGGTCCAAAATAATTTTAAAATACATAATAAATGTCTTTGTGATACATATTATAGTTTCTAGTATATTCTCTATTTTTTTGTATTATATTAGATAATGGTAAGAATCAAAAATTCCACAGAGTTAACTATATTGTCTGTGCTCTGCAGAAAAAAAAAATATCATCTTAAGCTAAAAAGGTTGTAGGTATGTGTTGTAGGAGTAGTAGAATTGCCATCATGGCTAAAGTTTGTGAGTATATTTTACAAGTCTGTCATGGATTGAGTTGAATCTGCTGCTGTTATTCATATTATGCTGCAGTCATGCCAGCTTCAAAAAATTAAAATGCTAACTGGAACAGAGTAGTATGGATCTTGAAGCTCAGAGTGCAGCATGGAAGGCTTTTTGTTCCAGTTGCTGTTTCTGGGTTCCAAGTTTTGGGTGTTGGCTCTTTTCTGCAGGCATGGTGGCAGAATGGACAGGGGGTTTGGTACCTGCTGTTTTTTGTTTTCTGTTTTATGCTGGCTTTCCCCCTGTATTTCACTGTGCTTCTCCTGCAAATACACCAAGCTAGGGAAATCATACATTATGTTATCAAATTACGTTATTAGCTAAGGTAATTATGCATTGTGGTTACGATGTCTTATGAATCTATGTTATATTAAGCTCGTCTCTTCAACTCAACCCTGACTTGTGTGTTAGCCCTTGCACTAAACCATTACAAAACCATTCAGAATAAAATAGGTAATTATTTAGAACAAACACAATTTTTAATGACTGTACCAATTATTTTACAGCTGGAGTTGTTTAGTCTGGAGAAGGGATTGCTAAGGGGAGATCTTACTGCTCTCTACAGCTACCTAAATGGAGGTTGTAGTGAGGATGGTGATGGTCTCTTCTCCCAAGTAACTAGTGATAGGATGAGAGGATAGGGCTTTAAGTTTTGCCAAGGGTGGTGTAGATTGGACATTAGGAAAAAAAATGTTTACTGAGAGAGTGGTGAGGCATTGGAACAGGCTGCCCAGGGAGGTGGCGGAGACACCATTTCTGGAGGTGTTCAAGAGGCGTGCAATTGTGGCACTTCAGGATATAGTTTAGTAGTCATGGTAGTTGGGTTATGGCTGAACTCGGTGATCTTAAAAGTCTTTTCAACCTGAATGATTCTATGATTCTATAAGTAATATTTAAAAGAGAGGGTAGCCAACTATCTTGTCTAAGTTGACTATGATTTATTAACTGTTTAGAAGGTTCACGAGTGCAAAGTACCTTTTTTGTAAATTATGTGAAATGTTCTGAAATAAATATTCTTGTGAATTTCATGTCAGTGAAAATTCTTGTATAAGCTGTTTTGTCTCCCTTTCTCCTTACCAATTAGAGTCTACTGTATGAACACAGAAATTAGCATTTATTTCACTGACCTTTCCAATTCATTGCATACAGTATTGCTCTTTTTTTTTTCTCCCCCCCCCCCCCCCAAAAGTGTAACATTGCAGTTACTGAAGTCAGCAGTTTCAGTGGAAACACTGGTAAACTCATTAAAAGTGCTGCCAGGTGTTGCCAACCCCAGGTGTCAGTATGCTGGATAGTGAGATGTAAATAACTGTTTATGGAAAAATTGCAGTCTAACAAATTACCCATCTTAGACAAAGCTAAACTAGTATCTTGTGATTTGGTTCATTACTTACTAGCTGCTAATATGTAGGCCAAATGAGAGAAGCATATGCCCCTTCTTAGAAGATATAAATCAGATTAATGACTGTCTCATTAACAAAAGACTATTCCACAGGTATTCCATGCAAAATAGAATTTAAGTGCCAGACTGCACTCCAATGCTATTGTCCTATTTCTTTCCTTTCTTATTCCTCTCTATAACCAAGCCACTTACAAAAAAGTGAAGTTCCTTGATTCTAAATGTTTACATCCTCTGAACTTCCTCTGTTATTTCCTGATGACTTTAAGGGGTGTCTACATGAGAAAATTCAAAACAGCAATAGCAAAAAAGTTTACAGGAGGCAACAACAACAAAGTAGGGGAGAATATGGGAAGAGAAAAAGTGACAGTCTTACTCATCTCACATTCTCTTCATAAATCAATATTTTGGAACTCAAAAATGTAGAAAATATTGCTGTTGGCCAAAAGACTGCATTTTAATAAAACAAATGACATTTGGTAAGCTTTGCAAAACATTTTGAAGACTATAACCTTTAAGATTTTTAATACTCTTTGATGTCATACGTAATTTTTATTAACCAAAAGTACTCTATTTTTGCTTGAATATTAGAATAGGTGTCCTTACCTTAACTGGCACAGCCCTGCCTTAAATGTAGTGTAAGAGGACTGAAACAACATGTTTTAAATGTGCTGCGTGACAGATAAACATGAATGGTTTTGGCAGGCATGATCTTGCAGCAGAAAGAGGCACAAACAACCATCAGAAGAGATTTGAACTTCCAAGAGAGGTAAAAGGCACTGTATTTCAAGTAGCTAGAGGATTCTTTTTTATTATGAAACATCTGACAATGTTCTGCAATTAAATATTCATATAGATTGCAGAGCTCTCTGATCTCTATTCTGATCTCAGAAGTATGTCTCCTTCAACAGAAAACATTCTTATACACTTAAAGGATTGTGGTCACACTGAATTACAGGTCATGACAAATTATTTTTCAACAATTTCTTTCTGAAATGCCTCCTCTCCAAGTGGAATAAGAAAGCTATGGATCCTCAAAGGCTGTAAATGCCTTTAAGGCATGAAGCATGCTTAGGAAAAGTTCTTAAATGGGCTAAGTCTCAAATGGATGCTGGTATGGGCTTTGTCTTACCATAACCTCAGTTCTATTAGTATAACCTTTACTTGTGTGGTTGCAACAAGTGCTTTCAACTAAGAGGTGAACCGCAAAACAAAAAGGGACAAAGTAGATCCAGTGTAAGCAATTTTGATGTAATATGGAAAGAAATACCCCATACCCCCACAATTTACAAAGTATAAATGGAGTTCTCTTAAAAAATCACAGTATTAGCAGAAATGTTGAATAACTCTTTAGAATGTACACCGCATAAATATAATACTGCTGTTATTCTTCATACTCTTCACTTGGCATACTTATAGATTTTACCTACCAGTTTTAGTGCTTAACTTAAGTATTGTTCCATGTTTGTTTAAGAGTTCTTGTCTGGAAGATGCTTTACCATGTATTCTGTTAGTTGTCACTGATCCTAGTCTGAGTGACATGATAGGCTGTGGTTCATTTAAGTTATCTGAACTTACCACTGTAAAATTCTATCAGTCTTGAGACAATTGCATTTATATGTGAAGGTTAAGAACAGAATTTATACATAATGCAATTGGGGAAATAAAGTGACAATACTAGTCAAAGACTGTAAAACCTGTACGTGAATAGTATAAAAGCTACTACAGATGTGACAGGACTACAAACAAAAACCTAGGGAATTTTGAGGTTTAAATTACATTTAAGATCAAGCAAATCTTGCTTACAAAACCCTCATCCATTTGTACGTTGATTTTTGTAAGGAAAATGAAGCTCTTTCCTATGTGAGAATTAGATTCAACCAATATTATCAATATAGTCTCATCTTCAAAATGTTCGATTTCCATTGCAGTCTCACTATCTTAGAATTGATAACATACGTGCTTTTATCATATATTGTCATAAACTACTACATGAAAATAAGAATATATGTATTTTCACACTTCTGTCTGAGTGCTAACATCTTCCAGATTGACATTTGTTTCTGTTATCTTGGGCTATTCAAGCTTTCAAAGTCTTTTGGAAATGTTGAAAGATCATATATTTTTCCTTACCTTTGCTATTATAGAGAATAGTCCTATTTAACATCAATTGCCTCCACCAAGAAAGTTAGGGACCCCTAAATCCTTATGCCTAACCCTTACTGCACTGTCTTTTCTAAGAGTTTGTGTCTTTCTTCCAAATTAGTTTCTGCCTGTTTCATTGTGTTTTGATCAGCCATCCATTATTTGCTTTATGAATGACCCTAACAGCATTTGTACACTGAGGAAATAACAAGCTTTTAAACAAATGAATCCAAAATAAATACTATGTGGTGTTAGCGTTACAAAAATGTTTTCAGTTCCAATGAGTTCTGGGAAATGCTTTATTTGGCTTTTCCTGCCTAATGTTTTCTAAGTAGTTACACTGCTTCGATGATTATTTCTCCCTAACTCTCATTCCAGATGTTAGCAGGGCAGAATTTTCTGCCTTTGATTTGAACTGGGTTTTTAACAGCTGTGTAATCTTTAAGGATTAAAATGTGTAGTGAATAGCTAATTGAATATTTACCGTCAGATTTATTGCATTGTTTCAGCATCAGCATAACTTTTGAAACCTTACTAAAAATGCCTGGGTGTTGATTATTCCAATAAGCAATTCCAGTAAAATACAGTTTCAGTTAATGGGTAGGCAGGGGACAAGAGGTGAAATGTATTTTCATATTTGTAGAAAATTCTACACCGTCTGATTTGCAGTGTGTCTCCTAAAACAAATCACAGGTGCTGGAATAAATAATCTTGAATCCTTGGCTAGTTTCTGTAGCCTGTCTCAAAATTATGTACTTGAATACCTACATACCATGTAGGGAGACATGGAAAGCCAGGAAATGCTCAGCACAGGGATGTGTTTGAATCACTGTATCTGAGACGTATTAAGTGACTCCTCTCATGCAGAATCTGTAACCCTGTAGCATCTTGCTGAAGACAAGCATCTGTGCATATTCCCAGAATCACAAAGTAAGTTTTAAGAAGCAGCCATTATGACAGAGGTGATAATGGTTTATGTTTTTGTTATATTTCAGTAATTCAAACATTAATCTAGGATATAGGAAACTAGATTCAGCATCCTCTTAAACTTAAGGTTAAAATTTCTGTCTTTCAGCTATGGAGGCACAGATAATACTTCTCTAATGAATGTTGTGCAGGTAACAGATACTGAAATTTAAGTTTTAAATATCCAAGTAACCAAAACATGGACAATTTATTTCATGTCTCTATAAGGAGTTATCCATAGCAGTTAGTTAATTATTTAAAAGTTTGTACACTGAACTTCATGAAGTACAAAGAGAAGTTTTATTTCTCAATCACATTAGCAATACAGGTACTGGGGTTGCAGCAATTAGCATTATAGATTGATTTACAGTGCATGATGGATTTCACATGGAGAAAGTGAATTTTCATACCACATCAGGCTATTGTATTTTTCTGGCGCAGGAAATAATAGTTTGGTTACATCAGCACTAGACCTTGGCAGTAGACCTACGATAGGTATAATACCTCTAATTGTAGCTTTGACTGTTACACAAATAGTTCAAAAATTATTTTCACTACAGATAGCATGATTTTTCAAAGTGTTGAAATAGTCTTTGAACTTGCACACAGCTTTAAAAAAAAAAACCACCACCAAACATAAAATGTATTTAATTAGATTCTTCTTGAGAACAAAAAGAATGTAAGCTTGAAGTTCACACGTTAGCAACTCAGTTTCATCTGTCTTCCCTTGATGTTACTATAAACTGTCCATAGCAACACCTCCATCTCTGAAAAAAATAGGGATTTTTGCTTATGTATTTGCAGCTCAAACCTAGCAATGTTACTTTCAAGTAAATAAAAGAAACTAAAACTTAAAATAGAGTTTGTTTGTGTAGCTGTGTAAGGTGTTACATACTGTGCTGATAAAAGCTGGTGATGTGTTGATAGTTTGACTTCTGTTGATTTGGGTTTTTTTATTTCTTTAATGAAAGGTATTTTTACTCTGTATGGTATTTTTACATCCATCCTTTCCTTTCTGCTTTATGCATTCCTTAGAGGATTGATTCTTAGTTTGTTTAGGTGGACAGCAGGGAGAGCAAAAATTAGGGTTATTGCAGCAAAGATTTTCTATCTTGAAAATATATTCTGCTATGTAGGTTTTGTCCATTCTGTCTTGAATGGATTCATCCACTTCAGAAGCCCTGAAGAAAAGACCTTTTGGCCCAAAGGGCTCTGACACACTTTGCATATTTTGTTTACAGAAATAAATTATTTAATATCTGCTTTTAATGAGCTATGGTCCTTCCTATCTTTCTTTAAATGTACATAACTTTGTAAACATGAATTTTTGGCACCTGCTTAAAAGATTGAAGGCTAGAAAATTTGCCCTCAGTGCAGACATATTACTGCAGGGGAAGGAAGAGCCATGAACCTTTTCCTGCTTATTCAGCTGGCTACAGACTTCTCAGAGGAGATACAGCAGGGTTCCCCAGACCAGCAAATGCACCCTCCTGTGTTGTTTCACGTGCAGTTCAGAGAGACAGCAGCACTCCCCATGCTGCTGAAGGGCAGCATGAAGTAACATCTTTCCTTAGCTTGGGTTTTACTGATGTGTTTGATTTCTCATGCACAATTCCAAGCAGCTTTTATCCAAAATTTGGCATGAAAAAAATAAAATGCTGATCACCATAATTGGTTATTATAATACAGAAATACAAAATATCTCAACATTCTGTATATCAGTTGCATTTAAATCAAAGTAACCTTTCTAATCTTAGCCTACTAGTTGTAGACGCTACCAGTGTAGATTGTGATATGGCAATAACTCATTGAGATAAATATAAAACCTGGGAAAATCTCAGCCCCCAGAAAAATGTCAATATCCTGATGTGACATTCACAGAGCAGTGTCCTGTTTGAATTATTAAACAGCTGTCTGAACTTTTAATGACACTGTTTAAGAAATTTGATAACTGTAAGAATTTCAAACCTCTAAAGGATGAAATGATATGCATGTACCTTCTTTAATAAGTTTCTGCTTGCAGTAATGAAATGGTGCATATATCTCTCTGAGAAAATCAGTGTCAGAAAGATATTTTATATATATATTTATATTTGCTTGGAAAAGATATCTAATGTAAAAATGTAATGTCATCCTTTATTGTTCAGCAATATTGTGAAGGAATATAAACTGATAAAACTCTAGCATGTGTATTTTTATGCTATTTTAACATATTCTCTGGGCCGCTGGTATTTTAGAACACATCTTTCAAATTTAGTATTGAACATTAATAATTTTTGTTCTAGAAAAGGGCACTAGGATTTCAACTTTTTTTTTCTGAATTAAATCTTTTCTCACAGTACAACAGCAGATGTATTGCCTTCCCTGTGGAGGAAAATCTGTGTATCGTATTTCCCAATATTGATTTGTATCTAAGCCTTTTTCTATGCAATTTACTTCACCATTTTTTATAACAGCCTGCAGTGCAATCACTAGACATGCTTGTAAGACATTTTTACTCTCATTTGAGACAGCCCAAATAATCCCAGTCAATAAATAACACCAGCTTGGCATAGACCATGGAAAATATGCCCCATGATTTTCACATTTTGCTTACAAAAGAATTAGCTAAATCTAAAAAAGAGAACACACTGCAGCTTTGTACTGAAAAAAAAAAAAAAAAAAAAAAATAAAAAAAAAGAAAAAAAAAAAGAAAAAAAAAAGAAAAAAAAAAGAAGAAGAAGACTATAACTCTACCCTTGTATTGTTCTGAAATTAGCTTGAATTGAATAAAAAGCTTTAACAAGTGTCACAGGTATGCAGGTCTAAGAACTCTGATCTTTCTACTTCAAAAACAACAGGCTTGTAGCACTTCGTACAAAGGAAGGGCTTGTCAGCCATTGGCAACAGAAGTCCTTTCCAAGCTGCAGCCAGTCAATAGCAGGTGATTTAGACAAACTAGCACTGTGCATAAGCACATTGCCATTGAAAGAAACAGCAAAACACTGTTGTGAAACTGTGGTGATAGGCACAGGGCACAACCCAATTTGGAGAAGGGTATGTGAGCAATTACCAGTTTTTGTGTTGTCATTTTGGGTGTTTTTCCTAGTTTATAAAATGAGAACATGTGAAGAGATAGTAATATCATAGAATGTGAACTAAAAACCAAAACAAAACAAAAGCAAAACCCAAAAACCTCTGCGTTTGACCAAGCTACAATATCAGATCTTGTTCATGTGAATTTTCTTCATATTTAGACATTAGCATCAAAAAAACATTCTTGACTTCCAAGATAAACATTTTTTTTCAGCCCAAACATAAATGCTGATTTACAGGATTCCTTTACAGGTAAGTGCAAATCTTACTGTGTACAAAAATAATCAGTTAAGCTGTATTAGCATTATTGCTGGATGTCCTGGATAATTTTAGCACTCTGTTGGCAAAAGAATATTTATAACGTCAATGTGTAACTATTTCTATCATCAGGTACCAAAGCAAAACTTCAAATTGTGTTATCAGAGGTAAAGTTGTTCACCCTATTAGTTAAAAGGGGAGTATTGATTTGTGTTTATCTGTTTACTGATAAAGCATCCAAAGGTTCTAGGTTTTAGGCAAAAGCAGTCATGAATAGGTAAAAATCCCCACAATTTCCTGTGACAAGGTTATTTCTGTTTAGAAGCCATAACTGGGTTAACTCATGAGAGTATGTGTGACAATGCCAGCGACGAGCAGTGTTGAGCAATCTGGCAGTGTAGGCCTAGAGCCTGACATGGTGGTAGGCCATGCTCAGCATAAGTGCAGAGCCAGCTACCAGTGTAGCAAAACAGTGCTGTGCCTGCAGCATGTAACTAAAGCAGGAAACTGGTAGCTATAAACACAGAAAGTTATCTTGGAACAACAGGACATGCACCTCCATCAACAACCTCGCGTGTCATCAGTAGTTGGGCCAATAATCTATACTAGTGCAATGTGTGGTCACTCATGGGAACCAATGAATCCATGCCAACAAGGCTCTCTGAGTTTATAGAAGTTGTAGAAGTTCCCTTGATATGCACTTTCCTTTCCTTTCCCTTCTTCTTTGCTTTACTTTTCTGTGCTATGCTCACACTATAGTCCTACAATATTGGAACAATAAAGGAACAATACTCGATCATATTGGTTGGACATGATGATCTCGAAGGTCTCTTCCAACCTGGTTTATTCTATTCTATTCTATTCTATTGACTCCAATCTCTGTCATCTATAAGTATGTTTATTTGCTTTGTAAAATCAAAGCTTTTAAGTGTATTCAGCAACTATAGACAAAATAGCAGGTTAGCATTTCAGTTTGTATTTTTCATTTTTGTTTGTCTGGTTGTTTCTCTTCTACAAATTCAATTTAATAGCTATCAATTACTATTTTTAATTTTGATAAAATTTGCTTTCAGAGACAAAATATCTTGCTCTTCCCTTGAGTTGTGCTTATATAAATATAAGTAACAAGACAAAAAGAACGAAGTTGCTTATTTTATTTTTCTCATAGGATGATATTTACACATGACTGATATTTTTAATTCCTGAGCTGCTGGATGTATTTTACATAATTTTGAAATTCCAGTTTTGCTGGAAAGCAGCTGTATTGTTAATAAGCTATGCACTTTTATCAGTAGTGCTTTCTGCATAGTGAAGCTCTCTTTATTATTCTATTGAGAAGCAAATGATAGGCCGGGCTGCTGTTTTCACTACTCCTTTTTAAAAATCAGTTTAAGAATGTAATGAAAGATGTCACAAGGAAATGGAAAATCATTTCAGTACCTAAAATGTGACCTTGCATATTTTGAGTATTTATTGTAACTTTAAAAATACAGAACATGTTTGCCATAGAATTGCTGATAATAATGGGTAGGTGAGAAAATGAAAACCCATCTTTCCATAGTTCTGGCTATTGAATGTATCTAACACAGCTAGGAATCCAGCAGTTTGATAGTGTTCAAGGATTTCACACTATAACAGGTTTAAAGTGACTGAAGCAGATTTGGACCAGATCAAAGAGAGGGAAATGGGACAAAACAGCTGTGAAGAAAAGGAAGGAACTGAAAGGAGAGCTGTGTAGTCTTGTCCACCTTTCTGCTCAGTGTTAATATGTCAGAAAGTTTCTTCTCAGTATGCCTTTTGTTGTCACAACTTAAAATCTGGATATAAACTGTATGGGGGCAGAGTATTCACAAAAGCTGGAAGACTGTGCAGGAGATACATACACCATGCAAGTTGCTTGAGAATGGTGCTTTTCATGAATCTTGCTTGTATGTGAAACTAGGATGTAGCTTTTTATTAGACCACGTCTGTGAAATAAGTATTCCTGACCTGAAGAACCTTTCCAGTGCTCACGTGGAGGTGGTCAGATCATTTTTTTCAGCTCAAAATTTAATTCCACATGTACTGATGTCAAATGCAGAATCAGAGTTGTCTTGAGACTCATTAGAGGAAAGAGGGAAGTAGACAAAATATCTTCCTGATTAGGATGAAAATAGCAGTCCTGAGTTTAGTTTGAGTTTATGCATTCAAGAGAAACTGAATACTGAGACAGTAAATATTGAAAACAAGGGCCAACATCTCTCCAGGGCTGCAGTCATACTACTTTCTCCTCCCTACACTGTTTCTGTAGTTTTATGTCTTATAAAGTCTAAATAATTTTAATTGAAAATACAGGCAACTGCTTTGATAGATTTGTGAAATAACTGAGACTGGAAATTACCTAGAAGAGTTTCATTCAAAGAGCAGGTCTTATTAAATCAGGTTTCTCAGGTTTCAAGATCTAGTTGAATCTTGAACACTTTCAGAAAATCTCTGAAGCCATTCTGGTCAAATTGTTCTCATATTTGATCCCACCTCAGTGGTATAACAATTTTTTGCTGGTATCTAATCCAATTTAGATCTGTTGGCTGTCATTCTATCTCTGTGTATGGACAACAACATAAAGATTGTGTTCAGAAAAGCTTTAAGAAATGTAGACAATGTGTAACTTGCAAAGCTACTATTGAGTAAATACATTTGATTAGACATGCATGTGCCTGTGCATGCTTTTTCAACAGCTTGATAGAAAGTGGTACATTTTAGATATAGCCAACTAGATCCTCTGCTGTTGCTGAGAGAAGGAACAATGAGAAAATTCTGAGACAAAGTTAAAAGAATGCAGTTCTTAAACAACATTGATGTGAACTTTCTAGAGATTTATCTCCACTAAGACCCCAATCCCAAGCAAGAGCTTAGTTTGACTGGGATGTTATTCCTCTTACAGAGATGGCCTTTGGTTGGTTGGTGAGGGGCTTGGAACACAAGCACTCTGAGGAGAGCCTGAGGGAGCTGGGGTTGCTTAGCCTGGAGAAGAGGAGACTCAGGGGTGACCTTATTGCTCTCTACAACTACCTGAAGGGGGGTTGTAGACAGGCAGAGGTTGGTCTCTTCTCCCAGGCAACCAGTACCAGAACAAGAGGACACAATCTCAGGCTGTGCCAGGGGAGGTTTAGGCTGGAGGTTAGGAGGAAGTTTTACACAGAGAGAGTGATTGGCCATTGGACTGGGCTGCCTGAGGCGGTGGTGGAGTCACCATCACTGGAGGTGTTCAGGAGGAAACTTGACAGGGTGCTTGGTTGCATGGTTTAGGTGGTTGGGTGGTGTTGGATGATAGGTTGGACACGATGATCTTGAAGGTCTCTTCCAACCTGGTCTATTCTATTCTATTCTGAGTGGCTGCTGAAGGTCCCCAAGCCAGCAGTATGTGGAATGATAAAAGGGCAGTTAACATCTTGCAAGGGTATCAGGCTTTCTGCATGCCCATTAAAAATCACAGGAATAAACTGTAGATACTGATAATTTAAAATTCACTTTCCACTCACATTAGGATATAGCACCTGATAATGCCAAACTAGATTTAAATAACGTAGTGGCTTTGTTCATAGAGTGTGTCCAGGAGGTCAAGGGAGGTTCTTCTCCCTCTCTACTCTAGTGAGACCACATATGGAGTACTGTGTCCAGTTCTGCCCCCCCCAGTTCAAGAGAATAGAATAGAATTAACCAAGTTGGAAAAGACCTCAGAGATCATCAAGTCCAACACATCACCCAACACCATCTAATCAACTATGGCACCAAGTGCTTCATCCAGACTGTTCTTAAACACCTCCAGTGATGGTGACTCCACCACCTCCCTGGGCAGCAATGGACAATCACTCTTTCTGTGAAGAACTTCTTCCTAACACCCAGCCTAAACCTCCCCTGGTGCAGCTTGAGATTGTATCCTCTTGTTCTGGTGCTGGTTGCCTGGGAGAGGAGACCAACCCACACCTGGCTACAACCTCCCTTCAGGTAGTTGTAGAGAGAAGAAGGTCTCCTCTGACCCTCCTCTTCTCTAGGCTAAGTAACCCCAGCTCCCTCAGCCTTTCCTCATAGAGCTTGTGCTCCAAACCCCTCACCAGCTTTGTTGCCCTTCTCTGGACAGGGATATACTAGAAAGAGTCCAATGGAGGGCTACAAGGATGATTAAGGAAATGGAAGATCTCTCTTGCAAGGAAAGAGTTTTGTAAAGGCTCACAAGAATAACTGAGCTCACACACTTATTGCATTTCCTCAAATAATTTTGTTTAGTGCAAGCATTTTCTTGAATAAGAACTTGATAAGAACAATTTCTTTCCTGGCTTAGGTTCAAGATTTATCCTTCATAGGAAAACTGAACATTTTAGAATTTGTCTCAAATTCAGAGGAAAACAAATTTTAAAATCATTTTCCAGCATCTTAGAAGTTAATAAATAAATAAAATTTTGGGGCTGGAGCAGGGGCTGTGTAATCTGGTGGAGACTGAGAGGGGAATCTTCTTTACTGTAAGGGTCAAGGAGCACTTGAATAGGCCACCCAAAGAGGTTATGGAGTCTCTACTCCATAAGGAGTTTCAAGATGTGTCTGGACCTGTTCCTGTGTGAGCTGCCCTAGGTGATCATGTTTTGGTGTGTGGGGGTTAGACTCAATGATCTCTGGAGGTCTCTTCCAACCCCTGCCATTCTATGATTCTATGAAAGCCCCAGAATTGGTAGGCTAGAAGAGTAACTTCCTTTAACAGTTAACAAGAATATGCTTATTTGCAAAAAAATCTGCAAAGCAATAATTATTGTATTTTTTTTTTTAATTTAAAAATAGCTTATGAAGTATATTTTCTAATTACTTTTAAGTAATTAAATTATGCACACAAAGAAATTAGCTTTTCTAGAGGAATAATTCCCAGACAACATATTTTTTTTCCCGGCAATTTACCCAACGGAAAACGGTCTTGCATTTAATTGACTGGGTTTTTTACAACTTATGACATGAAAACTCTGTTCATAATTTGAGTTGTACAGATGCTGGTCTCATTCTTTTATGAAGACAATATTTCATACAATCTATAGAATGGCAAATGTGTGATGAGGGATTACTACCACAATTTTTTCATGAAAGAAAATCAGAATTACCATCTGTGGGTACTGCGTCCAGTTCTGGGCCCCTCAGTTTAGGAAGGACATCGAGACACTTGAATGTGTCCAGAGAAGGGCAACAAGGCTGGCCAGAGGCCTTGAGCACAAGCCCTGTGAGGAGAGGCTGAGGCAGCTGGGATTGTTTAGCCTGGAGAAGAGAAGGCTCAGGGGTAACCTCATTGCCCTCTACAACTACCTGAAAGGTGGTTGTAGCCAGAAAGGGGTTGGTCTCTTTTCTCTAGCAATCAGCACCAGAACAAGGGGACACAGTGTCAAGCGTGCCAGGGGAAGTTTAGGCTCAAGATGAGGAGAAAGTTCTTCACCAAGAGAGTCATTCATCATTGGAATGTGCTGCCCAGGGAGGTGGTGGAGTCACCATCCCTGGAGGTGTTCAAGAGGGGATTGGACGTGGCACTTGGGTGCCATGGTCTAGTCATGAGGTCTGTGGTGACAGGTTGGACTCGATGATCTTTGAGGTCTCTTCCAACTTTAGTGATACTGTGATCTGGTAATAGCTCTGTAGCCAGAGGATAATGCTTCTCCTTCTTTGGTTTGTGAATAATCTTTATTACTAGGGCAAAACAAATTTAGTGTTGGAGTCCTTTTTCCAAGGCAAGTTCTAGGTCATTCAAATCTCAGAGAAGAGCAGCATCCCACCCACACCAGTTGGCAGCAGAAGAGGGTAAGTGGACTCCCACCCACTGTAGAAATCAGAGCTCTGGGAACACGGGAGCCACACAGGTTAAATTCTAAGGAAGATTAATTCTTGGTTTATACAAACATCTGGATTTTTCTTTTTTAATATAAAATACATAGATACATAACTAATTAGAAACTGGTACCACCTCAGTGTGACAAAAAAAGTATCTTAAGACAGCACTTCAGCAATGTGCTGTGTATGGAAGCAGAGTAAGTGTTTGAAGGGTACATAAAACACCATATCAGATATAACTGATGTTTTCAAATTTGAGAAATAAACATAACTATAAATGACTAGCAACACTAAAAATAACTGTTTGATCTATCAACTATTTTAGCTTTTCAAATATTCATGAGTAAAATCTGCTATAGTTTGGGGGACAACTTCCTGGCGAGGACTTGTAAGCTAAAGCAAAGGAGAGGGAAAACAGTCCGCTATAGTTCTGGGAGCTGGGCAAGCTAGTAAGACCAATGCATCCTTCTTTTAGAAGGCCATTCTTTAATTGTAATAGGAGGGAAAAAAGAAATTTCAAACATCAGGAGCTTTTGAAAGTACAGAATATGGGCAGTGTGACAGGTATTTTCAGGGGACAACTTAAATATGTAATCAACTTTGTCCTATGTGACCCAGTTTTGAGTTAGACTTCTTACACATTGTATATTGATTAGTACATAAAAGCCACTCACTTTCTATTGCTTTTTCTGTAATCCATTTCTCAGAACAGTTTTTTTTTCCTAATGTCAACTGGAATTAAGGAGACAGATATTGTCAGGTTGGGATAGTTACATTCTCAACACCTGAAAAGATGTAAACTGGCATGGTTTGTGTAAGTGTGAAAAGTGTAACAGAAGTGATTGCATGAGCCCTTTTTCAAGAGAAAAGAAGCCAGTTACTATGCTACCTTGTATATCTACTGGAGCACAGCAGCTGTGTATAGTTTTAAACAGAAGGAATACTAGGGGTGGGGGGAAAAGAAGGTATTTTGCTATCCTTTAACTGCCATCTAAACTAAATGGATTTGCTTCTCATCTACAGTGCACACAGTTCCCTCAGCTCAGCTGAGTTTAGCAACAGTGTCATGTGTTGCTAAACCAATAAATTATTTATGTTCCTGAGACATCAGGCTAATACAGACCAGTGAAAAGAAGAGTTGAAGCTATCCAAGATAGATTTAATTACAAAATAATGTGAAAGTTGTGAATTCTTAATCTAAGACAGCTGATTTTGAGGCTGAGCTGACATTTAGAAGATGCAACAAGAACGTGGGCACAGATTTAAAAAAATATATCACGTAGGCTATTTTGTAGGCTTGTAGAGGTGACTTTCATATGGTTTTAATTTCATTACATCCCAACAATTCTGATGTTCTTCAAAAAAAATTATTTGAAAGGAGGAAAGAATAGTGTTTGATACTAATGTAAAAGCCTTTATAGCCTAAGTATTTCTTTAATATTCGTGGGTATGTTGTGGGAAGAATCCATCTTAACTGTCAGGAAATAAATAATAGGAATTATATTGAAATCAAAAACAAACAAACAAACAAACCGACCACCAAAAAAAGGCTGTGTACTTGAACAACTCTTTGAAAATTCACTATTATCAGAATAAATGCAGGATATTGACAAATATACAAAGTCCAAAACAACATCCAGGGGGAAAAAAAAAAAAAAAAGAAAAAAAAAAAGTGGAAGAATTTTTCTTTATTGATTCAGCAGCTGATTAATTTTGCATTCTCAAAAGTGATCAATAAGCACATCTATAACAAGGAAATTACCTGACTGGCTTGTCCAAATAAGCATTCTTCCATGGCTAGGTAGTATACACAGACATTAATATAAAATTAGTGTTGAAACTCTGTCACATGAATGTTTTTTATTCTTTTTCTTTCTTAGAATTATTTAAGCAACTATTTTTGTACTCAGATGTGAACAGAACTTCCTGTCTGCATTCTCTCTCAGTTCTTACTTCTTTGATCTCTGTTCCTAAGTGAGTTTTCAGTGTAGTTGGCAATTGTCTTTGCTTGAGGTGAGGAGGAAGTTCTTCACAGAGGGAGTTGCAAGCCATTGGAATGGGCTGCCCAGAGAGGTGGTGGAGTCACCATCCCTGGAGGTGTTCAAGAGGGGACTGGACATGGCACTTGGTGCCATGGTTTAGTAGTCATGAGGGCTTGGATGACAGGTTGGACTTGATGATCTTTGAGGTCTTTTCCAACCTTACTGATTCTATGATTCTATGTTTTTCTGAACTATACAATTTTGAACCTTGATACTAAGAAATTGTATCTGCAAATGGTTTTGGAATGCCCTCTATTATTCTTCATATTGTTTTGCATATGTTAGTACATCTTGTTCGCATCTCTGGTTGGATCATTGAACTCTTTTAGCCTTTCCAGGAAACCTAAACCATTAGATAGTGTTTGGATAGTTTATTTTCCTTTCACTTCTGAATTTATCAAAAGTTTAATTAAAGATTCCTTATTATTAACCTCATAACGCTCCTTACATTTTTGTATCTGAAATTATGGTGTGCTTCTTCTGAGTAACTAAAAGTAGCAGTTATGAGAAACAGAGATCAAGAGCAGTTGTTTGTAAATTTGTAGTTTTCTCTTTTGGGCCATTTATTTTATGACCAATTGAAATCCTTTTCCCTCAAAGACTGTGTACTCAGTACCTTTTGTTGGTCTGTTTTGTTTTTTTTCTTTTTCCAATGGTAGCATAGTTCTACAAGAATCTCCTTACAGTTTTGCACATAACTTTTAGTAGGTAAGTGCTATTCCCAAATGCTGTGATATGTTTTTAGAATGTTTTCTGAATTTTGCTGAGTTTCTGTATTTAGGCATTATTCCCCACTCTGGTTCTGTTCTGTTCTGTTCTATTCTGTTTAAAAGGAAAATCATATTCTGCATTGAAAAGGTATATGGCCTGTTCCCAACTGGTCTGGAAAACCTTTTGCAATAGTGTTGTTCACCTGGTGTACCCACACTGACTCAGTTAATGAATTTATAAAAACAACTAAGCCTCAGCCTATTTTTAGCTTTATTATTAGCAGCTAAATGTTACTCTGACGTTCTTCAGGGAAAAATCAATGTATCTTCTCACAGAATGCAGATTCTTGAACACAAACTTACTAATTCCCTTTTATGTCTAGTTCTATTTAAAGCAGTAAGAATTACTATATTTTATGTGACCATTTTGCAAATGAGGAAAAGAAAATATATAAAACTCAAACAACAACAAAAATAAAGAAACAAAACCCAACAATTTGGAAAGCTGAAAATCTCACTTTTACAGATAGAAACATCTGTTTTGGTAAAGGAAGCACTGGATGTCACAAAAAACTGGTTTCTGGAATCTGACAAGAAAAGATATTATTTCAATAAAGTCTAATAGCTACTTGTAACAGATCAGAGATATGTACAGCGTCTGAATTTCATATATATTTTTTAATTACACTATTTCAGTGGATTTATTTCCGTTTTCTTTCATACTGTGAGATGTATATAACTCAGGGATGATTAGTAATAAAGAAACTTTAAGTACCAGAAATTATTCTCCTCAATGATTCCTGACATTTTTAATGTTTTTATTTATTTATTTATTTATTTTTTAGCCTGGAGAGTTAATTTTATGGCTTTAGAGTAATCATTATTTATCATCTCTTGGTTTACAGGAAAGAATTAGACATATTAGCTATTAAATTATCCATGAAAATTTGACACTCTACTAGACCAAACAAACCCTGGGGCTTGCTGATTTTCCCAGTATGAAACATCTGTGTCTTCAGCTAGAGAGAACTTAACATTGTCTAATTAGATTTCTAAGATTTATAAGGCTCAAATGTTCTATTATTAGAAAACTGAAAACTGGAGCAAAAGTTGAAACTTACATCCACTGAAGATTATTTACAAAAACATTTTTAACAGCACTGCATGGTGGTAAATACTGATAGCTTGTAATTGGTGAATATTATGAGATAATGTACTAGAGATGTAACAACAGGAGTTCAGGAAAAAATGTGCTCCCTACAATTGTAGGAAGCTGCAGCTTTCAACTTCAGTAATTAAAAATACTTTATATTGAAAATGCTGCAGTAATTATATGTTTATTTTTCTATTCTAATTCCTGTAGAGTTTATAATCTTTCATGCAGTCTACTGAGGCACAAAATCAAGTTGGCCTATTTTCTGTTCTGCAATATTATTGCGCTTGGACAGTAAGCGGTAATCATTGCTCATCAGTATAGAAGTGGTTTTATATTGGCTCTGATCTTAAGTCTGACTGACAGTGAATTAGACACTGTTCTGTCTCTGTCTTTGGAGTCAATACAGCCTTTTAACATGGTAATTAGATATTTCATTGAATCTTCCATTACTGGATCTCAAAACACTTCAGAATTTTCAGTCTGTTAAAAATAGCATTTAACATAATTATTATTGCTATACTAAAAAATATATAAGAACATTATTAGGTATTCTGTAATTACAAGTTTAGACGGTAAGAAATCAGAATTATTTCTCTACTGATATCTTGTACAGGATCCCTTTCTTATTAAGTACACAAAATAAATTCTGCTTAGTTAATGAGCAGCTTTTCATTGTTTTGTTTTTTTCCTCATTGTTCATTGCATTGCTCCCTATATGATTTTCTGTAGTCTATTCAGTTCCTGCTCTACAGTATTAATTTCCTCAAGAGTTCTTTATTGATGCACATCACTATATTATCTCAGTTTTTCCCAAATGCTAATTAATCTTCATAACATCCTTGGGGGTGAGGGGTGGAATTAACCCAAATTTGTAGGAAAAGCAAACCAAAACAAAGTAACAATTACTAAGAGCTTAACTTCACAGGTTAGTACTTATTTTAAGTCTGAAGTAATGCATAAGTCTTTATTAATAGAAAATGTCTATCAATTTCCATCTCATTTCTGAGAAAGGTGCGTTTCTGTTAAGAAGATCACATCATTAAATCAAGTAATAAAAAAAATCCCACTATGCAATATTGATTAAACAAGAGAAATCTTCAGTTATGAAATCTCAGAAAGAAAAACTGTTTCCATAGGATAGAATTCACCAGTGTGAGCTAGAAATCCATCATTTTTTTCTCTCTGCAAGTCTGTATTTTATTTAGTGTATAGTTCCCATTTCTATAATAACTCAGACGGAGTTCCTACAGTGAATAATCTCCTTCATTAGTCCACTTGCATTCCATGGAAGATTATTCAGTACCCTGGAAAATCTAAAGTGATTAAGAAATAGTATAGGTGATATTGTAATTAAAACAATATATTATAAACCATCTGAGCAGTGTAGTTGAATTAATTTTATGGAGGCACTCAGAGCATCAGCTTGAGTGCTTGATTTTGATTTCAGTAATATTCTGAAGTCCCAGGAATTCTAACACAAGAATATTTTCTTCTGAAACCTGATATTTTATCAGTGTGGTGGTAAGCTCCAAATTCACAAACTGCTATTATCACCAATTTCCAGTATCGTACTCCTCCCTCAGCTGATGTATCAGGGAAAGACTGTCATGGAAAGAGCCATTAACTTGGCTAGAGCATTCATAGAATCATAAAATCAACCAGCTTGGAAAAGACCTCAGAGATCATCAAGTCCAACCTATTCTCTAATACCTAACACCTCATGACAACTAAACCATAGCTTCAAGTGCCACGTCCAACCCCTTTTTGAGCTCCTCCAGGGATGGGGACTCCACCACCTCTCTGGGCAGCACATTCCAATGGCCAATTACTCTTTCTGTGAAGAACTTTTTCCTCACCTCAAGCCTAAACTTCCCCTGGCGCAGCTTGAGACTGTGTCCTCTGGCTTAAATAAAAGTCTTACTGTATATATTTTTCAAACAGAATAGATTATGTTAGTAGAGCTTAAAGGGATTGAAGTTTTATAAAAGGGAACTGACATATGATTGTAATACCAGGTAATTCAAGGTTCATTTATTGTTATATTAAGAATACTGGAAAAAATGACAGAAGTAACTTTTCCACTACCTCATAGCAAATCTTAGGCTGATTTTCAAGCTAGAGACAGGCTTGATAAGATCTCATTCTCACATAACCTCATTGCTTAAATCGTTAAGGCTTTTTTGCTTACAAAATGCTTTTGTCAAAATATACTTCCCAAATAGATAACATACCATTCAGATCTTGTGAACTTACACTACTCTTCATCTGTCTACAAAAATTTCATTCTTTGAGTTCAACTGTGGACAGGGTAAATCCAATTTGACAGTAGTCTTTGACATTTGGGTCATATTTGTAGTGCATGGATGTCTTTCCTGACCATGTTAGTGGATACCTGGCAGTTTGTAATGCTCAGACCTGTATAATCAATTCAGAACTCCCAACAATGTTTGTAAGCTTGGAGAGAGGAAATGTTTTTAAGCTTTGTGAGAGGAAATGGCCTGAAATTACATCAGGGAAGTTGGATATTAGGGGGGGGGGGGGGGGGGGGGAATTACTGAAAGAGTGGTCAGGCATTGGAATAGCTTGCCCAGGGATGCAGTGGAGTCACTGTCCCTGGAAGCAATCAAGAAGCATGTGAACATGGTACTTTGGGACATAGTAAATCACCATGGTAATCTTAGATTGAAGATTGGACTCTTAGTTGTAATCTTAGTTGTCTCTTCCAACTAAAACAGTTCTATGATACAATTCTTGCAAGTAGGAAACAAGAAATATAAATGGTATCTGCACCTTAAAATCTCACTGTTTCCAACAATTTACAGGATTCCTTGACATTTATGTGTCTTGACAGTAAGTAAGAAGATCCTAGTCTGACCATTACAAAACTATGTGAATGTAATCTATACTAGTCTATGATTACTTTTTTATGTGGTGTTTTGCTATTTTGAATTATCTAGAATCATATACTAATATCTGTAAAATTATTTTACTTGTCTCTCTCTTTTATGTAAAATTAAATAGTGTTATTTGAACAATTTCAAAATCCTCTTGAAAGCCCATAGTCAGGTGTGGTCTGCTCTAGAAAAGGTATTTTGAGTGGAAGCAGCATTCTCAATACTCATAAACAACTAAAAAGCACAAGTGCTGAAGCTCTTGACACATCCACTTTAAAGCAGAACAATAATAAGGCCAAAGTTACTCTGTGTGCGGTTGCTTGCATCACTCTGTCAGTTGCTCTCAAACCTCTGTTGTATTGTTATACATCTATGCTGAGCCTGCTCTCTGATTTCCCAAATTTTCTATCAAATATTTAAAATTTTGCTTTATGATAATATTTGAAGCAAGTCTGTCATCATCACATTCATTATTAAACACCTGTTGTGCATGATTCAAACAAAATAATTGAGACATTATTTTAAAGTAATTAGTATAACCCATTGCCCTTGATGTCTGTATCCTTTGAGGACCTGTTAAACTACTCATTTTTAAATTGCAAATGAAATTTATTCATAAGAGTAACTGATGTTCTGTTTGATTAAAACTGCTGAAGTATTAGCATCTTGATGCTGCCACCTTTAGGCACAGAGGAAGGCAATAGAATGCAAAATTAGAGCTGAAGTTGTGTTATGTGTAGTGGGGGAACTCTTCTCACACACACTACTCATGAACAGATGAGTTGCTTCTGCAAGGTCTCTAGTTTCCTAGCTTATGTGTTTACAGAGCTTCTTAAAGAAACGGGTACTCAGGCATATCCTTAACAAAAGAAGTGACAAATTAGTTTTATTTACTTAGAAGGCCACAACATCTTTTTATCCATAATGATGCTGTTCATGGACTCACACAGGGTGGTCATGCTTGGTTATAAACTTCCACTTGCAAAATAAAAACAGAAAAGTGTACATGAAAAGGAATCAAGATTTTACAGGTTCAGATGTTGTCTGTTTTACTCTTCAGAACCATGTAAGAAAAGATACTTCCCCAAATAAGATCAGAAGTCAATATTTTTAAGTACCCTGTCTCTCACAGTAACCTGTAACAGTTGTGTAATGAAGAGGGTAATCACATTATGACGCTCTCCTAAAAACACAGCCCATTCAGAAGTGTTTGAGATTCAGGTGCCAGGATGCATATCTTGAATGGCTTTTCCTTCCATAGACTTGTATAGTTGCTTTGCAGAACACAAACTCCTAGCATTTACCTTTCCCAGAGCCTGTGCTTTTCTAGCTGTTTCTGTACCTTGGCTCATCCTTGTCACCTCTCTGGTTGTTTACTGTTGAAGTGTGTATTCTTCTAAGTGGAAGGAACACAACTTGGATAACATTTGTGTGAATTTATGTGAAGGCACAGAAATGTTTTCTGCTTCATGCTTTATTTCTTTCCTGATAGTTCCTAGCATTTTGAGTTATTTCTTTTTATGAAGAAATGTACCAAAATAATCTATTAAAATCTCAGGATCTCCTTCTGGAATAGTAATAGTCAATTGATAGCCCTATGTTGAGTTTGATTCCCCCACCCCCTCACCCCCTTATGCTGCATTGCATTTCCTTGTGTTCAATTGCCTGTGCCATTTTATTGTTTCAATTATTCAGTGTTATAAGGATCTTAACAGGTAGCACTTGTTATTATGATCACATATAACTTAGTATCATCACAAACTTGTCACCTCACTCATCATTTCCCGAGTAATTTGTGTTCCGAATCTCTTGAACAGCATAGGTCCTTTTTCTGACTCCTGTGCAACTCAGTTATTAATCCCTTTCCCTATGATAATTCACCGTTACTCCATAATCTCTCTTGCCATACATTCATCAAACCAAAGACTTCTTTTGTCTAACAGCCTGATTTCTTTAATGGAGTGTGGTTGATGGAAATTATCATATGTCACATGTAAAACTAAGTAAGTTGGACTGGATAGATCCTATGTCATATTCATTCCTTAAAACAATTTCAGTGCACATGCAAGCCATGTCTTGCCTCTCAAAAGATGACTTGTTCTGATTGACAGGACTGTATGTTTCTGGGTCCTCCTTACTGCTCTTCTTGTAGAAGGGTGTCACATTTGGCCAAGAAATCTGGAAACTTCCCATTTAGCCAAGATTGATGGAAAGTGACTTGGCAGTCACTTCCACCAGTTTGCTCGGTACCCTTGAGTGTATGCTGTCCAGCCCCACACACTTGTGCCTAAGTGGTGCATCAGGTCACTAATCATCTATCCATCTTCTCTTGGGGACTTCATTCTTCTCCCATCCCTATCTTCCAGCACAGGGGTATGGGTATCCAGTGAACAGCTGGTCCTACTACTAAGGACTGAGGCAAAGAAGGTATTGAGTGCCTCAGCCTTTCTGTCATCCTTGAACATTATATTCGCTCCTGCATCTGATAAAGGATGGAGATTCTCTTTGGTCATCCTTTTGTTGATAATATAGTTGTTGAAGCATTTCTTCTTGTCTTTAACAGCTAAAGCCAGGTTAATTTCCAGCTGGGCTTTAGTCCTTTTAATTTTCTCTCTGCATAGCCTCATAGCAACTTTGTAATCCTCCTGAGTGGCCTGCCCCTTGTCCCAAAGAGCATACACTCTCTTTTTTTTTCCTCTGACTTGCAACCAAAACTCTCTGTTCAGTCAGGCTGGCCTTGCCAATTCATCTTTTGTCACATGGGGTTGGCCTGCTCCTGCACATTTGAGATTTCCTTGGTCCTTCAGGACTGCCTCCCAGGGGACTCAGTCTTTGAAACAGGCCAAAGTCTGTCCACTAGAATTCCAAGGTTCTAGTTCTACTGATTCCACTATTTACTTCTTCAACAACTGAGAACTCCATCATTTAGTGATTACTGTGCCCAAGTCAGCCTCCAACAGTCACATCACCCACAAGTCTGTCTCTGTTCACAAACAACAAGTCCAGCAGGGCACCTTTCCTAGTCGGCTCCCTCACCAGCTCTGTTAGGAAGACAGGTGTATGAAGAATGTTAAGTGAAATTTTGCATACCGTCAGTTGTCAAGATCTTTCATCCTTTAGCTCCTTTAAAACTCTTGGATAAATGCTCTCACATATTAGTGATTTGTTACTGCTGATTTATCTGTTTATTCCGTGATCTCTTCCACTGACTCATAATTTTACTTAGTTTCACATCTTCTAAGTCCTGTATAAAAGAAATTGCAGTATGGGCAGCTCCCTAGACTGTGGGGCACCACAGATGCAAAACATTAATTTGGCTTTATATGTTTCTCCTATACCTTGACCCTTTGCTGACCTTAAAGGCACTGTGATGAACTTCCTGTTTCTCATGTACTTCAAAAAGAAATAATTACTAGCTTTTGTACTTTTTGTTCTTTTTCACAGGATTTTTTAATGGTCTGTCACATTTGCATTTCTCCACTTAAAGTGCCAGAGCTTAAGGTCACTAAGAAACAGCTTCATTTTTCTTCTCATTTCTGGTTGCCATTTTTATCTTCACTCTTTAGCCACACTGGTTACTTTTTGGAACTTAGGCATTTCTTTGTGACTATGTTGCACTTGTTCTGAGTCTCTATAATGTTATTCTTATGCATTTTCTACATCTTCAAAAATTTGATTCTTCAAATAAGTTCCCATATTTTGCTACAGTTCTCCTTTTGGCAATGAAGTATAACTATCTTCCCTGTATACTATACATCCTCGTAGTAATGTCCCATTGATTGTCATCATTCTCTTCAGCTTTTGACCTCATTATTATGTCAACAGCCTTATTTAAGACTGGGAATTCTCATTTTATCATTTTATTTCTTAAACTTCATATGTGTCATTCTTCACTGTCCTCTATTTCACTACCAGTGTACGCTGGCAATACCCTGTTCTTTATTACTTGAGTATTTCCAACTTATGTCCTATCCTTAAGGACAGGGGAATACAGGATATTTTGTCTGTGGTTATATCATGAACAGACTTCATGATGTCTTGGTTGAAGGCATTTTACATATCTATTTGTGTTCCTTATTTTTAGCTTTAAAAAAATTTTAGAACCTTCTTGATATGAAACTCCAGCAGCCTGGATTTATTAAAGTTTAAGGGATGTCTGCCCTTTCTGTGTAAGATCCATCCCTTACGTAAATATGCCCTGATTTTGATAATACTTAAACCTCTTTTTGTCACTGTTTGAATCAAACATGTATTTTAATCTTGCCTCCCCAGCAACCTTTATCTGTTTTCTCTTGTAGAAAAGGATACATGGTCATTGTTTCTGAAACACCTGCCACCATCTCCTCTTACCAGATTTACATTTCTATGACAAGGCAAAGGATTCTGATTTGGAAATGAGACTGTTCTGTAGTACTTTGGAAATACTTTTTTTTTTAATTCCTAGTGTTATGTCTGCATTATTTTGCTCTGTGTAAAAGGGAAAGAGGTTGTTGTGCATTGTAGTATCACTCATCTGTTCACTTTTGCTTTGGCAGTATAGTCAGTCTTCTTTTCCTCTCTGCTGACTCACCCAATTTAAGAGTTTTGCTAACCTACTTTGCAGAAGAACTCAGAGCCTCGGGTAAGACAGTTTCAGGAAAAAAAGCAAGAGGTGTTCTTCCAGATGCTTATAAACTGCCTAAAATACACTTCTGGAAAAATCTTTTACTTCTCAAGTACATAAATATATTTGAACAACACTAAAGTGGAAATTCTCATGTAATGTTGGGGTTGCTGAAAGACAAGTAGGAAAAAGACTGCTTTATAACCAACATCTGTGCCTTTTTTATCTTCTAGGAATGATCTCCAAAACACTAAACAATATATGAGGAGAAAGTATGAAGAGAGTATATAAATAAAGGATTTAGTTGTCAAAATGTAGCCAGATAATGCCATTTAAAATTCCTTGTATCTTGTCTGGCCTCTGGATTCCGATTTCAAAATGCAATTTCTGAAGTTAGTTCCTGTTGACATGGAAACACGTTCAGCAGTTCTAACAACATCCCATCCATACTCTCACTCCTTAAGTATGTCAAGCCTTTACTTTATGAATCTCCTTAGAGTTTGGATCATCTGTATTGTTGGGACTTTTTTCCTTACTCCAAGCTTAACCTCAGATTTTCTTCTTTGATATTAGTCTCAATTGCTTCATCTTTCTTTCATAAAGTTCAGATGTAGGTAAATGCAGTAGTATTTAATCTAGACCAAACATATGTGACAGCCTATAAAAAGCAGATACAGAACACTAAGCAGAATGAAAAAGCTGGAATTTAAGCAGACTAAATCAGAATCATCCTTATCTAAACTTTCTCTCTCACTTAATGTTTGGAAGGCATAAGCTATAAATGCTTGGAGCATGATGATTCTAATTTTCTAAACCTCACTCTGTCTTCTAATGCTTGTACTCCAACTTGTCAAACAATGATAGGAGTTACTAGATTGTGAGAATTGCTGATGATCTAAGACATGCATCTTAATATTAGTTTTCATGTTCTCTTCTTCAGCTGCCATGCATGAGTCATTTGTTTGACAGTACTGTGATGCTCTCTCATGTTTTAGAATAGAGGTTTTCTGGGGTGGAGTACCCACAAAACAAAGGTTTTGACAATCATTAATGTTTACTAATAAAACTAAATGTAATAAATATTACAGGTAATTATTTTCTCTTGCTTGTGAATTTATTAGCCACAATTGTTTCAACATTATGATTAGCAATAATAAGCTGCATGTTGTTTTTAAACAGAGGTCATTGATCCTTTTTTTTTTTTTTAGGTTAGGTAAAGTAAGTAGATAAACTTTTTTTTCCCCTTTGCATATCATAGTAATGTTGAAGGTGTTTTGTCTTCCACTTCATGCTTTTGTGTAATCTTGCTGTACATATCAACCCTATGGAGAAAAATGGTAAATTGATTGTTAACATGAAGTCATTTGTGAAGTTGAATGCAGTTAGATATAGGCCTTTTCAACATGCAGGAAGAATTTAATTAAAATTAAATTAAATGCTAAATTAAGTTCAAGTAATAAATGGATGCGATACAATAGACCAATCTATTCTCATAAGAAATTAACACTGTCCAGTAAACTGATTTTAGGTCTGGAGGCTAAATTTTCTGGAAAATAATTATATGACTATAAAATAAAGGAAATTAAGTTTGGAAGGTTTGTGGTTTTTTTCAGGAGTGGAAAGTGCTATAATTCAGAAAAAATGTAATTGTTCTCCCAAATCCTTAAAGACTGCTAAAATTCCTTACTTATTGTAAAATAAATTGTATTTAAAAATGTAGCTGCAGAGAAAAACTCTGTCTTAGTGGACAGCTAAATTTGCCATCCATTTACAGTGTATGTGCTTCTTATAGATATCCCATTGTATTTATTTGCAGCCATGATTTTTTTTTAGACCTAGTATTTTATTTACCTAGTAGTCTAAAAACTATAAAACATAAAGAATAAGTAATACCTTTTAAATCAGAATCCTTTTACTGTTAAAATTACTAGGCAAGAGAAAAACTGAATTCTAACAGAAATGACGTCAAAAACAGTAAATGCATTATTTCATGGTGGAAAAATATTACCTTTGTAGAGGTTTCATATGTGAGAATTAGGAAATAAAGGTGGGCAAACAATGCATTTTCTAGAGCTCATTGTATTTGCTATGAAGTCAGTAAGGGTGCTGTCTGTCACTAGAAGAATGGCAGACTTTTATTTGAAACCAACTTGCTGAAGTGCCACAGATATATTTATCTTCTCTAACCTGGTAGTAATAGAGTTATCGCATGCTAGTTTGTTGTTGTTTGTTTTTTTTTTTCTGAAAGACTTTCCACAGTATTGTTTTGTCCCTCATAATGGACTGGAAATGCGAGTAGAATGAAAATAACATTATACATGTTAGTTTATTATCAACAGCATGCTTTACTTCTGTTCAGACTGCAATGTGAAATTTTGTAGGAGTGAGTGGGTTCAAGTTATATTATTCTTCAGGCAATGGATGTTAAATTGCTACTTTCTCTTGTTTGCTTCTTGGGTGAATGATAACAGGGCAGGACATCTCATGTTTGGCATATTTGAACATGTATTTTATGTTATGTAAAAGATGTTATATTTACATCTTTATTTTCCTACTATAGGAATTACACGTAGAACAGATCTTGGTCTAAATACCAGAAAGCATTACAGAAAAGAAGAGTGAGAAAATCAGTTAGATACTATTTTTTTTACCTTTTGGGTCTTCACATATTTTACGCTGACTGACAAATTTTGGTAGTCTTTCTTATGTTAGCTGATACTTGTTAGGAATAGCTTCAGCTCTGTGAGAAATATTTTATATATTGAATTTATAACAGTTGAAGTGTATGTGTGCTTTCCTAAGTAGCCCTCTGCAGAAAGGATTTCTCATTCTTGAGATATGTATATTTAAAATTTTGGGGTTCTTTTTGAATAACTAGGTATTTGTTAATATCCCTTCAGGTATCAAAGTTGGGTTCTTGGACACTAAGATTAGATGAATGCAAGTCAGAGACTTGCTCATCCTGTGCTTAATAACCAAACAATTTGAAAATTATATGAAATCATGAAGCTGCCCTTCTCAGCAGACAGAAGTTCACTAGCTCAGCTTGCTGTGACTAGTTTAACTAGCACCTATTAGTATAAGGAAGATGCAGACTGAAAGTATTGCAAAAGTTACGCTACAGCAGTTGAGTTCTTCTTGAAAGGGACCAGAAGAACCCATGGAATGCAGAAGTATCACAGTTGTGGTACTCTAGCCCCGCTAAACAAAAGAAGCACTGTAAATGGTCAGCATGGGTTCATGTGAATGCTTGCTCCCTCCAAGACATTTTTAGGTAGTGGGTTTGGGTTTTTTTCAAATTATTATTTCCTTGTGATGCAACTACAACTGTGAAACTTCAGACTATTTCTGTTCATCAAACAACGCATGCTATCTACTTAGTATAGAATATTTACCAAAGACAACTTCATAGAATTGATATCAGCCATCTGATCAGCCCTTAAACTGAAAGTTTAACTAATATCTTCACAGAAAATAGTTTGGTGTCTTTTATTCAGTTTCAAAGGATATCATAGTAGTTTGTTTTGTAATGACAGTAAGGGGAAAATACCAACATATATTCAAATTTCTGTTCTGCTAGAAAACTTGTTTTTGTGATGCTATTTTCATAGTAGTGTGCTTTAATCTGTGATAAATGTTAGCTATATGTTTGAGACCTAACTGTAGATACCTAGCTATATGTTACTTGAACAATAGTCTGACTACAAAGTGTACTAAATAGAGAATATCCACATTTTAGCTGTGCCTGTCAGAACCAAGGCCAAAATTTACTTTTGAACCCAAACCTGATGGTTGAAACTCTTCAGCACCTACAAAGTTTGCTGACTTCATAGGAATTGGTGATTATCATGTCTGTAGTACTTTACTGGTAGTTAGCTGTTAAAATGTGTTGATGTCTTCAGCTGGCTTGTTCTGCTTTGCAGCTGTTAAAATACTTCTTCCTTTTCTGTATAACAGAAAAAGATTTTTCCATTTAAAACCAAAGAAAGGCATAAGTTTAAGAGAGCCTGACTTGCTGTAATGACAGTGTATTTCCATGCAAGTCCAGGAAGCTCTGCATATGCTTGTAAGAAAAGAAAGTGTATATGCATCATAGGGAATCAAAACTAAAATTTCTTTGAGCATTATTACTATTTCTAATTCATTGTGTTCATTGTTTAGTGGTGATTTCAAACACAAACCTGAAAAGATCACTTACAACATAGAAATTGAATACTAAGTCTAGAAAAAGTCTCAAAGAGATGAGATAAGAACTGCCTTGTATCCAAAATGAACCTTAAATGAACCTTCATTAAGAATATTAAGCTAACTCCTAATAGACACAGGTATTGATCTAATTAACAAGAAGTGCATAGCTGGATGGAAAGGTCCAATAGAATAAATCCTTCCTTGTTGACACAGTGTTGGCACAGAATTTAGGCAGTGGGAAAATTCTTAATAGTATCTCTGGTCCTTTCTCCCAACCCCAGCACCAAAAATTTCATTGATAGTCAAATCAACTGGGAATGTCTCTCAGTGTACATACAGTGTACAGTGTGCTTTCATTGCAAAGAATCATTTAGCATGATAAAAGGGGGGGAGGGGGGGGAAGAGAAACCCCACACATTTGTGGATTTTAGTTTGCCTTTTATATTAAAAATGAGAAGTAAAATGTCTGATTATTATGGAGACTTTATTATTTTACAGAATCACATAATCACAGAATGTTAGGGGCTGGAAGGGACCTTGAAAGACCATCTAATCCAACCCCTCTGCCAGATACAATGTCTTCTGAGTAACTGAAACTGTATCAGGCCAACAATACTGTCAAGAGCCGGAAGGGTACATGTCAGTCTCTTTTGTCTGTAATGTAACTCAGAGCTTGCTCAAGAACCTTGAATGCTAAGGTGAACAGAACTCAAGCTTTTTGAACTTAAGCAGATTTGATCCTCTGTATTTGCATCTTACACAGTTGTGGGCTGTATCAACTTAAACCTTTGTGATGTTTATATCACAAATGCTTTTACAATTTTACAAATATGCTCTCTATTGCCACAGTCTCAATGGTACAGAGGAGAAAATGTATAAAGAAAAGAAAAAATAATTTAAACAGGTATCTTGAAAGACACAGTATTACCCGATCTTTTTATGGAGCCGTTCAGATTTTAGTTTTAGAGCATACATTTGCATTTTTCACCTCAGTAAGTTGTATAATTACTAGAAGTAGGCTTGCAAAGGTATTTAAAGTTTTAACAAGTCTGTTTTCATTAGGGAAAATTAAATGCGAGTGCCACCAATTATATGCCATTTCAGAACAGCTGTAAGATTTTCATAAATTCATATTTTTTCCTTTTTAGTTTTGAAACTGTTTGCTAGTTCTTGAGAGGTAATGAATGTAAAATATATATTTTCTTTTTTTTCCTCCACTGTCAGTATATGAAAGGAGAAAATGGCTAGATTTCTGCTCACAGAAATCGTGGCAATGACCTCCATTTCAGTGAAATTGTACTAGCTCTGCTAAAGAGAACATTTGACCAAACAGCTTATTCATCTCTCAGCCAGTGTAAGGACTGGAAGACTATAATATACGATTTATAATGCACTACTACATTTCCATCCATATTGATTAGTGTCTCTCTATAGTCTTACAAGGCAGAGGATTAAACAGCATTATTTAAAAAAGCCAACAACCTACTTTTGTGTTAATAAGAAGGTGAAATATGCTTTTACTGGTTTGTGGTTGTTGGGTTTTTTGACTCTCACATTCCTTTTCAGATTTGCCATTTTATATTGTTTTAAAAGACTTATCTATGTCATATTTACTTGCTTATAGTTACAAGAAAGATGTAGGTACCAATACCAACACTGCAAGGTCCATACATTCCATATACACACATGTAGACTCCAGAATACAGGAGACAGAAGACTCAGCCACAGATGTATTGAGTGTGTATAGAACTCTGGAATTTGGATGAAAATTAGGAAAAAAAAAATCATTTTCAGGTGATATGCAAAGGTAATTCCAAAGTCTTTAAGCCTATAAAATGCTTTCAAAGATGTTGAGAATCATCGCTTACAACAGAAAGTAATTCGTGCTCTTACTCAATGACACGTGCTCTGAAAAAAGTATTATGAAAAACTTGAAGGCTAATCATCATAAATAGGTAAGATCCATCCCTCCTAAAACACTGAGACAACCTTACATGAAAATACTTTTGAATTAATACAGAAGAATAAAAAAGCCAGATAAAGAGATTCTTGTATGTATTGTAATCTCAAATCTACATTTTCTTTGGAATACATTTTATAGCTTTAACTTGCTACCCTTTCCTACATTTTTGTAGATATTTCCCCGAATTTGTATATGCTCAACATTACTGGAATTTTCATCCAGAGTAGTTTTTGGATGATCTGCAGTGTAGATACAGGTTTTCATGAATCAGGTGTATTTTCATTATGTTATAAACTAAGCATGGATTTGCCAGCTTTCATCTTTGATTCCCAGTACTGATCAAGATCCTGCTTACATATGAATAATTTCATCCAGAGTGATGTAATTTTAGTGTTCAGTGAATATTTTGTCATTTCTATTTCTATCAAGAAAAGAAAAAGATACTAACTTGGGGTTTTATATGCTTATTTATGGGCATTCCACCATTTCACACTGCTGATGTGGAATGGAACGGAATGGAATGGAATGGAATAGTATTAACCAGGTTGGAAAAGACCTTAGAGATCAAGTCCAACCCATTACCCAACACCATCTAATCAACTAAACCATGGCACCAAGTGCCTCATCCGGGCTTTTTTTAAACACCTTCAGTGATCATGACTCCACCACCTCCCTGGACAGCACATTCCAATGAACAATCACTCTTTCTGTGAAGAACTTCTTCCTCACCTCAAGCCTGCACCCCTGGTGCAGCTTGAGACTGTGTCCTCTTATTCTGGTGCTGGTTGCCTGGGAGAAGAGACCAACCCCCACCTGGCTACAACCTCCCTTCAGGTAGTTGTAGAGAGAAGAAGGTCTCCCCTGAGCCTCCTCTTCTCCAGGCTAAGCAACTCCAGCTCCCTCAGCCTCTCCTCGTAGGGCTTGTGCTCCAAACCCCTCACCAGCTTTGTTGCCCTTCGCTGGACACGTTCCAGCCACTCAGCATCTTTCCTAAACTGTTAACTAATAGTGATAAGTAATAGTGATAACAATTATGACAGCACATTTGCAAAAATTTTAATTTATTCATAGCTAGACAAAGAAAACTTTCATATTTGATATCAGTTTGCTTGCTCCCCCTTAGCAAACTTCATATCAATGTCTTTCAAAAGCTAAGCCTGTTCTTTCAATTATTTAAGAAAAAATGGGAAAAATTCTCTAAAATGAATACTAATTGTAGAATTCCCTTGAAATATGTTGATTCTTTTTTATCCTCTACATTTCAGAATTGTATCATACCTATAAAACAATGTGTCTTCATGCATAGAATTAAAGGATGATAGTTCCTTAACATGATTTAGGCCTACAGTATAAAATCCACTAGCTGCATATATGTAAACCTTTCATGTATGAATGAAACCAACAGATTTTGTCTTAGTATATAAAGATTTCCAGTGAATGTTTGATGTCTCTAATGATAATCTCAACCAAATGATGGTTATATAATTCTACTGTTATTTCTGCCAAATCAGTGAGTGGCCAACCTTTCTGTCTTGTTGAGAAGTGCTTCCATGTAGTATATGTGAGGCATTTTTTGTAGTTTATTGCATTGAGGTAATATTTAATGTCCTGAAGCCTGAATGTTTAAAATACAATTTACAAAACTTGAGTAGTATATGGAAGCTTACATTGCATGTATTTGTCTCTTAATGCTTTGTACACAAAGTGATTCAATCTCCATTATAAACTTAGATATTTTAAGGAGTATTCTATGTGCCTACAGGAGTAGGCACATGAACACATTCAATATAAAATAATAAGGGAAGATACTGAGATATCACTAATTGTGTATTTAAGGCTACATCCATTATGAAAATTGTCAGTAAAAGGTTAATCTATATGCTGAAAATCTTGTAACATAATTTCCAAGGGATTTTTCTCTGAACTGTTTAAAATGCTTTGAGTCACCTCTCTGGGTGATGCTGAATCAATGCAAATAGATCAGTTATTTTTGCTATGTGTTGAACATATATAATGCATTTTCTGTGTGATTCATAATTTGTACAGTTCATGAAGATGGTAAGATTCAAATTTCCTCTCTTGTTCTGATGGATGTACTGACCTTGAGTAGGCTTTGAAGATTGTTCATCTGTTAACTGATTTGAACTTTCCTAGTGAAGTAGAAAATCTACAAAAGGGAGCCTTCCATTTTTCTCATTCAGATAGAGACTAGTCAGTGGGACCTCTGGTACCCCTACCACTTTCTACTTAAATGATGAATAGGTGCTTTATGCAGCTCACTTCTGGGATATTTACATTAATAAGCATTGCCTGCCACTTAAATCCACCTTTTCCTTCACAGTAGGATCGCAGAAACAGAACAGTTTAGGCCAGAAAGGGACTCTGTTTGAGATACCATTCAGAGCAAGGTCACTGTCAATGTTTGGTCAAGTATCTCAGGGTCTTTCCCAATAATATTTCCAAGGATGAAGGTGGCAGAGCCTCTCAGGCACCCTGTTCATTCTATGCTTAAGGACTCCTATAAGTATATTTTATTTCGTTTTATCTAGTCAGAACTTGCTTTGGTCTTGAACTGCAGAAGCTCAATTTCTGAATATTACTTTCAAGTATTACTTTCAAGTTCCTTTCCTGAAATTTTAAGTAAAGGTGATGAGAGTGGCTTTTCAAATCTCATAAAACATGAGAGTATGTTTTTTTTTGTTACAAACAGTATTCTTGCAGTATTTTATTCTCAGATATTATCTATTCTCAGATATTATCCTCTATATATCAGATACTGTTTGACATTCTTGATTGAAACTAAAACATATTGCATCTTATCTTGGTGTTTTCTAGTTTATCTTGTTTCTTTAAATCACGACTCAGAGACCCTTTACCCTTCATGTAATACACCAGTGGCAATTGTACACTGGTCATAAAATAAAAGCTGGAGGCAAGAATGCATATATCTACAAGGGAAAAGCAAAATGATATATTAAAAAATAACACATAAGTGTTAGGTTAATGCAGGCTTTCTAGTAGATAAGTAACCTGTATATCAGACAGAAATAAATTCTGAGAGAAATAACTGATATCTATATCTAGTGGAGAAAGATCAAAATCATACACTGGAAAATTAGGAGGAAATAATGTGAAGGCTCTATTTACGATCCAGGCAGACATCTGTATTTCTTCTGTTTGTCTTTTTTCTGATTCATTTACTAATGAAAAATATTTGTGGCCAAGCCTGGGTCAGAGAGAATTGTGAACTGGTGTAAGCATAACAAATGTATAGATATTTACTTTTTCTTTAACAACAGTTATTTCAGATGTCTTAGAAGCTGGTTTTCAGCTTTTCAACATACCTCTGTGCCATTCCAATTAGAATTCAGTCAGTCTTGAGCTGGCACAGGAAGAAGCATTGCTACTCAAGCATTGCTACTGGCTTTTCGGGTGGTGTTACCTGAGCCAGTTTTCCTCGTTAACAAATGCAGAGCCTTTATGACTACAAAAGCACTAAGAATGGAAATTAAAAGAGATTCAGCTATGTTGAGATTAAAGTGACATGTGAGGACTTTCTTCATCTAAATGCTTAACATTTCAGTTGTATGCCCTCCATGATACAGAGCACACTAACCAGCTGGGACAAGATAATGCAGCTAAATATTGCATGACTTACCTGATATTCCCCACTCTTATTCACAAGTGCAGGGATTTGAACTGCATATAGTTCATGTAAGACAATTGCCTGCAAGTTAAGGAATATATTGTATTGCTTTAAGTACTACGCTGATTTATGTCGAAGTGGTTCAAAAAAGAAGGTATTTCAAAATAACAAAATTTTGGAGAAATCAAGTTTTTATCTTTAGAAGCTGTGCATCATTCTGACTGAATTATATTAATAGTACAATACATAAAGTGGAATTTAATGAAAATTAAGGAAAAATAAAATTAATTTTAAAAGTATGATCAGAAAGTATACTAACCTGCAAGTGAGAAGCATCCCTTCTAATTAGATTTAATTAAAACCTAAACAGGAGATTATGCTGTGCAGCAGGAAAGTTTATTTACGGTCCTCAGTGATTAAACTGTGCTTCACTGAAACTCTATGAAAGTGACTGGTAAGACAAATTTCCACAATAAATAATTAAAGGAGTTTTACCAACCTGATGTTTTGCACTGCCAACACTTTTCTTCAATAATGGATGAGGCAAAAAAAATAAATAAATTCTAGTACTCAGATCACAAGTTCACAGTTGTATAATTGTCTGGATGAAAAGCCTTTGCAAACAGTGCTTAGTACTTTGACCTTCATCTGTTTCAAGAGAGGTAGTCCATACAAAGCTAAAAGTTTCTGATGCTGATGGGTTATACTATCCACATAAAAACAAAACAGCAAAAAACCGAAAAACAAATAGCCGACAAAACCAAAACCATTTCTTTAATTTCTTGATAGCAGCTTCAAAGTGAAATTTTCTGCTGAAAATTGTCTTCAGCTGGCCATGAGACATTTAAATCAGAATTGAGCACATGTGAGATGGTGAGGCTTTTGTATGTTCATCCTCAGATGTTTTTCTTGTGTAGTTACTGTTTTCTGCTTTCCATCCAGCCGCCTCTAAGAATGAATATCCAAATCACCCAAATCAGCTCTATACAAATATATTTCATTAGTTTTGGGCAAGGGCTCAGTTACTTGTCTTTTACATTGCATTTCAAGGTTACTCATTTTAAAGCTTATGAGAGAAAACCTCAGAAATTACCATTCTGTAGATTAAAATCAGAAGGTGGATGATGATGATAATGGTTATTGTTTACTATCCCTCACAGTAGCATTTGACTATTGTGAAGAAATTTCTGCAGAGAGTGAGTTTTTAGAAACTTACTGGAATCCAACCAGCTAGAATTTTTTTTTAAAGTGTGGCCTTCAACAGATGTTTTTTCACCTCTTATCTACAGGTAGAACCCGATAGCAGGTATTAGACTGTCAGCACATCTCTACATTTACTTTGATGCAAGTTGGCAGAAGCAATAGGTACTGCAAAACTAATCTTTCCAATAACACATGTCTCCTCGAAAGAGACAGGACTGTATGTATTAAAAATAGGTTGACTGAAGGAAAAAAATGCATTGACTAGGATTTTCTTATCTGATTTTTACTCTTACGTACTGGTAGCCTTCCTTCTCTCTTTTCTAGTCCCATGAGGAATAAAGAGTCCTGTGCTCCTAGTAGATCTATATTTTTTCCCCCTTTTTTTTTATTACTACTGTAAATACTACCTTTTTAAAAGGGAAGAAAAACATTAGTTTGCTTTCCTCTTCCAGCTTTTCAGATCCAGAATTGAGCTGTATCTACTTTTGAAACAATCATACTTCTTTCAACCTCACTGGTATCTAGTATCTACCTCCAGAGTAATATTATGAATAGTTCTGTAGAACAAATGTTTGAGTCACTGCACATGCTCCTTTTAATGACTCTATAGGAAACATAGTTTACCTTCCAGACATTGTCATATACAGTAGAGGGTTTTTTTTCTCATTGATTAATATGAATAGAAATCTATTCAATGTTATAGTTTTGAGTAGGAGAACTTTTTTGTGTATATGTAGAGGAGGAATTACTTGGAACATGTGTGGTTTTGTTTTGTTGTTGTTTTGGGGGTTATATATTTATTTTAATATCAAAATTGTCTTCACTAATATCAAATTACAAAATATTGATTAAAATGCAATTATGGAAACAAATTTTGCATTATTAGAAGGACAGTATAATACAGCTTAGAAGTCATCTATTTAGTTATATTGTTGTGTTGTAGTGATCTCAATTATAAGCAGGAAGTTCTAGCTTGAATGTTTAATACCTATATATGGATCTCTCAGTTCCCACGCAAACTGTCTGAATGGGAAGGCATTTGTCTCCTTGGTAGTACTTCTGGTTCCCTCTTAACTGTTAAAAACTTGGGGCTCACCTATAGCAGACAGGTAGCTTTCTGCCCTGTCTCCTCAAAAAATCACCAAGCCTGATTGTATTTCTGTTTTTTGTCAGATGACTTTCACCTGCTCCAGGTGTACCCTCAGTTATACAAGCGATTCCTATTTCCACTGAAGCAGGAAGCATGGTAAATTCATAAAACTGGCACTTACTATTTAGAAATAACTTCTAGAACTGTTTTAATTGCTTTCATATCTGTTATGTGTCCTGTAAATGTTATTGCTGGTGCAGTAGCTGCTGTTTCTGATTTATTTTTTTTAAGCAATGTAACAGAGTTAGACAAGGACAGACTAATCCAGTAACCACATTAATTCAAATTCTAAAAATGTCTGTGAAGTAGCAAAATATTACTTGCATATTTAGAGATGAGCACAAGGGAGATAAAGTGACTTGCCGTAATATTTGAAGCAAAAGAGAAACAAGCTTCTGTAATTGGTTTGGTTGGTTTTTAAACTCAGATGCTCCTGAAGAAATACTCTTATTTTAAAGCAAATGGCTGTCTGCACAGATACCTGCTGTAGTTTAAGACCTTTACCAGCTAAAATTGTAGAGATAAGATTGTTTCTCCATTCATGGTTTCTCCAAAGTAGACTGCTTCTCTAAACTAGAGACTAAACTCAGAGGATGTGTTGTCTTAAGAGTTTAATATAACATGTATCTTTCTCTTCTCTCTGCATTACTCATTGGAAGGATCAGATCAGAATGCATAAGAACATTTATTCATGCTTCTGGGTGGGTCTGGTTGAAAGTTAAGAATAAAAAACAACCTGGTTTTCAACTCTTAGCTCATTTTCTTAAAGCATTGCTTTTTATTACAATTAGTGAAAGTGTCAGTGTAAGTGATAGTACAGGCCTATACATAACATCACAAATGAAAAACTTTCCCTCTTACTCAGGCAACACTTCACTGCAATGTCAGAAGCACTGTCAATATCATAGTTTGCAATCTGCTTAAACTCCTTACTGGAGCGAAGAACAGATCCTGAAAAACAGAGAGTTTTCAGAGGAATTGAGTCCATGTAAATTTAAATGCTTTCCTTCTCTAATATATGCTGAAATGAGTTGCCACCAAGAAGTGGCTTCTTCTCCTGGAAGCAGATGGAGGTAGCAGGAGGTATCAAGCCCTTGCCTCTTTCCATTTAGACATCTGAGGAGCTATATTCAGTTCTTCTTCTTAATAATCTAGCAGCTGGATCCGAATAACCTGGAATGGAGAGCTAAGCTCTAAGTGCTTCGTAGTCCAAAGCAGACTGAATCCAAATTGCAGAGAAATACCCAGGAGTGTTCTGGTTAAAAACTTTTCTGTCCTCTTTCTGAGGCTGAGGGAGAAAAGTAAATTTATGAGTCAGGAAGATGAAAAGCAATTTGGAATGTGATTCTCATCTAACTCAGTGATTTGATAGGGGCTGAATTAATGAGGAGGGAATTATAAAAATGTAATTATCTTTATTTTTTCCAACAACCCCACCCCAAAATTAGGTATAAAATTTATTTGATTATTTACAGGTTCTATTGGGTCACAAATTCTACCAGGATGCTTATGGGCAACTTTAGTATAATTTAGAGAATTCAGAAAATGGAAAAGGCTAAGCCACAAAATAGCTTCACCCCACTTATAATTCGAGGCAAGCCACGAACCTTAGGGAAAGCCAATGAGAATGCCAGGTTGTACTCATGAGGACAGAGCAGGAATTTGGCGACAGTCCCTAAGTATCTTATCGGTGGCGGGCTCCAGGAACTTCAGGTTTTATAATCCAATTTGTGGATAATGCAGCATGATCCAAAGGAAAATGACCTTCCAGAATCAAAGCACCCATAGACATGGTTGCTACAAGGGGAAACTCGTGAGCAGCAGCACTGCAAGAAAACCGCAGGTTCCACGGCAGGCAGAGTCACTCCACAGCAGGCAGGGTCTGGGGAGAAGCCAGGTCTGAGTGGAGCGAACACGATGAAGGCCAGACTGAGAGCGAGGGCAGGAGCAGAAGCAAGATGATGGCGAGAGCCCTGATCACTTTCTGGCCACTCTGTTTAAGGTGTTTCTAGACAAAGTGTCCAAGGCTGATGTATAATGGGCATGAAGTAGCCTGCTTAATCGTAGCTTCCAAACCCAGTGGATGTCCCCCATGTGGAAGGAGCCTTGGCCCTGGTGGGAAAAATGGGCGCTAATTACCTGTCCCCAGGTGAAGGGGGAGGCAATTTTGGACCTTGTAAGGCAATTTCATGTCTTTTGTCATTCCCCATTCAAACCTCCACAGGTGGAGATGGTGGAAGGGGGGTTTGGACCACACCGTAACACTCAGCTGGCAATAGAACAGATATCTGTACTGGTTTTAGAAGGGCTTGTGTATATGTGTAGTTGCTTGTATTACTTCAATGGTAGTGTGATGTAAAATTTATCAGAAAGCTGGGTCTGAAGCTTCACTTTTACCATTCTCTTAGCTAAGTACCCAAGAGTATGACTAGTGACAGGACTGACTTGCCCTTGCATGACCCTTTGCTAACACCTTTGATAGCATTTGTTCAGTTGGGAAGCAGCCACCATCAGGGGCCCAACACTAGCTGACCTCTCCCATGATGGATGAAGCTAATCCTGAACATGCTGACTGATATTTATTACAGAGTTTCAAGCTGAAGCTGTGTTCTGGCAACAGGCAAGCGCACAGCTCACTTTGCACAGGACCAGCCTAAAGCTTTTACAGCTGGCTGTTCCTTGATTGTGTTCTGGGGAATGCCAGAAATCAGTAAATCACAATTTCCTGGAAATTGGAGATGGAAGAAGAGTCCATGGATGGGAGGTCAGAAATTGTCTCTCAGATTCCTGGGACAAAGAATAGAGAAGAGTACATATTTGATTATTGTTTGTGCAGCCTAAATGGAATCTAGAAAATATGAAGTCTAGACAACAGGATAGGATCAATCATGCTGTCTTCAAGATGTTATCTACACAAACTCTCTTATCTGTACTGTTTGGTAGTATACAATATTGAGAAAGTTTAGGGTAGGTAAGGGCTGTATCTTCTGTACACTATGTTATAGGATGAAGGTAAATGATTTTATCAAAATTTATCTGGACACTTCACTTAGTTTGTGAATGAAATAGATTCTAGTGAATTGAACACAAAGGATAGGTGGGGATTTTTCACCTACAGGACTTTTCTAACATGAATAAGCACCAATCAGCGAGTCATTTAGCTTGGATATTTACACATGCTTCTCTGAGAGAATTCTTGCATTTCATTGTTAGGCCGTTCTGCCAGACCAACAGCTCTCCTGGAGAGCTATCAGGGGCTATCAAAGCCATCACACTGTCTATTCAGATGAGGTATGTCATGCATTGTTTTGAGAAGGCAGAGTTACTGGGTTCTCATACACTCAAGCTTTAATAATTTCTGATATTCAAAGTTTGTAAACCATCTCCTCAGAAAGCAAGTACTTGTGTTTGCACAGATCCATTTTGACCTCATTACTTACAGGCTACACTGAAAAATCTGATTCTTCTTCTCTCTCCCTCCTCTCCCTTCAGAAAACTTTCAAGCATGTAAAAGGAACACTTTTATGGGTATTTTTTGGCTCAATTGATGCAGCAATATATTATTAACTTAGTGTAACACTATCAAAATTTAATGAAGCTTCACAGAGTAGCTGAAGTGAACACAGGTTTTATGTTCCATACCTAACAGATCATGAAAGTTTCTGTCATTATCAGTTAAGGTAGTTTTGATCAAGTTCAGGCAGTTTGCAAATGATGGGATATTCTTTCTTCATTTTGTGATACATCTTGAAGTTAATAGATTATTAAAGAGACTGGTTCACGGTTTCAAAATGCATTTATTGTTAGCAAAGATAGATCTAGTTAGTAGCAAAAATTGTGTTTTCTTAAGTTCACTCATATCTGGGCAGCTGTTTCATGTGCATATCTATGTGATACTCTTTGACAGCTGTGAATCAATCACCCCTTTTCACAGAGGTTAAAAAAAAATAAAAAATTAACTCCCTGTTTTTAATTTCCCTGAGCCTTAAATACTTAGTAACACAATACAAAATAATGTAGAAGGCAGATTTTTTGTTTGGTTTGGGTTTGGTTTTGTTGTTTGTTTTTTTTTTCTTTCCTGAGCTGGATTTATACTAAACTTCAGCATAAATGACATCCCCAAATGTGTTAAATATCTGAAGGGCCAAAACCAGAATTAATTCTGTCTTGAACAGCTGACTGCTTGCACATTAATGCTAAACACCTAAGGCAAGTTTATCATGAAAAACGAAACCTTTATGCCCTTCAGTCAAGGTACCCTCCACCACATTCATTTACATACAGTAAAGTATCCCAGGAGGCTTAGGAATCCTCCAAGGTAATAATCTTAGTTGTCCTAGCCAATATATTATTTCTGAGTAAAATAAGAACAAGTAGTTAAGATATCTTCGAGAATAATACGACCTCCCTTGTTTGCCTACATAATGAATTGGCAAGTGATATTTAACTTTGTGAAGTACATGGCAATGATGCAGTAAGCTCATCATAAAAATTAATTTCATTTCTTAAAATTATAAATTTCCTGAGCATTTTAATCAAGACTACAAAATGAGACAATCTTTAACATTAATTCTTAGTTTTAATGTTATTTTTCTTTACTAATATATTAATAAATACAGTTTTGCTGTAATAAGTTAAGGTTTTAAGAAGATTGTGTTTACAATTTTACACATAGATGATAATCTCATCTCCAGATAAGCAGTTAAATAGATAGCATTCTTATTAATAGCACAATGGTACAACCAACTGATGGGTAATTTCTATTATCTTTTATAAATAGATAAGAAGTATATAGATGTGAAAGAAGCATTGGTGTGGAAAATGTTAAAATAACAAATCCTATTAGAAGAAAGAATTTTGAAATAACTTGTCAGGAGGGTAATGACCTCAATTAAATTTTTTGTGAGATTGTAATTGGCATTTTTAGTAAAGGAATGATATTGCAAATTGCATGTTTGGTATTACATTACAGAACATCTTATTTCCTCTGGCTTGTATTCATATTAAATAAAAATCTTCAAGATAATAAAGATAGATTCCTCATTTAGAGTTTGCTCAGATGATGAGTTTAAAAAACATTCAATACAAAAGAAAGTGAGAAAGTTAGCTGAGTGACCAAAAAGATGTTGATACTCAACACGGTGTGGAACATGTTCTTGGATGTAGCCAAGATTGGAGCATCTTCAACATGGAGTTAAATAGAATTTTATTATTTTCTTTTTTTTAATCAAATCTCCTTTGAGGTGAGAAAATTTACTGCATGCAAACTCTCTAAATAAATTCATGAGAAAGTTCTAAAAGTCACTCAGTTTTAATATTTTGTACACATTTATATAAGGAAAGTACAATGTCTCTCATTATCATTCTAATTGCACCTTGAGTACTGTGTCCAGTTCTGGTCCCCTCAGTTTAAGAAGGACATCAAGACACTTGAACGTGTCCAGAGAAGGGGAACAAGGCTGGGGAGAGGCCTTGAGCACAAGCCCTATGAGGAGAGGCTGAGGGAGCTGGGGTTGTTTAGCCTGGAGAAGAGGACGCTCAGGGGTGACCTCATTGCCCTCTACAACTACCTGAAAGGTGGTTGTAGACAGGAAGGGGTTGGTCTCTTCTCCCAGGCAACCAGCACCAGAACAAGAGGACACAGTCTCAAGCTGCACCAGGGGGAGTTTAGGCTCGAGGTGAGGAGAAAGTTCTTCACTGAGTGAGTCATTCATCATTGGAATGGGCTGCCCAGGGAGGTGGTGGAGTCACCATCCCTGGAGGTGTTCAAGAGGGGATTGGACATGGCACTTGGGTGACAGGTTGAACTCGATGATCTTTGAGGTCTCTTCCAACCTTAGTGATACTGTGATACTGTAATCGTGGTAATTTCTAATCCCAAAGTAATATTAGAATGGTAACTTAAAAGTAGTTCTACAAATAATAACAAAATGTATATTTGGGAAGGAGGAAGGGTTACCTGTGAAGACCTCCAAAACATCACTCTGATCACATTATTTATATCACATATAATTTATATCACATCACATTATTTGTATTGTCATATACTTTAATGAAAAATAAACCTAGATACACTTAGTGATACTAGAATAGTGCTGATTTCAAATCTGGGAAACATATTACAAAGTAATTACAAACCATCTCACATTGTTCAGTGTTCCTCCTTTGCTTACATAAAATACTAGTAGAAGGATTGCCGTTGCAGACATTCTAAAATAGACATGATGAGTTAAACTGGTGCAAGAAAAAGCAACAACAAAAGTCAACAAGGAATATTGGCTTGCACTGACACAGCTAAAAATAAGCTATAGTAGTTGTTAGGAAAGTACCTAACAAATTCTAAGCAGAAAAAAGCAGTGTCTGTAGCATTTGCAAATAAACAGCTGCTACCATTCACAATTTACCCCAATTACCTTCTGTTAATCTGGCACATCTTTAAAATGAAACACTGTGCGTATTTCTTCATGTTTCAAACACTACAGGCTTCTCTTCAGGCTCACCAAGAAAAGTCACTATCACAAGTGACCTGTGTAATTGAATGTGAGTTATTTTTTGAAAGAGATTTCCACAGAGGGAAAAAGAACTGTGGCCACAGGGAATCCTCAGCATTTAAATTTTGAAACTTTTAAATTTCTGAGCTGATGCTTAAATGTAAAAAAAGAGATGAACTGATATTGTTGAAAAAGAAATCGTTGTTCTTATATGGCAAGTTTATCATTTACATATTGTCATATGAGTGTAAATCTGCTCAGATACACGTGGGATTTACTGTAACCTAAGGGCTGGAATCTAATATAGTTTTGAAGATGATATGTTTTATGGATGAAGAGCAGACTACTGTAGCACCAAAACACGTTTCAACAGGCCATTCTCAGGAAGAGCTGCTGTAACTACTTCACAGATGAAGTGAGATCTGGACATTTCCAACCAAAAGCCTGTGTCTCACCTATCTTTGGAGATACTCACTGAATACTGAATACTTTTTAGTTTTTAATTCATCTATACTGAAAGTCCTTACAGTCAACCAGTTTAACAAGGGCAAGTGAAAGGTCCTGCAGTTGGGTTACAACAACCTACAGGCAGGAGGCAGAGTGGCTGGAATGCTTCCTGGCAGAAGAGGCACTGGGATGCTCGTTGATAGCCATCTGAACATGAGCCATCAATGTGCTCAAGTGGACAAGAAGGCCAACAGTATCTTGGCCTGTATCAGGAACAGTGTGGCCAGCAGGAGTAGGAAAAGTGATTGGGGCCCTGTACTCGGCACTGATGAGACCATGCCTTAAATACTCTCTTTGGTTTGGGGCCCCACACTACAAGAAAGACGCTGAATTGCTGTAGGCTGTCCAGAGAAGGGTTACAAAGATGATGAAGGGTCTAGAGAACAAGTCTTATGAGGAGTGGCTGAGGGAACTGGGATTGTTTGGTCTGGAGAAGAGGAGCCCCATGACATACCTGTGATGATGCAGTCATGGTCAAGTTTCCATAGGGGAAGAACTAAGGGATGGAATCTTTTGGAAGATACTCTTATTCACTGTTGCACCAGCCTACAAACAGCCAGTCAAGAGTACTTCTAATGCTGGGACAGTGGTAAATTTGTCTTTGTCAATAACACTACCACTTTTTAATGACCTAATAGGAGACTTACCAAATTTTCTTGAAGTTTAAATTAATATATGCTGCCCTAACAGTTCTGACTGCCCAACAAAATCCTGACAGAGGTTACTATGACTTGGAAGCCCTGAATCATCTAAGTAACAAATATCATCTAAATAATACTGGAAAACATTTCATTCTGAGAAAAGGCCAAAAATTGGAGGATGGAAATGTGAATCAAGTGTCCACCTACTATCACACATTCAGCACCGGATTATAAGCACCGGATTTCAGTTATAACTTCAAAAATAGTAATATAATTGCACTTTTGCTTATAGGAAAATAATCTGGTATCCAAGTGGCTAAAATGCAAGATCTCAAGCTATGTATTGTAGTGTGATAGTATCATTTGAATATCTTTTAGAACAACATTGTAGCAATGATATTACTACACTACTAAAATAAATATAATTATTTCAATATAAATAAACCACTCTTTCTCACACACATAAAAATCCCTCAAGTCATAACCTTGTCTGTGGTATCTGCAACAGATCTAAAGTATCTGGTAAACTCATTAATTCAAGTTACTGAAGTGAAGACTTTATATTACAAGGTAATAAATGAAAATGCTGTTTGAATTAAAAGAGTTCATAATACTGATATACCTAGTTTCTGATGTGCCACCTCATTAAATGAAATTCCTTAAGAAAGAATGATTGCCATGACATACTTATTTGCCTAAAATATACCATGTAAATCACAACATAGAAGGCATCTTCCAAACAGAAGCCTTTGAGATAGTGTGGTATTGGTGAAGCCACTGAGAAATAAGCAGTGCCAAATCATTGACATGCATGATGATGTGTTTGGGTAAAGTCTGTAGATGCTTTCCAGTATTTACTACTATATAAGGCTTTTCTTTATCTGTAATTTCTAATTGCATGTTTAGGAATTATGTTTGAGGCTTTTTCAAATTTTATTTTCTGTTGCTGGATGCACATCTCACTTCTTTGTTTCCCATTTGCAAAGAAACTCTGCTAGAAGAATATATGTAATATCTACCTAGGACTAATGAGTCTGTAGGATAAGCACAAACATGCTCACCAACACCTACATGAGACCTTAAGTCTTTTCTTACTCAGGCTGATCTTTGAAGCTGCTGAGCTTGTCTTTCAACTCTTTCAGTTTACTTCAGGATTTCAAACCTTTATCAGTACTTTTTCCTCTTGAATTTTTGGACAGCTATTCCTGTCTCAACAGTCTAACCTCTGGGGCTTCTTTCTGTAGATTTTCTCAAAGTCATCCCACGTAATTAATCAATTTTCTCTGAACTGGGGTTATGCAGCTGGACTGCGTCAGACAATGGGACCTCTTGGAGGAGAGTTAAAATTAAACTTGTAAAGGAACATTAGTTTGGAAGGGGTAGACATAAGAATGGTGGTAAAAATAAGAAGCAGAGTAGTTCTTTGTAATAAATTTAATAATGTCGTTATGTGAGTTCCACCTGATCCTCAGCTATAATTGAGATCAGAGCAAACATGACTGAGTCTCTTTGGATTCTTTTTTTAACACAACAACATGGAGTGGCATATAAAGAGCTTCATGTTCTTAATACCATCAAAGTACCATTTTAACTACCACAGAGGGGAATGACAGAGAAACTCTTTCTCTTGTGCTCTTTAAGATTTTAAAAAGAGGAATAGAAATAGGTTTCCATGGGCAAAACCACCAGGTCCACCTCTTGTGTTTTAGTGATCTTCAGACTTGAAGAATCCTAGAATTTAAGGCTTATGCTAGGCTAAGCTAAACCACTGTATGTTTTGTTTTGTTTTGTTTCTATTGGGATTTGTTTTACTATTCATTGAGTCTTTTGTAAAAATATGTCTTATCTTTTTCACTTCGCTTTTTAGGGTCTTGACCAGTGTACATTTAAGCCACAGTCACAGTCATGAGCTATCTTCATGAATCACCTCTTGGTGCCAGTGATGATCACTTACTTTGTAGGCAGCAAGAAATTGACTGCTTTTTCAATGTAGAATTTTCAATAGCACTTTACTATCTGAAACTGGAGATAATTCTCAATAGTTTACAGAATATGGTCCAAAATGCATAGATTCCTTAGACAATGCATCATTTTTTCTTTGTTCATGATTAAAAGGAGAAAGATTTTCATTTTAGAGAAATACATTAAAATAGCAAATTAGTCTCTTCTGCTTTATATACAATATCCATTTAAGGGTAAGCCTAGGTTTTGCAATATGATTAGATTTATGTGACTCATTAAGAGTAACAAAGTCACACCAAACGTCATACTGAAGTTGTGTGGAAACTAATCTCAGGTTTAAATAGGGCAGAGATGACCGAGGAGAGCTGATTATTTACAGTGTGTTATGATGCAAAGCTATAAAAAGTTCATTTATAATATTGCTGTTTATATTCCAATAAAATCTAAATGCTTCACACTAAGATCATCTCTCCAGTGCTAGGCCTTGTACAATCTGAGAATAATAACCAGTGTTTGCTAAAGAAGCTCTCAGCCCAAATAGATTAGAAAGTGTGGGAGGGAGAAGATTATTTAAATCTCTTAGCTCATAATTATCTCTAGGATGATTGCTGAAGTGTATTTCAGGTATAAGAAAAGTAGGTTTGATAAAGGTAAACCATCACATTAACATTATTAATTTCTCATATCTTATGTGAATGTATCCGCAGGCTGCTCTTTTACAACTCTTCTATTTTGTCTGCAACTTACAAACTCTGGTCTGAAGTCTGGTCTGTGGTTTTAAATTTATGTTAGTGACTCAGTCAGGATAGAAAGGAGGTATTAAAGTATCCCTTAAGATATTATCTGTCTTCAAAGTCTGACATAGCTGTCATTAGGTCTGTTGATAGACTCCCACCGTAACAGAATTGGTAGTGTAAATTTCTGTACTCTTAGTACTGTGTCTCAGTTTCTCAGGGAACACTTTAAGGAATGAATTAAATGGTTTAGTTTTCATCCTTATTCTGCCCTGTCTATTCAGTAAAGGTACTCATAAGGCAGAGATTTACTTATGCTTTTTCCTGGTCTTTAGGAACTTAAACTGAGATCATCATCTGCTTTTGTCTAAATTTCTGACTAACTCTTTCAACATGTATTTCTTATGAGTCAGAATTGATCACTTCTATTCCTGCCACTGAAGGACAGTACTGAAGAATGCTTCATGCTAAATTAGATTTCTTCTGTTCACATCTTGTTTCACATTAAATGTGTTGCATGCAAATAAATATCAAATCCCAGAAAATTTAGCTTTTTAGATTGTAATATCTTCCATACTTCAAATGCTTTAAAATGTGTAGAGAAAACAAACAAACAAACAAACAACTAACACAACCAGGAAGTAAAAAGTGAAAATTTGTTTCCCTTTGAAGTAACAATTTATAGGCCCTTATTCGGGGCCTGTAGAGAAAGTATTTTTTTTTTTATCCTGCTCTGAAACAGGTTCAGGGATATCACAAAATTTATCATACTCAGAGTTATACATGCTAGGAATTTTGTACTTATTCCACAGTAAAGTTGGGATTTCCCCCTCAAAAAAAACAAACCAAAACACCAAAACCCCCCCCCCAGAACACACTTTTCTTTGTTTTTTAATAGGACCAATGCTTAGAAAGGTCTTCACAACTTAATTTGCAGAAGATGCTGACTTATACAGAAACACACATATAGATATTTCTTTTTAGACATTGGCATGGACTTGAATAAAACTACTCACATAAAACTGTGTTGAGTGTTTTGATGAATGAGGGACATAGTACTATTTTTATTTCTATTGTTCCCTAAAGCTGAGCTTAAATTTAGAAAACAGGGAATATAAAAGTGTGAAAACAAACAAACAAACAAACAAAACCCAGGAAAATGGCTTATTGCTATTCTGTTCCCTCAAACTATTACATCGTGCATTTTAATTTGGCTGAATTGAAGCTTATGCCTGATGACATCTTAACTGAAGTAACATTAAGAAATCTGATGTTAAAGTGCTTGAAGATATTAAAAGGTTTGGATGTATCTTTTTCAAATGTCACTGTTTAACTGTGTCATCAAGATGCCCTGATAAAAATTAGTGTGTTCCATGTTATTAGGTAATTGCTTCAAACCTAAATGCTCTCACAGTTTTTTTCATATACCCTTGGTCTGTGAGGGAACAAAACAAAACAACAACAACAAAACACAACCAAACAACACTACAAAAAAAAGAACAAAAATGGAAAACCAACCCAACCAACCCAAATCTGAAACAAACCAAAATAAAATAAAATTAAATTAAAAAAAAAAATAAGAAAAATCCTACCAAAATTCCTAAGAATTTGTGAGCCTGCATTGCAATCTGCATGATGTTTTACAGAAGTCTATAGTTTTGAATCAAAATTTCATATGGACACTTTTTGGATACTTCTTAAGTTTCATGAGTAAATCCCATCTTCTTTCTTCTCATCAGTTCTCTGCATGCTGGTGCTTTCACCAGGAATTTGTGTGTATTGTAACAGCTCTTAAAATAACTGTTGGTTCTTTGGATACCCTAAAAGTATGTATGCACACATCTAGATGCATGAAATTGCACTTGCTCTTTTTTCATGACTGCATTCTGTGATATTAACCAGTTGTATTGTTTTATATACCACCATAAAATCACCGAAATGTTAGATGCACAGGGTACAAGACAGCATTATTCTCTTTCATTTTAAAATTGTATCTGGGTTTAGAGGTGTAGACCCACCTGTAACTATAGTAGTAGTAGTAGTAGTACTGTAGGCAGTAAAATGAAATTATGCACACATCTGTATGCACAATGCTTATTTGAACCAATTTCTAGATAAGACACAAAGGATAGATCTTATCAGTCTGGTCCTCAACAAAGCATTTAATGTAGTGCCATCTTACTGAGTACATTGAAAGTGTCTGCCCATAGAAAATTAGTGAGCATAGAGTAACTGTAATGTGGCTAAAGTTTTGAGTAAAAGACAGGTTGAGAAAACGCTCCAGACTTTTATACTGAAGAGAAGTTAACCAGCAGAGTTTTGACGACTTGGATGGTTGGTCAACATTTTCATGGAGTACGACAAAAAAAGGTAGAAGCAAGATAGTAATGATAGTAGTAGGCAAAGTTTGAGAATCTTCTTTGATAAGGTGCATGATTAAAATGTCATATGGAACAACTGAATGATCTGAAGAGTTGGATTAATGTATGTGAGAACACAGTAGTATAGAGTGCACCCTCATGCATCTAGGGTTGGAAAGGAAGAATTTGCAGTTAAATAGATTTTTAACAGAGACAAAACAACAAAGAAGAGAAAGATGTGTATGTTAAGGATAGTTAAGCCATCACAGCATTGTTAGCAGTGAAAAAAATAACAGCAGACAAAATGCTCCTCATAAAAGTGCACACATAGACAAATAGTCAGTGTGCTTTAGAACACTTTTTTGGGATTATGTTTTGCTCTGAACCAGTTTTTCAGCAGAGGATGTGGAAATACAGAAGTCCAGTTATACCTGAGGTACAGTTTGGTATTGGGATTGAGAAGATGCTTCTAATATTTCATTTCCACCCCCCACACTCCCCTTATTCAGCAGTAAGTCTGTGTTGCAAATATTTCTTTCTTAGCAGCAGTTAGAGGAGTGCTATCAGTGTCTAACACCTTCATCCACAGTTGTCAGTCAAATACTGACTAAAAGTCACTCTGTGTCAGTGTGTATAAATATTCTGATAAAAGTTCAAATAAGTACAAGTTATATCTTGGTTACAAGCTGCAGGGACATTGGGAGACAGATTTACATTTGCAGCAAATGATCCTCGTGGATATTTGCTAAAAGTAAATTTCCAGTGAATTGGAAACTTGGTGCTGGGAGCAATGGGGAGTACAGTGAGTTCTACAGCTCTTAGGCAGCAACAATATAGAACAAAAGAGAAAACATTCACGTTTGCAGGAAGGAAAGAGGATTTATAAGCTAAAATACAGCAATGTAGGCATGCTGTTTCTAGACTGAAGCAATGTGATGCCATGCTGCACTAACTGGGCTAGTGAAGACTGCACGATCTGTGCCACACTCAAGTGGTATAACCACTTTTATGAAAAGTACAAGGAAGAGATACTCCTCTATGGTGACAGCTTCTATCATATTCTTGCTGCATTTTCAAACCAGCACTGACATGCTTTCTTACACAGGACAACTTTCTTATAAATACCCATTCTGCTGTTTACTGGACAATAATTAGGATGATGATGTCTTGAAAACACTGGGTATGATCGTGTATTATTGTTTTCTCACACTTCAGGGGTTTTTTTCCCTACACTTTCCCATGCTTAACAATAATAATAATAATAATAATACAACCAATTCAGGAATTCAGGTCAGGCATTCTTGCTCTATATTGGTCTAGTGCTTCTCAAAACATAGTTTAGTTCCAGGACATTACAATTAAAGTACGTGCTGCTGGGTAATGAGCATTCATAACCATGCAGGTTATACAATGTCTGTTGGAGGTTCTTCTGTGTTTACTCCTCCATTTAATACTTTCGTTATCTTTGTTACAGAATATTGCAAACTGCAGAATGCAGATTGCACATTCTGTCATAAACTACTTTGCAGTTGGCTAGAAAAAGGCTAATCCTTAAAACAATTATGTTAGACAGGAGACCAAAGTGTTCACTTTTGCAATTTTCATATTTTTCCCTTTTTTTCCATTTGTCTTACTTCTTAACTGTTTGGTGTTTTTTTTTTTCCCAGTTGGAATAAAGCTGGATGTTCTATATGTATTTTTGTAGTTCTACAACTTCACAATTTTTTTCTATGATTTCTTAATTTTCTAAAATCTAGTCTTATTTTACTAATTTAAGTCACATTTGATGCTGTAAATCTTGAAATCTCAATAGCTTCCAATAATCTTGAACTCTCTGTCAAGTACTTAATGTATTTAGTTTCTTTATTTCAAAACATCAGTATATATCTATTCTTTCTTACCCCTGCAGATGTCAAGCAGAATTTGTATTATGTACTTGTTGACAGAGTGTGCAACAGCTGATTTTTCCCTCACTCCTTTTGAAGGGAACTCAGAATAAAATTGGATCGTTTGCAAAGAACTGCCCTTGGGGAATGAAAAGGAATGTGCATCACTTAAGCCTCTTCTAAGATGTAAAACAAGTTATTTAAATAGATTTTTAGATGGGTCATAATTACTATACAGGCTTTCTACACATAAGTGAATGTGATTTACCTGCATATTTTTACTCAGAATGTAATTACTTGCCAATCTATTACCGCTCAGTTTTGTGGAGTCTATTTTTAGAATTAAGTTATTGTGTGTGCTTCTCTCACCCTATGGGGGACCTGTGATAGGATCTCTGTGCTGCTACTGCAGGATGAACAGTTGATGTTGTCTATCTGGACTTCTCCAAGACTTTTGACACAGTCCTTAACACGATCTGGACATGCAGAATGAGTGAGCTAGCACAAACCTTATAAAGTTCAATGGGGACAAGTCTAGGGTCTTTAACCTGGGAAAACATAACCCATTAGTGCAGCTCAGATTGGATCCAGCTGGCTGGAGAGCAGACTAGGGAGTTTGGGATCTTGGTGGACAAGAAGCTTAGCATGAGTGAACATTGCTGCAGTGGCAAAGAAAGCCAACAGGATGCTGGATTCCATCAACAAGGGCAGCACCTCGTCAGGACACACCTGGAGTACTGAGTGTGGTTTTGGTCTCCACTGTACAAAAAAGATGTGGATAGGCTGGAAAGTGTTGAGAGAAGGACCACAAGACTGATCAGAGGCCTGGAAGACCTGCTATATGAGGAAAGACTGAAAGAACTGGGTTGGTAACTGGGTTTGTTCAGCCTTGAGAAGGATTAAGAGAGATCTTATTACCATGTGTCAGTACAGAAACAGTGGTTACCAGGAGGTTGGAGACTCCCTTTTTACAAGGAGTCACAAGGAAAAGACAAGGGGTAATGGGTACAAGTTACTCCTGGAGAGATTACAATTGGGCTCCAGAAAAAAAATAAAAATTAATTGCCATGAGAACAATGAGACATTGAAATAATCTCACAAGACAAGGAGTGGATTCCCCCACATTGAACAGTTTTAAGACTCAGTTAGACAGAGTGCTGGGCAATGTCATTTAGACTATACTATTAACCAGAAGGGTTGGACCAGATGATCCCTTCCAACCTGGCATTCTGTGATTCTGTGGTTCCAAAGACAAGGCTCTTTGAAGAGGCCTCTGAGGTAAGCTAAATTGCCCATAAAATAACAAGTAATTCTATACATAAACTGAGAAAGGTGTTTTGATTACTAAATGCTTGGTAAGTATTAATTGTCTCTAACAGAAGCTTCCTTAGGAATCACATGCCAAAATGATTCAATAGGCAGAACCTTGTATCAAATCTAAGTAGGTGAGGCCCTTGGCTATGTGATGGGCAATCCCTGCCCTCATCTCAGGCTTTTTTTATATTCAAGTAATAAGATCTTTCTGTTCAGAATTTCTAAAAGTAACAACTTCCTAATTATTTTGTCTAATTTGTTCTAATGAAATTTTGGAAATATTTCACCTTTTCATCTTCACCATCCTTTTTCTTGTTTTGATCATCCTGAACTCAACCTTCCTTCTCAATTCTGGGAACAGCATCCTGACAATTTTTTTCCTGCAGAGACAGAAGCCATCACTCTGTTTCTGGACTTCTGCTGCAGGTCATTCTACAGTGACCTGGTTAGTCTGTTAAGTTTTCTCATGTGGTTTGAGTTGCTTTAGGAGCTAAATAGGAAAACATTCTCCAGTTTCTGATGTGATTCTGGGCATCTGAGTTCATGTCCATGTCCTGGATTTCCCAAATCTTGTTCTCTAAAACTATTCTTGTTCTAACTGCTTTGTGTTTTGGCAGGCTTTTTGTCTTTCCTGGGTTGATATGGTCTTGTCTGCATGTGTTTAATGCAGGCACAACAAACAGTGTAAAAGTTTCATAAACTGGCCTTAAATAACCTTTACCTCATCAGGCTTCCCCTGAATCATGTCATTTGCAAGGAAATGTCTTTGTCAAGCTTAATCTCAACACTGATTTCATTAAAACAAGGAACCAGATAATAAGCTACCATCAAGAACTCTTTTGTATTTGCCATTCTAAGGATCAGTATCAAGAAAGCAAAATATTTCTGTACTTCAGGAAAACATTCCAAGTTTCTTTTAGTAAGGATTATAGAGGAAATACATATTCTTTAAAATAAATAAATAAATGAATAAGCAAAATAACATCTTTAAATCATTCTGATTTATGAGAAGGATCTACAGTCTCATTGAGTACAAGGCCTCAACTGTAACAGTTTTTCTCCATTGAGTTTGTAATCTCAGCACTGTACATAACTTTTTTCACTGACACAGAAAGTGGACATCCAGCCCATTGCAATAACTCAGTGTCACCACACTTGTGTAAAACAGTTCTCCCCACCTCCTGCCCATCTTAGTGAAAGCATACCTGAAAAATGAAGCCCTTTCAATGCTTTATATATCTGACAGGGAAAAAATGGATAAAGAACTGGCTGCAGAGAGCAAATTATTTTACCATTGCCAAGCAAGACTATGACAGAAAAATAACTTCCCGCTGGAAATACGTCAGAAGGGTTTCTTTGATCTGTAAATATGCAGTCTAAGCTTACTTAACATAGCAAATAGCCCAGCCTGATTTCTGAATGGTCACTGAATTGTAGATCAACATATTCAGAAATTACTTCCAAGGCTTCAGGGGTGATGGAATACTCCACAAAAAATGGAGATCACAGGCTTTCCTGAGTGTGGAGTGAGCAGAAGATAACTCCTAAAATGTCTTACCACAAGAGAAGTTCCTGCTTGCTTTTGTCCAGTAGTTAGTATGTTATACCACAAGATCACAATTTTCCTTGCTATAAGTATACACATTTGCTGTTTGATCAACTTAGATTCTTCACAAGTGCAGACAACATTTTCATTTCTCTATCCTCTATGAAGTTTTTACTGCTCTGTCTTCACACTGATTTCACCTCTTCATTCCCATAGACTTCCTGATTATTTATTCCTCATCCTCCCATATTATTTCAATGGTGCTATGCTGTTTCGCTGTTTCCTGTTTTGTTGGGGTTTTTTCACATTCAGCTGGGAAATGATTTTTCTTTTTTTTTTTTTTTTAATGGTTTCAGAAACTCTATGAAATGACACATTAGCTGCAGAAATTTAACAGAAGTAAAACACTGCATCTTGTCTAATTCCTCCATTCTGCTGTGAATCAAACAGAAATTATTACTTGTCAAAGCTTTAGTTTTCATTTGGGCAGCTGCCTAAACATGGCTGGCTAAAGCAAATTTAATCTTACTGCAATGTACTATTCCGTATGTGCCTCAAACTATTCCTTAGCATTTGCCTTTAGGAGCAAAACTCCAAATATCTGAAAGCTACTGATAACCTCTAGCCAAAGGAATAAATCTATGTTTATGAATGTTCTCTGCGGATGAATTGCTGAAGGGAAAGCACAGCAATTCCAGTTGCTGTCTGCTATAAACAAATAAAGTTAAGGAGTGAACTATTCCTATTCTAGTAGGATGTCATGGAAACATCTTCATTGACTAATACTTTCCCCCAAGAGAGTCACTGAAACGCTGGATTCTAGCATAATCAAAATGAATGTTGGTAGTGCTTGACTAGGCACACACCCAGAAGTATTTATTTTTCAGGATTTAAAAAGTATAATACAATAAAAGCATGTGCCAAGGTGTATCCAAAGTGGCTACATTGATATTCAGTGTTACATTTGATGTCAAGTGAACTTTCACCTAAGACATATTACAGCTGATGAATTGAAAATAACAGATTGGACATGGTAGAACAGTTTAGTATGGTGAATTATAAGTTTATTGGTCTCCCAAAGTGAGACTGTTTGGTTTAACAATTGTTTGTTTAGATTGCTAAATTAACGTGTAGTATTTTTACTCAGTTTTCTATTGGTACAGAGACTTTGATTTTCCAACTTTTTCTCTCCTTTGATGAGGTGCTGATGTATGGCAATATTCTCTTGATTTAGAAGAATGTCTGAATGAACTTAAACAATAGACAATACTTCATAGGAATGAAGACACTATGTATGCATATTACACAAGGTGGTCTTAAAGAGGGGGGAGACCTACTTTCTAGAGCTGTGAAAGGTTTTGTTTCTCTTTAATGAGGCCAAATTACTGGGAAAGCCAAGTGCCAGCCATTCCAGTGCTTCTGTGTGGCAAGGCTGTACCTTCCACTTTTTAAGTTGTGAATAATGTATACATTTGGAATATGCTCTAAATTAACATTATATCCTGAGGACCCAAATATATCCTACCAGAGGATTAGAGAAGACATTCAGTGGGCATTTTTGTCATTGCAGTCACCTCAAAAGACTCAGAAAGCAATCAGAGTAGCTTGGCTTTCATTTGCTTTGATCCTTTGCTTTTCTTTCCTTGTTACTGTTCATAACTCTCCAGGAAAAGTTCCCCATCTGCCTGCTGGCTCTGAAACTCCCTTAATAAGAGATCAGGGAATTCTTCACCACTAACACAGTGAACTACTGCAGCCAAGCTCAGTGCTATTGTTTCTGAGCTGTAGCTGTTCACATTGCTCTCTGTCTGACACTCCAAGAGCCACAGAATAGCTGTCAAAATGTGGGGATAGGGCAGGGTACTTTACATTTGACCAAATGACAACAGCTACTTTTCAAGGTTTTGAAATGTCTTTTCATCTGGGGGTATGTAGAGAATCTTTTTAATACACTGCAAATTGTGTGAGCAAACGCTGCTTTTGATTTGAGTCAAATCTTTCTCACTTCTGAAACACCCAATTTCCTCACTTTGTACCTTTGCATATGTTTTGTCAAAGTCAGTTCATCTCCATTAATATTTTTACCTTGAAAAGAAATAAAAAATCATGCTTTGTGGTTTTCCTGTGCATATATAAGGTATAAGGAAGACACAAAGATTATAGATTTCATTTTCTCTTAACTCAGTGGCTGTATTCCTTTTCCCTTGTGCCATGGGAATGGATCTTACCATCAATATCTGTATCCACTAGATTTTGGGGGGTTTTGTAAATAATACAAAGTAATCTTTCTCTCTCTCTCTCCAAGTATTTACAGGTCCCAGTTTTATTCTGCATTGTGAAGGTTTTCACAGAGAGGCTAATATTATGACACCACTTTACAAGTAGTGTCAGAAAAAATACTTTTTTTTTGTAAATTGGATTTCTTATGTTTTAGATATTCATTTTTTCATTATTTGACACAGGATATCATAGTATCAGTCAGGGTTGGAAGGGACCACAAGCATCATCTAGTTCCACCCCCCCCTGCCATGGGCAGGGACACCCCACACTAGATCAGGCTGGCCAGAGCCTCATCCAGCCTGGTCTTAAACACCTCCAGGGATGGGGCCTCAACCACCTCCCTGGATAACCCATTCCAGGGCTTCACCACTCTCATGGTGAAGAACTTCCTCCTTACATCCAGCCTGAATCTCCCCACCTCCAGTTTCATTCCATTGCCCCTAGTCCTATCACTACCTGATATCCTGACAAGTCCCTCCCCAGCCTTCTTGTAGGCCCCCTTTCAGATACTGGAAGGCCACAATTGGTCACCTCAGAGCCTTCTCTTCTCCAGACTGAACAGCCCCAGCTCCTTCAGTCTGTCCTCATAGGAGAGGTGCTCCAGCCCTCTGATCATCCCCGTGGCCCTTCTCTGGACACTTTCCAGCACCTCCATATCCCTCTTGTAATAGGGGCTCCAGAACTGGACGCAGGACTCCAGGTGGGGTCTCACCAGAGCTGAGTAGAGGGGGAGAATCACCTCCCTTGAAAACAGATATTCTAAAAGATTCCAGAAAAGGAAAGTTCATATAAGCTGTGTCTACATATTGTAAGAAGAGACAATGGGTTTGCTACACGTCCATCTGCATTCTCCTCTTTGGTGTTGTTACCTCAACCTTTAATCTGCTTTCTTTTTCCAAACATTGCAAAGAAACTCTATCACGTGAAGCCGCCACTATGAAAGATACCTGAGGGCATTTTGATTTTCTGCTTAAGTTTTATTTTGTCATTTATTTCTATTAACAATCATTAGGCAATTTGATAATTATAAGCCTCATTAGCATTTTAATGAGACTTGTGTCCATTACCAAATGTAATTAAATTAGTTTTATTGTATGATATTTTGAAGCCGTGATTAAATTAGGTTTTGCTGTGCTTTGAAGAATCAGCCTATACAGATTACTGTTCAGTAACCATCTTGTTAACTTAGGAGGAGTCTGTAAAATAGATGTACCCAGGGAAGAAAGACAAAATATTCCCTACTGAGGTTAATCATAAAAATAGAAAAATCAAATACTCCTGCTGCCACTAGCTCCAAGATTACCAATATATTCTTAGTCATAACAGTAGTCTGTTAAATAGGCTTCATGGTGAATAGCTTTATGAAAACTATTTTTAATTTTTCAGAACAGCATCAAGATGTTGTGGTGAATTTTTCTTTATATTTCAGGGAGAGAATCTTACCAGGCAAAACTCCCATTGAGTTCAAATAGAACTTCACCACAGTGAGAACAGCAGGGTGTGTAAAAGCTAAGTATTACTGGTGGCTGTTGTTTTTATTATTGTTATAGTTTTAGAGAGATAAATTGAGTAGTGAGGAGAGACAGTGAGAAGAGGAAAAATAGTACTACAATCAGAAGCAGTTAAATTCCTATGATCTAGCAGTTGGATTCCTATGAAAAGACCTGAAAAACAGAAAGTTAAACATATCTCTGTCCATGACCAACCTCTATGAAACCATTAGCAGAGTGCACCATACTGGAGCAGGGTAAGCACTGGATAGTGGGTTGTCCTCACCCATTTATCAAGGAGGTCTTATACTACCTAATTCTCATTTTCTATTGTCATCATGATTGTACCTGAATGTGCTGCAGCATTTATCTGGACTACAATGAGCATGAAGTTTGTTAACAAGTTTGCATTTGCTTATTATGATTTGAGATGCTAAGTATATTTATGGCAGGAAAAATTATACACAGTCTCTGTTAAAACACACAGCTGTGTCCTGATAAACTTGACATATGAATAGTATCACAGTATCAGTCAAGGTTGGAAGGGACCACAAGGATCATCTAGTTCCAACCCCCTTGCCATGGGCAGGGACACCCCACACTAGATCAGGCTGGCCAGAGCCTCATCCAGCCTGGGCTTAAACACCTCCAGGTTATTGACAGAGGGCAATACCTCCTCCTCTCCTTCCCTGCCTACCCTTCCTAAAGAGCTTATACCCATCTATTCCTACATTCCAGTCATGGGAATCATCCCACCAAGTTTCAGTAATAGCCACTATGTCATGGCATCCCAGCAGCACAGTGGCCCTTAATTCATGTTGCCCAAGCTGCATCCATTTGCATAGTAGCACTTCAGCTGGGCTGGCCCTGTCGTCCTCTTGTGCCAATTCCCCTTGAATGTTTTGAAGCAGTGACTTAATTTTGGACAAGTTTTCTCATGCTAATCACAGAATGTTAGGGGTTGGAAGGGACCTCAAAAGATAATCTAGTCCAACCCTCCTGCCTGATCAAGATCACCTAGACTAGGTCACACAGGAATGCATCCCAGTGGGTTTTATATGTTTTCAGAGAAGGAGACTCCACAACCTTGCTGGGCATTCTGTTACAGTGTCCTGTCACCCTCTCAGTGAAAAAGTTTTTCCTTGTGTTCACGTGTGTCGGCGATGGAGACTGGCGTCAATACGGATGACCAATATGATCGAGTGTTGTTCCTTTATTGTTCCAGTATTGTAGGACTATAGTGCGAGCATAGCAAGTATAGTATAGCAAAGTAAAGGAAAGAAGTAAAGTAAAAAAAGTGCATATTAAGGAACTTCTACAACTTATATAAACTCAGAGAACATCATTGGCATAGTTTCATTGGTTCCCATGAGTGACCACACATCACACTATTACAGATTATTGGTCAAACTGCTAATAACACGTGAGGTTGTTGATGCAGGTGCGTGTCCTGTTATTCCAAGATAACTCTCTATGTTTATAGCTACCAGTGCCCTGCTTTAGTTACATGCTGCAGGCACAGCACTGTTTTGCTACACTGCTAGCTGGCTCTGCACTTATGCTGAGTATGGCCTACCACCATGTCAGGCTCTAGGCCTACACTGCCAGATTGCTCACACTGCTCGTCACTGGCATTGCCACACACATGGAACCTCCTATGTTTCAGCTTGCATATGTTGCCCTTTGTCCTGTCCTTGGGCACCGCTGAGGAGAGCCTGGCTCTGTCCCAACACTTGCCCTTCACGTATTTATAAACATCAATGAGGTCACCTCTCAGTCTCTTCTTCTCCAAGCTAGAGACCCAACACCCTCAGTCTTTCCTCATGATAGAGATGTTCCCTTAATCATCTTTGTGGCTCTGCCCTGGACTCTTTCAAGCAGTTCCCTGTTCAAGGAATTGTTTCTAGTCACATAAGCTTCACAAGACCTGCAGTTTCTCCTAGCAGAAGTATGAAATCAATAAAGGAGAACTGTTTGTCTACCTTGAATTCAGCAAGACTTTTGACACTGTCTCTCATAGGTAAGCTTGGGAACTGTGAGTTAGACAAGTGGACAGTGAGGAGGATTAAGAACTGGCTGAAGAACAGAGCACAGAGCATTATGATCTGTGGTGCAGGGTCTGCTTGGAGGACTGTGGCTAGTGGTGTTCCCCAGGGGTCGGTACTAGGTCCAGTCTTGTTGAGCATATTCATCAAAGACAAAATGTACCCTCATCAAGTTTTCTGGTGATAGAAAACTGTAGAGTGGCTTACACATCAGAAGGTTTTGTTGCAATTCAACAAGACCTTGACAAGCTGAAGAGCTGGGCAAAAAGAAACCTGAAGAAGTTCAGCAAGGGCAAGTCTAAAGTCCTGCACCTGGGGAGGAATAATCCCATGTACCAGTACAGGTTAGGGGTTGACCTGATGGAAAGTAGCTCTGCAAAGCAGTCACCATAAGTCAGCAATGTGCCCTCATTGCCAAAAGGCCAAGTGTTCTAGGATGCATTAAGAAAAGTGTGGCCAGCTCATCAATGGAGGTTCTCCTCCCCCTCTGCTCTGCCCTACTGAGGCCAAATCTGAAGCATTGTGCTCAGTTTTGGGCTCCCCAGTTCAGAAGATACAGGGAATTATTGGAGAGAGTCCAAGAGTGCCACAAAGATGGTTAGGGGACTGGAGTATCTCTCTTATAAGGAAAGAGGCTGGGACACCGGAGGCACTTTATCCTGGAAAGAAAAAGAAAGGGGATCTTAGCAATGCATACAAACATCTAAAGAATGGAGATCAAGAGGAGGGGCCTGGGCTCTTCTGAGTGGTGGCCCATGATAGGACAAGAAGCACCAGGTACAAACTAGAACACAGGAGGTTTCACTTGAACTTCAGGAGAAACTTCTTTACTTTGAGGGTGGCACAGCACTGGAACAAGCTGCCCAGAGAGATTGTGGAGTCTCCTTCTGTGAAGACTTTCAAAACCCTCCTGGGCATGTTCCTGTGCAACCTGATCTACATGAACCTGCTTCAGGAGGATTGGACTAGGTGATCTCCAGAGGTCTCTGTCAAACCCTGCCATTCTATGATTCCATGGTTTATTGCCTATATAGTAACAAAAGCCAGTGTTCCTGATAATTTAATGATGTCTGTTATGATTGTGTTTTGTCTGCCATGATTGTTTAATGATTTTTAAAAAGTAAAAATAAAATATCTTTCCAGTTTTAAGTTAATATGTTAATTAAAATAGCAGTGGGGATGCAAATGTAAAGGTTCCAAGTCTTCTTTGTCATTGGTAAGAGCTAAGTATAGTCAATAGGTAACATTTCTAGGGCATTTCCTTATTCATCCTATTCAGTAATGAGCATGTTATTTATTTTTATGTGATTTTTACAGTTGCAAAGCTGAGAATTTGGGAAGTTACTGGGATTAAGGTAGCATTACAGGTTGGACCTGATGATCTTTGAGGTCTCTTCCAACCTCGGTGATACTGTGATACTGTGGTATATGTTAGCTGCACTTAGGATAGTACAGGCAAGGGAATCCTAAACAGTTATTGGATTCAATAATTGAAGTTGAAAAAAACCTGTAGCACGAAAGTGACCAAAGCAAATTAGTGTAATAATTTGTAATACAGGGAAATCGTTGCCCTTTTCAACCTCAGATTTGCTCATCTAAATCAGATGTAACACATAATTCTTAAACATTTTTGTACTTAAGGAAGGAGTATATAGCATATGTAAAACTAATTCTGTTATGACGGTTAACAGACTTCTGCCAATAAGTTAAATGACTACATAGATCTACACTCTTACATGGTAAGTTGGGAGAAAGTCCCCAGTTGAGATACATGCGTCCTGATTATACAAAAAAGCTTAAACTGTGAACAGTCTTGTGCATTTAGAGGGTTTCATCCCAGCCTGACAGAAACAATTCTGTGATACTCACTTAGGAGACAAAATTCTTATTCTTTTGCTGTATCTTTTCTCTTTGTACGTCCTGAATCTAGTCAGGGCACGGAAGTGCTTTGGCATTCAGCTCACATATTAATGATAAAACATAGCACTCTATTTTTAGCTACGTTGTAACTTTTCATGGCCTGCAATTTATCAAAATTAGGGGTATTGCATAAAGTCTTTTTATGGTCACTAGACTGTTCCAGCCGTACTTCTATAATATACTAAAAGTTCGTAGTACATAAAACCATTGAAAGTGTCCTCAATGCCTGTGAGAAAAAAGTGAGAGAAGCAAAGAATTTACATTGAGAGCTGGATCTTTTATTACTTATCTCTGACACTGTAAGCATGTTCCCAGAAAGGTATTTCTAGATCTTTCAATGGTTTTTAATGGTATGAGGAACCATCTTCCCTTCACCCAGGTGTTTCTGCAAGCCACCCATCAGTGCTGAGTGCAGAGGAAACTCACCACATCCTACCTCTGCAAAGCCCAAGCATCCCCTTCCCCCCCCTTCTTTTTCTGCTAGTTACAGATAGAACAGTTTAGGAATTCTGTTCCAGTGACGTTTGTTTATTGTATTCAGATACCTGAAGAGATAACTGTCATGGCTCCTGCTTGCTGTTGTTTGCTCTTAGTATGTTTTAACTGATACTGCTGGTGTTACAGAATGAAGTTTTGAAATACCCTCAAGAGCATAAGAAGATAGTTATGTTTTCTGATGAATTGCTTTACAGAGAATGTAATTATGCATTTTACAGGATAGCAATTTGTATACCACATAAAGCACATGTTTACTTGTGGGAATTGTGTGGTTTTGCTGTAATTATTAGAGCCTATTGATTGTCTTCCATTATGTTAATGTCACCAAATTAAGCAATATGAAGCAATTTTCTGCTATGCTATATCTCAGAAACCTAAGGGATATTATCTGCAATTTTTACTGCAAGTCTAGAGGCCTTTGTGAATAAAACTTATCATTCACTTCATTGTAAGTTTTTCTCCTGATTGTAATCAATGGACCTTATACCATGGAATATAAAAGAAGTGACAAGGGAGGACATAACCCTTCTGAGGTAGGAAAAGGGTGATGGTAAAAGGTGCAACGAGAATTCAAGTGACTTCTTAAACAAAAATTCATTTGCCCTTTCTTTTGAAGACTGGCTACTTTCAGATAATCTTAATCTCTTTGCAGCTATGACCACTTCAGAAAAGAAGAATAATTTTAATAATGAGTCATTATCCTAATTGCTTCAGCATTTCCTGCACTAGTTAATATAGCTTATTTCTGGCCATATAGTACTTTATTGGCTTTTGAAATACTGTATCATCTGTTCAGTTTGTGGAAAACTATCAAAGGAGAATAATTGAATGTTAGGGATGGAAGCACCAAAAGACTTCTTGAAATTATTTCCAAAAAGAGGCTGCAGTCAGGTTGTCCTGATTTTATTTCTAATACAGTCATATTCTCATTTTTGGTTCTAGAAATTTCTTTCAGGATAATTCCTGCCACTCACCATTCCTGCTTTATAGCTTTGTATTTTATTCTCACACTCTTAATCCATTCTCAATTTTTCCAGTTGATTCTTAGTTCTCTTATACTTTGTTTCCTTACTTACACCTTTATTTCTCTTCTTCTTTTCTTTTTTTTTTTCCTTTCCTAAATGTATTTTCTTCCTTACCATCTTTGCTGTCTTATTTTCCTGCTTCTCATTATCTTTTACTTTTTCATCTTCCATTTTTACATACATTTCCTGTTGTCTTCCATGTGCTACCTCATATTAAGAAAGACAATGGGGTCCCCATCCCTGGAGGGATGCTGCACTCAGGGCCGTGGCTTAGTGGTGGACTTGGCTGTGCTGGGTCAGTGGTTGGACTCAGTGATCTTAAAGGTCCCTTCCAGCCCAACCAAGTCTGTGTTTCTATGCTGTGTAGAACATTCCTGCCTAGGAACAGTAAAAACGGGAAATACTTTAACAAGGGTTGTGAAGGAAGCTCGACAATCAACAGCCAGAGGTGGAGCTCACACCACTACTTCTCTTGCTTGCCTGTCCCTAACGAACTCGCTGACCTTCCCTGAGTGCTGCAGTGGCTGCAGTGCTGGCACGAAGATTCCATTTCTCCTTGTAGGGAGCCTGACCTCTGGCTGGGTGCACAGACCTGCTTTGATAAACCAGCAACACAGCTTCTGTATTTCTGTACATAGAGAAGGAATGTTCTAGATGGCTCAGAAATAATTCACAATCAGTCTGTGGCATGGGACCTCTGTGTACCTAAAACATTTGGTCACTCAGACTGGCAGTGCTGTCCAGTTCTGGGCCCCTCAGTTTAACAAGGACATTGAGACTCCTGAACGTGTCCAGAGAAGGGCAATGAGGCTGGGGAGGGGTCTGGAGCACAGCCCTGTGAGGAGAGGCTGAGGGAGCTGGGGTTGCTTAGCCTGGAGAAGAGGAGGCTCAGGGGAGACCTTCTTGCTCTCTACAACTACCTGAAGGGAGGTTGTAGCCAGGTGGGGGTTGGTCTCTTCTCCCAGGCAAGCAGCACCAGAACAAGAGGACGCAGTCTCAAGCTGTGCCAGGGGAGGTTTAGGCTGAAGGTGAGGAGAAAGCTCTTCCCAGAGGCAATTGTTAGGCATTGGAACATGCTGCCCAGGAAGGTGGTGGAGTCACCATCCCTGGAAGTGTTCAAGAGGGGATTGGATGTGGCACTTGAGGCCATGGTCTAGTAGTCACGAGGTCTTGGGTGACAGGTTGGACTTGATGATCTTTGAGGTCTTTTCCAACCTTATTGATTCTATGATTCTATACAAAAGCACAACCTGTGAAAACACAGGCATAATTGTAAGAAAAAGTGGCTTTTCATTTCTATGTGTCCCAAAGTCCTTGCAAAATTAAGGAATTATAAACATTCAAAGGGGTGTGTGTATGTTATGTATACGTGTTTCTAAATGAACACGTAAACACTTGCACCATTATTTGTATATTGCTTTTGAAAAGGGAAAGAATTTTCTCAGCTCCTTCAAGAATTTTCTCAACTTCTTCAAGTAGACAGGGGATCAGAAATAAATGTAATGGTAAATTTGTGGGCATATGAGTCTGTAATTTCTCCCCAGTTATTCTTAAATAAGAAAGATAATGCAAATATTTTTTGCATTACAAGCCCTTCCTAGCGAGAACTTTAAATCCAACAATTTGCTGATAAATCAGGAAAGAGATCATTTCTAAGAATCATATTGTTTGTATCAGAAGGGACATGAAAGATCATGTAGTTCCTACCCTCCTGCCATAGACAGGGATACCTTTCACTAAATGAGGTTGCTCAAAGTCCCACCAACCTGACCTTGAAGATTACCAGGGAAGAAGCATCCACCACCTCTCTAGTCAACCTGTTCCAGTGCCTCACTACATTCACAGTAAATAATTCTGTTTGCTTGTTTATTTGTTTTCCCAAAGTGATCATTGGCGTAGAGCAAGTTTGTACTCAGAATCCAGAGGAAAGTATCTACATCCTTTGCTTAGAAAATGTAGTACAGTGGAAACATAGGAGTTAGTTAAATATAAATTTCTCATTTGATTTGTTTTGTGATGGAAATAGTGATTTTTTTCTCTCTGTTTTTTATTTTCCTAATAGATTTAATGCATCATCTTTTCAAGGGACTGATCTATTTGAACTAAAATGCTCTCTCCCAGTCCAGTCCTAAGTGAGCTATCTTTGACAGAAAAAAAGGAAAAAGCTGAATACTTATGGAGATGAACAGGAATATTTTCACTGCATCTGTGGATGTTAATTCACATGCCTAGGACTGGAGGCATGTATACCTTAGTTGCTTCTGTATTTGAGATACAAAGTTAGGCACTTTTGGAAAGATTAAATCAAACCTACAAACCAAACAGGATAAAGATCAGGACCATGTATTTATAAATTTTCACGTTTGTGACCCATAAGAAGCCTGAGCCCTGATCAGAGTCTGCCTAGTTACAGAAAACATTCCCTGACTGAAAAAATATTGTCACACTAAAGAGGATATGCATAGGAACAATACTTCATCAAGTCAAAGAAGCATAGCACATACAAATTTACCTATTCTGGGATAGATTTAATGGCATCTGCGGCAAGAAAGCCACAAACCCATCACTGTATTCACTCTAATGTTACAGAAATAACACTAAAGTAGACTGAGCTGCCTTTACACCCTTCAGTCATACTGAGCTGAAGAAGTGAACAGAAAAGGATAAGAATTATGTCTTAGGTCCATAGCGTACCACAGGGTGCACACAGGGCTACCACTACTACTGAAGCTTGGTCAAGTACCACATGGGGTGGGTGTATCAGGCTGCTTTAAGGAAACAGCCTTTAGCAGTATGGACATGGGCCAACCTGTATCACTGCTGATTCAAAGGCATTGATCATTGTAGATACAGCCTGTATTTATCAGGTCTCTGAGTCCTAAGCAAAGCTTTGAATCCTACTGTCAGCTGAAGAATTTTCTGAAGAAGCATTAGGAGACAGCTAGAAGGTATTACCCTTCAGGGAACAAATATAAGATGTTAGCTGAGATTTACTGGGTATGGATGAGCAATTCTGGACAAGTTCATTTATACTAAATCAAAATTAATTTTCTGTTTTCTCTGTTGAGTCATTTCAGCAGACTCATTGCCTTTTACATTGCTTTATCATGCACAGAGGAGTCAAACAACATACAAGAAGACTGATGTTGGTTTGCTTTTATAAGGGCAGTGAATATCAATGATCCTAAGCTGCCCTGATTAGGAGGCAGTTTTAAGAGAGGAAGCAGACTTGGTATGACACTAGACTTACTACCAAGGAGATGGACTCATCCTGACTCTATTCTTTTTCTTAATGACCCTTTCCATACAATTTAGGCAATGAGTTATTTTTTCAGTATAGTAGTAATTTTTTCACAAATGCAATGTGATGGTACAGCAGGCATGTATTCCCCATTTTCACACTCAGAATGTTGGGAGTAGAATTGTATTTTTTCACTATCAGGGAATCATATAAAGGTTTCAGATGCTAATACTATCCATCTAATCTAAAACAATATCTACAATAATGAGTAAATAAAGCTCGTATTTTCAGTTTATCTTGCATTCCAGCTATCTCAGATATAGATGATTCAAAAGTTCAAAAACCAGGAAATAAGAAAATAGTTTGTCTCTTTGTGGATGAGACAAAGAAAAGGACAGGGTCTCCCAGGTCACTCAGGGTTTGTGCTTGTGAACGTAGATTCTTCAGGGATGATGCTTTTGTGTGTGATGTACCTGAAACAAACCCCTAACAGCTTGTACTATGCACTCTGAATTTAAACTCTCAGCTTAAGTTAGATTTCTTTGTGAAATTTCAGCATTCTCTTGCATAACTCAGTAAGTGTGACCAGGACCTTCATCGGAAACCATCCCTCAGATAGGCTTGGCCTCTCCTGAAGGAGAAAATGCACAAGGAGTTTTCCTTAACAGATTCTCTTCTTGAATAATAGGAACTCTATCACCTACTACCTTTCATAACAAATCTGATTGTGCAGATCTAGCTCAATTTACAGAACCTCTACTATTTACCAACCAGGTTGCTTGTGCTTGATGTTTCTCCCAGATTTTTCAAAGTTCCAGCCTCCAAGGCTTTCAGGGTGGTTTTCAGCAAACCATTGTAGCATTCAGTTTAGGTTGGATGTTAGGAACAAGTTCTTTACCATGAGGGTGGTGGAACACTGGAACAGGTTGCCCAGGGAGGTAGTTGAGGCTCCATCCCTGGAAACATTCAATATCAAGACAGGGTTCTGGGCAACCTGGTCTAGTGGAGGATGTCCCAGCTTGTTGCAGGGGGATTGGACCAGATGACCTTTGGAGGTCCCTTCCAACCCAAACCATTCTATGATTCTATGGATGGCATCTGGTAAAGATGTTATAACTGACAATGAGTACACACAGTCTGTTTTAGTGCAAAGGTCAAAGAGGGTAACTTAAGCCACTAGTCAGTATGTTTCAGATGGAATAAAGTAAGAAGCAGTCTCTTAACCTGGCTTTTACTACAGTAATCCCCTGCTGCTACATCTTGGTATAAAATCATGCTTCTGAGGCATGGGAATTTCAGCCCACATAATGAGTAAGGGAACTATTTATTTTTAGTTTACTACAAACCTTTCTGGTCTTTGACAGTACTAATGGGCCAGATGCCTGCTAACCTACTGATGTGGAAGCAGTTAGTTGGTGTGTTTTCTCTGAGGCCAAGATTAGATATGTAAATTGAATGACTCTCCAGACATGACCTCTGTTTTCAAGAAGCTGATGTTCGCTAGAAAGGCTCTTTACAAACTTTCAGCGTCTTTGAACATAAAAGATCCTTTCAACTTAATAATTAAGCCATTTAAAAATAAAGACGTAGCATCCATTTGATCTAGCTTTTCATATTTCTGAGTATAATAAATAGAATGCCTTGAATAAAGCTGATTAATTCGATAGGTTATGGGTATGAAGAAAAACAGTGCCATCTGGTTTAGAGGAGGAATTCATGCAAGGGAATGCTTAGCCTTCATTACTCTGAGTAACTTACACCAAAAGATAGACAATATATTAAATATTGTTTAAGTACTTTCATAAATAAAATAATTATTTTCAAAATTAATCAACCCTTTTTTTTTCCCCTATTAAAACCCAGAAATGTTAATTACTTATTTTCTCCCCAAAATTTGTTAGTATTTCTGTAGAAATTGTAGATGGACAAATATGAGGGGCAAAAAAAAAAAAAAAAAGTCAGAGTAAAAGGAATTTTGTTTAATATAAAACTTATTCTTCTGAGTTTGAAAAAAATGCATTTTTGCAGAAAAGCTTATATAACTTTGTCAAAGGTGGTTTTAATTTGTAGAATATAGGACAAATTATGTTTTGAATAAATGCAAATACAGCATTTAAGAAAATTACCTTTGCGTTACTTACTTCATTTAATTACATCCAAAGCACCTCCAAAACATGTAATATAAATTCAAATTATGTTAAATGGGCAAAAATTGCAAAGCACTTTCCTAAATTTCAAGTACTAGAAATAATATATTTGGCATCTTTTTATTTACTAAAAGTGGCCACTGTATCTTGAATTTTCTCTTTTAGAAGAGCTATTTCATTCATTATTCATATGTCCAAGTATTTTTACCATTTTTCTCTTTTTAGTCTCTCTCTACTACAGAAAGTACATACTGTGTTTTAAAAGTGAAATTATTGGTTTTCTGATATGGAAGAGAAGTTGTTGAGAATGTAAATAGTAATGTAATAACAGAGAAGTTCCTAGAATTAATTCTCCATTTTTCCTCTACTAAAAAAAAACCCTCAACTAGTATTATTTCCATTTTGAACACAATATGATTACATAGTAGGTATTAATTAGGCAATTAGGCCATTTTTAAAATTCAGAGTCTTAAGAGTAGCACATCTCTGAAGGCATATTAGCAGTGAACATATTAAAAGTGAACATCTACTGGAACTGGTACTAAGAGATGCTCATATCAATTATGCTAGAAAACATGCACAGGTTTTTTTCATTAAATCTGCTTGGAAGAACATCTTAGTTGAATTTGCTGGTTCTAATGGAATATTATAAAGTTAGGTAAAAGTAATGTCCTAGGAAATGCATCGTGTACTAAAGTAAGTTGAGCTAGACATTAAGAAAGAAATAAATGTACACTATGTGATAATCAGTTTAAACCTTTGTCTAGGAGTGTGTCAATGCCAGCGTGCAGATACAAAAGCTGAGGTCACAAATGAGGGAAAAGCAGAATAGGTAGCAGTTACGTGTGTAAGCATCATCTATCTAAAGATGATTGGAAATATCTTTTCCTCATTTGTTTCTGTTCAAATATATTTTTCTGTTTTATTTAATTATTTTTGGCATATATTTTATGAATATATGTTACCTACCAAAAAGCTTCTCAGTAGTATTCAGAACTGCTTGATCAGTAAGACAACAACAGTAAACACCACTATAGTTATTTTCATCAAGATTAAAGTTTAAATAAATTCTGAACCTAAGCAATTTGTGGAAAACATCCTTCACTTTATTTTGGAGCTCTTAGAGAGTTAAAAGTAGAAATCCACTTTTTGTGAATACTTCAGTAAAAGTTCAACAAATACGTGACATTGTCAGGGAAGCAAAGCCTCCACTTTCTCTATTTTTGTATTTCCATTTTTTCCTAAAATAAAATAAAATTTAAATCATCAAAACTTTATTGGCTTTAATTGTTTCCAAAGTGGAATTTTGTTTTGGGAAAACATGAATAGAAGTCAGTCAGCTCCTTTCATTTACATGCGTGTAGTATGTTTACTTACACAAATATGCATTCTTGGAGGGGGTATACATGCATGAGTAATCTAAAACCTCGCATCATAAGCCACTTTCCACAGTACCAAATGCACTCCTTAGTGTTAACTATACATCAAGGTTATCCTAATTCTCCTATTGATATTTCCAGTAATTGTTTGAAACCACAGCCTTCCTGCATCCAAAGTAGAAGACGTTGTCCTTTTGAAGTATGTGATGAGTTGTGCTGCAACTTTTCCCTGTCATCATTATTATTATTATTTTCCCAAAATATATTTTTACTTCATTTAATGGTAAGCCATGCTTCATGTTATTGTTCCCATTTTATCAGAAAAGCATCTGGAGATAGAGATGTATTGGTGTTACTCTCATAATAATTGTGTAAATAACGGCAGAAAAGAGATAGCACGTAACTATTTATTATTATAATTCTGCTGCTATTGCACTCCGGTGAAGATCAGGGCTCCAGTCTGCTGTATAACAAGATGCTAAGGCCTTGACAGTGGAAATACCCAGGTGAAAAAAGGGTTGCTAAAACTGAAAGAAACATTAATAGTGAAATTATTTGATTATACTTTATTTTTTATTCTCTTATTACTTTTAAAATAGCTTTAGATTAAGTAATACATGTAGGAAAAAACCCAACACAACAACAAAACCAAGAAAACAGCAAACTAGAAAAAGCCTGATGAAAAGAAAATTTGGAAAATAACAAAAAGATATGAGAGGAATAAAGTGGAGGGGAAAGAAGTGGAAATCTGGGCAAAAAAAGATGTTCTGGAGCATTTACAGTGGTACATCAGAGCAAAAACTGGTGTCTAATAACATCTTGGTAACTGCAGAAGTAATCTCTGCAGGTGCTTCTGCTGGGTATATTCTGCAGCTGACCCCCCCTAAGAGTACCTTTCCCAGTAGATTAGAAAAACTATTCTTCTGCTACAGAAAACAGGCTCACAATGCTAAAATGCTTACTATAGCAGTAACAATATATTTTCTGCTTTAAGGCCTTGCAAAGCAAGTTTAGCACTAAGTCTTGTTCTAATGTATTTGTGGGATGCATTTTTTTGGTGCACAAAGTCTGAGAATGGCTGCACTCGTGCAGGTGGTATGACATTTTAGCCAAGGGAAGGTTGGGTTGGGCAGGTGTGTTGCATTCTGAGGTAAGCTTGGAAGTTTGGAGTGGAGAAAGGAGCAAAAGCAGGAGGTACCTATTAAGGCTGATTGAACATATAGGGAAGATCACTTCCCAGCACACCTTGGGAGATTTGCTCTGAGGAATTCACAACATTTCTGGTGTTTGGTGCCTTTTCTAGTTGGAGGTATGTGGTTGTTTATGTTACTTTCAAGAGTGTTAGCATTGGGGTTTTGGTTGTTTATTTGGAGGTTTGGTTTTAACTTGTTTTTTAATGACACCTACTATATTCTGAAAACAAATGAGACAAAGTAGTAGCCTTGTCTAGGAAAACAGGCAGATGACATAGTTACAGATTGTCAGTGATTGCAGAGATGGCTGCAAAATGGAGAAGAAGCTGAACCAGCAGAAAAGTAAAATGAAAGAAACTTTGAAAAAAACAATTGGAAGAAACATATAAGTAGCACCATCATCTGCTAATGAACTGTAAGAGTAGGTATTTGTGACTGAGGGAAAAACCTCAGTGACCCTAGTTGCTCCTCTCATAAAGTCATCTGTGTACCTTTGAAGGGAGCCTGGCTGATTCTGGAATTAGATAGGTGTGGTGGGTGGACTATCCAGCGGCTAAGGAGTTGGTTGGATGATTGAATCTAAAGGGTAGTGGTTATGATGACAAGATGGAGGTGGGTGACAAATGGGGAATGATGTTAAAGGAGTTGTTCTCAAGCTGAGAAGCTCCACGGAAGAGTTTTCTTCTCCTGGTGCAGTAAGCCTTAACAAGTAGGTAAAGCATGAGGAGCCTTGCTGTTACCACTTCCTTCTTCAAGTATTATGCCTAGCATGCCTTCTTTTATTCTTGAATTGCATTATGCTGTTACCTGTAACATTGCCATTCTTTTCAGCTGAATTCTAATCTAGTCTCTTTTCTGTCATGTTCCTTAACTCTTTCTTCCCCTAATATTTTTAACTTACATACATTTTTATGTTTCCCTGCTTAAGCTCATGTTCTTATTACCATTCATATTTGCGTTCACCTCACCTTCCAATTCCCTCTCTGTGTCATTTTCTTTCCGGTTCTGCTTTCACACATTTCACTTTGTTCTCTTACCTTATTCTGTTCTCATTACATATATCTCTCAAGGAAAGTTTGTCAAGGTAAAAAGAAAAAGTACTTTGCCAGTTCGCTTCTAACAGTCTTTTTTCTAATTACCATTATACTTGCTAAAACAAATTTCCAAACTATGTTTTTTCCTGTGACTCACTTGTAATTCATTTGCATATAGAAATGTTAAAGAAAGGGTGGTTCACAACATAGTCATGCCTAAGCAAAGATATCTGTGTAAAAGCCTGCAAAAAGATAATATTTTTAACATGAAGTGATTTTTGCTGGGCACAATTCCTAACTGCTAGTGTCTGTATAGAAACTGCAGAATAAGCTGATGACCCAGTTTGGTGCCCAAGTACCTGATGTCCAACAAATTTGTTTTGTGGGAGGAGAGTTGGAATACGGGAAACATTTAAGAGAGTGTGAATTAGAAAGCTAACTGCCTGCATCAGGAACAGTGTGGCTAGCAGGAGCAGGAAGGTCATTCTGCCCCTGTACACTGCACTGGTTAGGCCACACCTTAAATACTGTGCTCAGTTCTGGGACCCTCAGTTTAAGAAGGATGTTGACTTGCTGGAATGTGTCCAAAGAAGGGCAACAAAGTTGGTGAGGGGCTTGGAACACAAGCCCTATGAGGAGAGACTGAGGGAGCTGGGGTTGCTTAGCCTGGAGAGGAGGAGACTCAGGGGTGACCTTACTGCTCTCTACAACTACCTGAAGGGAGTTTGTAAACAGGCGGAGGTTGGTCTCCTCTCCCAGGCAACCAGCACCAGAACAAGAGGACACAGTCTCAGTCTGCGCCAGGGGAGGTTTAGGCTGGAGGTTAGGAAGAAGTTCTGTACAGAGAGAGTGATTGCCCATTGGAATGTGCTGCCCAAGGAGGTGGTGGAGTCACTGTCATTGGAGGTGTTCAGGAGGAGACTTGATAGGGTGCTTGGTGCCATGGTTTAGTTGATTAGGTGGGTTGGATGATAGGTTGGACGCAATGATCTTGAAGGCCTCTTCCAACCTGGCATATTCTATTCTGTAAATAGTATTTTTTTTTAAAAGGCAATGTTATTGACAAAATTAGAGTAAATATCAATTCACTCTTATGTCTGTGATTTTGGAAGTTTTTAAAAACTTGCAAGTGTTCTTCAAAGACTGGCCATTGGAATGTGCTGCCCAGGGATGTGATGGAGTCACCATTACTGGAGGTGTTTAGGAAGAGACTGGATGGGGTGCTTGGTGCCATGGTTTAATTGATTAGATAGTGTTGGATGATAGGTTGGGCTCGATGATCTCAAAGGTCTTTTCCAACCTGATTAATTCTAACTATAGAAAGCTGAAAAACTCCAGCTAAGCCTTCTTTACAGGAAAGGTGGTTTCAGAGTGTTTAAAACACAATTAAAAACAAAACAAAACACAGAAAAGTATCAACAAACAAACAAAATAAAACCACAACTCACAACTTTCCAAAGGCAAAGGGACTCTCTTGGAAATGTCAGATTCATGAGAAGTGAAAGAGAGATTTATTTATTTTTTTTATAATGCTTTTAAAAGATGAACTTTATTCCTTTTACTCCTGTTTCATGCTAATTATTCTTAACCATAACACTACTTCTTATAACTCTATTTGTAATGGCACACTATATATGTCTAATCTATACAGTAGAAACCTTTTTCAGAAGTATTTATTTAATTATCAATAATGTAAAGCTTTTTTTAAAGTACGAATGGAGTGATCTAACACATCTCTTGCACTGTATTGGGTCAGCGTGGCACAACTTTGGTAGTAGGGGTGTTGTTACAAGGGTGATTTCTGTGTAAAGCTGTTAGAAACCTTCCCCTTGTCCAATATAGCCAATGCCAAATGACTGCAAGATAGACGAAGTTGAATCACCAGGAATAGTAGTTTGACCATAGTCTAATCCACAGCCTCTGCACAACAGTATATGATGAGGTACAAATATCACCCCAATCACTTATCTCATTTGGAGGGCATCAAGAGCTTGATGCCAAGTAGTAGGGGTAGATCATTTCTCCCCCCTGCACCAGGAGGGAGTTCTTTTGATAAGATCTGTCACCTAAGCTATGCTAAGTGCTTCCCTGGGAGATTGAGTTTGTGAATGCAAGCATAGTTTAGAGCTACAGAGCTATTCTTCACTTAGATGCATTTATCACCATCAACCTCAAAGAACCTGTAGGTGTTGCACATTTGTGCACCCAACTGCTGCTTTTGGATGCAGCCAGGTCTACAGCAATCTGTTCCTGTATGTGGAGTCAGGTCTCTAGTCACAGCAGCTAGCAAACATGTTAAAACATATGTCCAGCCACCCCCAGCCCCTCTAATCTCTGAGGACCAGCTAGAATGCAAGAGGATTCATCTTTTGCCGAATTTATCCTTCTCTAAATGCATCAGAGCAGAGAAACAATGTATGATGAACTGACTATAACCCCCATTCCCTGTTCCCCTGCACACCACTGTGGCAGGAGGAGATAGAGAATTCAGGAGTGATGTTGAGCCCAGGATGAAGTGAGGGGTGCAGAGAAGGCGTTTTAAGATTTAGTTTTATTTCTCATTATCCTATTCTTATTCAACTGGTAATAAATTAATTTTTCTCCAAGTCAGGTCAGTATTGCCCATGATGGTAATTGGTGAATGATCTCTCCCTGTCTTTATGATGACCCACCAGCCTTTTGTCTCCCCTGTCCAGCTGAGGAGGGGGTATGATAGAGCAACATGGTGGGCCAGTCACCCACCACATGCACTTAAATGGCTGTTTACTGCAGGACTGAACAGGTTCTTTTTGTTTTGCTGTACTTAGAGGACTCTTTCTTTCTGTGGAAAAGCAGTACTGGTGAAAATTTTAAAACCTGGAAGAAATAACCAGTAAGCCTGGTCCTAACTGTAGGTCACATACTCTCAACAGTGAAGACACAGCAGATATGATTTAGGGCACAGTGAAGAAAAAAGCATCAGGGGGTACAATGTGTTGTGGTTACAGTGTGTTTACTGGTAAGGGTGGCTGTGAAACCTTCTTTCTACCAGGTGTTTTTTTTTAAAAAAGGAAAATTCAACCAAACTAACTGCAACAAAACAATGTAAGCTATCCCACACTACAGGCGAAGGATATATTGCTGTCATGCAGTGGAAGGTAGCCCAGGTATGTAAGGCATTGCTAGCCTGAGTTCCTGCATCTTAATAAGTCTGTGCAGTGCAGTATGATTATAGTGATAATGCATCTGCCTCTCTGATGTGATGGGTATGCAGCAATAAAAGCCTTGCCCCTGAAGTGCAGGATTTGTTAGGTCAGGTGTTGATCTATACTGAGATTTCTATGCTAATATATAACTTTGGAGTTGGTAACCTCTAGGAGATGCATTTCTCTGCAGTACTTTGTGTTGTACCAAGGACATGCTTTCAGTTCTAGATAATGTTTGGCTTCAAAAATTGTTTTGCTCTCATACTTTCTTGGTTTTATTTATTTGTGTTTACTTCTTTCCATTTACCAATGTGCATATTTTTAAAAAACACACAGGAAAATTCTACATGGTCAATTCAGGGTCTCACTCTCCTTGTTTTTGAGCTTTTGTGAATGAAATAACTGAGAGACTATGTTAAATAAGTAGATGTAAAATATGACTGAATCGCAAGTAGGGTCTGTACTGAGTCAGAAATAGAGTGAAGTTTATCTTTCAGTGCCCTATCATGTAGGGACATACCTTTGCTCATATAAATGTGATAAATTGCCTATGCATGATAAAAAAAGTTTCACCTCTTATGATTCACCACATAAAAACTGATTCGTATGGAACTCTTTTGCTGACTTGTGTGCTTTTATTACTACTTTGTAGATTTAGTTCATCCTGAAATTGTTCCTTAAGGGACAGTATTTTTTTTTCTGCCTTTGTTCTTAAGTGTGTTCAGACAGTTGTAATTACATGGATCTCCCAAAAGTATTAGATATCTGGGTTTGAGTGATTTATTAAACCATTGATTAGCAACTTCAAATTGCATTAATGTACTTAAACTGATCTGTGCATCATGCAGAATAAGTATAACTCCAGTCCCTGGAGGTAAAAGAGAAGGTCTGGAGAAAAGATCCTCCTCAACCAAGGAAAAGTCTTCATGTTAGACATCGTTAGGCAAGCTGGACGCACACAAATCTGTGGGCCCTGGTGGAATGCACCCACGAGTGCTGTAGAAGCTGGCAAATGTTACTGCTAAGTTACTCTCAATGATCTTTGAAAGGTTGTGGACTTCAGGAGAGGAGGTGCCTGAGGACTGGCAGAAAGTTAATTCCATTCCAATATTTGAAAAAGGGGAAGAAAGCTGACATTATAGGCCATGGCAGCCTCACCTCCATCCCTGGAAAGGTGCTGGAACAGCTTATTTGGGAGATCATACCTAATCATGTGGAGGAAAAGAAGGTTGTTAAGAATAGTCAACATGGATTCCAGGGCGTCAGCCAAGGAGAAATGATACTTGACCAATCTGTGATAGCCTTCTGTGATGGCATGTGTGGCTGGCTAGATGAGAGGAGAGCAGTGAATGTTGTCCACCTTAACTTCAGCAAGGCTTTTGACACTGTTTCACCTAACATCTTCATTAGTAGGTTTGGGAAGTGTGAGCTACATGAGTGTTCAGTGAGGTGGATTGAGATCTGGCTGAAGGACAGAGCACAAAGGGCTGTGATTCATGGCCCAGTCTAGTTGGAGGCCTATAGCTAGGGGTGTTTCCCTGTGGTCGGTACTGGGCCCAGTCCTGTTAAACATATTCATCAACAACCTAGATGAAGGGATGGAGTATACCCTCATCAAGTTTGCAGATGATATAAAACTGCAATCCAGCATGACCTGGATAGGCTGAAGAGGTGGCAAAAATGAACCTAAAGAAGTTCCATGAGGGCTAGTATAGAGTTCTGCACCTCCGGAAGAATAATTCCATGCACCACTACAGGTTAGGGGCTGATGTGCTGGAATGCAGCTCTGTAGGGGAGGACCTGGGAGTCCTGGTAGACAAGCTAATCATGAGCCTGCAGTGTGCTCTTGTGGCCAGAAAGACAATGCTAGGCATTAGGAAGTGGGTGGCAAGTGGGCTGAGGGTAGCTCTCTTCCCCCTCTAGTCTGGCCTGGTAAGGCCACACCTGGAGTACTGTGTCCAGTTCTTGGCTCCCCAGTTCAGAGCAAACAAGAGACTACTGGAGTGAGTCCAATGGAAAGCTACAATGATTATTAGGGGACTGGAACACCTCTCTTTTGAGGAAAGGCTGGGACATCTGCTCCTGTTTACTTTGGAGAAGATTAAGAGGTGATCTTATTAATGTTTTCAAATATCTAAAGTGTGAGTGTCAAGAGTGTGGGCCAAACTGTGTTCAGTTGTGCACAGATCACTGGACAAGCAGTGATGGGCACAAACTGGAACATAGGAAGTTCCTTCTGAACAGGAGGAAAAAACTTCATTGCTTTGTCTGTGTGAGGGCACTGGAACAGGCTGCCCAAAGAGGCTGCAGAGTTTCCTCTGGAGATTTTCAAAACGTGCCTGGACATTTTCCTGTTCAACCTGATCTAGGTGAACTTGCTTGAGGACCGGGGTTGGACTAGATGATCTCCAGAGGTCCCTTCCACCTCCTGCCTTTCTGTGATTTTGTGTGTTTTTATATGCACAAGTTCAAGATTGGGTACATCATAAACAGCTTGATAATTTTTGACTAGCAGCGTAGCAAGCTCTAAGTTCCTGCCAGCAGCAGACACCATGAAAGGAACTGGCTATTCTGTGTAGCTCTTTTCTTTTAAGGCACATTTTTCATCTGTTTCAAGCCTGTCAGAACAGCATGCTGCGTGCACATTGGTATCTTAAGGCCTGTCAGTCCTTTATGGTTACCAGTCACTGGCAGGCACATCTTTCTGCTGTAATCTCTCTGGTTCCAGCCATCTACCTAGCACACAAAGCTGAAACAGGGGCCTGTGTAGCAGTACTATATTTAAGCTAAAGTGGAAGGTAGCTTGACAGTTGGGATGCTTCTTGGTGTGCTCACTTGCCATAATCTGCGGTTACAGCTGCCCTGGGAAGAAAGACAATTAATTTCCTTGGAATACCTGATCTCCAAGAAGTAAATTCTTAGCATTCAGCCTCTAATTTTATGTGTTTTGGTTTGCTTTTTTAAGGTTTATGATAACTTATTGTCAGTTTTTGGAGACAATGCTTACAACTGCATATGAAGACAATTTTGTGTGTGTTAGTTTTTATGGCTGCAAGTGAGTTGTGGTGATCAAATACACAGATTTGCTGCATTGTAAGAGGTGTACAATGTCCATTTTGATTTCATATGAAAAGAACAAGGTTAAGCTCTGATGTTAAATATTTGGCTTTGTTCTTGCCTACATCTCAATTATGTGTATGTATTTTTCATTATGCTTTTGTCTTGCTTTTCAGCTGACCAAAAATAAAAACATCCCACACTTGCTTGTTTAATATAGCAAACAAAAGCCCCCCAAAAAATATAACACCCAAAGAACAAAATATGCTGATGGCTATCTTTGCTCTTCAAACAGACTTACCTATAAAGTTTATGGAAAATAAGAACAATTAAGAGATTATGTAGAGCATTTATATGTTAACAGACTCACCCTGAGTTATCCTCAGTCTAGCAACAAATATTTTAGATGAGTTCAACATTCTGTAAAGCTTTTGTTTCTGCTTTTAGAAAAAAAAAAATTCTTTGCAGTCAATGTGTGAAGAACTAGCAATTAATATGGGCTAAAAAAAGTAAATTTGCAATTGCTCTACAGTCTTATGATCAATGTATTTTAAACATGAAGGGTTAGAAAAGCTAACAGGAATTATGGAGATATTTTTAACCTCAGCTGTGTTTCTGAATTGTGTGTACTTAATGTGAAAATTTAGTTCCATAATCTATGATCAGATCCTCATGTTTACTGGGGTTTATTGTAGCTAAGCTTACTTTTGTCCCTCTGGTTACTAAATGATTCATTCACCTACATGCAAGATAACATTACCGAGTAGACGCCGAAATCTTAAGTGTTTAAAATTAACAAGTGCACTTTTAAAATACTGCTCTTGGTCTGGAATTCGAGGTTTTTGCACAAGAGGGAAAAATAGGAGTACAGACACCATCTTGGAGCAACTGATGTCTCTCTTCTTTACATACGTGCTTGTGTGCATACTTGCATTAAGAGGTGCACAGAAATGGGCTTTGACAGTCACAGAGAGCAAAACAGAACTTCTGTATCTTAGAGAAACTAAAGCTGAAGTGTGGGCATCTATTTGCTGCTTAATGCAAAGGGTTTGGGAAGTGAAGGAAGGCAAATTGAAAATGTGCTAGTACTATAATTTTACAAAGTTGAATCACTGATGAATTGCAGGTGAAGAGTTGTGGAGTTTAGGGGTTTATTTTTACAGCCCATGCAGAACTATCATGTGGTGAAACTCGTCATGATTTGGCAGTTATTGGTGTTAACTAATGACAAAATAGACTGTGTGATCATAAGTACAGAGTTCCTTCAGTAGCTCCCATATGAAGTCCTAGCACAGAGACTGAATTGAAACTTACCTTTGAGAAAAGATCTGGAGCTCATATCAAAATGAGAAGTGTGAAGAATCTTGTTAATGTATTGGTTGATCATTCCAGTGGTTGTGTTCTGCTGGATACAGTTTTTAAGCTTTATTTGACTGTTATTAAACAAAGGAATACTTTAAGCATATTAAAAATACTAGAGCCCCATCTGTTCTCTGTTGCTATTGTTTTCCTCTTAACCTCTACATTGATAGGCAAAAGAGATTGAGCTTCTATTCATAGGTGGTGTGTACTCTAGTCCATGAGTGCATTTCAAGTGTACCTTTAAGACTGTCTACTCTTTCTATTACTGTGTGAAGGGGGTAAACTAAGATTCTATTTCCTTAATCTTACTGTATGTGTCTAACCTAATTGGGCCATTATACGACATGGTCTCAGTCCTAGGTAGATACTACTTGAATACTTCTAAAGTCTGCTGGATTTGTTTATTGTTTGTCAATGTATCTATCTCACAGGATTCTTGGCTGTGAGCCTTTTAAAATTTCTTTTGTTATAGTAAGTCAGCTGTGTACACATCATAGTCCAAGTCTATAATGCAGTTAGAAATGCAAACTAGCTATATGCACTGGGACAGATTTTTACTGAGACAGGTAAACAAGGAATGCTTTCCTTAATCAAGAGAGTAAAAGATACTTGCAAATACTACAGTTGTATAGTGGTTTTCCTCTCATGCCTGCTGCAGATCTGAAGCTTGTCACTGTAAGCAGCGCTCTGTTCCCTGCCACTGGGTTAGCAGGAGAGATGTTCAAGGTTGCCAGCTTTGCATAAATTGAGTTCTGAGATTAATGTTGAGAAGAGCATCTGTGCAAGGTAGCTTATTTATATTCCTGTTCAGGCCAATAAACTGATGTTGACCAAGCACTGCAGACAGTTTAATTTCCAATTGTGATTTTTAACCCCTGCTTAGCACAGTTTTGATGTCACAGTGCTGCTATTCAAGCAGAAAGCTTTTCTTTGGAAAATTTTGAGACGGACTGTATAAAATTCAGGCATCTCAGCCTGTACCAGAACATCTCCTATTTTAATGACATAGCACATCTGGAAGCAGTGAGCTTTAAATTGTCTAAGTTGCATGATCTGAATGATTATTGCTGAGTATTGTTGAGTATATTGGGGGTGGGGAGGGAAGTGTATGATGTGAGTTATGTGTTTTTCAACCTGTGCAAGAAACTAAGCAACAGCGTTGCTTCTTGCAATGTTTAGAAGACTAATTCCTCATAATCCTAGCATTTAAAATGGTCAGAATGGTCTTTCACTCTTTAAGTTGCTTCTAGGTTTTCTTGTAGTGACAAACACTTTTTTAAAAACATATGGGGTTTAATTTCATTGCTTAAATTGAACTCACAAATTGTTCATCAATAATTACTTCATATCATACATTTATCTTGGCACTTGCCCAAAGTACTGCTGGTCTAAACTTTTTTTTTTTACCCAAAGCTCTCTCCTGGTATAATTTACTTTTTTTTCCCCATTTTGGTCTGGAGGCCAGGTGAAATAAAATATGGAATTCTTCCCCAATTATGTTCTTGATAAACTGCAGATAAGGTGTTTCTGTTGCAGAACAACCGTCTCACTTTTTGTATCAAATACCACTTTTGTCTTCAGTGATTTATGTGACATTCTGGTGAAGTTTAAAAACAAGAACAAAAACTCAAAATACTTTTATTAATCCTGGAATTTTCCTGTGGAGCTGGCAATGTGGAACAGTACTTGAAACTAAGATGTTGGAATGGGTGTAAATACATATTTACTTTGAGAGGTCATTTTAGTCCAGAATGATATTATTTATCTTGGTTTATATTGCTTCTATGACTTTAGGACCTCAATAGCTGAAGTCACATGGATGTGGATTTTTCATACTACTGATATAAGGAATCACATTATGAATTCAAAGACACTATGTATTAGAACAAAGTTATCTGTGAGCTTAACTATCTTTGTGGGTCTTAAAGGCCTGAATTTGTCAATATGTTTGTGTTTTTTGCTATTTCAGTTACTAGAAATCAGTATTTCTGTATAAGGAAGGGAAAACACAACCAGGAATACCTGTAAAATTATACATTCATAAATCTAATGGAATAAATTATAAACTGGAGATACCATCACCTTGCTTTCAGTGTTTTAAAAGGCTAGCGGAGATACATTCAGTGTTTCATCCTAATCTTGAATTTGACTTTGCCAGTAATAAAAGAATATAATCTTATTGTAATAACATGTGTTTATTGCTAGAGTACTAGAATGAGCTGGAGCTTGTTTTTTCATTTCATTGGTTTTTTATTTGTACACATTCTGAAATATATTTTTTCTATGGTTCCAAGGCAGCATTTCTTAGCTCATTTTGTGACAGTGCTTCTATTAAGACATAATTTCCACTTGTCCTGCATTTGTGATTCTTAATCCATAATAATTAAATAAATAACTTAAAATAGATGATATTGTGGGTATATTTCTTATTTATGGTGTAAAAGGATTCTTATTAGCTGTTGCAATCCAGAGTGTATTCTCTATTAAATTAATATATTCATGTTGTTTTGATTTTTAAACAGGCAATAACTTCAACCTCTACTTCATGATTTCATTGAGAACACCAGTTCTACAGGACACAAGTAACAGTAAGTGTTTACGTATGTGCTATAACTTTTTTAATGAAGAAATTTTTTGTAAGTCTTTGTGACATTTACTCTAAGTGCATTCTGGAAAGTCATTATTATTACCAGCTATGGTCACTGCTGAAATGCTCCAAGTAGGTTCTCTCAGTGGATCAGATGGTCTTGTTGAGAATATTTAGTTATCTTTCACAAGAAGGAAAAATAAAGAAGAGTAAAAGGTCTCTATTTCTGTTGGCTATAATTCTTAGTGCTGTCACTGAATTAGGTAATTGTGTTTATGATACAGTTTTTGAAGTTACTAAAATTAATAGGAATGAAAGTGGATGAGTTACTATGCTTGTACAAGATATTTTACTATGGTTTAATTGGTAACAGGAATGAAGGTTTTTGTTAGGAGAACAAGCATCAGTGTTCTCAAAGACTAAATGATGGTACAAAACTGATTCATGGTAAGATATTTGTAGGTTATTGGACTTGGGTTTTGCCGCCAGTATTAAAAATAACACTGAACATGTCACTAACAATTTCTAAGTCTTCACTGTATTTCATGAAGACACTACTCATCTTAATTGCTTCTAACAGTATCTGTGCAAAACAATGCAATGTGAAATTACTATGCAAGTTAAGACATTACATCCTTTGTAAATTAATTTTAAACACATACCTGTTGTACCATTCAATATAAAAATAAATGCCAGTTGCCATGTCTATTACCAAGAGATTGATTTGGGACACATATATTTTATTAGGTACCAGTTTAGCATCAGTTTCCATTAGACATTGAACAGGGATTGTTGGAGGGAGACAAGCAGTCTTGAACTGAGAGGCACAGTGTGACTGTGCTACAGGATGTTTTTGGCCTCAGGACATCATAGCTTGGGGCAATGTCTGGGCAAGATCAGAAGAGTAAATGATGTAGTATTTAGAAGGATCAGTAACAATCAGTGTTATTGCAAAACTGTAGTAGTAAGACTATTTTTTGTTTGTTTTTGAACTTAGTGTTAAATCTCTACCTCTTAAAGTCATGTCTACCTATGAGTAATCAAAGACTATTATATTAATCTGTCATTGTACTACAACTTGTAGAGGTGGATATTGATTAAAAATATAAATAAGTCTTTCGGTAAACGCAGTTTTGGTGCATGCATTAATTGACAGATGTTGAATCAGTTCACAATTCTTTTACATAAACGAAGCGTGTAAAGATTTTGTGTGGGGAGGGGAGCAGAATTCAGCTTTAATTTGCAACATGAAATCTTGGACTGATGTGGGATGCAGCATCCTAGGAGACACTATAACCTTTCCCACATCAATTTCTTTTTATGGGTTTATTGTTCATTGGGGGTTTTTGAACTTTCTTCTTTCTTGCTAGTGGTCTGTTGTGCTTGAAAGCAGCAGTGAACTTTAGAAGTGTTCTGTTTAAGTATTTACATAAGTACATCTCTTCTGATCATCACAAACTTATTTACACTTGTTTCCCTATGGCAGTATAGTCTATGTGGGGGGAAAAAAGTCTTTCTGCATCACATGATACTGTTGGTTTTTTTTAAGGCTGTTCAGATACCATGATTGTTTGCTCAAATAGTTGAGTCTCTCACAAAGAAAGAAAAACAAACAAATAAAAACACCTTGGGTCCTGAGTTGAAGAAAAATCAATAGGAAGAATTAGGTTTTCATTTTAGAGCTTTGTGGTAAATTTTTGTTTTCCCCCTTGGTACCAGCTTTTATTTTTAACTGGACAATCTGTTTGTCCCTACATGCTATGATATTGAGCCAAGACATATCACTTGCTTCTCAACTAAGCAGTGAAGAAATGTCGAAGAAGAAAATAGCTGCTAGATGTAGAGATGGTGTTTTGTTCCAACATAGAGGCGAATTAATTTTAAGGATTCACAGGAGTTTCTTAAGAGACAGTGTTTGATCTTGGATAGGTCAATCCATTTTCTGCTTAATCACTTGTAGTTCTAGAATTTAGATAAAAAGAAGACTACATTTCATGCCGAAACATAATACTGAAGTGTGCTTGCTTCACTACTAGTTAAGATTTGTTGGGGCTGGTTGGTTGGTTGGTTTGTTTTAATATATTGGAGGTGACTTTTCAGGAATGTGTTGTAATGTCCAACACACAGGCTGAAACAATAGGTAGTGAAGCAATTCTGTCCCCTTCCTGTCCCCAGTACATGTAGAGGCTCAAGTTTAGTTTATTGTGACAGCTCAGCTATTCTAATCCATGTTGTTCAAGGAGACCCTTTGAGGATTGCTCCAGTGACTAGGGGGCTAACTTTTATTTACATTTTCATGTGTTCAGCTGTATTTCTTGCCTGTGCAGAAATACGCTATGACTTGAAGGAAACAAAGAACAGCAGGGAGCCCATTATCTGGCTGTCTCTTTATATTACCATTCTTATGCATATTTGTTTTACTGGAGAAAGCTGATTACTAGAAGGAATGTTGCATTTTCAGTATGTTATACAATACTGTAAATAGTTGATTTTTGATTGAATTAGTAGCCTTATATTTAAATATGAAGACAAGGCCATAGCTTATACTATAGTCAAAGTCTCTAAAAATCAGTGGGTTTAGATGAATTCTGGAAATTTTGATCAGTGGGATTTTTAAGAAATCACAAAACCCAAAAAAACAAACAAACAGACAACAAACCTATTTTAATATTTGAATAGGTGAATTACTTTGATCCCCTGGAAAGGGAAAAATGAAATGATTGAATTTGGACAGAAATGTCAAAAAAGCATACCATGCACAATTATTGCATTATACTGCCAAAATTAATCAAGAATTTTTTTTTTTTTTAACCTTGCATTTTCTGTGTTCTGCAATTCTGCCTATTCTGATCCCTGTTGAGTTTTTATTTGTTTGTGGTTGGTTTATTTTCCCTTTTCTATAGTGATGTCATAAGTTGTTTGATAAAGTGCAGGAAGAGTTGTCCGTTTCCTGCTCACTCTGAATCAGAGGAAAGCAAAATATACTCTGTGGGATTTTTTGTTCCTCTTTTAATAGTATGAATTTCGTTGCCAATAAGAAATGACATAGACTTAACATTTAAAAAATCACAGTGTTGACACTCATGTGGTTCTCCCTGGGTTTTACAACTCTGAAATATTAGGAAACTGGGTAATCCATTAGTTGTTTTTACAGAATGAGTTCCTCTGTCTTCCCAAGCAACCCATCTGTTTATGGTGCTTACACAGTTCAATAGCCTGTAGTTACAGGCAAGCCTGGAAGGCAGAAACCCAGGTCCTTAAAGGGAACACTGATATATTTAAACAAAAGCTTTATAAATTTCAGCAAATTGAGTAATAGAGAGAAGGATTGCTCATTGGAATGGGGTGCCTGGAGAGGTGGTGGAGTCATCGACATTGGAGGTGTTTAGGAAGAGACTTGATGGCGTACTTGGTGCCATGGTGTAGTTGATTATATTTTCAAATGTAAAATAATTGCTGTACTCCAATTCACACAGATGAGACTTTTCCAGAGCATGCTATTCAACTTAGATGAGCTTTGAGATAAACCCCCAATCCACACATATCATGTGCTTTAGAATCTTTTTTTTTCTCATAAAGGAAGCATTGTTAGCATGGAATCAAAATCATGATAGTCTGGGAGATATGCTTTCAAGGGTAAACTTCATAAATGAGGGTCATAACTAAAAGCTCTTCAACTAGCACACAACACATTAAGCTGGAAGAACAAACAAAGCTGCTGCTGGCAGATCAAAGTAAATGAAAGCATATAAGATACTCTTAGAAGATCAGTTGGCCTAAATATCAGAACTGTAGTAATACCTCTTCTGTCTTACTCTCCTCTGATTTACCACTTTCATGTGTACCTTGATTATTTTAGCCACTGGTATCGTTTCCTTCAAAAAGTTGCTCATTTGCTGCCTGGAATTTAATGGGGTAGTGAGTGTTCAAGCTGAAGAGGAGACTTGTATTCTTGTTTGAGAATAAAGTGTGATCAGTCTTAGGAGAATCAATTGAGTTCACTTTCTAATGGGAATTTATTTTTTTTGCCTGCTTCTTTTCTACTTTATACAGTTAACTCTAGCAAGGGTAAATCAAACATTGAGAATGAAATCTGGCATGTATAAAATCTTGTGTGTGTATTTATATACACACACATGTACTTTGCAATATAACTGCAGAAAGTGAGATATTTGCCTGTTTGCCAACGGTGCATTTGTTCAGATCAGTCACAACATGCATTTTTGTATGATCAGTAACTTAAAAAGCTTTCAGATATAGGTGTTTCTAATGACCTTGAAGACTGAATCAGATCCACAAGCCATTCTCTGAAGCTTTTTTTCACTTTATTTTTTTTTTTAAACTGAAATTCCTTCAAATAGAGAGTGAAAGAGAGACTAGATAAATTGGGTTTGCAGGTCATTATTTTGCAAGGCCTTTTCACTTTTCATTTGAATGAAAATAGATGAGCTCTATAAGCATAATAGTCTGTGTAAATAATTCTTTGTATTTTGATATTTTGAATACTCAGGTTTAACTAGTCAGGCAACTGGCTTTCTCCATAGGACTTGAGCTTGATGCCAGCCCCCTCATTAAGCACAAATATCCTAGGTAATAGGGTTGTCCTAAGCCTTGGTTACAGCTACCTTTGTAGTCACATAGGAGACGAGTATTCAGGCTTGAGTTCTTATAGTGCTTCTGAGACTGTATGCCTAGGTCCATGCTAAAGCTGAGGGAACAGTCACTCTCCTAGCAAGGGAACATTTTTGTAATTAGGAGGAAATGAGCTGCTCCATACCAGGGAAATCTGTGTCAAATAGACTGAGATTAAATATAAATGGAAAATCATTTGGTTTTTTAATCTTTAAGATGGCATTAAGCTGCCACAGAGCTTCTTTATAGCAAATAACCCCACCCCCCAAAAAAGGTAAGTCATCTTCGATGACTGGAGTTTTAGCAGAGATGTAGCAGGTAAGAAAAAGCACTGGTCTCTAAACCATGTATGTAAATAGTTGTACAGCTGTATTTTGAATGTTGTTGCTCAAAGCTTTGTATATAACAGTGGGGGTTTTTTGTTGTGTTTTTTTTTTTTTTAAACAAATTAATTCTGTTTTAGCATAAAATATTCTCCTCCTGACATTATACAAGTGGAATGTATAAATCAATGGGACCTTTCAAAAGATATGGGGAGCACTGCATTTTGTTCTGTACAAGCTACTGCTGGCTGAAAAATTAAATGAGACACAAATATATTACCCTCACAGTATTGACTGTAGCATTTGAAATTAACACAAATGTCTGGCTCCTTTACTATGTGCTGATTAGCATAAAGGAAACTTTTCATGTGTGGTAATTAACACACACAAGGAAAACACAAGCAAACAAAAACAACAACCAAAAAACCCCAAAGAACCAAGAAAGCTGTTACCCCACAAAAAAGAAAACACCACCATTTTGAGGTCAAGAAATGGTGTCAGTTAAAATGGTTAGTGGGAAAGCACTGAGGCAAGGATGAGATATGTTTTGTTATGCGCTTCCCTGGTGTCTACTTCAGGCCAAATCTGGGATGGAGGGCATAATAATTTGCTGAGCAGGGCAGACCTTTGATTCACTGCATATAGAATCATAGAATTGTTAGGGTTGGAAGGATCATCTACTTCCAAGCCCCTTGCCATGGGCAGGGACACCTCACATGAGATCAGGTTGCCCAGTGCCACATCCAACCTGGCCTTAAAACCTCCAGAGATGAGGCTTCTACCACCTCCCTGCACAACCTGTTCCAGTGTCTCACCACCCTCATGGGGAAGAACTTCCTAACCTCCAATCTGAATCTACCCATTTCTATTTTTTTTCCATTCCCCCTAGTCTTATCATTTCCTGACACCCTAAAAATGTTCCTCGCCAGCTTTCTTGTAGGCCCCCTTCAGATACCAGAAGGCCACAATAAAATCTCCTCAGAGCCTTCTCTTCTCCAGACTGACTAGCCCCAACTCTTTCAGTCTGTCCTTATAGGAGAGGTGCTCCAGCCCTCTGATCATCCCTGTGGCCCTTCTCTGGACACGCTCCAGTGTGTCTATATCTTTCTTGTAGTAGAGGCTCCAGAACTGGACACAGTACTCCAGGTGGGGTCACACCAGAGTGGATTAGAGGGGGAGAATCACCTCCCTTGACCTGCTGGCTATGCTTCTCTTGATGCAGCCCAGGATCTGATTGGCTTTCTGGGCTGCAAGTGCAAACTGGTGGCTCATGTTGAGCTTCTCGTCCACCAGCACCCCCAGGTCCTTTTCTTCAGGACTGCTCTCAAGCCATTTGCTGCCCAGCCTATATCAGTGTTTGGGATTGTCCCAACCCAGACCTTGCACTTGATCTTGTTGGACCGCATGAGGTTGTCATGGGCCCACCTCTCCAGCCTGTCAAGGTCCTTCTGAATGGATCCCTTCCCTCCAGTGTGTCTGCTGCACCACACAGCTTAATGTTGTTAGCAAACCTGCTGAGGGCGCACTCAGTGCCACTGTCCGTGTCACCAACAAAGATGTTAAACAAGCTTGGTCCCAGTACTGATCCCTGAGGGACTCCACTTGTCACTGGCCTCCACTTGGACATGGACCCATTGACAGCCACCCTTTGGGTACGGCCATCGGGTCAGTTCTGTATCCATTGAATGGTCTATCTATCAAACCCACTCTGCATCAGCTTGGAGATCGGGATGTGGTGCAAGACAGTGTTGAAGGCTTTGTTCAGGTCTGGGTAAATTGTATCAGTAAATTCATCTGTTAATGTTGTGGACCTTGTCAGAGAAGTCCATCGGGTTTGTCAGGCAGGATTTGCCCTTGGTGAATCCATGCTGATTGCATCCAATCCTCAGCAGTGCCTCCTGGAGGATCTGCTCCATGATCTTACCAGGCACAGAGGTGAGACTGACTGGTCTGTCGTTCCCTTTTTGAAAATGGGGTTTATGTTTCCCCTTTTCCAGTTAGTGAAGACTTTCCCAGACTGCCACAACTTTTGGAATATAATAGAGTACAGTGTAGCAATCTCATCCACCAGTTCCCTATGACTATCACCACAGGGGGGAAAAAAAATTAAACATCATTCAGGTTGCTGTGGTAGACATGAATTTTAATTACTGCTTCCCAAAGCCCTTTGTTATAGCATGGCAATTCTGGGAATGATACTACAGTATGTGTTAGTTGTCATCTCTAATGCTCAGCCATTAGCCACAATATCGAGTTAAATTATGAGATTTTGATCTTTTCAGATCACCTAACAGTGCTATCCCTCAAGCATCCTAGTAGATCTATGCAAAACAGTCTACATTTTTTCTCAGTGGGGAATGCTTTGTAGGATCTTAATCTGGTGGAGTGCCCTTTACCCTTTAGTATAGAAGGAGGGGTTTCTGTGTTGAAGGGATAATGACTAGCAAATCGGGGTAGTACAAAGCATGAGACGGGAAATACAAAACAGTGGCTCTGCCTAGAAAGCTCCTAATGCTTGTTCTGCACTAAGGTCCTTCACTGGGAGGAACAAGTAAATCCCCTGCAGTCACTACAGATTAATTTATTTATTTAACAAACTGGTCCAGCACCTGGACTTTTTAGAACATATTTATAACTTTATTGGCTGTTAGTAGCTTATGTAGCAATCAAATGTGTGGAATTGCCTCATCCATAGAATGTGGCCTAATAATTTACAAGATAACTTCACCAAATATCCTATATGCAGTTCCAGTGATTAGTATTACATATAACATGTTTCAAAATTAATCAATATAATGCAGCATCAGCATTTCAAGGAGCCCTCCTGATTACTGAGGCCAGAGAGGGGAGAATAAAGTGTGGAGAAGGTAATTAGAATGACCTTACATTACTGAGCTGATGAGTGGCACTGGATCTTTGTCCACACGTAATGGAATTTCTCCAAAAGCTGCTGCTTAAGAGCAGCAAATGCATACAGATATCATTGAAAGTTAATGGGAACACCTACATGTGAATGTAAATAACAAACCAAGTACTGCTTACGTTTTCTGAAATTACTGGAGTTGAGATGCTCACAAAATATTTACTTTTCTTGTTCTCTTATCTTAGTGTTTAGCAGATTTAAATTTTCTTTTTTAATATTTCTGAATTATTAGCATGGTAAGATTTTTTTATATTGTTGGTGGTGATTTAAATCAGGCATTGTGCCTTCTCTAACAGTCAATAAGTGAGTCTGGGCTTACACTGCACAAGTATGAGTTTAATAATGATTTGTAACTTACCATCCTGACAACTTCTACAGTGGTAACACTAGATGCTAGGTTATCTAAAATCATAGAATCAATAAGCTTGGAAAAGACCTCAGAGATCGTCAAGTCAAACCTATCACCCAACACCTCAGGACTAACTAAACCATGGCTTCACGTCCAGTACCTTTTTGAAAACCTCTAGGGATGGTGTCTCCACCACCTCCCTGGGCAACACATTCCAATGGCCAACAACTCTCTCTGTGATGAACTTTCTCCTCACCTTGACCCTAAACTTCCCTTGGTGCAGTTTGAGACTGTGTCCTCCTGTTCTTGTGCTGGTTATTAAAAACTCCAAGGTATTCAGAGGTTTACCCTAATTAAGAGAGCCACTTAAATACCTACTAAACACAAAAAGTATTCCCAATACTACTTAGCTGTTTGATTCACTGTTTTGTTGTTCTGAATTGAAACCTCCTGCCCTTCCCTAAGAAAAGCAAAAATCAGCATATAAAAAAATAACATTAGACACCCAGAGTTAATAGGTTTGTTGTTGTAACATCAGTATTTTTCTCTTCATGGATGGAAATACTGCTACCTGTTTGTTATATTTTATCTGTTTAGAACAGTCTCTGTGTGTTTGCATGTATATATACACAGAATGCATATATACACATAAAATAGATTACTAATATGCATAACCTACAAATGCTTGTTTGGTTCTACATTTGCATTTACAGTTAAGGAAATTGTCTTAAAACAAGTGTTAGAAAATGAGACTATGGAAAGCTGTCAATCTAAGAGGTAGAGGAACAGTAATTTCAGCTGTTGTGTTTTTTTCCAGTATTTCTGCCGTTGACTCATCTTAGAAGATAAATTATTAATGTATTCAAAATAGCACTGTGCATTTTGCCTGACATACTGCACATACACGTGTCTTAAATGTTTTTAAATGAAAATTGATGTGACCTCTGGATGGGATTTTGAAAAATAAACCTTGTAGCATGGGCTAAATAGGCAAAATTTCCCGCTGTTGTTACTTTATGCAAATGGATTCATGTCAACCCACATCCTACCCGTATTTCACAGTCTTTGCAGAAATGTGATATGAGCAATGCAGTGCCTAATACATGCTTTTATGTCAGAGCTCTCTGTGTTATATCCAGGAGTTGTTGGTGTTTTTTGTTGTCTAATAAGCTTCTTCATCGCTGAGGTGAAAAAGATCCATGTACACCAAATAACTTAAAAATGTTTTCAGAGTGGGAAAACTAGTAACAGGCACCCAAAGTATTTCAATGCAAAACAACAGAAGTTGCCAAGAAACTATAGGTGAATGGAGGGGAAAAAACAATAGTTCTAGAATCCTACCCCTTGTTTTTGAAGGCTGTAAGGGATAAAAGAACAACTGACAGAACTCACATGGTGGAAAAAGGCATATTTTTCAGAGCAGTTTCGCCTGGATCTGTGTAAAGAATCATAACATTAAAACAGAGCCTGGATTTTTCCTTCAAAAACTAAATTATGTTCTCTGGACACAGTTGTCTACTGGCTAGGGAAGGTTGTGGCAGTGTTGCAACCAGTTTGAAAAGCAGGAGAAATGAGGGTACAGTTTTATTCATTTTGTTTCATTGCATTGCATCCATCACTACTCAGAATTTACCTAAGTCTTTGATTGCTCCAACTCCTTTCTTTACTCTTGGGGCAGCTTTGTACTGTAGAATACTCTAAGACTTATGGTAGCTATCCAGATGCAATCTAGAGGATTCCTCTTCCATTTAAGTCTCCCAGCTGTGCAGCAGCTCTGTAGCTTGAAGAGTTCTTGAATTCATAGAAGAGTGGTCTTTTCCATTATAAAGATTACACTGATGAAAACATGAAGTATTATATAACTCAGTATGTCATATCCAGAGAGGAAGATTTTCAGTGGTTCTGTATTCTAAAACCAAAGCAGACTCAACATACTAGAGGAGTTTTTACACCAGCTGGAATGATTTTTGGAAATACATGCAAAGCTTGACAGATCATGTTGTACTTGAAAGTTTGTGACACTCTGCAAGCCAAGGTAAGCTTGGGAATTCTCTTAATTAAAATATTCTCTCCTTATGTGATCCACTTAATAGATTGTGCAGAATTTCAGATAACTTTCATAAAACATAATTGGTTTTGAAAATTGATTCCACTAAATTTGACTTAAATGTATTTTGTGTTAAGCTTGTTAAAGTAAGAATACATGAGTTGGAGTACAGCAGTGTTGCTAAATTCCAAGTATTCAAAGTGAGAACAATCATCACATAAAGCACTGAGCTGTTGGATTAAATGAAGCTGAATATTTTAAAGTGATTCACATGCATGTTGTTACAAAATGCCCAGATACAACATTAGCAGAAATCAGCTCAAGTTAGTGCCCATCTCATTACTTTTCCAAATTAAAGGAACGAGAACAACTACTTTGTTTTCTAACTTAGGTATGCAGAAGGAATATTAGGCAGTAAAAGTTTGGGGATTTTTTTTGTTTGGTTGGTTTTGTTTGTTTGTTTTTCCATGCAACAAGTTTGATGAAGCATCTCTTAAAAGAGTGCTTTCATGTGATCCATATTAATTTTTTAAGTCAGTAATCTACATGGATATAATTTTAATAATTCTAAGTATTGCAGTAATATTGTTTGGGAAAGTAAGAGTACCTCATTGACCTTTCTTTTTGATGAGAAGTTAAATAGCTAGCAATGCTGACAAGTTATTTTTAAGTGCATGATTGAAGTAGTCTAACTTCATAGAGCTATTGTGCCAGAATTACTACTAGTCAACTTTTTATATCATTTTAAGGATTTTTTCAGTGTGAAGACTGAGTTTAAAAAGAAGAGTAATGTGGGTTTTTTTAAATGTATGGAAAAGATTTTTAATGTGAGTTCTTGATGTATAATAATTGATATAGACTGCTGATATTGATACAAGTCCTGATCATAAGAGCTTAGGGATAAGCTCTTTGGGATAAGAGTACAAGATGCTTATTTCTGTACCACATATTATTCCAAGTCTTAATTTGATTGAATCTGGAGCTACTGAAAATGCTAACCTGAAGTGTGATTTCACTGAAGAGGTGGGGACAATCTTTCTAGCAGCCATGCATTTCATATCTGAAACAAATTATGGTAGAATCATAGAATGGTCTGGGTTGCAAGGGACCTCTGAAGGTCATCTAGTCCAACCCCCTCTGCAGTAAGCAGAGGCATCCTCGACTAGAACAAGTTTCCCAGAGCCCTGTAAGCTTCACTTTCAGTGTCTCTGGGGATGGGGCCCCAACCACTTCCCCCCAGCCACCTGTCCCAAGTGTTCCACTACCCTCATGGTGAAGAACTTGTTCATAACATCCAATCTAAATCTGATCATCTCTAGTTTGAAGCCATTGCCCGTCATCCTATCACTACACACCTTTGTAAACAATCTCTCTCCATCCTTCTTGTACTGGAAGGCTGCTATTAGGTCTGCCTGGAGCCTTCTCTTTTTCAAGTTGAACAACCCAACTTCCTCAGCCTATCTTTGTAGCAGAGGTGCTCCAACCCCCCAGACATTTTCGCGGCCCTCCTCAGGACCCAGTCCATCAGAGGGTTTAATTTGTATTAATTAGTATAAAAGTAGATCCTCAATGAAGATAAGCTAAATGACCAACATCCTGGTCTGGGTGAACTCAATAGCAGATTTTGTGTACTACTAAAATCTATTAAAAAAACCCAACCATGTAATATGCTAACTCAGACTTGTTATACAGTAGTTTGACTGTTGTGTGAAGAGTTTGTCTTTATTTTTTTTTTTCCCTCCCTAAGTTAAGTTAACATAATAGTAATCTGGTTTTAGAGACGTGGATCCATACATGGATGCAAAGACATGATCAAAACACAATAGCCTTAATGAGCTGTAGCAGTTAGACTACTAGTGGTATGTGGTGTGGAATTACCCAAGAAAGGTTTCTGTTGGACAGAAAAGTGCAAAGTGCGTTTCAGAGTAGTGTGATTGGAGGTGTCTGCTCCTTGGAAAGTTTCAGCTAACCTAGTTCCTGTTATGCTGTGAAATTAATGGTGTTTCTTTGTGTTCTATTTCTTTGCTGGCAGTCTTGCTTTGGGCAAGTAACTTCTGCTCTTCTGCATTTGACTATTTAAAACAACACTACTATTTATTTCCTTTGATCAGTCAGTAAGTATTAGTCAGCATAGGGTTTTCTTTGAAGGTTCGACCTGTGTGTGGAGTGGGATGAATCACTTAGTAACGTGACCACACTTTCCCTACTCTGCCATAGGCAACCTACATTTTTAGGGGCATAGGGGATGTTCCTACGAGTGCTGCTTGTCAAAAGCATTGCATGGCAACATCTGAATTCAACTTGCAGCTCCCAAAATGTGATAGAGCAAGGAAAGGCTCTGTGGATACTCTGATCATAGCAAGTAGGGTCTTCAGGGGGAAAATATTCTGGGATCTTGCATGATGTTAGTACCGCAGGGGATACTAGTACATGGTGTTCAAATTGTGACTTTGGGACTGTTACAGCCAACAGAGCAGAAACCTGGTACCAAATAATATAAACAAGGCAAATAAGTGTGAACCTATTAGCTTTGTTTGGGAGGCTGGGGAAAGGTCAGCCTAGAATCATATTCTTTAAAGTGGCCATTAGGAAATTTATTCTACTTAGCAACTTCTCTTACTTTTTCTCGGGGATCCCACTTCATCTGTGTGCAGAAAAGTGTATGTGAAATGTGCTTATTCTGAATTTACTCTAATTGGGATAGTATATTGCTATATTGATTTAAAAAAAAAAAAAAAAAGGACCCAAAATTAGAAAGCAACTTTACTTCTAAAAGAGACTGCATTTTATTTCTCATCATGCTAATATGCATTGTTACCCTAGTTTTCAGATGAATTTTGTTTTATCTTAAGAATGGGAGCATAGACGTCTGAACTAGGGGTTAGTAATAGCTGATTCTTGGACATGGTTTTGTCACTGATTTAAAGTCCACGTGTAAGACTGAAATATAATCAAATTCCCAAGGCATTCTGGGCCTTCTACACTTAGAAACGTATGTTATGCTTTTGAACTGAAATGCTTTAAGATAGATATTTCTTTCTAGTATGTGAAAGATAAGCTTATTCACAGTTTTGTACATGAATTTATGAAATTGAGAGAAGGAATTTTCAAGGCTGATAGTAGGGGCTGTAACATTATTTAAAAATGAAAGGGTCTTCTTTTAGATAAGCATTCCACAGTTGTAGTTTATCTTGGGTTTGTGTAGTGAAAATCTACTGTTATTTTGGGAGGTGCAACAAATACTCATTTGTTGAGCTGTTTTCTTAGCCTTAGCTGTAATTTGACAACATTTCTTTGATTGCTGTCTCCTGGCTTGGTGTAGGCAGGGAGGACATTTATCTTTGCTTAAGACCTTCATTGCGGTGCTGACGTACGTAGACAGTGTAAAAGCATGGGGATGACATGACCATCTGAAATTTGAGTGGGACAGAATGAGTGGTGTCTTGTATTCGTTGAAATTCACTGTCTCTTGTCCTGTGCTCTTCTTGTATTCATTATGCCCATGTACTTTATACATACACCTATAGTCACTCCCAAAAACCCCCACATTTTGGTAGGGTTGGAATGAAAATGTGCTCATTTATCTCCATAAAGTTTAAAGTGTAAGTCTCTAAAAGTGTTGAGTTTCCCTTTGTTACTAATGATCTACTTGGGGGAGAAGAAATGGATTAAAATGGATTATATCGATACAGCAATGGATTAAAATGGATTATATCAATACAACATAACAATACTTGGATAATACTGTGGAAAACAGTAACATAGAAAGTGCTTACCTTTGGCTGTTATTTATCATGTCCGATCTAAGGATACTATGCTTTCCCTTCTGTATATATTATTTCTCAGACAGCTTTACAGCTATGATGCAGTGTTGTGTTTTCCATCAGAAATGATACATGTCTGTATAGCATATCAGGCTGAATGTTTATTAAAACATCAGATTTAGTCAAACATGAGCAGAGTTTTTCTCAGGTAGTGGTGAAATTTACAGTGCAACACAACTTAGTTTAAGGTGAAGGCTTCTGCTTCTTAATTTGTCCTCAAAGAAGCTAAATAGCTGTCACTAAACTGAAAGTATGTGAAGATTGTGAAGAGGATTGCTCAAAGCAAATACTATGTGATGGTAAAGCCCATTACTTGCAAATGTTCTGTGGAGAGCTCTATTAAAATATCGACAAATAATTTCTCTGGAGTACAACATTCTAAGAAGTGATACCTAGACCTTATGGATGACTAAAAGGTTTACTTTCTCCTTTACTCCCTACCATCTCTGAGACATCAGATATGATTTCAGCTTTAGTAATATAACTTTTTTTTTCTCTCTGTGGTGGTGGGTGGGTGGTTGGTTGGTTGGTTTTGGCAAGAAAAGGTTCCAGAATGAAATCTGGGCTTTCCTTCCCTCTGTAATATAAATAAATATTTGCAGTTTAATCTTTTTCTTTGTGGCTCACTTTATTTTGACGTGGAGGACAGAGATGTTAGAAGATTATCAGCAAATGGGGAATTGAACTGTTAGGACACCTCCTGAATAGCCTCTAGAAATTATAAAGACTTATTACTGTAGGATTCTAGCAGTATTTCTATTATTCTGGTGCTCTTGCCTTGAATTTTCCCAGACTGAGAATAGGAACAACAACAAAATTTCAAGCAAACATAAAATATACTTTCATATACTCATACATGCATATAGCTATGCATGTGTATATTTTACTCCCTTGTTTGGAAAACTGGTGTGAGAAAAACATTACTAACATCTTTTATGCGTCAGCATTGCTAAGTATGTAAGCCACAAAATAACAACTGTTTCTCTCACCCCATCCTAATTTACTTGTGTTATTATTTATAGTATTGAAATATCCAATTGACTGCTTTTGCTTTCCTATCTTTTTGCCAAAATCTCTAGGTAAACATTAAGCATAGCAGCTTATTGGCAGAGGAAGAGTTCATAATGCTTTTATATGAAGGGTACCAACTATTTTTCAGTTGGTTAGAAGCTGGAAAGATCATTTGGAATCCATTCCATATTTTTTTAATGGGAACTGTTTTCTTTTCAGTGAAAGGCAAAAAACTAGTGTATATATATTTCTCATTTCCCTAGTGCACTTTGTTTGAAAAGAGTTGTCTTTACAACGGCCATGGTTAAGGTTTGACTACAATAGGAGTTCCAAAAGCTGTGATGTAAATTTAATGATAATATGAAATAAAGACTAAACAAAAGGGAAATGTAAGCTATAAAGAGCTGTTTGGGTTTGGTGTGTATTTGGTTGGTTGGTTTTGTTTGGTTTGGGTTGTGGTTTCTTTTGTATTAGAAAACTGAATTAAAGAGGAGTTTGTTTTTAGACATATTTTCTCTCTTGCTGGGGAAATTAGATGTCATCTTAAATGATTATTAGAATGTTCCTTTTTTGGAAGACCTACATCAGGTTTACAGTTTATGCTAGAGGTCATAAATACGTAGAGTGAGGATATACTTTGAGTGCTGGGTTATATAAAAGACAATACTGTCTACCACAGCTATATGTATATGCACTTTTTTGCCCTTCGTTTGCAATGCCTCTCTCCCAAAGCCAGAGGAGAAAAAACATAGTTTCAGTGAGTAGCAAGATATATATTTATGGTAAATTGGGATGTAAATATATCCTTCAATAAATAGTCTTGCTTACTTTGCAGAGTTAATATTCTGCTCTGTGGTCCCTTCCAACCCTGATTGATACTATGAAACTACCTTAAGGGAGGTTGTAGACAGGCAGAGGTTGGTCTCTTCTCCCAGGCAACCAGCACCAGAACAAGAGGGCATAGTCTCAGGCTGTGCCAGGGGAGGTTTAGGCTGGAGGTTAGGAGGAAGTTTTACACAGAGTGATTGCCCATTGGAATGGGCTGCCTGGGGAGGAGGTGGTGGAGTCACCATCACTGGAGGTGTTCAGGAGGAGACTTTACAGGATGCTTGGTTGCATGGTTTAGTTGGTTAGGTGGTGTTGGATGATAAGTTGGACATGATCTTGAAGGTCTCTTCCAACCTGGTGTATTCTATTCTTATTTTGACACAAGAGGAAAATGCATGCTTTTAAACAAAAGAGGTAAAAGGCTTCCATAGCACCAAAGGTAATATGTTCATAAATATTTGTATTTATTTAAGGAACAACTAAAGCAATACAGTGGTAGACAAAAATCCTGGATCCAGACCTTTGAAAATAATATTAGAAGTTCAACTAAACCATTTCTTTGTTATAATATCACTACAGCAAATAAAATAGCTTGTGTTTACTTTAATGGAATAAAGAGTTGCAAGAAATAAAATATATACCAAAGCAGCAGGTGTCAGTTACTCCTGCTCGCTGATTTTAACAGCTTAAAATTTATAGTTAGGGTGAATGTTGAGGTCCAATGATATTCAAAATAATGAGCCTATTTAGTTCCTGTCTTACAACATCAGTAAGTGGGAAAAACCTCAAGACTTTCTGATATTGCAAGCATATTTACATCCATCTACCAGCAGCCTTTATAGTCAAATAAAGGCACACTTGTTTCAAATAATGTAACTCTCATTTAGTTGTACAGTAGATGGATCCCAGCATTCTTAGTAAGTGGTAAACATGTATAAATATGATGTCTCAAGGCATTCCAAATCTTAATTTATAAACTTATCAAATATACACCTCCTGTAAGCCTGAGCATCCCTGAAGTTTTATGACAACTTAGTGTGGAATTTTAAGCACAGTGTCGCTTATGTTGTGCCTTATCTCTAGTAAGCCTTGTGTTAATAGAAGCTGTATTGATGGAAACATTACTACTGAGAACTATGTTCCTCCTGAATTCTGCATACATAGCTACAAAGAATAGAAAAATAGAAATTTTATTGAGTATTTCTCTTGTGTGGCATGCTATGATGTTTCAGTGTTGGTGTAGAATAAACAGAAGTATTTAATCCAAGCATGGTAAAACTAGCTTTTATTCTGTACTCTTATTCCTCGATTACTAATGCTGTTTGATAGTGGTATTAAAGAAACAAAACAATAACAAAATCACAACAAAAATAATCAAAATAAATTCAAGGGGGAGAAAAAAAGAAACAAAACAAAAAAACAAAGCCATTTTGTTTAGATATTCACTATGACATTTCTGTACTATTACAGTATCTTTCTGGTGCTCTTCCATCTACTGTCTGTGTATTACACCAGATGGTTTCTGTCTTGGACCCTGAAAATGCTACAGTACAATGTTTTTCTACTTTCAAGCTCCAGTTCTGTAATTGGGTTCTACACATATAGATCCTTGGGCCCCTTGAGAGGGATGCTGCATGTAGTATTGCTCAATTTATCTGTACTGGTCAGTATGTATTATCAAGACCCTTAGTTGTGAAGTGGCTTAGAATTCTTTATACTGGAAGACACTTTATATTACAGCTTAAAAAAATAAAATCCTCTGTGTTGTGAGGACATAGGGTGATGTAAATACTCACTAGAAGCCTGGCAACCAGTAATGCCCAAGTATGGGAACTGTGAACTGGACAGTACTGAAAATACAAATTCTCACAAATATTAGTAGCACAAAATTGAATAGAAAAGGGGATAAATACTTTGATGCTGTAACTAAATACTGGCTCTTCGGTAGGAATACTTCAACCTGACAAGAAGTGCTAGTTTTTTCCAACATACTGTTCTACCCTCAGAAAAATGTCTTTGGATTTGTTTCTCTGTTATTGTATATGTAAACACGATGTTGGTATGAGTCTGATTAGTGTAAAACATGTTACAATATAGAGATCGGTAAGCTATAGCCATACAAATGGATAAATGTTTTTAGCAAGTATACCAATAGGGCACCTTTTACTTCAGTTGTATTTGTTTTTCCTAAATCAGCTGCATTTTTTTCATAGCTTTGTTAGCAACAGCACTGCTTTATATTCAGTGTATTCAGAAATGCCAGCAAAATTGCTTTTTGTAATCCTCTACAACTGATGCTTGTACTAAAGCATCCTGTCTGTTTGTTTGCTGAAGATTCATCAGGCCAGCTACAGATGCTAGTTCTACAAGATCTTCCCTGGAGTAGAGTTTTAATTAAAACAACTCTTTTTACCCCAGCTGTCAGTACAACCCATATAAAAGGGAGAAGCTTGTTCTCAGAGAATAGTTTGAATATTTAGCTTATCCTAAAGTCTGTAAATGAAAAATAAAGTGAAGCATGGCATTTTCTACTTATCAGAATTCTTTTCTCTGTTACCAGTTTGCAGTAACTTTGTCTGCAGAAGCTGTTTTAGCACATTCAAAAGCTCGCTTTCTTCATAAACAGCAGTTCACAATGCACATTCATTCCATTCAAATGGAAAATATTTTGCAGGAAAATTCTGAAGATTGTTTTAATCTAATCTCTACTTTACAGATAGGAGCTGTACAGCACCTTCTGCGACACTTTTCTTTTTTTAAACCGTTGGTACATTTTTAAAGTCTCAAAGACTCACTATTCCTATTGAGTCAAACCTTCCTTCAAGCTGAAAGGGAGTTGAATATCGACTTCAATGCAGCACAGAAAGCAGAAAGTTGCTTGGAAAAACAAAACCAACAAAACAAACCCAAAAAACACAACCCAGTTTCCTAGTTTATGACAACATATTCTCATTTACCTGCCCACTCACTATTGCTTCATGAAAACACTTGGGCTGAAATCAGTCACATGACCTGAGCCATACCTAGGTAGGCTTCAATCCCTTCTGATCTTTTATGCCCTCTACTTGCTCAGCCTCAACAGTGGCTACGTGCAACAGTCGGATTTGTCCTCAAATGTATTTACCACAAAAATGGATTACTATAATGCTAGAGTACATTTGTATTCTCTCTCATCCTTCAACCTCTTTTACAGGGTTTGGCTTCAATTCTTAAGGACATGGCAAAATAACTGGGGACTTTCTATTATTTTATGGCTGTTTCAGAAGTCAAGAACTCCAAGTAGTCCCCAGTTCACCACTGGCTGTTAGTATTTAACCATGAAGCATGGTTCTACCTAACAACTAGTTTTATCTTATTACCATTCTTTATTTCTTTTCTCCTCCTCCCAGGTGTTCCATCCTGTTCGTGCTCAACCTCAGCACCTGCTGTCTTAGCAATGATTCCGTTGTTCCGTTGTAATGCTTTCTAATTTTCTTCTAAGTCCTGTCTGTGTAAATCTTTCAACTATTAGAGAAGTTGGTCAAATCAACCTGAAAGGCTTGCCTTTTTAAATTTTTATTATTATTTTTAGTTTGAACACATTCTAATTTTAGTTTGCATTCATTTTTTTTTTAGTTTGTGGCTTTTTCCTCTTTCTCAAACATCTATTTATCTTCACAGATCAAAGGACGGGCACGGCAATTGGCATGATAAAGATGGATATGAGCACTTTAGGAAAACTCAGTACTAGTATAATATATGGACAGAGTAGTCCTAATATGTCATGTTTCAAAGCTTCTAGAAAGAAATTTATGCTTAGTAAGATCTGGCTAATGAATTTTCAGTGGTTCATGCAAATTAGTTATACCAAGAATGAGTTCGGGTAATTTTTCTGGTAGATTTTAATGATGATATCTATATAAAGCTCTCCTAAAAATACTTTGGTTTTCACTTAAGACTATTAGCACAAACCTTGAATCAACTAAGGTGTTCAAGAGGAGATTGGACGTGACACTTGGTGCCATGGTCTAGTCATGAGGTCTGTGGAGACAGGTTGGACTCGATGATCCTCGAGGTCTCTTCCAACCTTAGTGATACTGTGAACTATGTATTTTGATACCTAGAAGATTTTTGAGTAGCAAGCAATCCTGTTTTCAGTGGTTGTTATTAGACAAGGAGACATACTGTGGGAGAGATTTCAATAATTCATTGTTATTTTTACACTTATTTTCTTTATGTATTTTGTAATTTAAATGCAACTTTCAAAGTAATTTGTACTTTTTAACTACAGCTATGAGTCTAAGTTTTCTTTTAGTGAAGGAAAGAGAGAGATTTTTCTATAACAGAATAGAACAGAATTAACCAGGTTGGAAGAGACCTTCGAGATCATCACATCCAACCTGTCATCCAACACCACCTAATCAACTAAACCATGGCACCAAGCACCCCATCAAGTCTCCTCCTGAACACCTCCAATGATGGTGACTCCACCACCCCCCCAGGCAGCCCATTCCAATGGGCAGTCACTCTCTCTGTGTAGAATGTCTTCCTAACCTCCAGTCTAAACCTCCCCTGGTGCAGCTTGAGACTGTGTCCTCTTGTTCTGGTGCTGGTTGCCTGGGAGAAGAGACCAACCTCTGCCTGTCTACAACCTTCCTTCAGGTAGTTGTAGAGAGCAAGAAGGTCTCCTGTGAGCCTCCTCTTCTCCAGGTTAATCAACCCCAGCTCCCTCAGTCTCTCCTCATAGGGCTTGTGTTCCAAACTCCTCACCAACTTTGTTGCCCTTGTGCTTTTTAAGTACAACAATAGTCCTCATTTCAATATCAACATGATGAGGCAGTCGTGATACAGAGAAACACAAAGCCCTGAATGCTTTGTAAAAGTCATTAGTAATAATTGAGACTAGAACAGTAATTTAATTATTAAGCTGCATGGTTTATATTTCTGTTTTGCACCTGCTTCACAAAGCAGGTGATCTGGATATTACAAGGTGATTTTTTTTTTTTTTTAATTTTTTATTCATACCCTTGATTTATGTCCTTAGATTTAGTTTCTATTTTGTTGTTTGGTCTTTGTGTGGTTTCAGATGGATTTTTAGGTTTTGGGTTTGCTGTTTTTTATGTAACACAAATTTTCCTAATGGAAATTTTCTTTTTTTTTCTGCCTATCATAGCATCATTTACCTAGATCAGCTGTGCTATTTGTCATAAGAAAATGCAACTTCTTCATCACCTAGCAAATCTTAAAATGACAGAGACTTCTAAATACAGAGTCTTAAGAGTATGTCTATATCAGCATTTCCAGGTGAGGGATGTGCTTGTGAACCCTCTCCTTAAGTCATCTCAGTTGGAGCAGTTATGGACATAACAGCTGGGCTCCCTGCACAAAACTTGAGCTAGAAAGTACCTTATGGGAGCAGAGAAGATGCACTCCAGTCTCTGCTGGGCATTCACACAGAGCCCTGGGCTCAACTCCTGAAATGCATGCAGTGTGGGCATGGTTTATTCAGCACAACCTGTGAATGCATTCATCTGGTGTCTTGCCAGGTATGGAGAGAGCTGTTTTCTCTCCCTCAATTACAGACATGTCCTAGCAAGGCTGCCTTCTTATTTGTTGTGGTTGGTGTTTTATTTGTAGTTATGGAGAAACATTTTTTTTTTCCCCCAGTTATCTTGCTGTACTGCTATCAGTAATCACTGACAAAAAGCTGATGAGCACAACAATTAGTCATTTCCGTTACCATACACTTCTTTGTAGCTTATCTTTAGGTGGGATGTAGAGCAGGATTGGTTAGAAGGGGAAGCAGATAGCAGTGTTTGCCAGGAATGCAGATCTTTATGTGGGGTTCTTCAGTAGCTTGATCAGGTGACTCAAATCTGTCCTATGATGTTTGGTTGTTTCATTGGCTGCTTAATGCAAAATTTATTAAGAAGCCCTCATGCAGGGGAATGGATCACAGATAAACTTTTTTCTTCCTTACCTAGCAAATACTGATTTCTCCTTTACTGTGGCACAAATTTGACAGGAGAATTGTGATCAATGGTGACTGCCTTTCCTAAAATTAGCCTCAAGCATGCCCAGGATTAAGGAAAGGGACTCAAATGTCAGCAGTAGTAGGGAACTGCACCAGAAGTGCTATATGAAAATTGATTGTCATATCTGATAACTTTTACAAGAAGATTACATCATATTATTGGGAGTGATTTTAAAATAACCTGATAGCATCTGGATTCTGAAGGAGGGTTAGAGGGTTCAGGTTCCTGGTGTGGCTTAGCAAACCTGTCATCAAACTTCTGGAAGACTGTATAAATTCAAATAAAAAAGTGTCTGGGTCACCTCAATTTTGTCTGCATATTCAGGTCCACATGAAGTTCCTGGACACTCCGAGAGGAGTTGGTTTAATGTTTGCCACTGAAATTGTTCAGGAAGTGGGCCAATGGCAGCAGCTCTAAGTTAGAATACATCAGTGGAGAGAATGGGGTGCTGTCAGCTACCTGGGTTTATGAAAGACAGGTCCTGATTGACAGACCTGGTCTCCTCCTGTGACAATGTAACTCGCTTATTGGATGAGGAAAAGGTTGCAGATGTCATGTACCTGGACTGTGGTAAAGCCTTCAACATGGTTTCCTACAGCATTCTCTTGGACAAACTGGCTGCCCAGGGTATGGACAGCCATGCTCTTTCCTGGGTCAAACACTGGGGGTGGTCAGGATCAAAAAGTGGTGGCACATGGAGTTCAGTTGACCTGGCCAAGAGTCACCAGTGGTGTTCCCCAAGGCACCATATTTGGTCCAGTTCTATTTACCAACTTTATTGATGACCTCGATAAGGGGATCAAATGCACCCTAGTAAATTTGCATACTACACCAATCTGGGCAGAAGTGTCAATCTGTTGGGGCTGAGGAAGGCTCTGCAGAGGGATCTGGGCAGGCTGGCACAATGGTCTGGGGTCAGCTGTATGAGATTCAACAAGGCCAGATACTGGGTTATGTCTCTTCAATCATGAAATCCCCATGCAACATGTACAGTCTTGGGGAAGTGTGGCTTAAAAGTTGTTTGACAGAGGAGGGTCCCCTAGTTGACAGCTGACTAAATATGAGTCAGCAATGTGCCCAGGTAGCCAAGAAAGCAAACATTTTCCTGGATTGTATCAGAAATAATCATAGAATCAATAAGGTTGGAAAAGACCTCAAAGATCATCAAGTCCAACCTGACCCAAGACCTCATGACTACTAAACCATGGCACCAAGTGCCACATCCAATCCCCTCTTGAACACCTCCAGGGATGGTGACGACTCCATCTCCTTGGGCAGCACATTCCAATGGCCAATTACTCTTTCTGTGAAGAACTTTCTCCTCACCTCGAGCCTAAGCCTCCTCTGGTGCAGCTTGAGACTGTGTCCCCTTGTTCTGGTGCTGGTTGCCTGGGAGGAGAGACCAGCCCCCTTCTGACTACAACCACCCTTCAGGTAGCTGTAGAGAACAATAAGGTCTTCCCCAGATCCCTTTCTTTTTGGCAGCTCTCCAGCCACTCCAACCCCAGCCTGTAGCTCTGCATGGGGTTGTTGTGGCCAAAGTGCAGCACTTGGATTTGTTAAATGCCATCATGTTGGACTCTGCCCATAATATGGCCAGCAAGACCAGGAAAGGGATCCAATACCTCTGTACTTGGCACTGGTGAGGCTGCACCTCAAATACTGTGCTCAGTTTTGGGCACCTGATTACAATGACAACGTTGAGGTGCTGGAGTGTGTCTGGAGAAGGACAACAAGGCTGGTGCCTGTGCTGTCTCTACGGTCTGCATGCTGATGAGAAAATACCCAAACCTTCATGTGTGCAGACCCTGGCAGGTGTGTGTGTCCCTACTTGTTGTACCCTGTGTTGTCACACCAGCTCATGGTGGCCATCCTGGTGCTTGGCGGGAAATATACACCTGGGTGAAGGTGGCAGGATCTGTGATTTCTAGATTTGACAGGATTCAAACTAGTCTTTGTCCTCTACTCAATTATTCTCTTCTTTGTCCTTAGTATTACAAATATTTACTACTTCATTATATTTCTTTAAATCCTCTTTGTAGTCTCCAGGTTAGTGTTTCATCTGACCAAAGGTGGTAGTCTTCTCTACTGTTATAATTTTGGGGCAAATGTGCTCAAAGGCCTTTCTGGATGTTCCTTTCACATTGTCTTTACACTCACATCCCTGCCCTATCAGTTGTGGTTATCCAGACTATGTGGATACATCCACAGTGGAGAACAACTTTCTCCTCCTCCCACCACCCCCCATGTCTTATAATCAGGAGGAAGAAGACATTGATGTTTTAATTATCCAAATACCAGGGAATAGATAGCAGGAAGTATAGGTGAGAAAGGGAGCAGAATAAGATCTTTGTTTTTCAGTAGTAGAGACAATTTAGATCTTTATTTTTTTCCCCTGTACTGTGCCCTGTGGCCCAAGTCATCTTTCTGTCTCTTGAATTTATACACTGTTATCTACATTTACAGATATTTTTTTTTCCCCTTGCAACTTACATCTGGTCATTTTTCTTAGAACTATTTGGTCAGTGCTGCAAGGATTTTTCTCACCTTCCAAGGGGCATTTCAATAAACTTCTTTTCAGTTTTCTAGTAGGCTCTCAATGTGTAAATCTTTTTTTTTAGTACGGAAATCTCTGCATCGTTTTGTCAAACTGAAGCGGGGGGAAAGGCAAAACTATGCGTAACGTTTATTTCATTCAAATGGAAACGTGTAATGAGGCTTAATGTTTTAACTGTGCTCTTAATGGTCTGGGCAAATTTTTAGGACATAAGGAAGTAGACAACAAGGGTCTGGTTGTATAGAATCACAGAATTAAATTATGTCATGTCAGAAATTAATTTAATTCTTCAGTGGACCTCATTATGTAATAGTTATAATTTGTTAAGAGTATCCCAAAGATTGAAATCTTCAGTGGCTCAGTTGGCCATAACCTTACTTCTATAAATCTTCATGGATATGCTTTTATGTTGTTACCTCTGTCAGGAAGTGGAAGGAAATGAACCTCAAATATGTAGGTTTTCTAAACAAGCAAACTAGAAACAAACAAACAAAAAGTAATGTACAACCAGATACCCTGAGATTTTATAGAGTTTTATAGAGAAAATACTTCTATTCACTTCTCAACTGTAAACAACAAGATTAACTAGAAATGTTGGTCCATGGAAGAAGGAGAGAAGATGCTTGAGTTTTCTGTACATTATCATGAAGCGCTGGAACAGCCTACCCAGAAGGGTTGTGGAGTCTCCTTCTCCAGAGACTTTCAAAACCCACCTGGATGCATTCCTGTGTGGACTGCCCTAGGAGATCCTGCTTTTGGCAGGGGGTTGGACTCAATGATCTCTATAGGACCCTTCCAACCTCTAACACTCTGTGATTCTATGATCATTGGTCCTTAAGCTGCCATTTCACATTTGAGCTGAAAAATTTGGTTGAGGAGTTGAATCTGTATTAAACTGAGTTCAAAAGTATGTTCCAAAATGTATATCCTAGCAACTACCCCTCCAAAAAAGAGTAACTCCTCTCTTCTCTCTGCTATTTTTTTTCGAGTCTGTACTCTTACTACTTCCTTTTTAGGCTACCTTCAGGAAATTGGGAGAATAACTCACTAGTACTGCATGCAACTGCTTACGGTTTTAGGGGTTTGGTTGGGTTTTTTTTTTTTTAGTTATTCTTCTGAATTAAATGATCTTATAGAAGAAATCCAGTTAGTGGTAGAAATGGCACAGGGAATGGAACAAGATTAGATATAGCAAAGAAGGAAGAATGGATTAGGAGGAGGGAAAAGACCTTCTTCTGACAATATCAAACTGCATGTTCATTATGTATTTACTAGCTTTCAGGGAGCTGAAATAATTTCAAGGAAGGTTCCAGTGGAGTTATTGCTAGGCAAACTTATGTGGCCCAAATGAGATATGAGAGGAGGTTATGGACTTGCCACTCTTGGGTATTGCTGGGTTGTTGTCAGTAAAGCTATCTCCTTTCCTCATCAAAAAGAGTATAATAGATTTGCTTTTGACTTTTTCAGTCTTATCACTTAGTTTAAAAACCAAACAAACAAAGAAAATATGTTACTCAAAACTTCATGGGGCAGGTATTATACAGGTTATCTGGACCCAATCAAAAGAAGTCCCTTGAAAGAGCCAAATGCAACTCAAAGTCTGTATTTGGAAAGGACAGAAAATATCTGCTTCCTGTCAAGTTATATAGGCTGAGCATTACATTACTCTATATTTTCACTTCAAGAACTAGCTTAAAGAGCAATGATTTAACTCCAAAGTTAAGTTTTGCAAAGTTTATGAGCACATACAGACAGGAGGAAAAAAAAAAATAAAGGTAAAACCCCAAATTTGTCTTCCTTTGAAGCAGAGGATGCACAGTAAATGACATGGTGCTAGAGGCTTTTAGGAGTTACATGTCCACACATAAATGTAATTCATGATAGTGCAGAAAATAATAGAGGACTGAATTTAAAAGTATATGTAAATTGCATCTACTGAAATCTGTGTAGTTAGTCAAGCTGCACCAGGGGAAGTTTAGGCTGGGTGTTAGGAAGAAATTCTTCACAGAAAGAGTGATTGGCCATTGGAATGGGCTGCCCAGGGAGGTGGTGGAGTCACCATCACTGGAAGTGTTTAAAAAGAGACTCAATGAGGCACCTAGTGCTGTGGTTTAGTTGATTAGATGGTGTTGGGTGATAGGTTGGAATCAATCTGGTGTATTCTGTATTCTAGGTATGGAACTGTATCTTTCATTAGATAGCAATACAAACGGTAGCTTCTTTACTAAGTAAAAATACTTGTTTGAATGTATTTGGATAAGTAAACCTAGATTTGACAGCAAAATATTTAAGTAAGCTCCACTAAAACGGTCTGGCAATTAATAATGTGGTTTGCAAGTTTTCTAATTCCAGGTTTTTTACTAGTCCTTACCTATCTACTCCTATATCACATTCATATTTTTCTTTCTATTTATATCACAAGAAGTTCATAAACCATCAGTTTTGCAAAGGGTTTGGAAAATTATACTATTATTATTGTCATGCATTATGATACTGTTTAATATCATAGGTGCTATGTACAACCCTTGACTGTTTAAGTGGTTAAAACGGTGATGTTTGTATTTTTGTTTTTACTGTCTATTCTGAGACAAAACTAACAATAGAAACACATGAAAGTGTCAACCCAGCTTTCTCCAGCCACTTCAAGTGACTCTTTACATTTGCAGTTCCTGATAAGCTTCATTAAGACATTTTTGGTCTCAACATCCTTATTCTCCTTCAGGGACTCAGTCCTGTGTTTCAAAATAGTTCGAGTTTTTCCACTTCTATATAATTTCTGGTCATTTCTGGAAGACAAGTGGAGTCATATTGCCCCCAGCAGGGAAAACACAGAATATAATTTTATTCCTCTCTATCAAGCCTAAAGCACAATGCTGAGTCCCAGGAACGTGTGTTAGCAGAGTAACTTTTCAGAAAAATACAGATACAGCATGTAAGCAACCAGTCTGAGTTTGACATGTTTTATTAAGCAAATTTCTTTCTTTCTTTATCTTTTTGAAACTTGTGACTTGCTTCAGTGTGCACAGCAGTAGTTCACACAGAGATATGCTTTCTAAAATCTATTTTCAAAATTGGTTGAATGTAGGGGAGGTTTAAGACTTTGTTTAATTAATCCTTCCTTAACTATATTCAAAATTCCTTGTTGTTGTAGTGGTTAGAATCTTTTCAACAGAGCTAAAAGAATAAACAAATCTATAATTGAAGTTATACAATGATGTAGTTTTTTAAACAAAATATAGTTTTCATTTAGGAGGCAACAAAAATCTCATAAGCTACCATTTAGTGAAGAACTGTGGAGATAACTATTGATTTAGTTCATTTAGGAATTTTATTAATGCAAAATATACTCAGCTCTCTGTGTAGAAGTTTGACCACTTCAGGTATATTTTAGCTATGTTGACTTTATTCTGTACTAGAATCCTGTTCAGAAACACTGTGCCACGACTAAAAAGATACTTATTAAAAACACATGAAGCATGCTGTGATTTTGTTTTTCTAACCTAGGGTAAGATTATCTTCTGATACAGTTTTATTTTCAGCTTTTCTCTTAAGGTTTTAAATGAAAAACTCATTCATGTAGATAAGTCCTCTGACATATCCCTTCATAAAATAGAATGCATCTTACATATATGTTAAACCTTAAAAATAAGTTGCTGCCAAATATCAAAGAATATCAGTTCAAATTGCATTGCAAACTTCATTAAAGCTCACACACTGGCTTTGGGCTTCAGTATTGTTGTGATACTTGATGTTAAGTCTTAAATATCTTTATTAGACATTTCCATTAAAGTAGTTGGATGTGTAAGTAAAGCTTTTTAACTCTTCTTGAATAACAAAGCTTATACAAGTATAGGTGATTTGATTTGCTGTGCTTGATATCAAGCTTGAGTTGATATTTATCCTGTTTGTGTTAACAGGGAGGAATAGCTTAGTCTTTTCTGAGGCTGTAGCTAAAGACAACTGCTGATTTTGCACACTTAGAAAAAAAATCATGACACTTTATGACTGTCTGTGGTCGCTGTGATTTAGTAGGTACTTAAAAGTTAGCACAGTACTGGGGTCTGTGTCATTTTGTTGCTGTAAGCCTTAGGAAAGAAAATCATAGTTTGAACATGATCTGTGGCATGCTGCTGGGACAGTTGAGGGAAAGAGAGATTGTAACTTAAAGTACTTGTAAATCCTACTGCTGAGTAGTTTCTGCATGCCCCCTTCCATTCCACCATGGTGTGTGGACAGCCAGATTATTTCCTAACCTGAAGCAGCTGTTTTCCTTCCAAAAAAGGCTACTCCACATTATGTTCCTTAAGGATCTGGAGCAATGGGTTTATACTGGGCATATTCCAGAAGCAGAAGCAATGTCCGAGATTCTGTCTCAAGATCTCAGTAGCTTTTTTGTAAGTCTTGTCAAAATCAAGAACTGAAATTGATTCATGCAATAGTTGAAATGTGAATGAAGTGACAAATTAATCACAAAGGTTAGAGGGGCTGTCAAAATTATATTGCAACAAGTGTTGGAAGATATGTGAATTGGGTAATTTCTCCTGTTAGTGCTTCTTGAATTTGTGCTTGATGAAAGGGTAAAAATAAATGTTTAAAAGAGAAAATTGTATCATAGAAAAGAATGATGTGTCTGCTTACATAGATAGCCACACAGGGAGGTACAGAATCACAGAATGTAGGGATTAAAATGGACCTCTGAAGATCATCCAGGCCAATTGCCCTGCTAAAGCAGGTTTGCCTAGATCAGGAATGTGTGTCTAGGTGGGTTTTGAAAGTCTCCATGGAAGGAGACTCCACCTTCTCTGGCCACCCTCAAAGCAAAGAAGCTTCTTCTTAAGTGAAACCTCCCAGTTTGTACTTGTTGACCATTATCCTGTCATTGGCCACCAATGAGAAGAGCCCAGCCCCTTGACTTCCATCCTTTAGATATTTATATGCACTGATAGCATCCCCTCTCAGTCTTGTCTTTTCCAGGCTAAAGAGCCCCAGGTCTCTCAGACTCTCCTCATAAGACAAATGCTCCAGTCCCCTAATTATCTTTGTAGCTCTCAATTGAACTCACTCCAGTAGTTCCCTGTTACTTGTGAACTGGAGAGCCATGAAGTGGACACAATACTCCAGATGCCTCACTAGAGCAGAGTAGAAGGGGAGGAGAACCTCCTTTGACCTGAAGTTTGGTGATAGTCAGTTGGATTTGTATACATGTAAATAATTACTTCCATAGTTTTGGGGTTTTTTTTCCTCTTCATGGATGTTAAGCAAGGAATTGTTTTGTGTATTCTTACCAGACCGATCCGCTCACGTGGCTGTTTTATCCTTTACATTCTTACTTTGTTCTGACACTTCTTACTGAATGGTAGGCATCATGGCTGAATGAGACAGAATTTCCTAAATTGACATCAACCTTCAGTGGCACATGTACAACTCCTTGAGGAAAAAAGATCTACCATATAAAAATGAGAGTTCATTATTTTCTTTTGGAGTAACCGTGTGTACTACTCTTATGAGAGGACTTATGTAAGATTCAATCTTAGATAAAAGTTAAAGTCTTGCCTTACTGTGGTTGTCTGTGGTCATCTTCAGTTTTAATGACATTCAGCATTGGCAGAACTGTTTCTTTATTTCTCTCTATGTAAGTAAGTTTGACTGCTTAACCAGGAAAATGTTTTCCCTATACAGTGAAACAGGAACAACGTTCTTTGAAATTAACTTCAGATAGTATTAGTCTACAGTAATTTAATATATAGACTTACTGTACATTGTGGAATATAGAAAGGAAAAGAGAGGGCAGAATACTTAAGTATATATTATTTGCTACAATTTACAAATATTAAAGGGGGGAAAAAAAACCCCAACTTTTAAAATTCTCCATGCAGTCCATTCCCTCAGGCAAACACCTATTGAAAACCAGAATATTGTGTTTTTCTTGCTATTAGCTTGGAACTATAGAATTGGTCCTTAGGGACTTCATTTAACGAAGATTTTAAAGTCATAACAATATTCACAGATAAAATTTAACATACTGTCTGGGTTTATTTGGATGGGATAAAAGGATAAAATACTGCTAATAGCGGGAGACCAGTTTTAAATATCTAACCGAATGCTAACCTGTTGTTCACAAATTCCTTGGTAAAATATTGTGTTGAATCTGAACAGTGGTTCTAACAGTAATAACACTTGTATAATAAAATGCTCACATTTAACTGTGTGCAGGCTGTAATATTACTCCTTTTTAAAATTTTTTTCCTGCAACTCTTCCCCTCTCCTCTATGGTGAGGGGTTTGGAACACAAGCCCTGTAAGGAGAGACTGAGGGAGCTGGGGTTGGTTAGCCTGGAGAAGAGGAGGCTCAGGGGAGACCTTCTTGCTCTCTACAACTACCTGAAGGAAGGTTGTAGACAGGCAGAGGTTGGTCTCTTCTCCCAGGCAACCAGCACCAGAACAAGAGGACACAGTCTCAAGCTGCACCAGGGGAGGTTTAGACTGGAGGTTAGGAAGACATTCTACACAGAGAGAGTGATTGCCCATTGGAATGGGCTGCCCAGGGAGGTGGTGGAGTCACCATCATTGGAGGTGTTCAGGAGGAGACTTGATGGGGTGCTTGGTGCCATGGTTTAGTTGGATGATAGGCTGGATGTGATGATCTCAAAGGTCTCTTCCAACCTGGTTTAGTCTAGTCTATTCTCTTTCTTTGCCAGCCCTTTCTGGTAAGGCTTGACATAAATAGGTATTCAATAAATTTTACTGAGTCTTAGCAGAAATCAAACAGTTTTGTTACAATTAGGGAACAGAAGCAAAACTTGACAGATTTTAAATTGTCCATTAAGATAACTTCATCTCAAACAGTTCTCATTTTCATTTGGCTCAGGACGATGCAAATACCCTGTGGAAGAGTTGTGTTTGTCAGTCTTCTGTAGCCAGCAGAAAAATCCCCACAGCACACAGAGCTTATAGGAGTAATACAGTTGTGGTGGAAGAAAATGAAATGAACATGTTGTTGCTGAATTCAGCAAGCCAAACATCCAGCATAGTGTTACTCCACATTAAGTTAATTGTATCATAGGTTTACACTGACACTTTGGGGTTGCCTCTATAGTTTACCTATTCATGCAGAAAGAGAAATGATGCAGAGGCTTTTTAATACACATGCAATCAAGGTCAAGGGTTAGACACTACATTAAAGCCCATGTTTGTTTTCTTATGTAGTAAAAAAAAAAAACTGCATAGGGAAAATTTTCATTCTGAGGATGCATACCCCAGAGTACTAGCTTTTTTATGGCAATCTTAATAAATAAATTCTTAGCAAATTGTAGTGTGTTCCTCTTCCACATAATCATGAATATATGTGGTTGGAAGAGACCTCACTGGTTAGGCCACACATCGAGTACTGTCTCCAGTTCTGGGCCCCTCAGTTTAGGAAGGATGTTGACTTGCTGGAACGTGTCCAGAGAAGGGCAACAAAGTTGGTGAGGGGTTTGGAACACAAGCTGAGGGAGCTGGGGCTGCTTAGCCTGGAGAAGAAGAGACTCAGGGGTGACCTTATTACTCTCTACAACTACCTGAAGGGAGGTTGTAGACAGGCAGATGTTGGTCTCTTCTCCCAGGCAGCCAGCACCAGAACAAGAGGGCACAGTCTCAAGCTGTGCCAGGGAGGTTTAGGCTGGATGTTAGGAAGAAGTTCTATACAGAGAGAGTGATTGCCCATTGGAATGGGCTGCCCGGGGAGGCGATGGAGTCACCATCATTGGAGGTGTTCAGGAGGAGATTTGATGGGGTGCTTGGTGCCATGTTTTAGTTGATTAGGTGGGTTGGATTGGTTGAGGGGTTGGACGTGATGATCTTGAAGGTTTCTTCCAACCTGGTTTACTCTATTCTATTCAAAGAGACCCCATTGCTGAAGTTTCGACACTAAACCATGTCCTGAAGTGCCAGGTCCACATGCTGCTTGAACACCTCCAGGGATGACAACTACACCACTGCCCTGGGCAGACCATTCCAATGTTTGATAGGCCTTTCAGTGAAGAAGTATTTCCTAATAGCCAGCCTAAACCTCCCCGGACATAGCTTGTAACCATTTTCTTTAATCCTGTTGCTTGCCATCAAGGCTAGGAGGCTGTGCCAAAAAGCAGGATATTGTGTGGCCTGGTTTTGTGTGGTTTGGATTTTTTGATGTAACCAAGCCAAGCTAATATCTTTCTTTTCTAAACTTTTAACTTTAAGAAGCTTTTTGACTTGTTTGTTCTCGCTATATTTGAAACGCTGTTGTAGGATAGAGCTACATTCATGTTATAGCGTAACATCTTTTAACAATCATATCTTTTGCATGCTACTTTAAATCACTCAAGTAGAATATTAGTAAAAATATGTAGAAGATTTGTTAGCCTTTTTTTTTTTTTTCCCCACTAGCTATATTTCACAGCAGTGGTGATTTGCCTGATTAAGAGATTAGTCTCTGAGAAGAGCATATTTGAATGAGAATGAGCTACAAATGGTCACCGGTACCAAGCAGATTATTTTCCACACGATGGAGGTGGTTCTAATTACTTGCACTTGCTTTGCTATATTGTCTATTACTATTTGGTTTACCATTTTACTTCCATAAAATGTGCTGCTGTGGTGGCAAAAATAACTTTTCTATTACACAGAGAGGAGCAGAGATACAGACGAAATGGAGAACTATTATGTGAGTTTTAAGGGACCGTACGAGTTACATGCTATTCCCTGAAATGAGTCAGATTGGGTGATGGCATATACGTAGACAATTATAAAGCATCTTGTAAAATTATGTGAAATTTAGAACAAAATTTCAGCACTTTTTTTAATGCTGAAAACTTTATACCGCTTCGTTGTTTTCTAGCATCAGTTTCTAAATCCTTTCTTAAGTTGTTAGCTTCTTTTAAAGCAACCAAAGAGCTTTAAAGCTCTATGGAGTGTTTTTAATGCCACAAAATTGTTCACAGTTGGCAGCATGTGTCTACAATAGCCCAGGGAAGCCTAGAGAATCCCCTCTAGCCTGCAGAGATCCTAGGTGGCCGGACCAAAACTAGCACATTAGTATCCAGGCTAAAAAGCTTCACTAATATTGTGTGACATCAAATTAGTAACAATAATTTGTATCTGTCTCAGTTGCCCTAGGAGGAGCTCTGGTAGAATTTATTTAAATCTGTGTGATCTTTTGCTTCCTAGGGATAATATATAAAAGAAAACAGCTGCTCATCCATTCATAATACTTGGAGTTAGTACATTAAAAAAAATAATAAAGTCTACAAGGAAGCATTCTCGCTTTCTCTTAGATCTTCTTTGTGGTGCGAACTTCTGAAGGAAAAAAATAATCTCTTTTTTACAACACCCCTTCAGTGTGAACTCCAGCAGAAACCAAACAGAAGTTATCTTCTGATTTATATAACAGCATGCTGTAGAATGTCCTGTGTTAGCAGAATTTATATGAAATAAGTTAACACTAAATCAGTATTTTGCAGACTGTGGGTGTGTGGTTAAGGAGTAGAAGCAGAATGAGAAATATTTGTTAAGATATCAACTGTCTCTCAGAACCAAAACCAAACAGCTGTGTCAGCATAGCCCTATGCCTTCACTCATTAAAAATGCAGATAGGCTTTCAGAGGTGATGTGGGAAAAGAACATAGAGAAGACCACCTTGGGAAATGTGGCATTAATAATATCGGCTCATGCAGTGTTGTTTAAGTAAAAATCCCTGCTCAACCTCTGTGTCATACTGCAATAACAGTCTCTACAGAGGAGCTAGAAACCTTTAGATGGTCTAAAAAATGTAGTTCCCCACCTAATATTTTTATCTAGTGTTGAGAAGCAGGGTGTTATTACATTACAATATGCAAACTCACTGAAAACCATTGTATCCGCTTTCTCCAAGCCATGGGGTCTATATGACATACTCTAAGAGCAGGAAAGCTTTATAAAACACAGCTGTAGGAAATTACAATGTTGTGTGCAAGCAATAGGCCAAGTATGTCCAAGAATCACACAGCTGACTCTTCAGCTTTGTACAGAATGTGGGTGGGTGTGCCTGTCTATACAGATACATAAAACTCTGAATTGTTGAGGCAATTGCCTGTCTCTTCTTCCTTTGTCCTTCACTACTTCTCTTTGTTTTTAGTGAAGGGTGCTGTATGCCCTGGGTAAAGGTGTTATTTTTAAGTTCACCAGTGTTCTGTGTCAGTGCTACAAGAGAACGCATTGAGCTTAAAGTTTCAGCTAATTGTATTATATATTATCTCAGAAACTAGATGAGGAAGAGACCATGCTTTTCTGTGTTGTCTGTGTAGTGCTACATTTCAAAAATGCTTTCTTTTTATTACCACTTTTAGGTTTTTCTCTCCTCATTTATTTGTTTTTCCTTTCAAGGCTAAAAAATAATTTAAAAAACTGCAGAAAATACATGGTCATGTATAACTTGATTTTGCATGATTAAAACATGGCAAGATTAATACAAGTAAGTCAATGTATACATCAAGTCAATTTTCCATGCATAGAAGGAATCTAAATTAAGATGGCAGCTTGTAAACTCAGTATGGTATGTGGCAAGTTGACAAATAGTAAATAAAACCTAGTAATAAAACTCAATTGAATTCAAGTCTGCAAATGTATTGAAGTAGTTGATCTGGCAAATGAAGTTATTGTCTTGTCCTCATAAAATGAGAAATTAATCTGAAAATTGCCCAGATAAATATAAGTTGTTGTCTCTGATAAATTTGCAGGGGGAAAAAAAAAGTTTGTACTGTAACTCATAAGAAAATTGTTTTATGTATCCGAACATGCAATGTTTTTCAGAGTGTTTCAGATTAGATGATGATTAAACCTTTCCTAATTGACTTGGGATGAATACTTAAAGTTGCTAGCTAATCCTCCATTCCTTGAAATTAATTCTTAAATTAGAAGAGCAGTGGTCTATACCTTCATGTGCATTAAGGCATATTAATAAGCACTTAAGATCAAATTTCCTTATACAGTAAATGCCTACATATTTGCTCTGTAACCACTTAGATTTGTTTCCTGTTTTGAACTTCAGCTGCTTCGGTTTGCTTGCCGGAGCACAGACAGGCTGTAAGTGCAGTATGTGAAGCACTCTTCCATTTATTACTGTAGCTGACTTTGCAATTGCTTTTCCTTTGGGGGATTCTTCTAAGTTTTATAAATATGTATTCAAAGAGTGATTTCAATTGTGTCACAGCTTTCTGTGGATACACAACCCTAAGAAATTGTTTCTCCTTTTCAAAAACATACTATGTCTGGAACATTACATTCTGATTGGGAGAGGGGAAGACTCTATACCTTTTAGATTTTTAACAAATTAACAGATTCTGTTTGAATTTTTTTGTTAGAATATTAACAAAGCAAGTGTATGTCTATATTTTGTGAGCAACAGCACCAGCAAAAATTTGTTTTCAAATTCTGCAATGTATAAACCATTTATTCCATTTCAGTACAAGACTTGATAATTTATTCTAATAAGGAAAAAGCTAGTTGTCTGATGCAAATTGCTTGCAGATATTAAGCAGTGTACTATTACTGTTGATAATCAGTAGTCTTAAATGTCTTTCCTTAATCTTTTTCTTAAGTATTACATAACAGCTTCTGACTTGCTGAATGCCAAGTTATTCAGTGTCAATGTAATTCACATTTTGCGCATTTTTATGAACTGTAGTTTAAAAACTATGAGTTTTCTATATACCATACAGCCTCTTTTCTAAAAGCCCCTTTTAGTTTTAAACTACCAATGAAGGATGAGAGTGACTAGCTGCCGGAAAGGCTGAAAAATTCTGCGCTACTGAAATAAAGCACAAATAATCCCCAAAACGCCAGCAAAAACTACACATAGACAGCACCATATGTATTTATACAGTGGTACATCAAGGTAAACATTACTGTAAGCATTATGTAGATTAGTAAAACTCTGAAAACTGAATTATGCTTTTTGAGTTCCACTGTTTTCCAATACAAAATTGGAGAAGAGATGATGACAAATTCAGATTAGTGATTGAGTGATTATGGTTTGAGAGTAAAGCCAACATTCAAAGTATTACAGCATTTCACAGCTTCATCATGTTAAGGTGCTATATGACAATGTGCTTTGGATTTTATGCATCTTAAGGTTTTTCTTCTTTCTTGTTACAGATGATTGTTAATGAAAGTTAGACGTTGCAACGTTAAAACTTGTAGAATTGTCAGGAAACAATCTCATTTTACAGTGTGTTCTAATATAATGGCTAGTGCTTCCTTTTGCTTTCCAATAAGGTATTTTGATGCTTAGCCTGTTATTTGTAAAAATACAGATGCTGTTTAGAATTGCCAAATGCCTAAAAGTCCTCTTAAACTGTAGCTGTAATAAAGATTTTGTGTTATTCTTGATCTTAACCCTTATTCAAATAATTATTTTCCATTTCTTATCTGCCCTTGTGCTTTTTACTTTAATTTTCAATTTGGAGCCTCTGTCTGCTGTTCAGGACTCCTGTAGCATTCTGCATCCACAAGCTAAGTGATTGTAAACAGACAGAATTTCAGAACTGGAGAACAGCCATGTAAGAAATAAGCTTCTGAAACAGGCTGGAATTTTCTTGTAAATTATTTTTTTTTTTAACATTGAAAAATTGTTAAATGAGAAAAAAAAATACAGAAAAAAGGCTATTTCTTCATGTTTCAACAAGAGAAAAGCATATACTCCTCAGAAAGTGAAGCCATGAATTTCTGACATTGACTTGCTCTGCTGCTATTTTTCCATGTGTCAGCAGGTGGTGCTGAAATGCAGTGGAGTGCGTGAGATAAAGTTATGCACACAAAAAGTGAAATGAAAACTAATGCTGTTTTGCTTTCTGGGATGTAGAAGGTTGTTTTTATTCAAAGCATCTTTAAGTTGTTTAATTAGTTTTATTTCTAAATATTGTGGATACTGTAGTTCAACTTCATTTTGCAGCCAGGGACACTAAAGTATTTTTGTAAAATGCAAATGGCTATCACACATGCATTGGTGTTTGTAGGAAATACAACAATAAATGACAGGCAGGCAACATGGGCAAAATGTAGGAGGGGTTTATGGATTTGTGACACGAATACTTAACAGTAGGGACAGTGAGCTCATTTTTGTGATGCTTGCCACAGATCTATTAAGAAATTGTATCACAAAAGCACCACTGCTATTCCTTCACAGACTAAGGATGGATTTATGCAGTAAAAATCAGAGTAATGGTGCCATCTAGGGATTAATTTTCTCTGCACTTAGTATCCACTCTGGGTGTGGGCAGTGCTTAACTAGTGAGCAACACTTTTGAAGTAAAACTCCTGCCTTAGGTACTGATATTGAATGCTATATACTGAAACATGTCAGCCCCATTTAAGAAAGGAGGATGAATTCGTCTCTTCTGAGTCTTATCTTCATTTTCACTTTTGGGACAGAAGCAGCTCAAGAAGTAACTAAGCAGAAGCAGTGGAGTTTGGGATGCTGTTGGCAAAATAGCATGTGCTGTTGATACCATACTGAATTACACAATTGAGTAGCATTTTCTTTTCTGTCTTGTTCAATGCATTGGGTGATTAAATAAGAATATTGGCTTTGTAGTGTACCTTTTTACTGCCGTTCCATTGCAAGCCATGAGCTGGAACTCCCCCAGCTGCAGTCTCATTCTCTATATAGAGTTAGCAGTACTTAATCAAATCAGAAAATAGAGCTAAAGTGTTTTCCTTTCTTTGCTACTCCACATTTCTGTATGCTCAATGGTATTGAATAAGAATATTTTATTCAGCAGCAAAATTCCCTTTGAGAATATGGACATAGACATGAAAGTTAAGTGATCTCCAAGGTTTAATGGCAGGAATGTGAATTTATTAGGGTAGGGGATTTTGATCAGATTTTTTTTTTTCCAAATTAAATTATAACTTTAATTAAAAGATTTATTGTCCTTGGTGATATAAAACACAGAGATTGGTGAAAATCAATACCTGGAAAGAGTAATTTCTTTATACTGAGATTCATTACAATTTGTTACAGTTGTTACATGCTTCATTTGCTTTAGAGCAATTGTTTATGTGGCAGCAGGTATGTTTCTTGTGGAGGTTGTGCCTTGCTCATTGACCAACGCAAGCCTCATAGTGCATGTGTGCACGTACTTTACCTCCTGTTTTTTTCAAGTAGTGGCAGCCAAGAGGGTTAAAAAGCAACAGATGGTCTATACTGAAAATTAAGAGGTGCCTTTAGTATTGTGTAATTTGGTTTGGTCTACACTGGCCAGCAAATAATCCTAGATACTTCAGTGTTTTAGCATTTTTAGGCTCAGACTGCCTTAGATATCAGCTTGTGGAGGGTTACAGCCAAAAGGCATCACATAGCCAGTGCTTTTCAGAAGGAATGGAGGTCCTCAGAAATGAAGACTAGTTCTTATGACCTGATAAAGAAGAGGCTGCTTAGATGTACTTTCCAGACGTTGCTCACCTGTTTATTCCCAACACAGATTAAAACTCCCAGTATCATGTTCCTTTTCTTCACAGCACTGTATCTACTTTGCCCTCAGCAACTATTCTTACTTGCAATTAATTCCCCCTGCTTCCCTGCCCAAGAACTCTGTTCTGTTTGCCTGGGATGAATATAATTGAAAAAGATAGTTTCCCTCGTTTTCCTTGGTACAGATTTCCTGCAAAGCTTTTCCAGACTTGGGTCTAGAGTCAGCAGCCGGCCAAACTGCTGTTGGATGCAGATGGCCACAGCCTGACAGTTCATGTTACTTGTTTTGGTAAGAAATCCTCTGTTGTTTGTGAAAACAAGCATGTTGCAAACCTTTGGAGACACAAATAATACAGAAATAAGTCAGTTTACAAGTATTTTTCAGTTTTGTTTTCGTGGCCAGTTGAGTGTGTTATGAACCCTCTGAGATAAACATCTGTGTACAAATCAAAATATTATTTGAAGGAGAGATGAAGACAGACATCTATAATTAAAACAGAATAACACAGGCATTAAAAGAAACTCATTAATTTATAATTCCTCAGCAAAAAAAAAAAATGATAAAGTTGTTATATGCAAACTTTGTACTTAGGGATTTATTCTAGTAAATTGCCTAAGCACTGTGTCAGCTCTCAAATTAACTCTTACATCAACTACTGTGTCATATTTTGAAGGGAACTAAATACCCAAATGTCAGAGGAATTCTTATCCTGTATCTTCAAAGAATTGTTAAAAATCCAGCTGCACACTAATCACACTTCTCATGAAACACGTGTTATCTACTTTACCACTCTTGACCTTATCATATGGTAATTTTCTGGCTTTTAAGATGTAATTTTTGAGATTTTTCAGAGGTACTCCCAGTTTCTTACTGAGGTGCTTTTGCTGTCTTAAGTAGTCTTTAAATGATCTGTTTCTAGTACTTTCACTTTATATTTCATATGTTGATTGCTTGAACTCTTGCCTTGATGTATGAATAGTAAAAGAAGATATAAATAGGTTTAAATTAAATTTGCATCAGCTTCTAAAGTCAGATTATTTCATATTGCAAAGACAAACATCTTCATCTTTCCTACATAAACTATAAAAAAAATACTAAAAATGTCTCAAAGATTTTACTACTTAGCATATGTTAAAAACACTTTAGGTTACCAATGATGTCATTGAAAATTATTCTTATGTTTGCTTGGAAAATTTGGCTATAAGCCTTTTCCTAGAATGAAATGCTCAGCCCACATTATCAGTACCTTCTTTGGTGTCTTCTTTCTTACTTAGTCAGCGTTCTGATATTTGTCAAAATCCTTATGAATTCTCCAGTATATTTTCCAGAACTGACAATTAATTTTTATTTTAAAAACACAGTTTAACTCTGGTACCCGAATGCAGACTGCATTTAGAGACTGAGTGCAATTAAAGATAAGAAATTAAGAATAAAATATTGTATTCAACATAAAATTGGTATTCAATTTTGTAGATGACTAATGATAACCTGTTAGACACCATTTATCATTTACACTATCACTGTTCCTGGGACAATTAGTTAAGATTGCCCTGAATTCTTCCATCCAAATTATGTTAGTCCCAAATACTTTTTTTTTTTTTCCTGAATAATACATCCTTTCTATCAACATGGTTCAGTCAACCATGATCATCTGACTTCTCATCACTGCAGCTTTCATTCCTATAGGCATGGCGATTGTCCTTTTTGCCCTGTATGCAGCCCTTCATAGAGTTGTGTTCTACTCAACTCTTTCTAAGCTTTCATTTTATACATATCTGGATCATCAACTGCTCTCTACTGAGAACTAATCCTCCCTTCATGAGCATTCACATCATGAAACCAGCATGCACAACTGATTGTTTTGTGCTATAAGTGTTCTTGTTACATTTTTATTTTATTTATTTTCCAAACAAGGTTTCTATGGCATTTTTCTTGTGCCCCTGGGGAGAGTTTTCTGTAAACACCCCTAGCTGCTCTATTGTTCCTTTTTTTTAATCCCTTCTTGAAAAAAAACAACACCTTGTTTCTATGATACTTAAAGAAGCATGATATTTATTAGCTGTGTGACTGCAAAAACCTCATCACACTCAAGTAAAATGCTCTCAGTTCTTTGTCATGAATTTTGTGCTCCTGAGAACTACATACCCTAAATGACAGGAGAGACGGAGTATTTAGTGTGTCTACTTGCTTTATGAGTCTGAACTTTTCTACAGAAAGAGCCTACTCCAAAGAAAAAAAAAATGGGAAAAAATCTATTCACCTTTAGAGTAAGTTTGTGTTTTTTTTTTTTTTCTTACTGACTGTAGAAGTCAAAGTAAACCACAAGGCTGGTCAGAGGCCTTGAGCACAAGCCATATGAGGAGAGGCTGAGGGAACTGGGATTGTTTAGCCTGGAGAAGAGAAGGATCAGGGGTGACCTCATTGCCCTCTACAACTACCTGAAAGGTGGTTGTAGACAGGAAGGGGTTGGTCTCTTCTCCCAGGCAACCAGCACCAGAACAAGGGGACACAGTCTCAAGCTGCACCAGGGGAGATTTAGACTCGAAGTGAGGAAAAAGTTCTTCACTGAGCGAGTCATTCGTCATTGGAATGGGCTGCCCAGGGAGGTGGTGGAGTCACCATCCCTGGAGGTGTTCAAGAGGAGATTGGACGTGACACTTGGTGCCATGGTCTAGTCGTGAGGTCTGTCGAGACAGGTTGGACTTGATGATCCTTGGGGTCTCTTCCAACCTTAGTTATACTGTGATACTGCGATACCTCTCCAGAGTGCTAAAGGTATTATGCATTCTCCAGGCTTAATACTGATCATTATAATGTTTTATGTTTTATTAATTATCTCTTAGCATTATGCCATGAAGCTTGAGTCAAGAATAGCCTTTTAAAAAAATTATTTACAGACAGTGCTTTTATCAGTTTATTGGCTGTGTTTGTAAAGTGTTTCTGAGCTCAGCCAATTCTTAGTGTTACAAGGAGAAATTTGGCGTCCCCTTCAGGTATTGAAATGTAGCTATAAGGTCTCTCCAGAGCCTTCTCTTCTCTAGGCTGAACATCCCTAATTATTTCAGCCTGTCTTCACAGGACAGGTGTTCCAGCCCTCTGAACATCTTTATGGCCCTTCTCTGGACCTAGTCCATCAGGTGTATGTCTTTCTTGCTTTGGGTGCCCCAGAGTTTGACACGGTATTGCAGGTGAGGTCTTACCAGAGCAGAGTGGGAGAGAGAGACTTCTTGAAAAATGCTATCCCACAATTGATCAAAATGAATTAAAAATTTTAAGTTTCTATAAATAAAATCAGAACTCCAACTTTTACATCATGTGAATGGTGGTCATTGTTAGCAAATAAAATATGCACAGGTGGTACTGAAAAGTATTTAAACCCAATGTATTTAGAAGTTTTAGAATAATGAGCAGTCCGATCTCCTCTTTTTTTGAGTAAATCACAATTTGTCACAGTATTAAATACTTCTGAATTTGACTTCTGTTGTCACACAGCAAGGGGCCAAATCCCTGAATAACAATACAAATTACGGTTTCCTTCATTGCATCTACTAAATCTGGTCTTGACCAGTTCTTCCAAAGCAGTTCTAGCTACTAGATTACCATAATGCAGTACCAGTTTTCCAGCATTTGTACACTTTCAAAGTTCTTAAATTCTTCAGACCCCTCAGGTGCATTTTCTAATCATAAAAATGGCAAAGAAAAAGCTGTCAGGTTAGTGCAAGCTCTAGTTCCTAGACCTAGTAAAACCCCTGTCAAGCTACACAGCCAAATGCCATTTCACAGTCCATTTTGGCTCCTCACTATAACAAGAAGTTCCTTTTGCCATTTGTATGGCTAGAATTGTTCTTCAGCTTTCATCTTTTAGAATTCTTTCATTCCTTCCATAAAAATATTTTCAAACCTGTATTTAGCAGTGACAGCTGTAACATATCGTTGAGTTGGTTTTAGGGAGAACACCTACAGGAGAGGAAACTCAACTCAGTCTCACAGGAGTCTCAGCTGAGGTTTCCAGTTAAAAAACAAAACACATTTAAGAGAACCCTTATTACCACTCTAATTCTAATTCAAAAATACTGCAAACCTTTCACACTGTACAGCAAGCATGCTAGAGATCCCCATGGTTTCAGTAAGAAGGCAAGCTTACACAAATGATTGCTGCAACATACTTCTGTAACTAAGGAAGAAGAAATAGAGTAATTATTAACAATTTGGTAGTAGTAAATGTATCAAACTATATTTACTTTTTTTTTTTTTCAATCAGACAAGGACTTCATAAAATATTGAGTAGTATTTCTGAGAAAATACAAATCCCTAGTTACTGTTGCAGAGTAAAGAAGAAAGAGGCCTCTGCACCCTCAACAGTGACTTTCAAAAGCAGAAGACTCATAGGTGATTGTTATTTGCAAAAGGAAAAATGTTATTTCCTGACAAACCCTTTACAGGATTTTTCTAATAGAAGCAGAACCATTGTGCATGTCCGCTGGTAGTTCACTTATAGAAACACTGTGTTTTGTGGGCACTTGTTACTGTATTGTTATCGCCCACAAAAGTCCCTGACAGCCACTTGCTCGGAACTCGCAACAATACAAAGGAAAAATAAAGAAATAACTCTATTACATTTGTCTACCATTTAAATAAAGTTGCCATTTCCCCCCAATCTGTCACAAAGTAATTGCTTTGCTATCTAGCTGTAGCAAATTTTAACAGCAAGAAACTCATTATTTAAAGGACTTTTAAATTTCACATTTTATCTCATCCAACAGCAGTCTTTCAAATTCTGTTCCTTTATTCTGCTAATACTGCTGACTAAATTGTGAGTGATGTATGATTCCTTATTTGGGTTGATGTTCAGTGCTGAAGAAAGCTGTAGTCCAGGTACAGGGCTATGGTGGAAAAACTAACAAAACTAACTTTCCTTCACTCAAGTTTGGAAACTTGGATGTTGTTTTTTGTTGTTGTTTTTTTCTCTGCATACTTTACCTGAGAAGGCTGCATTGCTCTGAGTGGATCTAGAAATATGCGGATGGGTGGTACTTGGCTGAGGGAATAGACTAGTGTCTTCCTTCATGTGTCATAGTGTGATCATTTGGGGCTGTGCCTTTAAGGAAGGGGCACACTGGCTAAATGTTTATAAAATATTTTGGTATTCTAAATGAATTTCATTGGCTAATTAAGGTCTTGGACCCAGGGGAGCTGGGACTTTCTCTCAGTCTTCCTTTCTTCGCTGTCCCTTTCAGCTGGACTGCTTCTGGGCTTCTTGCCAAGAGATAAGAACTAACTCCCTGTGCTTAGGCCTCTGTCTGCTGTGCTAACTCCCCTTTTTTCTCTTTTTCTACCTCTTTGGGGGAGAAGGGAGGTAGGGGGGTGAAGGGGGCACAGGGGGAAGCCCCCTCTGTTGGGGGGCTGGTTTCTGACTGTGTTTATTTGCTGTATATTCCTGTATATATTGTAAAATAGCTGTATTTGTGGTGTTACATATAATCTGCTTCCTATATATGCTTGTAAATATGTGTCTGCTTTTCTAATTACTGAGTTAGCCACGGTTTTCTTTCTCAGTGGGGGAGGGAAAGCGGAGCCTTTCCTTTCAACCCACCACACACAGTAAGACAATATCCACTATTAAACCTGGCTGTTCTTATACTTTGAAATTCTGAAATAAATCTTACAGTGACTTTATGGCATACAGTCTTAGACATATTTATGTGTGAAGATCTGTCCTCTAGTTGTGGCCAAATATGTGTGAGTAACTTCTCTATTATCTTCTGCACTTACCAAAAAAATGTGCTTGCTCACCTCTGTACATTTATCTTGTCTGTTTTGATGGGGTTTACCATCAATGTATCTTCACAATTTAAATCCCTGATTTCTAGGCTATGTCTCAGAATTATTAGAATTACAATTAAGTAAATTACATTTAATGCTTGAAATTTTTCTGAACAGCTACGGAGAGTGAAATCTTTTTACCAAGCAGTGTAAGATTTTTGGCACAATTTTGTGTGCTATTCTATATGTATCTTTTATTTTAAAAGCAAGTAAATAACCTCATAATTTCGTATGTTTCTCACCAAATTTTCACGTGACTAACGATAACATACAGTTTCTGCTTTTGGTTTGATGCAGTTACATATATCTATATTTTCAGTATCCTTCATAGGCCTTCATGTCCTGGGTTAACACAGCTCACAAGCAAGCCCCCTGCCCACACACAGATGGAAGGGAAAGCAATGCAACAGAACCTCTGGGTTCAGACAAAGAGTTTCATGAGATCCTATGCTACATGTGCCCAAACATTTCACTAGCTTGCCAGAATTTTGCATTTGCTCGGGGGTGAAATTCCAAAACACCAGAAGGTGCCCACTTGTCCATACTCTCCCACGCATCTTGACACTCATACTTACCCATCCTTGGTTTCCCATCCCATTCTTTGGAGAGGCCCATCTTGCTCTGCAAAAAAACTGGCCCATCAGTTGTGTGAGATCATATCTGATCCAAGTAGCTAATGGAACCTTGCTTCTGGTTATTGCTGCACTTTCATCTCCTGCCAAAACTGACTGTCTTGCTTTTGGAGCCCCATGTTGGGATACCAAATAAGGACTATACTGGGTTAATACAGCCTGCTTTCACAAGCAAGCCCCCCACCCCACACACAGATGGGAGAGAAAGCAACACAAAAAAATCTTTGTGTTCAGTTAAGAGGTTTAATGAGATAGGATGTTTCATGTAAATATGAGGAAAAAATTTTTCACTGTGAGAGTGACAGAACACTGGAACTGATTGCCCAGGGAGGTTGTGGAGTCTTTCTCTCTGGAGATACTAAAAACTTGCCTGGATGTATTCCTGTGTAATCTGGTGTAGGTGTTTCTGCGCTGGCAGGGAATTGGACTAGATGATCTTTTGAGGTCCCTTCCAGCCCCTGAAGTTCTGTGATTCTGTGAGATCATATGCTACACAATTACCCTAGCAAAAGCAGCAGCAGAAGGCAGCAAAGCAAAGGCAGGCACTTCTCTGCTGTGCTGGCTGCTAAGGCCAACACCCCCAAAAGAGTAACAGAAACTGGAGGCCTCTCATGTTACAATCTGAACTTCAAGAGCCATGATACTTTCTCCCAGCCAGCGTTTTCATTTTGAAGCTGGCATGGCAGCAGCATGGTACACGCAGCTGAACCCATGACACTTCGTAACAAAGATTACCAAATTTAATGGCTTGGGCAGGTTTATTAATGCATCTTGTACTGTGATTAATCGAACGATTAGGGTTTTTTCTGTAAATGGTGGGGGCTTCTTGCCTTTTCTCTCCATTAAGTATGGGCCACTTTCTCAGTGAAATAATTCATATTAGGATTTCAACTTCCTCTTCTTCCTCCCTGCTGGCAAAGAATGGATCCTTTTAAGTACTCAGTATTAGTTCCCTGAAGACTGAGTAAACTTCTGAAATGTGCTGCTCGTAAGGATTTAAGGGCATTTTACAGCTGCAGAAGTCTAAAGGGAGCATGAGGAACTCAGTTCATTAGAGTGACTCTTATTCTTTTACATGAAATCAAAATCTCAGTTTAGTTGGGAAGTTCTGCACTGAATTTTTCTGAGAAAAATATATTTGGACAAATAACCAAATGTTATTCTTAGAATGGGCTGACCTACTGGGCCTTAAGGGGAGAGAGGGGCAGGTGAGAATCAGCAAAGTGCTGGAATAACATCTATGCCCAAAATAGACAAAATATTGTTGAAGAATAACAGCATTGTGAGGTTTAAAGCTATTAGTGCAAAATCATAAACTTGTACCTTTGCTTCTTAGTTCAGAAAGATCGTCTATATGTTATAGCCTTTGTATGGCAAATAAGATGCAGATGCCCTTTGCTGAAAGGGACCAGGTTTTATCCAGATTTATCTAAAGTATCAGCAGGAGTTTGTCATCTTAATTAGAGAAAAACCAAAATATCAATCAGGCATAAGTTATGTAGACCCTAACCTTGCTAGGAGGTACAGTCTGGTAACATTTAGCTGCTCTGTTAGGTGATTGTTCATATAGTTTATGCTTAGGTTGTATATATTTTGAACATGCATGTGTAATGTAGCTTTGAAACCTTAAGCAAAATATGCTGCAGTATCAGCCCTTCAAGGTGACTTTCTTTCACGCTTTGGTGCTTCTTGCATTTCCATTCATCTGTGTGCCATATCTTGCTTCATATCCAGCTGGATTACACAGAAATTGATCATGATTTTTAAGATAGAGCCAAAACTCCCAGGAGATTGCCTTTATGCAAATCACATTCTCTAGAGGAGTGAATAGATGCTTAGAATAAAGGAAAAGTGGATAATTACCTGTTGGGTGGTAAATAATCATATGCCTAAAAGAAGGCAGAAAAAATAAGCACTGCGTGTGTTTGCCTTTGATATTTTTGACTTTGACGCAATTTAGAATTCTTAGTGTAGTGCTTAATATTTAGAGATAAAATGACATTTTACAGACAGAAGAATTTAATCCAGTTACATTTTCTTGCTCTGTTGCTCTTCCTTCATTTGTTTTCCTAATCTGTTTGTAAATATGCTTGTTTGTTTTGGGAGGGTTGTTGTTGGGTTTGGTTTTTAAAGACAGACGTATGCATTTTCAAGTTAAAGCAGCATGAGATTGGAAAATCTTTTCTCTGAGACAACAACTGATCTGATTTGAGTCTGGGGGCCAGGAGAGCAGGGGATGTTAAAAGGCAAATCCACTTGTGGAAGCCTTAATTTTGAAAGCTTAAGGAAAAGAACTAATGCACTATTGAATTATAAATACACATTGACTCTACTTCTGAAGAGACAAAATGAAAAATATTAAAATTACTGTCTAAATTTTTCTGCTATTATAAAAGGACAGTAGAAGTATTTGTGTGAATTGTACATGTAATCTGTAAAGGATAGAATTTATAATTTGAAGCATGGTTTCAAGTGGACACTTCATATATGTAAATTTTAGCTGCGAAGGCAGCAATGTCACTCTTTCTTCCAACCGTTCTTCTGGTGTAATGTTCATTTGTGTGAGGAGTGGCAGTTTTACAAAGTGCTAATAGAACTGAAATGTAGAAGAGGTGTTTAGCATCTTGCAGTGAAAAATACAGTCCTGAAGATATTATCAATTGCTTAATGCATGTCCTTTTCTCTATACATATGTTTGTGTATATGTATGGATTTCATAGAAACATAGAAGTGTTAGGGTTGGAAGGGACCTCAAGGATCATATAGTTCCAACCCCTCCTCACACTAGATCAGGTTGCCCAGTGCCACATCCAGCCTGGCCTTAAAAACCTCCAGGGATGAGGCCTCCACTGCCTCCCTGGGCAACTTGTTTCAGTATCTCACCACCCTCATGGGGAAGAACTTCCTAACACCCAATCTGAATCTACCCATTTCTATTTTTCTCCATTCCCCCTAGTCCTGTCGTTACCTGACACCCTAAAATGTTCCTCACCAGCTTTGTTGTAGGCCCCCTTAAGATACTGGAAGGCCACAATAAGGTCTTCTCGGAGCCTTCTCTTCTCCAGACTGAATAGCCCCAACTCATTCAGTCTGTTCTCATAGGAGAGGTGCTCCAGCCCTCTGATCATCCTCGTGGCCCTTCTCTGGACATGCTCCAGCACGTCTATATCTTTCTTGTAATAGAGGTTCCAGAAGTGGACACTACTTCATGTGGGGTCTCACTAGAGCAGAGTAGAGGGAGAGAATTACCTCCCTTGACCTGCTGGCTATGCAGCCAGCATATGATGAAGCACAGGATGTGGTTGGCTTTCCGGGCTGTAAGTGCACACTGTGGCTCATGTTGAGCTTCTCATCCACCAGCACCCCTAAGTCCTTTTCTTAAGGGCTGCTCTCAAGCTAGTCACTACCTAGCCTGTATCAGTGCTTGGGATTGCCCCAGCCCAGATTCAGGACCTTGCATTTGGTCTTGTTGAACCTCATGTGGTTTTCATGGGTCCACTTTTCCAGCCTGTCAAGGTCCCTCTGGATAGCCTGCCTTCCCTCCAGTGTGTCTGCTGCACCACACAGCTTGGTGTCGTCAGCAAACTTGCTGAGGGCGCACTCAGTGCTTTAGGAGGATTATGCCTGTACTTCAAAGTAAGCAAAAATATAATTCTTTTCACCATCTGAACCCTGTATAACTCTTAAAGTAGGTCATTAATAAAATATTTATACAAACAATGTCCAGTTCTAAAGAAATCTTTGAAGCTGTAAAAATTGCACTGCTTTTACTGCTTGCTGTTATGCTACTAGTCCCAGTTGCTTTTTGTTACAAAGTTTTCAAGACCTAGTTAGTGTGAAATCATGATTAAGACAATTTTACATATTTTTCTTCTGAGATGTGAATAGGCACTGGCAGAATCAGCAAAAATAGATACCACAAATAAAGGTAAACTGATTTTTTTTTTCTTTAGAATAAATGTTAAAAGATTATTAATTTTTCTCATCCTAACATAATTATTAGTCTCTGCTGATAATGAGTTAAATCTTGTCTTCCATGCTAGACAAGTTTCCTCTCAACACCACAAGCCCACTGGATAAGTAAATGAACTTTTTATTTCTGAGGTGAACAAATTTAGGTTGTCAAGGACCTCTAGAGGTTATCTAGTTCTACCCCCCTGTTAGGAGAGAGTCTCCTAGATCAGGTTGTCCAGCACCTCATCCAGGCAGCTGTAGAATTATCTCCAAGGACAGAGACTTCACAATCTCTCCACATTTATGCTCAGCAACCTTTATACTGAGTTCCAGTACTCAGTCTCCCTCACAGTTAAGAAGTGTTTTCTGATGTTAAGAGGTATTCTCCTTTGTTTCAGTCTGTGCACATTGCCTCTTGTCCTGCCAATGGGCCCTAGTGAAAAGAGCCTGGCTGTGTCCTTTTTGCACTCTCCCTTCACATATTTATATACACTGATGAGAAATTCCCTAAGCCTTTTCCAGGCTTAAGTCCCAGCTCTCTCAGCTATTCCTTATAGAAGTGCCCTTAATCAAGTTGGGAGTCTATAAGAGAACCTTAGTTATCTTACCTGGACTCTCCCCAGTAGCGCTCTCTCTCTCTCTCTCTCTCTCTCTCTCTCTCTCTCTCTCTCTCTCTCTCGTGCTGGGGAGCTCAGAACTGGATCCAGGACTTGAGACATGGTCTTATAGAATAGAATAGACCAGGTTGGAAGAGACCTCTGAGATCATCAAGTCCAACCCTTCACCCAACACCATCGAATCAACCAAACCATGGCACCAAGCACCCCATCCAGTCTCCTTCAGTGCTAAGTAGAGTGGATCACCTCCTTTGGCCTACTGACAATATCTTGCCTAATGCAGCCCAGGATGCCATTCACTTTCTGAGGCACAGGTACATTGCCAGCTCATGTTCAATTTGTCCACCAGGATACCACCACCCCACACTGCTGCACACTCTCCTACCCCCCCAGCAGGTATCTACAACTTTAAAATGTACATGGATTTGAACTTTCTAGATATTTTTTTCCCCCTAAAATGTTGGTAAAACTTATTTGTAATTTCTCTTTGGAAAGAAAAAAAATCAATTCAATAGCTAATTAAAAACTGTCTAGTTGTATCTTTTGGTGCTAACTAGATTATTGTGTCAGACATAAAAAATTCAAGTTTTCCTTCATATGTGTGGTGGTTTGAAAGGAAAGGCTCTGCTCTCCCTCCCCCACTGAGAAAGAGACCACAGCTAAACCCAGTCAGAGAAATGAGATTATATTTTACAAGGAAACAGATTATATGTAACACAACAAATACAGGTATTTTACAATATATACAGGAATATACAGCAAATGAACTCAACCAGAAACCAGACCCCCCACAGAGGGGGCTTCCCCTTTGCCCCCTTCACCCCCCTACCTCCCTTCTCCCCCAAAAGAGGTAGAAAAGAGATGTGGACGGTTAACAGGGCAGGAAAGGAAGAAAGGCCTGGCACAGGAGTTAGTATCTTATCTTAGTTGGCCAGAATCCCAGAAGCAGATCCAGCCGAAAGGGACAGCGAAGGAAGGAAGACTGAGAGAAAGTTCCCAGCTCCCCTGGGTCCAATCTCACCTCCCACAATCCTTGGCCAATGAAATTCGTTTAGAATACCAAAATATTTTATAAACATTTAGCCAGCGTGCCCCTTTCTTAAAGGCACAGCCTCAAACGGCCACAATATGGACTAATATAATTTTGAAAGAACATTAAATACAGTGAGATCGCTGTTCTGAAAGACATTAGATATTATGTTTGTCAGTGTTTTAGAATAGTTCCTAGATCATAGTGAGAAGATACAACTGCAGTAAAAAATTGAGCGGCTTGCTTTCTGCAGATCATCAGATTGTGGAAATCTTGCTCATATTGATAAACACTTTACTGATAATTACATTTTACTAATCTGCTGTTCAATGTGAAGAGACTAACAGGGCATGACCCCCCAAACTTCCAGTTGTTTTGGAGCAGCTGAATCAAATGTTAACGGGTATCTCAGTGGTAAAATTGTTGACAGAAAAGAAAATTACAAATATGTTCAGTAGATAACTACTTTAATCCACACCATAATGTGGCTATAATGAAATTAGATATATAAGAATAGTAGTAATTTATACTTCATAAATATTCACCAAACAATAAAGAAAATTATATTCGATATGAGGAACTTCACACAGCACTGTGACACTTAAATATATCCCAGGACCACTTTCTCTGACATACAGCATGTGTCTGGGTCAGTCAGCTCACTATTGATACATACCACAGAATTTTTTATGATTTCTTTTAGCACCAGTCAAAAAACCTGTGACTGGTTCTTGCTTCTTCAGTTTCATTCTCACTGATGTTTTGTGTTCTATCCATACATCCTAGTAACAGCGCGCTTAGAATAGGAATGGAATAGAATGGAATAGACCAGACCAGACCAGGTTGGAAGAGACCTTCGAGATCATCACATCCAACCTATCATCCAACACCACCTAATCAATTAAACCAAGTACACTATCAAGTCTCCTCCTGAACACCTCCAGCGATGGTGACTCCACAACCTTCCCGGGCAGCCCATTCCAATAGGCAATCACTCTCTCTGTGTAGAACTTCTTCCTAACCTCCAGTCTAAACCTCCCCTGGTGCAGCTTGAGGCTGTGTCCTCCTGTTCTGGTCCTGATTGCCTGGGAGAACAGACCAACCTCTGCCTGCCTACAACCTCCTTTCAGGTAGTTGTAGAGAGCAATAAGGTCACCCCTGAGCCTCCTCTTCTCCAGGCTGAGCAACCCCAGCTCCCTCAGCCTCTCCTCATAGGGCTTGTGTTCCAAACCCCTCACCAACTTTGTTGCCCTTCTCTGGACACGTTCCAGCAAGTCAACATCCTTCCTAAACTTCTCCATAGGATTCTCCATTAAGTTTTTACATTCTAATCCTGTAGTTTTACAAACTTATTTTATGGAGGAAAACATGGTAGTTAAAATTAAGGAAAATACAGTTTCTCCTTTCTGGAGCTCCATCAAGTGATCTTAAAGAGTGCAGCCTTGAAATCTGTCTGCAGTGTATTTTCTTTTCTACACTAGTTATCACTTTATTTCCTATGAGGGAGCAAAGATGTGATAAGATAAAAGAAATGAAGCTTTAAGTTATCTTTTTAATCCTCATTCCTGAGATTACTTTTAAAGATCGTATCTTCTCCTATCTGAAGGGATACTCCAGTGTAATTTCTACTAACATTTATTTTAGAAAACAGGTTGTTTGTGGAGATTACAAAAACAACACTAACATGCAATACATATGTAATATACTTTAGTTAAACCTTTGATCTTTAAAAAGAAAAAGCAAAATATCTCCAGTATCTTCACAGGGTGGGTTGTTTGGGGTTCTTTTTTTAAGCAATTTCCTATGTAAATTTAGTCTTTTACCTTTCTATCTTAAGATTCAGCTAAAGTATTTTGCCACTAAAAAGGTCATCTGCTAGCCTGTCAGTTATCTTGTGAGAAACAGCATTAAGCTTAGCCTGTGTTTTTTAATATTTAATAGGAATTTCATGGGTAGCTTACCTACTAATTATATGTATTAACCAGAAAGGGTCAATTTATAATGGGAAAGGTTGGGATCCAAGGTTTCAAAATTATGTATCAGTGTCTTTAGCTTTAGACTGGAAAAGGTTGGATTAGACAGTTGATATACAGCACACCTCTACCTTGTAAAGAAAGGTCTCATAATATAGAGAAGGTAAAAGCTGACAGGAATATAGAATTAAGGGCTAAACAGATACTCAAAAATGCAAACAAAGAAAAATCCTTTTAATATCTGGAGTCAAACTATGTCCAGTCTGAGACTCTACAGGTATTTTCCTGCTTGTAAGCAACTATTAAAAATAGTTTATATAACAGGAGATATGCTTTATCCTACAAGGATAAAGTAGCTGTTTGATGCATTGTTTTTTCTTCAAACTTATGTACTGTCGAATGCTGTGCAACTATTTCAAAGCACAATTTACTACTTCAAATGAGTAATGTTAACAATGATGTGTCAGGTTTATCTTGCTGCTTGAGGAGGGATACACCAAAACAAACTTTCTCACCAGAAAAAAAAAAAATAGGGGCATGTCTTTTTAACTCATAAGAAAGGTTTGCCCAAGACTGCTAATGTAAATCTTATCCTTTCAAAGGGAAAATGTTCTTAAACATTTTGAACTGAACTATCACAGAGCTATTGCGAAAAAATTCTTACTTTTCAGTAAGAAGCTACTTTTGCTAGTTGTTTGTTTGGAATCTAGTTTAACAATGTTAATTTTGATTTATACAATATTCTATATGTAAAATGCACTCATACAGGGGGTCATTTCTTTTATGAAAGATTAGTATTTCTTTACAGCAATTTCCTAAAATACCTTCAGGATGTTTAATCAAATAGAAATCTGTCATTTATCAAATAGGACTGTCATAATATGGCAACATGTGTGATTACAGCTTACAACAGTATCAGAAAAAGTATAGGAAGTGTTATTGCAAGAAAAGTGCCACACTAGAATTTGGCAGAAAGCACATGACAAAATTAAAAACTACTAGCAAAACAGATTATTAACAGTAGTTCAGAAGTGACCAGAAAAAATAGCATTATTAAATCGTATTTAATCCGTAAAATCCTTCCTTGTGTGCCTCTAAAATTAGTCTGTAATGTGTGCAAAGATATGGCAAATATAAACTATCTGAAATTTAGAGCTTGATGAAATTTTTGTCTTGTTTGTTTCTCCATTAAGGCACACTACTTGCTTTACACTTTCATTTATCAACTGCACTATCATCCTTCTGTAATGAAATGTTATCTTTGAGTAATCAAAGGAAGATTACTTCAAATTTTAGATAATGCTTATTCTTTTAAGTGTCTAGTTCTTTCTAGTTGTATTTCATCAGGTGTTTCACAGTCGTCTTTCCTCTATTTAAAGGAAGTTTTTTCTTACTTTAAGTTTCTCATTAAAAAGTATGATTGTGTTTTGATGAAGCATCTTTAGTCAAAAGATGAAAATACTGGATATAAACAAAGTTGACTTCCACAGTGCATATTAATCTTTTCTCTTACCTTCACAACAGTCAACATGTATAGGTGTATGTTTATAATCGTGTGAAGAAAAGTGAGAGAACTAACTGGATGTATCTTGTGTGCCAGGAGGGACTGTTCTTTATAAAATGTAATGAGTTTGTTACCTCTGTGCTAGAATCATTTCTGTAGTCTAATTAGTATGTGAATACAGAATTGCTCAAAATATAAACTTGATGCTGATCTTGAAATCAGCAGCAGGCAGGAAGGAAGCGGAGAAGGGGAGCAGCACTAGAAACACAATCACAGGTAGAAAAAAAGCTCATTGTTGCCCTGTCTTTTCTGTAGTGCCATGGTGGAGCTGATCCTTGCCAGAAGAGGCATTATCAGTGCTGTGACCGTTTTTATGATTGCTTGTATCAAATGGTGAGCAAGAGTTCTGAGGGCTTCTTCTGAGGGATGTTGTGTTGTTTCCTTACTGCTAACATGCTGAGCGGGCCAGCTTATTAATGATCTTTCCCTTTCTGGGGAGTTCTAAAGTGACAAGAATTTGTGAGATGCATTTGGATGCTAGAGAACAAACAGATCTCCCATATGCATAATATAAGCAGCAAGCAGATTTGTCTTTCATATGTGCATGCTATTAAACACCAACTGGTTTTGTTATTTTGATATTATTCTAGAAATCCTTCAGACTTGCTTGCAATTTCCTTTGTATTTTGAAGCTAGCATCCCTCCCAGCTAATCATGTCCAGCATTTAAAAACCTTACCTGTTCTTATGGGGGATCACAAGGATTTTATCACAAGGATTTTATTTTTAGAAATGTGTAAGAGAGACTCAAAAAGCAGCCTCTGAGGGAAGGTGCCTGAGGTTTGTATCAGTACATTGCAAATTATTTACCTAGTTTAATAAACATTTAGCAAAACTGACAAAATCTTCTACTGACAGTAGAAGTACTGCATTTTGTACTTGTAGAGTATATCAGGTAGTCCTTTAAGAGGGTTGGTGGAGAGGCTATATGAGTTGGTTTCTTAGCTGATGATACTTGGGTGTTGGGTTAAAAGGTCAGGAAACCATTGGATTCCCCTAGGAAAACAGTCATGTATAGTTAGAATTGCACAAAGAAATTGTTTTAAACATGTTCACTGAAGTACTTTTGCATTTAAAATATCAACCTACTGTAGAAAGGGACCTGGGGGTACTGATTGACAGCCACCTAAACATGAGCCAGCAGTGTGCCCAGGTGGCCAAGAAGGCAAATGACATCCTGGCCTGCATCTAGAATACTGTGGCCAGCAGGAGCAGGGAAGTCATTGTGCCCCTGTACTCAGCACTGGTTAGGCCACACCTTGAGTACTGTGTCCACTTCTGGGCCCCTCAGTTTAAGAAGGACATTAAGATGCTTGAACATGTCCAGAGAAGGGCAGTGAGGCTGGTGAGAAGCCTTGAGCACAAGCCCTACGAGGAGAGGCTGAGGGAGCTGGGATTGTTTAGCCTGGAGAAAAGGAGGCTCAGGGGAGACCTCATTGCTCTCTACAACTACCTGAAGGGTGGTTGTAGCCAGGAAAGAGTTGGTCTCTTCTCCCAGGCTACCAGCACCAGAACAAGAGAACACAGTCTCAAGCTGTGCCAGGGGAAGTTTAGGCTTGAGGTGAGGAGAAAGTTCTTCACTGAGAGAGTCATTTGCCATTGGAATGTGCTGCCCAAGGAGGTGGTGGAGTCACCATCCCTGGATGTGTTCAAGAGGGGATTGGATGTGGCACTTGGTGCCATAGTCTAGTCATAAGGTCTGTGGTGTTAGGTTGGACTTGATGATCTTTGAGGTCTCTTCTAACCTTGGTGCTACTGTGATACTGTATATGGAATATTTCTGACACTACTTTCCATGTGTGCTACAGCTTTTGGCTTCCTAACCCAAGTAATGTAGACAATTGTTCACGTAGATTTTACAAGCACATTACCTGGCAAGCTTTCTGATTATCAAATGGGATAGATTCAGTCTGAAATTCGTATCTTTAGATATGGTCTTCAGCAAGATTTTTAGTTCCTCATTTTTTCATCAGTTTTGGAGCATGTAATTTGAAACTATTTCCTATTAAATATATATTTGCCCCTTGTATTTGGAGGTGGTGTCTTTTTCTGTGGTAAAAAGGCTATATTTCTGTATTAGGTGGGGTTTTTTGGTGGTGGTGGTCTTTTGAAAGCTTATTTTGATTCCAGGTAGTAAATGGAAGACTAAATTGATTCAGTGGAGAAAGTTTTGGCGTAGAGGAATCATTAATAAGTAATACAATGTTATAGAAAGAAAAGGGTGAAAATGCATGGGTTGAACCATTTAACAACCCATTAGGTGAATTCTATTAAACATTTAAATAGATATATGTATGCTTGATAGTTTCTTATTGTGAGGTTTAATCCTTGATATCGGGGAGCTTTGTGTTTTTCGAAGCTGACTGTGACAAAATAGAATTAAATGTTTTCAAAAGCTTTGAGTTTCCAAGACCATTACATTGAGAATAATTATGTTGTTTTTATAAACCATATGATATCATCTTCATTAATTCATGAGGCATGACAAATTTCTTATCTGTTATCTGTATGTGTTTCTTTCCTTTATTGACAATCAAACAGTAAATTACCAGCAAGAGACCTCAGCTGTAGAGGAAAAAAAAAGCAAACAGGTCTTTGAATATCAAGTACCTTCATAGTCTCTACTTTTTCAATCTTAGGGGGCAGTTTCATTTCAAGTTTCATCATAACAAATATGTGGAATGATTTTTACCTCTAGTAACTAGTATTGTATCTCATAAGCCCTCTTAACACCACCACAGCTCTTAAATCTAGAATAGGTTTGAAAGAAGGATAGGCTGGAGGTTAGGAGGAAGTTTTACACAGAGAGAGTGATTGCCCACTGGAATGGACTGCCTGAGGAGGTGGTGGGGTTGCCGTCGCTGGGGGTGTTCAGGGCGAGGCTTGACAGGATGCTTGGTTCCGTGGTTTAGTTGATTGGGTAGTGTTGGATGATAGGTTGGACATGATGATCTCAAAGGTCTCTTCCAATCTGGTTTATTCTATTCTATGCTAAATTATTTATTTATTTTCCCACCTTGGGAGATGTAAATAGGATTTAGAAGCTCCCAACACACGGTGTTTTTCTGTTGATTATTTTGTGCTTATTTTGCTGCTGTGAATAATACTATGTTCTAAGAGATACTTGGGTCAAACCCCTGCAGGAAAAAAAACAAACACAACCAAACAAAAAAGACCATAGGAAAATCTCAGCAAGCATCAAATTCAGTTGCTGGGTTGTGTTTTGTTGCATTTAATGGCATTAATACACTTCTGTATCAGTATGTTTAGTGATGTAAATATTCTTAGTGTCCTGTATGGGATGTTCTTTTCATTTGCCAAGGAATGGTGAACTGTTGAGAGGACATCTGTTATATTCTGCAGATTTGGGTTGAAACCTCTAGATCTTCTAATACATATGGTTTCTTTCATGGCATTTCTTTCTTGAGCTTTAGCATTTGGTATCTATATTCTGGTCCTTTCAGACAGGAACACACACAAAAACAACCAGAAAATACTTTCCCTTTTTGTTTTTACTGTAAACTGCAAAGAATCTTGTTAAGTGATGCTTTTAAAAAGGCAAGGCCCTTAGTTATTTGAATATTATTATCTAGAAAGTGTGAATTCTAGTTTTATTTTGTGACTTCCTAGACATGGTTGATCACAGCATGGTTTTTCTTAAAGAAACTCTGAATAACAATCCATAATCAGTGTGTATTGATTTCTGATAACTACACTGGTTATTTATATTCCAGTTCTTGGCCCCTCAGTTCAAGTAGGACAGGGAACTGATTGAAAGAGTCCAGTGCAGAGCCACAAAGATGATTAACGGGGTGGAACATCTTCCTTGCAAGGAGAGACTGAGGGAGCTGGATCTCTTTAGTTTGGAGTGGAGGAGATTAAGGGGTAACCCCATTAATATTTATAAACATATGAAGGGTGAGTGCCAAGAGAATGGAGTCAGGCTCTTCTCAGTGATGGCCAATGACAGGACAAGGAGCAATAGGTGCCAGCTGAAGCATAGGAAATTCCATGTAAACATGAGGAAACATTTTTTCAATGTGAGGGTGATGGAACACTGGAACAGGCTGCCCAAGGGGGTTACAGAGTCTCCCTCTCTGGAGATATTCAAGACCCGCCTGGATGCATTCCACTGTGATCCTGCTCTGGCAGGGGGTTGGACTAGATGATCTTTCAAGGTCCCTTCTGGCCCCTGATGTTCTGTGATTCTTTGATTTCCAGCTGGTGCAGCAGATATTCCTTTATCATTATCTGTATATACCCTTGGCCAAACCCTGTTGTTTCATCTCAAGATGTAAATTACTGAAATAGGAAGCTCAATTACTAATTAATATTAGTAATTAGCTTTATACAAACAGTATGCATTGCTCTTGGCAAACAACAGGGAAGGCAATGTCCCTGCCTAGAAGAGCTTGCAGACTACAGCTAAGAAAATACAAAAAATGGTGTGATCTGCATACAAAAAACTGGCATATGTATAAATTCCTGTGTCTGTGTGGGTCTAAAATATGTGCAGCTATGGACGTGTGGATGTGTTTGTAAAGGGTCTTTACTATTGGGTCACTTTGTTCCCTAAGCTGCACTGAGTGATTATGGTTGGGTTTGGGTTTTTGTTGTTGGTTTTTTGTTTTTTTTCAGTATTCCTCTTCTAAAACTGTAACTTTATACATACAGTGTAAGGAAAGCAGTAGGCCTAGATCAGTAGTGTAGCAAGAAAGCTTACCCACCAATGGTTTGATACGTTATATTAAATCCCAGAGCATCACAGTTCATTAACTGCCATCTAGTAATACTGGTTTTAAGTTAGTTAATTTCAGTGGTTGTTTCCTCTGATTGGTGCAAAGTCTTTAGACATTCTGATATTATAATCCTGTAGTGCTGCCAGAAATAGCAGGCTTTGTGTGGAGAGCTAAACTACAAAAAAACCCATTAGGATTGACCCTCCCATACAGGCAGAGGGATTTCTGAGTCCAAACTCAGAAGTATACAAGTATGAGAAAAAGTGGTACAGTTATTGAACATGAGTGGTTTGGCTCTCAAGAGAAGGGCAAAAAGTTTTGGGAGTAGTGCTTACAGAAGGCTGCATGAACACCATAGTCAGGTATCATCTGCTATTTCACTAGCTGAATTTGATGAATTGAACAAAACTTTTAGCACAACATCAATTTTAAGTGTAATTTTCAGTGCCTTAAGGTGGGATGGAAAAATTCAGTGCTCAGTAGCAGATTGAAAGATAAACTGATTTAAGCTCTGAACTTTAGAAGTGAAATGTTACAGCAATCAGGCACAGGATGGCCTGAGATTAGATATTTCTGCAGGCAAATCCAAATTCTGCCCTATCCACACAAGTTTTATCTCTGATACCACTAAGAATCACCTTGCTTTCTTCAGCTCACCATTCACTTGCTATTAGTTTGTGTTTGTTATGTTCATTTATCCACAACTGCTTGTGCTCTGCTTCAAGGCTACCCTGAGGCATCCTGCTTCCTGTCAATGTCGTGGTACCATGATGCAGCTTCAAAGTATGAAGTCTTGAGGCATCCTGGAACACAGCAAAGAGAGCACTAGCTGGTTGAATAAAAGAGGCAGTGTTTAAATTTCCCAAACTTTGGTGCCTTGGGCAAATACCATGTTTGCTTTTCCATCATTCTCCTCCAGGGCCTGCTTTGAAGGAGACAGTGCTGTGCCATGCATCAACTTAGGAGGAGCAATGGTACTGCATGTATTGGCAGATCTGAAGATTTATTTTATTTTTTTTTTTTAGTGGTTAGAGGATTGATCTTGAGCTTAAAGTGTCTCAAGTGCTGAGCATGTGCATAAATCAGTGAAAACATTTGTAATTGAGGCAATAATAGCAATTAGGAGTAACATATATTTGTTTTAATAACAATTATTTATAAGGAGAGTAGGTAACTATTTTATCTAGAACAAAATTATATGGAGCATGGTTTTTGATTTATTTTTAACATGAACAATAAAATATTTAAATAAAGGTATTCTAAAATAAAGAACATTAAAACAGTTGCCTTGCATTTTGACTGTGAGCTGCAATATGTGAAGTCAGAAGTATCTGCAGATTGCTATAACCGTGATTAACTCATTGACATAACAATGTAGTTAATGAAAAATTATTTACAGGTATTTGCTGGCTACAGAATTACAGAATTCATCATAAACTGCAAAATTCAGCTAAAAACACAATTCATCTTTCCATAGTTAACCCATCTGCAGTCTATGTTTAATTACATTGCTGACGAGTTTGGAAGAGCAGACTGAATAACTGACATAGCCCTAAGGTGATTGAGCTGTCAACAGCCACTAAAGTATGGCCATTCCTCTCCTGCCTGAGGCTTACTGCATCCGTGTTAGCCAAATCAGTGAGTCAAATGAACAAAGAAGTCAAATCAATAAACAAAAGGAGGAAGAAAACAATAGAGAAAAGGGGGAAAGAAGGGATGGAGGAATATATTCTATTGCTTTAGATGCCTGATCTCAGACCAGTTCAGAATAAATCATCTGCTGGTGCAGAGGAGGAAAACATTAGAAAATTCTACTGAGAGATTCTTTTGTGTAACAGCTTGCATGTGTACCAACATAGCTGTAGCATGAATCGTATTCTAGATTGTTTTAACTGTATTGAGTATACTTAGAGCACAGCCAGAACACAGGCTGCAGTGGGCGCATGCAGCTATACCTGGGGGAAAGCTCAGATTTCAATTCAGTTAATTTTCCAGCACTCCTTTTAAAAAGCCCATTCTTACTGGATAGTGACTTGAATTTACAGCACTCTCTGGGTTTACATTTACAATGCTTAACGCACATTAATTCTTTTCAGCTGCCCTGAAAAAGAAACTATATTTTCCCCTTATCACTAAGCTCTGCACCACTGATACAACCAGAAAAAAGCTGAATTTCCTTCTGCCAATTACAGAGTCTGCAGGCAAAGGATTTGTTTCATTCCAAGTAAATGGTTCATGGGGTTGTATAGTGCAAACAGTAACCTTGAGTGTACAAGAAATCTTACAAATGATGTCATGTGTGTTGCTAATACTAGATTCCCTGCTAAGCCAGAGTAAACAGAAAGGATGTAAAAAGAACTGTAGAAGAGATCTCAGTATGAATTATGACCATATCATTTAATCAAGATCACAGTTTACTTTCAGCATTAAGGACCACAGTAGGTAAATGTACTATCTGTAAATTAAAAGCTAATCTATGGAAAATTGTGGCTAAGAGGCATGAATTATTTATTTGCATGTTTAAATGAAGGAAATGGAGGAGAATAAATTGCCCATTTCAGATATTCTAGAAAGAAATATATTTTATTCTCATCCCATTTTCTTCTTTATACTCTTTCACCCAAATAAAGTTGATTGTACTAGTCAAGGCTTTTTGCTAAATAATACTGCAAAAATGATCCCATGTTTTTTTCAGAGCTGGTTATCCTCTAAAGCTCCTATGGACTTTTACTGGGCTTATGTATGTTTAGTGCTATGAAAATCAGGTCCACAATTGCTGCATCCTTCTCTACTGCTGATATTACCTTAAAAACCCTTTGAGAGAGACTGTCCAAAAAGAAACTACAAATTTAAACACTGTTCTGAGAAAAATATCACCAATTATAATTCTTTCTGTGTCTGTATTAAAGTCACAGCAATATTTTTATTTGCTGTATTTTGTATACTCTCACACATAAAAATATGTGCAAAAATGCATGGCTCAATCTGTGCAGATTTTCAGTCTAGCTCTCAAATAATTTATTCTTACTGAGCCAAATTTTGCTTTTCAGAATTCAACTATGTTGCCTACAAATTAAAGATAGGATGTTCTGAAGGTAACAGAATGGAAGATTTTGAAAGTGAGAAAAATGCAATTACAAATCAGTCAGTTTTAATGAAATAAATATTTGAGAAAAGACCCCAGCATTGATAGAAAACAGACCCACATGTAGCAGCTGGGATAGCTTTATCAAGAATAATTCATACCAAACTAATTGTTGCTGAATTGGCTACAGAATAGTGGGCTTTGGGGATTGAAACATAATAGTGGATGTCACATATCTTAAATTTATTAAAGCTGTTTATACTGTCTTAGATGAGATTCCAATAAGCAAGCTAGATGGCAGTTTAGATAAAACCAAGGTAAGGTAGCAGCAAAACTGTTTGGGAAACAAGGTGTTTTCAGAAAGGTTAGATAGTACCTGCCTTCTAGTTGATAGTATCTGACGGTAGAAGGGACACAGATTACCAGATTGACTTCTTATAATTCCTTCTGGTCCAATTTTCTGTTTGTGTGTCGTTGTGTCAGTTGGTGCTGACATTTATAATAACATTGGGAAAAAAAAAAATCTTTACAGACATACATAAATTACTATAGATACTCCATTATTCTCTTGTAGCTCAAGAGAATGGAAAGTTACATTTTGTTTCCCATGCTAAAGTAGACCTAACCATGTTTAATGAAATTGTAACTTCATTTCAGCTTACACCTGTATTGTAATTAGGTTCATTGGCTGTTAATTGCAGTTTAAGTTTTTCTCTGCAAGGCTAATACTGCAGAAAGATAGGTCAAACATCACTAAATTAAAGAGGAAATGGAAAAAGCTAAAAAAATATTGCTACTTTTCCATTTCACCAATGGCAAGTATATTTCAATGGAAATGCATAAACATAAGCATTATTTTTGCGTCATTTTTTCCTTGGCTTTTGATACAGTTGATATTTTTGGTAATATGTTTGGCAGTGTGGAATTTGTAAGACACTTAGATATGGCCTTTAATTTCCTCTTTATTCTTTGATTTCCTTAGTATTTGATAATGATATTCTTTCTGCACATGTGCACCCCCAGCCACATTATATTTTAGTATACTGAAAATCATCTTTAATTTACCATTACACCTAGATGTATTTTTTTTTTTTTACATATTAAATATGTTATTTTTTATTGTCATTTGTCATTCTATGACCAGAATGACTAAATGTAATGGAAACTCACAAATCAGGTTAAATTTTCCTAAGACATAAATCAGGAATTCTTCATAAGTTATTATTTTTTGTATTACAATAGGGAAAGGAAAGGGATGCATTGCAAGTTGAAAATTGTGATAATTTAGCTTTTTTCATTATGCATTACTTATTTTTAATTACTTTATTACATTCTTCCTAGCTTTTTTTCCAGAATGTTTTAGTTTGTAACTGAGAACATGTCTTATAAACACTGAATTTCTTGCCTGATATCTCACTTGCCTTATAAACTGTATACTGTGACCATGAGAAAAGTGTCTAAACAGTAAACTATATTAAAAAAAAAAAAACAAGATGGAAAAGCAATTACTTGCTTTCAAGCCTGCATACTGTCATGGCTAGCATGGTGCACCTTTTGCCTCCTGCCTCACTCTCCTCCCTTGTCTGGAAAACATTACAAAGAAATCTAGATGAGCACCAATGTTTAATTTTCCTCATGCTAAGTTTCAGACTTCTTCACAAAGTGGTTCAGCTGCTGAGAGTGAGAAGGCAATATGAGATTTTTGATTGTCTGTTCCAAACACCAGAGGCCCAGGATTCCATTTAGTGACCCTTCTGAACCTTTCTCATGCAAAAAGTGTTAAGGCTGTCCCTTGTGGCCAAAATGCATTTCTCACTTTCCTTGGAGTTTATTTAGAGAGTTTTAATAGAGCAAGGTACAGACATGGGGTTGTTTCCAGATCTATTTTATTCCAAATTTGTCCTGTTATAGTTGAATGTCCCTCCTTTATGTGAGTGGAATTTATTTTATACTGTCATCAGATATCTGATAATTTGCTCTTTGAACTCCAAAACTAAAGTCCTACAAGCTATTTCCAGAAGTGCTTAAAAATTTTATTTAGATTTTATATAAGGCCACTCCAGCATAAGCTGTAGGTTTTTATCTTTAAGGAAGGACAGATTTTAGTGTAGTACTACATGGGGTTTAATGCAGTAGTACATGTTTTTCCAACATTTTCAAAATAAGTAATTACTTAACTTTTCATCATCATCATTATTATTACTATTTACTTAGTGGCTGCTACTATTTGACACCTCTAAATAAAAAATTAGAATTAATCCTGAAAACTTTCAATTATGGGAAATATTCCATTGTTGCTAACTCTGTGCCATTAGGTACCAAAAAATCAATGAGGATTTTTCAGTCTTTGCTTTTCAAACTAAAAGGGTATGACTAAATCTTTGAGCAGACTGTCAGAGGCTGCTTAATGTCTTGTGGCATTGTGAAATTCCATCCTACAAGCAGTTCAGCTTAAAACCTCTCTAAATCTACATTTTGTTATTGTAAAATAACCAGCCCAACTTCATAAGTACTATTGTATTATCTGTTATTGCTACTTATTTCACTAGAAGGAAACAAAGCTTTCTACTACCCACTCAGTTGCAGAGGGGGAAAATTGTTCTGATGTCCTATCCTTGGATAACCTATCCAAGTGTTTAGATAAGACTTTATCTCTTCTTAGATTAATACTCTTAATCAACATTATTCATATGTCTTGTGAGTATAATATTTTTAATTTGTATCATTAAGGAGTGTGCTGGTTACTCTGAGGGGAGGAATGGTCCATGAAGTTGTGCATACAATCTCTACAGTGGTCTACAAATATAAATGAACTTCACATCTTAGCAGGAAAGCTTTTCTGGCTGAAAATGACATTTAATGCTTGGCAGTAGGGTCTGTTAATGTTTTGGTATGTAATAATCTTAGACTCATGTGTTTCAAGATATTTTGAACCTAGTACTTCAAGTAATATTTATTTTTGCTGTCATCTTTGTTGTACAGCAACTTTTTTCACCCTCCAGTGGTATGTCCACCAAGTTAGGTACTACGATGCTGCTTTGTAGGCTGGGCTAAACATGCGTAAATTGCAAAGTCAAACTGTTAACTGCAGAATTCTGACACACTAAAATGAAATGTTAACGTGTCTGTTCATTTCCCTTAATTAAAAATTTACAAAGCCTTTGTGAGCTCTTTAGGCTGTCAGTAATAGGCATACAGGGGTGTTTGTGTGAGATGAGGAAGTGTGCTGTACACAAGCCCAATAATAGGAAGCACATATTCAGACGGATTCATCTGTTCATGTGTGTGTAACAGACTTTGCTGTTCACAAAAAAGGACTTCAGAACTCAAGCTAGGCTCTAGAAAAGTGTAGTAAAACTCTTGTACTTAAATGGAAAATGAGATTTCATATGAACTGAAACTGTGTTCTCATGAATCGCAGATTCTAGTGGGTTAACTGTCTAGCTCCCTGTGAGGTACAGTGTAAGGGAAGAGAACATTGTGGGTTTTTTTTCTAGCATCTAATCCTCAAAGGTTAAAAAACTATTTTTGTACTCCATCTATGTATAACACATAAGAAGGACAGATCTGTTTAATACACAACTTCAGGCCTGAAGACTTTTTCATGAATAATATAATATTGGAAAACGTCACCTTTCCTTGGATAAAATATTCTGAATGCATTGTTGCAGTGTAATGATATAATCAAGTCTGTCTGTCCTGTTCTTATAAAAATTATGATAGGAGTGGGGGAAAAAAAAAATTCAAAAAATTGAAATATACAGTACCAAGCTGAACATGAAGGACATTGTATTCTTGCTAAACGATTTTATCAACATGAGGAATATGCTTGCTTTAATTTCTGACAATGTCCAATGCTTACTAATCTTATTATTATGGTTAAATAGCAATGGTTCAGTTTGCCGGTAGTTCCTATAGTATTGAACCTCTGAAACCCAATTAGTCACTTGCTTCCCTACTGACCACTGCAGTCTGTTAAAGGTTAACAGTGTTTTTGGATGGTGAGTTAAGCTGATCTTGTTGTGACAAATACTTTCAGAAGGCAATGGTTTTTTGTTTTTCTATTTTTCATATGACATAGTTGCTGTTGCTTTCTACTGTGGCATTTTCAAGAAATTTGAGTTTAATGAGTTTTTAAACTGATGAAGAATAGAAAAGGAAGGGGAAAGATGTGATACCCAGCTGTGCAGGCAGAGCATTGATTTGCCATTTAGAGAGGTTCTTTCGGCCTTACTATAAAATTGTCATGTACAAAAATTAAGCTCATACATACAACTTCGTGATACCAAGTTTATGTATTGAGAGCCATATTGAAGCCTTTTCATTTCTGGAGCAGGGCATCAAGCTCTCTCCTTTCCTAGTGTGCACAGGGAAAGAGGTAAATAATGTGTATTTTTCACTGTTGCTACCAACGAGAGTATTCTTCTTAGGGGTTGACCCTATAAGATAGAAAAGCAAAGGCAATTTTCTTTGTTGTCGTCTAAGTTTTAAGGTGTCTGAACCAAGAGTTTTTATGGTTCTGTTATTGCTTATGGAATTTTTTCTCCTAACATAAAGTCTGTGTGTGCTAGCACTATATGAATACATTCTTTGAGAAATTATGAACAAGAGAAATGTGAACAAGAACATAGCAAAGAAAAGCCTTGATATAATAGCTGATACAGTAGGACTGCTGGAAAGCTTATTTTTGTACTTAAAACTAGTAATTTTTATTTACAATTCCTTGACATTAATGTAACAAATAATGTTCTCTATTGTTCTCCCTTTCCCCTATTAATAGAGAAAATTAATAAGGAAGCAGCATACAAAGTGAGGGTACTGCACATACCTGCACTGTCTGCTACTCATGTGAAGGAATTATAAGTGTACCCTTACAGTCACAAGATCTGATCAGAGTGCATGCTAATCAGTACCAAGTTAAAAGGACTACCTTACAGCTGTACTGTAGGAAAAGAATTATAGAGTCTGTACCTAAGGTCTATGTGCCCTTTCCACTGTGCTCTTCACTGTGTATTTTCTCCTTCTTTTGTATACTACTATCTTGTTAGGTAGTTCCTGACCAAATAAGATCTCCCCCTTAGCTTTCTTTCTAGAGAACTAAGGCTAAACAACCCAGTTCTCTGTCTCTTCTTGTACATAGCTCCAGCCATTTAATTCTCTTGGTAGGTCTCTGCTGAGTTTTCAGAGGGTGAGCAGAAAAACCAGAGGCTACTGCCAGCAGAAAAAAGGGGAAAAAAATAAAATATTTTTGTAGGTTAACTCAACAAGAACCTTTTAATGGTCAAATTGAATTGTTGAATGCCTGAATACATCTTCTATAAAATCTCAAAAATCTGAATGGATGTGAAATATGATTATCTTATCAAAATCTCATACAAATTGGCTAAAACTTATTAATGATTGAGAAGATGAAAATCTAAACTTTTATGTATAGATTTTTTTCAAACTTCATATTGTAATAGACTGTTTAAAGTCTATCCTAAAGTTAAGCAAAGCAGTTTGTCTAGCACATGGTTAAAAGAACATTCTCATTGCTTGCCACATCATTTGCAGTGTCTCTGGGATATTTGGCAAAGAGAGGAACATACACTGCAATAAAGCAAGGGGAGAGCATATAAAGTTCTAGGTTCACATATAGGAGATACAGCAAAGAAAATGTGTGGGCTTCACTGTGTTCTTATGTAACAGTTTTGAATCCAAATAACCCACATTTATCAAATGCAGAGCTTCTATAAGTCATGTCATCAAGAATATGCTGAAGTTTATATCTACACTCTTGAGTTTTCCTAATTATAAATCAAGCCAATATGAAAAGCAGTACTAGCAAAAGGTAGGGTTTTTTAAATAGCTTTTTGTCTTTTATTTCCTTTCCCATTTTATTCTCTATGTAGATTAATCCACACAATTGTACTTGTGATACATTCAAGGTTTTTTAGTTAAGATTCCGTCTATGTGAAGCCTAAGAATAGGGGGAAAGAGGAGATGGAAGATTTTCTGAATCATTGCCTAATGAAGTGGCACAAGGTGATCAGGTTAATGGCGCTAGTAATTAATATGGTTAATTCTGAATCATGAGCCAGGCATAGTATTTTCCATTGGGAAAACAAAGCAAAACAAAACAAACCTACAAACAATTTTGTAGACAAACAGGTACTGACCTGAACTTTAGGCTTCATGTGCGAGTTTGTAAAGTTTAACTGTCTTACATCTTTATTTTTCATACAATTTTTATCCAATGTTAATAAGCACCTAATAAGCAGCATTGCAAACTATTGCATTTTATATTGAGCAGTAACTTTAAAAATGACTGCTATCAGAAATATGGTTTTTTTCTTAGATACCCACAGGAGTCTAATGAGTAGAAGTATCTCAGAGGGCACAGTTTGGGTCTCATTATTGTTTTTCACCTTTATCCACATTCTAATGCTTACAAGCCAAAGTAAGCCTCACACACCTCAAAGAGACCGCTCTCCACCTTCAAAGGGTGATTATTTCTCATTTAAGCTCTCTATTCTTACATTTATCAGTCTTTCCGTCTGAATGAAGATCAGCATGTAGGCTTCATTTGAATAAGCTAAAAAACAGCTACTATTAATATTAACAAAAGAATCTGACTATCACTTTTAAGGTAACTTGAAATAAACTTTTTATATTAACTGAAATACATGCAGAATTGTAAGTGTTCAGATTAGTCATGTAACCACTGATTTCCTTCCCTGTTGCATTTGACTGTTCAAATTGAGCCTGGAGGTGTTCAAGGGGAGATTGGACGTGGCACTTGGTGCCATGGTCTAGTTGTGAGGTCTCTTGGAACAGGTTGGACTTGATGATCCTTGGGGTCTCTTCCAACCTTAGTTACTGTGATATTACTGTGATATTAGTTTAAAACAGCAGTTTAGATTTAGACCCATTTTAAAAGTCTGATATGTTTAAAAGATTCAGTTAAATGATAATAAGGACCACTCATCCACACTAGCTTTTTAGGATGAGATTAATACATCATTACACTGTAATAATATACTAATGATTTTGGAAGTCCTTTTTCAATGTTTGAGATCAGTCCTCAGTCTTATGAAGAAAGATACATGTTTCTTTTCAGGTGGTTATAGTATGTTACCTCATCATTCAAGAGGAATTGATGAATACTTGCATTTACACTAATACATGGTATTTACTGATGTAAACATGAATGTTGGCAGATAACAAATACATGGGGGGTTTCATAACTTTGGTCTCTTGGAGCTTTGCTTTGTGGGTGAATCTGGATGATTCTTGTTTCTGCATCATCTGCATCTTTTTCCATAGAGTTGTTTTTAATAGCTCATTCCTTTCAACAGGTACATGTTGAAAGACATTGAAAGATGCAGCACAACATGTAATAGATTATGTAGAGTTTTTAAGTTTATTGCTTAGAAGGTCTTTTCAGAAGGATCTAGTGATATAATTTCAAGATACACTAGGTTACAGATGTTTTAAGTAAATATCAAGTTGGAAGTGAAACTATTAGTGTTGCCTTGATTCAATAATTTGCATATGTCTTAGTGATATATGCCTGCATATAGAATAATGTCTATAGAATAATGGTTGTAAAGCACTTTCAGGTGCCATTATAATCAGCCATGCAGAAATCAGAATAGTAATTAGAGAAAAAAAAATTCCTTCTCTTGCTTAAGCAAGGTAAGAAAATACTTTTGAATTCTGTATTTTGCTTCAGAGATAGAATTGCATAAGGCAAGTGAATTCTATTATCTACAAAACTCCTATTTAATACATTTTAAGTTCTTTCAATGTAATTTACATGACGGTAGAGAGGCCTTTCACTGAGAAATTTTTGGAACAAGTAAATGAGAAGTAACTCATGCCTGCAAGGATTTAGAACAAGAGTTAAGTAAGTTTGTGGTTTGGGTTTTGTTTGTTTGTTGTTTTGTTTGGAGTTTTTTGTTTGCTTTGTTTTTTAAAAACAAACAAAACCCCCAAATAAACACAAAACCAAAATAAAAATCCCAGCACCAAATCCCCAATTTTTGGTGACTGAGGAATGTGCATAAGCAGGGGAAACATCCTGACCAGTGCCTTCAAGTTAGACAGAAGTAGATACAGAATTGAGATGAAGACTACCTTATGATGAAATTTGTCTTCTCTACAGTGTATTCTATACAGCATAGCATTTTTCCCAGTTTGGTTTATTTATTGCTAAAACTAATAAATACTCTGTTACTTCTGAAAAATAGTTGAAAAAATTTAGTCCTGAAAAACAGGAAAAGTAGAAAATATAAGGAGCCATCCATTTGATTGGAGGAAATTGAAAAAAGAATGTAAAATGTACAAAACTGGAACTTCATATATGATTTATTCATCCTCATTAATTAGGCTTAGAAATTATCTCATTTTATAGTCTGGAGAGACAGCAGTGCAATATTCAGATTTTTTTACATAAATGTAGAAGCAAAAAATGTATTTCCTTTCAAGCAAGCCTGCTGGATGGGAATAGCCATTACAGTCAACAATGAGGCAATGAATCTGTGCCTAAAGCAGTGTAGTAAGGCTTTTCATAACTTTTTGTATGCATAGTAAAGAGTAAATTTGCTGGAGCATCCACAGAGATTTAAATTAATTTCAGAAAGAAAATTATTACATTAATTTGTTTTCTACAAATATAATTTTGAATTAGTTATTCAGTATGGTTTTCCCAGATGCCTTTAATAAAATGATAGAGATGGGCTTATGGGGAGAATCTTAATTGTTCAGCTTTCCATTTCTGTTTGGCTCATTTTGAAACTTAGTTACTAGTGGGAAATAGCTGAAGTAAATGAGTGTTTGTGAGCTGTAGTGCCTAATTCTAAGCTTTTGCTTGAGCTTGTTATATGATTAGTAGATGTTTGTGAACCCAGAATGTTTTAGTTTCTATCAAAGTAGTGTCCTCCATGGACCTGTGGTTCAGAAACAATTTCACTCTATGTAATAGCTATGGTTTGAAGTTTGTAATTCTTTTGACCTTAAAAGTGAAGTGTGTTAATATAAAACATAATATTGCAGCTGATGTTACTATGACTTTTTTGCATAGGATTTCTTTATATTAATGTTTAAAACGTGCAGTGTTTATGGTACAGAAGAGAGTAAACGAAGAATGGTCAGTTCTAAAACACAAAAGAAGAATGAGGATTTTTCACCAGAAGGACATAATTATACAGACCACTGATAGAATAATTTATGATTTCTTCCACAGATTCAAAGTTGTTTATTCATTTGTTTTTATTATTTCTGCAGATATTTTTCCTAATGCTGCTGATTATGATAAGTGACTGTAACTGTTATGATTACTCTTATTCTTCCTTCCTCACATGACTGTTCAGAACTGCACACTTTCAGCTAAGCTTGAAGACTTTTGTACATAGACTCTAAGTTTTTGCATTGTTCTGTAGACAGACTTGAGCAGGAAATGCTTTCTGTAATTTGAAGCCTACTTCTTTCCTTCTGTTTCTATGAAAGAAAGAAAGAATGAAAATAGATTTTGTGCTTTGAGACAAGTCCTTTCAAACACATGAAAGAGAGTGCACCAAATACGCAATCTCAGCTGTTTCTGAATAACCCAGTAGTAGGATACTCACTTGGGATGTAATCTGGACTGGAGATGACATGAGTATAGTCTTTGTTTTTTGTTTTTAATCTTTGTCAAAAACAAAAATTAATTTTAAGAACAGAATAGAATAGAATAAACCAGGTTAGAAGAGACCATCAAGATCATCGCATCCAACCTATCATCCAACACCAGCTAATCAACTAAACCATGCAACCAAGCACCCTATCAAGTCTCCTACTGAACACCTCCAATGATGGTGACTCCACCACCTCCCTGGGCAGCCCATTCCAATGGGCAATCACTCTCTCTGTATAGAACTTCCTCCTAACCTCCAGCCTAAACCTCCCCTGGCACAGCTTGAGACTGTGCCCTCTTGTTCTGGTGCTCGTTGCCTGGGAGAAGAGACCGACCTCCACCTGTCTACAACCTCCCTTCAGGTAGTTGTAGAGAGCAATAAGGTCACCCCTGAGTCTCCTCTTCTCCAGGCTAAGCAGCCCCAGCTCCCTCAGTCTCTCCTCATAGGGCTTGTGTTCCAAATCCCTGACCAACTGTGCTGGGTTGAGGCAGCCCCCTTCCTGGACACAGGAAGTGAACACACCAAGGGGCACCCAGCTCAAACTGCAACACCAACTTTGTTGCCCTTCTCTAGACACATTCCAGCAAGTCAACATCCTTCCTAAACTGAGGGTCCCAAAACTGGACACAGGACTCATGGTGTGGCCTAACCAGTGCAGTGTACAGGGGTAGAATGACCTCCCTGCTCCTGCTGGCCACACTGTACCTGATGCAGGCCAGGATGCCATTGGCCCTCTTGGCTGCCTGGACACACTGCAGGCTCATGTTCATTTACTGGAATTACTCTGACCCATATCAAGGATTCCACATTCCCATTTTCCATTTATCTGAAACATTTCCATCAAGTTTATTTGAGATCCAGCACATTTTAGGTGACATCAGTTTTCTTAGCAGTATGGCACACAAGACCTGTGGTTTGTAGCTTCAGAGGCTTGCTGGCTGTGACTAGTTTTGCAGTGTATGTGTTATGAATAATGACCATGTGTTGGTGACTGGTTTTATCCCCATGATTTTTTTCCCTCCTGAAAGCAGAAAATACAGCTTTTGGACAGTATTTATTTGCAACTAAGGCAACAGGATTTTGGAATGGATTTATTGTACAAGATCATGTATAACTCAAAATTGGAACTAGAATCATTTTCCTCTTCGTGGATGTCAATATTAAAATGAAATGAAATTGTGTAGAGTTGGAAATGGGTATTTCTGGAGTTTTGTGGTAAGATGTTTCTGTGCGTAAACAAAGAAGTTCTGGAATCAGGTGTCTAAAAACAAATCTGTGTCGTCTGTAAAATATATATTCAGTAATTTAAAAGCAATGTGGATTATACTCATTTGTGGGCAATGCATGAACCTTTTAAATCAGAGCAAAGCTTTTCTGCTTGTGCTTTTTCAGTCTTTATTTTCCAAGACAAACCTGTTGCATCTTCCTCAAGTCATTATCCTTTGCTTTATTAAAAACACGACAAACCAAACTTTTCCAGGGAGTTGCAGGTTTTGTCTTCTTTTAAATTAGGTTTAGTTCTTAATCTAACTGAAATTTAAAATGGTCTCTTTTCAAATCTAGAATATTGCTATAAATAGAAATGGTACAGTCTAGTCACATTGTTTCTGAAAGTTTAGCCTTCAACATATGGCTAAGGTACACCAGTAGGGCACTACAATAAATTTTCTCTTTTGCAGATAGCTGCTGTGCTTCTTATTGGCATAATATTGAATGTTAGCCTTTTCTGTCCTGCTCCTATTGGGAGGATAAACAAGGAGGATGATTTTCTCTGTGGCTCCTAGGCTTTTTGACCTCTAGGTTCATTTAAAGATACGGCCTTTGTCTAATCATGAATTGTTTTTAAAACTCAAGATTTCAAAGAAAATATTTATGAGAGTTAATTTTTTTTATTATTAGGTTTTTTTACATCCTTGCTATTTCCAATGTGACTGATGTTCCACTCTGAGGGGAGGGGGTTGTTATCAGTAGTTTTAAAGGAGATGAAAGGGTGGTGCTAACCTTATTATAAAGCTCAAATTAGGCCACAAATTATTATATTTGTACGTATCTGAATTAAAATTGTCATTTAGAAGTTAGACAATAGATGCAGTTTCTGTGTAATGCCTGTGTACCAAGCACAGCCACATTTGGAGAGTAACTTCAACACAAAAGGTTTCAGTGCAGTAGATCCTGTATTTTACTGTGAACTACATGCAGTTTGTCATTTAAGTTTGTATTAGTCATGTTAGATCTGAAGATGTTTGGGGCCATTAATGTTGCTTGTGTAGCTGAACAGAAATCAAACAAGGGAACAAGTACAGCAATTATACAAAGATTTTTCATCTGCAGATTATTGTGGGTTTAATATAGAAAAAGTATCTTTCATTGCCTCTAAAAAATAGAAGATGCATCATCATCTATAAGTTGGGAAATCAGCATGAATACGATTGCATGCAGTTTAAAATAACTGACTGGTTTTGTGTTTCTTAGATGCACTTCCCATATGTCCTATTCTTCTTTTATACTGTAGTACCAATGTGAGGTATCTAGTATGAATTTTGAATACAATTCTTTGCATTTGTGTGCTATCCTATGGCAGAATGCGTCTGCATATGTCTGAAGGTTACCATACGTGGAACAGAATTTGAGTTATCAGCCTATCCAAAAGGATGGAAGTCCCATATATTAACATACATTGCTTTTGGATTGTTGCAGTCTGTTCCTTGAGTTCTAAATTTTGGAGGGAGAGATTGTCAATGTCATTTGGGATTATTTTTTTTTTTTTTTCAATTATTTCAAAGTATCTTGGAAGTGTTGGGTATAAGAGATCTCAGAATTCAGGTGATTTTTTTCCAGCCTCTTACTGGGAATAGGACTGTTGCCAGCATTAGGCCACTTTAGCTATAGAGTTTTTTCTGCTCAACTCTACAAAAGCTTTAAGGGTTGGAGGTTCCACAACCTCCAGGACTATGACACCTTCCTAGTGAAGAGTCATCATGTCACAGAAGAAAACCTTCCTAATTTTGTCTTTGAAATTCCAAGCAACTATGGCTATTTTATGTTGCTACTTCAAATAATTTAGCTTTGTTTCTTCCTGCAGTACATTTTCTCAACTACCAAATGAAAATTCTGTTGCCACAGCATCAATTTTTTTACTGAAGTCAAGGCACATTACTTATGTGGCTCTCCTGCCATCTATGTAACCAGTCATTTCACCACAGAAGGTGAAGTTGACATGTGACATGCCTTTAGTTAAGCACATGTTGACTGTTCCAAATTACCTCCTTGTCCTTCATGCACTTAGAAATTGAAACCAAGAGGATGTCCCTCGTAATCTTCCCAGGGACCGATATCTCTGTTCAAAGCTGCAGATATGAACATCAGCAAAGCAATCATTCTCAAAACTAGTTCATCACACCTTGAAAATCTAGGTCCCATGATAGTATTAGCATATATTACACTGCTTGCAGTAAATTAACCACCTTTGTGATGCTGATCAGTGGCACAATAGTAAGAGGATATGTTCAGCTTTTCAAGATCTAATAGTTTAGTTACAACTGTTGTGTTGTTGAGACTGATAAAATGTATTTCTCCACTATATTTAAGGCAGATTTTCAGATGGAGGCATTTACATAGATAGATAGGAAATAAAGCTTCTAAGAAAAAGGAATAAAGCCATTGTCATAGTAAATATTACTATTGTTCTCATTATAACTAATATTCAATATTAAACCCCTTGTCAATAATATTTAATTCAAATCATGATGCTAAGTATAGAATTACATACTGAGATAATTCATTAGAAGTTTTTTAAGTAAGTTGAATAAATGTGCCTCAGAGAATGTATCTGATGAATCTGTAAGAGTGTTTAAATTAGATCTGTAAAGTATTATGAAAAATCCACAAGGGGGACACAATTAGACAAATAAACTGTTCAAGGCTGGGAGCTACTGAGCATTTATTGTACAGTGCTTTCTTGTATACTGCTTATGCAGAATGGGTGAATGACCAAAAGTATCACTATGCAGACTTTAAAAGATATTAAGCAGAGGTGAGGGCTGTGATAATTAAAAAAATACATTAAAAAGGTCCCTCATAATTAATTTTCTAGTGTTTGCCTACATGTTATTACTATACCTCCAAACTAATTAAATGTGGGACAAATGATTATTCATGTGTTATAAAGTGTGAGCCCATTCATAATCTGGTTGTCTTTTCCTAAACACACACATCAGGAAGGGCCTTAAAGATCATTTAGTTCCAACGCCCTAACATGGGCAAGGACATCCCATTAGATCAGGTTGCTCAAACCCCCTTCCAACCTGTCCTCAAACATTTACAGGGAGGAGGCATCTACCACTTCCCTGGGCAACCTGTTTCATCACCTTCATGGTGAATAATTTCTTCCTTTTATCTAATCTAAATCTACCCTCTTTCAGTTTAAAGCCATTATCCCATGTCCTCTTACTAAATGATGTTGTAAAAAGTCCCTCCCCACCTTTCGGTAGGGCCCACTTTAGGTAGTGGAAGTCTGTTATAAAGTCTCCCTAGAGCCTTCTGTTCTTCAGCCTGAACAACCCTCTCTCTCAGTCTGTCCTCATAGTGGAGGTGCTCCGATCATTTTTGTGCCCCTCCTCTAGACTCACTCCAAGAGCTCCACATTGTTGTTATGTTGGGGGCCCCCAGTTGCTGAATGCTGTACTCCAGGTGGAAGAGAGAGAGAATCAGTTCCCTCATCCTGCTGACAACACTTTTGATGTAGCCCAGGGTACACCTGGCCTTCTGAGCTACAAGGGCACATTGCCAAGTCATGTTTCGATTTTCACCAACCAGCACATGCAAGTCTCTCTACAAGGATTGTTCTCAATCCACTGATCACCTAGTGTGCTAGAACTGGGATTGTGCTGCCCCAAGTGCAGAACCTTGCACCTGGCCTTGTTGACTTTCATGAGGTTTGCATTTTTCAGGCCTGTCAAGGTCCCTTTGGATGTCATCCCTTCCCTACAGTGTATCAGCTGCAACATTCAGTTTAGTGTCCTCTGCAGACTTGCTGAGGGCGCACTCAATCCCACTGTCCATATGGCCAATAGATGTTAAACAGCCTGGTCCCAATACTGACTGCTGAAGAATGCCACTTGTCACTGATCTCTGCTTGGACTTCAAGACATTGCAACTCTTTGAGTGCAACTGTCCAGCCAAGTCCTTATCCACTAAGTGGTCCATCCATCAGATCCACATCTCTTCAGTTTAGAGACAGGAATGTCATGTGGGATAGTGCCAGATATTTGGCATCAGTTCAATAGATTACATTGCTATTTGTTTATGCACCAACACTGTGACCATATCATAGAGGCCATGAGATTTGTCAGGTGCAGTCTGTCCTTAGTAAATCCACATTTCCTGTCACAAATCACCTCCGTATTTTCCACGTGTCCTAACATAGTTTCCAGGAGGATCTTCTCCAGAGGTGAGACTGTCTGTCCTGTAGTTCTCCAAGTAATCTTTTTGTCCTCTTTTTAAAAATGTGGGTTATATTTTCCCTTTTGAAGCCAATAGGAACTTCACTGGACTGCCATGACTTGCAAATACCGTGGATAGTGGCTTGGCCACTCAATCTGCCAATTCCTTCTGGACTCATCAAGTCCCATGAACTTGTGCATCTTCATGTTTGTTAGATGATCTGAAACCTAATCTTCTCCTAAAATGGGTGGGGTTTTATTCTCCCATCCCATGCCTTTGCCTTCTTCAGCTTGGGCTGTGTGGCTGGAGCACTTGCCAGTGAAGACTGAGTCAAAAAAAGTCATTGAATACCTCATCTTTCTCTGTAGCACAGGTAACCAGGTCTCTCTTTTCTTTATTCTGGATAGGGCCTATGTCTTACTGTAGACTTCCTTTTATCACTGACATAGCTATAGAAGCTTTTCTTGTTGCTGTTGACATCTCTGACCAGATTAAATTCTGTCAGGCCTTTGGCTTTCCTAACCTGATTCCTTGCTGCAGGAATAATTTCTCTGAATTTCTTTCAGGTTACCTGTCCTTGCTTGTACTGTCCTTTTTGTGTTTGAGTTTGTCCAGGAGCTCAAACCTTTTTGTGTTTGAGTTTGTGCAGGACTCCTTAGTTTTTTTGCTTGCTTTCTTTGTTGAATTGCTCCTGAGCTTGGAGTAGGTAAGTCTTGAATATTAACCAGCTTTCCTGGGTCTCTCTTTTCTCAAGGGCTTTATCCCATGGTACTCTGCCAACCAGGTCCCTGAAGAGGGCAAATACAGCTCTCTGGAAGTCCAGGGTCATTACTTTTCAAATACAGAACATCTGAAAATACATTAAACTGTGAAGCCTGGAGGTCTAGATGTTAACTTTCCCTCTTATAAATGTATTTTTGCAATTGTTTTTAGTGAGGTATACTTATTTTTCCAATGGTTATTACTTCATAGTCTGTGTGAACAGACTGAAAAGCAAAACTAGCAAAGTTTGTAGTATAATATCTCTTCCTAGAAATTAGTCACTATTAACAGATTATCAACAAAATCCATCTGAAAACTTTTCCTGGGTCAGAATGTACCTATGCTTCTCTGGTAGGAGTGGTTGTTTGAATCTTAAAATCCTGTAATTCCCTAGGGAGCCACTCCTTCTCCCTTTCACGCTGCAGAGGTAAGAATCCACCTGCCTCAGTGAATCAGCAGTATCCACTTAACCTCTTCTCAGCAGGATAAGCACCTGCAAACAGCATGGGGTATTGCTGGGAAAATTATGAACCTGCTAGGTTATATGTTAACTGTGATTAATATTTGGTATTACTGTTTCAATATGTAGAAGGCATTACCGCTGTTGAAAAACTGCCTTAACTCCAGCTGCTGTTCCTACAGAGATCACTCTCATTTAGAAGATGCCGTTTTGCACTGCTTCTACCAAGAAAGGAATCGGAAGCATATTTCAGGGGTTAGGAAAAAAATGAAACTGTTAAAATACTCATTGTATAATTCAGGCAGGATTCAAGTTTGCATACATTCTTTGTGAAACTTTAGAAGTAGGGACATTGCATCTTCTAAAGTGTGTGTGATAGTTTGTGGGGATACTTATGTTAGTTTCAGGACAGTACGCACAGTACGATCATGAGAACACAGTGGTGTCTTCTGTTTTCATCAGAACCGCCCTTTTCCCTTCACTAAAAGAGCAGTGCTGTTTCCTTAAGCATTATGTTTTATATAAATGCATCAAGTATCTCAACATTCTTGGTCATGGTTATTTAATCTTTAGTTTGATCCTACTTTCTTATAAAAAGCTTCTACATCCATGTTAGTAAGCCAAATTGCTTTTTAATATCACTCCTTTTTTTTTTTTTAAGAAGCCATCATGTGCCTGCTTTTGAAAGGTAGCAGGCTGATTTTGTTGTCCCTGTGAATCTCCATTCCACATTCAGTGGGCGACCAGAAACAGAATTATGCTAACACATGGAACATTTCCTGGTACTCTTAACATGGATGTGCTTCTCCTTTCAGTGATTTTGTATATAGGTTACAGTGATTGTGGAAGTTGCAATGTGAAGAAACAACACCAAATGCATCATGGTTTCAATAAACAGAAGCTGGCAATAGCATTTTTAGTGATTACAGGAGCTGAGAAAAAAAAAAAGAACCAACCAACCAGTATTGACAATGCCCCTCAATCTGACCATATCCTGAGAGGATACAGGGTTGGTGACAGATGCTCTGCTGATTGCAACTTAATTGAAATGGCCTGGCTCCTTGATCTAACACAACTTCAGTTTTAACCCATGCTTCTGGAAAGCGTCCACAGTTTGGAAGTGGTTTCTTTCTTTTTTTGTAATGTATTCAATGAAAGAGCTAAAAAATGAAAAGCATTTACTGACAATATACACACACATGAGTTATCAGCTGATAACCTTCAGGTAGCCCAGCAACTTCTATTTTTATGTAAGATGTAAAACCTATAAAATTTAGAAGTATTTAAGAAGAAAATTAATAGTGCAAGATTTAGTGCAATTTTTGCACTTCAACATCTGGAAGAAAACACTATCTAGCCCTTCACCACAATTTTATAAATGAATGAACAGGAAGACAGACAAAAAACCCCCAAAGCATCAAACAAAAGACCCCAATCCAAACAAACCAGCACAACCCCTAAACTTCTGCTAATAATTGAAACAGCTAAAGCATGTTTTCTAACAGCAATATTTGGGAAAAGAATATAGTTTTCCAGAGTAGCTAAACAAAGAAGTAGACACTCTCAGGCTGCGCCAGATGAGGTTTAGGTTGGATGTTACAAGAAGTTCTATACAGAGAGAATTGGAATGGGCTGCCTGGGGAGGTGGTGGAGTCACCATCATTGGAGGTGTTCAGGAGGAGACTTGATGGGGTGCTTGGTGCCATGGGTTAGTTGTTTAGGTGGGTTGGATTGGTTGATGGGTTGGATGTGATGATCTTGAAGGTCTCTTCCAACCTGGTTGTTTATTATTATTTTATTTATTCTTAGCTTATAGAGCATAAATTGAATATGCTTTCAGAACGTGAGGATTTCTAACAAAAACCTATGGTCTAGCTAGGATTAGAGCAGCTACTGGGAGAGGAGGGAAATGTGTACTTTTGGATACCTTATGATAAGATGTCAGCCAGGAGATTCTACTTAGATATATTATAACCAAGAAAGTGTCCAGTTGTACTTTAGCTTGTTATGACTTGTCTTTAAATTCTTTGTGTAAAAGGTATTTGCAATTTAGTATTTCACAACTTTTTTTTTTCCTCAGAGCTATATTCTTTTTGCAGTTATATTGAAAATACATAAAATCTCAAAGTCTTCTCTTTGAAAAGTTACTAAAAATTAAGCTGCTGCAGTTAGAGGCCATTGGTTGTTGTTCATTATTATTTTACTACTACTGTAGGTTTTAGGTATTCCATTATATTATGTACAGTTAGCCTACAGGTAGCAGTGATGTGGACTCAGTTCTTTCTATGGGTGTAAAACTTCTGTGTATCTCCTAAAAACATTTAAAGAACCTCATTTACATGGAGCTTACTAAAAGGGGTTAAGGTATTGTCTCTTTGAACAGATTATTTTCTGAGAAGAAACTTGGGACAAATAAATGCAGCTCTTAGTGGCTCCCTCCGTAAAACAGGTGTTCATCACTGTGTAATTTCCCTTGGCGATACGTGCATAATATTACTACAATAAATACAGAATATATACATACTCATAAGCACTATTTACTGATACACTGCTAATTAATTTTTTATGCATAGATGCAGCACTCTTGAAACATGTTCTAGGAATTGTTATTTTATGGCTTTTGTCATCTGAGTGTGCCCAAATATTTGGCATATTTTGTCATTATATGGAATATGCATTCCTTCAGCAGAAGTGCTGGGCAGCTGTAAACTTAAAATGCAGGTATCTTCTAGCCAGGAACAGTGAAATTCAACTATTTTTTGCAGTGAGATGGGTTATCTTAAAAGGCAACACTTTTTCCTTAAGTAGGAATAGAATAGAATAGAATAGAATAGAATAGAATAGAATAGAATAGAATAGACCAGGTTGGAAAAGACCTCAGAGATCATCAAGTCCAACCTATCACCCAACACCATCTGATCAACTAAACCATAGCACCAAGTGCCTCATCCAGGCTCTTCTCAAACACCTCCAGGGATGGGGACTCCACAACCCCCCTGGGCAGCACATTCCAATGACCAATCTCTCTTTCTGGGAAGAACTTCTTCCTAACATCCAGCATAAACTTCCCCTGGTGAAGCTTGAGGCTGTATCCTCTTATTCTGCTGCTGCTTGCCTGGGAGAAGAAACCAACCCCCACCTGGCTACAACCTCCCTTCAGGGAGTTGTAGAGAGCAAGAAGGTCTCCCCTGAGCCGCCTCCTCTCCAGGCTAAGCAATCCCAGCTCCCTTAGCCTCTCCCCACAGGGCTGTGCTCCAGACCCCTCCTGAGCCTCCTTGCCTTTCTCTGGACACCTTCAAGTGTCTCAATGTCCTTCTTAAATTGAGGAGCCCATTCCATTTTCAGGCTGCCCTACCCTGAAAGCAGGTGGAGCTGGAGCCTTGTATCAGCCTTGAGATATGATCTGTCAGCCCCAGGCTGTGTGAGGTCAGCAGTCCATGCCATGGTTCAAGTATGCTCTGGGGTAGGACAATCCTCTCTTGCCATATCCCAGCCACTGGGCACTGAAGCACAAGCACTGAATTTCAATTGTAAAGTTATTGCTTGGTGATGCATATATCTTATAAACACAACAATTTTATAAAATATGTGATTCTGTGTAATGGGTTGGGGCAGATCCCCTCCCCACCACAGGCAGAAATAACGACTCAGGCAAACGGATTGCAAAAGTGATGGAAAATTTAAATAGGAAAACAACAATAAACAACAATGAAAGTTTTACAGAGACCCACAAGCACCATGACAAAGAGAGAGATCCCAGAACATACCCAAGAACATCCCATCCCCACCTGGGGGTACACCCAAACCCCACCCCAGGGCTCTTTCCTCCCCCCCCCGACCCCAGCCTTGGGCCTGGGCAGGCCCAAGGGAGGCAGCTCACGCCATTTTACCTAGGCAGCAGCAGGGGACGAAAGAGCAAGTGAAGACCCCGCATGGACTTTTTATAGGGGAGCAGGGCATTAGGGGAATGGAATACCTGGTCCCTGTGACCACCCCCTGGCTGGGCCCACCCCTTGGGACCTCCCAGGTGTGGCCTGCGTAGTGGCATCTGGGCTGGCACCCAGCCTAAACCACCACATTCTGTTAAGCATACCTCCAGCACTGTACTGTGAATGTACATGGATTTCATCCTGCTGATAATATTGGTGCACTTTATAGTGATTTAACTCCAGTAAATAACTGACAGGGAAAAGCACGTCCTCTTTAAACCTATGGTAGGTTTTGAAACAAAATCCTGTAAGTGCAAGCAGTTTGTACGCACAATGAAGCATGATTTTGGATCACATTAACACTTATATCTTAGGTTTTTTTTACCGTATTTTTATATAAGTTGTAAACCAGGCTTTGTTCTTCTTTAGTATTGTCCCAGTGCTTTTATTTCTTGTTACCATTGTAAGGTTGCAAATATTTTTAAGTTGTATACAAAAGCACTTAGCACGTGTTAATATGGTTACCGATCTTCCTTCTCGGTCATTCATCTAAGTCCTGACATTAGGGCACTTGCTGATAGACTGTGAAGATGTCAGGTTTCATCAGTTCCATACTCTTTTGGATAAAAATGTTTTTGCTGTTAGTTTGCAGTAAGAGTATCCTACAAAGTTTAGACAGCTCTACAGAAAAGGCTTAATCTTTCTAAGAAAATTGAAATGTGTCAAGGAGTCTTTCAGACATACTGTTCCTTTTCTGTAGTTACTGAGTCATGGCACCAAGGGAAAAGTAGTATGTGTCACTATGGAAGTGGCTGATTTACTCTGGGTTTGTCCTCTTGCCATTTATTAGCCCTGTCAAAATAGGGTAGAATATATTTTTACATCACAGGTTTTTTTCTGATCATAGAACTGGTAAGAGTATTATAGTTTCTTTACTATTTCTAGCAGAGAATTCCTGTTAGACATGACATGAAGATAGGTTTCAAAATACTGCTGTTTAGCAATTTATGTACAGTAATATAAGATATTTTTCCTGATCAAAGTGTGAAAACAAAACCAGAGCAGTGGATACAGCTACACTTTGTCAGTATTTCACCTTGTTGTTGCTGTTGTTGTAGGAGATAGGAATGATGTTTAATCAAAGACCAAAGAAGGTCTAAGTAGTGTGTAATTTATGCAGAGTGGCATTCCCAGATGCTTGAAGTTACGAGTTCTTTCATATGTGAGCAAGAGGATATGAGCTGCATGGAGACTAAAACTTCCTTAATGTCTAACACCTACATATAATCATCACTTTGGAAAAAAAATGTATAGGACCAAGAAAAACAAAAGTAATCAAGCCTGTTAAAATATCTGCAACAATAAGCATGTAAAGTCATGTTAAGATACCATTCAATTTGAAAGTAAAGTATTGAAGACAGTAACATCAAGTCCAATGCAATCAGGGTTATTATTTTTTTTTCTTAAATTCATCAGACACTGAAAGAAGAATCAGCAGCAATTTAAACTGTTTGGATTTTATAAACATCATTTTTGCACTGATACCACAGATTTTTTTTCAGCTGAGGTTTAAAAATGTAAAAATGTTAAGATATTTTTCTCTGTAGCTTTTTCAGCTAATTTATTGCTTGTAAAGCAGAAAACAAAACCTCTACAGGTCAGATACATGGCACAGTTACAAGAAGGCTGGGGAGGGACTTCTCAGGATATCAGGTAGCAATAGGACTGGGGGGAATGGAATGAAGCTGGAGGTGGGGAGATTCAGGCTGGATGTGAGGAGGAAGTTCTTCACCCTGAGAGTGGTGAAGCCCTGGAATGGGTTGCCCAGGGAGGTGGTTGAGGTCCCATCCCTGGAGGTGTTTAAGACCAGGCTGCATGAGGCTCTGGCCAGGCTGATCTAGTGTGGGGTGTCCCTGCCCATGGCAGGGGGATTGGAACTAGATGATGCTTGTGGTCCCTTCCAACCCTGACTGATACTATGATAATATTAGAACTTTATAACTTTCTTGTGCAGTCCAAACTCTACTTGATTTGAAATAATAAAATTTACATGCTTATTTAGCTGCTAGTAATTTTAAGTTATCAACAGAAGCTGCACTCAATTACAGGTTTGCTAATGATCTCTGTAGAACTGATCTGGATCCACATACTTCACTCTTAATTAATTCAAAACAGCATGAATGATAAAATGTTTGTTCAGTCTAGTAGAAGCTAGTGCTATATCTGCTGCAGTCGACTCGTACTTCATGTATAAAAATTGTCTTTAATAACAATAAGCATCATTCAGTTTCAAGTATTTGCTGTGAAATCAGAATTAAAGGTTAGCACAGCTGGGCAGACACTTACGGATATGTCTCCAAATCCATATATGATATAAAGAGAGTGAAATGAGAAAGATACTAGCCCTGAATTGTATTATTTGTAGTTCACCATATTTCATCACAACATAATAATTTCTACTAATCTAGAAAAGTCTTTCTTTTCCAGTAGAAAACAGAAACTGAACAGGTATCTTTAGAAATGTTGTTAAATTAATTAATTATCTATATTTGGCAGTTACAACAGTGTGTGTGTTCTGATAAAGAAGCAGTGGGTTGTAAGTGTATTGGAACACTGGGGGATGCTAATTAGATGGTGAGAGATAAAATGTATTTTTTTTCCAGAAAGTTTTTATGCTTGTGCAGTTTGTGGCAAATAACATAGCAGGCATGCAGGGTATTCCTGTGTACTAGAAACCATTTCTTGTTGAAGATGACAAGACAGAAAGCACACTTTTCCATTCAGTCTAAAAATATGAATGAGTAAAGCTTATCAGTGGGCTGAAAAAAAAACCCATGAGTTGTCTGCACTTCAAAAGTTCCCAATATTCAAGTAGTGTATCCTTGTCTTGAGTATATATGACATATGAAGTCACAGAACAGTTAGGCTGATCAGAAAGATTTTCCCTGGGCAGTGTATCAAATGAAGTGCTATGACAGGTATTGCATGAAGCTAGCTTTGAAAATTGAACTCAAATGGCCATTTACAGGTACATCAGAAGGTAGCCACCATCTGTGTAAGACTCAGAAAGAATCTATGAAATCAAACCTCACAAGCCTGACTCTGAGCCTACCTGTTATCATGCAGGGGAAATCTGCTCCTGCAAGATGCAATGTAGAATCAAAAGATGCAACCACTTACCCAGAAGAACTGCAAGTTTTCAGAAATTGCCTGGAAGTGTCTGTCCTTTCAGAACAAAGAGAAAAACATTTGCCACGTAGTCAAGGAAGGTCACTGATAGCACTCTTTATAGGTCACTTTGCACTTCATCCACTACCCTTCAGTAGGTACTGTCTAAAAAAGAGTACTTTTTAAAATCTATTGTTAAGAAAGAAAATAAACAAAACTGGAGGAAACTTCAAACTCATTTTAATACATGACAACACTGTGGTTGTGGATACAGACAAACAAGTTTCTACCTTTTTTTTTTTCTTCCTTTCCTCAAACACAGTTTATCCTTTAAAAGTATTTGAAACTAACTTTAAAGGAAGCTGCTGACCAGCAGTTTTATAACTTGATTTGTTTTAAAGCCTAAATAGCTTAGGGAAATGTTTTACAGAAGATATAATCCATCCACATGGAGTAAAGCCTGGAAAATTAGATGGCATAAACCTAAACCACAAAATACGTTCTCATGACTTTGCACTTAAGCCATTGCTTATTGAACTAATTTAACAGTGACTATGTATTGTTTATTGCCTATGACTACATTTTCTGGAAGTTGGAAGATGTTTTCAAAGTACTTTGCTCCAAAAGCTTTATTAATAATGTCTTTGATCTGGTTGTTAGAATGTCTGACATACAACTTTGATCAGCATGTGGAATAGCTGCAAAGACACAGTGCTGCTGTCTTTCCTTGTGTAATGACTTCATCAGCAGTGCTGTAAAATTGTACTTCTCTCTTCTCTTGATTTCTCCTTTCATAAACTGATTTCAAGTTATTTCACTATTGCCTTTGTATTTCTGCCCTCAGATACAGAAACCTATATACATCTAGGCAAGGGAGGGTATTTTGGAGTGCTTCAAAAGCTTTTCCTTTCCGCAAACAGTGTTGAGTTTAAGCACAAAGCTAGTAATAAAGCAATTACCAATAGAGCTTCTTGGGAAATCAGAGCTCCTATATGTGAACAAAGGCAGTGTTGCTTTTGCATCAATAATGTATATTTACAAATCGAGTTCTCTGAGTTATAGATGTACATATGTATTTCCACCACATTCTATATACTGATACACTTAGTTTTGGAGTGATACTGGGGGAAATATAAAGTATGGAGAAGTGATGATTTATTTGAAAGCAGCATTAAACACTCTGCATCTGTGTGGACACTTTTAGTGATAGCAAAAGTTTTTTAAACAGTCTGCTAGATGTTTTATCTAAATTTGGTACTTAGTGGATTTCAAAGGAAGCTAGGATGATATTTGTAACTAATCAAGGACTGATAAAGGAACTGAGGGTGGGGCAGGTCCCTAGATAGATCTTGTATGGAAACACAGATAGAAGATGGTGGGCTAGCAAACAGTAGGAAGTTACAAAACCTGGACCAATTGAGGCATTATCTCTTTTATTATCTGCCTTACATATTTAGTTGTGCTATTTGTCTTCATTATTTCTTCTTTAAAAATTAACATAATTATTTTTAAACATGTTTAATGGGCTAGCATGTATTTAATTGTATTGAACAGTTTCATGGATTTTTATTACATACTTGGTGTTTCTGTTTACGTGCATGGATATAAAGACAGCTGTATTTCTTGTGTGTCTTCAGTAGTATACCTGGGGACAAAACAAGCTGGTTTTGCATAAGCCTAGCAGAACTGATATGCAAGGGTTTATTATTGACAAATAGCAGAGAAGATCTGTTCTATTGCAGCACTTAACTCCATGTTTATGTTCTTGAGCAAGACATGTATTTCATATTTAACATGTCTAAAGTGCCTAGTTATTTTAGTGGTTACTTTATTACAAAAAAATAGGGACCATCTTAGGGCTAGTGTCTAAACTATTGTTTAACCTGAGCCACATCCTAAACCCCACGCAGCCACTCACTCACTCCCCCACAGTGGGACAGGAGAGAGAAGCTTTAAAGTGTGACAGTTCAGAGGCTAATACAAAAAACTCAATGATTAAAAAGCACGAATTGCAACAATAATAAATTGTAAGGAAAAGGAAAAAAAAAAACATCCTAGAAGATGCACAACCGCTGAATCTCATAGTGTCAAAGAAAAATATAGTCAGTAAAATAAGGCATGGGTCTTTTTTTTTTCTTAATTCTCTGATGGGAAGTGGCTTCCTTCAAATATCAAGTGGTTATTTTGTATTGTTTCAAATGGGGAAATATTTTTTTCTAATTTTTAAATCTATTCTAAAATATATCATACTCTGTATCAATATCGGCCTCTTGTTCCAAGTGGTTTATTTTTGGCTCCAGTTTGCTTTATCTTGTAAGCCTACTCTGTCTCAGATGCGCACAATCAATATGGAAACGTTAGATCATTCTGTAAAGCTTATTTAGTCACAGTAGTTTGGATTACCTGGAAAAATATGTAAGTAATATATTCCCTGGCCATTTGGAGCACAAAATTTCTCGTGGAAGAAGTCGATAAAATGTGCAACTGTGTATTTTTAGAAGTAGATATATTCAGAGAGAGAGTGCCATTTGTAATGAAAGCTTTATATGCATATCGTTTGCCTCAACTTTTTAAAAATGTAATAAATTGCTATTTGTTTACGTATCACCGTTGTCTTTTTAGGCTGTATGTTTGCATATGGGTACATTTCAAGAAGATCGCGCAGTTTGAGCAATTTCCACGAGGTGGTGCTCAAGCAATAAATTTGAAACTGATAATGTAGTAACTGAGACTGTTAACAAGCTGGCTTTGGAAACGTGGCTGTCAAACAGATGTTCTTTGATGCTATATCTAACTTAAGGTGAGAATGAAGAGGTCAGGAAGGCTAATTAATTTATTATATAGTGAAAAACTTAATTTTCCTTACTTGAAAGACAGCAATACTAGTGTTTTGTTGGAGTATAATACCAGGAGTTTGTGTCCATTTTTTACAAGGCATTCTCATAATTCTTTTCAAAGCACATGATTTTGTTAGCATCCACTTCTGATTCTAAGTAAAAGAACTTAGCATTTATAGAGTTATAGTAGTTGCTCTAGGCAAAATGTTAAGAGTTCAATGGATTTAAATAAATCTGTCATAGGCAACTAAGCTGGATGCTGATTTCACTGATCATTCAATAGTATATCCAAAAATGTTGATGGTATGATAATGCAAGGAGTTAGATGATGTGAGAGGGTGGCAATGGCTATAAACCAAGCAGACAGTTTGGCATAAGTGTTTTTCCCACTTTAATGAACTAGAGCATCTTTAGCTGTTTAGCTTGCCGAAGTGCTACATCTGGTTTTAGTGGGTTTGGTTGTTGGTTTTGGGTGGTTCGGGATTTTGTTTGCTTGGTTTTGTTTTGATTTGGGGTTTTTGTTTGGTTTATTTTGAGCATTATGCAAATTCCTTATTCATTTCCTTCAAATTATACAGACCATTTATAATTTAAAGTTCACTGTGAATACCTCTGAGTCAATAATTAACATTGCAAGCTTTGTTGATTTTTCATTCTCAACGATCAGAACAGTAAGAAATATATCTGCAACAAAAGCATGATTCTTCCTCCTTTTGTTTCTTTTTTTCTGGCCAGTTAGTTGCTTGTTTGTTGTTGGTTTTGTTTTGGGGATTTTTTTGGATTTACCTCTACTTCAAACATTGCTCTTGGCCAGCTGGTGTGCACAATTTAATCTAATAGCCACAGTTCTAGTCGTGTTTTTCCCTTGTAACAACAGTAACACATTTAAAATACAATAAGCTTTCCTTTTTGTCTGTTGCTTCTAATCTCAGGTATGTAAAATACAATTTCTATGCTCCTCTGGAAGAAAAAGTATTTTTACACAGCAAACAGGTCTCTCCTAGTTATTTTACTTTCTGACAGCTGATAGATCAGTAATCATCCTATTTGAATAAACTTGAAGGGTCTGTGAATAAGGAAGTCTCATATACTTTGTTATGTAGCCAGCTGGGAGTAAAGTGATGACAGATCTGTGAAAACAAATGAACCTTCCCCTTCTACTTGTATTTAGATATTGCACATGGAGGCTGCCTGCTCCTGCAAGGTTGCAATTGCCAAACTCCTACCCACATATGTTTGTGGATCTCAGTCCAAGTCCACTGACAGTCCATTCTATAGATACTTGGTTCAGCCAATTAGAAAGAACAGTCATTTCCAAGATTTATGTCTGCATTCAGATGTTGAACACTTTCAATTGTGGGAATCAATGTGCATCCCATATATAGATTTTACCTTTATTACCAATTATATCTATTTATTCACTGGATCTTTGCACAGGTTCATTTAATAAGGTGTTTTATTTGGGCTGGAAAAAGCACTTTTGCTGGTGACTAAACTGAAATACTAATTTTGCTTTCTTTTCATTATTACCCAAGTTATATTTGCAGTGAGTAACTACTTGACAGACAAAACTGATTAACTATTTAGCTGCAAATGAATAAATACAAGAAGGAACAGAGCAAAAATATATACTTCAATATCCTTGTAATCCATTGTGAATGGACTATAAACATCCTTAGTGTGTAAAATGTTATCTAGCTTCTCTGTGGCATTTGAGAATAGCTAGTACTTGTTTTCCTCTGTTGAGAGTCTTGTTAGGGTCTGGTTAATGTTTGTCATTGTGAAGCTGTGATTTTTAATTATTTTTTCTTTCTTTGAGACATTGTAGTGGAGGAAAATATTTTATGAATGCACCTTGATTATAATTAATATTGTTTTAAGAACCTCTTCTATTTAGATTTTTTTTTTTCATTTCCATTGTTAATCTTTTATGAGGCTGTACATATACACCCTCATGGATGAGGGCAATATGGAATGGCTGAGTAAATCAATTTCATCAGAAATCATCTCTTTAGTACCGGCTCATTCTGTCTTCTAATTCCACAGTACTGTACAAAGGTAGAATTCTAGTTTTCCCACTGGTACTGTTACATTTTTTCATTACAGGCTCCTTTCCATCCTTCAATATTTTAAGAGCTAAAAAAATGTATTCTTGCACTTATTACTTTGTGCTCTGCATAAACTGCCTTCACGTTTGCTTTTGACCACTTTAACTTTGTGAATTTGTATTTTCTTTCATCCTTTTCCAGTTCTTGTTGGCATCTGCCTTCACTGTCATGCCAATTGAAAACTAATTAAAATGCCTAGATGAAGTATATGCAGAGTTCACTTGGCAACTCTCTCCTGGGGGTTCACAAAGGCTGTATGTATATATAGGCTTTGAGCACAGCCTAGCAGGAACATGAGACTGTCATTCTAAAAGCTTAGATAGTGGCAGTACAAAGCCAATAGCTCTGATTGAGCATTTAACTATTACACTGAGAAAGTGAGCAGCCTACTCAGGATCAGTAAAACTTCTGGCTTAACTGCAGGTGAGAATACATTAAAGAATGTTAAAGGATCAGAGATTTGTTCTTTAGATGGGACAAAAGGGCCAAAGAAAAATAAGTGTAGATTTTTTTTCCCTCTGTTTTACACTATGGTCTGTAATTCTTTTTGACTCACAAGAGATGAATTGTGAAAGTGGATGGAATTGAAGACACAATTCTCAATATAAACATTGGGGTCTGTCCTTTACTAAAATCAGTTTAGTAATTCAACTAATGAAACAGTGCTCATTTTCGTTACATGATTTTGTCATATTTTTTATCAGTTATCCAAGTAAGATGAAAGTACTAACAAGATAGTTCTATATAGAAGAGATCCATTAGAGAATATTTCTTTGTAACAGATGATTGGAAAATTTGTGAAGCGAATGCTGACATAAATAAGGTGCATGCTGTGACTATTTATCACTGATCTGAGAGCACAACAGTTTTCAAGGCCATTCGACTTTCTCAGAATAGCCAGGATAAAATCAGTCATATTAACACTGCAGCTCCTAAAAGCCAGAATGTACTAAAGGATAACTAGTAAGGCCACTAAGGCTCATGCAGTGATTTGAATCCTCAGCAGAACTCTGGCAATGTGGCAGAGGTGTAAGTTGCCCTTTCAAGGTATTTGCCTCCTAGTGAGCTGATACTAATTCTTCTGGAGCAAGCAGAGCAACATCTTTCTGTTTGCACCTTCTAATTAACAAGTGAATGTGAATTTGTTATGGGTGGGAAGGTTCATTCCAGTTCCTGATTTATCTCCTGGAATTCTTGTCAGTGGGTATTATTGTTTGCTCAGTGCAAACGTAGTTGCTGAAGTCTTTCATTTAGGTGGTGATTCAGGAAAGCAATCAGTGAATGTAACCTGAGTTAAAATTTCCTGTTATTTTCTCCACCTGAGAGTCTTTCACCGTTCACAAGAGTGAAGATGTGTCAAGAGCTTTAAATGACATATTGCCTTGAGAGCACCTCTTGGTGCAAATAAAAATGTCCTCTCCCTGGTACTCCCTTTTTTACAGTTTTAAACTTTTGCAAGAAGAGCTAAACCATTATTTATTCAGACACTTGTTTCTGTCTTTTTTGCATTCATTTGATTCCCTGTACTAGCCTTGACTAATAATCATACCCTGTCATATTTTAAAGTGCACATGTAGTCATATGTATGTGTAGAGTCTCCGCTAATTTGAATGTAACTAATTGCATTTTCATCTTTCCCAGCAGGTTTAATAGAAATCTTTTAACAGTCTTTTGATTTGCAGTGTATAAAATAAATCTTAAAATGTTTGCAGCTCAAATGTGAGCCTCTTGTCTCAGGAGTTTGAAGCTTCCTTGGCTCAGGTGGAGAATGAACAATTTACATACTGACTCCAGGGGATTATTTTTTTTTAGTGGCACTGCATATAGAAAAAACAAAGTCTCACAGGTTGGTAGCAGAAGTTCCATACCTAACTTATTTGTATACTGACAGTTGCCTGAAAAGGCATGCAGGTTCACAAATGAGTCGACCATGTTGTTAATTCCTCCCTCAAATTTTGCAGACCCTGTGGAATTTCAAAGACTGGATTAGTTTAAAATGTTTACCAAACAACAGGCTGTGTTCCTTGAGGTTTCTGACCCAAATATGTCATGGTAACAAATATATCACATCAAGACATAGCAAATCACAATCATTAACTGGTGTGTGAGGCTCAATTTTATTTTACTTTATTTTTTATTTTTTTGCCTTTTAACAATTTAGAGACATCTCTACTTTAACATGAAAAATAAACTAGCTGAAACTGCTGGTTGTCATACTGACAGATTGATTGCTACATTGTTGTCATTTTTCATTTGTAGATTAACAATTTTTTTTTCTGAAAAAAAAAGTGCCATGTTTTAAATTTACCTTTTATTTCATTGTTTTCTCTCTTATTCTTAATCATTCTACCTCCCTCAGAAATTACACAAAATTATAGCCTCTCAGATGCTTCTATGAAAGCTACCTCTGAGTCAGGCCTTTGAAAAGCACTCAGAGCTTTACTGTACCATCCCATTTGATGAAAAGTCATGTAGCTTTCTATGTTCCCCTTTCTCCTTCACACATAGTTCTATTTTGGTCAGGGGTTATTGCTACAAAAATCTCTTTGCTAAAGCCATCACTCACACGAGAGTCTCATTTCTGTGATACCAGGCACATATGCTGGATTAGGAACTGGCTGGAGGGCTGGGCCCAGAGAGTGGTGGTGAATGGTGCCACATCCAGCTGGAGGCCAGTCACTAGTGGTGTCCCCCAGGGATCAGTGCTGGGCACCATCTTGTTCAATATCTTTAGTGATGATCTGGTTGAGGGGATCGAGCCCATCATGAGTAAATTTGCAGATGACACAAGTTGGGAGCAGGTGTTGATCTGTTAGAGGGCAGAAGGGCTCTCCAGAGGGACCTTGACAGGCTGGACACATGGGCAGAGTCCAACATGATGGCATTCAACAGATCCAAGTGCCAGGTGCTGCACTTTGGTCACAACAACCCCATGCAGCGCTACAGGCTGGGGTCAGAGTGGCTGGAGAGCAGCCAGGCAGAAAGGGATGTGGGGTTGCTGGTTGACAGGCAGCTGAACATGAGTCAGCAGTGTGCCCAGGTGGCCAAGAAGGCCAATGGCATCCTGGCCTGCATCAGAAATAGTGTGGCCAGCAGGAGCAGAGAGGTCATTGTGCCCCTCAGCACTGGTTAGGCCACACCTTGAGGGCTCTGTCCAGTTCTGGGCCCCTCAGTTTAGCAAAGATGTTGACTTGCTGGAACATGTCCAGAGAAGGGCAACAAAGCTGAGGAGGGGTTTGGAGCACAAGTCCTGTGAAGAGAGGCTGAGGGAGCTGGGGTTGCTTAGCCTGGAGAAGAGGAGGCTCAGGGGAGACCTTACTGCTCTCTGCAACTACCTGAAAGGAGGTTGTAGCCAGGAGGAGGTTAGTCTCTTCTCCCAGGCAACCTGTGACAGAACAAGAGGACACAGTCTTAAGCTGCATCAGGGGAGGTTTAGGCTTGAGGTGAGGAGAAGGTTCTTCACAGAAAGAGTTGTTAGTCATTGTAATGTCTTGGCCAAGGAGGTGGTGGAGTCACCATCCCTGGAGGTGTTCAGGAGGGGATTGGATGTGGCACTTGAAGCCATGGCTTAGTTAGTCATGAGGTCTGTGGTGACAGGTTGGACTTAATTATCTCTGAGGTCTTTTTCAAACTTACTGATTCTATGATTCTATGTAAACACTGGAGAAAGCCAATTCAGTGATTAAGACAGTAGTCTTAGGGTTCAAAAAAATCCTGTGTTCACTTCCATCCTTCTCCAAATGTAATTTTGAAATTAAACCTAAAATTTTAAATATGTGGAAGGCCAGATGAACTCTTTCAACCTCTGTTGTTTGTGTGCTTAATCTCTTAGTTCTTCTTTGTTTTCTTTGTTTACGGTTTCTTAGATGTTGTGTCACTGAAATCATAACAATGTGACTGACCTACACTGTATCAAGTTGGGTGTTAGGAAAAAGTTCTATACAGAAAGAGTGATTGCCCATTGGAATGGGCTGCCTGGGGAGGTGGTGGAGTCACTGTCATTGGAGGTTTTCAGGAGAAGACTTGATGGGGTGCTTGGTGCCATGGGTTAGTTGATTAGGTGGTGTTGGACTGGTTGATGGGTTGGACGCGATGACCTTGAAGGTCTCTTCCAACCTGATTTATTCTATGAATAGTTGCAGACCATGAGAAAAGCTAAATCTATTCTACTTAAAAGATATACCTCTGGAGATATTTTTGTATTCTTTTTTCTTTTTTTTCTTTTTAATTTCCTGAATGTTACAGTGGAACTTCTTTCTAAATTAAAACAAACTGCTATTATTTCCTAAAATTTCAATAAATAAATCTCATCTACCTATGCTGTTTGCATCAGAAAATCCTACATGAAGTTATGTTATCAGCTGAAAACTATTTTATGCCTAAATAATCACTTAAAAAGGAAAAAAAACCTTTACATTCTTTCTAGGGAAGCATAATTATATTCCTTCTAGGAAGAAGATTAGAAATGGTAATTCTTTAAGTAGGTAGTCATTATTTTATCATTTAGTATTAGTTATAATAATGTTAGTCATGATGAACTAATGTGGTATTAATATGGATTTCATATGTACCCTCTTAGGAATGTAATTGCAATTTACCATTTTATTCATGTTCAGTCATTCTAAAGTGTTGCTGAATTAACAGATCCACTTAGCCTTAATCACTAGTCACCTCATTTTATATCAATGACAGCTTTTCCTTATGAAAACTGTGTGCATTAATAAAATTGGGATGGAACCCAGAAATTGAAAGAATTTAAACAAAACCAGAAGAGAAATGGTTTGGGAAAACACAGTTGAATTTTCTAGGCATTTTGTTGGGATGGAGTGAAGAAGCAGATGCATCTCAAAACCAGCTGAGCTTACAATGCTCAATAGCTTAAGAGAGAGTCTTGCAGACTCTGGAGGTAGCTAGAAGTCAGGAAGGAATGACTGAAGTGAACAGCAAATTAAGAAACAGGAGAAATGTGAACCTTGTTTCTTTATATCACTGCAGGCAGTCCCCTGCCTTTTCTGTTGTCTGAGTATATTTTAATTTGGTTTGGAATGTAAAGGTATGGTTGCACACATGAAGAATTGTTTGCTATGGAAATTCATATTCTTCTTCATCAATATTCAATTTTATTGCTATCCTGTAGTAAGACCATGTGCTGGCACTGACGAGGTCTTCCTTCAGTTTCATTCAGAGCACAAGTTAAATTCTCTTTCAACAGGAACTAACAGTCTCAAAAAACAATTTCTGATGTAATGCTTTGGTTCAGGGTGCACCATAATATTTGACTGCATTGACAAAATACAGTGATTTAACCAGTCATGTTGAGAAATGTTGCAATGTTTTAAAAATAGAACCACTCTAGCAGAGTATCGAGGAACGTGGTAAAACCAAAGCTGAGTCCTGTTTTCAAAACTAGTTGTCCTTTTGAATGATTGTCCTAGAAGGCATGGTTTTAGTGTGGGAAGCACAATGTCCATAGTCTGCACTTGATGTCAGATGAGGCACTTTGTGGTGGGTTGGAATTACCTCCCAACAGTTCAGCTGAAAGCAAATGAAGCCGTATTTACAAGCAGAACTACAATCTAAATATGAAATGCAATGAATATGTACAAAATATGCAATGTTTAAAGGTATTTACAATTTATAAACAGAACAAGAATCCCCCTGGACAAACCAGGGGGCTACTAATAGCTTCTCCCTCTCTGCTTCTTTCCCTCCCACTGTACACTGGACAAGAGAAAGAGCAGTGAGTAGTTGCTTGTTAATACTTAGCCGCAACAAAGCAATGAAGCCAAACACAAGCCAGAGCTAGTATCTGCCAGAGCGAAGGAAGTGAAAGTTAGTTTACCAAACTACATTAGTTTACTGACCAAGGGGATGATTTAGAATACATAGAATACATAGAATACATAGAATAAACCAGGTTGGAAGAGACCTTCAAGATCATCGCGTCCAACCCATCACCAATCCAACACCGCCCAAGCAACTAACCCACAGCACCAAGCACCCTGTCAAGTCTTCTCCTAAAAACCTCCAGTGATGGCGACTCCACCACCTCCCCAGGCAGCCCATTCCAATGTGCAATCACTCTTTCTGTATAGAACTTTTTTCTAACATCCAGCCTGAACCTCCCCTGGCGCAGCCTGAGACTGTGTCCTCTTGTTCTGGTACTGCTTGCCTGGGAGAAGAGACCAACATCTGTCTGTCTACAACCTCCCTTCAGATAGTTGTAGAGAGCAATAAGGTCACCCCTGAGTCTCCTCTTCTCCAGGCTAAGCAACCCCAGCTCCCTCAGCCTCTCCTCGTAGGGCTTATGTTCCAAACCCCTCACCAACTTTGTTGCTCTTCTCTGGACTCGTTCCAGCAAGTCAACATCCTTCCTAAACTGAGGGGCCCAGAACTGGACACAGTACTCGAGGTGCGGCCTAACCAGTGCAGTGTACAAGGGCAGAATGACCTCCCTGCTCCTGCTGGCCACACTGTTCCTGATGCAGGCCAGGATGCCATTGGCCCTCTTAGCTGCCTGGGCACACTGCAGGCTCATGTTCAGTCTACCGTCGACCAGCACCCCCAGGTCCCTCTCAGCCTGACTGCTCTCCAGCCACTCTGACCCCAGCCTGTAGCTCTGCATGGGGTTGCTGTGGCCAATGTGCAGAACCCGGCACTTGGATGTGTTAAATCTCATGCCGTTGGACTCTGCCCAACTGCCCAGCCTGTCGAGGTCCCTCTGCAGAGCCTCTCTACCCTCCAGCAGATCAACTCCTGCGCCCAGCTTGGTGTCGTCAGCAAATTTACTGATGATGGACTCGATGCCCTCGTCCAGATCATCAATAAAGATGTTAAAGAGCATGGGGCCCAGTACTGATCCCTGGGGCACACCACTAGTGACTGGCTGCCAGCTGGATGTGGCACCATTCACTACCACTCTCTGGGCTCGGCCCTCCAGCCAGTTCCTAACCCATCGCAGTGTGGTCCCATCCAAGCCATGGGCTGACAGCTTGGCCAGGAGCTTGCTATGGGGAACAGTGTCAAAGGCCTTGCTGAGGTCCAGGTAGACTACATCCACAGGCCTCCCCACATCCACCAGGCGGGTCACCTGATCATAGAAGGAGATCAGGTTGGTCAGGCAGGACCTGCCCTTCCTAAACCCATGCTGGCTGGGCCTGATCCCTTGGCCATCCTCTAAGTGTTGTGTGATTGCACTCAGGATGACCTGCTCCATAATCTTTCCTGGTACTGAGGTCAGGCTGACAGGTCTGTAATTCCCTGGCTCATCCAACCGGCCCTTCTTGTGGATGGGTACCACGTTGGCCAGCTTCCAGTCAGCTGGGATCTCTCCAGTGAGCCAGGACTGATGAAAAATAATGGAGAGTGGTTTGGCCAGCTCATCTGCCAGCTCTCTCAGCACCCTAGGATGGATCCCATCTGGTCCCATGGACTTGTGGGGGTCCAAGCTGCTGAGGAGAGCTCCTATCACTTGCTCATGGAACAAAGGGAAACCATGCAGCTCCCTGGCTCCCTCTGCCAGTTCTGCAGGCCAGCTGTCTGGTAGACGTTCTTTCCAGGTAGTAAAAACTGAGGTAAAGAAGGTGTTAAGTACCTCTGCCTTTTCCTCATCCTGTGTTACAACATTTCCTTCTATGTCAACCAAGGAGTGGAGGTTGTCCCTGCCCTTCCTCTTGCTATTAATATATTTATAGAAGGACTTTTTGTTGTCCTTCACATCAGAGGCCAGTTTAAGTTCCAAATATGCTTTTGCCTCCCTAATTTTCCTCCTACATGCCCTAGCAACCTCTTTAAACATTCCATGGGTTGCCTCACCTTTCTTCCAAAGATGATACACCCTCTTTTTTTCCCTTAGTTCAATTAAAAGTTCATTACACAGCCAGGCTGGCCGTCTGCCCCGGCGGCTCCTCTTCCGGCACATTGGCACAGCCTGCTCCTGAGCCTTCATCAGCTCTTTCTTGAAGCAGGTCCAGCCCTCCTGGACCCCTTTATTTTTAAGGGCTTTCTCCCAAGGAACCCTCTGAATTGTTTCCTTGAGCAACCTGAAGTCCGCCCTCCGGAAGTCCAGAGTGGAGGTCTTCTTGCTGCCCCTCTTAGCTTGACTGAATACTGAAAATTCTATTATTTCATGGTCACTGGCCCCTAAACAGCCTCCGACCACCACATCACCCACCAGCCCTTCCCTGTTGGTGAAGAGGAGGTCAAGCAAAGCCTTGCCCCTGGTAGGCTCACGCAGCACCTGGGATAAGAAGAACTTACTATTATTTTTAGAACTTACTATTATTTTTCTTTTTACATCCAGTGGTGATTTATTTACATTCTACTACTTCCTGTTCAAGATCTGTGGAAAAAATTCTAGGTACAGTCTAAAACTACCACACACTTATAATAATTCTTTTTGGCTTTATAAGATAAGATTTTTTTAATTTATTTTTTTTTCACCTGGAAATATATTAAATCCATTTCAAGTAATAGATACTTTGATAATTCAGACTTTTGAAGAAGCTTTGCAATATGTGAGCATAAACAATGCAGGGCTTTTTAAAACACTTCAGGGCACATCCAATAAATGTTTCAGCAGGTACTGCAATAGCTGACATAATATATCTGTTACTACAAAGTGCAGGACTAAGAATCCATATTTGCTCTATAATGAATGATTACAAGGGGATGAAAAATCTCCAGGTTCCGTGAAGAGCCTTGAAGAGCTAATGAGTAGAAAATGTTTTAACTTGGAGAATGTACCAGAGGTTCAAAGTTATGTTTCACATGTATGGATTCTAGATTCATATTCCATTCTTTCATTTGTTGTCTACACCATATTCCGTCACCAGTAAACACAGCCTTGTAACTTGTCATTCTAATTGCTGATAAATGTATTTAAAATTAAAGCTTCTTCCTTTGTAAAACAAACAAGATACTAATGAGAATCAGGATGCATGCAGTTCTTTCTGGACCTTACTGGGTTTTGTTCCACAGTGGTGCATAACTGAGTATGAATAGCAAATTAAGGTTTGCCTAAAAATACCCCTTAGGTCAATGTACCTGCAGGAACTTTAAATCTTAGTATTGTTTCAATTGGCAAAATACTGTTCAAAACTATATTCATATATGTATTTGTAAATAGTTGATAAATAACATTATATTGAGGTAAAACTACACCGTTATCAAAGCTTATAGTCTCCCTTTATTTTAAGAACAGAGCTGATTTTGAACTTTGTAATTTGAGTTCAGATCCTTTAAATGAAAATATTTCATAGCTTTTATTTCTGGTGACAAATTCTGGTTGTATCCATTCTAGCAGATTCATTCTGAAAAGGTATTAAAGGTATATCACAATTCAACTTTGTACTATGAATCTTTGGCAGCATCTGTTGTTTAACATCAAAATCTAGTTGCTGCTCCTTATAAAAGCCTCAAAGTTTGAGGATTTGTCCTCTCTTAAAAAAAAACCAAAACACAACACCCCAGCCTTTGAATGCAGCAGTAATTACCATGTGATTTTATTCTGAAGTCTACCAATAATACGATTTTGAACTAATAATCTTATCATTAATACTACTTAAAAGGAGAAAGAATTGTAAGGAAGCTCATCATTAGCTGTAGAGATGAAAAATGTAGTTCATAATGTCAGATCCTACTGTGGCTGCACATTCGCTGAATATAGCAGAGTAGTATGTGATACGTTAACTGGAGTGAGCCACTTAAATGCCAACTCTTATCAGCAGAATGAGAAATATAAACTAGAATAAGTAATTACTTTCCTTTGTATAAGCACGGGCAAGTCAGCACTGACATTTCTTTTGACATGTCAAACCAGTTTCAAGGGATTTGTAAGGTTTTAGGGGATATTTTGCTTTTTGTCTTCTTAAATATGTTTAAGGTTCTTAAAAAATAAAGCCACAAAATTAATTAACCTCAGATTATAGTACATAGGCAAGTATTTAAAAATGTTTAACTGTTTACATGCAAATAAGCATTTGCTTTTTGATTCATTATTAGAAAATACTTTTTATGAATTAAGCTATTGTCCTATTTTATTAGCTGAGTTAGGTTTTCATCACTGTCTTTTTCCACCCATAGTTTCAGTGGAAACCTCTGGCTCTTTTCCCATAATCAATATAATCTCTTGAGTTTAATTCCAAAGTCATCTGCAGAGAGTAACAATTAGAGGTTAGTAGACTTGATAGATTTTATTAGAAGCAATTATGCCATTAACAAATTATCAAGTTATCAAGCTGTCTCATAGAGATAAAATGGAAAAAGTTGAAAGCTGCTGATTTTACAGAAAGAAATGTGTCTCTGAAAGCAGGAACATGGTATTAATTGCAGTGAGCTACACAGAGTTAACATTTAGATCTTTGGTGATACTGGGAGTCATGTGCTATATCTAATAATGGATTTAACAAGTGTTTAGTTACCTAAATGAGAGTTTAGATGGATACATTGCTGAGAGGATGCCACAACTTGTTAAGCGCACCATCTACTATCTGCTGTTATTCTTTCCATTGAAGATGCAAATGATATTAGTATTGGTGACCAAGTTATCTTTCCTCCCATTTTACCAGTAGGAGGAAAGGGGACAGCCAGAAATAATTGAATAATGCATATCAACTTCTGGGTACGTGGTTGGAGCTGTCTCAGGGGTTTTGGCTTTTAGTACTTTATTTTATGATTATAACCTGTTAGGAATAGAATCAATCTGTCCAGAAGAGAAAAGGCAATCTTTGATAGCAGGCTGGGCAACTTGGTGAAGTGGGTTTTAAACTGAATGACTTAGGGAACAGGGTCCAGCTACACAGCTAGGCATAAGTATATGCCAGAAGGGTCCTGCAGTGCATTGATGATAGCTTTATGACACAGATGGTGGAGGAACCAATGAGAGGTGGTATGCTGTTGGACCTTTTGCTAACAAATAGAGGTCTGGTTGGGGATGTGAAGGATCGGGGCATCACTGACTGCAGTCACCATGAGATGTTGGAGTTCAGGATCTTATATGGAAGAAGCAGAGGAATAAGTAGGATTACAACCCTAGACTTCAGGATAGCTAATTTTGGCCTCTTCAAAGACCCACCTGGAGTGACCCCATGGGTTGGTGCTCTAGAAGGAAAAGGGCCCAAGAGATCTCTAAGCTCAAGGCCAGTGCATCCCTCTGAGTAAGAAATCAAATGAAGGAGACAGGAGATGTGGGTCGATGAGTAAGGAGATTCTGGTAAAACTCAAATTGAAGAAGAAATTTTATAGAATGTGGAAAAACAGACTGAACACTTGGGAGGAATGTTGTCAGAGTATGCAAGGATGCAATGAGAAAGGCTAAGACACACTTAGAAAATCCAGTGGAGGGCTATGGAGCTGCTGTGGGGTCTGGAGCATCTCTTGTGAGTGAGGAAAGGCTGAGACTACCTGCAGCTGTTTAGCCTGGAAAAGAGAATGCTCAGAGGGGATCTTCTAAATGCTTATAAATATCTAAAGGGCAGGTGTCAAGACAGTGGGAGTCAAACTCTTGTCAGTGATGCCTAGCAACAGGACAAGCAGCAATGGGCACAAATTAAAACAAGGGAAGTTCCATTTGAACATAAGGTGAGCCTTTTTTGAGGGTACTTGAGCACTGGAAGAGTCTGCCCAGAAAGATTGTGGTATCTACTTCTCTGGTGATATTCAAACCCCACCTGGGCACATTCCTGGGCTGCGTGTCCTAAGTTAACCTGCTTTAGGAGGGGAGATGGACTAGATGATCTCCAGAGGTCCCTTCCAACCCCTACTATTCTGTGATTGTGTGATTTATCTATTGAAACCCACTCGACTGCTATTGCCTGACAATTATTACGATCATTTGCATGCTTCTCTAGCAAAGAATCAGGTACCTTCTTTGGAAAGTCACAAATTCAGAGCTGTGGGCTACCTGTCTGTGTTACATTAAACAGTGTTCAGACAGACTCTGTGCTTGGATTCTGCATGTCTAATGCCACATGAGATGTCTTAGGGTTTTTCATTCATACTGGTTTAGTGACTCTTGGAAGGCTAGTTGTCTTGAGGGAGGAGTATCACTCAATGGCACATTTCAACTGGGATCTTAGTAGGTTTCTTCCTCTTCTGCTTCTCAATTATCCATAAACCTGTCTCTAACCATCTGAAAACTTGGATGTAATACCCTCCAAGGAGACAGAATCAGCAGGTTTAAGCCTTTCAGTTAGAGCAAGTATTTGAATTTTCTCTTCCACTCTGAATAACGTTCCAGCTGCTATTCTAAAGGTCAGCACCTCAACTAAAAGTATCCCATATTGTGAATGAAGAAAATAAGCCCTGTTCAGTTCTTTAAAAGATGAGGCTACAGATATGCAAGCATGTGAGAGATTAGATCCCAGGTGGTTGAATGTGTTCCCCTAAAATCTTGAATAAGGCTGTTAAGAAGCAAGAGTTGTGGATGGCCTCTGTCCCCAGAACTACCCTGTGGGCTAGTTCTCAGTGGCTTTTCAAGTAGCTCTTTACTTCTTCATTTTGCATGCTATTCTCTTGTATTCTGTCCAGAAGGGTTCAGCCTTCCCACTTGAAAGTGAACAAAGGTGCCTTGTTAAGCTTTTGGATTGCATCTGCAGTCAGGTGTCTACAAGACTAGGGCTGCTGGAGTTAATGCACCCCTAGCTGCATTCCTGGATCTGTTTCCCAATGAAATTATTAAATCGTGATTGTTTTGTTAAGAAAGTGAACAAATGAAATCATCATTGTATTTACTGTCCTAGAAATGAGCCAGAACACCTAGCCTGACTTTTCAGCTTCTTCATTTCTCTCCCACAATTCTTTAATTTTAGAAAAACACAGCCAAAATGGCCAGTCTTATTTTGTCCTTTAGATACTCATAACTCTTGAAATGCTGGTAACTATTTAGATGCAGGAGAATCTCACAGCACAATGCAGGAAGAGTGTTTAATGTTTGTTCCAACTAGTTTGCTCTCATATCATTTAGAAATATGAAAAGTTTTCTGCCTTAACCTTTTGGTCAGCAGGTTGGTTATGCCACTAGTAAGTTAACAGACAGAGCAATACCATTTAGATCCAAAACAGGCTGCACATTTTAATATATTATTTTTTATATGTTATTATTTATATATTTTTATTTTTAATTTCACCTTCTAGAGTATGAACTACAAAGTTTAACTGTAAAATAATCTAGCAAGTTATGTAAAAACATTGAAAAAATCAGAAAACAAAAGAAGTTCTTATTCTTACAATGTTAAGAGGTATGATGTGACAGAATGATTCATTGTATAACTGTTCATATGGATTTGGCAGTACTTACAATTCAGTGCCTGAGTAGTTGAAGCAGATTGCTGAGCTTTGAAAGACTAAAGATATCCATGGCATATCCAATACTTGAAATTAATTTTTGAATATCCAACCAACAATCTAAAATGGCCATAGGATTATCATTCTGCCCCTGTACACTGCACTGGTTAAGCCGCACCTCGAGTACTGTGTCCAGTTCTGGGCCCCTCAGTTTAGGAAGGAGGTTGACTTGCTGGAACGCATCCAGAGAAGGGCAATGAAGTTGGTCAGGGGTTTGGAACACAAGCCCTATGAGGAGAGACTGAAGGAGCTGGGGTTGCTTAGCCTGGAGAAGAGGAGACTCTGGGGTGACCTTATTGCTCTCTACAACTACCTGAAGGGAGGTTGTAGACAGGTGGATGTTGGTCTCTTCTCCCAGGCAGCCAGCACCAGAACAAGAGGACACAGTCTCAGTCTGCACCAGGGGAGGTTTAGGCTGGATGTTAGGAAGAAGTTCTATACAGAGAGAGTGATTGCCCATTGGAATGGGCTGCCCGGGGAGGTGGTGGAGTCGCCATCATTGAAGGTGTTCAGGAGAAGACTTGATGGGGTGCTTGGTGCCATGGTTTAGTGGTTTAGGTGGTGTTGGATTGGTTGATGGGTTGGACGCGATGATCTTGAAGGTCTCTTCCAACCTGGTTTATTCTATGTATTCTATTCTATGGGTCCTTAAAAATTCCTACATGCAAACCAAACTGTTAAAAAAATTAAAGCTGTTGTATTGTATGAAGAAAAAACCACACAGGAACATAACAACACATAAGTACAATGGAAGGGCAGTTTTAAACCCAGTGGAGTAATATATTTGATGTGATTTAAGCCACTTCAGCAGAATTGGCTAAAACTCCTTGTGTGAATTTGCTCTAAAAATTCATACACTTGAATGAGCACTATAGGATCTTTAGTCTCTATCAACCACAGAGATTAAATGGTTTTCAGATACAGTATGGAAAAATAAATCATGCATGTATCTGTTATATCCCCAAATATGTATGTCTTGTAATTTATAGAAATGCAAATATCTCAAATCAGAATAGAATTCTGTCTGTTAGAAGTCACACGTGGCTTTAAGGATAAAGGGAAAAGGAAGCAACATAGATGCCATCTATACCCTGGCATATTCCAGTTCCTAGCACAGGACTCTGCACAAAACAGAAGAAGGAAAAATAAGGAATTCCATTTAAGGTATAAAAGGAATAAGATATTGAAAATTACTTGCCTAAATGCCTAACATCTAAGTAATTGAAACAGTAAAGTTGTACCTTTAAGACTTTTACAGGCTATGCAAATTGTAGAGTAAATTACAGGGGAAAAACTGGAGAATGATGGAGCTGCTAATTCTTACACATAGGTATAATTTCAAAAATTACACACTTGGCCATTTTATATTTAGTTTCATTATCAAAGGTTATGCTGTCCATGGATGTGACAGAATGATTCATTGTATAACTGTTCATATGGATTTGGCAGTACTTACAATTCAGTTTCTGAGTAGTTGAAGCAGATTGCTGACCTTTGAAAGACTAAAGATATCCATGGCAAAACTGGACACTTCTGTATTAAACTTTATTGCTGGTGATGCAGCTAACCAAAGTTAGGAGCAATAATGTAAATGAGACTCTTTTTCGGTGTACTGGAGAACAGTATATCTTACTGATTATTTTTGTTTTCCTAATTGCTGCATTTTTTGTTTGCACTTAATTGTTTGGGCTTTTTCCCTTTAGAAATTTTGTTCTTACTTCTAATCTTAGTACATTAAAACGACTACAAAATTTTAAGTAATGATTTACAGGTATTCTCTAGGTATTGAAACTGATCCATTCAAGACAAATAGAAGCTGCAGTTAACAGGCAGAATAATTACAAGTATTTATATAACTTTGAAGAGTATTAAGGCTACTTAATCTTTGAGTGGCATCAATGTGGACCCAATTAGCAGAGTTTTCAGCCACTTCATAATTCAAAAGAATGTGATCATTCAGCTGGAAGCATATTTGACAGAAACTCCATAGTCATGAAGGTAAAAGCTTGCAAGATCACCCAGTAGGATGGAGAAGCTGTCATTCTTTCATCAGTGCTGTTGAATACTAATGTCAAGGTCAGAAGAGTGTAATTTTAGGCTGCCAAAATATTGTTGGATTTGATCTGCTAGCAATGCTTAAAAAGAAAGTAACAAAATAAATTTAATGCTTCGAAACTTTGGTACGATAGCTACAAAGTTTCCTCTGATCCCAATCACTGCAAATTTTATGAATCATTTACTGCTGTGATTGGCACTGTTGCATGCCTTTTTTTCTAATTGCAATGCTCGCTTTTAATAGCATCCTCCTTGTCTAACATAAAAATTTAAACTGAATACATCTTTTACAAATTCGGAATATTATTTCAAATGATGATGTGGATGACTTTGTGTGCAAAATATGCCACAATAATAGCAAAGATATGGATCTAAAAATATCTGAATGCTTAATTTAGACATGGAAAACTGGCATGTATAATAAAATGATAGATTTGTCTTTACTTGCTCTTTTCATTTACATACTCTGATTATGCTAAGCAGAGCTTTTTACTGCTGTCTCCGTCTATCTAATAAGCACATATAGACAAAATGTACCCAGACTGTTCTCAGAGTATCGTCTGAATCACAAAAGGATGAGAGGGAATGACCACAGCTTTCAATGAGGCAAATTCTTACTAAACAGGAGAAGTTTCGCAGTGGGGATAGTCAGCATTGTCTCCAGAGAGGCTGTTAAATTCTTTTACTTGGAAATACTCAGAAACCAGTTGAGTGGTTGTTCACAAGGTATCCTCAGCAATTAGACCTAAATCATCTCTGTTTTGTGCAGGAGGACTCAATCAGATGACCTCCAGACTTCCCTTCTTCCTTCCTGTAAGACATGTTTCTGTCACTCACAGAAACACAGAATGTTAGGGGTTAGAAGGGACCGCCAGAGACATTAACTCCAACTCAAGTGCCAAAGCAGGATCACCTAGGGAAAACAGCACAGGACAGTATCCGGGAGGGTTTTGCAAACATACAGAGGAGGAGACTCCACAATTTCTCTGGGAAACCTGTTCCAGGGCTCTGTCACCCTCATTGTAAAGAAATGTCTCATCATGTTGAGGTGTAACCTCCCGGCTTGTACACATTGTTCCTTGTCCTATCACTGGGCATTATTGAAAAGAGCTTGTGAAATGGTGATGTAATTCATATAAAAATGTAAAATATATTAATTATGAGTATAATTTTTAAATATTCAGAGGCTTTTCTAATCATTAGATTACGAGAAATATTTTGGAACCCAAAAGACATCCCTTTTGTGAAAGAAGTAAATCTTTTCTGTATCACCCTTCAGAAAGTTTAGCTTTCATTTTCAAGTTCACACTACCTTGCTGCTACCTATATTTACTCCTTATTAACAGCTTCACTTGCTCTTCTAGCCAAATAGAAGAATTCCCAAATGAATGAGTTAAATCTGTAAACTGATATTGCTGTAGTAGTTTATATAATTCTAACACAAATTTGGTTACTCAACTTTCTAAACACAGAAGTTCTAGAAAAAAAAACCACAAAAATTATGCCACCTAGTATTTTCATATCAAGTAGGTAGGGAGGGTTTAGTTCAGTTTTGGGTCTATAGTCAAGTGCTTTTTGGTTTTGATTGATTTTACATTACATGAATATGTCAATGAGCAGTGGCAAACAATACCTCAGTAGGATTGCTTTTCAGATCCAGATACATCTTTGAAAGATGTCTAAAATGACATGTTTGCAGTAAAATATACATGGCCGGGTGAACTTTTCTGGTCTTATCTTGCGCCTCAGTAATTTCAACACAGAAACCAAAGCCTTTGTTCTGATAAACTAGACATGTTCCTAAAATATATTTATTAAAATGAAATATTCAAAGATTCCAAAGAGCAAGTATACATACAGCAAATGTATTCTCTGCCTTCTGTGCATAGTTAACTTTCATTCATATTAATGGAGTTACAAACATGCTTCAAGCAGAGAAGACTATCATTTTTAAAACCTGTCTGTTGAATATTTTGTTTGGTTAAATTTATGGTGTCTGTTTACTTCAGTTGGGAGAAATAGTTGCTGGAAAGAAATGCTTCTTTTGAGTTTAACTCTTATGTGACTATTCTGGAAATAGTAGTGAGTACAGACACAAGAAAGATTTTAGAGCCTTGGGAATACGTGAGAAAAGATAACTATATGGCATTTGAATAATTAATATCTTTTCTACAACAGAATTCCACTGTTTGACACTTGGTTGTTTCTTTCTTTTTTCCCTTCCTTTTTCTTAGTCAGAGGAGTTCTTTTCTCCAAAAAGAGCAAGGAAGTCTATACAATCTAAAAGAAGTATGCTGATCCTCAGCACCTTTAAAAGATTATAGTGACAGTAAATTAAGAATAATTAACTTTTTATTTTTATTTTTTTTTAATAAAGGAGACTATTTGAGAACAGAAAAACAAAAGTTAGTCAGCTGTGAGTAAGGACTGAAAAAGAACTATACAACGTGGGACTGAAGTTGTAAGCTGAGATTGTTTATAAGTAGAAAAACAGGCACAGAGTTTAGCAAAGACATGCATCTTCTGCACAGTCACACAACAAGGCTAGTATTTAAAGGTACTTTTTCTAAAATAGTTCTTATGCTTAAAAAGCTGCTTGACCAACATCATCAGCTGCCTGAACATGAGCCAGCAGTGTGCCCAAGTGGCCAAGAAGGCCAATGGCATCCTGGTGTGCATCAAGAATAGTGTGGCCAGCAGGAGCATGGTCATTGTGCCCCTGTACTCCACACTGGTTAGGCCACACCTTGAGTACTGTGTCCAGTTCTGGGCCCCTCAGTTTAAGACACTTGAATGTGTCCAGAGAAGGGCAATGAGGCTGGTGAGAGGTCTCAAGCACACAAGCCAAATGAGGAGAGGCTGAGGGAGCTGGGATTGTTTAGCCTGGAGAAGAGGAGGCTCAGGGGAGACCTTGCTCTCTACAATTACCTGAAGGGAGGTTGTAGCCAGGTGGGGGTTGTTCTCTTCTCCCAGGCAACCTGTGACAGAACAAGAGGACACAGTCTCAAGCTGTGCCAGGGGAAGTTTAGGCTTGAGGTGAGGAGAAAGTTCTTTACCGAGAGAGTCGTTCGCCATTGGAATGTGCTGCCCAGGGAGGTGGTGGAGTCACCATCCCTGGAGGTGTTCAGGAGGGGATTGGGTGTGGCACTTGGTGCCATGGTTTAGTCATGAGGTCTGTGGTGACAGGTTGGACTTGATGATCTTTGAGGTCTCTTCCAACCTTGGTGATTCTGTGATCATTATGACAGCTGTCAGTGATTTACTTGAAAACAAACTTGTTGCAATTTTATAAAGTGCTGAGGCATTTTCTGAATAGCTGACGATGCATATTTGTTTATTATTGTTTTCTGGTGCGAGATTAAATTCACCACGTCCTTAGGTTTTGCATTTAGTTGAATGACATTTCTAATCATGTGATTCCTATCTTATGAATCTTCCTTAAACTGTACACTCTAGGGTATCTGTGTTGGTGTGTTAGTGGTATTCTGAATATTGGATAGGCATCAAGGTATTAGAAACAATCAGAATGAGAAATTCTCACATGATTTGTGAGAGTCTCAGAAATATGTCTTTGTAATGTGGTGCATGTGTGATACTGCTTTCAAATGCAGTTACATGCTTAAATGACTTGAAGGAGAAGAAAACTATGACTTAGCAGACTTCGTTTTGTTGAAAAGGTAGCTGAATTACTACATCCGTATCCTTTCAATTTGTGATATCTTAACGGGATTCTATAATTATTCTCAATTTTCTATGGTGAAGCAATCAGTATAAAGTGACTTCATTTGAGCCTGTCACTGGCAGTGGCCTTTTCTTAGTTCAAAACCCCTAATTGTCCTCAAAAATGAGGATACTCTACACTAAAGAGTTTGTCACAAAAATTCATGAGGGTATCTCATTTGTGTGAATTCACTGCTTTCGTACTTAATGTGGGTATTAATCAATCTCTGTATTGAATGTGATATAAACAAGATACAAACAGTAGTTGCAGGGTAAACTCTGAAAGTTTCAAGGAGTTTTCATGCAATTTTGGCACTCTGAAATACTTTTGCAGAGCTCTTGCTAGCAACCTGCTCATACATTTTAATGTTTTAAAGCATGCCCTTGAACTCTATGATGCATGTCTGAAATCTATGGCATATATGTGTTTCTTCTATGCATCTAAGTAGGGATACACACTATTTGTATTTTTAATGTTTGTAGAAATGCACTTAGTTTTAACAGTTCTCACATTTTCATATATTCAGCTTGGAAAGAAGTCTCATTTCTGGGTTTATTCTGGCTTTAGCAATTAAATTGTATTGAAAAGATTTCAGCAATTACAGTGCATTTTCAGTTCTTTCATCTCACCGTTCTGTCTGAGGTGATTAAACATACAGCATGCATGATGCATGCATGACCCTTTGGCAAACTACATCTGATAGTGGCTGTTTATATGTACAGTAAAACGCTGATCAATCTCTGACACTTACTACAGACTTCCTGCTGCTCAGAAATGTGTACTGTAGAACTGTGTACTGTAATAGCATTTGTATGTCTTTGTTTCCCTTAAGAGTTCAGTATCCTGCTCATGGGAGCAAACAAAATTAGAAATAACACCACAGACACTAAGTCAGACATAAATAAAGTAGCAATTTGTGAACTGTTCCAGACACATTTTATCTATGAATGCTGGAGTCTCTCTGTATTGGTATAATGTGAACATAACTTAAGTAGTGTTTGTGTTTATATCTTGTGTGTATAAACACAGTCATTTCATTTTACACATTACTTTTTAAATTGTAAGATCCTGACCTTTTTCTCTTTTATAACTAACTAGACCACAAGAGACATCACTTAGTACACTACTTGAAGATAAAATTAGTGTATATACATTTTAGAATTTTTTTTTTCCCATGTTTGAAGCATTTGAGTTGAAAGACTGAAATTCATTGATCCTACTGTGAAAGATAATCTCTTCTTTAATGGAACAATAATGGGCAAGATGTACAAGATTGTTGTAGATTTTACCTTTTTAGTGTGGCAAGTTTGTAATGCAATCTCCTGAGATATTTGAATATACAGAAAACAAATACAGAGAGCACACAAATATTTAATCCCTTTATAAGAATGGATTTATGGATAAAATATGGGAATGGATAAGGGAAATTACTCAGAAAAAAACCCAGCAAAACACCATATTCTAGTATGAGTACAAACTGAGCTACAGAGGAACCATTGGTACAGTTCCCCTATCCCATGTAGCTTCAGAATGAAACTGAGATACAATGCTGATTATATATGCCATAGACAAATATATAATTAATTAATCAGTTCTTTAAAATGGATTTCTTATTTTCTGTTCTTGGTAATTAGCTGTGTCTGCAGTCTTGATAAAATTTGAGTTATTGAAAGCTTCAATATAATTTTTAATGGTTAGAGAATTTATTTCTGTGAAAGTGAGTATCCATAGAATATCTAATGATCCATCTGGCTCCATATCCAATCTTAAATCTGTGGATGTCTGTGGCAGAGGATTTTATCTTCATGTTGCTGGTGAAGGGCTGCTGCGGTGCTATACACATGATTTTTTCACGCATTTGTTGTCCCATAATTTCCCTTAATTTTTTTTTCCTTTAGTAAACACATTCTTTGATATTATCCTTGTTTTTAAGCAGAGAAAATTTAAGGCCTGTGCACAAAACACTATTGCAAGTGATTATGCCCAGTATTTTTTTTCATAATAATAAACTGAAAAGTCACCTGCTGCAATTTATTATGTTATATATACTTACAGTTTGAAAACTGGGGTTTTAAGTACATGCAATTATCTCATGCTAATTCCCTCATGCAATTTATTTTAGTCAAAATACTCTGGGCTCCAATGAGGTACAAAACCAGCCATTTAGGGAAATGTTTGATCCTTTTCCCATCCTAATAGTCTGATTTCTCTGCAACTCAAGTTTTAAAAAGTGCTTATTTTCATTGCTAAGAAGTGAAGGTTTTATAGGGAGAATCTTAGGTTTTTTCCTTTTTTTAAAATCTCCCTTAGAATGCCATGCTTCCAAAGCTTCTCTAATAGCCATGGTTTCTAATCTAAAATTAAAATTTTTCAATAAGAAGTGTTACTAACCTCTACTAACAAAGCATTTAACTTTACAAATCCAATCCACACAGAGATGCATTCCCTAAACTGTATAATAATCCTTCTGTACTTCTTTCTATTACACTCTAAGGCTCATTTATAAACAAAAACAGTAATAAAAATCCTTATGTGACCTTTTTTTACCTTTTTTTCCCTTAAAAAGAATATAATTGATTACATCTTCACAAGAAAGATTAGCTTTCTAGGATTATGCCTCACAGTGTGAAGAACTGTGTTTCTACTGCAGGTATTGCTGTTGCCACCGGTGATTGCTACTGCTCAAGACTCATCTGTATGACATACATTTCAAGTTTCACTGTTACAGTTAGTCTACCACAGAAATTTGACTTAGAAAAACTGATTTAAAAGTTCATCTTTGCTACAGTACTTTCAACGCTGGATGCCAGTTAAACAATATATGTGTAGCAAACAGGCACAGTTGTGTGTATTTCTGGGAACTAGTACACAAATCATATCCTTTTAATGCCAACATTTCCAAATTTCTTTTCCCAATTAACTGCTTGTAGAGATTGTTGGTTCCTTGGCTTTATGCAAGAGACAGAACATGGAGTAACACTGTAATAAAGAAAACCAGAACATTCTACTACAAAATCATTACCATTTCCATTTTATTGGTGTTTTCACTCTTTTTAGTTTTATTTTTTTTTCCTTAAACAGTTAAGGAAAAAGTGCTTTGGTACTGGAAAAGGCTTCTCTGAACCCTCTGAACCCTTTTTGTGTTTTGATCCCAGTCAGAATTCCATGGCTTGGGGGCAGGTTGGGTTTTTTGTTTGTTTTAAATCTTCTGGTGGGTATCTTCAAGTTCCAGGTTAAGGTAATGAAGGAGAAACCAGAGGAAAATACCGTCAAAGTATATAGACATAAAATGAATACACATAAATATATGTTTGCAGTCTTTACTAGGAGTTTTACCAAGTTTTTAAATATTATTTTATTAGCAGATGAATTAGAAGGCTACAAAAAAAACACCCCAAAACAAAACACACAAACCCACCAAAAAGTCCTTAACATTTGCTTTATTCAAGGAAGCCAGTATGTGCACCTTCACTATTAGATGTATACAGCCTGTGGGCATTCATTTAATTATTCATATGGGAGTCATTTCGATTTCTCATTTCTAGATATTTGGAACACACCCTAGCCCTTATCATTTCCCTTCCATTTATGATTTATCGAGAAGCAGAAGTTGCTTTTTCCTGATAAGCAGCCTAATTATTATTATCCCTGACTGATCATGCTGTATTGCAGAGGCTTTAGTGAAACCACTATACATTACCACAATATGTTTGTTTGGTTTTATTTTCTTTAGTAGTGCTTTACACAGTGCCTTGTGCCGTTGCACTTTATTTATGCACCAGCTTCCACCATGTTAGAAATTGCTTGTGATTAACAAAGTAATGTAGTATTTGGCTGTTGAGACCTTTCTTTGTTTAAAATAAATTAATAACAAATGGAGAGTCATCAGCAAATTTGCAGATGACACCAAGTTGGGAGCAGCTGTTGATCAATTAGAGGGCAGAAGGGCTCTCCAGAGGGACCTCGACCGACTGGACAGATGGGCAGAGTCCAACAGGATGGCATTCAACAAATCCAAGTGCCGGGTGCTGCACTTTGGCCGCAACAACCACAGGCAGAGGTACAGGCTGGGGTCGGAGTGGCTGGAGAGCTCCCAAAGAGAGAGGGACCTGGGGGTGCTGAATGACAGCTGCCTAAACATGAGCCAGCAGTGTGCCCAAGTGGCCAAGAAGGCCAATGGCATCCTGGCCTGTATCAGGAATAGTGTGGCCAGCAGGAGCAGGGAAGTCACTGTACCCCTGTACTCTGCATTGGTTAGGCCACACCTTGAGTACTGTGTCCAGTTCTGGGCCTCTCAGTTTAGGAATGACATTGAGACACTTGAATGTGTCCAGAGAAGGGCAACAAGGCTGGGGAGATGCCTTGAGCACAAGCCCTATGAGGAGAGGCTGAGGGAGCTGGGATTGTTTAGCCTGGAGAAGAGGAGGCTCAGGGGTGACCTCATTGCTCTCTACAACTACCTGAAATGTGGTTGCAGCCAGGAAGGGGTTGGTCTCTTCTCCCAGGCAACCAGCACCAGAACGAGAGGGCAGTCTCAAGCTGCACCAGGGGAGGTTTAGGCTGGAGGTGAGGAGAAAGTTCTTCACTGAGCGAGTCGTTCGCCATTGGAATGTCTTGCCCAGGGAGGTGGTGGAGTCACCGTCCCTGGAGGTGTTCAAGAGGGGATTGGATGTGGCAGTTGGTGCCATGGTCTAGTTGTGAGGTCTATGGTGACAGGTTGGACTCGATCTTTGAGGTCTCTTCCAACCTTGGTGATACTGTGATACTGAATGTGACACCTGCTCATATAGAATGTTATCCAATTAAAATGTGCACATCTAGCTTTTACCTACAATTGTTTGCTGAAAAATAGGAAAGTTCATTCAAACTGCATGATGTACACTTGCAGTTTGAAAGATGTGTCAAGTTGGATGTACTAGCCATAAGTATATGATTACAGTTACTTTAAACCCAGTAAATTTAGACAAAAAAAAAAATCCAGAAATATTTTTTGAACTGAATTTGCAGAAGTTAATTAATTCAATGAAAAAGCTATTAAAACAATCAGATTGTGTGTCAGAGGAGAAGGCAAATGCATTTCCTCTCCATTCCTGCAAGTACCTTAATCATGACACCTTCAGACATTATCTTTGTTTATGCATTTCCACTTTGTATCTAATGTATCAATATTCATTAATACAGTATTTAGAACTTGGGTTTCCCATGTAAATTGCATCAATAAATAGGGAATAGAGCCAGTTTTACTATTTCTGGATCACTGAGTATATGAATATTTATCAAAAGTAATAAAAAGTTTCATCAGAAATATACTTATCAACAAACTCCCTACAATATTATAGAGAGTTTTGGGGAATTATAGGGGTTAAATAGCTTTCAGGTAGAGCTGAAATGTGAAGATGAGATATCTGTATAATTGATGAATGTTTGACTAACTGTGTTATTAAGCAAAAAGCAATAAATGCGTTGCAAGTATCTTTTTCTCCTTGTTCTTGTGAATGGAATCTCTGTTAAAGTTTACTATGTCAATGAAGGAGATGAGAGTGGGGGAAAAACTGTCATTTGATTTACTTTCAACTGCAGCTCACTGATAAATATGTGGGAAATAATTTGCACATTTCCATAGTCTCATTTCTTTTTTACTAGTAGGTATTAGTTTCCCCTTTTCTTTTTAGGCAATGTTGCTTTGTACAGTGAGAAACACAGAATGCATTAAGCTGGGGAACTTAAGGTAACAGGTAACAGAAGACTGCAGAACCAGAAGTTAATATCACAACCTTTCAAACAGAATTGATGTAACATTATGGATGTCCTTTCAAAAGTAGAGATAATTATCATACAACTTTTACTCTGGAGTATTCTGATCCCACATTATCTAGCATAGTTTAGACTGCATAAAGTACTTCCTTTTCCTTTCTTTTCCTCCTTTTGAATCCTTTTAGAAGGTCAGGGATGTGGGAGTAGTTTACTGTATTTTGGACCCTTGCAATTTTTATTTGGAGCTATAGTTGGAACCTGGAGTAGCCTTTTGAAGATTTAAAAACCACATAATATTCTTGATTAACAAGCAATTGATAGAGAAAACTCAAAGGGAAAATATAATGGAACAAAGGGGACTTCATATTTGTGAAGATATGTATTGTACCTTTTTCCTTTATGTATAGGATCTCAGGTACTGATAGAACTAGAGGGAATGGAATGAAGCTGGAGATAGGGAGATTCAGGCTGGATGTGAGGAGGAAGTTCTTCACCATGAGAGTGGTGAAGCCCTGGAATGGGTTGTCCATCCATTTGGGATGGCATTTAATAAGTCCAAGTGCCGGGTGCTGCACTTTGGCCACAGCAACCCCATGCAGAGCTACAGGCTGGGGTCAGAGTGGCTGGAGAGCTCCCAAAGAGAGAGGGACCTGGGGGTGCTGAATGACAGCTGCCTAAACATGAGCCAGCAGTGTGCCTGGGTGGCCAAGAAGGCCAATGGCATCCTGGCCTGTATTAGGAATGGTGTGGCCAGCAGGAGCAGGGAGGTCATTGTGCCCCTGTACTCTGCATTGGTTAGGCCACACCTTGAGTACTGTGTCCAGTTCTGGGCCCCTCAGTTTAGGAAGGACATCGAGACACTTGAACGTGTCCAGAGAAGGGCAACAAGGCTGGTGAGAGGCCTTGAGCACAAGCCCTATGAGGAGAGGCTGAGGGAGCTGGGATTGTTTAGCCTGGAGAAGAGAAGGATCAGAGGTGACCTCATTGCCCTCTACAACTACCTGAAGGGTGGTTGTAGACAGGAGGGGGTTGGTCTCTTCTCCCAGGCAACCAGCACCAGAACAAGGGGACACAGTCTCAAGTTGTGCCAGGGGAGGTTTAGACTCGAGGTGAGGAAAAAGTTCTTCACTGAGCGAGTCATTCGTCATTGGAATGGGCTGCCCAGGGAGGTGGTGGAGTCGCCGTCCCTGGAGGTGTTCAAGGGGAGATTGGACGTGGCACTTGGTGCCATGATCTAGTTGTGAGGTCTGTTGGAACAGGTTGGACTTGATGATCCTTGGGGTCTCTTCCAACCTTAGTTACTGTGATACTGTGATACTGTCCAGGGAGGTGGTTGGGGCGCCGTCCCTGGAGGTGTTTAAGCCCAGGCTGGACAAGGCTCTGGCCATCCTGATCTAGTGAGGCGTGTCCCTGCCCGTGGCAGGGGGGTTGGAACTAGGTGATCCTTGTGGTCCCTTCCAACCCTGACTGATATTATGATTCTATGGTACTATTATATATAAATACCATAAGTGAAAAGGTAACTTCTCATAGCTTATGAATCATATACCTGAAGCAAAAGCTGCAGCTAAGTCAGAGATCTGACAAGATCATTCTCTTGGAGAGAAAAACATATTTTTCCTTTATATTAAAAAAAAAAGTATGAGTAATTACAGAGAAACACTCAAAACCACTTTTAAAATCCTAAGAGAGAAAAAAACAACATGTAAAGATAACTAATGGTTAAGTTCTGTCAACTTTACTTTTCTAATGAGGGTTTAACTGCTCCTGAAGTAAAGCCTTTATCCAAGCTGTGTTTTGTATTTCATTTAGTCAGTGGCATAGTTACTGTCATGATAACCTTTCATTTCTTGTGTTTTGGCATCTCATACATTTTGTATGCAAGTTTGAGGCTCAAGGGAGGCAAATTTAGCTGAAATGTCCACATGGAATTTAATGTGTGATGCAGAACCACAGAACTCCTCTCAGACTCGCTTATTGTTGCAAATAGAGCCTTTGTAATTACATGGGGATTATGGCAGAATAATAAAGACCTTGAAAGCAGTATTCTTGCAGATCAGGAATGTGTTCTGCACAAACTCCAAAACAATCAGCTAGCGTAGTGAAGCAGAAATATATTAAAATGTGAAGAGTTCACTGAAAACGCCCTGATAGAAACTCCTAATTAAAGAAAGAAAATCTGGTGTTAAAGATTGTGAAAGATTCTCTCCTCATTAAGAAAAAGAGGGTCTTAGGAGGACTGGAAATGAGATGACAACAGAAATACAGTGGATTCTTCCCTTCCACCCCCCCCACCCCACCCCCCCATCCCACAACAGAACTAATGAAAATTGAGTTTAATGGTACATAATAAAAATAATTAAATGGCAGCTAGTTGTAGTGGTACATTACCTGAATTAATATACAAGATTCAGAGACTAATAAGCCTGAAACAATTTAGTTACTTTTCTGGTTTTGTATAAACTGGTGAACTATTTTGGGCAAGGACATGGTGAAGTATAGCACCAAATGACTTACTTATATTAGTTTTGACTTCTTAATTATTTTCCCTCCAATTATTTTTAGTCACTAGGGATCACTGTATTGTACCTGAACTAATTTCTACCATAACAACACTGTATAATGTACTAAGCTGTAAATTTTTATGTTGTCCTTCTCTATTTCAAAGTTAAAAACCAACAAAAGAAATACAGTATTTTATCCTCCTACCCGACAAAAATAGTGTGTGTCAGTCTTGTATATGCGTGGGGGTTTTCTTAGGTTGGTTTGTTTGTGCTTTGGTTTCTGGTTTTTGTTTGCTTGTTTTTACATTTCTGTTACGCTTTTATGGCCTAGTCCTACCTTTTAGTGATAAACTTTTTCTTCACAGGCTGGACAGATGGGCAGAATCCAGCAGCATGAGATTGAACACATCCAAGTGCTGGGTTCTGCACATTGGCCACAACAACCCCATGCAGTGCTACAGGCTGGGGTCAGAGTGGCTGGAGAGCAGCCAGGTAGAGAGGGACCTGGGGGTACTGGTCAATGGTAGGCTGAACATGAGCCTGCAGTGTGCCCAGGCAGCCAAGAGGGCCAATGGCATCCTGGCCTGCATCAGGAACAGTGTGGCCAGCAGGAGCAGGGAGGTCATTCTGCCCTTCTACACTGCCCTGGTTAGGCTGCACCTTGAGTACTGTGTCCAGTTCTGGGCCCCTCAGTTTAGGAAGGATGTTGACTTGCTGGAATGAGTCCAGAGAAGAGCAACAAAGTTGGTGAGGGGTTTGGAATACAAGCCCTATGAGGAGAGGCTGAGGGAGCTGGGGTTGGTTAGCCTGGAGAGGAGGAGACTCAGGGGTGACCTTATTGCTCTCTACAATTACCTGAAGGGAGGTTGTAGACAGGCAGATGTTGGTCTCTTCTCCCAGGCAACCAGCACCAGAACAAGAGGACACAGTCTCAGGCTGCTCCAGGGGAGGTTTAGGCTGGATGTTAGGAAGAAGTTCTATACAGAGAGACTGATTGCCCTTTGGAATGGGCTGCCCGGGGAGGTGGTGGAGTCACCATCATTGGAGGTGTTCAGGAGGAGACTTGATGGGGTGCTTGGTGCCATGGTTTAGTTGATTAGGTGGTGTTGGATTGGTTGATGGGTTGGATAAAATGATCTTGAAGGTCTCTTCCAACCTGGTCTATTCTGTTCTAAAGCTGCACTGGTCTGCCTTGAGTTTTCCATTCATTCTTCCTTGTCAGTGATGCTGAAAGGAAAAAAGCAAGCCAAGATGAACTTAATGTTCTCTCAAAAGTAATTCGGGATGCTTAAATCTTTTTCAAGCTTGCTTGTCTGTTGAATGCATTAAAATATTTTCATTTTATGAGTATTTCTGAATAATATCCAAAGATATTATTTGGGGATTTTCTACATTTTTAATCCATAAAAAAAACACCAGTTGAAGTCTGTGTGGCTATATTTTTTCTTTTGTGAAATATTTGTCATGTTGTTGAAAGGCAAAATTCTGCAAATTATCAGGTTACTGTTTATGTGACCACACTTCTAGCTCACCCTGTGTTTATCAGTAGTCAGTGACCTGTAGGAATAACCAATGAAACATACATAACGAATTCCAGTATCATTGATACTGACACCTGCTCCAACTTCATCATATGAGGATAAACTTCCTCATATCACTGCTTTTAATTTAAGAGTTATTCCATGCAATATCTGAAATAAAAACATCATTCAACAACATACTATTTACTAATATTCACTTATTTATCAGTAAGTCTTCGTTTTCCCTTGCAGGTCACATCAAAGCATTATTATATTAAGATGATTATATTTCTATTGGAGTCAATTGAAAATTAGGAATTTACTACACTTAAATTTCTTAACCCTCCCCAGAGAAATTACAATTGAAAAATGCATGAGCTTTCTTAACTGGAAAAGATGTTTCAGTCTTTTGGGAATGTTGAGGAGAGAATGAAACACTCAAGCTGCACCAGGGGAAGTTTAGGCTCGAGGTGAGGAGAAAGTTCTTCACTGAGAGAGTTGTTTGCCATTGGAATGGGCTGCCCAGGGAGGTGGTGGAGTTGCCATCCCTGGAGGTGTTCAAGAGGGGATTGGATGTGGCACTTGGTGCCATGGTTTAGTCATGAGGTCTGTGGTGACAGGTTGGACTTGATCTTTGAGGTCTCTTCCAACCTTGGTGATTCCGTGAAGAAGCACTAAAAATGAGGCTTCCTACGTGAAGTAAAATTTATGGTGATAAGTATGTTCACTGCCAAAAGCCTAGATTGAAAAAAACCCACAGAAATTTAGCCCTGTTGTCATTTTTGCTTGCATGCATATTCTGAAAAAAAAAAAAAAGGGAAAGTGCAGCAGCATGCTCTTACACTCCTAGAGAGCTGTGGTGCTCTGTGCTCTTAGAGGACACAGTCTCAGGCTGCGCCAGGGGAGGTGCAGGCTGGATGTTAGGAAAAAGTTCTATACAGAAAGAGTGATTGCCCATTGGAATGGGCTGCCTGGGGAGGTGGTGGAGTCGCCATCACTGGAGGTTTTCAGGAGAAGACTTGATGGGGTGCTTGGTGTTAGTTGTTTGGGTAGTGTTGGATTGGTTGATGGGTTGGACGCGATGATCTTGAAGGTCTCTTCCAACCTGGTTTATTCTATGTATTCTATGTATTCTACAGAGAAGCAGCCCAGCAGACAATAACACTGTGTAACTGAGACCTAAGAATGAATATTTCTGAATATGTAACATTTATTTCATCAGCAAATTAAGTTGTTTAAGTAATTGTATTAAGCTAAAAATGTTCCTTTGTCCAAAGTTCTGCTGTATTTCTAGCTTAACATTTCAGATTATCATCTTTTGCTGTTGAAAGCTACTTTTTGTTTGAAAGATTTACATCCAGTTAACATGTCATTGGTATCCCTAGAGCTTTGAATGCTGTCAGAAAAACATGAAGCCTTTAGGAGTGAAATAGTGACAATGAAAGAAAAATAAGATTTAAATACAATAACTGAGTTATGCTTTGTTTAAATTTGAACAGCAAATCTGTATTTAATCTTCAGGAAAGCAAATGAATTCTCAGGTCAGTGCTGATGGCAAGTAGTCAAGAAATTCAGGTATACTTTTCTGTTATTCAGTGTAATGATTTATTTTCTCCTAAACCAGACTCTGGTATGTTTGGATGCAGAACATAATAAATATAAAACATTTTATTACAATAAATGGCTTACAACCATGACATAGAAGTTCAAAGCTAAAATTGCCATAGGAAATATATTGACTTGTTCAGATACTTGTCAGAAAAACTCAACAACACCCACAACTTCTTTCTCATACCTTAACAAGTATGATGATTATACTCTCTACAATTTGAAATGTTAACTTGATAGAGCTTCTGCTGTAGTGTCTCCCTCTTACCCCACAAGTTCTGAGAAAATAATTGGCAAAATAGTTCTTAAATGGCACTCAATCCTAGCTCCACAAAGGCTATTAGTGTATATTCTATGCATTCATTAATGTTCAGACAGGAGAGAAGGAAAAAAAAAAAAGAGCAGCTGGCAGCTTTATACATGCAATCATTTTTGATCCAATCTTTAATTGGTAGTCTAAGCTGAGCCTGTGTAGAGGCCAATTTTTACCCCAAACATCTGACTACATTTCTGATTAAATTGATCACTTCAACTTAAAACACCCTGCCAATCTAATTTTTTTCAAAATTCATACTGAATTTGGACTGACCTTTTTGTTAGAGGGAATAGATCCACAAAACTAGCAGCAAGGAGAGAACTACTAACAACTATTACTATTTTTTCCACCCTCCCCTCTCCACCCACTCACCTCTATCCATAGAGTTGAAGAACTCATCATATGTTTTTAATGTACTAATTCCCATATATAGGAGACTAGGTTTCAACTTCCCCTGACTGAGATTTAAACTCTTATTTTCTACCTTCCAGGGGAATCACCTAACCACTGGATATTCTGCAGTGGTATGCTCTCACCTGAGCTATACAAACTCCTACTATGACCTAGCTGTGTGACTCCCAAGTGACTGCTTTAACCACCAGACCAAAGCATCATTCACTCTCTTTGACTCAGTATTTAAATAATCCATGCAGAACAGCTTTTTCCATGGGGATCAAGAGAAGCCAATTACAGATTTCTCACTGGTTTAAGAAGTCTTCTGGGAAAGTGAAAACATGGGTTCAAGAATGTGCAAAGAAGGTCTTGAACCTGATTGTCCCACATTGTGTATCAGATGAGGCCCTAACCACAGAGCTATTGAATAAATAAAGAGAGGGGGGATTCGCTTTACTTCCATGAATGATTTACAGAGAGTGTGTAAACCTAATCTTTCATTTCCAGTTCTTTAGTTTTGTGTTTAAATAGCTTCTGCAGAGTTGCCTCTCTCTGGCAAGTGTACAGATTAATGATTGGTCAAAAATACTAGTATTAGGAATGATGAAGGATAATTCTTCTCTACATTTTTTATCTGTTTCTGTCAATTTCAAATAAAATGAAAGCATAAGTTTACTTGGTAGTAAATGCAAAGTCTTTCAGGCAAAGGTCAGCTATTGACCACTTGAAGGAAAGTTGAACTCTACAGAACTAGTAACTAAATATCACACAGCAGATATCAGTTGTGAAACTTAGAGTTCCTGAATCTTAATTCAGTGAATGATATCCCTTCCTTTAGGGTCATAGTAAAGCAGTAAGAATGATAGTATGCCTTCCCCTAAATAGAAAGAGAGCTTGGTTTTAGTCTTTTGCTTTATTTCAGTAAATTAATCAGTCAGGAGCATGAATGCACTTCACTCTCCAAGAGATAAATAAGGGAAACTCAATTTTCTAAATGTGACTGGGTTACTTCAACTCTTGCATTTTGTGGGGGAAGGGAATCATATTCGCGTATTTAGTGTCCGAGATATCCAGATCTGCTGTGGAAGTCACTTCTGCCATAGCAGACAGCTTTGCTGCCCTCACTTTAAATCAAACATGTTTTATGAAATATCCAACAGTGCTGCTGTGTTGCTGGTGATTTTTATTAAATTGTAATAGGAAAAGTACTTGAACTCTGAGTTCTTCTCATGTGTCAGTTGTCCCAAAGTAATGTTCTAGTTTTATTCCTGAAACATCTTCTCATCAGAATCTTCACAGAAATCAGTATTCTTGCTGGAATAGTCACCTTCTAATTGGTAATTTGTTGTTTGGTGGTTTGTTTTTGTGGTGGTGTGTTTTGGTTTTGTTTGTTTTTGTTTGTTTTGTGTGTGTGTGTGTTTGTTTTCAAAAAATCACAAATTTTCAAGGACTGGAAGGGAACTCAAAAGATCATCTAGTCCAACCACCTTGCCAGAGCAGGAACACCTACACCAGATTACACAGGATATAATACCCTGGGTTCTTATAGTTACTGGTCAAGAAAAAACCATTGCTAGTAAAACATCCTAGGTTCTGTTTTTAAGCAAGCATCTGTCATTCTCAATAATGCTGGACCTTCTTAGTCCATAAAACTAAAACAAGTTTTCATTTTGGAGAGAGGAAGATATTTGCTCCAATGTGTTGTGTTTGGTTTGGTTTGGTTTTTTAAACCACAAATGTCTTCTAAACAACAGGGATGAAAACAATCATAAAATGAATATCATCAATCTTTATTTCTGTTCTCTCACTCCCACCTTAGATTCTAAAAAGATCCAAGATGAAAATCTTTAAAGCAATTACCAGTTCTTCCAAAGCAAAAACAAATATGAAGCATCATTACATGGGCAACTTCTGCACTGAATGTGGGATTTGAAGAAAGCTGTAACCTGTCTGTGAAATCGGCAGGACATAGAGCTAGGGCTGGTTTTCTTCTGTAGTACCCATTCAGCACAGTAAGGGAGCTCACCGGCAGCAGCAACAGGATGTAAAGTTAACAGGAACAGAGCAGGAGAAGGTGCTGGAGGGATCATAAAGTGAATGTTTGAAGTGATGTTTTTATTAGGAAATTTCTTTCGGGACATTTCTTAGTTATCTTAACAGTGCTGCTTCTGCATTTCCCATGGTTAACTCCCTCCTGGTACACAGCATGTATTCTGTATCACATCTGTGTACTCCAACCTAAAGCTATTTATGTAACATCCAGCTACAAAAAAAAAAGAAAAAAAAAAGGCCAAAACAACCCAAACCAAGCACCCAATATGGGAACTTTGCCAGGCTTATTCTTCTCAAAACCAAAAAACAATGTAAGGATGAAAACTATTAAATACAAAGCCAAAACCCCAAAAACCCCAGGATGTCGCTTCCCAAAGAAAAGAAAAAATTAGAAAGTTCTTGCTCAAGCATTAAATTATTTAGGTCTCAAATGAGGAAGTGGGAATATATGACAACTGCATTTTACTTTTCCTATAAAAATGGGAGAAAATTCACCTTCACCTGAAGCATAACTATGTATAGCAGAACTGAATCTTTCTATTACATATTCCCCATCTGGATGTCACACCAAGGCCATTTAAGTCAATTCAGCACCACTCAGAGATGTTTAGAAACACTTCTTATGACTACTTTAATTGTTCCTCAAGACCTGACCCTTGGAACATTGCTTTAAGGTATTTTGGCTCTGCTCTGAGTCACTGAAGCAAAATTGGAGCATCTGGATGCAGTGTCAAAATAGCCCAGGCAGCTTCAGTGCAGCACCCAAGTGGATAATCTCAACGCAGAATACAAACACTGCATTAGTGGTTGCCGGAAGGCTACAGTTCATCTTCTTCTGAAATACAATACAAGAAAGTACAAGAAAAGTTAAAGGATGATACCTTTTTTTTTTTTTTTTTTCTCTTCATATCTTCTGTGGTGTGAACAAAGAATCAAGCTGTGTTTTGATGCTTTGTCAAATCTTTGGCAGCATTTTCAATCCTTGTTTGCTCTACTAATCCACAGATTTTTCTCTTCTTTGGGCAAAGCAATGACTGATTTTTTACAGTTTATGGTATATTGTATATATATGAACACAAAAGAAGGCATCCAGTTTATGATGTTATCCTTGAATCAAAGTAGTGGCAGAAAACGATATTTTACTTGCCCATTAGTAATACAATATCTATTTATACTCTCTTAAGTTGTTTGTACAATTTCCAAAGCTTTTATTTTTCCTGTTGAATTAGACTTCACATTGTATTTTTCCAAATTTACTAAAATTTTATCTCATGGATAGAACTCATGCACAAGTAGTACTCTTCGAGAGCCCATGAGACATCTGGCATATGGCTACAGATACAATCCCCAAGACAGATTTCTTTTGCCATAGGCAAGAATAGTTTATGTAAAGCTTAGGCCAACAGGTCAAGAAATATAAATGCAGAAGCATGCTAAATGTACCACCTGACATCAGACTCTGCCTGAAAATGCTGTATTCCAAGTCTTTAACATGGTTGATCTGTGGAGTGCACACCAGAATGAATACTGGGGCAAAGAACTGGGGCACAGCCATGCATATTGTCTGCTGACCACCTATTTTTCTGACAATGCGTCTAGGATTTGATACTTATATGTATACACAATGAAACTAAATACAAACAGAAGCATTAGACTGATGTGAAGCTATGGAGGTTTTATGCATTCCAGATAATACATATACTTTGTGTGTGTATATATATAAAAATATAGAAAACCAATGTACAATAAATCATTAGTTGTTCAATGATACTAAAAAAACCCTCAGCTAAACACACTGCTTCATGCTGCTGTTCAAACAATCCACAGTATTCTTACAAATGCAGTACCAAACCATACTCCATTTGGAACATGGCAAGTAAATGGGTGACACTTCTTCTAACATGTCTAACTGCCATTAATTTAGTTAGTATTCATTGTAATTATGCTGATCATAATGAATTCATTTAGTATTAATATGAACATTATACATCTTTATAGGAACTCCATTATAATTCAGCAATAATTAATGTACATATTAAATGAAGTGTTACTACTCAATGCTATTATAAAGCCATGTTGTTTCATTTGAAAAGCTTTAGAGCAAGTTGTGTTTAATCTGATTTGTATTCTGATTGTTGCCAAGAGGTATTCTGCAATGGCAAAGGGCAATTCACATTGGGAGACTTGTTAAATTTTCAGAGAGATTCCATGTTTGCATTTGTCTACTGATCCACTTTTAACATAACATTTGAAGGAAGGTGGTTCCTGGTCGTGATAATGCAAAATATATCTAACTATCACAAAAACATGAAAGAAATCCTACATTTCAGACCTTATCTGATAGAGGAGGCCTATGTTTATAAGCAAAGTACTGCCACACTCAGTTTATGATCGTTGTTCCTTTCTACCCTCCAAGAGTAACTCAAAATTGAGAAACATGTATTTTCCATACATCACAGAAGAAAAGCAGGTGCCCCAAAGGCATTAGTGCCCACTTCAGGGAGCTACATAAAAATGAGTGGGGAAACATATCAAGAAAGGAATGGCCATATTGGATTAAGATAAGCATTGTGTCTGGGGAGCAGTTATACATATGTGCCTAAAGAAAAGCAAGATCAACAATTACAGGATACCTTTCCAGACATTTTCCAGCCTCCAACACTTTTATATGAAGAAAATTGATCAGATGTATATGGTTTCTGAAGATTAAGATTTTCTTGGTTGTCTTTTCAGTGAATCAATTCCCATAAAGTGGTTTAAACCCTAGAAAAGTGTCCTTTGACGATGAGTTGCAGAGGCCTGCTACTCTTTACTATCTCTGCATAAAATCCCCTGTTCTTCTGTTTGTTTTGAATATGGTTTCTTCTAGCTTGATTTGAATCTACCTTGCATTGGATTTGACTGAGTGGGAAAAACAGAACACAGCTAATGTCCATCTATTTCTTCTTTGCCACCAATAATTTGTGAGCCTCCTTTAGAGATCATCTTAAGAGAATTATCTTGCTTTGCTATTTGTAGAGAGGCTGTTGATCATCGTTGTTCCCACAGCAAAATCCTGGCCAAGCTGTCAGCCCACAGCTTGGACAGCAGCACCATGTGCTGGGTTAGGAACTAGCTGGAGGGCGAAGCCCAGAAGAGTGGTGGTGAATCGTGCCATATCCAGCTGGAGGCCAGTCACTAGTGTGTCCCCCAGGGATCAGTGCTGGGCCTAATCCTGTTCAATATCTTTAGTGATGATCTGGATTAAGGGATTGAGTCCATCATGAGTAAATTTGCAGATGACAAGAAGGTGGGAGCAGGTGTTGAACTGTTAGAGGGCAGAAGGGCTCTCCAGAGGGACCTTGAAAGGCTGGGCACATGGGTGGAGTCCAACAGGATGTCATTTAACAAGTCCAAGTGCCAGGTGCTGCACTTTGGTCACAACAACCCCATGCACTGCTACAGGCTGGGGTCAGAGTGGCTAGAGCAGCCAGGGAGAAAGGGACCAGGGGGTGCTGGTAAACAGCTGGCTGAATGTGAGTCAGCAGTGTGCCCAGGTGGCCAAGAAGGCCAATGGCATCCTGGCCTGCATCAGAAATAGTGTGGCCAGCAGGAGCAGGGAAGTCATTGTGCCCCTGTACTCAGCACTGGTTAGGCCACACCTTGACTACTGTGTCCAGTTCTGGGCCCCTCAGTTTAAAACAGATATTGAGGCACTTGACCGTGTCCAAAGAAGGGCAATGAGGTTGGTGAGAGCTCTTGAGCACAAGCCCTACGAGGAGAGGCTGAGGGAGCTGGGCTTGTTTAGCCTGGAGAAGAGGAGGTTCAGGGGAGACCTTATTGCTCTCTACAACTACCTGAAGGGAGGTTGTAGACAGGCGGATGTCGGTCTCTTCTCCCAGGCAGCCAGCACCAGAACAAGAGGACACAGTCTCAGATTGCACCAGGGGAAGTTTAGGCGGGAGGTGAGGAGAAAGTTCTTCACAGAAAGAGTAATTGGCCATTGGAATGTGCTGCCCAAGGAGATGGTGGAGTCACCATCCCTGGAGGTGTTCAAAAAAGGATTGGACATGGCACTTGAAGCATTGGTTTAGTTAGTCATGAGATGTTAGGTGATGTTTTGGACTTGATGATCTCTGAGGTCTTTTCCAACCTTGTTGATTGTATGATTCTATTTTGGTTTTCTATGGGTTTTCAAGGTATGAGAGGTTCTTAGATCTGCACTATTTCAAAATAATTCTCCCATCTTTTTTTTCTTAGATTTTTAGTGAATACTGGCATTATACAACTATTTTTCATTTTTGCATGGTAATTGTCATTTCTAAGCCCTCTATGTTATATGCAGTGTTAAATTCCTCATCTCCTCATACCCCATCTTGTGCATTGCTTCACCAGGTATTTCCTGAGCACTTAATTTGCCACTGTATTGGCACACAATCTGTTATGTTGTTTCTGGGATTCTGTGCTGTCCGTCATTGTCACAAATAACTCTGATCAGGAACATTTGTCATCAGCTCTCATCTCCTTTCCCAAATCATTTATTAATGTTGAATGTCACAGGCCATAAGGAAGTTCTTTGCAAAAATCCATTAGTAACGTCTCTTGTTTGGAGGAACTGGATATTTACCCCTAACTGTACTGCTTGGCCTTTAAAATACCGGTTATACATGCCTTCCTTATTTGCTTACTTTTTAAAATAGTCTTATCTCTTTCATAGCCTTTGAGGAGAAACATTAAGAAAAACCTTTTGGAAATCTGAGATAAACTCCAACCAAGAAACTCCATGCGAGTAAATCACTCACAATCATCTGTCTGTTCAGTGATTTAACGTCCTTCAGTAAGCCTGCAAGGCACAAATGTACTTTTCACAAGCCATCTTTACTTGTCCAAAGTATAGCATATTTATCCAATGTCCACTCATGTTTATTTTTCACTGACATGCCCAATATGGATATGAGTGTCTCAGACTGTGCCTTTTTGCATCTGCTATTAAACTTTTTATTTTCAAATTTATCCTCCCTGCATTCTACACCCTCTAGCTCTCAGTACCTTTGCAATTTTACATGAAACATAATGTGCCATTACTAGTCACTAAGCTGTTTCATCTGAATTGTCTTATTAACTCTTGAGTGAATACTATCTTATCTAATGATTTGTTACTATTCATTTTCTCCTCATTTCCTTTCTCCTTCAAGTGGATATTCCCACTGAGAGTTATTAGAATACATTATTACACAGCAAGCAATCTTTACCTGTAGTTTTACAAAATATGTCAATATAATGCTAATTAATAAGACGTCAGCTAATCTACGAACTTCTGATTTCTCTTCTGCTAATATACTTGACCTTGGGCAAATCACTGTGCTTCTTTATTGTTTCCCTTCCTAACACAGAAAAAATGGAATTAGACTTCCCCTTAAAACTGTTGAGCTTCACAGATGACATACATGCTAGGTACACTTAATTTTTAAATTTTTTTTCATGCCAAATTTAATTAAATTTTGGAACAGAATAGTGGAAAAAATAGAACACATTTTAACAGTGATGAAATAGTTGCCCCTGTGAGAGAATCAGAAACTAATTGGAAATGCCCTAGATTTTTTTTAAAAGTTCTTTAGTTATAAAAATAAGATTAAAAGAAATAGTTTTTGTTACACTGCATGCTGATTTTCTTTTCTTTTTTTTTTTTTAATTTCTTGGTGAATATTCTTTGATGCATCAATAGGGAATGAATTCTTCTCCAAAGTGTTTAGTGTGGTTTTATATCACACAAACATTGCCCCTTTCTGTGGGTGCTGTTTAAACGCTCAGAACAACAGTATTTACAATGAAAACATTTACCAGGTAATTTATTTAGAATGCTTCCAAGCAGGCACAGATTTAATTCTAATGTGGCTGCTAAGATTTTAGTGAAAGACACGTTTATTTCCCTGATAAGAAAAATATTACATGGTCTGAAAACCAGACAGATTTTTCTGGCCAGTGTCTCCTCGTATTTGTCCTGGTGGGGATTTGCTGACTACTCAAATTGTCTTTAACAGGTTATGACATGTCTATCTTTTATAGAAATGTTTATCCTGCTTTCTGACATTTCCCTAAATAGTTGTATTTTAAAGAAAATGAAAACTGACTTTGGTGATAATAAGTGGCTACCTAAGTGGCCAGCAGGAGCAGGGAAGTAATTTTGCCCCTGTACTCAGCACTGGTTAGGCCACACTTTGAGTACTGTGTCCAATTCTGGGCCCCTCAGTTTAAGATGGATATTGAGGCACTTGACCATGTCCAAAGAAAGGCAATGAGACTGGTGAGAGCTCTCGAGCACAAGCCCTACAAGGAGAGGCTGAGGGAGCTGGGCTTGTTTAGCCAGGAGAAGAGGAGGTTTAGGGGAGACCTTATTGCTCTCTACAACTACCTGAAGGGAGGTTGTAGCCAGGAGGAGGTTAGTCTCTTCTCCCAGGTAAACTGTGACAGAACAAGAGGACACAGTCACAAGCTGTGCCAGGGGAAGTTTAGGTTGAATGTTAGGAAGAAGTTCTTCATAGAAAGTGTGATTGGCTGTTGAAATGGGCTGCCTGGGAGGTGGTGGAGTCACCATCACTGGTAGTGTTTAAGAAGAGACTGGATGATGCACTTGGTGCCATGGTTTAGTTGATTAGATGGTGTTGGGTGATAGGTTAGACTTGATGATCTTGAAGGTCTTTTCCAACCTGGTTAATTCTATTCCATTCTATTCTATTCTATTCTACTCTTCATAATGCAAGACATCAATTTAGGATTAACTTGCATATTAGCAAATCAAATTACATTTCTTACAAAATACATTCACAAATTTCAGTAGACTCTTTTCTGAAAACTACTTGAAATCACATTTTAATCTTGATAACATATAATGTTAGAAAAAGGTGCTCATACATTAAATGAAGTTCTGCTCCATTACAGCTGTGATTTCACGTGAAAAATGCTTTATGCATCTCTGCAAGTTATGTTATTTAATCTTTCCTGTGGACACTGGGAGAGTGTTACATATCACACTAGATCTGTATTATAAATATATTGTATATCCTACTCCTGTGCCACCCTCATCTTTTTGGTTTGTATGCAATTTCTTGTTTTTCAAATAGATAATTAAACTTACTTTGTGCCTTTGCCAGTTTTTTAACCTTTGTTGCAGGAGTTTCATGTAATGATAATTAGAAGTCTCAGTGTAGAATTTGGGTGGAATCTGAGCTTTCTGCCTTTTTTGTACAAGCCGTGTATTTACAACTTGGTTTGTGTGCTTTAAAAGTGATGTATTTGGATCAAAGCAGTAATTACTAGAAGGGAATTCTGGCTTTGGAGGCAAAATTTTCAAATCCTCTCTGTGTTTCACACTAGCCTTTAGATCCTTAGTGGAGAAAAATGAACTTTTGAACTTGCATTATCTGCTGATACATTGACTTAATCACATCAATATGTTCCTACTAAAAGTCATCAGTTTGTTCTCATATTTAGATTTCAAACAGAATTCATTTGCAGGCCCACAGAAATGTATGGAGCAGAAATGTATCTTAGAGCTGTAAGAGCTGCAGATTAATTTTCCCTTTTCAACAGAAAACTGAGATTTGAAATATCAGTTGTATTTCAGCTAAGAAGAATTTTTCAGTTAGGCAGTGATAAGACTCTTTAGTATGACTTTGCAATGTTGTATTCTGATTTTCAGAAGGAGCAAATCATGTATTGGTTCACTATTTTGGTCATGGTAGACAGATTATTCATATTGTTGTCACCAGTATCATCCCATATGACATTTTAATTCCTCTATGGGTTGCCTAAGACTAGTTATCCTGGAAAATGTGATAAAGTACTCTTAGGTTTAATAATTCTGAATCAAAAGAAGTGCGTTTTCTGTGTGTTTGACCACTGTACCAATTTTCCTGTTTTGGAACTCTGAGTGAACTCTATGCTTCTAAAACAATTCTTAATCATTTTCATAGACACAATGACAGAATTGATCCATTAGTCTGGAAATGGCCATGGCTCTTTTTTCACAGAAAGACTGTGAAAGCAAGTATTTCACTTGTTATCAAATTTCCCATTCATATTACTAAACTGTTACAACAATACTAATTAAATCCTAAGGCCATTACAAGCTATTGAGGAGATAAGGTATGCTGAACTATGGATCCAGTAGAGTTCATACTGGTATACCTTGCTTCAATTACCTGAAAGGCATTTTCTTTTATTTATGGTAGCTAAACTAATGTTAATTAATATAATATTATGTTTTGATAAGAAAAAGTCTATCAACGTTTTCAGTCCATAAAACAAATGCATAAGGCAAGCAGTTGGACTTGATGATCTCAAGGGTCCCTTCCAAACCCAACAGTCTTATGATTCTATGAGCTAGAAAATACTCCAGCTTTTTCAAGTTGGCAACACTTGTTCTTGCTTACAGGTTTGTGTTTGAAGTAATGTGTTTCCATCTGAAAATATTTCTAATTGGAATTAACCTGAAACAGGTATTTTAGCTGTCTCTGACACATTAGATTTTACTCTGTCAGTCCATTCTTAATGCATAATTGTGTGTTTAAGCATACTTTTAATTTAAAAGTACTGTGGAGTTGAACCTACGCTGTGGAAACACTGGGAAAAGGTAAAGCTACCTAGACTTTCCAGGCTTTCAGCATTCAGTAGTCTTGAGACAGCCTCTGCCTCAGACTCGGGCACAAAATTATTGATTGCAGCTATGTGTTGTTTCCCTTTGAATCTTCCAGCCTCTGTTCATATTTTAAGCTTCTGCCATGACCTAAGTAGAGGTACTTACCAATTTTTGCAGGGAAAAAAGAAAATAACTAACTAACTAAATAAAAAGTATATATATGTATATAAAACAGAAAAGCCTTGCAGCTAGCTTTGCAAAACTCACAGCAACCTCATTTCTTATATACATAGTTCTTTCATGCTTTCTTTATTGACACTACCTTAAACAACAGTTCCATTCACACTCTAACAAGCTTCCATGAAATTATGTTAGGCCCAGAGTTTCACCAGCCAAGCTAAGTGTATTTTGAATAAATTCAGAACTGTCAAAGGTAGAAGGAAAACATTTCCAAGAAGGATTACTAGGTTTGCAACAAATGTCTTCTGGAGGAAAAGAAAAAGAAAGCACTTTCCAGGTAACTTTGTTTTTATTATAGTTGGTATAGACTTCTTACTGAATTAAATAAGATCAAGAAAAACTGAAAATCTCCTAAGTGTGAGTATGTACAGGTAGTGTAGTGACTTACACCATTTTTCATATTGCTCTCTAAGCCAGATATCAGAGGATAAGCAGAATAAGGATTAGATGTCATGACTATCACTGAACTGCTTTTTCCCTCTGAGAGTTAGAAAATAAGCAACTAGATTTAAGACATGAGGGAGCTTCTGTTATATCTTAATAGTATTTTGTTCAGTCACTAAAATGTGAGAATGTTAAAGCAATAACTGACCGCAAAGTACAATGCCCTGCCTTGTAAAGTTTAGCAATTTGAATTTAACTTGTTTTAATACAGTTACATTAAAAATTAAGCAAAATGTGTAGCTATATTCTTATATAGAAATAAACTATTATCTGGGCTTTTCTCCCCTTTTTTGGTGGGGAGGAAATCTAGATTCTGTTCATACTTCCGCTGTATAATGGTACTAGAAAACAAACTGAGTTTAAAACTTATCTTAAAAAGCTAAATATATATATATATATATATATATATAAAAATAGAGTTTAGATTTAAGTTACTTTAGCCCCTGGGAACAATTGGCCTGCTTCATCTTACTCCTAATGAATATAGCTACTAGTCATGAAAGGATCTAGGAAGGGGAAAAAAAATTTGCAAGGATGATTTTATATACAGTTATTTTTTTATTAGAAAATATCCAAATATTGTCTGAAACTGTTTTCCCACATGTTCCTGAAGATAAATTGTTATACCACAAATTTCCTGTCATCTACACTCACAGATAATTTATTTCTTAAAATTTCATAAATGTTGCCATAAGTTACAAAAATTAATTTCTAAATTAATATCCTGCACAGGGATGCAAGCTTGGTGCAACTCCTCTTCTTCTCCTACAGCAACAAAGATGTAATAATGCTTATTTTTGAGAGTGTACCCTCACAGAGAGTTCATTTTAATTTTTATTGAGCTTGTTCTCATTCACCTGCAAGGGTTTATTTGCATATATTTAACTCAATATGCACCAGTCCACATTTGTTTTTTTAACACCTAATTAATAGTGTGGAAACATTGACTTCAACATTATGCTTTGAAATTATGTCCACTGAACTATGACTGAAAATTATGTCATAGGCAATTAGGTATGATGTGGAAAAATAAACAATCTGTATTACTATATTTTTATTACTGTAGATGACTGAAGGACTGTTTAGAAATGAGAGACAATGTTCTTGCATTTGTTCACAATGTACATGCACAAACCATATATGCAATCTTATAGATATTTAAGTTCCAGTAAAGATTGTTCAGATATGATGACATTTTACAGGTAACTTTCATTACATGTAAATTTGCTCAAGCGTCTACTTTAATAAATTCACAGGCCAAATGCTAGAACAGTTACTAGGTCCATCTAATCCCATACACAGATTCATGTGGTTATATACTGATCTCTACAAAGCAAGTCCCTGCCTATCACTGGCTTGAAAGTGTAATGCTCAGCAAGTTTTACTTGACCTTAGTTTTTATTATCACATCTTTATCTCCTGTTCTTTGTCTTCATCTTTAGCAGTAAAGGTCATTTACAACAAATCGTTCTAGAGAGCAGTAGCAAATTAATTTTGTAAAGCATTGTCAGCACCACTGCAAATCTCTGCTGGTGCTAAACTTTGCAGGGATGCTAGTAGTTCATCATTTCTGATCTAGAATGTTTCTTAGTTCGTGTATCACATTCTTTGCACTCAGCTCTTTTGTCGAAGACTGCAACACGTAACAGTAGTCTTAGTTTTGATCAATTTATTTAAACTTCAATTCAAACCAAAACATAGGAATCTACATAAATATCAATACTTGCAGTTTGATCTCAAGCAGTTCCTGATTCAGGAGATAGTGACAAAACTTCAAATATTTTATCTTAATTGTAATTGCATTTGCTCAACAATTGTATTAGCATTTCAAGTCACAAATACAGAGGAAACCTACTAAGCAGAATCACTCCCAAAAAAAAACCTCTTAGATGTAAACTGAAAAATATAATTTAACAGGTCTGCTGGAAAAGGGAAAGACTGTATGTTTGGTTTGATCAAGACAGATACTCAGTCTTCAGCTGAACAGTTTTTTTCCAAGTAGCAATAACCTCTACTCTAGTCAGAGGTTAGAGCTTTTAAGTCTTAGTGCCTATATTCCCCTCTACTAAAAAACAGTCCAACCTTAGAAGCAAAGATCTGGTAACAGCATGTCTTTCTAGAGCAACCAGCACCAGAACAGGAGGACATAGTCTCAAGCTGCACCAGAGGAGGTTTAGGCTGGATGTTAGGAAGAAGTTCTACACAGAGAGAGTGATTGCCCATGGGAATGGGCTGCCCGGGGAGGTGGTGGAGTCACCATCATTGGAGGTGTTCAGGAGGAGACTTGATTGGGTGCTTGGTTGCATGGTTTAGTTGATTAGGTGGTGTTGGGTGATAGGTTGGACGCAATGATCTTGAAGATCTTTTCCAACCTGGTTAATTCTATTCTATTCCATTCAAATACACTAGGTTCTCACTACATTTGAATACTGTTGAGGTAGAATGTTATTGTTGTCGTCTACCAGGGATTCTGGGTGAACAGATCTCTATGTCTGTAGGTGATTAGAGAATTACTCTTCAGTGGGAAGCCACGTTTGTGAAATTGTTAGTCTATCACAGTATTATTTTGTCACTGGTGTATTAACTGTAAATGCAGTCCTGAGCAAAATAGTGTGGGTAACCTGATTTTTGCTACTACATGCTGCTGTTGTAAATACTGTGCTACTTAAAAGAAAATTGGTAAGTGAATCCAAGTAGCAATTTAGAAAACAATTACTATGAAAAAGGGAGTAAAACCATAGATTCATCAAAGTAAACAGTGTGACTCCCAACTGATTTCATCCCAGAGTAAGCTGATACTGAACAGAACTGATTTATATTGTCTTAGGATACATTTTTTTTTTGCAGCATATTGTTGTTGCTGACAGGTGAAGCTTTACTGCTGTGCTATTTTCCCCCATACATCCTAATTTCTACAGAAGCAAATACAAGCAAAAGCCTTCCTGTATGCCAATCCTTGGTAATAACTATAAACATAAAGCACTATCACTTCTAGAAGGAGACAGTGTCTGCAAAAACATGCTGTTACATTCAAAAAGTGCAGTTATTTAGAAGAGACTGAGCTGAAAAGTAAAATCACTGAACAGAGAATTGTGATATTGTGTTAGCTGAAACCAGTACCCTCGCCTATGTCTGAATTCTCCCTCCTTTCAGTCACTAACACCTTCTTTCCTAGCAACAGTCCTACACCAGCTTGCCAGCAGAGTTGTCACTCTTCCCTTTACGTTTGTTGTCCACTCCTATGCAAAATGCCTGGGAGGAAGCTGTACTGGTCCATTGCTCAAGTGGTGAGAAAGCTACACTAAACTAACAAGATTCCATAGCTCTAATAGGGAATGAGTAATCTGAAGGAGTAGGGGCAAAGCCATACCTGCTTCCTGTGATGGCTAAAAAAGATGGCAGCTGGGGTAGCTGAACAGATAACTTCTGTCAGGCAAGGCTAAAATTCATTAGGTTACCTTAGCTTCCTTTGTGACACACTAAAATGGTGTCCTTTATTTTAAAAATAAAAAAGATAAATGAAAGGGTTTGTGGGGACATGGGGGTGGGGGTAGGGAACGTTGTAGGAATAGTGTCTTTATGGGAGACTTTTCTTTTCTACTGTTGTGAATTGATAGGTTAGCTGTGAGGAGAAAAGATTTTGCCAAGAAATGCTCAAATATTTCCAATCGGTTTCCATTTTAATTGAAATATTTGCTACCTAAAGTGAGGTTTAATTAATTTACAGGTATAAAATATGCTTAACTATTTCTTCTTACTTCCTATTGTGTAGTCTCTTATTTAAATCTATCCCAAAATGTCCTTTATGTTTTCGGTGCATATAAATTCTTAAAATGTAATATCAACAACATTAGAAATGCATTGTGCTGGTGTAAAAAGGCTCAGGTTGTAATATCACAGAAGCCACAAGAAGAAAAGAGGGCTGACGGCTGACTGCTACTGTACTTTGTAATTTCTAAGCAGGTTACAAACTTCAGTACTGTAGAATTGTTAAATCTTATTTATCTTGTTTATTATAGAGTATTAAAATAGCAGATGGTTCTACCTTCAGATATTCCCTGCAGGAAAATTCTCTTATTTCCACTAAATACTTTGAACTTATAGGAAAATGGTTAATAGCAATTTTTGAAATCATATCCTAATATAATGTACTGTCTATTCTGCAAGAACATTTTCATTCATTTACAGATGCTACTGGTATTTTGTGCTTGTTGTCACAAGTGGTCAGTTTTGTGCAGCCCTTGTGAAAAAAACAGTGAGCACACAGAGAAGTCAATAGGGAATACAGAAACAGTCCAAACCTGTAACTGATACTTACTTCTTTTTACCTCTTTGGAGTAAAGCATTGCATGATAAAGTTTACTCTAGACCTTTGCCCTTTAGTCTATTATAACTGAAAATTTTCCAGGTGGGACAAAACAAAGATAAATACATAAACAAATGTGAAGTGAAATCTAGACATGAATTAGCAGCACTGTAATTGAAAAATAAAAATGCTAAAAATCAACAAACCCAACACCACACACATGTAACTGCTCAATTGTGATAAGGAAAGCATACAGTTATCAGTGTCTGTCAGGGCTACTTCAATACATCTGTTTCTTTGTGCTTAAAATATTGTGTACATAAATGTTTGAGCCTGCAGAGTTTACTTGTTTCTCAAAAGAAAGGCTCTGCAGGAAAGAGTTTCTGTCCTGTGGAGCATATAGACTCTGCAGAATCTTTTGCTCAGTGACCCTAGTTTATCCACAATTCATTTGTACGACTGAATCTTACGTCTCCCAGATAAATGAGTTTCAGATCATTAAGGTTACATCGTCCTTGTTAGCAAAAATATATTATTGTCCCGAGAAATTCCATAATGTCCTTTTTCAAATCACAGGCAAACAATGGTTACATAATTTGTTTTCAGTTTTGTTTACAACTTACTTATAATGTTTCTTGTTCTATCTCAAGAATAAATTATTGACGAGGTTTCCATCTCTGCTATTCTCTTTCATCTTAAGGAACTTGCAGGCTTTTATGCAACATGAGGTAAATTTAGATGTCAACTAAACCTTCATAAGAAAAGAAGTAAGGGATAACAACAGTACCTATCTAGCTGTGAGATCATAATGACTTAGAAATTTAAACCCCTGCAAATAATAAAGGAGATGGCTTCTGTCTCAGGTATTGTGTGAGTAATGTGTAAAGATTACGAGATGGAGAAAATTTAAGAAACTAAAAAGAAAGCTTTGTGGCAGAGAAAAAAAACACCACCACCTTTTTCTTTCATTTTCTCTTTCTTTCATTTTTCCTTCGTTTTCCCTTTCCCATCCTTGGCATATGATATCAGAAAGACATTTTATTTAAAATGGGTATATCTAGCACTAGTTTATGCCAAAATGCAAGCCTTCAAAAAATACAGTGTTCTGAGATTAAAAAGAGTGAAGAAATATACAAGACAAATCTGTAATGCAAGATTTTATCTTATGCTCCTGGTCATATTTAGATCTCAGATTGCACCATGTATTTGGAAGGATGCAGAAAAGGAAGTTTTCAGAGGCATGATTTATTGCGCTTGACTGACTGATCATTCAGTTTTTCATCCGCCATCATTTTTTTCCTTGGCTTGTACTACTTCATGTCACTGACTCTTCATTTTGAGCCATACTGTATAACTGCAGTTAGGGGGTATGTGCTGCTATATTTTCTGAACTTTTAAAAAAATCCTCATTTCTGGCTCTTGTTCACCTTTTTGTTCTCCATGTCTTGCGACATAGTATTGCAAATACAATTGAAATGCCAATCAGGTTTTGTCCTTCCATTCTTTCACTTACTGTCTTTCGAAAAAGCCTACTTGACATTGCCAGGAATACATCTTTGGTGTTTCTGTGAAATGAAACAATATAACAGAGTAAGATTTTCTAATGTAAGAATAATAGCCTGAAAATAGATAGTCTCTTGACATTCTGAGCTCATTTTTCATTCTCTCTTCGGTACTTTGTCCACAATTACCTCTAACTTTTATATGTGCTTCATATACATGTTGTTACTCAGCAGGTGCTTTTCTCTGTCTCCGCACGACATTTCCAGCTTCAAGGAAGTCAAGTTCCAGTGAAGTGCCATTCTTTGGTATGCCTGTGCTCATTCATCAGCAATGAAATACTTCAAGGAGGCATGTCACAGCAAACTCCTGGCCAAGCTGTCAGCTCGTGGCTTGGACAGCAGCACTCTGCACTGGGTTAGGAACTGGCTGGAGGGCTGAGCCCGGAGAGTGGTGGTGAATGGTGTCACATCCAGGTGGCATCCAGTCACTAGTGGTGTCCCCCAGGGTTCAGTGCTGGGCCTCATCCTGTTTAATATCTTTAGTGAGGATCTGGATGAGGGGATTGAGTCCACTATCAGTAAAATTGCAGATGGCACTAAGTTGGGAGCAGGTGGTGATCTGTTAGAGAGTAGGAGAGCTCTGCAGAAGGACATTGACAGGCTGGACACATGGGCAGAGTCCAAGGGCATGAGATTTAACACATCTAAGTGCTGGGTTCTACACATCGGCCACAACAACCCCTTGCAATGCTACAGGCTGTGGTCGGAGGGGCTGGAGAGCAGCCAGGCAGAAAGGGACCTGGGTATAGCGGTTGATAGTAGGCTGAACATGAGCCAGCAGTGTGCCCAAGTGGCCAGGAAGGCCAATGGCATCCTGGCCTGTATCATGAATAGTGTGGCCAGCAGGAGCAAGGGAGGTCATTGTGCCCCTGTACTCAGCACTGGTTAGGCCGCACCTTGAGCCCTGTGTCCAGTTCTGGGCCCCTCAGCCTTTCCCCCATCATCCCTTGCAGTGCAGGGGCAGTGCCTTCACAGCTGTGCAGAATGCAGTGTGCACATTGGCCTCTCAGCTGTTGCAGTGCTTTTATGGCACGTTGTCAGACCATGTCTCATCCTATTTGAGACAATTAAAGTTCAGGCCTCAGGCAACACGAGTAGGAAGTCAGGCTTTAAAGCATTTTGCTAGTATTGGACATAAGAACCAAACAGCTGCTGTAGTTCAGCCACACTGCGTTGATCTTTCAGGCCTTGGTGACTCAAAGGGTAACCATAACTGTAGGGAAGGACTCCATTCTGATTAGATACCTGTATTGGTAACCATATCCTGGGCTGCATCAAAAGATGCATGGCCTGCAGGTCAAGGGAGGTGGTTCTGCCCCTCTGCTCTTGTGAGACCTCACCTGGAGTACTGTGTCCAGTTCTGAAACCTGCAAAACAAGGACGTGGATCTGTTGGAGAGGGTCCAGAGGAGGGCCACAAAGATGATCAAAGGGCTAGAGCACCCCTTCAATGAGGACAGGCTGAGGAAACTGGCTCTGCTCATTGTGAAGAAGAGAAGGCTTTACAGAGACACTTCAGCAGCATGGCAGTACCTGAAGCAGGTCTACAAGAAAACTGGAGGAGATTTTATACAGGTATGTGGTGATAGAACAGGGAGTAATGGTTTTAAACTAGAGCAGGGTAGATTTAGATCAGACTTTAGGAAGAAGTTCTTTACTATGAGGGTAGTGAACCACTGGAACGTGTTGCCCAAAGAAACTGCAGACACCTCATCCCTGAAAGTGTCTAAGACCAGGCTGGATGAGGCTTTCAACAACCTGGCCTAGTTGTAGGTGTCCCATGGCTGGGGGATTGGAACTGGATGATCTTTAAAGTCCATTTTAACTCAAGCCATTCTAGGATTCTATCATTCTTTTTTCCTTTCTGTGTATCATGCTGTAGAACTTGAGCTTTCCAGGGCCATGCAATCACTGTGATGACACAGGAAGGCCTACTCTTTTCCACTCCAGGTGAGAGCCAGCAATAAGCTACTTTCCTTCACTAAAAGAAAGGCAGGATGAGAAGAATCATTTTTTCAGGTCTTTCATTCCATGAATGAATTGTTTGGTTGGGAGTGGGTTGTGCTTTTTCTGTCTCATAGTTCACATCCTCCTGTCAACTGACCTCTCAATTCTTAGGCCTTTCCTTATTCCCTTCAAGCTGATTTTATAACTTAACCTTCATAGACTGCAATAATAGAAAAAGCCGTCAAACTATTGTTACTGTATTGCTTACAATTCAAGACAGAAGTCTGAGTGTAAGAAGTCTTTATTGAAATTTTCATGGCAAAATGAATGACCTATATGAAGTATTTTGTCTTCTAAAAACACTGTATTTAAAATCCAGTAGTGGAATTTGTGCTGTTGATGCTATTGTGTGGGCTGCTTTCTAAACTAATTAAACAGTACTAAATCCTCTACACACAGGCATACAGGTGAATGTGTCCTCACTGTATATTTCATACATAGCTTATAGTTTTGCCTTGTAGTATTGTTATGAAGGAAGGAACTGTAAGTTTAAATGAAACTTTCTCAATTCTGAAGCATTTGCTTCCATCTTCAAACTGCATCAGGATGGGACAGAACACTATCTTAAAATCTTGCAGAGGTCAGAAGTCTCCTTTTGTGGAGTCTCTGTCTCTGGAGATACACAAATCCTACCTGGATGCAATCCTATGCAACCTGCTCTATGTGAACCTGCTTTAGCTGGGGGGTTGGACTTAGTATCTCCAGGGGTCTCTTCCAAACCCTGGATTAAAGGAGAAACTTTGAGTTAATAGAGTTAGAATTACCAGAAACTCCTAAATCTAATTTGCTGTTAGAAATTTGAATATTATAGTGGTATATCAAATAACAAGAAACCTTATTAAGTCCTTGTTGCCTTCCATAAGGAACAACGATTCTTACCTCTTTTACCACCTTTTTTCTAAACCTACAACCTATGGGAAACAGAGCAAAGGCTCTGCTTTGTTAAAATTCTTTCTTTAGAGGTATCCAAAACCCAGCAGTTTTCTTTCTTAGTCCTTTGCATCTGATGTGGTCTTTACACCTCAGGCAGAAGTAGTATCTTTCCAGTTCCTATTTCTCCTTCATAAATTCTAATTCAGTGTTTTAAGTTTCTTTGCTTGTAAAGGTTTGGAGGCTCTTTTCAAGCTGAAACATATTTTAAGACTTTGAAAAAAGTTAGTGCTTTTTCTGGTTAGTTCAGCTACTGTTACTTGTCTGGGAAGTAACCCTAAAATTGCACTGGGGAACATTTGTAGTACAGGAACTTTAGGTAAAGTAATTGATGCAACTATGTAGATTACCTCAATGAATATTCTTTCTAGAATAAACTAAAATCCCCTTCTAGTCTGTTACAAATATGTTAGACCATCTATTTTGGTTTCACAAGAGGCTCTAAAGTAGAATGTGTAATTCTAAACCAGAACTACTTATACATGATATATATTTTGTGAAGTAAAATGAAGGTACAAATTCTAACAGAATTGGGGGGAAAAATCCACAATTACTGTAGTTAGCCATATTTCTTGGTTTGTTTTAATTTTATTTCATTTTAGCTAAGGAGAAATAGCATTGAAGTGAAATAACTTTGTTAGAGTTAAATGATACTATCAAGCTAATTTTCTGTCTGGGAGAAGGGTTGGCCATAATGCAGGTGGGTGTGTTTTTCAGTTTCATGCATATACTTGGTTGTGCTTACCACAAGTGGTCTGAGTAAGACTTGCTATATCCAGGTCATTTTTCAATTGTAGGGACTGCTTGAGGTATATATTGAAGAATTACACTATGAGGCAATTGATGGGAAAGCTGTTTATTTCCCATGCAGGTTAAAAACAAGCCTGAAATAAAAATGAAAAAATGCCATGAAAAACTTATTTATTACCATTCTCAAGGAGAGATTTATGGAAGAGTGCTTTACTTACACATTAAGGTGGACATGATGTAATGACTTACTACTCAAGGAACTTGGGTGCTAATTTAAGTGTTATACATTTTCAACTACAGATCTATTGATTATAGATTATTCCACTTTTTTTTAATTCCTTGAAAATAAATAAATTGCATGTATGTTAATTGTACTACTAGCATGAAGTTGAAATGAGGTTAGAATTTTGGTGGCTTGATTAATCTTTTAGATTTTTATTTTGTTTATATCCAAAGTATCTATTAAAAAAAATAAATTAAGGGCTCTTTTTCAATAAGCTTATATGCATTAATCTTTTTCTCTCTAGGACACACATCTCTTTTCAAAAAGTCTAGTGGCTAATGCTACAGTAGCATATCCAAATTAGTTTGTGTGTTGTGCTCTTGTGCATCATAGACTTTTTAATCTAAGTGCAATTTCAAGTAATCTTTTATTCTATTTGTACTGAAATATTTCATTTCTTGTCCCCAAATTTATGACATTGCTTTTGTGACAGGCTTGAATATAATTGATACCAAAAAAATCATCAAACCTACATCAAATACAATATCCTTGTAAAACAAAGGGAGTATGTAAAGTAAGTCAGAAAATGTTATTGTTTCCTTTTTGGCCCTTTTATTTGCAGTGTTTCCCCACTATTTATGTTAGAAATGGAATTTATTACTAGGTGAAACATAATAATTATAGCCTGAATTTCTTCTCTTATGTAACCCTTTTCTACGTTTATCATGAAAGTTGACTACATAAATATATTCTAGCAATCCCCCCAGTGATTTTGTGGTTTATGTTTGAGAAAAGTAGCTATATAAAGTACTTTAAGTGAACAAGAAGAATGTAGTTAGAGATGGGTCTGGAAGGACTCATGATACAAATTAAATCTATTTAAAACCTCAGAATTTGAGATTTGTAATGATTTATTTGGACCAAATTTAAATTTACTCCTTATATTATTATGACTTTCTGAAATATGGGAAATAGAGTAAATTCTATGCTAAATGTGGGTTACATTCTGTGCTAGTGAAAATCCCCAATTTAATTGTGTAGGATGAAGAAAAAGTCACCTAGAAATCTAGTAAAATCACCTTGAAAATGCTTGTTCAGAAATAGTTTTGTTTTAAAGAGGAAAATCCTGATTGTTGAGCAATCCCATTAACTAAAAATCAGTAACAGAAAAAAGCCCTCTATCATTTTTTTCTATCCTTAAGAGGGGACTGGATGAGGCACTTGGTGCCATGGTTTAGTTGATTAGATGGTGTTGGGTGATAGTTTGGACTTGATGATCTTGAAGGTCTTTTCCAACCTGGTCTGGTCTGGTCTATTCTATTCTATTCTATTCTAGTTTTTCTCAGTTAAAACATTTCAGATTTCTCATCTTTTCCAAAGATTGTTTGCAGTCTAGTTTGAAAGAAAAGTTGGGGGAGGGGAATTACAGCAAGTGCACTGCAGGGAAGACAAATGCTCTTGGATTAGTTATGGGCTTTAGTAAGGCTACTGTAGGGAACCTTCAGAGGTATCACAGCCATTTTCTAATCAGAGGATAGGTCTTATGCTGAGAGCATTTTGTCACTGAGTGAAAGAAGAATGGGGAGAAAGAAGGGGGAAAGGGCATGTTTCAATTTCTCCACAGAATCTGCTTATTAAAAAATATTTTGGATGGTCTTTGCAGCCTTTTGAAGACATTCATTTTCATTGTATATGATTTTAAATTTAATGTATACAATGCAAATTCCCATCTTCCTCTACATTTGGGGTATTTTAAATCAGGTTTATAGGTTATTTTTGCAATCTCTTACTGCTGCTGCACAGATACAATGATAATTTAGGAATGTATTGTCTTTGTACAAATGTTAAAAAAAATTAGTAATTTTTATTAAGAATTGCACTGGAAATACAATTAATGTATTTAATATAGTAAATTAATAGCAGCTAATTAGTCTACTAAATTAAATGACAGAAAACTGTCCCCAAACTGTTATTTTTTAAAATAATGTTTCTCTTCCATGTATCAAATCCTGATACAACAGAACTAGATTCCTGAAATTACCAGGGTGAATGTAAAAATAACATATCAAAAAATCCCAAAGAACAAAATTACAAGAAATGACAAGTAGCATATTTTACATTTTCTCAAGCAATTTGATCTTAACAGCATAACTAAAAAGTTATTGATAATTCATTGTATTTAAGGTGACAGATTTTGTATGAGCTTTCAGTGATGTGCTAAGTTGCCATCGTAAGGAGTGAAAGGAAGTGTGTGCGCTAGGAATGTTTTTTATTTCAAGAAGCTTAAGAAGCAAAGTTTAATCAGAAACAGAAATAGGAATGGGTAGAGAATTTGTCCGCAGTTCTGCCCAGTTTTAGTTCATTTTCTATTGTGTCATGATTATTTTTTAAAACAGTATTAACAGTAGTAGAAATCTCCTAAGTTGTCAAAATCATCAAAACTACATCACACAATTTTTTTTTCCCATAAGAGAACTCGGTGAAGATCAGCAGTTTAGATTTGAGGGTTGAAGTGTTGAGTGATTGTACTAGACTTGATTCTCCGCCCTGCACTTACAAGCAGATTTCACCTTCTGGCACCTCTTTTACTCACCTGGAGAATATTGATCATTGAGTTCTTTACTAGCGTAGAATTTCTGTTCAGGAAGGAAGAATTAAAAGCTATGACATAGTGGGATACTACTTATGTTATTAATACAGAGTAATTCTAAAAAACTAAATTCTGTCATGTATGATGGAATGTCAATGAGAGTTTTCTGAAGAATTTGCCAGTACAGAAATTAATATTCATGACTCAACAAATGTCATTCTTCCATGTGGGTTAATACTGAAATAGTTCTGCACCCATGACTTTGGATCTGAATCTCAGCTAGATCTCAGATAAGATATAAAGCTGAAGACTTTTTATTGATTATTTGATTTTCAACCTTGAGATGTAATGTAATCTTTACAGACGATTTCTCTGTCCCTGTTCTGTGTGCAGTTATCTGATGTATGAGAACAATTATTTTAAGTTTTGACTCACTGAAAATTGAAAAGGATGCAAAAATAAAACAAAAAAAATAATATGGTCTAGCTATGTTCTTCTAATTGAAGCTTAAATTTATTTCTATATTCTTCTAAATTAATCCATATTGGAGCACCAAAATGACTAACTGAATGTCTTTAGCACAAGGCAGAAGCTTAAGATAAATACAGGGTGAACAGTACCATCTGTCAAACACGTTTGCAAACATGGGGAAAATGTGCTGTGTTTCACGTTTTCAATAGTTACAAGTTTCACAGGCAAACAGTACAGGAACAATATTTTTACTGTTTGGTTTAAGTTACCTGAGGTTTTTAAAAATAGTTGTAAGGCTTAAAAAGAAATATCTCCCAAATGATGATTTTAAAAGGGATAAAACTATGGAATATGTAAAGTTGATATTAGCATGTAGCAAGATATTTTGCTGACCTTCACGTACAGAATATTTCTACAAATTCTATCAATAGACAGCTCAGGTTCATTGCACTAAATCTTTTAGAAATTATCTAAATACACTGAAGTAGCATCTACTTTGTTTATTCCTCTAATCCTGTCCCTAGAGCCACTGTTTTATGGACAGGTTACTCACTATATTAAGAAGCTCCTTCATGTTGTTTCATGTATCCTATATTTAGGCCATCAACAATGAATATGGAAATTGTATTTTGTAGCCCTCCAGGGAAATGGAAACCTGATAAGCATCCACCTAGTACATTTACTTCAAGTGATAAATTAAAATAGAAATAAAAAGAAACACAGAAACTACAAAATGATGCTGTCAGTCTGAAAGTCCACACCAAGTTGAAAATGCGTATTGGCAAGAACTGATCAACAAGGTCATCTTAGACCTCTTGGGCTCAGTTTGGAAATGGAAAAGAGGAGCAGAGAAGGTATCTTATAATAAAACAATGTCTTCTGGCAATGCTATATATGGTGTTGGCATTTCCATTAAAAAACAGTGTCTTCAGGGAGGTTCCAAGGGCTCAGTCTGATCAAAAGTGTTGGGAGTTTTTAGATGTATTTTCTGTGTTTGCTTGGTTAATTTGGGTGCTTTTTTTTTGTGTATTTTTGGTTTGGTTTGGTTTTGCTTTTTGTTTTTGTATTTGCAAGACAAGGAAAAATACTACTTGTATTTGCTGAGCTGTAAAGAATCATTAGAATTCTCAGACTTAAGTGTTTTCATGGTTCACCACTGGATTGAAGGGCTGGGTTTGCAGATACTTGGTCATTTGTGTAAATTGGCAGGCTTAGGTATTTATTGCTAAATGGAAATGAATCTCCTTAAAATTTGATTTGTTTATTTCATTAATATAATATTGTGGTTTGGAAAATGTGATTTTTTTTTTTTTTTGAGAACTGTAACAAAGATCTGTACTGCAGATAGCAATACAGACGTGCTGGCCCTCTCATTCCATATTCAGTAAAATTACCTGTGCATTGCATATGATATGAAATTAGGCTTCAAAAGTGGCCACTAATCTTTTGTGCTTTCAATTCTTCTGTGCTTCAGCTTAAAAAGATACAACCATGTATGTTTATGGAGTCACTGTTCAGTTTGGCAGATTAGCTTAATTAATTTGATTTAAAATATTCAACACATAATTAGGAATATAATAATTTTTCCACCCTGCTAGAGCAATTGGTATTTAGCAAAACAATGTTTAAACTTGTGTAATACATGAGCATGGTGATACCATATATCTCTGTTTATTTGTATATGTCTGTGTATGTATAAGTATCTATATACACAAGATAATATCTTCAGTATTCAGTGTCTGAAAAGGGAGTTTGAGCAGTTGTGACAACCCAGCACAGCAGCAGCAGCAGCATTCCAATATAAAGGAATCTCCAAGTCTCACAGAATAACTTCCTGTAGAGACTGTCATGGAACCCCATGATGCTGCTCAAAATATACCTTCCACCTTACTGAAAAGTGGTGAGATGAAGTAGCAATTAAGAATAGCAGGATAGTTCTGTTCACTTGCATGTCTGGGTTTTTCATTGTTGTTGGGTTTTGTTTGTTGGGGTTTTTTTCCCCCCTGTGTGAACACACAGAAAATGCTCATAAAAGGAGCTGAAGATAGTTCTTTCAGTGTTGATTCTGTTTAGTTCTCAGTGCCCTTTAATAATGTTGTCTTTTCAAGTCTTATTTTTTAGGGAATGTTCTTAGTGTCTGTGTCTTACATTTATTTTATCTTTTTTACCCATTTTGGAAGACTGGAATGGATTATTGGTAAACTTGTTTTAAAGAAAAGCATGGTGATTTGTTAAGTGATCATTCAGGGCAACTGTGCAACAAATGCTGGATTCTCACTAGCAGAATACAAAATTTGCCATCTTCCTGGTGTGGTTTTAGAGCTGCAAAGTACAATTAAGTCTAGAAGGTGAATATGTGTGTATTGTATTTATATTTAAATATAGGGGTAGTATGCCTGGTTCAGAGGAAATTTCTAATATGCAGGTTACCGTTTTCCAAGGAGGGTAGGACTGGTTTGCTTTATGTATGCCCTGTTTTTATGCTGCTTGCTAGGCAAATCACTAGCCACTTCTGGAGGCAAGAAACTGGCTGTATAAACCTTCAATAGAATTCTGATTGACAAAATTCAGATCTAAATAGTTCAGGCGGCTCCTACAGCTGTGGAACATCCCTGGAAGTGTTTAAAGTAAGACTGGATGAGGAAGTTAGTGCCATGGTTTAGCTGATTAGATGGTGTAGGTGATAGGTTGGACTTGATGATCTCAAAGGTCTTTTTCAACCTGGTTAATTCTGTGATTCTGTAGCTTGTCCTTTGGGTTCCTCTCTGAAATGTTGCACAGTATTCGGTTTCTTGTGGAGAGGAGGAGACTGAGGGGAGACCCTTACTGCTCTCTGCAGCTACCTGAAAGGAGGTTCTAGTGAGGTGGGTGTTGGTCTCTTCTCCCTAATATCAAGTGATCGGACAAGAAGAAATGGCCTCAAGTTGAACCAGGAGAGTTTTAGGTTGGGTATTAGGAAATGTTTTTTCACCAAAAGAGTGGTCGGGCATTGGAATATGCTGCCCAGGGAAGTGGCAGAATCACTGTCCCTGGACACATTCAAAAAACGTGCCACTTCAGAATATGGTTTAATGGCCATGGTGGTGTTCAGCTGGTGGTTGAACTCAATGATCTTAGATGTCTTTTCCAATCAAAATGATTCTGCGATTTTATGATTCTATAATCCTAGCTCTTGGTGTTTCTTACAAAAATGTATTGGGAAGTCTTTCATTATAAACATAATTCCATTGTTTTATACTCAAGTTTCCAAAGTATTTGGTTGAATTTGAATGTGTGTGGGTTTGGGTTTTTTGGTTTGTTTGTTTGTTTCAAAAAGCATATTGTTGAAGACTTAACACTGCTGATAATAAATGCCTAGTTAATTATGTGGCAATTTTTGCTACCATAAATAGTTGCAGAAGTGTTTCCCTTCATTTGTCACAGATCCCACTGATTCCACATGTCAGAGCTCACTAAAATGCACATTTCAATGCTCACACGTCATAAGCCTTTTTGACAAAGGGCTGTATTTTGTCTTAGGTTTACACAGACTACATCTTTACATAACACTGTTCCCTATCATGTGAGGGTTACTGAGTGCTGCATTAACTGGTTTTAAACTAGTTATTCAAGTACAGTTTCTAAGTTTTGGTACCAAGTGTGTTGTTGTAGAGTTATTTTCAGACACTGTAAGAAAGAGGTTTTATAGAAATCAGATATTTTTTCATACAAGTGTATCTTCCATTTAACAGTAGTGTCTGTCAACCCTGTGCTTTAAAGGATGATTATGGATTAAAAAATACAGAGAATACAAACAGTATTTTAGCAAATTCTGGAATACATACACTATATTACATACTTATACGTATATATGTTTGAATATTTATATTCTAATACATGTTTGTTTTCATAAACATCTTATTCCAAAACACTTTTACATGAAACAAATTAAATCATTCCTGATACTATTCAGGATTTGAGTAAGAGTTTTCCTGTGTATATTGAAAGAGTCCTGCCTATGACCATAATTTTTCTTCTTCCTTTCAGAAAACTTGATTTTTAAAAACTGTTTTGTACCTCCTTTTTTCATTTTTTGTTTGCTGTGTTTTGTTTTGCTTTTCAAAGTACACATGTGAATTTTCATCTTTTTGCTAAACAGAATGAAAGAAAGTTGAGTAAGTGCAGAGCTTCTTCAGCTCAAGAAAATTAAAGCTATCTTAAACGTGCAGAACAAAACAAATTCTGTCTCCTAACAGCTTGCTCATCCTTTCCTATTGATAAGCTAAAGGTAAAGGAATTTTGGAGGGGATTTTTTTTGGTGTGGTTTGTAGTGGTTTTGTTGTTTGGGTTTTGTATATGTGTGTGCATGTTTCTGCTATGGTATGGAATACAGATAATATACCACATGACCTGCAAATAAAGATACTCATTGTAGAACTGCAGAAGAGTTCTTGGTTATTACATCTTGCTTTTGGGAGGAATAACAACAGGCAGCATTACAGGTTAGGGGCTGTCCTGCTGGATAGCAGCTCCATGGAGAAGACCTTGGAGTTCTAGTGGGACAGCAAGTTCTCCATGGGACAACAATGGGCCCTTGTGGCCAAGAGAGCCCATAGTATGCTGGAGTCCAGCAGGTCTAGGGAGGTTCTTCTTCCCCTCTACTCTGCCCTAGTGAGACCACACCTGGAATACTGTGTCCAGTTTTGGGCTCCCCAGTTCAAGAGAGACAGGGACCTGCTGGAGAGAATCCAATGGAGAGCTACAAGGATGATTAAGGGACTTGAGTATCTCCCCTATGAAGAGAGACTGAGAGACCTGGGGCTGTTTAGTCTTGAGGAGACTGAAAGGAGATCTCATTGATGTGTATAAATCTCTGCATGGTGGGTGTCAAGTGGAGGGGGCCAAGCTCTTTTTGGTGGTGCACAATAATAAGACAAGAAGTAATGGGTACAAGCTTGAACATAGGAGCTTTCACCTCAACGTGATGAGAAGCTTCTTTGCAGTGAGAGTGACAGAGCACTGGAACAGCCTGCCCAGAGAGGTTGTGGGATCTCTTTCTCTGCACACATTCAAAATGCATCTGGATACATTCCTGTGCAGAATACCCTATGTGATCCTGTTTTGGCAGGGGCGATGGACCCAATGATCTCTGGAGGGTGCTTCCAACCTCTAATGTACTTGATACTGTGATCTCGATTTCTCTATTTGCTTCAAGTAAACTGACCACAGCAATAAAGCAGAAACTGAAGTAGCTGCATGCATACAACTTAAAAAGAATCATTGAACTATAGATGGCAAGAACAAGGTCATTTTGCTTCCTGCCTTTAGAAGACTGTTCCATGTTGTATACTAATAGTTTTATACCTTTCCACAAAATGTTATGGGTTTCCCAGTAGAGGATTTTGGTCTGTGAGAGTGCTAGATGAGGAGTCCTTTTGCTGTATTTTAAATCTGGAAACCTATCTTTCATTGTCAGTTGGAACTGACACTAGCCTGACAAACCCAGTGAGGCTTATGTGCTTCCTTAGATGTGAGAGTTTGGCTGAAGTGACTGAAGTTTGATTGTATAACCAGGGAAGCTGAAGTTATAGATTTTTTTTTCTCTGCATCTGCAGTTACCTATATTAATCCTATCCAGCACTGTACTCAGGAACTTTCTACACTAATGCTGGCCAGTTTTGCTGGCTGAACAGTGAAAGATATTGCTATGTGGAGTTCATGGGGATACATCTCCTAACAGCTTGCCTTTATCAGTTTTCACTATTTTTCTAAAACTGTCTGTGGATCTCCAAGAGATTTCTTGTGTCTGGAAGAAGAGTTAATGCTACAGGGATATCTCTTCCTGCATGGAGTAACCGAGGTTGATGAGTGCCAATTAAATCCTCTTATGAGAGTTTTCTAGGAACATGTACTGAGTACTTACAAGCACCAATTTGAACAATTAAGTCAGGAGCTTTAACTTTTAACCATATGTGATCAGGAGTACTCAGCTCTTTATAAACTTCTCTGATAATATCTTTTTAACAACTTTTGTAACGCTTCAGTTTCCTGTGAAAGGGTAAATGCACAGACTGTTATTTTCCTTACACCAAAAAGAGGGAAAAAAAAAATAGGAAGAGAAATAATCTCATTCACATCTTAGACCAGGATGAAACAGGAACTTCTTGCATATCTTTTAGGAACTTCTTGGATATTTTCTCCTTTAATTGTGCGGCCTTAATCTGTTATCTCTGAAATATTCCCTGAGGTGGCTAACAGAACTAAGCTGAAATTAGTTTAGCATTGCTACAGAATAAAGTTCTATTATTTATTTTTGTAAAGTGGGTCTTTACTAAATGTCTTGCTGTAAGGTCTCAAAATTCAAATCATATTGAATATCACTGCAGTTATTTTTTGTTGACAGCTATGTTATTAATCACTGAAGTATGTCAACACTGAAAAGACATGAAGTGTAATCCACTACATTCTGTTTGCAATTAGCATGCTCTTTCTGCCCACCTTCTTATACCTAACCTTAATACAATAAATTCATCTTTTAAGCACCTTAAAAGCTTAACCATTAGCCATCCATAAAATTAGCAATTTTAAACTTTAAGACTTCATAATTTAATTATACATCATTGTTTTTTACTAGTATATAACAAACACACTTTTTTCACCAAAAAAAACCACGCAACTATGTCTCTTTTGCACATGAGTGATTCCATAAGTAGTTCTGTAATGAACTGGTGAGGATACAAACTGTCTTAAATTAGTAGCTATTGGTGTGATTTGAATTTGCCATTATAAGCAAGCACTGTTGATAGAGTATAGGGATTTTTTTTATTTGGTTTTGGGTTTTATTTCAGAAAGAAAAGCGTGTAGTAGATGAAAGTGTTTGATCAGGATACTTGAATTTCTATTTGGAATAGGCTCACAGATATTACATTCATTTCATCAAATGTAAATGTTGTGTGAAAAAGGAATTCAGTCCTCTTGCAAACTAATGGTTCCTGTTTCAGACAAAGGATGTCTGCTACTTCAGTTTTCTTGCTTCTTATATATTGTGCCTTTTACATATATATATATATATATATAAAATGTAAGACAAGTTTATAACATTCTATAAGGCAGCAATTAATTTTACCTCATTTTGGTATTGCTAAAAGTAAGGTTGCTTAAGTGCCTCCATCTCTTGGAATAGCTTTGAATGTTTCTGGAATAAAGCCAAAGGTCCAAATGTAATGTGAAGCTCAGGAAGTTTGTTCCCAGATATGGCATGCTTGATTTAGACCATTAGCATTTAGGCACTCTTTCAAAGTTAGATTCTGTAGAGTGGTTTGCCTCATACAAGTGGTTGATAATTTGATTACATCAGTGGGAGATGAAATTTGGCTATAGATTTGGAAGTGTCATTGGAAGGAATTAGCTGAAGCAACCTTTTTTTTTTTTCCTGAAGTGTAAGAACTAGGTGGATACCATGTTGAAACAACCTCAGTGGCATTGTGCTTTCTTTGATGTTTGCCACTAAAGGTGTACAAAGGCACACTGGCATAATTCATGAACTTATACTGTGCTTCACACAAGAAAATGTTCTCTAGAAGCAATGCGTGCTGCTACATTCCTCTAATCCAATTAGAACCAGTTTTACAGCACTGAATGGTATTACAGACCATTTTAGATAGTAATAAATTTGTACTCTTCCATAGATCTTCCCTTCAACAATCTACAAACCCTTGCTCTACCTTAGAAGAGAGTAATGTTCATTGCCTTATTAACATTTGTTGACTGGGTATACCACGATAGGATTCAGATGAAAACTATATTTAATTTTACAAAACCAGCAGGGTAATTAAAACTTCAGAAATTAAAACCCTGAAAATACACAGAGGTGTGATGTACCCGTTGTGCTTGAAATCTTTGTGTATTGACAAAATCAGTACCTAGGTAAAGACTTTAGCCTATCAATATCTTTGAATGAATCCCAAGTAGATTCATTCAAAGATGGCAATTACTTGGTAAAATTTGTAATAGACATTTAGGAAATTTAAAAAAAAAAATCAAAAAAATCCCTGAAATAGTGCCCTTAATTAGATATCACTTGCAAAAACTACCCTCCTTTTGTGCTTATTCACTTGATATCATGAACCTATCCTGTGTGGGCACTTTAAACTCTGTCACTCTGCTACTTTTGAACATATTGCTAGAAAAACCATTTAAAGCAAGAAAATATTATCAAAACATATTATCTAAATAATATAATAATAAATAATATATTATCTCATCTAAATGGCAAAGGTGTTCTGCTAGGGATGTGGGACATGATCTGTTTACTTAGAAAACCAGAGGACTATGTATGGATCAGAAAGAAAAGCTAGCTATTCAAGATAATTTCAATTCTGTTTTGAAAAACATTGCTTGCTAGTTGATTTTTTTGACGTGCAATCCATCATCAGTTACTGTAAGGCAATACTGTTGACTTTAATGGATTTTATCCTAATAGTAAAATATCGGCAATTAACTTCTCTCTTTTTATATTGTGACCAGTACCTCCTACTCCTGATCCCTAGTAATGGGATTGGCATCACAGGAAATGCAACAGTGAGATATACAAGGTAGCAGGAAATGAGGGCATATAATTTGTTGTAGCAATTTTTCATGGAAATGGATGTTTAGTATATACAAAATAAAGATATTTAAATACAAAATCTCAAAATCTCATTCTCCAAAATCTTGATTTTTTACACAAGAAGAACAGATCAGCAATATTTGATTAATGCACTCTCTAGTCTGGTACCCTGTCTCTAATAGTGGCCAGTCAAAAATGCCTAGGAAAAATAAAAACAGATCAAGCATAAAATGAAACTTCCTGGCATGTGGCAGTCCACAGCTCAGGGATTTCCCAAGCTGAAGGTTGTATTTTGAAGGCTTTACTCCATGAATTTCTGATAGGTTTTCAAACCCATCAGTAAAGTTTTGACTTCCAGAGCACATAGCTACCGTGATTTTTTCAGTTTAACTTTGACCTGTTCACCCATGTGCATCTTATTTATTTTTCTTTTTTGGTTTTTAATTGACATTCTTCTAGGCAGAAGAGTCCTTGCAATTAAGATGGCCCTTCTGGAGAACTTGTGTTCTATCCTCAGTAATCTCTTGATGATCATGCATTTTATCCACTTTTTATCTGTCAAAGAATGTAACAGATTGTAAATTCTAGAGAAGTACTTTTTAATTTCACACCTAAGGTCTGTGCAGTCTTTGTAATGAGGGTCATTTTTAACAGATTTTGAAATCTGTTCTCGTAGAATAAAAGATTTAATACAGCTTTTAAAAGGAGACAATAATTTGACACACTGATAAGAAAAGCTGTATTTCCAAAAGTCTTAGAACAACGTGTTGATGGTGTAATGAGTATTCTTGTTACGTGTGGTATGATGAGCAGAGATTTAGGCAAAAATCTGGAGGCAAGGGCATTTAGGGGAATTTAAACTTTCATTTTTCAATGCAGTCCAGGGGGTTAAGAGAGCTTTTTAATTATTCAAGGATTTTGAAGTTAGATTTCAACAACTTAATTCTTAAAACATTTTCCTGAGGAGAAAACTCTCTTCCAACATCTTATTCAAGTGATGTCAATTTAGCATAATAAGACCACAAACTTCAGAAAGTGTAAAATCATAATCTGTAGTGAGGTTTTGCTTGATATCAGGTTCACTCTATAATTTTGAGAAGCAACTCAAATAGATACCCTTGAAAAGTTTTATACAACAGATGAAGTGTAATAGCGCAGTTTTGCTTCATTCTTTAAATTGATTTTGTGTCTTTAAATATTAACACTGTCTTTGCAGAAAGATCATATCTTCTAGTAGGAGCCAAGATGTTCCTCAGTCATTTGGAAACTGCAAAACTGTTCGTGCTAAAATTGAGGAACTTGTAACAATAATCAAGAAAGATGTTGTACATCTTAATATTGGAAATACTGATTCTACATGGTGATTTGAATTTGCAGAAATGATTGTGACCATTTTAGGCTGTGCCTTTAAGAAAGGGACGGTTGCTGGAACACTCTGGCTGAATGTTTTGGTGAAATAATGAAAACAAGATATTCTAAATGAATTTCATTGGTAGATTGGTAGAATGCAACTTTAAGTTTTAGTTCAGTTTGAATCTCAGTCAGTTCAGTCTGTCTGTCTTTTTCAGCCTGTTTCTGTCTCTCTCTGAGCAACAGCTGTGCGGGATGGAGTTGACCTTGAACTAACAGATAAGAAACTAATTCTTGCATATGCTTTGAGCTAACAGAATTTCCTCCTTAAAAATTACCTTTTTTTCTCTCTCTAACCCCTTTTTGGGAAAAAAGGGAGGTAGAGGGAGAAAGGGGGTATGGAGCGGGGGGACCCTCCTGGCTGGAGGAGGCAAAGCTTTGTTCTGTGTTATGTTCCTTCCTGTATATTTCTGTATATATTGTAAATACTGTATATTGTGTATATATCCATCTGCATTTCATCCTACTTGTACATATAGCTCTTACCCATTTCTGCTCCTCCGACTGAGTTAGCCGTGGTTTCTTTGTGTGTGGGGGGGGAGAACTGAACTTTCACCACCACAATAATCCAAATATTTTTTGTGAGATTGGAAGAGACAGACTAAATATTTTCTATGACAATTATTGAGTGAAATGAAAATAGGCACTCACTAGCAAAATTTAAAATCTGCCTTTAAGGTAATGCCTCCAATTGATGTTTGTAGGAAACAAAGAGCCTTACTGAGGAATACAAGTACGTAATGGTTTTTGGAACCCTCTGAATGCACATGAATTGCTGTGGTGAAAAACAAATCCAAAACAAACAAACCAAACAAAAATTGGCTACTGTTTCTGCTGAATGCATCTTGTTCATATCTTAGCAATTAACTAAACATGTAACTGAAATACAATAAACATGTAACTGAAATACAATAATCCTGGCTTGAAAAATATTAAGCAAATTACCTGTACTAAAGTTGTGTTTGCCAATCATGTTGGAAAAGTACATTAGTACTTTTTCTACAGAAATAAGTTTAATAATCACTTCTGTTTTAAAATATGTAATTGTTTCCCATTATCAGAGCTTGCAATAAAAATAAACAAAAACCAAACCCCAAAAGTATTTGTTCCCACTTCAGATTCTGCTACAGCTCGTGTCATTTCCTTACTTAAAAATTATTTTTAAAGGTTTTTGCAAGGACATATTTTTCATTGTATATCATTTTTTACTAGCATTATTAATAACAATACATTTCTGAAGGTAAAAAACAGACCCCAACAATTCCAGTATGCATCAGGAACCAGTTTTCTAAGTTTCATTGAATATTAAAGAGTTTTTTGATTTTTTAAAAGAAAGTGAAAGGAGACTGTTTTTTGGTTGAAGCTTCTCTTCCTCCTCTGTAAAGGCAGATGTACTACCAGGAAAAAAATTGCAGGCTTGTGCAAAATTAGTAGTATTATATATCAGTTTTCTTAGTAATAGTCTGTGGATCTCTTGAGCGGTTAAGGGGAGACATCACCTTTGTCCTCTCCTAGGTATTTCATGCAAGGCACATATCACTAATAAGTGACCTGGTATCTGTTACTGTATTTTAAAAGCAGTTTGTTTTTTCCATCCTGGCTTTATGTTATGTGTTTTGTTGTGGGTCAGAAACAAAATTTAAAAACTGTAGCTGTAAAAATCTGTAAAAGAGTTCAGAACCTTTGTCTTTGTGATTTTGGTTGGGGTTTTTGGGGTTTTGGGTTGGTTTGCTTTGGTTTGGTTTGTTGGGTTGTTTGGTTTTTTTCTTCTTCTCTTTTTATTTTCTTTTTTTTTTCCCTTTTTTTTTCTTTTTTTTTAATTTTCTTTTTTATTCTTTTCCTTTTTATTCTCTTTTTTTTTCTTTTTTTCCTATTTTTTTCTTGATTTTACTCCTGGATTATCCTATACTCTTGAAACTCTGTTGTGACTCTTGCAGTACAAAGATCGTCATGATAATGTAACACCGATGGAAAGTCTGTAAAAGTATCAGGAACATGATAACACCATGGGGGTTGATGTACCCTAGTGGTCTGTAATCTTCCACTTCTTATATTTAATGCACGTTGTTTCTTCCTGCTGCTTCCTGCCCCTCTGTCTCCAAGCTGTGCTCAATCAGCTTCTAAGGAAGCAGTGCAGACTTGCTCGTGGGGGGGGCCGTCAGCAGCCCTACACTATTTGCTGTAGCGGCAATTCATCACTCTGGGAGAGAGGTGTCCTGGTTGCACTGCACACGCAGATTTTAAACTTGTTTAAGTAAGAAAGACACAGAAATACAGGCTAAAGGAAGAAAAAATGATGGAAAACAAATTGCAAGTACAAATAGTAGTATCTGGAAACTGTTATTAAATGAGAAAGGTAGACTCACAGATACTCTTGTGATAAAAATTGTGCAAGAATACAAACACCGGTAAAGTAAAAGGAGGGAAGAGAGTGTAATGGTTTAGGGGATGACAGAGTTTAAGTGGTTTGTAGAGCCTCACAGTTTCATACATTTATGGCACCTCTCAAGGAGTCTTTTACAGGTTGCTTATCTTTCCTGTCTCGTTCTTCATGTATCAAATGGGCATAATTACAGCTACAGCAGTAGAATTTATTTGCATGTAATAACATTTATTTTTAGGATGGAGTTCACAGAGTTGATCCTGATGAATTCATGGTTTACTCTGATGAGCTGGGGTACGATGGCAGCCCAGGTATGTGATCACAATTTAATTACAGTTGGCTAGAATGCAGCCTCGAAGCCTGATAAACCTTAATACTCTCTCTTATAGGAGAACATATGTTCAGTATGACATATTGGTGTTCATCAGCCTTTTAGTTCCTGTAGGAAGTGGAAATGGTTGTGTTTTCCTGATGTAAGGGCCTGAGCATTTTGCTAGACGTGGTGTTAGGAGTTCTGTGTGGAGGGAAGATAAGCACAGATTTCAAAATCAGGCTATCTTTGATTGCATATGAGAAGGAACTGATGTATGCCAGAGTACTCTCTGAATTTCTCATCCACCTTATGTTCAGGGTATCTGTTGGGATACCTGGCTAGGAAAGAGGGAAAAATATGAGCAGAACCACTGTAAAATCTATCCCAAAACCACATTTTCTACTAAACACAAAATTGAACACAGAACTGTTAGGGGGTCTGCCCTCTTAATGCTTTTGGTTAAAAAGGGTGTTCCTGAAAGCAATATTCCTGATGGAACTAAGTAGGTGAGAGAATACGTATTTCCTTAAATTGAAATGTAAAAATAAGAAGTATAATAAAATTATACATAGTTCTTATATTTTCCATTCCAGTGTTGTTCCTCAGGAAGAGCAAATGCCAGGTAATAATTGATTATTTTTTTTCCCCTAAGATAGAGGCAGGCCCCTACTATGTGAGAGGTTCTTGCCCCATAGTAAACTGTTCTCTGTTGGTTCAATTAAAAAAAAAATTCCCTGGTTTTATTTTCAAAAAGTTATACCTGCGATCTCAAGGTCATCACAAAAGTTCTGTGTTTGGTGAGATGAAAGCTGACTTCCTCATGTCCAAACTGCATATGGTAACTTATTTTTCGAAGTAGACTACTAAAGCAGTCTGTAAATGAAAAAAAAACAAACAAATATCAAATTCTTTAAACTGGTTTATTTTAAAATACAATCTGACATGTTAAAAGTTATCAAAATGAGTAGATAGGTTACGTGCTTCTTTTGCATTTGCATATCAAATTTAACCACTTGTAAAAATATTGATGTCAAAATTCTAAGGGAATGCAGACTTTGAATAATTTAGCTTGATATTAATCCAAAAAGAAAGCAGTGTGTTTGCTTCTCATTCAGTAGTGAACACCTCTGCTTAAGCATACTTCCTCTAGCTCAGGGGTTTGGAAAGAAGTGTTAGAAAAAGGCTGTCTTCTAATTTACAAAACAGAAGGATTGGTGTAATTTACTATTTAGACTTGCCACCACCTCAAAACAAAACTACTGCAGTACTGTGCAAGCTGCTATGGTTCTGAAATTGTAACTGAAGATTTAGGGAAAAAGAGGCAATTAATTCATAATTTTTGCAGCCTTTTTAATTGTGTTTTTAAAAGAGATTAATTTTAAATAGAGGAAATATTACAGCATTAGGAGAGACAGAACCTTATCGAAAATGATGAAATGAGAGGTAAGGAGGTAGTTACAGGAGAGGATAAAGAGAATTAGAGGGTCAAGAGGAAGGAAAGCTAGTAGTCAATGACAATTTGTGAACTAAAGAATTATGTCTGAGTTTAATACTTTGAGTGATTACATAAAGCAATTACAATGCCTCTTCCTTGACATTACTGTTCTTTATCTGAAGTGATTAGGTATAGCTTCCATTTAAAGAATGTAATGCTGATGCAGAAAGATGCTTATTTTGCCTTAGACTTACAGTAATCTTTGCTTCTTGGAAGGATCTCTAAGAGGCCAGTTTTCAAGTAGGATTTCAAAGAAATCCCATCCAAATGTTAATGCTTCATGCCATGCAAACCTTTAAGATATCGGCCTCTTCGGGCACAAGTTTTAGCACAAAATAATTAAAAAAGGAAGTCAGACTTTTCACACTTTCCATGAGCTAGGTGGTGAGGATCCCAGAGCAGATGACTTGGGAAGTGAGGTTGAAGAAGCTGGATATTTTTAGTTTGATGAATACAAAGCTACAGGACAATCTAGCAAGAGCTTACGGCTTTTTGGTGGGCAGTTTGAAGTTTGGGGGAGTAACACTGTTGTTCCCTGTAACAACAGGGTAGTGCAGTACTGGAGCAGGTTATCTGGGGAGCGTATGGAAGACTCTACCCTCTGAGTTTCTCAGGATTTGGGTAGATACATCTGTTAGTTCGTCTAGTGACTTCAGTATTTCTGCTCCAACCAAGAGATTTTAATCAGTGGCCTGCAGGGATCACTTCCAATCCACATTTCTTTAATTCTGTGTTAGTCTTCTGCTTCACAGACGTCTCATATATTTTTTTTTCACTAATATGGTTAAGAATAAGTTGCCACTGACAAAGACTGGGGACACAGAATCTGTCAGCAAAATGTTGCATTTTGCTAAATGTAGCCACGTGGCATAAAGTATGCGGACGGACATTTCAGAATTCACCACAGAAGGTCTTCCAGAAAATACAAATTTATTTTTCATTTGTGGCATGAACAAGAAGCAAACAAAGTATAGTGATCAGCTGAAAGACTGTACTAAATAGTTACATCACATCTAGCTTTTCATAATCACTCTTAAGTATGATAATGAGCTAATTTATTGGATTTCAACATAATTTCTTTCAAAAAGAGCAATGCAGATAGGTTGAGTGTAGCAGATGTCAGTATATGATTATGCAGGAGAAGCCAGAAACTCCTTCACAATTTTCAGTCACAATTGCCTATTGTGCAAAGTAATATTAGGTAAATGTTTAGAAACTGAAATTCATGAGTAATAATCATTAAATTGTAACCATAGATTGCGAATGATTTCAGTAGGAAGAGAAAAAAAAAGGCAAATCAATTTCTTTTGAAAAACATTCTTCTGTGGAAGCAGGAGCTCAGAATGTGTACTTGATATTTTTCACTGTATTTTCATATTGACTTGAAGGGACTATGTTGATTTCTCCCTGTTACTTGGTTATAGATAAAAACTGCACTATTCCTTACGTGAAGATATTCTTCACTTTAATCTGGAAGTGCTAGTACTTGGATTTTAGTGATAGTGTTTAAGTAGAAACTATTCTACTGGTCAGAATGGGTGGTGTATTTGTTTAGTTTTCACTTTAACATAAGTATAGAAAGTCTTTGTTACTTACTTTAGTGTTGCAATTTATCATGTTAGGTGGATAATTGTTGGGATAGGAGTTATTTAAGCTTCTATATACATATATTCTTTACAGTACTTTCTAATTTCTCTACTTCTGTGTATCATGTATGCAAATTAAAGCAAAAGATACCAAGATTGAATGAGAAGTGGCTTTATGAGACATGAGGCATGTTTGAGTCTGCCTCCTAAGTAGAGATTCTCTAGAGGGATGCAAACAGTTATAACAAGTCAGGTTTTGGGGTGTATGCATCTTTAAATTAGGCTTCTCTAAAAGTCCAGAAATACTCTTTTCCTGAGAAATTCCTTTCCAGTTTGCTTTGATTACTGAGTTAAATTCTAGACTTATTTTTTCAGTCTAGGGAGTGATTTTATACCAGTTTGTTGTGGTTAGTGAGTCTTAACATTTTAACATTTTCAATTTTGATCTTTGTTACATAATGTTTCACATAACAAGGAAACATGGTTTCATACACTCTGTAGTGTTGCTTATTCTATGATTCTTTTGGGAGCCTGCTCAGTTATTATATCTCTGTATGTTAAATAATAGACTTACAGAGAATATATTGAAGAAATGGAGGGAGGGTGGTTCCTTGGCCATGGCCACATTCATATTCAGCATAGCACTGGGAATAATCTTGTGCTGGTAATCAGGGATGATGTTATTGCATTTTACCTTTTTCTGATTCAGTGTACCACCTCAGAATGGTCGCAGGGCTTTTTATTTACCTTCAGTACAAGCAAGGCTTTCTCATCCCTGTTCTTATTTCTAGTGTAACTATGAGATCAATTCTTCTGAAAATTTAAGAAAAAAGCCATCTATACCATAGGTCATCCATGACCATAATCATGCAAAGGTAAGTTTAGAAAAGAAAGAGGACATAGTAATATAGACTGGATGTCAGGAAGAAATTCTTCATAGAGAGAGTGACTGCCTATCAGAATGGGCTGCCTGGGGAGGTGGTGGAGTCACCATCATTGGAGGTGTTTAGGAGGAGACTTGATAGGGTGCTTGGTGCCATGGTTTAGTTGATTAGGTGGTGTTGGATGATGGGTTGGACGTGATGATCTTGAAGGTCACTTCCAACCTGGTCTATTCTATTCTATTCTATTCTAATTCTGTCAGGCACAAAATGAGTGTACCCTTTTTTATTAAGAAAATGCCCAGATGATGAAATATTTTGTTTACATTTTTTTTTTTCAAAGTGGACAAACAGCTAAGGAAACTTATGAAATTTCAAGCCAAAGAAAGAGCATCCATTGTTAACATATCATGGCATAATTAAATTGCAGTACACATTGCCAGATGAAGTTAGGGAGGCCAAAACAATAGATGATTTCATCAGGGATTCGTCTAATTTCTAGCTCTGGAATTTATGTGCTAAGAATTACCAGAATCTTGAAAGGCATACCAGGGAAGAATTAATGCATACACCTTTCTATATGTATCAGTTCCATTGTTAAAGGTAGAAAACTGGACCAGCTGAGACTCAATTCAGACTTTTCTGTGTCCACATGAGAAATACATGTTAAAACCAGTATAGACCTTGATTTCCACAGTACCAGGAAAGTTTTCAGTGCACTGTGGCAGCTGACATAGTAACATGGACCCAAAAATGGAGGTGAAATGTCTAAAAAGGCATAGCTTTTCTCTTCAGAGTATTTCAGCATGAACACTCCTAATCAGAACTAAAAATGATAGCAGAGACAAAAAGTGTTAATTTCTGAAGTATTCATTACTTCATGCTAATGCTATAATGGTAAAATCTACAAGTACATTAAATTAGATTCTGTTGCATCCAGAGAAGAAAATTGAAAAACTCTCCAGTAGCTATTGATGTTACACAGATATTGTTTGAATATTAAAGAACAGTACAAAACATGAACATTTTTATGACAAATAAATAGATGCTGTACAAGAGACAGACAAACAAATGCATTTCTTTGAGTTATAACAGATGAAGATATCAAAAGCATAAAGGTTAAGACAGAGGGAATCGGATTAAAACTCAGAAAACCTTGTTTACTAGGGGCATTTCCTTTAATATGAAATATCAGGAATATGGCTAAAAATTACTTATTTGACTTTTAGCTACTTCATTCAGCTGTAGAAAAGACATCACTTTTCTGCTCACAAAGCTAGGATTTGACTGCTGCCTCCTAAAAAGAAGGATGAAAACATTTGCTGCCGATTTCCTGGCACACAGTTGTTTCCTATGTTATTGTTATGAGCTGACAATAATCACGTTCACACATTTTCAACACTAGGACTCTCTTTCAGATTTAAGATTTTAAGGTATTTAGAAGGGTTAGCGTAGTTTTTGTATGCTTCAATGTATGTTTGTAAAGCTTGTTGACAGTCAATGTTTCCAATGCTCAGAATGGTTGCTATTTGAAACTGTCAGACAAAATAATGTAGTAAGACTTTTTTTCTTGACTTGTTGACACTGTTGAACAGGCTGGTTGTTAAACAGAGAACCATAGTGATCTAGTTACATATTTAATAAATGTAATACAACTATGGTTGTATTAAATTTACACTCACTGAAATATGCCAATGAGTATAATTCCTCCAGGAATTATGCAAGTGCATCGTGAAACATTAGTATTAAGTCATCTCAGGCAGCTACATGATAGCAAAATAAGGAACCCACCTCTATGCAGAGGAAGGTATCTTGTCAAAGATGAAGAAAAATTTTCTGTTCTCAGCATTAGATTTTGAATAGGGTTAAAGGATTTTAATTGTCAATAATATCTTCTTTAATTCACCAAATGAAGCATGGTTTTGATTTATCTGTATTTATATTGTAGATGGACTTGTTCAACATTAAGTAATACTGTGCATGTAGTTGAGGCAGTAAATCTGAGTATTTGTTTGCATATAGTGTCCTGTCAAAGCTAGTTAAAGTTTGTACTTACAGCAAATACCTTGGGAAACTTCATTGTTACAGGATGAGGCAAAAAACCAAAATGTATAAAAGCTCAAGTATTATTTTTTTTCCATTTCATTGCTTTTCAGCATGTATTTTTCAATGGACCTTAAATTTTCTATATTTCTTTGTCCCTCTGGAATTCATTAACTCTAGTTCTACAGAATGAAGGGGATGGTTTAGATGCAGCAATGTTTGTGTTATTTTCATTTTGAACTAAGATGCCCAATCAACGCTTGCAGACTGTTTATGCATTACTCTGCATGCTGCCTAGGAAGGGTAGTCTAATTATGGTTTTGACAGAGTAAACATTTGCAAACAGGTGTTTTATTATCTATATTCTCAGTGTTGTATGAACAAAGCAAATAAATCGCCCTGACACCTCTTCTCATGCGAAATTAAGTTGTTCTGAATGTTATTTAATTCTCTTTCAATCTTTGTATTTAGATCTCTGCTATTCAGACTGTTCAGAGCTGCACATACATTTATAAGATTACTAAGATTATTAAGTATATGATTGATAAGATAATTTTTCATGGTGTATTGGCTTTAAAGCCCTTTTTTCTAAACAAAAAAAAAAAAAGAAGTTTCTTCTAAACAGGTGACACTGTCCCTATACATGTAAGCAATTATATTTATGAATCATATACATAGCAAAGATTACAAGAGAGTTCTCACCAGGAGTGTGTTGCAGATTCTTCTTTTTTTAAAATAAAAATACTACCATTTTGTTAGATGAAATAGTTTCAAACTTCTTTCATTACTTGAAGACATAACATTGTCTTCACTGATCTTTTGAAGTTAGGATTTTTTTAGATGGTTGAAAAAAAACTCTGCCAATATTTGAAAAGATCAACTACAAGAGATAGCTGGTCATAGAACTTCAGGGCAAACCCCAAGAGGGTTTTGATCCACAATCTCTTAAGGTGCTGTGCATTTGTGTTTTCATTCATACCGGTGCCTTCAAATAATTGCCAAGTTTGAAAAATATATTTCTTTGTTTTATTTCACACTAAAGGTCTCATTCAGAGAGGCCCTGTAAAACAGTACATGCTCTTTATGTTGCTCTTTTTGAGAGTCAAGGAATAGTATGGTCTAATGAGGTACTACATAGGTTATCAACAGGATTTTGTGATCGACTTCAATAGCTTTACATCAGAAGCAAACTTAAAAGACTTATAAGAAAAAAAAAAAAAAAAATTAAGTGAAGAGTTAGTGCCCCATGATACCACTTTCCAGGAAGAGAAAGTTCAATAATAATGCCAAATAAAAAATAGCGATTAACAAAAGCAAATTCTTAAGGATGTGCTGTGTTTCTTCTGATTTGTGTGTGATTACTGAATAAATAATTTCATGAATTAAATATTTAGATATTTCTGTAATCTTCAGAGCGAAGAAGTAGTTTGAGGAAACTTCAAAATAATTTATTTGAAGTAGTATAAGTGACAATTTTCAGAAGAGCTAAGGGAAATGGTAGTATTTAAGAAATGCAATAAACACATTTTTTTTGTTTTACAACGCTTGGAATGTGAACATGCAGTATTTATAGTACCAAAGCTGTATTAATGAGATTTATACACTGTTTATTGTCACTCTGCGTATTCCCCATAGCTATTTTCTGTGGGATGTTTGTGACATTATTTCTGCTTATTTGACACAGAATATTCTGAACTAAATATTGTTGGTCTAGAATATAGGAATATAGGATTTTCCTGCTTTTAATTAGTCTTTAATTCTGTGTATCTTTAGATGACAGATCAATTATTGTGGTAGTACTGCATATTGGAATGTTCTTGTCCCTTTTTCCATGGATAACAACACAAATGAAAGAAACAGAAAAACATAACCACACCAAGGTTATTTAAAAATTTTGTGGACTGTAAGATAAAGCTTACATAAGACATCAGAAACTTTTCACTGGATTAGGTTTGATTTTGGAAATGGTAAAAAAAAGATAAATAATTCTGAGTATGCAGTTTAGGCCAGATCTGATGTTTAATTCTTCAAATGCTGCATCTAAACATACAGCTACAATAAAGCTACAGCATGTTCAGTAGAAAAAAATGCTCTCGCAGTCTATCAGGATACCAGTAGGACTGTGTCTCCCATGATATATCTTTGCAGTTTAGCTATAGGAAAAACTGAGGTACAGCATAAACACATGAAAAACTTACAGTACAGAGATCAGATCAAAGCTGTGACTTGCACAATATTGTGTTTGATCAATTATGTATACCTAGAGAATAGTATGAGAACAGGGCAAGTATATATTGATAGTCTGCTTCCACATAGGTGTCTGAATCTCTTTCCAATTCCACTGCCATCCATTTTTCCCTGAATGGGTCTAATTCATTCACAACTTAATTATTTGTGTGAGAACATAAACCTTCTTAGTTTAATTTAACCCTGTTTTAATCTTTGTATTAGAAGAGATTCTGAAATAATTATTGCCAAATAACTTTCTCCATACTACCTGTCAAGTAGACCCCAGACTTGAATTTTCCATTTTGATGAGTTATGGCTAACTTAATCTGCCTGATGCGTTTGGTTACAGGGAATGTATGGCATCAGAATTGTAAATAGCATGTGATAGTGGCTGAGGCCATAATCACTAACTTCAAAATGTTCAGCAAGTCATAGAACAGTTTTGGTTGAAAGGGACCTTTAAATTTCATCTATTCCAACCCCCCCTGCAATGAGCATGCCTATCTTCCCTTAGATCTGATTGCTTAGAGGTCCGTCCAACCTGGCCTTGAGTATTTCCGGGAATGGGGCATCTATCATCTCTTTGGGCAACATGTTACTGTGTTTCATCACCCTCATTGTTACAGATGTTCCTCAGGTGGTCTTAAACCTGATCTTCTCATACAGTGTGGTGGACTCTGCTTTCCCAGTCCCTATCTTGTGGTCCATCCACTTGAGAGGCGTGAGGAGAGAAACTGCCAGTGAAGATTGAAACAAAGAAACAAGTACCTCAGCCTTCTCCTTGTGCATTACCAGTTTACCAGTCTTGCTCATCAGAGGGGGCGCACTTTCTCTGACCTAAATCACTGATACATTGCAGTGTCTGGAACAAGGGCTATGTCATGAATCTGTAAATATTTAATACTGTGAAATAAGGTAATGGATTATGGGAGAGCACTATCCTGACTGGTACACCCAGCTAGCATGTAAACAGGAGAGAGAATTCATTCCTGCCTTAAAAACCTCAGAAATCTATCCAGATTGCAAATTTTGTTTTAAATTACTCCTTATATGAAAACTTGAAATTTTTATTCTAGTTCCCACAGTTAGAACTAGAGTGGGGAAATGGGACAGTGTATTCGAGAAACTCATAATAATAGGCTCTAATTCCAGTAGTTCATAGTAATGAAGAGTTTTCCTGACTTTATGTGGTTTTAAAAATTTTGTATGATGAGGTGAAGAGGGAAAATGAGCAAAGGATAAAGTTTGACAAGATTAATGCACTCATTTGGGAGTAAGTAAAATAGTCCAGATTTCTGTATCAAGGTATCTTCATAGAAATTGCTAGAGAGATTTGTTTACATGTGATTCTGATCTAAATCAGCCTCTTGAAAATGGATTTAACCCCTTATGTGGAAGCACACACTATGCCTGATAGTGTAAGTAGAAATCATGCTAAAAAATGTATGAACAGTGCCTTTGAAAATAAGTCTTTTTTAGAGTGTCTTTAAATACATTCTTTCTACTGTCTTCTCCTTTCCTAAGTAAACTAAATAGCTTAGATCTAAAAATGGTCACAAAACAATCAGTTTCTCCTGTTCCAGGAATTGACATTACATAAATGGATCTTGCTGGTCAAGATATGTTACTAGTATTCAGGATGAATTAACATTCCAGAACAACTACATTTTGATGATTCCTGCCAATTATGTGCATTTCTTCTCATGCCTTAGGTTTAAACTTTTTCCCACAGCTTTTGTTTGCCACTATGGATAGTAATCATACTACTTTTCAGATTTCATACGCGAGTGCTAAAAATTCAAGCATTTTCAGCCTTTGCTAGTTCATAAGCCCAGTAATTAATGCATATACTGTAGGTGTTTAGTTCATAAGTGCAAAATTGAATTTTATGTTTTTAAGCTTGCTTTCATTTAATTTGTGTGTGTTCTGCTAATATCATACTTGAGAGTTAAAAAGCTCCTTCTGCAAGATCTTCTTCTCGTTTTGTATGTTGAAAACAATGAAATTGTATCAGCAACCTTCACTGGTAGACTGCATTTTACCGGACTTACTGAAGTATGACATAAGATCCACCTTATTTAAAGAGCTTCAAGAGAAATCTTCCTTCAGACCCTAGCCAGATTCTTCTCTACATCATAATTCTTTTCCACACCCCCATTTTCATCTTAACTTCCTGTGAAGCCAGTAAGAAATGCTTTAACAAAATCCAGATAAATAAAATATATCATATTCCTGCTTTTTCAACAAAACGATTGACCTACATCAAAGCTATCAGATTGGCATCACACAGTCTGGAAAACCCTTTTCTTTTCCTCTTACCCTGTCTTTAAATCTTTGCTTCAATATTTGCAAAAGTTTTGTTTATTCCATAGATTTATCTTAATACTGTAAATAAAATTATAGCAGATTTCTTAATATGTTGCAATTTATGAGGGTGCATACTAATGGATTACTATTCACAGAAGAAGCTTATAAATGTTTTTTGTTTTATGATCCCCAATACATCTATTGAGTTCAGTAAAAACAAAAGTAATATGGTTAATAAAGATGAAGGGAAATAAATTGTACTTAGATTTAATATGCTTTATTTAGAAAGCTGTTTCAGGATTTGTATAAAAAGGTTTTTGAAGGAGTTGAATTTGAAACAAACCAAGATTGAAACCACAGGAGTGCATGGCAGGAAGATGAGCTGAGGTCCTGAGGTGAATCCCTACACTTGCTGCTGCCTAGGAGTGCTTCACACTGAGTCGAAAAGGTTCTATCAAATGCCCACTCTATGCTTTCATTCATCAGAGGTCACAGAACTCTTTTCAACCCCTACAAGGACAGTTTTGACTAAAAGCCTCACTCTCTATGTTTTTTTCCCCCCAGTTATCACACAGAGCACAATGTGAGTTATAATGAGAATATTAGATGCTTATAATGTATTAATAAGCTATGCTTACTGCCATAAAATTGAGTATATGCATACCAGAAACAAATAGCAAACTGAAATGAAAACAGAATGCCAAAATGATGGCAGTGATTGTCTACACCATATGTGAACCTGAGCAAGCTATTGCATGCAAACACTGCTCAAAACTGAAATAGTGAAAACAATTACAAGAAGATCTCATTATTTGAAGAACAGTTTAATATTGTTGTCTTGAATCTTATTTTCATGCCCTGGGAATTACATTGTTGAATTAAAAAATACATGGGGATGAACCACCCTAATTGGTGCATTGAAAGTCACTGAAATAAATTTTTGAATGAAAAATGGCAAGTGCACTCTTAAGTGAAATTTAAACTCTTGCTAACCCATTTAATGTGTTTAATGTGGTCTTACATGTTGGTAAAAGCTGCAGGCAAAGCTGTATTTACCATGTGCTGTGATCAGTTTCAACTTATGCTTGTAAGTAATCCACCAATATAATTCAGCCAGTCTAACATTCATTGCATCTAAGCAGTTTATTTACAGTAATACCTGTTCTATCATTCCAAGCCCTGAAACAATATAATGGAACTAAACAGTTTTGCTGACTAGATATGAAGATAGTTGTGCTTTTTGTTTAATTTGTGGTACAACATAAAATTGACGTTAAAACCCCAGAAGTTCTCTTTCACTGAAAAATTGTACATTAAAAGGTGAAGGATGGATTTTCAAAATGTTGATTTGAGAGTAAAAGAAATATTCTGAAAGATAAAAGAAACCCATGTTAAGAACCCTGATTTTAGTGGATATAATATTATGAACAGATAACCTGTGCACCTAGTAGATGAGTTTAGAAGAGCTAACATATTCCATTGCCATCCTTAAAAACTAAAAAGAGAGTATTTAAGTATTTTAAGAATTTTTTTCTTTGTTGATTGTCTGGGGTTAATATGGTTTTATGAGACATTTCTAAATATCTGTCATTTTCTTAAATTAATGACTCTAAGATTTAAAAAAATGAGAGTGTAGTAACTGGATGTAATGTGAAAGGACTGGGTTTGTGAACTAAGATTCAGCTTCATCTGCTTTAAAAACGTGGTATCACTAAAAGCACAGTGTAAGCTATTTTATTTATTAACTGAAAACAAGAACTTCACATGATTCTGAATTCAAATGTAAAATATATGCTTCAATATACCACAGACAACAATCCATTTGCTAACATCTTTGAATATAAATATTGAATATAAATATTGCAATATAAGATGTGATCATTTTTAATTTTCTCTGAATTTCCTCCAGAAATTCAATTTTTTTTTAATTGTGAACATGTAGCACAGCATTCTAACAGGATGCAATAATCAACAACACAGAAGTTCTTTCCTAGTATAAAGTGTTTGCCTGTCATAACTATGTCAGTGTTCTGTTCTTCAGCACTGAATTTGACAGATACACTCTGTGCTATAAGTGGCATACTCTGAACTGCATAAAGGGGAAGCTGCCAGTGCAGTTTGTTTCAAAGAATTTTGACTTCAAAAATAACAGAATATACCCAGGAAAAAAAATGCCACAATCATGACCTTATTTTAGGAGCAACACTGGTTATTACAATATTTTAAAGGGAGAAAATATAAAAATGAATGTATTTGGTATATCTGTGTATTTCTTCTCTGTAAGTTCCTTTCCTGGTTTGCCATATTGTGAATATGAGAATGAATAGCAGTGTAGAGATTCAGTGTGTGAGAATCTTTTGCATTGATTTTTACCATATAATAACATTTATATCAAAAAGGGTAGATTTCAGCTTCCCTGCAAAATGCCTCCTTGAGTTAATTGAACCTTGTACAGAGAAACTCTAGAAAATTCTGCAGGTAAAATGGAGTGGGTCCATTCTCCTGCCATTCTCACCCTTCACCCTTCTTGAAGGATTTCTGTCTCACTAGATTAGCCATAATTTTAAATTTAATATTTCTATAATCAAATATTATTAAAACCTGAAAAGTACTTTTAGCAAAGTAGATTTTCTTGCCTTCTTTCTTATAAATGAAGTAGAGATTTATCTATCAGATTACACTGCTTTCATATCAAGTACCATTCACATCACTGAAGTGATACAGAGTGTTTTTGCTTGAACAGAACTGTGAGATGTTCTCAAAGTTCTTTAAGGATTAGACAGCTGTTAGCTTTTAGGAACAGCAAAGAATGATACTTAATAATACAGAATGCATGGATTTTAGCAAAATATGGAGCAAAGAAATGTAGGAATCAGGGGCCATGGAGAGCCTGCACAAATGATAGTATAAGGGTGTTAATAGCAACCCCAAAAAAAAGAGCAAATACATCAAGAGATTAGGGGAATTAGTTACTTTGATACAGGGTTGTTATTCTGCCAAGTGTTATCAATCCCTTTCTTTGCTTTTGGAGAGAGAAAAAATGTATCACACTGTCTGCACTCTATAATATGTACTCATGACAGTATGCTGACTTAATAGATTCTCTAAAAAACTCGTCAGAACGATTTCATTCAAACTTTTACTTTGTATCATTAATAATTGCTTTCAGTGTTTTAATTTCATATATTGGCAGAACTGCCAGAAGAGTATTTTTTTTAACTTTCAAGCCCTGTGAGGAGAGACTGAGGGAGCTGGGGTTGCTTAGGCTGGAAAATAGGAGACTCAGGGGAGACCTTATTGCTCTCTACAACTACTTGAAGGGAGGTTGTAGCCAGGCGGGGGTTGGTCTCTTCTCCCAGGCAACCTGTAACAGAACAGAAGGACACAGTCTCAAGCTGCTCCAGGGGAGGTTTAGGAAGAAGTTCTACACAGAGAGAGTGATTGCCCATTGGAATGGGCTGCCCGGAGAGGTGGTGGAGTCACCAGCATTGTAGGAGTTTAGGAGGAGACTTGATAGGGTGCTTGGTTGCATGGTTTAGTTGATAGGTTGGACACGATGATCTTGAAGGTCTCTTCCAACCTGGTCTATTCTATTCTATTATTCTATTCTATTCTAAAGCACACTCTAAACTTATTTCCAGCACATTTGGCCTAATAGATGGGTTAAGTGCACAATTATTAAACCAGGGTCTATTTTGTTGATTATCTGTTTTCCTCATTACCATATGCTACTATATTGATCAAAATATGTGGAAAGGTGTTTTTTTTAAATACTTGATATAATTTCTAGTATTTAATAATTTTGAGGAGAGAGTCTTACTGCCTATATCTGTGTGGACAAGAAAATGCAATGCAAAATAATTCTTGAAATTTTGAGTTACTTTATGATAAGTACATCACATGGAACACTACAATTAGTACTGTTGTGAGAGATTGAACCTGTTTACAAGGTTAAGCTTGTGTTTTTTATATTTTTAACTGGATCTATACAGCTTGTAATTTATTAGGAGACTTTGTTAAGGAGTTCCTTCCTCTGTCCTTGCCATGGTTCTGGTTGAGTCTCTGTTTTAAATCTGTTGTAAAAAGTTATGGTTTTGTTGCTATTACAGACTATGATCTAGCAGTACAGTGAAAAAGACATGAAGCTGTAAGAATCTAAATAATCAAGGCACAAGAATTGTAAGGAGGAACATTCCATTCTCCAAAAATATAAAATTCTGATGTATGCTAACTTTGTACTATATATATAAAATTGTATTCTAGAAATTGTAATTAAGCTGTTTTAGAAAAGAGAGAGTGCCTTGCACTTCTACTTCTTGTTGAACTCATGATTTGAGATTACGTTCACTTACTCCCTCTTCTGCCATCAACTGAAACAGCAGTACCTCATATCAAATTATCAGGGCAGCAAACTGGATTAAAACTGTTATCTTGAAGCATTTTGCTATAAATATCCCAATTTTCTCCCCAAGGTAGATATTGCTTTTATGATATATAATATATAAGGCTTATAAGTAAGTTTATAATCAGGAAATTACTTTTGAAGGAATAAATTGCTTGCATTAACCTTTTATGTGTAAATGATATCAAAAGAGTTATCTTTTTTCTTTGCTAAAAAAGGTGTCCAAGATCCTCAAGACATGTAAGAATCTGTGATATGATTGTATAATATTTCTGTCATGGTATCAGTATATGAGTAGAAGTAAACTTTGAATAATTCTGAATTTATCACAGCTCTTTAAATATTTTCAGCTTGGAGAGAAGGAAAGGAATGAGTTTATTCCATTGTAAACGTGTTCCCAAATGTTCAAAAAATCACTTCAGCTTCTGGTTCTTAGGAAAAAGAAATAAGGGAAGTCAGACATAAGAAGTGAGAATTTCAGGCCCAGTGACAGTAGACAGACCTGGGCATATATCCACACACCTTTCAGCCAAGTAATATGTGTACTGCAGTGGAATAAACTGAAGACACTCTGGCAGCCAAGTAGACTTTGATCACTTTTGTTCATAGATGTGACTCATACTTCAGTAGCCTTTTTTTTCCTAAGCTAGTGATCTTCCCTAAACTTTACAATGAGTATTCAGTGAACTTAAAGAAACCTTTACTCATTCTGCAAACAGACATTAAATACTCATGCTGGGCCACACTATTTTTTTCTTTAAATATCAGATAAAGTCTCTTTGTTACAGGGGGTTTTTTTTGTCCAATGTCCTTCACATTCTACAGAGCAAGTTACGTGAAAGATGAGTTACATTTTTATAATCCCAGTGGTTTTGTTAATCCAGTTTTATAGAAGAAATTAAGTTTAAAAATAGTAATTTCACTTTTTTTGTTTCCCTGAGTGACATTTGTTGTTGATTGTGTGCATGTTTTTGTTTACTTCATGACACATTAAGATATTGTGCATAATTAAAAATAAAGACAATCAATGTGCTTTCATAAATCACCCCAGTGAGTCTGAAGGGAAGGCTAAGAAGAGTTCAGTTATTCCTATAAGAATGCAGGAACTGACTTATTTCTTCCGGTTGTTTGTAACTGTCCACTGCACCTTCATAAACAGCAGACTGGTAGAATCCTATGATACAACCTTTGGTCCTCCTTCTCTTGTGCATTTATTGTGTCTTGCTGGATCTAAGATTTGATCTTGTGATTAATTTTGTCCAGATTAGAGCATGGTTGGGTCCTGTGCAGTCTATGAAAATTGTATGTGTATAATATAAAAGTGAAACTGTGTGTTCTGGATGTGAGATGAAGGCATATGGAAATCTGAGCATTTAAAGCTTGCTGAGGTATTGCAAGACTACTGCAGAAAATAGAGGGCCAAACTTCATTCACTGTTCTCTCTACAGCCTGTTCAGCATGACCCCAGGAATGACCCAGCCCTTGTGGCCAAGAAGGCCAATGGTATCCTGGGTTGTATTAGAAGGGTACTGTGCCCTGGTGAGGCCACATCTGGAATACTGTGTCCAGGTCTGGGTGTCTCAGTTCAAGAAGGACCTCAGTTAACTGCTTGAAAGAGCCCAATACGGAGCCACAAAAATGATTAAGGGAGTGGAACATTTTCCTTATGAGGAAAGGCTGAGGGAGCAGGGTCACTTTAGCTTGGGGAAGAGGATGCTAAGAGGGACCTCATTGATGTTTATAAATATGTGAAGGGCAAGTATAGGGACGACAGAGTCAGGCTCTTTTCAGTGATGTCCAATGATAGGACAAGGGGCAATAGGTGCAAGCTGGAGCACAGGAGGTTCCACATGAACATAAGGAAAAGCTTTTTCGCTGTGAGGGAGATAGTCAAAACCCACCTGGATGCATTCCTGTGTGACCTACTCTAGATGATCCTGCTCTGGCAAGGAGGTTGGACTAGGTGATCTTTTGAGGTCCCTTCCAACCCCCAGCATTCTGTGAATCTGTAGTGGGCTATGCCGTACGCTGTACTTAAACAAACAAACAAAAACTAGAAAAGAAATTATGTCTGACTTGCAAAGCAGTTGGTTGATAACACAGTCAAAACCTTACTCTGTGCTTTCTAGTTCTACTTAGCCTTTTTGCAGGGGAACTGGATCTTCTTTCTACCTCTCTACCCGTCAGAACATTTGTTGACCTATGCAAAATACACATTGTTTTCCACCCACTAAGTATGAAAAGCAGCTGTATTAGCTATCAGAAGATGACTGCTACTCAGAAGTTGTGGGAGTAGTGCTGCCTTGCTACATTTTTCTTTCTACAATGTTACAAGAATCATAAACAAATTTCTTTAAAACATCTCTATCTCTGATCTCTCTAGGGAAAAAAATCCTAAAAAAAAATGCATTTCATTTCTCACCAAGAGTACTGGTTTAAAAACAAAGCATGGAAAAAACAGGTGAAAACAATATTTTTGCTTTCAGTAGAGAGGGATACAGAAAGTGACCCTAGAAGAGATACTCCAAAACATTTGGTTTAGATTTTGAGCTCTCTATAAAGTTGCCTTTCCAAAATTCTGTCTTGTCTTGTACCGGTTTTTAATTAATGTCTGCAGTAATCCCTGGCATTCAAATTCAGAAAGATACTTTTAAATTGCCTTTATATTAATTTGAAATCATTCGTTATGTCAGCACTTGGCACTTTTCTCAGCGACGTCAAAAATACCTCCTAGGTGTAGTGATTGCAAAGTTTTACAGCAGTGGTGATCACAGAGAATTATCATGCTGTGTATTAGCAGAGGTTTTTTTAAATGGCAAGTTTGTGAATGTTTACAGCAGTTCGGATGAATGAAAAGGATGAATGCCAAGACATTACAAATTCTTCAATAAATATGTTCTTTAGTTTTTTAAGGGAATTGATAAACAATGATTTTGAGAAACCGAGTATTTTCTGCTTTGTTCATATTTTAATAGTACACTTCTCTTTGCCGTTTCAGTAATTAAGTCTTTTGACATTCCAGAAAGCATAAATCCTGCTGAGATGTTTAAGTTTGGAGCAACCTCTTGATGTACAAACAAAATAAAATATATAAAAAAAACAACTCTTCCCCAGGATCTTAACAAGCTGTTTTGCTTTACCTTTGAAACGAAATTGAATGGTAAAGCAATATGGCTTACTGAAACTGTTCTAGCCTCATTGTTAACTAGAACCTCCTTTTGAAATTCATTGCCATCAATTACATTTTGTAAGGAATTTTAATTATGTGCCTGAAAAGAATAAAGATGCTTCAGGCTCCATTTGTTTATCATGGAAGGCCTTAAAAAAAATGAGGACAGAGCTTCCCAGCTCATGCAGGGGTTGCAGAGAGAGAGAGAGATGACTTTTAATTCGACAAGTTCAGAGAGATTTCTTAGTTTGACGCGCACAGCAGGGGGTCTTTGAGTGCCTGGCAATACTTCAGCATTCTGAGCTTTGAAAGTCTTTCCCTGCAGCAGAAATTGTATCAAAAGCCAATGATAATATTCCCTGCAAGGTAAAGGACCCTATTGAAGATTTCTAGAGCTGTTTATTTATTCATCACAGTTTTTTCTTTTAGGACGTACCAGGCGTATAGGTAATAATTCACACAGATGCTAAGAAAATTAATTAGACAGACAGATGCACAGACAGATAGATAGAAATCACTCACCTTCCCCTTAAGTTTTCCATAGGCCACATTCACCTATAATATTTCCTGTCACTTCTTACTATGTATTCTGCATATAATCTCCATTTCAAATCTCATCTTTTCCTTACTTTCATCAGAATTGTCATTTCTGTCTGCCTTCTACCACCAGCTGAGTACATAAGATGTTTGTGGCCATTTCCTTCCACTAAAACCTCAAAGTGATTATTAATTTTACAGAATGATACTCAGTTTCTTAAGGGTCTTTTTAAATCTTATTTTTAAAGTAGATTTGAGATAACAGTTTCAAAGCCAAGATTAAAACATTATTTATTTTTCAGAGATCAGAGTTTTAATGTTTTAGTGTTACTTGGGTTTTTTTGAAAAGTATACACATATGGTTTTTGGTTTTTTCTGATTTTGTTTTGTTTTGTTTCTGCAGTAGAGCTGGGACTGTGAGAATACGACAGCCTTTCCCTTGTGTAATGTCAATGTCGGCTATCGCTTTGGCAGAATCAGCCAGCTCAGTGAAGACAGAAAACCCCTCCTTCCCTCCTGTTTTTTCATCTACTGGTGGCATTCAAAGTGACCTTCCCTCATAAATATTGGTGAGTGGCCACATGGGGAAAACAGTTTGTTGGTGCAAAGAAACTTCTTTCAAAAAGCTGTGTTGACCTGAGGGGTTTCCTTCTTTTTTTGGTTTTTGTTGTGGTTTTTTTTTTTCTTCCCCCAAAGTATAAAAATCTCTACATATGCAGGTGTTAGATTTTTGCTTTCTAGTAATAATGTTGGATGTGTAACAACACTTAACTCCTTTGTGCTTACTAGGTCACTAGCTACCTATTGAAACTATATGAAATATTCTTTCAAAATTGTATTTTAGAGGGAGAAATACTGCCTGAAAGCAAAGAACATTCTCTTATCTCTTGCTTTCTGTTGGCTAAATGGTCTGAAATTTTGTCATGTTTATTATAATGCCCCAAATATGACAAAGATGAAACTTTTCCAAGTGTAGGAATTAAGGACAACAGCTAGAGACCACATTCTGGGACCCTTCTAGTTTGGAGAGCATGCCTGTGGTAAAATCAGAGCACTGCAGAAATTCTGATACCCACAGGGCAGTCCAGGAATGATGTAATAAGTGTAGTAGTACCATAAGGATGTCTGAATTACATAGTTCAGTAATGAAGAAGTTTTCAGGTCGTTTGAGGTTATGTGAGCTGACTTGTCCTGCTTGAGGCATCCAGTATGCCTAAAGAGATTTTCAGGGCTTAAAACAGATGTGTAAATGGGGAAACAACCACCCATGGCTCAGAAATATTTACAGTATAATAACACAGAACATTACAAAGTACATACTCAGATACAAAAAATATTTTACTTGTCTTGGGACACTTTGGAAGCTGTAAATATGTGCAGGATCTAAGGCTGGAAATTATTTCAGGTTTGTAAGTCTAAAGACTGCCATAAAAGTCAACTTTGCTGGCTGCTATTCACTATTAAGTACATTGGTGCAATTATCTCCTATTCAGACTACAGTCAGACAACTGTGATGTATCATTTATGGATTGAGAACTGGTTGAAGGGAAGTCAGAGAGTTGTGGTCAATGAAACAGAATCTAGTTGGAGGTCTGTATCTAGTGAAGGCCCCCAGGGTTCAGTACTGGGACCAGTACTGTTCAATATATTCATCAATGACCTGAATGAGAGCACTGAGCAAGTTTGCTGATGACACCAAACTGGGTGGAGTAGCTGACACACCAGAGGGTTGTGCTGCAGAGGGACTTGGGCAGGCTGGAGAGTTGGGCAAGGTAAAATTTAATGAAGTTCAACAAGGGCGAGTGTAGAGTCTTGCACCTGGGAAAGAGCAGCCCCATGTATCAGTATAGGTTGGGGACTGACCTGCTGGACAGCAGTGAAAGGGAAAAGGACCTGGGGGTCCTAGTGGGTGGAAGGTTGACCATGAACCAGCAATGTGCTCTTGTGGTCAAGAAGGCCAATGGTATCCTGGGTTGTATTAGAAGGGGTGTAGTCAGTAAATCAAGAGAGGTTCTCCTCTTCCTTTATTCTGCCCTGGTGAGGCCACACCTAGAATGTTGTGTCCAGTTCTGGGCCCCTCACTTCAAGAAGGACAGGAAACTGCTTGAAAGAGTCCAGTGCAGAGTCACAAAAACGATTAAGAGACTGGAACATCTTCCATATGAGGACAGCCTGAGGGAGCTGGGTCCCTTTGGCTTGGAGGAGAGGAGAAGAAGGGGTGACCCGATTCATGTTTTTAAATATGTAAAGGGTGAGTGCCAAGAGGATGGAAACAGGCTCTTCTCTGCAATGCCCAGTGACAGGACAAGGGACAATGGGTGGAAGCTGAGGCATAGGAATTTCCATGGAAGCAGAAGGAAGAATTATTTCACTGTGAAGGTGACAGAACACTGAAACAGGCTGCCCAGGGGGGTTGTGAAGTCTCCCTCTCTGGAAATATTCAAGACCCGCCTGGATGCGTTCCTGTGTGACCTGCTCTAGGTGATCCTGCTCTGGCAGAGGGGTTGGACTGGATGATCTCTCGAGGTCCCTTCCAGCCCCTAACATTCTGTGATTCTGTGAACTACTTTTTAAGGAGTATATGGAAAAATTCAGTGTAAGCTGTAACACAGAGAGCTTTAAAGGCAAGTTTACTCCTTTGAAGCCCATAGCTCTGAACGACATACAAAGTCTTTATGAGAACACTTCTTTGCAGCTTGGTTCAAATATTGATTGATTGTGCACAATGCATTAGCTTCCAGAAGCATAAACTATCATTAGTCTTAAATGGTGTTGCTCTCCTCTAAGTAAAGGACTTTGCAATAAATGAATATACATATTACTTTATATTTCTATGTTTTTTCCCTTCAATTTTATTTAATTTTCTTATACCTAAACTCTTAGGAATCTGATGATTCTGATGATTTGGGTGAAACTAGAATCATAGCACTCTTGGGTTTTAAATAAAAAAGGGACACAGCCAACTAGCAGAAACATAATGCTTCAGGAGCTATAGCTAGTAAAGCCATCTTTGCTTTGGAAATCTTCTTTTCTTCATACTGTAAGATCACCAGTTTCAACTGCAACCCTGATTTCCCTAGTCCTCGTCTCCTATTACACTCTGGCTGAGAGGCAAAAGAGCTGTGCTTAGTCTGCTGCTCCATGAATGCTGAGTACCCATCTATCTCCTTTCAGAATGCCTGAACTCCAGCCCTCTTCCTGGCTCTGAGGATATTAATTTGGATCTCCTTCCCTGAAAATTATAGGATCTTAGTTATCTCTAAGACTTACTTTTTTTTTTTCTGGCTTGATTAACACTTGACAATCACCCAGCTGAAAAATTACTGAGTGGAGAGAAAGAACAGAGAAAGGAATTTTAGCCTTAAGTAATGCTAAAATGTATAGGCATTCAAAAAGACCTAAGAAGTAACTGGTATCCTCACCCTACCACTGGGGGTAAGAGACAACTCTTTAAGACAATATTCTACAAATGCTTTTCTTAATTAAAAACCAAATTTTGGGGAACTATATTTATGACTCAATCACTGATCTGATCTTTTGTTTGTTGAAATAGATAATAAAATTATTTCCCTCTGCCCAAGGTTTGAAGCTTTGAAAATACATAAAAGAGAATTACTGATGTTGAGATTTTACTGTGATTGTTTAGCTAAATCATCCCAACAACTCATGCATGAGTCTAATTAACGGAGTCAGGAATTGTTTATGCAAAAGGTTCAGAACTCAAATTCATAGATGATTCTGAGGGATAAAAAATTCATATGAAACTCACAAAAATGCTGCTAAATGTATAACAGATATGCAATTCATGGAAAAACTTTTTAAAAATTATACACATTAAAATCATGAATGAAAATTATTCCTTTTCAAAATGGAATGTAATTTTAATAATATTATTTGTTTAAACGCAAGAAAAACATTTAAATATAAACGGTGATACTACTTCCTCTTTTACATTATTGGAATAGAATAGAATAGACCAGGTTGGAAGAGTCCTTCAAGATCATCGTGTCCAACCTATCAACCAATCCAACCCACCTAAACAACTAAACCATGGCACCAAGCACCCCATCAAGTCTCCTCCTATAACACCTCCAATGCTGGTGACTCCACCACCTCCCCGGGCAGCCCATTCCAATGGGCAATCACTCTCTCTGTATAGAACTTCATCCTGACATCCAGCCTAAACCTCCCCTGGCGCAGCCTGAGACTGTGTCCTCTTGTTCTGGTGCTGGCTGCCTGGGAGAAGAGACCAACATCCGCCTGTCTACAACCTCCCTTCAGGTACTTGTAGAGAGCAATAAGGTCACCCCTTAGTCTCCTCCTCTCCAGGCTAAGCAGCCCCAGCTCCCTCAGCCTCTTCTCATAGGGCTTGTATTCCAAACCCCTCACCAACTTCGTTGCCCTTCTCTGGACTCATTCCAGCAAGTCAACATCCTTCCTAAACTGAGGGGCCCAGAATTGGGCACAGTACTTGAGCAATCTAAGCTTAAGTGTGTGAAGGAAGTAAATGAGAGCTTCTGAAGAGATGCAAATAATCTTTTGACAATATTTAGGAAGCACTGGCTACTCCAGCTCCAGTACTTTCAGGGAACTAAGTAGCTGTCTCACTGCTATTCAAACATCCCAGTCCAAGTTGTACGTACTCTTGGGGACAGCATTCAATTGAAAAAGACAATAGACAAATGAAAGTGATGAATTTCCGTCTTTAGGGTTAAATGAGATATCAGTCTCATTCAAAAATTGTGAAAATGACTATCCCAAATTGAAACATGGTTTTAGACCCTGAGGGGCCTATGGTTTATTTGTTTTCAGATTTGAAAATTCACCTAGCTTCTTGAAAAGTTTCAACAGTGTTCTCAAGGCTTTTTTTAACGCATATGGTACATTAGTGAATGTTACATTCATAGCAAACTGAGGTCCAAATCCTGAAGCTATCCTTATTCCTTAAAGATTTTCATGCAGGTAAAGTAATTTTCAAGATGTGGATGGTTATAAAGGCAAGGCCTTTGCTCTATTGCAAGACCCCTTTACTGTGTTAGGGCAGAACTGTGCCAGGAGAATACTGAGGTCAAACTAGCTTCAGGCATTAATAAATGCTAAGTTACCAGGAGATGAACACCAGGAAGATAGATTTTTCCCATCCAAGTCATTCTTTACTGTCTAACAAGGGAAAAACTAGATTTGAATGAATGCACATCTTTTCTTTTCTTTTTTTTTTTTTCTGAAGTTTTTTTTTCTCTGAAAAAATCTGTGTGTTTTATTTAACTAACTAGTTCTTACAATCTCCTTTAAAAAAGAAATTAGCTGTTAATGTCCTGGGAAATACCTATGCTAAAGGTCATATTAAACAAAAGTCAAATCTAGACTATCTGAGGAGTCTGGAGATGATGTTTAATGCAAATTTTAGTGAAAAAAGAGATGTGTGTCACTGCAGGTCATCTCTGAATATTCTTGTTGGGCTTTCTCTGTTGGATATGCAATCTCAGCTAAATGTTTTGAAGAGGAGGAATCAAATAAATTGCTCTATTTTGGATCTTTCTCATCTGTATACAGTTGTGAAGCTCTAGTAGACCTGAAAATTGCCCAGAGACAAACTTTTAAAAAATAGAGTGCTTTTGAGGCAGAAAATTGCTTTTCTGCAGCATGGTCTAAGGGACAGGATGTGACAGGAGGACAAGGAGTTGTCACTGTATAGCGATGTTGTAAAGCATATCTTACATAACAAAAAGGATCATTTGTCTCTTTTTTCTTGAATTTGAAACTACAAGAGATTTAATTGAAACAACTGAAGGTGTGCCCTAAACCAAGAAAAAGTCAATATCATTTACAATTAAAGCCTAAAGTTCCTCTCTTAACTTACTTGTAGTAGCAGAGTACATGTGGTATGGACATCTGTCCACTGCTTTGGAATCCTTATCCTCAAAAGGACAAGTAAAAAAACAAAAAAAAAAAAAATTAAAAAAAAAAAAAAAACACAAAACAAAAAACACACCAAACCTCATTGTACATGCATGTCAAATATTAGCAGGATTCTTGTAGTATAATAAGAAAAGAAAGTAGTTTGTGCTTTTGATTAGCCTCTTGATGTTTGGGAGGGTATTTGTACAGCTTAATTTTCCTTTTTATGGCAGTTTGTACATATAAAACAAAATGAGGAAAGGAGTGGTGGGGGAAAGAAATGTGCCATTTATATACTGAGGATATGAGGCCTCCTTTGGGCCCATTATACATTAATGGGTCAGCTGAGATTTATTAGGATATGTATATTAATCTTTATACACATTCACATACTATAATTGTTCCTTTGGTACTATAATGTGATTAGCTGTGAATTTGTGCAATATTAACAATAATATGGATTTCCATATTACAGAAAAGTAATAACAAATGGTTATTAAAACTGCATGTAAAGTATGTGATGTGAAAGCACTTCCAAACTCTCAGTAATCCAATTACGTTCCGTTGTTTTTAAATACCAAAATGGGGAAGTCTGTACTGTAAAGTAAAATCTTGTATGAGAAAAGCAAAAATGTTATGTTCCACAGAGCTGAAGTAATGAGTCTAAAACTGTCTGAAAGAAATACTAGTGTCTGTTTCTCACAGAGAGTTAGATGGACATTTTCTCATTACTATTATTTAAAAATACAGCAGAATAATAGACCATAGACGGTACCAGTAAAGTTCAATAGTAGTTTTCCTTGCAGGGTGTATTTGTTATTTAGGAATGAGGTGGGTGCAGTGTGGAAGGAACTGTCTAGGATCTGGGCTACCTCCCTGACAGAAAATTCAGCATTGGTACCTTTGCACTTCAAAACTGAGCAGAGATTCCTTTCTCTATCTGGAATGGTATGAAACTGCACTAGGGAAGTTTAGGATCGAGGTGAGGAGAAAGTTCTTCACAGAAAGAGTAACTGACCAGTGGAATGGGCTGCCCAGGGAGGTGGTTAATCACCGACCCTGGAGGTTTTCAAACAAGGATTTGATGTGGCACCTGAAGCCATGCTTTCGTTGTCATGAGCTGTTAGGTATTAGGTGATAGGTTAGACTTGATCATTTCTGAGGTCTTTTCCAACCTGTTTGATTCTGTGATTCTGTGAAAATATTTTCACCCCTTAAGCAATCACTGTGTTATACAGCTATAACGATATACAGTGGTAATACAGAAAGGGAGAACTTTTAATCTTGTAACACTATCTTTTTGTCCTCAAATGGTGTAAACCAGAGCACCTACTTTGATTTCAGTTTATAGCAGTAGTGGCTGCTTCTGGCACAGGGTTGTACACTCTCTGCTGCTCCTAACACAAATCTCTGCACTTGGCTCTGAAAGAATCAAAGTGAAACAACACTAAGATTTTTTTTACATTCTTCTTATAGGATACCTACTCCTTCCTCAAAAATTGTAAGCTTTTCTCTCAAGTTGTTTTCATATGGTAGTGATATTTGTTCAGTGAAAGTTGGTTTACCCTCCCTTCGTGACACCATAGTGGGAGTGTGTTTTCCTTGACCCCTCCTTCCTGAATCATTAATTTTATGTTCACCTTGTGTGTATTTGGGGGAATAGCAGGAATTAATTTTATTATATCTTCTACAAATTTCCACTCTGAATTAAGATTCAGTCTGTGGTAATTTCCAGGACAGTATTACTGTCCTCACTTTTAATTTATCTGATCTGAGAAAGTGTTAAGATTTCTTAGTAGACTACACACTGTAAAACCTGACCATAAGAGGAGGACAATCTCTTGGTTTGGGCTTCATTTTCTAGGAATGCACCTTTTCTAAGTTCAGTAAGTTTTGGCCCTACAGGTCCCTGATCTCCTGGTATGATGTGCCCTTGATGTGCACAGGGTAAAACAAGCATATTTTTGGTTACATGTTTATAAGGTGTTCCTGAAACTTTCTTTGTCATGTTTTATTGTGGCATATCCACTGACCTGATAATCTGAAACCTGAATAAGACTGCATGGGCTAGAAAAAGCTACTTACAGAGTCCATTTTCCCATATTTCCATTTTATGCTCCAATATTCAGAAATCTTACAAAATAAACAATATTAAGTATCTTAAGTGAAAGATTTCTAGCAGTTTTATTTTTATGCAAACTGTGGAATGGAACACCTACCTTATTCCTACTCATGCTAATATGCAATTTAACTAGAGAGACTTTTGACATGCATTTTACATGAGATGATGAGCATTCCATTGTATTCAAATGCTTGTGGAATTGCTGTAAAATTACATACAGCAGGTGGGCCAGTGTCATTTGTGGAAAGTCTCTCTGAGCTGAAACTCGAGCCCCTGATGTCCCTCATTGGCATACCATACTGCTGCAAGGCAGCTATTCTTTGCTTGCTTAGGTATTGCATTTTATTTTGGTGCGATTTTCATATTTGGGCTGTCATTTGCTTCTGCTTACTAATTTGAAGCTGAAAAATGGAACAAGTAAAAGGCAACCATTAAAGCCCGGTTCTAGGCAGTGTACTTTCAACAGCAAGGCCTGTGTTAAAAGTACCTTCTCTCAAGGTTGATTAGACTTGAAGGATTTTTCTTTTAACTTTCTAGTTAACTAACTAAATGCTTTCACATTTTACCTATGCCAGACTATTCTGGTAGCTGTTGTGAAGTCTTCTTCACTATTTTGAAGTGCTTCCTCATAATTTTCATGGCATCTTTGGGGAAGTGTATAGCCAGACAATTTATCAGTATGGTTACTTACCATTACGGTTTAAATGCTATATATATAAACTAATGTCAGCTCAAAGAATAGGTATGTATATGCATTAAAAACCTTTGAGAAATAGATTAAAAACATTTCAAGCAGTGTACATCACAGACATAAATAGTGTTTTGAAAAAAAAAAAAACATTTTGAAAAAAAAAAACAGTTTGCAACTCCTCGTGTTGGAACATGCAATTCACATTCCTGCTCTTCTCTTCAGCTATAGAATCATAAACTAAGGTGTTCTTTCAGAAACATACAGAACTTATGTTTCCAGAAGCTATAAAAGGATATTTTCAACTATGCTTCAACCTCATGAAAAAAACATAGGTTAAATATTTCATTATATATATATATGGGATCATAAAACTGTCAAAATACTTCTGAAATTAAGCCATTTTCTTTTCCCTGGACAGGAACACACCAAATATAATAATATACTAGTTATAATATTGCAAGAAAACATAATAATAATCCCAAGTTGAGGGTAAAGGCTTGGACTGAATGATCTTTGAGGACTCTTCCAAACAGAAATTTTCTGTGAAGTACAAATACAAACCAGGCAATGCATGGATTGAGAGCAGCCCAGGACTTGGTCCAAGGTATTAATCAAGCAAATGTGTGCTTACAGACCACAAAGCTAATCACAGGCTGAGCCACATCAAGGGAAGTACAGCCAGAAGGTTGAGGGAGGTAATTCTCCCATTCTATTCCAGTCTTGTGAGACCACACTTGTTCATCTCTTTCCAAACCGCCACCACCACCCTCACCCTGTAAGAAAGGCCTTGCTTGAGCAGGTCCAGTGGGCGGCCTTAAATATGATGGGGGGCTGGAACACCTCCCCTATGAGTATAGACTGAGAGAGTTGAAATTGGAGAAGAGAAAGCTCCAGGGAGATCTTAGAGCACCCTTCCAGTACTTAAAGGGAACCTTCAAGAAAGGTGGAGTGGGACTTTTCACAAGGGCATGTAATGATAGGACAAGGGGTAATGGTTTTAAACTGAAAGATATCAGAAAGAAGTTCTTTATTGTGAAGGTGGCGAGAGACTGGAACAGGTTGCCCAGAGAGACTGTGACTGTCCCATCCTTAGAAATGTTCAAGGCCAAGTTCCATGTAGTTTGAACAACCTGATCTACTGGACAATATCCCTACCACCAGCTGATAGGGGGTTTAGAACTGGATGATCTTTGAAGTCCCTTCCAACCTAAACCATTCTATGAGTAACAGTGTGGTATTTTGAAAGTACCTCATTATCTACTGACAAATTCATTTTCTAGTATTTCAGCAGGATTTTGACTGTTACGTTGCCATTTCTTATGGAAGTGATATTTCTGAATTATCCAGAGAAATTGTCTTTAGAAACATTCATTAAATGTTATAGATCATACTTTCAGCCTCTTCTACTTAAATCATATTTCACAGTCTCACAGTGTGGTTAAAAAGCCATTATTTTCTTTTACAGGAACACTTTTCAAAGCAATGGGGTACACATTGGGGTATATCCTTCCTTAACGTGGACCTCTGCTGGTTATCTAACATACGCTAAAGAAATCCTAATGTTTCTTGAGCTGCAGTCCATGCCACTGCAGCCCCTCAGGAAATGTCAGTCCATAGGAGTGGGGCTTAATCTATCCTTAGCTGTCACAGGCCATACAGAACTTTCAGTTGCTATTAGCTGGGGTTAGAGATACTTCAATTTTCTCCTATCTCAGAATACTCTGGCACTTCACTTGCACCTGGCAAAACGGCCTTATGTGCTAATGGTATTCACTGTGTGTGAGGACTTACACATTATATTTATACCCTTTGGGACAGCAGAGCCATGTTCAATTGCTACTAAAATTCACAGCAGTCACTTAGTGGTGCTTGTGACGCATAATTTATACAATGATCACCTTTCAAAATGTGTGAACTTTCCTTGATGACAAAATTACAGTTCTTCAGTATTCTTAACAATACTGTGAATAGGCAGATAATATTATCTAAACTGTAGCTGGAAAATTCTCATATGCTATTTGTAAGGTAGTGTAATTTGAAAATGCAACTTCTCTGTTTTATAAACTAAGAATATTTTAATAATGTTTTAGAGCTCACTGCAGATGTTAAAGTGTCTGACAGAGGTCAAAATAGGGTAAAATTAGGCCAAACTCTGAAAACGAATGCTTATCTCTGACATTTAGGTCTTCAGGTGTGACTATATTCAGCTATATTCAAACTGCAGCAGCTTTGCTATAGAACTTAGATCTGATACTGGTATGGCTGAGGAAGAGAGGAGAGAATAATGATCAATACTCAGAGTATACAAGTGCATAGACATTTCCATTGGGCATATATAATGTATTGTATCTTATCACTCAGAGGCACCTTGCCATGCTGTTTAGAATCATAGAATCGATAAGGTTGGAAAAGACCTCAAAGATCATCAAGTCCAACCTGTCACTCAGGACCTCATGACTACTAAACCATGGCACCAAGTGCCATGTCCAATCCCCTCTTGAACACCTGGGCACACTGCTGGCTCATGTTCAGCCGGCTGTCAATCAGTACCCCCAGGTCCCTTTCTGCTTCCCTGCTTCCTAGTCTTCTTTCTTTACTATGTTTTTTGTTTTGGCTTCAATTACTTCATTTTAAAAGCACTGACCCCTACAGAAATAGGAAGAAAGCAATTCTGTGCTTCTAATGGACTGGATTTTCTGAAGCAATGATCTGTCCCAGTACACAATAAAGATTTAGGAAATTATTTTTCAGAAGACATATGGACTTTCAAAGTAATAATAAAATAACCAGTACATTTTATGTGATAAGGTGCATTAATTTACTTTCAGCAGGAGTAATTTGAGGTGTGCTTTAAGTCACCTTTATAATGATACTTTTCTATGCATGTTTGTTCATTTGTCCTCCTTTTACCTAGTTATCAGGTGATGCTTTCCACTTGCTATTAAAAAGTTATTTCATGACTGAAAACTAAATGATATATCTTTCTATATTTGCATCTATAAATCATTTATTTGGCAACAGGGATATAAGAACAGATACAAATAACTCTGTAAGTTCTTTTCAAACTTTTCCAAATACTATAATTTATTCTTTTTCTTCTGCTCCCTTGTGGTCTTCTAGCCTAATTTAATTGTTTTTTTAAAGCATTTATATTATTTATAGCAAGGAACAGACTGTAATGTATTTAGCAGAGAACTGTAGGCTCTCAGGGTGAACAAAGGGAAGATAAAATGTCTTTGGATTTTTCAACTCTTTTCTGTCAGAACAAAATTTGACTCAGTGTGGAGACAACCTACATGCAGCCTTTCTCTACCCGCGAACCAGCCCAATGGAGCTTTCTTTTGACTCAGCTGGATATTGCTGCTGCTTTCAAATAGAGAATGATCTTCTTTGATTTTATACTGTATTACTGGATAAAGATCAGGGAGGGAGAGGTGAAGCACACTGTAACTATATCGTCGTCGCATTTATAGTTTGACCATAATCTTGCGTGTTGAATCACAGGGGTTTTTATTATTAAGTGTAAAAAATCCCCAACACTTTAAGTAAATCTGCATCGTGGTTGGTGATACTAAAGGTTCTAGACTGTGAAATCCAGAGAATCTGCATCTAAAGTGTGATTCTAAACTGATCAAAATCTGAACTGACCTTTGGTTCAGAAAAGAAAGAATAATTAGGCTCTGTCCTTATGAATGAAGAGAAGTAATTCAGGCTTTCTCTATTAGTGAATTGTATAGTCTTTGCAAGACTCAGTTTTCTCTATGCTATATGCGATTTATGATCTGTGAGTGCTTTTAGGAATATTGTGCTATAAGCTGCAGTAACCATATATAATTACCTAAATCATTCAGTTTCCAGAAAAATAAAATTTCAGTTAATACCAATTTTTACTGTTCTTATTGCTTGGCCAGCAGAAATGTGAAGAGAATGGCTACATATTTGGGCAGCAGAATGTCTGCGGATGAATGTAGTTTCTTTCTGTAGTGGAATGAAAATAATTCTTTTGTCCAGTTGGGACGCAGATTGTTCACACTTTAGATCCATGCCTTCCCCAAAAAGAGGTTACTGGACTATTAAAAGAAGGAGGTACCCATATTTTCTAGAGGTAGCAGTAGACTCTTCCTGATTTATCAGACAGATCAAAGAGAGACTGTCTCAAATGTAGCTGTTCTCTGTCTCTAATTTGTGAACCTTTCAGGCAGAGTTGGGTTTTTTTTTGCAAATGGGTATGTAAAACTTCAAGTACTAACAGAAATACAATAATACACACATTACAGAACAGTTCTTTTAGCCCTTAGAAGAGCAGTTATTTATGCAACTCTTTTTTTCAGTGAAAATGAAGTTCACCCTCTGTGCCTTGTACTAGACAACAGGGAAAATACAACCTTCTAATTGGAAAGAAAAAGTTGATATTGTACTAATGCCATCCTAATGAATGTTTAAGTTTTAAAACAAATAGGAAATCAAATTTCTTTCATTGTCCACAGTTGTGTGGGTTTGAGTTATTTAATTTACCCAATCTACCTGTAAAAGTGAACAGGAAAGGGAAGTACTTCTTTTTTTCTGATCTGTGTGCAGAAGGTCCAAGCTTCATGTACTTTCAGTAATTCATGAGTGTGGAGAAGAACTCATTTTCTCAGCTAATATTTCTGTAATATTATAGAGAAAAAAAATGTCTCTTCTCATATGAATGTTTGCTGTAAAAACCAAAACACCAAGAAATCAGTTTCATTTAAAACTGTTTATGGAGTTTATACACTGTCTTTTACCAATGGACTATAATTCACAGTTCAGTCTGGCTTTCCTTGGAAACTGTATGAGTAAAAATGACAAACAATATTAACAAGATTAAATTTACTGGAAAGGTGCAATTTACTTAGCCATTACCAAAGGAAAAAACATTATTTCACAAAAGAAGCACTTGTCTGATTGTCTAGGTGGATCCCTGGAGATGTTTAAAAGAGATATGGATGAGGAACTCAGGAATATGGTCTAAGAGTTGTGTACAGGGAGATGTTAGGTTATAGTTGGACTTGATGATCTTAAGGTGTTTTCCAACCGGGTGATTCTGGGCACAAACATAATTTTCATATCACAACAATGGGAGCTACAACTCATTAATTTATGACATGCTAAAATTCATAGATGTGAATATTTGGTTAATCTTAAGACATCATATATCTTTTTACTTCCTTACGGACTTCCACACAATCAAAGCTGCTAGTCTGTTTGTTGATGAACCATGTCCACCCCAGCGTATCTTTCTGTAGCAGTAATACCAATTTCTTTCAGTCTTCTAACTGATTATGATATTTAAGTTAAACTCAGCCATTTAAGTCCATCCTACTTAAAGTTTTGTATGAGGTGTGAAAAATGCTGTGTGCCCCCAAACCCTGTAGTTAATTACATAAGATAGAAATGGGCTGGACACTAAGTGGCTCTTCTGTCTCCTGACTTCAGGGCACTAAAGACTATTAGGGAGATAAAGTCTGTGATGTCAATGAGAAGGAGTATTTCTACAGTTAGTGCTGTTAGGGTTTAGATTGTACACTGACTGACATAGAAGAGGCTTGCAGATAGACTTTAAATGGAGCTGCTACAGAATTATAACAAACATTTTAAGTATCAAGAAGATGGGTTTTGCTTTGTGCTATAGGAATTAATACACATGCATCATGCTGAACTTTGTTAAATTAAGGTCAGAAAGTATATATGCTTTATTACTGTACTTCTGCTTTGCAGTACAAGAAGTTTTTAAATAGCAAGAAATTGAATGATTTTCATATTACTGGAATTCAGATAGCCAATGACAATAGAATCTAAAATGTTTAACAGTTAAGAAAGTGGAATCACCCTGCTGAAAACTTTGTACCTCTTGGTAATAGTGCCTGAACAGGCATTAACTCCAAATATAGTAGAATAATTACTTTCAGGAGATAATAACATTCACCAGACCAAAAATATTTGGTTTTCAGGTAGCTGTAAGCACAATTTGTATATCACACTTCTTTTATTTATTTTTTTTTTTCTGGAGACATTCCATATCTTGCAGTTCCAGTTGTAAAGTTTTTTACATTTCTTTTACTAATTTTCTCTAATTTTCTAATACTTTCTACCTAACTCCAATCAAAGACCTGCTCTGAATTTATACCTTCTAAATTACTTAAATCTCTTTAAATGCAACTTTAATACAATCTCAAATAAAAGTAAGCTACTTCTTTTAATCCCTTATTGTACAAATTCATAATTTAGTAGTAAATAATTTGAATTCTCTAACACTAAAAACAGGCTCTGCAGTGCTCTATATCATGTTGTTTACCACTTTCCTTTGAAGTAGTGCTATCTTGGTTGCATTCTTTTTCCTGCAAAGTTGCTTGTGACCTTGAGGAAGTCACTTAGCTTTGCTGTGCTTTCACTGTGTATTAATAAGGATAATTGTTGCTGAAAAAGCCCATGTTGTTAATGAAGAAGAAAAAAAAGAGCGAGACAAATGATACCTACTTCCTTTTCTTACTAACATATATATGGGTTGATACTCTGTTTTGTGCTTTCAGCACTCAGCTTGAGGCAAAAGAATGGATGTAATGAATTCCTTGTCGTGCCGTTGTCATTGGTCTTGTGTTTTGTGTCAACTTCATCGCCTTTCTCTCAACTCTGCTCGTCAGTTTTTGCTCCAAAATGCCAGATACATATTGCAACACACTTCTGGTTAAGCCTGGTCCCATGTGTGCCTTAAATTTAAAATAAGCTTTTATTTCTCTAAAAGAACTGTATTAGCACTTCTGAATGTAGTACATAATTTGCTTTTGTGTAGCTTTCAAAAGTTATTTTGCAAAGTTGTAATTAAGAATACATAAGGCATTGCAAACACTTGCCTTCCTACTATCTGTTTATATACGACACCACAAACCAGTTATGGTACTTTAATACCTGTAGTTTAAATGCTGTACATAGTCCTTATTTATGTATTTCAGACTGTTCAATGGGAGCATTGTTTTAGCTCATTTTGAAAAGGTTAGCTCATTTCTCAGCAGTTTTTGGTTTGGAATGTGGTCTTAAAAACTCATCACTTCCAAAAACACACAGATAATAATGCATAATGTTGTGGGAAAAAAAAAATCTGTTCAGTCTTTACAATTTAACTTACAATCATGATTTACTAAGCTTTATTATGACAAACTTGTATGTGTAGGAAAAAGAAATCATGAAGAAAATGAGACATTTGGAAGGATGTTTGAAAATATGCTATTAGTTAAGACAAACTGTAGAAATAGCTCTGTTGAAAAGGAAACAACTGTGATGACAAATAACCTGTAATTTTACAGTCCTTTTGTGTGCTTATACTGGGGCTCTAGCTAGCAGTATCCTATTTGGATCATGCAGTTTTTATATAGGCTGTATACAGGAGGAAACACTTCGAAGTCATGCCACTGCACTCTGTCCACATAGTGAACAGAACTCCAGTTTCATCCTAATTCCTTTCATTACTCAGCCGGATCAGAGCTTTTCTTCCTGATATTCTTGAAGTCTGCTGCAGTCCAGTGTTTCTTTGTAGCACATTCAAGATTCTGCATTAACTACCTGCTTTCCCTTCTGAGTCTTGCACATTTCTTTTCCTATGTGTGCTTTTAAACCAAACTGAGTACCTAGCTTCATACACATTCCTTTGATGCTGTTTGACTCTTTGAAACCTGCCCCCCAAACCTGCTCCAGTTTCTTTGAAGGAATCAGAGAAACTAATGGTGTCTCTTGTCCCATTCCCTTAATTCTGTCATGCCATCTTTAGAACAGGATATGAAGAGATGTTGGCATCTAAGCCATTTCAAAAGCCACCAAAACTCCTCAGTTAAGTTACTGGCACATTAAAAGAAGTAGCATAGCACCACTTCCTTTAGTAGCAGTCCATCCTTGTAGTTCTTCTGAGACCATGAAATTCTCCCAATAGAAATTTTATAAGACAGTTCCACTGTGTGCAATTTATATTCCCCCTGCATGCATGCATATTTATGATTTTCATGTCAGCATGCACGGTCTAAAAATGGAGCAGTGCTGATTCTCTGAGTAGCCTAGCATCCTCTTTCATACTCCTTAGGTGCTTATGAGGACATTAGTTGTTCATTAGCTGCTAAATCATATGACCAAATCTGATGCAGAAGTAGAGTTGATGGACTCTCTCCCTATATTTTTTCCTCTGACTGTAGGTCTTACAGGAGAGCAGACTATCAGTGCTGAGAACCTTGTGGAGCTCAGGTCTCAAATACAGGAAATCTAAAAATTCTTACAGGAGCAGAAAAGAAGTAATGAGTCTTCCATAAGCTTCCTTGGAATCTTCTCCCTTGTTAATGGATATTGTCTACCACTAATTTATGCTTTATGGTTAAGACCACTACTCTGAAGATTGCAATATTCATGTCTCATAGACCCTCTGTGGGTTATTTTGTAAAGTCCAGCTACTTGTGGGGCTATGTCTGAAAGAATAGATAGACTGAGGAAGGAGAAAATACATGTTTTTTCTTTCATTGTCTACAGTTAGCTCCTGCTACAGGAATAAGTAAGAGGATCTATTTATGTCAGGGGCTATAAACAAATTGATGTTTTTATAAAGTAATTTTCCATTTTGAATTCTATTTATCACAATTCCACATTGGAAATGAGTTTGCTAATTATAGAAAGAAAAGTTACTGATCGTTTTCAGAGCTCAAGCTGTCTGTTTTCAGGAGGCACCATGAATTTTGTCCTGCTTTAAAGGAAACTGGTCTTTAGGACACTGCTTCAAGGTATAGTTGATGCCTTCGACACCACATTGAGGTCAATAGCATTATAATTTTTCTGAGAAGATACTTCCTCAGAACATGCTATTCTGCATTGAAAAAAAATCTTCTTTAATGTTAAACACCTATTTAACACCTAACAGGTCTGTGTTCAGCAAATTTTCTACCTGATAGTCTTCTGTTATGTTCCCTCCAAGAATCATTTCCCCTTAAGTTGTATCTATATGGTCTATACCTCTTCTGATATAAATTCTGTTCAGACAAAACAATCAGAGTCCCTCTGTTCAATAACTAAGGGTTAGTGGCAAGTGTCTGCTGGCCTCTATGCTATCAGTACTGCAAACCCTGGCTTCAATTTAAAAAAATGTATAGAAGTACACTGCAGAACTCTACCTTCTTTTCTCTTATAGCAAACGCCATTATATTCTCTTTTTCAAGTGTTCTTCAGGCTTTCAGTTTTCCAATCAAAATTGCACCACCTGTGGAAGCCTAATATATCTGACAAACAGACTTTGTGTACTGTACCCCACAGCTATGCAGTCCAATATCTGGACATAATATCTTCTAGCGCTCTCTCTCAGAGACTTCTCACAATGTACACTTCAGTACAAATGTGATCTCCACTGTAGTTAGAGATTATAGTACCATGTGGCCCAACGTGAACCTCATGAGGTTACTCAAGGTGAAGTGCAAGATCCTGCTCATGGCTTGGGGCAACCCCTGGTATCAGTAGAGGCTAAGGGATGAAGGGATGGAGAGCAGCCTTGCAGACAAGGAGTTGGGGTTACTGGTGGGTAAAAGCTAGATGGGAGCCAGCAATGTGTGCTTGCAGCACAGGAGGCTTCATCTGAAGAAACATGGCCTGCAGGTTGAGGGAGGTAATTTACCCCTCTACTCTGCTCTGGTGAGATGTCACCTGGAGTTTTGTGTCCAACTCTGGAGTCCTCAAAACAAAAAAAATTGAACCTGTTAGAGCAGATTTGGAGAAGGGTGGCAATGATGATCAGAAGGCAGATGCACCTCTCTAGTGAAGAAAGGCTGAGTGTTGAGGTTGCCCAGTCCCAAGGACAAAAAGGCTCTGGGTAGACCTTTTAATGGTCTTTCAGTACTTAAATGGGGACTATAAGAAAGACGGGGAAAATCTTTTTAGCAGGACCTTTTGTACTAGTGCAAGGGGTGATGTTTTTAAACTGAAAGGGTAGATTTAGATGATATATAAGGAAGGGATTGTTTCACAATGAGGGTGGTGAAACACTGGAACATGTTGCCCAGAGAGATGGTAGAATGTTTCCCCATTCAAGGTCAGGCTGGGCAGGGCTCTGAGCAAGGTGATCTAGTTAAAGATGAGGTAGCAGGATGGGTAGAATAGATGACCTTTAAAGGTCCTTTCCAGACCAAAGCATCTGATGATTCTATGGATCTAAATGCTTAAACTGAAGTTCAGTAACCCCCTTGCTCCCACAAGGGAAAATGCTTTGCAACTCTCACTCTGCAGGATCTTCCATCACTCAGTTTTCACATCAGAAATCCCTGCAAATCATGCTAGGCTACTAATAGTTGGCCTATTGTCAGAAACGAACAATTCATGTCCTTTATCTTCTTATGTGACAGCCTTTTGAATCTTTTGAATGCTGTCTTCTGCATTTATCTGTGAAAACAGTCTTTATGATCTCTCCTCTGCAACAAGGATAGCTGAGATTCAAGCTCTTACAGTTAATTCCTTTGCACAGTTTTCCATAAGGACAAGTGGTAGGATCCATCTGAAGCTTTTACCTATAGAGAATTCTGACTTTCATGTAGTGAAGGAAGTTAACTTGCCTGTATTCTTTCTTAAACTTTACACTTCTCTGGAAACAATTCTCCAAAAATTAGATGTTATAATGAGGACATGACCTTACAAGAACAATCTTTTTTCATCAGAACCTGAAAGACTGAAGGAACTGCCAGTCCCCTCTCAAAGACATATGGTGTGTAAAAGAACAACATCAAAATCACTCTCTTTTTTTCTTATGAAAGGTCCACTTGGCTGGAATTCAGGCAGAAGCAGTGGCTTTCCACTGAACTTTCTTGTATTTCACATTTCCCATACAGCCACCTGAAGCCACCTGAAGCTCCTTTCACACTTCTGCTAAGTATTATTCACTTCCTAAAGTGACTATGAAGATTAGTGTTTGAGAAGTCCAGCTCTAAGCCATTAATTAAGTAAAAGAGTGTGAAGAACTCTTCCAGTTCATTGCAAGGGATACTACTTGCAACCAATTGATTAACCCTTTCTGCCAGTGCTCTATAGTTGTTGATAAAATTGTCATCTTTAACTGAAAAAGATAGTGAACTCAAAATTCACTTCTAATAAAGTTATTAATAAAGTCATATTACCTCTTTGTAGTCAGAACAGGTATAGGTGCTTCTCATACCTTAGCAGAATTTGCTTAGCCTTCCATCTTTCTACAGTCCTCAAAGCATTAAATAAATTCAGCTTTTAAAAAAGACTGGTGCCTTTTGCCATTACATTGATGTTAAAGGTGGCCTGTCATTTTCAGTAAGAATATAATACATCCCAAAGTTCTTTCCCAACCAGCAGTTCTTAGAGCAAGTAAATATATTTTACTTAATGTATTTTAATGGTTGTACTAATCTATAGATCAAGTGAAGTATTTAATTATATCCATGGTTCTGATGAATAGTTCCAGCATCAGATGCTTCATGGTGTTGTGTACTATGCATTCAGGTTAGTGTGTAAAACTGCCAAATTTACCAGAAAGCAGTTAACCTCAGATACCCATTTCTGTCACATTCTAATTCAGAGTAGCTGATATGAGTTGAAACATTTCAAGAAGATTTTTGCTTTGGAGGTTGTTTTTTGGGATTTTGTGGTTGGGTTTGTTTTTTGTTTGTTTGGTTTTTGTTGGGTTTTTTGCATTTTCTTTGGAACACAGGGAAGTGTTTTGCTTTTCTAGACAAACAGATACTTGAATTTATCATCACTATACAGAGGGAAGAGTCACAAATAGAGAGTGTTATCATGGAAAACCACTCTACATTTCATTGGTTAGTGTAGTAGAAGTAAGTGAAGTTAGGGCTAATTCCTCCATTAACATTAAGACAGTGAGAATTTCAATAGAGAAGTCAAATTCTCAGCTATTTCTGTCCAACACCCATCTTTTTTTTTGTTCTTGTTGTTTGTTTGTTTAACCCTGGATAGGATTAACAGCTTGATGTCACCTCAGAACCTAATGTATGGCAGAACTTATTCTTAGCTGCCATCTTCTTCTGTAGCTCTTTTACAATGCTCCTTAGCTGTGAGTATCACAGATTAAGAATAATATAATTGGGAAAGGTAGGTGCATTGCAATTAAATGCTGTTAGCACTACGTATGTACTCGAAGTGTCAGTTTGTCTAGTTCTGGGCCACTCAGTTTAGGAAGAATGTTGACTTGCTGGAATGTGTCCAGAGAAGGGCAACAAAGTTGGTGAGGGGTTTGGAGCACAAGCTGTATGAAGAGAGAATGAGGGAGATGGAGTTGCTTAGCCTGGAGAAGAGGAGGCTCTCAGGAGAGACCTTATTGCTCTCTGCAACTGCCTGAAGGGAGGTTGTAGACAGGCAGGGGCTGGTCTCTTTTCCCAGGCAACCAGCACCAGAACAAGAGGACACAGTCTCAAGCTGTGCCAGGGGAGGTTTAGACTGGATGTTAGGAAGAAGTTCTACACAGAGGGAGTGATTGCCCATTGGAATGGGCTGCCCTGGGAGGTGGTGCAGTCACCATCATTGGAGGTGTTTAGGAGGAGACTTGATAGGGTGCTTGGTGCCATGGTTTAGTTGATTAAGTGGTGTTGGATGATAGATTGGGAACGATGATCTTGAAGGTCTCTTCCAACCTGGTTTATTCTATTCTATTCCATTCTTGGACTGAAGGGATAAATAGGTTTTCTTAATTTTTATACTTTATTTTATATTTGTTGATATCATTCTGTCATTTCTCCCAACACTGAAACTGGTATTGCTTTTATTTCAATGCTGTTTTCTATTTTTTAATTTTTTTTTGTCACCTGTATCTAAACATTTCTTTTTCTGAGCTCAAATGTTCATTGTAGAATGGAGTAGCAAGTAGCAATGCACAATTATTTTGAAGTGTTTCTTTTTGTTTCCTGGTTTTATTTGTTGATTTGACAGTTATTGCTTGAGTGAAGAAATTTTTATTGGAACTTTTGTTTTTTCTGGAAAGTTAACAGTTGGTTTTAAATTGAGCAGTGAGTAACTAATTCATTTTCTCTTTTCTGCTTACATTAATCTGCAAGTGGATGTTTAAGATGTGGTTTCAAAAGTTAATTTGCCATAGTGTTATTTATGAGCAGAAATTTGTTATAGAATTTTGTAATTGCTTACTGTCTTCTCTGTCTGCAGAACAATCAGTTGTATAAAAATGTAAAACATCTCACAACTTGCCAGCATGCTTTCATAGAACTTGAAGACCTTATTTTTGCTGATCAAAAAGCATCCCTTTCAGTATAGGTTTCCTCATCTTGAAAGACAAAAGAGTGCCGAATGTTTTTTCAGATCATTAAATGGTCCAGGTATTTCTAGGGGTTATATAATTTTGCATCCAGCATATGAAAATTGCTTCTCATCCTCAAGTCTGAGCATCTAAAGAGGTGAGAAATGTATCATGAGAAAGCAGATACACCATACTAGTTCAAAGCATTAGTCAGTCTTAACCAGTGACATTCTTCTGGTAGTAAATACAAACACATGATTACATGATTATTGTTTGCACTTGCTTAATTTAATTCCTTCCCTAGAATGATGATTTCTGTAGCTTTCAACAGGGTGCCCTTAACCTGGACAGTTTCACTGTCACGTGGCTGATTAATATTTTAAAGTCTTATAGAAATAGTATTTTTCAGTATCCAAAATGTTGTACATTAAAAGACAAATTCCTTACATTTCAAATGAATTGTATCTCTTATGAATGCTTAATAAAGCTCATAGCATTAGTTGGTCCTACCTTTCATTTACACAAAGGACACAGAAATATAGAATCAGTGGTGGGTTACTACTTCATTGTTTATCAAAGTGAGTCAAATGGTGAATTCACTGAAATTGGAAGAGAAAAATTTAATAGTAGAAATTATTTTCCATTATTTGCTGTTGTAGTCAAGTGTTGTTGTTGTGGTCAGCATCTGGTGTAGTAAAGGTGTTTGACCACCCTGAGCAGTTTCCAGGACAAGATGTAAGCAGGTGAAGACATTTATTACATTATACAGATATAGTCTGTCAGAAGGCATGCATGTAATTAAGGCATCCAGTAGGCTAAAATAACAAAACAATATTTTAACACATCCAACCAAATTCTGCCCAGTTTCTCTCCTTCAATTACAAGATGTTTACATTCTTTTCCAAGTCAAAGACTAAGCATAGCCTTGCAAAGCTATCCAAAACCAGCCCTTTTCCTACAATTTGTGAGAATTATTAGAGTACTCAAAATATTACTTCAAAATACTTTCCTGCCTTCCAAACTTGAAATAACCCATGATTATGTATTACAGACATAGGATAGTTTGTTTATGGAGATACTCATTAGTATGGGCTCAAATTTTAGATCCTAATTTGGAGCTTTAAACAAGTCTCTACACTTCTTCTTCTGTAGGCTTCATAGATTTGGATTCTCACTTAACAAACTGAAATCTTAAATCTTGTATTTTATTGTAATGATTGTCTTCTATTTTCCCTGTATCTTTGTTTTGTCTTCTGGGGTTTGGGGTTTTTTTGTGGGTTTGGGGGGCTTTGTTCAGTTTTCTTTTATTGTTTTGGTTTGTTGTGTTTTGTTTTGTGGGTGGGGTTTTTTTTTTGTTTGTTTGGTTAGGTTGGGTTTTTTGTGGTATTGGGGGGGTTGTGCTTTTGTTTGTTTTGTTTCTTGGGTTTTGTTTTCTTCCTGGTTTCTTTCTTTGTTTAGGGTCATGCATATTTTCCTGTAATTGCTCCACGATAGAAGCACTTGATATATTTAGAAATTCATATTATATTCTTTTCATTGTGCTATCCTTCTGACACATTAAAAAGATGAACTGCAAACTACCCTGAGTTTCCAGAAGTGATGACTATGCTTTAATATGTTTCTTGATAGCTATCCCTAAAAATTATTATTTGATTCTGACTCAAATCTAGTCAAGAATCACCTCTGCTAGTGTCAGAAGTTATCTATGGATTATTATAACTATGAGGAAGTGCAATTTCTTTTTCCCTTACCATGTTATTGTTTTTCGCTCAAAGATAGTGAAATGTTCTTTACTATGTCCTTACATGCAAAGAGCAAAAATTCCTTTAATACTTAAGCTTTTGACATCACTCTGCTTTCACTGGGAAAATATGTAAACCCTTCTGCATATATCTGTTCATTTTTTTGGTGATCATAAATAGCTTCTGTGTGGCTTGACAGCTTGGATGTTCCCTCCTGAGTTAAGTTCAGGCCATTTGTTGGGTAGCAAAGGGAAATTCATGTGACAGACGCCTGCACTGGCAAGCATAGAAAAGTTCTAGCAGCACCACAGTTACTCTTCAGGAATTATTCCTCTGTTAACAGAAGTCCATTTCCCCCTAGCTATTTAAAAGACTATTAGTCTAGTTCTAAAGTTACTTTTTGGATAAGGTGCAACACAAAAGCTTTTCAAACAGAGCTGTGTTTTTAAATATATCTGTATAAGTATTCTAAAGTATCTATAGATTTTTGTATTTGAAAAAAACCAAACTGTACTTTTATGTCACTCATTGAATGCAGTATTAAAAACCATAAGCCTATATTACATGACTACTTATTGCCTGCAAATTGCATGTACTTCTGTTATTAGCCATAGCCTCAGAAATTTATTTTCAACACAATGTATGAAGCCCTCATCTCAAGCAATCTGAAGAATAACATTTTTCTGAACAAGAATTAATAAATATGTTAAACAGCAGCAAAAGGTTTTTGATAGAAACTAAATATGTTCTCAGTCTGTAACAGTTTGACAGTGTTGTGCATATCAAATATTGCTTTTAAATTAAAATGGAAAAAGTAAACATTTTAAAATAAATTCATAGGAAAAATGCAAATGCTTATCCCAAATCTTTATATACCTATTTTGACAGGAATAAAAAGTAATTTGCATAATACTTTTCATTCCAACTGTTACACAACTGCATGGAAAACTAATGAATGCCTTTCCCATAATTACCCATGTATTGTCTGAAACAAGATTCCTGTGTGCATAGCTGCAGCAGTCTCCGATTCTATTATTGACATGCTGTAGAGTAGATTGCATTTTGATGCTAGAAGACACCAGGTGAAAAAACAGACTGTGAAAGTGGCTACACCAGTAAAGAAACAAGAATTTAAAAAAGAGAGGAAGGTGGCCAAGGTCAGATGAGTAGTTCTGTGAAATGCCAGGCTGCCTGTGAGACACACAGCGGACGGTTTAGCAAAGGAAGGAGAAAAGTCATAAGCAAATGAAGTTTGCTCATATGAATTCACAACACCTACCTCTAAGTAAAACTTTAAATCCAGGTAGTCAATGTGTTTTAAACTGACTGCATTCTTATTATATGTATATATATTTTACATATATATGTATATAATACACCTTGAGCTAGAGAGCCAGGAACTGCTGTATTTATTGTAGTGTACTCACTTCAGTGGTACCTAGAAACTCATCTGTTCTGTGCTCAATTTCTGATAGTGTTTATCTAGTACAAATGAAAAACCTGCTGTATAATTTTTCCCCTATGAATTGAGGACATCTTCCTCAGCAGCAGGACATCTCTATCCCAAGTTTTCAGTGAATAGACAGATTGCATGTGCATATTTTTTGTTTGTTTTCAGTAGAACGAGCCTATCTCCTCTGCTTTCACACCGAATCTTACTTGGGGCACAAAGAAGTTTGTCTTTTCTGTTCCATGCATCCAAAAGCAGTGGTGTCAGACCCTGCTCAAAATAATATGAAGAGATAACACTTTAAACTTAATTTTTTTATGTTACTTTTTAATAATCTACTAATTTATTCCAAATATTCTGTCAGTGGTTTTTTTTTTAAGAGAGTGTGGGGTTGGAATAAGGTGTGTCTTCAGTATCTTCTGATAACTTACCAAGGTTCCTGCTTCTTGTCTCACTTGCTCTCACTCTTCTGTGCCACCTCTTTTCTTTTTTTTTCCCCTCCATTTTGCTTACCTTAAGTTCTTTGTCTAAGGAAACTCATAAAAGCAGAAATATGTAAATCTTTATCAGTATGCTTGATGGACTATTTTGACAAACTTTTGTGTCTTAAATTTGATGTCCTGAAATACAAGGCATTTGTATACTTACTACAAAAAATTTGTTCCAAAGACTGAACTACACAGATAGACTCTAAAACAGTAAGGGAGAACTAAAATGTACTCCTATGTTTTCTTCTACTGCTATTTTGGTTACAGATTTCCTTTGAAAAATATAGTAGAGTTCTTTGCTGTTGCTGTTTTCAGACATAAACATTTAGATAAAAGGCAACAGGGATCATTTTGAGATAGGCTAAAATCAAAGAGAATTTTCAGCAGGTTAGCAGTCTTTATATCTGACTAAAAACTAAGCCCTGTTCTGTTGCAATTTGGATGAAGTGAGGCTTTTCTTGACAAAAAGGTGAGACTGAAGGTTTCTTGTGATTTGCATGAGAAAGGTTCTGCAGCTTGGTAAATCATTTGGTCATGCTTCTTCCCTCTTGCCCCACCTACCCCCCTAATCACACAGGTGAAAAGTGAACCTAAGAATTTTGTGATTTTACAAGTGATTTTACTACGTTCATTTTTACCTCAGCTACTAGCAAGAGATGCAGCCACGTAATCACATTGAACACATTTTGACACTATCGTTCTTCCTTAGTATGGAGAGGTCTGGATCTGAGGCAGCAGAAGTTCTGCATTGGCTCTCCAAATTAGAAATAAGCTTTGCCTCTGAATGAGTATTTGTGACACAATTTGCAGTGCATTGTGGAGAAACTCCTTTGTAGCTTTTTATATGAGACACAGATTGTGGATTAATAGAATGTCAGTTCCCCAGCCCTTACATAGTTGAAGCAATGTAAAAAATATGTCAATTATAATACAACAGAGTTCAGCTTTCAATAGCAGAAATTGTGTGTTTGTGGGCCTGGGGTTTCTTGATTGCTAGATGTGATCTTAGCATTCCCATGAATTTTCTGTGTTCTCTTCAGGTAGGAACAAATGGAGATCTTCAGTGTTTAACCATGGATGTGTTTTTACAGTTTAAATTTGCACACCTACTTCATACATACTGCCTTTTAAAAACCAAAACAGGGTATGCTCTGATACACAGCTAATAGAAAATCAAAGCTAGATCAAATAGAACAAAATATCTGCTGGACTTTACTTTGATTTCAGTATTCATTCAGAGAAAATGATTAAAATAGCTGCCTCAATGAGGACATTTGCATAGCTTCTAGGCTTTTTGGGTGCCAGGGATTTATTTCACGTCAATAATTAAAACTGTCAAATCCCTGACTTCAGAAATTAAATCTGAAAAGACCGTATTTCTTTACAAAGTTCAGTTGGGTTAGGAACTGGCTGGAGGGCCGAGCCCAGAGAGTGGTGGTGAATGGTGCCACATCCGGCTGGCGGCCAGTCACCAGTGGCGTCCCCCAGGGATCAGTGCTGGGCCCCATCCTCTTTTACATCTTCATTGATGATATGGATGAGGGGGTTGAGTCAGTCATCAGCAAGTTTGCAGATGACACCAAGTTGGGAACAGATGTTGGTCAGTTAGAGGGTAGAAAGGCTCTGCAGAGGGACCTTGACCAACTGGACAGATGGGCAGAGTCCAATGGGATGGCATTTAATAAGTCCAAGTGCTGGGTGCTGCACTTTGGCCACGGCAACCCCATGCAGAGCTACAGGCTGGGGTCAGAGTGGCTGGAGAGCTGCCAAACAGAGAGGGACCTGGGGGTGCTGATTGACACCCACCTAAACATGAGCCAGCAGTGTGCCCAGGTGGCCAAGAGGGCCAATGTCATCCTGGCCTGTATTAGGAATAGTGTGGCCAGCAGGAGCAGGGAGGTCATTGTGCCCCTGTACTCTGCATTGGTTAGGCCACACCTTGAGTACTGTGTCCAGTTCTGGGCCCCTCAGTTTAGGAAGGACATCGAGACACTTGAACGTGTCCAGAGAAGGGCAACAAGGCTGGGGAGAGGCCTTGAGCACAAGCCCTATGAGGAGAGGCTGAGGGAGCTGGGATTGTTTAGCCTGGAGAAGAGAAGGATCAGAGGTGACCTCATTGCCCTCTACAACTACCTGAAAGGTGGTTGTAGACAGGAGGGGGTTGGTATCTTCTCCCAGGCAACCAGCACCAGAACAAGGGGACACAGTCTCAAGCTGTGCCAGGGGAGGTTTAGACTCGAGGTGAGGAAAAAGTTCTTCACTGAGCGAGTCATTCGTCATTGGAATGGGCTGCCCAGGGAGGTGGTGGAGTCGCCGTCCCTGGAGGTGTTCAAGGGGAGATTGGATGTGGCACTTGGTGCCATGATCTAGTTGTGAGGTCTGTTGGAACAGGTTGGACTTGATGATCCTTGGGGTCTCTTCCAACCTTAGTTACTGTGATACTGTGATACTGTGATAGTATTTGGCGTTATATGTAAAACCCAGCTGACCAACTGTGCTTTCTCATTTTCGAGTTTCAGCTTCAGGCTCATACTAGAATAGAATAGAATAGAATAGAATAGAATAGAATAGAATAGACCAGACCAGACCAGACCAGACCAGACCAGGTTGGAAGAGACCTTCGAGATCATTGTGTCCAACCTATCATCCAACACTACCCAATCAACTAAACCATGGAACCAAGCATCCTGTCAAGCCTCGCCCTGAACACCCCCAGTGACGGTGACCCCACCACCTCCTCAGGCAGCCCATTCCAATGGGCAATCACTCTCTCTGTGTAAAACTTCCTCCTAACCTCCAGCCTGAACCTCCCCTGACGCAGCCTGAGACTGTGCCCTTTTGTTCTGGTACTGGTTGCCTGGGAGAAGAGACCAACCTCCGCCTCACTACAGCCCCCCTTCAGGTAGTTGTAGAGAGCAATAAGGTCACCCCTGAGTCTCCTCCTCTCCAGACTAAGCAACCCCAGCTCCCTCAATCTCTCCTCATAGGGCTTGTGCTCCAAGCCCCTCACCAACCTTGTTGCCCTTTTCTGGACACGCTCCAGCAAGTCAACATCCTTCCTAAAATACAGTGCAAGGACTTGTACAGGGCAGCATCTTTGTGCTGTTGTGCGTTCATTGTGTGCATCCTCATACACTGTTAGATCTGCACAGTGAGGAAACTACTCTCCATGTAGGGAAATTCTGTTACCTCTGTGAAACCATCTTCTTATGGTATCTGTGCAGGGTAGCAGTGGTGATATGGAGCTTGTGTAATTCAAGGCTCTGAGGTACTCATCTTTGGAAGGGTAATTTTTTCAAGTAGTCAACATTCCTTCAAATATATTCACTGTTAGAAATCTCTGGGATATCAAATTCAATGGGGTCTTGCTAGAAGAAAAAGAAGATCAGTGGTAACGTGGAACCCTGGACCTGTACCAAAATACATTTTTGGTGGGAGTCTTCTATAGCTCAGAGACTTCTAGGGGAAAAAAAAAAAAAAAAAAAAAGGCAGCTATTATGAAGTATTTTGAACAACCAGAAATTAAAAAGCAGGAATATTCCTTTCCAAAGGCACTCACTAGTTTTGACCTGGTTTGGTTTTGATAGTGTAGCTTCTCATGGGGAGCCATGCTTCATCCCTCGAGTTTAATTTTACTTGACAAGTTGGGATCTTAATATTTGTTAATTAACAGTTCATTCTCTCATCAAAACTGCAGAGCTCCCAGATGATTGGCTACTTTGTCCCTAAAGTTGTGCTATACATAATTGTTGCACCTGTTACAGTGTCCTGGGGCCTTACAAGTCCATCGGATATAGTTCATTCTGAAGCTCAGTATATTAGTGCTTTATTTTTCACAGTGTTTGATAAAATCTTAGCAGTGATGTTCTGTAAAGCATTCCTTCACATTTTGGTTGTTGTATCCCAACATCAATTTTCTAATGGAATTAAATGCATTGTTAAGAGGGTAAAAAAAGTCTGCCAAAATTAATTAATTAATTGATTAACTAGAATACTACCATAGTCGTGTTACTCAATTCTTTGATGATTTTGAAGATGTTCTTCAATTATTAATGCCATGCTCCCCAAACTGATTAATATATTTTTGTATACATTAATGTTTATAGTGAAAAAATCTAATTATTATTTCTATATGTTTATGTGTGGAAGATTTCCACTTATTTGAAATCTGTTTCCATTACATGAACTAGATGATACCTAAAAGTGTCTTCGAACCCTTAACATTCTGTGATGCTATGATTCTATGGTTTTCCATTGCAGAAATGTAGTTGCAAAAATCTAGTTACAGGAGTGCACTTGTATTGTCTCCGATTATGAAGTAACATTTTTATGTGACCATCCAAACTAAGCATTGTAAATGGATGAGGACTTGAATAAGTGAGTAAGTGAAGACTGTCAAGACAATTTCAATTGGCAGCTTATAATTTAATTAACCATTAACCAGGACAGTAGAGACTCCCTTCATGTTAGCTGACAGGTTTTAACCAGCTTCTTTTAGAAGCACCTAGAGAAATGAAAGAAATGAAAATCCCTGGGAGAAAGAAGTTAGCTTCATTTGATTGCTGCCAATATATAGCACAGGTGTGATTTTGATTATGTTCCATTTTTCTTGCTTGCAGAATTATGCCACCATCTTTGGTATGACATATACTTTGTAGAGGAGTTATACCTGTGTGAGGTCCCCTTGCTTTCCTTTCAGGAAGCAACACATTCTACAGTCCAGATTTTTTTTTATCCAGGCTAGGAATAAATTTGTACTACTTAGCAGAAAGGCTTAATAATATAAAAAAAAAACAAAAAAAAAAAAACAAACAAAAAAACAACAACAACCCAACACAAGACTTTTAATGAGGTTAGAAGTTACTCTGAATGCTTATAGGTGAAATATCTATTCACTGCTATCACTGCAATCACTGTTACAAGGCAGTGAGATGAATATAATTAAATTTGAGAAGTATGCAATTCAGGATTTGTGACTCACAAAGTGTTTCTAACAAACAGGAAAAGTAAGAAGACATAATAGCAGCATCTCTGAGATTCACAAAAAGTGCTTGATGTGCTGAAACAGCTGTCTTTGCAAAAATTGGGACTGCTTAATTTTTTTTTTGGTAGATTTTTCATTGATGAAAACTGAACTCCTGAAACTGCAGGCAATAGGATGTCTTAGGCAGCCAAGCATATCAAAATATGGTGCATGGGGTGACTTTTACTACTCCTGCTATTTAAAGTCCTATTTTCATGAGCATATTAGCTAATAGTGATCCCCAAGGAAAAATACAATTAAAACTTAATCATACAAAAAGCTGAGGTTCTTCTGATTCAGCGAACTTGTAATCGTCTATATTTAGTAGTTTACTTGTGAATGTCTTAGTGCTAAGAATGCGAGATGCATAAATTAGATTCTGTGTGCAATTATGCTGCTTCTCCAAACTCAGATGGCAGATTTTGTCTGTTTTAAGACTTTAAGGAATTCTGACAGGCATCATTATTTATTTATTTTTTGACATCAGAGGAGAACTTTTATTGCCTTTAACAATCATATTGCACGATCTCCCCATAGCCAGTCCTGTTCCCCACAGAAGATTCACAGTTATGAAAAGATACATGTGAAGAATGCAAACAGCTCTCAATAGCATCTGTGCATAGTTGTAAAAAAACCCTGATTGCAGTGGCTTTTTCCAAATTAAAACTAAGTGAAATTACTTTGAAACAGATCCTTTGTGGTTTTGGGTGGAGGGTTTTTTTGTGGGTTGTGGGGTTTGGGGTATTTGTTTTTTAAATGTTTGGGTAAAATCCAAAACTGTCAAAAGTGTTTATTTTGAGGAAATCAGACTTTTCAGTTAAAAATACGAAAATCAAATGGTTTTACTGGGAAAAAACCCCAAACAAACCAACATGATACCACTTCAATGTGAGTACAGTCATTAATGTTTTTACACTTTTTTTCCACTCATAAAGCTTTTGCAGAAAACTATTTTACACGCCTCTTCTATGGTACGACTAAATTGAAGCATGATAACATGTAATCATACAGAAATCTACAAAATTATTACCTTATGACACAGGACACAGATCTTTTCCTGTGTTGACTTTTTCCAGCCAACTTCTGAAGCAGACTGGTTCAAATCCCTGGATGTGTTCAAGAGGGGATTGGACGTGGCACTCGGTGCCATGGTCTAGTCGTGAGGTCTTGGGTGACAGGTTGGACTTGATGATCTTTGAGGTCTCTTCCAACCTTGGTGATACTGTGAAATAGCTGTGATAGCTATTGATATTGTGATACTGTGAATAGCTGGTGATACTGTGAAATTGCGATAGCTTTGATCACACAGTAAATTAGAAAACAAAAAAAAAACCCAAACGCATAAACTGTGCAACATGCAATGAATAACAATATATTTCAGCGATCTTGGATGCAGTCCAGCATTTGGTTTCCTCTTAGCTTAACAGAAAAGTAATGGCACCAGCCACACCAATTCTAGTTTGAACCTTTGAACTTCTGACTAATTGTGTTAGACTAAATTAGTTCATTATCTCTTTGTCACTTATGACTGCTTAAATTAAGAAAATAAGAAATCAACAAATTGAGAAAATTATTTCACTTAGTGTTTTTATAACAACAACAACAAAAAAGCTTTTTTCCTTTTTTTCACATTAATTGACACATTTTCAACTAATTGGAATAGGAGTATATTTGAGGTCTCAATTTAGTTGCCACACCACATTTCCTGGTCTGTTGATTTCACACTACTCAGGTTGCCATGTTCAGTGTCAATAATGGATAAGCATAAATAATCACCCTCAGAATCAAACCATCTTTGTTAAGGTTCTCTTAAGATAAAATTCTGACAGGCTCTGTTTTCAAGGTACAAAAATCCATACTGTTCAGAAGACCAAAAACTTTCAGGAGCAGAGTTTTATTTTGTTCATTAAGAGAGCCATAAGCTTTTTACAAGCTGGAATTTTCAAAATAGTTATGGAAAATAGTAGTTCAAAGAAAAAAAAAAAACAAACCACTTTATTATTATTTTTCATGGTGGGAGTTTAGAATAGCATCCTTACTAGCCACAGTCTGGGAAGAAATACAATTAAAAGACTCAGAGAGAGTCTTTTACCTTTAGTAATTTTAATCAGTGATACATTTCCATAAACACATTTTTTTCTGTAAACAATTTGCAAGGGAATGTATTTCACGCTGTTTTAACATGCTGAGACCAACTTTCTTGTGATACGTTCAGGTCTTTTAAAACAACTGAAATAGGACCCATTCTGTGCTTGCTGGAGGGCACCATGTTACAAAGATTATAAAACTATAAACTGCATTCTCCCTATGACTGGCCTTGAAACATCTAAAATTACTTATTATTAGACAGTTTGCAAATAACACTTTTAAATCTTTCATCTTATTAAAGCTGTACACCGTTGGTTACCATTCAAGCTGGATCTTAAAGTTCATCCTGTCTTAAATGCCTGTTTTTTCCCACTAGTATGAAACACGGTTCTTGCAACTATTTTGAAAGTTTAATTTAAAACAGTTTCACCATCCTGTGTACGATCTAGTCTTAAACTTCAGGTGTCTGATCAGAGATCATGATGTCAGAGATGTTCTAACAAGGAGGAAAATTTTATTTTCTCTAATCAGTAGGCTCTTTCTCCACAGCTAAAAGAGAAATCAAGGAACATTCTTATCTATCAAAAGAACCTCCTGTCAATATTTATCTGTTCTCTTTTAGAGATATTAATAGCTATTCATCAAGGTATTAAGTAACACTGTTTCCTTAAAACAGTAAAGGAGCAATCCCAAAAGTATCTGAAGCAAGGTAACAACTTGAATTGATGTGCCATCATAGTTTTCAGTAATCTGCTCTGTCTTAGCACAGAAGTATTATCTGAAGCAAAGGAAGAGTGTCGTAATCCATTCATCAGTTATTTTTTATTTGTCATTTGATTTCTTTATCTTTAATAGAAATATACTGTTTCCTCGATTTAGTTTTTGGACTGAAAGACAGGAAATGGAGCAATGCAAATTTAAACTGCTAAATGTAAACTCAACCAGCCTTCCACAGATGACCCCTTTTACTCAAAATTTGAATGTTGGTAAAGTCAAGGGTTTGGCTACAAATATCGCATATTATCCACTGCTGTGCATATATTTCCACTTCGATTTTGTTTCCAGAATTGATCTTGCATGGTACCCGCACTGAAATTCTCAACACCCGGGCAGATTGTTTCCTGTCTTTTGCTTGAGCTCCTATTTCTCTCAGCTAATGGTTGAAAGATGACCTAGTACAAATACTTATGGTGAGCGATGACCTAGTGCAAATTATAGCAATTGAAAATTTATAAAGCTTCTTTTTTTTGTTTTTAGAGAATTTCATAACTGGTTTTGTGAAGTTAAATCCTTCAAGAAATGTCAGCAACAGCCTTGAAGACAGTATTTATTGCCTTCAATGGTACTTAGTCGCTACCTATTAAAGAGGGCTGCTATTGTCACTTTTGGTTTTCATTTATTTCCCTGAGTATCTTATTCCCCAGCATTAATGTTCAGAGGGTTGCATGGAAATGGAGAGCAAGTCTCTTGTGAGACCCCACCCATTCAGCTCTGGGCCACATGCATTAGAAAGACCTTAAGCAGGTCCAGCAGAGGGCCATGATCATGATCCAGGGGGCTGGAGCACCTCCCTGATTCAGACAGGCTGAGAGAAAAGAAGGCTCTAGGAAAACCTTATAGCAACCTTCCAGTGCTTAAAAGGGGCCTCCAAGAAAGGTAGAGAGGGACTTTTTAGAGGGGCATGTAGTGGTAGGATGAGGGGTAATGGTTTTAAACTGAAAAAGGGGAGATTTAGGTTAGATATTAGAAATAAATTATTTACTATGAGGGTGGCAAGAGACTGGAACAGACTGCCAAGAAAGATTGTGACCGCCCCATCCCTGGACAAGGACAGATTGATTGGGACTTTGAGCAACCTGACTTTGTGGAATGTATCCCTGGCCTTGCCAGGGAGATGGGAACTGGATGACCTCTTGAGGTGTGTTCAAACTCAAACCATTGTATGAATATTTTAGACTTCTGGAGAAATTCTCAAATTTGCATGCTTTCCTTTAGAAGACTTTTATTTCATTAAACCTTGTGTTGTTACTAATGAAGCTAATTTTGAGCATTTTGAGAGTAAGGAATCAGGCCATCCTCTAGAAACATCAGTGCCACTATGTGGAGGTTACATAGGTTTTTGCAGTCAGATAGTGGCAGGGGTTAAGAGGACTCCACTGAAGGATTTCCACAAAGAATGCAAATATTGACTGTATCAAAAAACAGACATAAGTTACATTCATAGCTTTCTTTAGGTTCTTTCTTATTTTTCTTTAGACTCATAGCTTTTTTTGTTTAATATGCAGTATGAATGTAAATTATTGTTTTTCTGGATTTACTATAGAAGTCTGAAAAGTTAACACTGTTACACTACAACTCTACAGTGAGCTTGTTCGTTCCAATGAATGCTGCAGCTTTGTCTTAGGCACTTTGGAACACTCATTCCCATTTAATTAACTAAGTGAATTTCAATTTCCTTACCTTTTCCAAATAAGAAACTCTGGGGACCACTTTCAGGAAATTTCATTTACTACATGCTCCCTGTTATCTGCCCCATTCAGGCTGAATAAAAAGCAGAGAATGCAGTTTGGCTTTCATTACTTAATATAATGGAAGCTGTTCTTTGAACATATTTGCTAAAACACTATTTCAGTACTATTTATAAACCACAGTCTGTATCATGCATCCACCTTCTCAAATCACAGTTTGTTTCAATGATCACTGTGGTCTCTGTCTATGTTCACTAGGCTGTCATACCCTGTTTTTCCTCTGTGATCAACCCTGCATGAGCAGGGGAAATTATGACCTCCAGAGGTCCCTTCCAACCCCAACAATTCTGTGATTCTGTGATCTTGACAGTCAGTGAGAGTACTAAAGTAGAGGTCAGCACCTTCTATTGGAGTTCCACCTTTACACATGTTTAATGCGTTTATATGAGTGATTATTCTTTACTCAATAACATTTATTTAGGATTGTTCAGTTAGATTACGGTTACATCCTACCTTGAGCATGTATCACAAAACAATGTATACTGCTTCCATATCCTCTGAATAGCTTGGGATCAATATTTAGGAGTCGGGCTTGAACAATTCCATAATATTGGGGTTTAGGTTTATTTTACCCTTGCATAAAGGCCATTATCTTCAAATTAATATTCTGTAAGGAAATTATTAATTTACAGTGGTGCAAATGGCCAATGCTATTAAAATGCTTTTGAAAAATAGATAAATAACAAAAACCACAATCAAAGTAATTGCTTGAAGACTAAATATGACCTCTGTCCTTATGTTCAAGAAGCAACTTACTACATATCTTCCCTGATGTAGTTCCCAGGAATTTAGTCTTAGTGCCCACTTTTTATCTCAGGTTTCAGACCTGAGAAGTAGGGGCTCTCTTTCTGGAATATAACCACTTGAAGAATCCTTCAGGATTACAAACAGATTGAATTAATTTTGTTCATTTCCCTTATTCTCTGCAAAAGTGCATCTTCACTTCTAATTAGTCTCCTAATTAGAAGTCTCCTTTTGAATATACAAGGATTTCTGTGCCAAACTAGCTGCACCTCATGTATTTCATGCAACTCTGATGTAAACTCCACACCGAACTGACTGTGCAACTTTAAAGTGTCTCTGTCTACTGACTCGTGTATTTCTTACTATCTGTATACCAGCAAATATGCCTGATACAGTATCTAAATGTGATTGCTGTTTGTAATTCCTTATGACTGAAACTGGATATGATGGCCTCCAGGGAAAACTGTTTAGGATATTATGAGGTATTATATTCCAAAAATCCATCATGTAAAGACAATAGCATCACCATTTTAGCAAGGTGGTGAATTCAAACTGTTTAGCCATTGGAAACAGAACATATGTATTGGTATTTGAACAGCTTTGGGCCCCTTGGAAGAAGAACATCAGGCAGCCAAAAAAAAATGTTAATTCAGAGTAATAAAGTCAGAGTTAGAACAACCATAGATGTGTGTGTATGTGTGTGTGTGTGTTAGGAATGTCAAGAAAGGGAATTAAAAACCAAACCAGAAAAAAACAAAACACCAAAACCCCAAAACTACAGCTGGATGATTTACTAAAGGTGTTTGTTTAGCCATGCTCTTGACTGAAGCTGGCTTGTTATTCCCAGGAAACATGGTACATACCATATCTCAGTCATATGAGAAGCAGTATGATTTATGCTAGCATTTGAAAAGACAAAACCCAACAATTAGACCAATGCAGAGCTTATGAGAGAGTGAAGATGCATTGAAATGAAAATATAAATTTGTTCACAGTAGCAAACTTCACAGGCTCACTGAAAAACAGACTCATTAAGAAATCAGGGAAATTAAGTGGGCTGCAAAAGTCCACAAACTGTAAGCACTCTTGGTGCTTTTCTGGATAAGGGATGTTTTAGTCTGACTACACTTGTTGTACATATTTTGAAAGTCATCTGACAATTTGATTCATATGTACCTTCATATGTACTACCCTCTAGTTCTGAAGATATGCTTGTGCCTTATCATGCACATACCGACAATGCGGTGCCTGATGGACAGACGTCAGATGTACTGAGTGCAATAAGGTACCACTTCAAAATAATTATAACTTAATTTTGTTTCATTAATAAAAAATGCCCTCAAATTCAGCAGGCTGAACACCAGGAAATGCCAGTGCTTGTAGACTGACAGACGACAGAACAAATTATTTCAGCTTTATACACAGTCTCAGGCTGCGCCAGGGGAGGTTCAGGCTGGATGTTAGAAAAAGGTTCTATACAGAAAGAGTGATTGCCCATTGGAATGGGCTGCCTGGGGAGGTGGTGGAGTCGCCATCACTGGAGGTTTTCAGGAGAAGACTTGATGGGGTGCTTGGTGCCGTGGGTTAGTTGTTTGGGCGGTGTTGGATTGGTTGATGGGTTGGACGCGATGATCTTGAAGGTCTCTTCCAACCTGGTTTATTCTATGTATTCTATGTATTCTATGTGTATGACATGTATGCCTACTATGTTATTTTTTTTCTTTCTGTAGTCCACCCTATCTGTACCACTGGCTTCTCTGGATGTTTCATAATGCTGATTTCCTGACAGTACTTATAAATATTTAAAGGGGGTGTGTGAAGACAATGGGGACAGACTCTGCCCAGAGAGACTGTAGAGATAATCATAACCCACCTGGGTGCAATCGTTCACAATCTCCTCTAGGTGAACCTCCTTTAGCAGGTGGTGGGAGTAGGTGATCTCCAGAGGACCCATTCCAGTCCCTACCATTCTGTGATTCTGTGATAAGTCTACTTGAACATTATCACACACCAAGGAAAAACTTATTAGTGTGCCTGCACATTTTTCTATTTTTAAAAGCATTGTGATGCAAAAGCAGAATACTCAAATTTCCTTTGTTCACATTCGGGCTTTGAACAGAGACAGGGTAATCTTTTCATGGAATGTACCACCCAAGCATCTTGTTCTAATTGTGCCCAGTCATGGATAGTTAGAAAAAGTGTAAATGAACAGACCTACTTTCCTCAGCTTGCGGACATCTACAGCTTGGGGAAAATAGTAAGCTAGAAGTTGTATGTTTGAATTTACTAGCCCTTCATCAATTTTTATTCCATGAATTTGCCCATGTAAGGTCATATGTGTTTTCTGTTTTCTGTGCTGTGACATGCACATTTAGAGTATAACAGTGGAGGCTACTTTAGATCTTACTGTTTTTGTTGGATTTTAGTATCTGTGTATAATAAAAATTATAGAATCATAGAATCAACAAGGTTGGAACAGACCTCAGAGATCATCAAGTCCGACCTGTGACCCAACACCTCATGACTAACTAAACCATGGCACCAAGTGCCTCATCCAGTCTCTTCTTAAATGTCTCCAGTGATGGTGACTCCACCATCTCCCTGGGCATCCCATTCCAATGGCAAATCACGCTTTCTGTGAAGAACTTTCTCCTCACTTTGAGCCTAACCATCCCCTGGTGCAGCTTGAGACCATGTCCTCTTGTTCTGTCACAGGTTGCCTGGCAGAAGAGACCAACCCCCACCTGGCTACAACCTTCTTTCAGGTAGTTGTAGAGAGAATAAGGTCTCCCCTGAGCCTCCTCTTCTCCAGGCTAAACAACCCCAGCTCCCTCAGCCTCTCCTCACAAGGCTGTGCTCCAGACCCCTCCCCAGATTTGTTGCCCTTCTCTGGACACCTTCCAGCAAGTCAACATCTTTGCTAAACTGAAGGGCCCAGAACTGGGCACAGGACTCAAGGTGTGGTCTAACCAGTGCTGAGTACAGTGGTAGAATGACCTCCCTGCTCCTGCTGGCCACACTATTCCTGATACAGGCCAGGATGTCATTGGCCTTCTTGGCCACCTGGGCACATTGCTGGCTCATGTTCAGCCAGCTGTCAACCAGCACCCCCAGGTCCCTTTCTGCCTGGCTGCTCCCCAGCTTGTAGCACTGCATGGGGTTGTTGTGACCAAAGTGCAGCACCCGGCACTTGGACTTGTTAAATGACATCCTGTTGGACTCCACCCATGTGCCCAGCCTGTCAAGGTCCCTCTGGAGAGCCCTTCTGCCCTCTAACAGATCAACAATTGCTCCCAACTTGGCGTCGTCTGCAAACTTACTAATGGTGGACTCAATCCCCTCATCCAGATCATCCATAAAGATATTGAATAGGATTAGGCCCAGCACTGATACCTGGAGGACACCACTAGAGACTGGCTGCCAGCTGGACATGGCACCATTCACAACCACATTCAGGGTTTGGCCCTCCAGCCAGTTCCTAACCCAGTAATTTGTCTTCTATATGATCTAACAAGATCCTTAAATGTATCATGAGTTGCCTCCCCCTCTTTCCAAGGGCAATACACCCTCTTTTTTTCCCTTAATTCCTTCAAGAGCTGCTTGCCTATCTAGGCCAGTCAGTGGCTCATCTTTCGGCACACAGGCACAGCCTGTTCCTGTGCCTTCAAGAGCTCCTGTTTGAAGTAGGTCCAACTGTCCTGGACCCCTTTGTTCCTAAGGGCTGCTACCCAGGGTACTCTCCAAATTAGTTGCTTAACCAAGCTGAAGTCTGCCCTCTGGAAGTCCAAAGTAAGGGTTCTGTTATTGCTCCTCCTTATTTCCCTGCATATTGAAAACTCCACTTATCTCATGGTCACTGCACCCTAGACAGCCTCTTACCATCACATCTCCCACCAGCCCTTATCTATATGAGAATAGCAGGTCAAGCAGAGCCTGACCCCTGGTAGGCTCACTTAATAGCTGCATCAAGAAGCTGTCCTCCATACACTCTAAACCTTCTGGACTGCCTCCTCCCTGTGAGTTAAGTTCCCAGCAGCAGTCTGGCAGGTTAAAGTCACCCACAAGGACAAGGTCTGATGATCTTGAGACAGTCTCCAGTTGTTTATAGAATATTTCATCAGCCTCATCATCCTGGTTGGGTGGTCTATAGCAGACTCCAACTAGGATGTCAGTGTTGTTAGGCCTCCCTCTGATTGTAACCCACAGGCACTCAATCCTTTCATCCTCAACCTCAAGTTCTGTGGTATCAAGAGATTCCCTAATATACAGGGCCACCTCTCCTCTTCTCTCTCACCTAAAGAGCTTGTAACCATCCAGTGCAGTACTCCAATTGTGTGAATCATCCCACCACATTTCTGCAATGGCAAATACATCATAGTTTTCTTGATGAACCAAGACTTCCAGCTCCTCTTGTTTGTTCCCCATACTGTGTGCATTGGTGTACATGCACTTCAGCTGGGCTGCTGTTTTCTCAACTAACTCTAGTTTAAGTCCCACTCTCTCCTCTCCAGACAGACTGGTTTCATCACCCACCCCCTTCAAACCTAGTTTAAAGCCTTCACAATGAGCCCTGCCAATTCTAGTGCTAGAGCCTTCTTGCCCTTTCTAGACAGATTCACCCTATCTAGGTCTAGCAGATCAGGTGCAGTAAAAGTTGCCCCTTGATCAAAGAACCCAAAATTCCACTGCTGGCACCATCCCTTGAGCCATTTGTTGATGGCATGGGTTCTCCTGTTCCTTTCAGTGTACAGCCCTGCCAGTGAGGGAATTGAGCAGAGCACCATTTGAGCTGCTGCCCCATCAATCAATTGTCCCAGGGCCTTAAATTCCTTTTTGATTCTCCTAGTGTCCTTCTTATCAATCTCATCATTTCCAGTTTGGATTACCAGCAATGGGTAATAGTCAGAGGGCTGGATTAGCTTTGGTGTAATTACAGTTCCTGTTTCAGTGCACATTTGTAAGCTACTGTACATTTTATTCTGAAGTAAAAAGGGGGGCAAAAAGAACTGTTAGCATCAGGCAACAACACCTTGATTCATTCTAGCCCCCAGAGTCTTGGTATGGTGCATTAATTTTTCAGTTTGTAATTTGCCAGCTGCATTTAATGGAACCAATTTTCATTACATCTGTTCTATGGTTCAAAGAGCTCTTTCAGTTGCCAAAGGGGGCCAGCTTCACACAGATTCAGAGAGGCTGCTAATACACTGTATCTTGAAATATTAGATAACTAGGGGACGGTTTTATAGAAAACAGATTATTTTTTTACAGAGGCAAATTCTATATTCATGACTTATGACTATTAGAATTCAAATTTCAATTGCTTAAGAGCCTGCCTTAGCAACAATGTATTGATTTTCATGTCAGTTTCTTCATAATACCCTCTGATTAGTGACCTTCTCAATCAGATATCTTTCTGTTTATTGGTTAAAGAAGATATAATGAAAGATTATTTAATCCTGTGTTAAAACTAGGAATAATTTTCTAAAGTAATACAAAATGATATGAGGGATAACTGTGTAATTGTCAGCCATAAGATAACGCATGTTTTGTCCTGAAACAAACTTGCACTACCAGGACAACTGCACATGTTGTGCATAATTTTAATCTTCATAAAATGTGTAGCAGTCATGTGGTATTAAATTCAAGATTCCAATTGACAGCAGCTTTCAATGAAAAGACTTTTTCCTCATGGGCTGAAGAAAATTTGAAATGTTCTACTACACTTTGAAGTTCTAAAGCATCAGCCATATGAGAATTATAAAGCATTAATCCCGAAGAGTTTCCACCTGACAGTCATGAAATAACATACCTGTGTGAAAAGTGACTCAGTTTTACTTCCTCAGGCAATGCTTTCCTTTTTTTTTTTTTCTGATGCTTCAGAAATACCATGCATCATGTCATAGTGAGAAGATGGCCTTGGAATGACTGGGTCCTTTTGAAATCACTGAAGTCTATAATATCACTATATTATCTAAGACCTTTCAATGACATTTATAAAAGTTGTTTATACTGAGAGTTTTATTTTAGTTTGATAAACCAAGTGAAAGTTGCTCAAAAAAAAAAAAAAAGAAGTTATTTTTACTATATTATTTTATGCAGTTGTTTGGCTGAAAACATAATGAAAGGAACAAACACAAAAGCAAGAGTTCATACGCAATTTAACAATATTATGCACAAGGCAATGCTCCTTTATACATTAGTTCGCTTGCTTCTTTGATATCGACAGGATTATCTCCTGGTGATTTGAGTCAGAATCAGGGCCTAAGAGAATAGATTTTCATTTCATTTCAGGAAAAATGTATTTTCTTCTCTGTGAAGTATTTCTTTATTATGTACTCTGGCAAACAGCAGGGCAGTGATGTTTCCCCCTTCCTCTGTCGCCCATACTATATTTCATATACTACGCTAACCTACCTAGACATGTTTCTGTGTGATTAACTCTACATGATCCTGTTCTAGCAGGGGAGTTGGACTGTATGATCTTCAGAGGTCCCTCCAATTCCTACTGTTCTGTGATTCTGTGATTACATTTACATTTTGCAAAAGAAAAAGCAAATACTTTCAATGGCTGGTGATATTTTTGTCACTGAAGCTCACTGAATGGTTGTTTGAGTGTGAATAACCCATTATGAAGGAACCTTACTCAAATGGTTGGAAGAAAAAGGGGCCCAAGGAGAGGAGTGAAGGATACAGGTTCTGGGTCTGAATTTCAATTGTAAGGTTCAATGTCACAGAATTTATGCACCAGGAAGTGCAAAGCAAGAGCAAGAACAACCTCAGAAGGGAAATGAAGACTTAAGTATTTCTGTGTTTTATTAGTTGATATGGAGAAATACTTCATACTCACTTTAAATTAAAATTCACTACAAAAGAAACAGCTGGAGGTGTCTTTTACCCTGTGCATTACCACAACTACAGACTTAAAAAAATAGAAAACATTATAAAGCAGTGATGTAAAAATGAAGGATAAATAATGTTTTGAAAGAATGCTTTGCAATACTCTCTCTATTGTTTTGTTTTGTTTTGTTCTGTTTTGTTTTGTTTTGTTTTCTGCTAATGAACATAGCCTGAGTAGTTGGAACACCACAATTCTGACACCTCATCTGTTTTTGAGATCTAACTTTCCTACCAAAAGGTCACTGTAGGAAGCTCTTACCAATCTTTCCCTGATTTTCTTTAATTTCCTGTTTCAGGGAAGGTTTTGCTTCAGCCACTCAGAAGATCCCAACTCAGGTTTTTCTTGGAACCCATAACAACAATAACAAAAAATAGTTTTTAGCAAGATAATGATAGTTCAACATTAAATTTACCAAGAAAACATGAAAGGAATAGAAAGGCATGGATTTTTACTTTAGATTAGACTACTTACTGCTAGGAAAAATAAGGTGGTACAGATGAATAAACAAAATGAAAGACTAGTGACTGAAAACACTAAGAGAGTAGTATGTAGAGCACATAAGGTCTCCTTGCTTTTGCTTACTGTTTTGTTTGTGCTGAGGTTGCCTGGTTTGTAGAAATAGACTTTGATAATTGTTGAGGGAGAGAGGGTAATACCATCCAAAGAGGACTTCTCTAGTTTTGTAGCGAGCACTGCATGAGGTAGTTACCTCTTGTACTATCACTTGTTACTTGGGAGACCAAACTGACTCCTACCTCCCCACAAGCCCTTTTCAGGTAGTTGTAGAGAGCGAGAAGGTCTCTTTTTTCTAAAAAGGGATCCCAGTTCCCTCGGCCACTCCTCATAAGATGATTTCAGTGCCCTTCACTACTTTTGTTGTTCTTTGGGCACAATCCAGCACCTCAGTGTCCTTGTACTGAGGGGCCCATGCTGTTGGCCACTTGGGCACACCACTGACTCATACTTAGCCAGCAACTGACCGATACCACCAGGCCCTTTTCCACCAGGCAGACTTCCAATAAATCTTCCCAAAGCATGTAGCTTTACATGGGATTGCTGTGACCCAAGCATAGGGTGCAGTGTCCAGATACCTCTGTAGAGCCCCCTTACATTCAAGCAAATCTCCACATCTCTAACATGGTGGCATCTGCAAACTCACTGAGGGTGACCTCGATCCCCTCATCCAGGTCATTGATAAAGATGTGAAAAAGAACTAGCCCAGATACTGAGCCCTGAGGATCACCACTTCTGACTAGCAAACAACTGGCTTTATCTCCATTCACCACCATGTACCCAGCCATCCAGACATGTTTTTTCAAGCAAAGTGCATTCCCACCTAAGCCATCATCAGCCAATTTCTCCAGGTGAATGCTATGGAAAATGATATCAAAGGCTTCACTAAAGATGAAATCTACAGCCTTTCCCTCTCCCACTAAGTGGGTCACCTTGTCATAGAAGGACCTGCCTTTCAGACACCCATGCTGAGTGGGCTTCATTATCTGGTTGCCCTGTGTATGCCATGTGATGCACTCAGGATGATCTGCTCCATGACTCTCCCCACCACCAATGTCTTCCTGACAGGACTGTAATACCCTGGATCCTCCTTCCTGCCCTTCTTGTAAATGGGCATCATATTTACTAACATCAATTGTATGTAATGCCATCTGGAACATTGTCTTAGGTACATCACCAAAGTTAAATTCTAAGCCTTGAAAAAGAAATTGAATTAGTTTTGCATAATCTCTATTATTTCAACCAATGTCACTTAATAGTTTCACTTTCATCTAGGTTATTCATAAAAGAGTTTAGTTATTCCAGCAATTTCCAAGGCATTGGAAGCAAATCCGCTATTCCTAAATGGGTTTTGTTTTGTTTTGTTTTTCCCAGTGGTGCATACCTTCATTTACCATTTATTTTTCTGCTATTTTCTGTCACTGCTAAACATTTGGGTACTGCTGATGCTGATCCTTTTTAGAACAACAGGCTGAATTTGTTTGGTCTGCTATTTTTAATACATTAAAGTTGTCTAAATAGTCTTTAATATATTGTCTTTTGCAGCATTTTCTCACTACATCTTCCCTTATTTGCTGCTATTATTGGAATCTATTTTCCATTATGATTTTCAGTCCAGACAGAAAAGAAACCTCTCTTTCACAAGTCTTTCTTCCATTTAGTGTCCCTATTTTGTTCTTAGCTTTCACTGTGCTCCTTTTGCTCTGCCTGTGTCTGAGTGTGGGCTGATTCCCTTTCATATCTTTCAGAATACACTCTTCTGCACCTTATTTTATACAATAGTTGTCTTTTGTTAAAGAAAATGAGTTTAAGCATATACTCTTTGGTTATCTGGTTTTCTTTTCTAACTCTAATATTTTTGCTATTTCAAGTTGGTCTGCCTGCACAGAGTACCCTACAGCACTGAGGCAACAGTAAGATCCTAGGCATGATCCTTGCCTGATTGATGACTAGGAAATACATCATAAGTGCTACTATAACTAGTTGCTATTCATGTTTCCTTTATCCATGTGGAATAAAACAAAATTTTCAGCAATATCCAAGATACCTGACAAAATGGCTACCATGAATTTCTGTTCTGTTGACTTTTTTCATGAAAAAACAACTATGAAATTGAATGATCAGATTTAAACGGCATGGAAAGCAGTCATGTTTCAGCATATTTTTATCATAAGTAGTACAGTTGCATGTGAACAACTATAATCATTATGTCCAAATATGCAGTAAATTCATTTCTGTATAATGATACTGCGAGCATCCCATTGATTCCAGGCAGTTAAAATTGTATGACAACCCAGAATCTGACCAATTAAAAATTAATTAGATTACCGTTAGTATAGTTGAATAATGTCACATGGAAGGAATGGTGAAATTAAACCAAAAAAAAAAAAGGTATTTGAATCATTGATTATGTTTAAAAAAAAATAAATTCTTTCCTGTTTTGATAGTGCAGTATGTAATGGTGTTGCTCTGCAATATTTTTTGTTCAGTTAAGTGTCTCATTAAGACAAATAAATTTGCTGATTTACCATTGTTTTGAAGAATAAATTTCAAGGAGTGAAATTTCACTAATGAGAAAAATTCATTTTCCAAAGAATATATATATATTTTTTATGGAGGCTATGTGCATTTGCAATAGGCACCATTAAGTTTAAAATTATTATTGCTCATACATCAGTTACTGTTTAGTGTATATAGGAAACAATTTTCATGAAACATAAAATAGTTATTTGTGGCAATGGTAGCAATAAGCAGCGTGAGCAATCTGGCAGTATAAGCTTAGAGCTTGACGTGGTGGTAGGCCATGCTTAGCATAAGTGTAGAAGTAGCTAGCAGTTTAGCAAAACAATGCTGTGCCTGCAGCACTGTAACTAAAGCAAGGTACTGGTAGCTATAAACACAGAGAGATGTGTTCAAGAGGGGATTGGATGTGGCACTCGGTGCCATGGTTTAGTCATGAGGTCTGTGGTGACGGGTTGGACTTGATGATCTTTGAGGTCTCTTCCAACCTTGGTGATTCTGTGAAATCCTACTTTTGCTATAGCTTTGATCACACTGATACTGTGAGTTATCTTGGAACAGGACGCATATGTCGATCAACCACCTCATGTGATATTAGTAGTATGATGTAGGGTCAGTCGTGGGGAACCAATGAAGCTATGCCAACGATGCTCTGCCAGTCTATATAAGCTGTAGAGGTTCCTTTAATAAATGGACAATACATAGATCATACTGGTCGTCCGTATTGATTCCATTCTCTGTCGTCAACAATTATTCTTTATTTTAAATATTTTAATTATGCTAAATATTGAAAGTAGTTTTGAAACTGTTGGACTCCTCCCTTCCTGAACTAAGCAGCTTTTTCCATACTGCATATTTTATTGAAATAATCCACATTTGTACATTTATGTCAACTGAAAATTACTATTTGGAAATGACACAATACTGAAAGAATATTTAGACCTCACAGCCTGATCCAAGGCATTTAGATATTTAGTTTGAGATTTAGTCTTAATATAAGTTGTCATGCTTTTTTTCTTTTTGCACAAACAAAACTATATGCATCTCTTTAATTTGACAGAACTACACTCCTGTCACCAGGACAATATATTCTGTAACAGACACCAAGATAGTGAACAAAGCAAAGTTTTTTCAACATTGAGTAAAAAGAATATTTGATTCTGCAGCCTAAAACAGTTAATTTCCCAATTTTGTGGTTTCATTTTAAGGGGGACTTTTTGGCGACTCATACAGAGGAGAAACAGAAGGATGTACTTTCCTGTACTGAAGCACAAGTTTTTCTAGAGCATCACACTAAAAAGATTCAGAAACTAGTGAAGGATGTATTCAGGAAAGCAACTGAGTAGTCTTGAAGATACCCAAAGGGAGTCTGTAAATTGTAAACTCTCAATCAGTACCATTTAAAATTTCTAAAAATAGTTTTGACAAGATGTGATTTTTGCCATCTGAAAGCTACTCTTAGTTTTTTAATGCTGGTGAAGACACAAAGGTGCTTTTGTCTCCCTGCAGTTCATATGCCTTTAAGAGGTATACTCTAAAAGCATCTAGTGTTTGTGTGCTCAGTTGGCGTAGTAGGTGATAGGTCAACTGCCTGTTGAGATCATTCCCAATATCTTCTTGATATGAAATTCATTTTTAAACATCTAGTCCTTTAAAGCACAGTATACACATGTATGTCTTTCTCAGTTTTACATATTCAGCATGGAATTCTCCAGTGACACTTTTCATTATTTTGTCAAAAGATTCTATACTTTTAATATTTTCATCAAAATTGTGCTGAACACTATTTAGAAGACATTCCTATTAAAAGTTAGAGATGAGCAAATCTTTAAAACTGGATCAATTCCAGGCATATTGACTTAAAAATAACATTTGTGGTCTGTTTTGTTTTTCTCTTTTCAGAATCAGATTTTCCTGTTTCAACAGAATATAGCACTTACTTAAGAAAAACACATTTAGACTAGCTAGTTTACAAAGCCTTGGCTAAAGCACTGTGATTTTGTAAAATTCATAACAGCCTAAAAGAGTCTTATTTTGAAGAGCATATGATAACAATACCTGTACTGAATTTCCTCATCATTAAGAGAACAATGGCTACTCACATTTCCCAAATGCAGTAGTCCAATGTTTAGCAAAATCTTTATTAAGAAAATGACTCGCCATAAAAAGTCCTTCTCTCGTAAGTGTAGGCACTTAATTGACTGCTCTGATCATTAAAATAAATTAGACTCCATTCTCCACAACTCCCCATGGAACTTTTATCTCAAGAGAGAATTGTAAAACAATTCATTGTTGCAATGCAAAACAGAAAACTGTGTTTTCTATACAGTGGCTGTGCCTAAGTATATGCATTTCTTTTTTCCCTTGTCTTTGGTCTGTCTAGTCTTAAAACAGATTTGTTAAGCTGTGCTCGCTTCCTTTCTCTCTCACTCTCTCCTTCTCTACAAGACAGTGCCTGCTTCAGTCCTGTAACTTTGTTTCTGAACCTTATACATAATATAACTTACCAAGAAAATACTAACATTTTCATATGTGAGAGAGTTGTATTTGGGGGTAGCAATTCTAGTAAACTTTGCTTCTAAGCTATCTCACTTTTTGTGACTGTTTAATTCTACATGTTGATGTTCTATTTCTCCTACTCCAAGTGTCAGTCGTTATCATCATAGAAAGCATGAGCAAGCCATTACTCATGTAACCCTTATATTTCTATTGGATTTTTTTTTTTTTTTAGGTTTGCTTTGGTTTGGTTGGTTGTTTGGTTTGGGTTTCTTTGATATTATAAAAGATCTTGTGTCCACACAGTTTCTTACAAAGCATTTGGTCTAAGATTGTGTTGAAAACTTTCCATTTGCTTTCTAGGGTCCATATAAGAATCTTAGAATAGTAGGGTTTAAAGGTATCTTCTGGCAAAGGAAGAATCTGCTGCACCAATGCCATTTATGCCAGACAGTTATCTAACCTTCCCGTAAAGATCTCTAACCTCCTTGGGCAAACTGCTGTGGTGTGTTTCTATAATGTTTGTTTGAAAGATTTTTCCCAATGTCTAACTTGAGTCTCTCTTGTTACAATAAAGATTATTGTGTCCAGCAGGAATATTAAGCATATTTATTTTCCCTTTGTTCATGTATTACCCCTCAGTCTTTTCATTTTTCCAAATCCATCATTTTCTATAACCCTTCAAGATGTATCTTTCTCAAAGCTGCATTCCTTAAGTGACCTGTTGTGTTACCAGTGCCAGACAGAATGGGAGGCTGATTTTATGTGTCTTACAAGCTATCTTTCTACTGTTGTTGCCAATCTGATTGCCCTTCCATAGCATTAAAGTATTTGTTGGATTGTATTGAGTGTATCATACTGTGTGACTCCAGATTCCTTTCTGCAGAATGAGTAGCAAATAATCCTTATCATGCAGTTGATCATTCTTGCCTAAATGCTGTATGATCAGTCAAAGGATTTGATCAAATTCTTCATCTCATTGCCTCTGCTCTGAGACACAAAAGTAACTTTATTCATGAAAGGACACATGCTCATCTTAATCTTTCATTTTAGGACTTCTGCAAAAAATAATATGATATAAACATATCATATTACTAGCTACTATAATCACAGGGATTTTACTGATTATTTTGGATACTGTATTTTCTGTCACACTTGCAAGGCGCCATTCAGAGTTGTATATAGATATGTATATTTGTGTGTATACAGGGATTATTATTGTTTATGTTATCCTTATCCTAGAGAAGTCACTTTAAAGAGACAGAGAAAATGATAGCATCACCATGTTGTCAGATTTCTGAAAGGACTCTGAATATCAAGCATCAGATTAATGCTTTTCATTTTCATTACAGCTCCACTTGTTTCTTTGAAGGTGTGCTAATTTTCTGCTTTAAATTCAGCTGGTAACCTTTGTACATTTCATAAAAAGATAATTCTTCGTTATATTGCTACTATTTAATTACAAAAGAAATTAGACATGTAATGAGAAAAGACCAAAGAAGTGCAGATCTATATGTTTATGTAGAAGTGATAATCACAGGAATAGAGAAAGGTACCTTTTCAATGGCACAGTTATATTTTCTTTTGATCAAAATATCTATTAAGAGCTGTCATATGCTGGGGAGGTGAATTAACAGATATAAGGTACTCCTTCACCTTCCCTCTCTTCATGAATCTCATCACCTTACAAAGATATAGATAAGAGGGTTTTTTTTGTATTTTCATCAAGAAAAAGAAAAAAATGGGGCTTTGGACATTTTAAAGGTATAATATTGTGGTTTTAAATCATTTAACCTTTTAAATAATGGTGTCATGTTTGCATTTGAAGACCTCAGGTAAGTTGTAATTCAAGACAACCAGTTACATTCCTGGGTATGATCTGTTCTCAGTTTAAAACAATTTCTTGCTTTTCCCAAATGCAGGCTGGCATAAAGCAATGAGGCAACAAAAATAAAGTTACTTTTAGAAAAATAACAGAAGGCAGTTATGTTCATATGAACAACTATTAAAGTTCTTCAGGATGCATTCAGCCACACTAAGGTGGCTGATTTTGAACCATTTACTTTGGCTCTATCAGCATGAAGTTCCAGATTTAGAAAATTACATTTTGGGTTGGATCTTGCATGTATCTACTTAAACACACCAGATATTTCATCTTAGAGATTTTGTAGCCTGCAACTCATGAAGATGTGTTTATTCCAATGGTGGTTTTGTTCAAAACCCTAATATAATTAAATACAATTACTTCATCATTGCAGAAGTTAAATAAATAGGTGCTTTCCAGAATTTAAGAAAGGTGCATGTGATGCAGGTGCCCATGGTTTTTCCCAGCTACATCTCCTCCTCAACTTGAGGAGGGATCATTCTTCTGGTTTTCCTTCTTGCTCTACCTCACTGATTAATTTTTTTCTTGCCCAAATTCCAGACTGCAATTCTCTGCCCTTCTCTGATCCACTGAACGGCAAGAAATTGTCCAGGTTGAGTTTTACTTCTGCTTTAGTTAGTTCATTTGCCTTCAGAGGGGTACACTGCTAACATGGTAATGTGTTGGTTGGAATAGAGACCCTCCCATTTTTAATCACTTGAGTTGTTCAGAAGGTTTAGTGTCTCTTTTGAAGCCATAGTGTTACTAAGCTGAACAAAAATAGTTTCTCTACAAATCTTATTTTATCTCCATAAATGATCATGTCTTCAAAATTACGATTGACAAAAAGGCAACTTTTACCTGATTTGTAACTCATTCAGCCCTAACATCTACTAATCAAGATGTATTTTGCTGTTTTCACAAACAAGATAATTTAATCAAATAATGAAATGGAAGGATTCATCAGCTATATTTATGACTTACTAGTGGAAAATACATGTTATTACTCTTTGAGCAACATTCTCTTTATGGAAGAGGAAATGCAGTCCTTCAATACCCAAACATGCATCATACTATTCCAAATCACACAGTGCTTAGATTTGCATTTAGCTCAAGATATAACTAAAATTAATGTAAGAGGAGATTTTCTATTTAGTTGGCAAGCTGGAATACATTCCAGAGCACAGCAAGGAGAGAGACTTGAGCAGTTAGAGGAGTGATGGTTTCACTTTGCATGTTTTGAAAGACATGTAAAGTAACATAGCCTTGCACGCTTTGGCAGAAAACACGTTTTTGTTGTTTGTTGGGTTGGGTTTGTTTGTTTGGTTGGTTTGGGTTTTTGTTTGGTTTTTTTGTTACTAGGAGAACTTGGCAGTGGTGGTGCAAATAAAGCTCAAAACCAGCCAGATTTTAAAAAAAATCAAAATCTGCCAGATTTAAATGCAACTTAAGGTTGTTTATTACCCTGTAGCAATATTTTTAAAGAGGAAAAAGAGGAAATCTTTTTTGTTCTAAGGAGAAATCCAAATATGTAATAGAATTCTGTAGATATTACAGTCTAAGACCCATTTTAGAGGTTATTCATCAAAATACATTTCTTTCAAATGGTGATCCTCTATCCTGCAATAACAATTATCAATCTTCACCAAACATCAAAGCACAGAATACAAGTACTATAGATCAAAGAGGGGGGGAAATATCTTTCAAAATAAGCACTTGACTGAAATAATGAATATTTGAACTTGGAGACTGAATTAGAGTATTAAGCTGACTTGATGGCTACTGTCTTGAACTGGTATTTAAGACTGAGATTATGAAGTTGTTTTGAATTCCTACACTCTCAGCAAACTCTTCTAGAGTTACTGTAAAAATTGTGTTCTTCATCTCTAAAAATTAGCTGATATTACTCACAGATTTTTGTTTCTCATAAAAAGCAACATGAATGTATGAAGAGAGGGATGAGAAATTACTTTTGCTCTGGGAAAATTTGCTGTTCAAGAGGTAGTGGGAAAACTCTGGACTTCACTTAAAATAAATCAGCATCCTGAGTTTATGGTTCAGAGCAGTAAAAACTTCCCATGAAATATTTTATACCTTAGCAACAGATTTCTCTTGCTTTTAAAACAGATTTTTTACATCTGTTTAAAAAGTGCTCACAGGGGAGCTTGCATGTATGATCGGCTGTGTAAGTCGGATGAATCAGAACAGTCCACATATCTATAGAAGTTTTCTTGTTTGATGTGACCACAAGAAAAAAAGAAAATCTACAAGTCAGGACAAGACAGGTGTATCTATGATATGAAATCTGAAACATCATGGCTGTTGTTCATGCTAGAGTTGAATCTGGTGAGGGACGTGAAATGCAATGTGAAGGGCTTCTTTAGGTATACAAGCATTAAAAGGAAGACTAGAGAAATATGAACCTGATGATCTTAAAAGTCTTTTCCAGCTGAAACAATTCTATGTCTTGGGCAGACGTGCTAGTGATGTAGAGCAAGGAAAAAGCTTAGATACTGAATCTGGAGGTGTTCAAGAGGGGATTGGATGTGGCACCCGGTGCCATGGTCTAGTCTTGAGGTCTGTGGTGACAGGTTGGACTCAATGATCTTTGAGGTCTCTTCTAATCTTGGTGATACTGTAATACTGTGACTTCTTAGCCTGAGTCTTTTTTAGTAAAACCAGCCTTCAGCAATCACTGCTGGAAACCACAGGGTAAGTCTGGAGCAAGGAAGACATACAAGATAAGGTGGAAGAGAATAAGGTCAGGGAATACTAAAGCAAACTGGACGTACATTAAGTCCATAGGCACTGATGGTATGTACCCATTAACCTGATGGATGAGACTGATGTCCTTACAAGTTAGAGTTAATTCCCAAAGGAGAAGACAGACATTACCAATTTGTTTGCTTTCTATGGTCAATGAAGAGAAAGCAATCTGCTTTGACTCTTTTAGCAGAGAAGCGGTTGAAGTATGGGATGAGTAGACAGAAAGGTGGACCTAAAAGTGGCTGTACAGCCAAGCCCAGAGGGTTGTGGTCATTGGTACAAAGTATATTCGGAGGACTAACTAGAGGTGTACCCCAGGGGTCAAAATTTACTCCAGTCTCATTTTGCATTTTCATCAATGGTCTTGGTCTTCTAGTTTGGAGGCCTTTATATAACCTGAGACTGGAAAATGGAAAACAAACTTATCTGATGAACTATTTACAGAGAAGCAAATGCAAAATAAATCTTGACTGCTACCTAAAATTTTTTTCATGCTTTCAAGATTCACTGTTATTTTAAAAAATATAAAGTTTTTCACTTCTACTTTACTCTCCCTTTTTTCTATTTCCCTTTTCCCCTTTTCTTTTTTTCCCTTTTCCTTTTCCCTTTCCCTTTCCCTTTTCCTTTTTCTTTTCCTTTTTTTTTTGTTTTTCCCCTTTATTGTGTGCTTGTGCAGTGTTTGCGCTTGAGCTCATAATGAAGCACTTTTGATCAGCACTAAAAAGGTCTACTGGTTGAGTCCTTAAATGGAAAACTTTTGATGAGAATAAACTTCAAGGTCTCTGAATGCACTTCTCAGATCTACTGCATGAATAAGTGTCAGGTCCCAGAGTAGGTTCCATAAATCTTTTGGTTGAGCTTCGCAAGTGTGAAGCTTAATACCCACAGGCCTGCAGTCTTTTTGAAGGTGATTATAATTCAGCACCAGCTTTGCATCCTGGATAAAGGTTCCCCTTGAACACAAAGTATGTTACATGCTTATGTGCTAGTGATCAAAATACCCAGAGGGTTGTCACTCCTGCAATTCTTAAACCTCCAAAAATGCTGTTAAAATGCTATATCAAATCAACTAAGCTGTAAATTCAATTATTGTAGATTGAAGGCATAGTTCTCCAAAACCTAATTTCAGTTGTAGTATTTCTGTTACTGTACTTCATGGTGCAGCATAAGGCAGGAGTTTTACTGAAAGTTTATAAGCTGCATGGTCAAGATTTTGTGACAATTGTTTTTTCATTTCACGTTGTGATAAGAATTACTGCATGAAGAAGAAAATATGTACTTTAATTTTCCTAACTAGTGTAGGTGTCACCATCCCTGGAAATGTTTTAAAAAACGACTGGATGTGGCACTTAGTACCATGGTTTAGTTGATTAGATGGTGTTAGGTAATAGGTTGGACTTGCTGATCTCAGAGGTCCTTTCCAACCTAGTTAATTCTGTGATTCTGTGAAAATTATTTGCTTATAATATTTAATTCTACTCAAATAACACTTCATTTTCTCAAATAGTTGCCTAGATCTCACATGCATACAGTTAACAAGACCAGAATCTGATTTATTTCCTTAAGATCTGTGCCTCACCATATTATTACTTTATCTGTTATGACTTTTAAAGCTATTGTTTTGATGAAGCTTAGTACCATTTTTGTACCCAGGTTTTGAAGAGTCTGTCAAAATGTTAGGGAAAGAAACAAGAGCAATATGCTCTGAAACTTCATTCCCTTTTGAAACACTTGGCACTTTACATCAGAACACTAGTACTATTGTTTATTTATTTTTATAAAGGTTTTTAAAACATTTTGTCCTTTGAGAATGTCCATCAGTATATTTTTTCCCCTTCTGGAGATGGTGTCAGTAAAAGCATGCTACATTTACAGCTAGTGACAAGTTCTTGACTGACTGTAGCCAGCAAGGGGTGCTTAAGAATGCAACAGTCAAACTCTTTTCCTGAGAGACTGTGCTCTTCCTTTACAAGGTCCAGCTTCTACTGACTTAGTGATCAATTTGATATCTTGTTTCAAACTCACTGTTTTGAGCAGGTACATTAGGTGACATGGATCTACCCCCTCCAAGAAATCTTGTTATGTATGAATGTATCCTTGACCTTACGAGACATGTTATGGATGTGGTTCAGGTAGCGTTTTTGTCGTGTTGTGAGGGGCAAAGTTGTAGTTGAACTTAGAACTCCTGCCGTTTTTTGGAGCATAGGTAATGTACTGCTGCTGAGAGAAAGGCAGAAGGGAAGACCAATGGGAATAAATTCCACTGCTTGGAGTTGCTAGGTCCTTAAAGCATTCAGATTATTTGTTTGTTTTTCAATTAAATGTAATGTCCTTATGTTTTACATGAACATCTTTATTTAGGAAAAATCACTTGTTATTTTTTCCTCCCCTTTTAACTGATGACTTTTTTGACAGTGTTTGCTTTTTCAATAATTGAAACTAACAGTTCAAAGAATAAAATCCACAGAGGGCACAGCAAGAATATCCATGCTGATTGACCTGCATGTTACCAAATTAACACTTGTTCACCATAATCCTTCACCGTAATTACCTGTTTTGGCTGTTAAGACATAACAATGGACACTATCAATATGCTTAAAATTTGCATTTGAAACAGATTTGAAAGACATGCAGATGAGGGTAGCAGAAATGTTCAGTATTTTTTGGTATTATTAAAAGAATAGGGTGCAATGAATTTCTGAACAAGATAGAAGTATATTCTACCCCTTCTACTTGATGGCTTGAAAATTATGGATACTAGTAAGGATGAAAGAAAAATTGACTGGAACTCAGTCAGCCAGCGATTTTAATAACCATGTGAGTCAGTGGTTTCCCACAAGTTGATTTCTTGTGACAAGTTAAATACATGACATAACATGACAGACCTTCGCTGTATCAAGAACAAAGACTGTGAAGCGTGAGTGCTCTGAACAGTTTTGTATGCTTCTGTACCAATACTGAAACAGTAGGAATCAAGGAATGTTCAGTATAATTAAAGTATCAAACTGAAAGATCCTTTGTATGTATCTGTGCTCCTTGTTACCCCAAACAGAGCATCCTCACTATGTTCCCTGTGATTAAGTGATTCATTTCCTACAGATTCACAGTGACCTCCACTTCTGAATTAATTAGTATATGTTCATATATATGTGATCTCTACAATAACAAGAGGGAGAAAATTACAGGAGTCCTGAAGTCTTTTCCTAAGTATGTCCCCTATGAAATGCATAGTTAGTATGTTTTCATTCACCTCAAAAAAACACAACCTGGTGGAATACAATATGAAGTTCTCAATATTTGGACTTTCAAAAAGTATGGGCAGCATAATATCTAGAGTAAGGATCTACAGCTGGGCATATTTTTATCACTAACCCAGAATTCATGTTGTCATGAATGACACAGTAAATATGATCTCACCACAATCTGTCCTGTCCAGTTTCCAGTTTTGTCACACTAGCTGTACTGAGTGTTTTCCTTTGATTTACAGGAGTGGATGTCTTTTCCTTTCGAGCACATATTAAGTGTAGGCATTTAATGGAGAAATATGGGAAAAGGCAAAGGAAGGCATTCTGTATATGGCTGTAGGAACAGCTACCATTTGCCACACAATTACTGTTTGGCAGACTAACACCTGTCCTCATAGGGTAGTTGCGTCATTGCCTGAGCAGCCTTTTGTCCATACGTTCTGTTCCCAAAACAGGTTTGTGGCTTTGGAATCATAGGTCTTAGGTCTTTAATCTCTCTACAAAAGGTGTGAGTATTCTTCTGCAAAAATATAGGTATGTCTACTGTAGTCTAATAGGCAAAAGGGAATTTTTGCTCTTAATTATTTCCTAATTTATATACTGCTTTACATAGCAAGCTGAAACATTGAAATAGTTGTCAAGAAGTTTTCAGGTGCATTGTGCATGCTTTCTATTATTATTTAAATTTATAAAACTATAGAATTAAATACATCATCATCATCAATACACACTCCACCCAATTAGTCTCCCAATGGGTTGCCAAATCTTGCAAGATTAATCTCACAAAAACAAACAAACAAAAAAAAATCTGAAAATAAGTATGGACAATATCCAGCAAAAGGCTTCTGCAAAATTCTTCATAAAGTAACTTAGAATAACCAGTGATGAATAGGAAACAAAAATTAATACTTCCAACAGTGTTTTACCATAGCAATTGATTTTGCAAAGGAAATAGAAAGGTCTCCATCTATGGAAGGCACTGTCTATACTGAATACTTCAAAAGAATAATTATAACCCTAAATTTAAAAAATATATCTGTTTAGAATCTATCTTAATTTATATTTATATTAATTACACATACATCTATTTAGTTCCTATCATAACTGGGAGATGTGATGTTTTAACAAGAGTAACAGCATAAACTCTCAGGCAGAACTATCCACTGCTGATAACTTTTATTAATCCAGATCTTTTTTGCTGATCCAAGGCTAAAACATGTATAATTTGGTTTTAAATAGTTAGTTGGGATTTTTTAAAGTTTCCTGAGGAACACTTTTAAACATACTCTACAAGATTTCCCATATTCTTTATGTATCGCTGCACTTCAATATGATTATGATTAAAAGGAAATGCTGGAGATTACAGGGCAATAATCTTAATACATCTTCTCTCCTATCTCAGACAGTCTGTATTGATTGATTCCACATTAGCAACTCTTAACTCCAGCCTATTAAAAGATTAGCTTATATTCTTTAAAATTTTTATTCCATTATATCCAAGGAACAAGCACAGGCTCACTAGACAGACTAGTTAAAAATGATACAACACATTTCAGTCAATAAACTGCAAAATTTTACACTATCACAGGATTTTACACTTCAAGAATCACGCAAACATTCTCAATACAGTTGATTTAGAAGTATGCACATTTCTTAGATTTCTACTATACCATGGTCCCCAGGCACAGATGTCATGGGAGAAAGAATTTTCCCTGGAAGTAAGCAATTAGATAAAGAAAAAAGAATCAATTTCTTATCACTTGGCCAGAGTCATAGAAGTCACTGTAATCTCTCATATCTATTTTTCATTTAAGGCTGCAAGTTATTTGCTAAACATGAAGGGGAGATGAAAAATAAGGAAAGAATCTTAAATCTACTGGGTATCATATGTCAAAGAGAAAGTTTCCACTTGCTTGAAAAAACAGGATTAATACTTTTAAAGAAAGAAAAAAAACCACAACCACAACCAACAACAAACCACCTAAATCCAACCTGTATACTAAACAGAGGGACACTCCTATCTAAGTGCATCTCAACTGATCACACAATAGACTGGTTTTAATTAAGAAGATGATAGATGTGGGTCAAATGTTTTCAGAAAGGCACGTATATACATAGCAATAAAATACAATGCTACAAGAAATTAGAACCATCAGAATTGTTTTGCTGAATGATGGAATCTGCATACAACTGACTTACAATGCTCCTGTTTTAGGAAAATCTTAGTCTTCACTTAGACAATATGCAAGTTGCAATAATATGGGTAATCTCATATCCCTGTGAAGAAAACTATCAAGTCGTTTACCATATTGCAGTCATATTATGTGAGCTATCAGGAGGTATTTTATAAAAAAATATTTCACAGAACCCTGAAACACTACATGTAGGAAACTGCTCTGCTATGAGGACAGACTGAGAGAGTTGGGGTTGTTCAGTCTAGTGAAGACAAGGCTCCGAGGAGACCTTCCAGTGGCCTTCCAGTATCTGAAGGGGCTACAAGAAAGCTGGTGAGGAACTTTTTTAGGGTGTCAGGTAATGAGAGGACTAGGGGGAATGGAACAAAAATAGAAATGGGTAGATTCAGATTGGATGTTAGGAAGAAGTTCTTCCCCATGAGGGTGGTGAGACACTGGCACAGGTTGCCCAGGGAGGTGGTGGCAGCCTCATCTCTGAAGGTTTTTAAGGCCAGGCTGGATGTGGCTCTGAGCAACCTGATATAGGGTAAGGTGTCCCTGCCCAACCTGATCTAGTGTAAGGTGTCCCTGCCCATGGCAGGGGTTTTGAAACTAGATGGACCCTGAGGTCCCTACCAACCCTAACAGTTCTATGATTCTATGACTAGAAATCAACATAATAACAGTTTGGGATGCACTAGAGTACACTGAACGACCAGCTTTATGATGTTGCACTGAAACATTTTCACGGTGGGAAAAAATTAGAAAAGAAAAGGGTTATGTACAGTAAATCACATTATGATGAGCTGGAAGAGATCGTTTTAGCCAGCTTTGGAAAGATTTCTGTTTAAAATAGTAGCCTAAATGTTCTTTTTTACTAAAGAACCAGTTTATAATAAACATCAAAATATTTTAAATGCCTTTCTCAATAGAGGTAAATTGTATGTATCTTTTCATGTAATAAGCTTCAGGTATTTTCAATTTAAGCATAAATTATTAATTATACCAAATGCATTAAAGAATTTGCTGGAGTCATTAGAAATAAAAATGTTTAGGGGAGAAAACCAAGAAATCTTCTGTAAATGAAACTATGTATTTCTGTTCACCTTACTTCTTATTTTCACGCAGAATTGAGTTTGGAGAAGCATTTGCTAATTTATTATAGGAAAAGCGTTTGCTGGTTTAGTCAAGCAAGAAAATTAGCCCCAAAGCCCACAAGATTTATAATGCTTAAAAACAGAAAGAAAAAAAAAATTGCAACAAAAGAAAAGAGCAATTCAAAACCTAATGAGACATTTTAGGCCTCATTTGCATCTCTAACCTGCTGCATTTCTTCCAAACGTTTTTCTTGCTAATTTGCATACTAAAAGCTTATTTTTCCCTCACTAAAATGATGATAAGATTTCCGTCACTGTACTGAAGTTAGCATTACTTTAAAAGTTATTTATAATCACTTTTAGATCATAGCTAGCGTATCATTCTTAAATTCAACCCCCCCTATTAGAGCTGGTAGTGCAACCATTTGAAATGTGATGCCTGTAAATTTAAAACAGAGGTTTTATGGATCATTGCTGTACACCATGGTCATTTTGTCACCAAATAGGCTTTTCTTCTAGGCAAGTGTTTGTTCAAGATTTTGTAATTAAATCTGAATTAAAAAAAAACAAACATATGCATAAATGTCTTTAGATTAGGTAAGCCTCATCTGGTTGAGAGTGCATATATGGATTTCCAAAAGGCTTTCAACAAAACCCCTTGTGAAAGGCTTTTAGGGAAATTAAGCAGCCATGACATAAGGAAGGTCCTTGCATGGATAACTGATTGGTAGAAAGACATAGTCCAGGCATATGCTCCCTGTAATCAGTGAAACAACATGAAAAACTAAAGCTTCCTACACCAGACAATGCCCATCCTATTTTTCATATATGTCCTTGCAAACATGTATTTAAAGAATCAGTCTTCTAATTCTGGTTGCATTTTGATTTTACAATTGCAGTTTGAGTTTAAATTTGAAAAAGAAAAGCATCTTCTACGAAAATAGTCATCTGGTATTTTCAGAAGTGGAATACTGTTGTTAAGATAACAAGAGGTAAACTACTATGGCTTTATTCTTCTTAACTGCATATGCATTTTTAAATGTGGTTCAAAACCTAGAATACTTCATGTTACATATTTGGGCTTAAAATTAATAAATCACCAGAGAAATAATATAAAACATGGAACGTTTTATAATGTGTTTAAGAGCATGTAAGTACCAATTAAAGGAGTGGGGGTGTGGTGTAATACAAACTTATATCATAATTGTCAAAAAACCAAAAAATAAGAAAGATTCTCACACAAAAAATTAAAATTTATCCCATTTCTATGACAGCAGCTTGTCTGTAATAGAGTGCTAACCTCTTTGAAGTAAATAACACAAAAACAACATTGCAAGGACCTCAATAACTAAGTGGTCATGCTTTTAATAAAGTTTAAGTGCAAATAAGAATGAGTGTTCTTAAGTGCTATAAAATGCTGAAAGTTAAAAAATGTTACATGGGAATGGATCTAAAATTCCTTTCAAGGCATAGCCTTTACAGAGGAAAGTGCTTCTTAGGATAAATGCTTACCTAAGAATTGTTAAATTTTTCATGCACAGCCCCGAAGTGAGAAATCTGCCACCTGAAATTATTTTCTGCTTTGTGTGTTTTCACACTTTTGTTAACAGTGAGCTGTTAATTGATATGCATGGGAGACACCAAATAATGCAAGATTTTGGTCAATATGCTTCCACATTATGGGTTAAAAGCCTGCCAGATTTCCTCTAATTATCAGTAATTTATGCTTTTATGTTAACTTTTTATATAATGCTTTGAATACATTAAAACTGTTGACCTTATTGACCAGTTGACAAACTGTTGACCCAAAAAGCAGAGAAATGGAGATTTGCAGTTTTCCTGAAAGGCCCCTGAAAATAGATATTTGAGCAGAGGGGAGAGATCCAACTTAATTTCTCATTTATATAGATGGAGTAAAATGAGATTAGTGGCCTTCCAGTATCTGAAGGGGGCCTACAAGAAGGCTGGGGAGGGACTTGTCAGGATGTCAGGCAGTGATAGGACTAGGGGGAATGGAATGAAGCTGGAGGTGGGGAGATTCAGGCTGGATGTGAGGAGGAAGTGCTTCACCCTGAGAGTGGTGAGGCCCTGGAATGGGTTGTCCAGGGAAGTGGTTGGGGCACCGTCCCTGGAGGTGTTTAAGCCCAGGCTGGATGAGGCTCTGGCCAGCCTGATCTAGTGAGGGGTGTCCCTGCCCATGGCAAGGGAGTTGGAACTAGGTGATCCTTGTGGTCCCTTCCAACCCTGACTGGTACTATGATACTATACTAGTTATGCTTTTGAAATTAGTTATACTATTGAGAAAGCCCTACTTTTTACAAAGGTACTGTTTATGGAAGTTTCTGTTTCCTGTGCGAAGTAGATGATACTAAAAATTTTCAGATGCCTGTCACATAGTACCTGGCAACATTACAATGTTAGAAACCTTTGTAAGCTTGACTAAGTTCTATGGGCTATGTGTGAATGTATAAATAGGTGAATAGGTAATGATGTCTGACACTTCCTGAGGCATGTTTTAGGCCTATGCATATAAGACTAAGGTCCAGAAAAAGGGGCCTGAATGCTCCTTATAAAACATTTAAGCCGCTATATACAATATGCTTTTCTGAAAATCCCTTCTGAATTACTACCTGACTTTGTAGGCAGCTTAGGTCCAAATACACTAGTTTTTGACCTAAAGTTTAGAGTAACTAAAATTCATGTTCCTTTGCATGAAAAAGTAAACTTTTGTCTGAAAAACAAGTAACTTTGTGTCTGGCTCGTGCTAAGGGAGCCTGTGGTTTTGTCCAACTACAAGAAGGCAATCAGTCCAGAAAAGCTTCTAGGGTTACATCTGCCTTCTTAAAGACTACCATAGAAACTAGATGCCTGATGCTATTTCTGAATTGAGACGCAGTTAAAAGCTCTTCATCTTCTTCTAAAATTATGTACTGTGCAGAATAGATGTCAAGGTTCCTTGGGCCAGCAAAATGTCAAAAATGCAAGTTTAGATTTGTAGCCTGGTAACAGAGACAGTGGGGCAGGGATAATAATGCTTGGCTTTCAACACTCTTGTTTTTTTTCCAAGCAATAACTACATAGAAGTACTACATGTCAGCACCTTTATATTCCGTTTCCTCCTTCTCCCTGGGGAAATTCCCCTGAATAAACAGACACCTTTTTTTTCCCCTGGAATATATATTAAACAAAGTAGGAGTGCATCCTCCTGAAATAGCACTGTGAGGAGAAAAGGACAGTTCTGTTTCTCACTTCTAGGGGGAGGGAAAAAAAAAAAAAAAAAGAGACGTTTCAAATAGCTTGTCTTAGCATTTCACCACTATCTGGCTGTAGATGGTTGCACATACACTGGGTTTCCCTTAAGTGATCACCACCTCAGTCTTTGCATTGTTTGCTTTTTCTGAAAAACCAAACTTCCTGCATCCTGCATCAGAAGTGCTCATTTCTTACAAGGAGGTTTGAAAGAGGCAGAGGTTCAGACTAGTTGTCTAGACATGAATTACTACAATATTTTGCTTAAACCCTTTTCTAAGTTCCTTCTAGGAAGTTTGTTTGTCAGTGACCATTATGAAAAAACATGAACATTTTTTCATCCCTGCTATGAAATTTCTGCTGCAGGAAATTTATTAAGATCTTGTGGAGTGCACACACTGTTTCTGTACAGATTTCAATATCTTCCTGGCTTTACTTCCATAATAATGACAAATTGTTGTTATTCTCATGCTTTATAAACCTCTCTGTCATAGTTATTTTCAGTAGTTCTTAGCCCTTCTGTTTCTTTCCTCATGCAACTACCTTTATCTTGGCATACTGAACTCATGTTATTTTCTGCCCATATGGTCTTGGTGAGTTAATCCATTTCTAGATTGTTGTACGTCAGTGCTGAGCACTCTCAAATATTTTCTTGTGCATTTCCATCTGGAAGGTAACATCTCCCCTCCTGTCTTTCTAGTATCTTTTCATAGCAATTTCATACATTCCCCAGCACAGGAAAGACTGAGTACACTCCTTTTTAAAAGTCTGTTTATTTTGCTTTGCCTCTTTCTGCAGAAATGACAGCTGCTACATTATCATCCCAGATATTTAACTGACTTTGAATTGTGTTGAGCACTGACAATAATGTTTCAAATGAAAAAGGAAAAAACAACAACAACAAAAGCACCAAAACACCAAAAACAGCACTGGAGCACTGACAGTTCACATCCCACTTCCATTTCTACCTGCTAGTCCAAAGGCAATGATTCCTGTGACTTCCACATCCTGACATGTAGGTTGCTACATCTGGATCTTCTATTTAAACGTACACAGGGCGCATGTTATAAATATCACCTTCCGTCGTGCAAAATAAGTCTTATGGACAACTGCGAGCCATATGTTTTCAAAAAGAAAAAATTCTTTTTTAGATGAACTTGTGAAGTCATTTGGACATTTTTTTCAAAATTACTATGCACATGATATTCATCATTCATTTCTGTCACATCTCTAATTCTATTTTGTATTAATCCTAGCAATACTAACTTTGAATTGTTAAAAACAGAAGAAAAAAAAATATCCTGCCTCCAATCTGCTAGCATATTTTTATTGAAGTCAAACAACATTCAAAAAACAGGTCATATTTATATTTTGTTACACTTGAGTCAATTAAATGAACATGTAAATGTTTATTAGCACAGAGTAACCAATAGATATGAACATCTGTATTGCTTGAATGGGCAGAATAGCCATTTGCAATCAATCATTACTCCTAATTTAATTACATTTGTTTTAGAGAATAACCATTTACTGTTATCCTTTGTCTTCTGCCTGCTAACTGATGGTTATTAGAAGCGGGATTGTGATGTTTTGACCACTTCACAAGTAATTAGACTGAGAAACCTCCAATTTCTTTATCATATCTGCTAAATAGCTGTCAAATGGCAGTACCTCTTAGTAACTGAGTTTCACTACGCATCTGCTTTCTGTCTTTGTGTGCTACACATGCACGCAATGTTCAAGTACCAACAGAACTGTTTGCAGAATTAAGACATCAACAATGGAAACTTCCATCTTTAGCTTCTCCAACAGACCCTGTGCTGTGTAGTGAAATTGTATTATGGTGGGCAGAATCACGTGGACCCTAATGGAATTGTTGTTGTAAAGAAACACTATCCAACAGTGTGATTTGCATCATGCTGTGTGAGCCGCCTACGCTGTTCAGCAGTTGGTTCTGTGTCTGTAATTTATTGCTCTAGAAACCATTATAGTAATACAAGATATGCTGCAGCAAATGTTGAGGAAAGAACATGCTACAGTCAGACAGTAATGACTATTTAGTCTATTTAAAACCACTCAGCTTGTTTTACGTTAGAAAAACAAGCTCTTTTCAATTACTTATTTTGTGCATTTTATTTGGCATTTTGGTTTCATTGTTGAGATTAAATACACTATTACACATCTTAAGATAGTTTATGATCATAACTGCTGAAAAATGCAAAACAAGACCTAAATGTTAAATAGTAAGGGCAAAAATTTCCACCTTGAAGAAAAACTATGACATATGTGCTGTTTCCTCCATAAGAAATGGTCTCATTCTCATGGAAGTGCTGCACCATCTATACTAAAAATATGCTAAAATCTCCCTGTACATCAGCTGTACCATTTGTTATCTTTTTAAAAACAATGACATTTAATATATGGCTATTATGGACTTCTTCCACATTAATTAGGACGGGCGTAACCAGGATGGGGTTTTGTAGCTCAATATTTTCATTGGTCTAGTGATCATTAGGGAGCCAGTATAAGAAAGAAATGCCTTGAGGCTGCTAAAAAATCCCTTAACAGAGCAAACTAGGACTTCCAGCTGGTGGCTCAATACTGCATTTCAGTCTTGATCTAAGCATAGGACATGGCACATAATTTTTGTCCCCTGGAATTTTTATCACTTTTATCAGCACACATCTTGCTTCTGTGTTTGTACTGTCTTGCAAAATGAAGAACAATATAATTTTTTTCAATATTTTTGTCCTTTTATCTTCAGAAGGATAAAACCAATTGTACCTGAATACTTCTTCCTTGGATATCAAATGCTTTCTTTGATCAGAAATTACTCTAAACATTGGTGCAATGTTCTATTTTCATTCCTTGTTCTCCTTTGCTTCTGAGTCAAGCAGTTCTTTCCCTTCTCCATTTAATGTCTTTTCTTAATTTTCTGAAATTCATAATCCAGAATAGCTGATAGAAATATTTTGGTTCTAGAATCCCTTAAAATTTTTGTGTTGTTCATTCTTATGCTACCCTTTTCCCAAAGTTTTCTTTCCTATCCGTCACTCACTGATTCCACTCCAATGAACATTCCTTATCTCTTTTGGCAGAGCTCATTTACAAGTCCTAAATGTTCCTCTCTGTCAGTTTACCTCTTTGTCTCTTTTATTACTGTTGCACTTCATTCCCAGAGCTCTTTTCTGTCACATCCTTTGCTTCTAGCCCATTACTACCTTTCCTTAAGCTGTTTCTGCATTTCATTTATATTTAATGTTTCCATAGTTCTAACATAGGTATAGTCACTTCCTTAACCTCCCAGCATAAGTAATTTCTTCTGCCTGAAACACACTCTTTCTGAAACCATATATTGCTTTGCTACCATATGCTTGCCCTTTTCTTGAGGATGTTTAGCAGCCAGTGTAAATTTCTTCCTTATCCTTTACATGATATGTGAATTTATGCTAATCTTCGTATTTTCTTAACATTCAGTACAAAAGTCAGATACACAAAAGCATAATGTACCACATGTCATTGTACTGTAACAAAACCCCAGCATGGAAGATAACTGCATGTTTATTAGGATGCTGGGTTTGATTTTTTTTTTTTTCCTGGTCTGTTTCCAAAATAATAGTGCACAGCAATGTGACAGACACATAGCAAGGAGTAACTGCTAGCACCAAACCTAATTTAATCCTCACTGATATAACCTGAAGGAAACAAAATGCTTAAATGTTAAAGCATTCTCACTAACTCAGTAAGGATCTCTTCAGAAGAACAGATAGAGACATCAAAGATTTGACCAACTAGAAGCTTCAAGGGCAAAAGTATGTTTTCATCCTCTCATTTATTTGGTGCTTTGTTTCTCTGTGAGTAGGTTTGGGGAGTTTTCCCACAGATTCACTTTTGCTGGAAAAAATGTATTGAATAGTCTTCTTTCAGCCTTTGAGTGCATGTATGAAATTTGAACATAAAGTACAAGTTAGAAATAAATGTAAATTTAACTTTTAGATGAAAATATAGGTGTAGTGATAGCTTTTGGTCTTGTGACAGAATATAAGGAGTTTGAACCATTATTATTTAAGAGAAAGGTCAGAAAATTACTCATGGGTATGTTTAGTTTCTTAACAAAGTCTCATTTCATATGAGGTGTTTGAACACAGTACAAATAAGCAGCAGTTTAGTCACTTTTTCCTGAACTACTGAAAAAGTTCAGGAAGCTTTAAACTGCAGAGGGAAGAAATAAAACAGTAATAAAATTGTTAGCATTATCTATAATTAAACAGATTAACAGCCTACATTTTTGTTTTTGGTTTTTTTTTAACCAAAGCATGTGCCATTTGTTTAGGAAATTACAACTAACAGAATTACAAGATAGTGCTAAGATATTTTAATGACCCTAGATTTTTGGTTTGTTCATATTTTTCCCCTCTTTATGTAAATTTTTTAAAGACTTTTGGCTTTGCTTAAAATATTTCAGTGGAATTTTTTATCTTGCCTTCTTTAAATCATTTACATGTGCTCCACAAACAAGTGTTCCAGACAAGTCTGTAATTCTCCCAAGCTTGTGTAGTCAAATACATTGCATGAGCAGAGATGGGCTATTGCATTTCTCTCAGTTGAATTATTAAAATTTTATTTTTATGAACTTGTTAAAATTAAAAGACTTGATTTTCAGCAGTGACACCTAGCTTAGGATTCATCTTTGGTGTTTTGCTTCTCTCTCTCCACCCCAGGGAAAATGCTTTTTCCTTCTGCAGTGTGATCAAGTAAGGTGCTATCAAGTAAGATTCATGTCAGAATTAACAAGAAGTTCACATGTTGTTAGAGTTGCTTTGAGTGTAAAAATCCCTGCACATATCTACCCTTCATTAGTCATTTTACTAAACTGTTCTGAGTCAACCCATGAACTTTCTTAAACATCAAAGCTTATTTCCAACTGGGCATTAAAATCAGCTTAAGCCATAGCAGACTCTACCTGATGTGGGGCACCCTCTACAAAATTTCTTGTACTTTACTGAATTTCTTTTCCATTTCTTTATTAATGATTTATGAATGAAACTTCTTCTCTGTTTATTTACTGGCAATTTATGAATGTATATATATATGAAATACAAGCATTTTAATTCCCCTTCTCCCCCCCCAACTTTCACATGCTACAAAATATAAAGTGCATCTACATAACTATCTAATTGTCTGTTATTGCTCTGTCTCTTGCAAGTAAAAGCATTGGTTTTCAATAACATAGTCCACAGTGATTTAGAAATCTTGTGAACTTACTCTACTAGTTCAGAGCGGGGTTTTGCCTTTTGCCTTAGTGTTTTTCCCCTTCCCTTCCTTAGTTACATTAGCTCAGCTGCTCTTCCTTATTGTTCATTGCTTGGATCCAGCATTTGTGCTGCAACTGCAGATGCATCTGCAGAAAACTGACAAATGCCAACACCTTCTCTCCATGTACACATCCCTTACTGCATAACCTTTAGTGCAAAGCACTATACAGCATTTATCAACATGAAGTAACTGTGTCATCAGGCCATGCAGTGCTACAGGCTGGGGTCAGAGTGGCTGGAAAGCATCCAGGCAGAGAGGGACCTGGGTGTACTGGCTGATGGTAGGCTGAACATGAGCCTGCAATGTGCCCAGGCAGCCAGGAGGGCCAATGGCATCCTGGCCTGTATCAGGCATAGTGTGGCCAGCAGGAGCAGGGAGGTCATTGTGCCCCTGTGCTCAGCACTGGTTAGGCCATGCCTTGAGTACTGTGTCCAGTTCTGGGCCCCTCAGTTTAGGAAAGATGTTGACTTGCCGGAGCATGTCCAGAGGAGGGCAGCAAAGTTGGTGAGAGGTTTGGAACACAAGCCCTGTGAGGAGAGGCTGAGGGAGCTGGGGTTGTTTAACCAGGAGAAGAGGAGGCTCAGGGGAGACCTTATTGCTCTCGCCAACTACCTGAAAGGAGGTTGTAGACAGGTGGGGGCTGGTCTCTTCTCCCAGGCAACCAGCACCAGAACAAGGGGACACAGTCTCAAGCTGTGCCAGGGGAGGTTTAGACTGGATGTTAGGAAGAAATTCTTCACAGAAAGAGTGATTGGCCATTGGAATGTGCTGCCCAGGGAGGTGGTGGTGTCACCATCATTGGAGATGTTTAGGAGGAGACTTGATGGGGTGCTCATTGCCATGGTTTAATTGATTAGGTGGTGTTAGATGATGGGTTGGACTCGATGATCTTGAAGGTCTCTTCCAACCTGGTCTATTCTATTCTATTCTATTCTATTCTATTCTATTCTATTCTATTCTATTCTATTCTATTCTATTCTATCACTATGCTTAAGATCAACAAGTGACTTGAGAGCTATGGTACAGAGACAGAAGGTAGAGACCTACTGTGCACTCTCTGAGTGGTCAAAGACAATCTCTTTTGACGGAAGGTGTTTTTCAGTGGCTTGTATTCACAATCCTGCTTGAAGTGCTAAATGCTATGTGATAGAGTGCTGTTACAACATGGTTTCATCAATGAAGCATACCCCAAACCTGTACTGCCATCAAGCAGTTGGTATGAGAGTCAAAAACAGTTTATGGAGGACTTCATGTAAATACTAAATGTTTTTCTAATTTAAGGTGACTCACTGTTTTCACAGATGGATAATCATCTTAATGACAAAATGATATAATGGTACAAGGCCACTGAGGCCACTCTATCTGACATGATCAGAATATTTTCAGAACTCCCATTATTCTCCTTATTGGCTCACTGGTGCCTTTTTTTAATCCATTTGATGGCAATCAGTAAACACTTTTTTTTTAAAATGGTGATCTCAGAGGAGGTCATCTGGCTTTTCACTGACCCTAAGATGACTGACAAGTGGCAGCATATGTTATGTGTCTAGATCTAGCAGGAGGAAAAAGCAAACATTTAATTTCCATCATGATTTGTGGGACCCAGAATTTTTCTGGCATTCTGTTGACAGAAAGTGTTAAATATATGAGCTTTAAATAATTGTCTATACATTTATTTAGTTATAATGTAATATGACAGTGCATTTTATGTTATATTGCTTAGTGGTGTAAGTTTACCTATTACTGAGAAATATATTTGTGTCACTGTGCTGTCAGCTTCTCTATACAGAAAGCTTAAACACATGCTAAAGACACATCTGACAGGCAAAGCCGATGATCACAGTAGAGAGAAAACCTAGGGAAAATACTTCCTTCTTTTTATTATTCAAATGGAATGTGACCAGTTACCAGCTTGCCATCTATCTTCTGGCAATTTTCCATGAACATTATAGTACATGTTTTCTGAATAGGAACTTTATTTATTGCACAGAAATGACTGCATGTGGAGTTTCTGTGAGGATGCCTTTTATAGAGGTGGGGGTTGGTGGAAACAAAGATACGAATGATGAAATCAAAATGGACACTCGGATGGTGAAACATGCTTAGGTGTGAATAAGATTGAAACAATAAGATTGAAACTAAAAACCAAAAGAATTTTTTAGCAGTCATCAGAAATAAGGAATTGTGACTTGGATGGAATGATGAAAGAGTTCTTATTAATGTGAGTTTGATTGAATGAAGTTAGTGAGTGAAAGGAAGATTGCAACTAGAAAAGAGCTGAGGATTTGGATCAGACATCAAATGTAAAATATGGCCAGAGAGCTAAAAAAAGAAAGAGACAACACGAGAAAAATGAGAAGGAGAAACACCCAAAGTTTGTAGAATAAAGTTAAGTTATCGCTACTGTGTGGAAATGTGAACATGTTTACAATGCACAAGAAAAGCATGACTGATTTGGTCTTTGCCTAGTTCAGAAATGAAAGATACAGTTTAGTTAAAATTTGCTGGAAGTCCCAACTTCCAGCTCAAAGCAGGGGCAGATACAATTTTACATTATTATTTTAATAATTCACATTACAAATGTGCTACTAGAGAATCTATACAGTCTTATATCAGTGCAGGGCCCCAATATCTTTATTGATGATCTGGATGAGAGTATTGAGTCCATCATCAGTAAGTTTGCAGATGACACCAAGCTGCGGGCAAGTGTTGATCTGTTAGAGGATAGGAAGGCTCTGCAGCGGAACCTTGACAGGCTGGACAGATGGACAGAGTCCAACAGCATGAGATTTTGCACATTTAAGTGCTGGGTTCTGCACATTGGCCACAACAACCCCATGCAGAGCTACAGGCTGGGGTCAGAGTGGCTGGAAAGCAGTCAGGCAGAAAGGGACCCTGGGGGTACTGGTTGATAGTAGGCTGAACATGAGCCAGAAGTGTGCCCAGGTGGACAAGAGGGCCAATGGCATCCTGGCCTGTATCAGGAATAGTGTGGCCAGCAGGAGCAGTGATGCATTCTGCCCCTGTACTCAGCACTGGTTAGGCCACACCTTGAGTCCTGTGTCCAGTTCTGGGCCCCTCAGTTTAGGAAAGATGTTGAGGTGCTGGAACGTGTCTAGAGGAGGGCAACAAAGTTGGTGAGGGGTTTGGAGCACAAACCCTATGAGGCTGAGGGAGCTGGGGGTGTTTAGCATGGGGAAGAGGAGGCTCAGGGCAGACCTCATTGCTCTCTACAACTACCCGAAGGGAGGTGGTAGCCAGGTGGGGGTTGGTCTCTTGTCCCAGGCAACTAGTGACAGGACAAGAGGTCATGGTACAAAGTTGTGCCAGGGAGGTTTAAGTTAGATATTAGGATGCACTTCCTCACAGAAAGGGTGATTAGGTACTGGAATGGACTGCCCAGGGAGGTGCTGGTGTTGCCATCACTGGAAGTCTTTAAGAAAAGATTGGATGTGACACTTGGTGGCATGGTTTAGCTGCTGTTGTGGTGTTAGGTCACAGACTGGACTTAATGATCTCAGAGGTCTTTTCCAGCTTCAGTAATTCTGTGATGCAGTGACTCTGGATCTAACATCTAGCAGACATAATGCTGATCTTTCAATTATTAAAATTTCCTTGTGTAAATTATACAGGATCTCATAAGAAACTTTTTAAAGTCAGAATTGATTGTTGTGTATCAAGGTATGCAAGATTCTTGAGCTCCAAAAGAGAGTCAACAGGGCATAGTTAGACACTTAGTGCCATGGTCTGGTTGATTGGATAGGGCTGGGTGATAGGTTGGACTGGATAATCTTGGGGGTCTCTTCCAACCTGGTTGATTCTATGACTCTATGATTAAATAGCCAGCCAAAGAGAAAGGGACTCTTTCAGTTAAGCCTCTGTACTGAGATCTAAAGCCTTATTTACTATGAGGTAACTATATTTACAGTGTGACCAGATGACTTTAAAATGCTATAACCCTAAAAATTTCTGGGTTTATCCATTTTATCTTTAATAGAATAATCATCCAGCAGAATTACAAAATATTTGTTTTCTGGTCTTACCTCAGCCTCAGAATACCTTGTGAACATCTTTACATTTCTATGTGTCTCAGCTTCCTCATGTTTAAAACAGAGTGATAGCTCTTCACCAACTGAGAGATACTTGTCAGGTTCATCACTGGTTGGTAGATGTTTTTTTGTGACAATCACCATAGTATAGTACAATAAAAACAAATACTGGGAAGATTAAAGATTATGCAGCTTTTGGTTGAAGAGAACCCTGGTGAATGTCCCTGATACATGGCACTGGTATCCTATTGCTAAAATACATTTTAAATATAAAAAAGATTGAATACAAACAGTATCAAAGTGATTGATCAACACTTTTAAAAAGAGAATTAATTTTTCTTTAGTGAAAATTTCCTGAATCAAGGAATGATTCACTTTAAATGTCATAGTATACAATTTCAAACAATAAATTAAACTATAAATAAACTTTCAATTTCAGTTGAAAGCCCACATACTTTTCTGCTGCTAATGAAGAGATACTGCTTTTTACATGAATAGCAGTCAATAACAATGAAGTTTTGCTTTATTTGCTCTTTGGCAGAACAAGTGTATCTTCTGTGTATTTCACTTCTGGGTTTCACACTTTGGTTTTGGCTTTGCAATTTTGAATGGGAGTTCAGAGTCTTTGTTTGACGGTCTTCATATAATAAGCGATATACCAAATGATCTTCATTTGATGGTGCAGTTTGGGGTGAGAGATGGCTCAGGGACCAATGACTAAAAGCATAAAATCTAAATAATTCTAACGTAGTACTTTTTCTTGATCCTCAGAAGATAACTATAGAATTGTGGGTTTTTTCTGCTAAGGCATAGCTGAGGTGTAAGAAACATTAACAATGAGGAGGGCTTTAGGTCAGGATCACTCTACATCATAGATGGCATTATCTGCTGATTACCTGAGCTGAAAACTGCTGAAAACTAATCCTTTTTGTGCCCTTGTCAGTGGCTTTGGCCTAGAGTAATAGAAAATCAGCTTTACCTGAGTCAGATAATCATTATAAAATGAATTTTGTTCTTGACTCACAGAAATAATTGGGAGAAAAATATATTTGATAGGTGTGATGGATATTATTTTAAGTTAAAGCTTACTGAGATGTATAAAACACTAAGTGCTGCTGGTAATCGAGCAGCTCTGTGCAACTGTAAATTAGCTGCTTGAATTGAAAATAGATGATTACTGAAAGCACTTTTTCCCCCTAGAAAACTTGCTGTTCTTCTTTTCCTTAGCATTCACAAGGGGCATTCAGTTAATCATACTGAGGTCTCTCCCTTAGTGCTGCAGTAGCTGATTACCCAGCAGGAGGTGCAGTTCCAGCAGGGTAAGTCAGAATGGTGTTGGTCGTTCCCTGGGGAGGGACATCCTGTAAAAACACCAAGGTTGAGAACTGTCATATTCACAGCAGTAGGTGCGTTTTCCTCAGAAATTAATGGAGCAAGCTGGGCAAAAATGTTTTTAAACTACATCTTCCCTAGAGTAAGATGCAAATTCAAAGCTCTTTTGAAGCATTGGAATGAAAGTTGAAGATAAGACTTTTTAGTTTTTGACATTGATGATATAGGCAACATTAGCACTAGCACTGCGAATATTAAATTGAAATTGAGGATAAGTGGGACAAATGTTATTCAAGAAGCTCCCAATTGCAGACATAACTATTTCAGAGCTATTTTAACTAAGGTGCTTTTAATGATGGTTGTTATTATTGTGGAATACCTGTCAGAGATTTTCTTCCTTCATTTTTTTAATTAGTCAATTAAAAATGGTAGGTATTTTCCTGAAACCAGGTTATTGAAAGCGATTTTGCCATCCAACAAAAGAGGGTTTGAAAAAAGAGTGAAGCTTTTGAGGTGCAGAATGTGGGTTTTTTCAGCTGCAATCTGTGAGCTGTTCAGCAGCAAGACACAATTCTAGTCTGCTATCTCAGTTGTAGGCAATGCAGCACAAAGTGATTGTGATCTGCTTACAGAAATATTTTACAGAAACATTGAGCATCTTGTTTGCTCTGTCCTCTTGAACAAAAACATGAGAAAGGACTATTTACAATACATGGTTTCTACAGATTTTTCTACTAATAGAGTGAGATAAATCCTCATGGGTTGTCTGTAATAGATTACATAAAACCTGAACAACCTGGTCCCAAGTTCCCTCTCCCACATGTTTTGAGCTCCTGTGGTCTTGCCCTCTTTGCTCCAATTCAGTGTTACTTTCTTTGTCATTCTCATTTGATTCCTGTGGAAGCTCTTACACTATTACCACCAGGTTGTAAGAGCATGAATGGCCAGAGTGAAATTCACCTAGCTTCATATATTTTCTTATGTGGTAAATACCAGAAACCTTGATAGGAGTTGAAACAAAATGTGGGGGAAATAGTAGAAAAGGGGGGGAAGCTGGGGGATGGGGTGGGAGTGGGGGGTGGTGGAGAGGGGCGGAAATTCCTTTACTTTCTTTTTAGTATGCAGTAATATCCAGCAGGCCCTGCTTAGCCCAACTGGCAATCCATTCCCTAAAACAAAATTTAAATTGTCACTGACAATGTGCAGAGTCCCTTTTTTTGTTGTTTTCATTTATGCAGATTTTCATTACATCAGTCCAGCATTCACTATCAAATAAATCCTATTACAAAGTCAAATCTATAGTTACACTAATGACCTTTAAAATTATTCTAGTATGCTCTATAAGTCATTAACTTTCATAAAACATTACTCCCAGTGTCATTTGTCACCATATTGTTGGAAAATTTTTTATCTTTTTATTTAATGTATACACATATCTGATAAAACATAAATTAAGCCCTCAGTATTAGATATCTTTCTTAATAGCTCTAATGTCCTATTTCTGCATAGTATACCTAAAATGTTTTTATATCCATAAGGAAAACACAGTCTGATACTTCTACAAAACAGGGACAAGATGTGAGATGACAGATGTGAAAGGTGACATCAATTAGGAGTTCTCTGTCGCCAAACAGTATATAAATACTGGTGTCATATCTCCAACAGTCAAGTGACAGGGCCTTCATTGTTCTTTAATAGGACCCAGTTGTTTATGAACATATGGGAAGCTATCTTATTATTAAAATTTTTCTTCCCTAGTCATCTTAATTCTGCCAGATTGTAAATTATGCAGCCAGAGTGAATTAGAGTTAACTCACTATTTCCAGACATTCTGAGAGACTTGTTCAAGAAATTAACCTAGGAGTTTTCTAGCTTCTCTCCAAACATTTTGCCAGGTAAATTCATTGCATACTTCCAGCAATGCGCTTAAGGACAAATATATTTTAAAACCCAGTGCGAATTGACAGGAGATTGATATGTTGAAACAAAAAAGATCTTAGCAGGCAGGAGATCTCAAATATCTAATCAGCCCATTCACACAGGGAGACAGGTCCCAGTCAAAACTCTAGACTGAAAATTCCCTAGACTCTGGCCTGCTGTTCCGCAACGCAGACCTGAGCCAAATTTTACAGTCTGAGATAATTTCTTTTAACACCTTCCAATTAGTTCTGATTTCAGTTGTAAAATAAATGTTGTATTGTTACCTACACTCACATTAAATATGCACTTTTACGCTGATTTGTATGGTAAAAGAGTATACCCTTCCTGACAGCAACGCCCTTTAATATATTGCAGTGTTTAAATTTAGATATTTGAGGCTCCCACTAGACAACAAGTTATTAAAACATCTGCCTTTCCATAAGCCATTCTGTTCTCTGCCATTCCACATGTCCTTTTCTACTTCACCAGGCAAAATTGCCCAATCTAAATTTCAGCTCAAGTGTTTGATGGCTTTCACGCTGAGCTCAAACTGTTAGTGCTTCCCTGAGAGAATAGAATTGAAATGGGATTTAATCTAAAATAACAAAATAGAATAAAGGTTTTACATATAAATAAGTAATGCCCTGCATATTTTTATGCACACTTTTTTTTCCCCTGGATTTTTCATGCAGTGAAATTAAATGTTAAAATGCAGAGATAACCCAAAAACTGACAGAAAAGAATGTCAATGCATGTTTCCTGTGTGCTCAATTAATGTCTATCCTAAAGTATATTTTAATTCAAATCCATAATAGCTCTCACTACAAAACATATTGCAGAAAGGGTATTAGTATTGCTACCTTTGTCTCAGAAAACTGGGTGCTTACCTTTTTTATTTATTTTTTTTTTAGCAGTGGTATTTTTTTTAATGGCATTCCAAAGCCATTACAGGCATGCTGTCTAGCATTTTGTGTAATCATAGTTAGGGGTTTTATATGTTTGATGTTCATGGAGGTTTCATATTTTGAGCTAGATTTTTAGTCACAGAATGTGAGCAATTCATGTTATAATAATAAAACAAAATTATGAACTACTTGCTAACAATAGATATTTCAGTATTTAATGATGAGTTACTACAAAAAATATTCTGGACTCCTACAGTAAAAATTATGGGATTGATTCCTGCTGCTAACTAAAATCATGCGTTTGATAAATGAAACAGAGCAGGGTCAAACTGTTGTTGCTTACCTTGTCACATTTTCCACATCTAGATAAATGACCATTAATCACAGCTTCTAAGATAACAAAGGGTTTAGTTTTGTTATCTCCCTTGTAACAATGAAGGCTTACCGCATACTGCGGAGCAGCACCACCAGAAGTTTCAGGGAAGTGATTAGTCCTTTGTGCTCAGGACGCGTCCAGTAATGTCCCCCAGCTGCAGGAGAGAATAATAAATGATATAATGTACAAAGAGAAGCTGAGGAAGGCAGTTTTATTCAGCTTGCAGAAGAGAAGGCTAAGAACAGGTCTAATTACTGGTTTCTTCTGTATCGTGGCGGAGAACATGGAAATGCATCTCAGAGATGTACAGTAGAGGAAAAGAAGTGATGGACAGAAGGAAAGAAAGCTTCAACTGGTGTAAAGAATTTTTTTTTCCTTCCCAGCAGTGAGGGGTTAAGCTGTGGAACGGGGTTCCTCAGACATCCCAGACTACACTGGACAAAACACTGGGAAACATCATCACTTTGGAGTAGATTATTGGGCTAGATGACTTTCAGAGATCTCTTCCAACCTAAACTACTCTGAGATTCTATTCTGTGATTCATCCCACAAATTAATTGCTAAAAAAAAGTCTTTGAAACCCAAAATTTTCACCTCAGGATTCACACCATCTTCAGTTACTGATTCCCTTTTTCACTCAATGCTTCTATTCTGTAATGTAAACACTGGAAACTATTTATCTTCATGGGATTTAGTCTATACAGTTCTAATTATACCAGCACAGAATGTTGTAGGTTGGAAGGGACCTCCATAGATTATCGAGTCCAGTGTAGGGTAGTCCACACAGGAATGCATCCAGGTGGGTTTTGAAAGTCTCCAGAAAAAGAAATTCCACAACCTTTCTGGGCAGGCTGTCCCGGTGCTCTGTCACCCTCACTGCAAAGAAGTTTCTCCTCATGTTGAGGTGAAACCTTCTGTGATCAAGTTTGTATCCATTGTTCCTTGTCTTGTTTCTGCACGCTACCAAAAAGAGATTGGCCCACTCCACTTGACACCTGCCCCTCAGATATATATAGACATTGATCAGATGTCGTCTCAGTCTTCTCTTCTCAAGACTAAACAGCCCCAGGTCTCTCAGTTTCTCTTCATAGGAGAGGTGCTCAAGTCCCCTCATCATCCTCGTGTCTCTCTGTTGGACTCTCTCCAGCCAATCCCTGTGTCTCTTGAACTGGGAAGCCCTAAACTGGGCACAGTATTCCAGGTGCAGACTCACCAGGGCAGGGTAGAGGGGTAATGGTATGCTATAACCCTCAGATATCATGGACACCATACAGTAATATGAAAGCAAGCTTTAAGCACAACAGAAAGCTTGTCATTTTCCCAGGTTTTCAAAATGGGCATAATTTTAGGAGACTGAATGCTTGCCTGTGCCCTATGTGACCTGACATCTGTGCATGTATATGTCCAAAACACTGACTTCTAAATTTACTACGCTTAGGTGTTTTCCATATCACTTAGACATGAGTTGAAACTTGTGTGTCAAACAGGCATGCTTCCTTTAAACTGGATGAACTGCATATCTGAATATTCCAATTCCAAACAGCTGTAACCTTAGGAGGAATAACAAAAATAAAATTCTCAGTTTAATTTCACTGCTTCCTATGACAGGCTAAAATCATAAATTCTTTACCACCCAAAGTAGCAGAGCATTTTCACAAAAGACTGACACTTGTTAATAAGCTGATCGTGAGCTGCCATTAAACTTTACACCGTGCAAGATTCACATTCAAATCATAGCTAAAATTTGCTGTCTCCCATTTCACCAGAAAAACAATTTTGAAATCAAATCTTCTACATTAAAACACTGATCAGTTGTCAAAGTATGAGTCTATACCATGGCCCTTTCATTAGCTTTTAGCTAATCAGACTGTTTAATCATGCTTTTTTTTCATGGAAAGAATAAATTTTACAGAACACAAATAAATTATCTTAAGCAGAATTGTGTCCCAGAAGTTTTTGTAATTTCCTCATTTAACCTAAATTCCAGAGCTGAAAATGTGAAGTTATTTGCAGTTTAGAAAGTAAAATCCAAGTCATGGCATAGAATAGAATAAACTAGGTTGGAAGAGACCTTCAAGATCATTGTGTCCAACCTATCATCCAATCCACCTAATCAACTAAACCATGCAACCAAGCACCCTATCAAGTCTCCTCCTGAACACAGGTGTTCAAGAGGGAATTGGACGTGGCACTTGGTGCCATGGTCTAGTTATGAGGTCTGTGGTGACAGGTTGGACTCGATGATCTTTGAGGTCTCTTCCAACCTTGGTGATACTGTGATACTTCCAATGATGGTGACTCCACCACCTCCCCAGGCATCTATTACTTCTGTGAATTGTAACAGGTAGACATTTATTTAATCAGTCATTAATATTTCCCACTCATCCTTACTCAAGGAGAGATGGTTCTCCTTGTCTAAATGAGTAAGCATGGGAACCAGAGCAGTAGATTCCCAAGAGGGAATAGCTTCTCCTGTCCACTAGAATGCAACATGAAGGAAAGCTGTTACAAAAAAGGGCCTCTTATGAGACATGAAGACAATTATTAGACTACTTCTTATAATTTCTACAGTATTTCCTACATTTAACAGTGCACTATACAGGCAAGTACACTATATCACAGTATCACAGTATAACTAAGGTTGGAAGAGATCCCAAGGATCATCAAGTCCAACCTGTCCCAACAGACCTCACGACTGGACCATGGCACCAAGTGCCACGTCCAATCTCCCCTTGAACACCTCCAGGGACGGTGACTCCACCACCTCCCTGGGCAGCCCATTCCAATGACGAATGACTCGCTCAGTGAAGAACCTTCTCCTCCCCTCGAATCTAAACCTCCCCTGGCGCAGCTTGAGACTGTGTCCCCTTGTTCTGGTGCTGGTTGCCTGGGAGAAGAGACCAACCCCCTCCTGTCTACAATTACCTTTCAGGTAGTTGTAGAGGGCAATGAGGTCACCCCTGATCCTTCTCTTCTCCAGGCTAAACAATCCCAGCTCCCTCAGCCTCTCCTCATAGGGCTTGTGCTCAAGGCCTCTCCCCAGCCTTGTTGCCCTTCTCTGGACACCTTCAAGTGTCTCAATGTCCTTCTTAAACTGAGGGAATACAGGTAGTATAAATACACCTTTCTTGTTGTTTTTTTTTCCTCCTGGAAAGTGTCATGAGTAATTTTTTTCTTATGTATTGTGGGCTTTTTGTGGCTTGGCCCATGTATCTGACTTGTGCAAAACTCCAGATTCAGTGAAATATCATTTCCTTTGCAGTCAGTAATTTAACATTCTAGTGGGCTTCAGAGAATGGTTTGGTTTTCCTCATGTGAAATGTCTACATAGGGCAAGCATAGTAAATTACTTACTACGCTTGGCTACCATGCTCAGTTGACAAAGCTGAGCTAAAGTATTATTACCTTTCTTGATGACATGAAGTCATTAAAACACTTCTCTGTGGTTTGATGTATAATTTTAATGCTTGCAGGAAATAAGAGTTTTAGAAAGTGTGGTGCTGTCAGCTTGTGTATTATCAGACAGCCTGTGTCTACAGACTGCCTTGGTAGCTCAACTTTGTGAGGCTGTGGTGGTTTGAGCCTTAACTGGGCCTTAAAAGCTCAAATGGGGGCAAGGCTGAGAACCCTTTCCCTGGTTCCCTCCTCCTCTTCCCCAGCAGAGAGAGAAAAAGGAAGGGAGGGGAGCAAATCCACCAAGAAATAATTTGGGTTTGGCTTGGAAGTAGAGAGGCAAAGATTTTTTCTTTAAACAGTATGTGTGTGTGTGTGTGTATATATATATATATATATATATATATATATATATATTTATGTAACAATGACAGGCAAGGTTCACAAGGGTAAGGAACAAGGATGGATGGGAGAAGGAAAAGAAAAGAAAAAAAATAAAATATGAGATACAGAACCACTCCTTTGCAAAGTGTGGAAGCAGCAGGAAAGAGAGCAAGGGCTGCAATTCTCCTCCCTCTTATACCCCTGCTGGACAAGAGGCAGGAGAAGTGGAACAGACCAAGTCAGTTTCCCAGGGGAGAAAACACACCCCAGGGAGGGGAAAAAAGCCAAAACAAAAAACTCCATGAGCCCTCCCCCCCCGTTTTTTTTCCAGGATGGGCATAGCCCACCACAGAGGCATCGAGACTTTAAAGACTTCATAAAATGTGTTTGGAAAAAAACCCACTAAAACCACAACTGTAGTAAGGTATTTGGTGTCATATTTGTATTTCTGGTAGAAATTACAATAATGAATATTATTCTTGAAGTAGGATTATTTACCTCTGAATTCTTTTTCTAGTTTTGAGTTTATTTTCCACATCTATCAAATACAAAATCACACAAGAAACCACTGATTTCTTTAATCTGCATCCTTTCTGAACCTTCCTGAAAATATGCAATTTTTTTCATTATCTTTTGATCATTTTTTATTACTCTGAAGTAGCTGTATTCATGAAGAATAAAGTGTAAAAAATTAGACACTGCTTTCATGAAGTTTTTAAGGACATCTTAAGACTACTAATATAATTTTTAGCGCTGTATATTGAAACAGCAGTAGCAGGTGAGTAGAAAACTCACAATAATTGTATGTGACCCTCAATATAGGCATTTATTTTCTTAAAATCATAGAATCAGTCAGGGTTGGAAGGGACCACAAGGATCATCTAGTTCCAACCCCCCTGCCATGGGCAGGGACACCCCACACTAGATCAGGCTGGCCAGAGCCTCATCCAGCCTGGGCTTAAACACCTCCAGGGACGGGGCCTCAACCACCTCCATGCACAACCCATTCCAGGGCTTCACCACTCTCATGGTGGAGAGCTTCTTCCTCACATCCAGCCTGAATCTCCCCACCTCCGGCTTCATTCCATTCCCCCTAGTCCTATCACTACCTGACATCCTGACAAGTCCTTCCCCAGCCTTCTTGTAGGCTCCCTTCAGATACTGGAAGGCCACAATTAGGTCACCTCGCAGCCTTCTCTCCTCCAGACTGAACAGCCCAAACTCCTTCAGTCTGTCCTCATAGGAGAGGTGCTCCAGCCCTCTGATCATCCTTGTGGCCCTCCTCTGGAGATGCTCCAGCACGTCCATATCCCTCTTTTAATAGGGGCTCCAGAACTGGAGGCAGTACTCCAGGTGGGGTCTCACCAGAGCTGAGTAGAGGGGGAGAATCACCTCCCTTGACCTGCTGGCCACACTTCTCTTGATGCAGCCCAGGATCTGATTGGCCTTCTGGGCTGCAAGAGCACGTTGAGAGCTCATGTTGAGCTTCTCATCCAACCTAGCATATTGCCCATTTCCCAAGTTTTGTTAATATCCTGTTGATACAGTGCGTATTTGAAGCCTAATGAAAGTCCACAAACTCCCAATTATTTTCAATTTTGCTCTTGTTTGATTAGAGTGCTGTTGTCTGTAATTTTTAGACTTTTTTATTTTTTTTTAAATCTTCAAAGGGCATGATTCATGCCTTGAAAACGGGTTGTTTTGTGTTTCCCAGCACTGCTTTTTTTTTATCCCTGCCAGTTATAACCTGATAACCTGATTTCATACTGTGCTTTAGCACAACAATACAGTCATCAAACTAAAGCAACGCAGTAAGTGGGCACATTAGCCATCATTTTGCTTGATCACTTGGGAGAGATTAAGTTTATTCATTTTCAGAACAGATAATGAAATATTTAAAACATGCTAGAGTAAATGTGGCGGCATTTTGAAACTCTGACATGCTCTTTGCCACGGCAGTGTACTGTAGACTGTACGTGTAGGACTCTTCTGCAGATTTGGGGGAAATTTCTGCGGGGTTTTTTTTTTTCCTCAGGCTCATTTGCATTTAGTTTATCTAAAGTGAAATCCATTCAATTTTATTGAACTGTAATTCTGGTAATTTACAATATTTACATGCTGTGGTTAGATTGAAATCAGTCCTTAATTCAAATTCAATCTAAATTTACAGCATAGTAATTAGGGCTTTGTAACTTACACTAGGGGCCTATTGATTTAATGAAAAACTTAACCTTACAGTAAGTGTTTAATTAGTTGCTGCAGTAGATTCTGCGCTGTCCTAAATTGTGGACTTTAGAGAGTTAGGTACTAATTTAAAATACATTACTATATAAAGATCAGAACTATTTTTTAAAAGAGCTTGTAGCCCTACAGATGAACTAATTTCTCAGCCTTTGAAAAAGGATAACAGAAAAAGGCAGTAACGAAAGCAATTGCCTACCCTACCTGAAATCAGGTAAAGCCATGCTGGGTATCTTGGAAATTACAACCCACCTTGGTAAAATATTGATTTTAAAAGGTAAATAGCAACAACAAAAAAGTCAACAAGGTTTTCCTCATGGGAATTTTCACCAGGAGATAAAATTTGAAATATGACTACATGCTGAAGGTGTCCTCTTAAAACTGAAATATAAAATCTAACTGTAAAACCCAGTATGTTTGTATTCATAACAGAACAGGTGTGTGACAGAAAAAAATATTCTATACTCATAAATTCGTATTTTCCTTTACAAAGTACTTAAATGTAGTAAGCATTTGTAGAAACCCTAGTCCTAACCCAGACCCTAACCCTAAATCTAACCCTAACCCTAATTTCTACACTTCCATAAAATACCTCAATCTAGATCCGTCCCATAAATTTGCAGATTAAGACAGAATGCATTGCCAGCAGCTGCAGTTGTTACCGTGTCTTGGTATAGCATGGACACTAAGTCACAAGCTGGAAGTGACTCTCTTATTCTCCAGATCTGCCATTAACGTTTTGTCTTGACTGTCCACTGTAACAAATTACAATGCATCAGCAATGTGTCAATACACACTTACCTCGAACCCCTTGCCAGTAAGTTTACCTTTCTTTTATTGGTTAGTAAAGCATCCTGGAACAGCACTAGCATTATAGGTTTTTTTTGCCTTGCTGTCCCTGTGTGTGTAGCCTCTGATAGAGTATTTTGCAGCAGGTACCCCTAATATGCACATTTTTGCTGAGCCATTTGATATCCATAGAGGATCATCTAGAAGGTCATAATGAATTTCAGTAATTATGATTCTACTTTATATTTGCCTAATCAACCTGATTTCATCACTCATTTGCACCGTACACTTGATTACCTGGGGAAAGCAGAAGCATGTTCAGCCAAGTGTCACTATACTATATTACATGTACATAGAGACCAAACCAAGGATCCATAAATTTGGCATTCCTTGGCTTTTTTAAAGGCCTTTTCTTAAGAGACTGGATAATTTTGGCATCTAAGAAACTGATCCAGTAATCCATCTTGGTCATTTGCTTCCCTTCTCAGTTCCTGTAACAAGAGCACAGATGCATCTGCTGTTCCTATTTGTTCTGTCCAAGAACTGTGCCTTCAGGGACCTTGAGAGGCGTAGGTAAAAAGAGATAGGTGAAGGTAACTGAAGATCACAAGCCTGAATTCCCTCCATTCCCTTCCTATTCTCTATGCATGCCATGAAATACCATTAGGACCTAGCTCAGTCAGTGGCAGTACTGTGGAAGCTATTGCAGCAGATCTGAATATAAAACAGTGATAGTTTGCGAAACTGTATGTTATCGGTGACAAAAATAAAAAAGGAGTAGGAAAGTAATCTGCAAAACCTTTCTGCAGAAAATTACGCTTCTTTCCTAACACTTAGTAACAAGACAATTGTCAAATAAAACATTTTTTTCAAAGGATAGATGGGAAATATTCTTTGTAGTAACAAAGTGAAGCAGGATAGATACAGTAATAACTTAATAATCACAGCCCAGCCGTGGAGTAGTATACAGCTATGATGCTGAGGCTCAGAAGAAGTAGGGTTTTTTCCCAGTTTCACAGGTCATCTGTAGTTATCTGAGTCAAGTAAGTTCTCTAACCGGTTTCATAGAGTGTAATGGAATAGAAGCAGTGAAGCTGGCAGTTGTAGATGTAAAATTTTTGTTCTGTTCCAGGAATTACACTTCCCCATGATAAGATCCTTTAACTGTTCTGGTTGGACATCTCTGCTGACCTGCCATCGTGCTGAGCAAGGCCTGGTATGAAATTCAATTTCAATATATTTCTGATAAACATACTTTTTACAGAATTCAACTAAACTACATGTGTGTTGTGATTAAAACTGATAATAATTTTACTTAATTTCAAATATACTGGGGTTTTTTTCTGAAGTAATAGAATTCTCTTACTGGTGTCTGTTATGCTGGTCATAACTTTTCAGGCCGTTCCATGTTCCTACATCTGTACTATTTCTCTGTGAGATTTTTACACAAAAGCCATGGAGCTAAGAAATCTGCTATAGTGATATTTTGTCTCTTCTAGTAAGGAAAGGGAAGGAAATTCATTTCATTGTTTGCTTTTTTTGCTTTCTGGTGAAGAAAGGAGGTCAGGTATTGGGACTCCCTTAATATTTACTGTAAAAATAAATAATATCCAATCTTTATGCTTCTAATCAAAAGCAGCAATCAAAATACATGAAAGCTGTTTACTTTCCTGTACTCATTGGGTAAAGCAAAAATAGAAAGTAAATGTTTTGGTTCTGGTCTTCGTCTTTATCAGAATACACTGCTTGGTAGTCCAGGGAGGTCCCCACTGACTGGAAAAAGGGAAACATAACTCCCATTTTCAAGAAGGGAAAGAGGGATGACCCAGGGCACTATAGGCCAGTCAGTCTCACCTCTGTGCTTGGTAAGATCATGGAGCAGATCCTCCTGGAGGCACTGCTGAGGCAGAAGAATAACAAATTTACCTGGAGCACAAGTGGAGTTCCTCAGGGATCAGTACTGTGACCAGTCTTGTTTAACATCTTTGTTGGTGACGTGGACATGCATTGAATGCACCCTCAGCAAGTTTGCTGATGACACTAGGCTGTGTGATGCAGCAGACACATTGGAGGGAAGGGATCCACCCAGAGGGACCTTGACAGGCTGGAGAGGTGGGCCCATGGCAACCTCATGAGGTTCACTAAGACCAAGTGCAAGGTCCTGCATCTGGGTCAGGGCAATCCCAAGCACCAATATAGGCTGGGCAGCGACTGGCTTGAGAGCAGCCCTGAAGAAGAGGGCTTGGGGGTGCTGGTGGATGAGAAGCTCAACATGATCCAGCAGTGTGCACTTGCAGCCCAGAAAGCCAGTCACATCCTGGGCTGCATCAAGAGAAGCATAGCCAGCAGGTTGAGGGAGGTGATCTTTATCATTGTATGAATAAGTCTGCATGGTGTCACACCAAACACCTTCTATATTCAGAAAAATAAATGCCTTCTGCCTGAATTAGCACTACAATGGTGACACTCACCACCATCAAAAACAGGTCAGGGTTTTTTCCAAAGAAAGGAAAAGGAATACAGTACCTGAAGATTATTAACCCATCTCAAGTAGAGTACTGTGCTGCACGTGTGTGCACAGCAGTTTGCAGCAGTAGACTCAACACATTCAAGTCTGCACATTTTTGGTTTTCCTGCATAGAGGTGTCAAATTAGAAGCCACATTACCAATACCTCTGTAAGTTGATGATTCATATTCCCAAGAATAAAATAAATTATCTGGAGGATTTCTTTTTCCTAATGATTCATAACTTCTGGAATATGGTCTTTTAGGAAACCATGGAAGTTAAAGGTAATTTTCATTAACCATGAAACTGATTAATTTTGGCAGATGGCCAAAGTGATAGTCTGGTTTTCAGGACAAGAGAAGACAGAGGTTGTTTAAAGGCTTTTTTGTTTCTTCAGTCTCCAAATTTACTGGAATAGAGAATACAGATGCCTTTGTCAGGGTACACAATACATTTTTTTGGAGACAACAAATCATTCTGTCATTAGGAAGTCCATAACTAGAGCCATAAAGTAAAAAGTAAGGAAAAGCTTCTCAATGCTTCTCATGTTGTCAGTGTATTTCAAGGTATGTGTGTAATCTGTAGGGAAATTTTTGTCTGCAAATAGAAGACCAACAAAAGTCCCCACAAACACACGGCAACAACTACAAAATTATTTGGACCAAAATAAGAAAAGTTTATAATTTCACACCTCAGAAAAAAAAAAAAAATCCAGGTTCATGCCATGACTGCCCATGACTTTGCACAGTTCATGCTGTCACAGCATGCTCTCTGGTTTCGAAAGGTTAATCACAGCCCAGTATATGCTGAAAGGAAAGGAAAGGAAAAGTGATACGGGACATTTCAGGTTTCTATTATCCTACTTTCTCTCAGTCTTTAAGGCTTACGGCTGCCAATTTTTTTCATATCTAACACATCTGTACTGAAACAGAAGTATTTTTTAATAGAGATTAAAAATTGCCCAGAATCTTGCAAAATGATGTGTTCTTCCTAAAACAAAATAGCCCTGCGTCTTTTGTGATGTTTTCATGTAAGGCACAATTCAGAAAAAAGGGAAAGGGAAGGCACTCCACTTTGCTGTGTTTTCTCCTCTGTGGTCTGATCAGGTTGCATACTCACATTTTGGAGTAGCAATTCCATTTCCTTCTCTTCCAGCTCAGAAGAGATCTAAATAGTTATCTGCTCATTCCAGATGAATACTCTGACTCCAGAGTTTGCTAGTGTCAGTTGCTCTTTACCTTCACCTGTTGCTTTCATCCCTGCTGCTGAGTGAATGTAAACTGACTATGGATGAGTGCCTTAGCTACAAGCTGAACTTTGTATTAGTCTATGTATGTAGGTGTTCTTCATAAAATTAAAAAGAATTAAATAATATAATTAAATTTGCAAAACAAAAGAGCCTTATCCCAAACCTGTTGTAACCTTTCAGACTAGGTATGATCATGCACCATAGCTATACTTAGATCTGACAAGTGAGACAGTATGACTTATGCCATTCCTATGTCTTTGGTGTAGTGGGGGAATTTACTTGGTATTATCCAGCTTATTTGCAAACCCCAGGTCCTGTTTGTTGTTTGTCTTCTTTCATTATGCAGTTTTATAATGGGGTACCCTGCAGTAACCTTCATGTTCTAGCCTACAAAAATATATGGGCTTTGTACACAAGGTTTGGGAATTTTATTTGTTGTGATTTCAAATCATACTGTCTGTGAAGCAAAGTGCCCTTGATGTCATAATGTTGGTGTCGTTCTCAAGAACACTGCTCTGTGACTGGAGAAAGGATTTTTTTCTTTATAAATGGATCGTTACAGTAACAGACATAATAAAACTAACATGCCCTTCTGCTACTGCCCACCCTTCCCTCAAAAGTACACATCAGTGTGGTAGGAGAATGAAAACAAATGTGATATGATAGGTTGAGAGAATATGGGTATATAATTCCTGGCTTGATAGTTTTCATCAATAGTTATGTAATTCTCTTTCTTTTCTAGTACAGGAATGTTCTGTTTATATTCACATTCAGCAAGTCAAAGACAGGGAAAATGTAACAGTTTCTCTACCTTAAAGCATAACAGATGCTTTCCTAACTTTCTACACGATCATGGGATTTCTGCTTTAGTGGCACCAAAAATAAATGTGATCAAATTATAAGAGTGCTTTACCCTCCACTTTCAAATTTGTGCCACTTCTGCTCAAGGCAGAATCAGCATACTTGAAAGTTCAATTCACATAGTAGCAAAAAAGGTAGAACTATTGCAGAGCAGCTCACTGTTCATCTTATGATAATTGTCAGCTCTTTTTGAACATCTTTTGCATATTCCATGAATTCCCACATGGTATATATACATATATATATATATATGTACATATATTTATATATTCCCATGCATTTCCAGTACCTTTGCTCTTATAGTGGCATAATGACTAAAAAGACATTGTAGTATTTAAAATTTCATGAAGAATTTTGGTTCACACAGTGAAATTTTTAGAACTTACCTGTAGAATAAAACATAGCTGAAATCATACCTCCCAAGACATGTTTTAAAAGCAATTAGTATTTATTATTATCCACCATATTTGCACCAAACATCCAAACTCAGTGCAAAAGGGTTTTTTTTCTTGTTCTTTCATCAACTTTCCTTCAGTTGTATAATGCCCTCTCATTAACATACTATAGGGAGCTGAGGGTGGGAAATCATGTTAGAATTTTTACCAGTTGAATCTTTTTCATGCAGGCTACTTTGTGCACTCCCAGAGGTATGCAATTCTTAAAACCACAAAGGTTTCTGATAAACATTCAGATAACAAAAAGCTTGCTAAATTCATTTTATAATCTCATTAATCTGTAACTGTCTTTCCATTTCTGTTTGGAGAATGGCTGAGGGTGTCACCATGCTGCATTGCTTAAGTATTATCATGTTTGCTCGACTTTATTGCTCTCTACAACTACCTGAACGGAGATTGTAGCCAGGCGGGGACTGGTCTCTTCTCCCAGGCAACCAGCACCAGAACAAGAGGACACAGTCTCAAACTGTGCCAGGGGAGGTTTAGACTGGATATTAGGAAGAAATTCTTCATACAGAGAGTGATTGCCTATTGGAATGAGCTGCCTGGGGAAGTGGTGGAGTCACCATCACTGGAGGTGTTTAGGAGGAGACTCGATAGGGTGCTTGGTGCCATGGTTTAGTTGATTAGATGGAGTTGAATGATGGGTTGTACGTGATGATCTTGAAGGGCTCTTCCAACCTGGTCTGGTCTATTCTATTCTATTCTATTCTACTCTATTTCTTGATGTGAATAGCTGCCAATATCTGTGTTGTTGGGGGTTTTGGGTTATGGTGGGGTTTTTTAATATATTTTGTATGTAGTTCATGTTTTGGAAAGTTCATGTTATGGTCACTCAAGATTATAAGATATCAGGGGGATTTTGGTGTATTTTGGTTGGTTTTGGTTTTGGTTTGTTTCATTGTTTGGTTTTATTTGGTTTGTTTTTTAGGTGTATTCTTCTAGTTAGTAACTAAGGAAGAGTAAACTTTCAGTAAACATTGCTTACCCATCCTTTGCACAAAGTTAATCAAAAGTCTTATAAATCACAACTTTATTTATTACCTATCTCTTATTAATTTCCAGAGTACTGTAAATTTTTGTGTTGAAAATGTGCATCTGTAGCACATATTATGCCTGGAGCGTGTTTCTGCTCTATCCCAAACTGTTTTCACATCCACAATGTAGAAATATTATCCTGCCACTCAGGCAAGAACTTCAAGCAAACTCATTAGCACACCAGTTTACTTCTGTATCAACATTCATCATCTCTTTGCAATGTTGGCAAATTCAAGCCATCTAACAAAGATGTCCCATCTACCCTGGCAGTGAGATTGCAAAGCCAGTTCCAGACAGCAAAAAAGAACACTGCTACAAAGGAAATGGGGATTTATAGTAATAATGAGGACACACCAAAGAGGTCTACACATATCCTATATGGTGGCAGTGTAGAAGCTAGATGGGAAGCAGTGTGAAAACATTTGCAGGATTAGAGATTTTAGTTCTCAATCTAGCCCACTTGTACAATGTTGGTTATGCAGAGATGAGTTCTCTTGATTCCTCTGTATGTCAGACTATTTACTTTGGGTTTTCCTGCCTCTCCAAGAACTAATAAGACAATTTTCCTTATTTATACCTGGTCCTAAAACAACCTTATCTAGTTAGAAAAGCAACCAACCATGCAGAAGACAACATATCTAGCTCTTAAAGCGTTGGGCTACAACATTTTTGGTTTATACACTATTCAGATGATTCAGCTGCTAAATTTTTACCAAGAATTTACCAATCTTTAGCAAGATTATGTGAGTTGAAATTCCCAGAGACTAGGATCATGTCCACATTTGTGCAGTTTTCAAAGGGTCAATGATAAAAATGCATGACACATCTCCTGAGTTATCAGTTGCCTACTTTACAGAATGGAGGGTGTCTGACAAACTTAATTATACGTATTGCTGCTTAATGATGAAGTGAAACAAGAATGTCTATTTTGTGAGGTTTTGCGAAGGTTCTTCAACAATGAGATAGTGCTAGCTTTTTAAAATGTTAAGCTCTTTCCTCAAAACTCCTTAAGAAAATGATGACAAATTTCTGAGCTAAAGAGAACCAGAACTCAGTCATTGCTCAAATAAGATAATGCCAAATAGAATAACATCTAGTTAGACCTCTAGACATATTCTTTACCTCCAGGATATTAACGAAAATTGATGAAGATGCGGAAATCACTCACATTTACAACACGTTCATCATTCTGAATGTGTTAGAGAAAGTGAGGGAAGGCAAATACTTATTAACTTTAATCGGTACTACATGCCCAGATGCTCTAGATTTGTGGTTCTGATTGATGTATCCCTCTCCATTCTTAAAATAGTTTAATTCACTGGCCCTTCCGTGGCAATCAAATCTCAGAAAAATCTTGCATGTCAGCAGCAAGAGTTTAGCACACACTATTTCGGTGAAATAATCTCTGAATTACTCAGTACTAGCAAAATAATGTACTGTGTTTTATAAATTTAAAAAATGTTCCCTAGGTTTTACCTAAAACAAAACAAAACAAAAATATTACTGGAAACACTAGTTGAAAATGTAAGAAGTGCATTTTAAGTATATTGCCCAGCAGATAGTGATATCTATATAACAAATGTAATCGGTGGGACTTCTTTGTTTAATTACATTTCAGCCCGAGCAGGGATTCTTGAAATGGTTTCTTACGTCACAGTTCTCAAATCTAACTCATTTGGGGTGCCTAGATTTTGATTCATGAGACACAAGGTCTGGAATTGGAGAAAAAGTTAATCTCGCATCTCTTGAAAATCAAGCCCTCTGAGACAACTGAAAATTAATTGCATCAAAACTATTTATTTATTTTTCAATAAGTATGTAGCTGTTTTATGTGCTTTTATTTAGTTTACCTGTACTTTAATACAATAATAGTTTTCACATATTGCTGTTGATGTTACCTTTAAGACTAATTATATCTGGGGCATTCTAAACATCCATTTTTATCGTTTTGCGTGCTATCTTTAAGAACTGATATCAAATTTCCCATGTGTAATGCCAGACACCATTGTCCTCTAAAGACATGGCTACAAAGATCTCTGGATATAATATGCCTGGGCTATAAGAAGTGTTTCAAGTTTGTCATAGGAAATGGTTTGACCTCAGGGACTCCATTGGCCCACCTAAGACTTCAATTTCCTGGGAAACAAGAACATCTGAAGATTGTTACTAGATAGCTAAGGCCCTATCAAGTTTATAAATTTTAACAATAGTACTATTTGATTAGCATGAAGGATTTTCCTGGTTTGTGTATTTTATTTAGGACAAGCTTCTTAGTGGAATTATTGCACCACCCATGTATTAAGTCTTTTCAGATTAATTGTTTGTATGTGACATAAATAGATGTTTCTCAGCACCCCACAGTTCTTGGGGGCAGTGCTTATATATAAGTGAAGAAGGCCATTTCCATTGTCACAAATACAGACATTTTCCATACACACAGCTGTAGCCACTGAGTGCAGGAAGAGCATGGATAGATATAGCCAATTCTTGCTATAAAACTGAAATGGGTATGATGACAATCAATGGCCACAGACCTTTTCATATAAGCCAAAGATGTTGACAGACAATTTGTGGAGAATAGTAAATTGAAAATATTCATAGGATACATGGCATTAGGAGGTCACTGAAGTTCTATAGTGTCGCGGTTACTGCCTTAGAGCAAGTTACAGTAGATCTTCAGTACCACATGATGGTCATTTTGGCATGTTATATGGATGTCCATAGTGATAGTAATTATTATAAGATCTTGTGCTTGCATATGCCATGTATAAACTGTGGAAGGGAAAAGACCTTTAAGAAAAAGTGTGGTAGGATTAAAAAAAAGAAGTGTGAGAAAGAAAAAGTATTTCAGTTCAGGACATCAATTAACACTGATTTGCACTGGAGTGCATTTGAAAGTGCATGCAATATTCACATGCCAAATGAATTCATTAAAGACCAGTGTGATTACAGTGAATGTCAAATGAATTAATAACAATGGGACCTTTAAGTGTTACCATTAATTTCACAGTGTGTTGCTGTTTTATACTTATGGGTTCTGAAGCTAAATGACACTCTACAGTTGCCCTAGTAGATTAATTGTGCATTAATAATCTATGGGTGGGCAAGCAATCTGGTGGGCACTCACATTTCATTGACACTTGGATACTAAATATCATCTTCATTTCCAGCTTTCAGTCAGGAAAGTCATTTTAGCTTTAAAACAGACTCACATCATTTCTCTATATTTAATTAGGATTCTTAAGGCAGCATTGAGCTTTTGTATTTTAGGTCCATATTTACAGTTAAGCTTCATTATAAACCTTTTGTTTGTTGTCTATAGAGCTCTTTATCTGGGAAATACGCCAGTTATTTCTGATTACTAGTAGACATCCCGCTTTGTTCAGGGCATTTATTTTGCTGCCTAGTATTTGACATATTATCTCTGCAGGTATGACTGCTTCAGTTTGGAAGGTTTTGGGTTTCGACTGGTTGGTTTGTTTTGTTATTTAGATGTTAGTTTTAGGAGGATACCATTGTTAGAAATACATGCTTTCATTCATAGCTCAGAAAGTGCTCAGCAGTTTATTTACTCAATATTTCCCGCATTGAGAAGAATAGAGCTCAACTTCAGTGAAAACTGAACAAGATAGACCATTTTTTCACATATTATTAACTAATAAATTGAATATTTTTATTCCCATGGATTATAAGAATTGATTTTATTGTCATTAGGCCTTTACAGTTTGAAAGAAAACTATTCTGTCTTTTTGTTTTTTCTTAAACAACACACTGATATTGTAAGTTGTTGCAAACAAGTAGACCCCAGGAGCCATGTGGAGATCCATTGAAAATAAGCATTCAACAACCTAAGACAAGATTTGGAAAGAGAAACAGAAACAGAGTTAGAAATTTTACTATATCCAGAAGTTCAGAAGTCCAGAAGAGTTAACAGAATACTGTACTTAAACCATTCTTATTAGAACTCTAAAAACTATGAGGTATGACACGGGCCTAAAAACTTTTCCTCAAAAAGAATATCCCAGAGCAGCTAAGTGAAAAATACTGACATTCAGCAGTTGTCATTTCATGTAATGTAGGCATATAGAATTGATACCAAGAGCCTCAGGCAACGCTTTTGTTTGTTTGACTTCACCATTGTAGGACTTCATCAAAACCCCATCTTTCTTAACATATCTGACACTACTCCAGAGCTCCAGAGCTCTCCATGAATAAGATAGTGTCAACAGTTCTCCCACAGAAGCTGAGGGGAAGCAACAAAATAATTACAGAAACTCAGAGTGGTAGGGATTGGAAGGGACCTCTGGAGATCATCCAGTCCAAACCCCTCTACTAAAGCAAATTCACCTAGAGCAGGTTTCACAGGAACATGTCCAGGCTGGTTTTGAGAGTCTCGGGAGGAGAGTCCACAACATCTCTGGGCAAGCTTGTTCCAGTGCTCCATCAACCTCAAAGTAAAGTTTTCCCTCACACTTAAGTGGAACTTCTTGTGTTCTTTTTTGTGCCCATTACCCATTGTCCTAACCCTTGGCACCACTAAAAAGAGTCCAAACCCATCCTCTTGACACCCACCCTTTTGATATTTTTAAGCATTGATAAAATCCCCTGTCAGCTCTCTCCAAGATAGAGTTCCAGGTCTCTTAGCCTCTCCTCATGAAAGAGACCTTTATTAATCTTATTATTAAATACAGTATCTACTATGAGAGTTTTCTTGATGAATTATAGATCAATTCATAGTGCCTCCAGCCTAATTTTGTTGTAGGCAATGGATTTCATGTCATTTGTGAAAACTGCTTCCTCTTGGCAGAGGAATCTTGAAGTCCAGTCTTTGGGCTATCTGTATGGTATTTGTTAAACAGAAATGCCTTTCCCCCTTGCCACAGAGATGTAGGATAATGTTTTGATGGGAAGGGGTTGATGAAATGAGATTTTTCACCCATTCTATCCTTTCATGCCACTTTTTTTAACATTTGGATGCTATCCGCTTCCAGCCTCCCTGTTCATTAGGAACAGCTGTGTTCCCACGCAGTCCCTGCACCACTGACAGGGTGACAGGCTCTTTGGAAGCTAAATACTGCTCTGTACTTGCTGAGTATATTAGAAGCAGTGGCAACTATCTCTTCTTCTGCAGCTGATAGCAGTGGGGGAGTTCAACCTGCCCAAGTTTAAGGCAAGCAATGCAGAAGCTCATTCCCACTTTTACCCTTAAAACTGAGCATAGTCTTTTCTCTTGTCTGTTCTTTCTCCTCTGGTAGGTCAGCTACTTCAAGTTCCCTGTCTTCTCAAAAAATAAAGACCTACCAAGTTAAATATGTGAAAATTAAATTGTGAATGTGTATTTTGTATGATTATGTTTTCTCCTCTGATTTACCAGCGTTATGTGATAAATACAATGGAAATCACACCAGTGGAAATCACAACAATGTATAGATCATATTTATCTCAAATGTAAAAGGTCTTGATTGATGATCTGGCTTCACTTTCCTACACCCATATATGTGGTCTTAGAACACAGAGTTCAAACTGTGCCTATGTATATTGTGTGACATAATCACAAAATGGCAGTATGTGCTCACCATTACATAAGAACATTGAGAACATGCTAGGAATGTTTCTGTGTCAAACCAAGGTGTTTAATTTCTAGAATTAGGAGGAGTTTCAGGATGGCACTGTTTTCATTAAACTCTGAATACTCTTAAGTGGCAGTGTAATGAGCAAAACTAGTATCTGGTGAAGATGTTTTCTCTGATGTTGGTAATTTGTAGCTCAGCATCTTGATAGTTAGAAAATATCTCAATTTGTGTTCACCTGTTCGTGAGGTTTTTAACGTTCAAAGAAGATCACCTGCATCTTCTATGTATAAGTATAAAATCAGTATTTCTATTGCACAATCTAACTTTACTGGGAATGGATGAGGGGAAGATTTGCAGTTTAAAACAAAAACAACAAAACAACAACAAACAACAACAACAAAGGAAGAAGCCTAAACCAAACAAACTTGGATCAGAAGTCTGTGTATATCCAGATCACTGATCTCAGAAGCACTCTCAAGTCCCTGGTTTTAGGCAAGGCTTTAGTTGTGAGTGCTTTCTGACAGAGAGGGCTAGAATACTATAGTTTTGCAGTATTCAGAGTTCTGGCCATGAGTTGTTATTCCTTCCACATGCAATATCCTCATTAAAGAGAAATTAAAAATAATTTAAAAAAAAAAAAAGACAAAGAAAAAAGAAAGCTTATCTTCCCTTGCAGCCAAGAATATCACTCCAAAACCCCCCAAAAAGTCAGAACTTTGCTTGTTTTTTCCTACATCACTATTTTTCATTTTCTTCTGCCTAGTAAAATCTTCAATCAGTGTTTGCTATTTGGAGTTTTCCTTTTTCTGCTCCCTAACTTGGAATAGATAAGACTTGCATTGAGGTAAATTGTAAAAAAGACAGAAATAGAAGGAAATCTTGGTGCAGGATACTGGGAAATGATGATAAAATTATCAGAAACATAACCAAGCTTAAAATGACTTTGGGTTGGTTTTTTTTATGAGTTCCAAGAAGAATTGGGAAAATCCTCTGTTAAAACTTCTTGCTTGAGTTGTCCAAGGTTTTTCAGCATGTTGAATTACTAGATCTTAGCAGAGTGGATAAACTCAGTGCACTGTGCATATGTTTTTTTCTTAATTTACATTAAAACCAATCCTCATTTACTGGGGGGGGACAGAGCAGATTAGCATAAAATCTTCTACTTAAGAATGTAGGATACACAGAAGAAGCTTGTAGTTTTTAGTTTTAAGTGACTGCATGAACTAGAGAAAGAGAAACCCAAACAGGGAAAACTTCCATCTCTTACAGTCACAAGAACAGACATGTGCAGCTCTGTTAGAATCTGGATACTCACCAGGGATCTTACTGGCTCAATGCATCAAGAAGAAATGTCTGTCAAGCTCCTACAAACTTTGCTTTCCCAAACAACTGCCATATGCCAGAACTAACACCATAAAGACATTATGAATCAAGCCCCAGCATTGTGAGACTTAAAGGTATTTGTAAATTTATTTTTTTTTAAAGCTCCCATTAAATCTTTTCACTTCCTCAGTTTCCCAGGCAGGTCACAACAGCAGCAGAATGCTCAGTAAAGTGAATTTAATCCTTTAATCTTTTGGTTTGATGATATTTTGCCATCAGAGGAAGATCAGGTCAGACTCTGATGAATCACAACACTTTATTCTGTCTGAGAAGGCATTAGGCAGACTGACATGAGGCTCCACAGTACCACAGTGCACCCTTACTGTCGGTGTTGATTCCAATATTAAAAGCAGTTCCCTGCATGCTGCAAAATATTGTCATTCAAAAGGTACTTAAACAAGCTGCCTCTCTTTCTCTCTCTCTCTCCCTGCTAACTGTGACCTTAAGCCTAATAGTATTTTGAGATTGCTTTAAGCCCTTTAAGGTGGAATAGTGCTTTATTCACCCTCTAGATTCCAGACTTTGGTTCCCACAGCCATCAGCTACTCCCCCTTTGTAAGCTGGTGCACCGGGCAATCCATACAGAAACTCTGTGTCAAATGGTTAAATAAATAATTAATGCACAGCGGGCCTGTAGCCAAAAATACTCTCCCCTTGCACCAGTGAGAAAGGTATATAGAAAAGGAAGCATGTGCTCTGATGTTACTATTACTAATGGAAAAAGGCAATGGCAGTAAGCTCAGCATGTTTGTCATCTGATATTACATCACAGCAGCTCATGATGTGGTGTTAAATATGCCTGAAATCTCTGTATTTTTCTGAGCTTATTTACCAATGCTTCCCCACACAGATGGAATCCTATCTTCCTGCACATATTAATTCATTTGTTATTTATGCACTTCTGATCTTTGTGACATTTTGTCCTTTGGCCTGCTACCAAGTCATTTTTTATACATGTTCTGAGAAAAGGTGGCCCTTGCCCTGCAGTGAGCTTCACAAATCCCTGACACACACATATGCATTTTTTATTGTTCTCACATGTTGCTTAACAGTCTGCGTGATTCCTGCTTTACAGCACAGCAGATGGGTTCCTGCATAGCAGTGAAACAGATGAGATGTTCAAATCGATTGTTTTATCAACAATCAGTTGTAGATAAAAATCATTTTAATGAGAGAAATTAATGGTGTTTGCAAACATGATGTTAATTAAAGAACATAGCTTGGGCTTTTTTACCTCTTTTTTTTTTCCCCCTGCAAACAATTTTTGTTACCCATGACATCTTTCATTATTGACTCATGCCCCTCAGAAAAGGCGATTAAAATCTGCTTTTGTTTGATGTAGCTTTTATTGAAGAAAGAAATAGATCTTTCTGAAGCTTCCTGGTGAGATGAAAGTCTAATTATCTCCACAAATGAAAGGAAAAGCTTTAATTAGGCCTGTGCTGAATCTGCGCACTGTGAATTTGTGCATTGTGATGGATGAAGCACACATCTCCTCAGTGACTGCAGTTGAAATAATGAAGAAGGAGAAGAGGTAACCTGCTCCCATGATTCAGCTGGCAGAGCAGACTTGGAGGTACACCTGTGTTGTGAGAGCGTGCCCAGAGCAGCTGCCACAGGCCATGTTTCTGTGCAGTGCATTCGGCTGTTTTACAGCCTCCTCCTGAGCTTTGATCTCTTTTCAGACAGCAGGGGTCCTAACAAATCAAGCTTTTCATGTTTCACTCAGTTTCACTCTCTTTTGCTTCACCATTCATACTTGAACTCCAAAGAGGACAGATAAAATATTGTCTTTTTCTGAAGCAATTAATGATCAGCAGTGGACATGACTGAAGTGGGCATTTTGCCTTTTGCAAGGTGTTTTAAACTGACTGCGGGGTAAAGGCTGCAAAATAATAGGAAATTGCATTTATTTATTTTGCCATTTTATTCATTCACTATTTATGCTTTTAAAACCCTACTGCATAACACTTCATCAGCTATGCACTTTTTTTTTCTTTTGCAGTGCTGTAGTTTCTACCCAGTTAGGAAAGGTGACATTCTAGGATAGTGTTAGACTGCTAATGGCCCCCAGGGAGAAATCTGAATTATGACAAATAATGCACTATCCTAGATTTTATAACATTTCTAATCTATTTTTACTATGTTGCATGCAGCTTACTCTGTCTTCATGTAGTCCACCTGATATCAGGAAGGTCAAACCACTACTTACTCACATCACTTGCGGCCAGCATATTCTTCTTTGTGAGTCATAAAGCACCTTTGACATCAAGGGCAGTCAAGGAGATTACCTCCAAACCTTTCTAGACAAGATAACAGTAAAAACAGGGAAGAAGTAATTGAAGACAAAGTTAAATCAGTATCAGCAATATTACTCTGTGGTTTTGTGTGTGTGCGGTTTTTTTTCCCTGACACTGTATTCCATGTGGTTTGGAATGTACTACTTTAATTGTATACTAATCTCTGGAATTGAGGAGCTAGCAGTAAACTGGAAACATGCAGAAATAGAAGGATATAAGTTATGGGAATGTGTCTCTTGTTGATTTGTCTATTTAAGAGAAGGAAAACCAAAACAAAATAAAACAAAAACAAACAAACAAAACCCCAACAAATAATCAATGCTAACATTCAAAGCAAACATGCAAGGAAGTCTTTCTGTAGGTAGACATATATGTCAGCCATAAAGCCTGAAATTGGTGAAAGCAAATGATGCTGATTCTGAGTAATTCAACAAAGTGATAATACGGATTTTAATTTGGTCTGCATGAAACAAATCTCTGCATTACAGTTCTCCTTCTAAACACAGCTTTATCTCCTGCTGTTCTAAAATTTTTCACATTAACAAGTTATTTGCAAGCTGAAATCTTACTATGTGTGTTTTCTCATTTGTTTAGAGACCTTTAAGGTAGCTGGCACTTTTTCTTAGTTTAAAATATCTTGATTTGTTCTTTCCACTCTCCTCCCACCTGCTCCATTTCACAGTTTCTTTGTGTAGATGTGTCTCCTTTGTTTATGCCTTTGTAAGTATCTCCCTAGTGTTAGTACTGAGTTCACAGAGCTGAAGTCAAAAACCTGCCTTATACAATATTTTAATCCTTAGGCCATCAGTGCTGACATCCAAGTCTGGTGCTCTAGAATTACAGGGATGATGGTGAATGTATAAAGATCCCAAAGCTCAATATAGGAGAAAAAAAGCCAGGGGGAATGCTGTAACACTGGAGCGCAGGTCTGAGCTAGGGGGCACAGCCAGGGGGGAAAATGAGAAGGCAGTGGAATTCTTGTTAGACTGCTGTGCAGAGATGAGGAGCAGATAGTAAATTAGGAAAGAGCACTGCAAGAACACATCTGAATCAGACCCTCCAATTAACTGTTCTCTATCCTTCTTTCAAGTTTGCTTTCCTTTTAACCTTTTATTTTATTCTTTTGATCTCAGCATCTTTTTCTTCTTGTTCAAGTGAAGAGCAGTGGTGCAATAATTTTTGTTGAGGACGTGCTTTCATTGTCAGCTCCTGTTTCCAAGCACAGCAAGCGATGAACAAAACCTGAAAATATTCATGTATGCTGTCACTCAGAATATTAGCCTCACCAAAAATTGAGACCTGGGACAATTGAAAATAGAAGTGGTTGCTCCTCTGTTTGTGACAAAGGTACCTGTATTACTTTTTAGTTCTTGAGAATCTCAGCAGAAGATTTTATGAGAGGCTTTGTGTCTGTGAGTGTGTGTGTATTTGCACAAATACATGTACAGAGCAATGAAATTTTATGAAAATATGTTGTACAAAGCAGGAGCAGTATTATTTAGCTGTAATATGCTGGAGAACAGAAAAGCTAGCTGATACCATATAAAGAACCTTGTTACTTTATCCTACACAGCTCTTATTTGGGCTAAGTACAAATTGCAACAGTCTTGGAGAGCTTGGGAAGATGTGGAAGCATCCCCATAAAGGGCTATTGTGCAGGCATATGAATGCATGAGAATCTTGTAATGCCCTTCAACAATAGCAACGCTAGTGTAGCTTCTACATATCCCCTATGGAAAGCTGTTGCAGCTCAGTCGCTCTCCAAGAGCCACTCCAGCCTTGTGAAGTTCCTCGAGGAGCTAAATCACTGCCAATCTTGTCAGCATTGACATTGTCTTTGTTCTGAGCCACCACTCTCTACACTTCCAGAAGACTGTAGAAATACAAATACATTATAGAGGTATTCTTCTATTAACCTGTCTACTGTAAAGGCTTGAAGGGCTGTACATTCCTGTGATGAGATGTGCAGAATACATGAGGGTTTGGGGAGTGGTGGTTTTTCTTCTGAGAACGTTACTGGCTCATGCATACTAAGACACAGACATGGTACTCTGAAACGATTCAGTGTTTATGGTTTTGGAGTTTCTAGATTAAGATAAAGACAAACATGCTTATTTCACTGTGATCATCTGCTAATTTTTAGTCCTGGAATATCTAAACGAGTATTTGTCTTTCCACCTGTATTATACAGAATCACAGAATAGTTGAGGTTGGAAGGTCACCAGTTGAGTTCTGGAGGTCACTTTGTCCAAAATTCTCTTCAAGTAGGATCACCTTGAGCAGTTTGCCTAGGACCATGTCCAGCTGCCTTTCAAATAACTCCAAGGATGGAGGGAAACTCCACCACCTCTCTGAGTACCCTGTTACAGTAGTCAGTTATTTTCACAGTAAAAAGGTGTTTCCTTTTGTTCATGTGAAGTATCTTATGTTTTACTCTGTGCTATTTGCCTCTCATCCTGTCACTGAGCACCACTGAAAATATCCTGCCTCCATCTTTCTACCCTTGCTTCAGATACTTATATGTATTGATAAGATCCTCTGCTGAGCCTTTTACTCTCTCAGACCACCTCTCTTAGCCCTTCCTCATGAGAGCCATTGTGGCCTTCATTGGACTCTGTCCAGTATATCCATGTCTGTCATGTACTGAGGAGCCCATAACTGGACACAGTACTCCCAAGTGTGACATCAGCAGTGCCACCTCACCATCAGGACATCCAGCCCACACTTTTACAGGTTTTCTATTAGCATCTTATAGGAGAAGGTGTTGAAAGTCTTACTGAATTCTAGGTAGACAAGTGTCCACTGCTCTTTGCTCAGCTAGCAAGCCACTGGTTTGGTCCTTTAAGGTTATTAAGTTGCTCAAGCAGGACTTCAACTTGGCAAAGCCACACTGACTATTCCCATTATTTTTTTTTGTGCTTCATGTGCCTGTAAGTGGTTTCCAGGATTAGCTACTCCATCACCTTCTCGGGAAGTGAGGTGAGACTGATTGACCAGTTCCCTGAACTCTCCTTGCCTTTCTTGAAGGTAAAAGTGACATTTACTTTCTTCCAGTCTTCAGGGCTAACTTCCATGATTGATCAAAAATTATTGAGAGTGGTCTTCTGATGATATCTGCCATCTCCCTCAGCACTCATGAGTGCACCCCACCAGGGTCCCCACCAGCTTAAGTATTGCCTGACATGATTCTCCTTCACCAACTTCATTGCTCAATTTTCACCATGTCTCTGGGGATAGGGATTCCTGAAGGAAAGTCTTGCTTGTCAAACAAAGCATCCTCTTCCTCTTCCATGTGCTGTGTAACCTTGAGCAGCAGGCTCGCATTTTCTTGGGCTTCCTTTGGTCACCTGTGCACATACAGAAGCCTTCTTACTGTCTTTTGACATCCCTGACCAGATTCAATTCCACTTGGAATTGCTACATACCACTACGATCATATATCCCAGGAAATCTTACAGAATTACTTAAATGGAAGCAATGAAACATAACCAAGGTAGTAAGCTACAGAGGGGTGGATTGAAAAGGGTGGGGAGTAGGGAAAGCTATGATCTTAGGGACTTAGCATCAGTCTGAAGTGTTTATGATTGTGTGGCCACAGATTGTTACAGCTTCCTTGAAACCAAGCAGATATTGTAGAAACTGTGGTGTGTTAAAGTGTTTCTGGTCTGATAACTACAAGATTAGATGAAATGTATAGTAGTGCACCACTTTTTTTTTTTTTTTTTACTTCAGCAAATTATTAGTTTGCTTTCCCATTCGCTGACCATTATATTAAGACAAGTCAATATTGTTCCAGAATTTATAAATCTATATTAACACATTATGTAAATAATTGAGGACATATTTGCCAATAGGACACATTTAGTTATAAGACTTCCAGTGCAAGATAGAATTCTAAGCAAGCTGTTCCTGTTGTACTGAAAGAAAAAAACATAATTAAATTGATACTGTAGAGAAAAAAGCCACTATCTCTATATATATTTCTTTCAGCTTGTTGTCCCATTTACACTTTATGTTCTTGCATTTTCCAAATTGTGACACAGATAGGCATGTAAAAGCATGGTTCCAGAACCACCAAGATTTAAAGTTGTTGAGATAAATCTAAGCATCAAGAAGCAGAATCATTGAACAGTCTGGGTTGGAAAGGACTTCCAAAAGTTATCTAGTCCAACCCCCTCTGCAGTAAGCTGGGCCCTTCTCAACTAGATCAGGTTGCCCAGAGCCCTGTCGAGCCTCACCTTGAATATATCCAGGGATAGGGCCTCAATCACCTCTATGGGCAGCCTGTTCTAGTGTTCCACCACCCTCATGGTGCAGAACTTGTTTCTAACATCAAATCTAAACCTACTCTTCTCCAGTTTCAAACTATTGCCTCTCCTCCTATCACTACTGGCCTTTGTAAACTGTCTCCTTCCATCCTTCTTCAGGTACCCTTCAGGTACCAGAAGGTCACTAGTAGATCTCCCCAGAGCTTTCTCTTCTCCAGGCTGCTCCAACCCCCTGATCATTTTTGTGGACCTGCTCCAGTAGGTCCATGTTCATCCTGTATTAAGAGCTCCAGATTTGGACACAGTACACCAGGTGAGGTCTTACCAGAGCAGAGTAAAGTGGCAGAATCACCTCTCTGAATCTGCTGGCCATGCTCCTTTTGATGAAACCCAGGATGCAACTTGCCTTCTGGGCTGCAAGTGCACATTGTCTGCTCATGTCCAGCTTCTCGTCCATCAGCATCCCTAAGTCCTTTTCTGCAGGGCTGCTTTCTATCACCTCGTCCCCCTGTCTGTAGATAGTGAGGCTCATTCTGACCCAGGTACAGGACCCTGCACTTGCTTTTGTTGAATCTCATGAGATTCACCTGGTCACACCTCTTCAGCTTTTCTGAGTCCCTCTGGACGACATCCTGTCCCTCTGGATGATATCCTGTCCCTCTGGCATATTGACAGCACCACTCTGCTTGGTGTTGTCTGCAAACTTGCTGGTGGTGCACTCAATCCTGCTGTCTGTGTTGCTGGTAAAAATATTGAACAGAACAGTACAGCATATTGAAGTCTCTAGAGATTTTGTACTTCTGATAGTCACACTTTAAAGCATTTCTAGTTCAGGGTTTTCTGAAAGAGGAAAAGGAACCTAATCTGGAATGAAAATTACTGAATTCCAGTTAAGTGTTGTAGATGTTCATGTCACATTACCCTGATACTTTGGTTCTGTTGCCAACATTCTACCATGCTGCTGTTCTTGGTCTTCTACTTAGTGTGGAGTTAGGCAAACAATTATTTTTGGTTTGCATTGCCATTACACAAGTAAATTCAGAGGTCAGGAAAAGGTGAGATTACTGTGTTTTAGCCACAAAATTCTGTTCTAACTAAAAGCATTATCTTTATTAGGAAGACAAAGGAAGGAAGTGGTTTCTTCTCTGTACTATTCATACAGAGAATCAAAACTTTAACTAGTTCTCATTGTTCTTATCAGGCTAACAAGTTTCATATCTTGGTATTCAAAAGTTCACTGAAGTCCCAATGTATGTAGGTTTTGAAACCAAATTTTGAAGCCAGTCCAAAGTTCCATTTTCTAGGGAACAATCATTGCATCTCAAATCCTAAAACCTGCTTAGGGATATCTCATTTGTTATTAATATTTTATATAGCCTTTTTTGCTTCATCTATGTATTTTATCATAAATAATGTTTTTATAAGAAAGAAGAAGGTCTCTTCCAACCTGGTCTATTCTATTCTATTCTATTCTATTCTATTCTAATACCTAAGACAGAACACACCCCTGTCTCACTAGTTTCATCAGTCTTTAGGATAGAACAGATATAACTCACGTGGTTCTTCATGGCACTCTGATGTTACGGAAAACTAGTTTTTTCTCACAACCACCAACTGCTGTATGAGAGCTGAAGGGCTTCTAAGAATTCTTTAGCCTTATGTTTCCTTATCTGCAGTTCAGTTTCATGCCTGATTTCCCAGAATTTGCTTAACATTTTCAGAAGGACGTCATTCACCCACTAGTTGCAGCTGAATTTGGATTCATAGCTCTTCTGAAAAGAGAAAGTGATGCGATTCTCTATACCCACCAACGCGTGATATTGTCAGATGATAAATCTTTCATCTAAATATGATGGAAGAACTAGGTTCTCCCATCCACCAGAAAACTCTGAACCAAATTAAGGATGAATATTCTGGATGCTCTTTCACAAAAATAAAAAATGGGACTAGCCATATGGCAGCTCTTCAGGCTCTTAAACACAGAAATTTTTTTGCTGGAGGAAGCACAGCTGTCTTCTGAAGTCTTGCAAGGATTTTTCTGGGGAGTTTTTGTTGTGATTGGTTTGGTTTGGATTTTATAAATGCATTTGTACCATATCTGTGCGTTTTAGATGAGTGGCCTTATTCTGAAAGTGAACAGATAATTACTGGAGGTTTCTACAGTAGAAGATCCTTGTGCCCTGTTAAGGAACCTGCTCCATATTGCAGAGAGGCTTTCAGCAAAGGCACAGTTACACTCTTTATTGCCTCTCATGTTGCAGGTCATACATATACCGACTAGAATCATTCTGGGAACTCTCAGCATCTGCCCTTTGAGAGAGTGATTGTCAATTGGAATGGGCTGCCCATGGAGGTGGTGGAGTCGCCATCATTGCAGGTGTTCAGGAGGAGACTTGATGGGGTGCTTGGTGCCATGGTTTAGTTGTTTAGGTGGGTTGGATTAGTTGATGGGTTGGACGCGATGACCTTGAAGGTCTCTTCCAACCTGGTTTATTCTATTCTATTCCATTCTATTCTATTCTATTTTATTCTATTCTAGGAATGGTTGCCTTTCTATGAAGCACCAGCTTTCACCTCATGTATCTAGGAAAACTAATTAATAATAATCTCTGTGTTCATATTAAGTTGTTAGTTAAGAATTCTGTGGAAGTCACTTCTTCATTCAGGGAAATGTCTTAGGAAGCTAAAACCTGCTGCTGTTTACAGGATTTCAACCTATGCCCCCATCCCTTTTGGTGCAGTGTTGCAGAGCTTAAAGAGTGATAGTTTTAAAATAAGATGAGATGACTATCACAAACTTCCTTTTTCTTTTTTTTTTCCTTTATTATTCACACTGTATCTGAAAAACAAGCCCTTTGAATGTCTAGGGGGTTTGCAAATAAGATTATTATTATATTCTGTGGTGGTGGACAATACTAAGTAGAAAAATAGAATGTATGTCTGTGAATGAGTAGGTTCTGTAAAAATACAGAAATTACTCTTGCTTTAGCAAGAGCTGCTGGAAGTCATATCTGAGATATTATGCAAATGCAAACCTCAAAAATACAGACTATGAAATAATAATTAATTACATTTGCACTTTGATTAAAGATTAAATCTCAGTTAAAAAAAAAAAAAAAAAGAAAAGAAAAAAGAAATCCACACGTATTTTTATTGCCTGATATAATTAGGCACTTTCATAAATGGCCAAACTTAGAAATGCCTATTATGTCCTAGCAAACCTGTGGGAGAGCATGACATGTGTTTAGCAATCATGGTTTTGTGTTCATCAGAAAAAATAATTTTAAAACAATGTGGGAGGGGCAGTCCATATCTTTAAGGCAACTGTTTGATAATTGACCTCCTTTAGCATTTAATTTCTCAAGCCTCTAGGAAGCTTAATTTTGAACATCAAAGAGGCACCTGTGGAAGAAACTGTTCCAGACTAGTGAGTAAACAAATTAGAGTTAATAGGGTCATTAGCTTTTGTGGTAAAATTTCAAACTGAGTATTCCTCACTAAGGAATGTAAATGTCAGTGTTTTGAAGTCTTTTAAAACATAATTAGACATGGAACTTGAATACAAATGTTAAATATCCTATTAACAAAAAATGTTTGCCATACTCTGGGCATTATTTTATTAACATTATGGAATCTGTTGCTCTGGTCCCACGCATTGTTTGCCAGACAATAGAACAGGAGCAGCTTAGTCAATAATGCACTGTAAACATTAAGGGTGGTGTATGTTCTATGTAAAATAGAACATGCTAGCTAGTTACCTTTAGAGTAACAGCTGTAGTTCTATTTAAGCCTTAGATCTTTATGTAGGAGTGCAAGAGCCTAAAAAAAGCCCAAATGTCCACAAATACATGTGAAAAAGACCAAAACCTAAACAAACAAATCGACCGAAAAACCAACCCCCAGAAACCCACAACCTACATTTCCTCATTTGGGTAATGGATGGTCTCATTTCAACTTTTTCGTGCTTCTATGGCTACAAAAAGAGACTATTGCTGTTTGAATTTGAAACAGAAAAAGCAGCAAATTCAATTCCTAAATTCTCTCATTTCACTTCTTGCAGAATATTGAAGTCTTTTATTCAGTTATCCTTGCATATGGTAATAGACTGCTCCCTTTCTTCTACCAAACTCTGCCAAGTTGCTCATCCAGCCACATTTCTGCACCTTTTCCTACATACCTACCTGCAGGCTGTGTACTCTCTCGTAGCCATTTCCTCTGAAATTCATGTTGCTGACCCTTCCTAGCAGCCGCAAGCTCCCAGAACTGGGGATTGTTAGAGCAAGTTCACTTTTTCACTTTGTAACCCTAGGTGTTTAAAACTGCAGAGTTTATTCTGTTTCTGGATGCTCAGTACTCAGCAATTGCTTCTCTTACATCCAGAACACTGGCTGTTGCTACAAGTGTCATCATTTAAATAGGCAGAGAGGAAAATTGCCTCATAAGGAAGCAGTAACATCGGGTCAGGATATCATTTTGTGGAATATGGACTAATGACCTAACTGGCAACACCATGAATGCACTTAGCATAGAAGGGAGTAAAATAATTTGCTAGAATGCCAAAGGAGAACTGAAGAAAATATTTAGACTGGAAAACTCTAGATGGTTAAGCACATCCAGTGGTAAACCACCATGTCCCTGTGAAAACTGGTTTGTACCAGCAGAGTCTGAAGGTGTGCTGTAGTGAATTCTACCAAAACCAGAGAAGGGTGGGGGAAAAGAGAAAAGCATTTAGAAGAATTGATCATAGCTGTATTACAAGCATTGGATTCTTAAGTCACTAGACTGAAGAAGCAAGGGGTTTAAAAAATATTAACTCTCCTGAATACACATATAAAATCATAAAGTTTAGGCAAAACATGTCCTTTCCCATTTCACTATCATAAATCATTTTGTTGTGAAGGTCTTGTGTAGTGGCTTGATTTAATCTTTTAATTTCTTATTCTCCCTCAATAGCAGCAACTTATTTCTGTTTATGTAACATCAGCAAAAGAAAAAACAAACAAACAAAAACCTCAAATACTTTTTATGTGAAGTGAATCATGTTTAAATGATGTTTTGAAAGAAAAACCTTTTCCATTAGAAGGAAGCTCTTTGCATTAGGCAAGTTCTTTTGGTTCAGTTTTTTTGCAAAGTCATTCTAGTTACTGCTATTTGTATCTTAACAGTGTGCTTTGTATTAGAATCTTCAGTTTGCCTCCAGAAGAGTATCTCATAGAGTTTTATAAGCATTTATTTTAAAATAACCTTTGGGTTTATTTCAACCTCCTACAGTGTTTTTGATAGAATGTTACTATTTTCGCACAATATTAATTGATTTCCTGCCGTAATCCGGCGTATTAGATGAGTGTGACTGTCTCCATTTTGATACCTTTCTGATTGTACTCATGGAGACAACATGACGTCAAGTCAAGATCGCACAATGTATCTGTAGCAAACTTAAGATCATATATGGATCTTCCCATCTCACTTTCTATGTGCATTGGAGGATGTTTAACCTAACCTAAACAATACAAAAGTCAGACACCTGGTCTTCCTTTTTATGCTCAAGCCTAAGGCAAGCACCTCTAGAGGATAAGATACCCTATGACAAAACGTTGGTAAGTTTGGCAGCAGAAATCATGGTAAAAGATTACTTGCCCTTCCACTAACCTAGGCAGTTGAGAAAGTAAATTCTTCTGCACTACTCCATGAAAATGTTTCATGGTCCTGTATACATTGCCCATCAACATAGTAAGGGAGAGTGTTGCTTCTAGTACACTGATTTTTTTTTATTCTTTGATGTAATCTTGACTGTGAAGTAGTCTGAAAAAATCTTCCCCTTCCATTCACCTAGGCCTACTGGCAATGTTACTTTCAAAACTTCAAGTAAAAATAAATATAAACAGAATAAACAGTGTGACCTATGTATTGCATGGCTGAAAAGGGACATTTATTAGATTTTTATTAATTTTTAAAGAAGACATTTGTTTAAATATTTCAGGCACCTTTTTTTTTAAAAAAGAAGTAAAAGAGTAGGCACAAGAAAATACTCATTTTGTCAAACTAAGTACAAAACAGAATTTACAATATTGTCCCTTTTACATGGATCAACATAACTGTCACATCCTCTCTGCTTTATGGGCCATGTGCTTAGCCAACACAGGATGTACTTCTGAAAAATTCCTGATCTATTCAATAGATACTAAAGGTATAAAACTGGATGGAATGTATTCCAATATCTGTTAAGATTTAATACATGAAAGGGCACCCTTTCATTCAACTTGTTATAAACTGTACAGTTCTGTAGCAAGCTAGAATGTTTTAAGCATGCATAAATGGGTCAAGTGAAGCTATGAAGAATGTAATTTTCTGTTTCAAGCTTTAAGCTATTCCTAAACATATTTCATGGTTTTTTTTTCCCCTTCCCATAGCTGTTCTTGATCTCTAGCTAAGGGGCTGTGTCAGACCAGACTAGAAAAGTCTGACACCAGAGGGTACAGAGGTGCTATTCCACATACTCAGCACATCATCTGTAGGGTAGCCTGACACCTATAATCAGGAGAGGTGGTCTTGCATTAAGCTTTTCTACTCTCAGAGGGTAAAAATTATAATGAAACAACAAAATGAGGCAAGGAGAGCACAATTCTTGTGATTGTTGTCAAGAATATGTGGGAGGGAGGTGATGGGATGACTTAGTGCAGACTTTCAGTCAAGCATTACCAATTCAAATACAAAATGGAGTAGGTGTAAATGTACATAGACGTAAACCTGGCCGTGCACCTGAAGATAACACTTAGAGCAGGAATCTGACAGGAGCCATTTTAGCTTATTCTTATGACTGGCTACCACTTGGCAGACACACAACTTTCCCCAAAGAATATTATGAATGTAATTATTTTGAGACTTGATTCGGTTGCTGTCCTTAGGGAGAATCATTCTGTGGAACTACTGAAAGCACAGATTTGAACAGTTGTTAACATCTGCAAGATTTGATGTTTGGCTTACTGCTGCCTCTGCTGAGGAATGATGTGCTTAGCAGCAGCCCACAAAGCCTGATATTATGTGGTGGTCGCAAAAATAAAAAGGAGAAAAAGCTTGTTCACTTTCTTCTCTGGCATTGTGGTCTGCTTTTTGGCACATTTCTAGCAGTAAGAAACTACTTCACAGCAATTCTTTTGCAATTCCTAGTAATAAGGTAAAATATGAAGATCAAATATTTGGTGGAATGACAGAGGCATGGATAAAAAAGCAGCCACAACTACATTTATACATGCTGAGTTAAAAGCAAATGAGAATCTGGTACAATGGAGATCACCCCTTGAAGGAAGTGATGGTATCATTTAACTTAAAAAAAGAAAATATAAGAATAAAGCAAAATTTCACAGGCAAAAGACTGTTTCTCAAAAGCTGCATGTGTGAAAGTGATGTAATGTTATTATTATTTTCTCTGTTTTGCCAGATTGACAGTTTGGGCACACCATAGGTTGCATTATACTGAATTTGCATCAGTGCATTCTGAACACCAAAGCCCTGAGCATCTCAGGAAATTTTCAAGCCTTTTTTTTTTGGGGGGGAGCCTAAATTAAAGTTACACTGTAAACTAATATATAAAAAAAAATATCAATCATCATTACTTATCCGTTAAAGTGATGTCTGCACATTCTTACACTTCAATCTTCATTAAGGCAAGCAGGCAAGCAAATATCCCAAAGGATGTGCTGCATGTGTTGCCATGTTTCATGCATGTCTCTCTGGAGTTCTTAACAGCTCAAAAAATAAGCTTCTTCAATGGGAAGCATATGCCACTAGGGCCTTTTATCTGAATGCTTCAGATTCAATCAAATGGCACAATCTGAGCAGCAATGGTTCAAGGCGAGAATAAGCTGTTTAAGTTTCTGACCCACATGACATGCTGCTTGAGTGCCTCTACAACACTCAAACCATGTCCTGTAGGACGTACTGTGAATTACATTCCTGTGTGCTTCTCTTAGTGCACAGCTTTTCTTAAGTCAAGTGCCATTTGGCTTGGTTTTTTTTATTACTTCTCTATATGAAAATCGTAATAGTATTTCACTTACTAGTTTCAACAACAGTTTCTCTTATGAATATCACACTTTTAATATTTACTTGCCACATGTCACCCAAATTACATATGTATTGCTTTATTGTACCTAACAGTAGTTTGAAATGGTTTTCTTATGATCCTTTTAAATGCTTGATTCAAAAGGAAGGAAACCTTTATGACAAGACATATAATGCAAGGAAATAAAGGCTGCATAGATTCTCTGTTCTTCAGGAAAAACTGGCACATAAACAATTGTTACATAATTCTCAATATTCATAAGCTGTACTGTTGTGTAGAAACAGATTTTGAAAACAGATGTAGTCACACTGCTCTGCTCAGGCTTAAATATACCTCTTCTTAGAGATAACTGATATGAAAAAGTCTGTAGCATGCCCACTAAGAATGTCATAGCAGCCTCAATAGCTTACATTAGAATGTAATGTGGTCAAACTTCAGCTAATGCACATTGAACAGAAATATGGATGTATCTCTGCATACTCTTGTCATTAATTCTGGGTGTTTACTTCTCTCGCACACTGACTGACATACATGTACTCTGCCTGATGAAACAGTAGATTCTACAAAGCTGGGAGCTTGTCTGACATCTGGGTGTAGCCCAGCCTTCTTTAGCACTCCCCAGGTAACTTAATAGAGACATTCCAGAGCTAACACGCTTTGTGATCACTGATTCTATTTCTTACTTCTTCAGAGATGTTAACGGTAAGAGGGCAAGAATTGAGCTTTGGATAAGTTCTGAAAAAGCTTATCCAACAATGTTTTATTTTAGTTTATATAACCAAAAAAGGATCATCTAGTAGTAAACATTTTCCAACTCAAGTTTTCTTCATTTCTTGGGAATTATAAGTTTAATATCATATTCCTTTAAGGATTATTCTTTCTTCTACTTGGATTCTCTAAATCTGTCCCCAGATGGCCAAGAAGGTCAACAGTAAGCTGGTCTTTATCAGAAATATCGTGGCCAGTAGGAGCAGGTAAGAGTTGATCCCTTGTACTCAGCACTGGTGAGGTGCTGAAGTGTGTCCAGAGAGGGGAAACAAAGCTGATGAAGGGTGTTCAGAACAGGTCTTACGAGGAGAAGGCTGGAGGTTGTAGTGAGGTGGGTGTTGATCTCTTCTCCTAAGTAAGTAGCAGTAAGAGGTTAGACTTCAAGTTGTGCTTGGGGAGGTTTTGGTGGGATATTAGGAAAAAATTCTTAACTGAAGGAGTGGTCAGGCATTGGAACAGGCTGCTCAGGGTAGAGCCACCATCCCTGGAGGTCTTCAAAAACTATGTAGATATGGCACTTCAGGACATGGTGTAGTGGGCATGATGGTGTTGGGTTGACAGCTGGCCTTGATCTTAGAAATCTTTGCCAGCCTTAATTATTCTATAATAAACTGTATCCAGATTTGTAATTCCCATTTTCTTTTACTTAGTGATTTCCTAATCAGACCAATTACATAGTCTTGTATGTATTTTGATTTTGAATGCTTTTGATTATCCAACTCACATTTAACATTCATTGATAAGTAAACCAAACAAAAGTTGTTTAATTGCTTTGTCCGTGCTCTGCATGATATCTGTTTTATTGCTCGTACAAAAACATTGAAATAACATGAAATTGTTATGATTACTAGAGATGCTATTTTCCATTTTCAAAAAGCACCTGGAAAGAAGCAACCTCATAGATGACAATTTCACAAGATTAAATAGACAAATTGAATCACAAATACTACTTCATAGAAGTAAAAGTGGAGCTCTGTCAGATTCTCCATGCAACGTAGTTTTGCTAGTTCTCTTCCCTTCAGGATAATGCTCACTAATGTATCAAAGAAATAGTGTGGGGGGGGGGTGTGATTGCTCTTTAACTTAAGCATTGATTGTCATTTTACATCAATATGTGTCCTGTGAAATCTGCAGCAATAAAAATTAGTACATTTCTAGCCTGTAAACATGAACAATGATACTATACTCATTCAGACTCTTATGTTCAAATGTGCAGTTATCACTGGGTAGTCATATGACAACAAATGCCTATAGAATCACTCCTAAAAGATAGATGAGGTCTGTGAGGTGATTCTCTGGCTTGGTGCCATGGTTTAGTTGATTAGATAGTGTTGGATGATAGGTTGGACTCAATGATCTCAAAGGTCTTTTCCAACCTGTTCTGTTCTATTCTGTTCTATTCTATTCTATTCTACTCTACTCTACTCTATTCTCTTTTTTATTAATATAACCACTTTGGTTTTGGATTGTGGAACAGCTACAGCTGTGACTGTTCAACCCTATGTCTTGGTGACAAGATGAAGATCACAATATAATTAAAGGGGTGGAGTGGAGGACAGAAATAAAAGAAAAGTATCATTTGGGCATTGGTAACATTACAAATATTCTAAACAATGCTCATTAAATGAAACTCAGAAAAGTTCTCTTAGTGACAACCGTAATAACTAAGTTGCTCTGTTCCGATGTGACACATCACTGTAGATTTCTTTTGATGTTTATTTTTGTTCTCATACTTAAGTTGTTATAAGGATGAATCATCATTATTATTCATACAAGATGTTTTATGCGATAAATTTACAAGGTATGTGTTTTCATAGCCTTGTATCAGTTTTGATAATAGTAATACAAATTAATAGTGTAAATAAATTCTCACTCAAAGCTAAACTATAGACTAAGTTGCCAACCTATTTATTGTTTTACAAAATTGGGGTTTTATGGCAAAAATATTTTTACTTCTTTGGGACAGTAGGCCGCAAGGTTTGATCTCTTTAATTTCTTCAAGGTGACTACAATAACTTGATTTACAGTATATGAAAAGAAATGGTGATTATATTCCCAGAACTCCCAGTTTGCTAATGTCAATATCATACAGTCATTAGCAAAGGTGCTCCCATGCTAGAAATCAAGAACTGTATTGGGACCTGACTAACTGGACTATGGAGACAGACATCTTCAGTTTGTAAAAGTGGTCCCTTCAGAGAAAGAACTCATTGGTTTAATGTTACATCGTTTGCCCTATTCCTATTCATCTTTTGAAAATATTATTTCAACCTCAAAGGTGTCAGTTTGGCATTTTCATAAGAACTAAACCAGTTTTTTAAAAGTCATAAAGTTGTTTCCTCTGTTTCTTTCCTTTTGATTGATTATCTATGGTTCCACAGCCTATTACGTGATGACAGCAATGTTCTTTGGAGATATAATCATCAAAGAGTATTACTCAGCTGGGGAAGTACATGTGAGGGGTGTAAATAATAAAACAGAGCAGGGGACCATTAAATACATTTTTTTTTTGTTTGTTTTCTATGCTTGGAGGCTTGTTTACGTAGTAGGGGGTATGGTGTTAAAAAAAAAAAGTGCAAGGCTCTTAAATTGTACCAACCAATCCATCTGTTCAGGTTGGGAGCCCTGCAGACCCGGCAAATCTTGAAGTTTTATCAGTGTTAATTTTGGCTTTCAGAAGTGTGTGTATTCCTCTTGCTCAGAAAGCTGTAGTTTATATGTTAGGAAGCATATTCCCAAAGCAGATTTTTTTTGTTTTAATTTTTAAATTATGCTGTCCTTGTAATCCAAGTTATATAGTGCAGGATATTTTATGAAGCCTATTTCTGTGTAGCACATCAAATACAAAAGATTGTAACCGTTAATTAAAGATTGGTTTAGAGGAGAGAGGAGAGCAGGAAGCAAAGGGTTTAAACATGTATGCCCGTGACTTGTAGCAGAGTTGAAAAGTATCTGATTGTGTGTGGATAATTGCCATGACTCTGTTTGTCAGACCCCTATTGTTATGAAAGTTCCAAGGCTGATTCTTAAACAGTTCAAACATAGATCTCCAACATTCATGTCAAGAAAGGCCAGCTACTCTGTTAAAATTCATTGCCTGTTCGTTAAAAAAACCTGTATCTTCTTTCCGATTCACTAATCCTGTTTTATTTAGTTTTGTTTTTAAAGACAGTGGTTCCACAATTTGATTTCTAATGCAAGCTTCTGTCATTGATCTGAAGTGTCTGATATTGAGTCACCTCATCCTGGCTTGATTATACTCTTATATCTGTACAAAATAAGACTCATTAGGAAAAAATCCTACAGAATTCTCCCTCCCATTCATTTCATGTAAAGGGTCTTTGTGTACAAGTTGTGTGCAAACAAAATTAGCTTGACCTAAGTGAAATAAGTAAATTTTGAAAGTTAGATCTCTTAGGGTTGAACAATAAACAGACTGCAAGTGAGATCAGAATCAAGGTTACTGGAGAGAGCACTGCTGTTAATATTAATTTCTTTTAGAAAATCAGAAAGGTATGGAGCCTTTGAAGATATCTTAAAACAAAATTAATAGATTCCAGTGCTTTGTTAGCCTCAATACAAAGATGTTAAGAGACAGGAAAAGTAGGATGTGTATGTCTGAATCTAGTTATATGGGTGTTTGAGCAGATTACTGCCACTATCATACGCTGAACAAAACTGTGAAGATGGTAACTTAGAGTGTATCAACCAGCTTATATATGTAAAGAAGTTTTATTGTGGATGTAAAATCTTGAATTTTTTACTTTTTTCTTTTTTTAATAATTTTTGGTCAGCCTAACATTGTCACTGTCATTTTTTTGTTACTAGTTGAATTGAAAGTATGTGGAAAAGGGATTTAAAATTCCCCAGTTGAATTTTGAATCATTTTACATCCATTTTTAAACTTGCTTATTGAAACACTAATGCCTAAATAACTCTGGCATTAGTAGAGACCATGCAATAGTTGTTTCAACACACTGAAAAGTAATACCCTGGACTGAGGGAGTTTAATTCACCTTTTCAGATGACTAGGTACACATATTTTTTACATATGTACCACTTTTATTACTGAATTAACATTAAATTGAGGGGTTTTTTAAACTTTACATTTTATATACAGTAGGGAAGTCATTCTAAATAATACATCAAAAAGCATATCCTACCAATCAAGAGGCAGGCATATAAGGCATGAGAAACCTTCTAATTTAGCATAGAGCAGTCTCATGCATAACTGCTGTCCTCTGATCAAACCATGCTTTTAAACCTCAAACAAGGAGAAAGAAAGTAAGCCTCGGTAAGAAGGACAGCTAGAACATCCTTTAACAGAGATGGAAATTACTTGATATAGGACTTAACCCCCCCCCCCCCACACACACACAAACACTAGGCATTTTTTGAGCTACTGTTCAAACCTGCAGGTAAACTGTGCAGCTCAAAAGCATAAAAGTATGCAAACCATGTTATATTCAGAAAGATTACAGGAAAGTCACTACAAAAAAAAAAAACAAAAAAGAAGAAGAAGAAGAAGGAAAGAGGGAGGAGGCAACCTCTATCTTCTAACTGCAACAAATGCAACAAAGTGATAATTGTGTGTCTGTGTGTGGAAAGGGACGCAGGCATAGTGCTTGTTAAATAGAAACATTTTCTGAAGCAGTATATTTTTTCCACTCGTCTACCCTTAGCAGATATGAAGTTTATCAGTACTGAAAAAATTCCCAGCCTTTTTTTGTTTTAGTAAATGTAAATTAAAACTCACTCAGTTTGATGGTATCACACTGTGTAATGATTTTAGACTAACAGACGGGCCAACAGAGTAGGACTTCTTCCTCTCCAGTTTTTTTTATCTCATTGCAGAATAGTGGGGAAAATATTTTATCTGTAGCATACTTGCTGTTGGCTCAAATATTTAAGTGCAGAGTGGTTAGATGCCCTCCTACCAAGGACAGAGGTGCAGACTAAGAGTATGTGTTACTAGACAGAGCAGAGTCACAGTCAAATTTTCTTGAAAATGGTATTTTACTATTCTTTATAGTCTATACTAGTTTAGTATGACAAGGATAAGGATGAGAGAAGTAGGTTTGTATGTTATTAATCTTCTTCCTCTGGTAGAAGCCAGCAGAAAAATGATATTCCTTTTACCTTGAAGTAAAAGCAGTAAAATGAGTAAATTTTGTTCATGGAGCACTTCTGTGTGGACCTTGACATTCCTCATTTCCTGATAGCAAACTAATTCAATAGCAGACACAACAGATATAAAAATTTGGTAAGTAGCATAAAGGATTGAAGACCAATCTTTAAGAGTTTATGGTACTGTAATAGAAAGAACTACACTCTTCTGGTCTTCCTAGTACATTAATCATTGTTCTCTTTAGCAGTTCACAAACCTCAGTAAGTTGCAAAAAATATACACAGTTGTTCCCTTAATTTATCCAGTGAGTAGGAAATAAATAATGATTGCCTTTATTTAATGCTTCATCCCAGATATGAAGTGTATGTGTATCAAACTATTATTTTTCCTCTGTGCCCAGAGAATTACACTTCTTTAAGGAAGAACAGCAAAATGACTAAATGACGCTATGCATATTAGGTAATAAATAAGATAGATGAATGATTGAAATCTTGTACTATGTGGCATCAATAGATTAATTTTTGCTAGCTAACTTATTTCCAGTAATGATCTTGGGAAGTAATCTCTCATCAGGAAGTTGTCAGAGTGAAGGAGAGTATTTTAGACTTTTCTTAAAGTTGTACTAATTGTACTGTGCTGCTACCTGCTCTCTGTAATTTTCTCCTTCAGTTGAAAATTGCATGCAAAGGCAAACAAGCAGTATTTGTGATCTATTAAAAGCCCCTATAAAATCCTGGTACTTTGGTAATTCAACTAATACATTTTGAGATGTCACTGCACTCTTAAACTTTCTTATACTTTTTTCAACAGGAAAAAGAAAAGCAGTTCAGTGTCAGCATACCTTTCATAAAAAAAGGGAAATTGATCCTTGATGTCTGTTGATGCAAACAGGAAAAATTTGTCCTGAAACACAAAAAGAATTCAGTTACAGGACATTTGTGGAGAACTTGAACATTAAATGGAAAGGCCAGTAAGTCAATGGCAAATATTTTATTATGAAATCTGGAAATAACTGATTACCCATTTGAAGCCTGGATCAGTATTCTGAATGGTCCTCCATCACTTTCTTTCGATGTCTTCACCTATCATTCCAATTGAAAAGCTATCATCTCTTCCAGATGTGAAGATGTGTGCAGGGGTAAGATTTAGTGCACTCCAGTTTAGATTAGCACCTTCCTATTAAGATATCTGAGAATCCATTTTTGGTTTTTGGAATAAAAATAAATAAGCATACATTAAATCTTTTTAAACCCTTAAAGTGCAGCTGGATTATCTGAAGTTTTGCACAGTATAGGCCAGTGCCTATGAAGGCTGTTACTGCAAAGACTAGTTGTTAAGTTACAAAAACCCTAGAGAAATAATTGCTGCTAGTCTGCATGGTGCAAATTTCAAATTAAAAGATATAACATATCTTTATAACCCAGCTATTTAGAGCAGAAGTAGATCCTATTCAACATCTGAGATGATGTTGTACATGATAGAGCTGCTACCATCAGAAAACAGAGTTGAAGTAATCAAATGAGGAAGTAGTTGTTCCTTAAATCTGTATTTCAAGAGAATCAGATCAATAGGTTGTTCTGTTTCTCACATTTTTCAGGTAGAATGGCAAATTCCCTGAAATACTACCCACCCCCACTCTAAATCTGAGAAGAGTTCAACCTTATCTGGTATTTTGTGGGTGCTATAAGGAATAGAATAACTTTTAAAATTACTCTTGTGATTTTCCTATGCATACAAAATTTTCTAATTTTAAGCAAGTTCTTCTGAAATCACACTTCCACTACTTTAATTGCAAATGGTTTTAATACTGTCATTACAGCATCAGAGAATTGCTTTTAAGAGAACCAGAAACATCTCTGCCATACAAAGGTCTTCAATATTATGTACGTATCACTTGGCTGTTGAAAACAGTCACAACCCAGATCTCTAGGGAGAAGAAACCATACCAATAGAAGAGCAAAAGTCAGTGCCAATTAGAAGCATCGTTGAAACTTTAGTGCATAATCAAATAGTCAATAGCTGCAATATCCCCTCAGTCTTAGACATGGATCCTCTCTAATGTAAGAAATTAACTGTTCTATTGCAATGGCATATGAAAGACTCAGCTGCCCTTGTACCTACTCATTAGCAGTTTGGTAATTTAATTTCTTCATTCTATTTTTAACTTACTGGACTAGCCATTTCTGAAGAAATATTGGTTTATAGCTCTTTCTTACATATTTTGTTGCAAATTAGAGACTCTGTTAAGAGGCCTGGAATTCCCCCTCTATTTTTCCTCACAAGTGGAGTTTCTTAGTGCCTTTTCATGTTTGTTTTGCCCCAAACTAACAAAATTCTGAGGCCATTATACTAGGCTTCTTCCTAGTAATTTCTGACTTCTTCACACTCAGCATGGTAATGGAAAAGGTTTTTTGTGCACTGTGGAATGTATTCATGATCTTAAACACCCAGGCAAGAGTGTACTGTGTAGCATCCACTGATTCCTTGGTACTGTTTCCTTTACATTTGGTGTCTTCTTTTTAAGTTGTATGTTCTGTATCTAGATCCTCATGTAAGAGAATTGAATTTCTATTCTATTGTAGCCACAGGACAAATTTACTTTTTTTATATTTCCAGTATCAAGACAAGAATAAAAAGGCAGGCTTATCAATTAGATCAGCAGCAAAGGACAGACAACTAAAGAAAGGGGGGCTTGTCTGTACTGTAGCTATATGAGAACATGGAGACTCTTTACCAGCAAAAGATATGCTGAATCAGCAGAATTTGTGGGGTTCCTGACACAGAAATATTGCGTATCAGAACATTTGTGCCCTTGGATAAAGTATGTTTGGGGTACAAAAGGCTAATGGTGAAAGTCTCTTTAAAAGAAAAAGAAATATCCCTAACCCTTGGATTTTTATGGGAACTGTAATGAATGCCATATTCTCTATTGCAGAAGAAAAATTCTAATGATTTATTAAACTCTCTATAATAATAAGCATGCATATGCCATATTACTGTTTTTAATCACTTAATTACTCTTGGTATGGTTGTCATCACTGTGCATGGAGTAAGGTTAATAGAAATTATCAAAAAATGACAGATGAGAGCTAAACATACTTTACTATTCCAGATGTGATTTGGAATACATTTTTGAAAGGAAGGATCTAAAATTATCAACAGCTACTAACAGAAACAAAAAAGGCAAACCCTATTACCACTATGTGTGGGTCCTTTTATTCAACCACCCAAGCTGACTTTAAATTATTCTTCCATTAACGCACTGTGCTGCCTACTTGTAGCCCTTGCTGAGCAAACTTCAAGAGCTGTACCCAGCATGGGTCCTGTAGCTCAGAACAGGAAACACTTTGGTACTCGGTATTCATGGGGAGAAATGGGAGGAGGGAGAAAGTCTGTGGGAAGAAAGAAATCTAATTCATAGGTTACTAATATCCATTCTGTATTGAGCTGAGCACAGGAATGAAACATTTTACTCGTAGTTAGATGGGATGAGTCTATTTCCTTCACTATCAGTTACGGCTTTTTTTGCTACTGTTGTCATTATTCTGGAGGCATTAATGAGGTAATGGTTAATACAATGTAAAATTCCAAATGAAAAATAACTTTTTAATGCATGCATTTGATGACACATGTAAAATTTACGTCAAACAGTTGTTCACTGGAATAGTATAGAACCTTTCCTATGAGTACAGCAGCAGCTTTGAATTGACCCATTCATCTTTATTTACAATACACGAACAATTCATTTCTTCACTTTCAGGACTGAACCCAAATTTCCAGTATTCCTTACACTCAGCTGTACAATTCTTCCTTTCTTCCTGAACAGATATTTGACCTTTTTCTGTTTCCTCATTGACTATACAGGTGATGTAACTTTTGTGGAAAACACTAGCTCCTCACAAATCATACATTCAAATGAAAATATAAAATATTTATACATATTGTATTACTTAACAAGAGAATATAAGCTTCATAAAAAAAAAAAACCAAAACAACACAAACAACAACAACAAAACAGCTAGTCAGTCAGATGGAGGGAAACAAGGTTGACAAATGGCTTTAGCCTTCTTCCTTTCTCAGTAAGGATATGAACATTTAAATACATGCAGCAGATGCAGATGAAGTTAGATTCTCTGACACTTTCTAACTGAAACAGATACATGATTGATTGCAAGGTAGCGTAGCTGCTGGCATTTTTTGTCGGCACATTTTGACGGTACAGTTTCTTAGGTGAACTTCAAGTACATCAGTGACACATCCAATGTTTCAGAAAATTTGAGTGATTTCAAAGCTAATAATTTATGAGAGATTTTGAAGCCTGTTATTAGGTTTGTCTCAGGAGAGATTGGTTATTTTTTTAATCCTCAGTTCCTTGATCTATATTCTGTTTATCTCATCTTATTTTGTTAGAAAACAAATACATAGGACTTTAATTTGGGAATGTCTGTTTCAATGTGTGTCATCACATTAACAAGGTTTCCTATCCAGAATTCTTGAACTTGAGAATGACCATGCAGCAGATAAGTGGGGAAAAAATGTGAAGAACTTCTGGAATGAAGTACTATGAAAAACTTTATTTTGAAATAGCCAAAACCATAAATGAAAAAGCTCTAACAAGAGGTTTAATACATTAATTGTAAGACTGTTAGGCTCAGTGTGCTAGTACTGTCAGGCAGACCAAGTCCTATCATTATCTATGCCTGTGTAAATCAGGAAAAACAGCACTGAAATTGACCACATTTTTCTAGCATGTCCACAGTTTACTTAAGGAGCTCAGTAGTTGAAATCAAGTCAGATACAGTGAATTGTGACCCTCCAGAGAAGTATTAGTTTATAAAAAACTCAAGTTCTTTCTCCTCCAAAATCCAGTGTACATGCAATGTTGAATTAATTGACTGGAGAATTATGAAGCATAGCTGGAAGAATACTAATGGAAGGAAGAAACTAAAATTAATTAATTGCTGCTGTAAATTGTGATTATATCACAACTGGAGCACAATGTGATATATTAATTTCAAATTAATTTATATATATGAAAAAACTCTGCAAAAATTCCATTGCTTCCATGAAAATTGTTTGCTCTCTTTTGTCACATTTTATGTCTATTACTAGACAATCAATTGTAATTCAAATTCTGGTCAGAACTGTTAAACTCAAATTAAATTATTAACTGTCATGCTATAAAGCTTATTTTAAATCAGACATTTCTTTATAACAACACTAACATGTACATCTACAGTATTTTTTATGCATTTCCTTAAGAACCCACAGAGAAACATCGTTTTATTAGCCAAGACGACTAGTACTTCTTTATGAAACATAAACAGGCACCCTTCATGTCTTCCACTGGAGGACTGGCACAATCCAACTGACTTCAAAGATTTTACTACAAGCAGAACAGTGATAAATAAAGGATGATTAGCAGGTTACATTGTTATTTCACACAATAATTCAATACTTGTAATGATATTGCTTGTGTTACACCTGAAGCGTCAAATATATATCTGGCCTAACTGCAGTGATACTAGTAAAGCAGAGCTGTTTGAGGGATGAATTCAGCCCACAGTTTTAGTTCTAGGTATTCTAGAGAATTTCACAGATAATTACTACACCTAGAATCCAGTCCCCTAAACAATATGAAGGAAAATTAATCTCACAAGAAATCAAGCTTGATAATGACAAAAAATGGATTATCAGACTTTAGAAAAAGGATTACTGAGTGGCAATGAGCCTCTGTGGAAAACAGTGATAGATGAGTTGCCTAGGAGTTGCAATGAAATGTGCCCATTTTTCATCTCTGTAGTTCCAAAATACAAACCTCACCACCACTTGTTTTGTTTAGGGGGAAAAAAACCAACACCTCAACTTTGTTTTGCATATAAAATAATGAGAATGCTTTCAAAGTACTGGTAAAATACTTTTTAAATGTTCACTAGAATGGTTGCTTTTTTAGGAAGTTACACTTATTTTGACTGTCAAGAAATTATGGTCAGTTATTCTTCTAGTAGATGTGAAATATACCTTCCAAATCTATGAAATTGAGCAGTCCTGGAAATCACAACAAAAATATTTTGCAGTTGATGCCCTGTTTGGGTTGCAGATGATCCCTCACCTTTTTACCACAAAATTTGCAAATGCATGCAGCTTGTTCTGTTAGCACTTGTGGACTTCCAGATGCAATATGCTGTATTATATGTTGCAACTGAGAGTGTGTAATTAAAAATAATAAATCAACACAGCAAAAACACCAGCAAAAATACTGAACAAACTTATGTCTTGTGAAAAAATGACTCCACTTTGAAATTTCTGAATTTGTAAAATATAGATAAGAAATATACATGCAGTGCTTAACATTGGCTAGCACTCAGTTCTTCCTGCTAACATTCTTTTTGATCACGCTAATAATACACTATGAAGCATCACTCTGTGGGATGCAGTTAAACCCTGTTTAAGCCAAAGAAACTACTCACACTCTCCCAGGAGAAAATATCAGAACAGTTTTATTTTTACCTCAATCACTCCAGAAAACTTCGTGAGGGTTAGTGTTAATCAGTATTACAGGGAAATTGCTGCCACCAGTATGCCTAGTGAAAATGGGAAAGAATGAAAGAGTAAATATGGTGATGAAAAATACTGCATAAGATGGTTCAGAAGTAAGTGCTTAAGGCTTTCTTAAGCTTCAGTTGTTCAAGGCTTATGAAGATTAGGCAGTTAATAAATATTCTTTTCACTGATCTTTGTAGAAAATGCAGGAAAAATAACGACCCACCACTCTACCTTCTCTCCCCATCCTCTTCCTCAGCTCCCAAGAGCTAATTTTCTGCCACACAGGCCACAATTTTTTTTCAATATTTTTTTGTTCTCATAAAAAATTTAATAGCACTTCATGTGTTGCCTGCTTATATTTTATTTTTGCATTTTTAAAGTTGTGACATTTAGCAATGCTTTTTTGCTATTTTTTTTTTTCCCAAAAGAGAAACAATAATAGAAGAAGACTATGTATTAAAGGAGAGTAGATGTATTCATTAGTAATATGCTTAGAGTCTTTGGGATTTTCCCATACTGGGTAAATAATCAGATTGAAAAGTCTTCCCTTATGCAATATCTTTAGAGGGAGAAAAAAATTGTGGAACTAATACTGTTTGCAAAGCTGATTCTTGTTTAGGCACTAAGAGACAAATCAAGAAAAGAACCAAAGCACTACTATAATGATCTTCGCTATACTGAACTTTCAGTCCTGAGCAGAGCAATTAGATGAAGCAGAAAAATAGGATAGAAAATGTATCTCTTTGTTCACTGGAGCCAATTTCTGTTACTCAATATAATTGTATAACTTTCATAAACAGATCAGACTCTGTCTTAATGGGAAATGGCTTCTGAGTGCCTTATTTTTTTGTTAACCCTACTATTGCTATTGGGAGGCTGTTTCAGATCTTCACTTCTGTCTGATCATTAAGAATACTTTTAATCTGCAGCCTAATTTTATTCGTGGACAATTTATAACTTTTTTCTTCTGCCAACACTGCCCTTTAGTTTAAGTAGCCTTTATCCTTTCATGCCATGTAATTATTTTCCAAACATAATTATTTACAGAAAATTATTATATGTCTTCTGGAATGCTATATATCTTCGTAGCATTATTTTACTAACTTACAGAGGGTAAGCACTTGTATTCATCCTTTGTATGACAGGCATTCTATTACTCTGATCCTCTTTTTAGCACCTTGTAAATCTCTCTCTCTTAAGTTTTCTCTCAAGTTCACCTACTTTGCATATTCCTTGTGAACTTCCATGCAGAGTTGTGTCTCAGAGGAGACTCAGGCGTGACCTTATTGCTCTCTACAACTACCTGAAGGGAGGTTGTAGACAGGCGGATGTTGCTCTCTTCTCCCAGGCAGCCAATACAAGAACAAGAGGACACAGTCTCAGGCTGTGCCAGGGGAGGTTTAGGCTGGATGTTAGGAAGAAGTTCTACACAGAGAGAGTGATTGCCCAGTGGAATGGGCTGCCCGGGGAGGTGGTGGAGTCACCATCATTGGAGGTTTTCAGGAGGAGACTTGATGGGGTGCTTGGTGCCATGGGTTAGTTGTTTAGGTGGGTTGGATTGGTTGATGGGTTGGATGCGATGATCTTGAAGGTCTCTTCCAACCTGGTTTATTCTATTCTATTCTATTCTCAAAGACAATGCATAAATTCCAAGTGGAGGCCCATCAGAAGTCACCATGGAGACTGGTCATCTACCTTTGGAAACTGCCTGATGGGTTCTAGTGGTTCTCGATATCACATGAGAGCACATGTCATAATTCTTACTATGCTGAATCTGACATTGCACAGGATTCTAGATATTGTATTTGGAGACATCCAGAATTCACAGCCCTGAAGTTTGGCTTTGTTGATTAGTGTCTGTGATCACTGTTTCAAAATATAAACAACCCAGCCTTACCTTAAACATTATTATTAGGCAGGCAATAGTTTTAAATCTGTTAAGAGACTATGAATGTAATATTTCTCATTAAATGATGTATGACGTTTCACTTCACATTAGAATGCTGTAATAACAGAAGCCAGCCTTAGGTAGGATTAATTAAACAGTTTGGAAGAAATATTAATTAAGCAGCTTCAAGGAAGAAGAGAAGAATAATGTCTTAATCCACCACAGTAACGTGATATTTCTGTGCTCTATTCCAATCAATGAAATGGAAGCAATGCTTTGCAGAGGAGCAAACAAATATGACTGCATCATTCCCTGTCTGGGTAGAAAAGGTGGAGGTGGCTCAGAATAGCTATTTTGGTGGCTCTGGTTGCTATCTTTCACAATAAGAGTACAAAAATATTATTTCAAGAACACTTGAAGTTTTATAGATTTGGAGGAATTTTCAGAGGCTAATTATGGGGTCACAAAATCTAAAATGCATCTGAAGTGCATGCATGAGTAGCCAAAGTATATCCTTATTCCTGAGGTTATTGTTTTTAATTCATGCTGTTATTTTAAGTCAATACCATTCTTACCATTAATTAAAGGTAAGCATATTCTTGTATTCTTAAATCTTTTACAGTGTTGAAATTGAATCTGACTCATTTGGTTCATGCTATTCCTTTGGATCACAATCTAAAAGTGAACTAGCAAATTTCCAGTCTCCTCTGGAGTATGAAGGTCTCATCATAGCTGGCTTTGAGAAATAGTCAAATTCATTAAAATTAATTTTCTGAAATGTATTCTATGCTTCCATTAAGGGAGACCTGAGATTGGAAATTACTTGAAGTTTCTGCTAAAGCCTAGCATAACCTTCTGTATACACATTCATTTATTAGAATGAAATGTCCTGAGGAGGTGACAAAGGTGTGAGCATTCCACTGAGCAATGCTCTAATCACCAGCCTATCAAATGTCCTGGCATAGGAATGCTCTCAATGTCTCGTCTCATATACTCTAGTTTGCATGAAAAAAATTAAATATTAATTACCTCAGAGGGAATGCAGAAGTGTGGGTTTAAAAGTCTGCCCTAATGGCTGAAGTTTCTGTATGGTGAGGGAAGATGCTAGTTGCAATTTCATTGCAAAAATTGTTTCTACATTTTACCAACTGATTAATTAGTGCCTAATGGGACTTTCTTAACCAGTCATCATAGTGAAAAGATTTCAGTAGCTGAGCTAATAAGGTAGAAACATATTTTCATTCTAACATCTCTTTATCAGCGCAATCTTTGATTATCCTGTGGAATTGCTATCACAGGAAGGATTAAGAGTGCTTGTGTAAAAAAATGCAAAATAGTCAATTGAGATGATAGCTTATGAGATGTGGGCTTGATAAATCTTTGGTAGAAGACAAAATAAAATCCTCGTCCTGTATCTTCTGGCAGTCTGAGCTATTAAATAAAAAGCAATGCAAGAGGATCATCCATTTACATTTAGAAGAATCTATAAACTCATTATATTCAGTGAAGAGCTAGATCCTGCAGGCATAGTCGGGATGCATGATTAGCATAATTATTTTGTTCCCTTTTGAATGCTGGCGATGTGATCATGAAACTGATGACAGCTCACGAATAGATGTTTTGAACATTAATGTAAACAGAAAAGTAAATTGAAATGCCAAGGAAAACCTTTAATACCAAAAAATGAGATTCTGAAGAAGTTAGCCAGTTGTACAGTTTGGTAATAGGGGTTTTAAATTTAAATTAGTTTTAGGCTCAGATGACTTACTTCTGTCTACATACGTATCTGAAGAAGTGTCATCTTAGCATCTAGAACTGGGATAAAAGCACAATTATTCATTTTGAATTAACTGTCTCTGTAATAATATAGTATACTAGCTATACTAGCTAGTATAATTTTAAAACAATAACTATTTTCTAAGCTTGAATGTGGTTCATATTGTACCTTGTTTTGGGAAGACCCATCAGAATTTATGGTGCTACACTTAGTAAATCATTGTATTTCTAAGATTTATGTGAAGATCTCTTGGTCTCATCATGTGTTTCTAGTATTTCTCATTGAGAGACAGTACTCCCAAAGAAAGTTAAACTTTCTGCGTACTAGTGGTGCTTAAAAAAAAAATAAATTATCACTGTATTGCCTGGGGTTTTTTTAGCAGTCTTTTTCTCATTTTATTTAAATGTGACATTTACTAAATTATTGACAAATCTAAAAAATTCTTTTGGAAGGAGAAAGCAATTATAAAAAAAAAAAAAAAATTGTTTTAACTAAGTCCCACAGAGATTAATAGCAATAAAATGGTACTTTCTTGAAAAATAAAGAGCAACATCAAACACTGCATTTCCAGTCATGCATACAGTTTTAGAATATTTATTGTGACAATCGTGAAGACCTCAACCTTCTAGCACCTTCTAGGACAGTGCCCCTAAGATACTGTAAGCTGGTGGTCAGGCTTAGTGTGCAGTAAGCATTGACTGCACCACCCTGGGCTCTCCTGACTTCATGCAGTCCCACAGCATGCTTACCACCTTCAAACACTTTTATGCACCAACAACTCAAGTCCTCAGTTTCATCATAGCAGAACAGCATTCTGAGGCACAGCAGTATAACGTTACTCTGCAGATATGTGGGACCCCAAAGTGATTCAGGAGCATGGGAGATGTAGGTAGACCATCTTAATAAGCCACAGAGCCTAAGCGTGCTCACTGGCCTTTGATTCATCAGTGTAGGCAGCCTCTGATATTTTGGTGATTTGTTTACATACAACCTTGAAACTTCTTCAAAAGTGTTGATGATTTTCAAAGTCGTCCTGCTGTTGAAAAGTGTAAGTCTTCAATGACTTCTTGGAGTTAATTTGAATGTTCTGTACCTGTTTGGGATGGTTCAGGTTTTGAGTTAACATCTGGGGAAAATGTGTATGAAAGATCAGTTCTATGAGTGCTTCATAGGAGCAACAAACATGAAAATCTTTCTCTTGACAGTGAATATGAACATAGAGCCAAAAACCTGTCAAAATACCCTGTCTTGAAAACAGGGCGGAAGCAGCATATAGATTTGAGCTTGCCAAAGGTGAAATGAACAGATGTTCAATCTACAAATTGATCGCTGTACAACAAATCTTGAAACAAATGGAACCAAGATGTTTATGACATTTTACACAAATTTTCCTTTAGCCTGTAGTTGAGACTGTTCTCATGAGCATCATTTTATTAAACATAGAAATTAAAAATAAATTGTCTATCAAAAAATAGATCTATTTTGATTCTAAACTTTAAGTTTAATTTAGAAGGAATGAGGCTCTCTCCTGCATTCAGTATTGCCTTCTACTGAGGAGTTAGGTGAATGAGGTTTTTTTATATGTGACAGGTATGTTATAATCAAGTAAAGACCTGATCCAAGTTTCTCCAAATCTATAGGAGTTAAGGGGAGTGTGGAAATTGAGAACTGTAGTTTGGGCCCTTTCTAAGGGGAGTGTGGAAATTGAGAACTGTAGTTTGGGCCATTTCCACTAATTCTTCAAACTGTTAGTTCTGTGTTCCTGTAGTAAATCCACCACACCACTACATACCTTAGAAACCCCTTCTAAAATCTCTATCTGCTGTCTTAGTTTATCAATAACGAATATGCATAGGACTAGCTTCAGGATTTTAAGGAGGCTCAGCCTTATTTCACAAGGGTTTTTTTCAAAGTGTCAGCTCTTATTCTTAAAAAAAAAAGGTAGCTCTTTAGATTATCACAGGTTAACTGCTGCTATAAAAGAAAGATTCAAGGGATTTTTACCTGAATACAGAGGATTTGCTGGGCATAAGCCACACATGGAATGCCCTGTGTAAGCCTTTTTAGGCTTACACTTATCTTTTAATTCAAAACAACACAAAGTTAATATATGTAACTCAATACACATTAACTTTTTGATGGTATACAATAATTAATACTTCATAGCTGTAGTAAAGGAGAGATTTATTGTTATGCAGATATCTAGAGATGTTATGGTCACATTTAAACAATAAGTTAGGGAACTATGCATTTAATAGATAATTTTTATAAACTAGCATCCAAAATATTACTTATACATGTAAAATTATGCACTTCTCTGTCAGCATGTAAATTCACTCTCTAGTCTTGTATCTTGACTAACATGTTTTTAAAATTCTACACAGTGATATTTTTAGATAAGGTTTTTCTTTAAAATATTGTGTAGTCAAAGGTTATTATAATACATAAAGATTGACTAATTTCACAATATTTTGGCTGTATAAGTTAGTTATATTTTTTTTCTTCATATTCTGGTGTTTCTTACTTGCTATTTGTAGCAACCATGTGTCATAGTGTGAACAATCACTATGCTGACAATGGTAAAAGCGTATTAAAAATTATTATCACTACACTATGTAATAAAAATGTATATTTTTATATATTTTATCATTAATATTTCCTGGCAGTAGTACCTTCAAACCCCACTGTAACTTATTTACAAAATGTATTCTCAGGTTCAATTTTTCGGTTGTGGGTATGACATTTCACATACAAAGACAGTTAAATGATTTAAGCACAGATCTAACATTTCCAATGCATCAATTCAAATTGAAAATACAGGTGCTGTGATCTGTGGGTTTCCCACAAATGGGATTCTGTGGCAGATTAGGCAGGTACTCACAACTTGCTCCTCTGTCTGGTGTCTTCCCAGATGCTGTGGCTGTAATTTGAGCAGTCCTTGGCTCAGAGAGGGCTGAGGGGCCTCTGTCTTGTCATGCCCGGTTGCTGGGCTGTAGCATCTTCTGAGATTCAATTCTCTTGGAGCTTTTCCCCATTCTGCCTTGGTCCAGGTGCAAGGCCTGGGCAAAGTTATTGGTCTACTAGAGCAGGTTGTTCAGCTGCTACTTTGGTGGCATTTGGCTCTTGGTGTTGTCTGGGTGAGAACAAGGCAACTTGCCTGACTTGGCTGTTTTAAATACTGTCCCAAGACAATTAATGCCCTTTGGTAACACAGAACCCTGATAACTGGACCTATGGGATGGGGCATATCCAAACATGGCCAGGGGCGCACACAGTTCACAGGTGTGTTACAAAGTTAATTACACATGGTACATGTTTGTTTGGACCCCAGGGAGAGTCCAGGCTTGCACATTCATGGGTGCTTACAATGTTAATCACACATGCTATACATTTGTCTGGACCATCTGGACTTCAGAAACTGTCCAGGTTAGCACATTCACAGGTGCTTAGCCCATTGTCTGGGCTAGGGCATGTCTGGGGGTGTGACCCTTCAGGACACAATACAAAACCAAAATTCTTGTAGAAAATATTTGCTTTGAAACAGTCGGAGATCTGGTCTTTCATGTAATACTTCCAGAGCATGAAGGGTGGAGATCTACCAGTACTGTATGCTATATTTTTGTGCTGAAATTAAAGGCTGCTGGAACTGGGAAGGGAGCACTGCTTTTATGAATATACTTTAAAATAATGTTTTTCTTGACATTTCCATATCAGTTTGAGTCAGTTTAGGGAATGTTGCCAAGTGGACTGCCCTTCAAACCTGAGTTTATTTCTTGAAGTTAGTTCACTCAGTTTTCCATTTCATATGCAATAACAGTAACTTTCGTATAGAACATGAACGTGTCCAGACCCTAGAAAGCCTGGTATCTATTTCTGTATAGGGAGCATGTCAATTAGAAAAAGGAGCTGACGAGTGCTGACACTCTAAGTGAAGTTTTCTGTGGAACAGATTTTCTTGAAGTTATTTGAGCTGTATAAACAAGTTTGAAAAAAGCTGGAGGATGTTTGGTTATGTGTTGGGTTTGTATTTTGGTGAATTTGAGCTGTAATATTTTCTTGTTGTTATGCTCCTAGTTAATTCTTTATCACATGCTTGCTATAGCAACACGAGGGTGAAAAAACCAGCAGGAGGAAGAGAGCTGATGATTCTTAGCTGTCATTCATGATATAAAAATGCAAGCCATACACTACTTGAAACCAAACACAGAGCAGCAGTGAAATGTTGTTCTTTAGTAGATTAAGAAGCAGTAGACTGAAATATTCAGTAATGTGTACAAAAATGAGAGGTACTGAAATGAAAAACAAAAGCAACAGCATTGTGAAATATTCATGTGCCATGATAGGAACCTTGAAACAATGATGGCTTTGAAAGGGAAGACTCCAAATGCCCCCACACTGATATTTTTTTTTTTAACTTTTTTTTTTTTTTTAATGGTGGCCACAAAATAAAAGGCCTCAGGAAAACCTTTATGAAAACATCCAAATAACAAATCAGTAAAAAATAGTCTCTCTGCAAGCCGAGCCCTTTCCTGCCAACAGACAGCACACAGTGCCTCTCTCGGCAGTACTGCTTCCGCAAGGCCTGGGGAGGGAGGCCTCTACAGAGGCCTTCTCCTTCCCATGGCTCCCCACAGGTGTGGCAAGGGGCTGCCCTCTGCAGTATCCCAATATCCCAGCACCGCCATATTGCCCTGGCAGCACTTAAAGACAGCTGCCCTCTTCCTCACACGTACAAAGCTGCAAGATGGTTTTCCTGTTCAGCTTCTGGACTGGACCTGAAGCAAAACAGCCAGGAGTTGATGTTTGTAAGGTAAACTGACAATAACAAGATTTTCTCTCAGAAATACAGTAGTGCAGCCTAGGGGCTCAGCTCTGGCCTGGCTCTCCTGGCCTGGGGTAGAGAGGACCTTGGGACAACCCTCGGAGCAGGAGTTACTCCAGCTGCGCTGGTCACAGAAGATTTTAACTACAGTCTGAAAAGTGTTGTGTAACATTGAGCAGAGAAAGGTCGAAGTTCATTAGGAGGGCATGAAGTAGGGGGTTCACTGTAAGCTTGGAAAAGAAATTCTTTTCTTCTTGGAAGCAGTACTCTCTGACTGTTTCCAAGAAGAAAAGAATTTCTTTTCTTGGGCACATGTCTGAGAAAAAAATCATTAAAATATCACTTGCTGATTTCTGGTGGAAAGTTTAATGGCTTTGGTGAAATGAATGCAGTAGAAATTTTATGAAACTCATAACGTGTTTCAGTCCATCTTCCAGTGAGCTTTAGATCTTTACCACCCACTCGCTTAATTCTCAGATTTAGTTCTGTATTCTAGTAAGTCATGGATCATTTATGATCCTGCAAAGTTACTGTTTCATTTCTATTTTTGTTCAAATGCAGAATATGAATTAATCACTCTTTTTAGCTAGCATTGGAAATGATGAAAAATTAGAACACTAGAGAAGGTAAAAGTTAGAAATATAACATCTACATTGTCTTTAGGTGATTTTACCTGGTAGGCCTGACACTTCCTGATTCCTGGATTATTTTCTTGTCTGTGGGGACTAAGCAGTTTCAGACCATGGGATATTTGGTTCCACACCCTTCCCAAAAATCTGGACATGAAGAAATAGGTGGAGTTTCTTCTTGTATCTGTTCACAGTCTAAGAAGCAGAGCTGGGGTTTTGTATGAGACCTGCTAATGGGTCCAAACAAAGGTTTTTCTTAAGTCAGAACTAATTATTCAAGTTCATTTTACTTTTCCTGGCAGACTTCTAAGTATACAAAATAACATATACCTTTTAGTGTATTTATTTTTCTCTTAGATCACAACTTTTTCTGCAGTTAGATTTTATTCTCGTCTCTCAAATTAGGGATAAACATGTACGTCAGCCATCAATTCAATGGATTCTCATAGAGCAAACCAGGCTGGTCAAAGTATAACAGTTTTGTCCACATTTGCACTCCAGTTTCACGTACTTCCCTTCCATAACCATTGCCCTCAGTGCAGTGTCACAACACAGCTGTTACTGGTTGTCCTCACCACTTTCCTTGGAATAATTCGCATGACTGACCCATAGACAGGAGAAAAAACGGAAGTCCTAAGGATGAGGAATTCTTGGACTCCTACTGCAAGGGTATCCTGTCAATGTTGTAATGAAGTTGTTTAATCTCATTTTTTACCGACACAACAGCAGTTCCAAGTTTTGTTTACAGTATGTAGAGGAAAGATATCTTGTAATATATATTCATTAAATAAGCTGTAGCAAGGGTATGCTGAGCACAGGGATAATTTTTCAAATTAAAAGAGATATGGGGAGGATTATGTGTGCTGAACTAAGGCATATCACAGAACAGTATAATCCTAACAGTTTCTTCATCAGAACAATTACAGTATACATCTAGAATTAATGCCGTGTAGTACACTGACTGCTCTGTTTGTTTATAGCCTATAATGTGTTTGCAAAACAAACCCCAGCCACAGTTCCTTCTGCTGATCAGCATTGCTCCTACATATTTGTATGGATTGCTTTTATACAAATAATAAAAAAAAGAAGTGCTGCAATATCAATAGGTAGTACCAAATACTCAAGTGTGCAATAAATGTGATCATCCCTTTTATATTTAAATTAGGTATTTGATATAAATCAACAAAGCTCTGTGGCAGAAAGTGACAACTCCATGCATAATGCTGTAAGGAGAATGGTTTCTGAAATATTTGGTGCATCTATAATTTTTTACATGCTGGCAGAAAAAAATGCCAACTGAGTAGCCCATATGTGTATATATTATCTATTTTTTTTTCATTTTTTGTCATTTTAATCCTCATAGTGCCTCACTTCTTCTTCCAGTAGAATAAATAAGAAATCTATGATTACTTACAGAGTCCTTAACAATGGGAGACTCTATTAAGCATGCAGAGAAAACAAATGCAACCCATGAATTTAATTCTAGTTTTCATTATCTTTTATTTGTGTATCACACCCTAAAGCTGTCGATTCTACTCTCATATTCATGTTTCTAGAAAAATGTTTGGAGGCAGAGGGGAATTCACTGAACAACTGAGTTATTGATTCATTTCATGTGAGGAGAAATCCCTGTGTTTTAAAAATGATAATGTCTTAGGTTAATATTGTATTTTTACAATGTTTGTCACTCTGGGAGGGTCCTTGTTCCTAACTGGAAGTTAGTAAATTATTATCAAAATAAAATAAATATTTTATGCAGGGCACAGTACTGTTACATTGAGAAATCTCAATAGCAAACATCTCAAATTCTTACAGGAAATGTTCCCTGTCAGCATGGTGATGCATTTGGCCTCCAGTCAACCGCTTGCAAACCATTAAGAACCCTTTTTACCCTCTCCTTTCTGTACTCTGCTTCTTACGTGGTTTTGGTTTTTTATCCAGTCTGTTTACCCAAGAGATAGCTCAGTACAGATACAGCATCTGGCTTCACTGAGGTCCTGCTTTTTTTATTTTCAGGCTGGACTGAGTGAAGCAAAGGGCAGCTGAAAGACTTGCCTGAGGTTGGCTCAGTGGGGATTAGAACCAAGAATCCTCTTGTCTACAGCCATTTGCTCTGAATGGGAAACCTCTATGCCTTCATATTACCCCTGCAAACTAGAGAGGCATAGCTCACATTTAGTTTTTCATTCAGATTTTCAAATATTTTTTTTTTTCCTTGTCTGGCTTCTTTTTATAATAGAACACATATCATTTTCTGTGTTCGTATTTCAGTTAGGATTTATCTTTTCAGGCATGTGGTACATAATGACATTAAGAGATCACAGACTTTGTTTTACTCTATCTTCATATTTAGTCATGGATTATTTCACCACTGTTCAGCTCTTAAGAGGCATTGAAAAACAGTTCTATGAAAAAGAACAAGAGAAAACTGTGATTCTTCATAACTTGTGACACTTAGTAGTAAATATGTGGTTTAGATAATGGCCAATGATTATGCCATATTTCTGGAGGAAAGGATAACTTTTTTTCCCCACCCCTGTACCAAAACATAAGGCTTATGACCAATGGGAGGATCCCTAGGTGTTCTAGGTTTTCTAGCAATGAGTCAAGGAGTACAAGATTTCCACTAATTCCCTATAGCAGGGTCTTGCCCCTTATTAACCAAATCCCTAGAGCTGGGAGTGTAATTGTGAAATTTTATGGGTTTTGTAGCTGTTAGAATTTTGAGCCAAAGCTGTGGATGAGCAGATTTTTCTCATAGATCTTTTGTGCCCTATTTTTACCAGTGATGTTGTTTGTCCAATTCCAAATGCATAATTAAAGTGCAGTTTTCAGATCCAGTGGGAGAAGACACACTGGCCTTGAGGGATTGGTAATTATGAAGAGATTCCTAATCTATTATACATGACAATAGGAACAGACAAAAATAAGAAATAAAAACTAAAGGACATCAGCCGAGCGTCAGCTGGAAACAGACAGGGAAGTACACAAGGCCAGTCTATGGTATGCAAAATTTGCTTCCCATCTCAGACAAAAATAGCTTAAGTGGACTATTGAACCATGTAAGACCACCTTTTCTACTTCTTTTCTCTTACCCTATAAACACAGAAGATCTTCTACAATGAGAAGACGACCTTTTCTCCTAGGCAGAGAAAGAGAAGCATGTACCATAGAGCATATTGTAGTCACACTTCTTTTTGCGTGAAGTCATAAACGTGCTATAGAACCTAAACAGAGCATATAGTCTGTGTTCTCTAGATAGGAAAAAGAGAGCAAATCTTTATTTTTAACTAATTTTTGAGGTGGACTTCTCTGTATCTCTGAAAATTTATATCCCTGGATGCTTGCACATTGACTTGATTTAGAAATACATTGCATTTCTTTGAGCCTGTCATGTTGCCCAGCCATATCTCGTTTTCATGCCAAATAAGACCAATAGGCTGACTTTTTACTCCATGAGCTTGTTTTACATAAAAGATGACAGCTAGATTTAGAATCTAGATGGAAGCTGAGATGTACTTTATTGTTCCTTCCATCATAATCGTAAGGGATGTACTCTTGAACAGTATCTGAAGTGAGTTAGGTGACCCCATGCTGCCTCCAAGATTGTTTTAAGTATTAAAAAAGATTCCCAAGGATTGTTTAGGTCACTAGGAAACTTCCTAACAAACTGAAGAAAGGACACAAAGTAAGAACATGCCTAATTTGTAAATAATTTAGAAAATTAACAGAATTCTGACCAATTCAAGTCTACTCCAGCTTGTGAGGCTTAAGGGATACCAGATGGTGGTAGTGCATTGGAAGGTATCCAAAATTGCTTTTGAGTTAATTGATATAGTGGAGAGAAGGTCTCTGGAGAAGTATATATCCCCAGGTAGTTGATTGCTTTGGAATTCCAACAGAGAAGAAATGTGTCAAAAATGAAAAAAGGAAATGTAAGTTATTGTGTGGTTATATTTTATACTTGGCCCAGATAATTTCTAGCCAAACATACATTAAAAAGAAAAAAAGAAAAAATGTGCTAGAGGAGGAAATGTGGTCACTGTAGAACTAAAGAGAATGACAATATAACTTGTTTACCTTCTGTATTTCATGTATTTATACTTTATTTCCATTGTGTTAGGGGTCAGAAGAGTTATAAATAACGAGAGTTATTTTTAATTTGAACTCATAAATTTTAATGAGAATGGCAGTGTTGTCTCTGCTAACCATATATTGTTACGCACTGCTAAATAAAGGTGTCTGTGTACTAAATTAGAACACTCACCAGAGGTTTAAAATCTCTGTAAAATAGATCAAAGGAAGCTGGGAAAGTAATTGATAGCTACAGTGAAGCTGAAAGTGAATATGCAACTTAAAATCACAGAGATTAGGACTTACATGGTAAATGTTCACTCTGGTCTGAGGCTTCCTAATTGAACACCTTCACTCAGCCCACTTGATATACAGGCAACCCACTTCTACCACTCAGTTGGCATTGTGATGAATACTTAACCGACACTGAGCACCATCTTCTGTAGCTTAGGTTAGTCTGGTTTTGTTTGGTTTTCTTCATTTTATTTATTCTTTTGAGTTTTTCCTTTTTCTTCTCCAAATATAGTAATTACATGCTTTTAGTTCTTAACAGTGCAATCAATCTTACAACATTTTTATTCATTTCATTTTGGAAATGTTTCATCAGCAGACGTAGCATTTTCTGTGCTTTTCTTTCACATCATCTCTTTCAATTTTTTTTGCTGTGCATACCATTGGAAGAGTGGTGAATGTGACTTTTTCTATGGGGTTAATAAAGAATGCACAGTTTCATAAGCTTGATTCAATTTCCTTTATATGAGCATGACAAATAAGTGACCATTATAGTATTTGTCTGGTTTCTGTGCTTCAGTGTGCAGTTACCAACCTTTTATATGAATGACCACATCTGGTGTGCATTTGGCCACGTAAGGTGAGACAAAAGCAAAATAGATTTTCCTCAGCATTAAATCAAATTTCCACACAATGTACTCTCTAATGTGGATCTAAAATGTATCAGGTCATATATTATTTAGCTGCACTGCATTTTGTGCTTTTTTTAATTCCATCCCACATTCCCAGTTTTAATAAATGCATGAGTAGATGCAATATTTGAGCTTTATATCTTGGAAATTCAACACCTTCAACAGATTCTTCAGATTTCAAAGAATTTAATATTAGTATCATAAAAGGTCTTTTGAAGAATAATACAGGAACATAAGAAAAATGACTGCCTGAGTGTGCCCTATCATTTTGAAAGTGTTTTATTGCTTTAATTTCCTGTCTTACTAAAGTAACAAGCAGCATAATAGAAGATATACTGTAACAGAGTTTGCAATTTATTAGGTGGCTTGAGGTGGTTGAAGACTTTATGTGATGTGAAAAAGAAAACCTCTATTTAGCTGAAAAATGGAGACAAGCTACAACATTAATGTTGCAGCAGCTTTAAATGGAGTACTGTCTTTGACTGATAAGTTGGTTCCTCGAGCCCACTATGTGTGAATAGGATAAATCTGTAAGTTTAGGCCTCACTCAGTGCTTGTTTTGTGTAGATAGGTTTCTGGAAATCTAATGTGATTTCATCCATGAGGCGTATATGAGATAATGCTCTTATTTGGATTCCATAGAACAAAGGTTACGATGATCCCTAATAAGTCTTTTTATTTATTGTATACATATGACTAAATTTAATTCTGGGCTTTGACAATCTAGCATAGTCAAAGTCTAAGCTATGTTAAGTTTTTAAAGTAAGTTTTACCTAACTTAACTCACTGTTTATATTATGAATGAGGGAATTCATCCTTCATAAAGATAAGCATTTTTTTATTAGAGTCTAGAAATTAAAGATGTGATGGTGACTAACCTGTAAAAATGTGATGCAAGTAAAACCATTTCTTTTTCCCTAGGAGGAGCAATAGACTGACTGCTTTTTACAGTGTGTGTAGCACAATTTACAGGCATCAGTCTGTATGCTTGTGGTGAAGTTTCATGTTTATCAGTGCAGAGCAAGAAGTACAGGAATCACAAGGGCTTCTTAATCCCACCACCGTTCTGCCACTCAGTGATTACAAAACAGTTGGTTGTAACACATTGCTTCACATTTCCAGAAAACAAAACGAGTATGTAATAATATGTGGACAATCCCTTTGAAACAGCAAAGGAACAGTTTGGATGGAGATTTTATTGATACCACTGTTTTTAGTGGATTGCAGACTGAGTGAGTTGCTTTGAGTAATTTTGCAATACTGCTGCTGGGTGTTGGGGGGGGGGGGGGTGATTGAGATGCTCCTAGTTATGTCTTAAAAAGAGAAAATAACATAAATCATATCACAGAAATCTAACCTGAAAATCCATATATTTCAATAGTATCTTGCACTCCTAGGGCTTCGAGTACAAGCGAGAGCCCCAATATTACTGGTATCCTCACAGTTATCTATGTTAGTCTTTGAAAGAATAATGATTTGCAAGGCTTATTGCTAACTGAAGCACAAAAGATTTCCTCTGGGCTTGCCACAGACAATCCTCAGGCACATTAAGAAGAGTCAACTAGAGTTAGTTCAAAGTGAATTGCTCCATTTTAATCATGGTGACTTTACCTACTCAGTCAATATGCTGTAGTGGCATATCGTCAGTATTTTTTTCCTTTTAAATTACAAGTTAGGTCACTTTATTTTAAGGCATATTTTACAATGTCTGTGAGATTTATAGATTCAACAGCTCTTCAAAGAGACTTTCTGTCTTGCTTTACAACCCTGAAATTTTGTATTGCTGCTATTTCATCACCTTGAGGCAGTTCTTAGTTAAAATACGTGTAGATGTTTTACAACTGAATGAGTTCTTAGTTTGATATATAACCAATTATATAGCAATAATGAGTCCAAATTTTAAAACCCAAATAAAAAATGTTGCACTAAGGATTACTAAAGACTAACACTACCTTCTTTTCATTTATTTGCAAATAGAAAACATGTATGTACCCACAGTATGCACAAAGATGACTGTCCTTAAATTTAAAAATTTGGTAATTTGATTACTTTAATGCTTTAGTTAATTAACTCTGAAACCTTTGAGGGCTTTTTATTTGTTTTCTGAATTCAGTGACAATTTCATATATGCTATGAGAACTTCCTAAATTACTGTGTTTTTCAGGATACCAAATAAGAATTAATGAACAAAAAATGTGAATCTGATCCTGTACCAATTTGTATTTTTTCAGCAGGTCTCATTCAGTTTGTTGCTTAGATATTTTTCTTCTTTATACTGTAGCTGACTAATACTCCTTGAATCTTAATTTTCAAGAATTTTAAGAACCTTCTTCTAAACTAAGACTAAACACAATCCCCTTCCCTCCCATTCATGGACTTGAGACTGAGTTTTGTAAAGACTAAATAAATAGCACTATAGTTATTCAATTATTTCTGGTTTGAGTTTTGGGGTTTGGGGGGGTTTGGTTTGGGGGGTGGGGGGAGTGGGGGGTTTTTTGTTGTTGTTCTTAATACAGGTTATAAAACTACTGATGATGGTCTTCCCCTTAGCCTTTCCTGTATTTATGTCTCTGGTTCAATAACCAGAGGGATCATAGAGGTGTATTTTATCTTCATTTTATCCCAAAGGGGAAATCAAATGAGCTACAGAAGATGCTAAACTTGCACAACTCTCAGGTCATTAGCAACTAATTAGAAAAAGCTTATGGATCTCAATGATCCTTTAGGTAAGATCTGAGAGAGGGCTCTGAGAACATTTAACATCTTCACTTCCTTATTCTTTCCAAGCAGTGACCAAGTAGTTTGTGATTATTTTCTGTTGATGCTTCTTTTTTTTACAATGTGAACATAAATTCTGCAGTGAAAAGGTAGGTGAAGTGCCAGAACTTACTGAGATATTAACAAATTAATCTAGAGAGTAGGTCTTTCCACAACAACTTTGTTTAATGTTATTTAGATATTACAATTTACTAAATAGATACAACCCCAAAATCTACATAAAATACAGTTCATTCATATATGAAAAGGGAAGCTGTTGTACCTTGAAAGATAAAAATTACTAGATGACACATTGTTAAGATGAGCTGTACTTTATTAGCTGTTATTAATCCCCAAGGTTAGAATGCTGAAGTCCTTGAAGTCCTTATCCTAACCTCTGCTGTTGTATCTCAAGGTTGTTATGTGGAACAACTTTCTTCTCCCAGAACATGGATGGATTTTGTGGCAATATAGCTTCAAGAGATCTACATTCATGCATTTTACCTTTCAAAGGTGCCCAGTGCCCGGTGCCACACTTGACTCCCTAAAACCCAGCTAATAGTTCATATGTCCAGCAGTGTTACAGGGACTAAGCTGTAATTTCTTTCATATAAAGCCATCTGCTTGTGAAATACAAGAGGCACTTGCCTTCTTCCTGCTCCCAAACCCACACAATCTTTTTTGCTGGAGAATATTTGTGACTAAAATTGCTGACTGCTGCTGCCACTCACTGGCATGTGCAACCTTAATAGTTTGATCTATCCATCTGAACAAAGCTGACTGTACAACTAACAACACAAACAATTTTGTTTTGGACAAAGTTGACTCTTTAGCACAGTACAGCTGTTACATGTACATGTATTCATTTATAGTCTAGCTGTGACCCATGAAGTGGAAGAAATCCCTCAGTTTAGGAAGGATGTTGACTTGCTGGAATGTGTCCAGAGAGGGGCAACAAAGTTGGTGAGGGCCTTGGAACACAAGCCCTACGAGGAGAGGCTGAGGGAGCTGGGGTTGCTTAGCCTGGAGAGGAGGAGACTCGGGGGTGACCTTATTGCTCTCTACAACTACCTGAAGGGAGGTTGTAGACAGGCAGAGGTTGGTCTCTTCTCCCAGGCAACCAGCACCAGAACAAGAGGACACAGTCTCAGGCTGCACCAGGGGAGGTTTAGGCTGGAGGTTAGGAGGAAGTTTTACACAGAGAGAGTGATTGCCCATTGGAAGGGGCTGCCTGGGGAGGTGGTGGAGTCACTGTCATTGGAGGTGTTCAGGAGGAGACTTGATAGGGTGCTTGGTTGCATGGTTTAGTTGATTAGGTGGTGTTGGATGATAGGTTGGACACGATGATCTTGAAGGTCTCTTCCAACCTGGTTTATTCTATTCTATTCTATATGCCACCTGGCCAGTGCCACATGTTAGGAAGCCACTGAATAGTCCATGGTCCAATTTTTTTCAGTCAGTAGACCTAAAATTACTTTATTGATTGTTGCTATTACTGAGATAAGCATAACAGACTTTAAAAACAGAACAAAAAACCACACAAAACAACTACAGTAACTTTTTTTTTTTTAAATCCCTCTTTCTTTCTTATATTTTCTTCTAGATTGAAATGTAATTTTTAGTTAGATTTTCACACCCCTGTTTCTTCTGTTTGCTTTGAGAATTTTTAGAGCACCCCCAGTCTTTCTAAAGCTGTTTGGCTTTCTCTTCCATCTTTGACTAAAGATGCAACCTTTTATAAAATCGTAGTATTTTCTCTTTACATTTCTCCCAAATAGCCCTATCTTAGTTATATCACCCTTCTTCTTACTGCAAATGTTTTGTATCTCCAGAAACTCCTTTCTTTCATTGATTTCCTTCCTAGAATGTTTTTTAACATGGTTATTGTTTGGTTGTTAGACAGTAGTTGCTGAAGTTAACAGTTCCCCTATGCATTTAGATTGAAGAATATATGTTGCAACCTGTCAGCAAACAATTAATTCACGACAAGAGAGGACTTCAGACTTATATGTTTTTCTGGGCTACACACAGACTTATTCCCTGAATCATCATCTATTTTTTTTAATACATTTGTCCAGAATTAACAAATTTTCACAGTGAGGTACATGTCATCTAGCATTCTCTCTCCAACAATGAGAAGACTAACAGAATGACAAACATGCAGTAGTTCAGTAGTGCTAAAGAACTCTTCCTGGTTCTTTACATTGTATTTCACATTCATTAATGTATTTGGAGTGTCTTCTCGTCCACATTTATTGTGACTTATGGAAATGTACAAAACAATTGATAGGTCAAACCTCTCTATCTTAAGGTTGTCTATAAGGGGAAATTACAGAAAGACTATTTAAATGAATTTAAAAACTTAATTAGAAAAACCACTTTCAAAGTAAAGGAAGTTTCATTCATAATGAGGCCAAGTGTGAGGTGACAGCAAGCAAAAGTTTAATATGTATCATTTAGGGAAGTTGAAAAAATTGCTCTTGTGCAATACTGGAAGAACAAGAGCAATACAGAAGGAAATAGCATCTCCATTGCAAGGATTTTAAATGACTCTATTGAACTCTATGTCATACAATATGATTAGAGAACAGTAAATATTTCAGTCATAGTTTCCATTATCTCAATTAGTGCTGGGCTGGAATGCCACGGATAATGAAATAACATATTTCTGGCCATCAGCTTGGAAGTTTCTGCCTGGCAGATCCCATATGTAGCTTATGACATTTTATTATTTTAGGAATGGTATTAAGCTTCCTAGTTTGACCATAGCATGGAACTAATACAAAGTCAAATATGCCTTGTTTCCTCAACCAATTAAGCAAAAAAATATGATGGGGCAGCCCACAGCAATCCTGGGAACACAATGCAGGTATACCTGGATGGACTCTGCACAATACCAGTTCAGTCCAGCAGAGATCATCAGTCTGTCCTATTATCATATAGTTTTAACCACAAGTCAAGGATAAGAGAGAGAAGTGCTTACACCTAAATTTAAGAAAGTCAGGGAACAGGAGAAATTACTTAACCAGGAAGTCTTTAAAGAATAATGCATCAGCATCAAACTGAGGGTGGGGTAAAATGTTTTGTGGCTTTAATCCAGAGACTCTTTAACAGACTCTTGTCATTGAGTGGTAAAAAGCAGGCTAAATAACACTATCATTTGCACTGTAAAATAGAAGTATGAACTTGCAGGGATATTATTAATGTATTTTTTTTTTAGGATTAATTACACTGTGAATATGTTATTCTTCAGCCTAATCTGTTCTTCCTGTATAGTTCCTGAGTACAATTACAATGCTACTAATTTTTGTTATTTTGTTATTGTATCATGTTCCTAAAATGTGTAGGTTCCTGATGTTCCCAGCACTTTAGGTCACTTCACAGAACCACATAATGCATCAGGTTGGAAGAGACCCTTGAAGGTCATCTTGTCCAATGCCCCTGCACTGAGCAGGGACATCCCTAACTAGATCAGTTGGCTCAGGTCCATATCGAGTTTGAGCTTGAATATCTCCGCTGATGGGGCCTCTACCACATCTCTGGGCAACCTGTTCCAGTGTCTCACCACTCTCATTGTGAAGAATTTTCTACTAATATCCAACCTAAATCTACTCTGCTCATGTTTCAGATGTTTGCCCCTTGTCCTATAACAAGCCCTTGGACACAGACCCTCTTCAGATTTCTTGTAGGTCCTCTTCAAGATCATACTGCCCTAACATCTCCCTGAAGCCGCTTTCCCTTCAGGCTGAACAACCTCAACTCTCTCAGTCTGTCCCGTAGGAGAGGCGTCCCAGCCTTCTGATCATCTTTGTGACCTCTCCAGCATGTTAATGTCCTTGTTGTCTTTCCAAGCTATTATGCTTTTTTCTGTTATGTGTGAGAGACACTATGTATAGATATATGACATTGTCTTTTCGTTTGTTTGTTTGGGTTTTTGGTGGTTTGTTTTGTTTGGGGCTTTATTTGGATGGTTGCTTTCATTTATATTTTGATTTCGTACCCTTTTTTAGTAAGCTATGTCCTGTATGTGATGAGCTTGGCATCCAGGAGCTGTTCTGGACACAGGTCAAACAAAAAGCTTCTTCCTCCACTATCTTCCTCTGGCCCTCTGTTTAGCAGCAGCTAAAATCACAGAGCTGCAAATAGGTCAGGATAGACTGGAAGGGGTAAGTAAAGAGTAGGACATTTGGGGTTGTCATAACTTAGTAAATAATGATTAAGTGATGATAGCCACTGCAGGCCTAACTCATACTGATGTGATTGGACTCACAGCCAGCCACAACTGAAAAAAACCACTATGATGTAGAATTCAGTTGTCTACTTTCTCTCTCTTCAGCGTAACAGGACAGTAATTAATTTTACTTCATATGGGAGGACCACTGGGTTCTGAGTTCTTAGGCTGACAGGCTAAATAGATATACTGATACAACCTTTCCTTTCTGTGTCACTGTGCAGAAAATAATTCTTGATTGCTGTGTCAGAGAGTGGGACCATGAATAAAAAGGTCTGTGTGATGAGAATTCGGAGAGCAAAGTCTTTCATTTCCAATCATCTAATGATTACTTAGTGTAAAATGAAGAAATAGTTCTAAGAACACAGAAAAACAAACAGGGAATTACACAAATAAATAAGCTCCAAAACCATACTCTTCTTTTTCTTCCTCTTTTATTTTGCTATTTTGAATATATGGAGAAAGATTGTTTGCTTACCTTTAAGGAGAAAACATGTTTTTGATCTCAGGCTAAAATTAGCTCACTGTATTTTTTTACTGGGTTCTTTGGTTGTTGGTCAGTTGGATTGGCGGGGAGATAAGAGGAGAAAGACAATATTAATACTGTAATTTGCTCATCTTCTGGGAGTATTTTAAATGAAAGAAGTGATCCTTGTGCTGCTCCTGAGAGGAGTGGTTTATGCCTCTAATTTGAGGAGAGCACCCTGGATTGCAAATCTTGTCCTGCAACACCCACAAACGCTTAAAGGTCCCTTCGGGGTTTTAGAGTTGTCTGGCCATTACCTTTCCAAGGTGTTGCTCCAAAATATTTTTAAGAGATCTTACAAATGTCACTTAGATCTATGAATTTTGCAAACCAGATACTGAAAGCTTAACAGTGTCACATACAGTATTTGTCTCAGGGTATTTTTGTCATTCAGAAGTTTTTATAATGTTCAATTTTTTTCTAATGCCTAAAAGCATCTGTCTCGAATCACTAGTTGGTCTTCACACATACTATGAAATACTTACATATATTGTGTTAGCTTCCTTTTTTTCTGCTGTTGATCATATCTAATTTCAAATAATACACCTTCTACAGACCTATCTTTCCTACAATCACAATCCTACTCACAATCCTAATGGTTGTGACCTGAAATTCTAAGACTTTAGGATTTTGGCTTGGATACAAATGAACATTTTCTCCTGAGAATGACAAAACCTAGACCTTTACTAGATACACTCAGAGTCAAACTAACCTGAAACACTACTCAAAGACATTAAGACATTGAAAATTTAACAGTGTCTATAGAAAAACTAAAATACCCGTAGACGTGGAAAAAGTGAAGGTTAGGTAAGATACTGTCACATCACAATGACTTGAAATTTAGGTTTGCTGAAAAAGATAGCTTTTTTAATAGCTTCTGGAAAAAAGTAGGATCAATAGATTAGATTGTAGATATAAAAGAACTGCTGCAAAAACAGTTTTATTTTGTTTATCTATAACATCTGTAAATTCAGGTCATGTACTTCTGATTGTATTCTGAGTTTTCCATCACATGTTTCTCAGGTCATAGTTGTTCATGTTAGCATTATTCATTGCATTTGAGAGTATGGATTTCCATTACTGAGTAATCAGTTCATGCTCTTTGTGAAGGCATAATTTTTACATATCTAAGGTGGACACTCTATTCTCTTTTTTTATCTTGCCATATTTATACCTTCTTTGAGAACTTGGTTTTATGTTTTTGCTTTTCCTGTGACAAGGAGATTTCAAGTTTGTTTCTGTCTCTCATATTTGATTTGTTGAGATAATTCAAGAAAAAGCTGCCTTGAAATTTTTAATCTAAAGCCAAAATGTTAACTTTGTTAATACAGAAAAAAAAATATACTTTTTATTGTGCTTACAGCTGTATGCAAATATCCATGACATTTTCTGTCTTAGTTTAATAATTTTGACTGAAGTAAGTCCTTGTATTGCTTGGCTATGTTTCTTTTTACCACAGTGATGATTTAAGACCACTCACTGAATAAAAGTGCCTAAAGTAAGGACATCTTTACAAACTGCAGGCACAGCAAATGCAATAGTTGGCACACTGAGGTTTGGATGACTGCCTCAAGGTGTAGTAACTATCCTATGTTAAAAGCTGCCACATGCTCCCTATAATCTCTAAGCTTTCCGAAAGGGGTCCAAGTCATGTTTGAAGAACTTTCTCTTGAGAGGATTGGTTTTGTTTTGCCTTGTTACACAATTATCAAGTCTTAATGGTTTTGTATTTACCCTTACAGATCTAGGGTTTTTACTTCTGTAGTGAAAAAGTAGCAGCCTCACAATAGCATATCTGAAGGATCCTCTTTTGCAGAATCTTATTGCTATTAGGAATAGCTAATAATAATAACAAGAGGAGGAAACTGAAGCAGCAGCAGCAGCCTGGGATGCTATAGCCAAATGATAAGCCATATACAAAGCAATAGAAACAGATCAATCATTTGGTTTCCAGAGAATTTCTTTATCTTCCACTCCCAGGTTTTGTTCACAGACACTTATCTTGTTTCTCAAGCATGTTTATGGCTGGATTTATGCTGATCTTTCAAATTTATCATGACCCCAAAATTTCCCACCTCCTTTTCAAACTGACTTAGCGGAGGTCCCATTTATGTCATCTTCCTTTTGCTCTTGAGAACTGCCATCCTTATGAGATCCTAGTTTGATCTTCACCAGTTTTAGGAATTTCCAGTTGAACCAATAGTATAACTTCCATTTTTGCATTAAAACAGCTTTTCTCATGGCAATTGCTTCAGCACACAGAGCTGATGAATTACACTGTCATTACAATTTACCACTGTTGAGAACTTTTTATGAAGATGAAATTACTTGTAAATTAAATTCTACGTTTATTCCAAATATGGCTTTGTATTCTCATTTGAGTACCAGCATTGTTCCTGAGGTCATACTAACTTTCAGGTATGGAAGCCTTAAAAGCATTTCTTTTATGCCTTTCTACCTGCAAAGATTAAGCCCCTATCAATTTTTGTCTAGAATTTTTATTTACATTGCAGGCTGACCTGCTGCCATTATCAGCCATAACACCTCATAATGGGTGTAATGCTGTAGCAAGTTAGCATGTGTTGTAGCTTAACTGAAGTTTCATATAAACATTAAACCATATTCAGACTTAGCAGCTTCTGACAAAAATTTCCCTTTCTGTAGCATCTATAAGGCTGTCACATATGATGTTCACACCTCTATCACTCTTGTCTACTCAAGGACAAGCTATTTTGATACATGTGTGTTGGGTTGCCTCTTAGTAAACTCATACTAGTTTCCTTAAGTTCTGACAAACCTTTTGTGGCAGCAGCAGGAGACTTTAAAACCCAAATGAAAAAGGAAAGAAAGGTACCCCTTGTAAATCAATTTCATGAGACATATTGCCATGTGTACTTTGTAACCTGTCCTCCATTCCACATCACTGTCAATTTTTCATTAACGTAAATTGAAAGGTTTGAAGAGGCTGTGGATGTTTTAATGTACCTAGACATGTTTTGGTGTAGTATAATATAGTAAGTCAACAGTAAGGAGAAACAACAAACAGATGTTGCAAATCAAAGTATTTTGGTCTTGTGTGAGTTCACTACAGAAGTGGAATACGTCGGTAGATGTTCTGTATCCTAGGTTTTCCACTTGTAAGGTTGATAATTGAATGATGGAAAAGAAAAAGTCTGGGAGACAGTTAGAAGCTAACTGAAAATTCCAGCATGATGCAGCTGTGAAAAAACTAAAACAACCCTATAATCTCTTAGCAAACTATTTTTCAATAAAGACAGGAAATTATCATTGCACTCCTCAAATTTCTGATGTGCGCAGGTACAGAGACACCCGTGTAAACAGAAAGAGATTCAGAGGAAAGAAATCTCTTTTTAATTCAATTTTTTTCAAGATCAGTTTGTTAAATCTGTGTAAAGGAAGATGTAAAGGGAATAAACTATTTATTCATTGATATGTGTTGTGGGTGAGTAAATATCAAGACATCAAAGGATGAAATTATCAAAAAATCAAGGGATGTAAAATTTGTAAGTAAGTTTAGATCAACAATTAGATTTCCAACCATCTAAAGTTGTGGAGTTCTGAAGTTCCTATAGTCCTCAAATAGGGCAACAGGTGCAAGATATTTATGTGATTTAGATGGTGTCTGATTAATATGCAGAAGGGATTATGGAAATAAATAAAGAGCTATAAAATTACACCTGCACTGTGAGATTTTGGAGTTCCAAGGTACTGATATATCCAAATTGGGCTGAATAGAAACTACGTTGTTATTTGGTTTATTTTCTCATGGGCGGTGCAAAAAGTTTGGGTATTTTTCCCTTGCACATTTTTTGGTGTGAGAAAATAATTGGACCATGTTTTCTTGCCTCTGAAGCCTGTAATTTTCCACAGCCAAAACCCATCAATAAATAAGCTGTCTTTTTGCTCCTACTTTATCCTAAATTGAATTAAATGCCTGGTTAATCTGTTCTGTTCAGGTTTAAAGCAGTTACTGGAATTAACATTCCAGGACTTTTTTAAATTCATTTATTTAGATATTAAGGGCCTTTGTTTTAAAGGCCTTATCTTTTCCTAAATGTACAATATGCAATATTCATAAGAGCCCTCTAGGATCTTTATTTCACAGACTTTTTTGCAGTAGTTGCAGTAACTAAACACCAGCTGTGTCCTGGATCGCTTCTGTTTTCTTTTTGTATCATAGAATGTTTGTAACTTTTGGTCTTTCCAACAGGTCCTGCAGTTAGTAGTGAATGTTGAGAAAGAGCTATGAGCCCTTAAAAATGCATAAAAAATTGCAAAGCAAACCAAAGCTCCTATATTTCAGAAGATTTAGAGTCTGTCATATGTATTATGCAGTCTTTCCAAATCTCCAGAATATGTATTTCCAAGGTAAAAAATACCTTCTTTAATCTAAAATTTTGACAGACTCCTTGTGATTTACTTATACACTAGGCATCCAGATTCAATTTAAAGCCCAGCAAACTGAGAGCAATTAGCTGCATATCTTAGTGAAAAAAAGCTTTTCACGTGGCCTCCTGAATCTCATGGTCTTCAGGATCTAATGATTCTTCTTGGAAATAACTCAACAGGTCATACTTTCTCATTTTTCTATGTGAACATTGTCAGTAATTTTTTTATGGAAGTTTTTTGTGTAAAATTTAAAACGCAGCATGTAGGAGTGAAACAATATACCCATATAAGGAAATCATATCTGATCTATTTCTTTGATATTTTATATTGATCTTTCTCAAGTCTTAAATCTGAAGAAATACAGATATTTTTTCTCTTTTGTAGGAAATCATGAAACATTCTTTCAATCTTAGGTTACTGTACAGAGAAGACACTCATTTGTAGCATACAACTTTAATTAATATTGAAGTCATGTTTTGATTTGGATGCTTACCTAATTATTTTATTTATATAGTATCATTTGATTATCGTAGAACAATGCAGCTATGTTTGTTCTTGTCTTTTGCTTGCTATAAGTATTTTTTTGTACATTAATCAATTTTGCATAGCAGATGAAGCAAGCATTTATTATTAAATATTAACCACAGTTAGCCTTATCTCTGCAGTAGGAAAACTGATTATTATGAGCAAAACAGCAGGCAAGAGGAAAGCAAGGCAAAGTTATTTATCAAAGCATCACAGAAATACCTGCAAGGTGGTAGTCCAGTGTCTTGTATCTCATCTTCCCTATTAGTAGTATCTTGAAACACTTAAATACAGAATCACAGAATGTTAGATGCATGGTTGGAAGGGACTACCAGAGATCACACCAAGCCCCCTGCCAAAACAGGGTGACCTAGGGCAGGCCACACAGGAACATGGGTTTTGAAAGTCTCCAGAGAAGGACACTACACAGCCTCTCTGGGCAGCCTTTTTCAGTGCTCCATCACCTTCACTGTAAAGTGTCTCCTTGTGTTGAGGTCACACCTCCCATGTTCTAACTTGTACCCCCTGTTCCTTGTCCTATCACTGGGCACCAGCAAAAAGAAACTATCACCTTCATCTTGACACCCACACCTCAGATACTTAATGAATGTTGATAAGATCAGAGACAGAGATCCATGGATGCAGGAAGCTAACTTTAGCTTTTGCAGGCTTGTGCTGTTAAACTGAAGCTACATAAGCAATATCTCTGTAATTTAAAGAGTTTATTTTCTGATTGATGCACATAACATTTTCCAATGGTAAGCCACAGGATCAGTGCTGGGTCATGATGCATCTGCTTAAAGATCCTGACATCAAGAGGAAGATAGATGTCTATTGTCAGAGGGAACCATGTTAGACAACTTATCCCTAAGGCTTTAGTGTTCGTAGTGATTGTTAAATCGTTTACATCATACATTAGCAGGAGCAATATAGCTGCAGCAAATGACTCACACATATCTGCTGCTTCATATTTACCGTGGTGAGATGGCAACTGCCAAGTTTCATAGGTGCTGATTAAAAAAACCCACTGTTTTAAATAACGTTATGCTACTTCATAATGTCCAGATCTAGTAGACAGTCTCAGAAAAATACTGTGAAATCCACTTCAAAAATTAACTCTGCTTTATTATAATTGGCATGAAAATACAACCTTTTAAGTGGGTGTTGTAACACGTCTCTCTCCTTAAATTCTAATTTCAGTGGTTTGGATTTATTGTATAGTCTATTCATTCTTTAGAAACACAATAAGGACATAATTCATGTCTCATATAATGCTTACAATTTCTAATCAGTGTCTTAAGAGCTTTTTCAAGAGAAGAGGTAATAGATTTGTAAGAAAACAGAGAAATTAACTACCATAATTATAGTGCCAGGTATAAAATTATGTATATCTTAGTAAATGTCTTTATTAATTTTGATTGATACAAGGTTTCTCTCATCAAAGTGTGATACTTCAGTACAATCATGAAATGCTGCTTTGTGGTGGTATTCCACTTCTCCAGCATTTGTTTTAAATATGTGAATTTTGCTTACCTGCATTGCATAATGCAACAGCTATGGGCAATTTCTTCAATTTCTGTCTTCACTGCTTTACTGACAATATGCCCAAAGGATGTAGGAGCAATGCAAAAGATCAGTAGCCTGCCTCTCATGGTAATGTTAGGTAGGAACAAAAGAGCTAAAGAAAAAAAGAAGACTAGGCTGATACTGACTGATAGGAAGATAGCAATAATGTGAGGTTCAGGGTTAGAGATGATAAAAACCAGAATGCCATCTTTATCCCCTTAGAGGCTCTCTATTAGGGGAAAGAAATGAATGCTAAAATTGTAATGCTGTTCCATGCTAATACAAAGTTATTTTAATGGCTTTGAATTAGCTTAAGTGGAATGTAAAGTTGTTTTTATCACACTGGAAACTCATAAAAACCAACAACTTTTATTGTGACCTTGAAACCATAAATCCTACTCCTACTTGGAGAAGTGATGTAATGGAAGAAATGCAGTTTGTCATTATTTTTCTACCTCCTCAATTTCTGCAATGACTTTCCTTCTTCATAACAAAGCAAACACTTTCTTGTTTCTAAGAATTCAGACCATAAAACTGTATAGTTCCATTGTATTCCTCTTGTCTGTGTCGATAGGAGAGGACCCTCAATAATTTACAGGCTAAGTTCTTACTGAGGTGTTAAACCTAAGTAGTACTGTGCTAATGCCTTTGTTTAAATATGTGGAGTTGCAATCACTGGTTTAGGTGCAGAGTCCCAGCACTGCAAGTAACTTGATGCGAGTACAGGCATTCCATAGTCATTTCCAAGATCATATCCAGAAACTGTTGAATCATGACTTAAGAAAAATTAGTAGCTGCTGCACTTGTAATAAATGCTAACTGTGTTTTCAACACTTTGCAAAACGCAGACAAAAGCCTGCTCCCAGGCCTGCAGTTGCCCTTCAGGTACAACTGTGTGTTCTTATTCATGTAGCTTCTCTCTGTAGCATCTCACTACTCTTTTTACCCTGAGCTACCATCTCCCAATATTGATGGCAGAATAAGTGGATAGTATTTTGACTTTTATACCATTTCCAAACCACATTCTACTAATTCTGCCACAGTTTATCTAATAAATACATGAATAACCACAGACAATGCCATTTCAATTCTGCACAGCTAAACAAATAGGCAATTTTCATTTTTCTGAAGGAACATTTTGAAGTCTGCTTATGATCATTTAAAATCATTATTGGCTGTTGTAGGTCTCAAACAGATCTATAGCCATTGAGACCCAGAGAGTTGAAATAGTAGCATGAGTGTTGCCTGAATCTGCATTTAAAAGACAAAATAAATTTAGTTACTAGCACAATTATTTTTCATGTGAAAAGAAATAATTTTGCTTTTCCTGGGAAAATGCCTGTCTTGGGAGTTTTGCTTTTCAAAAATAAAAATAAATTGCTATGTTGATGGAACTAATTTTCAGAGTAATCTTAGCAAAGTTAGGGACAATAGCAGGTTGCTCTTACCTATGCTGCAATATTTCTGTAATACTCTGAAACCAGTGCAGCATTATAATAATCTCAAAAAATTATCCTCAGACTACAGAAAATGGACTGCATTTTGGGAAGATTTAAAAAAATATTCCCTGGTTATCTTCTTCTACAATCACTTACAAGGAGTAAAATATTTCAACTTCTTACTTTACTTAGCTTTTACAACAATGAAAATATTTTCTGATCAGAATATACACGCCAGTTCATATTACTAAATTACATGCCTGACTGGAAAGCATCAAAGAGTTTATAAATTTCTGTTTAAGAGTGAAATGTGGAAAAGCTGTCAAAAACAGAAGGTGAAAAGGGAGTTCATTCTTCACCTGACAATTTTGGATGCATTGAATTTTAAACAGAGTTTTAATATGTTAAGAGCCATTCTCTGTTCTTGGTTTATTATAAGCTGTGAGTTGAAATGCTTTTATTCTTCTTGAAAATGTTAGTCATAAGATAACACAGTCCTGACTCTCTAGCCTCATCCTTTTATTGCCTTCTTTGCAAATTCATCCTGTGTAGCACAAGCTAAAAGGGCAGATGCTTGATCTGGGAAGTTTTCCAGATTCAAGGTACTTAACACTGAATGCATTCGATGTATGCATTGTGGGATCTTACTAGCCTGTCTTAGAATTGCACCAAGGTTGAACATGAATTCCAGCTCTGTGCATGCTGGTATGCACCTTGGCCTACTCCTTGATTCATGTATTTTTTTTCCTGATCTAATGAAAGGGGTTGTAGGTTTGGGGTTTTTTACAGAAACAGCATATTTAGAATTTGTGGGGTTTAGGAGCAGTGATACTAGTTTAAACTGTTGTGGCCAAAATGATGCAAATAGTCTATTAAAAGTTCCTGTGGTTGAAGAGAATTTGTGCAGAATTATTAGATCCTGATGAATCCTAAAATTACTGACAGAATGGGTAGTCTCTCTGCATTTCTACATGACCATTGAGCATCTTAATGAGAGTTGGAAAATTACTTGAGCAAGTCTCACATGAATCACAAGAATGGCTGAAATAATTCTTCCACTATCCTTCAAATGGGAGGGTCATTCAAATGCAATAGGTCTGGATGATGGATAGAAATTATTTTGTCAGTGATTCAGTAACCTAAATGAGAAAATTAGCAAGCACTTGTGAGCTACATATGACCACTGATTTTACAAACATAATTCAGGAATTTCTAAGTAATGGCCATCTTCACTACAGAAACACTTTAATATGCTATTTTTTTAAAATGTAGTGCTGTTGACAGCAATTCTTTATTGGATATGACCACAAGAACAGGCTATATACAAATCCCTGATAATACCAGATTTAAAGACAATAAAGGTTTGGTTTAGAAAATGCTGTGAGGATAGGCTGAGGAAGTTAGTTTTGTTAAACTTGGAGAACAGAGAACTTTGAAGGGGACCTAGTAGGCCCCTATCCATAGTTACAGGATGGTTAGTGAGAAACTGAACCGGGCTTTCCACTGCAGTGCATGGCGAGATGATGAGACAACAGTCCTAAACTCATGCAGCACAGGTATGAATTCCTCTAGAAGAATAATGTATTGGACCTAGAAGGCCTGTGGGAACTCTGGCCCAACTAGACAAAGCTCTGAAAAGCTTGGTATGAAATTGGTATAGGCCCTGTTTTGAGAAGGAGAATGGACTGGAGATCTACCAAGGTCCTTTCTCGCATGAATGATTCTGTGTTACTATGATACAAAGTGTGGGGAGATGGAAGCAAGAAGTGTAATCGTTTAGATATTTCGATACATCATTTATAACATTTCTTCATATTCTCTTTTATTAATGTATTTGAGAATAAAATAATGTGGGAGATGTCAGAGGTTTTGTTGAAAATCCGAAGTTGACCTTCTGACTTGCTATTTATGATGTACCATTTTATACTAAAATACTACCACAGATTTTACTATGTAACATTGTCCATTTAGAAAAAAAAATTAATAAACATATTAGAACCTAGCAAATTATTCTTCTTTATAATCAGTTAGTGGAATTTTTTCTGTAGTCCAATACATGTTTCTAGTTGTAAATTCTATCAGCATTCCTTCAATTTATACTTACTCCTGACTGACTGACTTTGATTAACACAAACACATTTGTATTTGATTAACACATCATGAGGGACAACACTAAGGGTTAATATTGAAGCAACTATCAGAGGTTCAATGCAATGCAAAGAAATGCAGTTTCTGGGTGAAACCTGTTTCACAAGGATGCAAACCAAAATCCTATGAGGAAAAATCTTTGCAAATACCTGCATGCAAATGCATACATTTTTACAGAAAAAAAGAAGGAAATATTAGTTTGTTCAAAATAAAAACAATACAGGCATAGTTTCTTCAAATAACTTTATTATTTTAAATAAAAATATTTTTAATTATATGATCCATACCATTTTGAGTTAGTACCACAAAACATTTAAAGAAATCTAAGCAAATTAATTTTTGAAAAAGACTGCTCTGCTTTATATTATACAAATCTAAGATATCGTCTACTTAATGAATTTTTTTTTGCATTTTTATTTTAGCTTCTAATCTCTTTTTCCCCTTTTCTTTGTCTTTCCCCACTGCACATGTATTAAACTAACCTGAAGCAAGCATACAGAATTTTAAGTGTTTAAAGCATTTTACAGGTCACATTTGTCTCCACACATGAAGTGGGGCAATCAACTACCTTGTATAGCATATTTTACTTCTGTTGCTCTGTTTAAGCATGGCCATGCATTTTCTTTCTCTTTTAATGTGACTGGTGTTTCTATCTAAATGCAGCAGTTTATTAGGACAGTAAATTAATAGTTTGAATGGTTTTTTTATATCTCTTGGGTTATAACCTATCACAGTTGATATGAAACATCAGATGCCTCAATTGGGCACTGAATCTCTCCTGTAAAATAAAGATGGATGTAGGGTATAGGCAAGCACACAAGCACTTTCAGAGTCATCATCAAGTGTATGAATTTTCCCAATGATGTATGGGATTAATAATATGAAAGTATATTTCTTTTATCTGTTTTTATGGTTTTTAAGAATTGTTTTCTTCTTCATCTTGTAGTTACCTTGATGATCTCTTTAGATCTTCCTATAGAACTCCCCAGGTCTTCCTAAAGCTGCTCCTATCTGTTCCTATTTTGTTTCTTTGTAGAAGAGTCTACAAGGCATGAGACAGATTTTGTAAATGTTTTTTAATTATGCAGATTGGAATAATAATTAAACTCAAGATAAATGTAATTAATTTTCAGTCAATAGAATGAAATCTGTCTTGCTTCCTTTAGTGAGGCAAGCCATTAAAGAAATTCATGGGTAAATCCCAAGACTCCCAGCTTAAATTTCTGTCATCACTCATATAACCTGTGTGGAGGGGCTGAGGACAGAATTTTTTGTGTGTGTGAGTGGTCTTTGAACAGCAGCTTGTGCCACCTTCATGTTTTGCACAGGCATATGAGCACTTCAGTCCTCAATCTGAATCAGTGATCGTATTCTCTGATGTTCTAGCTATTAGAAGCTACCTGGTCTTTTGAATTATTTATAAAGACCACAGACAAATGCATTCCTTTCTTTAACAATTGTGCAGGTTCAAATAGGCTGCTAGAGTGTAGAGAAAAAGCTGTAATCAGATAATACAGATAAGTGGAAACAATCTGGTACAAATTGCTTATTTACACTAGATGACAAACTGCTTATTGACACCAGAAGATTTACAATGTATAGGCACATTAAAAATTAATTTTAAGTTGTCATACATTTTACATATGATTTTGTTAATTTCATTGTGTGAGTTGTGTTAGCAGCACGTTCAAGCTCAGTTGTGAAAACAAGAGGTTTCAGTAAGAATGAAGATTCAAAATACGGTGTGTGTGGCTGCTTGATTTTTGAAGATGCTTCTCATTAGATCTCTGTACTTATTACAAATACTTTGTGAGGAGCACAGTAATGGCCTGTAGAGTTCATGAGGACTGGAGGAAAGTTTCAGACTGTTGAGAGACAGAAAGTGTATGCCAGAAGATTGTAAGTGTGGGGGAGAAGGGGAAACTCAACTTTTGAGTTCATGTGCAGTGAAAGTTTGCTTCCAAATCACTATAAGCTTTCCTTGAAAAAGTGGCTGAATAGCACCTGCATGGCCTGAAAATTTAAAATTTGCTAAAAGGTAAAATTATTGGTAAATGTAATTAAAGGCCACAAATTATCGTGTTTTAGTAGTATTGAATTCATTAATTTAGAAGTATTTTATACTGATGTCCTGGAAAATGGCATAATGAAGCTTTGGTAAAACTAAAGATTTCTCTCTTCTCCACCTTTTGAAAAAGTAGTAAGCTCCTATGCAATAATCCTTGGCAAAATTACATATTTTCCAGGCATTGCGTTTTCATTAAAGCCTGCATCTGGAAGTAGCTTCCACTGTCAGCTCTTCTAAGAAGTGCCCAGCCTATTTCATAGTACCTCTTCAGCTATGGGAATAATGGATATACAGAGATGAGCTAATGGAATTCTATTGCCACTTCCATTTTGAAGTTTAACATCATCTAATTGTGAAGCACGTGCAAATATCTCAGGGGAAGTAGTGCCTTCCTGCTTCTACCTAGACCAAACTGTAGTGGAACATTGGAGACTTGATGGGGTGCTTGGTGCCATGGTTTAGTTGTTTAGGTGGGTTGGATTGGTTGATGGGTTGGACGCAATGATCTTGAGGGTCTCTTCCAACCTGGTCTATTCTATTCTATTCTATTCTATTCTATTCTGAAGTTTTCTGATTGCTCCTCAGAGGCAACTGAAGCAATCCTCCCTGATTTGGATCATTTTGTTCCATGTTGACCACAGGAGGAGTTGGAATAACAGTATGTGAAGAAAGAAAGATTTTATATATGCAAATGTGTTCTCTACAAGATGCATTTTGAATACTTTAAGTTGGAGACTGTATGACACAGACATTTTTAATTTAGGAGTTTCTAGAGATTGCTTAGTTCTTCAGCCAGTGTGAGCAGACTGAATAATAGAGATGGCTTTTGCTTCTGGAGGAGTCAGATCTTGAGAGGTCACACTTTTGGGCTCTGCAAGACTGTAATTTTCATGTGTTTAATAGTATTAGAGGTCTGTTTAATGTTATCCCCGAACAAGCATGTATTTTCTATGTTTCTGTAATTAAAGGAATTATACAAAAAACATTGCTAGCTATCACAGGCTGTAGAAAAGCACATCTTAGACTGTAACTTGCTGTTAGTCAGTCATGCATTGGATTTCAAGTTGATATCAAATCAGAACATTCCTCACTTAAAAATCCTGTGGAAGAAAACTCATAAATTCACACCATCACCAATGACATAAGCTGTATTTTTGTTAGTGTGTTTCCCAGTGATTTGAGTTATATTTAAGCATAATGCTAGTTGGCAATCACTTTCCAGACAGCAATGCAGAGTGTGCAAGGGAAAAGAAAGCCATTGTGAGATTATTTTTTTAAAATTAAGCCAATGTACTAGAAATGTGCTTCTAACTTCTTCTAATTGGAAACATTCTAATCCAGTGCTGCAGAGTGAAGCTGATTGTTAAGTTAATTGCTCTTATGTAACAACTAATATCTGTCAGTAACACTGTATAGCACTGGCAGCTTTTGAAAACAGTTTGGTCCCTTTGCCCCTTCCTTCTTTGTTGTTCTGTTTACTGTGCCCAGTTAATGTGCTCTTGTGCCATAATAATCTCTAGCTAAATGGTAATTGCTCTATTGACAGCACTACTGTACATTTTTGACACATCATTATTCATACTTAACCACTTGACCTGGAATAAATGTTAAAGCAATTACTACTGAGAGCTTTTCTATGAGAAAATTGAGGCAAAGTTTAAAGATAATCAAAATGCAAAGCTGATCATGATAGCAACTGGAAAAATGGCAAATCCTATTAAACAGATTTTTATTAGCGAAGCTGATGCCAGTAGATATTATCTGGCAATTTAGTCTTATTAAAAAGAAAATAAAGCAGATAATTGTTTACTATTCTGGAACTTATTCCAGCTTGCAATTTGCAACTGAAATTAAGCTTTATGTGGCTCATCTATTTTGTCACATTGAAATATGAAAATCATTTGATACAAAGCACATCTGCTCAGTCCTTGCCATCCTACTGGCAAGCCCTCATTCAGTATGTTTCATACCTGTTGAAGCATTGCATTCATGTGTACAGCATACACATTTTAGACAGTCATCTCTTACAGACCTTGTATCTTTAGCTCTTAAAACTCATAATATTATACATACCTTTTACATCTGAAAAAAAAAAAAAAGATTGGTTGTTGGTTTGGAGACTTTAGAAGAGAATTTGGAAATGGAGAGGGACACAGAAATTGCAGTGCAATTGTGTGAAAATTGTCCAAATCTCCCAGACCAGCATTTTATTTTGATAGTTAATTGCATATTTGCTCTAGTTGTGTTTGTATTCTAAAAGGAAAGTAAATGTTCTACAGTTTAGTTGTTTAGAAAGAGGCATTTACACTGATCTCAAATAATTTCACAGGACTCAATTGCAGCACAATGCCTTCAGTACAGTGCTTACAGTAAAAGCTGTAATTATAAAAGAATGCCAAAAGACATCAAGAAAGCCTTAAAGGGATAGTGTAAGCTTTTACTGCCCCCGTCTGAACTATGAGGCTTGCTTGAAAACCACCATTAGGATACAGAATACTGATTGTTGATATGTCACTATTGCTGTCATGGGAGAACTGTTGTAAGGGCCAGAAACTTAACAGCGGTTTCTGTGTTAATGAAACTGGTCCCCACTTACTGAAAGCAAAGAAAGATTGGGGGATTTTAATTAATAAAATATTAAAAACAGGGGAAGAAATCTTCTCTTTTTGTGCCTATCCACATTCTGAACAGCAATAAGGAGTTCTGCAGCAGTGCTTTTATCAGGCAGAAAAATCCTTTTTTTTTTCTTTTTTTTTTTTTTTTGGTAAAGCTCTTTCAACTCCCTCAACTACTTCAGTGTACTGAATGCCTATCAAACTGATAAAAGATTGTTCAGAGGGCATTTAATAGCTTTAATTCTTAAACTTTTCATTCACATTATCATTTCTGATTAGTTATAAGGGTGCTTTTACAGTAAGAGTAAAGCACCACCCATTATCTAGTAAACTGTCAAAAACGGGTAGGCAGACTAAACTGATCTAGATCTCTCCTATTGCTGCTCTGAGTTTATTTTACAGCTGAGGAAACTCTTAATTTTATCTTTTTTTTTTGGAGCATTATAAAATGTGTATTTATAGTTAACATTAATTATGTCAATTGTGAGCCTTCTTTTGTCAAGGAATTTGGGAATTAATTGTATTTTTAACTACTCGGGTTTTAATTGGGATTCTTACCTCTGTGTCCATCACAAAGCATTTGCACTGGATAAAACCTTTTGTTTTGTTGAATTTTCCATATAATTCTCTAATATTTTTATTTCTACTTAGTGTCTATTCCCATTTGTTTTATGTACATGATACGTTAAGCCTTGCTCTTTTATAGCTATGGATGTGTTACAGCCATGGATGGAGAGACCAAAACTCTTGCTGTATGCTTTTGCCTTTTTTTTTCCTTTGCCCTTTTTTTCCCCTTTGCCTTCCCCCCCCTTTTTTTGTAGGGATTGTTTTAGCTCAAAAAACACTGATCCCAGATTTTAATGCATTTCTTGTATGGTAATGTATGATTATGTCATGATTTCCAAACTGCATTTTCATTAATTCATATAATCATTCATAAAGGCCATTTTTGGCTGTTAAATGAAAGACTTCACAGTCTATAGAGCAGCAAACAGTTGGCAACTTTATTTCAGCAAACAAGGTGGTACAGAGTCACTCCAATCAGACCATTTCTGTTTCCATTTCTTTAAAATAGAATTCTTTTTGCTCCTCTTTTTAACAAACTGAATGGAACATAGTATTTAATATTTGTGCCTCAGATACAGTAAAGAAAGTCATCTACCACAACTAATATATTGTCTACATTTTGTCACAAAGAAGACTGTACTGGCAAAGGGAGTCATTACTGTTCATAGGATTCTCTGGTTTAGAGAAAAAAGTAATAAGACTGCTTATTGACATCCCAAGATGCTCAAAATCTCCAAGAAATTTTAAAGGCATAGCCTAAAACCACCACACAGGATGTTTTATAAAAATGCATATTGAGATTTGTTGAATTTTCCAGCTTTTGAGTCTTTATTGTTATATTTTCAACTCCTTATCCCGAAGCAGATATGACAAAAAACCAGTAACTTCTTGGGCATTTTTCTAGAGTTTTCTGAGGAGAAAAGGAGTAGGAGGAAAGGATTGTAAGTCTGAAACTGTTACATGAATTCAGATTTTTAAGGATTTAAGGAAATTCACAAGATTCACCAAACTACACATTTGTAACAATTACTTACACTGTAAATAGCCTGAGTTCTAAAAGAATTTGCTCTTGTTGGAAGAGTGCACCCATGCCAAAAAATGTTCTTACATGGTTGAGAGTAATGTGTAGCCATTACCTAACCTGGCTTGACAGATTCATATGCAATTTGTGCAGTCCAGTTTGGGGCAGAATTTCTACTCTGGGGGAACATACTATAATATTAGTATGGCAAATAGAGAAGAGGTATTTTCTTAGCCTTGCAGAAGATAAACACTACTGCAGTGCATTAACACTACTCTGTTGAAACTGATCCTGCTGCTTTTAAAAATTGTTTTCAGGACAGTAGGACAGAATCATAAAGACAAAGGAAATCAGGTTCTGCTCAGAAAAGAGTGGAAGCACCACATGATATAGCTAACAGTGCTTAGCACTCCTACATTTTTAATTCCTCCATCTGAAAGGTGTTGGAAATTTCCAAACGCCATGATTTAATATTCATGTCAGATTCAATAAAATAGTTTGCTGGTAGGTTTACAGGCTTGGAAATCATGTGAACAAGAAAACATATATATGAAAGCCAGAGATTCAACTGTAGGAAGTATGAAACAAACAAAAAATGGTGTTTGTGTAGGTTTTCTTTTTAGTGTGAGGAGAGCAGCATGATGCCTCTTGAGTATGTCTTTCTCTAGCTCTAGCCAAATTTGTACTCAGGCTGACTACATCTCTCTGTATTTTATAAGGGTACTTGTGAATCATATCTGCTCCAGATTTTCGAAAATGTTCTGGGTATCAGTGAACAGAACCCTATTAGTTCAATAAATAAATATAGATAAAGAAGGAAAATAGGTCAGAGATATGGGTCTCTGCTACTTGTATAGCAGAACTATATCGTTATGTACTTTTGCTGTTGTGAGTGCATCAAAACCGTCAGTAGCACTCTCTCAAGGTTTTTCAGCATACCAGTCATCAGGTTTGCCTCTCTTCCAAACAGATTTTTGCCATTTAGAAAGAGTTGTTGTGGCACAGCATTAAATCAAAAGCTGGATGAGGATGAGAGTGTGGTGGAATGTGGAAGAGATGACCATGGGGATCTCTGCTGCCTGGCTAAGGGGAACCTTTTGATAGAGGAGAAATGGATATTGGGTTCACAAAACTCAAGACAGCAAGAAAGTGAGGGACAAATAGAAATTCTGATGTTACAAAGAGCTTATGCACACACATGTCAGATAAGGGGCTGTGCTTTGATCATGGTGTGGTGAACAAGTAAGAAATTCTAGACCCTACTAGGAGGTGGAGAATATGAAGGCCCTCAAAGGTAGACAAACCAGTATGTCTGGTTGGGTTGACAAAACACATGTTTTCAGACAACCTATAGGAAACAGATCCAATCATATATTCTCCTATATGCAGCACACACCTCTGCTATGCTTAGCTGGCTTAGCTGTATGCTGACATGTGCGTACAAAGCTCTGGTTTAGAAAAGTAAGTCTCTGAAGGAAACTAATTAATTTGATTTTATCATCAGCAACATGATTTGGTCCTGTTGTCTCCCCAGCTTATGTGAAAGATGTACTAGAAGTGGCAAAACCCTGAAGTGTAACTAGTGTTCTCCAAGATGGAGGGATTAGATTTACTTTTTTTCTTTTTACACAGAAATTTCCAACCCATGTTCTCCTATCATAAAAATTGTTGGGCTGATGTTATTCTAAGGAGTGTCATATGGATCTAGACCAGTCTTTAAAATATTTTAATCTCATGAAACGTTTTCAGCAAGAGTACAAATAGAATTCTTCTCCTAGTCCATATGCGTCCTGCTGTTTAAAGATTAAAATGAGATTTTTTTTTCATACCATCTAGATGAAATTTCAGGAGACAGCACTTTTCAGCAACACTAAAGCTGATATTTAATACATAATCATTTTGCTTTTTGTTCTCTCTTAGAAGAATGGCATTTGTTCCAGAATATGCAAACTGGATTCTCATTTTATTAGTTTTTGAAACTGTTGTTGTTATAATAGTGGGTGTTAGATGGTTATCCTGCCTTCACTGGCTTCCTAGAGGGTGTGTAACATGGTTTAATTGGAGTGATATTAAAATGCTGAGTTGAGTGCAATAGTCAGAAAACAAGTGTACAGCAAAACCTTCATTTCACTGACATGAATGTAGCAAAGTGGTGTCTTTCCTATACTTGCCAAAAGACATTGCAAAATAAATTAATGATCTTACCTATGTAATCAACTTTGAAGAACTGACTAATGCATTACCGTCTTTGAGATTTTCTGGTACAAGTCTTCTAACAGTATAATTACAAATGTGCTTCAGAAATTACCGTTCTCAATTATCAAGGCCAGACTCTGAAAATCAAGCTGGAAAACCACCAATTATCTTGCTGTGCAGTTGGCATCCAGAATAAGGCACCTTGAACCAATAGCACATTTTTTAATTTAGGTACTGGGTAAGTGATTGGCTGAACACTGAAGATGGCAGATCTGGAAACCTCCAGATGTGCATATCAAGTTCTGCATGGGTGGATTTCCACTGCTTTGCTTCTTTGCAGGGATCTGCCAAAGACTTGATGAGGTACCTGCAAATCACTGTAACAGACCTTGAGCTATTAACGTTTAAGAGCTTTAGAAACAAGAAATGTTGATTGTCAACAAAATAAAAAGCAAAACATGCATGTTTTTAGCAACAAAATATGCAGAAAGCTAACAGCTTTCTTACTAAGAGCTCATATATATGTGTTCTAATTCCAGGTAAACTGACTGATTTTATAGATTGGTAGTATTTGGATGACTGAAGCATCTTACACTTCTGGTTAATGAGCAAGCATCTTTAATGAGCACCATAGATACTTACATGAACATTGTGGGACATATCCCTAAGTTTTATCTTTTAATTTCAGTATGGTGGCAGCAACTGAAGAAAGCAAACAATTTGTTGATATGTTTCTTTCCTGGTAGTTCAAAATTATTAGTGGCCTAAACTTCAAAGTGATACTGATACATTAATCCCCTTTCAACAGGGAAGATATCTCTAACGTAATTTAAGCACCATGTGCTTTAGTCCTATTTTGAACTGATTCTGTTGTTCTTATCACAAAAAATGACGAGTGTTGAAAAGTACAAAGAATTTGTGTAATTAGAGATAAACTAATCAGGATATATTTTCTTTTGGTGAAATAGCAGGAATACTATAGAAAGTGCCAGAATACTGCAGAAAATGCCTTGCTTTGTTACAACACTAGTATGGGTTTCAGCAGAAATACAGGGCAATGATATTGATTGGAGTTAATTTTAGAACATTAAATACTGCATGTGCTACTTTAGCTTTCAACCCTTATTTAGAAAGAAAAACAAAACAGAGAGGCCACTACAGAAAAGCTAAGCCTCATTTGTCCGTTGTGTCGTCTAGCGTAGATCACGAGTATCTGTAACATTCATAGAGTTCCACCAGTTAAAAAGGTAACATAAATGACATCAGGAGTTGCTCCATTGTATGTAATGCAAGGAGAGCTAAGATTTAAATGATAGATTTATGCCAAACCTGCCCTAGAATGAATGGCTACATTAATAATGCAGTGTTTGTTTTGAAATATTTTATTACAGTTTTGCTAAAAATATCCAAATAGCAAAGGAAAAAAAGCCAATGCTACACATGTTCAGCATTTAGGACAAGTTATTTTTGCAATAAGATTCTTGGCAGACTATCATTTCTTTTAGTACTTCACCTGTGACACTATAAATAATACATATTTATTTAAGTAGAGCTATTATGCACCACTATTTCTGTTGTACATAATTTATAGACAGTGACCTCCTAACATGTGTACATAATGTTCTCTATGGAAAGAAATGTTCAGAATAAAATAATTGTAAAGAAATAAAGCAGTTACTTAAACTGGATTGAACTGAGAGCTCCATTTTGAAGACACAGATTGGTAACTGCTTTTCTGAAGGACAGTGTCAACTTTCTGGTTCACGAACTTTAGCATTACAGTAATTTTTTTTTGTTGTTTAAATGGTGGGAGGCATCAAATAACAGCAGAAATTTAAGTGCTTAAATGGAAGTATGATTACCACTGAAACTTCAGAGGTACTGTATGTATTCCAGATGATGTCAAAGTGTCTAGCTAAAAATACATCTGTAGAGAATTTGTGAACATTGTTATGCAAGTTAATGGAACCCTGCCCCCCTGTTACACTGAGACTGTAAAATCATAATTGTGTCTGTGACTAAACTCAGGAAGATGTTCGGGAGTTCTACATCCATGTTTCCTTGGGGGAGAGCCCTATTAAGGATATTTTAGCCACTATGCTGCCTGCAATAAGTGTATTTATTGACATTCAAAAAGACAGAGATTTCCTCTTGATGCAGCATGAGAGCCTTTGTAGAGTAGATCTGTTGTAACTCTCTAATCTCATGTGTAGATGCGTTCCTTTGTGTCTTGTCTTTCTTGGGACAGTTTGAAAAACTATTTGTATCAGGAATAGAGTTCCATATTCCCTATAAAAATGTCTTCCTGCATATTCATCTCCTTCATGGTCTTTTTTTCCTACACCAGCTTACTATATTTAAAAAAAATAATATAGTAGAGGCTGTGTTGGGAAAAACATGCTGTCCACAAGAAATCAGAAATTAACTAACATTTTAAAGTCCCTTCAGTACTTTTTCTCTCCCTTTCTTTAAACTCCAGTGTGTTGTTGGCTATGTTTTCTGAAGTCTGGAACAGAGTGTAAGGAAAGCTGCCTTTTAAAGCAGCAGCTTTTACCAGGTTAAGCAACAGAAGAGCATTGCATTCTTTGTGCAGTGTTTTTCACTTCAGCAGGGTTGAACTGTGTGTTATTCATTAAGGGACCAACCCGAAGTTGTCTAAGTCAAGTGAAAGTTTCCCATTGACTTTGTCAGCTTTGGCTCAGGCTCCAGTAGATGTTCTATATCCTTTCGTTAGTAGGATTAAAATGTACTCTTTCATTAGTTGAGCGCAAGCTGAATTTCAAATGAGTCAGAATATATTGAAAGTACAACTGTCAAATCATTTGTATTGATTTAGACACTGTTAAACAGAGCAGTGCTAACACACAAGGGTTTATTCTTTGTTACAACATGCTTATAACGCTCATTGATGATAATGGGAATTACAGGCATGTCCAGAAGGGAATGTGCCCTTTGTAAATTCCCTATAAACCTTAGCTTAAGGAGCCACAGTTCTGTGAGAGTTCAAATATTTTTGTGTGCAGCCAGAACTTTCTGAGCTCTCCTGAGTAATTTTTTAGCTGTTCTTGGAAGGTGCACTTTTCAGAAAGAAATGTATCCCAGAGCTATTGTGTTGTGTTTCTTTATCTGACAGGGAAGATGCTAGGAGATTATGCCAGGAGATAGGCTCACTTTTGTCTGTGTGACAAGAAAATACAGTTTATACCAGGCCCTGACTAGCAATACAAATTGCTAATGTAACAAGGAAAGGTTTGTGCAACTGGTAGGAAAATAAAACATGTGAGTTTTATTTATTTTTTTTTTTCATACTAGTGGTGTGTTCATCAGAGACTAATGGGATAATCAGAATGGGATATAAATAAAATATGGTAGTAACTTTTGTAAGTAATCACATTTTCACTGCAGTTTTTGAGGATGCTCATGTTGGTCTTTCTGAAATAACACACTGGTTTTGTTTGGTGTAGTGTTATACAAATAATTTCATTCCCCAGCTACTGTGTTTGCTATGCAGACCAAGAGGTTATTTTGTTCTTTTATTTCCAAGCATTTTCAGTTCACATGACACTGCTATTGCTTCTAGAAGTTTATAGCCTAAACCAGACATAGCTAATGAGATGTAAAATAAAATAACCACATAACCACAAACAAAACATACCTGATACATCAGTGGAACCTTTCTTTAGTAGATAAATTTATTCATCTTGCTGAATAAGTTGTTTACAAATAAAAATGCTCATTAGTAAGTGTTCCCTAGTTTGTTTATATTTCAGTCAAAAAGTTACAGTTTTAAATACAAGACAGTACTGGCTATATACAAGTTAGATAGAAACTAACTGACACCCTGGTGAGTCCTTGTACGTCTGCAAATCAAGCACATTCTTCTACCTATCTTGAAAACACTTAGAAAGCAAGCGTGCTTGCACACACACTTACCCTTTCTCTCATTAGTTTTGTAGTTTTCAGTTTCCAAATCATTAAGTCTAATAATAGGAATACATGACTTGTCTTCCTCTAAATGTAACCCAGATGCTCTTCCTAGGAAAGAAATACTTTCTTGCACTAATGGGGTTGGACTATGACATGTCACTCACACCATGATTTGATATAAATTTGTCCATCACTATTTGTATGCAGTGATCTGCTGATAACAGGAATACAGCAGGTCATCTGAAATAAACCGTGTGCCGGCAGATGCCACTTACCACCCTGTTTGTTAGCAGTGCCCACAAGAGATTAACACAGTGTGTGGCAGCGTGAAGCTTGCCATCTGCATGTCCATTTGCTTTCTTCCAGGAGATAACTGCTCTACAGAGACTTGATAGAGGGAGCAGTCACAGCAAAGGCATGGAATGGGAACCCACTGGTCCCGCCAGCTATTTTTATGCCTCTTTCTCCTGAAGTCCTTTGTGTGCTAATAGTGTTGTCATTTTCTCTTCAATTCATTCCTCTCTACTCATATGTTTGGGGGCTTGAGACAGTGTTTGCATCTACCTCAGCCTTGCTTCTAATCCTAAACTTGCCATGAAGTTCTCCCCTTCAGCTGCCGTGTACATCTGAGAACACTGGAAATTGTTAGGCACCTCTCTGTTTTTAAAACTCTCTGGTTGTTTAAAAAAAAAAAAAAAAAAAGGCATCACAACAACAACAACAACAACAACCAGATGAGAAAAAACATCTTTGGAGCACATATAGGACTGGAAAACTGCAAATCTCTGCCTACTGACACTGATGCCTCAGAAGCACATCTGTAGCCTTTACCTTTCCAGGGGAAGAAGGTATTGCTTTTGTTCTTTCTCTGCTAAGCATGGGGTGAGGGAAGTGTTGAGTTAAGACCCTCTATCTCCTGGGCCACTGCTGTAATGAATAAATTGTACCACATGGCACCCTAACCCTTTTTATGTACTTTCAAATACAACTTTTTGTCAGAGCCCTATGTGCACTTACTAACCTAACTCAGTGCCCCCTCACCCCTGCACACAGGCACAGACTGCCATTTTAGCCCAGACATGTCCCTTATCACTGCCTCAGTGGTGCCACAGCCCTGCCTGCACCTTATCCTAACACAGGCACCTTGATTTACCACACTAGTCAAGGACATGGTGTATTGCCCTGTCCTGGCTGATGTTCACCATCACTACTGCCACCACCTGAATGACCTGGCCACCTGCATGACCTGGCCACCTGCATCCAGCTATGGAACCATGCTGGCAGATAAGACAATGACCTGGCTGCCTTTAGCCACCTGCCTTGGGAATGCAGCCCCACTGGGGCAGGCCCCAAATTAGGCATTGAAGCCTGCCTTGATTTCCAACACACCCAAATGGTCACCGGCTTCCTCTTTATCTCCTTTGCTCACAAGGGAAGCTGCTGAACTTTCAATATTCCTTAGTACTAAGCTTTTTTGATTGTCTTGGAAGCTAAATGGTAAAAGCCATGTATCTGCATCCTCTGCTAAGTCTAGAGATTTGTTCCAGATGCTTCAGTTGAAGAAATCTGTCTCGAAGAAAGCAGTCTAATGCAATGCATTCTCTAATGGTGTAAACATGAAGACTAAGCTTTTTACTGTACCCCTCTCAAGTCTGCCACTTTCTACAAGTAAAAATGATACCACGAGCTATTCTACCTAGCTATACTACCCAAATAAATAACAAAAACTTGTTCCAATTATTTTCCCTCATAGATGGGATTCCATTCATGTATCCCACCTGACCAGATACGAACAGTAGTATACCTGACAAATAATAGCACGTTTGGAAAATCATTACTTTGTCAGAAAGTATACCAAACAAAACTGTTCACTTTCCTATAGGACTTCAAAATTGAGAAATACCTAATGGAACATATCAGAAGCAGGCTGTAAGTGTAGCATGTTTGTAAGCAATGGCTTGCTCTTGTACTTCGAGTATCTTAGTTTGCATTAGTTTGTAAACCAAAAAAAGCACTACTTCTGTAGTAGAGATCCATGGGTTTGTGCTGGAAAATACGTTTATCTGTGTTACAATTGTACTTAAAGGTCTTATGTTCAAACAAGGAGAACTTCTGCTTTGCTACATTTGATTTGGTTCAGTGCACATCTCCAACATATAAACAAAGAGTAACTTCCACAGACTTGGCTGAAAAGAGTGTATGTGTGATTAGAATCTCTCCCCTACCTTTCCTACTGTACAAACCAGGGAGTTTGATAGTATAAAAAAAATTTACATTTTAAAAAATATATTAACTATGTTCTCTATTTTGAGGAGGATCTGGTAAGCATTGGGGGAAAATAATTTCTGTCTGTATTATGTGCACTTGCAAATTCTAATGCAGGGCAAAGGGGAATCTTTTCCTTAGTTTCATTTACTTTCCTATATGCTCTGCAGATTCGGAGGAAAAATCCATCTGGAAATAATATCTTCATTATACTAAATTTGGAATAATTTGGAATCCCTCTGGAAAATATTAATATTTTCTAACTAAAAGTATCCACTATTTTAAACACCCACACTGAATGATACAAATATTGGTCTTCACAAAGTGTATGGAAATTGACCAATCCAATATCAGAAGCAAGATTTACTGTGTCTATGTGGATATAGCTTTCAGCATTTTATTATCAGACCACCTACATTAATTTAAAAAGAGCATTTTTTTAATAAATTAAATTATTTTCTGAATAATGAATAACATTTTCTGAATCTTTTATGCCTTTTTTTTTTTTTTTTTAATAGGCTGAACAATCCAAAAGTCTCCAAACACTTTCCCATATGTTAGTGGGCCTTTCTCAGACGAGGTTTAACTTTTAAAATACAGTTTCAAGAGGATTGCTAGCATTTGTCTGATTTGTCATGACATTTTAGTGATTGAGAGGTTTTGTTTTGGAGACAAATGAAAACCAACCAAGTAGAATCACTTTGCATATTCTTCTGAGTCACTTTGCCCTTTGCTGTGTGAGGGCAAACTAGTTTTGCTGTTCTGTGCAGCCTCCATACAATAAAGTCTACTGTTACAAACAGGCTTTTGAACATAGTTGATGCCAAGTGATGAAATGTCTCAAATACCAATAAGCACTATGCAGAAATGTTGGCGGCCCAGCTCCAAATGACCGGTATTGTTCTGCTAAAAGCGTTCCCATGAAGCCGGTGAACTTGCCAGCACCACACTGGATTTGTTTTCACTGAAATAAGTGTGTATACAAAGAACTTTTTTCCCTCTCTATCCAATTTATCTATAATTGATGCAGAGCTGTTTTGACTTCTAATAATGTGGAAGATTCTTTAGATTTCATACATACTACATCATCTAATTCATCATGGAATTTGTTTGGCTCTACCTTCACCATGTCATCTTGCTTGCCCTAAAAGAAAAGAAAGAAAGATGCTGCCAACATAATTATCCCTTACATCCTGGTGCAATAATTTTAAAAACAGAGATGACATACTCTGTAAGCTTTCGTTAGGGAAAGTAATGACATCACCCACTTAGAATGAGATCCTTATTGAGCTTCTTATTAATTAACATTTCTATGTTGGGAGGAAAAATACTCTAATACATCAAGTGGCACTAGTATTGAGTAATATCTCTACAAGAAAGTTATAAATTACATTTTCTGTGAATTTTGATTTTTTTTTGGTCATTTTTTTTTTTTCTGTACAACATTGGTTTTCCTGAACATGGTAAAGGTTATATTCATGTTTTTTACATCTGCTACTATGTTCCACGTTCATATACTAGCAATGTACTAGCTCCTTGATTAATAGACTAAAAAACAAATGTAGTTTCGGTAGTGATAACAAAATGTGTTAATACTCACAGAATTATTATTTGCAGAGATTTCAATGTTTTCAAAGAAAAAATATGACACTGAAGGGTCAAATAACACAGGATAATAGAAAAACTCTTAAGATTATCAAAAGCTATAAAATATCAGTTAGAAAATGAGCTGCTCAGACTTCTGCTTCTGTATCAGGGAAAAAAATGAAAGTGAAAACAATTTCCTCAAACTAAATGCATGTGTATGAAAAAAATAATTTGTGAGGAGGAAAAAAAGAGGATAGTAATTTAATACAAAAGTTAAATTCATAATGGTTTTTATTTATTAGTATAGCTTGAATTTATGCTGGATATTAAAGGTTACAAATTAAAAATTTTGGAAAAGCTTTACGCATCTAACACTTGTTGAAAGTGCCTTGAGTTCATAAAAAGCCAGTGAGAAAACAAAGTCCTCATTTCATGGGGGACTTCTGAAAAGTGACAAGTAGTTTCCTCAGTTAGTCAAGCACACTAAAGCCCTTGGTTCTAAAATCAGTTTCAGATTAGTCCTAGTGTGAGAGGAGTTAAACACGAGTTATGTTGCTGATAGGATAAAGATAGAAGTATTTCCTAAATCACTTTCCCATTACAATAAAGTTATTCAATTCCACCTGGTAATAACTAATTTTCTTATGATTATAAATTAATGTTTGTTGAATGTTTGCACCTTTTTTTTTTTTTCAGTAGAGAAAACACCTGATCAAAACAGTTTATAAAAAAGTGAAGGCAGAGATCTTTTTCTCCTTCACTACCAAGATTTTGATCATTTTGATCCATATTTTATTTTTCTAAACTTCTCATAGAATTTTTAATTAAAATACTGAATTTAAAAAAGCAAATTGAAATATTCCTTCAAGACAGCTTTTTGTCCTTGTTTGCTGACCCCTTGACTTTTAAAAAAATATATATTAGGTAAGGACCAAGAGCTTCACTGAGGGCATCACCAGTACCCTGTCTGCGGTATGGAAATGAAGTGCCCAGATAAAATCATCCTGTGGAAAGGACCAAGCAGCCAAATGTCAGAGATCTCACGATCCAGGTCATAAAGTGCCAAATTCTTGTGTGCAGCTTGTCTGAACAGAGCAAATAATACAAGTAAATTGTGAGGACTTTTTTCAAGTAGATCATAGAAATCCAAGCCCTTATTTTCTTTTTTTGATGTTACTGAAATCCCCCAAAGTGCAGTTATTTTCTCCTGAGTGAAAGCAACTGATATGCTGTATCCAGTGGAAAAGAAAAAAAAAAAAGGGGGAGAGGGGGAGAGGAGAGCTTGTTCAAATCCAGTGCTTAGGGGTTTGCTTATAGGTGTCATTGTGTCTCACATCCCTGCTGTGAAAATCAGCTTGCATTTGAATGTGCATCTTGACCCATAAATGTCACCCTGGTCCACTGAGCATCTTGACTTCAACATTTCCTGTTGTAAAATGGACAATGGGATAACACTTCTTTTTCTGAAGGAAGGACCTGTGACAATGTGTGCATGTGTGCAGTCAGGAGAAACTGCAGCACTCGGGATTTAAAAGCATGTCATCAGCCACTGAGCAGGAGATCACAGGAGAACGAAGTTGCTGGACAGTTTTTGAAAAACACAAGGATTATCATTTATGTTTCCAAGCCACTTCTCCTTTTCACAGCCCTGAATCCTTCTTGGCCTCTCTCCATCAATGGTTCAACGACGTGCCGCAAAGTAGAGTATGTCCAGCTGTGTGGTAGAGCAAGCTGCCTTTGAACAATGAAATAAGAATGCTGCCATACAAATGCACATGTTGTTTATGTTCCTAGCCTTTTAATTACATGCATTTTCTAGTATAAAACATACTATGCCCAGAAACTTAAATTTGCACTGAGGATGCACTGAAAAGTTCATGTAGGCTATGAAGAGTTCCAGCTTTACAATCTCTCGATGATTGCATAATACCTGCCATTTTATTTAAGAAAAAAAAAAAAAAAACATACTTTAACTTTCAATTCCTTGCTTTTTCTGTCCCAAAGGATATTTAGAAGTCATTTTCTTTAGGACATTGTTTAATCACCAAAATGAGCATGCTTCAGTCAGATTGCCAGCTACAGTTAAAGCCAAGTTATCTAATTCTGGTTTTTGTAAGAGACAGAATTCCTGGCATACCTACATGGAACTTAGGACTTCAGAATTTTAAAGATATTAAATGTTTATAATAGTATTTTGTAGATTCCTGAAGACATGGGCAGAGTTCTAGACAGGGTCTAAAAATGTTCAGAGTATGCTTTTAGAAACGTCATTTGACTTTGATTTGAACTAAATTATGTTAAGAATAATGAAGAGTCATTTAAATATTTCCATTGTTCAAATATCAGTTTTCACCCCATTGCATCAAAGGAATAGAGATTATCCTTTTTATCATTAAGATGATGGAAATACAGGGTTTTTTCCTTCCAAATACAACAGACAGTTCAATTTTTAAACTGCCAAAAGGTCTCTCAATTTTTTGCATCCATCTGCATATGTCTAGATACAAACCTGAATGTCAGCCTATCTTTTCTTGCACTAAAAAGACATGGTTTTAGTGATCTTTTCACAATAGTCAATATCATTAACTAAAGAGGATTTAAATATGAGTGGAAGGAAAACCTTTATTATTAAACCAGGCAACAGTATCCTGTGTTTTCACAAATGTCTGTATTGAAACAGCAAAGACTAGAACTTTGATGTGATGTACAAAAACCTGATAGAAGCCTTGATATAAATGTCATCCCTTTCAGAACCTCAAATTTGATGATTAACACTGGTACCTTATGCACTGAGACATTTTCACAGATATTCTCAAAAGCAGTATTGAAGTGTTTGATAGATCTCATTAGAGCACTTTGATGTCTCTGTTCTTCATATCCAGAAGGCAGAAAACTCAGGTTAAGGATGCAGTTCGTTAGATGGAGATAGAATGGGATATTAGGAAAAAATGGTATTGTTTATGGCTGGTTATAAAAAAATCACATACTGTAAGGGAAGCAGAAAGATGAAGCATAGGCAAGGTTTTAAAGTATTATTTTTATTTCTAAGAGTACTTTGACAACATATAGGAATATATTTGTCTGTGTACATACTAATTTAAAAATATTACACATTCAGATTAATATAAGTTAAGGAATAATGACAACAATAATAATAATAATACTTTTTAAAGGCATATCTGTGAAAGAGAAAGGAAGTAATTTACCAGTAAATCATAGAAGAGTGCTAACATGAATCACCAGAAACTAGATGTCATGATTGGACAGACTGGAGAGCTGGGCAAAGAGGAACCTAATGAGGTTCAACAAGAATAAGTGCAGAGTCCTACACCTGGGAAAAAGTAATGAACTGCACCAATACAGGTTAGGAGGTGATCAGAGAGCAGCCTTGTGGAGAAGGATCTGGGAGTCCTGGTGGACAAGTTATCCATGGGGCAGTAATGTGCCCTTGTGGCCAAGAAGGTCAATAGTATCTTGGGGTGCATTAAGAGTGTGTTCAGCAGATCCAGGGAGGTTCTCCTCCCCCTCTATTCTGCCCTAGTGAGGCCCCACCTGGAATACTGCATCCACTCCTGGGCTCCCCGGTTCAAGAGGGACAGATATCTAATTGAGAGAGTCCAACAGAGGGCTGCAAGGATGATTAAGGAACTGGAGCAATGAATTATGAGGAAAGGCTGAGAGACCCGGGGCTTTTTAGTCTGGAGAAGTCCTGAGATGGAATCTAATAAATGTATATGAATATCTGAGGGCTGGGTGTCAGGAAGGAAGGGACAGCTTCTACTCATTTATACCCTGTGATAGGACAAGGGGCAATGGATGTAAACTACAGCAGAGGAAGTTCCACCTCATTCTTTACTGTAAGGGAAACTAAGAGCACTGGAGCAGGCTCCCCAGGGAGGTTGTGGAGTCTCCTCTAGAAACTTACGAGATCCATCTGGATGCATTCCTGTGAGACATACATTAGATTATATGGTCCTTTGTTGGCAAGGGGGCTGGACTCCAAGATCTCCAGAAGTTCCTTTCAGCCCCTAGCATCCTGTGATCCTGTGATTCATGTGCTGTATAATGAACAACCCTTTGTAGATTGACAGTAAGAGATCACATAATCAGCATGACATAGTGTCTTTTTACCATTAGTTGTCTTATATCTAATTACTTTTGAGAACATAATTAAAATGGGAACTGAAAATTGTAGACCTTTTCTTAAAACTGTAACAGTTTTGTAGGTTTTATATCCTCTCAAAAAAATTATATCACATGCTCTTTCTTTTTAATTCTGTTTATTGTATGAAAGCTGTACACACCTTTATTTCCTTTGCTTGCAGTTTTGCCAGTATCAGTATCATCCTAAATGCAGTCATTGCAATACAGAATCTGAAAAACAGATGCAAAATTAGTCAAGGAAATGCTTGTATTTGCCACAATATTTCCACAAATGAAACTAAAGATCCTTTTTAATACTGAGCATAAATGCAGATCTCCAGACTTGTACCGCTTGTAGGTGAGCTATAGTGTGCTTCAGTGGTGTCTTAAAACCATACCAGTATTAATGCAGCAGGTAATTGATGTAGAAACAATGGATTCTTAACTATCAAGTGTTAATAAAGACAGCATGTTTCATAAATGCTATTGCTGTTATCTCTTTGAAATCTTAGTTGCATGTATATTTTTCAATGTTCATCTATTAGGATGACTGCACTCTCTTAGATATAATATTGCAGGAGAATATTTAGACCAAAATGTTGTCTATCAGAACTAAAGCCTTCTGACAATTGTTGCTATGGAGTAATATATAGGAATAGTGTACTTTTAAAAATACTTCTACATATACAGTTTATGTTTAATTTAGCACGCTTAATACAGTAAGCACAATTCATTCTCTTTAAACTTTTATTTCAGAACAACTTCATTGTCTTAAGTGACTAAATTAAAGCTTTTTAGTGTTTCCTGCAATCTCCCAAAGCAGAAATAAAATCAGTTTTAATTTATTTTATTTGCTAAAACTGTGGATATAATTATTGCTGCAGTCTTTTTAATTGTTTTCAACTAGGTACTTGTCTTTAAGTTGCAATAGACTTCTAATTCTACATTGTTGATGTTCCCTAGTTAATTTTGACAAAGCATCATAAATCCAGGTATTTAGGCTTATTGAATTTTGAAATGAGGTGATTAGCTGGAACGTGGATGAATGAACTGATGCAAAGCAAAATGAATTTTATGATTTACTGCCATTTACAAGTTCCTGTGGAACCGTTATGTGCAAATTGTGAAATGTATTAAGAGGCAAGATATCACAGTTATAATCAACAATGTAAATTTTTTTTCAAATGCAAGTATTCAAGCAGTCCTCCAAAAAGAGTAATTGTTGAATAAGTGTTTGTTATACACAGTTAGTTTTTATTATAGATAACACTTTTCCACTCCAACATTTTAGCATGCAAAAAGGTATCTTAATAGACTTTCAGTGGCAGTCAGTAATGTTTAAGTTCCAAAGCTGTTACCATTATAATTTGCTTTCAAATATTCATGTACTTTAGAAGAGGCATATTTGGGATGAAATAGCCCATTTATCAGTTTTTACTTAAAGTTTATAATGGTTATTAGCTCAAGGTAAAAGCAAACTACAGTAATGTGTGCCCTTGATACCTGTTCATTGATATTTCTAGTAGTCTGGTGGGTTTTGTTAGTAGATTTGAAAGGAAAGGGAGTTCAACCATCTTACCCATGTAATACAAAATGCTGATATACATGCAAGTATGAATTAAACCACAGATGTGTTGTGCTCTTATCTGCAATTAAATAAAGACTTGAGTCTAATTATTAGAAAAGAGAGAAATAACTTAGACGTGCACTCGGAAACTGAAATTTAAAAGTCAGGGAGCTTGAACTCCATAGCTTTGTATTTGCTTTGCTTTGCTTTTTATTTTCATTTTAATTTTAGGTGCATTCTGGACATAAAGGTTTCCTAAAATCTGTTTCTCTCTATTTCAATTGCAGTTCAAAGACCAAAACTTTCCCTGAAGCTTGAATGGTCGCAGGCCTCTAGAAAGGCAAGTTACAAGAACCCTGTGTAGTGATTCTCCTATGCTAGTGCAGCAAAACATAAAATCAGGTTCTGTCTACTGATTACTAGAGTATAGTATGAATATAATATGTGGTTTTCTAGATTTCAGGGAGTATTATTGTCCTGCATTTTATACAAAATAGGTTCACTGCATATATTTATATGGATTCAGACAGAACAAACCCGTAAGTTACAGACACCTTTACAGCAGTGTTCTGTTGGAAATGGCCATTCACATAGTCTGCATTCTTCCATTTTGTCTTCACAGTTTTACATTTAATAAAAATTCCTGGCAGAAGAGTTGTTTTGTGAGTTTAAGAAAGGTTATGGAACCTCTGCCTGATCTGATGATCAAATGTAGTTCCTACAGGGAACGATGATGCCTTAACAGATATGAAAGCAATTACAAAATGGGTTTATTTTATTTTTCCTCATATCTGTTTTGATGGGTTTTGTTAGTCAACTCTAACTTCAAGGTCTCAATTTCATTTGGTCACATTTAACTACATTAATGGTTAGCTAATGTGAGTCAATACTGTAAGAGAGAATATATTTAACCTTGCTAGTGGATTTATTTTACAGCCATTTAACTTGAGGCTTACTTCACATTTACACTTCTTTGCCACAAGCAGTAGCTGATGCTAGTTCAGTGACAATAAAGTTACTTTGAAAACTTCAGGGGTTATGATAACTCTGCATACCTTTGCAGCAAAGTGCAGGATGTTAAGCCACTCTGATCTTTGGGGATGAAAATGAGAAGTAAACATTACAGCTACAGGGCAATGATCCGGTGGTCCTTTAAAGGGTTCTTCAAAGGTGGACTATTCTGGCTGATACAAATTTAAACTGTTAATTATCTATGTGCAAGGAAAACATGCTCTACTAAGAGTTTGAGGTTTTATATTAAACACCTTGACAGAAAACATGGCATTTTAGGGATTTTTATATGGCCTTTTTTTCAGAGGTGAAAACTGTATCATTATATTTAATTGGCTACCTGCAGTTCATTAGTGGCAGCATCATTAAGTAATACTGGAACATTTGTAGTGGCTAATCTTTCAAGCATTTAGCATTCACGATGACCTCGTTAGAAGTAACAAAGGTCAGGCTTCAGTTCAACAGAGTCACCCATTCACCAAGGAGACTAGCATAGCAAAGTAATCTGTGTGTGTCACTTTTCATTAATCATGCTACTTTCCTCTTCATGAAATTCCAGCAGATAATTGTTACTAAATGCGATTTGCAACACCCTGTGCTCTGGTTGAAGGACCAGAAATAGGCAAACAGATAAAAACATTGTTTAGCTTGCAGGCAGCAAGTGTTTGCTATTCAAAGGTACATCATGCATAAACATTGATTTAGCCATGAGCTGACACTTATAAAGCATTTGCTGTTTCCAGAAAGCCTGTGGTCAGGCTAAGTAATAGCCAAGGGCAAGTACTTTACCTGCATAGCAAGGTTAGATTCCATATAAATTGTCTGATCCTGAAATAAATCAGTTTTCATAATGTTAAGCTGCTTCAGCATTGTAATAGGTCACAACAAAATACACTAAATGAAACACTTGCATATGCGGTAAGAAAGGTGTTCCCATGTAAGTTCACCTGCATTGCTATTGAATAAATATTTCATTAAGAACAAAGTTAACAAAGAATTCACTTGTTTTCCTTAATCTCAGATCTTATTTGCATGAGTCTTCTTTATGCTGTGAAATTTCTAGGATGAATTTACCTTCATTTCCATCTGCACCTCCTAAGTTTCGGTTTTAGAAACACACTAGTGGAATCCCATAGAAAGAGATGCTTGCATTTGGCACATGGCCCAAACTAAGATGCAATTTTATTCAAAGCTTAGCCAAATTCTGTTCTGTCAAGAAAATGCAGCTGATGGAATTTTTAGCATTTGATCTTCTGTGCCTTGGCAAAAAGGCAGAATTTGATTGCTACTAACAAAACAGAACTGCGTTCCTGTATTTGTGGAAGGTCTTAATCTTACTGACTTGCCTGTTCACAGAATTACAGACAAGAGCAAAATAAACTAGTTTTAGTGTTGAGTGTTTTAGCTCCATCACCCACACATAACAGAACGACTGGTAGTGAAATTTTTATTCAGGGGTTCTTCAAATAGGTGTAACTTGTGACTTACAGGAAATAAATTAGTGCAAAGTCAAACAAAATTGAAGACTCAAGCTTACTCATAAAACACATTGCCAATGTGTACCACATAAGAATTTACAGCAGTACAATTTCTTCATAATATGATTTTTGAAGGTGACTGAAGAACCTGCATTTCGTTTTAAATAAGATGAAAAGGCACCGTGATTTTTGTAAGGCTTATTATGTTTAGAAATAAGTTGAGGTAGAATTTAATCAGTTCTTCAGGGTAATAGTACAGCATAATTGAGATAAAAAGTATTGACAATACAAAAATGTGTAAACTAGAAGAACGTGTAATGTGGGAATGGTAAAAAAACACCTAATGTCTGTGAAGAACTTACATGATAAATGATTATGAAAAGTCTTCATTTAAATGATAAATAGGGTCAGTATGTACAGTGTGATCATTTGCATTGCAAATGGTGAGTAATGGTACCAGATCATACATTCTGCAAGTATATTCCACTCGTCACTTGAGTCTAATTGAATCTGAGCATTGAGAATTGTGAACAGAATTAAACAAATCTAAAGTCATAGAGCTGTAACACAAAAATACTGCATGACATTAATAATTCAAACATAAAATAGCTTCTTGGGTCTGCACAGCACACAGTTTACTTAATAAGGCATTGCTAAGAATGATGACACTACCTTCATTTTGGGTGATTTTATTGGCATTCCCTAAGTGTCTTATGTTCGGGAAAAAATCTATCCTTTTTCTAACACCGGGCCATGATAAAATTTACATCTTTCCAGACTTACAGAGCCAGACACGTCTGTTTTGCATTTACTAGCCCTCACCTACACACTCATATTAAATGTTGAACATGGTGCCTGCTAGCTTCATTTGATACCTTCTGGGCTTTTTTATTAGAAAAGAAATTGGACAATTAATCTCTATCCATGCCTATGAACTTCTATCACATTCCCACTCAGTCATCTCTTTTCCAACCTGAGAAGTCCTGGCTTCCTTAGTCATTTCTTGTATGGAAGCATTCATTCTTGAATGGTGTCCAAATATGATACTGTTGCAGTATTTAATTCCAACTTAAGTACCATCTGCTAGTAAAATATTCTCTGCCAACATTTCTCTCCACCACTTAATAAGAAAGGTAGTACTATCTGAAAAACGAGAGTGGGTTCTCAGGTAGTTTGTAGTATGTATCTCTTGGCTTCTCCAGCAATTAGAAAATTCAGTATTATTCCAAAAGTCTGTTCTTTACTTTTATGTGAAGGGGTGAGTGGTAAAGGTTTATCTTTTACAGATAATTTTCTATATTGTTCAGGAATTTGTTCTGTTTTCAACCTGTGGTTTTAAATAAAACACCCTAATTCTAAGAGAAATTAAATCAACAGCAATCTTATGGAGTATAAAAGAAAACAGCAAGAAAAGTTGGAAAAGTTTGGATGTTTGCTTTTTGTGTATTGCATTTTGAAGATATCTGGCAATTCTCACGTGCTAGCCTTCAGAAGTAGCTGAGGTTAAGAAAATTCAACAGAACAGACAGCTAGGCAACTAACTTTTACTGATACAATGCAGACAGATTCTATGTTATGCAGAACTTCTTGCCATGGATTGTTTTAGATACTCACATTTTATATGGTTCAAAAACCAGCCAGAAAAATGTAAGAAAGAAAAGTATCAACAGTTAAGTAAGTTCACTAAGTTGTAACTTGCAGAAGTCTGGGAGCATGTTACAGGATAATGGTACAGTGTGCTTATCTTGGAAGCAGGATGCGTGGTGTCCTGAAGGGTCAAACCCCAAAATATGCCCTAGCCCAGACAATGGGCTAAGCACCTGTGAATGTGCTAATCTGGACAGTCCTTGGGGTCCAGGTGGTCCAGATAAATGTATAGCATGTGTGATTAACCTTGTAACCAACTGAATGTGCAAACCTGGACACTTCCTGGGGTCCTGATAAACATGTACCACGTGTCTGTGAACTGTGTGTGCCCCTGGCCATGTTTGGATATGCCCCATTCCATAGGTCCAGTTATCAGGGTTCTGTGTTACCAAAGGGCATTAATTGTCTTGGGACAGTATTTAAAATAGCCAATAAGTCAGGCAAGTTGCCTTGTTCTCACCCAGACAACACCAAGAGCCAAATGCTGCCTAAGTAGCAGCTGAACAATCTGCTCTAGTAGACCAACAACTTTGCCCAGGCCTTGCACCTGGACCAAGGCACAATGGGGAAAAGCTCCAAGAGAATTGAATCTCAGAAGATGCTACAGCCCAGCAACTGGGCATGACAAGACAGAGGCCCCTCAGCCCTCTCTGAGCCAAGGACTGCTCAAATTACAGCCACAGCATCTGGGAAGACACCAGACAGAGGAGCAAGTTGTGAGTACCTGCCTGATCTGCCACAGAATCCCATTTGTGGGAAACCCACAGATCACAGCACCTGTATTTCCAACTTTGTAACACACCTGTGAACGGTGTGTGCCCCTGGCCATGTTTGGATATGCCCCATCCTATAGGTCCAGTTATCAGGGTTCTGTGTTACCAAAGGGCATTAATTGTCCTGGGACAGTATTTAAACCAGTTAAGCAGTTAGGCAACTTGTCTTGTTCTCACCCAGAAAGCAACAAGAGCCAAATTCTACCAGAGTAGCAGCTGAAGGCCTTGCTCTAGCAGACCAACTACAGCTGGGCCTTGTTCTTACCACTAAAGAGACAAGAGCCAAATGCTACCAGAGTAGCAGCTGAAGGCCTTGCTCTAGCACACCAGCTACACCTGTGCCTTGTACATGGACCAAGGCAGAAAGGGGAAAAGCTCCAAGAGAACTGAATTCCAGAAGAGGCTACAGCATGGCAAGGCAGCACATGAGAGAGAGAGAGAGAGGCCTCAGCCCTCTCCAAGCCAAGGACTGCTCGAATTATAGCCACAGCATCTGGGAAGATACTGGACAGAGGAGCAAGTTGTGAGTACCCTGCTAATCTGCCATAGGATCCCATCTGTGGGAAAACCACAGATCACAGCACCTGTATTTCCAGTTTGAATGACTGTGTTGGAAATGTTAGATGTGTGCTTAAATCATTTAACTGTCTTTACATTTGGAATGTAGTACCCACAACCAAATAGAACCTGCAAAGATACTGTGTAAATAAGTTACGGTGGTGCTTGAAGATACCACCACCCAAGATAGTAAATTATAAAATGCATAAAAATATACATTTTATTACACATGGTTAATGTTCCTTGGAAGACTCTTGCATAACATGTAATATTATCATGGATGATTGGAATTTGGTTTTGTGGTGCTGATTTTCCCCTTCAAAGCTACATCTGGTAACATCAAAATTTTATTTCATGCTTCCCTTCCTTGAATCATCAGGCAGTGACGCTTCTTAGTAACATATGGATGTCCCTGTGATACAGTGGTATTTGAGAAAATGTAACAGAGAAGTACTAAAGGCATTTAAAGCTTCTAGTGATACAGATGAATTTTTAGGTAGAAATGCAGGAGTGAGTAGTAGATGAAAACATTGTTTGGCCTGTGGAATATGTGTGACACAGTAGGGCAAGTTTTAAAGATTGCATGGTTTCTCTGTTATTCTCTGATCCCAGGAACATTTTTTTATCTGAGAGAAATGAAGAAGGAAATCTTTAAAATTAAAGTGATGCAAAGATTTGGGAAAGGGGGGGGGATAGACATGAGAAGAGACTATGCGTAGGGACATCTGGAGAGTGGCAAATGTGCTCAACCAGAAAATGCATAACACAGTTTTAATGCTCAATAAGAGGGTATGGAATGCATGGAACAAATTTACATTTTTCAGGACAGTAATGATGCTACATATACAGGTGGTGATTCAAATAAGAGCAATTATTGAACATTTTATTTATATCTTAAGGATTTATTCTTTTTTTTTAACCATTCATATTGTGAGGTCAACATTTGTTTAGTAGCTGATTCTCAACTGAAAGATTGTTTGATTTTATTCATTGTACTGCTGTACCACTGCATAGGTTGATGGCCCTGAATAAGAGAGGTAGGCTATAAATACATTGATACAGTCTTGTTCATTGTACTTGTGCTAATTAGTGAGTGCTAAAAAAATCATTTAAAAACTGAATAACAGTTAACTAAGATTTATAAGTAATAAGCTCAAATTAAGACTCTTTTAAACACAAAATGTTCTTTGACATTCCTTTAAAAAAAAGTTACAAACTTTGTACTATATTGTCAAGGGTCTGGAAAATAAATCCTTGGACTACAACCTTTTTGGTTAAATTGGAAGAAAGAAAATTCTATGCAATTTCTATCAAGATTTCTGTGCTTGAAGACATTTTGAATAGAAATTTAGTTTGCATTCCTCCAAGTGGGGAATTTTAAATGAATACCCCTGAATGACCACAGTACTGGTAAAAATGGTAGGTGATATTTCAAGGTTACTATGTTCTTATATTTTTGATTACAAATTCAAAGGCAGAAATCTCTCTCTTTTTTTATGGTTAAGATAAAACCAGTTATGCTCATCTCCTAGATTTCCTAAATACTTAAAAAGTTAAATTAATAGCTACATTTGTTTAAAAGGTGAACAGTATCTGAAATATTCTATTATCATTAGGTGCTACAATCAAAGATTTTAACTAGTATTTGGAGAACAATTGACATATAAGAAGTAATAAAGAAAAAGAAGTGTTTTCTTAGGGACAGTGGAAAAAAAGACTGAAGATATTTTTAATTGTATTTATACCTACATTTTTGTTGCTCTCTCTGCACTCCAGAGAACAGCTGGCATCTTCATTTTTAGATAAAACATCATTTGAACACTATAGAAGTTCCTCTATAAAACTGCCTTGCACTTTTAATTTATCAGGTGGGAAGTTTTTTGCACTATACTGACCCACCAATAGAAAGCAACATACTTTGGCAGCCCAGAACCGTATCAGTTATATTGTTGCAGCAGTTTCCCAGAGATAGGGAACTATTACAACTTTTTGTTATTCTACTTTGGTGATTATTAGAATCATGAACTTCTAATAGCATGTGCTCTGGAGGCTATTGTTAGACCCTGCAAACCTTCATACTCTGGATTATCATTAAAAATATGCCATATGCAGATATGTTTCATGTCAAGGAAATGTTTACTAGAAAAAACATTCAGGTTCCTGTTAATTGCAGAGTCATTTCAGAAGAGGAAAACAAAGATGTAAAATCTTTTCTATGGCATAAGTGCAAGCAAAATTACTTTGTGTAATTGAACACACACACTGAGTCCATCAAGGAAGAAAGTATCTCTTCAATTTAAAAAGAAAAAAACAGAAATACATGTATTTATGTAAGAGTAATATTAAAAAAATTCAGTATTTTTGCACCTGTATGTGGAATCATGCAGTAGTATTATTACATAAAAGAAATGTTCACTGAGCCTGTACCTGGATACATTATTTATTTAGAATATTTACTGATGTCATTTGCAAACTGATTTGTAGGTTGGCTTTTCTTGTAAATTATAAGGTTATCAAGAGCTTGTAAAAATAAATAATGTCTCCAGTCAATTTACTGGATAGCTATTATTTATCCACGATCTCATTTCAACTATGGAATTATAAAAGGTAGACTGCTGTAGCAGCTACAATAATTACTTTAATTATACTGTAAATAAAAGAGAGCTTGCATACCCAGTTTTTATTTCAGGTTTCTCTAAGGGCTGTAATGATTTAGGAAGCTTTCACTGTACTGTAGTGGCAAAGTATATTTTATTCATTTAAGGCCTACTAAAAAGCCAAGTGCAGATGTAAAACATCACTATATAAACATCAGAATTATACAATGCACAGCTTTCCATCAGTAAACTATATAACATTATATAAAACTTCCTTTTTCCACAAATCAAAATCTATTTTCTGTAGTGTTTCTTTCCATTGTAGATTATTAACACACATTTTCCCTAACTTTGGTGGATAAATCGACTTGGCTTGTTTAGCCATTTCTGATACTGCAACTTAGAGCTTTGATTTGATTCTGATCCCTCAACACACATCATGTGTTCAGGGATGTGTAAATTTGAATTTGAGATTGCCTGCTGGCTTCTAAGTACACAGGAATCTGTGCAAGCACCAGCATCCTTGTGATTATTTTGTTGGGTATCTTGTTGGATCACATATAAGAAGCACAAGAATAATTGTAAGAAGTACGTATACAGATATGTTACCCTAGAAAATTGGTTTGCTTTTATCTCTGGAAACTATAGATTATGAAAGGGGTTTCATTATTTCAGAGGTTATGGTAACAGATTTGCTAGGACCCCAAGTGCCTGTCAAAGTTTCCCATGTAAAAATCTCTTGCAAAACACCTCAGAAGACTCGAACTTTCACCCTGTGTGTGGCATTTGTTTCAGATTCTCAACTTATGTAATGGAGATTATGTATCAATAATAGATCATATATCTGGAAACTGCAGGGGTTACAACTTCTTAATTTCTGGGTTTTACATAGTCTTTCACAGTTCTTTCAGTTTGCTTGTGTTCACACCTTCAACTTCTTCCATAGAAAAATCTATTTTCCAGGAAATTTTCTCCCTGAAGCTGTGTAGCATTGCCCAAAAGGGAATTTGGATGCTCCTTCCCCCGCAGCTTATCATCACGTTCATCCTACCACTTTCTTATACGCACAGCAGTCTCTGAGGTTCACAGGAAAGTACTCGCCTTTTTCATGTTATGCTCAGCATTCTGGCTGTCTCTTAATAAAAAGATACATGCTGTTTATACAAGCTATCTAAATAGAGGAAAAAATCTTTATAGCCATCTTCAGGAATTCTTACTACACATCCTTTAGTATTTACATATTGCAGCTAATGCATATTTCCAAAAATTCCAGGCTCACCTGCACAAATTCATTACCTTGCAGCTTTGCAGTTGCTGGAGCATTACACAAACATGGAAAATGAACATTTCTAGATGACTACCAGACTGTAACAACACTGTTAATCTTTCTCCACTTGCAGTTGCTTTGTGAAGCAGTCTGTCATCAAAAGAGTAGAAATCCTACCTTGTTCTCTTAATAGGAGCTATGGCTCCTGTACACAGAGAACTTAAATCCAGAACGTCCTTCATAGGTTGCTTCTACATTATCATGGTGTTTCCTCTCCAAAAGGGATATCCCAGTCTTTCTTTTAGGTAGATTTAATTCACTTACGTATTTTAGATTTAGGCCAATCTTGCTTTGGGATATGCTTTCTGCCTAACTCCTAACTCCATTAATGACCTTTTTTTTTTTGTTGTTTTAACTGGCTATAGAGTAATAATGACTTTGCTAGTCCTCAAAACTGATAGAAGTAGCTTCTCTCATCTTATCTATGACAAAGTCCTGCCACAGCTAATGACACTGCGTACTAGCAATGTACAGCTTCTTTTGTTTCCTTTCTTTACTTGGATAGAGTTTTAACTTTAACAGAAACTTACTATCATAGTCTATTTTGAGCATGTACCAGGACATGTCTTTTCAGATTGCTGAAAACTACTATATGAGGAACAAACTCTTACTTTATAGATGCAGTGATTTGCAGAACGTGAGACAGTCTAAATTTCATGTTGATGTGTTAAATTATTTCCTTATTTATCTCTCTCATCCCTTTTCACCTTAAAATGACACTTAAAATAAGATGTTTCCTATAGCCAAAGATCCTTGTAATGTACTCTCTTATTGGTATAACTATACAAGGGGAATAATTTTATTGCACAACAGTTTATTACAAGAGACATCAACCACCTTACTCATATTAGGACATGAGTAAATTAGTCCTGTGCTTTCCATACAAATAGTGCTGTCACAAGATATAAATATAAAATAGAAATAAATGTGATACGCACTGAAATCTTACCATGCTCATACAAGTATTCTAATTGTGCAAGTAGAAAGAACTGCTGTAACAAGGGGCCTCAGTGCCTTCAGGCAAGTCTTTGATTCTGTACCTTTCCATCTTGTAACATTCTGCACTGAATATCCTTGTAGTCTTTCTCAGCACAATTTAAAAGGCCTCTAATAATTAAAAAAGACAAGAATAGTATCACCTTAGTAGGACAGACTTTATTACTGTGGATACTACTTAAAATAAGCTACAAAATTAGATGGACAATGCTGACATAGTCACTTTTGCAAAACTAACTGAACATACTTAAAGAACAGGTTTTATAATGGCTACCAAAATGGTGCTTTGATAAATAGTCTTTGATAAATTAAATATGTTTATTTACAAATTAGATGTGATCCAAGTCAATTTTTCCATACTTGGTTTTCTTTAATTAAATATCAATAAGTGGCCTCCTGAACTGATCTCAACTAATACAGCCAGAACATCCAGTACAAAATCCAGTCTGAAGGGTGAATTTTGGATATGGGTAGCCCAGTCCAATGTGCTTTGAACTACACTCCTCTGTAAGGGCAAGATTACATAGATTCATCATGTAATCATGTTTTAACCATCAAATTACTCTCAAGTCTGCGTATAAGTATATATCAGCTCAGGTGAGATCTAGCCTATAACAGGTTTGAACTGTTAGTGACTAAAAGCCTACTTGCGTTTGATACAACACTACTGGCAGTTCTCAAAGATACAAACAATTGTTGTTTTGTTTTTAAATTAATCTTATGCAGCTTCTCAGAGGACAGGAAAGGTCAGAGATTTCTGGTTTTATTTTCTTGTACAACTTTAATTGAAAAGCTGGAACCTGTAGGAATATGTACAGGTTTGTACCCAGGGTGAATCAAAACAGCTAAAATTAGTTATATTCCACTTGCAACTTCTGTTAGCTAATTGTAAGCTAAGGAGTATGCTATATACTCCTTATAGGAAACTGTCTAGATGGATAGACTCAAAGGGTTGTGAACAACAGCTCAATGTTCAGGTGGAGACTAGTGACAAGTGGAATTCCTCAGGTATATGTACTGGGTTTAGTACTGTTTAACATCTTTGTCAGTGACACAGGACTGTGGCATCAAGTAAACCATCAGCAAGATTGCTGATGACACCAAGCTCACTTGAGGGAAGGGATGCCATCCAGAAGGATCTTGACCTTTGACTAGCCCACTTCTCAAACCTGTCAAGTTCCTGCATCTGTTTTAGGCCAATCTCAGGCACAAATACAAGCTGGGTGCAGAGTGGGTTCAGAACAGCTCTGAAGAAAGAGGCCTGGGTGTCTTGATTGATGAGAAGTTCAACATGAGCCAGCAGTGCACTCATGTGGCCCAGAAGGCAAATTATATCCTAGGCTGCATCAAGAGGAGTATGGCCAGCAGGTCAGGAGAGGTGATTCTTTTCCTTACCTCTTGTGAGACCCCACCTCAAATACTGAATCCAGTTCTGGTGTCCCTATCATAAGAAGGACACAGAGCAGTTGGAGTGAGTCCAAAGAAGGGCCACAAGTATGATCCAAGAAACCCTCTGCTGTGAGGATAGGCTGAGGGAGCTAGGGTTGCTCAGCCTAGAGAACAGAAGCCTCTAGGAGGACCTTATAGCTGCCCTCCAACACCTGAAGGGATCCTACAGGAAGGCTGGAGTGAGACTTCTCATAAGGATGTCTAGCATTAGGTTTTAAGTTGAGGGAGAGTAGATTTAGACTGGATCTTAGGAAGAAGTTCTTCAGTATGAGGCTGCTGAGACTCTGGAATAGGTTGTGGATGCCTCCTGCCTGGACATGTTCAAGGCCAGGCTGGATGAGGCCTTGAGCAGCCAAGTCTAGTTGAGAGGTGTCCCTCCTCAGAGCAGGGAGGTTGTAGTAGATGATCTCTAAGGTCCCTTCTCACCAAAGCCATTCTATGAATCTGTAAATCTAAATGACACCTAAAAGAAGCACAGCCTCAGTTCAAATTATTCACAGCAAACAGGAATGATGTTATTGCTTAACCCAACTGATATATTTCCATGTATGATTTCCACTTTCCCTCTTATTCACTGTCATCTAAAACCTGAAAGTTGCTATTTTGTTAAGGGAAGCAATCAGAAAATGCAACACTTTAAATATCTCCAAAGATGGGGCCCCAACCACCTCCCTGGGCATCCTGTTCCAGTGTTCTACCACCCTTATAGTACAGAATCTGTTCCTAATATCCAATCTAAATCTGTTCGTCTCTAGTTTGAAGCCATTGCCCCTTGGCCTGTCCCCACAGGCCTTTGTAAACAGTCTCTCTCCATGTGTCCTATAGGCCCCCTTCAGGTACTGGATAGCTGTTATTAGGTCTCCCCAGAGCTGCCTCTTCTCCAGGCTGAACAACCCCAGTTCACTCAGCCTGTCCTCTTAGCTCCAACCCCCTGATCGTTTTCATGGCCCTCCTCTGGACCCACTCCATCATGTTTGTGTCCTTCCTGTGTTTGAGGACTCCAGACCTGGACACAGTACTCCATGTGAGGCCTCACCAGAGCAGAGTAACATGACCAGTAAATTACCATTGCCACTTTAAGCCAGCCAAAGACTACAGAAAATAAACATCAAAACAATAGTATTTGATAATTATTATGTAAAAGTGAATTTGTTAATGAATTGAGTTTCTGTTGACTTGCTAGGTAACCATATGGTTAACCTCAGAATCAATCAAGAATTTCCTTGGACTTTATTTAATTGGGTGACATATGATTTAAGCACAGGAAGTGTGATAAATACAAGCTGTCTTGATAAAGATCACTCTGTTGATTGAGTAAGAGGAACTGTAATAACAAGTATGTACATAAATATTTAAGTAGAAATCAAGCCAGCCTATTAGAACTAGCAGCAGAAAGTTTACTATGAGTGTTGCTCTTCTTAGTTTTGTACAGGGAGTAGAAGCATGTAATGTACATGGGAAATAGATCATGCTTGTTATGAGCCACATGGTATAGACAATGGAAAAAAAAAAGTCTTCTTTATCGCAGTGTTGCTTTCCACTTAGAGCTGATGCAGATCAAAAGCTGAATGGTGCATGCATTTATTTTATTTTCTATTTTACTCTTCTGCTGTGCAACAATGCTGCTGTTGCTTTCTTTAAGTCAGGCTGAGCAGGCTATTAGGACATTTTTATTTTGATCTTCTAAGAAGACAGTTTACAAATTTAACTCTGGTGATGAGAAGGACTAGATAATCTTGAGATCAGAGAGAGCACTTGAGGTCACTGCTTGGCTAAGGGGACAATTTTACCATTGTTATTCAGATCACTTTGTTTTAAATCTGTTGTGTGACCTATGTGTTTTACTATATTGTCTCAGCAAAAGGATATATACAGAAAGAGCGTGCAGAAAAGAAACTTTGACTTTCTAGTGAATATTTTCCACCCACACAACTACTTTGCGACAGTGATTGTAGTGATGTGATGCTTAATCGTGATTCGCAAAGCTGGGGTAGCATCTTAGCCAGAAGTGTGGTATTTGATTGGCAACAACTGAGATACAACTATAAAAACGACTGCTGCATTCAACTTGAAGGCTTTTGCAAGGTTATGTTGATGACAATTTTATCTGCTTTTCCAAGCCTTCGGGAAAATCTTTCCCACTAAGCACTGATGCTAAAAAGACATAGAGTTAACAAGATCTAGTTCAACTTTGGGCTGTGACCAAGTTTATCAACTGTAGTAAGTAAACAAAGTATATTTTTGGTTGTTGAAGTAATTTTATTGTTATTATTTTTAAAGCACTAAATTTGCTACTAGTTTGCCAATGAAATACTACTGCCAAGCTTTGTGGCATTAATATGCATGAGTAAAGGATGATAACTTTCCTCGAATGATTCAGGTTTCACTATTAGTGGGGAAAGGGAATATATTGTGGTTCACTGAAGGATACTTCCTCTACAGCCAGAGAACACGGTACTGATGGAGGGCCAGGTGCCAATGTATCCAAGTTCCCACAGCTCAAGCAGATGAGGGGTGGAAATAACCCAAAAAACCCAACTGAACTTAACTCTGGTATTTTAACTCAGGTGTTTTCTTTAAATCAAGAGGGATTTAATCAGCATTTTTTAGACTAATGGCTGGCAGTAAAATTGCCACTCTTTACATAATACAGAATTTTCCCTTAGGTTTAACATTCAGGTGAAAAATGGCTAACATAAGCACAAATTTCTTTATAACTCTGGGTTCATTAAAAAAAAAGGCAACTTGTTTTTTATTTCTATTTTTTCAGTTTTGAAAATGAATTGTCTAGGGTTAGGGCTGGGCTGGCCGCTAAGTAAATGACAGACTCTTTATTAAACCTATGGGAGGAGAGAGGGAATAAGGGAGAACTATTGATTGGAAATAAAACTAAAACTAATTTAATGAAAATAATAAAATGAAATACATGCGAAAGCAATACAAAACCTACTCCCCTGAGGGCAAGAGAAAGGGTGCTAATGTTGGGGGAAGGAGTGATCAAGACATCCTGCATCAAAGCCAATGACACTACTAAGCATCCTGGACCCAACAGAGAGCCCTGAAGAGCAGGATAAGGGAACCCCAGTCATTAAACCAGCTTCAATGGAGCCCCAAAGTAAATGCCTCTATACTAACACATGAAGCATGGGGAACAAGCAAGATGAGACGCTGACGTATGTGTGCCTGCGGGGCTATGATGGTATTGGCATTATTGAAACATGGTGGGATGGCTCCCATAACTGGAATGTGGGATTAGATGGATATAAACTCTTTAGGAAAGACAGACAAGGGAGGAGGGGAGAGGGTGTGAGACACTGGAAGATGTTGCCCACAGAGGTCATAGAAGCCCCATCACTGAAGGTGTTCAAGGCCAGGTTGGATGAGATCTTGAGCAACCTGGTTTAGTGGAAGGTGTCCCTGCCCACGGCAGGGTGGTTGAAACTAGGTGACTTTTCAATCCAAATCGTGATAAGATTCCATGATACATGTTTTTAAGGGTTTTTTCATCTCCTAGATGAAATCTATGAATTATGTCATTGGTACCACTGATGCTGTGGGCAGGCAGTAGAGAAGTCTCAGAGTGGACTCAGCAATGGATGAGAACTAGTCACTGGAACTGGATTCTGGAACTGGATTTGGCTTGATGGCCTCCATGGACACTGGCCATTGAAGAAGAAAGCTTAACCATTGTGATCCCTCAGCTTTATACTGAATATGATATATATGGAATGGAATCACTTGTCAGTCAGTTTAGGGTCACCTGTCCAGTCCTCCGTGCATGTGACCTCTTTCTTGTGGCACCCCAGTGTGGTACATAAGATTTAGCAGTAACTTTGTCCTGCATACCAGTCTTTGGTAGTAACTATAAAACATCAAATGGTATCACTACTAGAAGCAGACATGGCCTGTGAAAACATGTCATTAACTTCAGAAAGTGAAGTTACTTAGAAGAGATTGAGCTGAAAAGTAAAATCGCCAATCAGAATTCATTCTGTTCTGACTCAAACCAGGAAATGAATGTATTAATATTAATCATTTCTTTGTTTATAGCTCTTCTCTCCACAAACCATAACATAGATTTTGTAATGAGCTAGTCCTTCCTAGAGGTGTATTGACATTGCTCAGAAATCCACAGGAATTAGTAGAGGCTTGTCTGATTTTTAATTTTCCCAGCAGGAATAGAAACTCAGCAGTTTAATTTTTCCCAAATTGAACATAATTTTATAGCACCTGGCTTCCCCTAGTAGGTGGAACAAACCTGAAAATGCAGGGGAGAGGGGGTAGTGTTTTCATAGATTCCAGCAAGGGAATACATTAGGGAGGGATAGGGCAGAGAAAGGGAAATGGGCATATTCTCTCAAGGACAGAGACAGAAATGAAACCCTGAATTGCAGCCTGCAACTTGAGAAGAGATCTTCTAGGGGCAGGTTTGTTCCTCTATCAAGTTGAATCAGGTGGCAAGCACAATAAAAAGATGCTCACATCTTCCCTGACATTCCTAATATCCAGTCAGCTATCATTAAACTGCAATAAGTGGCTCTATTGTGAAATCTGAGGCTTTCTTCTACCCTGACTTGTGTTTCCTGGTGAAGAAAAGTGGCTTTAACAAGGTCTTTACTTTTCTCCTCTTAATAGATTAGCCAGACAATCTAAGTGGAAAAATGCTTATTTATTACTGGTTTCTGGATTACTGTTGTTAAGACAATACTCCAACAGCAGGTGAAATTATTCAAGTGTGTTAAATAATAGCACAGAAAAGCTGTGGTGGACTCATTTAATCTTCTTGATTATAAAGCTAGGAAATATCAGGTTAAATGTTGTTACTCAGTTAAGCCGCATCCTTAAATATAGGGTTGGGGAAGTATGTTTGAAGGGGATCATAAGGGTATTTGGGTACAGGAACAGGTTGCCCAGAGAAGTTGTAAATGCCTGCTCTCTGGAAGCGCTGAAGGACAGGCTGGATGGAGCAGTTGAGCAACCTGGTCTAGTGGCAGCTATCTCTGCCCTTAGCAGGGCAGATTTGAAGTAGATAACTTTCCAAGCCAAACCATACTATGATTCCATGACCTTTGTTTTCAAGTTTTTTCATCTCCTAGTAAATCATCTCCTGCAAGGTGCTCCTTTTTTTTCTGAGAGACCCTCTGAAGGTAGGCAGTCATAATAGTAACTTCTATTATGTGAAGCAGAACAGGAAAGGCTATGCTAAGAATTGCAATCTGATACCATGTTATTAAGCCTCTCGTGTTGCAGCCCAGAAAAAGATGGTGTTACAGAGAAATGTGTTTCAATGTGCTTAGGTTATTGGGGTATGAACAGATAGCCACAGACAGAGCTGCTTTTTTGAGTTTATACTTGAGGCTGCAACAGCCTTATGACTATAGACAGAAATGCTGCCACAGGAGTGTTTTGCAATGAAGTGGAGTTAATGTGAAGAACAGATAACAGGCATATCCTTTCTCAGACTACCAAATATGTCTTGGCCACTTATATTCTATATGTGCAAAGTTTAAGGGGATTATGAGGCTTTCAGCAGGCAGGTCATAAGTGGGGATAAAAGGAAATAGAATTAATTCCAGTGCTAGTTTCACTTGCACACACAGTAAACTTTCAGTGCAGTACACAATATATCTCAATTTACCTGTCTGTTTCTGAGAAAATTAATTATACCTGTCCTTTATTTTCCCATTATGACATTTAGGGAGCATGCCAAGGCACGTTATATTGAAGGCTGTTCAGAGAGATAGCAATAGAAAAATAAATGTAATGATTATGCAGATTTCTGGGAGAAAAAAATCCTACATAGTTCTTTGATTTGGCTGGATTGGTTTGGGTTTGCATTCTACAGAAGAAGAGTTTGAGTAGAGCAATAGGGCAAGGCTACATCTCAATCCAGATCCTGATCTTTCAGCAGTAATCTGTTTTTTCTCCCGCAGATAATCCCATGATGAGCTAGATTCACATATACACCCTTACTTGCAAAGCTTGAGTATATATACTTTGCCAGCAAGCAAAGAAAATAATATAAACAGGGCTGCTATTTTTTTTTTAAACTAACTTCTTGCAGGGTAGATGATTATTTTTCTTCCTATATGACTTGTTGGTATATGATGATGCACTGGATCTCTGCTTTAAATAACTTCTTTGAAAAGGAATAAATATCTAGGCAGGGATGGCTGGATCATTGCTTTCAGTTTAGACTGAAAGCCTCTGCCACAGCTTCTGTATCCAACAATTTGAATTGTCATTTCTTTTGTTTAATGTTGTATATCATCACTCATAAATCAATAGTACCAAAATACCCTTAAAGCATTCCTGCAATTTTTGCCTACACATTTACTGTGATACTGTCTTTAATTATAGAACACAAGCTATTTCTTACTAAATCAATGTTATTTTAAGCATCTTTCTAACCTCAAATAAATGCATAGCATCTATTCAGGACACTATAAAGTACTTCTCCAGATGGCTTGATCATGACAGATAACCTTATTTATTGTTATGACAGTACAGGGGCAAGCTGCACCTGTGGTCTCCTCCCCAATCTGTCTTGCAGGCTTGTCTTTCAAGCAACAGACATTACCAACACTTTTGCAGGACTGAATCCTGCGGTTGACCTACCTTTAGATTATATCCCTGTTCTCAAATTCTTGCCCCAGTTTCATGCCAATCAATGCCTTATTCATCCTTTGTGCAACCTTTACAGTGATTCTTCAGATAGAATATGCCACTCTTTCCTCTTTTATTTTACTGTTCTTAGTCTTGATCCTAGGACACTGCTCCTTTGTTTGACAAGGTGAACCTTGCAAGCCCAACTGTAAATTTTGATGTTGTCTCAGTGACGCATTCCTGTAAGGTTTTGTGACAAAGATCAAGGCTACAAAGAGTATCTCCCTATGAAGACATGCTATCTATTCTCAACAGAAACACAAGTATGGGAAAGGCTGAAGATCATAATGGGTTCTTTTGCCCACATCAGTGGAACATGGTAGCATGACTGTGTACAAGTAAGCATGCATTGCTTAAACACACATTATTCTCTCAAATTTAGGCAAGCCCAGCTACTCCATATATATAATCTTTATTGTTTCTGCAGAGACTTGTAGTCTCAGTATCTCTCTTGCTTTGTTTTTCCAGTGTTAGCTTAATCGCTTCCTTTCTCAGTGACCTGCGTTAACATTTTTATACATTTTTCATCATAAAATTCCAAAAAGAAAAAGAAACCTATTAATCTAGCTGAAGACAGACAGACGTTTTTCAACTAGTACTTCTCTTTTAATGTCTCAATATTTCTATGTTGTCTTATCTGTGATAATTGGTTTTGCTAGTAAAGTTTTACTCAGCAAGCCAGAATGATATTAGTCAGCCAGATTGAAGAACACAAAGTGTTTGTAAAATGTTATTGACAACTCCTGAGTCCTCCACAATTAATAAACAGTTTCATAGTATAATGACACAATAATATAATTCCATAATGTTCTTAACTTCTCCAATTCTTAATAATGTAATAGAAAACAAACAATTTACCAACTGATACTGAAGAAAATACAGTTTTTATTTAATTCCTTTTGTCATGTTTCTGCTGTGATCCTACAAACTAACACAGAAATTGAGATTAGGAAAAAAATTGAGAGTGTCCAGCAGGGTGGCAAAATGAGGCAGCAAAATGCTGAAACCAAAGTTGTCATGTACAGGTGCATCTTAATTTAAAACAAACTCTTCTCTTATTCATTAGAGTCAGCAGTGGTTCTTGTCTTGACAGTAGAAAACACTGTGATACTGCTGTCTGATTAATAACTTCCATTCGCAGTCTGGGTGTTGCTGACTACAATGAAATGATTTTCAAAGTGACTCCAAAGCTGTATGATAAATGAATAGGTTTCAGCAAGAGGGCTTGATGCATAGACAGTGCTGGCCATGGAGAAATTGTTCTGTGTTATGTTTTGCTGCTACTAAGGAGGTTTAGGCTGGAGGTTAGGAGGAAGTTTTACACAGAGAGAGTGATTGCCCATTGGAATGGGCTGCCCGAGGAGGTGGTGGAGTCACCATCATTGGAGGTGTTCAGGAGGAGACTTGATAGGGTGCTTGGTGCCATGGTTTAGTTGATTAGGTGGTGTTGGATGATAGGTTGCACATGATGATCTTGAGGGTCTCTTCCAACCTGGTTTATTCTATTCTATTCATTTAAATTTACATTATATTGTCTTTATACTTTAATACTTTCAAGTATACTTACTTTAATACTTTCTAGTGTCTCATTGAAAACTTCTATATATTTCTTGCATAAATATTTATTGGACATCACTACCATTTCAACAGAAACTGCTGATGATTACAAATGTTAATGGGGTTAAAGGGTAGATAAACCAATAAACATATCTCCACTCCTTGTGTGAGCATTTTGATATTCAGCTTTAATTTTAGATACCTAAAATGGTTTCTAGATCCTTACAGTGTTCTTCAAGAGTAAGCAGTTTGGCTTTCATCAGTTTACCAAGAATAGATGATGGTCCTCAAATTCCAAACCCAGAATCTGTTTCTAGATTGAATGGAAAGTATGTATGCTATACCCTACTCAGATTTTATTTCTCAAATTTTATTGAACTGTTCATTTATCTTAGGCCAGAGGAAATAACACCTGGGTTGTGGGAAATGGATAAAAATGATATAATTGTTCGGGTTTCTTTTTGAGGAAAGTTCAAAAAAAAATTAAATAAGGATAAAATTATCCCAAATAGAGCAATTTTAATTCTTTTTCCCAAAGAGAGGGAATATTCACCATATGAATAATGATAAATATGCTTAAATGTGAACAGGGAAATATTTGTAGTTTTTAACATTTTGAATCTTGCCTTTGGGAACAGGAAAGGCTCTTATTAATATCAATAGGAATCAGAAGCTCTGCACGATTACTGTCCATCAGTGTTTTGCTAGTGTTACACAAGTTGGGCAATCCCTGCCCATACCTCCTGTTAATCATTTACCTGCACATTTAAATGTTGATGTTACACTGACATTTAATTAGTAGTCACCTCTTAAAATCAAATTGTAAGATGTAGATTAATTGCAAGGAAACAAAACTACTCACCAACATGCCCATGAGTAGAAAGGCAGAAGTTTTAAATCTGGTTTGATCTCTGGAAATGCTTTTCCCTTTCTCTGCTGTTTGCAGAGGAAGTTTTGGACAAGATTTCAAATTTTCCATCTTCAATAAAGGGTTCAAAGTTGGCCAGCAGTATTTTAGTGATGATATTCTTTCTGTTTGTGTAATATAAATTAATTACTATATAATGCTCTTGATTGTTCAGGAACATTTTAGAATTGCAATTTTTTATTATCCTTTATATGTGAACTCATCTAGGTTTAAAAAGTTACTTTAATTGTAATACTATACAGTTCTCAGCAAGTTTTGTGTCAACTGTTTTAGTACATTTGTTGACGTTCTGCCAGGTTCTTGGTGAGTAATGCTTGTAAGAAATCTTGTTGTTGAATCTGATTCAGTTTAAGGCAGGTCACAAATCTCAGTCATAGTTCAGTAGATCATCCATATTTTGTTGTCTGAGTTAGCCCCTTTTATGACTAGCTTCCAAAAGCAGCATATTGGAGTGTGGACTCAGAAGAGGCAAAATAGGATATGTAAGGAATTGAGAAGGCACCATGCTGCTAACATGCAGTCTGTACTTTGCTATCAGTCCTCTGGTTCAGTTCTTGACGTTGCCCCTTGTGAATACTAGCATATTAAACAGTTATAAAATTCATATCATTGCTTAGGGGAACAAAGATTCTCTGTCTTGTTCTGGAGTTTAGTGTGTCTATTATCTCTTCCATCCTCTTAATCAAGAGAAGCAGCTGACAAGAAATGTGCTAAATATGACTAGCAGGAGACAGCAGATAACAAGACAGTATTTTGCTTCAGTTCAGAGAATACAAGTGACAAACCCTGGATAAATTCCTTTCCCTTTCCATTTGAAAATACCTACTCATAGTACCAGACAAGATTAAACATGCCTTCTATCATCATGTGAAAAATACTAGGTCTACAGAAAAGATATCAAATTGAGTAATATGCATCTATCCATGGTAGTAGGATATTCCAAGTATTGCACTGTAATGCCTCAGTGACACATCAAAGAATGAAAGTTGAACCTTTACAAATTTAGTATTAACATTCTCAGGGTGTGTACTGCCAGTATATTTCTTGGTCTGAATATACTCACTGAAATTTAGTAATACTCTTGGTCAGTAAATTCTGAGGAGGGCTTCTACCTCCTGCATAGCACGCAATTCCTGTCGGGAATAGACCGTGGGGAAAAAAACCAAACAAACATTTGCTCAAGAATCATTATAAATATTTACTAATGATATTGCCATACATTTTCTAAATGACATTTTTATAAATTGTTGTCCACTTTTTTCTGAATGTCTTTAGAAGATTACTCCCTCCCTGTACTGTTAGTCTGATCACACACTTTTATTTAGAACAAAACAGTTTAAACAATCAACCAGCAATAGCTGTAGCCCTTTCTTTATTGTATTTGCTGCTGGTTTTCATTACCCTTCAAGTGTATTGATTATGTAAGAAATTTATAGCATGATTTTCTCAAACAAGTGTTAGAGAAAAACATCTGTCTCTTTAAGGTATTTACAAATATATCTTAGTAAAAAAACCTGAAATATAATGGCAATGAAGAAGGTCATAACCTGTGCTTTGCTATTCTAAGATGCATAGTAAATCTTTTCCTCCTTTTGACATGTCTTCCCATTCTGCTCCTTTTCTGTGCAATAATCTTTGTAGTTACTATTAATTTTATCATGTAATGTATACATTAGCTTCAGTCCTTCAGTAAGCAACATTTGTGACACTGAAATCCCATGTTTATGAGTATTGTTTTTCTTCTCTATTTTATATTGGAGCATGTTTGTTTGCTTCTGTTTTGTGTTGGTTTGGGTTTTGGGGGGGGGTTGTTTTGTTTTTTTCCCCCTAATCCTTTCTAGAGCAGTCTATTTGTTGTTTTGTGTTTTGTTGTGTTTTTATTGGTTCATTATATTTCTCATTTCAGCCATTGACAAATTGTTTCCTGTTCTCTAGAATGTAACGTTATTCTCTACATTTTACCCCTTTTCATGCCTGAGTTATTAGCTGACATGTTTATTTCCAGACCAGCTTTTAAAATTTGTTTTCCTTCCTTTAATTTATAAATTATATAATCAATTATTTATACATTATTTCCCTAGTGAGTCCTAGGCAGAATATTTGATTGTCCTTATATAAGTCATGCCATAGCAAAGTGCTCTTGGGCAGCTGACACCAGTTAGCGCAGCTAGTTTTTAACCTCTCCTGAGCCTTCACATGTCTAAGGCCAGCCAACAACTGCCTACGTGTTGTATCACTCAGTGATTGAAGCTGATGCATTGTACAAGCCCATCCACCTCCTTTTGCTGAGGCTGCACTGTTTTGCCTATTGCATGTGTGGTCAGAAGATAGCCTGTGCAAAAGAAAAACAAAAACAACCCAAAACAAACAAAAAAACCCACAAATACCCAGCTATGAGAGAGAAATAAAATCTAACCTAAGCAGAAATAAAATGTTACCTAAGCAGTGTAGTAGTCTTCACTCAGCATTACCCTGGCATCAATAATTTGACAAGCGTCTAATAATCATGTTTGCAGTCATACAACTTGACTGAAATCTGAGTGGTGTCCACACGTTGTAACAGAACTTGTCCATTTTTTCCAGGCAGACTCACATATGCAAAAATACTTCTGTATTGTGAAGTACAAGCAAGAGATGTGTGTCCTTTCCATTGTTACTAATAATGTCCCATAGCTGTTCATTTTTTAACCAAAGAAACTGGTTTTTTACATGGATGACATACTGTCTTCTAGACTCTAATTAAAACTTATTTTTGGTCCTTAGGTGTAATGACTGCTCTTCTGAGATGAGCTCTTAATTAATGCACAGAGATCCTGAAAGTCCCACCTCTCAACAGTAATGATTGACATCCAAGGATATATAAATTACACTAATTGAGCTTTCCATTTATACATTTTCTGCAGCCAACTCATCAGAAAAGGTAGGAGAAAAGAACAGCATAAGAAAAGTTATTTCACTGTCATATATATTTTCCTAAGGGGGAAAATCTTGCAGAACTATTGAACATTTATTACCATGGGTGTCAACTCTTCTCTTCAGATTGTAGATGTAACATTTGCTTTCCTATGAAAATTAGCGTTTGCAATTCAGTGGTGCACAGCTGAATAATGACATAGTAGTCACTGCTCAAAACCAAGAATACCTTACAAGTCAATAAGCAATACTTTGGATGGCAAATAGTGTTGCATAACAATGTACACTTTCTAAACAGAAGTGGTTTGCTGTTAAAATGGAATATTTCACTGTTTGAGGGATGTTTTATCTGTGAATGTTCTCTTAATTTTGACCCACATTCAGAAGCAGAGATTTTGTAGTATATATCAAGCAACCATTTATTTCTAGGATTTAGTACTTCAGTAGTAAAATTTAGTTTGCATTTAATTTAAGACTATAATATCCAGGAGTCAGTTAAAGTGACATCATTGAAGTAACTGCATAAAGTCCAGTATTCTAATCTGAATCCACTGAAACAAACAAAACAAATATTGATAAGAACATGGTGAATGGAGAGGAACAAAGGGCACTGGAATGTATCAGAGATATTTGGCAGCAGAATGCATTGCAAATGGTATATAAGAAGTACTAGAAGTAGTTAAGGGGGGAAAAAATGAAAATATTTATCTCTTTACACCACATTGTAGTGTAAAATAATAACCTGTTTTGTCTCATCAGAAATCAGCTTTTGTTTGACCATATTTTCATTTGAGTGTTTGGATAACTCAGAATGTTAAAATGAACTTATTTATTCTTTTATCTATAACTTCAGTTTCTGGTGGCATACAAACTTTGGTGAAAATGAAGCTCTTTAAATAGGCATCAGACTTTCATAGAAGAAATCTATCCAATTTCAGTGTTTATATTTTACATTCATTGATACAGTTTTCTACAAATGGGAAGCATTCAGGGTGGAAAAAAAAAATGCACATATTTCAGAGATTATACTTCAGGATTCTAAAAATGTGCCAGTGATTTTAATTGGTGGTACCAGCCTTGAAGGGCAGAGGTATTACACCTTCTTGGGGAACATCCATATTGCAAGAAGATTATGAAAACGTCTTTCCTATGCAAGACTACAGAAGAAAGCAAACTAGGAGTATGGAAGCAGAATGACTTAGAGTCTATACATTTGTGTGTCTTCCAATAAATTTGAGGACAAAGTGGAACAAAACTTAAATTTAGAGTTGAGTACAGTGGAGGGTAGGACAAAAAAATGGGGAGTAAAGAATAAAGTATAAGAAAGTTGTTGTTTGTAAATGCTCATCATACCTAAAATAACACCATGCTCTTAGAATTAATACTAAACTATTAGATCTTTTTATGACAATGTAATTTCATCTTCTTTGAGATATAACTGTTTGTTTAAAGTTGCAAACTTTTATATTTATCTATAATTCGTAATGTTATCTGCACTGGATACAAAACTGGATGGATGGCTGGGCCCAAAGAGTGGTGGGGAATGGAGTTAAATCTGGCTGGAGCCTGGTCACTAATGATGTCCCCCAGGCTTCAGTACTAGGGCCTGTCCTCTTCAATATCTTTATCAGTGACCAGGATGGGGGGATTGAATGCACCCTCAGTAAGTCTGCAGATGACACCAAGCTGGGTGGCTATGTCAATCTGCTAGAGGGTAGGGAAGACTTACAATGTGATCTGGACAGGGTAGATCAATGGACGAAGGCTAATTGCATGAAATTCAACAAGGTCAAGTTCAAGGCCTTGCACTTGGGTCACAACCACCCTATGGTAAGCTATAGATTTGGGGGTGGAAAGCTGCAACTTGGAGAGGGACCTGGGGTATTGGTTGATAGTCGATTGAATCAGCAGTGTGCTCAGGTGGCCAAGAAAGCCAATGGCATCCTGGCTTTGTATTAGAAACACTGTGCCAACAGGAACAGGGAAGTGATTGTCCCCCTGTACTTAGCACTGGTGAGGCCACACCTTGAGTATTGTGTTCAATTCTGGGCCCTTCCACTGTAGGAAGGATATTGAGGTACTGGAGTGTGTCCAGAGAAGGGCAATGAGGCTCATGAAGGGCCTGGAGCACCTGACCTATGAGGAACATCTGTGAGGGACCTGGGGTTGCTCATTCTGGAGAAGAGGAAGCAGAGGGGAGACCTTATTGCTCTCTACAACTACCTGAAGGGAAGCTGGAGTGAGAAGGGGGTCAGCCTCTTCTCTTTTGTGTCAAGGGACAGGACTAGGGGAAACGGATAGAAATTGCACTAGGGGAGGTTTAGGATGGATATTAGGAAGTATTTCCTCACTAAAAGAGTTACCAGTTGGAATGGTCTGGCCAGGGTAGTGGTGGAGTCACCGTTTTGGGGCATGTTCAAGTGGCGTGTGGACCTGGCGCCTAGGGACATGGTGTATTGTCTACCCTTCAGTGCTGGGTAAAGGTTGGACTGGATGATATTTGAGGTCTTTTCCAACCAGATGGATTCTGTGATTAAGACAAAACACCTAAGTATTAAGTGATTTTTTTTTTTTCCTCTTTGTTTCTGGGCACATGGAAACAATATGCACTCTAATTTGGCTACTTTGAGAAATCTGAATTGTTGAAAACCTGAACAGTTCGATAGAGCCAAAATGTTTTACCTTGTTAAGGAGAACAAAGATGCTTCTGTACAACATAATACAGCCACTAGTCTGTCAAGGTCTAATTGTATTTTCACACCTTCCCAATTTATGTATTTTTATAATTATGAAGCAGTGAAAGCTCACCATAAGTTTCACCAGACTCTATGAATGTGGAAATATCTATTAACAGAAAACATATGCACATATTCAGTGTTGGCAGCTGTTTCAAACCCCAGTTAAAATGTGTTTTGTGCTAATTCAAAATAATAGTTGCAGCACTAGCACCAGCTTTAAGGATCATAAGCAAATGTCATATCAGCTGAAAGCCAATGTATGTGTCTTGCTTATGATAATCGATTAGACATTCGTGATAGTTATTCCATTTTGAATAGTTACAACAATAAATTATTCTGAGGGTAATATGGTGGAGCCTGTACTCCTTTGACTTTTGGAACTAGTAAAATAACAGAACATCAGTCAAGTTAATAAAGTGTACCCTTATTACACATTCTGCATCTGTACATAAACTGTCAGCACATGATCAAAGACTGCAGCTGTTTCAGTTATATCACAGTCACATCATAGACGTTTTGTAGTAATAGCAGAGAATGTACATCTGCAAGGTGACTGGGTTGTCCCTGGAACTAAGTTCAGTGGAACCTCAATAAATTGTACCTTGATATTAAATGAAACTGGTAGTACTCCTATTAGGTATGGCATACGTAATTTCCATGTTAAAACTGTTTAGTAGGCATTTTATGTACACTGCCTGTATGTCTACTCAAGAAATGCAGGCTTTTGTTCAAACAAAATTTCACAGTTCCATGTGTGCATATTTTAATTTTAGTGGTAGCTGTTAAAAGTAAAGGATTATTAATAGCAAAATGGCCAAAGGGGAAGCATTAACATGAAATATCTAATGTTAATTAAAATAATTATAAGGTGGAATACTAGTGTATTTTCATAGCTCTTGATACATTTTTGCATTTCACCTCATGGATGACTGTTTCACCAAAATCAATGAGTTTTGCAACAAAACCAGAATTTCACCTAGTGAATTTTTAGGGGATGTGTTTTAATAACAACTGATAACCTTTTCTATATTATTAGGTTTCAGTATAAGAAACGACAGAGAGGCAGATGTCTTAATTAGATTCAAGTTGTTGTTCCTGAAAAATATGTTTTAAGAATTACTTAATGTTGAATATAGAATAGCTAACTGCTACACTGCAACAAAACTAAACTGGCAACTTCTTTGCCTGGAATTTTGAAGACATTATAACCTCAGCCTCGCTGTTGGTTTAGTTCCACATTAGAGTTCAACAAAACAGCGTAACTTTGTCATAGCAGCACAACAAAATGCAGGCAGCCAGATAATCTGATATTTGAATCTTAGTATTTTTTGCTATTTATTTTTTTTCTGAAGGAAAATTAAGAAACAAACAACCAACCCCAGAACAAGTTTACTTAAGGAACAGCTCTAACAAAAAAATACAACCTTGTGTTCTTAGTTACTCTTTCTGTCATACTTCACATATAAAGAAACCTATGTGTTTGTTTTGTGCATGCACTGAAAGTTATCAGAACAGAATAGATTATCAACTCTTAACTATGTTAGGTGGGATAATAATCTATTATGGTAACAGTCAAATTGCTTGTCATGTCATGAAGGGTTATGCTTTAATTAAGCAATAAGGCATGACAGCGTGTGAATTACAATGTAGTAATTCTTGCCTAGTGTACTGTTAGGCAAGAGGCCAAAGGCCTAGTGCCACTGTATGCAGCAGGAGTGAAATATTATGCTGTAATTTAAACAATGCAGTATCATATTGCAATAACTGTAAAATACTGCATTTTTAATGATGAAATTACAATTTTTAATTTTTCTAATTCCTCCCCCAATAAACTATTTTGTTGCCAAGGCTGTCACAGAAAAGAGAAATTTTCTATTTAATTTTCTATTTAGAGGACAATTAAATTCTACAGACAATTATTATTGGGAGATCTGTATTTTTATACTTCCCCTAAGATAAACAGAAGGCATAGAGATCTAAGGAATAAATTTTCCCCAAATTTGTTGTTTCTTTTGGACAGAAAGAGTGTACATCTCTTACTTTAAGAGCTTTGTGAATCTCCTCTTACCTAGGAGGAAGGAGGAGGAAGTTCTACACAGAGAGAGTGATTGCCCATTGGAATGGGCTGCCCAAGGAGGCGGTGGAGTCACCCTCACTGGAGGTGTTCAGGAGACTTGATAGGGTGCTTGGTTGCATGGTTTAGTTGATTAGGTGGTGTTGGATGATAGGTTGTACACGATGATCTTGAAGGTCTCTTCCAACCTGGTTTATTCTATTCTATTCTAGGAGCTTTGCATTTAGTAGAGGCTTTGTTATTGCTTTTACCTTTGGGAAGCACAGTTTTTCTTCTTCCCATTCTTCCTTACTGATGCCTTTTCAGAAGACATCTAATTTATAAAACCCATCAAATTAATCTCTCAGACTAATTGCCTTTAAAAAATGTTATTTTCCATTATTTTTCCTCTGATCATCAAAGGAGAAGTCAATAGGAAGAAGATAAAAATTCAGGGTTGTGAGAGCTCTTCTTATATATTTCACTGCTACAAAGTATAAAACCCAAGATACTGTAGATTGAAAGTTGAAAAATTATGAGTTCTGATATTTCTCTGCATTTTCATTGGTTAAATTATATAGGTAGCAAACCTCACATAGCTAAGGCTTACAGTGCAGGATGTTTTACATTGAAACCCAGCCTGGAAGTTGTGTGTCTAGTTCTGGGGTCCTCTGCAAGGAAATATAAGGACCTGTTGGAATGGGTCCAGAAGAGGCACACAGAAATGATTCTTGTTGCAGCCTTTCATTACTTAAATGAGCTTATAAGAAAGATGGGGACCTGTTACAAAAGGTCAAGGGGCAATGGTTTTGAACTGCAAGATTAGATACACCTAGACTATATACAAGGAAGACCTTTTTTACAGTGAGGGTGAGGAAACATTGGAACACACTGGTCAGAGAGGTAGTAGAAATCCCATCCCTGGAAACATTCAAGGCCACATTGGACAGGGTTCTGAGCAACTTGATCTAGTTAAACATGTTTCTGCTCACTGCCTTGGGGGGGTTTGACTAGATGACCTCTAACATTCCCTTTTAACCTGAAGCATTCTATGGTTCTGTGTTTAATGCTACTAAGAAATCATACTTTATTGTCCATTTTGGAAAGCTATTTCACAGACTAAATATCTGACTAGAAAAGGTTCATCAGGCTCCATGCCTTAGCTGAGATGTGTGTGCCGTTTCCTTCCTGAGGGAAACTGGAAGCTGGAAGCCTCTTTCATTCATAATTATATTTGTTTGTACCTAAGCAACATCAGCCAGGTTAGTGGTCTCAAAAAAGAGTTCACTATTTCTTCTCAGTTGTAAGGTTCAATAGAACTGTACTAAAGGGGGGGGGGGGGGGGGAGGGGGGGGGGAAGGGGGAAGAAGGGGATTCTCATTGTTTTACGTTGCTTTTGTGGCGGTGATGTAAATCAGTACAGCCTCCAGAATTTACAGGTCTGATGTACAGTATCACTCCAATCTAAATCATTGTGTATCACATGTTTTTTCTGTTACATTTTCATGTTCAATCTGAAACTGACTGTTGTCTGATATGCTACTGAAAATCAGATGTGGGATCAATTTGCAAGTTACTGTCTGACTCCTTAGTTGATTGAAATTTGTTGTCCTTAAGTAAAAACCATAATTTGCCAGCTGACTTAGTCTTTCTTTCAGTGCTGCAGTATTTATTGTAATGCTAGCAAACAATATTTAACACTTTATTTTTATATCATCACTTTTGTATTGTAGTGCAGCTGTAGCAGTAATAATAGACCTCATGTAAGAAGTGAGTTAGCATTTAGGTTGATACATGAACAAAGAGACAATCTCTTTCCATAACACTTGAATTACAAGCAAATTTTGTCTTCAAAGGATTCTTTGTACACTAAGAAAATCTGTCACTATGACAGAGTTCACAGGAGGAAACAATTGCTTTAATTTTCACAACAGCTGAGTAGCTTCCTCTTCTCTCTAAGCACAATTCATCAAAGATAAAACACATTGCACTTCTGAGGTGGTCTACCAAAGCCATCTGAGGAATTTACTTTTGGTTTCATTGTGATGGGCAGGGCATTTCTACTCATTAGCTTTCAGCAAGCAGTTGTCTTTAATCTGAGACTACAATCTAGATAAGAGTTCATAGCGATTATTCATCACTGAAACATTTTTGGTGCCTGTAACTCTTATAAACTGGTATTTTGACTTAGTTTCCATTTTTGTAATGTACACATTTCTATAAATACTCCATAACTTTAGTTAAAAAGCAGCAGCAAAAAAGGATAAGAAACTGCCAGCTGAAGCTTCTGTTTTTCAAAATAGTAATGCTTTTGAAATTTGATTAGCAATGACATATTATATGACAAAAGAAGAAAAAGGATTTAGAAATGGAAACTAAAAATAGTTGTGCAGTAATTTAATAACCTGGCAGATTTTATTCCATCTGTTAGGAAGAGTTTGAAAGCCATTTCCTGCTGCCACTCACGCCACAGAAGCTTCAGAGTTCAGAGATGGAATCAAATACCTGATGTGAAAATCTGCTATTATGATTCATATCCAAAGATTCATATCAATATCCTTGCCTAGAATATTGTGTGGGGTTATTTAAAAAGTGAATCTCAAAGTTTAGGATTATCATTTATCTCATTGTCAATACCACACCTTGTGGCAGAAAAAATACTCATCCCATTCAATTTATGAAAATTGTTGAAACTATTCTATGTAATTGAACAGCTCAAGAAAACAGATTTCTCACATAGGTCATCCAGTATTCAAATTTCATGAACTTACTTTCAGGATAACAGGACAATTTTGTACCAGTCTGTCCTTTATTGTCATTCAGAATTGATAAGGAGCTTGGTGGGAAGAGAACATCCAAACACATTATGTGAGCAGAGATACAACATGCAGAATAACATGTATAGTGTAAACCTGTATCTGATGAACTGGCCTTCCAGCACAACATAAATAAGTGCTAGCATGCACTGGATTCCGCTCATCAGTTAGCTGCAGCAACCCAGGGTATCTGCGGGTTAGGTAGCTATAATTGGTTGGTTTTAGATGATACTTCATAGTTGTTTGATAGATATAAGAAAACAAATTGCTTTTTGTCTTTGATAACAGAAAATCTGCAACACTTCTGGTAATATTAATCTAACTGACAGTATCAGACAGCATAGCTTCTCTTCACTGGGGGAGAAAGAACATAAATTAGATTTGGACATCAGTAAGTGGAAGCACTATTAACTCATTTTACATAGAAAACATCTTTTCTATCTGGTCATTCAGGAAGACAATCTAGAGAGAGAGCTGACATGCTGCTGGCAACTTGACTTTTTTTCCTTTTCTTTTCTTTTTCTCAAAGAAACACAGATAAGTATGTGCATCTCTGAAAATGAAAAAATAATTTACCTTCCTGTTAGATAAAGTTTTCATGAAAAATTAAAACCCTTATGTAATGCACTTTCCACCCATTCACACATTCACATGCTTTTTGCAGGTTTTGAAATGCACTGGCCCAAGATTCTGTTCTACTTCTCTTGAAATCACTTGTTAGAAAATTAAATAGTTCATTTTAATCACAACAGAAAGGAGTGTTGGCAATTGTAACTATTGAGTTTTCATGTATTAATCCTTTCTAAAAAAGCCATCCCTTATTTATAGAAATATTTCCAGGTATATGATGGAAGCAGCACAATTTTTTAGTACATTCTGACCCCTATATGAGAGGCTAGTTACTGTCATATTATGTGCTGGTTCTACAGGATGGGTGTTTGCTTAGATATTTCAGAACTGGATTACAACAGGAATATTAGGGGAAAATTCCTTGTGTTACCTTATTGATCCACCAAGCTTTCTGCTCTGTCAGGATATACTTGTCTCCTAGTCTGTGCAAAACAAACGTGCTATTTACAAATACAGATCAAGTGAAATAGCACCGGTATTAATGATTTCCACAAGCTTAAGAAAATCTCTCGTTCTAAAGTTTCATGCCAACATCTTTTATCAGGCCTAAGATTAGGCTGCTGGAGTAATTAAAACTTAATAATACTAGATTACTATGCTCAAGCTAAACTCACAGTGGGTTAATATGTTTTCATATAGAAATCAATTTTTTTTGTCCCAGTGAATAGATAGCTTGGATTTAATAAAACCAAGTCAAGCAAACAGATTTGCTAATGTGCAAGACGTGACTTGTCTATGTTATCTGAGCTTCTGGAGAAAGATTTCTTAACTAGCTGTAAGCAAGAGGACTGATGAGTTTACCCATGTGCCCTTCAGACTTTTAAGTACCATATGGACTGCAGTCTCAAAAAGCACATTCCTAAAACTAGTTTTCATACAGAGTTTCAGTATATAGGTGAGGCATATAAAAAGTTTTAATTGGTGTTGATTTGTGGCAGGAAGGCTTAAGTTTAACCTTTCGTTTGTAAAGGTCTTACCCTAAGCATTCCTCGTCTCGCTTGTATCATTTGGACACATGTACTATGTGATACAGTATTTTCCTTTGTCATTTTATTTTAGCATAAACAAACAGATCATAGTCATGATTTCTAGAAAGGAAAAACAAGAGATTCAGAATTTGAATACCTACTGATACCTGCAATCCATAAAGAGGTAATCCTGCATTAAAAGATAAATAACTTAAAATTCCTAATGATGCAGAAAGATCTAACAATTAAAAAATTATCTCAGGCATTGCTTTAGTCTTATTTATCTAATCCTTCTAGTTCCTTTCAACTGTGCAATAGATGATTAATCGGATCAAACCAGGTTTTTAGCCTTTTCATTTATAAAGCAAGGATTTTTTTGATCTCTAACTGTATGCTGCACACCCCAAGGTGGCTTGAGCAGCCAATAGGAGTAATGGGGTGATTAAACCTTGTCACAGGGGGTTAGATGTGGTGCTTTCTTCCAACATGACAGGCTGTGACAGTCAAACGGCACTGAAGCAGAACAAACGACAGTGGCAGTTTGCTGTGAGCAGTGCTACTGTCACAACTCCCACTAGAAAGCTAAATGCTAGGTATTCAGCTCAAGGAAGTTTCAAATAGACCATGAAAATTCTGGTTTCAAAAATTTCTCTGCAAATAAGTAGTGACGTGCATTAACTGCAAAGTGATTGTATTGTTACATGGGTGATTGTCCACTGTCTGATGCTGGCCATGATCATAGTTCGCGAGTGACACTCTTGATCCATTTACATTTGTGCTTAGCTGTTCCTGTTATGGGAAATCTGCCTCCATCTGAGAAAGCTGGCATACTAATGTAATTAGACTGAAGGTTATCATTGCTTTTTAATGACTGCATGTGCTCATCACTCTGCATAACTACATACAGGATGCCATGAAAACCACGTACCTGACTGAGCCCAGGATAAAATCACATGTATTCAGATAAATCATTTAAGCTTTCACCCCTTAGTAAAAAGGACTGACTGTAGGAAGACTACAGAATACTGAACTTTGAATTTTTAACAGATTCCTTAGAAGGCAAAAGTTAACCAAGAAAATGCATCCTAAAATTCAGTCTTTCCAAGTATAGTATTCCAGGCTTTTTTAACAATTTGAGATAGAGCTTGCAGAAACAGGAGACTAAGAGACTTCGTAGTCTGCATAAGAGAGTGGTATAATACAAATATTCTGTTTTCCTATTTTAAGCTGAATTTAGGCTGTTCCAAATGCAGAAGAGAGGAGACCTTATTGCTGTCTACAACTACCTGAAGGGAGGCTGTAGCCAGGTGGGGGTTGGTCTCTTCTCCCAGGCAAACAGCAACAGAACAAGAGGACACAGTCTCAAGCTGTGCCAGGAGAGGTTTAGGCTGGATATTAGGAGGAAGTTCTTCATAGAGTGATTGGCCATTGGAATGGTGTGCCTAGGGAGGTGGTGTTTAGGAAGAGACTGGATGGGGCGCTTGGTGCCACGGTTTAGTTGATTGGATGGTGTTGGGTGATAGGTTGGACTCAATCTCAAAGGTCTTTTCCAACTTGGTTAATTCTATTCTATTCTACTGCAAACCTACTTATGTATATATTTATAAAGAAAGGCAGAATGAGTTCAGGAAAAGTTCAAGAGAAATTCTACACAATCAGTAGCTAGTCATTATAGATAAGAATATTATCATTATTGCATTTTGCATATTTTCTAACTAAAGACATCTTTTCTGACTAAAGAACTGCTATGCTTAGTTTTCTTACTGCTGTCACATAAACTAAGTAACTCTGAATAAATTCTGGACTGAAATTTTCAACGTGCTGTTTGTTGCTATCAGCGATAAGATTAGATGAAATTTTCTCACTTAGCTGTGGATGGTTAAGAAACTGAAGGCTACAGGAGTGTAGCTGAGTTTGCACTTAAAACGTCCCTAATCCCCTTCTTTTGTACTTTTCTTTTAAAAGTTAATCCCATGTCTTATTATTCCTATTCACTTTATTGTTCATGTTTCTTCTAGCTATAGATACTAACCATGTAATGCTTCGCATAAGTTCTCTCATGCATTCACATCATGGTTGGCCAAACACCGCCTTCTTTTCCAACTTTAAAATCAGCTAAGAATCATCATGTCTTACTAAGGCATTAACCACCAAAGCTTATCTTAGACCAGATCATGTGCATCTATTCTTCAGTGTGTTTCCCTTGCACTGCTGGGCATGTTACCTTCTGGCAACTTCTGAGAACTGCTTGTCCATTATACTCAAAGCAGTCACAGCTCTGATAACATTTACTCTTTGAAATACTGGCATGACACCTTTCAATACAGGGCATCTTTTTCACTCTGTTCACTCTCCAGCAAATTATATGAGATTTTTCACAAAAGAGATCCATGCTGAAGAACAAGCTCAGTTTTTTGGACATACCTGTCCTTTCCTCAGCCCTGTAATGCCCTTGTTCCCGATAGGAATTGAGACATGCTGGGAGGGAAGGATTTATAGGCAAAAATGCCTGAGAAACTGCATAGGGAGCATTGTTTCCATCTGGTGAACATTGCATGGTTCGCCAGAGGAAAACTCGGATCCATCTGTCTTTTCTATGTATGTCAGAAGAGGTTGCTCTCTAATAAATATTATCAGTGTTCTGGTCAGCATTGGGAGTGGTTATGAGATGAAGTGGGATTTTCACCAAGCAGTAGTAAATTAGAAGTGTCCTTTTGGAACACCTGTTTAGCTGCCAGCATTTTTTTTTTCCTCGCTTCTTTTCACAGATTTTTGTAGACCCTTGAAGGCTTGGCCAGGGGATGTCATAATCCAGTTAATACCTCTCATTGAGCTAGGACTTCAGCCTCATAAATCAGAATGGGCTTACGAGTAAGGAGAAAGATAGTTGCTTCAAATCTTGTGCTAAAATTAATACCAACCTCAACAAGAATAATCTGTCTCCTTTACAATTTCTGTCCATGCAATTACTACCTAAAATGTAAAATCAGTTGAGAGTCATTTGAAACAAAACAGATGCAGGTGTTCTCTAAGAGTAAAAAAGCCTCTTTTGCTTAAATGCCAATCCAGAATATTTTCGCAGAGCAGTATCATTTCTTTTAAAAGCTATTGTTTTTAAGCAAAAGGCTACAGAAGGTGATGTCAATATCAATAGCAATACTAAATGCATTTCAATTAGTAAAATTAAGTTAAAATTGACAGCAGTTCAGTACAATGTACTCACGTTTGGAAAGCTGTTCAGTGGTTTGGTTAAATAAGTCATTAAAGTAATGATTTAGATGTTTCTCTTGCTTACCCACCACACAAGCAGTTAATACAAAACATTCCTTTTTAATGTTATGAAAGAAAAAATATGTTTTTTTAAAAGAGCTGTAAATTAGGTTGTGATGGAAGCATCCATTTTCTTGCCTCCATCACTGCCAGCTCCCACTGTTTTCTTTGATATATGATTTGCAGACTACTATTATTATTTATGTGTTTTACAATTACTACAAATGACACCTCCCCGTCCTCAGCCCTAAGCCACAAATCTGAAATGAATAAATGCTGTTTATTGTGACAGTCTGCCTTTTGTCTGTGGAACAATGACAAACTACACCACTGACAGCCGGTTGCTGTATTTAACTACTGCTCTCACACGCAGTCTTTGAGTGTTCTTCAGAACATGACAACAGACAGTCTGGAATAAAATAAGTGAAAATGTATTGCATTTGTTTAGCATGCCGTGACACCGTTGTCCAAAACACTGAGTAAACAAGAAGAATAAATTACATAGGCGTGATGGGATTTAGTTCTCTATATTTCAGTGAGACTTGTGCAGCTGTGGTCATATCAAAATTAATTTATTAAAGTTTTTTGGTATTAATCATTTTGATATTCATATAGAGAATTGCCTTCTGAGTGGAATGAAGTGATGGAGGAGAAAAAAAGAGAGCACTTTTAGTTGTGAAATCTAGGAAGGTTGCTATTCACTCTAAGCTCCTCAACAGAGCTGAAGTAGCATGGAATGACTTTATCTGTATGAATTTTGTAAATGTCTTGTGCCCTGCAGCTTGTCAGTTTTTAGCTATTAAACAGGACATTCTAACATTTCTTAATTGTACCTATCGGGGCAAGGTTAGTAAATAAACCACTTCTCACATTTTGACTCCCCTCTGACTTCTGTCTAAATGCAGACTTGTAAATATGCCCAGATATTTAATTTGATATCAGTTTCTTTAAATTCAAGTTTGCACACAAATGTAGCAATTCTTCCTCACACATGATGTTACCCTTTTGTTTATGCCTCTTCCTTCCCTTACACAGGTGCAAGCATGTGACAGTGCTAGTTGATAATCCTTTTTAAAATGTATTTATATATGTTTGGGTACACAGATAAGTAGTGCACTGGTTTTTTACTTAAATGCTGAAACACAGCACAAGATTTTCTGGCATTTGTATTATTGTCATAGAATGTTGTGCTACTTTTAATAATGAAAGCACAAAGTAGAGTGTTTAACTTAGATCTTTACTCAGTGCATTCATGATGCACATACCCAATATCTGTTTTATCTGTATGAATCTGTCTTTAAATTTATTTTTTTCCTTTTATTTTATCAAATCTATCAAAGATAAATGAGCAAATTCCAAATCTGTATTTGCACTGTGAGCTGGTAGAAAATATATTTCTAATTAAAAAAAGCATAATTTATAGTCTTGCTTGGAAGTTCCCATAATTTTACACATTAAAATCTGTAATTAATTGTTTTATGTGTAACTCAGATGAATAATTTGCCACTGTCTCTTCAACTATCCGTATCGCCTTTCTTGTAGTCTTTCTTTCTTCTTTGATTTTCCCTTTGAAGTCCCCTTTCACAGACTTCCTGTATTCCATCTTGTAGAAACACCTGGATATAGTCTCAATAGTTTTCTCTCTGCTAAAGCGGGATATCATTTTTCATTTTTATTTCTAAATACAAATAAAAGCCACAAAGTAGAGAGCAGAGTAGCTCCAGAGTACACAGATTCTTGTCCTTGCCACAAAGCCATTCACCCAGGACTGCAATTTTTAGACTAATACCAGAGAAAATCCTTGACGAAAATCCATTAATGCAGCCTCTTGTATATATTTGTATGTTAATAGATAACATAAATTGATACTTACTTCATCTGTGGGACCAGCAAAGAGGAATGACAACTCTATTGTATTTTGTCTTCCACTAAGTATTCACAAAAAAGTGCATTAAAATACAGTGTGGCAATATAAGCATGAAAATATTCACCTAACTGGCAGGAAGAAGGTCTAGTATGTGTTTTGTTTGGACAAGAAGTCAGAGTTGCAATTGGGTTCCCTTCCCTAAAGCTCAATCCACACTGAAATCAAGAGAAAAAAATTTCTAATTACAGTCTTTCTATCTTAGCAGTTTTTAATGATGTTGGACAGCATGAAATTAATGAGTGAATCACACAGCATAACAATACATGAAATCAGGAACGGGCAGATACATTTAGTGAAGGAAGCCATTTTGGCATTCTCAGCTCAGTGTTCTAATCCATTAGAGAACACTTTATCCTCTTGCATTGCCTCCCATTTGAGCAAACAGTGTTGTGCTCATTCATATAGCCTAAGTATCCCTCCTAAGGATGTAAAGTGTGGTTTACTTGTTTCAGATAATATCTGGGTTATGGCCATTATCTAGCTATAATAAGCTATTTGCTATCAGTAGTGTTAATGATTTCCGTTCAAATCTGGAGATTACTTAAGCTTTCATGTCAGTTACTCACAACTGTATATTGATTTATATGTTATTTACTTTCACTATGAATTTTACTAAGGTGGCTTAAGAAAGTCTCCTCATTAGTTATTGATAGTTAAAAACAATGGGGAAAAAAAATTGTTTACACAATGGATTTTTGTCCTGGGTTAGCACAAGCTGCTCTCACAAGCCCCCATCTCTCCCCACAGAAGCAGGAGGGAAAGTAACACCAAAAAACCCTCTGGGTTTTTTGCTACAATCACAACTACCTTAGCCCATTTGCAGAAAATACACAGCAAAATGCAGAAGCCAATGATAAAATGGTTACCCCCACCCAAGCATGTAGCAGCCAGCCCAGCAGAAAAGACCAACACCCCAAACCAGAAACTGAAAGCATCAACCAGAACAGGAAACCTCTCCTCTTACAACCTGAACTTCAAGCCCCATAGTACTTTGCTCCAGCCAGCACTTTCATTTTGAAGCTGGCATGACAGCAGCATAGTATTGAGGATCGTCAGCAGATTCAACTCAGCCTATGACAATTGTCTTGCAAAACCTTAATACAAAACAGGTAACAAACACTGCTTGTGCTATTTAAGATGAAAATTTAACAAACATGTTCATAATTAAATCAGTGTTCCGTTTGAAGCTATACAAAGGTTGATAAATACTAATATAAATGTCAGTAAAGTGTATGCAATAGGTACTTTGCTAACTTATTATAGAGATGAGGCATCTTGCTTGCTGGGAACTTCTGTTACCAATTACAAGAACTCCAGAAAATAGTTTGGCCTGCAGTATAAACCGCCCAAATTTAAGCTTTCATCATGACAGTGAATTCTAATTAACAGGGATAATTAGGGGATTTTTCACATTATAATGTATACAGCTATGCTAGATTAACATAAAAATTTACTTGAGGTATGGTGATCTGAGTTCCTTTGCTATTTCTCCGCACCCATAGGTAATGTGCAGTTTTTCATGTATGGAATAGCTTTAAATTAGCATGATGCAATCTGCAGTGGTAAAGCTACTATTCAAAGGAGATTGTTCTCATGCTTTTGAAATTGTTTATGGGAGCAGATGTAGTCACTTTCAGAGTGACAGTCCAAGGGAATCTTTGAAAGCAAAGGTTGAGGTTTCTCCATTATAAATGAGTTGTGTTCCAGTACTCTTGCTCAATCATTCTAGTTGCAGAAGCCAGAGCTATTTGTATTCAGCCCTCCTCAGCTTCTCCTTTCCCCTCTCTAGTTTAATTCATAGCAGGTCTGGACAGCATGGGATCAATGAATGAATCCTATTTCAAGTGACAACACATTAATTTAAAAATAGGAATATACAGCCATTTTGCCAATCCAGATTTGGTATTCTAATCTAATAGAAAAGCTTTCATGCACTTACATTACCTCTTTGCAGGCTAAACAAATCTCCATCTGTGAGAATAGTACTATCCTGATCACGTGACTATGCTGTTTGTGCTTCAATTTTTATATATAAAAAAGGTTTTCAATTATAAATGTTGTTGGTTTTTTTCCTTAAATTCCCTTGGGCCCTGGAGTCACAAGAGATATAGGCCAGGAACAGCAATAAGGAAACTGACACCATGTGGTAACAGACCATTGATCATTTTCCTAAATTAGTCACTTGAAGCACAGGTAGAATACATTGGTGCTTGCTGTTACAAATTTAAATGAGTATTTCTAACTCACTTATGTTTTGGGGGGTTTGTTTTGTGTTGGTTGCTGTTTGTTTTTTTGTTTTCTTTGAGTGTTCAGTAAGTGCTACTCTGTGACTCACATTGATACATTTTACTGGAACTTCAGCATGCAAATCAACAATCAGTAACAGCAGAAGAAATGAAGGCGTAGGATTTGACTTGTCACTACCTGACAATCTAATTTTGCTGCAAATTTGCCTTAGGTAACACATCAAGAGCTCACAAAACAGTGTAGGAAACAGCTTCTGAACTGCTTGTGGCTATAAGTAATACAGTCACCAAAATGTCTTAGAAAGTCCTATCTCTTCGACTATTTCCAGTATGAGTTTCATTCCTGATCTTAATCTGTAAAGAAGTCACAACATCAAGCCCAACAAAACAAACCTCAGAGAAGCTGCTGTTTCATAGACCGAAAAGCAAAATGAAACAAAAAGCTCAGAAGCCTTTTAAAGTTTGTCAGAGATTTCTTGTTACTAGTGAATTCCATACTTCTCAGAAACCATTGTGAAGGGCATCCATGTTTCTGTTAGATTCACTGTCTGGTGCGATAGGTATTGAGTATACGCAAGTTGCATTAACTTTGGCTGTAATGGGGTGCTGTAGTCTGCTATGGTTTTCAAAAGAATGTATTACAACTAAACACCTGAATTCTAATGATGCCAGTGGAAATTATTCAATAAATATTCTCCATGACCTTCAAATTATTTTTCTGTGTGGTCAAATCAATGTTTCCTATGCCTTTACTGGTATGGAAAATTACAAAACCTAGGTCCATATGCAGTCATTATAAAGTGAACCTCAGAAAATGCAATCCAAGGAAATGTAATAAGAAAAATAAGGTTTATCTGCAAATGTTCTTTCTGTGATTAGCTTTTCACCAGCATAAGAAGCTGCAAAATATGTAAAACTTGTTTTTGCATTCCAGTACTGTCTTTGGAATGGTAGGGTGTTCTCCAAGCACCAGAGCAGTGTAGGATTCCCAGTGCAGACAGATTTACAGATAAAAAATGAGGGATAAGAAGATTAGAACAAAAATATATGCCATTTTTGTAGAATATATAATTAAATCCCTATTAATATGTAGCATTGACTATGAAGTTTCAGCATGGATCTCTCAGTCTTTGCAGAGGATTTGAAAAATCTTTTTGGAGTAATTACATAAATATGCAAAGGAGACCTCTGAGTTTGCTCATGGTGTCTGGCAGAAGCTTACTGAAAATTACTAAAGAAAGAAAAATCTGAAAGAAAGCTAACAACTGCTTTTCTACAGAATATGCCCCTACAACTGGTTCTGCTCAAAACCTAAAGGAGGGGGCAGCTCACTAAGAAGGAGTTATTTGCCAGTTATGAAAGTTTATTTGGATTATTGAAGACTAAGGAGAATTGTGAGGAACACCAGAAGAACTTGACAAATCCAGAGAAAATAAGTTCAACAGTGGCTGATTAAATTCATACTCCCTAAGTGCTGCAGTGAGCGAATTACTGTATCCTTCATGTACTAGGGGACTCTGAATTAGGCATGGCCTCTCAGGATGAAGCTCTAGGCATCATTGTAGACAGCTCAATGAGGACATCCACCTCAAATGTATCAGAGGTCAAAAAAGTGAATAATATTTGGGCTGTGTGGGGAATATTATGGAAAATATTACAATGTTACACAAAGTGATATGCATCCCTACCTCGACTGCTAAATTCCATTTTGGTCAACTCTTTTGTGAAAATTATATGGAGAGGAAATGTGAAGGTTGCACAAGGGCATGGATATTCTTTTTTTTCCTGCTTAGGAGGGAGAAAAGTAAAAAGACATGTAAAATCCTGGATAGTAATCAAAATCACAACTGGATGTTTCCTTTTGTTGAATCTTATAGAGAGATCAACTAGCACATGTACTTTTATGAAATATATGGTTGGTCTTTAGGAGTTAGCACTTTTTATTTCTTTTAATTTAAGATTTGTGGTGGAGTTTAATTAAATGCTGCATGCCTGGGAATAAGAATTGAGTATTCAATACTGGCAGAAAGATATAGATAAATCTAAGAAATTTTGTGTTTTAAAGGTTGATGTCATTACCTATTGTGCCCTGGAATTGTCTCAGTTCTGTGTGGTTTTATTCAGGGGAGAGAGGTATTTTTCCCAAATAGCCATTGGTATTTTCCACTTTCAAATGCAGATGTTTTTTCTGTTGTTTCCTCTGTTCCCAAATTCATAATATCCCTGCAGTTTGGGGGGGGGGGGGGGGGGAGAAGATGAGTAAAAAAGGAAAAAAAAAGGTGCTTTTAAAACATCCCACTGCGTTTGGATAAGAAGCTACCCACCTAGTGGAAAACTTCTTAAATAAAGCTTGGGGACGTTTTTTCTATTTGCAGCAGAAGTTCTTTAAGAACTGGAAGGTAAAGGAGATGAATGTTTGAGGATACTTACTTAGACTTCAGTCTGCATACTATGCAAGAATACTTTGCAGGGTATGTTGCCAGAGCCTTGTCAATTCCGAATGAACTAAAACACAAACCCAGTAGCTGAATGCTGCTGCAGAGCTCTCTCCTAAATATAATTTCAAAGCACTGTAATGCCATTAGCTGGCAGTAACTCGAGCTGTTTAGGACAGAGTGCACGCATCTTACTTGTGTAGAATGAAGACTTCTAAGATGGCCAGAAATATGGATTAGTTAGTCAGTGATGGATGTTTGAAAGAAAGAACTATCAAATGGATTATTATGATGTGATATAAGAAGATAAGACATTCACAGTGGGAGATGCAGTTACATTTATGTGGGCAATTAAAACACCAAGAACATGAAGTAGTTAAAAGAGGAATGGGTCCAGGTCTCCTGTTTCCACCTTCCTTTGGTTTTGTTTTGTTTTGTTACATAACTTTATTAATATTTGAATCCTTCTCTTTTGCCATTGTACACTGCTATTTTAAAATGAACATGTGTAAGGGGGAAAGTAGAAGTTTAAATACCAACTTCTAAGATCTCTTCTTTAACTTCATCATTAAATATGTGTGAAAATCCTTGTATATAGTCTTGATTTCAGTAAGCAAGATTTTCTGCATAAAGCTACATGCCTCACTGAAGTCAAATACTGTCACATACACAGTGAAGTTATTATCAACTAAATATGTAAGAATATGGGAAAAAATATGGTTTTTTAATTAAATGTATTCTCCTAAACCTGTCTTGACTTACACTAACTACATTATCTTCATTCTTGTCTTTGATAATCCTTGTAAAACTTCAGTGTTTTACCTGACGCTGTTGACAGGTTGCAGTCCCATGTTTACAAGGATTCTGCAACTGATTTTTTCACCTATTGACATGGTACATCTTCACCTGTAGACTAAATATTACACTTCAATCACTTCTCACTCTTACTGAAAAATTATTTTTGTCCAGAGAACTCATTTAATTCTTTCAAAACTCTTCTATTTTAACTGACATTCTGATTTTAAAATGATGGGTTTAAGAACTGTGTTAAATGTTATCACTAGTCACTGTTGACAGTGAAGAGATTTCATTATTGTCATCATGTGTATATGAGCTTTCCTTGTAAAGATAGAATGAAACTATTTATTGAATCATTCTTACATTTTTATTTGCTATGTTTAACTCTGATGGCTGTAGTATTTTCCTTTGTTTATTTTCCTCATATTTTTTTGTAACACACATTTCTTTTCACTATTAATTTTCCTAATTATCACAAACAATTTCAGTTTCATTTTGATTCTCTAGTGTGTTCTACTTGTAACTGGCTTTGATTTCATAATATAGATGCGTGTGTATATATATTTCCATTTTGGACTTCACATTTAGCGCATGAAAATTAAATAGTCTAGTAAATCTGTATTCCTGCAATCTGTGCTTTATCGCTTTATGGCATAGTGAATGATCATCTGTCAGGCTACCTATGAGGTCATTTGTAAAAGACAAATTTGTTCTTAGAACTTTTATTGTTTTAGAAAGAGCTTCACAGAGTGCAAGCAAGTGGAGAAGTATCTCCAAAGTAACCAAGATTTTTCTCAAAGGAGTGGAGGAGAGTTCATTGAAGATGAAAAACAAATTCAAATCTATAGAAGTCACTTTATGGGATAGAAATCTACATGAAAGTGGTAGGAGAAACTTCTGAAACATGTAAGATAAAGCTGAAAAATAAGCTCCTATTTATTTTCCGATTTGGTGATGTCACCATGGCTATCACAAGCTGTATTGCCTCACATACGGAAGTCTTGTTGCCCCTTTGATTCCTCTGTGCCTTTTCAGAAAAATATGCACACATACAACTCTGCATAATGCAAGGCAATAATATTTCGCAGAGCACTCCTGTGACATACACAAACCACTCATTTCTTGTTAATATGGCAACAGCCGAAAGTCTCCAGAGGGTTTTCCAACCTTATAATGAGAGGCCTGTGCTATGTACAATTCTGTAGCCTCAGCCAGACCATGGACTCATCTCCTGCTGTGAAATTTGGCTGCTGCCTGAGACTCTGTGGAAATCATGTTTCTTACTATGCCCAACCATGTGCAAGCCTCCCTGCTGAGAAAAGCATGGAAATTTGCTGCATTCATCTATTTCTCTCCCTCACCATCTGAGACAGAGAGGAAAAGATCTTGAGGGCAGTATTTCCTTCCTAATTTTTTCTTCTGAAGAGGGAAGTAGTAGGGATGTCAATATATTCCTGAGAATGTGATGATTGCAAGTCAGCAAAGAGCTTGATTTCAGGAGGACAGTCACACAGTAGAAGATAAAGCAGAAACTACCAACTCAGCAGGTACGAACGCATTGAAATGAGAATGGAAGAGGAAACCTTGAATATTCTCTTCTCCAGAGGTTCCAAGACTCATATAGGAGAAAAAAAAATAAAAGGTGTAATGTGAAACATACTTGTTCTTGTTACAATGTACAAAATCAATGAAACAGTAATAGTCCCATACTTTTAAAAGTTATTTTATGCATCTAATAGCAAATTGATGTCTACGCCCTTATTTTTAACCTGAGAGATGAGTTTCAAGAGCTAGTGAAAGGTCAGAAACCAAATTCTGAAAAATAGGCCATCAAACTATGCTTTTAAAATCACAAAATAATTATATATACAAAATATTGCACGGCAAAGGGTATTTTATATGCTGCAGTCCTCCAGTGTTTAGAAAACAACAAGGAAATACAAAAACTTACAGGCTTCCCCTCAAAGTGTACAATTAAAGGGCTTGATTTCAAATACCAAGGCATGTTCAGTATTTGTTTGGGTCAGAGTCTGAGAGAACAGTAAACCTGCAGTTAAAGAAACAGGATGTAGGATGATTATAAATGGAAACTGCTCTTGAATATACAATTGATGGGGGAGGAAAGGCAATTTTACTTGCTTTGTGTCCTTTTTCATAGATATACCATTTCCTGTTAAAAACCTGGGAGAACTTGTCTGGCATAGAATAAGTGTATTGAAGTTAATAGAGTTGTCATAGTATACAATAATTTGAACTGGTCAAAACAGAGATAAAGCATTGGTGATGCTAATAGAAATGATTTAATGAGATAGAAAACCATAACTTTTGTATGCAGGCAAAATGTGCTATTTCCTTCATTAGGCTGTGCTGCAGAAACAAGGAAAAGCAAGTGCCAAGACAAGACTGGGGAAATTATTACAGGGGGTTTGTAGCTGGAGATAGACCTTTCACAAGTGGAGAAACTTATTTGTTGTGGTAGGAGAAAAGAAGGCACTAAGTAAATACACATTGGAGAGATGTGAGCTGAGAATGATTTCAAATGAACTGGAGGGAGATAGATGATCACAGGAATCCAAGGCAGAAGCCAAAGATTCCCTTTCTCAAGAGATTCAGTGAGGAGTGTCTTAGAGCTGTTAGAATGAAACAGAATTATCCAAAAAAAAAAAAAATGAGATGTAGCTCCTACCAGAATGTAGAAGAAAATAATGCAATAAGGAGAATGAATGAGGGATTTCAGTTTCATAAATGTATTTTACATGTATATATTTCTCCACATATTTTGTATAAGTAAATAACTGCTTATGTATACATAGACAAACACACAGGTACAGTATAGGTGTTGTTTGTTGGGTTTTTTCCAATTTTTTTTAGGGAATAATGATGAAGCTTGAAAAATACTTAAGCTATAAAATAGTACTCTTGTGGGTTGCTCTTTAACATACATTGGCTGCTGTGGATCTTTTAAATAGAGTATTATGTTCTCAATTAATTTTGTAAATACAGCTTATGACCTATTTCCAAGCTGTTAAGTGGTAACATTTGTGGGAATCCTGTATGTATTGTGCTTTTTTGGAATAAGGAACTGCTAGAAATCCTTTTATCCTCATCAGACTGCTGGGAGCGCGCGCACACACACAGAGGAAAAAAAAGGGGGGGCTCGGTGCAGTTTCACATAATACTTTGGGCAGAATTATGAGCATATATAATCAAACTGCTTTCAAAACATCATATTTCCTAGTTCATGTGAGGTGATAAAATATGGGTTTTTTTCTTTTTAATTGTTAATTTTTCAAATGAAGTAATGATATGAAATCAGTACATAAAGTCAAGAAAATGGCAACAAGATTAGCATTTGTTCTGAGGCAGGAAATAAATAGTATTTACATTTATAGTTTTAATATGGTGATTCTGAATTTTTGAGGCAAACAGGAGGTAGATACTGACAAAACAACTAATACAAAATAGTCAAGTACCTCAAATTTGAGCCTAAAGTATAAAGAAGGGGGGGGGGGGGGGGAAACACCTCTGTAATCCAGTAATTTTAGAGTATATTTATACAGTTAATATGCGGTATTCTGATATTTTACCTCTCTAGAGTCTATTTCATTTAGACTACATGAACAAAAAACCAAAACCTTCTTCATTTGCACTTAAAAACAACACATTTCATCACACCAATTGTCAGCTGGGCTGCAATATCTGGATTATATTTTCCCTTCTCTTTTTTTTTTTTTTTTAATTAAGTGTTACAGATGGATATTGACTTACAAATACTACTATAGTAGTTCCAAAAACAGTAAGCTTTTTTGTGGTTATTTAGTATCTGTTGTTATAATGCTTGCTATTGTTTGACTAGTTTTAAACTGCTCTGTAAAATAACTTTTGCTATCTCGTGTGAATGATCTGCTGGGAGGTTCAGTTCAAGTGCAGAAGACAGCAGGTGAAGGGCACCGTGGCATTGTGCACCCCACCTCTTCACAGCTTTTCAGGTCAGATTTTAGAGAAATAAACATTCTAGGTAAGAGTACGGGCTGGTGTTATGGTTTTTATTTGTGACTTTGGGAATAAATTGCAGTGTAGGAAAAGCAGCTGAAATCATGGATAAAAGTTGAATGCAGGATATTGTAGACCCTGTCAAAATAAATGGGAGAATATTTTTTACTATGTAATTAAATGTCAAGATTTGTGAGTTAATGGAATTTCTGTAGTCACATCAAGGTCAGACGAGCAATTACTGTTTATGAATTATCTGAAATCTTGTATAGCTCTTCTAGCATCTATTTATATTAGACATCTTTGCCATTTCTGATGTTTCTTCCCCATAGTTTCTGTTAACAGCAATGTGGTGCATTTTGTCAATTCCGTAGTTGTTTGCAAAACCTTCCTTTATTTCACTGAAGAGCTTGCAATTAGCCCACTTCTCCCTATTGAGAAGCATCTTTGTAATAACAGCTTTCCTAGCAGAGCTTTTGTTAGGCTGATTTTAAAATCAAGACTCTACAAAGGTTGAGAAAAATCCAATCGCGCAAAAGTTCAGCAAATCCTTTTGAAGGTCATATCAGTTAAGATTACATAGATTTTCCACTTCAGCAAACATTAGTTTAGCATTTCTAGGCATGAATTCTGAATGATGGAATTAATAAAATAAACCAATTCTAAATGAAATTGCTTGCTAAACTCAAAGAAATTTCTGGGCTCTATCCCCACCCCCAGCCTTTAGTAGGGTTACCTTTATCCCCCATGTAGCCTCTTGTATCATTTTCTTTGAAGTCGTTCACAGTGTTTGCATTGACAGCCACTGGGTGTGGGAAGTATAAGGCTATAGCAAGTATCTCCATAGCATAATCCGCCCAGTCACTGTTGGTCACTGATCCAGCTGCATGCAGCAGCTTAATAGTCAAAGGGCATGGTAATTCCCTCCTTCTGTCCTTTTTTTCTTCCAAGGCAAAATCTTCACCTAGTGGTTTTGATTCATGCATTCTAATTATGACGGCTGCCATCATCACCCCTGTGGGTGACACTAGAAATTCTCTGAGGCAACAACTAATGCCACAGCTTGTTAAGCGACCATGTCAGCCTGATTTTAGGGCCCATTTTGCAGTTCACCGCAGGCCTATCTAAAAGCATCAGGAGTCTCCGTCTAGCAGGACAGGCTCATTGTCTTTCTAAATGTCTCCTTCTGATAAGCAGATCCAAATATGGTTCATTCACTGTGGATTTGAAGGCACAGTGGGGAACTTGGCTCACATAGTGGATACAACAAAATGCTTAATATTTTCACTTGGTATAGAGCTAAAGAACCCAATTTTCAATTTCGGGATAAAAACAGTTAGTCCCTGACTATGATCAAGAGTTTGAAATTTAAATCAGAACTCTTCAAAAGCTATTTTAACCCTCAAAGGAGCAGGCTTTCCCATACTTAGAACAAAGAAAAAAAAATCCGGGGTTTGTATCAGAGTTTGAGTCACACAGAATTCACACGACGACCAAAAATGGCTTTTGTTGCCTAAAGGTATTGTAGAAAAAATTTCTCTGAATAATTTTGTGTGAAGTATGTGATTTTAGTGGCTGTGAGGTTACTAACAGCATTATGAATACTGCAGTCTGATCTGCCTTGCAAATTTTATTTGTTTTTAAATAAGTGCTTCAAATGCCTTCCTGATGTATATATTTCTTTTTAATGTTTTGGTTGACCCAAGCTTTGGTAATGGAGAGCAATGAATACCTTTCAATTGCTGGAAATTAGAATGTTACAAATTCTCTGATCTGCAAACTGCTATTTTTTCTAGATAGAAGCAGGGCTAAGTTTTCTGTCAGCACACAGGCATTTTGCATCAGAATTGAGTAGGTATTACAAACGTGTATTAAGAATAAAGTGTACTTTGCATTTCATGCTAATAATTATGTTTGAAACTGTATTAAAACCTGACTGCATCAAAATGCTGCAGCCTAGTTCATCTAAGAGTCAACAAAGACAGATAAAAAACAAATAGCTGATATTTCCTGTAGCATAAATACACGATTATGTTATTAACTCAACACAGTTTTTGTTCCCTAAGAACAAAATCAGTTACTTAACAATGAGGTATGTAAAAGCGCTTATCTTGCAGAACTATCAGTTTGAACAAGTATCCATATGGGATGAGCTAATTTAAGAACTCCACAGGAAATTAGAGTGGCTCTTTTATTATCAACATCCATTTCCTAAACACTGTGTTGCTTTTGGCTTATATTCCATTGACCTATAATAATGATGATGGAGACTTATTTCATCTCTTTGTAAGTTGGCAAACTGGCAGCCATGCCTATCTGCAAGCTCGCTTGTGGAGATAACTAAGAAGCTCTTTTTGTTGCAGAAAAATCTAGTTAACGTGCTGTTGGAGAACCTCTCCTTTATAAATTCTCAAAGGATTTGTAGGAAGAGGGCATTTCCAATATAGATGATAACCGTGCTTTGGATAATGTGTATGTTTTTGCAGTTTTGACATGTAGATTCTCTACTATAACTAAGAAGCTGTGGCAACCCTTTGTGGCTCCATAAGACAAAACCCTAAAGATACACATAGGGATTACATCTCAAAAAATGTACATATCTCTCTAAGTGTTAAATGTCACTGGACAGGCAGAATTTCTATTCTCCTAAATTTCCATCTGCTTTTAAAAACCTGAGAGAAACCTGGGTACAGGATGGGACAAAAGCTCTGCAAGTTAGTGTATAACTGCAAGTGGAAAAGAAGTAGTCTGTGTGGACCTTAAAAAAGTGAGGTATAGATTAAGATCTAAAACCACCCAGACAGAACAAGATAATTTAGAAAGAATATAACAATAATATGAGGTGTTTTGTAAGACAGCAATAATCTGAGGATTCATTCCCATTGCACAGTGGCATAAAACTATGTATAAAGAATTGTATTCTATTGCATCTGCTAATATGGTTTAACCTTCTGCTTATTTAAATTATAGTGACTTTGGTCTAGACAGGGCCTAATAGAGCATAAGCTTGAGTCTAACATCTTTTTCCCTTCTTCATTATCCTAAAACATAAAAGATCCCTTCTACTTACAAAAATATCTTCCATCACTCTAAATATTTTTAGACTGGGGCTAGGAGTCACTACAGTCAATTCCAAAGCGAGTGGCACAAAATACTTCATCATTGATGTACACAGGTTGAGCAAATGTCTTCATGAAAACTTCACAGTGAGATCTTTCATCCCCAGTCATTTAGCATGCCATTGGAAAGAGCAAACCCCCACAATGATTAGGAATTGCTTTTTTCCCCTTTTTTTACAGAAACAGACTCTTAAGGGTTGTAGGAGCAAGACTAGTATTTTTCAGAATGACTTTATATGAAGCATTGGTTATGATTTTGGTACTCATGGACCAGTCTGCATGCTGTCAATCAAAGTATCCTTTTTGGACTTTGTTATCTCCTTTCATTCTTTCCAGCAGGCTGCAGGCTGCTTTCAGGTCACAGAAGATATAAGCCTTTCCTTTAAAAATAATCAAGAGCTTAGCAATGAATAGTGCTGCTGCCTCAATTCCTTCCATTAAAAGTCCTGCCTAATGCTTTTCACTTTACTTTTCATTTCCTTTGTAGTGCTAAGATCTGGGAAAATTAAGATCTGTGATACTCCATATTCAAGCATATATTTGAGACTTGCAGTTTGCAGCATTCTCACATGATCTCTGCTATTAGTGAATGCAAAAACACTTTCTACCCATCTTCCTGTTCTGATTTGCTGAATTGATAGATCAGCAGGAGAAATTTTCCATGCATAATGTGAAGAAACAGCAGATTAGCTCAAGGATTTTTTTGGTTTGCCATAGGTCAGGGGAGAGGATGAGAATCCAAAAAATTCATAATTTTTCATTACAACTTTCTGCCTGGACTTAAGACTTTAAGAATAATATAATATCTCCTTTCTGGTGCAGGTGCTGTTGATTTCTTCTATAATCTGATTTTAATGAAATAGAAAAATGTAGGGCTAACAGTAGGAAAATAACATAAGCATTGTGTAGGAAAACTTGAGGGAAAAAACACAAGCACAAAGCATTCATTTGGTCAGTCATCAAAAAGTCACTGTTGCATTAGACTTTTAACCCTGAGTCTGATAAGGAGCTACCAAAGGAGATATTCAAGATCACCATGATGTATGCAAGTCCTAAGCGTAATATTCTTTGTAGTACTGAAGGATCAAAGGGCACCACAGCTCTTTGCAGTACATCCCAATTTCTGGCAAAATATGTAGCTAGCACTGAAGAATTTATTAAGAAGACAATTGTTTTTAAAACTTTCTTACTATGTGCATCTCTCCTATGCGGACAGACTGAGTTGGGGCTATTCAGTGTGGAGAAGAGAAGGCTCTGAGGAGACCTTATTGTGGCCTTCCAGTATCTTAAGGGAGCCTACAAGAAACCTGGTGAGGGACTTCTTAGGGTGCCAGGAAATTATAGGACTAGGGGGGAATGGAAAAAAAATAAATAAATGGGTAGATTCAGATTGGATGTTAGGAAGAAGTTCTTCCCCATGAGGGTGGTGACACACTGGAACAGGTTGCCCAGGGAGATGGTAGAAGCTTCATCCCTGGAGGCTTTTAAGGCCAGGCTGGATGTGGCTCTGGGCAACCTGATCTAGGGTAAGGTGTCTCTGCCCATGGCAGGGGGGTTGGAACTAGATGATCCTTGAGGTTCCTTCTAACCCTAACGCTGGGGGTGTTCAGGACGAGGCTTGACAGGATGCTTGGTTGCATGGTTTAGTTGATTAGGTGGTGTTGGATGATAGGTTGGACACGATCTTGAAGGTCTCTTCCAACCTGGTCTATTCTATTCTATTCTATTCTATTCTATTCTATTCTATTCTATTCTATTCTTCTATGTGCATGGGCTCAGTCCCCATATGATTCTACTTGGGACTCCAAAATTATCTCGTTCATTGCACTCATAAAATGATTTGCTTCTTGTTGCAGAGCAATCTCACAGCACACAAACTGAGTATCTTCTGGTTAAAACCATATTTTAAGATCTGCTTCTAGGAATATATATCATCTGCTCCAGTCCCTAGAAATTTAGTGTGTGGTACCAAAACCTGAAGTCCACAGCACAGTTTGAAGCATGTAGTGTAAAGATGGAATCTTAGTATCCCCAGCTGACCTTTACAAACTGACTCTTAAGGGTTCACTAATATGAAGACATAGCCATAGTTTCTTCTGTTTCAGGTAATTTTATTTACCCATATTGGTAACTTCATAATCATTCACAGATCATTGGTGCCATGGTTTAGTTGTTTAGGTGGGTTGGATTGGTTGATAGGTTGGACACGATGATCTTGAAGGTCTCTTCCAACCTGGTTTAGTCTATTCTATTCTATAACTCTCCTTGTGATTACAAATTATAGGGACGCTGGGAGAAGGGAAATGATGAGTCTCTCAGCACCCAGCAGTGTTGGGAAGGAAACTCTGAAAAAAGCAAGTTGTTTGGTTGTTTTTTTAATATACTTTTGTATTAATTTTTTTTTTTTATTTAAATAGAACTGCATTGCTAAATTCTCCTTTTCTGAGTAGCTGCAATTAAATAAACTTGAAACTGGTGGCTATAATCCTCAAGGCTGGATATGATTAATAAAGCAAGTGATAGCCTGCTGATTCTTAAGTAAAAACCTGAATAAATACATGTTGCCATTTTCAGCAATAAAGTAATAAGCAGTTTAGAGTAAATGTGATTGGCACAAAATAATGTTAGAAACAATGTCAAATGTACTCATGAAGCAACTATTGATGACAGATTTACAAAATAAGATTTCCAGCAAATATATCCATAATTCAAATGAGAGTTAGAATGACAGATATAGCAACAAATTATTCAGGCCATATTTAAATTGTGTCCTAAACAGTGCTGCAATAGCAACATTTATTTAATCAAAGCATGATCATTATTTGACAATTACTTTTTCTAACTTCCTTAAAATTAAATAGATAATATTTGTACAATTGTGATAGCTGAGCTATGCAAGCAATTGCAAAGCTTATGCAATGTCCAAGGGAGTAAAGAGCCTGGAAGATTTAGGCATATCAAATCTTTGCAATCCAGTTGCTAACTGAATAAAATGCTTACTGTTAAATGGAGCTACTTGCATTTTAAAGAAAGCAGAAACTGATATTTGATATCACCAATCTCAGAATTAGCTTACAAGAAATAGTGAAGGTAGTAGCTACTGAACTTATAAGGAATAATTAAAACCCATGATTTCATTTCCTGTGTGACACATTTCTGGAAGCACTTCAACTCTTAAGGATAAAACACTGGCCACAACAGATCAGGCAATGGTTCCATCTAATCTTGGAGTCTGTCACTAAGAGCATCTGTGCATGGACACACAGAATCATTGAATTATCAGTAGATTCATTTCAGTTGGAAAAGACTTTTAAGGTCATCAGGTCCAACCATTATCTAACTCTACTAAAGTCTGGTGCTAAATTATGACCCTTTGCACCACATCTATGTGTCTCTAAAACACCTCCAGGGATTGTGATTCAAGCACCTCCCGGGGGAGACTATTCCAGTGTTTGATAAGTGACAAATTTCTTCTAATGTCTAAACCTTCCTGTGCAACTTTAGGCCGTTTCCTCTTGTTCTATTAGAAGAGCTATTCAGGTATGTAATTCTTGCCCTAATATTCTCTCATCTAACAATTGCTTTAAGCTTAGAATCATACAGAGACATATATGGCGGTATGAATGTAGTTATTTGTGGATCTTTCTCTGTCTCCTTTTCAGTCTCACCTTGAGCCCCTGCAGACTCTGCATATGTGTGGCCTTTCCTGGCAAGGACTTCCCTAAGTATCCTCTCCTTTTGTTTGCAGCATACCTTCTAGTTCCATTGCTGGTCCCCAGTTCTTATGTTGTAAGAGATAACCAGTCCTTATCTACCCCCGCAATGCTTCTTTTGATGGTGTAGACTTCCAAAACCCACATAAATATGTCTTGTATGGACACTAGGCTATGCTTTTCTTGCTCATAAAGCAGCACTTTGTTCTGGTAGTTATTGAACTCTCTTATGAATCTTTCTGAGATAAGGGATACAGATGGCATCCAAGGTGTGTTAGGTACAAGGAAAATGCTGTTCATAGTATTCCATTGTGATCTATTTAATATTTATATTGCTTTCTGACCACTGCTAACCTTAGCCTGCCCTTTGGTAATAGATTTTTATCAAAAGTCATCTGGAGATGAATGCTGTCTCAACTGGGCCACTCTGTACCTCAAATGGATCACACACAGATTTCGTGATTCTTTCAAAGAGCTTCAGGATTTGCCTTTTAAAAAACTATGCTTCCCAAGTAGAAGACATCTATTCATGTGATCATTAATCGGAATATTTATTTAGCTGGCACAGACATCGGTATTACACAGAGGTATGCAGTTCCTCAGATTTATCCTCCCCTTCCTCATATCCTCTACTATCAAGGCAGATTTAAGGAAGAGAGTTTATACTATCACTAATAGTACAGATGTTTCACTTCTGGGTTCTTTCAGAAACCCTGAGTGAATGCCATCTGGCCCCAGGTGTTTATTGCTTTTCATTTTTGTCAGTGTTCTCTCTAATAAATTCTACAATCTTTATAATGTCAGATCATCTGATGATTCTCTGTCCAGAGAAAGGTTAGCAAGGAATCGTTCCTGGTTTCTTCCACAACAAATGCAGTAAATCAATTTAATTTCTCTGGAATGGCCTTAATTTGTCTGACACCCCTTTTGTGCCCTCCTCAACTGCCACTACAGAATCTCTGGTGTCTTTCTCTTGATACAATTCAGGGAAGATTTATTGTTATTGCTTATTTCTTCTACTAGTTGCTCCTCAAGATCCATTTTCAGATGTCTTGGTTATTCTTTTATACTTAATCTGTTCTATTTTTTTCATTTTAATATTCTTCAAAATATTTCAAGTACTTCCTTCTTTGTCATAAACTCCTTAACCCTTTTTGATCTCTAATGTGCACCTCTTTTTTTGCCAATAAGGTATCTTTAAATAATTTCCACACTATAATTTCCTTACTGTCTGTAAAGATTTACATCTCCTAGTTGCCATTTGTAGCTTCTTTGCAGTAAGTGTCCACATATTTATTCTTGAAAAGCCTGGCAAACGTGGTTCCTGAAATCGCCAAGATTAAGGACCATACTGTTTAACAGCGGGAAGCACATATTGGACATATTGCAGCATCCTTGTCCATAATTTCTGCTGACTGGGGTTATAATAACAATTAAATTTTTATTTTATAATTCTCTAACAGGAGAAATACATTGGCTTGTGCCAGAAGGAAATTATTAAACATTTCCTGAAAATTAAAATACTCCCTATTTCTGACCTTCATTAGGAAGTTTTAAAGTTTGATCTGGCGCTTCAGTAAAAGATGCCTAGTAAGAGGAAAATATCAGAGTTGTTAGGGCAGCCTGTTGTCTGACAAAGAAAACATTTCAGTTTTCCAGGTGAGATGGTTTAGTTTTAATAGTGTGTACATGCTGTCTTGACACCAGGGCAGCTGTTCTTTCCTTGGTTTTTAAATTATGGCACAAACATTTCTCATCGATTGCAATTTTATAGCCATTTCAAAGCTCAGCTTTGGCCCCGTGGCTTCACCGTGCCTGTACAATTGAGAAGAATAGCTTCTGTGATGAGCACTATTATGGTGGTTGTGTTCCTGTGAGGTAGACCTAGGTCTCTACTAAGATGGACAAGATGCATAAATGTCTGCAGCCCTCTGATTATTCCTGAGGGATTTCTGTGAACTCCTAAGATGTACAGAATGTGCAGTTTCCCCTGTTCTACACAGGCTATGAAAACATACAGTTCTTTAAGATTACATCTTTGTGCCACTATTGTGTGGTTAATACTCAATTCAAGAAGCAGGCTCTGTAAAGAGAAGCTTTGCATCAGACTTTCTGAGTTTATGTCATTGAATAATCATCCTCTGATTGTTTGAAATCAAGAGCTTTTTTCCAAAGTTACAGTTTCTTAGGTATGATTCTTCAACTGCATACTTGTTTGCCTGCAGAACTGAATTTTGTGGAATATACTTTTGTGTATGCATGATACAGGATTTTACCAGCTTTATATGCTGAGCAGATGTCATACAGTGTGGAACAGCAGTTCCATCTATGTTCCCTCCCAACTTCTTGTCCACTGCCAGCTTACTCACTGATGGGGTGGGAAGCAGAAAAGACTGATGCTGTTTAAGTACAGCTCAGAAGTAACTAAAACATCACTGTGAAATCAACACTTAATAGTACACATCCAAAACAAAGCTCCACAATGGCTACTATGAAGAAAATTCACTCTATCTCAGCCAAAACTAGCATGCTTTTTCATTTTTATTGTCAGTTGTTATCTGCTTAGAGGTATTAGAGATATTCCTCATGGACATTGGTATTAACAGAATTGAAGATATAACCCATGAAAAATGAAGATCAGTTTGTCAAGGAAAGTGCAGCCTTTGTTAATGATTCACAATATACCATGAAAAGACAGGTCTGTAATACAACTGTCCTTAGGCCTTTACATCTGCATGTGTTTTGGCCACTCCCAAAGACAAAATATTTGGCTAGAAGAGCTTGTTGTATGGCCTTGCTTGTGAAATGTTAGGACAAATGAATACTAAATTCTAGCAGCTGAATACTTGACAGTTGTCCAAACTGATGGCATAGATATTTATGCTTCCAAACATTTCATGAACTAATTACTCCTTGGCCAAGAATGGAATCTTTGTTACACAAACTTGAAATTTTCTGTGATGGCTGTGCTTCACATTTCATTTCCCATTGCTATGTATTAGAATGTAAGTACCTGCAGTCATAAAAATTCTCAATTCCTTCTGCCAGGGCAGATTTTATATTGTGCCCATTTTAGCTTTGTTAAATAACATATGGAAAGTGAAGAATTTAATTCTGGTCCAAATAGGAAATAGTTAACCTCAAGAGGAAAGATAGAGAAAGCTAGTTTTACTCCTTGTGCGTGTTTGTGTGATTGAATGGAGATAAAATCCTGCCCAAAGTTTCAGTTCTGAGCTTGTTGGGATCGATCATTTGCCTTCCTAACTCTAGCAACGGATCTTCTGCTTCCTTTCTAGGCAATTTAATAAGCCCCAAAATCTCTTTTATTCTCCAAATTAAACTCTTTCGTGCTTGTAAAAGCACTATTCAAACTTCGTTAGTGGAAAAATAGGTATCGCTAAAAAGAAATCCTACAACTTCTTAAAAGGAATCTCATTTGGTCTTATGAGCCCTTTTCTCTGCCTTCTACTGTCCTTCCTTCCCTCTCTTTGCAGATCAGGCTATGTGTCCTTATTTATTTATTTTTTTAATGGAACATGAAATTCCCTTTAATCATTCAAAAAAAAAAAAAAGGTACTGGAAATTTACAAACATAATAACTGTTGTGAGACTCAGTTTTCACTTTGCTTCCCTAATTCTTGTCAAGTCTATTAATATTAATTGAAAGAGCGGGTGTTCCATTCTTTCACCCACAAATATATCCATACTTATGTTTCTGTGAAGACAGTTATTTGCTGCTCTCTGAACAGACCTCACTATTTCAAGCTGCTTCCATACGCTGCATTTTCTAGGTCACTAAGACCTCATTAGATATTTCAGAACTGTGTTTATAGATTCCTAATGCTTGTAAGCCTGAAGAAAGTATTCTATCAAAATGCTGAAAAACAATCTCTAAGCTTCATTCAAATAGCATGTAGCTTGTTTTTGTTTTCCACTCAATGTCATTTTATCTGTAAATCTGAAGAAAAAAAAAAAAAGTCTAGCCAGAATATTTATGGCTTTAATAAAAAAAAAATCCTCAGATTATGACAATTGTAGAAAGATTCAGACCACAGTACTGCAAATCAAAGTGAGAATACTCTTACATTGTACATTAAAATCTTCCTTTAAGTAATTTTATTAATTTATAACACCCTTTTGGTATGTTGCCAGAACATTGAGTGTGCATCTGTAAGTTAGCTTTCAGTCAAACACATTATATTATAAATCTATGTTATAAACACGTAGCAATTTTATAGTTCTCTGGTCACCCAAAATGCATTGTTATGAATATCCTGTCATTTGGTGGGCATTTCCTCCATGGCTGCATCTGCTGAACATTACGTTGAGAATATAGATTGCTTTCTGAATTGGTATACTCCAAATAGACTTGAAACTGCACCATGTAAAAAAAAAAAATAAATAAATTTATACTCAGACTTTAATAAAAGATTAAAATTATGATTGTGGCTAACAGGATACAAATAGTGTTCAGGTTCTAATTACCTATAGGACAGCATGTCCCCATTTTAACAAGAGAGTTAGAGAAAGAAAATAGAAAATCTGCCATGACTTCTCGTGTCCATCCACAGTTCAAAAAAATAAAAAATTACTACTGTTATGTTGGTTTCATAGATATGTAGATAATTTATATCTCTAAGTTTCAGCATAGCATTGAGAATGTAAGCTATTGCAATAGGCAGTTAGTTACTAGAGGCAGTAAAGTTAAGGTTCGATCTCTTCATAGCCCTGACTTTCATGGACTTAAATGCAGAACCAATTATATCTACTTATATCTACTTTCCTCCTATCATTGAATAAAAGAATTTCAATATAATGTCCTTTCCAATCGCTCTCTATCCATTTTGATGCATAATTGGTTTTGTGATTGCATAACTTCATAGTGTTTTGGAAAGCATACAGTGCTCAGTCACAGTGGTATTTAAAGTGTAGTGCAGAATCATCAACTGTAATTAAATTCATCTGAATGCTAACTTAATTTAGAAGTTCACATACAATTATATGACTCAAAATATACATAAACTTGTATTTATAGTTCTAAATATAGACAAGGGAAATTCTGTTTCAGAAATTCTTTTATACAAGCTTGTGTTTGGAAATACATTGACTGTTAAAAGCATGTGTCTAAGATAGTTTAATAGGACAGCAAAGAAAGGGAAAAATAAAAATAAAATAATAGTAATAGAATATACAAAACAAGTTATGACCTACATAGTTACTCACTCCTCACTGACAAGTGCAGAGCCAGTCCCTGAGCCGTGGTGTCTCCTCGCCAGCTCCCTCCAATTTATATACTGAGCATGACATCATACATCTTGTTTGGGTCAGCTGTCTTGGTTTTGTCCACTCCCAGCTTCTTGTGCACTCCCTGCCTCTGCTAGCAGGCCAATATTAGAAGACAAAAAGTCCTTGGGTTGGTATAAACACAGCATAGCAACATCCTTGTGTTATCAGTTTTATACCAAATCCCAAACACAGCATTGTATCAGCTGCTAGGAAGAAAATTAACGTTATTCCAGCTGAAACCAGGACAGCGTGTGATCACCCGTCTCGATTTATAGCAAAGGACTTCCTGAGAAGTACTCGGTATTACTTGCAAATTGATCTATGTCATCTGAAAGAATGATGCATATTCCGGAGGTGGTGGAAGGTAGCTGTAACTGTTGATGTGCATGTCTTTGAGCTTAGGAGAAGCTGTGATCAGATCCAAGCTCTGAGTGTGTGGATCTTACATGAATTTAAAAGCACTGATTGTATACTGAAGAAACAATGCTCTTGTAAACACAAATGGAAATCTTTATGAATCTCATCTTGGATACACACAAGGGGAGTGTATTCTCCACTGAAGTCTAATGGGATGTGCATCGAGGGGAGAATAATATGCATCATTGGCTTGTTCACTAACAGGTGAAGGGTAATATAGATGAAATTGGAGAACTAATGGGCAAGGCAGTTCCCATTAGCATATACAAGGCAATTGCACATTTTGCAGCAAAGTAGAGGCAAAGTAGTAGCATAAACCAAGGAAAGATTAAGTCTGAGGCCTGCTATAGATGTGATGAAAACAACTTGACATTTGAATCTTTCAAGTGCTGTTTTGTCACAGGAGTGGCTCAAATAATTACTTTCTCTGTAGCATATAACAATGAGAGAACCTGAAGGGCCTGCATGCTGTATCAGATATGGTGCAAAAGAAACATCAAACTGCATGAGCATGAGGTGGTGGTTTTGCACCACCTGCCTAAAGGAGTAAGAGTGTGGGGTTTTGCCAAAAATTAGATAGATAGACCAATCAATGGATCAATCTTTAAAAGCCAAATCCATTGATTTTTTCACTGCCATGAGTTCCAAAAGTTGACAGCACATACAGCCACACTTTCTTTTCTTCCAGTTCAGATGTAAAGTGTTTTTCCATTGCTCCACAGATACTCAAGAACAAATTTCTCTTGAATGTAGTGATTCAAATACATACCATATGATGTTTTAAATGTGTTTCTGAAACTTTTTATATTGTGAATGGATCTTTGATATTTGCCATATGGAGAAACACACATTTTTATCTGTGTTTGCTTAAAAAAATGTGGGTTTTTTTTTTTTTCCCAAAAGGTCTTACAAACCTGCTGGTTAAAAATAATCATGCTCCAAAATCAAAACACCTCAAAAGATATTTGTAGCACTATTAAGAAAAATATTACATATGGCTCTAAATATAAAACCAAACATATGTAAGACCAGTTTTATTACTTCTACTGAATAGCTCCAGAGTCAGGAGGAAGGCCAACAAGGCAGATGTTCTGGTGAGAGTCTGTTTATAGACTGCCCAACCAGGATCAAGAGGCAGATGAAATATTCTATAAACAGTTGGAAGAAGTTTTACAGTTACTACCACTTGTTCTTGTTGAGACCAACTTCAAGTTAACAGATGCATGCAGGGAATATGATAAAGTAGAGAGAAAAAAAATTCACACTTCCTGAAACAGCTGGTGTGTAAGCCAGCTAGGGAAGGCTCCCTGATGGACCTGTTGTTGTGAACAGAGGAGGACTTGTGGGTGATGTGATGATTGGGAACTGTCTTGGGGATAGTCATCATGAAATTATAGGGGTTTTGGTTCTCGGGAAAATAAGGAGGGAGGTCAGCAGAACTACCAGCTTGGACTTACAGTAGGCAGACTTTGGCCTTTTTAGGAGACTGGTTGACAGTCTCTTGTGTCAAACCCCGAAACATGCCCTACCCCAGACAATGGGCTAAGCGCCTACAAATGTGCTAACCTGGTCAGTTCCTGGGGTCCAGGCGGTCCAGACAAATGTATAATGCAAGTAATTAACCGTGTAAGGAACCATGTAAGGCTTTACAGAGAGAATATTTAAAGTGCCAAAGCCCAACTAGAACTTAATCCAGCTATTGCCATAAAAACAATCTAAAATGTTTCTATAGATACATTAACAGTAAAAGGAGAATGAAGGAAAATCTCCATCCTATACTGGATACAAGGAGAAACATAGTAACCAGACATGAGGAAAAGGTTCAGGGACCGAATCCCTTTGTACTCTCAAACTTTAACAGTAAACCCAGTTATTTTTGGAGTGCCCACCCCCCTGAGCACTCAGGGACAAGAGGAAACAGTCCTTGATCATCTACATCATTTAGACACACATGAGTCTATGGAGCCAGATGGAATCCATGCAAGGATACTGAGGGAGCAGTAACACTACAGATTTAGGGAAGAATGGCCAGAAAGCTGGTCAGTAGAGACCTTGGGTATTGATCAATAGCTGGCTGAATATGAGCAAGCAGCATGCCCAGGTGAGCAAAAAGGCCAACAGCATCCTAGCTTGTATTATGAATGGTGTGGCCAGCTGTACTAGGAAATAGATGGCTGAGGGGTCTAGCCTGAAGAAAAGGAAGCTCAGAGACTTTATGGCTGTCTACAACTACCTGAAAGGAGGTTGAAAGGAGTGGGTATTGATCTCTTCTCCCAAGTAACAAGTGACAGAATGAGAAGAAAGGGCCTTGAGTAACACCAGGGAAGCTTTAGTTTGGAAATATTTCTTCACAGAAGTGCTATGGGACACTAGAACAGTCTGCCTAGGGAAGTGGTGGAGTCACCATTCCTGGAAGCATTTAAAAGGCATGTAGATGTGGCACTTAAGGATATCATTCAATGGTGAGCTTGGCAGTGTTAAATTGATGGTTGGACTCCATGAACTTAAAGGGATTTTCCTACCTGAATGATTCAATGATTTTATAATGAGAGTAGTATTTTGCATGTGACTCTCTGTTTCTGTCTTGTGTGTGTGTGTGGTTATTTTTAACCCCACTTTTACAGCAACATAAAGTGCAAGAAATTTTCAAACAGCCAGGACAAAAAAAAAACAAAACACCACAACAACTCTGTGAGACACATATTTATGGAGCATAGGCTCGTATCAGAAAATCCCTTCCAGGTTGGATCACCAGTTCACAGATTTATGTGGTTCACACACTGGTTTGTTTTAGTGAATTTCCACACTACCTGCTCAGAAATTCCCAACAACAGGTAATGCTGGGAAATACAAAATGTCAGCCTCAAATGCCTTTGACATTACTTAATCATTCAGGTTTGCACTAAGCAAATGAAAACTGGGTTTATTCTATCAAATCAGTACATGAAATTCTTAAGGGGAGTACAGTCAGCGCCTTGCACTATGAGTGTAGATGACCACCAGCAGTAAAAGTCTGTGAAGGGTGAGCCCCCTTGTTGCAGAGGTGGGGGGCTGCAGCATGCAGACAGTTCTAATTCTGGTTGAAAAATATTTCCATAAGTTCTGTTTCATATGGGCATTTGAAATGTCAAAATTTTTTGACATTTTTATGTAAAAACAAACAAAAAAGGATGTCATATTGCAGGAAACAGTTAGTTATGCAATAAAAACAACTGACTTCCTTCAGATGAGCTGCAGGTGCTTGTTACACCTTCTGAACAAATTAGGGAGTTCCACCTGTTTCTGTTGGGTTTTACATAAGCCAGTAATGAGTAGCATAAGTGTTTTCATTGAGTATCTTCCTTTCCCTTGACTGGAATGAGTTTGCCTTCATGGAAAAACTGGGTAAGTAGCAAGAGCAAAGTGGAAACTGTCTCTTTATGAAACACATTTTACCATGCACAGTACAGTGTGTTGGGCTGCTAGAAACATTTCAGCAGGGGGTGGCCACAGTGGGCTGCACTGGCTAACCTCTCTGGAGCCTGGATAAGAAAGTACAAATTAGAGCACTTCTACCCCTGACTGTTCTAACCGAGGATGCCGCTGGAGCAGAACTGACCTCAGAATTAAGGATCAGTGACTACCTTTCTGTCCTGATGAAAGGGATTGTGTGACGTGGATGCTCATGATAGCAAGGGAATGGGCTTAATAGCAGGAAGCTAAAAATCTGGGCACTCAATGGGGGCTGCACCTCTCTGTGTTTAGACAGATAGAGAGGCTATCTAAAGAAAACCTGTGAAAATACTTTGTATAAACAAAGTATGGTTATATGATTTACAAAATTATTCTAGATACTGGTCTATGTCATGTGTTGAGACAGGTCTCAGCAATTTCTGCATGTTAAAAGCTGTCTTTACCAATATCACTTCAGAGCAAGCCTAGCATGTTGATCCAAGTAGAAGACCCAACACTTAGCCTTCTTGAACCTTGTACCACTAGCCCATTAATTCAGCTTGTCCATATCCCTCTGTAGAGCCTTTTTACCCTCAAACAGATCAATACTTCCCTCTAACTTGGTGTTGTCTGCAAACTTACTGAAGGTGCAGTTATCCTTGTTCAGATCATTTTATCTATATACCTATATACAAACAAACAAGGAGATACCAGGCACAGCAAATGCATTATATTCTTAGTTGTGTTAAACTCATGCCACTATAAATTTTCGTGAAAGCCAAGAACAGAAACTGTCTTTGCTAGACTGAAAGGGTATTGTAAGGATGTATATGTTCTTTCTGAGATTTTAGTCATTTCAAGTCTTAAACCTTCATTTTTCCTTCATCTTTGCCATTTCAGTATAGGAGATGGAATAAGGTCTCTGTGAAAGGAAAAGTCCAAACTGTTAGAAGGGACATGCAATCTTACCAAAGCAAATTCTATGGAACTTTATATACAGAACTGTATACTGTTATTATGTATTTATATTACCACAGATTATTATTTTGTATATGTAATATGTAGTTTTGTACATAGTACATAAGTGTGTTATGTCAATTAGTTACTCTTTTGTCTTTATGGTGTACTTTAAGATTCCAGAATTTCTTATTGAGAGCTGGAGAATTGGTAAAATCTTATTTTAGTCAGTGTTTCAATCATAGCCAATAAGCACACTTATCAGTAAATGGCATCTACAGCTACATTTTTTTTATAAATGTAATATTGGGGTGGGTTTTTTTTTGCAAAACATATAAAGGACATGCACCTTTTCCTTTTTTGTTTCTCCAAAATTTTGATGGACTTAAAAATGGTTATACTGATTGAAAAGCAGTTCAGAACTGAGATAGCTACATCGTTGAAAAAGTGTTTTACATGTTAAGATTAGAGCTCAAAGTTGGAAACTAACCTTATCAAATCATACTCATATAATGTTAATTTAGTCAGTTTAAAGTAAATATTTTGAGAGGCATATGGACGTGCTGGAACGTGTCCAGAGAAGGGCCACGAGGATGATCAGAGGGCTGGAGAACCTCTTCTATGAGGACAGACTGAGGGAGTTGGGGCTGTTCAGTCTGGAGAAGAGAAGGCTCCAAGGTGGCCTAATTGTGGCCTTCCAGTATCTGAAGGAGGCCTACAAGAAGGCTGGGGAGGGACTTGTCAGGATATCAGGTAGTGATAGGACTAGGGGGAATGGAATGAAGCTGGAGGTGGGGAGATTCAGGCTGGATGTGAGGAGGAAGTTCTTCTCCATGAGAGTGGTGAAGCCCTGGAATGGGTTTTCCAGGGAGGTAGTTGGGTTGCCGTCCCTGGAGGTGTTTAAGACCAGGCTGGACGAGGCTGTGGCCAGCCTGATCTAGTGTGCGGTGTCCCTGCGCATGGCAGGGGGGTTGGAACTAGATGATCCTTGTGGTCCCTTCCAACCCTGACTGGTACTATGATACTATGAATTGCTTTAAAATGTTAAGAAACTAGAAAACATTGTATTTCATTACACAGGATTCTTCTTATGAAAGCTTATACAAGGACCCAGACATCAGCTCTTTCTTATTTTCTTAATCCTTCAGCAAGTAAAGTCACTATTTTCATTTTTACATTAATTAGTAGAAGGAGATGTTCCCAAACAGAAATCTGATTATAAGTCATCACCAAAATAAAAATATAATGGAAAACGGGAAAGGGAAGAGGAAGAATATGTAAATTCTAAATAGTCTGCCTTAAATTATTGCACAATGTGTTTTTCTTCAATCAATGTAAGTGTGAAACAATACTGTATAGTGATACTTTGCAAAATATAACAATATTGGATTCAGAGAGATTAATGTTTTGAAACTGTTAAACCCTTAAGAAAGCTGATAAATGGAAAAGTAGCAGTTATCACAAATTGAAAATGCAAGACAAAAACTTGAACTAGAAACTTGAATTCACTTATAAGTTCTTTTTCTAATGCTTCATGCATGTTTCTGAATCCTAGTAGAAATGTCATCATCTGGTTATGTTTTTATAAGCATGGAAAATAATAGCAAGGGGAAAAAGTGGGGGTGGAGAGAGAAAGGCATGCTATAAGCAAAACAAAGCTTTAATGTAGTATTTACCAAGGTCCAGATAGTTTGGAGAAGAAATTTAAGCCTGCTTATATAGAAGTCCTTGGATATGTGTATTACCTTCTCACTTCTATCTCACCCTTTTTTCACTATGTTAGTGACATCCATATGGTGCTTTCTATATTTTCACCTAATTGTTATTCTCATGGTAATGTTATATGACTTGAAAAGTTACTGCTTTCAGTCAATAATACTACTGCTTATTATGAAAGATATGAAAGTAGTGGGTTTGGCTTGTGTTCTTTCTCTTTTTCACAGTCATACATGTCTGACCGTTTCAGTCACAGCAAGTTCTCATAACATCCCTACTTTTATACACCCACAACTACATTTGGAACAATGGCTTTCTTCCACTGCAGCATTGTTCAGCAATGTGGTTTAAAGCACATGGATAATGTCCTAGTAAACCATATTAAAGGTAGAGAAGGGAGCAGTGCCTGGTGAAAAGGGAATCTGGCATTATTTAGTCTGCATAGATGTGGTAACACCAGGAACGTGGATCAGTGGTCTAGCATTTATGACATCTGTTATTCAGGCTTGAGTCAGCAGGTATTTTATCTGAATAGTAATGCTACTGAGAGGTGGTCTGGGCAAAGCTCATAAACTCTCTCAACCATACTATCTTTTTATGGCTATGAAATTCAACAGTGATGTTTGTTTAAACATGTTATTAGGTTTTTTTAAACAAAACTCTTATGGAAAACAGAATTGCTAAACTCTGCCCTTCTATATCTGTGCTACACGGTATACTCTGAAGATCCCAACAGCATATGTGCTGCATGAAATAGAACTGTGGAGAGGAAAACGCACCTTGAGGTTCCAACATTCCTCCTGCCTGAAGGATTCTCATAAATAATGCAGTGTTTTTGAAAGGACACTTTAAATAGTTTATCTTAAATTTCCTTAATCTCGGGTGCCATTCTTTGTGTTTCTTGATCATCATAATGTGCACACTGTGTGTTTTTCTTTACATCTTGCATCTCAGCATATTCACACTAGATTCCTTTTCAGTCAGTGTCCAGAGGGTCATTGCTGAAGGACAGAAGGCTTTCAGGCTGGAGGGAAAAAACCTGATTTTAATTTTAGGTATAGGTTCAATTTCAGCATTCTCAACCATGACTGTGCCCTTTTAATGGGAGTTATATGCACACATCAAAGAAAATAGGTACTTAAATATCTGTTTTGATTGGCTGAATCTCTTTAAATAATTTATATATGACTGTAATCACAATATTTCTTGTCTGATGAGCTTATATGCTTGATTCAATGATGGGGAAAAAAACCAATAGGCTAAGCTGTTGATAGTAACTCCCAGGGAAAATATTCTGTACTAAAGGATTGCTACTATAAGTATTGAAAATCTTGAAATGCTACAAAAATTGAAATTATAAAACCACTGAAGGAAACTATTGCATGTAATCACCATAGGCTTTTTCTCACAGCTTGACTCTATGACAGTTTGATGGGTTTATTGCAGTTGGCTTGGATTGCTTTGGCTGAACTAAGTGGCAGCTATCTCACATGCCCTTGATTGTGTTCAGATTAATCAGAGGCTTTTGAAGTGATGGCTTTTGTGTGGCTTTGAAGAATGATGCATTTTAAAAAGTGATATATCAAGACATTTTAAAATAAAGGTATTGCAACAAGACCTGCATTGACTCAGTGAAATGCTGATGGCAACTATCTACTTGTCTGTTCAGTAATTTGGGGAAAAGATTAGGGAAGTTCTTTGTTATGGTAGTATGAGTCTGCTGTTCTTAAAAAGTCTATACATTGCTTAAAATTACTGTCTTAGTCAAAATAAATAAATTCCCAGTCAGATCTGGAGATCCTCCGCACAAAAGCCTGTTACAGTGACTAAAATATAATCATCTGAAATGAGTTACAGAGACTGGGGCTATATTTAAGAATTACCATTATACAGGGAGAATCCGTAATGTAAAATAAATTTAATGTTAAAGTATTTATTTAAAAGTTTGTTCTTCTCTAGGTTTTGATTGAAACTTCTGCTTATAGGCAGATAGAAAGAAGATATTTAGGCACTATATACCTTTTGACAGTTACAATGTAAAGTATCTAAGAAAAGAAGGGGTTCTTCACAGCTACTTTATGTGAGATAAATTTATTCAACATCATTTTTCATTGCCTGGTGGGTGACATATGTAGTCCCTGACAAAACAAGGGCAATATGATTAGCCATCACTTAGATTAATTCCTCTCCATAAATCTATCATCTTGAGCTGCTAATATTTACATGTAAGGCACTTAACATCTGAAGCTTTGCATTATGCATCGTAAATCATGATGGAAAATTTGTATTACATTGTCTTCATCTGCTATAGCAAAATTCCATAATTTGCCTTAAATGTTTAGTCTATTCTAGTTATTAAATCTCAGATGACATAGCACAATCTCATTGGAAAAAAACTCCTGATTCTAGTGGAGGTAGGATGAGGTGCTACTGTCCACCCAAGCAACAGTCACAGAACATTATTGTTTTCCTTGTCTTCATCCATAGGATTTGATCAATTCTGTCCCTCAAACTGTTGATTTAAAGCACCTTCCATTTAAATATGTCTGTTTCTCTTCAGGAAATTTATGTAGAGTGTAATACGAAACTGAATTTTCATGAGAGGTGTCTCACTTCCCTTCTTTCTGGAGTACCTAAGTTATTATGGCCTATACAACACACAACCAACTTTCATGCACTCCCCTTGTATTCACCCCTTGCTAGTCATTTGTGCACTAGGGGTAGAAGATGTCACAGCCTAGCATGCTCTCTCACAGAGAGATCAATGTTATAGTGTTTCCTATTATTTTTCTCACATAGCCTTATCTGTGATGTTTGTTGAAGATACATATCATGTAATGCTGGACTAGCACTCCTAGGGGTAGCTGCTTTAGTGTAAGTTACAATTAGCCTTTAGTTAAAATTTAAATATGCAGTTTTATAGGATATGTAATTAGATTTCAGTCTCTCCAGTGCTTGAATATTTTTTTCCTTCTCTGAAATCCCATCAGTTTGCAGAAAACTTAACCTACAACTGACCTAATCTCTCTGTTCATGTCATTGGAATTCCAAATCTCTGAAGATAATACAGTGTCCATTCTAGTACTGCTGAACACTTCCTCAGCTTATCTGCGAGTCCATCTTCCCTGCTTCTGATGAGAATTAGTTACATACATCCTCACCAAAAGTCAGATCAAAATGAATTTTGCTAATTACTGCTTAGTATCAGAGCTGACAATGGTCAAAATTAAACTGCCAGACAGAAAAAGAGCAAGACAGAATAAGTAGTGAGCAACTATCAATGGCAATTATTTCAGGTTACAGCATCCCTTTTATTAAAGATAAAGAAGAAACCAGGGAAAGTGTATAAGGGTTCAAAGATGGTAATTACTTTTCTCCTCTCCACCCTCAAGAGACATGGTTTATTTTCCCTTTCACCTTCCTCTAAATTTTTTTCCATCTCCCAGTAAATCCTCTCTAAAATCTGCCTCAGTTGAGACTTAGCTTTAAAAATGTATCATCAAGTGAACTGAAATCCCTCCAAAAACAGGATTCAGCACCAGTCTATTTACACACAGGTTTTGTATTCATAGTGAAACTTGTAGTGCTGTGACAACAGCGAGGCTCAACTAGAAACATCTACTACAGTATCAGCAGACAACTTCCTTTTTAAAGGGAAAAAAAAAATCAAATTCTGTTCTTTAAGACAAATTATGTATTTACTTCTGTAAATGATAGTAAGGATATTGCAGTAATATATATAAGCATGAAAGTAAAGTTATAGGAAGGGTTATATCCAGTCTTTCATTATGGCTTCCATTTGCATCAGTTACATTTCTGGATTTTTTTTTTTCCCAAGAGATTGTTTAAATATCTTCTTTCTTTTTTTTTTTCCTTTCTATTTTTTTTTTCTTTGTTTTTTTTTCTTTGTTTTTTTTTTCTTTCTCTTTTTTTCTCCTTTCTCTTTTTTCTCCTTCTCTTTTTTCTCCTTTCTCTTTTTTCTCCATTCTCTTTTTTTCTCCTTTCTCTTTTTTTTCTCCTTTCTCTTTTTTTTCTCCTTTCTCTTTTTTTCTCCTTTCTCTTTTTTTCTCCTTTCTCTTTTTTTCTCCTTTCTCTTTTTTTCTCCTTTCTCTTTTTTTCTCCTTTCTCTTTTTTCTCCTTTCTCTTTTTTCTCCTTTCTCTTTTTTTCTCCTTTCTCTTTTTTTCTCCTTTCTCTTTTTTTCTACTTTCTCTTTTTTCTCCTTTCTCTTTTTTTCTCCTTTCTCTTTTTTTCTCCTTTCTCTTTTTTTCTCCTTTCTCTTTTTTTCTCCTTTCTCTTTTTTTCTCCTTTCTCTTTTTTTCTCCTTTCTCTTTTTTCTCCTTTCTCTTTTTTCTCCTTTCTCTTTTTTCTCCATTCTCTTTTTTCTCCATTCTCTTTTTTTTCCTTTTTTGTTTTTTCCTTTCTCTTTTTCCTTGCCTTACCTTTTTTATTTTCCATTTCTTTCCTTTTTCTTTTCCTTTTATTTTATTCCCTTTCCATTTGATCTTCTTTTTTGAAAAAAAAAAAAAATCCAAAACAAACAACCCAAAACACAACAACAGTGTCATCAAGTAATACTAGGAGTAAAGGTGCTAGGCATAAGCTTTCAGTACCTGTGTCTGAAACTATTTTTGTGGTATTTTGGACTGTCTTCTTTTAGATTTTTAGAAATCTCACTGTGAGTAATCAAACAAAATACAAAAGACAAATGCATCCACAAGGCAGAGTAACTGCTTTTTCATGGATAAAGAAGAAATGCACACAGGCTTATATAATAGCTCTTCTATAGAATGGAAAGAGCACATCTTACTATGCTTTCATTTTGTGAGGAATGATGAAGGCTTAGCTTACTAGGAAAATAAATGAAATACTCTCTTAAGTTACTGGTGAATTCTGGATGATGCAGTGATTGCTTTTACAGCATGATCTCTCATTGTAAACTTCTGTAATGTTTTAGTCATCTGATTTGAAATATTGCAGTCTAAGAGAACAGCACTACCTTCAACAGACTGATCCACATGCCTGTCTCTCAGAGGAGAAATAGTTTGGTTTAGTGAAGCCTGCTGAATGATTTGGCCATTGCCTTTGGACCATCATTTTACCCCTAAACTCATAAGTAATTTGCTTAAAAGTGAATTATTTCAAAAATATATTTCAACCAGAAGTGTAGCATTTCTACACTTTTTCTGGTGTGCATATATAATTTTTTTGAAATTAAAATACTAATTCAGCTCTCATTTTAAATGTTTAGTAATATATTCCAGATGATACATTTAAAAATTCCTTCAGACCAGGTTCTCCAATCTGCCCATGTTGCTTGTCAGTAGTTTCTCTTGCTTCTGTCTTTCTATCACCTTTCTCCTTTGTACGCTTCACTAGCTTCTAGCTTGTTTATATCTATGTTTACTCTTCTTATCTTTGACATTGAAATTCAGTCAACTCCCAATTATTTATCTTAGTGCCGTATTGGGCATATCAGAGACACAAAAGTTTATTCCTTGCACAGCTGGTTCAGAATCATCAGAGCTTATTATGTGCAGACACAGCATCACAGAGACATAAATGCATTTCTTCCAAGACCAGCAGAGGTAGGTTTACTTCTAAGAACAAGGTACAGAGACTTACAGCTACTGCAGGAATAAGCTTGGGTCTTGTGATGTTCATAAGACCCAAACCAGTTCTGTTCATGCTGAGCCTTTGCTTGGTTTGTCTCAACTGTTTTTTGGCTTGTCCCTGTCATTCCCATTATTTTATATGTTTTTCTATCATTCAGGGTATGTCAGCCCTCATTACTAAAACCTGCTTTCATTTTTCTTATAATTCCTTGCTGTTCTTTTTTCGTATGTACTTGCGTTACATATACCCACATTCATATAACATCTGTATTCTGACAGATTTTCTCCTATACATCTTTCTGTTTTTTCAAACTTAAGCTGATCTCACCAACATCTCTTCAGGTCATATTGAAGCTCCTCAGTATGGTGTCTCTGATTAATAGGATTGTAAACATCATGATCAGGAGGTCTTAGTCATTTGTACTTTTAAAGCACATTTTGACCAGCAATATTTTACATGTAATAAAACATATTTTGCATCTATTGCTCTATCTCTCCTGAAAGAAGTCTATGATGGTAAAACAAAAACAGATCAGGCATTCTCTGTAGATTTATACCTGCTCCTGAAATTATGTCATGCTGGTACATTATTTATTCTTCTCCTGTGTTGTATTTTATTATTCTGTGTACTCTTTGGCTTTATTTGGAACAAAATACAAATTTCCAATGCAGAACAACCCTTTCAAACTGAAACTCTGTGCCACTACCTGCACCACTTCATTTTGAAGTGCTGACATTATAATGAAATATCATGTTCTGATTGTGTGTGAGGATCTAAGTGGGTTAAATTTTCATATAAACATATAAGCACTTGTCATAGTGGGCTGACTTACCAAACTGTCTGTAGTTTCACTTTTGTTTACAAGAGTGATTGCAAAAAGTGGTGGGGTTTTTTGTCATATGGTATCATAACTCAAGACCTAGTAAATATTTGGTATGATACTTTATAATGATCATTCATTCTTCATGAAATCACCAAAGAAGCCAGTTTACAGGCACAATACAGTTCTTCCAATTATGTATTGTCTGAATATAACCTCCTCATTAGGCTTCTATGAATAGTGTAAAGACCTTTCATTGACTTCATTGCTGAACATATTTACAGTTCTAAGTGGCTTAATTTCACACATTTAGGTTTCATCACCATCCTTACTGTCATGATGATTAGAGTGGTTATGGTAATAATGTGGCTCCAGCACACTATTGATAAACTACTCTAAGGATGATCATAGTCAGCTACTTCTAATAACCAAAACAATCAGTACCAGGTTGATTATTACAAGTTTAAAGATCTATCTTTAAAGGTGTTCTGTATATTTTATAAACAGTTGAAATGTCTAAGTTTAATAATCTACTACTAAGGTTATTTACTGAAGAAATGTGTTGTCTTGATTATTGCCTTTATTGTGCATTTTGTTACCTGCAGCCAACAGTCACACCAGTGAAATGCTAAGAGGAATAACAATATCTAGATATATTCTGTTTTAATGCTGCAATAAAGTACAAAGGCTTGATCAAATTAACAAATTTGAGGTATCTGTATGGCGCACAGCTCTAGAAATAGCTCAGACCACATCTCATTTGCCAGTTAGAAAATTGCTCGGTCTAGCAGAGACTAAGAGTTATTATGTGATGGTTATTGTGTGGTAAACAGGTTGTTTTATCCACAAAAGCTAATGCCACACTTGGCACTCTAGTTTGCACTATAGCTGGAAACAGTGAGCACTGAATAGGTTACACAGACTATGCTGTTGTCTTACCATCACAAATAGTAGTTCAATGGCAGCAAATATATATGCTGGTGGGAAATTGGGGTAGCTTTTTTCTGATGTGAAAAATGCAAGGCTCAGAGTTTAAGGGCTGTCCACTTTGTGACTTTCACAGGAGCTAAATAGGTTGCAAAAAAAAAAAGGAAAAAGAAATTTTAAAAAAAGCCTTTTAGAAGTATGATTTGTCATAGCTAATCACCATATGTTTGGATATACCAGGTAAATATATTCATGAGTTCTCAAAAGGATAACATTTTTATCTATCAGTATGATCTTTCACAGTGATCAAGTGGTCTTCTGAGTATATAATAATATAGCATATTAACATGTGGAATAACTTTCTACTTTTACTACTATTTTTACATACACTGTAGCTACAGCAGAACATCTTGTATACTAAAATGTGATGCCAGTTTAGGGATCTTTCTTTTATTGAGGGGCTTATATCTATATAGGGTGAAAAAACAAAGTAGACACAGAGGACTGAAATTTTTTATATGCTAGCATTTCTTTTCTGTGGTAGACCCTGACAATTTTGATGAGAGGGAGAAGGACAAAGAAAGAGGGGAAAGAGAGAAAGGGAGAAAAGAAGAAAGAGAGAAAGAAAGAAAGAGGGAAAGAAGTTTTATTTTTGCTCACCTCTCAGAAGTGGCAAAATGCTCTTGGTGAAATGGATTAATTCTCACACACTTCTTTTGTAGACAAGCCTTAGTTCTTATTTACATATATTTTCATTTGCAGTTTATTTCCAACATTGTGTGTCATAAAATTGATCTAGTAATGAGAGACTTATTGATTGCCACTTGTAAAGTTTGTGGGAAGGATGGTAATGAATTGGAAAAATCTAGATTATCTATTTTAGTTTGCCTCATTTATATTTTAAGTAAGTCAGAACCCCCATCAGAATATTTGAGAAGTAAATGTACATAAGTGTTCCTAAACACCAAGGCTTGCAGTGTTCATGCAGTCTGAGCACAGATTCTCAATGCTCTCTGAAGACTGAAGACATGCACATACACACCCACTTCTGAGTGAAGTAACTAAGTCAAGCCACAACCTGGACCCTGCTGATTGTTGCTTTGCTTTTCCTTCCAATGGATTGTGAGGGAGGAAAAGGATGACAAGCATGGCAGGTTACTGCTAACTCAGTCCTCTTCTCTTGTTACTCTCTTCCGCTTAGTATTGCTCAGGGTAAAGCAATTAATACTTTATGTGCCCCAATTACTCCATGTCTTGATATCATCCCATGCAGCCAATCATGTATCAGCATGTAGCTCCCATATAATTTCAGTTTCTCTGTTTAAAAACCCAGTGTATCTGTCCCTTCAAGCCAGCATCATCCCACTCGCTGACTTTCCAGATGATAAATTGTGGTCTTGGGGTCAGCTCTCTTTTTTTCTTTTAATTTATTTACTTATTTATTTGATGAGAGGAATAAGGAATACATTCTTTTTCTCCAGTCTAGGTGGAGTTTCTTTTAATCCAAATATCATTAACAAAGATGCCAAATTTTTATATAGCCTAGTCTGAAAATGTTGACATCCTTGTTACACTTGCACATTACAATAGGAAGTACATTCTAGAGGATGGACAGCTAAATATTAGCATCAGAGAGGAACACTAGAGAAAAGAGATAGTTTTCCTCAGTTCCTGGTTGCTTGATGCAAAAGCTAGGAGACAAGGAAATTGTGGTATTCTGCTTTGCTAGCACTCAGGCAGAAGACAAACCTTTAAAAAAAGACATCTTAGGTTGTGAAAAGAATTGGATCAGCTAAACATAAGAATCAGGCTGGTTTTAAAAAAATAGCCTTATTAACCTTAATGTTGCTGGATAGATCATTGCTGACTGTGATTAGATTAATGGTTAATTAATTGACTGTGATTAGATTAATGGTTAGCTGACAGAACAGGTCTGACATACAATTTGAGGAGCATAAATGCTGCTTACAGTTAGATTATAAAACATCAGTTTATTTTAACTAGTAAAGAGGTCATAGTTGAATGAAGCAACCCCTAAATTTATATAATATCTATGTTCAATTTTTACCATGCTTTTTGATCCATAGGTTGTTTAAGTATTTTATCTGTCTTTCTTGCCCAAAATTGTAACTTCCATATAATTTCTGTCATTCCACCAACAATATAAAGAGACATCTTTTTTATCTGAATTATTGTGATGAGAAATTTGGGTTGGAGCCTATGTCTTTAACAGAGCTCTGTCTGTAATGTAGTTGTCCATTCGCTTTCCCTGAAGCCACAAGCTACTTATTGAGTCATACCATAAAACATTAATACACCTGTATTTGTTTTAGCTGAAATGGAGCTAGTTCTCCCCATAGCATCTTTTGCAGTTCTGTGTTTTGTAGTGGGAGGGTGTTGATAATACAGCAATGTTTTGGCTGCTGCTGAGCAGTGGTTGCACAGCAGCAGTGCTGTGCTCTTCCAACATTGTCCCACACCCAAAAGTAGGCTGAGGGGTGGGCAAGATCTTGGGAGGGGACACAACCAAGCCAGATAAACCAAACTGACCAAAGGGGTATTCCTTACTCTGATGTCAACCCAGATATAAAAGCTAAGATACAGGAAAAAGTGTGAGAGCATTCCTTAATGGCATTTGTCCTCCAGAGCAACCACATACTGAAGCCTGGCTTCATGTGGAGCATCAAGACGTTGTCTGCTCATGGAAAGTAGAAAATAATATTTTGGTTTGCTCTTGCTTCTGTGCATGGCCTTTGCTTTTTCTTTTGCCCTACTAAACTGCTTCTATCTTGACCCATGGGCCTCTTGTTATGTTTTCCGTCTCCCCCATCCTTTTAAAAGGGAGAGTGATAGAGCAGCTTGGTGCCAGGGCAAAACTGCTGCATGCCACTGGATACCACTAGGATGTTCAGAATTAAAAGAAAGAGCATCTGTATAAATCCAGGGCTGTTATCCCCAGGTAGTACTCTCAATATGGCATTTTCAGCTTTAAGAGCAACCAAACAATATCCTATGGCAATGACCCTGCATTCCCTCGGTCAGTCCACCTTGCATCAGTGGGCACCCCAGGATGGTGGAATTTCTGTCATACAGTTTTATCTTTGCTACGTTTTTAGGCAATACCTCAGATCTCAACATATGCAACCTACAGTATGTTGTGCAGTGAGCACAAGAACTGTTGCCCTTTGGCAACCTGTTTGCTATGGAAATGACTGTGGCTTTAAGTTTATTAACTACATGACTAGGCCATTGCTACTAAGTGTAGTAGCAATCGAGACAAAAAACTTCAGTAACACAAAACCCCCGCACCATTCAAACTTTACATTTTAACGAACAAACTCCCCATCTATGCCATCTTCCCATTTTACACAGAAACCATTTTCCTGAAGATTTTTTTTTTTGAGATTCAGTAAGACATCTACGCTTGTGAGGCCATAGTTTGGACCTACAAAAACACTGAGTGAAAAATAACAGCATAAAATAGGCATATGTTACACTGAGTCAAAATCAATTGTAAAAGTCATGCTCATCAAGGAAAATGTTAGCTGCTATAAACATAAAAGGAAAATGAACACTTACTGTGTTACAGTTACAACACCTTTTTAGGAAAGGAGGATATTTTTTGCATATGATCTTACAAGATTTTGACATTTGTCTTTCAGTTCTTAATTTCAATGTATTTAAAACACATCATATCTTATGCTACCACTAAATTCCATAAACTCTTGTGGAATTACATTGAATGAAAATGTATCTAACATGTATTTGGGGAAATTCCTCTTAAAAAGTAATTAATATGATATTCATTATAAACTTCCCTGTGAATGTTCACAAATCTGATGACTTTTCCTGTATTAAACATGAGGTCTTTTTTTTTTCATGTAGCTGCCCGTAAGAAAATATAATATCATATAGAATGATCTGATTTCAAAAGCTATTGATATTTTGTTTGCAGTTTTACATTGTTGTAACTCCCCAAAATTCTAAGAAGTGGAACTCGTCACATATGTGACCTGTCTTTCAGTGGAACCTGTAAGACTGTCATAACCCTCAAATTCAATATCAGTTTCAGGCACTGGGATTGGACATGGCACTTGAAGCCATGGTTTAGTTAGTCATGAGGTGTTGGGTGATAGGTTGGACTTGATGATCTCTGAGGTCTTTTCCAACCTTATTGATTCTATGATTCCATTAGTTCCACATGTCTAGTATTTTTATATCTCCTACTTCAAGTTCGTAAACTATAACCTCATGTGCAATTTAAATCATTCTTTTCTGGAAGTTCATAAATATGTATTTGATTCAAGGGATAGACCAGAACTCACTCCCAAGATGCTGTTCGGGCTAAGTGGAATCTCTTTAGGAACTGCTTCAAAGATCAATTCTTCTTGTCCATAAAAAATAAGTTTAAATTGTCTTCTATGAGCCTGCTGTTAGCAATTGTACTGTTACATTATGTATGATTCTTTGACTGCTCATTGCCTCAACAAACTGCACAGAGCTCCATTAGTGATTTTCAATTTCATGCTAACCTTTGCAATTTATTAGTGTTGTTTAGGCTAATGTACTATTATTTTGCATATTTTATATCATATTTCATTTGCTATTCATATTGCCTAGCAGTTCAATATTAGGGATCAATAAGCCCTCTAATTGTTTTTATATTCATATTAAGAAAAGAAGGAAATCATGCAGACAGTCCAATAAATAGTCAATTAGGACCAAGTTAAGGTTTTTTCCAATTCTCCATTTTCCCTCCACTTTGTCCAGATCTGATTGCAGATTTCCAAACAAGGATATAATGACCAGATGCACTTATTCATGAAAATAATGTTTTAGTAATGATCCCCTAATTGTAGAGACCTGGACTATGCTCATGTGGATTCTTTGCCAGTGTGCTGTATCTCTGTTTATAAACACCAAGATTAAATTCAGCTTAAATATGACCTACTTCCAAGAAGAAGATGCAGTTCAACATTTATTCTGGTTTTGATTTTGCATTTCCCAGAGCTGTGCACTGTTTCAGAAAGGGAAATATTTAGCATTAGTCTGAGGATAATGTAATACTCCTCCCTTGGAAGGTTGTATATACTTGAAATTTTTGTGTGGTCAGATGCTACATGTGATTAAAAAAAAAAAGCACACAGAAAATCAGCAAGCATCAATTCACAATTTCAGAGTAAGACTTCACAACTTTTGAAGTCCCTGTTCTTAAAAAGCAGAGATTTAGAAAGAAAGAAGCACTACAAAAATAGACATGTGAGAGTATTGGTAAAGTGCATTAAAGTATTCATGGAAAATATGTATGTAAACAGATGTCAGAATTGCTAAAGCATTCATAGAAGCAAGGAATAAAATGTGAAGTATCTTAATGGTATGTTGCAAACAGGGAGTAGGACTGAAAGTTTGAATGCTCCTGAGGATGTGGATCAAGGCATTAATGATTCCTCAGTAAAGACTATAGTAGAAGTAGCATTTTAGAAGGATATAAAGTGTTAAACCTAATTTTCTTTTTTAAGAAAAACCTAAAGCATTAAACCTAATTTTCTTTCATATAAAATGTAACATATGTAGGTTTTCAACACAGAAGCAAAGACACAAGAAGTTTTTTTAAAAGGCAAGATAGGTATTAGTTGGTAAGCACTAGATAACCTCACAAAGCTTCACTACTCTTTAATTATTTAGATACTACACCTCAACTGCTAAAATTTCATCAAGGGGGTTTTATTCAGATTCAGCAAAGAAAAAAAAATAAAGCCTTTGCTTCAACAGGAAACTGCATTTGCCCCATAATTTCACCAGCAACGTAACTTGTACATGGAGTTTGGATAAAATTATTTAAATCTTGAAAACCTACCAGAATAATGCTTAAAATTTCTGCATGCATAGCAGAAACCAAAAATGCTTGCCTTCAACCTAAGCAAAATAGAGTTCCAAAATCAGTTCCATTCACTGACTTCCAAAAGACATGTTATAAGGGGAAAAAAATCAGTTGGTCTGAATGCCTAGGATTTGCAGAATGTGGGTTTGTTTCCTTTTGGTATTACCAGGTGCCTCATCATCCTGGCTGAGTGCTTTGGGATCCTTCATGTCACCATGTGAGCAACCAATACAATTAGACAGCCCCAGGAGCAAGGTTTGAAAAATCACAAGTATCAAACAAATCTTCATGTTGCTGATAGGAAATTAGGTCTTTTTCTCATAATCAATTAACTAATTAAGGGAAACCTGCATGTAACCACAAAGTATTTTTCATTTGCCATGCCATCATAGTCAAATTAAATTGCACCTAGCTGTCTCTGATCAGTTGTGCACTCTAGGGTTATAGCTATATGAGCTCTACATCTTCAAAGCTGCAATTTAAAAGTTCATTAGTTGTAAATTTTAGGTGTTTTAATAGTAGACTTGCCAGCTCCATCTTTCCTACACTTTTATATAGGAATGTAATATGTATATGAATCACAGAATCATTTTGGTTGGAAAAAGCCTTTAAGATCACTAAGTCCAAACATTATCTAACTCTACCAAGTCTCATGTGAAAAACCATGTCCCTTAACACCACATCTGTGTGTCTTTTAAACACCTCCAGGAATGGTGATCTAAGCACCTCCCTGGGAAGAACATTGTGAAGAAGCTCCTTCTGAGGACATCAACAGTAAAATCTCTTGACTATCCTTTTCTCTCCTGTCTTCCTCATTTAGACAGAGAGCCAGAGTTTCTTGGCATGCCAGTGGCTTCTTTCTCTGTCAGCATATGGAGAAGATAGAGCTCCTTTCTACATTCCCCTCTGACACATGTAGACCTCATTTTACCCATCTGGATTTGCCATGATTCCTCATAAGCACCTCATAAGCACATTTTCCCTCCCAGGGCCAATGTAGGGAGAGTAGCGATGTATTGCCAAGCGTGAAAACTCTCTTCAAATGTCTAATGAGAACAAAAGTTTGCTCCATAATTGCAGTTTTAGCATGGCATTGTCTAAACTGGAGGTAGTCTGAAGATGTCAGAGCAGCACAAGGAGAGTATAAGTTCCTATTTGCAAAAGGACATGCTTTCTCAAAATCTGAGAATAGCAGCAAAATCTGAAGCTTTTTCAGACTACAGAAAGGGTTACAAGTGGTGCGGCTATCACAGTAATTGTATTTGCAGCAAATTCTCAGCCTAGACAGGGCATAGTTAAACTTATGTAAATATTTGGGGATATGTACAGATCTGCAGTGATTAAAGATCTGCCTTAAAGGATTATTTTGGGGTTTTTGCTTTCTCTTTTGCTGAAAAAATATACACGTATGTGTAGCAGTGGGTCAAGCAGATTCAGACTATTAAGAATGAAAAAGTAAAGCAGGCATCTGTGCTGAGAGATAAATGGTTGTGGTTCACAGCACTAACAATCTCTGCTGATGCAGCTGGTAGAGATCGTAAACCCCATGATGAAAATATCTCCATATCCATATTATGATGCACTAAAGCACTGCAGGCACAGATGGCAGAACTTGTAAGTTCTCTCAGAAACATAGTTATGGTTCACAACATTTTCAGAATCTTCTGAAAGAGCAAGTATAGCTTGTAAGCCCTGAGGAGAAGTTGATGGCACTTACAAACTATGCCAGTTCAGGTGGCAGACCTCGTAGACATTGGGAGAAAAAATAACTGTGATTCACAATGCCTGTCAGAGAAGTGCTAGCGTTTGCAAGCTCTGATGACGCAGTCAGCAAAGCAGAGTTTTGGCATGTTTATTTCAGGATGGCATCTGAAAAAAAAAAGGGGGGGAAAAACCCCAAACCACCATGTGATAAAGTTCCTTTTATTTCTGGGTGGCCATCTCAGGTAGATAAAAGGCTAAATCAGTCTTCCTAGAACTTCACCTATCAGTCCTAGGAAGTCCCACTAGTTCTTCTTGGACCTTTAACAAAATTATACAGAAAAGGTTTATTATGTTATGAAAAATGGCAGGTTACATAAGGCATAAATGAAAGAGCAGTGCCCTGTAATTAAGTGTTCTCATCTAAATACCTTGTTTAGAGAGAACTTCATGGATATTGCAGTACCTTTTGAAAAAAAAAGTCCATATCAAAGGCCATTCATTTCCCTGAGAATTTATTCAGAAGACCTCTATTGGCTTCATTGTGAATGGAATAGGATTTCTAATGAGATGACATATGAATTTAAGAACCCTTAAGTTTTCTTTCTTCATGTAGCTATTTCCTCTTTGGGAACAGTTCTATAATCACTTCTTTTTAAAGTATTGAGGTAATATTTTTATGTGAATAGGTATTTAAAACTGTAGCGATTAAGATGTCATTGATTTGCCAGTAATTGCTGGTTTGTAGAGCAAGTTCAGAAGATTATTGAACACCGAAATGAGTAAAACCCATTGGAAAATGGGGGAAAGCCTCTGAGATATGCAGTATTGCTCCGCCAACCAGACTTTACTGCTTGAGTGTTACCCAAGAGCAGATGCCTACCAGTTGGAAGCAGGAACTGTTGTGTGTGATGTGAAAACAGTAATTTTGCTAATTTGGTGTTCTTGAGTACTTAGAGAGATGTTAAAATTAAGTAGCTGTGACTTAACAAGTGCGAGATTGTTATTAGCCATATTAAAAGAAATATATGTACATTTTAATGAGACTATTTGCAATATATACATAACACATTTTATGTGTTTTTATCAGTATTTAAAATATACACAAATGCCTGTGTGGATTAGTGTTACTGAACATTGCCTCTCAACTAGTAAGGGTACACAAGCAGATAGTATGAATTTTTTTCTGGTTTTCTTTTGTGTTTGAAGAACAACACCAGAGTGCTATAACCTTTTTTAAAAGGTTAAACAAACATAATCTTCACTTGTCATAATTATTTTACGTTGAAAAACAAGATCAAAAAACCAGGGCCCCCCCCCACCTCACAGAAAAACAACAACAACAAAATTTTAAAACATTATCTCTGCAAGTGGAAAAGAGTAAAGCAGGAAAAAATGGGCCATAATTCACTGGTAAATATTGCCACTGTACCAACAGGAATAATTATTTAACTGGTCAAAATAAATTTCTGAACTTTAAATTACACACTGTTGTGAGGTAAATTGAAAATTTTGAAGGATGAATGTGAAAAACTTACTAGCCTATAGAAAACAATTCCTTTTCAAATTTCTAAGGGGTGTTATTTTCTATCTTAGAAATGTCATTTTTCAATTTTCTCAGTACTGACTTAGCCTTCATTATGATTATACAGTTTACAAGTTACTTAGGAAAATTTTCAGTTTTGCTGACTCACAAAAATGTAAGTGATAACATGACAGAATACTTGGCAGATACAACTTTTCACACTTACATGATGGGGATAAAATCCTGTGTTCACAGGTACAGACATATAGAGCACATAGTAGGAACTGGCTGGAGAGCTGAGCCCAGAGAGTAGTGGTGAATGGTGCCACATCCAGCTGGCAGCCAGTCACTAGTGGTGTCCCCCAGGGATCAGTGCTGGGCCCCATCCTGTTCAATATCTTTATTGATGATCTAGATGAGGGGATTGAGTCCATCATCAGTAAATTTGCAGATGACACCAAGTTGGGGGCAGGTGTTGATCTGTAAGAGAGTAGGAGAGCTCTGCAGAGGGACCTTGACAGGCTGGACAGATGGGCAGAGTCCAAGGACATGAGATTTAACACATCTAAGTGCCGCATTCTGCACATCGGCCACAACAACCCCATGCAGTGCTACATGCTGGGGTCAGAGTGGCAGAAAGGGACCTGGGGGTACTAGTTGATACTAGGGTGAACATGAGCCAGCAGTGTGCTCAGGGCCAATGGCATCCTGGCCTGCATCAGGAACAGTGTAGCCAGCAGGAGCAGGGAAGTCATTCTGCTCCTCTACTCAGCACTGGTTAGGCCACACCTCGAGTACTGTGTCCAGTTCTGGGCCCCTCAGTTTAGGAAAGATGTTGACTTGCTGGAATGTGTCCAGAGAAGGGCAACAAAGCTGGTGAGGGGTTTGGAACACAAGCCCTATGAGGAGAGGCTGAGGGAGCTGGGGTTGCTCAGCCTGGAGAAGAGGAGACTCAGGGGTGACCTTATTGCTCTCTACAACTACCTGAAGGGAGGTTGTAGCCAGGTGAGGGTTGGTCTCTTCTCCCAGGCAACCAGCACCAGAACAAGAGGACACAGTCTCAAGCTGCACCAGGGGAGGTTTAGGCTGGATGTTAGGAAGAAGTTCTTCACAGAAAGAGTGATTGCCCATTAGAATGGGCTGCCCAGGGAGATGGTGGAGTCACCATCAGTGGAAGTGTTTAAGAAGTGACTGGATGGGGCACTTGGTGCCATGGTTTAGTTAGTTCGGTGGTGTTGGATGATAGGTTGGACTTGATCTCAAAGGTCTCTTCCAACCTGGTTTGGTCTATTCTATTCTTATTCTATTCTTATTCTATTCTTATTCTATTCTATTCTATTCTATTCTATTCTATTCTATTCTATTCCATTCTATTCTATTCTATTATGTCATAAAGCAAGACACTAGGATAACCCTCTATTTTCCTTCTTCCAGTAGAAAGCTAATTTTATCATCAATCTAAATCTAAAAGCAGTGCCTTTTGAGGGCTCAGCAGGAAGGTGTTCAAAGCACCAGTGTTGGATATTTGTATAATAGATCCAAACCCAAGCTTGAGGTAGATTTCATAGTAATTTTCCATGTGACTATAAAACTTAAATGACACAGAGAACACTGAAATGGTTTATTGGAAAAAAAAAAATAGCTAAGAGAGTTTTAGAGAGTTCAATTTTTGTTGTTATTTTAGCTAATAATGTGTAACCAATATGAAGTGATAGCAGACTAAATGCACTCGTAGCATTTAAATGTATTACTTATATCTAATATCTCCTTCTCTGGAGATATTCAAAATCTGCCTGGATGTGTTCCTGTGTGATCTACTCTAGGTGATCCTGATCTGGCAAGGGGATTGGAGTAGATGATCTTTCAAGGTCCCTTCCAACCCCTAACATTCTGTGATTTTATGTTTGTGTGATTCTGCTATGCATCCACTACAGCTTTTGCTGTCAAATAAATACGGCTTTTTCTTCATTCTCTGAAAGACGTTTTTATGCTTTAATTTTTTCTCTCCAATAAAATTGCTTCATATATTGTTCTCATATAAATCTGTAATATTATTAAGAGCTAGAGAAAAATAAAAAGCTGGTTTAATTCTCCTCTCCCCAGTAAATTATCTTTTCATATTGTTTTCTTATGAATGTGCCATTTTATTAAGAGACAATGGCAAAAAAACTCTGCTATTATTTCCCAAGGCAGTGTTTGGGATTTCATGAAAATTTCAGTTAAGATACTACATAGTGCTTCTCAAGTATAGTTGAAATACCAATTAATATATTTCTGCAAAACCCATGTACACATATGGAGGTTTGGGGTTTGTTTGGGTTTTTTTTTCTGCCTAATATATGTGGAAACAGAGGTGGAACAAGGTTAAATGTCATGTGTAATGCACAGTCAAAACATTTAGGTCAAATTGTTGTAATGCATTTCCAAAAATTCCTTTAATGCTCCAGAGGAAATATTTGTGAATGGAAATGTCTCTTGCTACTGAGTCATCTTCCTATGATAGGTACTCCCCACAACTCTAAAAGATCTCTGGGGGAAAAGATTAATTAGGTTTCAATTATGCTATGGAAAAAAAAAAAAAGTACTTTACATACTTATAATCTGAAAAGCATTGTGGTGTTTCTCTAATGTGTTCAAAACTTCAAATATATTTTTAAAAGCCATTTAAAAAGTCAAGCCAAACTCAGGCTAATGGAACATGATGTCATCCTTGAAAGTGATGTATTCTCTATTCTTCTGGTCTTTGCTGTATGACATTACACAGATACGGTCTGGATTTTTTGTGAATCATTACTGATATTTTTTGAGGAGATTAATCAACTCAGTTGATAGATGTATAGAATTATTTCTACAGCTTTGCACAGCTTTTAAAGGAAACATAGTTCCAAACTACAACTTCTTGCTTTCTGCAGCATTCTATTAGCACTTTCTTTTTTAAACAAATATCTGATATTTCAGTCTTTTTCTTATAAGAAAATTCAACTTCTAGGCATTTTGAATGTATATTGTTAGATAGCAGAATATGATTTTCTGTTATGAAAATAAAGTTACAGGAAGGGTGGTGGGGTATTTTTTGTTTTCTGGTGGGGTTGCAGTTTTTTCAGTGTTTGGAGATTATTTGAAATACCTTCTCTTGAATCTTCTCTCAAGTAAAACCACACCTGAAACATGAACAAACAGAAAATTGTGAGACAAGCTTAAAGAAAAGTTGACTATTCTAGTCAAGTAATAGTCGACTCCTCTAGTCAACTGAAGAATGCACCCAAAGTTTATAGGCCTGACTTAGCATCTATATTTTAATCTGGTCTTTTTCAAACTTCTGCACTGGGTCTGGCTGATCTGTATATAAAAGCATTTGGAAAACTGATTGTTGCCAACAACCCCCTCTTAATTTATGTATTCGTGTTGTGGGCTGAAGCTTTTCTCTTTCAACAATTTCATGTCTGTATTATTCACCTTATCCAAGAGCTCTCATCAAGCTTTTCCTTTTCATCTGATATGCCTGACATTATTGGAACCTTAAATTATTGTTCAAGTGACAGTGCTAAAGTTCAAAACCTTTCAGTCTCTTGGAGAGGTCAATGCACTGGTATGTAAAACTAGTGCAGAGACATTGAGTGGTTTTGATTTGTTTTAAGTAGGTTTCTAATCTCTGCAGATAATGAGTGCGCATTTGTCACAGAAATTTTGTTTCCAGCCTAGATCACAAGATGCTAGACAAGAATTTTGTGCTTCCATAAAGAAGAGAAAGACATTTGTTATGCCTTTTATTAAATCATAAGCTTGTTTACTTTTATAGTCAGCAGTAAATGTCTGGTTTGTTTCCAAGCAGCACAAAACTGTAGACAGAACATTATTCATTAATAGAAACAGTACATTCCTTTAAAAAACCAAACCAAAACAAACCCCCCCCCACACACACAACTGTGTGGCTGAGTAATCTAAAGTCCAACTGAAACAAGTAAGTGGAAGATTATAGGGAATAGTTGTATGAAAGAGAGGCAGGTTGCTGCGGACATGTGGGACCATTTGGTTATGCAAGTCAACTGATTTAAATGCAGCTTCATGAAGGCTCTCCAAGAGTCTAAAAATGAGGTACACTAAAACTCTTGGAATTAATATACTGCAGAATGCTCAGTGCAAAACACTTCATCACTGACAGTAATAAAGACTCATTGCAGCTTCTCAAATTTTACAAAAAATTGAGAGAGTGGAGTGGAGTGGAGTGGAGTGGAATGGAGTAGAATGGAATAGAATGGAATGGAATGGAATGGAATGGAATAGAATGGAATAGAATAGAATAGAATAGAATAGAATAGAATAGAATAGAATAGAATAGAATAGAATAGAATAGAATAGAATAGAATAGAATAACTTCAGATGGAAAAGATCTGCAATGACTATCTCATCCAACTGCCTGCCCACTTCAGGCCTGTGAGAAGTGGAGTCATTTGTATTCTTTTATGAAAATGTCCCCCACCCTCCCTAGTTAAAAAAAAAAAAAAAGGCATTTAAGATTGACACTACTGTTAACTGTACTGGACAGCTATGTGTCCTTAGCACAGAGGGCTCTCTTTTTTTATTACAGCAATTAGGAAATTTTCTATTAACTACTAGGAGAACTCACCTTTGTATTCTTGTTAAACTCTGTAACACTTCCCCCTCCATGAAATATAGTTGACCCTTTCTGCAACATCACCCTGAGTGTATAGTTTATCACTGTCAGAATTCCTTCCAAATGACAAATCCCAAAATTGCACAGTAGCCACTATTTACTCTTTTAACTGCTGGAAAGTTTTCTGGATATTCTGCAGAATTTTAGCATCTAGGAATCCTGTACAAAATTAAGATGGTAAACCACTGTTTTATGTAGTTGAATTCCATACTGGAATATAGTTTTCACAGCCTGGCTGCACGTACTCCTGTACATGAAGTCATGGCCGACTCCTGTCAGCCCTGGTGGCCAGGATGCTCACTCTGCTTCATTGCATCAGTGGAGTTATCCACCTACTTCTGAAAAAGCCAGGAACTAGAACCAGTTCTGACTTTTGTTATCTGGAGATAGGGAGAACAAAGTAACACAACTATTCATCTTGCAGACATCATGTCTATATTTACTATGCCCTCTCTCTTTCAAAAGACCAGTTCTGGTTTCTTATCATCCAAGCTACTTAAGGCTCTTGTGTGAGCAAGCCAGCAAAATGTAATTGAATTTATACAGTAAGAAAAAGACCTGACATCAGAATAGGATGTATTGTGAGTCTGGTTACATACACTTACTCTACATTTATTGTCTATTACTGCAAGAATTTTAGAAATTAACTAATTGTAAATTTAAGTATTTGTCTAAAACCTTGAAGCTCTTAAATAAAAGTGTATAGAAGTTTTGCTGTGGTTTTAGCCAGAAAACATTCAAGAAAATTGCTTCGTAATGTCTGTCTATTTTCCCCATTGCTTTAAGGCAGAAGAAGTGTTCATGTGTCTGTAATTTAGATTTTATGCCAAACTTTTTGGAATATTGCATTGGAATTGAGCCCACAGAACTGTATATATTTTGTGGAAACAGGACAGCTCAGAAATTACAGATCAAAGGAAGATGTTCTTCCTTATCTTAACTATGAACCTGACATTTGGAAATTGAAAATTAAAAAGAGGGAAAAAGAATTCTGGGGATGAACTTGTCCATATCAGGTTATTGTAACAATATTTTTAATACATCGTTCAGGTGAGCAGAATCCTCTCCTATTGCAAAAGGCCTTTCTGAAAGCTAAATGTAATAAAAATTCTGTGGAAAACAAAGACAGGTGTTCAGTCCATCTGCTTTAGGTATCTAATTTAAGGTGCATGTATAAGTTAGTTTCACCAAGCTCTCTCCATAGTCATTGGAGAGAGGGAGGCTGCTGTAGAAGCCGATTCAAGCACTCATGCTCTATGTTGTACGGTGGCACAGTCTGTCTCTTTCCACTGGCTGCATGCTGAACTTGGCTCTTGATTTAGAAATGTAAAGTTAAAATGCATAAATTAGATGATGTGAGTGCCAAAGAGTACTTCATGACTTAGTTCATATCCACACTGTATATGCACGTTTTAGCCTTTTACTTATGCCTGACACAAAGGTAACTGTGGCAATTTAGAGTTCATTTTACATTAGTGTTTTGTGTACAGAAAAAGGCAAGTCATTATAAAACATTTTCCAAATACTCGAAGCTTTTATATATGGTGTTTTTCTAGTGTGCTAACAAAATAAGAAGCAAAGCAAAAATCACTAAGCTACTGTTGATATTTAATAACACAGAAAGAGGAAATACACATATTTTTAAAGGGTCTGGTAGAGTTAATAGGAGTTTCTTTGACAGATTGCAAGTTATTTTGTTCCAGAGCATATTGGCAAATTATGCTAAACCATCTGACAAGAAAATTTTCATTTAAATGTTCCAAGGATAAAAATCATCACCTTTTTCTAGGGAAATTTTTTGTCTGAAGTGCTTTATTACAATCCTGGCTGATCTGAGCAGCTTACTGATTATCTTGCTGTTGGAAATATTTTCAGATATTCATAGAAATACATTTTAAAAACAAAGCTTCTGCTTCTGTCCCTCAGTTAGCCAAACTGTATGACATCAGGGACACTACCTTGATAAATTACTGATGGCGTGACGATTATGGAAATGGTCATTGGCTGGTCAACAGTTATGATTCATTTCAAATCATCCACAGTTTGCAGCATAAATTGAGGTTTTCTCAAAATCTCTTTGCTACGGCACAGCTCTTCCTAGAAAACTTCTTCTGAAGGTCATTAACAGCCTTCTTGGTCATGATCTGCTGTGCATGAATGGAAACACCGAACAACAACATGGCCTCAGGCAAACGAGAGTTGTTAGAAGATCACTGGGCACATACTCACAAGAAAACTATTGGCACAACACATTAATTTAAGAACCAACAGATGTGCCAAATGCAAAAATTTTGTCTGGGCACATAGAGTCTCTTCTAATTTTTATTTTCCTTTCCAATTAGCAATAAATTATAGTGTATGAATTTGATTTGCTATTAAATTGAAGGCAAATTGTTTCTGAATCATGATATAATAGACTTTAATATCTCTCAAACAATTTCTGTAGCAGGAAATATAATTTGTACGTCTTTGCAGAGACGAGGCAGTGTTTCATTATTTCTTCCCAACACTTTTAATAATTGTAGTAATTTTAGGTAAGGGAAGCCCAAATAAATGACTCTCAGTGGTATTATTGCTTGCTATTTTTCTAATTTCTAGTTCTTTACTGTTTGCAAAGGATTATCTACATATGAAACAATGAATAAATACCCCATGTAAAGATTTTCTTTTAAATGAGGGGAAGGGGGTCTTAAGGCCTCATTTTCTTCTATGTCACTTGAATTCAGCTGCTCTGGACTCTCTTTAGCTAATCTTCAGAGTTAGCTTTGCGGGAAAAAAATATTTTAAGGAGAAAGATGCTATCTCATTTTAAAAGGTGTCAAAATTCCAACCACTTTAACAGTTTGTGATAATAAAAATGTACAAAAGATGTTCAGAAAATACAAAAGAAAGTTGCAACTCTGCTAGGAACTTCTCCATAGCACGATGTGACATCTTTTCTATATATTTACCACAAGACATACAGGGCAGACAACAGATGGGAAAAAGAAATAATTAATTAACTGAAACATATAACATGGAATTAAGTCATCAAGATTTTTTTTTTTAATAGTCACAATTCCATTAGTGGAAATGTGAATAACTTATACTTTTCCTGAATGTCAGTCTTATTCACAAATTATTCCCCCAGTCAGTTTAAATAATATTCATATGCTTTTTGTTTAGTATAAACAGAAAACAATTACAAGAATTTCTTTAAATTTGCTTAATAATACTAGTTACTTCAAACTTCTTGCACTTAAAAAAAAACCAAACAAAATCTTCTTTACTATATTTTCTTTCTTAATACAGAGGCAGATGAAACTTTACCAATTGCATGCATTTTTCTTAAAGAGCTATAAGGAGATTACCCATTCTCTTTCAAAAAAAAAAAAGTCAGTATTTTGTCTTAAGTAAAGACTTTTGTTTTCATACACAGTTTCAGTTTCACTCTGTATACCTAATATTTTGGCACAGATAAGAAAATTTTGGAATTACTACTTCCTTAAATTAATTTGTCTTCCAATTTTCATCTAAATCTGGGACTGTAATTCTTCTCTGAAAATCTCAGTATAAACTTTCTTTGTATTTAGAGGGTTTGAACATAAGAAGAAACCAGGGAGGAAATGAGATTCTGTTCTTGGTGTATGGTCTCACCGTTTTTTGAACCCCTCCTTGGCTTAATATGCTATCTGACAGTGAGGAGAAAGGCAGTTTAAGAAACATAAACAGTTATAAGTTGGCTTATTATATTGGGCACAGAAAATCTATAATCACAAAAATTTATATATGTTCAACTCCAAGTTTTGCCACTTTGGAAGTTTCTGAAAACATGTGAGAAAAAGTTTGAGAACAGTGAAGACTTCTTTTTGGTTGGGGTTTGTCGGTGTTTTTTTGACTGAAACTCAATTATGTGTCTCATTTTCTATGGAGAAACCCAAATAACAGTACACTTAGGAAAACTCAGCTGTTGCTTAAAGATTCACTAGCACAAGCTGAAATTGGGGAAGAAAAAAGGGATGCAAATCAGAAGGTAAAATGCTTTAAGAGTTAGATAAAATCCCTGTTGAATGTCTAATTGAACTTTTACTACACTTTAATAATGAGGTTGTTAAGGATTTCAAAATGGCTCCATTTCCTCCCAGCTTTCTAGAAGTTTTTCTCCCAGTTCTGGATAAAGAACTGTCCATTCTAAGCTATACTTGTGTTGCCTTTGAATTGGATTGCTGAAACTGACTGTATTAGAAGCTTATTGTATAGTCATAGGCAAATATAGAATATACTTGCACACCTTGTCCATTGTATTTGTGCACATAAAGCCCATGCTTATGTCCTCTGCTGGTTTTCAGTAATCTTCCAATGCTATTCTGAGTCTTTGATCTTCAAAATAATCTCCTAAGTAATTAATGGATGAATTCTTAGCTAAATTATGAGAACTAATTTTGATGTACATAACCCCATTCTTATTGCTCTCCTGTGAAACTAAACAGATTATTAAATACAAAGTGAGAATAAAAGGTCCACAATTAAGGGAGTCTGTCTATAGAAATAGCAAAACTGTGGGTAACAGTGGATGTTCTAGAGCTTAAGGAACCTCTTCTTTCATAAACAGGTTTTATATCTTGACAGATATTTTCACCTAATAAATCTCTGTTAAAAAGAAAGGAAAGTAAGAAGTCTTTAAGGGACTAGAGGAATGTCTAGAGGGTTTTTGCAATCCACTAGGGATTGATTTGTCAGTATTCATCTCATGAAGAGGAAACTCAAATATTTCAGTAAGGGTAGCTATCTTTAAAAGGGATGACTTACTGATTTTATCATTATTATAATATCAGTCACAATAAATATTGACTGAGACTTAAATTACAACCCATTATTTTTCCACAGAAGGAGAAAATGTTAATTATTTTATTATGAAGAGCATATCCTTTACAAAGTAAGCAATAATAGTTTTTTCCCAAAGCAAAAAGTGCATATAATCATACCATTGGATGCACTCCTTTAATTTGCATATGCCTTTCTCAGGGCAAATAGTGTATTATTTACTGGCATTAAAAAAGAAAGGCAAGACAAGAAAGAAGGAAAAGAAAAAGGAAGGAGAGGAAAATCTGGCTGCTGGCACAGTGTTTCCAGCCCCATAAACACAGCCATCAAAAGAAATAAAGAAGCTTGCAGTCTTCTTAAAAATACTACAACTGTGACTAAAAATTGCAATTTCAGGAGAGAAGACTCATTAGAAATAGGTGACTTACTAGAAGAGTTTTACCTTCCTATTCTATGCTGTTGATCTTCTAAATAAATACAGCCCAGCTTTTGCTTGGTCCCAGTTACATCCATTTTGCCATGTGATGAGAATGAAATGTGGATTGTGAAAAACACAGGGGTCTGTCATTGCCCATGGTTAGAAGACCTCATGAAGGAGGATGCCCAAAAGTGGTTTGTGAAGCAGAGTGGTCTGGCATATCGCATGGAGTATGAAGACATTAGTACAGCCACTCCTCTCCTACAGAGCTTGTTACAGTTTTTGAGTGAGACAAAGAGATGAACTGAGTGAAAAAAAAGAACATTCAAGTCTTGCTAGAGACATTTGGTTGATCTTAATGAAACATGAATTGGGTCTTGAAAAATGAGTTTCACCTGAAAGAAACTCATGGTTTCTTGCATTCTGGTCAGCCACCATCAAGATACTCAGAAATCTAGCATCACTTTATTACTAGATCCAGCAAAAAGGTTTCAGTCATGCAGTCCAGAGGTAATCATAGGTATTCAAACAAAGACTATATAGAGATTTTTAGGCATAATATCATGAAGAATAAAAAAAAACCATATTTTTATCCTTGCAAATCCAGTGTGCAAAAGCACTGAAAATTAAAGGAGACCATGAGATTATAGTCTTTGTAGGCCTCTAAATTAGTGGTTTTGTTGAGGTCAAGATGTGTGCTATTGAATTAAATCTCCCGATTGGTCCAACCCACTGTTCAGATTTGGTCCATATTCAGAATGTCTGAAATGGATTAAAACTGAGCTAGAAGATGCACCAAAGTGCACGTGAGGCACTACCACTGTAATAGTCATTCAGTCCATGGAACTGGTCTAATGCTAGTCCAGAGAAATGCCTCTTCCATGAAGAGCCTAATGTGGGCATTAGGACCTGAGCAGCAACAGTTTCATTTTGCAGATTTATTTCTGTTGTGTTGCTTTAATTGCTAGTGATACACATAGCCTTTGGCCACAGCTGAAGCAATACCTCCCTTATTACATACAGCAGTAGATTTCTTTGGATGCTATGAAGTGCCTCCTACATCAGTGAACACAGCGTTTACTTCACTGTATCAAGATTCTGCCATGTGGCTTTCATCCATCACACAGTCCAAAACAAACATCAAGAAGGATGTCTAGAAAAGACACGTGTATGAGTCAAGTAATGCACAGAATATTCAACACAAGTAGGAAGCATAATGTTCCCTATGTAAGATAAATAGTCATCTCATAAAATTTAGTAAAACTTGGATACAATTATTGATGGTGCTGTGAAGTAGAATTTCTTTCAGTTTTTGTGTAATCCAGATGTTTCCAGCAGTACTGTGGTTCTGTTATCAGCTGTGAATCCTGAAGCTATCACAGAAGTGAAATCACCCATGCAATGTAACAATTTCTGATTGGTTATCACAATGGGAGTGCAAACCTTCCACTGACTTTGGAGTCTTTGCAATGTCTCTTACATTGCTTCTCTGCCTACATAATTAGAAGAACTCAAACAATACACAAAATTCAGTTAAAAAGGATAGCTGAAGTGCTGCACATGCACCCAGAAATATTTTTTTAAGTAGTTTGTACTAGCTGTATCATGTACTAAACATAGCAATTTCTAATATCAATAGATTAGATATTAGATAGGAAGTGATAATTATTTATTAGTAGTATAGATACTTAGATTTTTTATAACATATAGATGTACTATGTTTTTCTCATGCAAATTCTATAACATGTTGACATGGTGACCAACTCAATAAATCCTAGGTAGCTAAAGACAGAAGTAGATTTAAGAATATTATAGAGGTCTACAAACCTTGGTAAGGTGGTAAAATTTATAGTATACTTTAAACTCCATGAGGTAATTCTCAAATGAGACATTATGGTCTGTATGTGTATGTGCAAAAAAAAAGGACAAAACCTCCAGAAGTCATGCTGTAGGATACCATTTTCAGTGGACATCACTAGCTTATATAGGTACTTTTGTGGGTTTACAGTTGATACAGCTATCTGAATTTCACCTGGTTGTTTATTCACAGCCAGTATTCAGTCTAGCCCTGTCACCCACTTAGCTGCATGATTACTGGCAGCAACAACAGCCAGTCTCAAATTTCAGGAGTAATAAAGAGCAACTCAAACTCCCACATAGAAAATTGGTAAAATTTAAATAGTCTTTCTGTTGCTCAGTCAGCTAATTTTCTCTCCTTGCAAATATGAATCAGATGGCTTAGCCAAGAGTACTTTATTGAAAGGAGAAACAAAAAGAACAGCAGGGAAATACTGCAACATACAATATCTAATTATCATCCCCACCATAGAACCATAACTGTTTACTCTTCTGTTTGGTTTCTTGGTGAAGCAAGTGTAGGCCAGCTGGCTGCTTCCTACCCCCTGCAGTAAAACCTTACTCACAGTTGCAGTTCTCAAGTTCTGTGGCTTGGTCCTGAACAGAATCTCCTGTCCATTCTTTTCACCATGTCTTTTGCCTTGCAATATTGCAAACAGCTACTCATAGGCACGCTAAGGCTTAGCTGTTCGAGATATTTACAGGCTGTTGCAAGACTGTTGCTAGATGAAAATAGCTGATTTTATATTTCTGCCTAAAAACTCTGGTGGTTGAAATACTCTATTCGATCTCCTATGGAATAGTAAAGCAATAAAGGAGATATATATATATATATATATATTAAACCTTACAGTTATAGTGCTCTTAAAAATGTATTTCCTGTCTATAGAATGCATGTTTACTGCTCAAATATGAATATTAAACCATGTAGCAGTCATTAGACTGAAATCTCAATAACTTAAATAGATTTCTGGTACACTGAAAGGAGGAAAGTATGTGCCAAATTCCAGTAGTAAGTGTTGTCCTTTTTACAAAATTTTCACACTAAATCTAGCAGCCTATTAAGAAGACATCTGAATCAAGAGGAAGCAATATTTACTATCACTTCATGTAGTAGCCTTTCCTGGTTGCATACCATTTTAAAATTGCAGACTCACGCCACACTATTTTTTCAAGAAGGTGCATACATGCAAAATTAGCAGTATGCTTCCCTCCACATGCAAGGACTGAATGACTGCCTACAGTGTAGTAAAAGGACTTTTAAGAAAAGTAAATTTCCAAACCAATAAATTCTTCTCCAAAACTATGAAACTGTAATCTGCTAGTTTCAATTCAGTACTTAAAAGGTAATGTCTCTGATTGATTTGGGCATGATGCTACTGCTTAATTTACGTTGGCTTAATTTTGTTTGCACCCTTATTCTGGCTGCTTGGCAAAAGAAAGTATTTAACACAGCAGTTAGCCCTTCAGAAGGGAAAGATAAACTGAATTCTCAAGAATGTGTTTTTAGTCCGCTTTGGAAAGTGCTGCATTGACCATAGTGCATTGCTTCAGACCCTGATAATGAGAATCAAGCAATTCAATGGCAAATACAGCTGAAGGATTTGCAGTAGGAGTAGGTTTATGACACACACATGACTGTAAATGGCTATTGAGATTATGTGGTTTAGAGGATGATAACTGCATTCATTTAGCTTGTTAGTATTTTAGCATTCTTCCAGTTTTCTAAGTTTTTGTAAGGCTTTTAGTATTTTATAACATTTGCAGATAAAAGCGTCCTGCAAGTTTTCATGTAAAATAAGTAATATGATTATTTCTGTGATGCATTAATGTCTTCCAGGTCTTTTCATCAGAAAATTTTAGTTAGACTTTTACATAGGAGCCTTTTTGTTTTCACATAATTTTCAAGTTGTCATGCTAGACATTATGTATGTTTGAGTGTCTTTGCTTTTCAGCTGACAAATAACATTTGGGGATTCATATGCCTATGACTTACTCTATAAAATAGATACACTTAGATGCAAACAAACCAGATTTTGAACAGTGTCTTTAGTATTCACTTGCTCTTAGCTGAATACTTACAGTTTTTAAAAATTAGTAAACAGCTCACTCAAAATCTTTTGAGGTAAAGTACCTATTAAATACAACACAAATATCATCGTTGCCATTTGTGATTGTAAGAATCAAATTTGCCAGTGCAGTAAGCACTTTATCAAGTACTGCATTGTTTTCAGCGTAGGTTGTAAACAAACCCTTGCTAATACTATTGTGATCATATGTGTCAAATCAAACCTTTTCCATCCTCCAAGAATAATAGTTTTAATAGTCTTGAGAGCCATATAATTTTGTCCAGAGCTATTAGTGGCACTTTGTGTCATATAGTCATCAAATGCATTTATATGAAAGAGAAAAGAATAAATATTTCATGGCTGCAGCTTTTGAAGAACACTCTGTCTTTCAATCTTGGGCCAGTTTTTCAACATATGTGCCAATCAGAAGTCTTTAGCAGATGCAAAATGCATCTTGTCTCCTTGTCAGTGAGGAATGTAAAGGAGGTATCTGAAATATTCATCACATAGGCAAAATCTGAGCATTGTAAGGAATTGCTGAGCCCTGTAATCACAATTTACCCTTTTTTTCTTACCTCCTCATCATTGGCCCTAAACCAGTGAAAAGTGTGGCTAGGCATAATATTTTGGTTATGTAACTAATCTTGACAATCAGTGATAACATTTAACATCGTGACCTTATAATTTCCACACACACCCCCCTTTGATTTGGACATGTTATTGGGATACCTTTGAGTGAAATCATGCCTATATGATTTTCTAGTTTTAATCTTTTAAGGTTATTTCCACTCATAATTCATATTATTCATTAATAACTGCCAGCTTCCAACATGTCTACAGTATTCCGGTCTTCATTCATGGGCTAAAGTAGGACTGCTGCAAACTGATAGAGCAGATTGTACATGGTCTCTTCCTGTTAGTCTAGCTCTCAGCTAAATCCAAAGTTGTTATAATCAACCGTAACTCTAGTGTAGTTGCACCTAGTCAAATCAAATCTACTTTTGGCCCACGAGGGTTTATGTACACCATGCCCTTTGAATGAACCTGTGACATTCTGTTGCAGTCTGGGCTAGCCACTCCATCACTGAGCAGCGCTGGAAGCTATTAAATCTAGTGTTGTTTTATCTCAGTTAAATGTGGTTAAGTGAAAGGACATTATTTTAACTGGCTGCTGTGTCAATGGAATTTCATAAAGCACTAGCTGACAGCATTTGAGCTCGAACACTGCTCTGAAAAGTTGGGTAAATTGAAGCTTTAGAAAGAATTAGACCTTTGATTAAATGCATTAGTTTTTCAAAAAGAAAGGTTGAATTATCTTTCCGTACCTCAAGTTCACAACTTCAAATGGTATTTTAATGTCTTCTTTTAGGTCTATTCACATTCTTTAGAATAAGACATTTCTTCACAGCGGCAAAAGCAATGCATTTTTAACAAAAACATCATTCATTCCATTGTATTACTGATTTATCATTACTAAAACAATGGTACAGAAACATGGAAAACTGTAAATAAATGCAGAAAGAGTGCTGCAACATGTTTATTTCATGGAGACTACCTATGAAAAATGAGCCACTGAGATCAAGGATATGGGGAAATTACGTATGTGTGGAAAATGTGACACACTTGAATTTCTTAATCTACATTTTCCTACATGCAGATTTACCAACTGAAGTCAGTAAAGCTTCTCACATTTTTCTAGCACCTAAAAACAAGTAACCATGGAGGTACAAAAATATTCAGTTGAGTATGGCAAAAAGAGGTCTCAAAGCTTGTTTCATGATGTATCTGTCTTTCTACAGGTAACATGAAAACCTGCATATAATGTGCCTGATTAATTCTAAACTTTCAGGGAACATTCTTAGAACTGGTGATTATTTCATTTAATGAAAAATTTAATTTTTTTAATACTTGATTAAAAACTACAATGAAGTGATGAACAACAAAAAAAGACATTTTCTTCATGAAAAAGATTGATTTTGCCAGTTAGGATAGAAGGGACTTGAAAAGAAGTAAGGAGAGAGAATTTCCTGGGAAGTTGTGGTACAGAAAGGGCGGGAAATAGAGGCTGCTAAGGGAATCAACATAATCATAAAGCTGCCAAAAATATCTAGACTGTATGTATCCAGCAGACCAAGTCCAAGCATAGAGAAATCTAGGATCTATGGAAAATTATTTGATTTGAAGCAGATATTACTGATTACAGAATTTATAAACTTTAATTGGAGTTTAAAGAAACTATTTCTGGAAGTAGGCACATGTGACAAGGAGCAGTTTTCTTCAGTGACTTTGAGAGAAGACAATTTTCCTGTGGGGCAAATATGAATTTCTATTGTGAAGGAGAAAGTGGAAGCACAGGATAGTGAGAAAGTGGGGGGTAAAAGTCACCCTGAGAGAAGGAGCTGAAGTGTATCTGTAACTCATTACATACACACCCAGCATCAATGCCTTCAGTTGGTCCATCTAACCCATCCCCTCCCTGCACAAGCTTTTCCCCTTGCTGCATTCAAAAGCCTCTCATAAATCTCTGCCAGCATGTATCAGAGGCGGTAGATTCCTGTACCACTCAGTCTTATTGGGCATAACGCCCAACCTGCTGAAGCAACACTCTGAGATAACTTCTAGCAATTTATGGTTTTACTGCTTTCCTGCTATGATAATTTTCCTTCACAATATTTGAAAACCCATAACAAGCATTTGTAACTGCAACCCCAATATGCCATCAAACAAAAAACCCCTGTGCTCAGTTAACTGTAGCTACCTGGTGTAACTCATTTATTGGGAATGATTTAATATCTATGTTGAATTTAAATGAGATGAAGAGCTTTACTAATATATGGTTCTCTAATAGCTAAAACTCTTTTAAAACTGCTTCTGTTGAATTCAGTGAATAAGAGACTGGAGTTTGTTAGGAAGCAAAGAGCATTTGTGAGGTTCTTTACCTTTGTGGGAAATGAGAAAGGCCCTTTAAAGATAAGTAAACATTGCTAACTATACATGCATTAAATGTTGTGCTTAGAAACAAAGCCTCAGATGTTCCCTTTGGCGTACTATCACTAGTCCAGGAATGCCTGATAATACAAGTGAGCAATGGTAAAGCAATGCAGTATTTTCCTTATGGATTTAACAAGGAGTGACCCTAATCAGCAGCTCATTACATCTTTTAACACCAGAGAAAAATATCTGTTTTCTATTTTGACTTAAGAGAAGTGGTTCTTAATCACCACATACTGCCTCTGATCTCTGGCAGCTAGGAACCCAGTCACTGCACTTTCCATCCAGTTTGTTTTAGCTTGGCTGCCTAATTAAATCTGTATGCATCCTGTCTGTCCATCTGTCAATCTAGACAAAAAGTAGACAATGATCCCTTGCACTTAGGAGTGTCCAAACATGGGAGTTTTTCCATGAGCCTAAGGCACTGTAAACTTGCACTTCACCTTACTAATGGTAACAATCCTGTTCTGCCTCTGGAAGCCTCCAGATAGTTGAAGCCCTTCTCAAATGTAGAACTGACTGATTTCTACAGAAGATCATACATATCCTGTAAGTCTATAAAAGCAGTTTGACTTCAGGATATTAAGAACTAATCCATTTTATGTTTTCAAATTAAATGTTCTGAAAGAAAAGGGGGGGGGGGGGGGCGGGGAAGAAGTAAGAAATAGTGCAGGCAGCCTAAAAGACTGTTTTAGCTTTTTCACCAATATGTCAGTTTAGTTGTTTAAAAAACCTGACATTTCCTTAGGCCTGCCAACATAAGGGCCTACTGTTAGGTCTTTACAGACTGAGTTTTTCTTCCAAATTCATACTTGTGTTAGCTGTTCTGTCCTCATTGAATTAGACCTAGTAATGCTGTCTAAGAAAAATTGTCTTTTCTTCAGTTTTCACAGAAATATTAGAACTTCTTATATATGTAGCATAATTACTTGGAAACATATCATTAACTGTTGGAAGAATAAAAGCTATTATTTTCCATTTTTCTAGTTCTTAAATACTTCCAGTGTTTCTGTAAATCACTCAAACAATATTCATCATCTTTTGTTATTAATCACAGAAAAGCAAAGTTAAAAGGGACCCCAGGTGGTCAACTAGTCCATCCCTGTTGTCCAAAACAGAATCAGCCATATTCTTGTCATTCTTGATGTCTTCATAGCTGACCTCCAATACAGCAAACTCCACAATCTTCCTGCACAGTCTGTTCCTAATCCTTTCCAATAAAATTTCTTAATTCCTGATGTCTGAACACAAACTTTCTTACTGCAGCTTAACTGCATGATCTCCCATTATACAGGGCTTCTTTTCTCCTGTTTTCAACAGACTTTTCTAGTTAAGAGACCCCTTTTCACCCTCCATCTCTCCTTTTATTTTGTTGCTAAAACATCCCACTCTTTTCAATCTTTTCTCATAGATCATACTTTCTAGATCCATCTTTGTATTCTGGAATGTTTCCAAATAGATACCTTTTCTTGATTTTTGTGTGTGTGTTTCAGAAATACAGATCTCCTTTATACAGTCTTTTGTGGGCCAAATTCTTAGCTGGCTTTCATCGGTGGTATGCTTCTTAAAATCATGACTTAAACTAATTTTTAATGCAACCTTACCAGTACGTTGGCCAAAATTACAATTGCTTCTAATGTAGGATGTTCAGATGTAATTTACTGATATAGGAGTTCATGCTCTTGACAAACATTGGAGATCAAGATGAGCTTACTACTGCTAACAGAGCACTTTTTGATTATATAAAGAGCTTCATAGTTTTACAAATTAGCAGACTTGGGCACATCAGTAGAAAACCAGAAGAGAGCACTCATACAAAAATATTTTGAAAAGTATGCTTCATTCACAGAAAATAAGGTTCAAGTTGGCATGCAGGGTTTAGTGCTCCATATGATTTCATAGCAAGGAAAAGGCTAAATGCTACTATCATCTGCAGTCAAATTAAATTGATCTGTGTTACCAATTTGTTGGCTGCTGGGAGGAAACAGCATTATTTGTTCTAAAATTTTCATTTAACAGATGAAAAGTCATTTGCAAAGTAGTATTCTTTCCCAGGATATGGGGTGCTACAAATTGGAGTGCTGTAGCACATGTGCAAGTGTAGAAAAATCAATGCTCTCAAAGGATCTTTTTCTGAGATATTGCGAGAACTGTGCAGTTATGCACACAGCAAATGTTCATTTACTTCACATTCTCAGCTCCTTCTACCCTGTTACTCTGCTGTGGTTTAGGAAGGCGTCCCTCAACCCTCCTTCCCTAGCACTGTTCAGGTACACTAGTCTGTAGTGCAGAGGCAGAATACTGCCTTGAAGTGGAGACAGATCCCTGCCATGGGGATAGCAAAGAGGTCCTGGAGACCTCTGGGACATGCCTTCAATTACATTTGTTTTCATATTCAAGAGCTGGGAAGTTATGTTACCTTCTGAGGAGGGAAGGCCAAAGCTTGGCTTTTCTAGTTAGGTAACAGAAAAACAAAATAAATTAAATTGCAGTTGACTCAAAATTGTAGGGAAGCCTTCTTTACTATATTTCACATCATTATGTCTGGAAGTGGAACCATAAATCTAACTGAAGTAATTCCAGATAAAGGCAAAATTAAAAGATGAATCTGAAAATCAGTTTTTAAAGCAGACGGTCTAGAGTTCCATTCAGCTTCAGCTCAGTGCCTATGCACAGTGCCAATAAAACTTCAAGTGATAATTTGTAAAAGCCACTTGCTGTAAGAGCAATAATGTGCATGAATGAAACAATGTTTATAAAACTGTAGTTAACTCAGCCAAGTCAAAACAGATTTAAAACACAGAAAGTCAGGAATGTTTCTAACTTAGGCACCAAATTATGGAATTTTAAAAATTGTTTTACTCTTTCTGAATGGAATCACAGAATGTTAGGGTCTGGAAGGGACCTTGAAAGATCATCTAGTCCAACCCCCTTTCCGGAGACAGATCACCTATACCAGGCCACACAGGAATGCGTCCAGGTGGGTTTTGAATATCTCCAGAGAGGGAGCCTCCACAACCCACCTGGGCAGCCTGGTCCAGTGTACCTATAAGTTTCTACATATAACAAAAACATATTTCTCCCCTCAGTTTTGTGTTCTTAAAAACATTCCAGCTGGATAAGATCTCCCAGGCAGCCAGTACCAGAACAAGAGGACACAGTCTCAGGCTGTGCCAGGGGAGGTTTAGGTTGGATGTTAGGAAAAAGTTCTATACAGAGAGAGTGATTGCCCATTGGAATGGGCTGCCTGGGGAGGTGGTGGAGTCGCCGTCATTGGAGGTTTTCAGGAGAAGACTTGGTGGGGTGCTTGGTGCCATGGGTTAGTTGTTTAGGTGGTGTTGGATTGGTTGATGGGTTGGATGCGATGATCTTGAAGGTCTCTTCCAACCTGGTTTATTCTATGTATATTCTATGTATTCTAAGATAATACTGCTTATTTGACAATTAAAAACAAACAAAGAAAAAAAAGGCATGCTTTGTCACAAATGTTTTGAATTTTCTAAAGAACATTGCTTTGACACAACAAAATGTACAAAATCAGTTGTTCAAACAATCTTTGTAACCCCCATCCATTCACTTTTTAAAAGTACAACGTATTTGGAATTAAGATCTAGGAGTCGTTTGGTTTTAAATAGAATAAATAAATAAATAGAATAAACCAGGTTGGAAGAGACCTTCAAGATCATCACATCCAACCTATTATCCAACACCACCTAATCAACTAAACCATGCAACCAAGCACCCTATCAAGTCTCCTCCTAAACACCTCCAATGATGGTGACTCCACCACCTCCCCAGGCAGCCCATTCCAATGGGCAATCACTCTCTCTGTGTAGAATTTCTTCCTAACTTCCAGCCTAAACCTCCCCTGGCACAGCTTGAGACTGTGTCCTCTTGTTCTGGTGCTGGCTGCCTGGGAGAAGAGACCAGCTCCCATCTGGCTACAACCTCCCTTCAGGTATTTGCAATAAGGTCACCCCTGAATGTCCTCTTCTTCGGGCTAAGCAACCCCAGCTCCCTCAGCCTCTCCTCATAGGGCTTGTGTTTCAAACCCCTCACCACCTTCGTTGCCCTTCTCTGGACATGCTCCAGCAAGTCAACATCCTTCCTAAAGTGAGGGACCCAGAACTGGACACACTACTCAAGGTGTGGCCTAACCAGTGCTGAGTAGAGGGGCAGAATGACTTCCCTGGTCCTGCTGGCCACATTGTTCCTGATGCAGGCCAGGATGCCATCGGCCTTCTTGGTCCCCTGGGCACACTGCAGGCTCATGTTCAGCCTACCATTGACCAGTACCCCCCAGGTCCCTCTCTGCCTGGCTGCTCTCCAAAGCATTTTTACACAAGACACTCATATCCTCAAAATCTCAGGAAAGCAGGGTTACAGAGAAAGACAAAGGTTAGACGCTTGAGCACAATATGCTTGTCACCTTAGTCTGAAAATAGACACTAATGACAAAAAAAAAGGAAATGTGACAATTAACTAATTGTTATATTGATAACAAATGAGCTACTTCCAATTCTATCTATCCAGTAACACTATTGCAAATGACTGTCTAAAATTTATCTTTGTGTTAAAGTGTTTTGTTCCTAAAGCTGCTGTTTTAACAAGGTGGCAAGTAATTTTTTAATTATTTTGTTTTGTCACTAGCAAAATAGGTTCAGTAATACTTCTCAATTCTGAATAGTAGTCAAACAATGAAACTGAATAGAAACACAAAGGACATTTGTAAATTCATAAATTATTAATATCATATTTATGCATCTTTCATTTGCTCATTATGATGATCTCCAAATTAGTACTTTGCAAGAAACTTTAAATCCTTTTTAAGCTCTGTAGAAATATGTGTCTATTAGCAAAAGTACAGATCTAAGCAAGTAATTTGGGGGGGAACATCTACATAAGTTATAAGTTCTTAGTTTAACCATAAGAAAACATGGACCTTTCATCACTGGGGTTTTGCGTTACAAACACTTGATAAGTGTTTCATTTGATAAATACAAGGTGAGGGAAGAGGATTGGTAAAACATTTTACACTGATTTTCTAGTCAGAGCTATGTCAGTTACCTGGAGGTCACTCTTGTGTTTCTGAGGCAGTCTTTTACTTACGAGCAAAGTGCTCCAGATAACAATGGATTAAACTAACTACAATTCTTCTTTCCTAGCTTCAAGCATTTTCCAGCTATTCTTCAACCCAAAAGCTTTTTCTGTGTTCTTCTCAAAATCACTCTTTCTGTACTTCTACCAGTTGCAGGCATCATGATCACTTCTTCGAACTGATTGAAGATCTATAGATACCAGGTACAAGAGCAGACCATGTTGGTCTGTCCACTAATCTTCAGCTGTCTTCTACTGACTCATCCAAAGGAAGGGCTCCATGCACTCTTGCTGCTCTTCTATCACATAGATGGCAACTCTCCCTCCTCATCTTTGCTTCCTGCCCTTCCTAAAGAACCTGTATTCCTCCACAGTCCTGTCAGCCATCCCATCACATCTTTGTGATCCCATTGAGGTCATAGCCCTGTAGCTGCACACTGACTTCTAACTCCTGTTTGTTCCCCATGCTGCATGCCCCAGTGTACAAACATTGCAGAGCAGCATTACACACACTCAGGTGTGAAAATTCCCCAGGACAGATTTGAGAGATCTCCCCCCAAAGCTGTTCTGCAGGCACTTCTTTTTCTACTCATTGTTCATTGCTGGTTCAGACAGGTATAAAAACTTCAGTGAAGGCAGGCAATTATCCTTAGTTTAAAATACTATTGAAAGATGTATCTGTCCCCACCTTTTTCCCCCCCATGTTACCTATTTCAAAGTAAGCATCCTAATTCATCCTGAAATTTTCCATCTACATGCTCTGGTTTGTTCTGTTTAGGCCAAAATTACCTCCAGACACAGGTCTTTCTCTCCTCAGTTAAATTTTGCTAACACATGCTCTATTAAAGTTCTGAAAGCAAGTAATAATAAACCTTTTCCAGTGTGGGAGTTTCCAAACTGAAAATTCACACTATACTCTAAACAATTTCCAAATGTGGGAAGATAGTGTCATTAATGCATGTAAAGATGATCTCCTGCCACACCAAGAGAAGGTTCACTGTGTTCCAGTGCCATCCCCTAGCAGGTATTATTTTAATGTACAAACTTCTCAGCATTGCAGAAGAGCATTCTCCTAACACCAGAATGCTGCCCAGAATTTCTTTCTTCTGCTCTCCCAGAATTCAAAGCTCCCACTGCTTTTATTCTTCACAGTTCAACACAGACCATCGTCTGGTTCAGGTTTCTGAAATCTAGTTCCAGAGGAAGGAAGCACCACTGCCCATACTCTGGACATGGATCCTACAGTTAGCTTAGCAAGAAGTAATGGTTGGACTAGGGAGGCTACAATTAATTTTGGTTTGTTTTACTTATAACAGGACCAAGGTCTAAACAGCATTAATTTCTTCTGTATGGCTTCAAGGAACTGCTGGGCGGAGCACGTCTAGTTTAGCATTTGATATGGCCAGAGGAAAAGCAGTCTGGTTGGTTAGAGGATTGTCAGCAAAATGCCAAAGCCCAAGCATGGCAGAATATGGGGTGCAGGGCTAGATGTAGTTTCAGAAATGAAAAGAGCACAAAGGACCAAAGTATTTGAGTCTGACAAAAGTTCTTCATCTTTGAGCTAGTAACTGCTAAGACTATTTTTTTTCAAGCTTTGCATGTAATAAACCATATATTAATTGCCTCAGCTATTTTGCTCTGGCAAATAAAATGGTATTTCCTAACAATTTTAGCTATCTTCCTCCTTCATGAATTCATAAATTCTTGGTTTTAACATTGTTAATACAAGAATTGAAGGCCTCATCAAGAAAGATCTGCTTCCTGTAACCCCAAAAGGGAGCCATTATAAGAAGCAATGTCCTTGGAAAATTTCTGAATTAGGGTTTGGGGGTGGGGGGGGAATCAAACAAACCATCAGCATGAAAACTTTAGCTGAAAGAACATCTGTTCTCAAGGACTTCCTCAGTCATGCTGTTTCCCTTGCAAGGTAAGCCGGTGTATTCTGATTCCCTAGGTTGTGGTACTGCAACATTAGGAAAACACTTTGTAGTAGGCATATGTTCAGTTTCACTTCATACACCTGAAGGATATCCTGAACTCCAAATGTGAGCTCATCATGTAATTACTCCTTTAAAATTTGTCCAGGAATTAATTAAGTTAACACAGTTGCCACTATGGGTTTTTTTAATTATTATAACTTGCTCACAGCAATTCTGGCCATGAGCTATGTTAACATTTATTTACTATTTGGAAAATAGCATAGAAGATTTTTTCATTCAGATGTATTGTAAGGAGTTAAAACCAGTATGTTATTTAAACTATAATAATTACCAGAGTTTATTCACCAAGCATAAGCTACTTACAATTGAATCCAAGCACAAAATATTGTTAATTATTAAATACAAGCTTTTAAAATTCCTGGGAAATTGTGGTGGTTTAAAAATGTGGAGGGTATCAATAGAACTGAGGAAAAAAATTAATTCTTGCTACAAAATGTGAAATTAAAGTCTACTGCTACAATACACTGTGGGAGTTCCTTATACAATTTACATCCACTGATTTTTTGGTTTGGGCTTGCCCTTCCCATAAAGATCTGAGAGCAATGAGGCTTCAAATAAAACAAAAAATTAATTCCCTCCTTTTAATTGGTAAATGTAGGTCAATACAACATGAAAATTAACTAGTAAGTACTCAAAAATGCTCTATAATACTTATTTTACTCAATTGCATATTTTTCATAGCTTGTGTCTTTTGTTAAGTTAGGAATATGTACAGCTGATTAATTAAGTCGACTAAGGTTCATATGTTATACATGCCAGTTTCCTAAACTGAGTTTCACAAGTTTTAAATTAACATATGTTCTGCACAGTGTGTTTTAATGCAGTCTTCTGTGACAATCCATATTCAGCCTCTATGTCAAAAAACACATAGCAAACCATATTAGCATTCAGCTTGTTCTAGTCAGTTTATTCTTTTCAATTCTCTATTCACCAGGACACTCCTATTGGATTGGGGGGGATCTTTTTGGTTTTGCATTGGGTTGTTGGGGTTTTTTCTGTATCATATTTGACATTCCTCTCAGAAACTGACTTATGCTGAATGTGTTTTTTCCATGATAGAGAGATTGCTCCCTTGAGCCAACACAAATGAAATCTGAAAACTAGAAATATATGAAAGAACTATCCAAAAGTACTTAGACAAGTCAGCATGCTGAATGTTCCCTGAATACCTGCTGCACATTCTCTTACAGTCTGCTGCAATAAATGGGGCTTGAATAGTTTATTTTAGTCTGTAGTTTCTCTGATGCCTACCAACAGAAGTGCATGAAGTTCTATTTTATTTCCTGTTGTCGGCATAATGTAACATGACATATCCTAATGTTAAAGGCATAAAGTAATAAAAAGCTACTGCAATACAGACAGGGTAACCTCCTACATGGATATAATCGAACAGATGCAAGCTTACTCTGCCCAGCCTTAAACCAGTGGGACACAAGCCAACTAGTCAGGAAACCACATAAATGTGTCAGTACAGAGGTTTCGGCAGCAGTTCAGGGGCTGCAAATCAGAACCAGCTTTTGTCTGTCAGGACTGCGGTGAGGCAAATCAATCTTAACTCTGTAAACATGTTGCTGTCATTACTGTGTCTGCATGTATTTATTTTCCTTACTTGCACGCACCCTACATTTTATTTTGTTCATGTTTATTTCCTTACTCCATGGCTTAAATCAGATACCTGATGAAAATAATCATCCATAACTTTAAAATACAATGTCACAGTGAAACAAATGTAAAGTCTATGAAATCTTATGAATTACTTTCCATTAAAAAAGAACAGTGATCTTCTTTCCAACATTGCCATAACATTAGCTTGCTCTTTGCCTCATCTCTAGCACAGTAAGGAATCAAGTAAATTGATAATATGCTAACTGCCATCCTCCATAAATATATTCTGAAATATTCCCACTAAGAAATGCCACTTTCAAAGTTACAGAATTAAGAGAATTGTAACCCCTTTTCCATGCATTGTTTTTGTTTTGTTGTTTGTGGGCTTTTTAAAATATCTGTCTACAGTTGTAATATAAATAAGAGCATTTGAAAATATTTCAGTATAATTCCTTGCAAAAAGATGTGCAGGCTAACACATTATCCTCCCATAAGAAAAGTTAGTGAATGTGACTTTTTAAAATCCCTTTTTTTTTCATCTGTGGGATTTTTCTATTAAAAAAAAAAAAAGTTTAGAAAAAAGAATTTTTCTAAAAGTAAAATGCCAGTTCATAATTCTTGCTGTTTGCTACTTCTAATTCCTTTTCACTTCCCTCTCTGCTAACTACGTCAAGAGCTCAAACCAACGTATCCATGTGGCCTTAATACGTTCTCCACTACCTCTCCTTCACCTGTATCAGACTCTCACTTTTATCCTTTAAAGATAGCACTTGTCCCAGTAATTTCATGTACTGTTACCACCCACTATTACTTAGAACCAGCTGTTCCTTTTTCTCTTTCTTCACTTTTTTTCTCTTGCTTTTCTGCACATTATAATAATGGTCAGAGCAAAAGCAAAGTAAAAGTTCAGCTGCTTTTGTCAGTTTTCTGTCTCACACAATGTCTTTTTGACTCTTCCCTTCACACTCTTACCTTTTGTCAGTACCTCATTGTCTACATTTAGCCTGTATCCAGGGCTAAACTTTATAACTCAGTGACCCCTCCCCAGCAAAGAAGGGGAATCAGGAAAAAGAGAAACCCAAAGGTTGAAAGGAAAATTAATTTAATCAAACAGGCAAACTAAACCAAATACAAATACTAAGTATAAAAAGCTATTCTCAGCCCAGTGTATGTACAGCAGTTAAAATAAACAGGGAAGTAGCCAGGGAAAGCCAAACTCTCATCCTCAGCAAACTTCCCCCTTTGTACTGAGTGTGATGTTTATGGTATGAGATAAACCTGTGAGTCAGCAGCCCCATCGTTTGCCCCCACCCTGCTTAAGTTCCTGGTTGACTCAAATGGCCTGTATATCATGGCTGGCCTATGATGCTATCGTAGTATAAACCACAACACCCAGTGGTCTACTCTTCATTCATCTTTCAGAGGAGCCAAAGACTGTACCTTTTCACCTTCTCCTTATTCATCCCACTCTGTGAATCCTCTGCCTGAGATTCATAAAACATAGTCTTCTGTTCATTTGTTTGACTAATCCTAGATTTTCTTGTCCTGTTTTTGTATCACTCTTAAATTGCCATGAGCCCAACTCTTCTTTGATTCAGTCATTCATTCTCTAATCCAGTCAAATTCTCTGCTTCCGAAGATGTGAACACACTCTAATATACTTCGTCAGGTTTATAATCTGGCTCTCACCATGACTCACTTTGAGATGACAGTCCATAACAGATTTGAGTCTTTCAGGGACAAAGTCTTCCATTAAGTGGACAAGTGATAAATAAGCAAGGGTTACACATTACCAACTGGTAAGTGCTAAACTCATCAAAACTAAGGAAAAGCAGCTGCTGAGCTGCTCACTCAGTGGTAGTTTGTCACCCTTCCTCATTGCAAGGACATTGTTCCCATAAATGACAGAGGTTCCCACAAAAAACTTGGTCCATCGCTTTTGCCTCATTTTAACCACAGGCTAGAAGCTGACTAAGAATAATGCCTGCATTTTTTCCTCTTCTGTAAAAGCATGTAAGAAATTCCAATTTCTGATAGTCTTCCACTCATTTCACAGCAAATCTAGAAGCTGGGTTTTGATACCAAGTTCACTGCTGTAAAATGAAATTAATTAGTTAAAGGAAATGTAACTTAAAAGCAGTAAAGAACACAAGTGTAGGTGAGAGAACTATGCTTACAGAGGTTCTCTTTGCACACTTGAAGATTCTGCAACCAAAACTCTTTGCAGAAAATTCTTTGCAGAATTTTGTTTGGAGATAGAGGCCAGTTGGATTCAGCAGGGAAAAGCATATATAGCATACTTTGACGTAGGAATAATTTAATCCTGAATAGTCATTTTTCAACCTGCTCAGCTGTTCTAGGGAGAAAAATCATAAAGGTTTGTTCTCTGTCCCTAGTATGCTATTACATATGTACAGGCATGTATTCTGGGATCATCAAATCAATTGAAATAAAATACTAATTTTGTTGGGACACAGCTGCACTATATGTACAACAGACAGAGAACTGGTGTTTTTTTTCACCTGTAGGAAGCTCCTGCTGCAATAAAACATCTGTAGTCTAAATAAAGATCTTAGAAATAAGAAGGAAAATAAAAATCAATCCCTTCCACTCCAAATGTGACTTTTGGAGACAATTTGTAATGTTCTAAGGGCTCCTTTTAACACCCTGGCTCTCCTGGTTGTGTTGCTCAGATTCCCCACAATCATGCTCTCATTTACAGACCTGACATGACCGATTTCACCAGAGAAGTTATGCGTTATTGGATGGCAGGAGATAAATCCATCAAAGGGTGTAACAAATAAATAAGAACTTGTTTGAAAGGTGGCATTATCCTGCTATTTCTATCAGAAAGTGTGAGCAAATAGCCCAGAGTTTACCGTATTTATAAAGAGGAAGAGTGTTTGGGAATACTTTTTTTTTTTAAACTCTTTTTTAAGGTTGTCTCTTTAATCTAGAGTTGCAGCAGTGGTTTTGGGGTGTTTTTTTATTAAATGGTAGGTTTTATCAGGAATACAGTAAAACATTTTACCAAGTTATCTTCTTCACATAAGTCACTTGAAACTAGAAGGCTGGAAATTCTTTTCCGCTCTAGTATCCGCAGTCACAAATGGATGGCAGCTTCACTCTTGTTGCCTCTCCCCTGCAGAACAGGTATATAAGAATATGTATATTGCCATACAGAGAGCACACATACATTAGGCAAACTATTTTCTTTATCTTTTTTTTTCAATAGGTGCTTCATTATATGTTCTAAATATTTTTGCCTATATACGCTATAAGAGTAACTCAGTGTAAATACACAGGATAGTATCATATCTAGTAAATGCAAATTTCAGAAGTAACAACTAAACAATGATGCAGATTATCTTTAAGATGGCTGTTTATTACATTAACTTTAAAATACTCTGCTAGGCTTTTGTCCAGACAGTTTGAAATAGTACTTTATTTCCCCAAAGATTTTGTTTCTCTATAAGAGGCTCAACACACTCCCCTGCACCCCAAGCAAACCAAGTCTACTTTAGCACAAACTATGCTGTGCTTATCATAGAACAATTTTCTCTTTCTATACTTAGGATTCATATACCTTGCCTTGTCCTAATGACAAACTGTCTTGGTTTTGCTGGGACAAACATGGGCTGTAGGCTATTAGCAGCTCTGAGTCAGCCAGGACAGCTGACTTGATCTGACTCATAGCTGTATCCCATGATGTGAGCTTCACACTCATTATAAGGGAGGAAGTTCAGTAGAGCTTCCTGTTTTGGCTCCTCCTCACCTTTATCCAGTTCTTGAGGCATGCTTTTTGGGGATTGTGGCTGATGCATTTTTGTTCTGTGGTGAGTATAGCTGTATATTTCTTGTATTGGCATATGTTTTAACTTGGCAGGTTTATTGAATTGTTTTCATTTCAACCTGTGGGTCTTTCCTCCTTTTCTGTTTCCTTTCACAGATGGGGAGAGGTCATCAAGTTTATAGTTTAGCCCCAGATACAAGTTGCCTATTAGGCACAAGCCTATCAATACACATTGTTGATAAATCGTTATGTCACTGATGTTTCTTTTGAACCACATCCTTGTGCGGAAAAACTGCAAATAATGTTAACACTGAAAATTTGGTCTTTCTGGAACTCTTAGTGGTCAACTGCTGTATGTTTCTTCAGGAACATACTGTCACTATCTGATATTGGAGAATTATTTTTGACCACATTCTCCTTCTGGGTGGAGTATATCGGTATCACTGAGACATAAAAATGAGTGCAGTTTGTTGTAAAGGGCTTATAATTGTTGCCTCTACAGCTTGTGTAGAGGAAGCGCTTCTGAAATGCCATGGAGTAATTGGAGTAGTGCTTGTAATGTGATTATAGAATCATAGAAACACCTGGTTGGAAAAGACCATAAGACCACTGAATCTAACCAGAACCCAACATCTCCTGGTGCACAGCTGTTAGATCATGTCCCTAGGCCCTTCAGCCAAACACCTTTTAAACATCTTCAGGGGTAGTGATTCCATCTCCCTGGGCCATCTGTTCCAGTTTCCCATGAGCCTTTCCATGAAGAAATTTTTTCTAACAGCTAATCTAAATGTCCCCTGGTGGAACTTGAGGCCATTTCCTTTTGGTCTTGAATATCTTTAGAGAGGGAGACTCCACAACCCCCTGGGCAGCCTGTTCCAGTGTTCTGTCACCCTCACAGTGAAATAATTTTTCCTCCTATTTCCATGGAACTTCCTATGCCTCAACTTCCACCCATTACCCCTTGTCCTGTCACTGGGCATCACCCAATGCACTGGCTTCCAGAAAGACAGATTATACTGCTTACATATAGGTTCTATGTGAACTTATTTATAATGATGTTATATATAATATTACATAATGTCTGGATGACTAGAAAAACTATAGCTATGAGGGACAACTCTGATGAAATTCTGAACCCACTTGTTGCTATATTGATAATGGATGTGGAGAAGCCAAATAGTATCAAAGCTGTGTGTTTTGGTGGCTTTTACAGTTGTAATAGGGATGAAAAATGACAGTTAGGGGAAAATTCTCCTGCAAAATAGGGATCTTTCAAGTTACTTGTGTAGGAGTGTTCTGGGTAACAACACAAAATATTCAATAAGCTATACTTGAACATTAAAAGCTTTAAAAAGTAATTTGAGTCCTTATGTAAATTTCTTAAGGTCCATCTTCCTATGGTCTTCAAATCTGTCAGTGATCATGGTTGTGCTCCATTCTTCTTTTATCTTTTGACCACAAAGACTTCAGATGATATACTATGCCCTTGAAGTTTCAAACAGTATTTTATTTTACAGAAAAATGGGGGGAAATATAAACAAATGTCATTATATTTTGTTTTCTTTATTCTGTTCTCTTTAGCTGCTCTAGTAGAATGAATATTGAACTAGTCTTGAGTGCTGTTTCCTATATTATATCTTATAAATCATTTTAGGAAAAAAAAATCTCTGGTTTTTTCCCCTAGGAAAACTATTGACTGATTTCAAAAGCTCTATGCGCAGTTCTTATCAGGAAAGCAGGAGGTCTTCAAGACAGGTAGGACTTCTTGTGTGTGTAAATGAGTAATTAACAGACACAGATACCTATACCGTCTTCCACAAAAGAAATAAAAGTCGTATTTTTAAGAGACATAGCTAGCATTCAATTCTGTTGCTGTCTGGATAATGTCTGACAAGAGGAGACAGTGCGTATCTACTTAATGTTAAAAGTGAAGAGGTGAAAATAACCCTGCACCTAATCCCATCAGTTACCTGAAGATAAATAAGATGAGAGCCTGAGAATAACTTCCTGCAGCACCATTCGATTTATAGCAATGATAGGTTTTGTTGAAACAATAGCAGGTTTTAGAAGGTTGACAGAAGTGTGACTTTGTTGACATGCTTTTATATTCAGTGAGGAATATTCATGTCTGAAGGTTTGCATCACTGATTATTGTGTGAATGTGGTTATCTGTCTCACAGGTACTTGTGGAAGCTAAGCAGTAATCCCCAGGAAATACCATTGTTTTTATTTAATTAACAATTTTTATTAAGTCTTGTAACCAACTTTGTGCCCATATGGACTTTAAGCCTTCTCAAAGAAATACAATTTTGCATTATTTATACACGTTAATGAAGCCCTTGGCCCAGAAGTCTTTTGTATGTGAATGGATTTCTCTACCCACATGCCCAGATTTATCCCCCAGTTTTTGGATTCTGGCCAGAAATATTCTCCATTCATGAAGGTGGTGAAGATACTTTTTAATAACATCCACCATAAATTTGGGATAAATTATTTTAATCTTCTGCAATTTCCAGTATAAAGCTTGTGATTGATATATGCGTGCATGCAGTGACATTAAGGCACTGCACACTGTATCCAGATCTTGTGAACTCCATGAATTGTTAATTAAATAATTTACTATTTGAATTTTAGACTGGGCAATATTTTCTTTGGTTAGGACAGCAGTTTTCTGATTAATGTTTTTAATTTTAAGCAATGTCTAATATACACAATAATAAAAGCGACAGTTCAGCTTATAATGAGTTAAGGGTGTTTCTGAGAATACTCAAGAGGTTTTTAAGAGACTTCTAAAGTTTATGTTTACAGAACAGAAGCTCACAAATTAACTCAAATACATTTTTCTTGTCTTCTCCTATATTTGCACGTCTCTGGCTTTAATAATGCCAACATCGCATTTATGAATAGTGCTTGCACTTTCAAGGCTGTATTCCAGTTAAAATACTAAAATAACATTAAAAGAGTAAAATAATATTTGCAATTGACTGCCATTATAGGAGAAAAGCAACACATGCAAGGTTATTAATAGTATATAATCATGGAAGTTAATAACAAGAATAATCTATACTGTGGGGGGAGGAATATAACCAATACATCCACACTACCCCTTTTAACTCCCAGAGCTTTGATATATGTCCATGGTACTGCTGCTCATGCACCAAATCCAAAGGTGCCTGTTTGGCCCTGGTTTCCCCCTTTCTCTATTGACCTGCTGTCCTGCACTGGAGAAGGAGCAGGGGTCTTTTTTGCCCTTTTGCAACAGTCTTTAAGTGATGTGTAGGATCTTGTTGTGAGGTGCAGCATAGCATTGTCTTCAAGTATTTATCCTGGCCACACTGTCCAGTTCAAAGAAGAGAGAGATTAATCTCCTGCAGTAAAAAGAAGCTAAAACCAGTTGTCCAATAATTATTCTGTTTAATACAGTTAGGTTCACAAAACCAGCTTTTCAGACACTAGTCCTTTCTCAGCAGAGTTCACAGGCAGTGTCACAAAACAATAGCCTGTGTCAGTAGAGATTGTACCTTCTGACAGTAAATGCATTAACTGTAGGGTGAACAGCAGCTTCCATCCCCATGCAGAGGTAAACACAAATAAACCCCCACTGTGTTTTTTCTACTTTCCCTGGCTGACCTCCACTGTTGTAGCTGAGCTCTCCTCTTGTGATATTTGCCAAGTTATATAAAAAAGATGTGCCTTCTGGCTGAAACGATAAAACATAAAGCCTATTCTCAGGCTGTGGAAGTCTGATGGTTGTGAAACAGCTGGTGGTCTGTCACTGGGCTCCAAAAGGAAGTCTGAAAGATGGAATTGGTGTTATGGCTAGGAGCTTAGGTTTTGGGGTTTCCTCTCCTTTAGAGCAATGTATAGATATTATGATGATGATGATGATGATGATGATGATGTATAGATATAGATATTACAGAAAGAGTGATTGCACATTGGAATGGGCTGCCTGGGGAGGTGGTGGAGTCGCCATCACTGGAGGTTTTCAGGAGGAGACTTGATGGGGTGCTTGGTGCCGTGGGTTAGTTGTTTGGGTGGTGTTTGATTGGTTGATGGGTTGGACGCGGTGATCTTGAAGGTCTCTTCCAACCTGGTTTATTCTATGTATTCTATGTATTCTAAGTTTCTGTCAGATCTATGTATTATATCTACAATGTAGATTTTCTGAATCAGTATGTGTTTAAGAACACAGATTATTTCTTGGAGTGGAACGTTAGAATTGGGTGTTTCCTAGTAATTAAAAGTGGCATTTAACAGAGAAAGGGGGCAATATATTAGAACTTAGCTTTTTAGATATCTGGTATCTGAGGTAGCCTATGCTGCAAATGACTGATCCTACTTGGGGGAGGGGGGTAGAAGAGGAAGAAATTTACTGGGAAAGAAATGGCGTGTAGAGTGCAACTTGATATGAAGATAATAGAAAATGGAATTCTGTGATGCAACCAGCAAGTGGTGAGAAAAATAAAAAGTTCTACTTTCTGAAATAGGAGAGAGCTGTAAAAATTTGAGTGCATCTTAAATGTTACACTTGCTATTTTTGTTTAGTCAGCATAACATGGCTGGTAAACAGTCTCTACAAGTCACTTGATCTGCAGATACACAGAAGGACATGGGGATCCTATATGGAATATATATGAAATGCAAATACCTGTTTAACATTGTGACCTGCAAAATCCCTTTTCAGCCAAGTCAAATTCTGCAGAAACTTCAGTTCTCTTGAGTTTTCTGGTTTCATTTGGGGATTTATTTGTGATATTCCCAACCTTTAGATGTGACATGCTTAACAATCTTAAAACTTGCTTATTCTCCATGTATCTCTAGAAAAAGTTTAATCCAGTGGGTAAACTCAAACCTCAAAATGCAGGTACAGCTGCATCTTTTGTTCAGGGGAGTAATTTCATGATTTGCACATCAGTTTCCTAAGGATAATTGAACTTTAGTTAATCTGTTTCAAAGTTTTATTAGGAACTCACCCATTTTCACATAGGAAAGTGTTGCTACGAATACACTTTTAAGTAGGAGAGAACCTTAAAGCATCACACTGGATTAAGGATTTTCCAATAATATTCTTCCTTTATGGATTGTATGTATTATCATAGTACATCTTGAGAGAGCATGAGTAGGGTTAGGTAATGGGGTCTCTTTCTTCTACCTCGCTGTCTGACTTCATGGACATCTGAGAGTGGCTTATTCTGAGACTCTCTCTTTCCATCCAGCAACTTAAAAGTAGCTAAGAATTTCAACAGTTCCCAGGCAGAGGCTAAAAGATAAATGTATAGATGGTACATTCACAAAAGTAATTCCCAGTAATATTTTTAATCATCCTGTCTAAAAGAAAATAGAAGGGGTTTGGGGTTGTTTTTTTGGTGTTTGTTTGTGGGTTTGGTTTGGTTTGTGGTGGTGGTTGGTTTTTTGGGTTTTTTTAAGCAAACAGTTGGGTATTTTCTACAATTCTTGGATTTTTGTAATGGAAAAAAACACTCAGACTGAATGCCTTGTTGGTCCTGTTTGTATTGTGTTTGCAGCCATTTAACTTGGGGGTCTTGTATTTAATTTATAAAAGAATCTATAATATGATGCATTCCCAGGTTTCTAGCTTCATAGGTGTCATCTAGCTGAAATAGTACAGTAACTATTACAGTTCTACAGATGTATTTCAGGAATTATCTACAGTGTGGGTTATAGAAGATTTCTACAATGCAGGAAATTAAAACCAAAAGAAGGGGAATTCCATGTGTATGTAGAAAATTCTCCTTGTTTCCTTAAAATATTCTTAAGCTGACTTCACTAGTAAAATTGTCGAGGTGAATGTTCATATCCATATTGCGTGCTGTTACTTTTCAAATTAGTAAATACATATGCTTTATAAAATAACATATATGTAGTGCTGGGCAGTTGTAACACTGGCTGGAAAATATTATTTTCATGTACTCTGCACTTGGGGAACGAAACCGGCTAAAAGCCCCATGTAGCGGGCCTGACACCCTCACCAAAAAAGTGAGGCTTCCATAGCTTTGCGTGCCCTGTGAGCAAGAGCTGCCGCAGGCCCTGGGCGGCTTGGCGGGGCGGGCCCAGGATCGGGGCGGGCCAGGAGGTGGGCGGTGGAGATCCGCGGCGGGCTCTGCTGGTGCCTCGCAGAGCGTACTGCTGGGTTTTGGAGGGCTGCGGAGCTGCAGCCCGGGAAGGAAAGGTGGGCTCAGTGTTGGTGCCCTTGCACTCCCGCGTCACGGTTCCGGGCATCCCCGCGCTATCAAAATCCAGGAGCTGTCGCAGCGGAGAGTAGCGTGCGGCACAGCGAGGAGCCTCCTGCCGTCCCTGCAGCCCTGTGTCGCTGCTGCGCCGCATACAGCCGGCGGGGCCAAGCTCTCTGCGGGCGCTGCTTTAGCGCTGAGGGTGTTTGCCTCCGTGCGTTGCTCATCTGAAGTCACGCATGCTTAAGCTTGAAAACACCGAGTTAGATACTTTTCTAGCTAAAACTGGCAAAACTACTGGACTGTTGCAGATAGGATTGTGCAAAGTCCTGGGAAGACTGTAGTCACTACATTATTCTGCCCTGTGTTTCTACTTAAGGTCACTAACAATGTAGACGAGACATCTGCAGGGAATATTCAGTTTTTGCAGTGTAGAGCTTGGCATATTAAGTTATATAACAAATGAGAGGAGAGAGGACATGCTCTGCTGCAGGAGGGTGTGAATAGGAGGGTCTGGAATGCTTAAAGCTGTGTGTTCCTCTCAGCAGTCCATCGTACAGTATGAGATGCCGTCTGCAGAGACGACGGGCAGGCAGTTAAGGCAGTATATGTCCTGACATACACCCTCCTGACATACACTGCCTTAACTGCCTGCCTGATGTCTCTGCAGACAGCATCTCATATTGTACATAAATGTCTCAGGAAGACTGAACACGAGGCAATCATCAAAGCCCTTCAAGTATTTCCAGAGGGAAATGCTAATAGGTAGACAAAAACATTATGTGAAGTATAGCTGAAAATAAGCATGTTTTATCAAGAGAGTCATAATAATGATTTGCATCTGTATAAATTGTAGCCAGTTTAAACACACATGAACAGAATGAACTTCGATTGTTGTGAATACAGAACACGTTCTCATTTATATTACTTGATTGAAAATCATTATTACTTGGTCTATAATTGCCATAATTTATCACATTGTTAAGATTTGCTAGTAATATGGTGCTATTTGTCTACAGTTCGACTCTAATTGCACAAAATTAATTATTCACTTTGCTCAATTGCTAATTGCCTTTAACATACACTTAAATATGAAAATACCATTGCAAAAAGAATAGAAAAATAAGTTTCTTATATCAGTTTTAACTGTGCTTTCTTAGAACAAGGGAGTAAAACAGTGGATCATGACTTTGTAAATGATGGAAAAATTCCAATGCTTAGTTTCTGTGCACTCAAGTGCGCTTCAGAGCTCTGTAATCTGGTAAATTGCAGTGTATGAGGTATTACATAGGAAGAATAAACAAACATATCCAGTTTGAAATATCAATAATCTTACTGTTTGAAAACAGTTTTTATTGTCTTGAGATTGAAAGAGGGAAGGCCCCAACCCTGGCACAACACTCTTTACTAATAAACGACTGGTTTATGGCACAGTCAGCTCCATGATTTTGCCCTTTCATCTGAACAGGTCTTGTGCAGCTATAGAGAAAGCAAAACACTTCATACTTGATCAGTGCATCAGCATGAAGAAATAAGAGTTTGTACAATTTAACTTCAAATTACAGCTTTAAACACAATTTATAACACCGTGCTTAGAGTCAAGTAATAGTCTAAGCAGAAGAAAATTATAGCACCAAAACAGGAATTGTTTTCCTGAAATCAACTATCCCTAGAACTCAGAAGTGTTTCACAATCAGGTAATCCTTATCACAGTATAACTAAGGTTGGAAGAGACCCCAAGGATCAAGTCCAACCTGTCTCCACAGACCTCATGACTAGACCATGGCACCAAGTGCCACGTCCAGTCTCCTCTTGAACACCTCCAGGGACGGTGACTCCACCACCTCCCTGGGCAGCCCATTCCAATGAAATACTGATATATCTACTGAAATACTCACAATATCTATTATAACAAATACCTGTTACTAGTGGTGCATATGTATGCATATATTTCTGGATCTGCAGCTTGGGGTAAGCTTGGGTGTCTATCCAGTCTAGCTTTAGTATAATTAGGTTACATTACATGTCTTGGGTATTACTAAGAAAGTCTGATGGGGGGGGGGGGGTGTGTGGAAGACAAAGTTGGGGTTCTTCATTAGCTTAATTTTTTTATTTTTAATGAATATATATTTTCTAATAAGTGTTTTGAGAGCAAAACTAATTGGAGAAAATACTTTAATGAATTTATAAATGGACAAGAACAAACTCAACCTCAAAGATGGCTGCAGCTTGCTTAGGATTCAGAATGCCATCCCATTTTCATTCTCAATATGAATTGAGATTGTATTGTGCACTACCTAAATGATTTTCCTCAGCTTTTTAAAAGGCAGTATGTATTAATATTTTAAACTGAAGTAATTGCTTCTTGTTCAGCAATGGGTTTCATTTATGAGTGTTTATCCCTAGCAAATGGAAAGTATGGTTAATCTATGTTAAAAATGGATTCTTTAAATAGCTCTAATTACATTCTGTTTATATTTGTATGTTTTAGACACTTAAGATTTAATCAGTAGCAGTTCTAACAAACCATAATGGTTTTAAATTATTGTTATTGATGGTTCAATGAGAAAATAAATGAATTTTCTACTATAATACATGGTAAATAAAAGATGGACCAACATGAAAAAGATAAATTATATATTCTATAATTTGATTTTTATATTAGAAACAGACAGAATGGAAGGAAACACACACCAAAAAAAAAAAAAAAAAAGGAATGCAACAACTTCAATTTCTCATTTCACTTATACAGATTCCTTATGTTTGTTAGTCTGAATCAAACATTTTTCATGTTTGTTAGTCTGAATCAAAAGTTTATGGTATTGGTCTGTTAACTTCATTATGCACCAATTGTAACAGTTTGTTACTAGGTACTGGCACTTTTAAATGCTATGCACTCCACATTGTATCTTTGAAGCTAGATTTTCAGCGTCAAATGAAATTACTATTAGCAATGATGCAATATTGAAGAGATCAGGTACAAATTATTACAGAAGCCTCTATTTTACTGTCTTGCATAAACATCACACAAGTAAGGAAATGAGTTCTCGGATAAACAGAACTGTTCACATCGAAAGAAAGATGTGGTGTAAAGTACATAGTAGAAGGAAATGGCAATCTTAAATCTTCCTTTAGCTCAACCTATCTGGATAATGTTTAAGAACTGACTGAAAAGTAATTCTTAGGCTGAATATCTTATGAAATATAGGTGTGTTTTTTAAGGTGACCTAATTATAAAAATATTTTCACATCAAATACTTTAAAGTGCAGTATTAAAATACACCAAATGCTGAAAGGAAAGAAAGTCTCAATTCTTTTAACCAAAAAGTAATGAGTCCAAAATTAAAATGAGTCTGGATTATGTTGGTGTTCTATATCTGTAGATGTTCAGGATAGAGTTCTGTTCTTCAGGGTAATGCTGCAACTGAAACCTGGTTACTTAAACACATGGAGTCAGATTCTCTGGTTGGCTTTGCAGTGTTCTTGTGATTTCTGGAAACAGGTTAGAGGCTATTTCAGTATCTGTTTGTCTGGCGTTGCTCCAAAAGGTTGGGCTGTTCAGGATTATCAGAATATCCTGCCAAGAAATGCCTGACATGCTATGTGTGATCCCAGGAAGATGAGGATGAGTAGGCATGGTGTGCCAGCTCCAGATCAACAGAATTCTTCCATAAGGGGAGTCAGCAGAGTTGTATTTCCATTTTTTTAAATATTTCATGCCTTTTTTTAATATATGTAACTGAATTCTATCAGTCTAAAAACGGGCAGCGGTGCTATGCATTTGTTAAATGCTTTCAACCAATTTTCTGTTGACAGTCCTGCAGACACTTTGCAGAGTTGTGCATTTCCATCTGTTTTTCTCCCACCTCCTCGATACCTTTGAAACACGAGCGCTTCAGCTAAATTTAACAGGGGCTAGAGGTCTCAAAAATAATTATGTTCTCACAAGGTCCATGAAAAGAGAACACTAAAATCTCTGAGTGCCCTGATAGTAAGAAAACTGACAACAGGAGATCAATCCTAGTTAGATACTGGAGAACTGTGTTGGGTGGGAAGCATTGGAAACATCTTAACTGTAGGAAACCTTCAGAATTTGCACCTTCTTAAACAGCTAAATCAGCTACAAGTCAGTTTGGGTTTTTTTCTGGTACTTCATAGTTAGTATTTTAAGAACAGGTAGAGGAAAGGAGTATCTCTGAATTAGTTAATGGTTAACGCTAGGCTCTTCAGTGGTTACATTGAGAACATTCTTTGAAATATGCACTCTTACAATCTGTAGAATCATTCTGCTTCTATTGTAGTTACACTGTGTACTCAGACATTAAATGGAATAGCTCCTTTCTCCCTGTTAAGCTTATTTAATTGGAAAAAATTAACAAGGTTTAATAAAATCTAGCTTCGAATTAACTGATTAAAGCTGAGACTCTAAATATATGCCATTTCCCTCTGTGGTTCAGATAATCTTCTTTTCTTATCAGATCTGAAGTTGTTCAAGGCCTTACAGAGATTTCCAAGCTACTAGCAGAATATAAAATTAATTTACGCAAATCTATTTTTATTTAATTTCCCCTAATAAAATTACAAGGTTCTGATTGTCAAGTAAGGGTTTGCCGTTGTGTATATGAATAATCTCAGTTTTCTTACTGCAAGTTGTCTGTGGCAGGGAATCATCTCCTGTTAAAAGTACTGTCAGAAGGTTAAATAATGTAGGTTTAGATATTTAGGGCTTTCTTATTATCTCACAGAAAAGATTAAAAGGCAGTAGTACTGAAATCATTACACTGTGTCCTCTTAGCCTGTTGGCAGAGTGATTTTTACTTACTATGAAGAAAAAAGATTCCCTTACAAAGATTACAATGGTTGTACAGCTGGTAGAGCTCAGCTTTGCTCATGTAAATATTCATGGAAGACTACAACATTGTGTATGCTGCTTAAATTTAGTTTTGAATCTGATTTCCGGATATGTAAAATAGATGCCAACATCTCCCAAATGTGAAAGCCTCAACTGTGCTCAAATGCGGTTTCAGAAATTCCTTCATCTTTTAGACCTCAGATGTTTTTCTGTAATAGTGAAAGTAAAAGCTTCCAAACTTTAAAGCCAGACATGGAATGTGAAAGGTTTGGCCAGGGAGACGTTGGCCAATAAAATGGTGGAAGCTAACCTAGTCTCTGGAAAACTAGAACAGCATAAAAATAGGACAAATCTATGGAATCAGAAGTGACTATTAATGGCTTCTACTGGAGGCAGAGTGTTAGACTGGGTCAAGCATTGTTCTAACACATTGTGCCTGATTTTATATGATGCTTCCTGGTAAGTATCTCAAAGTCTGTTGTTTTTCATTTTGCTTCCTGAATAACTAGTGACATACATTCCAGATATCCTTACAGAAGATGAAATCAGGAATTTAAACCTATTGTGAATGCCTTAAACAACAGTTTTTCATTATTTGAGATGTGGTCTTTATAAAGCTGTTCATGTTGTAACTGTTCAGTGTTGTGCAAATAGTTGATAGCCTCATAAAAAGGAAAAACTGATTGGTATTGAATTGAGATGTTTGGTTTGACTTAAGTCCTTGCTGGACAGTTGCTCTTGATTGTCAAAGCCATACAATCCTTTCTTAGAAATTTTCTATTGAACATTGGGTCAAGTACCCTGCTATAGGTAATATTTGTTTTTCCAACAAAGCCAAGGTATAGTCTTTAAAGCCTTAGAGGAAGCATAGCAGTCATTGGACACTACTCAGGAAAAAATATAAAGTCTTGATTAAAATTAAAGGCCTGAACCCTGGGAAATGTATCAAGAGAAAAATTCCTTGAATCTTCTGATAATAGGAAGGCATGCTAGTGGCCTCATGGAAAAAAAAGATGTGACAAAGAACTTGCAGCTTGAGTCATGTATACCTTTGAGCCTATTTTCTGTGAACAGAAAATAGCCTGTTAACAGGCTAAAATTAACAGATACCATACTTGACTATTCCTCTGTGTACTTGTATCCCTGCCTAGATGAGGTTTAGTATATTTATTTATTTATTTTAAGTGATGATTGCTTTTTTCACCTTTATTTACTTAAAACAAACTCTGTACCCAAGGTCATATTTCAAAGTTTCTCCTCTGTGCCATTGGCCTTAATGACCAATGCTCATGGATTCTGTATTGAGTCATGTGATGACACCTTCCCATACTGATGTTTCTTGAGCCCATGTTGGAAGATACATTAGTTCACTATAGATTTCACACAGAAGATCAAATAGATTTAAATTTATTCATACGCCCTATGAATCTGGTGGTGTTTTTCTCTTTTGTTTTGCAAATATGATATTTGCTTTCCAGTCCCCCAGCTTGAATAGATTTTGCACTTCAAGAAAAGCAGAGGAAAACAAAACAGTACCCCTTACCACTTAGTTCTGATGCTTCCTTTTTTGTTTTGTTTTTGTTGCTGCTCTTTTAGTTTGCTCCGCCATAGAATCAAGTCTTTCATCACTGAGATATGTTTCTAACAACTCCTCATTTTGGCTGAACAGACTCTGCCAGAATTATTTGCCTTTTAAAATAGTTAATTGCATAAAGTTAGTATTTCTTGCCATATTTGCTTGCATTCATCAAATTCAGAGTGAAAAATGTTATAAGACAAAGACTTATTTTAGCATTTTAGAAAGCTGTTCGGATAGTGCATCGGTAACATCTCAGCAGGTGAAGGTCCCATATGATTCCACCATTCAAGAGAACTTCTTTCATATGTGAATAATTCTAAAACCCATTTAATCCACCACATTATGGTGGTCAATTTGGGGCATCTGTGCTGATGAAAATTACTTTTGATTGTGCCTAAATGGCTTTTACATGCACTACTCCATGTAGGTTTATTCTCCAGTTCAAAGAGAGGTAAAATAGAGTCCATTTTCTGGATAGGGCTTTTTTCTTGGCTAGTTAATCAGCATTTCTGTGTCTTCTGTTGAATTAGCTGGCTTGTAATAGCCAATTTAGAAATATTCCTAAATGGTTCTTGATGTTTAGCTTTTAAAAATTAGATCAGTGGCATTTTTTTTATTAGTTTTTCTGTGGTACATATTAACATGTAGCTTTGCTTTAATAAACAATCCATTGTATGCATGTTGCCTCAAATAAGCATGTGCAGAAAACTTATTCACTGGCCAGATTATTTGTTAGATCCTGTATTAGAAATGGGCTGCATGAGGAGATTGTTCTGCAAGGGCAGTGTCCATTAGACCTTACATTGTTCCTCACTTCCTAAACTCTAAAATTCACCATTCCAACTGGTTTTCAGTGTGCCAGCCATCTGGGTGTGAACTGAATTGCTTTCTCAGCCAAAAGCTAAATTATAAAATGACTGTTAGGATTAAACCCTGGGTGACTACCTGATAGAATCATGCAGTCTGTCTTAACTGATGGATTTAGCTGATATCACTCAAAAAAGGGAAAGGGGGTAAGGGTGGAGAGGCGAAGGTAGATTTAAGTTTAATTTCCAGGTTTAGTTATCTAGTAGTAATTCTCACACTCTTCCACTAGAAGATTCTTACAGTCTCTCAGGCTTCTAAACAAATCATTGTTCTGATTGCCACTATGTAGGAACTGAAAAGAGAGAAAAAAGAGTTGGTGATGCCTCTTAGAAACACAGTAGAAGAACTGATAGTGCTATGTCACTCTTCAGTTAATATTTTAGGTATTAAGATACTAAGTATTGCAAATTAATTATCTGTGCGTTCAATTGTTCCAGAAATTTTAAGCTGACTTTAAAGATGAACATTTTATGATGTAATGACATCTAGATGGTGTGAAGAAAAAAAAAAATCATGGAAATGCTAGCTTTGAGGAAAAGATGAAATACAAAAATGCTCAGACAAGTATAGAGGGATAATAAGGCAATCAAAAATAGAAGGTGGAGTAGGTGTTCATGTTTAAAACTGAAAATTTACTTCCAAGAATGCCAATAGAAAATGAAGCCTTAAGGGCATGTCTTGTTTAAACTAAATTCAGAAAGTAAGCTTCAAAGAAGGTTTTTAGACATCTGCAGATCAGAAATTTTCTCCTGAAAACAGGTTAAGAGCCAGTCTCAGTTCAGAAAACTTATTACTAATATAAAATTATGCAATCCGTTATTAAATTAAATTATCCCAAGGTAATATATCCCAAAGACAACATAAAGTTGTCCAAGTCAGAAATCAGATTCATCTACTGGCTGGTTTGCAACAGCTGGCTTTTTGCTTTTTCTCTTTTAAAGTATAAGCTCATATCTGATAGTCTTTTTATCTCTAAGGTGTCTGTCATCTTACTTCCTTGTACTGTAATTAAGGGAAGGTGGGTAATACTGTCCCAACAATTGTGCCTTATAATTACTAAGGTAATAAGTGTGTTATTACATCTCTTAATATAGTCCTGTATCGATTTCTATATTATCTGAAGCTAAGCAATGGATGCAGATCCCCTGAAAAATTGAGGTTTAAATCAGAGCTTCCCAGACCTTTATCTTTCTGCTTCTATCCTCTAGTGATAGATTCTGCACCATGACTGAGGATTTGATACCTTGGAGAACATGAAGATCTGGATATCTCCACTGTGCAATCCTTCATCTCAAATTACCATTTTCCTTTCATTACCCTATTTTTCAGAACTTCCCTTCCAGGGTGTTAGCCATATCTGCATCTCAAGAGCAGCTGCCAAAAATCCCCTTTTCTAGTTCCTGGATGCTGATTTAGGCATTTGGCCATATATTGTGATCTGCCTTACACATTTGGCCACATTGCATGATCTTCCTTAATTCGAAACACATTTAGTGTTCTGACACTGAGGGTTTCTTATAGACAAGTCAGGTTTAAACAGTAAACCAAATATTTCTACACAGTGGCATTTACTTCAGTTTTACTAAAGGCACTATAGATGCCTCAGTACAGATTAACAGGTAGGCTAATCTGGTTTACTGTGGATTTTTTTTTTTTTATTATTATTTATTATGAAATGATTTTAATTTATGAAATAAAAGTTTGTCAAGTCATCCATTTCCTAATGGCATGAGAGGTGTGGAAACACAATTTTGTTTCATCTCAAAACAATTATGTGATAAAAACAGAAGTATTTGTATTCTTTTAAATCTCCATTATCTGCCCAGCTGTGGATATTTTCCTGAATGGCTTTGTTTCAGGCAAATAGGTGAATGCTGTATCAATATTGTGTCGTCTGAAAACAGTGGAAAGTTACACAAATGATTTCAAATTCTTCTTTTTATACTTGAAATTGATTTTATTAGGCATTTATCACAGGGTAAAACAGTATCGAGTCACAGAAATTCACCTAATTTATTGCTAGTTCACATAAGCTTTTGATTACTGAAATAAGCTCACCTTCACACCAGACACCTCACTTCTCTTTCTTCATCTCTAATGCTTCACACCACAGTCCCTTCAGTGAGGCAGCCTGTGGTTCTGGAGGTAGATACGAAGCCTCAGTGTTTCTTACTCCTTTCACCTGCTCTGGCTTTAATTCCTTCATGAGCTGCAGACCTTTAGGGGCCATCTCTCTGCTCCATCAGGGTTTCCTCTACAAAACACAGGGTCATCTTCTATATGTCTTGCCCTGCTTGGTTGTCTGCTGCCCCCAGAAGTTACCACCCTTTCCTAAACGTTTTCACAGAGGTGTCACATACTCCAGTGATGGGATCCAGCTTTGTCTTGTGGTCGGTTTTGTCCATGACAGTGCTGTCAGGAATGAGTGGCACCTGGAGCAGAGCATGCCTGACCTTTCTTCCATATATGTTGTTCTAACAACCCCTACTAGCAACACAGCATTTTAGTCAATATATAAGGTGCACATTATCAAAATTTTGGATTGGCTTACTCCATTATGGCCAGTTTTCAGAAGAGCAGAAGCAGCCTTGTGGCAGTTAGTAACTAATTAGAAATGTGATCTTTAGAAAGCCTTTTGTTAACACAGTTCTTCAATTTTAATATTTAAATAACTTGTGCTTCCAAAGCATCACCTCTCACAAGAGAAACAAATAAGAATTTTTATTCTCATTAATCCTTACCTCATCAATTAGCAGGGTATAACAAGCACATTAATCATTTGTTGTAGGTTATTTATTCATGCTTCTGGATGTGTTAACAAATATGGAAAATTCTCTACTTGTATTACTACTACGGTGTGCAGAAAGCAGTTTGTGGTAGTTGCTCTTTAATGTTTTCTGCCCATCGTTCACTGCTTAAATGAATGAGACAAACTTGATGCCTAAATATCTCATGTCACTCTTTTGGATAAAAGGACTCTACCTATGAACTCATGCTATCTGGGTTTTGTTTTCTGAATGAGATGAAGTGAAAATTCTAACCCGTTGCTAGTTTTGCGAGGGGAAGAGGGTGAAGAGCCAAGGTATGTTGGGGGTCCCAGAGCTGGACACAGCACTCCAGGTGAGAGCAACAGAATCACCTCTCGGTCTGCTGTCCACGCATCTTTAGATGCAGCCCCAGGGTATTATTTGCCTTCTGGGTTGTGAGTACATTCAGATGATGTTGTACCATTGTAGGTTGCACACTTCATTAAAAAGGAAGCCAGTGTTTATTACTGTGGGGGAAAAAAAAAAAAAAAAAGCCCCACAAAATTAAAAGCAGGTCATATATTTTAATTTATACAGACTGATGGTGAGGATTTCCCTGAAGCAGATTCTAAAAATTTTTGGGCTTACTTTTTAGTTCTGGTTAATTTTCACATTTGTCTCCCTGTGTGGGAATCTAGGTCAAGTACAAGTATTTCCAAATCAGCTTAAGATGACAGGAGGAGCAATTTCATTCATACTATGTGATAAAATTGAGTACTGCAGTCTTACAATGACCAGTTTATTTTTTTTAGTGTATTTGTCAGCATTTGTATTTCCTGCTTTTTTGGGGCTTTGCCCAGTGTTCACAGTATGATACAAAAATCATGAAGATCTGGAGGCATGATTAATGTGAGGAAAAAGTTGGGTGTTTGAAAATTGGTGTTGGGATCAGACGGAGAGGTGTCAGCCATAAAATGGCGTAAGAACACAAGTGTAACCTCTGAACTGAACTTGACATAGTGTTACCAAGTAATTAAGTCTGGTAGTACAGTCACCTCTCTTTTAAATTCTAGAGATACTATGTTGCCAGGCTAATGTGTTATCTCACTACTGCTGCTTCTAAACATCTGGGGTTTTTTGAAGACAATTTGTGCTGTTCATCTCTTACTGGACATAGAAACTCTTGCTTTTCTCACACCCTTCCACAAGGCAGGTATAGCCTTCCCCTTTTAGAAGGAGAATTAATGAAGAAATCTGTGAATGACAGTAGAAGATGGTTTCTGTCTTTTATGTTTCTAGCACATCCTCACATATATACTGTACTTTGGTGGTCCCCTCCAGCCCTACTGGATATCCTGAGGTGTACAACCCTCTTCCAGAGTACCTGAAGTGTTTGAAGATGGGAAGCTTAAAGATTTAAAGAAACCAAGCCAGACAACATAGTCACTGTAACTAGAAATGCTTGAGAGGCAGGAAGAAAATAATGAGGAAGAAAATGTCAGCTACTAAAGAAAGAACATTTTCTCCTGCCATCCTCCACAGATGTAGCATTGAACTCTTTCCTGCTACCTGCAAAGTTGAATTATAAATATTTGGGATATGAGGAAGTGAACAGTTGTGCCACTGAAAGTAATACAAAAGAAGCAGAAAACTTGTAATTATCTCATACGTTTTTGCAATACTTTATTAAATTTAACAAAAACTTAACAAAAATATAAATCAATAACCTACAGAGGAGAGCAAGGTAATCCACTTCATTACTGAATAATGTACCATACACAATTATTAGGTATGAAGGGACAAGCCTTTCCACTCATAGTGAATAACAGTCAGTGAACTGTACAAGGCTTAGTATCCTTTTGGTGACATCCCTGATACAAGCCCCAAGTAAGCAGCACACCTCTCTGCAAAGTGTCAGGTCAGCAGATAGGTACTTCCATATCTCTCAGAAGGGCGCTCTGCTGCTTGCTGCAGTAGGTCCTCCAACTGGGTACTTCTGCAGGTACATCTGCTGCATGTCCCTGCTCCAGGAGGTACTTTCTGCAGTTTGAGATCTTGCACTGCAATTTCCTCCTTCATTACCTTTATTAATGGAGGCATCAGCCACCACTGGGGTTTGTGGTGCAGACCCCCCATGAGCCTCTGCTTTCAGGTGAGTGTTCACTGTTCTGTCTGGAGAGACAGGCAGGATGAGTGCCCTTGACTGGTGCAGATTGTGCCTACTTGCTGGGTCATGTGTACTTCAAGACTCTTCACTTGGCCTGTGGAATGCTCCCCCCTCCATGCAAAGAGCTGCACCATGCCCTGTTTGCCTGCTTTGGTCACTGGCACACCCTAGGGTGCTTTTAAGAGCCATGGGGTGGTTGCATGCTCTGGCAGCACACAGGTCTTGTCATCATCTCCTGGGAGAGCTGACAGGTCTCTGCACTGCCCTGTTATTTACCTGCCTCAGGAAAAACTGGTGTGTGCTGGGATCTGCTGCTCTGCTGCACGCCAGGCTGGCTTCAGAGCAGCTCCCTGCAGTGGTCAGCAGCTTCCCTTGGTGCTTGGATCAAAATCTGTTAGTTTAGTTCAACCTTATTTCTAAGGTTGGAACATCAAGGACTTCCATTGGTGGAAATTGATTTGAACTGTGTCTTGGTTAGAGGCTGGGCAGATCCTCTGTCGTCCTTGAGAGGGGCAAGAGAATGACACTCGCACAAATGGATTGCTAAAGTGATAGAAAGTTTAAATGGAAAAGCAGTAAGTGTTTCACAGAAGCTACAAAGCACAGTGGCAAAGATACCCCAAAGCATACAGAGTCCTTTACGGCACACCCAGAGGCCTGCAGCAGTTCCCTCCTCCCCACTTGAGGGTACACCCAAAACCCACAGGGTTCTTTCTTCCCCCCCCCGCCACCCTGGCTAGGCTAGTCTCAGGCTGGCCAGGTCTGAGATGACACACCCCACGCCCCTTCTCCTCCTGGCATTAGGCCTCGACAGGCCTAAGAGGCCTTGAGGTGCTTAAAATGACACCACCACTTCTGAGCAGTCTTTTGTGCCTCTGCACTAACTTAAAGAGTTGTCTAACGATGGAACACATTCTCAAAATCAGTCAGAAGATTTTGACCAGAAGTCTGAGAGAGAACAGCAGGTTCTGAATCAGTTTAGTACATTTTATGGCCGCTAACTGTTTTTTGTGTATGTGCTTTAAATCCAGGTCAAGTTGCAAATTAATTTGTTCTGGTGATGCCAACTTAGTGTTATAAAATGGTGTGTACATACATTGCAGAATGACTGTGTATTTTGGCAGAGTTATGGGAAATAGTTATGCCTGAGTGAAGAAGGGTGATGTTTGCTCAGACAGCAAAGAAATTTCCCAATATCTGTAATTTTTTTTACTTCAGCAGAAGATACCAGCTTCCAAACTACCAGGATTCCTCTGTGATGATTGTTCAGGAACAGCTTGTATGAGAACCTGTGAATATCTGTTGATAACCTTTTAAAAATACGTTGGCTTATTAGACCTTTTCTTTTTTTCCACTGGTGTGTTATACTCCAATTTCTATTTCTATTGCGGATGGTTGTGCAGAATACCACCTGTTGTTCCCAGTTGTGTGAAAGGTTTTCAAGCTTCTTGTTAGTTGTAACACCTTTCCTGTGAATATCATTCCAACAGAGTAATCTAGCCAAAGGGATACAAAGGTCTCACCAGGAGGAAGACATGACAGAACACTGAGGTCTAGCTATGTATATATAAGCAATTATCCATAGCTACTCGCTATTTCAAAATAATTGGATCAACAGCGTGCTTTCTTTGAGAGCAGAGTAACTTGCTGCTAGTTTTTGGCCACACATTGCTTCTTGTTGTAAGCAAGGCATAAGTCTCTTATATAATGAAAGCTCAGAGCAAGCTTTCTAGGAGGTGTTATTTGTTTATCTTGTGTGGTATCTGTTCTTATAATCGATTACTTCAAAGGTATGCTTTATCCTGTCCTGGATATTAAGAAATACAACAATATAAAACACTTTTTTGGCAATAAATAGGACTCTACTGCTTGGAGATACTGTGTGGTATCAATATGAGTGAATGTTTACCTTTTTGTTGGTGGCAGGTTCAATATTTCTGGGTGGTTACATAATAGCTTGTTTGTGGTTTTGTTCATTTGTGAGCTGAGTGAAGGTGAATAGACAAAGCACTGCACCAAGATTTCAGTATAAATCTTTCTGAGAAGTGGGTTCTTTCCTGTCTTGCATTCTGCTGTTGGAATCAGAGCAGGGTATGCATAAAATGCTGATAACAGTCCAAATGTTTTTAAAGTTGCTAGGCTTTTGTATTTATTTACACAGATGTAATTAAACAATGTGCAGTACAGAAGATAATTAAGTCCAGTAACCTTAACAGCAAAATTAGTTGATGCTGCAGTAACTATTTTTAAGTAATGCAAGAACAGTGCAAACTACATGAGGAAAAATGAGGAAGCAGAGTTCCCATTTGACTTGAATAGCCGTTAGCAAATTAAAGTCTGGAGGATTCAACAGAAAAAAATATAATTGTTAATGAAACTTAGAATTGATAAATCATGCCATTAGGAAGTAGAGGCCTTAAAAGAGGATAACTAACAGCATTCTTAACAAAACTGTAAAGTCACAGTATCTGTCGTCATGTTCATGATAACGAAGCTTCATAGCAGTAAGGCTTGTACCAAGCAGAGTGCTAAGATTTCAGATCATAAGCTTTTGTTTTAGATAGCCATGTCAGGAACTTAAGGTCTATTGAAGGCTGACTTTTGCTACTCCAATTTCATCAGCTAGTCAGCCATGAATTACATTTAGTTTTGAGCCTCATCCCTTCATTTGGTTATTTTGGACCTGAGGGCCCTGTCTAGAATTCTTGATTGACACCTGTTCAGTCTTGAGAAAATTGCTCATTGGTGCCTTCTGTCTTGTCACTAATGTGTCCATGAAGCACAATTCCATTCCTTCTTTTTCTGTCAAGGCTTTTTATCACTGAAATCTGGGCTAAGAATCTGAGCTTAAATCATGAATGCTGATGCACCCCACCACCTCATCTGTAGGAAGTTGTTAGAATACTGTATGCACTGCTGAATATTGTCAACGTATGACAAGTACCAGCAGAGGCTTAGCTGGCTTTCAGCTAGAAAATATGCATTACTCACAGGTCACAGAATAAACATGGATATAGGAAAAACATTCAGAAGGAAAACGTGAAAATTAACATATACAAGTGCAATGAATTTTTATAAAGCACACATTAACTCTCTGTACTCCTGAATGATACAAGGGTGTGGTAGTTTTAGGCTATGCCTTCCAAAATTTTTCACAGATCTTGACCAGAAAAGTAGTAAAATGTGCAAATAAATCACTATTGGGTGTTAAAAGGAAAACAAAGATAATTCTAAATGATCCCATTGGAGAGATCTACTGTAAGATCTTGTTCCCAAAAGGATTTCTCTCTCTTCTCGCTTCTGCTTGACCTTGGCTGCATTGTTTTGGTATTCACTTCTCTGTTTTGGTATTAACTTTTCTCCTTCTGTCTCTTCTCCCTTTTGAATGGGGGAGGAGTGGGGGTGGGGAAGGAGGGCAGAGAAGGAGAGGCTAGTAGCTTCCCCTGGTCTTTAATTGTAAATGCATGTAAATATTATGAATACTGTATATTTTGTACATATTCATTGCATTCCGTTGTAGATTGTAGTTCTGCTTGTAAATACAGCTTTCATTCACTTCCAACTGAGCTCGTCTGGCAAATTTAATGTTGAAGAAATTTCAACCCACCACAAAGGGCCTGAGGCAGTTTCAAGTCCTAAGTGGTCTTATAACTTCTACACAACAGTACTTCTGTATATTAGGGTTCTGCTGTGATGGACATTGTCTGGTATTAGATGTCAAGATGTTACAGCAAGAAAAGGGAATATGAAGCACTGCTGGGACTTACTAACCCTTACAGAATACAAGTGCATGGCACATCTCTTCAGCACGTACTGCCCTGGGAAGAGCATTAAGCTAAAAAGGCTGCAGGAATTGCATGGTTGTACTCCACAGACCTGCTCATGTGTTGTTTGTAGTTGGTATCCTGTAATGCAGAGGTGGTAAGCTTTACCAATAGTTTCAAAGAAAAGCAAGTCAAAAGTTGAAGCTGAATCCAGACTATCCTGTGCCTCAGTTAGATTTCTGGGTAGTTTCTCCCCACCCAGTGATTATTACTGCTTTTACATTAGTGCTGCCCCTTTTGCATATGGCAACTAAAAGGTAAGGTAACAAGCTAGGAAAGAAATTTAGCTCAATACAGCTTGCAGATTTTCTTGAAATATCACTCTAGAGCAAGGGAGCAGCAGAGAAGAGATCTATCTAGTGCTAAATACCCCCAGTGTTCAATTTTATTGTATTTAACAGAACTGTTGCAAAAAGTGATTTTTTTTTTTTCTTCTTTTAAAATCTTCTCATTGGAAGGTGAGCTGAAAAGTCATTTTTTTCAGTTGATTGTCTTGGCATTCATAGGAAAACATGGCTATGCATGTACAGTCTTTAGGCAGATACACATTCTTTTTTGCAGATTTTTTAAAAGTTATTAACATGGGGTTTGGTCTATTAGAAAAGTGATTGACAAATCTGAACTTCAAAAGAGTGTGTGAGCAGATGCAGGGTACATCATGAATCGTGGAGAAAGCTATGAGGAGAAGGGGGAGTGTCTTAGCGTTTTGAAAACTGATGTTAAACATGTATCATTTTAAGTTAAGCCTTAGGGAGCTTAGGTTTAAGTCAGTACTCAGAAGTTTTGTTTTCCTTTTGTTGTGAATTGAATGTAAAAACAACATATTTCTGCAGAGCAGGTGAAATTCCAGGTGGGCAAAATTTGATGGATTGTTACACTTCAATCCAATCACAAAGAATTGTGGAAGAGAATAGTTGTGGTGCTGAAGAGTTGCAGTAATCCAGTGTGTGTTTATACCTATCTGCATATTGTTTATTGCATTCAATATATTGATGCTTCAGCAGATAGTAATACAGAAGGACATCCAGTTGGCTGTATTGTAGGGCCCATGTGTATTTCTTCTTTCAGAATCTGTTTGGTTTTTTTTCCATCTAATTGACCACAGATAGTAGGTAGCGTTCTCTTAGCACAATAAAAGCCAGAAAACCATAACTGACTGCTGGCTGATTGCATTTCCCTTTTATGATAACTCATATAGATTGCCATTTCTCTGAAAAAATATCTCTGGAGTCTTAGAAATTTCTGAAATCCAGTAATACTATCTAGAATTAACAAACATTTCTGTGGTGGCTCCTTCTACATCCAACTGTAGCAAGCTGAAAATCAGATGCAAAGGTGATTCCAATCTATTGTTTATTTAGACGTTCTCTTTTTATTTCATTTTAGAGGAAGCTATGACAGAGTAATCAAAATATTTTCTAGAATTTCCAAGTAACTACAATGTTCCTAATTTCCTTTCATTATTGGGGGAAATAACCATGTTTGTGGAGCGCAGCTGCTGAAGTTCAAAAAAAAAAATCCAAGTTTTGTATATTGTCAGCATATCTCTCAGGAATATTATAAAGAGAAGTTTCAGCAATATTGAAAAGAGTAAACAAATTTTTTAAAATAAGGAGGAAATCCAGTGACCCTTAAAGAACTAAAGATAGAAATACAGTAATAAAGACACTAGAGACTTAACTCAAAAAATCTGTTACACTCCTACTCCTTTAAATGTTTTCTTGTAGGCACATCTCTAGCAAATCTCTGGCCATATTTTCATTAACCTTCAGGAAAAAGAAAACCAACCCACAACCAGCAATACTGATTACTGCCTTGGCTTTGTTTTCTTAAGCATGTTTACTAGACACACTGGATAAAAAAATACCCATTTTTCTGAAATTTCCCATCTCGTTATTTACACATTGTCTTTTTTTCCTTTCTGACTGTAGAAGTCTGGTGTAGGTCCTGCAGATCTACCAACTGCAGGAAAAGAAGTTTTGCACTCTCTTTCCAGAGGCCGGTTTGACAACAACTTTAATCACTTTATAACCCACAGTGTGCCATTAGTTGGGGAATGGAACATAGATCTGAATTAAATAAAATGCCACTCACAGTCAGGAGTCATTTGGAGCTGTTACCATTACAATAAGTTATTTTTATTACTGCATAAAAGTATTGATTTATGAGCACTCAATAAATCCAAAGAATAAGCACATTTATAACGCAGGAGAAAGGGGGGGGGGGGGGGGGGGGGGGGGGGGGGGGGAAGTAGAAATTTCTTTATATTGCATTTTTTAGAATTTGCAGTGTTTTAATGAATGCAATTAAAATATGCATTATTGGAGTAACTTGACAGGTTTAGTACCTAACAGTAAGAGAATAGCATTAGATAAAAATTCCTGCAAAATAATAGGATTTAATTTTTTGACTGCCAGATCACATTTAAAAACAGCCCAAATATCCTTTGCTGTTCACCCAGTTTCAGAGAAATCATCTGAATGGTTCTAGCATAGTTCCACTCTTACACCTTGGTGCAATGTTGACACAATTTTGTGTGAACCACACAGAAAGCTGCTTCCTGCTTGCCATTTGTCAGTTTTAAGTGCATTCCTCTAACAGTATTCTGAATGGATATTTTTGTGTGGACTATGGAAGCTATGAAGACAATGTATCTGTTACTGACCAGATGCAAACGAATACTTGGGATACAGATTGCTTTCTATCTGCAGTGCATTAGCACTACTGTTCCTGTTTTACACATCAGAAAACTGAAAGTGGAACATTTACGTTATTAAAATATTTGCTAGCAGGACACAGATGTTTGGTGTGGTTACTTGTAAGTGGAGCACACTACTTGACTTCCACAACATTTTCTGGTTATATTTGTAATATAAAAGGCTGACCTAGGACATACAGTAGATAATTCATAGTATCATCAAGGTTGGAAGAGACCTCAAAGATCATCAAGTCCAACCTATCACCCCAAGACCTCATGACTAGACCATGGCACCACCCTTCAGGTAGTTGTAGAGAGCAATGAGGTCTCCCCTGAGCCTCTTCTTCTCCAGGCTAAACAACCCCAGCTCCCTCAGCCTCTCCTCGTAGGTCTTGTGCTCAAGGCCTTTCACCAGCCTCGTCGCCCTTCTCTGGACACACTGAAGAGTTTTGATGCCCTTCTTAAAGTGAGGGGCCCAGAAATGGACACAGTACTCAAGGTGTGGCCTAACCAGTGCAGAGTACAGGGGCACAATGGCTTCCCTGCTCCTGCTGGCCACACTATTCATCACTTAAAGGTGGAAATACAGATTTTTCCACCCCATTGTTTCTAAGTGTTCTCTGCTTTCATACAGACACAGCTAAGGTCTTCTGAATTGTTCCATTTCTGATGGAAAAATAGGTGAACATCCAAATACTCTCTTGTTTTCCATTAGCAAGGCAGAAATAAAACAAGCGTACTGGCACCATACTGTGTATTCGTGGTGGGGGAAAGAGAGGTCTTTTATCAAAAATTGAGAAGTAGTTTAGACATCCTGAAATATGTAAGTTTTACTAAATAAAACCATTTAAAAGTCTTTCTATTTATCTTCTTTCAGGCATTATTTTTCTTTAAATTTCCATGTTCTGAGTCTACACATGCATTTTTTGAGTTCCTCAGATCTTGGGGGGGAGTGGGGGGTGGGGAATAAAGTACATCAGAAAGGCCTCTGGTGACCTTTGCTAGTTTTGGAAGAAATAATTTGGTTCCTGTGCTGCGCTTTTAGAGCTCCTAGTGCTCCGCCTCCAACACTGGTTAAAATCTCTCCCAAATATCACTAAGTTTTAAGTGCTGCTTAAGTGTTAGAAAGTTTTAGTGGGTCTTAAGTAAAATTGTAGTCACTATGCTGGCACAGAGCCCAGGGTGAATTTCACTTCAGGGTAACGTTTGTGTTTATGAGATTTCTGAATGTGTGGGTAGGGCAGAGCAGGGTTCTGCAGTCCCCAGGTGTCTGCTAAAAGCAAGGGAATCAGAACTGGCTGCCCTGAGATCAGTGCCACCAAGTAACAGGCTCCATCTGGAAGTTTTTGGTCTTTGACGCTTGACCCTCCTCATTCTGCTCCAAAGCTCTCTGGGAGTTTTAGATGTTTTGGAAGGCAAATTTTTACCACATGGACCATGTCTGTTACAGGCATCAGCCCTAGAAGCAGAAATATTGATTATTCTTCTCTTGTTAGTAATTTTTCTGTTAACCACCATTTTCCTTTGAACTGTGGCAACTAGTGGTTACACTCAGGAGTCTTGAAAGTCAAAATACTATGGGAGCAAAACTTAAAAAATTGTAAATACTGATATTGCAAAAATCAAGAAATTATATCTGTAAAGCAGTCAAGAAGTATTTAAAATATATACTAATATGCTTTACAGAAGATGCATCTTGGTCTTTATTATTATGGATGCTTTTCTTAGTATCTTGGAAAACTAAGCTCTGGTCTTTGACAGCTTCTCTCATCAATTTTTTGAAAGTCTGAGTTGTTTGGGTTGTTTTTTTGCTTCTTAGAGTTTAAAACCAAGAAAAAAAGAACAATTGTTTTGAATGCTTTTTATTGTGTCTTTATTGCCTAGTATTAAATAATACTTTCTTTGCTTTTTTTTTTTTTTTTCCATGTGGAAACTGAGTGACTTGACAGTTATTTAGCTAAGAACAGGCACAGTAAAGTGAATCAGCTCTTTTAAGAGTTATCAGGAGATTGCTTATTGTAAGACTGATCAGCACACCTTCAGGATTTGTCTGTGATTCATACCCTGTTTTACACTACCACTATAATCTGTCTGCCCCAGAGCTGTCAAGAATGAGGCAGCAGCATTGCTCCATGCCAGCCTCTCTCACTGCACAGTAAGCAGAAACTGCAACATCTCCTGCATGCCCTTCTCTGCATCTTGTCTTCAAATGCAGGTAATCATAGGAGGGCCCCTGCAGATCTGGGACCTGGGAGGTTTGCAGAAGATAACTTGAGAGAACAGGGAAGAAACTGGGGCCAAATTTTTACCACGTAGCCATAACTAGTCTCTCTGGGAGAGAAGGGCATAAAAGCAGCAGTTATACTTACTATAATTAGACCTTTGGGTGGACTTAGGTGGTTTGTTAGCTATGTACCTTTTTGTCTATTGGTCAGCATCTACTGGGATCAAAACACCTTTCTGAAAAACAGGTCTAGTTTCTTCTCTGTCTGAAAAATAGAGAGATAGCTGTATTGCAGTGAATGTCTCTATGTAAGGAACTTTTCTCTGCTTTCTGCTGTCACATCCTATATATCCTAGAAATCATAAACTCAACAAAGGACATTAAGAATAGAATAGTTCCTTACTGCTGTCAGGCACCTCAGATATTATTAATTCCCAAACTTTCTTCATTATGTTAAAGTGTTGCATACAGACTCTAAAATTCAGCTGACCCACATTTTTGTATTTAGCTCTGTTTTTGTCATGCTTTCTGATTTTTTTTCATCATGGGGATGTCTTGACTACCAGTAAAGTACTCCTTGTGGCCACTCTACATCTCCTCATTCTCACCCCATTCATGTTTCTGTGATTCTCATTGTCTTTGGCTTCCTTTAGTCCTCTCTTACTTTTCTGAACTCCATTCTCCTTGCTGCATTTCTTCTCTTACATGTGCAGTATACATAATTGTCTACTTCCATATTTTTTCCCAATAAACATTATCAAATGCATAAAATCCAGGCAGAGGCAGATCATTCAGCTTTTTTGATTTCTGGTAGCTATATTTACAGACTTACCATGAATTTATTGACTTTTACTATGGAGATTACAAATAAAAGATTTGATTCTCCTTTCACTTACACTTATTTAATATAATTCCATTTGATTCAGTGAAGGTATTCTTAATTACAGCAATATAATTTGAGAGGTTAATTGAACTAGGAGGTCAAAAATTTGAATCTCTCTCACTCCAATCCTTTGTAATAAAAGACAGAATATTTCCAGGGAGAAGTTATATGCAAGACATGTTATGGCTTTGGAATAGCTTTTTCTAAACCATCTAGAAATTATTTGCAAGGCTGCTGGCTATGTCTACATTCCTTTCACCTCTTAGTTTTGTCCTTTCTGTTAACATAAATTCAGGATATATGATGAGAATTTTTTTAATGCTGGAGATATTTGTTTTGTTGAGTACATTTTCTGAGAAAGTGAACTGTGAGCCATATATTTTTATCAAAACCTAATTAATTTGTTTAGACTGCAAAAGGCAATTCACCCATTTTCACATGCATCTTGCTTCCTTCTGATATTTCTGACCATGTTTGTTCTATATGGAAACTGAAAGTTAAAAAAAAAAAAATCTCAACTCTCTTAAAATGTAGAAGTTTTTGGAGTGTGTGTGTGATGGGAGCAGCTTTGTCCTTGTAGACATGTGAGTTTGTATTTTTCCAGACAAAAACTTAACACTGATTAACACAGATTTTTAATTCGCATTTCATTTTGAGCTTGTCATTAAACCTCTTTGATTTAGAACTATATTCATTTTTTAATTCTGTCATGAATGCAAATCATCATGGAAGTGGAGACACAAGAACTGCACAGCTCCAGCTCTTGTAATTTACAGGAAAATGCAGTAGTTTCTGCAGTTTATGATATACATTTGTTTACTCGGATAAGCATTTACTGCAAAATTAACTAATAGACCTAGAAGATTCTTATCTGAATGGCTACTTAAGAGAAAAATTGGTGGTTGTACAGGTGTTTACTATTTATCATCTATTAGATGAAAACTATACTAGTAAATATGCTATAAAATGCAAGCAGAGAGCATTTGGTAAACAAAAGAGAGTTGAAACTGAAAATGGAATACAAAGGAGAAAAAGTGAGGGAGATGTTACAGTGAAAAGCTGTATCAGTAGTTCATCATAAACATAAGCAATAACTAAATAAAATCCAGGATCTGCATTTTTTTAGTTCTGATTCTTGTCACGCTTCTACTACTAGTTTGCAGTACCTTGTAGTGTTTGGGGGTAGGGGAGCATAGCTCATAAAAATGGCTGAAAATGTGTTTGTTGTCGGTACCCTGTTCCAGTACTAACTTCCCCATTATCTATACATTTTTGAGCAACACACTATTTTTCCAGGTTTTGTCTCATTCCTGGTTTTGTCCAGTATCATATTTCCTGCTTGGTCTTACCATAGTTTTACTGTGTCGTACAGCGTTGTCTCAAACCCAGAAAAGTTTGCTATCTTCCAAATGCAGTTTGGAGAAATGATGAATGCTTATGTTAGTCACATGCTTCACCTATTCTGCATACTTTCTCCATAATCTGCAAATATGTATTTTAAGTGAAATTCAACATGCAGTTTGCTTTCTAGTGCTAAAGAAAACTGTGAGACCAAACACTTTAAAAAGCACAACTCTACTGATACTATTGACCTGTAATTTTAGTGTATGCTTTCTCATTTTCTGAAGGCCTCGAATTTCTCAGCTTTAAAAAAAAAAAAAACAAAACAAACAAAAAACCCTGACATTTTTTCTGACTTCTTTGAATTATGCACATATAATCCATGTGCACTGAGAAAAAGCATTCAGAATAGTTAAAAAATGTACAGATTTAACAATATTTATTATATGTACTGTATCAGCTTTCTCACTGCTTTCCCCAAGTGTTGCAAATTGACATTTTGGGAGATGTAAAGCAAAGTGTATATATGCTCCTTCATATGCTTAACAAATCATAAGCAGTGTGGAAAAAAATAGGAAAACCAAAAGTCTCCTTTTACACACTTCAGCACTAGTTAGTCTTTGGCCTTTCAGATTAATTCATTTTTGCTGTAGTGGAAGGTGGATGTTCAAGAACAGTCTTTCATATTTCTTCCCCCCTATGTAATTTCTTTCATTCTCATGTTGTCTTACTTCATGGCTCTCTAAAGGAGCTTCTTTTCTTTGGTTATTATAAAAAAGCAAAGATACAGAGGGGAAAAAATAAGAGGAAAGGCAGCCTGCTCCATTTCTGGCAAATTTGATCAATGTTTTGGGAAATCAGACTGGTCACATAAAACTTCTTCTCAAACAATGTAAAAACACTTGACATAAATTGGAAGCTGTTATTTAATGTCTGTTCCTTACGTGTTGCTAAAACAGTCTTATCCTAAGTTAATGTTCACTTTGCTAATATGAAGACCACTGCTGTAAAGCTTAAAACTTCATAGCCTTGAGATTTTTTTTAGCTTTCAAATGTTCTAAAGCCTTCTGGTTTATTGAGTTTTTGGTCTTTTGTTTTAAAAAAAGGCAACAGATGTCCATTCCTTACTTGTCTAAAAATTAACCGTGAGAATTCCACCTAATTTTGCAACAAGGGCCAAGTTACAAAGACCTTCAAGACTGCAAGATCCTAGTTGTAAGATTTATGACTTGATTTACATGATTCAGAGATAGCAAAGTGAAAGTGATGATGGATAGCTAGCAGCTGTATTTAACTCTGCTATGTCTTTGGACCTAACAGGCAGAAATCTCAGTCCACCGTTACTTCAAACCCTCTGCTACAAGATCCGTTGGGGGGGCATCACCTTAAGTGTAGTGTTCCCTGATAGCTGAGCCAAAAAGTGGGGGATTTTGCCTAATTTATGGGTTTGTTTTAGTCTGAGTGATTTGGTTTGGGTTTTTGATTGCCCATTCTGTTAGGTTCTGTGCAGTTCTGACAAAGGGCTAGGATTTCCAAAGAGCCTAGGAATTCTGTGAGGCTCATTCTTACCCCATTCCATAATTTATGATGTCTCTAATGCTGCTGTGATTTAAATGGGCATCACAAAGCAGTAATAGATGCATTGTCTCTTTACTGGGACCGAGGCAATTACTAATTCACAAATATTGAAACTAGCACTGATTGAGATAAATTAATTTCTCATCATTTAATAATGCAAATCACCCTAGCAGCACATGCCTACAACTATGGGCAGCAGAGCAATGTGAATTTTAGTACAGAAATGTAAAGTCAATAACATTTCTTTTTCTTTGCCTTACATAAACCTGTTGCTAAATAGTTCTTTGTTTTATCCTTATTATTTTGCATTTCTTCTGCTGTTTTATCTGTTGTTAAATCTTTGGGCCAAATTATTCCAGTAGACAATCTTACTCTGTTAAAATCATGAGTGGTTTCATAGCTGAATGCCAAAGTGGTTCCGGGAAGTTTTTACACATTCTGTATTCCCAAATGGTATAATATTCATGTGAATTGATGTCATTAAATCATCAGCTTCTGTAACTTTGATTTGCTAATTAAGCAGAGAGGTTGCTTCATATTGGAAAATTGTGCAGTAACTGTTACTTTTTAAAATATTTGGTAAATTCTGATACATTTGAAAAACGAGACAGATGGGGTTTGTAGTCATTCATATAAGGCTAATGAAAATGAACAAATTTTGAGAAGGCAAAAATCAGTATCTTTTTAATCTGTGCTGTTTAGCTGATAAAATGCCTTGTTTTTAACATAGTGTAAATGACCCTATAAGTCCAAACTTCTACCAAGAAGCTTCATTAAAGTACATAAATTACTACAACTGTCAGACATGGCATTAAGTATTCAATAAAAGTAGACTTAACACAATTAATAGCAATTAAAATTATACTTTTATGATGTCAGCCACCAGCACTGTAAAGACATAATTGCCTGTAAGGACTTCTCTACCATATTTATCCTCTAAAACTGTCCAATTTATATGAAAAATGCCAAAAACATATCCCAAATGGGTACCATTATCTTCCTGGATTTTTAGAAGCGATCTGTCTTTTATCCAGGCTGTGCACATTAAGCTAATTTACTTTAATTAGTTTTTTCTCATTGTCTTAATAGGCATGTTGATAAGATATTATTGGGGAGGGGGAATGGGCTATGTTGGTTGGTTCGTGTTTTGAGGTTGGGTTTCTTTTTCTTTTTAAATTTTCCTGACTGCAGATATTGAACTGTGGTCATTAAATATCTTTTAAGAGACTACTACCTAGAATCCTGGACTTGGATTTTCCCTGTTCATATTCTCTCCTGTTCCATTATCAGTTACAAGCTTAATGAGTTACAGGATTTCTTGTATTTTTAGAAATGCAAAGCAAGTGTTCTTTAGTTAATTAACTGGTAAGAAAGCACATCATTCTTGGCTACACTGAAAAAAGGAAGTTTGCTCTGGACATAACAAATTAATTAACTAATTCCTAGAACTGTAAACAGTTTAAGAGATCTTTCTCTATATATTGTCCTCTGAAATATCCTTTATTGATCAAATCACATTTTCTAAAGTGTACTCACTGTTTTGACAGCATTCCTATGGATGTATTTTTAACATGCCTAATGTTTGCATCCTGTAAATTTTCTGTACACAGATGTATATGTGAGATGTCAAATCATTAATATGGTTTTATCAGATTAAACTGTGATCTGCTCTTTTCCAAATTCATTTGAGGTTCAGTACGAATGTTTTACTAGACACACAATGCATTCTATGATTTTATGATATCTAATTTATGTTACTGGATGGATAGTTCAATCTCACACCAGCATCACCACACAGTCTAAAAATCAATAACCCATAAAGATGCAGAATGGTTGGAATAGGATTACATAGAAAATTGTGAGAGTGAATAGTGTATTTTTAAGTCATACAGCTACTGGTTTAAGGGTTTCAGATTCTTTAGAAATGAAAACTGGTTTTGATAGGAATCCCTCAGAAAAGCATAGAATTCAACAATGAATAAATATTAACCACTGCAGAATCAGTCCCTCATTCAGGTAATTCATTTAACAAGAAGAAACTTCAACTTAATTTTGGATACCACTAAAAAAAGCCTTGAACTCACTTCTCATTCTGAAGCGTTTCCATGAACTTGAAGAATGCCAGAGACTGATACTCTGAGGCATATCTGATAGATAACTTTATAATTATGTAACAAGGAGTTTTATTTAACTTATGGAATTATTGTACACTCATGAAATGAAATTGGTTAAAATTATTAGAAAGAATTCTTGGTAACTAAGCCATATGTATGAAGCAAATGTAAAAGACCTACTACAGGGGGGGGTTGTGCTTTTTGTAAACCCTACAGTAGTGTATTGGTGATTCATGTTACATCACCTCCACTTAATTATTCATAATTCATCCAGAATATTTTCTTTCATCAAGTCTGTACCTTCTGCTAGGGGAAAGAAGTTGATTAGCTATAGGTTTCCAGACTACTGAATTACAAATTTATCCTACTGGTGATGTTTCAGATGTTTTTGCTTTGCTCGCTTAGGTTCAACTTTACTAGGCAAATTGGGTTTTTTCTCTTCTAGCAAAAAACTGTATTGAGAAGAACCAATAATCTGTTGACTGACATAATAAAGTATGAATATTGAATCAGAGACACATTTCATACTCCCAATAACAAAAATTAACAGCTATTTAATCAGTAGTTTTCATGGTTGGAAGCCTTTCTTCTAAATGAAATTTAATCAGAGAATAACAGAATGTTAGGGGTTGGAAGGGACCTATAAAGATCCAAACCCCCTGCAAAGCAGGATCACCTGGGGCAGGTGCATTCCGCACAGGAATGCATCCAGGCAGCCTGTTCCAGTGCTCTGTCACCCTCACCAAGGGTGAGACAACATTAATTTGAAGGAAAGACAAGTTTTTAAAGAAAGTTAGAGTGAGTCAGGTTAAAAGTTTAAGAGAGTGCCAGGGTATTGTAAACAAATATACAATTCCTTCCTGCAGAAGACAAGGAAAAGGCCTGAATTTGTCTATGACAGCAAGCCAGAGAGGCAAAGCAGATGTTTTAAATCTTTGGACCAATGTTTGGAACTTTATTAAATATGGAGTTGAATGATGGGTTGGACACGATGAGCTCTTCCAACCTGATTTATTCTATTCTATTTACTTTTAAAGTAACTTTTAAAGGAGACCTGTCTTGCAGGAGCACTCTCTTACCTGTAACAAACTTCCTTGAAAAAGTCATGCATTATGGTCCTTGTTGCTTGATACTATTTGGTGCTAACATCCAAGGATTAATCATTTTGTGATCCAAATATTGGCTTGTACAGCCAATTCCATGAAATAAATCAAATATGAAAGTGTAGCACCTGAGCCCCCCATAGAAATTACCAAAAAAAAAAGTTTTTCCTGTAAAGTGTGTAACTTCTGCACATGACATACCAATTTTATATTGCCTGCCTCTCAGTGATGTGATTTGCAATTCATTTTGACTTCTGCATCTAATATTTATTTAATAAAATCACTTGTCATAATGGAATTGACAGTTGAAAGTGATGACACTGAAAAATAAATTAGCATTAGAAAATTAGTCTGGGGATTTCCTTATGAAATCAAAAGCATTCCAAGGGAAATGGCATAAGGAGCTGTAAATATTCCAGATGGTAAATCATTTTCTGTGTAACATTCGCATCTATCTCTAAAAGGAGCTTTTGTATTGCATTTATAAGATCTTCTCTGCTTCAGGTTTTTAGTATTGTAAAATATTTTCCTTCAGTGTTGGAAATATATCAAAAATTTGCTTTCTGTGGCTTATGGTACTGATGTTCATAAAGAAAGGTTTCAGAAAGATCAGTATAATTCTGGAAATCAGACAAAGCCATCAGTGAGTATACAATCACTGTATGCTTAAAATGTAGTTGAGTGTTTCTCTGTGTTTGACACACACATTTTTCCTGTAGTAGTGACTGAAGTCTGGCAGAACCTAATAAATATTTCTGAAACTAGTATGCTGATCATATTATATTGAGACATTGATATCAGACATGGTTTTTATGCACTTTAATACTTGAAAATGTGGATAATTCACACTATGTCAGAAGTTTCAGGATAAAACAGGGACCTGAAAGCATGTCTAAAAGATGGAAAATTTATTATCCTTTACTCTTTTATTGGCTTTTACAGTGTTATATCAGGGTGTTGGGACCTCTTGAAACCGATTAATACAACATACTTTTCTCATTTGTTTCCAGATACTTACTTTCCAGCTCCTAAGAAAAATATTTTTCACACATAATCTTATATTACTTTGTGAACTTCAGCCCATTTCTATTACACCCTATCCTCAAGGTCATCCCTTGTTTTCTGTTTGATATAACTGTCCTCTTTTGTACTGGTGTACCTCTGCTCTCACTGTGTCATCAATAAATTTCATTAGAGAGTTCTTACTATTTTCTCTGCCAAGACTACTAATGAAAATGTTAAATTGCATAACATAAAACTCAAGCTCTGAGAAACTCCTCTGTCTGGCTTTCATCACTTCCACCAAGTATCTTCAGACAATTTTTTACCTATCTAACCTCTATTATCTTGAGCTCAGTAAATGTGGTATTCTAGTTTACTAATGGCAGTGGATGAGAGCTGCAGTAGTTCCCATTTCTAGAAAGAAAGCACGTATTTTATTAAAGAGAGAAACTGGGTTAGTCTTGCATGGTTTACTTGGGATGCATGACATAAAAACACATGGAGTCGCATTTCTTCCCTGTGTATATCCTCCCACCACTTGGCAGTCAGTGGCTTGAAGTCTTGATATGTCAGAGGTCCAATTCAGGTGGTTATGTTTAACAGATATCAATGAATCTCCAAGATCTTTTGAATTATTCATGCTTTTAGGCTACGTCATCTTGTGATGGTGACTCACATAATTTCATTATACTTTTCATTTAGAAACCTTTCACGCATTGTTTAGAACTTCACTGTGATAGTTTAATTGAAAGATCTCTATTTTAATGTCATTATGAGAATCCCCTATACATTGTTACATAGGCTTTTGTTGTATCCTTCTTCAATTACCTCTTTTTCAAACTGAAGAACTCTGGTCCATTCCACTGTTCTCAACTAGGAATGACTTCAAAATCCTTCTGTATTCATCCTGTCCTTTCTGCCTCTTTCCTAGGTCTGATGTGTTTTTCTGAAATGCACTGATCAGAAATTCAGTGTTTGATAGAAATATACAGTGGATTTATTTATCTGGTTAAAAATAGCTTCCTGCTGTGTTTGTTTTCCTAATTTTTCATGTTCTACTGCCACTTGTTTTTGTTTTTTTTTAACTGAGGTTGGAAGCTGGTGCTTTCAGAGAACTAGTCACAATGACTCCCAGGTTCTCTTTCCAAGCAGATTTCAGAATTCACCATTTTGAATGTATAGAAAGGGGTATTTATTCCCACATAGACTGTGTTGTGTATATTGACACCATTTCACTAATTTGGCTTCTGCGTACCATTCCGTTGTTTCAAACAGGTAGGTTTCCCTGATGAAGGAGCTTGTAAGAGATGACTGTTGAATTGTGCCTTCCTGGAGGAATCTCCAAAACTTTTTCTAACAGAGGTGGTCACAGTACAGGAGCTTTTTAATTAGCAATGTTGAGTTGAGTCACAGTAAATTACAGTGATGTATAATTGCAGCTCTGACACTGCAATGCTATGCAGTTGCTGTGAAATAAGTATTCTTTATTTGCATGCTTTTTATGAGAGAATGAGAGAGAATATCTTTTTTAATCATCATGAAGAAGGACAAGTCAACTTGGAGCCTGGATACTTAATATTTTTCCTGATTACTGTGTAGCTGAATTAACACTTTCTTACAAATGAAACTCCAAAGAGTATTAAAACTAAATTGTCTCAATTTCTGTCCTTCAATTTCTGTTCACTTTAAATCCTGCTGTTAACCTACTTCCTAAATATTGGCTTTCAGACTGCAAGCGCTATGGAGCATGAATCAGGTTTTGATGGTTTTAAATTCTCTGGAGGAGTTGTGACATTTTCCAGGACTTCTCAACTAGTCCTACACACTCTTATATATATAGTATCTTACTAGCTAATTTCAGTAGAAAAACTTTCTTGAGTATCAGTGGAGAATCAAACTGATATTGTGTATAAAATATGCTATCTTTCAGAATGAAAAATGAAATGTCATGCCATTTATGCCACGGCACAATCATTCTGTTTTCTTTTGAAGATGTCTTAAATCCAAATGCACATAAAACAATTGCAGATAAATCAAGCTCTATTCTTTCGAGTGTTTTCATTTATTTTTAATAAGACTGAAAAACAAAGATCAGAAAAATCTAAAAGGTTAAATTATCTACCTTCAGTTACAAGATACTCTGCCATATCCATAGGAAGAGAAATACGATGTATACCAGATCTTTTGATGCGACTTCAATGTATTCAGTACATTTAGTTCAGTGATGATGAAAGAGTTAACTTTGATTTAGTGCAAAGACTGCCTCATTGACTGTACTCGTTTTGTTAGCAATGTATGTTTTGTACACCTTAGTACACAGACACCTGTATTAGGTTTCTAATTCTATAATGTGCACATAAAAATGTGATATCTTTATCTAAAAATCCTCTAAAGCATCATTAATATTTCCCATATTCCAGCTGAACTCATTAATTCTTGCCTGTGTTAGCTGAGTCTGTATTGAAAAAAGTTAATCAGATTTGCTTTCTTCTACAGGATACATGAATTTCTTAAAGAACTTCAGACCAATAAAAAGCATAAATTAGATAGTCTGTGAGCAAACTTTTCAGAACAGATATGCTTTCCACTGAGACAAACACTCTATGTTGGTGGTCTTTTCTATTTATATTTTACTCACAGTAATGTGTACATCTCTATGGTAAAAAGAAAAGTATGCTTGCCATTAGGGTAATAGAAATTCTGTCAGTAAAAATAATAGTTCAAAAAAGAAGCCTCAGTACTTTTAGGTAAACAATGAAAGCTGGTCTTTGGTGTTCCTGTCATTGTGAACTGCAGCGGGAAGGTGAGCGCTCCAGTCTACCTAATGCGGCAGTTACTGTTGATTTTTGCACGTAATGTTGTTTTCTGATGAATCACACATTCATAACTTGCTGTTGGCTTGCTCTAATTATCGTAGATCATCTTCATGATTTGCCACTTACAACCTAATATATTATGATAGCTGAAGTAATATGTTCTGCTTATAATTGGTTACCCACTATTGGTGTGGGTAATGGATCTCTCCTGTGAAATACAAACAGTAACTAGATGCACAGCATGGAGGTGAGTTAAGTACCCACACTACCCAGGAATCAGCAGGTATTCCTCATGACTTAGTCTCCCGACATACTTTTTTCTGGCAGCTCAGCATATCTCTAATTGCAATTATATTTTGTGTCCATCTTGTCTCAGATCTTAGAAAAGGGGTTTCTGCGTATAAATATTTAAGCATGAAAGCAAAAGGCAATACTGAGCACTTTCTACAGACTTGGAGAAATATAACTGGCATAGATCTTTTCACAGAACTCCCATTTATATCACTAGAGTTCATCTCAAGGATAATGCACATTCCAAAGAGGAAAATCAAATCTTCAAACGGGAAGCTACATTTTGACATATCAAGTCTTCATATTACACTGAACTAAAGTTCAGTGTAATCAATACTATAAATAAATCAGTGAATTGACTGAATTCTGAAAGGATTATAGCTCTCACACAACAAATTGATTTTTGTGTTCTCCGTGTGAACGCATAAACACTGTAGTTAAGTGCACAGTTGGTGTAATTTTGACTTCTTTTTTTCCTGCTACTTAGTCACTCTGTATTCAAAGTTGACAAGGGCAATTTAGTCGCACCCCAGTCTTTCAGTAACCATATTTGTCTAGGGCACTGGTTTTCCCCAAAGCACGTCTTGGATTTAAGACCTGCTCCCTTCTACATGTTCTATTCAAAACTTCCAAACTAAGCTGGAGACAAACTTTACATCCTCTCAAAGTACTATTGAAAGCTTAATTTTAAAAAATTACATATATATACACTCTTGAGGCAAATGTTTGTGGATCTGTACAAACTATTTCACTGGATTTCTTTCAGTAAATCCATAGATGTTGAAGAGCAACCCATCAAAACCTTTAAAGTCTTCGCCCATCTTTTCTTATCCTCACTGCAACTTTAAAAGGATTTTTGAAAGGACAAAGAACAATGCATCCAAACCCACACATAGGTTTAGCTTAGGGTGATTAGTTTTAGTGAATGAGGTCTTATTTGACAGCATACTTCAAAACTAACAGCCTTGGATATTACTTTTGTGGCATCCATTGTAAGAAATCTTTGAAAAGAAAAAAAATTACAGTGGATTCAGTTACTTTTTATTTATTTGTGGCTTTTGTGTTTCCTCTGAAGGATATAAGACACAGCAGTTTTCACCAAATATTCTGCTCAATTTGCAACTTACCTAACACTAAACTGATAACTACCAGGCAGTGATTGTATTTCTACATGACTTGCAGAGCTGGTGGAAATAATATGACACAATACAAATTAAATTATTTTAAGGAAATTTGCAGTTTATTACAATTTTTCAGTATAATAGAAATAGAGAAGTTGGTATACACAGATAATACATGATCAGAGAAATGAGACAACTTGGGATTTTGAAGCTGAAGGAGAGGATTTGACATTTTAGAACAGCATTTAAGAGTCTGAACTAACTACTGTGTGTTTGTCTGATTTAAACATGGGAACTGGTGAAATATATGTACAGCTTCAGTGGTGGTGGTAGCTGAAATGAGGGGGCAAAGGCCACTGAAAAATATTGCATGTGCTGAAATCAGATTTCTGAAAGTCTTTATATTGCAAAACACTCATTCTCAGCATCTTATTTACCATTGTTAGAAGTACTGCTTCTGATGGGCCAGAATTTCATTGCAAAACTGATTAAAATATTTAATTAACTGTTGAAGATTTTAGACAGTACAGATCTGAATACCAACATTCTTTGACAACACACTTTCAAATGTCACAGAATCACAGAACATATTGGAAGGGAACTCAAAAGATCATCTAGTCCAACCCCCTACCAGAGCAGAGTCACCTGTTATATATTAGATTTTTCACAGGACTGCCAAAATTCTGCTAATTATCTATCCTCCTGATTATTCAGTGGCATTATATGATTAAAAGCTTCTTGTCATGTCCATGGTTTAGTTGTTTAGGTGGGTTGGATTGGTTGATAGGTTGGATGCGATGATCTTGAAGGTCTCTTCCAACCTGGTTTATTCTGTTCTATTCTGTATCATTCCATGCACATCAGCCATTCATCATGAAGAATGAAGGGAGGGGCCTGAAGTAGTCTGTGCATATAATGATGATGGTGATACAATGTAATCTAAACTTAATGTAAAGGTGTAGTCCTTATATTCCTCAAACTGTGTTCATGTACACAGTTGTCTTCAGACTTTTCAAGAATACATATTGATTCTTCTGTATGTAGACCCTTGCTAGATGGGATGCATTTTTCATAGAGCCTGTGTCGTGGTGAGAGAAAGTTCAGTTCCCCCCACCCCGAAAACCACCTGTCAGCAGCACAACTAATTATATTCCATGTAAACAGAAAAACATTCTTATGTTTAAGGAATAAATCCAAATTTTAAAGATAAGGCATGTTGCTGGCTTATGCTTGTACTACGCATTCTTCAAAAGTGAAGAAGTTAACATAATCTTGTTCACAATGATTTAAGCAATTGAATATTCCAGTTGCTTTTAAACTCCTTTACTTTTACCACTGTTTTTCTTGAATGTTTTAGTTTTTCTTTATGTTGAGAGAAATCCAGTCAGTACTTCATGGTGAAGGTGTTGTTTGGTTTTGATAGTGGACTATGTGGGTTAAAATGTTGTAAAGCTGAAAAAGCTGCATAATGCTGGTGAACATGTAATTGAAGACAGAGCTCTTTGTTCACAAAACATGTAGTTACGGCATCAAATTCATACTTACAAAACAGTTTAAGCAATGCCAGTTTTCATATGAAGTGGAAGGTGCATTGCTTTCATTATTATACATAATTTTTAACATATGTCTTGTGTTATATTGTGTTATATTACTTTTCCTATGATACTAATTATTTTAAACATGTATGACAGGTAGCTTGCATCTTTGGAGCTGTGAAGTTGCAACTCAGCAGGTTTTACTAGTAATGCTGTGAACATGAAAACAATATGTTAATCTGTTCTATGGAAAAAGATATCATAGAAGGAAAATGCACTGAACAATTGACCAAAAAAACCCCAGTCACTATAGAGGTGAAATGCATAGTTTCTAAGTAATGACATTTCAAGATTAAAATATGGCATATTCCAAGGCTGTCTTTGAAAACTATTGTTCAAATTGACTGTCAGAAGCTCTGGTGGATGCACATCACTGTTCACAACCAAATGAATTAACAGCATTTCGAGGTTCTGTAGAGACCATCTATTTCTGTTGCAGTTGAATTAAAAATACATGCTTTTGTAGGAGGAGATAAACTTTTTTTTTAGGAATATATCTTATGTTATTGGGGTTTACTGTGACAAGGTTAGAAAATCATGTGTGTATAGACTGTGCTGCTTTTGTCACACCAGCAACAATCTAACAAGTTTGTACAGAACTTAAGGATGTAGAGTTTTGTACAAACATATGCATGTGTATAATTAGTTATGTATTTTATACATTTTTCTATGCAAGCTTGTTCTCTGCAAACTATACGTATGATTATGGCTTTATACATATATCTAAAACTATAGCTATGCATATATTTTTTTATATATATGCAACTATAATCTTTAATTTTTATTTTGTTACATGCACTGTACCCAAGTGGATTTACCTGGACCCAAGAAATATGTTCTCACTGTGCCTTTTGGGTTTAGATAGCTGTTTACATAAGAGCTTCCATTCTCAGTACAAACACTGTTCCTTGCCTGGCTGGGATTGGGGTAGCAGACTCCTGTTTACTGTGGTAAGCTGTAGGTTTCATTCATTCATACTGAATGAGGCTGGTGCTGAGAACCCAGCAATATTTACTCTCCATAGAACTGTCTGTTTCTAAATCATTTAATGTTGTTTCTAAAGTCATTTGTTGATCCAAGAACTTTGGATCAGTTGTGCCTACGATTCAATTCAGTAATCTAGTAAATGAAAATGTCCTGTGTGATCTTTGGCTCTGGACTCTTTCCAGCTATGTCTAGGGACATGCCTTACATATAATTTACAAAAGAGCACTAGTCACATAAGTGAGATGATGATAAATGCCTAGCCCTATCCATTCTCTGCCATACAGCTTTTGCTGAAATCCTGCCTGGAGACTCTAATTTTGTGAGAAGGTACTTGTTTGCTTAGTTTCTGTGCCCTTAAATTGTTGCTTCTGAGATAACAACCTCTGCTCTTCCTTACGCTAGCTTTGTCTCCATTAACAAACACTTGGTCTCTTGCTACTTAGTTTTCAGTAGTCCTTACAAACAAGGATGGAAAGAGAATGTTTGTATAGGCAAAATTCAGTACTCTTTTTTTACCATCTCAGCATATAACTGACCAGATGATTAAGTCCAGTTCAGTGTCCTGAAATGGAAAACTACTTTTGTGGTGTGGAATTTATTTGTCCCCAAGTCAAATAAGAGTATGGTTTGTCATAGATATTAACACAGCAACATAATCACTCAAGTTCCAAGCTAACAGACCTTTGAAGTTGATAGTCAAAGAAACAGGATGTGCTGGATCGTTTCAGTGTTTTATCTGACAGGCAGCACTAAAGTTAAATAAGATTTTGAGGGTCAGTTTTACATAAAATAGCACCGATGTTGTACTGTCTTTTCTATTTTGCGTTTTCCACGTGGGATTAACTGTTCCATTTCAGTACATATAATAAATATCCCACTGAATTTATGTGGGTAGTAAGCAAGAATCACTATCTCTGGTGGATTGCTAGAAATTGATGCCATAGTCTAACCATATGTTACTTATCCCATAGGGATTAGGACCTATGGAAGACTTGCTGAGGCCAGGTAACTGTTGCTGCCCTGTTGTCTGAGCTAGCATATCATACATTACCTTCCATTGTCTTCTTCCAAATTCTAGTTAGGAACAGTTAGACAAAATTTTAATTCTCTTGTTGCAGATTGACAGTTTACACATCCTGAAAACAATGACTTCTTCATTTTCTTGGGATTCTTGTCCCAGGTCTGTTGTGGCAGTTTGTGTATGAGCTGAACTACTGTGGATTAACTGTCCCATTTTTAAACTTTAAAATTTTGGATCACAGCCCCTCTGCTGAACAGTCCATTTCCTGTTAAATCCAGCAGACCCATCAATCAGACATTCTAGTGAAACTGAAGAATTGCATGTCTGAGCACCCTCAAGAGGAGCTGATCCAGGACGAACTTCCATTGCTATTTGTTGGACTTGAACTGACTGCTATTTTCAGTGTTTCTTCCCAAGTTTGAGGGCAGCGCTCTTTGATCATGCTCCAGTAAATGAAGACCAGAACATCAAAAGCAGTTAAATATGCCAGCAGTTAGTGTCACTGAGCATGACTTTCAAGTGTGCAATGCCAGGAATTTATTCAGAAATGTGAGTTAAGTGAATTGGGACAGTTACACGCCTAAGACATGGAATCGTGAAGGGAAGAATTCTGAGCACAGGGTCACTTCAATCTAGAAACAGTAAATACTGTAAAGAGCAGAGTTCCAAGAATTTCTACTTTCTTGACTGTAAATATCTATTTTTGACAGTTGTGAATTTGTCGCTTAGAATCTTCCCTCTCTGGAGGGTGGGCTAATTCCTGCAACTGATAACTCATGTAGAAAATGCAAGGATGAAATTTAAGACTGTTGCCATAGATCTCTGCACATTAAGATTTAAGGTTTGCATTCAACCTCCTTTCCTGCTAAAGCATAGAATTCCTGAAGCAGGCTACTCTGATGACACAAATAGGAATGTTTAGGTATTCAGTTATGAAACTAGGCACAAGTCTGTTACTTTTGTATTTGGGTTTGTGCTTGTTTATTAAAAGCAGAAAGGTTCTCAAATGGTATGATTCAATGATTTGATGACTGATCACTATGCATTAGACCATTTTTAATACTGAGCCTTTGGTTTTCAGGAACTTGTCTCCATATTGCAACAATTGTATTTTAACATTTAAGCTTCTTCCATGTTTATATTGACTGTACAGGCAAGCTATATATTCATTTCTATATGTGTGCACATACACATGTGTGTGTATATACGTGTGCATATATATGTATGTATGCCCTATCAAAACAGGCCCTGATAAAAAAGTTGTCCCCATCTTTCTTATGGAGGCCCTTGGAAGGGCCAGAAACCTGGATGGATAGATTTAATATCCACCTGCTTTTTCAGACTGTAGAGCCAATCAGCATTATGATCTAATGTAATACGCATTCTGGTTTCCCAAGGGACTAAAAACAGGATGTTGATCTTGTTTCTTAAACTCTGCCTGTCAAAAGTATGAAGCTGTTCCATCATCCTGCCTGGCAATGGTTGTGGTAATGGTTATCTAGGAAGACAAACACCATAAGTCTGAACATCCCCTCCCTCCATTTTTTATTGGTGAGCACAATCTTCTGGGCATCTGATATCACTTTAGTCTGCTGAGATCAGCTGTTGTCTCCCAATTTCACGTGTACATCCAGCCTACTTGGTGGTGGTGTGGCATGGGAAGCAAAAAAGGCCTTGATCCTGTGGAAGCACTGCTCAAAAGTAGTTGAAACATTTCTCTGTAATCAACACTGTTTTGATCACAAATCCAAAATATAGTATCATCCTAGCTACTAGGAAGAAAACAAACTCTGTCCCAGCCAAAACAAATGCACTACTATTATTTGCATCAATATTGATACCCCTGCTAATACTTTGATCAGTCAGACCAATACCTACTTTTTTTAAAAGAAGGAAAAAAAAAAAAAAATAATTCCCAGAAGATGCTGAGCTTTTACACTTGAGCTACAGAAAATTACTGGTGAAATGCTCCTTCACCCAACATTTTTTAAATGCTCTAAAGCACAGCAAAATGAAAACATTTTATCATGAGAAAAAGTATTTACACAGATAGAGCAGGAGTACATTTGTTTTCACATTTGAGTCATTAAAGGATCAGAAAAAATTGTATAAGGTGCTTGGATTCTATTTTGAAGAGGAGTTCTAGAAAATGTGCAGTTCAAGACATATAGTACTTTTCTTCCCTTTTTGGCAGACAGTACAATGTGCATAATTGCAAACATAAGAATGAAACGTGATTTTCAGGTACTGTTGTTACCGATACGGGCTTTATTCCATGTATCCTTTTAATTTATGAATGCTCAGGGCTTTATATGTGAAATACTCCCAAATTCCTGATTCTTAAAATGGAAAATAATTTTTGAGTTCAAAACAGTGTAAGCTTGTAACACTTGTAAAAATACTGTCTGAAAAATAGCTCTTTCTATATATACTAAGCCCTATTAGGTTGGGCTTTTTTTAATTAATCATTATCTTTGCCGTGTATTTTGTATTTAGTGCTGTTGAATGTCTTGTCTTTGCAAAGCTATGGCTGAGGGATTTGTTGGTGCTTACACCAGCAAAATTGCAGTTTAAAATTCATATAGTCTGTGCTAAAGCTAGAAAGATCTTTCTCTTAAAATTCATATGAAATTCTCAGGACACATGATCAGTTTTCCACATTAGCAGAAAGGAAAGAACATTTTCATGTGTGACCTGAAGGAACTAAATGTGAATGTAAATGAGGTACAGCAGACCTTAGGAATGAGACATAGTTTATGAACACATTATAAACCACAATGCAATGAGGAAAAGAACAGTATGGGGAAAAATTACCATCTAATGTTTGGTTTTGGAACTTAGTTTGGTATTTGTTTATAATGCTTAAGCATTTACAGTGCAAAAATATATTTGATGACCAAATTCTTCATTATCTTTTCTCATTTTAGATTCCTGGATCATTGGAGACGTACCAGCATACCACCACCCAGAAAGCTGAAGGTAAGAAGAAAGATCCCACAGCCTCAGGCTCTAGAGGGAACCATATATTGCACTATTGCTTTTTTAATGACACACAGTTGTCTAACTGACACAGTAGATCAAACTACAAAATTACAATAGGCCAGTATGTGCTCAGTATACAGTGTTCTATTGACTTACCCTTTATCAATAATTTATGCTGCTGTATCTAATTTACTGTTGTTGCAATAACAGCATAGGTCAAAATATAAAATGGGATAAATCCATGTAGGGCTAACTTTAACATATGTAAGTATTTTGTTCAAGCAGGAAAAATCTAGGGTGATAAATTCTCTACCCTCTTACCAGACTTATCAAAAATAGAAGATAATTCAATAAATAATGAAATTCTCAAAATTAGCTATTAAATCTCTTGCAACAGTTCTTGAGTTTCCACAAGGAACTGCTGTTGCCTGCAAAGGCCATGTTGTGAGGTTTTGAAATGATGCTCTTCTTTAGGTTAATAATTTGCTAATGTCATTTGTAGCCATGACCTCAGCTCGGCTGAAAGCACATGAGGTGTCACAGCTCTGAAATGGCAGCTGCTGGTGCCCATTCAGAAGTGCTGTTTTGGCAGGAATTTGGCTGGGAGCAAACCTTAATCTGTCTGATCAGTAGTTTACACTGCTACTGTACTGAATTGAACATGCACCTGCATTTTGGTGGTTTTTCCCCTTTGGTTTTACCTCAGTGATTTTTTTTTCTCAATGGTAACCAAAGTCAAGTAATTTAAAGCTTGTGAACCTCACAAAAAGGGACCATTTAAAACCATATTCTGCATCTTGTGACACCAAATGGAAAGTATGTTCTACTGTATGACTACATCAGATTTTAGAACAGTGATCAGATGTGCATTCTGCTCGTTATTATTTGTACAGTGTCCTGCCTTGAAAGAGCTACAGTTTCTTAGAGCAAGTCATTCAGAATTGGACTACAATCTTCAAGTTTAATAGGTTCAGCTCTTTGAGTTCCCCTACCTCCTCCTGATTGATGGTTTGTTTCTTCTTTTAATACAAAATTCAGTAAAATTTCCCACAGTGAAAAGGGCCTTTTAATTATAAAACACCAGTATGTGGGAATGATTCAATTTACACATCAGAAAAGTTCAGTTACTTGACCATAATTTATTTTTTGTGCTGATCATTTACAGAGCATAGATTCTTCCTCCTCCCCCTCCGCTCTCACTTGCTCTCTCTCCATGTAGAAGAATAAAAATCTCAACCTGGAAAGGGCTCTAGATACAGTATCACTTAGTCATCAGAACTGAAGTCTCCATTATCAGACTTTTCTTTTACCAGCTTTTATCCCTTTCTCATTTCCTAGCTATACTGTCATGTTTTATTTAAATGTCTTCTGTAATTGCTGAGTAATATATTTTTCTTGACACTGACAAAGGGACAGTGCAAGTAAGGAGGAGTACGGTTCCTCACTCATGGAACTGTAAGCATAAGACATACTGTCTGGAAAAGATATTTGTAATTCTGATGTTGCATACAACGTATCAGATCACTATTGCCTTTTCCAGTAGTCCTCTCTAATACTTGAACTGGGTTTTTTTGTTGTTATAAAGAACTAATTAATACCAAAATCAATGTCTGGAAGGAATGGAAAATTTCATGTCTTCCCTCTGTGCAGTATTAATTGTCTTTATAATGCTACAACCTGGAAGACTGCCTTCCAGACAACTGGCCTCCTGAGTTGACAGAAGGAGTCAGGGAGCAGTATAGTTCCCCTGTGATCCAGGAGGGAGTAGTTAGAGACCTTCTTAGCTGCTTGGATCCCCACAAGTCCACGGGACCGGATGGGATCCATCCTAGGATGCTGAGTGAGGTGACAGATGAGCTGGCCAAGCCACTCTCCATCATTTTTCAACAGTCCTGCCTCACTGGAGAGGTCCCAGATGACTGGAAGCTGCCAACATGATGCCCATCTACAAGAAAGGCCAGAAGAAGGAGCCAGGGAATTCCAGGCCTGTCAGCCTGACCTCAGGGCCAGGCAACATTATGGAACAGGTCATCTTGAGTGCAATCACACAGTGCTTACAGGATAGCCAAGGGATCAGGCCCAGCTAGCATGGATTTAGGAAGGGCAGGTCCTGCCTGACCAACCTGATCTCCTTCTATGATCAGGTGACTGCCTGGTAGATGTGGGGAAGGCTGTGGATGTGGTCGACCTGGAGTTTAGCAAGGCCTTTGACACCGTCCCCTGCAGCAAACTCCTGGCCAAGCTGTCAGCCTGTGACTTGGACAGCAGCACTCTGTGTTGGGTTAGGAACTGTCTGGAGGGCTGGGCCCAGAGAGTGGTGGTGAATGGTGCCACATCCAGCTGGCAGCCAGTCACTAATGGTGTCCCCCAGGGATCAGTGCTGGGCCCCATCCTGTTCAATATCTTTATTGATGATCTGGATGAGGGAATTAAGTCCATCACCAGTAAATTTGCAGATGACATCAAGCTGGGGGCAGGTGTTGATCTGTTAGAGGGTAGGAGAGCTCTGCAGAGGGACCTTGACAGGCTGGACAGATGGACAGAGTCCAATGGTATGAGATTTAACACATCTAAGTGCCGGGTTCTACACATTGGCCACAGTAACTCCATGCAGTGCTACAGGCTGGGGTCAGAGTGGCTGGAGAGCAGCCAGGCAGAAAGGGACCTGGAAGCAGTGGTTGATAGTAGGCTGAACATGAGCCAGCAGTGTGCCTAGCTGGCCAAGAAGGCCAATGGCATCCTGGCCAGTATCCGAATAGTGTGGCCAGCAGGAGCAGGAGGGTCATTCTGCCCCTGTACTCAGCATTGTTTAGGCCACACCTTGAGTACTGTGTCCAGTTTTGGGCCCCTCAGTTGAGTTGCTGGAAGGTGTCCAGAGAAGGGCAGCAAACAAAGCCAGTGAGGGGTCTGGAGCACAAGCCCTGTGAGGAGAGGCTGAGGGAGCTGGGGTTGCTTAGCCTGGAGAAGAGGAGGCTCAGGGGAGACCTTATTGTTCTCTACAACTACCTGAAGGGAAGTTGTAGCCAGGTGGGGGTTGGTCTCCTCTCCCAGCTACCCAGCACCAGAACAAGAGGACACAGTCTCAAGCTGCACCAGGAGAGGTTTAGGCTGGATGTGAGGAAGAAGTTCTTCACAGAAAGAGTGATTGTCCATTGGAATGGGCTGCTTAGGGAGGTGGTGGAGTCACCATCACTGGAGGTGTTTAGGAAGAGACTGGATGGGGCATTTAGTGCCATGGTTTAGTTTTGGGTGATAGGTTGGACTTGATGATCTCAAAGGTCTTTTGCAACCTGGTGAATTCTATTCTATTCTATCTATTCATACCATAGCTTAGCACTTGCATTGGCAGATATAGCAGCTTTTAATGACAAAGATTTGTGGATTCTGAATATGACTTTTCTATGAAAACTTAATCTTAGTTTGTGCTCATCAAAAGCATAAGATAAATAAGCAGTGAAAATGTACATAATACCACTTATGCAGACACAGATATGTTCTTATTTTAGTTTTGATCAAATGGGGTTTGTGACTGAAAACTATTAGATTATATAATGCTCATTTTATAATAAAAATTTTAAAATACCTGTAGGGAACTGTAGGTACAAGCACCATTTATTCTAGTAGATATAGTTTTGGTAGACAGCTTGGTAGACCTAGCTGCTGGTCACCTAGTTGTTACAACATGCATAGGAAGACAATGTCTATGCTACTGAAAGAGACTGCTACTACATCTTTGCTTTGTAAGCATTACATTCAGTCTGGTTTTCACTTTGGAAGGGGTGGATGTATGCTAGTCTTAAAACATACCAAACTTGCAACAAAAAGGCAGCCCTTGACATTCTTTTCAGCTAATATGAAAAGTACTCCTCCTTTACCCTGAAATAAGGTTTTAAACTTAAATAACCATTATTAATGTGTTCTGTACTCTTAGAGACTGGAAGACTGGTTTTGTAATATCTGCACCTGCTGCTGTTTGGGTATGATTTTATGTAGAAGCACAAATGTATCTCTGGATAAGACTTAGGAGCTGAAACTAGAGTGTTCTTGTGAAACTGAACGGTGTAAAATGTGATCTTCCTTTGTCTATTTAGCCATTACAGGGTAAATGAAGACAGCCACTAATGCAGCCTTTACTAATTCACCTGTATCTTGCTGCACTCGAATCCTTCTTAGTAAAGAGAACAATTCAAAGTGCATGAGGAAGGCAATAATCACAATCAATGAATGCAATAATCACAATCAATGAGTACAATAATGGATCTTTCCAGTTCCTATTACTGTTCATTTATACTTCTTACTACTAACTGCACTCAGCATTTATTTCCAAAAGCTAGTTTTTAAGACTCTTTATGATCTCTCAATAGAGCAGACCTCTTTATCTTCCATCTGACTGGCATGTGTTGGTAACTAAATGCTCACATACATGATGTCACAAATATTCATGTGGAAGCTGAATTGTAATTTTCTTGCACAAAATTAGTATGCACTACATATAGTTATTCTGTGGTTTGGTTTCTTTGGGTGTTTTTTAATGCCACCAGTTCATAGAAATACTCTATTTTTCTACATCAGTGTGCCTGTAGCCACATTGTCAACAGTTTGCAACAGTTTAAGTTGTCAATAGATCTCATATATATATATACACACACATAAAAGGCCCTGATGTCTCTACTGAAAGCAAAATACTTGTAAATCCCTATTCTTCCAGACCATTAATGGCTATTAACTAATGTAAACAATAAGCTAATGTCAATAACTCTGCATGAAATGCTAATTTGGGTGGCAGGTGAAAATCTTTCCTCATAATTTTTATCATTGCCTTTTTTTATGGTTTTTCATTTTCAAGTTTTTTTCCTGTGGCTTAAATGCTAGCATTTTGCTTCCATTTGTATTCAAGACAGTCAAATGGTGTCATAGACTGTGTTAAAGGTTGATATTGTAGTAGAGGTTTCTATTTAATAGATGTCTTGATACAGTTTTGTGGCAGAAGTTGTTATTGTCACCACTTTTTTGCTTTTTGATTTTCCCTTTATGCCAACATAACGTAACAGGGTTGAATGTCAGTAAGACTGCGATGTTCTCACCCTGATACAAAGATCTCATGGCTCCTGCTGTGTTGTATAGCTTTTTGTACATTCATGGAATTTTTCATTTAGTAGATAGGGATTACAGTGTCCTAGTCTTTCCTGTTGTAACTTAATTCTGCCTATGAACTGAATATCACAGCATCTCAAGTCCTCAAATTGTTGATATAGGAATCAGAGCTGAATTCCCAGCTTGTAGTAATCCCATCTCCCTAGTACTGTTCCTCCACATTATTATAAAATCTTTGTCAGGCTATCTATGAGCTGTTGAGAAGCAAGCCAGTGGAAATATTTTTTTTAAACTTTTCTTCAATAGGTCTCATACTCAATCATTGCACTCAATCATACTCAGTCATCTTCTTATAGCAATCAGTATGTCAGCTAGGGAGATCTCCTTTATTGGGTGGGTATTTTTTTATTTGCAGACACTTCCAGCATCCCTACACAAAATTGCACCATTTGGCATATTAGTTGTACGTCCGAGAAATCATTTAAAAACAAACAAAACCAACCAAACAAAAGCCTACCCACCAGGAAGCTGTGGCAAACATGAGTTTGAAATCATTTCTGCCATCAAAGCTGAGGTCCTCGTCTGAAGTCCTGAGCTGCAAATTGAGTTAGCCTGGGAGTCAGGCTTCAGCTGCCTTTTCAAACAGATGACTACTCACTCTTTCTATGCAAATTCAAGGGTAGGGTTAGGGATGTTGCCAATTTCTGCCTTTAGAAAATGGTTTCCTTGAAATCGGAAAAATTTAACGTTTCTAGGTCCTTCTCAAAAACATGTGTCTCTCTTCTGAGCAGTCACCCTAAAGACCGCCCACAGAATGGCATAAGGATCACTACTTATCCCAGTGCTCTGTGTTAATTGTACTGGAAGGATGACTTAGTGCAGGATTCTCCTTTCCTGGTAAAATTCAACCATTTTCTGCTATGCTTATCAAGGGAAATTTCTGTCTCTAGCATTCTTTGTCATCAAGAATATGGTGTTCAACCCCTGCTTAAAATCTCTCCTTAAGATGCATTAATTCAACTTCTCAAGCCAGCAAAGACATTAAAGCTGTTAAATTTTATTCTGTTAGCATCACAATCAACACCTTACTTTTAAACAGAAGTGGACAGAGCCATTTGATCAGTAATGAGCTCAATTTTATCAGACTGTTAAGCAGTTCCTAAGCATGTCTAACTTAACCTGTTTAATAGTAGAATAAAATGAAGAGGTGCCTCCTTTGACAGCCTCAGATTGCCTCAGGTGGAAAGTTACTGCTAAAACACAGTCCTATTTTGCCACATGAGCAAGTTCCTGAACCTCTTGAGATTCCAGTAGAAAGTGGAAATTAGCCCTTACTCTTGAGCCTCAGCACAACCTGCTGGCATAGCCACAAGCAAGTGACAGTAGCTGCAGAGTTTGTGCTGTGTTTCATCTAGACAGGGCTGACCTAATGCATACAGGTCATCAAGTGCCTCGGTATGAAGTGTTCGGGGAAATATATATGTTGTAGACATGGTACTAAGGGACATGGTTTAGTGGTGGGCTTGGTAGTGTTAGCTTAATGATTGGACGTAATGAACTTAAAGATCTTTTCCAGGCTAAATGAGTCTGCAATTCTGTAATTATTTTTTTTAATCTGACAAGATGAAAACTTGCCTTTGTTCTTGAGAACCATTTCTGGCTTTATTGGTAGAATTCTCCTTTAGAGCATTTGCAGAGATAATAGTTCATGGATTCCCTGATGAGTCTACAGAGCAATGGGAAAAACACTGTGCCTTGAGTGGTGCTACATTCCATGAGTTTCAGTAGTGTCTTTTAAGGACCCTTTACTGTTTGGCAAAACTTGCTTTTTAGCTCTAAAGCCTGTTGACATTAACAGAGATGTTCAGGATTGGAGAGTAAATATGCCAAGTATTTATTTAATTCTAGAAGATAGTGGCATCACTGTTCTGTAAAATATTTATACCAAATGGATAGCAGAAAGTGATATTTTACTTTCAGTGTCAAACCAAGTTCTTCTTTCAGGAAAAACTGTTTACAACAAAATAGAACTTGGATTTCATAAGGTATTTTGCAGTGTGCCCAGGCAGCCAAGAGGGCCAATAGCAGCCTGGCCTGCATCAGAAACAGTGTGGCCAGCAGGAGCAGGGAGGTCATTCTGCCCCTGTACACTGCACTGGTTAGGCCACACCTTGAGTACTGTGTCCAGTTCTGAACCCCTCAGTTTAGGAAGGAGGTTGACTTGCTGGAACGAGTCCAGAGAAGGGCAACAAAGTTGGTGAGGGGTTTGGAACACAAGCCCTATGAGGAGAGACTGAGGGAGCTGGGGTTGCTTAGCCTGGAGGAGACTCAGGGGTGACCTTATTGCTCTTCACAACTACCTGAAGGGAGGTTGTAGACAGATGGATGTTGGTCTCTTCTCCCAGGCAACCAGTACCAGAACAAGAGGACACAGTCTCAAGCTGTGCCAGGGGAGGTTTAGGTTGGATGTTAGGAAGAAGTTCTATACAGAAAGAGTGATTGCCCATTGGAATGGGCTGCCCAGTGAGGTGGTGGAGTCACCATCATTGGAGGTGTTCAGGAGGAGACTTGATGGGGTGCTTGGTGCCATGGGTTAGTTGTTTAGGTGGTGTTGGATTGGTTGATGGGTTGGACGCAATGATCTTGAAGGTCTCTTCCAACCTGGTTTATTCTATTCTATTCTATTCTGAATACAGCTGAACTAATTAGGAGTGTGTGGATGTTTTGAGTAGTGCATTAGATTAAAATAATCAGTCTCCCCCCACCCACTTTCTTTTTTCTTTTCTGTTTATCACATACCTGCCAAAAAAAAAAAAAAAGAAAAAAAAGAAAAAAAGAAAAAAAGACAAAAGAAAAAGAGAAAATACTGAAGATTTTCTTGGTTTCTTAAGAAAATGTCAAATAGTGTTGGCAGTCACTTTTCCTTCTGCAGCACGGTAATAACTTCTAAAAGTAGTCCAGCTGATGCTTTGAGTTGCCATAAGTATAGCGGCCTTGTTATTTTAAGATGCTCAATTCTTTTTTGAGCCTCTGAACTATTGTTTCAGAAAAAAACATTTTGCTCTTTTCCTTCAAGAGGGTAAAACCCCTTTCTTGTGGCTTGTTATGGTTCTCTGAACTACTTTTTAAGGCTAATTTGGGATAAATTTTTGTACTGTGATTTTTATATTTAGTCTACTGGATCCGACTCTCCTCAGTAGCCCCAGGGAAATAAGACAGGAAGCATGGAAATCAAGGAAACCTGAAGCCAGTACTTCAAGCTGAACCAAAAGCTAGTGTAACTCAGTTTGTCAGTGAGAATTTTTGCCGAAAGAAAAAAAAACCCAAAGAATTTCATTTGAATGTTTTTCCCTACCATTTGTCTTTCTGTTTAAAAATAGTGAATTCTACGTGTGTTGTGCAAAATGAGAAACAACATATTGCTGGTTTGAAATAGAGTTCCATAACAAGAGATGGAGTTTCCTGAGACAGATTTAAGCAGATGTACTCTGATGGGATTTTTTTAAAAGGTTTGAGGCATTTCCTTCAGTTAGTAACAATGAAAAGGGACACTTTCATGCATGCTGTCCTTCTGAGCTGATGGCAAAGTGGGCTCAAGTTCAGTTGCCATCCATGCCCTTTTCTGCATCTAACAGATACTAAGACCTGATTGTCTTTTAAATGGGTGGGGGTGGGGGGGGGGGAAGGGGGGAGGAGGGAGGACAAATAATATGAATTACACAAGTCAATGTACAAGGTGGAGCTCATTAGAAAATAGGAAACTGGTTGGTTATAGATACATTTCACGTGAGTTATGCAATAGTATACAAATGAAGTACCAAAATCCAGATGTAGAAAACAGATGTAAGGTAGAGTGTCTATGTTAAAATTTGAATTTACTTGATAATTGTTGCATCAGAGATTATAAAACAGTATAAAATATATGCTTCATTTATTCTCTTATCAACTACACAAGTAATGCTTTTTGTATAAAAGTAGAGATCCTTACCAGGGTCCTACCAAGTTTTGAGAGTGTCAAAAAATTGCAACTCCTGCACATGGGAAGCTGCATGTGAGGCTTGAGGTATACCACACACAGTTCAATTCCAGTTTGGTTTTTTGGTGCATCTTTGACACAGGCTATTTCACATTCCTTCTGTCAGCAAGTGTTAACTATGCTGGTAGGTGGTTGTTTGTTTTAATTAAAGTTAATTTAATCTAAGTGAAGAATTGTATCACACTACACAGTTGATGAGGATAGTAATCTATTTAGTTACTGAGACTGAACCTGGTGTAAGAGGCCTTCCACAAATTATCTGAAATGTGGTCTCTGTGCCCAAGTCCAGGAGCTCCAAGTGTGATTGTGGAGACTTCCAAGTATTCCTGTTACTGAGTATATATGTACCATGTGGAAAAAAGAAAAGGTCTAATCTCGGCTGTAAATGCCGAGAATGACATGTCTGACATGTCTTTCCTCTTTCAGCAATAAATGCTCTTTTGTCTATCTAGATTTTATGTGTTTTTCACATGAATTCCTCACAGTGCTATGCTATGTCATTAAAATATCAAAATCTAGTCAGTCATCTGGCAATAAATGGAAAAACTAGAATTCCATAGCATAAGATTAGTGATATCTAAAAGTGGTTTATGTGTCCTAGTGGGATTCCTCCTTTTTTAACAACAAAGCACAGAGTGAAAGAATATGCACAGCTTACTTTGTCTTCCTACTTCTTTTGATCTGAAAGAACAATCAGATAAGGCTGATTTCTGAAGACAGTTCAGAATGAACAGATTTCAGTTGCCCCCAGTGATAACCATCATTGTCAACAGGAGGCATTCCAGGTACTGACACTAGAGCCTCAAATGTTCAGATACTGAACATTTCATCTTTTATTTTAAAAACTGCTGCTGGGAACTCTCTTTATAGAATGCGATGGATGATGAGTATTTAGAAGAAGAATGAACCCTGAAGGAGAATAAAGCCCAAGCCTCAGAGACTGTCAGTGAACACCAGAAGGACAGAATAATTTAAGGTTAAGGTGGAGAATTTCATGCACACAGAAAACCTGAAGCTGTGGAAAATGGGATGAGAGTTACAGGCTATAAAATCAAAATAAAAGTACTTTAGCTCCCCTGACCCTAATGGGCATTTGTCCATATTTGGTGAATGAATGCACACTGTCCGAGTTCAGCAAAATTAATGCTTTTTCATAGGGAAGGCTCAGAACTGGAATGTGTTGAGCTGTTGGTAATTGAAGTTGAGGCATCTGGATTAAAGCAGTGCACAGAAATACTAATAGCTACCTCCTGTAAGCCACATCACTTAACAAGTGCTGTCAGTCCCTCTAATAAACAAACTTTGGCTCTCGATTTTTGAAGAAGCTATTGATTTTTGGCACAGTGTGACAAGTTGCATTTTACATGATCTACACATTCTGCAAAGCTCACCGAATGCAACACTGTGCTATACAGTGTATTATGAAAACTGATTGCTTGCAAGTGCTAAGAATGATGCTTTTTTAAGGGTGTTTGTGCTCTACCTGGTGCACAATGCTGATGAATGATTTTTTAGTTAGTAGTTAGTTATCTTTATGATTATCTAAGTTAGTAATTGATAGCGTAACACACCTCAAAAGCAGCAGGAAATGCACTATTATCACGCCTCAAGGATAACTAATTTTGAATGAGCAGATGCAAATGTGTTCCTAATTGGAGGGGGTTTATGTGCTTATCACTGCCACCACAGTTTAAAAATGTTTCTACAAAATGCATGTTACTGCTTTTGTAGCCTGCCTTTGAATAGCTTGCTCTGGCTACCAAACCTGGATATGGCATTCAAACACATGGACTCCAATCACCCTACTGGTGCCATTTCTTTTTCTTATGAGTCTTGGATAAAGTCCTATATCATAAAACTGGGGCAGAGTTCATCTACTTTGGAGAATTTACAAGAGTCATTACTAATAGAAGCTCCATTGTCATATGTGTCCAACTAACATACAGAAGAAATACAGACTTGTTAGAGACTGAGTGAAACTGACACTTGTGAGCATGTGGGCAGCACTTCATTTGTTTAAATCCAAAGATGTCTTAGAATTATTTAATTTTAACTATCAGACTTGAAAAGAAAGTGTCGAGTCTTGTAGTCCAGTAGCACTTTTTGCACCAGGAAATGCAGGTGCTGATGAGTTGATTGCTGGGTCTGTGATTGGGAGTGACTGGGGGTAGTGAAGAAGGAAAATTAAGCCATACATTTGAAAGTTACAAACATTGAAGAGTGTAGTAAAAGGCACCGTCTCTTCATCCTCCCTCCATTACCATGGTTTATTCCTTGATCCTTTCACCGGGTTTCTACCTGTCTGAGTTTTTAGGACACATTCAGTATGTCTCAGTTGGCTGTAACTACAGCCACTTTTGAGGCCAGGATGCCCAGTTTCCTAGGTGTACAGTAATGCCTTCTTTTTTCCCCCCTGAGTTTCCTGTATTACTAAGTCACTTCCAGTTCTGACAGGGAAAGAAAATGCAATCTCTTAACTTTCCTGTATATCCCTCAAAACTGTTGGAAGTCTTTCTGCAGGAAGGTCAGGGCAAGTCAAGGTAGGAAGCATCATATGACTTTTGGGCAACTCCATGTTTGTCTCTCTGGCATTTACTTTTTCCAAGACCGAGCAGTGATTTTTCTTAGATAATCTTCCAGAAAAAAAGTAGTTTTACCCAAAAAGTTGTTTACAATGTGAGTATAATTACTTTGCACACTGCACAGAAAAGGTCACAATGATGGCAGGTGTGGAAGAAGATTTTCCTTCTTTTCAAATGAAAATGTAAGGTACAAAAAAAGTTAATTATAACTTTGGCTTATTGTGCTTTACAAAAAAAAAAAACCAACCAGTTTCTAAGCATATGTATATGGTGGCAGTTGAAAAAAAGAAAACTGTATAGAAAACATTTGTTGCAAATATCTGTAAAATTTAAGATAAGCTCTAGGTTGCGTTGAATTTGATTTCTTACTGTGAAACATATTAAACAGAAGGACTTAAACTATAAAGCCCGTGTGAGCATCCTCTTCAGTAAGCATAATCCAAATTTTAGCTAGCTGGGCCCTTCAAAATTTTGACAGGACTTCTGTACATTGGGCAGATAAGCATGACCTGGTGTCCTCTACTACCAGCAAACATGCATCATTAAGTAATCGGAGGCTGAAACCATACCACAAGCCTGTATAAAAAGAGGGAGCTCCATCTTACATTCAATGTAGAGCAAAAGCCTAATGCACAAGAAAACCATCTTTTTATCCCCATATGTTTTCCCCTAAAAATGCAAAACCTCTCTTTGTTTTTATCCATAACACTGACCTGCAAACCCACCTTGCTGATCTTTTTTCATTTCTGAAATACCTACACATTGCTTTAATTTTTATGTAAAGTTATACAGTGTTGACATATTCCATAGCTCTTCTGTGACAGGTCAGTTTGAAAACCTTTCGTTCCATGCCTACTGAAGAAATCATTGGGGTTAAATGACAGGGCTCTACCAGTGATTTGCCTGTCACGGAGAACTGTAAATTGCAGCCTGTCTCCTGGATAGTGTTTAGACACATTCTGAGATTAATGGTTTTGCATAGACACTTTGGACTTCAAATTTTTTTTTGAGATAAGCTCCATCAAGAAGACTCTTCCAGTTTGAACTCAGCAGAAAGCATTTTGCATTTTAGCTATGTCTGTAAAAAACTTTGTTGGTACAGAACAGACAGCATCTGGTATTAAAATGAAATAGTGTCTCATGTTCCAGACCGCATAAAAATTTTCACCTCCAGGTTAACTCTTTGTGATGATTATGGTTTGGGGTTTTTTTTGTGGTAGTTCTTAACACTCCTATTTAAGAGACAGCAGTGAGACATCTTATTTACAGGATTGAGCAGACCCTATATTTTCTCTTAAGCATAGGAAAGCCTGTATCCTAAATTTACAGAAGAGGAGGCTAAGTAGGGTGTATGAATGTCCATCTGAGAATGTGCTAATTGATTATCTTTTCAGAACCTCTATTGGTAATTGATGTGTGCTCTGTAGGCAATGAGATCTATGATTCTAGAACTCTAACTTATGACAAAGGTAATAGTAAGATTTCTTTTTTTGTGTTTTGTGGTAAAAAGAAACAGTTTATCAGAAGAGTGTGATAAATGTACACATTCCTTTTTCATGTGTTCTCTAGTTGTCTGATTTAATTGGGGGGGGGGTGGAAAGGAAGAAAGTATCTTATCATTAATATCAGTTTTAAGCTCTTCTGAATATGTACTGAAAATTGTATGATTTTAGTAGAATATTAGATGCCACAGCATTGGTGGAGCCATGCAAGAACCATTATAAAAGGCTAAGTATTTGTATCATTCTCATAAGTAACCTGTAGTTCACTTATGCTGCCTAAGGGCTAAGAGAGACTGTTGGTTATTACTTAGACTACTCATTGTATCATTAACCAAATATACCACACCAGAGTCTGACAGGAGGCTTGTGGCCTCCTTGTATTACTTGGAGGAGGAAATTTTTGTCAGATGCCACTGGGTGTCTTCCCTGTTCACCTTAGGATTGGTGTGGTTATATGACCTCCGATTTAGTTGTATCATGTGATTAAAGGAGAGTTAAAAGGTCTTTTCAGGAAAAATAAAAGGAAGTAGCTGCACCTTTCAACATGATACACAGACTTGTTAAAAAAAAATTATGGAAGCATCATCATGATTTTTATTTTATTGTTTTAAGTTTTTACATACAGTGTTAGTGCATCTCATTTATATTTGTGACTGAAACATTGATTAAGGTATATTGAAGACTGAAACGAAAACAAATATGGATTTGACCACCAAGTCCAAAGTGTATTAACTTAATGTACCAAACATTAAGTGGCATCTGTGCAGGGAGCTAAAGGACTTCCACCATAAAATCCCACAGCAAATGCATGTTTTCCATCAGCCTGCCAGTGATTTGAACACTGCCTCATTCTCTGCTATGCAAATGAGGTGCAAACTGGATACTATGGCAAGCAAAGACTTACCATCTCTGATTTGAAGGAATATGATTCACCAAGGAAAATTCCCGCACCTGTGAGTAAAACATCTGGAATTTTATTCCTAGTGAGCATTAAGACTTCTCAGACTCCTAGTGACTAATTAGAAGCCATATTCTTTAAAAGCCTTTTCAAATAAAAAAGTTTCTTTCAACACATTGTAAGACAACGAGATCTAAACCAAGTCAAACTGAAAACAAGTTGAGCTTAATGGGAAAACCATCCAGATCCTGGATGTGAAAATCCTTTAGAGCCACAGACCATTATGGACAGAGCTCAAATAGCTCAGAGTAGATGAAACTAGAAGTTAGGGGCTTCTGAAGCTCTAGGGTGAAGTTTAAACAACAAACACAGTAAATTAATTTATAAGCCTCTGTTTTCCTTTGACAGAGAAGTGAGGCTATCTTTCTAGAGAAGCCAGTTTTGTGTTACTTAGCATGCATGGTTCTCTCCCTTGGAAACTGAGCAGTTCACAGAATGAGGCAGACTGATGTTTCCTTCCCTGGGAACTGGATAGGCAAATGATTATTTAAATAATAACTTTTAAAAGGCATCCCAAACCCCCATGTAACATATTAGTGTCAAAATACTTCAGTTGTAAGAACTTGTTTCTCTTAATGCAGCTATGGAATGTATTTGACACTTCTTTTTTGTTTTTTCCTGACAACCAGAGCCAAGGTTTACAAAAAATATAAAATAAGTGAATGTAAAAAATCCTATTCTGAATGTGATTAGTGCATGCCACTTGCAAATGTCAGCAGTTATTTTTAGTGGAGAGCATTTGTAAGATCTGGCAGTAAACTCTTGAAATGTCAGGAGGGTAAGAGGAAGCATAGGAGAAGCCAGATACATAAACAAATATGTTAGAGGATTGCAGTACTAAGTTCAGAATTTTTTGAAAGACAAGATGGGAGCTGTCTTGAAAGCAATCTGATAGATCATGGTTCCCTTTTCATGTCACAGGTATTGTCCAGACATGACAAAAGAACTTGGATTTTTGAAAGAAGTTTTGTTTCCTTGTAACCTAAGGAAAGAGATTGTTCTCCACCTCCCTTCTTGTACACAGATGGTTTGATATCATTAAACAGTATATTGCACTCTACTTGTAGGAAATTTGTGTTACACTTATGTAACTTCTTTCCTGTAGATTTATCATCAAGATTTGTATCAAAATATTGAAGAATATGTTCATCTATTTGATATATAAATATCTATATTTTGAAATAGCCTCATTTGAACATCACTGGAGGCTATAAAGGGAAGGGCAGTTCTTGCATAACATTATCCATAAGCTTAGGGATAATGCTCTTCAGTACTGTTAGCTTTTGCTTGATACAGGAATAGCTGTAGACTTGACAGGTATACTCTATTAGCAATACTTTCATACTGAAAGATGGATCAGTATGCAGCAGTATTTCAAGCATACCCCATCACCTTGTGTATGATTCTTGGGGCTTTTGGGGGTTTTCTTGTTTGTGGTTTTATTTTCTTTTTTACTGTTTCTGATAACTCTAATTACATATTTCTGCTTGCATATAGCCAGGAAAGCTGCTGAGTCGTTATTGGTGCAAAACCTGATACCTGTTAGGATTAAATTATTTAGTTTTTGACTGGTGCAGGAATAGCACTTTCCTCTTTAATAGACATTGTACTCATGGATTTCATGACATCCAACCTGATGTATGACTTTTTCACTTACAGATTATGTAGGATTTTTTGTTTGATGATTGTTTTTTATTCCCAAAGTCTCATACCTAGTTCCCATTGTAAGGTAAATCCTTTGTCCTCCACACTGGTCAGTGCTGCTGTCTTTGCATCAGAACTCTGCCCTTGGAAATCAGTCCTTGGGCAGATTCTAGACTTCAGGGTCACCAGGCAGAGAAAGCGCCCATCCCTTTCCTCTCGTCATTGATTGCTGGAAGGTTGCAAGAGACTGATCTCTAGGGAGCTAACTTCTTTTGAATCATTTTATAGATGTTACATACTTTATTGTTTTCTTGGTTTACAGCAAAGGTAATTTTCATTCTTTAAAATTAGATCAGGTTACAGAAAATTACACTCATAGGTGGAGATAAAATGGACCGTCTGGGTAAACAGTGGACATAGTGGTGGTCAGAGAACAACTCTGAATCCTCCTCTTTTGCAATGCATGTTCTGAGAGTGAAAATATAGACTTTATTGGTAGGCCAATTTAATTCTGTCTGCAATAGAAGTGACAGGACTGATCATGATGGAAAATAGGAAAGCAGCATAAGCAGTAACTTAATTGCATTAATGCCATTAGTAATTTTAAATTTAATACATTTGAGACTGTTTTGAGACTATTTTAAAAGTGATTTTCCATAATGCTCTCTAAAATATATACCAGCTAAAAATTCTGCTCTTTGCCTACACCTGAGGTATTTTGAAAATATTCATAAGGTCAATAGGAAAGCTTAAGGGGCACTGTCAAATTTCTATGAATGCAAAATCTGACCTAATGGGGAAAAAAAAAAAAAAAAGAATAGAAAACCCAGGTTGGAAGAGGCCTTCAAGATCATTGCGTCCAACATATTATCCAACCCACCTAATCAACTAAACCATGCAACCAAGCACCCCATCAAGTCTCCTCCTGAACACCTCCAATGATGGTGACTCCACCACCTCCCCAGGCAGCCCATTCCAACAGGCAATCACTCTCTCTGTGTAGAATTTCTTCCTAACCTCCAGCCTAAACCTCCCCTGGTGCAGCTTGAGACTGTGTCCTCTTGTTCTGGTGCTGGTTGCCTGGGAGAAGAGACCAACATCCGCCTGTCTACAACCTCCCTTCAGGTAGTTGTAAAGAGCAATAAGGTCACCCCTGAGTCTCCTCTTCTCCAGGCTAAGCAACCCCAGCTCCCTCAGCCTCTCCTTACAGGGCTTGTGTTCCAAGCCCCTCACCAACCTTGTTGCCCTTCTCTGGACATGTTCCAGCAAGTCAACATCCTTCTTAAACTGAGGGGTCCAGAAGTGGACACAGTACTCAAGGTGTGGCCTAACCAGTGCAGTGTACAGGGGCAGAATGACCTCCCTGCTCCTGCTGGCCATGCAGTTCCTGATACAGGCCAGGATGCTATTGGCCCTCCTGGCTGCCTGGCCACACTGCAGGCTCGTGTTCAGCCTACCTAAATATATATATATTTTTTTAAATAAATTATATTTTATATTATTTATATATGTATATTTAGATATACTCTGAGCCTGAGAATCCTGCAAATAACTGGAAGTTCTAGTACAAATGAAAAATCCCAGCTACGCGGACAGCTCACAGTAACACAATTCCTTCTTTGCAGATAAATCTCCTTTATCTACTTACTTACTTCTTGTGCTTAGTCTCCTTTGCTCTGGTACAATAACAGAGCAGGCACATAGTTAGGAGACTAATTTGTTCCCAGTGAGAAGTGTACTAGTGTAAAAATGTGTTAACTATGTCAATGTTGTGAATTATTTTACAAGTCTAATGTAAAAGTGGTTTCCTTCTTTGTATAATTATTCTGTGGGATTTCAGCTACTTAAGATCTTAGGATAACTATTTGTTTTTGCTAGACCTGTATGTTACATTGAACTATAGAAAAAAAAAAAAAAAGAAAAAAAAAAAAGATAGAATACAAGACCATTTTTTGGTTGTGTTTTATTCATAAAGAATATTATGAGTTTTATTTCTGATGAAGCTAAGGATAAAAGAAGATAGATGTCAGGAGGCAGATCCTTTTGTACTAGTGTGAAAGAAAAATGGCTCACATAAAAACAAATAAACCTGAAACTGTGAAAATACTGAATATAAAAAACATGGGGGGGGATTGTTTTTTTTTAATGGGGAATGGATAATGATATAAGAATGAATCAGAAGTTACTAAAATCAAAGTACTGTTTCAAGGAAAAAATATTCAGAGGCAGACCTAGGACAGTGCAGAATTAAAATTAAAACCACAACCTGAGTTTAGGATCGAAATCCATATTCAAAGCCTTTATATTAGAGTTGAGATTTGAAAAGTGCTTAGCCCTCAAGATTTCCCATTGAGATCACTGTTTTAGAACAGTGTGATCCTAGGAACCTGAGAATGAGACATTTAACTGGAGGCTCCTATTTTTGTGAATCTTGATTAACATCTAAATACATAAGACAATATTAAAAATGAGGCAATATAAAATGCAGAAGAAAGATATGTAGCTGAGGAGAGCTACGGTCTCCATCTGAATCCATGAAGAACACAGAGCAAGAGACTTGAGAAATTTTAAATTGTCATTATCAAGCACATCTCGTTACTAGGAAGGATAGACAGGAGACTGTCACTTTTCAAAGTGTGTTGTCTTGGGAAATAAATCAGATTAATTAAGAAGGTCACAAGTGGTGAAATGTGGGGAGAAAACTTATTAATATGTGCTGGAGGTCAAGGAATTCTAGAGAGAGTGAGCTAAAATGGAAAGGGAAAAAAATACTGTAGTGGAGGGAAAAAAACCACGAATATTCAGATTTCATAGGAAGGCAAAATTTGTTCTCCAGAATGTGCTAATGAAGCACACTATTATTTGCTGACAGATTTTGAGCACTGCATAACCCATGACTTCAAAATACAGAGCTTTGTGAGATGTCTGTGACATGAATATATAGGAACTGAGAGACTTAGGGCAATGAATATGGTCGTCTCCTGTTCCCTGTGCCATTCCTGATCATTACTTGACCAAATAACTTATGAGTATATCTTAAAATTGCTTGAATCTGGAAAAAAAAAAAAAAAAGCAGAATTTTTATTATACCTTTTTGCAGTTTAGCCAATCAGCTTTCAAGCCTCTTGGCTCCCACTAATCATTACACATACCAAAAACACTAGTGTTGCATTTGTGTCTCAGCACAGATATATATTGCTGTCAAGATGGATATTTGGGGCTTTCTCAGGTTGTTCAGACACTGCTAATAACTTGGTAACAAAACAAATATGAATATAGTGTTATTTAGCTTGTCAAGCAAAAGGCACAGAGCGTTGTTTTAATTCCCAAAAGAATCACAATTGTGAAAGCATCTGGGCATGCACATGTCCAGCTCACCTCGTTGCAGTCTTTGGTATATCTGTACTTCTGTTGGTTTTGTGGAACTAGAAAAATTTTCCTCAAGAAACTGTAATAGACAGTAGTCTGGTTCCTTCTGAGATGTCAAATGCCTACTTTATTAGAGTGAGCAAGTGACAGTCAATTTAAACCAGAATTTATTGAGAACATTAAGAGCTGGAAGGGCTTTGGCTAATCACTGTAATGTCCCCAACAAATGGTAAATGAAAGCATGAGGAAATTGAGTTAACACAAGTTAAAAGTTCACATACTTACTGAATTATATTAAAAAACCTATAACCTAATTAAATTATCTAAAATTACTCATTTCAGTCTGTCCTTTTACACTAGTGAATACATAGGATGGTATTTTCTTAGACACGTAGTAGTTGGTAGGTTTAGCATGAGTCAGATAAAGAGCCAATGAACAAGCTCAAAGGATGAATTGTTTGCCAGTGTGCAGTATTCTCAATAGTGAGACTCAGTGATGAGAAGAGTTTTGTGTTGGTGCTTGTTTATATCTTTCATATTTGTAAGGAAATAAAAACATTATTATCTTGAGTAGAATGCATGGATGAAATGCATCCATTTCTTCTCCTTCATAGAATTTTTATAGAGGAAAGGCAGGAGAAGGTAAAGTAGCCGGCAATATGTACATGCCTGGAGACATGTGTTTTAGGTATGCTAATATCCCTTAATATTGCAGAAGGCGTGTTGCTGGTTTATACACCATTATGCTACTTCACCAAGATCCCTTTACATGCCTAGATTGTATAGTAAGATATAAAATGTAAGATCATGTTTTCTGATTTTCTGTTATCTTGCTGCAATAATCAGTTAATTTTCTTTGCATTTAAAATAAAAAGATGTGAATACTTTACTAGTATAACTGGTGAATTTCCTACAATCTCTCCTACAGATTCAAGGTTTATTGAAAATACAATGGTTACAGAAACTGTGTGTGGTTTCAGGTTATGGCATAGTACTTTGAATTTGAAAATGGTAAGCAGATCTTTGAGAATCTATGAGCAATTTGATTTGGTAGTTGGAGAGCAGCATGTACATGCAGTAGCATTCTCACTTCTAGCATCACATGGGACTGTTTCAAGACAACTTCTGTATATTGAATAGCAGAAATGTTTCCATTTTGGGAGAGTTTGGGGGTTTATGCATTTGCTGTCTTTGCTTTCTTGAGATGAAAAAAATCACATAGGATACAGCTCAATCCTTTGACTAACCACAGAGGACTGAATAGCTTTTCCTGGGAAAAGTCAAGCACCATAAAGAAATCATCTCTGTCACTTGACACACAGGTGTAAGGAAAGGTGCTGGTGATGGCAGGTCTAAGGAAAAAACAATGCTATAGTGTGATTGATAAAAGATCAAGATAGCATTCCAACAATGTTCAAAAAGTGGATGTATCCCATAGAAAGTTCCATCTTCAATTTCACCCTAAGAATGCATTCTTCTCATTGACTGTTAATTAGAGAAATAGTTGCTTTTCACAGAGAAATACTGTGTTGTACATTTGTCTCTAACTGCTTGCTGATAAAAAAAGGAACAGGCAAAGGAAAATTTTTCCCACCCTTAGAGAAATAATTTTTTTATTAAATGAAAGGGCTTGTTCACTCCTATTTAATACTTCTAGGTGGTTGCCTACCAAGAAGAGGGGACACTGTTGATTGTCAGAAACACCTTCATTTAAAATTGAGACATTTCTATATATTTTTCTTCTTGAGGTAGGTAAATTTCCACCAATTTCTCCAGGAGAAGGGATCAGAAGATAAAGTCTCTGGGAGCACAGGCCAGCTTAGAAAGCTTATTACTTTGTAAGAAGATGACCAAGCCTAGAGTAACTTTCAGAAGGCTTGTGTGCTATAAGAGCATGAAGAATTACACCAGGGAATGATTATTTTTGAGTTGTTTTTTTCTTTCAATCTGGATGCAAGGAGTTGATTTTAACGAATGAGGAAAAGGGATGAATTATGTGTTATGGCTCTGGAGTGCTTTCTGAAATTTCAGCATCTTTGAGGTATCTTCCAGCCTTGGTGTTTCTGTGGTAATCAAATTCCCCTCACTTGAGCAGCAAGCCTCTCACCCTTGGTGATGAATGCCACATATCTAACAGTCCTGATCTGCCTCTCTGCTAAGTTCAGCACCGGTGCGGGGGTGGGGGGGAGAGAGAAAATCAGTGAAATCAGTGTGGTTATCCTGATGTAAAGCTCAAGTAATGCATTGAAGGAACAAACACTAAACCTCAAAATTCCTCATGTGGCTGTCAAGTAAAAATAGTCACTGCTTCTAAAAAGATTTTACAAAAGATGCTTGTAAATTTTTCAGTGGAATTTCCCGAGGTCTCTTTTTTTTGTTTTTTCTTTCAGATTGTCTAGGACAAAAATCCTGTTTGTTAGGTTAAAAATCCTTTCACTTCACCCTCACTGAGATATATAAGTTTTTGTGCTTTCTCCATATTATTCAATTGCTTTGGCTTCTGTGAATCCCACACAGTATAGAAAAATACATGCTTTCCAATGTATAGCTTATATTAAAGCAATAGGACATAGTGTGTCAGATTTTTAATGAGTAAATTCTAATAATGGCTTACATAAAAATGAGAGCAACTGTTTCTCTTAGCTTTGAATTTAAGAAGTATTGCAGAATCCCTAAGTATCTCTGATTGCTGCACAGACATTCATCATACTGAAATGATTTGCCAGGCCTAAACAAGCTTGAGCTATATGAAATTTTAAAGATACTGCTGTAAACTCATTTGTTAATTTTATTAAAATAATGAAAAGTATATATTACTTTAGTTCACAAAACATTGAAGAGCTAATTCTTATGAAGTGTTTATTTTCCACACATATATTGCATTACTCTATGTGGCATTAAAACGGGTTCCTCTTTACGTTCTCAGGTTTCCCCTTTTATCTCTTATGCAACAGGAATTTCTAAAATGCATGAACTTGTTAAAATTTTACCAAAAATTTCTAGACATTATCATGACCTTGGGCTTTCTGGTATAAGGATTTTGAATATTGAGCATATGCAAGATGAGTTAAATAAGAACATTTCTTGTCAACAAACAACAGTGAGACAAGTAGTAATTTAAAATGGGCCACCTATGTGTGTTCAGATCAAAGATGGTATTAGAACAGAATAGAAAAACCAGGTTGCAAGAGACCTTCAAGATCATCATGTCCAATCTGTCATCCAACCCACCTAATCAACTACACCATGGCACCAAGCACTCTATCAAGTCTCCTCCTGAACACCTCCAATGATGGTGACTCCACCACCTCCCCAGGCAGCCCATTCCAATGGGCAATCACTCTCTCTGTGTAGAACTTCTTCCTAACCTCCAACCTAAATCTCCCCTGGTGCAGCTTGAGACTGTGTCCTCTTGTTCTGGTGCTGGTTGCCTGGGAGAACAGACCAACCTCTGCCTGTCTACAACTTCCCCTAAGGTAGTTGTAGAGAGCAAATTAAGAAAATTACACAAAACACTAGATATGCCAAATTAGTAGTAGGTAAATATTTTTTTTTTAGCACAATTAGGGCAAAGTAAACAAGTTTGGTTTGGAGGTTGGGTTTTTTTAATAATTATATTCTTACAGAGGAAAACTATTTCACCATTGTTGATGAAAATCACATTATGGCAATGTATTTGGTTTGGCTGAGCTGGAGTTAATTCTCCTTAAAGCATCTTTGCAGTGCTGTGTTTTGCAGTGATAATGCGCCAGTGTTTTGGCTACTGCTGAACAAGCATCCAACTGTGTTTTCCAACATTCTCCCACCCCAAAGTACACTGAGGGGTGGGACGGGTCTTGGGAGGGGACACAGCTGGGCCAGCTGACCAAAGCTGGCCAAAGGGGTATTCCATGCTATGTAATGTCAGCTCAGATATAAGGACTAAGTGATAGAGGGAAGTGGGAGATATTTGTCAATGGCATCTGTCTTTCTGAGCAACCATTACACATAAAGCCCTGCTTCCCAAGAGTGACCACCATCTGATGATGGGAAGTAGAGAATAACATCTCTGCTTTTGTTTTCCACACACAGCCTTTGCTTGTGCTTATTATTATTGTGAAATTGCTTCTATATTATTGCAGGCTTTAGTTACATTTTTCCCCTCTCCCCTGCCCAGCTGAGAAGGGGAGTGATATAGCAGTGTTGGTGGGCATTTGGCTCCCAGCCAGGGTCAAACCACTACGGGCAAACTGAATTCTGTTTATTGATTTTTCTAACTGCCTTTTAGGCACCTTTTTTGTCATCCAAAATTAAATATTTCATCTCATTTTATTTTTTTCTCAACAATAGAACTTTTCTTTTTAGGAAAAGATAACTGCTATAATATTGAGGACTGCAACAAGTTCAATATGACAGTTTCCTTTTTACATATATTACTTTTATCTTCCAACAGAATGCATTTTGCATGCAATGGCAAGTGACTTGTGGTGAGTTGGTGGCATTTTTTCTAGATACAAGAGATACCTGAGATTACTCTCTGTTAATGCAGAATTATTCAGGTATATGCCTGGAGGTGTTCAAGACCAGGCTGGACAAGGCTCTGGCCAGCCTGATCTAGTGTGAAGTGTCCCTGCCCATGGCAGGGGGATTGGAACTAGATGATCCTTGTGGTCCCTTCCAACCCTGACTGATACTATGATACAAGATCCCTCAGTATCACTTTTTTCTTTTTTTTTTTTTAATAGATACTTATTGAAAAAATACTTTGGGTTTGGATTTTTAGGGGAAGTTGTGGGGGTTGTGCTTTTGGTGGTTGGTTTTTTGTTTGGTTGTTTTCCGACAGTACGTCTGACATTTAAACACATAAGGTATATGGATTTACATTGAAAATTATATGATGAACTACATTCCTGCTTTGGGAATCTCTCTGAGAACAGTCCAAAGGGTTTGGCTAGTAAATTCAATTACCTAGCTGTGCTGACAGGCATGCAGAGCATTGCATATGCAAAGATCCCCATGATTTACAAAAGTAAGAATTCAGTCTGAAATGCTTACCACGCACAGATTTTCCTGACAGATGTATATACTTCTGCTGCTTTTAATGGGATTTCTGGTGGGCCTCAGGATTGATTCTGCAGCATTTCTCTCACTAAACTCATAGGAAACAAACTGAGAGCTTTAAAAGCATACGGATTGCATTACTGATATCTGAACATAGTTTCTTTTTGTTTCCAATATACCAATCGTTTTTTAAAAGCCTTATTCTTTATGTAGTACCATCCAACCAGATGTTGCCACTCTCAGACCATGAAGTCTGAAAAGATGGTACAGAAATTAAGTTCTTTGTTAACATATAAGGCTACAGTTAATAATTCAGAATAATAGTATGTTACAGAGTGTATTTGGTTCTCAAAATGAATGTATGTGCCTGTTAGGCACTGGAGCTCTTTATCCTGTAAGTTCTTAGCATATACTGTATGAGGATGCTATAGCTGAAGATGATATTAATATTAATGAAGAATGGGATCTGAGATACAGTGACTCTCATTCTTTCCCCAGCCCCCTACAAGCTAAATCCATTAGTATAGATAGATCAGCATTAATATACAAGGAAACAAAATAGCTCTCAATGCAGGGACAGTTCTGCATGACCTTTGATACGATAAGCTTGTACTTGTTCATTGTGGTGCTCTGAGTTGACCTATGCAGCAATGTTAAATCTGATGTAACCAGAGAAATATCGTCAGTGCTTCATGTGCAACTTAGTGTTTGGAGCTGCTGTGCTTTAGGGGAAAGAAATGTTGAGCTTTTCTGTTTGTGTATCATTATACTGAATACAAAAGGGTTTCTTCCAGGGACCCAAGTGTAAATCTATAGAAAATTAGTTATTAAAGTCATTAGGGACAAGATGCAAGTTATTGCTTTTTATTAAAAATGAATATTTTTAATATGTTGTGCTCTTCATAAAGGCAATACTGACTCCAGATCCAACCTGCTTCTGGACACCCACCAGAATTATTTTTAATTGTTAAGCCTCAACTTAGTCTCAACAGAGTTCAGCACCTAAAGAATAACTCATCTCTCATTCAAGTTTATACTTCTAGACACTGAGAAATTGCTTGGAGATTAAAAACACTAAAAGCACTATACTCCTGATGCACTACAGGTCTGCTGAGAACACTGTTTTCAAGAGTTTTGAGAGCTGCAGAACTTTCAGAACTTTTTTTCTGTCTATGGTTGGAAAAAACCCCAAACAACATATAAAGTATTACTGGTTTAATTCACTTCTATGTTTACACAAATGAAGCTTTAAAGATAGCTTCTACTTCTACATATAAAGCTTCTGTCAGGATACTGTATGGCCAGACAGAGCAGTTGTGAATGAACCCTCCAGAAAAGTGACAAAAGCATACTTGTGGAGCAGTAGAAATAACCATACTTGCAATATATTAATACTTCCAGTCACAGTCAGTGTTTGTAACTCACAAGGTACCTTCTGTAAAAGAGGCAAGTACTAATTTGTAACTGATTCTGGTGGGTTGAAATTTGCCCCATTAAATTTGCCAGACCAGCTCAGTTGCAAGCAAATGAAAGCTGTGTTTACAAGCAAAAATATAATCTACAATGGAATGCAATGAATATACACAAAATTTACACTATTTACAGGTATTTGCAATTAATAAACAGCACAGGGACTCCCCCTGGCCAAAGACCAGGGGAGCTGCAAAAGCTTCTCTCCCCCTGCCTCCCCCTTACCCCCCTGTACAAAAGAGACAAGAGAAAGGAGCAGAAAGATGTTAGACATAGCCAAAACAATGCAGCCAATGTCAAGCAGAAGCAAGCAGAAGCACAAAGTTAGTATCTCCCAGTCCAAGGAGGCAAGTATAGAAAGATTCTTTTGGTACAACTAGTTTTTTGGGTTTTTTTTTACTACTTTCTGTTCAAGCATAGCCTTAAACTACCACACTGATGTTTCAGTAATCTTTGTGCAAAGCTGCAGCCAGAGTATAGCAAGCATAAGAGCTGGGTTAAGCATGTTTCCCTATGAACCAGGATTTTAAGTGCTAGCCTCATTTCTTTCGAAAAACTGTTTTGTGTATATGACTACTCCAGCAATTTTGCCTGCATACATTTCTAGTGCAGCTATTCTGTGTACGTGCTTTATGTGTACATCTATCAATAACATTGCATTTGTGTGGCCTGAGAGAGATACCTGTGTCTTTGTACAGCATAGTAACTTCAACAGTATTAGTTTATGGTTAATCAGTCTTTGAGAACTCTGCACTCTAGAAGATTCCCAGGTTTTCCAGGAACTGCATTTCCAGCCTTGGACAATTTTCTTTGTCACAACACCTGAACTTGTTTGTTCAACTTCCACAACCCCATCCTGTTCCTAGCATTACATAGTCCTACTTCAAACTGCAGTGAAAACATAAACCGTGACCTTGGGGGTCAGGGAAGAAATCCTGTCATATTTGTAACAATGAATCTGTCACTAGACAATATAGCTGGGCTCTAGAGAAATTTCCCTGTATGTATTTTCCTCTTTATGCATTATTAATGTTGCCTTTTAGATCCAATCTATCCTTCCTTCTTTCCCTCCACCCCTGCCCCCAGTTCTTTTTACTTCAGTATCTGGTCACTAGCTGGCTGCTTTGGGTGGCTGGTGGAAACTGCTGCTTGGAAATTCATCATCTCGCCAGAATCTTGACTATTCTTGAAGCACCATCTCTACTGTAGGGGAGGAGTCAGCAAGGGCTGTGGTAAATACTTTTGAGCTGAAAAAAAGAATTTGTATGTATATCATTAAGTGCTAAAATGGATCTAGATTGTGAGAGACAAGTTCATATCTAAAGGAAAGAAGTGACATGTAATTTACATTGATAAAGTGAGACTAAGATCTAAATTTGTGTACTCTCTATCCCTTCTGATTCCATTTGAATGTGCCAAAAACCTTAGGCATGCTTTAGAGGTAACTATATAGCTCAAAACACACACACACTGAACTGTCACTTTGTTAATTTTCAGGAATTTCAGATTAAAACCATGTTAACCTCAGACATGCTACATCAAGAGGACTTCTCAATATTTCCCTCTGAACTGTTTCTTCTGTGTGCATCTGCTTACTTTCATGACCAATAGAAAAACAATCATCAGATCAGCCAGTCACATTTAGATAGTATTTTGTGAGACCTACAGAAGGTGCAAAGATCCATTCTGGATGCCTGGGGAAAGGTCACAATTTACAAAATGTCTTGTAATGCATGCTTACCCCCAAACATTTTCTTGTGCTGAGTGGTAGCATTAGATGTTACCTTGGTAAATTTGAGGACTCAAAGATTTTAAGTAAATACTGACAGAAAAGAGAAAGTGGAGGTAGTTAAGGAAGTAACATCATTCTGATCAATTCTGATCTCGTATCATATTGCTGCTTGTTATCTCCTTGAGTATACGAAGCTAGAGCCCATACTTAACCATATGTTTATGCTTAACGAAGTTCTTGAGCTAATGAAATGCAACAGCTAAAAATTAAAAATACAATTAGAAAACCAGAGAGTGGAGACTGCTATTGCACGTGTTAGCTGGAATATGGCCCTCTCTTATTTGCAACAGATGTCTCCCACTGCTTATGTCTAGCCTCACAACTCCTCTGGAAGAAATCCTCTGCCTTCCAGATAGTAAATGCTGTTTTCTGTTTCCATTATTAAACCATATTGATAACACCTCCATGCCACTCTGAAAACACTGTCCCTCTAGAAGCTGATACCTTGGCATTAAGAACTTTATGAGCATTATTTTGCAATTAGCATGGAATTCTATAGCAGTACCATCTTAGCTGACCAGTTTGTAATCCTCATTGAGAGGAAAACATAAAAAATACTGAGGTTTTATAACCTTTTTTTTATGCCTATCCTAATCCCTTTTTCTCTAAAATGTACATCCTTTTCTGCTTCTTGCATTATTTCTGTTAGCAGTTACAGCAATTTAGTGTGTTTCAAGTGCAGAAAGCAAGCTGCCTTTTGAGCAATAGTACCCCATAGGTTATTTGAATTAGGATGTTTCAATAATAGTACAGCTGTCCCACTAAGATGAAGTATGTCACCTTGGTAACATGTTTAGTTTCCATCAGCCTTAGAGCCTTTATTCATTCCTGAACCAAATTTCAGTTGTTTTTTTAATACACTGCACTGTGGCACAAGACCAGCTGTTTCTTCACTTGTAGTAAAATCCATGTTTCTCCTCATGCCTCAAATAGCTTGTTTTCTCATCATACCTAAATTAAGTCATGCAGGTACCACTATCACTGTGGCCACATTTGAAGAGGATACCTACTTCCAGAATTAGTAGGGATTTTAAGACCATACTTACAGTGGCATTTTCTGAATGATCTCACAGGGGACTTTTAAATTCAGTTAGGAAGTTCTACTCTTTTTGTCATGGTGCATGCTTGCTTCAGTCTTTTCAGTATTACAAGGACGTGACATTGCAGTGGAATTAGAAAGCATGTGTGTCTCTAGCTGTCATTTTTGTAGCTTTTCTTTTTTAAAAATGCATGCATGAGGTACAGGGGATACTTACACAATATCACAGTTTTGTGTGGAGAGGTGTACGGTACCCATAAATTTCAAAGTCATCTCTACATTGGTAAGAAAAAGACCAATTCTTTAAAAAAAAAAAAAAAAGCAATTTTAAATCTAACCTCCATTCTTTAAATAGATACTTTTCCTATCACTCTTTTTGTGTAAGAACTTTTAAGTTTATTGGTAAAATTAATGAAAGCCGCACACTGCGTTGGGTTAGGAACTGGCTGGAGGGCCAAGCCCAGAGAGTGGTGGTGAATGGTGTCACATCCAGCTGGCAGCCAGTCACTAGTGGTGTGCCCCAAGGATCAGTGCTGGGACCCACGCTCTTTAACATCTTTATTGATGATCTGGAAGAGGGCATTGAGTCCATCATCAGGAAATTTGTGGACGACACCAAGCTGGGGGCAGGAGTTGATCTACGGGAGGGTAGAGAGGCTCTGCAGAGGGACCTCGGCAGGCTGGGCAGATGGGCAGAGTCCAACGGCATGAGATTTAACACATCCAAGTGCCGGGTTCTGCACATTGGCCACAGCAACCCCTTGCAGTGCTACAGGCTGGGGCCAGAGTGGCTGGAGAACAGCCAGGCAGAGAGGGACCTGGGGGTGCTGGTCGATGGTCAGCTGAACATGAGCCTGCAGTGTGGCCAGGCAGCCAAGAGGGCCAATGGCATCCTGGCCTGCATCAGGAACAGTGTGGCCAGCAGGAGCAGGGAGGTCATTCTGCCCCTGTACACTGCACTGGTTAGGCCACATCTTGAGTACTGTGTCCAGTTCTGGGCCCCTCAGTTTAGGAAGGATGTTGACTTGCTGGAGCATGTCCAGAGAAGGGCAACAAAGTTGGTGAGGGGTTTGGAACACAAGCCCTATGAGGAGAGACTGAGGGAGCTGGGGCTGCTTATCCTGGAGAAGAGGAGACTCAGGGGTGACCTTATTCTCTCTACAACTACCTGAAGGGTGGTTGTAGACAGGCAGAGGTTGGTCTCTTCTCCCAGGCAGCCAGTACCAGAACAAGAGGACACAGTCTCAAGCTGCACCAGGGGAGGTTTAGGCTGGAGGTTAGGAAGAAGTTCTTCATAGAAAGAGTGATTGCCCATTAGAATGGGCTGCCTGGGGAGGTGGTGGAGTCACCATCATTGGAGGTGTTCAGGAGGAGACTTGATGGGGTGCTTGGTGCCATGGTTTAGTTGATTAGGTGGGTTGGATTGGCTGATAGGTTGGACGCAATGATCTTGAAGGTCTCTTCCAACCTGGTCTATTCTATTCTGTTCTATTCTGTTCTATATTACCACATGATTAGTACTAATACAACAATATGTAAGACCAAAATACTATTTGGTGTACAAGTCAGATTTCTGTATCTAAAAGTCTAGGTCTGCATTAAGAAACATGCATCTAGTGTACAGGATGTGGTATTTCTTCACTTGGAAATTAATATGAAGGACTGTGACATTAAAAGAGGCTTGATTAAAAGGAAAAATATCACAGAATTTTTCTAATTTTATAATGATATGAAGCAAATACCAAATCACTCCAAAGTAGACTATGCAGCCCTTTCACGAATCTACAAGGGCATGTGGGGGCTACTCAATCCACGTTCCCTTGTTTAGCTTTAGGCATCAGATGTTATTGTAAGCATATTGCGACTGAGTTTTGAGTCTCTGTTTATAGGAGTCTGAAAGAAAAGATAGGAATTACAAAAGTAATTTCCAAGAAAAGCTATATTGATAATTTTATGTAATATGGAAAAGGCCCCGCTGATTTCTAACCTCAGTGAAGAGTGATGTTTTAACTTCATTACTATCAATCTTTTAATATGTAAAGATTAAAACTGCACATGCAGAAAGGTCCTCTTCAGATTGGCATCTGTGTGAGCAAAGGGCTTGTATTTCACACTCTCTGCACGTTGTTTTCTGATCCCAAGAGATAACGTGGGCTCTGAAATGTAAATCTCTTGCATATAACCCACAAATACGTTAACAGCACCTTTTTTTGGCAAAATGACAAGAACAATTATAAGCAAATGACTGAGTGATTATAATAAAATTTTTTTAAAAGTAATCATGCCAGAAAGACAAAGATGTCTGGCATTCTCAGCTAGTAACAGGAGACAAAAATGAAAACAAGAACATCTGGTTTTGATGCCTACACTTTTGCATCCACCTATTCGTAATGTATTAATGAGATGTTGCCCAGTGTAATACAATTAAACTCAAATATGTGTGTCGAATTACTATTCCTATTTGCAGCCTTCAAATCATTAAGTATATGACTCATTAGCTTATTAAAAATTATTTTCATATAATTATACAATCAACTGCAGTGGTTACTAAAGACTTGGGATGAATTACAAAGTGTTGCTATAAACATGAAGGAAGTGAGCTTTTACCCTGACAAAAGTGATAGCAATCCCATTTATCAACAGACAGTTAGGAAAACCAGGAAATTCTACATTGTCCAGGACTGGAATATTATCTGTACCTGAATCAATTCTCTAAATCTGGAAACAAGTCTTGTGGGAAGTAGAGGCCAGGGGTGGGGCAGAGAGAGAGAGAAAGGAATTTATCTGACTCCTCAGCATTGGTTTAGGAATTTTAGTACTATGTCATTCAGGACTTGGTAAGATAAAGGTGTAAATCCCTTGAAAAATGTGTCCTATTTAAGATTCAGGGTAAGATTTTGGGTTTGTCTTGGTTTGTCTTGTTTTGCATGTAATAGAAAGTATTTGTTTCCCTATTTTACAATGGGAAATGAAATAAAAAGAAGGGAATGGAATATAAGCATTAAAACAGTCTAGTATTCCTGGGACATAATCTGCTTTGCACATGTACTAAGCGCAGTTATGAAACATGTAGTCCTGTCTGTGAGAAACATGGTTACTTTTGTGGTGTTGGCTCAACATTTTCTTCCCCATCACGATAATATTAGGTAAGTGATGAAAACAAAGTGCTTGAAATTCCTAGTAACTGATCAAATTTGGTCAGGATCAAATGCATTTGACTGTATTTTTTGTTTAAGTGTGAAATTAGTTTCTACAAAATAATTATTAAGCCACAAAAAGTTTCTGCTTTAATTACTGACACAGCTTTAATCATAATAGCATAAATACAGCATGTGATGAAGAGAAACCAATGGAGCTCATAAATTCTTATGTAGAGGGATAAATGGACAGATATGTAGCTGAGCTGATATCAGATGTTGTAAGGTATAACTGCCATAGAGCAAAGGAATGTATGACATGAAGTTGTGTTAATGAAGTAGAGAAATTGTGTACATTTAAGAGTTGCTCATTTTTCATTCACATGGAGGTGTAAATACTCAGAATAATAGTACCTGACAAAGTGCTATGAGGAGACTTAACATCCAGTGTGAGGTGGAGTGTTTAATGGATGAACTTAAAAGCAGATAACAATATAGCATCCCATGTATACTTTCATAATTGTACATTCCTCCAGAGATAATGGATATCATTATCAGCGGCGCCTGTCCTAAGAAACTTGGCAAGGTTATGACTGTTTGTTACAGCTTTGGTTATATTAACATATACATTAATATTTATAAATATTTGATGTCATGTTAATTTTTCATATAAGATGATTTATGTAATGCTGCTCTGCCCTGTTAGAGGGCATTTGCAGTGTGCTTCAGAAGGGAAGAGAATTGATGCATGTTCTTTAAGAGGACTTGTCTGTCTGTTACAGTGCTTACTGCATTATTTTGGAGAACAGCAATTTAAAGATAAATTATCTGAATTGCAAATACACTCCATTAACTTTTTAAATAAAACATAAAGAAAATACCACTCTAAAGAATACAATAATATTATTAACATGCTAGTTTCCTCCTGAATTGTGAAAAGAAGCAAACCAAACAGTACAATGTTAGATTCCTTGGTTTGAGCTACATATCTTTTTTCCTATATTAGGAGAAATTAGTAATTACTTTCATGGCCTAGTTTTGGAAATATGTGGAGTGAAATACTGTATCAATTTTCCAGGTAGCTGTTGAGGAAATTATGATGATATACATGTATTTATCACATATTTATATGTGTGTGTGTGTGTGTGTAATCATAGAATCAGTCAGGGTTGGAAGGGACCACAAGGATCATCTAGTTCCAACCCCCTGCCAGGGGCAGAGACGCCTCACACTAGATCAGGCTGACCAGAGCCTCATCCTGCCTGGTCTTAAACACCTCCAGGGATGGGGCCTCAACCACTTCCCTGGACAACCCATTCCAGGGCTTCACCACTCTCACCGTGTAGAACTTCCTCCTCACGTCCAGCCTGAATCTCCCCACCTCCAGCTTCATTCCATTCCCCCTAGTCCTATCACTACCTGATATCCTAAGAAGCCCCTCCCCAGCCTTCTTGTAGGCCCCTTTCAGATACTTATATATATTTATATGCATCCTTTGGTGAGGGAGGCAAATAGCTTACCACAAATCCAGCCATACAGAAACATAAAACTTGGCTCTAAAGCAGTAAGTATGACATGGGAAGTGGCAGAAATGTAAATAACTATGCCATTCAACTTCACTATTTCTCGCTAATAAGTGGAAGAGCAATCACAAATCATTAAGTTAGCGAATTAGTGGATATGCAAGTAAACACAATGCAATAGTGTATCACAAATGTGTGTGGGAGGGTGGTGACAAATGTAGTTTAGTTTAAATTGTTCATAATGCATCCTACTTGCAAAAAAACCACCCCACTTTATAGGCTATTTTGCAAAACAATAACATTTGTGTAAGAGAACGTCTTACTGCAGCCCGTTACCTGCCAAATCTTTGGGAAATGGGCAAGATTGCTTCTTGTGCATTCCCACAGACTTAGATGTTAAACTGATTGTAGTGCAGCAGTATCATATAATGTATTTGTTCATATATACTTTCTTCTGTAGAAAAGCACATCATTAATCTATTCATGTAAGTTTTTGTACCTCAATCACAGAGCATAACTTAAAGAGTAAGAAAACTAGTAAAAAAAAAAACCACAATTAATTATTTTTTTTGTTTATTTGTTAAGCAGGTATTTAAAGTAACTTGAGGCTTTAAGAACTGCTTTGCACTTTGGTATTCTATAATATAGGGCTATTTCATTCACAGAATTTTGTTTCAAATCCAGACTTCCTATGAATATTTCTTTGAATGAGTCAAAGTCCCAGGCTTTGGCTTTCACACTCCTGAAGGACATCGTCCTAGGAGGATCTGCAGGGTGCTTTCAAGTGCCTAAAACAAGCAGCAATAAACATCCTCCTGGCTGAGCCAGCAAAACTGTTCTTTGTGTTCTACCCTTTGCTGAACAGACCTCCAAAAATCGCTCAGCTGATCCTCTGTAAAAATTAACAGTAGAATTTGGAAAAAATTAGGCTACTAGCCCCAAGTTAGTAATATATTCTTGTAGATTTGAGTACAAAATGTTCATTCATTACCATTAAAAAATTCGTAGCTTTGTGGGGTTTTTTTTTAAGGTTTTAGATTATAAAATTATTGAGTAACTCCATAAATATACATGGAACGTATTAATGAGTTCTAATCACTGAGATTTCAGATGATAATGAACTACAACCCATCTTTGATTGTATATTTCCTCCACAATGTGCAGTCACCACTTGTCTTAAGAGATTTTGGTTTTTGCCTTTTGAATATTAGGGATGTGTAGCTGAAATGCAGTTAGTAGGGAGCAGTGAATCCAGTTTCTGGCTTTGTCACAGACTTGCTGTATTATGTCAGGCCAGTAATTTAGAGGGAGTGTCTCCAACTTCATGTCCTATGTTACATATGTCTACTAGTTATACATCTGCATTAATCTAGTTGTGTGAACTTCTATAGCCACTATAGAGGCAGCATCATAAAAAGTAGCTCGTCCCTTCTTAAGTAGCTAACAGTGCTGGCATGTACTACTCATTTTTTTCCATTTGTTGACTGGAAGTCAGGTAGGAAAAATTCCAACTTCAGAATGAAACTTTATTTTCTTTTTAATAATGAAAACCAACTTTTGGAAGTCAGGTTATATAGAGAATCCCCTACCTCTGCCAGCATAGGAGACGGATTCATTCTTCTAAGATACAGTGTTCCTAGGCTTTCTGCACAAACCCACCATTTCTCTTCTTGATCCTGCTGAGGGGTTTCCTGACTGAATTTGCTTCTCAATCTATTACCAGGCCACTTTCACATCAAGGTACAAGCATTGGGGAAAATATAAACTAAGCATAATTTCAGAATTCACACATTGCAAAACTAGATCTTCCAAAAAGTGGATGTGACAGATGGAGAAATAATTTGTTTATGGAGAAATAATTTGTTTCTAAGATATGACCTGCAGTTTCCCTTAATAAATAAAATATTATCAATATCTTCCACTTAAAATGTAGGGTTTTTTTACACAAATGGCATTATTGGGTTTAGTTGCATGTCAGCCTCTAAGAGTTGGGAAGTGATTCCAGACATGCACTTCAGGACATGGCTTAATGATCATGGTGATATTAGGTCAACGGTTGGACTCAATGATCCTAGAGGTCTTTTCCAACTAAAACAATTCTGTGCTTCTGTAATGTTTAGGATTTCATGGCCAGCAGCTGATCCAAGTACAGCCTGTAACAGCCGTACACAGGACACTTGCCTAAAAGTAAAGTTTTTATCTGAGTATGGTCATTTCAGAAAACCATGTCTTTGTGTTCTAAATTGAATTGTTAAAATATACCATCTGTGGAACTTCCTGTGCAATATTTTACAAATAATGTCAAATAAAATGCTTGTTATCAATTTTACAAAAGGAAGCTATTGAGTGTTTTCCTGTGAATTCTCTAGAATCTCTAACCTGGACCATAACTACCCAAACATTCACTTTTGTTACTGCAAAATCTTTTGACTTTTTGAAATAAGCTGATGAGATTTCACTTTAACTCACAGATTTGAATGGACAGTATCTCTTGAATCTTGGAACATTTGATTTTAAAATATCCTCTAACATTATCCTATGAAATACAAGCACATATTCAAAAACATATCTATGTATTGCATAGACTTTTGCCTTCAGCATTAATACTTTGATGATTTGCGGTTGGATTTGGTCAACTAAATTTATAATCTTTTAAAATCAAATGAAATAAAATAAAACCTGGCAGCACTCTGACCCAGAATTGGATTAGGTAATGCAATGATGAGTATTGCATAAGAACTTCTGTTATATGTGAGAATACTGGAGAAGAAAATATACGTGCATTTAGGCTAGTATTTCCTAAGTCCTCTTTTCAGTTTTCAATACCAAATGAGAATTTCATCAGTTAGCTACCGTGGAAGGGGAGGGTGAGAAGAAATTACATAAAATCTCTGGGCTGGAACATGATTAAGTAGCCATACAATACAGTAACTGAAATGACAGTGGACATTAATTGGTCTTCTCTGTGGGAAATAGCAGTATGGGCAGCAGATGCTGACAGCGAGAAGAAATGACAAATTTGTATGAAATATAAGCACTTATTGTCTAATGAAAATCTTATAATAAATTTGATCATTTTTAATGTGGAGATTGATTTTTATGCAGGGTTTAAAAAAAGAATTCTTTGCTAGGCCAAATATATATTGATAGTATTATTAAGAATGTATTTCACACAAAGTGTAACTGTAAGGCAAAATCAACAAAGATACCCCACTTCTTTTTTTATTTAACCAGTAAAACCAGTTATTCTTAAACATAATTTAATGTTGTGCTAGGAAGAATATAGAAGGACGGTGCTTTATTAGCTTCCATTACCCATGCTGTGAGAAATTTGAACAATAAACAAATATCATATATAATGACAACTATGTTGAAGAACCAGAGGGGTAAAAGTCAATCTTGAGTATTTTTCATACCAAAGGGAGGCCTCACAGTATAAGTTTGGATGCTTTGTAGCCTTCTAAGTGCCGCAAGCCTGCCTGAGAGGGAATTGTAACTATGTAATTGGCACTAAGAGGACCCAGTGAGGAACATTCTTCCTCAGTGTTTGAGAAGCTCACTAAATGATGTTACAGTCATAACAGAGATGCCTTTTGCAAGGAGTGGACTGGAACCTGTCCTTAATTTAGAAAGGAAAAAAAAAAAAGTGATGTAAAATCTTACACTATCCATGGCATTATACTACAACAGACTGACTGTTGGTCACGGTACTGAAAAGACCACAATCATTATTTTAAAAGAGCAATATTCTTTTTAAGCAATGGGTAATTTAAAATATTAATTTTAATAAAATATTCTAGAAAACAGGAACACTGCAAATGCTCAGTACAAATCAAAGCAAAATGCAAGTAAATTATTTAATATTTCATTTATAGAACAGTGATATATATGATAAAAATACAAAAACACACGTTATTAATGCATTGATGGAAAGGCATTCAGCTGTAATTGACATTTCTATACAGCAGCAAGAAAGAAAGGTGACTAATTCCTTTCCATCTACTTAGCAAAAAAATTTTGAAGTCTGCAAAGCATTTAATAGAACTTCTGCAAGATAAATTAAAACAAAAAAAAAATTCTTTCTACTGCTTAACTTTTTTATAAAGTTTTCAGTGTTTTTAAAAGCTGCTGCTAGAAAATGAGATCCATGTTAGCAAATATCACAAAGTGAAAGAACTAAACCGTGCTATTTTAGTCTAAAGTAAGTGTTTGTATTTCTCACCTAACTTAAATTATTCTTCTCTTAAGCTGTTTTGGAGTTTGTTGGGTATTATTATAGTTATTATTGTTGTTGTTATTGTTGTTGTTATTATTATTATTATTATATTTTAATTTTTTCTTTCTTTCTAGGGAACAGATCCTTGCTTATTATCCTGATATGTATTTGTTTTACTATATGCTATACCACATAAAATGTGAAAATTCAGCTCTAAGTGGGAGGAGACAGAATTTTAAGAGCTGTCAGTATAGTGTGAAAGTTAGCTAGCATGTTGGTTATGAGAAGGAATGCTTCCTCTAACCTCTTCGATTACTTGTGCATAGTTTGGTTTGACAAGTGCTCAGCATCACAAGTTACCATCGCTGATCAAGGGAAGCCCCATATTGAAATTACAAACCTCCCATTTCTCTTCCTTTGCAAACACAGATCTGAAACTATAATAGCAAGGCAGAAATCTGACCATTTGAAACCGTTTCCTCTGTTTGATGCAAACAAGGCAGGAGGATCAGGAGAATAAAAATAGAAGATAGATGGAGGTCAATGATTGTATTTTCTACAATCAACTGCCAGCATTCATTATAGGTTTATAATCTTGTAAGCACTGTTACTATTTTGCCTCTTGTTCATTCAGGTCTTCCTCCAGAGACTTCCACAATGATACAGAAAATACGTTCTTTTATTTTGTAAATTTTTACCAATAGTAGAAACAGGGCTGGGAGTATTGTCCCTGCCAGCCACCTGATCACACAATATATTCTCTGCAATGTTATATCAAAGTAGTGAGAGTCTGGAATTCTACACTTGCAACATGGCTTCACAAGACCAATGTATTTTATCATTTGGTGAGCTAAGTTACAAAGCATCTTCTAGAACAAGTATGAGGATTTATTAGACAAACTAAGCAGTCTCCTGTCTTATCAGCTCGGTACTAAATGCTTGGCCCATCTGAATGAAAAAAATTAGGGGGAAGGGAAAAAAAAGAAGAAAAGGTTTAAACCCAACTGTTTTTTAATATGATATTAAAAAAAAAAAAAAAAAAAGACCCTTTCCCTAAAACTGTTTATTTTCCTTTCACTGAGATTTAAATTTTAGAATGAACCCTAACAGACCAGCACCCTCATTTTGCAACATTCGGGGCAAGTGCAGAAGAGAAAGATTTAAAGTCCTCTATGTGTAGTTAGTAAAAGGTTAAAATGGTCCTAGAAAATCCTCCCCTCATTTTCTGATTATTCTTAATTAAGTGGGCTTAAATGATGCCACAAAGGCTACTCCATAAGCCAAGATTAAGCTGAATCACATCAGTGATACTAGTACAGTGTAGAAATATTCTTTAATGCAAACCTTATTGGCTGACACCTAGTAGCAAAGACAAGTACAGTGGAGCTAAGTTCAGGGTAATGTCCCCTGCTGGGAAAGAGCTGTCCTCTTTGAAAGGTGAGGTTTCTGAAGATACTGTCTGAACTAAATATTTCCTACTTAAAAATTGCAGGAATTTCATTCCAGCTATTTTGTCTGGTTTCTGAAAGGGCACTTGATGATGAGCAATGGAATTTAAAATAAAAAGACTTTTCTCCCCTCACTGTAGTCTACTTGCTAGTCCCAGCACAGTCATATTTTAGTGAGTCAATGCCCACACACCTCCTGTGGTCAATTAAAGTGTAAAACCAAAGAGGAAGTATTGCAAGTATTAGAGAGCGTTGAGAGGAATGTGAGGTGGGTGAAGCTGTGGAAAAAAAAAAAAGTCCAGAGCATAAGGAACGTTTATTTGGGTCTGATGTGTCTGAACTGGAGGGGATGTAAGTGGGAAGAGCTAGTGAATGCCCCCCAGGGAAGCTAGCTGAGTGATCATTGATTTAGTCTGATGTCCAAACATATTAACCAAAAAAAAAAAAGAGGAGAGAACTGTTTCAAGTGCAATTGAAACAAAATAATGCAGAGGTTTAAAGTGACCAGGGAAAGAGAACAGGAATCAGTTTGCTAATGCAAGACTACTTTATTTAAGTAAAAAAATCAAGTCTTCCTTCGTTCCCAGTTATTTAACTTTGTTTAGCATTTTGATTTCCATGTTGTTGGGGTTTTTTTTTCCTAAGAAATGGCATTTCCAACTAAAATGTGATATCATTCAATTTATTATTATTCTAAACTATTCTGAAGTATTTCATTTTCAAAATGTAGAACTAGAAAAAACCAAATCCAGTGTTTAATATCTTTTTTAAAAAAAAAACTTGTAGCTGAAACTGAATAGAAAGAGCAGAGAGAGATTTTCCCTTCACTGACTCCACAGAGGAGCTAGCTACCAATCATAAAAATGTATTAGTTAATAAAGTTTTGTTGACCCAAGGGCAAAACTTTTGAGCTCTTACTGTGAAAACTGATGTTTATCTGTAGAATGCATTTTTTGTTTTCATGGGGGCTTTTGCACAGAAACTCTTAAGAAAAAAGTCATTAAATACTAAAATTTGCAAAACTCTGTTGTACAAGTAGGGAAGTATCAAAATGTCCTGTGCCTGTGCAATGTTATTTCTGTGGTGGTGTTGCATGTTTTAATTAAACAATCGCTTCATGAAAGGAGTGGCCTTCCTATAAAAACTAATGACCAGTTTGTAATGAATGGGCTTTCTTTAGAAACCTTTCTTCTGTAGTTTAAAAATATGAATACATGTTTGTGATGGATTGCAAGGCAAAAGGTGATTTTATGGTTAGAGGACATTACATGTCACCTGAAGAACTGAGCAATCAGTTTGCTTTCACTACAGAATTTTTCATGTCATTCGGGGCACGTCTCTCAAGACCAAATGGCCACAGTTGGCTCTGTTCTGGGTTAGGTATTCTCTAGAAACTTCTACAAAGCTACACAGTGCAATGGTCTTTGTCTTTGGCCTCCTTGTGTATGCCGTATTAGGCAGACAAAATTTCTGGACTAGTCAGAGAATTCTACAGCTTTAGTTCTAGTCCCAAATAGGTTTATTACCAATGTAAAATACTAAAAAGTCATGCCCTCAGTACTGCAGAGCTGCCTGTGATAATGGTTTTGTTCAGTGCATCATTCTAATGACACTCAGTAAGAAAGATTCGGCAAAATCTATTGGTTGTAGGAGATAAAAATGCATAGTGATTAACTCTAAAGACTGACCTCAGCAAAACCTGTTTGATCATTAAAGAATATCCTTAAATCTAAAAGCAGGATACTGAAATACAGTTCCATGGACAGCTTTGATTATGGATAGCCTTGGCTGATACTTGATGGGTTGATAGAGCAACCTCATTGCTCTTTGCGTATCACTTCTCATTTTAATGTGTGATAATAAGTATATATGTTAAAGTAGTCTGATACATGAGGACTAACACGTGCAGATGCACCTCTTTAAGCCTAAGTAGTACTTACACTTGTAGTACTTATTAAAAAAAAAAAAAAAAAGAGGAATATTATTAGCGGGGACATGAAACCTATTATCAAATTACCAAAGGAAGTGGTGAGTGAATTTGATTATTGACAATGCTGTTACTTATTTGTATCGCCATGGCTTCCACAAGCACTCAGACTGTGAGAGCTCTCAGACATGCTGCATTAAACATAGCATAAATGGAAAAAGACTTTTCCTGCTTCCAGGGAACTTTACTATCTAAGCATAAAACAAAAGCAACAAGGCAGTGCAGCTAATGGTGGCACACAACAGCACTGGGAATATTGGTAAGCACAATTGCAAATACTATCCAAGCTTTTTGAAGGTATCACAGGAAAGAGGACCCCTAAGAAGCAGTTAGAAAACAAGTGAGATAGCTAGTTTTGTAGGTTTTAGATGGAATTTCTTCCAAAAGTGAGAGGAGTCATGGGGGGGGGGGGGGGGGGGGGGAAGAAAAAAAAGGCAAAGAGATGCATTTTAAACTTTAAGACTTGGCAACAGCAACTGGCATCATATGCGAGGCTGACATGGGTGTTGAGCTCTTGACAGTAAGAAAGCAATGACTGGCAGGATGGGAAAGGGCAATGGAGAATCCTTAAAATGAAGACAAGTAGCTTAAGTTTGGTAGTACAGAGGAGACTGCCAGGAAAAAAGTGTGCTGTTGCCATAGTGTTGAAATGGCCACGGAGGCAGGCTACAGGAACATTTAAGAAGGTTATAAGCCACATAAAACAGAATTGATAGGCTTCTTTATCTCTTCTTTTACTTTCTATAATAGAATTCCTTCTGATAGACATGACAAGTTTATTGTTCCAAAATTATTTTGAGAACTGTTTATTTTATAATGGAAAAATAGAAATGTAGAGCTCCAGTTTTGCCAGCACATGAGCTATTAGCTTTCTGATATTGCTTCTTTATGGTCTTCCATTTCTTTGATTAGTTGAAAAATAGAAAAGCTATATTTTTACAATATGCACATACAAAGGGTTTCACTGGTGTTTTTCAGATACTCAATGTTTCATAAAGAGGAACTATAACTGTGTGCTTTAGAAAGCTTCCAAAAAGATTTATGTTGTAAAATGAAGCTCATTAGAACTATATCCTTTTCATTTTTGCCTTGTTGCAAGTCCTGTTCCCAAAGTAGCGGGACAGCTTTTCTCAGAGTCAGCAAATAGTAGAGTTCACATCAGTGCTGAACTGGGATTTAGGTTCTTTAAGATTCTACCCTTTTGTCTGAATTCAGGGACTTGTTATGATATCATCAATGGTTTGTGAGTATTCAGTGGTCTGATGAAAACCTTAGGTTGTGAAAAATCTTCTATTATTCATCCTCTGTTAAAAGCTTTGATTAATACACTATGTCTGATCTAGTCTTTATCCAGCGTAATTCCAAAGTAATGTAGAATCAGACATGCTGTGTGCAATTACACTGCCATGAATTCAGCAACGCAAACGTCGTACTGCTATGGTAGTAGCTGAGAACTGAAAAAATTAAGATGGTGAAAACAAAAGTGATTTAATTTTGTTTTTCATCCTCCATTCTACTTCATGTTTCTATATTTAAACTCCTGGGCGGGGGGAAGAACAGGAAGAACTTATGCCTCCAGAAGCTATGGGTGTTTCAACATCACCCTAACTAATATACGCAGTATTTAATAGACAACTGAAAGAAAACATAAAACAGGAGGTTGAAAGCATATGATGGAAGGGACTATGGCAGCCTAAATTTATATTCATGCCAAAACTGTCTCCACTATTGGTGGTACTCCAATGCTGAGGTGAGATGTGTAAAAGAGTACAGAGTCCCACTCAAGCTGCTCTGTTTCTGCATGCGCATATGGAAGTCACATTGTTCTGAATGCAGGATGAATATCACAGAATCCAAATTTAGGTCACTCTAAGTGACTGAAATCAGTTCTGTTCAGAACAGCTATTCAAGGGGAGAATTATCTGGTAGACAATTACTTTTGTGTATAACTTTTACTGAAGACATTTCTAGTTTCACTGAAGAGTTTTCCACATTTAGTTTCTAGGTATTTAATAACTCCATATAGTTAATTCAATTTATTTCCATTACCAAAAAAATTAAATCTGTATTTTTGGTGGTGTTGTGAACTTTTGTCAAGCCAGAAAAATAAACACATTTGATCATAAAAGAATGAAGATCATTTGTATATTAACAGCGTAAATGTTAAGTTAAAAAAGGAATGCTGGCCTAGCAAAGTTGATATCAGCATCAATATCGGCATCTGTGGTAAAATTTCTGATTGATCTGTCAGTATATATGTACATTTGTTTTTCAGTGTCACTAGCTTGGTTTTCTTAAATTTAAATCTCTCTGAAAGAGGATTGGCTTCCTCCACTGTATTTGTTGTAACTTTTTTAAAGGCAGTGCTGACAGGTTGTGATGCAGTTAACATGCCTGCATACTAACAGAACCCTTGATAGTAGTTGCTATAGTACAGCCAGTCTGGCACTAGACAGAAGGATTACACAAAGACCTCTACCTAGTAAATTGCTGGAGTTACCATACTCTTTAGGCTTTATACTTGATGCCTGGGCAGTGGCATGGCTGTGAAGCTGACATACTCTTTTATCTGTCTCATTGGTCCATAAAATAGTAGTTAAGCAGTATCCCTGAGGTCTGGAAGGGAAGTATATATCTTACTTTCCAACTATCACTCTTCTTCTTCCTGGGTTGCTGCATCGTCAAATTGCCCTGCTTTTGATAAAAAGAAAGAGGACCTCCAAGTTGTTAACAGGGTGTGAGGCTCCATGTATGATTATATCAACATACACAGCGTAGTACCATACCAATATAGGAAATCAGCATGTTCAGTTCATGGTGTTTCCCTCACTGAAGAGCCTTGGTTTGAATGCCTAGCAGTATAACCTGTTCCAACAATAACAAATTTAAAACAAAACAAAAAAACAAACACCACACCCCAAAAAACCATACCTGCAAACAAAAAACACCACCCCTCTCACAAAGAAATTATATTCCATTGCGACAGAAACACATGATAAACCTTGCAAACAAGGTTAAAGTATGAGATAATATTTAGGAACACAGGCTCCAAATCAACTGGACTTACATACGTTGTTCTCAATACTAATAGAACATTTATATTGCTACAAGTGAGAAGGTCTGAGAACATATGACAAGGATTGTAAAAAACAGTTAATTTCTCTGAGTAGTTGACAGAGCTGAGAAAAAGGACAGGCTTTCAGATACAGGGTTCCTTCATCAGAATCCTTTCTCAGGTATGATAAAGAAGTGTTTCCATTAAAAAAGATGCCACTTAACAGGAAAAGCGAATATATATGTATGTAAATTTTATAAAGAAGCACTGGAACATCCAAAGTTTTTGTGAAACTGTGAGCTCTTTTGTCCATCTTGAGGCTGGAAAGACCCAAGAAAATTATGGACTACACTGATATTTTTATATTATGAAGTTTCACAGCATCTGCGTGTACATAGAGAGATTGTAGCCCCTTGGTAAATGTGCGATGCACTTCTGTTAGGCTCACTAATCCAGCTCTTCTGAGGTAACTCCTGTGATTCCAAACCTCTGAGCCACTTCAAAGAACTCCTGTTTTGCAAGTATCAAAGACATGCTGGTGAAAAGTAAAAAAAAGAAAAGAAAAAAAAGTTTTATCCTCTGAATAGAGAATAGTACCTGTGCAGTGGTCCTGAAGAAAAGTAACTGCCATTGTACAGAGTAGGCAATATTTAGGCCAGGACAGGTATCTTAGTTTAGCATCTGTAGCCCCATGCTATACCAAGGCCTTTTGTACTATTAGAAAAAGAAAAGGAGAGCTCCCTTTGCCACATACAAATTAGTTTGCTTCTGGTGAACACTCACACTGACACTCAGAAAACAAGAACGTCTCTTACCAACAGCCTGCAAAGTATAAGGCTCCAACAAAATATAATCTTTACTCTCTTATCCACGTGTTAACAAACCAAAACAATTTTTAAAGCATTATTCATACTTTTTCTGTCAAAGAGCTGTGAGCTTTCCATAAGGCCTTTACAAGCAGAAGAATACCAGAAGGAGTTTAAGAATTTTCTGCAGAGTATGTGGAATAGTCCAAATACAATGGCTGTTGTAGTGATGCTCATTTGGAGTAATATGCCCACCTCCATCGAGATTTAGTGTATATCAATAAGGTGAATGAGCCCCTTTCTGGAACACAAGGCACTAGCATGAGTTTTTAATATATATGCATGTTTGTTATAAGCAACATACACGTTACTGAAGATATTTTGGGAATCTTGTGGTGCAGCTTTTCTAAGCTCGGGCAAAATGATTTGACTTAAAAAATTTCTGTTTGCAGGAAAGGCTGTATCACCCAATTCTCCTATAAATATTTTCAGCTACTATTTATTTTTAGGCTGCTACAATTATGCCATATCTGATTTGGTTAGCAGAACCATGGCTAATGGAATCAGTATCATGGCTACAGCAAGCTTTGTGAATTCTCCCTGCCCGTTTTCTGCGTAACTACACTTATGTCACTCAAGCAGCACAGGGGTACTCTAACAATTAATTGTAGACCAGGGGGAAACTTTTAATGGACCTCTTCTTGAGATCTTGTGTTTAAAAAAAAAAAAAAAAAAAAAAGTTCCCATGAGTGAAGTATAAGTTAGCTTTTCCAGGGGGAAAAAAGGAATGAATTACATTTCTCTTCTTGTCCTTTAAATGAATAGCATAGTTTGGGTGAAATTATCGGGCAATTGCATGCCTTTTATGCAGATAATGCTATTTGATGAAAGCGGTGTTTTGATCTGCTGAGGATAATACAGATCCAGGGTTGGATTCATTGGTGAGAGTAAAGCTGTCTTCTGTGATAACTTCATCTCAGCATGAGGTCAGACGGGGAAAACTGGGATGGGGGATTAAAAAATGACACAGTCGGAGCAGTATTCAGTTCCCTGCTGTGCTCCTGGCTGCACACTATAGCTTATGTTTCTGATCTGTTATGGTATTGTCTGCTTTTCTCTCCCAGAGCAGAAAGAGATTGCTTAAAACTTTTCTTTTTTCAGCTAGAGGGATTAGTTCAGTGCAGCTTTTTTAATTAAAGAAACTGTATCTTTTTCAATGTAATTTAAGGCTGTACAAGAAGGCCATCAGCATTCATAACTTAGCACTATTACCTGTAACAAAGCCTAGCCATTCATTTTTTATTCAGAACAAGCAATCGCTATTAAGAGTTTTGAGGGTTAAAAACTGACAATTTGCCCTACAATTGAAAGAATCACCATTTACCATTAATTCCTAAAAGTTTTCTGTGGAGGAACTTCAAACAGATTTGCTGTTAGTTTATCTGGGCTTTCTAAGTGACATCTCCATGACATCAGGAGAGTGATTAAAAAATATTCTGATATGCAGAAGTAGACCTAAGCACTTTTTCTAAACAAAAAGTACAAAAGTACCCTCAAATCTTAAAACAACATCTATTCAAAATGTCTCTGTACTACCAGCAGCTTCCTTTTTTTGATCCATATTTAATTTCATTCAACATACTCTCTAAAAATTAATTAGTAATAATGTGCAAATAATTAACACTTGTTCATGATACCTGAAACTACTCAGTGTGTATGTATATGTATGTCTACATGTATTCATATATTGATACACATACACACACATGTATTTTTCAGCTCAGAGTGTTGAACTTACAGCTCACTTTAAACAAGGTTAATGGCTAAAACCTTCAAATGTTTCAAATAAGGCCCATATGGTGATCACTTTACAAAGCATACAGAGGCTCTGCTTATGTTGCAACATACACATTTTCAGCTAAATTCCATGCCAGATCAATTAGAAACAGTTCTCCTGAGCAGACAGGAACAAACACAGATTGTTACCACTCTACTGCCTGAACTCTTGTCTTCCAGGAATGAAAGCAGTCATCTTGGATACAACATATTTTACTACCAACAGCCTTAGAAATTATTTAAACCAGTAGTATTTTTATAAAATCTTTGTTTAGCCACATCAGAGCAATTAGCATTCAAATTACAAAGAGAAAATGGCATATCATTGTCCCTCATTAGAGCTTAGTTAAAGATCTATGTTTCCCAGATTCCATTTATTAGTGATAACTTCTACTTAGAGGAGTACATGGCAGAGGAGAAGGAAAACAGAAAGAAACAATCACAAAAAGAGCATTTGGTTTCTTTTTTCTTCATTCTATATGCTTTCTTTCTGTACATGTCCTTTATTTGAGCAGTTAATTGGTGGAATTGCCTATAATGATTTCTTTTCATACATCTTAAGAGAACACAAGAAAGTTAATTGTAAGTACAAAGGTTATTTACTATTAGGTCTTTTTACTTGTAAAAATTATAAATTCTGAATAAATGTGAATTTAATTTGTAAACTTCAGCAAATACACACAAGGTCTGAATATTGACTACTGAATTGATACAAATACTCTGCATTCCTCTTAATAATGGAAAATATGGGTAGTTAACCTCCAGCTACAGTTTGCTGGGAAAGTGTTATATTAGCAAACACAAATCTTATTTTTTTTTCATGGCCTCATGTACTAATAGTGAGAGCAATAATGGCATTTTGTGATGGCTCCTACTTGTGAATATAATGTGATTAAAATGATTATGTGCTTGATTTTAATGCCATAAGTTTAGCTCAGGCAGTAGTTCCCAGTGCAGTATTAACACTGTATGAAAGGCATTTTTGTATTCCAGATCATATACAAACTCCTTCAGGTTCTTTCTTAAGAAGCCAGTGAAGAGGGTCAGCAGTTGTGTGCAGCTGAAGTGCATCATTTTCACCAGAGGTCAGCTTCCCATATAGCTTTGTTTTATGCAGTGGAACACAAACTAATGTAGTGGAAAAGCATGACCCCCATTTAAAGGTTGATTTGTATGATAATCAGTACATTTAGTGGCCTCAAAACGAATGTGTGTAAGGCCCTATCTTGCTTTAATTAAGGTAATTAAGACATATTTCCCTCTGCAGACAGCTATTTAATTTTATGGCTTTGTCAGTGATCAGATTAGAATATTTGTTTTACGATTTTACCACAATTCAGTACTCGGGGAAAGTGCCTTTCTTGCTCTCCTCCTGGCATCAGAGCACCCTGCTGCAGGGACTGGCGAGGCAGTGCAGCTTTTCCACGGAATGTTTACGGTTTAGCTACGTGTGTCCCCCACACCTCCCGAGTTCCGTTCCGGGTGCATCCCGAGCGCGTTGGGGCTCCCCGCTGACGGCAGAGAGGTGCGGCCCGGTTCATTCTTCCTAAAGTTTCCCCGTCCCCGAGGCGGGAGGCGGGCGGAGCAGACGGTGGGTGCGTGGTGTTTGCCACGGCTTACGGCAGAGTACGGTCACAACCAGCTCCTCACCTTCTGACCCGGTCTCGGCACCTTCTTCCCTGCCGCCGCCTATTCGTTATTGGTGCTGCGCTGCGAGTAGTGGAGGCTGAGCGGGATTGCAGGGAAGGAAAGGGAGACAACTCTGCCGCCTTCTCCTGCGCGAACACTCGAGCAGCCGCTGACTCGGTCCCTGCCCGGGACTCGCACAGGAGCAGAAGCCGTGAAGCTAATTGCTAATGGGAGTAGTTGCTGCCATGTTAGGATCATCCAACAAGATTGATAGGAGGGTCGAAAGGAGAACTTATTTGTTGTCGCTGGTTTCTTTCTTTCTGTCTTTTTTTTTTTCTTCCCTTTTAATTTTTTTTAAATTATTATTTATTTATTAGTAATATGAAGTGTCCTGATGCGGGGCTAGTTGTTTCCATAACATAGAGATAATAATCCCTACCTAGCTGCACTAAACCGCACCTTGCTGCTTACGCCCAGAGGAAAATGTGTGGTTAGAAACAATTTCTTCCTTCATAAGCTGTAGATCAAGGACCTTTGACAATGCAGAGGTTTTGAGATCTGATATTTTCAGACATGCAAGAATCCCAAAGAACATAGAGTCCTGAGAACAGAAAGTGCTGGTAAGCCTGTTGAAGCCTGAGTAACCGCTCAAGTACGGAAGGACACATTAAGAGCAGTTTAAGAAGTTTGGAAAGAACGTGACAAAGTCTGCATCTTTTGGTGTTACTGGTAGATTAGTGCAGCAGCCGGCACATCTTGCATCAGAGGACGTCCTGCTCTCTTCTTTCACTAACACCTACTGTCAAAAAAGATTTACTGATAGTCACCCTTAAAAAAAGTCTCTAAGTCGATAAGGAATGCATATCCTTTTGTTCCTCTCTGCTAAAATGGAAAGCTTATTGGCAATCCAAAAGAGTAAGGAAGGGCTGGACTGTGATTTTAGAGAGTTTAGTCACATGTAGTAGTTGACATTAGGAATATACTTTCCTACAAAGCTCTAGCACATATGTGACTGCACACTTTTCAAATTAGTTTCAGTTCTGAAGGCTGAAATTTAATTAAACCTTGTTAAGCCTAGAAATGCTGCTTCAGTTATATCCAAGTTAAAAGCACCAAAATAACATACTTGGAACGTCAAATTTGTATTAAGAAGTAGTTGATGTTTGTTGTTTATCCAGTGGGCTTTAAACAAGGAAGGAATTTTATAATCTTCACTCACTATATTTGGAGGTGGTAAAAAAATTTCAAGTTAGTACTAGATGAATGGATATAACTAAGGTAATGCAAATGGCTGAAGTAGTGGCACAAAATTATACCACTTCATGTGTTTCCATTTGCAAAATATAATTTTTAATTTTGTGTTAAAGAACTGTAAGAAAAAAGAAGAAAACCATATGTAAAGCCTGAACTCCACAGGGTTTACTTTTAGTTTAGCAGAAATGCTGGCTTCTATGCTGTGCATCAACAATGTGGTGTAAGTTCAGGGTTAAGATTGTTCCTGCGTGTTTGTTGCACGTGTTTTGCAACAAAGAATTTTGTGCAGTTCACGTTTTCACAATTTGAGTGATCTTTGTAGGATGTTATATTTGAAAAAAAGGTCATGACAATTCTGTTTCTACCTATATCATCTGGGCACTTACCTTCATAGAAGTCTTATCTAGAGAGGTCTCTTCTTACGTTTTAAAATGAAATCCTACTACTTGAGCTTCACTCCCAAAGTCAATGCATATTACTCATTTCAGCTCTAGTGGTTCAGTTTTGCTGTCTTTGAAAGAACTTCTCCAAACCTGTATTTAAAAGTAGTGCCTTAGTAATATTACATCTGTCTTGGGGATGAAGACAAGTTTTTTCCGTTATAAATACATGTGGCTTTTTCCCCCCTTCCTTTTCTTTTTTTCTGTGTATAAATTACACACTGTCTGTGCACTTAAAAATGCTTGAAACATTTATGGTGTTCTGTTACACTTGCTGCATACCGGTGCTTGGTGATGCTGGAGATCTATGTGTGTGTGTGCACACAATATCTGCTGTAATTCTCAAATGCTGACCTCAGCACTGTTGGATCAGTTTAAATACCCAGGTACCTTGCCTCTCACGTCGAGCCCAGCAAAGTTCAAACGCAATGAAAAACACATGGGTAAAACGCTCGCAGGTGAGATAAAACTGCTAGACGGACCATAGGTACACCCCTAGCAGTGCTCGTCGACAACATCTGCAGTAACGTTTGTGTAATTAGGAGGTTTTTCCAAGTCACCTCGGGTCAGAGGAATAGAGAGATTTTTCCTCGGGAGCATCTAAGATCACATAGTGGCGCATCTTTCATTGCGGAGTCGGAGATGGCAGATAAATTTAAGTTTGGAAAATCAAAGAACTACAGCAAGCAGCCAGCTAAAGGTTCAAAGCTGCTCATCCACCTAACTTCCCCAAATGTTTCGCATCTCCTATGTGAAACGCCTTTGAGTTTAAAAGGAAAGGAGAAAGGAACAAAAAAAGAGGATAGTCTTAGATAGATATGGGTAACATCTCAGCGTGTGAAAAGTTACAGCTACTACTTTGAGTCGAGAGGATGCTGAGGAGTCAGGGAGAAAAATAATCAGAAGTGCCTTTGTACGCGAGGGAGAAACGGCTTTAAAAGCAGATGTTTGAACTGTAATCAGGTCACCCAACACCGGCTCCCGCCTCACGCCGAAAATTGCAGGGGTGCGGAGGAAAGGCTGGGCGGCGGGGGCCTGCGGGTGCCCGTGCAAGGAACGGGCTGCTGGTCCGGGGAGCCCCGCCGGCACCCCTCGGCCTGTATGGGCGCGGGGCTGCCGGCCGGCCCCGCCGCCGCTGCCTGCGCTGCGCCGCGCCGCCGTGCCCTGGCTGCCGGCAGCGGGCGAGGAGCCTCGGCGGGCTGGCTACGGCCGCTCTGCTTGGCGCGGTGCGGCAGGGAGGCGCGGATTATTTCCCAAAATTCTTCCCCTCCCCTCATAAAAATAAATAGGTCCCCGCGGAAAACAAAATGCGGTGGACAGAAGCTCTGTGTCTCCGCCGGGAGAAGGGAATGCGCAATAGAAGCCGTGTAAGTTCATTAGTGTTTGCAATCAGGAGCACGCAGGCACCTTCATCAGGGCAGAAAGCTGCGAAGAGCCATTCATCAGCCTGAAGTGCTGCTCGCGGATGACCCCTAAATCACCGCCGGCGGCGTGGGTGCACTGATTGGGCACAGCGTGGGAGCCGCGCCGCGGCACTCCACGGCAACCGGCAGCGGCGGGGAGGGGAAAAGAAAGCGACAAAGACGCTGCAAGCCCGGCGAGCCCCATCCCGGAGCGGGGTGGGGGGACCAGCAAAACCCCCACCCGAGTCGCCCGCGCTACGGCACAAGTAGGTGCTGATGGCAGTAGCGGCGGCCCCTCCCCGCGCTCCTCCCCCGCCCGGCACGTTGTCGTGCGCGCACCTTCCCCCTCCTCTCTCGCAAAAAGAGGGGCTAAACTCCCTGCTTGCCCCGGCGGGGGAGGAGGCGGGGAAAGTGAACTCCGCAGGGCGCGTAAGCCCCCGCGGCGGGGGGCGCGAGCAGCAACTCGTGGCCCTTCCCCCGCCCGGCCCCCGGCCCTCCCCCCGCTGCCGCCCGCCCTCCACTCCCGCCCGCCCGGCCTGACAAAGTGTCGGCGTGCGCCGCTCTCCGCGCTGCTGTCGGGGCGCGGAGGCAGCGAGGCTCGCAGCGCCCTCGCGGTAAGTGCCGTGTTCCTCTCCCTGCGCCTGCGGGGGCGGCTGGTTGGCCTCTAGCGAGAAGCTGGGGCCGCGGTGTCCGTAACCCCTTCCCCCCCACCCTTCTCTCCCCGGCCGAGGGCGGGTGAGCGAGCAAGCAAAAGGGCTGGGGGCCCGTGCGCGGAGGAGGTTGGAGGGTTTCCGCGGCCCGCCTTTTCCCGCTTCCCTCGCGGTGACACCTCTTGCGGCGGGACCTTCGCTGAGCGGGAGTCGCGGGGCGCCCCGGGACGCGCGGCTGCGGCTGGAGCGCGGCCCCAGGTAGGGCAGCGTGGGCGCGGAGGAGCTGGAGGGAGGGTCTAGGGGGCAGTTTGATCTGGAAACTCTGCGGCGTGGGGCAGAAACCTGACCGAAGAAGGATCCTGAGCCGGGAGATAGGGCTGCGCGGCCCCCGCGCCAGGACCCCCGCACTGTGGCGGGGTAGTGGGGCTCCTGCCTGTGGCGTGTGCGCGCCGCAGGCGTGTGCGCGCGGCCGCTATCACAGCGGCCGCTCTGGCGCTTCCCCAGGTCGGTTCCGTGGCTCTGGGAAGATCAGTGGAACTGTCTGTACTTTTTTTTCTTTTCTGGAGAGCGCGTCGGTGGGGCGGAGGTGCGAAAGATCATCCCAGTAAGTTTGTGGTGGGTTGCGAACTTCCTTTGCGTTACCTTGGCTCTGCGCGCGCGGGATCGCCCTCCGTGTGTCTCCATGCAGCGTGCTTGTCAGACCGCTTCGGGTGGTGACTGGTTCTGCCGGGTGGTCTGCTGCTCTGGAAGTGCTATCGGGGCTTTACCTGCCCTCCTGCTCAGGGAGGGAGACTCGTAAGGGAGGCCATCAAGGACAGCGTCTTAATGATCACTACATGGTAGTAGAGATCGTGGTGCTGTGCAGCGAGAGCGAGAACACGCCGTGGCTGAAAGAAAGTGTATGGCACTGTGGCTTGGGGAGAGAAAGGGGTGGACTCCTCTCATGAAATTACAAACGTTTCTGGTATCTGGTGCGTTTTTTCTTTACGTGGGCTGTAGGAGGCAAGTTCATTGTTCTGCGGGCTGAAAAGTTTTATGTTGTGAAGTTGCTTTAAAGCAAAGTAGTGTAACTAGATAAAATACACAAAAAGACACATTTATTGTGCTCTCGCACTGTTAAAAGTTTTAGTGGAAGCCATTTCTGTAACAAGTCACATAGTTCTAGGCTCAGCAAAATTCGTAGATTTAAAATACTTTTTAATAAGAAAACTTTAGCAGTTTGGTATTGGTTTTTTGTTTGTTAGTATTTTTTTTATTTGCTGGGGTTGTTTGTGGCTTTTTTTTTTTTTTTAGTAAGTACCATCTCTCCTTTAGATGAAGCCTTCCCGGCTTGCTTGGGTTTTTGCTGGCTGTTATGTGCTGCATTTTAGATGTACTTCTTCATGCAAAGTATATTTTACATAATTCCATTGAAAGAGTTAGAATACTACTCTGTTTACATCCTAAAGTTCAGTCTGGTAAAGAGTATATTGACGTATAAATAATGCTCATCTATGGTCAGTTATCGTATAGAATGAGTTATTTATCAAAGCCTTAAAAGTGCTGACTGATGAAAAATGTTGAGAAACATAATATTGGATTATTTTCAATGGTCTGGTAAATTAGGGGAGAAAAGAAGCCAAAAGTACTGAAGTTTTAGGTGCATACATCAGATTAAAAAGTGAATTGAGTTTACATGAGCGAACTCTCAGGTGTAAGGTATTGTTTGGTAGAAAGAATTCTTGACCACGCTAAGAAGATTCTGTTGTGTAATATTTATTGGAAGGAAAAAAATCCAGAATAACATTCATAATCCAGTTAGCAGGTTAAAGACTGGTACTTCAGTCAAATCTCTTTGAGTGAGGAGTAATTATTCTCTATTCAAATGGAAAAGGGGGGGGGGAAAGGATTTTGTAATAGAAACTAGATTTAAAGTTAGAAATCAATCCACAATGGGTGCTTTAAATAAGCAGCTATTTGATGTAAACCCCATGAAATATCAGAAAATATAATAATATAAATCTGAAAGTACATTTTTGTCATCTCCTAGCCCCAGCAATTAACAGATTATATATAGGCTTGCCTCAATAGGGTGCTGAGTACCTTTATGTCCAGTTGAGATCAGTGAGCCTGATGAACTGATGTCCATGTAGACTGATGCAAAAACTCCCACTGACTTGGATTGGTTTAGTCCCAATAAAAATTGGGAGTGGGGAGTGCTCAGCAACTTAGAGGATCAGGTGCTGTTTGTGAAGGGGCGTTATGCTGTACAGACTTAAAAGAGGCTTATGCAAAGGCTTCAGGTCAGAAGTTCTTTTGATTCGATAGTGCTACTGCTTTTTCTGGTGTAGAAAACTTATCTCTGGCAGTGCACAAAAGAAAATACATTTTTTTCCAAGAGAAATCTTAACATATGTTTTAAAAATCTTACACAAGTGCAACATATTTGTGTGAGGTTTAGAGGCAGATTTCTACTGTGGTACTCCATGTCAGAGATGGTTTTTTTTTGCCAGCTTATCATGTGTGTAATATTATTGTCCTTTAAGAGTAGCTTCACTGCATTCTATTAAAGGAATACAGGTAAAGTTGTTAGGTTTATGTTTTAGCAAATGTAGTGATAACATGACTTTAGCTTCTGCAAGTTTGTGCCATATTAACTGCACAAAAAATTCTCAGAAATAATTTTAGTGTGTTATAGTAAAGACTTTGGTTTCCTTAAAAAAAATAAATATAAGTTCTTCCCAGGCTAACTGGTTAAGTAGGTGAGTTATTTTAGGATGCTTGTATGCAGTTCTTCATAAGCTGAAGAGTAGTATCTTGTGGTCTTAAAATTAATACTTTAACTTTGTAATAGTGTAGTATTATTTGCAAAGTGGTTTATCTTATGGTAAAACATACCAGAAACTCAAAGTTAGGGTAGGTATCCACACTGTCAGCTAAACAGTTCAAATGAAACCCTAAACATTTAATTTTTTGGAGGTTATGGAGGCTTTAAAGAGTACTGTTGTAAAAATGTGCTGCTTTAACAACCTTTCCTTAGTTCTAAAACTAATTAATTGCTGTGTCGTATAAAACCTGATTTATTTCATACTTTTTTCATACCAAGCATTACCATTATGAAGCTCTCCTTATAACTGAGATTAATGTTTCTGAGCGAAGAAGTGGTTTGGAGGGCTGCATTCATTGTGAGTGCTGTTCTAATCAATTTTAGATACAGCATTTCAAAATGTATCAGTCTGTATCCAAACCTGCCTTATTATTTGGAATTAACTTATTAGTGATTAATAGCAAGCCTGCTTCTTCTCCAGAGGTGATTTGTTTCAAAACAAGTGTTAGAGTTTCAAGGAGTTTAAGTACAGTCAGGTGACTCAGGTGCCCTTTCTCTGCCCTGACTGTAGCTTGACAGACTGGTTAGTAAAAAAATGTGGTGTGCTTTTGTGAAGGGGGGGGGGGAGTGGTGGTGGCAAAGCAACAAAACACACCCCTGTATCCCCCAACAAATGCAGTTCCCAAACCCTATGCCTTTATTGAATGGTATTCCTTAAACTATGGTATTGATCCCGTCATACAGCCTGGAGTGACAGGTATAATGCACAGATAGCACATAGTGATGCTCAAACACACTATAACAATGTGTATCTGCTAGACTGTTTTGAAGAATAGCTTTAGTGATTGAAATCAAAACTTACGAGGATAGTTTCATGTGTTGAGGTGTACATCCACTGCATATTGCCTCTGTAGGTAATGAAAGGCATGCTAATTCTTTTTTTTTTTTCTTTCTTTTTCAAAGGTAACAAAGATAGTGCTTGTTTCAATAGCTACTGAAATACCTGCACATTCCCTCTGTGCCCCTTCTGGTCTCAGCTTCACTCATTCTTAACCAACAGTATATGGTCACACTGCCGCGGAGTGTGATGCATAAACATTTAAAGTCCAGGAAAATTTCTTGATAGTGAGAAGAGAAAAGTCAAAAATGCTAAACATAGAGAAAATATTTTAAAAATTAAAAAATTAGAAACCTCTGGGCATCGTAAATACAATTGTAAGAGGACTTATGTATGCTCTACAATCAGGATAGTGATCTCAAACTACGTTGTAGTTACTTAAGTATTTCTTGCAAGACATGCTAATTGATTTCAGTAGGTCTTTTTAAGTTTGCATATTGAACTAATTACATGAGTCTTGGTTTAAGCGTGCATGTAAACAATATACACCCCAGCTGAAGCACTGCCTAAAAATACTTCCAGTCTTATGCATATCAGAAGCTAATAAAATTACAAAATGTTTATGAATACCAGGCTGTAAGTGCTCCACACCACTTATCTCTTGTCTTTTGCTGTGGAAGATACATTGTCTGTACAGGTTCATTTTAATACTGTAACCAAAATAGCTGCTACTGAAGTAACACAAAGAGAATAATCTTTAAACATATGATAAAATAGAGAATACAACACAAACCTTATCTTCAGTTATCTTCCTAGATGGAGGTCTGTCTGCATGATACATACTTTCATCCTACGGTATGTTTACTTTAGTTATAAAATGCTTTTTGGAGGTGATGCTTAGATGATAGATGTTAGAAAAGTAGTTTAAACCTGAAACTGTTTTGCACTAATACACACTGTGGGTCTGCAGAGGAGTAGGTATGCTTTTTCGATCTAGACTGAATTCCAATGTCTAAGTTTAATGCTAGTTGACCTAATTATTTTCAAATTTGCAACGAGTCTGTGCAAGAGATTGAGTTGTTGATACTTATTGTGTGTGGTTTTGCCTGCAAGGGAGTTAATTGTAAACATTGGTTCCTAGAATACAGAAAGCAAACCAGTAAACTAGAAATTGTAAAGTGCTGTACTAGATTCAGCACTGATGAACATACCCTACAAAGTGATGAAATCAGCAAATTACCTGGATTGCTGTCTGCACTCTCTCGGTGCTTAAGTCTTTTTTTCATATATTAAATGGGCATTATAGGTTATAGTAGCCGCTTTGGTTTAGTTTTACGATAGGCTTTTGTGAATACAAATGCAATCTTGATGTATAAAAGAAAACAAAAGCAGTTCTCAACATGAGAAAAGACATCTTAAATTGGTTTTGTTGAGTTGGTTGGTTGTGTTTTATTTTGCACACTTCTGGTAAATGTTTAGAATGAAAATCTTAATGTGTTAGCTACAGATTATAGTTATGTGAAATACAGTCTCTGTTTCTCTGACTTTTTTTTGGTTCTTGTTCTTATTTCCCCCCTCCCCAGCAAAACACTGGAAGGTGTATTTTAGTGCAGAACAGGTTTTCTAACTTTGTTTACTTTTCCAAGTAATTTGTGATTTGTTTTGGGAAGATACTTGCCTGCCTTTTATAATGGCAATCTAAAGCCTGTATCCTATAAATCCTTCAATTTCAAAATCTGGCCTGTATTTTTGCATCTGGACTGCAGAAGAGTAAAATAGCAGTTTTAAAAAATCTTAAGATATTACAACTTTAATTTTGTCTGTGATAGCATGTAAAAATGTTCATAAAACAAGTATTGTAAAAGCCTTTTTGGTGCAGAACATGTAATGTGTTGCATTGGAAACAGTAGTGCTGTTGGTGTTATTTTCCAACACTGTGTTGAATTTCTAAGAGTACTTTTTACAGCAGCAACATACAAAGGAACTAATGTGTCTTATTTCCTTATTTGAGTCTTAACAATTGTTAGTGTCTTAAGAAAACTCCTATCAATGGTAAAATTGGTGAAATGTAGGTTTAAAATATTGTTCTTGGAAGGAAAGCTGCGTGTTAAAATTTATAGAAGAGAAAAAACCCCCACAATCTATACATGATTTACCAGAATACAACAATAGTTGCCTAAATCCTAGAAGTCCTTGATATACATTGTCTGGGTCATGGAGTGGGTGACTGTGTAGTGGTTGAAGAAATCATCATTGCTAATAAGTGTTACTTTAGATTAGCAAATGAAAGACTGCATCGTCCTTCAAAGGCCTCGTCTATTCTCATTATAATTCTTCGAACGCTTATCTGACCTTTTTAAAGAAATCATACTGAAACTTATGTGTAGGGTGTCACATAAATAAACTGACCAGCACTTGTCTCAAGAAGTTTGTAATTTAATGGCAGAAGCAATAATACATATCTTAATATAAAAATATCAAATGTTATTTGTCACAGCAAATTGTTAATTTATTTAAAAATATCTTTTCCTGATAATATGATGCTTATAAAACTAATAAACACTGAGCAGCTTTCTGAAAGTAAATACTGTCATGGGTGTCTGAGAAGTCTACAGCCAGATTGTATTGCTAATATTTTACCTCTTGGCCCTGTTACTGCTGGTATGTTCAGAAAGCTTGGGTAGGTGGAGTAGTTTTGTTCTTATGAATGAGAGCGTGAAGGTTTGTGAAGTCAGGGCATGCCCAGCTAAAGCAAACTGGCATAGTTCTACTCACCTCAGTGAGTGTCATTTACCTTGCAGATGATGAAGGGTAGGGCTTATGCTCATTAAATGCTTTCAGTTTAGATTTCACTTTTTTTTTTCTCCATTTTTTTTTTTTCTGAATGGTTTTCATCTTCCCTGTTATAAAATACATGGCTAATATGAACAGCCTTTGGTGCCCCTACAAAGTGCCATGGCTCAGACGTTACTTTCGAGAAAAAGGTGTTAGTGAGCTTGACAAAGCAGAAAATAATTTAGTAAATCAGTTTTCTTTGAAAGACATTATTTATTCATGCTACTGAATACATAAAGTACTTGCTGTCTTCCTACTCCCCTTAAGAGATACTCTTGATTTCAGTGTCAAAAGGTAGAGTAGTGTCATCCAAATCTGTGCAACTGGAACTGAGGGAAGATTCGGTTTTACAATACATCAGCAGGTTGAAGTTTTGGTTACAAATTGTGAGCATTCGTGTATTGCTTTATCAGCAAAGGCAAAGTAATTAACATAGAGACATCAGTTAATGAACTGCCATTTTTTCCACCATTGTTCCCATTTTGGAAAGCAGAAAAGTTGTGTTTTTAACCTAATGGTGGAACTTGAGAAGTACTGCATCTTCTCAAATGATTGTCTGAGCTTAGCCCAAACAAACAAAAACGTAGGTGGGAATGCTGGGGAGTTCTAGTGTGCATTTGATAAATCAGACTGATGTTAACATAAGTCTTTAAATTTTATTTCCCTTCATAAATAACTAGTTAGAAAATTAAAACTTTGGGCAACAGAGAGTCCTTTAGTACTATACTTTCTCATTTTTGTTTTGAGCCTGATGACTTTGTGCATGAATGAGATTGTGTAGACTGTAGGAAGAATTCTTTTTTGTGCCTTGCTTTGCGGCTTGCAGTGGTAATACACACATACACCATTTCTAATAGGTTAATCTTCAAAACTAATTATTTGATTTTTATATAAATTGCTGGCAGATGAACAAAAAGCATTCCTGGAGCTTTTGAAAATATATGTGTGTGTGTGTGCGTGCATTGGCTATTCAACAGTTTGACTTAGCATAAGCACTATGGTACAAAATTACAGGTGGATTTTATATTTCTTTCTCCCCTTTGGTTTTCCTGACAGTTGCAGCAGTGCAGATTTCAGCAGAGGCTGAATTTGATAAACCCTGAAATGCTTAGGGTCTGATGTCCATAGTTACATGTTGGTGAAGGCTAAGAGTAGAAATGCTCGTCACCCTTCCGAAAGTTTTTCAGTCATTTATGTGTTGTTAGACCTATGAAACAAGACTTACCTTGTGATGAAATATTCATCTTTGTGGCCTGTTTTCACCTTTCACATATTTATTGTAGTCAGTAAGAGGTATCAATTTATCGGAATGTACAATAGCCCAGAAATACATCTATGGCTGATGGTGCTCTACAGGACACTTAAAATTAGTGAGTTATAAGAAAAGCCCTTTTTCCCACCCCCCTTCCCTTGTCTTACAGTGAAAATATATTATCTACTCTTGCTTATCACAAAGCAGTAATAATTACATTTGGAAATGTTTTAAGTGGCTTAAGAATACATAGCAGCTTATATTATTATTTTGATAATTTTATGTTAATTGGGGAATGGTACAGTGTTAATGATACAAAACGTTAGCACTTCTAATGATATGTTTAAGAACAGTGCAGTCATTAAATACAGTAAACTGAGTATGTTGGCTTCATAAATAAGTTCTGAATTATAATACAAAACACACCATGACCAAATTAATTAGTATGTTTAATCTAGTGAATTCCAGCTAGGCTGCATACAAAATGGACATGTATTTAATTTCTAAATTTAATATTAGCTGCATAAGTCAACTCTCACTTATTCAATGTTGAATTACTAATAGAAATTTACTGTCTTCTACTGTTTTATGTAAGTGGTTTGTTTGTGGTTTGTTTTGGTTTTTTTTTTTTTTTTGTGTTTTTTTTTTTTTTAAGCAAGTTATTTTAACTCTGTTGGAGGTTTTAAACATTATCATTAAAACCGGGATTCAAGTGGCGATGTTCCCTCCTGTTCTCCCCATACATCGTCAGCAGGAGGTGGCATTTCTGAGGTCCAAAGTGAAAAATCCTTTCAGTCAAAGTGGTGGCACTCATTCAAATTAATTCAACATTTTAAGGCAGTCTATCTTGTATTTTCTTATTTGATGTAAGCTATTCTGTTGGTTGGTTTGCTGTGATCATGATTGCATCAGGTTTTATTTGTCCAGGGAGAGTCAAAATGCCAGTAGAATAATCTTTTTCATTTGAAAGCTTTATTTTTCAAAGCATGCATAAAATACAAGACACTTATTTATTTTTTTTTACCTCTAAGTACCTCAAATTTTCTGCTAAAATTACAAATATTGTGTCTGTTATGTGAGTTATAGAGCATACAGATGTTCTTGAACTCAGCTTCTGAATTCTTAAATGTGAATTTAGGATGGAAATAGGGGATTGGGTGGTTTGATGTGTTTGAGTCTAATTCCACAAATCTCTAAATAATCTGTTCAGTTGGTAGTTCCATTGACTTCAGTGGGATTGTGCAGTGAATAGGCATTGTGCCTGTGATCAGTGGAATATAGGCTTAGGCTCATGCTTTCAGAGAATATTCTGTTTAAAATGAGGAGAGTTTGAGAATAATCAGTATGGGGCTTCTTTAATTATTTTTTTCTTGATACAGAGTTATACACCCCATTCATAACTTTTGATATGTCTACCTTTGCATTGCAGTTTTTCAGTGAATACTTGACTAGAAATGATTTGAAATACTCTTTTAATTTTTTTAATGGAGAACCCATAACGCACTGAGAGGTCTGATCACATTCTGCTTCTTAGTCAGACCTTATTGTTAAATATATTTAAGGTAATTTCACACACCACACCCTCTGCCCCCCTTGCATTTCCAATAAGCAAGTCCATTGTCTTTTTATTTGCTGGATCACACAAAAGAGCACACTTTGTCCAAAAGGGGGCATGATGAGGTTATGCCTATACTAGTGTAGTAAGCACCATGCTGTAACTTCCCCACATGCTGGGACACAGCCATCTATATGGCTTAACTCTTAAAGAGCATCCTTACAGCTTTTTGATCTGTGCCGTTTCATGTTCCCACAAGTAATTCTTGGGCACGGTTTTGCCATTAAGACTTGGACATGTTCTTGGGACCATTTCCTATAAGTGCTTTTGCTTGCAGCCACCTGATTTAGAGGTTATGATGTTTTACTAGCGCAAGCCTGATTTTAATTAGACCTGCTTTAAGCAGTATTTTGGATGACAACCTCCAGAAGACCTTTTCAACCTAAATTACTCTGCATTCCACACCTAGTGGCTTCTTGCAATCCATCTTGGGCATGTTGAATTTACTATTGGGGCATCACATTTGAATTCAGTGTAGCTGATGCTAATTTCATTGACCACATTTGTAAGAATAGTTTGATTTAATGGGCTCAGAATTAAAATAATTGTTTGACTCAGTTTTAATGATCCAGTATTATTGTTTTATAAACTGTTGTAGGGGTAAGTTGCTTGTAGAAGATCCTGTTAACTCATGAAGAGGATTTGTGGGAATGGACAAGCACCATGGGGACTCTCTGTGCTAGAAACTTTAAGTATTTCTTGAAAAGAACTATTTTACCTTTGGAAGGTAGCTTTTGATGTTGCATTTTTCTTTTAATTTTATGCATTAACTGCACACACACAAAAAATAATTGTGTTATAAAGTCTTTTTTCTGCACTTATTTTGAACTCTAGAAACATTGAGTGTAGTCAGTTGCCCTGCTCTAGAAATGTGATAAATTTAATTCAAATGTGAAAAAAAAAAAAAAAAAAGAGCTTAGCTTTAGTGCACACACCTTCTAATTGCTACACAATGCTAACATGACAGAATTCCCAGGGAGGTGATGGAGTCACCATCCCTGGAGGTGTTCAAGAGGGGATTGGACGTGGCACTTGGTGCCATGGTTTAGTCGTGAGGTCTGTGGTGACAGGTTGGACTTGATGATCTTTGAGGGCCCTTCCAACCTTGGTGATTCTGTGAATTTAAGTTTACTAGTTTATATTAGGTGCCCAGTCTTAGAATCATAAAATAGTTTTGGTTGGAAAAGACATTTAAGATCATCAAGTCCTACCATTAACCCAAAACCACTATGGCTTTTAAACCATGTACTGAAGTACCATGTCTATATCTCCAGGAATGGTGACTCCACCACCTCCCTGGACATCTTATTCCAGTAACTAACATTACTGTTTCTGTGTAACATCATGTATGGAACCCAGATGAACAGCTTTTTATTATGAGACTGGACTAAAGATGATATTAACAGACTTATGAGAGAATCTCCAATCTGCCATTTTTTTTCTGAAGGTTTCCTTTTTTTTTTTTTTTAGTGGTTTCTTACAGAATGTAACAAGCTACAGTGCTAGGTACTTTTAACATTGGTGTAAAACCATTTACAATCTATGGATTAGACTTTAAAGCATTTACCTAACATAGAATTGAACAGCAATTGCGTACCTGAGCTGGAAGGGATGTGGGCTGTAGTCCATTGAGTACAAGCAGTTAACTGAACCCTAAAGGTGGGTGCCTTATGAAGCACTTTCTCTGCAGTGCTTCAGTTTCATATCTACTCAATAGAATAAAATAAATGAAACAGCCTACAAGGGATCTCATCTGTGAGGTTAGGCACCCAAATGGGCTAGCTTTCTGAAGGTCTTTAAGGCATGTCATGACCTTCTCTCCATTGCCTTGAAAGCTGGACGCTTACTGCAGTGGTGCGGCTTTATGAGAGTGCCTAAAGTATAGGCTCAGTTTAATGATCTAAGCTAAACAGACTGGACTTCAGACATACTACCTCAACCAAAATGGCATCAACAGCAGTGAGAGCCTTGTAAAAATCATGTTGATTATAGTTCCCAGGTCTAAATAAGGCCTTGAAGTTCTGCATTATGATACATGACCTGTACAGTAGAAACAAATGTTGCTGATAATATGTAGAATGCTTAGTGGTGTGTTTTTTTTCTTTGTTTGTTTGTTTGGTTTTTTTAAGCTTGGGCTTAAATTGATATTATTTCAGGGGGGAAAAAGGTTTATACATTATTTCTTCATAAAGAGATTAAGTGATGAGCACTGTACCTATTGTTATTTTGAATATTCTTGCAAAATGCAATTAAAAGAATTTTAAATTGGAAAACGTGCAAAAATCTGGTTAAGTGCATTTTACTATTAAAACTCTTCTAGCTCACTGCTATTTTAACAAATATAAGTATGCAATGGCTCTAGACTTTTTCCTCAGAACATTAGTAGCATACTTAATTGAATTTCGTGTCCTACAAATCAAAAGTACTAGGGATTCTGAAAGCTTGGCCTTAATATTCTTCTTCCTCCTGCATTGTGCTGTTCGCATGCCTGTTTCGCTCAGCCTTGTTATATTGCTCCCTGATGGCTGAAAATGACTGTTAGATACCAATTTCTACTTCCAGAAGATGGATTATATGATTTTTGTGTGACAAGCTCAGGAACTGCTTGTTCTTCTGTCTCCTCTATGGTGGTTCATAACTGTCTTAAAAACCAGTAACACTTTGGTTTGATTAACATTTTAAGCTTTCATAAGCTGCCAGTGCTTCCTTTAAAAATAGAGAAATGTTATCCTGCACCCTTTGCAAGCCTGTCCTTCATTCTCGCCCTTTCCCTTGTATAAGCTCACCAGTTTGCTTGGCCATATACAAAATTGAGAGCTGTGGCACAGTTGAAAAATACCATTCAGATCCCTTTTTCTTTTTTTAACTTGTATTTATTTTTCTCCAGCACAATGGCAGGTGCAAGGCAGGAATATAAGAAGAATAGCACTGCCTTTTCAGTTTATGTTAAAAAAGCAAATAGCACACCACCCAGATTTTTCTGCTTAATTACCTTAAGAACACCTACAGGAGAAAAGGAACTCCTAGAAAAGGGTTTAAAACATATGCTTTTCTTCTCTGTGAATTGCTTTGTTTCATACTCATCATCATAAACTTTTGTGACTAAGCTGACCAAGAGGGACCATAAATAAGAAAGAAAATTCAAATGCAAGATTACCTTTTTTCTTCCCCCCCCTTAACTGTATGTGTGTATGCATGTAGTAAGGCCACAGGTTGTTGTTTGCTTTTTTTTATTGTGGTTTTTTTTCCCTTCATATATACTTTTTTGTAGAAGGAAAAATAATAATATTGGGATTACCTTGCTCTGTAATGAAATTGCAGTCATTTTCCAGGAGTTCGACCAGCTCCAGAAGGGAAGTCACAGCACTCAGTGCTTGTTTACAAGAGGACATGAGGGCTCATTTTTGTATTCAAGTTTTTGTGTTTTGTTGGGTTTTTTTAAATAAATTCAATATAGGGTCAATGCCACCAATGCTTGTGTTGGTGATTTGTGCCTCTCAGAAGTTTTCAAGGAAGTAGTAACCTAGAATTGATGGTTTTGTCTGATAAGCAGACCTTATTTCATAATGTAGCTTTCCCTAAAGTCTTCGCTAATCATTTAATGCTGAGCCTCTGGGTTGCAAGGAGAGGACATGCAGCTATTTATGTAGCTTTTCCCTCTGCCCACCTATTTCTCTTTTCAGACATGGATATATAAGGGGATCACAGGGGTTTTCACATTTTAACCTTACCCTTTAGTACCAGCTGATGTGACAGCAGGTGATTCTGCATCCTGTGATGGACTTATGGTCTTGCCTTGTGCAGCCTTGATGTTTTGAGGCAACACAGTTCGGTTCCCATTTTTTCCTGAAGGAGGTCATCATCACCTAGCTGTAGGTTATGACACTGATGCTTTTATTTTTCCTGTTGAAGTTCTGCTTGCCATGAAGAACTTACCTAATGCTTAGGGTGTGCATCTGAGGAGGAGAAATCTTACAGCTTCCTTTAATCTGCAAGAAGTGTCCTTTTCCTTCATTCCTGCTGCTTCTCCTGTGCTGACATGAGTACTGGTATGGCTTTGGTCTGAGCCAGAATTTATTTGTCTGAAAGACTGTAATTATTATTTTTTTTTTGGTTAATTTTCCTTTTCCTCTCTTTGAGTTAGCTGGCTCAATTTGCAAACTGCCTTTTGGTGCCACAGTATGGTTGCTAGTGCTGGCATGCAAGAGGAAGGAATCACTTTCTGCTTTTAAGAGATGTTAACCCACTTCCTAGCCCAAATCTGAGTTTAAGTGTATGAATCTTTTTTTTTTTTTCCTTTTTTTTTTTATCTGACTTCTGCCTTTATCTTAGAAGGAATAGTTGCTAGTCGGTGGTTTGGGTCAGATTGTGGTCCTGAATGGCACAGGGCTGGTTTTGTACATGCAAAGGGAAGAAATACAAAATGAAGATAATGTGGCAAAGTAAACAGTTAAAAAATTAAATACAGTAGATAAAAATCCCCATTCAAATCCTTATTTCTCAGGTTGGCAAAGGCACAGTGTTTCTGATGTAATTCAGCAGATTATTCTTCTATGCATGGGTATTCTGGGCTCACCCTCTAAATGTATGTGTGCTTGTCTTCCCCAGTAAGAACAGAATGACTGCTGTCATAGCAACTTGAAACACCATTTTCACAACAGCCCGATCAGTAGTTCATTAATAAAAGTTATCAGTGGAGTTTATTAGGTGTGATAAAACATATGAAGTTTACCCTTATGTTACAGACCTGAAGACTAAGGCAATGAAAGAAGATTTGCTTATAGGACCACAAGAACCTAAGAGTGGAGCCCTCCTATAACCTGACTCCTAATTAGGCTGTATGGCAGATTCATATTCTTTATAGGCTTATTTTTGCCTTGCCTGTAATTTTGACCTAGTGCATTAATTTGTCTTATGGTTTTCCATAAGCAGTCACACATACTTCTCTATAAAAGGAAGAGAATATGTCAAGCTGGTTTTGAGTTGCTTGTCCTCAAATATAACCATGCTTCAAAGGGGAAGACATTTTCATTCAATTGCTTTGGTGTGAAAATCACTCACCACAGTTTCTTCCTAATTCCAGTATGATTAAACTCCCTTGCAAAGCTTTGCTGGCTGTATTTGAAGAAATGTGGTGCCTACTAGCCATGTTGCTAATATTTTTTAGGTGACAGTCTCAGCAGCTCACACATTTTAGTACGATTGAGTTTCTTGCTGCTGCCATTGGTAAAACAGTGAATGGCTTTTAGTGCATGTGGTAGCACAGACAAGGCCTTAAATTAAGCAGTCTCAAAAATGTATCCATGCAAGTGCACAGTGTACCTTCTGAATGCAAATCTGTTCCTTTTTTCTTTACTCTGTAAAGCCATAAACTGAAGACGAAAAACAGGTTGAGTTGAAATATTTTGTATCTAGTCATCGACTGAGAACATCCTTTGAGTAATAGAAGACTGTCGTTTCAGTGTGGCAGAACTGTTATTAGGTAGTTGACTTAACAGAGTCATATGGGTCACAGTTCAAATGAGTATAAAATTATAACTGTTATCTTCCCCCATTCCCTTAAAAGTCTAAGAATGTGCATTAACAACTCTATGAATGTATTTCTGTCTGACAGAATCTACTAGTAGCAAGAAATACTTCAAATTTAAATATTTGATTGTAAAAATAATTTCTTAAGTTCCTTTTTTACAAGATTACTTTTGTATTTGTACTTGCAGCTTAAGAGAATTTTTATGTTGTATCGTAGATGAGGTAGTTATCAAGGAAAGGAAACATTACAAAGATAAAGGTACTTACAATATTTGATGGCTTAGCATGCTTCTCTGTGAGGGAGCATTGAAAGAAAAGACAATGATGTAAAGCAGCATGTTCTAGTCATGAACCAATCTGAGTTTTACCTATTCAAAAGAAGACTAAAACTGTGTTGTCTAATAAAACTTTGACAGTTCTGACATTCAATGATAATTCTGCCACTCTTCTTTTTGCCTTGTGAACGTGGACTGAGCAGATGTTGTTCCAGTTTATATGCTTATTTTTGAGTCCTGATGGGTTTTTACCACCTTACTAGTTTACTCACTGGAGTAGTTAATATTAACCTGGTTTGATACAGTGGCTGAGCTGTGCGAGATTGGATGGAGGTGGCTGAGCTCCTGGTTGAGTGGTACCCCTCTGGAGTTAGGGAGAAGATTGCATCCAGTACTCAATCTTTTCAGGTCCATAATATGCATCCATTACACACCCTTTCACCTCTCAGTGTGATGGAGGATGCAGCTTACCAGGAGGGATTGTTGTTCCACAGGGCAAAAACGTCTTGAGAATTCCTGATCAGGTGGTATATTCATTGTACATTTAGAAAGTTCTCAGAGCATTACTGAGATGGCAAAGGCAAACTCATCTAGTGCTTAAAACATTTAGTCACCAAAGTCTCCTGTCCTATGTGACACTAAGGACAGCTTACTTTAACAGAGAATGTTTCACCCAGCATCTTTCCTCAGATTTCAGTTACACAATGTCCTTGGAGTGTCTTGGAAAAGTAAGATTAGAGAAATAAGATTTTAAAGCTGTCTTTAGGAAGAGAATCATTTACTCACGGTAAACTGTGAGCTATGAACTGCAGCTTTATGTATTGCTTTAGTAGGTAGGTCATTGTTCAGAAGGCACTGGAATAAATGCATTGTCCTCCAGAAAAGAGTCAGAAAACTGAATTTCACTTGTAAGAAATGCTGTTTCTCTTTCTTCTGCTGTCAGCTGATCATTAGTGATTTGTGGTGCATGTACAAGATGGTTGTGATTTGTCCATAAGGATGGCTAGATTACTTTGTGGCTCTTTCAGCTTAACTTTTGTAGGCTGCTCTGGCTCAGTATCAATTTGATTTAAATCCTTATTCATTTCTTCATTTCCTCCCCCCTACTGTCATTCTTTTACTGCCTTCTCATTTCCATTTGCACTTATTTTGAAGTGATGTACAGAACATCTGCCTGACTCTGAAGTTCTTAGTGTTCAGCATTGATGAAATGTTTAATGTAATACTTGTTTCTGGAAAACACATGGTACCCAGTGATGCTGCTTAGCTATTGTAATTGTTAGTTCTCATTGTAGGCTTCAGAGTGCCTAGAGGGGCTTGAACTCCATGCAGTTCACTCTTGGAGCTGGAATTTCTCACTGATGTTATACTTGGAATGGAGTGTGTTCAGGACAGAGGTTGATCAGTTGGCATGAAGCTAACAAATGCAGTGGGCTGTGTGAGAAGTCATGCAGTTCTGGTGCTGATGCTAAGCAATTATATTAGATGGGTTTTCAGACTTCACCAGATTTGAGATGCACGTGATTGTATCTGCCCCATCCCTGTATTCTAGTGAAACTGAAGACTTTCCTCCTGAGGTGAGCAATAGAGATGTTTGGCTGGTTGTTTCAGCTTTCTGAGTTACTGAAGCAAATTGAGAGTAACTGCCAACTGAAATTGATACTGTGCATGTTAGTAAGCATTGGACTGTCAGTGTAGGATACTGTGTCCTTCTTAAGCCATAAAGACGTTTTAGTTAAGCTGTCTAGTATGAAGGTAGATGTATGCCTGTGAGGTCCGTGTCAGGGTAACAAGTGTGCTTGAAGTAATGTGTCTTCAAAAGCTGACCTAGTCTGAACAGCAGTGGCAGAGTGACCTTGCAAGTGTGCATCTGCTCTAACTTTGATAGAGGGGTCATTTTATATGCTGTTTTCTTTGTAAATCAGGTTGTCTGTGCCTTCTGCAGAGTCTACATTTTTCTGTTTCAAAATACTTTTTGTGTAAACAACATTTTTTTTTTTTAACCTTATACTGCAGAATATTGGATATGAAAAGAAACAAAGCTGGTCTTTGTAAATCAACAGCTTACTCTTGTTACAGTAGTATGTTACTAAGAAAAGTGAAGACAAATTAGTTTTATTTTTCTTATCATAGTGATTATACAGGATTTTGCCACAGGACAACTTTCTTCCAGTGTCAAAGCACTGAACAGCTTGCATTTGTGGGAAAGAGGTGGCAAAATTGATGGAACAGTCTGTTCCTGCTGATGTTCATTTCAATGCCCCAGAATATGGCTTGCAGTATCTTTGCTGCCAGAGTGTACCCAAAATTGTTAGGACAGAAGGAACAGCCTGGATCTTCATGTGTTAAAGTGAGGAAATGAAAATTTAAATCTCATTGAGATTTGAAATTAAGTGGGTTAGCAATGCCTGTGGAGCTCAAACGTGGGGGGGGAAAAGGTGAGTCCTCCCTATCATGGAATCCTCTGAAAGAAGTTGGAAATGTTCATTGGAAGATTGAAGTAGACAAACAGAACAGCTCTTCTTGCAATAGCCAAAACTGTATTGAAAAGTAAGGGGAAGAAGAAAGGGGGGGGAAGTTGAATTTAAAAATATATCTCTGAAAATATTTAAGAGTAAAAAATGCAGTGCAGTCTGCAAGGAGAAAATATTTCTGCTATTACTAAGACCAGTGAGCTCTCCATGTGATCTGCTGAAATTCTGAACTCTCAAGGGTAACCCTAATTCATCATCTAATTTTGCAAGAGTTAACAGAACTCCCAGTAAGGTATGAGGAATCATGTTGCTGATACACAGTTATTATTTCCCTTTCCCATTTTTCCACAGTGATGGGACCTATCTCTGCTCCCAGACATGCTGGAAAGAAGGGTGCTGTTGACTTGGACAATTTAGGATGAGGCACTTTTTTTTATAAAGGAGATATTTTTAAACAAATGTAGACAGGGAAATTGCAGCTTTGCTTATAAATGTCTTCTACTCACCTTAATGTAAAAATGCCATGAAACAGTAGGATCAAAAATGTATATGGAACAGGGCTTGGAAACTTGCGTATGTGCTCAGTGTGCATGAAGTATTGTCTTAGTTTAAAGCGATTCAGATGCTCTTTTACCTCTTCCAAAAGGGGTAAAAGAAAAAAGGCTCACAGAAAGTGTTGGATATAATGTAAAATTTAAATGGAAATGCTATTCACAACTATACAAAATAGCACAAAGTATATAAAATACAGAATATCCATAGTCTGGGCTTAACACACAAGCCCATTAAGCCAAAGCGTCACACAAACTTCCCTTTAAACTAACCCAACAAACCCAGGTTTTCATGCCTCCCCCCTACCATGCCTCTCTACCCCCATACCAAACCCATGTGATGTAGCAAAAAAAAAAAATAAATAAAGTTCAGCTTGGCAGCTCCAGGCCCCAATTAGGCTGCTCCAGACCCCAGATGGCATCATTGCCGTGGCTGAACTAGGCCTCAGCTTCCCCACAAGGAGGTAAAAGCCTGTATGTCCTCCCAGGAGCAGAGAGGGAGTGAAATATACTTCCCGGTCCTTCTCCTGGACACTCTGGAGGTCAGTAACTTTGTGCTTCTTAAAGGCACCCAGTCTCTAAACCATCACAAGTGTCTATGTGTAAAGTGTGTATATAAAAAGCCGCAAATATTATTACTTACTTTAATCCATTAAGATAATTTTATGAAGATGCTGTCTTTCATTCCACTCTGTCAAAATTGGAGCTGTTTATGCAAGCTGGAGCTGTTTATGCTTCCTTAAGATCCACTGAATCACAAGTGGGTAGGTGTCTGTCTGTTGCAGCAGCGGCCTCCTACCTTCCTGGCTATATGGGACCACTTGGTTTGTTGTTGTTATTTGTAGCTTGGTTTTGCTTTTTTTCTGTAATGATGAAAAGTTGTTGATCCATTCATCAGTCCTTTAACCAGAGGACTGAAGCAGACAGCTTTGCAACTGATTCCTGACCTTTGGCCTTTTTGACTTAGGTGAAAATATCATGAGCTACAACTTCTGTCAGCGTGGTTCTTGTTTTCAGGAGCATATCTGGGGCATTCAGTCATATCAACTACCTTTTCCAAGGAAGACTGTTCCTAAGTATATACTTTGATTTACTCATGTGATGCATCATTTGACTAAATTGTATTTTTATGTAAGCATACACAGAAAATGGAACATAAAATACTTTCCTGAAGGTTTTTATTCCAGAATCCCACAATGGTGGGGGTTGGAAGGGACCTCCAGAGATTAGCTAGTCCAACCCCACCACTGAAGCAGGTTTGCCTAGATCATAGGAACATGTCCAGGTGGGTTTTGAAGTCTCCAGAGAAGAAGACTCCATAACCTCACTGGGCAGCCTGGTCTGGTGCCCTAGCACCCTCACGGGAAAGTTGTTTTTCATTGTGTTCCAGTGAAACCTCTTGTGTTCTTGTCTGTAGCTGTTGCCCCTTGTCTTATCACTGGGCACCGCTGAAAAGAACCCATCGCCATTCTCTTTATCCCCACCCTTTAGATATTTATAAGCATTGATAAAATCTCCTCTCAGTGTTTTCCACACTAAAGAGCCCCAGATCTCTCAGCCTCTCTTTGTAAGGGAAATGCTCCAGTCCCCTAATCATCTTTGTGGTCCTCAGATTGAGTCTCCAGTAGTTCCCTGTCTCTCTTGAACCTCCTTCAACCTGCTGGCCACGCCCTTAAGGCATCCTAGGATACTGTTGGCTTTTTGGCAATGAGGGCACGCCGCTGGCTCATACTGAACTTGCTGTTCACCAGGCCTCCCAGGTCCTTCTGCTTGGAGCAGCTTTCCAGCAGGTCAGCCCCTAACCTGTACTGATGCATGTGTTTATTCCTCCTCAGGTGCCGGACTCTCCCTTGTTGAACTTTGTGAAGTTTACATCTCCCCAACTCTCCAGCTTGTCCAGGTCTTGCTGAATGGCAGCACATACTTCTGATGTGTCAGCCACTCCTTCCAGTTTTGTATCATCAGCAAACTTGCTGAGAGTCCACTCTGTCCTTTCATCCAGGTGGTTGATGATGATGTTGAACAAGACTGGACCCAGTTGTGGCCCCTGGGGAACACCACTAGCTACAGGCTTCCAACTGCACTGTACACTGTTGATCACAACCCTCTGTGTTCTGTGATTCAGCCAGTTCTCAATGCACCTCACTGTCCACTTACCTAACCCACACTTCCTAAACTTACCTATGCAGATGTTACAGAAGACAGTGCCATAGTATTTTGGAATTGTGTTACATCATTATTTTAGGATTAAAATTATCCTTTGTTTTTTTTCTTTTAAATTTCCTGTAGCTACAAAGTAAGCTTAATGTGTCCCACAAGCCATACGATATTTGAAAAATACCAGTGTGTCTTAAATTCCATCCCTGCCCCTGGCACCTCTCTAGAGGAATGCCAAATGCAGTATCTTTGACCTTCTGTTTATCAATGAACTATTAAGACATCTCCATTGTAGTAACAGTCTCTATGTACTTTCCACTATATCTCGCTAAAAGATCAGGTTTGTTCCATTGTGGGTTAAGAATATTTAATCCTTTAAAGCTGACATATACAACACATAACCATGTCAGCTACAGCTGTTTCCAAACATCACTAACAAAATTATAGATGGTTTTGAAGCTTCTGTGGTGGAAATGAATACATTTGAGGATTCAACTTGCTGACAGTGCTTATGTAATTTAATCTTGCCATCTGGAAGAAAGTAAACATTTTTTAGGAAATTAAAGTTAAGGTAGCAAGCCCCTTGTGGTTTCTGGCTGCTGCAAATAAGTTGAACCAGGTTGATGGAAATCTTCAACAGGGAGAAGACCATGGTTATATTTAAAAGACAAGTGCATTGATGCATAAAATTGTTTCATAATGTCTGCTTTATGAACTTGCTGGCTTCTTTAATGGATACATTTCTTCTGCTTAGACAAAAATATCCTTATTTTGTGTGTGTGTAATGTGATGAAACATAAGTGTATGCTTGCAGAATGCATAGGTGTAACTGAAGTGGTTTCATAATGGCTTTTTATTTTTCTATTCTTTTTTTCTGTTCCTCCTTCTTTTATTTTCTTTTTTTCCCATTCTGTATTATAGAATGGTTTGGGTTGGAAGGGACCTTAAAGATGATCTAGTTCCAGCCCCACTGCCATGGACAGGACACCTTCCACTAGACCAGGTTCTGCATGGCCTCATCCTACCTAGCCTTGAACAGCTTGAAGGAGGGTTCGTGCATGCCCTTCCTGGGCAACCTGTCCCAGTGTCTCACCACCCTTAATGTAAATAATTTATTTCTAATATCTAGTCTAAATCTGTCCTCCTCAACCTTAAATCCATTCCCTCTCCTCTTACAAACCCTTGTTAAAAGTCCTTTCCTGGCTTACTTGGAGGCCCTTTTCAGGTACTGGAAGGCCACTGTGGTGTATCCCCAAAGCCTTCTTTTTTCTAGGCTGAACAGCCCAAAGTCTCATAGTCTGTCCCCATAGGGGAGGTGCCAGCCCTCTCATCATCTTTGTGGCCCTTCTCTGGGCCTGTTCCAGCAGTGTGTTGTCTTATGCTTGGGGGTGCCAGAACTGAACACAGTACTGGTCTCATGAGATACGACATTTTGCTTCTCAAATACCTACTCTTTCTTTCCTTTTATTCTCATCTTCTTTATTTTGTGAGATTGTTATGTCTTTCTGTATTTTTAGCATCATTTTCTAAAGAAACAGAGATTTACACAATCTTGCCATATATTCATCAGACCCCCTGTAATAATTTTGAACCAGTTAGTCAAACATGAGTCAGAAAACAGATCCCAAAGACCTTGAAATCTCATAATGTTTATGAGTTCAAGTGGCTTGGTAGAGAGAAGGAGACACCTTAATAGTGCCCTACAGCATGAGCTATATGGAGAGAGAAGAAAAGACTAGAGAGACCTGCAGCAAACCAAGGTTAATTAACTATACTGCTCATAGAATCACTTACATGCTCATGTCTTCCCCTCACTATTCCATTGTGTCATTTTCTGTTTGCCATCTGATGACAAGTTTTACATGATGAATGCAAGATACTTTTCATAATTATCACAGTCTAAAACATCTATACATATCAGGCATTTCTGTTAGGAAGCTGTTTTTACAGCTACAGCCATTTTACACACAGAGATTTTATGACTGATGGAAGTGGATGAGACAAAATTAGAGCACATGAAAGTTTTAGTTTAGCCTTCAGGTTTTGAGTTTAAGATAGTCTTTATCTTTGTGAAATATATTTACTGGTTGTTTGGTTTGTTTTTTATTCTTGAATGAAATCTGAAATTCTCAGCTTAGTCATTAAGAAAACCTCTATATTATGCAGCATTTGTTTTGAAGTCTAGGATTTTGTGACGAGATCCACAAAGGCACAAGCAACTGGTATGTTAGTGGTGGTGCCCTTGGTTCCTAAGGGCAGGAAATAGTGTAGCGGAAGTATGAACTCGTCAGAAATTGCTTGGTAATAGTAAAATGAGAGTAACACTTTGTTGTATTCTTTAATCATAGTATCAAATCCAACCTATTACCTAATACCTAACACCTCATGACAATTAAACCATGGCTTCAAGTGCCACATCCAATCCTTTTTTGAACATCTCCAGGGATGGTGATTCCACCAGCTCCCTGGGCAGCACATTTCAATGGCCAATTACTCTTTCTGTGAAGAACTTTATCCTCACCTGGAGCCTAAACTTCCCTTGGTGCAGCTTGAGACTATGTTCTCTTGTTCTGGTGCTGGTTGCTTGGGAGAAGAGAAAAAGAGTCTGTAAAACCAGAGAAAGCTATAGGCTATTCGTGCTTATCTTTGGTGTCTAGTCACTTCAGCTAGTTCTTTAAATCTGTGTTTTTTCTGCTCTTTAAGATGTTATCATTCCTTCTTGATGTCTAAATCCTCTTGCTTAGCTCTCGTCTGCTAGAAGCACTGCTTTATTTACTTAAGCTTGTACAAGCATAGTAGTGTTCTGCTAAAAGAAAAAATACCAATGCCATATAGGAACTTGTCACATAGTGGGATTTTAAACTAAAATATCCAGCTTCATATTCAGTGGAAGCTGCCTGTCAGCATCTTTATGGGTCTGAACAGGCTTTTAAAAGAGTTCTATCTCTAAGCCTTCATAATTGAACTTAAGATACAAAGTTGCTTATGTACTTCGGAAATGTAAACCTCATCCTTGTGAAACTGCAATGAAGCTCTACATGAAATTGAAGTAGGATGTTACTGGAGAATATCTCATTTAGCTTTGCTACTTAATGTAAGTAACAATTTCAGAAATGTTGATTTGTTTTTTATTGTCTTGCATTACAAAGCTAGCTAGTCAGTATCGAAATCATGCCATCTTCCAACTTTGTCAGTGCCCTAGACGTTTGGCTTGAAATAAATACACAGACTGGTGAGTTTGTAAACATCTATAACTGTGCCCTGTGTCAAATAAGGACTGTGCTTTACTTTCATGCAGTAAAATTTAATTAGTTGTAAGTCAGGTTTTGCTTTACTTGTAATTAGTTTAGCATATAATTATTGTGTCTAATAGCAATCTGAAATCTGCAAGCATTTTGATCTTATTCCAAGTTTAAAAAATACTCTTAGATATAGTCAATCAGTAGCAATAATAGAATCTTATTAGTCACCCATATTGCAGACTGTAAATCTTGAAGTGACTGGAGCAGTGTTTTCACTGATGCTTACGTGTTGCATTAAGGAGATGTATAAAATTTTTTTGCATTGTACTTGTTTTATTGGGTGATTAGGGAAAAAATCAATTTGGATTTTCTTGGTGAACTTAGTATTTGCTGTTTGATTCTTAGCTTTTTTCCCCATTTTTATTTCAAAGTTAATTTTAAGCTCTAACTTTAATAAAATATAAATGGGGAGTGTGCATGGAAACAGGAACCCTTCAATTTTAAAGAATGTATGCCTAATATAACTTGTAATTTACACAAACCTGTTATTTCTTAATAAAAGGTATTATAATGGTGCATGGGCATTTTTTGAACAATGTCTTGTGTCTTCTGTCTTTTGGTTGGGGCTGGCTGGCGTTTCTAAAGGAGTTGCTCTGCCAAGTAATCTTCTGTCAGCTCTGCCTATGGATTTCCTTATGGGAACAGCATTACAGCAAGAGATAAATGCAGGGAGTCTGGCATGTTATTAGCTGCAGTGGAGTAATGGGGAGCTGAGCTTCTGTTCTCACTTCCAGTCCAACCCAGCTTATTTTTTGCAGATACCACAACTAGCATTGGTTTGAATTATTACTTGCTAATAATGTTGTTCTAATCTAAATTTTACCTGTATTATTAATATTAAGGTTCTTACATGTTGGCTTCATTAAAGGGTTCATCTCTCTGCTGATCATTTAATCAGCTGATAGTTGAGAAATTCTGACTAATCAGAGTACCGGGAATGACACATTCCAAGGTATTGAACAAATCAACAGTAATCAGCCTTGTACATGATGGATATCTGTCTTTGGGAAGCTCTGTGGTCTGACTGGGAGGGATAAATGACTTCACAACTGGGTATTGACACCAAAAAATACTGCAGACTAAGTAGGAATTGTTTGCTTCATTTTTAGGGAATGAAATTCTCAGTTCCTTTTTGCTTTTGCTGTTACCTGCCCTACAATAGTCACAAATTCAGATATTTCCATTAACTTGTCATTCACCTCTCTGTAACTCCTATTTTAGAACAATGAATAGGATACAGTTCTTCATTCTGTTCCAAGGTTGTGTTTTTTTTCAGAGCAACCATATTGATATTATTTGGCATATTTTTAAAGCATTTTACAAGAATAGTATATTTAGTGTATGTTCATACATGTATAATTGTATGTCTATAAATACTTGTCTATGCAGGAATTGTATGTCATTATAGAACTCAACACTGTGTAAGTATGTGAATATGGATAATACAGAATTAAAATCTTAAAATATAGAACTCAGTCATGTAGAAACTGAAAAATTTGCATATGCCCAGTTGTAAAATACCGTTATACTAAGGCCTTGGTATCTAATGAAAGCTCTCATAAAATTACTGTTAACTTAGTATCTGGATTAGCAGTAGTGAAAATAGAACTTTTCTTGGTGGTTTGCCTCCTCCCCAGAGGAACCAAGAAAACTCTTTAATTCTGAAATAAAGAATGGGGAAAACAATCTTGCTTATACCAGAATAGTATATTTGTGATTTATTTTTTGGCATCTAGACTACTTTAAACCCTGGTTTAAAAATGCACTCTTTTGGCATTGTTGAAGTAATTTGCAACCCAAATGTGATGATAAACCCAAAAGTCAAATATATTCCTGTTATTACTCAAGAAACTGTAGTTAGGATGAATGTAGAAATGGCTCAAGACATCCAGCTGGTTTATAACAAAGACTAGTGTAAGTTATAAATAAATACTTGGAAATGATTTGTCTTAAAACTGAAAGGAGTCTTTTAAAAAGTGATTCAATTCAGTGTGATAAATGAAGTATGAATTCCATTTTGAAATAAATAAAAGGAAGGGCTTTGTTTTTATTCCTTTACCTGTATTTTACCCAAACATATGGATATTGTATTCAGTACTAAACAGTTTCAGAAGATCAAAGTTGCTAGTCATTGGAGCCTGTGTGCATTTTCTAGGCCACAGCCACTGAGCTAAGGGAAGCAGAGAGATGTGAAAATCTAGAGTAATAGAAAGCATTTGCATCTAATAAACCTGAATTTCAACTGTATGCATGGAATTAGAGAAGGGCGTACGTGAAGGTAGGTATCTCCTCCCCAACTCAGAAATGGTCTCAGAGGGCCTTGCAGCCAATTAGGGTATTTCCTACAAATTGTTTTTATTGCAGATCTCCACAAAAAGAAATAATCTAGGATTTTTATCATGTGATCAACAAAGAAACTCCATTTTTGACTCGGTATGATCCTTGTATTTTATGTAGTTACAAAGGTACGTGCTTATATGGGCAAGAATTATTAAATATCCATCTCAAGGCATCAGTTTGTAACTGCTGCCTTTTTTATTTGTGTTGTGGCAGAAGTGAGTAGCACTGCAGGGGAAATAAAAGCAGATTTCTGCTGGTTGTAGTGTAGTAGAACTCAAGAGCAAAATAACAAAGGAAAAATGTTTTATTTAAAAGGAAAAAAAAGTTTTCCAGAGCAGAGATCTGGTGATTTTGCTTATTTTTCACTGCCTTGTTTGAGGCAACACATGATCCTGGCCAAAAAATTACTGACTGAGCAAGAAGTCTTCAGGTTGATTTATATGGGGTATGTTGAATAAGCAAGCTGGGAAATTCCTACCTGGCAACTAGTTCAGGTGTGTGGGCTTGGTTTGTGACATTACTTGCATTTTGTTGTTCTTTTAGGGTATAGTAAGATGGAAAATATTTCAATATCTAAAAATTTTCATGGGATGAAGAGATTATAGGAGCATGTTAAGTTTTGGAGACTCATGGTAGAGAAGCAGGTGAACTTCGGGACAACAAAGGACAGAAAAGCCAAAAGACCAGGTTAAGTGGCTAGCTAAAGGAAGATGGATTGGGCACCAGGTGGCACCCTTTTCCCATAACAAGCTAATATTTGATGGATGGCAAATGCATCAGGTAGTTCTGGTAGGTTTCCAAAAGTTTCATTTTGACATCAGCATCTTCTCTCCACAGTAGCTTCTCACTTGTTCTTTGGTTTCTGAGTTGTTTACTTTGTGTCAGCTATTTGGTAGGTATCGCATGTTGTAAGTGTTGCAGAGCTGCTAGGGTGCTGGTTACCTTGTTGGTCAGGAGGTAACACACCTATCTACTGATAGCTTCCCCAGAGCTGCTAGGGAGGAGAACCAAATTTGCCACCAAATGTCTGCATCAGGTGAAGAATGGAAGAACGTGTAGGAGATACAGGAGGCTTAGTGAGAAGACACCAGTAAAGTTACTGGGAGAAAGGAGGAGCTAGGAATTTATCAAGAAGAGATAAATAACTGAAAATCGATTCTATGGAAGGGAAGTAACATAGAGAAGCATATCAGTAAGTTTGTAGGAAAAGAAAATAATGGAAAGAAGAAATAACAAATGTTCTGTCTGCTTCTACTTACTTCAGGTGTTTCAAGAAAAGTACCTAAAATACCCAACCAGCCAACCAAACACCACCAACACCCCCTCAAAAAAAAAAAAAAATTACAAAGAGAACAAATGGCCACAAGAAATGAAAGAATCCAAGAGAAAAATCCATTTAGTCTCTCCCTCTCTCTCTTTTTTTAATTTTTTTTTTTTTTTTTTTAAAGGCAGTTTATGGACAACCTGCATTAGGCTCTTGTGTGGGAAGACAGAGTTTTGGATACCTCATTATATTGATGTTTTATCATCTGTCCAGTCTAGCTGGTTGTTCATGATTATATATGCAGTAGCTTTTCCAATGGATAGCCTAGTCTGCATGCTTCATATTTGCATCTTCATAATTTGAGTGGCATACTTGCTTTTGACTCTTCCAGAGAGAATTAACCACCAAGCCAAGGTGGAGACTACGAATATTGAAGCATTCTCAATCTGTATTTTTAAACATCTCTTGTTTCTGGGTAGTAATTCATGCTGAATGTTTCTATTGGTTTAACTGGAACCAGGACAATCCTGAAGTGTGGTATATGTGTTATTTCAGAAAGCATTTTGTGTCTTATTTCGGCATCAAACAACTGAAACCTTTTTTTCAAGGCTGCTGACCAAGACACTTTAAGACAGGCTTGAATTTAGTTAAATTTCATTTCAGACTGCTTTTACTGACCTTCCCTCCCTGTCTCCCCTAGCATATGCCCTCAGTGATTTTTCAAAAGCCAGGTATCTGGGATTGTCTCCAGCCTCCTCTGAAAGCACCCCAGGCCTTGGATTAATACTTGAGAGCTGCCTTTTATTCAGCCATTTACATAATGCCTGCTCAGTCAAACTCACAGCCGAGTTGAACCAAAACCTTACCGGGTCACTAGTGCATGGTCCTGTTTCCCACTGAATTAAACTTAAAATATCTTGCCTTTTCACAAGGAAAACTGATAAATATTTCAACAGCATTCTGGATTTCTGATTCAGAGAGGAATTTTTTGAGATCTTGGATGACCTTAGTGAGAGAGATGCTGTGCAGATATGCTCCTACTTAAAGGGTGTGAGTACAGATCTAAGACCAGGGTGAAAAATTTCATCGTGTGTATGTGGCATGAGAGTACATTGCTAGTATATTAAATACTTTCCACAATACACAGATTTGCTGTATCAATGGCCTCCTATTATACTAACTTCTCACACTAAAAACATTGTTTCCACTAAATGCAACAATTTATTAAGAGTCTTTTTTCTGAATTATCAATATCTGAAAATCCACCACATTTCTTCGTTGTCCTTTGCAAGCACATTGAACTACAGGCTGGGTTGGGTTTTAGGTTTGTGGTTGTTGTTTTTTGTTTGGTTGGGTTTTTTCCCCCTGTGTTTTTTTTTTGGGGGGGGGGGGACACACAGTGTTTGCATTTAGGGGTTTTGTTAGTTAATATTTTTTTTTAATGTTGTTCTTGTTTTGGTCTCTTCTGATAATCCTGATTTTCATCTTGGCATTTTATTAGAGTACTTATCAATATTGTTGACAGTGGGTCCCAGTTCAGTTAGTAGTGCAAGGAACAACTACAGAAAATAGCGAGTACTGCTCTGTGTGTGTGTGTGTGTGTTCAAAATGTTCACACTGCTGAATTCACAAACAGATGGTGTTACTAGTGCTTTAAATTAGAGGTGATATCCAAGTTCTCCTGCCTGACTAGCACTTGAACAATGAGTAAGCAAACTAAAGACTTTTATGAAAGTAAAAATGATCACATAAAATATTAGAGTACTTTTACTTAGTGATAAGATTTCCTGTCACAAGTTGTTTTAATTGATACAACTTCATATAAATGTATTAGAAGGTCATTATTTTTTCAATATTTCTGTATCTGTTGCCTTTAAAAAAAATATTATTAGATGAAAACACAGTGTTTGATTTATTAGTTGATTCCAGGACTTAGATATAATATTGTTGGTACTTACACAATATGGCACAGCTTGATTTCCCTAATGAGCAAATAGCTGTTTCCTGTACTTTGTTCTGCATGTAATTCACATCTTTATGTATGCATTTCTTTAGGCTGGAATACCGTAATAAAGAACTGTTGATATGAGATGATTCTTGCTCTTAGTTTTACCATGCTGTTGTTTATAGTCCTTCAATGACTTCAAAATTATAGTCATTGCATTTTACTACAATTTCTAAATTATCTTGTTGCTGAATGTTGTTTGCCTTGAAATTTTATTTTATAGATAATACACATGCAAAAATCTCAGTTTTCTCTTACTCTTTTGACCCTTAATTATCTTTGTCACTCTTTAAAGGGTTTTTTCCCCTCCTTTAAAAATGAGAAACTTTTTCTATGTTTTCTTTAAAATGTGAAGGGTATATTTGTTTTATATAAGCAAAGCAAAGATTCATTAGGAACAGCACAAGAACACACTATTTACTCTAAAAATTACTTATCTGAATTTTATTGTAAAATTCTGGAACATAGAAGCAGTGAAGTTATACTAAAAATCTTTAAAAATAAGAGAGCATACAAATTATTAGATTTAAGAGCTGATCAGGCCTAACATGGGGAAGATAATTGTACGAAATTGCTTAGGCTCAGAAGAAATAAAAATTGCAAACTAATGTGAAAAAAATATAAATAGAGACTTTATAAATACAAAAGTATGAATTTTGTAACTCTTGAAAGTTGTACTGAAAAGATTGACTAATAATGACAAGGAAATAAAAAAATTAGAAATCAATTATTGTGGATTGGAATAAAAATTCCATCAAATAGAACACTTTTTGATAGAATTTTTGTTCAGTAGTTTACTTGGTTCACCACGGTGTAGAGTGGAAAACAGAGGATTTTGGGAATCTCTGATGGTATTCTTTAGCCACCCACATGCTACACTACACCCACCACCCCCACCCCCTTTTTTTTAACACACTGGTTTACCGGAAAGAGAAACACTGCAGAAATTACTGTGCTCTCTTCTTGATTCTAATGTTACTGCTAGGGAGACATTTCAAGAAGGAACTAGCTCCCACCTAACATGTTGTCTTGTCAGCACCAAAAATGCCTTCATGACAAAGTAATCTTTTGGAATCGTAATATTTTCATCATGCTTAGCAAGCAATTGTCCATTTAAGAGCAAGTACTAAACTTACAATGGAGATCAAGATTTGATGGTGATGCACCTCTTGTATCCCAGGTAGCAGAGATGCTTTGCCTTTCAAAACATACCTTTTGGCCCACTCTTTAATATCTATTGATATCAGAATACTTCTGAGCGGTCAGGGGCCCAATTAATTGCACAGGGGCCCAGAGTGTCCAATTAAATCCTCTTCATCAGAGACTCCTGAAAAGAATTGTCTAGAGCAACTGGCATGGAAAATTTCCAGTGCATGGTGGCGTTACACCAGTTTGGCCAACATCTCCTGCTCAAATGGTCCATGATGCTTTCTCTTAACTTCTATAAATACAACCTGTCAGTCATGAAGTCATCATCTGTTGTAAGAATTAGTATATGACCTGCAGTGTTTTACATAATACAGAGGCACTTTACTCCTCCCATCATTCCTGCTGCCTTTTTCTTCCCTGTTTAGATAGGCTGAAGGTTCATTTGACAGGTCTTAGTATGCAAACCTCTGTAAAAAAACCAACCAACCAAAAAACACAAATACAAGTAGACAGTGCGTCAGCAGAAGATGAGTACTGAGAACATGTTCAGTGCCATTTCAGAAAGCTTAGACATTGACTCATTAGAAAAAAAAGTCAACAGTTTAAAAGTTTTAATACTCTTGGCTGTTTGGTTGTGTGACCATATTTTGTGATTGATGAAACACATCAAAGATTGCAAAATGAAATCAAAGAAATGGGCTTGTTTGTTGGTTTTTTTTAATACACTAATGTGTGTTTTAAGTAAAAGTAAGAATTTCTGAGCTTAAATATTTGGAAATAGTTGCTGTAGAGTGGGTGGGGAAAACCTGAGCTTTCAAAGATAGCCTGAGAGAATGAACTCAGACAAAATGTTGGTTTTATAACTGTTTTGATTGGAAAGAAAAAGACAAACTGTTGTGACTAAATGTGAAAGGGGAAAAAAAAAAAGATGAAAAGGAGAAGAAAAATGTTAGTAATAAATAGATCATAAGTGTTTGGGGAGAGGGGAAGGATTTTGTTGCTAATCTGACACAGATACCTTTAGCCTAATTTTGGGGAGAGGAATGCTGCTGACCTGTCCAGTCAGAATGTCAAGAACAAGCAGTTGTGATTAAAAAACACCTGGAAACACGCCTGAGTGTTTTGTCATTTGACATTAGCTGAAAGAATCATACTTAACAGAAACCAGACTTGATTTCTAAATAGTTGGAATTTGACAGAAATATCTTAAGGATTGTATGCCAATTACTTTTGTTGCTTGATTATCTGTCATTTCAAGTTTGAAAGATGAACACAGCTTGATTTTGGGAATTTTTATAAATACTGAAAAATAAATAAGGGAAAAATGTGGTATAAAGCTATTCTATTCTCGGGGGGGGGGTGGGTTTTTTGGGGGGGAAAGTTGTGCTGTTTGTGTTTGGCTTTAATTTTTTTTCTCCTTTAGAAGGTAGGAACATTATTATTGGGAATTGTGAAAAAATTTTAAAGGTCTCTATGGCAAGGTAGGATCCTTGACTTAACCACTTCAAAACATCTAAATACGTTTTAAGCAGAAAGCTTATGTACGATGCTGACAACAGCAAGTTGTGACCATGCATGGTACGAAAATAATCTGTTTTAAAAGTCTGAAATGCATATGAAGGAAGTATGAACCTTTAAACATTTTAAGCAGTTGTGTTTCAGCCTGCAAAACAAATGACATTTCCATAGTAGATTTTTCTTGTTAAAAAGTGGGTTTTGTGATAACAATATTGGATTTTAATTAATAATATGCAAAAGGCATCTATATTGACTTCTTATCTGTCAGAAATGGTTGTTTAATTAAACTTATTCTACCGTGTTGCAGTATGGAGGAATAATAATTGCTTAGCAGACTGTATGACAATACTTGATTCTTCTTTTGTGCTACAGAAAACCCAGCAATAACAAGAGGGATTTTAAAGAAAATGTGTATTAATAAGGCATGTAAACTTCATCTCCTCCCCCCACTCTCTTTTTTTGATCTTTAAGTCGTACTGTCAGTCTTGACATTTTCTTATGCTTGCATATGGAGCAGATTTGTGATATGTTTTGGATAAGACAAGAAGGTTTAATGGTCTGTCCTGGAGATACAGACTGGCACCTTTTCAGTTCCTAAGTATCAACAGCAGACTCAACAATGCAGCAGTGAAAGAAAATTGAGCTTGGATTATACTGTCAATAGGTATTTTGAGATGAAGAAAACATATGGAACTTGCTAACAGAGAAATCCTAGAAGTAGCCAAGCACAAGGAAGGTTTGAATTGTTACTGTTTGTCTTGGCTGGTGTTGATGCTGTGTAGCAATTACTAAGGAATGGGTGAAGCTGGAAGTCATGTCTTCCAAGAAGAAATTTGAGTTCCATCTGTCTTCAAGGAAAAATACAAGAAAGCTTCATTAGAGATGTATCTGTTATTTAAAGGTGCAACTGACCTTGGTGGGGGCAGGAGGGGTGGGGGGAAAAAAAAAAAGAATGACACTGAAAATAGAGTAGACTGCGAATTTTAAGTGTCAGTGAAGCATTGATATAGAGATGCAAGAGAGAGACAACTGCCTTCAAGTGATAGACTTAAAAATTGGTTAGCTTTTGAACAAGTGTAAGGTGTTCAACTGTAGGAGAAGGATTGTAGGAGAAGGATTTAACTTGCTTGCTTCTATGTATGCAAAGAATTTTAGAAAGATCAGTCAAAAGTGTTGTTCTATCAATAAACAAAAAAGGTGGAAATGGAGGAGAAGGATGTTTTTGGATAGCTTTAGAAGACTATAGGGAAGATTTGCTTTTGCTCGAATTAGAGAAAGCTATGTTTTGTCTTTGACAGTAATGTAAACACCTTGTAACTGAAAGAGAGAAACTAGGCAGAATCTGGTTGGATGTGTTAAAATATTGTTTTATTATTTTGACCTATTATATACCTTAATTACATGTATGCCAGTAGAAAATGACCAGTTGAGATGTGACACATGTGCCTTCTGATAGACTATATAACTTTGCTGTATAACGTAACAAACGTCTTCGCCTGCTTACATCTTGTCCTGAAAGCGTTGCACGAGGCAAATCCAACATCTATAAAACATCTATACTATTACATTCAACTTTCTGAGGAAAAATTGAGATATCCTCTGTGACTTGCTTTGCATGGGCTAAGATTAGGAGTAGGGATGTAGGGATGGTGTCTCTTAGAATTAAAACCTGAATCTAGTACATGACTTGTATCCAAAAATGGCTGGGATTTTATCTCTGCTGCACAAGTCTGGGTCTTATCTTACAATAAGTCAGAATCTGAGTCTTTTTTCTTTTTTTATTGTAGTGAAAGTACACATTGGATATAAATCATTTACAATTGAAAAGATTTTAACAACTTGTAGTAGGAAACTGTTTGATACCCCCTGGTTTAGCCTTTCATCCTTTAGAATCTCAGCTGTGCCGTGACAACAGAGCTGAAATATTAAACAAGGGTTGTGCAAGAGCAGGTGGAAGGAAGCAAGAAGTGACCAGATAAAGTATTAAATGAATGAACAATAATGTGTCTCTTGGATTGGAGTAGGAAGTGTTAAGTGATGTAAGTACAATGATTAGCTGTTTACTTATTCCAGACAATTTTTTTGAAGAGACTAAGATCCTTTATGACAGATTGATTAATGTTTGTTTGTTTGGAGTTCTTTGGGTGTAGAGGGTAAGTGGCTTTGTGTGTGCAGTATATTTTTCTGAGCCAAAGAGGCACCCTTATGATAGTCCTTCAATGTTATTTTGGAAGAAACTGCCCTCTTTTCATTACCTATGTGATGTCTTACTTTCAACAAAACACGCCACTATATGTCATAGTATTTTTTTTTTCCTACAAAACCCTCTGACACTATCTCAGGATTTTCTGTCAAAACCACTTAATGTTGCTGATTTAGCACGGCTTTATGTTGGACGCTGTTGCTATGAGTTTTTCCATAAAGAGAGTTTTACAATGAGAATGTTTACATGTAACTGAGCTGAGCTTGCAGCTTAGGCTATGGAATACCTTGCTTTAGGAACTTTTGACCAGTTTCCATTTCTTAAACACTGTTCTCTACATTTTATCTTTTTAGTCTCATATTGGAAAGCTGTATATCTGAATTGACTGGCATCTTGAGTGTGTTCTTGTACCTAAGATGACTGTCTTGTGGAATAAAGCAGACTGCTGTGTGGACTTCTTTTGTTACTGAGATACAATGCTTGATATGTATTCCACAAAACCCTGTTCCTTTTTATTTTCTTTTCCTTTTTTTTTTTTAATTAAAACAAATATTAAAAGATTTATGTATATAACCAGAGTGCATGCTGCAGTCTGATTTACTAGACTTCTCTTTAGCTGATGGCATGAGCTATGTAGCATGTTCATCTATATGCTTATGCAGTCCCTTTCAGCTGTTAATTGGAGATTGAGAAGGTTTAAATTGATGACAGAGCAGAATAATCAGCACAGTCTTTACAAACAGCTGAGTGTTGGACCAGAAAATATTTTATCTCCTTTTACAACAATTCATCGTGGAGGCCTTATAATGAACCTGACCAAAGGTATTGAGTTGCACAGGTTTTTGTGGCTTTCAGAATATAAAGTCAAAGTTGAGTGAAGTCCTCAGAGAGAAAAGATACTTCCATTTTTACCGAGACAACAAAGGCTAATTAAGCCATTGCCGGATAGTTAATATTTTCTGAGTGGCCTTGGGAAGACAAAGAGCTTGTTGGTTACTGTTCCATTATTGCTCTTCCACATAGTCTGATAATGTTGTGCATTTCAAGAGTACAAGAGAACTGAATAGTTTCAACTGCTGTATGTATATCCAGTTGTCTTTCCTGACCAAGTAACTAGGGGAAAAAAAAAAAAAAGGATAATGTGGAAGATCTGAAAGCAAAATCATTTCCATTCAGGAAATATCTTGCTTGTTTTTACTGAAGAGATCGGAGTGAAATATGCACCTTTAAGAATGTATCTACAATTTACAGTGTAAGATCAAATTGTTCAGAAGAAAATACTGTTTGCCTATGGCAAAGGGACAAAAATACTTTATCTGGCAGTCACTAACATGGTAATCACTGGAAAAGTTATTTTCAGGCTCCTGAAAGTAGTGACAGCATTACTTTGGCTGAATGATTCTTGGAATGTGAGGATCACCCTGGAAACTGTTACAAGCAATTTTGTTGGCTCATTTAGTAATTATGTTTTTATTTTAAAAACCAGTAAAATAAGGGCAATCACATTAATCCTTTCAAAGTGCTGCTAAAGTTGTAAAATGGGAACATAAAGAGGAAAAGCTAACACACCTTTGTAGTCAAAATGACTTTAAATATACTTTTGCTAGATGTTACAGTGTGTAGTATTTGTGTCAAGAGGTTGAAAGAGATTCCCTAGGACAGCCATCAATGTCTTGTCTGTTGGTTCTCTTATCTCCATAGGAAAAAAAAAAAAAGAAAGAAAAATCTTGCATTCGTATTTGTGGTATCTACAGCACAGAAACTGCCTGAACATGCTAAAGGCAATAAAATTTGTTTTAACTTTTTCCTCCTTGCCTGCTAGTTTGGTGTAATTTGTTTCCTTGATTTTAATGTGTGTAATTGGCAAAAATAGAACATGCCATTTTACTCAAGAAAATACACTAAACTTTTAGTTGTGCCTTTCTGAAGCCTGGTACTTCTCTAATGTAAAAGATGTCATCACTGCAGATGAAGATCGTGCTAATTAATGTTATGTGGGCTGCATGGAATTTAACAAACAGAATAGCTTTCTTTGTTAACGCATTGTTAGCAAAAAATGTCTGTCTTTTGATTTCTTGTAACTGAGAGTGCATGTGCAAGCCACATGCTTGCCATCTTAATTTGTAGGCTTGCTTTTTCAGTCTTGCTAAGTTGCAGATATTATTGATTACCTGTACTGGTGCCATGCGTAGTGTGATAAACAGCTTAGGCACCAGTGTTCAAAGAGATCTCAAATAGGCCAAACTACAATAATGTCTTAATAGCAGCATGTCCTTATACATCTCTGTGTAGCAGATTAAGTATTCTGCACAGGTACTTGCACTAAGTTTATAATCTAAAAGACTGTCGGGTGTGCTTCCGCAGGTGTCTGCAGGTGAATATGCAGTGCTTCTTGTCTGTCTGAACAACATAAACACGGAAAAATAACTGCAGGTTTAGAATGGGAGAAAGTGATCTCTTGCCTGCTGAGATGTTCATGAATCAAGAGATAGTTTATGTTAATGATTCCTGTACTGGAGATGAGTGTAGTAAGCCTGGCCTTTTGTTTTGAAAGGTAGATAGAAATTGCTGGAATATTGAGTTGTTTCCTCCTCCATGAATCTTTCTGGACTGACAGGCATAATTTCATGGAAAGAAAAATTTGGCATATTAGTGCTAAATTTAAGGTATTGTCTGTTAGCCATGTGATCCTTCCACTCTGTTGTTGAGATTAACAGTGAAGATACATACAGGGAGAATCTACTTTAGAACAAACATTTGCAGCAGAACTAAGTGCTATGTACACATTCCTAAATTGAAAAACAGGGAATTTACATGGGGGTACCTATAATACTGAAATATTCTCTGAGGCAGTATTTAATGATACCCTAACATTTATAATTAGATAAAGCAATCAAGCTGGTTTTATGCTATCTTGGAGCTTCCCTGTAAAAGGTGGTAGGTCTTTCCTTTTATAGTATTTCAGACTATACGCACTAAGGAATTAAATGTAATGGGGGGGGAGGGGGGTTAAAATTGCGAAGTGTATAGATTATTCTGACAGTTACCAACCATGGAAGAATATTCTGTGAAGTTCACAGCAGGGAAAAAAAAGACTATATTGCCATAGGGCTTTCCCTGAAGTATATTTCTACAAACAGAACACAGCTTTCTTACAATGATGAGTTAGGGAAGGATTCTCCTTTCATACGAAGAACATGTAAAAGCTTCCAAAACAGAGAGACTTTCCTCCCATTAAGAGTTAGTTTGTCAGCTAAACCCACTTCTTGTTTGTGCTTTTTAAAAGAATTGGTTTGGTTTTTTGGTTGGTTGCTTTTTTCGTGTGTGGTTTTTGAGTTGGCTTTTCGTGTGTGGGTCTGGGTTTTGCATTTGTTTTTTTGTTTGGTTTTGTTGTTGTTTGTGCATTTATGGTTGGTTGTTTTTTATGGTTTTGGCGTTTACCTTTTTTGATTTGTGTCTTTGGGGTTTGGTGTGTTTTTTTTTGCTTGCTTGTCTGGGTTTTTCTGTTTCATTTGGTTTTGGTGGGTTGTTTTGGTGTTTGGGGTTTTTTTTTTAGGTCGTGAGGAGGAGGAGGGCAGGGAGTGGGTATTGCAATTAAGTCAGAGATAGTTATTGCATTGACAAGATGAGAGCATATTCCAGGTGTCCTGGGAGCTGTTTCCTTTCTGGTGTTAATGGCAGAGATTAAGAAAGTTGCTATTTCTGCTGTGTGCTGACTACTTATTAATTTTCCGTAGATATTGAAGGATGCCACACTCTTTAGGCTATTTTCTGTGGCAGAAGTACAGTAAGCCTGTATTTTTGAAAAAAAAAAATTGCTGTTATAAATTATTTTGTGTTTCTATATGAATAGGTATTTAAGTTGGGAGTGACCTCCAGAGGTTGCCTGGTCCTTGCTCAGCTCAAAGCTGGCCTGGTTAAATTGGCTTGCTCAGTGTTGCACCTAGCACATTCTTGACTACCAGCAGGGTGGCGACCCTGTGGCTTCTCTCAGCAACCTGTGTTGTTATTTGCCCATCCTTATGGTAAAAACTTAGTGATTTCAGATTAATTAGCAAGTAGGAACTGACTTCATCTTTCTGTTACTATGTCCTAGCTCCTTTCCCTCTTTTCTCTGTACCTGAGCATAAAACAAAGAAGCTGCTTCCATACTGTACCTCTTGTTTAGACAGTTTGTTCCTTCTCATGGAGAATGCTTCTTACACTGAAGTACTTTACAACTAGACTATGTACTTTTCTAGTTTTGTGTTAGTGAGAGAACACTTTCTCTCCTTGTTGATTCTACTTGAATAATTGCCTTTCCGTTTTCCATAGGAGTCTATTGCAAGGTGAAAGAAAGTCTTTGAGACACTGGCAACAATCAGGCAACTGTTTCTTTAACACTAGAGGTAAGCTGCCATTTTGTGTCCTATTTGGTATTATATTGGAAGGGAAGTGAGAAGAAAATGGAAAGCTAAGAGTGGTGTTTCAGAATGATGACACTTCCATATATAAAAATAGTTTGCTCTTTTCTGTGAATGCCTAAAACCAAATAATATTTGTGTTTGTCCTTAATTGATGTTACATAGATCCTACCCTTTATCTATTGAAATGCAGAACTTTCTATTTCCCCACATCTAGTTTTGTTTTAAATGGGTATGCTTCTTCCCTGACTTACTGCCAGTAAGAAAATGATACTTTAGCTATTTGTTCAGATATTTAACCAGGGTGAGAATGAATTTTAAAGGAAGGTATAGCTGGGAATATATTTTTTGGGCTGAGGCAAGGTGAGTCATACTCTTTGCCAGGGAAGTATTTCCCCTAAGTTTCTCAGTGAAAAAACTTCATTGACCAAAGATGTTTTTCTGCTTTCAGAATACAGCAATGCCTGGCCCTTGTGTCCCAGTTTTAAAAGGTGGCAACTCATCAGTTTTCTAAGTGTTACTTAAGAGTAGTAACTCTCAATTTGTGTGTAAGAGGGGATAGCAGAAGAAGGAACTATAGATTTAATTTTTTTTTTTTTTAGCATCTAAAAATACTTAATTTCTGTAATAACACAAGTGAAAGGAATATATGGGACTAAAAATTGGAGTAAGATTTCTTTTCAGAGACAGGCCGCATAATATGTGTTTGTACTACGGAATGCTACAATTTACTAGGCTAATGATACACCAGAAGGTTAATCGGTTGTCTTCTCTTTCTGAGGCAGCTATTTCTAGGAATAGCTATTTCTAAACTTTTCCATCCCAATTTTTGCCTACCAGAATGAACTGCAATGAACAGCTGAAAGGAGAATAAACAGTGGTTTCTGTTGAGAAGTGCACTTCCTTTTTACTTTAAAGCAATGATTAACCCTTTTTAAAACTTTTTTGATGTGACCAGACAAAGAGAGACTCACATAGCCTTTTGAGATTTGCCTGCCGTGAACCTTCTTCAAAAATCATGACCTTAGCTGTCCAAGTGACAAGGCTTTCAAGTTGTTAAAGTAGATTTAAATGAGAAGGAAGCAAAATGTCAGATATGCATATTTGTTCCTGTAGGTGTAGCGTAGTCACTAGCAGTACTTTGTATCAGTTAAAGCATGAGTGAGTGTATTAACAGCACAGGTTGTTGCTGGCAGGACAGACAACAAATCTGTGCAGCAGTAGAGTGGAGCAAACTATACCAACATCCTTGTACCGGTATATGCAAGCATTTAATATATAAATGTGAACATAGGTTACATTTATTTTTATCTGGAGGTGGCGATACCGACAAAGTCATTCTTGGCAACAAGGCCACGCTTTGTAGAGCAGATGTATGTATACCTTTTTCTTTATGGTCATAGAAACTTCTTGTCATATGAACTTGAAAGTCCCAAGCGAGGCTTTCCTATCACGGTAGAACAAGAACTCAATAACTTGTTATTCAAAATCCTATGATAGAATACATTTCTGTCATCAGAAATTGGGTTCTTTACACATTTCCCTGGGAAAGAATAACACTCCAGTGACCATTTCAATGTATGCACTGGGTTATAAAGGGAGTTTCAGAGATACTGTACTTATCAGCTGCACATGAACAGTTTGTGGTTTGAAGAGGGAACCTGGGATGGAGAAACCCAGCCTTCTGTATCCAATTTTACCCAGTGGAATATGGCATTAAACAACGCTATTTTGTGTTTAAAATTTCATTTTGTGTGTTGGAACAGTAGACCGTATGGTTTATCTGGAAAAGCTTGTGGGTAATTTGTTCATCATTGTTTCTTCATTTTCTACTTTATAAATCAGATCATATGAGGAAATATATTGAGATAATCCAAGATAAACCTTATAGTTAGCATTGTATAGACTATACCTTATGTCTTAATTACTTTATCGGAATAGGGAAGTTGTGCCTTTTTTATTACAAATTACCCATTTGAATTAAGGTCAGATGGAACCGAGGACTAAAAGTCAAATGTCTCTGAAATATTTCATTACAAAAGGGTATGGATGTTGTGTTTCACAAGAACTGCTTGAAGCATTAAACATCCTTAGGAAATCAAGTTACTGTTTTTAATATGTCAGCTGGAGTTGGGATATGCTTTCTGATATCAGCCAGTCTTTTAGGTTTTAAAGAACGTCGGTGACTTTTTTTTTTCCATTGCGCTCTGGCCTGTATTTATTTGCTTGTCTTCTTTTATACATTTGTTTTTATGCATTAGTTTGCAAATGGAATATTTTCTGAAGATAGTTTTAGGATGCAATATAGCTGACCTGTAAAAGTGCATAAGCTATGCAAATGTATACACTATGTGAGACAGACTGGAAAGCTGTCTATCACTGTTTATATAGCTTTTAGTATTGCTATTTATTGTGATTTATTTATTCCATGTTTTAAACATGTTGTAGTGTTTCTCACTTCTGAGACTTAAACTTTAAGTGGAACAGCCTCACAAAGAAACACCCTTTGCTAAGTAAAAATGAATGATCAGAGAAAGTATGCCAGGACTATAATAATGTTTGTAACATTCATTAACTCTTTCTTAAGTAATGTATTCAGACTGACTAGTGTTTCCCAGCTTCTACATCACCCATTATGTGTTCTAGTAAATTAAAGCTAGGAAACCTTTGTTGGAGTTATAACACTCAAACTGACATCTAATTCCCCCAGACAATAGGTACAAGCCTGCAAGCCTCTCTAATTCTTTCCAGTCTTTACATTTATCGATTCTTTTGTAAACGTGTTTCATCCAATCTATTACAAACAGCACTGGTTAGAAATGTGAAGTTTACCACGTTTGACCTAAGGCACATTAGAAACAATAACTATCTGGCATGCAATCATGTATCCCACACTTACTTCTAATCAGAAAGAAAACATGTATCTGTAACTGCTTGACTGGCTTGATAACCTGCTTTGCTTAGAGGACTGACGTGTTAATTCTTTGATCTGACTGGTTTGGATATGAGTTTAATTCAGCTATCACTTGTATTCTACACTCTAAATGTTTGATTACTTGAGTTGCCTTATGTAAGTAGCTTATGTTGATTCAAGACTTCAATTTTGTCTGGTCTTGAGTAATGTTTTGCATACAGCATGGATGTGATTTTTTGGAAATGTTTTAATTTTCTTTTTCCCCCTCCCAAGATGTCAGCTTTTTGGTATGTCTTAATTTGGAAAAGTTAGCAAATAGGCCATTCCTTATCTCTGAATGGATAGACAGAACAGTAACTTTTAGCAAAAAGAATGTATTTTTATTTTGTGCGTATCTTATGCTGTAAAACATCTGTAATAAATGATAGTAAATAAATACGTCTTATTTTTCCCCACCAGAGTTATCATCAGTACCAAAGCTTTGAAACTCAGTAAATCTATGATAGCTGTTAGTGTAAGAAAATCAAACCATACTCCTGATCCTGTTTGCTTTTTGTCCTTGTTATTCTCGAGCAGAACTTTAATTTGGTAGCCAAAATGCAGGACAAGGAATGTGTGAATAGCCAATAACCAACGAATTTAATTAAAATCTGAAAATTAAATCAGATATTTCTATTAAAAAAAAAAAGTATTTGAAATACTTAACAAAATTTTTCTGTATTTTAAAAAGTTTGTAGGTTTTTCTTTTTTTGGTTATGAATTGCATAAGACAATGGTAGAGGCAAATATTTTTTAATAACAATTGAGCATGTTTTCAGCCTGCTTTCATTCTCAAAACTCTAATCAGGGTGTCTCTCAGCCTGGTTAAATACCTTGCTGAGATCTGCTGTATTTGCCAAGAATAAAAGAAAAAGATGCCAGACTACAAAAATGAAGAAATACAAGGGTTTAGCCTTTGTTGAAATCTCTCCATAGAATACATGTTCCAATTCCTTTGTTTTCCCTTGTTCACATGAAACCGCCAGTGACTTTGGAGAGATTTTTAAGCAGTGACGAGATGGTTGGTTGGTTGGTTGGTGGTTGTTTTTTCCTGAGTCACTGAAGCTCTTCATGATGGTTTTTTATTTATGCGTTCTTACAAAAATTCATAGGCACCAATCATATGTCGTCAGTTTCACCCTGACACAGGGTGAAAGAGGGAGCAGGGGATACGATAGGTACTGCTTTCTGCTTCTGTAATTACAATGAAGCATTCCAGTGAAGTTCTAAAGGACATCTTCAGTGCAAGTGCTAACAGGAGGAGGCAGTTATTTCATGGTGTAGGATTTTCTGGGTCTGAGGTGGAGACTGGTTTGTGAGGCTTTTCTAGATAAAGGTGATTTGTAGGTATTATGAGCTAGATGTTGTGAAAGTTACCCAGAATAGTGAGGACAGCTGTCTTGTTTTTGCCGTTCTTGTCTCAAGAGGTCCTTTACACCACTGTTGTTTTCCTGGTGCGGGATGGGTCCTGGCTTATGTTGGCAAGACCATCTTAAGCTAGTATATTCATTGGCTCACTTATTTTTCTGGTGTGGCAGATGACAGAAGAGGAATGTTTGGGGAAGTTTCTAACTTTGACAAATATGGTGATAAATTCACTTGGCAAAGGCATACTACTCCTTTCTCCCTATTGGGTATTAATGACCTTCTAAAAAAAAAAAAAAAAAAAAAAAAGAACTTGTTGTAACATTCAGGAAATAAAAATCCTACCATCTTTCATAGTAATAATGTTAGCCTGGATACAGATGTTATAATCGACTAATTGGTGTTGTTGGACAGGGGCAAATTGTTTCCTTTAGGTATCTGTAAGTGATGTGATGAGCAAGCATTTAAGCTTTACTTGGTAGCTCAACTGCTTCTTAAAAGTAATTCAAATTAAAAAGTAATTCAAAAGTAAATTAAAAAGTATTTTGTTTTGCTTTTGTTCTAAAAGCTCTTCTTTTCCTTTTCACTTCATGGCTTGTTTTGTCCATGCTTTGCTACTACTATGTTGTAAAACTAGCGATGACAATTGGTCAAGTTAATGATGTTTGCAGATGAACATCCCTATCCTTTTGGAAGCTTTGAACTATTGAAGGAGTATCTGCAAAAGCATTGCAAGAAACATGTGACTACAATGTGCTAGTTATTCAGTGAAAGAAGAACCTTTATACTCAGCTTAAGCACCTCTGACTATTGTAGATCAACATGAAGGATTGAGGCTTGCTTTTTGTAAGGAATGTGGGAAGCATTTGTGAGCTACAACAATATAGACGGGAATACATCACCTTTGTATCTTTCTTTGGTTGCAGAGAGAATCTGCTATAGAAGGAGGAAAATCTCAGTAATTTTCAAGGTGGCTTTTCTGTAGTCAGGTATTTTGGAACACTTCTAAGAATTGTGTGAATTTGTAGTAAGCTATAATGTGTTTATGAAAACATGGGTTTCTTGGCAAGGAAGATGGAATGGAAAAGGCCAACTTAAAGGAGGGTATAATTAACCTCAGCTAAAGGAAGTAGGTTGACAAATGTGTTACCGGGGTTCAGGCTAGAATATTGTTCACACATGGACCTCGGTTATCTGCAGAACAAAGGAAGAGCTTCAATAACTCGCAGTACAGAAAGATCATAGTAGTGCACTTGCCTTTTATGAAGTTACTAATGGTAAGTTATTCACAAATGAAATGCTTGGTTCTTGATATTGGAATCTTTGGAGTTAAATTAGTAAAACAGCCTTGTGCAGCTATCAGTGAATGCCTTTGTGAACTGAATGTTCCTTTTTAGGTCACTAGAAGCAGTAATTACTCAATAAAAAGCAGTGTGCTTTAATTACATTTTTTTTTTCTGTGCAAATCTACTTGATGTACCAAGTAATTCACAGTAAAAGAGAAGAAAATTGAAACCTGACAAATGTGGGTTGGTGCAGAACTTTCTTACAAGTGTAGAACTCTGTCTTTAATGTGTATTAGTTGCTAAATCAAGTCACATGTCTGAGGCGAGAACTGGAGAGCTGAGAGCAAATATTCATAATGGAAGCTGATAACAACCTTAATTAAGCTGCTGCTATCTTTCCATGATAAATTTAGAACTTTTCCATAAGTGACTTAACACTCCATTTGCATTCAGGAGTGTTTGATTGAGATCAATTTCTTTGTTAATAGGTCTGAAGATGTCTCTTTGATAGCCCTAGCTGTGTATCATTGAAGAAGAGCCCAGGAGCTTTGTTTCTGCTGTGTTACCATGTAGAGAAGATGTATATGGACCTAAGGCTTTTCCAGGGCTGACATACCCTGAGAAATGCTTTTTGTAAGGACTAATGTTTTCTTCTTCCAATTCTTCAACCACAAATTCCTTAATCTCTTTTAGTTGCTCTAGAAGGTAAAAGATGAGAGGAGCAAACAGGTGTAGAATAATTATCCTAACATTTAGCAATGATATTTTACAAGAGGCTGTTCATGCAACTATGTCAGATCTGAAACTTTGCTCATTTTTTTCTCAATTATGTTCAAAAAGGAGGACATCCACTTCTGAGGTCACCAAGTTTTTATTTGGGGTCAACACCTATACCAAAATAAACATTTCTGTGTATTTGAAGTTATATTTGGGGAAACACTCAAGGCAGGTACTGTAAAAGCTTAGAAAATAGCATTGGTGTGGGGTTTTTTTGATATCATGCAGGAGATAATAATCAGACAGTTTTACAAAACAAGACCAGAATCTTGATCACTGAGACTCAGTTGCAGTAGTTGAAAGTAGGAAAAAAAAAGATAGGTGCTAATCAGCTGAAATCAGCTGAAATTTTCTCATGATTGTGGCAGGGTTTTTCCGTGTATCCATCTCCTTGACAGTTGCGTCCTGGTGGTGATTTGACAGTCATTTTGTCTCATTCTTGTGTGATGCAGATTTCACTGTAGTTACCCATTTCATCTTTCTAGTCCAGTACTGCACAATATCTCTACTGCTATCCTAAAAACTAGGAGTAATTGAAGAATACTGCTGGCACTCGCTTCATTCTAAGAGGCTTTATCTTGAAAACTTTTATCTTGCAAACTTTGACTAAAAGGATAATTTCAAGCATGTTTTTAGAAGCGTTGCTCTGCACACTTTAAGATGACTGTATTCCTGTGGTGTTAACTGCATCTAAAATTAAAGGCTTTGAGAGAATGACTGACTTGGATGATTCTTTGAATAACAAGTTACTATAGTGTCATCAGATTATTTGAATAGGTTTGGTTTCTCTGTGTATTTTGCTTTCAGGCATTGTATACATTGTATAACGTGTTACTAAATCATCAATGACTAAACTGTCTGATGGATACTGTTTCAATTTAATCCTTTTCAGGAGAGAATAATTGAGATTGAAAGGTAATTCCTGTATTGCAATTTTTTTGACCAAGAAGAAAATATAACTTTTTTTCTGTCTAGAAATTCTGCCATTGTTTCTGAACTAGACATTTTAATAGTGTTCTATTGTATAATTTGCTTACAATTGGAGGGAGCACCTCGTACCAATCTTACACAAATAACAAGCAGTATTCAAAACTGTCATTCTTACGGCCGGCAAAATTCGAGAGGGAATGGATTATTAAGTTGATGTAAATTATAAAACTCATCTATTTATCTGGCTTAAATTACAGTATTCATATATATATATATTTAAAATATCCAAACAAACACAAAACAGAAAATTTTTGGTTTTCAGGAATTTGAGAACTGGTGTGAAAGGAAAGGGATCTCCGAGCAATAGATGTGCAGACAATAATGTATAAGACCCCTTTTAAACGATGAAAAGAAACAAGATTGTTAAGTGCAAGTGCTTTTGTGTTGTTGTCTTTTTGGCCTTTTTTGTGTGTGTATTTTGTTGTTCTTTTTTTTGATTGGTTTTGGTTTGGTGGTGTGGGGTTCGGTTTGGGTTTGGTTCTTGTTGCATTATGATGCTTCTGAGTCAGCAGTTTTTCAGAACGTCTGAAGTGTTAGGATTTTTTTTTTTTTACCTTGAGGTGTTGGGGAATCAGAGATCAGCGAAATACTAGCCAGTATGTGTGACCCCAAAGTGCTTAAATTTACAATTGATTTGAGTTGCTTCTTGGATAATTGCCATTTGCAAGAAACTGATAATTGAATAAAATATTGTTAGCTTTCTTACTTGTCGATCATTACAGCATAAAATTTTTTTGCAGTAGCATCTCTGGATGGTCTGTATAGTAAATTAGCTAAGCAATGTGTATCAACAGAAGTATAAAACAAATACTTTTAAAAAACCTGAGAATTTACAGTCTAAGATTAATCTGTTGTAAGGCTGCTTGTTAATCTGATTAGTTGCATTTTAAGGAGATGGAAACAGACTGAAAGATGTAACAGTGCCTTCATGCAGGTTGATGCTATTTTACCAAGGCAGTAGAAATGTTTCTGGACAAATAAATATTCTCTTTGAATAGTTCTGCATACCAGCAGGTGTAGGAGCATCAAACAGGAAGATGCAGACCCAGAACACATGTAGCACTTAGGTTATCTGTTGAGATTCTCTGGTTTGGGATTAGAAACATGATGAATGTAGGTGACTCCTACAGAGAAGTGGATATCAAAGCTTTACTTTGCTGCCTTGCTTCCCTCAGGTTGTGTACTGTCCTCTCAACTCTAGTATTTGGCAAGCACTTCACTGTGGTAGCTGTGCTTCCAAAGAGCTGCTGAGAACAGAAGCAGATGGCAGCTCAGTCATTTAACCATCCTGCAGTTTACTTCTATATTTCTCTGGAAACTGAAGTTAATTGGTGTTAAGCTGTAACTTCCTGCTCTCTTGGTTGTTCTTTGATCGATTGTTGCATTTTTTTGTTTCTTTCCTTTTGTGGGTTTTTGGTCATGTTCTGGTTTGGTTTTCAGTTTTGTGGGGGTTTTGGTTGGTTGGGGTGGTTGTTGATTTGTTTGTTTGTTGGGTGTTCTTTTTTTTTTCTCCTAGTCATAAATATTTCAGAGCTGTGATACATTTCCAGTTAGAAAATTAACTGCAGGGTAAAGGAAACAAAATGACTTGTTTTGTGAAAGGTGGCTGTGTACTTCATTGTGAATGTTATGAACAGTATGAATTTCACCACTGGTTTATGTGAAAGTTGCTATGGATTTGAATTTATTTTATTTATTTATTTTTTTATCGTCTTCCCTCAAACCCAAATCCTGGGCTGCTAGAGAAATCAGGCATGATGCTTGATTGATTGCCCATAAATCAGAGAGGAGGAAACTGGTTTCTTTGCATTACAGCTTGTGTGTGCATCCTGGAAATTCAGCTTCTTTCTCTTCTTGGATCTGATGTGCAAAGACCTGTGAAGGCAAGAACGGTATTGCCCATAAATTGCCTTACGTTAATTTCTGTTCCAATTCTGTGTAGCACATGTAAGTGAAAATCTTGGAAATATGTTTGCTAAATCATGTGGTAAATGGTCTTGTTGATGACTGCAGAGTTGCTCTGGGGATGGAGTTGTTAAGCAGTTGTTATAGGAATCCAACAGGGCAAATTAAGAGAAACCTCTGTGTGTGCTTGTTATTTTAGGACTTTTATGCTTGTCTGCTGAGACACCTCATATTGGACCTCATGACCTAAAAAGGCTTTATGTCTTTTAGTCAGAGGTTAACTTCTGAAATCTCAATTACTGACCTATCAAAATGATCACCTCCAAGGGAGGGTTTAATGTTATTATTCTTTAATGCTAAATAGCTGAATATTGCCGTTAATAATACATATAAAGTAGCTTTTTTAGTATTCTGCTTAGTTGTATGTGGTAGTTCCACTTATAGCTGAGTCTTTTTGTACTTGCAAATTCAGGGGGTTATTTATGTTTCTTTGTAACTGCTGAGCAGTTTTCTTATTTGTTTGTAACACTATTGCAAGCATTTCCTTAATCTGTGAGTGTTCAGGATACAGTGGGTGGAACTTAAAGCTGTACTTGAGTGTTCCTTGGAAATACTATTCCAAGTACACAAAACCACTGTGCGAGGTAAAATTTGCTGTTATAATAAATTCCATCATAGAAGAACCGATGCATGGTATTTGTTGCTAGTTTCAATTGTTAGTGTTTCAAGACTTAAATGCGCAGCCAATTTAAAACAAGTATTGCTGTTGCATATGCTGCTTGCTCAGTACATCTCCAGATACATGCTTGAAAGATTTATCAGTGTTTAATGCTAGTATACAAATGTATATTTCTACATTAATTTCAAATTTTAATATGTAAGGAGCAGGTGAATCATTTTTCTTACTTTTTTCTCCCCCAATTTCATTCAACTTTCTCAGAAGTATCCGATATGAAAAACTGTCATCTTCTTCTAATAACATTTTTTGCTAGGATCCTAAGAATTTTCACTAACCTGTGCAAGCGGCTTTACTGACGGATCTTGAGTTCCAGCTGAATCAGTTAAGATTTCTGATGGCATGATTATTTTTCCAGTCATTATTATAACAGTGGAACTCCTCTTTGAGGAAAAAAAGGATTATGCTTATTTTGTATGATTCATACTCGAGCTTTACTTCTATAGTAATAAAATTCATTGCTTGGTAACTACAAAGGACTCATACCACTGGAAAACGTAACCCCTCTTTACATAGGTTGTCATGCACACAGTTAGGTTAGTTTCAGAATAAGCACATGACAAAGGAAGAGTAGCAGAGTAATAAAGAGGGACTATGTGTTCTGTTTTAGTTTATGGAATGCTGGAAAGTGTTCAGGTATCTTTAAAAATACCTGACAAGACATTCTGTCCTTCCTGTTTTTCCTCAGATTCCTCTGGTAAGGTTTATAAATGTGCTTTTTAAACTTATTATGTGCACTTATATAGAATATTTTCAGGCCCTCCATTGTCTTTAAATAGTGTTTTTCCACTATCCTTACCAGTTTATTTGTAAGATTCTGTATCAGCAGCTTGCCATTTAAACCAGTGCTTAAATGGCTTCTCTGAAATACTGTATGTTAACCTGTATATACACTAGTGTTCTCTTCTCATATTCTTCTCTGTATCTTGTTTGTAGTAGTAATGAAGGTGTCCAAAATTAGTTTTATCTATTGCCACAGAATGACTTATTAATGTAGAACCTGATATCAATATTTACCTAGAAGAAACTCATACTAATTCATATCCCTCTTGCGAGACTGTAGAAATGTCAGCATTAAACTGACCTAACAGGATGATGCAGAGTGTTATTTACAACTTGGAAAAAAAACAAACCCAAACAAACCCATAGGTCTTTTAGCTTGTGTAATATTAGACCATGTGATACAAGGTCTCACTAACCATGTTATCATCAAAGAATAATTTTCATTCAGTAGTATTCTGGAAAATATCCAAAATTCTGAATAAATATCTTGAGCTGTGCTTTGCCGTTGTGCATTTGCTTCTGTTACTTGTGGAAGCTGAGCTATGTAGCCTTCAAGTACAGGAAAGAGGCGCAGAGATGAAGCAGTAGTACTGCTTTAAACTGCGTGAGCTGACTTGACCAGGTCTGTTTGCTAACCAAACCAGTGTCCTTATGGTTGAAAATCACCCTGCAAACCTTGACAATAGAAGGAAAAACAAAATAACTAAAATCTAAAAAAAATGGGTTTAGGACATACCAGTTTTTTCCCATGGTGCCAAGCATTTTCAGTTTGTATTTAAGGAAAAGGGTGTATAGTGTTTTGGAGGTGGCATGCAGCAACATGCTGGGGTGCCTAGTAACAGCACTTTCCACTCACATGAATGCTGAAAGGAGTTTTAGACTTCTATTTGCAAAGGCAGCAATAGAAAGGGTAAGTGAATGGAGGCGGAGCCAAAAATTACTGCCTTTGTTATGCACAGGGACATAAAAAGCCTACTTTTCTAATGAAGATTGTTACTGAATCCATTGCTGTTGCTATTTCATATTGAACTTCTGTTAGGCTAATAGTTTTTTAAGAAAAGCTAAAAGGCAGTTGAACGTATGCATGGAAAGTGCATTGAACGCTGAAACAATTACAAGTCTCTGGCTGAACTTCTTAATGAAGGCGGTGGTGATGTTGATGTTGCAAAGTGTAATGGACGTTCCTTTCCATGAAATTAAGTGAATTTGCACATAATCCCTAGCAGATTAACCTCTTGAGGTAATACCCATCTCCTTAGCATCTTTCTAGAGCTACAGGTACTTAAAGAAAAACAATAAAGTTAATTCTGTATGTGTTCGTCTTAAAATCTTGCTGTTTGAACATTTGCCTTTTCAACAGAAGCTGATTTGGCAGAACCTGACTGCCTTATAAGTGGATCTTCCACTAGATTTTTAAAGAATTCTGAGATGCTAATAAATAATTGAGGGGCAGGGGGGAAAAGGGAGTTTGTAGTCCAGCTATAACTGCAGAGTATTTCAAAGTATAATGTAACAAATCACTGCAGGTACAGATAAAAAACCTGAGAAAGTAGCATATGATGCTGCAAAGTATTTGAAGGAGTTATTTCAGTATCTTGAACATGTTAAAATATAATGTACAGATTTACTCAATCTAATTGGTATTTCATAGTTGTACTGTTGTAAAGAATTTCTCTGCAAGCAAAGTTGTGGGCAGGTTAGGACGAATTCGACTATAGTACAATACAAACTAGATGCCAGTGAATGTTTCCTAAAATGCATAACAAACTTCATTTAGCATCCTGTTAGCAGCACAGCAGGTTTTGTGGTTCTTCTGTATTTTGGATACTGTGATTTGGATATTAATTTTGGATACTCAGTAGAATTATTAGCAGTTTCAGGAAAAATTCTGCTCTTGTGTTTTACACTATAGGTAATCACTCAGTTTGGTCCTGTATGATAGATAAAATCACAGAATCACAGTTGTTGGAGAAGGCTTTTAAGCTTCAACCATTTTCTAACTCTACCAGGGCCACTACTACTACATATATCCTTGAACACCATATACATGTACTTTTTTTCCCTGATCTTTCATTACTGGTGTAAACTGAGGGGAGGGAAGAACTGCCTTGAAATTCACCCAAAAAAAATGACACTTTGGCAATAAGTAAATTAATTAGATCCAGGAAGACACAATATATCCAATGATTTTGTACTTCAGGAAGGGGATGCCAATAGGTATGTCGAGTACTTTGAAGAGTATACCTTCTTTTTTTCTTTTTTTTCCCCCCATATTAAAATGATAAGTGACATTTGTGAGATTGGTATTCTGTTGCTGTTTAAGCAAAAGTAAGGCAGAGGTGCACTGTTCTTTTGTGTCGTTGCTGGTGCTTATATAAAACCATGTGAAACTGGTTCATAAATCTGCTCAGAGCAAATGTTAACCTTAATCTCTTCTTTCCTCTGGTACTGTGCTTACTTTCTGAGACAGTGCATCTTGCAATCATTAAAATATCAGAGCAAAGGAGGAACTCTGTGGACAGGGTAACAGGGGAGGACAGCAGAAGCAGTGACTTGGACTGACTTAAATAGTTAAAATTCACTAGTTTCATTAGACTCTAGTGTACTTGGGATTCTCATCACTATGTGGCTGAAAGGATGCTGTGATGTACTAGGTAATCTAATGTCTTGATTGTATTGATTCTCTTTCATACCCAGCTGTGGAAAATGTACAAAAGTTGGGCTGCAAACACCAGGGGAAATAAAACCCTCAAGTGGTGATATGCAAAACTTTCATCTGGAATAGGCCTAATAATGATGTTAATATTCTACTTCATTTTTAAAGGGAGCATTCTTGGCACAGGAATAGCTGCTGGGCAGGCAAACTGATTTTTTGCATCTGAACTCAGAGTTGATCATGCCCTAGGTGCTTTTGAAGACATTTGTGAGTCTGGTCTACAAGTCATCAAATGGAGATGACCAAATGTTATAATGAGAGCAGTGTTTCACCCTGGTGAAAGGAGGAATGTCTCCAGTTCGGTTTCAGGGAAGCCAAGAAATTCCCTAATGAAAAGAAAAAGCTATGCTAAGAGAAGTTTGGATATGCAGAATAGTTTTGGCTTGAGCAGTTCTCAGTGGTGAGCAAACTGAGACGGGGAAATGAGTGCACCTTTACACTGTCTGTTTGCACATGCATGTGCTTGTTTTAACATTAGCTAAAGTTTAAAACCAAGTTTGGGAATTGCTGCATGTTTTGGTGCTGTTATTTTCACCCATTTTCCTGGAGATATGACCTGTTAAACCAGAATTCCTTCAGGTTTTAGAGTCCTGTGAATGGCTGCACACACAGTGGACAGGATTCTGTGAGGTCAGACTCCTACTAGGAGACATAATCATCCCCATTGCAATGCCTGTTTTATGGGAGGGATAAAGAAAGCTTGCCAGTGAGGTTAAGGAGAAGGACTGTACCAAAGTCTCTTCAAACAGAGCCTTAAGTTCCTGGGACCTTTTTACTAACTTACTCAAAGTTGTACATCTCTGTCATTTTATTTGAAGATGTTCCAACCTTATTTTTGACCAGAAATCAGTAGTACACCAATGTAAATTAATTTTCTGGGGGGTAACTCTTTATTCAGATCTTAACTACGTATTCTGGAGTTATAACACCTCTCACTATCATCTCATTAAGGGCTTCCAGCATACAGTAAGGTAAATCAAGGAATAATTTTAGTTGTAAGGATATTCTTCAGGTCATTTAGTCCATCTTCGTGGTCAAAACTGGGCAGTCTTCAAAGTGGAGTCAGCTGGCTCAGGGCCTTGTTATGTCAAGCTCAGAAAATCCCTAAGGATGGTGATTTCACAGCCTCTCATGGTAGGCAGTTCCAGTGCTTAACCATTTTCATTACAGAATCATAGAATCATTTAGGCTAGAAAACACCTTTAAGATAATCAAGTGCAGCTGTTAACCATAGCACTGCCAAATTATGAAGCTGCAAAAAGGAATTCACAGTATATTTTGCAAATTTTGGATCCTGATTCTGATTTAGGTATCCCATATTTTATATCTGCATAAGATACCAAGCCTGTTTGTTTCAATTTAGAACTTTCAACTGATGCTTTCTAGGAATATTCTGGTAATAGCCCTTCATTGCTTTTAAGTCAGCATTAGGATTTTAGTTGTTGACATCTATTTTGATATTTTTGAGCAGCTATGGAGTGTTTTGTAACTCCTGAAACTTTCCATTCTGTTGTAATATTGTTTGCATAGGCAACCACTACCAGAACAAGAGGACACAGTCTCAGGCTGTGTCAGGGAAGGTTTAGGCTGGAGGTTAGGAGGAAGTTTTACACAGAGAGAGTGATTGCCCATTGGAATGGGCTGCCTGAGGAGGTGGTGGGGTCGCCGTTGCTGGAGGTGTTCAGGGCAAGGCTTGACAGGATGCTTGGTTGCATGGTTTAGTTGATTGGGTGGTGTTGGATGATAGGTTGGACACGATGATCTTGAAGGTCTCTTCCAACCTGGTTTATCCTGTTCTATTCTATTCTATATGTTATGAGTCCTCAGTCTGTTCTAATGCTGAGATGAGGAGCTTCCATGTAGTTCTAGGGTTTGGGGTTTTTTTGGTTCTCACCTCTCTGTCAGAGTACCATTGTTTTCAGCTAACTTCAGAAAAAAAATAAATAGCGTTGTGGTGTGTGCATCAAGTTGCACAGCTTGAGAATTGTAATGTTCTCAAGAGACTAAAGGATCTGAAAGTCACAGATAGCCTAGTTAAAATATGAAATTATGATGTGTGTTCTTGGAGGACAAATAAAATGAGGAAGGTGTAGGGATTTTCTCATGTAACCCTCTAGCTAATCAAGGGGTTATAAAAGTCACAGATAATTCAAGATAAAAGTCACAGATAATTCAAGATAAAAGTATCCATAAGGTTTTATCACTTTTCATGTCTGAGAAAGAAATTATTTTTTTTTCTGTACATCATGAACATGAATATCTTCCTGATATTCGAGTTCCTGCAAGGAACTAAAGCTATCACTGTTGTAAATTATTATTTTCAGAAATGAGGAGGTTATTTTATCTGCTATCTTATCCAAAGTGTCTTTGAAAGTCTAAGGTTCTGTCTTTGTGAATTATGATGAAAACACTGAGAGAGGAGTTGTTCATGTGGTCTCTCTTGTATATCCTTTCCCAAATACCTCATTGGGTACATGTTTTGGACACATCTCAAAGCAAAATGAGTGTTTGGTACAGACATGGCACTTGTGTTCCCTGACTTAAGGGAACTCAAAACAGGTGAATTATGCTGGTCAGTCTGAGTTTGTGCCAGAAAGAAAATCATCCATGTACCACATTCTGGAATTTTTGACCACTTTACTCAGAAAGTGTTATAGAAAAATATTTCAAGAAATACTCAAACATAAAGTTTATAAATTTTATACTGCATATAGAACTCATCTGTACTATAACTAGTTTTATAGCTTTGGAGAAAAAAAACCTTTGTGGTATATTTTTCTAAGACACTCTTTTTAGGATCACTTAACACCTGCTTATCATAGTATCAGTCAGGGTTGGAAGGGACCACAAGGATCATCTAGTTCCAACCCCCCTGCCATGGGCAGGGACACCCCACACTAGATCAGGCTGGCCAGAGCCTCATCCAGCCTGGTCTTAAACACCTCCAGGGACGGGGCCTCAACCACCTCCCTGGACAACCCATTCCAGGGCTTCACCACTCTCATGGTGAAGAACTTCCTCCTCGTGTCCAGTCTGAATCTCCCCACCTCCAGCTTCATTCCATTCCCCCTAGTCCTAGTCCACCTGACACCCTAAAAAGTCCCTCCCCAGCTTTCTTGTAGGCCCCCTTCAGATACTGGAAGGCCACAATAAGGTCTTCTCAGAGCTTTCTCTTCTCCAGACTGAATAGCCCCAAGTCCCTTGGTCTGTCCTCACAGGAGAGGTGCTCCAGCCCTCTGATCATCCCCGTGGCCCTTCTCTGGACACTTTCCAGCACCTCCATATCCCTCTTGTAATAGGGGCTCCAGAACTGGACGCAGTACTCCAGGTGGGGTCTCACCAGAGCTGAGTAGAGGGGGAGAATCACCTCCTTTGCCCTGCTGGCCACACTTCTCTTCATGCAGTCCAGGATCTGATTGGCTTTTCGGGCTGCAAGCACACACTGAGAGCTCCTGTTGAGCTTCTCGTCCACCAGCACCCCCAAGTCTCTCTCCCTCAGGCTGCTTCCCAGCCAGTCACTGCCCAGCCTGTATTTGTACCTGGGATTGCCTCGACCCAGATGCAGGACCCTGCACTTGGTCTTGTTGAGCCTCGTGAGGTTGGCTTGTGCCCACCTCTCCAGCCTGTCAAGGTCCCTCTGGATGGCCTCCCTCCCCTCCAGCCTGTCTGCTGCACCACACAGCTTGGTGTCCTCAGCAAACTTGCTGAGGGTGCACTCAATGCCACTGTCCATGGCACCAAAAAAGAAATGCTAGAAACAGATTCTTCAAGTCTTCTCTGTAACATAAACCTAGAGGTTGGAATTGATTCTGATTTAGTGGAATATTACAGCACTTCTGTTCACCTAAGGTTAACTTGGTATGGCATTAGTTTGTCATTGCAAGGGACGAAGCAGACGTAAACGTGCCAGGTGCATAGTTGTTACTTTTCTGCGAGACCCTGATCCTGTGAAAAGCCACTTGAAATCAAAGCACTTGAAGGAAATTGCCACACATGGACACAGCCTTGGAAAATGAGAGCAGAGTCCCTATTCTGAGTTTCAGTAAGAATCCCTTGTCAAGAGACATGGGTTAAGACCTTGTTTGTATATATGGAATTAGGTAGAAATTAGACATTTAAACTTTTGAGAATCCCTGGAGACACCTTTCTGATATTTGAAGGGCTCTAAGTATTTGTAATAATTCAGCTGCTAGTTTCCCATTGATTTTTATTTTTTGTTATGTGAGTAAGTATGTATCTGTTCCTCAAGACTGAATATTGTATAAAAATTAACAAAAAATGTAATAAAATATATTGTAAAGATTGCTAGAAAACTTGCTGCACTGGGAGTGTCCTTGTGGATCTGTTGTCCAATCCAGTGTTATGTTTTGCAGTGACCTTGGCTGATATACTTGACCTTAATGCTTCAGCATTTCTAGTTAGCATGTTTATTTGCCAGTAGGCCCCTGAGGGAAGGAACTCTACTGCATTAAATATTGCACGGAGATGAAGATGATAGTCCTCACCTTAGGAATACATAGTGTTAAAGATAAATCTAGCACATGAGGACCTCCAACCAGCTGTGTTAAGTACAGGCTGAGAAAGGTCAAGCATGTGTTACCAAAAGTAGTCGATGATTTGAACATATGCTTGTATGACATTGTTTTCCGTGCTCTTAGCAAGTACGCCATTACCTAAACTTTTACTAAATACATCACTATATTGGAAACGCTGAATGCCAACATTTTTTCTTGATAGTATCATTGTGGTGATTTGGCCATGGCTGAGTGCCAGATGCCCATCGAAGATGCTCTATCACTTCCCTTCTTAGATGGACAGAGGAAAGGGAAAATGCAACTCAAGGCCTGTGAGTCAAGGTAGAAGCAATTTAATAGGATGACAAGCCAAAGCAAAGGCTGCCTGCAGAAGCAAGAGCAAACAAAGATGTTATTTTCTACCTCCCATCAGCAGATGATGTTCGGTCAATTCCTGAGAAGCAGGGCTTCAGTACACGTGGTGGTTGCTCTGGAGGACAGATGCCATCAACAAACGCCCCCCACACTTCTTTCTTTCACTTAGCTTTTATGTCTCAGCTGATGTCATATGGCATGGAATTCTCTTTTGGTCAGGTGGCCTGGCTGTGTCCCATCCCATGATCTTGCCCATCTCTGCACCTGTTGTTGTGGGGGGGATGTTGGAAAAACACAACTTTGGTGCTTGGCTCAGCAGCAGCCAAAACGGTGGTGTGTTATCAACACCAGCTACAGCACTGGAAAACACAGAACTACAAAAGATGCTATGGGGAGAATTAACTCCAGCTCAGCCAAACCAAATAGAGTGGTGTTACCTGTATCTTAAAAGGTATGCATTAGATATGCAGGCAGTCTCACAATTTATGCACAGTTTTGGTCTCATAATCAAATGTATCCTGAAAACGTGAGTAGGTGTGCTGATTTTTCTTTCATATCCATTTTCCTTATTTACTGATCTAATACTTGAGAAGGTAGTTTGTTGTTGTGTTATATAGCCATTTGTTATGGGTTGCTAAAATGCTGCATAGTCATTTTTTATAGAATTGAAATCTTACATGGTCATTTGTTATGGAGAGTTAAAATGTTGACTACAATACTAAGAGATTGAACTCTATTTGAATTATTAAGTTTTTCCCTACCTAATTGATACCTCAAGTGGGAGAGCTGTCATTTAAAAGTGGTGGGCTGCTCTAACAATATCTGACTGTCATGAACTCACAGCCATAATAGAATTGCAAAGATGTATAATGGGAAACTTCAGAAATGTGGATGGGGAATTAATAGCTGTAATTTACTTTCCAGTTTTGCTGCCTTTTCTTTCTTAGAAAATAGTACTTTAATGTTTATTGCAGATACATGTTGCCAGGTGACAATTAAGTTATGTTTTTCTTCTTATGCATAACAAGTCATAAATTTATTGGAGATTCACTAGGTAGTGTGAGAGAAGGTGGAGTTTTAGCTGTGTTTATTCCATCCAAACCACATCTCTTGATGCCTATTTTTCAGCTGTGGAGCCAGCAACTTGTTCTGTTGTTTGCTGCTGTGAGTTCTCTCCAGCTCCAGCCCTGTGGTGGCTGGGTCCTGCATTCTTTGTCCCACTTTCTATCTTTTCAGTTGAGTATGCCTGTTTCCTCATCTTCAAAACATCTCTGGTTTAGCAATGCAATTACTCAGTCCCTGAAGTATCCAGTACCCCAGAACCAGATCAAAATGCCCATACAGTGCAAATTCTGGCTCCATATTAATTTACCGTTCTGATCTGTTATGTCCCAAATTTGTTTTACTTGATTCATTTTCTATAAGCAGTTTTCATGTGGATTGTATGTCACCTATCCATACTGTTCTGGCTGGGTATCATCTTAACTTAAACTTGCATAAACTCCATGTGCGGCTCTGTGGATAGCTTGGAAGATGTGGTAGTCTTATGTTGAGGCCAAATCCTCCAAGTTATATTAGTGCCATTAGGTGATGAAGCAGTTCTTCTTTCTGCTGCTGTTGTTGGAGAATCATTGCTTTTGTTAGACTAGTAAATATTTTTCATTAGTGCTGACCATTTATCATGTCAGCCATAGACAGAGGTGGCTGTTAATAAAGAGGGGAAAATGGTCCAAGCCACCACTACAGGCAAATTAGACATCTGGGTTAGATTCTGTGGACTTGGTGTTAGAAATTCTGAGGCAGCCAGAGATTGTGAATTCTGCGAACGAGTCATTAGACTAAAAAAGAGATTGAAAAGAACTAAAAGAAATCTTTTTCTGCAAAAGTGTAGAATGGGTGATAGCAAACTGTGCTTCTGGTTTTACTTACTGCAAGCTAACCCTGTAGTTCATGTAAGAGAGTCAAGCATTTCTGGTTGAATGGAGTTTTCAGCTCTTGCACCAATTTTCTGATGTTTCTTTGGCTAGACATCGTGTGTGTCTCCTGAGGCATTCTATCCTCCTCATGTATTATAAGTGTGAGGGATACATGTTACTGTAATGTCATTTTAAAGTTTCGTGGAGGGAAATTGAGCTAGTCCAGGAGGTTTTCCCACAGCTTACTTCTATCCTTGTGCCTGTGCCCAACTGAAAAACACTGCACAATTGTATACTGAAGTCATCTTCAGTTTCTGTGGAGAGCACTACATTACTTGGCTTGTCATGTACTATATGGCATAATTACAGAATTTATCCAATAAAAGGAAGTGCCTTTTGCAGACTTTCTTTAATCTTTCCCTGTCTGTGATGTAAGTATAGTGGCATTATTGTTCAATGTCAGTCAAGATGATTTGGGTCCATGACCTTCTGTGGTACTGAGGTCAGACTGACAGGTCTGTAGAACCCTTGATCCTTCCAGCCCTTCTTGTAGGTGGGCATCCCATTTGCCAATTGCCAATCACTTGGGACCTGCCCAGTTAGCGAGGTCTGCTGGGGTTTTTTTTAAATATTGCCTGATTTAATGATTTTAGAAAAAAAGCTGCTTCTGCTGAGCCTTTAAAAGATGCAATGTGAGGAATTTGTAACTTGTCCAGGGCTCTTACACAAATAAATTTAAAGACAGGTATCTAAACTAAGTAAAATTTGATGCAGGAAAAACATGCTGTAAAACTGAGAAAGTTGTAAGTTTTGTGTGTGGAATCTTTCTCACCAAGAGCAGTGACTCTCTCATAGCCTTTGTTGCAATGTTCAGGGCCTTGACAGCTGGATCATTGACTGACCCTTCTCTTCATATGATTTCTTCTGGGATCAGATAGAGTGCTGCCATGCTGAGCATTTGCAAAATGTAGGAGGACCAAACAGGAGACAGACTTATCTTAGATTGACGACTAGATTGATGGTAAGCAGCGCAGAAGGTTCAAGCCCCATGCTAGCATGAAATCATTTGGCAGATAGAAATATTTGCTTATAAATTGAAAGAGTAGGTAATAATAGTGTTTTTTATGATTACATTACATGATATTTTATGATTACACAGCCTAATAGCTAGCAGATGGCACAGTATCCATTTTACTTGTTTACAAAGATGATGGATGGCAGGGATTGAAAAACACTTTTTCCTTGTTACATTACTCTGAAAGCTTGTAGTGGACAGGCAATTTACAATAGGAGTCAACAATAATTTGTGTCTGCTCTAGATTTTGGGGGGCATCAGTTATGGTTCTTATTTTATTGGAGTACTTTCTTCTTTCAGTGATGCTTCTTAGAGGAAGAGGGAAAAAAATGAAATCTACCTTGATAGCTGGGCCTTTAAAAGGATGCATGTTTGTTTGACAGTCTGCATATACAAATAATATCTATTTGTGTGAAGAATAAACAGTGGGAGGTTTTTTCACTGTTCTCTTTCAATGTTTATCATATTACTGGGCATTTTGATGCAAAGAAATATGCTCTGTCTTTTGTTTAGGCACCTCAGCACAAATCTATATTGTTACATTGCATGCTACCAAGGCAGTTAAAGCTATCCAGTCACAATAATAATTGCAGTGGTTTTCATCCCTTTTATTTAATTGGTATTGACTCTCACTCAAATTATCTATGTGTGTGCTTTATATGTATCTGCTGTATTGTTTTCTTGTTTGTTTGTTTGGTTTCCTTCAGTACTATGGCTTGAGAATACTCATAAGCATGAACCAGGTTACTCCATGAGTATTGGACCTCAAAATCTGATTATTTTTTTTCCTAGGTCAATTCCTTATATATTTTAGTCTCCAGTGTCAGATGCACAGCTCATTACCATGTCCCTAAAGTCTGTCATTCCTTTCAGCCTCTCTCAGTGGTTTTTGGCTGGGTGAGGGGTCATGTGTTTGTGGTTTCAACAAACAGTGCCTGAATTCTGATTAGCTGGTAGATTGCCATCTTTCCAAGGCAAGAGGGGGACAAAGCTATGGTTTCTTTTCCCTTGAGAGTCACTGTTGGATTATACTTTTCTGGAAGTTCTCTAACTTCTGTGAAATTGATATCTGAGACATGTAGCATTTTGCCAAATTTGATAGAACTTGGACAAAATGATTCAAATGTTATGATTTTGTGTTTAGTTCTCTCATAATAACATTAGTTTCCTGGAAAAATCAGGCTAAAACAATCAGATGGCACCAGACCTTCTTTTTCTCTTTGAAGAACCCAATAAGATTTTTTTTTCTTCCCCCTGGTCAAAGAGGAAGACAAGTTATTGCTATAATTGTTGTGACTGGACAGCATAAAACATAACTTGAGATATTTTTTCCCAATAATATGAGTCTTGCCTCTCAGACAGAGGATGCTCCAGAATATATGTGACTGATTTCTAATAGAAACAGAGTCCGTTTAAAACTGTGTTTTAAGTTCCCTTTAGGAATTTACATACATGATAAAACCTGACTCTGCGTTAATATTGGGAAGTTCAATGTTGGATCAGCCATAGATGGATCCACTGAGTCCTTGTAATTCTACCCACTTTCAACTCCCATGTCTCAAAGGATTTTCATCATTGCAAACTGCTAGCAGCCTTTCATCATGGAGAAAGTCTATGACATTGTCCTACTTTTTGCCATGTTGTGGTAGGTTGAGAGAGGGCTTAGCTCTCCCTCCTCCACAGAGTAAGAAACCACAGCTAACTCAGTCGAAGAGCAAAAGCTATATATTTACAAGCATATATGGAAAGCAGGTTATATATAACACAATATATACAGGTATTTACAATATATACACAGAAATACACAGCAAAGACAAATAACACAACAAAAATCCCTCCCTCAGGGAGGGATCCCCTCTTTGGAACCCCCTCTCTCCCCCCCTTACCTCCCTTTTTCCCCAAAAAGGGGTTAGAGAGAGAGAAAGGCAAGTTACTAAGGAAAAGAGTTGTTAGCAAGCTTCAAAAGCCCATGCAGGATTAGTGTTTGCTTATCTGAAGGCCAAGTCCAGCAGTTCGCAGAAGAAGCAGGCAGGGAGAACAGGCTGAAACACCAAACTCCCCCAACTCCCAAACCGAACTGCACTGAGGAAAAAAAAAAAAATTTTCCAACCGCTTCACAATCTAAAGCTGAATTTTTGTTTATCAACCAATGAAATTCGTTTAGAATATCAGAATGTTTTGGTTCTAGTACCAAAAACATTAGCCAGTGTGTTCCAGCAGTGTTTGTTCTTAAAGGCACAGCCTCAAACGACCACAGTCCACCCCTTTCTAAACAATTTCATTGGCTGTTCGTACTGTCCATCCAATCCAGAACAATATTTACAGTTCGTAAGTTAAGTTCATCGTCCATTCCGGCTATACTCAGATGTAGATGATTCAGAAGTCCAAGAAAATCCAAAATCAAGAAAATGGAAAACAGTTTGTCTCTCCGCAGACGAAGCGAAGAAAAAGGGAAACAGGGACTCAGGGACTCTCAGTTGACTCAGGGCTCTCAGGGTTCTCAGGGTTCGTGCACCGTAGATTCCTCAGGGACTCTTTCCTTTGGACGCGCTGTAGCTGTACAACATTCTGAAATTAAACTCTCTCAGCTAAAGTTAAATCTCTTTGTGGAATACACTGAATTTCACCATTCTCTTGCATTACCCAATAAGTGTGACCCGGACCTTCTGCTGAAACCACCCCTCGGACAGGTTTAGCCTCTCCTGAGGGCGAAAATACCCAAACAGTTTTACCTAACAGATTCTTTTCCCTAACAACAGGAACTCTATCACCTTCTACTTTCTGTAGCAGATCAGAATGTGCAGGTCCAGCTCGGTTCACTGAACCTCTACTGTTCACCAGCCAGGTTGCTTGTGCTAAATGTTTCTCCCAGTTTTTCAAAGATCCACCTCCCATGGCTTTGAGAGTGGTCTTCAACAAACCGTTGTAGCGTTCAATCTTCCCTGCAGCTGGTGCATAGTAAGGAATATGGAAAATCCACTCAATACCGTGCTCTTTTGCCCAGCTCTTTACAAGGTTGTTCTTGAAGTGAGTTCCGTTGTCTGACTCAATCCTCTCTGGAGTTCCGTGTCTCCACAGGATCTGTCTCTCCAGACCGAGAATGGTGTTGCGTGCAGTTGCATGTGGGACTGCGTAAGTTTCCAGCCATCCAGTGTTTGCCTCTACCATAGTAAGCACGTACTGCTTACCAGAACGAGAACGTGGTAGAGTGATGTAGTCAATCTGCCAAGCTTCACCATACCTGTATTTGGACCATCTGTCACCATACCACAAGGGCTTAATTCTCTTTGCCTGCTTAATAGCAGCACAAATGTCACAGTCATGGATGACTTGTGTGATGGCATCCATGGAAATGTCTATGGATCTGTCACGAGCCCATTGGTATGTTGCATCTCTGCCTTGATGTCCTGACGAATCGTGAGCCCACCGAGCTAAGAATATCTCACCTCGGTGTTTCCAGTCGAGATCAAGTTCAGAGTCCTTGTCTACTTGAGAAACTCTTGCAGCTAGATCTGCCTGATGGTTGTGCTGCTGTTCCTCAGTAGCTTTGCTCTTGGGAATGTGAGCATCAATGTGTCTCACTTTCACTGGAATTCTCTCGATTCGATCAGCAATGTCTTGCCACAGTTCAGCTGCCCAGATGGGTTTTCCTTTCCTCTGCCAGCCATTCTTTTTCCAGTTCTTTAGCCAACCCCACAGAGCATTGGCTACCATCCATGAGTCGGTGTAGAGATAAAGCTTTGGCCATCTCTCACGTTCAGCCACGTCGAGAGCTAGCTGGACAGCTTTTACCTCTGCAAACTGACTGGATTCTCCTTCTCCATCCTTCGCCTCTGCAACTCGGCGTGTTGGACTCCACACGGCAGACTTCCACCTTCGCTTGTTCCCGACGAGACAACAGGAACCGTCTGTGAACAAAGCATATTTCTTTTCATCATCAGAAAGGTCATTGTAAGGAGGAGCTTCCTCAGCACGAGTTACTCTCTCCTCTGGAGGTTTAGCACAGTTGGTATCTTCAGGCCAACTTGAGATCACCTCCACCAGACCAGGTCTTTCAAGATTTCCCATTCGAGCTCTCTGTGTTATCAGGGCCATCCACTTAGACCAGGTGGAATCTGTGGCATGATGTGGTGTGGAACCTTTGCCTTTGAACATCCAATTCAAAACTGGCAATCTGGGAGCTAAGAGAAGTTGTGACTCAGTTCCAATTACTTCAGAAGCTGCTTTCACTCCTTCATAGGCAGCTAGAATCTCTTTCTCTGTTGGAGTGTAATTAGCCTCTGAACCTCTGTAACCTCGACTCCAGAAACCAAGAGGTCGTCCACGTGTCTCACCTGGAGCTTTTTGCCACAAGCACCAGGTTGGACCATTGTCACCTGCAGCCGTGTACAAAATGTTCTTAATGTCTGGACCATCTCGCACAGGTCCCAGACCCACTGCTTGGACTACTTCTTGCTTTATCTGGTCAAAGGCTGCTTGTTGTTCAGGTCCCCAGTGGAAACTGTTCCTCTTTCGAGTCACATCATACAGAGGTTTCACAATCTGACTGTATCCAGGAATGTGTAGTCTCCAAAATCCCACTATCCCCAAGAAACGTAGAGTTTCTTGCTTGTTCGTGGGATTTGCCATGGTAGAGACTCTATTTACCACATCCACTGGAATGTGTCGGCGTCCATCCTGCCACTGCACTCCCAGAAACTGGATCTCTGTGGTAGGACCTTTCACTTTGTCTCTCTTGATGGCAAAACCTGCATTCAGGAGAATGTCCATGATTTTGTTACCTTTCTCGAAGACTTCCTCAGCAGTTTTACCCCAGACGATGATATCATCGATGAACTGGATGTGTTCTGGAGCACCACCTTCCTCCAGAGCATCATGGATTACTGCATGACAGATGCTGGAGCTGTGGATCCAGCCCATTGGCAGTCTGTTGAAAGTGTACTGGATTCCTCTCCAGGTGAAAGCAAACTGAGGCCTGCATTCCTCTGCTATGGGAATAGAGAAGAAGGCATTAGCAATGTCTATGGTAGCATACCATTTGGCCTCTTTGGATTCCAGCTCATACTGGAGTTCCATCATGTCTGGTACTGCTGCACTCATAGGCGGAGTTACTTCATTCAGGGCTCGGTAGTCCACTGTCAGACGCCAGTCTCCATTCGGCTTTCGCACAGGCCACACTGGACTGTTGAAAGGTGAATGAGTTTTGCTGATGACTTTCTGACTCTCCAACTGACGAATCAGATTCTGAATGGGCAACAAAGAGTCACGGTTGGTTCTGTATTGTCTGTGATGCACAGTCCGAGAAGCAACCGGCAACTTAATGTCCTGAATCTTGTGTTGTCCCACAACTGCAGATTCATCAGAAAGCTCAGGTCTAGCAGACAGCTTCAGTTTTTGTCCATCAATTTCTACAGAAGCTACTCCAAAAGCCCATTTGTAACCTTTAGGGTCTTTGAAACGCCCTTCTCTCAGAAAATCAATTCCCAAAATACAAGGTGCATCAGGTCCGGTCACAACTGTATGCTTTTTCCATTGTTTACCAGTTAAGCTTATATTAACCTCCACTTTACTTAACTCTTGAGATCCACCAGTGACTCCCAGAATAGTTATGGACTCTGATCCCTGATAATTTGATGGCAATATGGTGCACTGAGCTCCTGTGTCAACCAAGGCCCTGTACTTCTGAAAGTGTGAAGTGCCAGGCCACTGGATGTACACATCCCAATAGATTCTGTTATCTCCATTATCCCTCTCCTCCCCCTGGCGGGAGGCAGGGCACCCCTAGTTATGGGGAACATGTCCACAGGTGCAACGAGCACACTGTGCAGTGTTAGAACTGGAGCCACTGTTGGAGCTACTAGAGTTGTCCTGGGGAACTGTAGAAGTAACAGCTACCCTTCTGGTATTGCTACCTCGGGTTCTGCCACTTTGCAGTTCTCTCAGTCTCCTGAAAAGATTAGAAGTTGGTTGACCATCCCACCTGTTCATGTTCTCACCAAACTGATCACGCAGGGTAATCCAAATAGTCCTACGTGACTGCCTTGGTGGTCTGTTTTGGTTTGATCTGTTTTGGAATGACCTCCTTGGAGGATGTCTATTCCTCACAGATGAAACCTGTACCCACCTGGAGGAAGAATTGGAATCATCTCTTTGTGCCAATTGGGAGATGGTGTTTTTAAATTCATCCTTCAGCTCTTTCATGCAATTCTCCAGTTTTCCAGACAGAGTTTCAATGGCTGAAACCAAAGAAACACGTGTCATGCTATCATCCAATTGTCTCAATTGATCAGTGAATTGGCCAACCGTAAGAGGAGCTCCACCATAATTTCTTGCTACAATTCTGCTTGCCAGAATGTTTGCATAATTGGAAGGAGCAAGCTTGATGAGCTTTTTAGTAAGACCATTTCCTACAGGAACATCATCAGGATTCAGAGATTCATGTTCACCATAGAGTACCTCTCTAACAGCAAATTCTCTCAGACGCTTGATTCCCTCATCTATGGTAGTCCAGGGCTTAGGATTCCATGGAAGATCATCTCGGGAAGGGTATCTCATGAGAACCGCCATTAGAAGGCGTATCCACAGATTAACCTTACCGAGAGCCTTGCCTAGATGTCTATCTATTCCATTATCCTTTGAGAGAGTTCCTAGCTGGGCTGCTGACTTGTCTCCAACCATTAGAGCTGGAGCACCTGTATCATAACATCTACCAAGCCAAGCGAGAACTGGCTCCTTATCTGCTCTGAGATAGTCTTTTCTCACATTTCTAAGCTCCTCACGTGGTGAAGAGCAGTCGGTTATGTCATCTTGTTCTTGCTCCTCTGCCTCCTGTTCCTCAACTTGTGGTCCCAACAACCTCTCAAGGATCCCTTTAAGCTGAGAGGCACCACCACTAGCTGCTGTCCTACCAAGAGATGCATCTCGATCCTCTGATGATCTCAATAACTCAGCTATATTTTTAAGACAGATTTTCTCTTCCTCCCCAGCAGAAGAACCTTGCTGTGCATCCCCGTCAGCTCCTGAATCAGCTTTAGTCTTACCCTTCCTTGTTGTTAAAACTGCTACTTGCTTTACTGGAGCTGTGTTTGGGTTTCCAGCTGCCTTATTATCAGAAGCTGATAAGCTTTGAGACAGATTAGTTGCTTTGGAGGACGCTTCCGCTCCTGCCATGGAAGAAGGAGGAAATGACTTTGCCTCGTTAATGGTGGCTGCCTGGGACACAGGAGCCGCCATGTTTGGGGCTACTGTAGCCCCTGGCTGCTTGCCAGAATCATCACCATTGCTATTCAGAGCTGCCTTGCCGATTGACTTTTTAGCTTTATCTTTAACTGACACAGATTCTCCATTATCATCCTCACTGGATGTTCCTGAAACAGAGCTAGGGTGGCGTTTTCGTCTCTTAACCCTCCGTTTTATAACAAAGCATGCCTTGGACACTTTTTTCTCCCGGTACAGTGCTACCAACAAATACACATTAATCATCACCGATAGCAGGACTACACACATCGAGAAAATCAGCTTTGGATCCCAGCCATCACTTAAAATTACCCTTTCACCGAGCGGAATCTTAAACTCTTTTATCTCAATAGGGAGTGTGCTAGATGTAACATTCCTGCACTTTTTAACATAAAAGAATTCCAGGCACTGATCATACAGAAGCCGAATCTTGTACTTAAACCACAAATATAATTTTTGCATTATATATTTACCTATCTTATCGATAATCATACCCAGGCAATACTTGTAGATCAATACACTGAAGACCGAGAAGAGCAGACGCTCAAAAAGCCAAAACACCTTCATGTTTGCTCGTTCGACTTAAGCAAGCAATAAATCAAACTAATTTGTCACCAAAGCCCCACGTTGGGCGCCAATAAATGTGGTAGGTTGAGAGAGGGCTTAGCTCTCCCTCCTCCACAGAGTAAGAAACCACAGCTAACTCAGTCGAAGAGCAAAAGCTATATATTTACAAGCATATATGGAAAGCAGGTTATATATAACACAATATATACAGGTATTTACAATATATACACAGAAATACACAGCAAAGACAAATAACACAACAAAAATCCCTCATCTCAGGGAGGGATCCCCTCTTTGGAACCCCCTCTCTCCCCCCCTTACCTCCCTTTTTCCCCAAAAAGGGGTTAGAGAGAGAGAAAGGCAAGTTACTAAGGAAAAGAGTTGTTAGCAAGCTTCAAAAGCCCATGCAGGATTAGTGTTTGCTTATCTGAAGGCCAAGTCCAGCAGTTCGCAGAAGAAGCAGGCAGGGAGAACAGGCTGAAACACCAAACTCCCCCAACTCCCAAACCGAACTGCACTGAGGAAAAAAAAAAAATTTTCCAACCGCTTCACAATCTAAAGCTGAATTTTTGTTTATCAACCAATGAAATTCGTTTAGAATATCAGAATGTTTTGGTTCTAGTACCAAAAACATTAGCCAGTGTGTTCCAGCAGTGTTTGTTCTTAAAGGCACAGCCTCAAACGACCACACATGTGAAAAGAAAAAACAACTTTGCATTCACGTTTGGGAGTCATATGTATGTGTACTTGTATAAATGTATGTGTGGGAGTGTATGTATACGTCAACAGTTCATATCTTCTTCAGATCCATTACCTTTGACAACATCTTTATTTAACATTAAGCCCCAAGCTTCAGACAGGTATGATAATACAGTGTTATCCCGCTTTTGTGTGTATAAAGATGACAGGCTTTGGTAGTGATGCCTAGCTTTGGTTGTGAAGAAAATGCTGAGAAATAAGCAGTAGAAATCTAGCTGCCACGAGCCAAAAATTTTCTAAAACTCCATGATTTTTATATGGAAACCTGAGTTCTGTGCCTGAATGTTTGCTTAGTACCATGCTTGGGGTTGGCAGTATGGCAAAGAAGCAGGACTAGGTAAGAGGAGAAATAGCGATGCTCATCTCTCCTCCTTTAAATTCTCATGGTGCGCTTGCTAGGAGAAGATGAGCAAAAAGCAGCCGTTGCATCCAAAATAGTTTTTGGTCTGGCTAGTTGTGTAATTCACTGCATAATATGCTTTCTGGGTTCAGATTATAAAGCCAGGTTATGAAGTGAAAACTGTAGGTTTTAGTTTAATGAACACTGCTGGTGTCCCTTTCCTGTACCTGCTTTATTGCAGCATCCACATGCCTGTGAGACTTCCTGTGCAAGAGTTAGATTGGCTGGGTGCAGATACAGGCAGGGGTACACACCCAAGTTAAAACTGACTGTGAAAATTAGTATTTAACTCAGGTGAGCTCTGGCAATAGGAAACCAGCAGCTGTGAGATGGAACAGGGGGCAGTGAAGCAGTGGAACACACGATTGCTGCCTTTCAGGAATACTGTGGTCACGTACTTGTGTAAAGTTTCATAAAAACTAATCTTAATCTTATCATAGAACTACATATGCAGATTTCTGGATTAGAAGATGACAGTGATTAACATACATGTACCATTAGTGTGCAAATTACGGAGTTTTGTCAGGAGTAGAGATGGTAAAAATGACAATAGGTCTTAATTAAAGAATATATAAAACGTTCTATTGACTTCAGTTGTCTGCTCAGATTTTTACTAGCTTTTTTGTGTTTGCAACGTTCATTCTTCATTATGCATGTAGGCTGAGGACTGCTAGATCTCTTATGCAGGATTTTAAAGATGTCTTTTTAAAGTAAATGCTTGTAAAATATATATTACTGCTGCAAGTCTACATAGTGAATTTTAAAAATATTCAAAGTCACTCCTTTGTTAAAGTTGCTTTGTGGTGTGTGGCTCTCATATTCCAGTAGGTGTTTTGTTGAGAGAAAAAAGGGCTTTGCACTTTGTGCCTGTATCTAAATTATGCCTTCATAGTTTCATTATGTTTAGTTCTATTTTTATCCTGTTTACGTGCCTTATATAAGTCACTTTGAAGCCCTTCTAACAATGTAATACTTGCATTAACCATCATCAATATTCACAAACAGGAGATTTATTCATGTTGCCTAACAGATACTCTGATTGTGCCTCATATGTCTCCAAAAATATATTGCAGTATTTTTACCACTTAACTTTGTATATAAGATGGTAGGAAACTTGAACCTCTGTATTTTGAGAATGTAATACAAGTTAACCACAGTTTGATATAACTGATTTGATATGTATTTGGTCAGGGAAATATGAAGGAATTCAAGAAGTTATGGAAACTTATTTCATGTGTCAGAACTTTCAACTACTGTTTTCCCAGAACTATTTCCTTCCAGGTACATGTTTCTTCAAATAACTTTATGGAGCAAGGGAAATTCTTGTATGTTGCAGAAGAAAGTGCTGTTGTCTGTCCAAAGCAAAGGCTCCTACCTGTTAGATTATTGTCTTTGTGGCAATGAGCAGGCTTTAGATTCTAACCAAAGCCAAAGTTGAGGGAATATAATATAGTGTACTAGTCCATCAGTATTTTCATCAGACTATCAGAATCCTCCATCTGATTCACGATGATTGCTTTTCAAATTTGCAAATCATTGTTTCATGAGGACAGTCACAGCAATGAAAGGGGAGGGGAGAAGTTCCTTTATTATTTGAATTAAAAAAACCCACAAAAGTGCAACTTCCCCCCCCAAACCACAGCAAAAGCCTGTTGTCTGGCTTCAGCAATTGAAAAATTATTGTTTATTGCCTGGGATATCACAGTGCATCAAATTTACTTGAAAAGATACATTTTAAAAACAGTTCCATTTTCTGATTTTTTGAATAGAAGTTATCCATTGTATTCCATTCCTTATTCAAAGCTTATAGAAGGCTGTAAGATTGTATGTATGAAGGGGCAAGGGAAAACAAAATAAATAGAAGAAAAGCGGCATGCAGAAGACAGAGTATACAAAGTATATGCATGTGTAAATATATTATTTTTTTTTTACAACAAATCACTCTAAGGTATTAGAATTGTACAAATAAGATCTCCCCCTTCTTCTTCCTCCCCCTTCTTCTTCCTCCCCCTTCTTCTTCCTCCCCCTTCTTCTTCCTCCCCCTTCTTCTTCCTCCCCCTTCTTCTTCCTCCCCCTTCTTCTTCCTCCCCCTTCTTCTTCCTCCCCCTTCTTCTTCTTCCCCCTTCTTCTTCCTCCCCCTTCTTCTTCCTCCCCCTTCTTCTTCCTCCCCCTTCTTCTTCCTCCCCCTTCTTCTTCCTCCCCCTTCTTCTTCCTCCCCCTTCTTCTTCCTCCCCCTTCTTCTTCCTCCCCCTTCTTCTTCCTCCCCCTTCTTCTTCCTCCCCCTTCTTCTTCCTCCCCCTTCTTCTTCCTCCCCCTTCTTCTTCCTCCCCCTTCTTCTTCCTCCCCCTTCTTCTTCCTCCCCCTTCTTCTTCCTCCCCCTTCTTCTTCCTCCCCCTTCTTCTTCCTCCCCCTTCTTCTTCCTCCCCCTTCTTCTTCCTCCCCCTTCTTCTTCCTCCCCCTTCTTCTTCCTCCCCCTTCTTCTTCCTCCCCCTTCTTCTTCCTCCCCCTTCTTCTTCCTCCCCCTTCTTCTTCCTCCCCCTTCTTCTTCCTCCCCCTTCTTCTTCCTCCCCCTTCTTCTTCCTCCCCCTTCTTCTTCCTCCCCCTTCTTCTTCCTCCCCCTTCTTCTTCCTCCCCCTTCTTCTTCCTCCCCCTTCTTCTTCCTCCCCCTTCTTCTTCCTCCCCCTTCTTCTTCCTCCCCCTTCTTCTTCCTCCCCCTTCTTCTTCCTCCCCCTCTTCTTCCTCCCCCTCTTCTTCCTCCCCCTCTTCTTCCTCCCCCTCTTCTTCCTCCCCCTCTTCTTCCTCCCCCTCTTCTTCCTCCCCCTCTTCTTCCTCCCCCTCCTCCCCCTTCTTCTTCCTCCCCCTTCTTCTTCCTCCCCCTTCTTCTTCCTCCCCCTTCTTCTTCCTCCCCCTTCTTCTTCCTCCCCCTTCTTCTTCCTCCCCCTTCTTCTTCCTCCCCCTTCTTCTTCCTCCCCCTTCTTCTTCCTCCCCCTTCTTCTTCCTCCCCCTTCTTCTTCCTCCCCCTTCTTCTTCCTCCCCCTTCTTCTTCCTCCCCCTTCTTCTTCCTCCCCCTTCTTCTTCCTCCCCCTTCTTCTTCCTCCCCCTTCTTCTTCCTCCCCCTTCTTCTTCCTCCCCCTTCTTCTTCCTCCCCCTTCTTCTTCCTCCCCCTTCTTCTTCCTCCCCCTTCTTCTTCCTCCCCCTTCTTCTTCCTCCCCCTTCTTCTTCCTCCCCCTTCTTCTTCCTCCCCCCCCCCCCCCCCCCCCCCAAAAAAAGTGTAAAAGTTTCCACTGCTGTAGATTCAGAAAAGTGTCAAGAAAGAATGAAGGGGAGAAAAATAATTCTTGTTCTTTTTCCCTCTGTGTCAGCCTGGTGTCCAGTCCCTCCTCCTCTTGCTAAATGACACTAATTCATTTATAAGTTTTTGTTAGGAGGGGAGTCTTGGTGTTGGTGATGTCCTCGATGTTAGTTTTTGCAGCACATGAGCGGACTTCTTGCTGAAGATCAGAAAAAGCAAGTTCTATTTCAGGAGTCAGACTCCAAAATTAGTTCTATCAACTTAGTTCCCTCCTTTCACTGTGAGAGCTTGCTTAATAAAATCAAACAGTATTTATTTATGCTATCGTTTTTTTGTCAGAAAGAAATAATTATATTAAACAAGAAGATACTGCTCTGGATGAGTATCCCAATATGTAAAACATTCACTGATGAATCTTGTCTGTACCTTACGCCTCTGAGGCGTGCTTCTTTCATTTACTTTAAAGTAAATAAGTGTGATAAAACACCACCACTCTTTCCCCTTCCTCCCCCACCCTTTAAACTGAGCGACTGCATTAGTTTAGATCAGTTACGCTGTCTTGGGGAAGCTAGAGGGAGAAATGGAAATAGATCCAATATATCTCTTGTGTAAATTAGGTTTTTGATCGTTTTGATAGGAGATAATTACTTAAACATGACAGTTAATTTGTGTTTTGTGTTCCAGTGTAGAAGCTTCAGAGAAAGTGTGTTACACTGTGTACAGCTGACTTTACTTTAAATTTTGACTTCATACCAGAGGCATTTTTATCTCAGCTTGAAATACAGTGCTCTACATATTTTTGCAGTATGCTAACACAGCAATCTGTGCAAGGAATAGAGTTTTGGTATTTTAGAAGTTACTGGCAATGACCATGTCTTTGCTATAAAATGCTACCAAATTGGGGAAATGTAATATTCAATACCTGACCTTCAGTATATAGGGTCAGAATATCTTGACTAAAATCAGCATTCCCAAGCACTGAAAAATGCAACAAAATATATTTTTTTTCCTATCAATAGCCTATATAGACAGGTGTGGTTAAAAGTCTTTATCAGATTTTTCAATTGGATATAGTATGTGGATGCTTAGAAACAAATACATTTTAAATTCATAATAAACCCCGTGGTAATCCTGTCCTCAAATAATAAACAGGCACCAGCTTTCAATGAAATAGTAAATGAGTAAATAATAGCATTTAGAGTTCTGGGGCTATAGAGGAAGAAATCCAGGTCTTCACTGTTAGTCTGGCTGAATCAGTTCTCAGGTTTTGGTCTTTCACATAAATTGAAATGAAGTAACTCAATTGTAACAATGCTATGTTGTTAGACCTCGGTCTCAAATTGTATTTGTGTTCAGAGTGGTTTGAGGAAACTCAGAATCTCCATGGAATTGAAGCTGTGTAATTAATGAGAAGGTAACAGATCACTGGATATTTGATCACACTTTGGTGTTGCAGAAGAAACAGCACAGAAAGGATGGTATCTGAAGGAAGCAAAAGAAGCAGTGAACTTTAATGGTGTGAGTTTGTAGTCCTCTGCAGGGTTTCCTGCCTAGGCATGCCAGCTAGAGGGGAAATGATGGTGCTGGTGCTCTGGGGAGCCATTACTTACATAGTCAATGTGTTGAGGGTCAGCAGTTCACTAACTGGCCTGCTTCACTGCTCTGCTTCTAGCACTGTATTCAGAGTCAAGAATTAATTTTAAAATAGTGCCTTGACCATCTTTTGCAAGAGCATGGTGTTTATTGTTAGTTTATATTTGAAAAGATGCTTGTAAGACTTGGTGTGCTTTGAGTTTTCTGATGTTATCAATAATGTTAGAGATGCTAATGTGGTGCATTTACAGAAACATTGGCAGCCGGACACTAGCTTACAGGGAGCACTTCCATCATTAGGAGAAACAAAGCCTGAATGATTCTTAAGACCTAAAGTCATTGCATATATTCAAACAGGTCTAAGAAATGTCAGGGTTGAGAAGGCACTGATAATTTATGCCCCTTGTTTAATGAGCGTCAGTTTGTATTTCTGATTTATACCATAGTCCATAACACAACCGGTGACTATAGTGGGGCAGGCTGCAGGACCCCAACCTGTCTTAGGTTCTTAATAGTTAATTGTGTTGGAGGGAACCTCGTGGCTCTTTCTCTTTTCCCCTGTCTGCGTTGAGTGTGGTGTCAGCAGGGATGCACTGACTAGCAGCAGAACGCTTCAGCATTTGGACAAGAAGTATAACTTGCCTTTACTATACTTACCTTATAATTGCTCTACTTGTGAATGGAAGTCTTAGTAATGGGTATAGTGGTATTTTATAATATCATAAGAAGTGAGTTTGATATTAATTTATTTGATTGCTGCTATGCCAGAGATCCTGAAACACCATCTCTACTTCTTTTAATGAATACATTCATTCTCCTGTAGCTGTAGGTTTTGGTTACTCTCCTGAAAGCTCCACACAAATGTCAGAGTAGTGCTGTATATTAAAATATATCATTATTCCTCTTGGTACCATAGCATGATATATTTGAAGTAAAAGATTTTTAAAGGCACACATACATCTTCCCAAATGACAGATTTTTGCAAATCTGTTTCCATTTACTCTCATTAGTATTAAATCAGTACAATTGATAACAAATGTCAGACTAATGTTTCTGGTGAAGCAGACCATCTGCCTGTTTCATAATATGAATGTTTATGCTTACAGTGTGCTTCAGCAACTGTGTCTGAAATGCCAGGTACTAATGTCTGTTGTTTGAGGTCTCTGAATGCATTATGTATATTGGAAAATTAGGTCTATGCTTTCTCACAAATGTAGTTGTTAAAGGAGCTTTCCATCCATGGATTGCTTGCCTCCCTTGAAAATGCAATACCTCTCATAGCCTCTTTTTTCCCCTATGATTGTTTGTTTGTTTCTTACCAATGTATTTATTTTTCAAATAGCCTCCCTTTGAATAACTGAAATTTGTGAAGGCTGCCAGTTTACCAACTAAAATAATGTTGTGATACTCAAACAAAATCATGTTGCTATCAACTTACCAGTTTGTTTTGACTGGAAGTTTCTGATTAAAAACAAATGCTAAACAAACTAAATTGGTATAAGTACCTATGAAATCCCTCAATTAAAGCTCAGAAATGCAGTATAACTTGCTTTTCTTCTGCAAGGAGTGATGGAAAGTGAAAGATGAGTTATACTTCAGCTAACTCAGTTTAGTTGCCCTTCACATACTGATGCATGTGCTTTTACTGGGACAGATGTCAGTTAATGGGCATCAGTCTCCTCAGATTTCCCTAAATCTGGGTTCTTCATGTCAGCAGTTGAAATCCAGTTCTTGCTTCAGCCTACATTACCATTCCATGTGCTCGATGTTATGAGAGTGTATTGAAGTCACCATGTTTGAGTGAACTGGGCTCAGCATGTTCCTGCTTGTCTCCAGCTCTGCAATGTGCATGGCATATTGCAACTACAGGACGTGATTTGGGGAAGGCAGGGGAGGATTTAGCACCAGCTTATTTTACAGAAGTGTTGCATAGATCAGTTGCTCAGAAAACAGGCTATGCCCATCTGGACAGGTTGTTTTATTAGTAGTAGGACTTAATGAAAATTACAGGTAGAAATGAAAAGAAGGTGGGAGAGATAAGTCTCTGCTGTTCCTAGTTTTTCTCAAATCCTTTTTATGGAAGAAGAGACTTAAATATCCTTGTGGCTTTGGAATCTGTTGAGAGTGTGATACAAAATAGGAGTATTGGGCTGGGATTTTTTTTTGAGCCCAGTGTTAGGATGCCTAAAAAGAAACTGGAAAACGGGTGTATATTAATGGCAGAGTTGCATACATTATGCAATGTTTGTCACTGAGAAACACTGTAAATATAATCAGTGAAAAGATGCTCGATATATTCTTTATTCTGATTTACAAGTAACCTTCTTGATTTGAATATGAAAGGATTGTTAACACTATGCACTTAAAATAGAGGTTTGCTGAGTTATTGCTAGCAATAACTAAACTGTTCTATGTATTCACTAAATTTCTTACAAGTTGTGATCTTTCTCCATTGTGATTTGAGAATGAAGGCAAAGATAATTGAGCTGTTCTTTCCATTTCTTAAAATCACATGGCTTGAGATAGTATTTGACAAAAAGAAACCTTTAGTTTGTTACAGGGTTGTTCTTTTTGTCATGCTGCTGATTTTCAAATACTGGCAGAACTACTTGTCTCATTTGTGGCACATCACACTATCATTCGGCACCCCCCCATCGCCCTCCCCCCGGGCTTTGCTGGTTTATTCAGTGTTTTCAGAGCAATATGTTATGTTCCCAGCTTTCATGTTTGGCTTAGAAACCTGCACTGTTTAAAACTTGAAAATAAGCATTATTCATTTTACATTCATTTTTCTGCTTAGATTGTAAGGGTTCTTAAGGGTGTTAGGTTTGAGCGTGTGTAACTTGTAGGTTTGTATATAGTGTGCGTGTTTGAACATTAATGTATAGCTTGAATGGTAGATTTTCTCACAAGTGCTTAGCATGTGTTTGTCTTTACCATTTGAAGCAGGATTAGAAATCTGTCCTATAAAATATAAGTATCTATTTCTGTAAAGTATCTGTTTTCTCAGGGTTTTGTTCTGGTAGTGTAGTGGACATGACTTCTGTGTATTCAACATTAACAGTTTTGGGATGCTTCAAATCATCAGAATTTTCAAGCTGGAGCATTTTATTAGTGAGAAAAATCAATTGTTTGAAAATTTTGCTTCAGTTGACTATTTCTTGATGACATGATGCTAAGCAGAAGGTTCGATAACTTCTATATAGAGTTACCAACCTTCCATAAAATCAAGGTCTGCAAGTTCTGCCAAGGTTCTCAGTGAGTAAATATTCATCACAATCTTGTCATTTGATGTTGAAGAATGTAAAAAGCGGCAGACTTAGAGAATTGCAACAGGTTTTAAAGCCGCAGAGCTGCTTCAGGAGAAATAAAGTGTTTTACATTGCAAGAGTATATAATACCCAGACCCTCATAGAACACAGTTTTCTTTCCTAGTCCCATTTTCCTGATCTCAATAATAAAAAACCCAGCTTTTGGTATTCCATTTTCTTATTTGTTTGGAATTCATAATTTTGGAAGAAGGATGATGGAGTTTGTGGATTTACAGGCCTGCTTAAGGTGCCATAAATATATGAGTTATATGATGCTTAGAACCCAGATCTTGTCTCCAGGCTTTAATCATTGCTCAATGTTCAACCAATATTTAGACAGTAAAAAGATTAAGAAATGTTACAAAAAATGTTGCTTAGTTAAGGCTTCTTCCTTAACAAAATAGATAGTATTTTTTGGCTGGTTTAGGTAGAGCTGAGCAAGCTGATAATATTCCATTTTCTGTTACTATTGTACTATTACATCATTGTATCAGTATATGCTTATTAACCATAAGTGGTTCCTGTGATGAGAATTTGGTTTTGATAAGTAGTAAGCATATTCTGTTACATCTCAGTTTGAGGGAAGCAAGGGGATAATCTAGAAACTGTTCAGGTTCTGAGGAAATAACATTTGGCATAAAGTGAGTTGCTAGTTAGACACAGAGTCTTCAATTTTGGTTTATTCATGAAATGTACAGTACCAATTATAGCTGATGTATGCTGACAAGTGATATTTTCACTTTAGAAGTCTATCTAGTTAGATAATTTAAATAAATGGGTGTATGTACCCAATACCTGGAGTAAGCTTGCCTGCCAGCTGTTTTTCTTTGTAAGAGTTGGCTTAGATTGTTCAGTTAGTAAGTTTTAAATGTCATATCTATAAAAGGCCTGATGTAAAATCCTCCAGCTAAGGAGCATTTTAATCATTAATTCTTTGGTAGTGAAGAGGCAAGATAGTGTTAGTCCTCACTCATAGTCTTTTGCAAAATACTTGTCAAGATACTGTATTTGAGATGGACATAACTCTGGATAATGATGACTGCCCCAAGGAACTCTGTGTAGTCTGTGTGTGCAGTTATTCCTTTCATGTTCTCCTCCTTATATAACCATGGCTTTCTACATATCCCTCAACCAACTGCCTGCCTTGTCCTTTTATTGTGGATATTTTTCTACACATCTCTTAAAACAATAAAGAAGGTGTGTATTTGTTCACTTCTTGTGTGACATAACCCTTACTCTCTTGAGTCCCCTTCACAAGGGTCACTTCTTGGCCATGGCTAACTGACAGCTGTGTGCTTGTGATTCTCAGCTGTACATATTTCTTGACACCTTTAATGACTCTTCTCTGTTCTCTTTGCCTGCTTCTATTGACTTTTCCTCTAAATACTTCGCATGGATGTGTTTCCTCTAAATATTTCACATGGATGTGTTTCTCCTGAGGACAAATCAACTGTTCTGCTTGTGTAGTTGCTATTTAGACTTTCTGTGAATAACCTGGATATCACATTTGAGCCTGAACTTCTCAACTGATACCCTTCCTCTACCTGCAAATCTCATTTACTATATATAACATCGGCAAGTTTTAGTACGTGGTCTGAACTTGCTCTCTTGACAGTTTCTTTTCTCTCTGTTCCTTCTTTGTCTCCATATTTGCTGCATGTGAAAGAAACATTCATTCTTTTTCTGAGCATCCTGTAGCTTGGCTGGCTTCCAATTAATTAGAGGGATCAATACAAAACCATGTTCTCTTGCTGCAAATATAAATATACTATATTGCATATTTTTCTTACAGTGTTTTCTGTCAATTTTAGCACAGATTTTAGTTACATGAGTCAAGCCTATGTTAATAGTTCTTGTGTTATATATATTACTTCAAGATAATTTTTAGTCTGTTTTCTTCCAGCTACTATATCCTGTTACTTAAGTGTATAATTTTCTTAAATCTTAATTTTAAAGAGGTTATTTTAATTTGTTAGATTTCAGAGTATAAGCACACTTACTATGATGTATACATGATACTGCATATGTTTCCTCACATCTCCTGTGGTGGCTGTTTAGGGTATTCCTGCATGACCAAGTCTAGTGCCAAGGGTCCTTGGCTTGTTGACTAGTCTAGGTGATCTCTTAGAAAACTGACAACTCTAGAGGTCTAGCGGAGGGCCATGTAAATGATCAGGGGGTTGGAATACCTTCCCTACAAGGATAGGCTGAGGGAGACTGAGTTGTTCAGCCTGGAGAAGAGAAAACTCTGGGTTTGACCTGATAACATCCTTCCAGTACTGGAAGGGGGCCTACAAGAAGGCTAGAGAGGGACTGTTTAAAAAAGCCTGTGGTGATAGGACAAGGGGCAATGGTTTTAATTTAGAGAAGAGTAGATATAGATTGAATGTTAGGAACAAGCTCTTTAGCATGAGGGTGATGGAATACTGGAACAGATTGCCCAGGGAGGTAGTTGAGGCCCCATCCCTAGAGATATTGAAGGTGAGGCTTGACAGGGCTCTGGTGAACCACATCTGATGTAAGATGTCCTTGCTGACTGCAGGAGGTTGGACTAGATGGCCTTTGGAGGTCCCTTCTAACCCAAACCTTTCCATGATTACATGATTGTGTGATTTACTAACTTAAAATTCATTCTTAAAGCTGAAAGCTTTGCCTGTGAGCACCACCTAATTGTACAAGGAAGGTGCAAGGGACAAGGGAATAACTCTTAAGCCATGGCATTGTGTGATCCCCATAGAGTTGAACATCAACAACAGCTTTAGCTCTGAACTTGAGTCTTACCTATATTGACAGCCTATCAGTTCTCACATCCATAGAGATGATATACTGCTCCAGGTATGCAGCAGTTCCTACCATTAGATTCCATCTAAAGGACATGTTTGGTTTTTTTCTCAGTGTCAGGTGTTAAGACATTTTGGAGGTTTAGAATGCAAGCAAATTGTTCATTATTATGTTGTTGCTGGCTACAGCTGCAGAACTTGAAAAGCAGTGATTAGTTATGAAAAAGTCAGAGCAGATTTGGAGGCTTGTGTTTGTTTCAGTCAAAATGTTTTAACTTCAAATGTGAACTAAGGAAAATCAGCTTCTACCAAACTGGTGTTTACACGTCATGACACATTCACTTAGATTTCACTGACTGATCAGAGTATCTCTGAAAGTCACTAAGTTTTGAAGTTCATTGTATCCAAACCTTTAAGAAACATGAGCAAATTTTCCTCAGAAGTCTTTGAGAGACCTTTATGTGTCCTACTTTGTTTGAAGTATTTTTCCACTTTAATGTTTTGTCTACCACATACACTATTATAATATTTGAGGATTTTTTCAGGTGTAATTCAGTATCTCCTTAGTAGGCACAGTGTAGGGGAAATTATTGTTGGAATTTGTCTTCCAGTTTCCAGAATGAATATTCTCCTTTTAACAGAAAATGAGTTTAAGTGTCTTTAACAGAAATTCTGCAAAGCTCTGACAAGAATTTCTTTATCATTAAGGCACAAAGGCAGGAATAATAAGACAGCCGTAAGAGCAGTTTCAGAATAGGAGTCAGGGTTCAAAAACTTTATGGCATAATATGAGTATGAGATTGTGATACCTCTGCCAGTGTAGTCATATAGTCATTGTTTTCATTAAGCTTATTTATAATATGGTAAAAGTTAGGTTTCATTTATGGCTAGTATTAGTTTCTTATTGTAAGCTGGAATACTGGTTTATGTATGTAGACTTGATACTTTGAGCTAAGGGGGGAAAACCCTGTTTGCTTTATTCCCTTATTCCCTTCTACTTCCTGGTCTAGAGGAAGTGGATAGTGATTAGCTGAACATCTCTCTTACTCTTTTGTGAAAATTTATTTCCCTTGCTCAGTGACAGTCATTTTTTTGTTTGCAAAATATGGTGAGTTTCTGGTCTGCTGTTGTGGAATACTGTCTTCTAGACAGTATTCTAGAACTTGTCATACTTGTTTCACGGATACATATCAACAATGCTCACTAGAATGCCCTGAAATTGTTGTTAAAGTTACTTGTTTAATTTTGTGAGCTGGCTAATAATATGAACTACAATTCTAAAATGCATTCAGAGGTTCAATCCAAGTGATTCTTTCATGGTGTTAAAATACAAACAGTACAGTTTGACTATGACTCTCTTTTTGGTGTTATCTAAGCACTGTAGCTTATTTGAACATCTCAGGTATTCCCTTCTCTATGTGGTTGTATAATTTATTTTTCAAAGTGTTTTTTAGTTTATTTGGTTTAACTTCTGGGTGTCATGGCAGGGCCAAATGGCCCCAGCACAAATCCAGACAGAGCCTGAGGTGTCTAGACATGGTCCCACTCTTCCCCCTGCTTCCTACAGAAAGTCAGGGAAAAGGAACAAAGGGGACAGGGCCATGCATGTCTGGTAAACAACCCTGTACCTCTGGTAAGGGCATGTGTTCTGGCCACAGCCTGGCAGAACTCCTTCTCATTGGGTAGCTATGTGATGGCTTCAGTTGCCCTATTTGCCCAATCAAATCTTGGGCAAGATTTATATACAGGCTGATTTCTAGTCATCTCTGCCTTGCTCAGCCTTGCTTAAGCCTTGCATGTTTGAACCTGTTTGGACCTTGTCTGGCGTGAAGTTGTCTCAAGTTGCATTGCCTCGAGTGCCCAGTCCAGAGCCTGGGATAAAGCCACGAGCCTACACACCACAAGCTATGAGAGAAGCCACGAGCTTAGGACTGGGAGCCAAGCCTGCTTCCCCTTGTGACCAGGATTTTCCCATGCTTCAGTTTCCCCAGGAAAAGCAAGTGCCCATGTCGTGATAGCATCATTAATAGCCTGCCGTTGCCTGAAGCCAGACCAGCCATTGACGACCGCGTGGCATTCCTGCCGGCTACCTGCCGTGCCTGGTGCATGAGAGCGCCCCAAAGCCTTTAATTCACAGCAGCAGCGCTCCCCCACTTGGGTACAACCAGCTGTGAGTAATTAATTCATTGCCTCTTTGGCTTAACAGTTTTTGTCAAGTTCCCCCTTCATGTGGTTGAGCACCATTTGGCTCTCAGGATATTCTCTGTTAGTTCCTCCCAGTTTGCATGAAATGGTTTAAATTGTGATAGTTGCCCAAATACTGTACCTCCCAATGTAAATATATTCTAACCCTACATTGAACCTTTTGATATGTTTTTGCAATTTTCCTATTAATAAAAGATAAAGTAATATTGTTATTAATATTGGCATATCATTTATAAATAAAAGAAATATATCCTTCAACACTGGGTTACACTAAGGAATTTAGATCTAGTTCTGATTTAATATTCACTAATTCAAAATGGGATGTGTAGACGTGAAAAGGGAATTGCTGCTACATGCTTTAATTCTAGTGGGTGTATGAAGTGTGGACAGTTACACCAGATATGAAACTCCCAGGTATGTGACTGGGGTGGCAATTTGCAAACCCTTTAGCTTCCAGTATGAAAGGCTATGTGGCAGGCACTAAGTTTGCTGACTTCAGGTACGTGTTTCTGATACCGGAGGCAGTCACAAACTGCACTGTATTGTTCAAAACCACATACAGTACAGGCTGGTTTACAGCGTATGTGGCTTAGTCATTGAAACCTGGGGAAAGCTTCAGGGAGATACGGGAAATGCCAGGCAAAGTGTCGTCTCCAGAATGTTGATTATAGCAGCAGGGGTGATTCAGTATGTCTCATTTGTATTGTAGTTGGAGCTTTTATGTTCAAGTGACACTAGGTGCTGGAGGTTTATGATGCCTCTACTGCTGTCATATATGCGTTTCTGCTGGCACGCTTGCAGAGCAGTGTTCTGCTGCTGGTGAATGAAAGCATGAGCAGGGACTAGGCAGAAGACAGGAGGCATGATTTTAAGTTTTTGGGTGTGGAGTTGATACTTGTAGTTTATTTTTGAAATGTCTCTAGAACTGACAGTACAGTTTGGGGGAAAATTCAGTCTTAGTCTTGATGCTGTTAGCAGTAGGAGACTTCGTCATGGGAAATGAGAAACTTCCAGTGTTCTGATCTGTTTCTGCCAGAAGATCAGCAGGTGCGTACATGAGTTAGTGAAAGTGTTTAGTTCTCACTGTCAGCGAGAACTCTGTCATTGGACATGCACAGGAGCTCACAGATATTTTTCAGTGTATTCATTTCTGATGGGAACAATTAGTCCTCTGCAAACTAAACGTGATGGCATTTTTCATCTCCAGAAAGGAGCTTTTCTCTGCCATCAAGAATCCTCCAGATCTGCAGGAGAACGACTTTCCTTTTCTTTTTTTTTCTTTTTGAGCTTGCTCTGGCCTGTCACTTGCTTCTATTTCTCATCATTAAATGGTAATCAAGAGCCTCATCTGCCACTGTTTCAGGAAACAATTGCAAAACCTACATGCAGGACAGAAGCAGGCTGGCACAGGTACTGCCTAGCCATAACCTGAAGAAGCATGTCCAAGATGGTTCTTTTCTCTCCTCATTCTTCATTCTTGCTCTTTGGCTAAGATAGTTCCTCTGACAGCCAAGGTAGCTCATGGTATACATTAGGGTAACCCCCTCTTACTGTGGGACTTAGGTGTGGTGCTGGATGCTCAGCTTCCTGGCTGCTTGTGTTATTCTTACCCAGTGCCTGATCTGTCCCTGTGGAAGCACATTCTCTCTCCTTCTGGTTTGTAGGTGGCAGGACTGCAAGTACCAAGCTTTCATATTTGCCATCAGTTTGTCATAAATAGTGTAAGCAGTATTTTCATTTCTAGAATAACCACAGTTGTCCTTTGAGTTGTTTTTTTTTTTTTTTTTTTGTGCAAAGATGAGATTTTCCTACAGCCAGCAGCTGGGTATGTTGCATGTGTTTCCATCTGCTAGAAGATGCTGTCATAAACAGTACCACTGTAGAAGTGTCCAGCAGCTGTGCTTTGAGCAATGCTCAGGGTTTGGCAGGTGTTACATGGAGTGCTCTTAGCTTAAGACACTTCAATGTTTTTCACACTCACAAAGTTAAAAGTGCTAAATGGCCATGACATACTGGTGAAGGTTCAAGGGCTGGCATCTGCATCTGGGGTTTGCAGGTAACAGAGGTATAAGCCTTCTCTAGCCTGGACTACAAGTGACGCTAGTAATCTTAACGTTCTTTTTATCTTCTTGTGACCAGGATCAATGACTATCAAACACTATGTTGATTTGGGGAATTTATTTGTTTTTAAATCAAGTATTTTTCCTGGAAAGTATAAAACTTCATTAAAGGGAAAGGAACTCAGATGATTTTGTTGATAGTCGTGCTATCATCAGTAAACAGGTTTGCTTTTCTTTGTGCTCTCCTGCCACAATACTTGGTGTAAATCTTCATGCAGCAAACTCATGCAGACTCTTCAGCAAGCTTCATGCAGAATATAAATGTAGCACATATTTCTAGTGATGTAAACATATTCATAAAGAACAACAAAATACTTTTAATAAACAAATGGAGGAATCCATAAGCTTGGGACATCTTTTATGTAGTGTCTTTCACCTAGCCTAACATCCTTTGCTTATAAGACCTCTGTATTGTAATTTGCTAGATTATTCATACAAAGTGGACACCTACGAAGAAGCATTGCTTCAGTTGTCTGTTCTTCTGAGTATTCATGCTGGTAAAATTCTGCTTGGCTCCCCAGATCTGGTAATTATTCATTTCAAAGGATAGAACACAGATGCATTTCTCTTAAACTGTAGTCTTCTGTTTGTTTCCATCACATTTCAGCTTGAAACATTTGTGCAGGGATAATGAGGTAGACCAGGACTCTGTCCTTATCTTTACTAAATTTATCTTCTAAGGTTATAGATTTGTTTTTTAAAAGCTGTCTCTAAAGTTCAAGATGTACTTTGCAGAGTATTGCTAGATTAAATCCAAGTGCAAATAGATGTTTGTTGGAATGTGTGTGTTTGTTTTCAAGATGTGCAACTTCTCTATTAGTAGTGAAAATAATGCAATATTGGAAAAACAAGTATTTCCAACTTGGGTAGGTGTGGAGATAGAAGGCATCTGAGCAGAAATGTGATCTTGCTGCAAACGGTTTTCAACACAGTGATTTCTACTGCAGAAGTAGGAATTAATACAGTAAATTCATCAAAATATCTTATAAAGAGCTATGGTTGTGATTGTCTTTTTAAAGCTAGGCATTGATAAGAGGCAGCACTTAGAAATTGAATTTTTTTTATTATTATTCTTACACCACTCTCAGAATTAAGATTGATTTGATCTGCCAGCATGTGACCTTTACAAATCACAACATTACTTTATCACTTGATCCTTTTTCTGAAGAAAAACTACTTAGATTACACAGCTACCATCTATTATTACCTTGGAATCAATATGTTCCTTGTAAAATTCTGTACTTTTTTGTAAGTTGCTGTAAAGAAAACTCTGTAATATGGAAGCGATTTCTTTAGGACAATGGTTGTGAATATAAGCTTTAATAAATACACAATATTTGAAGCAAAGCATAGTTAGATTTGGAGAGTTAGGTATAATGAAGAAGCTATAAGCAGAAGATTTTTATCTTGGAAGTATAGAGATGGAACTATTTTTTTTAGGTGAATAGGATAGTTATTTTTATTCATTGTGCCTCAAATAATGAGCAGTACACACAAAAAGCATCACAGATAACCTACTGTTTGTTCATGTGTTTTCCTCGTAAGGATGACCTCAAGATAGCAGCATCAACAAATGTTGATGAATTGTCGTGCTGAGTTATACAGCAGTAGCTGCGTAAATGCTGAATCTTAATGGAGTTGTAACTTCTGTATTGGTAATATTTCTTTGTTTTAATGAGTTCTTACATCAAAAAATAATTTAAAAATATTACATGTTTTTCATCTTCATGTTCTTTTGTGTTGTTTTTTTTTGCATTTAATGGTGTGGGTGTGAGAATTAACAAATTCCCTGGAGTGTCTTGGAGCTCTTCAATAAAATGCTGTATTAAAACCAGCAATCTGAGTCTACAGGACAAACTTCATCTGGAATGCCAGGTCCAAGAGGACTTTATGGTGTCTTGTATACTTCATAGCCTTTTTATTTGCTATCAGTTGCTTGATAACTGTCATTGCCCTACATAAACTAGCATGAAGGGGTGTAAGAGAGCAGAACCAGTCACCACCACCCTTCTCTGACCTGTTTTACTCCTTACACCAGCTTTGGTATTCAGCGTGGTGAGGTTTCGGGTCACTGACCCAGTACAAGCCTATTTCTTCCAGTTGAGAAATTTCCACATGGAGAGGCAGAAGGAGAGTCTTCTCTAGGTCTCCCTAAGAAATAAATCACTGTTACAATAAAATAATGTTACAGACTCATGGAATTGTTAGCATTGGAAGGGACCTCAAGGATCATGTAGTTCCAACCCCCCTGCCATGGCAGGGACACCTCACACTAGAGTGGGTTGCCCAGAGCCACATTCAGCCTGGCCTTAAAAACCTCCAGAGATGAGGCTTCTGCTGCCTCCCTGGGCAACCTCTTCCAGTGCCTCACCACCCTCATGTTGAAGAACTTCTTCCTAACATCCAATCTGAATCTACCTATTTCTACTTATTTTCCATTCCCCCTAGTCCTATCACTACCTGACACCCTAAAAAGTCCCTCCCCAGCTGTCTTGTAGGCCCCCTTCAGATACTGGAAGGCCACAATAAGGTCTTCTCAGAGCCTTCTCTTCTCCAGACTGAATAGCCCCATGTCCCTTGGTCTGTTCTCACAAGAGAGGTGCTCCAGCCCTCTAACCATCCTCATGGCCCTCATCTGGACGCCTTTCAACACCTCCAGATCCTTCCTGTAATAGAGGCTCCAGAACTGGACACAGTACTCCAGGTGGGGTCTCACCAGAGTGGAGCAGAGGGGGAGAATCACCTCCCTTGACCTGCTGACTATGCTTCTCTTGATGCAGCCCAGGATGTGATTGGCTTTCTGGGCTGCAAGTGCACACTGCTGGCTCATGTTGAGCTTCTCATCCACCAACATCCCCAGGTCCTTTTCTTCAGGGCTGCTCTCAAGCCAGTCACTGCCCAGCCTATACTGGTGCCTGGGATTGCCCTAGTCCAGATGCAGGACCTTGCACTTGGCCTTGTTGAACCTCATGAGGTTGTCATGAGCTCACCTCTCCAGCCTGTCAAGGTCCCTCTGGATGGATCCCTTCCCTCCAGCGTGTCTGCTGCACCACACAGCTTGGTGTCGTCAGCAAACTTGCTGAGGGTGCACTCAGTGCCACTGTCCGTGTCACCAAGAAAGATGTTAAACAAGACTGGTCCCAGTACTGATCCCTGAGGGACTCCACTTGTCACTGGCCTCCACTTGGACGTGGACCCATTGACAGCCACCCTTTTGGTGCCGCCATCATGCCAGTTCTTTATCCACTGAACGGTCTATCCAGGGAACCCATACTGCACCAGCATGGAGACCAAGAAGTGGTGTGGGACAGTGTTGAAGGCTTTGCTCAGGTCCAGGTAAATTATGTCAGTGGCTTGGCCTTCATCTATTAATGTTGTGACCTCGTCATAGAAGGCCACCAGGTTTATCAGGCAGGATTTGCACTTGGTGAGGCTGTGCTGATTGTGCCCAATCACCTCTTCGTTACTTTTCTGCCTCAGCAGTGCCTCCAGGAGGATCTGCTCCATGATCTTACAGGGCACAGAGGTGAGACTGACTGGCCTGTGGTTCCCTGGGTCATCCCTCTTTCCCTTCTTGAAAATGGGAGTTATGTTTCCCCTTTTCCAGTCAGCGGGGACTGGACTGCTGTGATTTTTGGAATATGGTGGAGAGCAGCCTAGCAACCTCATCTCTCTGTTCCCTCAGCACCCATGGGTGTATCCCATTGCATCCCATGGACTTGAACACTTCCAGGTTCTTCAGATGGTCACAAACCTGATCTTCACTCACCATAGCCAGGGGAGGTTTAGGCTGGATATTAGGAAGAAGAGATTCACAGAAGGAGTGATTGGCTATTGGCATGTGCTGCCCAGGGAGGTGGTGGATTCACCATCACTGGAGGTGTTTAGGAAGAGACTGGATGTGGTGTTTGGTGTTATGGTTTAGTTGATTAGATAGTGCTGGATGATAGGTTGGACTCGATCTCAAAGGTCTTTTCCAACCTGGGCCATCCCATCCCATCCCATCCCATCCCATCCCATCCCATCCCATCCCATCCCATCCCATCCCATCCCATCCCATTCCTTCTTTCAGTCCCTGCCATTATATTCCATTATTCTCAGAGTGTGGCTGGAGCCCTTGCTAGTGAAGACTGAGGCAAAGGAGTCATTGACAGACTCAGCCTTCTCCATGTCACTTGTCACCAGTTCTCCTGTTTCCTTTCTGAGGGGGCCCACACCTTCCCTAGTTTTCTTTTTAGCATTAATATACCTATAGAAATTTTTAGTGTTCCTCTTGATCTCCTAGGCTAGATTTAATTCTAACTGAGCTTTAGCTTTCCTAACCAGGTCTCTTGCTGCCCAGGCAGCTTCCATATATGCCCCCCCATTCTAGTTGTCCTCTCTTACACTCCCTGTAGAGATTCTTTTTGTGTGCCAGCATGTCCTTGCTCATCCAGGCAGGTCTCTTAGCATTCTTTTGTGCTTTTCTCCTTGTGTGTATGCTTTGGTCCTGGGCACAGAGAAGGTGATCCTTGAATACTGACCAGCTGTCCTGGGCCACTCATCCCTCAAGGCCTTTCTCCAAAGTAGCTCATTTACAAAAAAACAAAAAAAAAAAAAGAAAAGAAAAAAGAAACCCCCCCAATCAAACCAAAATCCCCATAAAAGATAGGAAAAAAGGTATTTGTGATCTACTTCCATATCATACAGCTTTCCATAGTTCAGAAACTTATTCTAAGTTAACATGTGAACTTCTTTTATTCCTCCTATGGAAACCAGCAAAGGTTTTTCCTCACATGCTACCTCTATGGAGCTGTGGAAAATGAACCCAGAAGACTGATTTGCAAGCTCATCCTGATGTGTATTACAGTTATGTAAAACACTGCAGGTATATGGGTTTGGCAGAAGAAAAGTGAACACCACTTTGGTCAGCTTGGTAGTTTTAATTAAGAAATGGTGCAGTATTGTGCTGGCCTTTTCTAAAATAAAGGTAAATGAACAATCATACTAGTCAGGCCAAGCTGGTTTAATATCCTGTTTCCTTCTGTTCACAGATGCAAAAAATTATGAACAAATCCCTATTTCTCTTGCAACTCAAGATGGTGAACTGCTGTATCTTCAGTATCAGTTAATTCTGTTGCTTTGCTATTCATCTTTCATTAGTTTTTCACACAACTTTCTGTGAAGCCTTTCTCCACAGAGAAAGCACGTATTTGTATCCTGTTTGTTGCTTTGTCTCTCAATATTTTCCCTGTTACATCACAGCAACCTGTGGCATTACTCTTTTCAGATTATGATCAAAATGGGGTCATTCAGATAATTTTCCTCAAAGGGAAAGTTTGGGGATGACTAGTGAGAAAGCACACATTCTTGTAAACTGAGTAAGCTTTATATGGGCAGTAGTGAGGAATTTTGAATTCAGCAGCTCTGTGAAACTCGCTCACAAAAGTCACTTTCTTAACAAGTCCATTTGGCCCTGTCTCTACAATGTGTGCCTGAAATCCTTCTTCTCTTTGTCAAGTTAAATACAGTGGTTAGCAGGCAAATCCGAGAGACATGGAGTAAGAAGAGATGATGTTTGCTGCTCCTTTGTTGTAAATTTGGCTTCGGAGGTTTTGTAAGGTTTGGAGGCTTTGGAGGGTTGTGTAGCAGCCTCTGACCTGCTGTGAAGGAAGGGAAATCCTCCACTTCCTTCAGCAACTGCTGCTGGCTGCCACTGGGAGAAGAATCAGTGAAGAAGGTAAATAAATAGAGAGATTCCAAGACACAGAAACAAGCTTATTTTGGCACATAAAGGTAACTTCTTATATATTTAAATAGTTTACATTTCCCAAAAGAGTGCTTCAAGCCATAGTTTACATGTTATGCCTTTTAGTGAAGATTGTGATTTGTGATTGTTTTCTCTGTTTGAAACAAGGGTTTCAAAGCATTCCGCACCAGTGGAGCTTCAGAGGCAATTTTTTTAATGCTAAATAAGCTTGCTGTTATGTGTTCTTTACATAGTTGTTTGCAATATAACCTATGGAAAAGGGAAAATTTGCCATACATCTTAATCTGTGTTGCCTGTTTGGTTTGATCTCTTGTGAAAAAGTGTATTTGGAAAACTCCATAGAGGCACCGTCTGAACCTGAGCCACTAGGTATGAAGATATTAGGGGCTTTTTATTTTGCACAATTTGGTTCAAGAATTTTTATTTTTATTTTTTATTTTATTTTTTTTTTTAATGGAATGCACAGCTGCATGTAGATTGTAAGTGATTATGGGAGGCAATTAAATACCATGAAAGAAACAGCCAGGGTAATTATAGATAATTTCTGTACAGTATGTTCTAAACAATGCTTTTTTCACGCTCATCATGAGTTCTGAGATTCTGACTAATCACTCTAAGGTGAGTTGTCAAAGCTTTGTTAAAACTGGAATGTAAATTACTCAGCAAGCAAGACAAATTTTTCACAACAGTAGGCTAACTCATATACAGAAGTGTGTAACCTTGAAAATGGTATGTGTAATTCTGTTCCAGACAGTAGATTTCTCAGCGTAACAAGATGAAGTTTAAATATACGTATTAGCAGGTTTAGCAGCATATGGTTGTTTATGCATTCCAAGGTTCCATTTGTTACCATTCTTTGTTTAGTGCCTGTGTTCTTCTGGGCCTGGACCGTAGTGCCTTCTTCCTCCCTCCTCACTAGTAAAAATTAATGATTTTGTTACTCTGCTACCAGTATAATTTATTGATCTTTGGAAAAAGAGACAAGTAATTAATTTGTTGAAATTCTTTCACAATCAGCACACAATTCAAAGTATGAATATAGTAGACAAAGACAACTGGACTCTATTAAATAGTAACTTAAATCCTTAGAAGTATTTTTATTTAACTGATAGTATGAATTTCTAAATATGCCTCCTGTATGCTGGCTGTCATAGGCTCTGGGGAGTTGCAGGCTGGCTTCTAAGACTTCACTGTCCATTTACAACGAGAGGAAACAACCTCAGCTTGTGCTGGGGAGACTTAGATTGGATATTAGGAAAACTCTTTTTAGTGAAAGAGTTGTCAAATACTGGAACACGCTGCCCAGGGAGGTGATGGAGTCTGCATCTCTGGAAGCATTTAAAAGGTGTGCAGATGTGGTGCTTAGGGCCATGGTTTAGTGGTGGACTTGGCAGTGCTAATTGTTGGACTCAGTGATCTTAAAGTTCTCCCTCTTTGTCAAAAATACAGGCAGCATACCTGCCTGAAGATGTTTGTTAAAAACAAATAAATAAATAATATGTAAACTCTGCCATAAGAATGGATGCTTGAATTGCTTTCTTTAGCAGATAACTAAGATGTGCAGAGGAGCCTACGTGTTTGTTAGTATCTTTTAGTACCTGACTTAACCTAGACCTAAGCATGGTATTAATGTAATCTTTTTAAGATGCAGAAAGGGTCATACAAAATTATCAAGAACTCAGAATACATTGTGACTGTCTGGATTACTGAGTTTTACACAGAATGTTTCTAGTAGGAGACTGCAGACATGCACATTTGATAGGTAGGAAGTTTATATCCCCTTTTGATTCTGTGCATCGTGGTTCTGACAGGCTTCATAGAATTGAGATGTTTAAGTTAGAAACAGAGACTTTGTCCTGTTCTCATAATGAAAGACATCAGTGTGGTATTTTCTCTCAAGAAAATATGAAACCAAAATTTATAGCAGTTGAGCATGTGCACACTGAGTCTTGGTTTTGGTTTAGTTTGTTTTTAAGTTTTGGTGAAATTGTTCATTTTTAGCCATGACTGGGGAGGTGTATAAGGAGGTGGTTTTGAGTGAAAGAACCTTAGGAGGAAAGATTAACCATCCTTATGATAGAGTGCTGTCATTCTTTCTGCTGAAATCTGAGTGAGGAGTTAATTGATCTTAGTAATGAAGACATTGAAAAGTCCTTCAGCAAAACCAGGGTAGATGAAGTTTGACATTTTGTGATCTATCTCAAGCTATTCGTGGCAAATGAAGGAAATGGGGGCGAAAGATGTCAGGTAAAAAAACATGACCTGTTAGACCTTATTTAAATACTAGAGACTGGGGAGGTGGGTGGTTTTCAGGAGTTTGGGGTTTGGGTTTTTTGTGTGCTTTTCTTTTTTTTTTTTTTATTTTATTTGAGAGGGGAAGCATTGTGTTCTTTCATTCTGCCTTAGATAGTCATCCTCCTTGACCATCAAGTTGATTTCAGCCAGAGGAGTGAAAGAACGAAACAGATGAGTCAAAACACTGAAGGTACTATGTGCTGCAGTGTTAACAGGCAGATTTTTTTAGTATCAGAATACTCCAGCTTTCTTCATGTTTAGAGACACAGACCTATGGTTCAGTGCAGCTGCCTTCAATTGGATGCATGTAAGAGTTCAATAAAATTTCAAATTAAAAAAGTTTCAACCATTCATCTTTATCTGGAAAGGAAAGCAGGTCTTTTGCATTTGTATTTAAAATAAGCTTTCTTGACCAACAAAACAATCATAATTAAGTGAAGGGAGGATGAGATTCATCTATAATTAATTCCTTAAATACTGTATTGCAGAGGTCTGTCTTGCTCTGACAGTACCATTTTTTAATAAACCTGCATATTGTATGAATATTGACAGTCTTCCAGTGTACTTGTTCATCACAAGATTAAAGTGGAAGTGGCAGTGAATTTACATCCTTTTCAGAAGGGTCTGAAGGGGAGTATTCTCATGTACTAGTCTTTGGAAAACAGATGATTATGCTGCTCATATTTATTTTTAATAAATGTTTTTCCAGTACCACTGTTTCTGTGCGTCAGTAGCAGATTGCCTGGTTACAATACGTATGCTGACATCTGTCTACTTTATAATTAAAGATAGGCCCTCCTGTACATCAAGTATCTGAAATAGCTACAGCAAACGTGAGTGCTGGTACTCTGTGTGTGTAGCTGCTGAAAGTTGTCATTCCTTTGTGCTCCTATTATTTTTGTACTCTAAGCTAAACAGACTAACTGCTGCTAAGAAGCTGTCAGGGGATGCTTGTCAAACACTAGGTGTATCATGCGATCAGACCAGTGCTGGGATGGAAAAGTCAGTGGTTGGAAGGAGGGAAAAAAGTGACCTTCTTCTCTCATCCTTGTCTTTATACTGAAAGGAACAGATGAGTTGCTGAATTATTCACAGTACTGAAAGCTTGTAATCGTTAGCAACGGTGGCAGCAACAGAGTAGAGAGACACAGGTTGGGTTTTTTTTGTTAAAATGTCTGATTCTGAAGCTCATCAAAGGATTCATTTCACAAAACTGTCTCTGGGAATTCAAGTACTTAAGGTCTGTGGGAGTGAAGGCAGTTTCTTCCAGAGGATCAAGAAAGATACTTTCTTCTTCTGTAAGGATCTCTGTTGAAATAAAGGTTAATATTAATCACAGGTCTTATGCAGCAGTGGAACAAAGAAGCTCGATGAAAAAGGTTTTCTGTTACAAGAAGTAATCTCTGCAAGTCAATTACAGTGTTAGTAATAAAGCAAAATCTTGTAACCCATAATAGATACATGTATTACCTGTCCATAATATAGAGATATATTACCTGTCCATCCAAACAAATAAACCAATTCCCATAATAGTAAAATGTGCTTGAAACAAAAACAGTCAGTAAGATTGTTTTTGTTATAAACTGGTACATGGTGCGAAGTGAGGCTTTCTTTAAGTCCTATCGAGTTTTGCCTACTTAAAACCCAGATTTTTTTACAGGTTTCCTAAAGTAGTTATCTTTTAACAATACACCGTTTAAAATTCTTCTGATTCAGTAGCTCAAATTTCATACTACATTCTTTAAAGTATCTCTCTTCCTCCCTTCCCCCCTCCCCCCGTTTTTTTTTTCTCTTTCTTTCTTTTTTTTTTTTTTTTTTTAATTCTGAAAGGTATTGATGCTTATTACCAGCTTGGAAAGTGAGCACTTGGATGCAATGTGTAGTAATTACTGCATGATTTCACATGCGTGTCATTAGTATCCTATGACAAACAGTCATCAGTTAGATTCTTATTACCCAAATGAGAGCTCATGTGGCAGCATCCATTATTATCATTACTCTCTACTACATGTTTCTAGAGACAAAGGTTTTGCATATGGAGATAGTAAGGGAAAAGCAGTGGAAAGAGGCAGGAGAGCTAATGATCCTACAGCTCTCAGGAACCCAGTTCTTTTCAGATTTTTCCAAAGCTTTTACAGTTCTCCATTTGCTTTTAAAAGCTATTCTTTGTGGATGGGAAGATGTACTTTATTGATACACTCTGAATCGTAAAATAAAAGAGCACATGCCATAGACAAAGAAACAAGAATTTCCTCATAGTCCAGTTAATGTTTTAACAGTGTAATGGCCCATAGTAACATAAAAAAAGCCGATTGAATAATACATTTTAAATTGTTAAACAGAACTTCCAATTGCCTTCACCTTTTTGGTGTTCCTCTTAACTCCCAGTGTTCCTCTGGGTTGTGAGGGTAGAAATAGAATAGCAGGTGTATATGAGTGTTTCCATGGTGTCACTAGCATTCCCTGTCCTCGATCACAGAGAGCATGGTGTTCATAGTGGGGCTGCCTTCTTATCTTGGTCCATGTGGGGCTGTTTCTGTGTTTTATTGTAGCCTGCTTTATTCTCTTCACTTCAAGCTTAGGTTTTGAATATTACCCCAAAGCCTTCCCAGCCTCAGCTGACATAAAAAGCTTTTGTCTGTTACCCAGTGACTACCACAGGGCATCCCCCTGGGAAAGGCCAAGCCAGGCAATATAATAACTTGACCACCTGGCAACTGTTAAAACCAGCTCAGGTTGAGACAACCCCAGTCAGCTCCTGAGACTCTGTACTGCCAGGTCAGTGTAAAGTCTCTGGCCTTTCACTAGGAAGAATCACTTATTGGGCTACTTCATATATAGCAGTATAATTAGATTAAAGCTTTCTGAAATCATAAGTATCTGGCTCCTATTTCCTGTCTGAGGGAACTGTGTGAGTCAACACTACCAAAGACGCACTCAGAACAAACTGACTGAAGTAATAGCTGCAAGTCAGAAAATTCTTATTTAAACCTGGCTAAAAAAGATTCATATATATATATAAAAAATTATTTTTCTTAATGATAAAGTAGATAAAGCAATAAGCTAATGCTGTGTTGCCTAAGGGGAAAAAGGTAGTCTCATTTTCTTCAAACCCTGTCAAACTCCTCCTTGTTGCTCTTCTGGCTTCGTGATTCTCCTATGTGCCATACCAAAGCAGAGAAGTGTGGGATGATCCTGTGTGCATTCAGGTGCGTTTGGCTGTGGAGGGCTGGAGCACAGGTTGCTCCTCTTGGATGAATTTTGAACAAGGACATCTGCAAAGGGTAGAGGATGGAAGGGAATGCTGCTGAAGTTGCCATGTCCCTTGTCCTTTTTTTAAAAAAAGAAAAGCTGTTCTGTTTGAATCTTTTTGCTATTATTTTTTTTTCCTATAAATAAGTTTTAAGCTGAATTTCTTGGCATCTGCTAAATGCTGCTTGATTCTTCTTCAGTCAGTAGGAAGAACATAGGCTCCCTCTAAAGACTCGCAAATCTGGTTTTCTGTTGTTGCATGAAACCCCAAACTCTAGAATTTTATCTTTGGGATTCTGGCAAATGGTGCTTTGTGAAGCTGAATTGTATCTTGCTTGACAAAGCCAAGCTGCTTCATGATTTTATGGATAAGGTGCTCAGAAATTGAGACTAGAATATGGCTTTCTGAAAATACTGCGTTGTGCCCTGTCATAAGTGTGGTGCACACAGAACTGGTATACTTAAGTTTTTGGAGCTGACATCCTAGTGAGATAAGATACTACTTCCTTAGTTCTTTATACTGTAGCTGTTACTGGATCAGTGTGGCTCAATTTCTAATTTAACAATTCTGCAGGATAATTGGTGCCCTTTCAACCAGAGTTCCATACCAACCAGTAGTGGTTTTGTTGTTACTGCCATCTTATTGTAAAATGTAACTAAATGCTTTTAAATAGGAGGTGGAAGATGCAGCCTCGCAGCAATGTTTTTGACTTGCTGATCGACTTGCTGATAGCTTGCTTCTCTCTGAGGCAGCAGCTCCTGATAAATCTGGCACCTCTGCCAAGAGCTACTAACTACTCCTTCAGGTACACAGGAACATAGCCCTGTGGGGAAAAGAGGTAAGGCAATACATGCATAGGTAGCAATATTTCACTGTTACTAGTGATGCTGGGTTTGCTTCCACAGTAAGTTTTATTTTAATTGAATAAATGGATAAAAGGGATTTGGAGGGATTTACAGTTTTATATTTTTCTACCTTCAAAACAAGCATGGAATTTATCTTCACTATGCATTTTGTACCTTTGACTAATTGCTTTGAGGTCCCTTCCAACCCCTTGCATTCTGTGTGATTCTGTGTGATTTAAATTAAAAGATTTCCACCCATGTTAATTTGGATGTAGGAGGTTTCTCTGTTGTTTTCTTTGGGGAAGAGGGGGGTAAAGGACTATTTAAAAACAATTTACAAGAGCATTCCTGCTTTCCCTATTGCTTCAATGTTCCCTGATTTACCCTAGTTTGGTCACTTTTACCATAAAAAACCATAATTGTGAGGAGACAAATTACCGGCATTAAAATGTTTTGGAATATATAATTGTAGAAGGGGTAAGGGAGTGAAATTAGAGACATAAATTACCCATGTGGGCTCAGCTACATAGTGGGCTTTGTTATTTTAGATTCAAAAGAAGATGACTTGCAATACTTTCCCAACAGTAAGTCTTTCATAGTGTTATTTGGTTTATATGCATATATATGTAACATTTATTTCTATATACATGTGTATGTGTGGGTGTATGTATGTACGCACTTTGCTATGTTTGCAATGCTCTGTTAAGCTTTTTAAGCATTAGGGAAGCAAGATCTGCACATCAGTTAAGATCTGATGGTTACGTGCCTAGTCAGGCCACAAAAAATGTCTCCTCAACTTTCCAATCTCTTTTACCTGCTTCTCTCTACTCTCCATCACTGTATTTCAAACTCTGTGCAAGTCTGTCTTTCTCTTTTACAGCTATGCTTGGTGCTTGTTTTGTTTGCAGTACTTGCTGTCTGTGTGTGAGAATTCTTTGATTCTATGGACTTAAAATCAGCTGTATGGAGATGCTAACTGATATAAAGGAATATGAAGATTTCCTTCACCATTCCTGTTCCCCCCTAAACTCCTCAAATACCAGCATATAGTCTACATTCAATGTTTTCCTTTCTGGCGCCTGTTTCTTGGAACCGCTGATTAACTTTCACACACACAGAAATTGTATCTCTAATCCTGCCCAACAGCTCCATGCAGCACAACAAGGCAGTCTGTGCATGAATTCGAAGTGTGGAGTACCCCATTCATTGTTCCCTGCTGAAGACCCCCTCCAGAAGATGAGTATGTCTAGAGATGACAACCAAGTGGTGTGAATCCCTTCATTCACCCATCTGGGCGTGCTCATCCTTTCACCTGGGTGCATTAAGAGCCTATGATATTCATCAGACTGGCTCCAGTCTCAGGGCTTATCTACATCAGTGGTTTTAAAAGTGCACTCTTCTGTCACATCGCTGCATCTGCACAATAAATTTTGCTAGCTTAAGCTATGGCTTCTAGTAAATTCAACTATGTTGGCAAAACTTTAAAGTACAGACTGGATTTGTCAGTACAGTGTGTTTTTAAGCGTGCTCCTCAGCTGCGCACATATAGAGACAAAATTTTGATGCCACTGAATTCAAGTACAGACGCTGGGTGTTTTCTCCCTTTCCTAATGCCTGTGTTTTTTCATTCTGGCCTACCCCTCAGGAGTACAAAAGAAAGATCAAATTTTTTCTAACAGTTTAAATGCTTATGAATGTAGCTAATGTGGTTGAAGGAACTCCTTGGACCTCCTGCTGTGCTATAGGTACTTAGTTTTAGGATGGACATAAGCCCCTCTGCTCCACTGTGTAGATTAAGAAGCCTTCCAGATCCTTCATTCTCAGTCATCCCTACTTCATATCTGTTGCTGAAGTGAATTGATACTTTAGTTACAAGGATTTTAAATCCATGATAGTGATAAGAAAGTCTAAGTATTATCTTAAGTAAAAATTTAAAGGATTTGAAGAAGCAGTTTCATTCCCCTCCAAAAGAATGATGTGAGACTGGTGAACACTTACTGTAGAAGCTGGCACTTCTTTTGCAAAATTGGGAACTTCTGGCAGTGAAGCATTTTTTCTAAGTTGAGACTCTGAGATGTGAGTACAGTGAACCAGGTGCTGTCACTGTGCTCTGCTGGCAGCAGCTCTGCTGCATCCCCAAGGTACAAATTTGGCAGCATGTGGCATCACAGATAGGTGCCTTACCTACAGCTGTCACACACCAGTGGAAGGGGAGACCTGCAGGAGGCAGTTCTTTGCCCTACTTCCTCAGCTTCCACAGGGAAGCATTATGTTATGAAAGGTTAATTGTTTGGGGTTTTTTAAGCAATGTTACCGGAGAGGATCTTGGTTGGTGGTCAAGTAGGGCCACTCCAGAGAAGCTATGTGAACACTCCCAGGGAGAAATGTGGCCCTTTGAACAAAATTGCTGAGTACTGGGGGAAATTGTTTGTCTCAAATAGTTAGCCAAAGAACTTACTTTACAATGCATTATTCTTTTGTTTGCCCTAATCAAAGTCTTAGTTCTGTTGAAACTGGAGACAAAACCTGGGAGGTAAGAGTGGAATGGGGCAATTACAGGACAAAATGTTTTTTGTATGACCTCTAAGGTAAGGCTAAAATCTAATGCTATGAAAGGAGTGGTTTGAAAGAGAGTTAGAACAGGGATTACAGAAAGGAAGTGATCCAGCAGGATAAACAACCTCCAGCCTTTACTGTCTACTGATATTGGATAGTGCCAAAGAAGAGACAATTAGAGGTTGTGACAAGAGGACACAGCTTGTACAGAGAGGGAAGAAGGAACCTGGGGACTGTAAAGGAAGACATGACAGCTGATGTAGTCTGAATAGATGGGATAGTTAAATACAGTAGTAGAGATTGCTAATGCTAACTTAATCAAATCAAACAGTGCTTTACTACACATTATCGAGACCTTAGCTAATAAATTTCCACACTGCTGTGTTCTGAGTAGTAAATGAATGTTGTGATAGTATGAGTATATGGTACTTCTCATGTTTCTGTGGGGATTTTTCATCATGTCTGGGACTCTTCTTCATGTGTGGGTTTTTTTTGTTTTGTTGCTGTTTTGAGAACAAAAGTTGGAAGTGGGGGATGCAAGTCTGAGCAAAACTGAGTTCATGAGCATAAAAAATTGGCAGCGTGCCTTATGCATCTTAGTAGTCACTGAATTGAAGTGAATCACTAAGTAATTCTCTAGGTTTCCAGGCTGTAACCATATCCTAATTATAATGTTATTTGGTCTGAAAAATCCAGTTACCTTTCAGATCATTGTGAAAAGAAAAATCTTATGAAAGTCTCCTGATTATGTGGAATTTAAGCTTTCAACTGTAAGAAAGAAGTCATACATGGAAATGAAGGTTGGTGGTGCAAGTGTAACCCATGTCATGTGACCACAGCAATCATTTCCTTGCTTACCTTTTGCTGTTCTTTCTTCTCTCACCTATGTGTCCTCAGTAACATATTCATTGCAGTTTCCTCAGGTCCTCCTTTCAGACACCTTCACAATGATATTTTCAGCTCAGCCTTCTGACTGTATGCCCAGCTCTTGCATGTCACATGTAATATACTTCATTTCCCTTCTAGTAACATATGAGATGTATTATTTTTGAAACCTCACTACTGTAAGATTGTTTGAAATTAACTCTGAGTTGTTGAAGGGGAAGTTGAATGATCAACAGCCTGTTCAGATGGTGAAGCCCACATACTGATAGCTTTGATCTCCAAACACAAGTGCAGAAACTATTGTGCTGTGCTCTCTGCTTGGAGACATGGGGATTGTTGCACCTTTGTTGCTATTCATGGTTGTTTCATGTTGTTCCTCTTTTGGGTTCTCCATCCAACTTACATTAGTTTTTAAAATCCCTAAATTTCTGTGGCTTTGTATTCAGAACAAAGGTGGACTGCCAGGAAGAGCTCCAAGCAGATGCGGAGGTAAACTTGAGAGATCCCATGCAAGAAGAAATGGTACTCAAATACATCAGGAGACGGTTCAGATAGGTTGCGTAAGACCATGGGGGAGGAGGGGGGGAAATCATGTGTAAAAGATAGGGAGAAGGATGAATTTCAAATTTAAAGGAATAGAGGAAAGTATTTAGGCCTTTCTAATTGCTGCTGAATAATGAATTACCCAGCACTGACTTGCTGAGAGTTTATTACTTTGCTCTGAACTAAATGAAGCACAAAGTTTCTCCATTCTGAAGTTTTCTGTTTTCTTTATCTCTGCTCATTTTTTCTTTTTAATCTCTTCTGTCTTTCTATGCTTGCTGGGTTAATTCTTCACCCCAGTGCTGTCATATTGAGTGCTAATGATTCTGTCTCCATCCACTTTCTGTCCTGTTAATTTTTTCCTTTATGCTACAGAATTTCTGCCCTGTTAACTTCTTTTTCTTTTAAACTTCTTTTCATCTTTTCATCACATATTCTCACTGTCATTCTTTCTACAGGAGCACACCACATTATTTCAGTCTTTTTGCTTTCGTGCTTACTGTCTCACTTAGATCTCTTGGCCCTTCAAGGTAAAACACAAATCCACAAATTTAAGGCAGCTCAGGATCAGAGCTCATGGTAGTTCCTGCAAACAGTTCCTTCATGGATGCTGTAAGGATACCCTCTACTGAGTTCCTTTGAAGAGGCTGTTGCTGTTCGGAGGGCAGATTATCCAGTGTCCTAGGCTTCAAAGAACCACAGAATTGTAGAGGATGGAAGGGACCTCTGGAGATGATCTGGTCCACCCCCTCTGCTGATACATGTATGCCTAGATAAGTTTGCACAGGAATGTGTCCAGGTAGTTTTTGAAAGTCTACAGAGGAGATTCCACAACCTGTCTGGGCAGCCCGTTCCAATGCTTCAGTGCTCTCAACATAAAGAATTTTATTCTTAAACTCAAGTGAAACCTTTTGTGTTCTAGTTTGTGCCTGTTGACCCTTGTCCTATCACTGGGCATCACTGTAAAGAGCCCAGCCCCATCCTTACAATCTCTACCCTTTAGGTATTTATATGCATTTATAAGGTTCCGCTCTTGGTCTTCTCTTTTCCAGGCTGAAGAACCCCAGGTCTCTCAGCCTCTCCTCTTAAGAGAGATGCATAGGGTTATTCTTCTCTAGGTGCAGGACTCTACACTCGCCCTTGTTGAACTTCATGAGGTTTACTTCTGCCCGGTTCTTCTGGTGTGCCAGTTTTGTGTCATCAGCAAATGTGCTGAGAGTATACTCTGTCCCTTCACCCAGACCACTGATGAATATGTTGAACAAGACTATACTAACTCCTGGGCAACACCACTACCGACAGGCCTCCAACTAGACCCTGCAGTGGTGATCACGACCCTCTGTGCTCTGTCATTCAGCCAATTCTCAATCCACCTCACTGTCCACTCAGCTAACCCACACTTCCTAAGCTTGCCTATAAGGATGTTGTGGCAGACAGTGTTGAAAACCTTGCCAAAGCCAAGGAAGACAGCAATGACTGCTCACCCCTCCTCTACCCAGCTGGTTGCACCATCATAGAAGCCTATCACATTGTTCAAGCATGATTTACCCTTTGTGAATCCATGCTGACTACTCCTGATAATCATCTCCATCCTTGCAAGTTCTGTTTTTCTTCAGGCCCTGCTTGGCAACTTAATAGCCAGTAGAGCCCCAGGCTGTATGCATGCACAGTCAGTTTGTTGCTATTTTCAGTTTTCTCTTCCGAAGGTTTGCAGCCTTGCTGTGTGGAGGGCTCCAGCAAGCAGGAATAGTTGTAGCTTCATCTCGAATGCTGCTGTACAGTCTTTGTATGCTCACAAGAAAATACCCTCTGGAGAAATACTCTCCTCACTCCCATTGTTGCAGAGTGTATCATCTCATTTTGCCCTTATGAGAAAAGCCCTGAGGTGCTCTTCCCCCTGCCTCTTTCTTAGTTCCTTCCCCCGCTTCCCCCCCTTCCCCCCCTTTTCTCCCTTTCCTCCCTTCCCTCCCTCCCTCCCTTCCTTCCCTTCCTTCCTGTCCTTTCCTTCTTCGTTCCATCCATCATTTTTTTTGTTTGTTTTTATTTCATCTCCCTCAAAGATTTCAATTTCAAGTAATGGCAGTGAAATTGTTACAGAAACATCAAGCGCTATGACTAAGCAGGACCCTGCAGAACTCTTGTATCTTGCTAATTTTCCTGAATCTTGTTTGCAAGAAACTTTTATAATGAAGGTATAGTACTTTGAGTCATTGTTTATTCTGTCTCAAATGGAGTTGAGATTTTTAGACAGACTAAGTAACATTTTATTAATGTTGCATCCTGTAGATGGTAGATATGAGTATTCTCTGCTTGCCTAATTGATACAGAAAAGTGCTTGAAGAATATGCAGTATTTTTTACTCTTCTTTTTCTTTTTTTTTTCCCTTTCTTTTTCATTTGTAATTTAATTCTAAAATGTAGGGCTTGTTAGTGACTTGAGGGGGCTTTTTTTTGTGTTGTTTAATTTTAGTTTGTGAACTGCCTGTCTGACAGGCCATTTGTTTCCCAATTCTTCTCAAGAATGCTGACTTCAGATGCATCCTCTCCAGTTTTTGTGCTGGAAGACAGACTTTTAATACTAAGAACTGAGTTTCTAGATATGACGACCTGAAATGTCCATGTATTAAGAGTCATCAGTTTGACTAATGGCACACCATGGCTACAGATCATCCTAAGCACCTCTTCAAAGTGTCATTTTTCCAGCTCAGTTGATTTCTGACATATCTCACTTTATCAGCTATTGAAGTGGAAATTTCATCACTCTTTTATGCCTTTTGAGTTTTTCTTAGTATTTGTTTGTAATAGGTTTTATGGGTGATTAGTTGTGTGAATTGTATTTTTTGTGTACAGGAGATTGTCTTAATTTCTGCATATTGTGCTTAGGCTTTTTAATCTACTTGTTACATGAATCAGCTGAATTTGCTTTATTTTTTACTGTTGCAAGGCATGCAAATATTATACCTAATGCAAATTATAACTGGTCTAATATTTACATTAGTAAACAATTACAGAATAAAAGGAAATGATGATTAAATTATAATAATGGCACTTTCAGTAATGTTTCTGTTCAGCAGCACTACTTAGATATTATTTTCAGCAACTATTGTCAATGATGAGAATAGGCACCATCTGGACTTGCAGCCTATAAAATCCTCTGCTCTTATTTCACACAGAAGTTCAAGCCTGCTTCTTCTCCCAGAAGTCTTATGATTATTTTATTGCCCGTGTTTATGCAGTAGTGTATCATGAAAGGAAATTTGTTTCCTATCTAAGCAAGCATTTAGACTTGTGCTTTTATTAATGGATCAGTGTGGAAGGATCAATGATTCTTAATTTGTAATAATGGTAATTAGTAATAAAAATAATAGCAATTCAGTAATAATAATACAGGCATTTGAATGCAGCTGGGAATACTGTTGTTCTGAGGAATACCTGAAAGATTTAGGCATTGAAAGGGAAGATTGTGGTATGTAATATATAGTGGTATGTAATATATCTTTCCCTGGCTCAGTTTTGTTTGCCTCAGGGAGGGAAGAAGTGCTTTGTTCTGAGCAGTGTGCTGCTTTCCTTACTGTTTCTTCTTCTTGTGAGACTGAATAGGAGAGGTCTTGTTTGGCCTTCCGTATAGCAGTATTTGGTCTTCTGTTACAGCTCTTCTATAGCAATATACAAGTTTTATCATCACACTTTGGAAACCTTTTCCATTCTTGCAGTGTGATTATTAAAATCATGACTCTTACTATTCTCATAACTAGTTCTGTTTTTACTTTGTATGTTTTGATATGTCAAAAATGGATATACACATTGAAGAAGAAGAAACCTGGAGAAGAGAAGGATCAGGGGTGACCTCATTGCCCTCTACAACTACCTGAAAGGTGGTTGTAGACAGGAAGGGGTTGGTCTCTTCTCCCAGGCAACCAGCACCAGAACAAGGGGACACAGTCTCAAGCTGCGCCAGGGGAGGTTTAGACTCGAAGTGAGGAGAAAGTTCTTCACTGAGCGAGTCGTTCGTCATTGGAATGTGCTGCCCAGGAAGGTGGTGGAGTCACCGTCCCTGGAGGTGTTCAAGAGGAGGTTGGATGTGGCACTTGGTGCCATGGTCTAGTCATGAGGTCTACCGAGACAGGTTGGACTTGATGATCCTTGGGGTCTCTTCCAACCTTAGTTATGCTGTGATACTGTGAAATGGAATGCAATATAAACTATAGTAGATGCATAAATTGATCCGATTGTATTTCCTATGCAATTATCTCTTCATTTTGGTAGCAAACATCTCTTATTATTTACCTTTTAATTGCATCACACCTATGTTGCTTTTTAGATATCAAAGGACATAAAAAACAGAGGCATATTTAGATGTCTTAATAGTTACCTTGCTGTTCACTGAATCAGATTTAATGCTGGGATAGGATTCTTTGAGTGTGTGTGTGTGGGGAAGCCCTATGTACATTAGGCAGGGTTCCCATCCTATTGCCAAATAGTAATAACAACCCTTTGGGGAACTTGGAGTTGAAGCTGCTGAATTAAATGCACTAATTTTCCATAAGAGTTTAAAAAGCCTGCAGCCATGCTAATGTAGTTAGCTGTTTTAGGTAACGCTCTGTAGCATGACCCTAAAGCCTGGTTTACATCTTGGCAATTAAAATACATACTACATTTTATGTCTGTTGTACTTCTGTGTGGTGGTGCAGGACTTAGTGCTGATGTATTTTTATTGTAAAAAGAGATAAGAAACAATTTCCATTGTTGTTTGACAGTGACTTTATTTCATGTTACAATAGATGATTAAGAGGAACTGTGGAAAGGCTGTCCTGGGGCATTTTAAACAGAGTGTAAAACTTCTACTGCTGCATCAGTCTTTATCTGAGACTTCAGTCATCAAAGCTCCTGCAGTAGCCTCGGCATTTGTGTGTGAATATGCCTTGTGCTCTGTTTTGGTGTTTACACTTTAGCTCTCTCTGACACTAAAGAGAAAAGTAAAGAGTTTTGGTAATTTGTTTGAATTATTATTTTTATGTACCTTATCTGACTTGGTAATGAAATATTCTGCTAAATGCGCTAAGGATATCAGAGGGCTACAAAGTAGCTTGACACATGAGGGGAATGAGAGCTGTGATCCCAGGGACCTGGTCACATAAAAAGAATGCTTTTCACTTTCTCGTGTTTCCCTTTTAAATTAAACAAAAAGAAAGATGTATGTATTAGCTTAATAATGAGTATTTCCTCTCTACAGTTTTGAATGGGTTTTAAAATCTGTAGTGGCATTGGGAAAGTGCAGTCTGACACAAATGGGATGGGCATGACTATATAAGAGCTGACATGTCAATCTGGTGATTAGCACACACTCTCCTGTTTAATCCAGCCAGGAGCCTGTAATATTGGACAGATCACTGAAAAGGTCATGAGAGATCCCAATGCTCAATGACACAGATGAGCATCCTGAGATTTTATAGTTAGAAAAGCATCAAACAGAAACTTGAAGTAGTGGCATGCACCAGTGAAATCTTAGATTTTCTCCATTACATGCAGGCCATTTTATGTTAGCATTGTAATATGATGTGTAGCAGTATTTAGCATGGCTGTTTTGACATGCTGTTGTGAGTTAGTAGTGCAATAGCTTTGTAAATATTGCTCTATGAAAATTCTTTCATAGAGCAAAGCTATTCAATGGGCCGTAAATATTGACATGTGAGCAAAAAATACTTGCAGATGAAGGCAAGTGTTTTGTAACATGTCACAATGTAAATTTAATTTTACTTGGTTCAAAATTTTTGATTTGTTGAAAAACCATCTGTCAAATTAGTCGCTGTGTTCTCTTGAGTTTGTGCTGTACTCACTGTTTCACTGAGCTTCTTCTAAGGCATAGTAAAAGAAAGCAAGCCAGTGCATTTGGGTAACTCCCCCTAGTTTGCAGCTTTTATGCTGTAGGGAGCAGCGGAGAAGAAGAAATTAAATATGTTCAAATTTATGTAGCAGTGGTTCATTTAAGTCTGAATATTTGAGTGGGAAAACTTGTTAATATTTTAACTACAGGGACCTTTATTAGAAAGGTGTTGAGTAGATGCAGTAACTGAGGGCTTGTGGTATTGTTTTGTTTTGTTTTTCCTTAAAATGTTTTTCTCAGTAATTAAACATTTCTCTAAAGGTGTTTTTCTTTTTAAAAAAAGAGGGCAAGAATTCACTCTAGCACTAGTAAGTCGCACACAGTCCTGAGACAGTGAGACATCCAACCACAGTAATAAGATGTGGTTCAGATATTGTAAAGCTGTCTGCAAATCATTCTTTGTTTGACTTGTCATTGCTGGCTTACCACTTAAATATTAAGATAGATAGATTTGTGCATTCAGCAAATGGCAGAGACCATTTATTTGTAGGCTGATCTTTAAGCTGGCTTTTATTCTGCTTGCTTTCAGGTATGTGTACTAATTCACTGGAGAAATCATTTCAAAGGTGTGAGCCTGAGGATGTTAGGTGTTTCCTAGAGCTTGCTGAGAGATACTATTAATTTCTCAAGTTAAAGGTGACTGAAAGTAATCAATTGTTTTGTACAATTCCAGATTCAAAAATATCTTAAATCTTGTAAGATTTTATATCTTGCCCCCCAAAAATGACCACAAGAAATCCCATAGTCTTCATTATTGTAACAGTGCAGTCATTATTAAAGTGTTCTCCTACTGTGGTGTTTATATCTTTTAACCTTTTCTTTCTCTACCTGCAGAAGCAATAGATAACCCAGAGAACTGTCTTTTGAAGTTTTATTGAATTCATTGCCTTCTGTGGGAAGCAGATCAGCACTTCCTCATGCTTCAGCATAGATTAAATCTTTGCGGATATAGGCTTGGTATAGCAACAAAGTGTTGTGCAAAGAAGGATTAGGTTTTGTGGTTTTGGCATGTTTTAGATTATAAAAGAGCTTGAAAACTTGGGAGGGAAAAAAATAAAAAAATATTTCATCTTTGATATCGGTTTTCCCTTGGCACAATTTAGGGAGCTTAGGAATTAGTGGTCCTTTAAAGTCTTTAAACACTTAGATGAAATGGGAGATAGGCTTCTACATGAAGTCTTTAAAAGGCAAAGAATACCTGTATCTGTTAGTAATGAATTTTAAAAGTGACACTTCAGTTTAGTGTTAAGAAAGCTGGTTATGAATTGCCTAGAAAATTATTTTTACATGGAAAGAGTTTGCAGGCAGACATCTTAATAGTCATGAATTTAACAAACTATTCTGTTCCAAAACTTTGGGGTTTATGATCATGTACAAATATTTCAGTTCCTTTTTAACCACTTGACATTTGAATATACGGTAAATTTAGACAAGAATTGCTTAAATGGAAGACTTTGTAACTTTGTATTTAGTCTAAAGTGTGAGATCAAAAAATACAAGAGCTTTTCATGGAATTTCATAGCAGAATGATAAAAAATAAGCTACCATTATTACTCTTGAATAACAGTTCTGTAGTAAATCAAACACTGTTTAAAAATCTTGGCAGCAGTGACAACTAGTTAGTTTGATATTACATATTTGAAATGAAAAAGTTGAAGAGTTCTAAAGCAAGGTTGTTTTTGCTGAACAGTGTACGTGGAGCTAGCTGTTGTCTTGTGATATGTGGTGTAAACTGTCATTTTAATTCTACATCACCAAGGACTGGACTTACAGTACTTCATAAAATAATTGTGGTATTTAAGAGCCTTAAATTAAGGGGAATACCCAGGAGAAAGTTATCCTGGAGGAAGAGAACCCTAGTGTATAAAGGGTGTTAAACCAGACCTATCAAAGCCTCGGTTAACAGGTAAAGTTGCAAAGTATTTGAATCATTGAAAGTATTCTTCATTTAGATGTTTCTTTCAGTTGGTTAACAATATAAATGCTGTTCTTTATTTTAGCACTTTTCTTTAAAGACAAAAGCGAAATTTCCAATCTATTTCTTACTCTGTTAGCAGAGTCAAGCTCTTGGGTCCTGCACATTTAGCCACAATAAGAAACTGAGAAACCTTCTTTTGAAAACCAAGTGGAACAGGACAGTAAAGAGAAATAAATAGTAATAGAAATATAATTTATTGTAGCATTCCTTAAAAGCTTGAGGGAAGGAAAAACTCTTTCTGTCACAAACCAAATAGTTCCTTGCTTTCTAGCGCAAGTTACATAGAATATACTGCCTGGGAGAAGTCTTCCTGCATATCCCCTATAGTGGTTTTGTAGCTTGCTGTGAAATCACTTGTGTATGTTCTTGATGAGAACATTGTTCTTGAAATAAAAGTGACAAGAAGTTGTAGAAGTCTCTATATAAAAAAGCAGACATTAAACACAAGTTTCTGACAAGCAGGAGGAAGTCAGACTTCCCTTTAAAGCATGCGTCCTTCTCAGAGAAAGAAACCAATGTAATTGCATATAGACTTTAGACTTCAGTAGCACATTCTTAAAGTTGAACAACTACACTTTTTCTGCCCAGTTCTGAGTCTGATTGGTCTGCTTGTAATCTTCTACTATGTATAAAATTGAGAAGCATATGTTGCCATTCACAGGAATTTCTTTGCTGACTTCTTGTTTTGGTTTGGTTTTTTTGATCAGAATAGCTAATGTGTGAATCTCGGAGAAGTTGTTGCAAATGTTCCAGAAGTGTATCTCACCTATCATTGATCAGATCTTTCTCTTCCAGACAGTTAGGAAGCAATCACAGCTATTAGAGACCATTGTAATGCATCAGGGGTTGTCTTTCTAATTTTGTTATAGGTGAATGTAAACTGAATGTAGAGAAGACTTCCAAATAAGCTGGACTGATGTGCACAGAGAAGGAATGAAGTATGGATGTGAAGGAACGTAGGCCTTATTGCTCCCTGACAAAGAGCAGACGGGACAAAGAACGGCGCTATACAAATTCTTCCACAGAAAATGAGGAGTGCAGAGTGCCTACACAGAAGTCTTACAGCTCCAGTGAAACCTTGAAAGCTTTTGATCATGATTCCTCTAGGTTGCTGTATGGAAACCGGGTAAAAGACTTGGTCCACAGAGAAGCGGATGAGTATTCCAGACAAGGTAGGCAAGATATTTTAATTCAGAGTGTATAATTCATTAGTACCAAGCAATAAGGCATTCTTACTGCAGGAAAAGTATGTTGTTATACAAGGTTCACCAGTTTTAGTAATACTCCATGCACATAGAGACACTCTTGACTTTTATCTCCTTCAGTGTTTTCCAAAGGTGGGAAAGTATTGCGTACCATCTTTGAAATAACATACAATGCACAAAGAAGTATTCAGGCCTTACAGTTTAAAAACTAGATCCCAAACATAAATTCAACTCATTAACAGATTACCAAAAGTTTTCCACTTCAGTAAACCCAAAATGTAAATAGCTTCAAAAAGAATAAAAATAAACAAATGCAACTGTTCCCAAATGGCTAAGTCCTATGAGCACATTTGAAGAAACTGTATATGTGGATGAGTGCACAAATAATGCATTAGCTCAGTGCTTTCAATTTCAGCTTGCAAGTGTAGTAACAGCACCGTACAGTGAGTAAGGCAAGTTAGTTTACAAGTAATGCTTTGGGGTTTGTTGGGCAATTTTTTAATCTTATTTAATACATATGATACCTGAGCAGTTGCCAACAGGTTGCTAGAGCTCAGTGTTGAACTGCTGAGTCCAGAACTCAGGGGAGCGACCTAATAGGTCTAAATATCCATGGAGATGCTCAAAACCTGACTGGGTATGATCCTAAGAAACTTGGTGTAGTTGACTGTACTTGACCAGGGAGTTTGGACTAGATGATCTAAAAGGATAAAGCTAGGCTAAGAGCTGTGTGGACCTACTTCTCAGTCTTCTGTATGAAGCTACCTTTGTACAAGAATAACAAGAATATATTTGGGATAGAAAAATAAAGCTTCCCTTCCTGCAGGGAACTCCAGAGTTTTATTTTTAGAAATTTTAAAAAATATTTTTCCCAATTGGTGTTCTTTCTTTGTTCCAAGTAGAATAATTTTACATCAGAATTAGAGCTGGGCAGATGGTGTTGACTTTTTTGCCTACAAATGTTTGCAAGGGAAATGAAAATATTTCTTTTAGGCTCATGTAACTGAGGCTTGCTGCTACTGTATTCTGCCTGCTTTCTGCTATGTATATTTTGTTTCTGTGATGTGTTGAAACTTCAGGTCATCACCTCTTTCTAGTTCTTAAGTCATTAATCAACTTGTTCTCATTCCTTCAATGAGTAAAATCAAAAGTAAGTGTTCTAAGACCTGTACTGCAGGCGCTTTCTTGGTAGCAGTGACAAAATTCTATCCAAGTAGGCACCATTTATATTTAATGAATTCATAAACTATTGCCTGAATGAGTATTACTCTTTTTAAATAGCAGTAATAAAATGGAAGAAGTTACATAGTCTGGCATGTAACATATGATGGTGCACTGGGGCCTGGTGATTTTTTTTCTTCTTCATTTTCTTCAGAAAAGCACATAATATTTAGCTAATACTTATTGTCCAATATGCAATAAATTACATGCCTATAAGCTTAAAAATGCAGTTTGGGATGGGTAGTGTCATTGTCACTTTTCAGTGGTCTCATCACTGTCATCTATGCCCATTTGATTTTCCTCATTGTCCCTGTAATTCTTTTTGTATGGCTTATTGGCTTCCTCTAATGTGTGCTGGTTTAGTACCTTTAGGGACTACCTGCATGTTTGATAGGGTCAGGTTATAAAGGGCTTGTTTTGCAGTCTTAGATAGTGTATTCCTTTGATTCATCTTTGACTGAGAGAATTTACTGCTTCTGGCATTGGAAACATTTTGTAGAAAAGGTGTTCAAGGTCATTCCAAAGGTTTTTAAATAATGTATAAACCACACTTCCCTGTATTCCCCCCACCCTCCCCGCTGTCTAGAAATAGAGTGCAGATACTTGGCTTTAGTTGCCAGTCTAAGTGCATTCTAGCCTGAAAAATGAACAGGAAATAAATAAATGCCAATCTTTAATAAATGCCTTTAATTAGAAATTAATTTCTAAAATCTGTCACGACCAGTGTTTCACTTTTTTGACAGACTCTGTAAAATAGCAATATCAGAATTCCAGTGTTAGGTGAGTCCAGTCTCTCAAACTGGCAACATTTTAAATGTCCATGTCCGTTATGGCTAATGTTTTGGGGTAAAGCCCTTCACAGCATTCTGCTAACGAATTGGAACTTCCCCACCTCTTTTTCTTTAGTTGTATCGATACATTCCTGCTTCACAAAATCCCACAGTAGGAATTCAGAGAGGAATACTGCTGTAAGAGATAGGACTTTATCCCAGGAGATCTTTACTTGTGAAGAGGAGGTTCTCCGGTTGTCAGTTCCACTCACAGAATCTTTTTTCCCTTGACTTGAATTTCTGTTACTTTAGAACACTTGCATAATATATAATAATTACATTGTCATTATAATTCTGAAGCCAGTGTTTAAAACATTACAGTAAAATATTTGAACATGAAATCATTAAATAACTGGGATTATTTTGTTAATTTTGAAACAGAGCAGACAAAACTAGAAGAGCAGGCCTGCTTCTTTAGAAGATTTTAACTTCTTCTGGGAAACACGCTTTCGGTTAACATCAACCAGACATAAGGCATACTGTGGTCTCGTTCCCTTCTCAAGCCCTTCATCTGTTGCAAAACTGTTGGTTTTTTTAAAACTCATTAGATAAAGATTATTTAGTTTAATATTTTTGGAACTTCAAATTTATGTCTTCTCACTTTGTTGTTAATCCCCACCACAAGATATATTTTTGTTTAAGTGGTAAGGCTGTGAATAATTAAACTCAGCATCCTGTTGTGTAAATGAAGACTATAAACTGTCTTTTAAAGTATTTTTGAACTCAATTTTTAAATTCAGTGTTTGAAAAGATACCCAATCTCATTCTTGCCACTGGATCAAGCACCATGAGTACATACGTTCTAAGGTGTGGTGATAGGATTGTTTGCTGTTTATGGGTTAGGCAGCTGTCTTCTTTCACTTTGAAATATCCAACTGTAATGAGTGGACTGATTTAAATGTACGACTTCTCTAATGAATTCAGCAACCTAAATGCTTGGTTTTTTGAATATGCCCAAGCATCTTGCTGAATTTGGGATTAAAACTGACTATATAAAGTTGAATTCCTCTGTTATCCAGAGACAGAATCTTGTGTTTACAAAATTAAACTTCTGTGTGAAGTGATATAAAGTACATATGCTATGCTAAAATATCTGAAAGCCTGACATGACTCTGGGTATGGGAAGGGAGTACTGTAGAACTATATGGAGCAAGTAAGTAGAATTGTCTTACATTAAATTTGGGGGGAAAAAAGAATTATTAATATAACAATATGAAAATAATTTGAAAGAGTTCATGAAACAAACTTGGACTCACAAGATAAAAATTTATTGTTTGTGAGAAAAATATAGGCAGGCAAAAACTGTATTTTATTTACTGTCAGATACGCATTAAAGGGAAGAGAGGGAATACACAATGCCTTTTAAGTAGTCATTGTTCAGTTACAGTGAATTTTGTTGTTGCAGGAGTTTAGTGATCTTGCAGATATATTAAACCTCAGTGGGTTTTTGCACAGGAGCAGGAACAAGCGCTGGCAACAGGGTACACTGCAGATTTGCATGTTTTCATACAAAGTAATCACAGCACTGTTTGCACGTGGTATGAACTGGGAAACTGAGTTTCAGGACACCTTTTTCAAATAGAAAACCCAATGAGGTAATCCAGATTTTGTTTTTTACTTTTTGAAAGCTTGAGTCAACTATAGTGTAGCCTGCAGGTAACGTTACTTGGTCTTTCTAGCTGGCAGTGAAAGTGTTGCCATGTTTATCAATCAGAACAATCCATTGCCAGCCAAGCCTCAATGTCCATTTATGATCATGCTACCCATCCTGGTTTTGCAGGATAAAGTACTTGTACAACTGGTTTTGTACCTTTACTGTCTTGTAAGTTTATTCTTTTTAAGTGCCTAAATTAGATTAAATGCAAAAAGAGCTCAACTTGCCAAACAGGGAAACAAAAATAATTTCTTTCCTTCACAATATGCTGAATCACAGGTACCAGCTTGCTGAAAAGCAAAGCCATGTGCATTGTGTTAGTGTGTAGATGTATCATAGATACCACTGAACTGCCAGTCCCATGACAATTAGAATTAGGTGCTAGAAAAAATCTCACCATTCAGTCAAAGAGGCACCTGAAGCAGTGATGTATATGCTTTGACAATTTTATTATTTAAGAAATTAACACTGTCAGAAATACATTTTTAAGACTTCAGAAACCTGAAACTTTAATTGTAACTTCTATCCTAATGTAATATGACTCCAAAGTCTGTGGCTTTTAAATACCAGCTGCTCAAAATGAGTTATTTGGATAGCAAAAAGTTTAATCTTTTTAGATGCCATAAATGTCAGCTATAAGATTAAAGGAGTTAAATGGTCATGTTTTGTAACCTAAAGCTGGAGTATTTTAAGCTTACCTGTCTGAAGCAGTGGAGGGCTAGACATACAGGACCATATTTGATCATCTACTGATGAGCTGATATTGACTATTGAATAGGCAAATGATTCTCAGCAGGACTGAATCAGCCTGCTTTGCAGATTATTTACAGGAAGGTATGAAATAATCTGTAAGTGATCTTCTGATGAGGAAATTAATCACCATTCAGTGACACGGCAACTGCTGCCTCAAAATCTGAGTCAGATAGTAGAATTAGTGTTTTATGTTCCTGGCTGCTGTGCAAGATGTGCTCCGACTGCCATCATGACAGATACCTCTTTGTTAAGCTAAAACATGGCCACCTGCAGTATCTGCCTGATTTGAGTGAGCAACTTAGGTAAGCAGCCTACAGTACCGGTATGGTGTGGATAATTTTGTGGCCTTGAGCTAAGCACATAACCTTCTGGGAGAGGTGGATTTTTTTTTTACCTTTGTAACACAGGAATAATAACACTTGCCCATCGCACAGGCATGTTGGGAAGATTAATTAGTTTGTTTGCAAAATGCTTTGAAGATTAAAGCGCTGTAAGTGCTAAGTAATATTATCATCTTTCTTTGCTATACTGGTTACTTCTTAAAGCAACAATAAGAAGTTAATTGGTTTTCGGGTTCTAGATGATAAGAATCTGTTGACTTTTAAAGTTATTCTATTAGCTACAGAGTGGTACTAAGAAAAACATTTCACTTTTATTTGATTAGGAATATATTTAGCTCATGCTCAGTGATATACACACTTGCTCTAAGGTATTCATCTAGTTGAAATTGGCCCCTTGTGAGCCATGGTCTGTAGATAAGCTACAGATCTAGAGACAGAGGGCAATTGTGATTCTCCAAGGAAATATCAACCTTGGTTATTGGCAGCAGACTGCTTGATCAGGCATTTCTGTGCAGCCTTGGTCCACAGAGTAAAAACCTTGTCTTTGACTAGTCCAGTTGCAAAATAGAAGAATTAAGTGTCTGATCGTAATGATTAAGGATTTAGAAGGTGAGCAGGTGGCCTTCACAAGGACTTTCAGTCTCATAGAAATAAAGATACTGCAGACCATCTGTAATTGCTCTTACATCTTTCGGTAGCTCATATACTGAGGTGTATGCAATGCTTCTGTTCATAATAAAGACTAAACTGAAGACTGGGGAAATGAATGAATCACATGCATGGCAACAAAAGATTACTTCAGCATGTTAACATCTGTGGAGAGAATAAAGCTAGAAAAGTGTGCAGTTAGAAATGGGGTGAGGGGAGTAATGAAAGAGGCTGAAGAGTACCGTCTGCCCTGTCCACCACTTTAGTGCTTAGAGCTGAGAGTCAGGGCTGGAGGCCAAGCTGTGAGTGATTGCTTATTCCACCACTGGCACAGAAATGCAGAAAGTGATGCAGAGATGCTCAATAGGAATAGCTCCTCAGAAAGTTCCTTGATACTTTTTGAAATCAGTTTGTAAAATGTCACAACTTAGACTTGAGAGCCAGTACTCAAGGTTACTAAGCTTATTAAAGCCAAAAGAAGAAATGGCAGAGCCAAGGCAACGCATTTGCCTCAAGTGTTATATTTCTGCTTTTTCACTTTGCAGCACCATAAATGCATCTGAGTCATAAATCCTGTCTTGTCTTCAGCATAATGAACATTTTGCCTGAAAATGTAAATTAAGACAATACAACAGTGCATTTATTATGGGTGTTTACAGAATGGAAGCCCTTTTAGGGGGAGTGTGAGGGGATGTGTAAGTGAGAGAGTCAAAGAGGTTTTAATTTCTGCAGAAGTTCTTAGGCTGTGTAATCTGGCTTTTGCAATTTACTCACAGCAATTGTCCGAGTGCCTCTTTGGTCCATGCATTGCAGAGCTGATTCCCATGCAAGTGGGATGCTTGTTCATGAAATCCTACAAATAGAAATGTATGAGCTGCTCTGAATAGGTGTGTTGGGTTTTTTTGTTTATATCAGTTTAGAGCTTGTTGAACTAATCAAGTTTTCTATCATGTTGTGAGACCTATCCCTCTGTGGGTCTATTCACTCTGTCACTTGTGGAAAGGCAGAAACAATGGTAGAGTTTTCTCTGCTCCCCATACAGAGGAATGGCAGTGGGCCTGAGCTCTGTTTAGCCTGAGCTCAGTTTTGCCTGCTTCTTTTCATGCTGCCTCCTTCCTGCTTGACTGTCCCCATTTCAGGCCATATGTCATATCATTAGCATTGTACTGACTGTAATGTGGCAGTTCATGCCTGTCAGATCTGTGGTTGTAGGCTCTTTGCAGGCTCGATATCCATCATCTTTACAATGCATACCCTTGGGTCATATTTTCTTCACATCTATCAAATTTAGGCTTTATTCATATTTTGTAAAAAATGGGTGCTGAGATGTTGATGATTTGGTCTCAGGATACAAAGCTTAAGATGAAGGCCTAAAATGTTGTTCTGGTCATGATCTAGACTTTGTGTTCCTTTCTACTTATGGAGTTGTATTTCTTATTTAAACCCACAGGATTGCTTTTTGTCCATGATCTGGACAGCTGTGTTAGTGTCTCTTAATTTAGTTTGTATGTTATGTAATCACAGTTACACACCTAATTTTTTTATATGAAATCCCCAATTTTGGAACCATAATATTTAAATTACTAGTTCATTTCATTTGCTGGAACATGATTGCAGATGCTGTAGCTTGAAGGCATTGAATTGTGCAGTTGTGAAATGATTTTCAGCTGACTTTAATCTTACTCTGTGGTAACTTCAGAAGGGCTTGATGAACAGTCCTTTATCCTTATACTGGATTAAGTAGTGCTTCTTATGTTCTGTGGATTAGGGCTGAGGATTCCCTGCCACCCTCAATCTTAACAAGGAATAAAATTACGAGTCTCCCATATTGCACAGAAGATTCTTGATGTTTGAACCATAATTTGGAAAACCACTGGTAGGAAGTTACTGTGTTTCAATTCACATTGATCCTGCTTTATTTCTTAAAATAAAAGCATTCCCACACTCTCATTTCAATCAATGTCTCCTTGTGATGCAGTTAAATGTGAGTAAAAATAAATGGGTAGTTTAAGTATCAAGTTTTAATACCTTTTTTTTTTGAAGAAAAAGGTGTGGGGTGGGAGTTTGTTTGTTTGTTTTTTGTCTACAACAGACTCATGTTTTGAGTCTTACATAAAGCTTTTCTACCAAGTGTCACAGTAAGTCAGAGAACTCAGAGTACCTGGCATGCATAAGAATTCACTGAGACTATGCCTTAGCTTCCCAGATAAAATTGCACAAGCCCATAAGGAATGGGAGAACTGTATGGTTAATGTTTGCTCAGAATAACAAGCACTCAAAAATTATATGCACAGTTGCTAAGTTTTAATATTTAAAACTGTTTGTCATTATATAGTTTACTGGATATATTGAAGAAGCAACTGTCTTTCATACAAACCTTACAGCTCCACTCTGAATTGAATAACGGCAAGAAAAGGAGGTTAAGATGGAAAAGTAAATAGAGAGGAAAGGTCAAGAAATAGAGATTAGGAGGTGACAAGAAAGAAGGTTGTGATGAGTGAAGAGGAGGACATAGGGATTAAAAACAGGAGGAAAATGTGATACAGTGGATTAGGATAGTTTGAATGTCACAGACCATCTTCATCACCACCCACCCTTCCTCCCCAAACCCCTCCCCTCCCCCCAAAAACCCTCACAACACCAAAAACCACAAAGAAAACCCACCACCACCAAAAAACTGCACAAAAACAACCCCCCCAAAAAACCCAAAGCAAACCCCAAACAAAAACCAAAACAAACACAGAACAATTATGACAATAAGCTCATTATTTATCAGTCTTCACTGTGATTTCTTGCATCCAGGCAAACAGAACTCTGCAAGTATATCTTTGAAAACTTATTTTCAGTAAGCATTCCCCCAGACAACATTTACAACTTCTAGCTTAAGTTGTTATGAATATTTTTTAGTAACTTTTCCAATTTAGGCCAGGGGAAAAGCACAAATGCAGCAGGTCTCCATTTAATTCCAATTGTTAACTTCTGGTTTTGTAAACTAAAGCATGATTTCTGCATGCATCAAACTTGCTTACTTACAGTACTTGATGAAACAAACGGATTTACACTCGTAGGATATATAACCTGTGTGATTCTGTTAGGGAAATAGGCATACACATACATAAACATTGTCTTTTAAAAGAACAGTTATATATAATAATTAAATATTGCATATTTACATACATTAAAATTATGTTAATATACTTTAAAAATTATTTTGTTAACTAATGTAATTGAAGAGGTACACCAATGTTATGTGGATCAATGCTTACACAGAAAGTGGTTGCAAATAACAAGGAAATGTGTATGGTTAGTTAGGCCACACCTTGAGTCCTGTGTCCAGTTCTGGGCCCCTCAGTTTAAGAAGGACATCGAGACACTTGAACGTGTCCAGAGAAGGGCAACAAGGCTGGTGAGAGGCCTTGAGCACAGCCCTGTGAGGAGAGGCTGAGGGAGCTGGGGTTGCTTAGCCTGGAGAAGAGGAGGCTCAGGGGTGACCTCATTGCTCTCTACAACTACCCGAAAGGTGGTTGTAGCCAGGAAGGGGTTGGTCTCTTCTCTCTAGCAACCAGCACCAGAACAAGAGGTCTCAAGCTGTGCCAGGGGAGGTTTAGGCTCGAGGTGAGGAGAAAGTTATTCACAGAGAGTCATTTGTCATTGGAATGTGCTGCCCAGGGAGGTGGTGGAGTCACCATCCCTGGAGGTGTTCAAGAGGGGATTGGACATGGCACTTGGTGCCATGGTCTAGTCATGAGATCTGTGGTGACAGGTTGGACTCAATGATCTTTGAGGTCTCTTTCAACCTTGGTGATACTGTGATTACTGTTGGCAAATGCTGCATTTTTAACAGTGATTGCTGCACAAACTCCTGAAAGTTGTTTTAGACTTACTACATTAATTTTCTTCATGTCCACACAAATTGAGAGTGTCAGCAGTCTTTACACTACCAACAAATTGATTTTCCTAGTCAAGAGAAATGCAGTATCTAATGGTAGAATGGTAGTAAGCATCATTGTTGTTAGCTTTTAAAACCTAACTTCCTGGTACATCATCCCAAATAGTCCAAAAACCTCTTCAGAACAAGGCTGCTTGAAAAGTTGTCTAGTTTCTTTCCCCCTGTTTAGCACTTCATACTTTTTAAAGGTGAGGAAAAATACCCACAAAGCATTATGCCTGTCTGTTTAGTTGTTTCTAAGTCTTTATGAACTGTTGAGGCACTTATTGTCAGTGGGAGAAATTCCAAGTGTGTATGTAGTTTGAGAAACTCATGATTAAATCCCTTACATGGAAGCCATTCTGGAAAGGTTAATTAAAACCTCTCAAGAACACAAGGAGAATGTCCTGTCTTCATACTATTTTTTTTCCACTGAGCTCCTGCAGTCTCCTTCTCAATTTTTATTTTGTAGTGTCGTTCATTATCTGGTAAAAGCCTCAACTGTTCTCCTGCCCACTAGATCTGTGTCCCAGCTATGTTCAGTTTCCCCTGGATCCATAGACATGATTTCCCTGGTCAGGAATGTAAATTTTTATATCACATATATGGTTTATTTTTTTGGGGGGGGGGAAGTGGTGTATAAATTCCTGCACAAATTCACATTTTTCACTTCTTCATTTGGGTTTTGTGGGTTTTGTTTTCTCTTTTCATTTGTGTGGGCAATTTACACAGAGTACAATCCTCTTAGGAAAGCTCTTAGGAAAGCTTTAATTCAGAAGATGATTTAGCTGTTACAGCATTTCTGGGGGATGCTGTAAAATTTGTCAGTGTAATGAAAAGCTCTAATATATTGAATATGATGAGAGGGCAATATATGAAGCCTGCCCTATTTTATTTTCTTTTTTGGCCCAGTGACATGCTATTTTGGTTTTCTTATCATTCATAAGAGCGGGGAAAAAGAGAAAATATTTTACATGAAGATAGGCTGTTGTAAACTTCAAGTAGAAAATAAAATCCATTAATATATTGTAGGTGGCATGTTGTGCCTAAGACAGTCTCCTGGAAAGCGATCATGAAGGATGTTGTTATATAATGCCTGAAGTAGAATCTCTTAAAAATAATAGTTTGCTTAAAAGGGAAAGAAGAAGAGAGGGAATAGTCTCTTCAGATTGATGTCTGCACAGATGTCTCCCTGAGTGATTCACAGAGTGCAGTCTTTTTCACAGTGCAGGGGGGAGCGTGGGGCTGTGTGGTGCAGGCTGGTGGAGGAATGAGAGGACACAGTCTCAAGCTGCTCCAGGGGAGGTTTGGGCTGGATGTTAGGAAGAAATTCTTCACAGAAAGTGTGATTAGCCCTTGGAATGGGCTGCCCAGGGAGGTGGTAGAGTCACCATCCATGGAAGTGTTTAAAATAAGACTGGATGAGGCACTTGATGTCATGGTTTATTTGATTAGATGGTGTTGGGTTGGACTTGATCATCTTGAAGGTCTTTTCCAGCCTGGTTAGTTCCATGATTCTGTGGTCTAATTGTGGCTCAAGAGGCAGTATCTGTGTCCTTTCTTGCCCTCAGATCTCAGCACTGTGAGGTTATAAGGATCATAGGCATCACACCCTGTAGTGTTGAAGTCAACAACAGTTTTGTTACTGACTGAAGTGACTTTTGTCTTAGGTCAAAATGACCTCTTTCCTTTGCATTTTGCTTCCCAAATCCCTGTTCTTAGAACCAAAGGTGCTGCATGTGGAACACTTTATATACTTTAGCCACTTCTTGGGCATGTAGCTACACACACATATACAAATACATGTGCATATGGGCTTCTCTTCTATCGATTTCTGACTGAAAAGGTAGATTTGTATAACATACCAAACCATTGTTCTGGATGGTCACTTGTAGTATATATTTACCAAAATGCAAAACCCCGAGCATTTTAGACACTTTGTTTTCAGCTCTGACCATATTACCACTGGGTGGTTTATTTGGCCTGCTTGCTTCTGTAATTAATTAGTTTTAACTCTCACAAAACCCTCACAATTCACATGGTGTGACAGCGTTAAAAAAAGTCATGATATTAGTCTGCATGATAATCCCCTGTTCTGACAATCTTCACACTGCTGAGTTGTAAATATGCTTACTCCTTCTATATTTACCTGTATTTCTGTTCAAATATTTATTCACAGCTGCATAAAAAACACAGTTTGATTTGTACCTAACTGTAGTAACTGATTTTCATTATTTATGGAAGTCATTGTGAGAACTATAGCAACAACTTCAACCTGTAGCAGCAGCATCAACCACAGCAATAAAATGATTAACTCACTCACTTAAAACAAGTCAATGGCCAGGGCATTAACTTCTAATATATCAGGAATTATTTGCACTTCTATATGGTCACATTTCTGCAATTCTATTACTTTCTGTTCTTGTTGTATTATGAGCTCTAATTATTTTAGTAGTATATTTTTATGTTAAATGACTGATTTTAGGTAAATTAGGATGTCTGTCAGATGTGTTCTAATATGTTTGCAGAGCTATGAAGTAACTATGGGCTAGGGTGGAAAAGCATTGTCCGTGTAGGCAGGCAAACGAGCCTGCCAAATGTCTATATATCATAAATGTCTTCAATGTACAGACATAAAAGCAGAATGAAGACACAGCCATTAAAAAGGCAGTAATTTTTGAGTATCACATAATTTAGACACTTTAAGTTATTGAAATGTCAGTAGTTTATTGTACCTAATTCATTAATACAATCATTTGGGATTCACTTATGTCTCTCGCTGTGCCCCAAAACAGAGGCTAAAAGTCTGTTTAAAATGCACAGACTCAGCTTCAGCAGTAAAAGTCCAAAATGCTTCTCAAAGTATGGAGAGGCAAAAAATTACAACTTTGCTGTAGTCCTTATAGGTAATGTGTTCTTGTTTGATTGTTCATGTATTAAAGCAGGACAGAGAGATCTGGTAAAGACCAAGTGAGTTTGGTTCCCAGTTACTTGTCCATTTGCCATGTTAGGTGACATCTGTATAGGGAAGATAGCCTATTGCTTGGGCCTCTAAGCAGGACTGCAAAAAAACCCCCAAACATAATTCTGACAAATACCATGCTACTGCTTTCACACTTCAGGGAAAAAAAAAAAAAATCTTTTATGTGCTGAATTGGCTTTTATTAGTTTGCAGGTCCTGTTATGTTTCTTTCCTACCCAGGAGCACTTATAATGTGTTTAAGCAGTCAAAAAACAATCCTAAGGTGTAGTGTGAATAAAAGGGGGCACCACAGAGAGGTGGAGACGAAAGAATCCACTTGATTGTAGTACATGGAAAACTGTGACAAAATACCTTGTGTGAAACGTGAGACAGTGATACACATAAAGAGTTTTTACTTCTTTTTATAGCTGCTTTTTTAATATTTTTTTTTTAAATTCTCACTTTTTGTTATCTTTTTTTCCCCTAATCAGGACAGAATTTTACCCTAAGGCAGTTAGGAGTTTGTGAACCAGCAACTCGTCGAGGACTGGCATTTTGTGCGGAAATGGGGCTCCCCCACAGAGGTTACTCTATCAGTGCAGGGTCAGATGCTGATACTGAAAATGAAGGAGTGATGTCTCCAGAGCATGCCATGAGACTTTGGGGCAGGGGGGTCAAATCAGGGCGCAGTTCCTGTCTGTCAAGCCGTTCCAACTCAGCCCTCACTCTGACTGATACCGAACATGAAAACAAGTCCGACAGTGAAAATGGTAAGTTCTTACACATATGCTTGTATATAAATCAATGTCTTATTTGCTGGTTTGGTTGACACTTGATGATTTTAAATCTTTAAAGGATTAAAGGAATGGCGTAACTTCCCTACCCGCTCCCCTTCCTCCCCCCGCACCCCAAGAAGTCAATATTCAGTATCAGCCCTAACTAATGCAAGCTTTGGGTGTGATGTTTTAGCTGTGATTTTGAAAGGGTTTAGTCACAGAAAAGATTAGTTCTGTTTTATCTCAGGACACGTCACCTGTTACTATTTGGGGACCAGCTAAGTGGTGATAAAGTTGATCCCCAAGACCAACTTGCAATCAAAGGTTTCTGTGTAAACCCTTCTTCAAGACATCTTGGATAAGTAGCAGAATCTTAGAACGGATGAATGAAAATTAAGAATGGTTTATTAAAACAAATTCAATTGTGCTTTAAACTTCCTAGTTGATTAGAGCAATTGGAATTGTTGGGAAGATGGACATGTGGCCTTTGATGTGCCTGGGGGACTGGATTACTGTGCAATTAAAATCTGAAGAAAAAAGGAAAGTCTAAACAGCAGCTCTGTAGGATGCTTGGTATGACCATTGTATATCAAGGCTCAGTGTTTAAATTAAGAGATTACTACAGTTGACTGATTCATTTTTAAAGCTTTTCAAAAATTTTAACCTCCACTTAAGGGTGTGAGCTGAACCTAATGTAGTGGTGAAGGCTAACTGCACAGATCTTCAAAAACATTTTATCTTTAACGTTTTTACTTACAGAAGATTTTCAACTTTACCAGCATTAAAATGATTGTTCTATTACCTTCATAACTTTCTATATGCCAGATTCAAAAGAGGGATAAAGAAAAATGAATAAAATTTTAAATGAGGGATGGCTCTTGCCTGCATATCTACATGTAATTTTATTAATTTAGTAACCTGTGTGCTCAACTGTGTAAAAGAGCAATTTAATTTCTGTCTTTTGGCAACAGCTGTAACACATTGTGAAACAGCAATGTAATTGTGGTAGATATGTAGGTATGGTATTGCTTTTAACAACAACAACAAATAATATTCAGTCATACCTGTTTATCCTTTTAACTTCAGTTTGAGAAGACAAAACCAGTTATATTATGTCTTGTCTTTCCCCTGGTGGCTGGTTCTGACTGAAGATGCCTGTGCAAGACAGCTGTCTCAGATGGGATCCTCCTTTTTGTGTTGGTCTTAATGCTGAATGATATCTGAGGACACAGCTGTCAGTGTTTGCAGGTGTCTTGACCCATGCTGGGAAAACTTGTTTTGAGTTGTAGTGCGAGTTTTGGAAGAGAAGGACAGGAGTACTTACCTACCTCCTTTTGGTAGTGGAGTTTCTGTTGGACCACCTAGAGATTTGAGCAGTGAAGTAAACTAAAACAAAAGTTTGAGCATTAGGATGATTTTCCTTTTGAAAGGTCTATGCTGAAATAGATTCTCTTGAGCCTTTTGTAAAACCTGAGGTTAATGACCTTCAAAATACATCTCTCTATATACATGCATGCACACAGAGTGTTTCTTTAGAGAGTCATATCTTTATGTTACCAAATAGGTGACTGCTACAGAAGTGCAGTCGTTTTGGTATGCTTTTTATAACCTTTATCTTTACAAATGCCTGATTACCATGTACCAAAATGTCCTCCATGAGTTTAAAGTTAGATTATATTTTTTTTTCCATGTGTGAGATGACTGTGAATATATTAGAAAAGTCATTATTCTGCAGTGATTAAAATTATGCAAAGAACATCTGATGCTTGACTCAACTTCAAAGAAGAGTTTAGTCGCTGAAAAGGATTACTGTTGATTTATTTATTGATAGGGAGACCAGCAGTCCAACTTTAGAAGGTACTGGGACTGCTGTGAGGCTAATGAAATTTTGATGGCTTGAGAGTCCCCTAGGGTTATGAAACATGTAACTTGGACCGTGTCATGGGTCACCATTTCAGTGAAGATTTTACAGAAGTGGTGCAAAGCCTAATCTTCTTCGGTATTTTTCTCTGGATTTTTGCATTCACTGAACATGGAAGACTTGGCTGAGAGACAGTTTTATACACATAGTTGGATCTCAGTATGTTAAATGTTCAGAGTAGAACAGAAAATATAGTTTAAAAGCCAGGCAAGCTGTATCATCCTGGCAGGCCCAGGCGCTCTTATCGAAGGACCAAACTGCAGTTGAGAGATTTGTTAATTTACAGCCTGAAGTTTATAGTTGTGCCTGTATACTGTTAAAATCTGAATCTGGTGAGACTTTCAAACCAGAGTTAGTTAAAATGAATCCTTGGTACTCTACTCCCTTTGCCTGGTGTGTGAAAGCTTCTTGTCTGATTTTTGATGGAACAATTTCACAGGGAAATGCATTTCTATGGAGATTGTTTACCTCTAAGGTAGATAAGGAGCAACAGATTATGATGAGCAAAACACAACATCAGATCATACTATCATCACCTTAAGGCTTCAGTTCTTGAGTGATCCCACTCTTCAGCCAGTAACACTATTCACTGTTTAAATAATCTGTTGCCATGAGCAGACTTTATTGGATTCAGTGGGACCATTCGTGATGAACTGTGACTTACCCTACAGGCTTATGAACTCCAAATTAACCATTTGTTAAATTTACTTGAGGTTTTCATTTTCACATTAGGCAAGAAGCGTGGGATCAAAACACCAATTCCTTTCCTATTCTTCCAGCTGTTATGTGTATTTGATCTTCTGAAATGGTTCTGGATTGTGTATCCTTCAGGAAGGCAAAACTCAAGGCTCTGTGGCATAGCTACAATGAATAAGTGGAAATAATTTGTTGAAGATGATGCTTATTTGTTGAAGTCTTATCATCATGCTTCTAGGATCCTACAAAAGCAACCCAAATTTGTGAATAATACTGGCAGGGGTAGAGGTTTCTTTAAACAGATAACATTGCACAGGATTAAGTTGCAAATTTTTACATATAAGAAGCTATGAATGCAAACAGAACTTTTTAATCTTTTTTTTTTTTTTTAATCTATGTTAAAGAAAACCCCAGCATCAGAACTGTTTATTAAACAGAGTCCATGTACGTATTCTTACATCAAAGTTTTAGGTTACTGCTCTGTGAATCATTCTGAAGAGGAATATTTTTCTTTGAGCTCATTCAAGTTCCACGTAATGACTCCTGGCATCGTATTCTGAGAGATTTGTCATGTCAGTCTCCCTGGAGGAGGACCTGCATCTGTTAATCTGGGCAACCTACCAGAGTTACTTAACAGTATGATGTATCAATTGGAGCACAATGAGCATGCATGTGCTTCTTCAGGCTTTCTTCTCCATTCCCCTTGCAAGTTATTTCATAGGTTATTTCATCAAGACACTTTTGGTAGTAATTGCACTAGGAGCTGTGGCTTTGAAATACAAGCAGCTTCTTTTTCACATCCTTGCCAGTAACATTTGTTTTTAAGCTATTCTAAGATTCCTAATGATTGTCTTTGAAACTTGATAAATATGCCAGCAGAATATGAGCTAGAAGTTGTAGTTACGTAGTTGCTTAGAGGGTAAATATTTTTTTTAAGGTATCTTAGAATCCACTTATTTAAATTATTTTTAGGTCCACTGAACTTCTCTTGGCGCTCTGGATATGTGTGTCACATAGCTGATTTTGCCCACAGTCACAAAGACTAATTGGGTGTACAGAAAATATTCTGATGCTGTTAGAATATGGAGCTTATTTTCCTTTTTAGTGGAAGTATTGCACTGATAGGGATTTGTTAGAAGACCGGAGGAGATCGGGGCGTAACAAAACAAAAAGAAAAGGAGAGAGGAATGTGACAGCCTCAAGGCAGTTGTTCTGAACTGGTTAAATTATTGGAAACTCAGACCTATTTTTCCTAGGTACAGAAAAGTAGATCCTGCAGGTAGAGTGTTCATTGATGACGATTTCCATAAAGAGAATATAGAGATTTATCAGCTGTAAGGGCACCTGCTTGCTTCCTCTACAACTTCAGTTTCTGAAGATAGTATTCCTGTGAGCCTAGTATTCTCTTGTCCTTCCAGAATGGTGCATTTGCTGGCATTCAGATCGTTGAAAACCAAGAAATGCATTGGTAAGAATCTTGTCAAGGCATTTTAAATCTGTTCTCTCTAACCCAGTACTTATATACCAGAACTCTGCATTCTTAAATAAAGCACATCATTCAGGAGTAGTGTTGCACTCTTTCACCTCTTTGTCATCTTTCTTCATGATAAGGCAAAACTTCACTTAGATGAACTCTACTGAACAGGAGCTGCTTGGTACCTGCTAGCCAAATGCTGAGCCTACTGATCACAATCAGCCATATAGTTGATGACTTGATATTCGTCTTACTGTCATACCAGCATTTACAGCTTCTTCACTCTTTCCTACGGTATTCCATCCAGCAATTATATACTTCTCATTAAGCATGTCAATATCTCTTAAATCCTGCTTTGCCACTGAGAACTTTATGACCAGGAAATCGGTCTCTGAAATATTTTATACCTAAACAGACATAGAATTTTTTCTTTGGTTACAGAAACATGGAACAGAAATCCATACACCAAAGTAGTCATCCCTGGTTTTCTGCAATATTATCGCAAGTTTTCTCTAGTTATGTCAGCTTCTGTTATGTTTGTAGCTTTGTGACTATATTCAGTACATTTTCTTAGCATTCACTGTTAATGTAATGGAAAATAATGTTGATAATTCAGTTGGCTAGTGGTAGCCAAAGAGGGAACAGCTGTGTTGACTTTTTTACAGTAACCTTTTGTGATCTCCTGGCCTTCAGAAGTTTGCGTTGGGGACAAGTGTGAGATTCCAAAGAGCCATCTTAATGATATTTTTGTGATGGGAGTCTGTTATAGAACATCAGGCCAGAAGATGAAGCTCTTTGGAAACAGCCAAATTTTCTGATGCACAGGAACCATAGGCTTAACAACAGCTGATGGTAATAAAATTAGAATTGAGGTCTGCAAGGAAAAATAATCTAAGATGAAAATATTAGAGAATTCACTCTTAGTTGCTAAGTGTATAAATCCTTCTGAAGTTAAGGAGTAGTGAAGGAGGTATTTAAAGACCAACTGTTACAGCTCCAGCTTTCTCCAGAGATCTGAACTTCAAGGAAGAATTGTACAGAAAATTGAAGGAAGGCCAAATTTCTGAGGAGCTCACAAAGATGGAACTGGGGGATTTGTCCAGTCATACAAATAAAATTGAGACATAATCAGTAAAAAAGGGAAGAGCTGTACAGAACAATTCATGAATGCTAAGAAAAGGGAAAAGAGGGAAGAGATTTATTGCTAAACAGTGAAGGCAGACTGGTAATATATTGCTGATATGTTTTCTTCTGCTTGTTTTTGTTTTAGCATTTGCTACTTGAGTAACTGATCACAGAGTTAACATTTGTACTATTAAATAAAGGATTAGAGGTTACTTAGGTAAATAAAATTTGTCCTGCATGTATAGAGTGTCTGCAGCCTCTGGGCTTTTTATGACTCATGTCTGAGAAATTATTGATGATGGATATGCTTCTGGAAGGCAAAACGAAACAAACAGGACAACTTCAGAAGGGACAAAGAGAAGGAGGAGGAATCTACCTAATGTAAGACAAGGAAAAAAAATAAAATTAAAAAAAACACAAACAAACAAACAAACAAAAAACCCAAAACACCAAACCAACAAAGGTTTCTGTTTTGTAGCAGTAAGTGTGTGTTTGTACCAAATGAGTCTTACCAAGATAGTGCAGGGTACTCCTTGCATTTTTTGAAGGTATGGCAAACTTTATGTTCTAAAAAGCCATCCAGAACCTTCCTTCATTGACATCACCTTTCAAGGAATCACAGAGGTGCCTTACAGTGACATTGATCATCTCTGCCAGCACCTGTGGATGCTTCCTGTTTGGTCCCCTGGAGCCCAGCATGTGTAAGCAGTGCCTATCATCTCAGTGTTCCTCTGCACTTAGCAGGACTTCTCAGTTGTAGTTAAGCTGTGGCTTCCCTATCCACCGTTGTGCGTGCCTGGGAAACATTTCTCTATTCCTTATCCCTTCTGGGCAGCCATCAGCTGAAGGTCATAGTGGTTATTTATCAGCAGTGTTTTCTGTAGTATGTAAGAGGTTCTTCCACAACCTTATAATTTGTTTTTTTATACAGTGCCACTGAAATCCTACTACTGCACTGAGCAGCACTAACACAGAAATACTGTGCCTCTGTGATTGGTTTGGGAACTGTATTTTGAGGAAAATTCCAGCCAACTGGAGGTTTAGAGAAAGATTAACAAGAATAATTAGAAGTTTTAATCACACAACACTAGAAGAGATTGGGAGGGTTCAAACTGTGCTAAACATGTACTGCCTAGCTGCTGCTGCAGTTACAGAAGCTGTGTATAGCAAATAGGACCAGAATCAGACAATGCAAATAGCAGGAAGTAAAAGTTAGCTCAGATGATGGCATTCCAGGATTAACTCAGTAAAAAAGATTGCTGGGGACCATGCAAATCACAGAATCATGGAATGCATTGGGTTGGAAAAGACCTTTAAAGGTCATCTGGTCCAATCACCCAGCAGCAATCAGGGACATCCCCAACCGGATCAGGTTTGTCAGAGCCCCATCAAGCCTGACCTTTAATGTCTTCAAGGATGGGGCTTCCACCACCTCCCTGAGGAACCTTTTCCAGTGTTCCACCACCCTCACAGTAAAGAACTTCTTTCTAATGTCCAATCTAAATCTAATGTCCTCTAGTGTAAAACCATTGCCCCTTGCAGAGTGCTATAAGCCTTTGTAAATACTCTGCAGTTTTCTCATAGGTCCCCTTGGGGTACTGAAAGGTCAGCTGCTGGACCCACTCCATCAGGTCCATGTTTTCATGTGTTGGGGGCCCCAAATCTGGACACAGTACTCTAGGTGAGGTCTCACCAGAGCAGAGTAGAAGTAGAGTGGCAGAACCACCACTCATGTTCTGCTGGCTACACTTCTTTTGATGAAGCCCAGGGTGCTATTTGCCTTCTGGGCTGCAAGTGCACCTTGAATCGTTAATCGTCTATCATTGTGGCAGTTCGGGCTGGGTGCCTCTCACTACTGCTGCTGCCATACAGGGTCCACCTCTGGTGCCCCAGGTGTCCAGCCCAGTGGGTGGACACAGGGGTTTGGAACATAAGCCCTATGAGGAGAGGCTGAGGGAGCTGGGGTTGCTTAGCCTGGAGAGGAGGAGACTCAGGGGTGACCTTATTACTCTCTACAACTACCTGAAGGGAGGTTGTAGACAGACGGATGTTGGTCTCTTCTCCCAGGCAAGCAGTACCAGAACAAGAGGACACAGTCTCAGGCTGTGCCAGGGGAGGTTCAGGCTGGATGTTAGAAAAAAGTTCTATACAGAGAGAGTGATTGCACATTGGAATGGGCTGCCTGGGGAGGTGGTGGAGTCGCCATCACTGGAGGTTTTTAGGAGAAGACTTGATGGGGTGCTTGGTGCCGTGGGTTAGTTGTTTGGGCGGTGTTGGATTGGTTGATGGGTTGGACGGGATGATCTTGAAGGTCTCTTCCAACCTGGTTTATTCTATGTATTCTATGTATTTCATACCCATAATGTCCTGCTCCCTATAAATCCATCTGCAAGGTCTCACACTTCCTCTTTCTTCCTTTGCTGTTCCTGTGGGAGATGCTCCCTATCTGATAGTGGAAAGGGAGTTATCTCAAGTCCTCTTGGGCCTGTCTAGGCCTAATGCCAGGAGGAGAAAGGGGAAGGACAATCTCAGATCTGGCCAGCTGAGATTAGCCTAACAGTGGAGCGGGGGAAGAGCAAGCCCTGGGGGTTTTGGGTGTACCCTCAGGTGGGGAGAAGGGGAGTGCTGGGAGGCTTCTGGGTATGCTTTGGGATCTCCTTTGTCACTGCACTTGTTCCTTTCTGTAAAACACTCACTACTTTTTCACTTAAACTTTCCATCACTTCTGCAATCCATTTGTTTGAGTCTCATTTTTCTGCCCTGGTGGGAGGCAAGGGAGGATCTGCCTCAAACTGAGACAACCATACATTCCAAAACAATTCTGAAATGTTGGTGTAGTTCCTGTTGAAGCTGGTTTGTGGGAGAAGATGGACCCAAAAAATTCTTCATTTCCCTTTTGGTTTTGTTTTCTGTGAGCCAGTTATTCAATCCAAAAGCCTGATGACAAAAAATGAGGGCTATAAAAATGGTCTGTAATTCACTATAATTTTTATATTTGTCTTGTGGGGTTTTTTTAATGCTAACTGAAGTATAAAGATACTGCTGTTCAGTCCCCCTAAACAAAAGATATTCTTCTGGATGTACCTGAATAAGAAAACTTTATAGAGCAACTTTTTTTTCATTTATGTTTTAATTTTGAGGCTGCCATGAAAGTAAAGCCTGCTTTCCACATCTGATGATCTCTGCTGTTTTGATTTGAAATGTGGTTTTGATGTCCTTGAAAAATCACACTGGCACCAGTAAATAGTTTTAATTACTGTATTACCAACAGATTTGCTGAATCAGGTTTATTGACGTAATTATCACTTGAATAACAAGGGAAAAAACCAACCATCTGTCAGAACTGTGAGACTGTTTGGCTTGTTGTTATTTGAAAGTGTGTTTCTCAGCCCTAAGTTTCTTCATTGCATAGAATCCTATAATGGTTTGAGTTGGAAGGGACCTTCAAGATCATTTAGCTCCAACCCCAATGCCATTAGCAGGGACACCTTTTATTAGACCAGGTTGCTCAAGGCCCTGTCCAACCTGACTTTGAATGCTTCTGGGACTGGAGCCTCCACAACTTCTGGGCAACCTGCTCCAGTGCCTCACCACCCTCATGGGGAAGAATTTCCTCTTCATGTCTAATCTAAATTGAGCTGCTTCTACTTTGAAGCCATTACCCCTCATCCTATCACAACATGCCTTTGTAGAAAGTCCCTCTGCGCTCCTCTGTGGCCCTGCTGAAATACTGAAAAGCTGCTGAAAGGTCTCCCCAAAGGCTTCTGTCCTCCAGGCTGAGCAACACTGACTCTCTCAGCCTGTCTTCAAAGGAGAGCCCTCACATCATCTTCATGGCCTGTGCTGGCCTTGCATGGGAATTTGCAAAATACTTACCAATACCATAACTTCTAATTTAATTCTTTTTTTACAATTGTGCACCCACAGAATCATTAGGAAAGATAAGGGAGAACAATTAAATGAATTATGGATTTAATTATGAGTATGTAAATGGCTACAGGCATTTCTTTCACGTCTCCTGTAACAGCATCCATCCTGTAAGAGCATTCATAATAAACAACAGTTTTGGAGTTTGAAGGTTCTGTGCAGCTGCTGCACCAGGGTTGTGCTTCTGCTGGTGAATCCTTCCCTGGGGGACAGTGGCTGCTGACTAGGTATGTTTGAGACAAAATGTGTCTAGTATTCACAAGAGAAAAAAAAGCAACTGAACTGGGAAATCCTGGTTTCAGATTGTCAGGCTACAGTAGAGATTGACAACAGGCTGATTTATTTGCATTGCTTTTTGTCTTTTGTGATGAAATAGCCATATGCACACATTTATGCATCTGTGTTTTGCGTATATATGGCTATCCTTACAGGGCCTTTTCTTACACAGTTTTATTGCACAGCTTATGCAGAGTTTTCTGACAGATTAACAGGCAGGGCTGAAGAACGGTTTCTTCTTCAAATCTGAAACATTTCCGTAGCAAATACGTATACATGCATAGGCAAAGCAAAGCTATTCTGGTGTTACACACTCTGCCATTGACCTACGGTATGCTGGAGGAAGAACCTGATTTCCCCCCTGCCCCCCTCCAAATCACTGGGGTTTTATAAACATAATAATTCTGTAAACTGCTTTGTAGTTCCAAATGAAGTGTTTTGTATAATTGCTAATGAGTAATGCTATGAAATCTCAATCTGCACCTGTGGCAGACAGTCCGAAGAACTTGGGTTGCTTTGTCTCTGAAAAACTTCAATTTCTTTTTGTGGTGAGTTTCACTGAGCAAAACTGTGTTGGTCACCCAGGCAGTTTGCAGGAAAACAGCTGAAATTAGATGTCTTAAGATGCTTTTTGGCAAAAGTTAGGTCTTGGAGGAGGTTTCAGAGTTGTTTTTTCTGCCTGGTGTTGAAGGTGGATGTTAAATGTAATCAAGGTAGTTTACAATCTTTGAAGTTCTTCTTGAATAATCAAAGTTTCCAAGATGCCTAGGTCAAAAAGGCTTTGAAAGGAATGGTCTCTATCCTCACTATTTGGTTAGATGAGTAGTATCAAGTCTCCTCCCAGGTAGAGTTAATAAACAGAAATGTTCAAGCGGCTAAGTTCTTCATTGTGTGATTGATGTATGCTCTACAAGGAGATTTATTTAAAATTGCTTAAAAGCTGCACTTGGTGGGGAATTCTGCTGCCTGCTCCCTTAACTACTTCAGCTGCCTAGAACATAGGATGTCTTTTTCATTAACTGTCTTTGTTGCTTGCTTGTTCACTTGCTTTCAGTGGAGTTCTGTTATATTGTTTTGTAAACTCAATATTGCTGGGTCCTGGCTGCTTATTGCAATTGAGATGAGATTAGTTGCTTTTGTTAATAGGCCCCAGACTTTAAATTTATAGGGACTAGGCACCATCTGCTCTCAATTAAAGGTCCTGAGCTCTGAAATTAATTCCTTCCATTGGTCCATTAGACTCAAATCTTTTTTGACCTGAAGTCATGATAAGGTTATATTAGCATCTCGAGCCTTGCAAAAGTGAGGAGTTCACACAGGGACAGTATTCGGTGTTCCTTTTAGTCCTTGTATCAGTGTAGTTAGAAGGCAGAAAGCAATGATTGTTTTTCCTTTTTACAGGTAGAGTGAGTTTTAAAAAAGCATTTGGAGATTCAGGGCTCACATCCTCATGTGTTGTAATAGCATCTGTGCTCCTAAATCATTGAAAACCTTTCCCAGAAAAATGAAATTAATATAGAAAATGTTGACTAAATTCACAGAAAGACTTGAAATAGAAGTAGGTTGGGTGTAGAAGTCCATTGTTCCCAGACTTATATTTGCTCCTTAGATTAGCTGCATTTTGCCTCAGCTGTCTTTCATTGCAGCTACAAAATGATAGGGGTGCTTAACAGAAATCTTGGCTCTAGAATTGTTCTGCCAGTGCTTTCACTGGATTTATCTGTCCTGTGGTGTGCAAATGTTGCAGAGGAGAAATGGACGGATGCACAAATTGGTTAACATTTTTGTGGTTGTAATTTTCCCCCACCTCTTTTAATTTCCTTTCTGTATTTAACTGAAAATTCAGGTTTGCTGTGTCAAAATATAGAAGGGAATTCTGTGGAGTGGAGAGAAAGTATAGCCATAAGATTTTTTAGTTCTGAAAGAAATGCCAAATAACTATGCCAGTTGGTTAAATTTAACATCAGTTCCTTATACACATGACAATGTATTTCAAAAGTTTCAGGATCTGATAGTTCCTTAGCAGAATTTGGCTTCATTTATACAGAGCTAGTAATTTTCTGGAAGACAATTTGTAAGATTATTGGTTTTGAGACAAAAATCTCTTACCCAAAATGCAGTTTAATAGAATGTTTTGGGATCTGCTTGCCGTTAGGCTATGAGTAGAAATAAAGAAGGAGAGAATTCATGTGCCTGTTTTTAAGCTAGCCAGAACATAAAAAATGTAGCAATGCTTGACTTCATACAAGGAGCAAGCAAAGTCAAAGTGACTACCTTCACAGCGTGGAAGGAATGACTTGTGACTGCTTCACCTAAGTGCTGCTCGTTGACCTGTCAGCCAGAGGTTAAACTCAGGAATTCAGCTTTTTATTACTCTTTCTCAATATTTTCTGTAAGTTGATCTAACTCTCTGTCCAACTCATAAACTTCTTTTGCACAGGGCAGTGAGGATACGATATCTACTCCCAGTGATGCAGAGGTTTATACCTTCAAGGTTGACTGCAATGCCATTTCCTTCTGCCATCTTGATGCTGCCAAGGCAGTTTTGGGTAGTTGTGTCATTCCTCTGTTGTCTTTCAGGTTGACAAAAGATGGTCATACCTGACAGCTAAGCCCTGTGACTACCGGCTGAAAAAGGTGGAAATCCTTTTTCATGTCCATGGGGAAGAACACTTTTCTTACTCCTCTAACAGTTGCAATTCTTATCTCCAGTAAGACCAAGTCGCAAGCAGACAAGAAGCTGTTGTCTTTTCACTACAATCCAGAAAGAGCCATGTAACAGCTTATTAATTAGGTTTGTAAAAAATTAGGTAAAATTTGTGTCTTTTGTCTCCTGCCTACGATTAGGAGCTCATAAAGTTTAGTAACTGGAAGATACATATTTTTCAACATTACCTAAAATAGAAAGTTGTTGGAGTCTCCATGATACGAGGTGGTGTTTGTCAAGTGTGGCGTAGATGGCTCTGTGATGTGTGTGTGTGTGTGTGTATCCACATGTATATATATATTTCAAAATTCAATTTTTAAAAGGGAAGTTAGAGTTCTTACTTTTTTTTTCCCCCAAATTGTAATATATTATAGACAACTATGAAGTGAACTTACACAGAAAATGCTGAAGTATCCACTTTGCATACATTAATAACATTCTCTTTAACCAGCGAGTCATTTTTGCACTTCTGGGACTTAGGGAGCACACATAAAGAACTATAACAACACTGAAAATATGGTAACAGAGTCCATGTACTTTTAGTTAGCAATTTGCTTTAAAAAAATCACAGTAATTTCTTTCTTGTTTTCTTACAAGTTCTTTGTTCTTTGCAGCATCAAATATATTGATTTTTATGAAAAAGTTAATCGGCTTACCTTTGTTCAGAGTGGATTTTTGTTTCTCTGATCGGCTCTACACAATTGAATTTTTCATCCTCTTTTCTGAGGTATTCCAATGTTATGAAAAAAGCATTAAAGAGAATTCTGATAAATTATTCCTTAAAAAAAGTATCTACTCCAATGCACTTTTGTTGAGGCTGGAGAGTTAATTGAACTCAAAAGAATTCTATTTTGTTTCCAGTGAGAAAGTTATCTGTGCTTGGTACATAGGAGAGATGATTTCTCCTGGGGAACTGGATTACATGGTTCCCTGCTGATTCTGGTTACCCAAGAATTCATAATAGGAATTTGAAGTAACCATTTAGGTGACATGGTGCTATTGATTATCTCAAATTCTGTTTTTCTTGTGATTGAAAACATTTGAAAGTAAAATTTAATAGAGTACACCATAAAATACAGGGTGGGGCGGGAAATTATATGCAAAAAGGAAATGCTTTCTGAATGTTTTTATCATACTCCGTAGGACTACTTTTTTTGAGCAATGTTTCTTCTCAAAACCTATGAAAAAGCCAGGCAGTGTAATACATATTTTTAGTCAAAGTGTGTTTATCCTGTTTTACCTTAAAAAACAAACTCTTTTTAATTTTTTTACTTTTACAAAGGTGCAACCAAAAACCCTGGCCCAGAAAAACCCACAACCTTTTCTTCCATTGTTGTCCAGTGTAGTATTTTTCCTTGTTAAATCAAGCCTAACCTAATCTTTTATGAGTTGTTTTTGTGTCTGTATTACCTCAGGCTGTGCTCTCATCAGGCTTCACAAGCTAAGTGGGCTTGAGTTTTGGATAGTCTGTAGAAATAATCAAAGAAAATGTACTGTGCTCCTGAACGTGATGATAATGGTTCATTATGTCCATTAAATTTAGTACGGAATCAGTGCTGAGCATTCTGCTGTGAGTTCAGGATAGACTCAGCATCCAGATCATTTGTAATTACTAAAGTGCAACTGTTAGCTCAGCTAAACTCCAATCCCAATGACTTTTGTTCTGCTTATCAATTTCTTCTGAACTTTACATGTGGGAAGCCTTCAAATTATTTTCTTTGAAGTCAGAGATTCTGCAGTGAAATACAGATTTGGTCACTAGCTTGCTGTCTCTGCATTTTTGTGTTACTTCATCTTTCTGATTTTGGTTTCCTTCTTGTAAACAGGCATGCTTATTTTCTATCAAACTTCCTAACTCTTTTTTACCTTTGTGAACTAAATTATCTGGAAAAATCTGGGTAGTGTTTTTTAACATATGCATGTATGTGTATGCATAAATAAAAATTCATTTGCTGTAACTTTAACACAGGCATAACTTTTGTAAATTCAGAAGAGATTACGAATCCTGTAAATGATCTCATTAAATTTTATCCAATTACAGGAATAAGGTGAATGCAGAAACCTAGATAATCTGTGGCAATTTCAGATGAGATTGCAGTAAAACCAATGTACAAATTAGAAGCAGCTTTAAGATTCTTGCTTTTGCATATTCTGAATAAACACAAGTAGTTTTGTGTGTTCTGAGCATGTGCATCAAATTACTAAGACTGGAAATGTGTTCTTTATATAGTTTAACCAAAACAAAATGTCTGAAAGCAGAGATTATGGTAATGCCCTTTCTTTGGTTACATGCCACCTCCCATTATAGCAGAGTACAGCTGAGATAGCGTTCTTGTCCAGGCTTTGGCTACATTGCAGTGAATTTCCTGAATTGATTATTTTGATTTTTGATTGTATCAGGCTCTGAGATCAAGTACTGACATTTTTCACACTCCTCGATAATACCATTTTTGTATTTTCCCATAGCTCCTATTCAGGGCTCTTCAACCTGAGGCTTCCAATTCTATCCATTCAGTAACAGATTAATACCCTTTTTTTAGAAAATGGCATAAGTGTCTCTGTTTCCTGTTTTGAGAACTGCACATACTGCCATGCTCAGTGTGCTTGATGTTTTCCCATAGGATGCACAAAGCTTGAGAGAGAGGAGGTGAAATCAACTTTCTGGAACTGTATGTACTGATCTCGTCAGATCTAAATGAAGCAATGGCCTTTCCTCCACTCTTCTATCCCACCCAAACCATGGGAACAGTTTGTCATCAGGTAGGCAAGCCAGACTCCAGTCTTGCACAAAACTAACGTGCCACAGTACAGGGAATCACTGATTCTTGGAAATGGAGGCAGATACTTGCACTTTTGCATCGTAGGTGAGTATGAGGAAGGATAATGCTCAGCCATGTGAAGTCATTTACCCCTTCCTTCAGTGTGTGAGGGAAAAGAAGATGCCTCCAAATGCCAGTGGTACAGCCAGTCCAAAATGGCTTGAATCCTACCAGTCTCATAGGACTGGGATAGTGGAAGCAGCAGCTGGTACTGGAGCGCCAGTCACTGCTGCTCATTCATGTTTGCTCTCCCTCTCAGATTATCTTATCTGTGGCAGACTAAGGATATCTCTAACTTAAATTTGGTAGTTGATGCTGTGGAGATCAAAGACAGGGCTGACAGTGCAGGTGGCAGCCCTGTCTGGTCAGAGCATTGCCTTTTTCTGCTCTGCTTTGCAAGTACTTCTACACCACACCAAGCATGATGGTCACCATGCTGTTTTCTATGCAGTACTTACACAATCCCTCCTCAGAGACTACTGTAACCAGGAGTAACCTTGTTTAGGAGTTGTAGATGATGACACCATGGAATTCAAGAGAAAATACTTGTGTTTTCATAGTTGTTCCTTATTCAGAAATGTAGGATGGCTTTAGCCTGTCAGGTTGTCTACACTTAAGGAGTTTGAAGGAATTTGCAGGTTTCTTGTTAGCCCTTCTTATTTCAGTGCTCCCGCTCTCCAAACTCTTCTGATGCACAGCTTTTTTTAATTTGCAAGTCATTTGGCCATCTTCTGAGCCTGTGAGAAATATTCAATCTGCAATTTCACTGCACTGCCTGAAACATAAATAATTTTTTCACACAGCCAAGTATTGCAATATATCTATCAGTGGTGGAAGCATGCTTAAGGAGGGACCAAATCCATCTGCAGATTGACTGACGTAGTCAGAGGTCATGTAAATGCTGCAGCATTGACTACAATGTCATGAAAGCTGTAATACAGCAGCTCACACTATTTATAGAGTTGGCTGGAGTAAGTGCCTATGAGGCAATTAAAAATAAAAAGTCATATGAAGACAGTGTGTGGCAAGATGGAGATACTAAATCACACATGCATAAGTAGTGCTGTTTTCAAGGATTCAGTCATAACATCCACAGGTTTGGCTGGAGTTTAAGTACAGCCCTTCTAGGTACCACCTGAACAGACTGATTCTACAGCTCAGACTGATGTTATGGAGCAAGATCTGGCTTGATGGCTGGATCTCACGAATATGAGGAGATTCCTTGTTCTTTTTCTTGTTGTGATTCTTTGCACCAGATGCACCAGGCAGAGTGAGTAGCTTGAAGATACAAGGGATGTCATGTTGGGATGAACTCAAATTACCTAGCTTTCCTGATTGGGAAATCTGTCATGCTGTCCCACACAGTATTGTTATGCATCTCCTTTTTGTGCCTGATATCAGACAAGTCCTGAAAACAACACACTTATGCTAGAAGGATTAATTCTTCTCATTTCTGCCAGGAAGCAGTCTGTCTTAAATGATCTTATCATATAAATTATCTATTTCCATGGGTTCTGTAGTGATCTGGCATTTTAAAAGTAGTCAAATGATGACTTAGAAGTAGCTGCTGAAGGGGTTTATGTGGGCAGTGTGAGGAAGAGACCTACCTGTGAAAGAGAAGAGAATAACAGATTCATAATTTCTACATCAATGTGAATTGGGTTTATTGCTAGGTACTGCTACTTTTTAATAATCCTAAACTCATTTCTTTAGAATCAGGCTTAACTGAATCAAGGCTGCAGAGTTACTGTTCCAGCTAATTTCAAATACCAGGGCCATCATCAGTTACATCCTGTACAATCTTGTGTTGTACATAGAGCATATTCTTGCAGAACCGATGTCCTATCTGATCCAGTCATTGGGGCTGCTTTTGAATGTCAGTGTCTTGAGCACCACCAAGAGTTACTGTACCTTGCAGATTGAGGGAATACCTTACAAAGCAGAAAGCATGAGAACTTCTCCCTTGAAGTGAAAGGTGAGCAAGATTAAAAATATTTGGATCCAAAGAGAGGTTCAGTAACATAAAGCCTAATCATGAAGGACAAAGTTTCACATCTTTGTTTGCAGTATTTAGTAATGAAACTCTGGTGCTAGAATTCCTTAAAAATCTCTGTCAAACAATATTAGAGACAGCCGACCTGTGGAATACTGTGCATGTGTTCAGTACTTTTTCCAGAGTTTTGCATTTTTTAAGTTAAATATGAAAACAATGATGTTTTTATGTCACTTCAGAATCAGTAAAGCATCACAAGTCTTAATGCTTTCACTAGAAAAATACCATTAAAGTTAGTAAGTGTGCTGCTGGATTTGAAATATATCAGTTTAAAGCCTTTGTGCTGAAGAGCTTGCAACTGAAAGTCTTAAAAGTAGGCATTAGACTATTAAAAGCCTAAATAAACTGTTAACTGCATTCACTCAGAAACTAAATTATTCAGCAGTAGCCAATACACTTTGTCATAGCATGAATTTACATCTAGTAGCTCTTCTTGGGAGCATTTTGTGCAGTAGCTATAACTTGAGTAGTAAGAACTAGATTATTCAATCTTACTTCAAACTGATCTGCAATATCTGCAGAAATTTGGTATGGACACCTCCAAGTCTGGCTTTTCTTAAATTGAAAGAAAGTATTCACATCTGCAGATGTGAGTGTGCAGAAAGCTATGCAAGTCTGTAGCCTGTATGACTTTGATGATGATAGCATACCTCATAGAAACACAATTATGTATCTTAAGATAGGCAGATTTAAAGGGTATTTAAAATTTGGTATCAACACCTCGTTTTACTCCAAATTATCTTTTCCAAACAATATTCATATATCACGTCATTGTATTTAAGGAATTTTAGTTGAAAATGTTTATAGAAGGTATTTGAGTGTACCTATGGATATATTAAAATCTCAATATTGAAGAATACATCAAGGAATTTAAAAAAATGACTAAAGCACTCCCCTGTGCTGCGATTAATTTGTATATTATCAAGGTCTTTATTATGAATGCAGTTCCTAATGTAGGCCTGTAATAAACAGAGTGTAATTGAATTTTCAATCTTTTGCCACCAGGGAGTAATTTTCTTACAAGACCTCTGCTCCATCTTCTGGCTAATTGTCAGCAGTTACTCAGTATTACTGCATTAATGTCACCAAACAGTGAAAACAGAATCTTACCTGCTTCTGTTACGTGTGAGGATGTATCATTTCAGCTCTCACTGATTTATTGGGTGTGAGTTGTGCATCATTATCACTTGCACTTTTATTAGCAGCATGAAGGTTTTGGAAAATGCAGCCTTGGAGACAAACCAAACATCTCATAAATTTGGCATGGTGTAAATATTTCAGTCAAATTGAATATTCTACATGGTAAAACCAGAAACATCCACAGCATTAGTTTTTTTCAGACGTGCTAGTGAGAAGAGCTTTTTATGTGACCAATGAGTGACTGAATATTATGTTTTGTTTCTTATCAAATGGAGTCATAAATTTGGGAATTTAGGAATAGCCATTGCCTTTCAATTCCATTACACATTGTGTTACATTGCAAAAATAATAAGAGCAGAATTATAGACTGCTGTATGTGCAGGGGAAGGCTGGTTGGTCTACTAGCTGAGCAACTGATGGCTGAGGTTTGGTGAAGAACTTAGTTTCACTCATGATCAGTTTTTCCACAATGGTTTTGGGTGTTTGGTGTAGTTTTATTAACTCCTGCTAGCAGTGCCAGGCTAAATGGAGCCAGAAACTCTTTTCTGGAAAGGATTAGCATTGCAATCTTCCTATGCTGGACTTGTGAGCAAACAAATGTAGTAAATAAGCTGCAATTCAATTTGAGAAAATACAGGTACAACTTGGAAGTAGGAGTAATTAATTCATACCTGAAGGATGGACGAACTGTGTGCCATGCAGAAGCTTTGTAAGGATGGAGGCAGGCAAATGCTGCAAAGGATCATTCACAGTGTATGAATCAACCAAATAATAATACTGTGAATGGAAAGAAAGGATTTAAAAAAATTAGTTGGGATGTGAGCTCGAGTGCTGTATGAAATAGTCATAAAATAATTCCTTCAGCATCTCTCAGCACTCATAAGGCATCCCCTATGGGACTGCCCACGAATGACATTCACAAATAAAACAAGGTTCAGCCTCAAGACCACTGCAAAACCAAAATTTGCTGAAATCGTCATTGGAATGTATGTCCTCTGAAGAAACAATGGCTGAGCTGGATTTTTTTAGAGAAGGGAAAATGATGGAAAGACGTTGTACATTTTTGAGGTACGTACAAGACTGATGGCAAGGAGCAGGAGGCAACTTTGTGGGTCGTTCTGTCAGCAGGTCAAGAAAAAAAACATGATAATTGTTGTGAGGGAGATTTCATTTAGGCATTAGAGTAGCAAAGCACTGGTTGACATGTTTTGGTAAGGCTGTGAAATCTGTCTCCCAGAGGTTTTAAGTTAGTGTTCTGTTAAGAATGATAATCCTTCTCACTGTCTCGTTCATTCCTGTGAATCTGTGGTCCCAGCAGATTGCTGTAGACAATGTGTAAGAAAAGTTGCATTTTGAAAGGTGACAAAAATAAAATGTCTAGCATCATCCACCTCTCTCGTTTGCTTCGCTGGTCTTAAACAGTATTTAAGAACAATGCATTTCTGTCATTTTTAACACCTTTGCAAGTTAGGCTGTTGCTAATTGCTTTGATAATTGATTAGTTTCCTTGAACAGCTGCCAGCTTGAGAATTTGCTGGATTTCTTGACGTGCAAGTGCTGTATTCCAAATTCCAGCCCAAACTTCTATATTAACATGCGGGGAAATTATTTTAGACCAGCAAATGTTTCACAGGATTCTGCTTGCAAATATGAAAATATACTGTTGAGTGTATTTACAGCCTAAGAAATGAGCATTAGTCTGCAAGTATTTAAATCAATAGCTTTCCTCCTCTGTTCCTTGGGAGAGAAAACACAAAGAAAAGCGAAGACAGAGAATGTGCCTGAGCAGGAACCTGTACTGCAATCATGCTCTCCTCAGCATGCCTTCTTTGCAGTGCTTTTTCATCCCAGCCATTTGGAAAATCCCATACTGGTTCAGGGGCCATCAGAGAAACCAGGGTGCAAATGAAGCAGGAGGAGAGAATTAATTGGAAACGCTGCTGTGTGGTTTGGAGCATTGGCAAAATAGGGGCTGATGCTTGTGCTCATAGCTATCAGCAGGAACGGGGGCCTCGAAGCTCAGGCAGGAGAAGTTTTACATCTGTATAGACTTTGCAAAAAGGAAGACGCTTGGGTGTGCTTTTAAAATAAGAAAGTTTACAATTCTTTTTTTAATGTAAATTTGTAATAGTAACTGCATCAAATTTATTTGCAATATTATATGATACTACAGTTACTAGTCATGTTTAAAAAATAACATGCATAACTCAGACTCAGTTGCTGGATCATAGCTATAATATCCTTTAAAATGTCTTCGATGTAGCTTTGAAGGTCAGAATTAAAGTACAGAGGCCACAATCCATTTCCTTGTCATCCATTAAGAAATACTTGCACTTTGCTACTCAATATAGTCAATATAATTCACTGTAAAACACGTGCCTGAAATTCTGTGTACTACATACTAATTGTACCTGAGCTCTTCCTCCAGCATAAAGAATCTGCATGTGTTTGAGTCTTTCATGTTCAAATGATTATCTTTCATGATTCTTTCATTTCAAATATTCTTTCAGGATATTTGCCCTGAAAAGGCATTATAATAACTCTATAGCATTCACATGCCCCCTGGAAATCTTACAAGAAGTTCAAAGTGAGGAAATGCCTTCATTTCCCCCTGGTCTCCTTTGGCATGAACACTAGGACTTTGCTTTTATCAAACCTGTCAGGTCTCATGGTTTCAGTAGGAGACCGATTCCCTCAGTAAGGTTTCTCTGCCATTGCTTATGTATCCACTATACAGGGCAACAGTACTCGAACATCTTACGGCACTGTGATGCACTGGCTGATGCATTTGAAATGCAGGCAAGTGAAACACCCTTAATATGGTATGATCACCTACTTTGTCCTTGCATTGCCTTTCCTTTCCCTTTGTGTTTCTGTAATCTGTCTTGTGTATGTCCTGGCATGTTTTGTGAGCTACGTCTTTTAGGTTGTTTAACTTTATACTTTCTCACTTAGCATTGTGACAAACATAGCTTTTCTGTTTTATATCTTCTATCTTTGTTGTGAAGTGCTTCATACTTCTTATTTTTACGGTGTCATAATTCAACAACGTCTCTGCAAAGTGTGTGATGATATGTATGGTGCTTCTTCAGATGCACAGCAGAAATGGAAAGATTAGTTTACTATTTGGAATGTAACCCAGATTTCTTTCTTGAATGTCAGTGTGGTAGTTTGGCCCTGGCTGGGGGTCATCAAAGCTGCCCTATCACTTCCCATCTTAAATGGACAGAGGAGAGGGAAAATAAAACAAGGAGCCTGTGGGTCAAGAAGAGAACAGCTTAATAAAGCAATAGTAGAGGCTATGTGTGGAAGCAAGAGCAAAGGTGTTATTCTCTACTTCCCATCAGCAGATAATGTCCGGCCACTCCCCAGGAAGTAGTGTTTGCTCTGGAGGACAGACGCCATTAACAAATGCCCCCCACTTCCTTCTTTCTCTTATTTTTTATATCTGAGCTGATATCATACAGGATGGAATATACTTTCCGTCAGTTTGTGTCAGCTGGTCCAGCTGTCCCTTTCCAAGATTTTGCCCATCTCTCAGCCTACTGTTGGGGGAGAGTGGATATTGGAAAAGCACAGCAGCAGCCGAAACACTGATATGTTATCAACACTCTTCCACTACAGAATACAGCACTATGAAAGATGCTATGGAGAGAACTAACTCTACCTCAGCCAAACCCAATACAATCTGTCAAGGCATTTGTTCTAGGGAAAGCAAGTATATAAGTAGTTGGGAGTGTTGTATTTTTCAGCTAAGTAGTTAAGAATTGCTTCTCAAGTAGGACGTGGACAGGTGGAAGATAAATATGAATATAGTCGTATCTGATTCTTGGATTAAATGTGTTTTGCTTTATGAGGAATGGGAAATAGTTTATTTCACCTGAGGTCTATCCACTTATCACCAGTAAAAATAATTTTTTGAATTAGTGAAAATCACTGCAAGATTTGGAGGTAAATTCTCCAACTCCTCAGCTGCAGGATGGTTTTGGTAGCCAGTAGGCAGACAGTAATTGCAATGAAAATTGGACAGTGAGGTCATTTACAAAGACAACACACAGAGTGAGAATTACTGCTTTGGTTGTGAGTGTATAGTATGGGTTTGTGCAGCTGATATAAATTAGAAGAAAAGTTTGCAAGTGGTCAGAGGATTAGAGCAGCTCTCATTTTGCCTACTTGTTCACCTCCGTGGAACAGGGGAGATGTAATGTCAGATCTACTGGGAGCTCCTGGAAATTCTCAAACTATATCCTTGAAATGAATTTGCATAGCTCCTGTTGAAATAACAAGGACATGCAAATATCAGTTTGAGATTTAGATCTGTGCTGTGCTTCTTGCTTTTCCGGTGGATAATGAGTCTCTTTTGGCCCATAGGGTGAGAACAGTAAGATATATAATGCAGAGAAGACCAGATCAAACTAGGAGCGAGGTGAAGGTAGGGGAATTAGCTGAGCTTCTCAGGGCCCATGCTATATAATTTAGGTCTAGTGTGCATAAGGGACATGGCATAACCCCAGTGAAGACCTCAAAATGTAAAGTTCGGCAGTTAAGTGGATAGATTTTTTTAACGTCACAATATGCACTTGGTATCCAGCTTCTGAAACAGTAAGTCGTCAGTTAAGTGTGTAAAATCGCTTCTATAACAAATAATCTTTGCCTATTGAATGAATAAACTGCTCTTTACTTGGTATATACTTGGACAGAAAAAGTATATTGAGAAAATGCAGGTATTATGTCATCTTGGTACATGGTTTCATATATTGTTATAAACAAACTTACAGATCTTGTGCCTTTCCTGATTCCCTTAAGAAATAGTGTTATTAAGGTGCTAGTGAAACTGCTTTGAAAAGAAAAGCAACATTGAGTGTTTTTTTTCCTCCCCCTTTATTTTTTCTCTTGAGGAATATGTTAGTGTAAGAGTAGTCTGCATTGTATTTGTTTTTAAGCTTTAAGGCTTTGTCAGTAAAGGTGATGTGTCTTTGATACCACTTGCTGAGGGTTTTTTTATGTTGCTTTTTCATACCCTTTCTAAACGCTATGTCTGGTCCTCATAACATCTCAGCATTGTCACTGCTCTCCTGGCTCCCTGAGATCTTGTCCTTCCAATAGGTGTTGCTATGTAATCTCCTTAATGAATGCTTTCCAAATGCATCGAAGCAGATGGATGAGTTCCTTGACTTAAAATGTTAATACGGGTGGGATTCATCTCAATGCAGGATTTTGTTGCTTGTTTCTGTGTTCTTCAGCAGACCTTCTTTGAAGGCAATCACTTTCCCACTCCTCCTATTATTTGTTGGTTTGGTTTTTTTTTCTCTTCCTTTTATATGAATATTCAATTAACTGGGACTTTATATACTCCATCCCTACCAAAAAAAGCCCCACACTAAAGATTTTTTGGGACGCTGCATTTATGTCAGCCTTTTGTTCTCCTATGGTTATTGCTGTGTTTTTCTGTTTTCCTCTAAAGAATTCAGTGATTTATTTTTGTTTTAAGATTTCACATCTATGAGTATTTCAAAAGCAAATGTCAGTCTTATTTGTCAAAGTTAGCACATAAAAGATTTGTCTGAGCAGAGTATATCTGTATTGATGAAGAGAAACTCTGGAGTGGGTTTCAAGTACTTTGGGGCATAAGTAGGTGTCCAGGTTATGTCAGGTGACTTGCTTCTAAGTATGTGTGTCTTTGACTATAGAGGAAGCATTAAAATGCGTTATACCTGAGTTTACTTGCATGTCTGCAGTGCCAGGATCTGAAGTCATTTGAAATACAAGCCCTATGAGGAGAGGCTGAGGGGGCTGGGATTGTTTAGCCTGGAGAAGAGGAGGCTCAGGGGTGACCTCATTGCTCTCTACAACTACCTGAAAGGTGGTTGTAGCCAGGAAGGGGTTGATCTCTTCTCTCTAGCAACCAGCACCAGAACAAGGGGACGCAGTCTCAGGCTGCGCCAGGGGAAGTTTGCGCTTGAGGTGAGGAGAAAGTTCTTCACTGAGCGAGTCGTTCGTCATTGGAATGGGCTGCCCAGGGAGGTGGTGGAGTCCCCATCCCTGGAGGTGTTCAAGAGAGGATTGGACGTGGCACTTGGTGCCATGGTCTAGTTGCGGGGTCTGTGGTGACAGGTTGGACTCGATGATCTTTGAGGTCTCTTCCAACCTTGGTGACACTGTGAAATAGCCTTTTTTCCCCTTTTTTCCCCTCCTAGGGCAAACTGTCCTCTCTTACATGGATGAAAAGTGAAAAGTTTCTGCATAGTTTGCTTCAAAAATTTTGATTTTTCAGAAATTATATTGAAGTAGTTGAATAAACCTGTTGTCAACACCTTGCAGGAAACCCAAACAGACCGACCATAATCCTCTTTCTCACAGCAGCCATTGTTGACAGGAAAACTGAAGAAGCTGCACCAGAAAGAAAGGGTTCGGCTGGCGCTGATACTGAAGACAACATGGATATTTTGGGGCAAAATAATAAAGTGAATTTCACTTTGAGAGTTGGGTTTTTTTTTTTATGACTGTGGTATGGCCATTGACTTCTCAGCTTTTTTAGCTCTGAGAAAGAGTTTGTTCTGAAATACCAATATCATAAAGAATTCTTTTCTTTCTGTTGTTCCCCAGCAAATAACATAAGACATACAATAGGCAAGAGTCAATCCAAACACAGTATTCAAGATTTGAATTTCACTTGTTCATTTTTAAAGTATTTTTTTACTGTGTTTGCATTCTTTTTGGCCACTTGTTCCTGTGCCATTTCTCACAAGTACTTCTTTCCATATCATACACAGAAGCATTGGAACAGCCTGCCCAGAGAGGTTGTGGAGTCTCTTTCTCTGGAGACTTTCAGAACCCACCTGGATGCACTCCTGTGCACACTACCCTAAATGATCCTGCTTTGGCAGGGGGTTTGAACCCAATGATCTCTTGAGGTCCCTTCCAACCTCTAATGTACTGTGATACACATATTTTTCAATCTGGCCTACACCTCATAAAGAAATGTTTTTTATCCAGATCATTAAAACATCATCATGTTCCTCATGATAGCAGCCATCAAAATCAGGCATTGTTCTTCTATTAAAACAAGAGAATATGTTTTGTTATTCTACTGATAAGGATTTAAGAAAATGCTTCCACAGACAATGCAAGTTTGACTTTTAAAACAAGCCAAATGAATTTCTGGGCTTTTGATTGTCACTGAAGTAACACTGACTGTAATAATTTTATACTAATGACTTTTGCAACTAATACGTGGTGTACTGAAGTGCGAAAATGTAAAATGCAGTGCATGTATGCCATTAGGAATGAATCACTAACATCAAGGTATTTTTGCAGATGCAGGGAGTAGTAGTTTAATTTTCTATCGGAAGGTGACGGCTCAAAGGTCATTTCCCAAAGCATAAGTCAGATTCTTTGGGGATGTATCCTTTAGCTTCATCTAATGTTTCATTGACTGTACAGGCATTAAACTCCACGAGAATGACAGGCTGTAGTAAGTGGATCCCAGGTGGGTCTTGGGATCTGCAGAGCCAGCTGTTCCCCAGCTCCGGTAACTCTTTTCAGATTTGTAGAACCTTTTGCATCTGACATGGTTTGCCAAGCCTTTGTACTGCCCAGTGCTCATGTTTTAAAGGAGAACAATTTAATAATGTATTAACTGCTACATTTCCTTTGGGCTTTATCTGTGTGATGCCATTGAGTCACTGAGAAGTGTAAATACATAGAAGTTAGCAGAGGCACAGTCTTTAAGAGAGCCAAAGCCTTTTATTTCTTTCTTTCTTTTTTCTTGGGACCAAGGACTCCCCTGAGAATTACTGTTGGTTTACCTTGTTATGAAAGAAAAAATGTTCTGCTTTTTAAATTGTGCCTGAAACATATTTTGAACTTGTTAACATCATGCCCTCCTCAAAATAACAATAATTAACAATATAATGAGAATGCGTTTTTAAAGATTGCTATTTTTTTTCAACCTACTAGCACTATCAGCCTTTTCCAGTCTCTTACCTCAGCATCCTCTGTGTGTGTGTGTACCAACTATTCTTTCCCTTCAAATTCAGGAAACATTTTCTTGTCCATCACCTGTGTCTGTGTAGTATGTTAATGTAGGCTTCTGGCAAGCTGCTAACTCTCCTTAAGGCCACCTGCTCCACAACTCTAGTCAAAAAAAAGTATGAAGGAACAGTAGCAATACTTCAGCACTTCCTGGCTAGGGGAAATCAAATACTGTCTTCTGATTCCCTGAATAAATACAATGAAACATGGCTAAAAATAGATCATTTTGACACTTGTTTCTTTAATCTCTACTGTCCACTCCTGGAAAATCAAAGCACAATGCAGTCTCGTCTGTGCATACAGATTTATGATATCCATTTAAATACCAGTCCATATTTCCTGTTTTGTATTTATGACACAATATTGCAGAACTTCAATATCACTGTTTTCAATAGCATTACTCTCATAAGATAGAGTACTACGGCAGTGAATTAGGACCTCTGCAATAGGTATCTTTTGCTTAGATTGAAAAAAAAAACAATTAAGTGCTTTATTACAAAAAAGCTATTAATTTTTCTTTAGATATTTAATGTAAAGACATCCAGTAATAGAGATCATGAAGAGTTTTCTTGGAGATAAGGCAGACTTCCTCTATTTCCTTTGTTTTATTTAAGACATACAAGCTTGCAGATATTACTGGATGTTAAAAATATTGATTGCCTCTAATACTAAAAATTAATACTAATATGAACAGTAAGCTATTAAGAAGAGAGGTTTTAAGTGAATTAACTTTTCTATTGACTTCAAATAAAAAAATTGCGATTTGGATACTCCTTCAATTCAGCAATAAAATACTAATTTGGACAGACACATCTTACACTGCCTTCAAATACAATTTTGTTTCATTCTTTGTCCATTTGTAAATAAGAAATAAATATTACCAGCTCAGGATTCTGAAGACTTTCATAATGTTTCATGCCTGCTCTCTCTTTTGTGTTGGTTTTTTTTTTCTATCAGGAGTCCACTTAAAGTCCTTGGACAGACCCCAATATATAATAGAAAACAAGGGGACAATACTTAGGCAGAAGCAACTAAATATATGTGGGTTTAGGTTTGTGGAAATTGGTCAAAGAATATCTGGATACCTGCTAATATGTGGTAAATAGTGTGGTAAAATACACTGGTAGCCATTAATCCTAATGTGAATGAGTTTTCCAACTCCAGCTAAAGTGTAGACTCTCTCTCTGCATCCCATAAATTTGGGGATGACGCTGTGCAGATTTTCACATGCTATGTTACTGCTTTTATTTCTGTGAAATCACTAATGCATCATTCCTAAAAAGCTGAAATAATGATTAAATGGTGCTTGCAGACTTTGTGCTGGTTTTAGCATCAGGATGTGATAACATGAATTATTTTTCATCTGTTCAGCAGCATTTAGTCTCCATGGAGGCTGAAAGCATTGTAAAAGCTTTTCATATCAGAAAAAATTGTAGACCAAGCCTGATTGGTATCAACATCCAACAGAATTGAATCCTAATGTAAAGACAGATACGTTGTGGGGTTTTTTAGATAAAGCAAATGAACATGCCTTGCAGCTGAAACACATTCAAAATTTCCATGAATAAACTTTAAGTTTTCTAATGGAGGTTTAAAGGGTAGCTCTAATATAAAAAGACAGTCTATGGAAGTGACTAGTTCTGACTCAGCTGTTGGGAGCCTTATATATGCTTACAGTTCTGTGTAGTAATGAAAGCGATGATTTATACATCCTTCAGTCTTGCGAAGTTAACATAGCTTTGGATTAGTGAATCGTGTCATGATTTGCCCTGGTCCTGCTTGTAATTTAACAAAACTGGGGAACTTTAAGTACATCTCCAAACTATTCCTTTCTTTGCATCTTGGAAGTGTTCACAATGATGTTCCAGTGATGCAGAAGAGATGGAATTCAGCAAGGATAACAGACAGGATGGCAGGTTAAGATGTACAAGAAGTTTATAGCATTGTTATCTATAAAGAGATTTTATTTTTTGTAAAGGCAACAAATCTGGCATAGAAATTCTTGAACACAATTTTTAAAGAGTTTTACAATGCATTTTTCAAGACAAAATAATGTAATCCTTATTTTCTTAAATCAGATTGTATCTCTCTGGGTTCCCAGTTTCCAAAATGACAATCACCTTTACAAACACTCAAGTGAAAATACAAACCTGGAGAAGAAATCATGACTCATTGATGTATTTGTTCCTTGTGTTCAAAATTCAACAATCTCTTTTTCCTTTGTGAATGAAATTTAGGAAACAGCTTTTCTCTTTTTTTTTTTTTTTTTAGTAGACTTCTAACTCTGTTGGAGCAAACATTACTTCAGATGAGACTCCACCTACAAGTATGTGTCTAAGTACTGTACATACACAAAGCCAAATACGAAGTGGTAGCACAGTTTAAGAGATGGTTCCTTTGTGAACTTGAAGTAATTTTTAACTTCAAGTAAGTTTTTTGTTTGAGCCTTATAAAGACAGCAGCAGTTACTCGTTTTCTGTTATTTGAATGGGCCATATTAAAATAGAAAAATGTGGATGTACAATGGAGACTGAACTGTAAAAGGACTGCTGGCTGATCAGACATTAGCTTCCCAGGGTAACTGTTGGACAGATGAAAAAGACAGAAATAGTGAGTGATTACTCTTGAATGTAGATGCAGGGGTTTTTAAAGGGGGCAGTACACTGGGGTTTTTTGCTGAAGTCACTATTTGCATCAGTAGCTTTTCTACTTTAAAAGTGCTGTCTTCTTTTTATTTTTAAATAAAAAGTAGGTTTGATACATGTTTACCTATGCATGAAATGCTTAGCTTAGGAAAGCCCCAAATCTGAGGAAGAGCTGACTTCCTCACTTGGCTTCGTAAGAGTTGTAAACCAATCTCATCTCATCGGGTAGATGACGTGTTAATTTAGTAGATTTTAGATCGTGTTCCTGCTTTGATGTTCCTTAGCTCAGCTCCTGAGCAATGTGATAATATTGAGAAAAAAAATTATAAAAATACAATACATTTTGTTAAGAAACTATTTTTTCCATAGTTTAGTTTATCACCTATAATTGGTGTCAATAATGAAGTACTTCTGCATTCATTTCCAAAAAAAAAAAAGAGAAATCCACTGCTGTAAGCATTAACTAATGTTATGCTCAGATTTTTCTACATATGGTATTTTCATTGTCTTTTGTGAGAAAGATCAATATACAGTGAAAACGCAATTTATGGCCCCTTCTTATTTATGTTGCAGCATTATAATACCATAAACCAAAGTTGTTCTTGTTTTGTCATTTTTAATAACATTCTGTTTTGATTTAGGTGTGCTTAAGTCTATTCATTTCTGATCTGTAACCGGGCAAAAATGAAACTCGCTTATGAAAAAGAAATAAAATGAATCAGTCAAGTACAGCCACCTCTGGGCCACTCAGTTTACCTACTCTACTACCATGTTAGTTTCAGATAAAAACCAAATGTAATTAGTTCAATGCACAAGAAGTATTATGAGAGAAAAAATACAGTTGTAAAATCACTAATGTAGAAGCCTTGTTCAAGATCGGTTTGCTGAGTATTTTAAATTCATTTCAGTTAATCTTCTGAGTCAGGGGGATGGAATACCTGCAGTAACGTCTAAATGCCAGGCCTTTTGTGACCTGTTTTTATGCTGAGAGATCTTAGAATGTTTCCTTGATGAGACTGATTAGAATTTCTGTCTTTTACTGGCTAATAAATACTACTGGCACCTTACTAATAAACAGCAATATCAGTCAAGAAAAGTATTGTTCCTAAGTAGGGATGCTAATTTCCAAAGCATAATTAGGTACCATGAAATTAATGAACAGAAAATTGTACTTGAAGTCAAGCATGGCTGTATATTTTCACTCTGAGTTAGGAGACTGACTCCTAGCATGTAAATAGGTGATATTAATTGTTGATTATTTCCTGTGTGTCTCTCACTACAGTGCATCATAGAATATTTGCTGGTATGTGAGTTTAGCTAAGACTACAATGTCAACCCTAGCATGTACCTTGAAAAACTATTTGGTTGTGACAGAGGACACGAGCAAAAGATGTGAGTCTGCTTAGTTGGTGGCCTTTAAGGTCTTAATAGCCTTCAGCCCTATGAGTCTTGGTATCCCAATGTGCTTATTATATTGATAGTTTTTTATTTTGTAAGGGAGCAGCAATACTTTTATTTTGAAAATTAAATTGCAAAACAATCTCCTAACAAGTCTTAAAATTGCATCAATGTGATGGCTTATTTGGGCTGATCTGATTTTCAGAGCCTTTTATTTGTGTTTTGTTGATTAGCAAAAGCTTTATTTCTAGACACCTTGCCACTTTTGTTTAGAAATGCATTTGTGAAAATGAAATTGATTCTTCATTAAGGAGCCTTTTTTTTCGACTACAGATAAGGCAAATTGACCCAGAATATTCTGAGAGCATATGCGGCGGGTGGTCTGAATTCCTAAGCTGTCTTCTCAGGTACTTTGCTAATGTGGCATTGATCAATCTGCAGATCCCAAAGTGTGGAGAAGTGATAGCAGTATTGGCCACATGATGCACTATGGACCAGAAAGATAAATTGTTTGGGCTGTCTTTTTGTGAGTTTAAGGTCACAATTCATTCATCTTGTTACACTGCTGTATCCCTTTAGTGGCTTCAGTTGCAGGATTAAATATTGAATGGTGGCAGATCATTCAATATATGGCTCTTCTACTTTAGCATTAGAAGGCTTTCCGTGCTTAAAGTGGAGTGATGTGCGCACAGAATGCCAAAGGTAGTCGTGCCAATGATCTATTCTGTAAGATTAATCCCACAACAACATTATTAGGCAATTCTTAACACATCGATTTAATCCTGATATGACACTTCTGAGACAAATGGGTAAATGCTTGGCATATACTCAGCATTCTAGGAGGGAGAATGTGGAATTGAACCCTCGACAGAAGAGGTCCATATTGAAAGTAAACCTATCAAAAGCTTAGTGAGAAGAATTCCAAATTTTTATACTGAAATACATAGCCCCTCATGCAAAGTCAGTCTGTAGGAAACAAGATCACAGCCTGCAGCTTCACTGCGTACCTTGTTTATAGTAATGGTCATGCCACTGTACTTTTCAAGTGGAGGAATGCTTCATGTTTCAGTGCCTCTGGCTTCCCTCTGAAAGGCTCCTCTGCACTGCTACAGAGCTCTGCTCAAATGCCCCCAAGAAGGTGCAAGGTCCCTTACAGACCTTTGCTTTTCTGCTCTTACAGTTAGTGAGCAAGCATAGGTCTTGCAAAGCTCTTGGGTTTCTGTACTGGTGAAAGGAGCAAGAGAATTCTGCCTCTAATGATTGTCACTTGTACAAACTGTGTAAACACCTTCTGTGTTTTTCAAAGAATATTATATACAGAATGTGAAAAGCAGCACAGCTGTTGAAGAAGGTAGGTGTATTTGCAGGTTTTGTAGATAGCATTATGATTGTAGTACAACCCAGCAAAACAAAGGAAATGAGTTGCTGTTGGTTGTTAGCTTTAGCGCTGTTTTTATAAGGTCTCTAAATGGGCATTGTATTTTGTATGCCACCTCTGGATTTCAACAGCATATGATTAATTTCGGCAAGTAAGACATAGCTCCAGGGCTGAAAATGTAGGTTTGCTTTTTGAAATTGTCTAATGATTACATGTGTTACATATGAGTGGGGTCAAAAGTGAGATCCAGTCTCAATCCTGCATCTGACTTGTGGACACAGAGATACCATATGCGTTTCTCCCTATCCCAACAGAAGCAGGAAGGGAGCACTGGAAATGGGAAACATGTCACAGGTCAGTGTGAACTCCAAGCCCTGCCTCTTTTGCCCTAGCCAGCCCTTGTAGCAGGCATGATGTTGGCATGGTATCAGCTACTCATTAGCTGGTTCAGCTGGCTGTCCTGGCTATCTTGTGAAGAAACTGTATCCCAGACAAACCTCAGACATCCAGGTGTCTCATTTCAGGAGGAATATTTGAGACTTCTGGAGTCTCAGTAGCTCTGGAAGTCATCCAGGATATGGAGGAGTGTGGTACAAGTCCCACATCTGGCTAAAATTTGATTATGGAAGGAAGAATGGTTTTAATAGAGATGGCTGACAGACCTGCCCAAGGATGTCCAGTGTGCTGGTCTGTCAGAGCACATTTTTTGAAAGTCAGAAATCTGTTTCCAAACACTTGGCTCAGGACAATTTACTTCTGAATCACTCTTGTGCCATGTAAAAAGTATAAAAAGGGTTATCTTGTTAACATCTTTGTGATTGAGTCTTTGTGTGCCCATAAGTGAAGCATTCTCCTGATGTACTTTCCAAAACAGAAGTTACTCACTTGTTAAGGAGTGATATTTAGTGATATTTAGTCTTGCATCTGGAAAAGACCAACCCCGTGTACCAGTACAGGCTGGGGGCTGATCTGTTGGAGAGCAGCTCTGGGGAAAAGGACTTGGGAGTCATGGTAGGTGACAGGATGGCCATGAGCCAGCAGTGTGCTCTTGTGGCCAAGAAGGCCAATGCCATTCTGGGGTGTATTAGAAGGGGTGTGGTTAGTAGGTCAAGAGAGGTTCTCTTCCTCATTTACTCTTATTCACAGTTCAAGAAGGACAGGGAACTGCTTGGAAGTGTCCAGTACAGAGCCACAAAGATGATTAAGGGAGTGGAATATCTTCCTTATGAGGAAAGGCAGAGAGAGCTGGGTCATTTTAGCATGGAGAGGAGGAAACTGAGGGGTGACCTCATTAATGTTTATAAATACGTGAAGAGGAGTGTCAGGAGGATGGAGCCAGATTCTTTTTTAGTGATGTCCAGTGATAGAACAATAGTCAATGGGTGCAAGCTGGAGCATAGGAGATTCCATGTAAACATAAGGGAAAACTTTTTCACTGTGAGTGTGACAGAGCACTGGAACAGGCTACCCATAGATGTGGCAGAGTCTAATTTTTTTCTTGGATGTGTTCCTGTGTGACCTACTCTAGGTGATCCTGCTTTGGCAGCGGGGTTGTGCTCGGTGATCTTTTGAGGTCCCTTCCAACCCCTAACATTCTGTGATTCTGTGAAACTAGCTGTCTAGAAATATTGGCACAATTTTTTTCCTAAGGTTTAATCTTGCTCGTTACTTTTGGTTGTTACCATTAAGTATAAAAAATATATGCGAGGCCAGGTTCTTAAATAAGTGCTTTGTACCACATTGTACTTACAAATATTAAGATGCATGAATTCTGGTTGCCTGCCTGCCAAAATTTCATCTGGATATGGTTACTATATATATATACAGCTACTGTTCATGTACTAGTGTCTGTAAATACTTAGGCTAGCTAATAAGACTGTTGCTTTCTTTGCAGTTTCTTCATGTAAATGATTAAACTGACCAACTTAATAAATTTAAACATTAAATATTTGCTGAACTGAGTGAGTTGAATTGAGACTTGAAGCTTATTGATATTCAATATTTTTTCCTAATGCCAGTAAAATGGTTTTGTTGTATACAACACCTTTTAAAGTTTGCTTTAAACTGGTGGTTTATTTCTGGTGCTAGTATAATGAAAGCTTACTTGGCAGTGGCTTTCACTGGAAAACAGCATATGTGTGTTTGAAAAAGTAACTTATGTGGATGTGATAGTTGTCTTAGTTATGAAAAACTGTCATCCTGTCTCCTCTAAATGTGAAGACAAGTGAGGAGAAAGTTCTTCACGGAGAGAGTCATTCGTCATTGGAATGGGCTGCCCAGGGAGGTGGTGGAGTCACCACCCCTGGAGGTGTTCAAGAGGGAATTGGACGTGGCACTTGGTGCCATGGTCTAGACATGAGGTCTGTGTTGACAGGTTGGACTCGATGATCTTTGAGGTCTCTTCCAGCCTTGGTGATACTGTGATTGCATTCAAAAATTAATTAGTAGAATCCCAAAACAGCCTTGAGCTATTGTGTATTATTAGGACTGTTTTCTTCTTTAGCCAATTCCTGGTTTATAACAAAGAAATATTTTAATTCATTTGCCTATAGACATCAGTCAGCATGAAATATGAGCAAAAGATCCATTCTGGGGATCAAGAATCTCTCCCAGTATTTGTGCTGTAGATGAAATTTTTATACCATCCACCTATCATTGTGTAAGATTCCTTTTGATCTCATGGAGAATTACACATAAGAGTCAACTGCAGAATATGTAATAATTCAGATTCAAAAGAAAAATGGCTCCTTGGTGTTTGAAACATATATATTTTTAATATCTTTTGATACAATTAGATCCCTCATGAGAACATTCTTAGACAGCTACATGTGCTCCCTAAGTACATACATCCCTGTAACACAGACTGAAGATAAATTGCTGCATTCTGGTTAGAAAGTGATTTAATCTGATCATTTCCTTTGTCTAGACTTCTTTTTTAAGCACTGTTAAAGCAATAACCCAATTATCACATACTCACTAGCCTCACTAGCCTTTTTTTCTTCTTCTTTGTTTCATTTGTTTCTATTTAGGCTGGCATAAAATTCAAAATGCAGCTTTAGAGGTGGAAAGCATCATTGACCTGGAGATTTGATTTCTGAGGTATATATACAGATATATATTAAAAAACCCACAAAACCAGAGGCAGTGGTCTTCTGGTGATAAGCAATGTATGTGAGTCATGATGGGCAGCTTGCTGTTCTGGTGAAACAAAATATTATAGCTAGAGCATATGCAGGCTTCTGCTCTGGTCTAGAACAGACTAGTGAAGTGTCAGCTCAAAGGAGTTTAGTTTGTTGGGTTTTTTTCCTCATGATGAAACATTGTTTTGATGAGACGTTCTGAAGCTGAATGATTTTGAGTCATTGCTTGTGGGGAGTATTGGCAATGAGAATACAATGAGATCAAGAGGCAACTGTCAGCTGGCAATGAAAGTAGTTTTATTCAAGAAAGTGTAAAAAAGTGACAATATTTGGTGGGGATGGAGCTGTTTTCCTTTCTCCTATACATTTTCCGTAGTTTGTTGCCACCTAGCAATAAGCTAGAAACAGTTCATGTTTCCCTTCAAATGCCTGAACTCTACCTTGCACAAACAGATGCATGCCCATGCTGCTTTCCCTAGTAAGTATCTTGAGTAGACAGGCTATAAAGCAGGCCTTTTTTGGGTGGGGGAATCTGTTAAATAGCTGTCCATATTGTCCTGAAAATAACATAATGTGTCTCCTAAGTAAGGACAGGTGGCATTCATGAGCAGGGGCGTAAGAAGGTACATGTATACGTGCATGTATTGTGTGTCCATTTTGAGGTATCACTGATTGTTCTAGCTTACAGTTCCTGTCTGCTTTCTTGTTAAAACCTTCAGCTGTCAGTATGGGCAAGTATACCATGTATGATTATATCACAAATACAGGTTGGCTCTCTGTAGTATTTGTTCATGGGTGGATGTTAACGAAAATCTTCAGGCATATAGCAACCAGGCAAGCTTGTCCAGTACTGGTTTACCACTTTCTGTATGTTCATTCATGTGCTGCAAGAAGGCAGCACTAGGCATGAGTCTTCCTTAATACTCCCTTGCATAAGGTAAGATCTCCATTAGCTCTGTTTTTGCAATTTTCTTTTCTGAAAGTCAAGTTGTAATAAAACCAGCCAAGGCTTTCTCCTGTAGTTCAGCTGCTCCTACAATCTACCCCTCAGGACTGCTGAGTCCACTCAATAGTCTGTAGTTTTCAATTATGGCCTACAGATGACTTTTAAGGGACCTGGCAAAGGTAAACAAGAAAATTGAGCTTGGCAAGATTAAATTTGCGATATAAGGATCTTCATCTTCACAGGAAGATTACTAAGGCTCTGCAAAAACAAACCAAGCCAAAACAAAAACCCACCAACAGAAAAAAAAAACAACCCAAACCACAAAAAACCTGCCCAACTTCTCTGAAAGTGATATCACCATAGCTTAAAAAACCCTGTGGCCTTCAGCCACCAGAATACAGAAGCCTTTTGCAGGTGGGAAAAAAAAAAGAACCTTTGGTAGGTTAATAGAGTTACGTTTATTACATAGTTACATAGTTTATAGGTTTCTGAATTTATGTCAGACTGTAGTGATGTTCTCAAGACATGTTTCTTTTGAACTGAGTAGCACATTTGTGCATCTGGTGGCTTAAGATGAGACATTGTGTATCTGAAACACATCTCCCTTGCCCTTTCCCTGTTAGGTGTTTCTGGTTCTTAAAATGATGCCTATAAGAACTGCTGTTTTGTCTCAAAACATTTGTATAACGACTGTGTATGTAGTATCATGTCAATGGAATTGTGTTTGCAGTATCATGCTAATGGAATATATCCATTAGATGCTTCTAAACCATTGATGTGAACAGACTTTACAGGTACAGAAAACTGAGAGTAGTGGCCTTTTGAGGAGTGGAAGTGCTTCTCATATTTGCACTATACAAAATTGTTTATACAGTGGCATTAATCAGAACAGATTTCTTACCCGTGTGAGGGCTCATATATACATTGACACCAGTGAAGTTACTCATATTTATAAGCATATTAAAATTCAATCCCTACCTTAGTAATATTGTATACTTTATATATATGTGTGTATATATAAATATATATATATATATATATATATATATATATATATATATATATACACACACACACATATATATATATATATATATATATATATATATATATATATACACACATATATATATATATATATATATGTATTTCCTGGTGTGCATTTCTTCCGCAGTGGAGGGCCAGAAATCAGATCTGGACTGACAGGAACCACTGCTTTCCTCTTCAGCTTAAGCAAGAGAGTACTTCAACTGAGCTAAATATTAATAGTGACATATAGTTTACATTAACGTTTGTGTGGCTGCAGCTAAGATTCAGTTCTGGATGGCCATGGAAATAGGCATCCAATCTGCTGAGATGGTATTGACTTGTATCAGGAGAGGGGTTACTTAGTGTTAATTTCCTTTAGTTGTTTTCCCAGGTTTTCTCTTCCTGCCATTCCTCATGTGAGTTACTCTTACAAAACCCAACAGTAAGGCTGCTGGAAGTGCAGCTTGCAGATTATAGCAGAACGAGTTTTAGTATTTTGGCCTAGCAGTCTAGAAAACTATAATATATTCCCAGAAATCCATAAGTGTAGCCAGAATACAATCCACTCATCTACAGAAAACTGCATCCACCAGCTGTCATCCTGTGGGCCTGATTTGTTATGGCCTCATCCTTGCTTTTGTCACTTGGGCCTGATCAACCTTGCTCAGAAAGTCTCCTCATTCTGTAATACCCAGTATTTGTACCTGCCTGCTTTCTGGGTCCCACCAGCACTGGTCACCGAAGGTTCTGGCCCACCATGCTCACAAGGGTACCATTTATATTTATGGCTGAATTTAACTGAGGGAATTACAAATGGAAAGATAGCCTCAGCCACACCTGCTTAGAACTATTGAAATGAACAGAAATGGTCATTGTGAGACTACATAAAGCACCAGGAGAAACACTGAGAAATTCTGGAGCATGGCCTGAATGCCAGACCCCTTCACAGTAGTTTAAAAATAGTATAAAATAATTTTTAAAGTGTTTGTCCCAGGCTACATGAACAAAGTCTTTATTAAGTGAAATCTGATTTGATATAGAAGAACTCATAAGTCATCTTTTAAGATCTTCTGTTCACTGTCAGGAACAGTAGATGTTTATATATTACATAAAATTATATCTTTATCCCAATGCCTTTAGTTAGTTTTCAGCTTTTTGCCCCCTTAACTAATTGGCTTTTCATACTTCCATTTTATTGTAGTTGAAGTTTAATATTTAAACTGCTTAACATGCTAATTGATTAGTAGATGGCCAGACCCTGCTACATATTTTTATCATGTAATTTTATAGACCTATCTGCACCTAGTTAATCTTTTTCCCCTGTGAACCCAATCAAATTTCCTATATAGAAGTACTTGCAGTTCCTTAAAGGCACAGATTTCCACTGGGGATCTATATTCTCATTATGGTTGATGATTCTGGCACTTTTATTTTTATGTTGTGTAGTCCTCTTGCCCATTTGGGCTGAAGACATGTGAACTAGGGCATGAGGTGATGATTTTTTTGTTGTTGTTTCAGAAGTTCAGGTCTCTCCTCTCCTGATTTTGTGTATTTTGTGTATTTGTCCACTGAAATAGTTGGTGATTTGCTAGGTTATCCCTTAATGAGAGTCAGGAAGCTTGGACGCTCTTGTTCTGTTGGGTAAGAAACTTTGTATCATGTACTCCAGTCAGCCCAGTTTGCCAGAAAAGTTAGGGACCTGAGGTGGGTACAAGTCTGAGCATCATCTGATATTAAGGTGGTGCATTTCCCTCATCGGCACCAGGCTGCAGAAGAGTGTTTTAATGAGTACAAGCACTGTGATACCTGGTGATCCTTGCTCAGAGAAGCTTCTTCCTACTAGTAGTACTGACATCTGCATTCAAAGAGGGAGTGGGGACGTATATGGGGATGGGCCATGAAATGATGTTTGGAAAGTTGTAGACATGAAAGGCACATTATGTCAGGACAAGATGGCTGCAGTTTGTTTGGCTGTGGGTGGAAAGTGATGTAGGGACTTGTAAGAAGCTTTGAGGGTGTTGTGGTCTCGGGAAGCAAGAGGTCAGACTACTGTGATATAGGCAGGGCCACACATGAAGTGGGAACAATATGTACAGTAGAGTGATAGAAGTGGGTTTATTCTGTTAAAATCCTATGTGCCTTTGCAAATGAGTGTACTTTGGACTTGAGCCAGCATGGTATTCTTTTTTCCTTTTCTAATGCAACTTTCTGGCCCCCAGGAGAAGCAGTAAAAAAAATCATTAGCGTGTTGTTGGTTTGTGTTGTGTTTTTGAAGGATGTGAACAAGAAGTCAGAAAAAAATAGATTTTAATGTTTTGAGTTCATATTAATTTAGTGATTTAATCAGCCAAAATTGCTTTTGAAAGTGGTAAGGATTGCTGTTTAACAACATGGAGATATTATTCCTTTCCAGAAATCAGGCTGTTCAGGCTGTTAAGTCTGGGATCAAACATTTCCTTAAGTCTTTGTTACTATAATGTTTGTAATATGTAAATAAAATAAAGGAGGCAGTCTTTCAGAGAAACTGGTGAAAAAGCAGGGCTTATTTACATTGAGAAATGAAGAGCAGAAATGTCCTGGCTTGTACTGACCTCAGCTGATAGATTTACATGTTACAAAGCAACGCTCTGCAGCCTTGCCACTTCGGGGGCAGTCTGTCTGCATCAGCCAGGAGCTTCACTCAGACTAACAGACCTTGTGAAGGTGTATGCTATACTGCTAACATGCTCTGATGTTTTGCAGCTCAGGGGTACTCGCCTACTTCCCAGATCAGGTATTTCAGCATCAGTATGTAGACATCCATCCGTAGATGTGTAATTTGAAAAATGGTTTTTAATAACTGGAAGGAAGGCATGCCTCTATTGTGCAGAATCAGTAGCAAATACTTGAAAACAAGTTTTCTGTTAGGCCTGTTTTTAAAAATTCCTCTGGTTTCTGAAAACAAAGAGTAATCAAGAAATTCAAGAATTGAGATGCAAGTTGCAGATTCTTACTAGCTTTTCATTACCGTAGTTATTTGCATGTTGGTTATATCATAATTATTGTTAACATCCCACTGATTTAACTGAGAAATGAGGTCTGTTTTCTATATAGAAATTTAATAAAAGCTAGGATCTAAATACTAAGACAGAATGAAAAACACCCTGACCCGTTTTACCAAACAATGTAGCATTCTTATATTAGCACCCACATAGCTAGTGTAGATTTTCTAGTCGTTAAAATCATTACTAGTGAATTATGCTTTGTGAAAAACAAGTACTGTGAAACAACCTGCAGCCCTTCAACTCATTTGTTTCATGTCATTTCATTCCATTTAAACCTGTTTGACATAGTCCACATTAACAAGCTGCTCTCTTCTGTTCAGCATCTACTGATGGCAAACTACAAACCAACATCTCATCCAGAAGCATCGAAGAGCTCATTAAATATTTTTTGTGAGAGTTAACAGATCTCCAAATTAACCTTTATTAAAAAAAAAGGGAAAGAAAAAAAAAAAAAAGGATAGCAAAGGTCAGCCTTTTTGTACAACAAAGTTTGCTGACCACAGAGATTTTCAAACCTCATGGCACATTTGCCTGCGTGGGTTTCGCAGTGATCTGTTTGATGCCAGCATGCAATGCTAAGATTCTGTCTGATACGTGTTAACATGTAGATTAAAAAAAAAAAAATTAAAAGTCCTAAAGCAGGAAATGAGAAGTAGAAAAGAAAAGGTCATTACATTCTTTGATTTTCAACAGCAGTAAATTATTCATGTGAAACAACTTTGTTAATGATTTGCTCATCTCTCCACTCAGTTGCCAGCTCTTTGAATGGCAACACATCCTTTCATTTTGTTTGATTTATTCTGTTAGAATTCTCTTTATTTCCCTAATAAGTAAATACAAACAAATACATTTTGACAGCTGCAGAAAGCCTACATAGCAAAGTAGTATCTTATTTGAACATGGACTGTTAACAGTTTGAGGCAATTAATTCGACCTCTGAAAGGAAAAACTAAGCCCATATATACTGGTAGTCATAATGATATTCAGGTATATCTGAAGGTGTAGGGAATATTTACTTTAAGCACATTACTTTTTCACTAGAGGGTATAGAAGCTAATATTACTTCCAAGAGTAATCAAAAGTATAATTCACCTGCATTAAACATAAAACACAAATGACAGACATTTCCAAAATTTGCAAGTGGGAATGCCTATAAATAAAAACACTTCATCCAGTAAAGGCAGCAAAAGTAGGTAATAAAGTATTTAGAACAAAACCAAAGATGCTAAGAGTGCAAATAGTATTTCAAGAATAACATTATTACAGCACTATTTATACTTTTGACTTTGAGTGTGTCTTGTACAGAACTAAAATCCAATTGTAAAATATGTCAAATAACCCTAATTTTTTCTTGTTGTTTTGTCTTAGTTTATGCAATTTAACAAATCATATGCTTGCACTGAAGAAGTGCATCGTATGGTCAAGGTGGGTTCTTCCCCCTTTTGTCACTACCTAGTAGAACATTATAGCATTGCTTAAAGTATCTGGGGATCGGTCCCAAAAACCCACTCCATGTTGAACTTGATTGACCACCTATGATGTAAAATTACACCAGGGGAAAATGTGACTTGTTAAGAACCTCTCTATAATATATAAGCAGAAAAAAAAAATGGCATTATCATGGGGACTTCAGTTGAGGGATTATGTTCTGTGTGTTTTATGCTGTCAGTGCTCAAATGACTCTGACATTTAAAATATAACTAAAATGTTGGTGCAATGAATTCTTTATTAAACATCATACTGATGTCTAAAAAAAGAAGAGAAAAAAAACCCACACTTTAGTTGAGTGAACAGATTAATTTTATTACTTCATTAAATGGAGGAAAATGAAAATGAGGAAATACTCTCTCTGTGAAAAACTGTACTGTAAAATCTCTCTCTGTAAATTAAAACACCATTTTGCACACTCTAGAAAATACTCAAATCCAAACCCTGAAATGATTCTTTTAAGCTTGTGCTGAAAACTGCCTTAGAAAAACAGAAAGCACTGTTTAATCACTTTGAGCAGATGTGTATTGAAAAACAACTGGTTGAGAGCATAATTTCATGATAATGAGTATGCATCGGCAAAGATATGCATGAAATCTGAAGGGGTAGGATGACAAATTAGGGAGGAATCAGTGGACAAATTAGGGAGGAATCAGTGGCCAGTGAGTTCAGTGGGTTTGGGGTTCTTTTCTTTAATGGGGCAGATGATGGGCTTGGTCTTGTGGCCATTAAGATGAAAAGGAATGAAAGGAATCTTAACAATGTTAACCAAATCTAGTCAGAAATACAAGAATTCCCCACAGTAAGGCAGAAGAGAGTGAATTAGTCAATGAATACTTCTCTTCTGTACTTGGATGAAGGGAGAGGATGCGAAGAGGACAGATCATATGACAAAATAATTTTTCTATGGAAATACTAAATTGTAGTTATTAATACTGGATGTTTTCAACCACTATGTCCACATAACTTCATTCTGGAGTGCAAAGGTATGTAGTGAAACAACAGGTAGACATAAAGCAAATAATTAATACTGCAAATGCTGGTGCCAATTTGTAGTAAAGTTCCATTAAGAGTATTAAAAGAGCTGCCTGAGGAGCTCTTGCAGTTGTCAGTGCTGAATTCTATAAAGTTTAAAAATTAAAGTAAGATAATACCGTTCCCAATGCTTTATAAGTACTGATAATGTATAATTTTACAAGAGCTACTGGTTTTCTGGCAAAAAAATTGACTGAATGATGCAGGAATCATTTGTGTGAATTTTAACATTCGGTGGCCATTTTAGCATCAAAACTAATGAACCACAGAAGGCATCTCCAAGGTTTTATAGAAGATTTTTAATTTACAGAACTTCTAGTCATAATATTTTCTCCAAAACCAAGTTAAATGTAACTAAGGGTACTTCTCTGTCCAGTGTTCTGTGTGCTTGCAGTGATATCTTTGAATCTGACTTCCACTTCTAGCATGCAAGATGTGCAAGACCATAAAGCTTGGCAGGTTTATGCCATATTACAATCGTATTGTTTATTTTTAAATCCTTATGAAGGCAGATAGTAGGCATCTTCTAGAATGTCTGTTTTATTTCCATCAGCTGTCTGTAGGCTGTTTTTCAAAGACACAGTTAAAACAGTTGATATAAAGCCCTTTGATGGTAAAGAATGTGATACTTCAGACCATCTGCAAAATGGTGGCCTTACAATAAAAATGAAATTAATAAAAGAAGGACTAGGCACTCACTGTATTAATCTTTTTTTTTTCTCTATGTTCTTTTTTTCTTTTACCTCTAATAGAGCTCTAACCTTTAAATGTTCTCTGAGTTGAACAATTTTTCATGATCCAGCTGTCTCAGGATTGTTTTAGCTCAGTTAAGTGTTTCTTTTTATTCACTGTTGGGTGTTCTCTTCTTTTTGATCTATTTATGGGATTTAACTCTGTGCCAGACAGGGGTTAATAAGTCATTATTTGAATAATTATAAAATTATTCCAATTTAATAAATGAAGATGACCTCATTAGGGGGAAAAAACCCAACAAAACCCAAACCCACAACCTCTTAAGGCCAGTGTTTTTTCTCTGTACTTCTTTTCCCAGTAAGACACAAACACACCAAATCTCTGTTTCAAAAGGTTATTTAAAAAAAAATATATAAATCTGGATTGAAATCTATTGACATTTTCTTTTTCCCCTACATTGTTATAATAGAAAATACTGTTTATTTTTAAGGATGAGACTTCATGCAATAGATAGCCAATCCACTATCCATATGCATCAGAAGGGGCTGATCCCATCCTACTTGACTCCAGACAGATGCTGTAGCCATGTCTTATGCAGACTTAGCTCTTAATTACACAGACACAGAGCATGTCATTTCACTGGATGATCCAGGGCTGATGGTTGATGCTAGTGTGCACTATGCTGGTACTGTCTCAATCCTGAGTCTTGCCATGCAGTGACTGTTACTTCTTTGTATTGGAGCAGGTTTTCATCCAATTTCTTCATGATTTAGTTGAGGTTATCTGAGCCAGCAGAGTATTATTCCCTATTCCTCTCCCCATCCTCTCTACCCCCCATTTCTTTGGATAGTTTTGTGAAAATTTAGTAGCTTGAACTTGTTCCCTGCAGAGTCAAACAGCATAGTTACAAAACACAGGATGCAGGGTTTGAAGAAGATGGATGTAACTGTAGCAGTACTAAATATTTTAAAGTCAACATTAATGGAACTTCATCCTAACCCTGAAAAAAAATTTCCTTACATCACCAGCTGCTCGAACTGACTCACCCTGCAGCTGCACAGGCTGATATTACAAAAGGGGGAGGAGAGAGGCAGGCAGGAATCCATGGCTTCAAGGGGTGGGAAGTGGGGCCTCCCCTTTTGGCAGACTTAGACTGGCATGGCTGTAATATGAAACTGCTTAAGCTTTACTTAAAAATTCTGAACTATCTGCTTCAGTTTTGCATCATCTAATTTGTGCTCAAGTATACTTTCACATCACTTGTTGCAATTCATATTTACATTACAAAATTATTTGTGAGGCAGAGAAAGGAAGACATTAATTCAAAAGCAAAATTTAGAAGTTCAGATAGGATTTTCCAAAAGCAATTAACCTGTCAAAATATCTTATTCAAACTTAAATGTACCTTTATTTTGCATCCTGATAAGTGTGCCCAAGACCCCTATACTCCCTCTTGTAGTATGCTTAACTTCTTGTACTACTGTAACTTACTTGACCTCCCTTTCTTAAGAAGGCACAAGGCATAGCAGGTATTCACTGATCACTTATTTGTTCCACCTGTATTTTTCCAGGCTTCAGAAACTGGGTCTCAGGTTAGAGTGAAGAGGTAGATCTTACCATTTTTACCTAGTACTTGGATCAGGCAGGTAAGGGCCATTAAACAGGGGAAAACAGAGGAGTTATTTCTGACATGTTATTCCTGCTCCAGAATGCAATTTGCTTCTTTAGTAATTCTCTTTTGTGTATGCTCACATATTTCAGAATGAATACCTTTGTTTCCTCAACCTCACTGAGCATTGCTCATGTCCATGTAGGCTCCCAGCTGAGTGAGTGAGTCTCTGTATGTGTGAGTAATGCATGGGACTTCCCAAGTTTTGTTCACTCAGATGTGTAGGAGTTGGTCTGCTTCAGGTAAAGCTGACAGTGCCAAAGAAGATCTGAGAAAAAGCAGCTCATTCTGTTAGCTTGTTTATTCTGGCTGTGGTTATCATTTTCAAGATGTACTAAGAGTGACTGGCTTCAGCCTCATCTGATATAATGGGGCAAGTTATGCAGAAACATTCTCTCATTAGGGAGGGTGAAGAACACAAATGTGTTGGAAGCTACAGTTTTTGCTTCCTATTAAGGAAGCTTTTAATACTTAGCTATTACTACTTAAGTTTGTAGTTTTCCAGATTACCATCTCCTTGTCCTTAGGCAGATACTAGAACGCCCAATTTAGAGGTGAGGTAACTCTATGTGAGGGATCCTATATACGTTGACCAATTATGAGTCAGTGCTGCATCATCTGAAAGCAGCCAAGGGATTTGTGAGATTGATCAAAGGTGCTTTGTTTCCTTCATTGCTCGTTACAATTTTGAGTACAGCAGGAGTACGTGTCAGTGACTGTACTTTCAGGTATCTGGAAGAGCAGGCCCAGGTTAAGAAGTTAATGGTCGATGTTATGTTAAAATAAGAATGTTATTTTATTATTGAGAACAGATACTGTGTCTAATTAAAAATAACTTTCTGTGAGCTTTGTTCAAACAGCTCTACGGGTGGGTCTGTGGAGTTGGTTCAGATGTGAGATGTGCACCAAGTCTGCACTCAAAAGGTACTTACTCTCCAAAGTCCTGCTAAAGAAATAATGCTGAGAATTATTTATTCATTTTGTACAGTTTATTCAATTTATACAATTACTTATATTTCACCTCAAACCATCCTTGCCTTTTCCCCAAGTTTTGACACTATGACAGGTCATGTGGTTGGAAAACTGAATGGTCTAGCTCTGTGTTCTTGAGAATGAAATTCTTCCACTTATCTAAAGTTCAAAATTCAAAAGGAACAAATACAAAATCAGTAACTTTAAAATTAGTGATATAAAATACGGTGCAGCTGGAGGTCAATTTTTGCTGCAGCCTACAATAACAAATACATGAATACTGCTACAAATAGCTAAATGTTTGTACTGCTACAAACCTTTCCTCTTGCAATTTCAGAATTAAATATTATTGCTTTATACATTTAATTTTCTGCAAAAGTGTTGAAGTGATGTATAGTCATTACCTATACAACTGTTTACATTGTTAGTGTGAGGACTTCACACTGGTAAGACTTTGCCAATTGGTCCATGCACCACAGGAAGGCTTGGGGTGAACTCAGATCCTCCTTATCCTGTGATGGGGCATTTGGGAGGGAATAGAGAATCCAAGCTCAGCCTTTGCGCTCAGCAGTCAACTTCTCCAGATCCTATATTCACCTACCTCTGCCTGAGGCCTGAGCCAGTGTAACTACAGAAGTCTTCCTGCCCTTGCCATAAGGTTAGACAGACCTATCACACACATCTTTTCATGTGGGAGGACTTTACTGCTGGTAGCAAATTGCTTCAAGTACATTTTGCATAGCAGAAGAGAAGAGAAAAACATGATGTAATTCAGCGAGGAAAGGAAGTACAGCAGTCCCTGAAAGCAAGCAGAGTTCCCTTTATACTTGCCTATATATGGGGATTCCTGGGCTCTAGAAATAAATGCAGTATTTCTGTGCACATGTTGACAGCAACATGACTCTCTTTCTCTCACTCTCTTTTTTTTTTTTTTGTGGTGTATGCGTGGGATGGTATTTTGTTTGCCAAGGTACTTTAAGAGGAAATGGTAATTTGGGGATGAGAAACAGTGTTTCAGCTAGGAGGCCTTTCCTCCTGTAGTTACAAAACACAGCAAACCCAGAATGTGGAAATGCATAAGCCAGAGTTGGAAGGGATTCCTGGAGCTCTTCAGGTCCAACCTTCCATTGAAAGCGGTGCCTTAGACTTAGATGATCCAGGGCAATGTCTCAAGCACAGACTTCACAGACTATGCCAAACAGAAAAGGACCTGGGGGTGCTGATTGACAGCCACCTAAACATGAGCCACCAGTGTACCCAGGTGACCAAGAAGGCCAATGGCATCCTGGCCTGCATCAAGAATAGTGTGGCCAGCAGGAGAAGGGAAGTCATTGTGCCCCTGTACTCTACATTGGTTAGGTCACACCTTGAGTCCTGTGTCCAGTTCTGGGCCCCTCAGTTTAAGAAGGACATCAAGACACTTGAGCATGTCCAGAGAAGGGCAGCAAGGCTGGTGAGAGGCCTTGAGCACAAGCCCTACAAGAAGAGGCTGAGGGAGCTGAGATTGTTTAGCCTAGAGAAGAGGAGGCTCAGGGGAGACCTCATTGCTCTCTACAACTACCTGAAGGGTGGTTGTAGCCAGGAAGCGGTTGGTCTCTTCTCTCAAGCAACCAGTGCCAGAACAAGAGGACACAGTCTCAAGCTGCACCAGGGGAAGTTTGGGCTTGAGGTGAGGAGAAAGTTCTTCACTGAGAGAGTCATTTGCCATTGGAATGTGCTGCCCAGGGAGGTGGTGGAGTCCCCATCCCTGGAGGTGTTCAAGAGAGGATTGGACGTGGCACTTGATGCCATGGTTTAGTCATAGGGTTTGTGGTGACAGGTTGGACTTGATCTTTGAGGTCTCTTCCAACCTTGGTGATTCTGTGATTTTCACCAAGACAGTTCCCATTTCTTGCCTGGGCAACTTAGTAATTTCAGTTATTATTGTAGTGAATTAGTTTTTAATATTCAGAATATCCTCTGAAGCTCTTGCCCTGTCATCATGCACCCCTGTGAAGAAACTACCTCCGTCTTCTCTATAACCACTTTTTAGGCATTGAGAGACTGCCATTAGCTCCTTCTGAGCCTCCCCTTCCCTAGGCTGCATGAATCCCTCCTTCCAACCTTTCTTTATGTGGCAAGTTCTACAATATTTAAATCATGGTGTGTCTCAACTGCACTCTCTGCAGCTTGAGCTGAAGGGACCAAATTATTGATGTTTATCTGCAGTCATCACCTTGGAAGTATTTTAAGAGGGCAATGTCTATAACATTTAGAAACCTGCTTGTTTAGTGCCACACTGTGTATAGATTATTTAAGCTTGAGATTCATTTAATCTTTGTATATGTCCTAAATAAGCTATGAGATTGTATTTATTTTATCTAAAGACACCTACATGTTGGTGCAATGTTTAGCAGAGTGGAAGCATTTTAATTAGTTACCTCTATGCTCTCTGTTCTGGACTTTATCCAGTATGGGTGCTAGGGGTGGGAGGGATACTTGTTTTTATTTTTTGAATGAAGGAAAAGACAAAAACTATCATTCACTCTCATATGTTTCTGCCAATGCGAAACTGCTGTTGCACCAGTGAGTGCTGAACAATGAGTGATGGCTGTAAACAATCAACTACACAACTGAACATATTTTGAAGCATGAACATGGGGGGTTCAGTAGGTTGTGACTGGAGCTGTAAAACTTAGGGGGGTTGTCTATACAGCTACTGGTGTTTAGTTTTAGATCTCTTTTTAAAATAAAACCAGTAGAAATTCTGGGAAGCAAAATATTTAGGAACGTTTTAACTCTTGTAAGTACTTCCTTAATCCTTACTCATTGCTTTCTTGTTACTGTGCCAGGCTACGTTTAGTGAATTGTAGATTATCCTACTTCATTTATAGTTCCTTATCTTCTCCATTTTTCCTGCTTTGTAATGCAGCTCTTTGCTTCTGAGTAGTTAATTTTTAACTTCCTATGTATTTATGTGATGTTAGTAATACCTCAGTATTATGATTAATGGTGCAGGTAGACATATTTTTTTTCCTGTGTCCTTCCTGCTTAGGAGCTTTGGGTTTTGGGGGGGTCCTTCTTTGCTATATAAGAATGTGTCTGTCTTCCCCTTACAATGCAATTATTTTATACATATATGTTGTTTTCTTCTCACCCTGTTGGCATTAGAGAGTAGACTTTGACAGCTGGGTAAGTCATATTTATAAGACCCTATTTTGCTAGGAGTTACTGCCTGCAAAGAAAAACAGAAAATATATAAGGTTGCATTTAAATTTTAAAAAATGAAAGAGAACAACTCCTCAACACCAAATTTCCTAAACTTACTTTCCAATACATAATCAAAACCTAGAAGAAGTCATTTGGGATTACATCCATAGCTTCATTGCAGACTGCTGCTCTTTTTTGCATTATCTCTGTCTTAGGGGAAAAATCCACGTACACAAGTGTTTAGCTTTGGTAGTGGTGGTGTAAGATGTAGAGTTGAGCCACTATGAGGGGATAGGTTTATTATCTCCTTCAGGGAGGCATTACCTGTATAAAACCCAGTGTCTAATTGCAGTCCTACTTATACCACTTAGTTGGACAATCACCAAAGCAATTATAGCAACATCTAGGCTTATCACAAGTCTGAGCAGAACAAAGTCCAGAGCTATTCACTTACTCTAGAAGTTGCACTAGCTTCAATTTGAGAGCTCTGAAAACAGCCACAGTGCTGCTGCTATGATTGTAACTCAGCAGTGGACAAATGTAATTTTAATCTCTGATGCTGCTAATGTGGCATCTTTCACAAGTAGTGATTTTATTATATAATAAATTAATCTGTTTGCCATATCTTACAAGAAAATGATGCACTTAAAAGAAAATAACAACAACAACAACAAAAGTTGTCAGAAGAGAATTAGGGCAAAGACTCCTAAGAAGTTGTTAGCTGTGGGAGGATAGGCTTTTGAAGACCATTGCACAGGGCTAAACTCTCATACTGAAAAGCTGCGGCTGAAATACTGAGACGTATATATAATACGGTCCCAGAAAGCTTGCCGAGGAAACTGCAATCAGAAATGTAGGAAACTGGCCAAGATGAGGGCTCAAACATGTTGCATTCATTACCAGCAGCTGTGCATATAAGTGTTTCTTTGCCACACAACCAAAACCACTGTGGCCTGTCACTGGCATTGGTATAGCAATTTGCTGACTTTTTAAGGAAAACATTTAGCTAAAACAGGAGTTGAATTGACTGACGTAAGATAATTTAGGGGAATTGTAATGGCTACTGCGTGTGTACCATATAACTATGCTGGACTGCACACATATATATATGTAAGATTTTACTGTATGTAATGAAACTCACTAAGATAGTATTTTTTAAATGTGATGATAATAGTTTCATGTTTACTGTAAATCACAGATACAGATCTTAAAATATTCCTTAAAAAACCAGGAAGGGGAAAGTGGTATGACAGTGATAGTATTATTTTGAACATCAGAAGTGTACTTTATTGACATTTCCCTCAAGATAAATTCAAATATGCCTCCATTAGGGGGAGTTACACATTCATTGCTAAGTGCTTCTGTTTTTTAGACACTGTTTGGTATGATAGATTTTCTCTTGGATGTGTTTGTTTACTTTTAAAATACTCTGTTATTACTAGTACTGCCTTGTTCCTCTGCAGTGGGGCATGGTTTCAATGGTTTTCAACTAATCAGCACACAGAAAATTGCAGTGAAGAAGGTCCAACGTTATCAATTTCTGAATACTTCAGAAAACTAAAAGCTATTATAATAGTAAAAATACCTTTATTAATTGGGGGATTTTTTCCAACATTAAATATAAATGGTAACATTTCATAGAAACATAGAATGGCTTAGGTTGCAAGGGACTTTAGAGATCATTTATCCCTGCCATGGGCAGGGATGCCTCTCAACCAGACTCAAGTGCTGAAGGCCTCATCCAAGTTGGCCTTGAACACCCACAGGAGGAAGCATTATTTAGAACATGGGGAGCAAAATCGTTTTTCTCAAGCAGTTTTTCCTTTGCCCATCTTTTATTTATTTATTTAATTTTATTTTATTTCCCTCCCCCCCATCTGTGAAACTCTTTCTGCCTCACAGTAGTTCAAGAAATCTATCAATGTCTGGTTTGTTTACTTTGGTGTAGGAGAGTTTTAAATAGAATGTGACCCTTGCGCTGGATGTTAGTATGAGTGTTATCAAAAAGGCAAAGAATACGATGGACTTCAGCTGATAAATTCTTATGCCAGGCTTTAGAGTATAGTAGTTTTAGATAAGGTATTGAAATCATGTAGTTACATGCCTAAGCACTGTCCGTCTACCTAAGCTCCTGTGTAATATGGATAGTGACAGATCCCTTTCCTTTATTAGAGAACTAAGAACCACAACCAATTGAATGCTCTGTGGATAAAGTCCACTGCACATTGGTGTAGTCACTGTAGGAGCCACTCCTTCATAGTCCAGCCTCAGTGTCTGTGATCAGCTGCAGGAAGCACTGGCTTCTGGGAAATGTCAGAAGAACTTCTGGGAGGCCACATGAGTAGAAAAAAAAATAAGATTTCAAACACCTACAGTCTAAGATTCTGGTATATTACATTTAAGGGCTTGTGTATGAATGCCTGTATTGCTACTCTGCTGTTCAGGCCAGATCTCCACTGGTGACTTTCTGTCTCCTGGCAAAGTTATCACAAAAGTAGGTGGACAAGATGACAAAGGACAGTTCAAGGTGAGAAGTAATAAAGGGGAGAGAGGGGAACAAACTGAAGTTCATCTTTCAGTGGTCATGCCTAGATAGATGACTGAACTGTCTATGCATAGATCATCCTCATTGTAGAAAAAAAAAACCTTGTTCTCTAGGTGGTGGACACAGTGATGTGAGAATAACTTATCAAAAGTGGACTGTGACAGTAGATGTGGCATAGAGATCTTTTTTGTAATAAAATTAATATTTTTGTGTACATTTTCCATGGAATTTTAGGAACAGGCTTTTTCCCATAGTTTTCTACTAGTTTGACCCTAGTTCCATCAACTACTGAGCAAATGCTATGAGATGAGTATTTCACCTCTAATGAAGCATAAGCATCCCCAACAAATGGCAAGGAGAGAAGAGTAATGGCCAAGTATGGAACCTTCCAAATTCTTGGGGAAGGGCTGGCAATGCTTCTTGCAGAGTAATAGATGGCAGGGCAAGTTAAAGCAAGTTGTGTGCTGTGGGGAAATACTGCTGTGGAAAGCAGAGTGAACTCTATGAGACACTGGCAATGCTGTATCTACCTTTTTACCAACTTTTAAGGACATCTTCTATACAGTTTATTATCCTCAGGACATTTGCAATAAAAGCTGCATTTTTGCTGAATGATTTTCTTATCTTTGAATCCTTCTTCAGCAGCCATGGTTCTGGCCATCTGAGATTTTTGGCCTCAGAACTGATCCAATCAGGCTGGCATTTTCAATTCTAAATGTGGCTCCAGTCCTCCACGTAGGTTTTCATTTAAGGTTTCACTTTGCATGCTTTGCTCTTAAAGTGTAAGCCACATGGTGAGTGGGAAGAAGGGAGGTGAGGGGGAAACCCTTTCCTGTGATTTGCACTGATTCATCAGCACCTAAAACCTCCTGTGTCATGCCGTTGACTTTTGTGTGCCTTCAGTATAATACATGCCACAGATTTAGTTCATTTATTTGCTTTGAAAAATACTCTTTATGCCAAATGTTCCACTTGTACACATTTTAAGGGCTCTTGTACAAGAGATTTCTGCTGGCCTTTGAGTTTCCTCTTTTGGCAAATAACACCAGAGTTTGCAAATCTGGCAGTGCTTGTGGGAAGGTCTTAAAAGCAATGGATTTTTAGTGAAATCATTTAGCTGATAGAATTAGAAAATGATAGTGATGAATTTGGCTGCTGTGAAAATAGCAACTTAAAGACAGAGCCAAGCTCCATGATTTTTGAAACTGTTTAAGACAAGTGGATCCATGGTGGTCTGACATCTATGCAGTGGCACTTCCCTAAGCAGAGAAGTGGCAAGGAAGGCTTTAGGGACTATTACACGTGGTAATTTCTATGTAATATACTGTGTTCTGAAAACCTGTGCGGTGGTTAGGCTTGCTCAAGTTGAGTAAGTTGAGCCCAAGTAGCATTTGTAAAACTTTCAGTACAGACTCATGGCTCTGTGTGTGAGTGTAAGGTGAACAGGCTCAGTAAAATGTAGTGAGCACACCAAAAAATCCTGAAGTACAAATCAAAGGAAGGAAAAAATACATTTCTCTTCTTCCCCTCTTAGGTAAATAGTAACTTTAAATTCTTGGTTTTGTCTATACCCTGTTTCTGAGTAAGCCACATCTGCTGGCATCAAATAAAATTACTTCACTAGCTGCTTGGTATGTTGGCAAATTTAAGTCTGCTGGGTTGAATGTGGAAAATGATCACCTGCTCTCTAGGAGAATTAATATACAATAAATCACTTCAAGTTGTACTATAAATGCAATTCTAAATGCACTACAGCACTTAGTCTTGTGCCTAACAACCCACCTATCACTAGGCATTCATCATCTGCTGAATGTGTACCACAAGAAAGTTCTGAGTGTACTTAGAGTGTATATATACCCTATTCTTATGGTTTATGAATACATCTTTTTTGTTTCTTTTGCCTGGAAAAGGTTGTAAGCTCTCTATTTTGAATGCATTGCAGGCTGCTGGGATTTTTTTTTATATGAACCCAAGTTAATATTTTGGAAAGCATTTATATTATTTTAAATGTATGATTTTTATAACCACTTTGTATATAAACCACTTGCAGGATATGGCTTACACCAGGTGTCAAGAGTAGTGTGAAATAATTTTTATGCCACCTTTCCAAGGCAATAAATGTCATATAAGCATACACAAGTGCAGAGAGAGTACTTTTAGATCAACATTCTCTAACTGTATGTTAGAAATCTGCTTGACAGACTTACCCAAAGGATGACACTTCTTTTCTCCACAGCAGCAACTGTGTAAAAAGAAGATTTGCTCTGGTGGTTGGTTTTTGGGTTGTGTTTTTGGTTGTTTTTTTTCCCCCAAGGAGTATGATGTAAAGAGAGGGAGGAGAAGCTGTGATTAGGAGAAAATAAATGGTTTCTTTCTTCTGAGAAAAAAGAAATTTCTGACCAGAATGGTACAGCAAGTTTTCAGTCATCTACCCTGCAATAAAAAGACAAAATACAGGATAAAGGACAGCAACAGCTGAACCCACAATCCTGGCCACACAGTTTCTGTCATGTCATGAGCAGTATAATACTTACTCCAAGAAATATGTGAAGTATTTCTGTGGGAATCACATGGGTATTGATTTTGTGTGGGTGGGTCGGTGCGCCTTTAAAAGCTGTCATTTTGGAGTAGTACCTTGAAGAGGTTTTTTTTAAGATGGTCAGAATACAGGCTAAGCTTTTCTACAAGTATGAGATTCAGGCTTTGTCATTAAGAAGAACAGAGTGTTTTTTCCCTAGATCTTATTCTCTTATACTGATAGGATTGCTCTGCTGGTGGTCTTTACCATTTCCAAGAGATTCACAATGGTGCATTTTTTTTTTCACAAAAGCCAATTCTCTTTGTCAGCCCTCTATACAAGACTATTTTATTCTAAATGCATTGTTTCAAACAGCCTAGTTATGAGATGTCCTGTATCTCATGAGTTTACATACAAAATTGGCCTCTTTTTCTTTCCAGTTACTTTATGTCACTTTCATTGGCAGTAAATCTCTTTCTCTTTCTTTCTGACAAAAGTGCAAATCTTTAATTAAAAAAAAAAATTCAGTAATCCAGATGGATTGAGAGCTGTGGACCCAAATATTAAATGTAAATCAAAACTTAGTCAATTGGAAGCTGCTTATTATGAAGATTAAGGCACATAGTCTCCGGTCTGGAGCATTAGCTGTGCAAGCAACTGCTTCCTTGCCTTCTTTTCCAGATGAAAGCCAGTGAGTAGCAGCTGCTGATAGAAGTTGATGAAAAATGGGAAAGTGATACAATAAATCAGGAAGAAAGGTGCCACAAACTGTGCATGTTTCAGAATCTTTAATAATTCTCTCTTTAGGGTCCTAAAGTGCTATGATGCACTGAAGTGAGTCTTGCAAGATACAAACAGGATTTAAATTCATAGAGTTCAGTGTAAAGAGAGATATAAGTTGGATATTTATTTCTTCAGTGAAGAATTTAAATTTTTTTGTTAAATACTATTGCCTTTTCCTCTAAAATTAGGCAAAAAGACCTGTAAACATTAGAGCATTATTTTTTATTGTTTCCTCTCCATACCATTATTTGTACAGCAGTTCTCCTCAAACAAATAGGATTAGCGGTTTTTTCCTTTCCCCTCAAGGGGGGCGGGGGGGAGGGGCTCTTTTTTTGTATAAAGAGCTCATTGATATATCATCTAATCCCCCAGAACTTTCATGAAAATGTCTTCCTCCCCATCACTTAGCTGTACTATGAGATAAGGAAAGCATGCATGCTTTGTGTTTCCAAGAACTATGTTAATCATTCAAAGCATATGTGCCCTTTTTCTCTGATGCCTGCCTGGTACTGCCTGCATTCAAACATCGGAATGTATTAGTGCAAAAGTAACAAAAACTACAGATATTGTTACACAAAAATACTTTGCATTTGTTTTACCTTGCCTAATGCTGCAGTGAGCTCACTGGAAAATTTGTCAAAGAGCAGAGGAATGTTATTTACATTAATATATTAGTCTACAGGACTCAAAAATCACAGTGCAAACATAACACTGGGTGCTTTTGTATTGCTTCTTAGCGAAAAAAAACAACCCACCACCACCACTTGCTATCCACTTACATTCAAGATAAGTGTCATAAGTCATTTTTGGAAATAATTGTATTTTTTATCTGCAGCTCTTGCTTTACCCCAATTTTATCTACTTGCTTACAATTTCCACTCCTATTTTTAGTGAAATGCTACCTGAAACTGCAAAATACTTAATATGCTCTTTGAAGGGGGTTATAAAAAAATAGTTATGCTTTATGTATGTGAATGAAAAGGGGGGAAAAAAAGTTTGCCTTTTCCATACTTGAACACTGAATGTCTGATCTCATCATGGTCTTAGTCTGTTCTCATTTAAACCAGCATCATTACCACACAAAAAGTATTTCACCTTAATCTTCATTTTTGAGAAAAATCTACCCTGTAAATGTTTAAGAACTGCAAGATGTTCTACATGTACATATGTTTGGGCACATGTACTTTCACATGGGAACACATTATACTACTAATCATGTTGATTTTAGACAGTATTCTTAAGACTTATTTCTAGAAAAGGATTTGCTTTTTTAAATACACTTCCAGCAGGAAGTGCAAGCTAAATTATAAATATTTTACTTGATTGATTAAGTAAAACAGAAAAGAGAATCTGTGTTTTTGTTACAAATGGTGCTTTATCTGACAAAAATCTTTCTCTTAGGCAGTGTTTAAATTTAATAGCTTAATACCCTAGGTTTTTGTAGGGTTGTAAGTTAAAGAAAGGGTCCAAAGTGATGTTGATGCTGGGTGATTTCAGCTTCTAGGCAGACACTCCATTCATGCTGGTTTGTAATGTACGGCATTTCTTTAACGTACACCTAGCCTTTCAGTAGAAGCCGCTGTAACATTAAGTATTTATGATAGGATGTCTTAACAGGGCACTTAGGTTTGTACTATTCAAATAGGTCAATTAGTAGTTGTCTAAAAAGGTGTTTGTCCCCTTTTGAACAATATCCCTGATCATCATTAATGTTGATAAATAGCTGAAATTATTATCTTGATGATAAGAACTTGGAAGACTATGACACATCGTGTTTTCCCTCTCACATGGTACTATTTTTGCGGTATTGACAAAAGTCAGCTCTGTGTCTTCATTTGCCATGTTTAATAGGCATAACAAAGTTTTCTACTTTGGCATAATGGTACACAGAGAAGATAATAGTAAGAACTGAATCATTATGTGCTGCAAGAAGTACAGCTGCTTGTACCTGGAACACTCTATTCTAATGACTACCCAGAGTTATGTCCAGTGTAACCTCTGAAGTCCACCAGGCATCAGCTTAAAGTGATGGAATCACCTATGTGACACTTCTCCGTGTTAGAGCTTGTTTAACAGAGAGTGAATATGGCTGTGCATTACTACCTTTAAATTCGTAAAAACCCAGCACCAATTCAAATCCTGGTATAAAACCTAATCATCGTGATTAAGCTGCAATAGCCCTCCCTCCTCCAACCAGCCAGTTTGAAAGCTGAAACAAAGCCCTGCCTCCAGGAACTAACCACATTCACAATTCTCCCCTGTTTCCCCGTACTCTGGAAAAATATGAACTATGCAGCATGCTATGAATGCCATAAAATTTGAGCTCCTCTGGATGAGAGAAGAGGAATCAGTTCCAAAAGCTTTGAGTTCCCACAAAGAACATCCTGTTAGCAGTTTCTTGCCCTTTTCTACCAGCGAGGCCCCAGCTCAGTTGTTTTCACTGATCTAAATTGTGCCAATATGACAGAGAGAGTGGGAGACAAAAAGAGAAAATCTTTCACTAAAGTCAAGGCCAGCTGTACGGTACCTTTCAATCCTTTAAGAGAAGATAAACTTTCAAGTGACCCTGCCAGTGACCTGAAAAGGCCACTGTGACTTCAGTTCAGCAGGGTATGAGTCTCTCTTGCACATGAAATGCAGCTCCCAGTAAGGAGAGCAAAACTGGCTACCGTAGTGATAAATGTACCTGCAGATAGCTGCATGGATTACACAGCTCTAATTTATTCCACATTAAGAAAAAGGACTATAATGAGTTATTAATAAAGAAAGACTAAAAATGGGTTCAAATTCAATGGTTAATGTGCTGCATAATTTACTGTAATAATCCTTCTGACCAAATAATTGGGGGGGGGGGGGAATGTTTCTTTTTTCCCTATGAATGAAACATATATGCTCTTCTCTGCCTCCCACCTCCCACAAGGTTTTTGTTTGATCTTTCTACTATTTGGGCATAAGCAATGTCATCATAAAGCATGGCATCGGTGATGGAGTTTCTTTCACTCTCATTTGTCTATTCCATATAAATATTTTCCTATGCAAACATCTATGTTTTAGATGTCTTTAGTGTTGCACCTAATAGATTTCATAAATCATTTGTGCTGGCATTAATGGGACAGTGGAGTCACAGCATAGGGGAAATCAAAGCAAAGGAAAATTCCATTGCAGCTGGCTGAAAATGGAGAGAAGAGGATCCACTGCAGTGACATCAACATCTGTTCCTGGATGGAGAAGCCAGGTCAAGAAAGGTCAGCACTGGTGTAATTAACAGAGGCAGAATCTTACTTTTTTGATACACTGTAATCCTCATATAGTGAATGGTCAGAGTAGAAAAATGGTACAGAAGGTATAGGAGAGTAGTGACAAGGTAGCTTTCTTTTGGGAAGTGGGATTGGCTAAATACCTCTTGCCTTCCGTAGCATCTGGCTTGTGGAGAACCCAATATCCTGTTTCCTGCAGAAGTTCAAGGCAGTCTTCTGTAGAGGGAATGCATTATTACAGGTGCCCTCCGAGGGCAGTAATTCTCTAAAGAGTTCTAAAGCTCTACATGAGCTGACTCCAAAGCACCCAGTTTCCATTTCTCTTTCTTTCAAGATCTGTAATCATATATGCCTGAATTAATTACCTACTTAGTAGATTTCTTAGTAGCAGAAAGTGCTTTTCCATAGATGCTTCATTCAAGCAGTCTGGAAAATAGTATTTGCATGATCTAATACCCCATTTATTACAACTACATCTCTTAGAAGCGATGCAGGGAGTATGTGTTGCTGTGGAATTGCTAGAGACTTGCTTCCTTAACTGACTGCATTAGGTCATTGTTTCATCTCATGCCTCTTTTCTTGGCTGGTCTTGCAGCTCTCACAGATAGGAATCTGCCCAGAATGTGAACTTAAAAGTTTCCAGTCTTTAGCCACTACCCCTCACCCCTACCTTTTGCAGCCTGAGCAAAGTCTAAGTCAATGGTGACTGTATTATAGTTTCTCCTTTGTGCTAAGTGCAAAGCTATCATGAAGAGCTTCAGTTCGAGATGTAGTATTAGAGCTATTACTTTAGGATTCTTTCAGTGTTTTCCCCCATAGCCAGCCAAGACTGCCCTCATCAGGACCTCAGTATTCAGCTCTTTATTTCCCCCCATTTCACAGAATTCTACTATTTCAGCCTGTAGTCTTAGTTTCTCTAGGAAGTTGCATATGAGCAGTAATTGTGTGAGCTATTTTGAATATTATTACATTTCTTATGAATAATACATCTAAAATATGTGCTTTTATTGTAGCCCGCTACAGAACAGTGTTGAAACATATTCTGCAATAGTATTATCTTCCTATAAGTACTGTGTAGTCATTATCTTGATCTAGTTTTTGACAAAATGTTCTTCTGGTAGCCTCTGTGATAACATGGCCTGTGTCGAATCTTGTAGGGTGAGGGAGTGCCCAAAGTGAAAAAAAAAAACACCAAACCAAACCAAATCAACCAAACCAAGAACAAAACCCAACCAAACAAAAACAAACAAAACAAACAAAAAACAAACAAAAAAAACAACATGATTTGAGAAGTTTTGTAGGAGTTACTATGTAACTGTGTACTTTTGAAGTCAACTCAAAAGGTTCCTTGTGTAGCGGTTAGGAATGAAGTTATAAATGTCATTCCCACAAACCTTTTAAAGGAGTTCCATGTTCCTGAGGAGGAAATTTGTTAAAAGTTAATATTTAATTAAAAAAAAAATAAAATCTTAGTTTTGTACTAAAGACAGAGGCACTAACTTCAGTTTGCTTGCCAGCTGAAAACTGGGCACTTTGTTTTGAATAAGTGCCTTGGTATCTACATGTTTTGTAGGCATTTAGTTGTTCAGGTTATCTAGGGTATTTCAGACATTAATTGTGAATAATGTGAACGCTGTAGTTTGTGTCGTTTCCTAGCTTTATCTGGCAGATCTGATGCATAATGCAATGCACCTGATTACATGTGCAGTCAGATTGGGCTGCAGCTCCAAAGGCTTCATTAAGAGCAGACTTGATCAGGAATTGTCGAGTGTTTTGAAGGAAGACGAGTTCGTTAATATTCACGCCCCTGCGCGAGGGACGCAAAGCGATCTTCTCAGGTGGGGAGGGGAGGAGGGAAGTGTTTCTGTTTGAAGCAAAGCACAGGTGCTGCGTGATGAGGGGGTCGGTTGCGACATCTGTGCGCTAACACCTGCGCTTCGGTCAGGCCCTGCTTCAGGAGGGTCTCCCCTGCCCGCGAGGGACTCGACACTCTCGTGCTTACTGACGGGAATGAGGCGTCTGCGTCCGAACGTGAAGTCACCTCCTGTAAGTACCGACTTCAGCTCGTTTCCGTACATGCTTTACAGACTCTGTTGACAATTTCTGCGGGAAGGCGCGCTGCAGATGAAGTTCAGTTTTCTGTCAGGGAAAATCTCTGCTTTGCGATGTGTCGCTGCCGGCTGCACGGCCACGCGGAGCTGCGCCGCATTGCCTGTGGTCCGCGCAGCCCGGCCTCAGTCCAGCCGTACCGACGCTGCTGCACAGGCGGCTATGCTTGCTTTCGCCTTCCCGCGCTCGCTGGGGACGATCCTTCCGCCTTTTCCCTATGATCCTGGCCTCCAGCTCTAAGTATTCGCGGCCGCTTCCCGGTGAATCGACCGCCGCAGCCCCGAAAGGGTTACGCGGTGCTAGGCCCAGCCCCCGCTCCTCGCCGGGGAGTAAACACCGCCGCCTCAGCCTATCGCGGCGGTCGGCTGCGCGGGGCCGGGGGCGAGCAGGGCTCCGTCGGGCGGGCCGCTACAGACGGGGCCGGGCGGTGGAGCGGAGCGGCACGGCGAGGTGGGGCGCGGGGCGGGGCTGGGGGGGGCGGTGGCGGCCGTGCGGGGCGGGGGCGGTCGCGGCCGCGAAGGAGGTGGCGGTGTCGGTCGTGTCGGTGCAGCACCCCCGCGGCGCGGGTCTGGGTTGGGGGGCGGCGCTGGCTGGTTCCGCAGCTCTGGCAGCCGCGGGCTGCGAGTGTGGTGTTTGTGGTTTCGTTAAGCCGAGAGGCACCCGCTCGTCTCCTACTCCTGCCTCGCTGCTCAAAGAGCCTGCCCCGGTGTGTGGCCGGGATGCGGTAGGGTACATTTGCGAAATCGGAGGTGTAGGGAAGGAGAAGTTTCTGTTTAATTTGCATTCGGGGTGCTGCATCTCGCTGTGGAGTGCAAGCGTTTGAGCTCCCACACTGAACTCCGTTATGTTTCTAGCATGGGGAAAAATACAAAGTACTTCTAATTATTACAATTGCTGGAGGCTGTGATACCTGAGGGGAAGTGGAAGAGACCGCTCCAGTTCAAAAGTCTAGAATGAAAAACGTAACTAGTTATAACAATACAAAATATGCAAATAAAAGTATGGAAAAAATCAGTTTAGGTTAATTTCTGAAGCACTGTAAAATCCTTCATTTAAAGCATGCAGTAATCGTTAACGTGGGCACCTGAAAAAAAAATTGAAGCAGAGCTGTGGTGTAGAAGTACAGTGCTGCTTAAAGCAGCCACATTTCTGTTAGTTCCTTCTCTTTTGTATACCTAATGATACACATAGAATATACAGCTGTGTCACAAAGTCATTCTATAGTCTTAAAGCTTAGTATAATCAAATTCATAGCCTAAAGATGGTGTAGTTGAAGATTTGATCCTTTTTCACTGAAGTGGAAATATTTTCAGTAATTGGAAGCAGATTCACGTCTGGAGTTGTACCAGCCAAGATTTTCATTTTTAAAACAAACCTTTTGTTCCCCAGCTTTAAATATTTCAGTGAACCATCCGGAGACCTCTGTTTGTTAATTGCTAGAGTAGACTGTAAGGAAGGATTGGGGGAAAAAAAGCCAGCCGAGAAAGGTATGTCCACAATTAAATTCACTTAAAATTATAATGTCTGTATTCCAGTGCATGAACATACTGTTGCAGTTTTTGTGCCCTGCTGCGGTTTAATTTCCTTGTTAATTCATTGTAGTGGGTGAATCTGAATTTGAGCAAAGTGCCTGTCTGAAAAGTATTTTGTTTTAAACAGCATATATTCACTTTCCTTAAATCATTTGCCGTTTTTTATTAAAAAAAAAAAAATAAATAAAAAAATCTGAACTTTGACGATTTGGGAATGTACTGATCTGCTCCAGCAAACAAACCTGACACTTCGTGGTGATAGCTCCCCTTTGTTGACTTTGAGACTGTTTTCTGGCCGTTACTGTGGAAAGCATTCAGAAACCTTGTCTTCTGGTATTTCAACAGCGAGGAGAGAAACTTGGGATGTGAACTACCAAACCCTCAGACAAAGAGTGGGCTGCTCTTGTTCTGTTCATTACTAGCTTTGAAGGTAGAGAACAATGGTGGGAGAGGAAGGGAAGTGCCTTCTTTCCTAAGCACTCTTAATTTGCAGAATAAATTCACTAGAAATGTGTGGAAAGGTTACTAAAGATGGAAAGAGTGTGTTTTGCCTTAGAAAGTGTGTTAATTGCTTAATAGATATAAGGATCTCATTTCCTGATGTTAAATACAGGCTATTACTAAGATAAGGAATTGTACATTTGCATAATGGTACTAAATAGGCCAGGTTTATTTTCCTGAACTTCCTGGTGTTCACATAGCTGACACAGTTCACTTTGCTCTCTTTTCTTTTAAAAGGTAAATCTTCCAATAAATCTTCAGTTAAGTTCAGCTTTCAATATTTAAGTGTGAGAAGGGGAAGTGTTCAAACTGGAACAGAAAATCTATCTTGCTGTTTTATTCATCCATCAGATTTAGGCTCAAAACTGTCAAGCAGCTCAGTAGCTGCAAATAAGGTACTGCAAAACTTTCTGGTTAATCACTCTGCAACTCCATGTGGAGAATAAAATCATATATGTCACAGTATAGTGGTGGTTTGTTTTTTTTCTTTAAGGAGATAGAAAGCTGTGTTACAATTTCACAAGAAACCTGTAACAGCAGAGCTGCTACAGAAACATTTAATGTTTAAATGGTTTTGGCTAACTTCTTTTGCGACAGAATTGAGAACAGGTGAAGTAATACATTCCATGCAATATTGGATAATATTTATTTTTTCATTTAGAACAAAAGCAAATGACATGGTAGCTGTCAACAAAACCCTGGTACTGGATGCTCTAAAAAATGTTAATGATGTTGGTTATATATCTGTTTTAAAGGGTCACAATACGAATGCTGCTAAGCACTCCTCAGTGTACGATACAAACAGTTCCAACTTAAAGAATTCTACTTGAGCCGTAATCTTACATGCCTGATGTGCATCTGTGGAGATTTATCAAATTATTGAAATTAATGTGATAAGCAATTATGAGATCAGACTTTCCAACTTTTCTTTCTCTAAGTTGTTTTGCATCACAATTAATTTGTTGAATTTAACAAGGCGGGGCGGGGGAAGGTCACAATATGTATGGTTTGTACAGTGTAGGCACCATGTTGTTTTCCAAAGGAGAAAAGATGTTTGCTTAACTAGCTCTTCTGTATGTCTATAAAGATCTTGTTGCTGGTTATGTCATTCCAGATATATCTGTAGGCTTCACCCTGTGTGGGTCTGACAGACTTTCTCAAGACATAGTTACAGATGTATGCATTTCAAAATAGCAATAGGGCTTCCATATCTTCAGTGATGTATAGAGAGATGATGCTTTGATCTTGTAACCTCACTAATGGTTTGAAGATGCATACGTCTTTTAGGTTTGAACACTTGAAGATTTTTATGCAAAATAATAAATTGGGATGAAATAGAGCAATTAAGTGCTTCTGTAGATTGCCAACTTCAGTAATATTATTTTTTTAAAACATTAGGGACAAATGGAAGAAATGGCACTCACGTTCATTTAGAATGCTTCACCCGTGTTAAACTCTGAACAGGAGAAGTAGGTGGTTGAATTCACCATCTTTGCCTAGGATTGAAAGAATTGAAAGTACAATTATACAGGAAAACCTCAGAGCTTATGGATGGTAGCAGCAAGGTGTGCAGTCTTCTTTTGGCCCTGGCTAGGGCAGCCATTTATCCAAACCAGAAACTGAAATAATTGTTTTGGGTAAACTGCTCTAAAGTAGGTAGTTTATGAAACAAGTCATTTAAATGTAAGAAAATACTAGAGTTCTCGGTATCTGGAGACTGTGTATCATCCCACTAGGATCCACGTGGGAAACAAAATACAGGGTTGCAATTTTGAGACCTAGCTCAGAGTGAAAAGTTTACAATTTGCTATGTACGTTAGCATATGAACCATTGCAAACCTCATGTACTTGATGTGGTAATCGGTGATAGCAGAAGCACTGGAGGGTTTTGTTTGCTTGGGTTTTGGTTTTGTTGTTTTGGTTTTTTTTAATAGGGTAGTAGAAGGTATCTTCACCCTAGGTTTAAATTCTGTTGTATTCACAATTCAGGAGTTGACTCTGTTAATTCAGGAGTTAAGAAGTGGTACAGCAAAAGGTAGCAGCCAAATACCTGAACACTTTATAATTTGAGCAAACTGTCTACAGTTTAAAGCATTGGTGGCCTGACAGAATGGCAAGGGCAGATACTGTTGTCATCTCTGAATATCTATGTTATGATAAAACTGATTGAATACATGTAACAGGGCAGATATTGTTGTCATCTCTGAAGATCTGTGCTATGATAGAACTGATTGAATACATGTAACAGGTTTTCTCCATGTTGTGTTTTCTGTGGTAAAGGATCAGCAATTTCTGCAGCAGCAGTAAGCTCACGTACCTAGGATCACACCAACAGTTTTATCTTTTTGATGCCATTTGCTGTTCTGCCTCTTTCTGGCTCTTGCAGAGGAGTCAGACCTACACAACAATATTTCTAAGATGCTTAAAAGAAAAACAAATTCAGGAGGGAAAAAAGGAGATTAATCTAAAGTAAGATCTTTTGCATGCAACTGCAAAAAGAACATCTAGCTGCTTTGAATGCTTTTTTATTCTTTTTATCCTGTTTCAATTGTTAATAGACCAAATGCTATTGGTGTGGGTTGTTTTTTTTTCCTTTGTATGAAGAATTAGTGTCCTGGAGACTTCTTTGGGATACTAGAGAATATATGAATAAGAATTAAAGAAGAAAGTAACTGCTATTGCAGGATGGTAATACTTGGTCATATTTCATCATGAGAAAGTGTTACCTAAAGCTTCTGAATTGTCATAACTGCCAAAATTGTTTTAAAACTACCTTAATTTGCCTTTCTAGTACAGTTACTGAGCACACACAAATTAAAAAGGAAAGAAAGAATGGAAATACTTTTATTAGAGCAGCTCTTGGTTTAATCTTATTCATGCTTTTTCATAAAACATTACTGCACCCATGTATGAAATATTTGCAGCTGGCTACCTGCAGAAATTTCAGAGTTGTGGTGGGGTTTTTTGGGGGGGTTGTTTGGGGTTTTTTTGTTAGTTGGTTGGTTTTGTTGTTGTGGGGTTTTTTTCAAAAACGTTTCTCCTTGTTAGTCAGACACTGCATTAAAGAAAAGGCTGTTGTCCAGGGAGTTGTAAAAAGTAGCCTGGAAAGCCTATTATGTTCTTTCTTTAAATAAAACAGAATTGCCTTATGTAACAAAGTTAACTTTGTTAACCTTTTATAATTATTTCACCATTATTTCATTTTACCCGCTGCTTAAACATTGTACGTTAATGCAATAGACACCTGGCTGTGCTCTTAAAAGTTTATTTGTCTTCCAATTCCTCTGATAGTAGGGGGCAGTATATCTCCTTAATTATCTTTGTTCAGGGAAATGTTGAAAGGGCAGGGTAGTTAAACAAGGCCATTTGGATTTGCAGTAAGGTCGAAGTTGGATGCAAGGAAAGTGGTTAAATGCATTATCATCTTATTGAGCACATCAGCGAAGTGACCTTGATGGAGGTGGAAAAAGCCATTTGGCTATTTTATGACAGCCACCTCTCTGATGGCTTTGTCCCTGCCAGAGAGTACTTCAAATAGCTTTATCACAGTCTCCTCTTGCTCTGAAATCTGATTTTTCTTAATTACAGATAACATGTTAGAGCCTGAATGTTGACATGAACTTTTCTGATAATGGCAAATTTTAGTACTTAAGAGTTTATCCTTTGGCTTGGGAGATACAGGGAAGTTATCTCTAAACCTAAAAGTATTAAGGTGACTTTAATGTTGACTATTATATACCTGGCTTTAATGATAATTGTCTGTTTTCTATTAATGCAAGCTTTAATTCTACTACTTTTGAAAGTGTTTTTAAGTTACCTGAGTGCAGGGAAACCAACTTCCATCCTTAGCAGTGGGGATGCTATTTGTTTCAACGTGTGGCTACTAACGTTTCTAAAAGATGCTCAAACAATGGGTGTCCTGTGACTGGTGGAAACAAATAGTTTAGAAAATGTACAACTAATGCTTGCATTCCTCTGTCACTTGTGCTTTGCAATGCTAGTGAATGCTGGTTCCTTAAAGGCTTACAACAGTAAAGTTTTGGCTATTGCATGTTGACTAAAATGTTTAATCAAAGTATTCCAACTGTCCATCCTTCCCCACCTCCTTTTTAACTCTCTTTTCTCATTCAAAAATGGTTTATTTGTTTGGTGTAAAACTACAATGATTTGGATCAGTGTCATCTTAAGTTTCTGGCTTTGAAAAGAGCTCAGTGCTAGTTGTATTTTTTATAGTGCTCTCTGTACATGCATTGGCATAATTAAGGGAATTTTAAAGCAAACATGGAAAATACAAGGAAAGACCATATCAGGCCAATTTGAGCACTTTAAGATATAGGTTAATTGGCTGAAACTCACTGCAGAGCATTACAAATTATTAGAGACTAGAAAGGATGATGCATGGGAAAAGATTAAAGCAAAAATATAAAGCATAGTTACCTGAAATATCAGCACTGATGGAAGAGCCATCTGCAAGATTTTTAAAAACCATGTGGACTGAGGTGGTACATCTAGATGCAATAAAATAAAGCTAAGGACTAGATGCATATCATGACACATCTTGTAATAGTAACATTCTGGTGGCTGTGGAATGTATCTTGGCACAATTGATAGAAGTCCCATTTCTTGAAAGAACACATATTACTTTTTTATGGGGGAGTATGGCTTTTATAACTTTGTGGTGGGTTGAAGTTTCCCCCCCAGTATTAACTTTTGCCAGAACAACTCAGTTAGAAGCAAATGAAGCTGTATTTACAAGCAAAAATCTACACTCTACAATGGAATGCAATGAATGTGTACAAAATATACAGTATTTACAATATTATACATATATTTACAATTAGCAAACAACACAAACACTCCCCTGGTGAAGAGACCAGGGAAGCCGTTCCACTGCCCTCCCCACGCCCCTGTCTCAAGGGAGAAAAAAGGAGCGGAGAGAGAAGCAGTGGGTTAGACTTAGCCAAGGCCAGCCAAAGCATGCAGATTATCTCTCCCAAGCGAAGCAAAAACAGACGAGATCAGAAGAGAAGAGAAAAGGGAAGAATTGTTATGGTGCAGCTCCTCTTATTCCAGGTATTTACCCAATGAATTTGTTTAGAATAGTCTTTCATTTTCCTTTTTACACCCAATAGTGATTTATTTATATTTTTCTATTTTTCTGCTCAAAATCTGTAACTAAATTTTAAAGGCATAGGCTAAAACCACCATAATTCACCCCTTCTAAACAATTTCATTGGCTGCTGATACTGCCCATCTAATTTAAAACAGTATCTACAATAATAAGTAAATAAAGTTCATCATCCATTGTGGCTCTCAGATGTAGATGATTCAGATGTTCAAAAACCAGAAACAAGACAAACAGAAAACAGGGTTTTTTTCCGCAGATAGGCGAAGAAAAGGAACAGGGATGCTCAGGTGACTCAGGGCTCTCAGGGTTCATTAAGGTTTGTGCACTGTAGATTCCTCATGGATTCTTTTTGGGTGCGATGTGTCTGTACAACACTCTGAATTCAAACTCTCTCAGTCATAGTTAGATTTCTGCCAGGCTTCACCATACTTGTGCTTGGACCATCTGTCACCATACCACAAGGGCTTAATTTGATTTGCCTGCTTAATAGCAGCACAAATGTCACAGTTATGGATGACTTATGTAATAGCATCCATGGAAATGTCTATGGATCTGTTATGAGCACAGTGGTATGTTGCATCTCTGCCTTGATGTCCTGACAAATCATGAGCCCACCGAGCTGAGAACATCTCACCTCAGTGTTTCCAGTCAAGATCAGAGTCCTTGTCTACTTGAGAAACTCTTGCAGCTAGATCTGCCTGATGGTTGTGTTGCTGTTCCTCAGTAGCTTTGCTCTTAGGAATATGAGCATCCACATGTCTCACCTTCACTTGAATTCTCTCAATTCGATCAGCAATGTCCTGCCACAGGTCAGCTGCCCAAATAGGCTTTCCTTTCCTCTGCCAACCATTCTTTTTCCAGTTCTTTAGCCAACCTTACAGAGCATTGGCTACCATCCATGAGTTGGTGTAGAGATAAAGCTTTGGCCATCTCTCACGTTCAGCTACGTTAAGAGCTAGCTGGACAGCTTTTACCTCTTCAAAGTGGCTGGATTCTCCTTTTCCATCCTTTGCCTATGCAACTCAGCGTGTTGGACTCCACACTGCAGACTTCCACCTTCGCTTGTTCCTGACAAGACGACAGGAACCATCTGTGAACAAAGCATACTTCTTTTCATCATCAGAAAGGTCATTGTAAGGAGGAGCTTCCTCAGCACGAGTTACTCTCTCCTCTGGAGGTTTAGTACAGTTAGTGCCTTCAGTCCAGTTTGTGATCACCTCCACCAGACCAGGTCTTTCAAGATTTCCCATTTGAGCTCTCTATGTTATCAGAGCTATCCACTTGGACCATGTGGCATCTGTGGCATGATGTGGTGTGGAACCTTTGCCTTTGAACATCCAATTCAAAACTGGCAATCTAGGAGCTAGAAGAAGTTGTGACTCCAATCCAATTACTTCAGAAGCAGCTTTTACTCCTTCATAGGCAGCTAGAATCTTTCTCTGTTGGAGTATAATTTGCCTCTGAGCCTCTGTAGCCTCAACTCCAGAAACCACATGTCTCACCTGGAGCTCTTTGCCATAAGCACCAGGTTGGACCATTGTCACCTGCAGCCGTATACAAAATGTTCTTAATGTCTGGACCATCTCGGACAGGTCCCAGACCCATTGCTTGGACTACTTCTTGCTTTATCTGGTCAAAGACTGCTTGTTGTTCAGGTCCCCACTGGAAACTGTTTCTCTTTCGAGTCACATCATACAGAGGTTTCACAATCTGGCTGTATCCAGGAATGTGCAGTCTCCAAAATCCCACTGTACATAAGAAATGTAGAGTGTCTTTCTTGTTCATGGGATTTGTCATGGTAGAGACTCTATTTACCACATCCACTGGAATGTGTCGGCGTCCATCCTGCCACTGCACTCCCAGAAACTGGATCTCTGTGGTAGGCCCTTTCACCTTGTCTTACTTGATGGCGAAACCTGCATTCAGGAGAATGTCAATGACTTTGTTACCTTTCTCCAAGACTTCTTCAGCAGTTTTACCCCAGACGATGATATCGTCAATGAACTGGGTGTGTTCTGGAGCATCACCTTCCTCCAGATCATTGTGGATCACTGCATGACAGATCCAGTCCATTGGCAGTCTGTTGAAAGTGTACTGGATTCCTCTCCATGTGAAGGTAAACTGAGGCCTGCAATCCTTTGCTATGGGAATAGAGAAGAAAGCATTAGCAATGTCTGTGGTAGCATACCATTTGGCCTCTTTGGATTCCAGCTCATACTGGAGTTCCATCATGTCTGGTACGGCTGCACTCATAAGGTGGAGTTACTTCATTCAGGGCATGGAAGTTGACTGTCAGACACCAGTCTCCATTCTGCTTTCGCACAGGCCACACTGGACTGTTGAAAGGTGAATGAGTTTTGCTGACGACATTCTGACTTTCTAACTGATGAATCAAGTTTTGAATGGGCACCAAAGAGTCACAGTTGGTTCTGTACTGTCTGTGATGCACAGTTTTAGGAGCCACTGGCAACTTTATATCCTCTATCTCACGTTGTCCCCCAACTGCAGATTCATCTAAAAGCACAGGTCTAATGGATAACATCAATTTTCCTCCATCAGTTTCTACAGTTGCTATTCCAAAAGCCCATTTGTAACCCTTAGGGTCTTTGAGGTGCCCTTCTCTCAGAAAATCAGTTCCCAAAATACAAGGTGCATCCGGTCCTGTCACAACAGTATGTTTCTTCCACTGTTTACCAGTTAAACTTATATTAGCTTGAATCTTAGTCAACTCATGAGATCCACCAGTGACTCCCAGAATAGTTATAGGCTCTGATCCCTGATAATTTGATGGCATTATGGTGCACTGAGCTCCTGTGTCAACCAAGGCCCTGTGCTTCTGAAATATTGAAGTGCCAGGCCACTGAATGTACACATCCCAATAGATTTTGTTATCTCCATTATCCCTCTCCTCCCCCTGCGGGAGGCAGGGCACCCCTAATTATGGGGAATACATCCACATGTGCAGTGAGCACAGCTTCTAGTGTCAGAGGTAGAAGCTATTAGAGCTGTTCTGGGAAACTGAGGAAGTAACAGCTACCCTTCTGGTATTGCTACCTCGGGCTCTGCCACTCTGCAGCTCCCTCAAGAAACTGGGTATACAGTACTTTTCTGAGACCTTTATTTCAGTCAGGACATTAAAGTTTCCAGCTGCCAGCAATGTTATAGCATGGTCTTTAACCCTGAGTTGCAGAGTCAGAGTGTGTACTCAGCATGAAGCGTTAACCAGATGGAGAGAGAATCTCCTTTTTCACTCATGCCCCTTGTTTTTCACAGACTTGCCGTGTTGATCAACTCACCTGGAACTGCCCTTCACCTTTGTGGTATAAAGAGGTTTCCTACATTTGTTTAATTATTCTTGCTTCCTCCTCAGCACTCTCCTGGTACTTAAGCAAAATGTTCTGCGAAGTGGGAGGATTATCTGTATATCTGTGTTTCCATGTGTCCACACAGAAAACAAGTCACACAGAAGGCAGGACAGACAGAAACTGAGTTTGAAAATGGAATTCTGCCTTCTTGATCTGTCCAACATAACTCTTCATCCCTTAACTCCAAGAAGGTCACTGTACAGATATGCCTGTTGCTGTCTTGTAACGATACTGAATCTTAAGATCTCCCCCATGAACCAAGAGAGAAACAGTGAGCTGATGGATCTTCTGCTGAAGATCTCACTGTGCCTTGACAAGCGTGCCAAAAGCACTGTCATTATTTGAGTCTTTTTCATAGCCTAGAAGTACCAGTAAGAGTTTTTCTTTTCCTCCCCCATCTTTGTTTTCTTTCGCTCCTTCATTGACCGGTTTTGTTTTCAGAGCTGGGCACGTATTTCATTGCCAGGAGATTTATTTTTTTTCAACAGCTGTTCTTTCTCGAAAACATACGGTAAGGTTCACCGCATTAAGTAGGCATCTGCAGAACATTTCCAATATTCTTACTCTGCAGACCCTACTGCTCTTCGTTTGTGCAAGATCCCAGTATTTGCTACTTTCCCAGAGGTCAAAGGTTCTTAGACTTTTCAGACAATCAGTTCTCCTCTGGCTGTGAACCTTTCTCCCCAGATGATTTTTTTTCTCAGTGGAATTTGGGTATTATTTCCAGTTACTCCTCAGCAGCTCTGCCAGCTTTTCATAGTAGAGACCTGTGTATTATTTATCAATTCTCTTTTCTTATTCCTGCCCTCCAGCTTTTACATTACCCCCTTATTCTAGTTCTTTCTTCCTAATTTACTGCTGATCAGAGCCATGGCAGTAGGACTAGTTATGTGAGGTGAAAAAAAAAGTAAAGATAAAAACCTGCATCAGACAAACTTGGTTTTGCCTTTGAGGCAGTTGGTTTTGTCTGCAGTGATTTTGGTGACATTGGCTTGAGCTGTGTGTTCTTCATCTTGCTTGTATATTGTCTTCCTTTGTTTCCTCTAGTGCAACTGTATCCCATAAAATAACAGGTAGCCAATCAGTCTTTCCAAGTGTTTGTTTTCTTTCTGCATGCTTAGAGCAGAGTTTATGCTAGCATCTGATTTTTTTTGTTTCCCCTGTATTTTTGAATTCGTTTTTTTATGTGGGTAGGATTTCCCCATGTGGTGGTGTGCCAAATATGGCTAGTATTAAACTGATGTGATAGACTACATGGGGGTCTTTACCAAGAAACATAAAAATGTACTGTGGGCCTCATTTTTGCAGGTTGCTGTGGTTCTGTGGAAGTAGGTTTATTTGGTGCAGTCTATATGGAAATTATAACCTTTATTAGCGTAATTTTTAGACTGAGCTGTGTTAGTCTGAAACAGCATATTGCGTGTGTGTATAGACTTGTGTTTTAGCCAAGAGAGAGTTCTCTCCACTCAGCTGGCTGATGTTCCACTTGTTTTCATGGTGATGACACAGTGACTCTTCAGTGTTATACCTGATTGCTGCCTGAAACTATTAAAAAGGATCCTAGAACTCAGCAGGTGAAAGGCCTTGGATGTTGATAAACCTAGAAGCCTGGCAAAGCTTAATACTTGAGGAATATTGGAAGGTATTAGTTCTGTCTGCCTGCTGGGGACTGCTTGCAAGTGTAGAGTGGTGCGCTGCTAGCTAGTGGCTGTAGCCATGAGGCATTCCCTCCTTTCTCAGATTTCCCAAATCCTGTGATGTGGTGGAATAAAGCAAGGAAGGAGAAAAAACAGGTGCCTTTTGGTTTTGCTGTAGAGAGTAAAATTAGACTGTAGAAGAGGTGAGAGAGATGCATAGTCTGTATCAACGTGGATCAAGCCAAGGTCTGTTTGCTGACTGTCACGACACAAAGATCACTGATGTGCACGTGTCCTTCAACAACGGCCTGGGGACTGACTGAGAGCAGTCCCTGGTCCATACCCTTCCCTGAATTGGGTGGCTGTTACCTGTGAGAGCACTGGTTTTCAGAGTTCAAAATTAAGGCAGGAAAAACACTATCAATTACAAGTTATTGATGACTTTTATGTCAGTGTTTGCACTCCACCTTGAACTAAACTGCTCCTGTTGAGTTAGTACAGATGTAAGCACTGAGCCTCAGGCTCCTGGTAGGGATAAGAGGGAAAGAGTAAAACACAGGCCCTTGCAGGGTCACACGTGTCTGCTCTAAACAAATACGTTTGACAGAAGCCATTAGCAGTTCTCAGCATAAGAGCACGAGCTTAATGACAAATTCACCCAGTGTGTCTGTCTTGGAATACTTTTCACACCACCATCACAGTTAGATCTGGATTTATTTATTATATTTTTCTTTTCCTGGTGATTTCTGTATGGAGCTATGGCAGGTAAACCCTTTTCAGTGTGATCCTGATGGACCTGGAGTAGATTGCCCCCTTTTCTTAAAAGACAGCAATTTAGGATGCCTTAATTCCACAGATTTATTTCCAGCTCTGGAGACACCAAATTATGCTTTTGTTTCATGGTTTCTTTGTCATATAACTCTTAAGTTTAGGATAATGAGATTTTTATTATTATTATTTTAAAAATTCAACAACTAAACAAACCCCAAATAACACACACACACACACACACACAAAACCCAACCAACAAATAAGAGAACTACACAAGAATATGTCATGTCAGTTCCTATTCAGCACTCATCCTAGCTGAGTAGCTGCATACATAACTACCTTGCACGTACCAATTCTTGCCAGAGTTGTTACTCATTTATTAGTAAAATCAGCTTGAAAAAAAGTTCATCATTTTATATGGATTTCCACTTATTTTGGCACAAAGATACTGTAGCTCATATTGGTGGTTGTGATGTGTTTGTTGCTGGGTGTAGATGCATACATCTATACAGTTTTTTTTGTCTTTTTCTTCAGTTCATGGAAACAAGCTCTTCTCTTACACACACACACCCCATCCTGAAAGTCATAACCCTTTGTACCATGATTTGCTGCAATTGGATTTTAAGTTGGTTGAAAAATTTATGAAAACTCCCTTTTGGGCTACCCATCTGAAGAGCCTAGAAAGTACACTCGGCTCCATTCTAAGTCAGTTATAGCCCACATGAAATAAATTGATTCCCTATCTGTCTGTGGCAGAGGAACTACCTATCTAGCTTTTATTTTAGATGAAACTACATCTCCTTTTATAAAGCCACCATTGCTCTTTTTAAAGAGAATTATTAACATGGAACCCTTGAAGCTAGAATTTTGTAAAACAGTGGGCTCTGCCAGCTGAGCTATTAGTCATTTACAGCTCTCCCTTTCATTCAAATGCTGCTTGTAATTTTGCAGACAGACTTTCTACCTTTGCTACTGATAACTCCGGTTAGCTCTTCTCTGCCTGGGAAGGATTAAACTAGAGAAGAAGGGCAAAATACTTGTTTACTTTTTGCAGCCAAACAGGTGATACATAATTCACTGTCACTGTGGCCAGCCTTTAAGATGTGTCATGCTTTGAGGTGACACAGGGTCTTTTCTGTGAGGCAGGTGTGTGTGTCCTTGTGCAAGTCGATGTGCCTTCCATCCAGACAGGCTGGCATTTTCAAAAACTCCCATGGTAAAAGTCTCACTGACTGTGGAAAGAGAGTTATCATATTTGTCTGATCAACTAGGAAAATGTACCAATAGTGAAAATAATAATAGCAATAGTAATGCATCCTTCTCCCTGAAATACCCAAGTTTTGCAGGTATCCATGACGTAGTTAGTAAAGGAATTTTTGTGAAGTTGCATGGTGAACTTTCTTCATTCCTGGATGCATAGTGTACATTGATGTGCTGGTGCATGGGAACATGATAAACCTGACCAAGAGGAAGCAAAGCTTCATCTATAATAAAGTGCATAGAAAACTTTAGAATTTAATACAGGTGGTATATACAGTGTTTATAGAATCAGTGTAATTGCATAGCTGTGATACAGTATGCAAAGTGATATCAATGTGTACACGTTTCTGTATGTTCTAACTACATACACTTGTTTTTCTGATATTTTACTCATGTAATTTCCTTAGTCGTGCCAAAGAGAGGAACACAAAAGATAGTACTGTTGGTTTCCTGTAACTTTGGATGCCTATACTTAAAAAATCTCCGCTGTTGTGAGCTATTGTGTGTCTATTAATATATAACCTGAAAATTAGATATGTGATCATAAGTCAGGAGTCCTTACATCATTCAGACTACATCTAGTGTTCCAGTGAGCTTAATGAACTTGCTATTGATGACAAGAGTTGATGGATATTCTTAGAACATGTTCTATATGTATTTGAACTTTGGAGATATGTTAGAATTCTTTAGCTGTCCCTTTATACACAGGCACTGTGACAAAGTTCCTTGTGCAGCCTGAACTTAAAGCTAAGAAACCTGTTGGAGGTCACAGATGGGATCCGAAGTCTGAACCTGTGGAGTTTCTACCTCCTATTGCAAAACTGGGATCAGTGCACCCCACAAAGTATTTCAAGATAATGAGGGCTGGTTAGTGGAGAGCATTCATCACTGTTGCACTCAGATGTCTCTGTAATACCCTGGTGTTCATGCAGCAGCACAGAGCTACCTAAGAAGGCAGACAGTCAGCATAGTTCTGGTACAATTCAGGTTGCAAATCACCAATCCAGACTGTTAGACTGAGGCACTAAATGTTAAAATACTATTATAAATGGAAATATTTGCATTTATTACACTAGTGTAGGCTCTTAACAAGCTGGAAGCTTTTTTTCCCCTCCTCTTCACAGGAAATTTGTATGCAAGCTGACTACTATACCAGATTTCATCCAGATGTGAATTAAAACTGCTAAGTTATGAATGCTTGAGAAACAGAGTACATAGTGGAAATGACAGATCCAGCACGGGAATGCCAGGAGCTGCTGTAATAAGTTTGTATTTAAAGTGCAATAAAATCAGAAATAAGCACCTTTTGGATTTCTGTGTTTCAGAAGAAGATTATGACTTAGATGCATTGCTTCTTGCAGACAAATTCACTGTTATTTTTACAGCTAGAGCACTAGCATGTCTTCACATGCCTGGAAGAGTAAATCAGTTTTTTATGAAAGTAGAAATCAGCTTTGTGCCTGGTTTTGGGGTTTAGGTTTTTTGTTGGCTGTTTGCTTGTTGCTTGATTTGGTTTGGTTTTGTTGTTGGTTTGGGGTTTGGATTTTGTTTTGGTTTCTTTTATTGGGGGGTGGGGGGTTGTTTTGGTTGTTTGGAGGGGTGGTTGTTTTGGTTTGGTTTGTTGGGTTTTTTTTAAAGTTGTTATGGGGTGTTTTTTCTGTTTAATATCTTTCATATCTACTGAAGTGGAGTTCCCTGAAACACAGAACTCTGTCTTATAAATAAACTATTATTTCTGTCTAATGTGTCTAATACCTTGATTGGCCCTTCTCAGGCCAGGAATGTTTGTTCCTTTATTTTGGAGGTTGTGGTGATGTTAGTTGCAGGTACTATTAAGATGGTAAGCATTTGAGGATTGTTGTCCTTTTCATTCCATGAAAGCCTTGAGAAAGTAACAACTCTCAATAAATGGCAGTTGTTCTGAGGCATCCTCTTTTGTCTTTCATACTTAATTGGCCTCAAGCACTCAAAGGTCTTATGTTTTTTTCTGTCACAAAACATGCTCTAAAGAAGAGTTTGGAAAGCAGTTTTGCAGGAAGCTGGGCAATGGAAGTGTTTTAACCCCCTTAACTCACAGAAAGGATAAAAATGTTTCGAGTAATTATTGTAACATGAATAATAAAATTGCTACCAACATTATTAAGCAGCCGACAACAAGCTAATTATATTGGATAGCAACAGGTGACAAGTGTGGCCACATTTCAAATCAGAATTAGTATAATATTTATGGCAATAAATGCAGTAAAAGCAGTAGTGCTTAACACCCCTTAGGGAATACTGAACAGTTTAACCCCAAGAGACTTAGAAATCCAAATATAATGGGATTTGCCTGATCCTGGCAAGGTGCTTTCCTCCTATATTTCCTAGTAAAATTTAAACATAATCCAAGTGGTAATTTTCATAGTTGTCTGTGACTGATGGTAAAACCTAGCCCCTTACATGTTAAAATGTTAAAACTCAAATCTGTAGCCAATAAAATAAATGTTCTTTGATAATGAGTGGAAAATGGGTAATAAAATTAGGTTCATTAGTGGTGAACAGAATGTAAATGTCTCCCAAGGACAAAAAAAAATACAAGTTGTTTTCCTTTCCTCATTTCTAAAAGGTGTTTTGTGTAATGCCAAAATCCTCTATGAGTAGAAAAATTGACTAGTCAGCTGAAATAATTTGGGCAGAGAATATTTTTCTTAATGCTGTGGGGCTGTAAGAGCAGTTGCATACACTGGAATCTTGAATATAGCACAAAGCAATCTGTAGAATGTTGAAAAATCTGCAGTGTAGTAGCCCGTGCCGATTCTGTATCACTACTGTGAAAAGATGCATTTGGTAGTATATGGAGTAACTTGAAGCTTGTAAATGCCAAGAACATGTTAAAACTGTGGCACCTTTCTAACTGTAAAAGTTCCTTCTGGAATGAGAAAGCAGAGCACTTCTTGTGAGAGTTTATAAGTTTAGAATTATTGCATAAAATATGAAAAACACCCATAAGTTGTTTGCTCTCACTTCTGGTAGATCATAGCTCTTACAGGAACACTGTAACATTACAGGCTTGCTTTTCTCGGCAAGGGTGTCTCTGCAGGCCCTGCCGCTGTTCACCGTGGTAGAAGCATCTATTATTTCAACAAAAGAATTGCTGCTTCTGTTGTTGTAACTGAGTTCTGATTCTGATGAATTCATTGTATCCATTGTAAAGCATTTACTTTCATACATGTGTTTATTTAGAGGTGTCCTTACTTCTTCCCCCCCCATTTCTACTACGAAAACTAGGTTACCATCACATGCATCCTCATTTGTAGTAATCTTTAAGTTGCAACTATCTCTTCAGCTATTTCACATTATTATTTTCCCTGGGAACTTTATGGGAGTATTCTGAACCAAGAAAAAAGCTAATCTGCTACACAATGCAAGTCCTGACAGTGGCTACACACACAAACACTATCAATTAAACCAAGGAAGTATTTCCTATCCTTCTTAGATGTAATCAGTCTGCTATAGGGGCACTCCAGTGGCTTAAAGCAGGTGCTTGCAGAGAGAAGGAACTTTTGCCCATTACATTTTTTCCTGAATGCACTATCAGAGTTATATCTAGCTCTGTTATATCCAACTCCACTGTATTGCCAGTTCAAACAAAGTTTTGTCCAAGAGCTTTTCAGTGAAGAAAAAAAACCAACAAACAAAAAAAAAAAAAAAAAACCAAACCCCAAACCCACACCAACCTTCCAAGCCAAATCCTAGTTTAACTGATTCAGCTGCCTCCCTATGATAAAGTGGAGTTTCTAGCACATGGAGGAAGAGGATGAAAGTTGAAGTTTGTTTCTTTGCTGTGGCAAGGGTGAAGTACCTGGTTTCACAGGTTTGTCTAATGGTGATCCGTGGATACTATGCTACTTAGTGTAGTACATGCTGTTCTTCAGGGTGGCTAGCACAGATGAGAAGCTCCTGTTTCAGATGTACTTGGCGTAGGCATTACTTTTTTTCTGTTTTGAAAACATTTCCTGGCATGATTTGTCTGTTTGATTTCTTTAAATCATGTTTATTTTAAAACCCAAGACAAATCCAAGTAGCTGGAACAAGGTGCTGTTTGAGAGCTTGTATAACTTGTAGTACTGTGAGTTGGCCTGTATTTATTTCAGAAATATGCTTTGAATAAGTTTAAAATGAGAAGAAAATAGCAGTATGTCCTCAAGTGAAAACCCTTCACTGCATGCAATTTACATTTAATATCTCAATGTGCTATGAATTCATTAATTTAATACAAAAACACCATCTGTATAAAAAAGATCAAATAACTGCCGGCTTTTCCTCATGCTGAACAAAGTAGTCACTAGATAACATAGAGCAGGAAGAGCAGACACCTTCTTCCTCTTTCCCCTACCTCAGGTGTCTGGGTACAGGGTTTTTCATACTATCTCCTTACCAGTGTGATGATGGACAGGGTGCTTTTTCACTAAGGTCTGCCTGGTTTGTATTTCTGAGCTGTGCTCAATTCCCCAATTGCATTTTGCTAACTGTTACACATTCTTACTGAGGTAGGCGACAACATGCTTCATGTTGGGAGCTCACTTGAAGTGGCCTGAAGGCTGTGTGTTTGGTTTTTTCCACATCTAGGTCCTGATTTTCCTACCTCTTCTCCCTCATATCTACTGTGATTTTTAATTAATTTTCCTTTACTTCCTTATTTTTCCCCATAAGTTTTATTTGATGGTTTGGTCAGTCAGTGAGTTGTTTCTCACCCCAGTCTTTTGATGCCTTTATACCATCTCACTGGATCCAGCAATGCTTTTGGCTTGGGCTTATCTGTGACTGAACCAGACCACTTAGTTCTGCTTCAGAGCTGTGGCTTGCAAACTAGACATGTTTTTGAAGCAGGAGAAAGGATCGGAACACTTCTGGAATTCCAGGGAGGTGTGATCAGCAATGCCTTCCTTCCTCTCCATCCCTGCTTTCTTCCCTAGTTGATAATCACATTTTTGTTAGTTTGATTTAGTCTCATTGTAAACTGGAGATTACAGGTTCCATTCCTTTTCAGGAAACAAAAGAACCCCTCAAACTGCTTTTCAGTTCCATACCCTGTTAGAAAACAGTACTGATTTATGGGGCTGCAGATTACTTCTTGGGTAAAGTAAGTGTCACCAGACAGAGAGAAAAAGCTGCACTTAGCTGTCTTGTGAGTTGTAACATACTGGCTTCAGCAAGAGCAGGGCAGGTTGCAGGATTAACTTTAAAGAGGCTCGTTGCTATTTAATCTGCAGCAGCAGATGATGTGGTGTTTGGTGCATCTCCTTTTACCGTTACCGCTCTTCTGCTCAGTCCTGGCTTTTCCTAATCCAAAGTCAGTATTGGTAAGGTTGGAAAATACTGATTTAGGAAATGAAAGGTAGCTTACTTGCTATCTTGAGGAACCAGGACCTTGGCACTTTGCACTGGAAACTATATGCTTAAGCTTTGTGCTTTTAAGCTTGTGTAGGAGGAAGGATCAAATAATTTTCACATTTCAGATAATTAAGTAACTTATTCCAAAATTAAATGTATGTTCTTAAAGGAAAGCTACGAGCCTTGAAAAGTTTTGATTAGTAATACATTTTTTTACTTCAAAATACTTTCAGATTGCTTTTGAGCACCTCTAAAGGGATACTGTGGAGACTGTGGCTAATTATGAGATGTGCACATTAGCATTGTAATTGGCTAGCTCTGTCTTCCTCAAACAATGAAAAGCAAACCCAGACTTCTTCCACAAAGTCTGTATCTGTGATGTAGTTAAGATGAATTTGAAAAGGGAGGTGCCTATTAAGAGCAAGTCATAAATGATTGATGTATATCTGAGCAGTTACAATTCTAGTATTTAATTTCTTAACTACTTTATTGTTACTTCCCATTTTGCTTTCAAAACCTGACCAGGAATATAGAATGACTAGCAGAAAATAAAATACTAGGTTTTGTTTGCAAATAAACATAGTGTGTTAGAAAATGTAGATTAAAAACTGCACTTTGCTTGCTTCCTAGATAACTGCAGTGCTGTGTAAATCTGAACAAAAAAAACCCTCATACTTCTAGTATCTTTGAGAATATTGTTGTAAAGTGGCTTTCTTCTAGTTTCTAGTTTGCCATTTACTTGTAACTTCTTCTCAAGCTTATCAGGGACAGATTCAGATCAGCTCATACATCAGGCTACCTAAAGCTTTACATTTATCAATTGTTACCATATTACTCTGTCATACTAGTTGATATTATTAGGTAGGATTTATATCAGTAAAAATTTGGCGAAAGTTCTACCTCTGCTGTCAGTGTAAGAAGTTCAAGCTATAGGGTCTAGTATGACAACAGACAAGCTCTTCACTAACCCAAATCATGGGGTCCAGTCACACAGCAAGGCTTAAGCCAGTCATGATCTGACAGTCCACTGTTGCCAGAATACATAACCCAGAAGAAAACTGGTAGGGATTAAAAAAGACATAGTTTTCTGTTAGCAAGTCAAATCAGCTCCCCATGCAGATAGATAGGTAGTAAAGGGCTGATGGGGACAGAAATGGCCGGCTGGAGCAGGGAGAGAAGGTAGAGTTGGGTGTCCCCTTTCCAGTGGCAGGCTATGAAAATAGCTAAATGTTTAAATGATAACTTCAGTCTTTGTTTGCAGCACTGATTTCTAACACTGGTGATCTTTAAAAACCTGCATCCTATTTTACATCTGCTTTGGCATTCAACTGAAGGCATTCATGGTGTCAGAATGGCTTCAGTTACTGCAGTGTGATATCTGATTATTTTTTTTTTCTTTTTGTGCCCCACCTCAATCTCTTGTTCTTTAAGTTGTCTTTTTCCTTGTACTTGAAATTTCTGTAGTGTGGTTTACTAGGTAAGCATGTACATTGCTGGCTGCAGTATCAGTGAAAGTGAAGGTTTCAGTGCTGACTTGCAGTGTATTTGCTGTTTATTTACTTTTCAGGCTACCCAGTGGGATGTGAGAGTGAACTTGTCCTGCTCTTATTTGAGCCTCAGTATGCTTACTTTGCACATTTGTGCAATTGCCAGGAAGAAAAAAAAGAAATCACTACAACAGACTCATAAACCTGAGCAAATGTAGGGGCTTCCTCCTCAGAAAAATAAAAACAATCTGTCTCAGATGTGCTGTGAGTTTGTGCTATGGCTTGTTGCTACTGCGCCCTGATGGCACAGCAGTATGGCCTCTGCCTGAAAAATACCATGCGGGACAGTCTGGACTGCCGCTAGCCCTCTCTCCCAAAAACCCCATGGTGCAATCTTGTCACTTTTAAATAACATGGCTCCTTTACTAGACAATCTTTAGAGCAGGGTGAGATGTGCCATGAGGGTGGTGAGAGACTTGAACAGGTGGCCAGGGAGGTGGTAGAAGCCCCATCCCTGGAGGTTTTTAAGGCCAAGCTGCATGTGGCTCTGGGCAGCCTGATCTAGTGTGAGGGGTCCCTGCCCATGGCAGGGGGTTTGCAAATAGGTGATCCTTCAGGTCCCTTCCAACCCTAACAATTCTATGATTTTTCACAGAGCTGAATGTTTGCCCAGTTCCTCTGTAACATACACTCCTCAGGAAAAATGATTCTGCAATCACTTACACATAGCTAACTGCCATGTGTCATGCAGTGTCCACAGTTGGTTACTCACAGGTTATATGGAGCCTGTTTTTTGTTTTAACTGCACGCTGTTGTTGCTTGAAAAGAATAATTGTATTTCTTGTCTTCAGGCATAGCTTGTGTACTTCTGTTACTTGTTATTCCTAATTGTGTGTTTGTAGTAATAGGTATTGCCTATTTCTTTGAGAAATTATGAGAAGGTATTTTGAAAGAACCATCAATTAAAGGCCTAAGCCTTTATTCTGGGAGGAAAGAAAAGTGCTTTGCTCTCAGTGTACAAGTGTTGGCCTTTCAGCCATACTGCTATGGTTATTGGACAAAACCATGTAGTGATGGACAAAGCTGTGCAGCAAACCAAGAAAGAATTAATTGCTCAATTTTTGAATAATGTTATTTTTAAAAAAGTTTTATATTGAGTCATTCCTGCTCTCTCATAGCACTTTATTTTGTGCAAGTCTACAAGGGAGATCAAGAGAGGACAGAAGTCAGGGAAGAGATAACATCTCTTGTAGTCTGAGTGGGAAGAATCAGTGTGCTCCCAGCATGCTGGTAGTGCCATTTTAGTATTTATCAACCGGATGGATACTTACAAGAGAAGATGAATAGTGGATAAAAGGTCTGTCATAGCTATTTGAAATAAGGCTTGTTTGATAAACAATATTGATGTAAGGTAATTCTGTGTTTTATTTGTTTTACTGCAGGCTGTTGCTAATTGATTTAAAACTTGTTTTGAGAGGTCATGTTGGTTCCTTGGTTTTGTTAGGAGAAAGAGCCATTAGATGTGGTGTGAGGCTTTACTGTCTTTTTGGCCAGCGAATCATTACTGAAAGACCTTCTGTTACCAGTGTTACAGAAATATGCTTTTGATGTTTACATCTGTAGACCAATGCATAGGGACAGCCCTCTGCCTCTTGGCATTGAGTCTGTACTGGTGGTTGATCTGAAGCTTGCTTGAATTTTGAAGAAGTGCAAGAGAGAGAGGGTGCTACTGGAGACAGTCCAGTGGAGGCTATGAGAATGATTAATCTCTCCTATTGAAAGAGTAAGAGAACTGGGTCTGTTTAGTCTGAAAGAAGAGAAGGGATATTATGAATGTATATAAATATCTGAGGGTTGGGTGTCAAAATAAAGGTGTCAGTCTCTTTTCAATGGTGCCCTGTGATAGGACAGGGAATAACAGGTATAAGCTGGAGCCCAGGAAGTTCCACCTCATCATGAGGAGAAACTTCTTTGCTGTGAGGGTGGTGAAGCTTGGAGCGGGCTGCCCAGAGAGGCTGTAAAGTCTCCTTCTCCAGAGACTTTCAGAACCTGTTCTTGAGGAGTTCTTGTGTGACCTGCCCTAGGTGACCCTGCTTTGGAAGGGGGGTTGGAGTTGATCTCCCGAGGTCCCTTCCAAGCTGTGTGTGTGAATGTGTCCATGCTGTAGTTTAGTTTGTTTCAAAACAGATAATGCTCTAAAAAGCATATTTTTTTCAAATACCTTCAACTACTTTGTTTTACTGACAGTGAAGGAGAGAGTGTGATATGGCAACAAATGAATTCGTTTTTATTTAGAGAACATAGTAATAATATTGAGCAAAGCATTGAAATGTCGGATGTGGATCCCTCTTCTGCAAAGCAGCAAGACAACAGTCTGTCTTTGGTGCAATACTTGTGTCTAATTGCCTTTGTTAAGATTCAGATAAAAAGTGTAAAGTTAAGAATATGCTGAACTGGTTTGCAGAATTAGATGGGAGTTTTAGTGCACTAAGAGGTACTCATTTATTGTAAAGCTAAGATTACCAATGGGAGATAAAATTTTGTATTTTCCACAGTACTCTTCATTTCCCAATTTTAATATAAAATGCTTTCAAAAATTGAACATTTAATGTAATTTGATTCAGTTGAGGGGAGGAAACATTCAGAGATGGGGGAAAAATGGTTTTTTTCAAACTTCTTTTTAACATTTTATTGTTTACTTACTTGATCTGAATGTTGGTTTGTAGTGCTCATCATCTGCTCCCTTACTAGATGACAGAGCTGCAGTCTTGTTCCTAAATCAGTGCTGGACAAACAAGACAACTTTGTGTAAAAGTTAGTTCTTAGTAAAGTAGGAGATATTTGTGAAGAGAGTAGGTAATCCAGATAAATTGCAGGTTCAGAGTAGCTACTACCTTGTACTTCACATTTGCTGAGAGTAGATCAAGAAACCAAATTAAAGCAAACAAGTGTGCCTTTGTTCTGACTAACACTGTGCATAAGACCATTAACTGCCATTTCATGAGGTGCAGGTTGCTGGATCCATGAATTCTTACTAGGCCCTTTTACTGTCATTTGTCAGCCAGTATTTCAGAAATGCTCCCAAATTCCCTATGGCAACCATTTCATACGTGCCAATACCCCTTTGTATTTTTATGTGAGAATTGCATTGTGCTTTTTTTCTAACCAAACCTGATGCAATCTGGGGAGGAATCTTCCATATTCTTGTGCTGTGCTGCCTGTAGTTTTCCTGCTGGTTCTCAGCAGCTTTGCAGAAACAGAGGTTGCTCTCCCTTTCAAGAGGCATGCACAATATCCGTAAAGTTGAGTTGTGGAAGAGATGACTTTTGTGTCAGCCCAGATTATTTCAATTTTTTACAAACTGGATCAGAAACTTTCAAAGGCTTAAAGTGTCATAGACCATATTGCTCATCAACAAGCTCCCTGCATTTTCCTGCCATAGACCATACCAAGTAGCCTCCTGAAGCCTCCAAAGGATTAGAATATTCTCTGTGTTTGGCCTGTTAGTAGGACATTTTTTGTGGGGGCAGTGTACAGCACTAATACTTTGATGGGCCTATATTTTATGTTGTATGCCAAATACTGCTGCATGATTACTATTACTGTGGCCCCAAAGGGTGATGAAGAGTGCAGAAGGCAAGGCCCGGCAGATGCTCAGTGTTGCAGGTTTGTGAAGTTTATTTTGATGATTAACCACCATTATTTGACATAGTATCATAGCATCAGTCAGGGTTGGAAGGGACCACAAGGATCATCTAGTTCCAACCCCTGCCATGAGCAGGGACATCCTGCACTAGATCAGGCTGGCCAGAGCCTTATCCAGCCTGGTCTTAAACACCTCCAGGGACGGCACCCCAACCACCTCCCTGGACAACCCATTCCAGGGCTTTACCACTCTCATGGTGAGGAACTTCCTCCTCACATCCAGTCTGAATCTCCCCACCTCCAGCTTCATTCCATTATTCTGAAATGTCTTTGTTTTAACTGTGATAACCTTATTTCGGTTGAATTTGGTACTCTATGAAGGTAAATCTTGTAAATATTCTGGCATGACATAAATCCACATAAGGAAAAATGTATGTCGGTGAGCATCAACCCACAGTGTTCGATGAAGGCCTTCTTGTTGTCATTGTGCAGAAATTAAATGATATATTAGTATCCAGGCAAAGTAAACTGAGTTATTTGGAGAACTCTAGTCTTATTGCTTTTAACTGCCCTACTTGTGGCACATTTAATAGTAAAAAAAAATGGTACTTCTTGGAGAGCCTGTGGTTGCAGTGACAGAAGGATATGACTGGAAGATGGGTTTATTATTAGAAAGCTAGTTGTAATGACATCATTTTACTTTGCTGTTCTTGCCCACGGTTTGTCATGTTTCTAGTGTTACTATTAATGTCTTCTTAAATGTCAGATTCAAAGTGCTGATGCTGATCATCTCGTATTCTGCTGCTAAATATATATGCTCTGGTGAGAATGCCTGATAAAAATGTTATGCCAGACTCTCCATATACTCGTAAGAAAAGTCTTCTTATGCTAAATAACTACTATCAAATATATATTTAATTTTCCTAAGCGGTATACAAAACAAATTGTGGTTTGTTTGTTTTTTTTCAGGAGACCTGCTACTACTGTATTATTTTAAATGATCTGCGATAGTGAGATGCTTTTGGATAATTGTAACACTGCATGCTACTAAGTAGGGAATTCCAGATATATCTTCACTGATGAACTGAAAGCTAATGTCATTTCCATTGAAATGTTGCTTTGAGATCTGGGTGCATGTGAAGAACAACAAAAAATGCCTCAGGGACATTCTTAGTAAAACTTTCTTTTCATTTGTATATATAGGTTAGCCTTTGTAGGCTGGTAAACTCAATGCAATTTAAATTATTAATGATAAATAGCTCTTAATTTCCTTTTCTACTGAGTCATTTTGGAAATTAAAAATCACTTTAAGAAATAGATTCTTACAGTCCTTAAATTAGTTAGCTTGTTAATTGTATGTGAATGACTACCATGTGCAGCTTAAGTTGTGGTGTTTAGTTTACTACTTTGAAATAGAATGCATGAACTTTTGCTCTGATACATATTGAATTTCACACATTTAAGCCTATTTGAAATGCACAATCTTGTAATTTGGATTGAAACATCAATTACTGCTGTTGGAGCTGCTCTTTAAATTCTTTATAAGAAATGACCTGTAGCTTCACTGTGTAAGTAAGATTGCAAACCTCGCTGAAAAATGAGTTAGTATCTTGTTGCTACTGAAAGTGGTTGCAAATTACTGTGGAGATTACATACCAAGGGAATAAGCTTTTGCCTTTACAATGGTTTTGTGATGTTTTGAGTGGCCTTTAATATCTACCATTAGGCTTCAAAAGCAAGGTCTTGAAATTTTAGAGTTGCATATTTATTGATTATATTCACCTACATCTTCTGAAAAAAAAGTCTGACTTCTGGCACATGAATACATAATTGTGGAATTTTAGAGTGCTTGTATCTTTTTAGAACAGCAAACCTGTGGATAGCAAATAGGCAATTTTGAAGAAATGAGGGATGCCATTTGGTTTTATTAAGCTGGGATTTGAATGTTTGCAAAAAGCATTGAGGGAGGCATTTCTTTTGAAACAGAAGTAATATTCCTCATTTGTGATCTTAATGCTATTATTTTTGGCACAGCTGCTTTCTTTATAAGGAAACATAGGAATCTATGCCTATTTTCCATGTTGATTTATAACTTGCCTTTTCGTTATTATTTTCACTTTTGTTAGGGTTTCTGTAGAACCTCAGAACCAGAATTAAATATGATACTCTCTAAATGTGCCATTGTTGCTGTGTGGTGGAAAGGCCCAATAATTGGTTACAGAGTACCAATGCATTGAAAGCTCTTCATTCTATTGTCAAGTCATAAAGAAAATCAGTAAGTGGTGTTTTTCAGGCATGGAACTGTAGAACGCAGTTAATTTTAACTACTTTATCTGACCACAAACAAAGAAAAAGACAATGGTAATAAAGCTTGGAGTTAAGCCATTACTTGTCTTTTATTCCATTAATGCTTTTCCATCTGCAGTGCAGCTTTACACTCCTGTCTTTTTTTGTTATTCACATATTTCATAGTCTGATTTTATATTGAGAGAAGCTTGCACATTCTATGGAAGATTAAGGTTTTGTTTGGTCAATTGAAATGTATGAAAGCCAGTGTGTTTGTATTATTTTGGGTGTAATGTATAATAAATGTAGATGATGTGACAGAAATTTAGGTTTTTAGACCTGCCGTGTCCTGCCTGATCCTCATCATCCCAAGAAATTTTAATTCTCTTGTGTATTTGTCAGTGTCCAGCCTTGAGGCATTTTGTACTATTTCTCTAATTATATTTATGAAGTAGCATTTGGGGAATGCTTAGGGAATATTGAGAAATCGTTTTTGTGTTTCAGCACAGGATATGTGAAGAATTAGTTTGGTTTTGGTGGGTTGTGTTTTGAGTAGAAGGAAACTATAAGTTAAAGCCAGCATGCATTTCTTCATCCAGTAAAAGTGATCTTCTGCAGTAAAATTAAATTGAGAATTCAGTAAAATAGATTCTAACTCAGGCTTACAATTTTAGTACATTTTGTATTCTTGTCAAATATGATTATTCCTAAGTATGTTTGGGATTAGGGCTTTATGAATTCAGCATTATGATTGTTTAGTTGATCTTCCTTTGTGTAGACAAACTGGCAAGTGCAGAGATGAAAGTGGCAGAAAAGGAGAGAAAATTATCTGTAGTAGTATATAACCAATAATAATAGAAATGGGGGGGGAGGGGCATTACAATATATGTAAGAATAATATGAAGATTAAGAATAAAATAAGTATAATATTTCTATGGAGAAAGTTCTGTAAACTTTTTTTTAAGTACACTGCAAACAGCAGTAAGAAATAACACACAACCTTCTCCTCACCTTGCTTCTATAATTTAGTAACTCCTTTCTATCTCTAGTTTGTATTCCATACGTGAGATTCAGATGAACATGAAACCTGTGCTGCAAATTTAAGTGCAGTACCTGCTTCCTTATGTCCTCAAGTGTGAATTGGGAGCAGCTGGCCACATTATGGCCCTCTTCTGCATTGGGCAGCCAAAATTAGAACGTTGAATAATTCCTCACATTTAATATACAAATTGTAGTAATAAGTGGGGAGGAGTTAACCTAATGGTAAAGACAACAATGCATGCATGAAATTTAAAAGAACTTTTGTGCTAGAGCATAGTGCAGCACAGTTGAGTATAGACACTGTTTTCCTTTTTCATTCTTTTTAAGTTGCATAGGGTGAATTCAGACCTTGTCAAGTCTGCATTTATCATTTTGTCATTGTCAATGGCAGCTACCATACAGAACAAGTAGGATGCCAAGACACATCTCTGTGCAGTGTGGATGGAGGTACAGGCATGAGTATCTGTAAATTTAGTCTTTCATCTTTCTGAGTGTTCCCTCTCTTGCCAAGATTGCACCTATGACAGCCCCACAGAGATATTTGTTGCCGCTCTTGATATTGTTAATATTAAATAATAAGTATAAAATATTAATGTTTTAGCAGTCATACAAGTCTCCACACATCTTTTCAGCCCCTTTGTACTAGGCATTTTTCAGCAATACAGAGGCACAGCCCTGTTCTGAGGAGCTTGTAATATAAAACAAAGGATATATGAAATATAGGGAAGGATGACTCAGTCACGCATCTGTATTACAGATTTTGATTTAAATGTGTGAGTAAAAAACCAAATGTTCCTGTATTCTCTTCAACCTAGCTGTTGATTTGGAAAGAGAAACTGCAAATAGATGTGGATTTGGGTTTGTTTGCCCTCAGTTCATACTTTTGCACATTTCTGTAATGCATAAAAGTTTGTAGCTTCTCTTCTCAACTTGAAAAAAATTAATTTCAGATGCAATAGTCAAAAAATTAACAACTGAAATTTATAGGTCACATTCCTGGCTGCTCCTGTCTTACATTTTACTGTCTAGAAAATATCCCAATGCTAGAAAATGCCTTTTATAGCTAAATTTTACTGTCTTCAGTCAAATTGATGACAGTACAAATTGATTACAGTTCCAGGATCTGGATTTATTGTGGTTGTTTGAAAACAGATGCTGATTAAAATTACTGCAGTTAACAACTAGAAATAAAATGCCATTGTCTGGTGGTCAAGTGTTAATTTGGATGACTTAAGGGTATGGAGAAAAACTACACCAAGAGGAGCCTCTGCTGTGCCATTTGTGGCTGTGCTGCACATGAGAATCAGCATGGGAAAGGTACGAGTAGGAGGACATTATGACAAAATGGTCCTGCAAACTGGCTTGCTTTGGTGAACTGGGGCTTTTAATGAGTTCCATCCAGGGGGATGCCCTTTCCATCAGGGCAGACAGAAGTTGGGCTGTGGTTGCTTGCAGTTGTGATGATGACGCAATGTACACAATAGTACACTAACCCCAGTAAGAAATATTGTAGACTGGTAGGTCATGAGTCTTGAAAGGGCAGCAGAGACTGGCTTTCAGTAGGATTTCTCCTACTACTGAAGGAGTACCTTAATATACAAAGATGGGAGGAACCTCCTGTGTGAGCATCTGGCACAGCTGCTGCTTAGAGGCAGGTAGATTGTTCACATATATAGGCAGGTAGATGGTTCACATATGTGTCTGAGCCTTCTTAATTTGCCTTTGCTACCTGTCCCAGAAGTGCTGGTGCATGCTTCTGTGTGCATGGGGCTTTAAAGGTTTGGTCCTGCTGTGTCTCCTTGCTTGGGATTCCCTGCTTACACACATTTTCTAATCTATTGTCTTGTGATTACATGACACCATAGTGGTTTTATGATGTTTTGCAGAGACTTACATTATTGCAAAGCTTACAGTTTCGTGGTCTCTTTTTACTGCCACAGGCCTTCAAATAAATCAAGGGGAACAAGCTTTAAATCTGTGATGACAAATAGGACCATGATATTTTCAAAGTGATGTCTTAAAGCAAAACAGGGTCATGGCCACTCTGTCCAGCAAAGTAGCCACACTAGTTCAGCATGGAATCACGCTTCTTTACTTCGGTTTCCAGGACCAAACATTATCATTTTATAACCCTTTTTTTAAGTATGTGTGCAATCCAACTTCTCTGGATCTTTTTGTTACTCCCATTACTACAATGTTACACAATTCCCTGGTGTTCTTCATGTGTTTCAAGCTTGTTCTTCTCGTCTCTACACAATCTAGTGCTCATGAACTCTACAAAGTATAGCAGAGCTCACTGGAAGCCTGTCACTGTTACAGCTGTTCAGGTGCAAGGTGTTGATTCTCCAAACATTATTTGCACCTTTTGTTGCCATACCTTGCACTATGTCTGGGTTGGAGTCTTCCTCCACTCCCTTCTACAGTCTTGGCAATAGGTGAACCTCATGTTTGGGTATTTGTTAAATAGCTTGAATAGGGAACTATAACATAATTCAAGTGAACTTTGTGCTTTTAGCGTTTGGTCAGTCACTACTGCCCTAAGCAGTTATCCTCTTGGAGCTTTGTTTCCCTTTTCAGAGCTAATCAGACGTAGAGACTGTTTTGTCTTGAGACCTAAAACCACTGAAAAGCAACAAAAGGATCAGCACAAATCACTGAGCTTCTTATGCCATATAAGACTTGGTCATCTCATTAAGTATTTATGTATGCACTTTTTTCTTCCCCTGCAGCTGTCATGTTTCTCAGAGGGGATACAGTACCTTATCACCACATCCACTTGTCTTTATGGCTCTTTTTGAAGCTGCAACAGGAAGGGCAATTTTTTGTACCAAGGCAGACATAGTAGAACTGCTTTTAACTTAGGCATTTTGCAGCTGTGTGGGAAAATATTCTGTCTGTGAGCTGTTTAGATTCTCTTTGCCTAAGTATGAGTTGTCTTCTTGGGATTTTATTTTTGGGGTTTGATCTGGAATTTTTTCACTTTACTTTTTGGGTATGTTTCAGAGTTTTGTTGTGGTGGTTTTTTATTGTAGCTAACTTTCTAGACTGCATCATTAATGTGGTTTAAATCCAACATAATGAAGCATTTGCCTTTCACAGTCTCACTTCTCTGAATGAAGGATTTCAGTTATAGGAGATTAATATCTGGTTTTGTACAGTTTTGTGTGTATACTACTTCAAGCTTTCTGTGCTCTTCACATTGGTTTTGGTGTTGAGCATCGTTGCAGATTGTGTTGGCAGTAAGTGTGTTTCTCTTCTGCCATCTGGGTCACTGTGTATTCAAAAAGTACTAAGCCTCAGTATATCCCAAAGAATACTTTCTGACCCAAATGGAGACCTGAAAGTACAGACTTGGAACTTGTGCAGCAAAAAGAAGCTAAATTTGGATTCCAGCATCATCTGTATGTACTAAAGATTTTTATTTAACCTGTCCCCACAGGGTGTAGTACTGTTACTGTGGTTTTTGTGTCCTTTGTTTTTGAGGGTCAGTGCAAGTTGTGCTCTGTTTTAGAAAGCTTATAAAATGTGTTAGAGGACATGTATGCAGTGCTCAGCATACACTCACAGCTTCTTACACTGCAGACTCAAAAGTCAAAAGTGAAGTTTTGTCATGCTTTTGTGTCTTTGATTTTGGTAGGAAAATTGCTGGCTGCTCACTCTTGTATATTGATGTCAACATTCATATTTCAGTAACATTGTGTGCCAGGACTAGAAGACATTCCACGCTAGCGATTTTTCCTAGCATTCTAACTTTTATCATGTGTGTTTGAAATACTGCATTTAACTTTCTGGTGTTCTATTCAGTATTGCTATTGAACCTTTTGCTGAGTTACAACCACAGAATTTTTTTTAATATTTCTATCTAACATCTTAGTATGTCAAACTATTTTCATGATGCAGTGCAACTATTAAGTAATTTGCTGTGCTTCTAACCTCTGTAACATTGCTACTAGAGTTTACTTTTTGAAGTGTTTGCTCAAGTTTGGCCAAAATCTGACTATTTCTGTACTCAAGACACTTGTATGTGTGTCATATTGATCCTTTTACCCTCCCCCCCCCCCTTTTTTTTTTTAATATTCTCTCTGAGTGAATTTATCCTAATGCATGATACTCTGCTTTGTGTGGCAAATTCAGTGAGTACCTTGTCTGAGAAAATCACACTAAAATGCAAGTGGATGAGATCATTTGTCTGAGTAAGCCACAATATGTTGCAGAGAGGCAATCCTTGTCAGAGAAGCCTGCAGAGGAAGTTTTGTATTTCAAATTGTGAGAGACAGTTTCAATTGCCAGCTATTTTGAAGAAAAAGTTGGGGCCAGAAAATAAAGAATACAAACATCAGCAGTTGTTACCAGAAATATTTGTGTGATTCCACTGTTTAACTCATTTCTCCCAGGTTGTAAATGTTGACAGTGGACATAATATAAAGGTTTTTCAAGGAGTTTTACCATAACATTTACCAATGCTGAAAATTTATTTCTAGAGTTGCTGAGATCCACTGTAGTGCTTGAGACGTTAAATTCTGTAATCTAGCAGTAGGTGAGCAAAGTTAAATGAACAAGGCTTCAAAACACACTTAAATTTAGGGCTAGAAGTGAATTAGGTCCAGTGCTCTGGGCACAGTAGACTTGAATGGCTCCTTTCAAGGAATCCTGCCCTAGAGGGCTGAGCAACTTCATGCTCATTACAAGTCAGAATCATAATCTGACCTTTGGCAATAGATTCTGTACGCATTTGTGCTTTCGATGTGGTAAATAAATGCAGTGTTTTAGATGCTGATGCAATCCATACAGAGTAATGAAAAAAAATCTTGTCTCCTTCTACTCAAAGACATTTGCACTCCCACTGTTGCTACTACTATGCATTCAACTGCACTGGCATAGAAAAGAGTGGCATTACCAGAGTCAGCAAGACCTTAGGGACTGTTGTTATTTTAACTAGTGTGACTGAAACATGCTCTGAACAAGGTGAGAGGACAGTAGCCTGGAAACCTTGTAGCTCCCCTTTCTTTCTCAGCAATGCAATTGCTAGTGGGAAGTGTCACTGACATGACTTGGTGCATCAGCAACCTTTATGGTCCTGGATGGCTACAGGCAGCTCTTATTATTTGTTGAAGTCCACTGATAGCACAGCAGGTAGTGTCCCATAACCATGCTGCTCAGCTTGACAATTTACTCCCTGCTCAAAGGTGAGAGAAGGGCTATTGAACAAGAGCTGTAGGATTATTGGAGGTGTTGAGAGGAGAAGATGCCTAGAGAGGACAACAATTTGTTCTTTAAAGTTGTTTTTATTTGAAAGCACATTTTGGCAACAATTTCCCTATCAGCTTCACAAAATAATTGAAGCTGTATCTGCTTCTCAAGTGGAAACCAGCTGTAAACCAAACCTTTTTATCTTTTTTCCCCTTCTCCCTTTGTCTTCTTTTCATCTTTGAAATTGTGTTTTCTGGGAATTAAATAATAATGGACCTGTTTTGTCAAAACTCCCTAGCCACTGCAGTATTACAGCCCAATGAGAGTGTGGGAGTTCTGTAGCAATACATTGAATTTCTGGTCTGATAATTCTCAGGAACAAAAGCAAGATTTCAGTAGCTCAAATCCCAGCTGCCATATTTTCATGTAATTACTGGGAAAAAATTATTATATTGGAAATGGTGACTGAATGTACCCTACTTTTCAAGTACAAGTTTAAAGACTGCCTTGTATAATATGGGCATCTGTCGCTTTTATGCGATGGATAGATAAGTTATATTACAGTCTCTGAAACATCACGGCATCTCCATCGTCAATTTGTGATGAAGTTTGGGAGCTTTTATTCTGTTGAAATAGGTAATTGAGCTGTTTCCCTTTCCACTTTTTAAAAAAAATATATTGTATGTATGCAGTCATAGCAACAGAATTTATGATGATTTTCAGTGTCTCAGCGCCATGTTGTGAATAATACTGTAAACACAGCAACCAAGAGGTGGTGTTTTCAGGGAAGGGTTGCATTAAACATTACTGCAGACATCAAAGAGTGACATTGTCATACTCATAATTGTAAAGATTTTGTATCTCATTTAAGAAACAAAATAAGGTATTAACACATAATAGTGCATGGCAAATTGTTTTGTGTGTTTTATCACTATTGTCAACTTTGCTTAGTACAAACATTTTGCAATTCTAAGGACTATTAACTATATAATAATTTTTACTTTCTTGTGAAAATGGAGAAATAAAAAAAATTACTGATTCTAATTTTGGGAGTGAGGCCTAGGCTGCTTTTACAGTATCTTTTACAGATACTCTGTTTGACAGAGGTTTAGGTAAGCAGCCCCAGACCTTAGTTTCTCTCCTGTCACTGGCAGTGCTCTCTGTAGTTGGTGGCAGGGACATGCTCTGTCTTACTGTCACTTTAAGGTCCCACAGATTTTGTATGTAGCATTGTCTAAGTGCCACAGCTTCTACTAGGAGGAAAAGGATTTCTTTTAATAATTAAAAAGGGTCGTGTTTCCTCTCCTGGTGCTGATTTGAATGAGCAGGCAATTGTGCTGAACTCTGTGTCTTTGGCAAGTGAGGGTTGCAGTCAGACAAGCCCTGCTAACAGCAGTTGAGCCACATAAGGGGTTTCCATTGCCAGCTGCTCATCCTATCCTTCCCGCTGTGCGTGCCAGCCAGCTACCCAGGTAGCTGCTCCCTGACCTGGCCTGTCCAGATAGTCTCCATTCCATCATGCATTTCTGATAACAAAGCCTATTTTAAAAGCCTGTCACTTTGGCATCAGGGAGTTAGGAAACAAGAGCGGTTGTGATGCTAAGGGATGATGTTCCCCCCTGTGGTGATGAGCAGCTGGGAGCAATAACCTCTTCACCCCACTCAGATGCATCCAGGGCAATGCTTCTGATGATGGCCTTAGGCAGTTAAAGCTTTCTTACCACTTCAGATCCTCAAGGGGTTTTGGGCCAGTCTCCTTTATGGGTCACAAATGGCCTGGAGATGTTGTATATTCAGTAAAAGTAAAGTAAGGTAATGCTGAGATATTCAGTAGCTGTATTCAAGAGGCTCTTGCAGCTTTGCTAGTGAGAACTTGGGCCTCTGTGAGTTCTCAGGCATGTCAGGTGGGAGTGCTTTGGGGTACCAGTCATGAACCAAGGCACAGAAATGCCCATTGTAAGCTTACACATGTTTTTATAGCTGTTGCCTGAGTCCCACTCCTACCAGGTTTACAGGCAGAAGATTTAGATGTGATTTAACTGTGTGCCTGAGGTATATCTATCTAAGCTGACTGTGCCAGGGCTCATTTTTCCCTTCTTTGTTACAGTTTGTGGTATGTTGTGTGCTCATCAGCCAACAGAAGTAATCCTCATAAATATTCTGAATAGAGCTAAAGTGAAAACAGCTTTAATGATTCAGAATGAAGATTCACATTCCAAATCAGGACAAAATAGAAGTCCTCAACATTTTCAGTTAACAATACAAAACTCCCCTAATTTTGCTGTAATGTCAGAAACATTTCTCAAAGGTAATTTTGAATTGCTGTGCTTAGACTACATAGACTACATGGTGCTGTGGGTTAGTTGCTTGGGTGGTGTTGGATTGGTTGATGGGTTGGACGCGATGATCTTGAAGGTCTCTTCCAACCTGGTTTATTCTATGTATATGTAAAATATCATCTAATGCTGGTTAGATTATATTTGGAATCAACCTTGGTGATACTGTGGTAACACATTTTAAAGGGTCAAATAGAAGTACTTCTGAGTTGTTTCAAAGTGATCACATCTTTGTAGTGTCTCTGGAAGACTGTACAAGTGAAGTGGTTCCTCCAAAGTTAAGGAACTTCTGAGTATATAGCATTCAGGACTTTTGAAGCCCTTTTGCAAGAAGGGATTTGATGCAAAACTCAAGGTAGGATCAAGTATTATGATGCTGCAGACTTATTGTACTGCAATGGTAATTCAAAATACATGCTGTCTACAGATTGACAAAATATTGTTTCACTATATGTGTGTTTGGCTGATCAGCACAGAAATGGATGTTTAATCTCAAACAAAACAACAAAAACCCCCACAACCACAAAACCAACCAAACCCCCAAACCGAAGCATGTTTGATGTTGATGCATAACTGAGACTTGATAATTGGGGTTTCTCCCTCCACTTGGCTCTCTTCCCTTGTCTGTTCTTAAGGCATGTGACATAGTTTTAGCATCACATCTCTCATTTTTCCTTTGGACTTTATCGAAGCAAAAAGCAATCTTCCTACCTGGCTGCTGCAGATAACCTTTAGGAAGGTGGTGTTATGTGCAAGGTGTATGCTTGCACTTTTCCTTCAGAAAATCACAACTAAACGCTGAGATGGAGAAAAGAATTCTGAGCCCTTCATTTCATATACTTGTCAATTAGAGCATCTCCTGTTGTAATACTTACATCTGTGCTTTAAGAGGTCACACTAGACGGAGTTTCAAAGGTTGAAGGGAAATTTCTCTTGGTGTGATTGCATACATATAGGGCTCAATCTTGATATTTTGAGGGGAGTTAGACATGGGAGGATAGCATTGCATATTTGCCTTTTCTGTACCGAAACATGCCTGTTTAAAAACAAAAGTATATTCCATACTTCTGCATGTAACACTGCTCATTTAAATTCTGTTTTACTGAGGGAAGAATGGACAAGGTATTTATTTCTACCAAAGGTACTCTTCCTTCTGAAGACAGGGTTCTACTGCAATTTCATATTCAAGCTTTTAGCAGTGCCCTTCAGTGTTTGTTACAATCTACTGAGGCTGCAATAACAATCACCTTATTTTATCCCATATTGGCATGGTCTGACAGGTTTACAGTATAGCATCAGGCCACTGGCTTCTTGTGGCTGTGAGGAATGGTCCTAGTGCAGTGGCATCAGCCTGAGTTGCCATCCATCCGAGCCACTGAGCAGAGCTGCAGAAACCAGTCTCGCGCTGAGCTAGGGCTGAAAGTGATCCAGACTGACTGCCAGATTTTTTTCCCACTTGTGCATTATTGTTGAATATTGAAAATAATGATTTACTGGTAAAAAGATGTAAAGTACATGTTTTTTCTAAAATTGTAGGCTGCATGCTTTGTTTTAATACCTGACTTCTTTGTCAGCTGTGTCAAGGACAAAGCTGGGTTTCAGTTTCACAAGGCACATTTCTCCCTTTTCCACTCAACACTGTGGGCAGAGAGAGGTTCACTGCACTGGTTAGGCCACACCTCGAGTACTGTGTCCAGTTCTGGGCCCCTCAGTTTAGGAAAGATGTTGACTTGCTGGAGCATGTCCAGAGAAGGACAACAAAGTTGGTGAGGGGTTTGGAACACAAGCCCTATGAAGAGAGGTTGAGGGAGCTGGGGTTGCTTAGCCTGGAGAAGAGGAGGCTCAGGGGAGACCTTCTTGCTCTCTACAACTACCTGAAGGGAGGTTGTAGACAGGCAGGGGCTGGTCTCTTCTCCCAGGCAGCCAGCACCAGAACAAGAGGACACAGTCTCAAGCTGCATCAGGGGAGGTTCAGGCTGGATGTTAGGAAGAAATTCTACAGAGAGAGTGATTGCCCATTGGAATGTGCTGCCTGGGGAAGTGGTGGAGTCACCATCATTGGAGGTGTTTAGGATGAGACTTTATGGGGTGCTTGGTTGCATGGTTTAGTTGATTAGGTGGTGTTGGATGATAGGTTGGACACGATGATCTTGAAGGTCTCTTCCAACACGGCTTATTCTGTTCTATTCTAGCCTTGGTAACTTAGCTATCCCAAACCTTTGTTTTCAGTTTTGATAACTTCACCACACATCTTCATACTTGTGTTGATTGAAGTTACTGTAAGCAACCATGTTGTATTAAGAAGAATAAAAAGGAAGTAGGTCTATGTGGCTTGCTGCTTCTGAGATGTTGTTGGCAATTAAATAATTCTAACAATATTTTTCTCATTAATATAGTTTTCTGAATTTAAAATGTGTAATTTTTTTTTCAGACTATAGGCTGTACTCACTAACCAGAGAAAGTAAAGAAAGCAGTAAGCTTTAAAAGTAAAGAAAGCAGAATGAAGGAGAACCAGTTTAAGTCTGGAGTAATCATTATTGCTTTCAAAGGAGAAAATCTTTAAATTCACTCCATACTTTTTTTTTTTTTCTTTTCCCCCACAAGAGCAGTGACTGAGTATTTTCCCTAGAGCTGCAAGTGGTTTGCTAGCTCTTGTGAATTCAGATCTTTGGCAAATGGCCGGAGGAAGTAAAGCCCAGGTTAAAACAGAGTGCTGGGCTTAGGGAATGGAAAGACAGGAAGGTTTTCCCTATATCTGTTGCAGTTTTTATTATTTGTTTTAAATGTCAAGGAAAAAAATCAACAACAAAATACAAACAAACAAAAAAAAAACCCAGCCACCACATCTGCAAATGGCCAGAGCCTTGCATAACCCACTGAATTAAGTAGCATTCCCAACAGGCATGCAGGTCTGCCCACAGGGAAGAAAATGTGGGATTTAGTCACAGTTAGAAGAGTTAGAATATTAATTATATTAATGAAAATCAACATAGAGATAAGCCAGGTTAAAATTAAATTATTAACATTATACTTTTTGTTTTTCATTTTATATTTACCTTTTTTTCCCCTTTGTACTTCATGCCCACATCCCCCAGCAGTCTTTTTTCCTTTTTGTAAGTTAGAAATAATCATTACCAGGTCTCATGAATGAATCTACAGTTACCCAGTTAGAAGAAGATAATCTGTTGGTCACAAATAATATTTTTGAGCATGTTAGCTAGGGCAAAGCAGGTAGACTTGTATATGAAAACAGAAACCAAAGTCCAAGTCTCTTAATATCAGTTCTTGTAAGATTTATTTATTTTTTCAATGTAAAAACTGCAGTAAACAACATTATTCTGGGGTTTGTTTGTTGGTTAGCTCTTAATAAAACTTTTTGTTGTTGTTTTATTGGGGGATTATGTTAATTTAGCTAGACTTCTTTACAAATCTTCAAATGTGTTTTGGTGCTGCTTCTCCAGATACTGCTACACTGAGTAGATCCAAATATGTGTTTAATTAATCCACAAAGAATTTGGTATAGAGGTGCCAAAGCTACTGCCCAAATCAAAAGTAATGCATCTGTGTGAGCTCACTACAATGCCGAAGGTAATTAGAAGCAAGGCTTAATAGCCTGCACTCAGCATTGCAGTGAGGTAGTTAAACTGATCCCAGTGTGCAAGCTACTGTTTTGCACATTAGATATTGTGTGGTATTGTAGAAATGCATTGGCTTCCTCAAATAGCCTTTTTTTGTCTGTTTGTGCTGCAGTCCTCTGTGCTGTAGAAATGATCAGAGAGAATTCAGACAACTATAGCCTGTTGAGAGCATCCATCTCCATTTTAATAATACTTAATTCAAGCACACCTAAATAACTGCAGAAATCTTTCTTTAAAGTTCTCCAAAATAGCTGTGGTGGTTTATTATTTCATTGAGAATCTCAACTGTAGTCTGTGACAAAATACACTTAACATGTATTTATTTTCTAAAGGAGTAATCTTTTAAACCAAAAGTTGCCCAGAAAAGTGTCACCTATGGTGGCAGGGTGAAATAAGTGAAGCCCACTGCTGGGTGTGTTCACTGTGTGCTCCTAATAAAATGCTCCATAGTTACTGTCAGGCTTAATTAACATGGTTTGAGAGGTGACTTGCAGGTTCATTTTGAATCAGTGTTCATCTATCAGCTGCTAGAATTGTCTCCTGCTTATTTGAGCTATGATACCTCTAAACTTTTAGTCAAAACCAACACAGGCAGAGTAATGAGAGGGGTGCAGTAGACAGTCACTCAGAAAACTCACAAGCTGTGCATTTTCTCCACTGCTTCAGTAAAAAATTAAATATGTCCTGCACAGTCCCTTTGAAAGAGGCTGTGAACGGAACTGCCCTTGTACTTTGAGCTACCATTTTTACATCAGTAAAACGGGACAGTTGTGCATCTGACTTCAGCAATGATGATCAGGAGCAGGTCTCCCGGCTGGATATTGCTGAACATCCTCCACAAGTCTTGTTCCTCAAATTCCCAGCTCTGCCTATTGGGAGAATGGCCAAAATAGCTATTCTAAACTAGGAGATGTTTGCTACCATTTCTGATAGCTAAGAATTCGTAAGTGGCAAATCATCCTCTTCTCTTTCATTTGATATCTAATTCTCTTGTTTGGGGGTTTTGGTTTAGCTTTTCAATTAGGAAACAAAATGTGATAAAGATCTTACAGCAAAAATTGTAACTTTCAGTCAGATTGTGTGCTTTAATGTAATGCATCAAAGGTAATGAAAGATGAAATGGCCACAAACTTTAATGTCAGTTTTAGTAGTTATTAAGGTTTTTCAGGTATTCCACATGTTAAATCAGTTCTTAGTTCATTAAAAATACAGAATTATTTTGTTAGTTGCAAAACTTACATGTTGCCTGTGTTGTAGCTGCCATTAAGCATTTCCAAATACATTTTTTACAAAGCACAGGCACTCTTGTGTTTAAAAGTTCTCTTTCACCAGTAGAGAGTGCAACAAAAAGACCTGCATCAAAAGCACACTGGATGTGCTGTTTCCCCGTGTGCCTGATAGCAGACTCGCTCCCACAAACCCTGGCATGATACAGTGACGTGTCAGTTTTCTTCTCTTTTCTTTTCTTTTATTTCCCCCTCCCTGAAGATTTTGAAAATGACCTCTTTGTGGAAATAGCAAGGTGAACTTCGTGAGGAGTGATGTAACTGTTCATATTACTCTAGCGTGAATTAATGTCTTGACAAAGTATCATTATCAGAAGTTCCTGTGGGTTTCTCTTTAATGTATTCTCTAGCTGCTGAAGGGTAAATAATTTAACTGAATATTCAATGTAATCAGCTGAGTGTTTTATTCACATAATCATTCGATCAGTAGAATCACAGGTATTTTAGATGATGTTGTGTTCATTATGACAGAATCTACAGTAAAGAAATGATCAAAAAATAACTTTTTGTTGTTGTTGGCAAACTACATTGCTCGGTGCAATGTTCGGTGTTAATGAGGAAGAGCAGGTGAAGGTAAAGTAGCCTTCTCGGTCCTAACATTTTGTGGTTAAAAGCAATTTCTCGGACAAGTAATGCACAATAAATAGAGAGTGCCCATACTTTTAGTGTTTTAAAATCATTCTTTTCATGTTGTGATGCAGCCACGGTGTCTTGGAGATATAAATAGTCACACGTCTGGGAATAAAATTTTTAAAAGGTGTGTGGCATAAGCTTCACTCTTAAAAGTTCAAAATTATGTGTTTGATTTGGATGGCTCTTGTCATTTTTATGAACTTTAGGAAGCTAAATTTTAGAATGCCAGTATTTCAAATTTGCTAATTGTTTTCAGTGCATTCTTCAAAGTAGCCTTTACATAGTATGAACCGTATATATACACATGTATGAGTTTTCTCATTGATTTATGTGGTTACATATATAAAATATTCATACCTTAATAGAAACTAGAAAGAGTCTTTATTGAGTTAAGTTGTGAATGTGAACACCAGGCTGCAGAAATGATTGATCGTTTTCTTACCACATGTAATAGCCTAACAGGATTTCACAAAACCTTTGTTCACACACTTAAAAAATACCAGAATGTTTCCTTACAGAGCAGATAGTAAACTCCTAAATTGCAGCTCATTATTTCAGAGATATTTTCTTAAACGTTGCTTTAAAAAATCGGTCTGGAATTTAAGGGAATTTTTGATGTGTAAATAAACACTGTAGATGCAGTTGCATATAGACTGAAATATATTCCTGTATTTATTTTACTGAATAGAGTTAGTTCATTGTATCATAACTTGGCTGCTTGATGTGGGTTTTTTAAGAAACACTTTCCAACACAGAAATTGAAAGTATCTTGAGAAACAGTCAGATCTCACCATTTATTAAAAACCACCTATGCCTGCCCTGCTGCCTTTTCCTCTTACGGTCCCTACCTCTTACACCCTTATCACACAGTTGTGACTATTGCTTCCTTGCTCTCTGGTTGACTGAAGTGACTGCACTTCCCTGGTGGTGTTAGACCTCCCCTGTGATATGCCTATAAGATTTGCGTTCTAGCATGGGTTTGGAGTGCAGCCTTTCAGCAAATCATCATTTACCACACTTTGCTTCATCTTACGAGGTGGTATTGGAGCACATGTGCCAATGCCTGTTGGATGATGCTAAGCCAGAGAATGAGCTCCAGAAGTGCTCTTCCCATTCTCAGTTTGCATATGGTCCTGCCTGCAGGATCAGGCTGGAACTAGATCAAAGTGAAACCCTTATAATATGAGTCACGTGTCCATGAGGTTCTTGGCAGCAACTGCTGCACACAGCAGACCCACTCCGGTTGGCACGCTTTGCAATGTCTAACATAGATACAGTCTGTGAGCCCTGTGTCTCCTGGTGGGAGACCTGCTTGCCTAAGGATTGCAAGGCCCTTCTCTGATCCTGTCAGTGCTGATCACTGTAGCTGTGATCCTGGGAACAAGAATTTGAGAGGGAGCACTTTAAGATGGGTATCAGGAATTCATGTCATTCATCAGAGGGGGGTATTCATGTTGTATGCTGTAATCACAGTAATTAAGGACTATAGTAGTATTTTGTTGTGGGTAGAACCCTCCTGGCATTTTTTTCTACCCCTCCTTTTTCTCAGGCTTGCATATCCTCAGGAGTGAAATTATTCATGACCAATGTGCTCACTCCTGTAGCACCCCAGTAATTTACTAAAACTTGTTCCCTTTTGATTGGCCTCTCCATGTAGTCATGTAGAGCATAACACAAAGATGGATTGTATGGCATTCTCTGCTGGGGAAAATCAACACATAGAGCAGGCTCACTGCCAAGATGCTCATAATTAAACTGTTGCTATGGACAGGATTACATCAGTGTTTCTATCAATCATTTGCTGCAGTTTTTTGTCTATTAGTAGTTAGATTTTTTTAAAAATTTTTTTATTTTCAATTTTTATCTTCCTCCTACTTACCTTAGTTTTTGATTGCAGCACATAGAGATACAGAAATAAAAACAATGGTTGGAGGACACAGTATTGGATAAGCCGATTTTATCATTCTGGTTGAAACCAGCATCTTTGTGAGGTGTTTGCATTTATTTAACTAGTAGAAATGACCTGATGTTTTGATTCCCATTCAGCAGTCATCGCATTGTTCTGATTCAAGAGTCAGTTGCAAAACTCACATGAAATGGTTAACAATCTGTACAGCCAGAGTGTTACCAGTTTGTGTTAAAATGTTGCAGTGGAACAGCAGGTGTAATAGAAAAACAGCAGCAAAGTGGTTAAACCTTTTTTTTTTTTACCTTTGCCCTCCCCCCCCCATCCCTTTTGATTCATGTGCAGTAAATTGTGAGATTACTGTCATTAATATAGCATGAATTGCACTAATGTGTTGGAGCAGAGTTTACTTGCCCAAATACGATGGGTGTACTTCACCTGCTACTGTATCACTGCTATCGTTATCCTCTATTACAATGACCTTAAGCAAGTAATTCCTTTTGGTCGCACTCAGAATGTTTCGTATTGCAGGTAGCAAGTGTGGAGTGCATTAAATGTGGAGAGGTCCTGGATTACAGCACAAATAAGGTAGTCTGATGGGTAACAAATGATACCGAGTGCAGCTGAGATCACTGTAACGAGATAAACAGTGTAGTGTCACAAAATTGTCTCCCACTTGGCAAAACAATCCATATTTTATAGATTGCCTTAAAAATTGAAGGATGGAGTCAATTATAGCCAATTATGATGCTGCATTTACTGGAGGAGTTTTCATATCCTTTGGGGAGGAATAAGGAAATGTTCAAGTCAGTCAGAAAAAGCTTTTACATTTGCTTTCTTGTTTTATCTAAATGCAGTCTTTTCCTATTTCTTCAGGTGAAAGCTGCATATGAAAAGCCAGGATCAAATTATCTTTAGGAAACTTTTATTTTATTTAGTTCTTTCATTTTTCTTCATGTTGAGTATAATATTGTGGTAGATAATAAGCAAACAGAACAAGAAACACAAACATTAGCTCCCCCCTCCATTATGGTTGGGTTTACTCCAAAGGAATTGTAAATGCAGCCTGATCATGGCAAAGCCTGTTTGTTCAGTGCAAGTTGACATCTTGAATTTTATTTCCTTCCCCAGAAGATACCTAATGGATACTGCATACTTCTGAATTTAGTCTATTAAAGTGAAGATAAAGAAATGAAAGCATGGAACAATTTGCTGTGACCCCACAGCTGCTTTTTGATTGTGGGATACAGAAGCAGTGTATTGAACAGACAGATGCCCATATTCTTAAAAGATCTCACCAGAGTCTCAATGGCTGAGAGGCAAGCATTCATTTAAGGGCATAGTAGTCTGTCATTTAGATTATTTTCCCCCCTTCCATTTTGATTCTCAGGTAGAACATTGGGGAACCATGAATCCTGTCTCATGCTATAGGACTGACAGAGGAGTAGTTTTCCTTCCCTGGCACACCATGCTGTCAGTAATTAATGAAAGAGTCAGTTATATAGATAAAGCCAACCATAAACAAGTTCTTTGAGTGATGTTTTGGAGCATTATCATCCTTCTGTCCTCAGGATTTCATTTCACCAGCTAGCTTCAGAGGGTGACCTAGTACATGTGCCAATGACAAAAGCTACTTGTAACAATTCAGATCATGCTTTCTGCTTTATGAAATGGGATTGTAAAAATCCTCTCAAAAATGACATCTGAAATAGCATTAAAACACAATTTCCCTTTGATAAGGTTTTAAGGCACTCATATGAAAAGTGACACTGCTTTGAGTGGCTCTGTGTCAGCATTATGCGATGTGTTGCACATAAGTGACATTAATCCATTAAAGGTGTGAGGGTCACTTATTTTTCTCATTAAGTCATTAAATACTTTTATTGATTTCTGCTCAATCAGTTACATTCTGCTGGAATACAGTAATCTCTAGACATGCTAATAATGCTGTTTCTAATAATGTTTATAGACCATAGTTTTAAAGACAGATATTACATTCAGAATAAATTATCATGCCTAAGTGAAACACAAAGGTGCTTAGGGAAGCAATAATATTGTGCTGTTTGCAAATTACCTGAACCTACTTGATTGCAAAAGATGATTCTGTGACACAGATGTTCTAAAATCAATAATTAGCCATCTTCAGTACATTCATTGCTTTTTCTGATTGTACAGAATTAATGTATATATTTGGACCACTTCTATTGCACGATGATAAAGCATCTTTTAAAAGTCAAATGCAAACCTGGAAACCCTGTCACAGTAAAGATAAAATCTGTAGAACCATTTATCTTCTAGGAGGAAGTATGTAAGACTCAATTAAACATAGTAGGTACATTTTAGCACTCTATGAGTGCATGCGAATTAGACTAAAAAGAAAATAAACAAAATTCATGTTCTACCTTCCCTACTTCGATACCATCTCAGTGACTTTGACAGTTAATTTGAGCTTGTTTCCTTACCTAACAGATTCCTGGTTTGTCCTACTTGGAAGGAAATGAGACTCCAGATCATTTTAAAATCTGGTGGAAGAGTTGTGATATGTTAATGTTTGTGATAATCTGATATTGTAGTTGTTGCTTTTTACCTGTCCTCTCCTAGCTTTTTTCCTGCTGGACACAAATGGTTTATCTGAGTAAACTGCCAGTTTTTGCCCTGGGTGTAGTAAAAGTAGACTGGTCCATTTTTCTCTGCAGCTACAATGGGAAGTTTCACTTCCAAGCAGAGAATTGCATGACACCAAATGATGGTAAGTAGTGGCAAGTTTATTACATTGTCTCTGGAGAAGCTGTTGTTCACTCAGCATTTTCTTCATAGGCCGCCTGCCTGATCTCATTGAAGGAAACCTGAGCAAGGCTGTGTTATTAATGAATTATGACAAGCTTTTTGCCTATCAGGCAGAGAGGTTCCCGCTATCTCCTTTTAAGACAAAACTTAATGGAAAATGCTCAGCTGGACAGGTTCTCTGATGATACCCCTTAAGTGCTCATTCCAGGCTGATGCGAATATGCAGAGAGCCGTGAAGCTGCAAGTGGCAGCGTTTACTATCGTCTCCCTCATAATGCCTGAATAATTTTCCAGAGAGCGATCGCTGCAGCTGCTGTGAACATGGTTATTTGTTTGTTTTTCACCTTGGTCCTGGAGGATTGCTGATCTAGCTAACCTGCCGCGTGGGGCCGGCAGTCGGGGGGCCACAAAGACGTTTCCCTGCTTGCAGCACCGGCACCCTACGAACACGACAGGATCAGCAGCCAGAGCCTGAGACGGGCTCCCGGAGCCCAGTGGAGTTAGGCGGGCAGGCTCCCTCGTCTGTTTTTTGAGGGTAGCTGAGCGATGCTGCTGAAAGATGGGAAGGAAGCGATGAGAGAGCCGGTTTATGTTTTCCTTAATGGATGTTTGTGAGCAGGAAGGAGATGGCATGGGCTGTCAGGGTGAGTTATGGAGTGCGTTTTGCGATCTCCCTCCGGTTGGGCAGCTCATTATGTTAAACAGTGCAGCTTTTAGAGTGCCGTAGCTCTCCTTTTATGTGCCATGGCCTTCATTTGCTGAAATGCTTTGAGTTCACGGTGCTCAAGTCGTTTTGGAAACGGGATGTAATTACAAAGGTTTCTTATGCTTACCAACAGCTTTTTTTGAGCCAGTATAATTATCATTACTTGTGGATACTGTAAATTGAATATCCCCTCCCTAATTACGTTAAACTCAATTCTTGGTTTCTTAAACAGCCAAATAAGAAAAGTTCACCCTTTACTATAACTATAAAAATTGTTCTTTTAGTTCTGCTGACCTTTAAAGCAAAGTGTTTTACATGATTTTGTCAGGTGTACATTATAAAGATAGCTTGTAATTAGATCTGTAATGAGGAGCTCAGTTACAATGGCTTTCTGGAAAACTTCATTTATTCAGTGTTTTCTGACTGCGTGGCAGAATTAAAGTTTCAGGGTGCATCAGACTTTTAAAGAGGCCAGCTGCCGCTTTTGCACTTCACCTACTCTGCACCAGTGATTCGTGGCTGCCCAGTGCTACCGCCAGTGCTCAAGGCAGCTGCTGTACCTGCAGGACTTAGCCCTGCTCATTGAAAACAACAGAGTCAAGGGAATTATTTATCTAGCAGTCCAAGGGTTTCTGTAATTAATGAATGTTTCTTTTCTCACTTTGGGAGAGATAATGACTTCATTTGTAGTGAACAGGATGTTAAGGGAAGAGGTAGCTGGCTGATTGTTTTCTATCAGTTAAGTAACTGTAGTCATGCTGAAATCTTACGTTATCTCATCTGATAGAAGGACGCAGAGCTTTAGTTAGTGAGTTGATGCGCTTGCCTTGGGTTCAGTCTGCTGCCTGTCACAGCCTCACCAGTTCTGTACATTGCTGTAAGAACACTGAGGGCATTTCTCTGAAGTTTGACTCCCCTTACTCGCAGTGACTGAAATTTTCAGTGCATTGCTACCAGCTAATACTTTGCTTTTTTTTTTTTTTTTTCCCAGTCTATTTTAATTAAAATCGTGCCATCTATTCCCTGTAGAACCTTTTTAGTAATCTGGACTACTTATTTTCCCAGAGTGCTTCCTGCTGAGTGTCCTTCATGACCTGTCATAAAAACATGCTTGGACAGGACAAATTGAATTGTGTCTTTGCAAAAGAAAGAAACTTCAATTACAGTTCAGTGGTAGAGAATTACAGCTATAGGAAAAGAAAGGGGGGGGGCATTCATCTTGCATAATAGAGTACTAAAACACTTGAATTGAAACAACTCTTAAGTGATTGTTAATGAAATGTAAGGCTAGAACAAAGGCAAAAAATAATTTGCTACTTGATCAATTTTACAATATGTGTTATTAGTCCATCTGCACTCTTTAATAAAATACACTGTGTAGTTTTAGTTCGTGTTGAAAAATACTGACGTTTGATAAGAACAGCCAATATATTTTCTACCTTTCTTTAGCTGTTACATGATAGGCAAGGCTACTGTATATGCTGTTTATATATTGTGGTGATAGTGTGTTTTCTTATACATGTGCACATGGGAAGTGAATCGACAGTATTTTACACAAGGAAGTAGACAGTATACTATACACAGCCAGTTCTGACAGACAAATTCTGTGTCTGACACTTGACTATCCAAATGAAAACTAGAACAGTCTCATGGGTCATGCAATGGTACAAAGATCTGAGTAGTACGAGTCTGTTAGCAAACAGGTAAATCCTTTTTCATAAAAGCAAGAAATAGATGTTTTAGTAGAGATGTGTAGAGACTAGCTGGAAATCATTTGTGTGCTGTTGAAGCAACAGAGTCTGATTCCAGCAACAGCTTGAGCAGGCTAGCTGAAAGAAAATGAGGAAGAGAGTAGTGAGAAAGGTAATTTTTTAAGGATTTTTTATTATTATTATTAATTTGTTCCTACTTACCTTTTTTTGCAGGTACTCATGCTTACTGTTAAGGCTTAAAATCTTTATTTGCTTAAAAATGGCATAGCAAAGTGATTTTTAGCTGGTTGTATAATGCTGTAGTGAAGGTAAATCTTCAAACTTGTCTTTTCACAGCTGTTTGAAATGCTAGTGAAACTTGTATGTTTAGCAGTAACTGAACTTCTGATACTCATGCTGCTTATACTAATGCTTTTGATAGCGCTAGTTGATTGTATGCATGTAATTTGTCAACCTCTTTTGAATGGTTTATCAACAAGTATCAAGTATCATTGAATTTTGTATATAGTCTCAGAGAAAACCCAGGAAACTGAAATGCAGACAGTGTTAAAACTGCAATCTTTGTCACCTGGATTATAGGTCATTCTTCTGCATTAAGCTTCTCCCTGGTAAAAGTAAACACAAAAGCATGAGTCATAAAGCATGTCATCCCCTGAACTTCTCCCTGCTGGAAGAGGGACAGTATATGAACTGGGTGGTATTAGAAAGTCACATAATTGTGCTTCCAGTTCAGTTCCTAACAACATTTGGACAACTTTCTTTTGGCATCTGAGCACTGAGCTGACATTTTGATGGCACTGTGTATTGTAACCCCCAAGGTCTTGCTCCTGAGTGGTAATGTTCAGCTCAGAGCCCATCACGGTGTATGTGAAGTTAAGGTGCTATTTTCCAACATGCATCACTCTACACTTATCCTCACTGAATTTAATTTATCATTTCATTATCTAGTCATTCAATGTCATGAGGCTCTGTGATTCTCCACCACTTGCCCTCATCCTTACTGCTCTGAACAAATTTGTATCATAGATTCATAGAATAGTTTGAGTTGGAATGGACCTTGAAGATCATCTGCAAACTTGGTTGCTTCAGCGTTCTGCTACCTTTCCAGATCAATTACAGTTATGGAAAGAGGAACACACCTCAGTGTAGATCCCTGCAGTGTACTCCACTGGTAAACTTCCTCTGCTGTGCAGGCTTGATCTTTTGCCAATAGGTGCTTAGTTTCTTTAAAATCATATAATTCTAGAATTATTTAGGTTGGAAAAGACCTTTAGGATCATAAAGCCCAAGTGTTATCTGCAAAGTCCACCACTAAACTAAGCACCACATCTACATGTCTTTTAAATACCTGCAGGGATAGTGACTCCACCACTTCCCCATGCAGTCTGTTTCAGTTTTCCTTATGTCCATTGGAAACCTCCCTGGCACAATTTGAGGCCGTTTCCTCTTGTCCTGTTGCTGGTTATTTGAGTGAAGAGTCTGACACCCACCTTGCTACAACCGCCTGAAAGGAGGTTGTAGAGAGCAATAACATTTCCCTCTAGCAGCTTTCCAGCTACTCTTCCTCAAACCTGTAGCCTTGCATGGGGTTGTTGTGACCCAAGTGCAGAGCCTGGCACTTGGCCTTGTTGAACCTCCTACAGTTGACCTCAGCCCATCCCCCTGTAGAGCCTTCCTACTCTCAAGCAGATCAACTCTCCCTCCTAACATAGTGTTGGCTGCAAACTTACTAAGGGTGCACTCAATCAGGATCACTGATTAAGATATTAAAGAGAACTGGGCCAAATACTGAGCCATGAGGAACACCCCTTGTGGCTGTGGCTGCTTGCCAACTGGGTTTAACTCCCATTTACCACTGCTCTTGAGGCTTGGCTATCCAATAATTTTTTTACCCAGCAATGAGTACACACAGCCTTCCCGTACCTGAAGGGGGCCTATAAGAAAGCCAGGAAGGGACTTTTTGTAAGGGCTTGTGGTGATAGGATGAGAGGGAATGGATTGAAGCTTGAGGAGTGTAGATCTAGGCCTGGGTGTTAGAAAGGAATTGTTTACAGTAAGGGTGATGAGCCACTGGAACAGGCTGCCCAGGGAGGTCATGGATGCCCTGTCTCTGAAGGTGTTCAAGGCCAGGCTGGATGAGGACTTGGGCAACATGGTCTAGTTCCAACCTTGCCATGGCAGGATGGGTTGGAACTAGATGGCCTATAAAGTCCCTGCCAACCCAAGCCATTCTATGATTCTATGACTCTATACCCATCCAAGCCATGAGTAGCCAATTTCATTCCAGGGGGATGCTGTGGGAAACACAGTCAAAGACTTTTCTGAAATCAAGGTAGACAACATCTACAACCTTTCCCTCATCCACTATGCAGGTCACCTTGTCAAAGAAGGAGATCGGGTTAGTTGAGCAGGATCTGCCTTTCGTAAACCTATGCTGACTGGCCTTGATCACCTGGTTGTCCTGTATGTGCCTCCTGATGACACTCAGGATGATGTGCTCCTCAATGTTTCCTAGCACTGAAGTCAGGCTGACAGACGTGTAGTTCTTTGAATCCTCCTTCCTGTCCTTCTTGTAGTTGAGTGTGACATTTGCTAACCTCCAGTCAACTCCTTGGTAAGCCAGGACTGCCAATAAGAATAGAAAGTGGCTCAATGAGCAGTTCTGCCAGCTCTTTCAGTTCCCTTAGGTGTATGCCATCTAGCTCCATAGACTTCTGTGTGTCTAAGTTTTGTAGTAGGTCACTTAACATTTTTCCTAGGATTATGAGGGCTTCATTCTGCACCTTGTCTTCCAGCTCAGGGGGGCTGGGCACTTAGAGAACAACTGGTCTTACTGTTGAAGACTGAGACAAAGAAGGTATTTACTACCTTAGCCTTTTTCTTATCCTCGGTCACTGCATTTTCCCCTGTATCAAATAAAGACTGGAGATTCTTCTCAGTCCTCTGTTTATGTTGTCAATGTATTTATAGAAACATTTTTTTATTGTCTTTTATAACAGCAGCCAGCCTAAGTTCTAGTTGGGCTTTGGCCCTGCCAATTTTCACCTTGCATAACCTCATCATCTATAGTCATCCTGGGTGGCCTGCTACTTTCTCCAAAAGTCATAAGCTCTCCTTTTCTTTTCCCCTGAGTTCCAGCTAAAGCTCTCCGATCAGCAAGGATGGTCTTCATAGCTGCCCATGGCACATGGGCATCTCCTGCTCCTGCGCCTTCAAAAATTTCCTTCTTGAAGAACGTCCACTCTTACTGGACTCCTGTCCTTCAGGACTGCCTCACAAGTGATTCTATTAACGTAAACATGCCAAAATCTGCCCTCTGGAATCCAGGGCGAGAGACTTCTTACTAGCCTCCCTCCTTACTTCCCCAAGAATCAAAACCTGTTATTTTTATGGTCACTGTGCCTAAGACAGTTGTCAACCATCACCTCACCCACAAGTCCTTTGTTTACAAACGGGTCTAGCAGGGAGGCTTCCCTAGTTGGCTTGCTCACTATCTGTGTCAGGAAGTTACCTTGCACAGAATCCAGGAACCTTCTGGACTGGTTCCTCTCTGTTGTATTTCCAGCAGACATCTGGTAGGTTGAAGTTCCTTGTGAGAGCAAGGCGTAATGATCATGAGACTTCTCCCAGCTGCTTATATAATATTTTACCTGCCTCTTGACCTGCTTGGGTGGTTTGTAACAGAGTCCCACTATGATACCTGCTTCGTTGGCCTTGCCCCTAGTTCCTACCCATAAACATGTGACCCTGTCTTCACCATCATTAAACTCTAGACAACCCAAACGCTCCCAAACATGCAGAGCTACCCCACCACCACTCCTTTCTTGCCTATCACTTCTGAAGAGTTAGCCTGCTGTATGAGGAAAGGCTGAGAGAATGGGTTTTTTACAGCCTTGAGAAGGGAAGATATAAGAGACCTTATTATCATGTATTTGTACATAAAGGGTGGCTGCCAGGATGATGGAGACTCTCTTTTTGCAAGGAGTCACATGGAAAACACAAGGGGTAAGGGGTACAAGTTACTCCTGAGAAGATTCCGACTGGAATCTAAAAGAAAAATTTTCACCATGAGAACATTTAGACATTGGAATACTCTCTGAAGACCAGATTCCCCAGCTTGACAGGGTGCTGGGCCATCTCATTTAAACTACACTATCACCTAGAAAGGTCAGACCAGATGGTCCTTGGGGGTCCCTTCCAACCTGGCATTCTGTGATGGTCATCCATTGCAGCACTTTGGTTGTGCAAGCCATCCCGCTGTGTTTCTGTGATGGCAACTGTGTCATAGTTTTCCTGCTGACTGTTGGTTTCCAGCTCCTCCTGTTTGTTGCCTATGTGGTGTGTATTGGTGTAGATGAAATTAAGTTGGGTTATTGATCCTGCCACCATTTTGGAGGGAGAAGCCCTATTCCTACAGGACTGTTCACAGGCACATCCATGGTTTCTAACACATCAATAACCTTTGTGGTTTTGCTGGCACATGGTTCCCCATCCTATACCTCCACTGAGACTGCAGACCAAAGAACTGTTGTTCTTCAAACACTGGTGTGCTACTCCTAGGCTTATCTCTAATGACCATGGTTTTATCCCTTTCTTCCTTCAAATCTAGTTCAAAGAATGAGCCTTGCTAACTCCTGTGCAAAGATTCTTTTCCCCACTTTGAGACAGGTGTACCCTGTCTGCAATCAGCAGGCCTGGTGTCATGTAAACTGGCCTGTGCTCAAAACCACCAAAATTATCCTGCTGACACCAGGTTTGGCATCAGGTATTGACCTGCTGGCTCTTCCTATTGCTTCTGTCATCATTCCCAGCAACTTGAAGGATAGATGACAGTACTTGTGCTCCTGATCCCTTAACCAGTTGAAGTAGTTCACTTTGAAGTGCCTGCTATTCAAAGAATTGGGTTAATTTTGTAAAGCAGGACTTCATGAAAACTCTTCTCAGACATGTACCCACTTAATCCACTTGTATTATAGTTTCTATTAACTGGCATACAGACATCAGGTTTGCAGGTTGACATTCCCTGGAGCTTTTCTGGAACCTTTATTAGAAGTTGGTGTCACATTAGCCACATTGGAGACCTTGAGTGGCAAGGCACTAAGGAGAGGGATGACACACTGTGATTAGTAATGCTACTGTTCTGCCTTTGAATTTTCACTCTCAGATGAATGCTGTCTGTTGCCAGCCATCTCTGTGCTTGACACAGAGAAAGGACTGAGGGTTTTTTTCCTACAGACCCTTGTAACACCTGGTACAATAGAGTTCCTTGTACCCTCCAATGTAATAATATACATAAATTAAAATCAAATCACTCATTAAAAACTGGGTTAAAAAGTGAGGCTTTTGCTTCTAGTATTATTTGTCAACTTTAGTCGTATGCTGTTCAGGGGTTTTTTGTTTGTTTTTCTGTGTTTTGATTTCCCTTACTAGTGTTTGAGGCAAAAGGTAGAAGAGAGGGCAAGGTTTCATTTATAGTGAATGAGACTTTTAAAATCCTGAAAACACTTACATAGTGACTATTTTGGTTATATGAATCTGAGAGGTTATTTGAAACCATGCACTCTAGAAAAAGTCAGATGGAAGAAGTATTTTTATTCCCTTTAATAAAAACATTTGACCTTCATCAGTAATTATCAATCTCAAATTACATTAGCTACACTTTAGCTCCTGGATAAGAAATGTGCATCAACGCCATGCCTGGTTTCTGAGTGAAGCTTTTGAGGTATTTTAGTTTCAAGGAATACTTCTTTGGCATTCCTCATTATACAGCTGTCATTCAAAGCTGAGCAAAGTTACAGGTTATATGAAAAAAAGACTGAAGGAGAAGTTTGGGATCAAAAAATACCATTTCTTTGGACAAAGTTGTGTCAATTTCTGTACTATTTATTCATTTTTTAGGGATTCAGAACTGGTTTTTAGTCACACTGGGCTTAAATTTTGAATTCATCAGGGTTTTGAGCTCTCTTAACTCCCTGAAGTGGGGTTCTCAGCCCACAAGGCAGAATAACGTTGCAGGTGAAATGCTTGACAGCAGGTCCTTTTGCTGCTTGAAAGCAAAAAGCAATAAGGCTCCTCAGGTGTCTGCAGAAGCGTAGCCATGATTTTACTGCAAAGCTCATCTGAAGAAAGCTCCCTTACATTCAGGGTGGAAGCAGAACAAAAAAAATGTCTCTTCTTGTGTTTTTATCTTAAGAAAATGGGCTTTGTGGTCCTTTATAGGGTCCCACGTGATATAAAAACTGGCAGCTCTGATCCTCTAACTTCACTTTGCTCTGTATTTCACATCCTGTCAGCTCTCAGTGGGAGAAATGACTGATTCTCTTTTTGTTCTGCCATGGATGTTCAGGGGCGTGAGGTATGATTCATCACAGGCATGCCACTCAGTCTGATGCTCAAGCATGCTCACGTCAGAGGTTTGGGGAAAGAATACTGTCGTAATTGGGATTGCAACATTTTTCCAGTTATGCTTAAAGAGTTTGCTAATTATAGGGAGATGCCATTTATCAGTAAGGTTTCCATTTATCAAGATGACGATAGGAAAGATGGAGATAAAAACAATGCAAAAATGACCAGGGAATGAGATAAAATGAATTGCAAATAATAAATATAGCTAACATGATGTGTATTTAACTTAAAACATTTTGGCAGGCAGAGATTAAATGGAGATTTACCTATGGTACTGAGCACTGCATATATTGGGGGGTATACAGTGATTTCATTCCTGTTTCATTTTTTTCAATTACTGTGGACAGACCAGGAAACTGAAGTAGCCTCATAATTCTTCACCACCACAAGGAAAGAGAGTGTGAAAGAATTGCCACTTTTTCATGATAAATATGTACAGAACTGCAGGCTTCAGGAAGGGTTCCCCTCATGCCTCCCTACCATATTCATCATTTGTAGAGAAATCTTCTGGGTTTTGCCTTCAGAAAGATCTTTTTGGCAAAGTTTCTTGGGAACATAAGAAAGAGGGCAAGGAAGAAGCTGGCTATTAGCACTCTAGTTTGCTTGGATGTTGTCAATATCCAGCTGTCAGATTTCATGTTGAGAGGAAGAAAGTTACTCAGAGGTCTGAATGGCAAAAAACTTGAGGGCTTTTTTTCTTAGGCCTTACTTTCAAAGAAGATCACCTGCTGAGTTTGTAGAGACATACTATAGCCATGTTAAATCCAGTCCATTACAGGGATCTCGAACAACAATCTTCTGAGGACTAACAGTATAACAATCATTTGAAAACTGTAGGAGATAGGATTTTGAGAGTTTGTTTCAATCATAAACTAGCTATGGACGAAGACACACAAGCTATTTCTTTAAAGGACATTTTTTAAAAGGAAATGTAGGAGCTTAAGCAAGGATGATATAAGCCATTTTGTAGGAGACAGTTTGGGAGCTGTCTGAAGATACTCCTAGGATAGGCTTGAGCTGTGGGCTTGAGTGTACCAGTCAGATGTCCACACTGCCTTCTTTGTGTACAGTATTTCCAATATGACTGTGTCCAGCCACACATCTACTTTTTCATAATCAGCCTGCTGCGTCTCTAAGACAGCAATATGGAACTGCAGATTTGGTATCAGGCATGTTATTTTATGGCCACAAATCAGCCATTTCTGCTTTCTTTTAAAGTGCATTATAGCAATGAGTATAACAATAATAATGGAGCATTGTGGGTGCAAATGCTGCTGGAGTTCCTGTAGGGAGTAAGAGACCTCAGGGTAAACAACAAAGTTGGTCTCTTTCCAGGCCTTCTTTGGAGTGAGTAGCTACAAAATGCATAGATAAACGGGGAATAACCATAAAATTATTTCAGCAGGTGACTTTGAATCCAGATATTTTGTGCAGGGAATTCATTATGAGCACTTTTCCAGCTCTTCTCCATAGTAGAGGGATGCACAGTTCAGCCTACATGCAAGATTTGCAGCTTCGTGGTTAATTCGGTCAGGCATCTGCTGCCTTTCAAGGCCAGGCTGAAATCTTCTGGTGTTTGGCTGCTTTTTCTCAAGCTCCCACTTTCTTGAAACACAGCAGGCCAGCCTAGCTTGCAGCCAGTGTGCTTTCTGCTCCAGAAGGGCCTTTGGTGAGGAGGGTAACCAAGGCCAAGCTGTGTGAATTTTTCAGTCACAGTGTGCTCCTAGCTGACCTCTTTTCTGGCAGAAAGGGCACAGGCAGGGACTCAGTTGGGCACAAACCCAGGGGTAACGTGCATGCAGAATAGTCGTTGTGTGTGCTTAGTAAATCCAGCTTTTCTGAGAAGCGGTACACTTTCTGCTCTGGCTGTGCATTTGCGATCCAGCCGCTTCTCCCAGGATCAGCCCCATTTAGCCAGTTCTTCCCAGCCTGCTGTGGCATGGAGCTGAACCCCACTGCAGTAGTTAGCACAGCTTGATGGATTCGTTGCCAAATGTACCATCATTTCACCAGCAACACTGAGAATAATTTCCAGACTTCACTGGCATAGGCACTGCCCCCTTAAAATGTAGACTGGGAGAACAACTAGCAGATTCCTCCTTTTTGCGTGTTTATTTTAGGTCTTAATAGACTTAAGTATTTCAGGACTCTGTGGTAAAATAAATGCCTGAGGGAGCCTAAAATGTTCACACATAACTAGGGCTGGCAGGAGAACAAGAATTTACTGTCATGAAAAATTTAGCAGGCTTGGCATTCATCTTGATGTGGAACTAAACACAGATCTTCAGAGATTTAATGAAAAAAAAAAAAAGAAAGAAAAGAGAAGGAGAACAAGTTGCTCTGCTATTAGCTGAGGGCTCATTAGATGAAGCACTCACCTGGAAGGTGGGAAATCAGACTTAATCCTCTAACCTGGAATCAAGCAAAACATTCAAATGTTGTCTCCGGTTAGGTGCTGTTTCTGCCTGTTTCCCTTACACTGACCTAAAGTTGGGTTAAATACCGGAGATGCCTCTCCAGCAGCAAGTGTTGTTAAAGGTAGTTGTGAGTCTCTTCTCATGTTGAGGGGTCTACAGTTCTTTTTGGTAAATAACTGGAGTGTTCTCCTTCAAGAAGTCCCCAGTGGTATCTGCTTAGTCCATGTATTTTAAACGTGTTTGAGTTTGCTTTCATCAAAAGAAGCAATGGCATTACTGATATTACCTGTGCATTTATGCTATTCCATAGTCATGTCACAAAATGCTGTAAATATGGCATAGTTCATTTAACTAGTGCTCCATTCAGTAATCCCATGTATTTTTGTCATGACAGTCTTTTAGTGGAAGTTCTCCTCCTTTTCTGCAATAAATTAATTCATTAAGAGAAGCAGCATGTGAATTTTTTCATTTGCGGTGTGAGGGAAACAAAAGAAGTTATCTGTTAACAAGAAGGTTGTATGAAAAATAAAAGGGCAAGGAGAGAGAAGATGGAAGAAAGTAGAGGTTTCCTTGGCTGTAAAAGACTGGGAAATCAGGAAGCCCGTTCTCTAGGAGGCTGTAGATAGCATGATATGTATTTGTTGTCCAGTTTCCAGAGGTATATTGCCTGACAGCTTTCAGTTCATAACCTTAGCAGGGGGATAGGAGGCACATGAAGTAAAACTACAGTATTTTGCATACCAAAAAGGAGAGAGAACATTCATTTCTACCTCCAAACTCAGATCCTGGTAGGAGATGCCTGAAGCAGGGAGATAATTTGTTGCATCCTGTCCAGCGATTGTGCATTCACCTAGCATGGGAACCTCTCCTTCAAAATCTGATTTGTAGAAAAGTAGAGGAGTGTCAGGGGTTTTAGTTTGGTTGGTTGGTTGTTTTTGGTTGTGGGGTGGGTTTTTTGTGTGTCTGGGGGGCGGGGGAGGGGGTGTTTGGTCGTGGTTAGGTTTTTTCAATGGATAACATCAGTGAAGACTAATCTGAGCTGGGAGCAGGAGGGGAGGAGATGGATGTGTTTTAATCCAATAGATTCCATGAAAACAGACTGTAACTGTAAAAATGTCAAATAAAGCAGTTGTGTTGTATATTATTGTGTATAATGAATTGTTTTCTACTTTTTCTGCTAATCAGGCATTTTCATAAATCTATTTTCCTTCCAAATGGATATGTTGTTGTTCCCATGGAGCAGCTGTGGTAACATATTGTACTTGCATGTTAGGGTTTTGGGTTTTTGGGTTTTTTTTCAAATGGAGTGATGTGTGAGTCATTTATGCCTGAAACATAGTAAAGCTTATTATACCGTCATTCATGCTACATCTTCTGAAGTAAACAGATCCAAAAAGACACTTGCAGTGAAGGTTGGATTCCTGAGAGTTTGTATGGGTGGTGAAATGTTATAGGCTGATGTACCATTTTTAGTCAAAAGAAATTTTATATAGTTCTTAATAGCATTGTCTGCTCACCTCAGCACACATAATCATAATAGCAGTGTGACAGAGGGATTTGTATTAAACTGCATTGATTAACATCCTCCTCTATTTGACAGGATCTGACTTTGAAATAGCCTCTGTTTTCGACTCATGGATGTGAAAATTCTGACCAAGAATTGACTTTGCAGGCTGTAACTGCTTCACAAAACATGTAATGAATAATTATTTGGACTACTAGGATATGTCAAAGATAAATAAGAAACACAAATAACACGAAGAAAAGAAAGCAAGGGAGCTAAGACTATTCCTTTGTCTTTATCTCTTTGTGTAGACATTTTCACTGTAGGAGCTATACTGAGTACCATGTAACAGCAACTACATCAGAATGCTGCATGCATATTTAGCATAAACATGCCAAAGTACAATAAGAACGACATGTGAGTAAACTCGGGTTCAGTTCTGTGTTTCTCTTTTTCTCTATGCTTAGACATTTCATTTTACACGGTCTGATCCATTCAGAATGAATGTTTAGCTTGTAAGTGTGTCCCTGCATAATCTTTTCCTTACTTAGTGCTGCCATTATCAAGCATCATATAAAATTAGTTACTTTGTGCCAATATGAATGTGAACAAAGTAAAGCCATTAGTTGGCTTCTTCAGGGGCTGCTCTCATAACTGGTTGCATTACTTCTTTTTCTAAAAGGAGCATTGTGTGAATACAAATGTAATCTTAGCCAAAAACCTGTTCAGAATCTTTTGCTGGGGGAAAGAAAGGGGTCGAATAAGAACTCTGTTCATATCTTTTCTTGTCAGTCAGTGCTTTTGGTAAATGCTTTGGCAGTTGAGATTTATGAAGGTTGATGGGAGGGAGTGGATAATCTTGGAAGGCATGTGCTGTAAAGTATATGGGGAATTTTAGTTTTACAGGGCAGGGCTTCCAGACCGATGCCTTTAAATGCTTTCTGCGTAGTAGTAGGCTTTTATCTGGCAAGTCTTACAGGTACTGAGAGGTGCATCTTGAAACTATAATGCTTCAGCATTAATAATTTTTCAGGAACTCAGAGGCTCATACAGCTTCTGCTTGCGATCCTGCCGTTTAGGTGAAGAGGAGTTCTTTCAGACTTTGCAAAGCATTCAGGCAAGAATTTACTTTTTTCTCTTTTCAAAGAGATGGGTAACCTCTGTAGATTTGGATGGCCCAGTTGGCATTTCCCTTGTCCTTGGACAAAGGCCCAAGGATTCTGGAAGCAGCTTGGTAAAAAGGCTTGTTGCCCTTGGCTCTGGTCAGGCATTAACATCTATTTTTCTCTATTTTTGAATTTTTCTTATGTGTATTTTGACCCAGTCTTGCGGACCTTTACTATTTTCATTGAGATAGAACCTCTTAAAAGTCATTGGTGTAGTTGACTTTGTTTTTCACTATTCTGAAGTGGTCAAATAGGCAAAGAAATAAAAGCTTATGTGATTGCTGCTGCTGGATTTTATAGGTAGCATTTTATGAAAGTTTATTAGAACCCCCTTTTGTTCATTGGCTCATAACTTTATGAAAGATAGTTTTGGACTGAAATTTTCCAGGTTTAGTCTGAGGCAAACAGGGTTCTTTTACCTCCATTCAGCACTTTTTGACCTACTTAAGCTAATGTGAGGTGTTTGTATATTGTTGTTTTTTTTTAAGGAACGTTAAGTCTGAGTTTTGAACTTGAGCAGATAGCTAACAGTGTCTGAAATTTATGGTTTAAAATTGTACAGATTGCCAGAGCACAATGCAGTCCTGCCAAGTATAAACAGAACATCACAAGACACAAGATTAAAAGCTATCAGATAAGGGGTTTATATAACTAGGCAAAATATATTCTATTTTAGATCATAATCTGATCTTGTGGTGAAAGACAGTGACTGAAAATTTACAACTTTCTAGTGCTTTACAAATACTGTGTAAACTTTCTCATAAGTTATAACATTATTGATTATGCATTCAGGCAAAAATAAGGGATGTTATTGATGTAGGGCTTTTGTTTAATGCTGAATTTCCAGGGACACCTCAATAAAGAGTCCAGCTTTCTCTGACTTCTCTGTACCAAACAGTTTTTGCTGTTCTGTGTTTTCTAAATCATCCCTCAAAGAGACTAGACTTTGTCAAAAATCTGTCCCTAAAATGCCTTCTTTGGCCCTTTTCAACATCACTGCCTTAGCAGCTTTGATAGTGAGCTAACTTTGGTGATCATGCGGTGGAGTTTCATTTAATCTTTCCAGCTTCCTGCCTGTGGTGGTCTATTTGTTTCTGAGGTTGAAACATTTTCTCCACATGGGCAAAGCTGATAAGTTTTGTTCCAGCAGAGAAATAAATTACATGCTAGATGTAATGAGACATCAATGTCCAGTAAGTGTCCTGTTGCTTGCAAGAGTGGTACTGAATGAGACCACAGTAAATAATTTTCTGGTAATTCTCTAATTCCTCCCCTCCCCAAAATTCCTTTGTTAAAGAGTTACATATAATATAGCAGAAAAAAAGCCCCAACAAGGAAGGCAACTTGAAAGTGCAGCAGGAAGGGAACAGATTTTGAAAATGGGGCGACAAAGAGCTAATGTTAATGCCTGCTCAGTTGTGTTACCTTCAGGCATACAAACCCTATGAAATTCACTCCTTCACTGGCTAGACAAGTTTGATGTTATGTTGCAGGACTGCTCTCTCTTGTTGCTAAACTTACACTTTTATTAAGCATTGTGTGGTTCTTTGGGTTTATGGAAATTTTATTTGCTTGATTTTATTGGGAAAAGTCAGAGTGCAATAACATGCATGATGTTTTATATCATACAGCAGGCTCTGGCAGCAGTGCTGCTCATTCTGGTGACTGCCCAGCAGCCTGCTGGTCTTGCAGGGCTGTGCTTGGAGGCACAGAGACTTAATGCTGGGGTTTGTGTCAGTCTCTGGGTCAGCTTACCATTAGGAGCTGGTGAAGGTGGCAGTAGTAGGTGGCTGCGTGCTTCCCCCTTCTCCTCCTCTTTTGCTCTGCCACAGCCCTGATGTTTTTTAAATAGCTAATGGTCAAAAAATTGCAGCTGACAGGGATACAAATCACACTGAAATAACTAATTTGAATATTGAGAACTAAGATATTACTTTTATAGGTGAGTTTTATGGAATGTTTTGCCTGCAGTTTGTTGATCTTTGTGTCTACAGAAATCTCTTTAAATTGGCATGTTCTCTTCTAAGAAAACAAGTCATATTCTGTGGTCTGCAAGGATAGGCAATCTAATGTCATGAAGAGCTTCTCTGGATCCTTCGTTTCAAATATATGGATCCCTTTATAATGGACTACAAGGCAGCGGACACACTGGTAGGAAGCATGGCATCCCTACCATTGTTCTGACTGCTTTTCTTACGTAGAGTCTGGTAGAATTATGGAAAAGCAAAATTAGTGCAGTCTTATTTATTTTGATTCTTCTCTAGACATTGAGTTGGGAGGAATGAGGATGGGAGGTTACTTGATGCTGAGAACTGAATGATTTGTGAGTCAGTCTCAGATTTGCTTTCTCTTCAAGAAGTCTCTTCTCCCACTCCCTTCCAAAAGAGAGGGGAAAAAACAAAACAAAACCCCAAACAAACAACAACCACCAAAAAACCCACACCACCACCAACAACAACCCAAATCCCCTTGTGCTCTTTAAGATGCATTTACTGTCCTGTTCCAAAAGGACTTTTCTGCCCCCCACCCCAATTTAGCCCAGAGCAACACTGAAAATACAAAGTACGTGGGCAAACATAGGAACATGCTGGAAGAATGATAAACCAGATGTGACATGACTCAATCCATTTCACCTCTAACAACAAAAAGCATTTCTTCAAAGGTTGCTTTTTAGGTGATTGCTTGTTATGAATTGCCATTTGAAAGAACATCAGCATCCAGAAAAAACACAGCTTTTTACAAAGGGCACGACTGAGAGTGGAACTTGGTAAACTCTTCAGCCTCATCACTGCATGAATATAAGTCACATGCAGACTGAGAGTAGTTACCATTCATACATGATTTATGGTATATGCCAGTAGCTCCGTTCTTGATGCTCAGTTCCGTTTCTGGAAATGAAAACAAACAAATATACAAACCAACCTACACCACTAGGGGTTTTTTCATGTTTTTTGCTTGTGTCTGTGATGTGTTTGTACTTTGGGGGGTTTTAACAAGAAAATCATGGCAGGATTTTGAGAAGGGCTGAGTTCTGTCCACAGCACTGTGTGTTGCTGACTTAGTTGTTTGTTTTACACATGAATTGGTGAATGCGGGGAGAGAAAACGACTGGCTGCACATTCCCTTCACTCAAGAGACCTCTCTTGCCCTCTGCCACCCTTGTGTAGTGGTCAGTGAAGCAGTAAGCCCAGGCAGATGAACTCAGCAGTGCAGGGCTGTGACTGAGTCAGAAGTTGTTAGTCACAAACAGGGGCCTTTTGCAGTGCATCAGTACACAGCTGTGCATATGTGTCTGCATGTAGACAGACTGTACGCCTCCAACTTGGCCACATTTTAGCAGCTGCTGGCTTGGTGGCTGTGGAAGGAAGGGGCCAAGTTTGTGGCAAATCCACACAGGGTCTGTGAGGGAGCCCCAGGAGCTTCCCTGCCTGCCCAGTCCGAGTGCTGTGTGCCCTTGGAGACCTCCTGGCTATGATGCTCCAGCTGCCATGTGCTTGTTGCCAGGGTTTGCAAGTTGGTTGCAAATGGTGGTGGCCTGACCAAAACTGTGAGCGTGTGGTTTGTACAGCTGGGTTGGTGGCTGAGCAGGTGTCTCCCTGTCCTGGCTGTGCTGCATGAGGCTCTCATCACAAGGCAGAGAAGCATGCATCCCAGCAGATGCTCTAAATGGAGAGGTGACATTTTCATGTGAGAACTTCTACGTTTCAAGTGGAGATACGAGTTAATCGAAATATTTTGCAATCTGGTGTTGATTTCCTCAGCTTGCTTCTGTTCAAAAACCCCTGCCACCCAAAAGGCGGGGGGAGGGGGGGGGAGGGGAAGTATTAGGCATCTTTTGCTAAAAATATGGAGAGTTACCACTCTAAATGATTTTCTGAGTAGAGTGAGGATTTTCATTCTTCTGGAAATAGTTTTTGTTTCACATCCAACATTTTTCATGCCCACTTTTAATTAATATTTGGGGAAATACAGGGGGAAGTTCAGCTGAGTTGAGCAGAATAGATCCTAAAAATAAAACCTGGATGCCAGAGATGCTTGAGTTTTTTAGAGCAGCTCGTGTACTGTCTGCCAGCTGAGCAGACCTCTGCTCTTCATTTGGCTCTTACGTTACAAGGTAATACCTTTTGAAAGTTACAGGAAAAGGTAGAGCGATGCACTGCAGTTAGGATAATCTGCCAGTTAAGACTCAGATTCTGCCATTTCTCTACATACAAAACTCCCATTTAAATGAGAGTACTGCCTGAACTCAGGACTGAAGGGAGCCATGGAGATCATGCAGTCTGACCTGTGTAAGAGTAGGGCACTCCTCCTTATTTACTAATCTGCTGAGCAGCAGCTTTTAAATTTCCAAAACCACCAAAATGTTTCAAAACACAAAGTGTTTGCTTCAGAAATGAATGTTAGTTCTACTGCATAACCATTTTTCCACAGAAATCATTCTCTCTCTCTCTCTCTCTGTTTTTTTGTTTGTTTGTTTTTTATATGGTTCTAGTCTTGTAAAGCATTGGCTTTCACAGTCTACAGAAGGAGTTGCAACTTTGAGTTAAAATAGGTGTCAAGACCTGGAGTCTTGTGTCCAGTTCTGGGCCCCTCAGTTTAGGAAAGATGTTGACTTGCTGGAGCGTGTCCAGAGAAGGGCAACAAAGCTGGGGAGGGGTCTATGAGGAGAGGCTGAGGGAGCTGGGGTTGCTTAGCCTGGAGAAGAGGAGGCTCAGGGGAGACCTTCTTGCTCTCTCCAACTCCCTGCAGGGAGGTTGTAGCCAGGTGGGGGTTGGTCTCTTCTCTCAGGCAACCAGCACCAGAACAAGAGGACACAGTCTCAAGCTGTGCCAGGGAGGTTTAGGCTGGAGGTAAGGAGAAAGTTCTTCCCAGAGAGAGTTGTTGACCATTGGGATGTGCTGCCCAGGGAGGTGGTGGAGTCACCATCCCTGGAGGTGTCAGGAGGTCTTGAGTGAGAGGTTGGACTTTATGATCTTTGAGGTCTCTTCCAACCTTATTGATTGTATGATTCTTTGCATAATGCACCTGCTTTGCTTAGAAGTAATAACTTTTCAAGGAAACCTAAGAAAGGTAGATGTCATTTATATTTCAGATTTGCTTCTGAGAGATAGTCACAGTTCATCAGCCCTCAGAGGGATTGGAAACTTGGAAAATACAATTCCCAATTTAAGAGTAAAAGAGTCATTATCCCTTATGCATACAAAACAAAGCAAAGCAAATGAATAAAAAAAGCCCACAGCAGATTGCAAGCATCACTTTTATGCTTTGGAAAATATTTCTTTTAAAAAAATTCTTGTATGTAGTTCTCACTGGAGTGTTTTTCATTATGGGTGGATTTATACAGTGTGATTTATATATGTGTTTAGGTACATGTGTATATTTGAAAGACCATCTCTGCATGTATTTTCTTGAGATCTTCACAGTAGCTACAATGGTCAACTGAATTCTTTGGTTGTAAATAATTGTTGTGTTGTGTGCTATGCCACAACATTTTCAGTACATCTATTTGCATGTAGAGTTTTAATTAAGAGATAACTGTCACTGCAGGCTGGCTGCAGAAGGCTGCAGTACCCAGCAGAGAGATAAATGCCAATGCCAAGTCATACAGGTTGAAGAGCATACAGGGAGTCCATAATAAAACATGAATTTACAATTAAAACTCACTTGTTACTGACTCTGCTGTGTTATACGCAGAGATGAAGAGGTCTGAAATTTGGTTGCTTAGGGGGTTTAAGTCTGGAGTTTGGGGTTTTTTAGGGAGCTTTTTTTGGTTCAATCTACATGTGATACATTGGAAATTAAAACTTTGGGATGTGATCAGTAAACTCGTTAAGAGGGTATTGATGCCCTGTTTAACAAGAGTATGTTACAGCTTTCAGCATGCTGGGAAGTCCTAGAACAGATTGCAAAGAGTCATCTCAGCTGGATTCAGAAGGGCTGCAAGTGTCCTTCTGCCTGTTTGAAAGTGTTTTGGTTTCTAATTAATTTAGCCAGAAGACACATTATTTTTGACCTTCACAAACCACTGCTGTCTGATCCAAGTTTTAAAAGATCCCACAAACTCTTTCATTTGGGGGGAGGGTGGGGGAAGGCAGCTTGTCTTTTCCTCTTGTGAGGAGTAAAGTACAAAATTAATATATATAGATACTGTAAGTTAGCCTTTCTGTGTATAACATGTTTTTCCACAAAATGAGGTATGTTTTGGGGTTTATATGACATAATAATGGCATTTCCAATGACATTCAATACTCACTTCCATGAAGTTACCAGCAAAAATACCGTTAATTTAAGTAAATAAAGTAGATAGCTACCTTGACGTTCCTAATTTAATAGCATTTTCTTATTGACGCTGATGTTGCTAAGTGCTCTTCATCATTAATTTCAAAATAAGGCTCTCCCCCTCTGAGATGCAGACAGAGGAATTTTTTTCTTCAGTCTCAGTGACAAGGGCTGCCAAGCCTGTGAAAGGAAAAATGCCCTGTTCTGCTATAGCTAAACAGCCTAAACAGAGCTGTCTACAGCTCTCAAGCAGCTGTCAGGAATTGTGCACAAGCGTTAGATATAGCATTTGTGCGTTGTGACTGAGATTAAAATAATGGTTCTTCAAACTTCTACAGTGAAAATACCTTTGCAATGTTTGTAACTCGCAGTACGTATTATGCAGAGACTTGACAAGGCCGATTTTTGAGAGCTTACCTAGATATGCGCACAAGAGTTCAGCGTTAAAGAAACCGATGAAGCAACAATGACTTTCCTGAATTAAAACCTGATCTTAAGACTGTATAGATTTATAATTACAGAAGAAAATAAGTGAGATTTTTCCCTTTCTTGTTGGCATCATATTGCCAGCAAAATCTCTGGTTTAAGAGTTTGAATCTGTTGGGAAGTTTTTGTAAGTGCATGTATTTTAGGGCTATGCAGAGACTTTCTGGGTCATCTATTCCAGCCTGCCCACCCTGCAACAGCAGGAGATCATTACTGCTGCTTCTCTTCCATCCTATTTTTCTCCTAAATGCCATGTTACAAAAGTGTCCAATACTATTTTCTCTAAAATACATCCAGTGAAGATGCTGTGTGTAATTCATCTACACACCCACTGATGTTGAAGCAAAGTGCTTCTTTAGCATGTGATGATGGATAAAAGATTAAAGCTGTTCGGTTGCTGGGTTCGGTCTTCATAATAAGATATAAATAAGCTCAAGTGCTGCTATAATGGCTTTTTTGTAAGGGTGTAGGCAACCTGTACATGTCGGGAAACTGTGGGCTGTGGCTGGGCATAGGTGTCCCTGCAGTTCTAGGTTTGAAGATGTAACTCTGCCTGCACTGCCCTGGGCCCTTCCCGCACTTTGCAGTAGCCTTCCCTCACTTTCTTCCTCTCATCCCCCCTGGAGTTAGGCAGCATCAATAGCTTAGCCTTAGACTTACCAAAACCTTAGTATACTTACTGTAAAAAGTCCCACACATCCCTGTGGCTCCTATTACTACCAGTCCATTAATGGCACTCTTCTCATTGTTTATTCGCTCTTTTTTTATGGGTTACAGTTATCAGACTTGTCCCTTTCATCTTTTTTCATATGTGACATCAGCTCTGCCTGCAGCTTTTATTTTATGCCATCTTCTAGGTCAGCATTGCTCTTTGCATGGAACAGTACATTCTCTTTTCTAAAACATAATTAACTTGTACACAAGATTCCATGTACAAGTTATTAGCTCAGTTGTGTTTCTTTGTTAATGTTCTTCTTAGACCAATTTTATTTTGGTTTTACTTTATTTGGGGACTTGTATTAGCAAATTTATTTACATCTTCACACACTGCCATATTGGGTTTGTTCCTGCTGAAGTTTGCCTATATTTGCCACAAATCTGGTTTGGCACTTCTGTGTGGGATAGTTTTAGGGGGAAGTATGTAGAAATAATTGAAAGTCAGGTATTTTCAATGGCTGCAAGTTAAAGTTTCTCCTCCTAACTATCCTAAAGGATGAAATTTAAATGCTCTTAAGCCCAGTATACTTTCTTATGAAAATGACTTGGTAACTTATACCAAAGTGACATGAGGAAAACAAAACCATTTGCTTTTTTGAAGTATGGTCAACAAAGTTAAAGGAGAATGGTATATGTTTTTATGAAAATAAATGGAACAGGGAAAAAACTAATAATAATCAACCTTTGTGGATTTGTGTTTTTCCTTAGAATGAAATATTCTTTGCATCATTGTGTGCCTATGGAAAAAGTGTTATCAATATAATTGGCATTTTTCATATTCGGTGATTTTTGTGATTCATAAATGGGTTTAAGTCTTCAGTAAGAGATATTACCAAATATTTTTAAGTGCTTTTCATTCCATGCTGAAAAAAAAAAAAATTAAAAAATTAGAGGAATATGCACATCATTTATGATCTCTCTTGCTAGTGTGCTTGTGATTTTTTTAACAGGTAGCTTATTCTATAAAAGGCAGTATAGATAGCTATCCGTATTTGCACTTGGATTCTAAGATGAGCTCACTGCAGAAGACTGCCAGTGCTGGATGAAGTTGTGCAAGAGTGCATGTCCCAGCTGGTTGGCTTAGGGGTTTTGTGAAGAATTTGCTCATAGTTTAACTCTCTCCCCTTTTGCTGCAGACCATGAGGGAAGACCTGCCTGTCAGAATTAGGTTCATTTATAAAAATCAAATCAAAGTCACATAATTTCCTAGTGGTGTTAGAACCCTAATTTCTTGAATTTTGCAGTGGCAGAGATCTGTCCCTACTGAGTGTGGTAGTGGGGAGTTTTGCTAACAGCCCCCTGCTTCCACACCTGACACACAGAGTTTTCTGAGCTGAGAAGCTGAGTAAGCCAGAGTACCCAAGTTCTGCATGGCAGCTCATCAGTGCAGTGCAGTGTCAACTGGCCACATAGCACTCAGACAATTAATAAATTAAATCTGAATGAATGAGAGAATTTACTAAATAATTAGGAGACCTTGGAAATACCATGTTTTCAGCAACAAGGTATTTTGAATGGTTGCAATTTGTGTAATCAAGGCTCTCTTGTGTATGCAAGTTAATGAGTGTAAATTGGGAAGGAGAGAGGAAGCATATTGAGAGCATTCTTGTGTATATGCTCCATAGGTATTATTGAGATGCTGATTTGCTTCAGACAGTATACATCTGGAACATACTACTACAGCCCTCCTCTCAAGTCAGAGAAGTCCAAAGCAAGTAAAGGGAACTTGTTCCAAGCTAACAAAAGCAAACAAACAAGCAAACAAAACCAACCAACAGAACCCACCAGCCAAAGAGATAAGTTGTATTTTAAAACACTCACTGTTACCTATTTTCAGAATTATTTTTAAAAGGCAATATAATGGCTGTCAAAATCAGTTTGGCTACACCATAAATAACACAAACATAAACCCCACAAATCTAGGTTACTGAAGCAAGCAATGTGAAAAAAATCAAGGTGTAGCAAGATTTGGTGGCACTTTATCTTGAACTTGAAATATACTTATTCTCTACTTTTAGCTTCCCATGTTGAGCCCTGTAAAATGTCATTCCTCCATCCTCATCATTTCCTTTGCTGTAAACCTTGGGCTTCATGAAGAAGTTACTTGAGTAATAGTAAATGCTCACTTTCAATCCAGAACCAAGTCTGATTCTTACATTGGTAATAATATATACTGCACTGTTTGCTGCAATAAGGCTGGGGTCAGAGTGGCTGGAGAGCTGCCAAACAGAGAGGAACCTGGGGGTGCTGATTGACAGCTGCCTAAACATGAGCCAGCAGTGTGCCCAGGTGGCCAAGAGGGCCAACGGCATCCTGGCCTGCATTAGGAATAGTGTGGCCAGCAGGAGCAGGGAGGTCATTGTGCCCCTGTACAATGCATTGGTTAGGCCGCACCTTGAGTACTGTGTCCAGTTCTGGGCCCCTCAGTTTAAGAAGGACATTGAGACACTTGAACGTGTCCAGAGAAGGGCAACAAGGCTGGTGAGAGGCCTTGAGCACAGCCCTGTGAGGAGAGGCTGAGGGAGCTGGGATTGTTTAGCCTGGAGAAGAGGAGGCTCAGGGGTGACCACATTGCCCTCTACAACTACCTGAAAGGTGGTTGTAGCCTGGAAGGGGTTGGTCTCTTCTCCCAGGCAACCAGCACCAGAACAAGAGGACACAGTCTCAAGCTACACCAGGGGAGGTTTAGACTCGAGGTGAGGAGAAAGTTCTTCACCAAGCGAGTTGTTCGTCATTGGGATGTGCTGCCCAGGGAGGTGGTGGAGTCACTATCCCTGGAGGTGTTCAAGAGGGGATTGGACGTGGCACTTGGTGCCATGGTCTAGTCATGAGGTCTGTGATGACAGGTTGGATTTGATGATCCTCGAGCTCTCTTCCAACCTTAGTGATACTGTGATAAATGACAGGACGGAATTAAGCAAGCATTTTGTGATGAGGCTGCCACTTGGTTTTTATGGGAAAGCAATTGGTTAGGGCGTAGCAGTGTGGTTTAGAGATCTTTAAGACACAATGTGAGGAATAAACTGAATATGAAAGAAAAAAAAAATTAATCAGCATTAATCTACCAGTGTACAAGGGAGAGGGAGGGAAGTGAATTCAAGATATTGGTGCCATATGATTTATTGCATTAAACTTCAGTATAACATTGAGAGGTGCTGCACCTCTCCAGCATAACTGTACTACCAAATACCATAAAAACAAATTATTGCATGATGAAATTACTTTCCTTTAATTTAAATTTACTGTCATAGTTGTGAATAGTATCCATACAGGTTAATCTAATTTTTTTTTTTAACATAAAGTATGTAATAAAGCTCCTTCATTTTTCTGGTACAATTCCCTACCTACAAGCAACACAATGTGTTTTTTTTCAAAAGTAGTCCAGCAATCTCAGTCTCACAGAGATCTGTTCTGACTAAATACTAAAAAGAATCAATATATTCAGAGAGTAAATTAGGTCTCTCTCTCTCTGCTGCTTATTGAATTTAATTACTGTTTCACTGAAGGACTATCAGTATTGTTATGATATGATAAAGCTTTATTTAAATATGTCTTCCTCCATTGTGCTTTTATGATAATTTCAAGATGTATAGATGGCTTGTAGTGGTAGCCTATGCATGTTTAAAGCAGCTTGTGCTGATGGACTCAAGTTTGGCAGGTGAAACATTTTAACAGATTTTTAAATAGTATATGTGTCTGAGAAATACTGGGGAGGGGGAAACAACAACAACAAAAAAACCCCACACTTAAATACTTAAATTCCTGTTAGTATAATATGGTAGGAATTGAGGGCTATGCATTTCCCTCTATGAGCTTGAAAAACTGTTCCTGTTTCTATGCTTACACGTATTATTTTCTTCCATAAGTAGATTTTTAGACAGGGGTGTCCCACTGAAGAAAAGCAGCCCTGTACTTGTCCAAGTATTACAGCTCTTCTGTTTAGAGGATTGAAAAATAGAAAGTACTATATTTCCCAAATGGTGGTACAGCAAATACTTTCAGTTGGCATCTGTTTCTCTGTCATTCCATGTTGCAGAGACATTGAAGTTCCATGTAGTGCTAGACACTGTCCAGTGAAATAGCAAGTCATGACATTATGTTACTGTTTCTAAAGCATGTAAATCAGTTTATTACAGGCAATTTTCTTTATCCATCTGTTTTTATTGTTTGAAATACAGTATTCGCTTTCTGGTGATGCTAAAAATAAATTATTTGTTGTTCACATGATATCTTGACCCATATTTTAAAGTCATTGTTTTGTTTTGTTTTGTTTTTTGATAGGTCCTCCCATGCCATCCTCCTCATCTAGTCCATCAGTTACTGAACATTTACACTCCCCTCCTCCATCACCCAATCTCCATGACAACCAAAGGTGGTTACTAAGTAATAATGCCACCCAGCCAGTTCAGGACTCTGATACAGATGAGGACTATACTGCCAACTCATATCTAGTACAGACTGGTGCTATTTCAGTGTCTGACCCAGGTCATGGTAAGAAGAGGACACTTCGTCCATAGTTTGAATACTCTTTTATTTTCCATCCTCTGCCTAATAGTAGTTACATATATCCAAATAACTTTGTGTTTTAAACTGCTTTTCCTTTAAGTATCACAAATTATGTTTCTTCTTTAGTGTAGGATCAGCATTAGTAGACAGTTGCTTCTGATGTATAAAAGCTAGTTTAGGTTATTATAAAATGCAGTACTTAAACTAAGCAATAGGCATTAATAATTTATTACGTAATATATTTTTTAGCAAGTGACTGGCCTTTAGGTTGAAGTTGGTTAAACAGTCATGATGTTTAGCTTCAGAGTAATGTGAAAGTTCTCTTTAACTACTACATCAAATTCAGCAGGTCCTGGATGTTCGCCTAGGTTCGCTGGGATTTGTACTTTAGGGAATAAGGCACTCTGTGTTGGGGAAAGAGATCTAGAGTAGAAGAGCTGGGTGGTGAGAGAAGGCAGCAGTGGCTCCTGAGATGTATGTTTGCAGGTTTCTCCTCCTCCCAACCTGTATGAGTAACCAACAGGAATGATGTGAACTTGAAACAGCAGTGCCCACTTACATATCATGCCCCAATAAAACACATTTTTCCTTTTTTCCTTTTTTTTTTTTTTTTAATCATAAATATTATAGCCACAGTATTGAATAGATTTTCTTGGAGTAGACAGACCAGAAGAATAATCTCTTGATTCACAGCACTTTCCCAGCAAAGCTTAGACCTAACTTCTTCATTTTCTAAGAACCATTTCTGTCTTTGGATTGTAAAGAGCTCACCTGCAGATGAACCACTAGAGCGGGGTTAAAGAAATATTTCCTTAGAGATTGCACATGAGTTGATTGGTCAGAATTATTTTGCAGAGTGCAAACACTGCCTTTGAGTCTTGGCCTTTCAACGGGACAAAATAAGGAGATTTTTCCAGAACAGGCAGGACAGTAATGAAGACCGATGTATGTTGAGTTGTTCTTGTTAGGACTTTTGCTAAGCAGAAGAGAATCCCAGCATATCCAGTGAATCTCTCCCCTCTCTTCCTGCTGTGCTCCCCTGTCCTGTGTCTGCAGATTTCTGACATTTGCCCCTTCAGTGTATATGTGCAGTAGAAGTGCTTGCAGTTTCTGCTTCCCACTGTCAGAATTAAATTGATGATGTATGTACACTGCTAATCTAGCAATGCTGAGAGTTGTGTACTACAGCTAGTGATCTTTCTCTACACAAGATTAGATTTGTCTTTAGAAGTGCTTCAATGTGCTAATCACTACTACTATGTTTGGAATTGCCATATTTAAGTATGGTTTCTTTGCTTCTCTGCTGGACAAGGCAAAGACCATAAGTCTTACAGTAGTGGGCTTCTATCCCTGCAGTCACCTGTAGGGTCAAGATTTGCATTATCTGATGAAAGTAATTGAATATTGCTTGGAATATCTACTTGATATGCTTATGGTTGGTTTCTCATATCTTATGCTGCTGGCCTTTGATGAGGATAAAGTATGTTCTGCAGGAGCAGAATTTAATAACTAAGCTAATAATTCCTAAATTAGCTACAGCTTTCTTCTACTCAATGATTTGCATTGTTCTGTAACCTTTTTACCAGTATGTGGAACTTTCCAAAGTTACCCTGGAAAATTAATATCACGTCATCGTGGCCTTTGGTAGTCTTATTTGCATGTGTAGCACTTTCACACAAGGAAGTTAGTTTTTCAACTGGTTGTCTTATCTTGTAGCATCTGGATGAAGTAAGCTTTCTGTACTAATAGTTGTGTCCTGCAGGCCTCCTTCAAATACTGGAAGGCTGTGATAAGGTTTCCCTAGAGCCTTCTCTTCTCCAGGCTGAATAACCCAAACTCTTTCAGTCTGTCTTTCAGTCCCCCTGTGAGTGCCAAGGCATGTGAATGCATGGCCATGACTATCGGTAGAGAGCCTCATCCTCTCTCTCTTCCTGGTCAGGTGGCCTGTTGCAGACTCCCACTGTAATATTGCTTGTCCCTGCCCTGCCTTTAATTCTGACCCACAAACTCTCAGTCATCTTCTTATCCATCCAGGTGGAGCTCCACGATCACCAGCTGGTCTTTGATACGAAGGGCAACACACCCTCTGCCTGTCCCCTCCCTGTCCTACCTAAAGAGCTTGTAACCCTCCATCCCAACTCTCTAGTCATAGGAGTCATTCTGCCATGTCTCAGTGATGCCAATTATATTGCAGCCTTGCAAATGTCAGGTGTCTCTAGCTCCTCTTGTTCATTCCCTATTCCTGGCATTAGCGTAGAGGCAGTTAAGTTGGGCCCCTGTTGAAGCTGCCTTACTGGTTGGAAATCCTTTCTGCTGCAGTTCAGGTCTTCTCCTGCTGACCTGCAGTTCTCCAGGCATCTTTTGCTGGCTCTGGTCTCCAAGTGGTAGTGGTGGAGCTGACTGAGGATCCCCTCCCTCAGTGGCATTACGTTACGTTATTGAACTGCTTTGAGTTATATTGACTTCGTGTGACTAGCACGTTAAATTACCCTCTCTTCAGTCCATGCAAACACCAGTCTCCCTTTAGTTTGAGTTCACTTGATTAATTCTCTCCAAATTTAAAGCATCTGATTACATATTTAGAGTTCCATTAATATAAGCCTTTGTGTTTGATTATTTGTTTTGTTAACCAATGGGAATTAGCTTTCATTTGATGAATTAGCTAAAAGAGAAATTAAAATTACTAAAATCAGTTTGCAAATGCTTACCACATCAGAAGTGGAGGACTTCTTGGAGATACTGCTGGTAGCCTTAAAACTTCAGATCCAGGTGAGGACTGCTGTGAACAGTACACTAGGAATCATTTAATTTCTCTTAAAGCAGTGGGTTGTCAAATTCAAGAGAAGATAGATTTTGAGAGCACTGGTCATAACACTGTTCCCTTACATAGCACCTCAAATTTACTCTTCTGGTTCCTCTTCTCTGCAGTGCTGCTCAGTATACTGACTGTTCCAGCAGTTAGCCTATTTGTCTACTGATTTCAGAACAATTTACCAGTTTCATTGTTTTGAGAAAGAAGAGTGAACTGGTTATACAAATCATGGGCATAGGACTAAATATGCAGGGAAGAGGAACACTTGCTTAATCAAGAGGGAGAGTGAACTAAAAGCCAGGAGAAGAGGATTCTTCAATGTGACTGAAATGAAGAGGGTTTCTTTATGCAATGTAATCTGCTTGTAAACAACAGAAGTCATGCAAAAGCTGTATTTAGGCATCTTGATAAGCTTCTTAAAATTTATTCACCAAAACCTAGAGATTAGTCAGAAACTGGAGGAGAATTTATTGAAATTAACGGTAGCTTACCTTTCAACACAGACATGTGTTATAATGAGAAATACAGTGCTAAATTCTTTGGTTAATGAGAGATAGAGTTAAATGTTAATGCTTTCTACTGCTAATAGAAGTGAAAAGTGAATTAGAAATTCAGATCTGAGGATTTTTGCCCTGTAAATGGGAACCATTATGGCAGAATCATCAAATGCAAAATAGAGAAAGGTATATTTTCACAGAAGCATTTGCACAGTGCATTTGAACATCTAAGTTGTACAAGTTTCTCATATTTCTTAATAACAATTTGTGATGATAGTTCATCTGATGGGAAGATAGGAAAAAAAATATTCTGTATTATATGAAATGTTTTTCAGTTGTCCTTGATCAAGGATCTGCCAGGTGATGTACAATAAACAAGATTTTGCTCCAACCACATGGGAGTTGCAGATTGATGGGCTTTTCAGTTGAAAATGGCTAAGGTTTCCTGCAAGGAGAAAAATACTGGAAATCCAGAGCACAATGCTGAATTTTAATTTGTGAAAGAGGGGAAAAAAAAAAATCTAGTAAGGCTGATTGAGTGATAACATACCAGATCTGTTCATATCTAGAGGTCTAATTGTATGACGTGTCACTCTACAAACACCAACAATTCTGTGGCATAATTCTTCTCTAAATGTAACTTAAGAACCTTTGTTCATGATGACTCATTAGAATCTGATGGAATAAGCTATATTAAAGTATCTGTCATACAGAAATGATTACTGTTTTATCATGCCGTAATGTCAAGAAGCCAAAATCAGCACCTCCTGCTTTTATAATAGCACATGAGAGAATATAGGCCACATGCTGTAGCCTAGGAGCAGCAATGAACAGGTGCAACACATGTACAAAGCATAGGTGTGAGTTTTATTAGGGGCTGATTTGGGGGTTTTTTGCACTTGATTTTTCCTCCAACTATCATGTTTTATTTTTCCGCACAGGTACCTCAATTAATGTGTACCATCATAACTAACCAATCTGACATTTTCTCTTCTCATCACTTCTGCCTCTTCCTTCCCACCAGAAGTGAAATGTGAATGAAAGTACAGGGATGAGCATTAAAAGCTGCTGGAAGTGTCAAGTGACTTTAAGGAATGTTTTACTCTTGCAGCTTCAGCTCCTGATCTTAAGAGGGTAAGAACAGGACAATGCTATTTCCCCCCCAAAAAAACAACAACCCTCAGCCTTGTGAGAAGTTTGGAAATGACCTCTGAACACTGAAAAAACTCAACAAATTAAGTCAGTCCTAGCCAACATGTTGGAAATACTTAATGGAACTTGCTGGCAGTCCTGCTTTAGTGCCTACAAAACACTTCCCAGCCCTTACTCCATCCCTGCTTTGCCATAGTCAGCTACAAGGGAAACTTCATGTACTATTGAACTGGAACTTAGCATCCAGGCTGTTTCCTGCATTGTAATCAACAACAGTTTAGTTCTGATTATTGGGGAACAAAACAGGGGTGAAAAAAGTGCTATGGGAGAAGGAAACAAAAACATGATGGCACAAGATCAAAGGCTTAAAAGCTTCTTCGTGTCATGATGAGAACTGGCAGCTCATCTGAATTCTCTGGAAATTCCAAGGGTGTCCACACACCTTGTTTACATTGTTGTATGTTGTTTAATCTCTTCTAATTAATGACAAATTTAGTTTTGTCATTGTTGTATCAGTACATAAAATTTTTATTCACCTCTGATACTGGTCCTGAGTCATGCTGCTTGAAAAAAATTAGTTCAGACCAGTTTGGTTTGAAATAGCCAGTGATAATAAATTAAGAATAATAGATCATACTAGGAGTTGTGTTGAAGATATGATGGGGATATGCTATAATCTTGGTTTTATTTAACATCGGCATTAGTTATATGGATGAAGGAGTGAAAATGGCACTAATAAAACTTCCTAATGATACTAAATACTGAGAGTTCTGAGTGCCAGCTGGGGACAAATTGTTAATAGAAAAGGACAAGGAAAGATCATTAATTGTATGGCTAGAAACTAATAAAGTGAGATGGGAACTGAAAAATGTAATCTGGTCTGAGATGCAGAATATTCAGGAAACATCTGAGGGAAAATGGTGAGATAATTTTAATCAGACAAATTTGAAGCATCCTCTGTGTCCAGTTCTGGGCTTCTTGGTTTAGGCAAGATGTTGACTTGCTGGAGCGTGTCCAGAGAAGGGCAACAAAACTGGTGAGGGGTTTGGAACACAAGCCCTATGAGGAGAGGCTGAGGCAGCTGGGGTTGCTTAGCCTGGAGAAGAGAAAGCTCAGGGGAGACCTTATTGCTCTCTGCAACTACCTGAAGGGGGGTTGTAGCCAGGTGGGGGCTGGTCTCTTCTCCCAGGCAACCAGCACCAGAACATGAGGACACAGTCTCAAGGTGTGCCAGGGGAGGTTTAGGCTGGATGTCAGGAAGAAGTTCTTCATAGAAAGAGTGATTGCCCATTGGAATGTGCTGCCCAGGGAGGTGGTGGAGTCACCAGCACTGGAGGTGTTTAAGAGGAGACTTGATGGGGCACTTGGTGCCATGGTTTAGTTGATCAGATAGTGTTGGTTGATAGGTTGGACTCTATGATCTCAAAGGTCTCTTCCAACCTGGTTTACTCTATTCTTTCTAACAAGAACAGTTTGAACTGGGTATACAAATAGATCAGTAAAGAAGGGATCATAGACATAGCATCAGTGCAATATATGTTTTGAATTTGGACCTGTTGCTTTTCAAAGCTCCTGTGAAGGAGCTTACAACTTCCAGAATTATCGCTGTTTATTCTACTGTTCAGATGTATTTGGACAAGAGCAATTAGGTGGTTAGATGTATTACTAAGTGAAAGGAAAAGAGGAAGCAGCCACCAGTTGTGCCAAGGAAGGTTTAGGCTGAGTATTAGAAAAAATTTCTTCACTGAAAGGGTTGTCAAGCATTGGAACAGGCTGCCCAGGGAAGTGGTGGAGTTACCATTCCTGGAGATGCTTTAAAAAAATGTATAGATGTGGTGCTGAGGAACATGTTTTAGTGGTGAGATACTAGTGCTGGGTTAACACTGGACTTGATAATCTGAAAAGTCTCTTAGAAACAAAATGATTGTATGATTCTAATATATGGGAATAGGTAAGAGAATAAAACTTCAACTCACTACATAGCCTAAGCACTAATTAAGCACTGATGAAGGGAAACCAACAACCCAAGATGGAATGGAGCATGTTGTATGCCTTGTAGGATAATGAAAAGCAATAGGTTGAAAATAAAGAGAGGAAAGAAAAGATTAGGCACATTATCAGGACAAACTATCTAGCAGTGAACTTTTGTTAAAATATTTGTGTCTATCCAATGGGAAGCGACAGAAAGTCTGTCACTTTGTAACATGAAAGGAGAATAAAAAATTGGGGGGGGGGGGGGGGGAAACAAACACAAAAACCCAACAGTTGTACTGCTGAGAACAAACCTACATTCACTTAGGAGAAGGTGGTCTGTTTCTAGTACTACCTGTGTGCCTTTTCAATCAGGTATACTTGGGTTTGTAGTTGGTAACAGAGATCATTATACTAAACAATCGAAAGTGTGTTTCATTAGCAGCTTGTACCTTTCAGTGCATTGCCTGTTTAAAGGTAGCAGAAAATTCATCCTGTTGCCCAAACTTCCCTTGGAAATTGTCCATGTCTTCTGCAATAAATGATATGCAAACTAGCCACTTTCCCTTCCCTCTTCCTGGACCATTTTGTATCCTGCAAAATTGCAGAATAAGGTTGCCTGTTTTCAATTAGAACTGCCAATGTCTTCTGGGCATACACCCATACATTCAGAATGTTGGTGATGCTGAATAAAGGTATTTGACAAGCTTTCTGTGAATATGAATAAGTTCATTCTATAAAAATACATGATAACTTTTTTTCTGAGGTTAGGGACTGTTTATATTTCAACTGCTGTGTAGCCCTTCATGCAGGCTTCCTTGGTAGCTACAGAAGCGCTTAATCTCTTATGATCAAAAATCAGACAATGCAGGAAGGCCAGTGCCCTACAGGTACAGATTGACAAATTTATCTCTTCCATGTGCTTGGGGTAAATATACTTGCTTTTAAAACTTAAAAATTGGGTCTTGAATGCTAGCCAATTTATTTTTGATGCCTTTTTGATACTTGATTTCAATTTCATAAATCCATCTTTTTATCCACTTTCTCTGGTTTTTAAGCCATACTTCTGTCAACATTGTTCCCATAATGTACAAAAATGTACATTTGTTCAGTTTAATTAAGCATTCAGTCTGTTTGCCAAGAGCAAATTACAGTTCCCCAATCTCACCCTCACCCCCCCAAAATCAAATTTTGCAAAGTGGTGGGCAATTAGTTCTCATATCTGACTAAGTCATGTCTTCCTCTAGAAGATTTTTGTAGTTTTCGATCTCTGTCACTTAATAGAAGAGCCAAGACCAATTATTTCTCTTCAGATTGTGGCCTTTGTAGCCTTCATAGAACAGTCTCCCCCACACCTCCTGTATCATTAGCTGCAAAATATCTTTCTGAAGATGATTTCGACCTCTTCACAAATCAAAGGATTCAGAGTGACAAATTATCTGTCTTATACTCGAACGCGTGCCAGATGGGACAACGTGCCAACTGTATATCGTACTGCGGATATGATCTGATGTAGAGACATTTCCTCCCTTCTCTCATCCCCATCAAAAATCATGTTACAAAAAAATCTTGCAAGTTAAGAAAATCTGTGAAGATAAATTGATTCTGAAGTACAGTGAAATATAAAAGCAGAATGTGGTTTTATAGAAGGAAGAAGACTGCGTGCATCCAAATGTCAGATCACTTAAACTAAGCAAACGTATACCTGGCAGTATAGATGAACATGAGAGTCAAAAATGCATCCCTTCCCTGCTGGAATTTCCAGTTCTTGCACAGGCATCATTTCCTTTCGCTAGCGTGATTGCAGAGCAGACACTCCTAATTGCAAGATAAGGAGCTTGGATTTAAATTCTGTCACAGTTTGTTAACAGAAGAATCCTGAAGCAGAGATCAGGATCAAGGATGTACTGATCCTGTGGTAAAAAATATGCTCTAACAGATATATGGTAGAAGTTAATTTGCAATACAGAAAGTAAAAGGAGAAGGAAACAGTCACATAGAGAGTTTATTTTCATTATGAATTACAAAGCTGAAGGCTTTCTTTAGGTACTGCTTTGACTAACTTCCCAGAAGTACCAACAGTGTGCAAGCACACAGCAAATAATTTGTTTGAGGTCAGGATCAGACCAAGTATCTGACATCATTGCATTTAACTTATGGGATTGAATTTATGGGATTTCTTTATTTTGTTTCAGGGAAAGAGTTTGTATTTTTAATTCTGGACCACAATACAAAATATGTTTTAAAAAGCCTTGTCTAGGAAGAGAGGGTTGATGATCTTAACATGTGTTCCTATTTGTTCATCACTCAGTGACAGCAGCCTGACCTTACAGTTTTATCCGGTACAGTTTTTAGCACTTCTTATCAGCTGTAATGTTCACCAAGCCTTGGTACCTTTGAGAATATGAAAGTTCTTTCAGAAACATAAAATTAATCAAAAGTTGTGAGGTTTCAATAAAAACATAAATTTTTTTTAGCTTCTTGTTTCTTAGTCTTTAGACTGTTCTCACTGGGGGGGCAGCGATTTAAAGGAAAAAAAGGTGAAAGCTTGGTCAATAATTTAAGGGTTTTTTTGTTTTAGCTGAATTAAAATCAATTATGTAGTCATGCTCATAGTAAAGATAGAGAACACCAAATGTCTGTCAGCTTGGTAGAAAATGTATTAATTTAGTAAGGATAGCATGTACTATCCTGTCCTGTTGATTGTGGAAAAGTTTCTTCCTTCAGCTAATACTGAGTCTTTGGTTACAGCTGTATTTAAAAAGCTCTGCAAATGTGTAAAACACCTGATGTATTCCTTAGTTCTGTTGAATGCTGATAATTGCTAGGGCTTGATCCTTCGCTTTTGCGCAAAATCAGGCTGCTGTTGGATTAAATGGAGGCTGCCAGTGAGAGTTTGCAGGAGTAAAGTAATTGTAATGCAACATACTACTTTTTCTATGATTCTATAATAATTACTCTATAGTAATGTAAAGTCCCTGCAGGAAAAAGAAGAAAGAAAAAAAGAAGTGTCTTGCCACTTTGTTTGCTTTGGAATTCCACTTAAACTCTATTCTGGCCAACTGTGAGTTGGAGGCTGATGTTTTAATGCTTTAAACATGCTACTTGCTGGAAATGATCGGGGCTCTCACAAACTGTGCTGGCAGATGCTTGCCTCAGTCATCCACAGGAGAAATACTGAAAATTTTGTGCTTGTCACCAAGCAATAAAATACGTATTTTTGTTGGATGATTGGTTTGAAAAGTAAAGAGCTGAAGATTTGATACATTTAACATCTTCTATCTTATGAAATATTATCAATTATTTAAAAAGCTTGAGAACGCTGCTTAAAGCATCATTTCTCTGCTCTTCGGCATAATACACAAAAGGCTTCTCCATTTGGTATCTCTCTGTGTCTGACTGTAGAATTGACATGAATTTCTTTGTCACTAAACCATTAGGAGTACACAAGGAGTAGTAATCCTGCTTTTTAAGGATGCAGAGATCTGACTAGAAGGCACATCATCCTTTCTCTTTCATGCAAGGCCAAGGATTCCTATTGTCAGATGCAGTGGGCATGAAAGCAGCAATTTTACAGCACAAAAACTCCAATAACATTTACTGCGGTTGGCTGAGATTGCAATGCACACAGGCACTGCTCAGTCTTGGTTGCTTAAGCACCAGCTTCCCTTGGCTTTTTGCCAGCCTGCATGCTCCAAAGAGACAAGTCCTTTAAGGGGAAAGAGTTTTCCTTGTAACTTGCTGTGGGGTAAACAGACCATTCAGGCATAGTTTATTGCATTACATACTTGACTATGCATACTGGAATGTAGCAAGGTAATTGGTAGAATTATTTTAATTGTTAGAATTCGTAGGTATGAGATGTGTTACCTGAGCCAGGAGGGAAACAAAAAATTACCCAAGGATGTTTCTGTCTGCTAAGTTGCTGATCATTTACAAAGGACTACAAATATCCCCTCCATGGGAAGTTTGTATCTTTACGCTAGTATCCCTGCCACAGCAACAGAAAACTGAATTAATTAGCCTCTTTGTTGATATTCTTCTCTTGAAGATAAATCTCATAGCAGTATGTAACAGGATACATTATCATTAAAAAAATCCCTCAATTTGGAAATACTGTGAAGTGCAGGGTACTTGCAAATTGAAAGCAAGTCATTTACTGTAGATTCTGCCATCAACCCTGTTTGTCTTTGTGTTGATACTTACTCTGGTTTGCAATAATCAGCAGTAAAGTTACCCTGTCATTGCCATAGCCTGGAGGCTGCACATGAAATATTCTTTTAAATATAATCCTCTGTGCATTTCTTAGAGATTTAATTTAACACCACAGTACCTATTCAAACAACATATATTGGAATTTATTTGTACAAAAAACATATGTTATGAGAGCTGAATATACAGAAGGTTGACTTGACTATTACTGAGGGCAAAATCTCAGCTGCTGCTGTTTGAATCTTTTATTTCATCCAGAAAGCTTCAAAGAAGGGTAAAGCTTTCCCTTGAATTTGTTGCTAGTAGTTGGTGTGCAAGGCTTGCTTTTCTGTTCATTCTTACATCCAAAAACTGGAATGCTCCCTTCCTTCTCCTCCTGGTGTCCTGCAGTATGTTCAGAAAAGGTTGTAAATACTGTCACTGGTATTTCTTGAGTCTCTGGATTACTGTCTGGTAGCTTGCCCTATTGCTGAGCAATGAAAAGGCGAGGGTAGGGGTGACCTTGCACCCCTCTCTCTGTGTATGCCAGCATCAAAAAGCAAGTGAAGCACTTCTAATGAATTGCGCTTTTGATTCTTTGAATCTGCACAGCAACTCCATCAAGTTTTTACAGCTGGACTCTTGCTGTAATTGCTACTGGGATGAGATGCACAACATGGGGTTTTGGAGCTAAGTACTTACATTGTTTTACTGGCCAAAAGTATATACCATAGTGAGAGCAGCAGACTTCATGAAATCCACACTTGTATATCTTCATATTCTTCACCCGTTTCTGACATGCTGCTGATTTGCCAGCAGGCACTTTAGATGGAGATGATAAAAATGGAAAAGGAGAAAGATACAGATTCTTAAAGCAGCGCTGTATAAGGAAGGAAGTTGCTTGTGGTTCTGAACATTGGATAAGTGTCCAAATATCCCTTTTTCATTAATTAGCGTAGAATTAATTTCTACGGGTAATGAAAAATTAAAAAACACTTCACAGTTTTCATCTTCTTGGCATCAGCATCTAAAATAATGCTTAGATAATAAGTATCCACTGGTAGAAACAATAACTGGTCTCTTGTAAGCTTCAATATCCGAGTCCTTTAGCTCTTACCTGTCTCCAGGTGTGCATAATTTTTGACATACTTAATTAAATGAAATTCTTTCTAATTCTAATTTCTAAAAATTGTAATTCTTTCTATTGCATTTCCAACTTCTTTATAATGCATTTTTCAGAAGAGAAAACATAAATCTGTTGCTTATGCCCTGTAATGTACAGTTCTCAAAATTCACTGCAGCATTTTTCTTCAGATGCCCTTCCTGGTCTGTTTCCACAATGCCCTTAATTGGTGGCTCGTATTATGGAATATCTTTCTCTCTGTTTACAGTTTTGTATGAATAACTCAAAATAATTGGCATCAGAATGCTCTGCAGCATCCTGTGTGGATCCCTTCTTCACTCAAGTTGCGTTATTTCTTATTTTAGTCTAGTCTCCTATTTACAAGTCTTTGTTGTCTCCCCTAATTGTAGTGAATTCTGGCTACTGTGTGCCTAAGAGAGTAAACCCAAAGGCAGAGAGGGAGCATGGGTTAGATATTTTTAAAACTCTAGCTTCCAGAAAGCCCTCTAGAATAAACTGCTTTGCAAGGCTTCTGGGACAGGAGGCCCTGAGGGACATTCCAGGGTAGGGTGGAGGAATCAATCAGTCTACTTGCATAGTTTTGAGCTTGAAAGGGAAATTCTTCCCTCCCCTATTACAATTATTTATACTTTTAGCTAGACATTAAAATGACTAGTGTTGCAGAGGAAGACCGGCAATATAATACTTGAGTAAAACAGTATAGCCTGCCCAGGTCTGTGCGGTTGCTTTATCATTAATAATACTCACATCAAAATTTCTGTTACATATCTGGAATTTCTGTTGACTCAGTCTTGAACTTTGAATGCAACTTTGCTCCATTACCATATAATAATTCCTTATGGTCATGGCCACAACAGACCAGGGTTTGGGTTGTTTGGTTTTTTTTTCCCTTCATGTGTGTAAAAAATAAAACGCTTGAATTTAAGCATTTTAACCACACACTTCCAGAAACAAGTACCCTTTGCTACTACTGTGCTAGGAAAGTTGGGGGCATTTCAATATTGTTCATGCATGCTTTAGCAAAGTTCTTGTATGGTGCTCTGCCCAAGATTTGCCCAACAGTAATAAAACGTGAATACTAAACAGTCACTGACTAGCAGTGGCAGTTGGTGACTCTAAATTTACACAAGTGCAGTTAAGGACTTGAGCCTGGTGGAATAAAGTTGTAGTTACAGTATGCTGATGTTTCTGTTTCCTCTTACTATACTCTCTTGATTACAACAGAATTTTAAAGTGGTGACAAAGACTTCCACCATTAAGAAACATGCTCTCTGCTGACATAAATAGCAGATTTATGTAATCTTACCAAACTTGCCATGATTTCTTCCTTGAAGAACAAAGCTCTGCTGCTGCTTTGTAGGTTAATAATGTTAATATGGTGTGCTGCTTTCATTGCACTATCCAGATACGTAGAGGGAAAGAAGTTGCCCCTTGCCATATATGGCCATTAGTAGTGATGATGAGGTACAAGGGAAGTCAAGTGGTGCTGCATCAAAAACTCTTAATTTTGAATCCACAGAAGGCACTGGAAAGTTCGATCCCTTTTTCTTGGTGTATTCATTGTTTACCATAGTATGAATGATGGCACATTGCTACATTATTGCTGTGAAGTGTCAACAGGCATCATAAGTGCAGTTCTCCAATGTGGAAAAAGTAAATGAATGAATAATGAGGACTGATCATCCACCCCACTATAGCAATGTCCACTACTGTCAAATGTTCTTATCTCTTACAGAGAGGCAGGCATGAATACCTCATTCCACTAAAAGCATACAACTGATTAGGGGCTAATTTATTTTCTGATACCACCCCCATCTTGGAACAGTAGATAGGGATATGTTCTTTCTGGGCTCTTTCTACCTGCCCCATAGGGACAAAGCTGGGAATAGGTAAGTGAGGATGAGCAAGTCCTGTAGTCTGCCCTTACTTCCATAGCTGATGGGAGGAGCATTTTTAATGCTCCTTAAGCAGCCAAAAGGGCTGAGAAATGACATATAGTTAAATGTAGGATACTACAAACACAATTAAGCATGAGCATTTTGGCTCACTGAAATGATCCATATGCATGGAGGTGACTTTTTTGCCTTTTCCTTCCCATTGGTTGGTGAGGATTTTTTTTGTCTTGTTCCATCATAATTTCAATCCTTCTCATCCACTGAGCGTGCTCTTCTTATTTCTTCTTGTCCCTCTTTTTGCCCCTTCACCTTTGAAGGCTTCTTTTTCTTATTAAGCCATTTAAACTTTATTAAACTATACCATGCCACTCCATCTCACTTCCTACTTTCTCTTTCATCCTTTTTTTTCTCTTTTCTAATGGACTCTCTTCATAGCATTCTTTCCTTGTCCAGGCTTCCTACCTTCCCTTCCTCGTGCCCTTTGTTGTTCTCTCCATGGGACAGGTATATCTCATGAAAAGGTGCTTTGTTCAGAGTGTATCTGCCTTGGGGCAGCTCTTTAATGAAAAAATCAGCTTTTCATCCCATGTTCCTCTCTCTCCGAAGCCCTACGCAATAAATGCCAATTACAGTTTTACATAATTAAAATAACGATGTCGTATTTCTTTTTAATACTTGTGTCTTCACATTAAAGGAATGGAGTGCTGTGCAGCATGTATGCTTTTTGAAACAAAATATAAAAATTATGGTTCTAATCCATATTACAGTCTTCATTATCCAGAGTTTTATTTTAACCCTTCTTTGCTATGCTGAGCTTATTCCAACCATCTGTAGAAATATCAGCAAACACACAAGCATAAATACCTACAAATCTAGTTCCTTTATAATTGAGAATGAAAATTAATTCCCTGCCTGTTTCTGATCCCTCTTACAGCAGGAAAGCTGTTAAAGGGGATGAGAACTGATCAAAAAAACACGACAGACTTTTCTCTTAATGTCTGCTCAGGTTGATGGGTGAATTTTCAGGTGCAATGAGGACAATGGAAGATAAAGATACAAAAGAGTATCAGTCTGGAGTTGTTTTAACAGTGCAGGATAATCTTAAACTTGTGGGTGCTGGGCTACTTGTCCTGCCCCAGGGAACTGAGATATTCCTGGATACCTTAATATCCTTGTAAGAGGATTAAAAGCAGAAATGAAGGAGATGTTGGTAACAGCCATGATGTTAATTTCCTGAAATGTGACCGCTTTTGCAGTAGAGAGTAACTGGTTTCAGGCTTCTGTAAGATGCTTACACTTAACCTGAAATGCCACAGTCTTTAATGTGTGAGTTTGATATCAAGTGGTTCTTTATGCCCACTGTCCAAAAGCTGACATCTGGATTTGTGCTTTTCCCCAACCATTTTCTCCACCTCTTTTATTTCCACTTTATACAATTTGATATTCCTGCTCATAATGTACAGAACTGTGCAAATGTCTGAATTTTAAGTAGCTGAAGCTAACAATTGGAATAGAAATGAATATGTTTTATAAATAAGGACCTAACCCTTTTTCCCCCAGAATATTGTTGATGTTATTAGATGATACTTTTAAAGTGTGCTTTTGAACAGAAGTCAAGTTTGGATTTGCAGATTTCTCCTGAAGAAATAAATGATGTAAATGAATTATCGAAAGCAGCTTTAGGAGTGTTTCATGCTCAGGTAGCCCCATTAGAGAAAGAAATTTGTTCAAGAGGTGCCAAGCAGTCAGCAAGTAGGACTTCAACAGCATTACTGTGTGTAAAAGACTGCTTTTTGCCTAAGTGGAAGGATTGTAATATTAGAGTGGCATCAGATTATGATTGCAGTGGTGGTGCCACATTTGTGCCTACATGTGAGCTGAATGATTAATTGCTGGACAAAGGATAAAAAGAGTTTAGATGTGCTGGCAGAAACAGTGAGCATTTTATGGTATACATGGAAGCTTTTACAAAACAGTACCATGTAGATGGCACACCAGTGCCTTGGTGACTCCCATGTTGTGTGCAAGTGAGGTCACACCTGAGAGTCTTCCTGGAGTGGAGAATCTATGTGTCACCTCAGAAAGGTCATTAATTAGTTTTATCCAGCAATTAATTCAGTAGTTATGCTCTTGTCACCCTAAGTAGTCATCCAGCAGTATATGAGTGGGCCTGATGTGCCTTTCCATCTGCTCTGAGGTGCACTCTACTCTTGGCCACATATGCTCCAAGCACAAGTATGGCAGCCCTGCAAAGGAGTCTTCTGGTTGTACTGGAGGTTTTCAAAGGGTTTGAGTAGTCAGAGAGAATTAACTGGCAGCATAATGCAGAGCAGATGAACGTCATGTGGCATAAAGAACTGATCCCAGGATCTCCTCCAGTGTCCTGGTACTTTGGTTGGAACCAGTCTACTTGAAAGAAAAGAAAATACAGGCAATATAGTTCTGAGGCACCCTGGAACGTGATCTGAAAATAAGCAGAATTGCTCTTTGAAGCAAATTAGTAAAACAGAATAGCTGCTGCTTTTATGTCCTAGGACAGAGGTTCCTCTTGGGTGCCTTTGTCCTTCCCTTGTCAGTCTTTTTTCCTCTCCCTCCCCCCTCTTTCTTTGGTGTTCTGTAATTCTCTTGTATGCCAGTAGCATCATCTTGGACATGTCTTAGTGGCTGTTCCTATACGTTTGCTATTGTGCTTTGTTTATTCCTTTCCCAGGTGTTAGCATTCTTAAAGGATTTCATTGCCTAGGGACTCTTATTTTATTTTTTTAAGAAGGGGCATATTTAAGTTGCTTTACTTAAAGCACTAGGAAAACAACTTAGCATTTTGTTAATCCCTCCTCATATTTTAGAAACAAAAGAATGTTGCTTGTGATTGTATTATCAGTTGATCAGTCTAGGAATTTCTCAACCAAATGCCATATGTGCAGGGTATCATTATTAAGTGTATGATGCAATAAGATGCTGTGTAACAGAACAGTGTGAATTACCCAGGGTGTATTAAGATTTACAATCAAGTAAAAAAAGAAATGCAAATTTAAAATAAAAAAGCGAGTGACTTTCACATTTAGTTTTATAATCCTTCAAACCTCTATACCCCTTTTTTTTTTTTTAAATTACAGAGCTTTTCTGTTGCAGTTTTCTTACTTAGTATGTAGAAAGGAGTCACAGACTCTGTAGAAGAAGGTACCTTGTGAAAATAACCTTATAAAGACATCATTTCCACTCATTAATACAACACTCTGAACTGTTAATGAGCCCAATATAATTCTGTATTTCAGAAGTAGTAGTTCAAGTTACTTTTTTTCCCGAAATTGTTTGTGTTTTATTGGCTTTTTTTTTTTTTCTCTATTATATTACTTTGGAGATTTATGGAAAGTACTCATAATTATCATATCTTTCATTTGATGCAACAGATGTATTTTACTGGACAGCTGTATGCATTCAGTGTTACGCTTTCATTTTGCAGCTGAAGACCAGTTTCCTAATTGCGCTTCTGCAGATAGTTATTGAAGTTTTCTTTTCATTCTTAAATATTTCAGAGATCTTTATCCAAGCTACTGTGAACTTTGCATTTGTGTGTTAGGCATGTGCAATACAGGACTAAGTCTATGATTTTACAAGTTAGAAGTCTCATTAGCTGCTCATGTAGTTCTGGAGATTGCACCTTATAGCTGCAGTTTCATTTTAAATAATAACTTCTAGCTCAGCACCTAGTAATATTAGTACAGAAGCAAAATGTTAGTGGATGCTTTCCCAAACCCTTGAATGAAATTTCCTAGTGCTCTCTGTCTCGCTAAGACACGGAGTCGGGGAAGGATACTTTCCTGCTTGGGGATTTTGTGCTTCCACGCCAGGGAGACAGGAGCTGTAAACAAATTCAACTTTGGCGTTTATAGCCAGGACATTGGGTTTTGATTGAATCCAGTGGTTTTAAAAAACATCATTGCAGGAGTAATTTTCTTCTTGCAAGCAGTAAACATGACACATCCTTAAAAGACAAAGTGCGAGACATAGTTGTAATTGCTCCATTTTGATGCCAAGAATAAGTGGTTTGAAGACAGCTTAGCACTCTTATCCCTAGGGAGATGTAAATTATCACAGGTGACACCAGACACAGTAAATTCTCACCTGAGTTTTAGTAAATAGCAAGGACATGTCACAAGTATAGTAGATATTAAGAAATGCTAAAATGTACTTCTTTTGACACGTTTATATTATGAGTAATTTTTTTATGCATGTACACAAGTACTTATAGTGCAAAGTATTCATATTCCAGGAGCTATTAACTAGTAAATAGCAAATATCAAAGACAACATGATTTTTTTTTATTGTTTGAGTAGGTGCCTTTCTTAGAGCTGTGTAGTCTTCCATGTGTTCCAGCATAAGGGCAAAAGCAATCGTGGCATCAGGAAAGACCTTCTTACCTTTGTAGCAGGAAGACTGAACCTAGAAGCTTTCTTTAATATTTTTGTTGAGGTTTGTTTTTCAAATCGCTTTAGTTGCTCAGGAAGTGTTTTATGTGTGTGTGTGTCTCTGTCCCTACCAAAAAGGGTAAATAAATACAGTTGAAGAATGTGGTTAACTCAGCCCTTAATTAAATGGCTTCAAACAGCTAATTGGTAGACACTGAGGATACTTTACTTTCTGTAAATGAGGAAAAACCCACCTGTGTAGAAACTAGTCTGCTATTCTCTCTTGTTCTGTGGCCTCAAATCAAAAGAAGACTCAAAATGCATCTCTGTGTTAAGTGAAAGTTGTTTCTGATCTAGATGAGACACATACCAGTTGGGGCTGACTTTTATGGCACGTGAACCAGCAAACTAGAATTCCCCAGGTTGTGTCAGGAAACTTTTAAAAAGCTCTTAGAGACTGCTGGCATTAGCAAAAGCCCTAGCCATTAAACACCTGAGCACTAACTCTACTAGGGCATAAATCTGGCATCTTTGCCTGTGTTCAGCAAAGTACAAATGTAAATTAGAATATGTGGCAAGTTTATCATGTAGGAGGAGTTCACACATCCCTGTTGTACACAAAGCAGATGAGTTGACCTGCTGGGACTGGAAAATTGACACGATTAGCTGTGCATGTAACTGTTACAGAAAACCACAATGGCATCAGCAGCAATTCATCAGCCATCAAATTTCATTTTGGGGAATTGCTAGGGAAGAGTTAGCATCATCTCTCACTTCAGTATGTGAAAGGCTTATTTTTGTGGCCCAAACAAAAGATTTTCATCTGCATTCTCACAGTACAAGAAATTTTCAGTAGTGCCCCCACAGCCTACGTTTGGGTGAGGATTGACTATAAACGGTCATAAAGCAGGAATCATGCCTCTGGCAAATGTGATGTTTTTCTACAACTGCATGTTTTGGAAGCATAAACAACAGTCAACTGGCATTTACTTAAAGAAGCTACTGGGAAACACCAAAGAAGCTTTATGCCATGTCTCTGTTTTTTCTTGTGTCTAGGCTTCCAGCATATTGAGATTTGGCTAGTGGCTGGGTAGTGCTTTGAAGATTATTCCTTGCCTCTCTGAGAAGTCCTGTACCGTTGGGAAAGGTTCTGAATGTAAATTGCTGAATGTGGAAGTGCTTCAGATTTTCTAGTTGTCTTTAAAGAAGAGCATATAGTACATGTAGCATGCCATGAAGAACTCCATACTTAACAAAATTAATTAGAAGGTCTTCACCTCAACTTGACTGAGAGCTATAAAATAACTAGGCCTGAAGATTGTGCTGTTCTGGGAGAATATTACCATGCAAGCATCTTATTTTGTAACTATTGCAGCAAACGCTAAAAATGTTCTTAGTCTCCGTCAAGTATCTCCTTGGTATTTAGAAATTTGGGAAGTCTGTGTGAGCTGTGTGAGGCTACCTACAAAGTCAGGTTTTTACTTTTAAAAGTTCTTTTAAAAAGAACAAGTCGATTTTATTATAAAATGGTAGCAACTAAAGGAGGAAGTCTTGGAACCAGAATGTACTTACTTAAAAATAAACACATCTGGCCTGGTTTTTTTCTTGCCAGTTTAGGCTACACAATTAGTCAGTACTTCTGTTACCTTGATAATCTGTCTGCTTGATGTCTACTTAAACTTGCTGGTGGAGTTGCTGACAGCTACTTATCAGCTTTCAGAAATGATAATTGTCTCTGTTTGCAGCTTCTAAAAGCATTGCATTCCCAGGTAATTTTTACAGCTAATGCACCCTGAAGTCTTCACTGTTTGTTTGGGTTTGTTTTGGGTTTTTTTACATATGTGTTTCCAAAGTGTGAATTTCTTCAATAGATTTAATTCACCCGAGAGTATAAAACAACCCAGTCGCTTTTGCTGGAAATGTTACCTTGTTTGTGACGTTGCTTGCTTTATCTTTGTGGAAGACAAAACATTCTCCTGTAATGCCACATGTAACTTGTGAAACCTCACACCTTGGGAAAGGATGTGTGTGTGAAGTCTTTCTTGCTTACAAGTACACAGAGCCAGGGAAATGGGGCTGCAGGGAGTTCTGCAGGGAGTTGCTGCGACGGGTTGCATGTGTTTCCAAACCCTCAGTCTCTCTGTGGAAAAATGGTGGAAACTTGATCCAACAGAAAAAAATCTGATATTCTGGATATACCCACCCATTCACTCTTCAGCAAAGCACAATGTACCCTTCCTCCTCCTCTCCACAAACATATTGGTCAGTGTGCTTTTCACTGTGAATTCAGTCTGAGAGTAGAGGCCTTTAGTTGCTTCTGCTGTATCTGTTCAAGTTTCACTGGCAGAAGTCCCTTCCTCCTCCTCTCCACAAACATATTGGTCAGTGTGCTTTTCACTGTGAATTCAGTCTGAGAGTAGAGGCCTTTAGTTGCTTCTGCTGTATCTGTTCAAGTTTCACTGGCAGAAGTCCCTTCATTTCAAGAGCAGTGAAGAGCCGTTGAGCATGTAATTGATTCCTGCAGCCCCCTGTGCCTCGGCAGGTATCATAACCCACCTTCTGCAGCACAACTGCTGGACTTAGAAAGGTGCTTGTGATCATGCAGTAAGCCACAGGCTGTGCCAGGAATAAAAAAAGAGATTTTCTGATTGCAGTCTTACCACAAGGCAGTTCTCCTGAAGTGTTTGGATTTAGCCCCCAGTAGTAGTTATAAAAGCATGTTAAACACCAGACTTCTCTGCTTGAGACCATCCGTTTGCCACTATGATCATTTAACGAGGAGATGGACCAAGGAGATATATTCAGGTGGGGGCAGCGTGATTATGCCAGCAACAGAGGAATGTTTCCACCTTGAGTAGAAGGCAGCAGTCTTCCAGACACCACAGTCATTCATATCTCCTATGGTTCTGTCTATAAGATCTTGTGAGCCTTGCTTGGGCATTGTTTGCTTTATAAATCAGCAGTGTTATGTGGTGAGCAAGCTATCTGTGTAAGTGCTCTCCAGCATACCAAGAAACATTTTTGACAAATTTGTTACTGGTGAAATGACAGCTGATAGATACAGAGTTTACACACTTCCTGCACACAACTTACTTGTGTACAAATTAGATTACTATTAGGAGATTTCATATAAATCTCTTTTTAAGAACTAAGTATTTTGCAGGATTTTTAATACTGGTGAAAGACACAGAATTGTAATGAATCATTTTAGGTAGCTTTTGCCTGGCCCAGAAGAAGCAGTGTCTCTTTTGCTGCTGCTGCAGTTGCCTGGAAGGCAGGAGCACTGTGGAATTTGCTCTCATTAACAGTACTGGAAGATCTTACCACTTTTCACTGCACCATGGTGGTGATTTGCGTTGTGCTTATTTGTGTATTTTTGCCATTGTTTCAAAACCATTTATTTTAACTCTGCTCTTTTTGGATCTTTATACTATCTAGTTCACTACTTAAATCAAAGCCTGTAGTTGTGAGCTGTGATTTCCTCTTATCTCTTCTGTCAGTGTCTGTCTTAGAACTATGGCAGTGTTATTAAAAGGAAGAGCTTACTATGACATGAATCAGCCATGTTTATTTAAGGAGCTTGGTTCAGGCGAGAATCTATGAAACTGATGTGAAAGATCACCCGCTGGAAACAGCTTTGGACCAGCAGCACAATGAGGACGTAATGAAAAAATGCACAGAAAGAGGCAAAGCCTGTAGTAATTTATGAAAATACATGCAGAGTTTAAATGTAAGAAAGACTGCTTTTCACAGTTTGCCATGGCTTGTACTTAAAAAAAAAAAAAATTCTGTAATTTCCCTCCAAACTGTCTACTATTGGACATAATTATGTCTCATAATTAATAATAGTACAGTTTAACCTGCTCAGCTTAATGCTGTCCTTCAGAGCATGTGCATTACAAATTCTGGACACATACAAATATCTAGTAAAATCACTCTGTGTCCACTGATACCTCTGAAGTTACTATAGCATTTTAATACCTCTGAAGTTACTATAGATATATTTCAAATGCTGTGCTAGATATGGGAGAGTTGTTGCGGAGTGATGTGAACTAAGACATTCAGACTGAAAGGTAGTGTTTGTTTCAACTCTGAACAGTTTGCAGTTTATGTCTGATTTGAGAATTAATGATTCTGTCTTCCTTCTTAAAAGGGAAGGAGCTGTACTGGAAACCCAGAACATCTTTCAAGAAATGTTTCACAATGATTGTCACTGGAAAAGAGTGATATCTTATTAAAATCAAAAGAATATTTTTAGGTGGGTTTTGTTGTTTTATTTTTAAATGTAAGGAGGAAGAGCAAAATTCTGATTCACATGTAATCCTAAAAAGCTTATTTAAAGTCATTAGAGAACAGCAGTTCCTCAGTTTGCTCTTGTGGAGGCCTCCCCCCTCACACATTTCTGTTCCCTGACACAGTTAGGAGAAAAAAAAAAAAAAAGTATTTAAAAGCTGTTTTGAATGTTTAGTTGCTTGTTCTTCTCCTGTCTTTCATGGTCTGTGTGTTTCTTGTACTTGATAACATAGATCAATTAATTGATCTAGAGACAAAAATTCATGAGGTGACTTACTGCTTTATTTCTGTCTTACTTTGAGATCCAGGCTGCAGCCTACAGGAATTTTTACCTTTAGAGGCTGGGATTAAGCTTCTTTTCTTTTTCCTTCTTTACAGTTAAGGCTGTATTTTCCATAAAAGTTTGATTAACTGCAATTTTCTGATAAAATTGTGTTTTCTCATTTTTCTTAGCATTTTTCTCTTTAGCTGCACACTTTTGTGTCTCATTTTTGTACTAATTCATTTAGGCTCTTTTCTGTGCAATTCTTCCATTTTTTCCCCTCGTGGTTTTCTTTTCATCTCACTGGCCCTGTTCCTTTTTCATTTCCTCAAAAGCAAAACATGAATGCCTCTTATCTGAGTTCTTTCAAATCTGATGAAACAACGTCACTTGTTTGTGCATAGAAGTTTTATATTGCGTTTTCCTATTCCTGCTTATCTTTCACAGATTTTATTAGTGTGGCCTTGTGTACTTGGGAAAGGCTGAGCGTGTAGAAATTGGTTGAGACTTTAATCACTTATAATGAACTAATTTGGGGCATTTCAAACTACTTTTGGGTTTCTAAGCATGCAAAATGTTCGAGAGGCTTTCTTTTCCTAAGCGTGCAAAATGTTCGAGAGGCACCAATAACCTTAAGTCCATGACAAAAATTCAGTTGACTTAATTAGTAAAGAATTTTCCCCCTGGCTCTTGGAATTGAGGAAATCCGGTGGCTAGGTCCTTCTTCATGAATGTCAGCTATATGTCAGTAAAAGTCAGGTTTAGTAAGCAGTAAAAGAGGCTTTAGATGGCATTTCTTCTGTTGGGAAGAAAGGTACAGTTTTTGCAGTACTATTCTTGTCAGCTGTAGGCATTGCATAATTGCAACTTGTTGAGTGCTTTTTTTCATGTTAAAGGTTTTGAAAGTGCTGGGTGGGGGTTAACCTGTACAGTAGTAACTGCTTCTACAGGAAAAAGATTTGGCAAATGTTTATTTTATTGGAAGTATTAAGAAATAAAATCAAAAGACAAGGAAAAATATGCAGTCTTACCTCACTTTGAATTAATTATTTTTGGATAGCAACCAAAATTATCTAGTGCTTGAAAATGCTATGAAATCTCGTGCATGTTGTGCATCAGATTGCAAAATGCATACCATGCTCCGGTTTAACATGTGGTGCTACATGTATACATATGTTAACACATTTATCTGAGGCAGGGTTGTACAACGTAGTCTACTTTCATCTGAAGTATGGTACTTGTTTTCTATAAAACATATTTATAAACCACAAATTATGCAGTAAGGTGCTGCATGAGCAAAGCAGGAAATGGGATACTCCACATTGCTTTATATGTATTTTACAGGGAGGTTTAACTATGTATTCAAAGATTTTTCAATTTAATTTAGTCCCCTGTCAGCATTTAAGAAAGTGGAATTTTTCTTCCCCCTGCCAAGTCTTTTAGTCAGAATTTTCCATTTTTATTTCAGAGGTTTCTTTCTTTCAATGAAAACTTCAATTCCCCAGTTAAAAAGCTAGCCTTCAATTTGTGAACTCAAAACGTAGTTCTCCACTGATTTCCATCAGTAAAGAAGAATATCTGAAGCTAGTAATAATTGCATAAGTTGATCATTTCTGACTCAAAAGGATGAAGAATGGTCTGCTTTTTGAAGACAGATTGAGGCTGGATGTAAGGAAGAAGTTCTTTACAAGGAAAATGGCAAAATGCTGGAACAAAGGTGCCTGGGGATGTGGTTGAGGCCCCGTCTTGAGACATTCAAGATCAGACTCGGTGTGGCCCTGGGCAGCCTGATCTAGTTGGAGATGCCCTTACTGACCACAGGACATTTGGACAAGATGATCTTTGAAGGCCCCATCCAACCCAATGCAATCTGTGAATAGAAATAAGTGTGAAGTAAGATGATCCACAGCCCCATAGTCCTTGCAGGTCACCTGAATCCCACTGTGGGGAAGCCAGGCCAGGGAGTACACCACTAAAAGCTTCATTATTATATTTTGAGTCTCTGCATAAAGCAAGCAGAATGTCATTTTTGTGTCTCAAGTGAGCAAGCTTTTTTAATTTCCCACTGTGTCCTAGCATCCTTTCCTAGTATGATCTTCAGGTAAATTATTGGAAACAAGTCAGTGACATTTTACCATTCAAGGGTTTCACTGGTTTCACAGACCTCAGGTCCTACAAAGAGAATAGCTGTCATGTCTGTTAATATGCCTGCTAATTAGTGTGCGGGTTAGCCTGGGGTGGAAGGATGTGGTATTTGAGTAATATGACAACAGGGTTGTAACTGCACTGTTGCTTCTAGTTCTGTGTTCATAGTTGCCATCATGTGTTTTATCTTATCTTTTATATTTACTTTTCTTCTAAAGCCAGTTCATGTTACCCTGGCAGATTAAACTTCAATTTACTTTAGCAGTGTTTCTGTACTTTTCTTTTTTCATCTTTCTTCTTAAATCCCTCTGGGGATAAAGAAGCTGCTATTGGGAAGGCTGTTTGCCGAACTAGTTCCACTACTTTTTTTTTCCACTGAAACTGAAATATTTATCTCTGTTTCAGCTTTCATATGGTGATTAAGCCATCCTCATCTCAGAAAAACCCCCCCAAAGTTTCAGTTTACTTTGTTACTTAGAACGTCTGCCTCGCGGATGACAGCATCATTGTTGGTTTTCCTTGATCCAGGTGAATTTGTTATCCCAACCTGAGCTCTTTCACACCATATGCTTTTGTAACTACCTATCATTAGCCAGTCTTTCATATGGTTCCACAGAGAAAAGGCATGTATCACTATATGGTATTTAAACAGAGTTTTGCCTCCCATAATACAGACCACAAGTTACGTATGTATTGAAAGGGTTAATGGAACAGGCTGGAGGTGGGTATGTTGGAATGCTCTGAGAATCGATTCTAGCTAATGGAAAAAATGTTTTTAAAGTGAGCTGATTCAGTTCCCACAGTGAACAACAGAGAGTGGAAACAACATTTAATAAACCTTTCAGAAGTAAATCCTCCTATTTTTCCTTTCAGCACCATCTGTGGAAGAAATACCTGCTTTCTTCTCAATGGGCAGTATTTCTTCCTGCAGTGTATTTGCCTTACTCTGTTAGGCGTCAAGAGAAATCTCTTTTATGTCTTTGGAAAATAAATAAATTGGAAAATATGTTCTGTTTATGCCTCATCTATAAAGCTTAAGTTTTGCTGACTTTGTATGGTTTTGTTTAAAAGGCAGGTTGACCAAAAATAACCAACCCTAAGATTCCTTCTCAGTTGTCTAACTAGTTGCCAATAAACTGATGCTTTAACTCTATGAATCTTGTTCTGTACAGATGGATATTGCAAATTAAAATCTCTGTTGTAGTTGGATTACAGGGGAATGTTGCAGATTCTGCTGTATCTGTATCACCTCCATTTAAAAAATGGAGATTTGGCAAACATAACCTGTTACTTGTGAAAATAATGCACAACCACGCTTCTTGTTGCTGTTGTCTGGGGTTTCTGTTCTATATAGTTCTCATGCAGAGTTGAGAGGCTGACAGTAATAATTTTTTTTTATTGCTAATTGCACTGATTGTATAGAGATATATATTAAGAAAGTTTTTGTTCTATTAATGAAACCTCACTGAAAAATCCAAGTCTTATTTTGCTTCTGAGAATTGGCATGATTTTTAATGCAGGGTATATTTGTTGTGAACCGTGAACAGTCTTTGTGAAACATGAAGAAGATTTGTGAAAACAGCCTGTAATAAAGAACACACATGCTTCATAAAGCACTACTTGATAGATATCATTTGCACCATTAAGAACTAAACGACAAAGGATGTAATTTCAGTTCTGACATGCAATATTAATCGAAAGCCTTTAAAGCATCTTGGTGATGGGAACTATGACAACATGACATTGAAGAATTACAAACTAGAAACATCTGTCTTAATCAGATTTTTCAAAGTAAATGCCATAAAATAGAAAGTTATTTTATCTGTCTTCACAGGGTCACATATCATTTAGAGTATAGGGCTTTTTAGCTTGTTTATTCTAAAAATCCAAAGGGGGAAAAAAATAACCCGCCTTTCAAGAAAGTTTGAAGTTCAGTTACATACTTCATAAAGTTTTTGTGGAAGTCATGAGGTCTGTGGAGACAGGTTGGACTCGATGATCCTTGGGGTCTCTTCCAACCTTAGTTATACTGTGATACTGTGAAAGATTGTTAGTAATTGATGATTTCCATTTGCTACAGTAAGATTTCTAAAACATTATGGAGAACTGAATTACCAAACAGCTGAGCATGCACAGGTACTATCAGTGTGAAGATGCTGAGGGGAAATACTTTGCCAAATGGATGTGAAATGGAAATAAAAAGTTTGAAGTGGACCTTTAACCTGAGGTAACAGTCCTGTAGATAGCACATCTGAAAGACACAACTGAAAGATACTGGTAAAAACACATTTCCTAAAGATTGCATTTTTGTGTGGGTGACTCTTTGGTTTTTTTCCTGGTATAAGTTTAACTGGTAAGGAACAGCTTCCTTATAATAGGGCACAGGAAATTATCAACATTTACTTTGTGTTTAAAATACAAAATTTACATGTAAAGGATTATCCTACTGCCCTCCAGGGAGCTTCAGCTACTTCTGTTGACATCTGGTAGATCTTAGGTATTTACCACATGCACCATGAGACTAGCTTGAGTTTCTCCATAGTCAAATAAGTCTTTCTTCCCTTTCACATCAGAAGTCTTTATTTCTCTTTAAAAATAGAATAATGTTGAGATTTAAAGAAAAATGTCTAATGTGAATGACAAAATTCAGGTTTTCTTTATCATTTCTTCCAGACATAGGATGCATAAGCAAGGCTATAGAATAGAATAGGATAAACCAGGTTGGAAGAGACCTTCAAGATCGTGTCCAACCTATCATCCAACACCACCTAATCAACTAAACCATGCAACCAAGCACCCTATCAAGTGTCCTCCTGAACACCTGCAGTGATGGCGACTCCACCACCTCCCCAGGCAGCCCATTCCAATGGGCAATCACTCTCTCTATATAGAACTTCCTCCTAACCTCCAGCCTAAACCTCCCCTGGTGCAGCCTGAGACTGTGTCCTCTTGTTCTGGTGCTGGTTGCTGTGTTTCAGAGCATACCCTGCAGTTAAATTCCTTGGCAGTTTCTCACTCCCAGGTAGCTTGACAGGTTGTCAGACCCTACAGGCAGTGTACTGATGAGGATACAAACATTGGTCCACTTTGATCAAGCTACCGGTATGACTTTTTTCCCATTTTATATTATAATAGTGTACACACACACAAGATGCATATCTTGATCAAAGTTCCCTTGTCACTCCACCACAATCTTGTCACTGTTTAGCTAGCCCAGAAGTAGTGGGTGCAGGTTAATTCTGTTTCCATCTGTTTGTCTATTAATTGTAAAGCAAGCAAAAAAGAAGGAAGCTGACAGCAAATCAGAGTGAATGGGATCTCTTGTGGTGGTAAGCACTGTGTTACCTCTTTCCTTATGTTGATTATGTGGTTTGGAACTCTATAAAGCAGCCACTTGGGGCATGAAGCAAGTTAGAGTAAATGATCAGAAATGAAACTTTGAGTCTTGTACACCTTGGCAGAGAAAAAAAAAAAACCAACCCCAAAACCGTATGCTGAGGCAGCGGCTCATTTCAAAAGACAGATCTGCCTAATTACAAATGAACACTTAAATGTGCAGTTTTTCTCTAAAGGGGTTTGGAGCACAAGCCCTGTGAGGAGAAGCTGAGAGAGCTGGGGTTGCTTAGCCTGGAGAAGAGGAGGCTCAGGGGAGACCTTATTGCTGTCTACAACTACCTGAAGGGAGGTTATAGCCAGGTCAGGGTTGCTCTCTTCTCCTAGGCAACCACCAGCAGAACCAGATGATACAGTCTCAAGTTGCTCCAGGGGAGGTTCAGGCTGGATGTTAGGAAGAAGTCCTTCACAGAAAGAGTGATTGCCCATTGGAATGGGCTGCCTGGGGAGGTGGTGGAGTCACCATCACTGGAGGTGTTTAAGAGGAGACTGGATGAGGCACTTGGTGCCATGGTTTAGTTGATGACATGGTGTTAGGTAATAGGCTGGACTTGATGATCTTGAAGATCTTTTCCAACCTGGTTAATTCTATTCCATTCTAATTCTATTCCATTTACATTTACTTAATCTTCTTTTTGTTTGCATTAATCAAATAAAGCTTCTCATGAAAGGTGCTTCCAGACTAGAATCACTGAATATCTGACCATTGTGATGCAGGTAGCATGTCTTACTCCTCCATAAGCAGGGAATTTAAAAAGCACAGCTCCTTTGGGAGCTCTAGGAATAATTAAGCTGCAATATCTACTTTCTTCAATTTTCAGGGATTTATAAGGGAAATCATACTTCTTACCATACTTCTGGAGATAGCACTGTGTGTTAATTAGGTAAAATTTCAAGTCCATCGAAGTGTTTTATTGAGAAAGTCAAACCATTTCTTTTAGAAATTACTGCTGACTGCTATGTTCCGTCCAGTGTGGAAGGGACAGCGAAGAAAGGAAGACTGAGACAAAAGTCCCAGCCGCGCTGGCTCTAACAATCTCACCTCCCACAATTCTACCAATGAAATTCGTTTAGAATACCAAAATATTTTATAAACATTTAGCCAGTGTGCCCCTTCCTTAAAGGCACAGCGTCAAACGGTCACACTGCTAGCAATCAAGGGCTAGCAGATCAGGGACCAGTGACCTGGAAGTGAAAGGTTATCCTTTTTGTTACCAGTTTTCTAAAACATTCACTCTATTCCAGCTGCTTACTTCTGGTAGAAATTGTAGATATTTACCATGGCAAAGACTCTTCTAGAGAGAGGAAAAAAGGAGCAACCCGAGTAGAAAGAGTTAAGATTCTCACAGAGATAGATATCAAATTACATTATGTTCACATTTAAAATGTTTGTATCATAATGGAAGTCATCGCTTTTGTGTTTGTCATGGAAACTCAAAGTTAATGTTAATTATACACTTGTAAAAAGCCTAGTCCTTATCAAATGGAAATCACCCTTTTTTCCTACATGAGTAGCTAGCTGACAGGTCTCAGTGATCTGTCTATTATAGAAAGGCTATCACACAAAATGTACCACAAATTACTTTCTTTTTTTCAGGGATATTTGGTCGTCTTTTCTCTTTCTAAATTAACCCCTCTCTTCCAAGTGGCAGTAGTTATCATAAACGTCTTTCCTTTTTACTTTCACATATGCATTTTTCTGTATTCTTTCATATACTGTTCAAATTTTGTAACAATGAAATTATTAAGCTAATTAAGTGTAAATCACCTTTTGAAAAAGAAAAAAAGAGGGAAAAAGTTTTGTGAACAGCTACAGACTGCGTGTAATTTACCTTCACAACTCAAAAGGCTGCTTTACTTCACTGTAGGTCCCTGGGGTAAATAACCATTTAAACACATTTTGAAAAATGGATGTAACTCTAGTAAGACAGCTTTCTACCCCATTTCTTGCGACTATTCTGAGTTTTGTACATATGTTCGCATGCATAATTGTCTGAGTCTGACTTACGCAGCAAATGCCGCGAAAACAGAGGTGGGTTTTTTGTGGTTGCGCCTGAACAACTTGAATGCATAGGCTGGTTGCTGGGCCAGTTTACATTGCTTCTTACAGCAGAAATCTTCTCTTGAAGATGAACAAGATTGCTTCACAGCCATTAAGGTCTAGACAGTTTTAATTAAAACTTACTTTTATAGACAAAAACTCACCTGTACCCCCACCTGCTTATTTGAGTATGAACCAGACATTCCCAGTTAGATTAAACCAATTAGGAAGGCATTTAAAAATCTAATCTAAAGACAAGCAACTTCAGTTTTCTGCAATAGTTTTGAAGTATTTCAATGCAATCATGCTTTATCAGGTTTCAATGTTCTTTATTCTTCCAGACAGTCTATAACAAGGAAATTTCTAGTAAGCGGTTTGTTGTGAGGGCCCTAGCCAAGTCGCAGTACTGCTAATCTTTTCAGTGGCCAAGGGAAGAACTGTTTCCCTCTAGGATTTCCATTTTCCAACAAGCTGGTACCGAAGAAGGAGGAGTCGCAGGGTCTCAGTACTGGCCATTGTGGCACATGCTGGAGTGTTTTCAGCAGTAGTGGCCAGTGCAGCAGGGTTCATGACATATGTACCTGTGTCATGGTGATAGGTGGTGAGACACTGGAACAGGTTGCCCAGGGAGGTGGTGGAAGCCCCACCCCTGAAAGTTTTTAAGGCCAAGCTGTATAGAGCTCTGGGCAACATGATCTAGTGGAAGGTGTCCCTGCACATGGCATGGGGGTTGGAACTATATGATCCTTGAGGTCCCTTCCAACCCTGTTGATTCCATGGTGTTCCTACTGTCTCTATCAGTTGCTTAATTATGACAAGCAAAACCATGAGTCCTCTTCTGGCTGTGATGCTCATTTCTCAGGAGACCTGTGTGACCCACTTAACATCTATGCCTCAGTTTCCCAGCATGTGCAACGATCATTTTTTCAGAGTACCACAGGGATGTCAGAAGCTTAGTTACTACGTTACTTCAGATACCTTAGAGTGAAATTTGCAGTAATACTGAAAGCTGTTCTTTAGCTATTTAATTTTTTGAAAGAGAAGTAGAAAAAGAATCTGACTCTGGCTTAACATCATTCAAAACATGACTACAGAGATGAATACATCTTCCTCACAAATCATTGGCGCAAGATTGAAGTTTCAGTTGAAAATTGTGTGGCAGGCAGAGCTGTGGATTCAGGAAATCTGACAGGTTAAAGGAAAGATCCAGAGAGCCGCCCTCAGTGCTCTCGCATTCATTCAGACTGACAATACAGAACTGAAAAAACATAGAGGAATATAGATTCTTAGCTCTATTGATATATGGAAAATCTAATGTTACTAGGCTCAATTCTACCTCTAGCTCTTGAGTGATTAGAAGAGGAATAAATCATTCCAGATTTTTCAGGTGTTTCTGAGTCAGTGGCAGCTGTAGATTCCCTGCCAGTTGAAGTCTCCCTTGAACACTAGAAAATGTCTGTCCTATGGAGAGAAACAGTGGGCTTTGAGTATCCTTGCAAAGCTGTACTTGCTGTGCTCTTCTAGCTCCCTTCTAGTTTGCAGCTTATGGTTACAAGCTCACCCTGCAACTTTTAATTTTTTGATATGTTACTCTGTAGTTTCAATGTCAGTAATGTTTATATATTATATAGCAAAAGGACTTTGTAGGTTCATTGCAAATTTCTAGGGGAATAATCTAAATCCCCAACAGTGACCTGAGTAGTTGGTCTATGGACTGAGGATTTCAGTTTCCCTCCTTCAGCATCTTATGGGTCTAGTCACTAGATCTATGCATTTTTTGGGGTGAAGGCATAAATATCCTTTGCAGAGCATGTACTGTCCCTTTTTGTTGTTGGTAGAATGTATGGGAATATCTGATTTGTATCTGAAGCAAGCCTACAGCCCTGGCATCATCCCCTTACACCTCTCTTGTGCAAGAGATCAACAAAATTTTATCGTATGCTTTGTCGTTAGCAGTCCAAAAATCTTTAGTACTAACAATGATAGATTAATGGATTGATTTTCAGCTGAGGTTTTTGGATGAGATGATAAGGGATGACAGGATAACAATTCAGCCAGTAGGAGCTGCAAAGGAGGATAGTGTTGCACTGATCATGGCAACACAGTTCAATGAGGCTAGGCAGGTATGAGAGTCAAAAAAGGGAATAACAAAGGCAAAAAATCAGGTCCTTGGGACAATTTCAATTCAGTAATTTATCTGATTAGAAATAAATTAATTCAAATTATTTAATCTCACTTGTAGGTGTTTTTTTTTATGTTGTGTAGTTAGTCCATTATATGTAGATGTATCTACACATGCACATCTCTAAATACTTCCACAGACACATGTGTACATGTATATATTAATATTGATTATACATACACTTAGATATCATAAAATATAGGGCCAGAGTTAACTATGTGCCAGCCAGTAAATAGCTAGTAGTCTAAATTGGATTTTTATTGTTAGTCTGTTAACTTTTCTTTAGCTGGCTTTTGAAAAGTGGCTTGAAGTTTGTGATGGAGATGGTAATCACATGCCATGACACCCTTTGTGTCAGTCTTGGTAAATACAAAGCTGATCAGTTGTATCCTTCCTGGAAGGTAATTTTTCATTAATGTATTAAGGATTTGATGTTGAAAAGCTTATCGATAATATAAATGCTGGCATTAATTTCATGACCGATTTGGTGTTGGTCTTGTTAGTGGCAGAAGTCCTACTATAAGATAAATAAATAGAAAGGAGAATATTGTTCTCAGAAAGGAAATTATTCCAAAGGCTGGGTTGTGTGTTTAATCTTAGCACGTCTATTTCTTAACATTCTCAGATTTTCTTACATTCACTGTTATTTTTGTAGTAGTAACCTGTAAGTTATTGGAAGCATCCGTTTCAACAGAAATCCTTTTTGTGTGTTTTCTGTACCAAGGTATTATTATTAGGTTGGCAACGATTTGCAGTTATAACCAGTTCCAAACAGGGAATTGCTTATGAAGATCAAACAGCTAATTTAAAAACTATGTGAAAGCATTTAGACTGTGAGCAAAGTGCAGGCCCTGTATCTTCTGCTCTGCTTGAGATTTGCATTTATATTATTAAGCATGTTCTGTTACATTAGTTTAGGAAATAAATTGTAATGTGAATTATGTTTTGTTAAATGTTGTACTTTAAGTGTCATCAGTCATTGCTAGATTACAGTAAACCATCAAGTTGGTTTTTTGATGTGGTGGTTTTTGTGTGTGTGTGTTCATTGTGTTATATGGCAAGGTTTGTCTTCTATTTATGACTACTGATTTTTCACAACCTAACGCTGATGAAGGTCTTTGATTTGTGGGCTTTGTGGTTTTAAGGTTTTGCTTTTAAGCTTTATGGGTTGTGTGCTTAGTTAAGACAAAAAATATTTCCTTTTTTTTTTTTTTTTGGATGGGCTAACTCTCTGATCACCTATGACTTACTCCAAACTGTAGTTATATTGCATAGTGTGAAATTAGAAAATCTGTTCTCTGTGTGTTCTAATGGATGTGACGGTCATTAAGTATATGAGTCTTCTGACGTCGTAATCAGATGTGATTCAGTCTGTTAAATATCCATGAAGCAACATCTGCTTCACAGAGTGACCTTCTGCTAAAGAATACTTAGCAACTATTAGCAGATCATAGTGCAGATCTGCCTTATTTGAAATGCACTAAACTAGAGTAGTCTGCTGCTGTTTAGCAACTAGCTTGTAATAATTTATTGCAGTTAAATAAAGCTTTAAAAACTCCATTAAATAATTACAGGGATTATATGCCTTTTGAAAACCTTTGTGTTCTACCGAAATTACCCATTTAATTTCAGGGTTGGTTTGTTAAAAAAAGCTGAAATCTGAAGGCACATTAGGGGATCTGTCAGATGCTATTTTCTGTAGGTGTTAATAAAACCAGATTAAAAAAAAAAAAGAAACAAATTAAAACCAAAAGCAATTTTACCATCTGTTGTATATTAATTAGAACTTGGTGTATCAAGGGTAAACTTGCTCTTAGAGAATGTCACTGAATGCCTGCTAATAGAATAATATGGTAATATATTAGATGATAGGCTTATATCGAATTTCTCTTCCTGCTTTCATTGTAGCAAATGCTAAGATGGTGTATAACGAACTTTAATTTTCTTTCTTCTTAGAACAACCTCCAAATAACCAAGGCCAGTCGACCCTGCAGCCTTTGCCACCTTCTCACAAGCAACATTCAGCACAGCATCACCCATCCATCACCTCACTTAACAGAAACTCACTGACAAATAGAAGGAATCAGAGTCCGGCCCCGCCGGCTGCTTTGCCCGCCGAGCTGCAAACCACACCTGAGTCAGTCCAGCTGCAGGACAGCTGGGTCCTTGGCAGTAATGCACCACTGGAAAGCAGGTAATTATTTAGGTTCTACTACAGATCGTGGCACTCTAAAGAATACCTTTTAAAGAAAACTCAGTGAAAGATGACCAGCACCTAATACCTCCCCTCATTCAGCAACAAACCTGAAAACTTTTCAGTCCTAAAAACACCTCCCCTTTCTCCAAAATCTGGTGTCACTCTTTTCCCTTACAATGCCTGTTGCAGAGTAATTGGATTCAGAGAGTATGTATTAATGTTTCCAGACAAGCATTTTCCTTCCTGTTCGTAGTCAGACTTCTGGCTGTTGGAAGACATTGTGTGCCTTGCTTGCCAGATATATTATGTGTCAAATATATACTGCCATACAGATTGAATGTCAATGAATTTTCTATACTACCTTTTAGCTTTTGCACTTGGTCCCTTTTAAAGAAATACCCATGCGAGGCTAGCTGATTACCATGTGGCTAGGTGATTAAAGTTGCCTAGGATTTGGTGAGACAAAAGAACTCACTTGTTTCTGGTGCTGAGATGTATCTGTCCTCAGAATAGAATAGAATAGAATAGACCAGACCAGACCAGACCAGGTTGGAAGAGACCTTCAAAATCATCGCGTCCAACCCATCATCCAACACCACCTAATCAACTAAACTGACTTTTATAATTGATACCTGAGAAGGAGCTAACACAAAGGGTGGCTCTAGCTTCTTCTTTGGATGCAGAATGATGTATGATGCAGAATGATCTCTAAAAATATTTGTAGGACTTAATGGCACAGAGCTGAATTTACCTACAGTGATTAATTAGTAGTCATATATCAGTCAGTCAGCACTGATTTTTTATTAACAAAAGCCATAGTATTCCAATTTAGTCATAAAACTGAGCATTTATAACTGTATTGAAACTAACAGTAATTCTTGAAAATGTGTATGAAATCCCTTCAGTTCATTCTTTGAATCCCTTGACGTTATGTTTTGTAGCAAAGCAAGGATAGTCCAGCTGATTTGGACCAATTTAAAGGGTAGTGTGACCTTGAGATTCTCTACTAGGTATTTTTGTCTCCATAGATGCTTCAGGCAACACTTCCATCAGGCTGTTGGGAATGACTATTCCTTTTCTCAGCTTTCTTGAGCCCTGCTGATTACTTATGAGACATGGGCACTGTGGAATAGGATTTCACTGAAGGGATTTCATCATCATACACAGACAATTTAGTACATTAAGAAAGAGGATTTTTATAGCACAAGTAAAAATTTCTAGTGGGATTAGTATGTTTGACCTTTTCCCAGATGCTGGTTAATATTCAGTAGAGGGGTAAGGTCTTTCATGTTTGCTTCTATTGACATCTATGTTTTTGCTGTGTTTCTAAAGAAAAAGACAAAGGACTTGAATGAGAATAACATTTCCAGCCTGGAGTAAATATATTTTACTAACTGCAGTCTTTTCATCTTATACACGTTCTTGATGGAAAGCAAAAGGGCTTTGAGTGTTCAAATTTTGAACACTTGTAAATGAACTGTAATGTGAAAATTTTGCATAAAATGTGGCAGAGCCCTACTGTATATTCATTCTCTAATAACCTCACTTGGTTGGAACAGAGAAGATGAAGAACCCCTTCTGTTTGTCACTGATTTTTCCCTTTTTGGTTAACCTTCTATACTTAGTGTGGTTCTTAGGCCCAGTTTCAACTACATTAACAACATTGTGGTAAGTCTCTACCTTAATCCTTTTCTCAGCCTGAAAGAAGGTTTATTTCCTCTTTGTCAATGTTTTAGCTTGTGCTCACAGTCAGCTTTTTATTGTCCCCATTTCAAGGTAAAGAATGTGAATGTCAGCATATATACACAGCTATCTTTCCATCTTTGTAGGTTCGTATTGGTGATGGGTGGCATAAAAATTACCTACAACGTGCTGTCATATGCAGCTGAATAGTGAATAGGCTGGGTTTGTGTATGTGCATGTAGGGGAGAGTGTAGTATTTACAAAGCCTGAGGGAGGTTTTAGTCCCCATTGTTTTGCAGTAGGATTAGAAGTGAGTTCTAAATATGTATTTCATAATATTTGATTCAATTGAATATTTAATAGAATATTCTCCAATTTTGCTCTGTGGAGTTACTGCTTTTGTGTATAGCATTGCTATTACTGGTTAAATAGATGAACTGTGAGGTGACAGATAATAACATAAAACGGAAATCCCAATTTATGGGGTTTATAATTTAAAAATACTCTTTGCTTGAAATTTTATGAAGGCTTAAAACTATAACTTGGATTACATGAGTGCTTCTTTCGTCTTTGATGCCATATGTAAATGACAATGAGGTTACTGAGCAGTGGCAGAAACTGTCTTCACTCTGTTGGGGCTCAGTAAAATCTACAGATAAAAAAACCCAAAACAGTAGGATAGTAAGAAAATATTTCCTGCAGACTGCACAACCTTTTGATTGGACATTTAACGATCTTTACTATTTGACTCTTCCTCAATGTGTTGCAAGTTAGGTTCAGCTGGAGAAGCAGTAGACCTGATGGAGAAGCCAGCGCTATGGAACAATGTTACTAGCTGGACAGCCAGAATTATGCAAATGAAGGACTATATGTCAGATGTCTGAATGTTACAAATAATTATTAAGTTTTTAAATATTAGTAAGGGGGGTTGATTATCATTGGTATTTAAGTTTCTTTTCACTTACTAGTTTTAGTAGCAAGTTTTTGAGCGGTGGGATCATTAGCTACATTGTCATGGCTTTGCATTCTAGTAGGATCTAAATTACTGATATTTAAAAATGTTTAGTAAAGCACTTCTTTAAGTGCTTTATTAAATATATGTGAAGATTTTTTTCTAATGCACAATCAAGTACGTCACAGAATCATAGAATTATCAGGGTTGGAAGGGACCTCAAGGATCATCTAGTTCCAACTCCCCCTGCCATGGAAAGGGATACCTCATGCTAGATCAGGTTGCTAGGAGCCACATCCAGCCTGGCCTTAAAAACCTCCAGGGATAGCGCTTCCACCACCTCCCTGGACAACCTGTTCCAGTGTCTCACCACCCTCATGGTGAAGAATTTCTTCCTAACATCCAATCTCAATGTACTCATTTCTATTTTTGTTCCATTCCCCCAGTCCTATGAATTTGTGAGACATGCAGAGGAATAGCATGTTAGAATTTGTGAAGTTTTTGATAACAGTAAGCTGGTAACATCTCTTGGTGCAATATTTCTCAGGCAATATTTCATTAATTTTAGGCATTGAATGTCTAAGATAACTTTGTCTTCATGGGGTTATAACTTTATTGAGAACCTGTGCTTATGTGTTAGTGAATCAGAGAAGAGCTTTGCTTTTTATTACTTAATTTGCTGTATAAAATATCACTTTTTTTTTTTTTTTTGAAAGGTGGCTATATTTTGTATGATGGATTTGGGATTTTTTTCATAGAAACTAGCCAAGAATCTAACATGTTTTTAGTAGTCTATACTAACACTGTTTAGTCTTCTCTTACCTCTAATTTATACTTAAAAATAGATTGGGTAGGAACATTATTGCATTCAGTTACTTACCTTATTTTACCAATAAGAAAGAGGGAACTGCTGGAAGAAATAGTTGATGTCTGGAAAATATTTCAGCATTTTGAAGAACTTTTAATTAGAGTAGTATAATTCTTCAGAAGTGGCACAGACAAAACAATACCTAGAAATCCATTCTTCAAGTTTGATCCAAACTTCATTTTAGAATGTGACAATTTTAGAAACTCCTCAAGTGTGATGAATGTACTCGTATGTTGGGGTGAACTGAAGGTAGTGCCTTCAGTATGATTAAGGTGTGTAAAAAGGTGTTGATAGTTTGCAGGGAAGTCTTACATCAATTTGTGTACAAGCTGATTGATTGCAAAATGAGTGTTGCTGGAGGTTAAAGTCTTCTCAACGAATCTATTTTATGCATTCCACCCACTAAAACAGCGCCTGGTTTAATCCCGTTCAGCATTGTTCTGTTCTCTACATCTTTCAGGTTTTCATACGTGGATTTGGTTAGACATGACATATTGAGAAGTCATACATAAAAAAGCAAGGCAAAATCTGGGGATGGAGTTGAAGGCTGGCTCTTTTGTGGGCATGACACATTTCTGGTCTGCAAGTTGAGGAAATAAGACTTTATTTTATTTAGGTTGCTGAGAGCATCCATGTGTTTTTGAAGACTGACATGCCATAACTCTGGGGTCAGTGTACACACGGTAGATGGATTCATTAAGTCAAACAAGCAGCGTTGTTTTCAAAGTTTAATAAAGACGTTCTGTTTAATTTTGACATTCTCATGCAAAGATGCTCACCAAGCATCTGCTTGAATTGTAGCACGCTGAGCCCATATGCTTATATAAGTTCTCCTTGGTGTCAATAATGTCTTACTTAAAATTTTTGCTTGATCTCTCTGGCATTCTTCCTGCTCAAAAATCCCTTGCTGTCACTGTGAATATTTGGAATTTGACCACATTGTGTATTTCATCCCGTGTCTTACACAAGAACTCATACTCCAGAATTCAGTAGTGTTTGCACAGTTATCCTTGAGTTTATCATTCCCCTCTTTAAAGATATGCAATCATTGAAGCAAGTACGGGCCCAAATTCAGTTTCCAGAACTGATCTTTTCCTAGTTTAGGAGGACAAAAGAAATATGGACTTTGGAACAAAATAATAGTGCAGGCTTTTTTTCTCTCTCTTCATTTTTCTCACCATTGCTTGAGAGAGACAGTCTGTGGTCCTTCCTTTCCCTCTCCTGCTGCTGTGCAGTGTTGTTGCAGAACATGAGATCTCTACTCACTCTGGTAGCTAGCTAGCCCTCTGCATATTTTCTGTCTGGCTGTGCCAGATAGCAAGCAAGAGACTGTCTTTTAATAGTCTCAGTTGATTTTTATTACTTCATCTCCGGTCCAGCCTCATGAAGTAAGCAACATCCCCAACTATGCACTACTCAGTCATTAAGACTGTCTTGCCACAGGCATGGGAGGCAGATAAATCCCACATTCAAAATACAGTTGCAGTTTTGCATACCTGTGCGAAAAGAAAGTTTTGAACAAAATTGGCATTGTGGGATCATCCCCTTTTTTTTAATTTGAAATTGCTGCTCTAATTTAATCTTTTTTGTATCTTTGTGTATAGAGAATTAGGAAATCAAGCAGTCCTTGCAAATGGTCATGACAACCATATAGAGATGGATGTGTTTTCTCCAACATATCACGATAGCAGTTATGGGTATGTGACTCTAAGTGTTTGCATGATGCTAACTGTTGACAAAGAAGACGACATTTTATTTTTCATTACATTTATTACAATAGTCAAAACCATCAGGAACAGACTTTCCTTATCTTTATATCTGATTATTATTTTTTAATTATAGTTTCAATCATTTTTCGTACTGAGTCATGGTAAATACAAAATGGTGAACTTTGACAGCCAAATCTTGTTTGCTTTCATGTAGGAAGAAAGACTGCAACAGAGTTTTTCATAAATCTTTATGGCCTGATTCTGCAAGCTGTTGCAAATGATTTGCATGATTATGGATTTGCCAGATCTGATCTTTAGCTTGTAATATATCTACTATATATATTCTATTCTATTCTATTCTACTATCTTTGAAATGTTTGGTTTAGAAGTATGGTGATATGTTAATGCAGCATAAGGAATGACCAATCAAAGAATTTAAGAATAATTTTCTAATTAATCTGTAATATTTTTTACCCCCTAGTTTGAAATCAGAACTGCTGATAAATACCTATCACTGCATTTAGAGAAATCCACATAATTGAATCTTTGAATATTTTTATATAAAATGTATGATACAGAACTGTTTGATATCTACTTAACTTTGTCATGAATATCTTACATTTGAACAATCTTTTGACATTCTTATGCCAAATCAGGAATCAGTATACTTGGTTTCTGATCCACACACAAAAAAAACCCAGACAAAGCAATATAATTTCTAATGAGTTCCAACCTGTTAGTTTGCACAGTATGTTAAATTTTAGTAAGGAACTAGTAATCATAAATTTGCTTTTGTGTTTGTTTATAGTGTGGTAAAAAAATCAGAGCTTTCTGTCCAAATTCTGTTTTGCTTATTGTAACTCTTAACATTACAAAGGGGAGAAGGTGCTATTTGATTAAATGAGAGATGCATCTGCCCATTAATAACTAATTAATCTGTAAAATATATTGACACTGTACATTGATCTGCTTTGTGTTCCAAAACCTCTTAACTTTCACTTAGCCACAAATTAAGAGCCGGCGGAGAATGGCGTGTTAAATTCAATTAGTTAATCATTATCTGCAAACTCAAAGATACTGCAGATATCTGCAAGAATTCTGTAATGTATTTGGTTTTCTTTGAAGTAAAAATGTAAGTATACTATATTGAAAAACAAATACTATTTTTCCCTGGAGACCAGTTACCATACAATACTGATTCAAATGTATAATTGCTAAAGCAGAGTTAATAGAACCATGCCTGATTTAGACTTTATATGTTTGTAATGGGACCACCAAATGCAAGTATTTTGGCAAATTGACTATGCTATATGAAATTCCTCTGAGCTGATACTAATTCAGGTAACGATACAATGAAATTTATCTTATTTGTAATCCCTTCATTTTACAAATTATACTAGCAGGGATCACCTCCTGGTGTGAAAGTTGTCCACAGATAATAATGCATCAGTTCCAAGCATAATAGATTTGAGACTACAACATGCTATCAGCATGAAGATTCAGTTTATCAACCTCACTAACATACTGTGTCACAGCTAGAATCATTATATATTTGTTTCTTTGTTTCATGTCATGCATGTGTTACATTATGATAGGCTATTTCTTAGTCTGTATGTCTTCCTGAGACAATATCAATCTAATTAATTTGACAATTTTAGTGTTAATAATCATAATAGAAATAGATATTTTGCATAGAAGTTCTTATGATTCATAGGTGTAGACCCAAAGAATAGTTGTTTATAGCCTCAAGAGATTCCCACACAGTGCATTAATTATCATAAGACAGCTGGAAACCTCAAAGTATTTTAATGGTGTGTATTGTTGGCTTTACTTGATACCACTATTCTTTTCCCTAAAATGTGAATGAAAGTTAATATACATGGAGACAAATCAGCTTAGTTTCAAGGTAAAAACTCCAATTTACTTTTACCTAACTGATAGACCTTTCCCCAAGTTATCTAGGTGTCAAAGTCTGAAAAAAAAATAGACTAGAATTAACCAGGTTGTAAAAGACCTTCAAGATCAAGCTTTCTTCCAGCTTCTGAGTTAGTCTCTGGGTAAATAATGCAGCTCCGAGTTTCCATGTGTCTTTTGAGACATTTAGAACAATTACTGGTTTTTAGCTTTATGAAGAAAGCAAGGCTAGTAAAAGAGATAGGAGAACGACTTGTGCCTGTACCTTTTTCCTTTGATTTTTGTCTCTGGAAAGCTTAACTTATTCAATATTCAAGACAGGAACAGGCCAAGTTTAGAATGCCTCATCTCAGAGACAACTTCGTAGGGATATGACTCCAGAAGAGCAGAGAAGATAAGGATTTGTAATATAAACTCTTACTGCTTACATAAGCAATTCCAGTCCTCACTGCAAATTCAGATGCTTTCCTCTACTCTCTCTTTTGGAGGCAGGCGTACTGGAACAGCATGAGCACTGTCAGTATCAGAAAGTGCATTAAGGGATGGTCAGGTTCACTTAAACTGCTGCCCCCTTCAGAAGGGAGTGTCACCAACAATATCGAGAGCCAAGTTGCTTACTATAACTTAGATGAAAGTCTGTGAGTAGTAGTCTTCTGAGAGACCCAGCAGAGGCCTGTAAGGAGACTAGAGCCACTTGCTTGTTTTTCAGCAGTATATGTGTAGTATCCTCTGGATAGTAGGCAATGGGACAATCCAGCAACAAAGAGTATGAGTAACTGAAATTGTGGCAGGTTTCTTTGCTTGCCCATTCAGCAGCGTGAGTCATTATTTACACTGAACTTTCCTGTTCACTTCTACAAACTGTTGTTTAGCATCTTTTGTTTCCCTTGCTCACCTTCACAGAGTGCAGCATAGCAGAGAGAATCATGAATGAGCAGGCTCAGCAGGCCCCTCTGATTATACTAGTTCTTTTGATCCTAGATATGTGTTTACATATCACAGAAGTGAACTTCTCCAGGGGAGAGAACTATCAGCCCAAATCTGAATTCAGAGGTGCCCACAGCATGCTGGAGCGCTATATCACAGTATCACAGTATCACAAAGGTTGGAAGAGACCTCGAGGATCAAGTCCAACCTGTCTCCACAGACCTCATGACTAGACCATGGCACCAAGTGCCACGTCCAATCCCCTCTTGAACACCTCCAGGGATGGTGACTCCACCACCTCCCTGGGCAGCCCATTCCAATGACGAATGACTTGCTCGGTGAAGAACTTTCTCCTCACCTCGAGCCTAAACTTCCCCTGGCGCAGCTTGAGACTGTGTCCCCTTGTTCTGGTGCTGGTTGCCTGGGAGAAGAGACCAACCCCTTCCTGGCCACAACCACCTTTCAGGTAGTTGTAGAGGGCAATGAGGTCACCCCTGAGCCTCCTCCAGGCTAAACAATCCCAGCTCCCTCAGCCTCTCCTCATAGAGCTCGTGCTCAAGGCCTCTCCCCAGCCTTGTTGCCCTTCTCTGGACATGTTCAAGAGTCTCGATGTCCTTCCTAAACTGAGGGGCCCAGAACTGGACACAGGACTCAAGGTGCGGCCTAACCAATGCAGAGTAGAGGGGCACAATGACTCCCCTGTTCCTGCTGGCCACACTATTCCTAATACAGGCCAGGATGCCATTGGCCTTCTTGGCCACCTGGGCACACTGCTGGCTCATGTTTAGGCGGCTGTCAATCAGCACCCCCAGGTCCCTCTCTGTTTGGTAGCTCTCCAGCCACTCTGACCCCAGCCTGTAGCTCTGCATGGGGTTGCAGTGGCCAAAGTGCAGCCCCTGGCACTTGGACTTGTTAAATGCCATTTCGTTGGACTCTGCCCATCTGTCCAGTCGGTCGAGGTCCCTCTGCAGAGCCTTTCTACCCTCTAACTGACCAACATCTGCTCCATGTTTTCTTACACCACCAAGAGGATAGGTTCATTGCAAAGGAAGAAATTTACTTTTGAAGACCTAAAGAGAGAAAGTTTGGGGATTTTTGTCCAGTCCTTCACATCAGCAATGTCCTGGTTCCAGCAATTGGAATACTGTCATGTCTGAATTGCTTTTTGAAGCTTCAGCTGTGGGTTGCATGCCTGACTTCTCCAGCAGGCCCCAGAATCTTCCAGGGGCCAGATGCAAAAGAACACATGAGCAGTAAAAGCACTTGCATCCCTAGTAGTACACTTTTTTCTTTCTTAGCATTCAGTCTTCAGTTTGTAAAGAAGGTAGTTGTCAACTCACCCAAATTCAAGCAAGTGTTACCATATGTAAAGTGTTTTTATGAAACATTTGAATAAGCTGTTAGAAGAAGCTTATCTCCGGTTCCCACAGATGTTTCCCCTGTGTTTGCATGTGGATAATAGTTCTCATTCTTTCTCCCAAACTTTGATCATTATTTGATCTGATGTGACCTTGGAGCTTTTTCCAGGATTATGGTACTATTGACTCAAAGGAAGTGGAAATTCACTTTTGTTTCTTCTCAAACAATTTTTTTGATTGCGATTCTGCACAGAAAATAAACTGAGACAAATTCACAGCAGAATATAGTTTCTGTGCTGGCTTGGATTTATGTTAAATGCAGCCATATGGTTCTGTGCAAGTCAGTCATAAACTTGTGCTAAGGGCAAACATCACCAGCTACAAGGTTTCATCTCAGAACAATGTTAACAGAAGATGAAGACAGGCATAAAGTGCTCACAGAGAAACAAAAATCCAGTTCCTTCTGTGGAACCTACTGGGAAAGCTCATCTCATGCATCAGTGAACCAGAGTTCATCTGAGACCTAGCCAGTAATTTCTGTTATCTTTTACATCTTCCCTATAATGTTAGTTGGCAGAGATTAATCTCTTTCCATCTGCTTCCTCAACTCAGTGCAAGGAATCAGATTTATTGATGTGATCTATCCATTAGTGAACCAGGCGGAGCTTACTCTAATGTCAAGTGGCAGGTGAGGGTCATGGTCTCACTCAGAGAACACAAGTTCAATCCAGCATGAATGGAGCCTGTCAGCAAAGAGGGCACACCAGTCAGTGGATGCAATGCAATGATTGATTGTGATCTTGCACCACCATTTTTTCTGCAGTTAATGGTTTTCTTCTGATTCTGATAGTTAATGTATCTGATAGGGGGTTTGTAAACAAACAGAAAACATGATAACCTATTCCCAGGAGGAGAAAGCTCAGCTGGTTTGCATGAAGGAAATTCAAGGCGAGATAAACACAAAACTTATACGAGGAAAGTTGAAACAAACTAAAATAGCTGCACTTGGATATATGAACCCTCTCTTGAAGTTATTTTCTTAAGATTATTTGATTTCTTTGTATGGAACTGGCAGATAAAATGCTAGGTCTTCACACAGAGATAGGCACACACACTCTCTACATGTGTGAGTAAAGAGAAATTTGAGGTACAAAATGAGTGCTCCAAAACCTGGGAAGTCTGCTCTGACTTTCCTATGCCCCTTTGAATCATCAGAAAAATAAAAAGATCATTTACCCTTATGTCTTACTTGTGTGAACTGGCATCAGGATGCTGTCAGACTGTTGAAGAAGGTGCCATTACACTTGAAAAACAGAATAGGGGCATTATGAATGCGACAAATAGGTGCATTATGAATTGCAACCCTTTGGGGGCAAAATCTGGTATTTTATTTTTAGTTCAAAGCAATCATCACAGAAAAACTCATTACAAAACAGAATAAATGCAGGTTTTATTTCTAGAAATTCAGTGATACTACACATGAAATCATTAGGAGTACTATTACATTCTGAGCAGAGAAGTCAGGCCTCCTGAAATGTTGGTCCTGAGAGGAAAATATGTAACCAAAAAATAAATTTACTGAAATACATATTTCTCTCAACTTGCAGTCACTGAAAGTGGATTCAGCAGAAGGTTTTTTCCATCTCTTAAGGATTAGGAGAATATGATTGACTGGCTTCCTAATTTTAGATGTCTAAGTGTAGGCCGCTTCCCACTTTGCACCTTGGAGTGAGTCCAGGCTCTTAATGATTAAGGACCTTAGCAGAATGGATAAGACCAATTACCTGAGCTTGGTTACAAATGTCTTATTTCTTATAATAATGTCCACAGAGTCAACACCCCTTAGAGGCAAATAAGTAATTTATTATTTAATAGAGTTAAATACTGGCAGATTTGAGTTAGTTATGAGGGGAAGATTAACCTATTCTGTCCACAGTGTGGAAAATGTTGTGCTTCTTTCATAAAAGTATTTACCCTGTGATTGCACAGGACAGACTGGTATTGCCTGGGCTGGAAGAACCAAGTAGAGTGATCTTTTGAGGCAACAGCAGTACCTTGTGCTGGTAATTGCTACTATATCCAGGGTTTTCTCCCAGTTGCAAGGAGAACAGATGAGTCAAATATTACACAGTAGTGGACTTGTTAGTTACATTAAAGACATTTTTGTAAAGTCATAGATATACTTAAATATTCAGTGGTCTTTTGGCTCCTGAAAGTAAAATAAACAAATGCAAAAATGTTAGGCATAGGATTTTCTTCTCTCTTTTTGACCTGTCCTCAAGTCACTTCCTGCCCTTCTAGTTATCTTGCAAATGTCAGTTTTTGTTATATTGTCCACTGAAACAATGGGTATCTGAAAATAGCTTTTCTCAAACCCATTGTCTGACCCATCAAGAGCCTAAATTTTACTTCTTTGCTTTAGGCAATTGCTTTTTAATGCTTTTATGTGGTTTATCCTGAGAATAAAGTGAATGAAACAGTAACATTATAAAACATAGGTCTTCATATACTGCAACGCAAACAGTACATACTCATTATACAAGAACAAGGGAACAATCAGTTAATTTAAATTGAAATTGATAGAAGAAAACACTTTTTGGCATGATGGGCATTTAGCCTACAGAAGAAATGCCATCAGTGAGAGTGTGAGTTCTGGACTATTTAGAGGAAGCGTGAGCTGCTAGTGAATAAGCAGACTGGAAGACATTCATCCCCTCCCTTTATATTGGCTACTTTCAGACAGAGTGTTGTTCCTGGTGATCAGTCATACTTCAGTAATTCTTCTCTCTGCTTGCTGAGCTACAGTTACGCACAGATTTTGTACATGTAAATGTTGTCTGTCAAATAAGATTATTTTCCTTCTCCACAACTTTTTGGAACAAACTAACTTGCTTACCACACGGCATATGCTTGCAGGAATCACACCCCTTACACTGTTGTTTTGACAGAGACCTCCTTCAGAAGTCCAGGGCAGCCATCATTTCTAATACTGAATGCCTTTTGTAGCGCAGTCTCCTGAATGTTACAGCTGTTCTTACTCAGTGGTCTGTAATGATCTGAAGAGCCACATATCATTAACACCATCATGGAACTGACCAGACTTGTATTTAGGACAGTACTACAGGAAAACCTATACTGCAATAGCACTGTGGCATTTGCTACTAACTGTGGTGGAATCTCTATTCAGAAACATGACCAAGATAATGAGAGTTACTCTGCTCTGGAGTCTTCAGGTGTTGGTAATATACAACAACACACAAGATTCAAAGATTTGGGAGGGATGAGTTCAGGATTTTTAAGCACATCAATTCTAAATACAATTGTATTATGGATCCATGGTATCATAGCTCTTAAGGTGAAGAGTGATTTGTTGTTGTATACGCCTAAGGCCTAGCAATATTGCATTTATTCTGTAACAGCAGTCATCATCTGAATTACATTGCAAAAAATAATAATAGCTGTCTTTAAATCTCACTTGGGAGATGATAAAATATGATCCATATTCTGATGTGCTTAGGGAAGTTCAATAGAATTTAACTGGGGCTTATTCACAGTTGTGTGTTTTGTGAAAGTCCTTTGTGACGTATTTGCTATGGGATTCAGCACTGTGTTGGTGTGTTTGTGCCACGTGAAATGCTTTAAAACAGAACTAAAATGCTGCCAAGGAAGTTGTTGGAAGTGATAAGGTAGAATATTTTACATTTTTTCCAAGTATGTGCAAAGCTTTCTGTATATGATGCCCGAAATCATAACTACAGGTCACAGTGAATCTCTTGCAAAGTGAAGCTATTTAAATACAAGGTAAAAAAAGAAGTCACGCATCTAATGTAAAATTTATGTTAGAAATGTTAAACTTATGCAGTAATTCTGTACAAATGGAGACCTCTCTGTTTAAAAGTAATGTTTAATACTCCTGTTTGCCTAACATGGGTTTATTTGTCTAATATCTATGCTTTGGGCAGTCTGGGACGTAGGGCTTTCCAGGCATGTTTATGTAATGCTGCATTCATTGGTGCATAGTATCCGTTTTCTTTTAAACTGAGGTCAAAAAGTTTTTATCATGGATCCTTTTGTAGAGAAAGTTATTCTAAATCATGTTTCTGTGCTGGACACCAGGCTATCTTACCTCAGATGTATTTGGGCTTATGGTCTAAGCCTTGCTGTATTTTAATGTTTTGATATTCAATCTCCATTCCTCTAAAGACACAGGTTTTGGTTAACTTAATCTTTCTGCCCAACTCATGAAGGTTTTTATCACATTTTTGTCCTTCCTGCTTTCCCATATACTGAATTTAGTACAGGATGCTTCAATTTTATTTTCCACAGAGGAAGTGGCAACACAGAGAAAATCTTATTTGATGTGAATCCTTCCCCTCAACTTGAAGAGGAAGAAAACCTTCATGTCAGCAGGTGCACACCAGCACTTGGTGCTCAGAGAGTACCAAGGAATTAATCTAAAAGCATGATGATTTTACTTTTATTCATATGCTTCTGTTTTCTGGCATCTTTGAGGATTTTGATGTTGTGTTTCTGTCTTTTCTTTCAAAGGCAGAAGCTAAAGTAAGTAAAATGCCTACCATTAGTAAAATAAGGGGACTTGCCATCTGTCTGTGCATCTAAGGATTACTTTGACATAACTTTGTATTTTGCTACTGGTCTGTAGTTTAGATATGTAGGTACTGAATTCTCCCCCTTCCCCCAAAATGTAGTAGGAACATATATTGAATAAGATGACAGAAATATATATAGAACAAATGTAAAAGTAGAAGATTATTTGCTTTAATAAGTTAATTGAATTACTTCATTAAAGCAGCTAGCTTGTCTTGTAAAATATTCACTGGAATTTTGTACTCTTAAAGCTTAAAATATATTTAAAGTGCTGCTTACATGAAGATCTAGCAAGTGCTTATTAGATGATCTGTTTTGAATGGAAGACACACATTGCAGATGCTATAAGCTCCCTATGAGATGAAACATAGATAAAGTGACTGGTAAGTCAGTAATGCAAGTACTGGTCAAGTAGTGCAAACAGTTTAGGCTTTAGACATTAGCTCTTTGAGTTCCATAGTCTGAAAAGACAAGGTAGGTGGATATATGGATCATTGAAATAATTTGTGGATAGATTATGTTTCAAGAGCATAAGAGTTTCAGCATTATCTGGAAGCAACATGGATTTATTGTCAAATACCAAATCCTTCTGAGTGTCTCATAGGAGCACTGCTGGGCATGGCTCAGTGAGGCATACAAAATGTGCAAATTTGATAGCGTTACACTTTAAATACTCATCACTTGAAGTTAATGTAGCAGGAGAGTCTCTGACAACTTTGTTAGTCACTCCACTCATTTGGAATACAGAGGTCCAAACAAATTTTTTTAACCTAGAGGAAGATACCAGGCTGGGGTTTATGCTGTTGTTTTTCCCTCAGTATTCTCCATTCAGCTGGTGCAACCACTCTGGCATTCTGTCTATGGGAGTCAAAGCAAAGAAGGAATAGCTGAAAGTGAGCAGTTTTTCTGTGTGCTGCCTAGGACTGCACACTGCTCAGTTCCCAGTGCTCAATTCCCACAACGTTCTCTTGGAGAAACTGGCTGCTCATGTCTTAGACAATTTTACTCTGGCTGGATGACCAGGACCATAAAACAGTGGTGAATGGAGCTAAATCCTGTTGGCAGCTGGTCATAAGTGGTGTTCCCCCAGTCTCAGTATTTGGGCCAGTTCTCTTTAATATCTTTATAGGTGATCAGGACAAGAGGATCAAATATACCCTCAGTAAGTTTGCAGATGACACCAAGTGAGAGTGTTGATCTGCTTGAGGGTAGGAAGGCACTACAGGAGGACTTGGACAGACTGGTTCAGTGGTATGAGGTTCAGCGAAGCCAAGTGCTGGATCCTTCGCTCACATCAGAACAACCCCATGCAATGCTACAGGCTTGGAGAAGAGTGTCTGGAAAGCTGCTCAGCAGAAAAGAAGCTGGCACATCTGGTTGAATATGAGCCAGCAGTGTGCCCAGGTAGCCAACAAGGCCAACAGCATCCTGGCTTGTATTAAAATTAGTGTGAATTGCAGGACTAGGTAATTGATTGTCTAATTCTACTCTGCACTGGTGAAGCTGCACCTTGAGTACTGTGTTCAGTTTTGTCACTCACTACAATAAAGATGTTGAGGTGGTGGAGCATGTCCAAATAAGAACAATGAAGCTGGTGAAGGGTATAGACAACAAGTCTTATGTAGAGCTGCTGAAGGAGTTGTTTAGCCTGGAGAAAAGGAGACCAAGAGGAGATGTTATTGCTTTCCACAACTGCCTGAAGGGAAGTTGTTGTGAGGTGGGTGTTGGTCTCTTCTTCCAGGTAATAAGTGAAAGGACAAGAGGAAATGGCCTCAAGTTGCAAAAGGGGAAGTTTAGATTGGACATTGGGAAAAAAAAATTCCCCAAAAGGATTGCCAAGCACTGGAGCAGACTGCCCAGGGAAGTGGTGGGAGTCACCATTCCTGGAGGTATTTAAAAAGACATGTAGATGTAGCACTCAGGGACATAGGAGACTTGGCAGTGTTAGGTTAGTGGTTGGACTTAAAAATCTTAAAGGTCTTTTCTAATCTAAATGATTCTTTATAAATGCCAGATTCATATATAAGTGTTAGAGTTTTCTTTCATTGCCTTGATGCTTAAGGTGGACTGTCAGAGCTATGACAGGTCATGCCACACAGATATGCAGCCATCTCTTGAGTTATCTATGGGATTAAATCCTCAAAAGCTTTGAGAATGTGGATTACAGCCTCTATTAGACTGTGCTGCACCAAAGCCAGCATTTTAGCTCACGTTTTCTTGGAGGAGAAAAAAAGGAAACAAATCAGAGGCTGGCTGTTGCATTTTGTTAAAGGTTAGGATATACAGAGTTGATACAAGTGCTCGTGTAATGCCAGTTCAAATTTTCACTCTGTTGAGCCTAATAGCAAGAGCAGGAGGATGTGAAAATTACTGGTTGGTCAGACAGCTTCTTATTTTTAACATGGTTACTACCTTTTCAGAGGACTATTGCTGTACCTGCTATATGGCTTTCCTTCAGTCCACTAAAATAATACACCTTGTAGATAGAGAGAAACCGTCTTTGTGTGTAGCATTTTATCTGTGTAGACACTGTTTGTGAAATATGACCTAGGAAACTACAGGCCAGAGAGCATCACCTCTGTCCCTGGAAAGGTAATGGAACAGCTCATCCTGGTGGTCCTGTCTAAGCAGATGAAGGAAAAGAAGGTTATCAGGAGTAGTCAGCATGTATTCACCAAGAAGAACTTTTGCTTGACTAATCTGATTGCCTTCTGTGATTGTGTATATGAAGGAAGAGCAGTGGATGTTGTGTACCTTGACTTCAACAAGGCTTTTGACACCATCTCTTATAGCATCCTCATAGATAAGCTCAGGAAGCATGGGTTAGATGAGTGGACAGTAAGATGGGTTGAGAACTGGCTAAACAATAAAGCTCAGAGGGTTATGATCAGTGGTGCAGAGGCCAGTTGGAGGCCTGTGTCTAGTGATGTTCCCCAGGGTCCAGCAGTAGGTCCAGTCTTGATCAACATATTCATCAATGGTCTGGATGAAGTGACATAGCATGTTCTCAGCAAGTTTGCTGATGATACAAAACTGGGAGGATTTGCTGACACACCAGAAGTCTGTGCTGCAATTCAGCAAAATCTGGACAGGCTGAAGAGTTGGGCAGAGAGAAACCTAATGAAATTCAACAAGAGCAGATGTAGAGTCCTACACCTGAGCAAGAATAATCCTATGCATCAGTACAGGTTAGGGGTTGACCTGATGGAAAGCAGTTCCATGGAGTCCTGGTGGATAATAAACTGACCATGAGAGAGCAATGTGCCAAAAGGGCTAGTGGTATCCTGGGGTGGATTAAGACTGTGACCAGCAGGTCAAGGGAGATTCTTCTGCCCCTCTACTCTCTCCTAGTGAGACCTCATCTGGAATATTGTACCCAGTTCTGGGCTCCTCATTTCTAGAGAGAAGGGGAACTACTGGAGAGAGTCCAAGAGAGGGCCATGAGGGTGATTAGGGGAATAGAACATCTCTTTTATGATGAGCAGCTGAGGGACCTGGGGCTGTTTAGCCTGGGGAAGAGAAGGCTGAGAGAGGAACTTGTCAATGTATGTAAATATTTAAAGGGTGGGGATAAAGAGGATGGGGCCAGTCTCTGTCCAGTAGTGCCCGATGATAAGACAATGGGTAGCAGCAACAAACTAGAACACAGGAGGTTTCACTTGAACTTAAGGAGAAAATTCTCTACTTTGAGGGAGACAAAGCACTAGAATAGGCTGTCCAGAAATGCTGTGCAGTCTCCTCCACTGGAGACTTTCAAACTCCATCTGGACACATTTCTGTGCAACCTGATCTAGGCAAGCCTGCATTAGCAGGGGGTTGGGCTAGATGATCTCCAGAGGTCCCTTCCAGCCCTTACCATTCTGTGATTCTGATTCAGTGATATACCTGAACACAACACTCATGAAAAGAACAGTAAAAGTCAACTGGATGAGACACTTTATCAGGATCTGATGAATCTACATGCTTCTGTGAGTCTATAAAATCAAAGTATGGTGTTGTAAGGTGTAAAACACTTTTTACATAGGGCTAGTTGTTATTATTTTGGTGTTTGCTGTATAGAAAATGTAACAACTTTTACTGAAGTACTTTCTTAGAGAGGATTTAAACCACCAGGGCTTTATCTTTTGAAATCGTTGATAATCCTCTGAGCACAGAAGCCAAGAAAAAATTGGGTTATGCTGTTGTGCATCAGTAGATCTAGTGTGGATCTTTCTGTTGTTACTGCCAGCAAGTTTAATATTGTTCGAATGAAACAACCATTGTAGCATATTTCATGGGATCATGTTTGTAACGCAAATATTTTCAAGGAGAGGGCTCATGCCAGTTCATCTTTTAACCTCCCATAGCAAAATCACCAGCAAATAATAAACCTTGTTTATCAACTGCTGGTATTTTTCTCAGTCTGCAGTGATGAAAATTAATCTCTAGTGTCTCTGCAGTGCATTTCCAATGAAGCAGCTATACTTGTATAGGTCGGTCCATTACTATGCAGGTATCCAAGCGTGGGTGCTGGAGGATGAAAGTCCCATCAGCTGAGAAGCAGTCCACGGTGCCATGTGGTGTAAACTAGAGGGCTTTCCACAGTTAGCTAATTCAGTGCTGGATCCTCTGACCTACACAGTATAGGAGGCATGCAGCAAGCAACACAACATAGGCAGGCACATGGCTTCAGGAGAGCCTGGGTGTCAGCAGTTCATCAGTCTCTTACCTATTAAAAAATGCAAACTCTTCTCTAGTTCTTTTTAGCTGTTTGTGTGCTTGGCAAGTTCAAGTTCTCCACAGTGCTTTCTTACCATTTTTAGCTATAACATATTCATTTGGCAAGACGTGATTAGGTAAGGCAAATCCTTACACTACAGAGTTGCTGACATAACAGATTGGCAGAAGAACTCCTGGTGCAAAGATCTTTGTAGGGCTGAGGTTCTGTGGTTCCAGGAAACATGTGTAATGCTTAGAGGCTTTTCCAGAGTAATTATGCTTGTACAAACAAAAATTAAAGGATTCTGTTGTGGATAGGCTCAAGGAGCAATATTTCTTCTAGAAATTTGAATTGACAAAAAACAAAGTTTACTGGTAACTCGCAGAGTGTGCCATGACTTTGGCTTTGCTTTTAATTTCTGGTGCTGGCTGTGGTTCTTTTTGAGCACTTGCTAAATATATGTCTTTAGAGTACTTCCTGGGCTGTACCTTGTGCTGTATCCATAATCAGATCTTGTTATGGTAAGATTATGTGGAAGGAGATACAAATTAGTGAACTAAATATTTAGGACCAAAAAAAATAAATAAATAAAACATCTTTTCACTGACTCATTTTGGTAAAGTTGCCAGAAGTTTATATCTGAGAGATTGCTATTTTCTTTGTACTTAACCCAGGAAAACTGTGATAAGTACTGTGGGCTACAGTTAGATTGCTCATTATTGACTTTTTAATGGAGTTCCCTGTAGTCTCTAGTGGAAGCCAACAAAAATAAACAGCAACAGAAAGCCTGTCCCTACTCGTTGTATAAACTCTAAAAGACCTCCTCCCTACCACAGCATACCTTGGGTAGTTCTGTTTCCTGTCTGGATACCAATGCAATACTAATGTTTGGGGTTTCAGTATTTTCTTAAAGGGAAAGTGTCTTTATTTTGTGTGAGTGTCCTGACAAGCATTGCTTCTATGACCTTTTGTAGACTGGGTGTCGTTAGCAATTTGAAAAACAGGCAGCATTAAAGAAAAGAGGTATGACCGACTCTGCTCCAGCATTATTTACTTTAACACTTTACCATATACTCTTTCTTCTTCAGGCATTTCCTATTCAAAACAGGAACGGGGACCACACCACTGTTCAGTACTGCAACGCCTGGGTACACAATGGCATCCGGCTCTGTTTATTCCCCTCCTACTCGGCCACTACCTAGGAACACTCTATCCAGAAGTGCTTTTAAATTCAAGAAGTCTTCGAAGTACTGTAGCTGGAAATGTACTGCACTCTGTGCTGTAGGGGTCTCAGTGCTGCTGGCAATACTGCTGTCCTACTTTATAGGTGAGTCCTATTTTCTGTGATTGTCACCATGAACAGGGATGTCTGGTGGATTGTGTATGGACTGTGGCATACTAACCTTTAAGTAGCAAAGGTTTTGGTAACAAGAAAAACCACAACAATGATTTAATGAAAAGTCCTAGTTGTTTAGACCAAGGAGAAAATTTGAATATTTTGCAAGCATTCTGCAGCATTTGAATTACAATTAAGTGATGTGGTATCTGTTTCTTATAGAAGTATATGCAAAAGACAGGCTGTAAAAATTCCATAATGCAAATATAATTTGCATCATATCCATGGAATTCTTCTCCTCTAGTTTTGCATGTAATATAACAAATACCGCATGTAGGAATGCCGACTATCACCCATTTCATCATTACATACACATGTGTTTGTGTTCAGAGGTAGAGGAAAAGTTTACAGGGAAAATAGTCATCCAAAAGGACAACATGCAGAGAAGATGGAGACTTCTTCCTCCATTGTGGGTTGTTTATATTTAATTATTTTTTTGTTCTCTCTGTTTGTTAAATTCCATTTTCCACTTTTTATTTTAGATGGCTTTCTTTATTTCTTTATCTCTTTAATTATTGAATTTCATAAATGTTTGCTATAAATATTGTATAATTTGAGTTTTAGGCAGCTAATGTTGGCAGTGCTTGTCTGAAAAAAATGTCATTGACTTCAGTAGGAGACTAAAACAGAAGGGAAGGGAGGCTGATTTTGTGCTTGTAACTTCTTCTGCACTTTGTCCAGATTACAGGTTATTTTTTTTAACCTCTGACTCTATAAATGGTTTTCAAAGACTTTCTTTTAACTGATTTAGTAATTAGAAGTTTGAGTTACCATAGCTATGGAAATATAAGATCTGGTTTTGGTATTGGTTTCACTCAGATTCAGAGACTTAAGAAGTCAGGAAGAGAAAATAGAAAGAGGAGAGTCAATCTCTCCTTCCCTCCTTTTTAAAATCAGTATAAATTAATAATAAAGCCTAGAAGGCCTTATGCTCCTTAAATCTTCATTGCCTTTGTTGAAACAGGCTTGCTACATTTCAATCCAAGGCACAGCATAAGCTGTATAAAGCCTTTGAAGTAGTTCTTACTGTGCTGAAGCTCCTGTGAACAACACAAGAAACTGGGTTGCTGAGTAGCTGGAGAAATTCCTCTCCACCCCAGCAAAGCAGAACCCCCTGAGAACCCTTTACACCCCAGCTACCAGCCCCAAAGCAAAGACATGGATGCTTGCCCACTGCTCCCCAGCCCCTTTCGTTTGTGGTGGTTTTGTGTGACTGTGCACAAATTTATGAAGGTGTGGTTTAGGGTTAAACTGTGACACTAGGCTGTTTGGTTGGTTGGGGTTTTTTTTAAGTGGTATTGAAATTTATAAAACACATTGATTGTGCTCAGTCTCCACAATATTGCCTCATAAGTCATCAGAAGCAAACACCTGCTACTAAATAAATAGACAAATATGAAAGATAGAATTCAGTATAAGTAGCACTGTTAAAAACTGGGGGAAACAGCCATACAGATAGTAAAATATTAAAAGCCTGATCCTGAGCTGAGCTCTATGCTTTGGTAGCCCTGAAGAGCCAGATTGCATATGAATCTGAGTGGCACAGGAAGGTAGCTGTACCAGATTATTTCTCCCACAGGCACATTAAGAAATGTAAGCATGTCTAATGTGCCTATTCCTGTATTCAGGAAAAAGAGCCAAGCTTTCCAGTGAGTGAGAGCTTTCAGATCCACACATCATTTATTCACATACCCTGTAAAATATATAACTGTACAACATTTCACAGGCACACACCAGCTCACATCCATACTGAAATAATGCACATGGGTCTTCCTCTGCCCGTAGTCAGAAGGGAGCTCTTTGCCTACTGGTGGTATTAGACATATTTCAGCTAGCTCAGCAATCTAAATGTACAATCCAGCACTCAGGGACACTCTCTAGAGAACTTCAGGTCCATAAAACCATGAATGGATTACACTCATTCATATACGTGGTTTTCCCATCTCCTCAGGTGTAATATCAGAAATACTCTCCATTTAATAGGCCATCTAAGTTGGTGGAAATCATTAATGTATGACTGAAACAGTCCTTCATCTTGATTAACTGTTTCATAGCACAGGTGTGAAAGGGAAATGACTGAGTAAGAACTAGGTCATAGAATAAAAAGATAGGGAGGACTGATATTGTGTGACCTCTAGCATCCCTCAATATGCTTTTCTAACACAGCAGTCCAGCTTGTCTGATGAGGTTTAAAGCAGCTGAGCTGGCATGTCACATTTTTAAAGCCGTTTTGAGACATGCTCTGTCTTCACAGAGAGACATTGCCCTTGCTGCAAAACATGCCAGTATAAATTGATAAGGAACATAGTGTGAATGATGTCCACTGTGTGACTGTGGCAGCTGCAAACTGAAGAACTAATAGGACCACTCACCTGGTGAACAGTGATGGAACCAGGCCCTTTTCGGAAAGGCAGACATTAATGTGTCATGCCCAGGCTTATTTTAGTTGCAGAGGATATGGGGTGGGGAGAGTGACTTCAGATCCCACTGCCTCCACTCATGTAACATAAGGCAGGAGAGACAGTTTGCTAGACTTCATGTCTGCCTTTGCAGAACTGCTCAGTCAATTACTGCTTTGTCAATTAGCCCAGCCAAAGCAAGGAGCTGCATCAAGAGTTTGGTCTGTCTTGCACTTCTTTTATCACTCTGACAGGAAAGACTCCTACATTTACAAAGTCTGCAAAGAGGAGTTGGGAGCAGAGGATGTCAGCATGGCTTGAGACCAGAATAAACACTGCACTGTAAGGCCATTTAACGCAGTCTTGGGGGTCACAAGGAATTGAAGATACTCTTTCAGTCTAAAGGAAGGAAAGCCCCACTCTCCAGCCTCCTCACATATTCATGGTTTTCTTGCACTGGAGATCTATCAAACATTTTGCAATGTACAAAGTGTTTTTTACCGTTCCCATCAATGACACTTGCTAATTTTTACAGAAAGTAGGAGTGAGTTGTGAAAAAAGTTTGGAGGCTTCATCTACTATTAAATTGTTGAGAAACAGGGAACTATGCAACAGAAATGTGCAAATGCTGAACCAAAAGGTGGTGCAGCAACGTACAAGGGGACTAGAATTAAAAAAAACAGCTCTATTGTGGAATACAGGATTCAAATAAAAGCTCACTGAAATAATGAGTTTAAAAGATGGGGAATAAGGCATAGAAACTGCTTCATTTGGGGATCAGGATTACACCAGAATTTCTGGAAGCTTCTCATGTGCTTAACTGCCACTCATAATCAGATTTGCAACCAAGGAAGAAAGCAACCAATTTTTTTCCCAACATTAACATTTTAGAATCATTTTCCCTGTTTGGAAGACTAGGAAGAACAGTGTTAAATTTAAGCCTTGAAAGAGTAAAAAAATAGTAGGTTGCCTTAGTCTGACCTCTTTCTGTATATGCAGTAATAGTTTTAACCATACCTTGTACAGGGAGTCTGTGTGAGAGCTAGAAATAAAGTTCAGCTTTCCAATACGAAAGACAAACCAGAACTTTGTCCTTTGTCTTGCTATGGCTTAGTGCCTCATTCAGCATCCATCATTTGCAGAGAACAAATTAAGGGAAAGCTTTGTAGGGCAACTCTTAGGTCAAATCAAAGTCTTGTGTATAACCTCCATCCTTCAGTGCTACCTTTTGGGATCTTCTCTGTCCATTCTTGGTTTTATTAAGAGAGGGGAGGTTTTTTGTTCTTGGTTTCTTTGTTCTTGTGGGTTTTTCCTGACAGAAAAATCCACTGTGCAATTAGAGGAAAAAAAGTCAGTCAAGGAGTTGTTTCTAATGTGCTGTTGCTTAGCACAGACTCTGACCCAGCTGTATATACGAACTTTTTGGTACTGTGATAGTTATTTGTTCTTTAGTGTGGATTCAATAACTAGATTATATTAATGACAATTTAGGGCTTCTAGAGCCTCTCTCCTGCAGGAATTACTCTAGCATTTGATTCTCCATTGCCAATGACACTATCTTGGCATTATCTAAGTAAATACAAGAAGTTAATGCCCTTTTCACTGTGCATAGAACCAAAGAGGCAAGCAGTTTTCCTCAATCATTGCTGGCAATTCACAATACCAGATTCAGTCAACTAAGCTTGAAGAGTTGCACACTGAAAGACTGCATGCATCTGTGATGAACATCATCTTACGTTTACTAAGTAAGGTCTCTACGAACATAAAACATTCTTTGAATACAGTGAGACTTGACCTATTCAGTCAGGCTTCTACTGTCCCAACTTCTTCAGAACAATCAGTCATACTTCCAAGTCTGCTGAGTGTTTCACCCTCTGTGTACCTTAGGACTGATTATTTTGTTAGCCTTAGCTCTGGAGACAGTGGTCAGGAAAAGGACATACACCAGCCAACTAGTCTTTGAAATAAAGCAAATATTTAAATATCAGTGATAACAGGGGAAAAGGGGGAGGGAAAGGAATTTTATTTAATTAAAAAGGACACAGGACTATTTTTATCACTGCTGCTTGCCGTGAACACTTAAGCAAATCCATTTTGGACAGAAAACAATACTAATATTTAGACTTAACAATTGAAAGGTCTTCTGGAAAAACATATATATTAGTTTATATTTCATTCTGGGGAAAAAAAAAAAATAGAAAAACTGTTGTTTGCTATGACACAGAGATGACCATACAGTCATAACACAAATTGCAAATGAAGTGTGAACAGAAAAGAAGTGCCAGACATGAAAGCCATGCTTGTGAATTACAGATGATTCATATTTTCCACACTTGCAGAAAAAGTAGATACATTGTGCTTTTTTTATTGTACTGTGCAGTCATGGGTTTTGTCCATCTGAAAATGTTACTGTCTTATCATCATCTCAAGATAAGTAAGCTGAAAATGTCTGTGCTAATAGATTTCCAATAATGAACAACTATCTTCAGAATTGTCTCAAATCGATTAAGAGTAACAACAGAGCAACTTAAGAGGTTTTAAGGTAGGGAGAGAAGATGATGATGGCCAAGAAAACTAGCAAACAAGTTTCATCGTTACAGGAGACTGACACAGAAGGATGCAGGGTGTGAAAATTACAGCTGAGGGTCAATTAACTCTCCTGCAGGTGAGTTTTAAGTAATCCTTAAAAATTAGAAAATTGCCTGTTTCTGCAGACTGAGGTTAACTTTCCACATCTCCAATGCTATTTCCAAGTTTGCTGTCTGTGGTTCCCCAGTATTGTTCAGGATTTTGTGTAGCAGCTGCTGGCATTCACATCCATTCCTAAATTGTGGAGGACCAGATGCCTTTCCTGTTGGGCTTGGTGGCAGAAATCATAGAACGACAGAATCATTATCCCCAGAACTAATAGACTTACAGCCATGACAATTAGAGAACTGAATTTTTGTGATTAAAACAATGGCTAAATATACCTCTAATCAAAAGGAATCTATTTTACTTCATCAATAAAGAACAATATAATATTTCTTTTTGATTGCAATGCCAAGTTAACATTCTTCTGCTGTTTGTAAAGCTCAATTACTGCCAGGAATGAGGAAAACAACTTAACTAATAATGCCATTTAAATGGAATTTTTATTGCCGTACCCAGCATAGGTGTCATAATTAACAGACATGAGGGAAAATACAGTTTAGTTGCCATTAATCACCTTTACCTTCATGATGTGTTTATAGAAACAGTTTTTCTTTATGACTAGCATTTAATTTTGAGTATGGTAATGTTATTGTTGCCGAGAATTTCATCAAGAACTTAGGTTCTCCACGTCTGTCCCATTTCCTACTTGGTACTGGGACCTTAGCTATGGCTGGAGCTTCACTGATGTGTGTGTGTGTTGGAAATTTTGCAATTTGTAAGGTTTATGCTCACAACCCTTTTCTCTTTCCATCAAATTAGGGGCATAGAGGTAGACTAATATATTTAAACAACTATTTAAAAAAAAAAAAAAGTAATATTTTGTCTTTTCTCTTGCCCTCTTGTCTTGATTTGAAGAAAGGGCTCTGAGATTTTGCAGTTTACCAAGTATATGAGTCACACTGTATTCAAACTACCATCCCAAAATCTAAAGCAGGGAAGTCTCTCTTCTGTGAACATTTCTGACAAAGCATATCATCTATATAAGCGTGGTTTATTAGTATTGTCTGATTGCACCAAGCACTTAGGAGAACCACATCAGTATCTTGTGTTCTTGCCCAGTGTGTGTCTGTATCTGGAGCTGTGAAGGAAGGCAGTGTCTCCATCACTGCAGAGAGTATATCACTCCTTGCAAGGTCATAGGCAACTTCTCTTTTTAACAATCCATGGGGCTTTTAAGGTTGGTCTCTTCTCCCAGGCAGCCGGCACCAGAACAATAGGACACAGTCTCAAGCTGCGCCAGGGGAAGTTTAGGCTCGAGGTGAGGAGACAGTTCTTCACTGAGAGAGTCATTAGCCACTGGAATGTGCTGCCCAGGGAGATGGTGGAGTCACCGCCCCTGGAGGTGTTCAAGAGGGGATTGGACATGGCACTTGGTGCCCTGGTTTAGTCATGAGGCCTGTGGTGACAGGTTGGACTTGATGATCTTTGAGGTCTCTTCCAACCTTGGTGATTCTGTGATTCTGTGAAAACACTGGGGGTGTCTGGTGCATTTGGAAGCAGCAGCAGTGTTTCCTGTTATCCTTTCTTTTCCCAAATTAAAGGTTTCTTATATGAGTTCAGACTTGGGGGGTGTTAGAAGTGGCTGTCTCTCAAAGTAAGACGCTGTGTATTTGCTACACAGTGGTGTCTTGTTCTGCCCATAATGGAAATTTTCAGATCTTGTCCAGCTCCAAATGTCATGGGCAACCAAAAGCTGACTTCCTCTGATGGCAACACTGTGTATAGGGCTCTTCCTCTCCAGCATGTGTTGGCTCTGCTCTGTGTCTGTCAAAATATACTTACCTGTTAGCTTAGCCATCAGCTCCATATGGCTTTTCTCTGACAGAAGAGCAGGTATATGGCCTACCCACAAGGCAGGACCAAAGGGTATATATTCTCTTCTTTTGGGCCTTCAGTGTGTGGTCATATGCCTGGTGAATGCACTGCAACGCAATTATTTAGCAGACAGAAACCCCCTCCTGATATTTGTAAAGAATTTTAGCATCCTGAAGGAACCTTAGTAAAGTCCTCAAAGTCTAAAGTCTATTTCAGTACTTCATAATCTTTAAAACCAGAACTATAAAAGCCAGGTAATTGATATTTGTAGGCCATGCCATACTAACAGCAGTTCAGGCAACTCCTTTCAGTCATTTCTCACCGTACTTAATAAATGACAGTACTCAGATATGTGGCTGTCCATACTGGCTTTATGCTTTAACATGAAGCTTAATATTACAGCTAGTGCTGCAATGATTTTCTGCATTGTGGAGATTTCAGTTCTGCCTAGCATGAGATAGCGCATTTTTTTCCTTAGTATCCCATAGCTATGACTTTTAGATATCTCTATGAGTTTCATATAATGTTTACAGCATTGCTGATGAGCATATTGTGCCTCTTTAGTGTGGAAATCCTTTGTAAACTATAAGGTAAATTCATGTTTGCCACATTCCTTCTTTCAAAGCTTGAAGGCAGAATGATTAGTCACAAAATGAAGTTGTTATGCCTCACCCCTTTACTGGGCTTACCATTTTTAACATCTTTCCTTGAAATAGTACAAAATATAAACATGTTGAACATCAAGCATGAACACTAAAAATACTTTCTTGTTCCTTGCAAGAGTACCATTACATTTTTAAGCAAAGATGTGTTTACTGTGTTTCAGACTAAGTGCAAAGCATAATATAGTGTTTACTATTTCAAGAATTCACTGAATTAATATTTGATTTGTGTTGTGGATGTCAAATGCTATTATTGTTAGTGACACTTGAGAGGAAATGCTCATTGAGAAAGATGATCCGCATACAGAAGGGTGTATGAACATGTAATTTTCAGTCAGGAGGTTAAAAGAGACTTGACAAGATTTCAGGGGATCAGAAAAGGTCATCTGTCAAGGGACATACCCACCTCAGCTCCAAAATAGGCTTGGATTTGAATTAGGATTTATCACAAGGTTTTGGGGAGTATTCCTTTAACCATTCCAATTTTGCCCAGGGGAGCAAATTGAAACTCAGTAATCCTGGTGATGTAGCAGGTGGAGTAATGAACTGCAAAGTGACACCATGTCATTGTCCAGAGGACACACAGTGTGTGATTCCCTCATCATACTGTGATGCAATGTGATGTTTTATCAAAATCTGGATGGTATTTTCAGGAATACTGAATTCTCTTGCAAGCATTTTAAGTAGAGCTGTGAACCCTTCTGCACTTCCCCTATAATCTTCTGGCTGACTTCCCAATAGTAGCAGTTTTTCAGTCCAATGAGAAACTAAGTTAAATTGCACCAGCTACTTTGTTTTTTATAAATAGCAAGCTCAGAGTTACTTCATCAGTTCAGGTAAACATCTAGTATATTTTAATAATGTCTAAGCATATGTAATATTTTAAATGTATGCTTATCTTTAAGAGGTTTCGCAAAGCAGAGAGGAAATTACTTAGGTGATTACTCAAGATGTTGTGGACATCAAATTGCAGTCTTCACATCTTCACTGGTAGTTTACATGAATTTCTAACTCATGTCTGTGAAGAAGCCTGCCCTTAGAGATGGGTTGTCTTCTGTGATAAGTGAATTATAATACATACATTAAAACTGGTAGTTTTGTGCATAAGTTACATCTTTTATAGGTTACAGCTTCACTGTAAATTGCAATCTTTTCTTCAGTCTTTTTTAGGAAGGGTGCCCAGGTGGCCAAGAAGGCCAATGGCATCCTGGCCTGTATCAGGAACAGTGTGGCCAGCAGGAGCAGGGAGGTCATTCTCCCACTGAACTCAGCACTGGTTAGGCCACACCTTGAGTACTGTGTCCAGTTCTGGGCCCCTCAGTTTAAGAAAGATGTTGAGTTGATGGAACGTGTCCAGAGAAGGGCAACAAAGCTGGTGAGGGGTTTGGAACACAAGCCCTATGAGGAGAGGCTGAGGGAGCTGGGGTTGCTTAGCCTGGAGAAGAGGAGGCTCAGGGGAGACCTTATTGCTGTCAACAACTACCTGAAGGGAGGTTGTAGCCAGGTGGGGGCTGGTCTCTTCTCCCAGGCAACCAGTACCAGAAGAAGAGGACACAGTCTCAGGCTGTGCCAGGGGAGGTTTAGGCTGGATGTTAGGAAGAAATTCTTCATAGAGAGAGTGATTGCCCATTGGAATGGGCTGCCCAGGGAGGTGGTGGAGTCGCCATGACTGGAGGTGTTTAGCAGGAGGCTGGATGGGGTCCTTGGTGCCATGGTTTAGTTGATTAGATAACGTCGGATGATAGATTGGACATGATGATCTCTAAGGTCTCTTCCAACCTGGCCTATTCCATTCCATTCCATTCCATTCTGTAACTGCATGGTCTTTTAGGAATTCTTTCAAAAATTCATGCTGTTAAAAATGCCCAATTTTGGTAAATCTCTCCATGCACAAATGCTTTAGAATAAAAAGGTCAAGTACATGTATCCATACTTGCTTTGAGCAATATCCTTTGATGTTACATTTATAACTGAGATTGGGAGAACACATGGGTTTTATATAGGTGTAATTACTCCACTGCAGTGATTAATTATGGATGAAAGTTATGTGTCCTCTCAAGTAGACAGGATTTTTTGAATGAGATCCTTTCCTTTTGTATTGATGCTGTTTCAGACAACTTCATTCACAAAACCAAACCAAACAAAAAAGCTGTCTCTTAGGAATCATCATCTATAACAGCATTGGTAGTATTATAATTCAGGAAAAGCAAATGTGCTACAACTGTTTGGATGATGCTTAGTTTGCTTAGTTTTCCTCAATAATAAACCAAACAAAACCATAATGGGTTTGCCAAAGTTTGATGAAACAGAATCAGGCAAAAGCATCTCTTTCAGTAGTTCTATAGAGGGAGTAATATAGGAAGGAGTTAAGAGTTGTAAGTGAATATCAGCCATTTGGAAAACTAGCTAACCTGAGAAACCTTTAAAGAAAGAGGCATGCTTCCTGTGATCTACATTACCATTACTATGGTACAGAAAGAGTATTTCAACAATACTCACTGAAAACTCTAAAACAACAGCCAGCTGCATAGAATTAACATCCTTTGCTAACCACTGATTTACCTGAGTTTTACAAGGTGTAACACAGTAAGTGGGTACAAAGTTTAGACTTAACTGTTGTTTCATCTTCTCTTTTATCTATGAACTGCCAAGTTTCACACTAGTTTTTACTAAGGGATTTTTACTGGATGGTGGGTCTTCATTTGACTTGCTCCAAAACTTCTAACACTGCCAAGGAGTACTTCTTTATGTTTTCAACTTAATTGCCAGTTTTTTGGTCCCCAGAAGTTTCTTTTCTCTCTCCTGTCAGTAATCTCAGGTAGAGGTAATGAAACTGAGATATCCATGTTTGAAAAGGAAAAATACAATTCTGGAACCAAAAGAAGAGGATAGTTCTATAATACCTCCTTATTACTGATAATGGTATCTAATGCAGTAAAAGGAGTGGTTGGGTTTCTCCATCGATTTTATAAGCAAATCCTACTTTACAGCTAAGACTGTCTGTTCTTAATACCATGGTTCAGTGTCACAGGTGATTTTGTTTTAAGGGAAGGGGAAATCAGTATAAAACTGTATTCCTGACTTGTTTTTTCCCCAAGGAATTTTGAGGTGCTTTTCCCAAAAGTACAAAATAACTTGCAAGCCACAAATCACTGGCTTTACAAACAGTTAATGGTAAGGTTGTATCTGTGTAATAAATTGCTTTCATAAATCATATATAATACATTTTTTTCTTCTGTTTGCTTTTTATTAGTAGTATTTTTCATGGATCTACCTATCTTTGCTCACATGAATAGTTTCATAAAAGCCGTCTTTCACTTTAGTGAGGCTTTTGGAAGAATACAGTGTGTTATTCCAATGCAAATAAAATGCATTAGTGACTAATAAAGGATGATCCATCAAGTAGGCAGTCTCTGGCCCAGACACACAGCTGCTCAGGCAGTTGTGATTCTTGTTGATGTAGTGAAGAGCAATGTCCCTGTAAGGAACTGTACTAGAACAGAGAGTGGTGGAGATATTTCAGCAGAGGGATGACTGCAATCACTGAGCTGACTTAAATCTTGTTTCACTGAACCAAGCATTTGCACAGGATTGTTTACTTATATTGATAGCTAATGGCTTGCCAGATTATACTGGAGGTGTTGAGGTAAGGTAGAGTTGTGTAAAAAGGCTTCTGATAGTGAACTCAGTGTGTCTGTTCTGTTTTTAAATATAGCTTTAAGTGGAAATTCAGTGGTTTTGCAAGCTGATCTGCATGTAGTAGTTGGTTTATGCACCTATGTAAGTGCACCATTGAGGTAGATGAGTAGCAATTATTATGGACAGCTCAAAATCACCACAAAGAAGTTTTGTAAAGAGGTTATAAGTTGTTTTGGCTTGGCCTCAATCACATACCTTTGATCTACAAGTGGACCACTGTAATCATGATATCATGAAGACTAAGAAACAGCAAAGGATTAGAAAACCTATATATTGACTTGCACATTCAATCAACTTGCATATGATCTCAGCAGGAAATTCAAAACAAAAGCTAATTTATGGAAAAATATGTAGTTCTAATCACAGTTTAGCTCTGTGGGGTTCCAAATAATGCACTGCAATCTCTACATGCAGATGCTTTCATCTTACATTCCAAATTTGGTGACATTCCAAAAGTTTTTATCAGACCTTATTATCATCTTTTATTAAAGCTTATTACATTTCTCCTTATTGCATGTTGGCTGTAATATTCTGTCATTCTTAATATGGAATAAAAAAACCTTTGATCTTTTTTAGCCAGTCATGAGATGGAAGTATGCAACACAAGTCTTCACTATGCTATAAAGTCCCAGCTCAGTGTGTCCTTTGAACATCACATTAATTGTTCCCTATTTCTTTTTCCTTTGGTTCTTAAATCTTTTCATCAGACTGCACTTCTTTATTTCATCAATATGCAAATAAGTTACACGCGACCATATAGTGAAATTTCATCATTACATTCCTCAAGAGAACTAGGCGGGGCAGTTGCTGGGTTTGGGGTTTGAGGGAGTTCTTGAAATAAATGCAGTATTTGAACTACAAAAATGGTTGGACTTGTTCACTGATACTCTTGCTTAAGAAAGACATTGCCGTTGAATTTTGAGATGTTACATCAAGCGTTCGTTTTCTTAACGCTCCTGTTTTAAGAGAGGTGCGACCTGAAGGATTTTGCCCTGAGCAAGGCTTCTGTTGGAGTTGTGGAAAGAAAATAAAATAACTAGCACAAACCTGAGCCTCAGCTGTTTTCCAGAAAGCAGGCTTAAGGGAAGAAAGGGAAGGAGTTAAATATTGAGAAGGAAGAGAGCAAAGAAATGCCTGAAGGAATGCAGAGAAATAATTATCCTGCAGTCTTAACCCAGTCTTGAAAAGCATAAATTAAGGGAAATTTTTTTCCTGCCTGACAATACTTGACAACAAAATAATTGATTATGACTTTATTTGATAGAAACTCAAAATTTATGGGATGTTTTTCAGGCCTGTGTACAAACTAAAAGAAACAAAACAGCCCTCATCTCAAAGGAGTCAGCAATCTAATATGCACTTCCCCATAATTTCTCTATCTGTAATGATTTTTCACCATCTCATTAACTATGAACAACATTAACTGAGGGGGGAAAATAAAAAGCTATGTACAGGAGAAAGTCCTGAGTGTTGCTAAAGACAATTTAGATAATACTGAAGACTCTTAGATAATGGGTAATGCTGGATGATCATCAGACTAAGTGAGCAAATCTGAAACAAAACATAATAGGTAGCTCTTTTAAGTAAGAGTCTACTGAATAATGATCTTTGTCTCTGTTTTGAAAAATCTGGATTCTCCCTTAAGCTTTGTGCCTCACTTAATACTGTTCCTTAAGCTTTGTGCCTCACTTAATACTGTTGACAGAATAAGACCATCATCTTATAAAAATCCATGGCTTGACAACTGAAATGAGACACGTAGCCGTGCAAGTTTTCCGAGAATAAACATTCCATTTTGGGGTAACTGTGGTAAAAATAGTTACACTGAGACTACCACACATCTGTCTTAATTTAAAATGGCATGTAGCCATGTTTTATTAGTGGTCAAAGAGAGTAACTTCATCCATAGTGGGTAGCTGATATATCTTTGCTATATTTTTTTTTTTCTAGGCATTCTTTGTGATATGTTTTGCAAATTCTTTGTTAAAAGGTTCCGAGAGAAAATGAGAAATAGGGTATAAAGGCTAGGTTTTTTGCAGGTGAAACAGTAAAATCAATGGACTCATTCAACAGTTCAGGATAAAAGGAGACCACACTTTTTCAGTTCCCCTGTTGATCTTCATAGGTATCACTAAGTTTTTCATATAATGATCTATTGAAACGTTTTACATTCAGAGTATAAGTTCAGAAACTTCTATGTGATGCTCTTGGTGGCTGACCTTTTGAGGATGCTCAAAATCATGTATCTTCAAGTAATTTTCAATTTAGAAATGACAGGGTTTCTGTTGAGAAACAACAGTACTAAATAAAGAACTTGTCTTTAAAACTTTTCATTCACTTTATTTAAAATTTTAATTAAATATTTTTAATTCACTGTTTGATCTGCAGCAAAATCAAAGGCATCCCATTATCTTAGAAAAAAGCAAGTGAATGCAAATCAGTGACAGCTGATTTGCACATGTCCTAGTCCACTCCAGGTCCTTCAGAATAAAATAGGTTTACATTCTAATTATAGCTGCAAGAAAAATATATGGGAGATAATTTAAAAAACCACTTCAGTGTTCAAATATTTCATTTGAAAATGTCTTGCCAACAGGGAGATAAACTAGAAGATAATCCTTCAGCAAGATTGAGCAATAATGGCAATTTGCTTAGTTTAAATCTTAATCTTTTTTGCATTGCTTTAAACGTAAGTTATATTCACTTTGCCTTAAGTACAAGTGTGCATATTTATATTATTCTGTTAATTCTAGGGAGGCAATTTTGTAAATTGTGGTTTGTGCACCAGCAGCCAGGAGCACACAGGAGTTTGGTATCTTATCAGGAAGCTCATCTTCAGGTCCAGCTTTATGAGTAACAAGCCTTGATTATCATACTTTGTAAAACACGTGGGAGAAAGGAATGAGGTCACTGACATCATTCAGTTTATCTTGCCTGCTTTTCCCACAGTGTGAAGTTCTTTATGTTCACAGAACATAAGCCATAGCCTTATCTCCAGAAGTTTTGGGGAGATGCTTACTCCATGCAGGTAGACGGCATGTTTTCTTTCTGCTGTCTGGTGCTAATTTTTCATCTGTTGTTATTCTAATAAGGGCTGAAGAAACATTGGAAATCTATTTCTCAATTCAGGTAAATCTGTTTCTGCTTCTTTCTACTCAAAAGAATCCCATTGTTTGTGAATTCTCATTCTCCTGAAACACACTGTCACCTTTATAATTCCTTCATTGGGAAAAACCAAGATTACCAAATTCGGAATGGAAGGTGTTGAATTACTAGTACTTCTGACCAGTACTGCATACTCAAACTTGAGTTATCTCTCCAGTTACTGTAGGGCTACTTCTGTGAATAAAGCCTCTGGTTGTATGCATATAGTTTTGTTGGTACACCCTTATTATCTGCATCTTCAATGCTTTCACTTCCAAGCTCATAGGGTGTTTGCTGTGCCATCTGTTTTTTCATGCGAGCCTATTTGTCACATACAGTACTTTTAAAAATGATGTGATTAATTGTGGTGAGTTGCAGTATAAACGTCCTTGAATTTTGACCAGAACAACAACTAACCTCTCTGGTTTTTGCTACATGTTGCTACTCTTTCCTACAAAGGGGGTGGGAAATTCTTTCTGATAGCACTGTATGTATATTCACATCTGTGTCCAAACTTTGCTTTCTCCTTAGAGCTACATCCTGGATAGTGGAGGATGCTAACACCTATCCTAATTTCTGTATCAACTATCTGTCCCTGTCTTCTTAACAGTCAAATGTGTGAGGAGAAACAAAAATCCCAACAAGCCCGTTTTTTGCTAAATGGAGAAACAGCTTTGTAAATTGGTTTTCAGTTCTTTCTGTGCCTCATAACTTTGGCAGAGAAGAACTTTGAGCAAGTGAGCAAGGCCGCAGAGGGAAAGTACTCCCCAGTTGAATGCAGCAAGTATTTTTCAGCTCTCACTCTGCTACCACCTACTAATAAAGGGACTGATTTCATTTTGGCTTGTTGAAGAAAGTCTCAAGGAGTGTTTTGGAGTGATAACACAGTGTGTTTGCTGAGGAACAAGTTCCTTGTAGAGAGAATGCATGAAGCAATGCAACACTAGCTGGCAACATTAAAGAATGAAATGGCCTAATAGCAGCAAATTCTACCTGAAACAGATTATTGTAAAATGCTTTACATAGTGTAAACTTGTTATATTTTTCAAGCATTTGCTGTGAAATGTATTCTTAGTTGCTACTTTAATTATTGAGTGGGAATTAAGGCTTTGTAGACTGATTACAAACCAAAATAACTAGAGCTCAATTACAGAGTGAAAGTTAAGATCAGCCAAGCTTGAAAAAGCCGTTTAAGGTAGTACAGAAACCCTTCAGTGAACTGCAGTGACAGATGGTAAGATTACCTGATAGTCAGTAACAAATGATGGCATTTTTGTGTTAAGATCAATCACACTGTAAGTATAAAATGCACTTCTGGAATCTGAGCTCTGAATCTTTTGAATATCCCAGTCTATTTGGCATGTTATTGCAGAAATATTAAGGGGAGTAGGGAGAGGGTTGAAAATGCCCCCAAATGTTAGTTTAGTTAGTGCTCGTATGTTTGAGAATTGTTCTGGAGAATTCAGCCAGTATCTACCAGCACCATGCAGACATTAATGCTGTGCTCATCTCAAGAGCAGCTCAGGTCCTCGAGGACTTTTATCCTCGCTGATTCCTCTGCTTCCCACTTCATTAGAGAGAATAGAGTCCTCACCATTAAAACTATCACCACAGTGTAAAGATTGCCCATAATGTTGATATTTGGCCCAGCTGCTCTACAAATACCACCTGAATCAGCTCTGTCAGCCCTAACGTAAAAGACTATCATAACCCCAGCAACAGAAGTTCTCTTGGTAGCTAGAGATTACTTTTCAAAATAGAGATAGGAACTGAAAGAGCAGAAAAGGGAGAGGATAACAGTATTATTTTTCTTCTTAAGAAGTCATTCTATTCCACAATGGAAGTAATCATCCCAATCTTGATACACATAAAAGGAGTTTTTTGTTAGGGTTTTGGGACACAATTAGAATTGTGACAATCTATCTTTTCTTCCATCTCCTGCAGGTTCACTCATGTTTGCTGCTGTGGGTTATTTGAATTGAGTTGTTGTGGTCTGTGACAACTGTCACCAACTGCATCCTTTCTGGTCAGAGTCATCTGGCATTCTGAGAAGGCCTTGCTGCCATCAAAGATATGCTGGCATTGAACTTTGTGCCAGTGGTAGTACAATTACAGATTTGGCAGATTCAGAACTAGTTAGTCTAGGAAGGGTCTTTTGTCTTCATTTTCATTGTCTTGACACCAACTGAATGCCACATTGAGTGGAAATAAACCAGACCTGACAGGCAATATCTAGTCCAGAAATCAAGAAACTGCTTTACACTAGATATGGGAATAAAATAGCAGCTGAGAATAGATAAACTTATTTTGTTTTTATATGTTTTTGCTTTAATTTTGCTTCATATATAAAATTCTTTATAGAAAGAAGTAAACCTACTCTTTCTCTGAAATAGAGAAGAGGATTGAACTCTTACAGACCCATCCTAAAGGTGGAAGAAAGTATTCATCTTTTTCTAGATCTGAGGAAATCAAGCATATACACCACTGCAGTCTGCCTTCACCATTCTCCCTCTGGAAACTCAGAACTAGTTCATAACAGTTAACTTGAAGGTCTCAGATCTCCTACTGAGGTGTGTGCACAGTGTGCAGTAACTAGTACCAGCTGCTGCTTATCAGACTCATGGGAGCCATCAAGAATTTTTGCAGGGGCCTTGCTGTCCATAGAGCACTGACGAGGGCTTAAAGTTTGCTTTCATATAGATGGCTGGCTGAGGAAAAACAGTCTGAACAAAATAGTGCCTGAATTTGTCCTAATCAGTCAATTTACCCATGTTCTTAAAGTCACACATTTCTAAAGAAATGGTGCATTGTATTTTGATCTTGTGTTAACAAGCCTAATTCTTTCATGTTGTTCTCATATGAAAAGGAGAATTCTCTGAATTCCATAGTGCTGTCCAAGGGAGATTTCATAGTTGAATTATTTAGCGAATTAGTATTATGCCGTGAAGTGTGGGTTGTCATTGGAGTTGTCAACCAACATTTTTGTCCTACTTCAAAAATATTCTTGATATTCTGTGAAACAGCTGCTTGTATCCATCTGTCCATTTTTATTAGACATTGTATATCAAACTTGGAGCTAGTTCAGTGTCAGAGTTAAGAGTACAATAGTATTTTTGAGAGGTACAACTATTACTCACCATCTTTGACCATGAACATTATAGTGGGACTCATATCAGTGCAAACACCGAAAAGAAAAAAAAAAACAACCTGGTAATTTTCACTTACCTTGTAGCAACAATGGTTCTTTGAGATGTCCTTGCCTTTTAACATGTCAAATTCTTGCTATTTTGAATTATGAGGGAATGACTGGAAGGTCAAATCAGAGCTTCCCCTTCTAATCCCTCAGTGGAGCATGAAGAGGTACCGGGCATTTACATAGCACCAGCAGACAGAGCTGTTCATGATGTTCTAAGCTCATGTGTTTGGAAGGGATGCACTTCTAGAGTTACAAAGGGAATATCAGGGGTTTTTTGGTTTTTTTCCTCCTGAAGAGTATTAAAAGACATAAGAAGCTAGCAAAACTAGGAGAGGTGATTTAGTCCTCCAAACTGAAGACAAGAAATACATTGGGTTTCAATCATGAAATAGTAAGCTATTTGCAGTCTTTTCATTTCTGCCAGAGTTTGACCCTAGGGATTTTGACGACATATGCTAAAGTAGGTACAATCACCAGGTCATTAATACATAAATAACAATTTCAGCTGAGGTAGAGCCAAAATAATAATGGCCAATTCTAGCGGTGTGCCAAAAATGGTGGTGGTCAGATTTATGGCATAACAAGAGATGGCAGGGAGAAGAAATACAGTTACAGGGTCAAGGAACATTCTACATTATCAGGTTTTAACAGATAATTTGAGGTCTGAGAATGAAGAACATTAGTAGAGTCAGAAACTTGGAGCAAAGAGATAGGTCATCTGTAGTGAGCATTTCAGTCTTTGAAGCATTCAGTCATAGGTCTCTGGTTGCATTCTGCTTTGTTTTGTTGAAGGTAAGGGAGAGGGTTTAAGGCAAAGACCTGGCAGAAAGGATCTTAATTCTGCAGTGTTTGCTGTCTGCCTGACAAAATTTCCACTGATGTCTGTTCGTCTGAAGTAAGGGATGCCATGGTCAATACAGAGAGGTTGAAAGATCAGAGATGAAACCAAACAGGGATTAATAACAGTTTGTTATTCGTGTGGAAAGAATGACTACATTAATAACATTGGCTGCTGTTTCAGTGATCTGTTTCAGAGAGAGAAGGAGCAGAAGCAACAAGATACAGTGAATTGTCTTATTTATACTTTGCACTAATAGTTCAAATATATTATTTCAGATTTTTTTTCCAGTGTATTTGTATTCCCAGGTAGCACTGAAAAACTATTTTAGCTTTGAAGGTAACTGCTGTTATTGAATGGGCAAAGCCATGTTATACCAAACACAAATTAGAGTAATTACAATAAAATTAATGTTGGTATTGCAGAGTCATTGGCAGAGAAGGAATTACACTTCAAATAGCGAGAAATGCATGTGTTGTGTGTGTCACAATGTAACATTAAAGTGGTTTATTTGTTTTTTTCCAGTTTTTGGTCAGAGTTCAGACAGGAGCTTCATTCATTAATCCCTGATGATATCAGGGTTCCTTAATCAGTTCCTCCTGACACCATGGAAGATTGACTCTGTCTTTCATAAACAGTTTAGCTAATTTTTTCAATGTGGTATCACCTTTCTGATAAACATGGTGGTGGGGAATTAAGTATTTCAGATGCATTAACATTATCAGAGCAAAGTGCTTCATTGTCTCCAGCTCTGTTAATGGTCTTGTTCTGTAGACTAGCACAAGGAATTGGCAGGTAACTGGAGTTTGCACGGTCTTGGTGACAGCATGCAAAGGAGCATTCACATTTTAGGTTAGCTCTGCAACACCCACAGCACCCTCCTCCTTCTCCTCTTCCATTGTTTCCTTTCCCTTTCTGGCTAACAGAACAGAGCTATCTGCTGCTGAAATAAGTTATTTTAGTAGGTCATTTAGGAGCTCGCTTAAATGATTTGTCTCTTTGGAAGGATCAGAAATGAAAAAAAAAAGGGGGGGAAGCACATAATTACTGCCTATCCTTTTGAACATCGATCTGGGACCAGTGAAAGACTCAAAATGAGACTGGTGAGCTTTCTGTCAACTGTGTTCACCGAAAGCACTGTATCATTAAAGGACAGTGGTAGTAATTGCTTAGTGCCATTGCTAAGTTGAACTATTAGTCTGTCAATGCTTGTTCCTGTAATTTAATTTTTCAATGTATGAATTGCTGTTCTGCTATGAAGCATGGAAAGCCATTACTTACGTGATTTGTCATTGTGGTTAAGAACATCAAATAACCTGTATCCTTTACCACCAGCAATGCATCTGTTTGGCCTCAACTGGCAGTTGCAGCAAACTGAAAATGATACATTTGAGAATGGAAAAGTGAATTCTGATACTGTGCCAACACATCCTGTAACAGTACCTGCTGGAGAAAATGGTAAGTGAAACAGGCACCAATTTTTCTCCTTTCAGAGCATTTTCTTTCTTTGTGTCTTGTTTGCATTGCCAGACATAGGCACTTTTCCTTCAAAACTGTATATTTAATGGAAGTACAGAGCATTTGCAAGTAATAGCAACTTAAATATGTATGATGCATAGATACTGAACAGGAGCTGTGTTTCAATTGAAAAGAGCATACCAATCCTCCTACCTAGCATGTGAAGAAAGTGATGGATTGTGGGCAATAATGTCAATCTTACTAGGAAAGCTAGCTGTCAACCAGAATTCCTCATGAGAATTTTATGTGTAATGCTTGATGAAGATAGAAAAGATAACATATCCAGAGAAGTGGAACTTCGGAGGTAGCAGTATAGTGCTGAGATTGGGTTGGGTCATCCTGCCCAAGGGACTGGGGCACCTGGAGTCCCGTGTTGCAGAAATGGTCATAACAAAACTAGGGAGCCTAAGGTGACCAGACACACTATTTCATAAAAAAGACCTGATACCATGATTCAATCTTTGGGTGTCCCAGCAAGCTCTGAACAGTTTTCAGACAAAAGCCCCATCTCTGAAAAGGGGACATAACCTCTTTCTATGAAGAGCTGGCACCAGAAAGGAACTTGAGGGAGGTTTTGTGTACTTTTGAAGCTTCTTTTTCAGCTGTATTGAGAAGGCAACTCATGATCAAGGAGATTCCGATGGCATGATGTTCTTGCTGTGTTTTTTTGTGGTTTTTTTCTCTACAGATGATGATGTTTTCTTTTAATTTCTCTCTGAAATATAAGAAGTCATGATACAAGAGGTTATGTGTAATATGTTGATATGTTTTCTTAAAGTCTCAAGCATATATTATTGAGTCTAAGTCATCCAACCAAAAAAAAGTTGTATTAATTTTGTTGTGGGAGCTTTTAAGCTACAAACCCCATAAACAGACTTTTTTATCGACCTCTTTCCATGTTGCCCTTTAAGATTCTCAAAACATTCAAGGGCCTGTGCACTTTTGGCTAACAGAGGCTTTAAAATCAATAGGTTTTGAATGGAAAACTTGATTTAAATGGTTGATGAATGTGGTGTTTGCCTCATTACACAAAAATCCATTTTCCTTTCACAAGGTAGAACTGACCTCCTTACCACTGGGGAGAAGGGAGCCTCTGCCAGAAGTTGACATCTTGAAAATTCTTCAAGTTATCACAGCTAACAGCTATAGAAAAGATACACCTCAGTTCATTCTTTTTGTCATCTTTGTAACCATATGGAACTTTTCCAATAGGACTTTTTCTTTCTTCATTTCCTTTACCCTATTGCCTTTTTCTTGCACTTAGATATTCATTATCTCTTGCTGTGTTCTTACTTGTTTTGAATGAATAGGAAAATATTACTGTATATATTTAATCAATATTGATGCTGCAGTGACAGCTCATCAACTCACTGTGTTCTGCCCCCAGTAGGCAGTATACTTTCTTGTATAAAATATATATGTGGGTTTGGAAATACTTCATAAATATTAATTGTTCCTTTCCCCTGATTATATTTTTTTTTACAAATTAAAACCCATTTTGCTTTGCCTCGAAGAATAACAGGAAGTATATGAAATCTTCCTTCCTTATCTCCCTAAATCCTATACAAGAGAAAAGGGCTAATTCTGTCCACTGTTAAAATGCTGTCCTCTGCAGAATGTGGTAAGTGGTCATTTATCAGCATACATCAATACTAAACAACAGACAGACCAGAGAATATATATTGTAAACCACAAAAGGAAGGTTAGGCAGAAGGCAAAGTATTATGACTATATGTAAAACTGAAGGAGGGGGGACCCTATAATATAGCAGTTACTGAAAACTGAGGAAGAATCAGTAAAGCCTTAATTTGGATAATTTAACAGCTGAACAACTTTCAATACTGCTCCTCTTTAGCCCTTTGATAATATTCTGATACTCTAATTTGGTTGGGAGAAGTTCCCAGTGTTCTAAGGGTCAGGCATTTTCCTTGAGACTCTGTCATGTACTTTGGGTAATCCTGGGCCTGCTTTGGTCAAGAAATCATAGCAAATTGTGTCCTAGGTCCCAAATACTCATTTGCCATGCAGAAGTATGGGTACTTTGCGTGATGAATGGGCAAAGATTTTGTAGATGTATCCTTACCACCTCTGAAGACAATTTTATATAGAAGCTGCTAGTCATGAATTGACAGTTAAAGCACGTTAAATATTCTTACATGGAAATCATTTAAGTGGTGCTGAAATCCCTGAACAGGCCTTTTCCATAGGTTTTTGTATCTTTTGTGGATTTTTGTTTCCAAACACGGTTTTATTTTTCTAAATGCAGTTTAGAGATACTACATACACCAAATGTTTTACCTATTAATTAGCCATAATGCATTGGCTTATTAGAATCACAAATGCAGCATATCATGATTGTATATATTAGATAGTATGTGATGCACCAAATTAGTGTATGATGAATATTAAATAATAGTATGTCTAGCAACATAAGTACAAATCATTATAAAATATCTATACATATTTTTATGTGTTTGTATTACTGTGTTCTGGGGAGGGTCTGTGGAAGAAGAAATTCCAAGGGTGAAAAAGTATAGTGAAAGAGAAAATATTTAGGAAGCTAAGTATATCAACATTTGGGTTCTTACTTGGACTGTTCTGTCAGTGTGGATTTTTGTGAATAAATGTGACATTTCATATTTTGATGTAAGAACTGTTACTGTTGAGAAAGTGAAAAAGGAAATTATGATGCTGCTAAGAATTTTTCTTACCCCCATTGAGGTACAACAGGGAACAAAGAATCATTACAAGAGGACACAGTCTCAGGCTGCGCCAGGGGAGGTTTAGGTTGGATGTTAGGAAAAAGTTCTATACAGAGAGAGTGATTGCCCATTGGAATGGGCTGCCTGGGCAGGTGGTGGAGTCACCATCATTGGAGGTGTTCAGGAGGAGACTTGATGGGGTGCTTGGTGCCATGGGTTAGTTGTTTAGGTGGTGTTGGATTGGTTGATGGGTTGGACGCGATGATCTTGAAGGTCTCTTCCAACCTGGTTTATTCTATGTATTAATGTCCTGTTGTTAGGAGGGCAAGCAAACAGTGATGATTTGGGGAGAGAGGCGGTGTGGCATTAAAGGGGCATGGGTAAAAGTGCATCTATTTTGGTAAAGAAAATGTGAGTCTGTAGGATCATTATTTGCTACGGGTAAGTGTTGAAGCCCAGTAATAAGCATTCCTGGCAAGCTGGTTATAATGTTTGATACAGCACACTTGCTCAAGCTGTCTAGTTCATCTCTTCAATAGTAAGAGGTAGCTGTTTGTCATTTCAAATGTACAAATATGGGAAACTGCAGATCAATACTGCAAATAAGTGTTTATTGTTTAGTGACTGCCAGTCATCAGTGTGTGAATTATACTACACAATGTGCTTAAATGTGAAAGGGGTGGTAAGAAACAAATGCTTAAATGAACCAAAATACTGGATACAGCTCCATCTTCTAGAATAACATACAAACATTGTGAAAGGTTAAGTCCAAAGCAGGAAAAGCAGCAGACTCATCCTGAAAAGTAAAAATAAAAAAAGCTTTCTCCAAGATCAGGTACTAAACTGTCTGTTCTCAGCAGAGTACTGATCAATATGATGAGACATTTTCAGTGACTTCAACACCGTTGTGGTACAGATCTGGTGATGATACAAGCCCCCTGCTCAAAGCCTCTCCGTACTGCTTCTGTACCTGTTTAATTCAGCAGCAGTCTCTGTTCATCTTGGATGCACAAAATGTGGCAAGGATCAATCTGTGACCTCACCTGGCATTTCAGATTGTAATCTACTTTTTAAGTCTAAATGTTTGCAAAAAGGTTGTGTCAGTTTGCTCCACCAAATGATGAATAATGTGGAATTTGAATGTGAAAGGCAGGGTAGCAATAGAGTGTTGTCAGTCTATCAGAACACTTTTATGCAAACAAATTAGCATCACTTGAACATGTTTATCACATTGAGATGGGTTTAGTTAAAACTTTATAATAGACTGGCTGCTGGGGGGGGGTGGGGGGAGAAGGAATATAAATTGGTAAAAACAAAGTGGGCTGTAGGATTGTAACTATAGTTCCATCTTTCTTTATATTTCTTCCCAAAGCTCACCTTTGTGTGCCACCTGCTTAAATGTGGCATTACTTGCTTACTCCAGAGTTGAGGTGTTGGTAAGCAAGTTCTTAAATGCATCTTTGCATTTGACAGCACTGATTCTATTGGATTGAAGTGGGCTTTGACCCTGGCCCCAGCTTTTAAGACTGCCCATGTCCAGCTGCATGACATAGAGTTAGTGTCTGAACATCAGATCTGAGTCTTTGGCCTCAAACAGACTTGATGAAAGTTCATCTAAACCATCCCAGAATTCAAAAATAAATGACGTTTAAAATGAAGTTTAAGACTTTATTTCTTTTTTAATGCCACAACCAGGAGTCCAGTTGTTCAGTGCTAGTATTTGACATCACATGTCTTTTGCGTGTTAGCATCTTCTTTCCCTCTTCTGGGCATGTCCAAGCCATCATCAGTGGCCTCCTAAGGCTGACTGATAGTTGCACAGATGCTTTACAGAGAAAAATTGTTAATGCCTTTCAGTGCTATGTTCTCATTCCTAGTAATTGGCCTGAAGGATAAATGCATATTCATAATACAGGAAAACAGTGAAAGTACCAGATTTTGACATGCAGTTACACATTTTATTCAGGACACAATGTGGACAAGGAGGTGATGATAAACTTGAGGCTGGGGCTAGGAAGTGAGGAGGATGAAGGTATTACAAGAAGAGAAGGTGTAAGAATAGAATATAGAATAGAATATACATAGTGGAGCAAGAAATATTGCCTTTTTAGGGAGGAACCACAAACATAAAAAAATAGAGAACTAGACCTGTAGATACTGTAAGTAGTGTATAAATGCTCTCATATTTAATGTAGAAAAGACTGTATATTGCTTATTTGGACCACTTATGTTTATATATCTGTTCTTGCTATTCTATTTCCCTCTACCTTAAATATTTTTAGTGTGAGACCTTATGCTGGAAAACCCCTGTTAAAATGCTTGAGAAAATGAATTAATTAATTAATTAATTAACTTTCTGTAGATCCTCAAACAGTTTCCATAGTGCTAGTGCTTAGGGATGTTACAGTAGTTTTCCTTGGTAGATATTTGTGGTATCTTCACCATTTTATTTCCATATCAGTAAATTCCCTGGGATCTTACATTCAGAAAGGTTGATAGATAACAGTTTATCTCCTGTGATTCTAAATATTTGCTGGTTTATATGAAGGATGATTGAAAGCAAGAAATTAATATTCATTTATTTTATCTTTTCTTATTCTAACCTGTCAGGAAAATCGGGAGGATTTGCACAAGAAAACAACACTATAGATTCTGGAGAACTTGATATAGGCCGAAGAGCAATACAAGAGGTTCCCCCTGGGATTTTTTGGAGATCACAACTCTTCATTGATCAGCCACAGTTTCTAAAATTCAATATATCCCTTCAGAAGGATGCACTGATTGGAGTATATGGCCGAAAAGGCTTACCACCTTCGCACACTCAGGTGAGAAGCGCTTGCATTAAAAGTTGGACATGTTACTGAAAAGTGTGAGCTTTTATCTTTCCTTTCTCAGGATTATATCCTTTCATGATCTGCTGATTTTTATTTCAACATTTTGTACTTTATTGATCTCATGTGGTGTCCAAGACATGATGCTGCAAGTGATGGCATCTTAAATGAGGAGGAGCATCCTTATTTATGAGCTGTTGTGAATGCTGTGAGCAATGATGATGTTTCAGATATGGAGTTGTTTCAAGCAGAATTTTTCTTCTGTGGTGTATAAACATATTTAAAATCCTAAATAAACTAATACAGCATCTTACGTGGCACATGCTGCACATGTCACATGCCTGGCAAAGAGCACATCAGCCAAATTTCCAAGCAAGAGCACAAGAGATTTTCAAGAAAGTTTCAGTTCTGCAGCAAATGCTACAGTGTTTGCAGCTTGGTGTCTCACTAAAGAAATACACAAAAGAAAAAATATGTAATATGTGTCTATGAAGAACGCGGGGTTCTAAAGTTACCCATCTTTACTAGACATCTAGTGTCTTGAAACTTTGTTCATAAGTGTCCCAGAGGATTTCTTCTGTTCCTCCCCTCAGAAGCTAAGTACACTTTTTATTGTATAGGGTCATGCCTTTGCATAGTAACAAATAAACAGTTTTTATCCATAGTTACAGAGAAGTTGAAGTATGAAAGAATGAATAGTCTTATGCATTGGCAGAACAAAGGGAGAATCATTTTCTTAGACTGTATTTCATAATCAATTGTACTGAGATTTTACTTGCAAGATATAAGTTTCCCCATGTTTAGATTGCCTTCAGCTCAATCCAGGTGCTGGCTCTAAGCCATTTTTCCACCTGAAAAGGGAGCTGAGTTTATGCTCTCCTATGCTAATTAAAGTATTATGCAACATCTTGCTGATTTTTATTATTTTTTTTTCTAAGTGTATGCATTTGCCGTGGACACAGCTCTTAAGTGTGGCAACATAACAGAATAATTGGAATGAAGCTTGGCTGAGTATGCCTGATACGCAGCTGCAACAGAAAACCAATAACTACAAAATGAAAATATTTTATTTTAATTTACTTCCACTATTTTTAGTTCTGATTTGCATGCTATTGCACTGTTTGATTTTGTGTGTGTGTGTGTTTTTTTCTTCAGGCATAACTTCTAAAATACCTAAAGCACAGAAATACTGCCAATACCTAGCAGTCACAAACAACAGAGGAAGAACTAGGGTCAGCAAAGGAGTTTCATACAGCTAAAATCACAGAATGTTGCATTTGCTTTGTTTTTTTTAGTTTAGCTTCTGTTAAACTATAAATGAGTGACTGCAGAAAATGCACTTCTATTTATTTAAAAATTTGACCCTCATGGAAATTAGTGAGTGGGTTTTCCTCAGACCGTCACACGTGAACTCCCACCCTCAGGCAGACAACAAGCCTGAGAAATTCTAGCTCAAAGAAAATTGATTCAGAAAAGTTATCAGCCATTGGAAATAGGGGTTTTGAATACCAATGCCATCTCAGTGATAACAATAATAACAGGAGCTAGGGGGATTGTGGCAAGAATGAATAAAACTGAAGATGCTGATCTGGACTGTGCATTTATGTGAGAGGTTGTGGAAATAGATAAGTCTATGAAAAATGATCCTTACGTGATTCCTTATCCTGGAAAAAGATTGAAATAGGGGTGCCCTTTATCAAAAAACTCAGGAAAGGGAGATAACAATATCTGTTTCTCATCATCTGCATTATGCAGACTCCTTTCCCTTTGGATTCCCACTGCCCAAGTGCTTGTGTAAGTATGATACAGACGCAAAATCGTATGTGAATCCTGCTACTGTATCTTCTGTAGTTTCTGTGGCATTTTGGATGCATTGTTCCTGGGATATAGGTCAAGCTCTCTTGTCCTATTTTTGCCTGGTGTATAATCAGAGTAGTTTTTACAAATCATTTGACTGACAATTGACACCTTGAAAAATTAGACATGTGTATTGATCAGTGCCCTAGAGAACTTCCAAGGCTGCTGGAGATGTACAAGAGCACAAAGTGATCAGAATGTACCAGATTCAGACTTAAAACTAGTGATGTTTGGTTTGGTTTAGTGCCTGAAATAATGTATGCTTTCTCCTAAAAATGCAGTTCCAGTGAGTGGTTGGAAGAGAGGGGCTGTGACCATGCTCCTGCATATAGGAAAAAAAAAAAAAGGAGTAAAATACTTCTCAACAGTTTAAGCCTTTCTGCTACAAAGTCCTAATCAGAGGACTTTGGTAAAACACATATTTTACCGGTACAAGCCATGTCCTCATCAAAGTATCAGATTGAGAGAGGTGATTCTGCCTCTCCTGGAGTACTGTGTCCAGCTCTGGAACCCTCAACACAAGAAGGACATGGACCTGATGGAGCAGGGCCAGAGGAGGGCTATGAAAATTATCATGAGGCTGGAACACCTCTCCTACAAGGACAGGCTGACAGAGCTGGGGTTGTTCAGCCTGGAGAAGAGAAGGCTCCAAGGACACCTAATAGTATTCTTCTAGGACCTAAAGAGGGCTGGAGAGGGGACTACATAAAAAGGCCTGTGGTGATAGGGTAAGGGACAATGGTTTTAAGTTAGAGAAGAGTAGATTTAGACTGGATGTTGGGAACAAGTTCTTTACCATGAGGGTGGTGAAACCCTGAGACAGGTTGCCCAGGGAGGTTAGTTGAAGCCCCATCCCTGGAGATATTCAAGGTCAGGCTCTGAGTGACCTCATCTAATGCAGGATGTTCCTGCTCACTGCAGGGGTGTTGGACTTGATGACCTTTGGTTGTCCCTTCCAACCCAAACCATTCTATGACATAAACAAAACAAGGTATTTAGGCAAAAATTCATCTAATGGAATAGAATATTATGGGATCTGCAGTCATAAATCTTTTTATTGTTTTCTTATTTCCCCTGACACTTATGGCTTGTGCTGTCAAAAGTTCTTAACTGCAAGCCAGACATAGCTGGCAGGGACAGTCTAAGAAGATAATTTTGGGCTTTACTCCATCCTTCCTTTGGACAAGGCAACTTACTTGTCTACTTTCTAGTGTCATGGGAGCTTATTAGAAAAATACATGAATGTTCACACTGAATTTCATCAAAGGGCCATCTAGCCCAGCATTCTGTCTGTGATGGTGGCTATTAGCAAATACATAGAGATTGATATAGCAGGAAGACAGATTTGTAGTTACTCTTCCTACAATACTCTCCTGGCCTCCAGCTTTCAAAGGCTGAAGGATTTCCTGAGTCAAACATGCTGTCTTCATATTTTAAAACCTTCAATAGATTCTTTTTCGCCTGTGAATTTGAGTAATCATCTTTAAACCTATGGAAGCTTTTAGCAGCCATGACATATGCAGCAGGGAGTTTCATGGCTATGCTCCTTAGTGTGTTTTGAGGCAGCATCCTGGTAGCTTTAGTTTGACTCACTGTTGGTAGTTTTGGAAGGGGCAGTGAAGAGTTTTTTGGCTATTTCTTCTCCATGCCACCCTTGATTTATTTATGTTTATTTGTATTTACTATATATATATTTAGTGCCTGTGTTTTTTCTAGTCTCTTTTGTCATTCTTTGTGTGAAACTTGCTTGAATCCTTTGATCATCCTTGCCATTCCCCAATAAATTGGGTAATACTCCACAATTTTACTGCAGCCTTTATAAGATGGGGAGACCAGAACAGCACATGGTAGCAGATGTTTTACTATGTTTCATACAATGCTTTAATCATGTCTGGTTCGATATTTTGTTTTAGTTTTTTTCAGTTAATCATAGAACTAGTATTTCTAGGGTAGATTGTCTACCATAGCTCTCAACATCTCATCCCAGAATGATAAATGTTGGCTCAAAGCCCATCTCTGGATGTATAAAACTAGGGTTGTTTCATGAGGACTTTGAAAAGTAGAATCTCACCCATCTATATCACTTCATGTCTGCATCTTTTGAATGCTATCTGCCCTTATCTCCTAGTCACAGAGTGACAAGTGCTAATAACAGAATTTATGCAAACGAGCAACTGCTGCCTGTTTCTCAAACGTCAGTTTTTGGATTTTTAGCTCTTATGTTAAATAATAGAGAACTCATTACTACCTGCACTCTGCCAACATTCAAAAAGTTTCCTTACCAGCTGTCCCCCTCCACAATCATTGCTCATATGCCTGTGATATTCTACATGTAGAATCACACACCGCCATCTTCTTTAGCTCTCTCCTTACAGCTTCCTCGTTTCTAGAATGGCTGCCTTCTCTCCCCATCACCTTTGGCTGTAGTGCAAAACTTGCGTATTTATTACATTTTCCACCTTGTTCTCCACTTCACCCCTGGACCCTTTGCCTGTTTAGCCACCTCTTCTTTTGTTTTGGTTTTTTTTTTTCTATTTTTTTGGTATCCATTTGAAACTGGACAGTACAAGTAAGAGGAGTCTTATCTTTCCATAGCTGTGTGGCCTGTATCAATCTGATGCCAATTCTTCTGTGACTGCAATGGACATAAGAAAGTATAGTAGAAAGAACTTGGGAGATATCTCAAGAAGTCTTTTAGTTTATACCTTCATTTTGGAGCAAGATCAATAGTATCTAAACCACTTCTATCAGTTTCTTAGCATTTCATCATAAAATAACAGATTGCAGCAAATGTAACTCTTCTTATGTCCCATAACCCAAAATGTGAGGGACACAGCATGTGGGGAATTATTTGATGTATTACAATCTGGACAGAATTTTTGGTTGTGTTTCTGTATGAACTCTGTACAAAAAAAGAGTTTCAAGCACAGCCACTATCTGTATGTCACAAACCAATCTGAGGTGCATAGTTCTCTTTTTCTGGGGAATCATAAATAAATCAACCAGAAGTAATTGACGGCGGCCATCCATTCAAAACCCAATCAATGCGAGCCTGAAAGTCTTTGTGACACATTCTAAAAATGTCAGTTCCTTTGCAGCCAGAGAATCAATATGTTTATTTAAAGAGACTTTATGAATAAAAAAAGGGACTTTGGTTTAAAGCTAAATCAAATGGAATGCTAAGGAAAATCAGCACGTTTAGATTCAAAATAAAGGTAATTAATTTATCCTTACCGGAGGAAAATTGAAATGGTATCTTTTTTTTGCTTATGGAGAGAATTATTTTTACAAGTCTGTTTCTCTTACCATGTCCCAAATACCAAAAAACAAAAAAGGAAAAAGAAAAGGGAAAAAAAAAAAAAAACCAAGCAAACAAAACAAAACAAACAACCTGTAAAAGGGTTAAGATGAATTATTGTGTTTTGCTGGAGGACTGACAGAACAGTAAATTCCCTTTCGTATGGCTTTTAAAATGTAATCTAAAATTGTGTTCTGATAACGTCATATGTCCTTATTACATTACACATATGAAGTCATTAATTGTACCATGCTTGTCTGCCATTAGTGTGCTATCTGTGGTCAAGCAAGTAGTGTATTGATTTGTCCCTGTATCAAAAACATGGAATTATCCTCCTACAAAAAGTGATCCTGTGTGCCATACAGCTTACAAGGTCACTTGCAGTGTCCGTAACTTATTTGTTAAAACTCAGAACTCTGTGAGCTTTCTGTTTCTTAAAACATCAGTGGAAAACATGACCAGAGAGAAATGCTGAGGGGAAAAACAAAACAAACCAAAAAACTGTTTTTCTCTCTCTCACACAAAATAAGATAAATATTTAATTCTCTGACAAATGAGAGTGTTGAATGGTTTTGAGTAATTGGTGCTCTTCAATAATGGTTGCATTTATTTACATGTGGTGCTGCATGCCCATTTGTAGTAACAGCATGCTGAGGTACTGGATTCTGCACATCCTAATCACGTAATCACATTATGTTCTTGTTCAGACATAGCTGGAAAAGTGTCTTAAGTGTTGATAGAGGCATATTAGCTACACATTGCTTTTGCACCCTGACTGGTGAGAAGATAATTCTGACTACCTGAGAGGAACATTCTTATAACAGCAGTGAATTCTGGCCTGCAATTTCAAGAAGAGAACATAAGTAGTTAAATCCTTGTTGCAGGACAAAGGCTATCACATTTTCTTTTGTCCCAGGAGCAGTTTTTGGAGTCTCAAGTCAAGGTGTAAAACTGATTCTCTGGTCCCAGTAACTGATGTTATCCTAGCTCAGGTGATTCAGCCATTTCACATACTGGCCTTTACTTTAATAGGCTGTGGATGTAATTCCATTTGAGAGAGATCTCAAATGGGCGGGAAGATTGCAGGGTTACATGGCATGGTTCACTTCATACAATAAATATGTGTCAAAGTGAAATTGTGAGCAGACTTGACAGGAAAAGCAGAAAGTCTCTATCACAAGCAAGAACACTCTTTAGTTTTCCTGTATGTTTGATTTTGCTATATACACACTGATCTTTACATGGTAAACATGCAGAAGACATCTTTCCATCTATGGGAGTAGGCTCCCAGATAGTGTAAATCAGCACAAGATCCAGAGCAGGTTTCGCCCTCCAGGTGTTACATAGTGTAGGTTAAAATTAACAGGCCTAAAATCTTGAGTGTGAGTTTGCTTGCTTATCAGCTGAGATGCCGCTACATTTTTCCAAGCCCCGCTGATTAGGTGGATGATGGTTGTTAAAAATATGATTGTTGTTAACACAAAAATGTGTGCTGTCCATTGATCTGTGATACTGTAGTTTTGTCAGTTTATCATTCTCAGAAATTGCAATGTCTTATGCTTTCCTTGTTCTCTCTTGGGTTTCTATGCTAGGAAGTAAAGCTCTTGCTCTCATTCCTCCGGATCTCCAGAATGCCCAAAATGGGGACTGAACAATTTAATTCTTCATCCAAAACTGAATGAAAAGTAGATTGTTGGTATTGGATTTTATTCTTAACTCATATGCATATAACACACAGCTCTCCTGTAATTGAGATGGAAGTCGTGACTGGAGATTCATTTCAACTGATGTTTTCTTCCTCCAATATATGTAGTAGTTTCACTGGCTAGATGTCACTGAAGAAGCTACTCTAATAAGCATAAACATGCTATTTTGTTTGAAGTGTTAGCAGGGGACAAAGAAATAAGCAGGGGTTGATTACAGCATCTTCTTCCCTCCTCCCAAAGAAAACTTTTGGTCAGAATACAAGCATATTGTCAGGTTGTTTGTGGGAAGCTGGTGGTGCTGTGGGTCATCCCATGAGTCATCAAGTTCCTGTCTGTTCCTTCCTGCAGTATGACTTTGTGGAGCTCCTGGATGGCAGCCGGCTGATAGCAAGAGAGCAACGCAACCTGCTAGAATCAGAGCGAGCGGGGCGGCAGGCAAGGTCTGTCAGTCTCCACGAGGCAGGTTTTATTCAGTATTTGGATTCTGGCATCTGGCATCTGGCCTTTTATAATGATGGGAAAAATGCGGAGCAGGTGTCTTTTAATACCATAATTATAGGTAAGCATAATCTTCAAAGTTCTTATCAAACTCTAGGCTCTGGGCAGGGTATTTTGGAATATAGAGACAAGTTTTCATAGTTAAATGATCTGACTTTTTTCACAGGTTTTCCATTCATAGTGTTTTATTTGCTGCTCAGAACAAAATGCAGAATATCTGTATCAGTTACTTGGTCTAAGGCATAAGGAGTGAAGCTCCTTGTAAAACAGTGCTTGAAAGGAGGATGCTATTTTGAAGCATGGATTTTAAGTATGGAGCTGGTGGTTTTCCCATTGCAATACATTGGAATGTAGTGTCCTAGAATACTAGAGGCATGGGCAATAGAAAACCACAGTTATTCATGCTCTTCAAACACACCAAACATAAACACTTCTCTGGAAGCAAGAGCATGCTCTCACTTAGTATGATTCAAATTATAGATACTTCATGCAGTGAGCATCTGTGAATTATCCTCTTTTTTTTTCCCCCCCCCTTAGAGTCTGTGGTGGAATGCCCCCGAAATTGCCATGGTAACGGTGAATGTGTTTCTGGATCCTGCCATTGTTTTCCTGGGTTTCTGGGCCCTGATTGTTCGAGAGGTAAATCAACTTGGTATATTCTCAAGTCAGTTTAAAGCAGCTTGAAGACAAATATGTTGCGGAAGTGACTGGCATGTGACTCGCTTCTTAGATGTTCTTCTCTATAAAACTTTGGTGAAGAACTTGATTTTAATTTTTCTGCCATGTTTTATTTCACAGCAGCCTGCCCAGTGCTGTGTAGTGGCAATGGGCAGTACTCCAAAGGACGCTGCCTGTGTTACAGTGGCTGGAAGGGCACCGAGTGTGACGTGCCTACAACGCAGTGCATCGATCCCCAGTGCGGGGGTCGGGGCATTTGCATCATGGGCTCCTGCGCCTGCAACTCTGGATACAAAGGAGAAAACTGTGAAGAAGGTAAATGAGTAAATATTTACCCCAGCAACTGCTATTGTTGGTCAGGTTTCCAGCTGATGCATCCAGCTGCAATGGCTTTGCTAGAGCTAGATCATACACACTAATGGTGTCTCTTCAAAAATCATTTTAGAAAACTAAAAGCTTAAAAGTTGATTCTGGGAATCGCTGGTTTCACTGAATTCTACAGAACTGTTACACTTTATTCATTCTTAAGTAATCAGTGGGAAAATTCTTAATAATGTGTGACATCTTTTTGCTTTCCAGTGTATTTATGTTTATTTTTTCTGGCTGAGGTCAGCTAAGAAGAAAGCACACAAAAACTAGGTGTTGGAATACAAGAAGACTTATTGAATTTTCACAATATAGAATAAATCATTAAGGTATTTCATTTATTAGTGATGTTTTCCACCAACCACATTGTGGAAAGTGCTGATTCAAATGCATCAGAGTGAAAAATGACACGTCATTTTTATATTCCAGAGATGTGCATAATAATATTCATTCTGGTGTGCTGAAAAACACAGCTCATTTTCCATTCTATTTTTTAGGGAGTAAAAAGCACCATTTTCTTCCTCAATCAAATTGATTTTATTGATCTCCACATACAAAGTAATGCAATTAAGACTCTGGAATTAAATTTTCAGACCATTGACCCTACAAGTGTAACATTTTATTGAGTCAAACTGCTAAATTAAATCTCGTCATCTAAAGCACATTAAAGTGAATTAAGACAGATAGACAGTATGCAACTCATTTATTTGTGAAACAAGTTGAGGGTCCTATGCTGTCAGAACTCTGCAGCGGTGGATTGGGAGGGTCAGTTGGTAGCAAGTGCTGTAGAGAATCCAACACTTGTTGCATAGAACAGAGATCAGTTGTCCAAGGCCCAAAGCCAATCTTGTAATTCAGAAAAAATAGCAAACCTTGAAATGTTCTCCATTATCTCAGTGGTAGTCTCGATGTCATTTGTGTGCACACGCAAATTTCACAATACAGAAAGTGATGTGGAAATGAGGTGTCTTTACAAGTCCTGCTGATTTACCTCGTAACCAGAGAAGGCAGGCTAGCATCAGGATAGCTTGAAACAAAGGTGAACGTCTGAGCTTCAACCTATAAAGGCTGATAAGTAAGATGAGTGCAGTGCTGCCTGTTTCACAAGGTGGATTAAGCCCAAAAGTGCCATGAGCATCTATAGGTTGATTTCTGTGGTTAGGAATGACAAGTTTAAGCTGATGTTTGTCATCTTTCCACAGCTGATTGCTTGGACCCAGCCTGCTCCAGCCACGGCATGTGCATCCACGGCGAGTGCCACTGCAACCCGGGCTGGGGTGGCAGCAACTGTGAAATCCTGAAGACAATGTGCCCTGACCAGTGCTCTGGCCATGGCACCTACCTTCAAGAGAGTGGTACCTGCACCTGTGACCCTAACTGGACAGGTCCAGATTGTTCCAATGGTAAGGATTAAAAGCTCTCACATTTTGTAAAATGATAATATCTTGAATAGCTGCATTTTAATGACATTACTGTGTTAGGACCTGACCTGCTGTCCTGATGGAAATCTTAGTGTTGACTTCAGTATGAAATGTGAATTGACTCAAATGTTCAAAATAATTGATGAATTTGAAGTATTTGAAAATCAGTGTATTTGTTAGTATCCTGGTTTCACTGGGATAGACTCATAGGCCAGCTGTGATCTGCAGCCTATTAGCAGTTTCCAGTCAGCCATGAACTTAAGCTGAGGGGCAAAAGCCAGGACAGCTGACTCAAGTTGGCTCACAGGTGCATCTTATACCATAAATGCCACATTCATTATAAAGAGAGATGCTTCCTGAAAAGTTCTTCCCCATGAGGGTGGTGAGACACTGGAACAGGCTGCACAGGGACTTGGTGGAAGTCTCATCCCTGGAGGTTTTTAAGGCCAAGCTGGGAGTGGCTGTGAGCAACCTGATGTAGTGTGAGGTGTCCTTGGCCATGGAACTGGATGATCTTTGAGGTCTCTTCCAACCCTAACAATTCTATGATTCTGTGGTGGCTTCTGCTGGCTTGCTGACCTTGGCTGTGTTCCTGTTGTGGCCAAGTACTAACAAGCTACTCTCGCCATTTCTCCTCTCTTCTCTCATCCCTTGTACAGGGAGGAAGAGGGGGGAAGCTATTGATGGCCCCCTGGTTCAGGGGGGTTCTTGTGTGGTTTATAAATTGTAAATACATGTAAATATTGTATAGTTTGTACATATTCATTGCATTTCATATTTTTAGATTGTAGTTCTGCTTCTAAATATAGCTTCATTTGCTTCCAACTGAGCTGGTCTGGCAATTGTATGTTGGGAGGTAGTTCTTTCAAATTAGCTGGGGGGTAATTTGAACCCACCACAGGATAACAGCTTCTAGGAAGAACACTTCCTATGAGGTTGAGCCTATGAGTAGGTCTCTGAAGAGATTAAAGTTGGCTCTCCTGAAGTCCCTGGTTGTTATCCTACTTACTAACCTGCTGCTTACTTGCATGATCCTGAACTCCACTATCTCATGGTCACTGCATTCAAGTCTGCCTCCAGACTTCACATCTCTGACTGGACCTTCTCTGTTCATTAGCACAAGCTCCAGAAGCACACCTCTCCTCATAGGCTCCTCCACCACCTGTGTCAAAAAGTTACCGTCAGCCTACTGCAGAAATCTCCTGGATTTTTTTGTGCCTTGCTCTATTGCCTTCCCAGCAAATACCAGGGTGGTTTGAAGTCCCCCGGTGATAATAAGGTCATGATAGTGAGGGCATGATATAAGTTCATATATGTAGTACTGGTATTGCAATATTAGTTTTGCCAATTCATTAAATCCATTTGCAAGGATCCCCTCTCCTTTTCCTGATCCTCCTTCCTGGCTATGAAAGGATCATCGGGTGATAGAGCAACTGCTATAATTTAGCCCTGGATAGGTGGCTAAACAGCAGCAGTACATTTTAACAGCCTTCACCTGAGTATCATCTTGCCTAATACATAAAAACTTAAAACTAGACTAGTGAAACTAGAGACAGCTAATTGGAGGTATTTTCTTGAAAACAGACATTATAGCAGTTTGAAGGCAAAGGGAATTCAAGAATGAATCCTAAACAGCTTTTGAGGAAGGGTGCAAGCTGCCAGGGTGGAAGGAGTTAGTAGGAGTGAAGAAGCAGAGGGAAGTCTGAAACTGAGCTTATTAAAACCATACCTTGAGCTTGGAAAGAAAGGAGAAAATGACTGGAGGTACTATCACAGAGAGCAGAACCTAAATATTTATGAAGTATGACAGCAGCCTTTTGACAAATATGAGTTTTTAGAATATTGTTTGGTAGCCACATATCAAAAGAGGAGTCATGTCTAACTGTGAGACATATATTTGTCTAAAACAGTTAATCTAAAAACTCAGATGATTTTGTTAATGAAAAGTGAACACATGGGCTAGCTGGGTTTATGCCAGCTTATGAATAAATATAACTTTTTCATGGGGAACCATCTTTGTAAAACAAATGTACTTCCTGATGAGGGTCTGTGGTTCTTCATAATGGTTTGTGCATATGAGAGTGATAAGACAGAATTCCAACTATGCAAGAAAAAGTGACAGAAAGAAGAAACTGTTGTCTTCTGTTAAATTTGTTTAGAAGAGAAAGTTCTCTTCTGAACATTGCTAGCACTAAAAAGGGCCATTTGTGAGAGATCCTTTCTAGTTCTCAGGCAAAACACAGACCCTCTGTTTCTTGACACAGTGTCCTCTGAGCTATTTTTGATCATTCAGTTATGCTCCATCTTTTATTTATGTTTCAAAGAAGGTTTGGCCAATAAAATAATGTAAAATACTTCTGATCATCTCAAGTATTTCAAAAGTGTCAAGCTCACGAAGGAGGTTTGTAAAAATGAGCACAGACTATTTGCTGAAGTTGTGCAAAATGACCTTCTGAGTAGTACAGTAGAAAAGTAAATTTAACCATAAACATTTTGTTAAACTGCTAGAAGGAGAAAAAAAAAAGAAAAAAGAATGAGTTGTTTCCAACAGGGGTTTATAGGTTTGAATTCAGCAGAGCTTTCCTCTATCTTCATCAGCAGTTTGTTCGTTAATTAGCCCTTCAATTCCACTTCAATTAAATTAACTCTAATTAATAAGTTCATTACAAAGATTGATGCACCTTGCTCAAAGCCAGTGTGCTAAAAGCTGATAAACACCTTTACCCTAATGAAAATTGATTAGATTGAAGAGAAATAGACCTTTCTTTCCTGAAGCTGCTTTGATGTTTTGTGACTCCTGTTAATCAAACCATCTTGCATCTCTTGATCACAAATTTAGTTCAAAAATACTATAAGGGACAAAAAAAACCATTTATAAAAAAAAGAGGAGGAAATTCTGTCTGTCTTTCTCCATAAAGGTTTTGGGCTGTTTCTTATGAGAAATATCACAGCTCCTTGATACTGTGTTTAATGGTCCACAGCGTGTTGAGACAGAGGGTTATACTCTATGGGAGAAGAAAAACACTGTTGAGTGAGAAGCTGGAAACCTTTTTAACACTGAATGCTTCTCCTTTTTTTGCTGTTGAAAACAATTGGGGTTTTTTATAACTAAACTGTTTGCTGCCTTTTCACAAGAAATCAAAACCTAAATACCGTACTTCCATGAACCAGTGTGTGGTTATAGTCAGCTGTATGCTAGGGAACTAAAGATGTCCCTCAGGATGAATTGTATCGCCTCTTGTTTTTCTGTTGTCTGCTTAGAAGTAAAATTTGCTGGAGTCTGACTAGAGGAATCAAAGCTGTAAATGTAGCAGCCTGAATTACCACCTTGTTTTAACTGAGACTTAACCTGTGGCTCTTAACATGTTTTTCAATTGTTCTATCAGTTATAAAATCCTGTTACTATATATAAATGACAGGTTAAATTGCTGTATGTTGATTTATTTTTTTAAGAATCTATTATTTAAACCAGACTGTTCATAGCTGTCACTGGTACAAATTTACTGAAAGTAAAATAGAATCATCTTTTATATTTAACAGATGTGTCAGTATGTCAGCATAGTACTAATTTGTCTCACTAAGGCTGATTCTTTATAATGAAAAAATGTGTCAGAAATGGCACATTTTTACTTTGGAAGTAAACAGGGAGCATGGTAGGGAGGGGAAACCTTGTTAAAACAAACTTTCATTAATACTAGATTTTTACTCACAACACATGATGACCTAGGTCTATGGTACCTAGTTTAGTAACTATGAGTACAGAGCAAGTTCTAGTAGGTGTAAGTGCCATACAGAATCATAGAATTGGTTTGGTTGGAAAAGACTTTTAAGATTGTCAAGTCCAACTGTCTGCCTAAGGTCACTATGGCCATTAAACCATGTCCTCAAGTGCCATGTCCACACATTTCTTAAACACCTCGAAATATCCAATCTAAACCTCCCCTGGCACAATTGCCTCTCATTCTGTCACCTGATACTAGGGAGAAGAGACTGACCCCTACCTCACTACAACCACAAAAAGTTAGTCTTAAGACATACGTGATCGCCAAAAAATATGATTGAGCCAACAGAAGAACTGTGGACTCTGAAGCGCTGCCAAGTCTGCCAGATAACTAAGTGAGCATTAGCGCAGAGATCAAGTTCTGTACTCCATATTCTGTTGCATCCTACCTGAAAATGCTTTTCACAGTAAAATTCTTTTGATTTAATTTTCAAAGGTTTTTGCCTTTCTTGTGTTGAAATATGTTCATATGTTGAATTGAAATGTTAGTGCTGCTAATTAATGCATACCCTGTCTCTCCTGTGTTTACTCTCTGCATCTCTCCTCTCAAATCCAGAAATCTGTTCAGTGGACTGCGGCACACATGGTGTGTGCATGGGTGGCACGTGTCGCTGCGAGGAAGGCTGGACGGGCGCAGCCTGTAACCAGAGAGCCTGCCACCCCCGCTGCGCCGAGCACGGCACCTGTAAAGACGGGAAGTGTGAATGCAGCCAAGGATGGAACGGAGAGCACTGTACCATTGGTAGGCTGGCTATGCTTTACCCTGTCTTCCCTGCAAAATCCAAACAGCCAGTGCTGCTGGCCATGTCTGAATAAGAAGCTTGATTCTTAAAAAAAATATTTGCATGTGTCAGTCTGTGTAAAGGAGTTGGTATTTTAAGAAAGGAAATGACTGTATAATGGCTCATCAAGCCTTCACACCTAGTTTGCTATGAAAAGGAGGAAGAAGAATTTCCTTTCCAGTCTTTCCTCTTTAACTGCCTTTTGCCTAGTGGGAGGTTACTTTTTTTTAAATTGTAAATATATTACTTGATTAGTGCTTTTCTATTTTCATGTGATAGCTTGATGTCTTTCAGAAATGAAGCTTCCTATTGTTTTTCTTTTTTTTTCTTTCTTTTATGGAGAAAACGCTCTAAAAAGTGACATACCTACACAAAAATGTCACTTCCACCTTATAATAAACATGATTGAGCTGCCAGAAATTATCTTCTTGTCACCATAATGCACTATTTTAGAATTATCTCAATTTTCTTACATGTAATTAATGTACCAGCAGTTTAATACAGCTGACTGAGAAGAAGCCATACTTATTACAGCTTCTGTGTTTCTGTAATCAAGTTAATTCTAGCACCTGGAAACCTTGGGAAATTACTATGCCTCTTGCAGTGGAGCGCTCCTTATTCAGTTACGTACAGTCCCTATGTCCCGTGTGCAGCAGGATGTCCCTCTTGAGCACACAGGCTTTGACAGTCAGTGAGTATGAGAAGTTGTGCCTGTAGATAAGGGAACTAAGAAAAAGTGGAGGAGGAGTTGCCAAAAGGTTTATCATTTTAATATTGATTTTGTATAGCTGTAGTGCTGTGAAATTCTGTTCCACATTAAATCCCCCTTTGTACAAGATGCTTCAGGTCTGTAACAGAGGTAGAGGATCCTGTCCAAACTATGTTTGTCTCAGAATAAACACAAGGGAAAAATACTGTGTGACAACAGGTAGGAAGCACAAAGCAACTGGCAATGGCCTAACTGTCAGAGATTACTAGTTTGTACTTAGATGTGTGGGGAGCATTGCAGAAAGTTCAACAGAAGCTGTGACTGGGTAACAAAGTGGCTCTGCAGGTGTTTATGGGACACCTCTCCCAAGTGTGAGAAGCATAATGGCTGTGGTCTTAGAGGTGGGCTGAATAGCCAATAAAAGAGGCAGCCACAGGTCAGACAAAGGCAAGCATGGGTAAATACTGGGTAATATGAATAATAAAATAAAATAGCATAAAAAAGCTCACGACTTTTTGTTTGGAGAGATGGTGGAGAGTCAGTTAGAAGAGACGATGTAGGCAAAACAATATGATAGTACAGTAAGTCTAGTAGCAGTAGAAGTGAAGGATGTGACTACAGAATTATTTGCTTTATCCACAAGCTGAAAGAGGCTGGAGGCTGGTTTTGTGAATGTTTTGAAAGAGTTCTAACTCTGGATTTGTTAGCACAGCTAAGCCATCACTGGGGCATTAGAGCACTGAGCATTAGAAAACAGTAAAACTCAGGCTGTGTTCCTGGATAGCTTACAGACCTGATTGAGAGACCAGGGTGGTGTAAGCTTTGATAGCAGGGAAAATGAGGGCCTGTTACAGCTGTATGGCGAATACCCACATCATTGCACCAGGAAGCGGGCAGTGGTTTATTTTGAAGAAAGGAGTCCAATGTGAAGTAGTAAGATAGATTTGTGAATTGTTCTTTACAAAAATTGCAATGTTTTTGTTGATGTTTACTAATGAGATTGCTCAGACGTGTGAGGGAAAGGGACTGCAGAATCCCAGGGAGAATTGATAGGGTTAATATTTTTGAGGAGTTTCCAGAAAACATGCTGATAAAGAGAGTGGAGAGGAGGGAGAGAACTGCTTTCTGAACAATAAAATAAAGTGACTCTTTAGAAGGAGGATAAAGCCTTTTCTTTGACCGCTTTAACTTGCCAACGAGCAATTACTCAGCAGATCGCTCTGCTGTTGGTCTCAGCAGCTGTTGACCTTGGCAGTATTTCAAGGGTTGTAGTTCTACATGGATGAACTGCTCTTGAACAATTTTTCCAACATTCTAAGCACAAACAAGTTTTTCCTCAGCACTGGGCAAGCAGATCTGTATTCCCACCTGTTTATTCTTTAAATGGGTGTTTACTTTGTGGCTGCTGCTGTAAAGATAGTTTGATTTGTTTATATTGCCCTTACAGCCTCCAAGAGAAATAATAAGGTACAGGCTCTAGCCTGCTGTTATATTTATTTTTCTTAAAGCTGTTTTCTACAAGAGCCTAGTGTTATGGAGAAACCAGGTTCTCTTATTGCTTATTTCCAAGAGTATTTCCTCTTAGTGGATGAAAAATTACTGCCTCCTCAACTTGGCAGATGAAGATTCAGATTGACTCTCACCTACTCTAACATAGGTAGGAGATCTTTCTGAGCAATAAAATTCAAAGCAGAAGGGACATCAGATTGTTTCTCCATGCATATAATCACCCTCCATTTGTAACTCAGGAATTTTTTGCTACTGCTCTTAACTAGGAAGCAGAATATTTATCTAATTTGTCTTATATGTATGAAGGACTTTCACTGTCTCCTTCATACATCTAAAAATAAGACCTGCATCCTTGTTGTTTCTAAAGGACATTAACCATCTAGCTGCAGTGGTGTGAAGGATTTTAGAAATGCAGATACATTCGTTTGTAGGAGCTGTTAGCTGCAAGTCACATAAACTGCATCAGCCTAACAATTTCTTTGGGAAAGGAATATTCCGAGTAAGTTGTAAATTTTAAGGGCAGTGTGCTTTATTCACTTTTTTGGAAAAGAAATAGCCCACTAGCTCTCTAGCTGGATGCACAAAATGGGGTAGATATGTGTACATTAATCATAGATGCACTAACTGGAATGTGTTCTGAATTGTCCAAATCCATAACGCAGCTGATGATGGTATTTTTCTCAAGCATGAATGCCATTTAAAATGGTGACAGTGTTTTGCACCTCAGCTGATGGTTTTTGTGTGTTTCTAAATGCTATCTGTTCAGTCCCATTTTCAGTCAGCCTACTCTTTGTGTTGTTAGTTGACAAGTATTAAAGGTTTGAAAGAAGGGAACAACAGATGAATCTCCTTAATTAAACAAGATAGTCCTTAGTTTGATTCCTCTCTAAGCTCTTCTAAACCCTAGATTGCTTCTTGAATTATGCTGCTTTTTTGCATATACTTGAAGATATTCAAATAGCAATTTGGCCAAAGCAAATTCTAAGTGATCTAAATTTCCAGAGACCTGCTTTTTTTATTTTGGGTGTTGTTTTTTTTTTTACTAGTTGAGGACATTGGGAAGAAAAAGCATAGGTGATTGTATAGAAAAAATTTAGACATCTGCTTCCATGGGTTGTCAGTGTTTCTCTAAGGCTGAAGATCACAAGATAGGAATTGGGAACTTATATACATGTGTATTTTGTGTGCTTCTGATTTGTGAGAGAAAAGAACAATCTAAATAAAGCACATTTTTTTTCTTTTCTTTGTTTGGAAACAGTGTGTAGTAAGTATGGAAACAATGTATAGTAAGCTGGCCAAGATTGGTTTGACTAATGAGGTAAACCTGATGAGTGTGTTGCTGATATCCACTGTTTCATTATGCATATCTGGCACAGGGTAGCTCCGTCATCAACAGCACACCTGATGGGGGCCACACTGAGTTATTTCCTTCGGTATGAATACATAATGCCAAAGATTTATATCAAAAATGTTCAGCATCTAACTACGTGCTCACTGTTGTGAGGAAATTAATAAGAATGAACAAATCTCAAGAATTGTTGCTATTAAGACTCTTACACATTTGCACTAAACACTGGCAATGCATGTTTCAAATACTAAACAATTTAAGGCTTCTAAACTGTTCGCTCTCTTTTCCCTCCTCTGAGAATTGTAGTGTTTTACCACTTCCTGTATCTTCTTCCCCATGAGAAGAGGTTGAATCAACAGTTTACTGCAAAGCTATGGAAATTCACCTGTCAATTGTTTATTTGGTCTGGGAGTGACAGATCAGATAAAGAATTGTTTATTTTGGGTCTGAGGTGAACATCCAGCATAGTATTTTGTGAAGCTCAACCTGCACCTCAATGTGATACAATAACCACACACACACAGCTAGTGCACAGGTGATAACCTGGTTGAAAATTTGCTATGTAATTAAGTTTTCATAACACAATTGTGCTAAAATGTGGTTTTGTTTCTTTTCTGTCCTGGCTTACAATGAGCTCAGTGCCCCTCTCCTGTCTGAGTAGTTGTTTTGTGAGATTGGCACAGATTATTATTTCAAGAAGTCTGTTATTTTTTGTGATGTAACTGGCTTGAACCATGAGAAAATTAAGTAACTGTCATAGGAAATCCATAAATATGAATATTTTTCCAGCTGCTTTTCTATTAAACTTGGTTAGCTGAATGAAATTAGTAAATAATTATGCTGGTGGGGAGTCTGCTATATCCATGTGCTGTGTAACGTCTTTGTTTTACAATACGGCTTAATTTTTTTTCTATAGACCAAATTAGTTTTAATGTAATCTAAATTGCAAATTGGCCAATTTGCATCAAAACGATGCCTTCTTGTTCAGATTTGTCAACACCTCTTTTTTAAAAAGTCTTTAACATTAAGCATGGGTGGGTAAGACCATCTGTTTATGGAGCTTGCCTGCAGCTCCATTACTTAACACATGAGGCAGGTTACAGCTGTTTAATTGTTACTGCATTGAACGATTATCTTCCAGTCCAAAATTAATATATATAAGTATGCATGGAAAGCATGTTGTTAAACATAAGTGATCTAAATGTGTATTAATCCCTCAGGAGGGCTGCAGTTAGTATTGTGGTACTTTCATACTGCTTTTGACTCCCCGTGAGACTACTTTTACTTGGTCTATAGAGCTGAAATTCAAATCTAGTGGTGGTCCGCTGTGGAAGAGTAAAGCTTGGAATATGTTTATATTCCATTGAGAATTGGTATCTAATTGGTTTATCTTCTGAGAACTTCCCCCAAGTTTAGTTGAGAAAAAGATAACATGGGATAGCAAAGTACTTATTTTCACATTTTTCTTTGCATGAAATGACACTAACGTGGCATACAAACCCATCAAGCCCAAGGAAGAAAAGAATTCTTTAGAGGAAATGTCTTGTTTCAGGTGTTGAAGCTGCAAAAAACAGGGAAGTCATCTAGTTTACCATATATTCAGAATTACGAAAAAATAACATCTAAAGCATGCCTCATATATACAGATTCTGTCCTGATGACTCTTTAAAGTGGTTTTCTGACTAGAGATAAACATGCAGTCAATATTGTGTGCCCATGTGAACGTGGGCAGAGTAAGCTCAGAAACACTGCTAGTAATGAGGATTGCTAAGTAATAATCTCCTCCACTAAGTTACATGCTCTGCACCTGCTCTCTTCTGCACGTGTTTAGCTTAGGGCTCCTTATAGTACGGATTTCAAATACTACAGGGGAATGACACTTCATCTCTTCAAAAGATTGCAGAGCACGTCAAGACAAATATGTTGGTCTTGTTAATTAAAGGAAGTGCTTATAGAAAACTTGATATGGCTATATATCATTACACTACATATTTTTGAACTATGATCTTGACAAAGTAAGTCATGGACTGATTTGAGGGCTTGATTGATCTTCCCCACCTTTGTGGGTTAGTGGGACAACAGCATGGATAACGAGAATGATGATGGTCATCATCATTTTAATACTGATGCTATGTTGCCAAGCATGATTTACTTTTCTCTGCAGTTTAAGTTACTGAGAATATGCACTTTTCATAGTGTTTTAATGTGTCAGGTATTTAGTGTACCTTAATGTATCCATGCCAAGAGTTCATCATACATTTTAAGATTCTTTTGAGATTTTAAAATTTTGATTAGAAAGACAGTTCTGGGCCCCTTGTCCAGTTCTGGGCCCCTTGTCCAGTTCTGGGCCCCTCAGTTTAGGAAGGACATCGAGACACTTGAACGTGTCCAGAGAAGGGCAACAAGGCTGGGGAGAGGCCTTGAGCACAAGCCCTATGAGGAGAGGCTGAGGGAGCTGGAATTGTTTAGCCTGGAGAAGAGAAGGATCAGAGGCGACCTCATTGCCCTCTACAACTACCTGAAGGGTGGTTGTAGCCAGGTGGGGGTTGGTCTCTTCTCCCAGGCAACCAGCACCAGAACAAGGGGACACAGTCTCAAGTTGTGTCAGGGGAGGTTTAGACTCGAGGTGAGGAAAAAGTTCTTCACTGAGCGAGTCATTCGTCATTGGAATGGGCTGCCCAGGGAGGTGGTGGAGTCGCCGTCCCTGGAGGTGTTCAAGGGGAGATTGGACGTGGCGCTTGGTGCTATGATCTAGTTGTGAGGTCTGTTGGAACAGGTTGGACTTGATGATCCTTGGGGTCTCTTCCAACCTTAGTTACTGTGATACTGTGATACTGTGATACTGTGACTTTTTTGTCCTTCAGTTAGAATAAATACTGCTGTATGAATACATTTTGTAATTATCAAAATTCCTAGATTTGTCTTTTCCCTTAGTTTTGAGTCCATGGAATTATACCCGACTACGTATTTAACCTAAAAATTAACACTGTATCTGGATGAAGGTGTGATCTTTGGCATTCAAATAGTTCATTCCCAGATAAAATTAACCAGTGTGCTGGGTTACACCCATCCTGGGGGGAGGGCTGCAAGAGCCCTGCTTCTCCTGAGGGACAAAAGAAACCTGATCCAGATCAACAGAGAGGGACTTGGTTTCCCCCTCCCAGGAGGAGGGGTCCCCTGGGTCAAAGGTGGTCTATTCCACTCCTGCTTCCTGTCCAGCAAAGGAGTACTCTGCAGCCATTTGTTCTCTTTTCTCTGCCTCACCTGCTTGAGAGGGCCAATGGCTTCAGGCAGTCTCCTGATTCTTCCACATGGTCAGGCCTGGCCTCTCCCTACTGCATCCACACTTCTCTAAAGGACTGAAAATCCACATACATCCAGGGAAATATAAGGCCATCATTTTATATATTTTCTTATTCATCCTTATTCCTTACCCTTGTAAACCCTCCCTGTTACTGCTGGATGTATGTTTTGCTAAAGAAATTACTGCTCCTATTTCCAAACCAACTTCTTCTCTTTTCCCCTACTCCCCCTTTTTTTTTTTCTTTCTCTCCTTCCTCCTTATCAGGGAGGGAGGGGCAGGGGAGGAAGTTCAGGTTAGGCACATTTTCAGAAAACAGCAGAATCCTCTGAGATATGAGGAATTTTAAAGCATGTTGCAAAGCTTACTTGAGCTGAAGGGGCCAGAAAGTAAGTGGCTTTGTACGTTACGTAGTTGTACGCTGATCAGACATATTCTGAAAGTACTTCCATTCAAGTAGAAAGGTGGACACAGCAATGCTTCCCATCCTATTCCATCCTCTTCTATGTTTTCAAGCTAAATTTATCTTTCACGCAGTTCCTAGTGCAAGCATCAGGCTTTACATGCATCTGAGGCAGGTCTTTGAGTTTATCAGTGGTCTCAAATAGATATTTGCATTTTTTCCAGCCTTTCCATGTGGGACAGTTCTAAATCCTTAATAGCATATACCCTTTCTTCTAAATCCTCTTCCCACTGAATAGATGTTAACAGCAACAGCACTGCTCCTGAACTTGTCGACTGTCCCAAATTTCCTATGTTTACTGTATCCTTCAAAGCAACTGAACCTTTTATTCTAAGATATGTGGCTTTTCAGTACTAAAGGTGAGAAATCTTACTTTATAGTACAATAGGGATGAACTCCAGAACAAAAAATCTACAGAGGCTCATGTGCTTTGTACGTAAAAACCCATAAATGGTTGCTGCAGAGGGCAGTTGTGGTTTTGGCAAGGGATAAATTGAAGTGAATTGAGGTCACTGTGCAGAAACCTATGCCGCAGAAACCTGTGCAGCAGATATTTCTGCTGCAGGTGCATGTAGACAGTGGAGAAAAGTGCAGAAATGATGGAAAAAAAATATGATTTCAGTATGAGAATTATGTTCTGGCCTATATAGGAATGAAACAAAATTGTCTCAAACTATTATTCCATCCATGTGTTCTCCTTTACGAGAAGGGCAAAATGGGAATTTAGGAGTAAAAAACTATCAAAAGGAAAGACTGCTTGTAATCTTCCTCTATTGGCAGCAATACTGTGAACATATGGTGTGTCTAAGACAAGGTTCTTATAAACAGAGAAAGGATGACGACCATGAGCTTCTTATGGTGAAAGAACATGTGCTTCCAGTACTGTTCAGTGATGAATAGAGAAAATTACATTTGCAAGTGATACCAAAGCCCACTGCCCCAAACACTTTGAAGGCAGGACAAGAATTTTAAATTACTTTAACAAATAGCACAGGCTACGGAGAAAAATAAGGTGCAGTTCAACAAATGCTGGGTTCTGTGCTTAAGTAAGAATAATCAGCTTCACAAATTCAGGTTAGGAAGCAGATCGGCAGGCAGAAGAAACTCAGAAGAGGCTCTAGTGGGTGATGAATTTGACACAAGTGAACCACTCTAGACAGGCTTGAACAATAATTTTTAAATTTTTTGAATTCTGGGCACCTGTAAGTTTTCTGATAGAGGTGTGGAGCTTGTAATGCAACTCTCTTTCTCTTCTGTTGGCATGTGTCTGTGAAGCCACCTGGCTTTAGTCATATTCTTTTCTACTTTTGCTTTATGTCTGCTGGTGGTGCTCTGAGGTCAAATTCTGCTCTTACAGCAAAGGTGGTGCTCAGGTCCTGTGGAGCTATTGAGTTGACACTCTAATGGGACTATATATACACTACCAAAAAAAACCGTGGCATGTTGTTGTCTAGTGTACTGGTTATAAAAATTATGAGGGGAGATGATGTCTGATGGAGGATAATAATGTAAACCAATATAAATTTGCTGTATAGTGTTTAGAAGAATGTCACCATTATAATCATAGAATTGTTAGGGTTGGAAGGGACCTCAAGGATCATCCAGTTCCAACTCCCCTGCCATGCGCAGGGACACCTCACACTAGATCAGGTTGCTCAGGGCTGCATTCAGCCTGGCCTTAAAAACTTCCTGGGATGGAGCTTCTACCACCTCCTTGGGCAACCTGTTCCAGTGTCTCACCACCCTCATGGTGAAGAACTTCTTCCTAACATCCAATCTGAATCTACCCATTTCTATTTTTGTTCCATTACCCCTAGCCCTATCATTACCTTTCTTGTAGGCCCCCTTCCTCCATTCCCTGCCATTATCTTCCATTATTCCTGGAGTGTGGCTGGAGCCCTTACTAGTGAAGACTGAGGCAAAGAAGTCATTGAGAACCTCAGCCTTCTGAATGTCACTCGCCCCCAGTTCTCCTGTTTCCTTTCTGAGGGGGCCCACACCCTCCCTAGTCTTCTTTTTACCATTAATATACCTATAGAAATTTTTACTGTTCCCCTTGATCTCCCAGGCTAGATTTAATTCTAACTGAGCTTTAGCTTTTCCAACCAGGTCTCTTGCTGCTCAGGCAGCTTCTTTATATGCCCCTCAGGGTTGTCAGCTTGGGATACATCCTCCTAGTCGCCCTGAGGAACTTAAATTCTGTTGCTTCACAGTCACTGCAGCCAAGGTTATCCCTGAGCCTCACATTGGTCACCAGCCCTTCCCTATTGGTGAGAACAAGGTCCAGCATAGCACCTTTTCTCATTGGTGCCTATACCACTTGGAGGAGGAAGTTGTCATCTATGCATTCCAGGAACATCGTGGAATGCTGATACCTAGCTGTGTTGTCCCTCCAGCAGATGTCAGGGTGGTTGGAATCCCCTACAAGGACCAGGGCTTGTAAACATGAAGCCACTTCTGTTTGTCTGTGGAGGGCCTCATCTGCTTGGTTCTGCTGGTCAGGTGGCCTGTAGCAGACCCCTACAGTAACATCACCTTCACATCTTCCCTTTAATCTTTAGCCATATGCTCTCAACTAGCTCCTCGTCCTTCCCCAGATGGAGCTCCACCGATTCCAGCATTGACTGATATAGAGAGCAACACCTCCTCCCCCACTACCCTGCCTGTCCTTCCTTAACGAGCTTGTACCAATCTATCCCTACATTCTAGTCATGGGAATCATCCCACCAAGTTTCAGTAATAGCCACTATGTCATAGCATTCTGGTAGCACAGTGGCCCTTAATTCATCCTGTTTGTATCACAGTATCACCAAGGCTGGAAGAGACCTCAAAGATCATCAAGTCCAACTTGTTGCCAAAGACCTCATGCCTAGACCACGGCACCAAGTGCCACGTCCAATCCCCTCTTGAACCCGTGCATTTGCATGGAGGCACTTCAGCTGGGCTGGCCCTGTCACCCTCTTAGGTTCCCTTGATTCCTTGTCACTCCCTTGATTCCCTTGGCGTGCCCCAGTGCTTCATCCTTGTCTTGCCTCAGGGCAACAAGTGGAGAGCTCTTGCTAGCACTCCATCCCTCTGCCTCCGGTGAGCTGACCCAGTGTTTGTCACAGGCAGGCATGATATTAATAACCCTTTCCCCCTTCAAATCTAGTTTAAAGCCCTATCAATGAACCCTGCCAGCTTCTTCCCTAAAATCCATTTTCCCCTGTGGGACAGGTGCATCCCATTGGTGCCTTGTAAACTGAGCTGTGATCATAAAATCCAAACCCCTGTCGATTCACCAGTCCTGGAGCCATGAGTTGACCTGCAGGCTCTTCCTAAATGTTTCCTTGTCCATCGCCAGTGTCAGAGGGATGAAGGAGAGCACAACTTGAGCTCCTGATCCCTTTAGCAGTTGCCCCGAGGTCCTGAAGTCTCTTTTAATTGATTGTGAGCCTCTCATTGCTGCATCATCACCACCTACCTGAAAAAACAGAAGTGGGTAATAGTCTGAAGGACTCACAAGGATGGGAAGTTTACCTACAACATTCTTTACCCGGGCACCAGGGAGACAGCAGAGCTCTCTATGAAGTGGGTTTGGTCTGCATATCAGGCCCTCCGCTCCCCTCAGCAGGGAGTCACCTACAACAATGACCTTTCAATTTTAGTTTTCAGGGTCAGTTTTTATGGCTGCCCTGAGGCCTTGGTGGTACTTGTGGCACATTTGGCCTTTGTGAGCCCTCATCCTTGCTCACAACCAGTTCCTCTTGCAGAGCCTCATACCTGTTGTGCAAGGGCACTGTAAGTGGTGTGCTTCTTAAAGGAGCATGTTTGCTCCATTTGTATCATTTGTTTCATTGGGCAGCTACCTGTTCCCGTTGACCCCGCACATGTGAGTTTCTACTCCTTTACAACAGAATAATAAGAATAAAGCAGTGTTCTGAGTACCAATTAATGAACATAAAATCAGTCGAGTATGTGGCTCATGCTGATTGGGGTAAAGGGATTTTATATGTACTTTTATTCTGTGGCTAGTCTGTCATAAATAGAGGAAAGAACCTATGAATAAGCTAAAGAAGACATTGACATATCTGTGATAGGAAATTAAAAGGAGACATTAAATTTTAAAAAAATAAATAAATAAAAGTCAGGGTTCTAACTGGTTATGAAATATGCCTTGTTAAATGTGAATTTGCCTGACAGTTACTAGTTCTTTGTAAAGTACATTCATGTCCCACGTGTTTATATAAATATCCACACACATTGGTAACATCATTTATATTTTATGCTGTACAGATTTGAATGCCACTTGCATATTCTCAGGTTTTGACTATCCTAGAAAATGTACATATCTTATGTCTTCATTTTTGCTTTTCTTCCTTCCATTTGGAGCTGTACGAAGTCTCTGTAGTCCTGGAAATAATAGAAAGATTCAGTCTTAAGCATTGCAAGAAAACCCTTGTAGGTATATTGTCTGGTCTATAATTAGACTTTTTAAAGACTTACTGTAACCCACATGTGCCAGATGTCTACATATCTTGCCGAGGAGCACCTGCTGACGTGCTTCATCCTAATGAAATGTTCCAAATCCCACCTAGACAGGCTTGTATTTTGTGCTTCTGTAAAGAGCTGGGTTCATTCCTGTTTCAGTAGCGCTGCTGTGATGATAAGGATTTTGTTATCTGACATTAACTGCTTTAACACATCTTCAATTGATTTCTGTTTCCTGAAAGCAAGGTGGGTACATGCAGCCCATCTCAGCTTTGTTTCATGTATTAAAAGTAGGGCTTCCTACTTTAAAACCATCTTGTGCTGTTTGCCATTCATCCATCTGCTTCACCAATTTTTATATATTTATTTTTTTGGGGTGAAATTTTAAGTGTCATGACTTATGAAAAGAAGAAGTCTTGCTATTCTTGGATATATTGTGTTATTTATTTTTATACATCTAAAGCCTAAGTTTAGTTTTCACCCACTTTTCCAAATGAAATGGATCCCCATGCTATTCACCCTACTACACCCTCTTCAACCCCGTATATGCAGTCTACATTATTTTACATACTTGGTATGTGTGCTCAAAAGAATAACTGTGGCTGAATTGAAGCAGAATAAAACTGTGCCTCCCCAAAATGTCATTAATCTAGACAGAATTAAGATAGTATGCTGTTTATGCTGTCAGAGTTATACAAATCAAAGGCCTTCCAGTATGGTCAGTGTATTAAAGCTCATAAGCTAAGAAATTGCTCTTACATTGTGTTGGAAATTGCATTTTATAACTAGCTTTGATTGTATTTCTGTTACACGTGAAAATCCAAGCATGTGAAAGAAGTCAGAAGTAAAACAGTAAAACAGTCTCAGAAAAGTAGCATCTTTCTCTTCTGCAGACCTCCTTTATAAAGTAGTTCCATTGAATCATCATGATGCTTGCTAAAAAGAGAATTTCTTGCATTTTTAAAAGCTCTGAAATACATTTTCATTTTGTAATGCAAAACCTCTCATGTCAGGTGCACCTGCTTGATTTGCATGTCAATTCTGAACAATTCTTGGTTTATGTGACACTTCTGAAATGTCTGTCTGTTTTGTTTTGTTTTTTTTTCTTTTCTTTTTAATTCTCAAGCTCACTATTTGGATAAGATAGTGAAAGGTACTGTATATTTGCTCTTTGATGCCATGCTTATACCTACATGTACTTCTTTTATATGAATATATCGTTACAAACGTACTAGTTTCGTCAAAGGATCTTCTCTTACATACATTGCATGGATTATAGATTTAATTCACTGACTTTCAACTCATCTCAAATGAAAAATTAAATCTTTCTTATACTATATAATGAAGTTTTATCAGTAATTATACATTTATATACAAACTGTGTATATGTATTAGATTGTTTCAACCAAAAACTGAAGATAGCATTCATTTGCTGTTTGGTGCTTTTTCTTTATTAGTCATTGGACCTCTGCCTACAAAACTGCATATTTAGGAAACAAAGCAAAGCAATACTCTTGTCACAGAACAGGTGTCATAAGTTCTTAAGAACAGATTAATTATAGATATGTGTGTGCTTACAGAGGGAGAGATCGATAGTATACCTCAGGCCTTTAAGCTTTTGTTTATCTGAATTTAGAAAATCTATAGGAAATTATGATTTGTATTTTGTGTGAAGCTTGTATGCTCTATGCAACATTTTCAATTAAAAGTTTCAAGGATGCAAAAGCCTAACATGAAACAGCAAATAGTTTTGTATCTTCAGTTATGGTGAAAATTTAATTTAGAAAAATGTTTAAAATATTCCCACCCCTCTTTCCCTGAGTATCTTTCTCTATTCCTTATTTGTGTTTTATTTTCTTTAGAATATGGCAATATTCATGGCAATACCCAGGCTTTCACACAATAGTCTTGAGCATACCCAGTTGACTCTTAAAACACTCTGTTAGCATTGCAATTAAAATGTCAGTCTTCCATGAATTAAACAGAAGAAAGGTCAAACAATAAGCAGCTCTCAGTACATCAGTGAATACTATTAGCAGGTACAGTCCAAAAGAGTAGGAGTAGCAAGACTAATCTGAGCCTGGCATGATGACACAATATCCACAGCCATAGTATCATCATCCTTCCTTAAAAGACATTTTCCTGATTCTCTGCCTTTTGAGAGTTAAGCACCCTTTAAAAGTATTTTTTCCTTTGGGAAGATTTCTAATTTGGAGTGACATGGTAGAAAGGAGTCAATGAGTTCAAAAGTCTTTAGAAGAAAAAATATTGGCTATTATTTCTGAAAGACTGCTCTAAGCTCAACTAAGCTTAACCAAAATGAGTCAGTAGATTAGTTCATAAGGATAGTACTTACATAAAATAAAGCAGTGTTTAGCCAGTTATGTAGGGTTTTTTGGATAAAAGTTTACAGAAAATTGCTGTATCCAAATATATCTGATTTCTAGCCAGCTTCTCATAAGATACTTAGTGCCATATCTGTACTTGCTGCTGTCAGTGTCTTATCACAATCACAGATAAGGAACACCAAAATCTACATATTTATAGCTTTGTCATCCTCATACAGATCATGTTGGCTGCATGCCAGATTTCATCACTAGAAAGTGACAGATACTGTTTTTTTTAATGCAATGTTAGACTGAAAACAATTATCGATTTTTGGATATATTAAATTATTTTAATTGTTTCCCAAATTTTCCCTCCTTGGCCATAAAAGCAGACAAGATAGGATATAAAGGTAACAGCACAAAAGCCTTAGGGAGATTGTCACAAAAAATCACTCTCTGCTATCTGTCTTGAAGCACGTCACTACCGTGTTTTTGTTCAGTCTATCAATGTTTTTATTGTGGTCCTTATGGTATTTCATTTTGTCCGTCCTAAGTAATCAAATACGCACAGCTATTACATTTAGTTGAAAATCCTGTTGGTCCTGTCCCATCCGTATGCGGCCTGAATCCCAATGTTTGTTAGAATAGATGCTAAGCTGCTTCACTATTTCCTGGGCTTTGCTTATTCTGTGAAAAGGAATGTATTTTGGCATAAAGTATAGTCATTAAAACTGGCCTATACTTTGTGCAATTCTTTAACGCACTGTAATTTCACATGAATATACGGCAACTCTGAGACCAGATAAAGTTAACCACCTCTTTTATTACGTGCCTAAAATCACACCTATTTCCCTACTTAATAATTTGGAGGGATTTGCCCATACTAACAGGGAGCTTAAACATTTGTGCACTGCATAGAGCAAATAATGATCTACTCTATGGGCACCGAAAAATGTATCATTTTACACAGCTGTGCACTCTTCTGTTGTTATTTTGCCCCCCTCCCCTCACCCAAAAAAAAAAGTAAAGAAAAAGAAAAAAAACACCCAAACTTCATTTTGTCTGGCCTGCAGGTATTTAGAGGATTGATGCATTTATTCCCTGCCTGTACAGGTAAGTGGTGTCTCAAGTGTCAGGCCAATCAAAGATGCCACTTTGTTAAGAATTACTCCCCAGGTAATGTTGCTGTTTCACTCCATGTGCAATTACAGTATTTGTGCTGTTCTTAAGGCCTGTTCCCAGTAAGTGTCCCTTGTTTGTAGTTTATTTATTTTTTTATATAATTGCAATATTTAAGTCACTTGTTATTTTTTTCTTCTTTGTCTGTTTCAACAGAGGGATGCCCTGGATTGTGCAACAGCAATGGGAGGTGCACGCTGGACCAAAACGGCTGGCACTGCGTCTGCCAGCCAGGATGGAGGGGAGCAGGCTGTGACGTAGCCATGGAAACTCTCTGCACTGACAGTAAGGACAACGAAGGAGGTAAGACATGCAAACTGGATCTTTAGCTCTGGGGAAAACAAGTTAAGGAATGGAGGTTTTACAGTCAGGTGATTAAACAGTACCATGAGAACCATACACACATTCCACTAGCACTTACACCTGTAAGAATATACTGTGATATTCAGTGCTTTTCTGTAGTATGTCAGCAAAGCCTTGCAAGCTGCTTATTGCAGGTGAGATATGTACTTAGAAAATGATGGGTGTCACCTTAGTTTCCTAACAGTGTTGTTTTATACTGGAATAAATTGTAGCCTCGATTCAGTGAACTGTAGTGGAGGGCAAAAGAAAGAAAGGAGTTCCAATTTTCAGTGACCTCACAAGAAAATTCCCAGGAGAAAAAGCCAAAGAGTTTGCATTTTCACCGATGATCCTGTTGCTGGAAACAATTGTTTGACCAATATAGAGAGATCTTAACCTTCCATAATCTGTGAATGCTCAGATAACTAACAGGCTGCTCCCAGAAGTCTTTTTTCTGTTATTTTCTTTCCTGCAGTCTGTCATTCAGGTGACAGGTAACAATCTGCAGCAAGATGCAGGCAGCACTGTTGACTTAAGGAATCAACCTGCAATCGTCATTGTAGGGTAGGGAAGGTAGAGGGGCTGTGACTTTGGAATGACTCCAGAACCACACCAAAAAACCCCACAAAAGCAGGATTAGATGTGAATGCAAATATTAGATCAGCATAATGCTTTTATTGTCTGTCTTTCTTCCCCTTCAATCATCAACTCTTTCTGTTTAACACCTTCAGATTCAGCAGAGATAAGAAACTCCATTAGGGTCTCTCGATGATGATAAAGTCATCTCTGACTTTGTTGTTCAGCTTTAGACTGCATACGCCTTTGCTGGCTGGCTTCTTGCTCTCACATCCTGACTGCAGTTAGGATCTTAGGCATCACAAACTATAAAAACAGCAGAATTGACTTCCTGAGGACAATAATAAACAGTTTGAAAACAGTGCTGCTGTTTATTGCTTTACACATCATTTGATTTGTCATCCTCCTCTGTTACATATTGTTTATTTTGAGTCAGCTTGCACATTTAGGGGTCTAGAGAATCTGAGGCACTCTAGTATATGCAGTCTGAACTATTGTGAAGCTGAATTTCTGCGTGTAGGAAGAGAGCAAGAGGAATGATTAGCCCTAGCATTTCCACACAGAGATGTGCTGTTCAGGACGCTAGGTTCAGATGGGCTGAGGGATTGGGAACATAAAAAAGAAAGAGAAACCTACATGTGTGAAAAGAGATAAAGCAAGGAGGATGAAAAACTATGTTAGAACCTGAACAACTTGCAAGAAAATAAATAGGTGGTGGAGGGGAAAAAATGGGGGGGAAAAGTTGAAAGCCCAGTGATAGACTGAAACAGATTCAATAAGTGTTAACCGTAATAGAAGGATGTGATAGCAGAGGGAGAGTCAAGAGCAGGTAACGGAACAGTGGGAGGAAGCAGCACAGGGTGAACGGGAATGCACTTAAACAGGAAAAAAGAAGATGCTCCTTCAGACTGAAAATATTAATAGCTGTTTGTGAGGAAAAAGGGAGAAGAAATAATTGGAGCAGAAGGGTATAACAGGATGACTTAAAGTTTTTGAAGAAAGAACAAAATTACCAAAAAAAGTCTAGTTTATGTATTTTGTTGCCTTTTTTTTCTCCTCTCAGTTGTCTTTCATTATTTCCTTTATCGAATTCATGCAGCTAGGTATGAGGAAGGGATTGGTGAAACAGTTGGTTTTCCATGATTGACCTGTATAATGCTATTTGCCACTGGTATTTCTCTTTCAGTAGAGAGCATATTTGTGTCAGTTTTTGACTAGTGGCTGAGCAAAAGGGTTAAAATATAGGAATTAAATTAAATGAAAAACTGGAAGCGTACCAAACAAAACTGGGAAAATACAGTCCTCTTTGCCAGAATCCCCCTTGTAAAGAGAAGGAGTGTTTCTTCCCTTTCCAAAAGCACCTGCAATCGGCCCAATTGATCAGCCATTTAAATTCCAGACAGCTACAGGGAACACATAAGGATGGCTCTGCTGCATTTGTTTGTTGTGGGAGATTAGGTTATCTGAGTGCTTACACTGAATGTATACCTTGACTGCAGGTAGTGTGATTTTTATCACACTAGTCTCAGTGGCTACATAATTAATGTTCATTGTTAGCTAATTGATATGTTGTGGCTAATGTTTATGTTTCCTCCTACACTGAATGAAATATATCTCCTATATTAATATGAGTGTAATTCATTAACAGCAGTGCCTGCTGTTCCTTTAGTTCTTATCCCTTTGTGGGACTAACTGTTCAAATTCTGTGAGCATGAGAATCCTGAGGACCTCACTGGGATATTCCCCACAGGAAATGCTAATGAGATCAAGGCATTATGATTATACTTGATCATTTTCCCTTCTAGATATTATTGACATATGATGGGACAGTTATTACTCATCTTCCTTTTAATACAGATTTCTAAGAATCTTGTGGACCATTTCCTTTCTCTGGCAGGATCATTCTTTATTTGTCCATGTGTTTGAGTTGGATAATAAAATACAGAGTTTCCTTGTGAGGGGCTAAAAAGAAGAGAAGAAATGTGCATGCAAGAAACAGACCTTAGGCTGAATTAACCACCTTATGGTTTTGTGGGGTGAGGGGAAGTCGGAGTCATCCCTGAGTGGAATAAAGCTAATTTCTTTACTTGGGAAAAAATGTGTCACTACTATACTTTAACAAAGTGGGCCATATTTTGTCATCACTACAGGACTAAAGAGTAAACACTGTTTAATTTAGGTAGGTCTTTATTGAACAGATTCCTTTGGTAAGTTTGGTTTTTTATTAGCTCCTATCCAGTTATTAAGAGTAGTTACAGCTTTCCACCAGCAGGATTTAAGGGATTATTAATAGTCTTTCATTTCTAAAATGAAACTATAGGCTAGAATACAGCAAAGCATACTCTACTTTTGTAATTGCTTGCATAGGCTAGCATAGCCTGCACCTGATGACATTGTCACAGGGTAGCATAAATTCAGCCTGAAGATTACCTAAACCAGTGCCTCTTCTCTGATAGTGGCAAAGAGCAAATGCTTAGCAAACTAATATATTGGGATAATTGTGAACTTATATTTCCTTTGATGTTTCAGCAGGCTGCTAATTAAAGTAGGAAATTATTGCCGCAGAATGCTTTGAATGTCAGAAGGGTTACTAAGTACAAAGATAACCCAAGCTCAGGAAATATCAGCAGGTCTATACTTGAATTAGGACTGATACAGTCCTAATTAGAACTGGCATTCTCATGTTCTCTGCTTTGTGCTCCAACGCTTCCCATTATTCTTCAGCTTTTTGTTTGCATCTGTGGTTACTGGGGAGTGCTTGATTGATACATCCATAGAACTCATCCATGGTGACTCCACAATTTCTTTCTGAGTGACAGCTCATTTAAAGCCCAGCACTCCCTCCAGCAGGAATGTTGAATTTGAGTACACTATAGGCATGTTTATAGAGATACTGCAGTAGAACATGCAGCAAAGTTAAATTAATTGAATAAATCACAAAATCATAGAATGGGAGGGATTGAAAGGGACCTCTGGAGACCATCTAGTCCAAGATCCCAGCTAAAGCAGGTTTGCACAGATCAGGTTGCACAGCAGGGCCACGTCTGTTCTTGTAGCTTTTCCAACCAACTGCTCTACAGGCAATCATTTCTGGTATCTATAATTGAGTCCATTGATTACAGCCTGTTGTAAAATTGAGCTGCGTGAAGATAACTGAGGTTTGTTAATACCATTTTCTGTCCTTTCCAGTCTCTTGCCTTAATGTGGAACAGTCACAGAAATCATCCTGGTTGGATGGCCAACTTCCTAGCTCGAAAACTCTTTTTCTTCTTATGTAGATACTGATTTCAATTCATAGAGGATTTTAGTTGCCTACATTTATAACTTACTTACCAAGAATATGATTTATCTAGGCCCTTGACCACAATCTCCTTGACACTGGCAGAACTAATGCCCAGAGCTTAATTTGTCCCCCTATTTTTCTTCCTTCTGCAGTTTTTTACATGCAATTTAAATTCCATTCAAAAGAAAACATGCCCACTGATGCACCTTAGTTTGTAGACATCCATAAGTGTGGGAATCCTCTGTCCTGACTCCTCTCATTTAATGTTTTGGGGGTTTTATTAGCCTTTCCAAATAAGCTATCCCATCACCAGACCATGCTGCACTGCAATTCCATGCATTTTGCAATGAAGGGAAAAAGAACGTTACTCGAGACCTTTGCAGCTTTTGAGGAAGGAAACAATAATCTAGTCAATACATCTTATATGTGTAGAAGAACCTCTTGCATCTAGAACAAAAAAAAAATAGCCTTCTGAGACTGATAATGATTGTCCAGCTGGCTGCAGGAGTTTCTATTTTCTTCATCATTTCACTGTCATATTTGAGTGATAGAACTGCTAGAGTGATAAGCCAGTGTTGAGCCAAGACTCATATTTTTCAGGCTAAAAAAAAAATTCATCAATAATTTTGCAAAGCCATTTCAGAAAGGAAATTTTGTTCTGCAATAGAGTACTCAAATTAGTGGTACTAGATAGCTCTAGCCACATAAGTACAGAGAAAGGATGAAAAATGTTTTCTCAAGTTATAAGGAGCCAGATTCATAACCATCCGTCACTCGCCTGGGCAAGTTGCTGATAAACTCCACAGAAAAATAACAAACAGCACAGCCCTGTATCTTGCCTGGTGAAAATGAGATTCTTTCTCTGATTGATGTTAGCAGAGAGGCTTGTAAAAATGCATTTCCAGCTGATTAGTTCAGAAGGTGTCAATCTCATGCAGTTTTATGACCTGCAGACTATACTCCAGATGTACATTTGCTTTTTATAAACTAACAAAGATGAATGACAGAATTTGAGCATTTCTTTGGCAACTGCACAAGATATTGCCTCAGAGACCATATAAAGATATAAAACCCCCCAAAACTATGCTTTTTACCATCAGTACCCCCATCTTTGACACTGATCCAGGCTTCTAGAGTTAAAACCAGCAAGGGAGGTCAGTACTTCATCTAGGAAAGGATTTTGTGTTGTGCAAGAATGAGACTAGAAAATCACGAGAGTCACAGACTGTTTGAGGTTGAAAGGGTCTCTGTAGATCACCTAATCCTACCCATGCTTCAAAGCAATGTCAGCTAGAGCAGGTTTCTCAGGACTGTGTCCAGCTGACTTTTGAATATCTCCAGAGATGGAAACCCTACAATTGCCCTGGGCAACCTATCAGTTCAACAGTAAGAAAAGTTTTATCTGGTGCTTAGACTGAATTTCCTGCATTTTAGTCTATGCCCATTGCCTCACGTCCTTTTGCTGAACGTGACTGAAAGGTGGTCCGATCACTGTCCCTGGAGGTGTTCAAAAAGGGATTGGACGTGGCACTTGAGGCCATGGGTTAGTAGTAATGAAGTGTTGGGTGACAGGTTGGACTTGATGATCTTTGAGGTCTTTTCCAACCTTATTGATTCTATGATTCTATCCTATGTGTATCTGTACACGTTGATGAGTCTTCCACCCTGAGGCTTCTCTTCTCCAGAACAAACAATCTCAGCTCTTTCAGCCTTTCCTCATAGGAGAGATGGGTCATGTTCTTAAATCTCTTTGTGGCCCTTCACTGAGTTGTCTTAAGTATGTCCATGTTTGTCTTGTACTAGAAAGCCCAGTCTGCATGTAGCGCTCCAGGTGTGGCCTCACTGGTACTGAGCAGAGGGGAAGAGTTACCTCCCTTGATCTGCTGGCAACACTCCTAATGCAGCCCAGGATGTCATTAGCATCTTCTTTCCCACAAGGGCACCTTGCTGGCTTGTGTTCAATTTAGTGTCCACCAGGGCTCCCAATGTCTTCTCCACAAAGCTGCCTTGCAGCAAGTTGTCCCCAGCATGTACTGGTGCATGGGATTGTTCCACCTGAAGTTAAGGACTTTGCACTTCAGTTTGCTGAACTGCACAATATTGCCATATTGTCTCAATACTGTGAGATCTATTCATGGCCCTCTGATGTGTCCTCATCCCAAGAAGAAGGCCCTCTGCCGCATCCTTAGCCCAGGAAGAACAATGTTCTTTCTTTTCTCTTAAAAAAGTTTAAACTTTGATATACTTGGTGATGACTTTTTCATCTCTTTTATTTTCCCTAAACTGACTTCAATGTCAGATGAGTTAAATATGAATTTTAGATGTGCAAAAGAATAGAAATCCCAGTCCTTTATATTTTGCCAGTCCTCTAACTGATGCACATAGAACAGCAATCCTTAGAGGAATACCTTTAGAAGATCTTTGTTTACTTAGAGTCTTTCAACATATGATTGAACAAAAATGGATGGTATTTTTCCCTTCAGAAAGAAGTTTAAAGCTAGATTCTTTTGTGAGAGAGGCAGTCATGGGCTTCCTCCGAGTACAGCATTGGTATATTTTTCAGTTTAGTGGAGCAAGCAACCTCCATCTCTAATCTAAATGGAATAATAAAATGTTTGAGCTATTTCAGTCTTGCTGTTCTTTGGAGGGAACAGTTATCAGCTGTGTGATACCGTATTACATTCATCTAGGTATTTTCTGTAGCTGACATTTCCAGGCTCATTTTCCTTATGACTTTACTTACAGCAAATTAGTAGTTATAGATTTGATCTCTTGATTTTAATCTTTCACCAAATTAAATTTCCAGTGATGTGACAGATCTGATGCTCATTATATGTGAATATTTCAGCACTTAAGCATAAAAGCACCCATGTGTTTAAATCTTGTTTATACTGGCCAGCATGCCTCATCAGTTTACTTAGAATCAAATCTAAATGTTAAATATAGATTTTGTTCTCTTACACACTTTCATGCAAACTAGTTGTGGAAATTGCCTTTGCCACTAGCAACAGAATCTTTCTGCCAAGGTATAAAGGAATCCACCTTGATAAATGTTGTGAAATATTTAAAGCTACTTGCAGCATAGATACGATAAAAAACTTCAGGAAAACAGCCGTGTGGGAGTTGCTCGTTTCTTTTCTCTAGGAAGCCAAATAACCTTTGTTAAAAGCTACTTAGACCCACCTAGAGTGTTTAATATTTATCAGTTAACAGTGTATACAGAGCCTGAGTGCCTTCATTTTCTGGTTTGTTCAACATAATTTTAGAAAAGTGTTGCATAAACAGATTTAATTTATACACAGTACTGAATGCATTCAGCTTGCATGGTTTTCCATGGGAGTTTAAGAACTCAGTGGAAACAAACTCTCTTTCCTTAATTGAAAGTGAATTAATTAAAAAAATGATGTAGTATGACAGAATACTAATAATTAAGATTTAATCTCTCTGCCGTCTGGGTCATTCATATGCAAAGGGTCAGAAGGAAGAGTTTGTTCATTTGTGTGTATTTCTGCCAACAGATGGACTAGTTGACTGTATGGATCCTGACTGCTGTTTGCAGAGTTCTTGCCAAAACCAGCCTTATTGTCGTGGACTACCTGATCCCCAAGATATAATCAGCCAAAGCCAACAGTCGCCATCGCAGCAAGCTGCCAAAGCATTTTATGACCGTATCAGTTTTCTCATTGGAGCAGAGAGCACTCATGTCATACCTGGAGAAAGTCCTTTTAATAAGAGGTGAGCATGACTCATCATTTACTCATTAGTATGAAACTGAAGAGTATGTGAAATTCACCTTTAGAAGAAGATCCACTGTGACAGTAAGGGTTACAGTGTGGACTTTCAACAGAGGCTTTTGATGTAAATATATCAAATTGCTTATTTTGTTTCATTTCCTTCAAAATTCAAATTGCCAGTGCCAGCAAGTTACAGAGATATTTGCCATGCTTAGTACCTGTATTCTAACAAGGCACTTGATTAATGATTAAATAAATCTTTATTTAACCAGTTGATTTGGGCTAGCTCGGTTGGAAAGAGATCAAAGCAATGAAAACACTTCAGAAGGAAAAGCTGCACTTTTTAAACTGAGCTCACAAAATAATATAAATTATGAATTAATGTAATAGAACTGTTAAGCTCACGGCGGTATAATTGCATAAGCTATGTGACTGGTGCTGTAATGACGTGAAAATAAACCAGTAACAGGAAGCAGGTGTCTGGGATCTCACGGAGTGAAGGAAGATGATTTACACTAGAACTACTGCGTTTGCAGTAATTTAACAGCATTAATGTGTTTGGGCACAGCAGTTGATTAAAAGTTGTTACACAAATGTTCCTTATTGCTCTTTTAGATTTTGTACTTCATAGTCCCCGCAGCTTTACAGATTGCTTTGATACTAATTGAAAAGTATGTTCTTCAGGAGTCTGCCAGAGATACGACTTAGAGTGGGAACATTGAGAGTTTATAAGTTCTTAGAATTCTTCAGTGAATTTCTGGTCTTAGTTACTCAGTATAAACAAAATGAACTGAAGTAAATTCAACAACATTGAAACAAAATGACCGTCTGTGGATTTTGAGGTATTTGTTTATACAGTGTGAATTATATAAACTTGTAAAAGTGTTTGAGTCTCAGGAATGCTTTTTTTAATGCTAGTTGATACTCTGTAGAAACAAACTTGTAATTTGATCCTGCATCTTTTTCACAGTCTTGCATCTGTCATAAGGGGCCAAGTGTTAACCGCTGATGGAACACCACTCATTGGAGTCAATGTCTCCTTTCTGCACTATCCAGACTATGGATATACAATCACTCGCCAAGATGGAATGTAAGTTCCCTTTGAAGCACTTCTAAGTCATAAAGACAGCGAAGCCGTTACTGAAGAGCTGTTTGTAACTATAAGACCATAATAAAATAACGGAAACAAAAGACACTGGAAAAGGAGCTGACCAAAGCTCTGCTTTTTACTTTCTTCAAATGTTAAACATACTGACTGTATACTTTAGAAGGAGAAGGGCTTGCTTAATTTAAACACAGCATCCTAAACACTCCATTCTCTTGATGCAGTATTATGTACTGTAATTTAATTGATTTCTCCATTGTTCCCAGTAGAGCCGTTCTGCCTTCAGAGCAGAATGAAGAATGAAAGAATCAATATGTAAAGTGGAGGCTATGGATAGCTTTGGGAATTTGCTGACTAGTTAGCTCCGTTGTCTTTTGTTTTTTCTAGGTTTGACTTGGTAGCAAATGGTGGTGCCTCTCTGACACTGGTGTTTGAGCGATCACCATTCCTGACACAGTATCACACAGTATGGATTCCCTGGAATGTCTTTTATGTCATGGATACCCTGGTCATGAAGAAGGAAGAGAATGACATTCCTAGTTGCGATCTAAGTGGATTTGTAAGGCCAAACCCTGTTATTGTGTCTTCACCTTTATCCACCTTCTTTAGAATTTCTGCTGAAGATAGTCCTATCATCCCTGAGACACAGGTAAGGCATGTTTCAAATAAGTAACATTTTATCACAGGCTACTACTAAGAAACCTTAATGAAAAGAGTACCAATTGCTGTTTAAAAATAATTCTAAATGCCAAGAATTTGCAATGAGATTCTTTTCTGACCAATTTTTGCATTCTATGGGGTGTTTTTTTTTTAAATTAATCTGAAAAAAAGAAGTCAAGCAAACTTAGTGTATAGTAGAGTCTTGTTTTGTATTTGTCGGCATCGTTTAGTTTACAGAATGTCTTCAGTAATCAGGCACCACGCTATCAAAACTGAGACAATGTAGTACATCTGACTTTTTTGACTGCCCTCTTGTTAGAAGTGCACATCTGGATGTTAGGAAGAAGTTCTATACAGAGAGAGTGATTGCCCATTGGAATGGGCTGCCCGGGGAGGTGGTGGAGTCATCATCATTGGAGGTGTTCAGGGGGAGACTTGATGGGGTGCTTGGTGCCATGGTTTAGTTGATTAGGTGGTGTTGGATTGGTTGGTAGGTTGGACGTGATGATCTTGAAGGTCTCTTCCAACCTGGTCTATTCTATTCTATCCTATCAGAAACTGAAAATGAAAGGTGGTTTTCTGCTATGTCTGAAAGACCCATACCCTTCAACCGATCTGCTTAGTCTTAATAAATGGCATGACACTCAGGTTTTGATAAACTCTCTAACAAGAGCATGGGCTTACAAGCCAGTGTGCTAACATGCTTCCTCAGAACTTGCAATTCTGAAAGTAAGAATTAACATCAAAACCTTGCCTTAAACAAACTTGTGCCTAGAATGTTTTTTCATTGTCATAGATGTATTAAATTCCTCCATCTCAAATATCTAGGCTTCCTTGACTCGTGCAGTTCAAGAACCAATACATTATTGATTTCTGAAAAGATTTTCCTAGTGCAACATCACTCCTTCTGCCTCCCTCTTTCTCTCCCTCTCCCTTTCCTCGCTCCCCTACCTTCACAAAGCTGTAATTACATAGGGCATTCTTTTTTTCTCATTCAGCAAGAAATGTCCTTGTCTCTTCAAGGGAAACATTGAAAATTTGTTCAAATGTTTTCATGCAGAGCTTTTAAGAAGAGATCAAAATCATTAAGCCATTCATGCTAGGAGCAAGTTTAAAGCAAAGATGTAAGGAAAGTACAACTGAACAGTCATACAAATCTAGACTGTGCTAGAAAATTATTACTTTTATCCTCACTATCATTTCCGTGCCTTTGATAGTTCCAAGTCAATTAAAAGAAAGTCTTTCCAAAACACAGGCCGCTGAAAAACAGCTCTGATTTACTTGTTTTGGCAACGGATGATAGATGCAGTTCCTAAAGTGATGGAACATGGCTTAGATAGATAGGATATAAATCAAGAAAAAAGTAATAGTAGAAGAGTGTCAGAGAATACATATTTTAAAAAAACACTTGTAGTGTCTAGGTAAGCAAGTCGTTTCATGAGCAATAGGACTAATGAAGTCTGGTTTCCTACTAATTCCTTGTCAGAGCTGAGGGATGGGCTCGCCACTAGTGGAGTGACAGATGCTTTCTATTCCCAAAGTGGCACAGAAAGGCAATAAGGGACAGAAACATGAATTGTAAAACCAAAAATAAACTCCTTTAATGAAGATAATAACAATAACATTAAATATATACAAAACCAATATAGAACCCAGCCCCCTGATGGCAATTGTCACCATGACCACTGATGCTGTGCGCTGGTGAAGTCCCAGACTAGACTCAGCAGCAGATGGGAACTGAATTCAGGATCTGGATTCTAGAACTGGATTCAGGAACACATGGATTCAGATTGAAAGCAGAATGGACAGAGTCCTCCTCAGAGGATGGCAATTGGAGATGAGAGCTTAACCCTTGTGACCACTCAGAGTTATGCTGCATACAATGTATATGGAACAGAATTCTTTGTTGGTCTGTTTAGGGTCACCTGTCCTGACTTGCTCCTCCCAACAGGTGCAAACTTCTACTTCACAACAGCCTGATGTAATGTGATACACAAGATTTAACAGTGATTTGTTGTTTGTGGGGTTTTTTAATAGGAGCTAGTGCAAGAGCCTTTGTGCATACCAATCCTTAAGTAGTAACTATAAACATTCAGGGGTAACACTTCTAGAAGCAGACACTGTCTGCAAAATATGCCATTAACTTCAGAGAGTGGTGTTGCTTTAGAAGACACTGAGCTAAAAAGTGTAATCACTGAACAGAATTAGTTTTCTTTTAGCTCAAACCACAACATTCCTACGGGTTGTTGTGACTCCAGCTATCTGCCATACCCAGTGCTTCTTCCACTGACTGCATTCAGCCTTTTCCTCTTGAGAGTATCAACTTGCCAGCTTCTTCCCTACCTAAACCCCTTCTTTTGTAAACTCTGAAGGAGCTGAATTATGGTTCAAGATTTAGACATTTCTACTATTATTTTAAATGTGTTTGAAATCGTGTTCTGGGGCACGGGGGGATCTGACAGGCAGAACTGTTGGGTCAATTTGACTTCCCTGGAAAACCATCCAGAAGGGCAGATCATATTCTCAGCAGATTCTAAGCTGTTGGTATTGAGGAGTCATTTACAACAAAGTAAAAATAGTACTGTCACTATGTATGCAAAAATCTGCTTTGGTTACTGTGTGAAAAAACCTACCAAGGAATATTTTCTTCTATATTCTTTGCTTGCACACCTAATTCCCTGGTTTGGCAAACAGAAGCTGCTTGTGATGTTCCTCATTAGGGTCAGATTCCCATCAGAGATCCATAATTATCAGCAGTCTGTCTCCCAGAAAATTCCCTACTCTGATAAAAGATGCCCCAAACCAGATTCCATTCAAAATTGTCTGTTCAGCTCTGGAGGAACCGCGATAGATCATTTCATTAAAACGGGGCAATGCCAGTTTGGAGTGGGGGGGACTGGATGAAGGCACAGAGAAAGAAACCATTCCCCAGGGTTCACTCCATCACTATTAGTCAACCCTGTTCATGTGGTGTGACAGCACTCATTGTCACGTGCTATAGGAGAAAATAATGTGCTGCTGTAATCGTCATCCCTTGAAGCGCTTCATCATCCCTTGGAGGTAATGTTTCCAAAAGGGTGTGCTTAATGGCTTATGAATCCCAAATTGATCAGAGGGGGAATTAAAAGTCTACCGAAGAAGCAGCACAAAAGAAAACTGAAAAATGAAGGCAAGCAAGGGAAAAGAACAAATGTGGTGGGTAAAGGGGTGATCACAGACCCAACAGATCATTACTCAAGAGGAATGATAATAAACAACCCGTTCACTAAATGTGGACTACTTAGGCATGACTTTATTTTTAATTGCAAGTTAACACACTCTGGCTAGACTTAACTAGATGATATTAATCAGTGTGGAACAAGATGGTAAACTGCATGCAGATGAGGGAGATTAGGTTAAACTGGAGCTGCTTTTATGCCTGTTAAGTAATATTGTCGCTGGGTTTTTTCAATACAATAAATATCTACGTGGCACATATCGCAGTGTGATCTGGTAGAAACCCACGAGTCACAAGGAGCAATTCTGAAATTGAGATTTTGCATCCTTCCTTTTGTTAAACACTCTTATGTAACACTGCAAGATGCCTTCTGCAGGTCCTGAGGAGCTTGTTTCTGTCATCTCAAGTGTGTGGGATAATAAGGATTGAAAAGTTTGGCTCCAAATTACATATCCATGGTTGCCCACTTCTTTTATTTTTTTATGCTCCCTTGAGTCACTCTCACTACTGGCAATGCCAGCAGAATAATACTGAGAATACCCCTTCAGGGTAAAATAAGGGCCTCTGAAACTCAATAAAAAAGATTGTTTGGAACTTCAGCACGGCCAGATTTTCAGCAACTATACCTGTTTTATCATTTAGACAGTGTAATAGGATGTCTGGATATTCCATTATTACATGGATGTTGCATCCTAGTTTCGCTTAGCTAAAAATCTCCAGAACTTCAAGTTTGTACTGAAAAAGTAATGGAGGCAAAAAGTCTTAGAGGCAAATGTCTCCATGAATATGTCCCTGTTTTCCAGCGTATTTTTTGGCTTTTTCCTCTTTTGCTTTGTGTTTGAAACTTCATGTACACCTTTTGATTTATTCTTCTACTGACACATTTCTCGTTTTCTACACATGTATGGCTCTTTCCTGCCCCTCCTGTTTGTGGCATCTCAGCAATGTTGCAAGTCCAGAAATGTGAACGTTTTTTCCCCCCCTTTTCATTTCATTTTGATTGATATTGTTAGCTCAAGTTTATTTCTTTGTGTGTTCGCTTAGGTGCCTTGATTCTAGAGGTAGTCCTCTTTTTTAAAAGAAAAGCATTTTTCTTGAAATGAGCAGTTTCAGTTTCTACTTAGGAAGTATAATTTTTGTCCTACTTGGTCTCAAGGCGTGCCAATAGATACCTGTATCTAAAACCACCATCTTTACCCCTCTCAGACCAAGGAGATGTTACATTTTCAGGCAGCAGCTCAGCTCAGCTCTACTTCTCAGAAAATAACCTTTTTCTGGAGGACTCATGTTTGCACTCACTTGTGAAATTTGTTCTCATGTCCTCTGTGGAAGTTGGTTGTTTTGCCACAGCAATACAGCAGACATTTTTCCCTGTAACTGAGTTAAAATCCTTACTCAGCATTCTTTGTACTATGAGGGCGTGTCACTTGAACTGTATTCTGTTTTGGAGCAGGAAAACATTCCAAAGCCTGGACAGGTTTAGTCACAAGAGATGAGGAGACCTGCACAGTTTATTGTGATACAGTCACCAGATTGAACTCTCAGGACAGCAAATTCTGTGAAAATTGAGGTGACCCTTATCTCAGTCCCCTAGGTTATGTATTTCATAGCTGTCCTTCCAAGAAGCTTGATCAGTAAAATGTCAACTGATAGAATTTGGTGGCTGAGCTGTAAGGCAGTTCCCTTAGGGTATTAGCCTTTCTGAAGGTACTTTGATACTGTATCTGGAAAAGTTAAAGTACAGACAAGCGTGGTTGTGTTGGCAATTCCTGATGTGACTTCACCCAGTAACTTTCCCACTTGTTTTATAGTTGATGTGTTGTTTTGGCTCCCACAAGATGCTGTCTACTGTGCTGATGATTCAACTTTACAGATGAACATTAAACTGTTTAATTCTCTTCATAATGCTTGATGCTGGGAGAGAGACTGAGATGTATAACCTTACTTCTACATTTCTTAAGTTCTCAATAAAATATGGTAATGTGGAGGATATTTTATGGAAAGAAGGGGGTTTTAAGTCAGGTTTTCAGCAGGTATTTGAGGCTTCTGTAGAAACTAATAGGAGTTCAGGGTTTGTTTTAAACCTGACTGAGAGCTGCATGAGTGTCCTAGTTTCTGATTTGATAGTAATCGAAATACACAGTGGAATTTCCTGGAAATTGAATCTTCAAGGTGTCCTCTTTATTGCCTGCTATCTCAGCCAAGAGTACTGGAAGACCACCTAAGTGTTTAACGCTGGTCTTCCGGAGTTGCAATTGCAAAAGCAGCAATGGTTGTTAACAGGAGACCAGTGAAGTTCATTAAATTGTGTCCTAGTGTAAGCCTATCACTTCTTTTTCTCCTCTCTCTTACAGAGACCTCCATCTGTTAGTCTGGTTTTAATGTGCACTGTATGAGAATCCTGCTGATGTCTTAAGGGAAAAAAAAAATGTTGTTCCTTGGTTGGTTTTGGTTTTCCCTCAGAGTGTTAGAAAAGGATTATGTTCACAATCACCTCTCTAGAGAAAGGGGATTTTGTCTGTGTAGCAAAGATTTGCTTGTTCTCTGGCTTAGCTACTGTGAATGTATTGGACTGAGGGAGAGCAGACTAGATTTACAAACAGAAGGGAAGTGTGTTAGGTTCTTGAAACATTCAAGGATTGAGAATTTTTAAATCCAAATTTAATTTGTCTAATATCTTCAAATTCCTTCTTTACTTCCTACAACTGTCTTATATATATATGATATGTACATAGTCACGTGTTCCAGACAATGATACCATCTCTGAATTATTGTTACTGTTACTGGGAGGGAGATAGGTATAATTAATATCATCTAAATCTGTCTGTACAACCCAGCAAAAATCTACCATAGAGGATGCTGTGGCATCTGTTGCCCTCCTCAAGATCATAAACCGCATTATTTCACCCTGCTCAACACTTGATTGCAGTCTCAAGCCTAATATTTGTGACAATGCTCTCCCTGAAGTCTGCTTAATTAGTTTCTAGTCTTCAGACTTTAGCACTAAGGGACAGGAAAGTAAAAGAAAGCATTCCAAATTTGCTTCCCCAAGAGTGTTCCTTTGATACCACCAAGGTTCTGGTCTTGTGCTCCAGTGTCCTATGCCCTCTCCCACCAGAGAAATATTATCTTTATAAATGTGTCTAGATACATTTTGTTCCAATAAGATAGGATCCTTAGTTACTATTCACCTGAAGTGCTGGCTCTCAGTGGTTATGTCCTTACTGAGGTATGAAATAGTATAGGCTGTCTTTATCCACATTACAAGAAACTGTCCATCCACCTACAAAAAGCTCCCCAGCTCAGAGGAAAAGACAAGGTAGAAGGAGGAGGAACCTTTTAAAAATAAAATTGAGTGATTGCACCTCTCTAAAATGAGAAACAGGTGAGCTGATGTTTGAGTAATGAATATTGGTCAGGAAATATGGAAAGACTTTCCCTGAGGCATCCTACTTATCTGTCTTTGAAATAAATGGAAGAATGCTCTAGTTTAAAGTATTTACCATCCACAGGTAATGCAAATAATAAAGCACTTTAAAGTCCTTCCTGCTCCTACAGGAGCAATTATACTTTCCAACCCAGATCTGAAGCTTTACAGTGCTTACAGGCTCTACTGCCATTGTTTTCTATCCATATGTGGGATATGGGTGGGAGCCTAAGGAGAGACAGCTTTTGCTTAGATGAAAGATACTTTTTTGCCTCATTTGGAAAAAGCAGTTGGGAATGTGTTCCCTCTCCCGCATGCTTCCTTCTTCCACACCCCACCCCCCAGATGTTGTTATTTATTTATGTATTTTTTACATTACTGAATGAAGACCAGATTTAGACAATAGTTCCCAACTGATTGTTACATAGTCATGTCTGGCCTCCTTTCATGATAGCTGCATTGTTCCTCTAAATTTCAAAGTCATTCCAAACTGTATTCTTTTCTTACCGATGCCTAGGTCCTTCATGAAGAAACGACAATACCAGGAACTGATTTGAAGTTATCTTACTTAAGCTCCAGGGCTGCAGGATACAAATCTGTGCTGAAGATCACCATGACCCAATCTGTTATACCATTTAATTTAATGAAGGTTCATCTTATGGTGGCAGTGGTAGGAAGACTTTTTCAAAAGTGGTTCCCTGCGTCCCCAAACCTGTCTTACACTTTCATATGGGATAAAACTGATGCATACAACCAGAGAGTCTATGGATTATCTGAAGCTGTTGGTACGTATGTTAATGGAAGGGGTTTTGCATGTTGTCTGATATCCATTAATTAGAATATGTTTAGTGGAATAAAATGAGAAATAACACTGAGTGTTGAAATATATTAGGAAATACTAATCTAGACTTTGAACTGTAAGAAAAAGAATACTTACAAAGGCAGAGGAAACCGCAACCATTTTTCTCTTATAGTTCTTCCCCATGAAGTAGCCCTCAGCCTAATAATAACAGTCCGATACTTAGTCTGTACACTCCTTATACTTCAGAGCACAACAGCATTCTGATGGACTTCACCAAATGGCTTTCTTCTGTTCCTGTCCTGATCAACTTACTTTTAGTAACCACAAAATAAGTTTAATAACCCACGATTGCATTTTAAAGGATTTGGGAATTCTCTTTAGTATTTTCAATACATCTAAGGAGGCTCTAGTGATTTTTATGTAGCCTGGGAGAGAAGAACATATGTGTAGGAAATCACATTTTTTAAACTCTTTTGAATTATATCCTATGCTTAATGAGGAAATTTACTGTTCATTCAGTGTCTGTAGGTTATGAATATGAGTCTTGCCTGGATCTAACCCTCTGGGAAAAGCGGACGGCTATTTTGCAGGGTTACGAACTGGATGCCTCCAACATGGGTGGCTGGACATTGGATAAACATCATGTATTAGATGTTCAGAATGGTAAGCAGTTGATTTTATTCTTGCTGATGTTAATATTGCACTGCCCTGCACTGCAAGTATCTCATTCTAACTTTTCAAGGTTTTTGCTTTGTTATTTTAAAAAAAGAATTATGGAGTGCTTTGCATATAGTAAATGCTTTGCACTTTACAGTGTATGTCATGTTTCTTCATCCTGTAAATACATAAGTGTTAAGAATTTCATCTAACAAGTGTCAGCCTTTGTTAAGGCTTGCTTCCCCCCCAAAAAAGACCAAACACACAACTAACCCAAACATGTTGAAACTGTTTTTAACAATTGAGCCATGCTAAGGAGACTATTTCCAAAGCTTTGTATGTGTCAGCACTGTTACTGGGATTAACTGTTTGTTAACAGCCTCTTGAACATGGTTTTCAATTTCAGTTTTCACAGTGAGTGAAAATTAAACAGCAGTAAGAGACATTGCTGCCAAATTGTCACTCCCGGTATTAACTCCCTTATTTATACAGGAGTTGTTTCTCTTCATGTCGTGATATCATCATGCCCAGCACAGCTGCTTGTGTGGGTGCCATGGGTGTCATCTCTTCTGGAGGACAAGCACTCGTTTACATTCCTACCACTTAAATCCTTCTGTCAGGTGATTCCTCCACAGGATGCTGTGGTCTGCTCAGCACACCTCAACAGGTGACAAATGATGCCACTGTAAGGCAGCAAGGGCAGCTCTGCCCCTTGTTTCAGGACAAAGCCCAGTTGCTATTGAGTGAGTCTTCCTTAATTTCAGTGAAAAGATGAGGAATGATACACACTATTATAAGAACCGTGCCTTGGCACCAAGGTAAATTTGTCCAGTCTGCTACTCAGCAACTGTTTGGAGGGTGCCATGCTAAGGAAACCACAGCTGGGCAGTGGAAAGGAGGAAATTTGGAAGAATTTGCTGGAAACAAGTAAGAGAAATAAAATAAGCAGAGTCACCTGGCTTAAGGTAGAAGTTTATCACAGTGGATTTTTATGCAAAATTGGTACCCAGAAGTAATTCAGCAGGAAGAATGTCACTTCTGCAGCACCTGGTGTCCCTGGGAGGACTCACACTAGTACAATGAGCTTGGTTTGTGTGTTACACTAATCACCACCTGTAAGCACCGAATCAAGGGGAAAGATGTCTTTGTACTCAATTTCAAATGTACACAAAAAATCCCCACACCACCTGCAAATTATTGAAAGGTAATCCATCCAGAAATATAAAGAGCTGTAGTTATAGGTGTGTGTGTATATCTATATATATCAAAGATTCTCTTCACAATGTAAATTAATGGTGGCTTTAAACATTGTTCATTTGACAAGTAATGACTTTTCAAAGAGACATGTAGCTAATTGAGGGAGGTTGTGGAGTTGTCTTCTCTGGAGATTGCTAAACCCACCTGGATGCATTCCTGTGCGGACTGCCCTAGGTGATCCTGCTTTTGGCAGGGAAGTTTGACTCGATCTCTGGATGTCCCTCCCAACCTCTAACATTCTTTGATTCTGTGAATGTGGAAAGCTGTTACGGCAATGTGGATGAGCTGAAGAAATATTCAGAAGAGAGTACAGAGAGTATTTGTACAGACATCTAGAACTACTGCAGTAAATAGTCTAATGTACATCTTTTAGTCAGTGATAATAGGGGAGAAATGTGAAGGCCCAATTTGTCAAGGTAATGACAGAATAAATCAGGTGCAATAGTGCGCTGTGCTGACTTGTAGAATTCCTCTGATGGAAATTATAGAACTCAACTATTTCAGGCAAAATTATGGTGCCATGATTGTCATAAATGATGTAATCATAGAAGAGGGGATTTCTTATACTGTTAATGCATTCTGGCTTTAACTATTCATGAAAAATACGTTCTCTGTCTTTTGATTTAGATTACTTATTTAGATTGCTTGCCATTAGGTTTCCATAAACCACTTTCATTCTTCCTGATTTTATCATGTATATTGGTTTTATATTTATAATCTGCTCAATTTTGAAACATTAAAAAGTAGCAAAGACACCTAAAACATTTAAAGAGGAAACCAACATATTTTTTCCTCATATCTTCAAATATAAAGAGTGCATTATGAGTGTGAGGAGAGAAAGAGGAATACAACTTAAATTTCTTCTAAGCATCTCACAAGAGAAATGTATCCCTCGGTTGCAAGCTGCCTTTTAACCTCTGAGTGCGCAATCAATAGAACAGGTATCACTCTGAAGTACAAAGTAACGTGCTTTACATAGATTATACCGCAGAGAGACATATTGTGGCTTACAAGTATAACCCTAATAGCTGACCATTTGTAGAGCACGCCTCATCGGATTCATTGAGCGATCTACATAACGAGGGGCTCAGCAACATTTTAACACACTGTGAAGTTATGCTTTTTTTCCCCCCCTAAAACTGAAAATGTAAAATAAAGCATGCATTTTTCTTCTCAGATTTCTTATGGATGCTATAAGGAAGAAAAATACTGCTGGCACATTGCTTTGTCTTCACAAAATTATTGTTCCTTTCATGCCTCAAAGCATATTTACGTTTAAGAGTCAGGTTGTCCTGGCACCACATTTTTTTTTTTGCTGTTTTGACATTTTTAATAACTGCCTATAACTGCAGACATGGTATTGAGGCAGACTTTGTTGCTAGAGGTACATTTTTGTTGTGAGCCGAATAAAGAATCTTTTCTAATGCAAAACTGAGGCAAGCTCCAACTTTTTGAAGTAGCTCTTTAATTAATATTTACAATTTGCAGCAGTAATCCACTTTAGATTACCATTGACATCATAGTCACAATTAGTTATAGAGGACTTTAGAAATATAATTTGCAATTATAATTTTTTAATTTTTTTTTTTTAAAGTATACTGTATGCAGAGTTAGAATTCCAATCATTTCCAGAGGCTTTCACAACTGCTTTCACTCGGTACACCCCGCAAATTTCTTCCACATGACAATTTTTATTCTGAATGCTAACTATGAAAATCATTCACATTTAAAAATTAGAGTGACTGAAAACTTGTCTGGGTTGTAGATGCCAGGTATATTTAGTGTTTCTGCTACATCATACGGACAAGATAACGTAATGCTTTGCCTGTCTGTCACTTAAATATAACTACAGATGTTCCAATGACGTTCTGGTACTTGCAGTGAGAAAAATACTGTGGTGTAACAATGAAAAATCTGCTAAATTATATTAAACCAGAATATGTAGAAAGAATAATTACAATGCTTATGCATCCTTTTATCTACATACATTCAAAGTTTTCATAAACTTTTTTGTTTGTTTTGTTCTGGTTTTTACATTATCTGCCAGGAATCCTTTACAAAGGAAATGGGGAAAATCAATTTATCTCTCAGCAACCCCCAGTCGTTAGTAGCATTATGGGCAATGGAAGACGACGCAGCATCTCCTGTCCGAGCTGTAATGGTCAAGCTGATGGTAATAAATTGCTGGCTCCAGTTGCCTTAGCTTGTGGGATAGATGGCAGCCTTTACGTGGGGGACTTCAACTACGTTCGGCGGATATTCCCATCAGGAAACGTAACGAGCGTTCTGGAGCTAAGGTATGAGGAGGTTCTCAGGTTTTGTAAGCTCTGAGTGACTGCTGTAAACGAAAGTACAGGGGGAGAAACCAAAACATTTTTAAAAGTGTTTACAGCTAGTGTGGAAAAATGTTACCCAGCTACAATATCTTAACTGCTCATCTAAACTGTGAGAATTTCATCTACCCAAAAGAATTGTTTTGTGGATTTTAAGAGTTAACTTACGTAGTTGACACGAGTGGACAAAAGGCCATCATTCACCACCTCACTAATGACAGATGTAAATGTTGCCTTTTTTTTCATCTCTTAACATCCTTCCTGAATGTTTTTTCTAATAATGTTTTTCTGTTCTTTTTCACTTGCTCCCACCAAGAAATAAAGATTTTAGACATAGGTAAGCATTCCTTAAAGAAGATTTATATTTTTCTAACTGTTCTTTTATCCTTTTTTAACAAATGAATGCTTATAATGGAGAACTCATTTCTGAGCTGTATTACTAGAAAAGAGGAGTATTTTTCAAAAATAATGAGTTCATATGTTCTAGTTATGTCAGCTGTCAGGCTGTGTCGTCCTTTCGGATACGAGTTCCTCTTTTCTCATCACTCTCTGTCCAGCTTCTCAGTCAGGCTTCTTTTTATGTTTGTGTATGCACTCCTATGCTGTTCCCTCATCTCTGCTCACTCCTGTTTCTTGCTGGAAGCACTTCTGCTGATTCTGTCAAAATGCACTCATTAATCAGATACCCCAATTATGATGACAATGGCATATAAGTAATAAAATTATAGAAGTATCAAGTGAGTTTATTTCATTAGCCTTGTGATGTTTAGTCTTCTCGTGATTGCCTTTAACAGATTTGTTTCTTTAAAGGCGAACTTTTCTAAACAGTGCAAGTTGAAATTTTCCCATAATAACACACCTTCCAGGAGTTCAGATTTTAAAGTACAGCAAGAATCGTAAGACTGGTCATAAAAATAATAGTCATCAGAAGGATTGTAGTACAACATTTGTCCTTCCTGGCATTGCTACAATAGTGGCAAGAACAGAGAAGGTGGTGGATGCTTAGATTTTCTTTGTCACAACAGCCAGTGCTGATGAAACAAGAGTTATGCTAAAACCTTGCTGGATGCATGAAAACCTGTGAGACACTGTGGTGGGACTGCTAAGTATAGGGCTTAGCAGCCCCACTTGTCCCTTCCTCTCCTTGTTAGCTGGCAATAGTTTTCCTTCCTTGTTTTCAATCCCAGACAGTCATATCTCAATTCTGTTTATTTAATTCAATTTGGTTTGGAGAGACATCTTTGAGAGGAAGGGAGTTATGTTTAAAAACATACATTTCAAATGTGTTGGGCAACAAATTCCATGACTATTTGCACAGTCTAGCTGTTTTATTTTCCAGGTGTGACTCAGAGGCAGCCTCTTCTATTTGGTGGTTTTGAGTTTTCACTATTACATTTAATTCACATTTGTTCCACACCTTTTACGAGAATTAATAGCCCTTGTGGTATCACAAAGTTGTGATTGCAGCTGGATAAGACATTATCTTGGCAAATGTATGGAATACAGAATAATACTCAAAATGGAATCTGGAATACACAAACAGGTTGAAAGAATAGCTGTGTAATGAGGTTTGGTTTACTGTGATTTAGTAGTGATGCCTCCTTCTGCTGCCTGCAGAACTGTGGTGACAGGCTCAGCAGAGGTATTTCAGAAACTAGAGCCTGCACATAAGAAAAGATGGTGAGAGGGAGGACATTGAAGGTTTTCTCCTTTATTCATGCCTACACATGCAGATGCTCCAGGTAGCAAAATTGCAATCATACTGCACAAAGTAGTGTAAGAGCATTTTCCTGGGCCTATATATCAGCTGTGAAGAGGGGGTTCTTCCCGAGTCAGATGGAGGTGTAGAGGACAATGGAGAACTGTCTCTGCAAGAGCAGTCTTGGAGCCACCAGGCAGGAGGTGTGGAGCCCACTGTGCAGCCCAATACAATCTACGACAAATTTGAATTTTCTCTTCCATCATACAACGTTTTCCAGTGTCCACTCTTAGCCTTAGGGGGTTGCTGCTCATGGGGCTTCCTAAGCCAGCAGTGGCATCTTTATGTCTGTACTCTAAATTAGAGAGACAATGCAGATCAAATATATCTTCTCATGTACCAGTGACCTCTAACATTTTTTCAATCTCAAAGATGAACTGATGTCTTTATACACACTGCTGCCTGAGGGTGATTAATGCTGATAGGCATTTGTGGAAGAAGTAATTTTTAGAAGGACAGGGAGGTCATTTGGAGGCTGTGGCAGTATCCCAAGCCTGCAGAGAGCCAGAAAAAAAAAAGTTTAGCAAAACACAAAACCAGCTTTGTGAGTGCATGGTATAGAAGGCACAGAGTGAATGGGAGAGAGGGCATCTGAAGAAGGAAGAGTATTTTTGAAAAATTAGTACATGAAGAGTGATGCAAGTGATCTGACAGCTGAGGAGTTAGAAAGATCAGCATAGGTGAGATAAAAGCAGTGGGAAAGAGATGATTGCAGCACTGTATGTGTGTGCGCACTTTGAATTCAGAGCACTTACTGCTTGGTGCAGACGGAGCAAGTTATCTTGTAGCTGTCTTCACAGGAGCCCATGTTGGTGTGTAACTACATGTTTTGCAGAGCTACTGACAGCAATTAGGCAATACTGAATAAGTCAAGAAGTCACTGTCTGTGGTGTTTTTTTCTTTGCAATTGTTGTTGTTGGTAGAAGCATTCATAGAAGGTAGAAGCTTAATATCATTGCAAACTACAGTGAAATAGAACAAATTCCGTGTGGCCTTCTAGCTGCTGGCTGCTTACTCCGGTACTATTTAGATAATCACAGTATCACAGTATAACCAAGGCTGGAAGAGACCCCAAGGATCATCAAGTCCAACCTGTTCCAACAGACCTCACAACTAGACCATGGCACCAAGTGCCACGTCCAATCTCCCCTTGAACACCTCCAGGGACGGCGACTCCACCACCTCCCTGGGCAGCCCATTCCAATGACGAATGACTCGCTCAGTGAAGAACTTCCTCCTCACCTCGAGTCTAAACCTCCCCTGGCACAGCTTGAGACTGTGTCCCCTTGTTCTGGTGCTGGTTGCCTGGGAGAAGAGACCAACCCCCTCCTGTCTACACCCACCTTTCAGGTAGTTATAGAGGGTAATGAGGTCACCTCTGATCCTTCTCTTCTCCAGGCTAAACAATCCCAGCTCCCTCAGCCTCTCCTCATAGGGCTTGTGCTCAAGGCCTCTCACCAGCCTTGTTGCCCTTCTCTGGACACGTTCAAGTGACTCGATGTCCTTCTTAAACTCAGGGGCCCAGAACTGGACACAGTACTCAAGGTGTGGCCTAACCAATGCAGAGTAGAGGGGCACAATGACCTCCCTGCTCCTGCTGGCCACACTATTCCTAATACAGGCCAGGATGCCATTGGCCCTCTTGGCCACCTGGGCACACTGCTGGCTCATGTTTAGGTGGGTGTCAATCAGCACCCCCAGGTCCCTCTCTGTTTGACAGCTCTCCAGCCACTCTGACCCCAGCCTGTAGCTCTGCATGGGGTTGCCGTGGCCAAAGTGCAGCACCCGGCACTTGGACTTATTAAATGCCATCCCATTGGACTCTGCCCATCTGCAGATATTTTGCATTTGATATCTGCATAGTATACATGGGTGTTTTCTGGCTAGAAAACAAACGTGGTTTTCCCTGGATAGTTATTCACTTCTTGAAAACTCCCTTGCTCCTGTGAATTTTTTTTCTGTCAGCTAAAGCTGCTTCAACTTGCACATCTCATATTTAGCAATATGTTTACATTTGAAGTGTCTGCAAAGTTTCATAAAGACCAAAGTTATAATGTAAATTGATATGATTTAATTTGCAATCTATAGAGGTATAAATAATTTATACACTACAAATTGATCATATTAGATTATGTCTGCGTAAGTTAAGGTTTCAGTCTAGAGAAGAGAAGAGTCAGGGGTGGGGCGGGTGTTGGTGCTTATAGCTGCCTGATGATACCTGAAGTGATCCTACGGGAAGGCTGGAGAGGAACTTTTCACAAGGGTATCCAGCAATAGGACAAGAGGGAATGGTTTGAAGCTGAGGGAAAAGTACATTTGGACTGGATCTTAGGAAGAAGTTCTTTAGTGTGAGGATGGTGAGACTCTAGAATAAGCTGCCCAGGGAGGTTGTGGATGCCTCTGCCACAGTGGTATTCAAGGCCAGGTTAGATGAGGCTTTGAGCAGCCAAGTCCATTTGAGAGGTGTCCTTGCACATGGTGGGCAGGCTGGAGTAGATGATCTCTGAGGTCCCTTCCATCCTAAGCCATTCTATGAAAAATAGCTTTCATCTGTTCAGCACATTGGCAATAATAGATTTCTAACAGGCAGAAATTTAAAGTAAGCCTATATTTGATTATTTTCAAACATGATGTGCAACACTCAGCTCTATAGCAGAGCTTTTCAAGATGTGCTAGTAAACATGTATTCAATCTCATTAGTCTGCTTCACTTGGTTTCTTCATTCTTAAACAAAATGTTAAAAGTCTAAAAGCCAAAGAAAATCCTATTTGTGCAACACACACTTTTTCTGTGGCTTTGTAATTGGATAGATATAAAAATCTGTCCTTGCTAAAAGACATAATTTGTTCACAACTTGTTCCTGTTTGGTCTCCTCTTGCTTCTTCCAAGTGGCAGTGTATAAAAATGTGTTGCATTAGCACAGTTGTGTATTTACAAAACGTGAAGTGTAGCAATGAAGTGTAGCATTTTGCGAACAGATGTTTGGCTATCACCAAGACTGGGAGATCTGTTTAAGCAGCACTTCTGCAAACATCAGAAGTGGGACTGACTGTTCTGACACTTTGCTTCAATCCATTAGGAGAGCATCTGAAATTACCTCCTGTATTTACATGACCTTATTTCAGCTCTTTGTGCAGTAAATTAGGTCAGGAATTCCAGCTGCAGTGGGTTAAATTTCTACATCATAATATATCAAACCAAAAGGTACTCTCTAGGGCTGTTTTTTCACCAGCAGGGGAGAAAAGACAGTAATTCTCAATTATGTGGCACCAGTGGAGAGGCAAAATGCACGTTTCTGGGAAAGTGGTTAGCAACATGTATTTTCACTGTAAAAAAAAAAACTGTGTTGGCATAGTTAGCAGGTTTGTGCCAATGTGTACAGTTATTTGAAATATGACTCTGAGCTAAGAAGAACAGAAAAGCTCTACTCGGTGCTCTGGTGGAAAAGATGTTATTTCCTGATGTGTTAAATCATGCATGTCACATCTTTGAAAGCAAATTAAACAAACACTTATGAAGAATGTCTTATCTCTTGCCTGTGAACTAATAATACAAGCTCTGCCTTATCTGTTTATGAATTATATAATCCGTGTGTTCCAGCAGCCTGGTACAAATTGTAATAGAATGGTTAGGATGATACCAGCAACAAAGTAAGCAACATTTGGAACTGGATCAAGATTCCCAGAAAGCCTGGGAGATTTTAGACTCCAGTATTGTAATCTGGCTTATTACAGAGACAGGCGCTGTCTCCAATTACAGAGCATGGAAAAGGCCTGGACAAAATAGATCTTCTGTTCCAAAAGAACGAGCAGTCTAGATTGGACTGCTTGTGACACAGGCAAGACATGTGAACCAAAAAAGGTTTGGGGACCATGGCTTGTGCTACCTATGCCTACAGTATCACTGTTAGTTTTAACTGTTTATGAATTACTGCACACTGCTTATGAACTAAAGCCTTGTTGATGAAGCGTTAGGTAAAATTAATTACAGTGTATGCAATGTGCAATTCCCTTTTACAGCAACAACCCAGCTCACAGATACTACCTCGCAACTGACCCCGTGACAGGAGATTTGTATGTTTCCGACACAAACACTCGCAGGATTTATCGGCCCAAATCACTCACAGGTGCGAAAGACCTGACCAAAAACGCTGAGGTAATAGGAGGAACGGGGGAACAGTGCCTACCATTTGATGAAGCAAGGTGTGGTGACGGAGGCAAGGCAGTGGAAGCAACTCTCATGAGCCCCAAAGGTAAAAAGAGTCATCCCTCCATAACTTTCAAAATAATACTAAAGGTTAATGCTGGGGGCATGATCATGTTTAATTATTGAACCCAGTAGTTGACTCAAAAACTTGATCTTGATTAATATTTTTCCAACTGGAAGGACCATTGAGGAGGAAAGCTACAAAGTCCCCAAGCTGATGTGGTTTTGTTTTTTAAGGAAATGCTTGCTTTGCATGGTTACTGAGCATCTTTAAATGCTCATTTACGTTATACGTTTGGCAGGCAGCGGTAAAGAGCTAAAATCACTCTTGCTTTTGATCCCACTTACCCCATGGTTCAGGTAAACTTAAAAGCTAGGCCCTTCTCAACACACAAGAGAAAATGAACAACTGCAATCACCAGTAGCAGATTTCATTCTGAATATTCTTTTATTATGCCAAATATGTTTCTAAGCTGTCTTACCACCTACTGCCTGAGACTGTATTTTCTGCTAGATACATACCACTTAATGCCCTTAGTAATGGATAAATATTCACTGCTAGTAGAAAAATCTAACTTCTGTTCTCTTCATTAAAGGAATAGCAATTGACAAGAATGGGTTAATCTACTTTGTTGATGGGACCATGATCAGAAAAGTGGATCAGAATGGAATAATATCCACTTTGCTTGGCTCCAATGACCTGACTTCAGCACGACCTCTAACCTGTGATACCAGCATGCACATCAGCCAGGTATTTTTCAGCTGCTACCAATCTGGAAAGCTGAGCTGGGGCTAGAAATGCAAATGCAGTTTTCTTGCCCCTTAAAACAAAAATAGGTGGAGTGTATAATGGATATTTGAGAGAATTTGGGAAGAACAAAACCTGTTCCAAGGGTATGAATCTCAATGTATTTTCTTAGCTATAAACACTGCTGTATTCATTTTTCCTGCCCATAAAGTTCATTTCCATTTAGAACAGAAAAACTATCAGCAGGAAACATTGTCTGGTAGTAAATACTGGGACAAGAGCAGACCTGTTAGAACTATCTTGGCTTGTTGATGTTTTCTGAATCACTAACATCCTGAGCTACTGGAGTGAGTGAGAGGGTAGATATAAAAAAACCTTCTTTTTCTGTTTGTCTCAAGAAGTTTGTGTAGGTAAGAGGGAACACCACAAGTGGTAGGTTTAACAATGCCATATGCTACGGTGTTTCCTAATCCGGGAGGCATTTAGCTACTGTTGCTATTACATGAATAACAGATACAGACTGTCCTTGAAGTATGTATATGGGTCTCTATTTTTATTGATGTATTGGTGGTACACAAAAGTGTATTATTTTTTTGAGGAGAAATTCAACCTGCACTGTAGTTCCAGTGGAACTGGCTTTTTTTCCATAAAATAGATACATAGAATACATAGAATAAACCAGGTTGGAAGAGACCTTCAAGATCATTGCGTCCAACCCATCAACCAATCCAACACCACCTAAACAACTAACCCATGGCACCATACCTGAACATATTGTTCCCCTTGCCTCCCTGAAATGCTTTAGTTTGCTGCATGTATTTTCATACACATCCTTTTGTGTAATTGCTTGCAGCAGACAAAAAATATCCTTACAGCAGTGCCTAACACCAAAGCTTAATGAATGAATTTACTCTGCCCCGGTTACCTGTTTAACGAAACACTCCTCTTTGTCCAGGTTCGTCTGGAATGGCCTACAGATTTGGCAATCAACCCAATGGATAATTCCATTTATGTCTTGGATAACAACGTCGTTCTGCAGATCGCTGAGAACCGTCAAGTTCGCATCGCTGCGGGGAGGCCGATGCACTGCCAGGTTCCCGGCGTGGAGTACACGGTGGGGAAGCACGCTGTGCAGACCACGCTGGAGTCAGCCACTGCCATCGCTGTGTCCTACAGCGGGGTGCTCTACATTACAGAAACGGATGAAAAAAAGATTAATAGGATAAGACAGGTCACAACTGATGGAGAGATCTCATTAGTTGCTGGAATACCCTCAGAGTGTGATTGCAAAAATGACGTCAACTGTGACTGTTACCAAAATGGAGATGGCTATGCTAAAGATGCCAAACTTAATGCCCCTTCCTCCCTAGCTGTGTCTCCGGACGGCACCCTGTATATTGCTGACCTGGGAAACATCAGGATACGAGCTGTATCAAAGAACAGACCCTTACTGAATTCCATGAACTTTTATGAAATTGCTTCTCCAACTGACCAAGAGCTTTATATCTTTGATATCAATGGTACTCACCAGTACACTTTGAGTTTAGTCACCGGAGACTATCTGTACAATTTTAGCTACAGTAACGATAATGATATTACCGCAGTAACAGATAGCAATGGGAATACTCTTCGTATCAGACGGGATCCCAACCGGATGCCAGTAAGAGTGGTCTCTCCTGATAACCAAGTCATCTGGTTGACGATAGGCACTAATGGATGTTTGAAAAGCATGACTGCACAAGGGCAAGAGCTTGTCTTACTTACCTACCATGGCAACAGTGGACTTCTGGCAACTAAAAGTGATGAGACTGGATGGACCACTTTTTTTGAGTAAGTACAGAAAATTAGCTGCTCTGTAGTTTTATTCAATGGAATGAAGCTGGAGGTGGGGAGATTCAGGCTGGACGTGAGGAGGAAGTTCTTCACCATGAGAGTGGTGAAGCCCTGGAATGGGTTGTCCAGGGAGGTGGTTGGGGCGCCGTCCCTGGAGGTGTTTAAGACCAGGCTGAAGGAGACTCTGGCCAGCCTGATCTAGTGTGGAGTGTCCCTGCCCATGGCAGGGGGGTTGGAACTAGATGATCCTTGTGGTCCCTTCCAACCCTGACTGCTACTATGATACTACTATGAAATTACACAGTACCATCTGAAATATTGCTGGAGACTGATAAAGTAACTGCAGAGGTGACCCTTGATAACAAAAAACACAGGATATTTTTTTCCATATTGCCTTCCTCTGTCTAACTTCTAAACAGTGGGACTGAATAATTTCATATTCATCATTTTGAATTTCAGATTTATATGTTGAAACAAGAGTGAGACAACATTTCACTCTTGTCAAGAAAGCTGTAGCTCAGACAACCACGATTTTGTAGATCTGCATTGAAACCAAGGTTTTCTTCCCATTTGCTCATTAGATTGACATTGTTCTGCAGCAAATACTGACAGGAAATTTGTCTTCACTGCTCAATATTTTTTCCCTGTCTTTTTCTAAGTATTTTACCCCCCAAAAAACCCCAAAAGCTGTTGGCTTGGTTTTTTCTATTAGAAATGGTTGTGTTTCACTGAGTGGCAAATACACAGGAAGGATCTCCTGGATGCCACTGCCCCGCAGGCTTCCACAAAGGTGGTCCCAGGCAGAAGAAGCTGAGAAAAGAAATGTGGGCTGTCGGGGGGAAATGTCATTCCTGTAGGAATAAACTGAAAACCCAGAGACCACCAGCAACATGCGGCGTAGAGGTGCAGGCACAGCTGTGAGAGGTATTAGTGAAACAGTAGGTCTTGTAATTTTCCCAGGCTCAGAAAAAAATCTTTTCAGTGAATTGCTTTGCCCTATGTTACGCTCATTAAGCCATCAATGCCGGTTCATAACAGCCAGATTAGCAAAACGTTTTACAGAATCCTCAATTATATTGACTAAGGAAGGTCATGACAATTCATGGCTACACTAGTACATCCTGAGAGACCACGTGCAAGTTTTATAGGCAACTTCATCCCCAAAGGAGCTGAACTATAAACTGGTATGCCAAAGAAAACGGAAGGGGGGAAAAAAATGCAGCTTAAGCCATTTATTTCAAAAAAGATCGATGTAGAATTAACACAGATTTCCCCCCCCCAGTAATCTCTGTCAACTGGAAAAATATGTGTATTTTTAAATCACATGACAGACATGCTACGGTTGGGTTAAAAAATGTATTTCTGAAGGAGAAGAAGACATAGGGATAGTACAAGTAGAAGTGTTAGAGGGCCTTCAGTTGAAGTATTTATTCAGGTTTACAAAGGGCATCATGAAAATCCAGTAAGTCCCTCTTTTCTTTTTTCTCTTCTTTTCTCCTATCTTTATGATGAAATGCAGTAACAACTGCTGCCAAGGTCAGGGCCTAAAAAAATGCTTTCAATTCAACACACATGATAAAGAAAATAAAGTGCCGGTGTCAGGCAGTGGCAGCAAAGCCAAACATCTGTGTTCTGAGATAACTTCACATTTCTGTCAGCATACATTTGGCTGAGGCAGTGCGTAGGAGGACTCTAAGCACCTGTATCTGCTCTTCAGCCTTTACATATACCCGTCAGAGACACGAGAGCAGCAGGTGCTGCTTCAGTGCGTATCGTGTCCTGAAGCGGAGACAGGGCGAGAAATGCCAATGCCTAACAAAGACAGCAGGTGGAATGGCACTGCTGCCAGGTTTAAGGTATTCTTACAATAATCTGTAAATTGGCAGGGCTTTGGGAACGGGCACATTCCCAAAGCATTAGCGCACATCTGTAATATTTAATTGTGCATTGGTGCATCCACTGTGTATCTTTTTAGTTTCTGCCAAGAGGACACAGAAGCACAGCAAGGATACACAGAGGCATGCGAAACTGTTCGGCTGGGAAGGGAGGTGTTCTCCTTCTGAGTGAGCCCTGTCCTTTATGCTGAGAGACCAAAGCACAGGTTTGCATGGTCTGGGAATAGTCATCCATTTCCAGAGAGAGTGGAGCCATTGTTTAAATGTGACACACACAACCACTTGGGCAAGGTAGTTGATTTAGGTCATAGTGAAGTCCCTTACTGAAATCGAGGCATCTGCTGGGTACAGCAGGCACTTCAAATCCTGCTGGCATTCATACTGGCTAATTGAGGACCTAGAGTTTTAATCAGGGCAGTAATTTCTCACTACGTTGCCTGTAGTTTTTGTGTAGTCCACTGGTGGGCTGCAGAAGCGGCTGATGGCTCCTGAATGTGTGTTAATGGTGTCTGCGTGATCGCAAAGACGTGGATATTATATTCACTATTAAGTGGTTGATAGGACTGTGTTTTTCATCATAGGGAGACTTTAGAGTACTGTGTGTCATGAAGTACGTAGTTATTTACTGAGTCTGTAAATAGCCAGCTCTCACACCTGATCTTCTTTCATGCAGGCTTTCTGGTCTGAGTTAAGTCATGTCCAGCTGGCTTTTAGAGAACCCAAAGGGCAGGCTATTCCCCTCAGTAAGTATTAGTATTCTTTCCAAGCTGCTCTTTATGCACTTCCTGAAAATTAGCTCCAACCAATGTCTCATTATAATGCCCGAGCTGAAATAATTACAGAGAAGGCTAAGCAATTTTGCCAACTCCAAATCTGCGAGTGCACAAGGCTTTTGCAGAAGCAGCTAATCTCCCCATCGCCATGGTGAAGCAGTAATCTGTTCAATTGCAACAAGGAAGATTCAGATTAGGCATTTGGAAAAACTTCACAGTGAAGGTTTTGGAGCCCTGGAGCAGACAGACAACAATAGTGACCCCTTGGCCTTCACTGTCTTTAAAAACAGATTAGAAATCTTTCAGGACTAACACAGGAAGAACAGATCCTGCCTTGGGGTAGGGGTTGGACCACATGTCCTCTCAAGGCCCCTAAAAGTCATGTTTTCTGTGATGCTCTGTACAAGTAAATACCAAAAATAAAAATTTTTGCACTGCTTATGCAAAGCTCCAGGGAATAAGTGGAAAAAAGGCAGCGTGTTATTTTCCTTGCCAAAACAGCACTCTTAAAAACATCCATCGGGCATCGCAGCTGCTTGCTTCTTTTTAACAGAAAATCCCCATGCACCACATTGTGTATTTCCCTCTTGCAGAAAAAGCAGCTATAACGCAGATAGAAATACAACTTTTTGGCCATTTTTTTTTTTAATCAGCAAACATTTTTGTGATTTTTGCTTTTCAGTGCTGATGATTTGTAACATCAAATCTGACTGCACTGGGTTTCCAGAGGCTTCTGCTACTGTTGTGAAAGCAGATGGAAAACATAAGTATCGTGTGAGGCACTGTGTAGGGGCGTGACACGGTACACATGTGTACCTCTACCATATTCACATTTGAAAGTGTGTGGGCTAAGAAATTTCAGCTGAGGAGTTTTGTGTTGAAAAAAACTATCATGTTAAAAAGGGAAGGCTTCCCTCACATGTCAGGAGAGGAATAAGAAACTAGGAGAAAAATCATTCTGACTTTCTTGTTCTATTTTAGTAATACTAAAATACTTCAGTTTTATCGATGGATGCATTTTTGTTAAAGCTTAATTGTGTATTTTATTTATTCTGTTTCATTATTCAGATTCTATAAATATTTTGGGAAAGGGATAGAATTTATATTTCATTATAAATTTAGACTCCAAGTTAAAACTTTTCAACTGTTAGAATATGCAGTGGAGTAGAAAAGTCATTTTACAACTAGCTCTGACTGTGGCTGGGTTGTTTGACCCTTTGGTTGTCATAGAAGTTACTACTGGAGTTAAGATACTGTGGGTTTAGTAGTAAAATATCAACCTTTGGAGAAAATTCAGTAATAGCTTTGTTAACTGTTCCCTAGTGCAAGTGTATTTGTATAACCAGAGCATGGATCCAAAGAACTGCAATCATTTCAGTTGAGTTCCCAGTGATTTGAAAGCAGATCTATAAAAATTATTTAATCTTTTCTATTTTTTCCCTCCTTTTTTAGAACAACTTTTCAGTGGAGGAAGGAAATCTTTGAAAAAAACACTGCCTCCCAAAAATTGGCAGTCACTGCTCTGGCATGTATTAAAGCATTTGGATTTATTTCTTTTCATGGCTTTTTTTCCACAGTCTAAATCACACAAATACCAGATCCAAAAGAAGGTTAATTTTTCATTTCTTTGAATCTGGATGCTAATTAAACTAGAGTTTATGTAGTCTCCATGTTGCCTGAAGAATGATCCTTGTGGTCCTTTCCAACCCTGACTGATACTGTGATATTATTAGTGATAGGACTAGGGGGAATGGAATGAAGCTGGAGGTGGGGAGATTCAGGCTGGACGTGAGGAGGAAGTTCTTCACCATGAGAGTGGTGAAGCCCTGGAATGGGTTGTGCAGGGAGGTGGTTGGGTCGCCGTCCCTAGAGGTGTTTAAGACCAGGCTGGATGAGGCTCTGGCCAGCCTGGTCTAGTGTGGGGTGTCCCTGCCCATGGCAGGGGGGTTGGAACTAGATGATCCTTGTGGCCCTTTCCAACCCTGACTGATACTATGAAATCTTTCTTTTATAGTCTTTGTGGTTTTTAGAGTGCAAATTTTAAGTACTAACTCAATGATAGAATCTCTTTTCTGTATTTGTGTACAGACTCTGACTTTTTAATGCCTTTATGGCAAAATGGATTTCTAAATTCCTGTTTTGATAAGGGTCATAGTTTGCTGATCAAAACTGACACTATGTTTCAAAAATGGGTATTTTCATTTTATAAAGGACTCTTACTAAAATCAGTAGTAATTCTTACCTGTTTCAAGGATCTAAAACCTTGCTGAATGAACAAGATATTAACAGAGCATTCAAAAAAGGATTGAGAATACATGCTCACTGAAAAACCAATGGAGCTATATGAAGCTGAAATTGCTCCAGATTAGATTTCATAATGAAATTAAGTTTGAAGCAAGGTATAAGAATAATCAGCCTAATCAAATTCTGTTGTTGGAATATTCTGAAATACCTGAGCTGGAAATTAGTAACTGCAGAAATCTTAAAAGTTGAACTAATTATATGTATATCAGCATTTTGCAACTGATACATCCTAGCTAGCCTATATGACATTATTTTTGTGTAGTAGTTCCCATTCAGCTTTCGCATACAGAGAGCTAAACCAGGGGCACAGAGGGAGCATTTTCTCTGGACCTAGGCTGAAGTGAACTCCTAAGACACTTTGTGCCCCTCTGCAATCAATCAGTCATGTAGGAAGTCAGACTTACCCCCAGCCTCCAGGTCTCTGTCAAATCCCTGGCATAACAACAGTTCCCAGTCAGGCTTAAAGTTAATCTGAAAATAGGTTAAAAGCTCACTATTAATCGAAAGTTTGACAATGCTCAAGTGGGCACATTAGGCCAGAAAACAAGCTGCTGCTATTCATCGTACTTTATCTGCCCAGGAGTGTAAGACAATGCTCTGAAAAGGTCCCAAGCATCTTGTTGAGCCCCACTTCTTCTAACTCATCTCACTATCCCAAGTCACTCCCTGGGAGCCACTGGAAGCTGAACATGCACTTGAGGGGCTGTCATAAGCTCCCTGCTTGCATTCAGCTTGCTCCATGACTTCTTTGTATAACTTCAGTGGGATGTTACAGGGAAGTCCTTTGGTTGAATTGTTGGCATGCTGCCCTGCCAGCCTTTTACTGCTTTGTGATCCTCAGGTTGCAAGAGAGGATTCCTCTAGAGCAAGAAGACAGCCTTAGTTGTCTGTGAGGCACCTGCTGAGACTGGGCTGCTTTGCTAAGGTTGCCCTCTATCTTCTCAGTGGTGTGCTTGGCACTCATGATCGGTGACAGCTGCATAGTTCTTAGAAGCCTTTTGGGAAAAACTGTGGTCAGCCCAGCGTCAGGCAGCTGGGATCCATCCTTCTGTGGTCCCAGCCCAGGTGCTTCTGCAGGCTCCTCTGCAAAGAGGTTCCTCCATCTCACAGCATCCCTGGAAGGTGCAAGCAAAACATGCTCTCCTTCGGCCTCCTCTAATCCATTTGGTTAAAATCAGATAACATTCCTCACTTAGCCATGAATTAATTCAAATAGCCACTGCTGCTTACTTCTTTCTTGCCTTCTGTCTTCTTACCTCCCTCTCCTTTTAGGAGCAATAGATCTGATCTAGACTAAGATGCTTCCTCCTTCCTGAAAATGCACTGCCTTTCTTCCATGTCTGGTTTTTGTTGTCCAGACTTTGTCCTCCCACTATGTCTCCTTACTTTCTTACCTTATACCTTCTTCCTTCCTGTATCTCCCATCATTTCTGTAAGCTTCCATGCCTTTTCCAGCAGTGTATTTCTTCTCACTCTTCTCTTGTAGGTCTTAACAGTCCATCCAATGTTTCCACAGGCACTTCATGGCCTGGACTCATTTGTCTTCTTCCCCTCATCCCCCTCCCATTCAATTCTCTCAAAGGGAATGGAACAGAAATCAAAGTGTGTGACATTAAAGATGCCTTACAAGAGCCCTTACTTTGCCCTTACTTTGCTCCCGCAGTTAAACTCTCAAACTTTCCAGCCATTCTGGAAATGTGGTGAAATCAGGAAGAATGTGAAATCCCTACAATAATTTATAGATTATAGGGAATCCCAGGTAAAAATCTATTTTCACTATATGCTACAGAGTGTCACCCTTTACACAGTACACTTTTATTAACAATGCACTCACTCCCTCTTGATTCAGCTTAGTGCATTGCTTGTGGAGTATGACTTGGAAATATTGAGATTTGGGCTGAGAAAAGCCTGTGGAAATTCTGCTGAAAGATTTTGTTTAGATGAAAGCAAATATTTAATTTTGATCAGATAAAAATGACACACACACACCCCCCACCCCCAGTAGCAGCATCAATTCACTTGAGTTCTGCTGTAAATTAAGAGGTTCACAACTCAGTTTTCAGAATTAATATTTCTGTACCATTTGTGGGGGTTTATTTTCCTATAACATATTTCTATTTATGTTCACTTTTCTAGCACATTTATGGTTTAGCAATAGGAATACTTCAAATATATGGTAAACTGGTTATTTTTATCACCTCTAAACAGCATTCTCCAAATGTCCTTGGGATCATAGTGCTCTGTAGATATTCTCATTCTTTTATCATCAACAACCTTCTGCTTTTACTGTTGCTGCTTCTTCCTTCATCAGTGTAAAATATAGTGTCTATAAAGTAATTAACCATATTCATTAAAACAGTTCTGTTCAGATGATTATCACATTCTTGCATTTACTTTCATGGCATCACATGAGCACTTGATTGCAAACCATTACTTACAAGTGCAATATCTTTAATCTTCCTGTATTATATTTACTCAAGCAACAACAACCCACAACATATTCTCTTCATTCTTAACCATCTCTGATCTGTCTTTTGGGGAGTACTTTTGAGGTATCTCGTCCTTGCATAAATGCTTCTTTATCCACATTGCCTGTCTCAATGCAGCACAAAATACATGTATTTCTCTCTTAAAGCACATTTCATGGACTAGCTCGTTCTCAGTCCAAATTTGGTGCTTCTCCCCTCAACACGGCACAAACTGAAACTCTGATAGACACAACCCTCTCTGACCATTTCATGTAGACCCATGGAGGCAAGGCTGACCAAAAGGTGATGCAAAAACTTCCCTCTATTCAAACAAGGTAAGTATTCCCCTTACCCATAGAGAACTTTTAGGGTGAAAAACCAAGCTGTTTTGTTCAATTTGTGCAGGGCCACAAGGTGAAGAATGATGTGCTTTTATTTAAAGCTTCCCATAGATACGTGAATACAGCCTCAATATGGGACTACACCTCAATGCAACACGCCATTTCTGAAGGGAGTGTAGTAGCAGTTGTGCTTGCTGACCATACTTACTATGTTTCTTCATCAGATAAATCAGTAAATACATTTTTTAATGTTTCAACATCAGCTTCCTTTTACTAACAATAGAGACTAAGCTCTCACAGTTTCTAAATGGAAACTGTACGAAGTCTTTACAGTAAATGTCATAATTACAATACAATATGCTCTTACATAGTTTAGTCTTGTAGGCCTTGTGCTGACAGTGGAGCACATAAATTTGCTGTTTCAGCCTCATCTTGCTTAATAACAAAGCAGCAATGTTAAAAATAATCCGTTAATAGTCACTGTAAGATAGCAGTGTGAAGTTTTTAGAGGACTGTAATGTATGCTCTAATTGCCCTGATAGCAGTAGTACATCTACTCTAATAGATATTTACCCATTTTTTCATTCTTTAATGTGTACTGTTCCTTGTCCTTAGAACTAGGCTAAGTAATAAAAGCAGAACTAAGAAACCATGGAATAGGTAATAATATCAAAATAGCAATGCTGAAGACACATAACAACGTTATTACATCTTGCATGGTTGAGAAAGGAGGCAGTGCTTTGGTTTGTATCAAGAACATAATTTTTGAAAGCGCTTTTAAATAAGGATAGTTAGCCAAAAAATAGTATTGGTCCCATTAATGACATTGATGTTCTGCATTGTCAATCCAGTCAGTTCTGCTCAGGCTCCTGAAAGTATCCTTTCTAATTCTGACTAATTCTAATTCTAATTCAGGAACTGACTAATACCATTTGTTCAGTTATTGACACATGAATATTCTTGTGCTATGTCAGGTTTTGTTAAACAGAAGTCAGGGGAGCTATAGCTAAGCTAGCTCACTCTCCTTTACACACACTTCATGGGGGACCTGGTGCAGTGAGGGTGGAAGGGCAGCTCTAAGTGCACATGAAAAGGCCACTCTTTAGTTACGCTGTATTTGAACACACAGTCCTCATTTTCAAGCCTCATCAAGAGATTTGATGTCCCCAGCAAGGCTAGACTGATCAGCTCTCTCCAGAACTTAGAAGTCCTACCTAATTCCTTCAAACAGGAGATTTTCTGTCACTTCTGAGGCTTGGGCTGGTTGGGTATGACTCATGATTCAAAGGGGTAAGAATGTTACTCTACGTTAACCATGAAATCTGAATCTAGCAATATTTGTTTAATATCTTGTTATTCCACTGTCCTTAAAGGGGGGAGGAAAATACATACACACACACACACATCTCTCCTTTTGCTAAACAGAGGTTTCAAACACAGTGCAGTTTCGTAATTCCATTATGTACACTTTTTGTGACCATGTATAAATACATTCATAGAGTTTTTACCTTTCAAACTGGAACAAAGAAAAGAAGACTTAATGGCTAAAAAGCAACATTACAGCTAATTGTGTGAACAAAATGTCTGGTCAAACAGAGCAATTGTACATCCTTTTTTTGCCAAAGACCTATGCACTCTGCTATTGATAGTGTAAGCAGACCTTACAGCAAGGGACAGTCTCTCATACCAAGTGTATACATACACCAGCCCTTCTACTCGAAAGGCCATACTCTGGTGTTTATATAGGCACACAGTTTGTTTGTACAGTAATAGATGAGCTGAGGGTGGTGGGAGCAGGGGCAGGAAGTAACAAGCCAGCAGCCTCAGGGAGCCCTGACATTAAAAACACCATGTGGGTAGCTGGTGCAGGGCACACACCAGCAAAAAACTAGAGTCCAGACCCTGCAGGGCTTGGGGACAGTGAACTCCCATTAGAGGGAACTTGAAAAGGAGGAGATGAGCGTTGAGGTCTTGTGGATAGAAGCCTGGCTACTATAATTCTATAATTGAGTCTCATCCTCAGAAGGACAGGCCCCCTTCAATCGCTACTGAATTGGCTGCACTAAGTTCAAAAGGGTACACGCAGCTGAGGAGCACACCCAGCCCTGGGTAACTGCTCCACCCCCAGAAAATGTCTCTTACTTAAGCCACTGCCCTCCCATCCCCCAGCTCCCAGTGCACCCCTTGCACATTCTGTGTACACTGGAGCTGTTCTTCCTACTCTTCAGAAAGCAGCATCAGTTCATTTGTGCAGGTTCTTGTACGCGTAGAGCGTGTGTCAGAAATGTGAGTCATGAAAGAATTCTTGGGTTTGTGAGTCCTTAGGAGAATGTACATGGCGGGTGCTTACTGCAGCAAACAGCACAGTGGGGGAAGATCACAAGGCCACAAAGTGAAAAGTTTGGCAGTCTTCTGGCAAAAAGTAAAACAGCAGCCTTGGCATGATGAATTCATGTATTGCTGCTTTGACTGCAAAGCACCACTCTCCTGAAATACCTGTCTCTGCAAGTACTTTTGGATTAGGCTGTGAAGGTGGTCAATTTCACTGCAGCACAAGCACTGAACTCAGGCTTGTTTGCCTGGTTGTGCGATGAGGTGGAAAATGAGCATCAAAAGCTTCTCCATTCGGCAGTGAGCAAGCTGTCCTGAGGAAAAGTGTTGATTCATTTCTTTGAGCTCCCTTTCCAACAGACACATTTCCTGCAGTGATTTTCGTTTGGAGTGTGCCTGTTGTTTTGCAGATGAGTTATGGCTGTCAAGAATGGCCTATTTAGGTGAATTGTTCACGTCTGGTGTGCTGAATGCCAGTTTACAAAAAAAGACCAAAAACTTGTTTTCATATTATGACAAAATAGACACAGGAAAAAAGGCTCAAACGCTGCAGCTGTAACAGGAGAAGGTGAAAAGAGAAATTGTCAATCACTTTCTAGCCGAGGAAGTCTCTTCATTAAGCCTAGGTTGGAAAACGCATCCTGACCATGTTGCGAAGATAAAAGACCATTACCTGAATTATTTAACCAGCTGTGCAAACAGTTGCATAAGATTTTCCCAGACAAAAATGGAATAAAAACCCTTTCCCCATGCAAGGCAGCCATCAGATAAAGGAACAGGGAAAGCAGACCAGGTGCTCGAATTTAATCCTGTTGTCTGACACTTGGCTGAACAGAACAGAGAAATTTAGCTGACACTAATACTTTCAGTGCCCTTCCAGCCTCTGTGGATTTGAGAGTTTTCAATTTCTGCCCAAATTCCATTTAAAAAAACCCAAGTAGGTAGGTAAATTCCTGTTCAGAATTGGACTAGGTGATTATAGAATCATAGAATGGTCTGGTTTGGAAGGGATCTCCAAAGGTCATCTAGTCCAACCCCCTCTGCAGCAAGCAGAGGTATCCTCAACTAGATCAGGTTGCCCAGAGCCCAGTCGAGCCTCACCTTGAGTATCTCCAGGGATGGGGCATCAACTAACTCCCTTGTCTTCCCGTTCCAGTATTCCACTACTTTCATGGTAAAGAACTTGTTCCTAATGTCCAGTATAAATCTACTCATCTCTAGTTTGAAACCATCGCCCCTCACCATCCTATCACTGCAGGCCTTTGTAAACAGTCTCTCCATCCTTCTTGCAGGCCTCCTTCAGGTACTGGAAGGCTGCTATTAGGTCTCCACAGAGCCTTCTCTTCTCCAGGCTGAACACCTCCAGCTCCCTCAGCATGTCTTAGAATAGGTGTTCCAACACCCTGATCATTTTCATGGCCCTCTGGACTTGGTCCACCAGGTCCATGTCCTTCCTGTATTGAGGGCTCCAGATCTGGACACAGTACTCCAGGTGAGATCTCACCAGAGCAAAGTGGCAGAATCACCTCTCTCAGTCTGCTGGCCACACTTACTTTGATGCAGCCCAGGATGCAACTGGCTTTCTGGGCTGCAAGCACACACTGTCTGCTCACGTCCAGATCTTTTGAGGTCCTTTCCAGTCCCTAACCATCTGATTCTGTGCAGCTTGTGTTGGCTTCTTCCTCGAATCACTCCTGGACCTATTTTCTCCAATTCCTACTCATCCACTATTTTCTCTGAGCTAAGCAAAACAGAGAGGAAAAAGAGTAGAGCAGAAGGAAAGGGAAAAGAAGGGAAGGAAGCTGTTTTTTCCAGATAAATTTAAACCTTTTAAGATGTCAGATGCACTGTAGAAATAAAGGAATGCATGCATACAGTATTCCAATTAATATTATCTATTAAAAGGCAGGTTGTAAATGAGTAGTAACAGATCCATTTTAGTGCGTATTTCAAGGAAACTAAAGAAGAAATGCCAAAAAAAGATAAATTCTTTGTATATCCATGCATCTGCAGATTATTTTCCCTCTTCTTAATTCTTAGCAGTCCCATTCAGCCACTCTTCAGACAAATAAAAGGCAAAAATGTATACAAAAATGAGGAAAACAACTGAGAAGTAGTGGGGGAGGAGGGTGGGGGGGGAGGAGGGCGGGGGGGGGGGGAGAAGTTGAGAGTCTTGTTATGTCTGCAACCCACATAATGGTCACAGATGGTCAGTACTAGAGCTCCCTGTATGAGCTGTTGTGCAGTGTGGAACAGGAGAGCTCCATATAGGTGACAAAATTCTAACACAAGTGATGGTATATAAACTATGGGTTTGTTTCCTTTTAATAAGCAAGATAACTGTTTTGCTTCTGGTTTAGCAATGCAGCAGCTTCTCTGCTGTAGTTTTCCATCTGTGAATTCACTATTTGGGAGGGACTAAACTTGCAGTATGCTATGGGAGGCTGAATACAAGTGAAGGAAAGTACTTGTATACCGACACTCTTTAATGTTAAATTACACATTAAATTTACACACTCCTCTGTGTTAATGTGAAGTTATTGGCCTCAGCAAGCTGAAGGAGATATTTCATTGCCAGGATAGGACAGATTTTGCAGCATGTGTCAGCAAAGTGAGCACACACCTGAAACAACAGCATGTTGTATTTCTGTAAGTCAGCTTTAAACCTTCTCACCTGCCAAAGAGCAGCACCTTTGTATACAAGGCTTCCAACTAATAGTTAGAAAGAAGCAAGCAGAGTAGTGTTCCTTTTTTTTTTTTTTAGCTGATCTTGATAATTAGAGATGCATGGAGGAAATGCCTGATGTGTGTTGAGTGAGAATGCAACAGTGCTTTTTGTTTTACTGTCAAAATTGTGCATGTCTATATTATGAAGCGCATTCATGCCTCATTTCTCTAGTACAGTAACCCAGCTAATAGTATAACCTGTAACCAGTCTTTAAAGAAATACATAATACACATTTTCACTGTGCAAATGACTTGTTACCTGAAATGTGCAGGAACCAGCATGCATGCCTTGCTCTTCAACCTGACATGTTTCAAAGAGGAGGGGGAGGAATTTGTTTTGTTAAGAATGTGCTGCAGTGGTCTGTTGAAAAACAGTCATGACTTAGTAATTGGCTTTAGCAGCAACCTTTACTATACACTTAATTTCTATGCCTCCCTATTTTATGTTGAAGTAACTTCTGATATAGGACTTTAATAATACCCTGCAAGCTGGGACTGAACTAAATGTACCCCAAACTAAGACACAACGCACATGAGAAACAAGTCAGAAATAAAGTAGGGCGTTTCCATCTGTGACAAGGCTTACCAGGAAGCTATCACTGCAAAGTGAAGTGTCCTACATAGACTAAAACAGAAAATGGTCTGGGAAGGAATGTAATTAAAACTAAAGGAGATGAACAATGGAAGGAAGGCTTCCAGCAGGTGAAGAGTGAAAGGTCAAGAATCTGGGAAGCTGATAATCATTATCTCTGAGAAATTCTCACTGCAGAAGGGGAAAGCTATCTGGTAGTGGCAGATCATCTTAAAGAAGAAAAATAATTTGATCCGAGGGGAGCCTCAGCTAGTGGTGGCGGCAGCTGCCCTTGCTGATGTCTTCTGTAGGTATTGACCAAATATGAAGATCATTATGTGAAGGTGAATGGAAATGAGTTGATGAGATTAATGCATGTCAGGTCACACCCAGTGAGCAAGTCTGCAATTTAGACTCTTGAAAAGTTTCTGTGTCACTTGGTCTTGAGGAACTGAAGATGTTGATTGAATGGATTCTCTGTGGAGTATGGCCTAGGAGAAAGATCAGAGGGCTCTGTGGTAACGTGTGTGCCTGAGCTTGTGAATGGATGAAAAGATCAAAGAGGCTGTGAAATGCCAAATGTAGGCACTTGCCCTCTAGACTGCACATCATTCATTTTAGGGCAATTTCACTTTTAGGGCAATATCAGCCTAGAACAGTAGGCTGATAAAAGAAATCTCTCAGTCTAAGACTGACAATCTTGGATGAATAAATTCACCTTGGCAGCAGAATGCAAGGGTATTTGGATGTAATAGGAAAAATGGCAGAGGAGTGCCCAAAGCTATGAGTGATGTTGCTATGCTAAGCATTGATAAGGCTTTCATTGTGGGCAAAAAGATATCAGGTGTAGAGTAAGTTGAGCATTCAGTGTGCTGTGAACAAAATGAAGGACACACACTACAATCCATCATAAAATGGAATATGTAGTAAATTGTAGAAAGACCTATTTCCCATTCTTTCTTTTTGTTTCTGGCTATAAAAGTAGAAGGAAGCCTATTCTTACCTTTCACATCTCAGTTACATTTCCTTCCTGCACTAGGACATCTGAACCAAGCAATCATAGCTTTTAAAGGTTCTTTCAGCTTCGGAGTCATGTTTTTAAGAACATCAATGCGTACCATGATTTTTTGCTGATATTTGAACTCTCCCCCACTGTAATAACATGAACTGCTTATCTCAGGCTCATGAGTTGCTTTCATGTGTTTGTGAAAGAGGAGACAGGTTCAGGAACTATACAGGCATGAAGTCCAAGAAAAATAATGTGGAAGCAAGAATGCCTAAAAAAGGAATAGTGATGTTCAGTGCTGCGTACCGCAGCAAAACCACCCACTGTACTAATACTACTGATGTGCAGCATTTCCCAACTCACCTGGTACACTCAGAAATAGGGTAATTACTTTCTCACAAATATCATGATTCAAAAGGTTTCTTACAGGGAAACCTTGCCTTCTGCAGCTTTTGTAAGCATTATGTGAAATAAAGACAGAACTTGGCTACTGGAATTAAATGACGCAAGTAGTTCCCAACAAAGCAATTTGATGCCATTTTCAAACATAAAGCAGAAAAAGAAAAGGACACTAATTGGACAATGTATGTTTCCCCGAGAGCTGAAAAGGGAAGTTATGCATGAAAATAAAGTAAGTTTATGGAAGTGAGGAGTGAGGCTGAAGGCTGTAAGTAGGCTAGCAGTCACATTCATGCACAAGGAACACTGGCACGTTTGTTTCGGTCTCCTGCATAAATGCAGTATCTCCGTTTGCCAAGTCCAGTGTGTGACAAAGAGACAAAATTAGGGCTAGAAACACACTGGAAAAGAGACCATTATCTTGAAATGTACTTCAAAAAATAAGTTTCTCCACTTGACTTCCCTGGCTTGAAATATGGTTTCTGATTTTTAAATACTCATTTTCCTGTTGCTAAGTGAAAGTCTTATATAAACAAAGGAAATCAACTGTGTTAAAAGGATGGAAATGACTGTATGCAAAATGCTGTCAAATCTACAGAGTAAGCAAACTGGAGAAACACATTTCTTAACCTAATCCTTTCAGTTACAGCAATGCTGCGCAGTACTTGGTGCTGTTCAGTTAGTGTGTTGTGGGTTAAAACTGTTTGGAATTAATTCTCCCAATTTAAGAACGTGAGTTTCTGTAACCTCAGTGATATGCTTGGGGATTTGGGGGGTGGGGGGGAGTGTTGATTCTGTGCTTCTTTCCCAGAAGGAGCAATTTTGATTATAATTGCTAGCATGAAATGTGTAGTGCACTGTGAAGACCTTCAGAGTCATGTTCCAGTTTCTTTAAGAGACTACAGTTTCCTCCAGCTTCCCACAATGCAGTTGTGGGAGATGGATGGAAAACTCCTGAGTGCAAACAGGTCACATCTGGCCTGGAGTCATCCTTTGGATACTTGTTTCTCTCTATTAAAGGTACAGGCAAGCTCTATTTCTAAATGAGGAGCCTCAGATGAACACCTAGGCTGATGTATGTAGGCTGGAAAAACTAATCTTAAAAGGCAGCTTTACAACCTGAAGGTCACATAATATTTTATATACTGTGACCACAATGTATGTTTGGATGTGACCATGATCTGGGGACTTCTACCAACGGAGTACACCTAACATAGCATAGAAAAGGACATGGTTTAGATGTCATAGGTGTACTTCAGTTACAGAAATTATATCATATTAAATGGATATATAGATGTTGCTTTAAAGCAATGTCAGTAGAGCCAGGAAAAAACCTTCATCTCCTGCATGGCTGATGCCACAATTCTCAAACTATGATCCACAGGCAGTTAATGGGTTATATATGCTCGCTGTTCTGATTCCCAGCTACAAGCAGCTTAAGTAGATTAAATATTACCCTGAATTCTTTCTCTCAATAATACAAGGGATGTTAAGCACTCAGGAAGAGGAGGGCAGGTGGTCTGCATAATCATTGAATAGGAAAGGCCCAAGAGACTCTTACTAAGATACTCTTTATGAAAAAAAAAAAAAAGAGGATTCCTACAGTAACAGCAAAATCTAGTCCAATAACAGGGAGTGAGTACAAAATGCTGTGGAATTTAGCACCAATAGATACACTTCCTTTGAAACGGTGAATTAGATGTGCAGCAGGATCTGGTCACACTTCAAAGAATAATATGCAGAGCTGAAGATCCATCTGTTTGCTCTTGCAATCACCACTGAGGCTCCTGTATGTTAAGCAGTCTTTTGACTACTTCAAAGCACGTTTGAAGTTTTTGCTGTGCCTATCCCATGCACAGAGAAGCAAATGTGCCATAACAATGTGAGTAGCTGGTATTCTTGTTCATTTTACTTGTAAATGAAAACAGTTTGCTCTTGCTACGTATCATTTCTGGACTCTTTTTTTTTCCCCCTCGGTTTGTTGTATGTTTTTTTTTTAGCTATGATAGCGAGGGCCGTCTAACAAACGTTACATTCCCAACTGGAGCTGTCACCAACCTGCATGGGGAAATGGAAAGGGCCATTACAGTGGACATTGAGTCATCCAGCAGAGAGGAGGATGTCAGCATCACTTCCAATTTATCATCAATTGATTCTTTCTATACCATGGTTCAAGGTACTGCAATCAAAAGATTTCTCAGCAGATACTGACCTGAAAACTGTTTTCCTGTGATAAAAGCAGCTCCAATCAGATGCATCAGAATGGAATTTTAGAGGCATAACATTTGAAGGAAGGGATGATACACAGGTGGTTTAATACATATATTAAAGGCACTGTTCGGGGAAGGAAGGAGGTGCAATGAAAATTGAATTAAATATGTTTTCTAACCAAAGAGCTGTTCTAAACAGCTGTGGGAAGTACTCAAAATACCTACTTTGCATTAAAAAGGGATCTTGGAGAGGACAGAGAAATGGATTAATACGGAAATAGATGCAGAAATAGCATGAAGTGATATTTCAGCTTTAAAAATAGCATTTGACATCCCAGCAGCCACATCATTTCAGAAGTCTGTACTCATAATATTCTTAGGATTAAGCCAAACATGCCTAATGAAACAGCAGAAAATGTGTTTTGTGCCATTCCAAAGAATGTACTCTGAGGGTGGGGTTTGGAGATACTTCCCAAAGGTATCTGTGCTCTCACATGTTCTTACCAATCTCACCTTAGGTATTTATTGCCATTGGGTCTGTGAAGTCAAGATGTTACATGCACTACTGTATAAAATGTGCAGGAAATAGACAGGCTCTTAACCCACGTAAGTAACCTATGCTTCTCTTTGGCCTTTTCAGATCAGTTAAGAAATAGCTACCAGATAGGTTATGATGGTTCTCTGAGAATCCTGTATGCCAGCGGCCTGGACTCGCACTATCAGACAGAGCCACACGTGTTAGCTGGCACTGCCAACCCAACAGTGGCGAAGAGGAACATGACCCTTCCTGGGGAGAACGGACAGAACCTGGTGGAGTGGCGATTCCGCAAAGAGCAAGCCCAGGGAAAAGTCAACGTGTTTGGCCGAAAGCTTCGGGTAAGCACACAGGCATGTGTGGTATCTACTGCATTCTCATGGAGAGGCAATGTGAGCAGTCCTGTACTGTCACCCAGTAGCCACAGAAAAGCTTACCAGAAGTAATCAACATGGATTCACAAAGGGGAAGTCATGTCTAATGTCATGACTAACCTGATAGCCTTCTATGAGAACATGACTAGATGTACAGATGGCAGCGGGAGGGCAGTGGACATTGTCTACCTTGACATCAGCTAGGCTTTCAATACCCTCATAGGGAAGCTTAGGAAGTGTGGGTTAGATGGAGAGTGGGCTGGATTGAAAACTGGCTGAAAGGTAGAGCTCAGAGGGTTGTAGTCAGTGGCTCAGAGTCTAGTTGGAGGTCCGTGACAAGTGGTGTTCCCCAGGGGTCAGTATTGGGTCCAGTACTGGATGAAGGGATAGAATGTACCCTTGGCAAGTTTGCTAATCAGATAAAACTGGGAGGTGTGGCTGAGACACAAAAGACTGTGCTGCTATCCAGTGTGACCTGGACAGGCTGAAGAGCTGGGCAGAGAATAACCTTATGAAATTCAACAAGGGCAAGTATAGGGTACTACACCTAGGGAGGAACAGCCCCAGGTATCACTACAGGTTAGGGGCTGGCCTGCTAGAAAGCAGCTCTGTAGAAAAAGACCTGGAAGTCCTGGTAGACAACAGGATGGCTACGAGCCAGAAATGTATACCTTTGTGGCCAAGAAGGCCAATGGCATCCTGGGATGCATCAAGAAGGTCGAGAGACATTATCCTCCCCCTCTACTAGACTGACCTGGTGAGGCCTTGTCTTGAGTACTGTGGCCTGTTCTGGGATCCCTGGTTCAAGAAGGACAGGGAACTGCTTGAGAGGGTACAGCAAAGGGCTACAAAGATGACTAATGATCTAGAACATCTCTTCTGTGAAGAAAAGCTGAGGGCCTTGGGGCTTTTTAGCCTAGAGAACAGAAGAAGTATGGGGCTAGTCTTTTCTCAGTGGTACCCAGTGACAGGACAAGAGGTAACAGGCACCAACTTGAACATAGGAAGTTCCATCTAAACATGAGGAGGAACTTTACTTTGAGAGTGGTAGAGCACTGGAACAGGCTGCCCAGAGAGCTGGTGGAGTCTTCCATCTGTGGAGTCATTCAGAAACTCACCAGGACACTGTCCTGTGCAACCTGCTCTAGGTGAACCTGCTCTGACAGGGGGGTCCCTTCCGATCCCTATTATTCTATGGTTCTTTGACAAGCTTTCTATACAGCTGGAAGTATTTGCTTTTATTACTTCATTTATTCAGTGTTTTTCCTTATTAACTGCCCTTTTCAGTGGACCTTAAACTGTTGGTTTTAGCCTGGAATGCCTTGGAATTAATCTAGATAAAAGAATAATTTTCTGCTTTCCTTCACTGTTTTTTGATTTTCTTACTGAATTCACAGACCTGATTTTGATTCCTGTTTTAAATTATTTCACCATAAGTTAGCACAGTCCTAGGATTTTCTTTCTTTTTTATTTTAAATAAAAATTGTACTAGTACTTATTTATGGTAGAAAGGATTTAACTGTGTGTGCATGTGTATGGCATATTCCTCTAACATATGTCTTTACCATTTTGTTGGCATTCCTTCTTCCTGTACAAGTGAGTGAAACCATGATTTATGACAGCCATTTGGTAAAGACAACATAGATTAAGCATTTTAAATTGGGTTGCCAAGAGACCATTTCAAGACCACATCAGAGGTCTGAGTTACTATTAGAACTGAACCCTGTTCTTGAAAATAAGGCCTAGGCAGTATATTAAAGGAAGGTAAGTAATTTCAGGTCACTAAACTTCTAAGAGGTAACATGCCATTTTAGATCTTGAAATATTTTATGCTTTCCTTCAGGATGAGAAAGGAGGGAATGCTGTTAGGCACCTTGTATTCCCCTCTATCACTTTCTCTGTAAGAGAAAAGGACTTTTTCAAAGAAGGAAGAATGATTATGCACAGTAGCAGCTGCTTAAGAACAACGTACTTGTACCTAGCTATGGCAGCTGATTTACATGGATTAGAGGAAAAAGCAGCCATGCTTTTGGAGCTCATCCATGTGGTTCTGGTTCATAGGCACGTCATTACATGGCACAGTGGGATAACACACTTGCCAATTCATTCTGTGAAAGCCAAGAGAAAATAAAATAGCCAAATCAATGGCATTTGGTTTTGGCAGTGAAACAAATTGCCATGAGTTCAGTTCTCAAATGTGAAGCAAAATGTTGGCATTCAGCTGCAGAAGGGATAAAAGAAATGTCATGGGCATCAAGATTTAAAAAAAAAGAAAAAGGAAGGTCTTTGTGAAATTGATTTACATGGGAAGAGATTACAGAAATGTCACTCGGGGGTGGGTGGGGAGATGTAGGAAAGTAGAGAAAGTAAACAACAGAAAGAAAAACAGGAATAACTTTGGGAGCTTATCATTTCCATCTACAGATATGTCAGTAACATTTTGCTACTCAGAAGACAAACGTAGACAAAAAGCAGTGACAAAGTGTATTGCCAGCAAGTATGCTCATATGCGTGACACTTTCACTGCATTACAAAGTACCTTCTCAGAGTACTCTCTTGGGGTTTTTATCTTATATTATTTCTACCCACTACTAGTGGTCTTGATAAAGAAATTAATTAGGAATTGTGTCACGTGCCCTTAACAATCCTCAGTCAGTCTTCCTTTTGTTCAGACTTGTCTTGTTCACCAAGCCAGTTTTGTCCCTGGACTTGTATATTTGCTCTGTAGGCCTGACCTTTGGCAAAAGTCCTGACAATCTCCTACATGAAAGAGCCTTCTTAGGGCATTTATACTGAGGCCAGACAGAGGGCTCACTTTAAGGGTGTCAAATGGAGTAAGTAGTATGAGCTCTGTCTCAATGCATGCATAGTAGCATAGATGAGGGAGATCATGGGAAGAGTTTCTCTGACTCCTCTTGACACCTGACATGCTCCAAGCTCTAGAGAAGTCCCCAGTTTTCACATTACCTCTTGAACCCCTCTCTAAGGCACACTGATATACTCCTGTTCCTAATGGGGGGATCACAGTCAGGCTTCATGCTTCTCAGTTAAAACTGAAACGAGTTAAAGCAAGAGCAGGATGGATAAAACACCTCAATACTGAAAGACAGGAGGACAGGAGGTGGAGACTGTCAAGAGACTGGATTTTTGTCATTTTCTTTGAAAATTTCCTGAATGATTATTTTTACCATAATGAAACACAGAGGTTTTCAATATATGAGGGAGCTGGCAGAAGTAGGCACCAATCCACTTCCCATTGTTTATCTGTCCTGGCTAACCAGGGAAGTCCCAGCTGACTGGAGGTTAGCAAATGTGACACCTATCTGCAGGAAGGGCCAGGAGGAGGATCTGGTGATCTACAGACCTGTCAGTATGACTTTGGTGCCAGGCAAGGTTATGGAGCAGATCATCTTCAGTGGCATCATGTGGCATATACAGGACAAAACAGATGATCAGTCCCAGTCAGCATGGGTTTATGAAAGGCAGGTCCTCCCTGACTAACCTGATCTCCTATTACAAGGTGACCCATTTAGTGGATACAGGAAAGGCTATCAATGTTGTCTACCTGGACTCCTGGAGAAACTGGTTGCTTATGGCTTGGATAGGTAAATGCTTCACTGGATTAAAAATCGGCTGGATGGCTGGATCCAGAGAGCAGTGGTGAATGGAGTCAAATCCAGTTGGCAACTGGTTGCAAGTGGTGTTCTTCAGGGCTCACTATTGGGCCCAGTTCTCTTTAGTATCTTTATCAATGACCTGTATGACTGGTTCAATGGAGGCACCCTCAGTAAGTTTGCAGCTCACACCAAGTTAGGTGGGAGTGTTGATCTCCTTGAGGGTAGGAAGGCTCTACAGAGGAATCTGGACAGGCTGAACTGACAGGCCAAGGGCAGTTTTATGAGGTTCAGTATGGCTGAGTGCTAGCTTCTGCATGCAACAACCCCATGCAATGCTACATGGAAAGCTGCCCACTGAAACAGGACCTGGGGGTATTGGTCAATAGCCCACTGAACATAAGCTAGTAGAGTGCCCAAGTGGCCAAGAAGGCCAAAAGAATCCTGACTTGTATCAAAAATACTGAGGTTAGCAGGACTAAGGAAGTGATTGGAAGAAGCACTGGTGAGGCTGCCTCTCGAATACTGTGTTCAGTTTTGGGCCTCTCATTACAAGAAGGATATTAAAACCACAGAAACATTCAGGTTGGAAAAGACCCTCAGGATCACCAAGTCCAACCAATAACCCTACACTAGAAGGTTCACCCTTAAACCATATCCCCAAGGATGTGGTATCCTCTAAACACACCCAGGGCTGGTGACTCGACCACCTCCCTGGGCAGCACATTCCAATGTCTGACCACTCTTTCTGTGACAAAAAATTTTGTACCGTCCAGTCTAAACCTACCCATAGCTTGAGGCCATTACCTCTTGTTCTATCACTAATTACCTGTGACAAGAGACTAGCACCAGCCTCTCTACAACATCCTTTCAGGTAGCTGCAGAGAGCAACGAGATATCCCCTCAGCCTCCTCTTTTCCAAACTAAACAGCCTCATCTCCTCCAGTTGCTTTTCGTAAGGTTTATTCTCCAGGCCCTTCAGTAGCTTTGTTGCCCTCCCTCTGCACTAGCTCCAGCACCTCGATGTCTCTCTTGTATTGAGAGAGATGTTGGAGTGTGTCCACAGAAGGACAACAAAGCTGGTGAAGGATTTAGAGCACAAGTCTTGTGAGGAGCAGCTGAGGATTGTTTAGCCTACAGAAAATTCAGCTGAGGGGAGACCTTCTTCTTCTCTACAACTACCTGAAAGAAGTTTGTAGCAAGGTGGGCATCAGTTTGTTCTCCCAACCTACAAATGATGGGACAAGAGGAAATGGACTCAAGTTGCACCAGGAGAGGTTTATGTTGCATATCAGGAAAAAATTCTTCACAGAAAAGGTTGGAAAGCATTGGAACTGGCTGTCCAGGGAAATTGTTCTTGGAGATACTTAAAAGTCCTGTAGATATAGTGCTTAGTGACATGTTTCAGTGGTGACATGGCAGTGCTGGCTTAACATTTGGACTTGATCGGCAAAGTCTCTTTCAAGCAAAACGATTCTGTGATATTTAGAGTGTGACTCATAGACACAATAAAAATGTTCAGTTTTTGCTGTAGAAGCATTTTGGTAGCAGGGCCATTGTTAAGAAATCCTTCAGCTGAAGTCACTACTTTAGCTGACATGTTATTCCAGCTCCACAGAGCCCAATGAAAGAAGCTGTATCACCAAGACTTGCTTTTATGGTTGCCATCTGTATTATGAGATTATGCAAGCACAGCCAAAATTTCACCACAAGCTCACGTCTGAATGGTACAGCTCTCTCAGCAGAATCTGAAAGCATGAATTTTGCTGGAGAAAGAGGCATTTCCTTTCACTCCCCTCATATTCTGCCCAGACAGATGGAAAGTGAGAAGGCAAGGATGATGTTATCTCATTTAGCAGATAAGGCAGTGAGACAGCCAGATTAAGTACTTTGCTGCACTTTACACCGGAAGGATGTGCTTAGCCAAGAAATTAACCACAAGTGCTTGGACATCTGCCTTAACCATAAACCCACCCTTCTCTCTTTGGCAGGTCAGAAATCAGAAGTGCCCAATCTCACTTCAATGTCTATGCCCGAGAAGTAGACAAGAAAATAAATAAAAATCCTAATTAAATGTAAAGTAAGGAAGGGAAGCCGGAGAGAAAGGAAGAAGAAAAAAATCAGAGAAGCAAAACAGGCAGGGAGATGGAGAGATGAGTGCAGGCCTGTGTGGGAGATGCAGAGAAAGACAGAGATGAGATTCAGGAGTGAATTTAGGCAAATAAGCAAATATTAGAAGTCAGAAAATTAAAAAAAACACCTACCTGAAAATTAAGAGGCCCCAAAAAAATTACAAAAAGGAAGTGAAGAGGAATGCTTCACGGTTAAGTTTAACCTACTTCTTGAATCAGTCCTACTTCTAGAATCAGTCTGCAGCTAAATTTTAAAGGCATAGCCTAAAACTACCACAGGTGTTCAATTTTTTTAGGGTATTTAAATAACATGTGATGGCTCATTAAATAGATAAATTAGCTACTCTGCATCTGCTAGACTCTGTGTACCTTACTTAGAAGATTTCCATGAAAACATGATTTTTGTTCCTAAATTGCAGATCGTTCGTTCTCATGCCAGTAATTTCTTATTAAAAAGAGAAAGGTAAGGTAGACAAACAGGTATAAGCAGAACTGAACATTCATAGGCTTTTGTTTTCATATTTGCCTATGACAAATTACCAGGACTTCAAAAGCTTTTATGCCAGTAATAAAGAATCTAATTTATATTGATCTTTTAGAAGCTTATCAGTCTAAGGGCATAAGGACCAACATCCATGATATATGGATTTTAGCACATGAAAAAAACGCAGAAGTACTTCAATCATTTCCTGAATCAACTGCAAGTTAGCATATTTAGAACACTACAGGGGTGGGAGGGACTTCAATGTACAAGTGTTACATACTAACCACTATAGCTTACTTATATTAACAATAGTTTTCAACATAAGTATCTCTAAGCTAAGGCTTTAATTTCAACTCAAAATAAATTTCAAAGCATTTGTAACTGTTTTTCAATGGTTCAGTAGTCTTCCAGTCATTTTGGGCTTTAAGTGATCAGTTAACTAGGTGAAAAATACAATCCTCTGCTAATGATTTCAGCTTGATGTTGCAGCAGTGGATGGTAACACTGAATTAAAAAAGGGGAAATCCTATGTTCTAAAAACAGTTTAACCTGCATTTGAAGATCCTGATGTATTTACCATTTTGAAAATTACTTGCTGGGGAGGATTGGGATTCAGCTCCTTCTTAGCATGACTGCTATGAACTGGACAAGCAGTTGCTGGGAATATATGCTTTGATGTTAATTTGTTGGATATACTTTGTACTGCCTACAAGAGAAATGGCCCCATTTATTACAGCAGTTTTCAGAGCACATGTTTCAGTATTTTCTTAACAGTTGACTAAGCATTGCAACAAATCCTGGGTTATCTCTTCGTATAGTGAGACCTTCTAAAGTAGATGCTTAACGTAACACTTCACATTTATAACATGAAGTTGCTAAAATAATTTACACACGCAGCAAATCACTCACTGTAAATGGTATTTAAGGAATAACTAGCTTTGTGGGAATAAGAGGTGGCTAGGGTTTGAACAGCATGATTTATTGTGTCATTTTGTTTGCTTTAAAAAGGTTAATGGCAGAAACCTCCTTTCAGTTGACTTTGATCGAACCACAAAGACAGAAAAGATCTACGATGACCACCGTAAATTTCTGCTGAGGATTGCCTACGATACATCAGGGCACCCCACCCTGTGGCTACCAAGCAGCAAGCTGATGGCTGTCAATGTTACCTATTCATCTACAGGTCAAATAGGCAGCATACAGCGAGGGACAACTAGTGAAAAAATAGAGTATGATGGACAGGGAAGGATAGTGTCTAGAGTGTTTGCTGATGGGAAAACTTGGAGCTACACGTATTTGGAAAAGGTAAAGAACATTCGGGTTTTGCAGAAGTTCTGCAGCATCTTACTGCTGCATACAAAGCAAAACACAGGTAGTAGCAGCACATATCAATTATTCTCAGTATCAATGTGTGATTCCTAGGGGAATGTTTTACACGCTAGGTATATAATGAAGCTGTACCTAATTGCTAGGAATTTATGTGGTTTTAAATAATGGAGGCCACCAACCAGTAAGAAGCATCTGTGTTTACCTTTTTTGTTAACATTTAAAATATGGTACAGGGCCTAGAACTCCGCAGTGTCATTCAGATGAAACCAATTTGTTTATAAATTTTTCACTATTGTATTTTTTTCACTACCGAGAAAAGCTTGTCTCAAAATAGTACATTGGTACAGGCTCTACGTTGTAGCATCAAAAGAAACACGATTCCAGATAACAATTGCTGAATGATAGCCCTCCCTCTAAAAATACCTGTGAAAATTCCCCATGAGATCTCATGCTTATATGCAAAACCAGAATCCATTCCTTTCTGGGGTTTAAATAGATTTCTGTTGAGGCTGTTGCTCAGCAAATACTGTTTACTAGTCGTTGCAGATACAATTTAATCAAGACCTAGAACACACAATAGCCATGCATCAGAAAAATGTCAGAAGAATTTCAAGTAGCTCCTTTTGATATAAACAAATAAATGTTTTGTCTAGGTCTTAAAAGAATAAGAACACAGTATTTAGGGATCTCAGGCTATTCAAATTCTTCAAAATCATCTCTAATTGTAGGGAAGAAATTGTATCTCCCATATGTTGTTCTTGTGAGTTAATGGCTCTAAGACAGTTTTACTTCTCATATTAAACATGACTTATCTGAATCCATTGACAATCTGCTGTTTAGCTGCAAGTGCTTGATAAAAGAGTGATACAGTCATAACAAGCAGCAAATTATGAATGTGGAACTACTAATTACAGAACCCCTTGCAATTAAGCATCCAAGTAAATTAGTCAGGGGCATGTTAACAACGTGTAAGGTCAAGGATAACTCAATTAAAGAGGAGATAATTTTCTCAAGTGGGAATGTCACATTTTTGTGAAGCAATAGTATTGGTATATATGGGGGTGGAGGGTACTCCACCGTTTGTCACATGGTAAAAATCTGTTCTTAATTTTCAGTCAATGGTCCTTCTGCTTCATAGCCAACGGCAGTATATCTTTGAATATGATTTGCTGGACCGGCTTTCCGCTGTCACCATGCCCAGTGTCGCTCGGCACACCATGCAGACGATCCGCTCCATTGGCTATTACCGGAATATATACAACCCCCCGGAAAGCAATGCTTCTGTCATCATGGACTACAACGAGGAAGGGCAGCTCCTGCAAACAGCTTTCCTGGGAACAAGCCGAAGAGTTTTATTCAAGTACAGGCGGCAGACCAAGCTCTCAGAAATCTTATATGATAGTACAAGAGTTAGTTTCACTTACGATGAGACAGCCGGAGTGCTGAAAACAATAAACCTCCAAAGCGATGGTTTTATCTGCACCATTAGATACAGGCAGATTGGCCCACTCATTGACAGGCAGATCTTCCGCTTCAGCGAAGACGGAATGGTAAACGCACGATTTGACTACAGCTATGACAACAGCTTCAGAGTGACTAGCATGCAAGGTGTCATCAATGAAACCCCACTGCCTATTGATCTCTACCAGTTTGATGACATTTCTGGCAAAGTTGAACAATTTGGAAAATTTGGAGTTATATATTATGATATCAACCAGATCATTTCAACAGCTGTAATGACCTACACAAAACACTTTGATGCACATGGCCGCATCAAGGAAATCCAGTATGAAATATTCCGGTCATTAATGTATTGGATTACAATTCAGTATGATAATATGGGACGAGTAACAAAAAGAGAAATTAAGATTGGGCCATTTGCCAACACCACAAAATATGCATATGAATATGATGTAGATGGTCAGCTCCAGACAGTTTATCTGAACGAAAAAATAATGTGGCGCTACAACTATGACCTGAATGGCAACCTCCATCTACTCAACCCCAGCAGCAGCGCCCGTTTGACACCACTTCGCTATGACCTGCGAGACAGAATAACTCGACTGGGTGATGTTCAGTACCGATTAGATGAAGATGGATTTCTGCGTCAGAGAGGTACTGAAATCTTTGAATACAGTTCCAAGGGCCTTCTTACTCGGGTGTACAGCAAAGGCAGTGGGTGGACAGTGATTTACCGTTATGATGGACTTGGACGACGCGTTTCCAGTAAAACCAGCCTTGGACAGCATCTCCAGTTTTTTTATGCAGACCTCACTTACCCAACCAGGATAACTCACGTATATAACCACTCAAGTTCTGAAATCACATCTCTTTACTATGACCTGCAAGGGCACCTTTTTGCCATGGAAATTAGCAGTGGAGATGAGTTCTATATTGCATCAGACAATACAGGGACACCGCTGGCCGTATTCAGTAGCAATGGTCTCATGCTTAAACAAATTCAATACACTGCTTATGGAGAGATCTATTTTGACTCTAACCTTGACTTCCAGCTAGTAATTGGATTCCATGGAGGCTTATACGACCCACTGACCAAGCTAGTCCACTTTGGAGAGAGAGATTATGACATACTGGCAGGCCGGTGGACAACACCTGATATTGAAATCTGGAAGAGAATTGGGAAGGATCCAGCTCCTTTTAATTTGTACATGTTCAGAAATAACAACCCAGCCAGTAAAATACACGACGTGGAGGATTATATCACAGGTAAAAGGAGGTTACTGAATTGCAAGACTGTCTCCCACTTGTTCAATAATTTACCTTTCTACGTTCTAACAATCTGGAATCTGACTATCTGGGTTACAGGCTGGGGATGTTCTCTAGGTAAGATTAGTAAAGAAATTCTCAGGAAAGATAATTGTTCAGAAAAGTACTTGGTGTTTAGAACCAGATCAACAAAGTGATTTTAGTTTGGGGGTGTTAGACTGCAATTCATAATTTTGGTGAAGTACCTAAATGTGTCCTATTTGGGAAAGTTCTTCATGAGGAAGTGTTAAGCACTTAACAGTAAGAATAATTAGAGCAAACACACTCATCAGTAACAGTCTAGCTTTAGACATCAATTTAGGTACCTGCATAAGAGAGGTTAATTAGCTTTCAGATTTAGGTAATTAAACCTAAACCTTATGCCCTACACAGTCCTTACAGTGCTGTCGTATTAGGCTGGTTATCTAAAAAGATAATTCAGAGCACCTCAGTATACAGCAGGATCTGGTTTTCCAAACTACATTTTGAGGTACTACTGGAATACATCTCTTCCTCTCACACCAACTGAACTGTAATGCACAGTGCCTCAGCAAGAGATTTCAGTGCATTAAGAAAGGAAAGAGAAGCCATATGTTCTCCTTCCAATACTGTTATGCATTACCGAGTACTCTTATAATGAGAAAGATAGAAATCTTGAGCAAATACAAGACTAAGAATCCCTTAAGACCATTCATCTGAACCTACTTACATGTGGATTAGAGTCAGGCTTCTTCATGACTCTGGGCTACTGAGCGGTAAAAAAATGCATATGCATATGCATGGATCAAAAAGATAAAGCCAAGAGGGAGTGAGACTGTAAGGCAGCAATGGCAGGGTCTTTCTGTGACCAGTTTAAGTCATTAACATGGCAGAAAATTTTCACTGAAAAGTTGGCTGATATTTACCAGGGTTGGTTTTCGCAAGGCTGCTAACGGAATTGTCTAAGAGAAGTTCAGTAATCTCTGGGGCCAGCACAAAGTAATGAGTGCACAGCTAGGAGCAGGGAAAGGAGAGCAGGATATGGAAAAAGAAGTGAGTCTCTCTTTTGGCAACAAAAAGCTGCTAACGTGCTGCTTTTTGTGGGTCTAAGAGTTAGTGCTGTGTTGTGATTTCTGGTGACCTGCAGTCAGGTCACCAGAAGTTTCTGAAAAGTGCAGGGCTTAGATACATTTGAATTTTCATATCTGAACAGATGTAAATTATCTGAACTACTTCACACAGGAGTTGTGAGAATGCAACTCAAAAGCATCCTGCGAATGAAGTGGGTTTGCATTATTTAAGAAACAGCAGCTATTAACGAGGTTGCTAACAGGCTGCCTGGGAGCATGATAATAATGGACCTTTGAATCTGTCCTCTTTTAGCAGCCTGTGCCATAGGGAATGCAGTTGCAATCACATATTTTGTGGTATTGAAAATGATGTATGTACTTAGTTCAAAATTTGCCCTCGAAATACAATTGTACAGTTTTTTAATATCTTTGATGTATAGAATCCATGGATACACACTGCTCTTAGAAGGTTAGCATTACCATTAGTAACTTGGCTGACTGGCAGTTTTATACGCAGAGCTTCATGAGGCAAATCATTTATCTGGAAAAGTTAAAACTTATTTCAAGGTAAACATTTTATTAACATTTGGATAAATGTGGTTCCTTGTTTCACTTCACTGGGATTTTCTAAATGAAAAGACTTGCTAAGGAGCACTCTGCCAACTTCTGCTAAGCTTCATATTTGTGAAAGACAGGGCAGAAAAGAAAGAAATAAGGCTGAGCATCCACTCTTGCCCAACAATCATTAACTAAATAATTGTTGGCATCCCTAATTTATTTCTTTTTAACAGAACATAAAATGTACCATAAATAATGTTATCCAGTGCTAATTTATTATCCTGTCTGCTTACTGACGCGAGTGTAATACATTTTGCAAGTTTTTAATTTCATCAGTCACCCTTCATCTTGAAGAGAGGGAGATTTCTCTTGAATCAACACCAAGTCATTTAAAAGGTAATTGACCATGCAGGTGTTATTTCAGGGGTGTTCTGAAGACAGTAAAAGAACACACGTGTAACAGAAGGACAGGATGTGCTCTGCAGTACATTTTCTTTTTTCCTTTTTTTTAAAGTACTGATGATGAGGGTGTGGCATAAAGTGTGTTCAGCTTGACCATGAAATGCCAATTAGTTTAGGCCATAGTAGAAAGAATTCTCCCTTTAGTTGTGCTCCTACACTTGTTCTGGAAGTCACTGAGGCCTTCAGAACTGCTGAAAACTGCAGTGCCTTTCAAAGGAGCACAGTGCGACTCTTACACAGAACAAAAGTTTTCCTGTAAGTTTAGAATGTTACATTTTCTTTTTAGGCTTGCTGTTCTAGCTGTAGAACAAAGCTAAGTGCATACAGATCAAAACGAAGGCTGTTGAACAGTTTTCATGTTAGAGAAAGAAGTCAGCTATGCCAAAAACTATTCTGGGTAAAACTGGTATGATCACAAAATACAGAACAATTCTAATTTTTGAAATAGTAGAAAGGATGAACCCTGGGAACTACCAGGTCATCCCCACCACTGTGCCTGGTGAGATTATGAAGCTTATTCTCCTAGAAGCTATGCTGAGACACATGGAAGACAGGGTGGGGATTCGAGTGAGCCAGATGGCTTCACCAAGCGCAAGTCCTACCTGAATAACCTAGTGGCCTTCTATATTGGTAGACAAGGGAAGAGCTATGGATGTCATCTTTCTGGAGTTCTGTAAGGCCTTTGAAATGCTTCCCCCGCAACATTCTTTTCCCTGAATTAGAGAGATGTGGATTTGATAGGTGAAGTGTTAGGCAGATGAGGAATTGTTTAGATAGTCACATCCAGAGGGTAGCGGTCAACAACTCAATGCCCAGATGGAGATCGGTGATGAGTGGTGTCCCTCAGGATTCCATACCAGTGCTGTTTAATATCTTCAACAGAAATGCAGACGGTGCAATCAAGTGCACCCTCAGCAAGTTTGCACTTGACACCAAGCTGAATGGTGCAGTTGACACACCTGAGAGATGGGATGCCATCCAGAGGGACCTGGAGAAGCTTGAGCCTGTGTGAACCTCATGAGGTTCAACAAAGCCAAGTGCAAGGTCCTGTACCTGGGTCAGAGCAATCCCTGCTATCAATACAGGCTGGGTAATGAAGGAATTGAGTGCAGCCATGCACAGAAGGACTTAGTGGCACTGGTGGGTGCACAGGTGGCATGAGCCAGCAATGTGCACTCCCAAGTCCAGAAGGCAACCATATCCTGGGCTAGATCAAAAGAAGAGTGGACAGCTGACTGAGAGAAGTGATTCTCCCTCTCTGCTCTGGTGAGATACCACATGGAGTACTGCATCCAGCTTGAGTTGTCAGCACAAGAAAGATTTGGACCTACTGGAGCAGGGTCCAGAGGAGCACCACAAAAACCATCAGAGGGCTGGAACACCTTTGCCATGAGAACATGCTGAGAACATTGGGCTTGCTCAGCCTGGAGAAGAGAAGGATCCAGGGAGACCTTATTTAGTTTTGCAGTACTTTACTTAAAGCAAGCAGGCCTATAAGAAAGGTGGAAGCAATCATTTCAGAAGGGCCTGTTGTGACAGGACAAGGGGTAATGTTTTTAAATTGAAAAAGGGTAGGTTTAGACTAGATGTAAAGAAGAAATGTTTTAACAGTGAAGTGGTCAAACACTGGAGCAGGTTGCCCAGAGAGGTGGTAAATGCCCCAACCCTGAAAACACTCAAGTCCATGTTGGACAGGGCTCTGAGCAACCTGATCTAGTTACAGCTATCCCTGATCACTGCAGGGAGGTTGGACTAGGTGACCTTTAAAGTCCCAAAGTGTTCTACAGTTCCATGATTCTAATATTTTTCTTCTTTCTTCCTCTCCCCCCCGCCCCAATTGTCTTTCAGATGTTAACAGCTGGCTGGTGACATTTGGCTTTCATCTGCACAATGCCATTCCTGGTTTTCCTGTTCCGAAATTTGATTTAACAGAACCTTCTTACGAACTTGTGAAGAGCCAGCAATGGGAGGACATACCAGTAAGAATCAAAACTAAACACACAAATGAAACAAGAAACATACAACTAGAACAACAGAAAATGTTCCCTTCTAGTCAGATCTTATTAGGCATGGATAATTCTGACCTGGCTCTTGCTAAGTTAAATATGAACGGTGCTTTTTAAACCTCTACTTTTTATCTACTTTCAAAAGAATTTCAGAAATTACAGACTTTCTAGGCTAGGTACCATTTTAGGTAAGCTTTTGTTTGCTTTGAGCAATAATAAAATGCAGAAAGACACAATCAATGTAAAGAAATTTAAGAACCTTTAAAGCTCACTAAGTTTTGTAGCAGAAACTACAGAAATATGACTGGTACTAACACTGTGCCTGAAGGCAGAAACGGAACACTGTAGTAAAAAATGGACTGTGAAATAAACAGAAGAACAGGTGATATAAATTATGCATACCAGGCACCACTACAGTTTTACTTCTCTTTAATATTAACATGTTTTATATATAAAATATGGAAAATGAAATTACCTGAGGTAAAACCCATTGTATTACATAGAAACCAAAACTCCAAGAGCTTATGAAATTCTTTGGAAGGAAAAAAATTAACTTCAGTCCTGAAAACCTGCTACAGTTTTAAATGGTGGAAGAAATAAATGCAGAAATTAAAATCTAAATCTACCACTTTAGAAAATTCCCTTTACAAACCAAACTTACTCACAGTTTAAAACCCAATGCCCTCAAAAATCTTACGATTCTCAGTTAAGAAGGAAGTGTTAAGAGACAGTGGAACAGTTAATTCCATTGTGAGCAGTCAAAACCAGATCTCTTCTTGCAAGAACTTTACAAGATTAAAAGAGGGTATCATAATATATCATATCATATGATCTTCAAGAATCATACAACCTAATTTAGACCAAAAAAATCATTACAAGGGCGGCCCAGCAGCAGAAGGTAGCATATGGAAGCTAGTTTTGTATGCATGAAGTGACCCACTCTAGGTATTTTTAATAACCAGGGATTGAGTAACAGGGAAAGACCTAAGAGCAGATCATGAGATTAGTCTGAATTAAGGTTGTAGGAGTCTGTTAATGACTCCTGCTTGGTCTCTCACCCTGAAATTTGGGAAAACTAAACAGGCTTTTGCCTCACTTGTGACCAATTAATCAAATGGGGTAAACAATATTGTGATGAAGGGACGGGTCAATTGGAAGATAACTGCATCACCTACAGAAACTAAGTACTCCTTTTTGAAAAGTGCAGCCAAAGCTATTTAAATCTTCCCCCCTCCTTCTGAAGCAACTGCTAGGACAGCTGCTTCCCACCTCCATCAATACTAGGCTCATTCACAGTTCTTTGCTGTTAAGACCAAGGATTAGACAGAGAAGATGTGCCTATTCTGCTCACTTGTAAAGTCTCAACCCAGCCACAGCTGACCCCAGGATGTGAGTGGCCTTGCTATCTAGCTGCACTCAGCTAGTCATTCCTGCTAACTGCACCCGTCTTCTGGCTGTTCTGGCTAACCACAGCAGTTCTGCTGGCAGGTCACCTTCTACGTTACCCTTGCTTTACTAAGAGTGTATTTGGTGTAGTGGACTACATATGGCCCTTAACAGCAAAATACACTAAACAGATTCTCCTATCTAGCTTCTCCGTCTTGTGCTTTTGCACCTCACAACTGCACCTCCTACTTCTGCTCCCTTTAACAGCACATCTATCTTTTGAATAGGCACTCCCCAAGAAATACCAAGCAAGCTTATTTTAAACTTGCATGTTGCTTCTTTTCATTCATTGCCCTTGTCTTTGCTAGTTGTCAGCAAACCTGGTGTATTCAGACCTGCACCTGTCTGAAGTTCTGAGGGGAGAGAGAAGTTGCTCCTCACTTTTAGGCACCATTCTTACAGTTGGGGTGAAATGGAAGCTTGTGCAACTGAACTGGCCACAGCCTTTTCACACATCCCGTTATCAGTTTCTGCAGGTATTTGCAAGAAAAGTAATCAGTGCCCAGTATTCTACCTCACTGCTCTGTACCATTTGCTTCCTTCTCTTTTACTGTCATTACAGCTTGATTCCCTGCCTTCCCTTAGCAGTTTGAGGAGTTACAAGAGGCCCCCTGCAGTTTGGTCTCACGTTGCAGCTACCTGAAAGACTCTTACCTCCAGACTCAGTATAAAGGAGGGCTTGTCCCTGTTTTAAAACACAGCTTTGTAATCTGCAAAAATCTCAGTTTGGATGGACTCAAGATAGATGAGATTTGTAGTTGAACGAGCTCAGAGAGTGAGATGACACTGTAGTAAGATAGCTTACCCATATTATGTCCTGTGCAGCCCCGTAAGTAGCCTCTGAAGTAAAGTCTTACTTTGTACAGGTTCTCAGGGAGACAAAGAGAAAAAGCAGTTAACATTATCAAACAAAATATCCTTGTAACTCAGCAGAACAAGCAGTATGTAGATTTAATTAACTCATTGGCACTGCTGGTTGTGGCATATCCTGTTGTCATCCACGGGCAGCACACCAAGAAAGCCTGGCTGTTTGGCATCTAGAGAGCTACAGATGGTTGGTAAAACTTCTGTCTGTTCTTGTTTACAGCCAATTTCTGGAGTGCAACAACAAGTGGCGAGACAAGCAAAGGCTTTCCTTTCCCTGGGAAAGATGGCAGAAGTGCAGGTCAGCAGGAGGAAATCCAGCGGAGAGAAGTCGTGGCTGTGGTTTGCTACAGTGAAGTCTCTGATCGGGAAAGGGGTGATGCTGGCTGTCAATCAAGGCAAAGTGCAAACAAACGTGCTCAACATCGCAAATGAGGACTGCATCAAAGTGGCAGCTGTTCTAAACAACGCCTACTACCTAGAAAACTTGCATTTCACCGTTGAGGGGAAAGACACGCACTATTTTATCAAGACCACCTCCCCAGAGACTGACCTGGGGACACTGAGGCTGACAAGTGGGCGGAAGGCCTTGGAGAATGGCATCAATGTCACTGTTTCCCAGTCCACCACTGTGGTAAATGGCAGGACTCGTAGGTTTGCCGATGTTGAAATGCAATACGGTGCTCTAGCGCTTCATGTCCGCTATGGCATGACGCTTGATGAGGAAAAGGCCCGAATACTGGAGCAAGCCAGGCAAAGAGCTCTTTCCAGTGCCTGGGCCAGAGAACAACAGAGAGTAAGAGATGGAGAGGAAGGCGCCAGGTTGTGGACAGAAGGAGAAAAGAGGCAGTTGCTCAGTGCTGGAAAGGTACAAGGATACGATGGGTACTATGTACTCTCTGTGGAGCAATATCCAGAATTAGCAGACAGCGCTAACAATATACAATTCCTCAGACAAAGTGAGATAGGAAAAAGGTAACACACTGGCTTAGCTCAGGCTGCCAAAGAGACTGTGTACCAGTGTCTTCTGAAAAGGAGACCAAACTGTTTTGCTGCATTACTACTTGAGCCTAAGCTTACATCTTTGCTCAGATTTTTTCTGTAGCACAATCCCAACTGACTCTGCAACGAAAAGAGCGCCTTCCAGAAGAATGATACTGCTAATGACAAAACTTTTTTTTTTTTCTCAATGACCTTAAAGGTGATCTGCTTTAAAGAATATGTTTACATATGCATATCGCTGCACTCAAGTTGGACTGAAAAGCATTAAAACAAAAAAAAAAAAAGAGGAGGAAAAAAAAAGGCCTACAGATTTTACAACAGGCTGGCTGTTCCTTTGAGGCACTGTAGTTAATTAAGATACAGACCCATACAGTGTTCCCAAATATTACTGAATTGTCAACCTTTGCTTACCAGAAGTAGTCTCTCCCTTTCTCTTTCTCTTTTTCTCTCTCTTTCTCACTGCATAGGATGTGGTATATATCTGTTAATTTTAAAACGTGGGGCAAAAATTACTGTTTATAGACAACCCAACTGCTTTAAACTGTGCTGCTTTCTAAAAGGACATTGGCACAAGTGACTTATGCTACCATGGGAATAATGGATTTTAAAATGCTAACGTGGTTTGCCTTGGGGGGAAAATGGCAAGTAGAATCCTTGTTGCAGATAAGCAAAGGAAACCCTGATTTTTTTGTAAATTATGTGAGACAAGTTGTTTATGGATTTTTATATGAATTACAATTTACTGTACATCAAATATTAGTCTCAGAGGAGTTAATTTATGTAAAGTGTTTAAAAAAGTTTATACTTAAAAATAAAATGATAAAAACATGTGCTGTGTGTGATTTTTTTAAAGAAAAGGGAATTGCACCTTCTATGTTATAGCTGTACAGTATAAAGGATTATATTGTAGAGATATAACAGTGATGACTAATGTCCAAAAGTGTTAATATTTTTGTATTAGGTTTCAAGCTGTGCATCTATCACTCTGCTGATTGAATGGGACACTCCAAAGTGGCTGGCTGAATCAGACCGCAGCTCCTTCCCTTCCCGTACCTCTCCTGTCACCCAGGCCAGTGCCACTTCATCAGTCATTGTTAGAAGGCACAGTAACCAAATAAGTCTCGTTTATTATGATGGAAGACTTTAATAGGTTGGGTTTTCCTTGTCTTTTTCCAGCCCTAATGTAATAAATGGACATTTATTCATACCGGGTGGGGTTTCTGTTGGTTTTTTTAGAAGCTTTGTTTCACAATGGAGAGAATAGTGTCTCAGGTGCTTGGCAAAGTGTATGTAGAAGAAGAAGATATCATGTAGTTTCATCCAGTTATGTCAACTTTGTCTTCTGTATAATACAACTCTTTTAGATGTTAATAACTCCAGATAGAAGAAGCGTACCTCTGACCTGATGCTACAGAATTGCTCTTTAGGCAGGCAGGCTGTTCAGTAGGTTCATCTCCTGGCCTTCAGCTGGCAGATCAAATCCCTGTACTGTGAACACTAAACCTAGGGATGGAGAGGAAGGTCCAGTTCTAGTGCCTAGTCTGCATCTCCACACCACTGCATAGATTTGGCATGCTCTGCTCCAAGGCCCAGTGTATTTGCTGCAGGACAGAACTGAAGTGTGCAGCTGGTTCTTTATAGGAAGCCTGTGGTGGCGTCTATGGCATCTGTTCTACATCTTGGCTGAAACCATTCTTAGAGCTTTACTCTCATGAGCACTAAATTCAGCCACAAAAACAAGTATTTTTAAGATGAGACAAAATTGGGTTTTTTTGATGTTCGTTGGAACTATACACAGTATTTCTATCCATGTATTATAATGACAAAACATAGTAAGTGAACGTGTCTTAACTATGAATGGTTCAAGTGGATGTAATAAAAATAGTTTTCTAACTGCTTTGTATTCTGAGAGTCGATGGTATTACATACTCTAAATTGCACATTAGGATTGTTTGATAAACAGATTTGAACTTCTCCCAGCCAAGTCACTACCGAATCGACAGTATCAGTACTGTTACTGTATGTGTGTATTTGGTAGAGCATACAAGAACTAATTACACGTATAATGAATGCTAATCATCTACTAGAATGAAAGCACAGATTTAGTTGTTAGTATTTTTACCCTTGAAGTCTTGAGGGCCCTAAATTTAGAGCGGATGGTATGTCAGACCCCAGAGGCGTGTCATTGATCTACGTATTCTTTTTGAAGATGTGAAATGCTAGGTGTTTGCAGTTCTGTTGGGTGGCTCTTCCACAGCACTGTATTTAGCATGCTGTAAGTGCTCTCTGTCGAAATAGGCTCATATCCTAAATTATGTCAAATGTTTCTGTTCAAATATGAGAAGCTTGTATAACATGTCAACAATGAAATATATCTTCTACTTGACGCGTACCAGTTCCTTCTCCTTTGTTCTGGCACCAATAAACAACAAAGTACAGTATCTGTTGGTGATCATTTTAGCTAAAGTCAAATCAAGCCAATTAGTGGCCTTGTTAGTAGGTATAATGAGCCTGTTTCTTGCTAAAAAAGATTTGTGATCTGGACATGCTCCTGCAGGAAATAGTGACCTTGGGGAATATATAAACAAGAGTTCTTTTTAAAGAAAAAAAATATGCATAATTGAAAGAAGCATATTACACACAAAAAGAAAAATCCAAAAAAATAGAGGATATTCTAAGTATTTTGGGCAATGCCAGTCAAAATGCTATCCTGATATTTTGAGATGTATATTTCGTCTGATTTGTATTGTTCTTTTAATTTGCCTTCTTAACTTTATATGTGTCCTGAATTTTCCACAAATTGATAACTATAGATTGCATCTAGGCTTTCCAATAAAAGCCAACCCAATGTGTGTGCCTGTGTGTTTATATTTGTTTTTCAAAACTTGTGTGTCAGATCTTGCATCTGTGCTGTTACTTTTCTCGTTGCATCAGAAGCAGCAAACTGATCCAGTTGCACTGCTATTGATTCATCCTATGCATCACAGCTGGCAGTACCTTTTTTTTTTTGACTCTGCCCAATGGCCTCCTCTGCTAACTCAGGAAAAAGTGAATTACTCCATGGATCTCTCAGGTGGCCTACTTTAGAGAATCCATTGTACCTCACAAAGCCAAATCTTCTCTAGATAGGGAAAAGCCAAAGAACAAACCACAACAAAAAAAAATCACTTAGAACTGTTTTCTCTCATGTCCTCCTGAGAAAAAATACCAAAAGTATTTGATTATAAACAATTAGGTTGGCACTGGTAGTTACATATATACACAGAAGACATCCTTCAGTCTGCCTTTAGACCCACTTCACAGAAACTGCTGACTTCAGCACTGCTATACGTCAAGAGGAGCCGGCTTTGATTTTAGTTGGAACAGGCAGACTTCATCACACTTACTTTGTAGTGACAACCTTCAGTTGATAACATGTTGATCCAGCATGAATCAGGTCACTCTGCTTAGCTTACTGTGGCCTAATTTTGTTATTTAAAAAAAAAAAAAAAGCCAGTAAGAGCACTTTGTATGTTCACACTCAGGAGGTGAGACATTTGCATTTGACAAGGGAAAAAAAATGCCAGTTAGCACTGCCCCTCTTCAGAGGCACTTTTAAAGCAATGGCTGGAAGACTGTAAGAGGGAAAAAAAAAAACACTGCATAAAATGACAATTTGAAATGATTGTCTACAAGAGAACAGGCTGCATTTGCAGAGAATCTTAGATGACAAATTGTTTTCAGGGGGAAAAAATTAAATAAAGATCTTCTAAGTGTGTTAATACCATGGTTTACTGCTAACTCCAGAATGGCAAGTTACAGCTGCACATATGGCCAGCTCAAGGACTTTTCAGAAACAGAGGAAGACTAGTGGGTTATTCTTTGGGGATGGCAAATGCAATGCAAAGACACTTATTAGAAAACAGCTTCTAAGCAGCTTATTAGAAGCTGCCAAGGTTAAAAATAAGCCAAAGCAGAGAGCATCACACAGCATAAACTGAACAGCACAGTGAAATCATACCCCTAACTGCAAAGCCACGTCCAAACCGACCAGGCTGATCAGCTTCTCATCTACAGCCAATTAGTGCTACAGACTAAATGCTTATAAAATTAAATTGATCTTCAACTGCACACACAAGTTGCTGGTGCTCAATGATCCAAAAAGAAAAGCCAAAATGAAAACAGTCAATTGATGGGTAGGTGCCAATTCCCCACTCCCAGGAAGAAAAGGAACACACAGTCTATAGCTGTCATGCTGAGAGACACAGCTTTCCTCTTTAGCTTTGTGGCAGAGTGACCACACGAGGCAAATTTAATTGAGTGCCTAGGCTAGACCTATTAAAAAAAAAGAAAATATTCAAAATATAAGGTCCCATGCCTCCCCCTCATGTCAATTTTTCAATGGGAATAATGTAATTAAGGATGCCAGTGGTTAATAAAGTGCACCCCAACATGCTGAAAATTAGCAGCTTATTTTTCATCCCTTCCAGAAATCTGAGTTTTTGTTGCAGAGTGTCTTTGGATTTCAGGGTGAGAAAATAGTGGCAAGTTTTGTTTCTCGTGCCACCTCCTAATACAATATTGGTTATTGCAACTGGCACTGTCAGTGTGACAGAGGGTGAGTCTGATCTGTTGGGGATGGCAGGGAAAGCAGAGGGAAACAGAGGTGGCCTGCCATTAGGTGGGCTAAAATGCAGCAGTGAGGGCAAAGTCACACAGTGCCACACAACTACTGACCTGGGGATTATCTGGCCTGATTCCTAGCATCACAAATACAGGCTACTCTGAGCTGTGCAAGGATGTGCATAAAATGCATCCCTAAATAAAGAAATATATGGTAAATATTGGTCCCTACTTCTAAACCACACAGGTAAAACAGCAACACCGTCTGTTTCCTTAGGTACATCACAGATTTAACATGCAATTTGGAAGGTGAAGAGCAAGCATAATGACATGGCAGCTCATTAAAGTGTCCTGGTTTTACAGAACCTGCTTTACTGCGATTAGTAGCTCTGCAGGTAAACTCTCTTGCTGTTAATTACTTTAACTTCATAGGTAAATTGAGTAAACCTTTTAATTTACTAAGTTAAAATTCTGTCATTGAGGAATATAAATGTCTAGATTTCTTCTTCCTATTATAAACTAAGTCAAAGCTCATAGTAACATCATTACGCAGGTTGGAGTTAATGGGTCCCAAAAAGCTGTCTTAATAAAGCCTTTAGCAATGCAAGAGGTTAAAAAAGGAGAAAATTCAGAAACTAAGAACAGGGCTGGAAGATGACATGTTTCAATTGGCTCTAGTTACTGAATCACACTTAAGCTGACACAGCAGGGTGAGTGCCACACACTACAGAGGCATAGGGGAAACTGTTACCCTAATGCAGTGAAGTATTTCCACATTCCAAGCCCAGGAATCATTTTAAAACTGAAATTACAGGAATGGCTATCTGATGAACCCATACACACTACCTCAATTTTAACAACAAACAAAACAAACCAGCTAGTATATGGAAATCAGTTAAGAACTTGAATCTGAGATTAACTATAGGCATGCAATGCTGTAGAAAAGTCCATCCAGCATTTGCCAATAAGAACTACTAGGGGGTAAAAAATGGGCTGGGGAGCTGGGGAGTATGTACAAGACCATACTATTAATACCAGGTGCTAGTCACCGTTTTCCACATTTGCTAGGGAAGAGCATTTTAAAATTTTTTTTTTTTTTTTCTAAAAATGGTGATGCCAACAATTTGCACATGACAAAAATTGATGGAGTGGCAAATAATGGCTAGGACAGAGCAGTCATACAGAACAATATGGATCACTCGCTGAAGTGAACCCATTCAAAGAAAATGCATTTTAATACAGGCAACTCCAGAAGTAAAATATCTCAGAATAAGAAATGCAAATCTTGCTATGAAAGGTATGTAGCCGCCTACAAGAAAGCAGTGACTGGAAAGAATGAGTGGTGCATAATAGATAAATAACTCATTGTGAGATTCCAGCACAATAGTGGTGGCAATGAAGAGCTCACAGGGATGGAAAAGCTTAATGGGATTACTGGCTTTGTTAAACAAGGGAAATAGGAAGGCAATGTTATCTCCACATATGGCACCAGCAGCACTATTTTTGCATACAGGACTGAAGACATCGTGAAGACATTGTTAAAACTCTGGAGAGAGAGAGAGCACAAGGAGACCTGACGCACAAACTTGAGGCTTGGCAATAAAATAAAAGTCTTGCAGGGCCAGATTTAAACAGCTCACACACACAAAAAAAAGGGCCCAAACCCACCAAAGGGTACTGTGACAATAGATTCTAAGTGCCTTCCCTGAACACATGGTAGTAAGGTGCTTCTAAACAGGGGAGAATGGAAGGGACAGTGGGTGAGAATGCAATTCTGATATAATTCACATTAGAAACTGGAGAGGTAAAGTTGTGGGGGTGGGGAGCTCTGTTTCATGACCATTAGAGCAAACTACAAGAGAAATAGTTTCTAGAAGCTTTTTGATGAAACAGGTGGATATTGAAATCACGTGTATTGGAGACTGGTGATGGAAGTTTAAACCAGATGATGGCACTGTCCGTTTAGCTCCACAGGAGACATCAAAGTGAAACCTTTGTAACTCCCTCTGGTAAACTCCAGGCTAGAGGCTTTAGGTTTGTCTTCCCTTTACCCTCTCCCTTTTTCCAACGGTGAAATATCAAAATTAATGTGACACACTGAAGCCAACGAATAGTGAAACTCCCGAGGTTTTGAACAGACGGTGCTAGGCTGCGGCGAGTTAAAAACATCCCTTGGTTTCCACAGCAGAGTCGTTGTTCTATTACTTTTTGTAGTAGAAGATTATTAAAACAAACTAAAATAAACCTCCTTACTGTTACATTTTCTTCAGGAGCACAGTAGGAGCCCATATGCCTGCACGTTTATGTCTCCAAGGCATCCAGCGGCAAATGTTTAAGTTACAAAAAAAAATAAAACAATAAAACCTTGTCTGTGCCAGCAGTGCTGCACTTTGCCCTGAGCGCACATCGCCCTCAATTACCGACTCTCCCTTCCCAAGCGTTTCCTGCTCTGTCAGCTGCGGTGAAGGTAGGCCAGTGCCAGTCATCACTCGCTGCAGAGCGGGGAGCTGCTGCTGCCTGCAGCGTCGCCAGGGCAGGCTCACTGTGCTGGCACCAGAATCGCCACGCTACCACCCCTGCCTTGCTTAGGGAAAGGAAACTGCTTCCTACCGGGTCCTGCCCCTCCTCACCAGGAAGCCGACATAAGGGCAGAGACGAAAGGGCACTACCTGCCGCAAGCTTGCCGTTGCCTGGGCCAGGCGCGGTGCCCAGCCGGGACGCACAACGCTTCCCCCAGCCGCTTGACCCCACGCCCTCAACGAGGCGGCGCACTCTCCCCGAACCCAAAAACGCGGCAGCCCGGCCTCGGGCAGAGGTAGAGGGCCGCTCGCCCTGCGCCTTCCACAGCTTCTGGCCCGATCCCTAGTCCGGGGCCGCTCACCCTGCGCCTTCCACAGCTGCCGTGCCTTCGGGGCCGCTCACCCTACGCCTTCCACAGCTGCCGTGCCTTCCCCGGCCCTGGGGGCTGCTCACCCTGCGCCTTCCACAGCTGCTCTCCCTTGCGGCAGGTGGCGCCAGTAGGTGGCCTCGTGCGCCCCCTGGCGGACAGGGTAGCGCCGCAGAGGTCCTGTGGATTTGGCGTCTTGGCCGCCATTTTACCGTCTCGGCCAGCCCTGCGCGGCTCCGGAGGCAGCGCGCCGTTTCTGCTGCTCAACGGTGCAGCTCGCTGAGGCAGGGTTCTAGCGAAGATAAGTTACATTAATAAAAATCTGAGCCTTAAGATGCCACATCCCCCAGAGTAATATCTCATGTGGCCCCACAGAAAGGCACCTGCCTGACCCAAGCCATCCAGGTAGCCTGGCACATCTTCCTGGGCCAAATGCCATCACCTGCTCCCTCTCCAGTCTCCATATAAAGCACCATACCCACAGCCCCAGGGAAGATGTAGCAGGTGCTCCAGAAAGGCAGCACTATTTGTGGGACCCAGCCTGCTGCCCCAAGTCTGGCTGCCGGCAGGCCGGGGTGGCGCCCCATGCTTGCCCCAGCCTCTGCTGCATTACACAGCCACAATGGCGGGTCCTGGCCCATCGGCCTACAACAGAGCCATTCCATTGCCTGTTCCTCCCAACTCACACCTGAGTCTGAGCAGCTGCACTAACACTGACTAGTTCAGTTTTAAGGGTGCTAGCTTGACTACTGGTGTATGCTCTTAGTAAAATACACAGAGGTTTCTTTTTTTAGCGGCACAGGAGTTATGTAGAGATGGCTTTCATCTGCAGTGAGTGAAATGCAGCAGCATAGAGATCAACTGCTTCAAACAAATAGCAGCCTGTTTCTCAGCTTAGCTGAAGGCAGACATGCTCTGACTGGAGGCAGTCTGAGGGTAGCTGGTGGCTGGCCATGGGCACTGCCACTGCCTAATACCAATGTTGGGACAATAGCTCAGCCAGCTACTGCAGGGCAACAGCTGCCTGGGCTGGAGAGGCAGAGGGGAAGGGTTGGTCTGGTATTGTGCAGCAAAGACTGTGTGTGTGTGTGCCTTCAGAGTTAATTTGTAATTCTTGCTCCTCAGTAAATCAAGGCTATAAATCCTGCTCCTCAGGAAGAAAGCAGAAGGCCAGGAACTGCATGGAGTAAAGAACAGGGATGTTTTTCTTTTCAGTGCCAAGAGCACATCAGTGACGCTCAGTGCTGTGCTGGGTCAGGCCTTCACCCTCTGCTAAGTTAATACCAACAACTCCTTCATCTAAAGGGCAGACAGTAACAGTGGGGTCCCTCTTAGACTTTTCTGCCTTTCTTTCTTCCTGTTGCAATAGCAATAGCCTCTAAAGGAGCTGCACTAATTAGTTGCTATTATACTTCTTGGGTGGCTGGAAGAACACACTGCCTCTGACCTGACGCTTTACAATGTACCTTAACAGCTTATTACTGCTATTGCATGGCAGCAATGGTTCCTTTTACAGTTACTTTGAAAGAGCCATTCCTCTAGTGCTGAAAAATAATCTAAGACTAACACACAATCTCTCCAGAAGACTGCTGTTAAACTGTCTATAACCAAGTGTCCAAACACGTGCACAAAGCTGTTTCATTTGCTTAACATCGACTCACTAGCAATTAATATGCCTGACATAACAGTGCTGTATAACAAGGCCCATAAAATCTGTAGCAGTAGGGGAGTGAAATGATTTTTTTATTTTTTTTTTCAATATCAGACTACAGTTTGGGCACTGTAATATTTTCAAAGCAAGAAGCTGAGCTGCACCTGAACAGCTGTTGTTTACTGAAGCAATAATTAGCAATGAACCACTCAAAATACCTGCTGCCTTCCACAGCAGCTTAGCAGTCACTTGCACCCTGTGCCTGGAAGCAGAGTGGCTCTCAGCTTCAGGTGGAAACTATACTTAATTAATTATAACTTTAAGACAGGAAGTATTTTTAATGGCAGCATCAGACAGTCTTATGCATACAAGTAATCCCAGTGAACTCATTGTGAGCTGTGAGTCACTTCATCTCATCACAGATATCCCTAACAGTGTTTTTCAGAGAGTGGGAGGCAGGACACGCTGCAAATAAAGTATTAGGCGCAGTCCTGCTGAATGAACTCTATTTGCTCCAGGCACAGGCAGCTGCACCCCGCTCCTGGGACTGAAACCTCTGGGGAAGCATGTCTGTAAAGCCATTTGCCAGGTCTGCAGTTCTGCTGGTCTTACAAGGCTTTTCAGCTAAATAAGAGAGATCAGTAGAACGGCACTAAGAGAAGAGAACTGCAGAAGACAAGGAAGCAAAGAGGTAGCAATGAGCCATGTCGAAAATGGACCTCCTGATTCCAGATCTGTATGAAACCTTGAGATCTCCATGTTCATCCAGCAGGGGAGAAAGCAAGACCTTCCTAAGTAGCCATTGTGTTATTAATAGATTAGGACATGCTGATGGTATGTATGTGTTTACAACCAGGAATATAAGCGCAAGTGTTACATTTTCAGCTCACAGCTGGTTACTGGCAGCAGTGGTTCATCCCCTCAAGTCCAAATTAATACATTGGTGTACAGCTCTGTGTGTATATATATATATATATATATATACACACACACACACACACACATATGCATAGATTGCCGCTGTATACATCCCAGGTAAGGGTCAAAAATCTGAGTATCAAGCAAGGTTATAGCTAAACCATTCTAATGGCATGATGCTATCCAAAGGGATAGTTATAAGCCTTTCCCCCATCTCTTCACAGCCAAAGCTTTCCATCACGTCCACCAGCCTTTACATACATCCAGTTCTGCTGTGACCCACTCTGATGATGTAAACACCTCTTCCCCTGAGATTCATTCTCCACAGATCTTAGCTCTCTGGTGTGCCTTCTGGCAGCATGAGATGAGTGTGACTGTGGACCCCAGTGACAGGAAAGGAATATGCAGCTAAGCTTAGTGTGAAGGGGAGACAAGGACAGGACCTTATTGACTTAAGAGTTAGTTTAAGTAGCTGTTCTATAACAGTCACATGCTCCTGCTCTGTTCCTGGTTAAACACAAAATAGAACTAAATCAAGAATGAGAAAGCCATACCTCATACCGTCAGTAGCATCCTGGAGTTCTCCCCATCCAGACTATTAGAGATGGTTGGCAGAGTGCTGGAAGAACTCTCCAAGAACCCAGGGAGGGCTGCTGGCTGAACCAAGGTGAGCAGGATGCTTAGCAGACAGGTATCAGCCCTACTCCAGAAATTCTTTCTCCTGTGTGAGAAGACTTGCCTGCCAAAACTGCTAGGTACATTTCTACTAACACTTGTCAAATCAGTACTTTCTGACTAGAGAAAATAAAAACATTTTGACAGAAAATTCCTGACCAGCATTACACAATAAGCCAGAAACTGCCTTATTTTATTACACTTGTAGTGCCTTAGAGCATCTTTTTCTGGTTAGTCAAGTTGTTGTTTTGAGATGGAGCTCTGGTGTTAGAGACGCAGGGATCTAGGTCAGTCAGTTATGAGCTTGAGGAGTTTCAGTAAATGAAAGAAAACAAAGTTGTTTGGGCATTTTTGTTGGAATTATGTTTTTTCATATTGAGAAATTATAGCTATCACTTCTGACATTGGGAATTCAACTGGAGTCACTGAGCTAGTAAAAAACAAAAGCAGGAGAACAATACAGACCATACAACAGACCAATACAGTTTCACTGGATGAACTCAGCAAAGTAAGAAGCAACAAACAGTGAACATGATTCCAAGTGAGAGTCAGATGATAGGAACTTAATTGTCTTTTCAATTATCTTTACCACCCCAGAGCTGCAACTGCAGAAGTTCAGTCATTTTAAAATAAACATAGTGATATTTACATAAATGTAACCTTTCAGATCTGTTAAGATACATGCCACATGGTGCTGTGAGGCAAAAGGCCAAATGGACTCAACAACCTAAGAAATAAAATAGTGCACTCAAAGACACTGGCCTGGGGTGTTATTAAACAGAAACCTGAAATATTTGGAGGCAGAAGGGATTTGCCTTTCCTCATTCCTGTTGTCGTGTGCATTAATCACTGCAACTCAGTAAAGAAGCACCATTTGTTCACCAGAGTCCTATTCCTTTTCTCAGAGAAGACAATAAACATTCAACCACAACACCACAGAAATGATCCTGGCTGACCAACCAAGGGAGATGTGGAGCTGACAACTCATAGTTAAGAAAGACTGATGAGCCTGGGTCTTGCAGCCTGCATGTTCCATCAGATCACATCATGCCTTAGCCCACCAGAACATGCACCTAGAGGGGTTAAAGTGAAAGCATATCTATACATAGGAGGTGCAAGTTGTAATGAAACTAAGAATTCAGGTGATACAAGCCCCATCAGTGGGTTCATACAGGTTCAGCTGCTTTTACTAATGGGATTTATACAGTCTTTGATCAAAACTCTTCCATTGCCAAAACATTTGTAATGTACCAAATTCAAAGACCAGTTTGGATATGACAAGCCCTCCACTGAAATTTCTGGTTTGCGTTGCAAGGTTAGGAGTTTAACAAAAACAAACCACCAACAACCCAGCTGCATATTATAGCAAAAAAACCTCCCATTAATTATCAGTTATCATGAGCAGTACAGTTGCTAACAGTCAGGTATATCCCAGCTCTATACCCTGACGAAGACTGTGAGTGAGCCATCTGCAGCCTGTCTTTTTAGTAGAGAGGAAAGGCAGAGGTTCCAGAGAGGATGGCCCAAGCAGCCTAACCTTGGCTTCCAGACCAGAAGCCTCTTGCACATAAGGGGAGCTGAAGGAGGCAGAAAGCAACCCAGCTTTGCTGCTTGCCAAGAGTCACTCATAATATCAGCATCAGTTTCTGTGCACCAGAAGGCCCTGGGACTGCAAAAGACCTTGCCCTGCTAATTTACTTTAGGAACTAATCTGGCAAGAGTGAAAATCAGTACTCAAGCACATGCTGTAGTGTAGGCTCCAAGCCTATTTCACAGTGCAGGTCAGGTGCAAAGGCAAAGGGTGTCCCTGTGATGGGGACACATACAGCCTAACCAGTGTGGATCAGATCCAGACTCTGAATAGGAGAGGGGAAACAAAGTGAAAAACAAAGAAAATAAATAGCAGCTAAAGAAGAGAACATTTTTTAAATAGAACCACCAGAAAAAGAGAAGGGGAAAAGGCTCTGTACCTCAGTGTAGCACAAGGGAGGCGGTGTCACAAGGGTTGGATAAAGGAAGAAGGCTTGAGAATCTGATCTTGCAAACAGTCACTTACCATACAGGACCTCCTCTCCATCTGCCCCTGAGGCACTGTCTTCTCTCGGTGATATGTCTGTCTCTACAAATTAAAAGAATAGGCACAGGTTGAAGACCAGGGATCTCTGAAATGTATGGGGCTGTCCCACCATCTAATCAGTGTTACAAATTTCTGCTTGTCATTGCCAAGCCACTCAAAGCCTTCATGGGAGTGGCAGAGGGGCAGGATCCTTTTTCCTATCTCCAAGCCTATCGCCAAGGCTTTTCCTTTGCAAATGCCTGCGAAGACCTATGCACTACATGCACACAGGTGCAGCAAACAAATCTTGTTAATGGTTTCTTCATATGTGTGCACAGAGAGAGCACTTACTACTTCCTCAGACTGAGAAGCATCATCTAAGAACTTTCTTCCCATTTATTTTAGGACACAATCTCTCACTACTCTGCTGGGGAAAGCCAAGGTGAAAACATTCACTCTTCCCTCTCCCAAAATTCTGATTCAGACTGTGATAACTCTAGACTAGAATCTGTCTAGGGTATTACCCTAGGCAAAAGTGGAAAGCTTCCTAGGGCGAAATGATACAATTATTGTCCCACTGCTCAGCACTCCTGCTAGGCAAGCTGCCCTCAGAAACAGCAGTAAGAGGCTCATGAGAAATCCTATGCACCTTCCAAGGCCACAGGTCTTGCAATATTTCACACCACAGGGAAGAGGAGGAAGTGAGAACAACAGAGGCTCTTAATAAAACTTAGTTCTTTTGAAACATGGTTCTTTGAAGTGCTCATAACATTGAAGAAAAGAAGCCAAGCTTTATCCTTATTCTACAGAGAGATGATAAGAGATGCAGGCAACAGCAGGCTAGGAGTAGAGCCAAGAAACAGACCTCAGGTCTCCCAGTTTCTACAGGTCTAATGGTGGGAACAGGCTACCTTCATGGGAATCTTCTCCTAACGGCAGTTTCTCCACAAAGACACTGACATTTTAGCTCTAGTTTAAAAAACATTTCCACCAACAGCAGTGGAAGACTTGAGTGTTGATGTAATTCTCATGGAAATGAGATTTGAAACAGGATCCACAGTTCCCTCTAAGAGCCTCAAATATTAGCTTGGATAATGGCTGTCCTTCAATGAGCATTCAAGCCAGTTTCCAAACATCAGTTTAGAAGCTTTTCTTACTCATGTGTATCTTAAACCAGTTGGCAGATGCTCTCAGGAAGTTTTGCACTTCTTTGAGATCCTCTGAAAGAGAAAGCAAATCTTCAAAGGGATAACAGTATCTATTTCTGATTAAAAACCTAGCTTAGAGAGCTTCTTGAACACCACTGGATGCATCAGCATAGCACTTTCTGATCAGCAGTGTGTTGAACATTCAGAACTATTTTTCTTGACCTATTAATTTACAGGAAATGTAGGATTTTAAATGGTTCTCGACTGAAACACAAATACCTTGCAGTCAGCAGACACAGCCCTAGACTGACTGTTCAGAAACCCTTGCTCCAGCTCTACACTTCCTGTCCCAAGGGTACAAGGAGTTGTGGGAAAGATCTAGTTTTCCACTGGTGCTGGTTATTGGAGTGGCTAGGCAATGGTTAGCTATCAGCAGCACTCAGAGCTTAGAGAAAGTACTTGGGGAAGTCCAAGTTAAATTTTACTGTCAATATTGAATGCTCTGCCACAACTACAACTCTCCCATCCTGTGCTGCACCAAATGCTGCGCCACTATAGCAGGAGCGTAGGCTCCTAACATTTATGAATGCCTTGAAAACTGACTCAAATCACATTGTAAAAAAGTGACCTATGCTTCTATATTTTAAGCATTAGATGTGATTTCCTTACAAGCTACTACCAAAGTCTTCCTGTCCTCAGGGTAACCTGCAGACTAGTCCTTTCTTGTTCTTCCATAGGAGAAGCTGTGCTGCAATATCATAGAATACATAGAATACATAGAATAAACCAGGTTGGAAGAGACCTTCAAGATCATCGCGTCCAACCCATCAACCAATCCAACACCACCCAAACAACTAACCCACGGCACCAAGCACCCCATCAAGTCTTCTCCTGAACACCTCCAGTGATGGTGACTCCACCACCTCCCCAGGCAGCCCATTCCAATGGGCAATCACTCTTTCTGTATAGAACTTTTTCCTAACATCTAGCCTGAACCTCCCCTGGTGCAGCCTGAGACTGTGTCCTCTTGTTCTGGTACTGGTTGCCTGGGAGAAGAGACCAACATCCATCTGTCTACAACCTCCCTTCAGGTAGTCGTAGAGAGTAATAAGGTCACCCCTGAGTCTCCTCTTCCTCAGGCTTGCAAGGGGCTCCTGTGTCATGCCTCCATTTGCCCCAGGGTTATCAGGAGTACAGCCAGATCCCTACATCTCCTGGCAATGTTGGCTTTCTGAGTGATTTGGAGGCCTGCTAGTAGACTGCCATTATATAAAGGTAACAAACAGTCTGTGAGGAGAGCAAAACTCAGCTGAGACATAGATGTTTGTTTTATTAGCACAGGTTTTTCTACAGCTTCACTGGGGAGAAAGAAGGAAATTTCTTCCCCACAAATGTAATTATTCAGATTAGGTATTAAGAGAGCATAAACCTGCTGCCCCTACTGGAACAAGAGTAACAACGTTATGAACATGAGAAGCCAGGAGAGACATTTTGTATGCAGTGAAAGTCAAGCAAGCTACAGAGCCTGACACCTAATGGAAGAAAGGCCAATGAAGGTCAGAAAAATTACAATGGGAATCTCTACACTAATTTCAAACTACAAGTGTTGCCTGTTGCTAGCAGCCTTTGTTGTAGTTTTCACTGTGTTCATATGGTAGCTATTCATTGTTGGCTAATTATCTTGTTTTATTTTTCTATTTATTTCTTGAATAAATCAAACTAATAAAAATCCAGCCCACGACTGCCATGGGAACACTCCAACAAGGACAGATGCAGTGTAGCTGCAAGGAAAGGAAGCAGGCTTTAACTTTATTAAATTATACACAAGGCGATCAATACAACTTAAAACAAACAGCCCTTCCAGGCCCTGCACTAACCATCCAGAAAGGCTCAACCGGTAACTTCAGAGTCTCTTGCAACACCAAAACTTAACAACCACCATGCCAAATTTCTGTGAGGGCACATGCTCTAGAACACAATGTTCTTGCCCTTCCATCACATCCTTCTATCTCACTACCACACCCAGAAAACATATAGTCTACTTTTCCACCCCATGGACATGCCAGGTGTTTTTTTTTCCTTCTCCTAAGTCCAGTAGATCTGTGTTAAATTTATGCTCTGGCAATCCCAGGATTTGCTTTGAAAATTTAAGTCTAGTTAAAATAATACATTCAGACTGTTTCATACAGTTTCTGAAAGCAGGTATCAAATCAGTCACAAACAAATCAAAACTGTTGTTTAGCTTAACTTGGTCACTGTCTCTGCAAAGATGGATGACAAAAGACAGGAAAATAGAAAGCAAAGAAGAGATTAAAGCAATAAAGGGCCTACAAAGCTCATTGCAATAATTCTCCTTAATTTCCTCATATTCAAGGTAATGCCACTGAAAGAAAGCCGACAAAAAGAATGACATGCACTGCCCAGACTGTACTTGTAAAAGGCAGTCTCATCATTCCTGATCCTTCATATCACTGCCAGTGAGGTTTTTCCGTTTGGACACTGCAGGGAGAGAAGTTGTCGGGCATTTGATTAAGCCAGATCACAGTCTCCTTAAGTGTCCCAGCTGGAAGCTACCTGCCAGTAACTCACTCTGTGCAGGTCATCCTCTCTATTGTAATGCTTTCCCACCAGCCAGAGCGCTGTGATTATCCTCTCTGCTCATATTCTATTAAACTTTCTCTCAGCAGTGGTGACAAGACACCCTCCCCCATCCTCCACTGGACAGTCAGGAACAGGCCCCGTCTCCTTTCTGCGCTGGGCGTCCTGAATCATCTCCTTTTTTTATTCCTAGTCCTCTTCGGATGATAGTTTATCAGGAATCAGCTCTTTGATTAAGCAATATCTATATTGAGAACTTTGCAGAATAAAATATAATGTTCTACCTCTACCCATACTCTTCCTGCTCCTGGGATTATTCATTATTTCATTTCCAGTACCAGCCAGCATCGCCTCTAGCCAGAAAGATACACTGTCTCTGCCTTCAGAACTGCAGCACCCAGTGTGCAACTTCAATTTAAGCCACCAGTGGGTGATACCTCCTGTGACATTGTTCATCCAGGACAGCTATCCAGCCATTCCACCCACATTCTCTTACAATATCTCCAGGACAGAGTTTAGTTCTGGCCTGAATATCTTTGCATTATCTATTCTGCCTATGATAAATCCTATGTGGTGCCATTCCTTCTCTCCACCATTCCTACACACATACAGATGTGCACAGTGCATTTAAATAAGCCTTCAACTACAGGAACTGTGCCTTCTTTAATTAAATGCAATTAATCTGCCATCTGTATTGCATGATTCCTATTGCATTTCTCAGCACTTTGTGTTCTCAGTCACCATTACATTGCACACCAGAGTGGCTGTCTGGCAAATTATGCCACTGTTGCAGTGGAAGGGAGGTCTGTGGTTGTAATGCATTGAAACTGTCTTTTAATTAAAAAACAAATGCAACTCTAGCTTGGAAGGGGTTGTGTTAACTTCTGTGATTTCTACTTTAAGCTTTCTGAATGGAAGTGGGTGCAGACTGGGGCACTTGGAGTTACCACTGTTACCTACTCCAACCTATTTAGGATGTTACTTGTCTCTTATCTCCTTCTCTACAAAATACTTAAGCAAAGACTTAAGAGTAATATCATTACCGCTAACAAGATCATGTTTATTCTCCATTGCTAACAAGATCATGTTTATTCTCCATTGCAATGCTCAAGCACACTGTTACAAGTACTGCCTGATTTACCTTTACCATACTGCTGCCTTTAGGGAAGGATAAATTGGGTAAGAATTGAATCCCCTTGCATTCTAATTGATTCTCAAAGGTTAGAGGGGATAGGGGTGGCTGGGCTTATGTCTTAACAGGTTTGCCAGTTGCTGGGACTAGAGGCCTGACACCAGATGCAGGAACAGCCTGTCTGCATCCAAAAGTAGCAGTCAGGTACACAAATGGTGAGGTTTGCTCATATTCAACATGTACAGGTTAAGATTGCTGGTGATAAGTGCAGTAGAGCTCTGTAGCTCTAAAAATATGCTTGCAATCATAAACTCAGTCTCCCAGGGAAGCACTCAGCACAGCTGAGCTCACAAATCTTACAACCAAAAGGCCTCCTTTCTGGGGAGGGGTAAGCAGGACAAACCCATTGTAAGGGAAGAATTCTCCTGATTTAGAAGCCCCTGTTCACCATAGAGACAGAGTCATCTGGTAAAACTTTATTCAAATAAAGGGAGAGTCCAGAGGACAATTCCTTGTGGGGTCTCTCAAACTGCTGGGAGACACAGCTCCCCATTTATCCTAAATTCCTAGATGCAAATTTCCCTCTCCCTTTCCCCATTGGCTAAGGTACTCAGGATTTCCTGAAACACCTACTACATGTCCCCCTTTACATGTGACCCCCCCCTATTACATATATTGTACATTCATTTAAATTAGGTTCTTCATTTCTCTGGGCAGAGAAGTTAATATTCAGTAGTCTATTAAACCTGCACTCTGGCCTAAAAGTTCAAAAGTTTAGTCTGTGTTCAGTGTCTTTCCATCCTCAGACTGACCCCTACTGACTTACAGCAATATTCAAGATAAGGTACTTTGCAGATGCCCCTTTGTTGTTTATGCACATAGGTAAGGGGAACTGTCTGGTTCCCCCCCTTCCTCTTCCAACCCCCTCTTAGGCAATTCTTCCTTTGTAAAGACATTGGTTACTTTTAATCCCATCACCACTGATCTGTCTGTTGCTTACCATCCAATTCTTGATCCCCTATAATTGAGAGATGAAACTGGGATAATATTTATACCTTGTCATCTACTATTGTGCAGAGGGTGTGGTGGGACCAGGGTCAAGCTATTGTTCCTGGCAGTCAAACATTTGTTCTTTTATCAATTTGCACAAGAAAATTCTTGCTTTTGGTGTAACTCCTCTTGTCAGCAGTGCTGCAGGTGGTAAGTGGAAGAATGGAGCAGAGGGCCTCCACCTTGCCCCCCCATTCTTCCTGATGCCATGGCAACACAGATCACCAGGTCCCCACCCAGCCTCTGTGCCTGCTCTGGTCACCATGTGTTTACAAGCAATATTCAGCCTTAAAATTTTCCACTGGTTTGTGCTGCCAACATGCACTATTAAGTTATTGCAACATCCTAATTCTCATCTCTTCTGATCAAATAGTTTTAGTTAAAGTAACAAGTCAATTGTTTCTGTTTAATCCTCTAAAGTATATTTCATCCTTGAGACTGAATTACCAATGAATGCCATTTGTTAGCAAAACAGAGTTTTCCAGTTCTGGCTCACTTTTGGTTTTGTTGAACCTTGTTACAACCAGCCAGGTATAGTAAGACCGACATCATAGTCCTGTAAGTGAAAGATGTTTCTCATTTAAGCATTGGGCTGTGATAAACATTTCCATGTAAAATTGTTGTTTTCCAATTAGTATGCCAGGGTTGGTATAATTTAGATTTGTAAAGTCTGTCTTTAAAATAAAACATAAATATGTATTCTGTCACAAAATCAAGGTAATAAAATGTTCTGTAGCAGCAACTTGAGGATTATATAGCATGGTGTACCTTTTTTTATACCAATTTATCTACAAACAGTGACTGACTCATGAGAAAGGCTGCATCTGCTTAGGAAGGTGCTTGCTTTCACCACTGCAGTATTTGGTTTCAGTGAGGGCAGTCTGGTAGTTGAGGGGGATTGCAAAGAAGCACTTCCTAGCAAAGCAGAGCCAAAAAGTACCATGAAAGTGCTGTCAAGTCTGAGGATGTGCTGATCTGGAATCTAACTTTACAATGACGCCTACCCTCAGCCTGGATCCAAAATCCAAGCTCTGAAAAGCCTTGAACTCTGCAAGTTCACATCTGAGTCCAATCAGACAGCTCAAGCCCCTTTCCAAGCAGAGGCAAACTGAAAGACATGTGGTATACTGGGGAGACAAACCACAGATGTTTATTGTGCTCTTGCGCCCTTAGCAATTGTTTTAATGGGTTAGAGCTCCTAGGAGACCACTTGACTTTTGCTCACGTCTATACTCTTCTCTTATAATGCTGACTGTGCATAAGCCTGAAGCTGTCAACAATCTCCTTCCAGTGTTATTTCAGGGAAAGAAAAGCGAAGTGACATCTGATCTGTTGAGAGAGGATGGGGTAGGGGGTTATTTTTAAAATATAAAGCAACAACAAAAATCTGTATGGGATCAATATTACAGTCAATACCTTCTGCCCCTCTGGAAAGCACAGCTTAGTCTGAAACACAGGTTTCCCCTTCTCTGTTGCAACAACTGTCCATTAAATAGACTAGTGCTTCCTTTGCCAAGACCGCATTGTCAGTAAGTGTTTTGAAGCTCTGCAATAATGATTATTGTGCAGTATTGCATTTTAATAATTCAAATAAACCATGGAACATTATGATCTCTATGGCTAAGTAAATACTTTGTTGCAACTCCAGCCTTGGAAAGCATCTGTCATTCCAGTACAACCGTCTCTTTGCAGAAAAAAGCATTTTGAAACCACCGCTTGGCTTCAGAAAGAGCAGTCCTGGCTGCAGCCGGTCTTCTCCGGCTTGTGCAGAGGGAAGAATCTATTTTGTGAAGATCATCATTGTGCAAGAACTATAGTTAAGTGACCTTCTGCCGTCTATTTTGTACTTTAAGACCTGTGCAAGCAAGAAGATCCGTCCGTATGCGTCAGGCATTTTGGTCCTTCTTTATTCTTTAGTCATTAAAATAAAACTTGGAATTGGAACCTAGACATTGCCAACAAGAAACACCTGCCTCTTCAGGCAGGACTGACACCATGGCATTTCATTTTTCAATGGCCCTACAAGAACCTGATTTGAATGCAGAGAATTTAAACTGCAGAAGTTACTGAGGTGACACACTAGAGCTAATCATGAGTTCCCTAGTTTTTCTTACATCCAAGAGCTGAACTGCAGCAGAGAAGGACCATCCTTCCTCTTTGAGATGAAGCAGAGGTGGTAAGCAAGAAAGGCTTTGTGAAGTGCACTCGTTGAGGGTTCATGGATCAGGAAGAGAAGAAAGACTCAAGGACAGTAGAGGTGAAGAAATGCTACAGTTTCACAGGAAAGAGTAGAGCCCTCCAGGAAAGAAAAGTGAAATTTAAAAGAGAAAATAGAGAGTAGGATTGAAAAAAGAAATATGATTACTCAAGTGCATTGGTTTCAGGGGAAGAAGGGTTAGGAACTTAAAAAATTTACTCCTTAGGCTAGAAATAGGGAAGGCTGTCAAACATGGATGGCAGCCATGAAAAAATGTACTGTTAGTATTGTTCAGCTGGACTAACGTATGGCACACAAATTCCTTTCAGTTCTTATATGAATATAACAACACAGAGGCTTATTTCTCTGTTCCCTGCCTTCAAAATGTTTGTATATTTATGTTGGACAGTTCCACTACTAAAAGTTTGGTGAGGCTGTCTACTCTATTTAGAGTGGAACAGTAAAGACAAAGGACATTTTCTAATCTGCTAAATCATGTAGCCCAAGGATCTCTCTACAGTTATGCATGTGGTTTTCCACAACCCTCAAAAATAAGATTAGATGGAATATTATCAAAACTAGAATCACTAATGTGTTACTAGAAAATGAAACAAGTTGCTGTCTATTAAAGAGCAACAAAACTACTAAACAGGAAATGGATGACTGACTACAACAAATCAAAGCTTAAGGCAGATTTCAATCTTTGCAGGGTTTGTTTATAGCAGAGAGCTGAACAGGCTAATATTTGTCATTCCAATTTACACATTTTTTACTGTCTACTAGGTCAAAAAGAGCCCTGGTAGGTGCAGACACAACTCCTCTGGCCTCTTAGAAGTCATAAAGTAACCGTGCTTTTAAGGAATGTGTTACTTTGACAAACAGCAGAGTCAAAAGTATTCTATGACAGATAGAAAATTTGCATTTCCATTAGCAAGGCCTTTGTCAAAGGAAAACCCTAAAGGCAGTAAAGAATGCAGTGTATTCACTTACTACCACTCCCCAAGAAAATCCACTACATAGTTCTAAGAAAATTTAAGGTAAAAGGCAGAAGGAAGAAATTTACATTCCAGGGGGGCACACAATAAAGGAATAGTGATTTATGCATGCTTTTGCCACAGGATAGCTTAGAAAAGAAATGCTTTTGGATAGCTTGGCTGGCTGGTAATTCATCAAGGACTCATTTTTCCTATACTGTTCAAAATTAGCAGCTGCTCAAGTAATGATATTAAGATGCTCTGAGTCAAGGTACAGGAATCAAACTGAGTCTGTACTTGAGCCACTTCACGCCTCTGAGAAATGTGGCCAAGATGCTCAACTACTTGCAAAAACGAGCCCAGTTTTTAACTTTCTAAATGTTTATTGAAATATGGGTATGCTTTAAAGAATAAAGAACAGTGCTTCATATTTGTGGCTGATGTCTTTCAGAAATTAATGAAACTATCATTGGTTTTAATGAGATTACTATTCCTTTATGCTCTGAATTTCATACTAAAACTTAACAGAAACATAAACCAAGAAACTATTTAATATGAACAAAAAGATGTCAGAAATTGGTTATAAGTTTTATTTGGCCAGCCTTTAAAACACATTATCACAACTAACCCTGATCATTTCAGGATGTCTGTCTCCTGCTCTTCATTTATGTTTCAGATGACACTTTGAGACTGATAAAATTAAATACACAGATTTGGCATGAGGAATACCCAAACAACTAGAATAATTAGTTAGTTGATATTGGTTTCCCCATCTATATTTGAGCATTTCAGGAGACTATGCCTCATAAAGAATAGCTTGAGACCATACAGAGTTAATCTTTTCAAATCTTACTAGTTTTTCAGCGTGTTCTCACCTGCCCCAGCCCATCCCACTGAGAAAGCTCTTTTCTCACTATTACTTTCCCATCTGACACCCCTTCCTTTAGAATAGAATAGACCAGACCAGGTTGGAAGAGATCTTCAAGATCATCACGTCAAACCCATCATCCACACCATCTAATCAACTAAACCATGGCACCAAGCACCCCATCAAGTCTCCTCCTAAACACCTCCAATGATGGCGACTCCACCACCTCCCTGGGCAGCCCATTCCAATGGCCAATCATTCTCTATGAAGAATTTCTTCCTAAACAATTCCTTCCTTTATTCTGGTGCACATGGCTGTACAGTAAGTTAGCTAAACTTGTCACAGTCCTTACCAAAAGTTATTTTAGCTTATCTGCATTATTGTATTGTTTTGTCCAGTTTGCCTGGATTTCTATATTCAGATGTGAAAATAGGATCCCTGTTCTAAAGCATTCTTGGAGAATATTTCTGCATGTGTGCATTGCCAATAGCTGTAGGAGTACCTGCATTCATTTTATCAAACTAATGAAAGTACTTTTCTTCCACCAAGAAGTCTTCTCTGGAACATGGCCAATATTTACAAACGCCTTTTCACACAAAACTCTCACATGTTGTCTCCTTTAATTACAGCACAGACAAGACAACTGCCAAGTAAAATTACAGAACTTCTTGGAGAGGTATTCTTCTAGTTTATTCCTCCTGTATACAGTCATGTTGTGGCACATGCCCCTGTGTGATGTGTGCTGCTTGTAAACTGTTTCATCAGAAGAAAATCCAAAAGCTTGATCCCAACTTAAACAGTCACCGTGAAACAAAGGTTATCAGTTAAATGGGTTCAGAAGCATAACTCCTAATAATATCTTCCCCTTTAACGGGATTTCTGCTCTAAAGTCACCTACAAGCCTTCAAAAAGTCTTCCCAGGAATAAATGAATAGGTTGTGTTACCATCACACCCTCCCAAAATCATTCACAACCTACCAGGGTGAGAGTGCATGTTCTGATATGCAAACATGTCCAGGACAACATGTTTTGGTTGTTTTCAAGCATTAAGAAGAATTTCCCCAGATAAATTAAAGAACTGAGAGACCACACACACTGGCTAGTATCCTATTTGTTCAGAAACAGGTATAAATTGCTTTCATGAAACAGTGGGCTTCTTACAGGCTCCACTAAGTAATACTTTCTTATTTGAGCTCTTTCTGCCTCTGTACTTATTTATCCCTGCCTCACTAACTTTATTGCTGGCAAAGTTTTTCAGCATTTCTTTCTTTTTTTCTCTTCCTTTTCCATACAGCAATAAATATTATTCAATCCAACAAATGCATACAAATTGTTTCCATTAGAATTTTAATCTACTCTCAAAATGGAAGAAAAGCTTTATATAAATCTTTGCAAATTACCAGACAGGGACATCTCCACCTAGGCTGAGCTGGTGAGTCCAGAGCCTGCTGTCCTCATTCATAAATTAATTGAGGTCTCTAGCTGCTGCAAATGAACAGTGCATCCTGCAAAAGATCATATCTGTCAAGATTGCAGATTGGTTTCTATCAGAGTTTGCAAAAGTCAGAGCACACAATACTTTCATTATGTCTACGAGTATGGCTTTCCAAATGGAAAGAAACGTGTGGTTTGTTCTGTTGGGCCAAGATTTACAGAAAGCAATTTTCCTCCATGCTCCAGCTATGACAAACCTACTGAAAAATGTCATTTCATGACTTCCTTCATTCAGTCACCTTTTTACTGACAAATATATATTCTTTCTGCTCCATGTGTACGCACCAACTGTGACATTTAATGGCCAAGGTAGGTTAATCACATATCCCTCCTGGATATTGCAAGCTATACTGCATTCACTGCCTCTTCTCCATTATAAAGTAAGCCTGGCTTTAGGTGGCTCACAAAACTACCTGTTTTGTATTACAAATTCATAAATTTTTTACAAGGCTCCTTAAGATTCTGAACAACAGCCAGCATATCCATGAATACCTCTTAGGTGTTTTAAATTATGGTAAGGTTGTGATAGAGCATGAAGAGAGACAACGACAAGGTGGGTATTATTGAGTCCTTGGTATTATTTTGTTTCTTCTCCTTTCACTTTGCCCTGTGAATGTGCAGGGACATGGAAGGGTGGACTAAAGAAAAGACAGCATCAGATCTGAGTTGGGAAACTGAGGTAGTTTTGCTTTTAGATTTTTTTTTGATCAGTGCTGTATTTAACAACAGTGGCAGGGATGCTAAACATAAAAACATGAGTTTGCAAGAGTTTGGAAATTAAAAGGAGGGTAGGACTTGCTAGCTCTTTACACCAGTGAGTAGAACATCTCACAGTATAACTAAGGTTGGAAGAGACCCCAAGGCTCATCGAGTCCAACCTGTCTCCACAGACCTCATGACTAGACCATGGCACCAAGTGCCATGTCCAATCTCCTCTTGAACACCTCCAGGGACGGTGACTCCACCACCTCCCGGGACGGTGACTCCACCACCTCCCTGGGCAGCACATTCCAATGACGAACGACTCACTCTGTGAAGAACTTTCTCCTCACCTTGAGTCTAAACCTCCCCTGGTGCAGCTTGAGACTGTGTCCCCTTGTTCTGGTGCTGGTTGCCTGGGAGAAGAGACCAACCCCTTCCTGGCTACAATCACCCTTCAGGTAGTTATTTGGCCAAGCCGCTCTCCATCATTTTCCTCCAGTCCTGGCTCACTGGGGAGGTCCCAGGTGACTGGAAACTGGCCAATGTGGTCCCCATCCACAAGAAGGGACGGATGGAGGAACCTGGAAACTACAGACCAGTCAGCCTGACCTCAGTGCCAGGGAAAGTGATGGAGCAGGTTATCCTGGCGGCAATAACTGCGCACCTGAAGGATGGCCAAGGGCTCAGGTCCAGCCAACATGGATTTAGGAAGGGCAGGTCCTGCCTCTCCAACCTGATCTCCTTCTATGATCAGGTGACCCGTCTGGTGGATGTGGGGAGGCCTGTGGATGTAGTCTATCTGGACTTCAGCAAGGCCTTTGACACCGTCCCCCACAGTAAACTGCTGGCTAAGCTGTCAGCTCGTGGTTTGGACCACAACACTCTGTGCTGGGTTAGGAACTGGCTGGAGGGCCGAGCCCAGAGAGTGGTGGTGAATGGTGCCACATCCGGCTGGCGGCCAGTCACCAGTGGCGTCCCCCAGGGATCAGTGCTGGGCCCCATCCTCTTTAACATCTTCATTGATGATCTGGATGAGGGGGTTGAGTCAGTCATCAGCAAGTTTGCAGATGACACCAAGTTGGGAACAGATGTTAGTCAGTTAGAGGGTAGAAAGGCTCTGCAGAGGGACCTTGACCGACTGGACAGATGGGCAGAGTCCAATGGGATGGCATTTAATAAGTCTAAGTGCCGGGTGCTGCACTTTGGCCACGGCAACCCCATGCAGAGCTACAGGCTGGGGTCAGAGTGGCTGGAGAGCTGCCAAACGGAGAGGGACCTGGGGGTGCTGATTGACACCCGCCTAAACATGAGCCAGCAGTGTGCCCAGGTGGCCAAGAAGGCCAATGGCATCCTGGCCTGTATTAGGAATAGTGTGGCCAGCAGGAGCAGGGAGGTCATTGTGCCCCTGTACTCTGCATTGGTTAGGCCACACCTTGAGTACTGTGTCCAGTTCTGGGCCCCTCAGTTTAGGAAGGACATTGAGACACTTGAACGTGTCCAGAGAAGGGCAACAAGGCTGGTGAGAGGCCTTGAGCACAAGCCCTATGAGGAGAGGCTGAGGGAGCTGGGATTGTTTAGCCTGGAGAAGAGAAGGATCAGAGGCGACCTCATTGCCCTCTACAACTACCTGAAGGGTGGTTGTAGCCAGGTGGGGGTTGGTCTCTTCTCCCAGGCAACCAGCACCAGAACAAGGGGACACAGTCTCAAGTTGTGTCAGGGGAGGTTTAGACTCGAGGTGAGGAAGAAGTTCTTCACTGAGCGAGTCATTCGTCATTGGAATGGGCTGCCCAGGGAGGTGGTGGAGTCGCCGTCCCTGGAGGTGTTCAAGGGGAGATTGGACGTGGCGCTTGGTGCTATGATCTAGTTGTGAGGTCTGTTGGAACAGGTTGGACTTGATGATCCTTGGGGTCTCTTCCAACCTTAGTTACTGTGATACTGTGATACTGTGATACTGATACAGTTGTAGAGGGCGATGAGGTCACCCCTGATCCTTCTCTTCTCCAGGCTAAACAACCCCAGCTCCCTCAGCCTCTCCTCACAGGGCTGTGCTCAAGGCCTCTCCCCAGCCTTGTTGCCCTTCTCTGGACACGTTCAAGTGTCTCGATGTCCTTCTTAAACTGAGGGGCCCAGAACTGGACACAGTACTCAAGGTGTGGCCTAACCAATGCAGAGTACAGGGGCACAATGACCTCCCTGCTCCTGCTGGCCACACTATTCCTAATACAGGCCAGGATGCCATTGGCCCTCTCGGCCACCTGGGCACACTGCTGGCTCATGTTTAGGCAGCTGTCAGTCAGTACCCCCGGGTCCCTCTCTGTTTGGCAGCTCTCCAGCCACTCTGACCCCAGCCTGTAGCTCTGCATGGGGTTGCCATGGCCAATGCATGGGGTTGCCATGGCCAAGGGACTAAAAACCAAACACAGCACCTATTTCCTCCCTTGCCTATGCCAGCTGTGCTGGCCCTTCCCTCTTCATGCAAACACTTAAAAATGATAGGGGAGATTCACCACAACTACAGACACCAGTCGCAGAGAGGTCTTGGTGGTCTCAGCATTCAAAAGACTATTGAGGCAGGGCTAGCAGAGCATACTACAGCATTTTGTTTTGTAAGCACACACACACAATCTTTTGAAGAGTGCAGATTATTTACATGCTAAAAGTTAACATGCCTGTTAATCTCTGTTTAAAGGCTTCTATAGTGCCAACCAGTTATGGTCCATAAAACAAAGGTGGCTGCCAGCCACAAGAGCCAAATATGTACTGGAAATTAATTAGTTACTTGGCAAGTTCAGCAGTCACTTTATTATCAAAGCAATTGGGGCAATTTAGCTGTTTTATTAACTACTCAAGAATTCTAACCTGTATCACACAGGTGACATTTGGCATCCCTGTGTCACAGCTCTTCCCACCATGAGTTAGGAGCACCACACTGTCAAACTCCTGTCGAGAAAAAATCCTTGCAGGTGCAAATATCAGCAGTGGTCCTGGTAGTCTAGTTTAGGAAGCATTTAAAATAAGTATTTAAAATGCACAACTGCTCTGAGCTGGGCTCACACAATGTGAGACATTTCAGAGTGGCAGTTTTTACTGCAACCAATTACAGACTCTTGAAGATGTGGATTGCAGTGGAAACCCTAACAACAGAGTCATCCTGACAGGGACAAAAATATGGGGTGAAACAAAGTCTCTCCTAATCAAATACTCATACCAACACTTTATGTTATATCAGCCTATGCTTCATATATGCTAGTACAGATGTATGCACATCATTCCATTGAAACAAAAAAAAAAAAGGAGAAAAGAAGAAAAAAATCCTCAGGTGTTTGTTAGTTTGGAACACAAATCAAACTGCAGAGATTTTTGTTCAGCCATGGTTTGGTCCCCAAAACTGTGTTGTTGTTATTACTGGTTGCAGTGATACTACCAGACCCCAATTCCTGCAAATATATAATTTCCCCCTTTTATTTTAATATGCTGTGCCTAGTTACAGTCTTTTGGCAGTCCCTCTCTATAATACCAAATATCTGGACACACCTCAGTCTCATTTTAGGCATCATTTAACGAGATTACCCATTTAACGTTTTCCCCTCATCTCCAGGTTCCTAACTGTTGTTACAACCTCTCTGTATTATTCAAAGCAGAAACTACCCTAGACAGGGCTCTGCACCTAACAGTGTGCAGAACACCTGGCAGAACAGTTCTGTGAAGAAGGATGACGACTACTTCTCTCTTCTTCATGACAGATATAGTTCAAAAGTCATGCTTTTTGATTTGGGGGGGTTTTTTTGAGCTACTGTGTCCCATTACAAAGTCATCTATTGTGTACTACTGACTAATTCTTACACTACTTAATAACATATTCCAAAATTTCTCTCTCACAGAAAATTTCTGTGTTTCAGATTCTTTTTGCCCAGACACAGAAACTTTCTTTTCTCTTTGTATCCAGGCAGAGAAAGGCAGAAGAGTGGTTAAAGAGTCTTGCAACGGATCCAGTCTTGAGAGCAATTACCTTGAGAACTACCCAATCAGCCCAACTACATCCTCGTTCAAGCTGGGAAGTCTAACAGAGTTGAATGTGACAGCTTCCTCAGACAACTGATGAGTGAAACTCTCACACATTCGACACATTAGTCTCATGTACCAACTTGGGTAGTAAATGTTTAACCTTGATTTGTCCAGTGTAAGACAGGAAGGAAAAAAGTCAATGAGACTTAATGACCCTCTTTCCCTCCTTGTCCCCCTTTCCTACTAAGGACCAGCTGTGAATATCTTTACAAGAGTAGTTACAAATCTTCAGGTGAATAAGGCACATCCTGAGCAGTCCACATCAAACCATAATCTAGAGACAACTGACTGTGACGCATGATATAAACCAAACTGTAGCTGCCTGAGTTTACAGGAAGACAATCCTCACAACATGCTGATTTGTTCATCAACTCAGGGGCAGGTTACCACTGATTTGAATCATTTAAGGCTGATTGCCATTAGAGTATCTTAGTAAATGGACCATATGTGTATTTGATTAGATTGCAGACAGTTCCAATAGTCTAGACAAATTAAGATCTTGCCCACCAATTGGCTCAAAACCACAGCAGCTAAAAGGACTGACACCAATCCCACCACACCTTGTCACAATGCTTTTCCTATTAGTAACCAAGGATCTAATGACTATAATATAGAGGCAATTACAGAGTTATGTACAAACAGCAATTTTGTTCTGCTGTCAAGAAACAGCATTTCATTATGGCAAGTTTCCCACTGTTGCTGAGGTGTTATAGTAACTTCTGGCTCACTGATGCTTCTATCTGTAGTTTTCAACAGAAATAAGTCAGGAAGCCAAATCTGGGAAATTAATCTACACCTTTGTCTGGGCAGAAACGCCACATGGAGCACCACCCCACTTCAGGAGCTGCACTGCAATGTGCTGGCAGCAGGACAGAAAGCAAGGTAAGTTCTAAAATCTGGAATAAAAGTACTAGAGGGGAAAAAAAAACCCACAGTCTTTTTAATACTACAGTGCTTTTATTTTTAGATGAGAGAAAGGTAGAATTTTTGTGCCTTATTGAGGGGACATAGAGAGACAGTTTTCCTGTGGCATGGAATACTACACTACTCACCAGTGTCCAGCCCCCAGCAAGGAAATAATCTCTCTTAATTTAGCTTTTAAATGGAAGGTGCCTGCACTTCCAGAAGTTACTGGCTTGTATTCTGACAATAAAGTTAAATTACACAAGTATCTGGAATATTTCATCACAAAATCAATGTGAGTTATTTTGAATGTTGCTTTCTTCCTCGTAACTTGCATTCACACCCTAACCTATGAAAGTTTGCCTTCAGTAAGAACAGTTATTTCAGAAAGCTACTGCTGCCTCAAGGAAAATATTCCAAGACAAAAATAATTCTATTTATCAATCATTTTTCTTCCTCACCTCTTTGCTGTTTATAATATTTGCATGAAAATGGGATCTTTATTTCCCAAGAGTTCATCAGCTGCTCCTGCTAGGATATAATTTCCATGGATACCAATTGTATGTGATGTTGCAAGCACAGAACTAGAAGATAAGGAATAACTGCTTTATTCTTTGGCTATGCTCTTGAGTAACACCATAAACAAAACCTAAAGCTTTAGATAATCAGTTCATCACTCACACAAATCACCCACTCAGTCCTTCTCAGTCCTCTTGGCAAAAACATCCCCACTCCTTTAAATGTGTTCACTCTCTCAAATATTAACTATTATGCAATAATACTCTCAGGACTTTGGAAGGTGACAAGAGATGAAAGCCATTCTAATTTGCAAATTTTTAAGCTAAACTATAAATCTTGCCAAATCAGACATTTAAGCAGTAGATTTCTCCATTAAAAAAAAAAAAAATCTTAGTAAAGTATTGATTTCAGCAGAATAACTATCAACAAATAATTACAGGTACAATAAAAACCTGACAAGTAAGGAGGGAAGAAATAAAACCCACCAAGTTTCAAAATGCATGAAATTGCTCTGTCTACTGGTGAAATAAATACAAAGTGCCTGCACAACTACACAAGACTGAGTCACTTTGCAGTCTGATGTGGATTTAGATACTTGTGTCTTGTTAAAAATCATTTGGAGAATACGTTATCTTTGGTTTAAAGCCCTTTCTAACAACAGGTTTTGGATGAACATGTTTTCTCATTTTGTAACTGTACAAAAAACATTTTTCAGATAAGCTTGATCAGATTATGACCCAGGGATTTCAATTTAGCTCAGAAGAGAAATGTCCAGAAGCAAACAGCAGAATAGGCAGAGAGAACTGTAGTCTCCATTCATCCAGGGAACCCTGATGTGACTCACAGGCAAGTCCTTGCACTATTTTGATGCAATGGTAACATGCGTGACCTATAGAGATACAGGAAGAGTCATAACTATAAAGCTGTCACCATTATCTATGATCCCTCTTCCCAATATCTCAACGGAAGGGAGATATTTCATAGAGAAGGGAATGCACACACACACTGAGATCAAGAGGCAGGGTAGAGAGCAGAGATACAGAGGTCCCACAGGATAGCTCTATCCACTGAGGGGCGGACCTGATCCAAGGGTAGTCAGAGCATGTGAGCCAAGAGCTCTTATGCACTGTTTCTCCAAGCCCTAGCGTCATCTCCCCCTGGCATGTCTCAGGTCAGTCCTTAGTCACACTTTGCAAACAATATCAAACTTCTTTGCCAGCAGCTAAGTAACTAAGCCCCTTGGAGTCCCTGCTACTTTTGCTATCCCAGGCTGAGGCAGCATGCTGAGGGGCAAACACAGAAAGCCTCCCTGTAGCTTATAGGGGTCTGCCCTAGCAAACCAATTCACTGGCTGAGAACGAATGGATGTTAACCCTCAACACAGCCAGAGGAGGAGTGATTTAAAAGCTTTCACATCCTGCCTTCTGATACAGCAGGTTCAATGCAAATAGCAGGCTGGGGTGACACAGGCTGACTGCTGTTTAGCTGCCAGGGCAGGCAGAGTGGCCTGCAATTTTGGAGTCTCCTCCCAGAAACTGAAATGCAACGCATGGGCAAGGCTCGAAGTATGTATTTTCTGTTCACTTTCTACTTTTCAGTAGCCTTAACATTATCTCTGGGGTAGATAATAACTTTACTTCTATTATTAATCTTTCCTCATCTGTCAAATCTCATTGCCTGACACCAAGGAGATCAATCTGCCTCCCTTAAACACAACTCCTGGCTCTTTCGAAAGGCTTCCCATTTTAGATGTTGTTCTCCCAAGCTTCTCTCCACAGCCCATCTCCCTTGCTGCAATCCTTCAAGAGATTTTTTTCAAATCAGAACAGACAACCTATAGAGGCTGACATGCTTTTTTGCAGTGCTCACTGCTCACATCTGAATGCTACTACCCAATCTGCCTGCATTCCTGGGCAGCACAGCAGAGGAGACTGGGGACAAGAGGTGTCTGCTACATGTGTATAGGCATTCTCCTTGGAAGGACTCTTATCCTGCAGTCAGTAAAAATTACATGAGTGAGGTAATTCATAAACATTACTGCCAGATAGTTTTAAGCATCAGGACCAGAAAATGTCTATGGAAGGGGGGGGAAGGGAAAAAAAAAAAGAGGAAACCAAGAAAAGGCAAAAAATCTCCAGACTTTATCAGAATCTGCCCTCTCTGGAAATTTTTCCTTAGAAAGAGAACAAATGTAGGTGCTTGAACACATGACCTGCCCTCTTTTGAATGCCAATTTGTCAGAAACATTCATCTTAGTAGATATATATTCTCTGGAGGCCTGGGGCAAAGTCAGGTGTGTGTGTGTGCCTGATGCTGGTAGTTATGCCTTAACCTTAAAAATTGGTTGAAATAAACCAAATATGGTGAAGTTCCAATACCACACAGTTTATTTCAGCTTTTATAGGGAGTTATCATTAGAGAAGACTGTGACCTAAAACAGCTTTCCTTTGCTCTTCCCCAGCCCATTCTGCTCCCCCCTGTATGGAATATGTAAAAGAACACCTTAGTAAAATCAGTCTGAGCTAAAAGTGCATTTAAAAATCAATCCAGGTAATGTGTAGGGCCTATGCACTTGAGGGCAGAATCTCAAATTGCAATTATTTATTACCAGGCTGTAAAGCTGTGGTTTTGCAGCCTTTGTTGGGAAGGTGTTATATGAATGCAAATAGGGGCGTCAAGCTCCATCTCTTTATATACCTCATGTCAGGAAGCGATGTGAGGACACCATCAGATTTAGTCCCACTGACTTAAAGGACAGTTAAGCACATATTTTACATTCTGTCATGCACAGGAAATATGTAATACTCTGCTCACCTTGGCTGCAAGGGGAATACACACACTTATACAGGCTACCTAGCTCACTGCAAAGGATGGTCATGGATTTTCTTGCACTCTAAGCTATAATCAACAGAAAATGAACTGGCCAGAAGCAAGACACGAACAATGGCATCAGTCAGTTTTTATTCAAACCAAATGTATGAAGGTACCTTTTTATTATGCCTCACAGCAAGAACCATGCCAGAAATCACTGATCTTTCGGCAGACTTAAGTCAATCCTAGGGGGCAAAGGCCCTATCCCAGGGACAGGTATCCTGCACCAAGCACTGACCTGGCTCACCTGTGTCCAGGCAGCAGCATTTCCAGCCAGGGAGATAAGCCATCATGACCTAAAAGGAGAAGAGCAGCAGGGACATCCCACTTCCAGAACTATTAAGACTACCACCCTGCCTACTCAAGACCAGGTATGCTGAGCCTTGTTTGAGACAATGGAGTCATTATGGACTATCACAGAGGAGGCAGCAGTCAAAAGCATACACCTGGAAATCACGAGGAGCCACTGCACTGTGAAAGTTGTTGGGAAGTCCTATTTTCGAAGTAAAGCTGCTGACTCAGTGGGATGCGGTCACCCTCCCTCGCAGTCCTGTAAGTTACCAGCTACTCCAGCGACTCGCTGGAGCAGTCTGTAGCCTATCTGCACCAAGCCTACCAAGTAACTTTGGTGCGCTTCCATAAACGAACCTTGCAAGTGCTCTGCAGTGACCTCCTAAGTGGTCAGGCACTATCAGTTTCAAAAGACAATCACTCTAGTTAGCACAAGAAAAATGTTGATTTTCAACACACGTGTTCCCTAGCCACTTTGAAAAGCTCCTTCAGTTTAGAACTGTGTCACCTTACACGGCTCTCTATACTTCTTACTCCGTTTTTTTCTCCAAATCACAGGGAGGTTCTTCACTCCTTGATTCTAGCCAGCTTCCTTTGGCCTTGAAGGGCCAGACAAGTGACAGAGCTCTTGTGCAAACGTTTGCTTCCTTTCCTCTCTTCCCTTCATACTTGGACTTCAACATTCCATCACAAATTTGTTCTGCTCTGGAGGACTTCCTAGACTTCCCTCAGGGCAAGTATCCAAGCACCAGTCAACACTCTTTTAAGGTGTTTTCACCTTTAAAGCCACCTAACTAGCTTATTTTTTCCCCATCTCTGGAAGATATATAAGCAATATGAACAGCAACAAGTAGATCCATGTAGACGAAGGCTTTCATGGTACAGCTGTTTCTTACAGTGCAATATCCCCAGTTATTGCAGAAACATTTCTTCTCCATAAGATGTAAACCCAGAAATAAATGGGATACCCATATCCAATATAATTAAGTATAGTCACCCTCCAAGAAAAGCAACACATGGAACACTAAATCCTGGAAGCTCTTCAGCAAAACTCATCAGTGCTTTAAGAAATTAATAAGAGAGCCATACCACAAAATACTAGACACATTATTAGTAGTATCTTTAGTAACAGTCCAAATACTAAAGTGCCATATTGTTTACAACACCAAATTAAAATTTTAATCAGTCCTGTTTACCCAGCAACATTCTGATTAGCAGTCAGAGCTGACTGAACAGGGGGGAGGGAAGGCAAAAAAACCTGTTCATGAGATACGCTGCATAAAAGACTTCAGCTGGAGTGAACAAATGGCAACAGCAGAGTCATACAGCCAGCTAAAGAATGTACCCAAGGCTCTGGCAAACCAAGACACAACTTATGCCACTGAAGCAATGATTTGAATGTAATTCGTTTCCTCTCCTTTGGTGCAGGGAGCACTTCTGAATATTTGCATGGCAGAACTGAAATACACATTAGCTTGAAACAATGAAGGCACAGAGAGGTAGAGAGCACAGAGCAAGAAATCCCAGGAAACCAGAGGCAATTGCTTCTTTATTATGCATATTTTGCTGCAGGAGCACATTATTCTCGTTCTCCTTAGGGCACCCTTTGTTAAGCACACAGTAAATAATGTCAACAACTAAAAATCCAGCACATCCAAAGTGACTTTTTTTCCCTCTGCGCCCCCCCCCCCCCCCCCCCCGGACATATTTGGATGAGAGGGAGTGCCCTGGCAGAGGACAGATTTTACAGCACCAAGTTTGAAGCACATACGACAGAAGTTACAGTTTCCCACTCCAACCGCTACTCCTTAACTCCTAAAATACCTAGTGCTTCATGTAGGCCGTCACACATCTCTGTGCGTCAAGTGCCGCCTTCTGCTGCGCGGTTCACAGGAAGATGGCGCCCTTCTTTCTGCTGCTCATTGTTCTGAGCCACAGGCAGCGGCCCTCCCACCACAATTAGCTGGTGGTGCCTTGCAGGCATGGAGCTGCCCAAGGCACCTCCCTCCTGGGATACCTCCTCAGCTGGGAAGGGGTTCAAAGCCCAGCCGCATTAGTGACTTTGAAGCATTCAAACGACGTAAATCCACTGCTCCTGGAGAAAAGCAGTGTTTGGAAGCAAGCTCCTGCCATTAAGCACCTACTCCAGAAAAAAACCCCAAACAACAAAACATAATGCTGTGTTCCTCCAAAGCTTGATTAACCACGTGTCATTAAAGCTTTTGTTGCTATTTAACTGAAAACACTTTTTTGAATAAGACAGTTTACAGGTTTTTTTCCCTCCTTCCCCCCCCTCCCCCTTCCTTCAAGCCAGAGAAAGTAAATAGATGAGTTAAAACGTAAAAGGAAGAGAAGATGGACTCAGAGGCTTCATACTTTCTTAAACAGTCAGCTCTATTTAATGCTTTTCCACTGTGTGCCTTTCAGTGGTTTGCAAGGCTGAGAACATGAAACTGATGCCGACTATGCACTTGTTTCAAGTTTTACCTCTCTGTTCTTGAATCAGAGTTTTGCATTAGAAAAACCTGGATTTTAGAGGAGAGAAAGCTGCTAAAAGAGGCTTTAATGGTGCAAACCCTTTGAGCCATCACCGCTGAGGAGAGAAAGAGCTGGTATCTCACACTTTCAGACCTGTATTATATAAATCCTTTTCTTACCTACAACTGAGAAGAAACGATTGCAAATAAATGGCCTTTCAACTGTGGTCACTTCTGTGCTTCATCCTTAAGTGCTCCAAGTATAGCAGAAACCCAAGTTTGATTCTTGCTGCTCCTTCATGAGACTCACACCACTTAACAGCGGCCTCCAAACTCCCTACAGCCCAGCTGCAGCTCATAAACTTATTCCAGGCTCCCAGGTGAGACCTAGTCCTGTGTAATTGCTGCTTCAGGGTGATCAGGTGAGGCTTCTGTGCTTTGTTCCACTTGGATAAAGACTCACATCACCCAGCTTCAGAGAGAAAAGCCAAGAGTGGCAAGTCAGTTGTTTATTTTGCTCATTCTCATTAAAACTACTGTAAGATTCATTTTGGTAGCTGATGAACTACTGCAGCTTCTGCAGTCATGTACAGAGAGCTTTAAGGCTGGGCAATGCACCAGCAGAGCTTTTATTACCAAGGTTATCTTAGGCTGTTTTGGAAATCAGAACTGGTCACAGCATACTTTTTGTTATCTTTGTGAAAACATTGCTAACATACAAAGCAAGAAAATGCTCAGTCTGTGATCAAAGCTTGAAAGATGCCATTCAGCATGCCAGCCTGTGAAACTGTGCTTTCTTAAATAAAATTTATGTCATGCTGCCAGTTCCTTGGGCACTCCAACAGAACAGAAAATTTAGAAGGAAAATCTTGGTAATGGCAGGATTTAGATTTGACCTTTAAGATACTTATATTGAACTGGACAAGATCTCAGCTTTTATTTGAATGAAATTTCTTTCTCCAGAAGTAACAACAAACTGGTCCCAAGAGTCTCTTCAGCTTCCTGTACTGAATTTTCCAAGCACTCTCTAATGAAGCCTCAGCTTGCAGTCACCTCCCATTCTGGGGCTTTCTGGGGGTTTACCAGAGGAGTGGTGCTGGTGGCCAAAACAGGATCTGTGAAGTTTCACACTGGTGAGCCATCAGGCACAAAGAGTCAGTGGTTCAAAATCCAGGTCTTTTAATTGCTGGAGGAGTGGGCTGATGGAACATCATGAAATCCTGCACCAGGAACAGAACAACTCCATGATGACTGGGTGACCGCGGGATGGAAGGCACCTTGGAAGAAAAGGACCCAGGAATCCACATGCATAAGAGATGATATGCCATTGCAGCAAAGAAGGCTATCCAGCATGTCAGGCTCTACTGGAGAGCTCATATAAAATTACTTAAAAGATGCACACATTGTGATTCTAATTTAGTCTGAACTTAGATCAACATCTAAGAAGATGAAGAAAACAGCAACTTTGCTGCAAAACCCAAAAATTCTGCTTCTTTTCTCCTCTCTGTCTCATTGTCAGACCAAAACGCTTCATCTTGTCAATTCAAGCTAACTAAAAAGATGTGCATAAGCATTTTGTGTGACTTTCAATTAAGTATTTTTTTCAGGTTTCACCTTCCCCTGCCACATATGTGCAAATTTCCTCTGGCAGTAAGCCACAGACCAGTTGAGGTGGAAAACAGTTGTAGGGAAAAAAGGGCCAGTCAGAAACTACTTCATAAAAGGACACATCTTACAATACATTGCAATACTCCCTTTAGTAGCCAAGTGGTTCATGAACATTGCACTTTATGCAATATCACAAATGCATAAAATATGTTTTGCATATGATTGCAAAAACAGCAGCACTCTGGAGCCAAGGACTTGGCTCAGTATCATAATAATGGGTCTACTTCAGTCTAGTGGGTTTTAATAAGACTTTACTAAGACTGGTATGAAGCCAAATTACATAATGTCCCAAAATATGAAACAAAGCTTTTATAGAGAAAATAAAAGCTTATTTAAATATAACCACGTTAAAAAAAAACCAACACAACAAACAACAAACCACCACCAATGTTATCTAAACAAAGTTATTAGGCATATGTAACTTAAAAAAATCAAATTAGGGAAAAGAAGTCAAACCTATTCCTAGGCAACATTTCTGAAAATGAAAGTACGACGCCAGCACTGGGAAACAGGCTAACACCGTAATTATCTCTTTTGGCACAGATATGACTATGGGCTGACTATCTCCCAATTTCTCTCAAAGGACTAAAATTATTCAGTCACCTTACAGGTTGACTTTCAGACTGAGCTATGTTGGATTATCCAGAAACAACTTGGACCAATAAAATAATTTTTTTCTACATGTGAAAACCAACTTCAAGTAGAAGTCCTAATGGTAAAGAGCCAAATAACTTACACCCTCAACCCCTTCCAGTTCAGGAGTCTTGGGGAAAACAAAGACTTGAAAGCACTTCCAAGGCTCCTTCTAGCACAGATCATTCTCAGTACAACTTTCTCTCTCACTCCTCCGATTAAATCAGCGTTTCATTTGTTGGATAATGCAGAATATCACACCTGCGTAAAGCTGTATAACCTTTGCAGTATTAGTGTTATGCTACTTGGAGGATTAGTCATTGCATGAATAGCATTTTTTTCCCCTTTATTAGGATTAACTATTTAGATCCACATATCCAACACAGATCATCTTAGTGTACTCCAACAACACAATACAATATTACAAATAACTACTTAAACTGAGTCTAAACCAATGCTGACAGCCTATCAGAGCATGTGGTGATGAATACAGAAGAATCAGAACAGTTTTCTTTACATACATTACATTGTCTCATTCTGCCTGCCTCCAGACTTTTTAAGCAGTTTTGATAAAGGCTTTAAAAAAAATAATTAGTAGCTTTAGATGCCACATGACAAGATGAAGTGAGGAGGGACATTTTATACCTTGGATTTCTCAGAAGTCTACTTTAGCTACAGAAGCCGGTAAAAAGTTTCAAGTAACTTTAAGATGAAAGGCATTAGCACCTTTTTAGAAAAGGATAATCACACTCTTCCAGAGACTTAATGAGACTTAATTCACAGAAGCTTTTGACTTGGTCTGCTGTTAATTGAATCAAAGTCGATGATGATCTTGTTACACTTTGGCTTGAATTCCCTAAAATAAACAACACAGATATTAGTGAGTGAGTAGTTAAAACATTTTGCTTGCTTTAGCTCCAGCTAAATTTCTGAAGAAACTGGAAAAAAAAAACAACACAAAAAGCCCTGCTTGAATTCACATAGTTTTCATCTCTATGGGAGCCAATTATAGTGCACCACACTGAGAGAAACCTGGACAAGAAAGACTAAGACAAAAAAGACAGGTGGGTGGGTTAGCCTCTGTGTTCTTTGACTAGCGGAGTTCATAAATTACCCAGCAGTCAAAGGGTATTTAACAACTTAACTGCAGGTGATGGCATCATGTTTCCAGGGCTTGGACTTTTGTTCATACTTATTTACATTCCAATCATTGTTTATTTACATATTTACACATACAGGTGCACATACAGGTGCCATATAAATATTTCCATATCCTGTATGTGTTATACACACACACACACACACATATATATGTATGTATATACAAAATATATTTTGATAAGTATTTTGATCCTTTTTTTTTCCTTCCAGGTTCTCAAAGAACACTTTCAAACTTTGTCTCAGTATATTAAAATACTTTTTGGCTAGGGGAATATGTATCATTATGCATCATACTGGGGGAAAAAACAAACTAGTTAATTGGGAATCATTTAAAAATTGTAACATTAGAACTGTAAAATTAATACTGCCACAAAATCTTCCCTTTTATTATGATTACAGCATCTGCTACTGCAATTAGCAAGGAAGGTATTTGGGGACCAAGCATATATTTTCCAGTCTACCAGTAAACAAAGGATTATGCAAATGCTGTGGATTTAGTGCCTAATTAAGCTCTGCAGATCAGTTCAAGAGATTCATTAAGTACCACCTACATCCTTAACAATCAATACAAGAATGAGGAACACTCAACACAGAAAAGCACATGCTGCTGGCCACAGAAACTGAATACTCTGTCCAGAATAGCAATCTGAAACACAAGAAACACTTCTCACCCTGGAAAAGTTACAAGATTTGACTTAGAAGAGAATGATTTATGCTTCTTGGTCAAACAGACTTAGTAGACAGGAAATACACTTGATGTCAAGAAAAAAACTCAAACTATCAAAATCAGGTAACCACAGAATCACAAAGTCATGTAACCATGAACAATCTATTTTGAAACTGCGATGAGGACAAAGAGTCCCTAAGAACAAAGAGCTGTGATTAGTCCCTAAGTTAACAATTGTTGGCATAAACTGGTGGCTATTGCAGTTAGAAGGTTTGGTTAGGAACGGTAAGAGAATGCATGAATGATCATGAGCATACAGATAAATGATGAAACCAAATGTAACATTTAGTTGCCTTAAGCTGATTATAATATCATTATAATAAGAAAAAAACTACACCTCCTAGCTAGAAAAGTCCCCTACTCCTAAAGCCCCCCCCATGTGCTTGGAGCATAGTTAGTGAATTTAGAAATAGTTGCACCTTTAAGATGAAGTAAGAAATAAGCTAACCAATATCTAGGTAGTAGGTATTAACTTCAGGCACAGCTAATGCTGCGCATTTCAAGCAGTGTGCTGGCCTTGTGGAATTACCATCTAGCACCCTATTCTGTGCAGAACTGGAATAAAACAAGTATCAGAACTCTGTATGTTGATTTGGTTTTGCACACTGGATAAAGAACCCCGATTTGGAACAACACACTGAACAACACAGAATCTCAAAAACTGCTGTATTTTCTAATGTATCTTAGCCCAGTAGGCAACTTTTATCCATATCAGAACTGTTATGTTTGCAAATTTTTCAGTCTTTATATTAGTACTGTAAATTTTTTTAGACTTGCAAAGCCTCCTGGACTGCCTAACTAGCCTCCCCCACACCGTGTTACTGCTATCGATCAGACTGTTGAACAGATTGTCTTTAGGTATCTGCCTTCGTGTCTTTAAAAAACCCACTCTTTAAACATTTTTCAGATTCTCATTACTTTAAGGCAAATATTCCAAGTTTTATCCTTTTCTCACAAAAAAGCGGTTATAGGAACCGCAAATTGATTATGGGTGGCTCATCTGACACCTTCCCAAATGGGCTGCAAAAATACCCAAACCCTGAAGTTTCAGTAAGGATTAGGTAATCCATGAAAAAAGTCAACTGGTCATTTCAGTCCAACTCGTATGGTCACAGGATAATTCAGATTGTAAGGGACTTCAGAAGATTAACTACTCTAACATCCACTCAAAGCTGGGTCAGTGATGACTCCCATGTGCAATGTAACGACCATCAAATATGCAATTTCACTTGCAATCCAGGAGTGAAATGAGTATCCCAAATGGACCATTTTCTCATACAAATATTATGAAATTGAAATTTACCATACATAAGGCAAAAAAAACCCGGTGCAACAGTCTGTATCTTTTGTTGGCATACAGAGAAAGCCATCTACAAACACTATCACAGAATTTACACAAGGCAAGGAAGAAAACTTTTGCCCTAAAGCTGGTCTCTCACACATAATTGTCTGTCTTTCACAAATAGGGTTAACCCAAAATTGTCTTACCTGTATATAATACCTGCTAAATCAAACATTCGCCGTGCAGCTGTCATCTCCACAGTGTCATGATACTTGTCAGACATAAAGATAACTTCCTTTATGCCTATATAGGAAAAAAAAAATAGAAGTAATGTCTGATGCAAAAAATTAGGAAGGGCAGCGCTCACCCACATGCTCTAGAACTCCTCGGCACACCTGTGCTTGCCACACCAGAGTACAGACTGTACTTGAGAATCAGGCTATGGAATGTAGAACTGTTTCGGAAGGCAGTTCATTCAAAAACAGTGGAGAAAATCTTTCTCTCCACTTCCACCTCAGAAAAACAGAACCAAAATCTCACAGGCAGAACTGCAACTTACACAGACTAGAAATGAAACATTTTTGCAAATGCAACTGAAAACTTCTCTTTCTACCTCTCTAATATAGATAAAATTCTCCACAAAGAAATGCCAAATCCTATTCCCCTTCCAAAAACCCATAGCTGTTAAAGACTGCTTTTAAAATTTTGTTGTTTTATAAGCAACTCTCAGTTCCAAGTTCAAATCCTCATAAAGGCAAGCTGTCTCAAATTGCTGAATGATCTATGCCTGAGTTACTTAGGTGGGGAAGAAGCATAGAGGCTAACCCAAGAGAATACACAAGCTTTTCAGAGCCTATCAACATCTCACTGTATTTACCAGATAACTTGAGTATCAATACATTGCAATTTAGTGCTGTTCTAAGTGCATAAAGGAAAAAGATGAGTGACTACACTGAGCAGAAGCATCCCATCTACCTGGAAGAACATCAGATTTTGATTCTATAAATAGAAGAAATGTAGCGCACATATAGAATACCGTCATCTTTCCTCCTTCACTTCTCTTCGTTTCAAACCTTATTGATCAAAATAAAGCAGCATACTCTTTGCTACTTTCTTTCTAGACTCCTGTGGCCATCAGTGGTGAGAGAAACTCCCCAGAACAGCAATCCATGCTAGAACTGCAAGACTTTACTCAATATATGCTACCTTAAGCAGAGATTTTTATGTTACCGAAGCCTACTGCAGATACTGCCTAATCTGAGAAAAAGGAGACACATTTAGGCCAGCATGCTTGCTGCAGTGGCACAGATTTATAACAGTTGTAATGAAAGACATAATTAAAGTAGGATCATAGAAGTCTTATGACATTTATGAGCAAAGATATTTTAAAATCTTCAAATATCTACCATGCATCACATTCAAATTAAAATTTCATGTATATACTCCCAACAGACCTTTTGTCATGCAGAAGTTTATTTCTTTCTGCCCTACTCTATTCAATGTGTCAGAGCACAGTAAAATTGACAGTAATTATATGCAAAGCCTGTGTTGTTCTTTGGCAGCTCCTGGTCTAAGAAGTTACAAACCTAAATTAGAACCACAGTTAGAATCACAGAAGATGCAATTAGCACTGGAAAATTTTGGCACCATTCACATGCAAAAAAACCCCACAAGTAGCATCTTATGAAGTTGACAGTGCAATTAATTTAGATCTAACAGCAGCAACTTAACATCAAATGTATCCATAAGATACCAACAAGCAGGCAGCACTGCAACCCTGACAAATCAAGCTGGCATTACTCCTTACCTGCCTGGATGATGAGCTTTGCACATTCATTACAGGGAAATAAGGCAACATACATGCTGCAGCCCTTCACATCAGCTGAGTTTTTGTTCATGATGGCATTCAGTTCAGCATGGCACACTGATTTAAAAAAAAAAGAAGAAGAAGAAACCATTCATAATATCATTCATTAAAATCCATCAAACTAAAATAAGCATTACAATATAACTGCTCACAATCCTTTCAAAGGCAAATGGCTTGCACAGCGTGTCATAAAGGGCAGAGGAAGAAATAAAAGCAGAAATACCAAGATCAATGAAGGTCAATTGTTCTGACCAGGCTGCCGATTAGCAATGATATCATTAAGCACATTAGCATTGCCATTTGCTAACACCTATTGCAGGCAAGGAAGATGCAGGCTGTGGGCCAAGTACTTGCAACCACCCTAAGTGAAGCCATGTCTCACAGCTTCACAACTCTCTGGAGTATCTAATTGCTGGCATAAACCATCTCATTTATGTGTCTACATGCACAGATAGCAACAGTCTTATGGTTGTAAGAGCGCCCTGTACACTCTTAAAGGCAGGAGAACTGCAAAGTAAAACTGAGCAGCTCTGTCCTCTGGGTCTCAGAACGGTTCAGTACTACAGCATGATTCTCTCACCCCCAGAATATACAAGACACACTCAACCATGAAAACACCCCAGCTTTAATATTAAAGTGAGCTTACTGCTCATATAAATGTGCCAGACTTCCCAATTAGGAAAACAAAGTTCTACATTTCTCCACGGATTTGGGATCAGCTGGGTGGCCTTATTCCACTGTAACCCAATAGCCCTCTCCGGAGAGATCACACCTTAGCATTTAAGTTTTTATGCTGTACCCATCAGCACATTATCTAGTGTGTTACCGACAGAGGTGAGAACAGTGCAGTTTCTGTGTCATCCACCCTGAACCTCTGAAAAAAACATTAGGATCTCTGCAAGAACTTCCTGTTTACTCCTAGGAATGACAGCAAGCTGCATAATTTATGTATCTACCTACTAAGAAACTGCCAGCTGCCCTTGACTTTACTTCATAAACACGTGCTGAAGTGTGGTGTGCATTTGAGCTCATTTTGAGACCTGCAGTAGCAGACAACACTTAAAGAGTTTTTCCACTGCTTGTTTGGAAGAATGGATTAAAAAAAAAACAACAAACAACCACCACCAAACAAACAAACAAAAAAGGGCAATTTTCCTCTCCTTTATGCACATGCAAAAATTCCAACAAGTGAAGTTTCACAGCACAAGTTCATATTCACAGTATACTTGCTACTATAGACTGGCGTCTGTGTGAATGATCTCACCACTTGAAGAACAACTGAGTGCAGTACCTTCAGCACTCAGGAATCCTCACTGAATGGAAATGTCTTCCTTATGTGCTGGATGTCTATATGGAATTTTCCATGTAACAGCTAATGCAATATAAATTTACAGCCTAACTTACAGCACACAAGCTTTCCCATGCTGACAAGTCATGAAGGACCAAACACTAGCAAAAGAAAGCTCAGGACTGACCTCTACAAGCAGTTGCCAGCATGCAGTTCCATGACCATGCAGCCCACATAACTTCTCATAACCAGTAAAGCCAGAAACATTTTATATTATTAGATTAAGAAACTGTGGTAAATAAAAAAAACCAAACAATAAACCAAACCCCAGCATCATCACATTAAGGTTTATGTTACAGTTACTACTGTTTCAATTGCAGCTGAAACGATGATCAGGCCCAGTCAACATGGGTTTATGAAGGGCAGGTCTTGCTTAATCAATCTCATCTCCTTCTATGACAAGGCAACCTGCCTGGTGGATAAGGGAAAAGGCTGTTGATGTCATCTACCTGGACATTAGAAAGGTCCTTGACACAATTTTCCACATTATCCTCCAGAAGAAACTGGCTGATGGTGGCTTGGACAGGCACATGTTTTAAATAGTGAAAAAATGGCCAAACATTGGGGTCCAGAGAGTTTAAATGCAGTTAAATCCAATTTGTGGCTAGGTACAAGTGGTATTCCCCAGGGCTCCACACTGGTGCCAGTTTCGTTTAACATCTCTATCAGTGACTTGGAGGAGGGGATTGTGTGCACCCTCAGTAAGTTTGTAGATGACACCAAGTTGGGGGGCATGTTGATCTGCTGGTGGGTAGGAAGGCTATGTAGAGACATCTGGACAGGCTGGATAGATGGGCTGAGGTAAATAGCCTGAGATTCAACAAGATAAAGTGTTGAGTGCTGCACCTGGGCCACAACAACCCCATGCAATATTACAGGCTTGTGGAAGAGTGGCTGGAGAGCTGCCCAGCAGGGAAGGCTCTGGAGGTGTCAACTGACAGCCAGCTGAGTATGAGCCAGCAGTGTACTCAAGTGGCCAAAAAGGCCAACAGCATCCTGGCCTGTAACAAAACCAGCATGGCCTGCAGGCCTAGGGATGTGATTGTCTGCCTCTACTTGGCACTGGTGAGGCCACACCTCAAGTACTGTGTTCAGTTTTGGGCCTCTCACTACAAGGACATAGAGATGATGGAGTGTATCCAAAGAACAACTAAGCTGGTGAAGGGCTTTGAACACAAGTCCTATGAGGAATGGCTGAGGGAACTAGGGTTGTTTAGTCTGGGGGAGGCCAAGGGGAGACCCCATCACCCTCAAAGGAGGATGAAGTGAGATTCAGGTTAGTCTCTTCTCACATGCAGCAAGGGACAAGATAAGAAAGCGGCCTTGAGTTGTGCCAGAGGAGGTTAAGGTTGGATATTAGGAAAAATTTCTTCACAGAAAGGGTTATCAGGCACTGGAACAGGCTGCCCAGGGAGGCAGCGGAGTCACAGACCCTGGAGGTATATAAAAGACATATGGATGCAGTAATTAGGGATATGCTTTAGTGGTAGTGGCTTCGCAGTAGGAGTGGGATGGCAAGCTTCAGGTGAGCAGTTGGACTTGATCTCAAAGGTCTCTTTCAGCCTCAACAGTTCTGTGGTTCTAAGGTAACTGGGTCACTGTATTTTAAACATACACCATTAATTGTACAAGATATAGAATAGAACGGAATGGAATGGAATAGAATAGAATAGACCAGGTTGGAAGAGACCATAGAGATCATCACGTCCAACCCATCAACTAATTCAACCCACCTAATCATGGCACCAAGCACCCCATCAAGTCTCCCCCTGAACACCTCCAATGGTGGTGACTCCACCACCTCCCCGGGCAGCCCATTCCAATGGGCAATCGCTCTCTCTGCATAGAACTTCGTCCTCACATCCAGCCTAAACCTCCCCTGGCGCAGCTTGAGACTGTGTCTTCTTGTTCTGGTGCTGGCTGCCTGGGAGAAGAGACCAACCTCTGCCTGTCTACAACCTCCCTTAAGGTAGTTGTAGAGAGCAATAAGGTCACCTGTGAGTCTCCTCCTCTCCAGGCTAAGCAACCCCAGCTCCCTCAGCCTCTCCTCACAGGGCTTATATTCCAAACCCCTCACCAACTTTGTTGCCCTTCTCTGGACATGCTCCAGCAAGTCAACCTCCTTCCTGAACTGAGGGGCCCAGAACTGGACACAGTACTCAAGGTGCAGCCTAACCAGTGCAGTGTACAGGGGCAGAATGACCTCCCTGCTCCTGCTGGCCACACTGTTCCTGATGCAGGTCAGGATGCCATTGGCCCTCTTGGCTGCCTGGGCACACTGCAGGCTCATGTTTAGCCTACCATCGACCAGCACCCCCAGGTCCCTCTCTACCTGGCGGCTCTCAGCCACTCTGACCCCAGCCTGTAGCTCTGCATGGGGTTGCTGTGGCGAATGTGCAGAACCTGGCACTTGGATGTGTTCAATCTCATGCCGTTGGATTCTGCCCATCTGTCCAGCCTGTCCAGGTCCCTCTGCAGAGCCTCTCTACCCTCCAGTAGATCAACTCCTGCCCCCAGCTTGGTGTCGTCCACAAATTTACTGATGATGGACTCGATGCCCTCATCCAGATCATCAATAAAGATGTTAAAGAGCATGGGGCCCAGCACTGATCCTTTGGGGCACACCACTAGTGACTGGCTGCCAGCTGGATGTGGCACCATTCACCATACTGCTGAGCTGCACTAATTTTATGTAGTCATCACAATACATGGGGGGTTAAAGAGGACGGAATGAAAAAGAGTGTCATTACTTTTGCACACGGAACTAGGTTATGTCAACAGGACAGAAACATCACTTTTCTTTGAACAACAGACTTAGAAGCTAGGCAGCAGTCTAAAACTTCTACAGACTTTGAATAAACCTCCTCCCAAGCAAAACCAAGTTCAGGCCAAAAGTAAGTTACAAAAGATAATCAGCTGGAGCAAGGGAAAAGAGAAGTTTTGCCTACAGATCACCATAACACAATCTGAAGAACAATTACAACTCTCCAGTATGGAAAGAAGACAGAGAGACAGTAAAAAGTATGAGAAACTAATCATTCCAAGACAAGAAGTACTGGGGTCTCCACCAAACCCAGAAGGCTTTTGTTTCAAGAGTAAAAGAAGGTAGGTTTTCATACACACTGTAACCTAACCAAGTATTTCTTACTGCAGTTATTGCAGAAAGTAATACAGGACTAGATGTTTGCATTGATTCCAGAAGTAATCTCTCTCCTTCTAATACGTCTTCTTACTTTTAAAATTCACTGGTCTGATTAATACAAAACCATTTTGGCTCAGTCACTGGAACCTGGAAGAGTATTCTGGGGAACCATCATTACTCATCTTTTGTTTTATACATTTCCCTAGACATCTGATACTGGCCCCTCGTTTTTCTTACAGACCTTCCCAACTTTGTACAGAGCACTAGTAATAGACAGCAAAAAAATTCAGAAGCCCAAAATGCCTCTTGTTAATAACTAAGTAATTCACATTTGAGGTGTTACAAAGTTTTCTAACCTGTTAAGCACTTCTACTAATAGTTACATACTGTTCTCGCTCAGACAATGTTAACTTAAAATAACCTTTCACAGGTGCACAGTATTTAGAACTGTGAAAACTGTATTTAAGTAGACTAGTAAAACTAACAATTTTTACAACACCCTGGGGGAGGGAGGATAGAGTTTGGGGTTTTAAAAAATAAGTAATATTCACATGTAGCCAACACAATACTGAGTCTGCAACACTGGTTTCCATTCTGGAAAAGTGGCTTGAAAAGTATTCTCGAAAGGCTTCATTAGCTGAAGAAATAACCATGCAAAGTTAGTGTGTGCCCTGACATTCTCACCACCTGCTACTATATTCAAGAGAAGTGGGGGGAAAAAAAGCAGAGAAATGACTGCTTCATTAATGGCAGTATTAATTGCTAGTTTTTCTCTTCTCATTGCATACTGCTTTGTGTTGCATTCATCCCTAAGTCTACCTGTAAATAATACTGCCACTTACCTTATTAATGGTCATTTTGCAGGCTTAACCACTTAATATGAAGATGATCTTAGCAGGCTGCACAGTCAGAAGTACTCTTCCCACCCACTACAAGTGTTCTGCCTGCCTTTCAAGTGGTCAGACTTTGTAAGAACCACAGGACTAGTCAAAGTGTTTCTTAGTACAGTTTCAAGGCTTACATGCCTGACAAAGAGTTTGAAGTAGGGACTATGGCAACATGACACCTTTTAAGAATCAAAGGAGAAGCTGGGAGGAATGACCTTTCTATGTGATTGAGCCAACAAGGAAATTTGAGGAATTAAGTACTAAACACGGTGTTACATCTGAAAAGAATTAATTTCAGTGCATATAGATTGCCACACAGCAAGTTTTGACCTATTTATTAATGTAAAGTTTTGATACTGCCATGTTAACCAACCTGACAGTTATGAGTTCCCAATACAAATATATGGCAATAGCATGGCATTCATCAGCATAATGCTGGTACAGAGATGGATACAGGGACTTCTGCCATTTGGCCCACTTCGTCTCAATCTTTTGGTAAAAGCTTCACTTCTTCACATTCATCCCTGTCCACCCCATTTTTGTTCAAACTCCATCTACCAGATAATCCTTTACTTGCTGGACCCCTGATGCTGGACACACCAAGGATCACAGAAGGGTCTGAAATATTATTTAAAAGAATGGGGTCTAGAGTGGCAACCACTGAAGACAGTGGTGGATGGATGTGGAATTTGTAGAATGCCAATAATCTTTCGTCAACCTTTGGGAAAACGTAGGGATGGTTGCTGGTCAATGCATTAGGGGGATGGCAAGACACTGATGCTGGGATGTCACTGTCATCAGCCATTCCTGCTGCTCACTTCCTTGCTTTGCATGCTGGAGGAAGAGCAGTTGCTGTGGTTAGAGCAGAGAGGCAAAAATAACACCACCAGTGTTCAGTGGAAAGTAGAAGTGTTCATTCAGACTGCAGTCTGAAAAAGGGAGCAGCACCAGCATTACTGTTTTCTTCTGTAAAAAAGGAGAACTGGGAAGTGAAGATGAGAAGTACAGTTATGAAAATCACAAAATCTGCTGGAGTTAGACCAGAGCTGTTTGCAAAACCTGAGAAACACTAATCCACACCATTTCTCAGTTTGTCCCAACCTGTTCCGAGTTTGTTCTACTGTCAGCAGAACAAAGCTGTCTTTCAGCAGGCAAGCAGAACGAGAGAAACTATTCTTGGTCTTTTCAAATCTCTAAGCTTTCTAGAGACTTGATGTATGACATCAGCATTTGACTGAAATCCATGCAGGACAGGAGTCAGTGGCTGCAGGTGGAGACCGTCTCCTACAGATCCTCTTTCCAGCTGAATCCTCAGCTTTGCAATGGCAATTGGAGAGAGAGCATCACACCTCTTCATAGTGCCTTCTTAAGTTTTGTGCTGTCAAAATAACAGCTTCTACAAAAGTAACATTTGCCTGAGTATCTTTGAATGATCATCTCTCTAAAAAACTGACTAAAAGCTCATAATCCTAACATGAGGAAATGTTGATAACAGTTTGTTTCATTTTACACAGCAGGTACTGTTCAATTAGAGCATACTTTTTGCCACAACACATTTTATTGTATCTGAACATGTATAAATATTTGTAAGCATATTTACTCAGTATTTTCTCTATTGCTCAGAGGTTTCTGAATTTGTCAGTCATTTTAAACTCTCTTAATTAGAGACTAGCTGTCAAATGGATGTTCTTAGATTACAGTGGAGACAGAGGGCATAACAGGAGCACAGCAACTAGCATTAGTGGGAAGACTTGCATTAATAGGAGAAAAATGCAGTATTTTTAATGATTGGTGAGAGGAAATTGAGCATCATCAAATTCTTGGATTCATCGGAGGGCATTCACTTCTGACTCAAAAGACAGAATGTTTTCTAATTATTAAGAAGTTCCTGCACATGGTACTGAGCACAATGCTTCAGGAGGAGCTTTTAATAATGTCTTAGTAAAGCAGGTAATCAATACCAAAAATGGCACTTTGCAAAACACTTAGTGCCTTCTGACATAACAGGGCTATACTACTGAACTGTTCAAGTACACACTACAACTAGAAGGAAAAGGTTTAGCCTGCTTTAAGACTCTTACAAGGAATGTGTAGTATCTATACGAGCAAACCACCACTATTCCTGCAATATCCAAATGCCTTGCAAACAGCTGCATCTTCTAAAGTAAAGTGAGCATTACCTACCATACTTGGATGCTTTCTTTCAGCAGCAGCTAATGTTACACTTGGATATGGGCAAATACAATTTTTTGCCATCAAGCATAATCCTCTCCCTAACACTGAGATGAGCAGATGCATGCTTGGGTGTGCAGGTTAGATATGCAAGCACATCGCAGCAGACCTGGATAACTAAGACACTCAAGCCACAGTAAAATTTAAGAGTGATGGGACTTGTTTAGCCTTACAACAGAAGTTCAAAAAGTTAGTGTTATCAGTAAGTGAACAGGAGAAGTGGGGTAAGGAGGAAGGGTTAATCACAGTGGCTGAAAAAAGGCCAGAAAGAACAATGCTGACACACTCAAGAACGTACAAAATAGCCACAATTAAATGAAACAGTGAACCTGATCAATGTTGTAGGGTCAATGTATCCAGCTGTTCTGCTGAAGCTCAATAAATTTATTACAGGATTATCTAACACACTTCTGCAAAGATAGCCTCTGGGTCCAATCTCCTGCTACATCTATACTGCTAAACACAGACAGGGGCAGGGACTGATCCTTGGCCCTAAGGCTAACTGCCACAGACTGGCTCATGTTCATCTTACTCAGAGCTCCACCAGCACTACATAGCACTTGGCCCTGGGTTTCCTCAGGGCTCCACATCTCAAGAGTCCCCTGGCACCACATAACTTGTTTTGTATGTCTCAGTTCAAAGTGCATAAAGAAATAAGATGACTTTTTTGCAGCCCACTGGCAGGGTATTTCTACAGAATGAAACAGAGTATGCCTTGTGTATCCCAGTATTGCTCGAGGGAGGCTGGTTAAGTATGCCATCTCAGTAGTCTTTGCACTATAGGCCTACACAGGATGACAGTTTTCTTGCAGCCTTTTTCCACCCTGACCTCCAAAGCAGCCTTTGAGTGAGCCGTGGGCAGAGCAATACTCAGGCTTTGTTCTGGAGAAAGCTAGTTAGAGTGGTCCAAAAGAGATGGGATGTGAGCCATGTTTATGCCTAACCTGCCACAGCACACAAAACCAGGTCAGCATTCAGATCCACCCCCAGCCCTTTTCTGTAGTACTGCAGATGCATGAAGTAGCTACGAGAGAGACCTAGTGTGGTGGTACATGCACAATTTCCATCAGCTTTACATAATAAGCAGTGTTGCAGCTCTAGCGAAGAAGGTGTCAGCGTTCTTACTGTAAGCTAGCGGTGCACACAGCAAGACCGAGCCATCTCTGAACAAGGCAGTCAGGAGGAAGCAAGGATAAGAAGTTCAATTTACACAAATTCTGTGTTGATTAGCAAAAGTGGAAAGGAAAACATGACAGTTCAATGAGATTTTAACAGCCATTCTATGTGTGTCTGCATCTACCAGATTTTTTTTAAGCAGATGATTTTTTTTTATACATACACAATTGTCTGGTCTGTCAACTGTACTATCAAAAGTAATAAGAAACTGCTAGAGTTTAAATGATCTGTGAATTACAAACTAGGCTGTTTATTCATCACAGCAGTCATTTTATGTTACAAAGTTGTGATTTTTTTTTTAATGAGGTGAAGACTAGGATTCCTGCGGGGGAAGTGGTTAGACCAACTCCTGTAAATGAACTCATCTCCCCAAGTTGTTAGATTTGGCTAGTGTATTTTTTAAAACATCATGTGTTACAGATTTTTACTTTATTCTGCATTTTTTTGAGTCAAAGTGAAAAAACAACAACAAACAACAACAACAAAATCCCCCATAAAATTAGGTTGTCTTGTATAAAGATTCCTTACACATTCATACAGCATTTTTAGTTTCAACTGGTCAGCTTTCAGCTTACATTTGAGTGCCTGAAACATGCTCAGGTTCCAGAGACCACCCACTGATCTTAGTTCAGAACTGAGACCTTACAGCAGCATAAAGATTCAATGAAAATCGATATTCTGTTTTCAGTACTTTACATTTAATCAATGGGCTAACACTTGTTTCCTCACCCTATAAATAAAGAGCAGTCATACCAAGTTGCATGATTATGGTACCATCAATATATGTAAAACAAGGGCTTCTGTGCTTTAGAACAGACTTAAAATTTGGCAGGAGCTGGCCCTAGTATGGGTAGTACATCTCTTATGAAAAATAATATGAAACTGTCTCAAGCTTAAGAGCTAATGTGAGAGGTTTAATAATAAATTGATGCAGTGAACAAGGACAAAGTACTGGGGTTTTAAAAACTTAAATATGAAACTGATGAATTATGTGCAGAGCCACTGCACATCATCTTTCACTTCAACACTATGGGAAACCAGAAAATGTAATGCCAGGGTTTTTTTGAGAGCTCTGGGTGAACACAGGGAATGACAAAACTCACCCAAGTCTAATTTTTGTATCAGACCAAGTGTTTGAAGTTACAAGTGAAAAACAGTGTTAGGAGGCAGGGATAGATACTGTAAAACAGTGAATGTCTCTCTGCAAAAGCTAAACTGTCATGCCCATTTCCTCCCAACCACACCATGCTGATGGAAAAATTTCTCAGGGCTCTTGCTCAGTTTTGTGATTCTTTCTTCTGCAATCCCTGCAGCACTGGATGAAGGAGCTCCTAATAACCATTTTTCCTATGCTCATAGCTTCTGCTGCATTGGTCTCATCCCACAAAAGTGCAGCAGGAGCTGGTGTAGAAGAAAGATGAAGGAGGGAAATTAAAGAGAGCATACACTCTCTGCATCCTTATCAGTCCTAATCACAGCCCCTCCCCAACACAGAATCATAGAACAGTCCAGGCTGGAAGGGGCCTCCAAAGGTCATCTAGTCTGACCTCCCCGCAGTCAAAGACATCAGCTATTGCAGGCCACAAGGCCAAGTACTTCTGCACCCAGCAGAGAGATTCACAAAGCACCCACCCCTCAAAGCAGGCCTGCAAAAGACCAAACTACAGTGCCTGCTGCAAAGGCAAAGATAGGATCCAAAGCAACACCCAGACACATTTACCATGAAACCATCTGTGGTCTTCATTGCTTTGCCCATTTAGTAAATGTGAATTAAATTAGAGGCTGAAATAGACAGTGACAGTCATCTCACCATAGCAATACACACAGTAATGCAAAAACGACATCACAAAATGCAAACACACAATTCAAGACAAAATTCATCTCCTTCATAATACACACTGCCTATGCCATCAACGCCTGAACACTGAAATTTCCCACTACTGCAATTTACAATTTTAATACCTATATTTTAGACCCAGTTGTTTTGCATATACATGCCCTGTAACTTCTGTGGAGATGAACATACAGAAGCAGCAATCACCTGCACAAATTGCAACAGTGTGCTAATGAGATGCATTATATTTACAAGTTTTCACTACGTGATCCAAAACAGCTAATCATTTATGAACATACTTCAGTCCTTCATATAGACTGTTTTCATTTGGCTTCAGAGCTGTGATTTTTATCCATAGCCGCACACTAACAAAATCAGGCGAGTGAGAGAAAAACTGATTGATAGTTTACCAGCTGAATTTTCATACATACAGACATGACAAGTCTGACCTGTCAGCCACAAGAAGCCTTACCATAAGGATATTTTGTGTCTAGTCTATGTGCTGCCGTTCTTGTCCAGGGTAGTACATCATCACTGCAGCCATTAGGCATCCCATTATATCCAATTCCAACAATCTTGTTTTCTGAATTTACAATGCAAGCACCAACCTAAATAAAACCAGATGCAAATAAAAACCACAATGCAAAACAATGTATCAACAAGGTAAGACATGAAAAGTGAGTCCTATAATTTTTTTTAAGAGACAGAAGCTTCACTAGGTCACACTATCTAGTAAGCAAGGCTACAATTGTACTTACCTGGTGGAGCTTTAAAATAAATTAAGAGTAGATGCTACCCCTCTGGTCATGTACTCCCCATTCCAGTCTCCCAGCACTGTTCCTTGTCCAACTAAGAAGTGAACCCAGCTCAGGGAGCAGAACCGGCACTGAATTAAATCTACTAATCATAATTTTTCTGTGAGTTAAACTCCCCAAAAGAGCTTTTCCAGCAGCAGCAAAAAAGAACAGAAATGCAGTATTGTTGACCTAGGCAGAGACAGGCTCACAAACCATTGTGGCTTGTTCACTCAACTGTGCACCAAAACATTAGACCTTTCAACTCCCATCCTCTATCACTTCAAGTCTACACCGAGACCCCTCTTAAAGAATGAAGTTTCTCATTTTTTAAGTTTTCTGCCCATATTTTGGATATACTGAAATAACAATACTACTGATTTCAAGTCACATCATGTGTTTATCAAACAGTTCTTGAGTAACAAAAAAATTAGCTCTAAGTGAGTAACTTTCAAAGAACCAAGAGCCATGATGTACAGCAGCCAGCAAGTAACTGGACAGTTAACGTGCTCTTTACTCCATGTTCTTTTTCCTGGGATTTGCTTCCTGAATTTTGTTACACAAAGGAAGACTAACAGAATGAGTAAATTTTGCAAAGCAGTGAAGACCACATGTTGCAGGACATCTATCAATGAATTGCCTCACACCGGTATTCAACAGAGGCATGTAAAAGAGGACACAGACAAGCAGAGAGTGAACCTAAGCAAGGAACTAAACTAGAGGAAACTCCAGTCGACACAAGAGCAAACAAAAGGGAATTTTTATACTCCTACAGGTGAGGAAAAGGAACTTGTAAAATGCTGTGTCTTAAAAAATTACAGTCTAAAACTTACATTAGTTTTACCCTTCCCTAACAGTAACTGTATTTACTGCAAAAAAGGAGAGAAAATGTGTGCGCTACTTTAACCTCCAGATGAAAAGAAGATTTAGTAAACTCCAAGCCACAAATGTACACAGAATTATACACGCGAGGTCAGGCCCAGTAAGAGAATTTCTGTAACAAAAGGTGCTGACCATGTTAAAAATTGAATAGCTATATACTGAAATAACTTTTAATAAGAAATCCCTGAAAAAGTGCTACATGTGCATATGAAGTGATGTGCTATATAGATTAGGTTATGTTATTCTCACATGTTGCCCTCTTACCTGCGAACTTGGATCCTTGCTTCTTTGTGCTGACAAAAAAGCTACCGCCATAAAATATTCAGGCCATTCCAAATAATCCTCTCGTTTCGTGCAGGATGCTTCATTGCTGGAACTATAGTTTATGGAAAAAAAGAGTCATTGGCAATCAACACAGAGTTATTACAGACTGGACTATTTTAATGTGCACAAGTTTAAAGGATCAGAATCTGGCTAAGAAGACCACACATTCACTAGTATTTTAATAGTAAAACCATCAGTGTTACGTGCTTTCCAGGAACTTATATATGCAACACTTCCTTTCAGGAAAAGGCATTCAAGTGAGGTTGCAAATTTCAGTTTTAGATAAGAAGGCTGAGCAATTCAGAGCACTGAGCAATTCAAAGACAGAGCAATTTATCCTTTACAGATAACACCTTGTGTATTTCTAAGATTCAGGTATATCATGTACTGCCATTCTTTTCACCCAAACAGCAATCTTTTTTATGATGACTGCGCTTAACTGCAAGCCTCTAATCTAACCCATTTTGTACTTCTGCCTACCACAAGTGCTCAAATAGATTTCCATGTCATAGTTTCCTGTGCAGTCATTTGTTTCTGCCCACACAACTATCACCATGAGCTTGCCTCTCATTACAGCACACATTAGCAAAAATCTGATGCCATTCTGGTAGTCCCCTGCTAAGTTTCTCTTGTATCGTATGGAAACCTTTCAAAAATCTAGAGGAGATTGGTTCAACAATTTTTCCCTTAGCTATAATGTACAGAAGTGTCACAAAACATTCTTTCCCTCCCTGCACAGAGGGATTTCTTTGGCAGGAGGTTGGGTCGGGGGGTGGGGGTGGGGGGGGGGGGGTGCTGCAAAGTGATACACCACTTTCTCTTGCCTGCTTATAGGTGAAAGACTGTTCAGACAGTGCAAGACATAGCAGGGGAATTTCTGTACTTTTCAGCACAGAGGAAAGACAGGATTAAAAAAAAAAAAAAAAATCAAAAAAATCTCACTCTTCCCATTCCCTTCCAACATATTTAAACTTTTCAAATTTCAAGGAAAATATCAACTTCAAAGACACATCCCCAAACTCCCACTTATTATTACTACACTTTAAAACCACAACAATGGATCACCTCAAATACAATAATTAGCCTATCAAAACACAAGGGGCATACACTTCTGCTCCTCTTGTCTGGGTCTACAGATTAAGACAGTGATACCCTTCTAGTAAAGTACAGACATGCAGAAAAATTCATCACAAGTAACTGTGAGCAGCAAGACATCTCCTAGCAACACTAGTACCAGGACTTTCAAAAGACAACTAAATAAACATTAGAAGACAAGTATTTTGTCAATCATTATTTTTATAAGCAAAATCACATTTTAGAAGCTCACAGTTAGCTTGTCATAAAGATGTTTCACTATTTGAATGAAGACAATGCCAGCACATGATAAAACTGTATTTTAGAAACCCACAGGGTGCTGTTTACCAAAGATAAATTGATGCTTTTGAATAGTTCAGATATGGCACGTTACAAGTTAGCAGTTTTGGCTTGTTCTTGGAATGAATGGAGATGATCTTTTAGGTCATAATCTCAATGTGATGCGGGAGAAACATACACTCTTGGTGTAACCAGCACGCCTCTCTTACACTTCAACATTTTAAGTAGTGCCCACAAATCCATTGTTAAAGCAAACACAGAACAAGTATAGGATTGAGAGTGCCTAAACTGGCTTGAATGATGGTAACTAAAGGATTTGGTCTATATCCTACTAAGAAAAAAAAAGCGTTCAGAGAACAAGAAGCTCACAGCAGAAAAGAAATTATACATGCCCTCCCTCACCTCTCCATGCCACATGCAACTTTGACAGGTTAACTGAAAGTGTTTCAGCTAATTTGAGTGATTATTTAAAATATCTCCTGAAAGCAGATTTACAAAATCCAAAACACCATCAGACTTTAAATGATCAGTTTAATACATTCCGGACTATGCGACATTCACGGGGATGTCTCTGGAGAGCCATGCTACACACAACACAGAACTAGATCGAATAAAACATTCTAGGGAAAGGGCTCCAGAATGACAACAGTACTCTGAACTGTGAGATCTCCTTTTGTTACACTATTCCCTAGCAACTCTGTTTATTCAAAACAACAAAAGCTACTATTTACTTTTCTCATAACTACAGAACTGTATGTAAGTGGAGGTCCCCTAGAGTACCAACTTAACAGGGAGAGGAGTACATCTGAAAAATGAGCAGAAGGCTTACATCAAAAAGAACATTAAAAAAACCCTTACTCAATTACTTCTACTTAACATCACTGTGTTTGGCAAGATAATTCCCTCAACTCAGTGCACAGGAATGCAAGAGTGTGAAATGGGTATAAACCATTTAATTTCTGATTGAGCAGAAGCCAAGGCCTTGGCTAGCAGTCAAGCACACAGAGCATAATTAAGTTTATGGATTTGGGGCAGCTGATCATCTTCCTTACCCTTAAGTTCTGGAATTGCATGAATGAATGCTACTCTAGAAAATAGTACAGCTAGCTGCAAAATGAGCAGTTAAGGCTTTCCCTTGTGGTAACTCAAAAGAACTTCTGAATAAAAATAATAGGAACTAAAAGCCATGAAGGTAACACTGCTCAAGAAGAAAAAGGGGAGAAAAAAAAACCTTAAATTCTAGAGTGATTAGTAGCCTGTAGAAAAGTCTGCATAAACAGCATTTCAAAGGAACATAGAGAAAAAGATTCTGCAATTAGAGGACAGTGCCTCCCCTTTCAGTTCTTTTTCGTTCGTCTAGGCTCCAAGTAAGCTGTAACACCATCTGAAATTTCATTCAGGGACTGAAAAAAAAAGAAGAGTCTATCTAAATAAAACATTTAGTTGAGAATCATAGATCAGAATCTTCAAATCTTTTCATATACAACAACAAATCTTTTCATATACAACAATATATTCTTATACAACAATATAGTACATATGGAGAAATGGTGGATATCCCATCTTCCTCTTCATAAGGTTTTTCCTCTGCATTCTTATCTCTGATAATGGCACCTGCATTATAGCAGGTATTTGCCCAGTATCAAATATGGGAGAAGAGACTGACCTCTACCTCACTACAATCAGTAGAGAGCCTCCTCTTCTCCAGACTAAACAATCCCAGTTCCCTCAGCTGCCCTTCATAAGACTTGTGCTCTCAACTTTTCACCAGATTTGTTGCTCTTGTCTGGACAAGCTCAAATACCTTAATGTCCTTCTTGTATTGAGGGGTCCAAAACTGAACGCAGTATTCCAAATGCAGCCTCATCAGCACCGAGAGGCATATCAATTCCCTACTACTGTGGGACAAATTATTTCTGAAACATGTCAGGATGCTTTTGGCCTTGTTTGCCACCTGGGCACACTGCTGGCTCATGTTCCAACAGCTGTCAACCAGCATCCCCAGGTCCTTTTCCAGCAGGCAGCTTTCTTTCCAGGCACTCTTCCCCATGCCTGTAACATTGCATGTGGTGGTTGTGATCCAAGCACACTCAGCCTTGTTAAAACTTCATACAATTGACCCTGGCCCACTAATCCAGTCTGTCCAGATGTCTCTACAGAGCCTTCCTACTGTTTGTGCAGATCAACACTCCCTCCCAGCTTAGTGTCATCTGCAAACTTACTGAGAGTGCACTCAATTCCCTCATCCGTATCACTGATAAAGATATTAAACAGGGCTGGACCCAACACCGAGCCCTGGAGAACACCACTTGTGATGGGCAGCCAGATGGATTTAACTCCATTCACCACCATTCTCCAGGCTTAGCCATCCCAGATAATTTTTACCCAATGAAGAGCACACTTGTCTAAGCCATGAGCCACCAGCTTCTTTAGGAGAATGCTGTGGGAGACAGTATCAAAGGCTTTAGCAAAGTCCAGGTAGACAACATCCACAGCCTTTCCCTCATCCACTGGGTGGGTCACCTGGTCATTTTGGGAGAGGGAGAGAAAAAACAACACTTTTTACAGAAAAATAATACTCCGTGCACTGAAAACAAACTGTATTAGAATATTCCTCAGAGATAACACACCAAACCTATGAATATTAAAACCCTGTAAAAATACCAAGCCCCAGTTGTGCAATATAAGAGTATTTCCCTTCATTGAATGTAGTTTGCTTTTACAACACCATTTCTTTAATTGCATATTGCTCACACCAGTCTCCAGCTCAGGAAATTATGAATACAAGATATCCTACGTGCTCTTTCTCCAATCATTTAAAAACAAAACAAACAAAAAAAGAGGCCATACCATCACCTCAAGGCCTTCAGAGGCCTCCAGAAACACCTCCCTGTGGGGAGGTGGCGTTTCCATTCCCAGCCTGCGCCGCCCAGGCCGACCCCTCTGCACCACAGAGCCCAACGCCCACAGGGAGCGCAGTGCGCGGGGCAGCTGCCCAGCTGCTTGTCCCGTTCTACCCTGCCCCGCTTGCAGCCCCTGCCAGGACTGAACCCACCGCGCGGCTGCCCGCAGCTATCTGCTACCCAAAAAAGCAGCCGAGTGGTCCCGGGGCGGCTGTCGCCGCTCTGCTCTGCTCTGCTCACACCGGGAGCGGCCGCGTGGCACAGGCCGCGGCCGGCAGCACCGCGGGCCCGTCCGCCTGGCTGCCGCCACTCCCGTCACCCGGAGTTCAGCCCCGCGGCGGGAGCGGCCCGGCCGAGGACTGAGAAAGTTTAGTCGGTCAGGAAAGTGAGGGAAGAACGGTGCTAGCAGGGGAGCGACCGCCGGCTGGCGCGCTGTAAGAGACTAGAAACGGCATCACGCAGGTCCCCCAGCCCCACACCCGCGGCCCCTCCCAGCCGCTGATTCCCTCAGCGCCGCCCCGGGCGGCAGGGAGGCGAGCCCACGCGAAGGCCGGGGCCACGCAGCGTACCCGTTAAGGTGACGGCTGGACTCGTGGCCGCTCATCCCGACTGCTTTGGCCGCTTGGCGCCAAAGCGGGAGCAGGCGGGGAAAGGGGCGGGCGGCTGCGAAGGGCGGGAGCTGCCCCGTTGCCGTGGGGCGCTGCGGACCCGGGATGAGGATGGGTGGGGTGTGGCCGCCGGCTCTAGTTTCAACGCACGTGCAGCGCCCGAGACCTGATCTCGCTGACCTGGGGGAGGCCATTTCCATCCCTGCGCTTCTGTGAGCCTCCGCGGTAATTTTAAATGAGTTACTTTAATATGTGCTCGAGTTTTCAGTTTTCTGCCAGATCCTGCTTCGAACACTGTGCTTTGACTCAAGCATGCAGGTTTTCACCCAGTTGAAGCGCTTGAGTTAAATGCTATTTATTAAATGTTAAAATGTCTAAAGGTTGGGTTTAGTTCTCTGGATATGAAATTGATGAGGAAAGTTTGTTACAGTTTAGTAATACCTCCAGCTGCTGCCAGGTTTTAGATGTCTCCCGGGATGCTTAGGTAGCTGTATATACAGCACATTAAGTGCAAAGTAAGTGTCATAATAATATTAAATGCTGGTATGGTGTGTTTTTCTTCATTCTGTGAGAAGATGCCTACCCTGGCTGGCTGGTTGCCACAGGGGCCTGTCTTTACGGAAGCACTTGTATGGGAGCAAGGTACAGATGTTCACTCTATGGGGTGAGGTGAGGACTGCCCAAACCCAGCCATATGTGTCTGATTCAGTTCCCACTGGAGGCAGTGACAGGTACAACTATCTCAGTGAGAACAAAAGAAGAATATTTGCCTTCGAGAGCATCCCCAAGAGGGATTTGTGAGCACAAGCCATGCAGCTCGCACTGCACATGTGCTGCACCATTGATCTAGATTTGGTCAACAGACCTTGCTGAGATAGTGGTTTCCTGCCGCCTGATCAAAATCTTTCTCTGGGAGGATTCTTCAAGTTGGAGAAAAAAAGGACAGTTTTTGGAAACAGGGCACAGAGTAGCCCTATTCCAGAAGCTGTCCCTATAGCTCCTCTTTACCAACTATATGCATAGCAAACTGCACAAGTGTGCAGGTAAGCAAGGACACCAACATGTGCAAGAAGAGGGCTAAGTCAAGGAGCCTGGCATGCTGATGGTTTTATTGAAGCTATGCTAGAAGAGAGGATCTGTAGTAATCGAAACAGAGGAATGAACTGCTAATGTTTGCATATTTAAATTGTTGTATCAGCTAGCATTTTTTTTTTAAACTGACAAACCACCAAATTACTTAATTTCATAGACACTCCTGTTCAGTTGTAACCAGAAAACTTGGCAAAATCAGCCTGTTAACATTTCAAGTGACAGGTTTTCCAGCCTTCAAAGTGGGAAAACATATACTTATTTCAGTTTGCTAGACTTCCACTATCACAATTTCGTCTGGACAACAAATGTTCGTGTATGGTTAATGAACGAACAGGAACAATTTAAATGCAAGAAAAGAAACTTAATGAAGGTAGCACCACTCAGGAAAGCATAAGCCTGAAGGTGAAATGGAGGGCCTGATTATGGTTGATCACGAAGAGAGTTAAAGAGCACTCATTTAATTAATCTGGAGGAAAAAAAAAATCAGTGTAATTCAGTTTTAAAAGTTTTCTACTATCTATATATGTATTTCTGCACTCTTGAATTATGAATTTAAATTAATAATGCTACAATTATGCATGCCAAACTTGTAATTTTTCGTAATTAAGATTCCAAGGGCAAACCATAACAACTACTAACCTTTAAAATGCAGCGCTTATATGCTGATCATACACAGTGAATGATGGATTTTCTTGTCTGTGAACACTGATAAGGAGTTCTTGCAAACTATTCCCGTCCTCTGAATTTATCACATTTTCCAGCTGATATCTATGAATCAGCCAGAACCACATTCACACAATGGACCTGATTCAAAATAATACAATCCCCCATTTCTCAGAAAGGAGACAAAGACTTTTGCTCCCTTCTCTCTCTCTCCCATCGTACAAGAAAAAAATATACACTGCGAAAGAGCTGCTTGTATTATTAGCAATGAGCTTTTAAATTTTGAAGCGCAGATTTCAACTTCCTATAAAATTACATAAGCTTTCTTAATGAAAGGCAAGACTTAACTCTTTTTGCTATGCTTAGCAAGTAAGTTTCTGTAATAATTTGAAACTGCTCTATTAAGTCCAAACATGTATGATTTTAATTTTTTTTTCATAGATTCATAGAATTGTTTCAGTAAGAAAAGACCTCTGAGATCATCGAGTCTCACATAACCCAACACCACCATGACCACTAAACCGTGTCCCAAAGTGCCATGTCCACACATTTTCTTGAACATGTCCAGGGATGGTGACTCCACCACCTCCCTGGGCAACCTATTCCAGTGCCTGATCACTCTTTCTGTAAATAAATTTTTTCTAATATCCAATCTAAACCTACCCTGGCACAGTTTCAGGCCATTTCCTCTCGTCCTATCACCTGATACTAGGGAGAAGAGACCAACCCCCACCTCACCTCAGTCTTCTTTCAGGTAGTTGTAGAGAGCAAGAAGGTCTCCCCTCAACCCCCTCTTTTCCAGACTAAGCAACCCCAGTTCCATCTGCTGCTCCCTTCACCAGCTTTGTTGCCCTTCTCTGGACAAGCTCCAGCAACTCAAAGTCTCTCCTGTAGTGAGGTGCCCAAAACTGAACACAGTATTTGAGGTGTGGTCTCACTGTTGCTGAGTACAGGGGCACAATTGCTTGACTACTCCTGCTGGCCACACTTTTCTTAATACAGGCCAGGATGCTGTTTGCCTTCTTGGCCACCTGGGCACACTGCTGGCTCATGTTCAGATGGCTGTCTATCAGCACCCCCAGATCCTTTTCAACCAGGCAAATTTCCAGTCACTCTGCCCCAAGCCTGTAATGTCGCATGGGGTTGTTGTGACCCAAGTGCACTCAGCCTTGTCAAAAACTTCATACAGTTGACTTTGGCCCATTGATCCAGTCTGTCCAGATCCCTTTGCAGAGTCTTCCAGCCCTCAAGGAGATCAACATTACCAAATTTAGTGTCATCTACAAACTTACTGAGGGTGCACTCAATCCTTTTGTGTAGGCCATTGATAAAGGTATTGGAGAGAACTGGCCCAATACTGAACTCTGGGAAAGACCACTTGTGACTGGCTGCCAGCTGGATTTAACTCCATTCACAACCATTCTTTGGGCCTGACCATCTATCCAGTTCTTAACCCAGCAAAGCATCTACCCATCCAAGCCATAAGCAGCCACTTTCTCCAGGAAGATGGTGTGGGAAATGGTGTCAAATGCTTTACTAAAGTCCAGGTAGACAACATTGATAGCCTTTCCCTTATCCACTGAACAGGTCACCTTGTCTCTATTGATGGAGATCAGGTTAGTCAGGCAGGACCTGTCTTTCATAAACCCATTCTGACTGGGACACATCACCTGGTTGCCCTATACATGCTGCATAATGTCACTCAAGGTGACCTGCTTCTGACACTAAGGTCAGACTGATAGGTCTGTAGTTCCCTAGGTACTCCTTTCAGCCCTTCTTGTAGATGGGTGTCACGTTGGTGAGTCTCCAGTCAGGTGGGACCTTCCCACTTATTTACAACTGCTGGTAAGTGATGAAAGTAGATTGGTGAGTGCTTCCACCAGCTTCCTCAGTACCCTTGGGTGTAAAGGTTGTTGACTTCTATTTTGTTCTTCCTCAAAAAACAGGCTAGCAACATGCAGCATTTCTAATAATAGAGCAGTGACACATTGTCCAAGATGAAAAAAAAATTGGAGGAATTCTGGCTAAGAGACTATAGTGCTGCTAAATGACACATTTTCTGGAAACTTTGCTGCAGTTTGAGTTTTTCCTCTTATTTTTTAGAATTCCACTGAAAACCTCTCTTGTGGCCAAATTGTGACTTCTGTCTTGACAATGTGGTACGGAGGTGGTACTGACATGACAGCCTCTTTCATCATACATATATCCAAAGTAAGTTTTGTGGTTACAGATATATAGAGGAAGTTTCACCTGGATTACATGAGATTTAGGCTTGGATCTTGTGTTCTAAACATAGGGTTACACTGAGGGCTGGTAGCTTGACTTGCTACAGGTGTGGGGCAAAGTCCCACTGCCTGGTATGTTCCACAAGACTTCTCTGGCAGTTGCCTGCTTTGAAAAAGCAGCAGCTCCTCTGGATCTTCTGTCTGAATCCTGCTCTCCATTAACTGTCTTATACTGTGATCTAGAAACTCATTTGCGCCCTTCCTTTTTCTCAGGACCCTTCAGATCTCTATGACAGAACTGGAGTGCGTTTACTCAAAGCTACTGTTAAAACTGGCATGCACTCAAATAGGTTGAATTTCTTTTAATTTTGTGTCTGACACTCTAGCCCTCTCCTTACACATTTCTCATTAATTTGACAGAAGGAGGGTGTGTATGAAGAAGCATGGAGTACTTCAGGTAATCTTTTCTAAGTTATTTTTGTTTGCCTTTCATTTCCTAGGTGAAAGTCCCAAGCATGGACTATCACCACCTTGCTGTATAGATGTCAATAAACAATCTGAGCTGATTACAAATATTTTAGATGCTCTTATTAATGAGAAGTGATAGAAGTTTGAAAGACGTGCTAAATATATAACCATCTGTCAAGATGCTTATATTTTCAGCTTACTGCTTATGACATTTCCACATCTTCTACCTTTTGTCACTTTTGATAAAAGCAAACTAAGCTGAGTTTGGTGAAAGCCCAGGTTTCAGACCTCCTCCTTACTTTCTTGCTGCTTGCCAACAGACTCTTTTAACTTTGTTGGCAAGCAAGATCTCTCCCCAAATATAGCATGTGCGTATGCTGTTATTCAGAGAATAATGTTTGCTATTTGCCAGGACATAGTTCTGGGCCCCTCAGTTTAGGGAAAATGTTGACTAGCTGGAATGTGTCCAGAGAAGGGCCACAAAGTTGGTGAGGGGTTTGGAGCACAAGCCCTATGAGGAGAGACTGAGAGAGCTGGGGTTGCTTAGCCTGGAGAAGAGGAGGCTCAGGGGAGACCTTATTGCTCTCTACAACTACCTGAAGGGAGGTTGTAGACAGGTGGGGGCTGATCTCTTCTCCCAGGCAACCAGCACCAGAACAAGAGGACACAGTCTCAAGCTGCACCAGGGGAGGTTTAGACTGGATGTTAGGAAGAAATTCTTCATAATTCTTCATAGAGAGAGTGATTGCCCATTGGAACGGGCTGCCCAGGGAGGTGGTAGAGTTGCCATCATTGAAGGTGTTTAGGAGGAGACTTGATGGGGTGCTTGGTGCCATGGTTTAGTTGATTAGATGGTGTTGGATGATGGGCTGGATGCAATGATCTTGAAGGTCTCTTCCAACCTGGTCTATCCTATCCTATCCTATCCTATCCTATCCTATCCTATCCTATCCTATCCTATCCTATCCTGGTCTATCCTATCCTATCCTATCCTATCCTATCCTATCCTATCCTATCCTATCCTATCCTATCCTATCCTATCCTATCCTATCCTATCCTAGTAGACCACCCTGAAATCAGTCTCAGAATTTAAGGGAAAAGTAAAAAGAAATTACTAATGAGCTGTTGTCTTTTTCTCTGATAGAATTAACTTTTCAGGAACTAAATACTAGATTTGAAGAGAAAGACAAAGAAATAAATGTAAGTCTTTATATCTTAACCTCTGTCTCTTCTCTGTCTTTCAGAGAAGTACTGTTTGCTGACAGGATAATTTTCATAGTTATGGAATGGAATTAATTTTTAGGTAAGCCTCATCTTCCAAGTATTTTTCCAAACAGGAATTTCTACTTGAGTTAAACATTTCCTCTACACACACCAAGAACATGCAACTGTGGGCATATGCTGCAGTTCTCAAATTCTACAGTTAATTTAATCAAGAATATGAATTTATAGTTTCCTTGCTGATCAAATGACGTTTGTTGCAATGTCAAGCCTTGTTCAGTGAACGATGTCCTACTGATGGAACTCCCTCACTGGAAGACTTAAAATGAGTTAGCTGCAGCAGCTTCTTAGTAAAACAGCCCATTAACAGACTGCAATAAACTGTTAGATTTTTATACTGTAGCATTTTGTATAGGGAGCATATGCATTTCAGAATCGCCACTGCAGTATTAACTTTAGCACATAACTCTTTATACTAAATAGCTTTGAACTACTTAGTTAATAAAGATGGTAAGAAATGCAACTTATTAGCAGCCTTTGATCAAAACCAAATAGGATGGTATCATGGTAATTTTGGTGCAGGTGGAAGCCTGTTGCAAATCCAGTGTTTTCAAACTCAGGTGCCAAAATTCAGGACATTAAAAATCTGTGTAGATGCCTACATTTTCCCATGTTTTTAAACACTCAATGCCAGAAAGTCTTATGCATTATGAGTATCTCTCACAGAATGGAGCCAACACTAAAGTATTTCTATTATTTTCATGTCATAATGGAAACCTATCTTCCCTATTCTTATATTTCAGTGGCTTGTCTATCACCTTACCTTTCTATAGTGTCTGCTCCTTGAAAAATACAATCCTTCCCAGCCAAGTCAGAGAGTATTCTGAGCATCACATTCTCAGTCTTCCAGACTCTATGATCTCTGAAATTCAGTAACTCCCTAAATCCAGTTTCTCACCTAAGTGAATAGCAGCTAGAGTATTCTCTGAGAGTATTCTTTTATTTGTACTTTAGTCTGGCTGGGGTCACATGAGTATACAACTAATTCTCTTTACACAGTCTTTGGTTCCATTTTCAACACTACAACTATTTTGCACTTCACCTAAAATTATTATGAACATATGGTGGGTTTCCTAATTTTGACAGTTTTCTTGTTTTATTCATACTGACAGTTCTAGTTATAGGCCAGTGCCCAGATCACCTTGTCATTTCTTTGCTGTCAGTATATTCTCCAGCTGGGTGTGGTCTTTCTGTATGTTATTTCCTGATGTTTGATTTTTTGCAGTGTTTGTATGTATGTCTCTGACCAGTTCTCTACTTTTGAAACTCCTTGTTCCATTCATATCTGCCCTTGCAACCAAATTCCTTGTTTTATGCAAGCTAGTAAAATTGGCAGGACAAAGACAAGTGGTACAAAACCAGAAGATATTGCACATGATCTTTTCTCCTATCTTTATCCAGAGCTGGAAATCCCAGATAATCTTGCTAGGTTGTCCTGTGGAAAGTAAACTGAGACATAAAGTCTCAGAGTGCAAGTCTTCTGGCAACCCTAGTGTTTTCTTCCAAAATAGGAATTACCTTATTTGCCCACCCATACTAGTCATGACCACAGCTATTCCCTAACTAGAAGTTGGAAATTAATTTTCTGCTTTGAGTAAAGAATTTAACTTTCTTGACATGCTGCTTCCTTTCTCAGCACCTGCCTGCATATTCCACAGCTTTCTATTTCTTCGGTTACCTTCCCCTTATTTTTCAAGGTTATTTGTAATTTCTAAGAAGATTATTTTCTATTTCCATCCCTTTCAATTTGGCATGATTTTCCTGTCTTGATGCAGTAGCTTTTCACATTCCTTCCATGGCATTTCCCTATGTCCACAATCTGCTGTAGTGTATCAACTTGCAAGAACTACAACTGGACAATAACATTACCTGTAATCACCACATCAGATCCATTCTGAAGAAGGAAACCTTTACTTTTCTACCACATACGAAAAATCTGCATCTATATATCCCCTCATATCTGGGCCACTGATTTGCTCTTTGTAGGTTATTTTTGTTTGTTTGTTTGTTTTTGGTTTGGTTTTTTTCCCCCTGATACAAATTCCTTTTATGCTTGTCTCCTTGAACCTCAGTGGAATTTTTCTCCATGTTTCTTTTTATTCCTTTCAATTTTTTCTTTGTTTATCATAAGATTTAGATCTCTTCTATAGGAGAATTTTAAAATTTATCTTTATGTGTAATTTCTTGTGATTTATCTTAGCTGTATCTTTAGATTTCATTTTACTGTGTGATAATACTTAAATATAGGAGTTGCTATACAGAAGCATTTTCTTACATCTTTATAGAGGATTTAGCATGGAATGTTTTAGGTAATGTGCTAAATCCATTCCATGATAAGAGATTAATTCCGTTTTAACCTGTGGATTAGGGTAAAAAAATCCCAAAGACAACTATTTCATGATTCTTAGATGTACTGCTTTGGCTAGCAAAATTAAACAAAGTTAAAAGAAACAAAAAGAACTACTGCAATCACTCTGGTTTTGTCCTGTATCTCACCTCAGCATTCAGAGAGCCCTTTGACCTACTTGCCTTTCAAGTCTGCTAATATTCCCAATGCCCCAAGTACCTATTAGGACCAAAAGCATTTTCCTCCCTTGGTAATAACTGCTCCATTCCTAAGATATAGCACCAAGAGAAATGTGAAACAGGAGGCATAAAGCCTTTATATTGTAATATCCTGAATGTTAGCTTGACATCAGGCCAGAGGGAGCTCAGGTGCCACTGTCAGATGACTTTTCATCTCTTCCATCTAAGTTCTGGCTGTTTCCTAAACTCATTGAACTAATTACAGAAGAGCAGCTAACAGCCACACAGCTTTAACTTATCAATAATGAAAAGTGAGCTGGAGCTGTCAGGAAATACATTTGACATCCCAACGTCAAAGAACAGGAACTCTGCTCCCTCTGTAGATATGAGTGGAAATATAATCATTAGTAAACCTAATTTATTTTATAAGCAGTGTTGGCAGTGTGATTCCTTTTCAAGATTTCCTGGCACTTTCCTATTATGAGATTCTGCTTTTAGTTGTCTGCATCAGACAAACATGATTTGTTCAGCATAACATTTCCCAAGCTGAGCATTTGCTTGTATCCACATTTTTATGCTATTGTAACTTTAAACCTATTATAAATAAAAACATATTCACATTAGAAAGCTATTGATCGAGATGGCAAAGACAGTGTACAGTGAATGAGGAACCGCAGCACAGAGCCACAGCAGCTTTGTGCTATGGAAGATGGCTGATAAGGTAAAGAACACAAAGAGCAGGATGTGAACTTTGAAGCAGGAATCATTAAGGAATTCAAAAGTGGATGTGCTATAGGTTGTGGAAGGGGAAGAAAGACATTGGTTAGATATCTCCAACTCTTATTTCTCAGAATACAACAGGATATTATTAGGGTTCAAAGTAGTAAAGAAAAATTGTCTTTTGTGGCCAGCCTTCACAGCAGCCTAAGGAGACAAAGAAATGAAGTAAACAGATTTTATGTATTTATTTATTTATTTATTTGTAGGAGAAGGGTGTTTTTGGGTAGCTTTGGAAGGCTATGGGGAAGATTTGCCTTTGCTCGAATTACAGAAGGCTATGTTTAGTCTTTGCCTCAGAAAGGAATGTAAACTTCTTGTAACTAAGGAGAAGAAATTAGGCAGAATTTGGTTGGACGTGTTAAAATATTGTTTTGTTAGTTTAGCCTATTGTATGCCTTAATTACACACATGCCAGTAGAAAATAAGCAATTAAGATGTGACATATGTGCCTTCTGATAGACTATATAACTTTGCTGTATAACGTAATAAATGTCTTCGCCTGCTTACATCTTGTCCTGGAAGCTGTGCTCGGGATGATTCGAACATCTAGATGACGTTTATCTCTTTATATATGTATTTAAAATTGAGGAAGCAAAAGGGAACTGAAATGTGATGTCCTTCATTTGCAGGAAAGTAAACAGAAAAAAAAAAAATCCCTATTACTTCTTAAAAAATTCAGTGGATTCTATAGGGACAGTAGCAAGGAGAACTCTGAATCACTCCACTGGTATATATGTCCTCTGGGGTAAGCATTTTCCACAGAAGATACCTTACACAAGCAAAATAAGAAAGAGGCAAAAAAATCACAAGAATTTTATGGGCTTTGTGAAAACTGACTGCTTTCCATGCAAAGAGTCTGCTAAGTTGACTGCAGTGTCAAAGGATTAGAGAACAAAGATACTACATGGGTCATTTTGTTTGTGCATATGTATTATAAAATTCTTCAAGATTTTTTACAATGCTTCAGCTGATCTGTGGTACCAGAACCTGAAATTAGCTAGGACAAAGGAATCAATATTGAGCCATATTTTGTCCCTGAAAGAAATTCAGTCTGTGAGAGAAGAGTAAGAGCAGTGCAATAATTCTGTAAGAAAACCAAGACTCTGGATGAAAGGCTGGATACAGAAATTCCCTGTAAAGCAGTACAAATTAGTTGATGTCACCAGAGCAAGAAAACCATAGTGACAGAATAAAATGTTATCGAGGTTCCAGAATACTTTATTATCACCACCTTAGGTCACTAAGCTTCACAAGCTATATCCATCAAGTTTGATAGCAGTATATATACTCACAGCTGAAGCTAGAAGGTGCAGTGCTTTAATGTACTAACGATTTACATTAAGACACCTGGGTTCAAAGTCAGTTTATGACAAGAACAAAATGGGTTTGTTGGTCTCAGCCTGCTCTCTAGTGGACAGTTGCACATAAACCCAGTTCTGAGAAGAATCCCAAGAACTGTTTGTTGACCAAGACATATTCTTATTCTCTCAACGAAATTATTCAAAACAAACCTCAACTGGATATCTGTGCTTTCTGAGCTATTCTGAAACATTGCATGAGGAGACATTGCCATCAGCATCTCTTAAATGCTGTATTCTGTATTCTTGTTACCAGGATTTGAAAGGATGCAAGAGAAGGGGAAACTACAATGAAAGGCAGCAAAGGCAATCAGATACTTTCACATTAGTGGAAAATGAAGATAAGATGAGCTACTGCCATGACAAACATATATAATGTTTATGACTATGTCTTTGTTTGCTCTTTTTCATAATGCAAGATAGTGGGAAACAAACCAAAAAGACACATAATGAAAAAAGGAAGTGTTTTCTGGATATAACCTGTAAACTCATGTGTGAAAGCCATCTTAGAGCTAAATATGACTTTAAAAAGGTGATGGGTTTGTATGAATAATAAGAATAGCTGGAGTTAGGTTAGTATTAAAATATATGAGGGATATAAACTCTCATGATTCAAAATATAACCAAACATGAATTACCTAGAGCAGGGGAAGAAACTACACGCAGAGATGTTTTATTTCATTACTGTATCCCATACAATGGCTACATTGACTTCAGCAGGCAGGCAGTAGAATGCTGGATCTAGGATTTGTGTACTCTGTGGTATTTCCTATGCTTCCAAAATAAATCCCCTAGATATGCATTTGCAAAACTCAGCTGCAAAAAAAGTTGTCTGGAACTCTGACCCCATTTCAGGTTATTCCCCTTTACATTGCTTTTATTAGTCAGGAGAACAATACTCTGCGATATCCAAGCATTTACAATTATAATCATATGCCATCTGCAGAGGCAAAGTAAAAAAAATAATATTGAGTTAAACTATATTTTCAATTCTTTTGAATATAAAAAATAATGTTGGTTGCACATAAATGACCATTAAAAATTATATCTATTTATGTAGATATACCATATTAGCATTTTTTTAATAATCTTGTGCTTTGTCCTAGTTTAAGATGAGCATTCCATTATTTTTCATCATGTCAGCTACCTCATTTACTTGCAGGAACATTTGAACACTTCTAGGTTTTACAAGCCTACATTTCAAGCTCAAATTCAATGTAAAATTCCATTCTTGTCCAAATAAAGTTTACCTTATGTAGTGGCTACTGTTTACTGTGTTTAGAATGCTGTGTTTCTAGATTTTACATAAAGGGGGGGGGGAGGGGGAATAATCCAAAAAGACCCCAGTGTCTTTTCAGGCTTCTAATGTCAGAACTGCCTCTCTGACATTATTCTGATTCCAAATTTGAAGAATCATAACTCATTTTTTTGGTAAGAAAATAGTTTTTACCCTCAATTTTGCAAAGAAACGCAACTCCAAATATACTTTGAAGTGACATTTATCAACCACTAATTTCAGTTACTCTCTCAGTTTCTGGGTATGCTCTTAATTTATCAAAGCCCTTCATTTCATGGTGCTTTCATAGTTACCACTTCTGATTATTTTATTTCCTATCTTCTGATACTTGATGGTTCACTTAAAGGTTGAAGCAGGAAATGCTAGTGTAAAAGCGTGAGATATGTACAGAAAAACCCTGTTTCTAGACTTTGTAGATAAGAGCTGAATTTTAACAATTAAAAAAGTTAACTAAGTGAATCTAAAAGCCTCTAAAATCATAAAGCAAGTAAAACAAAATGTTAATGTGTTGGGGGAGGGAGGTGACTTGTAATTTCTGCTTATGTGAGGGTGACAACAGGCATCCATGAGGAAATTCTTACTCTGAAATTATATATTTATGGAGTAGTTTGATGAGTATAATTTGCTTGAAGATAAAAGAAAAATAATTAAAAATGTTAAATGGGACCTGATTTTTGCAAGCATAATGCAGAGGAATGAAACAGCTAAGACTCATATAACTTCAAAAGAATTTGAATTATGCATTTAAATTCAGGTTCATAGCATGAACTAAGATAATTACCCGGAAAATAGCAGCTTTTGGAGTCAATAACAGACATTGGATTAAGTTTGTCAGTTTTTCTGGGCTGACAAGTGATGATTGCTGCTGAAACAAGCTGCAGATTATATGAGAGATACTATGGTCCATAAGAACTCATGTTTTTATTGTCAAAGCCTGAAGTTGTAAGAAACATTAATAAAGCCATTTATATTTAGCTGGTTGTATTGCATTAGGTACCCTGTAAAGAAAAGTTTCCTAATGTAGGTAGTCTTCTGTTTCCCTTTGGCATCATACACAGCTTTCTAAACCCCTCTTTCTGTTCTATTCTCCTGATAATTCAACAGCAGTAGGACCAAGAAAACCCTGTCAGGAGTACTAACTGCTTGCATAGAGTTTCTGTTGTACTCGTGACCACCTGCTGGCAAATACTAATGCACAGAGCAAAACTAAGATAGTTACAGCTCAAAATGGATAGTGCTGGTAAAGGAGAAATCCCACCTGTAATAGCAGTGCCTCACTGCTAGAGGACAAATGAAAAACAGTATTTATGCTATGCAAGATCTTAATCTTTATTTGTGATCTTACAAAAGAGCTTAAAATCTTTTCCTTTCTGCACAACAGAGATCTGTGCATACTAAAGCAGGAACATACTGTAACCATGATTATATATTCCAGGGATATAAACCACTGAATGACAGCTCAGGATCAGCCAAAGCTGATCAAAGCTTCAGGAACCTTATCTCCCCAACTTCTGTGGGAACCCACTGTGACAAGCTTATCTCTTTGATCCCAAATTTAGAATGTGTCAGAATGGGTTAACCCTACACAAATAATTAAAAAAAAAACAAACAACAAAAGTTGTCAAATGTGAAAATGAAGTGGTAGGCAGGACACAAGCTTTCAAGTTTCTCACTGCTTTCCATGTCTTGGAAAGTGCCATGGCATGGAGGAAAGTTGTAACTTTTGGATTTCAGCTTTTCCTCATCTCTTCAAAGAGTTTCTGAACTGTGCTGCAGAGAAACATGAGTAATGAAGAATCTTAGAAGGCTGAAAAAGTACTACAGAAAGGAAGTGAGAAGAATCCCCATCTGCTATTATTTTTATACTTTATTATTTTGAAAAGTCATTGATTTTGAATGATGTAACTGAACTCTTAGCCATGGATTTCTTGGACCAGACAGTCACTTCCTCTGTACTCAGAGGTACAGCATGTTTCAGACAAGCCTGACATTGCCCTGAGTAGAGGATATTCCTGTGAGCCTGACTGGCAGCTGAGTTACCCAAGGCATGCAAGGACCCTTATGTGAGGTTGATGAAAAGTGAAACCTACACCTTCCTTCTTGTAATCATTCACTGCAGTCATCATGACTGACTTCTGCATAGAGGCCTCACTGAGTCATTCACTTTGTTTCTGCTCATCCTATGTGTCCAAGACTCATTGTCTACATTTACCTGCATCTGGGGCTCAGCTATAGGAGTTGTTCTAAAACCCAATGACCCCTGCCCAGGAGAGAAGGGGGAATCAGTAAAAGGATGGAAGACCATGGCTGAAATTAAAACAAATTTAATGAAACAGATAAACTAATACCAATGCCAATATAAAGTATAGGAAGTTATAGTACAGTGGCCACAACAGATATGAAAGCAGTCCTTGGGAGCAGAACAGGAAGCAAATCCCTCCAGGGATGGCAAGAAGCAGAAGAAAGAAGAGCAGGAGCAGTGTCAGGAGGAGCCTCCTTCCTCAGCAAACTTCCCACTTTATAATGAGTGGGATGGTCATGGGATGGTTATGGGATACATCCGTGAGCCAGCTTGGGTCAGCTGCCCTGGCTGACTGGAAACTTCTAACAGCCTGCAGACCAGAGCTGGCCTATGATTTTATATTGTCAAAATAGCTAGGTCACTGAATGGATACCATCAAGAGTTGTATGTTGCTTCAGCAGAGAATCTGGAGACACATGCTACTATCTGTAGCCTTACTGTTTAGAGCATCACTCTGATTACTGTTGTCATTCCAGATATAGTGTCCGAGAATTCTAGGGACTCTCCACTGCTACAGTCACAAAATGTCAGTAAGAGTGCCACAAAAATACAAATAGGGACATCTGTTCACCAAAAGCAATAGTGGTGAGGGAAAGAAGCACAGGGCAGCTGCATGAATTAATTATCCATAGGAGTGTAAGAAAAAGCAAAGGCAGATAAGGGCACAGAAAGTCCTAGGAAGGCACATGCACATAACCCTGTATCTTCCTACATTTCCATTTCTTTGATCTGTACAGACCCAGCTCTGAGGAAGGGAACTCTGCCAGGAATCACCTTCAATAGCATCTAGACTGGGTCATGGTCAAGGAACAACTAGGAGCTTGTCTTCCTACATAGTGGTTTTAATTGAAAAAAGGAGTGATGCAATAAGAAAGAGAAAGTTTGTTAAACAGAAGCAAAGGACAGCACAGAGTCTCAGCTCTTCACAGGCACCAAGGAACCTATTTAAGGATATTGTACTGGAAATACATACTTTCTCTTAAGAAAGTCTTCAGAAAGGACAAAAGGACTCTGCTGTAACTAACCAGCAGGGTAAGTGAGGTTGTTAGAAGCAAAAAATACATCTTTGGAAATGCTGAATTCGTGTTCAAATAATGCAAGAAGAATGAGTTACAGACTCTGGCAGGTTAAATGTGAAAATATAATCAGGCAGACCTTGAAGCATCTGAAGAATAACTAACAAAGGAAGCAAAACTAATAATTCTTTTCTCTATAAAACACATCAGGAGCAGGAATTTTGCCAGAATCTGTAAGGCCAGGTTTTTTTCAGGACATAAAAGAATACTCAGAGAAGACAAGGTCATTGAAGAGAAGCTAATTGAACTCTTTGCATTGGTGTTCATTGTGGAAGGAACTTGGAAGATCTCAAAACTCAGCCCTTGGTGAGGGACTCATCTGAAGATCGGCCTGAAACTGAAATTACTGTAGAAGAGAATTGGAATAAATAGATAAGTGAAAATCACTGTGGCTGTATAGTATTAACTTCAAGTTTCTAAAGGAACTCAAGGACAATGGAGCTGAATTTCTCATGGCAGGGTGCAACCTTGCTGATGGAGGGCAGCGGTTGTGACATCGAATCTTTAAAAAAGGTTCCTGAGCAAATCTGGGAAATGGCAGGAATGTAAATCTGATGTGTACTGGCCAATTCACTACAAATGATGATAAGGAACAGAACTAGAGGACACCAGGTAGATCTGATTTATTTGAGAAGAGTTAACATTCTGTTGAGGGGAATACTGCTCTGCTTTACAAGTCTGGCAAAAGTTTTTCAAAAGATCCAATGAGTACATGGACAATATAAAGGTGATGCTGGTGGTATAGTCTGCTCTGGTTTCCAAAAGGCTTGACTAAAACCAAGAAGCTTATATGCAACAATTGTAACTGTATCATTAAATGTATCCTTTCTATATTACTGGGGTGATTTGTACTATTATGTTATTAAAAGATTAACAGGACTAATGCTACATTCTTGCCTCTTCTTTTAAAGCACGATCCTTTTAGCCCAGTAACAGAATTTGAATGCAACATGAATCATAGAATGGTAGGGGTTGGAAGGGACCTTCAGAGATCATCTAGTCCAACCCTACTGCTAATAGAGGTACACCTAGACCAGATTGCACAAGAACATGACTGGGTAGCATTTGAAAGTCTCCAGAGGAGACTCCACAACCTCTCTAGGCAGCCTCTTCCTGTGCTCCATCACACTCAAAGAAGTTTCTTTTAAGTTCAAACCTCCTCTGGTTTCCAGTTTGTACCTGTTGCCCTTTGTCCTGTCACTGGCCACCAGTGAATTCAGCTTCAGGCTAGGGCTAGTCCTAATGGCTAGAGTTAAGGTTTGAAAACCAGCAAGCTTACAGGGGGTTATGTGAATGATGGTAGAAAAAGGACTCCAAGGAAATGCAGGGCAGGTATCCAGAAGATCCCTAGTGAGGGGCTTTAAACATGCTGTGAAGCTTCAGTCTAAGCCTAGTATTAGACTTTGACAAAGTTCAGAAGAGTTAGTTGAGTGTGTTTCTTGATTCTACACGGAAAGAAATGTCTAGAAAAGCAGAAAAGACCTATCACAGGTAAATTCCAAGAAAATACTACTCTTTATAGAATCATCAAATCATTTATGTTGGAAAATACTTTTAAAGCTATTGAGTCCAACCATAAACCTAACACCGACAAGTCCACGTTTAGAACCTGGTGCATTTGAACCTGACATCTGGCCAGACTATGATTAAGGTTTTTTCCAGTGCAGTCCTGACACAGATGGTTGGGACAGGGATAGTAAGAACCTGAACTCTGTGTGAGTAGAAGCCTAAAGAGGTTCCTTAGGGGCAACATTAGGCTAGGGGAACCTGAACCTATCTAAACAACAAGGGCTTAAAAAGAGAAGCTTCATGAATGATAAACAGTCAATTGTTAATGTGCCCACAAAATTTTAAGTGAAGTCAAAAGAACAGCATATGGCAAAACGCTCAATTCAGACTTCTTTTCACCATGAATTGCTGTAGAATTCATAGGGGTTTCAGTGGCAAGCAATTTTAAAGGAATTCCAGTTCTAAATATATAGCAGCCTAATAGGCTAGAACAGTAATTCTTTTTCCATCCAATGTAATGGGCACTTTTTAGATTTCATGTATTTGTGATATTTTTGCCGACTCATACTTCCTTTGTTGTCTTCCCATTGCTGCAGAGTTGCACCCCAGGGTCCCTTATGAAACTGTAACGGATGTAAAAACTTGATTGGCAGATTTTTGTGTGTAAAATATATGTTTTGTGGCATTCAAAAGTATTTCTTGATGGAATCTACTTTGTTCTCTATTAGGCTGTAGTTCCTTTCTGTTATGTGAAAATGTATTTTTGCATTGGGTACTGTACCAAATACATTGCTTTAGGTACTGTCAGTAAAATGTTAAATATTGCTTACGGCACTGTGTCAGCAATCTAAAAGTACAAGAGGAACATTTCTATTTTGGTAAATTGCCCAGAGCTTCCATGCAGATTTTTAGCATTTTGGTGTGAAGATTAACAAAAAGCAAATAAAGCACAACAAACTAGCTCAAGTTCATTATTCACTTGGATTCCAATCCAGTATCAAATACATTAGTAATTGTCATGGATTGAGTTGAACTTGCTGCTGTTATTCATACCATGCTGCAGTCATGCCTGCTTCAAAAATGAAAGCACTGATTGGAGCAAAGTCTTATGGGGCTTGAAGTTCAGATTGAAATATGGGAGGCTGTGGTGGGTTGAAGTTTCCCCCCCAGCATTAACTTTGCCAGACCAACTCAGTTAGAAGCAAATGAAAAGGTGTATTTACAAGCAAAACCTACACTCTACAATGGAATGCAATGCATATGTACAAAATATACACTATTTACAATATTAATATCGATATTTACAATTAGCAAACAACACAAAAATCCCCCTGGTCAGAGACCAGGGAAGCGTTCCACTGCCCCCCTCCCCCCGCCATCCCACAGGAGAGAAAGAGGAGCAGAGAGAAAACAGTGGGTTAGACTTAACTAAACAACTCAGCCAAGATCAGCTGACAAGTAGTTTAATTTCTCCTGAGCGAAGCAAGCAGAGAAATCAGAAAAGAAGAAAGAACTGTTTAGGGACAGCCTGGTTTATGGCAAATATTTACCCAATTAATTAATTTAGAATAATATGTTGTTTTCCTTTTTATACCCAATAGTGATTTATTTATATTTTTTCTACTTTTTTTGCTCAAAATCTGTAACTAAATTTTAAAGGAATAGCCTAAAACCACCCCAGAGGCTTCCTGTTCTGGTTGCTGCTTCTGGGTTCCTGGGGGTTTTTCGGTTGTTCTCTTTTCCACTGGGATGGCAGGGGGGACAAGGAGGGATGGGGGAGTAGTTTTCTGGCTCGGGCTTTTAGCTCCCTTGCCTCTGCTCGCTGCTGCTTTGCACCATGCTTCTTCTGCAAACAGGCTAAGGTAATGATCCATTTTGTACCATATAGACCTGATGTTTGATCAGTAAACTCTATTCTTCTCTCACTTTTTTTTTTTGGTCTCAACCTCAAGTTTTTTGTGTGCTACTTTTCCCTCACTTCTATGGTGTGAAAATAGCCCGGTTAACCCACTGGTTCAGTTTGGCCTGTTTTAGAATACACAGAATAAACCAGGTTGGAAGAGACCTTCAAGATCATCGCGTCCAACCCATCAACCATTCCAACACCACCTAAACAACTAACCCACGGCACCAAGCACCCCACCAAGTCTTCTCCTGAAAACCTCCAATGACGGCGACTCCACCACCTCCCCAGGCAGCCCATTCCAATGGGCAATCACTCTCTCTGTATAGAACTTCTTCCTAACATCCAACCTAAACATCCCCTGGTTTTGTTTTGATTCAAACCATCACATTAATGAATAGGGTAAGAAGGTAAAGAAGGAACACTCAACTGGATAGCAAACTGGCTTGGTTACAAAGTGAAGGAATGACCATAACTGTAAAAGGAAGATGACAAATGCAGGACCACACAGCTTAGCATTAGATCCTCATCTTGGTCACAGTAATGAACAAGGCAACTGAGAGAGCTTCAGGGTGTGCAGTTTGATGTGTCAGGAATATAGATAACAGCTTGTCATGAACAGTAAGGAGGAAAATTTAGTTCAGACTGGATGGAAAAAATGTGGATATGCGTATGCAAGAGAAGTAAAAATTGAAAATGTTTCAAAGTAAGCATAAGAAAGCCCTAAATCATGGGCTATGCTGAGCATGTCAAAGACCTGGCAGTCTTCAAGACAAAGTTTAAACCACGAGGTAATTAGATAAATGATTACATTAAATTATGTTCAAGCTTTTTGGTAAGAATGTGAAGTACTGCATAAATACAATTAGCCTAGCCGGTAATGATTATGTGCAGGAGATGGAGAATGCTAACTTGAGACTCAAAGTACAAAGGAGTGTGAAAAGAATTGAAAACTGGAAAATTAGTTGGAATTTGTCCCTGAAAGACAAAGATTAGCAGTTCTTACCATCAGTTTACTTGTTTGGCTGTCTTTGTGCGACAAGCTGATAACCGTGCCAGCAGACACATTAGCGAATGACAGAACCACAAAATGAACTTTTCTCTTCCTCTGAGAATCTTCCAGTTATTCTTAGAAAATCAGAAGGAAACATACAGGTACAGGATAGCACTTGTTGGAAAACTGCTGTGATACTTCTGGAAATAGAGGTTTGGCACACTGTATTTCAAAAGTGTGTATATTAAGCACTAAGTATTGATCTTCATTGCTGTACTCCCTCATGAGTACAGTAGATGCTGAATCAATCACTTCTCTACATATCCTCGCACTTTGAGTGTTCCACTGTGAGCCCCCCATCCTGCTGGAGGTGCATACTCAAGAACAGTGTGTGGGTGCAATGCTATTGCTATAAAATTCTCTATTTACATAAGTTACATGTAGGCTTAGTCTCCCACCTGCCTTTTCCAAATGCAGCCTTTGGAAAACCAGTTAGATAAGATTAAGACAAGCGCAAACTACACTTCACTGCATTTGACCATACTCATTAGCATCAAAGATAGCATACTCTTTTTACAGCAGCAGCTCACAAATATTTGGCTGAAGTAAAGAAATAAGTGATGCTACTTGAAGAGCTCACAGAGGCATAAAGCATCCTCTGACTGAAAATACAAAATGGTAAGTGGCCAACTCAGTCCATAATTAGTGACTGTTCATGCATTCTTACATCTTTGCCTCTGGGACTAATGCTTGCCCTCAGACACCTGTCTTCATTGAACTGCACTAGACAATGATCTTGCTTTGTTGCTCACACTTCATTTAACTAGATTACAGCAAAGTGGCATGAAACCTGCAGCCCTACAGAAGCTCTAACCTGTTAATTATTTTCTGAGGATCAGAGTAAATTCTAGATACATAAAACTCATCCTCCACTCCCCATATTGCTTTTTCAAAGATTTGGAGTCTCAAGATCTAAGAATTTAGTACTCTGCAACCTCAAGCCAAGCTAAATGAAAGCTAAAGGATGAAGAATGTGAAGTTATGGTTTGACAGAGCTGCTTCTTTGTCAGCCTGTTTGGCACAACAGCTACCTGTATGACAGACAAAATTCTGGAGGCATTGAGGGTAGAGGGAAGAAGAAAATGTAGAATTGACTCTTGCAGAAAGAAAATACTATTACACAGTGTCACTACCTTCTGTTTCATGTGCAAGACCAGCTAAAACACTAAACAGAATGCTTCTCGACTGTGTGTTTCCCTAGTATTCTTAGGGCAGAGGTTAAATGAGGATGGTCATCAACTCATCATTATTGGAAGGAATTAAAATAGTAAGATAGTAAGCACAGCATAAGAAAATGAATACAATAGCCAGCATAGCATAGCACAGCATAGCATTAAATAGGTCTTTTTTTCACAGTGCATTCTACACTTCAATACCTAGAGCAATACAGCTGCTTTCTTACCGATGTCAGATGCCTGTGGGGAAAATAGGACTGGAAGTAGTAATTGTGGGGGAACCCTTTCTGAGAGGTTTTTGTGCTAGGGATCAAGGTATTGAGAAGGAAATTAAACTCCTTGTCCCAGCTGAATCCTTCTCACAGCAAGGGGATGAACTAATCTCTGCTGTGCTGGCCTGTTCTGTGTTGTTCCTTGAAGATACTCTATGTTATTAAATCTTTCTTAGTTGGTATGGAGAGTGTTCAAGGCTTTCTTTTATGATTCTCTTGAATTAACCTATGGCTATTCTTGCTTAATTCTTAACATATCTCAGATTGTTTCATCACTTTACTGGATGACAGTAAGATAAAGGTGGTATCTGATGAATCTTAGAGCTATACTTCATATCTAGTGTTTTCATACAGAATTCTTCCTCAAAGACAGTCAGATACCCACTTTTGGTAGATTCCCAGATTTTGCACCTACACATTAAGATGCAAATTATTCCTATTCTCCCTCCTTGAATCAATCTCCTAAAGCTTCTCTGTATAATATTTTCAGTTTCTAACTTTTGAATGCTCAGTTTTGTAATATGAATGACCTTTTTTTTTGGTAGACAGTGCAAAATAGAGCAATCTGCTGTTAACATGACTGGCACGAGTGATATTATTGTTACTCTTTTTGAGTACAATGATGAAAACAAATAGACCAAATGCATTTGAGAATAGTTTCTTGAGATCCTGTTCTGGACAATTTTCCATTTAATTGTTTCTCTTACACAGCTTTCAAGATACTCAGAATTTTTGTATAAATCTTTCTAATACATTGGGAGAAATACAATAATGCTTTTAATCAGCGTGCAGTGAATGAAGCTATAAAATGAAATGAGGGCAGAATCAGAAACAGAAACAATCCTGTAAGAAATGGACTTACTGCGGGTTTTTGCTTTATGCTATTTTAAGTAGAAGAATTAATATATCACATGTACTCAGAATCATAGAATGGTTTGGGTTGGAAGGGATTATAAAGATCATCTAGTTTCAACCCCTACCTTGTGGTAGCTCACTTATAAGCAAATGGTCTGCCTGGTGGTCTTGAAAATTGTACTTTTTATTTTCTACTACTATGAATAATCTGCTTCATCCCCTCAGATAATAATTGACAAAAATGATGTTTCATCCATGATGTTTGCAATAAAATATGGCTTCAGGCATCAACTGGTAACACTATTTTCAGAGCAGAGGGGAATCATTAATCTTGAGAGACAATCAACTGCTAAATCAATTACAAAAATATAGGCACTTTCAGTTAGCTTTAATTGTTCAGTATCCCAGGAAATTCAAACACTTGGGGTAGCTGCCTGAGACATCAGCTAAGCAAACCTATGATGAAATTCCAAGAGTTTGCATGAAAGCAAAGCTAAACTATTTGAGTAAATCTTATCCAGGAACAAATTAATAGAGTGCAGGTTGACACAGGCATCACAACTACACTCAACCTCTATTAGCCTCCTCTATTTGTTAATTACACTGAAATTTGCAGCCCCAAAATGTACCGGTAGGTTCTATTCATAACATTTACAGTAGTGGTTTTCAATAGAGCTATCTCATTTTATTCTTGTGGTCCACCTCCCTCCCTTAGACCAATAAACTAAGCCAAAATTCAAACCAGAAATGCAGAAGAAGATAGAATCAGCTGATGCGGATGGCACATTACCAAATCCCTATGAATTCCATGGGCCCTATCTCAGACAACTGTATGAGAAATTCTACTTGCAAGCATTAGTGAAGGAATTTTCCCAAGCATTACTGCAAATCACAATATTCCCTTTAGATTGTGACTGACAGAATTTTAAAATATTTACGTTATTTATCATCTCCTGCATCAATAAATCATCAATATCTCACTTCTTCATTCTGTGGTATCTGAATTATGCAGCTCTTCATTGTTTTTATAAACAGATATATACATACATATGTAATGTTCAGCCTTCCCAAATCCATCAGAAATAAACTTATTTCTAATCAATAGGTGCACCTATCATTGTGCCATGTCTCCTTATTTATACTGAATAATGAATTTAAATAGGATAGGATAAAATGGCAGAAATAGTTTATGCATTCCCATCCTGCAACCATACAACTTAGAAGATAAATGCAACTAGGTCTGAGTTTTAGGAAATTATTTTACTGTACTGTGAATTGTGCTCAAATGTAATGAAAATTTGGGGAGGGGAGGGGAGAGGTTTGGAGAGGTTTGGAGAGGAGAGGTTCAGAGAGGAGAGGTGAGGAGAGGAGAGGTTCGGAGAGAAGAGGTTTGGAGAGGTTTGGAGAGGAGAGATTCGGAGAGGAGAGGTTTGGAGAGGTTCGGAGAGGAGAGGTTCGGAGAGGAGAGGTTCGGAGAGGTTCGGAGAGGAGAGGAGAGGAGAGGTTCGGAGAGGAGAGGAGAGGAGAGGTTCGGAGAGGAGAGGTTTGGAGAGGTTCGGAGAGGAGAGGTTCGGAGAGGAGAGGAGAGGTTCGGAGAGGAGAGGTTCGGAGAGGAGAGGAGAGGTTCGGAGAGGAGAGGAGAGGTTCGGAGAGGAGAGGTTCGGAGAGGAGAGGAGAGGTTCGGAGAGGAGAGGAGAGGTTCGGAGAGGAGAGGTTCGGAGAGGAGAGGAGAGGTTCGGAGAGGAGAGGTTCGGAGAGGAGAGGTTCGGAGAGGTTCGGAGAGGAGAGGAGAGGTTCGGAGAGGTTCGGAGAGGAGAGGAGAGGTTCGGAGAGGAGAGGAGAGGTTCGGAGAGGAGAGGTTCGGAGAGGAGAGGAGAGGTTCGGAGAGGTTCGGAGAGGAGAGGTTCGGAGAGGAGAGGAGAGGTTCGGAGAGGAGAGGTTCGGAGAGGAGAGGAGAGGTTCGGAGAGGAGAGGTTCGGGGAGGAGAGGTTCGGTTCGGAGAGGAGAGGTTCGGAGAGGAGAGGAGAGGAGAGGTTCGGAGAGGAGAGGAGAGGAGAGGAGAGGAGAGGAGAGGAGAGGAAAGGAGAGGTTCGGAGAGGAGAGGTTCGGAGAGGAGAGGTTCGGAGAGGAGAGGAGAGGAGAGGTTCGGAGAGGAGAGGAGAGGAGAGGAGAGGAGAGGAGAGGAGAGGAGAGGAGAGGAGAGGAGAGGAGAGGAGAGGAGAGGTTCGGAGAGGAGAGGAGAGGAGAGGAGAGTTTCGGAGAGGTTCGGAGAGGAGAGGAGAGGAGAGGTTCGGAGAGGAGAGGAGAGGTTCGGAGAGGTTCGGAGAGGAGAGGAGAGGAGAGGTTCGGAGAGGAGAGGAGAGGAGAGGAGAGGAGAGGAGAGGAGAGGAGAGGAGAGGAGAGGAGAGGAGAGGAGAGAGGAGAGGTTCGGAGAGGTTCGGAGAGGAGAGGAGAGGAGAGGAGAGGTTCGGAGAGGAGAGGAGAGGTTAGGAGAGGAGAGGTTCGGAGAGGAGAGGTTCGGTTCGGAGAGGAGAGGTTCGGAGAGGAGAGGAGAGGAGAGGTTCGGAGAGGAGAGGAGAGGAGAGGTTCGGAGAGGAGAGGTTCGGGGAGGAGAGGTTCGGTTCGGAGAGGAGAGGTTCGGAGAGGAGAGGAGAGGAGAGGTTCGGAGAGGAGAGGAGAGGTTCGGAGAGGAGAGGTTCGGAGAGGAGAGGTTCGGAGAGGAGAGGAGAGGAGAGGAGAGGAGAGGAGAGGAGAGGAGAGGAGAGGAGAGGAGAGGAGAGGAGAGGAGAGGAGAGGAGAGGAGAGGAGAGGAGAGGAGAGGAGAGGAGAGGAGAGGAGAGGAGAGGTTCGGAGAGGTTCGGAGAGGAGAGGAGAGGAGAGGTTCGGAGAGGAGAGGAGAGGAGAGGACAGGAGAGGAGAGGAGAGGAGAGGAGAGGAGAGGAGAGGAGAGGAGAGGAGAGGAGAGGAGAGGAGAGGAGAGGAGAGGAGAGGAGAGGAGAGGAGAGGAGAGGAGAGGAGAGGAGAGAGGAGAGGTTCGGAGAGGTTCGGAGAGGAGAGGAGAGGAGAGGAGAGGAGAGGTTCGGAGAGGAGAGGAGAGGTTCGGAGAGGAGAGGTTCGGAGAGGAGAGGAGAGGTTCGGAGAGGAGAGGTTCGGAGAGGAGAGGTTCGGAGAGGAGAGGTTCGGAGAGGAGAGGAGAGGTTCGGAGAGGAGAGGTTCGGAGAGGAGAGGAGAGGAGAGGTTCGGAGAGGAGAGGTTCGGAGAGGAGAGGAGAGGAGAGGAGATACAGCTCAGCATACTTTATATATTGGAAGTTATGTGGGGCTTGTAGCAGGACTTACTGTTTTTTTTTAATACAGCTATACTTCACCACAGTCTTGAATGGAAGTTCAGTTTACTTATGAATTTAAGTAACTTTATTTCAAATTACAGGGGAAAAAAAATGAAAACTTCTTACTGTTACCCCAAAACGTGTTTTAAAGGTGTCTTTTGCTATGGAAAATGAACCCATTAATCTGAATTACAATTATTACTGCTCTCAACACTAAACCACTTAAAGAGACTGGGAGTTCTTATGGAGAAGTTTAGAACTTCAAATTAAATTTGAAGGTATTACATGTCGAGTTGCCTTTTTTTTTTTTCTCCCATCATTTTTAATTACTAATACATTTGCATGAAAATAGGATCTTTATTTCTTGAAAGCTCATCTGCTCCTGCTGTTTATTCTTCACTGAAGATGTCACATGCAAAGGGTTGGATTTTTGGGTGAAGTAGAAGCAGGAACAGATGTGCATAAAAGAAAGACTTTTTTTTTTTTTTAAATGCAAATATTATTTTTAATAAACCAGAAGAGGATAAAAAGTGAAAGTACATGCTCTGAAAGCAAAATTCCGGTGTCTTTTCCAAGAGATACAGATGTCCCCCCAAACAAAAGTAATTTTGAACTTTAAAACAGAACAGAGAACATGAAACTAAAATATGAAACCCTAAAGACTGACTAGATCATTGTTACTCAGAAAAGCCCCCCCCCCCCCCCCCCCCCCCCCCCCCCCCCCCCCCCCCCAGTTTAGTACTCATGCCCTTACTGTACAATAAGGAAACACGAGAGCCACACAGCCAGATTGAATCCCTCAAAACAAGGCTTCTCCTCTACAAAAGTTTCTAATTTTCAATGGTCCTTTCTGAAACAAGTGGCTGATTTCTATCTGAAAAGAGGCATGTATAGTGCAAAAATCAGCCAGTCAAACACTTACGCCTTAATGTGAAGAAACCCAAAGCAGACGGCGCTGAATGAACACAAACTGTGAAACCTATTGGCTCCTCCACGTGCAGATTTAGTTGAAATAGTGGTGCAATGCTCTGAGGGAGTTTGTACCACCATGTGGTGTGCTCGCAAAGAGAACAGAAGGCATTTAACACCATATTTAATACATAACCCCTGCTTCTGTTTCTTAATAATGTAGCTTAATTTCAGCTATCAATATCATTGAGTACATTAAAATAGCAATACGAGCTTGGGCTGTATTAGAAGTATGAGGACAAACCACCAGAGACTCACACACTAAAGTAAAAATGTTCTGCTTTAAAAGAGCTATTGTGCTCTACCAAATTTTATTGAAGCTTATATGGTCTTCAGATAGCTCTGCCCAGTTAGGTATACAATCATTGCAACTGCCTGAAGCCTATCTGGGAAGTATCCTGAAGTTTATCACACTCTGGGCACCAGAGTGGTGATGACAGTAAATGAGCTGTTACTCATCAGATATTCTAAATCTGTACACAATTTGGCTGTGTAAATAGCATTTTGGAATGACAACATGGCACAAATTATTTCCATAGTCAGACCCCTGGACCATGTAGGATAAACGAGAGGCAGTGCTGCCACTCTGCAGAATGGGGGCACAACTTGATAGGAGAAAGGGAAAGGAAAAGGGGAAGGGGAAGGGGGAAGGGGAAAGGGGGAAGGGGAAGGGGGAAGGGAAAAGGGGAAAGGGGAAGGGGGAAGGGAAAAGGGGAAAGGGGAAGGGAAAGAGGAAAGAGAAAGTGGAAGGGGGAAAGGGGAAGAGGAAGGGGAAGAGGAAAGAGGGAAGGGGAAGGGGAAGGGGAAGGGGAAGGGGAAGGGGAAGGGGAAGGGGAAGGGGAAGGGGAAGGGGAAGGGGAAGGGGAAGGGGAAGGGGAAGGGGAAGGGGAAGGGGAAGGGGAAAGGACAGGCAAGGCAAGGCTGTTTTTAAAATATGAGTCCTGTAAAGAAAAATACAGCTCTGTCAAAGCACCAGAAGTGGTATTTGACCTCATTTCTTCTGGTACAGAAAAGGACACAGAAGCAGAGGCAAGGCCCAGAGAGTACTTTACCTGCAGCCTGGAAAAAAATGACAATGCACTCAGATTCCAATCTGCAATACAAATGAATTGCTACTAATAAAAACGGAGCAGAGAGTCCCTTTTACATTGTTTTATCCTGTTTAAAAGGCAAACATTTGCACACTGCAAGCCTCAAATGGATAAAAGCTACCAGGAGAACTTATAAGCCATCTGCTAGCTTCCTAATGAAGCCAGTAACTATTATTGTTTACAGTTGAACACCGGGGGTCATGTGTATTTGCTGTAATGAAAGAATCAATGCATCACTGCAGATGCTAAAAGAGAAGGTGTTTTTTTTTTTTCCAGACGGCTAATTATAAATACAATAAAATAGCAAACTAAGAAAAAAAAAAATCTGTTCATCTCCACAGAGAAATAGTGCTTAGCACACTAAATGCAAAATGCAGCTCTGTTCTGTTGTCTGGTAGTCTCCACTCGACAGACTGCACTTACAGAAACAGGATCACAAAAAGTTACACGCTGGTGCTTAACAAGTAGCTGATCACCAAGGAATGCTTGGCCCCTAATTCTCCAATTTTTATGAACCTCCTACATTATTTAACTGTATTGTTTATCTCAATGTAATGATGAAGTGTGATGTGAGGAAGAAGCTCTCCACCATGAGAGTGGTGAAGCCCTGGAATGGGTTGTCCAGGGAGGTGGTTGGGGCACTGTCGCTGAAGGTGTTAAGACCAGGCTGGATGAGGCTCTGGCCAGGCTGATCTAGTGTGGGGTGTCCCTGCCCATGGCAGGGGGGTTGGAACTAGATGATCCTTGTGGTCACTTCCCACCCTGACTGATACTATGATACTATGATTAGCAGATATGTCTCTGTTGCTGTTTTGCTCTGTTTCTCTTACATGAAGTAGAAACTGCGATGTATGAGAACTTGGCTCAATTGAGCTATTAAAAATGTCCTGAAGTTTCTTGTTGTTTTTTTTTTTTCCAGTGGATTTTTTTCAGACAAACTGATCCACAGCAGTAATCCAATAGACTTTTCTCAATCAAACAAAAAAACCCCAGATTTCACACAAACAAAAATGCACTTAGAAAAATTCATCAAAATGCAACAATATTAATTCCCAACGTTTAGCAAAAGCAAAGAATGATAAATAATTTGGCCTTTGTACCTGATGTAATTCTTAAATTCACTGAAAACAAGCCATTAATTCTGAAATCTTGCTAAAAGCCTTTATCTGCTGTAAAGGACATGGCTTACTGTTGACCCTTCAGTGCTGCATCAAGGGTTGGACTGGATGGTTTTTGAGGTCTTTTGCAACCAGATGGATTCTGTGATTCTGTGTGTGGTACAGGGGGTGGGAGCTCCAGTGCAACCTTTCACCCTGGCCTCTCCTTGCACAGTGGCCAACATGTGCACGTTGCACATGTTCCTGAGGTTTGCAGCTACCACAAGCGAGTGGTCTGAGATGCTGGGTAAAGAGAAGATGGAGGGACCTGATAGAATTCAGAGCTTTGCTTTGGCAACCTGGCTGGACCCCTTCAGAGAAAGTCAGTGAAGGAGACAAGTAACTGGATTATAGAAGAGGATTAGAAGAATAAATTAATATCAGTTCCTACTCTGACAACATTTCCATCTTTGTGGACTTATGTGAATACTTTAATTTATATGTCTTAATTATCTGTTTCATAAAACATCAGAGATAATACTTCCTTCCCTAAACCACAGACAAACATGTAAGAATATACTTGCTTCCCCAAATTACAGGGGAGTGGCAAGAATTAATTAGTTAATGTTCACAAAGTGCTTTGGAGGTAGAAAGCACACCATAAGTGCTAATTACTATATCAAAGGTTTATCTGATTTTATTACTAAACCACTAATAAAAGAAGTTGCATAGCTGTTGCAGGTTGGAAAAAGCACTTTTACTGTCTAAAAGATATAAAGGTTTTAATTAGCAAATGTTTTGAAAGCACTTTGCCAAGTCAAAAAATGCTAACTGTTAATAAAGGTTTTCCCTAATGAGAACAGCTACAAAAGATGAACTCTTGGATGCTACTGTAACTTCTGCATATATTATCTAAAGTTTTGTCCCATGACAACAATATTTTTATTTGAAGCACAATTTTTGCAATATTGATGAAAAAAAATTGTGGTTATATTTGTCAAAGACATGTTCAGAAACAGCAAGAGATTAAACGTATCATTCATAGCGGAGAATGGCAAACCCTGATGTATTGTCAAATTATACATACACACACACACCCCCTTATTTTTGCTATTTAACATAAGTTTCATACTTTGCTAAGCTTCCAAGCTTCAGCTCTTTCAAATGGTCTGCTGTACCTGCACATGCGACCTGTCATGCTGGTGTTATCTTAAACTCGTATGTGTTATCTTAAAATCTAAGCACACAAACAGATTTGAGTCTTTTATGTATAGGCAGGTAGAAAGAATGAATTCTGAAAGAGCCTCAAGCCTTCTGAAACACTGTGGATTTTAAAGTTTGCATAGTTTAATCCTGACAGGAGAAACCTTTTGTTCACCTGTTTGAGACACTTGTTTCCCGGCTGGACTTAATAATATAAACCTGAGTATAATCATATGAACATGTTCGTTTATTAGTATGTGTACAACAATTAATGTGTGTTAACATAATTGATTTGGATCCCTTCCTACATACATTTTAGACATGAATTTCATTGTAGAGCTTTCCAGAGTTGTTGTTGTTGTTGTTGTTATTATTATTATTATTATTATTATTATTATTATTATTATTATTATTATTATTATCATTATCATTATCATTATCATTATTATCATTATTATCATTATCATTATTATCATTATTATTATTATCATTAAATTATCAGATGTTCATCAGTATTTCTCAAGTGCTTAAGCTAGTGGTTAGTAGAGAAGCTTGAAAGCATGTCTTGATATGCTTAATACCTGCTGTAAAAAGCACGAAACCTCGACCAGTAAGAAAAGTATATTACTCTGCTTTGCTCAGAGGGAAGAGGCATGCCATCGTCTTCCCTGCTTAAAACTGTGCTGATGGCAGGAAGAGGGTGCAATCAGCCAGGCCTGCCCAGTGAAGCAATGCAGCCTGGCTGCTGAGGGAGAAGCTGCCCATTTCCACAATCCAGGAGGCAGAATACCTCATGCTGTCTCTAGAGCTTCCAGCAAGGAGAGGTCCAGGTGTTGAACAGGAAAAAAAAGGGGTCTGCTGCTTTCTGATGTCACAGACCTTCAGCTCCAAAAGGTCTCTCTCTAATACCCCTGGGGTAGGTGGTAGTATGTGTTCATTAATTTGAGCCATAAATGGCAATTTCATATGTCAGGAAAATGTCCAGAAGATATGGTACAGCAAGGGGTTATGTCCATTTCTGTGCTCTGACTATTGCTCTTCTAGGCAGGTAGGGAGAGTCAGAGCAGCAGCAGGAGGAATAAACCTTTATCACTACACCAATTTGTCAAGCTGTTCCTGAAGGAAAGATCACTGAATTTTTTTGGAAAGGGGACAGGGTTCAGGGCTGGGGACAGGAAGGGACATCTAGGAATAGATGGTAAATGAAAAATGTGCAGGAGACTTGTTAAAATGTCAAAGGGGTCCTTAGAAGAATAAACTCAAGATTACCAAATTTTCCTAAGCCCAGGGGGTTTTCAGTCTGTTTTCTTGGGTTGCAAGTTTACCTTGTGAAAACATGATTATTATATATTTATAAGACAAATTCAGGGTAAGTAATAAACAGTCCAAATTATTTTGTAGTTACTCTAAAATTACATATTGTGAAATAGGGTGCCAATGTATAAAGCAAGAACAGTAGTGCTGAAACAAGGTTTTGAATGATAATTGCATTCATATTATTATTACTATTAGCTCTTAGTTGTTGGGTTTTTTTTAATATAGGAAATCGTGTAGCTGTTGTGGATTTTAAGATGGATAGTATCAAGCTTATTGTGATAAAAGAAAAATAAACCCTTTTTATTTTTAATGCTACATTAATTGAATCAAAATGCACTTTGGTAAGATAAAGATATACACACAGCCCTGTTTGGAAAACCTGAAAATGCATCACAGTATCACTAAGGTTGGAAGAGACCTCGAGGATCATGAAGTCCAACCTGTCACCACAGACCTCATGTCTAGACCATGGCACCAAGTGCCACGTCCAATCTCCCCTTGAACACCTCCAGGGATGGTGACTCCACCACCTCCCTGGGCAGCACATCCCAATGGCCAATCTCTCTTGCTGGGAAGAACTTCTTCCTCACATCCAGCCTAAACCTCCCCTGGCACAGCTTGAGACTGTGTCCCCTTGTTCTGGTGCTGGTTGCCTGGGAGAAGAGACCAACCCCTTCCTCGCTACAACCACCCTTCAGGTAGTTGTAGAGGGCAATGAGGTCACCCCTGAGCCACCTCTTCTCCAGGCTAAACAATCCCAGCTCCCTCAGCCTCTCCTCACAGGGCTGTGCTCAAGGCCTCTCTCCAGCCTTGTTGCCCTTCTCTGGACACCTTCAAGTGTCTCAATGTCCTTCTTAAACTGAGGGGCCCAGAACTGGACACAGTACTCAAGGTGTGGCCTAACCAATGCAGAGTACAGGGGCACAATGACTTCCCTGCTCCTGCTGGCCACATTATTCCTAATGCAGGCCAGGATGCCATTGGCCTTCTTGGCCACCTGGGCACACTGCTGGCTCATGTTTAGGCGGCTGTCAATCAGCACCACCAGGTCCCTCTCTGTATGGGAGCTTTCCAGCCACTCTGACCCCAGCCTGTAGCTCTGCATTGGGTTGCCATGGCCAAAGTGCAGCACCTGGCACTTGGACTTGTTAAATGCCATCCCAAATTCATGTATGTTAGCGTCCATAGAATATATCTTTTTTCTGTGATAGGAGCTCAAAAGGACAGGTCTACCTTCGGTCTTGTATTTTGACTGTGTAGTTTAACTTTTCACATCCTGGTATCACCACTGATACTGGTTCATTCTCTGAGGGTAACAACAGAATTAGAAATAATGAAGGGGGAAAAAAAAAGAGATGTGAAAGAAATAACTTCTGTCTTGTAGCTGGGAAAAAGTAACATTAAATATTAATTATGCTAATTTCTGCTAGGACAGCAAATTGTGAAAAAACAAGTGTGACAGTACTGGGACAGGCATTAGAGCTTTAGAATATGATGGCCAAAAGTAAATTTGTGTTTCAATAAGAAAACTAAAAAATCATGTATCTGGGAAACATGCATGCAGCTTATCTTTAGAGGGCAATGGCCTTGGACCTTGGAATCCCCATCAAAGAAGAGCCTGGGTCACAGAAGCAACTGAGAACACAAGTCCCAGTGAGGTGCTGTGGCAGAAGAGTTTATCCAATGGCAAAAAACTGTGGAAATTATAGCAGAAGTGGATAGATGCCACATACCCCTACATTTGGCATTCCTGGGGAGTCAGTCCTATTTCTGATATTCAAACTTTTAAAAGTCTCCTTTAATTAGAATGGAGTCATGAGAAGAGAGAAATGAAAATGATTAAGTGACTGGAAATTGATCTGTAAAATGAAAACCTACCAAACAGGAGATTAAGAAGTGATTTGAACATATTATGTACATTTTCAAACCAGAAATAGTCATTTCCACTTGTGCAAGATGAGTTTTAAAGACATCTGATGAAACACGGGAGCGAGTACATTCTGACATGGAAGTGTTGACTTCTTTTCTATAGCTGTACATAATTCTGCAGGCATGGAGCACTAAAATTAAAATCCTATATTTGAACGGGATGCAAAAATGATGTGCTGGACTTGCTTCAAACAAAAATTCAACAGTTATTCACATTCAGCTCTTTGGGTTTCCTGCAATCATTTAAAGGCAAACCCCAAAATGAATTTTTTCAGTCTGTCTTGGTATCCCATTATCCTTCTTTACTTTATCAGTGTAGTTTTCTTCCTGCCTACTACATGTTTGCTTTTAAGAAGGTCTGCTCTTGTGACTTATACAGGCACACAGATTTAAAATATGAAGAAACCTAGCTCCATATTAAGACAATTTCACATCTCGGAAATCATGTGTAACAACCCATGTAGATTATACCTTAGTGTCGGTGAGGAAAAGCAAGGCTTTGCAGAGGTCAGGAAGCCCTGTCACACCCTGGAATTGACTCTGTTTGCCCTATACGCAGCTGAATGGCATTTGGAATAGGAGATCACATTAAGGATTTAAATCATTGGATTAACAGGACTTCACTTGGTACTGCAGAAGTATCAATTGTCAGGGAAAGCAGCAGAGAAAACATAAAGTGTTGACATGTTTATTATGGGTTGTCTTTCATCCATCATTGTTTAGCTTTGTGGTTTTTTGCTATTTCTTAGGTTTTGGCGGGTCCTTCAGTTCAGTATCTGCCATTGTTTCAAAAAATATGACATGACAAGACCTCATAATTATTCTGTCACAATGATTTGGTGTATTTCAACATAGGAATCCTCTGTAAATAAAGTGAAGAGATATGAAAAATAATTTTAGCTCTGCAGTCTGGTTTAAGGCCTTTGATTTTACTTTGATTTGGAAATGTCATGGTTCACTGCAAGCTCACCAGAGTGAGTTTAATGGATTAGAATATATTATTAAAATGAGATTGCTAGAGAAGTGTATTCCACAGATGTAGAATACTGAGAAGGGAGATTAAACAAAACAACTGGCAAAAGGCCTCTGCTGCATTAAAAGACAGTATACACTACTTTATCTTTCTCGCCTTACCAGATAAACGGCAGGAATAGCACTATAGATTCCCTATAGCAAACAAGTTTTCCCTGGTTTTAGCTTTTCATCATTTATGTTGATACACAAAAAAATACTTCTTAAAGATATACACTGAAACCAATTAATGTTTCATAGGGCACTAAGGACACAAAATGTGCAATATGTGCTTTTGAGAATGTTTATGTTCTTGTTGAGATATTTTTTTTTCTGAGACATGATTTCCTTCAAGAATTTATTTGATTCCAGAAGATCTCTTTTCATGAACAACCCCTTATCTTCTTCCCTGTCCCAGTGTATTTTTTGCAACCTCTTACCAAGACGAAACAAAATCTTCTGTCAGCTCGTTCATAATCTATGAAAATACTCTAAAACTTTATATGGACAGATCTTTGATTTCTCTTAACAGTATCTGTTATGTATGTGTAACAGTTACACATAACATCACTATGTATTTGTAACATCAGAACGGCTCTTTCCCTACAACTAGTGCAGACGGCACATCAATTCCAGGGCTGATGACAGCTCTCAACTTCCAGTTGCTGCCTCTTCCAGCTCTCACCACATGCATTGTTGTGGCTGTTTCAAGGCCACTGAAAGCCATGCAGCATATTTAGAGCCCCTGCTGAGCAGAATCCAGTGGCAAGCACTTCTGGTTTGGCTTTGATCCTAATTTTCCATCTCACGAGTGGGTTTCAGTAGCAACCCCAGCCACGAACTGTTAACAGCAGGTGTCACTGTCGGCAGCGTGGTCCTTTGCCGGCTGATCCCAACAACAGGTTTGGAGGCGACTACAGGGAGGCGACTACAGACACTCACAACACTGTTCAGAGAACGGGGATGTGGGATGTGCCAGAGAAGGGAACAGCATGGTTGATGGAAGTAGGACAGCACACATCCCAGAGTGCAGCACGGAGACACACCAGCTGCGTGGAGTAATCCAGGTCTATTAGCATTAGTTCTGATGCAGCCCTTGCCATGCCAGAGAATGGAGGCAGGATGAGGAAGGCAACGAAAAGAGCAGGAGCCAGCATCTACCACAGAAGAAGGTGACACTACTTTCTTGCCCCTCCCCACATCACTGACATAGCAAGCTTACTCTTGGTTTTAGCATACAGGCTGAAACTAGGTGGAAGCTGTAGAACAACCAACCTTTGTTCTGCTACATTTTGAAGGTACACTCCATTTTTATATCCTCAGGTTGAAAGGTCTAATTCTGCAATCTGAAAAAAGGTCAAACTAATTGTTTCTGAGATCCTTGAGTGGAAAGTAGGCTGCTGCATAAGTGTATCATACTTCCTTCACATTTGTTATGTTCTGAAAACAAGGTGGCAATGGTTAAGTAATCAAAAGTGTTTCTGAGCTTGTGTCTGAAAACACTTTCCTTCTTTACATAAAAAGAGAACTTTCATTTGTCCCTGTTGCTGAAGATGGCATATCGAGTTGTACAAACATGCAATAATGCTTTCATAGAAGAATCAAGGTCTCTTGTGAGATAACTCTGAAGGCTGCAGAGACTGAGGAGGCTTATCTCTTGTTCTAATTGTCTAGTGAGAATAAAGAGAAAGCAGCACTGAATCTAAACACCTGGCTACTCACTTGTGAAGGCACCTCTGGCCAGTTTGCAGCACAGTAGTTTCCTCTGTTATGTTTGAACCGTGCATCCCACTTTTATGTGCATTAAACATGTGGAGAAATGAGTCAACGGGAATCTCATAAACTTCGACAAAGAGAAATACAATGTCCCACGCCCGGGGAGGGATTATCTCATGTACCAGTACACCATCCAGGCCAACTGGATGGAAAGCAGCTTTGCAGAAAAAGACCTAGGAGTCCTGGTGGACAAAAGGTTGATCATGAGTCACCTAAGCAACCTTGCAGCAAAGGCAGCCAGCATCATCCTGGATTGGTAGTGTTGGTGGGCGATTCTTGGTGATCTGAGGTGATCCTTACCCTCTGCTCAGCACTGGTGAGGCCACTGAATCCACTTCTGGGCTTATCCATATAAAAGACATGGACATGACATAATGGGGAGAGAACAACAGAGTGCCACAAGGATGATTAAGTGACCTCCTATGAAAAGAAAGGCTGAGAGTGCTGGGACTGTTCAGCCTGGGTAAGAGAAGGCTCAGATCTTAATTGCATGTAAATACCTGAAGGAAGGGTGTAAAGGAGATGGAGCCAAGCTCTTCAGAGGTGTCCAGTGACACAATCAGAGGTAATAGGCACAAAATGAAAAAAGAAGGTTCCCTCTGAGTATCAGGAAATATTTCTTTCCTGTGAGGGTGACCCAGCACAGGAGCAGGATTCTCAGTGAGGTTGTGGAATCTCCATCTTTGGAGATATTAACAAACTGTCTGGACACAGTCTTGGGAAACTGTCTCAAGGTGGCTCTGCTTAACCAGGAGTGGTTGAATGAGATGACCTCCAGAGGTCCAGTCTCAACCACCCTGTGATTCGTTTGGTATAAACACCGATGGTATATCCTTTGGCCTCACCATTTACATGTTTATGGAACAGCTGATTATGAGCAACAGCTCTGACATTTCATAGTCTAAGGATTATGTTTTAATACTTAAATTTTGCAGACTCTGCCTAGCTTCAAACAATTTTCTTCGGATTATTGTTTAGTGTAATCTTTTTATGCTGTGGAGGTTGGTTCTTTAGGAATACATTTCCTTTATGAACACACACGTACCACTAACTACAATTTATGCTTTTGTTCTGTTTCACCAGCAAAAAATTGAAGAAGAGGGTTGCTGAAATATTGGAACAGTTCATAGAAGTGGATAGAAACATTTCATAACATATGCTTGACCATATGGAATTGATAACTTTTATATATGCTTTACCTGGGGAGATACTGAATAAAAGGATTTTTTTCTATGAATTTTAATTTTTTCCTTGTGTCAAGAAAGCTTACTCCAACTATTTCTGAGACCACATATTGGAATAATAAAAATGACACACTGCAGTTCAACAGACCCAACTCAGGAGCTAAAAGCATTTTATGTTCTAATCCCTATTCTATTTCACTTACATATTTTTTACTCCATCAAGTCACTTAACACTTTTTTTATGTCCACTGCAAAGTGGACATTAATATCGTGCTGTGTTCTTCAAATTTCTCTTCAGCCCTCTGGAATTTGGATAATCAGACTATAATGAAAATTGCCCTGTGATAACTGACACAATTCAGCAACATCTCTAGCAGTCTAGAAACACTGAATCTTGGTATTGATGCATTAGCTTCATTTTTGCTATAAATTTGCATAGAGTTAGATTTTCGCAGCATGGTTTTTAGACTCAGTTAGTAATAAGATAGGATTGAGGTTCCTTTGTTTGTTGCCCAGGACAAACATCAAAGTACTTTGCATTCATGCAAATAAACTGTACTTTTTTGAGGTGAAAGAAGAGGTAAAAAGTAGGTAAAAGAGAAAATAACCCCTTTTATATATATATATATATATATATATACAGAGAGAGAGAGAGAGAGAGAGAGAGAGAGAGAGAGAGAGTGTCATTTGGCAGGTTCGTACTTGCTTAGTGTTTCAAATAAGACTTTTCATCTGTTAGAGGAAAGGTTCCCTAAGCCTCTCCATCAGTCATGGGCTCTTTTTTTTTGTTCTTTTTTTTTTTGACCAGTCTATTTCATTTACTGAACTGGGTTTCTGAAAGTACATAGATGATACAGAGAAGAAATCGACTTCAGGATAGCATTGCTAACACATGCGTTTGTGAATTTTATCTGTTGCCTTGCCACCTTTACAGTATCACAGTATAACTAAGGTTGGAAGACACCTCGAGGATCATCAAGTCCAACCTGTCTCCACAGACCTCATGACTAGACCATGGCACCAAGTGCCATGTCCAATCTCCTCTTGAACACCTCCAGGGATGGTGACTCCACCACCTCCCTGGGCAGCACATTCCAATGACAAACGACTCACTCGGTGAAGAACTTTCTCCTCACTTCGAGTCTAAACCTCCCCTGGCACAGCTTGAGACTGTGTCCCCTTGTTCTGGTGCTGGTTGCCTGGGAGAAGAGACCAACCCCTTCCTCGCTACAACCACCCTTCAGGTAGTTGTAGAGGGCAATGAGGTCACCCCTGAGCCTTCTCTTCTCCAGGCTAAACAATCCCAGCTCCCTCAGCCTCTCCTCACAGGGCTGTGCTCAAGGCCTCTCCCCAGCCTTGTTGCCCTTCTCTGGACACATTCAAGTGTCTCGATGTCCTTCTTAAACTGAGGGGCCCAGAACTGGACACAGTACTCAAGGTTTAGAGACAACACAGTAGACTGCTTTCTTCTGACTGTGATGAGAGCACTTAATCCTTGCATCAGTAGAGAAGGACTATTAAAAGTGTTAGCTGTGTAAACCTGTGCACTTGTTTACCACTTGATAGAGTATCTTAAATGCTTGAAGAAATTGCTCATCATTCTCCACCAAAGGAGCTGTTATTGAGAAACTCCTTCATTCTTCCCTCCCTGCAGATGAGCATAAACCCTGTGTTGCTGTCCTACTTCTGTCTTACAGATGGCCAAAAGAGAAGACTGGTCTCTTGGGAACTTTCTTGGCTGAGCCCACATGGTTTTGTGGTTCTCCAAAGTCCTCAGACAGCAGTGAATAGACAGCACGATTCCACAGATATGATGAAATGTAAGACAGTTAGATTTGTGTGTGCGAGTATTAGAGATACTAAAAAAAAAAATCAACACCAAGACAACATACCAAGACTGCATGAAACACACAGCACAGAAGAAACAGTCTAGGAAGTTCCTGGAGTGTGTGGAAGGTAACCTCCTGACTCAGCTGGTGAGTCTACCAGCATCAGTGCCTTGCTTGACCTGCTGTTTACAGAGAAAGACTGGTGAGAGATGTGGTGGTCAAGCTATCTTGGGCTTAGTGACCAAGATTATGGAGTGGTTTGTCTTGAGTGTGTTCACCCAGTACATGCAGGGCAACAAAGGGATGAGGCCCAGCCAACAAGGGCTCATGAAAGGAAGTTCCTGCTTGACCAACCAGATCTCATTCTATGACTAGGTGACCTGCCTAGTGGATGAGGAAAAGGCTGCGGATGTTGTCTACCTGGACTTTAGAAAACCCTTTGACACTATCTCCCACAGCATTCTCTTAGAGAATCTGGTAGCTCATGGCTTAGAAAAATGTACTCTGAACCCAGAGAGTGGTGGTGAATGGAGTTAAATCCAGTTGGTGGCTGGTCACAAGCAGTGCTTCCCAGGGCTCAGTTTTGAGGCCAGGCTTGTTTAATATTTTTATCAATAATCTTGATGAGGTGATTGAGTGCACTCTCAGTTACTGTTTGCAGATGATGCTAAGCTGGGAAGGAGTGTTGATCTGCATGAGGGTAGGAAGGCTCTGCAGAGGGATCCAGACAGGATGAGGTCAGTTGTATGAAGTTTAACAAGGCCAAGCACTGGGTCCTGCACTTGGGTCACAACAACCCCATGAAACATTACAGGCTTAGGGGAGAGTGACTGGAAAGCTGCCTGGTGGGAAAGGACTCTGGAAGTGCAGGTTGATAGCTGGCTCAACATGAGCCAGCACTGTATCCAGATAGCCAAGAAGGCCAACAGCATCCTGACCTCTATCAGGAATAGTGTGGCCAGCAGAAATAGAGAAATGATTGTGCCCCTGTAGTCAGTACTGATGAGGTTGCACCTGAACTGCGTTCAGTTTAGGGCCCCTCATTACAAGAAAGACATAGAGTTGCCAGAGCATGTCCAGAGGACAACAGATCTGGTGAAGGGTTTCAAGCACAAGTCATATGAAGAGCAGCTGAGGGAACTGGGATTGTTTACTCTGGTGAAGAGGAGGATGAAGGGAGACCTTATTATGCTCTACAACTACCCAAAAGAAGGTTGTAGTGAAGTATGCATCAATCTTTCCTACATAATTAACAATATGTCCTCAAATTACACCATGGGGCATTTAGATCAGATAGTAGAAAAAATTCTTTACTGAAAGAGTGATCAGGCACTGGAACAGGGGGGTGGTGCAGCCACTGTCCCTGGAGGTGTTTAAAAAATGCGTAGACATAGCATTTTGGGACATGGTGTAGTGGGCATGACAGTGTTGGGTTGACAGTTGGACTTGATGATCTTAGAGATCTTTTCTGACCTTAATGATTCTATGATTTGAAGACATTCTTTGGAAATATGCCTCAAAGGCTAATTTGGACCCCACAGTTCTAGAAGTTTTGAAACAACCCAAATTCTCCGTATTTTTTTCCTTTGTCCACAGAAATATCATTAGTATGAATCTGAGTTACCAGAACTGAATGCTAAATTAATTTGGTGGCTGGTTTGGGGTGAGTTTGAGAATATTTTACTATGAAAATGTTACTCACATTTCCATAGCTAGGTTTGAGGCTTAGCTTTTACCACATCATCTCCATTATACCTATACTAAACTTTAACCAGATTAGCAATTGGTTAAAATTGTTCTGGGCAGTTATTTTCAGATTTGTAGGACTACAATTATGTCTGCAAGGATTTAAAATGTATAATTGCTCACTACTTTCTCCTATGTGTGCCTGGAAGCAAAAACAAGGCTAAAATTCTGAAAACAGTGTGTATTAATTTGGAGCAGAACCTGGTATGGCCTTTTCCACTGATCCCTGTTCAGCAGCAAGCTGCCCAGCTGAATAAAAATGGAAAGAGAAAGCTGCAGTAATGAGAAAAGCTGAATGAGCACAAAAATTATCTGGCTCCATCACTTCTGCACAGTTTCATCACAAGTTCAACCAGCAAATGTTATTCAAAGAGCTTTTACTCTCAGATGTATACATGCATCAGAAGCTTACAACAGTAACAGTAGCACTCCTCCTCCTCTCCACCCTCATGCATATACACTGTTTTTTTCTTTGCAGGACTTTAAAATGAGAAATCTTGCTGCATATTTTTGGTGGGATTCTGGTTGGGTGTTTTGGAAAGCATAGCTGTCAGACACAATTCACTGTTGTTATATAAACAAATATTTATAGTGCTGAAAATACTATTGACTAGAGTTCTACAGCAGCAGTATGTGCGGGAAGTCAGACTTGTCCATATTTGTTGGTGTAAGCATCTAAAAAAACCCAACATAACCAACACATATTTTCAAACATTTTTGTCAAATGTTTTTAGAAATCCATTCTGTCACCATACTTTATGATTCATTCTGCACTCAAATTCTATTTGAAAGCAGTGGAGGCTGAACTATGTAGACTTTCAGCTGTGGCTCTTGATTCAGAGCCATTTGTGGGTAGTACAAGTTGGAGTTGTAACAGCTGTAAATTTCTTCTGGGATACCACTCTAGAGGATAATCAAGTTAGAATAGAATAGAATAGAATAGAATAGAATAGAATAGAATAGAATAGAATAGACCAGACCCCAGGTTGGAAGAGACCTTCAAGATCATCGTGTCCAACCTATCCTCCAACACCACCTAATCAACTAAACCATGGCACCAAGCACCCCATCAAGTCTCCTGAACACCTCCAGTGATGGTGACTCCACCACCTCCCCAGGCAGCCCATTCCAATAGGCAATCACTCTCTCTGTGTAGAACTTCTTCCTAACCTCCAGCCTAAACCTCCCCTGGCACAGCTTGAGACTGTGTCCTCTTGTTCTGGTGCTGGTTGCAGTTAAGGCAGTTAAGGGAATAGGGTTATGGAAGAGGGTACAAACGTGGTTTTTTTTAATCACAGTATCAGGAAGAGATTTGCTGCAGGGAGAAAAAAAAAAAAAAGCAGAGTACATCAAGAGATTAACTACTGAAGAAGGGCATTCTTGTTATGTGATGGGCACCACCACGTGCCTTTGCTGACCCCCATTCTGGATCCAGCCACTTTCACGCTTGTGTTCTGAATCTTAGCATAGATATTTTTCCTTCTAGCTGATAATAGTAAGTAGAAAGAACACAAAATAGTTACGATTATAATTTCACAGTACCACAGTATCACCAAGGTTGGAAGACACCTTGAGGATCATCGAGTCCAACCCATCACCACAGACCTCATAACTAGACCATGGCACCAAGTGCCACGTCCAATCCCCTCTTGAACACCTCCAGGGATGGTGACTCCACCACCTCCCTGGGCAGCCCTTTCCAATGACAAATGACTCTCTCCATGAACTTTCTCCTCACTTCGAGTCTAAACCTCCCTTGGCGCACCTTGAGACTGTGTCCCCTTGGTCTGGTGCTGGTTGCTAGAGAGAAGAGACCAACCCCTTCCTGGCTACAACCACCTTTCAGGTAGTTGTAGAGGGCAATGAGGTCTCCCCTGAGCCTCCTCTTTTCCAGGCTAAACAATCCCAGCTCCCTCAGCCACTCTTCACAGGGCTTGTGCTCAAGGCCTCTCACCAGCCTTCTTGCCCTTCTCTCAGTCCTTTATCTATCTACTACTTAGAATATGAACTCCAGATCAGTCAAATACGTATATGCAACACAGAAGAGAGGACCAATTGGCTCCTTTTCATCGAGCATATCTTGTTATTGATCACAATTTCTGATAAATCCTTAAGTCATGCCACAGCGACATTGTTCTGTGCTTTTGGACAACTCCTTCATATGCACCCTTCTGTGCTTTCAGTAAAGCATGCTTACATCTTCTGAGCTGTGCTGTCTTACGCAATTAACCAAACAATCTGTGGTATGCTGTCAGCTGACAATGTCAGCACAACATGCTAGGCAGGTTATCAGTTGAGATGTAAGAAGTATACTTGAAAAACTACTTTAATTAGAATTTATACCATACTTTAGGCTAAAAGGAACTACTATAAACATCTGTTCTGCCTTCCTGTATTAGACATGTGAAAAAAATATAGGATAGTAGAAAAAATTATTTTCTGCCAATCCAAATGATGAAAAAGCAAAAAACAAGAGGATAATTTGATTATAGTTTGCATAACAATAGCAATCTTTCAAGAAAGCTTAATGTTCTCACTGGCAGTGTTAAAAGCCTGGCATTTATTTACACAAATATTGCCTGCTTTTTGCCAATCTGATTTCAAATACTGTCATTTCTAAGCAGTCCTAAACTGGCACTCTGAACTGTAGACTCGAGCTATAGGCACAAACACAATGAAATACTCAATGGAAAATGAAGGAAGGAAGAGGACAGCCTAACACCACACAACAGATTACAGAATAGAATAGAATAGAATAGAATAGAATAGAATAGAATAGAATAGAATAGAATAGAATAGAATAGAATAGAATTAACCAGGTTGGAAGAGACCTTCGAGATCATCGTGTCCAACCTATCATCCAACACTACCCAATCAACTAAACCATACAACCAAGCATCCTGTGCAGTGTAAGCACATCTGTATATACACAAACAAGCATATGCATAGAAATTTGAAGAGTATGTAACAATTTTAGTATATTTGTCTAAAAAAAAAACCCACCCCAAACACCACCAACCAAAAAACCAACCAAACAACAAAAAGGGAACTGCAATTTCCATTTATATAAACTGAAGATACTGTTTTCTGATGAGAAATTTTACCTTGGTAAAGACGGTTATAATATCAGATCCACATCCATGTAGATCTCATCTCACCAATAATCAAAGATGTGGTTCTGACTGTCTTGGGACTAACATAGAATAGGGCTTGGGTATTACCTCAGGTGCCATGATGAACTTCAAGGGAAGTACTGACATAAATGAGATTTAAGGTTTGTCTTTGTATTACAACTATCTAATCTCATGCTTTCGTCTGGTGGATTATTTGGGAAGTAGGAGTATACCAGTGCTACTGTATAACAGGTCTGATTTTCAGGGAAAAAAAGCTATAGTGTTATAAAAGGTCCTTGCTAATACCAAGATAAGTAACTGTCAGCTAGTTTCAAAAAGAAAAGTATATCCTCTATAGCCTTTATCAATTTACATTACAAAATGTTTTATTGATAATGCAAAGTTAACTTTGAAAGGGAAAAGGAAATCCAGCTTATCCTGTCCCACAACTGCCAGAGGTATGTCCTCACTGTAGGATGTCACCTATAAACAAGTTTATTAAGTTGAATAGACTGTTTAAAAGAACACAAAAGTAAATGGACAGCAAAAACACTTTTTTTTTGCACTGATGGAAAACAAGATGGGACTTTATAAACCAACCAGTTATTGTAACTTCATGTTCTCAATGAAAATAGTCTGTCACTTCAACAGGCTTCCCCTGAGTGTCTGAACTCTTGAGGATACCCAGAAGTCAGGACAGCTCAGCTATTCTCCATTGCTAACTGCACTGTTAACACCGTTGACTTACTTTTCGTATGTAGTTTCACAACAGATGTGAAAATAAAATCTTCAAGCTAGTCTGGAGCTCAATATTTTGGGGTTTTAGGGATGTATAGGAGCCATTTGCAGAGATTGTATTGCAAAATAAAATAAACAAAATAAAGGTCCTAGCTCTTCCAATTTGGCAATTAACTAAATTAATCATACCTTGCTGGTAGTTTTTTCTGTTTAGGGCCAGACACAACAATGGCACTGTAAATTAGTTACTGCAATGCCTGTCAGATATGTGTCCTCTGAAGTGGAATACAAAAAACTTGTTATGCACTGAACAAGTCCAGGACTTAATAAGTGTAAATTGTCTCAGAAAACATAATTTGTAACATAACACTAAAGATAGCTATAATGGAGTAAACAAACAGACTTTAAAAACCCAAAAACAAACAAACAAACAAACCAACCCCAAAACCACCACAAACCAACAACCAAAAAACCAAAACAGGACAGCTCTGGGTCCCAGAATTAAGTCTTGCAGGAAAATTCTGTTAAACCAGTAACTTTAAGTGAAAATAAATGAAACATTCTTGGAAACAGGGATTAAAAGAAAGGTTACTCAGGAGTCTTAGCTGCTAAATCAGTCATATTCCCCCACAGGTGCTCTACTTCTGGTGCCAAATCTTGGGAATAAGATATACATGCAAATTAATGGAGCTCATTGAATTACCTTCTATCAGTTGAACCATGGTAACCAGCCTGCTCCTCTCTTACAGCAAACGTGAGATAAAGCAGAGTAATTCACACCTGGTTTCTATACTTGCAAATGCAATTTAGCTGCCTGCTTTTTAGGCCAGAACAATTCTGGAGGCAAGTGGTGCACATGTATTCTCCACTGGTCATTCTCTTAAAAAGGAGAACCAAAACATTAGGTACTTCTAGGGTTAAAGAAAGGTTTTGTTTTTCATTTAAATTTTGAAATTAGGTATTTTAAACGTGTTTTTTTTAAGAACCCTTGAGCCTTACTACAGCTTTGAGAATGTTCACAAGGTTGTGAAGCAACGATAGAAGGCCTTGAATGAAAGGGAAAAGAAACTCGACACCACCGCGACATGTAGGCAGCGCCAAACCCGCCTTTTCCTGGGGCACGTTCCCCATGCCCCAAAATGCCCAGGACGCCAGCAGCCTGCTCCACCTGATGCGGGGCCAGCAACAGGTTCTCAGACAAAAGGCGGCGGCACCGGTCTGTCGGTGGGCCGGGGTGCCGCTTCCTTCGCCGGGCCGCAGCCCCTTCGCGCCGCTTCCCCCGCAGGGTGGTGGTGGCAGTAGGTCTGTGCGCCTGCAGCTGCCCAAAAAAGCTTTGGGGATGTAGCCGCAGTGCTTCAACGCCCGGGACCTGAGGTCGCAGGGGCATCGGTGGCTTGGCACGCGAGGCCGCTGTCCCCCCTTCAGGTGGTTGTCTCCTGCTCCTACACTGCCCCAGCCCCGGCGTGCCACGGCCTGAGCTGCTGGGGAAAACGGGCAGTTCCCCGTTGCCGCCTCTTTTCCCCCCCACCCTCTCCTGTTCCTGCCTTCGGCACTCCCCCACGGGACTTATTTTGTCCCGGACCTACGGCTGGGGCCTGCCCAGCCCGGCGGCGGGCAGCGCCGGCAGGGTTAACCCTGAGGAATGCAGCGGGAGGAATGTGCATGCAGATGAGATGGATGCTAATCTCATGCTAATGAGCGGCGGCCGCCCGGGGCTCAGCCGGGCTCCCCACGCCCAGACGGCAGCTGGGCTCCGCCGACAACCCTGACCCGGGCTGCCGCGGCGCGGGCAAGGTGGCAATCCAGGCATGGTGGACTGAGACCCGGCCGCAGAAAAGGGCTTTCCTGGGCTTTCGCGAGCGGCCTACTGTGTGCCCCCCAGCCTCTGCTCCCGGCCCCCTTCCCGTCCCCCTGGCTCGGGTGGGAGCTTTTCCCGCTTCCCATCTTTCTGTCCCTATGGAGCAGATAGCCCCGCCGCCCGACCATGCCTAGGAAAGCAGGGAATGGGCAGCTCCCCTTACCCGATGGCTGGGAGGAGGCGAGGGATTACGACGGCAAAGTCTTCTACATCGACCACAACACCAAGCAGACCAGCTGGATCGACCCCCGGGACAGGTGGGTACACTGGCAAGAAGGTGGCGAGGCCCAGGGCGGGAGGTGGGTTCGGAGCGGCGCTGCTGGGGCCCTCGCTGCTGGGGCAGCTCCGCCGTGAAGGGACGGGACACTAGGCGACAGCGGGGTGGTGCGCCCGAGGGTGCCCCTGTCGGGACGGAGGAGCCGGAGAAAGGCGGGAGAAGCCCTGGTTTGCAGTGGGGCGCGTCCTACCCTCCTTCCCCTCGGCTGTTGTTAAGCTTGGTGAGTAAATTGATGTTGGGGGGCGGGGAGGGAGTGGGATCTGGGGGGAACCTGCAGAATTCTTCTCAGAGGCGACGGGGGTCGCTGGTGTTGGGGGAGTTCCCGACAGGTACTGAAGTTTGCCAGTCCCTCTGAAGCGTGAGACACTGGCTCTCCCCCGGACGCCGCGGAGTGGGGCCGCCTCCCTCCCGGCTGGCGGAGCGTCCCAGACGTCTGTCCCTCCCGTGTGCTTCCCCTCCGGTTCTGGGGACCGCCTGGCCCGGCTGTCCGGAGAGGTCTTGGCTGCTGGCAGAGAAAGAGCTGGGACTGTAGGAGGCCTCGTGTGCTCGCTAGGCCTCAGCAAGACCAAATCCTCTCAGCCCGACGCCAGCCCCGGGTGTTTGTTGCCCTTTCCAGGTCTAAACGCTGTAAATCGGCAAACCTTCTTTGAAAGTGCTTCAGGGAGCAAGGTAACCAACAAAGGCTCCTCGCACGGAAGTCATCGGGGCAGGTCTTCGTCTGGGGAGGGATTCTGGCTCTTTGGGTAGGCTTCAATGGCTGTTCTTAATAAGATGGATGTGATAGAGGCCCAAGATACCTATTGTAAAACCTGTACTTTGTCCATGGTGGTCCTGAAAAGTAATTAAACCCCAAAACTGTGCATTTTGGAAACAGCTACTGAAGACAGTGTAGTCTTAGTTACCAAAAACTTTTAAGACATTATAAATTTATGGAACAAGCTGCACTGAATTATAAATGAAGATGCCGGGTCTCTGGAGAAATTAGAAAATGTAGTTGTGCCAGAGCTTGCTGGCTGTGAGTTGCACAGGGAAAGTTTTGACAAGCGTATGCCGTATTGGGCCTGCTTCTCTGCCCTGCTTGCTGTAACTGCAAATTCCTGTAGTGGCAGGAATTCTTTTGTACTTCTAAACGTGTTAAGTACCTTGTAAATGCTAGTGAGGTGGTAAGGCATATGGGACCGCGTTATTTATTATACCAGGCCTTCTCAGGTGATTATTTACATTTTTTTACCATAGGAAAGAAAACCAACCACCACCACCAAAAATCTTCTGCTTTTACTGTCCCTAGAAATAGCGGATTTGAAGTTGCGTTTAGTCGACATCGCAGTGTACTTGCTATAATCCTGCCTCATGAGTATACTGATTTAAAATGTGTTTCACATTCTGTAGTCCTGAAAAGTTCAAGAGTGTTCATATTTGGTAGTGAAATTTTAGTTTTCATTCTCGTTAACGGAGTAGCCAGCTAAATGAGTAACACACGTGTGTTTGCCATCCTATAGGGACAGGGTAAATATTGTTTCATTAATATCTTGTTTACAGATGAAAGAGAACTCAAGCCCCTGAGACTTTGTAATGAGAACTTGAGGAACTACAGACCTTTCTCAGAAAGAGCAGTGTTTGAAATAATTGTTAACCTATGTCAGTCATGCAAAACAAACAGAGGGATTTTGCCCTAGGTGCTTGAGAGGATCTGGTTTAGTATACATGGCTCACCGTGAAGCTGAATTGCCTCCAAAGAAGAGTCTGAAAAGCCCATTTAATGTATCTGTATTTATAATTTTTATTTGTACTGGTGACCTGGTTTGGAAAAGTGAATGAGAAGTGCAGTAAAGTCCTGTAACGAATGTATGTTCGGAAATGATACGAGATGTCATTAGGGCTTGCTCTCAGAAAAAGTGAAAAGTGATCTTCCAAGTCTATCAATGTATCTGGATTCTTGCTGTTTCTTAAATTGTCAAAACAAAGATAATTGTCAAAACAAAGATAACAGAAAGACCAAAAATGCATTTCCTTGATTGATACTTTAGTTGGTTGTGTGTTGTTGTTGTTGTTTTTTAAACTATTTAATGCTAAGGTCATAAAGTTTTCTTAATCTGCTTGTCAAATATTATAGTACCAGGACCCCTGAAATCTTTCATTGCTAAAACAAGTGTAGACTGGGTAAGTTTTTATAGCCAATATTCCTTATAATGTTATTACACTGCATTCCTTGGATGATTACATGGAAGAGTCATGCTTGATGTTTTAAAATATTTTTTTTTCCTTTTTGATTTAGAAGATGCAAAGGCTGAAGACTAGTGATACCAGACATCACGCATATGCCTGTAGGTTCCAGGTGTATTTGAGTATGTTTTGGAATCTTTGTTACTAATTTAAAATATTCATGTCTAGAAATGAGCTGACAGTTGAAAATACAGTATTTCAAAGCTTCTGGGAAAATTCAGTGAGTGATGCTTTTTCTCATGTGCATTTCTAGACTTCTGACAGAACACGTATTTGTTACTGCTTAGGTGGTTAGTATGATAGCTGTGTCTACAGCTGTGGAATAAAACTCCCCTCATCTTCAAGCTTGGGGCTCAGTTTTCAGTTTTGTCCACTTGATTTATCTCAGTAATCCCATTGACATTAGAGAATCTCACTTGTAAGGGCAAGAATGTTGTTGCAGAAGCTATTTGAATTGTACTTTGGGGGTTTTTAAATGTTTTGCACTCTTGAACAGTGATTTTATTTTATTTTTTTAAAATTTTTTTCTCTCCAAACACTTGGAGTACTGTGTTGATTTGCTTTGAAGACTGGTGGCCCAAAAGAGAGGGCACTTTAAAACATAGTGTGATAAAGAAAAGCATAAAGGCGAGAATGAAGGACTTGTAGTATTGATTCCATTTGCTGAATGTGTAAATATGTTACTACTTTGTTTATGACTCCTCCAAGCTTCAGCAAATTGAGAACTCGCTAGTCTTGACAGTTTTCTAAGGGAAATAGGCCAAAATATCAATTGTATCCTACTACTACTTGAGAAAGTTATAAAAAGGCAACTGTGGACTGAAGAGGATGAGCTGGATGAAAAGGTTAGAGGAATTCACAGGTTTTTTCTGAAGTTCCCTTGAAACTCATACAAGCTCCTGAGATACTGAGTTACACTAACGTGTTCATATGGTTCTGTTTTTTCCCCTTATATACAATTAAGAGGAGTGTAGAAAAATTTGAAAAGGAAAGCTGGTTGATGGTAGGCTGAACATGAGCCTGCAGTGTGCCCAGGCAGCCAAGAGGGCCAATGGCATCCTGGCCTGCATCAAGAACAGTGTGGCCAGCAGGAGCAGGGAGGTCATTCTGCCCCTGTACACTGCACTGGTTAGGCCACACCTTGAGTACTGTGTCCAGTTCTGGGCCCCTCAGTTTAGGAAGGAGGTTGACTTGCTGGAACGAGTCCAGAGAAGGGCAACGAAGTTGGTGAGGGGTTTGGAACACAAGCCCTATGAGGAAAGACTGAGGGAACTAGGGTTGCTTAGCCTGGAGAGAAGGAGACTCAGGGGTGACCTTATCACTCTCTATAACTACCTGAAGGGAAGTTGTAGACAGGCGGATGTTGGTCTCTTCTCCCAGGCAGCCAGTACCAGAACAAGAGGACACAGTCTCAGGCTGCGCCAGGGGCGGTTTAGGTTGGATGTGAGGAAGAAGTTCTGTACAGAGAGAGTGATTGCCCATTGGAATGGGCTGCCTGGGGAGGTGGTGGAGTTGCCATCATTGGTGGTTTCCAGGAGGAGACTTGATGGGGTGCTTGGTGCCATGGGTTAGTTGTTTAGGTGCTGTTGGATTGGTTGATGGGTTGGACGTGATGATCTTGAAGGTCTCTTCCAACCTGGTTTATTCTATTCTATTCTGTTTGGTTTTCTGTTATTTTTTTCTTTTCCACATTGTTCATCCCATTTTCTATAGGCCTCATGTTTATTATATTGCTTAATGAAACCAGTAGAGTAGAATACCAAGGAAGAGTGGAATAGGAGATAGGAATCTCAGTACCTTGAAGTCTTCAGCAGCTGGATGTTTGTTTTTTTAAACCAGGAATCTTGGTTTCTACATGGTAAATTGTGCCATGCTTCACTGCTGATTGCTACTGGCTAAAAACAACCTCTTCCCACGGATTTTTTTGTTAATTAGTTTTTATTTTGTATAGCTTGCCTGAAGTGAATTGCACATCACAAATTCTGAAGCTGCGAGTGATCTTTACTTAAATGTGTAGCTACACTTCGTGGTAAGGACTGAGTTGCTATGAAAACAAAGCTATACTTTCTTTCTGCCCCCTTTTCGCTTTGCTTTCCAGTGAGGAGGAAAACCTGTTTAAAATGTACATTTGTAATAGCTCACAGGATACTTCTCCTAGAATGTTCTAGAGTACTTCCTAATTGTATAACCAAGATAGCGCTTGAGAAGCATTGGATGTGCAGAAACAAAGAACTTTGAGTTAAAAGGCTGTTGGTGAGTTTTCTTTGTGGTGATGTGGAAAGGCAATGGAATTTCCATTGCTGCTTTCATTTTTTGTGGAGATGAAAACACAACATCTTTTATCATGGCATCTGTTACTTGTGCAGGGTTTGTCTGAATTAGAACGTTCATTAGGTTTCAGCAGTTAAATGTTGCATGTCTTGGTGTGCTGTAGAAAGGAAGGGCACTTTGTTCCTTACTTTTTCACTGGAACTAGCTGTCTCTTGTCCTGTGAACAGCAGAGGCTGTGAGGAGGGGAGATGCTGAGGTTTCCTGAGCAGGAAGACTTTCATCCTGGTTTTCCTGGACACTACTGTAGCTCAGAGAGGTGTGTCTGTGGTAGAAGGCTTTCAGGCACAGTGGAGACTAAAGTAGGAGATGTTTCAGGCGCTGTGCTTGTAAAAGTTAAAGGTGGCAAGCAGAAAAGGGAATCGCATCAGAGATTGGAAAATACATTTGGATTAATTCATTTCTGCATGCAAGTAAGCTGTGTTTTGACAGATGAGTTGAATAACTTTTACTATACTAAGTGTCTGGTGTCTGAGGCAAGGAGAGTTCTCTGTGAAACTGGTGATTGCAGGTCTTCAGCTAAAATACGAATAACATTCTGAAACGTTAAAACTTGTAGATGAGCAGAGGGGAACAAAATTATTCAAGATACGGAAGTACCATTCAGCTGTCTCTTGAATACTATTGACTTTAATTGCTAGCATTACAATATGAAGGGGATGGATTTTAATTCTAAGTGCAAGTCTCAGTATTGCTGACTTAAGGTACAACTAGAGCAAGTCTTGATAAATCCCTTCTTTAAACTGCGGCTTGCAATGGCAAACCATTACTGAAAGGTTCTCTTTCTTATTCTTTCTCTTGCATCTCACTTGTTTGGTAGTAACTGAGGAGAGAGTGGGGCCTTTACATTTTCAGTGGTGTAGAGCTGTTAAGTGATTGCTTCAACATAGCTTTTGACATTTTAACCTTAAGAAATAGTCACCTGCCTCTTGTGGAAAATGAGTAGAAGATTATATCATGACAATCCAAGGTGCACAATTTGTAATAATCTTCTTGTGATGTAGGACAGTGATTCTTCCTCAAGTATCTTTTTCTGCCTTGTGTCATCCTATGGTATCATTTGCTCTTTTTTTTAACCGGTTCCACATAATGTGTTTCTGACTCCTTGTCTGCTCAGGAATGTGCATATTCCCTGTGAAACCGTCTGGTATCTCATTCTGGTTCCCAGTGACAAGTTGGAAATAGCTTTTACTTAGTTGATGTATATTTATTCAAAATAAAACTTGTGATACAAATATTGAACTCTAAATGAGAGACCAGCTGTGTCTGAACTTCTGACACCATTTATTTATCCAGTGTGAAGTTGGAATTCTAATATTACAGTGCTAATACTATCTGATGCTATCACAGCTATATTAGAATACATAGTGCTTGGAGTTGGTGTGGTTAACTAGTCTGTCATTTCCTTGGTGCTGTGCTGTTGATTCTAGCACTAGTGAAAATGGCTATGGTGACTCTGAGTGTGGTAGTTTCAGGCTATGCCTTTAAAATTTTGTTACAAATTTTGAACAGAAAAGTCGAAAAATATAAATAAATCACTATTGGGTGTAAAAAGGAAAACTAAAGATAATTCTAAACAATTTCATTGGGGAAAATATCTAGTATAAGACTGGCTGTACCAAAGCAATTCTTTCTCTTTTCTGCTTGCTTCACTTGGGATAGATTAACCTGCTTTCGGCTGACCTTGGCTGCATTATTTTGGTTAAGTCTAACCCTTGCTTTCTCTCTGTTCCTTTCTCCCTTTTGGACAGGGGGTGGAAGGGGCAGAGAAACAGCTTCCATGGTCTCTGACCAGGGGGGTTCTGTGTTGTTTATGAGTATCTGTAAAATATTGTAAATACTGTATATTTTGTACATATTCATTGCATTCCACTGTAGATTGTAGCTTTGCTTGTAAATACAGCTTCTGTTTGCTTTCCAACGGAGCTGGTCTGGCAAAGTTAGTGCTGAGGGGAAATCTCAACCCACCACACTGAGATAACACTTTTATTCTTTATTTCTCTGGGAATGATAGGGCTGCAGTGTATCTTTCATCTCAGGACATGTGAAGTTAACAAGTCAGGAAATACTGTGAGGTATTTGCTTATGTGTGCAAAGTATGTACTGCTGGTTGAAGCCAAGAAATGTGACCTGGTATATAAAGCAGGGCAAGTGGTCTAGACTCTGTTTTATCCAGACCTGTGTCTGTAGTCCTTGCCTGTTGGGCCTATTTCACTTAAAATCTGTCTTGATATATATATATATATACACACACTTAAAATCTGAATATATGTATATATTCACTTAAAATCTGTCTTGTGTGTGTGTATATATATATATACACAAGATTGATATTACTGTAGTTGCCATGCACAATGAAAGCCTTAATGAAAAGTTGTACAGATAAATGAAAATAGATCTTTTTTCAAATAAATGGAGCTGAGCTGTTTACTAGAGATGTTTTTCTACTACAATATGGTTAAATGGAGGAATACTTGAGACCTATCTTATATTTTCAGAGAAGGGGAGCTGGCTTCAGTTTGAAGTAATGGCTGGGGAAAAATTTCCATTTTTACAGGTACAGGTCAGTTTGTAGATCAAATAGCACAAATTACAACCTGAGAGATCTGTACACATTTCATTAGGAGTTCCTGTTTGTCTCCAGTTGAATAACTTGTGTTCAACCTTTTGGTTAAAATTCTGTTTTGAACATGTTATCTTGGTTATTAGAACATGATATGAGAATGTCTCTACTTCCACTTACTAATGGTTGTAACACACTAGAGACAAGTGGGTTTTGTTTTGGTTTTCTTGCTACTTCTTTCTTGTTAGCCTGGAAAAATCTTATAGGAATTTTAGATTTCACTATTTTTATATCACAGCAAAAATAGAATACTACTTGTGGAAGTAATGGCAGAATTCAAAAATGGATGAACATACAGTAGTATTTTCAGAAAGGCACAGACAGAAACAGTACTAAGGTTCTACAACTGTTAAGCTGGGACTGTGTAAATTCTTACTAAAGTGGCCTGTATGGGAAGTGGAAAAGGACTGCAGAGGGGTAACACGGCCCACTGAGTCTAAACTGTCATGGTTGTGTTTACCTGTTCCCTTCCTGACACCAAATAGTAAACTGAGCCCAGAAGATTATTTGGTTGCAATGAAATCACTTGGTTTTAGTGGTATTTTCTATCACAGTCAGGTGATATGAGGTAGGAAGCAAGTCCAAAGCTGGGAGCAAAAGGTGAGGGTGGCACTCTGCAGAGAAAGATGCAGGTCAATCCTAGCTGCCACAGAACTGTGGGTCATGGGTGTCTGTCTTTTGTTGGGTTTCTCCATTATTTTCTTGTGTGTCTTTGTGTTCATGTGTGCTTTGCTGTGAAGCAGGAGTATTATGCTACAGATATCTTGATTCTAAACATGTTTGCTGTCACCGAGAAATAGTTATGGTGTTACAAAATTTAAATGACTTTATAAATGTTTGTAACTATGAAGCTCTTGTTGAAGAGAAATTTTGTCAGCACAAAATTAGTTTTGTTTATCAGGAATGTGCTGCCATTGACCTCAGCTGCTGTGCTCATGAACAGTTAGTTTCTACTATATGTGAAAGTAGATCAGAAATTCCTTGGTGTATTTTTTTCATAATTATCATAATAATTCCTAATTATTTTAAACTCTGCTGCAAAGTATCTCAGCAGAATGATGAGTGTTTTATTGTATGAGGTGAACTGGAGCCATTTGTCTTCATGTATCTGAGGGAGTAATCTGTATGGACAAATTGTCTTGTCCTCATTTGGAAAGAACACCTAGTGGCTGAAAATTGGAGTGATAGAGTAAATAGGTATGGTTTCTCTTTTGTGTTGCTAGAGCACTTTGCTTTGTGAAGCAAAGGACAGTTTGGATATTTTTTAATGGCATATTTTGAGTGTTGCTGAGTACTATTGCTCTTCCCAGTGACATTTTCTGTGCAAATGCAGTAGTGTTGGTGAGTTCCTACCTGATAGAAGTTAATCTCTGACTCTGGTTTTTAAAAGGCTAATGAAAGGGCTTCCTGGGGGAGAGATTGTTCCCCTCTCCTGTAAATGTACTTCTAAGAGGTTAATTTGCTGTTGGATCTTTTTTTGGTTGGTTAAGGTTCCTGGGCTAGAAGCAGTCTGTCAGTGGTAGGAATGTATTCTGTCAACTGAAACAATCATTTGCATCTCATAGAACAAGATTAGATGCTATTCTTTGAACTTGGATACTGTTTGTACTTGAAGAAAGGCAGCTTTATCTCAGCTCTGAACACATTGTATTCAAAGTAATTGTTTGTTGTCCCAAGACAGTGTCTTGACATACTTTACACACATTGCTATGCAATACCGTATGTTGGACCTGCTTTGTTTCTGTACTTTTCTCTCAATTCAATCAAACTTCAATCTTTATTTGAATCATGAAAAAGAAAACTATACTGGGACACCTTCGATAATATCCTGTTCATTCTGATAACCAGGCTTTTACAATCTAGAAATAACAAATGCCTTTCACTTTTGTTATGGAGGAAAAGATAAAGAATAATCTGTATTTAACTAAGTCCTTCTAGGACACTGTCTTTGTATTCTCAACTTTCTTGTGTTGTTAATGAAGGAACAGTACTTTGCACATCTATTGTTCCCTTTTAAAATACTCTTAGGTGCTAAACTGTGGTCTTGTTCAGTTAAGCATATCTTATGGTCTGTAGATCAGATCTGTTAAAAATTCTTACTCTGATTCAATGGCTGGCCCTTCATTCTCAGGAGCTTACCTCTCTGAGCTGGCAGTGTCTGACAAAGATGCAGGGATTTTTAATTATGTGGCAGATGATCTTTTGATATTCTGCAGATTGTGTACAACTCCATCATGCCGTATGGCAGTAAACATGCCCAATGCACAACGAATGGTGCTTGCTGGTTAGCTCTGTGGCAGGCAGATGTTTTAGTTGCTTCTTGTCACGTAATACAGTTTGACCAAAGCACCGATGTCCCCTGACGTACAGCTGGGTGGCAGTGGTTTTATTCCTTCACACTGTGGAGGAAGAATGCTGGTCACTTCTGCCTCTCACTCTCTGGGAGATTCTGGTTGTTGAAGAACAGGGTGATTTGCTGTGTGATTCTCTAATACTTCAGAAAAGAATGCATGGCCCATTTCAGCTGAAAAAGTTGGCATTTTAACCTTGCTCAATGCCTGTGGTGGATTGCAGAAAATTGTCAGGGAAAGACATGTATTTGTTCTTGGCAAGAAAACAGTGGGATGTGGTTTTTTCCCCTTGTTTAATACTGTCAGTTTAAAAACATAGTTTAGTTGAGAAATGTGTCTCATTCTTAAGTCAGGTTTCCTTGTTTATACTAAAAAATGTTTAAGCCTTTCTGCTTCTTCACTGCTGTTAAGAGTTTTCATAGAGATGTTTTGTTAATTCCTGTCAGAAATAACTCTCTTAAAAATTCCAGTTGGCTAATCAACAGTTGTTTTGCATCAGAGAAAGAAATGTATTGGAGGTTTATGAACCAGGGCTGTTATTTAGCAAAATGATTGTCAGTCTCATCCTGTGATTCAATTCATATTCTTGAGCCGTTCCGGCTGTGTAGAGCCTCTAGGTGAGTGCTGCTGTCCCTGACAAGTGCAGAGCCTAACTGTGGGCTGCTGAGCTTGGCTTCTGTTCCACAAAGATCCAGTGGAGGCCAGTTGTCATAGAAAAAGCTTTATAGTGCCATAAGGCTGTAATAGCTGGGAGCTGAATGAGGAAGGGAGCATTTGAATGCTTTCTGCTTTTGGAGGGCAGTGGGGAAAGTGGGACACGTGGTGGAATCTAACAGACTTCACTTATGTGAAATAGTCTGTTGTTACTGGTGCTCGTAAAGCTCTGTGGTGGGTTGAAGTTTCCCATCACATTAACTTAGCACGACTAACTCAGTTTCTGCTCAAAATCTGCAGCTAAATTTTAAAGGCATAGCCTAAAACTGCCACAAGCTCCTTTGACCTATCTTTGGTGTTTCTGTCTGATATGTGTATGAATCAAAATTTACTTGTGAGGAAAAGTGATGTAAACCATCTACCACTCTTGTCAAATGTGTGGTGTTAGTTTGTATTACATTTTAAACCTACTTGGCTGTTTTGAGTTACACTGTGAATACCGAGCTTGGGGTATCTTTGTATGCATCATTTCTTGGTACAGTACCAAATGATGTAATTTAAAATCATTTTTTAAGAGATATGACAAGCATCCTTTGAGAAAATCATGAATGCCAGAAGTTTAGGAGCTTAGTTGCTTATTTTCTTTAGAAAATGATGTCTGGATGGGAATGTACTAACACATTACTTCTGTTCTCTAATTTGTTGCTAAAATTTTGACAGAAGTTAGGTCAAGGCTCTGCATTAAGTACTTACTTACGCTTTTTGTGTACACTTGGGGATGTATCCCTAGGTGTACCTAAGACCCCTCTCCATCTCCATCTGACACCCACATTCCTGAGATCTATACAATGTGTACTCGGCATATTCACATATTGCAAAAAAAGAAAAATCAAATCCTTTGCAACTCATTCTGTCAGTGCTGTCTGAACACATCATTCCATCTTGTACAGTAATTTGTGATACATTTAGAAGTATGATCTTGCAAATGTTACATGTGAGTATATTTTTCTTGAGGCATTGCATGGATTTTAATTGCATTCCCAGTAGTGGACAGTTTTCTTGTTGGCAGGATCTGACACAAATGGTATTTTGGGGTTTTGTTGTTCGAGACTTTCAGTGCAAACTGCAAAGACTTGCATGTTACCCCCACATTTTAGTTTGGATGGTACTGAATACTGAATTGAACAATTCCAGTTTGGTGTGCTATGGACTTCTCTAGGAGAGATTTGCAAAATAAGCTGAAGTACAAGTTCAAGGCACAAAACTATTCAGTACTAAATTCCAGAGTGAACAGTGACAGACTGCCAAAACTGGAATTGTAATGATGTGATCTCTGAGGGCCTGGCTTGAATGTCACCCTTTCGGACTAAATAATACTGTTCCCTTTAATTTACTGGATTGGAATGTAGACCTGTAGGAAAGCCCCAGAAATTAAGGCCTTTTCTTCTATGTTTCTGTATCCTAATGTTCCTGGACATTAGGAGTTTTGCCAAAGTTTTTCACATTTCCCGCATTCTTTTGACGTTGCCAGCGTTATTTTATGCAGGGCTGTTAGGCTGAGATGGTCCTTTAGTTACTTACACATGAAGAAGGATCATTTGGAATGGAAGTATTAAATATTTTAAAATTATTTTGCTGAACCTGTGAGTAGTAGATGGTTGTACAAAAGAACCTGTGAGTAGTAGATGGTTGTACAAAAGAGGATGCAATTCAAGGCATCAGTCTGACAGAGAGTAAAGACCTCGTTGTCATGTCATAAGTATTGAAATGTTTGAAATGAACTGTTAACACATTTACAATCATTCTAGTGAACAGTAGAATGCTATGGATGTGAATAATCATCTGGGACCTCTGCAGGACATTCCTGAAACAGTGTTCAAATGACTAGAGAAATTATGGGATGCAGCAAAGCACACAAACACCATAAGCTTTTTAGTCGGGCTAGTTTCTGGCTTTGCAGGTTCTTTTTTGGTTTTCTTCTGTTACTTGTAATCTGTGTGTTCTCTTTCTATATCTGTGCTCTGAGAGAAAGATTTCAGTCCACTGAATTTTGAGGTTTGCTAAGGAGTCGTTAACCGGTTACACTGATGTGTTAGTTAAATTAGTGATACTATGGTTTAGCAGGTGAATTGCTTGTAGCAAAACAAATTATCATGGTGATACAGATCAGGCTTTTTGATTCTTCCTCTTCCCCCTTTTTTCCTCTTCCCCCTTTTTTCCTCTTCCCCCTTTTTTCCTCTTCCCCCTTTTTTCCTCTTCCCCCTTTTTTCCTCTTCCCCCTTTTTTCCTCTTCCCCCTTTTTTCCTCTTCCCCCTTTTTTCCTCTTCCCCCTTTTTTCCTCTTCCCCCTTTTTTCCTCTTCCCCCTTTTTTCCTCTTCCCCCTTTTTTCCTCTTCCCCCTTTTTTCCTCTTCCCCCTTTTTTCCTCTTCCCCCTTTTTTCCTCTTCCCCCTTTTTTCCTCTTCCCCCTTTTTTCCTCTTCCCCCTTTTTTCCTCTTCCCCCTTTTTTCCTCTTCCCCCTTTTTTCCTCTTCCCCCTTTTTTCCTCTTCCCCCTTTTTTCCTCTTCCCCCTTTTTTCCTCTTCCCCCTTTTTTCCTCTTCCCCCTTTTTTCCTCTTCCCCCTTTTTTCCTCTTCCCCCTTTTTTCCTCTTCCCCCTTTTTTCCTCTTCCCCCTTTTTTCCTCTTCCCCCTTTTTTCCTCTTCCCCCTTTTTTCCTCTTCCCCCTTTTTTCCTCTTCCCCCTTTTTTCCTCTTCCCCCTTTTTTCCTCTTCCCCCTTTTTTCCTCTTCCCCCTTTTTTCCTCTTCCCCCTTTTTTCCTCTTCCCCCTTTTTTCCTCTTCATGTGACTTTGGAAGGGACAACATTTTAAAGTTTGTTCCAGAAGGCACTTTCAGAGATGGATGATTGAAAACAACTCTCCTGAATGGCACCTTGCTGTACTTCATAGTTCATAACAGCTTTTATTCACCACTGTGATTGTCTTTTAAATTACTACCTGTGGATGAATACTTGAAAGAACTGGCCTGCTGGCTGCATATTTGGTTTGATTGGGGGCTATCTTGAAGTTGCCTTTAAATTACATGGGGTTCTTGATGATCCTAGCATTTTCTAATCTTCTTTGTACTGCATGGTTTGTTTTGGATCTTAAGATTCCTGCCACTTTAGGAAGAACGATAATTCCCCCCCCCCCCCCCTTGCTTAAAGTGTGTCATTTCAAGCTAAGATACAGAGAGATATTTCTTGCAAAAATGATAAATATGCTGTTTGTTTGTTTGTTTATTTTTCTACTAGAGGCCATAATTTATGTAGTGAATAATTAGTATACTAATAGTTGCTAACAGACTGGAAACTGCTTCATTTGTAAGAGATAAATTTGTCACAAGGGAATCTCCAAGTGATACCTGTAACAGTGGGATACAAAAGCAAGGCTACTTTAATACCTTGCTGAAAAATGTCCATGTGGCAGTAGTGTGCTACGTGTTTTTCCACAGGTGGATGCTTCATTGCACTGTCACTAAATAGACAGGTAGACGAAAAGAGAGAAAATGAATGTTGTAAGACAAAGCAATGGTTGAAGTTGATTGAAATATTTGAATAAACAGCTTTTTTTTCAGAAGTTGCAGTGTTGATAAGTCTGTATAAAATGTTCCCTTCTGTTTTGATGAGATTTTTTTGTCAGAGGCCTTTTAGGGAATATAAAAGACTGGGAGGATTTTGGTGTTTGTCAGTCAGGGTACTGGTCTGAAATGTGAAAGAATCACATACCAAGCTCTTCCCTGATTTGATGCCATTGAAAGGCCATCTTCCCTGAATGAATGATTTGGAGGAGGTACCTGAACATCCAAGGCTTGTTTCTTTAACCCTTGTCGTAACCCAAGGCAACAGGAAAGCCTAGCTTTCAGGTTTGAAAATGGAACATTCTGAAAATTTCCTGGGGGGAAAGGCAGACAAATTAATGGAAAGAAGCGCTGCTGTGGAAATTCTTCTGAAATATATTTGTCCTCTTGATAAAAATCTAAAAGCAATTTATGAACAGCAGTGCCCAGCTTCAGCTTCCATGTTCTGTATGCCCTCTGTTCCTTGCATTTAATTTTATTTCACTCAGAAAATAGCTGAAGTGAATAAGCAGAAGATAGGAGTGATGGGAAGAGTGGATCTTAGCCTATTCAAATATATCACTCTATCTGTGTGAATAGTATGGAATAAATAAAAGGTAGATATGGGTGCTGGTGGCAGTAGAATACAGCTTTTTCAGTGTCCTGAAGTCTACAACATGTTTTAGCTTGTTGGCAGCTTAATACAACTAGGATTGTTGGCGACTGTCAGGAGCATGATTTGATGTGTACAGTTCATACTAGTTCTGCTTCTTGGGCTGTAAAGACATGCTTAGCCAGGCCTTTCTTTGCAGATGCCTAAAAGTTGACTTCAGAATGCCCTGGTTAGGTTTTGGGCTACCTTTGTCCCTGGAAATTGCTTTTTCTTCTTCTGCTGTTTTTCTGAGGTATGTAGCAGCTGGAGGAAGCAAAACAAGGAAACAAAGACATGAAGGACAGAGTTGGGGTGTTTCAGTCCTTGTAGTGTCTTAGTGGGAAGCTTGCATCTTCCATATCTCAGCTGAGGGATTTCTCTGACCCTTCTCTACCTCATTCTGCTCTCTGAGCTATGCTCTGCTCTACTTTGCTCTACTGGCAGACTTAAGTCTTTCTGCCTACTATACGTATCACAGGAACATCATGCTACGTGGATCATTTTGCCTGTGTCCCTACTGTCTGAAGCACCCGTAAAGAACTTGAATTACAACCTAAGCATGGTGAGTGTCAGTATGGTAAAGGTCCTTTTTACATGAGTTAAGCTTCCTAGTCAGGTTTGTAAAAGCAAGAGGTGGTTCTTTTTCTTCCCAAAGCCCAGTGAAAGAATCAAAAACTGCTCTAGCCTGCTTTTTTTTTCATCTGGCACAGTGGATTGCCATGCGTCATCAACCAGACTAATTCTTGTGCTGCCAGTGAAGGTCACCAAGTGCTGCTGCTTCCTTCTGTATCTCCCAGCATCTGGCTTTAGAGGGACAAGAGGAAAAACAGTCTAGACATGGAAAATAACACTGTTAGTTACTTTGCAAATTCTATCCATTTCTGTTATACAGAGCTATGCATGTCTTCTGCAGGCTGTGGTCAAATGAAGCCAGATGCTATTATGAAAACTTAAATGTGGCCGTGTTTGGGTTTTGGTATGTTTTGTTTGATTCTTTGTTTATTAGAATTCCAGATAAAAGATGTGTACTGTTATGACTAGACTCATGAAGGCAAAATTCACTTTTAGCCAAAACATCTTGAATGTGTTAATGTAGAAATACTAATAATGATTGAAATGCTGTAATGAGTAGTACTATTGCTCCACTGGTACCCAGAGACTGTTCTGGTATCATTCAGGGGATGTCTCTAGTTGTTTAAAGTCATATTGCTATTTATGTATGTTTATGTAAACCAAACCAGAGACCTTGTTACAGTCTATTGTAAATACAAGTGATAGCAACACAATGGCTTTTACACAGAGAAAGCATTAAGGTGAAGGAGAGGAAATGTGATGGGAAAAATGTGGGGGTGTTTTGTGTGTGCACCTTTGGCGTCAAGCAGTGAACTTCAGCAAAAAAGGCAGAACTTAAACGCATTCACCTGGACTTCCAATAAAGACTGAGTTTTTCCACTATTCATTTAATGTAAAATGTGATGAAACAGGAATCTCATTGGGATAAGATAAAATTACCATCTACTGAAAAGCCAGTGAAGAGCTATGCAGGTCACCTTTAGGAAGGAATGCAAGTGCTCTCTTTTACTGCAAAGTTCTGCCTTCCTTCCGTACAGTTCTTTGTCTATAAAAGTTTAGTTCTTTGGCTCTTCATAGCTCAAAAAGAGATGCTTGTGTACTGACAGCATGAAATGATCTGCCACAAGTGCATTAAAAATGTTTAGAACTAAATGTGAAAGAATGGATTTTTCATTAAACAAGCACACAGCGCTGATGATTCCTATTAACTTCTACCATTTCAAAGACTTGACAGAAGATCAAATCTCTCTTTTTATGGCTGATTTAAATCAATCATTGTTCTGTCTGGCAAAATTCCAAGTCCACATTTGAAAGCTCTTTTGAGAATTATCCTTCCCCTACCCTAGGTTATATCTGCCAGATCAGGAAATTCCAGCTTCTTCTCTTAAATTTACTATGGAATCCCCAGAGTCTGAAACACAGAAAACAGATTTTTTGCTGGACTGTGAATAATCACGATCCTCTCTTTCTTTCTGAACCTTTTCACATACTTTCTAAAATAAAACTTTAGCCATGCTGAATGCCTGCAGATAAGCTGAGAGAGAGTTGCATGGACTGTCATGAGCTTGGGAATCCATCTTGTTGGGTCAGATTCCATGCTCATATACATTCTGTCTGGATGTTAATTTTCCTTGTTTGTTTTCATGGCTTTACTTAATATGTTGTAAAGCATTGTAGTGCATGCATGTAGCTATCAGCATTTTTAACAGATTAGAAGTTTGACTCATTTATTTGTAGTGCACCTATTTTTAAGATTTCCAATACTTATGGAAACTGTTTTAGATGACTCATGTTTATAGGGGAAGCCTAGCTTCCAAGTAGATAATATTTTGTTTTAAAAGCTTGAGTGGTACATGAAGTAATTTCCCAAAAGAACCTCGAATGGGAGGAAAAATAATATTTCAGAGTATTAATATTTGTCTTGACTTCTTTTCACAAAAGCAACTGATGAAGATTGATTTATGAGAGATAGTGGGAGATTTCCATTGAGAAGTTTAAAGAGATTACAGTGGTAATTGGATAGTGGAGATTTGTATCTGGACTATCTCTTAAGAGCAATCTTCGCTGTTCAGTTTAAAAGAATAATAAATGGCAAATGGAGATGTAATGCTTATCTTGGCAGGGAGTGACTGCATATTTCTGCTCTGTGAGCTGATTCTGAGGTTTATTATTACTCAAACTGCAAAAAAACTTTGCAACTAACAAAATACTTACTGATTTTTATGAAGCAATCATTAAAGCATACCGTGTCTAAGGAATTCCTAGAGTCTGTGAAACTGCAGCTTTCTAGTCAGCTGAATTTACTGAAACATTGCTTATATGGCAGCTTGCCTTTTCCAGTGCAAGAGATACGCAAAGTGTGGGTGATTACTGTTTAATCGATTGGTTTTGCTTGGGTGTTTTTCTGTGGAAGTGCCTCTGCTCAGTATTGGAGACAGTATTGTGGATTTCAGTGTTGTTAGCAGTTGTTTTTGGAAGTCTCTCCTTACTTGAGCCTCATTAAGGAACTAATTTTGGCTTTTAAAAAAATCAAATTGGCAAAAGTAAGGGCAAAAGTAAGGCCTCTCACAGAAGAGCAAAATATTTTAAAGATTTGTTTGGCAAACATGACAGAAGTCAGGTAATGAAAGTATTAATCACATAAGAAGTTTGCTTCTATTCTTGTTAAAGGCAATGGCATGACTGCCTTCAACCTTGGTGTAGAAGGAGGCTGCACACAGAAGTTTCCTTCGCTTATTCTGTGAAGTTCACAGTTCCTGTGTATCCTTCACGGGATTGGACATTTCACTGATTTACATAGTTTTACTTTGAAATTCAAGCAGCCAGCAGATCAAGGGATTACAATAAATAGAAATTTCCCTAATTGCCCAAGGATTTCCATTTTAAAATACAACAGGAATTAAACGTTGTTCTCTGTAATGTCTTCCCTTTTCTCAGAGCTGGGGCTTTGTAACCAGTTATGGTTCATTGTTAGTCCAAAAACTTCTCAACCTACCAAAATCAGCCTCAATCATTAAAAATTTTTACCATGTGTCAACTGTATAACAGTTAAGCACTTCTCCCATTTTGCATGCCTAGATTTTTTTTTTCTGCCTGTCTTAATAGTTTAATCATAAGGTGTAGTAGTAATCATCTATATTACAGAGCAGAATAGCTTGGAAGAGACCTTCAAGATCATCACGTCCAACCTATCAACTAATTCAACCCACCTAATCAAATAAACCACGGCACCAAGCACCCTATCAAGTGCCCTCCTGAACACCTCCAATGGTGGTGACTCTACCAACTCCCCAGGCAGCCCATTCCAAGGGGCAATCACTCTCCCTGTGTAGAACGTCTTCCTACCATCCAGCCTAAACCTCCCCTGGTGCAGCTTGAGACTATGTCCTCTTCTGGTGCTGGCTGCCTGGGAGAAGAGGCCAACCTCCGCCTGTCTACAACCTCCCATCAGGTAATTGTAGAGAGCAAGAAGGTCACCCCTGAGTCTCCTCTTGTCCAGACTAAGCAACCACAGCTCCCTCAGCCTCTCCTCGTAGGGCTTGTGTTCCAAACCCCTCACCAACTTTGTTGCCCATCTCTGGACATGCTCCAGCAAGTCAACCTCCTTCCTGAACTGAGGGGCCCAGAACTGGACACAGTACTCAAGGTGTGGCCTAATCAGTGCAGTGTACAGGGGCAGAATGACCTCCCTGCTCCTGCTGGCCACACTGTTCCTGATGCAGGCCAGGATGCCATTGGCCCTCTTGGCTGCCTGGGCACACTGCAGGCTCATGTTCAGCTTACCATCAACCAGTACCCCCAGGTCCCTCTCTGCCTGGTTGCTCTCCAGCCACTCTGTCCCCAGCCTGTAGCTCTGCATGGGGTTGTTGTGGCCAATGTGCAGAACTCGGCACTTGGATGTGTTAAAATCTCATGCCTATGAGCTCCATCAAGAACCAGAGTTTTAGTGTCTGTTAGAATTTCTTTTGTTTCATGTCTAGTTCACACCAATCTATGTTAGTATGGAGGCACTTTTGCATTGGCATTTGTACCAGTAGTGAACTGGTTAGACAGGTAAACTGGCTGAAAAAATAAGTACATTTCAATTTCTCATACTGAGTTTATTTCTTTGAACTGACTTCTTAGGGAGTTGGATGAGTGCTAGCACAAATAAAAGAGGAGAGGCATGTTGCATGGAGGAAGAGCAGAATTCTGACAGGCAGGTTAGAGCCACTTAAATTGTTATAGAACCTCAGTATTTGGTGTCATATAGGCAAGGATCAAAGATTATTTTTTTCTCTAATGGAGATACACAATGCTGGAGTTCTAAGCTCAAAGAAATGAAGGTAAGGCAGGAGCGAGTACTTAGATATGTATCTGTTCTTCATATCTTTTTAAAATTCACTTTTTGAAAACAATTACAGAACTTCATGGGGGTCAAAATTGTAGTGAGGTCCAGATATGATTGTGTTGTGTAGAGCTTTGTTTTGAGCCTGATCTTCTGCACTTTCTGCATATGCCTCCTTGTAGTGTGACAAATAATGAATGTGTTGCTTGTTCCTGTTTTGGTGTATAATACTTCCACTCTAAGCAACTTCCAAGATGACTAATCTTAATCTGTTCAGTTACATTGCATTCTATACCCTGATACCGTTGCTTGCTGTGGTGGGTTGAAGTTCCCCCCAGCATAAGCCACCACATTTGCTTTTATCTTGATCTGCATTTTTTTGAGGTGTTACAGTGCAGACATACAGAGCTATCAAGAGCTGATACAGTATTAAAATGTAATTGCACTGTAGCTTTATAGAGATTGTAAGGTGATGTTTTCTATTTTCTGTTATATTTCTTTCCTCATAACTTGAAAATAAACTGTTTGGCATTTTGGCCTCTGCTAAATATTGAGCTGATTCAAAGAGCTGTCCACAAGACATGGATTAACTTCTTCAGTGGTGTTGGCAAAAATACTTCATGTCTCTTGTTCCAATTAAAAGTGATTGAGTGGTACAAAAATCTCATCTCAGATTTTTTTTCATAACCTCTTTCCTCTTTTTTTGAGTGTTTAAGTGTTAGTTTAAGCAATTGCATTTGAAAATGTGCGAATGACCTCATTCTGGTGTTCATGTCTTCTTTCCCCTTCTTACATACACCTTGAAAGACAGGACTGGTGAAACATTGCTGTTACCTACTTCTGAGATTATTGAATATTGTTTTGATGTCTGTATGCTTCTTTGAAATAATGATCGTAATTTATTTGGTACTATTAACAGCCACAGCCAGGGAGTAGGTTTTAATGTGTACTATGTTCTCTGAGTAATTCTTTAACCTAGATTAGAATAATCATTTTGAATCAGTGGTGCAAACTGTTAATAAACCTGAAGGGAGTGCATTTCCACATGTGGGAAAGGTAGACAGCTCCATTGCGGTTTGGTAAGCAGAACATTAGCTCATCTAGGGGCTCCAGGTTCCCTTTTACCTTCTCACACAATTCCTCAGCACTCTTTGCAAATTACTGGTTTGTATTTAGTCAGTTTGACATGAGAGGTCAAAGCTGCCTTTTTGCTGCAATGAAGTATGTATGTGCTGTATTTCTGTTAGTGACTACTAGAAAATTAGCTCAATTTTGTACAGGTTTTTGGAATCTTGGGCTTTTTTCAGGTAGTTTCTAGGAGTGTGTGTTTGGGAAGGAAGTCACAGCAAAACATTTAAATGTTTCCTGTTGGATAATTGCATTTTTCCCAGTCCTAAAACCTTATTGCCACTGGGAATAAATGTAATCTAAAACTTGAATTCAGTTAATATTCTGAGTAATAAAATGTAAACACAGTAGAGGTGCTGAAGGAACTCTGTGCTGATTCTGTTTAACGCTGTTTTGTGACTATCTTAGACTGTCCAAAGAAAGGTGGTTTAATTTCAATAAAACCATTGCAAACTAGAGTTCTACGTATGAAAATAATTGGTGGAATGGATTAAACACAGGCCAGAACGTATGTCTGAAATCTTCTTGTAATTGCAAAATATTGTAATTTTACAGTACCATGACACTTCTAGACCTTGCACTTTCAAGTTCCATGTTAGAGTTATATGAAGCAAACCTATTTGATACAGCTGTCATTATACCAGTTTTGTGCAGTCTTACTAATATGTAAGTCAGGCTGTGGCTTCCATTGCTGCTGTCAAGAATGTAAAGATGTTTCTAGAAGCTGTCTTCTATGACACCACAGCTGAAATAACTTGAGGGAATTTTCTGAACCATTTGCACCAAGGTTTGGCAGACATTTTTGCTTACTAATTTTGAAATCTCAATATATTCCCTCGTGCATCTATTTTAATACTATGCTGCTCGCAGTTGTATAAAATCAGTGGCGTGTTTGGTTCCTGTGTGTGACCGTTTGACACTGTGCCTTTAAGAACAAGCAGTGCTGAGACACTGGCTAAATGTTTTTGGTACTAGAACCAAAACATTCTGATATTCTAAACGAATTTCATTGGTGGATAGACAAAAAATGCAGATTTAGATTGTGGGGCAGTTGGAATTTTTTTTTTCCTCAGTTCAGTTCGGTTTGAGGAGTTGGGGGAGTTGGAGTTTCAGCCTGTTCTCCCTGCCTGCTCTCTCTGCGAACTGCTGGAGTTGGCCTTCAGATAAGCAAACACTAATCCTGCATGGGCTTTTGAAGCTTACTAACAACTCTTTTCCTTAGTAACTTGCCTTTCTCTCTCTCTAACCACTTTTTGGGGAAAAAGGGAGGTAGGGGGGGAGAGAGGGGGTTCCAAGGAGGGGATCCCTCGCTCGGGGAGGGATTCTTGTTGTATTATTTCTCTTTGCTGTGTATTTACAATATATATATTGTAAATACCTGTATATATTGTGTTATATATAACCTGCTTTCCGTATATGCTTGTAAATATATAGCTTGCTCTTTCAACTGGGCTAGTTGTAGTTTCTTACTCTGTGGAGGAGGGAGAGCTAAGCCCTCTCTCAACCTACCACATTATGTTAAAAATTGATGATACATTTTAAAGATTTCTCCATCTCCTGTAGCATCTGGAACTAGTTTGTCAGCGCCCAGAGGTTTGCCAAGTGGTTGTGTGCCATTTGAACTCTGATCCAACTCAATATTTTTGCAGCAAGAGCTGCAGTGTACTGCAAACACATGATGAGTTGATGAAGTACGTGCTAAAAGTTGTTACAAAATTGGACAAGAAGCTGAAAATGGGGACATGAAGAGTGCAGCATTGAGAGCGGGGTGCTGGTTTCCCTGTTTGTGGGTCTATAACCAAATTGCAGTGGCCTTGGACAGTTAGCTGGGGTTTGCTCTTTCCTGCTTCTGGAATTATTTGAGTACTTGGCAGGAGTGTTTTACAGCACTGAAGCTGAATGTTTGTGAGGTTATTTGGAATGTTCAGATGGATGGTACTTCTCAAAAGTGCTTGTCACAGATGTAAGTTTCCTGCTACTGAAATTGTTAATGCTCCTGCTGATTTCAGTGGGAGCAGAGTTAGGCAAGGAGAGTCTTGAAATACCTTCTCTATAAATCCAGAGGTTCTTTGCAGTGGAAGTATTGTGTTTGTGGGAGGACTGAAGGGGAGTTCACAGAACAGGATTTTCAAAATAATTTCCTGTAGCTGATAAGGTGACTAGTGGGGTGATTGGGACTAAGGTGTAAGAAATTACAGAAAGGAGGAAGGGGAAAGGTTAGGGATAGGGAATATTTCTTAATGCTGACATTAGCTATCATGATTGGGGTGTGTTGGGTTTTGCTTGTTTGGGGTGTGTGTGGTTTTTTTCTTTAAAATGCATTACTCTTTCCCAGATCTAATTTTCACACTACAGAAATGCCCTATATTTAACCCTGTAAAAATTACCTTCCTGCTACAAAGTCTGCTTTTGATACTTATTGCCTGACAGTCAAGCAGTCAAATCATCCTAAATAACAGGATAATCGTTATAATCCTTTATTACAAGTGTATCTGTCTTGATTTATACTAATAAAGTATTCCAATCTATGGACATTCTTCTCCCATTGTGCATTACATCATGCTTCACTTCAGTGGTAAGCTTCTGGGGACAGATGTCGCTGCCATTTGCATATGCAAATTATTGCAGTTTGTGCCCTTTTTTAATCTAACAAACCTGTGCTTAAACTGGATTTGATTTAAATTTTTTGTTTGTTTGTTGTTTGGTTGTGTTTGTTTTTATTCCCCCCCCCCCTTATTTGTGTATTTCTAAGGGTACTACTTTATATTGTGGAGCAATAGTTTGACAATAAATGTATGAGTGATACAGGACAGGTAAAGGAAACATTTCATAGTCAAGTTTGCAGGTGGATATTGTAGAATTGGGAACACTTAAAATCACTTGGAAAATACCATAGTGTTTATGCATTAAAACTGAATAGTTAAGTTTTGTAACAGTGTTCTCAATTGATGACAACAGTGTTTCCCTCTATCAACAGCACACAGCCATGTATATACAAATAACCTATAGGAAAGCTGCACATAATAGACTTTTCATAATGCCACTGCATTTGAGCTTTCCAGGGGAAGGCTCAAAGGTCATATCATTGGTTTATGGCTGTGGAATTATCCCTGTGCTAGGGTATGGTTATCAGACATTCCTCACATTCCAGGTGTCTAATATTATAGTGCTTACATACCAGTGCAGGACCAACTGCTGCGTCAAAGAAAAAAGCAGGAGAAAACACTCATGGCATTACTCATTTCCACTTCTCTGCCTCCCCTTCCCCACAACCTTTCAAAATGTCATCTTTGCATTGAACTGGGAAATGTTAAAGGGATAAACAAAGTACAAGTAGTGATTTGGTTGGGGCTTTTTGCCCTACAGAACCAAAGAGGTAGTGTGTTGAGCTGGAAAATGTTGATGCTCTTTTCATTTAAAGACGTTTCTTTTGGTTCTTGCAATGATAAAATGATACAGCAAAATGTATTACTGTGTTCAGAGTGGCATTTTTGTCTTCACTGATGGTAATTAAGTGTTTCCACTGCTAAAACAGTTTATCATAATCATAGTCAAAAGGAAAAGGAAACCAAAATCCCATGACAGCATGCAGTTTGACCTGGTCCTGCAACCAGTGGGTGTGGGTCCCTTCCTTCCCAAAAGCATTCTTGCCCTTCTGGGTCTCAGCTATCCAGTTTATGTGCCTTTTCAGAAGCACCTGTGAAGGGATGAAGTGAGCTGCCATTGAGCTAATGTTAACCCTTAGGTAACTCAGAAGAGGCAGCTACCCTCTGCTTCCTTGCTGTTACAGTGTATTTTTATGGCAGTCCTTAACATGCACATGGCATCTTATGGTAAACTGGAAGGCAGCACACTCTCTCAGCTCTTGCCTCCCTCTGTCTTCTGCCTCCTGTACTGAAGTCTTGTTTACTATTAGTTTACTTCCTTCCATTCATGTGAGAAGGACAGCAATTCCCTGTTTTCTTTTTAATGTTAAGGAAACAAGCAAGATCTTCAGAGAACTTGAAGATTTTAATCCTTAACTTTCTATATTGCATAAAGCTTCAGTTTGAGAACATGTAGGATTTTTGAGCACTGAAGTTATGTCTTTTAAAATAAAAAATACAAAAAGGATAGTAATGTTTGTTAATATACTGCAAGCACTTAATGGTTGATGGTTTTGTCTTCTCAGTTCCTAGAAGGTGGAAAAGTAATACATTTTTCAGAACAGTTTCTGTCCAGAAAAAGAGCTAGCATTGTAAGAGGAGGAGAAAAAAATGTGTAATGTACATAATCGTATGTGAGAATGAATGGGTGTGAAATTTAATTAGTGCAATACTTCCTGCAAGAGCCAGACAAGATCTTGCTGCATAGCAAACAACAGGAGGATAACTGGGATTTGAAGAGAGTTTTCAAGTGTACATTGAAGTTGCTATAGAAGTTCAGCATTGACCCTAGTTATAATTGAATTCAGAACTCCAAGTCTTGACTGTAGGTCAAGTACCACACAGCAGAGGAGGTATTCTTGGAAGTAATTTTGAAAAAGATGAAGGTGAACCTTCAGGTGTTTATGTACTTCTTACCAAGCTGCATTTTCTTCCTTTTTAATTGAGCAAAAGAAGGCTCAGATTTTTTTATGTGGGGTTTCTATGGTTTGGTTTTTAGTGGGGTGGTTGGTTTTCGGTCCATGTCTCTTCCCTCTCCTCCATGCCCCATTTACTGAGATCTGCCTACTGCATCCTTTCTTCACCATGTCCTCCAGCATGTATTATAAATCATCATAAATCAGTATTATGAAGTTGATGCAAAAATGTGAGCAAAACACGTCACAGGATCACAGGATGTCAGGGGTTGGTAGGGACCCAAATAGGTCATCAAATCCAACGCCCCTGCCAGAGCAGGACCATACAATCTAGTGCGGGTCACAGAGGAACACATCCAGCCAGGCCTTGAAAGTCTTCAGAAAAGGACACTCCACAACCTCTCTGGGGAGCCTGTTCCAGTGGTCTGTGACCCTTACAGTAAAGAAGTTCTCCTTGTATTGAGGTGGAACCTTCTGAGCTGCAGCTTACATCCATTGCTCCTTGTCCTATCACAGGGAGCAAGTGAGAAGAGCCTCTCCCCTCCCTCCTGACACCCACCCCTCAGACATTTATAAACATTTATTAAATCCCTTAAGTCTTCTCTTTTTCCAGACTGAAAAGCCCCCAGTCTCTCAGCCACTCCTCATAAGGCAGTGTTCCAGTCCCTTAATCATCCTTGTAGCCCTCAGCTGCACCCTCTCCGGCAGATCCCTGTCCCTTTTAAACTGGGGAACCCAAAACTGAGCATGGTACTCAAGATAAGGTCTCATAAGGGCAGAGTAGAGGGGGAGGAGAAACCTCCCTTTATTTGCTGAACAGATAATACAAATAATTATAAATCATCATAAATCAGTCTTACAAAGTTGATGCAAATAGTTCTATGTGAGCAAAACATGTCACAGGATGTCAGGGGTTGGAAGGGACCCAAATAGATCATCAAGTCCAACCCTCCTGCCAGAGCCCTCTTCTTAATACACCTATTGGCCTGCTTGGCCACCAGGGCACATTGGTGTCCCATGGATAACTTGTTATCCACCAGGAGTCCCAGGTCCCTCTCCATGGGGCTGTTCTCTAGCAGATCACCTCCCAACCTGTACTGGTGCAGTTTATTATTCCTCCTCAGATGCAGGACTCTGCACTTGTCCTTGTTGAACCTCACTTGGTTCCTCTGTGCCCAGCTCTCCAGTCTGTCCAAGTCTTGCTGGATGGCCGCACAGCCTTCAGCTGTATCAGCCAAGCCTCCCAGTTTGGTGTCATCAGCAAACTTGCTGAGCAGACACTCTGTTCCCCAATCAGTGTCATTGATGAAGATGTTGAACAGCACCGGACCCACCACTGATCCGTGGGGGACTCCACTAGTTACAGCTCTCCAGCTGTCATGCTGTATTCACATTGTCCTTCAGGATTTAAATAAAATTGGGTCTTGAAGTATGCTAAGAAGGTCAGTGCTGCTGCTCTCAGCTGAGTTTAGAAGAGAGTGAAGACCAAAGTCCCGAGTTTCTTATTGATAAAGTACAGCCCTAATCCTAATTGGGATAACTTGTAGTTCAGTGTTACAGTTGGTTGACTCATGAACAGATTTTGGACAAAAGCACAAGGCAGAGACAGAATGCAGCAGAATGCAGCATTATTCTTGAACAGAACAACGTGTTGAAGATGGGGTGGGGGTGTGTGTATATATGTAGGTGTATAGAAAGACACACGTATGCTCTACACATTTGTAAGAACATGCACATTGGTAGTCTCAGATCACAGAAGTATGAAATACTGACTGAAGGATAGCAGTCACTAGTATATGTAGTAAACTTCTCAATTTTTTATGAATCCTGACCTTATGAAGAAAACTTTTACATATTAATGGTGGGTTGACTTAGCTGGATGACAGATGCTCACCAAGCTACTCTTACTGCTTTCCTCCTCTAGTGAGGGTGGGGGATAAGATAGAAAAAAACCTCATGGATCAAGATAAAGGCAGCTTAATGAAGCAGGGGAAAACAAAAGGATTTATTCTTTACTTCCCATCAGCAGGTGACATCCAGCCACTTCCTGAGAAGCAGGACTGCAGTATGCATAGTGGTTGCTCCAGAAAACAAATTTCATGATCATTATTGTCTCTCAACCCATTCCTCTAAGCTTTTATTGCTGAGCAGATGTCATACAGTATAGAATATGCCTTTGGTCAGTTTAGGTTGTCTGTCCTGGTTATGTCCCCTCCCACAATCTTGCCCACTGCTGGGGCAATGACAGCCTTGCCGCTGTGCAAGCACTGCTTGGCAGTAGCCAGAATGCTGATGTGTTCCCGTCACCCTTCTACCTGCCAGTACAAAGCACAGCACTAGGAGGACTGCTGTAAGGAAAATAACTGTCTCAGCCGGACCCCATACAATATCTAGGGAGTACATCAAGAAATTTGTTCAAATAGGAGTACTGCACTGACAATACATCAGTCTGTCCAGGGAGGTGGTGGAGTCGCTGTCCCTGGAGGTGTTCAAGGGGAGATTGGACGTGGCACTTGGTGCCATGGTCTAGTCGTGAGGTCTGTCGAGACAGGTTGGACTTGATGATCCTTGGGGTCTCTTCCAACCTTAGTTATACTGTGATACTGTAGGTATGGTTCCCTTTTACAGTATCATCAGCCTCTTTATGACCTTTAGATGTATATACAGACTTGTAGCCATGGCTGCAGATGCAATAGCAACTGTTCATGGTAACATATCCTGCATCTGGGGAGGAATAACAACATGCACCAGTACAGGTTAGGGGCTGCCTTGCTCGAAAGCAGCTCCATGGAGAAAGACCTTGGAGTGCTGGTGGACAGCAGGTTCTCCATGGAACAACAATGTGCCCTTGTGGCCAAGAGAGCCAAGGGTATCCTGGGATGCATCAAGAAAAGTCTGTCCAGGTGAGACAACACCTGGAATACTGCATCCAGTTTTGGGCTCCCCAGTTCAAGAAAGACAGAGAACTGTTGGAGAGAACTCAACAGAAAGCCATGAGGATTATTTAGGGGACTTGAGCATCTCCCCTATGAAGAGAGACTGAGATCCCTGGGGCTATTTAGTCTTGAGAAGACTGAGAGGGGATCTCATCAATATGTATAAATATCTGAGGGGTGGGTTTCAAGTGGAAGGGGCTAAGCTCTTTGTGGTGGTGCTCAGTAGTAAGACAAGGAACAATGGTTTCAAGATTGAACGTAGAAGATTTTGCCTCCACATGAGCAGAAACTTCTTTACAGTGAGAGTGACAGAGCACTGGAGCAGGCTGCCCAGAGATGTTGTGGAGTCTCCTCTGGAGACTTATAAAACCCACCTGGATGTGTTCCTGTGTGGACTACCCTAAGTGATCTGTTTTGGCAGGGTGTTTGGACCTGATGATCTCTTGAGGTCCCTTCCAACCTCTAATATGCTATGATACTGTGATGTATATATTATTGTAGAATCTACATTTTAAGGTCTTGGCAAACCCTACATTTTGAAAATGTCAATGAAAAATGTGGGTTTAAAATCATGTAAATTGATGACTACAAACTTGAAAAGTATTATAAACTACCTTGGAGTATCCGTGTCCTGAGACACAGCACCTAATCTTCTATTATGGTGCAATAAACCTCATTTTTTTGGGGTCATGGTTAATGAATGTAGTGGCAGTCTGTCTGTCACAGGTAGTGATCTTCACACAGATTCCTTTGGTCCTTGCTCCTAGGTATTATTTCCTTTCCAGTTACATCTTGTAATTCTTTGCTTTCAACTCTTGTCCTGCAAATTTTCTATTGCATTTTACTTATCTTCATATCATAGAACCATAGAATCAGTCAGGGTGTGAAGGGACCACAAGGATCATCTAGTTCCAACCCCCTTGCCATGGGCAGGGACACCTCTCACTAGATGAGGCTGGCCAGAGCCTCGTGTTAATCTCACTTATTTTTTTAAATTAAATACTATATCTGTTTAAATAGTCATGAAGGAATTAAGCACTTGGACACCACATTATGCTGATTGCTGCTTAATTGTGTAAGTCTGGGTCAAAAATCTGGTGCTGTTGAAAGACTCTGGAGCAACTACAGAAAAGAGTTGTGTGGAATGTAACACTTAAGTAATTGTAATATAGTTTTCCTGTTCAGAAAATCTGCTTGTGACATAGTTTAGATCTTAAGGCTGAGATGTCCAAATGTGATTGAGCAGACCAGAATTTGTAAACTAATTTGTCCATTGTTGCCTGTATTATGGGGCCTCTGCCTCCCTCTCTTGTTGAAGGTCCAGAATGGGTCAGTGAAGTGCTTTTCCACAGTTTTTTAGTGTTGCTTTGAATTATGGAGTGTCTGGAATGACAGAGCGGCTGCTATTCTTTCTCGCAGTGCATGAATCCTGACAGGTGCTAACACCTGGACAGAGCATCCACATGCCCAAATGATCTGCACTCTATCCTACAGAATGCACTGTGATGGTAAGAAGACAGCATTTGATGAAAAGTGAAATTGGTGTGGCATGCATTTGAAAAGCCAGGATAGTGCTGGGTTTATATCCTTCCTGAAGAGGTAGCTTAAACTGTTGCTGTGATTTCTGTCTTTGGTGAAAGGATTGAATGCTTATGCAGAGTTATAAATGATGGATATGTTTATAGGAGTTTGTTATGGTCCCTACTCTGCTGTATGATTTCTTAATTTTTTTTGTCTAATCGAAACTATGTGATATGCAAAATATTTTTTCTAACTGAACTATAAGATCTGTGTTAATATTATAATGTTTAGACTATGGATGACCCCAAACTTTTATTCTTTCTAAGATGTTTCATGAAAACTTACATCTGTAATCTAACTTGAAGCGGGACCTTTGTTAAAGCAGAATGTGACCTTACAGTTGGCACAGGTTCACATAACTAACCAGGCTTGCCAAAAGGCAGTTCCTTTTATGTGATTGATGCTTCCTCTGAGCAGTAGTGACCTGGGAACTCCCTGACATGGGTACCCTGTGTTCAATCCACTGCATGTTGTGGACAGTGTGGTTGAAGCTGCAGGTCAGTGTGTATACAGACTTTAAGAAGTTTCTCCTCCTTTCCTGTCTTCCTGTTTAGCTGTTACTATTTGCAAACAAAACAGTAATCTTTGAAGTGATGCTGGTAATTATTAATAGGTAGCATTTGGGCTGGTGTAGGTGATGTGTCAGTGCTAGGAAGTTAAAATTTGTAGGGCAGCTGTCAGCCCATTTTGCTGGGTAGCTGGCATCCTGGCCACAGCAGCACAGCTCCTGCTGCCCTGAGAAAAGGAGTCAGGTGAGGAGCAGAGTGGCAGGTCTGAGCTGGGATTTTGGGAGCGCTTCTTCTTAGAACAGCCTTGCTTAGAGCAGTACCTTGTCTGGATTTAAAAATATTGGCAGTGGGAGAGGATACAGTGGGGTAGGCTTGGCTTACTACAGGCATGGTCTTTCTGGAGATTGGTTAGGAGTTTAACCAAGTCAGCTTCAGTGAAATGTCCTATCCTGCATTGTAGTGTGGAGGATAGGGCATGCCTGTTTAAGAAAAGGGGCATGCTGAACAGATACTCCCAAGCTACACCTTGTCACTCAAATGGGAAAAGTTCAATGGCTCTCATAGAAAATCTCTGCCAGTAAACACAACTTTTTCTTACTTGTGCTGTTTACAATCCTGATGTAATCCCATGTGAATTTTATAATGATTTTTGGTGGTTTTAGTGCACGGCAGTATTCAAGTGGCAATAAATTAGGAAGCTTGTCTTATTTTGTGAATTTGTTAAGGACCTCAGTCATTAGTAACAATCATAGGATTATTTGGTAAAATATTTGGAGAAATATGAAAAAAATGATTCATGCTTATGATTAAAAAAAAAAAATCTATCTGCACTGCAGAAATTTTTGGATTGTAAGAGATGGATTCTTTGTAATGTCTGCAGCCCTAGTTCACAGGAATAAAGTGTCGCCCTAAATAAAGAATTACAGAATCACCAAGACTGGAAGAGACCTCAAAGATCATCAAGTCCAACTTGTCACCACAGACCTTGTGACTAAACCATGGCACCAAGTGCCACATCCAATCCCTTCTTGAACACCTCCAGGGATGGTGACTCCGCCACCTCCCTGGGCAGCACATTCCAATGGCTAACAACTCTCTCTGTGAAGAACTTTCTCCTCACCTCGAGCCTAAACTTCTTACTGTCACTATGCTTAGGACAAAGCCTTAAATATGTTGTTCTTCCTAGTAAATATATCAGTGTATCAAGCATGGCATTCAGCTGTGGATTTATTAACAGTTTTAAAAGTGGCAAACATAGGATGATGTAAAGCTCTGCTCAGCTTCATGTATTATTGTTATCGATCTACTTCTTGTAACAAATGGGCATACTATTAGAATGAGAAACTTTGTCTTCTCAGAGAGGCACCATGTGAACATCTGAAGGCCCATTAAACATTACTTGTAAAATGCATACTTTGTGCACTCTTTCTCCACACTGCTGCTTATTTTATGCAAGTATGTGGATTGGTAAGTGCTGCTGTGTCTTAGATGGTTGTATGCTCTTTTCTGAGTTTCCTTTCTGTGGTAATTGGTGAGGAGGATCCGGAAACCTTGTGCTCTCATCACAAACTCGACGTTTAAGAGTCTGGTTCTTCTGGGGACTAATAGGAGTATAGATTTTTAACATTTTTTAACGTTTAATTTTACAAGTTCTTGTTTATTGTTTTAATGTTTTTAACTGTCAAAATGTGAAAGATGTTGCACTTGAGTGCCCATACCGAAAAATGTTTGCAATAATTATGTTCTTACAATTCAGAGTGATAGCATAGTGGAAAACCAATCAAGAGCCTGAACTTACAGAAGGAGAAAACACCTCACTGTCCTTTCTCCATGCTTTTTTTTTTTAGCTTATGTCATAATAGGAATTAGTATGAATAGCAAACACAGGTATGTGAGAGAGAAAAGATGTATTATTAACTATTTTATTTGGTTTTAGGTTGACCAAGCCTTTGTCATTTGCGGATTGTGTTGGGGATGAACTGCCATGGGGATGGGAAGCTGCCTATGATCTTCAGATTGGTGTATACTATATTGATCACATCAACAGTAAGTATTTATCAGTTTGCTGTGTTGATTAGATAAGAAGGCTCGTCTTGTGAGTAGACCTCCCTGAGAAGCTTCTGAAGCATAATTTGGAGTAAGGAAAAGTTTCTTGTCAGAGAAGTATAGTTAAAATAACTTCGGGTTTTTCAGGAGACAAATTACCCCATTTGTCTGCATGGTTTTGATAAGGATGGTTGCAGATGTGTTATAGGTGGCTCTAATGAGTCTTCATCTTTCTCTGTGAAAAAAATGCATGTAATCTGTAGTAAATAAATATGGTTTCCATATGTTGGTTATCTGAAGTGTACGGTATTGGTGACTGTTAAATATTCAGCAGTGCACACTGGCAGAGATAGTCTAGTCCGAGTAACAAAAGCTGCCTTCAGTCTGCTACTGAAAGGAGCTACTGTAGATCAGGTAGTATGGAGTGTGAGGGAGTATTTATAACTTGTATATGAGGTATGGCAAACATAGTGTAGTTTAAGAATACATTTCAGGCTATGAATATGTTGTAGCAATATGAAAGGCAATGGGATCAAAATGCTGGGGCAAATGTGTCCTTTAGTATAACATTAATGGCTCACAAGAAAACCTGCTGGTACAAAATGACTGCATCTACATATATATTAATTCTATGAGATTTCTATCTAAAGCACATGAAACTAGAGGAAAAATTGAAATGTGATGCTTGTTACACTTACTGAAATTAATATATTCCTGAAAATGTTTCTCTTTTCTTTTTATGTGTCTATTGCTCCATATTAGTTGAAACCTTTTTCTACTTTCTCAGAAATTCTTTAACAACATAATAGAAGAGATTCTCTTTGAGACCAATACCTGAATATGGGTGCCTGCACTTGTGCTAGCAGTGCCGTGTACTTAATTAATGTCAGTGGCCATCTTGGATAGATTAGCAGAGACAACTGCAGAAAATCTATAGATAGAACATGGACAGTAAGAGACCAGTGGCCTTCTGAAACAAGAGATGAGGACAAGGCTCATTACCCATAGCATCTCAAATGTATGAGCAAGTGAATCAAACCTGAGATGTCTAAGCTGCTTTGTAGCTATCTGGTCAATACAGTCAGTGTAATGTGAACTGTGATGCAACTGTCTGGTTTATTGTCTGCTTTGGAGATGAGCTGATTTAAGCTCCTTTTGTTTGGGTTGGAACTCTGATAACTAGAATGTGACATTATAGAATACATAGAATATGTATCTCCTGTGCTTGTTGAACACCTGCAGATGGACACCCAGTGTTGAACTGAATCCCACCCAATAGCTTCACTTGGGCTTTTATAAGCCAGCTTTCCTGGAATAACAGTGAGAGTCCTCTGATCTTAACATGTGGCCTTAAATGTTTCTGAACTTTAAAAAAACAGGGGCATACTTGATTGAATTCAAAAGGTCAGGAAAGGAAATGTTTTGCTTCTAAATCCAAATACTATTTTAAAATGAACTGCCTGCTGTCCCCAGCACTGCCACTATTGAGAAGCATGGCTGGGCTAATGAACCCCAGTTCATTATTCCTTCATGTATTGCTATCAGAGAATCAGCAACAGTGGTTTCCATCCATTGTTCAGTAGTATGTTTGGTTCCTGTTATATTAATGTGCTCCTTTGTATCAACTTCAGTGAAACTTCTTATGCTTAGTAAAGCAGCACATTCTAGTGTTGTACCTTGTGTTTTGCACAGTGTTTCAGTGAGTGTATTCTTGAATTGCTAGGAGGTAAATGGCCTAAGATTCTTAAATGCAGGTAATTTTTCTGAGGTGCCAAATGTGGAGATTATACATTCTACTTCACCTGATGGGGATACATGTGTTGTTTTGATGCTATTGAAATGCCTAGCATGGATGTCACTAATAATTAGGGGGGGAAAGCCTTTCTATGAAGCAGCTTTTGCACTTGCTTACTGTTTCATTATTGGTGCAGTAATTCAGATGTGTTGATTATGCTTTTTGTATTTGAGCTGTTGAAATTCTGTGAGGAATGTGCTTATGTTAGAATAAGGATGAGTATTATTTCACCTCTATCAATTACAATTTTGTTAGTTCTCTTTTGTACTGGACAAAGAAACAATGAGGGAGTAAAACTGTACTCACTGCTAGGAGGACCAAATGGATAGATGTCAGATAAACAGGTTAGATAAAGTGGAATTTCAGGACCTGTAAATGACAGCTTGAGGAATAGCACCTTCAGAAGAAATCTGGTCCCATGTGTTAGGTAGGGAGATGTGACATTTCATGTTCAGTGCCCCTTGGCTGGATTTATTTCATCAAAATATGGGAGATCCTCTTGCATCCTATAATTATTCTGAACAGTTTGTCTGTTATCAGTCCTGGTTTTAATTTCTTTTTCTAGTGTTGTTCCTACTGTGTGCCTGTGTACAAAGCTATATTTGACACAACTGTGAGGTTTCAGGTTGCCCTCAGGACTTTAGAGCCATTGGAGCAAGACCAGCCAAACTTGCTAAATTTCTTAAACCAACTCAATAAACCGTGAGCAGCAGGCTAGACCTTAGCACAACAGACCGTAAATTCTGAAGGTCTTACTCTTTTTCTGTTAAAAACTCAAGGTTGAAAAGAGAGAGAATTTCCATTAGTGTTCAGTGCAAGACTTGTTCTGCTCCCCTGGAAGGGTGGATTATTGGCAAAACTCCCACTGATTTCAAGGAAGTAGTACTGGGGTGGACCTTGCAAAGTTCTAAAAATGGCAACCAAATTTCTATAATGGCAATTTCCCACAAAATATTTAAATCAGTATATAGAATACATAGAATAAACCAGGTTGGAAGAGACCTTCAAGATCATCGTGTTCAACCCATCAGCTAATCCAACACCACCTAAACAACTAACCCATGGCACCAAGCACCCCATCAAGTCTCCTCCTGAACACCTCCAATGATGGTGACTCTACCACCTCCCCAGGCAGCCCATTCCAATGTGCAATCACTCTCTCTGTATAGAACTTTTTCCTAACATCCAACCTAAACCTCCCCTGGCGCAGCCTGAGACTGTGTCCTCTTGTTCTGGTACTGGCTGCCTGGGAGAAGAGACCAACATCTGCCTGTCTACAACCTCCCGTCAGGTAATTGTAAAGAGTGATTCGATCACCCCTGAGTCTCCTCTTGTCCAGGCTAAGCAACCACAGCTCCCTCAGCCTCTCCTCATAGGGCTTGTATTCCAAACCCCTCACCAACTTTGTTGCCCTTTTCTGGACATGCTCCAGCAAGTCAACCTCCTTCCTAAACTGAGGGGCCCAGAACTGGACACAGTACTCGAGGTGCGGCCTAACCAGTGCAGTGTACAGGGGCAGAATGACCTCCCTGCTCCTGCTGGCCACACTGTTCCTGATGCAGGCCAGGATGCCATTGGCCCTCTTAGCTGCCTGGGCACACTGCAGGCTCATGTTCAGTCTACCATCGACCAGCACCCCCAGGTCCCTCTCTGCCTGGTTGCTCTCCAGCCACTCTGACCCCAGCCTGTAGCTCTGCATGGGGTTGCTGTGGCCAATGTGCAGAACCTGGCACTTGGATGTGTTAAATCTCATGCCGTTGGACTCTGCCCATCTGTCTACTTTTATATGTTAAAATATGTGCTGTATTATATAATACATATATGATATTTATAAATATAGAAGAAATATTTCCCCCATCCGTGTAGCTATTTTAGTCATAGAATACATATACATAGAATACATAGAATAAACCAGGTTGGAAGAGACCTTCAAGATCATCACGTCCAACCCATCAACCAATCCAACACCACCTAAACAACTAACCCATGGCACCAAGCACCCCATCAAGTCTCCTCCTGAACACCTGCAATGATGGCGACTCCACCACCTCCCCAGGCAGCCCATTCCAATGTGCAATCACTCTCTCTGTATAGAACTTTTTCCTAACATCTAGCCTGAACCTCCCCTGGCGCAGCCTGAGACTGTGAGTCCTTTACCTTCCCTTCTGTCACACAAACATGAGAAAAGCCTACTTTCCTTAACTGCTAGAGGAAACTGCTTCCCCTTCACAGAGTAGTAATAGTTGATCCTGAGCAGTCTGCAATCGTAAAACAGTCCCTCAAATCTGGGGAATATTCTTTTGGTGTCAGTATGTTCAAGCATAATCTGTTTTCATTATCATCATATTATATAATTGTATATATTTTAATGATTTTTTTTTTCAAATGCATCTTTGTTTTTCTAGCTCTTAATTGCCTTAGAGCTTTCTCATGATGCTTTTGGATGATGTAACCCGCTTAGAGAAACACTGAGTAAGGCCATTACTTTATGAATTTATTACCCCAATTAGGAGTTTTAATGTGATGCTTTCAGCTTCAAGGGAGACCAGATTACAGGCCATCTGGCAAGGCAGAACTTGCATATGATGTGGGTATAGCTAATACTGTAATAACCTAAATGCTTACCCTGTGGCTTGGTAGCACCCTTTGTTAGAGGGTATTACTTGGTGGCCAGGGACTGAGGGATTTCTTTTGTACAGGATCCTTCTTTCTGTGGTTTGTGAGAGTCCAAAGTTTTTATAGCTTACAGTACTCTCTCTTGCCGTTCCTGGTGTGTAGTAGTGTGTTCATCCACTTCAGTTAATTTGCTAACATTTTCCAATTTTGTTAAATAACACAATTAGGAATTCAAGGCAGTACCAAAGATAACACAAACCTATTATGCCACTTCATTTCATGTTTCTACAGGCAAAGACATCACTTTCAAATTTCCCAATTCTTCTGCTGAGTTTTCAGTATCAAGCATGAAGTGGCTTGGATTCAAGCATTTCTGCTCTTAGAGCTTGGATTTGCAAACACTTCTAAGGGGATACCATTTCTGAAAGAACTGGTCCTGCTCTGTTGCTACCTCTGGCCTTCCATTCTGCCCCTACGCTGGTTTCACTTACCCTGGCAGGAACATTTGTGTGGCCAGACAATGAATCCGATCAGGGAGCTGGTTCAAGCTGTAGCTAATCTGGTATGGAAAAACAATGTTGCTATTTCTTCTCCTTTCCACACCCTTACTTATGCAAGCAAGAGAGAGTAGGTGACCTGGGGATATGAGAGAACAATCAGGTGGGACAGCTGCTTTTTGTGGTCGCATGGGTTAAAGGCATTTTGAAATTACACCCTTGAACTCTCATCTGTTCCATGGTCTGTGCAAACCACCCAGGAACCAGTTTTGACTCTGAGACTGTGATTTCCAGATGCTCTTCTCAGGTGGTGGTGGCTGCTGAAGTAGCAGTTGCTGCTTGCCCTGATTCCTGTCCCCATATTGTGTCAGCATGAGGATGTCTAGTAAACATGGACAACATGCAAACAATCTGCTTCCTGAGGTGTGAGAGTTGTCTTTCCCCACCTCCTCTTCATTTCCCCAGCTGCTCAGGTTTTCTGATCTGGATCATTGCATGGGATGCATGTAGATGAACAGCTGTGGAGGTAATGAGAGCAAGAAAGGGAAACTTCTAGTTCTGGCTTGACGTGACTAACCTGAGCGACTCCTGGGCTGGGACAAGTTCTGCACTGCCTTTAGCATTCAACGTATTCCTAAGCAACTTAGCCTATTTGCTCCAGATCTTACTTTCAGGCTCAGGAATAACCAAGCAAGTGGTTATTTCTTCATTGCATTGGTCTGTTTAACTTACAAAGTGCATACTCTGCTGTTTAGTAATGTTTAGTGGCAAAGGTAGAAGAAAGGAGCTGTATTAAAAAGGTAAGGGTGGGAAAGAATAGGTACTCCTAGTCCAGTAGTATTTCAGACCATCGCAGCACTTTTTTTGACATTCTGTACCTCAAAATGGTGACTTTTTGCCTTGTCCTCTGGCTCCTCTGCTTCTGCAGCTCCTCCCATCAAAGTGAACTGTTGTTTGCTTTGGAAGAATGAATGTGCTTTTCCCAGAGACAGCTTTCTACCACTGTTTCATTCACAAAGAAAAAGAAAATTGAGTCAAAATGTTGCTAAACCATCAGAAAGCTTAGAGGTAGAGGATTTTATCTCTGCTCATCTTGAGAACAGAATTCTTTGGGGGTCCCTGTTTCCTCACTATTTCCCTTCTTTGTGAAATTTTGAAGCCTAGCTGTTTACCTACTGTTTGACGCTTAACACAATATTTTAACTACAGGTACTCTGTTTCTTATTGTAATCATACACTTCCGTGACAGTTTACACTTGTGCAACTGATTTATTTAACACAGGGATTTATTTTTTTGGGGGGGAAGGGGGAAAGGGCGGAATAGACTGGCTCTTCTCTGCTCCAGCCTGGGACTCCAGTACCTCTGCATCTGTGGAAGGGTGCCAGATGGTATTTTCAGATAAGGAAGAAATCTGGAAATCGCCCCAGAAGTCTGCGATTCCTGTTAGTTTGAGGGAGTCAAATGGTGTATCATGATCATATATGTGTACCATGTGTTCCCATGACCCATCACCATCTTCTAGGCAAGTAGTGACATGCAAGCATTTATGAAACGATTGTGAAGACTCCTTTCTGTCAGCAAACACACATGGTAAAAACCCCTGTGCAGTGCATATTACCTTGAATCTTATTTCTAGCTATCTTTTCTGCCCCATGGCTATAGGAAGGGATTCATCTGGTACATGTTGGCTGTAGAAGCAAGGCTCAAGTAATGAAGACTCTGGATTAAAGGCTCCTACCTTTTATTTAAAGATCATATTTGTGTATTTTTTCTTATGTCTTACTTCTGATAGCCATAGCAGCAGAGCATTTCCTACTTACTGGATAACATAGAACAAAATGCTCAGGGTTTCTACTGCAAGCATGTGCTACCTGATAGCTAGAGGAAACTAATGTGCCATGAAGATATGTTCAGTATTTCTTCATAAAATCTCTGAATAAATATTTACTGGATATCTTCTCATGCTTGCACAGTATAGATGGAACACATTCTCATTTTATCTTGTTACTCAAATTCAAGCACAGGATTATTTTGTGGAAGAGTGAAGGGGGAGTCAGGAAGAGAGAAGCATTTTCTGTGTGCAAATTCCATGGCAGGAAACAAACTGTAGAGAGCTCAGTTGAGAGCATACTGTAAATAGCATATTTTTCCTTCATGTCTCTCTTTAGAACCCATATTCCATCTTACTGTGTGGTAGAATATGATGTTCTTTGAGTATCCAGCAATGTTTTAAATGATTTTTAAGATGCTCTATGTGTCATCTCACTGGCCTGCATGGTCTTACTGCAACAGCTCTGATGTGCTATTATTTTATGTATCTATTGAACAAATATGAAATGACACAATACTTGTTTGAGAATCCTTCCTCAAATTTTTGAATACAAATTGTTTTTCTTGTTTGTGTTTGGTTAGTATTTTAAATAGCAGAGGGAAGAGGAACGAGGGGGATGGGGCGGGGAAGAAAAGCTTTCAGGCGGCCTCTGATATGTAAAGTGTGTTCATTAAGCCAGTCTGGTACCACTTTGTTATTCTCCCTGAAACCAGTGCCAGTTCATTTCCTGCTTTGCTGTGCACCAAGACTTGTATCTCGGTCACCTGCAGTACTTGTTTTGCTAGTTGAAGTACAATGGAGTGACATTTGTACTCTCCCCCCCCAAGTATGTAAGAGAGTCAGAGATGTGTAATGGCGTTATCTTTTCATCACTTACTAGTTCAGGCAGAGACATTCCCACCCTGACACAGAGTCCCTAGTTGAGTCGAGTCTACGTGGTGTAGCCGAGAGCACAGCTCTGCATGTGGCATGCTTCTGTATCAGTCAGAACTACCCTCTTCTCAGGGTTCCATCATGTACTCCTAGTTTGCACGTCCAGAAACTTTCCTGTGGAAGGGAGAAAGTGCAAGATGTTGATGAGTAGATCCTTATGTAATATTCTAATGGCTGGCTCGATCCATGACTAGGCTTGCTGCTGCCAAAAATGGATGTCTCCTTGCTTCCCTAGCTGGGTGGTTCTTCCTCTTCTATACTGGCTCATTCCGTCTTTGGTAGCATGGTACAATGTGCCTGCTAGAACACGATGTATCTGCTTCCATGTTGTCTTTTGGAGCCAGTGAGTGTTTGGGTGGGTTTAGTGTGCCTTTGTGTTGGGTTGAGTGCGCACCAGAGACGGCTATATAATGCTGGGGAACATGGGTTAATGTGACAAAAGCCATCACTGGCAAAAACGAAGGTGAGGGACTTTATAACAGCTCCAGCTGTGGCATGCAACTTTCCTCTGCCTTGGAACAGACTCTATTTTGAGATGATTCTGTTACATTTACAAGGTAGAATAACACAGACAAGTGTTAAACAGGTGAGAGTTCTCTCTCCAAGATAAAAAGTACAATGTCATGATTTTGTCTCCTCTCACTGTGTGTGTGTCTTTTGCAGGTAACAATCTGACATACCTGGTATTTTTTTTAATGGGACACCTTAGGAGTACTTGTTCTCTAACTGTGTTGCCTAAATGCAGTGTCTGATTGAAGACCGCTTTCATGTGAGTCATTCCAGGGCCAGTTAATGGATTATTTTGTTTGGCAAGAGGAGATGTTGGAAAACTATTGCTTCCACATATTGTTAATCTGTAGTGAAATGTCCAATTCTCTCATGTCTAGCAGTAGGGTGTCAGGGAGCCATTCTCTTCCCTTTGGGAATCTCTACTGGGATTTTAATGTAATGTATTTTAGGGAAATACAGTCTACTGCTAGTAAGGTAATAGTTTCTTTCTGTTCAAGTAGACTGTAAAAAATTGGCAGATCTTTATCTAAAAAAAGAAAAAAGTATACCTGGCTATAGCCTGTACTCTATGTGTGGGTGTATATCTTCTGTGTAATTACATGGAGCATGCATAACATTGCTGCCCCTGAAGCAAAGTCTAACCAAAGGAATAAAGAAAATTTCAGGGCATAAAGTCAATCCTGGCATTTTGGTTTTCAATTAATTTTTGGACCAAATTCTTAGCTGAGTTTTAGTCCCTCAAACCTGCCTGGAAGTGAGATGGGAATAATGTGATTCATGAATATCTGTATGATTAAAATCAGCGCAGCTTCCTCTGCTTTGTTACAGAGCTGTGATAATTTCAGTGCAGAGGAATGTCCTTGGGTAGAGTGTGCCATCTTGTGCTTGTGTGGTTCCACTGGGTGAGACTACAAGTGTGTTTTGTCTCACAGAATTCCACCCACAGTGTGGGTAGTCATTTAGATCTCTAAATATAGGAGGAAATTGCTGAATATCAGCCACACACCCCCCCTCCTAGTTCTGTTATTATGAATAATTATTCTGTGCTGTGATTGGACAGAGGAATTTGATATATACAAAGATTTTAAATGTGGTTTTTTTTACTCTAATTAGTGCTTTTGATAGAGCCTGATGTACAACTTTTAGTTGTTTAAGAGAGATTCCTTTAGTTAATACTGATGTTTACGCCACAAAAACCAATGGCAATGTATCTTCATTTTCTGTGCCTGAAATGGCTGAACTCTTGAATGTGACTGTCTGGTGATGCAGAAAACATTGGAGAGGTTGTGTCTGGGCAGATGGTTTGTTCATTTTCCACTGCTGATGCCTGGCTAGCATTTTCTAGGACAGATACAACTTACAGCTCTGTATAGTGTTCATAACCAGCGCTTAATCCTCACCTGACTAGCAGAAGTAACATCTCCCCCACCTGTCCAGCTAGCAATTTTGCATGATTCGTATCTGGTAGACAAGGCTTTAAGGTATCATGTTGCAGTCACTAGTGGAAATGTGTATCTGCCCTAAAAATGCAATGAGGTCTCCCAAGTCAATTTTGCATTAACTGTTGAATAATAAGGGCAGGAAAATGTTTGGATGTTCTTTGTAGTTTAAATCTTATGCTTTGGTTTAAGCATGAAGGGCTTCACATCTCAGTTTGAAATGTTGAGTAAACGGCTCCCTCAATGTCATGTCTGTAACTATACAAGTGCATGCAAGTTTGACCCTAGCATCAGGCACTTAAAACGTTCTTGTCCAAGGATAAGAAACCCTTGTCTTTGTGAGGCTTTATTCTGAGCATTATAAATACTTGGTTTTGAAAGAACTCTGCTTTAAAAAAAACCCTGTTATTGGCTTGTGGAAGGTACCTGTGCTCAAATGAACAGACTTTTCAAAGTGTGGCACTACAGTAAGAAATATTATCAGTACTTACGTCTGTAGGTTTTCTCTCTGTGGGATAAACCTACTGATTAAAATATAGATGAACAAGCATATGGTGCTGCTGCACACGAGTTTTTAATGTATATAAAATGAACAACTTGCCAAACAAGTGATACGCCGCTTTGGATTTTCCTTTTCATAACATTTAAAAAGACACAGAGTGAAAAATACTCCAGAGCCTTCTCTGCTTGGTAAAAGTTGAGTAACAATTCTAGGCTAGTCATTCCAGTACTGCTTTGCTTTTTCCAGGATTACATGTTTTCCTGACTTAAGAGCTTGTTCCAGAATGAAATAATTGTAGATAGAATTGGCTGAGAATAGTTGATCAGTAAATGTACCTACACAGGCACATACCAAAACCTCAGTCTGCTGAAGTTATGCTGAAGTAACAGTGTGCAGTTTTCAAAATGCAGGGTCACCTTTAACTTGTTTATGACTATCGGTATAAAAGTTGTTAGCTCGTATAATCATAGTATTGTTTTGCACATGCAGCTCAGAGAGGCAAAAGGAAAATGTTTGATTTTATTCGTCAGCAATACAAAATAATCTGCTGTTGATCAGCTTTGTCCTTCTCTTGCAGTCACAAGGACAGGGCATCTGTAGGCCACATTTTAGAACTCTGCAGGCTACATTTGGTCTTTGGGCTGCATGTTGAGCAATCCTCACTTAAAACCTACAAGGCAATTACCTGCAACATGCTCGAAGATGAGACCTTCCAATCTTGTAAGATTATTTGGTGGCTGCTGGTTGCACTCTTAAAACACAATCACATCATTACATTCTTCTCAAAAACCAACATAACTGCATTTATCCTATTTGATCATTGACCCATGAGAATCCTGCTCCATGCTCCTCATCCTGCCTCACAAAAAAGGACGGCTCTGGAAACCAGCACTTCTTATCTTGTGTAAATAACTGTGAATGTGGAGGTGTGTTAAAGCACAACAGCAATAAGTGGCCACAGATAGGGACATGTGTTGACCATTTAGGAGAGAAAAGGTATCGATTTGTTTCTTTGTGTGCCTGATGTCTTTGTGGAGAAGAGCAGGTATAGATGTGTGCATGTGTGTGTCTGTGGAGTGTTCCTGTTGGGATTATTGGAAAACCGACTGTGTATAAAGCTTCTCTGTTTTAACCTTTTATGCACTGCGCTTGAGTTTACATGGCTTATTCTGGGGATGCAGCCATTCTGCACTTCTAGAAATACCTTTCCCAAGCAGAAAAGGCTTTTCATGTTTGTAAATGGTGTATTTCTTTGTTTTCTAGGAACACAGGTCTGTAGATACTGTCAGTGTAAGATTCTACAGGGTTAGTTTTATGCATTGCTTCTTTTTATTTGTGCATTTTTTAGTTTATGTGATACTAGCACCAAAAAATACTTTTGAAAAACTGAGTCTTAATCAGTATGGAAAATCGTTATTGGCCAGAAAATGTCCTAAGCAGCTTTTGCTATTACAAAATCTGGGGTTTTATATGGAGTTTTTTGAGTGCCTTCTCTCCAAAAGTACTCTTTAGTTACAGTTTAGGGAAATCACGTTTTTCACCCCGTGTCTTCAGCATTCCTGTTCCCCCCCACTGCTGGCACAGGTTCTCACAATAAAGCCGTTCAGAGAACTGAAGTGCTAGAGATCTAATCCAGAGAAACTCCCTCCTCCTTTTTGCAGAAAAATTCTTAAGTAAATACTTTGCTCTTAAATACTTTGGTACTGAATGTTATTTTTAGTCTTGTAAATCTATGTAGATTTACAGTATGTAGCTTACAAAGACAATGCAGTGTGGTGCGTGTGTGCATTTAGCTGTCAAACTTCTCATGACTATGTCTTGTACAGCTTTAAACAAAGAATATTCATTGTACAGCTTCAAAAAGTGCTGAACTAAGTCAGGAAATATTAATAAGGCAGAAGATTCAGCCTCAACTTTTCTCTCAGTATGTTTACCTTAAAAAGAATGATCTAATTGTACATACTAAGATTTAATCTCATCATACACGTTCTTAATATATACAACCACACTATGTCTGATCTTCTTGTGTACATATTCTATGACAATCTGTCTTCTGTGGCTGCTGGAGTTAAAATGTTGATCTGAAGTCATTCATGAATTTAGAGCCGGCTCCAGCCTACTCATTTATATTACCTGGGTAGTTAGTGGAAAGAAGTAGTCACTTGAAAAAGGCAGTTCAGTTCCATATATCTTGGGCATCTGTCTTTGATGGAGTGAAATTTCTTCTCAGGATGGCCCACTGGCTGTTGACCATAATCTTGTATCAGGTGCCTAGCAGGGGTAGGGATAGAGTTAGATGAGAAGATATGGAGAGTTAATGATCTGTTAGTTCAGTTGCAAGGGAGAATATAAAACTGTTTTTGTAGAGGGAAAGGAGAGAGATAACTACTATAAAATATGAATAACGTGTGGCTGTAAAAATTAATGAAGTAGGGAGGAGAAGGGTTGAAAAAAATAGACTATCTAAGATCACTTTTCATTTATGTTCAGAAATGTGTTCAATTTTAAGATGTAATTGAAAAAGCTTTATTGATCCAATTATTTCCAAATACTTTTATGTAAAAACTGTTTTGGTTTTTTTCCCTTGAGTTTTAGGCTGTTTCTAATTCAAGGGTGAAGATGTAGGAATTATCTACCTTAGCATTTACCCATTGTACCTTAATTTCTAACTTTGCAGTTTGATTCCTTAAATAGCATTTCTTACACATACTGTTGTGACAAAGGGAAACTTAAATAAAATTGTACATATGCCTAGTAACCAAAGGCAAGCAATGGCTTAGACTTCTATAACTGAGTTACTGGCAAAGAAACGATTTAGTTGTCACTGGATTTCAGCTGAGGTCTCTTTAAATCCCCTTTTTTTTTTTCTCCTATAAAGAAACCACACAAATAGAAGATCCCCGGAAACAATGGAGGCAAGAACAAGAGAGAATGTTGAAGGATTATCTTATGGTAGCCCAGGATGCTCTCAGTGCTCAGAAAGAACTGTACCAAGTGAAAGAACAGAGGCTAGCACTTGCACTGGATGAGTACGTCCGCTTGAATGATGCCTACAAAGAAAAATCAAGCTCTCGTACAAGCTGTAAGTACCGTAGAGAACACAATGTAACTTCTTTGATCTATGCCTTGTAGGGAATCCCGTTTCTCTTTAGGATGAGTTTTCAGGCTTTACTAAGAACATCTTGTACTCTGGCTTCTTTAGAGATAGGATCTCTACTTTTTTTAACATATGTATATATAAAGATATCTGCTGAAGAGAGCTCTCTTCACTCTGATACAGCCTCTTTGAGCCATGGTTTAGATCAGGTGGCTCTGAAATCTGCCAAATTGAAGTTCAACATAAACAGGATCTCTTGCGCTCCATGGCTACATGCTGAAATGTCCCCAGTGTGTTGATGGGTGTCTGCAAGAAGGGAATTTGTTGCTGCTTCATCAGAATAGCATATAATCGTTTTGGAGCCCATCTGCTGTGATTGGAGAAGTACGGATACAATATTGGGCAAGGATTTGGTATGCAGTGAAGTGACACTAGAGGCCTATCATTGGCCAGACATCTCTCTTAGAACTGTGTGCTGGACCTCTGAAACTTCTGAATAAATATTCTGCTCTCCAGAATCTCCTTAGGAATTACAGTTTCCAGGAAGAGGTGATCAGATTTCACATAAGCAAAGGAGGAGAAGTAGCAAATAGTGGCAGGGGAAAAAAGGCAAATTTTGATTATTCATTAATTAATACCACCCTGCAGTGCTGACTAATCCATAAAAGATTTTTTTCAGAAAGTATTATAAGCCTTTCTGCACCTCAAAGTTTTTGACCAATGTGGATTCATTGAGGAAGGGACTAATTAATGATTTAAAACTACTTAAATATTTGTCCTTTTTTTGTCTTTTTGGAAAAGTGTTCTCAGGCTCCTCATCAAGCACAAAGTATGACCCTGACATTCTGAAGGCTGAAATCTCCACTACAAGATTAAGGGTGAGTGTGCTGAACTCCTATTCATTTGTATTCTGTGTTCAAAGTTTATGATTAGAAAAAGCAAAGCTTGAACTAGCAGACATGGCTTGTACCCTGGTACTGCAACGTTCCAATATTCTCATTAAATACCGTTCAGAGGGTTTTAATGAACTTTTCTCTTACTTTCAGATAAGACGTTTTGGGGAGACAGATACTCTAATTAGATGTGTATTTAAATGAGTCAAATAACTATTGTCACCTGTATGCTCTTGTTTTCAAAAGAGCAAAAGATCTTTAGGTGAAAATAGAAAAATAATAGGCCAAAGTGAGTTGCAGCTAAATAGTTGTTTTTACACAATCTTTCTTCTGTGAGAAATGCACTATTAGCTACATGAACTGCCTCACAAGTTTCTGTTGGTTTAAAAACCTCTTCATTCTGTTTTGCAAAAATGGAACAGGTCAGATGAAGAAAGCTTGTGTTCACATTTTGAAATTGATAATGAACACAAATCGATTATTTGATCAGCTATATTCAGTATGGTCACTAGTGGACTCCATATAAAGAACTTTGGTTCGTAGAGTAGTGAATTTGTCATGAATAAGGAGAGAAAAATGGTGTGAAAGACATTTAAAATTTGTACAGGGAGTTAATTTATTTAGGCTGTGACACATAATGCTCTATGGCTAGGCTTTCTGAAATTAGCAATGAAAACAAAATACAACAAAACAACAAACACCCCAAAAACCGGAACAAACCATGCAGACTAAAGAAAGCACCTCACATCATAGTTCTTCAGTGAGGAGCAGAAGCAACAGCAGTTTACTCAGCTCTTCTATTGCCCCCTCCTGGTTCCTCGCAGAGCAGCACTCACAGAAGCCTCTCAGAGTAACATCCTCCTTCACCTGATGTAAGAGTTATGCGTCTAAACAATTAATGTTTAAATGGAATCCTGGAATAGCTTATTACAACTTTAAACCCCAGTATAAATCAGAGATGAAATAAGCTGTAAAGCTGGTATCTGGATGTTGCCCTCCCGACTGCTTGTACACCTGCTCATCCTTACCAATCTCACTTTGTAGTCCCTTATTCTTTAAGGACAAGGGACGGTGGTTAGTGAGAGAACTTTTTTCAGCACTGGAGGAGGTGGGAGGGACAATTTTAAGATAAGTGGGGAGAATCAACAGCATTAAGGACCCAATCAAGAACCACAATGAAAAGACAAGGTGAGAGCTTGTTTATAAAATCGTAGAGTGATAGATTGTTTTAGATTGAAAGGGACCTTAAAGATCATCTAGTTCCAATCCCCCTGCCATGGGCAGGGACACCTCCTACTTGACTGGGTTGCCCAGGGCCCCAGCCAGCCTGGCTTTGAAGACCTCCAGGATTGGAGCCTTCATAACTTATCTGTGTAATCTGTTACAGTGAAAAATTTCCTCCTAATGTCTAATCTAAATCGAACTTCTTCCAGTTTGAAGCCATTACCCCTCATACTAATACTCCATACCTTTGTAAAAAGTCCCTCTACAGCTCTCATGTAGCCCCCTTGAAATATTGAAAGGCTGCTCTAAGGTCTCCCTGGACTTTTCTCTACTCCGTGTAGAACAACCTGAACTCTGTCAGCCTGGCTTCATAGGAGGGATGCTCCAGCCCCAGACGAATGGAGCAGTAATAAATGTTTCCTTTGGCAAAAACATCACTAGTGGGAAATTAACAGTGCTGTTAAAGAACAAGATACATGACCAAATGTAATGTGTAGTCACCTGCATTTCAAAGAGGGGAAAATTTGAATATGATCTTGTGCTCAATTTTTCCCATTACTTGTCATTGATCACCTCCCAGCAAAAGGTGTGGAAACACTGAATCACCTCTTGGCTGCAGATCTACAAAGTGTTCACTGAGGAGAGAGGCAGATTTGTTAGTAATTGATTTTTTGGAGGTGCTTCCCTCTCTTCATTGTTTCTTGGAGTCAAGAACTGCTGGTTCCCAGCACCTGTTTTATTGGCATTGCAAAGCCCAAGTTGCATATGTGCCTAAAATAGGTGACCTGAATCTTGTCTGCAGAGTTTAGAAGGGTGCAGTCCAAGAATATCTATATCAGCATAAAGTTTGTCATCTAAAGCCACTGGATATGAAAATCATTGAGATAAGAGCAAGTGGAGCCCTGTGGTGATGCTAGGGCTGGAAAGTGGCTTTCATGGAAGATGTCAAGAGAGGTAGGATTGTTATAATGGTTTACCCTTATTTGGATGTTTGAGGATGCTTGCTAATATGCCCACCCTTTGGCGTTTTGCAGTATATGCATGCGTGGACTTGATGGGAAGCAAAGTTAGTCATTAGGAAGCTGCTAGCCAGCTAGTTAGAATTTGCACATTGTTTAGTGAACTATTAGGTCAGATGTACTCTGTTTCTCTCACACACTGGCTGAGGCTTACTGGTATCATCAGGTTAATGGTGGCTGAAGGGGGAAACTCAGCATTCGAGGAAGTTCTGAATTGGCCTTTGGCCTTTTCCTTGTTAGCTGTGTTTAATATATGCATGTTGAGCCTTTTGGGTTCATGAGTTGCTGTTGTGCGGTAGTTCACGGAGAAAATGACAGAAATCAGGCATTGTTTAATAAGCAGAAGACAGACCTTTCTCATAGGATTGAAATTGAAGGACCTGATTCTGCAGTGGCGGTTGAGCGGGACCATTTGGCATTAATTAGTAGTCAGTACCACAAGGCACATACGATCACAGGATAGTTGATGCATATGTAGCACATACGGAATGCACCTTTATAAAACAGCAAGAGGAAGGCAGTTTGTTGTTGTGGTTCCATTATCACTTGAATGCTGGGAATAGAAGGGGGTTAGCACAGGAGCCTGCTTGAAGATGTAGTTAGTAGGAAGCAAAAGGCCTGGTCAGGTGACTTAAGATGATGTGCAGAAGCAATAGGAAGGAGGTGAAGGATAAAGCAAGTGAGGAGTTTTGAACAAGTGGGAACTATAGGAAAGTTTTAAAGGAAAAGATAAGGAGCACAAGAATAGTTTAGTGCAAGTATGATGCAGTAAACACAGCGGCTATATTATGATGTAGGTCACATCCTTCTAGGATAATGTGCCTAGCTCACATTTCCTGATAATGAAATGATGATGAATTACAGCAGAGGACACTCTGAAGATGTTCTTGAGAAAAAATGAAAGGTTTTCTGAGAGATCCAATCTTCTAAGTGGAACTCAAATGTGCCTTCTGCTATTACTATAAATTGACATTTTTTGTGATTTAAAAAAATAAATAAAAAAATGTAGCCATTCTGTGTTTCTCACAAGTTGGGACTTCTTTCCTGTTTTACACAGTGCAATATCTGTTCATTTTTTATAACCTTGATCAGAATACTTGAAAGATCATTCTTTCGTGCTAATCAGGAAAGAATAGTTAAGGAGTCCTGAGTGTATGCTTACAGACGTTGTCAGTTTGTCATGCTAACTGTTCACTATGGCCACAACACACAGAGTTTTCTTTCAGGTAAAGAAACTAGTGAGGATAGTTTCTGAAAGCCTGAACCTAACCTCTCATCTAGGGAACTGATTTTGCTTTGGAGAAAATGGAGATTGAAAGCATTTTATTTTTGTCACAGAAAATACATTAGCCAGAAGCTGCAAACTTGAATGCCTAAGTATCATTCACAAACCCGTAAGAGCACCCTTCCCAGTCACTTGTTACTTTAGACATACAAAACTTTTCAAGTCTCTCGAAAAGGTACAGAGCTGCTAATGCTCAGTACCTGGCATGTTGCAAACCTCGCTTTTTCTTCTCCTTTAAAAAAATAATCTAATTCGAAGAACAGCACCAAGTAGGAAATCTCTGGGGATTTGCATAAAGAAAGTCTTGGGGACATATTTTGAAATTAGTTTCAGTTAAAGTGGTCAAAATGCTTCATTGTAATATAATCCATTTTTCAAAAGAGCTAAATATCTGAGGACCTACATGAGAACAAACAAGAATTTCACAGTGGTAGGTGACAGCAGGGGACTTCCACCAGGCTTTTCCTTTTGTCATCTTGCTGATTGGAAAGTCAAAAAGCCTTACAATATTTGGCTAGTATGGAGAGTGCAAATGAGCCGGGTACAAGTGTACAAATAGGAAAGTTTGAGACTCTGCATTTCAAAGAGGCATTTCTGTTACAATGTGTATGCTGAGGATTAATTTTGATTTTGAGTTAAAGTACACTCCTTTACAAATGGCCCAGAAACTGTTTCAGTATGTTTGGGAAGTATGACATAAAAAATTAAAAAGGAGGATTTTATTTATTTGATCTTGATTTGTAAATATTTTGTAGTGTACTCACAGTTGAAATAGCAGTATTAGGATAAAAAGCAATTGAGCATGCAAATTTAGGGAAAGTAGGAAATGTGCTGCTGAAAACATTTCTATTAAATAGATGCATATGTTTGCAATCCAAATGCATTTGGTGATTGTTACATTAGAGTTAAATAAATTTGAATTATGCATTTAGGGACCCAGTGTCCACAAACCTTTATAAATAAAGAATGGGTTGGGGGGGGGGGGGGCACAGTCCACACACTATCTTTTACTGTGCAAATTATTTGAGAGCTTCCTAGAATGAAAAAGTGAAAATATAAGAAGCCTAAAAATAAACAGACATGTCCCTGTAGGACAATCGGAATGCATGCTTACCAAGTGAGAAGTAAATTACTTGTTAAAGTTCTCTCAGGTTTAATAACACAGTGTGGTATCGATACAAATAAGGAATGTGATTTAATCTGCTTGTGTCCCTTTTATACTAAAGCATGTTGCCCATAGACGTCAGGAAGAGAACAGATCCTTTTGTTTCTAATATGTGTCAGTAGAGCAATTTACTCTCCTTTTTTTCTCATCTGATGTAGAGAATACATTAATTGTTCAAAGGCATGCAATACGCCATTTAACAAGAGGAATTCTCTAACTCTTGCTTTGATTTAACACAAGGTTAAGAAGCTGAAGAGGGAACTCTCTCAGATGAAGCAAGAGCTGCTGTACAAGGAACAGGGCTTTGAAACACTGCAACAGTGAGTAAAAAAAAAAAGTTGAAAGTGTTGGATTTTGGCTTCTTTTGTTTTTTGACACAGAACTGAATCCATCTTATGTGAGAGAATTATGGGGGGAGGGGGGAGGAGTAAATCTAATAACTCTTCATTGTAGTTAGGAAGCAGGAAATCTGTAGAAATAACAAACCTATTGTGCAGGTGTTAACATGAGAAATCTGTTCCCCCTCCTAATTTTTTCCCCATGAGGTAACTTGTGTTGCAAAGAGGCAGAAAGAAGGGGGCAATGGTTAAGGGTCCCAAGGAAGAATTTAGCTGCTTTGTGTGACACATTAAAAAAACGAAAGGTAATTAGATCTCTTTTTTTTCCTTCTTCCCCACCTCTGAGCTCAAAAGTGAGAGGATAGTGCTGTTCTCAGAGGTATGAATGGTGTGCAACTGTGCAGGATTTGAAATCAGTCACAATTTGAGGATTAAAGAGCTGACTTTCTTTGTTCCAGTAGCTGGAATGCCTGGTGTCCAAAGGGCTGATGCTGAACAGGGCGAGGATTCTAGGTATTCAGCCAGATGGATTATTAGGGAATGACTTTCTTCAGTCTGAGCACTCCCTACTGCGCCTGGCTTACAAAGTTGGGCCCTGAAATACTAAACATTACTGGAACTGTCACCACAGAGAAAGTGCTGCAGGGGAAACCTTGCTAATAAGCCTGTTTTCTTGACTAAAGTGAAAAGAAATTTATTAATGCTCCTTTTTTCCTGTATTATGGTATGTACCCCTACATTAAGGATATATTTACACAGTGAAATGCTGAGCTGTGTGCTCTTAGTTCACTAGTTCCAGTAGCAGAAGCAATGTTGCATCATTAATACAATATTGCTTGGATGCATTTATCCTTTTTCTCAGGACCTCCTGTCTATGGCAGTGTGCTATCACATAAGTAATAATCTCTGTCCTGGAGACCTTGCAGAATACATAGGGGAAATGGACAGAAGTTGGGAGAAGATGAGTTATTTTTGCAAAGGATGACAGACCATCTGTGTTTGAAGCTGAGAGATGAGAGTTCAGTTTCGAGTTCTAACCAAAACATCTTGTGTGCTATTGCCTGTGCATTTTGATATTCAGCTCTATAGAGGAGGATTATTTTTTAAATTGGGAGAAAATTGTGATCCAAGAAGTGGCCAGTCACAATTAGAGACATATCAAAATGGACACAAATTGCTGTTCCAGTATGAAGAGCTTGAAGTCAGTTTGGAACTAAAAACCCTCAGCACCTTAGAAGGATGCCAGTCAAGTCTCTATCCTTCATTTTGACTAAAACAAAACTGAGATTTATGTATTGTTTACATATGGGAAGACTAGAGAGGAGTGAAGGTAGAAAAGGATTGTTGACTGAATTTATTTAACCATAAATCAGATTTCCTTTGAAGCAAAGTTTAGAAGAAGAAAGACGTATTGATTCTAAAGCTTAAGATAATAAAAACTCATGCTGCTGTCTCAGAATTAAAGGTTAGCCAGTCATGCTGGGTTTATTTTATTAATTCAACAATGAAGTATTGTTTTAAAGCAGCTTGCTCACAAGCTCTTTGGATAGGAATCCAAAGCATGTTTCAGAGACTGTCAACAGCATTCCACAGAAACACAATGGACGTTTGTTTTTTAAATTCAGTCAGCCACTTTCAAACAGTACTAATATAAAACAGAAAGGTGGAATATCTTATATATCAGAGAGCCTTCCTGTCTACCCTAATTATGTACAGAATAAAGCAGTTGTGGCTTGAATGTGGCGCATCATATTACTGGGCAGCATGTGATGTATTACCCAGCTGTTCATTTACGATCCCAGTTGTTGGCACATCCTGTATATGTTTGACCTTAGCAACCTGGTAAGTTACCAAAACTTGAGTGTTGTCAGACAGCACGTCCCTATGCCAGAGTTTGAGAAACTGTCAAGCTGCAAACATATTTATTCCTGAATAGGAATCAGGGTGCTGAATCACGGAGGTAATTTTCTTACACAAATGAAGTTCTAGTTTACACAAAACCTGAAATGTGGAGAAAGGAGAAGAGAGATGCTCACAGTTTTATTCAAGACTGCTTTAGAACCTTGATCTCTTTGTGCACAAAACTGGAAGAAAAATACAGTTCCAGGTGTCTTGTGCAAGTTGCTCTTCCTGCAGAGGATGCTCAAGATCACTCTGATCATTAAAATGTTTGCTCATTCCTCACTCACAAGGTTAATGTCTTCCAGCAAAGATGATGAATGAGGTTATAAACAGGAAATGACTAGGTTTATAAGAGAATGTGTTCTCCACTAAATGCTTGACTTCTGTGAAGATGGCTGTTGGCTTGAGTTTTGTGAAGCATAACTGCAGTCATTTCTCTGATGCCGTGAGATAGTTAAACTAGAGATCAGAGGAATGTGTTTACAAACTGTAATTCGTAAAATAAGTACAAAAGTCCTAACATGCAATAGCTTTTGGTCTATGTGTTCAGGACCATCTTGTTATTTTCAAGTTACAGTTTTTAAAATCAATGATAATCCAGGAATTTAATCAATTTTCCAGTTTTGCAAGAGATTTTGTGACTAAAAGAGCCTGGTGACTGGCTGAGCAGAATGGCTGTTTCAGGTCATTAATGCCTGGGATTAGGGTGAACTAGAGAAGCGGGTTCTGTTTCTTCTCTGCAAGGCTGATTAGTAGCAAGAAGCTTGCCTGTCAGCCTATGTGACTGTTTGGGCCTGGGTAGAGAAATACTGCTACTGTTAAATTCTACTTCTGTGAGCATCACAAACAGATTATAGCATGAAAGGTGTACCCAAAAGCTGCTTCTGTGATGCAGAGTTACACCGGGGATGATAAATTTGACAGAGTTGTCAGCGATAATGCTGTATGCCTGGTAGCACGTGTAGGACTCATTAGTGCTGTGTGCCCCTTCTGTCTTTAAAGACTGGATCAACTCAAATTGTTTGTGGAGTCTCTGCCTTTGGTAAGAAGCTGGTAAGTTAACTGAAGTGGTTTTACAGGCAACAGAAAAGAATTTCCATTAAATTTCCTGATGTCAGCAAAAGCCTTTCAGTAGACACTGGGTATGTGTTGGATAGTTTGACATTTTTGCCCAGGATTAAGCGGTGAGTATTTTAATAGAGACGTCAATGTCCTCTTTCCTCTTTGCATGTGTGTTACAGGAAATGGTATCTTATATCTCTAATTATGTTTCTGCCTGAAGCAGAACAGCACAGATTCTAGAATTCTTTACTGTATCTGGTATTAGTATACTCTCTCTCCACAGAATTGACCAAAAAATGTCTGGAGGCCAGAGTGGGTATGAGCTATGTGAAGCCAAAGCCATCCTGCGTGAATTGAGGTCCATCAGAAAGGCGATAAGTTCAGGGGAGAGAGAAAAACAAGATTTAATGAAGGTATTCTTCACAGTTGATGTGGGTTTTTTGTGGATCTCTTTTAACGTGACTGACTTTTCCTGATGATAAATACTTTGCATTTTACATTTTTAAGGGATTCTCAACGTTCTTTGGGCCAAACTAGTGTTAAAATAAACCTTCAGATGCAGAAACTGAAGCCTGTAATACTCCTAGTTCAAAAGGCCCTCTATGTCATTCAGAGAATGCATATTTGAACTTGTATCTAAGGTACTATGCATAGGTTACTTCTAAACTACAATTTAAAATGCTAAATGAACAGAGTTGAGGGATGTGTTTGAGGTGCATGGCTATTTTGTAAATCAAAGTTTTCTAAATGGCTCCATTGGTCGCCTACCAACTGCTTGATTGAAAGGATAGCTTTCATAATAGAACGGAAACGCAGAATCTTTATATTGGAGCCTTTCATGTGAACATCTTTTGGAGATGATCTGATACAAGCATAGTTGAATGAAAAGGAGCTTTAATGTTACCTTCTCCTGTGCTTCCTGGACAGAGTCTTGCAAAGCTGAGAGAGAAATTCAGCCTTGGCCAGACCATTGGGACATCCAAACCAGACCTGAATTCCAGCTCTGTAAATTCCCAGCTGTGTTTTTCTAGACAAACTCTGGATACGGGGTCTCAGACTGACATTTCTGGTGAGGTGAGCTTTTTTCCATTTTGTCAAATGTAAGGAGAAATTGAATCAGAATGCTGCTGTTAACAAAATTGGAGCCAAATGGTTGTATATTGAGATGATTACTTAGAGTCAGTAAGCATGTTTCACCCCTAAATTTTAAATCAAGATTCAGATGAGCTTTATACATGTGGCATGAAGCATTTATGACTATCTGATTTAATCAAATGATTCAAGTACAGTGAAGATCAGCATAAGTAAATAGTATTTTTTAGGTCTGTCTGTAGGACCTATTTCATCTTACAGACTTAAGTATGAAGGTGGTTTTAATTTTCAGAATCAAGATCTCGGAATTTAAAAGTGCAATTTCATTTCACACAGCTGAAGATCTGTTAATGGAACTACTTGTTCAGTGATTTATTAAAATCTCTGTTTCACTGATGGTGTATTTTGCATACACAGAAAGCTATGCTTAATTTTGGTGCCTTCTTTGAAGTTTTGTGAGCTAAGACTGTAAGAAAGACACTGTATAAGGTTTTCCAAACAGAGCTAAGCTTGCCTATGTTTTGTAGCAAATTTATTGAAGTCTTACTTTGAAATGGATTTACTTAGTTCTGAACTCTGAGTTCAGTGGAGTTCAAAGTAAGAGATCAAAATTTTGGGTGTAGTCACTGCAAAACATCTTTGAAGATTACAAGAGGGATATGGACGTGCTGCAAGGTGTCCAGAGAAGGGCCATGAGGATGATCAGAGGGCTGGAGCACCTCTCTGCTATGAGGACAGACTGAAGGAGTTGGGGCTGTTCAGTCTGGAGAAGAGAAGGCTCCAAGGTGACCTAATTGTGGCCTTCCAGTATCTGAAGTGGGCCTACAAGAAGGCTGGGGAGGGACTGCTCAGGATCTCAGGTAGTGATAGGTCTAGGGGGAATGGAATGAAGCTGGAGGTGGGGAGATTCAGGCTGGATGTGAGGAGGAAGTTCTTCACCATAAGAGTGGTGAAGCCCTGGAATGGGTTGTGCAGGGAGGTGGTTGGGGCCCCATCCCTGGAGGTGTTTAACACCAGGCTGGATGAGGCTCTGGCCAGCTTGATCTAGTGTGGAATGTCCCTGCCCATGGCAGGGGGGTTGGAACTGGATGATCCTTGTGGTCCCTTCCAACCCTGACTGATACTATGATCCTATGCTCTTACTTTCCTGGGATGAAATACAGACAATTGGTATAACGGTAATTAAAAATAGCTAACTGCATCAGAAGAAAACAGCACTGTCTTGTACAGACAAGTAAATTCCTAACTAGGCATTTAACAGCAAGTGCATGGCTGCAGGTGGGTGTGGGGGTTTGTGGGTTTTTTTTAAAGCTGTGAATTTTCTAGCCCTTGCATAGGTTTTGTTGAGCCATTTTACAACTGTACACAGTAATAAGGCTTTTTTTTTTCTTTCTAAACAGGTTGGAGCAAGAAGTAGATCAAATTTAGTGGAGAAGGTCAGACTAAGTCTTCAATATGAAGAGGCAAGAAGGAGGTAATAGGGTTAGTCGCTTAAGTTCTGGCTTTGAGTTGGGAAGGTCTCTGAGCTCTGCAGAACTAACTCTGTACTCGCAGTGACATCTAGTGGACGGCTCTCTGGAGGCACTGGGAGCGTTACTGCGGTGTTACTTTTCCTTCAGAATGCAAGCAGACTTATAGGAGCAGTCGGTGCTTTTGAACAGTAGGCTTTACATTTAATCCTGACGTGAATGAGTTAAGAACGACAATGCAGACAGTGACAAAGTAATGGACAAAGTTCCAGGATTAAAGGAATAGAGGGAGCTGGCTTTCCTCTGAAAGGAGTCACCAGGTTATTTATGTCTGTTATATCCTTCTTTGGGATCACCATTTCAGTTTCCTATGCCACTGAAGGCTCTTCAATTTTAGACTTGCTTCAGACTTCCAATGCAGTTTTAGTAGGCTTCATTATTTCTTTTTTTTTTTCCCCTCGGGACTTTTGGATAATTTAAACACTTGTTATCACTATGGGGTTTTTTAATGGGTTTAACCTGAGGAGAAAAGACATCAGGAACTGCTCCACTGATGAATGTGGAATGCCTTTCAAATTAAGTTCTGTAGTGGTTGCTCAAGAAAGCAGTGCCGTTTTGATGAATCGCCACAGCACTGAAGACTGACCATTGGAAAGCAGAACACTCAGGGTTAGAATGATGTGTTTTTCTACTGCACTGGAACTAGTGCACAAGAGTAGAAGGTGGTTTACTTTTTTTCTTTATTTTCATTCTTTTTTTTTATAAAGAAAGGTGGAGGGTGATGTGGGTTATCTATTTATAATGTATAAATTGTGTTGTATAATTGTCTAATACTTCTCATAAAATTAGATGTGAGCTATTCCAAAATCTTAGGTTTTGCTATGGAGGTTGGTTGTACTTTAAGGGGAACAGAAGTCTAAAAAGTTATCCCACACTCAAAGTTCCTTTTTTTACTGTAAAGCACTAACCAAGGCAATAAAATAAAAAAATAACACTTTCCCCCAAATGACAGTTGTCCCCAAAATGCCATCTAATGTAAGTATTATTTCAAGAGTAAAGGCATAGTTTCTTGTAATGGTTTAAAGGCAGGAGGCTGAACAATCAACATCTTTTAACCTTATTTCAAATGTACAACATCCATATACAGGGTAGCAGCTACTGTTCTTGGTGGTAACAAGCATAATCCTTTATAGCCTCATTAGGGATCATCGAGCATTATTGTATAGTCAATGCATTCATCAAAGAATGCTGAGGGTATTGTGTTCCTTCACTACTGAACGTGGATGATTTTGGCTCAGAATCAACATGTACACAATATTAATTGTCAGATGGTGGTTTAGATACAGATAGATGGCATTTTTTTCTCGAGCATAATGGATACAAAACCAGATCATCCTCTGTTTTGATTGTATCTTGTTACTAGGATGTCCTGGCTTTGTGTTTTATCTTCCCTTTGTAGGAACAAAAAAAAATAAATTCCTGAACTAAGGGATTCCCCCTAAAAAAAGAAAAGGTGGTGGTGGTGGGAGAAGCAGGGAGAGAAAACCAAACAGTACAGTGTTCAGAGTATGGAGTATTGCAGCACAGGATCTTACTTTCTCACAAATTGGTCGGCCAAGAATGTGGGTTGAAATTCTAGTAGTTCATTTGCATAACTAAATATTTGTTCTATATAATGTTAGTGTCTTTCAAGGTCTAATTATCTTCTTTCACATGGTATCTTTATTCTGTTTTGTCTGAAAAGTGCCCAGTAATGAATATTCTTTTCAGCTTTAAATAAGACAGTCATGTGCCTTGAAGAGACCATTAAAGTCTTTAAAGTGTTTGCACGTACTGGTTTTATCAGTGACTGCAGGGTGAACTTAACAAAGTGTACATGTCTTGCAATAATGAAGATAAATACCAGTTTGCACATAAAATGCAGTACCCAATTACATTCCTGATAATTATTATGGCCGTTGTAATCATCACTGTAATTTAATAAGTATTGACTGGCTTTTCTGAAATATTAAATGTGCAAATTCTCGGTTGTTTTGTGCTAAAATAATGAAGAGAAAGAGATGGTCTTGTAAGTGAACTTTTGCTACTTAGAAATTATCAGGTAATTTTGTATGTTGCCTATTTTATGTTGCTTAGCTGGCAGAACAGCATGGAATGCTGACATTAACTATGCTAAATTCGGTTGCAGTTGTTATTCAGAATGATATAATATAGCATGCTGACCATCCTAGCCAGATGTAGTGAAGATGTGGCTAATATTCTTTGTTAACCTGTTGAGCAAGGACTTCAAGAGTGAGACATGAGACCAGTTCAGTTTTCATATCCATGTAGTCCTTTACCTATCTGATGAGGCAGCTGGAAAGAATGTCGGTTATGGAAACAGAGTTGTCTATAGCAGGGAGACCAAAAGAACTGCTTGGAGGCCACCATCCTATAAACCATCGAATAGCTGTCAGTAGGAGCTGCTTTCAGAACAAGATTAGCTAGAACCAGTGACCTGGAGATGACAGTCTTAACGTTTCATTATCTCTCTGAAATTAGTTGTTTGTTTTCCCTGTGAGTACTGCTCCCCTAAAGGACTGTTGAATATAAATGACATAGATTGAAATGCTTCATTTCATTCTGTCTCTCTGTTTGGTTATGGCAGCGCTGCTGATAGTATTTGTTTATTTTACATTGTTTTTCTGTGAAAATACCATGTCACACTTACTTTTGCAGGGGGTTGGTGGCATTATGGGTTCTGTTCTTTTTTTTTTTTTTGGAAGCTGTTGTTTATTCATTGAGGTGCAGATGAGAATAAAATGTTACCTATGGAAGAAGAAAGGAGGTGGTTCCTCTTAAGTTTCTAGTATATGCAATGGGATAGTTAGAGTCAACATTAACTGTTCTTATCTTTGACCATAAATAAATGCCTTGATGTGCTGTAAAATTAACACTGAAGATGCAAAATCACAGAAAAGAAACTGGAAAGAAGAAAGACATTTTGCCAGGAATCTGTCAGAACTACAGCAAGATTACACACACCAAGTTATCTGTGTATTAATGAAGTATGGCATGGGTCATCACCTTGGGGATGGCCTGGTAGCACTGGAGTTGCACAAACTTCTATCAGTTATTGAGCTGACTTAGGTTTCATGACAGTCATGAATAAATAAAAAGTAGCAGCTCAGTTCCTCTTGCCCTAGATTGTATAGGAGCATCTTTCTATTTTGTCTTCTCCTTTCTCTGCCTTTTTCCTAGCCTCCAAGAAGAGGGTGCAGAAGGCTGGGAGCTGTTGCATAGTTCAAAACATCCATATCTTTAGCTATGCAGCTGGTTCAGATGTAGATACAGCTGAAATTTATCATATTATTAGATATGTAGCACTCCTGGCTTTCCCAGTGGGCAAGGAATCTTTACTGCAAGACCTGCACTTCTTAAGTTATGCTGCTAAGCCTATAGATGGGGTGACTATGGACACTGTATGCTGGAAATAACCTGTCTTGATCAGGACAGAGCTGTAGTACAATAATAAAGTAGGGAAGTTTCTGCTTCCATTATACATGTGCAGTATGTATGGATAACCAGGTCTGGGGTGTCTTATCTCTACAATTGGACATCTGCAATTGGAACGGCAGTTGCACAAACACAAACTCCTGAGTTAATCTCTTTTAGGTAGCTGCTGTCTTACCACCTTTTTTTTTTAATCTCACAGAAGGACAATGTTTTGCCTTTTAAGAATTGCATACATGCACACTGCTGAAGTGTGCACCTTGCTATGGTTTGTGTTCTTTCACATGGGCCTTGCTCTTTCTGAGGAGCAGTCAGCCTCCAACAGCTTAGGAGAAACCCATTATACTCCTCAATGAGTAAAGCATAGTCCGACTGTGTTGCCAGATTGCTTTCAATTAAGCTTTTATTAATGTAAATTCTACTTCAGCTTGGCATTGGAACATGCATGCAAGTTTAATGCATGTCCATATTGCTGTTAGCCTGGATAGGTGGCTTGCTTTTTTGCTGCAGCCTGCATTTTTGTGAAGAACAGCTAATTGAAAGTATGGCTTTGAATAGAAAATGTTGTTATATCCTAATATCTTTCAAAATATGATATTACTTCTCTCTTTCCTGGGATTTGTGTGCTGTATTGGGCTCAGACAAATCTGCTGTGTTTTATTTTAGCATGGCTAACTTGAAGATTGAACTTTCTAAGCTAGATAGTGAAGCCTGGCCTGGGGCACTGGACGTGGAAAAGGAAAAACTAATGTTAATCAATGAGAAAGAAGAGCTTTTAAAGGAACTGCAGTTTATTACACCATGCAAACGTACTCAAGATGAGCTGGAGCAGCTAGAAGCAGAAAGGAAGAGGCTTGAAGAAGAGCTACTCTCTGTGAAAAACACACCCAGTCAAGCACTTGCTGAAAGGTAAGGGGTTGTCTTCCGCTAACACTATATGCTGGTTTCTGCAATCTAACCTTTGTACTCATTACAGACCCTGAACTATGCTTATGAACTATGCTTTGATGGGCTGTTTTCCTTCAGTAACTGTTCTGTGTAGATCTTAATTAAATTTGTTATTAGCAACTGGGCAGAAACACAAAGAAGTCTTCTGTACTGCAAGAGAATGTGAACACCCTGTATGTGCTCTGCAGTATCAGTTGCTCTGCATTTGTTACCAGCATGAAAATACCTGTGACAGATGTTAAATAACTGAGGAATGTCAACATACCAGCAGGAGGGCAATACATCATTTACTCGTTTCTGATAATAGCTGTAAACTATTTGAACTCAGGTTACAAAGATTATCTTGATTGTTGCAGCATCTGAAGCCTTTCTTTGTGAGCTTTATTACATGCAAAAATGCAACCAAGAGGGGAACAGAAAAAGTTTGAGAAAATCAAAGGTGACTGTCACAAATGGACTTTTCATCAACTACAAGTGGGAGTAAATTTATAGGCACCTCCAGCACATAAATAAGAAGCAGTAAACACAAAATGTCATTGTATAGCATGCCTTATTGAAGTAATACAATCAGCTTTGTAAGCCTTCCCTGCTTCCCTCTGCTGGGAAACGCCTACTCTTGCTCCATTTTACTGAATGGTGAAATCCCTGCTGCTGGCATTATAAGCTAGGTCCTGAATTGTAGCTGAGTAGTGAGCAAACTTTTTGTTTACAATGTATGTGTGCATTAGGTATGATTTTAAAACACATTTGTACACTTCATAACAGTTTAAACTGCATTATACTATTTATTCTCACATGGTTTAGAAGGAGCATTATAGAATAGAATAGAATAAACCAGGTTGGAAGAGATCTTTGAGATCGTGTCCAACCTATCATCCAACACCACCTAATCAACTAAACCATGCAACCAAGCACCCTATCAAGTCTCCTTCTAAACACCTCCAATGATGGTGACTCCACCACCTCCCCGGGCAGCACATTCCACTGGCCAATCAATCTCTCTGTGTAGAATTTCTTCCTAACCTCCAGCCTAAACCTCCTCTGGTGCAGCTTGAGACTGTGTCCTCTTGTTCTGGTGCTGGTTGCCTGAGAGAAGAGACCAACCTCTGCCTGTCTACAACCTCCCTTCAGGTAGTTACAGAGAGCAATAAGGTCTCCCCTGAGCCTCCTCCTCTCCAGGCTAAGTATGTCCTACTGGAACTATGTTTTTGTGTTGGTATCTAAAATACCATGGATCTGTTGCCATTTTTTTTTTTACGTCATTAAATGATGAAGAGTAAGGGGTCAATTACAAAACCACTTTGGCAAATAAGTAATTTTAACCAAAGATTTTGGTAAGATGCTCTTACAAGTAATAGCTAAACCTTGACTTATACCATAAATAGCTATTTTCTTAGTCTTGTGTTTTGCATTTGCTTGGTCAGTGCCAAAGAAAATTCTGTAGCTGCCTATTTTCCTATACATGTCAGATGCCAGATTTGGAGTACCGAGGGCAAGTAAAACTGTCTCATGAAATGGCAGATTTTTTTCAGTGGGTTACTAGAGTTGTTAGAATGTTAGAGCATTCTTTTTCTCCTTTTGATTTTTGTTCCTAAAACTGTGGAATATTTTTCTGAATTTGCTGCAAGATTTAATGTCATGCACTGCAGGTTGAGGTAGCATTTGTGGTGGCTTCTGGTTTGCTTTTCGCTATTCCAGTAAATCTCCATTTAATTTCTACCAGCAATTCTTTATATTAAGACTCTCCCTTAATGACTTCAGAGCACATCAATTCTTTCACACCAGGCTATTTTGAGGATTAATTCTGGTGTGTCTGCTTCATTTTATAGAAGGATTCACACAGTGAAACTTTTCCTGAAATGTTAGTTTGGGAAAAGGATGCATTTAATTGTATCAGATCAATCATCAACATTTTGTTTCTTGGAGCTGGAGATTTTTTTCTCTCTGGTATCAGAGAAGGAGCCACACCATGTTTGAAGTGCTGCACTGTTGCTGAATTACTCTTTTCTTTCATGAAATTTCATGAATGCCTTAGGTTTTCAGTGTTTTCACAGGTACTGATAATGAAGCAACAGTGTAAAAAGCTAGGGATGGTGTCAGGAGTTTGTGACAAGGATCTTTTTGTTTGGTTTTGTTTGTTTGTTTCTTGTTTGGGTTTTTTGTAGCTTTTTTTCTAAAGCAGGAAGAAATAGAAGACTTCCTCTGACTTAAAAACATCATAGCATAGCCCAGGGTTATTTTGGAGTAGGATCCAGAAATTGCCACTAGTATATGTACTCAAAATCAATTTACAGAAGGAGGGTGTAAATCATAACATATCAACTTCAAAAAGTAGAGACAGGACATACTCTGTTCTAAGAAGCCTTCCAGCAACAATATAGAAATCACTGCATTGTGAAACTGGTGAGAACTATTTGCTACTGTGTTCATGTCAGGGAGATTCCGCTACTGCTATAGTTCTTGGCAAAATCTTCTAAATAATCACAGGCATTTAAACTGAGGCATGATTTAGCTATGTGATTGTGGTGTTGGCCTGCGAAATGCCCCTGCTCTTACTCCTGTCATAGACAAGTATGTCCACCTAAGTTTGTATTCAAAGGTAAGGTGCATGCACTATAACTTTTTAATGTGCATTTTTAGGATTCTGTAGCCCACTCAGCAATGTTACAATTTAAGATCAAAACTGGAGAAAGATTTCTCACTGTTGAGAAACTGAGTGACTCAAATCACTCCTGCAATTAATAATAGGTTAATTTAGACAGAAGCGGTGCAGAAATGAGAGATTGATAGGCCCATGCCAAAACCACACCAACAAGCAAACCTTTTAGTTTAGTAGCACAAATTCAGTGGAACCAACTATAGGTATGTATTTTGAAGGCTCCATTCAGAGAGGTTCTTAAGCTTTTTGTTATCGTTGTAGCCTTTTCCCTTTAGTGGCTGCATACATGCAGCAATTCTTGTGCCTGTTCCTTGAAGATAAACTGATAGGCCACTATTGAAAAGCCACAAAAAGAGCTAGCGAAGAGCACTCTTGCTTGGGAAAAGCAGCACAGATTAAGCTTTAAAAGATGACAGAAGGCATTGCTAACAGTGAAATGATAGGAAGGAGTTTCTGATACCATAGCGGAGCATAATTTGTGGTTTGGAAACCAGAGTACATTTTGGTGAGCAAAGACTGGAATACCGTGTATGCTTTTAACAGCCTTAGCAGGTATTGGCAGATGAACATGTTACTGTGGTGTAAGAGCGCATGCAATGCAGGCACTGGAGTGGAAGTTCACACCCTGGCTGACCTCAGGGTAACTTATTCACCTTCGCATAACCCAGTTTTGCTCCCTCAATAAGCATGGGTGTAAGCAAGTGCTTTTCATGCTTTGCTGAATTGAGGACTTAATGTCTTTTTACTGGTATCTGACACTGCAAGAGAGTGAATTCTGGAAACTCCTGAGTATTTCATTCAGTTTGCATAAGAAAGCAATGGTTGATTTTGGGGTTTTGTTGTTTGAAGTGTTTTCTGCGTTTGAATTTTAATTTATGCAACCTTGAGATGCCAGAAAGGCCAAAGGAATGGTTTCTGAACACAAGCATCATTTTCTTTTTTTCATTTTGTTTTTTGTTGTTGTTGAGGAGGGGATGCAGTTTCTTGTTTCTCAGATTAGCATCTTGAGAATTTGAGACTAATTCACGACGACAGGAGGATTTTAGCTGAATCCACTGAGGGAAGGCAATTTTGTTGTGTTGTAAATAGAGTAATAAAAAGGAATTATAAAAGGGGAAAAATCATTGTTAACATAATGAATCTCTTTTTTTGCTAGGAGCCAGCCAAAAGGAATGGGAGAGGTCCACTATTTGTAGGTTTAGAGCTATGATGGATAATGGTGCAGAAGGCAGGAAATCCTGCTTTTTTCATAGAATGAGAATGAGCATTACAATGCTGTGCAGCTCTGAGCTCATGACAAAGGTGTTGGGATGTAGAAATCTTTACCAAGAACTGCTAAATATGGTCCTGTATCTCAGAACCTTGTGCTTGAATGCTGCTTCAATTTACTGTGCTTTGTTCTCTGTATGAAGACTGAAATAAAAGGAAGAGCTTTAATTTTAGGCTTCCTGTGGTACTACCTGAAGTTCTTGCATTATCAGGACTAGTACCAACATTAGTGTTCTTTTGTGTTTGGTTGTTTTTCTGTTGTGTCCCCCCGCCAAAATTATATTAAGTGAGGAGCCAGTCTACAGCATGGCTTTTAAAAACTCTGTTAGTGCAGATCATCTTTTCCTGAAGTTTCAGCTACTTTCCCAGTGATCTGTTACTCTTTTATTGGGTGCATGTTCCCCTTGGTACAGCATGAATGGACCAACATTCTGTGTGTTCATGCTCTCAGCAGGCCTATTACAGTGCTTAGTGAAGCAGGGGAAGTCACTCTGCTTACTGCTTAGGGTTTTAGACTGAGAGCTAACAGTCTCTTGTATTGGGGTAGTTGGCAACTAGATGAAAACAGGAGGGATCTTCACTTTGTTTCTGTTTCAGCTACAAAATATTTTAGCCTCCAAATTACTTTGTAATGCTTTCCTATGCTTATGTGTACCTTGCTTTCCAGATTGAAATTGGAGGAGAGAAGAAAGGAGTTGGTACAGAAACTTGAAGAAACTACCAAGTTAACTACTTATTTACATTCACAGCTTAGGAGGTAAGACTGTACTGCATAATGTGAAATCTGTTTTCAGCAACAAACCAGTGGACCTGGATGTCTCAACCAGTTGCTTCTGGTTTTATTCTTCAACACTTGACTTAGCTTTCTGTAGATAGAAATGTATCTTCTGTAGGATTTTTTTTTCTTGCAGCTATTCATTCAAAATCTGACTGTGGATTTATAAAATTCATAGTAGTAACAAAAAGTAATTTGCTACAGCAGCTGTGAACTCAAGCTCGTTGCTCTGATGGGAATTCTAATATTTAATGACGTGTAACTGGTCCTAGGGAGGAGTTTATCTCGTTTCTGTTAACCTTGGGCTACCAAACCACGTGTCCATTATATTGAGAAAATATTGAATTTTCTTACACATCCCAGTGGGATACACTAGTTGGACACTGCAATAACGTTTACCTGTGTTTTTGGACATCACAGTTGGGACTTTAAGACAAATAATGTTTTGTATGCATTCTATAAAGGTCCTCTCCCAATAAGCCATACCTTCCTATTCCTGAAATCTAGGCTTAGCTATTTGAAACATCTTGGCCACGTCCCAGGAATTGCATCTTGACTGATGATTAGTTAAAGTCTTTTAAATCATTCTTTAAAGTATTTTGTGTTCACGTTTGTTTGGACTGTGGGGATTCTCTCTGTTCTGCTAAGAGCAATTTTCTAGCCCAGTTCAAAATTTTTCAAGTTGATAGCTCTGTTATTGTTCAGTAAACATCTTGTAAGTGTTTACAAGGAGCTGCCTCAAATTGCTTTTTTCTGATTTTCCTTTTTTCCCCAGTGTAGTCCTTCTGAGCCAAGGCAGCAACACTCAGGTTCTCTGGCCTGGCAGTGCTCCTCCTTACCTTCTATTATTAGCAGGCGAAGATTGTATGTTATGGCCTTTGTCATGCTTATGTAGTTGGATTCGCTATGCATGTAGTGTGTGTTGTCTTACAGATGTGAAGCAGTTCTGCTCTAAGTTTTCTGTTTGTAGCTGCCACCTTTCCCAGGCACTTGGGGGCAGGCAGCGTAAATTGTTGTGGTGGCAGCACTGTTCTGCCATAACCTCCTTTCCTGTCACATTAACCCCCACAAGTGCCCACATCAGAGTGGAGCATGTCTTTAAAGGGAATATAGCAGCTGAGAGGGTCTTGCAGCTGCTAGACCAGTTTTTCAAATCTGAAACCTTCTGCAGAAGGGGCTCTGGCAGCAGACAGTAAGCTGGGATAAGTTGCCCTGATAGTGTGCAAGTGTGCGCACCCACCTCAGCCAAGTATGGATGCTTAAAAAGCATAATAATGCCCCAAGCAGCATACATTTGTAAATTGTTGTAGCGCAGCTCAATCTTGCCTCTCCTCCTACCATTTTGTGCTGGTTTAGTTTAGTAATGCCAGTTTGTGTGTCTGTGCTTTCTTTGCAGCCTCTCAGCTAGTACCTTATCTGTGTCTTCAGGGAGCAGTTTGGGATCTCTGGCATCCAGCCGGGGGTCTCTGAACACGTCGAGCAGAGGGTCACTAAACTCGCTCAGCTCTATGGATCTCTACTATAATCAAGGCGATCAAGTAACAGATTTGGACTATCAGTACAAGCTTGACTTCATATTGCAAGAAAAAAGTGGTTACATTCCTTCAGGACCAATCACTACTATTCATGAAAATGAAGTGGTTGGTTCCCAGGGGAGACTGGGTTATAGTGACTCTCCTTCAGCTGCAGACCATCCCAAATTGTCTGAACCTCCCAAATCTGTGACTTCACTGTCATCCAGATCTTCACTGTCCTCCTTGTCCCCCCCAGGCTCCCCTTTGGTTTTAGAAGCTGCCCTTTCTGTGTCAGCTCAAAATTCCCCTCTGCATCACCTCGCTACAGACTTTGAAGACTGTGACCTTTCAGGGGATTTTGCAGGCATTAGTCTCTGTGAGAACCAAATATTATTGGACTCTGAAGCCAGAGCAGGATCTCGGATTCCTACAGATGCTAAAGATCTTAATGAAGGCATTAGGCAGCCTCTGCCTTCTCTGCATGAAGGAAGCTCAGGTATTAAAGAATCTAATGTCAAATGTTATATGTAACATGAAATTTTTGAACTAACAGCTGGCTCTTGAATGGGGAAATACCTCATGTAACTGAAGAGTACCGTGATCAGCACACATTTGCCAGGGGCAGTCGCTAATTTCGAGGAACCTTACATAATTTCTAGTGTTGGTTGCAGAGAGATACGATCGCCCTGATTCCACCTACTTATTTCAATAGCTGTCTCAGAAGGAAAGTTCATGTATTACAGAATCACAGAATCAACCAGGTTGGAAAAGAGCACAGAGATCATCAAGTCCAACCTATTACCTAACACCTCATGACAACTAAACTGTGGCTTCAAGTGCCACATCCAATCCTTTTTTTGAACACCTCCAGGGACCTCCACCACCTCCCCAGGCAGCCCATTCCACGGGCCAGTTACTCTTTCTGTGAAGAACTTTCTCCTCACCTCGAGCTTGAACTTCCCCTGGCACAGCTTGAGACTGTGTCCTCTTGTTCTGGTGCTGGTTGCCTGGGAGAAGAGACCAACCCCCACCTGTCTACAACCTCCTTTCAGGAAGCTGTAGAGAGCAATAAGGTCTCCCCTGAGCCTCCTCTTCTCCAGGCTAAACAACCCCAGCAGGCTGTCATGAAGGAAAACAAAGAATAGAAAAACCTGAAGATGGATCTTGAAGACATGGAGGATGTATGGTGTTCCTAGGTATTATCAGGATGTATGGGGATAGAGTAAAAACACCCTCTGCTGGGTTTTGGTAACTTGATAGTTTTTCTCACTGGAGAGAAAGTTACAGACTGACACCCTCAGTAAAAGATTTCTGGACTTGAAGTTAGAATTGTAAGGAGTGTGTGCATATCTAGTTATGTGAACCTGCTGTCACAAAAGATCTGCAGTTCATTTTTTTCAATGTGAATTGAGAAAGACAAGTGACCACATGCCATGTAAGTTAGTGAGACTCTGCATTTCATAGCTTTTAGCTTTTTATCTCGGTTAAAAGAGAGCACCTAAGCGAGTCTGGGCTCCCTGTGCAGTATGTGGGTAACTTCTGAAAGGATGAGTCATCTCATTCTGAAACAAGACTTCCTTTTAGTAGAGAAGGGATGAATGATCCTTTGAGTTATCGAGATATCTTTGGTAACTAGTTAAATGTAACTTTGAGATGGATGAATTAGGTGTAGTGAATTCCACTTTCAGACTGCAGTAAAAGCCATGCAACATACTTGGTTGTTTTGTCAAAGCTTTTGTCAGTCAGGACTTCAAAAATCCCAGCTGGCACTGACTTTGCTGCCTTTTGTTAGGGTTGACAGTATATTGTGCTTTCTCTGCACATTTATTGACTTTCTAGTGTCATTCTGTGTCATTGTTTCTAAGTTATGTTGCAAACCATTCCTGTGTTTGTTATGCCGTGGTTCTGTTTTCCCAAGGAAGAATTGAGGGAGCCTGATTTCCTCCTGTGCAGAGCACTGAGGTGCTGATCAGCACCTAGCATTCTCAGCTCCAAATTCTGAGCCTCACTTGGTAGTGAGGTGGCTTACTGAGGAGTTTGAGTGTCTCAGAATGAATACAGCCTAGCTCTAGAGAGTGCATTGTCCTCCAGATTTGTTGCCAGGTTTGAACCCTTCTGTCTGGTATTTGAGAGGGGTTTTTTGCTGGTACCTGGACATATTGATACAGCCACATTTTTTGAGAAATTTGCCTTGTTTGTATACATGTGTGTGTGTGTAGAAAAGAATTTGTGTAATGTGTTAATTAGAATATCTTACTAGAGTACTGCAGTAATTGCAGTATTGATCAGAGCGATGTGATGACAGGAGAAATGTATGGTATCCATAGTACAAGCTGGGAGTGCCCCCTCTGTTCAACTATGTAGAAATGAAAAAAGAAATTAACTGATGTCCTAATGGTCTGAACCTGTGAAATGCAAAGTGGGAAAACATGGAAGAGGATTTAGAACAGAGGGGGTCATCTTGTCCTTTGTCTTTTCAGTATAGTGAAACACAGTAGTTACTTTGCTTTAGAGCCATATTATGAAAGCAGGAACATGTAATTCATTTTCTTGCCCATATTTCAGCAGCATATACTTTCCAAATTAACAACAAGTTTTGGTCTGTCTGGTTTTGCAATCTGGCTGCAACTCACCTATTCTGAATTTGAGGTGGTTTAGAAATTGGGAATACATGGGGCTGTGAAGAATCAGAATGATTTTTTATTATTTACTACTTAGTTTGTTATTTTGAAAGGCATCATGTGGTTGTCTAACCTTCTGGAGCTTTTTTTGAGGACTTGTTGTGCTGGGTAGTGTTGGGGTGTCTTTTAAGCCTATAGGTAGTTGTGAATGTAAAATACAAACTCCTATTGTGGTTCTTCATATTGGGATTTCCCCATGTAGGGTCATACATATGATAGAAATTATCTTAGAGTCTGCATTGAGACTGCCAAACCAAGCACTCAGGTTTTGAAAAGTTGGGTAACAAATTGTGTCAGTATCTCTAGTTTTAAGAGTAAAATGGGTCTCATGGTGAGAGCTCCAGTACATTAGTGGTGAAACATTGACCTGGGGTTGGTTCAGTGCTTCTACTCAAATTTCATTGGTGTAACTAGTGCAATGCTAAATGGGAAGGTTTTGAACAAACTCAGACAGAGGCACACTTTCAGCCCACCCACTGAAGTTCTGCAAGACTACAAATACAAGTACTGCTGAATCTAAACTTGGAGGTCAGCAAACATACCTGAAGACAGCAGAGCTAGTATTTTCATGTGATAATCAGCATTGACTCTTTAGATGCAGCGCTTGCCTGCTGCTCTATCCCTGACTTTTCTGTACAGGTGAACCATACAGATATTTGCTCCTCTGCACATGTGCCTGGTGTCAGAAACCAAGCTGGAATATCGTGTAGTTCTTCCACAGTCAGTCTCTGTCATTGTCAAAGTCAGTTCAGGCTGCTGTGGAAATTCCTACGGGTAATCAATAAATCATGTCATCACCTTCACCCCTCACAGGGTTGGGGGGAAGGGAAAGAGCACTTCATCATCAAGGAAAAAGCATTCTTATTGCCATAAATAAAAGCACAAATGCAGCAATCAATCATCTAATCTGAAGCCTTACATTTTAAACATCTTAACAAGATGTAAAGTCATGATTCAGATGAGGATGATAACGCATACCAATACCCTCACCCCTTGGCAGATAAAAGTACTGCTAGGCCTCAACTTGCTATGCTGCAGAACATGGCTTTCTGTGAATGCTGCTGCTTCACCGCATGACACAAGCATATGAATGTGAGCTGAGATTAAAGCTAAGTAGTAGTTGATAGAAAAGAAACTGTATCATAAAAAGTTTTTGATGATAGTAAACCGGAGGGGATTTTCTAGCAGTTATATCACTGGGGAGAGGGTGTCTGTCTGACTTCTGAATATTTAATAAACAGTAGGCGAGCACTTTGCCTGTAGCTGAAGTGTTACTACAGTGCAGAATGTGAACATGGCAAATACAGGTTTAAAGATTAGGATAATGAGGGTTAATAATGAAGATAATGAAGGATAATAACTAGCTTAACAGATACAGGTGATGACAGGAGCCTGCATCCCTGGAAAGGAATAATAGTTGTACGTTTTCAAGTTCATCAGTTTGGTTTCTATCCTCAGCCAGAAAATGTGATAACAGCAGTACAGTCTCAGAATGTTTAATGATGTGGAACAAAGCTACTCTGTGATACTCAGTTAAGGGTCACTGCTTTCAACTTGACAACATTCTAAGCTATGTGCTTCTCTTTTTCTGACTATTCATCTCTTGGACTAATTTTAGCTTTCTTTTTGTAGATGTTGACTTGCCAAGAAGAACGGCTGGTCACCTGCTTCAGAAGAAAGCTTGTGTATCTGCTGCTGTGTCTGATGAGTCTGTAGCTGGAGACAGTGGTGTATATGAAGCTTCTGTGAAACAGTATGTTTGAGAAATAATGCAGATCTTTCCCCTACCACCAAAAACTGAAATCTATTTAAGTGATGTTGGGATTTTATAAGTAGTTCATTGGTCTTGCCTTTTTAATAAAACTTGCAAACTTTCATATTGAAAGGAAGGCACATTTGCCAAACGACAAAGTTTGAGGATTATCTTCTTTTTAAGGTAGTAAATTTGTATAACTTGGTTGAACAGCATTAATGTGCTACTTTCTAATGGTGGAGTTTTTTTTCTTGCTAGAATTGTTTCTAAAAAGCTGGGTGTAAGTTGTACAGGTTCTTCCATGTCGTTGTGTTCACTCAACTTGCTAGTGCTTGTTTTGTTTAGATGCAATCTTAAGGTTGCATATTATTTTGCTTGAATAGTTTTTGCAAAGAGGAGGATATAGGAAAGATAAGAAAATCCCTAGTTGTAATGCTGGTATAAAACCAATCCAGGTTAGGGTTTAACCTTGATGCTTCACTGTGGTGAACATGATGCAAAAAAAATCTATTTGCTATTGTTGGTTTTTTGATGAGATAACTTTTACAGGATTCTTCATGTGAGTTTGTCTTGTATTACCTGTTTTCTGGTAGTGACAACACTGAACTTTAGACTGCATAACAGAAGACTGTTGTAAACTGTGAGAGAAAATAAAATCTTTATTTTTCACACCTCCGTTTTGGCAAGTTGTTGACATTAAGTTTTGGGTTTTTTTAATGTTTGAATATTCAGAAAGATATTTTAGCAAAACAGTTGCCTTCAGATGCTAGGCTAAATGCTTTTCTTTTAGGACAGGTAAAGGTTCATTACAGTATCATAAATGGCTTTTGCTGGCCTCTGATAAAATTCCTTGTCAAGTGTTTCATAAATTAAAAGGTAATAAAATACATGAGACCAAAGAAAACGGTGTGAATACAAACGGGATTTCTCCTGAAGAAATCGCCTCCTGCCCGTTCAATCTCACTTTAGGTCGTGGATCCGTATTTCACCCTCCGCTCTGATTCTCATGGTATTAGTTTGCTCTATGTCTTCATTTAGACCTAATGCAACTTCTTAGGCTGAAATAAATGCTCGTCTATTAAAAACTCAGCCTTCACTTGACTGAGTGGCTGCAACTGTGTATTTTTGGTTCAATTACCATTCTTGTCTTTCCATTTTGTTTCGATTCTGAGCCACTGTAATCAAAACTTAGTCTGCTTTAGTTGCAAGTCCAGTAGATAGAAATGAACAGATGTTGGACCAAAAGCTGCAGATGTTCTGTGGAGCAACTCCTTAGCTGTTCTTTCTCCAGTGCTGTGAGTGATGGGATAGGTGGAATACAGAACAATCCCTGTTACCTTCCTGTCATTACTCAGGAAAAAGGACAGGCGAGAGCTGCATCCCCTAAGCCTGTATTCAGAAGGAAACTACTGCCATTTGTGCAAGCTAAGATTTACAGACTCCAGTTATTCCATGAGGGCTCCAGGTGTGGATACTCTTCATTATTACTGAGTAGGAAGTAGTGAAGAGGTAATGAGTGCCTCTGTGAGAGTTGCTTATGTTTAGTAGAAGTGCCTTCATGAGCACTGTGCATGGAATGTCTTAGAGTTCAGCGATTTCTGCTGTATAAATCAATCCTTTGTATGGAGTAATTTAAGGCAGGGAAGGAAATAAATACACTTTATCAAATGAGCCATTAGCCAGGAAATGAATAGTAAAAAGGAAACCTCTAAAAGGAGTCTTAAAATAGTGCTGTCATGTCTTTGGAATGTCTGTGTCATTCTCCACATTTCCTATCTTAACATTTTCCACCTTGATCTTGCTTATTGATCCCAACAGTCTAGTTTTAAAAATCAATGAAACATATTAATACCACATCCTCACTCCAGTCTTCCAGAAAATGACTGGAAATTATGCCATATAGATTCTGTGTAATTCTGTTCAACACCCAGTCTTCAGGTGCAAGAATTTTGTTCCTTCAATGCTTCTGAAAATTGAGGAAATATGCTTCTTGTTTGCACAGAAATCTCTTTATTTTACAGAGCTCCTGCTTCTCAAATATTCTCCAAAGCAGTATTTCGTATCCACTTCTCTTGTGGTCTGACATCTATTGCAAATTTTAATTTACAATATTATGTTTGGAGGGATAAAGAAATACTAAGAATGTGTAGGAAAATGTCATGAGTCTTCCTCTTGCCTGTTAGTCTGCCAGCAATCAGCCTGAAGCCTTTCTGACTCATCAGAGGAGTTGTCAAACTGTTCAAGCAGTGACTGTCTCTAAAATCAGTACTGCTACTGTGTAGGTCTGCAATTCTTGTTTGCAGTCCATGCTTTAATTAAATTAGCCTATTTAGGAGAATGTATCCATGTTCTGTGTGCACATACTTTAATCATTGATGAAAGCTAAGTATACTTTTCCTAAATGTAAGTATTTGCCTGTTTGCCCTAGACCAAATGAATCTGAGGACCTTGTATATAGTGAAGATGATGCAATGACTCCAGGGGCTGCCCAGGTACAAGTAGGACTCAGGTAAGTGACCAGCAAAGGAAATGTTGCTGTTCATACATAAATGCAAATAGTAAACTTCACTTGTGTTCTCCTTTCTTTAACAGATATGACCACAGCAGTTCAAGCTTTGTGATAATCATAGCACAGCTCAGAAATCTTCCAGCATTCTTTGTCCCCTTTGGCTCTAAAGTGTAAGTCAAACAGTCACTGAGCAGTAGTGTTGAAATATGAGAGTATAATAATAACTTCTACAAAGTCTCCAAAGGAATGGAGTGATTTGTTGCTTAACAGCACTAAAATATGTATAAACTTTGCAGACTGTAGCAGTACTTAGCTATTACGTGTTCCAGCAATGCTGCAAGAAAAAGAATTTTTCAGGAAATTGGCACGTTCCACTGAAGTGGAACAAAAAGTTGTTGGTTGATTGGTTGTTTTTTTAATGAGGCTTCTGTTTAGTGTTTTCAAACGTTCTGTACCTTTGCAAGTGCAGAGCAGCTATTCTGTAAATAGCCAAAAAGTAAAATTGCTGAAATGAATTACTTCTGTTTTAGCTCAGACCAGGACATGTAGTTAGAAAAACATTATTTTGATACATCGCTGTTCTTTAAGCTCACAGTGCTGTCTTTTTTCATTTATGTAGCATTTTAATGGAAAATAATACTAAATAATGTCTTTTAAGTGAGCTTTTAAGGGGATAATTTGATAATTGCAAGTGACCAAGGACAGCCACGTTGAAATATGCCACCTGTAACAACTGGAGCTTGGAGGTCTGTTAAGAATTAGTTGTTGTGTTGAGTTGGACCAACAGGAAAGGTCTAAAAGTAATTACAGTGGAAATGGTAGATAGGAAACATACAGAAAAGCCTTAATAAGAAAATGTTAATACTAAGATTCTAATCCAAAACACTCATCCATACAAATAAGTACAGCTTGCCTTGGCTCCTTGGGGATACCTGTACTTCACTGAGCTCTTTTACAGGCTAGAAAGCTATCTTAAACTGTCAGGAAGATTAATAAGATTAGCACAGAACATAATCAATCCTTGGAAAACTGTTTTCTTGCTGGTTCCCTTCCCTCTGTTCCCCATCACCTTGGATTTGATTGGCACATCAATAGGAAGCCACTGACCATGGAAAGAATGAATAGGCACGCAGGCCCCTCTGCTTGCTGGATTTTTCTGGATTTGTTTGGTTTTAATAACAAATGCTTGTCTCCTACCATCCTTCCTTCTCTGAATTCCATCTTCCCCCTGCTGCTCCACTAGCATTTAACACAACAAGACAGAAAAACTATAGAAATGTGGTTAGATAGAGCTGAGAGAAAAGAAGTGTCAACAAATGTTTAGTTAGATAGTTAGGTCATAGTTGGAACTGAAGTACAATTGAATTTGTAATTAGTGATCAAGCATCACTGCTGCAGAAGTCCATACCTGCAGCTGAAAGGATGTAATAAAAGTAAAGCTACACAAAACAAAGAGGAAGAAAGGACAGGGCAAAGGAAGGACCTTGAGAATAACATATTTTTTTTGCCTGTCACTTGCCAGTGTGTGTATATATATGTTCAATTGTAAAGATATGTACAATGATAAAAATGGGGTCTGGAAAATTATGCAGGGTTATAACTGTGTTTTCTATGACATCCAGTTGGATAGATGAGTGCTTTATTGAACTTCTACACACAGAAGAACAGAGCTGACATGAGGTCTTACTGGTGCCTCTTTTCACATTGTAAAAGCTGGTCATTTTAGAGTAGGTAGAGCCTAACTGAATACTTACTATCTGTGTCAGAATCATTTTTTTGTTGGTTGAGAAAGAATAGGTTTATCCCAGCAGAATCTGAAGCATTGGTTGACTTCTTAACCTTTTTAATGAAAATGAAAGTAAGTACTTTTGTAAAACAAAGCCAATGAGCAATTTATCTTTTACTTCTCTCTTCAGCCCTCAGTCTGGCCTGATGCAAGTACATTGGCTAACAATTATTAAAAGAAAACTCCAATGAACCACCTTTTAAACATAGCTTTAAAATACTTCATGTTCTATTCCTATTTTTTCTAAATGTTTCCTAATTGCTCCAGTTTTTCACCTCTTTTCCATTCCAACTGATTTGTTGATGTTTTGTTTCCTTGCCATGCAGTGCTTTAGTTGATGAGTCCAGTTTCTGTCCCCTCCCCACCAGTAAGAGCTAGTTTAAATACAGGTAAAGATGCTGTTTTGTTTCTGGCAGGTACATTCGAGTGGCAGTGCTTCCCTCCTCACTTGATACCAGCTGTCTGTTCCGCACAAGAGTCCATCCTGCCATGGAGACCATGGTATTCAAGGAGATCTTCAGAGTAACCATTTCCCAAGTAACACTGTTGCAGAAGACGCTGAGAGTGGATGTTTGTGCTGTCAGTAGAAGTCGTTGGGAAGAATGCTTGGTATGCAGTTTTAGTTTGGGCATGTTTTGGCATGCATTTGTTTATGATTCCCACTCTTTGATCGTCAAGGCTGCTAAAATTCCACAGTGCTCAGAGACAAATTCTGAAGTATAACTTGGTTGTTGCTATAGTACTTCAAGAACTACCTTTCTCTGAAATTCTTGATGCAGAATCCAATCCTGCATCGAAGATTTAGGTGATGCTTTGATAATTCTTAACAGTGCATGACCATAACCCTTTAACTATAGGTTGATATTCCACCTTTGCAGTGTTATACATAAATCCCCCCTCCCTAAACTGCATTGTAAAATTACCCTAACAGTAGATCTTAAAGCAAAAACTGAGTAAGAGCCACAGTATGGGAAAAAAGAAAAAAGAAAGAGGAAAAAAAAGAAAAGAGCAAACTCTCATTATCACAAAGCACAAACTGAATTACATTGTTGCACATTGTTGTAGGTTATATGACATGCACCTTTTTAGGCATTATGATGAGTAGAAATAAGCAAAAGGTGAGGCACTAAGAGATCAGCCTATTGGAAACTGGCACTTTAAAAAAAACTTGTTGTTGATTGTGGTCATTACTTACTTAGTGATGCTTCATTTGCTTTCCGTTTGCTTTTGCAATGGCCTGGTACACAAGAGAGACTCGTGGTGAAAAACTAAACTGAGTTAGTAGCACATAGTTCAGCTACAACAGGCTGAAGAAGTGCTGGAATATGGTGGGGCTCTGACTATGGGGAGCAGCCTCTCACTTTGAAAAATGTAGAAGTTAATTCCTGGGGAATTCAGTATGTAAGAGATTTCCCTTCAGGTAAGAGAAGGGCAGCAGAACAAAACTGGAACAGAATGCCGGATAGGAAGGTGAAGAAAAGACTCCACCACCAAGAAACCAACCCCACAACAAAGGCGTTAGAGTTAATCACAAGATCAGAAGAAAGAGTTGAGAATACCACCCCCAGCAGAGAAAGCCCTGGGCAAGATGACCGCTCTTAGCCAGAGCTATGTATGCAGCCCAGTAGCTGCGAAGATGATTTGCTTTGCCAAAGAACAGAGGATTTTACACGAGTACTTCCTAAGTTTTCCCAGAATGTCAACTCAGTGGATGTCAGTGCTTGTACAGATGAAAGGGTTTCTTAATCCTTTTTACTGTCTTTTCATCTGCTTCTTCACTGGTTAGAGCAAACAAGGTCATCTGTTATTACTTGCCATAGTGATGATTTTTGTGGTGAAACAAGTGACAAATTGACTAAAACTTGCTGCTCTGTGAGCTGATGCTGCCAGATTCATTGACAGTTTCTCATTATTGAATGCTGTAGAAATCAGGTATGTGCATCACAGTTGTGTGTGTGCACGTGGGGAGAAATTCCTAAGGCTGAAATAAAAGGTGGCAGAACAGGCAATCTGAAGGATCTTTCTGTGTACTTCTATTTGTTTATTTTAACTATAAGGGAAACAGAAAAATTGTACAGTTAAAAAGGGAATTAAGATTCACATCAAATTTCTGCTGCCTGATCAATTTCAAGTCTTTTGCAAGAAATAAAGCCAATTTGATTGATATTCTTCCCCTTTCTTATTTTGTGCAGGCTGGGACTCAGATCAGTCTGGCAGATTTATCATTTTCTGATGAGACTTGTACTCTGTGGTACAACCTGTTACCTTGCAAGCAAAGTCTTGGCAAAAACCCCAAGGAACAAAATGAAGAATCCATGTTTGTGTTAAGCAAGCAGTCACTGCACTCACTGGACTTGGTGAGCAGAGTGTTGGCCTGTGTGTAAGTGCAATAGCTCTAAAGCAGCACTGTTGCACTGTGAGTGTGTGAATTGTCCTCCCTTGAAGGTCCAAGAGCTGTTGTCTTGCAAGGCACTTCTGTCTCTAGTGACTTTGTGTGTTAGTGGGTCCTGTGTGTGCGCTTTCAAACTTGTTAGCAAGTGTGGATAGGGCTGATGTTTCTTAGTGGGATGCAAAATTGCCCTCTAATTTGAAACACTTGAGCTGTGTTTTATTTGAAAAAGGATGTTATTGAAGAGTTTCCTCAAGTTTACCACTGATTTTCATATGCAGTCATTAAAAATTGCTATTTTTTAATTATTGGGATTTGCATACTTAAAGCCATTGTGTCTTCTGGTAAATAACTTTTTCTGCTGTAATACCTCCTTGAGAGAACTATGTTAAAAACCCATAACTTTTAAGAACAAAATTTTTTTTATTATTTAGTGATGTTGCAAGTATGAGAGGGAAAGAGAGATGAGACATTAAGGAATGACAGGAGCATATTGGATTGTATCATTGGTTTGGGTGGGGTTTTTTTAATGGAGATTTATTTTGTATAAAATCAGTCAGTTAATGGGCTACAGATTGACAATTCAAACCCCTTACACTTGTGATCTGAGTCACATTTTTGCTGTGTTATGTGTCACTCAATTCTGGTTTCATCTTCCTTTCCACGTGAGCAGGATACTCTGTCAGCTTTGCTGGAGAGGACATCTGCTGAGCTGGAAGCAGTAGAACAAGAGCTGGCAGAAGATGAGGAGGAGGAGGAGGAACAGGAGCAAAGGGGCTCTGAGGAAGACTGGTAAAGCCACTTTACTCCCTCTGTGTTTGGGAATTCTGAATCATTCCACTTGTTCCTCCTCTGAGACAAATGCAAGGGCTATTCTTTCTGAGTAGATCAATAGACTCATAGGGTGATTTGGGTCAGAAAAGGACCTTTAAAGATCATCTAGTCCAATCTCACTACCATGGGCAGGGACATGTTTCACTAAATCAAGCTGTTAAAAACCCCACCTAACCTGACCTTGAACACTTCCAATGATACATCCCCAACTTCTCTGTGCAACCTGTTGCAGTGCCTCATCACCACTGGAAATGGGGTGAAGTCTTGTTCTCACGTGGTCAATTCATTCATCATCTTTTTAGGTTTATGGTGTCTTGACTGCTCTATTAACTCCTATTTGCTGGTGTTCTTCCATTCCATGTACATCTTCCTGTGAAACCACCTAGTGGGGAGTCTAAGGCACTGGAGGTGTACTAGAATGTCTCATAGCAAATATTAGTTGTGTTAGCTATTATAAGCACCTAATAGGATTTTAAGAGAGTTGGTTTTGCCAAAGTCTGTGTCTGTGCTTCATTAATGGTCTTAGTTTTGAAGAATTTGTGAGCTTTCTCAAGGAACAGATTTTTTTGCTACATTGCTGTGTTGAGTTCTGTTCCTGTGTAGCTCTTTGAGCTGCAATGTAGAAATAAATATGTGCTTTGTTATAGGAGAAGGGGAGACTTGCTCATTTGTTTAATTAATTTATTGCAGCCAAAGCCTTCAATGCTATCAGCATACAGCTATTGAATGTAGTGCAGTGTTGCCATATTGATCTTGGAAGGTCAACTGTAGCAGAGCTTGCTGGGTTCTACTGGAGCATATAATGAAATGTGCCTTCATGTGAACTTAATGGTGGTGGTCCTGTTTTCCCTGTCAGATAAATGTGTATATTATATATGGGTGAAGGCCTAGGCCTTCTGATATCTTTTGCTGGTTCACTTTTCTGTTTGAGAGTAAGCCTGGGCTATTTCTGTTCATACAGGTTAGAAATGCTCACAGAAGCCTCTGATGAAATTGTGGATGAAGAGGAAGATGGCATTAAGCTGGCAGAAGAAGGCAGCTGTACTGATGACATGGGGTTACTCATTGATGCACCAGAAACAAATGAAGACAAGGACAGGGAGAACAGCAATGAGGCCCATGAAAGCCAGGAAGCTGCTGTAACGCTAACACTGGTGAGTATCTTCACGTACACATTCCTACAGTGCCTCACTGTGTCTGAAGCTCCATTTCTGAGCAGTTAATGGAGAAGTCTGCTGCATCTGAGCATTTAGTGTGTGGCCTTTGCTGTAGCACTTGTCAATGTGCACTTTTAATGAAATCAATGTGGTCACTCCTGAGCTATGAAGACATTTAACAGACATGATAGACAGAGCTTCTGAGTCTAAGAGGTTAACTCACTTTATAGGGAGAATATTCAGAACACAAGTGCAGTTCAGTGGCTTCACCTTGTGCACATTTAAAACGTTGCTGCACATCTGTTTCATGGTTTCCTTTTTTTTCTGATTCATCTGATAAACAGGGGAAAAGACAGAACAGGGGTCAAGGCCTTTAAACCAGTGTAGGGAATTCTTTATTTCTTCCCTATTTATTTTTGGGTATGAAATGCAAAGCCTGGCTTAGCAGAGAGGAGGAGGAGACAGAAATCAACAGAAAATTCAAAATGTGTACTAATGGTGTCCTATTGAACTGCCTGTGCACTGCACATAACAAATTCTAATTCCATGTTCTTGTTGACTGCTTGCTTTAAATCATATTTCACCTTTCTGAAAGAACTTTTAGTAAATCTGTAGTAAATTTATACACAACATAAATACAGAAATAAATTTTTAAGAAAGTCTTTCTGCATCTTAATCAAAATGCTGATGCATACGCTAAACCCATAGGTTCTGTGAAACAGCAGAGGTAAAGAGGCAAAGAATGACATCTTGTTCCTTCAAGTTTGTGATGATACAAAATTCAGCACCTCAGTGGACTTGCTGCAAACTGTAATTAACCTCTAATTAATGTGGCGAGATGCCAAATGAGCTAAGTCCATGGTATAAAAGGACTGACAGTCTGCTGGGTAGCAAGTAAATATAGATCAAAGCTGTAATTCCTCCTTGAAAAGGGAAGACATCAAGGACAACATCTGAAGGTTAGGCATTCACACAAGTGTTTTGTTAAGCTCAGGATGGATGGACCTGGACAGTGAGTGAAAGACACACCAGACCTGATCATAAAGCCAGGCAGAATATAGATCTTTGTATGCCAGATCCTTTCAGAGCTGCAGTTTTGCTGTTTAGGTCATTGTATTTATCACCTGCTCACTGAAAACTATGAACTTCATTAAATTACCCAAGCTGATGGAAATACGTAACATCAGATGTGCTTGCTGCTGCTATACTTGTCCTAGCTCGGCTGTCAAGATGATTGCTGCATGTAAGTAAGCACAGGCAGTGCCACCAACGCAGATGTTAGCACCTGAGGCTCCCTGTGATACCTTGTGGGGCAACTGCAGTAGGCAGCAGGCTGCTCCAAAGGGACAACAGCTAGCTGCATCTTTTCCCTGTCTTCACACAGCTGGTGCAGTTCTGCAGATTGCCATAAAACAGCTCTGCAGCTGGGGCTTGGAGGACATACAACAGCATGGCTGGAAGAACCTGGGCAGCAGAGCTTCCCCAGCTGCCCCTTCTGATATACAGAGACCTCATCTCTAGTGTAGCAGAACATTGTTGTTCTACATATGCAGAACAAAATAAATACAAATGTGCAATAATAATCACAACGGTAACATCTGCAAATGGACAGGCAGAAGACTTCTTGTACTGTGGTTGAATCAGACCATCTGCAGCAAAGGCCTTTCTGTGAAAGCTTTGGTTTTACTGCATGCAGAGAGTACCTTCAAAAGACCCTCCACACACATGGATTTTAGGAGTTTGGGGGGTGTGCAATATGCTTTTTGCTGCTGGTCTTTTTCCATCCACTGCAAGGTAACAAGGTCACTTGTAAAACGCAAAGGCACAAAAGCTAGGCAGTGACATGTGTCTGGACATAGTAGTTCTTCTAAACTAATTTCCTTTTTATAGGTTGATAAAGAGACTAACACCGAGGAATCAGTTAATGAGAACACAACAGTCCGACCCAAGGACAGAGCCAGCTGGAGCTCAAGACAGCGTCCCTTTGTCAGGAACAGCATGATAGTGCGCTCACAAACCTTCTCTCCGGGCGAGCGGAACCAATACATCTGCAGGGTGAGAGGAAAAACACTTGAAATGAAGAGCTATTAACTAAAGAGTCATTTAACTTCTTGGGAATGATGCATTAATGACAGTGAGTCATGTGCCAGTTTCCCCTGCAAGAGGCAGAGCCTACGCTTCCCCTAGGTTCTTTCTCTAACTGAGCTGATGCAGGGTAGAATTGACTTTCAGCAGCGTTGCATACTCTTGCAAACACCTTCACTAAGGCAAAAATACATCGCATTGCAGAGAAGTAACACAGGTGCCTGTGCTGGCTGTCTGCAGAAGGCCTGTTCCCTGCCTGTCAGCAACTGCAGCTTTCACCTAGCAAAACAATTTGTAAAAACGTGGAGGTGAATTCACTGTAAACTGCCATTGCATTACTGCCTTTTAATAATGTCATCATTTAAGGGTAGTGGTGTGGAAAGAGGTTTTAAACCTCACTTTGTATCTCAAGGGGCTTTAAACCTGAGCACCCAAAATTGTGCTGTAACTACATCTTTGAAAGCTGTGTGAATGTTGCCTGTAGGCTGAGGTTTTAAACATGGCTTTGGCAACAAAGTTCTCTAATCTCTAGATCTAGGGTAGCGTGGAAAAAAGAAATGATTTGTCAGCCCTGGTGCTGTCTAACTGTGAAAATCATGTTCAAAGATGTAAGGTTACTCATACAAGGAAGATTTTTTTAAAAAAACAACAACTATAGTTCTTCAGTTCAGTTAGAGGTGGTTCCTTTTATCATTTGGGAACACTATAGTTGATGACTTCTCTGTCAAATTCTCCTTGGCCTAAACCAAATTGTATCTATAGTCAGTATCTACGTATTTAAATACCTATTCCATGCAGTCTACAGACTCACAGAATCAGAATTGTTCTGGTTGGAAAAGACCTCTAAGATCATCAAGTCTAACCCTCAGCCTAAAACCATCATGGCCATTAAACCACATCCTGAAGTGCTATGTGTGCATGTATTTTTAACACCTCTTGGGATGGTGACTTTCATAACAACCTCTACAGAATTCAGATAAATTACTGGCTCTGATTCAGATCCTAGCTTTCACCTTAATTCCTATACCCTTGAAACTAGTTATATTGGCAAAAATACTAGTCTTAACTTGCTGCCTGTGGAGGAAATGCAATGGGAAATAGCTCTGATGGATTTAATTGAATTTGTTGCACCTGGAAAAGCATTGGGCTTTTGTAGCTTTGCACATTACTACGTCCCTGCTACCAGAAGCCATAAACACATCTTGTATAAATCACTGTCTTTCTCATTGTGTCTGAAATCAAAGTGCCCTGGGAAAAAAACATGTTTACACAGTTGAATCTTTTGCAGTTTCACAAATACTTGCAGGTGGAGCTCAACAGTGTGCTCTGTAGCTGCATCCAACTCATTGGAGAAGGTCTCACCAGTCTCCACACTGCACTATGAGCCTACTCAGCCTTGCCTGCTGTGTTGTGCTCTTCTTGGGGAACACATCTGTTGGATACACACCAACTGCCAGCTGCTCTCTTTCTAAAGCAAGTGGCCTAGCTTTAAGGAAGCACCTACTTCCTATGATGTTACAGCAAGCATGTATTTTTGAAGCCTAAAGGATGCTTTGAAAAATTCCCTTAAAAAGTGCTTAAAAAACATCAGTGATGATAGTCACCTGTGTGTATCCAGGGCTTAGCTCCCAGTAGTGACTGTGATGAAGACAGATTTGTCTCTTGAGAGGTGTATTCATATTGCAAGAGGTTGTATTTCTCACCTCCAACTGTGTATAGCATGCTAAAGGCTCTGGTTATGAAATGTTAGCAGAGTGATTCTTTTAGTCTGTCCTTTTCTGAAGAGGTGAAATACATACCCTGCTGACAGATGCTTCTCTGTTCTCTGAGGGTTACCCCCATGCATGCTGATGCATCTAACAATCAGTCCGCACTGGTATGTGCAACTAGTGCTGCAGTTAAGAAGCAACTACTGTTGAGCTGTTGTGCATGGTTTTGAGAAGCAGAAACTGTACATGTCCACGGTGATTTACCTTTCTATAATAAATTTGTTAAAAGCCTGCCCCAGGTAAATGAAATCTACCCAGCCAGTGATCTGGTGGTATTAATAACCATCACTACCTTCCTTGCATTCCTAAAGTGTGTACTTACTGAATGAATAGTAGGATCAATGGTTGTCTTGAATTAGAAATAGGATTTTAGGGTAAAGACTGCTTCTAGTTGAAAAAAAAAAAATCTTACTTTGTACAAAGTATGATCTATGTGTTTCTCAGCACTGAGGTTTCCTGACTGGTGATGACAATACAGGTGCATTTCTGTGTGAAGGTGCTTTATGTCTGATATGTACATTTTGACAGCTGAATCGAAGTGACAGCGACAGCTCAACACTAGCCAAGAAGTCTCTCTTTGTGAGAAACGCCACAGAGCGGCGGAGCCTCCGAGTGAAGCGGGTAGGTGCTGTGTGACCTGGGCATGGGTGAAACAGAGCTTGGGAAGAGAAGGAAGAGCAGGTGACTTTAATCAATATGCTTTATGTCAAGGTTGCAGCAAAAGCACATCTAGCCCTGTAGTTTTAGGCTGGAGTCTCAACACTGGTCTCAGATTTATATCTTCCTTCCCCCCCACGCCTCCCACCAAATCTTACGTTGTTTTAGTCATGGCTGAAGCCAGCAGCAAGACACCGGTGCTCAGTGTCATGGTCTTTACTGTTATATTTGATGTTGTTACTGTCAGAGGGGTGTTAAAAACCCCAGATATTACAGAGTGACCCAAGGTGTCTTATGCTGTGTAAAAGTCAACACCAGTGACGTATATCATGAGTAAAATTGAGTGTAAATTTCAAGGATTCACATGGCCTTTCAAAGGAGATTTATTCTTCTCCAGGAGTGTTTTGAGTAGCAAAAGGATCAAAGGACAAGAGAGTAGGGTTGTGTATCTCTTGCATGGAGTTCACTCTTAGATGAGTTGAGAGAGTTATATTTAATCTTGATTAAAACATTTCTGCAGAAGGTTTGTTACCAGGTACCAGGATTACATCTGGCATGAGGAAGTACTGCTGAATATTTGGGAAAGGCTTCTCCTGCCCAACTTATGCATAAAGTCACTATGAAAGGAACAACAGTAAATAATGTGAAATACGCTAAAGAAATGAATGTTTACAGAGTTTATAACATTATGTGTTTGCTTAGACCTTGAAAAAAACAGATGCTCATAAAAATTAATATAGTTGAAATCTATGGGGAAGTGTGGGTTGTGCTATCCTGGGGATCAGAATGGGGCTGGATTTCTTGTTTTAACCTGTAAATATATAATTGTAGAGCTGGTTGGCAAAACTTACATATTTTTTAGCTAGCAGCTGAAAAAATTCCAGAATAGATTATTTTGGGGGGCTTGGATCTCATTAGAGCAGCTTTCTGCTTTAAAAACAAAAACATATATTTGAGCTTTTATGACTGTAGTATGTCAAACCCTACACTAGCCTATGTGGATATTAATTTTCATTGTTCTGCCTCCTCACCAATTCAGCCTGTTTGCCAACCAATCATGCGAAGAGCTACGCAAGAGCTCCCCATACGCACGTCCCTTGACTTGGAGCTGGACCTCCAGGCGTCACGCACGAGACAGAACCGCCTGAATGATGAGCTTCAGGTCTTGCGGGACCTCAAACAAAAGCTTGAGGAAATGAAAGGCAGAGGAGAGACAGACCTTCCCCTGTGTGTGCTAGAGGATGAACGATTCCAGAAACTCCTGAAACAAGCTGAGAAACAGGTACAATCGGCATACAGATGTTGTGTGAGCAGACACAGACATGCCTTTTCTATGCATTTGTTAAGAGAATTGGGTCTGTCATGGTAAAGACTGCTCACATTTGACTAATTACACCTCTGAATAACACAGTGGATGCAGTATTTCTTAGTCAATACCACAACATATAAAACTGGAATGTGAGGTAATTTGTTTCTAGTGCCCTCTAAATATTTCAGTAACTTAGAGTAGAAACTTTATTATATGGAGTAATAGTTGCGGTTGGTGTAGTGAAATAGCATTTATTTGAAAGTTTTAACCTAAAATTCTCACATCCCAACCCAGATATGCACATGCTTCTTGTGCCACACTATCAGTTGATTGGCAGTTTGCACAGAACTGGTAGCCTAAAGATGTCTAACAGGTCAAGAGAGGCAGTGACCATTACTTAGTGGCAGGGGCATGTGGGAAGGCCGGTACTTCAGCTGTGCCTTATTTCCTTATGCAGGACATAATTGTTCTAATTTTGGCAAAGGAAAGCCTAAGTTTGTTCTCCATGTGATGGTCTCTAGAACTGCTACAAAATGTAATGGGATGCCATTTACTCGTGCATAAAAGACAAGGAGTAGGATAGAATGAGTAAGAGGCAACAGTGCCAAGTTTGAACATGGAAAATTCCTACAAAATACATTAAAAAGTTGGATGTTAGGGGGTTTTGTTATGTTCTGGGAGGTTGTTTTTTGGGGTGGCGGTGGTTTTTTTAATGTAATTTTGAGGGTGATCAGGCATGGGAATAGGGGCCTAGAGAAGTTACTAGGAGAGGAAAAAAAACCAGACAAAAAAACCCTAGACCAGCCTCCACAGGTGGTGGACATATTTGGACCATAATTGGATAAACCCCTGAGTAGCCAGCTCCAGCTTTGTCACCTGTGAGCAGGATCTTGGAGTAGATGCTCTCTGGAGCCTTTCCCATCTGTGTTTGTTGATTTTTTAAAAGCTAAATGTCAGGAAATAGAGGAGGGAAGGGATGAGTCGAATAGAATAGAATAGAATAGAATAAACCAGGTTGGAAGAGACCTTCGAGATCATCGTGTCCAACCTATCATCCAACACTACCCAATCAACTAAACCATACAACCAAGCATCCTGTCTCTTTACATATAAAAAGCTGAGCTATGAATTAGATGTTAGGAAGGAGATTCTCCAGTTACAAGAAAAAAAAAAATCACAGATGTCACAAAGGCAAGTCAGAGAGGCACTACTGAGAGGTTGAAACAAAGCAAATCATTGGTTTATGATATTAATGTATCTTATGCCAATAATTTAAACATTGTTTAGTTCTGGTTCCTCTTCTCAAAGTAATTAATAAAATTACAAGGGTCGAGAGATGGTCAGAGGATGAAATAGCTTCCATGTTAGGAGGCCCAAGTAGCTACAACTGAAGTCTATAAAACCACAAGTAAGGTTGGAGGGCAGCAGTTATTGTCTTTTATTATAGAGGAAGCAGGGATTTGAAGAGGTGGCAGGTTAAATGCAAGCAAACACCATAACATTTAGAAACTCTAAAAATGCTTTCCACACAACAAAAACTGCCGCAAGTCTGCATAGATTCAAAAAGCAGTTTGGTAAATTCATGGAAGAAAAACCCCTGAGGTCACTAACCATAATAACACCACCTTCTTCAAGAAGTCCTCGACTGTCTGATAGCTTAGGAAACAAAACCTTTTCATAATACATTCTCCCAGCTTTGTTATTTTCTGGTCTGTCTTCCTCCCTCTTTCCTTGGCACCTGCTGTTGACTGTAGCTAGTGGAGTTCTAAGATGGCTACAAAACAATGCTCAGCCTAAACTCTACTAGTGACAAGTGTTCTGAAAAAAAAATCCCCGTGGGCAAAATGGGCTAAGACAACACAATGTTTAAACACCACACAATCTGAATCCGTTGCGTGAATGTGATCCAAGTTTTAACCCATAAAAATAAGAGCTTATATAAAAGCCGCACAGCTAACTGTATTTAGAAGGTCATAGTTTATCGAATGCTGGCTGCAGAGTAGAAATTACCAGTTTTAATTATTTAATTTAAAGCTACTCCCACTCTAAAGCTATTGCCACTAGCAGAGAGTATGCCTCTGCAACATTTAATACTCTAAACACTTTGGATTAGTGCTTCCTTATTTCAGCTGGTTCTTTAAGGCAGCAGATAGGTTTGTCACAATTTGTGTATCTGATGTTGATGATCAACACCGTAATATGCAATGCAATGAGCGAGAAGGACAATATCGTACCTCCCTAAAATGTATGCAGGCTGCAGCACAGCATTTAAGCCCTTCTTTCCAAGCTAAAAGTTGGAACAAGGATCACAGCCACCCCCCCTCTTCAAAGAGTGGTTACAAAGTTTCTGGAAATATTTATATCTTTAAAATCATTGCAGCCTTCCCCTGTGGTGCAAAACAACCCAGAGAATGCTGTACTTTGCTGTCAGTGTTTCCTCTTGGGTTAGCAAAACACAGCAGCCTAGAGAACATTGTCATAGATTATTTTTCAGATCCTGCAGGCATTATAATGGCACAAACTAATGCAGCAGCTGGAAGTGCCAGAGTAATTGAGAGTCTCAAGTGAAAAATGAAACCGCAGATGTGGGGGATGTTGAAAATCAGTGGCTGCTTGCTAGCACACAGTTGCTCTGCTTGAAGTCAAACACAGACGCTCCATGCTTTCCCTTCCTACCACACCTTCCTAAGTACAGCAAGTATGTAAAGCCCACTAATACCTGCAGATCAGAAAACAGTAGGTATTCTGTGCACCAGAAGCATTTTTTCTTTAGCTTGCATTTTTGTGAGAAATAGAGCAGTGTTTCTAAGTTGGAGTCTTAAATCCTCATGCAAGAACATTTTCAGACACTGTATCATCTGAATCACTTCCTCTTTGTGTATGTACAAAAAAGATGCCTGTGAAGGTGTCTTTACATCTGTAAAGATCTTTATTTCTTTTCAGTACATATTCCACATGGAGGTAACCTGTAATTACGTCACTAGTACCACAGAGATGTCCTCGTTGCAGGATTCTGGTGTTCAGCACAGTTAATTTTTTTTTTTCTTTAGATTCACCTTCTTTCTTCTATGCAAAACTCACTGAAGAACAAGACAGGAATTAGTGTTTCAGTTTAAAATTTGATAGTGTTTCTGCTTAAGTTAAGCACAAATACAGAGAATTCCTATCTGGCACTTATTTTTGGCGAGTGTGTGTCAGATTTTTGGCACTCACTGACCGCACAGCCAATGTTTTTATGTGCTTCTCTATATTTGACATAGGAGGGAGGATTCACTACCTTTGTAAGTCAGTCAAGAACATCGTGTAAACAGAAACCTAGTCACATGCAGCCCTTCTTGCATGCATCAGAGCATCCTGAAAATTTAACACAGTTAAAGCAATGAAAAGGGAGTGCGTGTTAATAGGGAGGATGAAAACAAAGAGGTCATCCATGCTGTTAACCTGGAATGCAGTAGTTGCAAGAATCTCATGGTATAGTTAAGGAAAAGAGAAAATATAGTTTTGTTTGGTGCTGAGAGATAAATGTTAATTAGGAGAGCTGATAAAACATATGGCCAGTGCAAAATTAAGTAAGACACTACCAGTTGTAGCCTGCAAATTTATGTTCATGAACTAATAAGGAAAACAATATTTATAGGTTAAGTTCATTTTCAAATTGTAGCTGTTTTGGGGATGGGGACTGAAGAAGTGAACAGCAGTACAAACCAGCTGGATTTTCAGTGACTTTTGGAAAGGGCAGTGGTCTTTTATGTCTTCAAAACGCTGGAGCACATTTCAGCGGAGCAGCAGCACTGCTATCCCACCGTGAATGGATTTCTATAAATACCCAGAATGAAACTGATAGTATGTATGGGCTTGACTGGTTCTGAATTAGTTGGTTTTGCTGTTGGGGAGTCTGCTGGGTTGAATTCAGAACTGGAGATGTGAACTCCTAAGTTAAAAACCAACTTTGAAGATCACTGTTTCTGGTTTGGGGGTGTGTTTCAACCTGAGGTAATAGAACAGCATTTTGCAGTCTGATTGATGAAAACCAAGCATCAAAAATCATGCTCTAAAGAATTTGAAAATCTTTTTAAGAATGTGTACTGCTTCTATGAGATTTTGATAGCTAGCAAAATTTCAGAGTACAGTGGACAGTATTTGTCAGTCCCTACAGTCTAGAAGTGAAGATGAGTGCACACACAAGGTAGCATTGCCCATGCCATGCACACATGATAGAAGTGATAAGGTATGAGTTATGGGACTCCTGTGATCAGTGGCCATTTGTCTAAGAAATCCAGGTGACTGCCCACCTAAAAAGAGCTGCTCTTCACATTATCACAGTATCACAGTACAACCAAGGTTGGAAGAGACCCCAAGGATCATCAAGTTCAACCTGTCCCAACAAACCTCACAACTAGACCATGGCACCAAGTGCCACGTCCAATCTCCCCTTGAACACCTCCAGGGACAGCGACTCCAACACCTCCCTGGGCAGCACATTCCAATGACGAACGACTCGCTCAGTGAAGAACTTTTTCCTCACCTCAAGTCTAAACCTCCCCTGGCACAGCTTGAGACTGTGTCCCCTTGTTCTGGTGCTGGTTGCCTGGGAGGAGAGACCAACCCCTTCCTATCTACAACCACCTTTCAGGTAGTTATAGAGGGCAATGAGGTCACCTCTGATCCTTCTCTTCTCCAGGCTAAACAACCCCAGCTCCCTCAGCCTCTCCTCACAGGGCTGTGCTCAAGGCCTCTCACCAGCCTTGTTGCCCTTCTCTGGACACGTTCAAGTGTCTCAATGTCCTTCTTAAACTGAGGGGCCCAGAACTGGACACAGTACTCACAGTACTGGACATTCAAAAAGCTTTGATAAAGTTCTTTGAGAAACAAAACATAACTTTTGGTAGCAGCCTATTGCTAAAAGGGTGGGTGTGATTGTCCTGTTGATCCAGCAGCGCTTGCTACTATGGACATGCAATAGAGCAAATAACTGAGGCACAGAGCTACTGTAACCCACTGCTGGGTATGTAGCTGCTCAACAAGGGTCATGCCAAGAAAGGTCCCTGATCTCGTTACCGCTGGTGTTCTGTTCACTTGCCTTGGCTTTTACACCTCTACAACGCACATAAAAGAGACGCGTCTCACTTGCAGAATGGGTGTTGTGTCTTGAGTTAAAGCATGTTTTTAGCTACATCTACTCCAAAATGACAGCTTTCTTGTGAGCTTTAAATTAGGAAATGAAAGCATTTTACATGGGAAGAGAATCATTGAGTTTTAAAAAGATATTTGGATGGACATTTTTTGTGCAAAGGTAGGTGTTGTCCAACTATAGAGCTAAGAAATACCTCATGAAAATTTTTAACACCTAGTAGCCACCTGTGGTGGCATGGCTTTTCTTTTTTTAAGCAAAAACTCTTGTTAGCCAGTTTCATACCCATGTGTTAGGCTTGTGGTGTCAGTCTTTTGTCCTGCTGACTCTCCTGTATAGAGATTTTCATAAAATCATTTAGGTTGGAAATGACCTTCAAGATCATTCAGTCTAACCATAAACCTAGCACTGCCAAGTGTTTTGCTTGACACAAGGAATTTGTCATTTCTTTGAAAGAAGCCATTGTTCATCATCAGCACAACACAGTAATTTTCACTGTTTACAGGCTGAACTGTCAAAAGAAGAACAGAAACAAGGTTTGAGTGCTGAGAAGCTGATGAGGAAAGCTTCTAAGGATGTGTGCCGGTTACGGGAGCAGAGCCAGAAAGTGCCACTGCAGGTGCAGTCATTCAGGTATGGCCTGTTCTGCTTTTCATGCTCTTTATAGGGTAGTGAAGGAAGATTAATTATTTCTAAATATAATCAGGCATGCCCTGTAAAATTAGTCAAAAATCCACATGCCTTTGAAGTACAAAAAACATCACACCTTTCTAAGAGAGCTCCAAACAGAGGTTTCACAGAACTGGGCCTTGGTCACTTGCTCTTGTGGCAGAGGGGGCAGTATGTCAGCTGAGCTGTGGTGGGGGAGCAAGCAGAGTGAAAAGTTTCAGACCCCTGTGTGGCATCTGCTGCAGCTTGATGTGTGACTATTGCAATGGCTCACCTTACCCACAGTAGATTGACAGTGGGCTTTAAGTAATGGGATCTTTTCTGATGGTGGCAGATGCCTTGAAGCAGGTGGCCCCTTCAAGAAGTGGAACAGTACACACCTGTCAGGAAACTCATTAACCACTGTTTGTGCCTTCCTTGAGACTTACTGTGCAAACAAAAAAACATTGAATCCCTCCTCCCTTTTGTTTCCCTCCTCCTTTTGGTTGCAGGAACAGCACCAATTACATGAAGTAATTAATCAACTGTTCTTGCATAGCATAAGCCATAATGAACACTTCCTATCACAAACCTTAATTCTGACAGGTCTAAATTCCTAAAAGGTTGGGCAGTAAGTGGCAGGCTGGCAGCCAAAGGCTGCACTTCTGGAGAAAAATAAAACTGTCACTTGAAAAATAATGATGGTTACTCTTCCACACAGAAACAGTACTGCAGGCTAACTGAATCTGGTTTGTCACTAACACCTGTTTTTAACATTTGATTTCTGGATTCCTGCATAGGAAATCTAAGTCAGGTGTTAAGTGTGAGATTTAGTTTTTGTTTTTCCACCTTTTCAAACCAGTCTTACAGGAGCTGCTTGTGAAATCCATAAGCTAATAGGGGCCTGCAAACCCCGACTAAGCGATACAGAATGAATGCAAGGCAAAGAAAAGGGGTCTCTCAGAAGAAGCCACTACAGCTGAGGTCTTCATCTTCTTTATGAAATTCAGGGCATCTTCAAAGTTTTCACTTTCTGGGCAAGTCTTGAGAAAGTTTTCATTGGTGCTGGTCATTGGACAGTCACCACAACGAGACTGCTGCCCAAATTTACAGGAACATGTAGCGGCGCTCAAGACATCATTCCCCTGCAAGAAGCATATCACAGAACTAGATCCTCCATCCTCTAATCACCACACTACTAGCCAAGGAATCCAATTTACATAGCTGATTTTCCAGAGCTCATTTTTCTCTGAAATACTCTTTTTGGTGGGAACTCAGGCTTTGCTGGTGGAAAACAAGGTTCAGTCTATTGGACAAATAGTTGCATCCTAGGGCTGAATTGCAGCAGTACTTGTTACATGGCTGTGGCCTCACAGGCTAATCACATAGGGGGGTTTTTGAAGCTCTCAAGAAGAATGACTCCTCTGAGCTGGAGGTTTTAGGCCCCCAATACTTATCACCTGCTTTCCAGGCTGCTGGCAGACAGGCTTGTGTGAACTTCTTATGCTTCAGTAATCTCAGTTCATACGAGACAGAAATGGTGACAGCACAGGGGAGGCAACTAGAGAATGGGTTGACAACTCTGCTTCTCTGAGTCCTGCCCAGGTACAATTTTTTGATTTTTTTACCCAACTTTTCCCAAGTCAGGCTGAAATGTTTTGCTTTGCCCTTTGGTTCTCACATACATCCCCCGCAAAATGCCAGCACAGAAAATTCAGTGACTAGACTGGTGTTTCAGTCTCGTCATTGCACTTATTGACAAAATAGTGATTTTAAGATTATATTACCTATTTATGATATGTATGTTATAATAAATAATAGTGTATATAGTTACACCATGTATATAACTTTACATTTATGTGATTTTTTGTAGTTTATCTTATTTCTTTCAGAACTGAAGCTGGCTTTATACATGAAACTGCCTAAGGAGGGAAATATGTCCAAATGCCCCATTTGCTCTAAATAAATTCCCTGTGTATTTTCCTCACTGCATATTTTTTCATGCCTATAATTTTGAAGAACTGTTCTGTAATATTAGCAGCTCTACAGCAGATGACATTGAAGTCATGCCTTAAATAGTAACAATAACAACTTGCTTTCTTTTCTAATTTCAGGGAGAAGATAGCATACTTCACAAGAGCAAAGATCAGTATACCAGCCCTTCCAGCTGATGATGTATAATTGCTCATTTTCATTGCAGTGTGTTTCCACTTGTTCATCCCTTTTCAGATGAACTTTCTAGTTCAAATAACCTGCTTTCACAGATCTTCTATTTTACATTCACTATTGATATGTTTATTTGTAAAATATAGCAAATTGGATTGTTGTATGCTTAAGAAATGGCAACTCCCTCACCCCAAACCATAAAACCAAAGTAGCTTAATTTTGGTATGCTGATTTTGTACAGTTTGTATGTATTACCTGTGTGTTTTTATTTTGTAAAGATGGAACAAAGGAACAAAGGCAGTACTAAGCATGTATCCTGTTGAACTGCACTGTGTTGAGAAATATTATGTTCAACAGAAGATTGTTTATCTTTTCACTGTTTTCATGTGAGCAGACTGTGAAGATGGCTGTTTTGCCATGCAATATTTTTGTACTAGAGTGTGACTTTTATAGTTTAAAGGTTAACCACAAGTGTAAGCTCCTTTCCAAAACATCAAGGCTGCCTCACAACAGCTGCTACTTAGATTCATCACTGGTAATAGAATTTTGTTTCTCACAACAAATTTGTTGTTAATACTTTGTAGGAAGAGCCAGAGTTCAGTTTAGTTCTGTGAATGTACAGTACTTTAACCTGCACTAAAAGGTTTCTTGCATCTGCAGGAGAGTGAGAAAGGCAAGGCAGACAAGTAACCCTAAAAATTTCATATGATACTACCAAAAGGGGCAGCTGCTTTCTGAACTAGAAGCAGAATCAAATTTGTTAATACCAACATAGTTATATCCACTGTATGCTTACAAATGAAAGTTTCTTTTTGTTAATCTTTTGTCCTAGAGGCTGTCATATTGCCAACTGGGAACAGGTAAAAGTGTTTGTTGGGTTTACAAATGCGAAGGTGTTTAATTAAAACATTCATACCAGGAGAAAAAACTCACTGAGAAATCAGAAACACTTTGTGAGAAAGAAAGGCTCCTGAAGCTCTTTGAAGTCTTCAGGTGTTTTGGTACAGTAGCTAACATTTTTACAATACTCTGTGTGCCATTACAGGTGCACAGGTTTAATAAACAGATGTGAATGGCACATTTCAAATTTGTCTTAGATGAAGCAGCCCGCTACATTCTTTTACAAGTCCAAAACGTTAGATGTAGATGTGTAAGTAGCCCTGTCTGGTTAAAGCAGTTGGAGTCTTACCTTCTCCGAGTACTGTGTAAGGAGGTGGACACTGCAGAAAACAGAATTCTGTCTTTTTCTACTTAATATGTTGCACTTGGATGTATTTAATTCACTGGCTGAAGTTTTCTCCCCCAAGCAACAAGCCACATAAGCACGGACTTCATCTGTCAAAAGGACTATAATCACTTGGTGAGACAATGGAAGCAAATACAACCGCACTATGGTAGCAGCTGTCTTAAATGCAAAGTGACAATTCTATGACGAGAGGTCTGTGTAACACCCAAGGGTTTTCTTGTGCACAAATACATCCAGTCTCTTAAGTGTATAGCCAGACAGTTTGGGTGAGATGACTGATTGAACATCCTCTATGAACGCCCCACTTGTTGTTTGTTTCTTGGGTTTGAGTTAACACTGATGCATGAAAGGTCAATTTAAAAAAAGAAATAAATCTGGAATTATTTAATGTAGAGGTGAAATGAAGGTTGACAGTTTCAGCTTCTCAATTTGGTTATATAAGTTGTTTGTAGAATGATGTTTAGAGATATACTTTATGGTGGTTTGGTTTTTTTTTTCCCTTTAATTTATTTGCAGTCTTATTTATGTTTTGTTTAATATAGTTCAGTTCTGGCCATAAAAATATTTGACAATAAGGATGCTATTGTGAAAAAAAAACAATATTTAGAGCTGTCTCAGTTCTTGCCAGATTAGCTGTTTCTCCTCACATGTTGTAGGGTGGTTTTTTTTTAAAAAAAAAAAGTACCATATTTTGATTTGTGAGTAAAAGTGAGGTCAAAACTTAAGGATTGCTGACTTTAGTTTGCAAAACTCATTTTAAAATGGGAGATCTGAACATACTCGTTCTCCTTATTTTCCGAATTGGTAAAGCTGAACATAGTTACAGGCAGCTTGTAACAATTCTGGGTTTGGAATTTTGGGGTGGTTTTGGTTTTTACTCATTCAGATTATTCACATTTGAAACACTGAATAAAATAAGCTAAAATACAAATACCAACCCAGCAGTTTAAAACTATAAATACTACTCGTGAAGGGGAATTTACTCTTCACAGCAGGGGCTAACAACTGTCCTTAGTTCTGTTTCCAGGTACCAATGTCACTGCAGTTGCATATAACAAAATCTAAATATTACTGCTAGAACAATATTTAGCCAAAAGAGCAAAGTTTAGCACAAACTGTAATAGAACACAAATCAAATAATTTTAAGACTCTCTTTTTTGTAACTATTGCTATGTTTATACTGTATTAAATATCAAATGCTCAGGACTGAACTAAATATTTAATCAGGTTATATTCTGAACGTGTTTCTGTTCTAATTTGTAAGAGTATGCCAGTATGTCACATAGATTAACTTGTCTCTGCACTTTCCATGTGTTTCAGTGATTGGAAAATACTTTTTTTAAACAAAGCTCTTTCCCAGACCAGTGTTTTATTTAATTCTTTTATTGCTGTTCTATGTCTTTATATGCTCTTTGCAGAAACAGATGTCACTGTAAAATCATTGCAATTGCTAGGAAGTTCCCATCGATCGCTGACAAGCCTTAGGACGTTATAATAGAAACTGATTCTTCATAATTGAATGTATAAAACTAACTTCAAGTAAAAACTGCATCCTGTATTACATGGCATTGTCTGAGAACATTTAGTTTACTGTAAATTACACAGGTCCAGGGAGCGCTATTCTAGGTTGTACTGCATTGGGTTTTTGTATGCATGTTGAACTCTACAAACTGTTTCAGGACTTAAACTAATATTTTTGTAAAAAAAGATGTTGTGTAAAGCAGCCCATTTAAAGTATGCTCAAGCCTCCATGACCTAGAGAATAACCTTGCTTATCCAAAAAAAAAAAGAAACCCCCAAAACAAACACCACACAAACAAACAAAAAAAACCCCAACGACAACAAAAAAAAACACCACACAAACATGAACTACCCAAAAAAATCTGCAATTGATCAGATTCTGGAGGAATACAGAGGTGAGTTAGATAGGTTATCAATTAATACAATTAAATTGAAGGTAAGTAGTGATTAAAGGAACTATTTAGTGAGAAATAACCTCTTCCCCCCATCTTGTAAACAGTAACCTTTCTGTTCAGCAGACCTTTCTTACTGTAATGCAGGAGTATGAAATCTGAAAACCTGGTATCTCCCCTTTTAAAGTCTTCCATTTCCAGTGTCCAGATGTCGATGGGTGTCTTGCACATCTGCCATTGCATACTGCTCTGGTAGTTGGTGGTCAGCTGATAAGCAGATTGTAAAGAGCAGAAGAGAAGCCCCTAGAATTATAAAAAATCCACCAAACCAACCACTGAACAGTGCATCTCCCATTTCCCATCTGGGCACAATCTCTGGCACGTCTTCATCCCAAAATTCCTGGATTATAGTATGGGTAACCCAAGAAACAGGGACTAAGGCCAGAACTCCAGACATCCACAGGAGTATTGCTCCAAGTAGTAACAACTGTTTCTTTAGCTTCTGCCCTGCATGCTCCATCTTTAAGCAGTCCAAACCAAGACTAGAGATGACAAGGCTCAGAAGTCCTAATCCATTTGATGTTGATACCAGAATCCTGGAAATCCTGAATTCTAGAGGCAAAGCTAGGAATGAATCAAAGTCTTTGCACTGTGTTCCTCCTATATCTTGGACTATACAGGTTTGCCAGAGTCCCATGGTCCAAAGCTCCAGTACATTTAAATCTAAGTTGAAATTTTTCCAGTCTGGTAAATAGTTACAGGTACCAGTTAAAATCCATCCTAGTACAGACAACAGCAGTCCAGCTAACTGTAGCTTGTGTCTGTGGACCAACTTCATGTTTAGCGTCACAGAAGCTCTAAACTGCTCACCTTCACAGACACTGTTCTGATAATTCTTTGTTGTACAGAACACAAAACAATACTTTATGAAGCACGATATACTCCTCCCCTCCTGCTTTCTGTTGCCTGGTTCCACATGTAGTGGAAACCAGCAATGGGTAAACCAGTAGCTCAAGGGTGTGGTCACAGTTAAGCTCACCTTAATTTTGTGGGGGGTTTTGGCATGTATGGTTTGTGGTTTTGTTTGGTTTGGGTTTTTTTGGAGAAGAGCCTGTGTTTTGCTTTCCCTCAATCTGCCAAGGCATTACAACTGGTCTGTTTTCTTGTTAAACTAAGTACCACATTGATATACTTCCACATGAAGCTGCCTGCTTTGTAGCCAATTAAATATCCTCTGTTTAGAGGTTACTGGCTCGACTCAAAAGTTAGAGGTTACTGGTAGTGTGAACAGAGTTTAAAGGAGCCTTGGCTAAGATACATGATGCCTCAATACCTGCATTGCAAGAAGATAGTGCAAGGGTTTTTTTATGAACCAAAAATAGGCTGAGAAATACTGCTTTAAAGTATGCAGGTGCCAGAAAGGGTTACAATAACTGGTTTGAGAAGCTTCATGTGCTGGGCTGGGACACCACCAGTTACTTGGTATGAAGCACCCACGCCATAACAGCCCTCGCACAAAAAGACATGCAAAACTTGCTAAAATTTCAGAAACCTGCATTTTTCCAAGCACAACAATCTCCAAGTACATGGAAAAACAATTTGATGCAATCCCTGTGTTCAGACTGTTTAGGATGTGACAGTTCAAGTTTGTATGTCACTGCATTAGGCAAGTGGAGAATTGCAACTGGGAGTCAAGCTTTGAGGCTGATTGCATTGGTTGTGTATGAAAAAGAAGCATATTTTGGTTAAAAGCCAAGCTGTAAGGGAACATGTGCAGTCATTTGCAGGATTGTACAGTGCCCTTGAGAAAGCAAAAGCACCTTTTCTGTGCTATGAAAACTTCAGCATTCTGCTGTGAAACAAAGTTCTGAGACAGTTCCGCAGCTGAGAAAACACCACCCACCAATGCCAGTTATGGAGAAAACAGACTTAAGTTTAGGAAATCAGCTAGGTAACAAAGAGTCCTTTGAACTGATGCTGGAACAAGCTTCTGGCTTGCTCAAGGGTTTGAGAAAGATAGGGCAGTCTTTATGTCCTGCTTAAAATGTTCCATTTTAAGGCCTAGTTTCAGTTTCTAAGTGTTGACACTGATCTTGCTGTTCTGTTGCTGCATAGTGGATGGAAGATGGATGGATTTCAGTTGAGCAGCTTGTGCAGCTAAGCAGGGATCCTCCTAATATAAGACAAAATCCAGCAAGCCAGCCAACAAACAATGCTTCCCCAAAATCCCACCTGGGAACAATATCTGGTATGTTTTCATCCCAAAATTCCTGAACTGTGGAATGGGCAACCCAAGAAACTGGGACAATAACTGTAATCCCCGATATCCAGAAGAGCATTCCTCCAAACAGCAACAGCCTTCTCTTTTGTTCCTGTTGTCTTTCACCAATTTTCAAACAGTCCAACCCAAAGCCCGAGAGCAAGAGACCCAAAAGCCCTGATCCATTGGAAAAAAACATCAAAATCCTAGAAATCCTGAGTTCTGGAGGCAAAGCTAGGAAAGAATCAAACTCCTTGCACTGTATTCCCCCTTCTTCCTGGACAACACAAGCTTGCCAGAGTCCCATGGTCCAGATCTCCAGTTCATTCAGTTCCAAGTTAAGATTTTTCCACTGGGGTAAATAGGTGGTGAGGCAGGACAGGATCCATCCCAAGAGAGAGAAGAGTATGCCACTTAACTGCATCATTGGCCGATAGACCAAGGCCATTATAAGAGCAGAGTCCCAAAAGCTCAAGGAAGAAGTTCTCCCGAGCAGCTCCGCAACAACTGCTCCCTTCAGTGATGGTGGAAGCTATGATGATTTTAGTTCTCCGCTGCCCCAAATATAAGCCCTTTCTATTAACCCTTCGTTGGCTCTGAAACACTTTTTTGTTCTTCACAAATACAGAGTTTCATATAAAGGACCATGGACTAAACCATGAGTTAGGCTTTCCGATAAGGATTTGATCTGTTACCTTCCAATTTGCTTGGTAAAATTATATCCCAATGCCTGATGATTACAAGCCTGAGGATGAACAAAGAGGGCTCTATGACCCCTCACCCTAAAACACAACAGAAATCTTTGTGCTTCAATACGGATTAATTAGATTTTAAGTGGTGATAAAAAGTCAGCTCTGTGTGCAACAGGACTTCATTGTAATAGCTAAATTTGAGATTTCAGGGATGTAAATCAAGGCCTTGTAAAGAAAGGTAGACTGTTGGCCTATAATCTTTATTCTTAGACTTCCTCAACATACATAATGGCTTATCTTCCACTGCCCTGTTTTATGTCCCCAGCACTGTAAAAGACACTTTGTAAAAGATCCTTATGGTTTACATTTTCTACATTCATTTCTTTTAAAATGGGCTTTGTTTTGACTGACTCTTAAGGGGAAAAGGAGACGGCTATGGTGAAAGTACCATAGAAAATGAAATTCTAGACATCCTTCCACCGTAATGAACCCAGGCAGATCATCAGACAGCATAAACTTTACCTGCCCCAGGACCTCAGCAACACCCTGGTAGCAGCTTACACCAGCTCTGAGTGTCCCCTTTCCTAGAGCCCATGTCCCAGATGGCACACAGTGTATACACTTAGTGTCTAACAAGATCTGGCACTCAGTGCTCCCAGGGCCAGGAATGCCTAGTACCGTTTTGATCAAAGCGAGATACCATTACTCCATGACCCCATTAAGAAACCCTGCTTTTTTCCTGCTCTCACATTAGCTGCACTTGTGCTTGTCTACAGGGTCAGCAAGGAGAGCATTTTCCTGCTCTTCCACTCCACAGGTATAACAGCACAGCCTGTAAAGGAGGAGCTAAGCAGCATGAACACGTGTACGCACACACCCCAGAAATGCTTTCCAGTCTGCCTTGACTTCATGTCCTAGATGTGATCATACATTCATCTCATCTTTTGATTCTCAGTAATTTCAAAGGGTTATCATGTGATGGAAAAAACATAATATTGCTTTTGAACTTTTCCAAAATATTCAAGAGAATCATTAAATTTTACTGTGAAAAGATCTCTTCTCATTCTGCATTGAGTCTTAATTTATAACCCTTGTGTTTTTCTGCCACAATTTATGAAGAGCCAGCACAAGGAGAGATGATCTATTTCCTTTCTGCTTGTGTACCAGCCCAGTCAAATGGCTTACTCCTGGTTTCAAAAAAAACCAAACTACTATGCCCAAGAGCAGGAATCACCAAGGATATTACTGACAAGATCTGGAATAAATTGGTACAAGCAAGGCTCTAACTTTGGCCACCCACTAGAGAAAAGAAGCAGCAGAAAAGACCAACCCTGCATTCATTCAAATGCCAGATTGTATTTTCGGATTTGGCAGTGTCATTTCTCTTCCCTTCCTGTGCTCAGAGCTGCTCATTCTGGAAACAATTGCAACACTCAGTGAGAAACTCCATCATGCCATCTGAATAATTTTTCAATAAGCTACACTTGAGGAGTGTGTCTGCTCATTCAGGGACTACATGCTTATTTGACTTTAAAATCATGATTACTGCCAGACTACTACTGGAATCCTGTTGCACTTCTCTGTGAATATTTAGCATTTTCTTCTCTGTTCCTGATTCCAACAGCCAATACAGTGAGCGAGCACAAGATCATGCAGGTGAAGTTCATTCTTTTGTTAATGTTGGCCACAGCTGGAGCAGTGAGCCAGCCCTTAAATCGTAGCAATCAGACCACTGCATCAGTAGTGTCTGCAACTCGAACAAAGCAAAGACTAAAAATCTTCCAGCTGAACTATGTAAATTCTTTGGTCAGTAACTTTCTTAGGACTGTCTCCCTTGCTCTTCCCCAGTCCCCATTGTTGTTTCTTACTTTCTCTCACATCTAAAAATGTCTTATTCCCAGAATAATTTTATTTTGGTAGACTTGTGCCTACACAGAAGGCAACACGTCAGAGTTACTACAAAGCCTAAGGGCTAGAACTGGCTTCCCATCAGTTTCTGCCTCACTGCTCAGAGCAATTTGAAACATAAACCCATGGTGCACTGTTATATCACAATGACAAACAACATCTGCCAACATCTGCACAGGCTGAGAGAACAGATTGTCTCAAGGGGTTGCAGTGAAGATAGCCGCTACCTCTCAAGCCAGAGGGGCAGGGAACCTGCACACTAGGAACTTCCCCAACCAGTGCCACCAGGCCAGCACACAAATGAGCTGCCCCAGGATGGCACACAGATTGGTACACCTCACACTCACTGCTGTTCCCATTTGACCTGTCCAGCAGCCAGTTCTGAGAGACACTGAGCTTTCATACCTCTCATTACAGACTGCCCAAGAAGAATATAATGCAGGTGTTCACAATCAGGTTCCTACAGTTCCAGTAATACTGTTTAAAGCATCGGAGATCACTTCATTCATTCAAACTAACTCCAGGAATAATCTTACAAGCTGATTTTCACTACAGCAGAATGGGAGTGATCAGCATGCATATAATTTGTGCAGGTAAGCACATTAAAATCGTTACTCTCCGTAAAAACATTTCAGGCTGAACAGAAGGATTCTGGATCTTATTGCAGGTAATATGTACTTTCTTCAAAAGCTTTAGCCCAACACTAACTCTTCTGGGAACCTCCATGGCCAAAGATACACTAATGCTTTACCCCCTGCAAAGAATATTAGGGAACTGTCTTTACAGAGCTCTGCAGCCCACACCACTACCCAAATACTTTATGTTCATCATAAGCAGAAAGAAATATCAGGTGCAGCACTTTGGAAGCTCATCAGGCAATTTAATCCCACAAAAGCAGTCTGTGTATTCTAAGTGACTGACTCTTTCCTATGCTTCCAGTTCCTTCATAAGGCCTAAGCACATTCATGTTTTGGGCTTGTCTGTTCTCCAGCGGTCCAAACCCACACTCATTTGTGAGGTACAGTTGTCTCCAGTGATGTTCCCCAGATACTACCATAATTTTTGTTAATCTGAAGATAGTTACAGAGTTGCCTAAATATTTTTCATTGCTCATTTAAATGTCTTGTATTTTCATGAGTCTTTCACAGGTTTATCTTATCTTTAGATTCCCATCCTATAGATACATATGCAAAAGATGGAAATAAGAGCTGGCACATAGATTTTTCTGTAGCTGAATCTTACAGCCAGTAAAACACAGCTGCTGTCAAATGCTGGCAAAGCAGCATCTTCAGCATCTTCCAACAAGTGAGTTAGTTCATTCAGATTGGCATCCTCTTGCCTTCCACCTTATTGCTTGAACTGGAAGTTGTGGGAGTTCACATTTTCTACCCAACTACAAACCCATTTCTTTGTGATGCCGGAGCATCTTTTGGCTTTATATACACACAGTATGCCCAAAGAAAGAACACAGCCCATACTGCTATCCCTATACTGACTTACTCTAGTATGCATTTAAGTGAACTTTGACCCCCAAAAAGGTATTTACATCGGTAGATTCTAAAGTTTCTGGATGATTCAAAGAGCAACCCAGTTGAGAGAGACTAACTTTTTCCCTGAAGAATTGTCTTTGCATCCCCAACCACTGATAGACAAACTTTTCAACAAAGTGATAGCAAACACATTCTGGCCAACTAATGAAGTGGACTGATCTGAATTTTAATTATTACTGAAGTTATGGTTCTTCTGTTTGATTTCTTTGTTTCCCCAACTGAAATTACAGTATCAAGTTAGATGCAGCCTCATACAGAGCTGGAAGGGCAGAGACGGTGCTCATGTGAGAAGTCCAGTGAAGCAAACTGACACAGCATGCACAAATACTCCAGTGTATGAGTGGTACTGGCTGTTAGCCTGAACCCTACTGCAATCCACAGCAGAAACTCTTAGTTATGGACACTTAGCAGCAATTGAGAAAGCAGGGAAGAAAAGCAGTATGGAGAGGAGTATGCTGGTGATGAAGATGACAATTCCCCTTTTGTAAGGGGAAGAGAGAGTAACTTTTAAAGACAGACATACAGGTAGCTCACAGTATCATTGCACTTTCCTAAAATATCTAATTCAATCTGGGACTACATTCTTTGTTTCTAAGTTGCATCTAAAGGTAACGCCCCTCAGTGAATGCTAGGGTGCTGCTAGAGCCAAGGTTCTAAAAACAACTGAATATTTTGTGGAGAAGTTAGAGCTGAAGGAGCCGGTCCAACAGAGACAAAGCAAATCATCATAAGGGCTGTAGCACCTGTTCCAAGCCACCCCCCCTTATGCAGACAGAGAATACACCCCAGCAGTGCAGCCACCTCAGCAGTGTAGCCACTGGTGCTCTGGGGTGAACACAAAAGTAGAAAGTGAGGACTCAGAGATGCCACTTCAACACCTTTAGAAAAGCCAGGAAGAGGCTTCATAAACTTCTCATGCAGGAAAAGGCACAGCTATCTCTGGCCCTCTGAACATGATTCCCCTCCTCAAATGAGGATTTTCAGCTTTTCAGTATTGCCAGGACTGCCCAACTCTGCAAACCTTCCCTTGTCCAGTGTTTACTAGATGTAATTCATTAAGCAGCTATAACAACAGACTATTACATATGCCAAAAGAAAAAAGTACTTCTGTGGATGAAAGAGCTTGCTAACAATTTCACTTCTGTAAAAGTAATCAAAAGCTTGCAATGTCTTCTAGGATTAATGGCAGTTGGTCAAGACCTAGAAGGGAAAGGAATTGAAAGAGTTAAGCACAGCAAGGCAAAACTGCCTATTTCTTCATTAGGGACTTACTGAAAAGATTGAAATGAGAGTGGGTAGATTTGCCATCATACTGGAAGAACAAAGAATGCTTTAAGGCTCAGTATCTCAACCTATGCAGAACCTTTTCCATCACCATCTAGACTTCAAAGTGAGGGCTGACTGGATAAAAAATTACCCTTATTATTCAGGAAACTATTTTTGATGTACTGTCAATACACAAGAGTATGCAAACTCATGTCACTTGAGCAGTGATTGGAATGTGATTTCCTTGAATGATGGAAGTCTAAGGAATTAATCTCTGGGCTGTGAAATGTGTAGACTTCTTTAGCATTATCTATCCCTTATCATGAGATTTTGGTTTAATAGAGTGTTACACATATATTTCTATAATGCTCTTTGCTTATTACAGTAATTGTTTGCAGGTGTTAAATGTTCTCTCATTCCTGAAGATGTATTTCTTACTGTCAGTAAACTTAGGAGAAATTATTTGTAGTACCCAGTTGATCCAATATGGGGAATTGTTATTGCATGACAATAGGGATTACAAAAATCATATGGACTTGTTAACCATAAATTAGAAGACTGCACATACCTTTTATCATCAGCCTAGCCAGAGTGTGAAATGAGCCATAAGGATTTCTGAAGGAAGCATGGGGTGCCTATGGTGTTTTGTTCATCTGCCATAATTGAGTTTTGTGGGAAGGGAAAAAAGAAGCTGAAAACATTTGAGCTATGAAATGCCTGCTAACAAAGACTTTTCCTTTCTGCAGCTCTTCTCTCCAGTGTTGCAGATCTTTCTGGCTAACAAACAAACAAAAAACCCCCACCCAAACAAAACAAAAAAACACCCAAAACCAAACCACAAGAACAAAACAATAACAAAGGGGAGGAGCAGGAAGCTTTCCTTCTTTCCCAGGATTTAACCTCGGTTTAAATATCCCCTCACAACTGAAATACAAGCAACTTCATAGCTGAAAGAGTTCATGACACCCTGTCATCAACAAATTAGATCATTAACATATAATGTTAAAACTTACACACACCCTTTACTGTTGTCCTCCATTATATTCATGTCCATCCCTTCTCTCTACTCCCTTTCACCTTGACTACTTCATATCAAAAAGCCTAAAAGGCTCTATGTATTTAGATTCCTTAAGGGGGGACAATGGAGAGGTAGTGAAGCAGAGAAAGGGATGAGTGCAGAGAAGGAAGAAGGAAGAGCAGTTTCTTCCCTTCACTTTCCCCTGGCCCTCCCATCGATTGTGGCCACCCAGCAGCATCCTCAGATATCAAATACTGCCTGCAGAGGTGAAAAGGATGATGCACAGAACCCAGTAACACATCTAATGCATGGTGCACTGCTAAATGTGGTATAGCTGAGACAAGTGAGACCGCAGGAGTTCCGATTAATTCTGAATTGAGATAATGCCTGCCCAAGTTCAGCATCAACCCAGACAGAGAGAATGCAAAAGGCTTCCAATGCCATGTCTCTGCAATAGTTATGTGATAGTTATTTTTAACTAATAGATGATGACTGCAGAAGATATTTAGTACTTTTCCAATATGTGAAGTATCACACAGTTTCTAAACACACTTGCATAGAGATGAATGCTACCTCCCTGCCACAGATTCAAAGACAGAGAATGCTTTATTGTAAACAAAAGACAGCAAACAGGCTTAGGTTCTAACTGCAAGGAACAATTGTGAAGATGATTACAACTGTTATTTCCCAATATAGAGACAACCTATGTTCACTTGAGCAGACATCTGCTTTGGTCATTCACAAGAGCGTACTTTCACATAGTACTCAGCAAGTGATTCCGGGAAAGTGACTATTCTGCAACACACTCAAGCCTTTGTATTGTTATTTTTTACAAAATCCCACACAGACTAAAGGCAGCAACTGCATGAGTTAAAGGAATGTAGGAACACAACGCAGATGTGTGTACTTGTAAAGCAACATTCACTATTGCAAGAATGACAGCACCAGCCCAAAAGTTTATTTAGCAGGAAAAGAACACAACATAAGGACAGATTGATACTATCTCCATCCTACAGTGTAAAGATCTCTGAGCCTGAACTTTACATCATCATGTTTAATAGCCTTTGATGGATCCTTCCCCTGTGCATTTGCCCCTAAAGCACATACTTGATGCATCCAAAGCACCTTACAACAATACATTCCACAGTTTAATTTTGCATCATTTTATCCACTGTAATTATAAATGCACTGCTACATCATTCTATCTACCAGTCCCTGCTTCTTCTGTGATGTTCACTATTCATCCTAATTCACTCTCTCAAAACTTTAATACTGGTTTATTATCCTTATGCATAGGTCTTGTCCCTCTAAGAGATCCTAGCTTATTATATATACAATTATCTCTGAACAGATGAAAGAGTGGTGACCTCTCTTGAGATGATCCTACCTTCCAGCTGTCAGAGTTCACTACAGCGTGCACATTGTCATTCCATAAGAGAATTAATGTGGGAAAATAAACCTCTCTTCTTTCACTCCAGTACCATCAGGACTGGTGAACAGAAACATAGCTATGACATACACTTCAGGATGAAACAACCAAAAACTTTCCTAAAGTTGGAAATATTGCAAACAGCACCATTTTGTTGGCACTTTAGTGTGTTGGTATCTACATTTTGCTGCTTGGGTCAAAAAAGAACTGTAGCCCAAGAAATAAAAAGGAAAACAATGAATGCTTTCCATAGTAACCCGCTTGAAATGTAGTATCTTCCATTGTAAAATATGATCTAAAAATGGGTGGATTTGGTTCAGAGATTTTTGGGGGGTTGTGTTGTTTTAAACAGGAAGGATACACTCCCAAATGGATGTACAAATGAGTTTCCTGTAATATCCTGCCAGATGCACAGATGGCATGAGATTAGGAAAGTGCTCCTGGCACCAACTACATGATGATTTTCACAAAGTATAGGTTGGAAATAATTCATCTGTATTCAGTTGAAAACCCTTTATGCTACATCACATTGTCATGCTTTCTCTTGACCTAATTATGACTTCTCTGCAGGACAACAATCACAGAATTTGCTGCTATTGTCCTAAAGGGAAAAATAGGGCACTACGGAGTGTAAGTGAACTGCTCTGTCTTACCTGCATGTCTGGTTACGTGAACTACAACCCACAGGAACATCACCGAGAGCAGTGTGCAGAAATAATTTTCATGTAGGGAATTCCCCCACAAAGGTGAAACAGAATTATGTGTAGTTTCAACAGACATTGAAAGATGCATTAGAAGTAATTTTTGTCCATCTTTTTCTTGCAAGACACAATAAAGCTAGAGACCAGCAGACAGTTACTTAGCTTCTCTTTTAAAGTCTCTGCTGACAGAACAAACACGGCATTCCTAAGCAACCTGTTCTAACGAAGCCCTGGAATACAGATCATATTTTCTTAAGTCCATGTTGTTCTTCTCCCCTTTTTCCCTCCTTTTTTTAAGCAGTAGCACCTAGTGGTTTATGAGAAGAATAGAACAAGGCAAGCAGGCAGTACTATTTCATCAACATCTCCTCCAGCTTTCACCTAAATGCAGGTCAGGGGCTTCCCAAGTTAGAGATGGTATCTTTGTATTCAATAGACCTACACTGCTCTTTCAATTTTTTGTCCAAGTGCTTACTGAAATCATGTTCAGGCACAAAACCCCTTCTCATTTCAGGCTAAGTCTATAGAAAATTCTTACCAGTGAAACAGTGTGAAGGTCAGTGCCTTCCCCTCTTTTAAAATCAGCACCTCAATAAGGTTTCCTGCTTGTGCAGCTTATTCCCTTTTGAGGGAGCGAAATATATTAGACAACAAGACATAAGATAAGGCTTTTCTAGTTCAAATATCCTAGCAAGCCTATTCTAGCCTTCAGGAAAATAGCCAGATGACAGAAATATAAGTTTAATAGTCTCCATAGAAATTAAACATTTAAATACTGAAAGGAATGTGTATATATAAAAGGAAAAGAAAGAAAGAGAGAGGTGCCAAGCTGTTCCAAATGTCAATTTCTGTGAATCGAAGCTTATGCTTTACTTGCAGAAACTGAATGCAGTTCCCAATAGCCTCATCCCATTTATTCTTCAAGCATAATGCTTGTACTAGAAACTATTTATTGAGATTCTGGAGTAACTGAACGATGCTTTATGCCTTCTCTTTCTTTCATTAGGTGTAAACCAAACACTAATCCCCTCAAGGAAACAAACAAACCCCAACCAAAAGAACCACCCTCACAAACCAACAAAAATCTTTACTGGTTCTGTGGAAGTGACAAGAACCTCAAAGGCAGCATATAATTACATCAGTAATCAAAATCATAAAGTCAGTTTTAACGCATTGAAATAAGCAGGCAAATCCCCCAAAGGCATTAACAAGTACAGCTTACCTGAGTGGCAATGAGAAGACCTGAGCTAGGGATTGCTCACAAATAATCACAGTCCATTTTCATAACATAGTCTGGATTTAGTGGCTCCCTAGCCCAAGCAAAGCTATGTATAAAATGCAGAACAAGGAAGACAAGCAAGAGCTGGAAGTCAGGCTCTGGACTTCTTCTCAGCTCTGATAATTGACTTACTTTTAAGAAGCAATTTATCAACATTTTCTTTAAAAAGTACTTACAAACTTCAACTACTAAATGGGACTCAGAGCAAAAAAATACCAAAAAACCAAAACCACCAAACCAAAACACTGCACATCTAAGACGGACAGAAAGATCAAAACAGATACTATGTAAGATATTTGTACAAGAAACAACCTAGTTATGCACATTTATAAGGCAAATAATTTCACTTTCCAAAGAAAAAAAGGCTATATTGAATGAACATTTTCGTGCACAGCACATTTAGGAGTAAGTTTAGCAGTGTCGGTATTCTGAAGAGGGAAGTGGTCCTAAGGGTTGATACATCTTACGACTACAGGAGAATTGATAGCAGAAGAGAATTCTTTGATGTTTTATTTAAAAGTTTTGCTCAATAATTCAGTAAAGAGATCCATTATAAATCAGGAAAGAGTAAGAACATGCCATAAGTACAATCCAGTAAAGAATAAAAGACATAACCAATACAAGGATAGCAAGTGTCTGTAATTTAGGAAGCATATAATTCACTATTTAACCCTACCAAATTAAGTAACCTGGGTTATAAACCCCAGTCTTGGACCTGAACAGTGACCCTGCTGTAGCTTGCTTATCCTGTAAGAGTGAACAGACGAAAATTACCCAGCAGTTCCAATGTTTTTACTAACAGACATGCAAGGGTGCAGCTTTGTGATCACCTATTGACACCAGATTTTTTTCAGGAGTGAGGCAAACATAAAAAGGAAAAGTAAACTGTATCTATTTTCTTGCTTCTATCTTCCCTCTCAACCCTGAACAAGTACCATAAGACCAGTTAGATACAGCAATGTTTATTAATTAATCAAAACTCTGTTGCACACACAAATCCCAAAAACAGGATTCAACAGGGATCATCCCAAAAAGATGATTTTACTTTGGTGGAAAGATACACTGCCTTAGTGCTCCCCAGGTTGAAGAAGAATATCATAGGATCAATAAGGTTGGAAAAGACCTCAAGGATCATCAGGTCCAACCTGCCACCCAAGACCTCATGACTACTAAACCATGGCACCAAGTACCATGTCCAATCCCCTCTTGAACACCTCCAGGGATGGTGACTCAACCACCTCCCCTGGCCAGCCCATCCAACAGCTAACAACTCTCTCTGTGATGAACTTCCTCCTCACCTCCAGCCTAAACCTCCCCTGGCGCAGCTTGAGACTGTGTCCTCTTGTTCTGGTGCTGATTGCCTGGGAGAAGAGACCAACCCCCTCCTGGCTACAACCTCCCTTCAGCTAGTTGTAGACAGCAGTAAAGTCTCCCCTGAGCCTCCTCTTCTCCAGGCTAATCAACCCCAGCTCCCTCAGCCTCTCCTCGTAGGGCTTGTGCTCAAGGCCTCTCCCCAGCCTTGTTGCCCTTCTCTGGACACAGTCAAGAGTCTCAATGTCCTTCTTAAATTGAGGGGCCCAGAACTGGACACAGGACTCAAGGTGTGCCCTAACCAGTGCTGAGCACAGGGGCACAATGACCTCCCTGCTCCTGCTGGCCACACTATTTCTGATGCAGGCCAGGATGCCATTGGCTTTCTTGGCCACCTGGGCACACTGCTGGCTCATATTTAGCTGGCTGTCAACCAGCACCCCTGGGTCCCTTTCTGCCTGGCTACTCTCCAGCCACTCTGACCCCAGCCTGTAGCGCTGCATGGGGTTGTTGTGACCAAAGTGCAGCACCTGGCACTTGGACTTGTTGAATGTCATCATGTTGGACTCCGCCCATCTGTCCAGCCTGCCAAGGTCCCTCTGCAGAGCCCTTCTACCCTCTAACAGATCAACACCTGCTCCCAAACTTGGTGTCATCTGCAAACTTGCTGATGACTGACTCAATCCCCTCATCCAGATCATCAATAATGTGGCACAACAGGATTGTATTTCTGGAATTTCTAGCAGACATACTTTTATGGACACCTTGATTCCCCTTCAATCTGCCCACATCTAGTCTCACATACAGAAGATTAAAAATACTAGTTTCTTGCATTTCCACATATCTTGCCACTCCACATTTTCTAGTGGGAACTACAAAATTATTTTACATAAACTCACAAGGAACCTGCCAGCAGTAAGGAAGCCAAACCAAATTAGGAAATACATTTCCACAGAGTCTTCCATCAAAACACAGCAAATATGGAAATTTCCAACAACTCAGCATGTTGCTACATTGCCATTTGCTCATAAATTCCAATAACACATAGCTCTGAGATCCCATTAGCATCCTAGAGAGTAAATAACAAATGAGCTATAAATCTCAAGCCCTATAATCACAGTCAGGGCTACCTAGCCCAAATCTTTGAATTCAAATATTATTATTTTTTTTTTTTAATTGCATTAGCTATTTTTATTTTAAAATTTCACAGACTCCTAGAATGCCAGGTTGGAAAGGACCCAACATGTCAAAATAAGCAATTCTTAATTGAATGACGCCATTCATTTCAGGTGTAACTCTGTCATCTATCACCTCTCTCTAAATAAGACATCTGGGTAGAAAAACAATAATTGTTTTTTTAAAAATCTTGAATTCAGGATTATTATAGCAGGAACATTATAACTAGCTATAGCAGGCTAAGCACTTTGTGCTTCCTTCCTTCCCAGGAAGTAATATTTCTACCTCGTGGTATTCTTGCATCATCTTCTCACCTTGCTAATACCTATTCTCCTCCAAATAATCCTGATTGTTCCTTGCGAATACATCATTTGTCCCAGATGCTCCTCTGTATGTATTAAAATAATAATATTAGCCACCTTTCTTCCTGACCCAGTTACCACTGAGGTACCCATGATCAGTATCAGCACAATCCAGAACTTATCAGGACATGATGGTGACAATATTTGCAAGGAAACAAGATCTCGCTTTAATCAGTCTTCTGCTTTTTTATATTCCTAATCTGAAGGCAAATGCCACTAGGTTGATAAGCTTTCAAGTAAAGAATAACTACCTTCATATTATTATCCTAACAGGATTGGCCAGGGAAGGGAAATCAATTACAAGAAATCCTCACCTCCAGAAGGTTACTTAGGAACAAGCTCTGAGAATTATATAAGCCTTCCTTACACTACGATGTCAAGCGTAACTGGAAAGCCAGGAGAAATATGAAACAGAAGTCTGAAGAACTAAATACAAGTGAAGCAGAACTAAACCATCTCCCCTTAAGCCTATATTCTATTTCTTTTTCTCAGTTTTGGAAGGTTGCAGCAGAACTCTGTTCCTATGCAGACATCCCACAAGTATTCAAATGTAAAACTTACCAGATTGTATAACAAGTCTTCAGCCTGAGGCATGGGCTCACATATACGGCAATGGAAATTGGAACTTGCTATACTTGCTGTTATTTAAACTTTTAAAAGTCTGATCTGACAGTCATCAAGATTATGTTATGAGCTCAACACTAAAAAGGTGGGTATTGCAAAGGCTGCTGGCAGCATTTTCAAGATTATTTAATCTGGAGAATAGGGGGGTTATGCTTATGCTGCTACTGTCTTTAGGTACCAGCTCTGACTTGTTGATTTTCCTCTTTTTAAATAAGGCCTTTTATTTTAAACAAATCATAAGAAGTTATTCATATGTACAATGTGTTGGGTTTTGGGGGGTTTTCTTTGTGTGTTTTTTTCTTGCTATGTACACTAATATCCTTTAATAACAATACAATTATTAAACAAGCAAAATGTAAAAGTGTATTTATGCAAAGCCATGATCAAATAATAGTACAGTGATGAAGAACAGTTCCAGACAGTTTTCCCACAAGTAAGTTTCCTCTCCACTTAAATACGAAACGTTTAGGAGGTATTTCCAGACACAGTTTATATGTATTCATAAATCAAACTAATTGGTTACATACCTTGAAGAAAGTTACAACAGACTACAGACTAACATTACAGTTACCTCATGTTACGACCTGAGCTGAGAGTGTTTTCAAAGATCAAGTTTCCAGTTAAATGCAGCTTGAGTTCCCCAGTGTCTAAAAGACTAACTGCTAAAGGTCCTTATTACACAGCTTAGAACGTTTTAACACCAGTGCAATAATGCACTACCAGCTGACTGTTGCTGCTCTAAGGTAAGAAAGAGCATACGGTTCCTGTCAGTCTATTCTGTTTATTTCATTCTTACAGCTGTTGAGGAAGCAAATTAAAATTTTAGGTAGACTTCTCAAAACTTCAGTTGGTTTCTGTATGCATAGCTATTTATGCTAAAAGTTTTCGTTTAAAAAAATGCCTTAGAGCAGCCAGCACAGGCAAGAAGCAATTGAGAGTCAGTCACCATTTGTTTTTCCTTTCATTACAGGACTACTCAGTGATCCCAGGCACAAAAGGAGAAGCGCTGCGAGACAGGCTATGACAGCATACAAAACGTTAGTGCCAGGTCCTGAAGGACTTTTAGTCAAAAAAAGATTAAAACCTTCCCTAACAGTTCCCCTGCAGGCCTGATGAAAAAGCCACATTTAATACCGCTGCAAAAGTTCACTGAGGCTCCAGACGGTGTGCAATAAAACTAGATTCTGTGTCACAGAACAACACTTGCCTCAACTTACTTTTCTGTTCTTAAGTTGCTCCCCATTCTCACCAGGAGCACAGGCCACGATCAGATGGGCAGCCTGAAGCTAGTTGAAGAAAACATTCATTCTCCTTAGGACTCTGACAGCTTTTAAACAAACAGTTGTTTAAAACCACTTCCCATTTTGGAACACTAGAAATGGTCTTGGTAAAAACAGATCTGTAAGGCACAGAGGGCTACTGGCAGTGAGAAATTAGTTGAATTGATGAAATTTACTACCTATCCATCTGAGGGAAGCTACCTAATTTCTTCAGACCATAGCATATAAACGCAAAGGTGTTCTATTCCAATGAAAGATTTCCCCACATCTGAAAAGATTATAGAATTGTCCCCTTCCCTACCAGCAAATAAAAGCAGCACCCTGGTAGTACAGGCAGAATAGATTCAGGCCTGGAATGCCAACTTACGGAGTCCTGCAATTTCATCCCAATCTATGCTTCCATTTTTCGATCACCCAACACAGCAGTGCATGCCTGAATGTGCAGAAAGCCTCATTCAATTGCCCTGGCAAACACAAACAGCTCCTTGACCATGCATGGGTTGTAACCATATAAGGTTATAGGAACATGTATGCCTCCCAAAGTGGAGCTGTACATACACAAAGGGCTCAGCCAAAGCGGTTGCTCTACAGTCCATTCATTATGCTAATACACAGCAAAGCCTGCTTGCTGTTGCTCCCAACACCACTCTGCAGGGATGTTTGGCGACACAGAGGGGCCTCACTGCCCTGTGTTAAGGCTCTTACAACTTTATCACAGTATCACAGTATCACAGTAACTAAGGTTGGAAGAGACCCCAAGGATCATCAAGTCCAACCTGTTCCAACAGACCTCACAACTAGATCATAGCACCAAGTGCCACGTCCAATCTCCCCTTGAACACCTCCAGGGACGGCAACTCCACCACCTCCCTGGGCAGCCCATTCCAATGACGAACGACTCACTCGGTGAAGAACTTCTTCCTCACCTCGAGTCTAAACCTCCCCTGACACAACTTGAGACTGTGTCCCCTTGTTCTGGTATCTTTGACATCTTTGAAGATGTCCAGCAAAAATCTAGATGCAGTTGTCACTAGTACATATTTAGCAAGCAAATAAATCCTGTAAAAATATGTCTGTGCCCAGACAGCAGTATTGATAATCAGGAGGAATAAGTGTGTTTCACCTTTCTATTTGTAATATATTAACTTGCTGTAAACACCAGCTTTGCTGTAGTTTAGACAGCTAAATGCAAACCAATGGAACGCTTATGGGAACATAAAGAGACTATGCTCTTAATGATCTTCCTAATACTGCCTTTCAGTGTACCAGTAGGAATTATGGAGAGATGAATTGTGAGATATTTCCAGTGCCATTTAGAGCCTTAAGACACACAAAATAGACAATAAGTATGCATTCAGAGGATTTTAGTGACTTTTTAAATAACTCCTTAATCTTAGAAATGTTTCTAATACAATTGTTTCCGGCATGTAATTTAAATTGAAAGTTAGTGCTTAACAAGAAGAGGTCTAATGAACCATTTTTAGTAGGATTTCTTATTAGAATACCTCAGTTTTGCCAATTAGCAGAAGCTAACATTTTAACTCTATATACTGCCACAGTAGAAGATAAAAGCTCTGAATGGTTAGAAGAGAAATTGCACTGTTTCTTTGTTCAGCCTTGTTTTTGATAGAAACCAAACACAATTTTTAATATATGCCACTTAAAAGCACTGAAGGTGAAGAAAGAGGGAAAACTCTTCATAAGTTAGTAGGGGAAAAGCAGCTGAGAACTTTTATATGGTGAGACTATGAAAAAAGGGAGACCATTTTGGACAATTGCTTCTCTAAATCAATTAACTGTTTCCCCTTTAAGCAAAATAACTTATAAATAGAAACAGAACAATATAGTAAAGCTCCATCAGATAATGTTCAAGTTCAAAATGATAGCCATCAAGATTTCCTAAATTTAGAGCTGTCTTGTACAAGAGTTTTGAGACAAGATTCAGCTCTTACACCACACCAGTATGAAGCAAGATATGCTCCAAATCTCCAGCAATAAATTCTGTGGTTACAAAAAGGCCTGATATAACCCATAGATTTTCACATAACACATTACAGATCCAACTTAAGAGAGAAAACTTGCATCATTTGTGTCTCTTCTTGACAGACATGATGAATACTGAAGCTATATAGCATCCACTGCCACGCTGTACTGTGCCTAGACGTGGCTACATCTTTTTTGAGGGAGAGAAGTTTAATTTATGGGGAAAATCATCAGAGGTTCCAACCTCTTTTCAAGAAAACATTTCCCTTTGTTTGATCTAATCTCTATCTGCAAACCACAACTTTCCACACATACAAGTCCTGCCAGACTGCGCAAACTGAAGCCACACTCAGGATTTAAGGTCAAGAACCACAGAAACACACAACCAACCTAGCAAAAAAAGAGAAACACACAGCAAAGCCTTACTGTGGCATTTCTCCTCAAAGAGCATAACCACCTCAGCTCTTGCCTCCCTTGCTAAACACCCCCTGCAGAGCAAGCAGGTGTGCCCTTCCCACAGAACAGCTCTGCAGAGCTGCCGTTTAATCCCACCTTTTCTGCACTCAAAGCATAGACCATAAGCCTAAATTTCTGCTCTTACCTGGGTTCCTCCAGCTCCCTCTTTGCTTTCTCAGTTCACATGGACTTTTTGGTCTTCCTGTAACCAAGCACTATCACCACAGCAAGCTTTTCTCCTCGTGTAAGTCTTTCCTGCCCACCTCCTCTGTTACAGCTACACTCCTATTAGTTCTGGGTTATACCTCAACACTGGGGCAATTCCACAACAACTACCTATTCCCACAATGAAGAGGACAGGCTTCAACTCCTGTTGTGCACAAAAGACGTTCAGAAGCTTTTGAGTTGCTTCTTACTCAGAATAACACAAGAAGCAGATTGGGTTTTGCCATTACAAAAATTTGCAACAGTTTCTGATTTTTTTAATTATTTTTTTTTTCTTTGAGATGGACCCACATGCTTAAAAATCCTACAGGAATAAAAGGAGATAGACCTGCTCATTCCAGAAGAGTAAACAGCTTTGGTTGTTCAGATGAGATCAAAGAGACTCTATTCAAACTGATTTTGACCTCTGTCCCTTATATTTCAAATGAGTGTCCCAGTCACTGGGGTACTCTCACATGTGTCCTCACTTTTGACTAGGAATGCTGTTTACACTGGAGAAGTTTTTGGTGAATGAGTATGTTCTTATAGAAGCTGCTCTCTTACTAAACTAGCACTTTCTACAAACAAAACCACTTCCCTTCTCCACAACCCATGGAGACTTTTGTGTTTAATGCAGCAAAACTGAACACAGAGTACTTTAGCCACCACACTTCATCAGAACCCCTCTCATCTTCCCTTTTCTGTGGGAGTGCCCTCATGAGCAAGTGACACATTCACTCTTCCTGATCCAGAGCATATTTAATTAATCCATGCAAAACTTCACTAAATGGAATTCAGTAAACAGAATATTAGAACACTTCATAACCTGGCAATTAGGGCATTGCCTTTTGAATTCCTGCAAGCAGTGAATGAAATGGACTTTGTGTACCTACTGTCTGCATGAATAGTCTAATCATTAAGCCCTTGGATAAACAACACAAGGATATAGGGCACTCTTGCCTTTTTACTAGCTTAAGATAATAAATAAAACTTTTCTATCTCAACTTCATTTTAAACACAAACCAAAACTACTCACAGCATGTCAATCCACCAAGAGCAAAACAATTTCTCTACCTGACCCTTCAGGACAAAGTGTACGAATGGGCCAGTTACTTAGGATCACCTGGATACCCAAACCCACCAAACACTCATCACTTTCAGAGACACTCATCTTTAGACAAATCACTTTTCTTTCTGGACTGGTATTCAGTTTATACCATTCAGTATGAATCATGCACTTACAGGATGTTTTATGAAGTATTATAGCTGTTCTCCCAGGCCTGTAACATCCCTTTCTCCATATCTTTGCTCCCCAAAAGCCCCACCACCTGTTCCTGAGATAGCTTTGTGTTCCACAGAGCCTGGGCTAATTAAGGCCAGAACAGATGGGTTCATTTACATATGTGAAGGAGATACCTCATCTGTGAACTTCAGTGGATGAGAGAGGCCCAGAGCTCTCCAGCAGCACTGTCTGAGACACCCCTGGGCATGACATGTGCTATGTGGGAACTTTATTATCAGAGAAGCAAGCATGTGTGGATTACAGTCCCTTCAATGTAAAATTGCAGCAAAGAGTAAAGTTTAACCTCACATACATAAATACCACTCAAATCCATTTATGCATCTAACACTCAGGACTTTAAAAAAAAAATCTCAGCAGGTATTTTTCTCTCTTTGCTACTTCTCTCTTTCCCATCTAACCTGGGAATTAAAAGAGGCAACCAGTTTACAACAAGGTTACAAACCACAGTTTAGAAATAAAAAAGACAGAAGGGTAATTTTACCCCAGTCAAATGAACCCCAAGTTCTTTGTGCATTATCCTTCAAGCACGCTTGACCATGAAGCAACATGACACTGAAAGGCTCAGAGGCAAACCTATTCTGTGGTAATCGGTTTATGCACATTCACAGAGTGTGCCATTCATTGTATGCCCAACACAAACCCCTTTTCTGTGCTGAAGGCAGAAGGATTCTGGAAGTTTACTGGTCATGAAGGAGAAGTCTTGCTCGACATCATATTATAAGCTAGAATATGTATCACAAAGCCATGGCAATGCATTACAGTGCAGGATAAAATAAAAAATAATCAATATACTTCTTTAAAACAACGCAGACTATAAATTTATAGGATAGTTCCTTCCTAGATAACAAAAACATAGTTCCAAATCTGTGCAGCAGGCTCCTTGACTAACATTTGGCTCTCAATAAAGAGATTACTGTAGGATTAAGCCTTACCTTGGGAGGTAGAGAAGAAACAAATCTCTAATTATCTCAGCTTTTGTACTCTGGCCATGATTTGTTTTTCTCTGGGGAAAAATAAGCTTTGTACTGTCTAAAGTTTAATGTGTGTATGCTTTCAGCTAGCTTGAATATATTTTTAAGTAGTAATAACGTAACTTGTAACTTTTATTTTGTAGTTGTTACATATACTTTTTAATAGGAATAGTTTTTGTAATTGTTCTTGTAGTATATACATATGTTCATCCTCCAAACCCCTCTTTTAAGTATTTTACTCTATAACCTGAAATCCCATTTTATGTAGGAGCTAAACCACTTGAAACACTACAGGATAAGGAATTCTGGATTTGCAATCAAACCATTTATTTTTTGTTAGTAGTTAACTAAACTAATGACAAATATTTGCAAAGCAAACTCTCTTTGTCAATGACTACACACCATCAAGAACAGAAATAACCTTCCTCATTTAGAGAGGGATGCCATCCAAGGGGCAAAATTTACCATTTTATTCTTCCTCCTAGGGGCAGAGTTGAAACTAGGGCAAAAATAACAGGAAAAAAACCCCACACAAGTTTTGATCTAGACAAATAAAAATCATAGCTCTGCTGAGTGAAGAGGACAGTAATCTGAAAGACCTGCTTTCTAATAGTGTGAGAGAAAACATAACTCAGTGTGTGACTCTGAGGGAGAGAATGAGAATTTAATGGCAGACAGGAACTGTAGTTTAAAACAACTTTAGAAAAGCACATGAGATAGTGATTTTGGTGAATTTGGTAAAGAAGAAAGAGATTAATACAGAGAAAAGATGTCTAGAAATAAGGAGACTGATTATACATCACAGGGAGGTATAGGGAGACATAAGGAAAAAGCATGAGGACAATGTGAGAGAGAAACACAGATTGCTGCATGAAAGAGAAAACCAGCAGAAGTGTTGGTGGTGTACATGCAGAAGAAATGAAAATCACTAGGGAAGTCCATTAAGATGTACTAAAGAAACAGGAGGTAGAAAAGGAAAACCAACCAACCAAACCCAAAACCCCACAACACGACAAATGAAGAAAATCCTATGTTATCAGTCATTTTCTCACTTGTACTGAACCTCATCTAAATTATGTACACTTTTGCTTGATTTAGAGAAAGTTGGGAAAGCTCTACAAAATTGCTTTATTCCCTGTAAAATGAAATGCCTCAATCACAATTTTGCTGAAATATTTCTACTCTGTTAGAAAAAATAGCACAAAATGTGTTCTTCTGAGTTAAACCAAATGGATGTGAAGTTTGCCTAACCAATCAAAAACTCTCATTTGGGTTTAAACGATAACTAAACTTTTCCTGTGTGAATCGTTGCAGGGTTTCTGGGGAGTTATTGTTCAACTACCACATTCTATTCAACAGATTAACTTTCCCAAAGAGGATTTCAGTTTCCCATCTGCCAAAACTGTTACATTATACACTGCTTACAGGAAAACCAGTATGTCAAGGGAGATGTTGCCTAAACAGACACCTAGAGATTAAAATGGGAATAAGGCACAGAACTGTTTCTTTCACAGAGCCCTCCCTTACCACTTGTAATCATTTGCTTCCAGTCCACAGCCTTATTATGGGTTTCTATTTCCTACTTTCACCTCCTCTCATACCCAAAGATATTTTTTCCTCTATGCTCCATGCTCTTACCTCTCCTACCACCTTTCTTTCCATGTTATTGCTGCTTTCTCTCTGCTTTCATCCTTATTTACTAGACACTGTTTGCTACAAACACTATATATGTCTGCTATGAAGAGTAACATGCTCTCTTTTTGGTAGTTTGGGCACATCAGCCTGTTAAGGAATCTTTATTCTTGCATGGCTGTCACTCAGACCCTTTTCATGAACCTTGAAAACAAGCCTCTTAATCAATGCTAGTTAAGGAGTTGAGGGAGGATGAGTGTGTGTGCTGGCACAAAGAATACAGATGTATATGTTTCTTAGTTTCTTTGTGTATTGGTGGAGTTTTTGTGTGTGTCTGGGTTTTTTGGAGGGGTGGGTTGTTTGTTTTTAAAGTCAGTACCAACAAACAATTTCAAAGGTAAAAAAGAACGTTTCCAATTACGTGGTGTGATGTACATGCCCTGGGGTGTTACATGTACGTGCACATGACATGCATGTGCACATGACATGCATGTTGACAATATGAAATGTTTTCAGCAGGACTTGATATAGAAGAAAACAGAATTTTTTAAAAAATCTATTACAAAAAATATAGCAAGATACTTGCATTTAAGACATACAAAAGAAATCTAGTCTTGGATCACAGTTCAACTATACCTAGATTCCTTCTGGCTTTTTTAAAGACAGAAACTTCATTATTTTACAACCTAAATAAGCCTACAAGCAAAATCAGCTACAATGTATGGCAAATTTGTAAGACATTTTAGCCTTTCCTTGTGGAATCAACTGACCACACCAATTAAGTCACACAGAAGAAAAACTTTTCCAAGCTTCCCTCCGAAGAATTTTTGTGTCTGAATTATTGAGAGATCTGAAGGATGAACCAGTCAAATGTTCTCCATATCCTGAGTAAATCAGCTTCGTGTTGGAATGGAGCTGTCTTCCACCCCCACATAAGAATTTCAAAGGTGTAAGTTACTCAATGTACTTGTATTTTTCAACAGAAATAACAGATGTTCTCTAGTTTCTCCAAGCTGTGACTCCAACTGTTGTGCTGAAAAAAGTCACGACCCAGTTCCTACAAACATATTAAACTCAATTCTATTTCACTTTACATTTTATTAGCCAGTTACTCTGTCTATTTATACCATTAAACTCGATGCTTTCAACAACAAAGGGACTCATCACACACTAATCGAAACCAATGTCAGCACTCCAACTGGGTGCCAGAGTCCTTTACAAACATTGGCAAGCATGCTCAGTGAACTCATGTTTTTAAAAGTTCAATATTTGCATAATCTCTGATGTCTGGTGGTGTTCAGAATAACAAAATAATAGGCACAGTAACCAAAGCAGTTTGTCAGGGCTCTGTCCCTTTTCAGTTATGCCCCAAAACTATAAGGTAAAACCTGCCTTCTCTCTTTTTCATTAAAGAAGTATTATTAAAAGCCTGCTTGAAAAAAGTACATATGAATCAGTGATGCAACCATGGTATTAAAGCTCATGAACTGCTAATTTAGTGAAGGGCAGGACTGTATCAAATTCACAGTAGGTAAGTGTACCTTAAAAAGCACACAGCTATCATTTGCACGCACTCTTTAGCCTACCCCCAGCCCCTACCTGTGAGCCTGACAAGAAGTAGCATGTGATGGACAATTTCTGAATTAGGCATATACCAACTGGTTATCTAGCATACCTTAGGGGAAAGGTTATAGCTGAGCTCCTTCCAAAACCTTTTCACCATGCGAGCCCTCATGTGAGTTTCTGTGGTGGGTTGAAGTTTCCCCCCAGCATTAACTAAAACCACCACAGTTTCTGTTTACCCAGCTGTCAATATTCATAAAACTTGCATTATTCCAACTGGTTTTGATATTGCATATTTTTAAAACTCTTTTTTTCCTCAAACTTGGCAGAAATTGGTCCATAGACTAAAAAATCATTACGAACAGGTGATAGACGAAGAGGATGAAACCAGGTAAAATACCAGTATTGCACAAAATTAAGGCAGTTCATGCTGAATACATTAAAATTGCTGGACTGGCAGACCCTAGAAAGTAATTACCCTGGTGAAATCATTAACTAGTACTGTGTTAACTCTGTGCAACTCTGCAAACAAAGATTCTCTTTTAGTTTGTCGGTGACCTACGAGAATAGTATCTCTCTTTTCAAGATTTATGGGCTGAAATGCTTAAAGAGTTTATTATCCAAGTCAGCCAAGTCTATTACAGTAAAGCCTTCACTTAAAATTTCTGTTGAATACACCAGCTGCTTGTTACAGTGATGCTCATAATACCAAGAAAGTTTCTTAAGCACCATACAGGTTGCATAGTGATACTTCAGGAGTTATCAGGTCTAAAATACACTACAATGTGTATTTAATTTTGTCTCTCTCATAGCAAATTACACAATTCTTAGTTTAATGAAGTCAGAAGAATGCCCATCTTCTCACAGCATTGTCTCAATCAAAAGGAGGGAGCCTTCCTTACCTGCACACAGAGAGGTTTTGTCTGTGTATGGTTTATTCATATAGTGTGTATGTTATTTGAACCACTCAAAACAAAAGCCCTTTTTACTGTCTACCTGCTAGAATCAATACTTAACATCCAGATGATTAATAGTGTTTGCAGCTTGAGAGGCAAGTCCTGGGAATACTAAAGAGTCAAATATCTAGCTGTGTTTGTTTCGTGTATAATCCACCTTTAAAAAGTATAAATATTCTGAAACTTCATGGTCTGTCACCTTAATTAGCCAAACTACTAGACAATTAAAGAGACATCAGTACTTTTTGTTCCTGAGTGTTAGAAGAAAAACAGTTTTGCCCTTCATTGCCTGCAAGGAAAAATTACTAAGAAATCTACTGAGAATTGTGCTGAGAACTGTACTGAAATTAAAGAGATTAAACTTCTTATATCTTAATATCAGTGAATGGCATCAGGGACTGACTGCCATCCCACAGGGACTGAAGGCCTCTACTCTCAACTGGAACATGTGTTCACTCTACTGGGGCTCCAGTCTTACAGAGGGCTTTGGGAGTAGTTTTTGTCTTTTCACTATTTAATTCACAGATTCTCTAGCAATTAGTCTAACAGCACCTAAATGATAGCTGATTCAGCCACTGTGAACTGGACTGAGTCATGCCCTGCACTGAGCTAATTTTAAGTTGTTCATGAGCTTTATTCCATGGTTGCATCACTGATTCATATGTTTTATTCAAGCAGGAATCTGAGAACACTTATTTTATAAAACACAGAAAACATGCATGCCTTATAGTTGTGGGGCATAACTAGAAAAGGACAGATCTTTAATAAATTCTTTAGTTGCTGCACCCATTATTTAGTATGATGAGTAATTTAAGATGCTCAAGGTTATGCAAAGACTGGAGCTCTTCAAACTAAAAGCATTATAAGATAATAAAGTCATGGAAAACATGGAAAGGAGGCAGGCTTATTGCAGTGAGATGAGACACAGCAAACAACCATATAGAAAAACAGGTGTCATTTGTTTGCTTCCATAGATCTCTTTTATGTAGGCTGCCATACAGAACGAAACAAATGTTCTACATAAACTCTAGTGTATTGTGTCGATAGAATCATCTTTATCAAATGTACTTGTAATCTTGTCAGAGAACAATATCAAACTTGTTTGACAAGAGCCATTTTTCCTGAATAAAACAGGCACTTTATGGTCATGAATGAGTATGTGACACTCCAGCTGCTAAATATTGAAAGCATGTACACTTCACAGTTCTCTAGCCTTCTGTCCACCTCTCAGTAATGGTTTAAGTCTCTAAGAATCTTAAATTGCCTATCCTGGTTATTAGCCTGAGTTTTGCTCCAGTCTCATCACTTCCAATTGATTTTTGGAAACGGTAACTTACAACAGAATATTCATTTTACTCACACATACGATGATACAGAATTTCCAAAAGGAACAGAAACAGAGGAAAAGTGCCATTTTATATTAGCATTCCACAAAACAATGCTGCAGAACCACATGCAGCCCTATTTGTAAACCAAAATGCTAAACAAATGTGGCCAGATGTTTGCCCAGTCAGCATTGTGGGTGGATTTGATTGTGATGCCGGGATCTGTAAAAAACACCACTGTGCCCACATGGCACCATCCTGAGCATGGTTCTCACTGTGTGAGACAAACAAGGTGACTACAGCCCCTCAGGGTGCAGTCTGGTAATACTACTAAGTCAGCAGCAGTCATCTGCTACAAAAGCCACAGTCCCATTCCCCCTCTTTCTTAGTCCCTTCAGCAAATTTGTTTCTGGAATCAACAGATGTAAGCAACTTTGGTATGGCAAATTAAACATCCTATGTTGGACTTATTTCCTGAAAGTTTGTTACAGACTTACAAACAGGACAAATTATTTGTTTTGCTAGGTTTTTATTATTAATACTGCTCTTAAAATTACACCTAAACCCACCTTCACTGTAGCCTGCACAGTATAGACAAATCAAAGAAGCTGTTTTGACTGTAAAGTGCTTACAACTAGGCTTATAGAGAGAAGATGAAGAGGAAGAGGATGTGGCACTGGTTCACGGGAAAACGTGTTTATCTAGCAAAACACTTAAGTAGCTATTCTTGGATTCTGGCAAACCTTGAGGCAGAGATGAGGTCCTTGAAAAAGCAGAGGAAGATGGTCTGTCTGTTTTTTACACAAACTTTGAACTTTGTGTAATTAACAGCATGGCTGAAAGCATGAAAGGGTACAAGAGTGGCATAATTTACATAATGGCAGTGAGAGACTACTTAGTGTTGCAGATGAGATGTGGCTTGAAAAGTACAGAGAAGTCATTTGTATGTCACACAGTGAAGAAAAAAAAAAGGGAGCCAATGGCATTGTGCAAAAAAGAGAAGTCACAGGAGTGGGACAGTGAGCCAAGAAAATGACCTTTGCAATAGGACTGGAAGACAATGGAAGTGTTGTTAAGGACATCTATACCATGCACATAGCTTCCAGCAGGTTATTTTAGGGGTGGGGGAAGGAGGCAGGAGGCCATGAGAGATGAGAAGTGTAAGACAGACACACCTAACAAAGATGAAAAGCAGTAACAGGACAAAAATCAACTGTCAGAAAAGCAGACTAGAGCTCACAAGTTAGCAACCTGAACAGCTGGTTTGGATGAAACAAGAGCTAGCACAAGTACATCCGGCCATTAGGTCCTATAATGAAATGTTATAAATATGTCATAAGAAATTCATACAAATCTGAGATTACAGTCTGGAAAGCAGTAGTAATGAAGGCTAACTCAGAAATAGCATCGGTCCTAAAACACTTAAGCACATGTTGAACTTCAGGTAAACTGGACAGTTCTTGGTGTTTGCTGTCTTAAAACAGCAGTGAACCTTGATTAAGTCTGAATTGGGTTATAGCTACTCAGTGTCTATAGAGTCTTCCCGCTGGGACTTAAACTGTGAGCAAGCAAAGATGAAGAAGGCCTGTCTCCTTCCAGACTTCTTGAGCACTGACTTGGGGATATAAAGAAGACATGGATTTGGATTAGCAGGCTACTTATGGATTCTCCCAGCATAGTGAATTCTCCTGGATTTTAAGGGCATGGGTATAGCATAAACAGTAAAGCAGTTCCTGCCTTGTCCAAGAAAAAGCCTTTATTTTCTCATTCTGTGCAGGTGTTGTTCTGCCAGGGAAAAGGGATTTGCCATAAGCCTTTAAGTATTGTACAGTGACCAGATTCTGTATTAATAAGTTCCACGTGGACAAATCAGACAACAGCACACATTTAGGGAGACTCAGGAGACCTACAGGAGTACTTTCATGCAGGGATAGCAAAGAATACCCTGACAGCTAGCAAAATTTAGCTGTGAGCTGCTAATTATCATGTGTTCTAAACCTCTGTTCACAGACAGTTGAAGCTCTGCAGTCTCTGAAAAGCTTATCTGGAGTTTATCCTCTGGAGTCTATGGGGAGAAAGGGAGTGGCCCTTCCTTGACTAATTATGTAGCTTCATCTGCCTTCTCATATAGAAGATAAAATTTCGATTTTGAAAGCTTCTGTACAGTCTTGTTGTATGTTTTGCTAGTTTTGAACTTATGGGAACAAATGCTTTTTGATGTATAGAGCTCTAAGAAATGAATAATCATTCTTTTCCCAGGAGGGGAAATACTTGCCATGGTATAATCAATGTCTTTTTCTGTGCCTGTATACAGCCTGGTGGTTTGAACCCAAGCTGTATCTGGCCTGGGAAGAAATTGTACCACTGCAAGGTTGCCCTAGAGCAGGGAGATGTGCCACATTTTGAGCATGGCCTGTAAGGACTCAAAAGACATTACCCTGTGCTACTAGCTCACAGCACTAACAAGATTAAATAGTCCTGTAAATCTTTAATATTCTGCATCCTGTACCTCATAGGGTTTCCCCCCTTTCCTTTTCTAGGACTAGAATCAACTTGTGTTTTCCCCTGATCTGCAAGTCTATGAACTTCTAAATACATAGCCATCAGGTCTTGCAGTCAGGCAGTTCTTTATGACACTCCATCTGGGTTGTCTGGCATGCTTTCACATGACACTGTCTTCTCAGCATAGTAATGTCTCATCTGGTCTTTGGTGGAACACAGAAAATTTTGGTATCTTTGTTCATTAGCTGCTAAACCCATTTGTTGAGCATCATTTCTTACCTAAATAAAAGCATACTCTACATTTGGCATTCATTTCCTAGCCCTATTGAATTATAGATTGGTTATACTGTCTTATTCTCTCAATGCTGTTTTCAGTTGTAGTGTTTTTCTCTAAGAAAGGGAGCTTGTTTCCTCAGTATTGGATAGATTAAAGATGATCACTTTTAAATTAGTGTTCTGAATTTAAAAGTGGAAAGAAACAAAACAAAACAAAACAAAAAAAGAACAACCACCAAAAAACCCCAACCAACCAACAACCCTTCTACAAGCCCACTGGGAATTTGCATCTAGGAGATTATTGATTTTATTGTTTTACTATATTCAGCAAGTTAAAAAAACACAAGCTTGTGTTTATGTTATCAACAGTCAAGGCTCAGGCTTACAAGTAAAACCAATAGCACAGCAGCCATAAGTTTAATATTTCGCTCGTGTTGTTGCCAGCTCCCTCTTGTTTGTGTAAATGATCTCCATGCGCTCGCTGTAGAAACAAACCTCTGGTGCTGGACTCGAATAAGAATGGATTTGATTTTTGCCCCAGTGTTAGATTTTGAGTTCCTGTCTGCAGTAATTAATTATAAACTATCATTCCCGAGCCACCTTCTCTATTACTGTTTTCTAGACAGCAGCTCCTGATTTTGTATATATGATTATTATTTCTTCCCAGGTGTATTACATTACCTTTATCTATATTAAATCTCATTTCTCTTTCCCCTGTCCATCTCTCAAAAGTTGTCCCTAACCATATTCTGCAGTGAAGAGAGATCCTTTGTCAGTGCTGCTTTGTTTACAGGATGCATTGCTGGAAGGGCATCATAGGTAAAATAATTGTGTAGCTTTTCTAGACTTCTCATTTCCTCTTTTCTGCATTCCAATTCTGCTCCCTCTGATATAGTCACTGACTTCAATTCAACCAAGAACAAGCATTTAAAGAGCTGGCCCATTGTCTGGATAATGGCAGTAGTCCAGTTATAGAAATTTCTTAATCCTTTGTTTGGATTAAATTTCTTGTTCTCTTATGAAAGGGGCATGGAGGATGAGAAAAGATTAAACTATATTACACTGCACCCCAAGCCTACAAAAAACATTTCATAAAAGCAACTTGTAAATACTGTCAGATTCTGCACCTGAAGGAAGTTGTCTAACTTTGTGCCAGGGCTTGCATTTTGGCCTGTTATATTTGTGTCTCTACTGGACTGAAGTTTGATTTTTAGCCGACAGATTTTTGGTTCTGGGATAGCTTTTGGCACAGCAGCCCCTGTACTGTCCATCATCATTGGTTTGTACTCTGATGTACTCTGAAGTCTTCCATAATTCTCTCTGCATATCAAGAAAACAAAGATGAGCCAGCTGAGAGCAACCCTTCAGGGTTTAGGTAGCTTTGCTAAAATCTCACCAAAGAAGTAGATTTGCCTGATCCCAGCAGTTTAACTGAATCTGGGTGAGACCCTCGTACCAAGAAAAAAGTGAATCTTTCCACCAGTGTCACCTGAAATGTTCTTGAAATGCTCTATAGATGACAACAGTTGCTGCAGTAGCCTACTCAGGGGTTTGGGAGTTCCTGCTCCCTTCCTGGCTTTGGCACTAATGATCATGCAGTCTCACCGGGAGTCAGCTCAGCAATGATGCTAATTAATTACTGCAGACAAGAGCTCAAAATGTAACACTGTTGAGCAAATCAAATGTCTGTGCTGTTTTGTCTGCAGATGGTCTCCAATGGCTTCATTTGTGGAAAAATCTTTAGTACAGTTAAGAAAAAAGCATTTGTTCTCTCACTCCACTGTTAAAGAAATACAGTAGTGAAGGATGGAATAGTATTAAAAATTAGGAAGTAACTAAAATGAAATACAGGACAAAGAAAAATTTGTTCTCAACAGTTCTCTTAGGAAGCATACTGCTAGAAACGTAAGACTGGAAGAGACCATTTGGGTCACTAAGTCAGTCCCTGCAAACACAAGCTGTCCTTTAATAATCACTGAATGAATAATCCATAGAATATTGACTCCGCATACCTCATACACAACTGGTCTCTTTCAACACCTCACAATAACCTTAAGATCTACTGTGACCACAAAAAGTCATATCAATAACTTGCTTCAGGAAAAGAACAAGCAAAATCATGGACACTTAAGTGTCATGATCCAGCCTTTCTCCCTTCCCCTTCTCACTGCAGGTACCAGCACACTGCATCAGATCAGGTTGCAAGTTTGTCTGAAAACTCCCTGTATAAAACAGTGATTCATTTTTAGCCCCATAAAATCCTCAAAACCAATTGAGAATGAGTGGCTCTTCTTTTTTGGCAAGCTTAGTTCTTGGCTGCAAAGTTCCCTGGACCAATCTACTGCTCAGCTGCACAAATACCAGGAGGACCCACGATAGCTCTCACTTAGATAAGGATAAACTGCTATAGAACTGCACTCCAGACATGAAATTTCTCATTACAGCAAAGCCAACCAAATGGCTAGCTGCCACAGAAAGGGGCAGTTCCATATAACTGGCACTGCTGTTCTATAAACCATTCACTAACTGCTCACTTTTTATGGTGAGGCTTGCTATGGTCACTAGAAAAGTAGAAATTCATGGCCAAGGAAGAGGGGAAGAAGTAGAATGACCTCCATTTTTTGCATTGGCCAACTGCTAGAGTTGTGTGGTTGCATTGCAAAGCTGTGCTGCAGTGTAGGGGGAGATTTGCCTTTCCTCGAATTAGAGAAAGTTATGTTTAGTCTTTGACTTAGAAAAGAATGTAAACATTTTGTAACTGAAAAGAAAGACTAGGCAGAATTTGGTGGGATGTGTTGAAAAGCTTGTTTTGCTAATTTTAACCTATTGTATGCTTTGCTCAAACACATGCTAGTAGAAAATAGCCAATTAGGATATGATAACTCTGCTTTCAAAAAGGGTATATAACTGTGGTAGTTTAGGCTGAGTGCCTCTTGTTGCCACCACACAAGCTATACCTGCGATGTCCCGAGGGTCCAGCCCAGTGCGTGGGCACGGGAGGCTACGTATTTCATCCCTCAATGCCCTGCTCCCTATAAAACCATCAGCAGGGTTCTGCACTTCCTCTTTCTTCCCTCACTGCTCCTATGGAGATGGTCCTTTTCTGGTAATGGAGGGGGAATCATCTCATGGCCTCTTGGGCCTGGCTAGGCCTAAGACCAGGAGGAGAAGGGGGAAGGACAGTCTCAGATGTGGCCAGCTGAGATTAGCCTAACAGTGGAGGAGTGGGGGAAGAAAGAGCCCTGGGGTTTTTGGGTGTACCCTCAGGTGGGGAAAGGGAAGTGTTGGGATGCTTCTGGGTATGCTTTGGGATCTCCTTTTGTCACTGTGCTTGTGGTTGTCTGTAAAACATTCACTGCTTTTCCATTTAAACTTTCCACCACCTTTGCAATCCATTTGTCTGAGTCTCATTTTTCCTGCCCATGGTGGGAGGGAAGGGAGGATTGCCCCTTCAACCCACCACAATAACTTAGCTGTGTAACATAATAAATGTCTTTGCTTGGAAACATCTTGGCTTGGAAGCTGTGCTTGCGGTGACCCTGTGTTACCAACCGGTAACCCTGTGTTACTACCTCGCAGTTCCTACTGAATGCTCACATCTGCTCCTGTACCATTCGTGTGCCAGCATCCATAGTCTAACAGCCTTGTGATGGACAGAATCAAGGACTAATTAAACTCAAGAAGTTTGGAGGGAAAAAAAGCATAATCTTTTTTTTGCAGCCAGAGGTGTTCCCTGACTGAGCTCACTTTAAAACTGAAGGAGATTAGGCAAAATGATCACTAAGGTTGCTCACAGCCTTCCAGACAGAAAGCCTACCCGTGCAAGTCTATGAATTTACCCCAGCAGAGTGCCTGTTGCACTGTTTGAGTTGGGGAACTGAGGCTGGGCCTACAGTATCAAATTTATAATGTCCCTTCTGGAAGAAATAATACCCTCATATCCCAGGCACAAATTTGATCTAAATATTTATCAACTGCTAGCAGCAGATGGAATTTTAAAATAATAATAAATAAATAAACCCACAACAACAACACAGAAATCAAGCATATACTGCCTATAAATATTTACATAATTTTTGTGGATAATGTTGGCTTTTGCGTGCCTCTCTTCAAAAGCATTTTGCTAAGTGCCATGACTTTAAAAGTCAGAGATATCTAGCTGTGCATACATAAATTTTCCTGGCAGATGCAGTGGAAAAAACCTAATTGAAGATAGCAGAAATGAAAAGGACTAAAAAAACCCTCAAAAAGTCCTCATTTTCATTACTATTTACTCTCTATCTACCTTTTGCTTAACAATAATAATATTTATTTTTTTTAAATCTATGTTCCTGCTATTGTGTGCTGTCACTGTCATATCTTGGAAAGATAAAAAGTAGGTTGATGACATTATAGAGTTTACAATAATTGCTCAAATCTTCAGGGAACCGGCTCCTTCCTTGTGACATTAAACAATTTACAAAACACCAGGAACAACCACTGCCATATCAAGAAGCTATTAATTTTCATCATTTTCATAATTTCACAGGTGTCAGATCTTAATCCATTATGCCCAAATATATTATGCTGCATAGTTCCTCGTCGACTTGCCATGGGCTAATTATTGATGGTCCACGACATTCTAATAAAACCTCTCTCTCATCTGTCTCTCAAACGGAAATAACAGAAAGGAGTTGCCAAAATGACTACCTGGGATCCTTTATAGAACACAAAAGAGGATAAAAGTGTTCTCTTGCCCTCTATCCCCTAGGCCATTCTGAACACTGCCTCTTGAACAATGTTTCCATTTTGCTTCAAGTTTACCTTTTTCTTACTAGGAAGTCCCAGCCTTCATACAAACATCAACTTGAATCTTCAAACAATTTTGAAAACAATGTTATGTTTATGGATATGTTAATCAGTTATGTGAACAAATAGCAATTCTGCAGTCAGTGCTTTGGGAATACACTTGCCACCCAGCTACACGGACACAGAATTTATACTGTAGTCACAATCATATCTCTAACCTGAAACACTACTTTACCTCTCTGAAGGAGAATGTAAGTGTTCTGATAAATGTCCTGGATGAGACTATGCTTTGCTTTTTGCCACACTGCTGTCTGCCTCCATGACCTTGCAGTAGATTCACAGTTTCTATAAAGTTATGGTCAAGAAAAATACCATCCACTTCTTTCCTGCTCCTCTCAGTATTTACAGGCTTAATTAAGAAGTAAAACAAAACAGATTTAAGAAGCAGCTGCATTGGGTGTCCATCATTCCACAGCATTATCTCACAGCCTGAATGACACTTAAAAGGACACCATCTGTTTTTACCTAGAGGGAGGTAACCCCTGGCACAACACCACACGTGACACCTGTATGTAGCAAATGCATCTGTTTCTGCAGCTAAACCCTACAAGGATGAGGAACAAGAAGCCACAGGCAAACAATTTCTCTCTCTGGAATCACACATATGGCTTGATGCAGCAGTATGTGCTGAATCCTCCAGCCAGGTCTGAGACAGAGTCACAGGTGCTATGTATTTGCATGACCACAGTGTTATATCCAACCTAATTAGCACCATGTCCAACCTAATTAGCACCACCTACCAACAGGGTTAAGTACTTTGGATGCAGCAGCACTCATATGCCAGTCTACAGCTGCTTCTTCCTATTCTGCAAATGATGAGTATGTGCTCTGTTAAGTCCTGTACTCTGTTACATGGTGTAGATGGGCCTTCTGTCATTTTTAATCCTTTTTTTTTTTAATAGCAAATACAATTTTATTTTATTTTATTGCTTCCAAGGCAAGATGAAGCTTCACTTACTGCTGGATTTTCCACAGATTTTCTATTTAACTGAATGGGAAAAAAATGATTAGCATACCGGAATACTAGGAAGAAATACATTCAGGATATGCTTCTACATGTGTCTAAAAAGAACCCCAAAATGAAAACAACTAGGTGAAAAGAAATCCCTAAGCCTCTATGCTCAGCTGCTCATGTAAGCGCTGACTCTCTGCTGCTTGGTCTCTAGGGCACTAATTTACAATTCTGTAAGATGTTACTGTAAACTGCTTAGTAGCAACCCTGTGTCCATTTGCACAAGCATGAATGATGATTCAAGGTGTGAAGCAACAGAAAATCAGCCTCCGGTACTTACATATGACCTTAGGGAAGTACACTTCTTCAGGGCATAGCTTTGGACATTTTTTCTTTAAATAAAAAGAAAAAAAGAAAAAAAAAGAGTGGCAGATTAAACTCTTTTAACATCTGAAACTGACACAGTATGCCCATTTCTAACCTAACACATGGACACTTTAAGCATAGTAATGAAGTCCAAAATTCTTACAAGCATCTAAACTGGGCAGTATCAACTGGCAGTTTACCATATGTGTCATGGTAGAAGAAATCTTGAGAGATTTGAAGGATGCAGCAATTGCTTCAGGAAGGGTATTCCATATGCTGAGTGTGACCAAAAGAACATCAGTAACACAGCTACGAGAAAAGCAGATGGACTAGACATGAAGACAGAGATAGAAGAGGAAATCATATGACAGCAAAAGGCAAAGTTGTGAAGTATTGTGGTACAATTGAGAATGCAGCTGAGCTGACACAGTACTCAGGTGCTGCTGACTGAGTGGGCTCCATGGCACTCAGCAGAAGTGAATGGTTCTACACCAGGTAAGCTTCCATAGCTGGTTCATTTGGGTGAGATAAGCACCAGTGTTGGCACAAGAGAAGTGCCAGGAACCAACCCATGATGACAGGTGAGGAAGGAGCAGCACTACCCTTTCGGCAGCAGGTATCTATTAGCTTGGCTTAGCTCTATCTTCAAAATCAGGTCACGGCTCAACACGGCTATATAACCTAATGTAAGCCATAGCTGCTCTGCAACCCCTTGTCTCTCACCACACATTTCCCCAGCCTCAACCACTCAGCTGCACCAGAAGTGTTGCCTGATAGACAAGATTGGAGAAACAAGCTAGTTTGAAAAAGGTGCCTTTCCTCCCTCCCTCGTGCTGCTTTTCCGCCAAATCAGGTTCCTAATCTTGTTTACCATGCAGATAAACAAAACAACTCTGCCAGCAAATTATTGGGCATAACAAAGAGACAGAAGTGAATGGCTGGGAGCAGAGACTGGTTTAGGCCAGCTCAGCTGCCAAAAAAATTGTCAGACTGCACTCCTAAGAGGGCTACAGGGCTTACAGAGACAGGGAAATCTACGGAGATATACTAAAGAGGCAAGTACAAAAAGGAGATACAGAAATAGGCCAGGGAGATAAGTGCAAGAATAGTGTTTCAAGGGACCTTTTTGACAGGTCAGGTCAGGCGCAGGAAAAAAAGCTGTCATAAGCAGGGTAACAGATAACAAAAGCCTAAAACACCTTATCTGTGATGTAGATAGAAATAAGAAGATACTTACGAGAAGAAAAGGAAACAAAATTTATATACATGAAGATAAACAGGTCAAAAAAGAGAGTGGAGTCAAAGATCACTCCCAGGTTACAGGTCTGATAACAGAGACTAATTGTGCGCCTTCCAGACAGGATCACAAAGTCTCTACCCAGCTAAAAACAGGAGTCCTTGTGTGGGGACCACAGATGAGGTTTCAAGTAGGGAGGTTCTCTGAAACACTATATGACATTTCCTCAACAGGTGGAAGCCTTTAATTTTGTATCAATTCCCACAGAGTTTTTTCAAATGAGCTTAAAATCTAACTAACATACTCGTACTTGGTCATCATGGTAGAACTGGCCAGTACCTGCAGCATCGAGGAGGACAGGGATTGAAAATTCTTCAGATATTTAGTAAACCTTCACATAAGAACCCAGAATGGGTCAAAGCTGCATATTTTAGCCTTCACCTTTTTAAGAGGAGAAGGGGTATTCAGATTCAGAAGTTTTGACTCTGCCTCCACTGTAATTTCACCACTGTCAAAACCTAGTACTGCAGCTAGGAGTGTGCTGGTTTTAAAGACAAATTATTACATCAGGATGGAAAATGAGACCACATTTGTCTATTTCAATAATGGAATAAAGAAGTAAGCCACTCTCTTTTTTTTTTTTGAGTTAGACTCAATTTCTAGAGCTATTCCTATGCAATCTTGCCTCCTTCAGTGCCATCCAGTGGAATTAGTGTGAAACATCACAACTATGCACAGGGAGGATATATACAAAATTACCACAGCACACAAAACAGCTGTATATTTTCAGGAGGTGCTGTTCATACCAGGTAAATTGCAGGTTGTCAGAGATATTGGTATAACAATAATGAAAAATAGGACCATGGTTTTCAATAGCAATAATTCAAATTAGATCTGACATTGTTGCCTGGAGTCTCAGGAAAGCTCCTTATATAATTTCTAAAATAGTTATTTGTGTCTGCAAAATATGTAGCACATACAAAATTCATACTGGTACAGCATGGTATAAAGATTTAATAGCACCCATTTGTGTAATGCACCTATCCACAACCCAAGCCAATAAAATATTAGTTTCAATTTTTCCTTTTCCTCCAAGGCATGAATACTCTGACTGAAGGAGCAGGGGTATCTGTATTTATAGGTGTTTAAATAATACAACTATTTTAAAAACATATTCACACATATATCTATATTGTATTGCACATGCACATGTATGCAGAGATGCCTATGTGTTATGTACAAATACATATATACACACATGCAGAAATAAATATTCACCTCATAGTAGATTCTTTATTCAGATAAGACCTACTTGCCCTTTTAGTGCTTTCCTGAATCTTCTAGAATTACAATGAACTCATGCCAATATTTGCATTAAGATCCCTAAGACATTTTTCTTGCTTCCTCCAACTAGGGTAGAGCTGTCTGCCAAAGGCCTAATGCTTTGTAACCAAAAACTCTTTGGAAGTAGCCTGCAAGATGAATTTCTGCAAACAAATGGATTTTTACTCTTTTGCTCCTTAACAGCACACACACAAAAAAGTCAGGAAAAGAACATTAGAGCATTTTCTTGGTCTTACTTATGCTAGCAGATGCCTACTGCAATGGGAAAGCATATTGAAATGACAACGTCTCTGCACTTACCGAGTTTTAACTTTCCTTTCTCTACATTTCTATTAAAATCCCAGTGGTTCCTCTGTCAATGTTCCACTTCCTATTACAGCTTGTCCTTCTGCTCAGAGTCAAGACTTGATTCTGTTTGATTTTGTCCACTCTACCAGTGTACTCTCATTATTCTGGTTTCTTGACTGACTGTCACATATATTCTCTCTCATTTCTCTTAGTTCTAGGCTCCTGGCATACAGTTCCCTTCTGATTTCTCATCTGTATGTACTTGTTCTCTTGCCTTGAACTTGTTCTCCTTCATTTCTCCTTGAGAATTTAATTTCCTTCCTCGCCCAGCCCCAGTACCTTATCCCTATTACTCTCATGTTAAACTTTTCTACCCACTAAGTAGTCTCAGTCTCTTCATATTTCCTGTTTCAATACTTACTGTTTCGCATCAGTCAGGTCCTTGTTCCCTCGTCACTGCTATCAGGCATACTCAAGCACCTAGGAAGAGGAGAAAACGGCAGCTATTTGGGAGCACAGATGGTCTTGATAGCCTCACTCTGAGTCCAGAGACCCCCTCCAATCCATAGCAGAAAGCACAGATCTCTTCCGGGCCCTGCAGCGCTCGGCTGGGGTAGACTTCACTGCAGTAGTTTGGATGGTTGGGGATACATGCTAAGTCAGGAATGCATTAAATTAATTTCTTCAAAGGCTTGTGAATTATACTAAGTGCAGACAGAGGCCCAGACACCCACCTCCCAGTTCAGTTTTTCATGACAAATTCCAAGGCTGCTCTAGAGCATAAAGGCATTAAAAAACATCAATTATCATCTTATGCTAATATTTCATCCTAGCCCTCTTTTCCCTGCCTTTGCCTATACATATGTATAAAGGAAAAATATTATTGATTATTCACTTTTATTTTTAGTTTTATCCACTGAAATAACAAAATAGAGTCAAGAAATCTCAGAAGAGTGGGCAGTTGTGAAATTCAGAGTTGCTTACAGCAGCATAACAATAGTTGTGTAAATGTGGTGAAATAAAAACACAGATTTACTCTAACTTCCCTTCCATTGATGAGCCAATGTAGCCATTAATGCTCTTTTAGCAAGCATTTTCTTTTACTCCAAAGATTAGTTTACTGAATAGTAACGACTGGCTTCCTTGGCACATGCAGACATCTCTCCCAAAAAGCGCTGTCCCTTGCCTGGCTAGCAGACCTTCAGCGATCTGCTCCAACAGAACACATATGTTACCTTTGGAAACATCAAGATGTCTCTTACCCATCCTTCTTCAAGATACATTTCTAAGGAACTTAAGCCAGAGCTCTCAAATATTTATTACTTACAGAAAGGACCAACCTAAAGGTAATGCTCAAAGGATTTACTGTGCCAGGGCAGTAAGATCCCACTGATACCGCCTTTCTGCAGCAGTAACTCTGAGCTTTATCTTCGCGTTGTGATGTTAAGGGCACACTTCTCATATTAAGCTGAATAAAAGGTGTCACTATATTTTTAACCTTAACTGCACAGAATGTAATTGAACTCAATGGGACTACTGCCCTCTGTGTTTCAGTGCAACTTAACTTTGAAGAAATAATAATTCACTGGTTTACAAAAGCAGAAATAAACTTGATTATATAGGAAGTGCAGGTGCAATACTGTGATTATAGACACTGGCATGATTCACCTTGAGATTTTAGTTATATCTTGCCAAAAGAGGCTATTATCAAGCCCCAAATGACTAACAACACTACTAACAATGTGGCATTTAGAAGTTCCTTCCCCAGTGGGAACAAAACTATCTCTTTTCTTCCAATGTTGAAAATTAAATGCACAGTATTAGCACCATCAATGAGGTGTTTAACTTCAAAATTGCCTTTCCTGGTGAGAATGAAAATGCTACTTGTTTCCTTTTTTAAAATTAACAGCAGTGTTTTTCTCTCTTTCCTACTACACACACTTGTTTAATCAACTCGAGACACTGTATGTCTCTAGTGCTCAGAGAGCACTGTTGGTACACACCGAAGTTTGTCTGTGCACGTACGTGACATCCCATGCTCGGGGACTGTGATCTAGTTTGTTTCCAGCATGATTCAAACATGTAATAATAAAGTAGAAAGAATATGTCTACGAAAGAAAAAGGCAGACAACACAGAAAGCTAGATTTTGGGTTAAGTCATCTTGGTACCAACAAGGCTATGCTGATGCAGAAGGAGCATTAGAGGAAATTAACCTGGAATTAACAGCATAAGGTGCCAGAAAGGTACTAGACCATAGAGGTTGCTCTCTATGCAAAACTACAGCCAAAACCTGCTGTGAGCAGTGTGCTGGACTTTTTTCCAGCTGTCAGCTATGTTTGTGTTCACACATATCATCAGTGAGCAGAGGTGAAATGGCTCACAGTTTCTTTGTCCTCTAATGTCTTCTAAAATTGTGCAAGAAAATTAGAAGTTCTTCTAATCAGTCCCTGAACCACTCCAGGACCAGATAATGTATTAGGCTCTGTAGATGTGCTGAGTCTCCACCACTCTTTAGAACAAAGCTTTGGAAGAGCCCAGGATGCATAGGTGAACCCATATAATCTTACACGCATGGGATGACCAAGAACAGATGCAAAACTCTGAGCTGTGGAAGCCTACCTCTGTGTGACCGTTTGACACTGTGCCTTTAAGGACAAACAGTGCTGAGACACTGGCTAAATGTTTTTGGTACTAGAACCAAAACATTCTGATATTCTAAACGAATTTCATTGGTGGATAGACAAAAAAATGCAGCTTTAGATTGTAGAGCAGTTGGAATTTTTTTCTCCTTAGTTCAGTTCGGTTTGGGGAGTTGGAGTTTCAGCCTGTTCTGCCTGCCTGCTTCTTCTGCAAACTGCTGGAGTTGGCCTTCAGATAAGCAAACACTAATCCTGCATGGGCTTTTGAAGCTTACTAACAACTCTTTTCCTTAGTAACTTGCCTTTCTCTCTCTCTAACCCCTTTTTGGGGAAAAAGGGAGGTTGGGGGGGGACAGAGGGGGTTCCAAGGAGGGGATCCCTCCCTCAGGGAGGGATTTTCGTTGTGTTATTTCTCTTTCCTGTGTATTTCTGTGTATATATTGTAAATACCTGTATATATTGTGTTATATATAACCTGCTTTCCATATATGCTTGTAAATATATAGCTTGCTCTTTTGACTGGGCTAGTTGTGGTTTCTTACTCTGTGGAGGAGGGAGAGCTAAGCCCTCTCTCAACCCATCACACTCTGATACTTGGCATAAGAAACTGTCATTCACTCAGCAACACCAGAGTATGACTTCTGGGGTTCCCTCTGACTGTATGAGATGTCCAAATCACCATCTGGAGTCTAACTCTGTCCACCTCATATTCTTAACTGGCATATGAGCAGCTCAACATGGGCTGGTGCTCAGCTGCATCACTGGGCAGCACAGACAGTTGTGGAGGAAGACAGGGCATTCAGGGCTGTATTGTTTGCTTTACTATCTTTGCAATAGTACAGGCAGTCCTGCCACAGCTACTCAGACCTAGCTAATTTCCAGCTGTCCCAGGGCCAAATCCCAACCATTTGTTCAAACTCTTCATTCACTGAAAAATGTAAACAAACAGGCTGGCAGCATGGATGACTTCAGCTCAAATGCAAACTCAAACATAAGTTCACCAGGGATTCCATTTACCATTTTCCTTCTGGGGTCCTGTCAAGGGTTTGCGCTGGGCTGCACACTAGGAAGTGATAGGCACAATTAACCCCTCTCCCTTCCTGAATGGGAAGAGAAAGGGAATAAAGGAGAGAGACATTGCATGGAAAAGAAAACTAAAACTAGTAATGAAGATAAACCCCAAAAAATAAATATATACAAATACACACAAAACAAATATTGAGCCAACCCTCCTGATGGCAGGTACACCACCATGGCAGAAGTCCCACACAACACTTGGCAGCAGACAGTAACTCAATTCAGAAGCTGGATTCTGGAAGTGAATTCAGGAATACATGGATCAGGACAGAAGGTAGAACGGACAGAGTCCTCCTAGGATGCTGGACATTGAAGAATAGGTCTTGACACTTGTGATCCCTCAGCTTTATACTGAATACGACGTACATAGAATGCAGTACCTTCTTGGTCAGCTTATGGTCATCCATCTTGTCCACACCTCCCTGCAGGCACAGCCTTTTGTCCTGGATACCTAACACAGTAAACAAGATTTAGTGACCTTGATCTGCACACCACTCCTTGGTGCTAACGAGAAACATTCAGAGTTATCATTATTAGAAGCAGACAGTCTACTAACACAGGCTGTTTATTTTAGAAAGTGCAGTTACTTAGAAGAGACCGAGCTGAAAAGTAGAATACATGAACAGAATTAGTTCTCTTCTAATTCAAACTGGGACAACTGTGAAGCTAAGAATCATGGTATCACAAATTTAAATGTCTAGGAGACAGGCCCACCTCATTTCTAAGTGGAAATCCTAGTGTGATGGATCATGGCCTTCATATATTTGAGCCTACATTACCAGATAACCACATGCAAGACTGATACTACTAATGTCTGAAAACAGATGGATAACACTACACTGGCGATGACCACAGTGAGGGTTCTAAACCTGACATTGTTTCTAAACAAACCCATCACTTCAAGACACCCACACCAGAGAGTATACAAACTTTCTGTCCTTTTCGTCTTTACAAGCAAATACAAAACAACAGTGAGGCTGTCAGGTTGCATCCCGCTCATTATTGTTCACTCACACTCTGTCACTGAATTATTCTTGCCAATGCACATCATATGAGCTAACAAAACAAAACAAGCTACTTCCACTTTAATAATGGCTACAGAATAAAATTGTTTTGGACTATTTTTTCTGGTTTAGTTTCCTTACTTTTGCATGATAGAGATACTACAGGCTGAACCACTACATAGCAGTTTCCATGAAGTAACACATTAAAGTCACTTAAGGAGAAACACTCCTCCCTTTAATGCAATCTGCCTTGTAGCTCACTTCATGATGACATGTATGGAGGTGTTAAAAATTGAAAACTTAAGCAAATAGAGACTTCTAATTTGGGGGGGGAGGGAATTCAATACCACTCTCCTGGGACAGCCCTTTGCAATTCAAAACTCTCTCCTCTGTTGCACTAATTCTGTGACCACCATCTTGGCAGGCTGAAGCCTGTGCTATTTTCACAGCATGTTTATTACTTTTTCACACAAAATTCCCCAACTGGCTTGAATCAAATACTGGGGTAAAGTTTTGCAACGTAAAAACAGCCTACAGAGTTGCATAAGCAATTATCTGAACCCTTTGAAGCCAGGAGCCCTCATACTTAGACCCAGGCATTTAACGTCACCTCCAAAATGTTACAACCCATTTCCTTCCAAGCACATGTCAAGGAGGGTAAGAATGCCAAGTGATCTCATGAACTACTACCTCAGCAAAGTTGGAACTGAAGCGTGACCTGAACTTCTGTTCACACTTTGACCAGGCATAAACCAAAGTGAGCAACTGTGGCCATACCGTCTCTTTTCTCACAGAGAGCACCTCAAAAACCTGAGAGAAGAATGGGAAAACAGGCAGTCCGTCACAGGCGCAAGGCCAGGGGACAGCAGGGGAGCAGCTCTGCACGTTTTACAGTGCTATGGGCCTGAATGAGGCATCCACAGGCGCACTCTGACAAATGTCAGGCGTCGGGTACAGTACAAAACGAAAAAAAAAAAAAAACACAACCAAAAAAAGACGAACCCAGCTCAATGCGTGGGCGGTATAAAACCACACATTACTCCCAAAGGGGCAGGGACAGCGAGGCGCCTCTGAGGCAGCTACAACCCCGCCGTGCGGCCCCGCCCTGCGGTCCCGCGCACACCCGTCAGGGCGGGGAGGGAAGGAGGGGCCGGGCCGGGCTCCGCGCGACTCTGCCGCGCGTGGCTCTGCGTCACGTCGCTGACCTCACGAGCAACACCTCTCCTCACCTCACCCCGCCCCCTCGCGCGCCGCGAAGCAGCCTGGGGCGGCGGCGGGCGCCGCCGCGCGCGCCGACTGTGACGTCATCCGGCGCGGCCGGAAGGAGCGGAGCCGTTGTTTCCGTTGTGGGGCGCGGAGGAGCGCCCCGCCGCGGAGCCGGAGCGGGCGCGGAAGGGAGGGGCGGCGGCGGCGGCGGGGAACCGGGAGCGGCTATGGCGGCAGGGAAGGCGGCGGCCGAGCCCTTGGGGCGGACGGCGGAAGAGGTGGCTTGGGCTGAGGCGCTGCGTGGGGCCTGCGAGCCTGAGCACCACTGGCGGTTCCGCCGGGAGTTCCTGCTGCGCAACGTCGGGGAGCCGCCAGCGGCGGGCAGTGCCCAGCTCCAGCGCCTAGTGTCCCTCTCCATGGTGTGGGCCAATCATGTCTTCCTGGGCTGCCGGTGAGTGTGGGCCAGGGCGGCGGACCCCGCGTGGGGGGTTGCGGCACAGATGCTTGACGGTCCCCCTCCTCTGCCCTTGTCGCCCCTCCAGGTACCCGCCGCTGGTCATGGAGAAGGCGTTGGAAATGGCCGAAGGCATACAAGTGACCGGCGCCCCTGTTCGCACCACGAGAGATGAACTGGTTGCCAAGGTGAAGAAAAGAGGCATATCAAGTAGCAATGGTTAGCAGATCATAGCTGTGACAATACATAGGAGTCTAGAAAATGCTTGTTTTATGAATGTTCTCGGTTTACCTCTGGCTTAGAAAGTAGTCGAACTAATTTTTTAAAATCCCTTGTTAATCGTTTCCCCTGTCTGTGCTATTTTTTCCTAATACAAACCTGTAAAGTAGATGTAACGTGTATGTATTCTGTTGGTAACGTAGAGCTCTTGTTTTGAATTTCTGTAAGTGGTGCACTTTAGCTGATGATTTTTTAATGCAGTGTAGACTATTGTGCACCACTGTAAATGCATTCTTTTTACTTTGCTTTTAGCCCTAGGCAGATGTTGTTGCTTTGAGAGAAACATAGTTTTGCAAAGAAATTCTTAAAAGTGGTATTTTAAATATGTTTTTAATGATGTTGGTAGACAAAATACACCTTTTTTAAGGTTAGGTAGTCTGTTTAATATACTTGGGTAATTTTTGGTTTGAACTTTAAAGAAGTACATGCTTGCCCGTTGGTCACAAACCACAACCTGAAATCTTGCACCTGAGTATTTTTATTTTGTGTGTGTGTAAAACAAACAAACAAAACCCATACAAAACAAACAACCCCAAAGCCAACAATAACAAAAAAAAACCCTAAACCAAACAGAAAAAAAACCCTAAAACATTCTGAAATAATTGAAATTACAGTTCAAGGTGTATTCCTAATCTGTACCTTTTAAATTCAAAAGGATTATTGCTAGAAGTTCTTAGAAAATAAGTAAATTGTCTCTAGATGGGTATTTCATCATATAGGAATTAAAGAGGGTAACATACTTCACTTGTTTTGCAGAAGGGGTAGAAGAGCCTTCCAAGAAGCGAGCTGTTGAGAAAAGCAAAGATGGTAAGGATACTGGAAAGGATGTGAAAACAACCAAGGCAGAAGCCCTGAAGAAAACAGAGAGCACATTGCCAAAAAAGCAGGAAAGAGATACTAGCAAAGATGGAGAAAGCTCCTGGTCAACTTGCACTTCAGATCAAGAAATGAGCAGAGCATCAAATGCAGAAATAGAAGGAAAACCTGCTAATGCTGAAAATACGAGTGAGCAGAATCCATCTTCATCTGAAAAAGAGTCAGGAGAGAAGTCTTGCTCAAGTTTACCTAAGGAAAGCAAGTGCGGAAACCTGTCATCACCTGAGAAGAAAACTGCAGTGAGTGCAACCCCACCAGCTTCCAAGAGTGCCCTGCAGGTAGAGGTGGTGGCAGCTGCGGTGCCACCGACTGCCAAGAGTACCCCACAGGCAGTGGCAGCAACAGTGCCACCAGCCACCAAGAGCACCCCGCAAGCAGTGTCAGTGCCACCAGCCACCAAGAGCACCCCACAAGCAGTGGCAGCAGCGGTGCCACCCACTACCAAGAGCACCCCGCAGGCAGCAGCAGTGCCACCCACTACCAAGAGCACCCTGCAGGCAGCAGCAGTGCCACCCACTACCAAGAGCACCCTGCAGGCAGTGGCAGCAGTGGTGCCATCGACTACCAAGAGTACCCTGCAGACAGCAGCAGTGCCACCCACTACCAAGAGCACCCCACAGGCAGTGGCAGCAGCAGTGCCACCCACTACCAAGAGCACCCCACAGGCAGTGGCAGCAGCAGTGCCACCCACTACCAAGAGCACCCCACAGGCAGTGACGACAGCAGTGCCACCCACTACCAAGAGCACCCCGCAGGCAGTGGCAGCAGCAGTGCCACCAACTACCAAGAGCACCCCTCTGACAGCAGCAGTGCCACCAGCTGCCAAGAGCACTGTGCAAACAAGTGCTACTCTGCTGTCTTCCAAAAACCAAGCTAGTGCTTCAGCATCAGTGTCCAAGAGTGGTGCTCAGGTGAGCAGCTCACTGCTTCTGGCTCCCAAGAGCAGCACTCAGGTGGGTGCTTCACTGCTGCTGGCCTCCAAGGGCACTGCTAAGGTGACCTCCTCACTCCTGGCCTCCAAGAGCAGTGCTGAGGTAGCTGCTTCATTGCTGGCTGCTCGGAGTGGTGCTCAGCAGGGATCCTCACTATTGAATTCCAAGAGCAGTGCTCAGGTGGCTGCTTCACTGCTGGCTGCTCGGAGCGGTGCTCAGCAAGGTCCCTCATCACTGGCCTCTCGTGGTGGAGCTCAGGCAGGTGCTTCTCTGCTGGCCTCCAAGGGTGGTACGCAGGCAGGCTCACCACAGCTTGCCTCTAAGAGCAGCTCACAGGCAGGTGAAAGCCCTGCTAAGGCTTTGTGCAAACCCTTAACAAGCGAAGATGCAAAGGAAAGACAGCCTTTTTTCAACAGATTATACAAAGCTGTAGCCTGGAAATTAGTTGCTGTTGGAGGCTTCAGTCCTAATGTAAATCATGCAGAACTTCTGAACTCATCTATTCAGTCTGTAAAAGCTACGTTAGATGTTGCTTTTGTTCCCCTGAAGGAGCTTGCAGACTTGCCTCAAAATAAGAGCTCTCTGGAAAACATAGTTTGTGAACTGAGGTGCAAGTCTGTCTACTTGGGTACTGGCTGTGGTAAAAGTATGGAAAATGCTAAAGCAGTTGCTTCAAGAGAAGCTTTGAAATTATTCCTCAAGAAGAAAGTTATTGTGAAGATATGCAAAAGAAAATACAAAGGTAGTGAAATTGAAGATTTGGTACTCCTGGATGAGGAATCAAAACCGTCAAATTTACCTCCAGCTTTAAGAAATCCTCGTGAGATCTTGTAGGGGAGAAAGGCCGTTTGTACCATGTATAATATTTCAAGACAAGGACTGAAGGTTAATTTTGTACTTCAAAAACGCAGGCTTCCAGATATTTTGTATTTCTTTCTCAGTTTTGCAAGACGATGATAGTCTTTTCACTTGGTAGCAATTGTATAAAACTTGTTAGAGATGACAAGTGTGTATTAAAGGTATGCCTTAATACATAGCACATTAGTGTGCTGTTTCATTTGCAAAATAGTCTACCTAATTCTTCTATTTTTAATTAAGGTACAATTTGTTGTTTAAAACTTGACAATTTTGTAATTCCTACGATTCGATGGCAGTGTGGTCAGTTGTCTACCATGTCTTTTTTAGCCACATAGAAGTGTGTATATAGGGACCATAATACTTGAATGATTGAAAGTTGTTTAAAAATTTCAATCAAAAAATTGAATCATCTGTTTCAGGCTCGTTGCTCATAATGTTTGTTGTTGCTCATACTAGGAGCGAAAATACTTGGTTGACTATTGTTATGGGATGTTTCCATAATGCTCACTGATACAAATGACACCCTGATTCCATTTAACATTATACTAGACGGCTAGATCCTGTTTAACATTATACTGGCAGATTATCGATTAGCAGTCAAGTCACAGCTACTTCAGCCACCGAAACTCTGTAAGCAAATTTATACTGTTAATTGTTTTTTTCTTCAAATAAACATGCATTTCTATATTAAATATTTAACTGCTACTAAACCAATAAAACCTCTGGAATATGCTTTTGTAGTATTTTGGTTTGGCTGTTAAATATTCCATCCATTTCAATAATTTTGCAACACCTTAAGGAAAGCTTTACTTTGAGTGGCTTCAAGGTGTAATCCCACATGGATGAGTTGTTTTCTTTATATGCATAGATGGAATACTGTACAAGTGATAGAGTGGACCTGTAGAATGTCTATTTCTACTTTTGTCAAACCAGGATAAGGAAAATGAAGATGCTGCTGTCTACTAGAGACAGCAAATGTATTGTAAAGCAAAGCATTCACACTAATCAAGCCCTTCCTTTGCTGTGTTTTTATGCCACATACAGGATGGTTTGAAGCAAAGAAAGTGAGAGGTTATCTTTTATTTTCAGTGTTGCTGAAATACCTGCACAAACTGCATGTTTGATATATTGGGTAATGACATGTAATTGTAAAAACATATTGTCTTAAGTGCTATTTTGAATTAATCTTGTCTGGTTATGGTAGTTAGCATCATTTAGTGGTGATCTCACACTTGACAGAGATCCATTGATCAACTACTACAGGAGTGAATAGGAATTCCTGGGATCTCAGTAGTATGTATGTCTACTTAAAGACTTCCAAGTTCTTTTGTGATTATGGGACTAAATCACGATGGTGTTATACTGTACCCTATGTAATTTTGAAGAGCTGTGGCTGTGCAGTCCATAGCACCTGAAGCCTGCAAGGCACTTGTGCTTCTTGGTAGCCAGTTGAGAATTTCCTCTGTCCCCTGTACTTCTGTGCCCTCGGTTGTCCTTCACTCTAGATGGGTTTCTCAGGAGTTCCCCCTTGACGTTTCTGGAGCACCACCCGACATTCAGAATGCAATACATTGCATCTCACACAGCATAAGAATTTGTGTATACTGCTAGTGCAGAGCAAGTTCCATGTTGTATTTAGGAGCTGTGGTATTCATGCCAGCAGGCATGAGATCTGTTTTCAGATCCTCACTGTGGGGGTGAAGACACAGAATGACTGTTTTCACAGGGCAGGAATTGCATCCTGTGCCCTCTGAAACACAGCTTTTCTAGCTGTTCATTTGGGCATCTCTGCATCTCTCAGGATTGCAGCATGAATTGGATGGTGAAGATGTCTCCTCACTGCAAAGTGAAGCTGATGGTGTTTACTGACCTCAAGGGGGATGTTAAGGTAACTGTGTTAAAAGGCTGAGGTGCTAGATGTCCATTTTTTAAAGTCCTGACTTAGATTTTTATTTTATTTTTTTTAAGTTTGAATGTTTATTCCTCTTTGATGTTTGGTTGTGATTCATTAAAGGATGAGTCTATAGCTACTCCTAACAGAAACTGAAAGTGTGTGTTGTTTTTTGTTTCACATTCTGCATGGGAAGTGGTTCAACAAGCAGGTTGTGACATTCAAGTAAATAAGCATTAAGTATTTGAATTAGAATTTCTTAACAGTTCATTAACCCTAGAGGAAGAAAGAAAGAATTTCAAAAACTGGCTGTGGCAAGAAGTGTTTGTGCAGTCCTGTCAGTTCCACAGCCTCTGGGTCTCCAAGGTGCTGCCCCAGTCTCTAGCAATTGGGATGCTCGTAATTGTAGACGTTGCTGATCAGGACCGGCTGGAGTAAACGTGGGTGTGCAGTGTTTCAGGGAATAAAAAGGAAAGAAAGTCTCTGTTTTTTCTGCAGGAATGCAGGAAATTGCAGTCATCAAAAATTACTCCTGTTTCCTCTGAAGGCTGCTAGAACAGCTTACGTACGTCCTGTTGGTTCCTTAAGACAGCTGCCCGACTGACTTTTGGCACGTTACGGGGTGGGAAGCTGGCAGGGATCGGAGATGTCTCCGCTGTAGCGCTCGGTACTGGCCATGAGGCGGCGCCAGACGGTCCGGCGCTGCCGGCGGGACGGCGCCACGCCCAGCAGCCTATGGCACGGCCGCCTCGGGGCGGGGCCGCGGCGCTTAATTTGCCTAATACATTCCCGGGGTGCCTCCGGCCCTTCGCGGGCCACAGATCCCGGACATACGGACGCTTGGCGCTCCTCTGGGGCGCCCGAGTGGCTTCTTTCTCTATGCTTTGTCTGCGGAGACTGATAAAAAGAAATGAGGCGCTGCAACCGCCTCTCACCCTACCCTGCAGGGTCTCCCTCCTGGCGCCTCATAAAGGGCGGCTGACAAAAGCGAATACCGAGGGATGCTCTGAAGACCTGCTCTCTAGGCTACGCACGGAGGACGACAGTTCCTCAAGGGCCTCCGCGCCCGCCTAGGGGAAAGTCCCCGGACCGCCGGCAGAGAGTGCCGGGCGCTCTCGCGCCCTGTCCCCCCACGATTCACACAGCTGCCGCCAAGATGCCTCCGGGCAGAGCGGGTGATAGCGGGGTGGGTTCTCGTCACGGCCACAGAAACGCAGGTAGTGCATGGGTGCACTAACAGAACGGGGCTCACTCTCAGGCCATCCCCTTTTACCAGCCGCGGCAAGCCCCGCGCGAAGCTCTTGGCAGGGAAAGCAATGCACGCGTGGGGACACCCGGCTTCCCCTGGCAGGACGTACACCCGCCTGGCAGAGCCCCTATCTCTGCCCGAAAAGGCTTCCCTTCCTTCCCTGCTGGAGGAAGAAACCAGAGGATAAATGGAAGCATTATTGTCACATTTGTTTGCATCATGTGAAGCTAAGCATCAAATATAGAGGAGTCTGATGCATATGCGAGCGACAGTACAAAATCGACACAGCACGAAGTGCAGACATCATGCTTCCCCAGCACAACAGCCCCTCACAGGTGTGCTGCTGCACAGGGCTGAGTGCACAGTGTACTCCTGGTTTCCCCTGCTTACCTGGACCTTCTCAGAGAAGACCAGTACCTCTGACTGTGGCAATCATAGCAATAAGTGGTGTGAGCAATCTGGCAGTATAAGCTTAGAGCTTCACAGTGGTAGGCCATGCTTAGCATAAGTGTAGAAGTAGCTAGCAGTTTTAGCAAAACAGTGCTGTGCTTGCAGCATGTAACTAAGGCAAGGTACTGGTAGCTATAAACACAGAACTATCTTGGAATAACAGGACGCATACGTCGATCGACAACCTCACGTGATATTAGTAGTTTAACCAATAATGTATAACAGTATGAAGTGGGGTCAGTTGTGGGGAACCAATGAAGCTATGCCAAGGATGCTCTGTGAGTCTATATAAGCTGTAGAGGTTCCTTAATTAAACGAACAATATATAGATCATACTGGTCGTCAGTATTGATTCTGTACTCTGTTGTCAGCACCTGACCAGCGAGCGTCACCAGTGCTACTTGCCTACCCCCGACAGATTCTCATGCTTACGTTCTCACACTGTGCAAGAAGCTGCGGCCTGCAGCAATCATGCACATGAGTATTAGCCATGCTAATAAACCCAACTGATTTCATAGGCAGTGCCATCCTTGCCTTCAGTATGTGAAGCAAGTAACACATCACTGTATTCAACTCCATGGAATTAAGTCCTCTGACAACCTACAGTCAAGTCTGCATATGAAAACAGAAGAATACTAGCAAAGACCCCCAAAATAACCCCAAGCTCAGGCATCCCAGGCCCAAAAAATATAATGAATGCTCCCCTTGCCCAAACAGCACCCAAGCAGCCCAGCACCAACACTTCCTTCTGGTTCATGCTCCTGTAGTGCACCCAGGTCTGCTAAACCAGCAGTGTCTTTTAGGTTGAGGGACAGGCATATTGCCTGTATGTAGGCACAGTAGTTTGCAAACTCCACTGTCTTCCAACACCTGCCTTTCTTCCAGCAATACCTTCACAGGGACGGTTTTTTAGCTGTGTGAGACCCCTGTGTTGGGCAGAGGACAGCAACATGTGGAGTAGGGAGCACCTCTGCACAGAATTAGCTACAACAGCTCTACTTGCTTCCAACGTGTTTTGAAAGGGTGCGCAGGGGGGCTGGCAAAGCACCTGCCTTGAGCTGTCATTTTGATTGCTGTTTTAGCTGCTTGAACTTCTTGACTGTCTCTCAATTCTTCATGTGATCAGCTGTATGTATATGGTAAACCAGAGATTTCAAATTAAAATGCTATCAAAGAACCTATCCCAAAAGAAACCACTAAACTAGGGCACATCTTTTATGAAGTTCTCTCTGGGTTTTTTGGGGGGTTTTGTTGTCTTTTTTTTTTTTTTTTAATTTAAACTGTAATGAAATCCCAGTGTCCTAGTTCCATCTGCTAAAAAGATATGTCTCAGACTGTATGAAGCTAATGTTTCATGAGCTGTCAGGCTTTTGTAGTACAGGGAGCACCTGCAGTACAGCCTGACAAGCTTGTGTAGACAAGCTGAAGCTTGCACAGGGACTGATGTGGGTTTGGGTTTCTTCTTTGGTCCTGAAGATTGCATAATAGCACCTTAAAAGTTTGGGCTGGTATTCTCTGTGCATGGACAAAATTTTCTCACTTGTAGTTTATGGTAACTGTCAGTCTTCAAATTTGTTAACAAGAGAGAATATGTCAAAAAAATCAAACTCCTCTTGACTACAGATGGCAGTAAGCTGACATGACATGGTCTAGTAGTCCAGAGACGAAGGGAAAAAACACACATTGAAAGAGATTTGAGGCTTTCTCTCTCGTTCACTAGGCAGGTCTGTCCCCCAGCTCTTTAAACTGGAAACTGGAGGGGAAATCACATCAATATCTGTTCTGTAGAATATTTTGTAAGCTTTTCTTTCAGCTAAAATGTGCACTTTTGCAATGTTTTGCATAGTATATGATAGGCAACACTCTGTCCATTTAACAATTGCTTTGTATTTGTTTGCCCTCTGGGTGGTTGTTAGTTCCTATCACCACAGCAAAGGTATTGCCCTTAGCTACATACTTTTAAGGAAGTATTGTCATTTATGTCTGTTATCCCTGCACTGCCCCCATTTTAAATCTGCTGTCAGGAAGCTATCAATTTTTAGGCTGTGATTAAGAATTACAGAAGAATTACACATTACAGAATCTGAATAAGAATCACAGCTCCTCTTCCTTGTGTGAACTTAAACCTGTGCAGCTTCACTGAACCTCAGTGGTTACAGGAAGAGAGTTATTGCATGTGGCTAAGATTCTTCCAAGTGTAGAGCTGGCCAGAGTGGAGTGATAGCAGCACTCGGAGATGACTGTTCAGACATATGGCTGGCCTTTTGTACACGACAGCACAAGGTTCCACATGCACTGAAGATGCACTCACATACCAGTGCTCAGAAAAACAGGGTTTACGTTGATACTTCGTAACAGTTTGAGATATGTTGTAGGCTAATTCTGAAAAGGGCACATGGTAATTTCTGAGCACAAGTGCCTGTTGCTAAGGCAATGAAAGATGGAGCTCCAACCAGTTAGGTATTTACTTCCTCTAGTAACATTCCTGCAACTGAAAAAGCATTGTTCAGCTCTGACATCTGAGCCTACAGCCCTTTAAAGTTTGAATTGTCACTGACGGTCAAGTCACATTAATTGTTAGTCCTAAGTGGACTGAGAAACTGCTTGGTTTAAATGCCACTGTCGGAGAGCAAACACATTGTGCAAAAGGTAATTTGTCACTGGTAAAAAAGCCAATATAACCAGCCAAGATTGCCTGATTATCCCCCTTTGGTATTTTACATTTTAAGTGCATTCTAAGAAAAACTATTCAGATGCTGTCCATACTTTGATAATAGCTTTCCACCTGAAATTGTGCCTTAGTTTGGAGCATAACGTCGTATTTCCGTTTATTATTTTGGGGAAGAGGATGGTTGAGAAGCTAGGGATCTATCCATCTTGTTTAACCAACCAATTGTTTTCATGATTACAACTGAATAATAAACAAAATATACATTCTGTCAGTACTTGGAAAGAAGGGGCACACCCATCACATGTGTAGTATAGAATAATACTCATGTTTGGTAACTCAGAGTAGTGGCACTGAAAAACTCTGTATAGCAGCAGCACCTGTAATGCAGGTGACTTGGTGCTACGTTTATTTTGAAGATACAAACTTACTCTCCGGTGCTGTTTACATTGACTTCCAGTTACATTCCCGGTTAATTACTTGTACTAAGTCTGGATAAGCAGATTCCAAAGAGAAAATCTAAAATCCACCCTAGGAGGGAAATAAAATGAAGCCGTTTGGTGTGCCAATTCTTTTCAAGTGTTAAAGGGAACTCTGAAATGCATAAATGGCAACGATAGGCATGTAATTACCCCGCTTCTGCACGCGGAGTGGAAATCATTTCACGGAGATCTGTGACAAGAGACCTGGCTCCACTTATAGTCAATGGAGACATTTTTAGGGCAAGACTTATTTATACCATGATTCTCTCTCAACTGACATGTTTGGCTGGATGACTCCCACCTTTATTTCCTGAGCTGGAAAGGACAATTAACATACACATAAGAGAGAGTATTATGAATGTCTTACACCATCAACTACTGAAAATTCCTGCCAGTGCACTGCCTGCCCTTATTTAAATGCATACATACATAGAATAAACCAGGTTGGAAGAGACCTTCAAGATCATCGCGTCCAACCCATCAACCAATCCAACACCGCCCAAGCAACTAACCCACGGCACCAAGCACCCCGTCAAGTCTTCTCCTAAAAACCTCCAGTGATGGCGACTCCACCACCTCCCCAGGCAGCCCATTCCAATGTGCAATCACTCTTTCTGTATAGAACTTTTTTCTAACATCCAGCCTGAACCTCCCCTGGCGCAGCCTGAGACTGTGTCCTCTTGTTCTGGAACTGCTTGCCTGGGAGAAGAGACCAACATCCGTCTGTCTACAACCTCCCTTCAGGTAGTTGTAGAGAGTAATAAGGTCACCCCTGAGTCTCCTCTTCTCCAGGCTAAGCAACCCCAGCTCCCTCAGCCTCTCCTCGTAGGGCTTATGTTCCAAACCCCTCACCAACTTTGTTGCTCTTCTCTGGACTCATTCCAGCAAGTCAACCTCCTTCCTAAAGTGAGGGGCCCAGAACTGGACACAGTACTCGAGGTGCGGCCTAACCAGTGCAGTGTACAGGGGCAGAATGACCTCCCTGCTCCTGCTGGCCACACTCTTCCTGATGCAGGCCAGGATGCCATTGGCCCTCTTAGATGCCTGGGCACACTGCAGGCTCATGTTCAGTCTACCTTCGACCAGCACCCCCAGGTCCCTCTCAGCCTGACTGCTCTCCAGCCACTCTGACCCCAGCCTGTAGCTCTGCATGGGGTTGCTGTGGCCAATGTGCAGAACCCGGCACTTGGATGTGTTAAATCTCATGCCGTTGGACTCTGCCCATCTGTCCAGCCTGTCGAGGTCCCTCTGCAGAGCCTCTCTATCCTCCAGCAGATCAACTCCTGCCCCCAGCTTGGTGTCGTCAGCAAATTTACTGATGATGGACTCAATGCCCTCGTACAGATCATCAATAAAGATGTTAAAGAGCATGGGGCCCAGTACTGATCCCTGGGGCACACCACTGGTGACTGGCTGCCAGCTGGATGTGGCACCATTCACCACCACTCTCTGGGCTCGGCCCTCCAGCCAGTTCCTAACCCATCGCAGTGTGCTCCCATCCAAGCCATGGGCTCACAATCTTGATCACAAAGGTGCAATTGTGTATGTTTGCTCCTCACAAAAGGAAGTAAAAATGTGTTTTCCACCTGACCTGTGCTGAGTAACAGAATCACAAAATGCAGCATGCATGTTAGCCAGGTAAGAGCACAAAAAATTCCTTTGTTCACTGTGGGCATAAGAGGCTCAGTTCCATTAAAGTCACACAGATTCTTCCATTTACTTGAATGGAAGAGGACCAAGCTTCAGTGCTCAAGTAAGACAAGACATACAGTTGCCAAATATTTGCATTAGATTAACTTGGTACCTTTCCTCACCTGGCCTCCCTAAATACCATCTGCACATTTCCCTAAGGTCTTTGACATGGTGATTGGCTCCGCAGCCGGAAAGAAAACCACCGATCATTTATGCTTTAAACCAGTAGATGAAGAATAAAAGTCACTGTCTGAAACCTGCTTTCTGGAGAGGAAAACAGGGATTTGTTACTTCAGCCACAAGGAGACAAAATCGTGTTGTAAATGACAGGGAACAATCCATGTAGCATTACCTATGGTAGCAGCCAGATGCTGCCCCTCAGCTGGTTAGCAGTGTCCTCCACCTCTTAAGGAGCTGCAGTTCCTATGCCAGCCAGCATGCTCCATAGCACCTGTGAGAAGGTGATGACATCCAGTTCCTACCGACTTCCAGAAAGCATTCTGCACAGAGTAGATACTCTCAAAAAGGAGCAGTGTGGTTCCTCTCAAAACAAAGCAACATTATGTCAGTATGCTCTGATGGAAGCAGTGATGCCCTATAAAAGTGAATTTCTTAACAGATTTCACCTTGGGCCTAGCAATTTCTCAAAACACTTTGGAGTACAGCCATGGGATTAGAGTGTAGAAGCTTAACAGGAAGAACTGTGCAAACAGATAAATAATTATTACAAAACAAAGCATGAAATAAACTTAGTTTGCATACTTTACTCCAGAAGAGGATAAATAGAACACATCAGTTTGAAGGAAAAAAAAAAGATGAGCTGAATATTGCAGCTGTCTCTATCCCCATTTTAATACAAGTCAGCTGATCACTAATTTGGGCTCAGGAAGAGATTTTCTTTTAGAAAAGAAAAGCAGAAAACTTGGAAATTCTCCAGTTTTTCAACAGATGTTTCCATTTGGATGAGGAAGAACATATATCTCCTTACCAGTGAGCAATGTTTGATGCTAGGAAGACATTAGATACATGTGAGGATGAGTCCAGGTGGAAACAATACATGCTGGTGTTTTCACAAAATGTACTGGTTTAGTTTATCACTCAGGATCTGATGTTAGCCCATGTCTTATTTCCAGGTGTCCTACACTTGTGTAAATGAAAAATATTTCTTTTCCATATGATTTATGTTCCACCAGATAAGTCAAGCCTAATATTTAAGGAAAATCAAAAGCAATGATGTCTGCCACTACAGGGAAGTACCTTTTTTGGATTATCTGATGTTAGAGAAATTTGCAAGAGTAGCTTACTAGAACAAATGGTACTATCTCTGTAGCTCTGGCAAAGAATAGCCTCTTCCTGGAATATTGTCTATATTGAAGATCAACTAAGGCCGCTCCTTGGCCACACCTTGAGTACTGTGTCCAGTTCTGGGCCCCTCAGTTTAAGAAGGACATTGAGACACTTGAACGTGTCCAGAGAAAGGCAACAAGGCTGGGGAGAGGCCTTGAGCACAGCCCTGTGAGGAGAGGCTGAGGGAGCTGGGGTTGTTTAGCCTGGAGAAGAGAAGGATCAGGGGTGACCTCATTGCCCTCTACAACTATCTGAAAGGTGGCTGTAGCCAGGAAGGGGTTGGTCTCTTCTCCCAGGCAACCAGCACCAGAACAAGGGGACACAGTCTCAAGCTGCACCAGGGGAAGTTTAGGCTTGAGGTGTGGAGAAAGTTCTTCACCGAGAGAGTCATTCATCATTGGAATGTGCTGCCCAGGGAGGTGTTGGAGTCACCATCCCTGGAGGTGTTCAAGAGGGGATTGGACATGGCACTTGGTGCCACGGTCTAGTCATGAGGCCTGTGGTGACAGGTTGGACTCAGTGATCTTTGAGGTCTCTTCCAACCTTAGTGATACTGTGATACTATGGCCTTTTTATACAACCTTTCTGTGGCCTATAGCTTCCTTCAGTTGACTTTTTTTAAAGCCCATCTGGCTTGTACCTGTTCTTTCTTTGCTTGGTATCTTGGAGAACTCTTCACACTTTCCATCCTATTGAAACCAGAGAAGCATACCTGCCAAGAAATATACATCACCAAAAATAATTTGTTCCATTTCCTTGAAAGAAGCACCCTGTTATCATATTTTAAGCATTTCCACTAAATGCTACATAGGTCCTTCACAGCTACAGCCCCTTATGGACGTGTCTTCATCAATAATGTTGCTTTTCATTATTTTTTTCCATGGGCTGAAACTCTTCCTGGGCCATCAATGGAAAGCTGAAAAAAGTCTGACCAATATGTGTTAAATCAAATAGAACAGGAATCAGCTATGGTTTGAGGATATAAAATCAGGATTATGAAATATGAGAGGGGAAAATTGCAAATGGGGAAAATAAAATTTGGATTAAATACCTGGAAATATTTTATCATAGTAAAATCTATACTCCAATGAAATAATCTTTCACAAAAGAAGGGAAATACTCTGATTTTGACTTTTTAAATCTATACTGAGAAAAGATAAAGAAACAAAGCTGTTGTAATCTATCCTTCATGAAAAGTTGGAGTAAAGGTAAATAAATCTCAATATATTTCACATAGGACTTTTGTGGGTTATTTGCTCTTGGAAAACAACCACTGAGGCAGGCTTTATGCAAAATACACTAAGACACACCCATGATACCACTGTGTCAGCCTCAGGCTGTCAGTTCTCCACTTCATGGAGAGGGCTGGTGGAGTCTATGGTCATTCTGCCTCTCCCTCTCTACAATTATCAGGGGTTTTGCTCTACCATGCCTCTTCTGATTTCCAGATTATTCTCACAATCATCAAAAGAAGACACATAGCTGCGTCACAGAGGCTATAAGGTTGCAAACTTGAGTCCAATATATCAAAATTTTCCAGTGCTTGCTCCTAGCCATTTCAAGGAATGATCAAACCAGAGAATTCAGTCTGCTATGATTGCTTCTCTCCCCTCTGAGGCTTCAAACACGCAGCAAGCTAAAGCTTCTTTATCCTAGTGAAATCTGCTGCGTTCTTTAGACTACTCAAAATTTAAACATTTTAGTGTTCAAAAGCAACAGACAACATTTAAATTCAGGAAACATTAGCTTATCTCTGCTGTAACTCAGATACTACTTCCCCCATAGTGACAAACAGCAAGCACAGAAACCACCTGTAACAAATGCTACAAATTGATCTAAAATGACCTTCTTGGCTGTTCTTTAAACAGCTTGGCTGGTCTTTAAACTTGGGAAAAAAGTGATGCCAGTTATTTTTAAATTTACATTTAATTGTAACTAAAAATAACATCTTATTTGTAACAAACTTTTTTTTTTGCTTTATTTTTTTCTGTTTTGTAGGGGAAATCCCTATTTCTCACCTTTATTTCTTCAAGAGATGGCAGAATGACACAGCCACTCAAACTTACTATAAGCAGAAACACAACCCCTCAAAACAGCCAACATCTTTCTAAAGAATATTATATATTATATGAAGAATATTGCCTGCATCAGGAACAGTGTTGCCTGCATCAGGAACAGTGTGGCCAGCAGGAGCAAGGGAGGTCATTCTGCCCCTGTACACTGCACTGGTTAGGCCGCACCTCGAGTACTGTGTCCAGTTCTGGGCCCCTCAGTTTAGGAAGGAGGTTGACTTGCTGGAACGAGTCCAGAGAAGAGCAACAAAGTTGGTGAGGGGTTTGGAACATAAGCCCTACGAGGAGAAGCTGAGGGAGCTGGGGTTGCTTAGCTTGGAGGAGACTCAGGGGTGACCTTATTACTCTCTACAACTACCTGAAGGGAGGTTGTAGACAGACGGATGTTGGTCTCTTCTCCCAGACAGCCAGCACCAGAACAAGAGGACACAGTCTCAGGCTGTGCCAGGGGAGGTTTAGGTTGGATGTTAGGAAAAAGTTCTATACAGAGAGAGTGATTGCCTCTTGGAATGGGCTGCCTGGACAGGTGGTGGAGTCACCATCATTGGAGGTGTTCAGGAGGAGACTTGATGGGGTGCTTGGTGCCATGGGCTAGTTGTTTAGGTGGTGTTGGATTGGTTGATGGGTTGGACACGATGATCTTGAAGGTCTCTTCCAACCTGGTTTATTCTATGTATTCTATGTATTCTAATATCATATCACTTATATTAATCCAGGTCCTTTTCACTGGCATGCAGCTAGTGCTTTTTGCCTGTACAGCTCAGTGATATCTGTTACAAAGAATTCAACTGATGAAGCTTCAGTTACTCAGAAGTGACAGCAGTGACCTCATTGCCCTCTACAACTACCTCAAAGGTGGTTGTAGACAGAAGGGGGTTGGTCTCTTCTCCCAGGCAACCAGCACCAGAACAAGGGGACACAGTCTCAAGTTGTGCCAGGGGAGGTTTAGACTCGAGGTGAGGAAAAAGTTCTTCACTGAGCGAGTCGTTCGTCATTGGAATGGGCTGCCCAGGGAGGTGGTGGAGTCACCGTCCCTGGAGGTGTTCAAGGGGAGATTGGATGTGGCACTTAGTGCCATGATCTAGTTGTGAGGTCTGTTGGAACAGGTTGGACTTGATGATCCTTGGGGTCTCTTCCAACCTTAGTTACTGTGATACTGTGATACAGTGAGCACCTTACAATAAAGTTTCAGCCAACAGAAGTGAAAGTAACTAGCTTATTTTCACTTTCCAAATCTATCTGTGCAAAAATGAGACAAGCAGCATAAAAGAATCCGAGGTTTAGCTTCCTTAGTCTGAGCTGTCACAATACACTAAAATGAAGCAACTGATTTTAGTGGTGTTACGAATTGTAAGATGAAGGTGCCCTCTTAAGAATATAAACACACTGAGTTACAAACTTCCTGGGGTTTTTTTTGGCCAGAGTGATGTCAGTGGAATAAAAAATGTTTTGAAAGTACTGCCTACAACTCTGTTTCCATTCATTGCTGTCACAGGTAAATCCATCCATCTACAGCTACAATTACTCGAGATCTTAGATGCAGATGTAAAAATCACTGTCACGTAGGACACTAGCTGCTGCATGAGTTTAAAGTTAAGAATGTGCTCACATACTTTCATGAATTGAGATGCTGAATTTTGGCTAGATGAAGCTGATGAAGGTCAATACACTAATTTTGTTGTAGGACTAGCCATGGAACCATCTGGCACAGATCATACATTGACAGAATTGCAGAAAAAATGTAGGCTGGAAGGGATCTTCTGGAGGACATCAAAGTAGAGTCAACTTCACAGCCAGATCGGGTTGTACCAGGCCACATCCACTTAGGTTCTGAAAATATCCAAGAATGGAGACTACAACCTTGCTGTACAACCTCTGCTGCTGCCTAACCACTACTCCCGATCATGCCATCCTGAAATGTTATCTACAGGATTAGTATGGGTACGCTTTAGTGCTGGCTGCTTACCTGTAGAGAAGAAATATAAGACAGAAGGGTTTTGGAGGGGTTGGAATTTTTTCACCCTTGAATTCAATCATCTTTGATGCTGCTTTTTGTTTGTTTGTTTGTTTTGCCTAAGTTTGCCAGCTGTCATATTTTCCCCCTACCTTTTTTCAGATTCCTGAAATACAACTGCAACATACTGCAAAACATACAGGTCTCTCCAGGATGATTCAAGACTCCACCAGATTTCAGTTTTTCCTGACACTTACTAATTATTATGCATGTAGTAAAGATCAGGAAAACACCTGACAGAGGTGGGGATTGAAAGACCAACCTTTCAGCAATTCCATCTGTTTTCTATCGTTCTCTCAGTAGGAGAAAGCATGTAGCTAAAAAGCATACTTCTTTTTCCTACTGTATTTGCCATGGCCAATATTTGACACAAATTCTGCAACAGCCTGAGGAAAGACAGGATTCTCTGTTGAAAGTGGGAAGTTTGTTGGCAGGCCAGTGGGTTTTAAAAGGTTAAGCTTCTTCGATGCCTTATTTAAAGTTCTCTGCAAGGATTCTTCAGGATAAAAAGTCACTCTGCTTCTCTAAGTAACAGTTTATCACAAGTAATTTTGCTCTTCTTTAGAGCTAAATCGAGTAGCTCTCATTACAGGCAAGAACAATCTAAACTGCTGTTTCTTGCAGTTGGAGGATGTGAATTAATTAGATGCTTCACCCTATCAATTGCTACAAGTGAGAAAAACTTGGCTATAGAGCACACTCTTGTGTGCCAGGCAGAAACACTTCCTCCTTGCACATTGCCTGTCACTATGCTATGGGTACAAACTTCACCTCATGATGAAAACTACTCTTCAGAAATAAATTATTGTGGATACAGCTGACAGCAGTGTTTAAGAGAGAAATACACAATTCAACTGCAAACAATTCAATGTGTGTGTGTGTATATATATTTTATTGCAATAGAAGTTACTCGCATTCCCTTCCTGCCAGACACAATGCCTTTGGAAAGGTGCATTTCAAGAGATTCAGTGCCATCAGTGCTCACATTATATTGTTTGCCAAAATATTCCAAGGAAATGGAAGGACGGTGCAAAGGGTAAGGCTTCAGCATGAAATGCTAAACTTCTTGCTTGCCCAGGCATCTTTTACATTATCTCCTGGAAACGTGGGAAGGTTCAGGGTTGTGACCGAGCAACCAAGCACAGTGCAAAGCACCACGGCCTGCAGCGGGGACAAGTGTAACAACCCGTAACAGCCACAACACATCCTCGCGATAAACTCCTCCAAGCCTCCAGAGACAGAGAGAATGCTTTTGGAAGAGCGAGCAAACGTGGGGGCTCCGACCAGAGACGAGCGTTAATCAGTGCTGACAAACACAGCACACGAAGGTGGGGGCACACCTGAAAGACCCTCGTGGGTCTCTCCCGTTCGACGCCCGCAGTACTCACAGACACGTCGCGGCGCCACTCCTTGCCCTACTACAGCAGTAGCAGAAGGTGACTGAAAGCTGGAGATGAACGGGCACTACTCACACCTGGCCGTCATTTCCGCTCGCTTCACCGTTTCCTCACACAGGTGCATCGGGGCAGTACCCTAGGGGAAGGCAGCGGGCAGCATGGCGGGGTGAGGCTGGCCACAGAGATGGCTGGAACAGACACCGCGGCGGCGCCCGAGGGGACGAATGTGACCGGCCGCTGAGGGAGTCCCTGACTCCCTGAGCACACGGCGCTTCAGTGCCCACCACCACGGTCGCGCGCACTCCCCCTCCCGCCCACACACCGGCACCACCGGGGCATCTGGCGTGGGGCAGGGCGGGAGTAGGTGCTCGATCGCAGCCACCTCTCTGCCCACCGGCTGCGGGGCGCGAGTAGCCATCACACCGCAACAGCCACCTCAGTCAGGCAGCGACCCTGTGGCACCCTTCAGCAGGGGCACCACTTCGCCCGGATATAAAACCAGCGATAACCTGCACCTTTAAGAGCAGCTCCGCCTCTGCGCCGGCTCCCGCCCTTTGCGGAGCGCCGGGCCAGTAGCAGAGAGCAAGAAGAGAAGGCGGGAGAATGTGAACCCCTCGCGGCGCCGCCAGCCGCGCCTTATAAGGGCAGGGCCTCGCGCATGCGCGCACCCGGCGGCCAGGGGCGGGGGCTCCGAGTGGGTTTTCCTTCGGCGGCGGCACGGCGGCGGGAAGGGGCGAGGGACCCCGCGGAGGAGTGGCCGGGTCCGGCCTGGTGAGGCGCTCACCCCTCACCACCCCACTCAGCGCCTCGGCTCGGTCCGCGCAGCTCGGACCCCGGCGGCTAGAGGGGCGGAGGCAGGAGGAAGCGGAGCGGGGTCGCCGCGGGGACCCCCGCGCCCGGTGAGGGCTGCACGGCAGCGGCGGCGGATGTGCTGCTGGCGCGGGGGGATGATGCTGGCGGGGCCGCAGCTGGTGGCGGGGCCGGCGGCGCCGGGCGGCGAGCGGGCCCGGCTGCTTTCACTCTACGTGCAGGACTACCTGGAGTGTGTGGAGTCGCTGCCGCTGGACATCCAGCGCAACGCCTCGTTGCTGCGGGAGATGGACACGCAGTGCCAAGGTGGGTGCAGCCGCGGGACGCGGCCTCCGCCACAGGGCACCGGGATGGGGGGTAGGGAAAGAAGAGGGGCGGCCGTCCGCCGCACATGCGCCCGACGCGGAGGGGCCGGAGCCGGGGCGGGCCCGGTGGAGGGGGTGGGTGCCGGGGTGAGCCCCCTACTGGGCCTGCTCGGGGCTGAGTCGGTGTTTGCCGGGGTGCTGCACTCCGCGTTTGCCAGGGCGGGCCCCGGCCGGTTCCTCACGGGGAAGGTCGACCCGAGGCGGTGGCCCCGCCCCAGGGGCGGTGGAAGCTGGCGGTTCGTCGCTGCCCGGTGTTAGGCCTCGGCTCGGCGCGGGTGCTGCTTTGCCGTGTGGGGCCGCTCCCGCCCCACTTCCCCACTGTAGGCAGCCGTGGGGATGGAATCGGCGGTGTTGCTGCTGGAGGTGGGGTCATGGAAATCGGTTTCACAGCTGCCTCTGCCCCGCCGCCGTGCGGGGGTAGGGAGTGCTGCGTCCCGGCGGAGCCCTGTCCCTGTCCCATGGTAAATCGCTGCTCTCTAGCTCGACCCGCCGGGCGCTGACCCGGGGCGCTGAGGGGTTAGCTCACGGGGGCAGCTGCATAGCGTTAGCAGCGTTCGTGTGGGTCATGGAGAAGACCCATAGAGCGGGGAGTTACTCTGAATTTCAGCTAAAGCCGAGGCTTCTACCCAAATGCAGGTTAAAATGGATTAGATTTGTTCCATCTTCCGCTCGTGAGCTCTGCTGCTGCGGTGTCTTCTAATTACTGCTTTACCGCCTAGTTATAAGATGGGGTCTTCTGCAGAAGAGCTTTATTACTTGAACGGTGCAGCAGAGGCTGAATGCGGTGGACCCATGGCGGGGTGCGGAATTTGATCCTGTGGAGTAGGAACTAGAGCTGTGTCCCCACTCCTAAGGGGAGGCTTTCTTCAGGATGAGTGAGGAAAGGACCGTTAAGGCCTTGCAGACGTTAAACTGGCCATCTCGGAAGACAGTTATTATAAGCAGATTCTTTCATATCTTTCTGATTACCAGGAAGATGCATAAGAGCTAACGTTTGCAAATTATTCTTGTGTTTTTAAAGTCTGAAGGGCATGGAGTTTTCCTGCAACATGCTGAATTTTTAGCCGGGGCTGGACTGCCTGGCTCTCTCTTTACCTGATCGCTGGTGCGTAGCCAGCACAACACATCTGTCTTCAATAAATTCAATCTTTTATTTAGGCATTGTCTCCTAGAAATCTTTTTCCAGCCGGTAATGCAATATTGAGCCAAAGTAGAAGTTTGTTACTGGTTTTACCAAACCCTTCAACTGGTTTTAAAAAAAACAACACTCCCTTCTCCCCACCAAACGCTCAAAACTGGGTAAAAATATCTTAGGCCCAAGTCTGAAGATGTAAAAGCAAGGCTATACAATTTCAGCTAATGTAAAAGGTAGTGATAGTTCATGCAGGAGGGACAGTGTCACTCTTGCGCTTCCAAAACTGAACTACTTTTAGCTTTCATTAGCTCCACCAAACTTAATCTGATTATCTGTAATGAACTCTTGGCCCTGGTTTATGTCATGTTGGTTTTTTTGTTTGGGTTGTTTTGCTGTTTGTGGTTTGCTTTTTTCGTGTGTGTGGTGGTGTTTGTTGTTATCTTGTGTTTTGTTGGTTTTGGGTTGTTGGGGTTTTTTTGTTGTTTTGTTTTGTTTTGTCTAACAGAAGTTTCAGAGCTATCTAGTTGGGTGTATGGATGCCTTCTCTAATCTTAAGAGACCAAAAATGAGTTTGGTGAACTTGCATCTCTGTCAATCCAGAAGTTCTTTCTTCTTTTTAATGGACGGTGATCCGTTGATCTGGTGATTTTAAGCGCTCAGTGTATCATCATGGGCTGCATCCAGGGAATAATCAACGTAGGGTGAATGTTGTTCTCTGTCACAGTGTGAAAAGGCAAACAGTTACTGCTTGTGGGCTTTTCTGGGCAGGGCATTCCCAATATGGGAAATCTGTAACTACACCTACACACTCCCCCCACTAAAAGGCTGTGTGGGAGATAATGTGGCTGCAGAATGTTGTATTCTGGTTATGGCTTTCTAGTTCAACAGCATACAAAGTACATTACTCCACATTTGTCAGGAGAAAGTAAGATTTATTTATTTATTTTTTTTTATTCCCCCCGCCCCCCCTGGTCAGGGCAAAAGGCAAGTGATGCATCTGAAGATGAAGGGAAACAAAGCTTGTGTTTTTAGTGGTAGCTGGGATGCTGGTATTGAGGAAAGAACAGATGAAATGAGTTATTGGACAGAGAGAGTAGTAATTTTTATCTTCCCCTAAAACCTGGAACAGAACAAAATGCTATTGACTCCTGTTGTCATACAGGTTTCAGAATTTATAGTAAAAAGTGGCCATTTGTGCACAAGCTACTGCTTCAAGATGTCAGCAGGAAACAAAAATATCTCTGTGAACGTTGTTGAGATAACATCTATGGCTTCCATTTAGCACAAGCTTGAATCATTTCACAACTGTACAATGCCGACAAATCCTTTAAAAATGAAAGCCAGTTTGTGAAAGGCAGGTCTTTAGGAAGAGACAGACTGCACTGCCTAGCTTTTTGCTTTAGAAGTAAATAGTTTAGTATTGCTCATAAATTCCCTTGCCTGTTCAAATAAAATCCTCAAGCTGTTTCTGAAGGAATCATTACTGTATCTAACAGTGTGCATCAGGTTTCACTGTCACTTCTGCTAATCTACTTCCTTTCACTTCAGCAATTTTGTCTTACGTGTGGATCTAGTATAATTTTTGGTCTGCAAAATAGTCATATAAAATCCAGACTATAAGGCAGTCTTAGGGTATTTGTTAATCTCTTATTTTGGTTTGTTAAACTCGCTGCTTTTATGAAGGTGTCACAGCAACTCAAACCAGTTATTTTGCGTGACTTGCAAGAACAGCTCAGAAGTCAAACTGTGAACTACTCATTACTAGTTGCTTAAAAATATCCTGTGATGCACTAAATGGCAGGTCACCTGTTCTGAAAAGTTCAGCCTTAATTTAAAATGCAACTTGCTGTAATTTGTTTTGGTAATAGGAAAAGCCTTTCGCGTTGATCTCTGGCCTGATTGTAAATTTGCTCTTGTGTAACTTCAGTTGTCATAGTCCTTTTATAACTATGTCTACTTAAAAATGTAATACCAAACCTTTAGGCAAATCAGAAGGTGAAGGCAGACGACCTGGATATCCTAACTCTGGCATGGTTTATGTCATGATTAAGCTATTGCTTTGCTTTTTTTTTTTTTAGGCCAGAATTTTGGTGCTACTGTGGTAAGGACTCTGAACAGAAAATCCTGCTTTTCACAGTATCACAGTATAACCAAGGTTGGAAGAGACCCCAAGGATCATCAAGTCCAACCTGTCCCCAACAGACCCCACAACTAGACCATGGCACCAAGTGCCACGTCCAATCTCCCCTTGAACACCTCCAGGGACGGTGACTCCACCACCTCCCTGGGCAGCCCATTCCAATGACGAACGACTCGCTCGGTGAAGAACTTTCTCCTCACTTTGAGTCTAAACCTCCCCTGGCACAGCTTGAGACTGTGTCCCCTTGTTCTGGTGCTGGTTGCCTGGGAGAAGAGACCAACCCCTTCCTGTCTACAACCACCTTTCAGGTAGTTGTAGAGGGCAATGAGGTCACCCCTGAGCCTTCTCTTCTCCAGGCTAAACAATCCCAGCTCAAAGAAGGAGCATCTGGACTACCCACAATCCAGCAGGGTTTTTGTTTTTGTTTTCTTTCCAGTAGCTAAAATAAGCTTGAGATACCTCTTTTTGTTGCATCAGGTTGTGATCTTAAATACTGATTTGCTGACCACATGCACCTTGCACAAAATACCTCTTGTAGCTCACTAGGATATACTACAATTAAAACCTGCACTGCTTCTCCTCAGTTAGAAATACACTTCTGTGTTTTCTTTAGCATGTTCCATCTTGTGTAATTATTCCTATTATCTTTATTTTATAGAAGCATTAAAAGAAATAGATGATGTCTATGAAAAATACAAGTCAGAAAATGATCCCGTTCAGAAGAAGCGCTTGCAGCAGCATCTTCAGCGTGCGTTAATCAACAGTCAAGAACTTGGAGATGAGAAAATCCAAATAGTTACTCAGATGCTAGAACTGGTAGAGAATAGAGCCCGGCAGATGGAAACGCACTCTCAGTGTTTTCAAGATCTGTCTGAGAACGAAAAGCCTCTAGAAAAGGCAAAGGTGGAGTCCTGCCAGCCAGAGAGATCTTCACGCAGACCTCGTCGCCAGCGAACCAGCGAAAGCCGTGATCTGTGCCATATAGCAAACGGTATTGATGACTGCGACGATCAGCCGCCTAAAGAAAAAAGATCTAAATCTTCCAAGAAGAAAAAACGTTCCAAAGCCAAACAAGAGAGAGAGGTTTCACCTGTAGAATTTGCAATTGATCCTAATGAACCAACTTACTGCTTATGCAACCAAGTGTCTTACGGTGAAATGATAGGATGTGATAATGAACAGTGTCCTATTGAGTGGTTCCACTTCTCGTGTGTTGGACTCACCTACAAACCAAAGGGGAAATGGTATTGCCCCAAGTGCAGAGGAGACAATGAGAAAACGATGGACAAATGTACTGACAAATCAAAAAAGGATAGAAGATCGAGGTAGTGAAAGCAATTCCATGTTTTAAAGAGTTGATCCTTTTATATTAAAATGTTTAATTTACAGAGAAAGCTGTTTTAGGAAATGCATAAGACTATGCAATAATTTTTAATTATAATATTAATGGAGTATTAAAAGCTGTTATACCTTCTGTGATCTTTAACTTTCTGCACTGAATAACCAAATAATTGAAACAGGGTGGCTTCAGACCTTCACAGAAGACAATACAAGCATATGGCGCTTGATTTCAATTTAACTCTATTAGTATTTTAAAGAACCGTGTGAATCTTGAAGTAATGGTGGTGGGAAAGATACTGAAGAACTTCTCATGCTGTGGTAAAGGTGGCGAAAGACCTCATGTAACTGCTAGATTTTTAACAACTGGATTTGTTCTTTATCCCAGGTCTTAACTTTTCAGTTTTTGTTAACATCACACATTTGGAATTAGGGTTTCTGAATTCAGCTGTAACTGTAAAAGTCTTCCGAGCTAAAAGCAGACCTCTTCAGTGACTTTCATATGAGCAGTACGTTATTTCAAGGAAGAAAATACCACTAACTTAAGCTTTTTTTTTTTTTTTTCCCCTTCCCCCCTCTCCCCCCCATCAATATTAAACTCTTGTCTTTGTGACTTTACACTTGGGAGTTGGTTTTTGAATCTGATAGAATTATGGTGTGCACACTGTTCTGCATGGTCTTGGTAGGCTTTGTTTGGGTTGTGTGGAACATCCTGGCGTGGTCTTTATTGTTTAAGATGGTCTCTCTAATGTCAAAACTTGGTTATGTTTTCCCACTGTCTATATAAGCCTGGGAGGAAGGATCCCTTGAGAGGAGGGGATATTGGCACCTCAGGAAACAGAATTTGCAAATGTGATAAAATATTTGTCATAAGGCAGCTGAGAGGACTGGTACTCTCTGGGATGTAAACTTAGGTTTTCTTTAAGTGCTATTAGTGTATGTGTGGCCACACTTGGGTTTAGGCACACCTCCACAGTTTCTTGGCCTTGGGCAACTATCTAAAAAGCCTGAAGACAAAAGCTTTCAACAAAAGTTTTGATAGATGATTGGAGAGAGAGAAAAAAAAACCACAAAAACAACAAACCCCCCCCACCCAATACATAAATGCGGCTGGCACAGAAACACCATACAAATTCCTTCATGCTTCTGACAGGCTATGTAACAGTGTTGTCCTGAAGTATACTTGTAGTGGCTAAACACTACTTGGGTGGTAGCTGAAAGTGAACGTCCTCAGACTCACAACTTGAAGGTGGAAAAGAAGATGAAAACAGCTGTTCCTGTTTCTTTGCAATGAGAGATGCTAATTGAGAAGTAAGTGGTGTACCAAAAATTGCACCCAGGGATCCTGCTTAAGTGGTGGTCTTTGAGACTGTTTGTGCCCTGGTGGGCTTGGCAAGGCAGTCAGCTCTGCAGGGCTGGATGTGGGGCTTTTCTCTAGGTGGGTTGCAAGCATTCTGAAGTCTCCATAGGTCTTTGCTCTTCATTGCTTAAGGTATCCCTTGACAGCACCATCTCAAAGAGGCACCAAGCCTGACTGAAAAGCAGTTGTGCTGAGTTGAGTGCAGCCTAGAAGGCAGATGAGGAAAAGCAATCCCTGATGGCTGAATGCCATTCAAGCTCCTTCCTTCATCACCACTAGAGGGCTGTGGCGGTCGGGGCTGGAGGGCTGGGAGCACTGTACTTGGCATAAAGAAAGCCTCAGTGCTGTTGGGACAGATGGTATGAATCAATGTGCAGGACTCTAAATATTATGAGCTACGTAAAATATCAAGCCCGTTTCCACAGTTATGATCTGATTCCTTATCTGAATTTAGCATTTGCAAGTAATACTAGTTAGCATATGGCAAGGGAGCATGAAGCCACTGTTTTGAATTTTTGCTCTAAAATTGTAGGTTTAAGTGGATTAGCTCCATTGGGGAGAACTGTACTGCAGTAAGCAAACAGCTCTTGCAGGAAACTACTGTAAAGGCTCTCACCCTCAGCAGGGTAGGACAGACAGTAAACCTTATCCCAAGGCCCTATCTTGCTTTCCATGCCTAGTAGCTAATTGAGGTTGCAAATGCAAGCTTTGTAAGGGGGGTGGATTGTGGGTATTAATGAGGAATGATAAAACCAGCTGTTGGAGGCAAGTGGTGTAAGTCATCCTGTGTGCATTTTACTCCTTTGTCTATTTGCTGCAATTCTTAAATTTTGGTTTTGGTAAGATTGGTTGGAAGCCTTGGGCTGCAGATTGTATGAACACCTACTGTCTACCTAAAATGGCATTGCTCCCTAGTATTAAAAACCAAACATTACTTAAATGCTGAACTTGCAGAAGACAGTACAAATGAAATAGTAGCTATTAACATTACTAGTTTACTTTGAAAAGTATTGCTTGAATTTCTACTGACAAGAATACGCTTTTCTGAGGCAGAGGAGAAAGCTGGGAACCTTATATAATTGTTCATCTGGAATAATTGCTAAAGTAGGAAGTGTATATGTTGTGGTGCTACAGAAAGGAAATTTTAGATTCTGAAAGTGTTCCAGATAAATATCTTTAATGCAAGGATGCTTGCTTTTATGTTAATGGCCCTTCTAGTAGGGAATATGAATTGTCAAAGCTTCCTGTGGAGATGCTGATGGGGAAATGGTACTTGCACAGTACATGAAATCACTCAAATGTAGAATTAATTTTGTAAGCCAATTAGCAGAGTGTCTCAGATATACATGGGTATATCTAAAGTTACCTCTTTTAAGTGGCCTGGTTAATTTGTTAAACTGCACATGAGAAAAGATCTGATGTTATCTGGCATTCAGCATTTTACCACCTCTTTTAACCAAACCCAGATTTTGTGGTTTTGCATCCACTTTCATAGAAGATCAATGGTAGTTGCTGAAGATAAGATGCAAGTTTGAAATCAGAAAGGTAAGTAGAGGACTTGTATGTTGCTTCTTAATGTTGATTTCTTTCTTAAAGGGATGAACCTCACTAATGAAATGAAAATGAAAAATAAAACTCTTAAACCAGTTCATCTTCAAGATATGTCTTGACTGTCACAGGAAGGGACCTACAAGATCACCTAGTTCCAAACCTCTTGTCAGTTGGAAGAGATGTAGATCAGGTTGCTCAAAGCCCCATCCAACCTGGCCTCAAATGCTTCTATGGGGGGCAGGCAGGCATGTGCGAAGTCTAACTTCTTGGGAAACAAACAAACAACAACAAACAATAAAAAATTCTGGGCAGCAAACACTGGAATTTCATAGAAATACAGGTAACTGAACAGGAAACTGTCCTCTGTGAAAGTTAATGTTACATCCTAACAGCATAGGTTACATTTTTGGCTTATTGAAGCTTATGGAAGCTTATGCTTCTAAGTTTGTGCTTTTTGCCTTTCAGTTTTGAGGCAATGGAAGTTCAGCAGCAGCAAAAGGTCCCCATAAACAATTACAAAGGGATGGTATCAGAGTGTTGATCATTGTCCTGTGGAACAGTTGGATCATTTAATCAAAGCAAACCAAAAAATGCCCCTAATAAAAATCTTACTAGTTTGAAAGCACAAGGAGCAACTCTTGCTATCTTCAGCAGTTACTTTTTGTGTTGTTATTTTGTTTGGTTTAGGGTTGGTGGTGGTTTGGGTTTGGGTTTTTTACTGGAATTCTGGCAGGTCTGGAATAGTACACAAGGTTAATAGAGGTTTCCTTCAGTTGTGCATTTATTCTGTTTTGTAAGCTGCCTGAATCCAAACAATTAATCCAGTTAATTACCAGCCATGGTAGGGACAAGTTTTTTAAAGTGTACCCTTCTGCATACTGTTATACCCTAGTATCTCTTAATTGGTTTTAGCACAGTGATAACACCTCCTTACTTAGACTATTTTAACACTGTTTCCCTGCCAGTCATTAACTAATCTACACATCCTGAGATAGTAATGTAGTACTGACAGGTCTTGAAACTAGTACAGAAAGATGGTAAGTGAAATGCCCCATTCTTCCCTGAATTTAAGGATTTTTCTATTTTGGATGCTCTTTTTAGAGCTGAAGTGGGTCTTTGTAAAGAAGAGGGTGCTTCCTGTATTTGAAGATAATTTTTCTTCATTTTTTAAAGCCTCTAACTTTGTCTTCAAGGTAACTACTACAGGTTTTCTGAATTCATGCTTAAAAATTAGTAGTTTGGCACTTCTGTGGCTTCTATAACTTCTGACTGCTTAAAGGTTATTTTCTTCAGAATTGGCTGAATTTAACTGCTCCCTGTTCTGTCTCAATGGACTCTTTGGGTCTTAGGGGAGACTGAACTGCAGCAAGTGCCACACCAGCAAGTGAAGGGCTTAGATTTCTTTTTCCCTCTATCCGCGTATGTATTTCTTTTCTTAAGAAGTCTCATCTGTGGTAGCTCTGCAGGTCTTTGACACTAGCACCTTAGACTGCAAAAATACCATAGGATTCATATAGAAGCCCAACTTGCTTTAAATGTTGCAATCTAATCTAAACCTTTTCTTCCCCCTGTACATAACTAAATCCAGAGCAATGATAAAAGCCCCTGCAAATCACAAAGATACTTTTATCACATTGTGATACATTTGAAATTCTTCTACTGCATATTTCAAAGGTAATACTCTCTTAGTAGCTATTGCTTGCTGAAGCCTGCTTTAAATTCATGACATAGTATTACTCCTGAAATGCAGTCTATTCACTCAGTGACTCAGCAAAGAAATTTATCATGGGCAAAGAAAAAGCAACTTGTTTATGTTATAGCTTAGAAGTAGGGTATCTTCCTGTCTGCACCTGCAGCTGTGGCTAGTGTCTGCAAAGGAGACTTGAGGCAGACCGTGTATGGTTTGACCTGTGGAATGCCACAGACCAGAAAAGATTGAGTTGTATGCTGGGAGGGTCTGAATTAGGTCAGTCAGATGAGGTTAGGAAAATAGTGGCAGTTGCTGTTTTGTGAGTGTTTCCATTTCAAAAAAAGGTCAGAAACCTTGAACAGAGATGTGTATCCCTGCAATTCAGAGAAAAGCATTTGTTCTTGAAGATGGGCAGCTCCTAACTTATTTGCCTTACCTCTTCAAAGTTCTTTAGAGATTCTTTAAGCAGTTCCCTTGACTGTCATGGCTTTCTGAATCCTCTTCATAGTGCATAGCTTTTCTTGGTCACAGTGAACAATTATGCCTCTGAATGTCTTTAAGAGATCAGAGATACTCTTTGTATCTTTAATTATCAGAGTCTAATTTTCTTCAGGGTCCTCTTGGTTGCTAGCAGGCACTTCTCAAAAGTAGTCTTTCATTTGTTTGGTTTTGTTTTGTTTTTTTTTCTCCAGTAGAATGGACAATTGGGTTTGCATCTGATCTCAAGATTAGAAGCAGGGCTGTTACTCAAACCCACAAGAATTGTTCTTATGTTCAGTGCTAGTTAGACATTTTTCTGTCTGTGGTAGAATTAGATGTAACTCTGCAACTGTTAAAGACCCATGGGGTTATGATGCCTGCAATAAAAAGGTGTTTATTTTTTACTCTTATAGAATTGAAAAAGTTTGCAATCCTCTCTTGTGCCATTTTTCTGATTGCCCTGCAGTCTTTGGAACAGCTACAAGATTATGGATTTCCTTCACAACTGGCCAGGAAACAGTTCTGTTTAGTGAAAATTCTGGCAAATCTTCCATTAACTGAAGCTTGTCATTTGCCTTTGATTCCAAGTATCTTCTTAAGATCAAGCTCATACTGCACTGAAATACTTTCTGATTCTTGGCTGGGGTAGGATAAGAGTTCTAAAAGCTTATTTTGACAAATTCTGTACTTACCCCCCCCTCCCCTCCCCCCCGCCTCCCCCAGCATATTTCTGTATTCTTCTGGTTTATCTGGTAGGGCAACTTCAGTTTGAAGTCAATCAGCAATGTTTTAGCTTCAAGTATTAGGCGAGAGTGCAGCTTTGCTGCTGCAACTAGCAGAACGTACTGACTAGAACATAGCTAATTTTGTTCTTTTAGAGATGCACATCACACATTCCACACTTTTTTTTTTTTTCCCCCCTTCTTAAATATACAGCAAGGAAGTTACAAGTAGCATACACACAGATACAAGCTGTAATTACTTCTCGTGTTCCAAAGGCCTGTTTTCTAGCGCAAAGATTAGCGCTTAGTGGGTGCATAGAAAATAAAACCCTCCCCAAAGTTTTGCCTTTACATATTTTCCACTGGAAAAAAAAAGGTACAGCTGCTGAATGAATTTCGCTCCAGCAATTGAATGGGCACACCAAGACTACTAGAAAGTTACAGTTCCTGGTTGAGAGAGTGCAGGGGAAGCAATGTGGGTACTTCTGTGGCTGAATATAGTGTGGTTTAAGAAGCCTAAAAGGAAACTTTCATCTCCTGCTGAAAACCAGAATAAAATAAAGAGAATTCTAGAACCTTTGAGAAAAACTTTCAGTAGAGAAATTAGGATAAAATCCTGTCCCAATTTAAATAAAATTCTGTTGAGTAGGGTTCTACCCAGCATACAGATTTCCAGCTTCCTTTGACTGAAGCCTAAAAAAAGATTAAGGCTCCATGGCAACTGCTATCTTAACTCCTGACAGCCATAATACAAATTACATCTTGGAAAAACCTAATACTGAAAGTTTTATTTAGGTCACCAGTCAGGCTAGGAAATATGGTGGGCTTGTAGATAACCCCCTAAATTTCATTTTGTGCCCTGCATGGCCTCAGCGAGGCAACCATTTTTGTGGGAGGCAAACTGGATGCTATATGATAACATGCAGTAGACATTAAAAAAACTGACAAGTTTTAGCTGCTTAAATTTCTTTTATACTTTCAGCAAACAGGCAGCAATTTACTCGCAACTGTAACCCTCCGGTGAAGAATACAGTGAGGCTCACCCGGGAGATGGCAGCCCAGGCGGGCCCCATGTGAGGTCACCACAGATGCTGTGTTTGCTGGCAGTGGAGAAACAATATTGGTTTATTTATTTAAAACGGAGAGGGGAGGGAGATGGGCATATGTTGCGCAATTCATTTGCCCACAGGAGTCTGGGCATTCACAGTTGTGCCACAGAAGCTCCGTGTCCCTTTTGGGTCTGTATGGAGATAGTGCTTTCTTGCTCTTTGAAGTTAAGCAGTAGATTATTGTTTTGAGTGGTGGAAATGAATATTAAATGGACATAAAAAGTCTAAAGTAGAATAGAATACATAGAATAAACCAGGTTGGAAGAGATCTTCAAGATCATCGCGTCCAACCCATCAACCAATCCAACACCACCTAAACAACTAACCCACGGCACCAAGCACCACATCAAGTCTTCTCCTGAACACCTCCAGTGATGGCGACTCAACCACCTCCCCAGGCAGCCCATTCCAATGGGCAATCACTCTTTCTGTATAGAACTTTTTCCTAACATCCAGCCTGAACCTCCCCTGGCACAGCCTGAGACTGTGAACCTGTGGTAAAAAACAACCACCACCACCCTGGCCAAATTTCTGTCATTTGCATTAAGATTATCTGGTACTGTTAATTGTGGGTTTTTGCTACTTTTGACCCTGTCATCTCTGGACTATTTGCTTTTAGGCCTTGAAGAATGCCTTTAATAGCTGTCTGAGGAACACTGAAATAGCCTGGTGCTTGAGACAGGGGCGAGATTGGTAACAGGGATCGTTGATCCTGCTGCTCACTGCAGGGCCAAAAAGGGGTCTGCATGCTCCCTAAGGTGTTAGCTGCTGCTGGGCAGTCACAGAATTATTCAAGGTTTCTGCTGACCTCATCAGATAGCAAAGTTGAAGTCTCCAGCATTCTATTTAAAAGGACAAAGTATCCCTTATTTCTCAAATGAAAATAAACCCAAGATAGTACTAAAACCATACTAGGGTTGCAGCCCACTATATACCTCCATTATTGTGTGCTTGGAAATGTTGCCTTGTAAATGTTTAACCCTAATATGCCTTCTATTGCTCATTAAGGATGAGAAATAGAGTTCTGGAGGCATGACCAATATAATAATTAGTTTTACAGAACTGCAAGTAGGGCTGCTTTTGCCCTTTCCTCTGGCAGCTGGAGTTGCGTGATCACAGTACAATGTATGCCTTCCTAACCAGGAATAATGGTATGGTGGTGTTCAAATGGATCCCAAACGTCTCTCTTGTGAACAGACAGCAAAATCAAACATACAGTTAGTAAATTCTATGAGAAAAAAAAAACAGGTTTATTTTTTTCCCTCCCAAGAGTGTAATAACAAATAATTGTGGTGTTGAAGACAGAGAGTTGTATAAGTTAACCACTAATCTCATCATTAAATGGGTTTTGGGAGGGGTTTAAAGGAAGCTTTTTAACAGGTAAATGACTTGGATTTCTGAGCACTGGGTCATAGGAATTTCTGCGTTGGTGAAGAACTCTTCAATGCATAAAGCTTAGAAATTAATGATAGCTGAAATCATACAAAACCAGACAATTGAGCATTTTCTAAATTAAAATACATACTTTGGCTATGATTTTCAATGCAGTAATCTCTAATCTTATGTTAATATACACTGGAGAGGCAAATTCATCTATGTTATGATTACACTTTATTTAGCTGCAGAAGGTAATAATTTTTATTTCATCCTCTACACTATTAAAATATCTGTAGTAAACTGAAGGTACTTTTGGATGATTTTACACAAAGAACACTGCAATAAACTTTGTGGGGAGGTTTAGGCTGGAGGTTAGGAGGAAGTCTTACACAGAGAGAGTGGTTGCCCATTGGAATGGGCTGCCCGAGGAGGTGGTGGAGTCACCATCACTGGAGGTGTTCAGGAGGAGACTGATAGGGTGCTTGGTGCCATGGTTTAGTTGATTAGGTTGGATGATAGGTTGGACATGATGATCTTGAAGGTCTCTTCCAACCTCGTCTGATCTATTCTATTCTAAAATACATAGAATACATAGAATAAACCAGGTTGGAAGAGACCTTCAAGATCACCGCGTCCAACCCATCAACCAATCCAACACCACCCAAACAACTAACCCACGGCACCAAGCACCCCATCAAGTCTCCTCCTGAAAACCTCCAGTGATGGCGACTCCACCACCTCCCCAGGCAGCCCATTCCAATGGGCAATCACTCTTTCTGTATAGAACTTTTTCCTAACATCTAGCCTGAACCTCCCCTGGCACAGCCTGAGACTGTGTCCTCTTGTTCTGGTAAAAGTAACAATAAATGGTGATTATCATACTAAAGTCCACTTCAGAAGACTTCTCTCCCTGTTCCCAAAGAGCTCCCAGATCAGGTAAGTTAGAGTATGTGTTCATTCTTTGCCCTGTGCAGCAGCTGGCCCTGCTGTGGGGAATGCACTTAGTTATTAACTGATGGAGCTTTATAAGCCACAAGGCTTGCCTTCCTGTAAACATGCTGTGCATTTCTGAAAGCTGCTTGAGGATCAAATACTATTGCTTCCTTGAAAAGTGGCATTTTAATATTGAAACTTTTCTTTAGAGGAATCCTGAATGTTCTGTCACGTGCTTGTGGCTGTTCCTTAGGAGACAGGATTGGTTTGGGGGAAAGCAGGTCGGACTTAAGTTTCATACCTAATAAACTTCTTTTCTTGCTAACATCTCTCTCTTGTTTTCAATGACTTGTTGTCTGTACTTGCTGGCATGAAGTACAACAGTAGAGAAGAAAGCACCCAGAAGATTTCAGAGGCTTGACTTTGTGCAGTGCACTAGTAGAGTAAGCAAACTGCAGATTCAGTAACGGTCACGCTGTTAAAATCTGGGAGAATTACAATAAACTGAGAAGAAAGTCTAAACTTTTCTTAATAATTTCAATCATGCAAGTCCGTCACAAGAGGAATGTCCTGACTGGAACCAGAAACATTTCTCCATCTTATTCTGCCTCTGGATAAAGGATTTAAAAACAAAAAAAAAGACAAACCTCCAACCAAACAACCTGTGGTGGTTTGAAAGGAAAGGCTCTGCTTTCCCTCCCCCACTGAGAAAGAGACCACGGCTAAACCCAGTCGGAGAAATGAGAGTATATTTTACAAGGAAACAGATTCTATGTAACACAACAAATACAGGGATTTTACAATATATACAGGAATATACAGCAAATGAACTCAACCAGAAACCAGACCCCCCACAGAGGGGGCTTCCCCCGTGCCCCCTTCACCCCCCTACCTCCCTTCTCCCCCAAAAGAGGTAGAAGAAGAGACGCAAAGGGAGTTAGCACAGCAGACAGAGGCCTATGCACAGGGAGTTAGTTCTTATCTTAGTTGGCCAGAATCCCAGAAGCAGATCCAGCCGAGAGGGACAGCGAAGGAAGGAAGACTGAGAGAAAGTTCCAGCTGCGCTGGGACTAACCTCACCTCCCACAATTCCACCAATGAAATTCGTTTAGAATACCAAAATATTTTATAAACATTTAGCCAGTGTGCCCCTTTCTTAAAGGCACAGTGTCAAACGGTCACACAAGCCTCAAAGCAACAAAACCCAGCAAACCAAACCACCCCCACAGCACTGAAAATCCTGCCATTTTGGAGTACAGCCTCTGGGCAGAAGTTAATTCAAAAAACTCAGCAGAAAAGTTATTACCTTAAGATCGTGTCATTCTGCTTGCCAAAACAACAGAGCTTTGATGAGGCTCCTCCTTGAGCCTTATGGCCAAAGTAACTCTGCATATAAAGATACGTAAAGTGTTCCCGGATCATAGTCTCAGTTGTTCTTCTCCCTAAATTAAGCACAGCTTCTAAATGGAATTGTCTGATGAATAAAAAATATATATATATATTTTCACTCAGTTCTTTATAGCTGAAGCAAAGTGACACCTTTTATTTTCCCACTGATATGAAACAGTATTATTTTCTGCCTGCTTCTCTAAAGGTGGTGGGTAAACATGCTCTTCAGCAGGCACTTTATCTCCTATTCGACAGCCTGAACAACTGATAAGACCAAGATACAACTGTAAATCACATCCCTGGCGAGATAGGGAGTCTGCACAAAGCAGGTTTTGTCTTTGGTCAAAAGCTGGCTCTATTTAAAAAAAAAAAAAAAAAAAGTATTAAAAATCCATTAGCAAATAGTAACCTTGAAACTGGTTATTTTTGTCTTGCACAGAAAAAGTGCGCAGAGAAGCTCCTGAACTGCAGTCAGTCTTGCAAATGCTAATGAGAGAGAATAGAGTTAATCAGGTTGGAAGAGACCTTCGAGATCATCAAGTCCAACCTATCACCCAGCACTATCTAATCAATTAAACCATGGCACTGAGCACCCCATCCAGTCTCTTCCTAAACACCTCCTGGGATGGTGACTCCACCACCTCCCTGGGCAGCCCATTCCAATGGCCAATCACTCTTTCCTAACATCCAGCCTAAACCTCCCCTGGTGCAGCTTGTGACTGTGTTCTGGTGCTGGTTGCCTGGGAGAAGAGACCAACCCCCACCTGGCTACAACCACCCCGATGGCACTAAAATCATTCCACTAAGGTATTGCTTTTGTTTTCAGCAAAATGTGTAAGTTTTTGCTGAAGGTGGCTGTGTTGTGTCACTGTAATTAGATTACTTTTATTATTCCAAAGTGGAATGATCATCACCTGCTTCAGCTGGGTAGAGAGGGAGCCATTCAACACAGCCAAACACAATACTTAAAGCCTGAGTCCCAGATAAAGATAGGATTCAACATTACACACAACAAAGCCTTATTTCAAACAAACTATGCATGTCTTTAGTAATGACTGCCTCTTGATTATTTTCATTTCAGAATATCAGAACATGTAAGCACAAAATAATGCATTTGTCATACTAAACTGTCATGTATCTGGAATTTGCCTCCTTTCTTCAGGTGAACAAACCTGGCAAGACCCAACTGTTACACTGTACATTGTACATAGTGGAAGGATGCAAGTGAGCGGAATAAAAACGGTGTAAGGAGTAATTTTGTTTGAAAAGAAAGTGGTTTTTACAAACATTCTAAATCCATGACTTACCAGCAGAAGCACAAACTGTTAACTTATTCTTTGCATTTCATGAAGTTTTTATCAGCATTAGCCAACTTCCTCAATCTTCCGTTCTGAGCAAGTGATTCAGAACAGGAACCTGATGGTCGTCGAGTGTATGATTCATGTAATAACAGAACAACATCATATTCAGGAGTTTACCCATTTTCCATCAATGCCTCCAAACTCAGTTCTACTGGCAGGATGTGTAAGTGTCAAACAGTATGTAGCTGGTTCTTTTTTCAATAGTTTTGGGGTTTTTTTAACCTAAAATTTAGAAAAATAGTAATTTAAGTGTCTGTATAAATACCCCTGCTATGAATTTTATATTAGTCTTAAGGAATAGCACTTTAATAACTTAATCATTAAAGCACAATAATCTATGACAATAAAAGACCTTTAGACTTTGAAGAGGGTAATGCTTATGTGTCATTAGTTTGTGCCATTGCAAAAAACTCCAAATGTTGTGAGACAAAGAGATAGAATTGCTGTTTTTAAGACATTCTAAATATATGCCATTTTGAAACCATACTTAAGGGAGATCAAATAAGCAAGAAGATAGAGAAAAGGTGTAGAAGACAATGAATTCTAATGAAAAATCAAACAGAGCCTAGGAACAAGAGGACTGAGGTCAACAGTCCTCAGTAATGTGAAAGTTTGCTTCCAAGTAGAAAGGGACGTCTCAGCAAAAAGGACAGTAATTAATGTCTTTTGGATGGAGCACTGGAAGTTGAAGAAGACACAAAGGAGTAAAACAAACTGTCCAAGCACAATGACAGTGAAGCACTGGGACATACTACTTTGGAAAGTAAAGATTTCCAGTGATGAAGATGCTACAAGACAGGCTAGACAGTCGCGTCAGCATTGGTTTAACTGATCCTGCTCTTGGGCAGAGGAAATGGATTGGGCCAGCAGTTCTTGAGGTGTGAGAAGGTACCAACGTATCTTTAGGGGCTGAGATGAATCTCCAGGGCAATTTAATCTGGAGTTTCTCCTCCTTCCTGCTTTTCCTCCTGAAAGTTCTCCCTGAAAATCACTTAAAGAATGTAGTATTTACTTCCATCCATCAGGACAGAAGGAGACCAGACCCATCAGATCCACCCTACCTAGAGGAACATTTTGAGCATCACCAGTGACCAGCTGAGTGGATGCTTGTTGCATGTTCCTTGCATTCCCCTGGCAAAAGCGAGATAAACTGTTCAAAGTTATGCTACCACAGCAGCACAAAGTCTGTGGGGGAGGCTGACCTTTCTCTTCACAAAGGAAACCAGATCAACACCTCAGGAGCATTTAAAAGCAATCTTGTGAAAAAAAGGGTAACATTCTTACTGCAATTCATAATTTGATCTTTAGAAAGAAAAATGATAGAATGACCATCCAAAAAAATCCATCATCAGTGTAAATTAAGAAATCAGAACTTGGACTTAATTATGATTGTGACCCCAGAATACTTACCTGTCCAAGACCTTCCTGACACCAGGTCATATTGGAAACTGAGGTAAAAATAATATGCAAATAAGGGACATAATTTTTAAAAAATTAAAAAAGGAAAAAAAAAAAGGAAAGAAAAATAAAAAGAAGTAATTCAAAGCAGGACAAGTAGCTTCCTAGCATATTAAGAGTTACATGACATATCCACCAGGAAGCAGAACAATGTTTCGGGATTTGAGAGAAACTATATAAACATGGTACATTTAGATGTTGTTTCTCAGCTTTTCATCTCCATTAAGCAAGCTCCATGTCATCAGCAAGTTTGCAGATGACACCAAGTTGGGAACGGATGTTAGTCAGTTAGAGGGCAGGAGAGCTCTGCAGAGGGACCTCGACCGACTGGACAGATGGGCAGAGTCCAATGGGATGGCATTTAATAAGTCCAAGTGCCAGGGGCTGCACTTTGGCCACGGCAACCCCATGCAGAGCTACAGGCTGGGGTCAGAGTGGCTGGAGAGCTCCCAAACAGAGAGGGACCTGGGGGTACTGATTGACAGCCGCCTAAACATGAGCCAGCAGTGTGCCCAGGTGGCCAAGAGGGCCCTGGCCTGTATTAGGAATAGTGTGGCCAGCAGGAGCAGGGAGGTCATTGTGCCCCTGTACTCTGCATTGGTTAGGCCACACCTTGAGTACTGTGTCCAGTTCTGGGCCCCTCAGTTTAGGAAGGACATCGAGACACTTGAACGTGTCCAGAGAAGGGCAACAAGGCTGGGGAGAGGCCTTGAGCACAGCCCTGTGAGGAGAGGCTGAGGGAGCTGGGGTTGTTTAGCCTGGAGAAGAGAAGGATCAGGGGTGACCTCATTGCCCTCTACAACTACCTGAAAGGTGGTTGTAGACAGGAAGGGGTTGGTCTCTTCTCCCAGGCAACCAGCACCAGAACAAGGGGACACAGTCTCAAGCTGTGCCAGGGGAGGTTTAGACTTGAGGTGAGGAGAAAGTTCTTCACTGAGCGAGTCATTCGTCATTGGGATGTGCTGCCCAGGGAGGTGGTGGAGTCACCGTCCCTGGAGGTGTTCAAGGGGAGATTGGACGTGGCACTTGGTGCCATGGTCTAGTTGTGAGGTCTGTTGGGACAGGTTGGACTTGATGATCCTTGGGGTCTCTTCCAACCTTGGTTATACTGTGATACTGTGATACTGTGATATTTTTCACTAGTAAATTCCATTTTTGCTATTTCTTGCTTTACCACCTTCTCCAGTCCCCTTTCCTGTCTTAATTTCCTTGTCTTTCCCATGGGGTCCAAAGTTCTGAAAAAATATTAAACATTTCCATTTTTCACCTGACACAACCTTTTGCTTACATTCACCAAAGCAAAATTCCTTGTAAGGAAGGATGCACAATTTACCTCATAGGCAATCACTGCTCCAAAATCTGCTGCCTTGTCATGTTCTGTGTAGTGGTGATAGGCTACACCTTAAAGGACTATTGTGAATAGCAATGGTACATTCAAGATGAATTCCTTCTGTTTACTCAGGAGTCAAAATAGGCTGTTTGCAACTCCAGACTTTAAGAGGTAAGGTAAGGAAAGGAAAACTGTGAGTATGCTTACTTTCCATTCATGCAGGACTGCCATTCCAATGGACAAAACTTATGGGTTACAAGTAGAAAAAAGACTGGAAACCACTGTTTTAGACAGATGTCTTGACAGATAGTAATGCTACTTAAATAGTATTTGAGTGAGAATAGTCACAATTCCTACTTCCCAGTCAGTCAGGGTCACCAGTTCTTGCAGTTGAAGGAATACAGTAATTGTGCATTGGTCTGGCAGTCTTTATCTATTTGATCTCCCTGTTCCAAGATCAGAATACTACGGCTTGAAGGAAGGTTACAGTGACCTCATTTATTTATTCCAGGAACTCATATTTCAGTACAAATCTATGGCCTGGACATCCAATGTTTCAATTGTCACCTGTCACTCCCTTGCTCATTCTCCTTTTGGGTGGAGTCTCCTGGCACAGGTCCCTGCTGGCATTTGACATTAGATGGCCTGCCAGGATAGGTTGCTCAGGAGTTTTCTTTGTATTCCAGCTCAGCCAACCTTTCACAAACCCAGTCTCTAAATTCCCAATGACAAAAAGGTCCCTGGCACAACATCAGGATTCTTTGATATCACATGAACCATGTTCTGGGAACAGCACCAAAAGATCTTATCCAAACATTTCTCACAGACTTCAGAAACGCTAGGGAAAACCAACTCAGTCCAACAGGCACAGGGGAGAGTTCCATCTTTCTGCTCCAGCGAGGTCTTTGTTACTGCTAAAGGGTTTTATCCCCAGAAAATGACTTTTGCCTTCCTCCATTTCTGGAAAAAGTAAGCTCAGTCATAGTTCAGGTCTCACAGTATCTTTGAAACTAAGAAGTACAGCTGACCTTAGCCAGATAATGTGACTGTTCCAATACAAAATATTCTGTAAATAATTGCTTTATGGCATATTAAGGCACAGACCCCCAAAGAAAACTTACTGGATCTTAACTTTATTTAGAGACAATTCCATGAGTATCTGATGGATTTCAAGAGAATGTCCTTTATGCTAATGACTATTGTGACTCAATAAAATAATTGTCGTAGTTTGGGCTGGGTGCCCTCTGCTACAGGGGTGTTTCCTGTGTCCAGAAGTCCATCCCAGTGGGTGGACTCAGGAAATTAGGTATTTCTACCATAATCCCTTGCACCACTATAAATTTTGCGGTGGGGTCTGGCACTTCCTCTTTCCTTCCCTCTCCGAGACTTGGTAACTGGGGGAGAGATCTCCCGGCCATGGGCCTGATTGGGCCCAAGGCCACAGGGGGATGGGCATTCTCAGGCCTGGCCAGCTGAGACTAGCCCAGCAGAGGGAGGGGGAAGAAGGAGCCCTGGGGGTTTTGCATGCACCCTCAGGTGGGGTTTGGAGTCTTTCTGGGTTTACTTTGGTTCCTTTCTTGTCACCATGTTTCCTTTTGTGCACACTCACTGTTCTCTAGTTAAACTCTCCACTACTTTTGCAATCAGTTTGTCTGAGTCGTTATTTCTGCCTGTGGTGGGGAGGGGGTCTGCCCCAACCCATTACAATAATAAATAAATAAAAAAGATGCTTGACTGAACAGCTATGCTATTTAAAAGTATTTTGCAGTTGGTTGTAGGGAACAAATCATATGTTCACGCTCTGCGCGTAAAACTTTGCTGAGTATCACAGTATCACAGTATAACCAAGGTTGGAAGAGACCCCAAGGATCATCAAGTCCAACCTGTCCCAACAGACCTCACAACTAGACCATGGCACCAAGTGCCACGTCCAATCTCCCCTTGAACACCTCCAGGGACGGTGACTCCACCACCTCCCTGGGCAGCACATCCCAATGACGAACGAATCGCTCAGTGAAGAACTTTCTCCTCACCTCGAGTCTAAACCTCCCCTGGCACAGCTTGAGACTGTGTCCCCTTGTTCTGGTGCTGGTTGCTAGAGAGAAGAGACCAACCCCTTCCTGGCTACAACCACCCTTCAGGTAGTTGAAAAGAGCAATGAGGTCTCCCCTGAGCCTCCTCCAGGCTAAACAACCCCAGCTCCCTCAGCCTCTCCTCATAGGGCTTGTGCTCAAGGCTTCTCCCCAGCCACATTGCCCTTCTCTGGACACGTTCAAGTGTCTCGATGTCCTTCTTAAACTGAGGGGACCAGAACTGGACACAGTACTCAAGGTGTGGCCTAACCAATGCAGAGTACAGGGGCACAATGACCTCCCTGCTCCTGCTGGCCACACTATTCCTAATACAGGCCAGGGCCCCCTTGGCCACCTGGGCACACTGCTGGCTCAATGAAGTCAGTGCCAGAAACGAACTCTTACCTATTCTGCGAGAGGCCAGGTATTAGCCCTCCCTCAAGAATTCTGTACTCTTTGGCAAGGAGCTGTTTCTTCACATACTTCTTTTTCAAAAGGTCTTTAAAAGTTAGTCTAGTAAACATATAAGAAAACCCCAACCTCGCCTGCTTTGTGTAACTGTCTAAGTAAGTATCTTGTTTTATTAGGTTTTACAGAAGGTAAAACAGAATCCATAAGCATGCACCCCACTCCTTCCAGCTTACTTTCTGAATAACTTTGTGTTTAGTACCTGCCAAAATGAGCTTTGGGAGAATCTGGAAGAGAGGCCAGTCCCTTGCAAGTAATGCCAAAGAGTTTGGTATCCCTCACCAGCATAATTTTGGTGCTTTCTGCAAGCCCCTTTTCAATTCTAGCACAGACATCTGATTTTACGGTGTTCCATGCTGTAAGCACTCTGCCGCTGAGATTCCTTCGTGCAACATATCTCTGAGACAAAACAAAAAAAAAACAATCAACCAAATAGTCACCAAAATATGACTAGTAATTATTCTATCTGCAGAGTTGTCCCTGTTGTGTTATACAGCTTGAAATTGCTTGGATTATGAATCTTCTGAACACTGCCTTGACAGTGATCTCCAGTTCCCCATCACAGATTTGCACGTGTCCAATTGCACAAAGCTAAAATCCTGGCCACACCAAAATCAATGGGAATCAGGAGGTCACTTAGGGAGTTCAGAGCTTTCATAATAAAAAACAAAACAAAAAACCCCAACATCTATCAATATGTTGCAAAGTCCTTTGGCTGTTTATGTTCAAGCTGTTTTCAGTTGGAGATTCTAGCAGTGCTCTACATCGTGCTCATTTACACCAGTTCTGAATTCAGCCCTCTGCAATGTGTAAACTACTTCAGAAACAGGCAAGACAATTCAGCCACAACACAGGGAATCCCCTTTTAGCAGTTACATTAATGCTTTCAAATGCAAGATTGTGCATGTCATGTTGTCTTTGTCTGCTACCTGCCCTAAGGTTTGAAATTCCATTTGTTTTATTCCCTTGTTTGTGGTAATGGTCAAAAACTGGTTATTGATCTTTGAAGCCAAGTTCCATTGGAAGGTAGTTCTCTCCACCATAAAAGGCTAAACAAAGAAGTTCAGTACAATATTACATTAAAAATCAATATTACATTAAAAAGAACACCAAACTAACGGAACCCCCAACCAAACCAAAAAACAACACCGCAGAAAAACTAACCCCAAAACATAATTAACACATATGCCTGTAGTTCTGCTAGGATTATCTCGTGAGGTTGCTTGGACATTCCACCTGAATTTTGCTGTCCAACTTTTTGGTGAGTACAAGGCCAAGTGCACAAACATCTGCACTGGTAATCATCTAACTTTATAGGTGAAATACAGAGGGCTGATCACTGTATAAAGTGATCTATAGCTTACAGAGAGTTTAGAAAGTAGCACAATTTTCTCTCTGCAACAGTCTTACCACAGTAACTGTTCAGAAGGAATATTACCAGGTATCATTTGTCTGAGCTAAGCTGCACAAAATTTAAGCACTTAGCCATTTTTTTTTTAGAATAAGCCACGGTTTGACTTTAATGACATTTGAATCTTGTATTATTTACAAGAAGACAGACGGTAGACTGAACATGAGCCTGCAGTGTGCCCAGGCAGCCAAGAGGGCCAATGGCATCCTGGCCTGCATCAGGAACAGTGTGGCCAGCAGGAGCAGGGAGGTCATTCTGCCCCTGTACACTGCACTGGTTAGGCCGCACCTCGAGTACTGTGTCCAGTTCTGGGCCCCTCAGTTTAGGAAGGATGTTGACTTGCTGGAACGAGTCCAGAGAAGGGCAACAAAGTTGGTGAGGGGTTTGGAACATAAGCCCTACGAGGAGAGGCTGAGGGAGCTGGGGTTGCTTAGCCTGGAGAAGAGGAGACTCAGGGGTGACCTTATTACTCTCTACAACTACCTGAAGGGAGGTTGTAGACAGACGGATGTTGGTCTCTTCTCCCAGGCAAGCAGTACCAGAACAAGAGGACACAGTCTCAGGCTGCGCCAGGGGAGATTCAGGCTGGATGTTAGAAAAAAGTTCTATACAGAAAGAGTGATTGCCCATTGGAATGGGCTGCCTGGGGAGGTGGTGGAGTCGCCATCACTGGAGGTTTTTAGGAGAAGACTTGACGGGGTGCTTGGTGCTGTGGGTTAGTTGCTTGGGCGGTGTTGGATTGGTTGATGGGTTGGACGCGATGATCTTGAAGGTCTCTTCCAACCTGGTTTATTCTATGTATTCTATGTATTCTATGTATCTTTGATAATAGCACTCAGTTTACTGATAAAGTATTGCAATAGCAACAAAAGCTTGAATTGGGCACTGAAAAATGTATCTTTGATTTCCAGATCGTGGCGATTTTCATGACTAGAGAGTGTATTTCAGTGATAAGGAGCAATCACAACCTTTGGAACTTCATTGGAATTCTCTTAGAATTCCAAAACATTAGCATGACATTTGAGTCAGATCTGTTGTGTTTGCACAAGAAAGAATACACTTGTTGACAGCTTAACCCTGTCTCCCTTGTCACCTGTCTGATTTCAGAGCACTCAGGTCACTTGGTACTCTTTTCTTCAATCACAAGACGTTGCAGTCTTGTTACAGACATTCATGTGAAATTGTAGGGAATTCAATGAAGTACCATGGTAAAGCAGAAGAGGTAACAGAAATAGAATATGGGATGACAACATCGAAAGTTTGAGACTTCCCTTTGCTCACCGATTCTTTCGGAAAGGAATCGATCCAAATGAACAATTCTCTTTTATTTAAGTAATGGTGACAGAAATTAAGCCAACTTGCCTTCAAGATGAAATGGAGGTCACTTGGCCACATGCCTGTGGTTTTCAGATTCCAGGGTATTATCTCAGTGATATTAGTGTCTGGAGTATGGCTGAACGCCACGAGATGATAGCCCAGATGCTATTTATTCGCACCTTAGCGAAGCAGGTGCAAATAAAGTCATTGCAGCAACTCTGAAGAGTGTGAGAGTAGGCAAATGTGCTAAGGCTGAGAAGTTCTGCTTACATAATATCCTGCTACCCTGTAAGGAACAGCAAAACTGTTCACAGCAAGAGGCAGCTTTCTACTACACCAGTACTGGCACTTTTAAAAGAGGAATTTGTTTTTCCATCTATAACACTCTGAAAAGAAAATGTGCTGTCTCAACAATGTTTTAGGGTCAAATTTACTTCAATGCAAAGCAAGGGAAGCCCTCCTGACCCTTCTGAAAGTATCACAGTATCACAGTATAACCAAGGTTGGAAGAGACCCCAAGGATCATCAAGTCCAACCTGTCCCAACAGACCTCACAACTAGACCATGGCACCAAGTGCCACGTCCAATCTCCCCTTGAACACCTCCAGGGATGGTGACTCCACCACCTCCCTGGGCAGCACATCCCAATGACGAACGACTCGCTCAGTGAAGAACTTTCTCCTCACCTCGAGTCTAAACCTCCCCTGGCACAGCTTGAGACTGTGTCCCCTTGTTCTGGTGCTGGTTGCCTGGGAGAAGAGACCAACCCCTTCCTGTCTACAACCACCTTTCAGGTAGTTGTAGAGGGCAATGAGGTCACCCCTGATCCTCTTCTTCTCCAGGCTAAGCAACCCCAGCTCCCTCAGCCTCTCCTCACAGGGCTTGTGCTCAAGGCCTCTCCCCAGCCTTGTTGCCCTTCTCTGGACACCTTCAAGTGTCTCGATGTCCTTCTTAAACTGAGGGGTCCAGAACTGGACACAGTACTCAAGGTGTGGCCTAACCAGTGCAGAGTACAGGGGCACAATGACTTCCCTGCTCCTGCTGGCCACACTATTCCTAATACAGGCCAGGATGCCATTGGCCCTCTTGGCCACCTGGGCACACTGCTGGCTCATGTTTAGGCAGCTGTCAATCAGCACCCCCAGGTCCCTCTCTGTAATAGACTAATACAGAATTTGCTCTGGGAGCAGATACCAGGCCTAATAGGATACAGGTACCAGAATCTAGAAGTCTTGATGAATGTAAATGAAAGTATGAGAGAGCTGAAACGTCCTGCCTCCAGACTGAACACAGATAGGTGAAAAGACTCAGATTTTTAGGCAGAATTAGGCACCTGAAGTTGCTGGGAGGCTTCCAGTGTGATTTTCAAAAACTCCAGAAGTATTTATAAAGTGCTTTTGAAGAGCTCACGAGCCACCCAAATATTTTAAATTATCAGGTGTAACTTCCTTTCCTGGAGAAGCAAGAACACAGTTTCTAAACATTCATTACCTGAAGATCACAAGGATGCACACATTTGTTACAGCTTCTCCCTGAACAGCAGCCATATCAGCTTAACAACCACATGTCCTTTGCTAGCACTGACCACCATGGCTTCTTTCCTATTGCTGTAAAAAGAAGAGTCAATTAAAGCAGAAAAACATATTTGTAGCCTTAGTCTGTCACACTGCTAGATAAACTCTGAAGCCTCAGCACTTGTGCAAGGAGAACTCTTCCCATATGTGTATGCTCAGGCCAGTGGAAGAGCTGTATAACACTGGGCCTATACTGTCAGAATCAGCTAGATGAGCAGGGTACAGAATCATAGAATCATAGAATCAATAAGGTTGGAAGAGACCTCAAAGATCATCAAGTCCAACCTGTCACCCAACACCTCATGACTACTAAACCATGGCACCAAGTGCCACATCCAACCTCCTTTTGAACACCTCCAGGGATGGTGACTCCACCACCTCCCTGGGCAGCACATTCCAGTGCCTAACAACTCTCTCTCTTTGTCTTCACCTTGAGCCTAAATAAATAATAATAAATATAAAACCCCAGATGCTCTGCTGCATAATAAATAATAAATAAATAAATAAATAAATAATAACAAATATAAAACCCCAGATGCTCTGCTGCAGCTGAATTTGGACTTTTTATACAAACAATGGCTAATTTGGACTTTTCATACAAACTATGACAGCCTTGGGAGAGGGAAGACTGGAAGGGCAATCTTGCTGCTCTGGCAGTGGCAGTTCAGAAATAAAAAGCTGTCAGATTGCCACACACACTAATGTTAATTAACTACACATTTTAATGCTATAAAACACTGTCTTGTACAGTAGTTGGGATTTTTTTAATGTGGTTCCATTTTGCCTCTTTTGAAATGTTTTGCCCCCACCTCTGGTTGTACTGACTCTGGATGCAGCATACATTTTCTCTGCTCTCAACATCATTTCCATCTGCAAATCTAGCTTTTAAATCCTTCAGACATACCAGTGATAAAAATAAGTGACTGAATAAGAACAATGGCATACGCTTTGGATTATTCTCTTTATATTCTCTTTTATGTATGGCCTCTTGATTCCTTCCTCTTTCATCAATGTTCTTTCTAACACGTTAACTCCTTGCAGCTGCATTTGCCTTTGTAAACGGTTTCTGCCTTTGGTATAGAATACTGACAGTGCCATTTGAAAATCAAACCCAAGTGAATAGTTGGCACTGGATTTCTAAACCACATCATTCAAATACTATCAAACATACTGCATAAGTAGTTATGAGTATCCTTTCCTACCATTCTGTACTACATAAAAGGACTAGTCTCCCTTAGAAAACCTATCAGTTTTTTTATGTGACTACATAAAAAAGTATTTTTGCAGAGCAAAAAAAGTAATAACAATAGGTCACCAACTGAGAGAAGGCTCCTGCACTGCACTAGTATAAATCTTGTTCTCAGAAATTTCAGTCTGACAATCTCAACAAACACCACATAAAGCTGCACGCTGGACTGGCATATCAAACCAGGAAAGAATGCCCTTTGACTTACATTTGGAAGAAGTATTTGAGTAGGAGTTTGTTAGTGGAAGATACAGTAGGCTGTTGAAGGGATGAGGGAGTTGTACCTGCAAGATGTACTCTTTGGATGAATCCCTTATGTCACTTGGATTTGGATTATATAATGACAATGCACTAATTATAGAGCAACAGAGTAAACACAAAGAAATTATTAAGAGAACCGACTTTCAAGAAAATATAATGATAGAAGGCTGATATTCATCGGAGTTACAAAAAGGAATGTTTTAGTCCTGCATTCTCACTGGTGAAAAACAATTCCTACTGCTTTATAAGCACATACAACATAATCTTTCACTGAGTTTCTGACACAAGTAAGGAATAATCCCTTTGTATATAGGAATATCCCCCGAAGAAATGTGTATTTCATGCAGCAACTGGCATGATTCTATCACATCAAAACCCTGCAATAATGATAGAAAAAGGTACAAGTTCAAACACAGAGCTGAGTGTATTTCCTGAGTCTGCAGCTGGCATGTATTCCTATTCCTTTCACTTCCCTGACCTCAGAATAAAGTATGAGGCAATAAAATTCTGAGGGGAAGTCGAACGTGAAAACAGAGAACGCGAAAGCATCACCCACCCAGAAAGCAACAGAGAAAACTAAACCCAAACGAGAGAGAATTGAAGCAGAGATTGAAGTGTCAGAAATAATTAGGAGGAGTGTGGAAAGTAATACAAGCAAACTAAAAAAGGGAACTGAAGGGTCATTTTATAGCTAGTTAGCTGCACCTGGAAGTAATTATAATACATCTCCTCTTCCAAAAAAGTTGTAAGATTGTCTCCCTTTCTATTTTCTTTAAGAAAATCATAAAGTACACATTCAAGTGTCACATGCACTGTAATTTATCCAACAGTCACCGCTAAGGAGCTGCAATTGTACACCAAATAATTTAGGGTTGGGTTTAGTTTTTAAATTTCTGAGCCTCCTGCTACTCTTTTCCCCTTTTTTTACATTTCACTTCTTATTTACTACATATGGGAGATTAATTCCCACTGAAATGTTGGGGGGGTGTGACCATTTGACACTGTGCCTTTAAGAAAGGGGCACACTGGCTAAATGTTTGTAAAATATTTTGGTATTCTAAACGAATTTCATTGGCCAAGGATTGTGGGAGGTCAGATTGGACCCGGGGGAGCTGGGAACTTTCTCTCAGTCTTCCTTCCTTCACTGTCTCTCTCGGCTGGATCTGCTTCTGGGCTTCTTGCCAAAAGATAAGAACTAACTCCCTGTGCATAGGCCTCTGCTTGCTGTACTAACTCCCTTTTCATCTCTTCTTGTACCTCTTTTGGGGGAGAAGGGAGGTAGGGGGGTGAAGGGGGCACAGGGGGAAGCCCCCTCTGTGGGGGGTCTGGTTTCTGGTTGAGTTCATTTGCTGTATATTCCTGTATATATTGTAAAATCCCTGTATTTGTTGTGTTACATAGAATCTGTTTCCTTGTAAAATATAATCTCATTTCTCCAACTGGGTTTAGCCGTGGTCTCTTTCTCAGTGGGGGAGGGAAAGCGGAGCCTTTCCTTTCGAACCACCACAGGGGGAAAAAAAATCTCAGTAAGTTCTGCCATTATTTAAGTAAGTTGTCAGACAAATAAATACAGAAATAAGTCCTCCTCTCTCAAATGCTGAAATATGGAAAACAAGCCCTTCATAAGTAGACAGGATCCAGACATTAAAACAAAATAATCTATTAAAACCTCATGTCCCAGTGTGCAAGACAGTTTCTAACTGAGGAAGCCATAAAGTGAAGTCCATTAGACAGCAATTTGATATAAACTGTCCTGTGCCTTCCTGTGAAGGATGTTACAAAATACTGTCAAGGAACAGAAACCCAAGGTGAAAAATGAAGTTTTTTAATGAGACTGTTAGTATTTTTGTATGACAAGATAAGGAAAGGGAAGAGAGAGAGAGAGAAAGAGAGAGAGAGAAAGAGAAAGAGAGAAAGAGAAAGAGAGAAAGAGAAAGAGAGAGAGAGAAAGAGAGAGAGAAAGAGAGAGAGAAAGAGAGAGAGAGAGAAAGAGAAAGAGAGAAAGAGAAAGAGAGAAAGAGAAAGAGAGAGAGAAAGAGAGAGAGAAAGAGAGAGAGAAAGAGAGAGAGAGAGAAAGAGAAAGAGAGAAAGAGAAAGAGAGAAAGAGAAAGAGAGAAAGAGAGAGAGAGAAAGAGAGAGAGAAAGAGAGACAGAGAAAGAGAGAGAGAAAGAGAGAGAGAGAGAGAGAGAAAGAAAGAGAAAGAGAGAAAGAGAAAGAGAGAGAGAGAAAGAGAAAGGGAAAGAGGGAAAGAGGGAAAGCGGGAAAGAAGGAAAGAGGGAAAGAAGGAAAGAGGGAAAGAAGGAAAGAGGGAAAGAAGGAAAGAGGGAAAGAAGGAAAGAAGGAAGGAAAGAAGGAAGGAAAGAAGGAAGGAAGGAAAGAAGGAAAGAAAGAAAGAAGGAAGGAAAGAAAGAAAGAAGGAAGGAAAGAAAAAAGGAAAGAAGGAAGGAAGGAAAGAAAGAAAGAAGGAAAGAAGGAAAGAAAGAAAGATAGATCGATCCTATTGGTGGTCTAACAAGGCTGTTTACCCATAATTCATGCTATAGAATGCAAAATTGACTATTACCTAAGGAACTTTCAATGTCTCCCATTGGCTATAATTCTTATGACTAACAGATTAATAGTTTCTGAGAAGTCAAAGGATGCCACAGCACTGAAAATTACAAATGCCTGAGCAAGTAGCAAGCAGCTCAGAGGCAATAAGAACCAGCTTTGTATATGATTGTTCAGCTCTAATTAACTGTGTGAGCTTTCCTGCCTGTTGTAGCACAAAGTAGACAACTTCCCTCATTCCTAAAGACTGTTTCTGTTCATATGGTCAGCTACAACTCAGAAATTATGCAAGAAGCTGTTCCTTATCACCTTTCAGCTGCTACTCTCTCTGTCTCAACATCTACTTATTACTCTGTGGATGACGTATTCCAAGTGAAGAAGGAAACGTAGAAAGCAGCAAGTTCATTTTTTCCAGAAGGACCAACACCCCTCCTGTCCTCTTAGTCACAGGAAGGTTTTTATTAAACCTTGATGAAATGTAAATTGATCTCACGATTTAGCTAAGAGAATGAAAACCAAGAACAAGAAGAATAAAACCCCTCTAACCTTGACCAGTTGGTTACCACAGAAGAAACCCTAAGGAATTCATTGTCCATGTTGGTATTGGCACACATAAGGCAAGGAGATATGTGTTAGCTCTTCTTGTTTATTCATAAATAAATCACCTACATCAACCTTCTCAAGAATTCTTTTTAAATCACTTTTTATGGGTCTTGTCAGGCTCCTAACCTGTTCACCACAGCACTAAGACTTGATTTTAAATCATTTTAGAGGCTTGGGGTTTTTACATGCAATAAAGAAAACGTGGCTTGATAGAACTAAAAATTGGCTTGAATTTTAACAAGCTTCTATCAATAAATGTTTAGGAAATCACTGCAGTTGAGCTGGGTTTAAAAAAAAAGAAGCTGAATTAAAAAATCAAATCATTCTTCAGCGCATGATCATGAGTTGGGATAACTGGGAGTATGTCAAAATACAGAGATTTTTAAGGAAAAATGAAGATGTGTAAGTTTGGAAACACTTGAACACTTAGTTCCAAAGTGCTCAGTTCAATAAACACTTCAGCACTTGACACATATTTCTGTGCTGAAAAAATCAAAAGATAATATGCATGAACTACACCTTCTAGCCTTTCCCAGCCAATTTATTTCTTGATAAAGAAAATGTCAGCTTAATACATAGTAGAAAGCTCTTGCAGCCTGTTTGTAGTCAGGGATTTGGAGAGCTTTCCTTTCAAAGGCACAGATAGCCTACTCACCCTTGCTTCTACCTGGCCTAAATTTTCTCAGGGATAATTACTTCACCCTTGAAGCTGTTTTTCTTTCATGCAATTTTGGTGTCCTCATTCGTGTCACAAAGAACAGCATACATAAACCCCCAAGTACTATGACATGTACATCACAGGGCACTGCTTTGCTTGCTGAAGTGACAGCTCACAAAAGAAGCCAGCAGGAAGGTGCATTGATTTCCTGTCTAGTCTCCAAACTAACCTGAGGACAGAGACCCAAATCCAAAGTCCTGTTAAGCGTAAGAGAGGGTTTTCACCCGGGAACACGCTCGAGTTGAAAGGTCAACTCAAGTTGCACCAGGGGAGGTTTAGATCGGATGTTAGGAGAAATGTCTCCACCGAAAGGGCTGTCAAGCATTGGCACAGGCTGCCCAGGGAAGTGGTTGAGTCACCATCCCTGGGGGTATTTAAAAATGTGTAGATGTGGTGCTCACAGACATGGTTTAGTGCTGGCCTCGGCTCTGCTAGGTTAATGGTTGGAATCGATCTCACTGGTGTTTTCCAATCTAAACGCTTCCCACGATGCCACGAAAACCTGACAGTTCTTGGCTTTGGCTCCCTCTGGTGGGTAACGCACACTCCAGAGAAGAACAACTACTGGTAAAGGTAACCATGAAACAAAATAACATGCAGGTTATTAACGTTTTTCTTAAAATATATAGAAATACACCAGCTGACTAATGATTGCAACTGAGAATAGAGCTTTCAACTGCAGCTTGACACATCAGTCCTGAAAAGAAGAAGATGCAATGTTTCTGCCAGAACTGAACTCCCTTCAAATTCAGAAAAGAAAAGAGATGGGCATTTTGGTCCAGGCAGAAAGCTATTTTCAGCACCTAATGTTGATTAAATTAAAAAGAGGAACTAATTAAACACTGCTCTTTTTGACAAGAACATCTGCTTGGATTTCCTGTTCTCGGATGATACTTCAAGGCCTACATTTGATCCTCTTTCTCAAAAATATTTTGCTCACAGGATTCACAAAATACTCATCATTCCACATATTTCACACTCCAGTGATTCTGTATTCGTTACAAAGGATTTAGTTCCAGTAGAAAAGAAAAACGTGCTCTTAAACCTGTGATCTCTTCTTACAAACCACACAAGTCCACACATTTACCAGATGAAAAAAAGAACCTGAAAATTACAGAATTTTTTGTTTGTTTGTTTCCTGGGCATAAAATCTAAGTCCTTCCACAGGAATGACGTGCACACTGTATTGCAAATACATGGGTTATGGTAGTGGGAATTTGTAGCAATTACAATGTTAAAATATGCACCAGTAATCTCTGCACTACAAACCCCACTGCCATTCTGATTGCCTCAGAAAGAGGCAGGGAAATTTTGCAGGTATCAGCAACCTGCTAATAGAGGCTTAGAACTAATCATGCTTTTCTGCTCCTGCCAGTGGCATGAATAAAGCAAATTACAACTCTTGCATCTCTGTGTTAATTTTTTTTTCCTTCCCCCTCCAGAAGCTTGTTTGTTTATCTGAAGCACACACTGACAGCTATTTTGATAGGAAAATAACAATGTTTCCCACAGAAAATAGTAACTGAGTGTGAGAACGTTTTGGGCAATAAGGGTTATAAGAGTTTATGTTCTTTCAGTGGACCATGTCCCTGTTGTTTAGGCACAGGACCAACAACTGTATAGTCTCTTCAATAAACTCCTCATGGTGTTACATGATACTCAAAGCCGACTCAGCGGATAAAAAGCTGACATTAGCTGGCAATGTGTGTTTGCAGCCCAGAAGACCAACTGTATCCTGGGCTGCCTCAAAAGAAGTGTGTCCAGCAGGTCAAGGGGTGTAATTTTGGCTCCACTTCAGTGAGACCTCACCTGGAGTACTGTGTCCAACTTGAGTCTTCAGCGCAAGAAAGATGTCAGGCTGCAGGAGGGCTGAAAAACGATCTGAGGATTGTAACACCTCCCTTATGTGGACAGGCTGAGAGAATTGGGGTTCAGCCTGGGCAAGACAAGTCTCCCCTGTGACCTTACTGTGGCCCTTCAGTACTTAAAAGATTTACAAGAAAGATGTGGACAATCTTTTTAGCCTGGCCTGTTGCAAACTACAACTACCTGAAGGGAGGTTGTAGACAGACGGATGTTGGTCTCTTCTCCCAGGCAAGCAGTACCAGAACAAGAGGACACAGTCTCAGGCTGCGCCAGGGGAGATACAGGCTGGATGTTAGAAAAAAGTTCTATACAGAAAGAGTGATTGCCCATTGGAATGGGCTGCCTGGGGAGGTGGTGGAGTCGCCATCGCTGGAGGTTTTTAGGAGAAGACTTGACGGGGTACTTGGTGCCGTGGGTTAGTTGCTTGGGCGGAGTTGGATTGGTTGATGGGTTGGACGCGATGATCTTGAAGGTCTCTTCCAACCTGGTTTATTCTATGTATTCTATGTATTCTATGTAAAAGGACAAGGGGTAATGGTTTTAAACTAAAAAAGGGTAGATTTAGACTAGATACGCTGAACTCACAGAACCTGACCCCACTGAACATGTGTTGAAATTTCCTCATCCTTGTAAACACTTCCCTTTTCCTCCTGACATGTAGCATTTCCAGGGAAAAACTTTATATTTTTGTTAACAGGAAAAAATCCTTCACTAGCCAGTTTTCCCTTTATTTACAGAACTACCAGCAGTCTTAAGAGTAAATAAATAAACCTTCCTGACCAACGAACAGCAGCCCAATACATTATTATTTCATAATGACATCGCAAGTACTCATTAAAGTTACCTGATAAGCAAACTATGTTCCTAAACCAGCTGCCCTATCTACAAACTCTTCATTAAATTGCAGCCAGGCTCTTTGTAAGCACACACAAAATATGCCATTATTTTCAACTGCCCTAGTTAACTCTAAGCGTGTTCAAAGATAGAGGTCAAAGTCTCTCATATGACATTTAGTGTACAACCCAATAGATTTGTATACAAACAAACCAAAAATCCCCATTCTTGTACACTAAAGCACAAGTAGCGTGGGGAACTTGCTCCCTCTACCACGTCCTGCATGATCAAACCAGACCTTCAGAATAAAACTAATGAAAACTGTGAGTTTCTGTTCACAGGATTGGATCGCCGGACACCCCCGTGACCCCTGTATCCCGCTGTCAGGAGAGCCCGACGAGCCACCAGATACACCATTCAGGCCTGGGAGACCAACACTTGCAGAACCCAGACAACAGCAGAATAACCTTTGCAAAAGAGGGTTGTGATATCACAGTATCACAGTATCACAGTAACTAAGGTTGGAAGAGACCCCAAGGATCATCAAGTCCAACCTGTTCCAACAGACCTCACAACTAGATCATAGCACCAAGCGCCACGTCCAATCTCCCCTTGAACACCTCCAGGGACGGCGACTCTACCACCTCCCTGGGCAGCACATTCCAATGACGAATGACTCGCTCAGTGAAGAACTTTTTCCTCACCTCGAGTCTAAACCTCCCCTGACACAACTTGAGACTGTGTCCCCTTGTTCTGGTGCTGGTTGCCTGGGAGAAGAGACCAACCCCTTCCTGTCTACAACCACCCTTCAGGTAGTTGTAGAGGGCAATGAGGTCGCCTCTGATCCTTCTCTTCTCCAGGCTAAACAATCCCAGCTCCCTCAGCCTCTCCTCATAGGGCTTGTGCTCAAGGCCTCTCACCAGCCTTGTTGCCCTTCTCTGGACACGTTCAAGTGTCTCGATGTCCTTCCTAAACTGAGGGGCCCAGAACTGGACACAGTACTCAAGGTGTGGCCTAACCAATGCAGAGTACAGGGGCACAATGACCTCCCTGCTCCTGCTGGCCACACTATTCCTAATACAGGCCAGGATGCCATTGGCCTTCTTGGCCACCTGGGCACACTGCTGGCTCATGTTTAGGCGGGTGTCAATCAGCACCCCCAGGTCCCTCTCCGTTTGGCAGCTCTCCAGCCACTCTGACCCCAGCCTGTAGCTCTGCATGGGGTTGCCGTGGCCAAAGTGCAGCACCCGGCACTTAGACTTATTAAATGCCATCCCATTGGACTCTGCCCATCTGTCCAGTCGGTCAAGGTCCCTCTGCAGAGCCTTTCTACCCTCTAACTGACTAACATCTGTTCCCAACTTGGTGTCATCTGCAAACTTGCTGATGACTGACTCAACCCCCTCATCCAGATCATCAATGAAGATGTTAAAGAGGATGGGGCCCAGCACTGATCCCTGGGGGACACCACTGGTGACTGGCCGCCAGCCGGATGTGGCACCATTCACCACCACTCTCTGGGCTCGGCCCTCCAGCCAGTTCCTAACCCAGCACAGAGTGTTGTGGTCCAAACCACGAGCTGACAGCTTAGCCAGCAGTTTGCTGTGGGGGACGGTGTCAAAGGCCTTGCTGAAGTCCAGATAGACTACATCCACAGGCCTCCCCACATCCACCAGACGGGTCACCTGATCATAGAAGGAGATCAGGTTGGAGAGGCAGGACCTGCCCTTCCTAAATCCATGTTGGCTGGACCTTTGTGTGATCTTGATCCTAGCACCTATTGCCGTAGGGCGGGCGGAATCAGATTACCACAGTCACCAGGCCCATCAACCATTCAAATGGACACTGTCTCGAGGGGATCGATCGGTCGTGAGAACCTTAATAACGGTGGGGGGTCCTAGCTTCCTGGTTACACTGCGTGAGCTAGTTAACGCAAAGGGAGCGTGTGACGAAGAAACACCATCGTTTTACATGTGTCCTAGCTCCAACCCCGGAAGACCATATTGTAATCAGCCAGGACACTATTTTTGTGCATAGTGGGGTTGTGAGACAATTGCCCCCGCGTGGATTACAGAGCCCCTTGATCCTTATTGAAATGTAGCTCAGTATCCCGTTGGATGCAGACCACAAGTGGAGCGTGCTTTTGATGAACAGGGACGATTTCACACCGCAGTGCGGGATCGTAAGACACGGAGCTTGAATGTCATCCAATTTCAGAACCCCAGCTGGCTTGTAGGGAGAAGTTGGGGATTTCGGTAGGTTGAAACAGGGAAGGACAGAGGTGGATTGATTACTATTAAGAAGGAGCCGATTGAGAATGATCCTGTGCCAGTAGGTCGTAACCAAGTTTTGGTGGTAGAATCTAGGAGTAACACCAAAAGCCTAACCATAAGCACCCCAGACCATGTAAGAGATACAACAGCAGTTCCAACTGTCCCAGCTTCGGATGAGAGCTTTGGGGAGGAATCTTTGTGGAAATTGACACAGGTTAGTTATTTAGTGTTAAATGGATCAAATCCAAATCTTACAGAACATTGTTGGCTGTGCTATGGGATAAGGCCACCTTTTTGTGAAGCCGTGGGAATAGCAACACCAGTCTGGTACACGGACGATGTCAGCCCGGCGCAATGCAAATGGAAGGTAGAGAGGCAAGGAATAACGTTAACGCATGTGAGAGGGAGAGGGGTATGTGTAGGTAAGGTTCCTGAGGAGAATAGAATAGAATAGAATAGAATAGAATAGAATAGAATAGAATAGAATAAACTGGGTTGGAAGAGACCTTCAAGATCATCACGTCCAACCCATCAACCAATCCAACAGCACCTAAACAACTAACCCATGGCACCAAGCACCCCATCAAGTCTCCTCCTGGAAACCACCAATGACGGCAACTCCACCACCTGTCCAGGCAGCCCATTCCAATGGGCAATCACTCTCTCTGTATAGAACTTCTTCAACTGTGTATAAATGATGGAAGGGGTTCTGATAAGCTCAGAAGACCTGCAACATGGTTATTACCAGCTGAAAACAGTAAGTGGGCCTGTTCCACTGTTGGAGTTACACTTTGTTTAGCCTTAGATTATTTTGATGACACTTTAGCATTTTGTGTACAAGTAGCAGTAGTCCCCAAAATTTTTTATCACTCTGCAGAGTCTGTCTATGATATACAAGTCGTTTTGGACCACCACCTGTCTAAGAGAGAACCCTTTACCGCACTAACAATAGCAATGTTAGTAGCTCTAGGGGGAACAGGAGTAGCTACTGGAGTAACCTCGTTGGTACAGCAAAGTAAAGAATTTCATGCTCTTAGAGCGGCAGTAGATGAAGATTTGGCTAGGACTGAACAATCGATAAGTGCCCTTGAAAAGTCCTTGAGATCGACGTCGGAGGTAGTTTTACAGAACCGCAGAGGACTGGATCTTACGTATTTACAACGAGGGGGAGCGTGTGCTGCATTAGGAGAGGAGTGCTGTGTGTATGCAGATCACACTGGAGTGGCCAGAGATTCCATGTCCAAACTCAGAGATGGTTTAGAAAAGAGAAAGAAAGATAGGGAAGCCCAACAAGGGTGGTTTGACTCATGGATTCATCATTCTCCGTGGTTAACCACCCTGGTATCTACCCTTGCAGGGCCAATTGTGATGATCATAGAATACATAGAATACATAGAATACATACATAGAATACATAGAATAAACCAGGTTGGAAGAGACCTTCAAGATCATCGCGTCCAACCCATCAACCAATCCAACACCGCCCAAGCAACTAACCCACGGCACCAAGCACCCTGTCAAGTCTTCTCCTAAAAACCTCCAGTGATGGCGACTCCACCACCTCCCCAGGCAGCCCATTCCAATGTGCAATCACTCTTTCTGTATAGAACTTTTTTCTAACATCCAGCCTGAACCTCCCCTGGCGCAGCCTGAGACTGTGTCCTCTTGTTCTGGTACTGCTTGCCTGGGAGAAGAGACCAACATCCGTCTGTCTACAACCTCCCTTCAGGTAGTTGTAGAGAGTAATAAGGTCACCCCTGAGTCTCCTCTTCTCCAGGCTAAGCAACCCCAGCTCCCTCAGCCTCTCCTCGTAGGGCTTATGTTCATGATGGCATTGATTTTTGGACCTTGCATATTGAACAGGCTCGTGTCTTTTGTCAAGAGCCGTTTGGAGAAGGTCAACATTATGTTAGTAGAAACCCACCAGTTGTTGTAGAAAAGCACTGATTAGCACTTTGTAGCTATTTTTAGCTATGCACTGTGGTAGAAGAGCACTGGTTAGCACTTTTGGCTATTTTTAGCTATGCACTGAACACCACTAGCCTGGTGTGCCTTATATTTCTTGTGTGAAACTATATTTTTATGACCTTTTTACTTAGGTATAGAGTGTTTTATATTCCTATGTAAATTTAGGACATATATTTTTTTTAAGACTATGATAAGGTACTAACACTGGAAGGATTTAACACTGGAATAGAGTTTTTAGGATTGTTCAGAGCACTTGAACTACAGCTGGTTGCTAAGCTGGAGCTGGGAGCCAGAACTGCCTCCCCAGTGTGGTCTGGCCAGCAGATCATTCCCTAAGGCAAGTGTTGAGCTGTGTCACTGGATAGAGCTGAGCTCACAGGGACAGGCAAGAGGCAGCTAAATGATGTTTGGGGCTGGGAAGAGGGTAGGGGAAAGGAAGGAGTAAATGGTCATCAAGTCTGACTGCTGCTGCTGAAAATCCTTTGTCTTATGAGGTCTTCAACAGAGCTGAGAGCTTGTGTTTCTGTAAACCCCTCTGCTCCTTGCAGTCACAGAATTGCCTGGGTGGGGAAGACTCTAAGATCGTTGAGTCCAACCATACCCAGCATCCCCCAGTACACAACTGTTAGACCATGCCCTAAGCTCCTCATCCAAATGTCTTTTGGAACACCTCCAGGGATGGGCATTCAACCACCTACCTGGGCAGCCTGCTCCCGTCCTTGAGAACCCTTCCAGGGAAGAAGTTTCTTCTAATCTCCAACCTAAGCTTTTCCTGGTGCAACTTGAGGCCACTTCCTCTCATCCTGTCACTTGTTACTGAGATGAGAGCAGCTCCCACCTGGCTCCAGCCTCCTGTCAAGAGTTGCAGAGAGCAATGAAGCCCAGATCTCCAGGCTGCTCCTCACAAGACCTGTGTTCAAGGCCCCTCACCAGCCTCCTTGTCCTTGTTGGCTCTAAAAACCAACCCCTCACCCTTTAGCTCTTGCTGAGCACTGAGAAGATTCCCCTCTCAGGCTGCTATGCTTCCAGACTGATCTGTTGGGGCTCTGCAGCTCTCTCAGTGCTGCGCTGCAGGTGAGTGGCTGATTGAAGCTTAAAGATCCTTAAATCCCACCCTGAGCCTTTCCCTGGGAGCACACACCTCCCCCCTCCACCCTCAGCTGGATTCAGCTCCAAGGGGAGCAGACATCTGTCCCTCTAGTCAGACGAAGGTGAGACTAAAAGAAACTGTCTTTATTTATTCTCCCTCTATGAAGCTGTGTTTACAATTCCACTTTCCACAGTCAGAGCTCATTACATTTGCTGCAGCAGCTTGTGAGGTGCCAGGGAGCTGAGCTGCAGGCAGGCAGGGGCTGCTCCTCAGGAGGGGCTGTCAGGGAGGGGATCAGAAGGTCCTGTCCAGAGGGTGAGAACAGATGTAGGCTCTCTTCTCCAGCACCTGCTTTGCAGCTTTTTTGATATGGTCATCCAGGTTTTCATCTGCATCTGTGGAGAAGCAGGAGCAGAGCTCACTGAAGTGCTGTAAGCAGCTTCTTCACACAGGGTTTTGGAATGAAGCCCCTAACCCTCTACACTCCCTTGCCAGGAAGTAACACAGCCTTCACTGCAGGAAAAGGCTGCCCAGTGCAGGTTGAGTTTCAGACAGCAAGTGGTCAGTGCCTAGCAGTTAGGTGTTTGACCTCCTTGGGGATCTACTGCTTTCTTCACAGGACTAGTTCCTACTACCAGCTGCAATGTTCCTCCCCACAGAGGAGGCTGAAAATCTACCTCCCTGTGGTTTTTGTCCATCAGATGGAGAGACTGTATCCATCTGGCACCACTCCTGTTCCTCACCTGATTCAAGTCCCATCTTGGTCACATCAAACCCACCTAACTTCTGTTTGGAGTCTGTGAAAATCCCCAGAAATACAAAAAATGTTCTGTTTTCTAGAGCTTACATTTTTCTAACTGAGCCATGGCATAATTGTTCTTGAAATAGGCTTCTGTGCAGAAGATGTTGGTGAGAAGCACCTGGGGAAAGAGGAGAGCTCAGTTAGAAACCAGCCCCTGGACTTCAGAGAGAAATCAAGGCAGCAAAGAGAGTCAGTTACACTCCTGACAGGCTGGGGCTGACTCCTGATCAAGGAGCCTGGGCAAGTCAGCAGCTGTGTCTCTGCCCTGGTGAGGCCACATCTGGAGCACCGGGTGCAGTTCTGTGCTCCCCAGCTCAAGAAGGACAGGGACTTGCTGGAGAGGGCACAGCAAAGGGTTACAAAGATGCAGAGGGCACTGGAACTGCTCTGTGAGGAGGAAAGGCTGTGAGAGAAGGGGGGCTGTTTAGTTTGGAGAAGAGCAGCCTGAGGGAGGATCTGATCAATGCTGATCAATACTTCAAGGGCTGGTTGCAGGAGGCTGGGGCCAGACTCTTCTCAGTAGTGCCCAGTGCCAGGGCAAGAGGCAATGGGCACAAACTTGAACATCAGAAGCTCATCTAAACAGAAGGAGGAGCTGCTTTAATTGAAGGCTGCTGGAGCTCTTGAGCAGGCTGCCCAGAGAGGTGGTGGAGTCTCCATCTCTGGAGACCCTCAAGGCCTGTGTTCCTGTATGACCTTCTCTAGGTGGCCCTGCCTTGGCAGGGGGTTGGACTGGATGATCTCTGGAGGTCCCTCCCACTCCCCACCACTCTCTGATTCTGTGAAATTCAGCTGCTCTATTCTCCCCACAGCTACCCAGGGGCAGAGCTGGGCAGTCCCTTTGCTCCAAGCTGACCAGAAGCAGCTTACACACAGCAGCTGCCATCACAAGGCCAGTGAAGACAAAGGTTAACTATCCTAACACTTCATTTTCTGTCAATAAATTCACTGACAAAACCTTGTTGCTGTCTTCTGTCACCTACTGATTATTATATGGAAGAGCTTGGAGAGTCCCAGAGGCTAGCAGCAGCTTTCTGAGACCCTGCACACTTGCAGCTCTTTCACAAGACCTTCATGGTTGGACTTGATGATCTTCAAGGTTTCTTCCAACCACAATGGTTCTGTGATTCCACAATTCTCTGTGTTTGAAACTCTGCTGAACAGTTGGATACTGTATGGTGAGAGCACCTGGGAGGGAGCTGGTGTGGTGACTGCAGCCCTGCACCCAGGGGGTTAGAAACACTCTGGTGCACTGCCGGTTTGCCAGCAGTTTGTTGTGCTAAGGTGGAAATTCCTAACAGGTGAGGAGGAGTGTCCCTGAAGTGGAATGGGAAGCTCTTTGTCCTTGGGGTTTGTGGTCCCCCAGGTGTCAGACAAGGCCTCTCTCAGGCCAGCACCACACAACCAAATGGTTTGGCTTGGAAGGGAACTGAAAGATCATCCAGTTCCAACCCCCCTGCCAAGGGCAGGATGCTGCCCACTAGCTCAGGTTGCTCAAGATCCCATCCAGCTTGCCTTGGAACACTTGCAGGCTAGGAGCCTCCAGAACATCTCTGGGCAAGCTGTACAAATGCTTCACCATCCTCATGGGGAGGAACTGCTTCCTACTGTCTGATCTCAATCCAGTTTGAAGCCATCACCCCTCCTCCTGTCACTCTCCAGTTCCCCTGTAGCCCCCTTCAAACACTGGAAGGCTGTTCTAAGGTCTCCCCAGAGCCTTCTCTCCTCCAAGCTGCACAAGGCCAACTCTCTCACAGCAGAGGCTTCCAGCCCTCCCAGCATTGCTGTGGCCTCCTCTGGCCCCTGCTCCAACAGCTCCATGTCTGTGCTGTGCTGAGGAGTCCAGCACTGCAGGGGAGAACACAGCAGAGAGGAGAAGAGGGGCAGAATCCCCTCCCTTCAAGCTGCTGGGGAGGAGCCCAGGATGGTGCCTGTGCAGGGCTCAGAGGGGCAGAGAAAGCTGGGGCTGTGAAAGCTGAGGAGCAGCTCTGCTGCAGAGGTGAGGCAGAAGGGTGCCAGGCAGTGGCTGTGAAGGCGCAGCAGGCAGGCAGCACAGCCCTCAGGAGGGCAGCAGCAGCCTTACCTCGTGGTCATGGTTCCTGAGGCCGATGCTGATGGACCTGCTGGCTCTGGAGATGGTGGCTGTCATCGCATAGAGGTTAATGACCACGTCTGCCACTCTCTTCAGCACCAGCTGCTCCTCCACGATTGTCTGCAAGGCCAGCCACACACATTCATTTGCAGCTCCTCCATCTCAAACCTTAACCAAACATTGTCTTCATGCTTCACATTTGGGTTCCTCCTTACCTGGCACAGGCAGGGAAGCTGCTACATGGAATTTCCACCCTGAGAAGATTTGGGATTCACTGTTCCACCTTTTCACTCTCTGCCTGGCTACAGCCAACAAATCAAAGCTGCCTTGAAACCAGCCCTGTGTGCAGCCCAAACAGTTGTGTTCTGGGCCCCTCAGTTTAAGAAGGACATTGAGAGACTTGAAGGTGTCCAGAGAAGGGCAATGAGGCTGGGGAGAGGCCTTGAGCACAGCCCTGTGAGGAGAGGCTGAGGGAGCTGGGGTTGTTTAGCTTGGAGAAGAAGAGGCTCAGGGGAGACCTTCTTGCTCTCTCCAACTCCCTGAAGGGAGGTTGTAGCCAGGTGGGGGTTGGTCTCTTCTCCCAGGCAACCAGCACCAGAACAAGGGGACACAGTCTCAAGCTGTGCCAGGGGAGGTTTAGACTCGAGGTGAGGAGAAAGTTCTTCCCAGCAAGAGAGATTGGCCCTTGGGATGTGCTGCCCAGGGAGGTGATGGAGTCACCGTCCCTGGAGGTGTGGAAGAGGGGATTGGATGTGGCACTTGGAGCCATGGATTAGTTGTCAGGAGGTGTTGGGTAATATGTGATAGGTTGGACTTGATGATCTCTGAGGTCTTTTCCAACCTGCTTGATTCTGTGATACCACTTCAGCAAACACCAAACTCACTGACATCACAGCACCAGGGATACAAAGGCTGTTCAGCAGCTGTGTGAGGTAAGGTGGAATGTGGTGGGGCCCAGCCTGAGGAGCAGCCTCACAGCACAGCAGGTTACAGTGACAATCCAGGGTGTGCTAGGTTCATCCTCTCCTGTTTGAAGTACCCCACTGTGTGACACAAGGGCAGACACAACTCTTCCACTGTGCAGCATAGGGAGACTCCAAACCTGCTGGTCCTGCTCTTCATGTGGGGACAGGGAAATGGGTTCCAGTGGCTGTTCACAGCAAGAACTTCAAACAGTGCCTGGAGCAGGCAGGAGTTTTGCTTACAGAGGCAGAGGAAAGCAACTACTTCCCTGAGACTGCTGCCTTTTGGCTGTGGGGTTTTGAGGGCTGTCTTTTTTTTCCTCTAACACAAGCTTTGCATTACATCAAGTGTGGAATTCCACTGGTAGCTTCTCATCTTCCAGGGCAATGGGGAATGGAGCAAAACTAGACATGGGTAGGTTCAGATAGACAGTGAGGAAGAAGTTGTTCCCCATGAGGGTGGTGAGAGACTGGCACAGGTTGCCCAGGGAGGTGGTGGAAGCCTCCTGCCTGGAGGTTTTTGCAGCCAGGTTGGATGTGGCTGTGAGCAACCTGCTGTAGTGTGAGGTGTCCCTGCCCATGGCAGGGGGGTTGGGACTGGCTGATCCTTGAGGTCCCTTCCAACCCTGACAGTTCTGTGATTGTATGAAATGTGCAAAGGGAGCCCTGGCTTCTGCCACAGCCCACTCTGGGTTCTAGCCAGGCCACTTTGGTTGAAGATCACAGAATCACTAAGGTTGGAAGAGACCTCAAAGATCATCGAGTCCAACCTGTCTCCACAGACCTCATGACTAGACCATGGCACCAACTGCCACATCCAATCCCCTCTTGAACACCTCCAGGGATGGTGACTCCACCACCTCCCTGGGCAGCACATCCCAATGGCGAACAACTCTCTCAATGAAGAACTTTCTCCTCACCTCCAGCCTAAACTTCCCCTGGTGCAGCTTGGGACTGTGTCCTCTTGTTCTTGCCTGGGAGAAGAGACCAACCCCCACCTGGCTACAACCTCCCTTCAGGGAGTTGAAGAGGGCAATAAGGTCTCCCCTGAGCCTCCTCCTCTCCAGGCTGAACAACCCCAGCTCCCTCAGCCTCTCCTCACAGGGCTGTGCTCAAGGCCTCTCCCCAGCCTTGTTGCCCTTCTCTGGACACCTTCAAGTGTCTCAATGTCCTTCTTAAACTGAGGGGCCCAGAACTGGACACAGGACTCAAGGTGCAGCCTAACCAGTGCTGAGCACAGGGCACAATGACTTCCCTGCTCCTGCTGGCCACACTCTTCCTGATCCATGCCAGGATGCCCTTGGCCTTCTTGGCCACCTGGGCACACTGCTGGCTCATGCTCAGCCTACTGTCAATCAGCACCCCCAGGTCCCTTTCTGCCTGCCTGCTCTCAGCCACTCTGACCCCAGCCTGTAGCTCTGCATGGGGTTGCTGTGGCCAAAGTGCAGTCCCTGGCACTTGGACTTGTTGAATGCCATCCTGCTGGGCTCTGCCCAGTCGGTCCAGGTCCCTCTGGAGAGCCCTTCTGCCCTCTAACTGATGAACTGTTCAATAACCAAGAGCACAGCCATAAGATAGTTACCTTCCCAAACCTACTCAGCAGGCTTCTCACTGTTGCTCCAAAGTAATAAATGTTTTCTTCAAGTTTCTTGGCACTCTCCTAGAGAAGAAAACAGAAAGTACAACAATTGGAGTGGCCTTCTAAGGGAAAAACCAAGCAGATCCCTGCCCCCTACAAACAGGACACTGAGCTGAACAAGGAGGATGTTGTAGGGAAGCAGCTCTGGGCACTATGAGCTACTCTTGGGCCATCCAGCCCCTAGCTCAAAGCCTTGGTGACACAACCTGCTGCAGGAGACAGCAGCTGCTCTGCTGGCTGCCAGGGTTGCTGCTGGCTTTAGCTGCCAAGACACAAATGAGAATTCTCAGCTGCAGCACAAATGAGTTTTCCTTTCTGATTAGCCAGGAGTGAGATGTGAGCTGAACAGAATCAGTTCTGGGTGATCACAACAAGGGAGCAGTGTAGACTGAGCTGAAGAACCAGCAGCAGACAAGAAGGGCTGAAGCCCCAAGCTGTGTGCCCCACCACAAGGGGGAACTTCCCCTCTCAGAGAGTGGCAGGTCAGTTTTCTGCCATATGCAACTTCTGATCCCTGACCACAACTCCCTTCTAAGATCATCTTTCACCATCTCACATCTTTTTCTTTCCACTTGAAAAGGAGAAGTTTCCCTATTTATCACAGAAACATCCAGGCTGGAAAAGAGCCTCAGGATCACCAAACCCAACCCAGAACCCTACTCTGCAAGGGTCACCCCTAAACCAGAGCCCCAAGCACCACATCCAAACCACCCTGAAACACATTCAGGCTTGGGGACTCCACCACCTCCCTGGGCAGCACATTCCAATCCCTGACCACTCTTGCCATGAAAAAGGTTTCCTACTCTCCAGTCTAACCCTGCCCAGTCACAGCTTGAGGCCATTCCCTCTTGTTCTACCACTAATTACTTGGGAGAAGAGACCAGCACCAACCTCTGCACAACCTCCTTTCAGGTAGTTGTAGAGAGCCATGAGGTCTCCCTCAGCCTGCTCTGTTTCACACTAACCATGCCCAGCTCCTTCAGTTGCTCCTCACCAGATTTATTCTCCAGGCCCTTCCCAGCTTCCTTGCCCTCCTCTGCCCTGGCTCCAGCACCTCCACATCTCTCTGGGATTGAGGAGACCCAAACTGGACACAGCACTCGAGGTGAGTGCCAGGGGACAATCCCTGCCCTGCTCCTGCTGGACACAGCATTGCTGATCCCAGCCAGGATGCCACTGGCACACTGCTGGCTCTTATTCAGCTGCTTGTCAATAAGAACCCCCAGGCCCCTTTCTGCTAGACAGCTGTCCAGCCACACTGCCCCAAGCCTTTAGCTAAAAGGAATGGGATTATAAGATGTTGACTCTGAGGGGGAAAAAAACCAACTCAGTGTCTAGCTGCAGCCCTGGTACCATGAAACCCAACTAGTCCTGGATTGTCTCTTAGCAAGCAACAGCCTTTAAACATCCATCCAATTTGCTGCTGCACACCACAGAGGTACCATTCTGTATACAACAGGGAGAAAAATATTCTCAGTGTTCCCTTGGCTAACTTCTCAGCACAGTCCTTACACTTGTGAAGGTGACAGCCTGGAGAATTCGTGGGCAACATTTAGCTCTGCAGAGCAAGGCCAACTCTTACCCTAAGTGCCTCCAATTCTCCTAAACTCAACTGTGCAGCCTACCCTGGACTCTCTCTCTCTCAGACTTTCTCTCTGAGAAGAGCCCAGCCCCATCCTCTTGCCTCAACCCTTTAGCTCTTGCTGAGCATTGCTCAGATCCCCTCTGGAGCTGCTCTTCTCCAGGCTCAGCAGCCCCAGGGCTCTCAGCCTTTGCTCCTCACAGAGCTGCTCCAGGCCCCTCAGCAGCTTTGTGGCCTCCACTGGACTCTCTCCGGTAGTTTCCTGACTCTCTTGAACTGGGGAGCCCAGAACTGGACCCAGCACTCCAGGGGTGGCCTCACTAGGGTGAGTAGAGACGGGGAGAAAATCCCTTGACCTGCTGGCCACACTCTTCTTAATGCTCCCCAGGACACCATTGGTCTTCTTGACCACAAGAGCACATTGCTGGCTCATGGGGAACTTGCTGTCCACCAGCACTCCCAGGTCCTCCTCCATGGAGCTGCTTTGCAGCAGGTCAGCCCTCACCGGTACTGCTGCAGGGGCTTGTTCCTTCCCAGGTGCAGGACTCTACACTTGCCCTTGCTGAACTTCATGTAGCTCCCCTGAGGGAAACCCATGAGGCCAGCAAAGCTCAGTTACAAAGCACAGGATTTGGGAGGAAGGGCAGGACAGGCCATTTCTAACACCATCTTTCACAGTGTGGCATTTCCATTTCTGTAAGCCACTAGGATGGATATAAAGGGGGCCTGGGTATAAACACAGACCTGGAGCAGTCTTCACCTCACCCTGCTACATGCCCACGCCATACCTCTAAGTCCTTACCCCCCATATGGTAGAAACTCCTGCTTGAAGCTGTGAATCTTGCTATTGCTAAGCACAGGGACACAGCTGTGCCAGTGAAAGGAACCAAGCACTGAAGAGCAGTGTCTGGACATGAGCAGAGCACTGTCAGCCCCTTTCCTCACCTGCAGGCTGGGGTGTGCCACTCCACGATCACCACAGAGGCCATAATCCACTTTTCTGCCCATGCTGTCTCGCAGCCTGTTCAGGAACTCTGCCAGTGCCACTCCAACATTGCCCTTCTTGATTTCTCTACAAGGTTGGACAAACAGCAGCTGTGAAAGGCCATGCCCTGGCTCACAAGGCAAGATACCTCTCCTATGAGGACAGACTGAGGGAGTTGGGATTGTGCAGTTTGGAGAAGAGAAGGCTCCCAGGAGACCTTCTTGTGGCTTTGCAGTATCTGCAGGGGGCTCCAAGAAAGCTGGGGAGGGACTTTGGAGGGTGTGAGGGAGGGATAGGACTGGGGGGGATGAAGCAAAACTAGAAGTGGGGAGATTGAGACTGGATGTTAGGAAGAAGTTGTTCCCCATGAGGGTGGTGAGAGACTGGCACAGGTTGCCCAGGGAGGTGGTGGAAGCCTCCTGCCTGGAGGTTTTTGCAGCCAGGCTGGATGTGGCTGTGAGCAACCTGCTGTAGTGTGAGGTGTCCCTGCCCATGGCAGGGGGATTGGGACTGGCTGAGCCTTGAGGTCCCTTCCAGCCCTGACAATTCTGTGATTCTATGGTTTGAGGTGCAGAGAACCACTTCAGATCCTGAATGCTTTGCCAAAACACCTGCAGTTTGTCTAGGAATCATCAGGTCTGTTGAGCCATTCTACTGTGAGGTCTGGGGAGCAATCAGGATTTGAGAAGCATCAAACTGGTTCACATTAAAACTCCTCTCCAAAACACTCACAGTAAATCCCAGGCATCAGCAGAGGCACTCAAGGTGCTCCAATGCTTGGAGTTTTGCCCACAAATTCAATGCAATTTTGTTATAAAGCCCTAACTTAGAGAATTCCAACTTGCTGGTCCTGCAAGGAGGGATTCTACTGAAGCTGGAAGTGGAACATTCAGTGGGGTACAGGCCAAGATTCTGAAATCTGTAAAGCCCTTATTGCAAAAGAGAAAAGCCCAGGCACTTCTAGCAGTGAGCCAGCTGGTAGGCAGCTAACAGGTTGGCCAAAGCCTGGGAGCTTCTTCCTGCAGCCTCCCCTCTTCTCTGCAGATCAGAAGCTCTGAAGCCCTGCTCAGCTGAGCAGCAGTCCAGCAGCACCTACTTGATTCTGTCAGTCAGGGCTCTGCCCGCGTGCTGCATCCCCGTCAGAGCGATGTACAGCCGCAGGATCTCGTTGGTGCCCTGCCGGAGACACAAAGGCAGCGTCAGGCACAAAGCACCTGCAGCACTGCCCGCGGCCCTGCCTGCTGCCGGCCTCTTTCATGCGCTGCTGTGCGCCCCCAGCACGGATTCTGATGTCTGAGGCACTTGTGCTGCGCTCTTCCGCAAGACCTTGTCAGATGCATCTGCATTCCTCAGGCAAACCTCTTCTGAGAGCGCTCTGCCAGGCGAGAGAGGACCGGCCCGGGAGGGAAACTGCTGCCACCACCCGCACTGCTGGCACGGGCAGGGGAGCCGGGGAGCCCCGGGGGCGGCGGGGGGAGGAAGGGAGCCCCGGGGGCGGCGGGGGGAGGAAGGGAGCCCCGGGGGCGGCGGGGGGAGGAAGGGAGCCCCGGGGGCGGCGGGGGGAGGAAGGGAGCCCCGGGGGCGGCGGGGGGAGGAAGGGAGCCCCGGGGGGCGGCGGGGGGAGGAAGGGAGCCCCCGGGGGCGGCGGGGGGAGGAAGGGAGCCCCGGGGGCGGCGGGGGGAGGAAGGGAGCCCCGGGGGCGGCGGGGGGAGGAAGGGAGCCCCGGGGGCGGCGGGGGGAGGAAGGGAGCCCCGGGGGCGGCGGGGGGAGGAAGGGAGCCCCCGGGGGCGGCGGGGGGAGGAAGGGAGCCCCCGGGGGCGGCGGGGGGAGGAAGGGAGCCCCGGGGGCGGCGGGGGGAGGAAGGGAGCCCCCAGGGGCGGCGGGGGGAGGAAGGGAGCCCCCAGGGGCGGCGGGGGGAGGAAGGGAGCCCCGGGGGCGGGGGGGGGAGGAAGGGAGCCCCGGGGGGGGGGGGGGGAGGAAGGGAGCCCCGGGGGCGGCGGGGGGAGGAAGGGAGCCCCCAGGGGCGGCGGGGGGAGGAAGGGAGCCCCCGGGGGCGGGGGGGGGAGGAAGGGAGCCCCCGGGGGCGGGGGGGGGAGGAAGGGAGCCCCGGGGGCGGGGGGGGGAGGAAGGGAGCCCCGGGGGGGGGCGGAAGGGAGCCCCCGGGGGTGGCGGGGGGAGGAAGGGAGCCCCGGGGGCGGGGGGGGGCGGAAGGGAGCCACCGGGGGCGGGGGGGGGAGGGAGCCCCAGGGGCGGGGGGGGGAGGGAGCCCCAGGGTGCCCAGGGGAGGGGCGGGGCAGCGAGAAGCTTGGGAGGCAGAGGCTGCAGAGGGTCAGGGCTGGTGAGAGCACACAGCACAAGGTGAACACCACCAATACATTTCCCCGTGGGTAACTGAGGACACGTTCTTGAGCTAGTCGTGGGGGTTACAACAGGAGCGTTTGCCAGGCAGCTCTCTCCTGCCCCTCTTCTCCTTCTGCTGTTCTGGTACTGAAAGATTTCTCTCCCTCCACAGCTGCCTGCTGGCTTTTGCTTTCTCTCAAGTGCCAGCTCTGATTTCATTCAGCTGTGAAGAATCACTGCCTGGTTTGGGTTGGAAGGCACTTCAACCACCACCTAATTCCAAGCCCCTGCCACGGGCAGGGACTCCTTGCACTAGCCCAGGTTGCTCAAGGCCCCATCCAGACTGGCCTCCAACCCCTCCATGGAGGGGCAGAGTGTGAGAATAAAGCAGTGTGTGAGCACTTGCCTCAAATATCAGCAGGATCCTGGTGTCTCTCAGGTAGCGTTCGTAGGGGTAGTCTTTCATATAGCCCAGGCCTCCAAGGATCTGCAGTGCTTCACTGACACAAGCCCAGGCCCCTTCAGAGCTGAACACCTGCCAGGGGACAGCACTGCAGTCACCATGCTGCTCATCCACCTGACACTGCTGGGCTGCTCTGCACCGCTGCCGCGACGCTGCCCTGAAGCGGCATCCTTACGGCTCAGGGTGCACAGCTGGCTCAAGGCCTCCAGGCAACACGACAGCCAGAACCAGCTGAAGCTGCTTGGCTGGAGGCTCTCCTGTCTGCTCTGATCCGCCACAACATGAGCTCCTTAGCACTGACCACACCCTAAGGGACCATGAGTGGGGGGTGAATACAGTATCACAGTGTAGCTAAGGCTAGAAGAGACATCAAAGATCATCAAGTCCAACCTGTCTCCACAGACCTCATGACTAGACCATGGCACCAAGTGCCACATCCAGTCCCCTCTTGAAAACCTCCAGGGACGGTGACTCCACCACCTCCCTGGGCAGCACATCCCAATGGCTAACAACTCTCTCAGTGAAGAACTTTCTCCTCACCTCGAGTCTAAACCTCCCGTGGCACAGCTTGAGACTGTGCCCTCTTGTTCTGATGCTGCCTGCCTGGGAGAAGAGACTAACTCCCACCTGGCTACAACCTCCTTTCAGGTAGTTGTAGAGAGCAATGAGGCCTCCCCTGAGCCTCCTCTTCTCCAGGCTAAACAACCCCAGCTCCCTCAGCCTCTCCTCACAGGGCTGTGCTGAAGGCCTCTCCCCAGCCTTGTTGCCCTTCTCTGGACACCTTCAAGTGTCTCAATGTCCTTCTTGAACTGAGGGGCCCAGAACTGGACACAGGACTCCAGGTGTGGCCTAACCAATGCAGAGTACAGGGGCACAATGACCTCCCTGCTCCTGCTGGCCACACAATTCCCAATGCAGGCCAGGATGCCATTGGCCTTCTTGGCCACCTGGGCACACTGCTGGCTCATGTTTAGGCAGCTGTCAATCAGTACCCCCAGGTCCCTCTCTGTTTGGGAGCTCTCCAGCCACTCTGACCCCAGCCTGTAGCTCTGCATGGGGTTGTTGTGGACAAAGTGCAGCCCCTGGCACTTGGATTTGTTGAATGCCATCCTGTTGGACTGTGCCCATCTGTCCAGCCTGTCCAGGTCCCTCTGCAGAGCTCTTCTGTCCTCTAACTGACCAACATCTGCTCCCAGCTTGGTGTCATCTGCAAACTTGCTGATGACTGACTCAACCCCCTCATCCAGATCATCAATGAAGATGTTAAAGAGGATGGGGCCCAGCACTGATCCCTGGGGGACACCACTGGTGCCTGGCTGCCAGCTGGCTGTGGCACCATTCACCACCACTCTCTGGGCTTGGCCCTCCAGCCAGTTCCTAACCTAGCTCAGAGTGCTGCTCTCCAAGCCAGGGGCTGACAGCTTAGCCAGCAGTTTGCTGTGGGGGACGGTGTCAAAGGCCTTGCTGAAGTCCAGGCAGACTACATCCACAGCCTCCCCACGTCCACCAGACGGGTCACCTGATTATAGAAGGAGATCAGGTTGGAGAGGCAGGACCTGTCCTTCCTAAATCCATGTTGGCTGTGAGCTCTGCTCTGGGGGGAGCCCCAGCCAGCAGCAGCCAACCCCGTGCTGCAGGAGCACCCAAAACAGAGACATTCCTGTGGAGAGGGCCAGTCTTGGACAGAAGCCCCTGAGCCAGGCCTGCAGCTGGAGATAAACTTGAGTGTCTTTTCACTTTTGCTATGGTGTGAAGCCACATAAAAGAAGGATTCAAGGGGACCAATGATATTCCAAAGCTGTTGCATGCAGCTGTGACTTCCTCTGGTGACAAGAGCCTGAATTTGAGCTCATGAAGAGCCCATGGGATAGAGGGAAAACAGTTACATCTTTTTCCATCTAGGTGAGGGATTTGTATCACATGTCTGAAGGTACCACCTGAGCCTCTCAGCAATGTGGAATGTAGGTGAAGAAGAGGGGAGGTGTTAAATCCTTCCTCTCTTACAGCTGTAGGCAAGTCTTTGAACCAAGTGAATTACCTTGACCATGGCTGCCTCCACGGAGCAGTCCGGCACGCCTGGCCTGTCCATCATGCCTGCAGTGAGGTAAGCCATGCTCTCCATGACATATGCTCTCACAGCCATGAAACAAAACTTCTCCTGTCAAACAGCAATGGAGGAATCACACACTGATACACACCCCAGACAGAATCATAGAAAGAGTAATGCTGGAAAAGACCCCAAAGATCATCCAGTCCAACCTCTCACCCAACACCTCATGGCTACTAAACCATGGCCACATCCAATCCCCTCTTCAACACCTCCAGGGATGGTGACTCCACCACCTCCCTGGGCAGCACATTCCAGTGGCCAATCTTTCTTGCTGGGAAGAACTATCTCCTCACCTCCAGCCTAAACCTCCCCTGGCACAGCTTGAGACTGTGTCCTCTTGTTCTGGTGCTGCTTGCCTGGGAGAAGAGACCAACCCCGACCTGGCTGCAGCCTCTCTTCAGGGAGTGGGAGAGAGCAAGAAGGTCTCCCCTGAGCCTCCTCTTCTCCAGGCTAAGCAACCCCAGCTCCCTCAGCCTCTCCTCACAGGGCTGTGCTCCAGATCCCTCCCCACCTTTGTTGCCCTTCTCTGGACACCTTCAAGAGTCTCAATGTCCTTCTTAAACTGAGGGGCCCAGAGATGCCAAAGCCTGAAACTTGTACACAGCTGCAGTCTGTTAACAGATTACCAGATGCTGGCTAACAAAAAGCACTAACCATGAAAAACCTAAAGCAAAGCCTCTTTCTTCATGACATTTACCATTCTACACAGGCAGCAGAGAAGGCTGTGCCAAGTTTGCACAAGTTTAGCACCACTAAATCAGCAGAGCCAGAAGCCTCCCAGCACACTCAAGCAAGACAGAACACAGAGATGTTGTGGCTTCCCCTGTTGATTACCTGAATTAATCCAAAGTCACTCAGTTTCTTGTTGAACTGCTTCCTGGTGCAAGCATATTCTGCTGTCATTTCTGTAAAAACAAACCAAATCCATCTCCAAGCAGCAGAACTCCCACTGTGATGAGCAGCCCTGCTGAGAGGGGCTTTCTGTTGGCTGACTGTGACACTTCAGCCTCTCCACAGCAAGCCCCTGGCTGCTTCACAAGCAGCAGCTTGTGGAAAACCCCCTCAGAATGGTGCTGTTGAGCAGCTTTGGGAACAGTTTGCTCAAAGGCTTTGAAAGCAGAGGCTGAGGTGTGAGCCTGGCCTCTTAGGGCATATTTTAGTGCTAATCACAGAATGGTGGGGGGTCTGCACACTGTATGGGCTGTACAGCAAGGAGTTTCAACAGCTTCAGCAGCCCTCAATATAGCTTCACTAGTTTCAGGAGCCCTCAACACAGGAAGGACATGCACCTGATGGAGTATATCAAGAGGGGGGACACAAAATGGTCAGGGGGTTGGAGCAGCTCTGCTACAAGGACAGGCTGAGGGAGCTGGAGGTGTTCAGCCAAAAGAAGAGAAGGCTCTGGGAAAATCTAATGGGAGCCTTCCAGTACCTGAAGGGGGCTACAGGAAGGATGGAGAGAGACTGTTTGCAAAGGCCTGCAGGGACAGGACCAGGGGCAATGGCTTCAAACTAGAGCAGAGCAGATTGAGATTGGATATCAGGAACAAGTTCTGCACCAGGAGGGTGGTGGAACACTGGAACAGGTTGCCCAGGGAGATGGTGGTGGCCTCATCCCTGGAGATCTTCAAGGTGAGGCTGGACAGGGCTCTGGGCAACCTGATCTAGTTGGGGATGTCCCTGCTGACTGCAGAGAGGTTGGACTGGATGAGCTCTGGAGGTCCCTTCCAGCCCAGACCATTCTGTGATTCTATAGGCAAGAGAATCCAGGCAAGTTTCTCAGTAAGAACCTTTTCCCTCCCAAGCACTTAGGGGCAGTAATTTTCCAGTGTAAGAAGTGAAAACACTTCAATGTTAAACCACTAAGAGCAAACCTGCAATACAAATCCCTGCTACAAGGTATTTTAGTACTGTGAGGAAGCCAAAGCACAGCACGACTGACAACACAGTGATCTTCTGAGCAGCACTGCAGCTGCTCTCCTGGGTTACCTGCATGGGGCACCTTAGGCTCAGGGCTCTTTTTGCATGGCATCCAGCAGTACAACCCATTTCATTCACCTACCTATCAATTTTTTGATCATTCCAGCAGAAGCACTGCCCATGCTGAACCTTCCACTGTTCAGGATATTCATGGCCACCTGTGAAGAGAGAAGATGGTTTTAGGCAGTGCTGGTGTCACAAAACTGCTCCTTAGGCCATGATGGTTGCTGCTGGCTTGCCTCAGAGCCATGGAATTCTTTGGGTTGGAAAAGACCTCCAAGATGTACTGATACATGAGAGGAGTCCCTCAGGGATCAGTGCTGGGACCAGGCTTAACACCTTTGTGGGTGCCATGGACAGTGGCACTGAGTGCACCCTCAGCAAGTTTGCTGATGACACCAAGCTGTGTGGTGCTGCTGACAGCTGGAGGGAAGGGATCCATCCAGAGGGACCTGGACAGGCTGCAGAGCTGGGGCCATGACAACCTCATGAGGTTCAACAAGACCAAGTGCAGGGTCCTGCAGCTGGACTGGGGCAATCCCAAGCACTGCTATAGGCTGGGCAGGGACTGGCTTGAGAGTAGCCCTGAAGAAAAGGCCTTGGGGATGCTGGGGGAGGAGAAGCTCAACAGGAGCCAGCAGTGAGCACCTGCAGCCCAGAGAGCCAAGCAGAGCCTGGGCTGCAGCAAGAGAAGTGCGGCCAGCAGGGCCAGGGAGGGGATTCTCCCCCTCTCCTCCACTCTGCTGAGACCACAGCTGGAGCTCTGTGTCCAGTGCTGGAGCCTCTGTGCCAGGAAGGATCTGGAGGTGCTGGAAAGTGTCCAGAGAAGGGCCACGAGGATGAGCAGAGGGCTGGAGCTGCTCTGCTGTGAGGACAGACTGAAGGAGTTGGGGTTGCTCAGTTTGGAGAGAAGGCTCTGAGGAGACCTCCTTGTGGCCTTGCAGTATCTGCAGGGGGCTCCAAGAAAGCTGGGGAGGGACTTATAAGGGTGTCAGGGAGTGACAGGACTGGAGGGGATGGAAAAAACAACAACTAGAAATGGGGAGATTGAGATTGGATGTTAGGAAGAAGTTGTTCCCCATGAGGGTGGTGAGAGACTGGCACAGGTTGCCCAGGGAGGTGGTGGAAGCCTCCTGCCTGGAGGTTTTTGCAGCCAGGCTGGCTGTGGCTGTGAGCAACCTGCTGTAGTGTGAGGTGTCCCTGCCCATGGCAGGGGGTTGGAATTGGCTGATCCTTGAGATCCCTTCCAACCCTGACAGTTCTGTGATGCTATCATGGAGTGCAACTATTCTCTAACTCCACCAAGGCTGGGGCTAAACCTCCACTGCTCTTCACTTTTCCAAAGTCCATATGACCAAAAAGGAAACTTCAGTACAAGCAGGAAAAAAGAAAGGGGAAAAAAAAGGCCTCTTTCAGGCTTTTAGAAGTCATCAATAGTCATTCTTCATGGCTTACCTTAAACCCTCCTCCTACTTCTCCAATCACATTCTCTACAGGCACTTTAGTGTTTTCAAAATGTACTTCACAGGCTGAAACACAAAGGGAAGAGCTGCTCAGCTGCTATGTGGAAATCACAGTATCACCGAGGTTGGAAGAGACCTCAAAGATCATCAGGTCTAACCTCTCACCACAGACCTCATGACTAAACCATGGCACCAAGTGCCACATCCAGTCTCCTCCTAAACACCTCCAGGGGTGGTGACTCCACCACCTCCCTGGGCAGCACATCCCAATGGCGAATGACTCTCTCAATGAAGAACTTTCTCCTCACCTCCAGCCTAAACTTCCCCTGGCACAGCTTGAGATTGTGTCCTCTTGTTCTGGTGCTCCTTGCTAGAGAGAAGAGATCAACCCCCTTCTGGCTACAACCTCCCTTCAGGGAGTTGGAGAGAGCAAGAAGGTCTCCCCTGAGCCTCCTCTTCTCCAGGCTAAGCAACCCCAGCTCCCTCAGCCTCTCCTCACAGGGCTGTGCTCCAGACCCCTCCCCACCTTTGTTGCCCTTCTCTGGACACCTTCCAGCATCTCAACATCTTTCCTAAACTGAGGGGCCTAGAACTGGACACAGTACTCAAGGTGTGGCCTAACCAGTGCAGCCTACAGGGGCACAATGACTTCCCTGCTCCTGCTGGCCACACTATTCCTGATGCAGGCCAGGATGCCCTTGGCCTTCTTGGCCACTTGGGCACACTGCTGGCTCATGTTTAGGTGGCTGTCAATCAGCACCCCTAGGTCCCTCTCTGTTTGGCAGCTCTCCAGCCACTCTGACCCCAGCCTGTAGCTCTGCATGGGGTTGCCGTGGCCAAAGTGCAGCCCCTGGCACTTGGATTTGTTGAATGCCATCTGTGCAGCCTGTCCAGGTCCCTCTGCAGAGCTCTCCTACCCTCTAACTGACCAACATCTGTTCCCAACTTGGTGTCATCTGCAAACTTGCTGATGACTGACTCAATGCCCTCATCCAGATCATCAATGAAGATGTTAAAGAGGATGGGGCCCAGCACCGATCCCTGGGGGACACCACTGGTGCAGAAATATTTAAAAGACATCCAGGGCCATGGTTTGCTCTCCTTGTAACAGAGGTGAAGTTTTCCTGAGGCTCTGTGACAGATACCAGTGTTTTGCCAAAGGAGTAAGGACTTGGGGAAAGCCTGCCAGCAATTGCTGATGTGAGGCATTCAAAAGGTAATGAATGCAGGCTGTGGAAGCAGAGGACCAGAGGAGCAGCACTGCAGTCCAAATGATAGATGGTGACAAACTGCAATCATGAGGGAACTTCAGAACCCACAAGAACTTCTTTCTAGACTAAAGCTACTTGTTTGCTAAATTATCTGAGTAACTTCTTTCACTACATAGCTAGGGAAGCTTTACACATGTAGGGAAGAATGGATTTCTTCGTTGAGACTCTGCACTAGGAAGGACTGATAGGACTGATGCCATCCAGAGGGGCTTGGACAGGCTGGAGAGGTGAGCCCATGCCAATCTCATGAAGTTCAACAAGGCCCAGTGCAAGGTCCTGCAGCTGGGTCATGGCAATGCCAATCACAAATCCAGGCTGGAGAGAGAATGGCTTGAGAGCAGCCCTGAGGAGAAAGACTTGGTGCAGTTGGTTGATGAAAAACTCAAGCCATGGTCCCTGGCAGCCCAGCAGGCAGCTGTGTGCTGAGCTGCATTCAAAGCAGGGAGAGCAGCAGTGCAGGGGATTCTGCCCCTCTGCTCTGCTCAGACCCCACCTGCAGTACTGTGTCCAGCTGTGGTGCCCCCAGCCAAAAAAGGACATCAAATTGTTGGAGAGGGGCCAGAGGAGGCCAGAAAGATGATCAGAGGGCTGGAGCACCTTCTCTCTATGGACAGGCTGAGAAAGTTGGGACTGTTCATACTGAAGAAGAGACCTTCAGGGAGACCTTAGAGCAGCCTTCCAGTACCTGAAAGTGGCTACAAGGGAGCTGAGGAGGGACTTTTGACAAGGCCTGGGAGTGACAGGACAAGGGGCAATGGCTTTGAGCTGGAAGAAGGCAGATTCAGACTGGAGTTTAGGAAGAAATTCCTTCCAATGAGGGTGGGGAGACACTGGCACAGGTTGCCCAGGGAGGCTGTGGCTGCCTCCTCCCTGGAGGTGTTCAAGGCCAGGCTGGCTGAGGCCTTGAACAAGCTGAGCTAGTGGGAGGTGTCCCAGCCCATTGCAGATCCAGAGGTCCCTTCCCACCCAAACTACTGCACGAGTCTACAAATCTATGCAGATGGAGGGAAGGAAACACAAAGCTTATCCCGTCTAATGGAACAGATATTGCTTTGTCCCTGAAGGCAGCTGATCCAAAGAAGTGAGACCACCAGAATCTGGAACCAAGTCCTGTCAGCCAGTGGGAGTGGTTCTTACTGTTGGATCCTCGAATGCCCAGCTTGTCCTCAGGCTTCCCATGGGTGACTCCTCCGAAGTCCCGCTCCACGATGAACGCCGTGATTTTGTCTTTGACCTCTCCGTCTTTATCCACCACCTCTGTCCTGGCAAACACTGTGAAAATACTGGCCAGGCCCCCATTTGATATCCACACCTGGTTGGAGAGAGGAAAGGTGTGCAAAACCCACGTTTGTCCTGCTTTTGTGACCACAGCTAAGTGCTTCGGCACAAGACCGGCAAAGGAGAGCGGTGGAAAACTGCTGCTGCCGCCAAAGAGGGCTCTAAAGAGGGCTCTGCTACCGGTCTGGGCTCCTGGGAGTGCACTGCCAAGGAAGAAATGGAGCAACTGCAAGCTACAGGTTGTAACAGACTTGAATGAAATGGAAATCCAAGGGGCATTTTCACAGAAGCCACTTGTGAAGGCTGCAAGGGTGATCCAGACTGCAGGATCCCTTGGCAATGCAGCCCTGCTAAAAACCCCCTAGCTCTCACCTGGCCTGGCATAACAGGAACCTTTCCCACAGGCTGGCTCTCTTCAGATCACCACCACCTCACCAAGAGATCAGGTCTGCAATGTGTTGATGCATCACGTGCTGAATCTCTGCATTTCAAGGTTGGATCTGGCCAGTTTCTTGGAGCAGAAATGCCCCAAGCAGCCCTGTTCCCCATTGCCCATCAAATGCCAGGCTTTCTCTCAGCACTGCCTAGAACACCCACCATGAAGGATGAAGCCAGGGGAAAACCTGGGGTTAGGTTTCTTTCTGCCTGAGCTGTCACTAATGAACCCTCCCTGAAGCTGACCACCACCAGCTGGCAAGACAGAGCAAGACTCAGAGTGGCTTTTGATATCTTTCTTACCAAGAGCTCAGTGAAGGTCATCCCCTGCTCTTCTATTCTCTTTGGCCCTAACCCAGCTGGCTGGCTTTGTGACATGGTCACTCTTGACCAGCTTGGCAACCTCAAAGTTCTGAGGCAGCTGCCAAGCCAGCCTCCTGCTTAGCCAAACTGACTGACTGCAGTGCTGCAGGAGATGAGGCTGCTTAATTTCCATCAACTTCTAACACTGCCAACCTTGGAGCCATTCAGCAGGAAGTATTTCCCATCTTCACTGAGGGTTGCTCTGGTCTGGATGGAGGCAGCATCACTCCCACTGAAAGACAAACAAGTTGTTAATGATTGAAGAGACATGCTTTACAAAACCCAGCCTACACCTTTTCCCTCTGCCTGTCCTCTCCTCCCCATCTACTCTGCCCTGGTGAGGCTGCATCTGCAATCTTGTGTCCAGTTCTGGGCCCCTCAGGCCAAGTACCTCAGGGAACTGCTTGAAAGAGTCCAGCACAGAGCCACAACAATGATGAAGGGAGAGGAACATCTTCCTTATGAGGAGAGCCTGAGGGGGCTGAGGGCTCTGTAGCTTGGAGAGGAGGAGACTAAATAGTGTTGGATGATAGGTTGGACTTGATGATCTCTGAGGTCTTTTCCAACTTGGTTAATTCTATTCTATTCTAAAGGGTGACCTCATTCATCTTCATGGATATCTGCAGGGTGAGTGCCCAGAGGCTGGAGCCAGGCTCTGCTGGGTGCTGCCCAATGCCAGCACAAGGGGCAGTGGTGGAAGCTGAGGCAGAGGAAGCTCCATCTGGACATGAGGAAGCATTTTGCTGAGGGGGTGGCACAAGGGGTACCTGAAGGGGGCTACAGTGGAGCTGAGGAGGGACTTTTGACAAGGGCTGGGAGTGACAGGACAAGGGCCAATGGCTTTGAGCTGGATGAGGGCAGATTGAGACTGGAGTTTAGGACAAAATTCTTTCCAGTGAGGGTGACAGAGCCCTGGCACAGGCTGCCCAGGGGGGTTGTGGAGCCTCCCTCTCTGGAGGTATTCAAGACCCACCTGGATGTGTTCCTGTGTGACCTGCTCTAGGTGACCCTGCTCTGGCAGGGGGGTTGGACTGGATGACCTTTCAAGGTCTCTTCCAGCCCCTAAACATTCTGTGTGAATGTCTACAGATGGATTAAATAGCAGAAAGTATAAATTTCAGGTTTGAACTAACAAGGAAACTTACTAAATGCCAGAGATGTGAAGAATCAGCTTCTACTTAAGTGACCTGAGGGGACATTTCTGCTCATGAGCATGTATGTTAAGCTATGTTGGCCACCTTGTGACTTGGCCAGAACGTTCAGACTGTCACACAAGCAGCTTTTTGGAGCTATAGGAGCACACAATGGAGCTGTCATCCTAAAACACAACCAAGTTTAAAAAGGGAGAGATTTAGGCTAGACAGAAGGAAGAAGCTTTGTAAGCTGACGGTGCTGAGACCCTGGCCCAGGCTGCCCAGAGAGCTGGGAGATGCCCTACCCCAGGAACCACTCCAGGTCAGGTTGCTTGGGGCTCTGACTTCTGGGGGATTGGACTAGATTTGAACTAAAAGAGATTGAGACTGGAGAGAAGGGAGAAATGTTTGACACTGAGGGTAGTGAGACCCTGGCCCAGATCACCCAGAAAGGTGAGAGATGCCCCATCCTTGGTCAGGTTGTTTTGGGCTCTGTGCAATCTGCTCTAGTTGCAGATGTCCCTGCTGACTGCAGGGGGGGCTGGACTGGATGACTTTGAAATGTCTCTTTCAACCTAAAGCCTTCCATGGTTCTGTCTAAGCTGCTCCTCAAACATTCACAGCCTGGTTTTAAACTCTAGGTGAAAAAAGGCTCAAAGAGAAAAGAAAAATAAACATGACAGTGTCTCCCAAGGGGCACAGCAAATCCCTTCCACAGGAGCAAAACCTGGTGAGTTACAAGAAGGCAACCAGAATGCTCCATCCTGTCATGACAAGTTGCCCCCCTCTCCTGACTCACCACCTCTATACTCAATGTAAGAAGTGGCACAGGAGCTCCCCCTTGAAAGGAGCTTCCTCCTCCAGAAATGCCACAAGGGCTCACTTGAGGCTTTCAGCTCAAGACAGTTCCAGTTCTTGGAGCAGCCAGATCTCAGCTGGTTAAGAGTTCTCAGGCAGCTCTAACAACGACAGCTTCTGTGCAGCACAACTCAAGGCTATAAAAAGGCTGAAGTCACTAAGACTGGCAGCCTTTGTAAGCAATGCTGGGCTAAATAAAGATGTTAAAAGAATGGCAGAGGGTGGAGAGCCTTTGCTATTTTCATAGAATCACAATGGGTGGGGCTGGCAATGGCCTCCAAGACCATCTAGTTCCAACCCCCTGCCATGTGCTGGGACACCTTCCGCCAGCCCAGCTTGCTTGAGGCCTCATCCAGCCTGGCCTTCAGCACTTCCAGGCAAGGGGCATCCACAGCCTCCCTGGGCAACCAGTCCCAGTGTCTCCCCACCCTCACTAGAAAGAATTCTTTCCTGAACTCCAGTCTGAACCTGCCCTCTTCCAGCTTTAATCCACTGCCCCTCGTCCTGTCACTCCCAGCCCTTGTCGAAAGTGCCCCCCAGGGCGCCTGAAGCCCCTTCAGGTATTGGAAGGCTGCTCTGAGGTCTCCCCAAAGCCTTCTCTCCCCCAAGCTGTGTGTTACCCCCAGGTGTCATCCATGGATATTTTGTTAAAGTAGCTGAGCTGGCTTAAATGTTACCTGCAACTGGGATGGCTTTTAGAGCATTCAAACTCAGCTCAGGACTTGAACAAAACTCATCTCTGATGGCTGAGAGGTATCTGCCTCCCAGCGAGTGAGCAAGTAACCCCAGTGCTCACTGCAAGGCACTCCAGAATCATGGAGTTGTCAGGGATGGAAGGGACCTCAAGGCTCAGCCAGTTCCAACCCCCCTGCCATGGGCAGGGACACCTCACACTACAGCAGGTTGCTCTCAGCCATATCCAGCCTGGCTGCAAACACCTCCAGGGATGAGGCTTCCACCACCTCCCTGGGCAGCCTGTGCCAGTCTCTCACCACCCTCATGGGCAACAACTTCTTCCTAACATCCAGTCTGAATCTCCCCATTTCCAGTTCTGCTCCATTCCTCCATGTCCTATCCCTCCCTGACACCCTCCAAAGTCCCTCCCCAGCTTTCTTGTAGCCCAATGGAAGGCCACAAGAAAGTCTCCTGGGAGCCTTCTCCTCTCCAGACTGAACAGCCCCAACTCCCTCAGTCTGTCCTCACAGCAGAGCAGCTCCAGACCTCTGCTCATCCTCGTGGCCCTTCTCTGGGCACCTTCCAGCACCTCCAGATCCTTCCTGGCACAGAGGCTCCAGCACTGGACCCAGAGCTCCAGCTGTGGTCTCAGCAGAGTGGAGCACAGGGAGAGAGTCACCTCTCTGGCCCTGCTGCTGACACTCTAGGAGAAAAAGCAGAGTTTCAAACCATAGCTGTGTATGGACAAGCAAAATTCAACTTCAAACCCTCCACTGGTCTCAGTCTTTCAGTGTTTCCTTTACTTCTGCCTATATGGTTTTAAGTAAACTCTGTCCCTTCTGCACCAAGAGAGGCTGCAACATCAGCAACAGTCAGTGGATCAGCATAATAAAGGGACCTGCTGCTGTAAAGAAGCCTTTGCTAACCTCTAAGGAAAGGCCACAATTTCTTCCTCTTTATTTTTGGTAGCTCCTTCCATACAGGCTTCTGTGATTTTGAACAAGAGCTGAGAGCCTCCCAGAAGAGTTGCTGCACTGTTAGTTTAAACACAGCACAAAGGATCCACATCCAGCAAAGCCAGAAACTGAGTGGATCAGTCCCTGGGATGGGAACAACAATGGTTAATGATTTCATGGAGCTGCCACAAGCAGCACACTGGGAAAGGCTGAATTACATGGTTTGAGGTGGGGCTTTGAAAAAGAACACTACAAAAATGAAGCCACAGGCAGCAGGTTAGTTCAGTGTACCAAGCAATCACCACAATGGAGATGAAAGAATAACAGAAAGTCATCATTTTGGTGTTTTCTGAAGCTATTGTGATTACAAACCCAGCACCTTCCAGGCTCAGTGAGACAAAAAGCAGCAATGTGCTCCCCAGATGCCAGCCTAGGCAGGTACTTGGCTTTCTGTTCATCTGTGCCAGCAATGAGGATGCCCTAAACAAAGAAGGGAGAGAAAACTTTTCAGCATCAATCTGTGTCAGGAAGAAGTGAAGCTGACAGCTCAGGAAGCTTAGTTTGCACATGTTGGGGCATAACAAGAGACAGTTTAAGAAACAATGGCCACAATCATTTATCAGACACTAAAATATGTCCAAGCTAACATCACACAGCTGTTCAAATGCCCTTAGGAAATGGGTGTTGGGACTCCCCTTTCTAGGGTATTGATGCTGTCAGTGAAGGCTTAACTGCTGCTCTGACACAGTCCTGCCTTGACCATTTTTCATACCTTCATCACCATCACATTCTAATACAATCCCCAGGCTCCTGATCAGAGCACAGAACACACCATCTCCTCAGGTTCCAAAGGATTTCATTACACAGGCTTTCAACAACTCCCTGCCAGAGACCACTTCTTTATCTCTGCCTCATTTGGGTGTTGTACAGCTGGTTTCTCACAAGGGACAAATACAGCACAAGAAATCCATACTGAGGGTAAATAACCAGAGGTTAAATAGCTAAGACTCAACAACATTAGGATTAACCCCAGCTGACCCAGGCTGGCCACAGCAGGAGGGTCACACTCTGCAACAACACTCCCCACAAGACTGCTCTTCACAAACCAGCTCAGCTCTCTAGCCCTGTTCTGCAGACAAGGAAATTTGAGGTAAGGTAAGCAACGAACACATATTTTGGGGGTATAAATATCCAATTCTGAGCCTGGTCTGCTCCATTCAGGAAGACCTTTTTCTTGTTAGAATGAATTTACTGCTGCTTCAAGCTTCAGACTGATTCCACCTACCCACCACTAAAAAGCAAACACCTAAAGCTATTACATAGAAGCACAGAATAGTTTGGCTTGGAATGGGCCTTAAAGATCATCTAGTTCCAACCTCTTACACTACACATTTCCCACTAGCCCAGGTTGTTCAAGGTCTCATCCAGCCTGAACACCTCCAGGGAGGGAGCAGCCACAACCTCCCTGGGCAGCCTGTTCCAGTGTCTCCCCACCCCCACTAGAAACAGTTTCTTCCTCATCTCCAGTCTAATCTCCCCTCTTCCAGCTGAAAGCCACTGCCCCTTGTTCAAGCACTCCAAGCCCTTGCAAAATGTCCCTCCCCAGCTTTCTTACAGGCTTGCTCTAGCACACTGCCCCTGAAGAAGTTCTTTCCTACCTCCCCCAATATCCAGCCTCATTCAGCTACAAAAAGCTGCACCCTTCTGCACTGCCTGCATGGTTCCCTCCCCACCCTCCCTAACTTTAGTCCTCCTGATGTTTCAATATTTATTCTTAAGACAGATCAAATTTGCTCAAGTTAAAGAAAAACCAACTGAGATCCCCCAAGGTGTTTTTTTTTCTTTCCCCTAAGTCTTGTCATCTGGTTGTTACCAGTAACTTTTGGACTACTTCATACTGCATGCTGGTGCAGCACTGAGCAGAGGTTGCTGGGAATGCCAGCGACCAACCTGATGTCAAAGTTGCACCTGACTTCTACTTCACCTGGACTTAGAAGCACAGAGCTGTTTTGGTTGGGAAAGCCCTTTCAGATCACCCAGCCCAACCATTCTCCAAGGCTACCAAGGCTGGGGCTCAATCATGGCCCTCAGCACCACAGCTCTGCCTCTTGGAAACGCCTCCAGGGGTGGGGATTCAACCCCTGGACAGCCTGTGCCAGGCTTTGAGAACCTTTTCAGGGAAGAAGTTTCTTCTAATGTCCAACCTAACCCTCCCCAGTGCAAGGTGAGGCCATTTCCTATCATTCTATTGCTTTTTCCTTGGGAAAAAGGGACCAACCCCCACCTGGCTCCAGCCTCCTTTCAGGGAGCTGTAGAGAGCAATGAGGTATCCCCTCAGCCTCCTCTTCTCCAGACTAAACTACCCCAGTTCCCTCAGCTGCTCCTCCCCAGCCCTGTTCTCCAGACCCTTCCCCAGCTTCATTGCCCTTCTCTAGACCTGCTCCAGTCTCTCAAGGTCCTTCTTGGAGTGAGGGGCCCAAAAGTGAACCCAGTACTCAAGGTGTGGCCTCACCAGTGCTTGACAGCAGGGCTACAATCCCTGCCCTGCTCCTGCTGGCAACACCATTGCTGATCCAGGTCAGGATGCTGGAGGCCTTCTTGGCCAATTGAGCACACACTGGCTCATGCTCAGCTCTCAACCAGCACCCCCAGGGCTTTCTTTGCTGGGCAGTTTCTAGCAACTCTTCTGTAATCCTGAAGTATTCAGGAGGTGGTTGTGACCCAAGTGCAGGAGGCCAGCACCTGTCCTTGGTGACCCTCCTCCTGTCGACCCAGCCTGTCCAGGTCCCTCTAAAAGCCTCCCAACCCTCCAGCAGAGCACCACTCCCTCCCAGCTCAGCGTCATCTGCAGCTGTTAGTTTTTACACCCACAGCCCACAGTGCACCAGGCCTCCCCTCCCCTCTGTGCAGAGCTTCTTGCCATGAAAGAGCAGCTTTACCTTCAGGCCAATGGCTTGGTGAGCTGCCAGAGTGACTGCAATGGCTCCATCTAGAGAAGTGATTTCTCCCAGCCGTGCGTACATGGTGTTGGACAGACCAAGGCCACCTGGGACAAACAACAGGCTTTCATCCCATGTAAGTTGCTGTTCCCTCCCCAGAATCCCTTTCCAGTACAAACAAACCCCATGAAGAACAGAAGACACTTGACTGGAGAGGGTCTCAGCACAGAGGAGATATAAGCTGTCCACACAGCAGCACCACACTGGTGCAGTGTGCCAGAAGAATTCCCTGGGCGGGGTGAGAGGCCTTGAGCACAGCCCTGGGAGGAGAGGCTGAGGGAGCTGGGGTTGCTTAGCCTGGAGAAGAGGAGGCTCAGGGGAGACCTCATTGCTCTCTCCAACTCCCTGAAGGGAGGTTGTAGCCAGGTGGGGGTTGGTCTCTTCTCCCAGGCAACCAGCACCAGAACAAGGGGAGACAGTCTCAAGCTGTGCCAGGGGAGGCTCAGGCTGGAGGTGAGGAGAAAGTTCTTCACTGAGAGAGTTGTTAGCCATTGGAATGTGCTGCCCAGGGAGGTGGTGGAGTCACCATCCCTGGAGGTGTTCAAGAGGGGATTGGATGTGACACTTGGTGCCATGGTTTAGTCATGAGGTCTGTGGTGAGAGGTTGGACTTGATGATCTTTGAGGTCTATTCCAACCTGGTTGATTCTGTGAATAAGCAGGAGCTGTGCTGCATCTCCTCCTAGGCAGGGAGCAGATGCCTGTGTCCAAGCAAGCCTGCACACACAACCAGCACAGCACCAAGTGCCACATCCAATCTCCTCCTGAACTTTACTTAAACAGGCTGTAGTCTGGACCCAGTGTAGTTTTAGGACTCCTTAACATGAACTGAAGTCCCACTGAATGTCCTGCTCTGCTGCATCCAGAAAAAAACAGGAACAAGAAGGAAAGTGCTATGCCAGGAGGAATTTACACCACCTAATATTAGTTCCTCAACTCAGGAGTCCAAGGTAGGAGTATGCAGAGCTCCCTACACAGCCAGCAGGCATTCCTGGCATCCACATGACAGGGAGGAAGCCTCAGCTCCTAATTTTGGCATCCAAGTCCAATGTCTGCACAGGGAATAGTAGAGACACATTTTTGCAAGGGCCTAGGGTACTCCTTTGTGATCATTCACTCACCATACTCCTCTGGAATCTGCATGCCAAAGAGACCCAGCTCCTTCAGGCCTTCTAAAGTCTCAGGTGGGATTTTTGCATCTTGATCAATCTTCTTCGAGTCCACTACAAACACAGAAGGGTTTAGAGGTCAGAATTGTGGGGTTTAGTGCACAAACCCATCCCTGGGGCCACAGTGCTTTCAAATCATTGCATGTAAGAGCTGGCTGAGGTAGGATCCCTAACCTAGCAACCAGTCTGAGAGACCAGACCCAAAGAACTGACATACCTGACACAAAAAGGGGCTGCTAGAGAATCCCTTCCCTCCCTGCTGGAGTCACAGAATCATAGAATCAATAAGGTTGGAAAAGACCTCAGAGATCATCAAGTCCAACCTCTCACCCAACACCTCATGACAACTAAACCATGGCTCCAAGTGCTACATCCAATTCCCTCTTGAACACCTCCAGTGATGACGACTCCACCACCTCCCTGGGCAGCACATCCCAAGGGCCAATCTCTCTTGCTGGGAAGAACTTTCTCCTCACTTCCAGCCTAAACCTCCCCTGGCACAGCTTCAGACTGTGTCCTCTTGTTCTGGTGCTGCCTGCCTGGGAGAAGAGACCAACCCCCACCTGGCTCCAACCTCCCTTCAGGTAGTTGTAGACAGCAATGAGGTCACCCCTGAGCCTTCTCTTCTCCAGGCTAAGCAACCCCAGCTCCCTCAGCCTCTCCTCCCAGGGCTGTGCTCCAGACCCCTCCCCAGCCTCGCTGCCCTTCTCTGGACACCTTCCAGGAGCTCAACATCTTTCCTAAACTGAGGTAGTCTTCTGAAGCACCATTAGAAAAGCCACAATACTTGCACCAGACACACACATGCTTCTCAGCCCTAACTTCAAGACAATGCCTCTTCTCAGGCTCTAGCCTGATCACAGAGAGACAGAATCATGAAGAGCCTTGGGTGGAAAGGACCATTAAAGGCCATCTAGTCCAACCCTGCTGCAGTCAGCAGGAACAAAACAACCTTCCTGAATGTCCTCTTTGCCTCCCTTCCCTCAGGCTTGGAAGCGTCTTGACCCCAAACTGGCTTCTGCAAGATTAATAGCACGGTGGGTGGGTTGGAGGGCTGTTTGCCACAGCCTATCACCCCAATCCACCCCCTCAAACCATCCACCCCCCTGCAAAAGGCAAAAATGATGATTTTTTTAGCCCATGGATGACATTGCCTTAAACAATTCATCAGGAAGTCCCAATTTTGTTTCTGCAGAGCAATGCTCTGCTTAGGCAGCCACCTTTATTACACCATCAGCCAAACACAGAGGCAGCTGGAAGGTCCCAGGCATACTGATGATGGTTGTCAACTCATGACAGAAGAAGGCAAAGGTCTGGGAGGTGTGAAAAGTCTGAGAGTTGTTTAATTCCCTCAGGCATTTCTAGGAGGACAGGTTGTGCTTGTGCTCCTTGGCAAATGTCATGACTGGGCTAAGGGAAGCGGCTTCCAAAGACTTTCTCTCTGAGCTAGGTCTAGGTTGTGGCTGAATGACCCAAATGTGTATCAATCAGTTAATTCAGAAATCTTCCTCTTATGAGTTATTCAACTTCCTGGGGGATTACAGGAGCTGTTCTGTACTTCAGTGGTGAAAACAACCAAGAGTTGTGTTAAGCAGCTCAGGAAAGCTGTATGCTGCAGCAAAAGCACCACAAGCCATCTTTCCAGAGAGCACACAAGATAAGGAACTCTACAAAAGCAGTGTTGCTTCCATGGTGGGGTTGCAAGGGACCTCTGGACATCATCCAGTCCAACCTCCCTGCTAAAGCAGAGCACCCACAGCAGCTTGCCCAGGAGCACAATGCCCAGTGGGGGTTTGGAATCTCCCCAGAGAAGGAGACTCCACAACCTCTCCGGGCAGCCTCCAGCACCCTCACACCACAAGGGTTCCAGTTTGTGCCCACTGGCTCTTGTCCTGTCACTGGGCACCACTGACAAGAGCCTGGCTCCAGCCTCTTGCCTCCCACCCTACAGCTCTTGCTGAGCATTGCTCAGATCCCCTCTGGGGCTGCTCTTCTCCAGGCTCAGCAGCCCCAAGGCTCTCAGCCTTTCTTCCTCACAGAGCTGCTCCAGGCCCCTCAGCACCTTTGCAGCCTGTGCTGCACTCTCTCCAGTAGTTTCCTGCCTCTCTCGAACTGGGGAGGCTAGAACTGGACCCAGCACTCCAGCTGGGACTTCACTAGGGCAGAGTTTCCTAAAGAAACGTGGAGGAGGCTGCAACTTCTATATAAAACACAACAGAGGGAAGCAAATAACCATTCTGAAGCTTTTCTAACAGAAGCTGTTCATAAATAAAACTCATTTTACAAAAGACTTGATGTTCCCCTGTGCCAATTTCTTAGCTACACAGTATCAGACACACACTTGTGGTGTGCCACCAGCTGTCCTGGGAAGGGAAGGTGGTTTTCATAGCATCACAGAATTGTCAGGCTTGGAAGAGACCTCAAGGCTCAGCCAGCTCCAAGCCCCCTGCCATGGGCAGGGACACCTCACACTACAGCAGGTTGCTCACAGCCACATCCAGCCTGGCTGCAAAAACCTCCAGGCAGGAGGCTTCCACCACCTCCCTGGGCAGCCTGTGCCAGTCTCTCACCACCCTCATGGGGAAGAGCTTCTCCTGCTAACATCCAATCTGAATCTCCTCTCCTCTAGCTTCTCCTCCACTCTGCCCATACAGACCTAGCTGTGCTGTCTGGACACTGTGAGGCTTCATAATAACCTTGCTGAGGTGAATTTCCTTACCCAGTGCCAATCAGATCAAGTTTCTAACTGCTCAAGGGTGCTCTCCTATCCTATTTTCACCACACTAAGTTACCCTGAATAACTCAACAGAAAGTTGTGACTTCAAACAAAGATGACCAATTTCCAGCTTAATACTGTAATGTGGTATTTTTATCACTCCCATAAAGAGCAGGTTTTTCACTCACTAAATAATGCTCCTCAAGAGAGCAGAGGATTAACAAATGCAGGCTGCACAAATTCTCAATGTGCCCTCAGTGAGCAGCACTGCAATTGTACACTTAACATTACCTGGGTCTCAGAAACTGTGATGTGTGACAATCACAAGGTTCTTCAGGCTCCTGCAGAGTTTGGCAGGCAAGGCCTAGTATCAGAGCCAGCAGGAAATCCCAGAGGATATTGTATAAACTGCCTCAGAAATGGCTGGCTGTAAAAAAAACCCACTTTTGACAAGTGCTCTAGAATTGGCTTGTCTGTTGCACCAGGAGTAGCAGAAACACCCTGTAACCCCAGCTGGAATGCACAGGGCTGGAATATGACTTCCCCAAACAAAATTACCACCCTGAAGCTAAGAAAAAGAGATAGAAACCAATGCTTCTGATTTCTCACAGCTGCTCACTGAGACAGTTCTAAAGAGCTCTGCTGCATTTTTGCTCAAACCACTTTCAGCCCAGTTAAAAAGCTTCAGAAAAAGCTCACAGCATGTGAAGCTGTAAATAACATTATTCAGCTGAGCTAAATCCCACTTCAAATCCTCCCTCTGCCCCAGAATTCTTTTGCTTTTCTTTGCTGTTGCTGGTTTTATTTGATTGTTGGCTTTTGTGTGTGTGTGTGTGTGTTTGGGGATTTCTTAATTGTTTTGAAGATTTATTTCTTCTCACCAGCATCCAAATACTCCATGTAAGAAAACCCCTAACACACCTACAGAACTAGCAGCATTGTTGTCTGCAAAGACACAAAAAAATAGAAAAATACAATAGGACAGGACAGGATAGAATTAACCAGGTTGGAAGGGACCTCCAAAGCTCATCCAGTCCAACCCCTCTGCAGTCAGCAGGGACATCCTCAACTAGATCAGGTTGCCCTGAGCCCTATGCAGCCTCACCTTGAATATCTCCGGGGATGGGGCCCCAAGCACCTCCCCATGCAATCTCTTCCACTGTTCAAGTAACCTCATAGTAAAGAACTTGTTCCTCACATCCAATCTGTCTGCTCTGCTCTAGTTTGAAGCCACTGGCCCTTGTCCTGTCCCTGCAGGCCTTTGCAAACAGTCTCTCTCCATCCTTCTTGTAGCCCCCTTCAGGCTGCTATTAGGTCTCCCCAGAGCCTTCTCTTCTCCAGGCTGAAAACCCTCTCAGCCTGGCCTCAGAGCAGAGCTGCTCCAACCCCCTGATCATTTTCATTGGTATTTGAAATATAATAATCCTGCTCATGTGCTGTAGTTAAATCATTTTGCAATCACTGAATCACCTGCATGAATAAGGAAGCAAGAGCTGTACCTTCTTCACTGAAGAACTTTTCCACAGGTCCTACAAACTGGTTGATCTCGTTCAGCTCCTCATTGGTGATTTCTGGGTATGGAAAAACTTCTTCCTGAAAGAGGAGGCAAAAATGTTCAGCAAAACAGCCTTCCCTGATGAAAACCACAGGGCTCAGCTTTACTACAGACTGAAACAGCAGAAGGGTTTAACTGAAAGCCAGACACAGCAGGGAGAAATTAACAGGTTTTAAGGCCTACAAGGACAGGGCAAGCCTGAATTTTGGCAACATAATCCCACTCCAGGGTTAAAAAGAGTTAATTTTCATTTGTATCACAATCAGTTCACTGCTGAGTTGTGTTTTCAAAGCTCAGCCTACAAAGGCTGGACCTTGGAAACACACAGCACCTGCATCACGTCACAAAGGTCAGCGAGTCCACACTGCTCCTCACCATCGCTGTTATCTTGGTCATAGGTCGTGCTGCTTCCAGTTTATCAGGCTTGAATAAATAAACTCCCCCAAGCAAATAATTAAAGGTCACATGAGAAGCAGGCTTCTATTTTTATCATCTTTTCCTCCTTGCAAGCACAAGAGCCAACCTCTGCCCAAACCAGCTTGTGCGTGACAGGCTGGAAAAGAGTCACGTCGGCCCCAAAACCTCAGGGCCTGGTGAATGCTGGTTTCACAACACTCTTGGATTGAAATCTGAGAGGGGGAAGAAGAAAAAGCCTCACACAAAGAGAGATTTAATGTGATGGAATCTGATTGCTGACACAAAATTGCACTTGGCAAGGTCTGTGGGGGAGACTTTGTCGTTCAGCTCATTTCAGTGGATTCAAGTGGTTCTTTTTTTCCCTTCTTATTTAACCTTGTAACCTCTGACAAGGCACAGCCTCTGACAATCCCAACCCCAGGTTAACAAATCCTGCTTCAATCCACTGCTGTATCTCAAATTCAGAACTACCTTGTGCAACAGCATCTCAAGGCACAGCAAGAACTTAAGAGAAGCACAGAATCAATAAGGTTGGAAAAGACTCCAGAGATCACCAAGTCCCACCTGTCCCCCAACACCTCCTGACAACTAAACCATGGCTCCAAGTGCCACATCCAATCACCTCTTAAAGACCTCACTCTTTCCCATTAAAAACTACAAAAGATTAGATACAGCCTTGCTCCTTGAAGCAAACAGAGAATCAAGTGGCACAAGTTTGGTGGAATGCTGCTGAGGCCCAGAGCTCAGGGTAAACAGAAACTGCTGTTCCTGCAAGGCAATCTGCTAGGCTTGCCAGAACAGGAGACTGCGGTTGAAGGAAGCTCCTCAGATGCTGGCTGTTCTTGAGCAATAAACATGACATCCTGCATTTTGTGTGCACAGGGCATGTAGGTGGGTTTGTTTAACCCAGCTTCAGCAGAGAGGCCAGCTGAAAACCCCTGAGAGCCAGCAGGCCTGGACTGCAATGGGGAGCTGCAGCTGTTAGTAGAACTGCCTTCAGCAGATTGCACAGCAATGCCTTGCTTACTCCCTTCTGCTGGAGGGTAGGGAGGCTTCCCAGAGGGACCTGGACAGGCTGGATCGATGGGAGGAGGGTCACCAAGTGCCAGGTCCTGTACTAGGATGACAACAGCTCCATGAATGCTCCAGGCTTGGGGAACAGTGGCTGGAAACCTCCCAGCAGAAAAGGAGTTAGGGTGTGGGTCAGTGGCAGCTGAACTCAGTGTGTGACCAGCATCTTGGCATGGATCAGCAATAGTGTGGCTAGCAGGAGCAGGGAAGGCATTGCCCCCTGTACTGGGCCCTGGTAAGACCACACCGCAAGGACTGGGCTGTATTGGGTCCCTCACTCCAAGAAGGAACTTGAGGTGCTGGAGCAGGGTCTCTTCTCCCGAGAAACAAGTGACAGAAGGAGAGGGAACGTCCTCAAGCTGCACCCCTACCAGCAAGGCTGCCCAGGGCAGTCCCCAGCCCCGAAGGGGTTTCACGCAGCCCTGCAGAGGTGGTGCTGAGGGAGAGGGTTTAGCGGTGACCTGGGTTAATGGTTGGCCTCGGTAACCCTAATGGCCTCTCCCAACCGGAACGACTCCACGGTTCGGCGCAGCAGGTGCGGGGCCAAAGCAGGGCTCAGCGCACTGCAGTTAGCCCGGGACAGCTGCGCCCCAGGCAGCAGACACCCGCAGTCCCCGAGCCCACCAGCACTCCCCGAGCTCCCCCGCACCGCAGCCGCCACCGCTCGGCTAACGAGCGGCTGCTAATCCCAACACCGGCGCACCGCTGTCAGCTGCGGCTCGGCACCGCCGCTCCTCTGCCAGGGTCCCGCTCGGCTTCCCTCCGAGCGCCACAAGCCTACCCCCACGCCCGGCGGGCCCCTCACCTTCCGCACCGACCCCAGGAAGAGCTCCTTGGCGAAGGCGCGGCGGGGCGCGGCGGTGCGCAGGTGGCGGCGGGCGGGAAGGCCGCGGGCAGCCGGCAGAGCGGAGCGCAGGGCGCGCAGCACCGCCGCGCTCAGCGCCATGGCCGCCGCCTCTCCCCGCGCGCGGCTGGCGTCACGCGCGCGACGCGCGCTTCCCTTCCCGTCAGCCCCCGCGGGAGGGGGCGGGGGCAGGGAGCTGCTGTCCGCCCACCCCTGGCGCCGGGGCGGGGCGGGGCGGGGCGGGGCGGGGCTGCGCAGCCTCAAGGCCGCCGAGGCTTTCGCTGTGCCTCCGTGCAGCTCAGGCTGGGTGCCTGCTGTTGCTGCCACACGGGTGTCCCGAGGGTCCAGCCCAGGAGGTGGACATAGGAAACAGCCTATTTCACACCCATAATACCCTGCGCCCTATAAATCCAGCTGCAGGCTTTTCCTGTTTCTTCCCTCTCTGCTCCCCTGGGGATGCAGCCTGAGACCAGCCTAGCAGTGGGGGGGGGAAGAAAGAGCTCTGGGGGTTTTGGGTAGACCCTCCGGTGGGGAGAAGGGAAGTGTTGGGAGGCTTTTGGGTGTGCTGTAAGGGAGACTCTATGCTTTAGGTTTCTTTTGTCACTGTGCTTTGTAGCTTCTGGACAACACTTGCTGCTTTTCCATTAAAACTTTTCATCACTTCTGCAGTCCATTTGTGTGATGAGTGTCATTCTTCGGTCCCTTTCAGGGGCAAGGGAGGATCTGCCTGGCCTCAAACCAGGCCAGGCTGGGTAGCGTGGGCAGGAGTATGCTGTGCCTCAGTAATGCCAAGGTCTGCCCCGAGAGCCATCCGCAAGGGCAGGTCAAGTGGAGGGGGCCAAGCTCTTTCCAGTGGTGCACAGTAATAAGGTGAAGAACACCAGGTTCAAGCTTGAACACAGTAGATTTCAGCTAAACATGAGGAGAAACTTCTTCACAGGGTGACAGAGCCCTGGAGCAGGCTGCCCAGAGAGCTTGTGGAGTCTCTGGAGACTTTCCAACCCCACCTAGCTGCATTCCTGTGCAGACTGTCCTGGGAGATGCTGCTGTGGCAGGGGGGTTGGACTGGATGATCTTTGGAGGTCCCTTCCAACCTCTGATGTACTGTAATGCCCGCAGACCGCACACCCAGCAATGCCCTGCCAGTTACAGCCCTTGGCACTGGCAAAGAATTAGCACAGCAATAGAGCCGCTCGGCGCTAGCGGCGCTCCCGGTTCCATGGCCCCGGCGAGCCCTGATCCCGCCCCGGGGACGTGCTTCAAGTTTGGCAGCAGCCCAGAGACCTGCACTGCACCCTGTGAGGGGGCTGGCACTGCAGGAGCCCCTCTCCATCCTCCACCAGCGCTACGTCTAGTGATCACCTGCAGTAGCTACAGAAAAACAGAGACCTGGACAGGGCGACAAAAACCCTTTTGGAGCACACAGGAGGTCTCTGAATTGCTTCCCTGAGCCAACTCCAAAGCAGCGCTGCAAGCCAGCAGAGGGAACAGGCCAACTCACCAGAGACAAGGGAGAATGGCTTCATCCCCTGTTCAGATCTGGTTGATGTGCTAGGTAACCACCACGAAATCTCCAGCAAAACCTGACTCCTAATCTGTGTGTCTCTGGAATTAGGGGGAGGATTACACCAGCCCTCACCACTTCACCTGTGCAGCCGGTTTCATAGACGATTAAGTGCCAAAGACAAAACACCAGGACTGTGACCAGAGGTAATGACTGCATTGAGGATGTTCAGATTTCTGTTTCTCCTTGGCTTTCATCTGCCTATGCCTTTGAAGCAGTTTCTTGTTTCATTAAAAACCCCAAGTGTCAGCACCACGCTGGATTACTGAGCTGGTTACCTAAATACCAACACCTGGTTAGGAAACACACACTGCTCTGATGCTCTACAAGAGGTCACTTTGCAGGTTACTTCTGACACCACCCCGGTACCCTGTTCCACTCTGCACTCAGGTAGGAGTGCTCACTAACCATTTGTACTCAAAAGAATGCTAGAGATCATTTATACAAGGGTACAATTAATTGGTTTGAACTATTTCTTTCAAGTCCTTTAAAGGCTGTCTTGACTCCTTGTCCTGCTGCCCTTCATTCTTCAGCTGCCCTCATTTTGGGTTGGTGAATCATAGAATTGTTAGGGTTGGAAGGGATCAGCCAGTTCCAACCCCCCAGCCATGGCCAGGGACACCTCACACTACAGCAGGTTGCTCACAGCCACATCCAGACTGGCTGCAAAAACCCCCAGGGATGAGGCTTCCACCACCTCCCTGGGCAACCTGTGCCAGTCTCTCACTACCCTCATGGGGAACAACTTCTTCCTAACATCTAATCTGAATCTAACCATTTCTAGTTTTGTTCCATTCCCCCCAGTTCTATCACTCCCTGACACCCTCAAAAGTCCCTCCCCAGCTCTCTTGTAGGTCGCCTTAAGATACTGGAAGGTCACAAGAAGGTCTCCTGGGAGCCTTCTCTTCTCCAGACTGCACAACACCAACTCTCTCAGTCTGTCTTCATAGGAAAGGAGCTTCAGACCTCTGCTCATCCTCATGGTCCTTCTCTGGTATGTTCCAGCACCTCCAAATCCTTCTTGTAATAGAGGCTCCAGAACTGGACACAGAGCCTCCAGGTGTGGTCTCACCAGAGCGGAGCAGAGGGGGAGAATCACCTCCCTCAACCTCCTGGCTATGGTTCTCTTGCTGCAGCCCAGGATGAGATTGGCTTTCTGGGCTGCAAGTGCTCACTGCTGGCCCATGTGGAGCTTCTCATCCACCAGCACCCCCAGGTCCTTTTCTTCAGGGCTGCTCTCAAGCCAGTCCCTGCCCAGCCTATATTGGTGCCTAGGATTGCTCTGACCCAGCTGCAGGACCTTGCATCTGGGTCATGAAGAGCCCTTCAGAATGGTGGTGATTTAATGAAAGAGCATTTAACAAAAGAATGAGTACTAAAAGTAAACACAGGCCTAATGAACTGATTTGCTTTGCTTGTTTATTTGCTTACTTCACTTTTGACTTGTAAAATGTAAATCCTTTAATCCTTTTGGCAGGAGATTTGAACACATCCAAGTGCCAGGTTCTACACATTGGCCACAGCAACCCCAGGCAGTGCTACAAGCTGGGGTCAGAGTGGCTGAGAACAGCCAGGCAGAGAGGGACCTGGGGGTACTGGCTGACAGCAGCAGAACAGGAGCCACCAGTGTGCCCAGGTGGCCAAGAAGGCCAAGGGCCTTTCCAGGTCCCTCTGCAGAGCTCTCCTATCCTGTAACAGATCATCTGCAAATGTACTGATGATGGACTCAATCCCCTTGTCCAGATCATCAATAAAGATATTGAACAGGATGGGGCCCAGCATAACCAGAGTGATAACATTGCTGTCTCTGCTTGTATCTATAGCTGGTTGATGGTATGGATAGTCTGCTCTGCTGCTCAGCCTTTTGACACTGGGCTAACTGAGCAGGCCTTCCAACCTGATGTCACTGAGAGGGAACCTTTCTGGCACAGTGGTGAAATGAGAGTGCTGAAGGCAGCGTGCCACACCAGTGCCACAACCCACAAGTGGTGGTAGCTAGACATCTCCCAGGGGTCAGAAGTGTGGGCCCAGTGGCATCCTCCCCAGGCTACCTACACAAAGGACACCAGTGCTAGAGCTGAGGCTATCCTCTACTGAGACAGGTCAGGCTGGTTGTGGTCAGTACAAAGGAAGATGATCTGAAAACTTTAAAGAAGGAATCAACAAAGAGCACAGTTAGAAGCCTGCTTAAGAACATGATCCCAAGAGTGAAAACAAGGCTGGGCAGTTGGGAAAGAGCAGGAACAAAATGCCTCATCAGGAAGTTCAAAGGAACTGGAGCAGCAGCCAGGATGCTCCACCCTGCTCATTCAGTCACTGAGCATGAGAAAGGCACTGTGAGCACATCCCAAAGGAACACCTGGGGCCTTCCAGTGCAGAACGAATCACATGGTGGTAGCACATCCACAGCATCAAAATGCAAGCAGACTGCCAGCAGTACATTGAGAATGCTCTTTGTTTCTGCACTGACACAGATGGTATCACACCACTCACTGTGTCCCTCCTAATGCTGTCTGGAACTACAGCTGCAAGCACACTGCTGGCAGGTGCAGCTCTCTGCAGCTTAGTTCTACCATTCTGACATGGAAACATCTTCAAACTGCACTGCTCAGAACTGCAGGTGATACTGATAGCAAAAGCAAGAGCTGTGGTTTGACTTTTGCTTCAGAGCATGCCCAACCTTCTCCTTTCCCCGAGTTTATTTACAGCTTGTCTCTGCTTTCTCTGCCGCTTGGCAGTTCAGCCATGTGTTCATAGGGCTTCACCTTCCTTCGACATCATCAGACCTCTCTTCACTATCATCCTGGAGCAGATAATCCCTCAGCTGCTAAAGAGCTCTTCACAGAACCACAGACTGCTTTAGGTGAGGAGAGCCCTTTCAAGGCCATCCAGTCCAACCCTCTGCAGTCAGCAGAGACACCTGCAACTACAGCAGGTAGCTCAGAGCCCCAGACAAGCTGACCTGCAATGGTCCCAGGGACGAGGCACCCCCATCTTGGCAACCTGGGCCAGGGTCTCACCAGCCTCAGTGTCAACTATTTCTTCCTTCTCTCCAGCCTGAATCTCCCTCTGTGAGTTGAAAAATCACTCTGTGGTCAACCAGGACTGCCACAGTGCTGCCCATTTCAGTCTGTTCCACAGGGAATTGCCTTCTTCAGAAGGAATTAATACCAGATATGGATCAGTGAATGAATCTCATGAACTTACCCTGCAGTTTTCCTTTCCTTTTTGTTTACTCTGCCATACTTTTCAGCAGCTGCTCAAAAAGTGGCCTGCAGTAATATAAAGATCTGATAGTATTTAGCTCCTTGACACATCTTTTATTTACTGAAAAAGTGACACTGTAGGTCTGAGTTACTCAAGAAAAACATCCTCCAGCCCTTGCAGCACTTCCAGGAAAACAGAGACAATTCCCGCAGTAGCTTCTATTCTATTCTATTCTATTCTATTCTATTCTATTCTATTCTATTCTATTCTATTCTATTCTATTCTATTCTATTCTCTCCTCCCTTTATGCAATTGTTTTCTCCTTTTCAGTCAGATGGTAGGGAAGTTCTACACTTGAAATCCACAATTGCCTTCCCTGTGGGCATGTGATGATGGTGCTCATTGCCTCATGCCTCCCATCTCTAAGTTTAAAAGAAACTGGCTTCAAATTACATCTTGGGAAAGGTGAGAGCAGGAACTGGTATTTCCACTTTGGCTCTTGGTTACATGCTGTGGAAGTAATGCAATGTGTTTGAAACAGAGATCACAGGATCCCAGCATGGTGGGGGATAGGATAGGATAGGATAGGATAGGATAGGATAGGATAGGATAGGATAGGATAGGATAGGATAGGATAGGATAGGATAGGATAGACCAGACCAGACCAGACCAGACCAGGTTGGAAGAGACCTTCCAGATCATCAAGTCCAACCTCTCACCCAGCACCATCTGATCAACTAAACCATGGCACCAAGTGCCTTAGCCAGGCTCTTCCTAAACACCTCCAGGGATAGTGACTCCACCACCTCCCTGGGCAGCACATCCCAGTGGCCAATCTCTCTTGCTGGGAAGAATTTCTTCCTAACATCCAGCCTGAACCTCCCCTGGCACAGCTTGAGACTGTGTCCTCTTGTTCTGGTGCTGCCTGCCTGGGAGAAGAGACCAACCCCCACCTGGCTACAACCTCCCTTCAGGGAGTTGGAGAGAGCAAGAAGGTCTCCCCTGAGCCTCCTCTTCTCCAGGCTAAGCAGCCCCAGCTCCCTCAGCCTCTCCTCACAGGGCTGTGCTCCAGACCCCTCCCCACCTTTGTTGCCCTTCTCTGGACACCTTCCAGGATCCTAAACTGTGGATCCCAGAACTGGACACAGGACTCAAGGTGTGGCCTCAGCAGTGCTGAGCACAGGGCAGAATGACCTCCCTGCTCCTGCTGGCCACACTGTTCCTGATGCAGGCCAGGATGCCCTTGGCCTTCTTGGCCACCTGGGCACACTGCTGGCTCATGTTCAGCCTACTGTCAACCAGTACCCCCAGGGCCCTTTCTGCCTGGCTGCTCTCCAGCCACTCTGACCCCAGACTGAAAGGGTTGAAAGGGTTCCCCCAGTCCATCCCCCCTGTTAAAGCAGGGACACCCAGAGCAGGCTGCCCAGGATCACAGTGTCCAGGGGTGTTTGGCATCTCTCCAGAGGAGGAAGACTCCACAACCTCTCTAGGTCTCGGCCTGGTCTCAGTTCAGGTAAGGAGCAGCAGCATTTAGCTGAATATTTAGGTCTTACTAAGGTGATTACTTAGTGGTCCTGCTTTAAAGTGGATTAGGAAAAACCTCAGCTTTGTAACAACATCTATAAACTGTTAAATTAGAGAAGACAAACTCCTTGCCTCCTCAAAATGCAGAGCTATCAAAATTCTGAGAATCATAGGTTCTAAAGCAGGAGGTAGAAGCACCAGTGAAGAACATCCCTGCAAACTCTGCCACTAACAGGATGTTCCCAGGATGCTTCAGTTAGCTTCTAATGGGTGGCACAGCTCAGAGGGACAGCACATGAGGAGGTATCTAGTGATAAACAGGTACTTACCTCCCAAAACCTCACTGATCAAGGTGTACCTCCTGAGTTAGAGCTGTGGTTGGCTATTCCCACAACATAATTCATGAATCTTCTAAAATTGCTAGGGAAAACAAGCAAACAGAGTCTTTAGTTGAAAGCAAGAGCTGGGCACCAGCTTCAGCAGGCTTTCCTGACACACTGTCATCCCCTTGAAGCCCAGGGGACACACAAATACAAACCTACAATCAACTCTGTCACAGGTTGTTATCTAAAGTAACTTCAGGAGTGTAACAGACAGTACTGAGAGGGCCGTGGTAGTGTGTAGAGAGCATTCTGTGGTCTAAAGTGAGAGACACAAGTAACCACAGGTCCAAGTAGTAACAGGACAAACTTACTCAATTACATCACTTACTGAAGTAGGATGATGGTTCCCTGCCAGCTGGCACAGAGGAGCACTGGAGACTCTCCAAGCCTGGTCCAAAGGGTGGAGGTGACACTTAAGGACTGAAGGACTGCATCCCTGGAGAGGACAAACTTGGAACACTTGAGTCAAGGGCAGACAGTGGTCTGAGCGTGAGCTCCTACGGCAGTGCCACAACCAAAAGGCTAGTGGGAGCAGCTGGGCATGCTGGCCAGCTCGTGTTTAAGAAGGCTCAGAATCTGCCTACTGCTTTGCAACCTTAGAATGCTTGGGTAAACAGCACACCAAACAGCCTCTTCAGTGGCTATAGATCAAGGTGTTGTGGTCATTGCTCTTTGTTGTGCTTTGGAACTGTCTTTTTTCCCAGCACCACCAAAGAAAGGCAAACCTGCTGGGAAGGGAGCACAGCCTCCCCAGTACTGACCACCACACCCACCAGCTCCTCTTGAATTCAGAGTGGAGACTGACAGCTTGGCCCCTTTGACATGAGCAGCAGCAAGCCCTTTGGCCAGGATACCTTCGGAAGGAACTTCCTTCAGTTCAAGCCTAGGTCAAAGTGGAAGCTCTTGGGAGTACACAAAATGAGAAGCAGAGAGTTTTAAATGATTTATTTGATTTCTCCACATGATCACAGTTATAGTTTTACATCAATAGGGTCTGTTACTACTTACAAACAGAATGCATATTAAAATGAAAGCACTCCTCTCTTCCCCAGAGTTACAAAAGGGGTCTCAAGCCTCCCCAGAACAGAAGCTTCTTGTAAGCATAATGGTTGTTGGTTTTTACTTTATTATGTTTGTTTTTTTTTTTTTTAAAGTCTTTAACAGTCTGCATTCAAGACCTAATTCTAACATTTTAATACAACTCCAAGCTGATTTAAGTTCCTAGCAGGAGATAGGCAACCTCCAGTGACTGCAGACTGGTAGTTAGCGCTAATGTACACACTATGTACAGTTTAGAGAATTCTCTATTCCCCCTACTGGTCCCATTCTCACCACCCCCTTTTCTCTCTTTCCCAAACTGAATCTTGTCATTGGTTCCACCTTTTGTTTGTCTGTTTGCTTGGTTTGAACCTATATACACAGTACTCCATTTTGCAGGCAAGAAGTGCGATGGTATTTTACAAGGGGAACAGCGAAGAATGCATGCTTTAAACGGCCGAAAACACACAGCTTCATGTGGAACAGCAAGTCAACATCTAGAGAGTCATTGTTTAAATATCTGCTGACTGTCTCTCAGCTCATTTTTATCAAGAAACAAGAGGCTTCTGCTGCATGCAGTACATGATGGGGGAAAAAAATCATTCTACACCGTTATGGTTAGACTTGGCTTTGGTTAGCAATACAAGACACACGTTATATTAGGATGAGCTCGGGTTGCTGTTTTTTTTTTACATTGGTTTACATTTCAGTCTTAAGGAAGAAGAAGAGAAAGAAGAAAGAAAAAAAGGAAAAAAAAAATAAAAAAAAGAAAACCCCCAAATAGATATCTGATTGTTGTCCCAGAAAAGATTATGGATTTGTTGTCGTTGTTGCCGCCACGCTCTCATCCTTTACGCTTCCCTCACACTTTGTCAGATTACTCCTCGGCCGTATCAGTTATGGGAACAGAGAGGCACTCTGTGCACTTCTGTACCAGTTTGTAATGGGCAATGGCATCTGAAGAAAAGCCCTCTCCCTTCTGCTCCTGCCTGCAGGCTGGGAAAAGTCATTTCCTTAACTGCAGGCAGTGCTGAAGCAGTAGCACCTCCCTGTTCCGGGCATGATCCACACTGCTCTAAGCAATGGTTAATTAAAGATGGAGCCAGAGAGGTTTTACTGCGACCCTAAGCAAGCAGCAAAGTTCTCCAGACTTACAGTGACACCAAGACACAGCTGGTTGTTTAAAGTACATACAGATATAAGAGTCTAGAAGGAAAAATGATAGCAAAAAGAATCGACTCCACTGGATTTCTCCTCATTGACTTGAAACAATAGAGAGCTCCCAAATACTGCGCTTAGGGGACCGGGTTTGTTTCATTATCTATCCCCAAAGGGACCTGGGATTGTGCAGACGCAATTTCAGGTGCCTGGGGAGGGCAGGCATGAACTCCTTCCCCACACCTACACGAAACCAGGCATGAATCTGGGGGGAGCCTGCTTGCACATTTGTGACATCCCCTGAATACTGAATCGGCTGCCCAGGGAAAATCGGTGGTGGAGTGCTGAAAAATTGGTGTGCAAATTGATAGGCACTGATATGTAACTCCAATTGAGGTGAATGAAGGGGGGTGGTTAAAACACAGCAAGCGCAGAGCTGGGAGCCTGAACATCTCTAGTGCTCATCAACACAGCCAGAGCCAGATCTTCCCCTCCACTGCTGCCACTCACTCTGTACTGACCCCCCCCAGATGGGCAGTGCTACTTACAAGGTGACCCTGCACCCGTGAAGCAAACCCAGCTTCCACCACTCTGTGAAGAGAAGCACCCTTACCTCTCCTGTAATTAAAGAAAGATGGGAGTTTCTGAAAGATGCTTGGACCCAAATAGTTCTTTATCTTTTCTGGAACAACCCACAAATTACAGTTGAGAGTCGACTATTGGTACAGATGTAGGAAGAAAAGTCTACATATTGAAATATGTTATCACTTTTACTTCAACTAATTATCAACAGGAACACTGATATATCGTTGCAAATATACAATATGTAGAGTGTAGCCTCACACTACTAACAGTAGATGACATGCAGACAGTTTCTACTTTCCCTTATAAGAACAGTATATAGCTTTTAACTGCAAGGAACAGAGCCTCAGGGGAGCCATGGGAGCCCTCCGAAGGTAAGCCGCAGAATTTGGGACAGTATGAGTGGTACTGATAGGTACAAATGACTCCTTTTGTGTGAAGGGAACAGAGAGGAGAAGGAGCAGGGGGGTGGGGAATCTATTGCACAGGTGTGAACCCAACGTGGACAGCTCTACACAAGAAAGGCTAAACTCTAGATTGCTGTATTTGCTGTCTGAGGAGGTTAACGAAGTGCTCGGTTTGCAGCTCTTTCGCTGGTATTGTGAGAGCAATGGGATGAAAGGGACAACATTATTCAGCCTCCCCCCCACCCCCCCGCCTATCAGAGATGCCGTGAGCAAGCCGACAGGAAAAGTCACCCTCTTATTCCGGTGCCCTGACAGCAGAAAGTCAGCTGGGCTTTGTTGCTCTTGCTTTTACCCATCTCACACTGGACCTTTTGGGTTGTGTTTTTTTTTTGCTCATCCTCTTCGAGGTTTGCTTTTAGGCTTGGTACAGTTTTGCAGCTGTGACTCCTTTGCCTCTACTCTTTAGGTGTAAAGTCCTTGCAGTGGCTCACAACGCTGAACCTACAAAGTAGGCGCCATGTACAGCTTGGTAGAGGGGTTGGGGACAGGAAGGGTGGATAGAAATCTGCAAAATGGTTGGGTTACAACACGGAAGCAACGACAGCACAGCCTGCTTTCATGTGATGCCTTTGCAACTAACTGGACTATGGAAGTGAGGGTTTGAGCGTAGACTCAGCCTGCTGAGTGCTGGGCACTTTTCAAACTCACAATGTGATGGAGTAAAAAATGGTGAAGCCACTTTGTTGCTAGCACATGGCTACATGGAATTACAGCTCTTATTTGTTTGTTTATTCATTTTATTTTATATATATATATATAGATCTCTATAAAAACCCTAGACTAAATTCTAAAACAAACCTTCAAGTTTTAGAGCACTCCTCTGCTGGGAAATGCTCTCACTAGAATTCAGCTTGGCCTGGGGGTGAGGGGGGGTGGGGGTTAAAAATGAGGAATCATGGTAAAGAGGAAACCAAGTAGCTGAGGAGGATGGAGGAAGTTTGCCGTTTATCATGTCTGAGATGAATGTTGTTGCAGTGTGTGCATGCACCTGGCGGAAACTCCTCCCTCCCTGTGTGCTTGGTGCGAAAGAGATGTGGGTCATGGAGGTTCACAGTTATCACAGCCTGTAACAGTGTCTTAAGAACCTGTGGTGTGAGCAATGCTTGGAGGCGCCCGTGGGTGAAGCTGGCCAACCCTACGCTGCTATACGGTAGAGTTACTGGGTCTTAACGAGTTTGCTTACCTGAAGCAGCAGAGCAGTTAGGATACTTGGTTACCTTTGATAGCGCCCTGTTAAGAAAACCAGGACTTCATACAAAGCAGGATTTGACTACGACACTGAGCCTCTACGTTACCTTGGCACGTGGTAGTGGTGAGTGCTTAGAAACCTCCGCGAGCCCCAGAGGGCTCGGAACGGAATCGCTGCAAATGGGTCTGGGATTTGTTCCTACTGTTGAACGGGTTTGGTCTACTTTTCCATACTCTTTTAGTTCACCTATGGTACTGCCCTAGCAAAAGTTAAGTGGAATTCCTTTGTAAGGTCCTCTATTGCTAAGTTTTGTGGACTGGAGGGAAAAAACAAAGAAGAAGAAGAAGAAAGAAATCCCTTTCCAAGCACAAATGTTAACTATACAGTATATATATATATATTTATATATATTTATATGTATATATTTATATTATATAAAGTTTACTTACGTACTTTCATCAACCATATCAGGTCTACTTAATTTTTGTTTGGGGTTTTGTTTTGTGTTTGGTTTTGCCCATTGCCAAGAGAAGAGCAAGAATGCGACACTGGGGTCTGTGTATCTCTTTTTTGCCTTTTCTTTTTGGGTGGTGGTGGTTCTCTCAGAGATTTCAGTGTAAAACCTCCGGGGGTGGGGGGAGTGGGAGGGGAGGGTTTGGTGTAAAAGGTAGCTTTACTCAGGCGCAGCAAGCAGCAGGTTTTCACAAGGCAGTCTGGCAACCAGGCCTAACCAAGCTGGTGGGGGAAGTAAACCCAGTGTCGGAATGGTTTTAGTTGAGTAACAGCAAGCCTTAAAGCTCACACGGCTCCAATTGGCATGGGGCAGTCTGACCGCCTGACCCGGGGCTTCCTCTTAAGTGCCTCTGAGACTGCGTCTAAACCCTACATTCCCGGGAGGGGCAGCGCCTCCTAGACTATTGTGCTGATGCCGCTGTGTTTGGGCTTGGTGCTGGCGGAGGTGGAGGGGGGCGGCGGCGGCCCGTGGTGGTGCTGGGGGTGAGCGGCGTGGGCCGGGTGCGGCGGGGGGTGGGCGTGCGGCGCGTGGCCGTGCGGCAGGTAGGGGGTGTGCGGGGGGTGCGGGGCGTGCTGGGCGTGGGGCAGGTGCTGGTGGTACTGGTGGGGGTGCTGGATGTGCTGGGGAGGGTGGTAGTGGTGGTGGTGGTGGTAGGGCGGAGGGTTCTGCTGCATGTGGCAGTACTGCGAGTGGTGGGAGTGCACCTGCGCCTGCGTCTGCCCCTCGCCCGGCCCTGCGTGATGCATGGCGGAAGGATGCTGTGAGTGCTGCTGATGGGGGATTACAGGAGGTTGCTGTGATGAGCCGGATGGTGGATGGCCTTGGGAAGGTGGCTTTCCCCTTTTACTACCAAATAAGGAACCTAGGAGTGAGGAGGAGTTAGGCATAGTCTGGTGAGGGCGAGATGGACACTCTCGGGTTGATGTAGCTCTTCGGCGCATGTGAGGACTGCTAATGATGGACCCCTAAAAAGAAATTAATAGAAACGAAAATTAAAAGAAATCTTAAAATGCTTAAAAGAAAAAAGTTCACACTGATCCAACAAACTCCTCCTTCAGTGTTCACAGGGGTGGACTACACTTAAAAGAGTTCTAGGGAAAATTGGACTTCCCCCTTCTCTAAGTTGCAAGTGAGGCATTTGTGTCCTTCTTGGGGGGTATTTTTGAGCATTAGTCTGTCTTTCTTTCTTTTCTTTTCTTTTTTTCTCTTAGGACTTTTACTATCAGAAGTACTTTATTATCAACTTGAAATAAGGGGGGTGGGGGGAGTGGGGGAAAAAAACACCCCCCCCCCCCCTGTCACTGCAGAGTAAGATGACGTAAGAGCTAGGAGTGTGCTTTGAAAATGAAACGACAACAACAACAAAAGAAAAACCCCAACCAAAAAAAATGACACTTGAGCATAAAAAAAAAACCACCCCCAAAACCAAACCCAAACCAAAAGAAAGCAAGCCCCCAAACAAAAAATTTTTTTACAGCCAACAACAACAACAACAAAAAATATTAATATTAAAACTACATTGAATTCCAGAGCTAAACACCCAGCAGCGAACGTTACAGTGACAAGGCGGATTTACAAAGCAGTGTTTTAAACCCCTGGGGGGTGGGGGTGAGGGGGAGGGAGGGAGGGGAAGTCTGAGGTTATTTTCACAGTGGTTTTCCACTACTGTGTCTATGCCACAGTGCTGCTTCTTCAGGCCTGCTTCTGAAATTAAAGTGTTCCCATGGAACCACGCCACTAAGGTTCCTAGGGGTGAGGGTGTTCTTCTGAGCTACGGTTTAGCTTGGGGTGGTGTATTTAGTTTCTGGACATTTAGGTTGTTATTTTTTTTTGGGGGGTGGGGCTGGGGGGGTTGGGGTGGGGCTAGGAGATGAATTGTGTCGTTCAAAAAGAGCTACGGGACACAACAGGACTCAGGCAAAAAGTGTGCTAGGTTGAGAACTGCGAGCTACCTAAAGCCAACACAAAAAAAACAACCCCAAACCCAAACAACCCCAAAATACTCCAAACAACCCCAAAAATCAATCAAACAAACAAACAAAAAAAACCAGAAAGAGAACCAAAGAAACAAACAAACAAACAAAAAAACCAACCAAAAAACCCAAACAAAACCCAAAACCAAACCAAAGAAAAGAAAAAGAAATCTGCAAGCTGAATTCAGAGACATGAACAGTATATATATAAATGGTTTGAAGATGAATGAAATCTCATGAAATCCACATTGAATTCACCTGGCTTGGCATACTTATTTTGGTTGCTGTGGTTTGGTTTTCCTCCCATGCCCTATCTGTGCAATTCCATGGGGTCATGACTGCAGACACTGAGCAATTGAACTCGGAAAAGAAGCAATGGGAATGGCCGAGCGTGGCAGGTCGAGAGTGGGAGCTCGAGATCGAACAGCGACAACAGTGGACTGGGGTAACGGAGAGCAAGTGGGCTTTTTAAAGCTGGGACCAGACTGAAATGGTGGCAGAAGGACACATCATACTCATTGAACCATGCTTGCAGGAAACAGAGGGGACGAGGTTAGCTCAAACCAACGAGATGGCATCGGTCTGAAACGAGCTGTCAGTGCTTTGGAAGCTGGCAGGATACGGAGTGAGTAGCCTAGGCATGCAGTTTGTTTGAGGCAGGCAGGTTATATGTTAGAAGAAAAAAAGAGCAAAAAAAATAATAATATATGTGTGTGTATATATATGTATATATATATATATATAAAAAAAAAAAAAAGAAAGGTTTGAAATGCACATCATCACATCCAGCTAGACATCAGGAACTTCCTACTTACTTCCATATTGCTGTCTAGCGATCCTGCACTGCTGCGTCGCCCACGCTTGCCTGCCCAGGACATGCAACACCAGAGATTAGAGACTGAGACAAGACCCGGGTGAAAAACAGCTGCTCCCCCTCCAGCACTAGAGGAGTCTCTACACCCAGCTAGGGGGAGGGGGCTCAGGGGACTGGTACAGCAGCTACCAAGGCAGAAACTTCCATCTTTGAGGCCGTTAGTTAGGTCAAGTTTCTGTACCTGAGGGAGTTGGAGCAGGGAGCGTTGGTGTGAAGCGACTCTCATTAGCGGGGGGTGAGTTTTTAATTGGCAACACGTGGGGGTTCAGCTACATTTAGCAGTACCATGATGATGTTGGCCAGCAACAATGCAATTTCCTGCCATCTGATGGTCTGTGAAGACTCTTTCACTAATATATATGTATTTGCTACCAGTTATATTTGGGGAGTGGGTATTAACTTAAATACAGAATGTAATGCTGGCTTATTCTGAACTTGGGGGAGGGAGGGATCAGTGAGGGGCATTGCTTTCATCAGTTCAACTCAAGAACCTCAGTGGATTTCATATAATCTTCTTTCATGAGGTTTAAAAGGAACTAAACTTAATTTTTTTTCTTGATTTCTTTCTTTCTTTCCCCCCACCCCCAGCAATCCATCCAGAATCTGTCTTGACATTATGGCCAGGGTTTGTTTGTTTAGCTGTGCAGTGCCTTTATAGAATCACAGAATGGTCTGGGTTGGAAGGGACTTCCAAAGGTCATCCAGTCCAAGCCCCTCTGCAGTCAGCAGGGACATCCTCAACTAGATCAGGTTGCCCTGAGCCCTCTTGAAACTCACCTTGAGCATCTCCAGGGATGGGGCCCCAACCACCAACCTGGGCAACCTGTTTAAATGTTCCACCACCCTCATGGTGCAGAACTTGTTCCTAACACCCTATTTAAACCTGCTCCTCTCTAGTTTGAAGCCACTGCTCCTTGTCCTGTCACTGCAGGCCTTTGCAAACAGTCTCTCTCCATCTTTCTTGTAGCCCCCTTCAGGCACTGGAAGGCTGCTATTAGGTCTCCCGGGAGCCTCCTCATTTCCAGGCTGAACAACCCCAGCTCCCTCAGCCTGATGGATTTGTTCTCCAATCCTCTCAAAGCGCCAAAGACATTCACCTAGGACTACACAGGAGACACCAGCCTGTTTGCCTAAGAGCCTGAATACTTCAGTGGTTATACAGAGGATCCCAGCTTGTCTCTCTCCCTTCACAGGTGGCTGTTTCTGAGAAGAGGGCTGGTGCAGCATGGCTGTGCAACGCTTCCAAATCCTTCACTGGCAGGGTGTGCAAACAAAGCTAACCTTGGAAGAGCTATCAGGTTCTCTAAACTTCTCTAACATCTGCATGACTTTAGAAACCTGGCTTCCTCCCTGCTTTCCTCCCCAATATCAAAAGACAGTCTTCACCCTGCCTTGCTACATTGCTGCCTCCAGGATCATCTGCTCTAGCAGGTGGTTTTGGAGAGGAATGTGAAGATCCCAGCATCATTATGAGCCATATAGCCTCACTGTAGAAGCCCAAAAGCCACCTGGTATGACACTTAAAGAGAAGAACTTTGGGACTGGTTAGTCAGTGGGATTTCTGGGAGGTGCACCCTTACTTCTTGGCACACCCTTTCAGACCAGTTTAGACTATCCATAGCATCACAGACTGCTTTGGGTTGGAAGGGACCTTTAAAGGTCCTCTTGTCCAACCCCCTTGCAGTGAGAGCAGGGACATCTGCAACTGACAAGGTTGCTCAGAGCCCCCATCCAACCTCACCTGTAATGTATGATCTAAAACCACCACCTATTGGATCTATAACTATGCCTTGACCTGGCAGGTCATGGGATGCCACCCTGCAGCCCAAGTTTCTCTTAAGAGCCACGGTTCTCTATAGACCACTCTAACAGTTCCCCCTCTCTCGTTATCTCAAAGAGTTAGTCCCCAGTGCAAACCCCCTTACACTGACATAAACTTGAGGGGAAGGTGTCTCTGGTCAGGTTTGGCTTCTTCAATTCATTGGAATCTTGAACAATTCTCCTTGACAAGCCCTGTGCCCAAAGCTTGGCAGATCATCTCTTGCAGCTTTAGCCTGATCAAAACCATAACTGTGCTACCTTATGACCCCCCCAAGAAAAACTGCTTTCAATAATCCCTTCTTTTCACTTCTGCTCAGGCTTTGATATTTTTTTCTGCTCTGCTAAGGGGATTAGTAGTGATTAACACTCAAATCACTCTTGCCTGCTGATAGAAAACATGGAGGGAGAGCCATCTCTGAATGTAGCAGTCAATATCACAAACACAGACTGACAGCTGCCACCAGTCACTAAGTGTGGCCAAAAATGAAGGAAAACAGAAAAACCCAATGCCTGTTGCACAGGGCAAAGCCTGTGATAAAATAACCATGAGCAGGGTATATACACAGTGTGTATGGACAGAGAGACAGATGGAGTTCTGCTTGGAATCATTTCAGGGCAAAGAAGGACTAGCAAAGCCAAGAGCAAAGAGAAAATCCTCCTGCACGTGGCTGGGATTGCCCTCAGACCACAATCATGAGGTTTGGGTTTTGCTAAAAGCCAGACTGAACCCAACTCTCTCCTGACCTGGTGTCTGCTACTAGAGGTGTGAAACAAATCCTCCAGAGCCTTCCTCCTGACGATGGACAAGGCTGCTCCCTGCTCTTGGAGCTGCCATCTCTTCTCAAAAATGTTTGTCCAGAGCTCCAGCATTCACAGAACCACAGGATCCCAGCATGGCAGGGGGCAGAAGGGGCCTTTGGAGACCACCCAGTCCAACCCGCCTGCTAAAGCAGGGCACCCACAGCAGCTTGCCCAGGAGCACAATGGCCAGGGGGTTTTGGAATCTCTCCAGAGAAGGAGACTCCACAACCTCTCTGGGCAGCCTGCTCCAGGGCTCCAGCATCCTCACACCAAACAAATTTCTCCTCCTGACACTCAGATGGAACCTCCTGGGTTCCAGTTTGTACTTGTTGCTCCTTGTCCTGTCCTTGGGCACCACTGACAAGAGTCTGCCCCCAGCCTCTTGCCCCCCACCCTTTAGCTCTTGCTGAGCATTGCTCAGATCCCCTCTCAGGCTGATTTTCTCCAGGCTCAGCAGCCCCAGGGCTCTCAGCCTTTCCTCCTCACAGAGCTGCTCCAGTCCCCTCAGCAGCTTTGTAGCTCTTCACTGGACTCTCTCCAGTAGTTTCCTGACTATCTTGACCTGGGGAGCCCAGAACTGGACCCAGTACTCCAGAGGTGGCCTCACTAGGGCACCTACTGTTCACACTCTTCCTTAATGCATGCCAGGACACCACTGGTCTTCTTGGCCACCAGGGCACATTGCTGGCTCATGGGGAACTTCTTGTCCACCAGCACTCCCATGTCACTCTCAGCAGAGCTGCTTTTGATCTGGTCGGCCCTCATCTGTACTGGTGCAGGGAAGCTGATCCTTCCCACGTGCAGAACGCTACACTTGCCCTGGTTGAACTTAATGAGCTTCCCTCTAGCCTGCCCAGGTCTCACTGGATGGCAGCACAGCCTGACTGGGTATCAGCCACTCCTCCCAGCTCAGTATCATCAGCAAACTGACTGAGGGTCAACTCTATGCCTTCATCCAGGTCACTGACAAAGATGTTGAACAAAACTGGAACCAGTATGGAACTCTGGGGAGCACCACAAGCTACAGACCCTGCCCTGCTGATCACAACCCTCATTAGCTCTGTCCTTCAGCCAGTTCTCAACCCACCTCACTGTCCACTCCCCTGACCCACGCTTCCTATGCTTCCCTGTGAGGATGCAATGGGTTCATGAAAATGGTGATTCTTGCTCTAAAGCAAGGTGGTGTTGATCATCTCCAAACAATCAGTTTTGCTTCCTCTATTCTGATCTGCTTCAAGTTTTGAAGGGTGCTACTTAGAGTGACCTTCATTTCTTTTTCTTTAATTCCATTTCAGTTCACCTCATCATTTTTGATTCTTTCCAGCAATTCACTGATGCTAGACAGGAATATCCTTAGTGAGAAACACCTTGAAGCTGCAGCAGTGTAATGTGTCCCACATGGCAACAAGAACATTGCACATTTAGAGTGGAGATACTAAGTGGTCAAAATGTTCTTACACACTTCACCACTGCAAAAGAAAAGGCAGAGTTGCATCAATAAAACTCCACCCCAGCTAGCAGAACTCTGTCTCTCCAATGTCCAGCTCGCTACAGGAAATGTGAGAAGAGAAGGCTCAGGGGAGACCTTATTGCTTTCTCCAACTCCCTGAAGGGAGGTTGTAGCCAGGTGGGGGTTGGTCTCTTCTCCCAGGCAACCAGCACCAGAACAAGAGGACACAGTCTCAAGCTGTGCCAGGGGAAGTTTAGGCTGGAGGTGAGGAGAAAGTTCTTCCCAGTAAGAGAGATTTGCCCTTGGGATATGCTGCCCAGGGAGGTGGTGGAGTCACCATCCCTGGAGGTGTTCAAAAAAGGCTTGGATGTGGCACTTGGAGCCATGGTTTAGCTGTCAGGAGGTGTTGGTGATAGGCAATAGATTGGACTTGCTGATTTCTGAGGTCTTTTCCAACCTTATTGATTGTATGATTCTCACTGCTGCTCTGTGTCTCTTGAACCCCCATTTTATGGCAGGGGGATACACTGGCAGCTACACAATGGTTTATCATCTGCCTTTATGTCTGGGGGCAAGGTTGGAAAGTTCTACACTCAGGTTTTGGTAAAGCCAACTAATGTAGCATCTCTTGGAAGGAAGGAGCCTCCAAAGGCTGTTAAGTGGATGCTCCCAGCAGCACAATCTGTAACCATCTTCCTGCTGAGCTTATAGGTAGCACCTAACCAGACCTGCTCAAAATGAAATAACCAATACTGGTTCATTTAGTCAGCGCCTTCCAGGGTGGGTTCATTTAGAGAGCACCTTCCAGGGTGTATCAAAATCACAGAATGGAAGGGGTTGGAAGGGATCTCTGGAGATCATTGAGTCCAACCCCCCCCGCCAGAGCAGGATCACTTAGGGCAGGTCACACAAGAACACATCCAGGTAGGTTTTGAAAGTCTCTAGAGAAGGAGATTCCACAACCTCTCTGGACAGCCTGCTCCAGGGCTCTGTCACCCTCACAGCAAAGAAGTTTCTCCTCATGGTGAGTTGGAACCTCCTGGGTTTCAGCTTGTACCTGTTGTTCCTTGTCCTACCTCTGGGCACTACCAAGAAGAGCCTGGCACCTTCATCTTGGCACTCATCCCACAGCTATTGATAGACATTGATCAGATCCCCTCTCAGCCTTCTCTTCTCCAGACCAAGCAGCCCCAGGTCTTTCAGCTTTTCCTCACAGGAGAGACATTCCAGTCCCTTCATCATCCTCATAGCCTCTGTTGGGCTCTCTCCCATAGTTTAATGTGTCTCTTGAACTGGGGAGCCCAGAACTGGATACAGTATTCCAGGCATGGTCTCACCAGAGCAGGGTATAGGGGCAGGAGAACCTCCCTAGATCTCCTGGACACACTTATTAATGAAGAGCCTCTTTGTCTCTTGCTCCATAAGACAGCAAAGGTGCTGATCCCAAGGTGTTTATGAACACCCTGGGGTGTTCTTTGTACAAGACACCTGTAAAGTGTTTGGTATCACAAAAGGCATGACTCTCAGAAATCTGGCTTGGTTTTATTGTTATTAAGTTCTGTCCTGCCCATTGCTGTTGCCATTCCATAAAGAACAGGAAGTATCATAGAATGGTTGGGTTGGAAGGGACCTTAAAGATCATCTAGTTCCAACCTCACTGCCATGGGCAGGGACACCTCCCACTAGCCCAGGTTGCTCAAGGCCTCATCCAACTGGGCTTTCAACACTTCCAGGCTTGGAGACTCCACAGCTTCTCAGGGCAACCTGTCCCAGTGCCTCACCACCCTCACCACAGGGCAGAATTTCTTGTCAATGTCTGATATCAATTCAGCTTCTTCCCCTTTGAAGTTGGTGCCACTTGGTGCCATGAGGTGTTGGGTGACAGGTTGGACTTGACGGATCTTGGAGGTCTTTTCCAACCTTGTTGATTCTATGATTCTAAGTAGTCACCCTGTTGTCAGCCTGTCACTCCAGGCGGTTGTCAAAAGTCCCTCTCCAGCTGCCAGCAGATATAACAGTAACAAGAGAGGAGACAGCAAAAGATTCCATTTGAAAGCTCTTCTAATAAGGGAGAAGGTGTCTGCTACTCTCCCTTGTCCTGTGGGATGCAGGAAAATCCATGGGAGTGGAGGGAGACAATCACTAGGGACCCTTGGCAGCAACAGGTGTGGAGCAGCCAAGGAACTGTGTGGCCTGACTGCACAAAGGAAGGGCAACAAGGCTGGGGAGAGGCCTTGAGCACAGCCCTGTGAGGGGAGGCTGAGGGAGCTGGGGTTGCTTAGCCTGGAAGAGGCTCAGGGGTGACCTTATTGCTCTCTCCAACTACCTGAAGGAAGGTTGTAGCCAGGAGGGAGTTGGTCTCTTCTCCCAGGCAACCAGCACAAGAGGACATAGTCTCAAGCTGTGCCAGGGGAAGTTTAGGCTGGAGGTGAGGAGAAAGTTCTTCACTGAGAGAGTCGTTCATCATTGGAATATGCTGCCCAGGGAGGTGGTGGAGTCACCCTCCCTGGAGATGTTCAAGAGGGGACTGGATGTGTCACTTGGTGCCATGGTCTAGTCATGAGGTCTGTGGTGACAGGTTGGACTTGATGATCTTTCAGGTCTCTTCCAACCTTGGTGATTCTGGATTTGTGTGAACTCAGAGACTTCTCAAGGGGATCACATTGCTGAGACCTTCCCCAAGGTTTTCCATTACACCTGGGGATATAGGTAATTGTAAAAAATACATGGGAAGATTGCTAAAGCCAGAAAAGAACTATTAGAAAAGCTGAGGGTTGCCAGCAGATCCTCTACAACATCCAAGCAGGATTTGTTTTCCTTCTGGAACCACTCGATGGCTTTGTTTTGTTGGCTTTGTTGTTTTCAGTAGTCTCTGTGGGTCTGTGATTGTTTTGAGCTAGCTCAGGAGATGATGAGGCCAGCACAACTGAGCTTAATAGTAAGCCTGCTGCCAGCCTGCCCTGCTGTGCAGCTTCCAGTGCTACACAGGTGTGCCAGGTGGGTATTACCTCAGCAAAACATCCAGTTACAAACCAGAGCAGGCTGCAATCACTCCCCCCGCCCTGACAGGTTAGGAATGGGGAGAAGAAAGCTTGGTTTCCACAGGTGCTTACCACCATAAACTCAATGTGAAAGCCCTGGGTCCTCCAGCAACTGAAAGTCACTGGAATTCAGACTGACCACCATACAATCAAATCAAAACATCTGTGAGATGCAGAATCAGAGGCACAGCCACAGTCTAATCCTCCGGTGCTCTGCTTTAGGGTCTAAATGATTCTTCTCACCTTCTCACAGACTCACACACTGGTTTGGGTAGGAAGCTTTAAAGCTCATCCAGTCCAACCCCCCCTGCACTCAGCAGGGACCTCTGCAATTAGGCCAGTTTGCTCAGTGCCCCAGACAACCTGACCTGCAGTGGTTTCAGGGATGGGGCATCTCCCACCTTTCTGGGCAACCTGGGCCTGGCCCCCACCACTCTCAGTGTAAAAAAATCTCCTCCTTTTATCTACTTCAAATCTCTCTTTTTAACCAGCACCCCTTGTCCTGTCACAATAGGCCCTTCTAAAACATCTGTCCCCAGCTTTCTGCTCAGCCCCTTGAAGTACTGAAATGCCACCAGAGGTCTCCCTGGAGCCTTCTCTTCTCCAGGCTGAACAATTCCAACTCTCTCCCCCTGTGTGTAGTGGGAGGCAGCCTAGTGCTAGGCACAGGCTTGGTGTCTAACAGGATTTACTTTGGGCCAGAAAAGCAAATAAAGCTTTTCTGTTTTCAAATGGCAATTGTGCAGCTCTGCTGCTCCTGCTGCAGATGAAGCACAAACTCAGACTGCTTGGTGTTGGGAAGGACCTTTCAAGGCCATCCGTCCAACCTCCCCTGCAGTCAGCAGGGACCTCTGCAGCTAGAGGAGGTTGCTCAGAGCCACAACCAACCTGACCTCAGGGGTTCCAGGGATGGGGCTTCTACCACCTTTCTGGGCAACCTGGGCCAGGGTCTCAGCACCCTCAGTGTAAAAAAATTCTTGCTTGTCTTCAGGGAATGCTGGGACTTCACACACTCCACATCTTTCAGTAGGCTTACTTTGCATGTAGTGGTAAATGCTGAATGTCCAAAATTCTATTGGAACTCATAACCCTCAGCTTGAATTGCATTCAAACTTGTCTGTCTTCTCCTATTTTTGTGTAAATTAAGAATTTCCAAGTCTGGGATAAGCAAATTCAGCTCTTCCTCAACTACAGCTCAAGAAAGTGTAATAAAGACTATACACATTTTACTTCTGGGAAAAATAAAGCAATGAATACTTCTGCCATATTCCCAACTTGGACCAGCTGGTTGCCACATTCTGCTTTGTATTCCATGGAAAGATCTGTCAACCCATGGCAGTGTTCTCCTGGAAATCAAGGGACCTTTATTCACCTCTTCTTTGCCATTAGGATTTAAGCAATCGTGGCAAACTCATGGGAGAACAACCAGCAGGAAGGGATTCCTGACAGAGGAATGTGGCCTTCCCTTAGGGATTACAGCTTAGAAGTCCCTCAGGGATTCAACAATCATTAGGTCTAAGAAGCTTATGAACTCTCTTTCACAAGAGATAAATTCAAAGTCGTTTCCCACAGCCATCACTGACTACTGATACCTGGTAGGGAGTGAGGGATTGCTCTCTTCAATCCTCTTGTCATACCTCTGTGCCACCCAAATGCTCTTCAGTCACATTTCCCCTTCACTGAGTCAATATTCTAAAACTTGCCCTTGGTCTTTGCAGTTTCCTTTGGACAATCATCTGCCTCACTGCAGAAATACTCAAGGAGGCCATTTCCTTAGGGTCATTAGATTGACTTCTGTCTGCATGGAGAAGGGAACTCCTTAAATCTCTGCCTTCATCAGGCCTTCTCCTACAGAAGGACATGGGCACACACACAGTCCCACCACTCCTGTTCCTCCTCCTTGGTGATCCTGTGTTTCATCTGCAAAGAGTTGAGGCAACCTAACTCAGTACTCTGCAGTAAGGTGCAGCATCTTGCTAACTGCAGGAGGACCCTTTGGCTTTCTATGGATCACCTCTCCCACATTTAAACCCTTTCTGCAGTAAGGTGCAGCATCTTGCTAACTGCAGGAGGACCCTTTGGCTTTCTATGGATCACCTCTCCCACATTTAAACCCTTTCTGCAGTAAGGTGCAGCATCTTGCTAACTGCAGGAGGACCCTTTGGCTTTCTATGGATCACCTCTCCCACATTTAAACCCTCTCAGCCTTGCATGCAAGCTCTTCCCTGAGGACAGGCAGAGAAGACAACAGATCATCTTGTTAAAGTGACACCAAGTAACACAGCAAATCGCAGGGATGGAATTCCTGCAGTCAGTTGCACTGCACAAGCCCAAACAGAAACTCTCCATAATTCTCAACTCAAGAGTTTAAAATTAAGTTTAGTTGGGTTTAACAAACTCCTTGGTAAACCCTGCAGTCTGTGTGAGTGATTTCTGCTTTTTTTTGTTGTTGTTTGCTATGGAGAGAGGTTATTTTCAGGAGTCAGCATGCCAACCTCCAGGCATGCCCTGTGGAAACGTGGAATGTTTTCATGAGGACACATCCTTGTTTAGTGCAGAAAACCCGTAACATGAATTTAAAGACAGGGCAATGATTGGAAGACAGGGATGAAAAATTCCTATGGGATGCAGAAAAAAATAATAAAGAATAAAAAGAAAGGATCTGGACCCACAGGTGTGGGTAGAGGTACCCACTGAACTCACATATTCAGCAATATGGTAGTTCTCACTCCAGTGAAATGAGAACAAAACAACAAACAGGGTGATGGAAGTATCCTCAAATCTGAGAGGTAACAGTGGTGGAGACTTAGTGGCTTGATCTAAGACCCACCGAAGCCAGTCAAGCACCAACGTCTGGCCTCGGCCTGGTTTTGGATCAAGGCCCTAGGTCGTTCTAATGAAGCAAATGGAGGTATGAGTATGAACGCCTAAAGAGAGAATAAAAGAATTGAAAGAGCTCACTCTCTACATATCTGGATGCACATACAAACCCCCACCAAACACAGACTGGCATTTCAGGTCACAACAGTTTTATTGCAGCGCAGCTGAAATCTCCTCTTTAGGTAGAAGAGGACAAAGGTGAAGTGGTTGCCTGCTACCAAAGGGTTGGAACGATGACTGCACTGGAAAGCCCCACTGCAGTTAAAGGACCAAACCAGAGCTGTAACACAACCTATCAACTAAAAAAAAAAACCAACAAAAAAAGGACTTCAAAAGGCACTCTCTAGTTGCTGCTGCTTCCCCCAGAAGGTGCTTCCCAAGCAGCGGGCATGGCGCTCAGCTACGGCTTCTGGGGACAAGGAATTGCCTTCAGCACCGAAACAACAAGGTTACTACCAGGGGCAGTCTGCCACTTCTGCATTACTCAGGCAAACCACAAACTGAAAACATCCCAAACTTGCTTTGGCTGGAAAAAAAATCATCCCCCCAACTCCTTGCCTAGTCTTCAGCTGTATTAATCAGTGACTAAAGCTCAAGGCAGAGCGGTGGCTTCGTGAGCTCTCGGTGTTCTCACCCACCAGGCCTTCCTGTGGGTTACTGGCAGCAGTATTTCACATCAACCTCTTCTGCAAGAGCTGGGAACTGTGCTTTTGAGTGCTGAATGTCTAAGGGAGCAGTGGGGACAAGGCTGTGTGTGGATCACATCGCTCTAGGCGGAATTTAGCAGGGCTTCACTCAATTTCATTCATCAGTGTGGTAACACAGGTGTACACTTGAGCACAGAATACACAGAAAGCGGTCGTCACACACAGACCAGTGTCTTGTCTTTTCTCTCTAAGCCTACTGTATGGAGGGGAAGAAGCAAAGGGGAAGGGGGAAAAACCAAAAGAAAGGAAAACTAAGTGGGTTGCTCCTAGCAGGAGTTACTGTACAGAACACTTACAATTTGTCCTCTGTCTTCACTCTCCTTTAAAAGTCTACATAGCAATCTACACCGGTTTAACTGTGGTTCAAACAGTGGTTGCTTAATAGAACAAGGAGTGGGAGGGGAAAAAAACAAACAAACCAACCACAAACAGAAATTAACCACCAGCTATGAAAGAGCAGCTACTCCGAGGGTCTGCAGTTTCGGTCTGGCCAGGTGTGGGCTCTGCAGGCCGGGCCGCGGGGGGGCCGGGCGTGCAGGGCTGGGAGCGGGGGCGGCAGGGCAGCGCTTACCTGCTTCCGACAGGTCCCGCAGGGAGCTGCTCAGAGCGCTCCGCTTCAGCCCCTCCCCGCTGGCGTAGCTGTCGTCCAGGCAAGCCCGGCTCAGCGTCCCGTTGCCGGAGTCCTTCTTCAGGCTGGAGCACTGCGACATGCTCGGCCGCACCACGCCCTTCTGCTTCTCCAGCTCGGCTGCAACGGAGAAGGGGACTGCGGTTTCACAGCTGATTAGGAAGGAGGCGGTCACGGCCCCGCTCCTGCCTCTGGGCAGGTGTCGCTGTGAGGAACAGGGAAGGGCTGCGGGGCAGAGAGGAACCTCATCAGCTCCCACAGCTGCAGGGTCCTGCACCCGGGGAGGAACGAGCCCCTGCAGCAGTATAGGTGAGGGCTGACCTGCTGGAAGGCAGCTCCACAGAGGAGGACCTGGGAGAGATGGTGGACAACAAGCTCCCCATGAACCAGCAATGTGCCCTCTTAGCCAAGAAGGCAAATGATCTCCTGGGGTACATGAAGAAGACTCTGGACAGCAGGTTGAGGGAGGTTCTCCTCTGCCTCTACTCTACCCTGGTGAGGCCAGGTCTGCAGTCCTGGGTCCAGTTCTGGGCTCCTCAGTTCAAGAGAGACAGGAAACTGATGGAGAGAGTCCAGTGGAGGCTACAAGGATGCTGAGGGGCCTGGAGCAGCTCTGTGAGGAGGAAAGGCTCAGAGTCCTAGGGCTGTTGAGCCTGGAGAAGAGCAGCCCCACAGGGGATCTAAGCAATGCTCAACAAGAGCTAGAGGGTGGGAGGCAAGAGGCTGGGGCCAGACTCTTGTCAGTGGTGCCCAAGGACAGGACAAGGAGCAACAAGTACAAACTGAAACCCAGGAGGTTCCATCTGAGTGTCAGGAGGAGAAACTTGTTTGGGTACTGGAGCCCTGGGGCAGGCTGCTGAGAGAGGTTGTGGAGTCTCTTCTCTGGAGAGATTCCAGCCCCCCCATGGCATTGTGCTCCTGGGCAAGTTACTGTGGGTGCCCTGCATTAGTAGTGGGGGCTGGACTGGATGATCCCCAGAGGTCCCTTATAACGTCCATCATGCTGGGTTCATAGATTTTTGGCACTGGTAAATGCCAGAGAGGAACTTCACCCCAGTACCAACAGCTGTATCTTGCAACACAGAGGACAAAAGGCTGTTCCTCTTTGGGAGATACAGCAGACAAAATTCCATCTCCAGACATTCATCTCTAAGCTCTGTGGCTACTTAACTGAGAAAATGCAGGAAAATCAACTGGGAAACAAAGGAAAACCTCAGTGAACCATATTTGAAGGGCCACATTTCAGAGTGATGCAAACCATCCCTAATCTTCTTGCTGTAATTTACACTACAAATGATAAATCCATCTCTGCTGCTATTTGCAGTTTGTCCAGTCTGTGTTTTTGACTGCAATAAACAACAGGCAATGAACTCAGCAGAGGCTGAAGATCTCACTGAGTTTTAGCTCTTTCTGGACTCAAAACCATGGGGAAAAAAAGACCCCACATTATTGCCTTGAAGTTTGAAAGAGTTCCAGTGCTCCTCTTCTGTAGGTGTTCAGTAGACAGATCCTAAAGATGAAAGCTCAACAACTTTGCCAGGTTGGAAGGGACCCTGAGGATCACCTGGTCCAACCATTCTTGGCAATAGTATAGTTTAAATGAGATGACACATTGCCATACCCAGCACCCTGTTAAAATGAGCTTTAAAACTGTCCAGTGTAAGCAAATCCACTACTGCTCTTGGGAGATTATTCCAATGTCCAACTGTTCTCATTGTGATGGGTGTGGCAGTTCAGGCTGGGTGCCTCCTGTTCCTGCCACATAGGTTACACCTCTGGTGTCCTGAGTGTCCAGCCCAATAAGGTGGGCACAGGAAACAGCCTATTTCGTACCCATAATATCCTGCAACCTATAGATCATCTGCAAAGTCTTTCTCTTCCTCTTTCTTCCCTCTCTGCTCCCATGGGAGATGCTCCCTATCAGGTAACGCTGGGGGAGTTATCTCAGGGCCTCTTAGCCTGGCTAGGCCTAATGCCAGGAGGAGAAGGGGAAGGCAGCCTCAGACCTGGCCAGCTGAGACCAGCCTAGCAGTGTGGGGGGAAGAAAGAGCTCTGGGGGTTTTGGGAAGACCCTCAGGTGGGGAGAAGGGAAGTGTTGGGAGGCTTTTGGGTGTGCTGTAGGGGACTCTGTATGCTTTGGGCTTCTTTTGTCTCTGTGCTTTGCAGCTTCTGGACTGTTGTGCTTTTCCATTTAAACTTTCCATCACTTCACAATCCATCTGTGTGATGAGTGTCATTCTTTGGTCCCTCTCAGGGGCAGGAGAGGATCTGCCTGGCCTTAAACTAGAACAGTGGGTTTGATCCCAGGCTGAACATGAGCCTGCAGTGTGTCCAGGTGGCCAAGAAGGCCAAGGGCATCCTGGCCTGCACCAGGAACAGTGTGGCCAGCAGGAGCAGGGAGGTCATTCTGCCCCTGTACACTGCATTGGTTAGGCCACACCTTGAGTCCTGTGTCCAGTTCTGGGCCCCTCAGGTTAGGAAAGATGTTGACTTGCTGGAATGTGTCCACAGAAGGGCAACAAAGCTGGGGACGGGTCTGGAGCACAGCCCTGGGAGGAGAGGCTGAGGGAGCCAGGGTTGCTTAGCCTGGAGAAGAGGAGGCTCAGGGGAGACCTTCTTGCTCTCTCCAACTCCCTGAAGGGAGGTTGTAGCCAGGTGGGGGTTGGTCTCTTCTCCCAGGCAGGCAGCACCAGAACAAGAGGACACAGTCTCAAGCTGTGCCAGGGGAGGTTTAGGCTGGAGGTTAGGAAGAAGTTCTACACACAGACAGTGATTGGCACTTGGGATGTGCTGCCCAGGGAGGTGGTGGAGTCACCATCACTGGAGGTATTCAAGAGGGGATTGGATGTGGCACTTGGAGCCATGGTTTAGTTGATTAGGTGCTGTTGGATGATAGGTTGCACACAATGATCTCTGAGGTCTCTTCCCACCTGGTTTATTCCATTCTATTCTATCCCCATTCAGGATTTCCTGCCAGTGAGTAGCTGGGAGGTGCTGCATTCCGTGGACCTTTGTACTTACACTCTATTCTGTGCTTTTCCATCTCTTGAACCTCTGCAATCGACTCCCTCAGATCATCTGTAAACTTCTTCCTGTCCTGAGGATTTGGTGCATTGAAATTTATGAGCACTTTGATATCTGCTCCTGGAACAGCCGACGTGAGCCGAATCCCGTTGGGGTAATCTAGAAGAAAGAGTCAAGAAATAACCCCAAATCAGTCTAAGCTCTGATTGCTCTGATTGATTGCTGTTTTGCCTTCCATGAAAAGCAAACAACCTGAAGGCTTTGTACGAATATTACCATACAGGGGACAAAGTCTAAAGGTACAGAATTAGAATGTAAAGGCACAGAATTAGAATGAAAATCCTTAAGAGGCACATTGGGTCACTGCTGGAGGTGTTGACAGCCAGGTTGGATGAGGCCTTAAGCAATGGAGGTGTCCCTGCCTGTGGCAGGGGGTTGGAACAAGCTGATCTTTAAGGTCCCTTCCAATCCAAACCAGTCTGTGATTCTCTGGAGAGATTTCAAACCAACCTGGCTACTGTGATCCTGGGCAAGCTGCTGTGGGTTCCCTGCTTTTGCAGGGAGAGTTGGACCTCGACCGACTGGACAGATGGGCAGAGTCCAATGGGATGGCATTTAACAAGTCCAAGTGCCAGGGGCTGCACTTTGGCCACGGCAACCCCATGCAGAGCTACAGGCTGGGGTCAGAGTGGCTGGAGAGCTGCCAAACAGAGAGGGACCTGGGGGTGCTGATTGACACCCGCCTAAACATGAGCCAGCAGTGTGCCCAGGTGGCCAAGAAGGCCAATGGCATCCTGGCCTGTATTAGGAATAGTGTGGCCAGCAGGAGCAGGGAGGTCATTGTGCCCCTGTACTCAGCACTGGTTAGGCCACACCTGGAGTCCTGTGTCCAGTTCTGGGCCCCTCAGTTTAGGAAGGACATTGAGACACTTGAAGGTGTCCAGAGAAGGGCAACAAGGCTGGGGAGAGGCCTTGAGCACAGCCCTGTGAGGAGAGGCTGAGGGAGCTGGGGTTGCTTAGCCTGGAGAAGAGGAGGCTCAGGGGTGACCTCATTGCCCTCTACAACTACCTGAAGGGTGGTTGTAGCCAGGAAGGGGTTGGTCTCTTCTCCCAGGCAACCAGCACCAGAACAAGGGGACACAGTCTCAAGCTGTGCCAGGGGAGGTTTAGACTCGAGGTGAGGAAAAAGTTCTTCACTGAGCGAGTCGTTCGTCATTGGAATGTGCTGCCCAGGGAGGTGGTGGAGTCACCGTCCCTGGAGGTGTTCAAGAGGAGATTGGACGTGGCACTTGGTGCCATGGTCTAGTCATGAGGTCTGTTGGGACAGGTTGGACTTGATGATCCTTGGGGTCTCTTCCAACCTTAGTTATACTGTGATACTGTGATATTGTGACTGGATGATCTCCGGAGGTTCGTTCATTCCTACCCATGCCATGCTAGGGTTCTGGGATAGCTGATCTGCTTCTGCTGACCACATGACAATCACATCTCCTTTCAGTCAAGCCAGACAGCTGCCTGCAGCTGCTGTTGTTCAGAATGCAGCCAAATGGCCACAAGTGCTGGGGAGGCAGTGGGTGGAGAGCTTGGGATCACCTCATGTACTGTTTGAACGCTGCCTCTCGACATAGCAGCAAATGGCTCTACAAAGTGAGGAAAAATGTTTATGAAACCCAACAAGGATCTTTGGTAACCCCAAGGTCAGGTGGAACCCCCAAAGAAGAGATTTCTTCATACTAAACAAACAGAACTCTTTCCTGTCCAGATGAGGCTGGGCTCTTCTCAGTGGCGCCCAGTGGTGGGACAAGGAGCAGCAGGCACAGACTAAAACCCAGGAGGTTTCACTTGAATTTATGAAGAAACTTCTTCAATGGTGACACAGCCCTGGAGCAGGCTGCCCAGAGAGGTTGTGGAGTCTCCTTCTCTGGAGCCTTTCAAGGGCTGCCTGGATGTGTTCCTCTGTGATCTGTTTTAGGTGATCCTGCTCTGGCAGTGGGGTTGGACTCAATGATCCCCAGAGGTCCCTTCCAACCTCTACCACTTCATGATTCTGTGATTCTATGATACTTCTCTACATCCTATTGATCACCAGGAAACACACAGTCCTTGGTTTCAGACAGACTCTCTCAGAGAGGACCTGCTTGCCCTTTAGATTTTGGCAGTGATTCTGGCAGCAAATGTAAAATACACTTCCCATGTGGGCTATTTATTTCCTCAAGATACCAGGACATCACTTCCCCTCTTGGAACTCATCCATCCCTCAGTGTAATTGACTTCTAGCATTAGGAGTCCATTCTTCTGCCACCAATGCCTATCACATTGTTCTATCTCAACCAATGCTTTTGTTGCTTCAGCTTCAAGGATACTAAATTTCACTGACTTGAAGGCAGCTGATTCTGACAGCTGCTGCACACAGATTTACTGAGTGGCAGGATGGCTTGGGCCAAAATAACCTAAAGCTTGCTGGGGGCAGGGGAACCAGGAATGTGAGTGGGACAAACCAGAGGGGAAGAAGAATTCTTCCTGCATTCCACTTAACAGGCACTTAGAGAATCACAGAACCATAGAATGGTCTGGGTTAGAAGGGACCTCCAAAGCTCATCCAGTCCAACTTCCCCTGCACTCAGCACGGACATCCCCAACTAGATCAGGCTGCCCAGAGCCCTGTCCAGCCTCTCCTTGAATATCTCCAGGGATGGGGCCCCAACCACATCCCTGGGTAACCTGTTCCAGTGTTTCACCACCCTCACAGCAAAAATCTTGTTCCTCACATCCAATCTCGATCTGCTCTGCTCTAGTTTGAAGCCATTGCCCCTGCTCCTGTCCCTGCAGGCCTTTGCAAACAGTCTCTCTGCAGCCTTCCTGTAGCCCCCTTCAGGTACTGGAAAGCTCCTATTAGATTTTCCCAGAGCCTTCTCTTCTCCAGGCTGAACACCTCCAGCTCCCTCAGCCTGTCTTTGTAGCAGAGCTGCTCCAATCCCCTGATCATTTTTGTGACCTGGACCCTCTCCATTGGCTCCATGTCCTTCCTGCATTAAGGGTTCCAGACCTGGATACAGTATTCCAGGTGAGGTCTCACCAGAGCAGAGCAGAGGGGCAGAATCCCCTCTCTGGATCTGCTGGGCATGGCTTTTGGTGCAGCCCAGGATGCCATTGGCCTTCTGGGCTGCAAGCTCACCCTGCAATCCACTCTCTCATTCACCCCAGTGAGTCCACCTCAGGAGCCCAAGCACGGCCACTAGAGAGACTCAGTCAAAATGGCTCCAGTTCCCTGGGAGGAATCCAGCCCTTTTGCTCCTAACTTTGACTACAGCTATTTTTATGTTTACTTGACTCAAGTGTTTCTACTTAGCATGCTTATGAGGGTTATTTATTTCTAACATTTATTTAGCTTGACATCAGAGGGATTAGCTATCCTTCTATTTTTAGCAGAGCCCAGGACAGAAATATTTGGCTTCCCTCTCCCCAGAATGAATTTTACATCTTGTGTGTGCATATCAATGAAGTCCAGGCCACCCTGCTGCTCTAAGCTCTGCAAAGCCTCCCCTTCTGAAAGCTCTCCAGGTGCTTTGACTCAGAAGCAGCCACTTCTTGTGAGGGAGAGGAGCACTGGGGCACATTTTCAAGGACAAGGGAAAACTGAAGAGCCTTCCACAACAGGAAAGCAGAGAAACTACTGAATGCCACACTGGGCTGCATCCAATTTATCATGAAGGTCACAAGGCATGCTCTGCAAGCCCTGCAGTCAGGTCACACAGGCTCTCTTGTCTCCCTCTGGACAAACAACTGTGCTCTGCTATCCCTGATGCTCGGGGTTTAGAATCAGGACATTAGGACATTAGCAAACTCTCTGCCCTGTGCTGGGCTTTTTTGTCTGCTAAGGCTAAGCCTGACAAGTAGTAAAGATACAAAGAATATTGGATTGGTGCAGATTACAACTGACAGAAACAGAAGCCTGTCAGAAAATAGAGACTTTAGTCTGGTCTCTCTGCTTGGTATTTAGATCTGAAGCAGTGGTAGATTACCTTGGCATGAGGTTAAGATAGAAATCAGGAAAGGAAATTAAATAGTGCCTTGAGTTATCCAGATCATTGTAATAGTTATTACTCAGAGGGCATATATTCAGCTCCAGCTAACTCTGCCACTGACTCAGAAGAGATTCAACATGTTAGGATTGCTTTACAAGCACTTCACTCTTTCCAAGTGGTCACAAACCACACATTTGGCTACAACCCAAAATACCTAACAGCAGTGTTCCTGTTTCTCCTGCTGGCCCCATCTTGTTTTCACCTTTAAGGTCAAGTCACATTCAGAGCAATGTTACTCCTAACTTCAGCATCAAGACTTGTCCATCCCTTTCCTTCACACAAGGCATTGGTTTCATTTATGTAGAAATCAAATATATTTGTTAATTGTTAATTTGTTAAAATTGAAGTTAAAATAAAGTTAAAATTACATGTCCAGAGAAGGGCCACAGGGATGAGCAGAGGGCTGGAGCTGCTCTCCTGTGAAGACAGACTGAGAGAGTTTGGGTTGTTCAGTCTGGAGAAGAGAAGGCTCTGAGGAGACTTAATTGTAGCCCTCCAGTATCTGAAGGGGACTACAAGAAAACTGGGGAGGGACTGTTTAGGATGCTAGGTAGTGATAGGACTGGGGGGGAATGGATCCAAGCTAGGGATGGTGAATTTAGATTGGATGTTAGGAAGAAGTTGTTCCCCATGAGGGTGGTGAGAGACTGGCACAGGTTGCCCAGGGAGGTGGTGGAAGCCTCATCCCTGGAAGTTTTTGCAGCCAGGCTGGATGTGGCTGTGAGCAACCTGCTGTAGTGTGAGGTGTCCCTGCCTGTGGCAGGGGGTTGGAACTGGCTGAGACTTGAGGTCCCTTCCAAGCCTGACAATTCTGTGATTCTGTGAAATGGTCACCTGAGAAGAGAGGAGAAACTTACACTGGTTCTCAAAGAGCAGCACTTGCATTCCATAGAGGGAGAAGGACTGTCGGAAGCTGTACGTCACCGAGTTCTTCTTCTTCTGAAAAATCTTGGTCACCTGCAAGTCAGCAAACAAACAAGCTGAAATATCCCTTTTACTCTATGTGCCTGGGGACATGGCTCTTCTTAAGAACTAGCACATGAGAAAACATTTCCTGCCAAAGCTATCATCCAGCTGTCCTCTACCAGAAAAGAGGAACTTGTCCTGTTCCCCCAACAGGTTCTCCATGGGACAGCAATGTGCCCTGCGGGCCAAGCAGGCCAATGGGATCCTGGGGTGAATTAAGAGGAGTGTGTGCAGCAGAGCCAGGGAGGTTCTCCTCCCCCTCTACTCTGCCCTAGTGAGGCCACACCTGGAATACTGCATCCAGTTCTGGGCTACCCAGTTCAAGAGGAACAGGGATCTGCTGGAGAGAGTCCAAGGGAGGGATACAAGGATGCTGAAGGGAGTGCAGCACTGCCTGGGGAGGAGAGGCTGAGAGCACTGGGGCTGATTAGTCTGAAGAGGAGAAGACTGAGAGGGATCTGATCAATGTCTATCAATAGATGAGAGCTGGGGGTCAGGAAGGAAAGGACAGGGACAGCCTCTGCTCACTGTGCCCTGGGATAGGACAAGGGGCAGTGGATGGAAACTCCAGCACAGGAGGTTCCACCTCAACATGAGGAAGAACTTCTTGACTGTGAGGGTCCCAGAGCCTTGGAGCAGGCTGCCCAGAGAGGTTGTGGAGTCTCCTTCTGTGGAGCCTTTGCAGCCCTGTCTGGATGTGTTCCTGTGTGACCTGTGCTGGATTCTATGCCCTGGCAGGGGGTTGGACTGGAAAATGTCCAACCTAAATCTCCCCTGGCACAGCTTGAGACTGTGTCCTCTTGTTCTGCTGCTGGTTGCCTGGGAGAAGAGACCAGCCCCCACCTGGCTACAACCTCCCTGCAGGGAGTTGGAGAGAGCAAGGTCTCCCCTGAGCCTCCTCTTCTCCAGGCTAAGCAACCGCAGCTCCCTCAGCCTCTCCTCACAGGGCTGTGCTCCAGACCCCTCCCCAGCTTTGTTGCCCTTCTCTGGACATGTTCAAGGGTCTCAATGTCCTTCTTAAATTGAGGGGCCCAGAGCTGGACACAGGACTCAAGGTGTGGCCTAACCAGTCCTGAGCACAGGGGCACAAAGCAAGTGATACATAATGAATAAAGTTGAACTCTTAATCATGCCCAGCTGGTTGGAGTACAGAGTAACAGGTAACTGAGATGTATTTTTAGGAGTGCTCTTGCACTTAATTGCCACTCATTCAGTGGAGAGAGGCCCTGCTGAATGCCTCCCTGCAAGCCCAGCCACCTGGAGACACCTACCACGAGAAGATCATTAAACAAGAATATTTCTCTTTGGTGCAATCCAAGCTTCTGAGGTTTATTTGGGTCTGGAACTTCAAACAGCCTGCAGTAGCAAACAAGCCTCCGGTGGGGCAGGGAGAGGACCTGTGGTCACAGAGAAGGTCATGGTTAGTGCAGCAAGAGTGAGCCAGAAAGGGCAGCTTATAAACTCAGACTCTTTTTAATACTTGGAAATGTTTTTACCTCTAAGCCCATTAGGCTTTCTCATCACAGGACCAAGAGCAAAATAAAGATTATACAGCAACAGCCTTGCATGACTTTCAAACATCATCAAGGCTCTTACAGCAAATTGTCTCTACCAGCTTGCACTCCTGTGTATGGATACCAGTGAAGGTGTTACTGGGCACAGAGTTTTATTACTTGGTGAAATGATAAAAACTTCACAGAGTTTAAAAGTAGAATCACAGAAACAGAGAATTGGTTTGGTTGGAAGAGACCTCTGAGGTCATCGAGGCCAACTTCCAATCCATCACCACCATGGCCATTAAACCTTGTCCCAAAGTGCCATGGCCACAGGTTTCTTGACCACCTTCAGGGATGGTGACTCCACCACCTCCCTGGGCAGCCTGTGCCAATGCCTGGCCACTCCTGCAGCAAAGAAACGTTTCCTAATCTCCAACCTAAATCTCCCCTGGCACAATTTCAGGCCATTTTCCCTCGTTCTATAACCTGGCTTCCAGCTCTCTGCTCATGTTCATGGCCTCCTCTGGCCCCACTCTGACAGGTCCCTGTCTGTGCTGTGTTGAGGACTCCAGAGCTGGCCCCAGCACTGCAGGTGTGCTCTCAGGAGAGCAGAGCAGAATCCCTCTCCCTCTCCCTCTCCCTGGTGCCCACTCTGCTGGAGATCAGCTCAGAACATGGTTTGCTCTGGGCTGCGAGTGCATGGTGCTGGCTCACGTTGGGCTTCTCCTCACCCAGCACCTCCAAATCTTTCCCTTCACTCAGCACTGCTCTCTGTCCACCCAGCCTGGATTTGTGCTTGGGATTGCCCCAGTCCAGCTGCAGGACCTTGGCTTTGTTGAACTTCATGAGATTGGCATGGCCCCACCTCTCCAGGCCCCTCTGGATGCCATCCCTTCTCTCCAGCCTGTCAGCTAGGCCACACAGCTTGGTGTTGCTGGCAGAGCTGCTGAGGGTGCCTCCATCCCACTGCTCTTGTTGCCAGCAAGAAGCAATCCTTGCACTCCTCTGCTCTGAGGTGGTTCCTTTGTTCCCCACTGGCAGCACTAATGTCATTGTGAAATTAAAGTACGTGGAGGACTGCAGCAGAGGAACAGTTTCAGGGTTATTACTGAATCTGCCTATGACTTAAATCTGGAATCAATACTTCCTGCACTCATCTCCCTTTCAGAAGAGAACTGTTCCATCAAGTGACAATACCTTAGTGGAGGATCACTCAATACTGAAATGGGCCAGAAAGAATAAACACCCCAGGGTGTGGGTGGCAAAGGGAGGTCCAGCTGCAATTGGGCTTTGTGGTTTATTCTTTGCTGGCTGTCTAATTCCTGCAGTGCTAATGGCATTCAAAATCTGTCACAAGTGGACCAGAGAAAGGTCTGGAAAACCCTTGGCAATAATTTGAGCAGGGGACATGCCATTTGGGGGGGGATTGAAAGGAAGCCTTCCTGTTTTAGACTCTGACAATAGCAACCCGCCCAAGCTTCCACAAAGCTCCGATGTACGCAATGCAGTAATTGCCAGCAGAAGGGAAAAAAGCTGCTGCTTAAATGAAAAACCCCAGCAAACCCCTCTGAACTGGGGAAGGAGAAAGAGAGGAATACGTACACAGCCCAGTCCATGGTGCAGAGATCCAATCTACAGTGGAAAGACACATACAAGTTGGTTAAACTTCAGAGCAAGACAGCACTGTATCACAGCAAGCAAACAGGGTGCTGGCTGACTATGACTAAAGGCCGACAAAGTACAAACAAACACCTCCATCAATACAGCCTGCTGCCCTAGTCCCTGACTTATCTCTCCCACACTTAAAAATGTCTCTCAACAGAAGACTCCTTCAGCCTAGGAGGCCACTCAAGGCATTGTTTTCTTGATCCCATGTAATGTTCAAGGATTAGCTTTAGGATTTGAACTGCCACATGCTGACATGTCCCCCCCCTCTCCTCACAGAAGCCCTGACAGAATCACAGAATCCACCAGGTTGGAAGAGACCTCCAAGATCATCAAGTCCAACTGATCACCCAACCCTAACTAATAAACCAGACCAGGCACTAAGTGCCCCATCCAGGCTCTTCTTAAACACCTCCAGGGACCTTGACCCTACACCCTCCCTGGGCAGCATATTAGAATCATAGAATCATAAAACAGTCAGGGTTGGAAGATACCTCAAGGATCAGCCAGTTCCAATCCCTCTGCCATGGGCAGGGACACCCCACACTACAGCAGGTTGCTCACAGCCACAGCCAGCCTGGCTGCAAAAACCTCCAGGCAGGAGGCTTCCACCACCTCCCTGGGCAACCTGTGCCAGTCTCTCACCACCCTCATGGGCAACAACTTCTTCCTGACATCCAATCTGAATCTCTCCATTTCTAGTTGTTGTTTTTTCCATCCCCCCCAGTCCTAGCACTCCCTGACACCCTCAAAAAGTCCCTCCCCAGCTTTCTTGGAGCCCCCTGCAGATACTGGAAGGCCACAAGAAGGTCTCCTCAAAGCCTTCTCCTCTCCAGACTGAACAGCCCCAACTCCCTCAGCCTGTCCTCATAACAGAGCAGCTCCAGCCCTCTGCTCACCCTCGTGGCCCTTCCAGCACCTCCAGATCCTTCCTGGAACAGAGGCTCCAGCACTGGACACAGAGCTCCAGCCGTGGTCTCAGCAGAGTGGAGCAGAGGGGCAGAATCCCCTCCCTGGCCCTGCTGGCCACACTTCTCTTGCTGCAGCCCAGGCTCTGTTTGGCTCTCTGGGCTGCAAATGCTCACTGCCAGCTCCTGTTGAGCTTCTCCTGCCCCAGCACCCCCAAGGTCTTTTCTTCAGGGCTGCTCTCAAGCCAGCCCCTGCCCAGCCTACATCAGTGCCTGGGATTGCCCTGACCCAGATTTCAGAAGGGGAGAGCTTCACATAAAGAGTTGCACATCATCGATGCTGAATACCAGACTGCAACACCACCACCACTCATCTGCACTGTGGCTGCTCCCAAATGAAACCCAGCATCAGTACCAAGCATTATTGGTACAGTCTCTCCTTTTTTGCCTTTATTTATGCTTCCTCTAAGCAACCCCCTTCTGCAGGCCCTGCCCTACTGAGAGGCAGGGTAAAGGCAACTTACTGGTTTCTTCCCTACAATGAGTTTCTCCACCTTCTGGACTTGGGACACGTGATCCTCGTTGGTCTTCAGCTCCCGCTTGCGGATCCGCTCGTAGATCCCAATCAGCATTTCCCGGGGGATGTCCTCCCCATCATCCACACCTGCAGAAGGAAACAGTTCCTGTTAGCACAGCAGCACAGCCTGCTTCAGGTTGCCCTCCCCATCATCCACACCTGCAGAAGGAAACAGTTCCTGTTAGCACAGCAGCACAGCCTGCTTCAGGTTGCCCTCCCCATCATCCACACCTGCAGAAGGAAACAGTTCCTGTTAGTACAGCCTGCTTCAGGTTGCCCTCCCCATCATCCACACCTGCAGAAGGAAACAGTTCCTGTTAGCACAGCAGCACAGCCTGCTTCAGGTTGCCCTCCCCATCATCCACACCTGCAGAAGGAAACAGTTCCTGTTAGCACAGCAGCACAGCCTGCTTCAGGTTGCCCTCCCCATCATCCACACCTGCAGAAGGAAACAGTTCCTGTTAGCACAGCAGCACAGCCTGCTTCAGGTTGCCTTCCCCATCATCCACACCTGCAGAAGGAAACAGTTCCTGTTAGCACAGCAGCACAGCCTGCTTCAGGTTGCCCTCCCCATCATCCACACCTGCAGAAGGAAACAGTTCCTGTTAGCACAGCAGCACAGCCTGCTTCAGGTTGCCTTCCCCATCATCCACACCTGCAGAAGGAAACAGTTCCTGTTAGCACAGCAGCACAGCCTGCTTCAGGTTGCCCTCCCCATCATCCACACCTGCAGAAGGAAACAGTTCCTGTTAGCACAGCAGCACAGACTGGAAGAGACCTTAAAGATCATCCAGTTCCAACCCTTCTGCCAAGGGCAGGGACACCTCCCACTAGACCAGGTTGCTGAAGGCCTCATTCAACCTGGCCTTGAATACTTCCAGGCTTGGAGCTTCCACAACATCTCTGGGTAACCTATTCCAGTGCCTCAACACCCTCAAGGGGAAGAATTTCCTCTTAATGTCTCATCTAAATCCAGCTCCTTCCAATCTGAAGCCATCACCTCTTATTCCATCACTCCATGCCTTTGTCAAAAGTCCCTCTCAAGCAGGCTCTCATCAGCCATGGGAAGGCCGCTCTAAGGTCTCCTCAGAGCCTTCTCTTCTCCATTCTGAACAACCCCAGCTCTCTCAGCCTGGCCTCACAGCAGAGACCTTCCAGCCCTCCCTCACTGCTGTGGCCTCCTTTGGCCCTGCTCCAACAGCTCCATGTCTCTGCTATGCTGAGGACTCCAGAGCTGGCCCCAGCACTGCAGGGGACATCTCAGCAGAGCAGAGCAGAGGTCATAATCCCCTCCTGCCACCTGCCAGCCACAGTCAGCCATCAGCTGGCTCTGAGTGATTTCTCAGCAAGGAGAAGGCAGAAAGCTGGGCAGCCAGCATTGCCCAGGACTGCTGTTTGTGCTGTTTCTCTTCTGCCCTGGCCTTGTGCCTACCTTACCAAAGTAGCAGAAGTGATGCTGCTCATTAGGGAAGCACTGATTTTTGCCCCAAAGCTTGCTGCCTTCATCATGCCAAAGCAGTGATGGAGATGACACAGGTTTGGGGGGGGGGTTTGATTTCACACTAAGCTGTAAAAATCCTTTATTATGAATACTAAGCAAATGCTCATTTCCCATCTCTGTTTTTTCTTTTGCCTTTTCAGTTTCCTCTGTTTGGTATCAAAGCTCAAATGAGTTAAATAAATAACACTTGAGACATTAAAATCCTCTGTATGGCTTTCTCCTGGGAGCACACCACTGGGAGGAATCAGAGCCACCATTCCATTTTGCTCCATCCCAATATTACTCTGCTCAGAAAATGTCTTTGTGTTTTGGGTTTGGTTGGGTTTTTTTCCCCACACAAGAACCCTGGGAGCACCCAGCAAAATGAATGTGAGCAGTATTTCCTCCAGGGCTTGCAAAGCAATCTACTGTGCAGAGACAAATCACAGTCAGTATTAGCCAGCCCTGTGTGATTATCACTGGCATGTCACCATTCTAACAAATGCCACAGTGCCTGGAATGCTTGATCCTGGAGTTTTAATAGCAGTGGAAGGAGCCCAGCTTCAAGAAGTGCCTTGAGGCTGGATGGCCAGGGGCCAGGGAGAAGCATGGCTGGTTTTTTTAAGCAGGTTTAAAGCAATAACCTCTTATCTCCCATTCAGAAGCCCAAGCACAATATTTTATCAGTGGAACAAGTGCTCACTCTTAAGAATTTCTGTAATCAAATACAGTTGCTTTGCAACTAGAAGCAAAAGAGCCTCTGTTCTGTTCCACACCAGCAAGTCTGCCACAGATTACCCTTTGCAGTCATTTAAAGCCAGAAGCAAGGTAGCCTGTTGGGGGGTGGGGGGGAAACAAAGCCTACAATAAGAAGAAATTGCTGGCCTTTGGGCAGGAGCTCAGAGAGAATGGATTTCAGGCAACAAATGTAACTACAGAGTTATGCTAAGAAATGAGTATCAGGCCTGCTTCAGTCTTTGTGGGCTTCAAAATCCAATCTCCACAGTAACTTATACTTTGCTAAACTAAACCACCTGCTTAGCATCATTGCTCGCCATGACCACAGGCAAGCAAATCACCAAGCAGCAGCTTCATTGTCAAGGTCACAGTACCACAGAATGGGTTGGGCTGGAAGGGACCTTAAAAATAGAATAGGAATAGGAATAGGAATAGGAATAGGAATGGAATAGAATAGAATAGAATAGAATAGAATAGAATAGAATAGAATAGAATAGAATAGAATAGAATAGGAATAGAATAGACCAGGTTGGAAAAGACCTTCCAGATCATCAAGTCCAACCTCTCACCCAACACCATCTCATCAACTAAACCATGGCACCAAGTGCCTCAGCCAGGCTCTTTTTAAATACTTCCAGGGATGGTGACTCCACCACCTCCCTGGGCAGCACATCCCAAGGGCCAATCTCTCTTGCTGGGGAGAATTTCTTCCTCACCTCCTGCCTAAACCTCCCCTGGCACAGCCTGAGACTGTGTCCTCTTGTTCTGGTGCTGGTGCCTGGGAGAAGAGACCAACCCCCACCTGGCTACAACCTCCCTTCAGGGAGTTGTGGAGAGCAATGAGGTCTCCCCTGAGCCTCCTCTTCGCAGGCTAAGCAACCCCAGCTCCCTCAGCCTCTCCTCATAGGGCTGTGCCCCAGACCCCTCCCCAGCTTTGTTGCCCTTCTCTGGACACCTTCCAGCATCTCAACATCTTTCCTAACCTGAGGAGCCCAGAACTGGACACAGGACTCAAGGTGTAGCCTCAGCAGTACTGAGCACAGGGCAGAATGACTTCCCTGCTCCTGATGCAGGCCAGGATGCCCTTGGCCTTCCTGGCCACCTGGGCACACTGCTGGCTCATGTTCAGCTGCTGTCCACCACTACCCTCAGGCCCCTTTCTGCCTGGCTGCTCTCAGCCACTCTGACCCCAGCCTGTAGCACTGCCTGGGGTTGCTGTGGTCAATGTGTAGAACCTAGTACTTGGATGTGTTCAATCTCCTGCCCTTGGACTCTGCCCATCTGTCCAGCCTGTCCAGGTCACTCTGCAGAGCTCTCCTACCCTCTAACAGATCATCCAGTTCAAACCCCCCTGCCATGGGCAGGGACACCTCCCACTAGCCCAGCTTGCTCAAGGCCCCAGTTCACTTGGCATTCAACACTTCTAGGCTTGGAGCCTCCACAACTTCTTTGGGCAACCTGTCCCAGTGCCCCACCACCCCTCATCCCCAAGAAGAATCTCTTCCTAATGTCTAATCTCAATCCAGCTTCCTGCAGTTTGAAACCATTGTTCCTCATGCTGTGTCTCCATGCCCCTGTAATTAAGTCCCTCTCCAGCTCTCCTGTAGTCCCCTTCAAATCCTGGAAGGCTGCTCTAAGGTCTCCCCAGAACCTTTTCTTCTCCAGGCTGAACAACCCCAACTCTCTCAGCAACAGAAGGGCTCCACTGCTTTGATCATCTGTCTGCTTTGTTCCATGTCCTTCTTGTGCTGAGGGCTCCAGAGCTGCCCCAGCAGAGCACAGCAGAGGGGCAGAATCCCCTCCCTGCCCCTGCTGCCCACACTGCTGGGGATCAGCCCAGGACAACAGCACACAGCACTGGCTCATGTTGAGCTTCTCTTCCCCCAGCACCCCCCTAAGTCCTCCTGATCTCCAGGACCCCACCAGTCTTTTGCTTTCACAAGTACTAAACTGAAGGTACCACCTGCAGTCATGCACACAAACTGCCACAGCTCTGAGAGGCACCACTGCATTTCTGTACATGAAGCAGCTTGGGTCTGTCCTTCAGCCTTTCAGACCACTTTTAGGTATCCCTGTATCAGATGACTGTTCAACAGAGCACCACCACTGGCTGCTGGGGTGGGACTGCTCTCTTAGCATGCTGCTCCATCCACTGTTGCCAGTAGAAGAGAGACTGTGCACAAGGTTGCGTGTCAAGGCAGGGGGAGGAGGGCATTGCACTGACTGAGCAGGTAAAGGTCCTGCCCTTTGCACAAGCACACAGCAATGCAACTAGAGGAAAAGCTGATTTCCCCTATGGGCACAAACTATCTTAAAGGGATGTGGCAGTTCAGGCTGGGTGCCTCTTGTTCCTGCCACGTAAGTTGTACCTCTGGTGTCCCAAGTGTCCAGCCCAGGAGGTGGGCACAGGAAACAGCCTATTTCTACCCATAAATCCTGCGCCCTATAAATCCATATGCAAAGTCTTTCTCTTCCTCTTTCTTCCCTTGTGGGAGATGCTTCCTATCAGGTAACTGTGGGGGAGTATCTCAAGGTCTCTTAGGCCTGGCTATACCTAATGCCAGGCGGAGACAATGGGTGGAGAGGAGGCAGTCTCAGACCTGGCCAGCTCAGACCAGCCTAGCAGTATGGGGAGAAGAAATAGTCCTGGGGGGTATGGGTATACCTTCAGGTGGGGAGAAGGGAAGTGTTGAGAGGCTTTGGGTGTGCTGTAGGGGACTCTATGCTTTGGGATTCTTTGCCACTATGCTTTGCAGTTTCTGTACAACACCAATTGCTTTTCCATGTAAACTTTCCATCACTCTCCAATCCATTGGTGTGATGAGTGTCACTCTTTTGTCCTTTCAGGGGCAGGAGAGGATCTGTTTGGCCTTAAACCAGGACAAGGACAAGGGAGTAAAAAGGGATGGAGACTTCAGCTTCATTTTATTCCTCCAATATCCAAGTGCTCTTCTGGAGCACAGCAGGAGATGAATGTCTGACCCATTCTTCCTCCAGTGCCCAGGAACAACAGGAGGTGCCCTCTTCCCACACACCACCTTCCTCCCCAGCTCTCCAGGGAGAGGCAGTTCCAGGGAGGAGCCATCCCCCACCTTCCAGGTCAGTGTTTGCTCACCTCTCAGGTTCTTGACAAAGTCTTCTAGCTTCATTTTGCGCTCTGGTTTCACGTTGGGGCTGTACATGTCCGTGTTCAGCAGTATGATGGCAAAGGCTAGGATGAAGATGGTGTCAGGGTTCCTAAATTGTCTCACCACACCTGGATTGCAGATGCAGTATCTCTGGCTGTACAGAAAAAGAAAAGCAAAGAGGAGAAGCTGTCAGGGCTGTGAATTCCTGCCCAAATTCCTCCAAAGCAACCAACTGCTGCTACATTCCAGGAGCTGAGCAACAGATTATTTGCCTTCCATACATACATTTCATTTTCCAGGCACATACTTCCATGAGCCAGTCCTAGAATGAGGAAGGCTTCTGTGCTCTACTCTAACTTCACTTCTTAGGACAGATTCTCAGCTACAACAACTTCATTATTTCACCATTCTTTCTTTCAGTGACTAATACCTACTGACAGCAAGTAAGAATGCAGCATGGATCTTAGCTCACTACCACAGGATGGTTTACCCTGGGTCAGGTATGTGTTGGCATTAATTAGAAGAGCATTAACCAAGTTAATGCTCTTTATTCCACCTTGGTTGAAAAGCTTTAATGTAAGTTTGAGAACATTCTCCTCCAAAATGTAAACAATCCTGTTAACTCCACTCACAGAAACCATCATATGTAGCTTGCTCAAGACAGTCAAAACCCCTTGAGCTGCTTTTCAACTGATGCCAGAAAGCACTCTGAGTTGATAAGCCTTTCCCTGTTAATTCCAGTGGGCCTTGGTTTTACAGGGAGCAAGACAGAGCTCTCTAACCCTTCTCAAAGCAGTTAAAGAAAAACTCCACACAGGACAGGATAGAAATATCAGATGTTAGTGGAAGGTTACATGGAAGTGCTATTCATAAACTACATGCCTCAGTGCAAAGCAGATTAAATCAAAGGAATCCAGAGGCCATGGTTGTCCAAGAACCTCCTTATGCCAAAGCTGCCCCAACCTCCACCAAACCAGGTCAAAATCCAGGCCTCAAATCCCCCCAACAACCATGCCTCTCTGCCTCCTCCCCCCCCTTCCCCCCCCACCCCGAAAGCCCCAAATGAAGCAGCTTAAAATTAGCCTTGCCCAGGCCTCTAGCAGGCTGCTCAAGGCTGAAACCCTCTCCCATACCAAACAGGAGACAAAGAAGCTGCATTGGGAAGGAAGCAGGGAGAGGAGAAGGGAGGAGGCAGCTTTTGCTGTCCCCTTCTCCAGGCAAGATGCAGGCACTCTGGGAATGAAAGAACAAAAATGACAATTTCCTGTCCACCCCTGGAGCTCCTGGAGATCCTCAACTTTCTGTTCTTAAAGGCACCCCCATCAAACCATGACACAGTGACATACACACAGAGCACCAGCAAATTCAGCTTCCTCTGTGCTCCTGAGAGGAGCCTCCGCACAGGACGTGCTGGGTTTGTAAGCAGCTCACAGGGATACTGCAAATAAGCAGGGAAAGAACTCAGATTTGCTCAACCTTCCCAGCCCTCCAGTTAGACAACAGCAGGTTTTCTGGTGAGTGAATCACCTGTTCCAGCATCCTACCTAAAAGCTTCAATCAGCCGTTCTACTTTCTGGGCTTCCCCTTGAACACGGATATGAGCCTGAAATTTCCTGAGTGCTTCATCCAGTTCCATGGTTGAGAAGTCCATCTCATCCACCACACAGCTAGGAGAAAAACAGATTGCCATTGTGTCTTTTCATTTGTCTTTTCACTTCCCACAACACAGCACCAAAGGTAAGATTCTGAGAGCAAAAGCACCTTTCTGTTTCCCATCTCTGGCAGAGGTTCGTGGGCTTTGCTGCAGCACTCGGCAGCAATAGCTGCAGGTGAGCTGTGGGGGAAGGGCTCTTCAGCACCCATCAGCCACAATGAGCACACCAGGCTCTTTTATTTTCCTGTAACAGAAGAGCTGCTGGGGTGACAAATGTCTGGGCAATGGAAGTGGTATCCCATCGCCAGGAATTGTGCTTCCAGGCCAATCAGTTATTTCAACACCTGTAATGATCTAAAAGGGTTTGTGCTGCTCCAGTACCACACCTCCAACAGCAAGCACCACAATCTGCTCTGTGCCTTGGAATGTTCTTGCACATGGAGAAATGTTTGGATAGTCTCTTATTGTAGTCCTCACCTCCCCACTGTGTGCCAGGCCTTTCAGGTAACTCATGCAGGAACAATCCCTCTCTCCACAGAATGGCTCAGATTGGAAGGGATCTCAGAGATAATCTACTCCAACCACCCTGCCATGGGTAGGGACATGGCAGGGACACCTCCCAGCTAGCCCAGGTTGCTCGAGGCTTCATCCAACCTGGCCTTGAACACCCCCAGGGAGGGGGCATCCACGACCTCCCTGGGCAACCTGTTCCAGAGTCTCACACTGAACAACTTCTTCCTCAGATCCAGTCTAGCCCATTCCCCCTTGTCCTGTCTCTAGATACCCTCATGAAAAGTCCCTCTCCAGCCTTCCTGTAGGATCCTTTCAGGTATTGGAAGGCAGCTCTAAGGAGTCCTCTCCAGGCTGAGCAATCCCAGCTCCCTCAGCCTGCCCTCACAGCAGAGGTGCTGAAAACATGCTGACAGAGAATGTAAAGGAGCCAGGTTAACATAACCAACATAACCAATGAACTCTGTCATTCTAATACTGTGTTTAAAGACTACTTTGAAATCTAGAAGCTTATAAATTTCCTCTGTTTAAACTTAGCTTTTGGTTTTGAAATCAACAGACATGACTCACTGGAAGTAACAGCACTGCAGTGCTGAAACCCCAGAAAGCAAGCAGAGCCCAGCTTTAAAAGCCTTTTCCTAACCATACAGCTTTACAATGATAAATTACAGCAGCTTGCATTTTTCCTCTGGTAAGGCTGCAGCTAACAGACTAATACCACAGCACTTTATTCACTTGGCCTTGAACATTTTCCCCTTTATGCAGAAGTGGCAAGGAAGGAGACAAACCAGCTTGGCATTTCTCACGCCCTTTCCAACCCACACCTCCAGAGCTATTATCAGCTCTGCAATAACCTTCACATCAGACCTGCCTACTGCAGGTTCTGTAACACCTTCCAAAGCTCTTCTCTCCTTCAAAGGTGTAAAATGCATGTGCAGGCAAGCTGGAGGCAAAATGAAGTCATCAGCAGAGCAACTAAGGCCCTCCAGTACCATGCTGGCCAACAATATAATAAGCAGGGGTCTGAAACCACCAGCAGACACTCTGCTGTGGTCAGTGTTCCTAACTGGAACCAGTGCTTTCTGCCAGTGTTTCTCACTGCTGTACAGATCTTTTCTAGTGGTTATGTCCCCTGTGGGGACAGGCTGAGAGACCTGGGGTTGTTCAGCCTGGAGAAGAGAAGGCTCCAGGGAGACCTTCCAGTACGTGAAGGGGGCTAGAGGAGAGCTGGGGAAGGACTTCTGACAAGGGCTTGTAGTGACAGAGCAAAAGGGAATGCATTGAAGCTGGAAGAGGGGCAAGATGCAGGGACAAGCGTTTTCTTCACTGGCCAGTGTTCCAGGAGGACTCAGTCTTTTCTGCCTTCCATTCTGATCTGTGTGTTCCTGCATCCAGTTCCTGAATCCAGCTCCTGAATCCAGTTCCCATCTACTGCTGTGCCCAGTCTGGGACTTGCCCAGTGCCTGCCCCAGCACCAGTGGTGCCATTATTGCCATCAGAGGTTGGGTTCTGTATTGGTTTCTGTGTTTCTGACTCTGTTTCATGGGATTGTTCTTACCATCCCAGCTGGTTCAATTTCTCTCCCAGCCCATCAGTCCCACTTTCCTCATCCCTTTGGGGAGGCACAGGGGTCCATGGAGAGCTTCTGGCAGTCACCTGGTGGCCAGCCCAGCCCTGACCTCAACAGCTGGTTAAATTAACACCCTCTTATAAATAGCACCCTCCTCTGTATATAAGGTTTAGACCTTTCTGATCAAGCTGATGTAAGTCTAATTTGCTGCCTTGAATTTCTTTGCTCCTTAAACCAGTTTCTGTTTATCTAATCTTTTGGAAAAGAGCAGCTTTTACAGACCTTGTCAGCACAGGCCTGTGCAGGCTGCAGTCCCTGTTTGTCTAACAGCTGAGCCATTTGGCTGCAGTAATTGTTTCCATGTTCTGGTGCTGATGAAGCCTTATGTTGCATCTAATCATATTGTTTTGTTTCATTCAGTAAATTACTAGGGGGAGCCTGAAGAAGGAAAAAAATGTTGGCAATAACAGAGTCTCACACCAATAAAATGATAACATAAATTTAGAGTAAATGTACATGGCTGTGGGGAATATAAATCCTGGTAAGTATCTGGCTGGTTCAATAATAAAAACAGGAACTTGGTTGGAAAGCAAAGAAAGAAATATTTGCTCATCTGCATGTTCTCTTTCTTAACCCTTAGAGAGCAGCACAAACATTCAGAGACTGACTGCCTCTGGCTTGATGGAATGCCTTACATAAACATTCAGAGACCATGGCTACCACCTGAGTGATGGAAAGCCTTACTTGAACCTGGGGGTTCTAATCAACAAGCAACTGAAGACGAGCCAGCAGTGCCCACGTGGCCAAGAAAGCCAAAGGCATCCTGACTGGGATCAGCAATGCTGTGTCCAGCAGGAGCAGGGCAGGGATTGTCCCCTTGTGCTCAGCTCTGGGGAGGCCACACCTCGAGTGCTGTGTCCAGTTTTGGGCTCCTCAATCCCAGAGAGATGTGGAGGTGCTGGGGCCAGGGCAGAGGAGGGCAAGGAAGCTGGGAAGGGCCTGGAGAATAAATCTTGGCAGGAGGAGCAACTGAAGGAGCTGGGGATGGTTAGTTTGGAAAAGAGGAGGCTGAGGGGAGGCCTCATGGCTCTCTACAGCTCCCTGAAAGGAAGTTGTGGAGAGGTTGGTGCTGGTCTCTTCTCACAGGTAACTAGTGATAGAAAAAGAGGGAATGGCCTCAAGCTGTGACTGGGTAGGTTTAGACTGGACAGTGGGAACAATTTTTTCCCAGCTAGAGTGGTCAGGGATTGGAATGTGCTGCCCAGGGAGGTGGTGGAGTCCCCAAGCCTGGATGGGTTTCAAGGTGGTTTGGATGTGGTGCTTCGGGATATGGTTTAGGGGTGACCCTTGCAGAGTGGAATTCTTGGTTGGATATGGTGGTCCTGAGGGTCTTTTCCAGCCTGGATGTTTCTGTGACTCTGGGAAGGCCTCCTCCCCACACTCCATACTCACTCCAGCACGTCGCGGTTGAACTGCTTCTGCCGATTCCCCAGGAACTCTCCGATCATCTGCCTGCTGAGACCTTTCCTCTGCAGGAGGAAGTGGGCAACACCAACTGGAGTGTCTGGCACGAAACCTCGTTCAATGAGGTACTGGACTCCTTTTTCAGGTTTTCTGAGGAGAGATGAAGATACAAAATGATTAATTTTCTCCCACTGGACCTGAAAAGTACCGGAACAGGCTGCCCGGGGAGGCGGCTGAATGATCACCACCCCTGGAGGGATTTCAAAGTCATGCAGAAGTGGTGCTGAGTGAGCTGGCAGTGTGGGGTTGGACTGATCATCTTAAAGGTCCATTCCAGCCTAAACAATTCCACCATTCTACAAAGGGATCTGATGAGAGTGTTACAACAATGCCACCGATCACCCCTGACTAGCATACTCCTGGCGTAGTCCTAGGATCAAAGCAACCAACCTGCAGAACACACTGCTCACTCTGGGTAGCTTACCAGCTCTGAAACACACCTTTGCATACCACTAGACACTCCCTTTTCCCATAGCCCTTCCAAGCAGAAGCTTTATATGCAAGCAGCCTCACACATGGAAGTCAAAAGGTTTGTCAGTGCAGAAGTCGAGCCCAACATCAGGTCACTAAATGCTCCTGTGGCTGGGAGAGGTGCATCTCCCAGGAAGGGAACTCAAAAGCTGCCTGATGACAAAGAAGCAGCAATTCACTTCCCCAACCTCACACTCCCCTCATGTCGAAAGTTAAACTTACTGAACAGAAACACCTGAAAAAATATAACCTGCAAGCTGAGCCACACCTTGAGTCCTGTGTCCAGTTCTGGGCTCCTCAGCTTAGGAAAGATGTTGAGATGCTGGAAGGTGTCCAGAGAAGAGCAACAAAGCTGGGGAGGGGTCTGGAGCACAGCCCTGTGAGGAAAGGCTGAGGGAGCTGGGGTTGCTTAGCCTGGAGAAGAGGAGGCTCAGGAGAGACCTTCTTGCCCTCTACAACTCCCTGCAGGGAGGCTGTAGCCAGGTGGGGATTGGTCACTTCTACCAGGCACACAGCACCAGAACAAGAGAACAGAGTCTCAAGCTGTGCCAGGGGAGGTTTAGGCTGGATGTTAGGAAGAAGTTCTTCTCAGAGAGAGTGATTGGCCCTTGGGATGTGCTGCCCAGGGAGGTGGTGGAGTCACCATCCCTGGAGGTGTTTAGGAAGAGCCTGGCTGAGGCACTTGGTGCCATGGTTTAGTTGATTAGATGGTGTTGGGTGAGAGGTTGGACTTGATGATCTCAAAGGTCTTTTCCTACCTGGTCTATTCTATTCTATTCTATTCTATTCTATTCTGAGAATACAAAATGCAGGGAAATAAAGACAGTCATGCAAAAAGAAGCAGTGAACAACAGTACAGCTCCCCTCTCATGTAGATTTTCTTTCCCTTGGCCTTTAACACACCCATTGGCCCAGATGTCCCTCCCTTGGACAAGCACCTTCACAGTTTCTGGAGTATTTTACATCTCTTCATACATCAGCTCCACACTGAGGTGTATTCACAGATGTCTAAGCAGAGCCAGCCACAGCTGCTAATTTTAACATACTAAGAAACAAGTGCTGGGGAGGAGAGCTGGGGAGGGAATTGATTGCTGGCAATAAGATCTACTGCCTACAAAGGCAAACACTGCTTCTGCTCTAAAGTTTGGACACGATGATCTTGAAGGTCTCTTCCAACCTGGTCTATTCCATTCCATTCCATTCCTATTCTATTCTAAGCTTTCCTATTCTATGTCAAGCTTTAAAGTATCAGTGTCCAGGATCAGAGGAAATGGCCTCAAGTTGCACCAGGGGAGGTTCAAGGTTGGACATTAGAAGAGTACCTTGCACCTGGGAATGCATAACCCAGGAGAGCAGCTCAGAGTGGCATCCAGCTGGCTGGAGAGCAGCCCTGTCGAAGGGGACCTGGGGGTCTTGGTGGACAAGAAGCTCAGCATGAGTGAACAGTGAGCTGCAGTGGCAAATAAAGCCAACAGGATGTGGAGTTCCATCGACAAGAGTGTCACCAGCAGTGATGGCACAACCAGCACTGTGCCACTCAGTGCTGGTCAGCCCACACCTGGAGCCCTGCCTGCAGTTTTGGTCCCTACTGTACAACAGAGCTGTGGGCAGGCTGCAAAGTGTCTGGAGAAGGGCGAGGAGAATGATCAGAAGAGTGGCATGTGAGGAGAGGCTGAGAGAGCTGGGGGTGTTCAGCCTTCCCAAGAGAAGGCTTAGGGGAGAGCTTACCACCATGTACCAGGTCATGAAGGGTGGCTGCTAGGAGGAGTGAGATTCCCTTTGTACAAGGAGTCCCATGGAAAAGACAAGGGGTGATGGGGACAAGTTACTGCTGGGGAGATTCCCATGGGACTCCAGAAGAAATCCCCCCTGAGAACAGTCAGACACTGGAATCATCTCCCTAGGGAAGCAGAAGAGTCCCCTGCACTGGACAGCTTTAAGGCTCAGCTTGCCAGGGTGCTGGCCCAGCTCATCTCAGCTGCCCTGTTACCTAGAGAAGTTGGAGCAGATGCTCCTTGGGGTCCCATCCAACCTGGCATTTGGTGATTGTGTGATTAGAAGACATTTTTCCTCTGAAAGGGCTCTCAAAGCCTGGCACAGGCTGCCCAGGGAAGTGTTTGAATCCCCATTCCTGAAGGTGTTTCAAAGAGGCAGAGCTGTGGTGCTGAGGGCCATGGTTTTAGCCCCAGCCTTGGCAGAGCTAGAGAATGGTTGGGCTGGATGACCTTGCAGAGCTTTGCCAACTGAAACCATTCTGTGCTGCTAAAATCCCCCTGACAGCACAGAGTGGGCACTGCATCTGCCAGCACCGGCACCCCACGGGCATCCACTACTGCTTTAAAAGCTATCAAAGGGCTCTCCACACAACCTGTGGCTTCAGCACCTTTGTAATTCTGCCAGGGGTCAGAACAAAACATCCACCTGTACCAGTGGATGGCTTGCAGTGTGTGGGCTGCCCTGAAAGATGTCTCCTTTAAGGCAAGCCACATCCATTTCAAAGGCCAAGGTGACCCTGCTATTTTCACAGCCGGTTGATCACCCAGCCATCACCCTTCCTGGGGGGGTTTAATTGCAAGGAGCTTTACTAAATGCATCACCATTCAGTTCTCCTGCTCTTTCACATGATGCTGTTATACACTTAATGCTCTGGGAAGAGTTAGAGAGATGAGAGGAACACACAGAAATGACTCAAAAGGGAGTTGTCACGTCTCCATTTCCTGCAGCAGGCTTTGGGGCTCTTCAATCTGCAATGAGATTACATCTGCTAAATAAAACCTTGTCAGATTCATCCCCTTCCCACTCCACAAGTGCCCTTTTCCTTGTGCCTAGTCCAACTGCTGTGTTACAGGCTTTTGAGCTGTATGTCATAGCTCTTCCAATTTAAATTCACAACATCCAACCCAACCAGGAATAGTTCACAGATTGCACTGGATTGGAAGGGGCCCTTCAAAGGGCATCTTGTCCAACCCCCCTGCAGTCAGCAGGGACACCTCCAACTAGATCAGGATGCCCAGGGCTGATCTTGAATGTCTCCTGGGATGGGGTCTTGGTCACATCCCTGGGCAACCTGTTCCAGTAGTCACCATCCTCATAGTAAAGAACTTCCTCCTGATGTCTAACCTAACTCTGCCCTGCTCCAGTTTCAAACCACTGCCCCTTCTCCTATCCCCACAGACCCTTCTGAACACTCCCTCCCCAGCCTGCCTGAAGGTCCCCTTCAGATATTAAAATGCAGCTCTAAGGTCTGGTCTCCCCAGAGCCTTCTCTTCTCCAAGCTGAACAGCCCAACTCTCTCAGCCTGTCCCCATAGCTCCATCCCTCTCTGATGATCTTTGTGGCTTCCTCTAGATCCACTCCAGCTGGTCCATGTCCCTCTTGTGTTGAGGGCCCCAGAGCTGGCCCCAGTACTCCAGGTGAGATCTCACCTGGGCGAGCAGAGTGGCAGAATCACCTCTCCTGATCTGCTGGCCACGCTGCTTTCGATGCAGGCAGTTATCTCTGCCCTCCCTGTCAGTCAGCTACATTTGTGCCTAGAATTCAGAGGGACACAAGTCCAGGAGAAAGCAGAAAACAAACCAGCACAGCTTGTTCCATAGATCATCTTTACTGGAGCTCTAGAAAATGCTGGATCATTCTTCACTGTGCTAAGCCACATCCTGACACCTTACCCCCCTAAACCTGAACATGTAAAACCCCCACAGAGGTGACAGCTGATGCATGTCACATCAGCTCCTGTAGAGCTGCATGGCTTTACACCACTCAGGGGCTGCCTTTTCACACAGGAGGTTCAGCAACATGAAACCACTTTACTCAAATACCCTTCAGACTAGGCCAGCAAAGTCTCCCAGACAGACTCACAAACCCATTTTGCAACGCACTGCAGGCCAAAAGCTCTTGCCCCTTCCTTCAAGCTGTGCCAGGGGAGGTTTAGACTCGAGGTGAGGAAAAAGTTCTTCACTGAGCGAGTCATTCGTCATTGGAATGTGCTGCCCAGGGAGGTGGTGGAGTCGCCGTCCCTGGAGGTGTTCAAGGGGAGATTGGACGTGGCACTTGGTGCCATGATCTAGTTGTGAGGTCTGTTGGAACAGGTTGGACTTGATGATCCTTGGGGTCTCTTCCAACCTTAGTTACTGTGATACTGTGATACTGTGATACCTTCTGCATGCATCAGGTAGTTTTTGCAGACAAGGGTCATTTGAAAGAAGGCCAATTTGTTACCAGCTGTAACGTGGAACCAGTGTAAACTTGGAGCCCTACTAACAGGAAAAGAGCAGCTGAAATCTCTGAGCTGCAGGAATGAAGATTGCTCCTTCCCTCTTTGAACAGACTCTAGAGTAACAGTGAAGAGAAGGATAGGATAGGATAGGATAGGATAGGATAGGATAGGATAGGATAGGATAGGATAGGGTAGGGTAGGGTAGGGTAGGGTAGGGTAGGGTAGGGTAGGGTAGGGTAGGATAGGGTAGGATAGAATAGAGTAGAATAGAATAGACCAGGTTGGAAGAGACCTTCAAGATCATCGAGTCCAACCTATCATCCAACACCACCTAATCAACTCAACCATGGCACCAAACACCCTATCAAGTCTCCTCCTGAACACCTCCAGGGATGGTGACTCCACCACCTCCCTGGGCAGCACATCCCAATGGGCAATCACTCTCTCTGTATAGAACTTCTTCCTAACATCCAGCCTAAACCTCTCCTGGCACAGCTTGAGACTGTGTCCCCTTGTTCTGGTGCCGGGTGCCTGGGAGAAGAGACCAACCCCCACCTGGCTACAACCTCCCTTCAGGGAGTTGGAGAGAGCAAGAAGGTCTCCCCTGAGCCTCCTCTTCTCCAGGCTAAGCAACCCCAGCTCCCTCAGCCTCTCCTCATAGGGCTTGTGTTCCAAACCCCTCCCCAGCTTTGTTGCCCTTCTCTGGACACCTTCCAGCAAGTCAACATCTTTCCTAAAGATGAAGATGAAGATGAAGAAACCAAACCCTATTTTTCCTACAATGTTTCATTGGAGATGACCAAGAATAGGCCATGGATTTAATATGGTAGGACATCTAACAGAAGTTACCCTCATTTCTACCTACTCAGAACTGAGTGTAGGCCATTTTGTACTTACAACTAAGAGTCTTGTGTGATTAGGAAAATTCCCAGTGATGATTTGTTAATTACACTTGCCAATAAAAACAGAAGATGAGAAAACTGTATATGGCTAGATTCAGATTGGATGTTAGGAAGAAGTTGTTGCCCATGAGGGTGGTGAGAGACTGGCACAGGCTGCCCAGGGAGGAGGTGGAAGCCTCCTGCCTGGAGGTTTTTGCAGCCAGGCTGGATGTGGCTGTGAGCAACCTGCTGTAGTGTGAGGTGTCCCTGCCCATGGCAGGGGTGTTGGAACTGGCTGAGCCTTGAGGTCCCTTCCAGCCCTAAGAATTCTATGATTCTATGAATAACAATCATGGAAGCTGCATAATCCCAGAATCCCAGCATGGTGGGGGTGGGAAGGGACCTCTGGGAATCATCCAGTCCACCCCTGCTACAGCAGGGCAGGGAAACCCTTGCAAATTCTCTGGGCACCTTGTTCCAGTGCTTGTCACCCTCATGGGGAAGAATTCTTCCTAATGTCTGATCTCAATCCACCTTCTTCCAGTCTGAAGCCATCCCCCCTTGTTGTGTCACTCCAGGCCTTTGTCAAAAGTCCCTCTCCAGCTCTCCTGCAGGCTCCCATCAAACGCTGGAAGGCTGCTCTAAGATCTCCCTGGAGCCTTCTCTTCTCAAGGCTTCACAACCCCAGCTCTCCCAGCCTGGCCTCACAGCAGAGGCTTCCAGCCCTCCCAGCATTGCTGTGGCCTCCTCTGGCCCTGCTCCAACAGGTCCCTGTCTGTGCTGTGCTGTGCTGAGCACTCCAGAGCTGCCCCAGCACTGCAGGGGGGTCTCAGCAGAGGAGCAGAATCCCCTCCCTGCCCCTGCTGCCCATGTTGCTGGGGATCAGCCCAGAACAGGGCTGGCTCTGGGCTGGCAGCACTCAGTGCCAGCTCACATTGAGCTTCTCCTCACCCAGCACCCCCAAGTCCTCCCCCTCAGGACATTTTTTACAGCAAATATAGGGTATTTACAGTAGTTATAAAAGTAAGCATTAGTTTAACATTTCCAGCATGGAATGGGCTTCTTGAGTAGCACAAACCTAAGACTTTTCTTAGAACCATTCAGGAAGTTAAATATTTTCCAACAGCCAAGTTGGCAGTAAGAAGCTAGGGGAACATTCTCCTCAGCCTGGCAGGCAGTGAGATGTTGGTTTTATGGTTGTACTTCACCATTCACCTTTGCTGAACATCCTCCTGCTGCCACAATGAAACTAAGAGAATCATGAAGTCTATTTTAAACTTGGGAAAGAAGGAAAGAAAGAACAATACCCCTAAAATACTACCAAAACTAGTGCCAAAGCAAACTGTCAGAGCTGCCTCAGTCATGCAGCAAAGCAGTAAGTGGACTGAAAGGAAGAAAAAGGTGTGCCAGCAAAGTTTAGGTTGGAGATTAGGAACAATTTCTTCACTGCAAGAGTGGTCAGGGATTGGCACAGGCTGCCCAGTGAAGTGGTAGAGTCACCATCCCTGGAGCTGTTCAAGAAACACATGGACATAGCACTTGGGGATATGGTTTAGTGACCAAAGTGGTGTTGGGTCAGAGTTTGGACTTGATGATTTTAGGGGGCTGTGCCAACCAAAACAATTCTATGATTCTATGAAAAACTACAGAACCTGAGTGGGAAGCCTGAGCTGGGCTTTTCTCGAGCTACACAACTGTTTAATGAAGAGAAAGAAGAACTGGGTGTAAACTGGATCTGCTGGGAATGACAAGAGCCTCTGGGTTGGGTAAGAGGGCCAATGGCATCCTGGCCTGCATCAGGAAGAGTGTGGCCAGCAGGAGCAGGGAGGTCATTGTGCCCTGTGCTCAGCACTGCTTAGGCCACACCTTGAGTCCTGTGTCCAGTTCTGGGCCCCTCAGTTTAAGAAGGACATTGAGACTCTTGAACGTTGCCCAGAGAAGGGCAACAAAGCTGGGGAGGGGTCTGGAGCACAGCCCTGTGAGGAGAGGCTGAGGGAGCTGAGGTTGCTTAGCCTGGAGAAGAGGAGGCTCAGGGGAGACCTTATTGCTGTCCACAACTCCCTAAAGGGAGGTTGTAGCCAGGTGGGGGTTGGTCTCTTCTCCCAGGCAAGCAGCACCAGAACAAGAGGACACAGTCTCAAGCTGTACCAGGGGAGATTTAGGCTGGAGGTTAGGAAGAAGTTCTACATAGAGAGATTGCCCATTGGAATGGGATGCCCAGGGAGGTGGTGGAGTCACCATCACTGGTAGTGTTTAGGAGGAGACTTGACAGGGTGCTTGGTTCCATGGTTTAGTTGATTAGGTGGTGTTGGATGATAGGTTGGACATGATGATCTTGAAGGTTTCTTCCAACCTGGTTTATTCCATTCCATTCCATTCCATTCCATTCCATTCCATTCCATTCCATTCCATTCCATTCCATTCCATTCCATTCCAAGGAAGCCATGACACAGCACACTGCCCACAGCTTCTCTGCACCTTGTGGAAAGAGGGAGATAGTTCTGCACATTACTGGGCCAGTAGCCCTACAGTTTCCCCCACAGCAGGGATGACTTCTCCTCACTCTGGTATGTTCACCTTCCCAGGTTCATTCAAGACCAAACCATAAAGCCTACCAGCAGAGATATGAAGGTCACAGCTCACTTGCAATTACCTCCAATTACCTGGAGTAACCTCCAGCCAGTGAAAGTGAATTTCTGCTCCTGTGACTAACAAAAGAATTTACCAGGAAGTGAGCTCAGTGCCCAGCTCTGTTTGGTGGGGCAGTAACATAAAGAGAGGAAACTCTGCAGATATCTGCTTTCATGAAACTGCAGCTCTGCCATGACTTCCAGGCTGATCAATCAGTGCCTTTATGTCACTGTTTCCTAGCAAAGTGTTTGGAAATTGAACACTAAACATTTATTAGTGCTGCTGAAAACTTTAGGTTTTTGCCTTAAAGCCAACAAGCCTGAATCAGAGCTGACTGGAGACCCACAAACAGTGCTCAAAAGGCAGCTCAAGGCTCCAAGCAGGAAGTCTGGGCTGTGTCAATACCAGAGGAAAAAGAGAGCTTAAAGGCTTTTTTCAGAAACAGGATTTTTTCCTGTGAGCAAAGCATCAGCCTTGAGGAACAAAGCAGTAAGCAGAGGGAGGAGAATCCTAAGGCACACCCCAAGCAGTGGCTGGGCATGTCCTTGCTAGTAAAAACCACCCTGAGTCATCATGCTAGAGCAGATTTTGTAGCTCCTCGTTGTTGCCTCTCTTGGCACTGGACAGCCTGCATCTACCCTCCCCTCCCGCTGCTCCTTCCCTCCTTGGAAGAAAGAAGGAAGTATTTCAGTGAAATCAATGGACCAAAACCCTCTGTGAGGATGTTCTCACCTCCTCTGACCCTGCTGCATCTCTGCAGTTCTCAGAGAGCAGGGAAAAGAGTGTGGAGCTGCCAGCAGAGCAAAATACACTGCACTGTGAGACAAGACAGATGAAAAACCTGCTGGCTGTCTCAGAACTGCTTGCCAGGGCTGAGCACTGCTTCATGCTTATGCAACTGCAGTCAGGAATGAGGTAGTAAGGTGACTATGTCCTTGAAGCTGAGGAACGGTCCCTGTCTCATTGTCTTCTAGTGTCCCTGTCTCAGAGTCTCTTTCCAGACCTCTACCCCAGTTACACAGAACAGAAGCACTTCCAACTTCAATTTCTGCACCTCTGATGACTGCAAAATTATTTCTCAGGTCCACAGAAGGACAAAAAGGGTGGGGAAGGGTTTGGAGAACTCAGGTCTTGTGAGGAGCAGCTGAGGGAACTGGGGATGTTTGGTCTGCAGAAGAGGAGGCTGAGGGGAGACCTCATTGCTCTCTACTTCTTGAAAGGAGGTTGCAGCCAGGTCGAGGTTGGTCTCTTCCCTCTAGTAATGAGTTATAGAGGAGAGGAAATGGCCTCAAGATCCACCAGGAGAGGCTTAGGTTGGACACCAGAAGCTTCTTCACTGAAAGGGCTTTCAAACACTGGAAAAGGCTTCCCAGGGAAGCAGTTGAATCCCCATCCCTGGAGGTGTTTCAAAGGGGCAGAGCTGTGGTGCTGAGGGCCATGGTTTAGCCCCAGCCTTGGTAGGGTTAGAGAATAGTTGGACTGGATGATCTGAAAGGTCTTTTCCACCCTAAATGCTTCTGGGATCCTACAACCCCCTGGGAATGCCATTATTTTAAAGGGGATAGCTTTTGGATTGGCAGTGCAAAACCACTCCTTTAAAGACCTCCCTATTTTTCATTTACAGGTTCACCAACCCCAGTCCAGCAGGTAGATATGAACTTTCAGAGGAAAGAGTCGGCTCCCCCTCATTTTTCCCCTTAACTCTTCCCCCAAGGGCTCCTTTGCAGCCTTCCCAGCTCCCTCTCCAAACTCCCCTCGGTGCGCTGGCAGCTGGCCACATTTTTCACCCTCAGAATGTTTTCACTTTAGGTTTGGGGGCAGGGGGAATTCCAGCCCTGGCATCCAAATCTCACCCTAGGCCGGTCTGGGAGCTGCTCACCCTATCCACTTCCTCCCTTCCTAGGGGCCATTCTCTACCCAGCAGCTGTTCCCTCCTGAGCTAGGCCCCTGGCAGGGCTCCAGCACAGCAGTTCCCCATTCCCGGCACGCAGCGGCGGGAGGGGGACGGTGCCCAGCGGGGCTGAGGGCAGGCAGGGCTGGCGGCAGAAGGTGAGGTAATGGCTCCTGCAGGGCTCCAGTTCACACAGCTCCTGCTGGCCCTGGCACAGCCTTCCAAAAGCTGGTTCCGCTGTCAACATTTGCTCAAGTTTCTGCTCCCTTTTCAGGGCAGTGAAGGGAATCCTGCTGCCCACGTCTGAATAGTGCTGGTTGCCTGCAGGGAGTTCAGTTGGCTTTCTGTGCTACCCAAAGTGCCCTCTCTGGGGAAAAGAGAAGGGAAAATGGCTCCTGAAGGAGGGGAGATAAAACACCCACAGAACAAAGCAAAACACAGAGAGCTGTTTTTTTCCTTGTTGTTGTTTTCCCCTTTGGGTGTTCTCACTCAGGGCTAAATGTTTTCAGGAGTAATGAGAGTCACAGTAAGAACATTCCTCCCCTCTTACTAACTCCTCGGCGTGTTCAAGGACAGGCTGCATGGAGAGCTTTGATTTGCCTTGCGCTTGGAACTGTCTGTGGCTGAATAATCTGCACTCCAGATGTTGGAACCACAGCGAGGTCCCCCTCAGAATATGCATGAGGATGGCAGAGGGCTCTGGGAGAACACAGCTCTTGTCTCCCCTTCCCTCCTCCTGTTGAATTATTCCCTAAAACACAGGAGGGTACAGGATGGGCAAAGACCTCACAGACCAGATAGGAGAGAGGCAGGAGAGCATCATGGGCAGAAACGTGAACACAGCAAGTTACATCTAAACACAGATACATAGAAAGGTTTGGCTTGGAAGGGACCTTAAAGATACTCTAGTTCCAACCTCCTCCTATGGGCAGGGACACCTCCCACCAGCCCAGCTTGCTCAAGGCCTCATCCAACCTGGCCCTGAACATCTCCAGGGAGGGGGCATCCACAGCCTCCCTGGGCAACCTGTGCCAGTGTCTCCCCACCCTCACTGGAAAGAATTTCTTCCTCATCTCCAGTCTCAATCTGCTCTTCTCAAGCTTCAACCCATTCCTCCTCATCCTATTCATTACAAGACCTTGTCAAAAGTCCCTTCCCAGCTTTCTTGCAGGCCGTTTTCAGGTACTGGAAGGCTGCTCTAAGGTCTCCCTGGAGGCTTCTGAGAAGGAACTTCTTTACTCTGAGGGTGGCAGAGCACTGGAGCAGGCTGCCCAGAGAGACGATGGAGACTCCATCTCTGGAGACTGCCTGGACATGTTCCTGTGTGACCTACCCTAGGTGATCCTGCTCTGGCAGTGGGGTTGAACTTGATGATCTTCAGAGCCCCCTTCCAACCCCCAGCATTCTATGCTTTTGTGATCCAAAGAATTAGTGTCCAAAGAATTAGTTCAAAGCTAAACTGAATCAACTTAGTTTGATTCACACCTTCCCCCTCCTACTCCATCTGCACTTTCAAAGCCTAAAATAATTAGAAGTGTTTCCAACAAACCTTCACCCTAAAATTCACAGAATCACCAAGGCTGGAAGAGACCTCAAAGATCATTCTAAGGGAGACAGCCTAAAACTTCATGTTCTCAGACTCCAGCCTGCTGAATGGAAGCCTGAGTGAAGGCAACACAGAGACTATCTTCAGCATCTTGAGGGGAACTCCTGAGGCATGTGACGGGTGTAGAGGAACACCAGATTAATACACTTATTACAACATTTCAACTAATGAATGCCTGAGAAAACACATCTGGCAGCTTTTAAGGGTTTCAAAGGGGAGTTTTGCAGTGCTTCCTGAGTGTAACAGCACTGAGGAATCCAAACTACCTTCAATCTCTCCCTGCATGTAAATGATGGCAAACACAGACTCTGTTGAGAGGATGAAACATGTGCCTTCTCACCAGCATCATTACTGGGTGTCTGAGACTTCCAGTGAGAGCTGCCATTTGCAGTTGTGTCTCTGCTATAACCCTGCCAGCACTCTGCAAGTTTCTCTCCCATCTGCTTAGTAAAACAGAGAAATCTGTCAGTTAACATCATGGAATCACACAACCACAGACTGGTTTGGGTTGGAAGGGATCTTAAAGCTCAGCTAGTTCCAACCCCCTGCCATGGGCTGGGATACCTCCCACCAGCCCAGCTTGCTCAAGGCCTCATCCAACCTGGCCTTGAACACCTCCAGGGAGGGAACATCCACAACCTCCCTGGGCAACCTGTTCAGTGTCTCCCCACCCTCACTGGAAAGAATTTCTTCCTAATATCCAATGTCAATCTCTACTCTCCCAGCTCAAAGCCATTGCCCCTTGTCCTGTCACTCCCAGCCCTTGTCAAGAGCCCCAGCTTCCCTTCAGGTACTGGAAGGCTGCTGTGATGTCTCCCTGAAGCCTTCTCTTCCTCAGGCTGAACAACCCCAACTCTCTCAGCCTGTCTCCAGCCCTCTGCTCATCTTTGTGGCCTCCTCGGGACCTGCTCCAACAGTTCCAGGTCCTTCTTGCGCTGGGAGCCCCAGAGCTGGACACAATGCTCCAGGTGGGGTCTAAGCAGAGCAGAGTAGAGAGGCAGGATCCACTCCCTCAGTCTGCTGTCACTGTGCTTTGGACACAGCCCAGGTTGGGTTCAGTGACCCTGAAGGTCTCTTCCAACCAAAACAATGCTCTGACTCTACAATTACAATGCAGCTGTAGTGGAGGACCAAGGGGAGAAAATCCAGCTCCTTGGGAGGCGAGGGGGTGATTATGATGATGTGCTCAGGCTCGAGGCAGAGAGTTAAACACTGGTGGGTGCCCTCCAACAGCACTTGCCTATGATTTAAGCCAAGAATAGAATCCATTGAGCCAGGCTTGGAGGCAGCAATCTCAATGTGTGAGAAAGTCTGCTCCTGGAACTGGCATCCAATTCTTATCAAGAGTCATCTTTAAATTCTGAATAAAATCATCCCCACCATGAATGAAATGAAGCCTGTGGGGCCTCAGTGCTTACATCACTGCATAATGCAGCCAGATCCTCCTGCCTTATTAACCCTGTCCATAAATCCCTTGAGAGCACTTGGGAACAGTGGGAGCCTTGATAATACCCTGTCAGAAAGGAAGCTACACAGAACTCCCCAAAGCAGTATGCTGCATGGGCTGAGAACACATGGGGAATGGTTTTCCATCTGTCACTACCCTTTCCAGAGATTAAGAAAGAGGGAATGGGGAGTAAAAGACATCTGGGAAAACTTATGATGAAAATATTTATAGCCCAGCCTCTCCTCCAGCAATGTAAAGTGGTTGATGCTCATTTACATCCAAGATGTACCTCATGGCTACAAAGCCTTCCACCAAACATAGAATCATAGAATTTTAGGGTTGGAAGGGACCTCAAGGATCAGCCAGTTCCAATCCCCCTGCCATGGGCAGGGACACCTCACACTACAGCAGGTTGCTCACAGCCACATCCAGCCTGGCTGCAAAAACCTCCAGGCAGGAGGCTGCCACCACCTCCTTGGGCAACCTGTGCCAGTCTCTCACCACCCTCAGGGGGAACAACTTCTTCCTAACATTCAACCTGAATCTCCCCACTTCTAGTTTTGCTCCATCCCCCCCCCCCCCCAGTCCTATCACTCCCTGACACCCTCCAAAGTCCCTCCCCAGCTTCCTTGGAGCCCCCTGCAGATACTGCAAGGCCACAAAAAGGTCTCCTCAGAGCCTTCTCTTCTCCAGACTGAACAGCCCCAACTCTCAGTCTGTCCTCAGAGCAGAGCAGCTCCAGCCCTCTGCTCATCCTTGTGGCCCTTCTTTGGACACCTTCCAGCACCTCCAGATCCTTCCTGGCACAGAGGCTGCAGCACCGGACACAGAGCTCCAGGTGTGTTCTCAGCAGAGTGGAGCAGAGGGGCAGAATCCCCTCCCTGGCCCTGCTGGCTGTGCTTCTCTTGCTGCAGCCCAGGATGTGGCTGGTTTCAGGGTGGCACTACAGAAGGTGTTTGTACCCCCAGCCCAGCGGGTGCTGAAGATCCCTGCGCTGCGCTCCGCTGGCTGGGGCTCGGCAGACGCGCCACGGGTTTGAAGAGGCAGGGACTGAGGGCAGCTTTATCACCACACGTACCTGGTAGCCACAAACACCTGGCAAGGAGCCACCGGTGGCACGAGAGAAGGGCACCTGGCCGGCAAGCTCCTGCTGCGGCAGAGGGCTGCAGCCTGCCGCTGCCGAGCGCGGGGCCGGCCCGCGGGCAGGGCGCCCTCCCTCCCCCTGCCGCCGCCCAGCCGCCGGGGCCGCCTGACTCTGCTCCAACCAGCGGCGCGCTGCTGGCACAACGGAACCCGAAAATCCTACCAGCCTGGCCTGCAGCAACTGGCAAACCTGGTATTTCCAGCCTGCAGTCAAAACAAACAGGAGAATACAATCCCAGCCCTTTGCACTTGGGCCTTTGTCAACTTCTCTATTTCTTTTTCTTTTCTTCTCTTTTTCCCCCCCCCCCCCCCCCCTCTTTTCAAGCAGCAGTCAAAAGGGCTCTTGAAGCCTTGTTTATAAGCAAACCAGCCTCAAAGGCTGGATTTGCATTGGCAGGGCTTTGGAGTCTGCAAAATAAACCTTTCTAGGTAGTGTTTTCCTTCTGCCTCCGAGGGAGAAATGATTTCTAGTGTGATTTCTCCCAGACTCCATCCCTTCCAAACCCCACTGAAGAAAAGGCCTGATTCAACACAGCTGGCCTCACCAAGCCTCCCTGGGAGCCCTGCTCTCTGGGCATGCACCTGCACTCCTTCCTTTGGGAAGGCAATGAATGGCACCACACCATCTGACAGCTACTGGCAGCAGGGAATCACTGCTGCCATTCACAGCCAGGAGGATGTGCAGAAGCTGCTACTCGGCTGCGATTTCTTGGGCAGAGATCATTGGGTTTGGGTGAGGTTTTACACATCTCTTGTAAAGCATACTGCTTCAAACAGCACACAGATTCCAAACTCAGCACCGAGGTAGAGTTCCAAACAAACTGATCAAGGGATAAAACCCCCAGAAAAATGTTTGTCCTGCTTTGAGCCAGAGCAGAACTGATTCTATTCAGGGCTGTGACTTCCCAGCTCAGTCTTTGCAATTTCTGCAGTTCAGGGCAGCTTTGCACAGCCAGAGGCTGCTTCTAGCAGCAAGAAGCTGATGGGCAGAGTTCCTGCCAAGGGCTGGGGGTGCAGACCAAGGGCACTGCTAAATCCTCTGCCCCACATTGGGATACAGGAAGTCAGAGGTGGCAGCTGCAGGGAGGAGCAGACAGGAGAGATGACTCAACTGCCCAATGAGGGATTCCATCCCATGGATGGCATCTTCAGGAGAAAGCTGAGGGATCACCAGGGTCAAGCCTCTTATTCGCTGCCTGGTGTCCCAGGAGGACTCTGTCCCTTCTGCCTTCCATCCTGACCCAGTTCCAGAATCCAACACCTGAATTTGGTTTCTGTCTGCTGCTGAGTCCAGCCTGGGACTTGCCCAGTGCCTGCCCCCAGCACCAGTGGTGCCAATCAGGGCTTGGGTTCAATATTGGTTTCTGTCTCTATTCCATGGGATTGTTCTCATTTCCAATCCATCTGGTTTAGTTTCTTTCCCACCCCATCAGTCTCTCTCTTTCTTCCCTTTAGGAAGGCAGGGGAGTTCATGGAGGGCCTCTGGTACTCATCTAGTGACCAGCCCAGCCCTGACCTTGACAATGGATTTTTATTACCTATAGTTTTTTCTCTACTCTCTTGTGTTCTCCACTCTCCAAGGACCTTTGTGCTGCTCCTGTTCTGCATGTAACAGTGACCAAGTGCCCACCAGTTGTGCTCTGCTTTGACTCCACCCAGAATCAGCTATTCTAGGAAAGGGCCTCTGGTCAGAAACTGAATACAGAACACAGAATTAACCAGATTGGAAAAGACCTTCAAGATCATCAAGTCCAACCTCTCACCCAACACCATCTAATCAACTAAACCATGGCACCAAATGCCTCAGCCAGGCTCCTCTTAAACACCTCCAGGGATGGTGACTCCACCACCTCCCTGGGCAGCACATCCCAATGACCAATCTCTCTTTCTGAGAAGAAATTTCTTCCTAACATCCAGCCTAAACCTCCCCTGGTACAGCTTGAGACTCTTGTTCTGGTGCTGCTTGCCTGAGACAAGAGACCAACCCCCTCCTGGCTACAACCTCCCTTCAGGGAGTTGGAGAGAGCAAGAAGGTCTCCCCTGAGCCTCCTCTTCTCCAGGCTAAGCAACCCCAGCTCCCTCAGCCTCTCCTCACAGGGCTGTGCTCCAGACCCCTCCCCAGCTTTGTTGCCCTTCTCTGGACACCTTCCAGCATCTCAACATCTTTCCTAAGCTGAGGAGCCCAGAACTGGACACAGGACTCCAGGTGTGGCCTAACCAGTGCTGAGCACAGGGCACAAGGACTTCCCTGCTCCTGCTGGCCACGCTCTTCCTGATGCAGGCCAGGATGCCCTTGGCCTTCTTGGCCACCTGGACACACTGCTGGCTCATGTTCAGCTGCTGTCAACCACTAACCCCAGGTCCCTTTCTGCCTGGCTGCTCCCAGCCACTCTGTCCCCAGCTGTTGGGCCTCTGGAAAGAATTGTAACAGGAAAGCCAGGAAATTAACAAAGCCATCTGCTGAAACTTCAATTGTGAGGATCCTGACTTTCCATGCTTTCAAAAACCTCTTTCTTTCAGCACTCCCTGGTGACCAAAGCAAAAGCATTTACTGCAATCCGTGCTCCTCTCCGAGGCTCCAAATCCTTTGCGTTTCACACACCAGAAAGAAACAACACAGATTCATCGGTCAGTAAGGGTTGGGATCATAGAATAGAATAGAATAGAATTAACCAGGTTGGAAGAGACCTTCAAGATCATCGAGTCCAACCTATCATCCAACACCAACTAATCAACTCAACCATGGCACCAAGCACCCTGTCAAGTCTCCTCCTAAACACCTCCAGTGATGGTGACTCCACCACCTCCCTGGGCAGCCCATTCCAATGGGCAATCACTCTCTCTGTGTACAACTTCTTCCTAAACTCCAGCCTAAACCTACCCTGGTGCAGCCTGAGACTGTGTCCTCTTGTTCTGGTACTGGCTGCCTGGGAGAAGAGACCAACTTCGCCTGCCTACAACCTCCCTTCAGGTAGTTGTAGAGAGCAAGAAGGTCTCCCCTGAGCCTCCTCTTCTCCAGGCCAGGCAAGCCCAGCTCCTTCAGTCTCTCCTCATAGGGCTTGTGTTCCAAACCCCTCCCCAGCTTTATTGCCCTTCTCTGGACACCTTCCAGCAAGTCAACACCCTTCCTAACCTGAGGGGCCCAGAACTGGACAGGTGTGGCCTAACCAGTGCAGTGTACAGGGGCAGAATGACCTCCCTGCTCCTGCTGGCCACACTTGTTCCTGATGCAGGCCAGGATGCCATTGGCGCTCTTGGCCGCCTGGGCACACTGTTGCAATCTTCATACTCATCTACATCTTCATCTACCAGGAACATTGTAAAGGTGGTAATGAAATAAACATGAAGTTCTTGCAACAAAACCTGCCCCTGATAGGTGCAGACATGTGGAAAAGCCCTGTTGGAAGGGGTAAGCTGCAAGGCACAGCTCCGTGCAGCCCTTCCGCCGGGCTGGAGCACACATCCTCCCCGCGCCTCGCTGCCAACTCCAGTGCTGCTCCCTCACTCGGAGACCTCATGTCTGCCACGGAGGATCACGTGGCCAAAAGACATCTGAAACACTTCTGATGCCTTGGCTTGAACACTGGAGAGTGGACTTCAAAATGTATCCCAGCCCAGGGTCTGTGTCAGGGCTGGGCTACATGCCAGCGGAGTGCCAGAGGCTCTCCATGAAGCCCTCTGCCTTCTGAAAGGGAAGAGAAAGGGAGAGAGGCTGATGGGCTGGGAAAGAAACTAAACCAGCTGGCATGGGAAGAAGAACAATCCAATGAAACAGAGACAGAGACACACAAACTAATATGGAACCCAAGCCCTGATGGCAATGATGGCACCAACAGTGCTGGGCCAGGCACTAGGCAAGTCCCAGGCTGGACTCAGCAGCAGATGGGAACCAAATTCAGGCACTGGAGTCAGGAATACACAAGATCAGGATGGAAGGCAGAAGGGCAGAGTCTTCCTGGGACACCAGCCAGTGAAGAATTGGCTTGATCATGGTGATCCCTCAACTTTCTCCCGAAGATGCCATCCACGGGATGGAATCCCTTGTTGGGCAGTTGAGGGTCACCTGTCCTGGCCACTCCTCCCACCCAAGGGAGGGCACAAGATGTGTCAGTACCCTCCTGCAGAGGAGCAAGTCAAAGGCAGAACCTTTCTGCAGCCCAGCCCTTGGCAGGAACTCTCCCCATCAGCTTCACCCTGCTAGAAGCAGCCCCTGGCTGTGCAAAGCTGCCCTGAGCTGCAGCAATTGTAGAGACTGAGCTGGGAAGTCACAGCCCTGACCAGAATCAGTTCTGCTCTGGCTGAAAGCAGGACAATCTGGCCACAGGATAGGCAGCAGAAGCAGTTTGTAACACACAACTGTATGCACAGGCAGACCCTTGCTCATAGGAGATGCTGAGCAGTTGCATTTTTGCCACATCAGGAGAGAGGAACTGCAAAGCTGGGACTGAGTTGCAGAACATCCACCTGCCCTGCAGATCCCCTTCCTGGCTTGTGTCTAACCAGCCTGGGCAATCCTCCTTTACAACACCCAGGACCTGGCTTTCCTGTCAATAAACATTTGGACACACAAGACAGAATCATAGAACCATGGAATGCATTGAGCTGGAAAGGACACTCAAAGGTCATCTTGTCCAATTCCCCCTGCAGTCAGCAGGGACAAGCTCGGTGTGCTGGGAACAAGGAGCATAATAGTCAGAAGTGATTTGAAACTAATGGACCTGTATAGCACAGCTGTAAAAAGGAAAAGGATTCTTCACCTAGAAGAAATCATCACTTGTAAAGCCTGGAGAGCAGCTCAACACAATCTCTACCCCTTTCACTTAACCTCAACAAATTGCATTCAATTTGCCATCCCACCTGATACCCTCCCCAGAGTCTCCTCCTGAACGCCTTCAAGAAGCAAGCTTTGGAACTTCCCCAGCTCCCATTTCCAAAGAGCTTACAGATTTGTGCACCACCACATTCAGTGATGGTCCAAGAGCCTGAGGCTGCACAGAGGGGAAATAAAGCTATTAGTGAAAATGTCACAGCCTGGGAACTCACAGAGCCACAATCAAATGTGGGATAACTGGGGACAACCCAAGCTATCAACAGAATCAGAGTGATGCGGCAGAAGGAAATGAGAACCTTCAGTTCTGTATCATTACTGGAGAGAAAATGCGGTGGGGGATGGAAACAATCACATGGAGCAGAAGCTCAGAGAGAGAGGTGCTGCCTGGGGTTCTGTTCTAGAACTCACTGCTGAAGCTAGGCAGAAGGCGTCTTACAACCAGCCAGTGCATACAAAGCCATTCAAGCCCATGCAGCAGGATCAATGAGATGTGTTTCAAGTAACAGCCCCTGTTCTTCTCTCCTCTTCTTCTCATTTTCAGCACACCACTAGAAGTGTGACAACTTCCAGTGCTCCTATTTCTTGCTGTGTGCTGCTGCAGCACTTCTGCCACTCACCTTTTTCCTCACAGCCCTCTGCAACTGATTCCAAAGACTGCATTATCAAGCCTGACATTCACCGATCATTGACTGCTTCGGGCTTAATTTACTGTGCAAACCCCTGAGTGAACACCAAGTCTCTCAAAAGCCAGCCAGCACCTTCCCCCCAGCTCCAAGCACCTCCATGTTTGCAATCTTCCAAAGCAAGCACAGATTTACCTTCCCACCCAGTCTACTTCAGCAGTAGAAAAAGCTGCACAGTATCTTTGAGTGACTTCCAGTTGGTTTGATGCCCATCCACAAGAAGGGCCGGTTGGATGAGCCAGGGAATTCCAGGCCTGTCAGCCTGACCTCAGTGCCAGGCAAGATGATGGAAGAGGTCATCTTGAGTGGAATCACACAGCACTTACAGGATGGCCAAGGGATCAGGCCCAGCCAGCATGGATTTAGGAAGGGCAGGTCCTGCCTTACCAACCTGATCTCCTCCTATGCCCAGGTGACTGCCTGGTGGATGTGGGGCAGGCTGTGGATGTAGTCTGCCTGGACTTCAGCAAGGCCTTTGACACTGTCCCCTACAGCAAACTGCTGGCCAAGCTGTCAGCCCCTGGCTTGGACAGCAGCACTCTGAGCTGGGTTAGGAACTGGCTGGAGGCTGAGCCCAGAGAGTGGTGGGGAATGGTGCCACAGCCAGCTGGCAGCCAGGCACCAGTGGTGTCCCCCAGGGATCAGTGCTGGGCCCCAGCCTGTTCAATATCTTTATTGATGATCTGGAGGAGGGCATTGAGTCCATCATCAGTACATTTGCAGATGACACCAAGCTGGGGGCAGGAGTTGAACTGCTGGAGGGTAGAGAGGCTTTGCAGAGGGACCTGGACAGGCTGGACAGATGGGCAGAGTCCAAGGGCATGAGACTGAACACATCCAAGTGCCAGGTTCTGCAGATTGGCCACAGCAACCCCAGACAGTGCTACAGGCTGGGGTCAGAGTGGCTGAGAGCAGCCAGGCAGAGAGGGACCTGGGGGTGCTGGTTGATAGTAGGCTGAACATGAGCCTGCAGTGTGCCCAGGTGGCCAAGAAGGCCAAGCGCATCCTGGCCTGCATCAGGAAGAGTGTGGCCAGCAGGAGCAGGGAAGTCCTTGTGCCCTGTGCTCAGCACTGCTTAGGCCACACCTTGAGTCCTGGGTCCAGCTCTGGGCTCCTCAGGTTAGGAAAGATGTTGAGATACTGGAAGGTGTCCAGAGAAGGGCAACAAAGCTGAGGAGGGGTCTGGAGCACAGCCCTGTGAGGAGAGGCTGAGGGAGCTGGGGTTGCTTAGCCTGGAGAAGAGAAGGATCAGAGGCGACCTCATTGCCCTCTACAACTACCTGAAGGGTGGTTGTAGCCAGGTGGGGGTTGGTCTCTTCTCCCAGGCAACCAGCACCAGAACAAGGGGACACAGTCTCGAGCTGTGCCAGGAGAGGTTTAGACTCGAGGTGAGGAAAAAGTTCTTCACTGAGCGAGTCATTCGTCATTGGAATGGGCTGCCCAGGGAGGTGGTGGAGTCGCCGTCCCTGGAGGTGTTCAAGGGGAGATTGGACGTGGCGCTTGGTGCTATGATCTAGTTGTGAGGTCTGTTGGAACAGGTTGGACTTGATGATCCTTGGGGTCTCTTCCAACCTTAGTTACTGTGATACTGTGATACTGTGATACTGTGCTGGAGTCCACATCCCTGGAGGGGTTTCAAAGCCATGTAGCTGTGGTGCTGAGGGTCATGGTTTAGTGGTGACCTGGCAGTGCTGGGTTAATGACTGCACTCAAGGATCTTAAAGGTCTCTTCCAACCCAAACAATTCTCTGATCCAGTGACCTGTTAGCTCTCAGAAGCTACAAAACTTTCATGAAGATATCCTGTAGGAAACCTTCAAACCTCCTACAAATACTGTGAGCAGCCAACAGCATTTTCAATAAAACCAGGGAGGAAAAAAATCAATTCTGGCACTTAGCATCTTTCATGTCAGTGTTCTGAGGAGCTTTGTAACACCAGTGCCAGAAGGGGCTTAAGGAAATGACAGCCATCCTAGGGCAGGGCAACTGGCACACTGGGAGTAACTGAGCAGCCATCAAAACCTAGGAACTGTAACGCCAACCACCTTGCTGCTCTTAGCTTCAGAGTGTGCCAGTCCCGCTGAGAACTCTGCAGCCTCAGGCCTGTGAAGAAGAGCTGAGAGTTGTGTCCTGTTGTTTGTTAACCCTCTGTCATCACATTCCTGATTTGCTGCAGCCACAGGCAAATGGCCAAAGCAGAAAGTGTTTCCAGAAAACAAAAAAACCTGAGAAAGTTGTGTTAGAGAAAGCCAAATAGCTCCATACATGGCAAAACCTTCATTCATAGGGAGAAATACACATTCAGTGATACAGAATAAACATTTCTGCAGGGAGAAAATATTCAGCACTTCAGGTTTTAGTATCAAAGTTTTGCTGCAATCTGCTGAACCCCTTCCAGGCTCTGCCCATGGTGAACAGGAAACTCATCTCACACTGCTTGCTAGTTCTAGTTCCCAGAGGACAGCTTCTACAATGCCTCCATGATTAGGGCAGGAAGAAAGCTGCATTTGTTCTAAGACCAAAAATGGATCAGGACTGCACCACCATATTTCTCAACAAGAAAGGAATTCTATGAATCTTCTGCTGGGTTACCACCATCTACACTCTTTACTACCTCACTCCAAGAAGGACATTGAGGGGCTGGAGCAGGTCCAGAGAAGGACACCAAAGCTGGTGAAAGGTCTGGAGAACAGAGCTGGTGAGGAGCAGCTGAAGGAAATGGGGTTGTTCAGTCTGGAGAAGAGGAGGCTGAGGGGAGAACTCCTTGCTCTCTACAACTCCTTGAAAGGAGGCTGGAGAGAGATGGGGGTTGGTCTTTTCTCCCTAGTAACAAGTGACAGGATGAGAGGAAATGGGTTCGTGCTGCACCAGGGGAGGTCTGAGTTGGATATTAGAAGGAACTTCTTCCCTGAAGGGAGTCTCAACCACTGGAACAGGCTCCCCAGGGCAGTGGTGGAGTCACCATCCCTGGTGATGCTTCAAAGCCACGTAGATATGGTGCTGAAGGCCGTGGGTTAGCCCTAGACTTGGTACAGTTAGAGAATGCTTAGACTCAACGATTTTAAGCCTCTCTTCCAACCCAAATGCTTCCATGACTCTGTGTACACATAATTACATTTTCCTCTTTTCCCCTGAAGCTGTTTAACTCTGAAGATGTCAACCTGTAAACACTCTAAGGTGAGCAGCCAGCACAAGCAGCATGGCTTTCCAACCACCAGTCAGCATCAGACACTAGCTGTCCTTACCTGTCAGAAGAACAGCACTCCTGGCTCAGGGAGATCAGGCACTAGTTGTCCTTACCTGACAGAACAGCACTCCTGGCTCAGGGAGATCAGGCACTAGTTGTCCTCACCTGACAGAACAGCACTCCTGGCTCAGGGGTACAGAGAGCAAAGGAGGGGAAAGGGTGCACTTACTTGTTGAAGAGGTTGAGGCCGATCCTGTAATGGCGCTTCCTGATCACATCGTTGCTGAAGGCAGGGGAGTCCCAGCTGTTGCGAGTCTCTTTGTGGTAGGTTTGCTTGCTCAAGGTTTGCTCCCTGAGGCTGTCTCTGGAAGAAGATTCTGAGCTGCAGTTTATTGTGTCGTTGGAGTTGGAAGTGCTGTTGATGCTGTCGTTGTCTCCGTCGGAATAATCAGACTCCGACTTGCTCTGCCTGTTTGCTGTGCCATTGATAGCCAAGTGACTCTCGATGGGCCTAGGCCTGTGCCTCGCCTCCTGCTCCTCCCGGGATATCATCTTGGCAGGAATACTGTGCGGGATGTGCTTAGGGCTGCCTTGCTGGCTCGTGATCCCTCGGTCGTAGGCGTTTTGTCTCTTTAGCGACCCCCTCTCCGAGCGGTCGCTCAAGTCCACTGAGCTGTCGCTGGGTGGCTCTATGGTTAGCAACGGTAGGTGATCCATCCTCATCCTCTGGTCCTGACACTCCAGCGAGGGCGTGCTCCTGCAGCTCGTGTCGGTGTCCAGCTTATCATCTTTGTGGGTCATGGACCAGTACTCCTGAGAAGAGTTCATGGAGCGCAGCCTCAGGTCAGACTCTGTGCTGGATGGTCTGTCTACCGACTGGGAGAGCGGGAGGGGCGGGGACAGCTCTTCCTCGTCGATGTACAAGGTGACATCGCTGTAGGAGGCCGTCATCTCGTCCAGCTTCCTGTGATCCACGCCGTGCAGGGCCGGCTTGGGCTGCGCGCAGCCCTCCCTCTCCAGCTCGCGGCTCCTCACCTGGTCCGGGGTCTGCGCCTCCTCGGAGTGCAGGCTGCGGCAGTTGAGGGCGTCGTCGATGGACTCCGCCAGGGACTTCACCTGCCTGGAGAAGGCATCCTCCAGCTCCGTGATGGCGTCGGCGAAGTCGGCGGAGGCCGCCGGAGACTTCATGGGAGCCGCCTCCTCCAGGTCGGCGCACTCCGGCGCGACCATGGGGCCCAGCTTGGAGCCGTCGTTGGTGACGGACACTTGCTTGCCTTCGAAGTAGGAGCTGTGGACTTTCTCCGGCCCTTCGAAGGAAAACTGCATTCTCATATTGGAGAGCACGATGCGGCGGGACATGCGGTTCTCGGACATGGAGCTGCGCAGCCGCTCGAAGTTCTTGTTCATCTGGTACTGGCGGAAGGCCGTCTGGATGGTGCGGGCAGCATGGCGCGTGATCAGGCGGCCGCCGTACTTCCGTTCTAGCATCTCCACCTGCGGGAGGCAGCAACAGTGCCGCTGTGACTGCAGCCGGGCAGACAGCCAAAGCTCGGCACCCGCGCCCCCCGCAGCGGCTCTCGCCCTCGGACGCTGCTCCTGGCCTGCATCAGGAACAGTGTGGCCAGCAGGAGCAGGGAGGTCATTCTGCCCTGTGCTCAGCACTGCTGAGGCCACACCTTGAGTCCTGTGTCCAGCTCTGGCCTCCTCAGTTTAAGAAGGACATTGAGACACTTCCAGAGAAGGGCAACAAAGCTGGGGAGGGGTCTGGAGCACAGCCCTGTGAGGAGAGGCTGAGGGAGTTGGGGTTGCTTAGCCTGGAGAAGAGGAGGCTCAGGGGAGACCTTCTTGCTCTCTACAACTCCCTGAAGAGAAGTTGTAGCCAGGTGGGGGTTGGTCTCTTCTCCCAGGCACCCAGCACCAGAACAAGAGGACACAGTCTCAAGGTGTGCCAGGGGAGGTTTAGGCTGGAAGTTATGAAGAAATTCTTTCCAGAAAAGTGAGTTTGGCCATTAGGATGTGCTGCCCAGGGAGGTGGTGGAGTTTAAGAAGAGCCTGGATGAGGCACTTGGTGCCATGGTTTACTTAAGAGTATCACAGTATCAGTCAGGGTTGGAAGGGACCACAAGGATCATCTAGTTCCAACCCCCCTGCCATGGGCAGGGACACCCCACACTAGATCAGCCTGGCCAGAGCCTCATCCAGTCTGGGCTTAAACACCTCCAGGGACGGGGCCTCAACCACCTCCCTGGACAACCCATTCCAGGGCTTCACCACTCTCATGGGGAAGAACTTCCTCCTCAGGTCCAGCCTGAATCTCCCCACCTCCACCTTCATTCCATTCCCCCTAGTCCTATCACTACCTGAGATCCTGAGAAGTCCCTCCCCAGCCTTCTTGGAGCCCCCTTCAGATACTGGAAGGCCACAATTAGGTCACCTGGGAGCCTTCTCTTCTCCAGACTGAACAGCCCCAACTCCTTCAGTCTGTCCTCACAGCAGAGCAGCTCCAGCCCTCTGCTCAGCCTCGTGGCCCTTCTCTGGACACCTTCCAGCACCTCCAGATCCCTCTTGTAATAGGGGCTCCAGAGGCAGTACTGCAGGTGGGGTCTCAGCAGAGCTGAGCAGAGGGGGAGAATCCCCTCCCTTGCCCTGCTGGCCACACTTCTCTTGCTGCAGCCCAGGCTCTGATTTGCTTTCCGGGCTGCAAGTGCACATTGAGAGCTCATGGTGAGCTTCTCGTCCACCAGCACCCCCAAGTCTCTCCTCAGTGCTGCTTTCCAGCCAGTCATTTCCAGCTAGTTGATTAGATGGTGTTGGGTGATAGGTTGGACTTGATGATCTGGAAGGTCTTTTGCAACCTGGCTAATTCTGTATTCTCTTGCTGAAAGGCAAAGCTGAAAGCTCCACACTAACAGCTGTGCTGAGACAACCAAACAGACCCTGAGAGGATAACCCTGCTGCCTGCCAGCACCTGAAGGGAGCCTGCAGGAAGGCTGCAGAGGGGCTTTTCACAGAATCGCAGAATCATGTTAAGGGCTGGAAGGGAGCTTGAGAAATCATGTAATCCAAACCCCTGCCAGAGCAGCGTCACCTAGAGCAGGTCACACAGGAACTCATCCAGGTGGGTCTTGAATAACTCCAAAGGAGACTTGTGAGGGTGTCTAGCAACAAAACAAGGGGGAAGGGATTTAAGCTGAGGGAGAGGTGGGTTAGACTGGATTTTAGAGATAAGTTCTTCAGTATGAGTGTGGTGAGACTCTGGACCAGGCTGCCCCCTCCCTGGGGGTGTTCAAGGCCAGCTTAGATGAGGCCTTGGGTAACCAAGTCTACTTTTCAGGCATCCCTGCCCGTGGCAGGGGGCATGGAGTAGATGATCTCCAAGGTCCCTTCCAACCTAAGCCATTCTATGATTGTCATTGTTTCACCCAGGCCTGGAATCAAAGCAGAACTGAGCTGCCCAGGGGGGTTGTGGAGCCTCCCTCTCTGGAGATATTCAAAGCTCACTTGGATGCATTCCTGTGTAATCTGGTGTCGGTGATCCTGCTCTGGCAGGGGGGTTGGACTGGAGGAGCTTTCATGGTCCCTTCCAGCCCCTGAAATGCTGTGATTCTCCCAGATCTTACTGGGAGAGAAGACTTTTTATAAGGGCATGGGATTGTAGAGGGATGGTTTATAAGGGCCCCTGGTGATGGGACAAAGAGCAATGGTTTTAAACTACAGCAGGGAAGATTGGACGTTAGGAAGAAATCCTTCACTGTGGAGGTGGTGAGACACTGGAGCAGGCTGCCCAGAGAAGCTGTGGACATCTCATCCTTGGTGGGGACCAGTGCTGGGTTAAAGGTAGGAGTGGATGATCTTGGAGGGTCTCTTCCAAACAATGTGTTCTGTGATTCTAATAAACTTTAATCTGCATTTAATGCACCTTCTAAATGCCTATTTAAAGCACACTGCCTCTAGGCAAGGCTTTGCACATTTTCCTGAAGGGTTGTGAAGTATCTTGTGAGATTTCAGGGAGAGCTTTTCATGAGCATCAGCAGCTCCTCTCCATCAAGCTTCCTGTATCCATCATTGTCACTTGTTATTGTGTTGGACTCCCACAGCAAATACCAAATCCCAGCTGCAGCCCTCATGCTTTAGCAAACTGGCAGAAGAGGACAGGTGGAATGAGGCTCTGTGGAATATCTGCAGGGCAGGAGACCCCCTGAGTAAGCCTTACACTCTCCATCAGGCCCTGAGGAGCTATCTAGTGACTGCCAAAGGGGGGAAAGGAGGTAACACAGACCTCAGAAGGAGGTCCAGTGAAACAGCAGAGCTGGCATGAGCCAGATCCAGCATCAGGAATTTGCTGTGTCCCTACTGCCACAGAGAATCTGCAGAGCACAGAGACTCAGCTCACACTTGAGAGCCCAAATGTTGGCTTCAGTTTGAAGTCAGAGCCATCTGAAGGTGAGCCAGCAGTGTGCCCAGGTGGCCAAGAAGGCCACCAGCACCCTGGCCTGGCTCAGCAATGGTGTGGGCAGCAGGACCAGGGCAGTGATTGTGGCCCTGTAGTCAGGCACTGGTGAGGTCTCACCTTGAGTCCTGGGTTGAGTTTTGGGCCCTTCACTCCAAGAAGGTCATTTAGGGTCTGGAGCAGTTCCAGAGAAGGGCAACCAAGCTGGGGAAGGGTCTGGAGAACAGGGCTGGGGAGGAACAGCTGAGGGAACTGGGGGTGTTTAGTCTGGAGGAGGCTGAGGGGAGATCTCATTGCTTTCTACAGCTCCCTGAAAGGAGGTTGCAGTGAGGTGGGGCTTGGTCTCTTCTCTCTAGTATTAGGTGATAGAATGAGAGAAAACAGCCTGAAATTGTGCCAGGGGAGGTTTAAGCTGGCAATTAGAAGCTGCAAGAGTGGCCAGGGATTGGAACAGGCTGCCCTGGAGGTGTTCAAGAAATATGTGGCCATGGCACTTGAGGAAATGGTTTACTGGCCATGGTAGTCTTAGATTGATGATTTGACTCAGAGGTCTTTACCACCTGAAACAATTCTATGACTCAAGCTCTGCTCTTCTGGGTCTCCCTGGAACAACACTGCAGCATTCTCCAACCTGAAAAGGCAGAACCACCAGCAGACTCCTCCCATATATATGTCAGAAACCAGCTATGCCTGGTCCAAACTCTGGAGAAGCTCCCTGCCAGTCTTGCAGACAGGAATTCTGCAGGCTTCCACTTTGGCCATGTTCATGGACAGGCTGGAGTGACTATGCAACACACCACAGGTGTGTTCACAGGCAACAACATATTCTGTGGCAAGAAAGATCTCTAAACAGGAACATAAAACCCAACCAAACCCCGCTGATCATAGAATGGTCCAGGCCAGAAGGGACCTCCAAAGCTCATCCAGTCCAACCCCTCTGCAGTCAGCAGGGACATCCCCAACTAGATCAAGTTGCCCAGGGCCTTGTTGAGCCTCACCTTGAATATCTCCAGGGAAGGGACCCCAACCACCTCCCTGGGCAACTTGTTCCAGTGTTCCACCACCCTCATAGTGAAAAACTTCTTCCTGATATCCAGTCTAAATCTGCTCTGCTCTAGTTTGAAGCCATCATCCCTCATCCTGTCCCTGCAGGCCTTTGCAAACAGTCTCTCTGCAGCCTTCCTGTAGCCCCTTCATGTAGTGGAAGGTTGCTATAACATCTCCCCAGAGCCTCCTCTTCTCCAGACTGATCCATTGGCTGCTCTTCATCTAGAAGTGAAATCCAGAGCATGCTGCATATTCACTTCTAATTAGCTATTACAGCATCATTTCCAAATGGTCCCAAGGGCTGTAGCAACTCCCCTGTGGAGACAGGCTGAGAGAGTTGGGGCTGTTCAGCCTGGAGAAGGCTCCAAGGAGACCTAGAGCAACCTTCCAGTGCCTGAAGGGGCTACAGGAGAGCTGGGGAGGGACTTCTGACAAAAGCTTGTAGTGATAGGATAGGGGGCAGTGGACTGAAGCTAGAAGAGGGGTGGTGGAGTCACCATCCCTGGAGGTGTTCAAGAGGGGATTGGACATGGCACTTGGTGCCACGGTTTAGTCATGAGGTCTGTGGTGACAGGTTGGACTTGATGATCTTTGAGGTCTCTTGCAACCTTGGTGATTCTGTGATCTAGAATGGACATTAGGAAGAAACTCTTGCCAGTGAGGGTGGGGAGAAACTGGAACAGGTTGCCCAGGGAGGTTGTGGATGTCACCCCCCTGGAGGTTTTTAAGGCCAGGTTGGATGAGGCCTTGAGCACCCTGGGCTGGTGGGATGTGTCCCTGCCCATGGCAGGGGGTTGGATCTGGATGATCTTTGATGTCCCTTCCAACCCAACCCATTCTATGATTGGCTGATTCTATGAATGCTCCATAGGAATTTCTGGGGCAATAAAGCTCTTTCACAGAATCACCAAGGTTGGAAGAGACCTCAAAGATCATCAAGTCCAACCTCTCACCACAGACCTCATGAATACCTTTAGAATAAAAGTTCAAAGCAATGGCTGAGGCTGAGACTGCTTTACAGAAGTCTTTTCAGGGTCAAAGGCTTTGAACATCTGCATAGCTTCCTCCTAAAGCACATGAGAGTTTTGCTGAGGTGAGACAAACCGACTGAGCCTCTGAACTCTCCCCAGAGGTAGCAGAGAACATCAGCTGCAGTAAGTCCCAATCACAATCCCTAGCAGAAGTGGTGTTACTTTTAGCACTATTAACACACCTTTTACACCTTTCTATGGGAAGGGATCCAGGGATGACACAACACAGGAAAAAAAAAGAGTGGAAAACCTCAGAGAAGCCAAGTCCCAGGGGCAAAAAAACCCAGGAAGGTACTTTCAGTATCACAACCAAAGTGATGCCAGACAAGCCTTTTGCCCAGCTTACAGACCTGCTGCCACTGTCATCAATGAGGTGGAAAAGCTCAAATACCTGCTTATCTTGGAGGTCTGAAGAGAGTTCATAGCTCTCAGAGAGTGATCTTGACCTTTTAATAGCTTCCTCCTCCGCTTGTTTGCGCAGTATGGATGTGGAGTGCTGCAGCTTGGGCCGCCGGGACCTCTGCTGCCCGGGGGAGACGGAGTAGAGCCCGTAGGCAGAGTGCTCGTAGTGGTCTGGGCTCAGAGCGGAGCTGTGTGTTATAGGTCCTTGATGGTAAGCAGATGGGCTGTCCAAGGAGGTGCCAGTTTCACTGCTTGGAGCTTCACCCTCAACACTAGGCAGAAGGGAAAGACAGGAAAAGCCTCAGGTGAGCGTGGCCTCAGCAACAAACAGTATCATGGTACCACAGACACCCAGCACCTGCTGCTGCTGCCACAGGCTGATGTGGCTTCCATGCCAACCACCACCACCACTTGCACTGTAAGCTAAGCAGAGGTCATCTTCAGAGCATGAGCTGAGCAGGAGAATGGAGGTTTCAAGCATTACTTAACTTTCTACAGTAACTACTAGAAACATCCTGAGTAGGTCACTCAGCAGCTGCTGTAGAAAACAAATCAAAACCTGATTCACAGAATCCCACACCGGTTGGGTTGAAAAGGACCTTAAAGACCATCCAGTTCCAGCACCCTGCCATGGGCAGGGACACCTCCCACCAGCCCAGCTTGCTCAAGGCCTCATCCAACTCTGCCTTGAACACCTCTAGGCAGGAGGCAGCCACAGGCTCCCTGGGCAACCTGTGCCAGTGTCTCTCCACCCTTACTGGAGAGAATTTCTTCCTCATCTCCAGTCTCAACCTCCCCTCTCCCAGCTCACAGCCATTGTCCCTCATCCTGGCACTCCTAGCCCTTGTCCAAAGTCCCTCCCCAGCTCTCCTGGAGCCCCTTCAGGTACTGGAAGGCTGCTCTGAGGTCTCCCTGGAGCCTTCTCTTCTCCAGGCTGAAGAGCCCCAATGGTCCCCACAGGGGAGGTTCTCCAGCCCATTTCTTAGCAGAGTGCTCATCTCCAAGTTGTTCTTCAAACTGGAGGATGCTTATTGTATCCTTCCTTGCTTTGGCAAAGACAAGCAATACTTACTGGTGGACTACAGCGTGTGACAAAGGGCTTTGCTTTCACCTTACTCATCAGAGACTCGGGATAAAACGGATCTTGTGAGCTACTTTGCTTCTAACAACTGAGGGTGGGGGAAAAGAACCTGCAGGGGAAATCCCATTTATTCCTCTGCTGGTGAAAGATGGTTCCCCTGGCATGCTTTTGGCATGCTTTGCAGAAAAGCATCCTAAGGGAGGGTGTTGCTGGCTAATGAAAGCAGGAGATTTGCAGGTAGGGAAAACACAGGAGGAGCTAGCTGGGAATTTTATTTCCCAGGCAGCTCCTCTTGTGTTTTCCCTATGTGAAACAGCCTTCCTGTGAGTGCTGCTACTGGTAAGGAATAAATCACAGAGAATAGCCAGTTGGAAGACACCTCCAAGCTTCGACCCGGTCTAGGGTCAATCCTGAACAATGTCCCTAAGACCAGCTCACACAGGCTGCTTAAGTACCCCCAGGGATGGTGACTCCAGCACTGCCCCGGGCAGAACATTCCAGTGTTTGAGAACCCTTCCAGTGAAGAAATATTTCCTAATATCCAGCCTGAACCTCCCCTGGGGCAGCTTGGAACCATTGCCTCTGCTCCTGCTGCTTGCAGAGCCACATCTCCAGGGAGACATGGTAGCAGCCTTCCAGTAACTGAAGGGGTCTACAACCAAGGAGCAGAGGCTGTCCCCTCCTCACTCCAACCTCCCTTCAGGGAGCTGTACAGAGCAAGGAGGTCTTCCCTCAGCCTCCTCTTCTCCAGCCTGAACACCCCCAGTTCCCTCAGCCCTCCTCTAGCCCAGGGGCTCCAGGCCCTTCTCCAGCCTGGCTGCCCTGCTCTGGACAGGCTCCAGCCCCTCAATGTCCTTCCTGCAGGGAGGGCCCAGAGCTGAGCACAGCACTCGAGGTGTGGCCTCCCCAGTGCTGAGCACAGGGGGATGGTCACCTCCTTTCCCTGCTGCCCACCCTGCTTCTGACCCAAGCCAGGATGCCATTTGCCTTCTTGGCCACCTGGGCACTGCTGGATCATGTTCAGTGAGTGCCAACCAACACCCCCAGGTCCCTCTCCAAGCTGTACCTTCCCAACCACTCCTCCCCAAGTCTGTAGCTTGCCATGGGGTTGTTGTGAGCCAGGTGAAAAGAAAAAGCCCCAGCTTTCTATTACAAGAGTTGCAGAGAATAGGAAACAATTTGAAACTGAGTCCTAGCCAAGGTTTATCCTGAGCTGCTGCTGACTAACAGTAATTTGTCTTGGGTTTACATCACGTTCTCACATTGTAGTAGGGTATGAGCTCTTTCAGCTTTTTCATCTGTTTACCATCAATATTTACTGTCTGCCTCATCCTGTGTCCACACAGCACTGACAGAAACCCCACATGTTCCTATTTAAGCACTCAAAAGACAATAAACACTCCACAGCTACAGCAAGATAAGCACTGGCAGTGCTGCCCTTACCTTTTAGTTTAGGAACAGGTACATCCAAACTCTACAGGAGTCAAGCCTCACCCTTCCAACACCCCCTGTATTTCTTAGTTGCCTTTCATTCACATGTACACGACCACAGGCCAAGAAGAAGTTGCCAGCCTCTCGTCAGTGGTGCCCAGGGACAGGACAAGTTAAAATGGGCACAAACTGGAACCTAGGAGGTTCCATCTCAATGTGAGGAAAAAGCTTCTCTGGTGTGAGGGTGCTGGAGCCCTGGAGCAGGCTGCCCAGAGAGGTTGTGGAGTCTCCTCTGGAGAGATTCCAACCCTCCTGGCCATTGTGCTCCTGGGCAAGCTGCTGTGGGTGCCCTGCTTTAGCAGGGGGGTTTGGACTGGATGATCCCCAGAGGTCCCTTCCAATCCCTCTCTGTCTCTCCAGAACGCGCTGCTGCGAGCCTGGCTGCAAGCACACAGCACACAGCCCCTTCTCCAGTTCAAAGCACGGGGTGAGGTCAGAAAGATTGCTCTGCACCAGCCCACACTGCCAGGGGAGATCAAGGGCACCGCTGGCAGACCTCTCCCAGCTTGGGCAGTGTGTACTTTTGAAAGTGAAGGAGAACAAAGCCCCTTAGATGTCTCCAAATGCTTTCCATAAACATCCAACACTGAAAGGCAGCCCTCTTTTTGTGCCCATCAAAACATGACTCTACCCCAAAGGTATTTTCAAACACACTTCACCCAGCCTGGAGATATTTTCAGTGTGCACACATGACTTTTTCCAGGGAGGAAGCTGACAGGAAGCTAATCCCTTTCCCTCCACCATACAGCTGGCTTTCAACTTAAAAATGATAAATTGACCCAGCTTCTGCTGGTGACATTGAAACTGTGGAACCACCCATTAAAAACAAACACATCTCCCTGAAGGAAAGCAATCAGGACCATAGCACAGCTTCACATTCTCTCTGGAGAGACCAAAAGCATTTCTCTGCTCTGCTGACACTTGTGGGCATCAGAAGTTCCTAAAGACAACCTTATTTGTACTCCACTTCCATACAAGTATGGCAAATGTAAGAGGTCAGGAAGTAGCACCCTTGGCCCTTACTTAAGTGGAGAGGAAATGGCCTCAAGTTGCCCCAGGGGAGGTTCAGCTTGGGCGTTAGAAGGAACTTCTTCCCTAAAAAGGTTCTCCCTGAAAGAGGGCTGGAAGCAATCTCCAAGATCATTGACTGCAACCATCAACCCAGCACCACCATGGCCATCCAACCACACCCCAAAGTGCCATGGCCACAGGTTTCTTAAACACTTCCAGGGACATTGACTTCACCACCTCCCTGGGCAGCCTTTTCCAATCCCTGACCACTCTTGCAGCAAAGAAATTGCTTCTAATTGCCAGCTTAAACCTCCCCTGGCACAATTTCAGGCCACTTCCTCTCGTTATATCACCTGATACTAGAGAGAAGAGTTTTGTCAACGAACAAAACTGCCATAGAATCATAGAACCAACAAGATTGGGAAAGACCTGAAAGACCATCAAGTCCAACCTGTCACCCAACACCACATGACTACTAAACCATGGCTTCAAGTGCCACATCCAATCCCCTCTTGAACACCTCCAGGGATGGTGACTCCACCACCTCCCTGGGCAGCACATCCCAACAGCTAACAGCTCTCTCTGGGAAGAACTTTCTCCTCACATCCAGCTTAAACTTCCCCTGGCACAGCTTGAGACTGTGTCCTCTTGTTCTGGTGCTGGGTTCTGCTCCAGGTTTGCCACAAGAGTAAGTCCTCCAGTGACTAGGAGGCTAGGCAGACATCTTTCTAGCAACCCTGCACACAACTGGTCAGGCACTGGTACAGGCTGCCCAGGGAGGTGGTGGAGTCACCATCCCTGGAGCTGCTCAAGAAACACATGGACATAGCACTTGGGGATATGGTTTAGTGATCAAGGTGGTGTTGGGTCAGTGTTTGGACTTGATGATCTTGGAGGGCTTTTCCAACCTAGACAATTCTGTGCTTCTATGAATGGCCTCCCAATATGAATGAGGAATTAAGGACAAATGTACTCTGAAACAAGGACAATGAAACTTGACTCAGCTTCACCAGGAGGTAGAAATAACTTGGTAAAAAAGAGTAAGATGCCTCCAAGTTGAGGCATCTGCCACCTGCTAAACCTGCCCAGGAGAATCACTGAAAATTTCCGTGTTTAAAAACAACTAGTGGATGAACTTCAAGTGTGGATTTAGGAGATCAAGCCAGAGTGAAGCTAGCAGGTCAAGGGAGGTTCTCTTCACCTTCTCCTCTGCCCTAGTGAGGTTCCATCTGGAGTTGTGGGTCCAGTTCTGGGCTCCCCAGGTCAAGAGAGACAGGGAACTACTGGAGAGAGTCCAGTGGAGGCTGCAAAGATACTTAAGGGCCTGGAGCTTGTCTGTGAGGAGGAAAAGCTGAGAGCCCTGGGGCTGAGAGCCTGGAGAAGAGCAGCCCCAGAGGGGAGCTGAGAAATGCTCAGCAAGAGCTAAAGGGTGGGGGGCAAGAGGATGAGCCTGGGACCTTCTCAGTAGTGTCCACTGACAGGACAAGGGCCAATGGACACGAGCTGGAACCCAGGAGGTTCCATCTGAACAGGAGGAGAAACTTCTTTGGTGTGAGGGTACCGGAGCCCTGGAGCAGGCTGCCCAGAGAGGTTGTGGAGTCTCCTTCTCTGCAGAGATTCCAACATCTCTCTGAAAAACTGTGCTCCTGGGCAAGCTGCTGTGGGTGCCCTGCTTTAGCAGGGAGGGTTGGACTGTATCACAGTATCACAGTATCACAGTAACTAAGGTTGGAAGAGACCCCAAGGATCATCAAGTCCAACCTGTTCCAACAGACCTCACAACTAGATCATAGCACCAAGCGCCACGTCCAATCTCCCCTTGAACACCTCCAGGGACGGCGACTCCACCACCTCCCTGGGCAGCCCATTCCAATGACGAATGACTCGCTCAGTGAAGAACTTTTTCCTCACCTCGAGTCTAAACCTCCCCTGACACAACTTGAGACTGTGTCCCCTTGTTCTGGTGCTGGTTGCCTGGGAGAAGAGACCAACCCCCACCTGGCTACAACCACCCTTCAGGTAGTTGTAGAGGGCAATGAGGTCGCCTCTGATCCTTCTCTGGATGATCTCCAGAGGTTTCTTCCAACCCATACCATGCAGGGGTTCTGGGATTTGGTTCATTTGCCTGCCATATGCAGTGGGATATTACTGGTGAGAGTGGCAGTATGTTGAACGATGGGATTACATTGTAGGAGAGGGCAAAAAAACACTTCAGTGATTCTTTCCTTTTCAGCTTTATCACACTCAAGTTCCAGCAGAAAACAGACTTTTATTATCTGCCTAGGCAGAAAAAGAGAAAGGGTACTTGCCAGGGCTTTACAAAGAAGCCAAGAATGGAGCAGCTAAAGAGTGGAAATGGAAATGAGATGTTTAAAAGCAGTTAGTGCTATTAATAGGACTTTGCATGCACAAAACCTTAAAAGAGGGCCCTGGAAGAAAACTTCTGTTTCTTTGAACATTGAAATCACTTTTTTTCTTTGAAAGCCAGCACTGCCTCAATCAGTATCTCATCAGAAATGGACACTGCAAGTTTCTTCCTGCCTAAACCTCAACTTGTAATACTGATTAAAAAAACCAGAAACCTCAAACGCTGTGTTGAGGAACAGCAGGGAAGGAGAAAGGCTGAGAGAAAAAGGGAACTCAAGTGTGGTATTTTTAACACATCTCAATGGATATGTAGAACTACTGGGTGGGGTGGGGGAGAATCAGATTAATGTTACTTTTTTCTCTCAACTATAAACCTGTTTTAAATGCCATACCTCGATGGACCCAGGCCTTTGCTCCCCTTTCCTGTGTGCACGGCTCTGGATTCCCTGCAAGAGCTGAGCCACGTGCTCTGCAAAGGCTTTGCCACTAGAGCACATCAGCTGGAGTGCCATCTGTGCATGCAAGCAGGATCTGCTGGCTCCTTCAGCAGGGCAGTGAGATGAGGGTGATCCCAGCCATGCCACAGCCACCCTATTTACCCATGGTGCATGCTGTGCTCTGTCTGTCTGCACCCAAGATTAACACCAACCTGCCTGCCCAAAGCTGCTTGTCTAACCCATCCGCCTAGATGTCAAAGCTGCATCACCCAGTGCAGGGCTGCATCTCTGGGGAAAGCAGCACACAACGATGAGAGGTGAAGGAGATGGTGCTGCTAACTAGAAAAAGTTCATGGGTTTTAGTTATTTCCCACTACTCAGTGGATAAACTCATTTCAAGAACTTTACCTAGTAAGAGAAAGCTCTGTCCCCTCCTTCCTGTGTACTTCTGCAGTGCTGGCTCCAGTTCTGGGCACCCCAGCTCAAGAAGGACAAAGAACTACTGGAGAGTCCAGCAGTGAGCCCCCAAGATCTGGGACATCTCTCATGTAGGGGATGAAACATCTCTCATGTGAGGAAAGGCTGAGAGAGCTGAAGCTGTTTAGCCTGGAAGAGGCTGAGGGAGGTCTTACCAATGCTTACAAATGTCTAAGGGGTGGGTGTCAGGAGGATGGGGCCAGACTCCTCTCAGTGGTCCCCAGTGACAGGACAAGAGGTAATGGGCATAAACTTAAGCATAGTAAGTTCCATCTAAACATGAGAAGAAACTTCTTTACTGTGAGGGCGGCAGAGCCCTGGAGCAGGCTGCCCAGAGAGGTGGTAGAGCCTCTGTCTCTGGGGACTTTCAAAGCTCACCTGGCTGTGTTCCTGTGCGACCTGCCCTTGGTGATGCTGCCCTGGAAGGGGAGTTGGACTTGATCTTCAGAGGTCCCTTCCAACCACTACCATGTTGTGATTCTGGGATTCCCTCTGCCTCATCACTCAATGCAGTTGTGTGGTTAGCCATGACCAAAACAAAGCACTTCCACTCCAGGCATTTCAGCAGCAGAAAGGAATCCGGCAGCTCTTTTCACCCCTGCCTCTCATTTTATACCTCCAGTTCTTCCATCTGATCAGACAGGCTGTAATGAGTAACCAGCACACCACAAGCACTGTCATATTTTACAACAGAATGTTGCTCAGCATGTTTGAATAGCTACTGTAATACCCTGATTTAGTTTTCATTTGATACCCTCACCTTCCTTTTCTCTTCAGGTTACCTTAGCAAAACCAAAACCATAGAATCAATAAGGTTGGAAAAGACCTCAAAGATCATCAAGTCCAACCTGTCACCCAACACCTCATGATTACTAAACCATGGCTCCAAGTGCCACATCCAATCCCTTCTTGAACACCTCCAGGGACAATGACTCCACCACCTCCCTGGACAGCACATCCCAATGACAAACAACTCTCTCAGTGAAGAACTTTCTCCTCACCTTGAGCCTAAACTTCCCCTGGCACAGCTTGAGATTGTGTCCTCTTGTTCTGGTGCTGCTTGCCTGGGAGAAGAGACCAACCCCCACCTGGCTACAACCTCCCTTCAGGGAGTGGGAGAGAGCAAGGAGGTCTCCCCTGAGCCTCCTCTTCTCCAGGCTAAGCAACCCCAGCTCCCTCAGCCTCTCCTCACAGGGCTGTGCTCCAGACCCCTCCCCAGCTTTGTTGCCCTTCTCTGGACACCTTCCAGCATCTCAACATCTTTCCTAAACTGAGGGGCCCAGAACTGGACACAGGACTCAAGGTATGGCCTAACCAGTGCTGAATGTCCAGGGCAGAATGACCTCTCTGTTCCTGCTGGCCACACTCTTCCTGATGCAGGCCAGGATGCGCTTGGCCTTCTTGGCCACCTGGGCACACTGCTGGCTCATGTTCAGCCTACTATCAACCAGCACCCCCAGGTCCCTCTCTGCCTGGCTGCTCTCAGCCACTCTGACCCCAGCCTGTAGCACTGCCTGGGGTTGTTGTGGCCAAAGTGCAGCTCCTGGCACTTGGACTTGTTGAATGCCATCCTGTTGGACTCTGCCCCCCCAAAACCCACCAACTAAGTGCAATAAAGACAGAATTCTGAAAAGCCAAGAAAACTTCAACATTTGAACCTAAAATGGAAGCTGGAAAGAGTCTTCAAGACCTACATTTCAGTAAGGAGCAAATCCCAAGCTTTTCCAGGACTACAGACTACTCAACAGTAATGGCAAAATGAGCCAAGAAGCTGCAGGTTTGGATCCACAGGGACAAGCTTTTGCCTCTCAAAGACACTGCATTATGAAAGAGAGAGAGGTGAGAACCAGAAAAGCAGAAATTCCCTTTTTTACTGAGGGCTAGGACCTTACCTTTTAAGGGGGGAAACACAGACCAACACCAGCAGATGCAGGGAATAATTATTCAGCATTCCCACTCGCCCCAGAAAGCTCACAGTTTGCAAGCAATGAAATGTCCCAGTGCATGTAGGGACTGAAACACCAAGATAATGGGAACATATGTCTCCAAAACCCATCCCCATGCTCAAACCAGTGTGTTGCAGATTTAGTTTGGAACTCAAAGCAAACCAGAAATCCAGCACTGCTTCTAAAAAAGAATGCAAATGCCAAAGCAACAACTGCATGCAACCTGGAATAGAAGCAAAAGGGCCTTCCCAGCTGAACAGAGTGAATGCTTGAGAAATTATGTCCCCAGTGAACATTCCCTGAGATCAGCAGCTCTTTTCAGCAGTCATTTCCAGTGGACTCTCAACAGTGCAAAAGAAAGACATGAAATTGAAAACAGGCCCTAACAACTGGGTAGTGCACACACCAGCACAGGCTGAGAGAGTTGGGGCTGCTCAGCCTGGAGAAGAGGAGGATCCAGGGAGACCTCAGGGCAGCCTTCCAGTACCTGAAGGGGGCTACAGGACAGCTGAGAAGGGGGCTTGCACTGATAGGATGAGGGGCAATGGCTGTGAGCTGGAAGAGGGGAGATTGAGACTGGAGATAAGGAAGAAATTCTTTACACTGAGGGTGGAGAGATACTGGAACAGGTTACTCAGGGAGGTTGTGGATGCTCCCTCCCTAGAGGTGCTCAAGGCCAGGTTGGATGGAGCCTTGAGCAAGCTGGACTGGTGGGAGGTGTCCCTGGCCATGGCAGGGGGCTGGAACCAGATGAGCAGCTCTGCTATGAGGACAGACTGAGGGAGTTGGGGCTGTTCAGTCTGGAGAAGAGAAGGCTCCAGGGAGACTTTCTTGTGGCCTTCCAGTATCTGCAGGGGGCTCCAAGGAAGCTGGGGAGGGACTTTTGAGGGTGTCAGGGAGTGATAGGGCTAGGGGGGAATGGAAAAAAAACAACCTAGAAATGGGTAGATTCAGATTGGATGTTAGGAAGATGTCTGGTGAGAGACTGGCACAGGTTGCCCAGGGAGGTGGTGGAAGCCTCATCCCTGGAGGTTTTTGCAGCCAGGCTGGATGTGGCTGTGAGCAACCTGCTGTAGTGTGAGGTGTCCCTGCCCATGGCAGGGGGGTTGGAGCTGCCTGATCCTTGAGGTCCCTTCCAACTGTAACAATTCTATGATTCTATGATCTTTAAGGTTCCTTGCAACCCAAACCATTCTGTTATTAGCAGTAGATTCACCTTGGAAAATGCTTAGGACATGAAAAGAAGCTTGACAACGAAGTCTGTTCTCTAGCCCATATTAGACCTTTAAAAGCATGAGCACAAGTTCAAAGAGAGGTACACAGAATAAACTTCATTGCACACAGCGAAAAGTACATACAAGTGGTACAAACATGGCAGGAAAAACATGGCCAACTTCACCTCCTAGTCAGCAGGAGACAGTAGAAACCACTCTGCAAGGGCTGTGCCCTTAGGGAGCTGCAGTTCCAAACCCTGACCCTGGTGAGTGTGGCTGGCCAGAGCCAGCAGTCAGGCTGCACACCCTGAGCTCAGCTCACTGAAGGATTTATGCTCTTCGATTATTTGCTGCAACAGCGAAGCATTTGATCAAGGAGCTCTTCATCTCAGCTCTTCACCTCAGCCAAATCCAGCCCTTGCCTACTTTTCCCTGACTCCATCTCATTCCTTCCCCTCTTCAGGAAGACTGCATGTAAAGCTGGTTCCTGTAAGCCATACCCACTGGCAGAAGGAATGCAGCAAGCTGATTTCCTTCCTGTGTCCCAGAGACTTCTCTGTCCATAACCATCAGCACGATGTCTACAGCTGAGTATCCAGACACTTAGAGGCTCCACCACAAGAATTACGAGATGGATTTAAATGTAAAGCAAAGAGTGAAGCTTCTTGTATTAAAACATCTGGCCTGCATCAGGAACAGTGTGGCCAGCAGGAGCAGGGAGGTCATTCTGCCCTATACACTGCACTGGTTAGGCCATACCTTGAGTCCTGTGTCCAGTTCTGGGCCCCTCAGTTTAAGAAGGACACTGAGATGCTGGAAGGTGTCCAGAGAAGGGCAACAAAGGTGGGGAGGGGTCTGGAGCACAGCCCTGTGAGGAGAGGCTGAGGGAGCTGGGGTTGCTTAGTCTGGAGAAGAGGAGGCTCAGGGGAGACCTTCTTGCTCTCTCCAGCTCCCTGAAGGGAGGTTGTAGCCAGGTGGGGGTTGGTCTCTTGTCCCAGGCAAGCAGCACCAGAACAAGAGGACACAGTCTCAAGTTGTGCCAGGGGAGGTTCAGGCTGGATGTTAGGAAGAAATTCTTCCCAGCAAGAGAGATTGGCCCTTGGGATGTGCTGCCAAGGGAGGTGGTGGAGTCACCATCCCTGGAGGTGTTTAAGAAGAGCCTGGATGAGGCACTTGGTGCCATGGTTTAGTTGATTAGGTGGTGTTGGGTGAGAGGTTGGACTTGATGATCTGGAAGGTCTTTTCCAACCTGGTTAATTCTATTCTATCCTATCCTATCCTATCCTATCAGTTCATCAGCATGATTCCCAGTAATGCTTCTGCCTCCCTCAGCAATAAACATCCCATACAAACTTGCTCAAACACCCAGGAAGGACAAAGAGCTCTGCATCTGTTTCACACCAACCCTCTCTTCTCAAAATCTGAAGGGTAAAGTGGTTGAGCTCTGATCCTAGCTCCTAATTATAGAAAACCACTTGAAACAGATCCAAATTCTCTACCTAGCTCCAAGAAAGCAGAGCAGAAGTCGCCAGTGGGAACTAACTCTGAGTAACAGAGAGCAGCACGATGGCAGCTGCTGGGAGCAGCTGGTGTGGTCAGCCACTTCCAATATGAAGCCTGAAAAAAACCCAGTTAAATGGCAAAAATGATTAGGTCAAGTAACTGGTACTGCTGAGGCCACACCTGGAATCAGGGGTTGAGTTTTGGGGCCCTCACCCCAAGAACATCATTGAGGGGCTGGAGTGCATCCAGAGAAGGGCAATGAAGCTGGTGAAAGGGTCTGGAGAACAGGGCTGGTGAGGAACACCTCAGGAAAGTGTTAGGTAATAGGTTGGACTTGGTGATCTCTGAGGTCTTTGCCAACCTGGTTAATTCTATGATTCTGTGATTAAACTGGTGGTGTTTAGTCTGGGGAGAAGAGGCTGAGAGGAGACCTCATTGCTCTCTACAACTCCCTGAAAGGAGGTTGGAGCGTGGCGGGGGTTGGTCTCTTCTCCCTAGTATTAGGTTATAGAACAAGAGGAAATGGCCCAAGATTGTGCCAGAGGAGGTTTGGGTTGGAGATTAGGAAAGCTTTCTTTTCGCAAGAGTGGTCAGGGATTGGCACAGGCTGCCCAGGGAGGTGGTGGAGTCCCCATCCCTGGAGGTGTTCAAGAAATGGGAAGCCATGGCACTTGGGGCTGTGGTTTAGTGGCCATGGTGGGGTTGGGTTGATGGTTGAAGTAAACGTTTTTTTCCAAGCAAAACAGTTCCATGGCTCTATAAATCAAGGCATTCCACACAGGAAGACACCTCTACCACAGTTCATTCCAGGCACATAACTATGCCAGAATACAGAATTAACCACGTTGGAAAAGACCTCTGAGATCACCGAGTCCAACCTCTCACCCAACACCATCTAATCAACTAAACCATGGCACCAAGTGCTTCATTCAGACTCTTCCTAAACACCTCCAGAGATGGTGACTGCACCACCTCCCTGGGCAGCACATCCCAATGGCCAATCTCTCTTGCTGGGAAGAATTTCTTCCTAACATCCAGCCTGAACCTCCCCTGGCACAGCTTGAGACTGTGTCCTCTTGTTCTGGTGCTGCTTGCCTGGGAGAAGAGACCAACCCCCACCTGGCTACAACCTCCCTTCAGGGAGTTGTAGAGAGCTAGAAGGTCTCCCCTGAGCCTCCTCTTCTCCAGGCTAGTGCAAGTGCAACAGTCCTGGTTTGAATGTGACATTTTCAATGACAAAACACATAAAACTGAAGCTGTGCCTCCCCACTCACAGTTGCATCCAAGCACAAGCATTCACTGCACACAGGGGACACCCTGCTGCTTCCAAGCTGCCTCATGCCTCAGTACCTGTGGCATGCTCTGCTGTGAACTGGGAGGTGCATTTAATTAAAGTGCTGATGGATTAGCTTGCATTGGAAGTGGCTGTCCCCTTGGTGAGGCCACACCTCAAATAGTACAGTCACTTTTGGGCCCCTCACTCCAAGAAGGACATTGAGGTGCTGGAGCAGGTCCAGAGAAGGGCAGCAGAGCTGGGGCAGGGTCTGGAGAACAGGGCTGGGGAGGAGCAGCTGAGGGAGCTGGGGGTGCTCTGTCTGAAGAAAAGCCTGAGGTTAGACCTCATCACGCTCTGCAGCTCCCTGAAAGGAGGCTGCAGTGAGGTGGGGCTTGGTCTCTTCTCCTTAGTATCAAGTGATAGGACAAAAGGAAATGGCCTCAGGTTGCAGCAGGGGAGGTTTAGGTTGGACATCAGATGAAAATTCTTCCCCAAAAGCATTCCCAGACACTGGAAAGTGCTGCCCAGGGAGGTGGTTGGATCCTCATCCCCGGATGAAAGGCAGAGCTGTGGTGCTGAGGGCCATGGTTCAGCCCCAGCCTTGGCAGAGTTAGCGAACGGTTGGGCTGGATCACCTTAAAAGGTCCAAATGAAATGGTTCTGTGATGCTATGAGCTCAAACTACCCTGCACAAACAGCTCCTCAAGCACCTTCTTCCAAAGCCAAACTCTTCCTCTGTAGCTCATACAATTTAGTTTGTTTTTCTCCCTTCCCTCACTCCCCAGTCAAGTGAAACCATTTGAGCAGAAATGCATTCTGTTATTAGCACAGTCTGCAAGAGATTAGAATCCAGCTCCTACTGGCATGCCTGTTTTATACTCTCTAGTAAACCAAAGTCAATTCTATTAAGAACTAACACAAATTCCCCAGATCTGATCAATGCAGTCCCATTAACAAACCAATCTACCTTCAAACACACCCTGCCAAAAGTTCAAAGCCATTATGATGGACAGCAGCATTCACTGGCTGTGGCAAAAGCTTTGATCCAGGAGAGAAGTATTGACCCACTCCTTTTACTTAGAATGCACTCTGAGCTCAGCTGTTTCTGTTCAAAACAAATGAAACCTTTGAATGCACATCAAAGTGGGGTCCCAGGTTCTTCATCTTACTGCAAGAAAAACCCAGATGACATTTGCATGTGTCTCAGAAGCAAAAGCTAACAAAGCAACCCCTCCATTCACAGCATCCCAGCATGGTGGGGTTGGAAGGGAGCTCTGGAGATCATCCAGTCCAACCCCCCCTGCTAAAGCAGGGCACCCACAGCAGCTTGCCCAGGAGCACAGTTTTCAGGGAGAGGCTGGAATCTCTGCAGAGGAGACGACTCCACAGCCACTCTGGGCAGCCCGCTCCAGGGCTCCAGCAGTGTAGTGTTCTGTGTAGTAAACCTGCCAGTATCAAGCCAGCTGCAGTTAAAGGGATGTGACAATCACTGGCAGAGAGACCAGCACTCACAGGCAAGTACCACTTCGTGCAGTGTAATCCTTCCTTTGCTCCCAGGTCCTAGCCCTGGGTTCAAACTCAGGGGAAAAAAACACCAACATCCACTCACTTGGGCAGTGTCAAGTTTTAATTCTCACTAATCACCCCTGTAAAAGGCAGTAACAAAAAGGTCTTTTGAAAGGGCATTTTGTCCCACAGCCTTATTTGCCATCACAGAATTGTCAGGGTTGGAAGGGACCTCAAGGATCAGCCAGTTCCAACCCCCCTGCCACGAGCAGGGACACCTCACACTACAGCAGGTTGCCCAGAGCCACATCCAGCCTGGCCTAAAAATCCTCCAGGGATAAAGCTTCCACCAGCTCCCTGGGCAACCTGTGCCAGTCTCTCACCACTCTCATGAGGGACAACTTCTTCCTGACATCTAATCTCAATCTCCCCTCCTCTAGCTTGGATCCATCCCCCCCCAGTCCTATCACTACCTGACACCCTAAAAAGTCCCTCCCTAGCTTTCCTGTAGGCCCCCTGCAGGAGTCAAGAAAAGAGAAGGTTAGCAGCAGCAGCAGAGAGCAGGGGCAGGCCAGTGAGAGATCTTCTCCATGTCAGAAGAGAATGTAGGAATTAATGCACTGCCTCTTCTGAACCAGTGATGCACACCAGCAAGAGAGTCAAAGAAAAACTGACCCAGCTTCCTTTTTAGGGAACAACCTTTGGAATAGATTTCAGAACTAAGAATATCCATTTGAAAAGAGCTTACTTGAGATTATCTCCAGCTTCCAGGGAGGAGAAGGAAGGTTAAACACCTCCGACATCACCTTTGGCTAAGCCAAACAGAGGCAGCATATTGGCTAGTGGGCACAAGTGTTTACTACAGCAGGGTCAAACAGAACAACCAGCCCTGACCCAGAAACCATTTACTGCCTGAGGAACTTCACCTGTTAAAGGCAAAGCAGTTGGAAAGGCACAAAGGAGACTGAAAGCATCAACAGAACTTGAGTACAGCTTACAAAGGTGAGCTTCTACCTGAGGTAAAGACAGACAATGTCATTCTCTGCTAATCTCTGTTAATCATCATCCAGCAGATGTTTATTCAGCACTGAGCGTATTATCACAGAATCACAGAATGGTTTGGCTTGGAAAGGACCTTAAAGATCATCCAGTTCCATCCCCCTGCCATGGGCAGGGACACCTCCCACCAGCCCAGGTTGCTCAGCTTGAACACCTCCAGGGAGGGGGCATCCACAACCTCCCTGGGCAACCTGTGCCAGTGTCTCCCCACCCTCACTGGAAAGATTTTCTTCCTCATCTCCAGTCTAAACCTCCCCTCTTGAAGTTCAAAGCCATTGCCCCTCATGCTATCCCAGCATCACTTCTGGAGACATGTCCTTGGCTCCACAAATCCCTTTCTCTTGGCTGGAACAGGTCAGTGTGTGTGCAGAGGGATCTGCATATATTTTTAAATCATCCCACTCCCTCAGCTTCCTCTCTGCCTACAGCAGGATAATTATTGCCTAGCACTTGGTATTCACAGGTTACATTTCAACCAGGTTCATTAAAACCAACCCCAACCCCCACAGAACTGTATTAAACAGGGACTAAGCAAAATATTCATTAACATATTGTACAGGAAGAATAAGAAAACAAACAAACAGCCATGGCTTTTAGTTCAGAAATATGCTGCTGAAAAAAACATTCTTTGAGACCTATATAGAAAACCTTTTACCTCTGAAGGTTTAAGTTTCCCATCAGAACTGTACAAAAATAACTATATATATATATATACACAGATATAAATAACACCTTGAAATCCTTGTGGGATTCTGTTGGCTTCTTTTTGCTGTAATACTTTCACAAGCTTACAATTCATTAAAATTAAAATAAAATAAATTAAAATAAAATAAATTAAAATAAAATAAATTAAAATAAAATAAATTAAAATAAAATAAATTAAAATAAAACAAAATAAATAAAATTACAAACAAAAATTAAAATAAGTAAAATAAAAATAATTTTTAAACCCCAATAAAATATAAAATAAAATAAAAAATACAATTAAAATAAAATAAACAAAACCTAAATTAAATTAAAATAAAATAAAAAATTAAACAAAAATAAAATAAAAAATAAAAAATAAAAATTAAAAATAAATTAAAATAAAAATAAAATAAACAAAACCTAAATTAAATTAAAATAAAATAAAAAAATTAAACAAAAATAAAATTTAAAAATAAAAATAAAAATAAATTAAAATAAAAATAAAATAAACAAAAATTAAATTACAATAAAATTAAATTTTAAAGTAAAATAATGATAAAATAATAAAAAAACCCACAATAAAATATAAAATAAAATATTAACTAAAAAAAAAAAAATAAAAACTGGTCCTGAAAATAAAATAAAAAAAACCTAAACTAAACAACAAAATAAATTAAGTAAAATAAATATAAAAAACCCAATAAAATGAAAAATAAAATAAAAATGAAATTAAATTAAAATAAACCAAAATGAAATTAAAATAAAATAGAATTTTAAAAAATACAATAAAATAAGTAAACTAAAAATAAAATAAAATAATAAAAACCCCACAATAAAAATTAAAATAAAATAAAATAAAATATTTTTTAAAATAAACTAAACCAACAAAACCTGGTCCTGAACTGGACCTTGTTCAACATCTTTGTGGGTGCCATGGACAGTGGCACTGAGTGCACCCTCAGCAAGTTTGCTGATGACACCAAGCTGTGTGGTGCAGCAGACAGGCTGGAGGGAAGGGATCCATTCAGAGGCACCTGGACAGGCTGGAGAGGTGGGCACAAGCCAACCTCAGGAGGTTCAACAAGACCAAGGGCAGGGTCCTGCAGCTGGGTTGAGGCAAACCCAGGCACAAATCCAGGCTGGGCAGGGACTGGCTGGAAAGCAGCCCTGAGGAGAGAGACTTGGGGGTGCTGGTGGACGAGAAGCTCAACAGGAGCTCTCAGTGTGCACTTGCAGCCCAGAAAGCCAAGCAGAGCCTGGGCTGCAGCAAGAGAAGTGTGGCCAGCAGGGCAAGGGAGGGGATTCTCCCCCTCTGCTCAGCTCTGCTGAGACCCCACCTGCAGTACTGCCTCCAGTTCTGGAGCCCCTATTACAAGAGGGATCTGGAGGTGCTGGAAGGTGTCCAGAGAAGGGCCACGAGGATGAGCAGGGCTGGAGCTGCTCTGCTATGAGGACAGACTGAAGGAGTTGGGGCTGTTGAGCCTGGAGAAGAGAAGGCTCCCAGGTGACCTAATTGTGGCCTTCCAGTATCTGAAGGGGGCTCCAAGAAGGCTGGGGAGGGACTTCTCAGGATCTCAGGTAGTGATAGGACTAGGGGGAATGGAATGAAGCTGGAGGTGGGGAGATTCAGGCTGGAGGTGAGGAGGAAGTTCTTCCCCATGAGAGTGGTGAAGCCCTGGAATGGGTTGTCCAGGGAGGTGGTTGAGGCCCCGTCCCTGGAGGTGTTTAAGCCCAGGCTGGATGAGGCTCTGGCCAGCCTGATCTAGCGTGGGGTGTCCCTGCCCATGGCAGGGGGGTTGGAACTAGATGATCCTTGTGGTCCCTTCCAACCCTGACTGATACTATGAAAATAAATAAAAATAAACTAAAAATACAATACAAATAAAATAAAACAAAAAACCCACAAACAAAAAAACCCCAAACCCAACCACAACATATTTCCGTATCTCCATAACATGAAACATCATTCCAACATAATTCCATCCTTCCAACTCTTAACAAATGGACACAATACTATTAAAAGGTGTCTAGGGTAATAATTTGAAGCTTGTGGCTGGAGGAAGAGTTCTCCAATTACAGAATCACAGAATCACCAAGGTTGGAAGAGACCTCAAAGATCATGAAGTCCAACCTGTCACCACAGACCTCATGATGAAACCATGGCACCAAGTGCCACATCCAATCCCCTCTTGAACTCCTCCAGGGATGGTGACTCCACCACCTCCCTGGGCAGCACATTCCAATGACGAACAACTCTCTCAGTGAAGAACTTTCTCCTCACCTCCAGCCTAAACTTCCCCTGGCACAGCTTGAGATTGTGTCCTCTTGTTCTGCTGCTGGTTGCCTGGGAGAAGAGACCAACTCCCCCTTGGCTGCAACCTCCCTTCAGGTAGCTGTAGAGAGCAATGAGGTCTCCCCTGAGCCTTCTCTTCTCCAGGCTAAGCAACCCCAGCTCCCTCAGCCTCTCCTCACAGGGCTGTGCTCAAGGCCTCTCCCCAGCCTCGTTGCCCTTCTCTGGACACCTCCAAGTGTCTCAATGTCCTTCTTAAACTGAGGAGCCCAGAACTGGACACAGTATTCAAGGTGTGGCCAATTCATCAGCCCAATGTTTTAGAAGGCTTTTTTATGGTCAGCTCCTCCTCTTGCTGTGTCCAGAGGAAATACAACAGCAGCAGAAAATAGCATTGGGTGTCAGAAGGCTGCTTACCTCCCTGCAGGGACTCAGGCTAAAAATGAAGTGTAACTGTGGCATTTGACCATTTAACAGACCTGAGAGGCTCTGCCTCCCACTGCAGACTTTGTCCTCTCCCTCCTATGTCAACTTTTACACAACAGGTTAAGCTCCAGCAGTCAGTGGAGTTTCTCAAGGCAGCTCTGGTAGAATTTGACCTCAGCTATTTATTATTTATTCAAATGCATCCCTCAGCAACTGGAATCCTCTGCACTCAGACAGGAGCTGTGTTTGTGACAGGGAGGCAGCAATGCACACCCTACTGTTTATATCATGACATGACCTTTATGCAATGCTAATTTTAAAAGGGAAGATTTAGTTTCTGCAGCTGAGAAACAGCCTGATTTGCATGCACAGCTGAAGCAGCACTTGATACAATGGAAAAATCCTCCCTGTCTGTACCAACCATCCTTGGATTTCACCTCTGCTGTGGCTTCAGCTGTTGTGTCAAGCCCAGCAGAGGCAGAGGTAGCACAGAAGGGCACTGCTGGCTGCAATCAGCTTCTGGAAGACACTAAATGCCAGCCTCCTCTTCCTGTGCAGCAATGCTCCTTTCCCCTCTTTTATACAGTATACCAAGCACTGTGCCCAGGTGGCCAAGAAGGCTAACAGCATCCTGACCTTTACCAGCAATAGTAGCAAGACCAGGGAAGTGATTTTCCCCCTGTACTCAGCACTGGTGAAGTCACACCTTGAGCACTGGGTTCAGTTTTGGGGCTCTCCATACAAGAAGGACATTGAAGTGCTGGAGCAGCTGAGGGACCTGGAATTGTTCACCCTGGAGAAGAGCAAGGTGCATGGTTTAGTTGATTAGGTGGTGTTGGATAATAGGTTAGACACAATGATCTTGAAGGTCTCTTCCAATCTGGTCTATCCTATCCTATCCTATCCTATCCTATCCTATCCTATCCTATCCTATCCTATCCTATCCTATCCTATCCTGTTCTATTTCTCTCTACAACTCCTTGAAAGGAGGTTGGAGTGAGGTGGGGGTCAGTCTCTTTTGCCTGGTAACAAGAGATCGGTCAAGAGGAAGTGGCCTCAAGTTGCACTAGAGAAGGTCTTGGTTGGACACCAGAAGAAACTTCTTCCATGAAAGGGTTCTCAAAGACTGGCACAGGCTGCCCTGGAGGTAATTGAATGCCCATCCCTGGAGGTGTTTCCAAGAGGCACAGATATGGTGCTGAGGGCCATGGTTCAGCCCCAGACCTGGTAGAGTTAGAGAATGGTTGAACTGGATGATCTGAAAGGTCTTTTCCAACCACAACAAGTCTAGCTCACATAAACATGAATTACAGATCCTTACCAAAATCCTGTTTACTGAGTAAACAAAATGTTTCAAGCATTGAAACTTCATACTGAGAACAGAATGTATTCTCACCTTAGACCAAATAGATTTGATCAAGCATCTAGTTTGACCCATTTTCAAGTTTTGCCCCATCACCATCAGAAATTGTTACAAGTAAGATGCAGTGCAGAGAGCTTTGAGAATGAGTTTTGAGCAGGCCAGACTGTTGGCTGGGTGCCTGGGCAGAGGGAAATGAAGAATCCTCCCTCAGTAAAGAACATGCAGTGGGGCCACACAGCAGAACTGACAACAAACCCATCTTTCTCTATTGGACATGGCTGGGCAAAGTCACAGGTGGCATCACCACTTAGGCCACAGTTTCACTTAAGCAGCAGCAGACCTACTTCAACCAACCAAGGGATTTTATTTCAATTACTTAATAATCTGTTGTTATTAGCTAACACACTGTGCTTTAAAACAGCATCACTGCCAAACATCAGCTGCTTTGTTCTCTCACTTGGGTTTAAGAAAGAGTTGGCTAAGGTTCTTCCACTTTTACTGGCAGAAAGAAAGGGCTTGTGCAGCTTTGAGAGGCTGATTGGTTTCCCTCTGAACTCACAGATAAACCTGACAAGGTTAGAGGTCAATGTACTTAGCAAGTTTGTGGGTGACACCAAACAGCATGGTTGACAAGCTGGAGGGAAGGGATGCAGCCTGGGGAGGTGAGCCCATGCCAATCTCATGAAGTTCAACAAGGCCAAATGCAAGGCCCTGCACCCAGGACAGGGCAATCCCAAGCACAAATCCAGACTGACCAAGGAGTGGCTCAAGAGCAGTTTGGAGGAGAAGGCCTTGGGGGTATCAGTTGATGACAAGCTCCCCAGGAGCCAGCAATGGTCCCTGGCAGCCCAGCAGGCAGCTGTGTGCTGGGCTGCATCCAGAGCAGGGAGAGCAGCAGCACAGGGGAAGGATTCTGCCCCTCTGCTCTGCTGTGCTGAGACCCCACCTGAACACTGTGTCCAGTTCTGGTGCCTCCAACACAAGACAGACATGGAACTGGCAGGTCCAGAGGAGGCCATAAAGATGATCAGAGTGCTAGAGAACCTCTCCTGTGGGGAGAGTTGGGGCTGTTCAGCCTGAGGAGGAGAAGGCTATTTTAGGGAGACCTTAGAGCAGCCATCCAGTACCGGAAGAGGGCTACAGGAGAGCTGGGGAGGGACTTTTTATAAGGGCTTGTAGTGATAGGATGAGGGACAATGGCTTTGAGCTGGAAGAGGGGAGACTGAGACTGGAGATTAGGTAGAAATTCTTCCCAGTGAGGGTGGGGAGACTCTGGCACAGGTTGCCCAGGGAGGCTGTGGCTGCCTCCTGCCTGGAGGTTTTCAAGGCCAGGTTGGATGAGTCCTTGAGCTACCTGGGCTGGTGGGAGGTGTCCCTGCCCATGGCAGGGGGTTGGAACTAGCTGATATTTAAGGTCCCATCCAGCCCTAACCATTCTATGAATTTAGGAATCCAAAGCCTGAGCAGAGGAAGGCCTTTCACTGATCCAGAAGTACCCATAACATAGAAACACTGCTCAGGTTTCAACACTGCACAGGTTTCAACACTGCACAAACCAACTACATTCTACCAAGTCTCAAAAATCCCAGCCCCCAAGACAAAGACAGCCTACATCTCTGTGGAGAACAATCTAAGTCTCACACACACACATGCAAAGGGGCATGGAAAACTCTCACCAGGTAGGAAAGAAAATGGATGAGAACACAAAACCTTTGCTCCTGCTTCCAGTGAAGTGCAGAGAGTTACACAGTACAAATGAGAACGGGCCTTGAGCATTTTGCAGGCACAGAGAGAGGTCTGGAACAGAACCACTGCTCCAAAATCACAGACATCCTCAGAAAAGGGACATTTTTATCCTCTGCAACACACCCAGGGTTTACATTGAAATGTACAGAACATTAGGTTTAAGGAACCAAAACGGCAATAGCCAGCAGGGCCAGGGAGGGGATTCTCCCCCTCTGCTCCACTCTGCTGAGACCACAGCTGGAGTACTCTGTCCAGCTCTGGAGCCTCTGCTCCAGGAAGGATCTGGAGGTGCTGGAAGGTGTCCAGAGAAGGACCATGAGAAGGAGCAGAGGGCTGGAGCCCCTTTCCTATAAGGACAGACTGAGGGAGTTAGGGTTGTTCAGGCTGAAGAAGAGAAGGCTCCCAGGAGACCTAATTGTGGCCTTGCAGTATCTGAAGGGGGCTCCAAGAAAGCTGAGGAGGGACTTTGGAGGGTGTCAGGAAGTGATAGGACTGGGGGGAATTGGAACAAAACTAGAAATGGGGAGATTCAGATTGGATGTTAGGAAGAAGTTCTTCCCCAGGAGTGTGGTGAGAGACTGGCACAGGTTGCCCAGGGAGGTGGTGGAAGCCTCCTGCCTGGAGGTGTTTGCAGCCAGGCTGGCTGTGGCTGTGAGCAACCTGCTGTAGTGTGAGGTGTCCCTGCCCATGGCAGGGGGGTTGGAACTAGATGATCTCTGAGGTCCCTCCCAACCCTGACAATTCCATGATTCTGTAACAGGTCTTTTGTTTGAAGAAAGGAGTCTGGTGGAAAAGAACATTTGAGATATTTCAGGGAGCAGTGTGATGCCCTGGAAATCCATGAGGAATTAGTTGGGGACCTGCTGAGCCACTTGGACACTCACTCTGGCCAGCAGGAGCAGGGAGGTCATTGTGCCCTGTACTCTGCATTGGTTAGGCCACACCTTGAGTCCTGTGTCCAGTTCTGGGCCCCTCAGTTTAGGAAGGACATCGAGACACTTGAAGGTGTCCAGAGAAGGGCAACAAGGCTGGGGAGAGGCCTTGAGCACAGCCCTGTGAGGAGAGGCTGAGGGAGCTGGGGTTGCTTAGCCTGGAGAAGAGGAGGCTCAGGGGTGACCTCATTGCCTTCTACAACTACCTGAAAGGTGGCTGTAGCCAGGAAGGGGTTGGTCTCTTCTCTCTAGCAACCAGCACCAGAACAAGAGGACATAGTCTCAAGCTGTGCCAGGAGAAGTTTAGGCTGGAGGTGAGTATAAAGTTCTTCACCGAGCCAGGTGTTCGTCATTGGGATGTGCTGCCCAGGGAGGTGATGGAGTCACCATCCCTGGAGGTGTTCAAGAGGGGATTGCATGTGGCACTTGGTGCCACGGTCTAGTCATGAGGTCTGTGGTGACAGGTTGGTCTCGATGATCTTTGAGGTCTCTTCCAACCTGGTGATACTGTGATATCACCTCGTTTCAAGGCAATGCATTCAAGTACAGCAGAAGCCTGCAGACAATACTCAGACGTTCTGTAAATCTTCACTCTCAAGGAAGCAACCACTCAGAATACTGCTTACAAGCTCTAAATCAGTTAAAGAGCTGACAGATGCATTTTCTCATTTACAAGCTTCCTTCTACATTTCCTCTCTGTTATGCTGAGCCTATGTATTTCATAGTCCTTCCTCTGTTGGTGAAGAATTAAATGTAGGCTTTCAGCAGGACTTCTGACCCACAACAGAAAAGTGACACAGGTAGCAATTCCTGTCTTGGAAACCTAGAGCTGTTATTTCAAAGCTTACTGTAAGCTAACAGCTTTCTCCTTACCAAGCTTCTCTCTTTTTTTCAAATGTTAAGATCTGCTCTATGTTTTAACTGCTTTTATTAGTGACTTCTAATCAGTAACTAAACCTAGACCCTAGAGGGACTGCAGCACTGCCTTATGAGGAAAGGCTGAGAGCCCTGGGGCCTTTTAGTCTGGGGAGGAGAAGGCTGAGAGGGGATCTAATCAATGCCTATAAATATCTCAGGGCTGGGGTCAGGAAGGAAGGGACAGGGACAGCCTCTGCTCACTTGTGCCCTGTCATAGGTGGGATGTGCTGCTCAGGGAGGTGATGGAGTCACCATCCCTGGAGGTGTTCAAAAAGGGATTGGATGTGGCACTTGAAGCCATGGTTTAGTTGTCAGGTGTTGGGTGATAGGTTGTACTTCATAATCTCTGAGGTCAACCTTATTGATTGATTCTATGACAAGGGGCAATGGATGGAAACTGCAACACAGGAAGTTCCACCTCAACATGTGAGGATCATGGAGCACTGGAGCAGGCTGCCCAGAGAGGTTGTGGAGTCTCCTTGTCTGGAGGCTTTCAAGACTCATCTGGATGTGCTCCTGTGTGACCTGTGCTGGATTCTACAGTCCCGCTCTGGCAGGGTGGTTGGACCTGAAGATCTCCAGAGGGCCCTTCCAGCCCCTAACATCCTGTGATTTACCCTATTACTGGGCTGTCCTGCAGCTTGCAGCAGCTTCATTTCAAAGCAGCACACACACCCTGCACAGCTCTGCAGCTCTTGCTCCCAGAAGCATCAATGATCTGTGCTGGCTTCTGTGGACAGAAGCTGCCTTAGCTGGGGGCTGCTTGTGAGGCTGCTCAACCACAAGAGAACATCCGGTCCGACTCAGATCAGCCTTTGCATGTGTAAGGCTCTTTGCCATCACTCAACTGATAGATATTTCCACAATGGTCTTTTAGGATAAGGGTGCCACTCCAGTTCCAGAATAGAATAGAATAGAATAGAATAGAATAGAATAGAATAGAATAGAATAGACCAGGTTGGAAAAGACCTTTGAGATCATCAAGTCCAACCTCTCACCCAACACCATCTGATCAACTAAACCATGGCACCAAGTGCCTCAGCCAGGCTCTTCCTAAACACCTCCAGGGATGGTGACTCCACCACCTCCCTGGGCAGCACATCCCAAGGGCCAATCTCTCTTGCTGGGAAGAATTTCTTCCTAACCTCAAGTCTAAACCTCCCCTGGCACAGCTTGAGACTGTGTCCTCTTGTTCTGGTGCTGCTTGCCTGGGAGAAGAGACCAACCCCCAGCTGGCTACAACCTCCCTTCAGGTAGTTGTAGAGAGCAAGAAGGTCTGCCCTGAGCCTCCTCTTCTCCAGGCTAAGCAACCCCAGCTCCCTGGAAGAGTCACCCTTTTGTGAACTGACAAAGAAGTATTTTGCAAAACCAGATGGTCAGAATGCCGACCAAAGGCGGTCAGAAACGATCCTGTGCAACGTGCTGGACTCTGGCTGCACAGGCAAACCTGAACTACTTCTTTTCCTCTAGGCTAAGGTAACCAAAACCATCTTAATCACACTTCAATAACACAAAAATAACCCAAGTTGTCACCATTTGGGTCGACTTCCATTAAGCACAGGTGAGCCTCTCTCTCAATTCCACAAAGGGTTAGGATTAGTAGGAAACTATTAGCTGTAAACTCTCATTCTCCAAACCCATGAAACACTAGAATCAGCCTACTCTTGAAGCCTCAATGCTGCACATCACTGGTATCTTTTAAGCAAGGTTCACAGAGTAACATGTGAAAGGAATATTTACCTGGAGCTGAGCAAAGCCTTCGACACTGCCCTGCCCCACATCCTGGTCTCCAAACTGGTGACACAGGGGTTTGATGGGTGACCACTAGATGGATACAGAACTGGCTTGATGGCCAAAGAGTGGCTGTCAATGGGTCCATGTCCCAGTGGAGGCCAGGGACAAGCAGAGTCCCTCAGGGGTCAGTCCTGGGACCAGGCTTGTTCAGCATCTTTGTGGGTGCCATGGACAGTGGCACTGAGTGCACCCTCAGCAAGTTTGCTGATGACACCAAGCTGTGTGGGAAGGGATCCATTCAGAGGGACCTTGACAGGCTGGAGAGGTGGGCACAAGCCAACCTCAGGAGGTTCAACAAGACCAAGGGCAAGGTCCTGCAGCTGGGTCAAGGCAACCCGAGGCACAAATCCAGGCTGGGCAGGGACTGGCTGGAAAGCAGCCCTGAGGAGAGAGACTTGGGGGTGCTGGGGGATGAGAAGCTCAACAGGAGCTCTCAGTGTGCACTTGCAGCCTGGAAAGCCAATCAGAGCCTGGGCTGCAGCAAGAGAAGTGTGGCCAGCAGGGCAAGGGAGGGGATTCTCCCCCTCTGCTCAGCTCTGCTGAGACCCCACCTGCAGTTCTGCCTCCAGTTCTTTAGCCCCTATTACAAGAGGGATCTGGAGGTGCTGGAAAGTGTCCAGAGAAGGGCCACAAGGATGAGCAGAGGGCTGGAGCACCTCTCCTGTGAGGACAGACTGAAGGAGTTGGGGCTGTTCAGTCTGGAGAAGAGAAGGCTCCCAGGTGACCTAATTGTGGCCTTCCAGTATCTGAAGGGGGCTCCAAGAAGGCTGGGGAGGGACTTCTCAGGATCTCAGGTAGTGATAGGACTAGGGGGAATGGAATGAAGCTGGAGGTGGGGAGATTCAGGCTGGACCTGAGGAGGAAGTTCTTCCCCATGAGAGTGGTGAAGCCCTGGAATGGGTTGTACAGAGAGGTGGTTGAGGCCCCACCCCTGGGGGTGTTTAAGCCCAGGCTGGATGAGGCTCTGGCCAGCCTGATCTAGTGTGGGGTGTCCCTGCCCATGGCAGGGGGGTTGGAACTGGATGATCCTTGTGGTCTCTTCCAACCCTGACTGATACTATGAATATATAAACAATCACCACAACCTGTCCTTCATTCGGGAGCCTAAGAACAGCTGAAAATATTACCTAACATCCAACACCCTGTGAAATGATAACTTCAAAAAGCATAAGAATCACCCCTGACACCTCTGGAGTGGAAATCCAACAGCTGTTTGGCAGCACACATTGCAATAAAGCAGAACCACTCAGGAAAGAAAACTCAAGGCAATTTTTATTCCCAACGGAAAGCGCAAAGAGAAGTTAGACTGAGAGAAAAACTAATCTGCAGCTGAAACGTGGCCACAAAGTCAGGGGTTTGTACAGGTCTGTTGTGTTCTCTGTACTATTACACCCCTGGGACCTGCAGCTAGATCAGGAACATGCTGTCCATCTCTAATCACGACTTCCTCAGCACAACCCCCTCCCCCCGCCCCAAACAACAAGGGAAACCTGTCTTTGCTATTAGCTTCCAACTAAATCATCCATTCCTTCCCAAAGACTTGTCCTTCTGTGCAGGTACTGACATGGCCTCCCCTGACCTGACTCATGAAAACCAAAAGGATCACAACTACCATCACACCACAAAGAATGCCCTAACCCCCAGTTAAATGCAGCCCAAGGCGCAGCTGCCTGAGCTACAATGGCCACAGCCACAGCTATATTTAACTCTCCACGTGATCTGAGACTGAGTTGGGTCCGTTCCCCTAGAAAGGTGAGGAGAGAAAAGTGAAGTCAGATTATCAGCTTCCCAGCAGAGCAGCTTCAGGACTAGCTGCAAACACACCCTGCACCAGCAAATCCACCAGGTTTGCATCCTTGCTTCCTTTTCATTCAGGAGGATGACCCAGCAAGGTCATGCATCTATCAACAACAGAAGGAAGTCAGTTTGCTTTTTTCTCTCTCCTCAGCAAAACATTTAAACTCACGACACCTCCATCCTCGCTCATCTGGTGAGTTTCAGAGGTGACTGAGATTTTTTGGACTAAACAATGTAAGTACCACTCAAAACAACCCTTAGGATTCTTTTCCCTACTGCTTTGCCTCCTATGGAGCCACTCATGCAAAAAGGAAGTCAAATCATTTCGTTTGTGCTTGCACAACATAAGGCAAGAGGGAATTGGGTCTTTTGTTTTTAAGCACAAGTTTAACTGGGGTGCCATGGAGCTGCTGAAAGGATCTGATTAACAGTTACACGACATCAATTTCCTGCATTCAAGGCTATCGCAACCATCACTCTAATTTTCTGCTCCTCCGAGGGGAACAAAAGGGCTTGATTTTGTATCACACCACAGGCTGGCTCTTTAAACTTTATTTTCATTAAAGCCATCCTTACAATAATGTCATGAAGGCACTCCTAGCCTTTTGTCCATTGTGAGGAAGCCAAAGAAGATTTATTTAGCTAAATTCACAGCCCCCTTCAACGTAATACTGGGGCTTTGTGCTACAGGGGATTAAAGCAGCATCTGTTCTTCTCTGGAAACCTGGAGTCAAATCACAGCAGCGCAGTGAACTTGCCATCTCTGGCTGTACCCAAACTAGAATCCTCCAAATGCCATTCAGCTGAATTCCTGAAAGGCACAAGAAGGGCTGTGTAACACAGCCCCATTTCTGGTTCAGCAGTCTTGCTTAAAAAAGCCCTCGACCGCTTCACTATTTTTGCCCAGATGAATGGGAAGAACGAAACAAAATCTCCATGTCAGTTTGGCCATGCAGTGACAACACAGAGGATACTAAAAAGGAAATTCCAAATTCAGAGCCTGATTCTACTCCTCTAACTAGGAGTGGAATTGTTGGGCAACAGAAAGCAAGCGGCGAACTTGGGAATACGAGTTTGGCTCGTGGCCCACATGCTCTTCAAACACAAATGACATCTAAGCAGAGCAGGGTTAACAAAAGCAAGGCACTAACACACTTTGTCCCCCAAGCCATGATTCATCTCTGCACAATTCCAGTCCTTCTGCTGTTCTGTGGGTTAAGGGCACATCCTCCTATACCGAATGTAACAAACAGAGCAATCAGGGCTCCGGCTTGATTACAGTTGCTCAGGTCTCCCGCAGTTCTGTTATTAAATAAACATAAAAAGCAATAATTGATTGACAGCTGTGATTAAAACCTATCTGGCTCTGAAAGTAATGATAAAGTTACCAGCAATTCTGGCAGAAAAATAAAGACTGTAAATGCTGGGAGAGCAAGGTAATCACATCTTTAATGTCCCCCGTCAATTACAGTAAAGCCCTGCAATGAACAGGGACAAGGGGCACAACAAGCCAGCTCTCCTATGTCCACCTATCACAACCCTCAAAGCAACAAAATGGGAGGTTCTCTCCTCAAAACTGTGGCACTTCACATTTTTTTTTCCCAACACCACAGTACTCATAAATGCAATAACTTGAGCCACCCCTTTGCTCCTGCCAGAATCATACCGAAACTGGCAGCCGCAGGGGTTTACAACAAAGAGAGGGTGCATTAGTGTGGATCTCGAGATCCAGGAAGGCTAATTTCCAGGCCATCTTTGTGGCATTCCTATTTCCAAGAGTAAGGTGGCCTGACAGCGAGCTAAATGCAGTTTTACTCATTGAGAGTCACACAGCTGAGGCTATAAAGTTAAGGCAACGCAGTGTCTTGAATTTCAATTGCTACACCAGGCAGCAGGCAAAGGCTGCGGTTCAGCAGCAAAGCAATCTCTCACTTTGAGCACTCTTGTTTCCCAAACTTCTGCTGGAGATGCCTGAAGCCTGAGCGTCACTGGTGTTAAGCACCAAGCAAGCACAACTGAGGTATGTGAGAGGAAAGTGAACACCCCCCAGTCAGCATCTCCACAAAGTGTGGGGTTTGGTTCAGGATGCCTCTTTGCATCCGTCCACACGGGGCTGGCTACTATTAGGTCATTCACAGCTACTTCCTAATGGTGGTCAGGGCAAACACAGTTTGCAAGCATAATTCATCACCAAGAGGATGGAGCCAGGCTCTTCTCAATGAAGCCCAATGACAGGACAAGGGTCACTGGGTGGAAGTTGAGACATAGGAAATTCCATGTAAACATGAGGAACATTTTTTTCCCTGTGAGGGTGACAGAGCCCTGGCACAGGCTGCCCAGGGGGGTTGTGGAGTCTCCCTCTCCGGAGAGATTCAAAACCTGCCTGGATGTGTTCCTGTATGATCTGCTCTAGCTGATCCTGCTCTGGCAGGGGGGTTGGACTGGGTGATCTTCCGAGGTCCCTTTCAGCCTCCAACATTCTGTGATTCACCTAAGAGTGCTAATCAGCTACTAAACCATGAGACCTTCCTCTTCAGAAAGTCTGATCCTTGAATTGCCATCTTCATACTTCAAAGAGAGCACCATCACTACAAAAGTAAACTGTCCTTTCAAAGCAGTTCTTCCACTTGAAGCCCTAGCGCCCAGCCGCTGGATCCTCAAAGGCATGGGACAATCCCAGCCCCCAAGGGATGGAAAAGAGTCAGTATTTGGAGGAATACATAGAGAGAAACACAATTCTCTGGAGAGAATTCTTCCTTTTGCAAACATGAAAACGGTCACAGGGGGAGAAAAAACCACACAAGGCTGTCTGTCCTAAGAAATCACTGCCCAGTTTTCCAGGGGAACACCCTGCCAGCTGCTAGTGAAGGTCTGCTGGCCCAGCAGTAACTCACTCTGTCAGCTCCTAGCAACCTTCCAAGATCGATTTGCAACAAGAACAACAAACCAGTTACTGTTCAACTTGGTATTTGTACTTTTCAGGAGACAAAACCGAATCCTTGGGCTTCCTTACTTGCAAAGTGCAAATTATTCCACGCATCTGAAATGCAAACTCTTTATTAACTGCACCAGGCATCCCCCGAGAGCTTCTGAAGAGCCTGACCTAATGCACTGTTAGCTCCAGATCTGGTGCTACAGTTAGTATCTCTGACAATAATCGTTTTGGATTAGTAGAAAAGGGAAAAACACAAAGGGAGGACAGCTGACTTGACAGGTGAAATTCCAACGCTGAGCACCTATTGAGCTGAGAGGGCAGCAAACCAGCACTCTCAGCATCTGCAATTGCAGGCGTTAGAACAGAGTGTGAGAGCCACAAAGCAAACCTGATACAGAAAGAAAATGGGAAATGGGTCACTGTGTTCAGCACGGCTTAAGTCCTCCCGAAGCACTAGACAGATGCAATGGATTCTGTGTTTAGGCGAGGGCTATCTGCCACAGGAATAGCCGCGGTTAACCAGCCAAACTAAGCACTCAGCAATTCCTCTTTCAACACATCAGGCAGAATAATCAAGCTGAACAGAACGGAAGTGCAGAGCAACGTGCAAATAATGGGGGGGGGGGAGAAAGTCTGAAACAATGACTGGGTAGCAAAAACCGTGGCAGTGTGAGTGCAGGCAGCTCTGCCGCTAAAGTAAGGCTTAGGAGTGGTGTTTTGTAGCAAGGCAGGCAGATGGAACATCACTTCTGCAAAGGCTGCCAGCTCCGGGCAGGAAATCTGCAAGCTCAACTTTGATTATTTTCCATAAGGGTCACATCAGGCTTGAGGATCATTGAAGTGTGTGACTAAACTGTACTACCAAACATTTTTCTTTATCAAAAGTCATTTTCCCCCCTCTTTCTTCTCCCGAAAAGACACTGCTGCATTCATATGCAGTTACACTCCATCTAGTCACTTCCTCCCTTTATGTTTCTCCACCACACAAGCACACGCCCAATTTAAGATGTTGCTTATCTCCATTCAAATGGAATGACTTCTTTCGCCGGCCATCAGCTCAGCGTTTCACCCAATGACTCGCCGGACTACGCTTTCCCAATGAGAAATTCGTTTTGCAAGCACACTTGCCATGGTAACCCTTTTTAGCCTGCCACAATCCACGCACGATATTAAACAAGAAAAACTTGTTTGCACTTCCAGATTTCAAGTGGCTCCCCTGCCGAAGTGCTGTGTTTTTGTAACATTGCTGCCTGTTACTCTGCTCGTTAACAACATCCAGACAACAGAGGCTGTGCGGATTTACATGACAAACTCCATTTTCTCTTTCGGCGGCATCAGTTCGTCCCTCATCAATGCTTGCAAGTATCTAAGGGGTGGGTGTCAGGAAGATGGGGCCGCACTCTTCGCAGTGGTCCCCAGTGACAAGAGGTAATGGGCATAAACGTGAACATAGGAAGCTCCATCTAAACATGAGAGGAAACTTCTTTACTGTGAGGGTGGCAGAGCCCTGGAGCAGGCTGCCCAGAGAGGTGGTGGAGCCTCCATCTCTGGAGATTTTCAAGGCCCACCTGGCTGTGTTCCTGTGTGACCTGCCCTAGGTGCTCCTGCTCTGGCAGGGGGGTTGGACTGGATGAGCTCTCGAGGTCCCTTCCAATGCCAACCATTCTGTGACTCATCCTTACTTTAAAGCTAAACTTTCTTTTTCTTAAAACTAAACTTTTTGTTTTCTTTCCCCCCCTTTCTCTCTCTCTCTGTGGCCGAGGCTGTGATACTCAACACCCCCTGAGCAGTACCAGGGACCGTAACGCACCTTTCTCACGCTGACAGCTACCCCGCCAGGGTCTCCCCAGTGGGTTCCGGGTAACCGGGAACAGCGTGTACCGGCGCTCTGAAGTAGAACTCGCCGCTTGTTTGACACCGGTCATGTGATGGCTCGCACTACACCAAACTGAAGGCACAGAGGTGTTTTGGTGCCTGTGTGCACCCACGCTCCCAGACCGCAGCCAGAGGCACTTCGCATCCCACCAGGACCCTGCTCCAAGGGCTTCTGGCGGCTTTGCAGCGTCCAACAGCGCTACGAGCACGGGGCCCGATTTTGATACCGCACTTCAAGGATTTGCCACTTCAAACTCAGTTCCACCCCCCCCCCCCCCCAAACCCAGACCGCGCTGTAATTCCCGCTGCCGGCCCGGGACAGCATCTCCTGAGCACCCCCGCGGCCGGCAGCCGCCGCCCGCTGCCAGCCCCGCCGCACCCCACAGACAAAGGGGGTGACCCCAGCGCCAAGCCAAGCACCAGCACCTCGCAGCTGGGAGCGGCTCCGGGCTGCCGCTCCACCCGGCTTCCCTCAACGGGGATCGGCCAGGCCGGGCGAGCGACGGAGCGGAGCCCTTTGTGTGACAGCAGGACGGGGCTCCCCGCCGGGGACGGCCCCGCGGGGCACCCCCCTAGCTCCCGGACCAGGCTTACCAGCTGTCAAGCTCCAGCTCCAGCAGCGACTGGGTCCTCTCCGAGCTGCAGTGCAGGCACCACATGGCTGGGCCGGAGTGGCAGGCGGGGAGCCGGCAGCCGCCACCATAGCCGCCCCTCGGGCCGCCCCGCCTCCGTGCCCGCGCCCGCGCGCGCCTCGCTGGCGGGAAGGAGGGGGGCGCGGGAGCGCGCGCAGGCGCGCGGTTTCCCGGGGAACGCGCGGCGCCGAGCGGCCGCGGCCCTGCCTGACCCGGGCGGCGCGGCCGGGGTGCGAGGGGTGGGCAAGGACTGGAGGTGCTGGAGGCTGAACGTTGGACATCAGCCAGCACCGAGCGCTGCCAGCCCAGAGCCAGCCCTGTCCTGGGCTGATCCGCAGCAGCGTGGGCAGCGTGGGCAGGGAGGGGATTCTGCCCCTCTGCTGTGCTCTGCTGAGACACCCCCTGAAGTGCTGGGGCAGCTCTGGAGGAGACATGGACCTGTTGGAACGGCGATATAGCAATGCTGGCAAGGCTAGAAGCCCTCTGCTGTGAGGCCAGGCTGAGAAAGCTGGGGTTGGCCAGCCTGGAGAAGAGAGGGCTTCGGGGAGACCTCCTGGTGGCCTCTCAGTGCTTTCAAGGGTTGATCAGAAAGCTGCAGACAGACTTTTGAGCAGGGCCTGATGTGACAGAACAAAGGGTGATGGTTTAAGCTAAAAAGAAGGTAGACTCAGGAAGACAAGGAAGTGTTTGACCCTGAAGATGGTGAGGCCCTGGCCCATGCTGCCCAGAGAGCTGGGAGCTGCCCCATCCCTGGCACCACTGCAGGTCAGGCTGTTTGGGGCTCTGAGCAACCTGCTCTAGTTGCAGAGCTCCCTGCTGACTGCAAGGTATTGGACTGGATGACCTTTGAAGGTCCCTTCCACCCCAAACCAGTCTGTGATTCTGATATGCAGCACTTTTGTCATCCTCAGACACTGAAAACAACAGCAGCTGAAGTTCCCCCATTGTTGTTCTGAAGCCCAGCACAATAATCCAAGCCCTGTTTACTTCCTGTAAAACACTGGGTTTATGCCCATTGCCCTGGTGTGAGGTTCCTGATTGCAAGCCTGTGAAACACTCCAAAAGCAAACACACGTAAGACAACACCACATTAAGTGCTGTAGAGGCTTGGTGAGAGGAAAGCAATGATTTTGGAGGAGGGGTTGGTTTATTAGTTAAAAAGTACCAAATAATAATTTTTAAAAAGCAGTAAGTGGAGTTTTAAAACCTTAGTAATTAAGCAAATGTTTTAATTCTTATCCTTCATTGCTGCACTGAAGCCTGACCTAGAAAGCCTGTATCATGATTGAGTTTGGGCTGTTTGGTCTGGAGAAGGGAAGGCTCTGAGGAGACCTTCTTGTGGCCTTCCAGTATCTGCAGGGGGCTCCAAGAAAGCTGGGGAGGGACTTTTGAGGGTGTCAGGGAGTGATAGGACTGGGGGGGATGGAGCAAAACTAGAAATGGGGAGATTCAGATTGGATGTTAGGAAAAAGGTAGTGGAAGCCTCCTGCCTGGAGGTTTTTGCAGCCAGGCTGGATGTGGCTGTGAGCAACTTGATGTAATGTGAGGTGTCCCTGCCCATGGCAGTGGAGTTTGAACTGGATGATCCTTGAGGTCCCTTCCAGCCCTGACAATTCTGTGAATCGATGTCCTTAGTGTGCTCACAGTATTTGTAAATGGGAATGGAAAGAAACCTCCACCTCCTCCAAACACAGCAGAGCTCAATAGTAAAGCTAGTTCTGGCAAGCAAGAATTCCTTGTTAGAACTTAAATAAACCAGCCAACACACCAACAGAATTTCATCATCACAGTATTTGACACATGAATAACAATCCTTGCTTTTTTTTTTTTTCCTCTTTCCAAGCAGATTCACCATGCAGTGATTAAAGTATTGCAAGAGATCAAGTCTAAACAGAGTTAATTGTAACTCAGTAGTTTGTAAATGGAAACCATCTCACCTCCTAGAACGCTGTGAAAGGTGCTTTCATTTAGACACATGCTCCTTATGGAGAAACCACACACACCTGCTAATGGGAACCTACAAATGATGGCATTTTCTCACACACATCTTTACAACAAATGCCTGTGTTTTGTGATGCTTTCCTCTCTCAAAGCCTAGAAAGGAGAAAGGGGTTTGCGGCATATCTTGAAGGTTAATCTGAGTGCTGAAGGACTCAGCAGTCAGCCAGCTCCAGACCTCGTCATAGAATCATAGAATGGTCCAGGCCAGAAGGGACCTCCAAAGCTCATCCAGTCCAATCCCCTCTGAAGTCAGCAGGGACATCCCCAACTAGATCAAGTTGCCCAGGGCCTCATTGAGCCTCACCTTGAACATCTCCAGGGATTGGGCCTCAACCACCTCCCTGGGCAACCTGTTCCAGTGCTCCACCACCCTCATAGTGAAGAACTTCCTGATATCCAATCTCAATCTGCTTTCTGCTCTAGTTTGAAGCCATTGCCCCTGGTCCTGTCCCTGCAGGCCTTTGCAAACAGTCTCTCTCCATCCTTCACAGAAAGAGTTGTTGGCCATTGGAATGTGCTGCCCAGGGAGGTGGTGGAGTCACCATCCCTGGAGGTGTTCAAGAAAGGATTGGACGTGGCACTTGAAGCTATGGTTTAGTAGTCATGAGGTGTTGGGTGACAGGTTGGACTTGATGGTCTCTGAGGTCTTTCCCAACCTTATTAATTCTATGATTCTATGATTCTTGTAGCACTGGATGTTGATAAGGTGATGCCCCCAGGGAACATCACCTTATCAACAGTCTTCTCCCCTTCAAAATGCAGCCTGAGTTCCTCTGTTGATCTAAACCACAAATAAGTTTGCACAGTGCTTGCTAAGCCCTAGTTTCTTTGGGTAGACTTCTCCTACAGCATTTTTAGCTTCCCAAGCCAAAAGAACAGCTGAAACTGCACCAGAAACCCAATAGAGAAATAGTGCTACCTCTAGCTACAAAGAGATCAGTGTTCCCCCAAAATGGTAAGGCCCCTGTGATTAATCTCCTGTAATAAGGCAAGAGAGCAAGACAAGTTTTAGCTTTTTGGGTTTCCTGCTTCATGGACCCGTCAAAACATCTCTCTTTCCAAAGTCAGTTTCCCTTGGTCAAAATAAGCATCATGTCTGTGTAAGCTGGGCAAGCTGTCTAACCACAGACACTCCTTGTCTTCCTTCAGATGCCAGGGTACTGAAGAAGGGGAAGCTAATTAAGGAAACAAGAACCATTCTGGGAATGTGGATTAGGGTGGAGCTGGCTGGGGGGGGTGGGTTGGTAAATTTACCACTAAAAGCTTCATTCATAATCATTTGCACACTGTTTAGTGCAGTTTTGTGTAGGATCACACAGGATCACAGGATGTTAGGAGCTGGAAGGGACCTCTGGAGATCTTCCAGTCCAACTGCTCTGCCAGAGCAGAACCACAGAATCCAGCACAGGTCACACAGGAACACATCCAGACAGGGCTGGAGAGTCTCCAGAGAAGGAGACTCCACAACCTCTCTGGGCAGCCTGTTCCAGTGCTCTGGGACCCCTACAGTCAAGTTCTTCCTCATGTTGAGGTGGAACCTCCTGTGCTGGAGTTTCCATCCACTGCCCCTTGTCCTATCCCAGGGCACAAGTGAGCAGAGGCTGTCCCTGTCCCTTCCTTCCTGACCCCCAGCGATACATATTTATACATATTTGTTAGATCCCTTCTCAGTCACAGAATCAGAAAATGTTAAGAGGTTGGAAGGGACCTCCAGAGATCATCCAGTCCAACCCCCCTGCCAAAAGCAGAATCACCCAGGGTAGTCCACACAGGAATGCACCCAGGTGGGTTTTGAAAGTCTCCAGAAGAGACTCTGTAACTTCTCCTCTCCCAGCTAAACCGCTCTCAGCCACTCCTTATCAGGCAGTGCTCCAGTCCCTTAATCATCCTTGTAGCCCTCCCTTGGACTCTCTCCAGCAGATCCCTGTCCCTCCTGAACTGGGGAGCCCAGAACTGGCTGCAATATTCCAGATGTGGTCTCAGCAGGGCAGAGTAGAGGGGGAGGAGAACCTCCCTGGATCTGCTGGACACACTCCTCTCAGTGCACCCCAGGGACAGAGCAATTTGCACTTTGCTTTTTAGGAATGGAAATGCTCCAGCACGTAAGAGCAGCTGATCTCTGTAGTCTGGGGCAAACTGAGAAGTTTAGTCAGGAACACAAAGTGTTGCTCAAACACTTCAGGTAGGAGGAAGAGCACAAGGAAAGGCCCAGCTGTGCCCTTGTGCTGTATATACAACACAGCTCTTATTTACAATACAGACCATCAGAGCCCAGCACGTCTTTCTGGAGGATAAAAAGAATCAAGGCAGCTTCACTTGAACCCAGTCAAATGTTTGGCTCCACTGTGCTTTTGGCAGAGTTTCCTAAGGAAGCATTAGGCAGAGATTCTGAGGAGCCTGGGTTTAACTAGCTTGCAGTGAAACTCAAACATGTCAAGGAAGGACACACCTACCCCAAGTGTTTTGATAGTAATGTCACTGCAAGCCTAAAACCAGAGACTATTTATACTGCAAAGCCTACTTTCAACATCTAATGGTTATCCAGACGGTCTCTCCCCTCCAGAAGTTCTGGGACAGACAACAGTCCCACATTTTTTCTGGCCTTCCAACACCAAGCGTCATCTCTCCGTGCAAAGAGAGACAAAGCCAAAGCAGACACAAGCAGTCCGCAGCCAGTCAACTGCTCCTCTGGAAACCAGTTTCCACTGGGAAAGCAAGTGCAGACAGCCACAGCGTGGGCTGTGAAGGAGGAGATGTGCTGGAAAGGGCAGCAGAAGAGCTCAGACCTCAAAAGCAGTCACAAAGTTCTCTGAAGAATGTGCTTTTCTGTACCCTCTTCAAACAGAATCTCCCCTCTACAGACACAGACACGCTTAGATAAGCAGCAAAACCATTTCAAACACGACCTGGATCAATCGTTGCAGCCTTCCCCCCTCCATGTCAAACAGCCAGGATTCTCAGTTTTCACAGAACCAAAGAATCTTAGGGGCTGGAAGGGACCTCCAAAGCTCATCCAGTCCAACCCCCCTGCCAGAACAGGGTCACACAGGAATGCATCCAGGTGGGTCTTGAATATCTCCAGAGAGGGAGACTCCACAACCTTCCTGGGCAGCAGTTCTGTCACCCTCACAGGGAAAAATTGTTTCCTCATGTTCCCATGGAACTTCCTAAGCCTCAGCTTCCATCAGTGCCCCTTGTGCTGGCATTGGGCATCACCCAGCAGCCTGGCTCCAGCCTCTGGGCACTCACCCTGCACATCGTTATCAAGAGTCACCTCCCAGGCTCCTCCTCTCCAAGCTAGAGAGCCCTCAGCTCCCTCAGTCTTTCCTCATAAGGAAGATGTTCCACTCCTTTAATCATCTTTGTGGCTCTGTGCTGGACTCTCTCCAGCAGCTTCCTATCCCTCTTGAACTGAGGGGCCCAGGACTGGACACAATATTCCAGATGTGGCCTCACCAGGTCAGAATAAAGGGGGAGGAGAACCCCTCTCGACCTACTAACTACAGCCCTTCTAATCCACCCCGGAACAGTGGCGTCCCTCTTGGCCACAAGAGCACACATTTTTTCTGCTGCCACCATGCTGCTGCAGAAGTTTCCTAGACACACTTGATGTTTCAGTAAGTTTTTTTGAGTCTGCAGTAGCCATTAAATACCCAAAGCATCTACAGATTTAAGATCCCCTGTGTATTCCAATAGAATATTAAAGAGAGAAAAACAAATTCCTGGAGCACTACACAGATGGCATTGTGGTTTCCCAGGCAAGGCAGCCTGATGCAATTGTTCTTGGAGGGCTTTTTGTGTTGTTTATGTTTCAGCATTGCAAAATGCATCTTTGTTCAGCCATAATCCATACTGCATAATCCCCTCTCCCTCAGGTAACAGGAGCCATAATCCATGCTGCATTCCCCTCGGCCCAGACCCAGCCATCTCCTGGGATGCATTCCCAGCAGCGTGGGCAGCAGGTGGAGGGAGAGGCTGCTGGCCTTCTGCTGCACTCTGCTGAGACCCCACCTGCAGTGCTGGGGCCAGCTCTGGAGCCCCCAACACAACAAGAACATGGAACTGTTACAGCAGGGCCAGAGGAGGCCATGAAGATGATCAGAGGGTTGGAGCATCTCTACACAGTCTCAAGCTGTGCCAGGGGAAGTTTAGGCTGGAGGTGAGGAGAAAGTTCTTCACAGAGAGACTTGTTAGCCATTGGGATGTGCTGCCCAGGGAGGTGGTGGAGTCAGCATCCCTGGAGGTGTTTAGGAAGAGCCTGGATAAGGCACTTGGAGCCATGGTTGAGTTGATCAGATGGTGTTGGGTGAGAGGTTGGACTCGATGATCTGGAAGGTCTTTTCCAACCTGGTTCATTCTATTCTATCCTATCCTATCCTATCCTATCCTATCCTATCCTATCCTATCCTATCCTATCCTATCCTATCCTATCCTATCCTATCCTATCCTATCCTATTCTATTCTATTCTACTATGAAGGCAGCACTTGGCCTTTTCCAGTCTTATACAGTTGGCCTTGACCCATCGATCCAGCCTGCCCAGGTCCCTCTGCAAGACCCTTCCTACCCTCCAGCAGATCAATACTCCCTCCCAACTCAGTGTCATCTGCAACTTACTGCAGGTGCCTCCATCCTCTCATCCAGATCATTAATAAAGACATCAAAGAGAAGTGGTCTCAGTGCTGAGCCCTGGAGAACACTGTTTGTGACTGGATACCAACTGGATTTAATACCACAAAGTTATCTTTGCTCCATTAAAACATTTAAGACACCAGGAAGTCTCTGTGCAAGGCAAAGCAAAGATTTCACACTATGAATTTATGAACAGCAGATCAGAAACTTGGGGTGTTGGGTGCTGAGCAGCTCCCCAGGAGCCAGCAGTGCCCTCCTGCAGCCCAGCAGGCAGCTGTGTGCTGGGCTGCAGCCAGAACAGGGTGGGCAGCAGGGCAGGAGAGGGGATCCTGCCCATTGGTTCTGCTCTGCTCAGACCTCACCTCCACTCCAGTTCTGGTGTCCCCAGCAGAAGAAGGAGACAGAGCTGCTGGAGAGAGTCCAGAGGAGGCCACAAAGATGATCCAAGGGCTGGAGCAGCTCTGCTGCGAGCACAGGCTGAGGGAGCTGGGGGTCTACAGCCTGCAGAGGAGAAGGCTCCAGGGGGACCTTAGAGCTGCCTTCCAATAGCTGAAAGGAACCAACAGGAAGGCTGCAGAGGGACTTTTCTTGAGGGTGTCTGGAGCCAGGCCAAGGGGGAATGGTTTGAAGCTGAGGCACAGCAGGGTTAGACTGGAGCTTAGGAAGAAGTTCTTCAGTACAAGAGTGGTGAGACACTGGACTAGGTTGCCTAGAGAGATTGTGAATGCCCTCTCCCTGGAGCTGTTCAAGGCCAAGTTGGATGAGGCCTTGACCAGTGTGGTTGAGAGGCATCTCTGCCCATGGAGTAGATGATCTCAAAGGTGCCTTCCAGCCTAAGCCATTTCATGATTCTATGATTAAGTAATTGGGAAGCAAGCAGGCTGGCTGCCCATGACACCTTACTGCTGACAACTGGCTCATTCACTGCAGTTGCCTATTCATTCACTTGGTCCCACCATAGTTTTCCATCTGTGCAACCAACAAATCAACAGAACCACAGAAAACAGCCTGGAAGAGACCTCCAAGCTCATCCAGTCTGGTTGACCCAGCACTCAAGGGTCAGCGCTAAACCATGTCCCTAAGCACCAGCTCCACAGGCTGATTAAACACCTCCAGGGATGGTGACTCCAGCACTGCCCTGGGCAGAACATTCCAATGTTTGAGAACCCTCTCAATGAAAAAATATTTCCTAGCATCCAGCCTGAACCTCCTCTGGGGCAGCTTGGTGCCATTGCCTCTGCTCCTGTCCCTTGCCACCAAGGAGCAGAGGCTGTCCCCTCCTCACTCCAACCTCCCTTCAGGGAGCTGTACAGAGCAAGGAGGTCTTCCCTCAGCCTCCTTTTCTCCAGCCTGAACACCCCCAGTTCCCTCAGCCCTCCTCTAGCCCAGGGGCTCCAGGCCCTTCTCCAGCCTGGCTGCCCTGCTCTGGACAGGCTCCAGCCCCTCAATGGCCTTCCTGCAGGGAGGGCCCAGAGCTGAGCACAGCACTCGAGGTGTGGCCTCCCCAGTGCTGAGCACAGGGGGATGGTCACCTCCTGTCCCTGCTGCCCACCCTGCTTCTGACCCAAGCCAGGCTGCCATTGGCTTTCTTGGCCACCTGGGCACTGCTGGATCATGTTCAGTCAGCTGTCAACCAACACCCCCAGGTCCCTCTCCAAGCTGCAACTTTCCAACCACACCTCCCCAAGTCTGTAGCTTGCCATGGGGCTGTTGTGACCCAGGTGCAGGACCTGGCACTTGGCCTTGTTGAAATTCATACCATTAGCCTTGACCCACGGCTCCCACCTGTCCAGACCCCACTGTAAAGCTTCCCTACCCCCTAGCAGATTGACACAGCCACCCAGCTGGGTGTCACCTCCAGACTTACTGAGGGTGCACTCAGCCCCCTCATCCAGATCACTGATGAAGACATTAAAGAGGACAGGCTCCTGGGCTACTGACAGCTTACAAAGGCAGCCACAGTTTTGTCACTGTGACTCTGACTAACACCACCTCAGTTGTGGATGTCACACATGCTCAATCCTCCTCCCTCAAGCTAACCACACTGCTGCTGCAGGGATATAACTGAACCTCAGACTGAGGAGAGCACTGAAATTTTGGGTTATCCAGATATTTGCATACATCACTGCTGGTTTATGTGTTAACAGCTAAGATAAAGTTTGTAAAGCCCCAGAGTGGAGCTGTAATTAAGAGCACACAGCAATTTGTAGAGCACTGCCACCTAAATCTACAGTAATTACCACCCTGCTTAAGGGTAAGTCCCAACTTAATCACACTTAATACACCATTATTTACAAGATCTAAAATGCTGCAGTGGGTATTTATCTTGCCTTTTGTTTGAATAAAGGCAAAGAGTTATCCAGGAAAAGGAAATGGAAGAACCTACTGGGATGTAGTTTCCCTCCTGCAGAGCGTAAGGAGAGCTGTGCAGCACGGTTCAATGAGCACACACAGAGCTCACAATGCATCTCAGTGCTCTCACAGGGGGCTTGGGGGGGATAGTAATCCAAGTCACCCCTTGAAACGGGGATATGGATCCTCCACCTCCTCCCTCCTTGCCATCAGGAGGTCTCTGCTTCTCCTGCTCTCCCCTCACCCCTGCTCACCTGTGCATCTAATGACAACTAATTGTTCCTTAGAAGAAGATGGGGATTTATCAGCTTCAATGCTCTCCCACAGCAGCCTCTTTTGGTGAATAAGGAGGGTATCAATACATAGGAATTGATTTACTACCTCTATAAAACAGTGTATTGGGGTGATTTTCCCACATGACCTGGAATTATCATCAAATGGTTTGTGCTAAAAGGGACCTTAAAGATCATCCAGTTCCAGCCCCCTGCCATGGCCAGGGACAGCTTCCACTAGATCAGCTTGCTCAAGGCCTTGTCTCACCTGCCTTTCAACACCTCCAGACTTGGAGCCTCCACAACTTCTCTGGGCAGCCTGTTCCAGTGACTCAGCCCCCTCATCACATGGAAGAATTTCTTCCTGATGTCTCATGTAAATCCAGCTTCTTCCAGTCTGAATCCATTACTCCTCATCCTGTCACTCCATGCCTTTCCAAAAACTCCCCCTCCAGCTCTCCTGTAGCCCCCTTCAAATCCTGGCAGGCTGCTCTAAGGTCTCCCCAAAGACCTTCTCTTCTCCAGGCTGAACAGCCACAACTCTCCCAGCCTGGCTTCATAGCTGAGGTTCTCCAGCCCTCTGGCCCTCCTCTAAGAGTTCCATGTCCTTCTTGTGCTGGGGTGTCCAGAGCTGGCCCCAGTGCTGCAGGGGGTGTCTCAGCAGAGCACATCAGAGGGGCAGAATTCCCTCCCTGCCCCTGCTGCCCACACTGCTGGGGATCAGCCCAGGACATGGCTGGGGCAGGCTGGCAGCACACAGTGCTGGCTCATGTTGAGTTTCTCTTCACCCAGCACCCCTAAGCCCTTCTCCTCAGCACTGCTCTCTGTCCATTCTCTGCCCAGCCTGGATCTGAGCTGGGGATTGCCCTGACCCAGCTGCAGGACCTTGCCCTTGGCTTTGTGGAGCTTCGTGAGGTTGGCATGGGCCAATCTCTCCATCCTGTCCAGGTCCCTCTGGATGCCATCCCTTCCCTCCAGCATGTCAGCCACACCACAAGCTTGGTGTTTCTGGCAAACCTGCTGAGGCTGCTTCCAACAACCCCATGCAGTGCTACAGGCTGGGGTCAGAGTGGCTGAGAACAGCCAGGCAGAAAGGCACCTGGGGGTAATGGTTGAGAGTAGGCTGAACATGAGCCAGCAGTGTGTCCAGGTGGCCAAGAAGGCCAATGGTATCCTGGCCTGGATCAGGAAGAGTGTGGCCAGCAGGAGCAGGGAAGTCTTTGTGCCCTGTGCTCAGCACTGCTTAGGCCACACCTGGAGTCCTGTGTCCAGCTCTGGGCTCCTCAGGTTAGGAAAGATGTTGAGATGCTGGAAGGTGTCCAGAGAAGGACAACAAAGCTGGGGAGGGGTCTGGAGCACAGCCCTGTGAGGAGAGGCTGAGGGAGCTGGGGTTGCTTAGCCTGGAGAAGAGGAGGCTCAGGGGAGACCTTATTGCTCTCTGCAACTCCCTGAAGGGAGGTTGTAGCCAGGTGGGGGTTGGTCTCTTCTCCCAGGCACCCAGCACCAGAACAAGAGGACACAGTCTCAAGCTGTGCCAGGGGAGGTTTAGGCTGGATGTGAGGAAGAAGTTCTTCCCAGCAAGAGAGATTGGCCATTGGGATGTGCTGCCCAGGGAGGTGGTGGAGTCACCATCCCTGGAGGTGTTTAGGAAGAGCCTGGATGAGGCACTTGGTGCCATGGTTTAGTTGATTAGATGGTGTTGTGTGAGAGGTTGGACTTGATGATGTTGAAGGTCTTTTCCAACCTGGTTTGGTCTATTCTATTCTATTCTATTCTATTCTATTCTATTCTATTCTATTCTAATTCTAATTCTATTCCATCCCATCCCATTCCATTCCATTCTATCTACCCTACTCTCTGCATCACTGACAGAGATGTTAAACAGTACTGGTCCCAGCAGGTAGGACTGGTAGAATTGCAGAGGACCTCTCAGATATGCCAGGTAATTCTTTGCAAGCTACCATGTTCCTGTGCTTAGGCTGGCCTTGCCTCCCCTCAAGATGCCTTTCTGATCTTCTCTCTGTACATTTCTTCACTTCCTAGGGCTGCATACAAGTTCACTTCAGTTTTTTTAATGCCAGTATACAAACCCCAGTGTTGAGACAGCATCTGCAGCCTCAGTCCATGCTTTAAACTGAACTTACAAAGCCTCTAAATAAACACATCTGGGAAAAGGCTTTATGCTGGCGGTTGCTATGGAGCAGACAAAACAAGGAATCTTTGTAGTCATTTTGCTCTCCTAAAAACAGATCCAAAGCCTATTTAAGGCAAAGGAAACCTTCACTGGCTTCCAGGCTTGGTAGACTCAAAACTCTACTTTTCAACCACCCAGCTCAACCCCTCCCACACCTTTACACAGTATGAAGTAGCACTGGGGCTGTGTGAAGGGTGAGGATATCAAAGCACAAAGGGTATAAGCCAAGGCAGAGGGGAAATAGAGAAACTCATCACAGGCACCTTGCAGATCAGTGGGAGAACTAAAAATGAAACAGGTCTACACATTCTGCTTCTTTCTCCCCACCCATAAAACAAGAGACTTTGCCCCACAGAGGGAGAAAAGACTCTGTTATTACCCCTCAAAAGAAACCTGGCTGTTCTCTGCAGCAAACTCTCTCCTCAGCTCTGGCCAGAAGGTTCTGTAGAATCATGGAAGGCTTTAGGTTGGAAGGGACCTTTCAAGGTCATCCTGTCCAACCCTACTGCAGTCAGCAGGGACTTCTTCAGCTAGAGCAGGTTGCTCAGAGCCACAGCCAACCTGACCTGGAATGGTTTCCAGGCATAGGAAGCCGCTCTGGGCAACCCAGGCCAGCATCTCAACACCCAGAGCACCAAACAGTCTAAGTTAAAACCCATCACCCCTTGTGCTGTCACAACAGACCCTGCTATGTCCCCACTGAAAGGCCACAAGAAAGTCTCCCTGGAGCCTTCTCCTCTCCAGGCTGAACAGCCCCAGCTCTCTCAGAAGCTCAGTTTTGGATCACAAAGGCAACTCCCCAATGCTAACGTTTCAGAATGCTAAGATACCCTGATTTATCCAGCCTGGGAGCTGGCAAGCCAGTCAGCCCTGTAAACTACAGCAAAAATCTCAGCAATGAGAAAAACAATGTGGAAAGAGGATTAGGTTGCAGTCAGAGCATTAGACCAAAGCCAGCATTCCTGACTCCAAATTCTCTGCTGTCGATACTCTGACCTGGTTTTGTCCCTCAGTCGGTAGGTGATCCTACAAACCCTCACTTCTGTGGGGAGCTATTGGAAGCTAAATGGTCAGGTGTACTACATACAGCACTTCACAGAATCACAGCAGCTGTTTACATCCACAGGAACCACATCAGGGAAAAACAGCATCAGGCTTTGGTTGAGCTTTGATTTAGTCCTGTATTCAGGTATCTCTCCCAGAGAACTCTGGAACTCTGTTCATGCTGCTTCTGAGCTGATGCTTTCACCCTCTCTGCTTCTGCTGTCTCTGCTCCCCATAGCACAGCTCACAGCAAGACACAGTTTGGGGTCTCCACAAAGTTCAAGCTGCATCTGGTTGTAAGACTGTCAAGCTAAAACGTCTTCTGACAGACCCACAAGCAGGTGGAACAAGATCTCTGTGCAAACACCAGGTAACCTCCCTTCCAAAACCACCTTCAGCAGGGGCTTTCTGCAGCCATCAGTGTTGCTGTGACTCACCCCAGCAGGGAAGCTATACCTGAGAAGGAGAAGCTGCCCTCTAGGTCAATCAGCATTGAGTGGTGGATCTTCAAGAGGAAACATTTTCTTCTCACAAATGCACAAACAGGACAGTGGATGCCTGGAAATCCCCCAAAGAGGCTGACAAGGAGCTAGGGAGCTCCTCTAGAAGGAAGTTCAGCTGAAAGCCAGGAAGGCCACTCTATGACTGCCAGAATTTGTAGAGTGGAACAGAGTAAAAAGGAAAAGGAAATACTTAATCTGCATTCCTGGGGGCAATAAAGGCAGGACTCTGCACTGTGATTACAAGGAGACTGCAGTTATGAGTTTGTTGATACCATCACACATGTAACAATCCTTTGCCTCCTAAGAGTGAAGCATGTGTGAGCGGTTCCATCTTTCTCATCTGGGTGTCACATTCTCTGAGGGATCCACATTCCCACAGCTTACAACACAGAATCACAGAATTGTCAGGGTTGGAGGAGGACCTCAAGGATCAGCCAGTTCCAACCCCCTGCCATGGGCAGGGACACCTCACACCACAGCAGGTTGCTCACAGCCACATCCAGCCTGGCTGCAAAAACCTCCAGGCAGGAGGCTTCCACCACCTCCCTGGGCAGCCTGTGCCAGTCTCTCACCACACTCCTGGGGAACAACTTCTTCCTAACATCCAATCTCAATCTACCCATTTCTAGTTCTGTTCCACCCCCCCTAGTCCTATCACTCCCTGACACCCTCAGAAGTCCCTCCCCAGCTTTCCTGTAGCCCCCTTCAGATACTGCAAGGCCACAATTAGGTCTCCTCAGAGCCTTCTCCTCTCCAGACTGCACAGCCCCAACTCCCTCAGTCTGTCCTCAGAGCAGAGCAGCTCCAGCCCTCTGCTCATCCTCGTGGCCCTTCTCTGGACACCTTCCAGCACCTCCAGATCTTTCTCATAGCAGGGGCTCCAGACACACACTCCTAAGTGTCTGAAACACTGAGGCCCTGGGCTCCAGGATTTCACTGGCTGTATGTTCAGTGCCTCTACTGAGTAAGGGTGGTGGCCACCAAGCCCATGTGGCACACAACTGAGTAGCTGGGCATGTAAGGAATGCATCCTGATGCTCTAAACCAGCAAACCTTACAGACAGCTTGCTGAAGCCACGAGCTCCCCCTTCCAGACTGTGACTAGTCACAATGAAGGGTAGAAAAGGTGCAGTAATTCTCCTTGCCTAGAGAAATGGTGCAGGTTTTGTGGTCAGGTTAAGGTACCACTGCCACAGGAAGATAGGTCTCTTCTCCCAGGCACCCAGCACCAGAACAAGAGGGCACAGTCTCAAGCTGTGCCAGGGGAGGTTTAGGCTGGAGGTTAGGAAGAAAGTTCTTCATAGAAAGAGAGATTGCCCATTGGAATGGGCTGCCCAGGGAGGTGGTGGAGTCACCATCACTGGAGGTGTTTAGGGAGAGACTTGATGGGGTGCTTGGTGCCATGGTTTAGTTGATTAGATGGTGTTGGGTGATAGGTTGGACTTGATGATCTCATAGGTCTGTTCCAACCTGGTCAATTCAATTCAATTCAATTCAATTCAATTCCATTCCATTCCATTCCATTCCATTGCATTTCATTCTATTCTACTCTACTCTACTCTACTCTACTCTACTCTACTCTACTCTATTCTATTCCATTCTATTCCATTCCATTCCATTTCATTCCATTCCATTCCATTATTCTATTCCCTCCCCTTCACTCCTGCACCTTCCCCAGCCCCCTTGCACATGTTCATGCTGCTGTGATGGGCTTGAAGAGATGTACAGCAAAGCAGGCTTGGGCAGGTGGCTGGGGGTGTTTGGCCTTGTCCAGGGCAGGGCAAAGCTGCACACCGAGCAGCACTCAGCATCAGGAAGACTCAGGGAGTGTGAGAGAAACGATGCAGAAGTTCACTTCTGTGCTTGACATGTCTCCAAATGGAACCTGACTGGGAAGATTATGATGGGTTAGGGCTTTTTAATGTTACAAAGCACCACCATTAAAAAGCCACGAGGAAAATCCACTGAGGGAGGACGACACAGAGCTCCCTGCACCGCCCGTGCAGTAGGCAGCAAACTCATCACTGTATGAAGTCTCTTGGGATGAAGCTGGACAGCACATGAACAGGGAGCTGATAGATGTAATGCAGTAGATTACCAGCTGGGCAGCACACTGAGATGATACACACAATGCAGTATATTATCACTCTTGAAACACTCTCTGTAAACCAACGGAAACTGAACCACTCATTCAAAATCTGCCACACCAGGAGGCTCCCCCAGCCTTCTGTTGGGGCCTGATAATGGTGGGACTCAATGATCTTCAAGGCCTTCTCCAACTGAAATGATTCTAAGAGTCTTTCATTTCATGATTCCTCTGCCTGCTTTCATTTTATGGCATTAATAATGTGCTTGCTGCAAACAGCATTGCTTTGGGATCAACGGGCAGCTGAGATTAACAGTCCCAGAACCACAGAATGTTAGGGGTTGGAAAGGACCTCTAGAGATCATTAAGTCCAACCCCCCTGCCAAAGCAGGATCACCTTGGGCTGGTCACACAGGAACACATCCAGATGGGTTTTGCAAGTCTCCAGAGCAGGAGACTCCACAACCTCTCTGGGCAGCCTGCTCCAGGCTCCAGCACCCTCACTCTAAAGAAGTTTCTCCTCCCATTGAGGTGGAACCTGCTGGGTTCTAGCTTGTGCCTGCTGCTCCTTGACCTATCACTGTGTACCACCACAAAGAGCCTGGCACCTTCATCCTGACACCCACCTCCTGGATCCCCTCTGGGGCTGCTCTTCTCCAGGCTCTCAGCCTTTCTCCTCACAGGGATGCTCCAGGCCCCTCAGCAGCTTTGTAGCCTGTGCTGGGTGCTCTCTCTAGTAGTCAGCTGTCTCTCTTGAACTGGGGAGCCCAGAACTGGGCCCAGCACTAGTCAGTATTCAAGTAAATATCTGAATGTTGCCAATTTCTGCTCTGTATAGAGCTGTCTCTGCCAGCACCTGTGCCAGCTGGCTGCATGCAGTGTGCTGCATGGAGAAATCACCACGCACAAGGACAGATTTTCCATGACTTGTCTTTCTGCAACAGCCCTTCTAGACCCAGGAATGTTTCTGCTGGGAGCTCAGGTTGTGTAAGACTTGTTTGCTTTGATAGCAATCACTGTTTAAAGTGTTACTAAAATGACAACCATCACTAAAACACTCCATGTGTAAATAAAGTAAATAAATGGCTGAAATCCAGGGTTTGAGGTGAAGAAATCACTCTGACCCTGACTGCATGCTTAAATCTAAGGAGGAGAGAGGACTTACTCTCGTTCATAAGGCAATAAGCTAGATCTGAACAAATTCTATGAACATCTTCCCCTGGTTTCTGGATCAGAGCATGGGTGTGCAATACAACAGCCTGGAATTCCAGAAGGATGTTGCTCTGCATCCCCATTTTGTCAGGCCTGATGGTGCTGCATTGCTCAGAGAGAAGCCTCCATTCCAGTGCAGAAGCATTCACAGGCTCAGCACTTTGGTTTGACAGTTGCTCATCCTTAGGCTGATGCACCAGAGACTGTGCAGGCACTGCAGAGTCCCTTTCCACCCAGTTCAGCACAGGCCATGTGCCTTTGGTTTATAATGCAAAGAGTGGGGAGAACAAAGCAACCAACCCACATTTCCCAGCAATGACCACAGTGAATCACAGAATGCTTTGAGTTAGAAGGGACCTTAAAGATCGCCTAGTTTCATCCCCCTGCCATGGGCAGGGACACCTCCCACTAGAGCAGTTCACTCAAGGCCCCATCCAGCCTGCCTTGAAACACTTCCAGGCTTGGAGGCTCCACAACTTCTCTGGGCAGCCTGTTCCAGTGACTCAACACCCTCCTGAGGTAGAATTTGTTCCTGATGTCTAATCTCAATCCACCTTCTCACACTTTGAAGCCGTGACCCTCATCCTGTCACTCCATGCCTCTCCGGCTCTCCTGTAGCCCTCTTCAAACCCTGGCAGGGTGCTCTAAGGTCTCCCCAGAGCCTTCTCTTCTCCAGGCTGAACAGCCACAACTCTCCCAGCCTGGCCTCACAGCAGAGGGCTTTGAGCCTTCTGATCATCTTCATGACCTCCTCTGGTCCTGCTCCAACAGGTCCCTGTCTGTGCTGTGCTGAGCGCTCCAGAGCTGCCCCAGCACTTCAGGGGGGGGTCTCAGCAGAGCACAGCAGAGGGGCAGAATCCCCTCCCAGCCCCTGCTGCCCACACTGCTGGGGATCAGCCCAGGACTTGGCTGGGGTGGGCTGGCAGCACATGCTGCTGGCTCATGTTGAGCTTCTCAGCACAGCTCTCTGTCCATTCTCCACCCAGTCTGGATTTGTGCTTGGGATTGCCCCTATTTTCTGTCCCTTCTTCTGTCATGGTGACAGTATCACAGAAATGTTCTGCCTGGAATATTTTAAGTCCATCCATTTTCCAACTCTATGAAGTCTGGAGCTAAACCATGGCCCTCAGCACCACAGCTCTGCCTCTGAAACACCTGCAGGGATGGGGATTCAACCACCTCCCAGGGCAGCCTGTGCCAGGCTTTGAGAACCCTTTCAGGGAAGAATTTTCTTCTAATGTGTAACCTATATCTCCTCTGTGGCCTTTTCCTCTCATCCTGTCACTTGCTCCTTGGGAGAAGAGACCAGCCCCCACCTGGCTCCAAGCTCCTTTCAGGGAGCTGTACAGAACACCAACCCATGAATGGAAGCAGACCTTCCAATTACCTTCTTTGTAACAGTGACCTACACAGGCATGGCAAGGTAAAAAAGGACCAGGAAAAGCTCTCTTTGGAACTCTTCAGTGCAGGGCCCTAATTACCTTTGCTGCTATGTTCAGTGAAAGAAGAACTGTGTCCCCCCACTATCAGATCCACAGGGAGCACCCAGAAAGCAACCCCTGTGATACAGGTCTCTATGGGAAATCCTTCTATCAGGTTTGCCTTAAATGACTCCAAGACACCACTAGCAGAGTGCCAATAGAAGAAAGACTTGGCTGTGCCTGTGCCACAGTCCATGTTGGCTCACAGATGGACAGGACAGACTTTGGTTCCTTTTGGAAATACTGGAATGGCAGCATTCCCTTTGGATGGCAACTCCTTAACACAGAAGTGGTAATTTTTGCACCACTTCAGAATCCCAGCATGGTGGGGCTTGGAAGGGACCTCTGGTGATGATCTAGCCCAATCCCATCCTGCTAAAGCAGGGCTAACCACACCAGGCTGCCCAGGGGGGCTGTGGCTGTCCCCTCTCTGGTGGTGAATAGTGTGGCCAGCAGGAGCAGGGAAGTCATTGTGCCCTGTACTCTGCACTGGTTAGGCCACACCTGGAGTCCTGGGTCCAGTTCTGGGCTCCCCAGTTTAAGAAGGACATTGAGACACTTGAACGTGTCCAGAGAAGGGCAGCACAGCTGGGGAGGAGTCTGGAGCACAGCCCTGTGAGGAGAGGCTGAGGGAGCTGGGGTTGCTTAGCCTGGAGAAGAGGAGGCTCAGGGGAGACCTTCTTGCTCTCTCCCACTCCCTGAAGGGAGGTTGTAGCCAGGTGGGGGTTGGTCTCTTCTCCCAGGCAAGCAGCACCAGAACAAGAGGACACAGTCTCAAGCTGTGCCAGGGAAGGTTTAGGCTGGAGGTGAGGAGAAAGTTCTTCATAGAAAGAGAGATTGGCCCTTGGGATGTGCTGCCCAGGGAGGTGGTGGAGTCACCATCCCTGGAGGTGTTCAAGAGGGGATTGGAGGTGGCACTTGGTGCCATGGTCTAGTCATGAGGTCTGTGGTGCCAGGTTGGACTTGATGATCTTTGAGCTCTCTTCAACCTTGGTGATTCTGTGATTCTGTGTTCAAGGCCAGGCTGGATGAGGCCTTGAGAAACCTGGGCTGGTGTGAGGTGCCCATAGGCAGTGGGTTAGAACTGGATGATCTCTAAGGTCCCTTCCAACCCAAACCATGCTATGAATCTATGATGATCATGAGTAGCTAGATTTGGAATCTCTCCAGAGAAGGAGACTCTACCACATCTCTGCTCAGCCTGCTCCAGTGGTTCCAGCACTGGCAAGCAAAGTTTTTAGCTTTTAAATCACATTCTGCAGTGATTGTTTTGCATCTGGATTAAAAAAAAACCTACACAAGCAAGCAAACAACCCCCCCCCCAAAAAAACAAACCCTATGATGTGTCCTCCTGCTGACTTCATGTGAATTACACCACTGGTGCTAGGTTTAGGCTGGAATAATAGGCTGCTAACGCAGGGGGGTGGTGGGCTGAGTGCCCTGTCTGGCACACAGTGGTTTGTGCCTTTCACAGGAATCACATAATATAGAATTGTCAGGCTTGGAAGGGACCTCAAGGCTCAGCCAGTTCCAACCCCCCTGCCATGGGCAGGGACACCTCACACTACAGCAGGTTGCTCACAGCCACAGCCAGCCTGGCTGCAAAAACCTCCAGGCAGGAGGCTTCCACCACCTCCCTGGGCAACCTGTGCCAGTCTCTCACCACCCTCATGGGCAACAACTTCTTCTTCCCCAGTCTGAATCTCCCCATTTCTAGTTCTGCTCCATCCCCCCCAGTCCTATCACTCCCTGACACCCTCAAAAGTCCCTCCCCAGCTTTCCTGTAGCCCCCTTCAGATACTGGAAGGCCACAAGAAGGTCTCCTGGGAGCCTTCTCTTCCCAGACTGCACAACCCCAGCTCCCTCAGTCTGTCCTCACAGCAGAGCAGCTCCAGCTCTCTGCTCATCCTCGTGGCCCTTCTCTGGACACCTTCCAGCATAAAATCATAAAATCATTAAGGTTGGAAATTACCTCCAAGATTAAGTCCAACTGTTATCTCAATACTGCCAAGTCACCACTAAACCATGTCCCTCAGATCCACATCTACACCTTTTTTTGACACCTCCAGTGATGGTGACTCCACCACCCCCCTGGGCAGCACATCGCAATGGCCAATCTCTCTTTCTGAGAAGATCTTTCTTCCTCACCTCCAGCCTAAACCTCCCCTGGCACAGCTTGAGACTGTGTCCTCTTGTTCTGGTGCTGCTTGCCTGGGAGAAGAGACCAACCCCCACCTGGCTACAACCTCCCTGCAGGGAGTTGCAGAGAGCAAGAAGGTCTCCCCTGAGCCTCCTCTTCTCCAGGCTAAGCAACCCCAGCTCCCTCAGCCTCTCCTCACAGGGCTGTGCTCCAGACCCCTCCCCAGCTTTGCTGCCCTTCTCTGGACACCTTCCAGCATCTCAACATCTTTCCTAAACTGAGGGGCTCTGCAAGGTGAGGAATAAGGGACCTGTCCCATGACCCAAACCATATTTTAAACCTCCTGCCTTCCAAAGGCAAAAAGGGCAAAAGAAATCACATTGTAGTCACCTGTAACAAAAAGTTTGCTTTGCAATAAACTGCATTTAGGATAGGATAGGATAGGATAAGAATAAGAATAAGAATAAGAATAAGAATAAGAATAAGAATAAGAATAAGAATAAGAATAAGAATAAGAAAAGAATAGAATAGAATAGAATAGAATAGAATAAACCAGGTTGGAAAAGACCTTTGAGATCACCAAGTCCAACCTCTCACCCAACACCATCTGATCAACTAAACCATGGCACCAAGTGCCTCATCCAGGCTGCTCTTAAACACCTCCGGGGACGGTGACTCCACCACCTCCCTGGGCAATCCTTCGGGTGCCTTTTTGCCCTGTCACACAAAACACCTAACAAATGAAGCCTCATCCCAGAAAATGAAAAGCCATTATGCTAATTAATTAGCCACTAATAGCTAAGGGTTGGTACCCTTTTAAATGCAAGAACCACCCGGGGGTATCTGGGGCAAAGCTGCTAAGCTATCTGGAGATTAGAAACGGGAAGCCATTTGAAATGTAAATTCATTTTCTTTACCACCGTAAAAGGTCCTTCCCCCTCCCCCCGCTCAAATCTAGGTGCTCCTGCTACAAACTGCAGTCACTTGGCAAATAAGAGTAGCCTGAGGCAGTAAGAGAGAGGGAGAATGTGTTGTATATGGGTGATCTTCGGCACCCACCATGAGATTATTCAGTGAACCAGTTTCTATCAGTGTTACTTCATTAATAAGGGGGAAACACACTCCAGGCTCAGAGGGGCTCCGATTTCTACTCAAGGCCTGGCAATGTAATCAACTTGAATCCATTCATGTTAACTGACGAGAAAGATTTCCTCCTTCCCTGGGGTAGAACTCTTCTGGGTGTGCTCAGAGCCCTGTTTGCCCAGAATCCAGGAAGCTAAACCACAAGAGATGGTTTACGTTGTTGATGGGATCACAGAATCACAGAAACGTTGAGGCTGGAAAAGAGCCTCAGGATCACCAGGTCCAACCCAGAACCCTACTCTGCAAGGGTCACCCCTAAACCAGAGCCCCAAGCACCACATCCAAACCACCTTGAAACACAGCCAGGCTTGGGGACTCCACCACCTCCCTGGGCAGCACATTCCAATCCCTGACCACTCTTGCCATGAAAAAGGTTTCCTACTCTCCAGTCTCACCCTGCCCTGTTGCAGCTGGAGGCCATTCCCTCTTGTTCTGTCACTAATAACCTGTGAGAAGAGACCAGCAGCAGCCTCTCCACAGTCTCCTTTCAGGGAGCTGTAGACAGCCAGGAGGTCTCCCCTCAGCCTCCTCTGTTTCACACTAACCATCCCCAGCTCCTTCAGTTGTTCCTCACAAGATTTATTCTTCAAGCCCTTCCCAGCCTCCTTGCCCTCCTCTGCCCTGGCCCCAGCACCTCCACATCTCTCTTGGACTGAGGAGGCCAAAACTGGACACAGCACTCGAGGTGTGGCCTCCCCAGAGCTGAGTGCCAGGGGACAATCCCTGCCCTGCTCCTGCTGGACACAGGAATTCTATTCCCAGCCAGGATGCCTTTGGCTGGATTGCACATTGGCTACTGAAGGCAGAGCACAGCAGTGACATGCAGCTAGAATCAGCTCCAAGAGATGGAGCAAAGTGAGAGAAGATAGATGGACTTCCAGGTGGTGTTATTCTCTGGAAACCTCACCATGGCTTTCCCATCTCGTGAGCTTGGAATCATGGAATGCACTGGGTTGGAAGGGACCTTCAAAGGTCATCTAGTCCAACCCCCCTGCAGTGAGCAGGGACAACCACAAGTAGAGCAGGTTGCTCAAAGCCCCATCAAGCCTGACTCTGAATGTCTCTAGGGATGGGGCTTCTATCACCTCCTGGGCTTCCACCATCCAACCTTGAAAGCTCACCCAGTCCAGAATCCCTGCCAGAGCAGGATCACCTAGAGCAGATCACACAGAAACACACCCAGATAGATCTTGCATATCTCTGGAGAGGGAGACTCCACAACCCCTCTGGGCAGCCTGTTTGAGAACTTCCTTCAAGCATCCACTCCAAATCTTCTCTAGTTTTTTGTCCTAGTGCTACAAAGCCTTTGTAAACACTTCCTCCCCAGCTTTCTTGCAGATCATATTAGTAAGCAGAGAAAGCTGAAGACCTACTCTCCTATTTGTTTTCAGTCTAATTAGGTTAGAATGCCCTTTTCAGTTCTTGACAGGTACTGAAAGTACAGCTGAAGATGAAAGAGGCTAAGTCATGGACTGGGAGTCATCTAGAGTCCTCAGATGGTTTCTAGAATGAACAACTTTATGGACTGCAGATTTGAGCTCCTGAATCAAATTTAAAGCTAAGATGAAGGTGCAAACCCCACAAGGCAAATCCAAAGGAGACCACTGCACACTGGAGTACCAAAATGGGTGAAACCCAGGAGCTGGCACAGCCAAATAGAATAGAATAGAATTAAACAGGTTGGGAAAGACCTTCCACATCCAGTCCAACCTCTCACCCAACACCATCTAATCAACTGAACCATGGCACCAAGGGCCTCAGCCAGGCTCTTCCTAAACACCTCCAGGGATGACGACTCCACCGCCTCCCTGGGCAGCACATCCCAATGGCCAATCTCTCTTGATGGGAAGAACTTTCTCCTCCCCTCCACCCTAAACTTCCCCTGCTGCAGCTTGAGACTGTGTCCTCTTGTTCTGGTGCTGCTTGCCTGGGAGAAGAGACCAACCCCCTCCTGGCTACAACCTCCCTTCAGGGAGTTGTAGAGAGCAGTAAGGTCTCCCCTGAGCCTCCTCTTCTCCAGGCTAAGCAACCCCAGCTCCCTCAGCCTTTTTTGGCAAACTTATTTTCAGATATTCCATCTGAACATGAGGGAAAAGCTTCTCTGGTGTGAGGGTGCTGGAGCCCTGGAGCAGGCTGCCCAGAGAGGTTGTGGACTCTCCTTCTCTGCAGAGCTTCCAAACCCACCCTGGCCATTGTGCTCCTGGGCAAGCTGCTGTGGGTGCCCTGCTTTAGCAGGGAGATTGGACTGGATGATACTTAGAGGTCCCTTCCAACCCCCACCATGCTGGGATTCTGGGATATTACAGATGTTTTGTTCTTGAACAAACATGAGGATAAATTTGACTCTTGGTGGAAACCTGAGGCTGAGTGAAATGTGAGCCACTGTGGCCTATGTGCAAAATAGTACCTAACCCCTCCTACTGCTCCAGGAGAGCCCTGAGAACATCACCTAACAGGGGTGTCCAAGGACTAAGCCTCCAAAATCCATGCCTATCACCCCAAAGAGACATTTATATGTGAACTTTCAGAACACTCCAGGAGCAGACTGTTGAGACAGACCATGAGGGTGGTGAGAGACTGGCACAGGGTGCCCAGGGAGGTGGTGGAAGCCTCCTGCCTGGAGGTTTTTGCAGCCAGGCTGGATGTGGCTGTGAGCAACCTGCTGTAGTGTGAGGTGTCCCTGCCTGTGGCAGGGGGGTTGGAACTGGCTGATCCTTGAGGTCCCTTCCAACCCTAACAATTCTCTGATTATTGTTGTATTTAAGCTACAGGCTCAGGGATGTGTGGTTGGAAAGCTGTTACTTGGAGAGGGACCTGGGGGGTCCCTGATGTTCAGTCAGTCAGTTGCCTGAACAGGAGCCAGCAGTGCTCAAGTGGCCAAGAAAGCCAATGGCTTCCTGGCTTGGGTGAGAAGCAGGGTGGGCAGCAGGGACAGGAGGTGACCATCCCCCTGTGCTCAGCACTGGGGAGGCCACACCTCGAGTGCTGTGCTCAGCTCTGGGCCCTCCCTGCAGGAAGGACATTGAGGGGCTGGAGCCTGTCCAGAGCAGGGCAGCCAGGCTGGAGAAGGGCCTGGAGCCCCTGGGCTAGAGGAGGGCTGAGGGAACTGGGGGTGTTCAGGCTGGAGAAGAGGAGGCTGAGGGAAGACCTCCTTGCTCTGTACAGCTCCCTGAAGGGAGGTTGGAGTGAGGAGGGGACAGCCTCTGCTCCTTGGTGGCAAGGGACAGGAGCAGAGGCAATGGCTCCAAACTGCCCCAGAGGAGGTTCAAGCTGGATGCTAGGAAATATTTCTTCATTGAGAGGGTTCTCAAACACTGGAATGTTCTGCCTAGGGCAGTGCTGGGGTCGCCATCCCTTCCAACCCTGACAATTCTGTGATTCTTTGTGTAACACAGTGGTTACTCCCCTTTGCAAGCCTATTGCAAAGAAGGAAAAGAGTGTAGGACAAGCACATATATGTTTAGTTATCAACTAAAAACCTGGTATTGATAGGTCTAGGATGACCATTCTGACATCCTAGAGACAGAAGGAAAAAGCAGGTAAACGTAGCTGAAACAGAAGTGCTAAGAAGCTTCCACAGCTCCTTAACTGGAGCAGCAGCTTGGATATTATGCCCTCTTTTGTTTAAATGACGAACTGCAAAGGCATTGAAATGTGAAGGATTGCTCTATCAGTTCAGAGCTTCATCTCAGGAGATTCAACCATTTAAAGGAGAGTTATTTTTCTTAAAAAAACCACCCCAAACCAACAAAAAACAACCAACAAACAAACACCACCCCCAAAAAACCCACAAAAACAACCAACCAACCCCTCCAAAATATAACAACCCCCTAAAAACCCCCAACCACCACCAAACCAACCAGAAAACAAAGAAACCTCCAAAACAAAACCAAACCAAGATGGTTTTTTATGACACCAAGCTGGGGGCAGGAGTTGATCTGCTGGAGGCTAGGAGAGCTCTGCAGAGGGACCTGGACAGGCTGGACAGATGGGCAGAGTCCAAGGGCATGAGATTGAACACATCCAAGTGCCAGGTTCTGCACATTGGTCACAACAACCCCATGCAGTGCTACAGGCTGGGGTCAGAGTGGCTGGAGAGCAGCCAGGTGGAGGGGGGCCTGGGGGTGCTGGTTGATGGTAGGCTGAACAGGAGCCTGCAGTGCGCCCAGGCAGCCAAGAGGGCCAATGGCATCCCGGCCTGCATCAGGAACAGTGTGGCCAGCAGGAGCAGGGAGGTCATTCTGCCCCTGTACACTGCACTGGTTAGGCCACACCTCGAGTCCTGTGTCCAGTTCTGGGCCCCTCAGTTTAGGAAGGAGGTTGACTTGCTGGAAGATGTCCAGAGGAGGGCAACAAAGTTGGTGAGGGGTTTGGAACACAGCCCTGTGAGGAGAGGCTGAGGGAGCTGGGGTTGCTTAGCCTGGAGAAGAGGAGGCTCAGGGGTGACCTTATTGCTGTTGACAACTCCCTGAAGGGAGGTTGTAGCCAGGTGGGGGTTGGTCTCTTCTCCCAGGCAACCAGCACCAGAACAAGAGGACACAGTCTCAGGCTGTGCCAGGGGAGGTTTAGGCTGGAGGTTAGGAGGAAGTTTTACACAGAGAGAGTGATTGCCCATTGGAATGGGCTGCCTGAGGAGGTGGTGGGGTTGCTGTCACTGGGGGTGTTCAGGGTGAGGCTTGACAGGGTGCTTGGTGCCATGGTTTACTTGATTAGGTGGTGTTGGATGATAGGTTGGACTTGAGGATCTCAAAGGTCTCTTCCAACCTGGTTAATTCTATTCTATTCTATTCTATTCTATTCTAAAACCACCAACAAAAAACACCACAAAACCAACCAAAAAACCCTCATAACAGCAAACAAATCCAAAATCAAACAAAAAACCACTCAACCATTACCAAATCAAGTAAAAAAAACCCAAACCAAAACAAAAAACCTTCCAAAACAAACCAAAACCATCACCAAAAAACCACCACAAAACCAACCAACCAAAAACCAACCACAAAAACCCCCTCCAAAACCAAACCAAACAAACCCAACCACTACAAAACCAACCAAAACAGAATAAGCCTCCAAAACCAAACTAAACCACTGGCAAAAAAACCACCACAAACCCAACCAAAACACTACACAAGCCAGCAGTGTGCCCAGGTGGCCAAGAAGGCCAATGGCATCCTGGCCTGCATTAGGAATAGTGTGGCCAGCAGGAACAGGGAAGTCATTGTGCCCTGTGCTCAGCACTGGTTAGGCCACACCTTGAGTCCTGTGTCCAGTTCTGGGCCCCTCAGTTTAAGAAGGACATCGAGACACTTGAAGGTGTCCAGAGAAGGGCAACAAGGCTGGGGAGAGGCCTTGAGCACAGCCCTGTGAGGAGAGGCTGAGGGAGCTGGGGTTGCTTAGCCTGGAGAAGAGAAGGCTCAGGGGAGACCTCATTGCTCTTTCCAACTCCCTGAAGGGAGGTTGTAGCCAGGTGGGGGTTGGTCTCTTCTGCCAGGCACCCAGCACCAGAACAAGGGGAGACAGTCTCAAGCTGTGCCAGGGGAGGTTTAGGCTTGAGGTGAGGAGAAAGTTCTTCACAGAGAGAGTTGTTCGCCATTGGGATGTGCTGCCCAGGGAGGTGGTGGAGTCACCCTCCCTGGAGGTGTTCAAGAGGGGATTGTATGTGGCACTTGGTGCCATGGTCTAGTCATGAGGTCTGTGGTGACAGGTTGGACTTGGTGATCTTTGATGTGATACTGTGAAAACAAAACAAAGCCACCAACAAAAACCTACCACAAAACCAACCAAAAAACAACAAAGAACCTCCAAAGCAAACCCAAACCAAACCAACAAAAACCCACCACAAAATCAACCAAGAAAGAACAAAAAACCTCCAAAACAAACCCAAACCAACAAAAAACCACCACAAACCCAACCAACCAAACCCCCAACCCCTCCAAAACAAAACCAAACCAAAAACCCAATGACCACCAAACCAACCAAAAAAGACCAAAAAAAATCTCCAAAGCAAAACCATCACCAACATAAAACCACCACAAACCCAACCAACCAAAAAACACATCCCCCACCCCCCCAAAGCAAACAAAAACCCCCCAACAACAACCACCCAAACCCAATAAACCACCAAACGAACCTAATTAGATACCTTAAGAATTGGTCACCTTAGAATCATGGAATCAATATGGTTGGAAAAGATCTCAGAGGTCATCAAGTCCAACCTCTCACCCAACACCTCATGACAACTGAACCATGGCTCCAAGTGCCACATCCAATCCCCTCCTGAACACCTCCAGGGATGGTGACTCCACCACCTCCCTGGGCAGCACATCCCAATGGCCAATCTCTCTTGCTGGGAAGAACTTTCTCTTCACTTCCATCCTAAATCTCCCTTGGCACAGCTTGAGACTGTGTCCTCTTGTTCTGGTGCTAGATCTTTCACTTCAAGCTGGCAGCAGGGATGGATCTTTATTTACTTGGTTCTCCTTCTGCTGTTTGTAGATGAAAAAACTTTACCAGGTCTTTCATTTTGCTTTGGCTGGGCTTATAAAGCCAGCAGAGTCCATCCTGGTGTTCTTCAGCTGATGATGTTTCCTTGCATCACTCAGACTGCTTTGGGTAGGAAGGGACCTTTAAAGCTCATCCAGCCCAAATCCCTGCAGCCAGCAGGGACCTCTGCAACTAGAGCAGGTTGCTCAGAGCCCCAACCAACCTGACCTGCAATGGTTCCAGGGATGGGGCAGCTCCCACCTCTCTGGGCAGCCTGGGCCAGGGCCTCACCACCCTCAGCACAAACAATTTCTTCTTTATATTCAATCTAAACCTCTCTGGTTTATTTTAAAACCATTACCTGTCACCCCAGGCCATTGTAAAGAGTCCCTCTCCAGCTCTCCTGTAGCTCCCTTCAACCACTGGAGGGCTGCTCTAAGGTCTCCCTGGAGCCTTCTCCAGGCTAACAACCCCAAGCTCTCAGCCTGGCCTCACAGCAGAGGGGTTCCAGCCTCTTCCCATTATTGCTGTGGCCTCCTCCTTACAAATAGGCTGTAGCTATTAAGGATGAAGTTCTTTTCAGCATAGACAGCAGGAAGGTGTTGTGGTTTGGGTCTGTTATTGATTAAATGAGCTTTCACTGATGGTGAAAGACTGAAAGCATCCCTTTGTGTGCTGTCCGGAAACCTCTGCCACAGGCCAAAAGGAATGAACCAGTCAAATCATAGAATCAATAGGATTGGAAAAGACCTCAGAGATCATCAAGTCCAACCTATAATGATCCAAGCTGGAACCAGTTCTGATAGGTCCTTTCTGAAATTCATAGGAAACAAGCATGTGTGGAAGGGTGTGGGAAGATCACCCAAGGAGGACAATCTAAAGCTCTTATTTTTTCCCCAAGAACTGATTTTGGGGCAGTGCCCAATGGCACCTATCAAGCTTTTCCCAAGTCACAGTCATGTGAGGAGATGACAACTGGTCACAAACCCCTGGTCCCATGAAACCACAGACTCACTCCTCGATCATATCAACGTGAAGGGGGCCTACAAGGAAGCTGGGGAGGGACTTGGAGTGACAGTGTAAGAGGGAATGGATTGAAGCTGGGAGAGAGGAGATCAGGAAGAAATTCTTGCCAGTGAGGGTGGGGAGACACTGGCACAGGTTGCCCAGGGAGGCTGTGGATGCTCCCTCCCTGGAGGTGTTCAAAGCCAGGTTGGATGAGGCCTTGAGCTACCTGGGCTGGTGAGAGGTGTCCCTGCTCCTGGCAGTGTGGTTGGAACTAGATGGTCTTTAAGGACCCTTCCAACCCAAACTATCCTGTGGTTCTATGAAAACTGAGAAGAAACAAAGAGTTCTTAGGTGTCCATCCTTCACAGCTCCTGCCATTATCTTTTGGTGACAGAGAGCTGAGAGACTGCTTGGGTTTTTTTCTCCTGCTAATGTTGAAGCCTGAAGGAAACATTGAAATGGTGACCCAGGTTATGTGCTATGCTTTGTAGCTTTAGGATTCCTGAAAGGAAGCTGCAGCTTTGAATAGTTGAAAGGAAGAAGCTGTTGAGGAAAGGTGAAGCCTTCCACACTGCACCAACATATTTGATGCTACTGGGACCCTCCAGGCTGGCCTTCAATCAGCTACAACTTACCTAAAAGAGAAGAGCCCTGATAAAAATCTGCCCGTGTCACAGACTTAAACTTAGCCTCCCTGCAATGCAAACAAATCTGTGTGATGTAAAGCCCCCAGGTGTTTCAAACACAAAGTGCTGGATTCTAGGCTCACAAGCACTAGCTGCAACAGAATCCCATGCAGAACTGGAGCTGAGGACAATTGCTGCTTCTCTCTGGATGCTCAGAAATAAGATTCCTCTTTTAAATAGAATAGAATAGAATTAACCAGGTTGGAAAAGACCTTCTAGATCATCAAGTCCAACCTCTCACCCAACACCATCTGATCAACTAAACCATGGCACCAAGTGCCTCAATCAGGCTCTTCCTAAACACCTCCAGGGATGGTGACTCCACCACCTCCCTGGGCATCACATCCCAGCAGCCAATCTCTCTTTCTGTGAAGGACTTCTTCCTCACCTCCAGCCTAAACCTCCCCTGGCACAGCTTGAGACTGTGTCCCCTTGTTCATGATGCTCCAGCTTCCAGATCTGCTCACAGACACACCATAAAAGATACATGCTAAGAAGAAAAGCATCATTTTTGCTCCCAGTTTTTCAGATGCTGTTGTACTGTGTGGTGCTCCTCTCTCCTTTTTCCCCACCATCCAAAGACAAGAGGAACAGTCTGTCACAAACCACTATCTCCTTTTAAGCCAGACTGACACTCTTGAGCAGACATCTGGTGAACCTCCCTGCACATGCTGTGCATGGCTTTACATAATGCTGCAGTGAACCTGCAGGGAATTATGATGGCACAGACAAGAAAGACATTGAGGAGCTGAAGCAGGTCCAGAGAAGGGCAACTGAGCTGGTAAAGGGTCTGGAGAACAAGGCTGGTGAGGAGCAGCTGAGGGAACTGAGGTTGTTCAGAGGAGGCTCAGGGGAGACCTCATTGCTCTCTCCAACTCCCTGAAAGGAGGCTGCAGCCAGGTGGGGGTTGGGCTCTTCTCCCAAGGAACAAATGATATGACAAGAAGAAGTGACCCCAAGCTGCATCAGAAGAGGTTTAGATTGGACATTAGAAGAAACTTCTTCCCTAAAAGGGTTCTCAAAGGCTGGCACAGGCTGCCCAGGGAAGTGGTTGAATGCCCATCCTTGGAGGTGTTTTAGGGCAGAGCTGTGGTGCTGAGGGCCACGGTTTAGTGACAGCCTTGGTAGAGTCAGAGAACGGTTGGCCTGGATGAGCTTAAAGGGCTTTTCCAACCAAAATGATTCTGTGACACTATACATTCTTCAATGAATTCATTTCTAAACATGAAGGACTCAGTATGTTAAACCTGCTAATAAAGAACTCCTGACACAGCTGGAGAGCTCTCAAGTGAAAATAATTCCTAGTCTGTTATAGATTTTACATGCCCAGTAAATCACCACATAGAAAGCTCAGAGATTCATTCTTTACTCAGACTAATGCCAGCCACATGTCAGATTTTCTCTACCCTTCTCTCCTTTATCTTCCCTTGCAGCACTCAGCTCTGTATTTGGAGGGCTCTGTGTGTCCATGCCCTCAGCCACAGGAATTCTGCGTGAAGCATTACACAGGAGCACAGGATGCCAGGGGTTGGAAGGGACCCAAAGAGACCATCGAGTCCAAACCCCCTGCCAGAGCAGGACCATACAACCTAGCTCAGGTCACACAGGAACACAACCAGATGGGCCTTGAAAGTCTCCAGAGAAGGAGACTCCACAACCTCTCTGGGCAGCCTGCTCCAGGGCTCTGGGACCCTTACATTAAAGGAGTTCCCCCTTGGGGAGCTTCACCAACGAGTACGTGACACCGACAGAAGGAGGGAGGCAATAAGCTTGAAAAACAAACAAAGCCCACAAACAAACAAACAGTAAGCACTGGTCAGACAGCTTTGTGTCAGAGCATCTTTCTGCATTTATGCTTTCCAGAACATGCTGACTCACGTGTGTGGCCGTGGCTGACAGAAGAGCATCTCTCCTACAGCAGCAGCTCCCTCTGCGTTTGTGGTGGAAGCAGAGAAGATGTGCTGGGAGCAGAGGAGACCCTAACCTGACACGAAGGCAGAAGCTGCAGAATTCAGAGCTGAACTCCAGCTCACAAGGCTTGCTGGACAAGTCTGAGAGCCACAGTGCTTTGGAGAGAGCTCTGTGAGCAGAGGAGAGTTTGGCAAGGTCCCAGCTGGGGGGACAAAGGCCCGAAGCCAGCGAGCTGCTGCAGCAGGAAGGGCCGGAAGCAGAGGGAACGTTCAAAAGGCTGTATCATTCAAAACATAATTTAATCAATTTACCAAAGCCATTAGAACATTCCCCTCTGGGGGCAAAGGCAGAGACACACACCAGCATCTCAGCTTGGCTCCTTTCTCTACAGTGTGGGCAGACATATTCTCATCAAGAGCCCAGACACAAAATGAGCAGGATGCTGAAATCAACTTTCCCTGGCTGCATTAGGAGAAGAATTTAAGATGTGAGTTTGATTTGCTGTGTGCACTCCTAGCTGGTGCATGTACCCATGTTTTGAGTGCTTTCTCTGCGCTGTTCTCCCTTCTGGGACCTCAGTAGGCTTATTAGCACTAAGCCACCCAGACTGCCTCTGCTGTGATGTCAATAGAACAGTTACATAAAGCTGCTTTCACTTTATCTCACAGAATCCTAGACTTGTTTTGGTTGGAAAAGACTTTTAAGACCATCACCATCGAGTCCAACCATTCTCTAACTCCATTTGTTCTGTTCAGAACCCAGGAGGCTTTTGGCTGATCTTGCTACTGCAAACAGTTCTGAAATAACATTCATATTCCATGAGCTCACCCAGGAGGCACATCAGCACTGCCACTCATGACCCCCAAGCTGCTCAGCAGCAGCAAAAGTACCAGTTCCATCAGAGCTGGGCCGCCCAGCAATCCCAGCAGGGGCCCACAGCCTGGCCCAGGCTCTGCCACTGCTACCACAGCAGAAACACTGCCACCCAAGAGGCAAAGCCTGCACTGAGTCATTCACTGCATAGCTCCACAGCTGCTGATGAGTGAAAATGTTTATCATCATGTTCTCCCCCTCTATTCCACTCTGGTGAGAGCCCACCTGGAGCTCTGTGTCCAGTGCTGGAGCCTCTGTTCCAGGAATGATCTGGAGGTGCTGGAAGGTGTCCAGAGAAGGGCCACGAGGATGAGCAGAGGGCTGGAGCTGCTCTGCTGTGAGGACAGACTGAGGGAGTTGGGGCTGTTCAGTCTGGAGAGGAGAAGGCTCTGAGGAGACCTTCTTGTGGCCTTCCAGGATCTGCAGGGGGGTCCAGGAAAGCTGGGGAGGGACTTTTGAGGGTGTCAGGGAGTGATAGGACTTGGGGGGGGTGGAACAGAATTAGAAATGGGTAGATTGAGATTGGATGTTAGGAAGAAGTTGTTCCCCATGAGGGTGGTGAGAGACTGGCACAGGGTGCCCAGGGAGGTGGTGGAAGCCTCCTGCCTGGAGGTTTTTGCAGCCAGGCTGGATGTGGCTGTGAGCAACCTGCTGTAGTGTGAGGTGTCCCTGCCCGTGGCAGGGGGGTTGGAACTGGCTGATCCTTGAGGTCCCTTCCAACCCTAACAATTCTCTGATTATTGTTGTATTTAAGCTACAGGCTCAGGGATGTGTGGCTGGAAAGCTGTTACTTGGAGAGGGACCTGGGGGGTCCCTGATGTTCAGTCAGTCAGTTGCCTGAACAGGAGCCAGCAGTGCTCAAGTGGCCAAGAAAGCCAATGGCTTCCTGGCTTGGGTGAGAAGCAGGGTGGGCAGCAGGGACAGGAGGTGACCATCCCCCTGTGCTCAGCACTGGGGAGGCCACACCTCGAGTGCTGTGCTCAGCTCTGGGCCCTCCCTGCAGGAAGGACATTGAGGGGCTGGAGCCTGTCCAGAGCAGGGCAGCCAGGCTGGAGAAGGGCCTGGAGCCCCTGGGCTAGAGGAGGGCTGAGGGAACTGGGGGTGTTCAGGCTGGAGAAGAGGAGGCTGAGGGAAGACCTCCTTGCTCTGTACAGCTCCCTGAAGGGAGGTTGGAGTGAGGAGGGGACAGCCTCTGCTCCTTGGTGGCAAGGGACAGGAGCAGAGGCAATGGCACCAAGCTGCCCCAGAGGAGGTTCAGGCTGGATGCTAGGAAATATTTTTTCATTGAGAGGGTTCTCAAACATTGGAATGTTCTGCCCAGGGCAGTGCTGGAGTCACCATCCCTGGAGGTGTTTAATCAGCCTGTGGAGCTGGTGCTTAGGGACATGGTTTAGTGCTGACCCTTGAGTGCTGGGTCAACTGGACTGGATGAGCTTGGAGGTCTCTTCCAACTGGATGGTTTCTGTGATTTACAGCCAGTGTGTCACACCCCTCAGGTGCAAACCCTGAGAGCAATACCCAGCCCCTGGTGTCTGTCCTAACAAGATGTAAATGTAAAGCTCTGCAAATAGCCAGAAAACTCAGAAATAAAAAGGAGCTTTTTCTTGGGGAAAACAAGCTCTTCACTTCTCCTTCTGATTCCACTTAAATGGTACAAAGAAACGAGGCTGAAATTGATAAAGCTTCTGATTTCTGGTAAGAGGCTCAGCCTGGGTGTACACTTTTGTTCTGAAGCTTGGAGAGGCTGATGTATCAATAATCCCAGCAGCCTTTCAGGCTGAACCAAGCAACACAATGTCATTAATTCCTCAAGCAGGAGAATAGTACCACGCAGCTGACAGGAAGCTGAACAACCTTCGAGGCTTGAGACAGGCGCTGAAAGAAGCTGGAACAAAGCCTCTGCTGAAAAATGCTCAATATTTATACCCAGCTCCTGCAAGAATACACCAAGAGATTAAACTTCACTACCTTTGCTTGATGAAAGCAGCAGCAAACTTAGCTTGGATGAGACACATCTCATCTCATTCTGCTGCTTTCTCTTCGGGTTAAGTCTGGTGTTATAGATGAAGATCCTGCAGCCCAGCAGCCCAGGTGTGATTGGATGTGACACTGCTAAAGAGCATTTAGGTCAGACTGCAGAAAGAGCTTTCCTGGCACCAGCTCTCTGGCTCTCTGCTGCTCTCTGCTTGTGTTGTCATTCTCCCACATGAGAGAATTCCAGAGCTGGTGACATGCTTGGCAGTTTGCTTAAGCTGGATTGGAGAAAAGCAAAAGTCTTTCCTCAAACCTATCAGCTACATCTTGCTAGACCTTATTCCTGGCTGGCAGGAGAGCACTGCATAGTCACTGTCAGGATGATGACATAAGGAACCTTCTCCTTCACAGGCAAACTGGCACTGAAATCATCCTGCTGCAGGGTGGGGAAGCTGCACAGCAGCTGTGCAGAAGGCCTGCCCTGAAGACAAGGTTTAAGCATAGAATCATTAAAGGTTGAAAAATACAACTAAGCTCATCCAGTCCAACCTTCTAGCCAGCACCTCCATGACCATTAGACCATGTGCCCACCTGCCACATCTACATTGTTTCTTGAACACCTCCAGGAGTGGTGACTCCACCACCTCCCTGGGCAGCCTGCTCCAATGCCTGACCTCTCTTGCAGCAAAGAAATTTTTCCTGATATCCAGCCTAAACCTCCCCTGGCACAATTTCAGGACATTTCCCCTTGTTCTGTTGTTAGTTACCTGGGAGAAGAGACCAACACCAGCCTCACTCCAGCCTCCTTTCAGGAAGCTGTAGAGAGCAATGAGGTCTCCCCTCAGCCTCCTCTTCTTCAGGCTAAAGAACCCCAGTTCCCTCAGCTGCTCCTCACCAGCCCCATTCTCCAAACCCCTCACCAGCTTTGTTGCCCTTCTCCATACCCACTCCAGTACCCCAACTCCAGCACCCCAACATCCTTCCTGTACTGGGGTGCCCAAAACTAGACACAGTACTCAAGGGGTGGTCCACCAATGCCAAGTGCAGGCACCAGTGCCAAGAACAGTCACTGTCAGGATGATGCCATAAGGAACCTTCTCATTCGCAGAGAGAGCGGCACTGAAATCATCCTGCTGCAGGGTGGGGAAATGGCACAGCAGGCATGCAGAAAGCCTGCCCTGAACAGAAGGTTTAAGCATCTTCAGGTACTTTGCCTTATTCTAAGAAGCAGAGGGTGTTGTGGTTGTACAAATATAGACAGGGATAAACAAAACAAGGATAGGATAGAATAGAACAGGATAGAATAGAAGAGAATAGAATTAACCAGGTTGCAAAAGACCTTCCAGATCATCAAGTCCAACCTCTCACCCAACACCATCTAATCAACTAAACCATGGCACCAAGTGCCTCAGCCAGGCTCTTCCTAAACACCTCCAGGGATGGTGACTCCACCACCTCCCTGGGCAGCACATCCCAATGGCCAGTCTCTCTTTCTGTGAAGAACTTCTTCCTTACATCCAGCCTGAACCTCCCCTGGCGCAGCTTGAGACTGTGTCCTCTTGTTCATGATGCTCCAGCTTCCAGCTCTGCTCACAGACACACCATAAAAGATACATGCTAACAAGAAAAGCATCATCAACAGCTTGAGACTCTGTCCTCTTGTTCTGGTGCTGCATGCCTGGGAGAAGAGACCAACCCCCACCTGGCTACAACCTCCCTTCAGGGAGTTGAAATCCTAGAGCCACAGAATGGTTTGGGAAGGCACCTTCGAGATCCCCTTGTTACAACCCTCTGCCATGGGCATGGACACCTCCTGCTAGAGTAGGTTGCTCCAAAATGCCAAGAAGATTATTCTTAGCATCAGGGGAACCCTCTGCAGTGGAACAGCAGCCTGGCTCCTTGACATCAGGGGCAAACTTGCCCTCTTTCAGGCCAGAACACAAAACCACAGGAGCAGGGAATAACTTTTGGCAAGACACTTGCCTAGCAGCTATGGTGTGGCTATTTCAATTTCAATCCTAAGTGATGAGAAGAGTGAGTTTTAAAGCTGTGAAAGCAAGCAGAAGAGAAGAATGACACAATGGTTGGTTAGTGCCCACTACAAGCAGCGGCAGGTGGAGATACTTACAAGGAAGAGCTGAAACCAGTGGCAGAAAAAAAGACCACTGGTAATGACTGGTGATCATAGAATCATTCAGGTTGGAAAAGACCCCTGGGATCATCAAGTCCAACCACTGACCCTGCCCTACAAAGTTCACCCCTAAACCATATCCCCAAGCATCACATCTAAGTGACCTTTAAACACCTCCAGGGATGCTGACTCCACCAGCTCCCTGGGCAGCCTGTTGCAATGCCTGATGATAGCTCACCAGTTGATAGGACAAGAGGAAATGGCCTCAAGAGGCTCCAGGGGAGGTTTAGGTTGGACATTAGGAAAAATTTCATCACTGCAAAGCTTGTCAAGCCCTGGACAAGGCTGCCCAGGAAGGCAGTTGTGTCATCTTCCCTGGAGGGATGTAAAGGATGTGCAGATGTGGTGCTAACAGACATGGTTTAGTCTGGCCTTGGCAGTGCTGAGCTGAAGGCTGAGAGACCTGGGGCTGTTTAGTCTCGAGAAGAGAAGGCTGAGAGGAGACCTTATTAATGTCTGTAAATATCTGAGGAGTGGGTCTCAAGATGAAGGGGCCAGGCACAGTGCTAGGACAAGGAACAATGGGTACAAGCTAGAACCCAGGAGCTTCCACCTCAGCATGAGGAGAAACTTGTTTGGTGTGAGGGTGCTGGAGCCCTGGAGTAGGCTTCCCAGAGAGGTTGTGGAGTCTCCTGCTCTGGAAGCTGCCAAACCCCACGAGGATGCACCCCTGTGCAGCCTGCCCTAGGTGATCCTGATTTGGCAGGGAGTTGGACTTGATGATCTCTGGAGGTCCCTTTCAACCCCTAACACTCTGGGATCCTGAGATCTTAAAGATCTTTTCCAACCTAAATCTATGATTTATCTGTATTTTTCCACCATGAATTGTTTCAGGGTTGCCTTTGTTTTACAGATGAATATTGGAGCAGGTCTGCATCTTCCTGAAGCAAAAGAATCACAGGAACATTCCAGTTGGAAAAAACTCTCAGGATCACCAAGTCCAACTGAGAACTCTACTCTACAAGGTTCACCCCTTAAAGCCTACAAAACACAGGGAAACCAATGGAGAAAGAGACCAAACCCCAGCAAATGCAGCCAGCCATGTCCAGCACTCACAAAACATCATAGAATTGTTAGGGTTGGAAGGGAGATCAAGGCTCAGCCAGTTCCAACCCCCCTGCCATGGGCAGGGACACCTCACACTACAGCAGGTTGCTCACAGCCACATCCAGCCTGGCTGCAAAAACCTCCAGGCAGGAGGCTTCTACCACCTCCCTGGGCAGCCTGTGCCAGTCTCTCACCACCCTCATAGGCAACAACTTGTTCCTCACATCCAATCTCAATCTACCCATTTCTAGTTCTGTTCCATTGCCCCCGGTCCTATCACTCCCTGACACCCTCAAAGTCCCTCCCCAGCTTTTCTGTAGCCCCCTTCAGATACTGCAAGGCCACAATTAGGTCTCCTCAGAGCCTTCTCCCCTCCAGACTGCACAACCCCAACTCCCTCAGTCTGTCCTCACAGCAGAGCAGCTCCAGCCCTCTGCTCCTCCTCATGGCCCTTCTCTGGACACCTTCCAGCACCTCCAGATCCTTCCTGGCACAGAGGCTCCAGAAGTGGACAGAGAGCTCCAGCTGTGGTCTCAGCAGAGTGGAGCAGAGGGGCAGAATCCCCTCCCTGGCCCTGCTGGCCACACTTCTCTTGCTGCAGCCCAGGATGTGATTTGCTTTTTGGGCTGCAAGTGCACACTGGGGGCTCCTGTTGAGCTTGTCATCCACCAGCACCAACATCACAGCTGCACTGAAACTCTCTCAACCACCAGCTGAGCCACCCAGCTGATGAGGGAGAGAACCACCCTGTTATTGTGTTCATGTTTTCCAAACCACAGAAAGAAAAGAGTGGGTTTGAGATGGCTGCTACCTACATTACATTTTGATTACTTCATGTCTTCTACTTGTAGTAAAGGCTGTACTGCAGGTTCTAACTCATTATATTCATTCATTATAAGGAAGGTACCCTGTAAGAAGATATAAAAATCTACATTAATGCCTTAAATGCAAGGGCAGCTTGTGGATGAATCTATAAATATTAACTAGATCAAATTTACAGATGCAAAAGGCACCATTTTCAGCCATAAATGTTTAATTCTGAGGGAATGGGAATAATGATTTCATATTCATGGAAGTCTTCAGCTGTGTTAAGAGATTACTGATGTACAAAGTGTGGGGGGTAGAATACAGAATTAACCAGGTTGGAAAAAAACTTTGAGATAATGGAGTCCAACTTATCACCCAGCACCATCTGATCAACTGAACCATGGCACCAAGTGCCTCAGCCAGGCTCTTCCTAAACACCTCCAGGGATGGTGACTCCACCACCTCCCTGGGCAGCACATCCCAAGGGCCAATCTCTCTTTCTATGAAGAATTTCTTCCCAACATCCAGACTAAATCTCCCCTGGCACAGCTTGAGACTGTGTCCTCTTGTTCTGGTGCTGCTTGCCTGGGAGAAGAGACCAACCCCCACGTGGCTATAACCTCCCTTCAGGGAGTTGGAGAGAGCAAGAAGGTCTCCCCTGATCCTCCTCTTCTCCAGGCTAAGCAACCCCAGCTCCCTCAGCCTCTCCTCACAGGGCTGTGCTCCAGACCCCTCCTCAGCTTTGTTGCCCTTCTCTGGACACCTTCCAGCATCTCAAAATCTTTCCTAAGCTGAGGAGCCCAGAACTGGACACAGGACTCAAGATGTGGCCTAACCAGTGCTGAGCACAGGGGCAGAATGACCTCCCTGCTCCTGCTGGCCACACCGTTCCTGATACAAGCCAGGATGCCCTTGGCCTTCTTGGCCCCCTGGGCACACTGCTGGCTCATGTTCAGCTTACCATCAACCAGCTCCCCCAGGTCCCCCTCCACCTGGCTGCTCTCAGCCACTCTGACCCCAGCCTGTAGCACTGTTCCAGTTCCAACCCCCCTGCCATGGCCAGGGACACCTCACACTACAGCAGGTTGCTCACAGCCACAGCCAGCCTGGCTGCAAAAACCTCCAGGCAGGAGGCTTCCACCACCTCCCTGGGCAACCTGTGCCAGTCTCTCACCACCCTCTTGGGGAAGAACTTCTTCCTAACATCCAATCTGAATCTACCCATTTCTAGTTTTGCTCCATCCCCCCCAGTCCTATCACTCCCTCACACCCTCAAAAATCCCTCCCCAGCTTTCCTGTAGATACTGGAAGGCTACAGAAAGGTCTCCTGGGAGACTTCTCCTCTCCAGACTGATCAGCCCCAACTCCCTCAGTCTGTCTTCATAGCAGAGCAGCTCCAGCCCTCTGCTCATCCTCATGGCCCTGTGGTGATGAACAGATTGAGGTGAGGCAGGCTGGCAGGTCAGTTTTCACTCAAAGTCAATATTTGAAGTGGCTAAATGGAAAGGTAGGATCAGGGGATATTAGGGGCTGCAAGGGACCTCCAAAGTTCTAGTCCAACCTCCCTGCCAGAACAGGGCCACAGTATGCAGCACGGGTGACACAGGAGTGCATCCAGATGGGTCTTGAAAAGGCTCCAGAGAAGGAGACTCCACAACCTCTCTGGGCAGCCTGCTCCAGTGCTCTGGGACCCTCACAGTGAAGAAGCTCCTCCTCATGTTGAGGTGGAACCTTCTGTAGGTAGGCCATAAGGTACTAAAAATGCAAGTCCTTAAGAAGAACCCTTGCAGGGATAACTGAAGCAATTCATTACCACCTTATGAGGACTGTTGGTTTCTCACTCTTAGGTGAGGCCTGGGGAGGTTTTTGTCCATTGCATCTGTCACTTAGCATACAAGTTAAGAAATAACCCCCTGGAAAGAAGAACAATGCCTAAAAGAAAGAGGCTGTGGCAGCAAGGGAGCCTCAGAAGAAAATCAAAGCTTTGCAGATTAAACAAGGACCAAAGAGAGTCGTGACACCTAATCAAAGTGCCATCCCCTGCCTAGGCCAACTCCTGCCTCATCAGCAGTAAATACCTGCTGATGCCACAGCTCATCAGGCTGTCACAACACCTTCTCAACAAATTCTCCCCAGGTTTTTTCTCAACCAGTAAACAAACAACAACATCACGACCTCATCCTCAGGTACCCGCAGGCAGGCAGGCAGGCAGGCGAGGGGAGGGTGAGCTGCACCTTCTGCAGCTAAACTCCTTAAGTACAATTTGCACTCCATTGCCCTTCACAGTGGGAAAATAAACACTGCACACACCCCTGTGGTAGCTTCCCCAGGCTTTAATCCCAGAGTGGTTTGAGTTGGAAAGGACAGACACCTAAGGTAGGCTCCCAGACACCCAAGCTTCAGGCAGGAGATGCACAGATTAGAAATGCAGCAGAGACAGCACAGCTCTCACAGCAAACCATCCCATCCTGGCCTGAAACATGGCTCAAAGGCTCTGCCTTTCACAGAATCGTTGGGGTTGAAAAGGACCTTAAAGACCATCTGGTTCCAACTCCCCTGCCATAGGCAGGGACACCTCCCTCCAGCCCAGCTTGCTCAGAGCCCATCCAGCCTGGCCTTGAAGGAGCATGCACAGCCTCCCTGGGCAACCTGTTCCAGTGTCTCCCCACCCTCACTGTCAACAATTTCCTCCTAATCCCCAGTCTCAATGTCTCCTCTTCCAGATCAAAGCCATTGCCACTCATCCTCTCACTCCCAGCCCTTGTCAAAAGTCCCTCCCCAGCTCTCCTGGAACTCCTTCAGGTACTGGAAGGCTGCTCCAAGGTCTCCCTGGAGCCTTCTCTGCTCCAGGCTGAGCAGCCCCAAATCTGCTAGCCAACTCTGAGAGATGCTCATCTTTGTGGGCCTCCTTTACTGCATGCTCAAACTGGGATCAGAGGCTAGTGAGAACCTGAAGCTATCCATGCAACAGCGGCTCAGCAGAAGTGTTCAGTTTGAGTGTTTTCCTTTGCTGCAGGCCAAGAGTTCCAGGGGGGGGAAGCCTTCTGTCTTCTGCTTCTCATTAAGCCAGAAATTGGTGTGCCATCATCATTACTAAACAACATCAGAGAGGCCTGGTAGGCTCTTTCCAGCTCCAAGGGCAGCTCTGACCTCTTATTCTTTCTTATAGTATCATACAATGGTGGAGGTTGGAAGGGACCTCTGGAGATCATCCAGTCCAAGCAGCTGATCAGCCACCTGTGCTCAGGGCTTTAGCAAGGTGCTTGGCTGGGGCCCTGGTTCCATTAGAACAGATCCCAGGGACAAACAACAGCCACAGGGAGCTGGTGGCTGCAGAGGACACCACCCAGCAGCATTTGGGAATGCAGAGCTGAACCCACAGAGCACACTGCCCCTGGGGGCATTGTGTGCACAGGGTCAGGGGCAAGGGAGCAGCACAGTGCTCATCCCCATGGCATGGCCAGCTCAGGGGTAATGCTGAACGGAGAGAAAGAACTCCTGCAAGGTACAACAAAACCCCTGTTCTGCTGGCCTGCCTTCTACAGTCATTTTTCACCCCAGTATTGGATTTATTACCCTGGCATTGCGGGGTTGGAAGGGAACTCTGGAGCTCATCCAGTCCAAGCCCCCTGCTAAAGCAGGGCACCCACAGCAGCTTGCCCAGGAGCACAATGGCCAGGGGGAGCTTGGAAGCTCTGAGAGCAGGAGACCCCACAGCCTCTCTGGGCAGCCTGCTCCAGGGCTCCAGCACCCTCACACCAAAGAATTTTCTCCTCCTGTTCAGATGGAACCTCCTGGCTTCCAGTTTGTGCTTGTTGCCCTTTGTCCTGTCTCTGGGCACTGCTGAGGAGAGCCCAGCACCATCCTTTTGCCCCCTACCCTTTAGCTCTTGCTGAGCACTGATCAAATCCCCTCTGGGGCTGCCCTGTAGTCTACCTGGACTTCAGCAAGGCCTTTGACACCCTCCCACACAGCTGTCAGCCCCTGGCTTGGACAGCAGCACTCTGAGCTGGGTTAGGAACTGGCTGGAGGCTGAGCCCAGAGAGTGGTGGGGAATGGTGCCACAGCCAGCTGGCAGCCAGGCACCAGTGGTGTCCCCCAGGGATCAGTGCTGGGCCCCAGCCTGTTCAATATCTTCATTGATGATCTGGATGAGGGCATTGAGTCCATCATCAGTAAATGTGCAGATGACACCAAGCTGGGGGCAGGAGTTGATGTGTTAGAGGCTAGGAGAGCTCTGCAGAGGGACCTGGACAGGTTGGACAGATGGGCAGAGTCCAAGGGCAGGAGATTGAACACATCCAAGTGCCAGGTTCTGCACATTGGCCACAGCAACCCCAGGCAGAGCTACAGGCTGGGGTCAGAGTGGCTGGAGAACAGCCAGGCAGAAAGGGACTTGGGGGTGTTGGTTGACAGAGGCTGAACATGAGCCTGCAGTGTGCCCAGGGGGCCAAGAAGGGCAAGCGCATCCTGACCTACATCAGGAAGAGTGTGGCCAGCAGGAGCAGGGAAGTCATTGTGCCCTGTGCTCAGCACTGCTTAGGCCACACCTGGAGTCCTGTGTCCAGTTCTGGGCTCCTCAGGTTAGGCAAGATGTTGAGATGCTGGAAGCTGTCCAGAGAAGGGCAACAAAGCTGGGGAGGGGTCTGGAGCACAGCCCTGTGAGGAGAGGCTGAGGGAGCTGGGGTTGCTTAGCCTGGAGAAGAGGAGGCTCAGGGGAGACCTTCTTGCTCTCTGCAACTCCCCGAAGGGAGGTTGTAGCCAGGTGGGAGTTGGTCTCTTCTCCCAGGCACCCAGCACCAGAACAAGAAGACACAGTCTCAAGCTGTGCCAGGGGAGGTTTGGGCAGGATGTTAGGAAGAAATTCTTCCCAGTAAGAGAGATTGGCCCTTGGGATGTGCTGCCCAGGGAGGTGGTGGAGTCACCATCCCTGGAGGTGTTTGGGAAGAGTCAGGGTGGGGTGCTTGGTGCCATGGTTTAGTTGATCAGATGGTGTTGGGTGAGAGGTTGGACTTGAGGATCTCAAAGGTCTCTTCCAACCTGGTTAATTCTATTCTATTCCATTCCATTCCATTCATTTTCTGTTTCTATTGTTCACCTAGGTGACCCTGATTTCACTGGGGGCTTGGGGGGTGGGGGTGTGTGACTAGATGCTCTCTGGAGGTCCCTTCTGACCCCCCACCCAGGGTTTCAGAAGCAGAAGAACGAAGACAGCAGGGAATGGTGCTTTAACAACAAATTCACTGCAGAAGATCAAGGCTGCATTTCTGGGGTGCTCCATGCCCCAGATTCCAGCTGGCTATTGTGCTTAATGGATTCCACCACAACACTTTAATGCTGGAGCATTTGCGTTGGGGTCTAGAAACTGCTGGAGCTCCACAGAGTCTTCCTAGCCTGGCACTGCTCATGGCATTATGCTTAAATCTTTAAAGAGTAAATAAGCCTTTACTGATTAAATCCCTTCTGAAGCCAGCATTTCAATCCCTTGATTCTATGTGTGTACATACTATTTTGCAGACATCTATAGTATGCTGCCTTTCCCCCCACCCCCTTCTCCTTCCCTCTTTTTAAAGCTCTCCAGAATGTACTTGGCTCTCAAAGCCCAAGGGTGAAGCAAATGAGACAGCAGCACAGGGCAGGATGCTACAGCAGCTTTAAATTGTGCTACAACTGACTGGAGAGCAGCATGTGAGACAGTGCCCTTCCAGCAGCTGCAAGGGCTGCTGCAATGAATTCCCAAGGAAGGAAAACCCACAGCCCTCTGAATTTTCACTGCAGCAAGGTGCCCAAAGTGCTGCTGCACATCACAGGAGGTTAGGGGTTGGAAAGGACCTGTGGAGATCTTCCAGTCCAACCCCCTGCCAGAGCAGGACCACAGAATCCAGCACAGGTCACACAGGAACACATCCAGACAGGGCTGCAAAGGCTCCACAGAAGGAGACTCCACAACCTCTCTGGGCAGCCTGCTCCAGGGCTCTGGGACCCTCACAGTCAAGAAGTTTTTCCTCATGTTGAGGTGGAACCTCCTGTGCTGGAGTTTCCATCCACTGCCCCTTGTCCTATCCCAGGGCACAAGTGAGCAGAGGCTGTCCCTGTCCCTTCCTTCCTGACCCCCAGCCCTCAGCTACTGATAGACATTGATCAGATCCCTCTCAGCCTTCTCCTTTCTACACTAAACAGCCACAGGGCTCTCAGCCTCTCCTCCCCAGGCAGTGCTCCAGGCCCCTAATCATCCTGGTAGCCCTCTGCTGGACCCTCTCCAGCAGATCCCTGTTCCTCTTGAACTGGAGAGCCCAGAGCTGGATGCAATATTCCAGGTGGGGCCTCAGCAGGGCAGAGTAGAGGGGGAGAAGAACCTCCCTGGCTCTGCTGCACACACTCCTCAATGCACCCCAGGACCCCATTGGCCTTCTTGGCCCCCAGGGCACATTGCTGTCCCATGCAGAACTTGCTGCCCACCAGCACTCCCAGGTCCTTCTCCACAGGGCTGCTCTCCAGCAGATCCCCTCCCAGCCTGTGCTGCTGCAGTTTATTCTTCCTGCCCAAGTGCAGGACTCTGCACTTCTCCTTCTTGAACCTCCTTGGGTTCCTCTCTGCCCAGCTCTCAGTCTGTCCAAGCCTTGCTGCTGTAAATGTCCTACAGATGATCACAGAGAGAAGTACTTGAGAGGACAACCAAGCTCCACAATCTGAGCTCTGGCTCTTCCTGTTGGAGGCCACACACCACAGGAGACTGTTTGGCTATTTTAGAGCTCCACTCATGCTGACACATTCTGGTTTACCCCTTGTGTATGTTACTGAATGCTGGAATCATTACAGTTGGGAAGGATCTCCAAGAACAAGTCCAACCACCAACCCAGTACTGCCATGACCAGTAAAACCATGCCCCAGGGACACAGCTACACATTTTGTGAACATCTCCAGAGGTGGTGACACCTAACTTGAGGAAAATACATGAATGCCATCTGGCCCATTACAGCCCAGCCCACTGATGGCATGGCTTTGCAACTGGCACAAGCTTCCATGAACTCCTTGCTCAGGAGCAGAGGATGCTGCAGACATTGAAGAGGAATCATGGCTGTAATGACTTCAAAGCCACCACATTACAGAATGGAAAGTCCCTTCCCAACTGGCAGTACAATTCCAGTTGGCCATTACATTGCATCTACACACACATCTCTTCCTGCTCTCAACAGCTCAATTGCACCAATTGTTCCTCCTCCAAAGGGTGAGAAGCTCAGCATGAGCCCCCAGTGTGCACTGGCAGTCCAGAGAAACAACCAGAGCCTGGGCTGCAGGGCCAGGGAGGGGATTCTGCCCCTCTGCTCCACTCTGCTGAGACCACAGCTGGAGCTCTGGGTCCAGTGCTGGAGCCTCTGTGCCAGGAAGGATCTGGAGGTGCTGGAAGGTGTCCAGAGAAGGGCCACGAGGATGAGCAGAGGGCTGGAGCTGCTCTGCTGTGAGGACAGACTGAGAGAGTTGGGGTTGTGCAGTCTGGAGAAGAGAAGGCTCTGAGGAGACCTAATTGTGGCCTTGCAGTATGTGAAGGGAGCTCCAAGAAAGCTGGGGAGGGACTTTTGAGGGTGTCAGGGAGGGATAGGACTGGGGGGAATGGAGCAAAACTAGAAGTGGGGAGATTGAGATTGGATGTTAGGAAGAAGTTGTTGCCCATGAGGGTGGTGAGAGACTGGCACAGGTTGCCCAGGGAGGTGGTGGAAGCCTCATGCCTGGAGGTTTTTGCAGCCAGGCTGGATGTGGCTGTGAGCAACCTGCTGTAGTGTGAGGTGTCCCTGCCCATGGCAGGGGGGTTGGAACTGGCTGATCCTTGAGGTCCCTTCCAACCCTGACAATTCGGTGACTCAAAGGCTGCAGGGCTGCCCTTACTCTGGGCCCTGTTTATCTCCAGGCTAAGTTTCAAGGGGTAACAAGTACATCTCACTTTAGTGCATCACAAGGGGTTATAAGTACATCTCACTGCCTGTAGCATTTTTATATTGGTAATCTTCTTCCACTACCTCCAAAACAAGCTGTAAAAGTGCATTTAAAAGTTCTCACCTCACATTTATTTGCACACTGTGGGTATATAGGCTGGAATAAAGGAGAATAAAAAGGCAAGCTCTTGCCTCACTTGCTTTCTAAAAGGACCAATAAACCTGCCCAGTCCCCATTGTGACAGGAAACTACTTAATTTTCTTTGTGATGCTCTGCTTGGGATGTAGTCCTGTAGTACTGTCCAGCATAGTCTGGACCAGGTGGTGTTGGAGATGAGCATTGCCACATGTCCACCCCTTCAGAGAAGAGCCTGTTCAAGTAAGCTAAAATCTCTCCTGTTCTCTTCCCTGAGCCTCCATCCTTCCTCCACAAAATAAATGCTGTGGAGTCAGTTCCCAATGTGAAGGAAGAAAGGTCAAATCTCTGCTTCAAAAGCCTTTCTTGTGCCTCCTCTCTTCCTGTACCTGCTCTCTATTTTGATATGGCAAGGAGGGGGGAAGGGGTGAATTCAGGCACAGTAGCCTGGGAAAGAGCAGCTCCTTACTGACCCAGGATGTTCCTCAGCAGCAGCCACAGTGCCTCAGCAGTGTGGCACAGCTGCTCCATGTCTGTAGATCTGCAGCAACCCAGGCTCCTCCACAGGGAAAAGCAGCTGCAGGAGTTTATCTCCACCCAACACAGCCTGCAGTCATTTTAGGAACTGGGAACAAAAACTGGAAGCCTTTCTGCCTGCAAATCATGAGCCAGTCAATCAGACTCTGATGAACTGAAAGACATAGAGCTCTGGTATCCAAAGCAAACCCAAACACATACTAAATCCACTGTGGCACTCCCCACATCCAACACCCAAGTGCTCATGAGTCACTTCATTTAACCTGGCTGCCAGCAGCACAGGGCTGTTGGAGAAACCTTGCAGAAGTATTTTGAAAGAACCCCAGGCAGTGCTACAGGCTGGGGTCAGAGTGGCTGAGAGCAGCCAGGCAGAGAGGGACCTGGGGGTGCTGGTAGATGGTAGGCTGAACATGAGCCTGCAGTGTGCCCAGGTGGCCAAGAACGCCAAAGGCATCCTGGCCTGCATCAGGAAGAGTGTGGCCAGCAGGAGCAGGGAAGTCATTCTGCCCTGTGCTCAGCACTGGTTAGGCCACACCTTGAGTCCTGTGTGCAGTTCTGGGCCCCTCAGTTTAAGAAGGACATTGAGAGACTTGAACTTGTCCAGAGAAGGGCAACAAGGCTGGGGAGGGGTCTGGAGCACAGCCCTGTGAGGAGAGGCTGAGGGAGCTGGGGTTGCTTAGCCTGGAGAAGAGGAGGCTCAGGGGAGAAGGGAGGTTGTAGCCAGGTGGGGGTTGGTCTCTTCTCCCAGGCAAGCAGCACCAGAACAAGAGGACACAGTCTCAAGCTGTGCCAGGGGAGGTTTAGGCTGGAGGTGAGGAGAAAGTTCTTCCTAGCAAGAGAGATTGGCCCTTGGGATGTGCTGCCCAGGGACGTGGTGGAGTCACCATCCCTGGAGGTGTTCAAGAGGGGATTGGATGTGGCACTTGGAGCCATGGTTTAGTTGTCAGGAGGTGTTAGGTATTAGGTAATAGGTTGGACTTGATGATCTCTGAGGTCTTTTCCAAGCTGGTTGATTCTGTGACTCCTCCAGGCCATGATTTCTTCCTGAACTTCTTATGCAACAAGCCCACAAATAGGTCATTCAGCACAGGCCTGAGGATTAGCCTTGCTCAGCTGGACACTTTGTGCTTAATCCTTGCCCAGCCGCAGCGTGCGGTGGAGGCATTCCCCAGAGTTGCTGATGGGCAGAATCTGCTGCCAGAAGTCAAGCAAATATGTAAGCTTTCAGAGGACAGCACTTCCTCAGATACTCAAAATGTCTCTTCTCTATTACTCCTCATAGTAATTACATCAGGCAACTCCACAGCCAGTTGTCATGAAATGCCAGCTTGCACTAGGGAAGAACGTGCAAGGTGGCATTTTAGTCCTACCGCAGATGACAGCTCAGGGTCAGCAGCTGGCCACAGCTGAAGCAAGCTATGGAGGAGGATTCCACAGCACTGGCAGTAAAAAGGGCTCTGACACAGCATTCAGTAGCACTTTTCTCCGAAGTGAAGCAACAGTTAGGGTTTGAGCGAGTAAGAAGAGCGTGGTCTTGACTGAGGAATGAGTCCAGAGAAGGGCAACAAAGCTGCTGAAGAGTCTGGAGAACAGGGCTGGTGAGGAGAGGCTGAGGGCATTGGGGGTGGTTAGTCTGGAGAAGAGCAGAGACCTTCTCCCTCTAGTACCACAGTATCACCAAGGTTGGAAGAGACCTCAAAGATCATCAAGTCCAACCTGTCACCACAGACCTCGTGACTAGACCATGGCTCCAAGTGCCACATCCAATCCCCTCTTGAACACCTCCAGGGATGATGACTCTACCACCTCCCTGGGCAGCCCATAGTGATACCTGAAAAGAGGTTGGAGTGAAGTGGGTGTTGGTCTCTTCTCCCTAGCATCAGGTGATAGAGAAGAAATGGTCTGAAATGGTGCCAGGGGAGGCTTAGGTTAGAGATTAGGAAAACTTCCTTTTTGCAGGAGTGGTCAGGGATTGGAGCAGGCTGCCCAGGGAGGTGGTGGAGTCCCCATCCCTGGAGGTGTTCAAGAAATGTGTGGCCATGGCACCTGGGGGCATGGTTTAGTGGCTATGGTGGTGTTGGGCTGATGGTTGGACTGGATGATCTTAGAGGGCTTTTCCAGCTGAAACAACTCCACGGTTCTATGAATTCTCTCCACACCCTTAATTATTACAGACCCACAACAGCACCACTTATGCTCCCATTTAAACTCCCCCTCTTCTTTCTGCCCCTTAATGCCCTGAAAAATAAAAACCCCTAAAATAATTTGCATTCATCATCAGAAAAGCTGAGAGAGCTTCACAAACTTAAAAGAGATGCAACCAGGCCAGGACAAAATTGTTCATGCTTGTGAGGGCATTTTAATTGCAGGCATTTTTGCACAAGCTAATAAAGGCATCTGTGTGCTGAGCCTGCATGAAAAAAGATACTCTGAGAATTCTGTTCTAAGTTTATAGAATTAAAAAGAGAGAGGGGAGAGAGAACATTAAATTAGGATTACATCACCCCTGAACTTACAGCCAATGGTCATCTCTCCTGGTGGTAGTGATCTCAACCACAAACCTCACTACCCCACCCTGGTTTGGCAAATAAAAATAAGCAGTTTGGAGCAGTTTCTAAATATAGAGAATACAGTTCCTCATAGAATCATAGAATCAATAAGGTTGGAAAAGACCTCAGAGATCATCAAGTCCAACCTCTCACCCAACACCTCATGACTAACTAAACCATGGCTCCAAGTGCTACATCCAACTCCCTCTTGAACACCTCCAGTGATGATGACTCCACCACCTCCCTGGGCAGCACATTCCAGTGGCCAATCTCTCTTGCTGGGAAGAACTTTCTCCTCACCTCCAGCTTAAACCTCCCCTGGCACAGCTTGAGACTGTGTCCTCTTGTTCTGGTGCTGCCTGCCTGGAAGCACCAGAACAAGAGGACACAGTCTCATATTCTGGTTAAGTAAATACAGAATTAACCAGGTGGAAAAGACCTTTGAGATCGAGTCCAACCTCTCACCCAACACCATCTAATCAACTCAACCATGGCACCAAGCACACCATCCAGTCTCCTCTTGAACACCTCCAGGGATGGTGACTCCACCACCTCCCTGGACAGCACATCCCAAGGGCCAATCTCTCTTGCTGGGAAGAGCTTCTTCCTCACATCCAGCCTAAACCTCCCCTGGCACAGCTTGAGACTGTGTCCTCTTGTTCTGGTGCTGGGTGCCTGGGAGAAGAGACCAACCCCCACCTGGCTACAACCTCCCTGCAGGGAGTTGCAGAGAGCAAGAAGGTCTCCCCTGAGCCTCCTCTTCTCCAGGCTAAGCAACCCCAGCTCCCTCAGCCTCTCCTCCCAGGGCTGTGCTCCAGACCCCTCCCCAGCTTTGTTGCCCTTCTCTGGACACCTTCCAGCATCTCAACATCTTTCCTAAGCTGAGGGGCCCAGAACTGGACACAGGGCTCAAGGTGTGGCCTAACCAGTGCTGAGTTCAAGGCAGAATGACTTCCCTGCTCCTGCTGGCCACACTCTTCCTGATGCAGGCCAGGATGCCATTGGCCTTCCTGGGCACACTGCTGGTTCCCCATACTCTGGTTAAATAGTACTCTTACTTTTTCTGATAATCAAGAAACTAAAAAGATATTCAGTTGTTAGCCAAATGCATTCCAGGCCCTCTAATGTGGGTACAGTGTTTGGGGACAGCTTACTGGAATCTCACTGAGAAGGATCAAACCTCCTTCTGCCCAGTTTTGCTTGAGAAGGACTCCATATTAAGGCATATATATATATATGTATGTAATTCTAACCAAAAGCTCCTTCCTTCCTTTTAGTTTAACGGTCCAGAAATCTGTCATGCATAGAAAGGGTTGTGGCAAGCATCTACAGCAAAGCATACATCAGGAGCTGCAATTTCTGTTAGCCTTTTGAGCAAATGCCTGGTGGCTCCTCCCCCATGCTGACAAGGCAGCTATGGCATTTGTGGGGGGGAAGGTAAACCCTGGTTGAAAATTAATTGTTGAGTGTGGGAGTCAGCTCTGCAAGTGGAGCGAGAGGATTTGCCCTCCTGTTGGAACACCAGATGAGGTCTCTGCTGACAGAGTGGTTCCAGCTCCCTTGGTGAGGTCTGTGCCACTCTGGCTGACCACATTCTCTCTGAGGTTGTCTCAGAGCTGCTATGGTTTAGCATGAGAGCTGCTGTGCTCTACAAGAGCCGGGCTGAAGCATTTCAGTTTGAAAGACAAAAGACGAGTGAGGCTGGGCTGAGAGAGTTGGAGCTGTTCAGCCCAGAGAAGAGAAGGCGGCAGGGAGACCTTAGAGCAGCCTTCCAGTACCTGAAGGAGACCACAGGATAATTGGGGAGGGACATTTTAGAAAGGCATGGAGTGACAGGATGAGGGACAACGGTTGTAAACTAGAGCAGATTGGGCATTAGGAAGAAATTCTTCCCAGTGAGGGTGAGGAGACACTGGAACACATTGCCCAGGGAGGCTGTGGATGCTTTGTCCCTGGAGGTGTTTAAGACCAGGGTGGACGAGGCCCTGAGCAACCTGCTCTAGTGGGAGGTGTCCCTACCCATGACAGAGGAGTTGGAACTGGATGATCTTTAAGGTCCCTTCCAAATGAAGCTTTTCTATGATCCTATGTATGTACCATCAAAGCCCCTGCCCAGCAGAATGCTGCCTTTGCAGCTCCTGGCCCATGCAGACTTCAGACTAGGCTCTGGTCACACAGCCAGAGAAATGTACCCTCCTTCAAAAGCTGCACTCTGGAGCTGTACTGCTTTGTGACCTGGCTTTGCACAGTTCCACAGCCTTCTGCAGAGAGAAAAGCTGCTGCTGCTGCATCAGCAAGGCCCACTCCCTGAAATCATGATCTAAAGCACCTCAGCTGGCCAGACTGGATCTCGCTCAGGGCCCTCCAGTATCTGAAGGGGGCTACAAGAAAGCTGGGGAGGGACATTTCAGGGTGTCAGAGAGTGATAGGACTGGAGGGAATGGATCCAAGCTAGAGGAAGGGACATTTAGGTTAGATGTCAGGAAGAAGTTGTTCCCCATGAGGGTGGTGAGAGACTGGCACAGGCTGCCCAGGGAGGTGGTGGCAGCCTCCTGCCTGGACGTTTTTGCAGCCAGGCTGGATGTGGCTGTGAGCAACCTGCTGTAGTGTGAGGTGCCCCTGCCCATGGCAGGGGGGTTGGAGCTGGCTGAGCCTTGAGGTCCCTTCCAAGCCTGACAATGCTGTGATTCTGTTAGGCAAAGGTTTCTCAAGCTGGGATTGCCAGAACTTGGCAGGTGAAGGTCAGATTTGAAGAAGGGAGTTAGTCACTGCACAGACATAATTTAATGTCACAGAAATGCCTTCCAGAGCTGCTCTCCCATTCTTCAGCTAATGGGATGGCTATTTAAAGAAAGAAGGCTCTTTGCACTGACCCAATCATTTTTGTGCAGGACTGCTGTGTGACCAGCTCTGGTCACAGATTTTTCTGTTCTTATTTAGGGAACAGAGACCATCCACAGTTATTTCTGCCCAGCCAAATAGATCCAATTAAAATATTCATTTCCATTAGTTCTGACTCCCTAAGAACAGAGCCAACCCAAAGTCAGCCCGACACTCCGGGAGTGCCGAAGAGTTGGGGATGAAGTCTCTTGAACACTTCACAGAATTGTTTTGGTTGGAAGAGACCTCCAAGATCATCGAGGCCAAACTTCAACCCACCACGGCCATTCAACCATGTCCCCAAGTGCTGTGGCTGTCAAACACCTCCAGGTGCCACGGCAGGAACGTGGTCACAGGAAATGAATCCCAAACGCTGGTGAAGAGAAGCAGTATCTGCTGGTGGCCAAGCTGCAGCAGGGACAGAGCCTGTCTCCTGCTGTTTGCTTGGGATCCCAGCAGAATTGTGCCACTGAGTAGGGCTGCTTCTGAATGGGGTTTAGTATAAAACCATAGAGGCCTCTTCCAACTGAAACAATTCTAAGATCATCCAGTCCAACCATCAATCCAACACCACCATGGCCACTAAACCATGTCCCCCAGGGCCATGTCCCCAGGTTTCTTGAGCACCTCCAGGGATGGTGACTGCACCACCTCCCTGGGCAGCCTCTTCCAATGCCTGACCACTCTTGCAGTATGGAAATTGTTCCTCATGTCCAACCTAACCCTCCCCTGGCACCACTTCAGGCCATTCCTTCTGTTTCATTCTCATTCATTTGCATTTCACTTCATGCTCCCAAGCCTTGATTTCTTTCACACAAGCAGCAGTCTCTGCTCCGTGCTGTCAGGACAGGGGCACAAATTGGTGTCTGTCATGAGTGAGACAGTGCTTTGACAGGAGCCATCAAGGCAAGGCAAGCTCTCCTCCCATTAGCTTCCAGATGCATGACAACAGGCAGGCTTTCTTATCCCCTTAGGAACTGAAGGAATGAAACCACTGAATTTCAGCTGTGAAATATCACACATGCAGATTTAAGAGATGGAGGGAAGCGTGGGAGGAGACACCTACACCACCACTTCAGAACTTCACCCTCTTGTCAATATTTAGCCTGCCTGCAAAACACCTCCACAGGTACCAGCCTCAGAGCATCACACAGCGAGCTGGAATCCCCCTTCCTCCAGGAACTCTGCATTTACCTTTACATCCTCTTCCCCCTGCTGAGACCACACCTGCAATACTGTGTCCAGTTTGGGGCTCTCCAGTCCAGGAGAGGCAGAGACCTGCTGGAGAGAGTCCAACAGAGAGCCACAAGGATGCTTAAGGGACTTGAGCATCTCCCCTGTGAAGAGAGACTGAGAGCCCCGAGGCTGTTTAGTCTGGAGAAGAGAAGGCTGAGAAGGTATCTGATCAATGCCTATCAATATCTGCCAAGGGGAGGGGCCCAAGCTCTTGTTGTTGGTGTGCAATAATAAGACAAAGAACAATGGATACAAACTGGAACATAGGAGATTTCAGCTTAACATGAGGCGAAACTTCTTCACAGTGAGGGTGACAGAGCCCTGGAGCAGGCTGTCCAGAGAGGCTGTGGAGTCTCCTTCTCTGGAGCCTTTCCAACCCCACCTGACTGCATTCCTGTGCAGACTGCCCTGGGTGATCCTGCTCTGGCAGAGGGGTTGGACTCAATCTCTGGAAGTCCCTTCCAACCTCTACTGTAGTGGGATACTGTGATATATTTTCTGATAGATAGATCTGATGGTTTTAGGACATGAGATGACTTCATTATTTGACCCCTTGACCTCTGTAGTTTTTGGGTTTAATGCTCCCCACTGCTCCAGATCAAACACACCCATGGTTTCTCCTCCTTCTTTTAATAACAGAGAGATTTTGCCAACAAAGGAGGAGTGTAGCCCCCAAGCAGAGGTTCTCCACACACAGCAAGGAGCCAGAAGCTTTTTTCAGCCACCACAGCTCCACCATCCATGGTATGCAGCACAGCAAGTTTCTGTGACCACCACCACTGCTAGCCTGAAGATACCCTCTATTGATCAGCTGATTGAGTGACTCAAGGTTAGGTTATAACATAATAAAGGCTATAAAAGAAAACCTTGCTACATCTTCATGTGCCTTCAATGAATGAATGTCTCCACCTTGATACATTGCCTTGCTTTCTGTTCTGCTTTGGGCTGCAACAGTCATGCAGCAGCCTCAAATTGTCAGGCCCTGCACCTCAAATTCAACACAGGTTGTGTGAGAAACAAATGCACACTCAGCTACTGTCCTGAACAGAAAGGTCAGCAGAAACTTATACCCACTGATGCTGGTGCTGCAGCTGCCTCTGAGTGTACCCAGGCGCAGAATCTCAGTATGGTGGGGGTGGGAAGGGACCTCTGGAGATCACCCAGTCCACCCACCCTGCTAAATCAGGGCACCCAAAGCAGCTTGCCCAGGAGCACAATGGCCAGGGGGGGTTGGAATCTCTCCAGAGAAGGAGACTCCACAGCTTCTCCGAGCAGCCTGCTCCAGGGCTCCAGCATCCTCACACCAAAGCAGGAGCAGGGAAGTCACTGTGCCCTGTGCTCAGCACTGGTTAGGCCACACCTTGAGTCCTGGGTCCAGTTCTGGGCTCCTCAGGTTAGGCAAGATGTTGAGATGCTGGAAGGTGTCCAGAGAAGGGCAACAAAGGTGGGGAGGGGTCTGGAGCACAGCCCTGTGAGGAGAGGCTGAGGGAGCTGGGGTTGCTTAGCTTGGAGAAGAAAAGGCTCAGGGCAGACCTTATTGCCATCTACAACTACCTGAAGGGAGGCTGTAGCCAGGTCTCTTCTCCCAGATCAACAGATCAAGAGGACACAGTCTCAAGCTGTGCTAGGGGAGGTTTAGGCTGGATGTTAGGAAGAAATTCTTCCCAGCAAGAGAGATTGGCCATTGGGATGTGCTGCCCAGGGAGGTGGTGGAGTCACCATCCCTGGAGGTGTTTAGGAAGAGTCTGGCTGAGGCACTTGGTGCCATGGTTTAGTTATTAGATGGTGTTGGGTGAGAGGTTGGACTTGATGATCTCAAAGGTCTTTTCCAACCTGGTTAATTCTATCCTTCTATTCAAAGAGGTTTCTCTCTTTTTCAGATGGAACATCCTTGAGCAACCTGGTCTGGTGGAAGGTGTCCTGGCCCATGGCAGGGGGGGTGGAACTAGATGACCTTTAAGGTCCATTCCAACCCAAGCCATTCTATGGTTTCCCACATCTGACCACCTCTATCACATTTTTCCACGTGTTGCTCTAAGTGCCCAAGCTCTGTTGGCTCTGAGCCTGTATTTGGTATTGAAGAGCCAGACAATCACCAGACAGTGCAGCAATTGGAGAGACAGAATTGACTCAATTCCATTTTAATGTCTATTGTGCATGGGAGTGTTTAGAGTGTGAGCCTTGTAGGAGATGACAGAATATCATTATCCAGCAATTCAAGCCCTGGAAAAGCTGACAGGCCTTTTGAAGAGCTTAGAAATGCTGCTTCACCCATTCTAGATGGGTTTAGGATAAGAAAAATCCATATAATATGATCATGCTCAATAGGCTAACCTCTAAACTACTTAATCAGCCAGAACTGGGTAAGACTCACAGCATCAGCCTCACATAGTCTGGGTTGAGAGGGGTTTTTAGCTTATGAGAAGAGGAAAAACCTGGAGGACATCCTTGCAGGCATCATCCTTCTTCTCCACAGTCCTTCATCAACTTGTCTGAGGCTCTTCAGCAAGACTGAATGTCAGCTTCCTTTATATAAACACTGTGGCAGTTCAGGCTGGGTGCCTCCTGTTCCTACCACATAGGTTACACCTCTGGTGTCCTGAGTGTCCAGCCCAATAAGGTGGACACAGGAAACAGCCTCTTTCACACCCATAACATCCTGCACCCTATAAATCCACCTGCAAAGTCTTTCTCTTCCTCTTTCTTCCCTCTCTGCTCCCATGGGAGATGCTCCCTATCAGGTAACGCTGGGGGAGTTATCTCAGGGCCTCTTAGCCTGGCTAGGCCTAATGCCAGGAGGAGAAGGGGAAGGCAGCCTCAGACCTGGCCAGCTGAGACCAGCCTAGCAGTGTGGGGGGAAGAAAGAGCCCTGGGGGATTTGGGTAGACCCTCAGGTGGGGAGAAGGGAAGTGTTGGGAGGCTTTTGGGTGTGCTGTAGGGGACTCTGTATGCTTTGGGCTTCTTTTGTCTCTGTGCTTTGCAGCTTCTGGACAACACTTAGTGCGTTTCCATTTAAACTTTCCATCACTTCACAATCCATCTGTGTGATGAGTGTCATTCTTTGGTCCCTGTCAGGGGCAAGAGAGGATCTGCCTGGCCTCAAACCAGGACAAACACCCAGCTCAGGAAACAGCTTGACTTAGGGTTTATGCGCCAAGATAAACAAGAAATGTCAGAGGAAGTGAGCACTCCAAAAGGCTGGGTAAACACACCTGAAGAGGCTGGCTCACTTTTCCTACACTGATCAAATACTCACTTTGGTGGTTTTTCCCTCCTCACTATTTTCCATTTTGCAGATGGCACTAAATTGGGTGGCAGTGTTGATCTGCCTGAGGGCAAGCAGGCTCTGCAGAGACATCTGGAGGGGTTGGACCACTGGGCTGAGGTCAGTTGTAGGAGGTTTAACAAAGCCAAGTGCTGGGTCCTGCACTTGGGTCACAACCACCCCATGAAAGCCCAAAACTTGGGGCAGAGTGGCTGGAAACTGCCTGGCAGTAAAGCACCCAGGGGTATGGATTGACAGCTGCTAAAGATGAGCCAGCAGTGTGCTCAGGTGGCCAAGAGGGCCACCAGCATCCTGGCCAGCAATGGTGTGGCCAGCAGGAGTAGGGAAGTGATTGTCCCCCTGTTCTCAGCACTGATGAGGTCACTACTTGAATAATGCATTCAGTTTTGGGGCTCTCACTACAAGAAGGACATTGAGAGGCTGGAGCAGGTCCAGAGAAGAACAACCAAGCTGAGGAAGGGTCTGGAGAGCAGGGCTGGGGAGGAGCAGCTGAGGGACCTGGGGTTGTTTAGTCTGGAGGAGGCTGAGGGAAGGCTTCATTGCTCTCTACAGCTCTCTGTTGCAGTGAGGTGGGGGTTGGTCTCATCTTCCTTGTATCAGATGATAGAAGGAGATGAAATGGCCTGAAATTGTGCCAGGGGAGTGTTAGGTTGCACATGAGGAACAATTTCTTTGCTTCAAGAGTGGTCAGGGATCAGAAGAGGCTCCTCAGGGAGGTGTATCCCTAGAAGTGTTCAAGAAGCTTGTGGACATGGCCCTTGGGGATGTGATTTAGTGGCCATGGTGCTGTTTGAGATTCTTTTCCTGTGACCACACTCCTGCCATGCACAAGCAGCACCTACTGACTGCTCCTCTGCTCTCCAAAAAACATCAACCAGCTGAGAGGGTGATTTAGCCCTGCTTGGAGCAGAGAGCCAATCTTCTACAGCTCAGCCAAGGTATTAGTCAGTCCAGGCAGTAAACATCATACACACTTCTATCTCTTGAAGTCTGAGCACCAGATAAGGGAGACAGAGTAGCACTGTGACAATAAATCAAGGGACACAGTTCTCCAACCTTCATGCAGTGAATGAAAATCTTTCCATCATAGTCTGTCCTCCTCTAATATCACACTTAAGACCTGAAAGATATTCTCTAAAGGATATCCTTCAGAAATGTCTGTATCAATATTGTGCTAATCCTGAGTCTGAATGCTGCCTCCCCTTTTACAGACAAATAGCTTTCAACCAAACAAATAAAAGCCAACTGCCTAAATATCTCCACTTTCATACTTCCAACTGTACCTTCCAGTTCATACTCTCAGGAGTGATGAGCCAGGCTCTTTGCCCGAGCTTCTAAACCAGTTAATAATGAGAGTCTTGAGAACACGGGCAGAGGAGCACCAGGCAGCCTGGTTGAAGAGACAAACTTGGTTGTTTGGAGCCCAGTTCAAATCAGAGGCCATGTAAAAACATTCCACTCCTTCACTGGCCTGGTTCACAAACTGGATTTCTTCAAGAAGTCCTGATTGGCTTCCAGGAACCTCTTTATCTAGTGCCTACATTTAGCCTGTATCTGGAGCTAAACTCTAGCAGTTGCTCCATCACCCTGTGAGCCCTTCACCAGCAGAGAAGGGGGACTGGGAGGGGAACAAGACTCATGGGGTGGAATAAGGATGGATTGAATGACAAAACCAAGCTACCACCAACACCACTGTAAGTATATAAGGCAATACTCACCTCAGCAAAGGTACAGTTGTCACACTAAACAGGAAGGCAGCCCTCAGGAGCAGGAAAAGGAAGAGCCCAAGCAAGAGCAGCAAGCCCTCACCATTGGCAAACTTCTCCCTTTATACCAAGCATGAGGTTCATGGTCTGGGATCCACCTGTAGCCAATTCAGGTCAGCTGTCCTGCCTGCCTCAGAGCTGCTAACAGCCTGCAGACCATGGCTAGGCTGAGATTCCATCCCAGCAAAAAGCAGGGCATGTAGGCAGAAGGCAGCTGGGACATTTTGCTAGGTGCTGCAACTTTTTGCAGTGGAGCAGAGCTGTTCAGGTCAGACGTTCTGAGCAGCAGACCTCTGCAACAGGCAGAGGTCAGAGCACCCAGCAGATCTAGTGCTCAGACCTAGCATTCAGACAGGTCACAGCGGCTTGCCAGAGAAGGAGGCTTGCAAAGCAAATATTAGGAAGGACTAACTGCATGCACAAGTGTTTCAGACCCCCATACTGCTCCCGACCTCAAGCACCAGTCTTGTTAGGTGTCAGCTGGAAGCTAGGAAACACTTCTGGCATTGATATGCAAAGAGGCACTCCAGGCGGCTGGCTTTATTTCAGGCTTCCTAGATCTGACACCGCTGCAGCAAACAGCTTGTCCTGGGATGCAGAAGCCTCGGCAGCAATGGGAATTGCTGGGGGTTTGCTCCTTCTGCATACTAATGCTTTGTATTCTCTCACAGCTGACAGCCACTTCATTCACTTCCACCGATGCCTGAGCTCTGGGCCAAAGCAGAAGCTGCATATGCATCTCCTCCATGGGTTTCCTTCTCTTTTCCACCAGAGTGGGTGTGAGGGTGAACCCAGAAAGCTGGAGCTGGGCTTGTGCTCAGCCCACTGCAGAAATGAGGACAAGAACAAAAGCAAAGCTCCAGCTTCTGCAAAGGCTTGAGGCAGCAGGGTGTAGCATCTGGTCTGGGTCCACTCCTAGTTAAAACTGAGTCTAAGTGCCTGGCTTGAGCAGGCCCATCTGCTGTGGAAGCTGGGCTGACCCCTCAGGTCAATGGAGATCTCCAAGGTCTCTTCCAACTAAACTGTTTCTGTGATCCTATGAAGCCCAACCCTAGTTCAGGCTGCTGAACACATGAGCAAGCATTTGTGAAGAAACAAAGTCCTTGCATTTCTCCTCCTTTTCTGTCCTGCCACCTGCTCCAGAAATGTTTGGAATGTGAGTTTTGTGCTAGGGAAGGTTGCAGGGCTGGCAGTTGAGCACGGGGCGGTCAGGCGCATGACCAATCACACCCTGGTGAGCTCCACTCTCGGCAGCAGCTGAGACGAGCAGGCAGGGTGAGCCTGCAGCACAGAAGGCCAGTCACATCCTGGGCTGCATCCAAAGCAGTATTGCCAGAGATCCAGAGAGGTGGTTCTGCCACTTTGCTCTGGTGAGATCTCACCTGGAGCACTGTGTGCAGGTCTGGAGCCCTCAATACAGGAAGGACATAGACCTGATGGAGAGGCTCTAGAGGAGGGCCAGAAAGTGATCAGGGGGTTGGAGCAGCTCTGCTATGAGGACAGGCTGAGGGAGCTGGGGGTATTCAGCCTGGAGAAGAGAAGGCTCCAGGGAGACCTAATAGCAGCCTTCCAGTACCTGAAGGGGGCTACAAGAAGGATGGAGAGAGAGTGTTCGCAAAGGCCTGCAGGGACAGGACCAGGGGCAATGGCTTCAAACTAGAGCAGAGCAGATTGAGATTGGATGTGAGGAACAAGTTCTGCACCATGAGGATGGTGGAACACTGGAACAGGTTGCCCAGGGAGGTGGTTGAGGCTCCTTCCCTGAAGATATTCAAGGTGAGGCTGGACAGGGTTCTGGGCAACCTGATCTAGTTGGGGATTGTGGGGAGGTCAGACTGGATGAGCTTTGGAGGCCCCTTCCAGCCTGGACCATTCTATGATTTTATGATCCTGCCTGAAGAGCTGGCTGCAGACTGGGAACCTGCAGCCCACATCTGCTGCAGGGCTCCTCTGCCTACCACACAAAGCCTTCCTTGTCCTCATGTGCGCTTTTCCTCACGAGGTTTTCTGTGCTGGCCATGCTGCCAGGGGGTGCAAAGGCTGTGCTGGTGAGGGGAGTGAGGCTCTGGAGGCAGGGTGGACTTGCTGGTGCTGGGCTGCAGTGGTGTTTTGCTGAGTGAAGGGAAGGAGAATGCCTGGAGCATGGTGGAGGTTAATGGAGCAGCCAGGCGAGCATTGCTGGGAGCTATAAGTTCAGGGCAAGCCCCGGGGTGGGATGAAGTGACAAAACTTCACAGTATTGCAGCAGAGTCCCATGACAACAGGACTCAATGTAGCACACAAACAGGAAGGGAAGGAAGGAGGAAAGGATAGCAGAGGGAAATGTAACCATGCAGTTATTTTCTTTGGCTGCCTTCCTTTCCACGCAGCCTTCCATGCTGCTGTTAGCCAGGCTAACGTTACCTCCACTCCAGCCCCCAAGCCACGCTCCTGAAACTCATGTGTGCCACTGATTTAGGAGCATAATGGCACTGATAAGCTGTTCCAAGTACAAATGCCTCCCAAATGCTCGGGCACTTCCAACACAGCATCACTCTCCTCTCCCCATTTCCCATCTCCTCAGTTCCGGCACCGATAAGGCAGTGCTGCTTTATTTTTCCATCAGTCAATTCCCCACGTTAATCAAGAGGTGCAAAACATCACAGCTAGGCTACCATGTCCTACAGATAGCATCCAGCTAGTAAGGTCTTATTACCAGGAGATACTTTCCTCTGGCATTTCACTGGAAAGAAACCCATCTGAGGCCAGCCCACTTTGGCAGCAGTTATCAAACAAGGCAAAAGAGAGCAGTATCTAAAAGGCAAGATATATTTTTCCCCCCCCCTCCCCCTTTTTGGAACTGAATCCAAGAATATTCTCTGGATGAAGCCCTGAGGAAGGGGCACACAGCTGAACCAACACCTTTCAGTGCAAGCTTGGAGTAACATAACAAGTATGTGGCGGCACAAGAGACTGCTGCTTCTCAAGCACCACTCTTGGATCCCTCTCTTCTCCTCTGCTGATTGCTGCCTCCGAGCCTGGCTCAATGGATTCTATTCTTGGCTTAAATCATAGGCAAGTGCTGTTGGAGGGCACCCACCAGTGTTTAACTCTCTGCCTTGAGCCTGAGCACATCATCATAATCACCCCCTTGCCTCCCAAGGAGCTGGATTTTCTCCCCTTGGTCCTCCACTACAGCTGCATTGTAATTGCAGAGGCATAGTATTGTTTTGGTTGGAAAAGACCTTGAGGGTCACTGAACCCAACCTGGGCTGCATTCAAAGCACTGTGACTAAGATTAAAGGAAGGGATTCTGCCTCTCTGCTCTTCTGAGACCCCACCTGGAGCACTATGCCCAGTTCTGGTGGCCCCAGCACAAGAAGGGCATGGAACTGCTGGAGCAGGTCCAGAGGAGGCCACAAAGATGATCAGACTCTGGAGCACTTCTCCTATGGGGACAGGCTGGGAGAGTTGGGGCTGTTCAGCCTGAGGAAGAGAAGGCTGCAGGGAGACCTTAGAGCAGCCTTCCAGTACCTGAAGGGGGCTACAGGAGAGCTGGGGAGGGACTTCTTACAAAGGCCTGGAGTGAGGAAGAGGGGCAATGACTTTGGGCTGGAAGGGGAGAGATTGAGACTGGAGAGCAGGAGAAAAGTCTTTCCAGTGAGAGTGGTGAGACACCAAAACAGGTTGCTCAGGGAGGCTGTGGATGTCCCATCCCTGGAGGCCAGGTTGGATGGGGCCTGGTGCAGTCTGGTCTAGTAGAAGGTGTCCCTGTCGATGGTGGTGATCTTAAAGGTCCCTTCCAACCCAAACCAAGCTGTGATTCTATGATTCTAACTCCACCAAGCCCGGTGCTAAACCATGTCCCTCAGCACCGCATTTGTTGTGATGCTCAGCTGCTGTTCAGCTTTGTCTCTGTGGGCTTCAGCCTTGCACTAACACTTGGGAGAAGTGGAAAGGCTGGGAAATACATTTTCCTGAGTTTGTTTTCCTGTTTGCCTTGCAAATATTAGTTGTTGCTGCTGTTTGGGTTGCTGGGCTCATTACTGAAAGCTCAAGGCAGTGCATTTAGGGTTCTCCTAAATGGGAGCAGGAAGAAGTGGGCTGCACTAAGTTCTGTGGTAGTGTATAACATGATTACCCCCATGTAAAGAATACTGTCAGTTCAGCACTGCCTGCAAGGCAGGGAGTGCAGCTCACCAAGAGATCTGGTTTCAATTGAGAGAGCTAAAACTGTTTGCCAAACCATAGTCTGCAGAGATCATGTTCACAGCACGTCCACACAAACAATCACACTCCTGAAAGATTCATTGCTCCCTCTCATTGCTGGACCCCACAAAACAGCTCCTGTCGAGTGCTCCCAGGCAGCTGAGAGAGCACAGCACTGGGAACAATGCTTTCTAGACTCCAACTCTGCCTCCAATACCAACTTCCCTCTGCAGCTGAACAAACCGTTCCCTCCTTTCCTCTCCCTCAGTCTTTCCATCTGGAAAAATGAAGCCATTTGCATCTGTGCTGAGGGTGCCTGTGCTGTGCATATCAATCAGTACATGCTCCTGAAAATTATTGGGAAATGAAAAACTACCTATTTCTGATTTATATGCTTTATCTGTATCTTTGTGGAACACAGCAGCAACAACAACAAAAAGAGGAAACCCAACGCACCTCCCACACCCCCAGCTCCACTAAGGGTCTGATCCACAGCCCATGGAATTCAGTTCTTTGAGATCATGGCACAGGCACCTCATGCCTGATAGGAGACATGAAAGAGTTGTCATTGCACCTCAAGATGAGCATCAAGCAGCTATCACAGGAGGAAAAAATGATAACAAAAGGCAGGAGACTTCAGACTACATCCCAATCATGTGCCTTGGGATGCTCCCAGTAAGGACTGTCAGCACCCAGCTCAGTGCTTCCTGTGACAGAGTGCCACTGCACAGCAGCTTCAATAAAACCCTTGGACAGCATCATAGAATGGGTTGGGTTGGAAGGGCCCATCTGGTTCCAATGCCCCTGGACGGGGCAGGGATACCTCCTTCTAGACCAGGGTGCTCAAGGCCTCATCCAAGCTTAAACACTTCCAGGCTTGTGTCCTCCACAGCTTCTCTGGGCAACCTGTTCCAAAGCCTCATGGGGAGGACTTCTTCCTAATGTCCAACCTAAACCCAGCATCTTCCTGTTTGAAGCCATTACCCCAATACTGTCACTCCATGACCTCCCTGGGCAACCTGTTCCAGTGTCTCACCACCCTCACTGGAAAGAATTCCATCCTAATCTCCAGTCTCAACCTCCTCAAGCTTCAATGCATTTGCTCTCATCGTATCACCCCCAGCCCATGTCAAAAGCCCTTCCCCAGCTCTCCTGTAGTCCCCTTCAGATACTGGAAAGCTGCTCAAAAGCCTCCCTGGAGCCTTTTCTGCTGCAGGCTGCGCAATCCCAGTCATTTTGGTACATGTTCACACTGCTCACATCAGGAAACAGTGGCTAAGACAATCCCCAAACTCCAGGCCACTCAGTCTTCACACACATAAAGCCCATGATTTATTAGTTTTTTTCCCAGCCACCTAAAAGAATGCAGAGCCTGGAGTCAAGTGAATTTCAGCAGCTGTGTGAGGAAGGAGCCCAGCTGTGCTGCTGGGGTAAGATGCACTCTTTTGGGCTTTTTATTTGGTTTGGTTGGGGGGGGGGGGGTTGGTTGTTTGTTTGTGGGGTTTTGTTTGTTTGGGTTTTGTTGTAGGGTTTTTTTGTTGTGCTTTTTACCTTCAGGAGGTGATTTAATTTCTCACCAGGCACAGCACTGCAGCCTTGTAACCTTCTACACTTGGACAAATCTCAAGCTTCTGCTTCTGAGGGAGACCCCTGCAATAAATGCAGTGCCTTCTGCTTGGGAGAAGGCTCAAAACAAGACCTAACTTGTCTGCATTTGTTCTCTTCCTGGAACAGAAACTCCCTCCTGGAAAATGTGAATTTCCTTTGGAAGCTTTTCAGGCCTCTAAAGATCACACGATCAGAGGATGTTAGGGGTGGGAAGAGACCTCTGAAGATCATCAAGTCCAACTCCCCTGCCAGAGCAGGACCATAGAATCCAGCACAGGTCACACACAGGAACACATCCAGATGGGGCTGGAAAGGTTCCAGAGAAGGAGACTCCACAACCTCTCTGGGCAGCCTGTTCCAGTGCTCTGAGACCCTCAGAGTGAAGAAGTTCCTCCTCATGTTGAGGTGGAACCTCCTGTGCTGTAGTTTATATCCATTGTCCCTTGTCCTATCACAGGGTGCACAGGAGAAGAGCCTGTCCCCTGCCTGCTGACCCCCAGCCCTCAGATATTGATAGACACTGATCAGATCCCCTCTCAGCCCCAGGGCTCTCAGGGTCTCCTCACCAGGCAGTGCTCCAGTCCCTCAACCATCCTTGCAGCCCTCTCCAGCAGATCCAGTCTGCTGGACTCCTCTCCAGCAGATCCCTGTCCCTCCTGAACTGGATGCAACATTCCAGGTGTGGCCTCACCAGGATATATAGAGGGGGAGAAGAACCTCCCTTGATTTGCTGGCCACGCTCCTGTTAATGCACTTCAGGATCCCAACAGCCTTGGCCACAAAGGCACATTGCTGACCCGCGGATGAAGCACTGGGGAAGCAGTGATCTCAGGATTGGGAGATCAACACCAAAACTGCAGGATTTCCTTATTTAAACTCCCAGCTCCCTCCATGCTCACAGAACCTCCCGGCTCTGCTCCTGGGGATGAATTTCTTACTGTGCCAGCATTGCCTTTTACAGGTAAGACTCTTCAAATGCTGGCTGCCCACAGAACCCCCCCAGCTAGCCACTGGTACACGCTAGAAAATGCCCTTTGCCTTGCTTCATGGCCACAGCCTCATTCACAGGGTTGCCCCCAGCCCGAGCCTCCTTTGTTCCCCAGCAGCACGAGCAGAGCGTCAGCAATGCTGAACAGCCCTCTCAGGGCTGCACCAAAGCACTGCTGCCCTGCCTGCACAGGAACAGCTGAACTAGCTCGGTTTACATTCAGAAAATAAACAAACAATTGAAACTGGTTGATGGGGCAATGAAAAGCTGCTCCAAGGCCACCCAGTTGCTGCTGCGCTGTTTGCCCTTCAGCAGCAGAGGCTGAGGCTGGCAGCTGTGGGTATGGAAATGAAGAGGTTTATTGCTTTGCTGCTCTCCAGCATGGGGACCATTCCCTTTGTGCTGGAGGAGCTCCTTGGGCATGCAGAGCATGACTTGCCTAGCAATGAGAGCGCCTTGTCTCCCCACCCTCCCCCCAAAACCAATCAGCTCATCAAGGAGGACACAGAATCACAGACTGGAAAAGCCCTTCTGAGTCCAGCCATCAGGCCATCAAGTCCAAGGCCTCCCCCCTCACTTTGGACACTGGATACCAAACTTTTACACCCAACAGGCACCATTCTTACTGTCCAGGGTAGAGTAAGACCCAAACCACACATGTGGAAGGCTCTGGATCTTCACCTATTTCACCATGGCTATAACTCCAAGCACAAATACTTTAGCTCTACTGAAGCACTGAGAAATTCAGGACCTGTATGCTTGGGGTTTTTCCCCCCCCCCTTAAGCTGCAAAATAGTAACTTTTATCTTCATTTCATCATGACCAAGATGCCTTTGGTTATTCATTTCAGAAAAAGGAAGGAATCTCTAAATTCTTGCTTTAAAATGGCACCATGTTTACGACAAAGGACACTTTAGTGAAAGGAAAAGTCAAGCTTAGCACAGGTTAATATTTTTAAAGCTCTACTCAGTAATATCTAGTAGTTCAAAGTAATATTCTTTAGTACTTTTAAAAGAGATGCTTAGCAGCTTGAAAAGCAACATTTAGCATTTAGCAATATTCAGTCTCCTGAAAAGTAATCCCTGAGCACTGAGTACTGTTTAGACTTTCATGACATTCAGTATTTAGTCACATCTAGTGTTTGAAAAGGTCACAGTTAGTATTTGACAACATTGAGTAATGTTTAGTAATATTGAGTATTTTCCCCTCTTCCTCAGTCTCCTAAAAACCCTCAGGAAAAGTTTCCCCTTTGGAGGCTGGCCCCAGGGATGCTGCACACTGACTTGCACACGACTGAGGAGCCCAGCAGACCCCTGGGCAGACACTTCCCAAAGCACTGCGGGGGGGAAGACAGAGGACCCTCCACTCCCCTTTGGCTGTGCTGTACATGAGGCACTGCAAAACACCAGGAGAAGGGGAGAGCTGGGACTTTAGGGCAGCCAAGCTGAATTTCTCTGCCTGTGACCTTCTCAAAGCGACAAGCTCTCACCCCCAAACACCCTTTAAGCCACTGATGCAACACTACTGACACCTTCTCAGGCTGCTTAAAGAAGTTCCTTATTTAGATCTTGGCCTCGTTCACCTCCCCAAATCTGTGGATCAGTGGAACTCCACAGCCTACAAAACTTGGGTCCAAATGTGCTAGTTTCACATCACCCCTAGCTATTGCAGAGCAGAGAAACCCTGCTGAGGTGTGTATCAGTGAGCAGAAGTCAAGATAAATTTCACTCTGTTTCTAAGATCCCCATAAAGCAGCAATCTGGCTGTGAATTGCAACTGACTGGACAGACTTAGGACTTCAGGGTGTTTTCATTCCTTTACCGCTGGCTGTATGTAGACACCAAAAGATCCCTAAGACCCCCATCTCCAAATCAAACTGCTGTGTAGAGATGAAAAGCTCTGACTTCTTGGTGAGCAGCACCAATGAGGGCTTTGGTTTTTACACGGGAATCTCACAACTTCCTGCCCTGGCTGCTGGAGCAGCTCCATTTGCTTGCTTTCCTTGCTCTCCCCACTCCTCAGCTTAGACACAGCACAGCCAAACCATATCCAGAGCACTCTGAAGTAACCAGTACTTGGGCAAAAAAAATATATATATATAGAAAAGATTAATCCTCAGTCAGAAACAAACCAGACATCAACCTGCCATCAGTGACAGCTTTGCAGCCCAACGACGCTGACAGGCATTTAGCGAACTTGCTTACAAATGGATGCTCAGTGCAAGAAACCTATCACCGACACGAAAACATAGGGCAAACCAAACCGACCCCCCAGACTCTCAGCCACCTCATGCACATGCTCCAGCCACCCATTACATAATCCCAACACACCTACAGACAGAGGCAGCCCCCGAGCTGGGCTCTGGCAACCCAGTTCAGAACTGGTTTGCAGGGTCTGTCCTCTGCAGCCACACGTTCCTACGTGCAAGACAGATGTGAGACTGATTGGGGTTTTCTTTCCCCTCCCAAGACCCGAAGCATCCTCCCGGCTTGCACGAAACCCCTCCTTTAACCACTGCATAAGCTGCCTGTGATCTAGCAGGAGAAGGCTTTTCTTGGCTTTTTTTTTTTGCTTCCTGAAACACTCTGCTCCCTCTGCCGTAGGACTGTTTGTGGTACTGCTGCTTTCTTCCCGAGCAGATACACAAAGAGGAATAAATCCACCGAGCCGCAAACCCCAACAGAAATCCAGCCGAAGGGGCTCAGGGTGGGCACGGGCTTGATGGACGCGATGCAAATCAGCAAGCTGACCCTCCGGGCTGGAAGCGCTGCCAGGGGGCTCCCGAGCAGAGCCCAGCAGCAGCAGCAGCAGCAGCAACGATTATTAAGGTGCTCATTTCCCTGCTGGGAACTTGCGATTCGTTTGTCGGCAGGGACGGCGCCGCGCCGCTCCTTCCAGCAACTTCAACGGCTACGCTCTGCGCCGGGAAGGCTGCCTCCCAAAAACCTCCGCGCATCGCTCCTTCAGGCAGCACAGCCAGAGAATCGATCCAAGGAGGACATGTCATCTGCTGCACCTTGCTCTGCCTCACCCCCGCCCCGATACATGCACCGACAGCATTTATTAATCTCTCATCCCCCCCCCCCCGCCCCCCGCACCGTTATCCCGGTTCATGAAATCATCCTCCCGGTAGGCGAAGCTCCCGCTGCAGCAACTTCCTGCACTGCATCAGTCACCTACCTCTGACTTCATTGTTCCGTGAATAAATAGAATACAGCATCCAGGTGGAGCCGCCAGCGCTTCCCCTCGCAGTGGATGTGCAGCAGCCGGCACTGAGCCGGGCAGGAGCTGGCGGTGCCGGCGCAGGCTGGAGCTGGGTCAGTGCCTCGCTCTGGAGCTGACGGACAGCCTGTGCTGCTCAGCACAGTCACCCAGCGCCGCGCCGATGGGCCGGACCTGCCAGCTCCTGCCCAGCACCCTCCTGCCCAGCACCCTCCTGCCCGCTGCCCGCTGCTGCCCGCTGCCCCCTCGCACACGCCACAGCCCGGGGCGCTCCTGGCGACCCACAGCAGCCCCACCGCAAGGTCAGTGCCCTCCGCAGCCTGGCGAGCCCCAGCCATCAGGCAGCGTAAGCAGCAGCAGCGGCAGCGGGGAGGCTGCACGCAAAGGAGGCTGCCGTGTGTGCTTTCCCACTTTGGCAAAGCAGATGCTCATTGAGAGGCACTGTCCGACTCCTCAGCTGGAAATGGGGGGCAGCACTGACCTACACCTCACAGGCTGGAACAGTGCCAGCGATGCAAAAGCAGCAAAATGCTCTAACTTTGTCACAGAAACACAGATCCCCAGCCTGCTGGGGCTGCTCACCTACTCAAAATGACATTTTATGCCAGAATCCCAGCATGTTAGGGGGTGGAAGGCACATCCAGTCCAAAGGAGGATCTGGAGATCATCCAGTCCAGTCTGGTGAGCCCAGAGCTGGAACCACTACTTCCAGATGTGGCTTCAGCAGGGCAGAGTAGAGGAGCAGAACCTCCCTTGACCTGCTGGCCACACTCTTCTTCATGCAGCCCAGGAGACCATCAGAACTGGCCAGAAGGGCACATTCATGGGTCATGGTGAACTTCTTGTCCACCAGCACTCCCAGGACTTTCTCCACAGAGCTGCTTTCCAGCAGGTCACCTCTCACCTCTACTGGTCCAGGTACTCACTCCAGTGCAACCAGAATCTCTTTACTGCTTCCCTGCATGAGACCTTTCTGTTAGTGGACAGCATGTCCAGAGACTCTTCTCAGCACCTTCCTGCACAGAGGTGACCTGTGACAGCTTCCCTGCTGTATGGGTTCTTCATTGTCCTTGTCATGTAATTCATCATCAAGTAACAGCAAGCTCTCTCTTCCAGGGTTCAAGGTCAAACCATGCACAACCCAAAACCTGACAGAGGCCTTCCCAGTGAATGGAGGATCACACAGGCTAAGCAACCCCTTGCACTCAGACCTTGAATCAAGGCTCCTGGAACCCAGTGCAGAGGTATAAAAAAAGAACAGGGTGGGGGAAAGAAAGCCTCAGCTCAAAATCTAAGTGTGCCTCCTCCCCCAGGTCCACACCACAAGTCCTCCAAAGCTTGCTTCAGCTTTCCCTGTGGAAAAACCAGAGATAATTTCCCCTGCCTTCTGTAAAGCCCTTCTGAGATTTGCAGTGCAAAGATGCTGAATTGGTAAGAACAGTAGCTATTAACTCTCACAATAACCCAAAAGACTCTCAAGTTTCAAGACCAGCTGGAGCTGGGAAGAAATCCGCTGCTGTGGGGTTGCCTAACGAGCGGGCTGGGGGAAAGCATTCGTCCTCCTCCTCTATCAGACCCCACGAGCTGCAAGTCTGGCCAGTCATCATTTCATAAGAGCTGCTTCACTGTTCCTCATGTTTTCTACTTGGCTGGCTTTTCCTCATGTTTTCCACTTCAGACCTCCCAACAGTTCAGTGACCTCAGCCTGCTTTAAAGCAAACCAGCTATGATGTCACCAGGAGGATTTTGACCTTCAGAGGCAGGAAACATCCTCGTGTGGAGATCAGACACCTGGCATTAGGCACAGATGCAAGGAGATAAGCAGCTGGAGTATGAGGAAGCCAGAAGGGCTTCTGTGGTCCCAGGAAAGGGCATGTTTGTAGAAACAGAATCAGAACTGCTTCACCTGGAAGAGCCCTCTAAGATCACTGAGGCCAAACATCAACCCAACACCACCTTTAAACCATGTCCCCAAGTGCCATGTCTTGAGCACCTCCAGGGATGGAGACTCCACCAGCTCCGCGGGCAGCCTGTTCCAATCCCTGACCACTCTTGCAGCAAAGACATTTTTCCTCATCTCCAGCCTAAACCTTCCCTGGTGCAACTTGAGGCCTTTTCTTCCCATCCTAAGGCAAAACATCCTGGGTTTTTATCTCGTCTAAGGGCCTGGTTTAGGACAAGGATCAATCTGATAAATGCAAATCAGTATTTCCCTGAGGTTACAGAGGCAAAGACAACTAGAATCAGAATTGTGTGGTTCTGATCTTTTCCTGCTTTGACTTTCAGGAAGACTCACCTCAGAAGGTGACTTTCAGCTCATGTAAGAGGTGAGGCTCTGTAAAAGCAAAGTGGCCATTTCAGTGTCATTTGACAACTTCCATCAGTGCTGGAGAGGAAGAATCTGAAGGGAGACCTTCTCACTCTTTAGAACTCCCTGAAAGGAGGTTGCAGTGAAGTGGGGGTTGGTCTCTTCTCCCTAGTCTCAGGTGATAGAAGGAGAGGAAATGGCCTGAAATTGTGCCAGGGGAGGGTTAGGTTGGACATGAGGAACAATTTCCATACTGCAAGAGTGGTCAGGCATTAGAACAGGCTGCCCAGGGAGGTGGTGGAGTCACCATGCCTGGAGGTGTTCAGGAAATGTGTGGCCATGGCAATATTAGGTTGATGGCTGGACTTGATGATCCTCCACCACTTCTCAGCAAAGCACTGCCTTGTCTCAGAGCACTCTTGCCATCAGGCATCAGACCTGCTGTGACAGCATCACTGCATCCCCAAAAGGTGGGGACTGGAAGGGACCTCTGGGCATCATCTAGAGCTGGTGTTTGTGCCCTGCTCTCCCTCTGCACGTGAACAATGACATTTCTGCTGGCACTTTGTGGCCTGGAGCATAGGCTGGGGGTGATTCTCATGTATGAGAATGATTCGTACCCTTGTTATTTGGAAACAATATTCTCTCTCCAGAGCAAGAGACCAATTTGTCCACTTATGAGGGAAGCCATTGGCTTCCTGGAGTCTGCAGCTGCCACGGCTCCCTGTAACACCATCTCTGCTGGCTTTGGGGAGACACTGCTTGGCATTGGGCTGTGCTTTATGTGATATATGTTCACTTCTCCACTGATCCAGTCCCAGCCACAATTCTCCTTATTTCCCAACTGGCAGCTTAATTGCTGGCAGGGGGCACATTTAGGGGAGGGGAAGAGACAATGAGGAGGAGCCTGACTGTGATCAGAGGAGGCAGAAAGAAAACCAACCCACCTGAGACTGACAGGAAAACCTCCCAGAACTGCAGAAAAATTACATCATCACCACAGATTTAGATATCTCTAAATGTATTTGTGTCTACATGCATCAAAAGCCTACCTGAGAAAGTCTTCAAGGCAGTGGAGTTCAAACTGGGAGCTAACAATTAGGGAATGAATGCAAGGGGACCCTGATTCTAACTGTCCAAGTCTTCTGCAAGGATTTAACTCTATCATTTGGGTATTTCTACTTAGGTCTCTGTTATCAAGGCTGAGCATCCTCAGCTAACCACTTCTCTTCTGGGGAGACCTAATAGCAGCCTGCCAGTACCTGAAGGGGGCTACAGGAAGGATGGAGAGAGACTGTTTGCAAAGGCCTGCAGGGCCAGGACCAGGGGCAATGCCTTCAAAACAGAGCAGAGCAGACTTAGATTGGATGTTAGGAACAAGTTCTGCACCATGAGGATGGTGGAACACTGGAACAGGTTGCCCAGGGAGGTGGTTGAGGCCCCATCCCTGGAGATATTCAAGTTAAGGCTTGATGAGGCCCTGGGCAGCCTGATATAGTTGGAAATGTCCCTGCTGAGTGCAGAGGGGTTGGACTGGATGAGCTTCTCGGGTCCCTTCCAACCCAGACCATTCTGTGATTCCCTCACTTCTCCATGCCTCAGTGTCTTCTCCTTGCCATTGTACTCAGCACTGGTGAGGCCACACCTTGAGTACTGGGTTTACTTTTGGGCCCCTCACTCCAAGAAGGACATTGAGGTGCTGGAGCAGGTCCAGAGAAGGACAGCAAAGCTGGGGAAGGGTCTGGAGAACAGGGCTGGTGAGGAGCAGCTGAGGGAACTGAGGGTGCTCAGTGTTGAGAAAAGGAGGCTGAGGGGAGACCTCACTGCTCTCTACAGCTCCCTGAAAGGAGGGTGGAGCCAGGTGGGGGTTTGTCTCTTCTCCCTAGTGATAGGAGGAGAGGAAATGGCCTGAAATTGTGTCAGGGAAGGCTTAGTGTGGATATTAGGAAAAATTTCTTTGCTGCAAGAGTGGTCAGGGATGGGAAGAGGCTGCCCAGGGAGGTGGTGGAGTCCCCATCCCTGGAGGTGTTCAAGAAACCTGTGGCCATGGCACATGGGGACGTGGTTTAGTGGGGATGATGGTGCTGTCTCTATGGCTGGACTCAATGATCTTAGAAGGCTTTTCCAGTGCTAATGATTCTGTGATATTCCCAACAAAAGAAGGGTAGTCCCATGCATTCTCTTTCCACCTCTGGGAACACTGGATATGTTGCAGCTTTTGCAGATCTTGGCTGCTCATCTTTCACTTGGTTGTGCTACACAGATCACTTACACTGACACCCCAGGGGACTTTTCACTTGTCACTTCACTCTGCCACCTTTTCCAGCCTTGCTACTTCTGCCTCCCCACAGGGCACTTCCCTGTCACCTTTCACTTGCTTCTGGCTCCTTGTCTCTTCTCCCCAGGGCTTTTGGAAGATTCTCAGCAACCTTTCTTCCAGGCACCACACTTCAAGTGCTCCCCAAGAATCCAGTGCTGCTGCTGCTTCCTTTTGAGTTTTCCTTTCACTCCAGCTAACCATCTTGGTAACCACTCTTGCAAGGGAAAGATTGTTGTTATTCTTCAGGAACCAAGTGAAGAAGCTCCCAACTAACAAGTGACAGGACAAGAGGAAATGGCCTCAGGTTGCACCAATGGAGGTTTAGGTTGGACATGAGGAACAATTCCTTCCCCCAAGCCCTGGAACAGGCTGCCCAGGGCAGTGGTGGAGTCCTCATCCCTGGAGGGATTTAAAACCCACGTAGCTGTGGAGGTGAGGGCGATGGTTTAGTGGAGACCTGCCAGTGCTGGGTTAATGGTTGGACTCCAGGATCCTAAAGGACTTTTTCAACAAAAACAATGTTGTGATTCCATGATTCTGTTCTGGTTTAGCTGCATTAAGAGGTGCTCCCAGCACAGGGCAATGTTATTCTAACCCCCTTGTGTCTTGCTGACAGAAATATCCCACTTCACTATGACTATTTGCTCAAGAAAACAGGGTAAATTTAATCCTTGCTCCCAGTTTCCAGTTATTTCATCTTTTCTGGTTGTTTTTTAAGCTAGAGCAATAAAAGAGCAAAATCTCTTATTCTGGACGTTTTCAAGATGTCTCCATGGAGCTATAGCTTGCTTAGGGCTTCCCAGCACAGACTGTTCATAGAATCACAGAATGATCTGGGTTGGAAGGGACCTCCAAAGGTCATCCAGACCAAGCCCTCTGCAGCAAGCAGGAGCTTCCTCAACTAGATCAGGTTGCTCAGAGCCCTGTTGAGCTTCACCTGTTCATATAGGACAGGAGAGGACAGGACAGGACAGAATAGAATAGAATAGAACAGAACAGAATAGAATAGAACAGAATAGAATTAACCAAGCTGGAAAAGACCTTTGAGATCATCCAGTCCAACCTCTCACCCAGCACCATCTAATCAACTAAACCATGGCACCAAGTGCCTCAGCCAGACTCTTCCTAAACACCTCCAGGGATGGTGACTCCACCACCTCCCTGGGCAGCACATCCCAATGGCCAATCTCTCTTGCTGGGAAGAATTTCTTCCTAACATCCAGCCTGGATCTGCTGAGAACTGATCCCAAACCCAAGCTATGGAAAATCACTCACTGGCTCTGTATCAGCCATGAGTGATGATTTAACAGCCAGCTGTGACTAAAGGAGAGAGCATGCTTGTGGCAGTTCAGGCTGGGTGCCTCCTGTTGCTGTCACATCAGTTACACCTCTGGTGTCCTGAGGGTCCAGCCCAGGAGGTGGGCACAGGAAACAGCCTATTTCATACCCATAATATCCTGCACCCTATAGATCATCTGCAAAGTCTTTCTCTTCCTCTTTCTTCCCTCTCTGCTCCCATGGGAGATGCTCCCTATCAGGTAACGCTGGGGGAGTTATCTCAGGGCCTCTTAGCCTGGCTAGGCCTAATGCCAGGAGGAGAAGGGGAAGGCAGCCTCAGACCTGGCCAGCTGAGATCAGCCTAGCAGTGTGGGGGGAAGAAAGAGCCCTGGGGGATTTGGGTAGACCCTCAGGTGGGGAGAAGGGAAGTGTTGGGAGGCTTTTGGGTGTGCTGTAGGGGACTCTGTATGCTTTGGGCTTCTTTTGTCTCTGTGCTTTGCAGCTTCTGGACAACACTTAGTGCTTATCCATTTAAACTTTCCATCACTTCACAATCCATCTGTGTGATGAGTGTCATTCTTTGGTCCCTGTCAGGGGCAAGAGAGGATCTGCCTGGCCTCAAACCAGGACAAAGCTGCAAAGAATGAGGCTCAGCATCAAATCCATTATCCAAGGTCCTGCTTGCAAAGAGCAGCTCCTCTCTTTCACACAGGGAACAGCACTGTGACTTGAAAAGAACTTTTGGAATCTCCACCATTCAGATTGCCTTTTTTTTTTAATTGGTGACATTTTCATTCTTTCTTTCTTTATTTCTTTTAAAACCAATTTCTTTGGGGGGGGGGGGGGGGGGGGGGGTGGGGAAGAGAGACTCAGGTGAAGAATAGCAGAGACAAAACATGCAGGAGAATACTGCCCTGTGATAAAAAACCCTTGAAGTTCAAGCAGAAGCTTTTCTCTTTCTTTTGTGGAGCATGACCTCTGTAAACAGCTAGAGCACTAAACAGCTGGAGCACTCAGGTATTTTGGGCTTGACTTATTCTGACCCAGCAGTCAAAGTTCAGAAGACTGCCACAAAACTACTTGTAGCTCATTATAGACTCATAGAATCAATAAAGTTGGAAAAGACCTCAAAGATCATCAAGTCCAACCTGTCCCCCAACACCTCCTGACAACTAAACCATGGCTCCAAGTGCCACATCCAATCCCCTCTTGAACACCTCCAGGGATGGTGACTCCACCATCTCCCTGGGCAGCACATCCCAAGGGCCAATCTTTCTTGCTGGGAAGAACTTTCTCCTCACCTCCAGCCTAAACTTCCCCTGGTGCAGCTTGAGACTGTGTCCTCTTGTTCTGGTGCTGGGTGCCTGGGAGAAGAGACCAACCCCCTCCTGGCTACAACCTCCCTTCAGGGAGTTGTAGACAGCAAGAAGGTCTCCCCTGAGCCTCCTCTTCTACCAGGCTAAGCAACCCCAGCTCCCCCAGCCTCTCAAATGGTTTGGATTGGAAGGGAGCTCCAAAAGTCATCCAGTCCAACCCCTCTGCAGTGAGCAGTGACATCCTCAACTAGATCAAACTGCTCAGAGACTTGTTGAGCCTGACCTTGAATATCTCCAGGCATGGGGCATCAACCACCTCCCTGGGCAACCTGTTGCAGTACTCCACTACCCTCATGGTAGAGAACCTGTTCCTCACATCCAATCTAAATCTACCCTTCCATAATTTCAAACCATTGTCCCTGGTCCTATCACTGCAGGCCTTTAGAAACAGTCCCTCTTCAGGCTTCTAGCCCCCTTCAGGTACTGGAAGGTTGCTTTAAGGTCTCCCTCTTCTCCAGGCTGAACATCCCCAGCTCCCCCAGCCTGTCCTCCTGGCAGATGTTCCCCAACCCCCTGATCATTTTTGTGGCCCTGCTCTGGACCTGCTCCATCAGCTCCATGTGTTGAGAACTCCAGAGCTGGACACAGTACTCCAGGAAGCCCACACTCTGGGCACCTAGGATGAATTAACTGCTGGGCCATAGCACCTTTGTTTTGGGTGGGGCTTTTAAACTCCTCATTAAAAGCAGGACATTTTTGTCTGCTACTGGGTGGTTAAGGAACAGCACTTTTATCCCACCCAGAGACTGATGAGGAAGTGCAGGCCTTATGCCTACTGAAGGTCAAGACTTCACAGAGAGCTTTTGCTTTGCTGGGAAGTTATTTACAGAATCACAGAATCATAGAGATGCTTCAGTTAGGAAAGATTTCTAAGGTAAGTCCAATCATTTTCCTACCACCACCATCACCATTACACCACATCCTGAAACATGGATTGTCTCACTTGAGCACAGCCCTGTGCAGCTGAAGGAAGCCACAATGCCTAAGAAAGAAATATTTTCACAGAGTTCCTTCCCTTTTGCCCTCTCCCTGATTGCAGTAAGGTTAACATTTTGACACCTTTCTTGCTGGCCACAGTCTCAAGCTGCACCAGGGGAAGTTTAGGCTGGAGGTGAGGAGAAAGTTCTTCCCAGCAAGAAAGATTGGCCCTTGGGATGTGCTGCCCAGGGAGGTGGTGGAGTCACCATCCCTGGAGGGGTTCAAGAAGGGATTGGATGTGGCATTTGGTGCCATGGTTTAGTGGTTATGAGGTCTTGGTGGACAGGTTGGACTTGATGATCTTTGAGGTCTTTTCCAACCTGATTGATTCTATGATTCTGTCTGAGCTGTTGCACAATGGCATTGATGAGGGCCATGAGGATGAGCAGAGGGCTGGAGCTGCTCACCTATGGAGACAGACTGAGAGAGTTGGGGCTGTTCAGTCTGGAGAAGAGAAGGCTCCCAGGAGACTTTATTGTGGCCTCCCAGTATGTGAAGGGGGGTACAAGAAAGCTGGGAAGGGACTTTTGAGGGTGTCAGGGAGGGATAGGACTGGGGGGGGGATGGAGCAAAACTAGAAATGGGTAGATTCAGATTGGATGTTAGGAAGAAGTTGTTGCCCGTGAGGGTGGTGAGAGACTGGCACAGGTTGCCCAGGGAGGTGATGGAAGCCTCCTGCCTGGAGGTTTTTGCAGCCAGGCTGGATGTGGCTGTGAGCAACCTGCTGTAGTGTGAGGTGTCCCTGCCCATGGCAGGGGGATAGAAGCTGGCTGATCCTTGAGGTCCCTTCCAAGCCTGACAACTCCATGACTCTACCAGGCTGCAGAAGCCTCCTTCTTCACCACCATCTTTTTGCTTCTGGGGTCTGGGTGTTGCTGTGGTGCTCTTTTTTTCCCCCCCTTCTTTTTGAAGGGAGGGAGTTTTCACAGCTGGATCAGTTCCCTCCTCTGGTCCATGGCCCTGCCTGACACAGAAGCACCACAGGAGCAAGAGGCAGTGGTTTCAGGAGGCAGAGCCCAGCTCCCTGTGCGTCACACGATGACATCGCTTGCCAAGGAGCAATTATCAGCCAGCCGCAAGGCTAGAAATAGAATTCATCTCTCTTGACTTTCAATCCTTGCTATAACAATTAATTTTTATCCACTTTAAATAACCCTTTTCCTCCTGCTCCTCCTCCTCAGTAAAAATGAGATGGTCTCTTTCCATCTTTACCAAAAGGGAAAGCTGGGGAAAGAGAGCTAAAGGAAGCCATTAAAAGCGTTCGGAACTCTGCCTCCCAGCTCCCCAAACCCTGTGCTGGCTGCTCACTGAAACCTCTTCCCCTAGCTTTCAGCAGCAGACCTCCCCGTGCCTAACAACCTGGAGCAGTTGTGATGCACCCAGTTGTTGTTAGAAACCCAGGAGTTTCAGTGCATTATAATGGGAAACCAGTAGAAAACTCAGCCAAAAGGAATAGTTCCATCCATAGCAGATGACCCAGGCAGTTGCACTGCTCCTCGCTGCACCCAAGCACTTCATGTTTTCTGCCTGATGGGCTTTCAACACGAGCCTCCTCTTCCCTCTCCCTCCCAAAAGCTAAAGACAACAACTTGGTGATTTTATCCATAGCCCCAGTATGCACAACATATGACAATGTGGTAAAGAACTTGAGCTTGCAGACCAAGGCCCTCCTGGAGAGGGACTATTTATAAGCAGGTGACAGGACACAGGGCAGGGGATTTAAACTAGAGCAGAGCAGATTGAGGTTGGACATTAGGAAGAAATTCTTTACTATGAGGGTGGTGAGACACTGGAATGGATTGCCCAGAGAAGTCATGGACACCTGGAATGGAATGGAATGGAATGGAATGGAATGGAATGGAATGGAATGGAATAGAATAGAATTGAATAGAATAGAATTGAATTGAATTGAATTAACCAGGTTGGAAGAGACCTTTGAGATCATCAAGTCCAACCTCTCACCCAACACCAGCTAATCAACCATGGCACCATGTGCCTTATCCAAGCTCTTCCCAAACACCTCCAGGGATGGTGACTCCACCACCTCCCTGGGCAGCACAACCCAAAGGCCAATCACTCTGTGAAGAATCTCTTGCTACAATTCCTGGAAGTGTTTAAGATCAGGCTGGTTGAGACCTTGAGCAAGCTGGGCTAATGGGAGGTGTCCCTGCCCATGGCAGGGGGTTTGGAACTAGATGATCTTTAAAGGTTCCTTCCAACTCAAGCTATTCTATGATCCTATGATCTCTGTTATCAAAGATCACACAGCAAATGGCATCAGATGGGCCTGGCAACAGAATCAATGTGTGCAGAGGCTGATAATGCCATATAAAAAGAGCCATTTCCTTCTGAGATCAGCTCAGTAGCACCTTGTAGAGAAATCAAAAGCACTGTACCTTGCCACAGACTACAGGGAGGGGCTGGCGGACAACCTAAGCAATGACTTGGTGTCTAGCCTGCAGATAATGTGCCCATTAGCCTGCCTGCTTTCATCCATTTGAAGTGTAAGAAAGCAAAACACCATCTTACACATCTACAAACACACAGCAGTTCTACAAGGCCCAGGAGTCCTGCAGAAGCTGCAGCAGCCACAAAGAGCACCCAGCTGTGCTTCCAAAGACAAGGAAATTACTCACACACACATGGGAGTTACACAGGGGCTCTACAGAGTTGCTTCACGGTCATGTTGAACTACTCCAGATGGAACAGAATGCCAGCAGGGTGAGGGTTGGAGGAGACCTCTGGGGATCATCCACTCCTAGCCCCCTTGCTAAAGCAGGGCACCCACAGCAGCTTGCCCAGGATCATAATGTCCAGGTGGGTTTGAAATCTCTCCAGAGAAGGAGACTCCACAGCCTCTCTGGGCAGCCTGCTCCAGGGCTCCAGCACCCTCACAACAAAGAATTTTCTCCTTCTGTTCAGATGGTTCCAGTTTGTGCCCATTGCCCCTTGTCCTGTCCCTGGGCACCACTGAAAAGAGACATTACTTATCAGTGCCCCTAGAGAACCAGCCTTCTTCCTTTGGCTCCTCACAGCAGACAGCCCTATGGTCCAGGCAGTCACATCACACAGTCAGGGAATGGTTTGGGTTGGAAGGGACCTCAAAGATCCATCTAGTTCCAAGCCTCACCTCCCACCAGCCCAGGCTGCTCAAGGCCTCATCCAACCTGGCCTTGAACACCTCCAGGGAGGGGGCATCCACAACCTCCCTGGGCAGCCTGTCCCAGTGTCTCCCCACACTCACTGGAAAGAATTTCTTCCTAACACACTTGACACAACTTGGGAGGTAAGGTGAACTGACCTGGTACAGGTGGTTTGTCTTTCAGACACAACTAGCATTTGACTTTTTGGTATTAGATGTCACCAAAACCAGTCACAGAATCATTCTGCCACCTGCTTGTCCTACAGAAAGCTCAAGCCTCTGTTTCCTTTTGATAGTCTTTCCTTTTGCTTGCTGAGGACAGTGCCAGCATCTGCTTGAGAGAGCCCAGTGCAGAGCCACAGAAATGATGAAGGCAGTGGAACATCTTCCTCATGAGGAGAGCCTGAGGGAGCTGAGGGCTCTGTAGCTTGGAGAGGAACAGACTAAGGGGTGACCTCATTGCTGTTGCTAAAGATGTGCAGGGTGAGTGCCCAGAGGCTGGAGCCAGGCTCTGCTGGGTGATACCCAATGCCAGCACAAGGGGCAGTGGTGGAAGCTGAGGCAGAGGAAGCTCCATGGAAACAGGAGGAAGAATTATTTCCTTGTGAGGGTGACAGAGCCCTGGCACAGGCTGCCCAGGGGGGTTGTGGAGTCTCCCTCTGGAGATATTAAAGACTCACCCGGATGTGGTCCTGTGTGATCTACTCTAGGTGATCCTGCTCTGGCAGGGGGGAGGGAGAGGGAGAGGGAGAGGGAGAGGGAGAGGGAGAGGGAGAGGGAGAGGGAGAGGGAGAGGGAGAGGGAGAGGGAGAGGGAGAGGGAGAGGGAGAGGGAGAGGGAGAGGGAGAGGGAGAGGGAGAGGGAGAGGGAGAGGGAGAGGGAGAGGGAGAGGGAGAGGGAGAGGGAGAGGGAGAGGGAGAGGGAGAGGGAGAGGGAGAGGGAGAGGGAGAGAATTAACCAGGTTGGAAAAGATCTTTGAGATCATCAAGTCTGATGATCTGGACTGGATGATCTCTAGAGGTCCTTCCAGGCTCTAACATTCTGTGATCACTTCAAAGTATTCCTCTGCACAAGAGGAGCCCCACGAGGGCCAAGAACACAGGCAGCGACAAGAGAGTTGTTGTGCATCTTCTGTGCCAACACTGTCTGCCATCTCCACAGGCAAAAGGAGATGTTTTGGAGCAAGAGATCAAATTTATTTCCCCAGTTCCTCCAGACTTCACTCCTGAAGATTGATTTGAAGTGAGGCAATGGAAAGATGGCATTCCCAAAGCGCTGCGGACACCCTCGGACCGAGGCACGGCTCCTGGAGTTTATGAGGTGTTTACTGTGCTTCCTGGCACAGATCCCACCTCACTGAAAACCTGAGGGAAGCAGCTCAGGCAGGGTAACATTGCTCTGGGGATCTTAAGGTGTATGACTTGGTAGCCTTATTAGAAGCATCAGACTAGAAGCTGTGAAAAGGAGGTGCTGTGGGGAAGGCTTGGTTTGTGTTTTCAGCGCAGCTGTCAGGCCAAGACACAGGGAGCTAAGGAAAAACCTGCAAGGTAGGCAGTACAAAACACTGGGATCTCCATGGCAAACTGACAAAAGGCATGCTGGCAAGAAACTCTGCTACTAGAAGCAACAAAAAAAGGGCAGAGTGTTGGCAGTCACACCTCCAATTCTCCAGCAAAAGACCTGTACCAAGCTGCTTCCCACTGGGAATGCTGGCTGCTCTTGCTGCTTACAGAATCAATAAGGTTGGAAAAGACCTCAGAGATCATCAAGTCCAACCTCTCACCCAGCACCATCTGATCAACTAAACCATGGCTCCAAGTGCCACATCCAAGCCTTTCTTGGCACCTCCAGGCACGGTGACTCCACCACCTCCCTGGACAGCACATCCCAAGGGCCAATCTCTCTTGCTGGGAAGAACTTTCTCCTCACCTCGAGCCTAAACTTCCCCTGGCACAGCTTGAGACTGTGTCCTCTTGTTCTGGTGCTGCTTGCCTGGGAGAAGAGACCAACCCCCACCTGGCTACAACCTCCCTGCAGGGAGTTGGAGAGAGCAAGAAGGTCTCCCCTAAGCTTCCTCTTCTCCAGGCTAAGCAAGCCCAGCTCCCTCAGCCTCTCCTCACAGGGCTGTGCTCCAGACCCCTCCCCAGCCTCATTGCCCTTCTCTGGACACCTTCAAGTGTCTCAATGTCCTTCTTAAATTGAGGGGCCCAGAACTGGACCCAGGACTCCAGGTGTGGCCTAACCAGTGCTGAGTCCAGGGCAGAATGACTTCCCTGCTCCTGCTGGCCACACTGTTCCTAATGCCGGCCAGGATACTATTGGCCTTTGTGGCCACCTGGGCACACTGCTGGCTCATCTTCATCTGCTGTCGACCAGTACCCCCAGGTCCCTTTCTGCCTGGCTGCTCTCCAACTACTCTGTCCCCAGCCTTGAACACAATCATCATGTCTGTTCTTCACAGAATCCCAGCGTGCTGGGGGTTGGAAGGGACCCCTGAGGAGATCATCCACTCCTAGCCCCCTGCTAAAGCAGGGGCACCCACAGCAGCTTGCCCAGATTCCCCATGTCCAGGGGGTTGGGAATCTCTCCAGAGAAGGAGACTTGGTAGCATATCTTCAATGCTACACTTCTGAAACTGAGGTGAGACTTCAGCCACATGAACTGCACTGCTCTTCCAAATGGAAGGAAAAGTACATCCATCTTTGCCCTGGGTGCAAAGAAGGCCTCTTTGGGTGACTGAAGAAATGGAAAACTTCTCTGGCAGCTGAGGACTGCAGAAGATTGGCTCACTGAGTCTGGCAGAGCCCTGGAAAAGGCTGAGAATTGCTTTTCAGTGCATGCTGCTGGGGGGAGCGTGTGGGCCAGGAATGAAAAAATTAGTCTTGGCAGAAGGAGAAGTGTGCACAAGTTGGAACTGGATGAAGACAGAAATAAAAAGCTTTCTGGCTCTGTGAGCAGCAAAGGTGTGGAAAGTGGCTGGATTATGAGAGGAAAACATACAACATGCTTGTGTGAAGTAGCAGGGATTAGTGGTGACAGCCCTGAACCTCCCATGTCAGCCTTACCTTCCCATAATCACTGCTGCTTTCAAAGCTCATTAATCACCCAGCACTACTTTTTGCTTCAATTTCCTTCTGACAAGTGTCACACACATGTGGACACCACATTAGGGGGCTCTTAGAACTCCCAGGCCTTCATGAGTTCAGCATGTGTGTGGGCCTCAAGAAAGCCAACAGGATGCTGGGCTGCATCAATAAGGGCATCACCAGCACAGACAGAGAAATTACTGTCCCACTCTGCTCAGTGCTGGTCAGCCCACACCTGCAGCTCTGCCTGCAGGTTTGGTCCTCACTGTACAAAAAAAAAGTTGTGGACAGGCTGGAAAATGCCCAGAGAAGGGCCAGGAGAATGATCAGAGGAGTGGCATGTGAGGAGAGGCTGAGAGCGCTGGGGTTGATCAGGCTGCAGAAGAGAAAGCTTAGGGGACACCTTATCACCATGCACCAGGACATAAAGGATGGCTAGCAGGAGGATGAAGACTCCCTGTGCACAAGGAGTCCCACAGAGAAGACAAGAGGTGATGGGGACAAGTTACTGCTGGGGAGATTCCCATGGGACTCCAGAAGAAATTCCCCATGAGAACAGCTGGACATTGGAATCACCTCCAAGCTGTCCAGCAGTGGACAGCTTTAAGGCTCAGCTTGTCAGGGTGCTGGGCCAGCTCATTTCAACTCTGCTATTACTGAGAAAGCTTGAACCAGATGCTCCTTGGGGTCTCTTCCAACCTGGCATCCTGCCCCCTTTCCTGCACCACCCAGACACCCACCCTCTCCTAAGTGCTGTTACCACGGCACTGTGCTTTGGCTCGGCGAAGGGACTCCATGAGGTCTATCTGGGCACCAGGAAAGACCCAGCATCAACTTTGACAGAGGACAGAGATGGAGCTGTTGCTGAAAAACATTCCATCTGCTTTGAACAGCAAATGCAGCCATCGATGACTTTCAGGCTGCTGCACTCTTTCCAAAAGGAGTAAGTGGAAATAAATATCAGGGTGACAAATGGGAGAGGATGAGCAACATGTTTTCCATTTCCCTCTTGATGAGTGTGCCTTGTGCTCCACCACCCCAGCCTGTGTCCTGCTGAACACAGAATACAGAATTACCCAGGCTGGAAAAGACCTCACAGATCAAGTCCAACCTCTCACCCAGCACCATCTAATCAACTAAACCATGGCACCAAGTGCCTCAGCCAGGCTCTTCTTAAACACCTCCAGGGATGGTGACTCCACCACCTCCCTGGGCAGCACATCCCAAGGGCCAATCTCTCTTGCTGGGAAGAACTTCTTCCTAACATCCAGCCTGAACCTCCCCTGGCACAGCTTGAGACTGTGTCCTCTCCTTCTGTCCCAGGGAGAAGAGACCAAGCCCCAGCCAGCTACAACTTCCCTGCAGGGAGTTGGAGAGAGCAAGAAGGTCTCCCCTGAGCCTCCTCTTCTCCAGGCTAAGCAACCTCAGCCCTTCCCAGTTGTTAGTTACACTGATCAAAACTAGCCAGGCTTCAGACTGGTCTGCAAAATAAAAATGATGAAGTTTTCTTCTTTAACCAGTCCTTTTGTCCTGAAACTGCTTCTAAGAATCTTGGTGTTTCACAGACATTCAGCAAGCTGCTAAGGGAAGTTCCTTGCCTGTGCTGTGCCTGTGCTACTCATTTCTGCATGTTTGGTTATGGGAATGTGCTTAAGAGCTTTGCTGAACCAAGTGAAAGAGCTGGATCGTGACAAACACTTGAGAGCCACAGCAGTGTGCCCAGCTGGCATGGAAGGCCAATGGCATCTTGGCCTGTGTCAGGAATGGTGTGGCCAGCAGGACCAGGGATGCGATTCTGCCCTGTACTTGGCACTGGAGAGGCTTCAGATTGCGCTCTGTGTGCAGCTTTGGGCCCTCACTGCAAGAAAGATCTTGAGGTGCTGGAGCAGGTCCAGAGGAAAGAAACCAGCCTGGGGAAGGGACTGGGAGGAAAGTCTGATGAGGAGAGGCTGAGGGAGCTGGGGGTGTTGAGCCTGGAGGAGGCTCAGGGGGGACCTTATCACACTCCACAACTACCTGAAGGGAGCTTGCAGTCAGGTGGGGGTCAGGCTCTGCTCCCAGGCAACTTGTGACAGGACAAGAGGGCATAGCCTGAAGCTGTGCCAAGGGAGGTTTATGTTTGATGTTAGGAAACAACTCCTCATGGAAAGGGGAATTAGAGACTGGGATGTGCTGCCCAGGGAGGTGGCGGAGTCACTGTCCCTGGAGGTGTTTAAGGCAAGATTGGATGTGGCACTCAGTGCCATGGTCTGGTGGAGGTGGTGGTGTTAGGTCATAGGCTGGGCTGGATGATCTCAGAGGGCTGTTCCAGCCTCAGTAATTCTGTGATTCTGTGAATGAGGAATTTCTTCCTTGGTTTGGAATCAGATCAAGTTTACAACCCTCTCCTATTCACATGGCAAATCAAAGAATCAGTAAGGTTGGAAAAGGCCTCCATGACCCTCAGGTCCAACCACTACATAAAGAGTTAAATAGATGCCTAGTCAGCTGAAGGACAGAAGTACAGGAGGAACACTGCTAATTCACAGCTGCTATAAATACATGTATTTTAAAAAGGAGTATCTGTGATACCAGGGCAAAGGTAAGCTTGGTCTGGTGTCATCTCATCCCATGAGCCCCACAAAGGATCACCTCAAAGCACCTTCCTTCACCCTCAAGTACTCTTCAAAGGACAGAAGTCAAAGTTATTCACAAATTCCAGAACTCAGCTTTTCTGAGTTTGTTTCCAAATGGTGATGTTCCTGCAGCCTATGGAAATAACCTCATTCCCAATTAACTCTAGACCACAGGCTGACAGGATGTTAGGGCCTGGACCTCTGGAAATCTTCCGGTCCAACCCCCTGCCAGAGCAGGACCATAGAATCCAGCACAGGTCACACAGGAACACATCCAGACAGGGCTGCAAAGGCTCCACAGAAGGAGACTCCACAACCTCTCTGGGCAGCCTGCTCCAGGGCTCTGGGACCCTCACAGTCAAGAAGTTCTTCCTCATGTTGAGGTGGAACTTCCTGTGCTGGAGTTTCAATCCACTGCCCCTTGTCCTATCCCAGGGCACAGTGAGCAGAGGCTGTCCCTGTCCCTTCCTTCCTGATCCCAGCCCTCAACTATTGATAGACATTGATCAGATCCCTCTCAGCCTTCTCCTCTCCAGACTGAACAGCCCCAGGGCTCTCAGCCTCTCCTCCCCAGGCAGTGCTCCAGGCCCCTTAATCATCCTGGTAGCCCTCTGCTGGACTCTCTCCAGCAGATCTCTGTCCCTCCTGAACTGGGAAGCCCAGAGCTGGATGCAATATTCCAGGTGAGGTCTCAGCAGGGCAGAGTAGAGGGGGAGGAGAACCTCCCTGGCTCTGCTGCACACACTCCTCAATGCACCCCAGGATCCCCTTGGCCTTCTTGGCCACCAGGGCACATTGCTGTCCCATGCAGAACTTGCTGCCCACCAGCACTCCCAGGTCCTTCTCCACAGGGCTGCTCTCCAGCAGATCCCCTCCCAGCCTGTGCTGCTGCAGTTTATTCTTCCTGCCCAGGTGCAGGACTCTGCACTTCTCCTTCTGGAACCTCCTTGGGTTCCTCTCTGCCCAAAGCCTGAAAGTTCCATTTCTTACAGAAGCTATCAAGCCTGTCAGCAGGAAACAGACTTTGAGCATCGCTGCAAGGTGCAGAGAGGAAAGCGAAATGGCCTCACTGAAAAAACATTATTGAAGATGGGCTGGTGATGAGCTTGCACAATCTGCTGCCTCTCCTTACCTTGAGCAAATGAGTAGCATTAATCTTCCCCTTCATGCTCATCAAAAAGCTTTTTCCCTGGTGTATGACTCAGCAAAACCAGGCAGCTGCCAAGGGTTCCGCTCGGAGAGGCCCGTTCCGTCGTACACACGGGGAAAGGCAACGAGCTTCAGCTTGCTTGTGGTGTGAGCAGAAAGATGCCTTGACAAGGCAGGACACAGCACACAGGCTGGGGGTTAACACCCAGTGCCACCACCACCACTGACAATGCTTACAGCTTTCAGTGTTGGCCTCTTTATCACAGAATGTTAGGGGCAGAAAGGGACCTCGAAAGCTCATCCAGTCCAAGCCCCCTGCCAGAGCAGGGTCAGCTAGAGCAGGTCACACAGGAACACATCCAGGTGGGGGTTGAGAATCTCCAGAGAGGGAGAGCCAAGCAGAGCCTGGGCTGCAGCAAGAGAAGTGTGGCCAGCAGGGCCAGGGAGGGGATTCTGCCCCTCTGCTCCACTCTGCTGAGACCACAGCTGGAGCTCTGTGTTCAGTTGTGAAGCTTCTGCTCCAACGAGGATCTGGAGGTGCTGGAAGGTGTCCAGAGAAGGGCCACGAGGATGAGCAGAGGGCTGGAGCTGCTCTGCTGTGAGGACAGACTGAGGGAGTTGGGGCTGTTCAGTCTGGAGAGGAGAAGGCTCTGAGGAGACCTTCTGGTGGCCTTCCAGTATCTGAAGGGGGCTACAAGAAAGCTGGATTGGATGTTAGGAAGAAGTTGTTGCCCATGAGGGTGGTGAGAGACTGGCACAGGTTGCCCAGGGAGGTGGTGGAAGCCTCCTGCCTGGAGGTTTTTGCAGCCAGGCTGGCTGTGGCTGTGAGCAACCTGCTGTGGTGTGAGGTGTCCCTGCCCGTGGCAGGGGGGTTGGAACTGCCTGGTCCTTGAGGTCCCTTCCAACCCTGACAGTTCTGTGATAATGAGACAGATTCATTGCAGCTTGGCAGCAAGGAAAACCTGCTCTTTCAGCACTAAGACAAGACATTTTGATTTGTCACTGGAGGAAATTGTTAGAGAAAAGAAAAATTGTCCTGCAGGTATCACCCAGGGTCTACTGTGCAGCTGAAGATTTCAGTTCCCCAAGTCCCAGCAGGCCATCAAGTCATTTGTTTCAAGGAGCAGGTGGTGGCAGGGTGCTCTAAGACCATGTGCAGAGGATGTCATAGCTGTAATTGTCTCTACAAAATGCCACCAGATGTGCAGTGAGTGACTAATGCAACTGCCCAGAGAGAAATGAAAACAGGAATCTCATCAGCAATTTGTCCTGATATCTGGAAACACATCCTGGACCTAGGAAGGGCAGGTCCAACCTGATCTCCTTCTATGATCAGGTGACCCGTCTGGTGGACGTGGGGAGGCTGTGGATGTGGTCTGCCTGGACTTCAGCAAGGCCTTTGACACCGTCCCCCACAGCAAACTGCTGGCCAAGCTGTCAGCCCCTGGCTTGGACAGCAGCACTCTGAGCTGGGTTAGGAACTGGCTGGAGGCTGAGCCCAGAGAGTGGTGGTGAATGGTGCCACAGCCAGCTGGCAGCCAGGCACCAGTGGCATCCCCCAGGGATCAGTGCTGGGCCCCATCCTCTTTAACATCTTCATTGATGATCTGGATGAGGGGGTTGAGTCAGTCATCAGCAAGTTTGCAGATGGCACCAAGTTGGGAACAGATGTTGGTCAGTTAGAGGGTAGAAAGGCTCTGCAGAGGGACCTCGACCGACTGGACAGATGGGCAGAGTCCAACAGGATGGCATTCAACAAGTCCAAGTGCCAGGGGCTGCACTTTGGCCATGGCAACCCCATGCAGAGCTACAGGCTGGGGTCAGAGTGGCTGGAGAGCTGCCAAACAGAGAGTGACCTGGGGGTGCTGATTGACAGCTGCCTGAACATGAGCCAGCAGTGTGCCCAGGTGGCCAAGAGGGCCAATGGTATCCTGGCCTGCATTGGGAATTGTGTGGCCAGCAGAAGCAGGGAAGTCATTGTGCCCTGGACTCTGCATTGGTTAGGCCACACCTTGAGTCCTGTGTCCAGTTCTGGGCCCCTCAGTTTAGGAAGGACATTGAGACTCTTGAAGGTGTTCAGAGAAGGGCAACAAGGCTGGGGAGAGGCCTTGAGCACAGCCCTATGAGGAGAGGCTGAGGGAGCTGGGGTTGTTTAGCCTGGAGAAGAGGAGGCTCAGGGGAGGCCTCATTGCTCTCTACAACTACCTGAAGGGAGGTTGTAGCCAGGTGGGGGTTGGTCTCTTCTCCCAGGCACCCAGCACCAGAACAAGAGGACACAGTCCCCATTGGCAAGCCCTGGAAAAGGCTGCCCAGGGCAGTGGTGGAGTCCCCAGCCCTGGAGAGCTTTCAAAGCTGTGTAGATGGGGTGCTGAGGGACGTGAGGCCAATCCCAGGCACCAACAGCCCTGCTACACTGTGAGGCTCTTCACTAAGAGTCAAGTTAGAATCCCTGAGGTGTTTGCACATCTTCATAAGAGCTCAAAATGCTTTATGTATTCTAATACTTGGGGCAATCCCAGGCACCAATATAGGTTGGGCAGGGACTGGTTGAGAGCAGCCCTGGAGAAAGGGCCTTGGGGGAGCTGGTGGAGGAGAAGCTCAACAGGAGCCAGCAGTGAGCACTTGCAGCCCAGAGAGCCAAGCAGAGCCTGGGCTGCAGCAAGAGAAGTGTGGCCAGCAGGGCCAGGGAGGGGATTCTCCCCCCTCTACACTCTTTGTTTTGCTGGTGTTGTTTGTTTGTTTTGTTGCTTTGTTTCTTTCTAAGCAAATTTACCAAATACAAATGGTTTTAAGCTTGATCACAAACCTCATCCCTTCTTTTGAACTGAGGCAGCTCCCAGGCTGGCAGCTTAGAGAGGTTTGCTGGGCCAATGGCACCACCTTCAGCTCACTATGCTGCTGTGCCCGGGCTGAAAGACTCGGCTGCTGCTCCCACACAAACATCTCTTCTGTCAGCACAATTATCTTCCTGCTTTTATTTCCACTCATTCCCTTTGTCACTAGCAACACACGCACTGTTCATGCAGAGCCACAGAATTGTCAGAGTTGGAAAGGACCTTAAGGCTCAGCCAGTTCCAACTCTCCTGCCACAGGCAGGGACACCTCACACCCTCACAGCCACATCCAGCCTGGCCTTCAAAGCCTCCAGGGATGAAGCTTCCACCACCTCCCTGGGCAACCTGTGCCAGTCTCTCACCACCCTCATGGGCAACAACTTCTTCCTAACATCCAGTCTGAATCTACCCATTTCTAGTTTTGCTCCATCCCCCCCAGTCCTATCACTCCCTGACACCCTCAAAAGTGGATACCATGAGGATGGAGACTGCCCTCTTACAAGGAGTCCCATGGAAAAGACAAGGGGTGATGGGGACAAGTTACTGCTGGGGAGATTCCCATGGGACTCCAGAAGAAATCCCCCCTGAGAACAGTCAGACACTGGAATCATCTCCCTAGGGAAGCAGCAGAGTCCCCTGCACTGGACAGCTTTAAGGCTCAGCTTGCCAGGGTGCTGGCCCAGCTCATCTCAGCTGCCCTGTTACCTAGAGAAGTTGGAGCAGATGCTCCTTGGGGTCCCTTTCAGCCTGGCATTCAGTGAGTGTGGTTCTGTGATCTTAGAGCTCCTTCCCAACCCAAGCAGTTCTATGATTACATTTATGATTACAACTGGAACCAGGCTTGCACCCAAACTCACTCCCCCTCAAACTTTACTCACAGGTGTCAGTTTTGATCCTTGAGCTAATGGGGAAAGGCTTTCAAAGCCTTATCTCAACAATGCCAACCATTTCTGAGGGTAAGTGTCAAACATCCAGCCCTGGGAGCAGGCATGAGATGACAGCCTTTCAACTTCACTAGCTGTGAAGGCCACAACAGCATTGAACTAAATGAACTCCCATCTCCCCCTGAAATAAGAAGCCACATTTTTGGGGTCTTTTGTCTATTTCTTTTTCATATAAAGACACCCAGATGCATATGGATAGAAACACCCAGACAGGGGCATGCAGAAACACACCTGGAGCAGTTAAATTTGAACACCACAGGCTCTGGTGAAACATATTCAACATTTAAACCTCTGACTATTTAAACTGCAGACACCCTTTGGATCCTCATGCATGTGTTTTCCTCTCCTCTTTGCAGAATAAATCCCATTAGGCAGATACAGAATGGACTAAATGCCTAGAATTAATAATTCCTACCTCTGCCAAGCAGTGTGTTTGCTTGTGGCTGCTGTTGCAACTATTTGCCATCGCAAAACACACTTCCAGCCTCCAAAACACCTTTGTCATCTCTCATTGCAACACAACACACAGTAAAGATTGCATCTGGCAAAGCAGCATGTGGCCAGGGAGGGCAGTTGGACTCAGTGACAACAACTGAGGATTTAACAGAGAATTCAAGCTCTGCCCAAACATTACATCTTCACATATAAAATGCTTCATGACACTCTGCATTTTCTTCCCTTTTACTGACATTTGATAATAGAATCACAGAATTGTCAGGGCTGGAAGGGACCTCAAGGACCAGGCAGTTCCAGCCCCCCTGCCATGGCCAGGGACACCTCACACTACAGCAGGTTGCTCACAGCCACATCCAGCCTGGCTGCAAAAACCTCCAGGCAGGAGGCTTCCACCACCTCCCTGGGCAACCTGTGCCAGTCTCTCACCACCCTCATGGGCAACAACTTCTTCCTAACATCCAATCTCAATCTCCCCACTTCTATGTTTTCTCCAACCCCCTCAGTCCTATCACTCCCTGACAGCCTCCAAAGTCCCTCCCCAGCTTTCTTGGAGCCCCCTTCAGATACTGCAAGGCCACAAGAAGGTCTCCTTGGAGTCTTCTCCAGACTGCACAACCCCAACTCTCTCAGTCTGTCCTCAGAGCAGAGCTCATCCTCGTGGCCCTTCTCTGGACACCTTCCAGCACCTCCAGATCCTTCCTGGAACAGAGGCTCCAGCTCTGGACACAGAACTCCAGGTGGGGTGTCAGCAGAGTGGAGCAGAGGGGGAGAATCCCCTCCCTGGCCCTGCTGGCCACATTTCTCTTGCTGTAGCTCATTCACTTCACCTCCTCAGAGATTTGAGATCTCCCCAAACCCCACTTTCCTTCCAGCTCTAGCTCCCCAGTTTTTTCCAGAGCCTTGTTCTGAGCTTGCATTGCCTCTCCCAGATGCCAGCACTTGGTTTTGTTCTCTTTTTCACCCCTTCCCTTCTGTATTAAATCATAGTGGAGGAACAGTGACCTGAATCACAAGGCTGAAAACAATCAAATGTAGGGCTAGCCCCTTGATTTGGTTTGGTTCCACACAAAAATGCTGCAGTTCTTTTGGACAATCTGTTTAGAGAGAGAAAGAGAGGGAGTAAAGAAATGAAAGCATTTCTCTGTGCTCAGCATGTGTAAGATTGACCTAATAGACTCTACTCTGAGCAGCCCTTGGGAAATCACTGGGATGTGGGGGTTGGCCTCTTCTCCCTAGTATCAGGTGATAGGAGGAGAGGAAATGGCCTGAAATTGGGGAGGTTGGAGATTAGAAATGATGTCTTTGCTGCAAGAGTGGTCAGGGATTGGAAGAAGCTGCCCAGGGAGGTGGTGGAGTCCCCATGCCTGGAGGTGTTTGGGAAATGTGTGGCCATGGCACCTGGGCTCATGGTTTAGTGGCCATGGTGGTGGGCTGATGTTGGACTGGCTGATCTTAGAAGGCTTTTCCAACTGAAACAAGTCTATGATTCCATGTGGGGGAAAGTTTTGGCAGAATCCCATCTGGACCATGTTAAAAGAGTATTTTATGCCCTTTGGTACCAGAAAACTGCTATGAACCTCTCAGCTGACACCTGGAACAACACTCAGCATCTCTGAGTTTACTGGACCTACCCCTGTGAGGACCAACAGCAGCTGTAGTGGTTCCCAAAGGCTTGTAGAAAGACAAAGGTGCAAATGTCACAGAACCACAGAATGTTAGGGGCTGGAAGGGACTTCTAGAGATCATCTGTTCAACCCCCTGCCAGAGCAGGATCACCTAGAACAGATCACACAGGAACACATCCAGGAGGGTCTTGAATATCTCCACAGAAGGAGACTCCACAACCCCCCTGGGCAGCCTGTGCCAGGGCTCTGTCACCCTCACAGGGAAAAATTGTTTCCTCATGTTCCCAGGGAATTTCCTAAGCCTCAGCTTCCCCCACTGCTCCTTGTGCTGGCATTGGGCATCACCCAGCAGAGCCTGGCTCCAGCTTCTGGGCACTCACCCTTTACCTTTCTCACCAACCTTCTCAGCAGCAGAGCTTTTCTTCTCTCCCCACCCCACAACCTCTCTGGGGGGTATTGCTCTAGCCAAGAGAATTTTCATTGCAGCCCAGAACTGTTAAAACCCTACAGAAACCAGCAGCTGATAAGAGAGTTCCCATTGCTGGCAAAACACCTGCAGCTTCATTGCAGGAAGGGTTTGAAAGCTTGCTCACCTTAGTAGAGATGATTTAGCAGTCATGGAAATCACAGAAGGTACAGAATTATTGCTTTACTTTTAAACTATAAAGATCAATTTCCAGACTCTGCAGTCTGCAGTTGAAGGCTGGGCAAAATGATGATGATTTCCAACACAGGCTCTGCTCCTGCGGCCTCTGTAGCTATGGGAATGAAGGAACTTCCCTGCCACATGGTTCCAGGGTCTGGCACTTAAATATGGCCTTGATAGATTTTCCAAATGACTCCTTGGACACTCAAGGTGTGCCTGGGAATACTGAAGGAGGCACCCACTGAAGAGGGAAGCAGACAGAAAAGCTCTGCAAGATCATAGCAAGTGCTGGGAGAAAGAGGAAAAGAAATAGAAACCAGAAAGAAAAGTAATGATCTCCATCTCTCAGTGTCAAAGGACCAGAAGCCCCTTTCCAAGGTGGAAGCATAACTGTGTAGGTTAAAAGCTTACACTGTTAAAGAGCAGCTGGATTAAAAGTAGGAGAGAACCTCTCCTTGCAGCACTGTCCTACAGCACTCTGCCCTCCACCCAGCCGGTGCAGCAATGGGAACACAGAGGGAGGAAGCCACAGCAAGAGCTTAAATCGTGGGCAGCACCACAGCCTGACAGCTCAGGTTTAGCATAGAATCACAGAACTGTCAGGGCTGGAAGGGACCTCAAGGATCAGCCAGTCCCAACCCCGCTGCCACGGGCAGGGACACCTCACACCGCAGCAGGTTGCTCACAGCCACATCCAGCCTGGCTGCAAAAACCACCTCCCTGGACAACCTGTGCTAGTCCCTTACCACCCTCATGGGCAACAACTTCTTCCTAACATCCAATCTCAATCTACCCACTTCTAGTTTTGCTCCATTCCCCCCAGTCCTATCACTCCCTGACACCCTCAAAAGTCCCTCCCCAGCTTTCTTGGAGCCCCCTGCAGATACTGGAAGGCCACAAGGAGGTCTCCTGGGAGCCTTCTCCTCTCCAGACTGCACAACCCCAACTCCCTCAGTCTGTCCTCACAGCAGAGCAGCTCCAGCCCTCTGCTCATCCTCGTGGCCCTTCTCTGGACACCTTCCAGCACCTCCAGATCCTTCCTGGAGCAGAGGCTCCAGAACTGGAGACAGTGCTCCAGCTGGGGTCTCACCAGAGCAGAGCAGAGAGGGAGAATCCCCTCCCTGGCCCTGCTGGCATCTTTTGTTGCTCAGAAATGATCTTGCTTTAGAACACTTCACAACGGACAGGAGGAACCTGCAGGAAATGATTGCTCCTTTCCTATGCAGGGACCAGGAGATGATAGGATGCATGTGTCCCCTTGCCTGCTTCTGCTCTTTGTTCTCCACACCCCTTGTGCTGTCTTATTACACAGCTAATCAGATGCTAAAACTGCTTTTAATTTAGCCTGTGAAGACAGATTGGACCACTGAGTGGGAGCAGGGTTTAGCTTATGTATTAAAATGACAAAGTGGCCTCACCAGCTGCCCAGGCAGCTTGGCAGTCCCCTCTGGTCCTGGGAGCAGAGTTAAACACATGCATGGCTTTTGTTGCTACAGCCAAGCTGAAAACAAATAAATAACAACACAACAAGCCAAGCCCCACCCCCCAAACCCCCCCAACAATCCAACAACCAACCCCAGGAGGCATCATCTGCAGAGCAGCCAGCTGATCCCAGCCAGGGCGACAGCACTGTGAGGAGAGGCTGAGGGAGCTGGGGTTGCTTAGCCTGGAGAAGAGGAGGCTCAGGGGAGACCTCATTCCTCTCTACAACTCCCTGAAGGGAGATTGTAGCCAGGTGGGGGTTGGTCTCTTCTCCCAGGCAAGCAGCACCAGAACAAGAGGACACAGTCTCAAGCTGTGCCAGGGGAGGTTCAGGCTGGAGGTTAGGAAGAAATTCTTCCCAGCAAGAGAGATTGGCCCTTGGGATGTGCTGCCCAGGGAGGTGGTAGAGTCACCATGCCTGGAGGTGTTTAGGAAGAGCCTTGGTGCCATGGTTTAGTTGTCAGGAGGTGTTGGGTGAGAGGTTGGACTTGATGATCTCTGAGGTCTTTTCCAACCTGGTTAATTCTATTCTATTCTATTCTACTCTATTCATAATTATTAACAAAGCACAGAGTGGGCACTGGAAAAGCAGCTGAGAAATGTACAATGAGTGGAGCTGCTTAGCTTGAAAGAAAATAAACTGAAGGGAAGGCAGAGAGAGGGACAGGGGGAAATGCCAGCATGGCAGGGGTGGGAAGGGACCTCCAGAGATCATCAAGTCCAAGCCCCCCCCCGCCAAAGCAGATCACCCAGGGCAGGCTACACAGGACAAGTACAAGAAAGACACAAAAAACCCCATCAAGAACCCCAAGCTCACCTGCTCTGAGTTCCCTGCAGGTCAGCAGGAGCTGAGGTGCTCCTAGGAAGGCTCTTCCTCACATCCCATTCCTCCATCAAGTCTCAATGCACCCAGGCTGAGGTTATTTATTTAGTTATTGAAGAACCTCTTCCTCCAAAGCCAATTTGGGGGAACTAGTTTAAAAGCTTGTGGGCTGGAGGCTGTGTGACCACAGCAGGGCTCAGAAGCTGGGTTGGAAAGGTCTTTGGAGCTGCCTGTCAGCTTTACACATCACTTTGCAAATTAAGCACTTCAACTAGAATTAAGGCAGCTTATCAGCCACCTGTGCTCAGGGCTTTAGCAAGGTGCTTGGCCGGGGCCCTGGTTCCATTAGAACAGATCCCAGGGACAAACAACAGCCACAGGGAGCTGGTGGCTGCAGAGGACACCACCCAGCAGCATTTGGGAATGCAGAGCTGAACCCACAGAGCACACTGCCCCTGGGGGCATTGTGTGCACAGGGCCAGGGGCAAGGGAGCAGCACAGTGCTCATCCCCATGGCATGGCCAGCTCAGGGGTAATGCTGAGCAGAGAGAAAGAACTCCTGCAAGGTACAACAAAACCCCTGTTCTGCTGGCCTGCCTTCTACAGTCATTTTTTACCCCAGTATTGGATTTATTACCCTGGCATGGTGGGGTTGGAAGGGAACTCTGGAGCTCATCCAGTCCAAGCCCCCTGCTAAAGCAGGGCACCCACAGCAGCTTGCCCAGGAGCACAATGGCCAGGGGGAGCTTGGAATCTCTGAGAGCAGGAGACCCCACAGCCTCTCTGGGCAGCCTGCTCCAGGGCTCCAGCACCCTCACACCAAAGAAGTTTCTCCTCCTGTTCAGATGGAACCTCCTGGCTTCCAGTTTGTGCCTGTTGCCTCTTGTCTTGTCACTGGCACTGCTGAGAACATCCCAGCCCCATCCTTTTGCCCCCCACCCTTTAGCTCTCGCTGAGCATTGATCAGATCCCCTCTGGGGCTGCTCTTCTCCAGGCTCTCAGCCCCAGGGCTCTCAGCCTTTGCCCCTCAGAGAGCTGCTCCAGGCACCTCAGCATCCTTGAAGCTTCCCCTGGACTCTGTCCAGTAGTTTCCTGTCTCTCTTGACCTGGGGAGCCCAGAACTGGACCCAGGACTGCAGATATAGTCTCACCACGGAGGAGTAGAGGTAGAGGAGAGCCTCCCTTGAGTTGCTGGCCACACTCTCCCTGACATCCCCCAGGACACCATTGCCCTTCTTGGCCATGAGGGCACATTGCTGGCTCATGGGGAACTTGTTGTCCACCAGCAGTCCCAGATCCTTCTCCATGGAGCTGCTTTGCAGCAGGTCAGCCCTCACCTGTACTGCTGCAGGGGGTTGTTCCTCCCCAGGTGCAGGAGTAGTTATGTCTTTCAACAGATTCTTTTTATGACCAAAGGTTTTGACTAAAACTATCTTTTCACTCTGAGCCCAGGTGATGGGGTGTTGAGAGAGCTCTAGAGCAGGGTGGAATCACAGAACCACAGAATGTTAGGGCCTGGAAGGGACCTCTAGAGATCACCCAGTCCAACCTCACCCTGCCAGAGCAGGATCAGGTCACACAGGAACACATCCAGGTGGGTCTTGAATATCTCCACAGAAGGAGACTCCACAACCCCCCTGGGCAGCCTGTGCCAGGCCTCTGTCACCCTCATAGGGAAAAAATTGTTTCCTCCTGTTTCCATGGAGCTTCCTCTGCCTCAGCTTCCCCCACTGCCCCTTGTGCTGGCATTGGGCATCCCCCAGCAGAGCCTGGCTCCAGCCTCTTGGCTCTCTGGGATGGATACTTTTTCCTGCCCAGACTGATGCAGTCTGCTTCAAGTTCCTAAATCTACTTAAAGCAGGTCAGGAATGTTGCAGAGAATGAGCTTTGTCTCTTCATTAAAGTGTTTAACCTGGAGGCTTGCTGTGGCATTCAGCACATCCCAGCCCCAATTGCTTAAGCAGCTTTCTGTCTGCTGCTGTCACTGTGGTTCTATCCCTGAGCCATAAAAACACCACGGGGGGGAAGGGGGCAAAGAAGCCAAGACAAAAAGGCCTTCCCTTGCAAACATCATGGGAAGGAAGGTTCCTCTGGGTTAGTATCCTGTTGGTCACACTGAACTGAATCTACACCTCTACTATGGCCAGAGAAGGGCAAGAAAGCTGGGGAGGGGTCTGGAGCACAGCCCTGTGAGGAGAGGCTGAGGGAGCTGGGGTTGCTTAGCCTGGAGAAGAGGAGGCTCAGGGGAGACCTTCTTGCTCTCTACAACTCCCTGCAGGGAGGTTGTAGCCAGGTGGGGGTTGGTCTCTTCTCCCAGGCACCCAGCACCAGAACAAGAGGACACAGTCTCAAGCTGTGCCAGGGGAGGTTTAGGCTGGAGGTGAGGAGACAGTTCTTCATAGAAAGAGAGATTGGCCCTTGGGATGTGCTGCCCAGGGAGGTGGTGGAGTCACCATCCCTGGAGGTGTTCAAGAAGAAACTTGATAGGGTGCTTGGTGCCATGGTTTAGTTGATCAGATGGTGTTGGGTGATAGGTTGGACTTGATGATTTCAAAGGTCTCTTCCAACCTGGTCTATTCTATTCTATTCTATTCTATTCTATTCTATTCTATTCTATTCTATTCTATTCTATTCCATTCCATTCCATTCCATTCCATTCCATTCCATTCCATTCCATTCCATTCCATTCCATTCCATTCCATTCCATTCCATGTAAATAACTCAAGCTATGAAAAAAAAAAAAAAGACATGGGGAAAGCAGCAGTCATCAGTGCTCATTGGTGTACTGTGCACAGGTCTGGAGCCCTCAACACAGGAAGGACCTGGAGCTGATGGAGAAGATCCAGAGGAGTGCCATGAAAATGATCATGGGGTTGGAGCAGCTCTGCTATGAGGACAGGCTGAGGGAGCTGGGGGTGTTCAGCCTGGAGAAGAGAAGGCTCTGGGGAGACCTAATAGCAGCCTTCCAGTACCTGAAGGGGGCTACAAGAAGGATGGAGAGAGACTGTTTGCAAAGGCCTGCAGGGACAGGACCAGGGGCAATGGCTTCAAACTAGAGCAGAGCAGATTGAGATTGGGTATCAGGAAGAAGTTCCTCACTGGACCACTGGAACAGGTTGCTCAGGGAGGTGGCTGGGGCCCCATCCCTGGAGATATTCAAGCTAAGACATGATGAGACCCTGGGCAGCCTGATCTAATTGAGGCTGTCCCTGCTGACTGCAGGTTGGACTGTATGAGCTTTGGTCCCTTCCAGTCTGGACCAGTCTATGATTCTATGATCACAAACTTATCCCAATGGGTTGAAACTGTTAGCTGTAGAGAATAGAGGCTCTCCTGTACACCCTGCTAACAAACCAGGTCCCTCAGCTGCAGACAGCAGTTCATTCCTCATGGCTTCTCTCCAGCTCTGTACAGACAGAACAGGCTTGCTCACAAACTGCTTCAGACAAGAAATAGTTCACTGCTGTTGCAGCAGGAGCTCCAAAGTTTGCTTTGAAAACAAAGAGGGGGATAAGGATAACTGAAACCCCTGAGCCTGGATTCCTTCAAAAGCTGTCAGTGCAGGGATACTAAGATCAGGCCACACTTCAGATCACTTTCCAGTTCACTGGTTCCCTTCTGAGGGCGAAAGTGAAATCCCTGCTGGAGTCAGTGGGAGTTTCCCCACTCAATCTCTGTGGCACTGGACCAGTCCTTTCCATCCTGCCTTTGGCAGTCATTTGAGCCACAGTTAAACAGCAGATTTGTTTAGGGATGGCTTCAGCAGAAGCGTGGGCACAGCACCTGGCAGAGAGAAAGCTCATTCCAAGGGCAGGAGACAAAGAGCCTGGACAGACCATCAGAGAGCATCTGCAAGCCTGCTGGCAAACCTCACTGACCTTGGGAGGACCCAGCTGAGGACATCCAGGTGTCTGGAAGTTTAACCTGTGAAAGTGGTGCTGCTGGTGGTTGGGGTTGCTTTATTTGTTTGTCTCCATGGTCAATACAATTTTTCTAATGCCAAAGCCAAGAACACAGAATCACAGAATCAGAATCACAGGATCATCAAGGTTGGGAAAGACCTCAAGGATCATCAAGTCCAACCTCTCACCCAGCACCTCATGACTACTAGACCATGGCACCAAGTGCCACATCCAATCCCCTCTTGAACACCTCCAGGGATGGTGACTCCACCACCTCCCTGGGCAGCACATCCCAATGGCCAATCTCTCTTTCTGGGAAGAACTTTCTCCTCACCTCCAGCCTAAACTTCCCCTGGGACAGCTTGAGACTGTGTCCTCTTGTTCTGGTGCTGGGTGCCTGGGAGAAGAGACCAACCCCCACCTGGCTACAACCTCCCTTCAGGGAGTTGTAGACAGCAATAAGCCTTTCAAAGACCAAAGCCCAACCCCACACAAGATGGAAACCAGCAGTTCACTCAACCATTTCATTCAGTTTGTGATTTAACTTAAACCCTGACTCTGAAGTTTGGAAGGTATCCTTGCACATTGAAGCACAGCTTGGGAATGCCACCAGCCTGGCCTTTGGACTTGCTGCAATGTGAAACAGCTTACAGGAAGCAATGAATGCAATCCTCAGCTCCTGCCAAGAACTTCTTGCCATATTTTCTAGGGTTCTGTTTCTGTCTTGCTTGCTGCTTATGTGGAAACTCCTGAACCACACTGGCTTTGGAATTTCATAGAATCATAGGTTGGGAGGGAACTCCAACCCCCACTGCCATGGGCAGGGACACCTCTCAACAAGACTCAGCTGCTCAAGGCCTCATCCAGCCTGGCCCTCAATGCCTCCAGGGAGGAGGCAGCCACAGCCTCTCTGGGCAACCTGTTCCAGAGTCTCACCACCCTTGTACTGAAGAACTTCTTCGTAAGATTCAGTCCAACCCTGCTCTCCTTCAGCTTCAAACCATTCCCCCTTGTCCTGTTGCTAGACACCCTCATGAAAAGCCTGTCTCCAGTCTAAGTCTTCTATTCTCCAGGCTGAACACCCCCAGCTCCCTGAGCCTGTGCTCACAGCAGACCTGCTCCAGCCCTTGGATCATCCTCTGGACTCTCTCCAGCAGCTCTGTGTCCTTCTGCTGCTGGGGACACCAGAACTGGAGGCAGGATTGGAGGTGAGGTCTGAGCAGAGCAGAGCCCAGGGGCAGGATCCCCTCTCCTGCCCTGCTGCCCACCCTGCTCTGGCTGCAGCCCAGCACACAGCTGCCTGCTGGGCTGCAGGAGGGCACTGCTGGCTCCTGGGGAGCTGCTCAGCACCCAACACCCCCAAGGCTCTTTCTTCAGAGCCACTCTCAACCCACTCTGCACCCAGCCTGTAGCCTCCTACCATCCAGTCTTGTGAAGTTCAGACAGGCTGTAAACACCAGAAATTAGAAAGCTAAGTCCTCATCTTGATGAGAAAGCTCCCTCCTCAGTATCTGAGCTCTATATAGCCCCCACACCATTAAGTCAACATGTCACCATCTGCATTCCCTAGGCTCTTTGACAGTGGCATCCAATAAAAATAACCCCCAAGCCAGGCAGGATATTGCTGTATTTTCAGACAGCTGCCAGAGATGCTAAGCTTTAACACTCAGCCTCTGCTTCATCAGTGCCAATCATCAAAACTCCTTTCAATTTGTCTTGCTGATCCTTTAAACCAGATCAGTTTCAGCTATCCAGGGAAACAAAGTGAGCACTAGAAGTGTCCCACCAGGACAGTGTGCTGTTTATTCCTGTCCTTCTGTCAGGCCACCCTTGGTTGCTGTGACTGTAGAAACTGATCTGAAGGGATCACTGAGGGCAGCCCTGTGGAGAAGGACCTGGGAGTGCTGGTGGGCAACAAGTTCTGCATGGGACAGCAATGTGCCCTGGGGGCCAAGAAGGCCAATGGGGTCCTGGGCTGCATTCAGCAGAGTGTGTCCAGCAGATCCAGGTGGTTTCTTCTCCCCCTCTACTCTGCCCTGCTGAGACCTCACCTGGAATATTGCATCCAGCTCTGGGCTCCCCAGTTCAGGAGGGACAGGGATCTGCTGGAGAGGGTCCAGCAGAGGGCTACCAGGATGATTAGGGGACTGGAGCACTGCCTGGGGAGGAGAGGCTGAGAGCCCTGGGGCTGTTTAGACTGGAGAGAAGAAGACTGAGAGGGGATCTGATCAATGTCTATCAGTAGTTGAGGGCTGGGATCAGGAAGGAAGGGACAGGGACAGCCTCTGCTCACTGTGCCCTGGGATAGGACAAGGGACAATGGATAGAAACTCCAGCACAGGAGGTTCCACCTCAACATGAGGAGGAACTTCTTGACTGTGAAGGTCCCAGAGCCCTGGAGCAGGCTGCCCAGAGAGGTTGTGGAGTCTCCTTCTGTGGAGCCTTTGCAGCCCTGTCTGGCTGTGTTCCTGTGTGACCTGTGCTGGATTCTGTGGTCCTGCTCTGGCAGGGGGTTGGACTGGAAGATCTCCAGAGGTCCCTTCCAACCCCTAACATCCTGTGCTCCTGTGTGATTGCTGGACCTCTTAAGCAGTGGAACACAGTCCTGTGGGGAAACCTTTTCTCCCAGCTCAATAATTCCTTGCAAAAGTCAATAAAACCCCAGATAAATATTTGATAGGAATCTAACAAATTGCCTCAATACTGGAAGGGTGAGAGAAAAGAATCAAACAATAAATAAATCCAGGGGAACACTTGAACCCATCTGGTGGGTAAGTCATGAACAGAGAGCAGCCACCTGGGATCTGAACTTTACAGCTGACCCTCAGCTGGACTCTATTGGTTGCCATAGCTGTTTAATTACAAAGCATCTCCAGCTCCAGAGGAGGAAACACTGAAAGGAAGATCTGCCAAAGCACAGTGTGTCTTGGTTGGGCACATTGCTAGAGTCCTCCTTCTCCTCCAGAACTAACCTGGTTATATAAATATAACCCTGGTTATTCCCCCCTGCGCGGACGACACGAAGCCTTTTGCAGCCTTTGTGAGGGATTACTTTGTGACACGGAGGTGGGGAAAGGAGAAGAGGCTTCAGCAGCAGCCAATTCCCAAGACACACCACTGATTCATTCAACAAAAGTAATTGCTTTAGCAACTGTTGGTGTGTTTTCATGCCAGGAGGAGGATTCCAGGTAGCTTCAAAGCCAGTTGGAGCTCCTCGGTCATGCTGACAGCCAGAAGCCTCTGCTCAGTGTGATGTGACACTGACACAAGCACTAAAACCAGGGAAAAGAGGGTGGCCCTTGGAGGAGAGGAGTTGATCTGTCACAAATGTTACTTCTCATCCTTATTCATGCATTCAGGGCTGCCATCACGTGCTGCCTGGCTTTTCCCTGCAGGCACAGGATTTAGACAAGCCCGGGGGGGGAATGATAATGCTGTGCACTGATTTGTTGACACATGAGCTCTGAAACTAGCACTGGGGAAATGAACCCCCACAAGGGTGTCCATAGAAGGGCCACGAGGATGAGCAGAGGGCTGGAGCTGCTCTGCTGTGAGGACAGACTGAGGGAGTTGGGGTTGTGCAGTCTGGAGAGGAGAAGGCTCCCAGGAGACCTTCTTCATAGAATCACAGAATCAACCAGGTTGGAAAAGACCTCAGAGATCATCAAGTCCAACCTGCCACCCAACACCTCCTGACAACTAAACCCTGGCTCCAAGTGCCACATCCAAGCCTTTTTTGAACCCCTCCAGGGATGGTGATTCCACCACCTCCCTGGGCAGCACATCCCAAGGGCCAATTACTCTTTCTGGGAAGAACTTTCTCCTCACCTCCAGCCTAAACTTCCCCTGCCACAGCTTGAGACTGTGTCCTCTTGTTCTGGTGCTGCTTGCTAGAGAGAAGAGACCAACCCCTACCTGGCTACAACCTCCCTTCAGGGAGTTGGAGAGAGGAATGAGGTCTCCCCTGAGCCTCCTCTTTTCCAGGCTAAGCAACCCCAGCTCCCTCAGCCTCTCCTCATAGGGCTTGTGGCCTTCGAGTATCTGAAGGGGGCTACAAGAAAGCTGGGGAGGGACTTTTGAGGGTGTCAGGGAGTGATAGGACTGGGGGGAATGCAGCAAAACTAGAAGTGGGGAGATTCAGATTGGATGTTAGGAAGAAGTTGTTGCCCATGAGGGTGGTGAGAGACTGGCACAGGTTGCCCAGGGAGGTGGTGGAAGCCTCCTGCCTGGAGGTTTTTGCAGCCAGGCTGGATGTGGCTGTGAGCAACCTGCTGTAGTGTGAGGTGTCCCTGCCCATGGCAGGGGGGTTGGAACTGGCTGAGCCTTGAGGTCCCTTCCAACCCTGCCAATTCTGTGATTGTAAACCAAAACATTCCCAGCTCTGCAAAGATCATTTCACAACCCCAAGTGCATCCTAGCCCCACGCTTGGGAGTTTTAAAAGCTTTTTGAAAGGAAAGTTCTGCAGAATGAATGAATGAATAGCTGACATCAGGGCCAGCTTTGAAAGCCATTTTTTAAAGCACTGTGCAAAGTTCACCTCCCTTTTTAATGAACACTGACTGCTGGGACAAAATGTTTCCCTCTCAGCAGCTTTAGACACAGTCAAATTCAGCTTTTGTGCTTTAATCAGACATGAAAAATTGGAGGCAGAGATCTGGCAAAGGCTGAGCCTACCATGACAGCTCCCTTGCTCTCCTAGCAGTTTCATCTGGTTGAGACAAATGGACATCACTAAGCTAAGGACATAGATGGATTTATGCACTTTTCCTGGCCCTTTGATGGAAAATGAGGTGCCCAGCTCTCAACAGCACCATCAGCCACTGGTCCAAAGGAGGCAAAGGCCACATCCTGACCTCACCGCTTAGAAGAACTCCAGTGAGCGAATGGTTCTGAGCCAGTGAGCCTGTGACCCACAGCAGTTTGCCCACTATCCCAGTGTCCAGGTGGGTTTGGAATCTCTCCAGAGAAGGAGAATCCACAAGCTCCCTGGGCAGCCTGCCCCAGGGCTCCAGCACCCATCTCCAGCTTTGCTTCGGAAGGGCACAACGTGGCACTGACACTCCAAGGCACTTGGCTCCCAGTTTCTTTAAGAGCTTCACTGGCTCACTGTTTGCAGGACATAACCAGTAAGGTTCTGCTTTTGTTTGCTGACCGTTTCCTCCAGCAGGTACACTGCCACAAGAAGCCCTGATCACACTAGCCCCTTAGCCCTCACCCATATTTTTGGCAGACTATTTTTACCACAGATTCCTTTCCCTCTCTGTCACCACGTAACATAACAGACTGTCAGACCTCCAAACCAAGGTGCCAGTGATATGAGAGGAAGCAGGCTAGCACTGCACAGGCACAAAAAGCACTTCACAACCAGCATTTACACCTCACTCAGCGGAATCCCTCTCTCTCCACCCCATTCTTACTCCAAAACCCACCATGGGACACCAAGGCTATGCCTGTCCCCACAAGACAGCCCTGAAGTGGAGCAGTCTCCCAAGGTGTGGATGGGAGCTAATGTGCAAGACTCAACAGTCAGAGTGACAAATCTGCTCAAGCACTTGGAAGCTGCAGTGCAACAACCAGCAGAACGCAGCAGAGCCTGAAAGGGGAGGAACAACTTGGGGACAAGTGTTTCAAGAGGTTGCCTTTAAGGTTCAGCTCCTTTCCCATGTGTTTGTTTTCAAAGGATTAACACTGGCCCTTTGGAAAGGCTTCAAGTATTCATCTCCATCTCACTGGCCCCTTTCCTCCACAAGTCTGGGTTCCATTAAGTTGAAAACATACAGACAGGGAAATTCTATCAGAATCACAGAATCAACCAGGTTGGAAAAGACCTCAGAGATCATCAAGTCCAACCTATCACCTAACACCACCTGACAACTAAACCATGGCTCCAAGTGCCATCCAATCTTTTTCTGAACACTTCCAGGGACAGTGACTCCATCCAATCCCTCTCATCCTACCACTACAAGCCCTTGTAAAAGTTAGAAAGTCTCTCTCTAGCTTTCTTACAGGCCCCTTTTCAGGTACTGGAAGGCTGCTCTAAGGTCTCCCTGAAGCCTTCTCTTCCTCAGGCTGAACAGAGAGGCTGAGGGAGCTGGGGTTGCTTAGCCTGGAGAAGAGGAAGCTCAGGGGAGACCTTCTTGCTCTCTCCAACTCCCTGAAGGGAGGTTGGAGCCAGGTGGGGGTTGGTCTCTTCTCCCAGGCACCCAGCACCAGAACAAGAGGACACAGTCTCAAGCTGTGCCAGGGAAGGTTTAGGCTGGAGGTGAGGAAGAATTTCTTCCCAGAAAGACAGATTGGCCCTTGGGATGTGCTGCCCAGGGAGGTGGTGGAGTGACCATCCCTGGAGGTGTTTAGGAAGAGCCTGGATGAGGCCCTTGGTGCCATGGTTTAGTTGATTAGATGGTGTTGGGTGATAGGTTGGACTTGATGATCTCTGAGGTCTCTTCCAACCTGGTTAAATCTATTCTAGTCTAGTCTATTATAGTCTAGTCTAGCCTAGTCTAGTCTATTCTGTTTTATTCTACTCTACTCTATTCTATTCTAGTCTTTCTTATTCTATTCTATTCTAGTCTTCCTTATTCTATTCTAAACTCTCTCAGCCTGCCCTCATAGGGGAGGTTTCTCCAGCCCTCTGAACATCTTTGTGGCCTCCTCTGGATGCAGTCCAGCAGTTCCACATCCTTTTTGTGCTGGGGGGCACCAGAACTGGATGCAGTACTCCAGGTGAGGTCTGATGAGAGCAGAGCAGAGGAGCTGAATCCCCTCCCTTGTCCTTCCTGGGTAAGAGCAGCACACAATGACTTATCTTTTAACCACTGGAGACCCTGAAGTGATCCAAGGTTCTTTTGAATGCTATTGGTTAAACATCTAAGTATATTTTACACATTTTCTTTTGATGCATGCACCAAAGCCAACACAGACTCCTTTGCATTGAATCACAGAATTGTTTTGGTTGGAAGAGACCTCTAAGATCATCCAGTCCAACCTTCAACCCAACACCACCATGGTCCCTCATCCATGCTCCTAAGTGCCATGGCCACAGGTTTCTTGCTTTCTCCCTGTTGCAATGCCTGACCAGTTCCAAAGAAATCCAGAAGAAGAGGCTTGGCTTGCAGAGGAGCTCCCAAAAAGCAACTTGCTCTTGGAAACAGACCTCAGCCATGTCACTGCCCTGCCCCTGCAGGCAGGCTGTTGGCACTGTGCACAGAGCTGCAGGGCTGACCCTACTCGAGGCTGTATCCACGCAGCACCAGAGCTGCAGCCACCACCTTCCCCTGCTTCTCACCAGGAACTAAACTTCCAGAGTCACCAAATATCCCAGGAGGCTTCAAAACCAAACTACACAGTGGAGAGGGGAAGACAAACCTTAACATCAGCTGCAGGAGCCATCCCATGGTAGAAGAATCACACAGCTGAGCACACTGCAGGACAGAAGCCTTGAGCACTGTCAGATGTGCAATCATAGAACCACAGAATTGTCAGGGTTGGAAGAGACCTCAAGGCTCAGCCAGTTCCAACCCCCTGCCATGGGCAGGGACACCTCATACTACAGCAGGTTGCTCACAGCCACATCCAGCCTGGCTGCAAAAACCTCCAGGCAGGAGGCTTCCACCACCTCCCTGGGCAACCTGTGCCAGTCTCTCACCACCCTCATGGGAAAGAACTTCTTCCTAACACCCAAGGAGCAGTGCTTCAGGTCAGAGCTGTGTGCCTGGAGTATTTGGAGGAATACCACATTCAGCTTAAGCTCTCTTAAACAGTGAGCCTAACCAGCATGCCTTTCACAGTGCCTGCCCCTCACTTGATGCTGGAAACATCAAAAGATAACTGGAGGTAGATAATCAGCTACTGGAGAGATCAGTCTCCCCCTGTTTCATTGATTTGGTGGAACAGTTCATCCTTCCCAATTTAAAGATGAAAGGGCATTAGTCCCCATGAACATCTGCTGGTGGGAATGCACCTACCCACGCAGGACTCACATTGGGCAGGCCCCGAGCCCACAGGCTTTCTGGGGACATCCAACAAGCCACAGTAAATTGCAGCTGAGCTTTTACATCTCAGCTGAATGCCTAAGATTAAAAATATGCAATTTAACACAGGGGAACTGCTAATTTGGTTCTCACTCTTGTGTTAAATCAGCTTCCTTTGCCTTAGGAACATAATAAACCCCAACACCAACAGCGCTGAAGCTGGGCTTAGGGCTTTTGGAAAGCCTGTTTTACATCTGCCCATAATAGCTGTTACTTCTACACACTCCCAAAGGCAGGCAAGGCTTGCTCTTAGATAAGAGAATCCAAGGCAGAAGTACAAACATGCCTTTCATCTTCCAAGGGGCATCAGAAGCTCAGCATCTCCTCCCCACAACTCTCTCAGAAGCTACACAGATGCTCTAACCAGGACTGGGTGCACTGAATGGTGGTCAGTGAACCTTCCTCCTAGCTGAGGAAGGATGGACCACACACATGCACCTCCCCCCTGCCAGCTACTGAGAGGGGAAATGACAGAATGGAATGGAATGGAATGGAATGGAATGGAATGGAATGGAATGGAATGGAATGGAATGGAATGGAATGGAAAGGAATGGAAAGGAATTAACCAGGTTGGAAGAGAACTTTGAGATCATCAAGTCCAACCTCTCACCCACCACCACCTAATCAACTAAACCATGGCACCAAGCACCCCATCCAGTCTCTTCCTAAACACCTCCAGTGATGGTGACTCCACCATCTCCCTGGGCAGCATATTCCAATGGCCAATCACCCTTTCTATGAACAACTTCTTCCTAACCTCCAGCCTAAACCTCCCCTGGCACAGCTGGAGACTGTGTCCTCAAAGCCTCATTTAGAATCATAGAATGGTCCAGGCTGGAAGGGACCTCCAAAGCTCATCCAGTTCAATCCCTCTGCAGTCAGCATGGACATCCCCAACTAGATCAGGCTGCCCAGGGGCTTGTCCAACCTCACCTTGAATATCTCCAGAAGGAGCCTCAACCACCTCCCTGGGCAATCTGTTCCAGTGTTCCACCACCCTCCTGGTGCAGAACTTGTTCCTCGCATCCAATGTAGATCTGCTCTGCTCTGGTTTGAAGCCATTGCCCCTGCTCCTGTCCCTGCAGGCCTTTGCAAACAGTCTCTCTGCAGCCTTCTTGTAGCTCCCTTCAGGTAGTGGAAGGTTGCTGTTAGGTCTCCCCAGAGCCTTCTCCAGCTTCTTCAGCCTGTCCTCATAGCAGATCTGCTCCAACCCCCTGATCCTTTTCATGTCCCTCCTCTGGATCCTCTCCATCAGGTCTATGTCCTTCCTAAATTGAGGGCTCCAGACCTGCACACAGTGCTCCAGGTGAGGTCTCAGCAGTGTGGCAGAATCACCTCTCTGGATCTCTGGCAATGCTGCTTTGGATGCAGCCCAGGCTGTGATTGTCCTTCTGTGCTGCAGTCTCACATTGCCTGCTCCTGTCCAGCTCCTCCCCCACCAGCCCTCCCACATCCTTTCCCACAGGGCTGCTTTCTAACACCTTTAGAAGTCACAGGTGGAACAAACCTTAAGTGTCCATTGCTTCTCTCAAGTGACAAGGAACAAGACAATAGGAAACAGCCTCAAGTTGCACCAGGGGACATTTAGGGAGGCTATAAGGAACAATTTCTCCCCCCAAAGGGTTGTCAAGCCCTGGGACAGGTTGCCCAGGGCAGTGGTGGATTTCCCACCCCTGGAGGGGCATCAGAGCTGTGTAGATGTGGTGCTGAGGGCCATGGCTTAGTGGTGAGCTGGCAGTGCAGGGTTAACAGCTGGACTTGATGATCTTGAAGGTCTCTTCCAGCACAAACAATTCTGTGATTCTATAAATGTTCTGCAAACATGAGCCAAAGAGATCCTCTTCCAAGAACTGTGAGCAGAGATGCCAACCCCACTCCCCTTTTACTAGAAGAAAGTGTTACCCATAAGACCCATCAACTGTTCTGCAGGCTCCCAGGCCCCCCCAAAGGTCAGGTTTCCCTTCCCACCAGCCCTCACTGCCTCTGTACTGTGCCTTTCCGACACAGCTACCCCAACCTGCCCAGGGATTGGGAGATATAGAATGGAATGGAATGGAATGGAATGGAATGGAATGGAATGGAATAGAATTAACCAGGTTGGAAAAGAACTTCAAGATCATCAAGTCCAACCTCTCACCCAATACCATCTGATCAACTAAACCATGGCACCAAGAGCCTCAGCCAGGCTCTTCTTAAACACCTCCAGGGATGGTGACTCCACCACCTCCCTGGGCAGCAGATCCCAAGGGCCAATCTCTCTTGCTGGGAAGAACTTCCTAACATCCAGCCTAAACCTCCCCTGGCACAGCTTGAGACTGTGTCCTCTTGTTCTGGTGCTGCTTGCCTGCCTGGGAGAAGAGACCAACCCCCACCTGGCTACAACCTCCCTTCAGGGAGCTGCAGAGAGCATCTCTCTCTTGCTTCAACCCAGAGAAGCACGCAGGCTGCAGGGGAGAGAGGGCAATCAGATCTCTGCCAAAGGTCACAGTGAGATGCTTTGTGACAAGGAAGTGGCAGCACAGGCAGTGTAGGGCAGCCACCTAACAGGGCCCTGACAGCCATGTGGCTTCTGGCCCAGCCCAGCTGTCAGCCTGCTTGTGCTTTAGCTGGGGTGCTCAGCCAAGCCGCAGGCACCCCGGAGCTCACCTCACAGCTACTCCACGGGCACAGCAGCTCACCCCACCCTCATTCAGCAGCACAAGGCTTCGGCTGCTCCTGTCAAGCACCTCTGCATTTTTTCCCTGGTACCCAAACAACACACGGTCACAGTGAGGAAAGCGAGCAGCGACAGAACCGTGGCTCTCACCACGCTGTGGCACACAATGGGCTCGGGGGTATCCACAGCAGACCAACAGCTGAGCCAGAAAGCTTCCTGTCACAGTGGCAATTTCCCCTGAATAATTCACAGCCTTGGTGTTGCTCCCAGCGCCAAACGAGCCCCGCTGGAGCATGGAAGTGGCCCCCTGGCGATAGGGAAGCACGCCAGCCATTACCCTGACATCACCGAGCAATGAGAACCCACTGCATGCAAACTGCCCTGCGTGCTGCTGAGACCGGCGCAGGTGTGAGCAGCTCCAGAGCACATTGCAGCTTTAATTGATCACTTTGCAGCCTGCAGCTTCAGCCCCTGGCCGGCTCACAGCACGGAAAGGCTCCAGCCGATCAGGCGCTCCTGCCTGGCCCACCTCAAGGTCTGCTTAAGGTTCATTAAGCAGCTGGAGGGGCTGAAGCAAATCCATACGGGATGAGCTTTGAGGCTGTGGTTTTCTTCCTCTTTCCCCATTTATTTGCCTGTTCCTGCAATTGTCAGGAGGCCCTAACAGCAACCCCAGGCAGTGCTACAGGCTGGGGTCAGAGTGGCTGGAGGGCAGCCAGGCAGAAAGGGAGCTGGGGGTACTGGCTGATGGTAGGCTGAACAGTATCACAGTATCACAGTATAACCAAGGTTGGAAGAGACCCCAAGGATCATCAAGTCCAACCTGTCCCAACAGACCTCACAACTAGACCATGGCACCAAGTGCCACGTCCAATCTCCTCTTGAACACCTCCAGGGACGGTGACTCCACCACCTCCCTGGGCAGCACATTCCAGTGACGAACGACTCGCTCAGTGAAGAACTTCCTCCTCACCTCGAGTCTAAACCTCCCCTGGCACAGCTTGAGACTGTGTCCCCTTGTTCTGGTGCTGGTTGCCTGGGAGAAGAGACCAACCCCTTCCTGTCTACAACATGAGCCAGCAGTGTGCCCAGGTGGCCAAGAAGTCCAATGGCATCCTGGCCTGCATCAGGAAGAGTGTGGCCAGCAGGAGCAGGGAGGTCATTGTGCCCTGTGCTCAGCACTGGTTAGGCCACACCTTGAGTCCTGTGTCCAGCTCTGGGATCCTCAGCTTAGGAAAGATGTTGAGATGCTGGAAGGTGTCCAGAGAAGGGCAACAAAGGTGGGGAGGGGTCTGGAGCACAGCCCTGTGAGGAGAGGCTGAGGGAGCTGGGGCTGCTTAGCCTGGAGAAGAGAAGGCTCAGGGGAGACCTTCTTGCTCTCTCCAACTCCCTGAAGGGAGGTTGTAGCCAGGTGGGGGTTGGTCTCTTCTCCCAGGCAGGCAGCACCAGAACAAGAGGACACAGTCTCAAGCTGTGCCAGGGAAGGTTTAGGCTGGATGTTAGGAAGAAGTTCTTCCCAGCAAGAGAGATTGGCCCTTGGGATGTGCTGCCCAGGGAGGTGGTGGAGTCACCATCCCTGGAGGTGTTTAGGAAGAGCCTGGCTGAGGCCCTTGGTGTCATGGTTTAGTTGATTAGATGGTGCTGGGTGAGAGGTTGGACTTGATGATCTTGAAAATTCTTTTCCAACCTGGTTAAATCTATTCTATTCTACCCTATCCTATCCTATCCTATCCTATCCTATCCTATCCTATCCTATCCTAAACTCCCCTTCAGCTGGATTTTTGACAGCTGGACTTGATAGTTGGACTTCAGGACTTGTTGGAGGAGGCTGATGGGAGCTCTCATTGCTCTCCACAGCTCCCTGAAAAGGATTGGAGTGAGGTGGGGATTGGCCTCTTCTCCCTAGCATCAGTGATGGAAGGGAGAGGAAATGGCCTGAAATTGTGCTAGGGGAAGCTTAAGTTGGATGTTAGGAAACATTTCTTTGCTGCAGGAGTGGTCAGGCATTGGAATGTGCTGCCCAGGGAAGTGCTGGAGTCCCCATGCCTGGAGGTGTTTGGGAGATGTGTGGCCATGGCAGCTGGGTAGGTAGGTGGTTTAATGGCCATGGTGGTGTTGGGCTGAGGACTGGACTCAACAATCTCAGAGAGCTTTCCCAACCGAAACAATTCCACGATTCCCAATGAGGCAGCTCCGCCATCCCCTCCCCCCCCACGCGATGAGGACAGGAATCCACTCCCCACCACCCCCAACCTAATAACACTTCAAACACTTCAGTCACTCCAAACCTGTCAGGCAGTTAATTATGGGAATGAATTTATTGTCTCCTGCATAAATTCTTGCTGGTTTGATGATTACTGTCAAAGACAATGATTAATGGGCAGGTATTGCACGGAGAGCAGCACAAACATGCCAAGAATTGGAAATTACACTTGCACAGCAAAACCAATCCCCAGAAGAAAAGGAACAAAACCTTTCCCAGGCCTTTAAGCCCAAGCCTTTTTCACTGAGCTCTTTTCACATGCCGTGTTTTCACCCTGGGATCAATTCATGGCATCCCCTGATGTTACCACGAGGATTCAAAAGCATCAAAGGGATCAGGACTCACCGGTCACTGCAACGTCATCTGCCTCCTCCTGGAAAATGCATGAGCCTGCTGAAACCACAGAGCTTCATTTTCTCTCTAGAATGCTTTGCTGCCCATCAGATGAAAACTCTGCTCAAACTGAAGGGCAGGAAACCCTTCCACACCATTTGTTTCTTGCCTGCACATTCAGAGCAGGAAGGCACGAGCTGGAAGGCTGCCTCAGGAGGTCTCACCAAAGATACAAACCAAACAACTGAGTTATCTGAGAGCAACAACAGCAGCAGGAGCCTTTCAAAACAAATCCTAAATATCAATTGCTAGCTAGACCTGAGGAGACACCTGAGGATGAGGAGTGGGAGCAGTCTGAGCCTCCCAGAGCAGTTGCCACATACATATTTACCATGAACACTACCTGCCGCGAGCACTGGAATACAAAAAGCTGCTTTAAAACAGAGCTGGACTCCTCCATCACTACCTAAACACTTCCTCCAGCTCAGGAACCCATGGTGCTGCATCAACAAGCTCTTTTCAGAGCTCTGTGTAAATAAATAATAAACCAGCCTGTTAACCTCTCAGGGGCTGCCTTGGGTTGGGTTTCAGGCTTCTAGGGTTTCAATGCATATCATTGTAGCCTGCCTCCTGGAAGGACAGAGCCTCAGCATAGCTTAAACCCAGGCTGCTCAGCCCAGACTGAAGGTGTGAGCTAGACATTGACACAGCTATCTTAATGCAAAGCCACCAAAACTCAGAAGCAGGCTAGAAGCTGATTCCATTTTTCTTCCCCCAAAGGGCTGTCAAGCCCAGGCTGCCCAGGGCAGTGGTGGAGTTCCCATCACTGAAGGGGCTTTGCAGATGTGTAGAGTAGAGCAGAGCAGAGCAGAGTAGAGTAGAATAGAATGGAATAGAATAGAATAGAATAGAATGGAATGGAATGGAATGGAATGGAATAGAATAGACCAGGTTGGAAAAGAACTTTGAGATCACCAAGTCCAACCTCTCACCCAGCACCATCTAATCAACTAAACCATGGCACCAAGGGCCTCAGCCAGGCTCTTCCTAAACACCTCCAGGGATGCTGACTCTATCACCTCCCTGGGCAGCACATCCCAAGGGCCAATCTCTCTTGCTGGGAAGAACATCTTCCTCACCTCCAGCCTAAACAAACCTCCCCTGGCACAGCTTGAGACTCTGTCTTCTTGTTCTGGTGCTGCTTGCCTGGGAGAAGAGACCAACCCCCAGCTGGCTCCAACCTCCCTTCAGGGAGCTGTAGACAGCAAGAAGGTCTCCCCTGAGCCTCCTCTTCTCCAGGCTAAGCAACCCCAGCTCCCTCAGCCTCTCCTCACAGGGCTGTGCTCCAGACCCCTCCCCAGCTTTGTTGCCCTTCTCTGGACACCTTACAGCATCTCAATGTCCTTCTTAAACTGAGGGGCCCAGAACTGGACACAGGACTCAAGGTGTGGCCTAAGCAGGGCTGAGTAGAGGGCAGAATGACTTCCCTGCTCCTGCTGGCCACACTGTTGCTGACAGGACAAGGGGCAACGGTTTGAAACTGGAGCAGGGGAGATTTAGTTTGGACATTAGGAAGAAGTTCTTTACTGTGAGGGTGGTGAGACACTGGAATAGGTTGCCCAGAGAAGTTGTGGATGCCTTGTCCCTGGAGGTGTTCAAGGCCAGGCTGGATGGGCCCTTAAGCTACCTGGGCTGGTGGGAGGTGTCCCTGCCCATGGCAGGGGGCTGGAACCAGATGATCTTTAAGGTTCCTTCCAAATCAAGCCATTCCATGACTGTATGAAACATGGTAAACTTTACCCAAACAGTGCATTTTAGTATGGAAAGCACCCAGCCACATTCCCAGACTCCCACCAGGGGATTCTAAAGTTACCAACTTCATCCTGACCTCCCAGTGATTTGTTAGGCTGGCATCAAGAGCTTATTAAAGATTCATTCCTGCTGCAGGACCATTGGCACTGTCAGGCTGAAGAGCTCTCTTAACCCCAAGGAAGGTTTGCAGCAGGTAATGCCAGCTGTACTCCATTCCAATCCAGGCATAATGACCCCAGGGGATGATTAAAGCCCCCAGACTACTAATGCTGCCTTGCTTTCAGCTCTCTCTTGCAGCTTCTCAAGTGCAGCATTTTGCAGAGGATAAGAAACCCCACACAGAACCTTGCCTGCAAAAATAAACACTTTGTGGAGAGGCAGGAGCCAGCACAGAGGAATTTATGTCCTAGAAGTGAATTTTTAATAGTTGTGCTTTGTGTTAGAGCTACAAAGTAGGTCTAGAAAAATCACTTTGATAATGCCTGGTCTTCATAGAACCATAGAAATGTTTCAGTTGGCAAAGCCCTCCGAGGTCATCCAGTCCAACCCTCAGCCCAACACCACCATGGCTGCTAAACCCCATGGCCACAGGTTTCTTGACCATCTCCAGGGATGGGGACTCCACCACCTCCCTGGGCAGTCTGTGCCAATCCCTGACCACACTTGCAGTGAAGAAATCTTTCCCCATATCCAACCCAACCCTCCCCTGGCACAATTCCAGGCCATTTACACCTGGACGTAAACCCTTCTCCCCCTGTTACTTTTCTTCCTGGCTGTACAACATCTGGAGGTGTTCAAGGGGAGATTGGACGTGGCACTTGGTGCCATGGTCTAGTTGTGAGGTCTGTTGGGACAGGTTGGACTTGATGATCCTTGGGGTCTCTTCCAACCTTAGTTATACTGTGATACTGTGATCTGTGCTGGCACCAGCAATGGGAGGAGGAACATGGAGATGCAATAATGCTGGGGAAACACCACCACTGAACATGGACTGACATATTTGCTGGGGCTGTTTAGCTTGGAGAAGAGGAGGCTGAGGGAGATCTTGTCAATGCTTACAAATGTCTAAGGGGTGGGTGCCAGGAGGATGGGGCCAGACTCCTCTCAGTGGTCCCCAGTGACAGGACCAGAGGCACTGGGCATGAACTTGAACACAGGGAGTTCCACCTCAACATGAGGAGGAACTTCTTTACTGTGAGGGTGACAGAGCCCTGGAGCAGGCTGCCCAGGGGGGTTGTGGAGTCTCCTTCTCTGGAGACTTTCAAGGCCCACCTGGATGTGCTCCTGTGTGACCTGCCTCAGGTGATCCTGCTCTGGCAGGGGGGGACTGGACTAAACGATCTCCAGAGGTCCCCTTCCAACCTCTACCACTCTGTGATCATTCCTTTCACGCACTGCTATTTAGAGGAGTTTGAGCCTTCATGATGCTGCATGAATGGGCAGCAGGTTTATGAATAAGCCCTCACACAAGATGCACCAAGCCACCTCTGTGCACTCCCCACTCCCATGACTGCCCCTCCCCTTGCCAGCCACAGGAGCTGACGCTGCCCAAACTGCAATGAAAGCCCAACTGAGCCCCCTTCACTCCCCAGGCTGTTAGTTTTCCCTTGAGGAGAAGGCAGCACTGTGCTGCCACTCTCCTGAATACTAATACTAAGAAGAAACCCAACAAAACCCAAAGCAGGCAACTAAAAATAAAGCCTGACTGAAGCAGGGTGGAAAATGTTTGTAGCAGAAGGGAAAGAAGGGCAGAAAATCCATGACAGCTCATACTGAGGACTGATTCCTACTGCTTTCCAGATGTGCAGAGCACTAAGCAGTAGCTATTGACTGGTTTCCTCCATTCACTTGCAAATGGAACTGCAAGATGCAAGCTGAAAACTATGTGTTACAGGACTGTAAACCCTTCAATTTGTTCTCTGTGGGCTGGGGATCTGCTGAGTCAGATGGCTCCAGTCTGCTCCTCCAGCCACTAACCCCATCCATAGTGGCTGGCTGGCATATAGCACAGGATGGAGGGAAGGAGGAGCCCTGCAGGCAGCTGCTCTTAGACAGCCTGTGCTCCTCTGGTTTAGTACTGACATCAGGTTGGATGGAGGTGAACCTTGTGAAGTTCAACAAGGGCAAGTGTAGAGTCCTGCAGGTGGGGAGGAACAACCCCCTGCACAAGGACAGGTGAGATGGTGACCTGGTAGAAAGCAGCTCCATGGAGAAGGACCTGGGAGTGCTGGGGGACAAGTTCACATCGAGCCACCAATGTGCCCTTGTGGCCAGAAAGATCAATGGTCTCCTGGGGGGCATTAATGGAAGTGTGAGCAGCAGGGTAAGGGAGGTTCTCCACCTCTACTCTGTCCTAGTGAGGCCACATCTGCAGTTCTGGGTCCAGTGCTGGGCTCCTCAGTTCAGGAAACTACTGGAGAGAGTCCAGCAGAGGCTGCAAAGCTGCTGAGGGGCCTGGAGCAGCTCTGTGAGGAGCAAAGGCTGAGAGCCTTGGAGCTGCTGAGCCTGGAGAAGAGCAGCCCCAGAGGGGATCTGAGCAATGCTCAGCAAGAGCTGAAGGGTGGGAGGCAAGAGGCTGGGGCCAGATTCTTGTCAATGGTGCCCAAGGCCAGGACAAGGGGCAAAGGGCACAAAGTAGAACCCAGGAGGCTCCATCTGAACAGGAGGAGAAACTCATTTGGTGTGAGGGTGCTGGAGGCCTGAAGCAGGCTGCCCAGAGAGGTTGTGGAGTCTCCTGCTCTGGGGAGATTCCAACCCCTCCCTTGAAACTGTGATCCTGCTGTGGGTGCCCTGCTTTAGCATCATCTCCAGAGGTCCCTTTAAACCTCCACCATTTTGGGATTCTGTGGTTCTGTGACCTTGAAAACCAGAGGCTTATCAGGAGCTGTTGACAAACCATTTGCTACTCAGACATCAGTCTAGCCTCCATCTGTGGTGTGCTCCTAAAATGGAACTTTAACAGCAGTAAATGACTGCTGATGCTTTCATCCCAGTTCTGCTTTCTTGCTCTGCCAGCTCTGATTCTGGGAGAGTTTTCCACCTGCAAATATCATTACAAGTGGAGGAAAGCACTTCTGCTTATCACCAGATCCCCTCATGGTGAACTACAGAGGAGTGGGAAGGGCACTGTTTGCCCACCCTCAGCCCCCAACCCCAGGAGGGCAATAGGTACAGCAAGAGAAGTGTGGCCAGCAGGGCCAGGGAGGGGATTCTCCCCCTCTGCTCCACTCTGCTGAGACCACAGCTGGAGCACTGTGTCTAGTCCTGCAGACCCTATTAGAGGAAGGATCTGGAGGTGCTGGAAGGTGTCCAGAGTAGGCAGAACCTGCCTCTGCCTTGGGAATGACCTGCTAACGCTGCAGGCTCCACGTGGGCTCAGAGAAGTCAGCTCTTTGAAAGGACAGAAGTGTCACCTTAAGTGCCTCAAGCTCAGCTTTGCTACATTAATGAAGGAATCCCTTCAGCTTTATGCCTTTTGCAGTTTTGCTCTAAGAGAAGGCCAGTTATGTACAGAAGAAGGGTCTGGGGAACAGGTCCGGTGAGGAGCAGCTGAGGGACCTGGGGGTGTTCAGTCATAGGGAAAAGGAGGCTGAGGGGAGACCTTCTGCCTCCCTGTAAGTCCCTGAAAGGAGGCTGGAACCAGGTGGGGGTTGGTGTCTTCTCCAAAGTAGCAAGTGATAGGATGAGAAGAAATGGCCTCAAGTTGCACCAGGGGAGGTTTAGATGGGATATGAGAAAGTTTCTTCCCCAGAAGGGTTGGCCAGCCCCGGAATTTTCTGCTCAGGGCAGTGCTGGAGTCCCCATCCCTGGAGGGGTTTCAAAGCCATGTAGATGTGATGCTGAGGGCCATGGTTTAGTGGTGGTCTGGCAGTTAATGTTTGGACTCAATGATCCTAAAGGTCCTTTCCATCCTAAATGATTCTGTGACCCTATGAGAAAAAGAAGCCAGTACCTAGCCAGCAGAGCCACACTGCGCCACCCTGCTCTCTCCTTTGACACCATCCCCCACAGCAACCTCCTGGGCAAGCTGTCAGCCCCTGGCTTGGACAGCAGCACTCTGAGCAGGGTTAGGAACTGGCTGGAGGCTGAGCCCAGAGAGTGGTGGTGAATGGTGCCACATCCAGCTGGCAGCCAGGCACCAGTGGTGTGCCCCAGGGATCAGTGCTGTTCAATATCTTTATCGATGATCTGGAGGAGGGGAATGAGACCATCATCAGTGAATTTGCAAATGACACCAAGCTGGGGGCAGGAGTTGATCTCTTAGAGGCTAGGAGAGCTCTGCAGAGGGATCTTGCCAGGATGGACAGATGGGCAGAGGCCAAGGGCATGAGATTGAACACGTCCAAGTGCCAGGTTCTGCACACTGGCCACAGCAACCCCAGGCAGTGCTACAGGCTGGGGTGAGAGTGGCTGAGAGCAGCCAGGCAGAAAGGGGCCTGGGGGTGCTGGTTGATAGTAGGCTGAACATGAGCCAGCAGTGTGCTCAGGTGGCCAAGAAGGCCAAGGGCATCCTGGCCTGCATCAGGAAGAGTGTGGCCAGCAGGAGCAGGGAAGTCATTGTGCCCTGAGCTCAGCACTGGTTAGGCAACACCTTGAGTCCTGTGTCCAGTTCTGGGCCCCTCAGTTTGAGAAGGACACTGAGATGCTGGAAGGTGTCCAGAGAAGGGCAACAAAGGTGGGGAGAGGTCTGGAGCACAGCCCTGTGAGGAGAGGCTGAGGGAGCTGGGGTTGCTTAGCCTGGAGAAGAGGAGGCTCAGGGGAGACCTCATTGCTCTCTACAACTACCTGAAGGGAGGTTGTAGCCAGGTGGGGGCTGGTCTCTTCTGCCAGGCAAGCAGCACCAGAACAAGAGGACACAGTCTCAAGCTGTGCCAGGGGAGGTTCAGGCTGGGGGTTCAGAAAAATTCTTCCCAGCAAGAGAAATTGGCCCTTGGGATGTGCTGCCCAGGGAGGTGGTGGAGTCACTATCACTGGAGGTGCTTAAGAAGAGCCTGGCTGAGGCACTTGGTGCCATGGTTTAGTTATTAGATGGTGTTGGGTGAGAGGTTGGACTTGATGATCTGGAAGTTATTTTTCCAAACTGGTTAATTCTATTCTATTCTATTCCATTCCATTCCATTCCATTCCAATCCTATCCTATCCTATCCTATCCTATCCTATCCTATCCTATCCTATCCTATCCTATCCTATCCTATCCTCTTCTTCTGGGCTTACTCCAGCACTGCCTGAAGCTCCTCTCTGCAGAAAGCAACCCACTGCCTTTTCTTCTAGCACTGCACATGCATTTCACCTTGCTAAGAAGCAGGACCCCAGGAATTTAAGGCCCAGTCATGTAAAGTGAAACTCATCTACCCGGACGCAGATGCTCTCCCTGCCGCCAAGCCACAGCCTAATTAAAACAGAAAAGAAAGACTCACTCAGATCTGGGGCTTTTTTTTAGTGCTGTTGGAGCCCAATGGAAACAAGACCAAGCCCTAAACCCCACTTAATCATAACTTGGACTGTTTGCTCAGGGAGGCACAAGAGCCCCCATTCAGGCTGCGTGCAGCACAACTGGCCCAGTGTAAGCAGTGCCCTGCGCTGCTGGGCGGCGCGGCGGCACCGTGGGCGTGGAGGAAAGCCCTCAGCAGGGCAGCTGGCACACGGAGGGGAAAACCTCACCCCGCTGCTGTGAAACACACTGAGGCTCAGTGAAATCTCCAGCTGGGGCTGCATGGGCTCCATGGGCTTTTAGGAATGGGAAAATAGAATAGAATAGAATAGAATAGAATAGAATAGAATAGAATGGAATAGAATGGAATGGAATGGAATGGAATGGAATGGAATGGAATGGAATGGAATGGAATAGGATAGGATAGGATAGGATAGGATAGGATAGGATAGGATAGAATAGAATAGAATAGAATAGGATAGGATAGGATAGGATAGGATAGGATAGAATAGAATAGAATAGAATGGAATGGAATGGAATGGAATGGAATGGAATGGGATAGGATAGGATAGGATAGGATAGGATAGGATAGGATAGAATAGAATAGAATAGAATGGAATGGAATGGAATGGAATGGAATGGAATAGGATAGGATAGGATAGGATAGGATAGGATAGGATAGGATAGGATAGGATAGGATAGGATAAGATAGGATAGGGTAGGATAGAATAGAATAGAATGGAATGGAATGGAATGGAATGGAATGGAATGGAATAGGATAGGATAGGATAGGATAGGATAGGATAGGATAGGATAGGATAGGATAGGATAGGATAGGATAGGATAGGATAGAATGGAATGGAATGGAATGGAATGGAATGGAATGGAATGGAATGGACTAGAATTGAATTGAATTGGAATGAATTAACCAGGTTGGAAAAGAACTTTGAGATCACCAAGTCCAACCTCTCACCCAGCACCATCTGATCAACTAAACCATGGCACCAAGGGACTCAGCCAGGCTCTTCCTAAACACCTCCAGGGATGGGGACTCCACCACCTCCCTGGGCAGCACATCCCAAGGGCCAATCTCTCTTGCTGGGAAGAATTTCTTCCTAACATCCAGCCTAAACCTCCCCTGGCACAGCTTGAGACTGGTGCTGCTTGCCTGGGAGAAGAGACCAACCCCCAGCTGGCTACAACCTCTCTTCAGGGAGCTGTATAAAGACTGCTAAGGCCTTGGGTGGATAGGAACAGGAGGCAGAAGGGTTACTGGAGCCTTCCAAAGCACTGGGAGAGCTTGGGGATTTTTGAAGATCAGAAAAGCAAAGAAAGGTGGCAGAGACCTTGTTCCACAAAGGAAAAATTCATTGGTTTTGTTTTCCTTTTTTAATGCTTCCAAAGTCATCAGGGCCACTGCCAAAGAAAACAGGATCTGTGAAGTCGACCAAACCCATGGATTGCTGCACCAAAGAGGAATGGTGCTTTGCACCAGGGCAGCCGGGAGGGCTGCTGGAGAAATCAGCTCTGCCATCAGCAATTAAGTTAATATCCCACCTACATTTCCTGAACTGCCACTGTCCCTTTTGTTTATCAGGCCACTGGCAGATGAAAGCACTTTGAGGCACAGGAAGTTCCATAGAAACAGGAGGAAGAATTCTTTCCCTGTGAGGGTGGCAGAACCCTGGCACAGGCTGCCCAGGGAGGGGTTGTGGAGTCTCCCTCTCTGGAGATATTCAAGAGCTGCCTGGATGTGTTCCTGTGTGACCTGCTACAGGTGATCTGCTTTGGCAGGGAGATTTGGACTGGATGACGTCTCAAGATCCCTTCCAGCCTCCAGCATTCTGTGATTCTGTGATTTGCTCACACCTTGACCCGTAGAGCAACCACCACACCCCAGTGCTCTGAGGAACCTTGGAAGCTCAGTCCTAGCAGGAACCTTTACACCTTGGGAGCTTTGCAGGGGACTTTGCCAGCAGCACTGAGAGCAGGATGAGCATCTGTGCTGTTAAGATTCTCTGCATTCAAGCACTGATCCTGTTTGTTTCAGGCATTCCCTCTGCTTCTGGTTCTAAACCCAGCCCGTAAAGAAAATGACTTTTATCTTAGCCGGATCCTCTCTCAGGGATTACTTCCAGTTTCTGTTACACTGCCTGGCTGTCTGCTGGGAGCTAAGGGACTTTCTAAGCTTTATTTCGGTATCTTGATGATCAAACCCTCTCCTCGAGCCCCACTCTGGTTGCAATCCAAGTTCACGCAGGAATCCAGGCTCTCCAAACGATTTCCTCAGCCCAGGATAATTATTCAGTGTGAAGCGCAGGCAATTCCTTAGCTGCTGCGGTCCCTCCCGGGGAGCTCGCCGGACGAACGCCGCCGCCCCGCTCGCAGCCCCGTGCCACACGCAGGAACCACCGCAACGGCAAGGGGGTGGCTATTTTTACACAGGGCACAGAACCCCCACTGTGAGAGCGCACAATCGCCCAGCAGCTCGCTCCCTAGCTCCATTCCTGGAATAAACTCTCCTGGAATCCACCGCCACGGCGCTTGTCCAACACCAACCCGGCCGGGAATGTGCCTCAGCGCTGCCCAGCAGCCACAGCCCACAGCCCCCCTCCAGCTCGTTTCACTCGGCTGCCTTTTCACACAGGGCACCCAGGTGAAGATCATCAACCCCCCCTATGCTGGCTTCCAGACATCTGGAACCTCAGGGGTTTATTCTGCCATCAAAGCCACCTCCTTTCCTCCCCCCACCCCTTTCCCCTTTGTTTGAAGCAAATGATGCTTGCAGTATACTAAGAATACATGCTGGATCTCTGGATTTGGGAGATGACCTCATTATTATTATTGTTATTATTGTTATTATTGTTATTATTATTATTATCATCATTATAATTATTAGTCCGTTATTATTATAATTAATATTTCATTATTATCATTCTTTCATTATTATCATCCTCCTCCTCCTCACCACTATTTATTACTACAAGATTAGGGTAGGCAAATATCAGTGAAAACAAAAGTTCCTCACCCAACTTTCTGCCTGCTTGCAAACGAGAGGGACTGACTCCAACACTGCAACTAGAAATCAGGACAACTCTGCTTCCCTCGGAGATTTTGTTGTGTGCAGTAACCCTGTTATTTCCTTTTCCACAGCTCTACTATACAGAACCAGCAAGAATCCAGCCTAATAATCACCTCAGAGGGCTAAGAGTTAACTCTCCAGGCAAAGAAGCAGCAGGACAGAGGAACCTTTCAGCCCCACCGCCAAAGAAGTTTGCTCTCTCCGTGCCGTACCTGATTGTCCTGACAGAAATGCAGTACTTCCACATCAGGTTCCACACGGCACTGCCATCTCCCTTCATGACCTCCTCCGAAGTGCGTTTGCAAAGCAAAACAAAACTAAACCAAAGAGTTTCCCAGCACCTGAAGGAAAGGAGCAAGTTCAGCAGCAGCAGCAGCCAAAGTTGAGCTGCCGCAGCCAAGCACTGATTCAGGGTTTCCAAGCGGTTCCTCCGAGCATGAACTCAGGGAGCAGGCAGCTTTCTCAGCTGGAGGCTCGGGTTACTTCTTCCTTCATCATTTACAAGGCTCGTTGTTTACATTATTTGGAAGCCAGAAGGGATGATTAGAGGCTGTTCAGAAAGCTGGGGACAGCCTTGCTCCGAGCTGCCAGGTCGCAACCCCCTACCTGAGGAGAGCGAGCCCTGCTCCTTCCCCTCCAAAACACACAGCCCTAGAAAATCACTCGGCAGCACTGCAATTGCTCACCAAATCCACACTCAATCAAATGCTTTGGGCTGAGTAAACTCTCAGCTGTTTGCAAAATTCCCTGTGTACTGTAATAAACTTTCTAGTGCCAAAAGAAGTAATGAGTCATTTTTCCAAAGCCCTATTTGAGCACCGAGTTAGGACTTTCGCCTGGGAGCATCAGTGATGCCACTCAGCCTCTAAAGCACATTCAAAAAGAAGATGGCAAGATCTGACCAAAACCAAAACACAACCAAAAATGTCCAAACCCAACCCAAACCCAAACCCAACCCAAACCAAATCAAACCAAACAATAACAACAAAAAATAAGCCATAACCCCCCCCCCCCCCAATAAAACCCCCAAACAGAAAATAAAGCCCAACCCAATCCCCATCTGATCCATTATTTGTATGGATTTCTCTGACTGTGCTGGGCAAATTTACACACACAGCACTGACTGCCAAAGGGCTGAGTAGAATTTAAGCCTCCAGATGCACTCACATGGCATCAGCCTTAGGGAAAAGCATGCTTGTGGTTGTTAATTGCTGTTAATCTTTGGAACTTGAAGGACCAGCCCTTTAAATTCTCTGCCCTGGTTTCTCCAAGACCACCCTGCAAGTTAGTGTTGTTGCTATGACAGATTCAAACTCCCTGAGTCTTTACTCAGCCCATGAGATCACACTTGCTTCTCTGCTAGGATGTCAACAGCACAATTCTAGACTCATAGAGTGGCCCCAGCTGGAAGGGACCTCCAAAGCTCATTCAGCCTCACCTCCCTGCAGCCAGCAGGGACATCCTCAACTAGATCAGGTTGCCCAGAGCCCTGTCCAGCCTCACCTCGAAGATCTCCAGGGATTGGGCCTCAGCCACCTCCCTGGGCAACCTGTTCCAGTGTTCCACCACCCTCATAGTGAAGAACTTCTTCCTGATATCCAATCTCAATCTGCTCTGCTCTAGTTTGAAGCCATTGCCCCTGGTCCTGTCCCTGCAGGCCTTTGCAAACAGTCTCTCTGCAGCCTTCTTGTAGCCCCCTTCAGGTACTGGAAGGCTCCCTAAGATCTCCCTGGAGCCTTCTCTTCTCCATGCTGAACACCCCCAGCTCCCTTAGCCTGTCCTCACAGCAGAGCTGCTCCAACCCCCTGAGCATTTTCATGGCCTCCTCTGGACCTGCTCCATCAGTCCCATGTCCTTCCTATACTGAGGGCTCCAGATCTGTACAGAGGCTTTTCTGTTTATATTAGAAAAATTAATTAAGCAAGAAGCTAAGCTCATGCTACTTCTTCAGAGAACAGCAGGCTTTTCTGATTAAGTGTCTGTCTTCTGTTGTACAACTACATTTTGGACAGGAGTACTTTCTCTAGGAGATCCTGCCTTACTTCTACTCTGAAATATATTCTGTTTCTTGGGGGATTCTGTCCTGATGCAAGAATCAGAGAAGCCCAGCATGGTATGGGTTGGCAGGGACCTCTGAGTATCATCCAGTCCAACCCCCCTGCTAAAGCAGGGCACCCACAGCAGCTTGCCCAGGAGCACAATGGCCAGGGGGAGTTGGAATCTCTGCAGAGAAGGAGACTCCACAGCCACTCTGGGCAGCCTGCTCCAGGCCTCCAGCACCCTCCCACCAAAGAAGTTTCTCCTCCTGTTCAGATGGAACCTCCTGGGTTCCAGTTTGTGCTCATTACCCCTTGTCCTGTCCCTGGGCATCCTGCCAAGTGCTCCTGGAGCAAGCTATGGATAGCTCATTAAAACAAAAAAGGGGGAAAAAAGTCAGACCAAGCTCCAGAGCATGTTGCACATTTTCAATCAGCAGGCTTAATGAAGAAAAAAATTCCACTAGAAAACACACACATCTGTTCTTAACATAATCACTGAAAGAGATTCCAGTGATGGAAAGAGCTGCACAGGCAGAGCTTAACTTGCAAAGCCAGGAGGTGAAGTGCCTGTGAGAAAGAGCTGCTGATTTTGGGGATGGTGCACGCTGGGAAGGTTGCATTTAGCATAAATAAGCCCAGCAAACACAGAGTATAAAAATAGCAGCTGGTTTTCTGAGGAGCATAAAGCTCTCAAGGAGCAGGCACAGTTGTGTCAACTACGTCTCTTTGAGCTTACACTTGAAGCTTCCATGGAAATGATGTCTTTAGATTAACTATTCCTTGATTCAGCCTCACTTGCAATAGGGTCATAGAATCGTTTTGGTTGGAAAAGCTCTGTGAGATCATCCAGTCCAAACATCCTCTAGCTCTGCCACTGCTGGGGCTAAGCCACATCCCTCAGCACCACACCTCTGCCTATGTGAAACACCTCCAGGCATGGGGATTCAACCACCTCCCTGGGCAGCCTGGGCCAGCCTTTGAGAACCCTTCCAGTGAAGAAGTTCCTTCTAATATCCAACCTAAACCTCCCATGCTGCAGCTTGAGACCATTTTGTCTTGTCCTATCACTTGTTACTTGTGAGAAGAGACCAACACCTACCTGGCTCCAACCTCCTTCAGGGTGAAAAGGTTTCTCCTCAGCTTTCTCTTCTCCAGCCTATACATCTCCAGTTCCCTGTTCTCCAGACCCATCCCCAGCTTTGTTGCCCTCTCCATCTTCTGAGTGGTTAGGGTTTGGTATTATCAGTGTCTCCAGGAGTAATACTGTTATTTGCTTCTAAAGATAGCTAGTGGTGGATGAGACCTGCAAAAAACCCCCCTTTTCATCACCATCTCCATCCATGCTTCCAAATTCTGAGGTGAAGCAGTGACTGCATAGGCTAACAGAACATGTGACAGCATCAGGAGGCATAAGTGAGATGCTCTGGGGCGGGCTGTGGGTGGACTGGAGCTTGGCTCTGTTTTTCAAATCATTGCTGCAGCATTACCCATGGCTAGGGGATTATCTGTTAAACAGTGGAGAGATCTTTTCAGCTCCTGTCCTGATACAAGAATCAGAGGATCCCAGCATGGTGTGGGTTGGAAGGGACCCCTGGGGATCATCCAGTCCAATCCCCCTGCTAAAGCAGGGTGCCCGCAGCAGCCTGTCCAGCATCACAATGCCCAGGGGGGTTGGAATCTCTCCAGAGAAGGAGACTCCACAACCTCTCTGGGCAGCCTGCTCCAGGGCTCCAGCATCCTCACTCCAAACAAGTTTCTCTTCCTCTCCTGGGTTCCAGTATGTGCTCTTTGTCCCTTGTCCTGTCCCTGTGCACCACTGACAAGAGTCTGGCCTCAGCCTCTTGCCCATCACCCTTTAGCTCTTGCTGAGCATTAGAATAGAATAGAATAGAATAGAATAGAATAGAATAGAATAGAAAAAGAGAGAGGTTGAAAGAGATCTTCAAGATCATCAAGTCCAACCTCTCACCCAACCCCATCTAATCAACTAAACCATGGCACCAAGTGCCTCAGCCAGGCTCCTCCTAAACACCTCCAGTGATGGTGACTCCACCACCGTCTCAGGCAGCCCATTCCAATGGGCAATCTCTCTCTCTATGAAGAATTTCTTCCTAACATCCAGCCTAAATCTCCCCTGGAGAAGCTTGAGACTGTGTCTTGTTCTGGTGCTGGTTGCCTGGCAGAAGAGACCAACTCCCACCTGGCTATAACCTTCCTTTAGGTAGATTGCTCAGATCCCCTCTGGGGCTGCTCTTCTGCAGGCTCAACAACCTAAAGCAGGGTCACCTAGATCAGGTTTCAAACCTAGCCCCCTCATTATCTGATGAGTTGAGTTCATCCACTGATACCCAAGGAGATCTGGACAAATCAAGGTAACCCTCCACTAAACCCACATTAATTCCACAGGGAATGGCAGGTCCAAATATTTGGGATACAGAACTGATAGACAACCTGCAAAGACAAACTTATCTAGCTCCAGAAAATTCTGAATGCTATGCAAATCACATCATGAGTTAATAGCAATGACTCCAGTCACAGCTAATGAGCAAAGACTTCAGTATTGCAGTTCCATGATTACATCCAGGATGTAAATAAATGCTGCTTGTTCTGAAAGGGGCTACAGGGGAGCTGGGCAGGGACTTTTGACAAGGGCTTGGAGTGCCAGGATAAAGGACAATGGCTTTGAACTGGGAGAGGGGAGGTTGAGACTGGAGATGAGGAATTAGTTCTTTCCAGTGAGGCTGGGGAGACACTGAAACAGGTTGCCCAGGGAGGTTGTCCTCCCTGGAAGTGTTCGAGCCCAGGCTGGATGAGACCTTGAGCAACCTGGGCTAGTGGGAGGGAACTGGGGGATCTTTAAGGGTCCCTTCCAATGCAAACCGCTCTGATTCTATGGTTCTGGTGTAAACAGGAAGAAGAGATTGCTGCAAAATGCTCCTTGAAATGCCCTTTGAGAGGCCTTCTCAGACCTAACAGCATCCAAAATCTTCAGGAGGGCACAGAGGACACTGCTGGATTTGCCCAAGCAGGTCCTAAACTCCTCATAGAATTAGAATTATACAATGGTTTGGGTCAGAAGGGACCTTAAAGCTCAACCAGTTCCTACTCCCCCACCATGGGCAGGGACACCTCCCACTAGGCCAGGTTGCTCAAGTCCCCATCCAGCCTAGCTTTGAACACCTCCAGGGAGGAGGCAGCCACAGGCTGCTGATCCCTGTGCACACACAGCTGTGAGGAACTGGTGATTCATCCAAACCTGTCCCTCACCACGGGCTGCCTCTGCCAATCCCAGCTCCTTCGCTGTGTGATTACCAAGGAGGCAACAGAGGGATCACAGGATGGAATCACAGCATCATTGCACTCTTCACGGCTGGAAGAAACCTTTGAGCTCATCCAGTCCAACTGTTTGCCTAGAGCCCACAGTTGACTGCTACTGCTAAGCCACTAGCTCCAATCCATGTCCCTCAGCACCTCATCCAAGATATCAAGGGGGAACCTGACTGATCAAGCATTTTGTCCTTTCAAGAAAGCCCTTTTCAGGACTACAGGACTACTGTGTCCAGCTCTGGAGACCCTATTACAAGAAAGATCTGGAGGTGCTGGAACGTGACCAGAGAAGGGCCACGAGGAGGAGCAGAGGGCTGGAGCTGCTCTGCTATGAGGACAGACTGAGAGAGTTGGGGTTGTGCAGTCTGGAGAGAAGGCTCTGAGACCTTCTTGTGGCCTTGTAGTATCTGAAGTGGACTACAAGAAAGCTGGGGAGGGACTTTGGAGGCTGTCAGGGAGTGATAGGACTGGGGGGAATGGAGCAAAACTAGAAGTGGGGAGATTGAGATTGGATGTTAGGAAGAAGTTGTTCCCCATGAGGGTGGTGAGAGACTGGCACAGGTTGCCCAGGGAGGTGGTGGCAGCCTCCTGCCTGGGGGTTTTTGCAGCCAGGCTGGTTGTGGCTGTGAGCAACCTGCTGTAGTGTGAGGTGTCCCTGGCCATGGCAGAGGGGTTGGAACTGGCTGATCCTCGAGGTCCCTTCCAACCCTGACAATTCTGTGATTCCCCAGCAGCCATCAGCCTGCCTGTCCCTTTTGTTTCAGTGCCTCCCTGCGCTGGCGCAGATTAGCATATCAAATGATCTCACTGTTTTGAAGCCTTGTTTGCTGAATCTGTAGGACAAGTGAAGATGAGCCCCAGCTCGGCAGGGGCCGTTTGGCACCGTGCCTGTCTTCCACACGCATTTTCCACTCCCTACATCAATCATAAGCTGTTGTGGCCATCCCGGCGACAATCCTTCTCCCACACGGACACGGCCGGCCAAGGAATCCCAGCCAAGCCCACAGCCTGTGGGGTGGTAACTAGGGCTGTTTGGAGACAGTTGCTGGTTTATTATTCCTCCTTGGGTGTGGCAATAAAAACTTTAGTTATCTCTTCCCCTTGAACTGAAACAACAGATTCCATTCACAGGACATCACTGCATCCACCCAGCCACACTGTGTGTGGGACCCGGCTCTGTGCAAGCCACCAAGCCTTCATTTGCTGGGGTTTTGTCTCCCATGGTACCCCTGGACATCTTTATTAGCTGTGACCTGCTTGTGAGCACACTCACAGAACTGTCAGGGCTGGAAGGGACCTCAAGGATCAGCCAGTCCCAACCCCCCTGCCATGGGCAGGGACACCTCACACTACAGCAGGTTGCTCACAGCCACATCCAGCCTGGCTGCCAAAACCTCCAGGCAGGAGGCTTCCACCACCTCCCTGGGCAACCTGTGCCAGTCTCTCACCACCCTCATGGGCAACAACTTCTTCCTCACATCCTGATGGAGCTTTTCAACCACTACAAGAAAGCTGGTGAGGGATTTTTTAGGGTGTCAGGTAATGAGAGAACTGGGGGGAATGGAACAAAACTAGAAGTGGGTAGATTAAGATCGGACAGAGAGGTCTCACCAGACACAACTGCTGAGTGACAAACTGAGGAGAAGAGATCTAAGGAGAAACAACATGTTAAAGAAAAGGCAAATAAGGGAAAAAGACAAGGAAAAAAAATTCACAGAATCACAGAACATTAGAGGTTGGAAGGGACCTCCAGAGATCATTGAGTCCAACCACACCCTGCCAAAGCAGCATCACCCAGGACAGTCTGCACAGGAATGCATGCAGGTGGGTTTTGAAAGTCTCCAGAGCAGGAGACTCCTCTTCTTTAGTTTTGTTTTTGCTTTTTTCCCTTCTGTCAGTTTAATTGCTTCCAGGAAGCACTGGTGGGGAAAGAAGGCCAATACCAAGCCCCAAATTTGGGGCTCCAATCTCATGGAGAAGCACTTGAGACTGATGGGCCTGAGGAGCTTTTGCTCAGCCACGGCTTTTCTTACCTACAGATGTGAATAGGACTTGCTTCAGCACGGGGGTTGGGCTAGATGCTCTCCAGAAGTCTCTTCCAACCCCACCAGCCTGGGATTCTGTGGCAGAAAGATGGGTGTAACACTCCTCAGGGCCTTGTGCTGCCCTGCCCCACGCTTGCTGTGCTCTCAATGGAACCATTTCTTGCAGTGCTGTGGTTCACCACCCAGCAACAGCAACTGGAAAAACACCAGAGCTAAGGCTCCTTTACAAGGTGTGGGTGCTGCATTACTTTTAAAACCTATTAATAGCACGGCAGCACTTAATTGGGAGTCTCACAACCTATTATTCTCCCCCTCTCCTGAGATCCATTCCTATTTGGCACTAAAGGCTGCAGCATAAGCAGAGGCTCTGCTGATACAGCCACAGTGTAGGAGCAGGGAACATCAAGCCCTTGGCAAGGGAGCTGCTGTGAAGCTGCTCAGAGGAGCCCAGCACCCAGGACACCTTATCTGATCTGCTCTGTGATAAAGCCCTGGGCAGTGCTTTGCACATCACACGTCTGCAGCCAAGATAATCTTCCTGCTGGAAGTGTGCAGAGGCTCAGCCTAAATTAGGTCAGTGTAACACTCCTGTGACGCTGCAGCCGCACCGGTGCAGAAAGCAATTTGCTTATTGCCCTAAAGCTTCTACCAGGACCCTAGGATCAGGTGATAGAAGGAAAGGAAATTGTGCCAGGGGAGGGTTAGGTTGGAGATGAGGAACAATTTCTTTGCTGCAAGAATGGGCAGGCACTGGAACAGGCTGCCCAGGGAGGTGGTGGAGTCCCCATCCCCGGAGGTGTTTGAGAAACTTGAGGCCATGGCACTTGGGGACGTGGTTTAGCAGCCATGGTGGTGCTGGGCTGATGGCTGGACTGGATGATCTTGGAGGGCTTTTCCAACCCAAACAATCCTATGGTTGTGTAAAACCATCAGGAAAGAGAATTTAACAGCATTTCTATTATTAAGCAGATTACATTTATAGGTCAGCTGACAAAAGGGGAATATGAGCAGGCTGGAGCTAGCATGGGTTTGGTTGTCAGGACAGTTCCAGGCCTATTTTTAACTTAGGTAGCATTCCCTTGCCACAACAGCTATTCCCAATTAAGGACTGAAAGGAGCCTTACAAATAGATGGAGTGTGTGTGTTTCAAATGTTTAGACTGAGAAGCATTCTGGCTTTTGAGACAACTTGAGGTGTCCTTATACTTTACGCTTGCACCAAGTCCACATTTTTTAGTAGAGAGGAGAAATACTTCCACCACACATTTGTTTGTTGGTTGGTGGTTTTTTCCCCTGAGCCTTCACTGTATTTTCTTTCCTTCCTTCCCTTTTAAACTTCCTTTTCTGATTTTCCACAAGCATTCCCAGGAGCCTGCAAACCACACCACACCGCTGCCTGGGAGTTCACAGCGGTGCCACCCACCTGGCAGTCCCTCTGCACAACAGTCAGCATGGATCTGGCACTTTCAGAAAGGGCATCCCAACAAGCTGGCAAGTTTGTGCTGCTTGGGAGAGGCCCCTCCAGCACCCTTCCAGCTGCAGCTCCTGACAGGCTCCTCATATGTCTCCAGGCCTCCGCTGTGCTCCCAGACTCCCTTTTCTGTGACTTAATCTTGGAAGGCTATCAAAGGAAAGGCAGAAAGCTTCCAATCCCCCTCTGCAGGGCAGAGAGCCAAGGGCACAATTAAAATGTGACTGCTCCAGGGGCTGCCCATCAGTTCCATCCAGCTACAGGAGAGAGCAGACATGGAAAGAAAAGCCTGGCAGACAACGTGCTCTCCCGGGGCAGAGCTGAAGGGCAGGTCCCAGCAGCTCGGTGGCTGAGAGAGCCCCAGCCCTCATACCTCGCTGCTTCAAAAGCCCAGCATCAATCTCTGCTGCTGTCTTTGGAGGAAGGTTAACAGCTGCATGAGTGTGAAGAATGGAGAACTTGAGGCCTCCCAGATGGTTGCTGGGTGAGAGGGAAGGGGATGAGGCAAAGGAAGGTTTTGGGAAGGTTAGAGACTTGGCTAAGGGAAGACAGAAGCAAAAACAATAAAAAAGGCAAAAAGAGGCAAAAAGGCAAAGAGTTGTCTCCAGCCTGAAAGCCCTCCCAGCAGCCCTCTGGATTTAGAGATCTCCACTTATCTCTATGCAGGATTCATGCTCAGCAATGCCCAAACCCACAGCACACCTCAGTGAAACCAGGGGATGGACAGTCAGGGGGTCCTGTAAGATGGAGCAGCAGCCCAGCAAGTTCAGAGCACCCAGAGGTATGACTGTAAGGCAGGTGAGCAGTGCACTCTGAACGCTTGCAGGAAGCCTCTTTCGGGTACAGAGCAGCACTAATCACCTTACAAGGAAGGCTTCAGCCAGAGGAGCAGCTATTTGGGGTCTTCTCATTTAGATGTCTCAGCTTGAAATCACCTTGCTGCACTAATTGCAGACAAGGCCTCTGATTGCTTCTAAGGCATTCTGCTATTTCAGATACTTATTAGAGGGTTTCAGAGAATCCCAGCATGGTAGGGAGTTGGAAAGGACCTCTGGGGATCATCCAGTGTAACCCCCCTGCTAAACCTACAGCAGCTTGCCCAGGATCACAATGTCATAGAATTACAGAATGGTTTGGGTTGGAAGGGACCTCAAAGCTCACCCAGCTTCTACCCTCACCACCATGGGCAGGGACACCTCCCAGCAGCCCAGCTTGCTCAAGGCCTCACCCAGCCTGGCCTTCAAAACCTTCGGGGAAGAGGCATCCACAACCTGGCAACCTGTTCCAGTGTCTCCCCACCCTCACTGGAAAGAATTTCTCCACAATCTCCAGTCTCAATCCCCCCTCTGCCATCTTAAAGCCATTGGCCCTCATCCTCTCACTACAAGCTCCTGTTAAAGCCCCCTCAGGTGGGTTTGGAATCTCTGCAGAGAAGGAGACTCCACAACCACTCTGGGCAGATGTTGAGTTGCTGGAAGGTGTCCAGAGAAGGGCAACAAAGCTGGGGAGGGGTCTGGAGCACAGCCCTGTGAGAGGCTGAGGGAGCTGGGGTTGCTTAGCCTGGAGAAGAGGAGGCTCAGGGGAGACCTTCTTGCTCTCTCCAACTCCCTGAAGGGAGGTTGGAGCCAGGTGGGGGTTGGTCTCTTCTCCCAGGCAGGCAGCACCAGAACAAGAGGACACAGTCTCAAGCTGTGCCAGGGGAGGTTTAGGCTTGAGGTGAGGAAGAAATTCTTCCCAGCAAGAGAGATTGGCCCTTGGGATGTGCTGCCCAGGGAGGTGGTGGAGTCACCATCCCTGGAGGTGTTTAAGAAGAGCCTGGATGAGGCACGTGGTGCCATGGTTTAGTTGATCAGATGGTGTTGGGTGAGAGGTTGGACTTGATGATCTCAAAAGTATTTTCCAGCCTGGTTAATTCTATTCTATTCTATTCTATTCTATTCTATTCTATTCTATTCTATTCTATTCTATTCTATTCTATTCTATTCTATTCTATTCTATTCTATTCTATTCTATTCTATTCCGTTCCATTCCATTCCGTCCCATTCTCTTTCCTCTTAACCATGTTTATGCTGAGTGCAGGAATACTGCAACCTGCACTATTTGCAGTCTGTGCTTGAAGAGGATTTCAAGGGCTAAGGAGGAGAGAGTTTCATGCTCTCAGCTGCTCTGCTGTTGCATAGCCACTGCCAACACGAACCTCTGGAGGGAGGGAGCTGCACTGTAGGCATATGACTCAGCCCTGCTCTGGATGAAGTCACTGTCAAGTGAAAGCAAACTGTTTGTTTCCAACAATACATATGGTGAACTCGGAGCACGAGTTCAAGGCAAAGCCTCAGGAATCTTTCCCTCCCCCTTTGCTATTGTCTCATTCAAGACATTGCAAAGGAGCTCATCATTTAAATCAGAGGAAGAAGAAAAGCAACCCAACTGACACCACTGGCTGCAAGTGAGCAATATGGAGGTGGTGGAAGCCCTAACCCTGGAGGGTTTTGCAGCCAGGCTGGACGTGGCTGTGAGCAATCTGTTGTACTGTGCGGTGTCCCTCCCATGGCAGGGGGGTTGGAACTGGCTGAGCCTTGAGGTCCCTTCCAACCCTGACAGTTCTGTGATTCTGTAACAGACCTTCCCTGCTCTCAACAACTAGAATCTGAAGATCAAAGAATCACCAAGGTTGGAAGAGACCTCAAAGATCACCAAGTCCAAACTGTCACCACAGACCTCATGACTAAACCATGGCACCAAGTGCCACCTCCAATCCCCTCTTGAACACCTCCAGGGATGGGGACTCCACCACCTCCCTGGGCAGCACATCCCAATGACGAACGACTCTCTCAGTGAAGAACTTTCTCCTCACCTCCAGCCTAAACCTCCCTTAGTGCAGCTTGAGACTGTGTCCTCTTGTTCTGGTGCTGGGTGCCTGGCAGAAGAGATCAACCCCCTCCTGGCTACAACCTCCCTTCAGGTAGTTGTAGACAGCAATAAGATCTCCCCTGAGCCTCCTCTTCTCCAGGCTAAGCAACCCCAGCTCCCTCAGCCTCTCCTCACTGGGCTGTGCTTGAGGGCTCTCCCCAGCTTTGTTGTCCTTCTCTGGACACATTCAAGATGTCCTTCTCAAACTGAGGGGCCCAGAACTGACAGATGCTTTTCCCCTGCTCCCTGTTACTCAGATTTGCAGCTGGTGTTTCCAGGAGTACAGGACTGTGTATAAAATGCTACCTACTTTGTCCTTTATTCACAGAATCATAGAATGGGTTAGGTTGGAAGGGACCTTAAGGATCAGCCAGTTCCAACCCCCTGTCATGGCAAGGACACCTCCCACCAGCCCAGGTTGCTCAAAGCCTCATCTGACCTGCCCTTGAACACCTCTAGGGAGGGGGCATCCACAGGCTTCTTGGGCAAGCTGTTCCCGTGCCTCACCACCCTCACTGTTAAAGAATTTCTTCTACATCTCCAGCCTCAGTCTCCCCTCTTCCAGCCTACAGCCATTTCCTCTCACTCTGTCATAACAAGCCCTTGTCAAAAGTCTGTTTTTATTGAATGTAATGGTAGCACTCCCTGTGCCTCTGCAGTAACACATGGCCATTGAGTCCTTTGCATCATCTTTTATGCTGCATTTTACTTGAAGGAAACAGCTCAGTGCTTATTAGCAAGCACCTTCCCTGGCACATCTGAACCCGCCTCACATCATCCTAGAAGCAGAGCCCCTGCTGTTAACACCGGGAGTGAGGAACAAAGACCATCAAAGCACAGCCTTTCCCACAAAGAGTTAACCCAGAGGGCAATCCTGCCATAGATCAGGGCAAGCACACGTGCTGGCTTTGCCACTGCATCTAAATGAAGGCTGGCAATTCCTTTAATGGCTTCAAATGCCACAAATTTGTCTGGGATAAGAGAGAGAGGGAAAGCAGATGAGCACCGAGCTGCAGGTGCCCCGCAGAGTGCAGTATTGGAGTGGCTCTAAGCAGCTCCTGCTGCTTCCTTACTTTGTGATATTCTCCTAAGGCAGCAATCAGCTGCTCCCAAGCAGCAAAGCCATGGAAGCATTTCCATTTAGAATCATTCCTGAAACATCCCTGAATCATGTGCCAAAAGACAGACCTATTCTTGCCCAGCTTAAGCACATGATTCACTCTGTCCTGAATCACACTGCTGGAATTGTTAGTCCCAACTGGAGACCAGCAGAAACAACTCCAACTAATTCCTGGTTCAGAAAAACCAAACCCCAGGCAGCTCTCATTTATCTCATTTCTTTTAGACCTCATTGCTCTCTCCAACTCCCTGAAGGGAGGTTGGAGCCAGGTGGGGGTTGGTCTCTTCTCCCAGGCACCCAGCACCAGAACAAGAGGACACAGTCTCAAGCTGTGCCAGGGGAGGTTCAGGCTGGAGGTTAGGAAGAAGTTCTTCCCAGCAAGAGAGATTGGCCCCTGGGATGTGCTGCCCAGGGAGGTGGTGGAGTCACCATCCCTGGAGGTGTTTAGGAAGAGCCTGGATGAGGCACTTGGTGCCATGGTTTAGTTGATTAGATGGTGCTGGGTGAGAGGTTGGACTTGATGATCTTGAAGTTCTTTTCCAACCTGGTTGATTCTATTCTATTCTATTCTATTCTATTCTATTCTATTCTATTCTATTCTATTCTATTCTATTCTATTCTATCCTATCCTATCCTATCCTATCCTATCCTATCCTATCCTATCCTATCCTATCTTATTCCATTGGAGTGGCTGGAAGAAGATGCTTGTTAGAAATGGCCCTGGCTGTTCTGCAAGAGGCTCAGGTCTCCTTTAGAGAGGCCACACTGCCGAAAGCAGAATGAAAAGCGAGAAGAAATCATTCAAAACCTGATTTATTTGTCACCCAACTGGAGCCCAGTAAAGTGACCTTTACAAACCTTCTGTGTGATTTTTAAAGTGCTCTTAGGAAGAAGAGGGAAGGATATGTGGGAGGAAAAATCCCCCCCCCAGATTACAGTTGCCTTCACTGCCAGTCACCAGCGTGCTCACCTTATGCTTTATCTTTAATGTGATGCTAATAAGGATGATTTCTGCCTGGGCTATTACACAGCAGCTGACAGGAGCACAGCATGATGTGCCCACAGGCTGCAGGCCATCTTGCCTTGCACGTGCTCAACCTGAAACCACATCACTCTAATAATCCACTGAGCAAAGCGTGAGGCATTCAGCATCACAATCCCGCCGAGACCCAACACCGATCTGCTCACAGAACCATTAAGCCTGGAAAAGATCATCCAGCCCAACCTCCTACCCAACACCTCCAAGACCTCTAGACCACATCCCAAAGTGCCTCCAGGGCCAGTGACTCCACCACTTCCCCGGGCAGCCTGTTCCAATGCCTGAGCACTGATTCTGCACTTTAATCTGTTACAGAAATACCTCTCTGCACTTAGCATTTGTGTTCCAAGGATACCAAAAACTAGCAGTGACCTTCTCAGGCTGCTCTTCTCCAGGCTCAACAGCCCCAGGGCTCTCAGCCTTTCCTTCTCACAGAGATGCTCCAGGCCCCTTAGCACCTTCATAGTCTCCCCTGGACTCTCTCCAGTAGTTCCCTGTCTCTCCTAAACTGGGGAGCCCAGAACTGGACCCACTACTCCAGATACAGCCTTACTAGGGCAGAGTAGAGGAGAGAAGAACCTCCTTTGACCTGCTGGCCACACTCTTCTTCATGCAGCCCAGTGTGCTCACAGAGGACTGCAAAGTCTGCAGAAGGCCTCAGCCCTGGGCTGGGTGTGTGCCTTTAGCTGGGCATCTCTTTAGGCATGTCACCTGCACAGCTCACCACACGGAGTTTTGGGGTTGGGTTTGTACCTGGCATTCATGAATACATTTGAAAAGCCCTCCTTTTCCTCTGTCCCACCATCCAGAACCACTACTTTCTTGCAGTGCCCCAACTGGCACAACAGCTACCAGCAGGCTGTGGCACAGACTCCTTTACCATGGTCTCCAAATCTGCTCCCAGTCCCACAGTGCTGAGCAGCACGGACAGGACACCGCTTTGGTCTGCCTGAGCCTCTCACTCTAACCTTGCTCTCAAGGACTAAGGAAGAAGCCCAGTTCCCAGAACAGCAACACAGTCTGATGGCCCTATCCTGCCACTCAGCTCTGTAGGTTTGGGGTGCACATGCTGAGTGCACTGCATAGAGCCAGGGAATTGTTTAAGTTGGAAGAGACCTTTCAGATCCTTGAGTCCGACCATTAACCCAGCACTGCCAGCTCACCACTAAACCATGGCCCTCAGCACCACAGCTACATGGCTCACCAGGAATGGAGACTCTACCACTGCCCTGGGTAGGCTGGGCCAGGGCTTGAAAACCCTTTTGGGGAAGAAGTTGTTTCTCAAGTCCAACCTAAGCCTTCCCTGGTGCCGCCTGAGGACATTTCCTCTTGCCCTGTCACTTGTTTCCTGAGAGAAGAGAAGAGAACAACTCCCACATCACTCCAGCCTCTTTTCAGGGAGTTGTAGAGAGCAATGAGGGCTCTCTTCAGCCTTCTCTTCTCCAGACTGAACAACCCCAGCACCCTCAGCCCCTCCTCACAAGACCTTTTCTTCATGACCTTTGTTGCCCTCCCTTCTCTGGACCTGCTCCAGCCCTTCAATGTCCTTCTCATAGTGAGAGCTCCAAAACTGAACCCAGAATTCCAGGTGCAGCCTCACCAGTGCTGAGTACAGGGAGACACTCCCTGCCCTAGCCCTGGTGGCCACACCATTGCTGATCCAAGGCAAGATGCCACCACATAACCAGTACATCAGCAAACACCCCAGTGCCAGAAAGCTGTGAGACATAAGACACCCTGCCTGGACTTCCCTTCTCTTTCACTAGAGATGCAGAGTTCCATGGAAGTGGCCCCACTGCAAGGCATGGATGAGAACTGTGCAGGTCAAGCAGAGACAGCGTCCCCCAAGTCCTCCCTGAGCAACAGCCCCTGAAGACCACAGCTCGATTTCTGACCGCAGAGCAGCCAGCCAGAGAGCGACAAGAAACACTTACCAGAGTGCTGAGCCCTGTCTGCAGCTGAAAATAAAAGCCCTGCTGTGCCCACAGCCCACAAGAGGAAGACAGCAGTCACACTTCTTGTCACGTAGGGCTTGCTAAGCACTGCTGGGGTGGCTGAGCACGAGGAGCGATGAGCAGGGCTCTCATGGCCAGGCAGTGAGTCTCTGACTCACCCCACAGGACACATGGCTGAACTGGGAGGTGGGCAGCAGCTACTCCACAGCATTGCTGTGTCTCCTCTGAACAGTCTTCTGCTGCCACAGCACTACCTGTGGCTTGGGAAGGTGAAGGGCTACTGCTTCCCCCATTACTTATTACTTCACCTCTGCCACAGCTGGTCACAAGGGATAGTGGTGGCTGGAGGGGATGCCACACAGGGATGTCTGAAGTTTGCTCTTGCCTACAGTTCCTGGCACACCTTCCCCTGCATCAGCAGCCAGCAGTGTGCTCAGGCGGCCAAGAAGGCCAAGAGCATCTCAGCATGTATCAGGAATAGTGGAACCAGCAGGACCAAGGAAGTGATTGCTCCCCTCTACTTAGCACTGGTGAGGCCAGCCCTTGAGTATTGAGATCAGTTTTGGGTCACTCACTCCAAAAAGGATATTGAACTTTGGGTCACTCACTCCAAAAAGGCTATTGAGGGGCTGGAGCTTGCCAGAGAAGGGTAACAAAGCTGGGAAAGGGTCTGGAGGACAGGGCTAGTGATGAGCAGCTGAGGGAACTGGGGTTGTTTAGTCTGGAGGAGGCTCAGGGGAGGCCTCATTGCTCTCTACAGATCCCTGAAAGGAGGTTGGAGCCAGGTGGGGCTTGGTCTCTTCTCCCTAGTAATGAGTAACAGGACAAGAGAAAACAGCCTCAAGCTGCACCAGGGGAGGTTTAGGTTGGACATGAGAAGAAACTTCTTCCCTTTCTTCTCAAAGCCTGACACAGGCTGCCCAGGGAGGTGGCTGAATCCCCATCCCTGGAGGTGTTTCAAAGAGGCAGAGCTGTGGCCATGGTTTAGCCCCAGCCTTGGTAGAGTTAGAGAACGGTTGGACTGGATGATGTCAAAAATCACACCAGGGTGTAACAGAGGGGAGGCAACAACCCTAACCTCAATAAGACAAATCCCTGCAGTAAGACTCATGCAATGGAGACGGTGCTCAAGTCCTGGTTTGGTTATCTCCATTTTATACTCAAAAATACCTAAGAAATACACCCAGGGACACACAAAACCCTTTCCCACAGCCCCTTGGCTGTTTTCCAATGGGATTTAAACAATAAATACAATTACTAATTAAAAAGAATGGAAAAGAAGCCCCAAGAAAGAGTTTTTCTCCCCCTTTTCAATACAAACATCCTTGCATTTCAATTTGTTATTCTGGACCATTTGCTTTTCACCCTCCTTTGTCACTGAACCAAGGGGCTCTTGGGTCTCAAAACCTGAGAAAGTTGCAACTTCCCTTCCATTTCTCTTCAATGAGAGCAAAGTGGTTCTGATACTGAAGTGCTTCAGCCCTCTTTGCGCTCCTGCTCAGGGCCACACGCCGCAGGAGAAGGGCTCAAGCACACCCCGGTTCTGATGACAAATACATTAACTCTCTGGGAGGTACTAAATGGCCAGCCCTCAGCTAGGGGAGAGGTTTTCCATTAGGAGACTCCACAGCAACTCATTTACCACAAAGCTGGGATTTGGCTAGGAATCCAGGGCACAAAGCTCCACTTCAGTTGTATTTATTTGTGTCTAAACAGCCTGGTGACGTTCCCATTATTCCCTGCGGTCTCTCGGCAAGGAGGGACATCACAATGGGCCGGGAAGAGGTTGGACATTTTTTGGCTGGGAAATGAAATCTGTGAAAGGCTGCAAGAGGAGGAGAATAAAGCTATCTTTTGAAACTTCAGAAGGCAGTGGTCACAGCTGAGGGTCCTGCATTACTCGCTGCCAGGAAGTGTGGGGCACCCCCTAAAACCTTGAGCCGGGCTGGAAGCTTTCCCTTCCCCAGCCTTCAGTCACCGCCTGAAAAACTCGGCTGCAATTAGCATGGAGGACAAAGCACTTTCTGTAGGCTGACAATAGGTAGCCAGACCACAAAGTCTACATGGCAAGAGCAGAACCCCCCCTTTTAAAGGATCCCAGGGGTTTTGTTAGCAAGTGAGGCGATCCCCACCTTCTCCCCACCCCTGAGAAAACCCAGGCGGAGGCTAACCGCCTCTGCGCCGCAGCTCAAAGCACGGAGCGAGGGAAGGGAAGTTGGGATGAAAAAGCAATGGGGCAAGTTCAGGGCCATGTGGGATGGAATTGCTTCTTTTGCTGTTCCATTAAATCGGGAGCTGAATGCCCCTGCCGCCCTGCCCTGTTCTCTGGGCTCGCTCTTCACCATCAATCAAACCTCAGCCCTGCCCAAGCTTGCTGCCCGGTGCTCCCAGTGACTGCGATGTGCACTTGGTGCTGGGAGGGAGCTGAAAGAGGAACTATTGTATGACTAAATATTCCGAAGGGGGAGGAGAGAAAAAAAGCAGATCTGCTCCCTGTGACACAAATGGTCCGTGCTGAATCTCGTGGGGCTGCTTGTAGTCTGTAAGCTGCACAACAGGACCCACTGCGCCCCTCGGGAGAGCACCAGGGGAGGAAAAGTATTCATTGAGCCTTAGGTGAGACACTGGAACAGGTTGCCCAGGGAAGTTGTGGATGCCCTATCCCTGGAGGTGTTCAAGGCCAGGCTGGAGGATGCCCTGAGCAACCTGGGCTGGTGGAAGGTGTCCCTGCTCACAGCAGGGGGTTGGAACTAGATGGTCTTTAAGGTCCCTTTCGACCCAAACCATCCAGTGATTCTATGATACGACTCACAGCAAACATTCAGACCAAACAGCATCATCACCTTCCCCACCTGCACACACAGAGGCACAAGTGGCTGACAAGGAAGGCAATCCAAAAGCAGCTTTGCAAGCTTTGTCCCAAGTTCTCATTCATTCCCCACCTCTCCCCTTCCCCTCCGTGCGGACCGCAAGTGCCAGGAGTGGTCCCGGCGGCACTGCAGGCAGGCAGCCGGCTCTGGAGAGCCATCCAGACTGCTTGCTTCCTTACCTTTTATAGAATCCGTGGAGAGGCTGGAGGCACAAAAACTGCCAGTAATCCAAGCAGAAGGCCTTTAACTTCAGCATTCTCAAGCACTGCTGCTGCAGCCGCTGCCGGCTGCGGCGGGGGTTTGACACCGCGAGAAGCCTTTTTGTTAGGAGTGGAAGGAGCGGAATGGAGCCGGGCACGCTGCTCTCCTAACTGCTGCAGCATGAAGTGCTCCCAGTGGCTCCCAGCACAGGCAGCTCCCCGTGCACATGGCACAGCACCTGCCCCGGTGCCTGGATCCCGCTGCAGTTCCGAGCGGAGCCGCACAAAGGACGCAGCTTCATGTGCGCCCTCCCGATCCCGGCAGCAGGCTGTCTGTCCAAAAGTCCGGGAGAACTGGGATCACACAGATATCCCACTCCTCCTTTGGGATGCTTGAGGCCATTCTAAAAGCCCTCCGCTCGCACAGCGGCTGGATATTCCGGGGAAGGTTTGGGAAGGACCTTTGGGAAGCATCCTTACGGCTGACGGGACTCGGGAAAACACCAGCAATTATCCCGATGGGATGTGACACCGAGTGCCCTGCAGTCACAGCAGGGCTGCGATCCCATCACATGGCAACTGCAGCCTTTCTTCCCTGCCTTTTTTTTTTCTCCCTTCCCCCCACCCTCCTTTTCTTAACTCGAGCGGCTCACAACTCCGCTAATCGGCTCCTCCCGTGCAAATCCCACCGGCTTCCATTGTCTGCCAGCACCTCTGGAAGCTGGGGGCTGCTTATCACAGGGGAGGGGGGATAAAAAAGAGAGAGACCAACAGCAGCAGCGTGGACCCTCCCCGCTCACAAACCGGATTATGCTTATCTTATTCCCAGCACACTCCACCAGTTAGCGCTCAGAAAAGGAAAACTAATCACCGGCGCCGCATGGTGCTCAGCGGGGCAGCCCCTGCCGCGCTGCCGGCCACCGCCGTGTGCCCGCAGCTCCCACGGGACACGCAGGGTCGCTTCCAGACAGGACATGATGGTGCCATCACCTTTGCTCCCTGGGTAGGCAGAGGACAGAGATGCTCTGGGCACCCCAGCGCCAGGGTTGGTGGTTGGGAGTGGCGATGGGAGACCTTCTTGCTCTCTCCAACTCCCTGAAGGGAGGTTGTAGCTAGGTGGGGGTTGGTCTCTTCTCCCAGGCAAGCAGCACCAGAACAAGAGGACACAGTCTCAAGCTGTGCCAGGGGAGGTGAGGAGAAAGTTCTTCACAGAGGGAGTTGTTAGCCATTGGGATGTGCTGCCCAGGCAGGTGGTGGAGTCACCATTCCTGGAGGTGTTCAAAAAGGGTTTGGATGTGGCACTTGAAGCAGGTTTAGCAGTCATGAGGTGTTGGGTGACAGGTTGCACTTGATGATCTTTGAGGTCTTTTCTAACCTTATTGATTCTATGATTCTATGGGGCCAGGACCAGGCTCTGGAGCAGGGATGGGTTTGGGAACAGAGATGAAGTTTGGGAGAAGGGATGGGGTTTGGGCTCAGGAGCAGGGATGAGGTTTGGGAGCAGGGATAAGGTTTGGGAGCAGGGATAGCGTCTGGGGTTTGGGCTCAGGAGTAGGGATGAGGATTGGGAGCAGGGATAGCGTCTGGGGTTTGGGCTCAGGAGTAGGGATGAGGATTGGGAGCAGGGACAGCATCTGGGGTTTGGGCTCAGGAGTAGGGATGAGGATTGGGAGCAGGGATAGCGTCTGGGGTTGGGCTCAGGAGCAGGGATGAGGATTGGGAGCAGGGATAGTGTCTGGGGTTGGGCTCAGGAGCAGGGTTTAGGGAGCATGAATAGGGTTCAGAGGTTGGGGCCAAGCCCAGGAGCAGGCATGGGGTCCAGGAGCAGAGCCGGGGTCCAGGAGCAGGGCCAGGGTGCAGGAAGGGGGTTTGGGACTGGGAGCAGGGCTGGGGCTCGGAGAAGGGATGCTCCAGCACCAGCTTCCTAGCCACACCAAGCACCAGCATCCAGCCAAAGCCACTGGCATTACACAGGGCACACAGAGCAATTAGTGGGGAGCTGCTCTGGAGGAAATGTCAAAATTAGCAACATTTACTCCTTAAAAGCTCTGGCTAGACACAATAAAAGCAGATTGCTTTTATTATGGAGAGACAGGAGTCTCCATTTCATTTGGTGTCTTTTATGAAAGGCATTGGCCCAGTTCTACCACCTTATGTTTTCCCTCCTCTTAGTGCTTCCTCTCTACACCAACACACAAGTTGACTTTGAAGGGGCTCCCCCCATCTCACAGGTTACTCTGAGCAAGACTTAACAGCACAAAACTCCTGCTTTGCATGAAAGGTTCCTGACACAGGGGAGGACTTCCATAGCAATTTGTAATTATCCTTCCCCCACCCTCCCCTCCAGTTTTGGTGGCTGTTAAACAACAAGAAGTGCCCTAGTGGAGCCTGACCAATTCTTGGGGTCACTTTGCCATTCAGTTTACTTGCCAGGAGCTACAGTTTGGGTATTATTCATTCTGCTGAGTTTTGGAAAACCACTAGGATATATTAGGAGATAGAGATAGAGATGTGTATAAGGAGACCTATATGAAGACAGACTGAGAGTTGGGGTTGTGCAGTCTGGAGAGGAGAAAGCTCCCAGGAGACCTTCTTGTGGCCTTCCAGTATCTGAAGGGGGCTACAAGAAAGCTGGGGAGGGACTTTTGAGGGTGTCAGGGAGTGATAGGACTGGGGGGAATGGAGCAGAATGAGAAATGGGGAGATTGAGATTGGATGTTAGGAAGAAGTTGTTCCCCATGAGGGAGGTGAGAGACTGGCACAGGTTGCCCAGGGAGGTGGTGGAAGCCAGGCTGGATGTGGCTGTGAGCAACCTGCTGTGGTGTGAGGTGTCCCTGCCCATGGCAGGGGGGTTGGAGCTGGCTGAGCCTTGAGGTCCCTTCCAACCCTGACAATTCTGTGATTTTATATAAGCTAAACCATACAGGATATAGTATCAAAAAGGTATTGGAAAATAAAGAGTTCATCAGATCCAACAACAAAACCAAACTCAGAACCTGTAAAAACACTTGAAAGCAAAGGTTCTGGCACCTGAGAAGGTGGGGTTTTGGTTTAAAAGGAAATAGTATGGAACACTGCTTAAAAATAAACCAATATGAAGAGAAAACCAAACTCCCAAAGCTTAGCTGGAGGCTCTCATCCCCATGGACATATCTTGTTCCCAAGTGCCTGGATAATGAGCTATATTTAGGGATCCTTTGGGTCTCTGGGTTTGCTCATTGTCACTGGTCAATGACACCAATGCCTCACCACTTCTTAGGGAAGTGATTTGTGTAACTTGAATTGGAATTATAAATGAGTGAGACTTGGCAGCTTCTTTAGGGAGGTACAAAAAAAAAGGAAGTAAATTAGAAGGTATAGAATCATAGAATCAACCAGGTTGGAAAAGACCTCAGAGATCATCAAGTCCAACCTCTCACCCAACACCTCGTGACTAACTAAACCATGGTACCAAGTGCAACATCCAATTCCCTCATGAACACCTCCAGGGATGGTGACTCCACCACCTCCCTGGGCAGCACATCCCAATGGCCAATCTCTCTTGCTGGGAAGAACTTTCTCCTCACCTCCAGCCTAAACCTCCCCTGGCACAGCTTAAGACTGTGTCCTCTTGTTCTGGTGCTGGGTGCCTGGGAGAAGAGACCAGCCCCCACCTGGCTCCAACCTCCCTTCAGGGAGTTGGAGAGAGCAAGAAGGTCTCCCCTGAGCCTCCTGTTCTTCGGGCTAAGCAACCCCAGCTCCCTCAGCCTCTCCTCACAGGGCTGTGCTCCAGACCCCTCCCCAACTTTGTTGCCCTCCTCTGGACACCTTCAAGTGTCTCAATGTCCTTCCTAACCTGAGGAGCCCAGAACTGCACATTATGCCCAGATGTCACTCAAGAATGTCCAGGTCACACCTGGTCTGGTATTTCCCTACAAATACCTGGCACAGGGCGGGTGGTGGTGGAAATGAATGGCTCATGGGAAAAGCAGCTGGCATGAAACAAAAAGAGCACAAATCTCACATGCAATTGATCTGAGCCTTTCAAAAGATGCTTTCTTTTCAAGAGTACAAGGAAGTTCTACCCTAAAAAAGGGTTCTCAAAGTCTAGAACAGGATGCCCAGGGAGGTGGTCGAATCCCCATCCCTGGAGGTGTTTAAAAGATCATAGATCATAGAATGGTAGGGGTTGGAAGTGACCTCTAGAGATCATTGAGTCCAACTCCTGCTCTGCCAAAGCAGCATCACCCAGCACAGGTCACACAGGAATGCATCCATGTGGGTTTGGAAAGTCTCCAGAGAAGGAAACTCCACAACCTCTCTGGGCAGCCTGCTCCAGGGCTCTGTCACCCTCACAGTAAAGAAGTTTCTCCTTATGCTGTGGTGGAACCTCCTTGGTGCCAGCTTGTTCCTATCCTTGTCCTGTACCAATGAAATGAGCCTGGCACCTTCATCCTGACCCCCACCCTGCAGATATTTATAGACATGGGGGAGGAAGGAAAGAAGGAAGGAAGGGGAGGGGAGGGGAAGAGGAGGGAAAGAAGGAGGGAAGGAGGGAGGGAGGAAGGGAGAAAGCGAATGGAGAGACGGAGAAAGGGAGGGGAGAGAGGGGGAGAGGAAGAGAGGGAGAAAGGGAGGGGAAAGAGGGAGAAAGGGAAGGGAGAGTGGGAGGAAGGGAAGGGAGAGTGGGAGAAAGGGAGGGGAGAGAGAGAGAAAGGGAGGGGAGAGAGGGAGAAAGGGAGGGGAGAGAGGGAGAAAGGGAGGGGAGAGAGGGAGAAAGGGAGAGGAAGAGAGGGAGAAAGGGAGGGGAGAGAGGGAGAAAGGGAGGGGAGAGAGGGAGAAAGGGAGGGGAGAGAGGGAGAAAGGGAGGGGAGAGAGGGAGAAAGGGAGGGGAGAGAGGGAGAAAGGGAGGGGAGAGAGGGAGAAAGGGAGGGGAGAGAGGGAGAAAGGGAGGGGAGAGAGGGAGAAAGGGAGGGGAGAGAGGGAGAAAGGGAGGGGAGAGAGGGAGAAAGGGAGGGGAGAGAGGGAGAAAGGGAGGGGAGAGAGGGAGAAAGGGAGGGGAGAGAGGGAGAAAGGGAGGGGAGAGAGGGAGAAAGGGAGGGGAGAGAGGGAGAAAGGGAAGGGAGAGAGGGAGAAAGGGAGGGGAGAGAGGGAGAAAGGGAGGGGAGAGAGGGAGAAAGGGAGGGGAGAGAGGGAGAAAGGGAGGGGAGAGAGGGAGAAAGGGAGGGGAGAGAGGGAGAAAGGGAGGGGAGAGAGGGAGAAAGGGAGGGGAGAGAGGGAGAAAGGGAGGGGAGAGAGGGAGAAAGGGAGGGGAGAGAGGGAGAAAGGGAGGGGAGAGAGGAAGAAAGGGAGGGGAGAGAGGGAGAAAGGGAGGGGAGAGAGGGAGAAAGGGAGGGGAGAGAGGGAGAAAGGGAGGGGAGAGAGGGAGAAAGGGAGGGGAGAGAGGAAGAAAAGAGACAAAAGCTAGAAAAGAGAGAAACTAAAAAGCAGGAGCAGCAAGGTCTGCTTTGCCCCATAGCCAAGAACAGCTACTCTGAGGACCGAGAAAGGAGAAGGGGAAGGGCACAGTGAGACAATTAACCTCCAGAGATGCCATGCAAAGCCTTGATCCTGAAACGAGGCTTTTCTGGGAAGTTATCCTTTGACTGCTCAGATCAGCAGGCAGTTTCTTTCTCTCCATGGGACCCTTTCCAGAGGAAAATTATCAACATGCTCTCTCTCTTTGTTTCTTACTTTTCTTTTTGTGTCACCAGAATTCCTCCCAAACCCCGGACTGCCAGGGAGCCTCTGCACCCCTGGGTTTCCTGTCAGCACCCAAGCCTGCTGGAGCTGCCCAGCATGCAGAGCAAATGCTAATGAGGACTTTTGCAAATGCAAAGCACCCTGCTCTCAACGTGGTCTTCATTTTCCCTTGTCTTCCCGAGGGGAACAACAAAGACAATTAAGCTGCACCTCACGCTCTCCCCGGGTAGAGAACTACTTCATTCAGAAAGGCATTTACTGAGACCTTCGACTTGGAATTCCCAGGCCTAACATAAAGAGCAGGAATGTTTGGATGTGCTGCAGCCTCAGAGCTCCAGCGCTGCTGGTACCCTCGGTGAGCAGACAAATTCTGCCACTCACTCAGCAGGGCTGCAGGGGCTGCTCTGGCAGCAGCAGATCCAAAGCCTCTGAGGAGACTTTCAGAAGCAGCCACCAGGAAAAAAACAAAAGGCAGAGTGAAAATCATAGAATGATAGAATCAATAAGGTTGGAAAAGACCTCAGAGGTCATCAAGTCCAACCTCTCACCCAACACCTCCTGGACTAACTAAACCATGGCTCCAAGTGCCACACCCAAGCCCCTCTTGAACACCTCCAGTCAAGTCCAGCAGCCTCTCTTTTCAGGGGTCCATAGAATCATAGAATCAATAAGGTTGGAAAAGACCTCAGAGATCATCAAGTCCAACCTCTCAACCAACCCCTCATGACTAACTAAACCATGGAACCAAGTGCCACATCCAATCCCCTCCTGAACACCTCCAGGGATGGTGACTCCACCACCTCCCTGGGCAGCAAATCCCAATGGCCAATCTCTCTTGCTGGGAAGAACTTTCCCCTCAGCTCCAGCCTAAACCTCCCCTGGCACAGCTTGAGACTGTCTCCTCTTGTTCTGGTGCTGGGTGCCTGGGAGAAGAGACCAACCCCCACCTGGCTACAACCTCCCTGCAGGGAGTTGTAGAGATCAAGAAGGTCTCCCCTGAGCCTCCTCTTCTCCAGGCTAAGCAACCCCAGCTCCCTCAGCCTCTCCTCACAGGGCTGTGCTCCAGACCCCTCCCCAGCTTTGTTGCCCTTTTCTGGACACATTCAAGTGTCTCAATGTCCTTCTTAAATTGAGAGACCCAAAACTGGACACAGGACTCAAGGTGTGGCCTAACCAGTGCTGAGTGATGGCTGTCTTGGCAATCTGGGATGCTCTGAGGCTGAAGGAAAGCAATCCACTGCACAAGCCCAGCATGAAGTCAGTGCCTGCTGGAGTTATTTGGGGATTAGGTGAACCTGCTGTAGCAGTGGGCCTGGACTAGATGATCCCCAGGCTGGACTCTGATTTGAAAGGTCTCTCCCCACCAAAACAGTTTTGTGACTCCCTGATTTCCTGGGCTGCTCACACAAGGAACTAGTAAGACTTCCATTTCTCCTCCTGGCCCTCTTACAGAACCCTAGAATAGTTAGAGTTGGAAAGGACCCTTAAAGATCATCCACTTCCAACCCTCTGCCATGAGCAGGGACACCTCCCACTAGCCCAGTTTGCTCAAGGCCTCATCCAACCTGGCTTTGAACACCTCCAGGGAGAGCTTTTACACCTTTCTGGGTACCCATCCAGCCACTGTACCTTCCCAGACAGGGAAAATGGAAGCTCAGTGTTCACACAGAGCTCTTGGGCTCTGCCATACCATGGTGACGCCCAAGGCTGCTGGTGCTACAGAGATGCCCAGGGAATGAATGATGTAAAATCAACCTCTCTTTACTCAAAGGGAAGCTCTGCTGCCTAGAAGTGCTCCAGCTACTCAAAAACAGAGTTGTTTTGCTTCAGACAACTCTCAGATCTAAGCACTCCCCCCCAGATGAGTATTAATCCTCGTTTGATGCCACCCTTCAGATTTGGTTATTAAACCCCTAAGCTGCCAGAATTTCATGCAGTAGAATAGGGAGAGATTTGCTGTTCACTTAATGCTGGGTATCTTTTCTGCTCTCTAAGCTCACACAACAGCAGCTGATCAATTTGTTACAGAAGATGACAAATATAGAATCACAGAATGGGTTGGGTTGGAAGGGGCCTTAAAAATGATGCAGTTCCAACCCCCTGCCACGGGCAGGAACACCTCCCACCAGCCCAGCTTGCTCAAGGCCTCATCCAACCTGGCCTTGAATACCTCCAGGGAGGAGGAGGCAGCCACAACCTCCCTGGGCAACCTGTTCCAGTGTCTCATTACCTTCACTGTAAAGAATTTCTTCCTAAGGTCTAAACCCATCCTGCTCTAGTTTAAAGCCATTGTTCCTCATCCTGTCACTCCCAGCCCTCCCTTGTCAAAAGTCCCTCCCCAGCTCTCCTGGAGCCCCTTCAAGTACTGGAAGGCTGCTCTAAGCTCTCCCTGGAGCCTTCTCTTCTCCAGGCTGAACAGCCCCAACTCTATTAGCCTGTCCCCATAGGAGAGGTTCTCCAGCCCTCTCATCATCTTCATGGCCCCCTCTGGACCCTCTCTAACAGCTCCTTGTCCTTGCGCCGGGGGCCCCAGAGCCTGGAGCAGTACTCCAGGCGAGGTTTCACCACAGCAGAGCAGAGGGGCAGAATTCAAAAAGGGGCTTACCAAATGCAAGGGCAGTCATTTCCAAATCACTTTTTACACTGTCTTATTGTTCTCTGTAAAAAAAGAAACAACCCAGCCAACCAAACAAAAAACCTGTGCAAGTATTCTGCAGAGTGTCTGTCTGGGAAGTGTCTGAGCACAGAGGCTCGGAGCGGGCAGGGGAAAAGAGCAAAGTCTCAAACTCCCTAACTTGCAGCTCAAACTTTTTTCCTTTTTCTTTTTTTTTTGGTCAAAGAAGGTTAATTATAAGCTGTTACAAAACTCTTGTTGGAGATACAAAGCAGCACGATCAGGGATTCTGTCCCAGCCTGCATCTCTCTGCTGCAGGCTTCACAAAGTGTTGCCCACCCAGCGCATACTAATGAGAGCCGAGGCCAAGCCACTGAGCACAGCCACCAGCCCCATGGAGCCTCCTGGCTCCTGAATGGCAATGGCAGTGGCCAGGTTGGTGGGCATGACATCCCATGCTCTCATTTGATTGCAAATAGTTTCAAAACAAGGCCGTACTGCCGTGCTCTGGGGATTGCAGAGCAATTAAAATAGCTCAGCCAGCCCAGCTGCTAGACAGCACATCTATTTGGTGCAGCTACAAACATAGCCAAAGAGCATTCCCTGTTCCTTTTCCTACCAAACTCAGCCACTTCTTGCATCTGAGTCGTCCCCATATTACTCACTGATCACACAGAACCACAGAAACATTCAGGCTGGAAAAGAGCCTCAGGATCACCAAACCCAACCCAGAACCCTACTCTGCAAGGGTCACCCCTAAACCAGGGCCCCAAGCACCACACCCAAACCACCCTGAAACACATCCAGGCTTGGGGACTCCATCACCTCCCTGGGCAGCACATTCCAATCCCTGACCACTCTTGCCATGAAAAAGGTTTCCTACTCTCCAGTCTAACCCTGCCCAGTGGCAGCTTGAGGCCATTCCCTCTTGTTCTGTCATTAATGACCTGTGAGCAGAGACCAGCAGCAACCTCTCCACAATCTCCTTTCAGGGAGCTGTAGAGAGCCATGAGGCCTCCCCTCAGCCTCCTCTGTTTCACACTAACCATCCCCAGCTCCTTCAGTTGCTCCTCCTGCCAAGATTTTTTTCTCCAGGCCCTTCCCAGCTTCCTTGCCCTCCTCTGCCCTGGCCCCAGCACCTCCACATCTCTCTGGGATTGGGGTGCCCAAAACTGGACACAGCACTCGAGGTGTGGCCTCCCCAGAGCTGAGTACCAGGGGACAATCCTCTCCCTACACTTGCTGGAGATATCCTGATATCCTCCCATGGGAAGAAATTCCACCAGAAGGAAACCCATTGCACTAAACCCTGCTATTTGCACCTAGATTTCCCTCTCCTGGAATGAAGAAGGCACCAACACCTGGTTCTCCAGCCCTGCTCCCAGACAACAGCAAACCACAACCCAGCTACACCTTGTTCCTGTTAAACCAAGTCTGCAGAGAAGCAGGGTGAGGGGGGGGGGGTGGGGAACGCTGATGTTGTCTCCTGCATTGTCCCACCACACAAAGGAACAGTGTTGAAGTCAGCCTGGGTGATGGGAACAGAACTACAGCCATGAATGAACAGTGCCCAGTGTTGCTATGCTGGGCTGGAGACAAAGATAATATTCCAAGGTGGGGGGCTGTGTGTGTGCTCAGGAAATGCTAATAAGGCAAAAGCTTCACTGGCAGAGGACCATGCCCTGGGAAACAAAGGAGGCTTAACAATAGAGAGGACCTTTCATTTGAATAAGGTTAAACCAAACAGTTCCCACTCATGTTTTGTTCCAGCACAGGGTGGGAAAAATAAAGCCACATCCTTCATTCAGAACATCTCCATCCTCAACCAGAACATCTCCATCCTTCATCCAGAACAGCTCCCAGGGAAGGCTTGCACCAACACGATTGTCAGCTGGAGAGGAAGGGGCTCTGCCCTGGCTTCATCAAAGGGAGCCTGCGACTTTGATGACGCTGATGAGCTCTTTAATGTGCAGCTAGATGCAAGGTGCCCATTTGATATGCAGCAGGAGCAGTGCTGAGCCCTTCCTTCTGAATGGAGTGATCAAAGCCAAGGCCCTGTTACTGCAGTGACTCAGCTGTCAGCCCCCCACCAAGCTTGTGCTGCTAGCAGAACGCTGAGCAACGGCAAGCACAAACCACACTTCAACACAGAACCACAGAGTTAACCAGGCTGCAAAGGACCTCTGAAATCATAGAATCACAGAATTGGCAGGGCTGGAAGGGACCTCAAGGATCAGCCAGTTCCAAGCCCCCTGCCATGGGCAGGGATACCTCACACTACAGCAGGTTGCTCACAGCCACATCCAGCCTGGCTGCAAAAACCTCCAGGCAGGAGGCTTCCACCACCTCCCTGGGCAACCTGTGCCAGTCTCTCACCACCCTCATGGAGAAGAACTTCTTCCTAACATCCAATCTGATTCTACCCATTTCTAGTTTTGCTCCATCCCCCCCAGTCCTATCACTCCCTGACACCCTCAAAAGTCCCTCCCCAGCTTTCTTGGAGCCCCGTTCAGATACTGGGAGGCCACAAGAAGGTCTCCTGGGAGCCTTCTCTTCTCCAGACTGAACAACCTCACCTCCCTCAGTCTGTCCTCATAGGAGAGAATCACCTCCCTGGCCCTGCTGGCCACACTTCTCCTGTTGCAGCCCAGGCTCTGGTTGGCTTTCTGGGCTGCAAGTGCTCACTGGTGGCTCATGTTGAGCTTCTCATCACCCAACACCATCTAATAACTTACCCACGGCACTAAGTGCCTCATCCAGATTCTATTTAAACACCTCCAGTGATGGTGACTCCACCACCTCCCAATGGCCAATCTCTCTTGCTGGGAAGAACTTCTTCCTAACATCCAGCCTGAACTTCCCCTGGCACAGCTTGAGACTGTGTCCTCTTGTTCTGGTGCTGGGTGCCTGGGAGAAGAGACCAACCCCCACCTGGCTACAACCTCCCTTCAGGGAGTTGGAGATGGCGATAAGGTCTCCCCTGAGCCTCCTCTTCTCCAGGCTAAGCAACCCCAGCTCCCTCAGCCTCTCCTCACAGGGCTGTGCTCCAGACCCCTCCTCAGCTTTGTTGCCCTTCTCTGGACACCTTCCAGCATCTCAACATCTTTCCTAAATTGAGGGGCCCAGAACTGGACACAGGACTCCAGGTGTGGCCTAACCAGTGCTGAGCACAGGGCACAAGGACTTCCCTGCTCCTGCTGGCCACACTCTTTCTGATAGGACACAGAGCTGTTGGAGAGAGTCCAGAGGAGGACCACAAAGATGTTTCAAGGGCTGGAGCAGCTCTGCTCTGAGGACAGGCTGTGCAAGCTGGGGGTGGTCAGAATGGAGAAGAGAAGACTCCAGGGGGACCCCAGAGCTGCCTTCCAATAGCTGAAGGGATCTTGCAGGAAAGCTGCAGAGGGACTTTTCATGAGGGTATTCAGTAATAGGACAAGGGGGAATGGTTTGAAGCTGAGGGAGAGCAGGGTTAGACTAGAGCTGAGGAAGAAGTTCTTCAGTACAAGGGTGGTGAGACTCTGGAATAGGTCTCCCATCGAGGTTGTGGATGCTTCCTGCCTGGAAATGTTCAAAGCCAGTTTGGATGAGGCTTTGAGCAACCAAGACTAGCTGAGAGGTGTCCTGCCCATGGTGGGGAGGTTGGAGTAGATGAGCTCTGAGGTCCCATCCAACCTAAGCCATTCTATGATTCCATGAGAGCAAACTCCCCTTTCCCAAACAGAAAAATCCAGCTCTGTAGCTGTAGGACCCACTTGTGTGCCAGGCAGCTGGCACAGAAGAGAAGCAATTTCCATGATTCCACACCCAAAATGACCCCCTGGATGGCTACAGTACCTGAGTGGATCAGTTGAGATGCTGCTTCCTGTTTCCAGTGAAGTCCTGAGATGACAGCAAAAGAATAAAGTTATATGGAATTCAAGTTCTTCCCAAACATTGCATCCTCACATATAAAATGCTTCATGACCCTCTGCATTTTCTTCCCTTTTACTGACATTTGATAATAGAATCACAGAATTGTCAGGGTTGGAAGGGACCTCAAGGATCATCCAGTCCCAACCCCCCTGCCATGGGCAGGGACACCTCACACCACAGCAGGTTGCTCACAGCCACATCCTGCCTGGCTGCAAAAACCTCCAGGCAGGAGGCTTCCACCACCTCCCTGGGCAACCTGTGCCAGTCTCTCACCACCCTCGTGGTGGTACTTAGCATGCCATTCAATATGGATGTTAACAAGAGCAACCCCCCCAAAACCTGCCCCAACATGGAAACAAATTTCATGAAATAGGCAAAATGTGATCAGTTGTCAATATTCTCCAGGCACTCTTGAGCCATGAGTGACCACTCCTGTGACTGGCACAAACCCCAGCATGACAGAATCATTATGGTTGGAAAAGCTCTCTAAGATCATGCAGTCCAACCTTCTACCCAGCCCCTCCACAGCCACTAAACCATGTCCCCAGTGCAGCTATAAACATATCCAAAGAGCATTCCCTGTTCCTTTTCCTACCAAACTCAGCCACTTCTTGCGTCTGAGTCGTCCCCGTATTACTCACTGATCACACAGAACCACAGAAACATTCAGGATGGAAAAGAGCCTCAGGATCACCAAGCCCAACCCAGAACCCTACTCTGCAAGGGCCACCCCTAAACCAGAGCCCCAAGCACCACACCCAAACCACCTTGAAACACATCCAGGCTTGGGGACTCCACCACCTCCCTGGGCAGCACATCATCAGTAAGTTTGCAGATGACACCAAGCTGGGGGAGCTGATCTGTTGGAGGCTAGGAGAGCTCTGCAGAGGGACCTGGACAGGCTGGACAGATGGGCAGAGGCCAAGGGCATGAGACTGAACACATCCAAGTGCCAGGGGCCTGTTCCAGTCCCTGACCACTGTTGCAGGAAAGAAATTGTTCCTACCATCCAATCCAAATTCCACCCTGTGCAACATTACACTGAGCACTTCCAGAACCTGCTTTCACTCCTGCACTGTCTGCACTTAGCCTTAGAAACACCAGCCCAATTCACTTGTATCACAGAACCACAGAATCATAAAGTTGTTCTGGTTGGAAGAGAGTTTTGTCATCACCAAGCCCAGCCATCAACCCAGCACTACCAGGCCACCACTAAATCACGACCCTTAGCATCTCACCTGCACAGCTTTTAAATCCCTCCAGCTGTGGTGACTCCATCACCTCCCTGGGCAGCCTGTTCCAGGGCTTGGCAACCCTTTTGGGGGAGAAATTGTTTCTCAAGTCCAACCTAAACCTTCCCTGGTGCAAGTCAAGGCCATTTCCTCTTGTCCTATCACTTGTCACCAGGGAGAAGAGACCAACCCCCACCTGGCTCCAAGCTCCTTTCAGGGAGCTGCAGAGAGCAATGAGGTCTCCCCTCAGCCTCCTCTTCTCCATGCTGAACTACCCCAGGTCCCTCAGCTGCTCCTCCCCAGCCCTGTTCTCCAGAGCCTTCAACCAGTTTGGTTGCCCTTCTCTGGACCTGCTCCAGCCCCTCAATGCCCTTCTGGGAGTGAGGGTCTCAAATTTGAACCCAGTACTCAAGGTGTAGCCTCACCAGTGCCAGTACAGAGGCACAATCCCTACCCAGGTCCTGCTGGCCACACTCTTGCTGACCCAGGCCAGGATGCTGGTGGTCTTCTTGGCCACCTGAGCACACCCTGGCTCATCTCCAGAAAGCTGTTGACCAACCTCCCTGAGGCCTTTCTCTTCTGGACAACTTTTCAGCCACTCTGCCCCAAGCCTGGCGTCTTCATGGGATTATTGTGGCCCAAGGGCAGGGCTTGGCCTTGGTCTTTTTGAACCTCATCCCATTGTTGTCAGTGTGGAACCTCAGCATATACATGCAAGTACTGCACATGCAAGTACTACACCAGTAAAAGAGTCTGGCCCCATCCTCTTGCCTCCTAACCCTTTAGCTCTTTGCTGAGCATCGAGAAGATCCCCTCTCAGGCTGCTATTCTCCTGGCCCCTCAGCGTCTTTGTAGCCTCCACTGGACTGTCTCCAGCAGTTGTGTGACCAGCTCTGTTCCTGGCCCTATGGCTTGCACTGTTACTATGCCCTCTAAGCAAAAGTAAAACAGCTGCATGGAGCAGGGAGCTGAGTACAATTCTTCTGGGAGAGCCTCATGAATTCGTTTGGCAGAGCCTCTGCCCTCTTGCTGGCTTTTCTCTCCCTGGGCAACAGATGACTTCATTTATTCACTGACAGAGCAGAGGTCCTTACATTCTGTGGCCTTGTGCTCTCCACCCAAAAAGGGACCTTCTGAGTCACCCCAAGGATTTGCTGCAGCAGAAAGTTCAGTTACGATGCTCTGAGTACCGAGGTGATTACAACCACACTTGTGGTTAAACAGCAGTAGCTAAACCTGAGGCATGGCTTCTCTTGTTGGACTTGCTCTCACTGAGCATGACTGCAGAACATGTGTCCCCTCAGCTTGGGAAAGATGTTGAGATGCTGGAAGGTGTCCAGAGAAGGGCAGCACAGCTGGGGAGGGGTCTGGAGCACAGCCCTGTGAGGAGAGGCTGAGGGAGCTGGGGTTGCTTAGCCTGGAGAAGAAGAGGCTCAGGGGAGACCTTCTTGCTCTCTCCAACTCCCTGAGGGGTGGTTGTAGCCAGGAATGGGTTGGTTTCTTCTCTCTAGCACCCAGCACCAGAACAAGAGGACACAGTCTCAAGCTGTGCCAGGGGAAGTTTAGGCTGGAGGTGAGGAGAAAGTTCTTCACTGAGAGGGCAGCTGTTGGAATGTGCTGCCCAGGGAGGTGGTGGAGTCACCGTCCCTGGAGGTGTTAAAGAGGAGATTGGATGTGGCACTTGGTGCCATGGTTTGGTCATGAGGTCTGTGGTGACAGGTTGGACTTGATGATCTTTGAGGTCTCTTCCAACCTTGGTGATTCTGTGATACTGTGATCATCCAAAGCCTCTCTGGGGTCACTCCACCACCACCACCACATCAGAAACCATTCTGAAGTGGAGATTTGCCCTTACCCCCATTTCTATCCCTCACACCCCAACCTCTGCTCAGAGCTGCAGCTGTGCATGGTCCCTGCAGGTCCACACCCTCAGCCTCAGAACTGCATTAATTATACTCACAGCAGTGATTTGTAAGTCAGTGGCAAATCCTCACTTTTAATCCCAAGATTACTACTCTGCTTACAAAAACTAAACAGGATTGTGTGAAGGGAGAGGGCCAGCAACTGCAGCCCGTGCAAGGCTGAGCCACCCAGGAGGGGAAACAAACCACATTGTCCAAAGAGCCTTTAACTAAAGCACTAAAGCTTGAAAATAGCTTCCAGGAGCTAATTCCAGCCTGTAATTTGTTTGCTTTCAGAGCTGAGGGTTTGTGAATAGGGCTGAATTTGGAGGGGGGGTGGCTTACATATGTTGGCTTTGTGGCTCCTTGTTGGTTTAACAATTGAGAAGGGTGAACTTCATTTCCTGGTAATTCAGTTTAGTGCTTAGCACACAGCCTGCTGGGGAAGCACCGACCTGCTCCCTCGGCCTGACTTCTTCCCTGGCTTTTGACAGGGGGTTTTTAAGACAAACCCCAAGCTTCTCCTAACAGTTTTGGCCCTCCTCAGTATCAATAAATATGCAAGAGCCCCAGCTCTTTGAGCACTGACAATAGGTGGTGCATAAAGAGGAGATGGTAATGAGACAGGAGGCAGCCTTGATTAGCCCCCAGCACAGCCCTGATTGTGGTGCCTAATGCCAGGCAGCACATGGTGACCTCAGGGACTGCTCAAGCAATCACAAGGAGCAGGATTACAGCTTCATTATAGGCCCCTCCTTTGTCTTCCTGCAGACAGACACCCAAGGTAGGCTGCCAGACACCCAAGGTAGGCTGCCAGACAACCAAGGTAGGCTGCCAGACAACCAAGGTAGGCTGCCAGACAACCAAGGTAGGCTGCCAGACACCCAAGGTAGGCTGCCAGACAACCAAGGTAGGCTGCCAGACACCTAAGGTAGGCTTCCAGACAACCAAGGCAGGCTCCCAGACAACCAAGATAGGCTGCCTGACAACCAAGGTAGGCTGCCAGACACCTAAAGTAGGCTGCCAGACACCTAAAGTAGGCTGCCAGACACCTAAAGTAGGCTCCCAGGCACCCAAGGTAGGCTCCCAGACACCCAAGGTAGGCTGCCAGACACCCAAGGTAGGCTGCCAGACACCCAAGGTAAGCTCCCAGACACCCAAGCTTCAGGCAGGAGATGCACGGATTTGAAATGCAGCAGAGACAGCACAGCTCTCACAGCAAACCATCCCATCCTGGCCTGAAACATGGCTCAAAGGCTCTGCCTTGCATAGATTCACAGAATGGATGGGGTTGGAAGGGACCTTAAAGCTCATCCAGTTCCAACCCCCTGCCATGGCCAGGGACACCTCCCACCAGCCCAGGTTGCTCAAGGCCTCATCCAACCTGGCCTGGAACACCTCCAGGGAGGAGGCAGCCACAGCCTCCCTGGGCAACCTGTGCCAGTTTCCTCCACCCCCTCACTGGAGAGAATTTTTTCCTCATCTCCAGTCTCAGTCTCCCCTCTTCCAGCTCAAATCCATTGCCCCTTGTCCTTTTACTCCCAGCCCTTGTCAAAAGTCCCTCCCCAGCTCTCCTGGAGCCCCTTCAGGTACTGGAAAGCTGCTCTAAGCTCTCCCTTAAGCCTTCTCCTCTCCAGGCTGAACAGCCCCAACTCTCCCAGCCTGTCCCCACATGAGAGGTTCTTCAACCCTCTCATCATCTTCATGACCTCCTCTGGACCCTCTCCAGCAGCTCCAGGTTCTTATTGTGCTGGAGGCAGAACTGGAGGTAGTGCTGCAGGTGAGGTCTCAGCAGAGCAGAGCAGAGGGACAGAGCAGAAGGGCAGAGGGACAGAGCAGAGGGACAGAGCAGAGGGGCAGAGCCACCTCCCTCACCCTGCTGCTCTCACTTCTATTGGTGCAGCCCAGGCCACAGCTGCCTTCTGGGCTGCAAGTGCACACTGCCAGCTCATGGGGAGTTTTTCAGCAGCTGCCACCTGGTTTACTGAGTTGGTTTTCCCTGCAGTTTTATGCTCTGTTAGTAGCTGTTGATGGACTTAGTCCCTGAGCACCAAAAGCCACAGAGCTGATCAGTTTGGGGGCTGAAAACACAGAGCTGCAATGGCTGCAAGGGCACCCAGAATGTCTCACCAGCCAGGCACTAGTGGTGTCCCTCAGGGATCAGTGCTGGGCCCCATCCTGTTCAATATATTTATTGATGATCTTTATTATCATCAGTAAGTTTGCAGATAACACCAAGCTGGGGGCAGGGGTTGGTCTGTTAGAGGATTGGAGGGCTCTGCAGAGGGCCCTTGCCAGGCTGGACAGACGGGCAGAGTCCAACAGGATGGCATTCAACAAGTCCAAGTGCCAGGGGCTGCACTTTGGCCACAGCAACCCCAGGCAGTGCCACAGGCTGGGGTTGGAGTGGCTGGAGAGCAGCCAGGCAGAAAGGGACCTGGGGGTACAGGTTGACAGCTGGCTGAACAGGAGCCAGCAGTGTGCCCAGGTGGCCAAGAAGCTGTGTGAAGGTCAGATATGAAGACAGTGTCAAACACAGGGACAGTGACATGAGCTAAAGAACTCTGCCTGGATGACAGCCACAAACAGATCACTGCTGGGGAGCAAGATGGAAACCAAACCATCCCCTAAGGAGGGTTTCAAGCCCAGGAGAAGCTGCAGCTTAGCCTTTTAGCCTGGACACCCACTCACAGATTCAACTTGCCCCAGTGGGAAACCTCAGCAGCAGACTGACAGCACAAAACCCAAAGTTTAGTGGCCAGGAAAAGAAGCTATTAAAGACAGCAGAAATCAAGTTTAAAATCTTGAAAGATCTGGATTTGGGGTACAGAAAGTTAGTGAATCCTTCCCGAATTCACAGAGTAATTTCAGTGTAATCAGAGAACAGAAACAGAAACAGAAATAGAAATAGACATAGAAAGAAATAGAAATAGAAATAGAAATAGAAATAGAAATAGAAATAGAAATAGAAATAGAAATAGAAATAGAAATAGAAATAGAAATAGAAATAGAAATAGTCCAGGCCAGAAGCGACCTCCAAAGCTCATCCAGTCCAACCCCCTGCAGTCTGCAGGGACATCCCCAACTAGATCAGATTGCCCAGAGCCCTGTCCAGCCTTACCTTGAAGATCTCCAGGGATGGGGCCCCAGACACCTCCCTGGGCAACCTGTTCCAGTGTTCCACCACCCTCAGGGTGCAGAACTTGTTCCTCACATCCAATCTCAATCTGCTCTGCTCTAAGCCATTGCTCCTGCTCCTGTCCCTAGAGGCCTTTGCAAACAGTCTCTCTCCATCCTTCTTGTAGCCTCCTTCAGGTACTGGAAGGTTGCTATTAGATTTCCCTGGAGCCTTCTCTTCTTCTGGCTGAACACCCCCAGCTCCCTCAGCCTGTCCTCACAGCAGAGCTGCTCCAATCCCCTGATCATTTCCCTGGCCTCCTTTGGACCTACTACATGAGGTCCATGTCCTCCTTATATGGAGGCCTCATCACTTCCTTTCTTCCTTCACATCTCAAATCCCATTGAAATATTTTGGTTGCTATCCAAACGCTGCTCAAAGATGGAAAGTTAATTCAAACCAGAAAGCCACCCCAAATCCTGAAGCCAGCACCATTAACCTAGAACAAACAAAATACCTCATTCCCCACCAAGCAATTTCAGGAATGTCTGCTTCAGGCAAAATTAAAATACCTCTATTTGAGGTTAAATGAAAACAAGATTTGCCTTCCACAACATTAACTGGCCAGGAAAAAAACAAAACACTGCATTGCTCTTCAGAAAGCAAGCAGGAAGGTCTAAAAATCCTCTTTGCTTGTTCCCAAAGGGCACTGGCTCAGTCCATTTGTAGTCCAGATAAAAATCCATGCAGTATCCCTGGAGGTGTTCAAGAGGGGATTGGATGTGGCACTTGGTGCCATGGTTTAGTTGTCAGGAGGTGTTGGGTGAGAGGTTGGACTTGATGATCTCTGAGGTCTCTTCCAACCTTATTGATTATATAGAATAGAATAGAAATAGAAATAGAAATAGAAATAGAAATAGAAATAGAAATAGAAATGAATGGAACGGAACAGAACAGAACAGAACAGAATAGAATAGAATTAACCAGGTTGGAAGAGACCTTCAAGATCATCAAGTCCAACCTATCATCCAACACCACCTAATCAACTAAACCATGGCACCAAGCACCCTGTCAAGTCTCCTCCTGAACACCTCCAGTGATGGTGACTCCACCACCTCCCCAGGCAGCCCATTCCAATGGGCAATCACTCTCTCTGTGTAGAACTTCTTCCTAATCTCCAGCCTAAACCTCCCCTGGCACAGCTTGAGACTGTGTCCTCTTGTTCTGGTGCTGCTTGCCTGGGAGAAGAGACCAACCCCCACCTGGCTCCAACCTCTCTTCAGGGAGTTGTAGACAGCAATAAGGTCACCCCTGAGTCTCCTCTTCTCCAGGCTAAGCAGCCCCAGCTCCCTCAGTCTCTCCCCACAGGGCTTGTGTTCCAAACCCCTCCCCAGCTTTGTTGCCCTTCTCTGTAAAGTTAATAAAAACCCAATTAAAAAAAATATAAATGGAGCTGTTCAGTCTGGAGAGGATAAAGCTCCCAGGAGACCTTCTTGTGGCCTCCCAGTATCTGAAGGGGGCTACAGGAAAGCTGGAGAGCGTCTTTTGAGGGTGTCAGGGAGTGATAGGACTGGGGGGGATGGAGCAAAACTAGAAATGGGGAGATTGAGATTGGATGTTAGGAAGAAGTTGTTCCCCATGAGGGTGGTGAGAGACTGGCACAGGTTGCCCAGGGAGGTGGTGGAAGTCTCCTGCCTGGAGGTGTTTGCAGCCAGGCTGGATGTGGCTGTGAGCAACCTGCTGTGGTGTGAGGTGTCCCTGCCCATGGCAGGGGGGTTGGGACTGGCTGATCCCTGACGTCCCTTCCAAGCCTGCCAACTCCACGATTCTGTGATACTAGACCTGTGTGCAGCTGTCCCTCTGTACATACACAAGAAACTTCAGAAAAACCCAACCCCCAAATGAGTCTTCACTGCAGAGCTGTGCCCAGGGAACTGCCTGACAATTGAACTAGGACTTAGATTACCACTACAAGAAGCAAATAAGCTGTAGAAGCCATCCTGCATTACTAGGGCAAAGCTCTGAAGCGCCCTGCAGGCTGTTTTGTTTCCATGGAGTCTCTAAGACCCCTTCTAGGTAAGGAGCTGAGGAACTGTGCTCTAATTTCTCTGATGAGTCAGTTGAGTGACATCTCTTTGTCATGTCATTTCTAGAGTAGAGGCAGAGGAATCCTTGCAGGGACTGTAAATAAACTAGGCACTGGGGATGTTCCCAGTTGGATTAGCTGGCACTAAGGTGGTCAGTGCAAAACCTGAGGAATGGGTGTTAATTGTTGGGTAGTAACAGCCTCTGCCAAGGCTCAAAAAGTTAAACACAGCTTCTGAACTAGACACTAACAAATTCACTTTGAGCTGTCCATCTGCTAGTACAGAAGCCATCAACAGCTCACTCCTGCAGTGTATCAGAGAATCACAGAATGGGTTGGGTTGGATGAGGCCTTAAAAATCATCTGGTTCCAACCCCCTTGCCATGGGCAGAGACACCTCTCACTATCCCAGACTGCTCAAAGCCTCATCCAGCCTGGCTTTAAACACTTCCAGGCTTGACATTGTGCAGGAGGAAATAATATTGTCAAGAAATCTCTGGTCTAAAACTCAGACAGTTGCTGTCTGAGGTGGTAGGCTTTAGGTATCTATATCCTGAGGGTGCAGAAGTCCCAGCAAATGGGTACTGAAAAGATCATATTCCAGGGTGCTTAAGCAGGTTTAAGTAAGACACACAATGAGCTCCTTAGTAGCTTGAGCAATGACCACACAATCTGAGCATGGTAAGGGTAGGAAGGGTCATCAGATAAAATCATCCCTCCCTATTCTGTGTGAACTTGCTATCTCTTCCATGAGCAATGGCAATGATTCCAGGATGTCCACCTTGACATCCAACAAGTGCAAGCCATAATCACCAGGGTACCAAGTGCTGCCCAGCACCATGCCTTCTTCACAAACCTGCATCTCAACACCACGCAGAAAGCTGGGGCAGCATCACCCTGCTCCCCTCTGACTTGCTGCTTCCTGACCAAGCTCCCAGAGCAGCCACAAAAGGGTGACATTGCCTGACAGAGGATCCCAGAACAGTGAGGTTGGAAGGAACCTTTGGGGATCATCCAGTCCAAGCCCCTTGCTAAAGCAGGACACCCACAGCAACTTGCCCAGGAGCACAATGGCCTGGGGGGGTTGGAATCTCTCCAGAGAAGGAGACTCCACAGCCTCTCTGGGCAGCCTGCTCCAGGCCTCCAGCACCCTCACACCAAACAACTTTCTCCTTCTGTTCAGATGGAACCTCCTGGGTTCCAGTTTGTGCCCACTGCCTCTTGTCCTGTTGCTGGACAGTACTGAAAGGTGACTGGACAGACTGAGTGTGGGCAGAATAAGAGGGAGTTTCTAATACCACACTCAGAAGGCAGAGAACAAATGCTGTGAAGATCTGACAGACCCAAATCTTGCTTTCCTCAGCTGTGATAACAGACAAGGAGTGTTACTGATCTGGGAGAGTCTGTTAAAGAGACTTGGATTTCACAGAATCACAGAATTGTCAGGGTTGGAAGGGACCTCAAGGATCAGCCAGCTCCAACCCCCCTGCCATGCCCAGGGACACCTCACACTATAGCAGGCTGCTCACAGCCACATCCAGCCTGATCACCCATCCAGGGATGAGGCTTTCAACTATTCTGACTATTCTGTCTCTCAGATAGAACAGGGGCAGTGGGAGTCATGAAGACACTTGTGGGGAAGACGTCAATGTGGCTGCAGGAAGCACTCTGTAAGAGAAGCAGGCAGGAACTGGGCTCCTCCTGGTAAGCAGAACGTTGCCACTCCAGCAACCCTGTGCTGCAAGTCTTTACAGAGTGCTTGGTAATGCTTTTGATGGTGTGCAAAGCTATCCAGAGGTTCTTAGTCCTCTAAGAGGATGGAGAGTGGGATTCCCCACCCTGTGATAGCTGCTTCTCCTTCTGTTGGCCAAGAAGGCCACCAGTAGCCTGGCCTAGATCAGCACTAGTGTGGGCAGCAGGAGTAGGGAAGTGATTGTGCTCCTGTCCTGGGCACTGGTGAGGCCATACCTCAAATACTCAGTTCAGTTCTGGGGCCCTCACTACAAGGACAACACTGAGGGGCTGCAACATGTCCAGAGAAGGGTAATGAAGTTTGGTGAAGGGTCTGGAGAAAAGGGCTGGTGAGGAGCAGCTGAGGAAGCTGGGCTTCTTTAGCCTGGGGAGGAGGAGGCTGAGGGGAGACCTCTCTACAATCCCCTGAAAGAAGGCTGCACTAAGGTGGGGATTGGTTTCTTCTCCTTACTATCAGGTGATAGAACAAGAGGAAACAGCCTGAAATTGTGCCAGGGGAGGTTTAGGTTGGAGATTAGGAGCCATTTCTTTGCTGTAAGAGTGGTCAGGGATTGGAACAGGCAGCCCAGGGAGGTGGTGGAGTCACACAAGGAATGTGTGGCCATGGCACTTGGGGCCATGGCGGTGTTGGGTCGACAACAATTCTACGACGCTGTGGTTGTCAGAGTCCCCAGGACAACCTCCAGCCCCGCAGGCTGCATTCTGCTGATGAACGCTAAGCTGAGGTAGGAGCAGTCCATTCCCATCAGAGCAGATGGCTCAACTGCTTCATTATGTGCTCAGCAGAGGATAAATGTGAGCAGAGTGCGGCCAAATCTGAGCGCTGACAGAGCCGGCACACAACCTCGCCCCGCCAGCAGACGCTGCACGAGCAGCAGTTTGAGGCAAGCCAAGAGATCCTTCTGGCATGAAAATGCACAATGGTGGCAGATCCAACAACTGCAGCTGAAGCAAAGCCCCAGCCTGATCCCAAATACAGACTGTTCCAATGTATCATCTCCTGGCTAGGAAATGAAATCCCCTTGGAGCATCGCAGCCCCAAGACAAGCTGCCTGCAGATGACAGCTCCCAGGGTGTGTGTGAGGGGAAGAGACGACTCGGAGCCCTGTCAAAGGTTTTGGTGCTGGAAGCAGCGCAGGATTGCCTCTTCTCACTGCTGAGGAAAGGGATGTGGAAGAGTGCATTAAATATTTAAGAGACTGTGCTAAATATTGCTCAGTGAATAATTGCTGCTTGTCAGGGATTCTTCCTGTGCACTGGCAGCAGAGAGCAGGAGGAGAGCCCTGCCCGCTGCGGGCTGATGCTGTGGCACTCCACAAAGGAAAATCAAATTACTTCTTTGTATTCCAAAGGGAAGCTTCAATTAAATGGGAATATTTACCCTTGTTTGAGCAGGGTCTGAAACGTGAAGGCTCTGGATCCCAGCCTCAGTACTGCATTTGGTAGGTAACCCAAAGCACCTGATCCCAACAGGCAAGAAGAATCATAGAATTGTTTGGGTTGGAAAAGACCTCTAAGATCATCCAGCCCAGCCCCATTTATCAGGCACACAGCTGTGCCCTGCCTTAATTAGTGCAACATACTGGAATCAAGAGATCCTCAGGAGCTGAAGGCACAGCAGCAGAGCTGCATCCCTGTCTGACTCCCACGTGCCTGCTGCGTCACTGCCATGGACCACTCTCAGAGGCTGACTGCTGCTCTGGGTAGAGGTTTGCTCAGATCTGGCAGGGCAGCTCTGACCCACAGAATCACAGAGTCAGCCAGGTTGGACCTCAGAGATCATCAAGTCCAGCCTGTCATCCAACGCCATCTAATCAACCACCCCATGGCACTAAGTGCCTCATTCAAGCTTTTCTTAAAACACCTCCAGGGACAGGGACTCCACCACCTCCCTGGGCAGCACATCCCAAGGGCCAATCTCTCTTGCTGGGAAGAACTTTCTCCTCACCTCCAGCCTACACTTCCCCTGGCACAGCTTGAGACTATGTCCTCTTGTTCTGGTGTTGGGTGCCTGGGAGAAGAGACCAACCCCCACCTGGCTACAACCTCCTTTCAGGTACTTGTAGAGAGCAAGAAGGTCTCCCCTGAGCCTCCTCTTCTCCAGGCTAAGCAGCCCCAGCTCCCTCCAGCCTCTCCTCACAGGGCTTGTGCTTGGTGCTCAGTTCTATAGAGACATGCCACAATCTTAAAGCAGGCAGAAGGTCTCAGGGAAGCTGCAGTGCATCTGGCAGCTGCATTCACATGTGGATGTGATTCACAAATCCTGTCTCACACCAGCCTTGTCTGAGCTGGAGATCTAAAAGTAGAGCAGCCCAGCTCCAGAGGTTTCTGCAGGATTGCGTGGGTAAGCAGAGCAGAGCTAAACATGGCTCACTTGACAGCAGTCATTGGAACAAACCAGAATCTGAGTCCCAGTGTGAGGGGAGTTGGAAGGGACCTCTGGGGATCAGCCAGTCCAAACCACCCCTGCTAAAGCAGGACCATCCACAGATGGTTGCCCAGGATCACAATGTCATAGACTCACAGAATGGTTTGGGTTGGAAGGGACCTCAAAGCTCATCTAGCTCCAACCCTCCCCACCATGGGCAGGGACACATCCCACCAGCCCAGCTTGTTCAAGGCCTCATCCAGCCTGGCCTTCAACACCTCCACGTAGGAGGCAACCACAGCCTCCCTGCACAACCTGTTCCAGTGCCTCCCCACTCTCACTGTAGAGAATCTCTCCGCAATCTCCAGTCTCAACCTCCCCTCTTCCAGCTCAAAGCCATTGGTCCTCATCCTCTCACTACAAGCCCTTGTCAAAAGCTCCCTCAGGTTGGTTTGGAATCTCTCCAGAGGAGACTCCACAACCTCTCTGGGCAGCCTGCTCCAGGGTTTGCAATACCATTTGAGAGCTCACACTAGTCATGCATGCCTTGGATTTAGGCATCCCAGCCTTCTATTAGGGTTCCAAAGGAGCTGAAAGCCTCTGAAAAAATAGTTAAAACTTTATCAAGGAACAACCCTGATAGTTTGGAACTTGTTATCTGCTTGTCTACATTTAGCCTGTACCTGGAGCCAAACTCTACCAGTTGCTCCATTCCCTGCAGAGAAGAGGAATCAAAAGGAGAGAAGAAAGAAAAATGGATTTACTGCAACAGCCAAACTAACACCAAAGCCCAAAGTTATACTCAGCCCAGCAAAGGTACAGTGGCCATGCTACATGGGAAAGGCAGCCCTCAGGAGCAGCAGAGGCAAGCAGGAGGGAGAGAAGCAGAATCAAGAAGGAGGGAGAGAAGCAGAATCAAGAAGGAGGGAGAGAAGCAGAAGCAAGGAGGAGGGAGAGAAGGTGAAGCAAGGAGGAGGGAGAGAAGGTGAAGCAAGGAGGAGGGAGAGAAGCAGAAGCAAGGAGGGAGAGAAGCAGAAGCAAGGAGGAGGGAGAGAAGCAGAAGCAAGGAGGAGGGAGAGAAGCAGAAGCAAGGAGGAGGGAGAGAAGCAGAAGGAAGGAGGAGGGAGAGAAGCAGAAGCAAGAAGGAGGGAGAGAAGCAGAAGCAAGAAGGAGGGAGAGAAGATGAAGCAAGAAGGAGGGAGAGAAGATGAAGCAAGAAGGAGGGAGAGAAGATGAAGCAAGAAGGAGGGAGAGAAGATGAAGCAAGAAGGAGGGAGAGAAGATGAAGCAAGAAGGAGGGAAAGAAGCAGAAGCAAGAAGCAGCAGAAGCAAGAAGAAGCAGAAGCAAGAATAAGGAGAAGCAAGAAGGGAGAGAAGCAGAAGCCCAAGCAGGAGGCTCCCCTCTCCCTCAACAAACTCCCCCCATTATACCAAGCACGAGGTTCATGGTCTGGGATCCACCTGCAGCCGCCTCAGGTCGGGTCTGCTGGCAGGCTCCAAACGGCTAATAGCCTGCAGCCTGTGGCTGGGCTGGGCTCCTGCACCGGCAATCCAGGACGCTGCAGAGCAGCTCACCAGCACTGTTGTTGGAGGTGCTGGCTGGCCAGAGGAGCTGATTTCCTATGGAAGCACTGCAGTGATGCAGTCTGGGTTTGTTAGAAGCGAAGCCATCGTTCAAGTGACGCTTGGGCCCAGAGTTACACAAGGATCAGATGTTTATTAACAAGCTTCAAGATTATTTGCAGCTCAACTTCAGAACCACAAAACCAAAGCCAACCCATCCAATGCAACGTGGGAACTGAGGTTTTCCAAAGGAGGAAGGGAAAGTGCCTTGCTGACAGCAGCAGCCAATGGCATATAATTCAATTTGAAGACATTAAAGTTTCTACAGCTATGTTTAAGGCCCTGTGAGGCAAAGGTGCAGCCTGCTGATCTAATCTGAGAGCAGAAGGGTTTCAAAACTTCCTGTTCAACAGGAAGCCTGGACAATCTTAGTGCCCATTAAAAGCACTCCTTTGTGCCTACTGGCCAGAGGCAGCTACCTCTCCCTTTTTCTGGGTGCAAAGGAAGTGGCAAATCCAAAAGCACTTCAACCTCCCGTGTAAGGCTTCCTGATTGCACTGAATTGAAGCACTCACAGCAACCAAGTCAGGCTAACTGCTATCCTTTGCACAACTGCATAGAATAGAGTAGAGTAGAGTAGAATATATTAGAGTAGAGTAGAGTAGAGTAGAGTAGAGTAGAATAGAGTAGAGTAGAATAGAGTAGAATAGAATTAACCAGGTTGGAAAATACCTCAGAGATCATCAAGTCCAACCTCTCATCCAGCACCATCTAATCAACTAAACCATGGCACCAAGTGCCTCATCCAGGCTCTTAAACACCGCCAGGGATGGTGACTCCACCACCTCCCTGGGCAGCACATTCTAATGGCCAATCTCTCTTGTTGGGAAGAACTTCTTCCTAACATCCAGCCTAAACCTCCCCTGGTGCAGCTTGAGACTGTGTCCTCTTGTTCTGGTGCTGGGTGCCTGGGAGAAGAGACCAACCCCCACCTGGCTACAACCTCCCTTCAGCAAGTTGTAGGCAGCAAGAAGGTCTCCCCTGAGCCTCCTCTTCTCCAGGCTAAGCAACCCCAGCTTCCTCAGCCTCTCCTCACAGGGCTGTGCTCCAGACCCCTCCCCAGCTTTGTTGCCCTTCTCTGGACACCTTCAAGCATCTCAACATCTTTCCTAACCTGAGGGGCCCAGAACTGGACACAGGACTCCAGGTGTGGCCTAAGCAGTGCTGAGCACAGGGCACAAGGATTTCCCTGCTCCTGCTGGCCACACTCTTCCTGATGCAGACCAGGATGCCATTGGCCTTCTTGGCCACCTGGGCACACTGCTGGCTCCTGTTCAGCCTACTATCAACCAGCACCCCCAGGTCCCTTTCTGCCTGGCCTCTAACAGATCAACTCCTGCCCCCAGCTTACCCCCACAGGGTGAACAAAAGCCTACCACCTGCAGGAAAGGAAGGGCACCAAAGCTCCAGCAGAGACAGAAAGGCTCTCCCTGAGCCAGTGTCCATACCAGTATCGACCCAGCTATCAGAGAGCCAACTTCCACAAGTATCCTTGAACGGCCTTTGAGATCACATGGCTGCAAAGCAGCAGCAAACAAAGGCTGCTGAGTAACCTGAAATGGATGTGTCATTTAGAATGTGTTTGTGTATCAGGTGTCCTTGGGTAAGCTATAGTGCTGCTGCTGTCCTCCTCAAACAGCTAGCAGCTGCTCTGGGCAACACTGAGGCAGCAAAGTAGAAAACACACCAAGTGGAATGCAAAAGAGAACACACCAGACTGGCCCTAACAGCAGAGACCTACAGCTTCATCCATCCAAATGAAGACTGTTTGGGTTGGCTATAGCTCCTTCCTATGTACTCAAGAACATTAACACTAAATCACAGTGGTGGGGGTTGGAAGGCACCTCTGGAGATAGAGGAGAGGAGAGGAGAGGAGAGTAGAATAGAATAGAATAGAATAGAATAGAATAGAATAGAATAGAATAGAATAGAATAGAATAGAATAGAATAGACCAGGTTGGAAGAAACCTTCAAGATCATTGCATCCAACCTATCATCCAATGCCACCTAATCAACTAAACCATGGCACCAAGCACCCTATCAAGTCTTCTCCAGTGATGGTGACTCCACCACCTCCCCAGGCAGCCCATTCCAATGGGCAATCACTCTTTCTGTATAGAACTTCTTCCTAACCTCCAGCCTAAACCTCCCCTGGCACAGCTTGAGACTGTGTCCTCTTGTTCTGGTGCTGCTTGCCTGGGAGAAGAGACCAACCCCCACCTGGCTACAACCGCCCTTCAGGGAGTTGTAGACAGCAATAAGGTCTCCGCTGAGCCTCCTCCTCTCCAGGCTAAGCAACCCCAGCTCCCTCAGCCTCTCCTCACAGGGCTGTGTCCCAGACCCCTCCCCAGCTTTGTTGCCCTTCTCTGGACTTGTTCCAGCAATTCAACCTCCTTCTTAAACTGAGCAGCCCAGAACTGGACACAGGACTCCAGGTGTGGCCTAACCAGTGCAGTGTGCAGGGGCAGAATGACCTCCCTGCTCCTGCTGGCCATACTGCTGCTGATACAGGCCAGGATGCCATTGGCCCTCCTGGCTGCCTGGGCACACTGCAGGCTCCTGTTCAGCCTACCATCAACCAGCACCCCCAGGTCCCTCTCTGCCTGGCTGCTCTCAGCCACTCTGACCCCAGCCTGTAGCACTGCCTGGGGTTGCTGTGATCATCCAGTCCAAGCCCCCTGCTACAGCAGGGCAGCCGCAGCAGCTTGCCCAGGATCACAATGGCCAGAGGGGGTTGGAATCTCTGCAGAGAAGGAGACTCCACAACCTCTCAGGCAGCCTGCTCCAGGGCTCTGGGACCCTCACAGTGAAGAAGTTCTTCCTCATGTTGATGTGGAACCTCCTGTGCTGCAGTTTATATCCATTGCCCCTTGTCCTATCCCAGGGCACAGTGAGCAGAGGCTGTCCCTGTCCCTTCCCTCCTGACCCCCAGCCCTCAGCTATTGATAGACATTGATCAGATCCCTATCAGCCTTCTCCTCTCCAGACTGAACAGCCCCAGGGCTCTCAGCCTCTCCTCCCCAGGCAGAGCTCCAGGCCCTTCAGCACCCTTGTAGCCCTCCCTTGGACTCTCTCGAGCAGGATCAGGATTCCCACACCTTCCACCCTCTTCCAGCACAGCCACCTGCAGCCTGGGACTCTTGCTCTGCACACCCCTGATGTTTCTCTGTGATTAGGAGCATTTCAGAAGGAGCAGCAGATGATCAGCTACCACAGATCAATGTGCACAGCCCTTTTGCCTCCCAGCAAACGAAACAGAAGTGCAGAAGCTGTTAATTGGCTGCAGAGCCCCTGGATCAATGAGCTGTTTGCCTGTTCCTCAGGAAAGCTGCAGCAGCTCTGTTCATCACTCCTGCAGAAGAAACCTGACAGCTATTCACATAAACAGATTCATTGATCTAAGCTGTCAGGCAATGGATCAGGCTGCCAGAGCTCATGAAGCTTCCTTTAGAACCAGAAAACAGCCTTGTTATCACTACACAGCACAGTGGTTTAGGGAGTCACAGCATCACACACTTGATTTGGTTGGAAAAGCCCTTCAAGATCATCCAGCCCAACCATTCTCTAACTCCACCCAAGGCTGGGGCCAAACCATGGCACTCAGCACCACAGCTCTGCCTCTAGAGATAGGATTCAGCCACCTCCCTGGGCAGCCTGTGCCAGGCTTTCAGAATGCTTTCAGGGAAGTTTCTTCCAGTGGCCAGCCTAAACAGCCCCTGTGGCAACTTGAGGCCATTTCCTCTTCTCCTGTCAATTGTCACCAGGGAGAAGAGACCAATTCCCTCCTGGCTCCAGCCCCCTTTTAGGGAGCTGTAGAGAGCAATGAGGTCTCCCCTCAGTCTCATCCAGACTAAACACCCCCAGTTCCCTCAGCTGCTCCTCCCCAGCCCTGCTCTCCAGACACTTCCCCAGCTTGGTTGCCCTTCTCTGGCAAGCTCCAGCCCCTTGGTGTCCTTCTTGTAGTCAGGGCTGAAAACTGAACCCAGCACTCAAGGTGTGGCCTCATCAATGCTGTGTGCAGGGGGACAATCCCTGCCCTGCTCCTGCTGGCCACAACAGTGCTGATCCAGGCCAGGATGCCATTGGCCTTCTTGGCCACCTGGGCATGCTGCTGGCTCATGTTCAGCTACTGTCAACCAGCACCCCCAGGGCTTTCTGTGCTGGGCAGTTTCCAGCCCAGGGGAACTGGAAGGAACTTGGGGCAGGCTCTGCCCCATGCCTGGAGCATTCATGAGGTTGTTGGGGCCCAAGTGCAGTACCCAGCATTTGGCCCTGTTGGTTTTGGTTCAGCAATGCAGCCTGCCCAGGTCTCTGCCTCTTCTCCTTCTGTGGGCTATAAACCAACCAAAACCAGGGTGAAGTTGTTTGAAGAGACCAACCCCCACCTGGCTACAACCTCCTGTCAGGTAGTTGCAGAGAGCAAGAAGGTCTCCCCTGAGCCTCCAGGGCTGGACACAGCCCTGCAGGTGAGGTGTCCCCAGAGCAAAGCAGAGGGGCAGGATCCTCTCTCTCCATCTCTGGCCATGCTGCTATGGATGCAACCCAGGCTGCCCTTGGCCTTCTGGGCTGCCAGTGTCCATTGCTGGCTCCTGTCCAGCTTCTCATCCACCAGCACCCCCAAGCCCCTTCCTGCAGGGCTGCTCTCAATCTCATCATGCCCCAGCTTGGACTGATATGCCTACATGCTTTACATAACTTCAGAGTTCACAAGTGCTTGCCACTGCCATTCTTAGTTCCAAACTGTACTTAGAGCACAGCAACTCAGGCTGCCTCTGTACCCATGGGGAACAGCACAGCTTTGGTGTGAGCCAAGACATCAGATGGTGAGAAGAGGAGGCTCAGGGAAGAAGGGAGGCTGTAGCCAGCTGGGGGGTGGTCTCTTCTCCCAGGCAACAGAACAAGAGGACACAGTCTCAAACTGTGCCAGGGGGAAGTTTAGGCTTGATCTTAGCAAGAAGTTCTTTACAGACAGAGCCCTTTGGAATGTGCTGCCCAGGGAGGTGGTGGGGTCAACATTGCTGGAGGTGCTTAGGAAGAGACTGAATGAGGCACTTAGTGCCATGGTCTAGTTGATTAGATAGGGCTGGGTGAGCAGCTGGACTTGATGATCTGGGAGATCTCTTCCAAGCTGCTTGATTCTGTGATTCTGTGCAGGTCCAGACGTGTCTGACTGCCACCTGGATGCAGCTTGATGTGTCTGGAGAACAGCTATACTTGGGAAACTGCTATAAATCATGGAATCAGGGAAGCATAGGATGGACTAGTTGGAAGGGACCTCAAGAGGTCATCTGGCCCAACTCCCACAATACTGTGAAGTTGCTTTAGGAAAGCCCTCACAACACAAAGAACATAGAAGGAAAATGTCACAGAATTACAGCATGGTAGGGTTGGAAGGGATCTCTGGAGATCACCCAGTCCAACCCCCTGCTAAAGCAGGACACCTACAGCAGCTTGCCCAGGAGCACAATGTCCAAGGGCGGGGGTTGGAATCTCTGCAGAGAAGGAGACTCCACAACCTCTCTGGGCAGCCTGCTCCAGTGCAGTGGCACCCTCCAAGTAATGAATTGTTTTCTGATGTTTATGTGGAACCTCCTGGGTTCCAGTTTGTGTCCACTGCCCCTTTGTCCAATCCTGGCAAAGTCAAAGTACCTGAAGAGAGCAAGCCCTCAATGAGTCTTCCCCATTCATGAGTCCCACTTGCAACCCAGAGACCGTGATATAATTTAGCTGTCCAGTATCAGAGCATCAGATGAAACCAACACCTGTCAGAAGCTTGCACATCTGGCTGAAGCAGGCACCACTGCATCCTCAGGTGTGATGTCAGGTGATGATGAACTCCCCAGGAGCCAGCAATGGTCACTGACAGCCCAGCAGGCAGCTGTGTGCTGGGCTGCACCCAAAACAGGGAGAGCACCAGCACAAGGAGGGGATTCTGCCCCTCTGCTCTGCTCAGACCTCACATGGAATACCTGAAGGGGCTATAAGAAAGATGGGGAGGTACTTTTGACAAGGGCCTGAAGTGACAGGATGAGGGGAAATGGCTTTGAGCTGGAAGAGGGGAGATTGAGACTGAGGATGAGGAAGAAATTCTTTCCATTGAGGGTGGTGAGGCACTGGAACAGGTTCCCAGGGAGGCTGCCCTCGCCCTGGAGGTGTTCAAAGCCAGGCTGGATGAGGCCTTAAGAAACCTAATGGGAGGTGTCCCTGCCCATAGTAGGGTGGTTGGAACTGGATGATCTTTGAGATCCCTTCCAACCCAATCCATTCTATGATTCAGCTCCAGCCTCCACAGCTACATATTTTACTTATTACTCTCTACAACTACCTGAAGGGAGGTTGTAGACAGACGGATGTTGGTCTCTTCTCCCAGGCAAGCAGTACCAGAACAAGAGGACACAGTCTCAGGCTGCGCCAGGGGAGATACAGGCTGGATGTTAGAAAAAAGTTCTATACAGAAAGAGTGATTGCACATTGGAATGGGCTGCCTGGGGAGGTGGTGGAGTCGCCATCACTGGAGGTTTTTAGGAGAAGACTTGACAGGGTACTTGGTGCTGTGGGTTAGTTGCTTGGGCGGAGTTGGATTGGTTGATGGGTTGGACGCGATGATCTTGAAGGTCTCTTCCAACCTGGTTTATTCTATGTATTCTATGTATTCTATGTATTCTACCACACCAGGTTTTGACAGAGCATCTTGAACACAGACTACTAACAATGGCCTCCCCAAATGCTCCTGCCTATGGTTTGCTGTGGTCTTTGTCAAGCTGGGCTCCCTTATGTTGCTAAGATAAGCACCTAATGAATCATGAAAGCAAAGCAGAGGATTCATTTAGCCTCATCTGTTACCAAGTGACAGGCTTCCTGCTGCTCCTCTTACACACCTAAACCTTTGCCTCCCTTGTTAGCTCTTTGATCACCCTTTAAAGTCTGTGATGAGGAAGGTTGAAGTGGTTAACAGCGTCTATCACTCAGTTGTTTTCAGCTTTCATTTAAAACACACTGGTGATTTTCTTGCCTTGAAGCACTGAGATAATCTAAGCAGGCAGGCAGTGGGGAAATCTGCTGCTGTTGATGCCTTCCCTAGAATCCAGCAAGTACTGGCACCCCTAAACTTAAGGAGATTTTCATGGAGATGCTCAAAATCAAGATGAAAATAAATCTCAAAGCAGCCTTCAGTAATCAAGCCTGATTATACAGCAGAAGAGATGTCTCTGTGGGCTTCTGGGAGGCACAGAATCATAAATGGGTAAGGGGTTGGAAGGGACCTCTGCACATCATCCAGTCCAACCCCCCTGCCAGAGCAGGGTCACCTAGGGCAGGTCACACAGGAACACATCCAGGCAAGCCTTGAAAGTCTCTGGAGATGAAGGCTCCTCAATTTTGTGCTGAATCCTAGAGGCAGCATCAGCATCACACAGAATGACAGACTGTTAGGGGCTGGAAAGGACCTCCAAAGCTCACCCAGTCCAACCCCTCTGCCAGAGCAGGGTCACCTAGGGCAGGTCACACAGCAACACTTCCAGGCAGGTTTTCAATATCTCCAGAGGAGACTCCACAGCCCCCCTGGGCAGCCTGTGCCAGGGCTCTGTCACCCTCACAGGGAAATAATTCTTCCTCCTGTTTCCATGGAGCTTCCTCTGCCTCAGCTTCCCCCACTGCCCCTTGTGCTGGCATTGGGCAGCACCCAGCAGAGCCTGGCTCCAGCCTCTGGGCACTCACCCTGCACATCTTCCTCGACAGCAATGAGGTCACCTCCCAGGCTCCTCCTCTCCAAGCTCCAGAGCCCTCAGCCCCTCCTGGTAATCTGGTGGCTTTCAGGGCCAGCTGAGAGCAGTGGGCACAGCTGGGAGCTCACCCAGGAACAAAGAACAGAGGGCAGCAAGATGCTTCCACCAGGCACCTCGTGACCACCAAGCAAACAAACTTGTTTGTCAGAACCATCTGCTGCAGGGGGGAGCCTGGGCCCGGGGCCGGCTGCCACGCTCTGCCGTGGCCCTGCCTGAACGACACCGCTCCCAGGATCACAAGACAAAAGCACTTGAAGTCCTGTTTCCTGATGGAGATTAATGACCTGTGCTGCACCAGCCCAGGGCTAAAGCTTGCCGTGAAGTATCAATTAATGACTAATTGAGTTGCCCGCAAAGACGATTTTCATCGAGGAAGAGAGCGAGAGAGATTTCGGTGCCAGCTCGCTGTCAGGTGTGGGATGCTCCAGTCACTGGCTAGGAAAAACAGTGCAGAGGTGAATGAGACATGGCACAGCTCCTCTAAAGGAAAATGCTTACAGGAAAGGGTCACAGAGTCACAGAATTGTTAGGGCTGCAAGGCTCAGCCAGTTCCAACCCCCCCTGCCATGGGCAGGGACACCTCACACTACAGCAGGTTGCTCACAGCCACATCCAGCCTGGCTGCAAAAACCTCCAGGCAGGAGGCTTCCACCACCTCCCTGGGCAACCTGTGCCAGTCTCTCACCACCCTCATGGGCAACAACTTCTTCCTGACATCCAATCTGAATCTACCCATTTCTAGTTTTTTCCATCCCCCCCAGTCCTATCCCTCCCTGACACCCTCCAAAGTCCCTCCCCAGCTTTCATGGAGCCCCCTTCAGAAACTGGAAGGCCACAAGAAGGTCTCCTGGGAGCCTTCTTTTCCCTGTTGGGACTAAACAGCCCCAACTCTCTCAGCCTGCCATAAACTGGGTTGATTCTATGCATTTGTTCCATGGATGCATCAGCCACAAATTATGAAAGGCCAAAGACCATAAAAATAACATCACAAAAAGGAAACCAAATCCCTCCAGTGGCTATGGAAACAAAAGCACCTGCTTGGAACATTAGAAATTAGAGTAGGATCTTTTTCTTTTCTTTTCCTTCCTTTTCTTTTCCTCTCCTCTCCTCCTCTCCTCTCCCCTCCCCTCTTCTCCCCTTCTCCTCTCCTCTCCCCTCCCCTCCCCTCCCCTCTTCTCCTCTCCCCTCCCCTCTCCTCCCCTCCCCTCCCCTCCCCTTTTCTCTTTTCTTTTCTTTTCTTTTCTTTTCTTTTCTTTTCTTTTCTTTTCTTTTCTTTTCTTTTCTTTTCTTTTCTTTTCTTTTCTTTTCTTTTCTTTTCTTTTCTTCCACAGAATTGTCAGGGCTGGAAGTGACCTCAAGGACCATCCACCCCTGCCACGGGCAGGGACACCTCACACTACAGCAGGTTGCTCACAGCCACATCCAGCCTGGCCTTAAAAGAGTATGTCCACATTGTGACTTGAACATGAAAATTAAACACAACTGGAGGGAGAAGTGAGCTTTGGTTCTCTGAAATTGCAGCTCCCTTAGTAAATGCAGATCATTGTTCTCCCATTTCCCAGAGTCTCATCCCCAGCTCCAAAGGGAAAGCAGCAACACACCCACATCTTCCAGCCAGAGCCAAGGAAAAGGATTAATTGCAGATAAAGATAGAACAGAATAGAACACAGAATTAACCAGCTTGGAAAAGACCTTTGAGATGTCAGCTGAGCAGAGAGGAAGCTATAGGAACCAGGAGCTCTGAAGACTCCCACCTTGACTATCTTTATTTCCTAGCAGCTGTCTTTAATGAGTACCAACTGTTTGCTAGACACTTACTATGTAAACCAACCCTCATTAGCTGCACAGCTGCTCTTTCTTCCTGACCCTGCAGAAAACCAAAGCTAACACACTCTGAGTCAGTCCCTCCCATCCCCAGGAAGGTCTCCACAGCCTCTTCCAAGGGTCAGTGACCGAACATCTCCGTGTTAAGGGGTGGAAATGGAATGGCAGTGGGACTGAGTCATAAAAGGCCAACTGGAAGCAGAGAGCAGAGGCTGAATTCAAGGCAAGCATAGCAAGGGAAAACCCTCACTGAACTCATAAGATGTTGTTTCTCTTTCTGGATTGACTCCCATTAAGTTCTGGCTCCTCTCTATCCACCCATTTTTGTCATGCCTTCTGAAGAGGTGATCACAGCTGGGCACCAGGCTCCACAAACACCAAGTTCACTCCCTGGCACATCCCAATAATCCTATCTGGTGCCAGGAGCTTTTGGTGCGGTGTCTTGCACCAGGCAGGAGGGAAGGGGAAGGAGGGACAACATCATGCTCAGCTGAGTCACATTCAGCTCTCACTGCTGCCAGTGATTCACACTTCCTGCCCTGCTCTGCTCACTCACCAGTTCCCACCCAGCACTGAGCACCCACTGTGCTCTTGTGGTGAAGGGAAAGGACAGTGTGAAACACACCTGTGGATGAGAGGAAAGCTTCCCAAAGCCAAACACCCAAAGGCACACAGAGATACCATCAGCAATTTGCTAGGGACACGTCAGTAAAAGCAGGGCTCCTGCTGCTTTGACAGCAGAAATGTCCATCTAGCACTGCTGAAACCATGTCAGGCTTTCCCAGCTGTCATTGTCAGCTGCCTTCCCTGCAAACCTACTCCTCCACATCACCTGTGGATCAGTTTCTTGCCAAAATCTACTGGAGCCTAGGAGAAGTATCTCTGTATGTTTGTCTTGCTTTATGCAAGAGGAACAGGAAAATCTTATACAAGAGAGATAGGGAACTACTGGAGAGAGTCCAGCAGAGGCTACAGAGATGCTGAGGGGCCTGGAGCAGCAATGTGAGGAGCAAAGGCTGAGGGCCTTGGGGCTGTAGGGCCTGGAGAAGAGCAGCCCCAGCAGGGATCGGAGCAATGCTCAGCAAGAGCTTAAGGGTGGGGGGCAAGAGGCTGGGGGCAGACTCTTGTCAGTGGTGCCCAGAGACAGGGCAAAGGCCAAGAGGCACAAACTGGAAGCCAGGAGGTTCCCCCTGAACAGGAGGAGAAACTTGTTTGGTGTGAGGGTGCTGGAGCAGGCTGCTCAGAGGTTGTGGAGTCTCCTTCTCTGCAGATTCCAACCCCCCCTGGGCATTGTGCTCCTGGGCAAGCTGCTGTGGGTGCCCTGCTTTGGCAGAGAGGTTTGAACTGGATGGTCCCCAAAGGTCCCTTCCAACCCCTGTCATGATGAGACTCCACAATTCTATTCCCCCTGAGAGTAGGATGTGTAATACTCCATATGGCTGTCCATCTATTGTTAACCACCCCCCTGCCCCCACCTTGCCTGGCACAGCCTCTGCATTCCAACCTGGGAAAGGCAGAGGCAGACCAAACCACCCAGGCTAATGATGTCTTTATGATGGCAGTGTCCAAATCTATCCCCAGCGTTGCCTGCAGGGCATGCTGGCATACACATCCACTTTGTCACTCCTCATGACCAAACTACTCCTCCATCCCCAGTGCTCACAGCAGGCAAAAATGCTAACTAGGGGTGGCTTCCCCCCTTGTTTTCATCTGCAGGCCAGGTCTGTAGTGCCTGACTCAGAGAACGCCTCCAGACAGGCTGCCTTGGAGCTCCCTCTAGCCCCCACTCCAGGAAAAAAAGCCTGGAAAACTCTTAAAAACTTGAGAACTTCTAACTGGCAATGAGGTGCTTCCCCAGAGGATTTTGCAGAGATTGGTTGGTCTGCATTGAGACGCTTGAACGTGTCCAGAGAAGGGCAACGAGGCTGGGGAGGGGTCTGGAGCACAGCCCTGGGAGGAGAGGCTGAGGGAGCTGGGGTTGCTTAGCCTGGAGAAGAGGAGGCTCAGGGGAGACCTTCTTGCTGCCTACAACTTGCTGAAGGGAGGTTGTAGCCAGGTGGGGGTTGGTCTCTTCTCCCAAGCAAGCAGCACCAGAACAAGAGGATACAGTCTCAAGCTGTGCCAGGGGAGGTTTAGGCTGGAAGGGAGGAGAAAGTTCTTCACAGTAATCGGCCATTGGGATGTGCTGCCCAGGGAGGTGGTGGAGTCCCCATCCCTGGAGGTGTTCAAGAGGGGATTGGATGTGGCACTTGAAGCCATGGTTTAGTTAGTCATGAGGTGTTGGGTGACAGGTTGGACTTAATGAGCTCTGAGGTCTTTTCCAACCTTATTGATTCTATGATTCTGAGAACCTCCTGCTCTGTGTCAGTATGGGAGGAGAAAGAGGACACAGCGCTGCCCTTCACAGTGGTCAGCTTGGTAAATCAATGCTATGCAACACCAACATCCTCACCCTTCCAAACCATGACTCAGGAGGTGTCAGAGGGGACTCAGCCCCTTCAGGCAGTCTATTTCAAACGCTTGTGCTGAGCAGCCAAGCCCCCACCTCTTGGCTGCGACCTCCAGGAGCCACCTTCTATGCTGCTTCACTCTGACCAGCAGCTCTGCCGTCCTCTGCTCCAGTCAGGAGCCTGCTCAGCCAGCAGCTCTATACATAATTCACATTCATTATGCAACCTGAGTTGCTTCAAAATCTGGCAGTTCACATGCACTTACACAGCTGGTGGGATGGCTAAGGGACCATTTTAAAAGCTTGGGTTCAGCCATGCTATGACATCTTACAGGGGATTCTTTCTCCCCTTGATGTTACACAACATTTTGCTCCAGCTACTTCCAGTGATTTTTGCAGCCTGCTTTGGGAGATGACTGTCACAGCTGAGCTGGTTCTTTTTGCTCCATCTAGTGGTGCACAAAACTCCACAGCGTTCAACACAGGGTACACACACACACACACACACACCCCTCCTGGAGATGCTTTAATGACTTCCCACAGCCTGCTCCAGAGAGAAAATGATACAAGTGCAAAAAATGGCAGCAAGGCAGTGGCTGCTCTGCAAAACTGAAGCTTCAGCCCCCCAACTTTGCCAAAAGGATGTCATAGCTGAACACACTTGCAAGGGGAAACTCTGCACTGCAGGAGAAAGACAAAATAGCCTGATCCTGGTAAGTGAAATTCCCAAAGGGAATTCTCCCAAACCAAGAGCTTTTCCCCAGTCCTTTGTGCTCCTCAGTGAAGAAATTAGGTCTGTAGAAATATGAAAGAAATCTCATTGCTACTCCACCTTCCATAGTGGAATGGAGAGTATGACAGACTTCACAAAACCAGCACCAATTGATCTGGGCATCAGGAGAGAAAGGACACAGACTCAGAATTACAGAGCTGGGAAAGACCTCTAAGAGACATTGAGTCCAACAATCAACTCAACACAACCACTGCCATTAGAACATGTCCCAGAGTGCCATTTCCACCCTTTTTTTGAACACTTCACGACCTCCTGGGCAGCCTATTCCATCCCTGACCACTCTTGCAGCAAAGAAATTTTTCCTACTCTCCAACCTAACCCTCCCCTGGCACAATTTGAGGCCATTTCCTCTCCTATCACCTGAGACTAGGGAGAAGAGACCAACCCTCCACCTCACTGCAATCTCCTTTCAGGGAGTTGTAGAGAGCAATGAGGTCTCCCCTCAGACTCCTCTTCCCCAGGCTAAACAAGCCCAGCTCCCTCAGTTGATCCTCACCAGCCCTGTTCTCCAGACCTTTTGACACTGGTGCCTGTGGCTGCTTTATAATGAGGTCCAGGTCAAAAAACTTCCAAAACCTGCTTAAGTAAAAGAGTACCACAGAAATGCCTGGATTGGAGTCCCATCACTTAGCCTGGCAAAGAGGAGGCTCAGGGGAGACCTTCTTGCTCTCTCCAGCTCCCTGAAGGGAGGTTGTAGCCAGGTGGGGGTTGGTCTCTTCTCCCAGGCAGCCAGCACCAGAACAAGAAGACACAGTCTCAAACTGTGCCAGGGGAGGTTTAGGCTGGATGTTAGGAAGAAGTTCTTCCCAGAGGGAGAGACTGGCCATTGGCATGTGCTGCCCAGGGAGGTGGTGGAGTCACCATCCCTGGAGGTGTTTAAGAGGAGACTGGCTGAGGCACTTGGTGCCATGGTTTAGTTGATTAGATGGTGTTGGGTGAGAGGTTGGACTTGATGATCTCTGAGGTCTTTTCCAACCTGGTTAATTCCATTCTATTATCCTACCCCTGACAAGTCCTCAAGAACCCCAACTAGGCTCTAGTGCTTACCCCTGAGATTCACAGCAGGTTTTATTTAGCCAGCCATGATTTATTTGAACTGGTAGATGTTTACTTCTGCCTCCCACTGCCATCAGAGAAGGTCAGCCTCTCTGTTTGCTCCACGAAGAGCAAATGCCAGGATGTGACGACAGGACGGGTACCCACTCCAATCCCTTCAGCTGCCAGCACCTTCTAATGACACTATTTTCCTTTCACTGGAAAAGCACTGGGTAGAAAACAACCCCTGAGAGTGTCCTGTGAGGGCTAATAACACTGATCAGTTCCTGACTTAATTTTCTCCCGAGACACATCATTAACTACAACCATTGAGGGTAATCAGCTGCTGCCTATCCAAGGCAAGAGGCCTGGCACCTAGAGCTGGTGGCTTTCATTTTCATGCTCACACAGTCGACTGTCTTTGTTCCCCTCCACACAAGCACAGAAAAGAGACTTATTGAAAGATTGGACAAACCCTACCCTGTGGAAGGGAATAATTACAGTGCTTCAGCGCAGCACACTGAGCAGAGAGAGTTAATTACTGTTTACACTGGGGAGTGAGATAAGCAAGTCAAAATATCAGAAATCCCTACTGGTTCTATCTTTGGGAAGCAACTCTGAGAGACTCTTCAGCAGAGCAGTGAAAGGCCAAAAACTGTGAGCAGCACCTCCAACCTTTCCCTGTTTTACCCTGCCCAGCAAACCTCCGAGCACTTCATAGTATCACAGAATCAGTCAGGGTTGGAAGGGACCACAAGGATCATCTAGTTCCCAACCCCCCTACATATCACAGGCTGCAGGAACCTACTGCACCATTCTTCTCACACATAATTTAGAATCAATGCAAATTTCTTCCCAGAGCAATGCCCAGAGACTGAGAAGCAGGAGGCTAAGGAACATTGAATACCAAGCAGAAGCAGCAGCCACGTAGTGTTTCCAGTCTGCTGTCAGAACAAGGGTCGCAGACAAACTTGCAAAACCATGAAGGCAGATGAGCCTTCTGCAAGCAGGTTCTTCCTCAGGCCTAGGAAGCTTCACAAGCACAAGAAAACTTTTAACAGGAAAGACAGAAACAGTAGGCCAAGCCTAACTGAAAAGCAAATAAGCTGCATTCTGGTTTTCATATGGATTTCTTCAGGGCTGCAAGAAACCACATTACACAGGATGAGTCTCATCCCTTCTTGATCCTGATGACTGTCACAGTCCCCAGAATAAGAGGGGTTGGAAGGGACCTTGGGAGATCATGCAGCTGGTTTAGGCCCTTCTCAGAGGCACAGAATTGCCTGGATTGGCAAAGACCTTTAGCCTGACACTGACAGGTCCTTGACTAAGCAATAACTCTAAGCACTACATCTACAGACTCTTCAACACCTCCAGGGATGGGCACTCCACCACCTCCCTGGGCAGCCTGGTCCAATGCCTGAGAAACCCTTTCAGTGAAGAAATTCTTCACCCTCAACTTCCCCTGGTGCAACTGGAGGCTATTTCCCCTTGTCCTGTCACTTGTGAACCTGGTTGATCTTGGTTCACCTGCCAAGGGAAAATGAACTGGGAAACTGATCTTCACGACAGGGGAAGCTTTTCACAGAATCACAGAGCAGTAGGGCTTGGAAGGGACCTCTGGAGATCATCCAGTCCAACCCCCCTGGCAAAGCAGGATCACCTAAAGCAGATCACACTGGAATGCATCCAGATGATCCTTGAAAGTCTCCACCACCTCTCTTGGCAGCCTGCTCCAGTGCCCTTCTAATCTCAAAGTTCCTCCTCATGTTTAGATGGAACTTACTATGCTCAAGTTTATGCCCATTACCTCTTGTCCTGTCACTGGGGACCACTGAGAGGAGTCTGGTCCCATCCTCCTGACACCCACCCCTTAGATATTTGTAAGCATTAATAAGATCCTCCCTCAGCTTCCTCTTCTCCAGGCTAAACAGCCCCAGCTCTCTCAGCCTTTCCTCACATGAGAGATGTTCCCTGTCCCCTCAGCTTCTCAGTGGCTCTGTTCTCTCATCCCATCCTGAAAGCCACATATGACTACAACCAAACAGCAGCTTTTCACCCCACACCCAACCACCTCAGCCTTCATGCGAGCTCCAGACAGTTTGGAGCAGTATTTAAACTTGTGAGAGCAACAACAGGCTTAGGAGTCTCTGCTTTTCCCCCACAAGGGCTTTTTTCTTACGTGCTGTCTGCAGGTTAGCAAATGCCCCCTCACAGAACTTCTGTCTCCTGATAGCTCTGCTGGGGATGTTCCTATGTGGAAGATCCAACCTGTAGAAACTCTCCCATTATTTTAGAGCCACAAGAAGTGCCTGAAAAGATGGAATCAACAAAGTGCCTCTTGGGCAATGGTAACTTGGACTATCCTTAGCTACCCATGGACATGGTCATGTTCAGCTGGTTGCAGTGAGAGGGCCAGGCCCTTACACCTCCATTCCTTGGGTGACCATCTTGACACAGCTTAGAGAGAAGTATTTTCTGCAGTTAGTTGACAGAAATAGATGAGTAATGATCTCATGCTTTGGCTAATGCTTAGAATAGAATCATAGAATTGTCAGGGCTGGAAGGGACCTTAAGGATCAGCCAGTTCCAACCCCCCTGCCATGGGCAGGGACACCTCACACTACAGCAGGTTGCTCACAGCCACATCCAGCCTGGCTGCACAAACCTCCAGGCAGGAGGCTGCCACCAGCTCCCTGGGCAACCTGTGCCAGTCTCTCACCACCCTCATGGAGAAGAACTTCTTCCTGACATCCAATCTGAATCTACCCATTTCTAGTTTTTTCTATTCCCCCCAGTCCTATCACTCCCTGATACCCCAAAAAGTCCCTCCCCAGCTTTCTTGGAGCCCCCTTCAGATACCGGAAGGCCACAAGAAGGTCTCCTGGGAGCCTACTCTTCTCCAGACTGAACAGCCCCAATAGCTTAACACAAGACTTTCACCAACACAGGCAAGCAAAATGAGCAGACAGAGCTCAAAGCAGCCAGCAATGCAAAGCTTCCCAGCTAGAGCAATCTGCTGTGACACCAGGAACGTGCTGCTTCCTCAGAAGAACCAAACAGCAAAGAAAGCTTCACCTCTACACAGTGCCTTTCATAGTATCTCCTGTTGGTGATTGTCCAAGCTCAGAACAAACTTCAAGGACTGAGAGCAGTAAACCCAGCTTCACAGAGGCTCTAAGAAAGAGCTCCCTTCCCTCCCCTTGTCCTTGATGTGTGGGGGAGAAGAAATCCCATGGGTGTGTACCCTCCACAGAACGGACATACAGTAACAAAAGGGACAGTACACTCTGAGGCTTATGGTACTGTTTATTTCAGTTCCAAATCAACTGTGCACTTGATGTGTTTGGTTACAGTTTGGTTGTGTTTTCAACAGTGGGCAGGAGGAAGAGAGCTGTAGAAAAGCAAGGAGAGGAGATGACCAAGCATCGCTGTGCCATCCTGAGCAACTCAGCCTCGACCCGCACCAGACTCCCAGGGCATCCATGCAAGTGCCAGTCCCATACACACCAGTAAGAGGAGAGGAGAGATGGACTATACAGATGTGGCACTGCCTGCACACTTAGCGACCCCGAGCTCCGCTGTTATCTTGAGGATGGACTACTAGACCCCGAAGGCGGACAGCAGAACTGGTGCAGAACATTATCTTCCCTGCCAAGGAAGGGGGGGCAAGAAAGAAGAGAGACAGAAGGAACAGAATCATAGGGAAGAGCATTAGGAAAATTATGCTTGAGATTTGAGTATTTTTGTTTGTTTGTTTTGCTTTTAAATCCACAGATAGAGCAACTCGTGTGTAGGTACCATCTGCTTCACCCATTCAGACTCTGAGACAGCAACGAGCAGCAACCAAATGAGCCCGGGTCAGCACTTCAGAGTTAAGCTCTTGAGGCAAAAGCCCTTTTGAAAGGGCAATTTCCGCTTTCCCCACAGGAAAAGCGGCATTAGGCAGTCACACACATCCCCAGCCTTCTGTGTTTTTAACGTGCTTAAAAGAAACTTCCCCCCAGGTAATTTCACTGCCCACGTTCCACTGGCGATGCAGAAGAGCTGCTCTCCCCCTCTGCTGGTGCTTTGCATACAGAAACACTCATGAGCAGCAGACTTGCAGCTTTTTACTCCTCCCCCTCCCACCTCCTCTTACAGCAGACAGAAGAACTCTGTTTCCATGCAGAGTTGCCAGCATCATGAATGGTGCTACAAACCAGAAGGCAGAAAGCAGCAGTTTGGAATACCTACATCTGTAATGCTAGAATGTGCTTTATGGCAGGTGGAGGAAGGGGTGCTGGCTTGGCAGGAAGCTCGCACGAGGTCACTTCTTTACCAGTAACACAACCACGAGTGGGCACTTCCTTTAAACCAAATAAGAAGCTAGAGGAGGAGGATGGAAAGGAACAACACAATGAAGGAAGAAGAAGAAAACAAAAAAAAAAAACCACCCAAGAAAACCCCCAAACAAATAGTAAATTCCACACCACTCTCTCTGCCAGCTCCTGCTTGCTATCCAACGGCTTGCTGGGCAGGAACACAGCTCCCCGGTTCTGCCTGGCTGCATCACCGAGGCATCAAGTGGAAAATTACAAGTCTTACTATAATAACTATGCCAGCTTTCCTTTGCCATAGGGTTCCAACACAGATGCCTTATGTAACCATCTGAGCCTCACAGTGCCTTGGCACAGAGGACATGATCTGGTCAGAGCCTGGGCTGGGTTTGCTCCGCTCAGCCGCACGTTGCGTCTGGCTGGGCAGAGCTACGCTGCTTTCACTCTCGTCTAGCTTTTACATCTCTCAGTCTGGTAAAGAGAGGTGACAGTGCTTAGATGTGCTAAGCTATACAGCCAGGCAGTTGCTCTTCAGTTAGAAATAATATCATGTTCCAAACAGATTTTGGTAGAAACAGAAAGGTTGATGTCCCTTCCTTGGAGATATTCAAGGTGAGGCTCGACAAAGCCCTGGGCAACCTGATCTAGTTGGGGATGTCCCTGCTGACTGTCCCTGCTGACTGTGGGGAGGTCAGACTGGGTGATCTTTGGAGGTCCCTTCCAGGCAGGACCATTCTATAAAACATTAATAAATAGTTGTATCAATAGTGCAAAGGATTCTGAGTACAGCTTCTGCTGTTACAGCTTCACTTGTGCCTCATCATTGACAGGCCCAAGGAGTTTGCTGCAGGGGGATGTCCTTATAGAAGGACATGTATGAAGGACATGTGAAATATGTTCTATGTGTCTAAGCCTGGGACATAGTACAGAGCTCATCAGTGGCAAAAGCCAAACAGAGAGTTGTAAAGAATCATATTTAGCTCTAAATTGGTGGGTTTGACTTTCAGGAATCTAAGCACAAAGCTCCCAGTTTTCCCTGACTTGCCATGCAAGAATTCCCCCTGGGCTCTTGGGAAAACAACCTCTGAGAAACCAAACCACTCTACTGCACCATCTTGAAGCATCTCTCAGCTAGACATCAGGGCATGCTAAGCTTCTGTGTTAACCAGTTATGGTCACAAAACAGCCACGATGCCCACCAATGCCTCAGGCAAAAGAAACCCAACTACCACAATCAACCCTTCTACCATGAGTCATGTAGTGGTCTGTTGCATGGAAGCCAACATTACCTGGTGAAACAAAGATTCCACAATAAGACTTCACAGAAGTACAGTAATGTTTTTTTTACCTCCCAGAGGCTGCTGATTAAACCTTAAGCAGGTAGAGACTGCAAGTAAATGATGGGATTTCTCTGGCACTACAACTTCCTTTGCATTAGCATTTTGTTTTCACAGGGATCACTGGGGAAAAGAAAAAGAAAACAAAACAAAAAGGAAAGAAAAATCTCTAGCTTCAGACTTTTGAGAATGGTCTTCTGAGCATGGTAAGGACATCTGATTTAATCTTAGGAGGATGGAAGGTGAAGCGGAGGGAGCAAGGAATGGGTGAGGGCCAACACTTCATGCACATCAGAACACGGAAATCAGGGTGAGGAATAAACACAGCAGATGGAAGGATGCTGAGCTGTGAGCGGTGAGCAAACCTGCCCACAGCTGCAGCTGCATGCCCCAGCCTATTCCATAGCCATGCCATAACTCAGATAGGAATAAGGCTTTGTATTCCCAAGCAAGGCATCTTCCTGACGGATCCATTTCTCCTCTAACACTCCTCACACCGAAGCCTGAAGCACTGACAGCTACAGCAGCATTGGGGAATAAACCCACCCAAACCAACCAACCCAACCGCCTAATCTCTGCAGAGTGGGAAGCCTTCTCCAAAGCTGGGCTGGTGAGCCCTCCTCAGACTGCCAATGAAACCTGCACGGTCAGGTGTGGCGCAGACAGCTTGAAGGTTGATGTGATAGACTCCATGTGGACGGCTGTCAGGTGCACAACAGCGGGTGCAGGTTGTCACTGTAAGGGATCTAGCACCTGAATGGAGAGGCTGAGGTACTGACTTGAGACTTGTTTAGATGATGTGCTCATGAAATGCTGGGAACAGGCTGTTCTTCAAAGAAGAAACAGATGATTATCTACTTTCTCTGGCCCATCTCTGAGCTTGGCTTTGCTCATATGCAAAGCCACTGAGATAACGCAGGCCACAGCGTGCATGAGGCTCAGCAACTCAGGTGAAAGACTACATGGAGTCAGGACCATTTGGAAGCCTCTCCATCCCCACCACCTCCTTTACTCTGCCCTTCACACCAGAGATAAAAATCTGCATTCAAGTGACCAACAACAAATGCAGAGCATCTCATGGTGCTTCAAAGGAGAGTATGCTGGTTATGAAGGCTCTGCTTTGGGAGGCAGGGAGGCAAAGGCAGTCAAAGAATCACAGACTGGTAGGGCTGGAAGGGAGTGCTGGGCACTCCATCCCCCTGCCAAAGCAGGGCACCCACAGCAGCTTGCCCACAATCACAATGGCCAGGGGGGTTTGGAATCTCTACAGAAGACAACTCCAGCACTTCTCTGTGCAGCACAGGAGAAAGGTTTCTCCTCATGTTATCATTATTATTATTATTAATGTTATTATTACTGTTATTATCATTATCATCATTATTATCACCAGCAGCAGTGTGCCCAGGTGGCCAAGAAGGCCAATGGCATCCTGGCCTGCATCAGGAAGAGTGTGGCCAGCAGGAGCAGGGAGGTCATTCTGCCCTGTGCTCAGCACTGCTGAGGCCACACCTTGAGTCCTGTGTCCAGTTCTGGGCCCCTCAGTTTAAGAAGGACATTGAGACTCTTGAACGTTGCCCAGAGAAGGGCAACAAAGCTGGGGAGGGGTCTGGAGCACAGCCCTGTGAGGAGAGGCTGAGGGAGCTGGGGTTGCTTAGCCTGGAGAAGAGGAGGCTCAGGGGAGACCTTCTTGCTCTCTCCAACTCCCTGCAGGGAGGTTGTAGCCAGGTGGGGGTTGGTCTCTTCTCCCAGGCAGCCAGCACCAGAACAAGAGGACACAGTCTCAAGCTGTGCCAGGGAAAGTTTAGGCTGGAGGTGAGGAGAAAGTTCTTCCCAGCAAGAGAGATTTGCCACTGGGATGTGCTGCACAGGGAAGTGGTAGAGTCACCATTCCTGGAGGTGTTCAAGAGGGGATTGGATGTGGCACTTGGAGCCATGGTTTAGTACTCATGATGTCTTGGGTGACAGGTTGGACTTGATGATCTCTGAGGTCTTTTCCCACCTGGTTGACTCTATGACTCTATGATTCTATGATCATTATCATTACCATTATTTTCCCTCTTAATGTCCAAACCAAAATAAACCGCAAAGAAAGCCCACAGCAGGCATCTGGCCTAAGTGGAACAGTGTCAACCTGGAGGTACACTCCACCCTCAGGCTTCCCAAGGCTTTTCTCACAACAGGACAATGTGTTGCATTTCTGCCTGTTTTTGAGCACTGTAAAATGAGCAAGCAGGGGATTACTGCAAGAGCAGCAGTTATTAAAAATGCATTATTCCCCTATTAACAATTCAAAACAGACGCCAGTGCTCGGCTCAACTAGGAATAAAGCTGCTGGAGTGAATAAAAACCCATCCAGCAAAATCAGAGATGCTCCAGATTTCACCCTAGTGCAGCCATTAATTGCTTCTTTCAGAGCAAATTGAATTTTTAATTCTGGGCTGCAACAATTAATCCCTCTGTGTACCTTCTAAATAAAGCCTCAAGACTGCAGGCAGGCTGGAGCATCCATTCTGGGGAGCTGGCTTTCTAATGGCTCCTATTTATAAATCAACAAATGGGAAGACTAAAAAGCTAAGTTTAATGCTATTAATGCATCTGGCAATTTTAAAGCCCAACTGGTTAGTGCTCTAGCAGCTGATTTTCATTCACACAGAATCAGGAAGGTTGGAAAAGCCCTCTGAGATCAAGCCCAGCCTTCTGCCCGACACCTCCATGAGCACCAGGCCATGTGCCCAAGGGCCATGCCCAAAGGGTTCTTGAACACCTCCAGGGACAGTGACTCCGCCACCTCTCTGGGCAGCCTGTCCCAATCCCTGACCACTCTTGTAGCAAAGAATTTGTTCTAATCTGCAAACTAACCCTCCCCTGGCACAATTTCAGGCCATTTCCTCTTGTCCTGTTGTTAGTTACTTGGGAGAAGAGGCCAATAATGGCTTCACTCCGGCCACCTTTCAGGGAGTGGTAGAGAGCAATGAGGTCTCCCTACAGCCTCCTCTTCTGCAGACTAACCAACCCCAGCTCCCCCAGCTGCTCCTCACCAGCCCTGTTCTCCAGACCCTTCCCCAGCTTTGTCATCTTTCTCTGAACCCTCTCCAGGCCCTCAATATCCTTCTTAGAGTGAGGGGCTCAAAACTGAACCCTGTACTCAAGGTGTGGCCTCCCCAGTGCAGAGCCCAAGGGCACCATCCCTTCCTTATGCAACAGCATGAGGATTCCCACAGCCAGGTCAGACACAAACCCAGGAGGATAACTTGAACTTCAGCAGGATATTACAGTGATGTCAAGCTGCAACAGCTTGGACACACAGCAGCTTCAGAAATTTAACTCATGGGGAAACCAGACCAGGTCCTGACATGAGGAATTTGTGTGTGTCCACCACATTTGTGTGTGCCACTGCCTGGGACAGCACTGACATCACTGCAGTGCTTGAGACTGTTCTACAGCACCAACTTGCAGTTCTTTTCTCCTTGCCAAGATCAGAGTGCTTCAGGGCCATAGGAACACTTGTGACAGAAGGAACTTCTGGAAGTATCCTTAGTCCAGTTCCCTGCTTGGAGCATTGCTGCCATCAAGTTGCTCAGGGCACTGTCCAGTTGAAGTGGTATTGCAGAAGACAGATACCACCTCCTCTGATGGCTTCTGCTCCAGTGTCTAACCATGCTCATGGTGAAATTCCCCTCTCCCCACCTGGTATCTAATTGGAGTTTTCCTGACTGGTTTTGTTGCCTCTTCTCCTGTCCTGTCCTCGAAGAGGCTGGCTGCATGTTATGAATATACTGGTTGTTTTGCTTTTATTGCACTTTATTGCCTTTTAATGGTCTTTATTGCCAATAAAATTGTGACCAGAAACTTTGACTTGGAGTCATCTATTAAGGAGCTGAAGATACCAGCTCTGAGACTTGACTTCTCCAGGCTGACCAACCCCATTCTCTCAGCCTCTCCTCACCTGTCAGGTGCTCTGACCCTTGGATGCCTTGGTGGCCCCTTGCTGGACCTGCCCCAGCATCCTGATGCCTTTTGAAAAGCCAGACACTCCAGAGAAGGTTTCATAAGTGGTGACAGAAGGGAGGTTACTCCCAGGTAAAGTGTGTTGGGCTGAGGGAAGAAGGTAAGAGGAGAACAAGGCCATATCTAATCCCCGAACTCCCTTACCTAATCACCCATAAGGGAAAAGGAGGTCAGCACAGACAATGTGCTGCAGGTGGAGCTAGGCAGGTTAGCCTGGTTAAGAGGTGAGTGAGATGGAGAGCAGGTTCAATGTCCTAGCAGGCAGGTAGTGACCAACCCAGATTGCTCAGCTACTGTTAGGGGAATATGAGTGACACTGCCACGTGCTGGATTGTTGGAAGCTCCTCAATCTCCACCCATTCTAGCTGAGTTATGGCAATGTATGCACACACAGTTGGAGAGGGAGACCTAAGCTTCCTTGAGAGCAAACCAATAATGAGGAGACCTTCACACACCCCAAGCCTCAAACAAAAGCTGAAGGTCTTACAGCATGTGTCTGGGCATCACCCACACCTCCATCTTACTTTATGCAATAGCTCTTCTACAAGCTTTACACAGTTAACAGATCCAGCCACCTTTGGGGTGTTCATTTTTTTACTGCACAAAGACAGAAAACACAAAACCAACCCCACAAAGCAGAGCAGGTTAGGAGTTTTTTAAGCAGCAAGTGATGCTGCTCTGAGTTTTAATTCCAGAAGAAGCACTACCAAAGTAGTAACCTATGTGGAGTAAGATATTGAAATAGTCAAGAAAGAAGCATAGCCAGCAGGGCCAAGGAGGGGATTCTCCCTCTCTACTCTGCTCTGCTCAGACCCCACCTGGAGCACTGTGTCCAGTTCTGGAGCCTCTGTTCCAGGAAGGATCTGGAGGTGCTGGAAGGTGTCCAGAGAAGGGCCACAAGGATGAGCAGAGGGCTGGAGCTGCTCTGCTCTGAGGACAGACTGAGGGAGTTGGGGTTGTGCAGTCTGGAGAAGAGAAGGCTCCCAGGAGACCTTCTTGTGGCCTCCCAGTATCTGAAGGGGGCTCCAAGAAAGCTGGGGAGGGACTTTTGAGGGTGTCAGGGAGTGATAGGACTGGGGGGGATGGAGCAGAACTAGAAATGGGGAGATTCAGATTGGATGTTAGGAAGAAGTTGTTGCCCATGAGGGTGGTGAGAGACTGGCACAGGTTGCCCAGGGAGGTGGTGGAAGCCTCATGCCTGGAGGTTTTTGCAGCCAGGCTGAATGTGGCTGTGAGCAACCTGCTGTAGTGTGAGGTGTCCCTGGCCATGGCAGGGGGGTTGGAACTGGCTGGTTCCTTCCAGCCCTGACAATTCTATGATTCTAAATGGCCTTCTATCTCTTAAGAGGTCCTGTAAACTGAAGCACTATAAACTAAGGACAAAGGGAAAACAAAAGCCTCATTAAAAAGCAAGCAGGGAACTCAGCAGTGCTCAAGCCTTGCTCCTCACTGAAGGAATACTAAGTTGTCTCACAACCCAACTATGGATCTCACACCATCGAATAAAACGAAGAGCTGGGGTGGGAGGGAATAAACCCAACACACAAATGGATGCTGCAACATGAACTGACAGGATGGCTCCAAGCATGCAAGGTTAGAGACAACTGAGAAGTGAAAGATTCAAATCAGAAACATGTTTATGCATTTACAGATTTAGGATCCATGGCTTGGTTTTTGTCTTTCCTTATGACCAGTGCAAAGTGATTGGATTTTTCAGCACCAGACTTCCAATCTTGCAATCTTAGTGTTATTCATGAGCTGGCAATTGTCACTACTTTAATCACTAAGAGGGGAAGTGAAAGCTAAAGGCAATTTTGCCCATGGCATGCACAATTTCTGGAGAGTTTTACCATTTCTAGTCCCTGTGATCAGCTGGCTTCTAGGAGGTGGCTGCTACACTCTGGCCCTGGCAATGAGCGGCACTAAGATGTGTAATCACTGCTCTCCACATTTGATCTAAGGGAACGTGGGCAACCCAGAGTAGAGCCACCTATGGGAAATGCAGCATTGTTGGCTGGGAAATGCCTGCTTTGGATCTATTCAGGGCAGACTCAGCTTCCCACCAAGGGTCTGCATCCCTTCAGTCCATCCAAATCCAAAGGTGCTGCTGAGCCTTTTGCAGGGCCATGCCTTTAACCCTCAGAGTGCCACAACAGATGGCTTGTGTCACACGAAATAGACAGGGCTTAACAAAAGAGAGGCTCAGAGCAGCACCAATATCCTGTGTAAACTATACCAACACTTCCATCTGTTTGGTATGTGAGAACTAAACCTGCAACTAGCTTCCTCCTACCTTTGGAAGAGTCTGAGGGATGTGCCTCTTAAAGCACAAGATAATTTAAGGGTGCCTAAGAGGTTAGAACTGTTCTGAGATGCTAAATGTGTCTGATATGGTTTTCTTCCTTCCAGCCTTAAGCTGCTGTTCCTTCTCTCATACTGGATTGCACCATCTTCAAAGATAAAACGTGGGTGGACCATCTCTACTCTTACCTGTACTCTGAGTGTGTGGCAGGGACAGCTAGCTGGGTATGGTACAATGGAGCTGGACAGCAAAACTGGTGCAGAGTATTTAAAGACCTACGACACAAGGAGAAACACACAGTCAAACACCAAGTGTTTAGAAGGGGGCCTTTCAGGGGGGGACAGGAGAAAAAAGGGCAAGTGCTGCTAGGTAGAGCTGAAACTCACAACTTGGAATGGCATTTGCCATGCAGCTGTCAGTTCAGAATCCCAGGAAATAACAAGGGGAATCATCCCCTGGCTGAAACATACACCTCAAGAATGGCAGTGATCGAGTGTGGCGATGCAGGATCGGAGATTAAGTCAAAATGCCAATTTAAGGCTTTGCCTTGCCCTGGGGGCCAGAGGCAAAAGCCCAAGGCTGAGGGTTGAGGTCCCTATGGAAATGAAGCTTCAGGCTTGCATGTTACTCTGCACCAGTCAAGCTGTTGGGTTGCTAATGGAATTGCAAACACAGAGCTTAGACAAGAGGAGGAACAATGCGATGAGCATGGACATCATCTTCAAGCCCAGCAATTATAGACACATTGCAACATGCCAGCTGGAAATTGGAAGGAACCCAAGTTTCACCCAAGTTGTCTCACCCAAGCTGTTTCACCCAAGTTGTTTCACCCAAGCTGTTTCACCCAAGGTTGCCAGTGACAGCCTGAAGTGTGCAATACCATTGTAATTGCTGCCATTTTTTGGAAGCAGGGTAAGCAAAACCAGCCCTAAGAAGCCTTACGACACACAAAGCTGTTCTGCACCCCAGGCCATTCCATTCAGATTGTTCCATCAAAAAGCCCAAGGAAAGCTGTCAAACAAGACAAGGGTCCCATATCCAAAGGAAAGCTTAGGAAACCTGTAGGCCACACGCAGGACACTTGGCAGCATGTTGGGTGATTGTGCCTGGAAACACCGAGCAAGGTTTAGCGGCAGAAGTCCTCCATGACAAAACCACCTGATGGAGTTTCTGAAGACACAGCATTCTTCCAGGGAATCACAAAAGAATGAGTGGGGATTTCATAGACTGAGAGTATGGTTTGGGCTGGAAAGGACTTTAAAGATCATCTAGTTCAACCCTCCCGCCACAGGCAGGGACACCTTCCACCACACCAGATTGCTCAAGGCTCCATTCAACCTGACCTCCAGGAGAGGGAGCACCCACATCCTCCCTGGGCAACCTGTTCCAGTGTCTCACCACCCTCACTGCCAAGAGTTTCTTCCTGATCTCCAGTCTCTGTCTCCCCTCTCCCAGCTCAAAGCCATTGTCCCTCATCCTGTCACACCCAGCTGTTGTCGAAAGTCCCTCCCCAGCTCTCCTGTAGCCCCCCTCAGGTAGTGGAAGACTGCTCTAAGGTCTCCCTGAAGCATTCTCTTCTCCAGGCTGAGCAGGCCCTAATCCTTTAGCCTCTCCCCCATGGGAGGTTCTCCAGCCCTCTGATAATTTTTGTGACCTTCTCTGGACCTGCTCCAACAGTCTGAAATTCTTCTTGTACTAGGGGCACCACAACTGTCCAGCTCTAGAATCCTTAGAGCATGCACACAGGGAGGAAAGAGCCATTCAATGCAAATCCTCATGGAACCTGCAGCATCCAAACTGAGCGTGAACAGAGAATGTGTCCATGTATCCACATGCACCCTTTCCCCCCACCTCATCTTATGCTTGGCATGTTGACAAAAGCTTCAGGAGATTGATTTGAGTTCTTCTGCGTCCCCTGAGGCTTAAAGTGAATCCTGTGAGGTCACTTTCTTACGAGATTAAGCAGGGTGGTTAAGCAAAAATAAAGCCAGGCTTTGCTCAGAAAGGAGTCAGTTACTAATCCTTTGGAGGCAAAAAACCCAACAAGGTCAGCCTGTTCCCACTCCTGCTGCCAACAGTGTGTCAGCAACTGCACTGCCAAGATGAGCTGGATTTCCTGGTTAAAGATAGCAACTCATGGTAACTCCTGTAAAGGACTTGAGCTGTTGGAAATAGAAGTGCAAGACAATTCAGTCAGGAGGCAGATTGCCATTGTGGGACATACCCTGCTAAAGCCTCACAGCACACTGATAGGAACTGAGGGGCACCTTCAAATCACTTGGAGAGATGGATCAATCACAGAATCACAGAATCAACCAGGCTGGAAAAGACCTCAGAGATCATCAAGTCCAACTTATTACCTAATACCCAACACCTCCTGACAACTAAACCATGGCACCAAGTGCCACATCCAATCCCCTCTTTAACACCTCCAGGGATGGTGACTCCACCACCTCCCTGGGCAGCACATCCCAGTGGCCAATCTCTCTTGCTGGGAAGAACTTTCTCCTCACCTCCAGCCTAAACTTCCCCTGGCACAGCTTGAGACTGTGTCCTCTTGTTTTGGTGCTGGCTGCCTGGGAGAAGAGACCAACCCCCACCTGGCTACAACATCCTTTCAGGGAGTTGGAAAGAGCAAAAAGGTCTCCCCTGAGCCTCCTCCAGGCTAAACACCCTCAGCTCCTCAGCCTCTCCTCACAGAGCTGTGCTCCAGACCCCTCCCCAGCTTCTGGACATGTTCAAGTGTCTCAATGTCCTTCTTAAATTGAGGGGTCCAGAACTGGACACAGGACTCAAGGTGGGGCCTCAGCAGTGCTGAGCACAGGGCACAATGACTTCCCTGCTCCTGCTGGCCACACTCTTCCTGATGCAGGCCAGGATGCCCTTGGCCTTCTTGGCCACCTGGGCACTTTGCTGGCTCATGTTCAGCTGCTGTTAACCAGTCCCCCCAGGTCCCTTTCTGCCTGGCTGCTCCCCAATGCTACTGCAAACACTGAGGGACCATGCTAAAAGCAGCTAGGACAGGCACAAGCTGTGTCATCTGACAAGAGAAACACACCATGTTCACCCCAGCTGCTCCAGCCAGTTGACAGCAGCAGGGCAGTAACTCGTACCGGGCTTTGCACCAAAGCCTCACATTGGGAGGGGGACGAGAGTGCTCCTTCCTGCTTTGTGCACACCTGAGTGTTTTCAGTAGAAGCAAAAGGAGGGAATTGGTATGAGGCTATCCCAGAGTCCTCTCCCACCATTCTTTTCGTTTGTTTTCCCATACAAATCTCTCTGTTCTCATCAATAGTATTTCTTCCTTCAGAGAATAAGCCACCAAAGCTATGAACAACTCTCCCTGGCCTCAGTTTTGCTCAGTAAAGCATTTTGAACACAGCCACTCAGCCAACTGAACACAGCCTCAGTTTTGCTCAATAAAGCATTTTGAACACAGCCACTCCAACAAGCATCCATGGGGCTCCAGAATTCTGAAGCCATGAATCCATCCTACTCTGACTTTCCTAGGTTCCAGGAAACCTAAGCAAGAAAAGAGAAAGCTCTCCCTATGAGCTCAGATGCTCAGCTGTGCTTGAGGTTAATACTCACCTATCGCACAAGAGCGGTTAGGAGCTCAGCAGCTTTGAGTTTCATTTCAGAGGTGCAGTAGAAATGCAAGAGTCCAGCCACCTTGATAGCAAATAAGGAGTGCCAGGGGTTTATCAGGCAGCACAGGCACTCTGTGTGTCACAGCAGCAGGTATGGGGCAGATAAAATATGACAACATTCAACTGCAGGCTTGCAATTAAGTTCCTCTATCTCCTTGCTGTGTCCCAACAAGAACAGCTCGGCTGGCCAAAGAGTGCAATTCATAGAGTGACAGAACCATTTTGGTTGGAAAAGATCTTCAAGCTCCAGCCCAGTCATCATCTAACTCTACAACACAGAAGGTTAGACTTCAGCCATTCTTCAGGCATTCAAGGACAGGCTCTTTGCCCAACCAACTGCAAAGCAAACATGAGGTCTGGACTCTGCTCTGAATTTTAAAACTCAAAGGTATCTTGACTCAGAGTTTTGGTTCCTCCAGATCCCACTGGCTGATGCCCAGGCAGCCTGATAAATGATGAGGCTCAGCCTTTAGAGCTCTGCCACAGCATACTAATTTTACCCAGAGCAAATCCACCTTCTGCTGGCAGAATCTGAGATCCATATGTGGCATTTTGTGCCTTCAGTCACCTGCTAAAATGGTAATTCCATTCATTGACTCCTCTGGAACATGCCAGGAAAAGTTCAAATGTCTTCTTTGTGTGTCTGTTTTCTTTGAACTGTATGTCTGGAAGCTTCAGTCAGCCTCCAACACAACTTTGCACTCAAAATAGGATTGATTTGCTAACCACCTAAAGACAGCAGAAGAAATGCATTTAAATAATGTGGAGGAGAAGTATTCCTTCCCCTGGTCACAGTACCATAGACACTTGGCCCTGTTGAGTTCAGCTTCTGCCTCTCTAATCTGTGGCCTTCACAAAATGGTTGAAGATTATAAAGGGAG